>NC_137173.1:84619169-89654169 GCF_951804945.1 Podarcis cretensis
GGTATGTAATGAATGATGCTTTACAGGGTTAAAGAAAAAGAAAAATGGTGGAAAAAAAAAAGTAGAAAGGTGGAAGTAAGCTAATTAGACACAACAATACAGTAAAAGTAATTTTTTGAGGTATTAGAACAAAGGAAGGAAGTCAATTTGTGTTTATTTACGTAATGATATGGTTTTTTTCTGTAGATGTGTGCTTTTTCGTTTTTGTTTTGTTTAGTTTTGTTTCCTTTGTTTTTTCCCCCTTTTCTTTTCTGTTTTTTTTTAATGTTCTGGTTTTTTTTTTTTGTTTGTATAGTATTATTTTGGATTCAGTGTTTGTCATTTTTGTTATGATTCTGCACTGAAAATAAAATAAAAATTCAAAAAATAAAAAAAAAGAAATTGTGGGCCTCCCCCTGCCAGGAATGAAGGGATGGCCGAAGATCTACATGAGGAACAAGGGAGGGAATAAAGATCTATATTGGGGGGAAAGGGTGGGGGGAATCAAATCTTCCTTGATGGTTGAAGTGGGAATCTAAGGCTATCACAGGGTTGCAGGTGGGGGAAGGGGCCAGCTCTGAATCACGGTGAGTAAGTATAGAGCCCAGAGGGCAGCACCTGCCGTTTCCTCCCTAGGGTTTAGAGGAGACCAGCAGCACCTACTGTTCTCCATGAGGCTGCTTTAGCACTGCCAAGGAGACAGCATATCAGGTGGTACTGAACGCTTCAATGTGGTGCCCAGGCTGGTACTTCCATAAGTGTTCATAGAACTGCCACAAAAAACTTCAGTATATCTAACTGGAATGATTGCATATTCTCCCCCTGGTTTGCGTCTGACTCCACTTCACTCCCTTTCTTGTCTTGTAAGCTTTTCGGGGCAGGAACATGCCCTCTTATATTCTGCAAACTGATAATAAGAATAAAGGTTACAGACTCTGCTAACCCAGAAATAGTACCTCGGGTTAAGAACTTTGCTTCAGGATGAGAACAGAAATCGTGCTCCGGCGGTGCAGTGGCAGCAGGAGGCCCCATTAGCTAAAGTAGTGCTTCAGGTTAAGAACAGTTTCAGGTTAAGAATCTCTGGAATGAATTAAGTACTTAACCCGAGGTACCACTGTATCTGTTTGACAACTGTGAGAAATGGTTGCTGGACCAGGTGGTCCACTGGCCTGATATAGCTGGTGGTTCTTATGCATCTTTTAATGCTTTTCAAAAAAGTATTTTAAAAACCCCAAAACAAATCTGACAGTGACATCAAGATAGCTTGCAAAGTGGCTCTGTTTGTTTTGTCTTTAGCAAAATCTCATGCTGAATTTGCTCATCATCCCATCATAAATTTCACAGTAGAGATTTTGTGCTTGGATGTTGTTATGGCTAATAGAGAATGCATCCATGCTGAACAGAACCAAACTGGAACAAACTGAACTTGCTCTTTCAATGTTTGCTTCCTAAGCCCGACTCACCTCACAGAGTGCTTGTTGTGGGGGAGGAAGGGAAAGGAGAATGTTATCCGCTTTGAGACTCCTTCATGTAGTGATAAAGTGGGATATCAAATCCAAACTCTTCTTAGATGTGATGAGTTTCTTCCAAATGGAAGCAGCAGGCCTGATGATGCTGAGACTGTGCTGTGTACATCCGTATTCCTCCACAAGGCCAAAATTCTGCTATTGATTGAGTTGCATACTGTTCCCTTAAACAGAGAGTGCATGACTCTGGAGTGAGCCATGGTGGGTGAGACTCAAAAGAATGGGGGCATACTGAGAACAAACTGTAGCTGCCTAACCTGTAGTGTCATAAACATTGCTTAAAATAAACAGGTTGGACAGGCAGTCACAACACATAAAAGGAAAGGAGGAGACCTGACTTGATCCTGGCTCAGCTGCAGAGTGCAGCGTGCAAGGTGATGAGTTTTCATCCCTTCGGGAAACAGGTAGAAAGGACGGCTGGGGGAAGGGGAGATGAGCTTTGCAGAATTGTGTTGGGAATGTCTGCATTCCCTTTTCAACACTAGGAATAGAAACAGTAGCTTGGCTCTATGGAAGCTCTCTCCATCTGAAGTCTGTGTAATAAGAGTGATTTAGTTTTGCCTGCAGCCGATTACATTTACAAATTTCTTTTTTTAAAAAAAAAAAAGGTTATGTTATGAGGTACCTGGTTATTCTTGTTTGGTTTCTGCTCTTCATGACCTAGACAGTGGCTATGATTCAGACAATCATCTCAACTTTGGATGATCATCTGGATTTGGACCCATGAGTGAACCTCATTGAGAACAAGAACCTGAATTGGCATCATGCTTATTAATGGCAGCAAATATTGGAGACAGAAACCTATGTCAGCTTTGAGATCATCAGGGCATCATTTGCGGTGTCATGCTGCATGCCCCTAAAAACTTTTACTATGAAGGAAGACAACTGAAAATAAGGATCAACTTCAGAGTAAACACAAATAGCACTATTATTAGATTTAGATATTTCCCCCCACCCCCCAGCACTGGACTAAGTGTACAGGCAACCTTGAATATGCTTAATTTGAGATGATAATGTATACATGAATATGAATTGTGATATAATATCTGTACACACACACACATATCTGGAAATTGTTTCAGTAAATTGCATTGTATAATTATTATTGCATTTTAAATTTGTGTATTTAATGAGTTTTTGATTGTTTAATGGTTTGTATTGCTGCTGGCTTAAAATTGTTTTCTTCTTAATTGCTTGGATTAGTTTCCTATGAGTGTACTGGGCTGTGAAGTGTTTCACGGTGTTTTAATTTTATTGGAATGAGATGTTTTCGCTTTACACATGTATGAAAAGTGCCTTAGGAGGGATTTGCCCAGTAGCAGATTACAAAGTGGGGCTGTGTCGTTCACCTGACTTCCCTCTTGCCAAATCTCTGCTGCATACCATGGTTGAGAGGAGTAAAGGTAGCGGCAAGGCCAGTGCAGTGCAGACATGCTGTCATGGCTCAGGAATCAGCTTTGCCTGCTGAATAGCAGCCTGAAAAGGGAAAAGGCAGAGTGACTCCACCTGCAGCTGATCAGCTGTCAGAGGAGAATGCACTGATGAGAGCCAGCTGGTACTGATGAGAACCAGCTGTCTCTGGCCTTCTTAAACAGAGCTGTCAGCAGCAGACAGATGCTGGAAACAACACCTGTGGTTCCCAGCCCTGCCTTGCTGCTTCCTGTTCTCCATCTTGACCCTTGGCTCTGTGATCATCTGCATCCCTTGACCTCCGGACTGTCTAACTTCATACGTGGATTCTGCTTTCAGGCAAGTATTCATTGGAGACTCCTAGCCCCTGCTTGCTCAGCAACGGGACTCAGATGGGACTGGGACACATGCCAGCAAGAACACTGGATTTACTCTGCTGGTGTGTTTGCACCATGCTGACCTCGCCGCCACCTTGTCCCTCCCCTCTGCCTTCTCCACCCCAGTGTGTAGCAGAGGGTTGGCAAGAAGAGGTCAGCCACACTTCACCATCTACTTCTTGGTTTGCCCTGAAAGGTAGCATAAGAATAGCTGTAATTAGTCACCTCACTCACATTTTAAAAACCAAACACAGTGTTTGCTAAACACTGATATGGAAAAGCTGTTTCCCAATGTAGCAATATTTGAATTAAGGAACAGCTAAAGCAGCTGTGGTAGGTAGTTGCAGTTACACAGAGAACCTGTAACTCTCCAGGCATGGTTGGACTTCACCTTCCATCAGCCCAAAACAGAACTTGTGAATGGTTAGAGATGATGGGGAATGTGATCCACAGCATGAAATCCTAAGCATGTTTAAGCAGAAATAAGTCTCAGTGGGACTTACATCCTTGCAAATTTGTCTAGGATTGCAGCCTATGTGTTGTTTCTTCTGCTGCTGTTTAAAACACTGTTCCAGAAGCGAGATTCCATTTTTATCGATTCCCTATGCTTTTCATTTGGCCGGCTATGGCAGGTGTTTTTAGTTTGCTTACATCAAGCAAAATATTGTTTGGGCAAGGCTATTACAGTGTGTGAGCAATAGATAATGGTGACAAAGTAAATGCATCATATAGGGTGCCATTTGGTAGCTTGCCAGAACATGATCATTTTCATTTCATAGTTGTTACTGCAAAATTGTTGGTAGAATGGCTCTCCAGTAACTCTGAAACTTATCCCTGCCTAGTGTGCAAGGAAGGGAAAGGAAATAAACATTTTTATCATGGTTAAACATGATTAAACCCACAGGAGCCTACCTTCACATTGTTCAAACATGTTTGTTTGTTTTTAACATGATACCAGATAGTGTTAAAGATTCTTTTTCTTTTGCAAAAAAGAAGTTTGATGGTGCCTTTAAACAATGCCATTTATTTGTAAGCATGCTGCAAAGTATCAGAAAACAGAATTTGAGTACTAGAAAAGGTAGCAAATACATTATTATTTCTATTATTGTGATTATTGTTATTATGGCTGTTTGATATTCTACATTTGGATTTTCTGCCTTGGGCACCCTTATGTCTTGTGTCAGCTATGCTTTCAGAGCAGAGAAAAAATCCCAGCACACTCTCTTGTCCAAATATCGCATAGGTATGTAACCACACTTAAATACCAGCAAAACAAGCAACAGAGCACCGTCAGATTCAGCTAGTAGATTATTGGTGCTTTGCCAGTGGGGGCAGACATGCTTGTCATAGTTCTTAATTTTCGTGTCATCTTTCTGTGAAACAACCTGGTGTTTATTTAAAAAAGGTTCTGTACATAGTCATTGGTTCCACCCCACATCTCAGTAGTGGGGCTGAGTTTCCCAGGGCTATGTTCTCCCCCACATTTCTGCCCTCTTTAGAGTGGGGTGTGCACCCTCCCTCACTTGACTTACATCCACCTTCAGTGTGACCTGGGGCCTAAACCTGCAATTTTGCTGTACTGGGTAGTGGATCATGCTCACCCAAGCCTTTTTCTTCTTCTTCGGCTGCTGCTCATGTGAGTGGGGGCTAAGGCAAGCAAAGCTCATTCCTGTAGTGCACAGAAGATGGGCACCCAAGGTAGAAACACCAACATCACATTTCTTATACATATCTATTCCTCAACAGCTTAATCAGACGAATTGCGGCAAGCCGTGTATTTGTCTAAATATTTGAATGAGAAATGCAGTGAATGAACTGCTTATTCTGCAAATGTATGCTTCACGGTTGCTATCTTTAGAAGCCACCACCTACTCTGTGCCTATTTCAGATGCCTGCTTGATGTTGCATATTTTGCCCCATTAGAATAATCACATCTAGAGATCTGCTTGTGGAAGAGATTTGTGTACCCCCAAGCAATGGCAGAAATTCAGTAAGTGGGTATACAAGTAGCTGAATACAAGCTATCAAGCACAGGCTGTTTGGTGAGGGGATATTGGTTAAGAACAATGAAAAACCAAAATAAAAATACTGAGATGGGGGGGATATAATACATGCTTACTGATATGAATACAAACTTACAATGCAATACATAGCAGGGCTTTTTCTATACCATGAAATCTATTGCTGACATTTTCATTCATTTGTTATTTGAATGAGAGGAGGCTGTTCTAGCTCACTGGTGCTAATGTCATAAACACCATTAGAAATTTAGCATGTATTTTCAGTATAAAATTAAGATATATTTTTTCTTCTCCTGCGGCAAAAATCTGAAGAACAATGGAAGAGATGCGCAAGAGAGCACAGGTCTAGGAATCCGCCCCCCCCCAACACAGCAGGAGAAATGACATCATTGCTAGAATGTAAAGATGGAGCCTCCTTGCTTTCGCCAGTGTAGGAGATGATAACGAGTCTTTAAAGCTTGTTTGTGATAGATTAGCCTAGAGGAAGCCAGAGCATGAGGAAAATAAATAAGCAGAGGCTGGATACTTCTTTCCTTTTCTTAGATGATGCTCCTACCTCAGGTTAGCAGTTTGACTGGTAAAATTTTAAGCAAGATATTTTGCATATCTTGGTGAAATCTAAAGGCTGCGTTTCATCTGGCTAAGTGCCTTTTCTTAAAGCTCAGTATGTTCTGCAGGTTTTAACCTATAGAGTGTGGAGTAAACGGGACTGAGCTCTTGGACATTTACTCCTAAGCATATTCTAATAAATTGGGCATTATGCTATGCCAGGTTAAGTCCAATGGCCACATTCCTGTCTGGGCAACCTTCTAGGTGCCACATGTCAATGGGGGTACGGAGCCAGGGAATGTAAATTTTGAACAGTATGCTGGTTTCTCCACACATTCGCAGACTCCTCTATCCATCCAAGCAAGTAAGAAGCACTGTCAGCTTAAAGACTCAGTCTAGCCTGGCAAAAACACTTGAGGATGCAAAGCAGGGCTGGTTAGAGGTGCAGCCTAGTGTGTGCAGCCTGGGACAAGTCTCAAGGACCAAATAGAAGAGGAGGTTCCTTGTCCATGTGCTATACATTATTATTGCTCTGTATATGCATACAGTGGTACCTCGGGTTAAGTACTTAATTCGTTCCGGAGGTCCCTTCTTAACCTGAAACTGATCTTAACCTGAAGCACCACTTTAGCTAATGGGGCCTCCCACTGCCGCCATACCGCTGGAGCACGATTTCTGTTCTCATCCTGAAGCAAAGTTCTTAACCTGAAGCACTATTTCTGGGTTAGCGGAGTCTGTAACCTGAAGTGTATGTAACCTGAAGCATATGTAACCTGAGGTACCACTGTATACACAAACATATACAGATACACATACAAACACAATATATTAATGCAACTGCCTTCATTTTTGGACTCTCCTTGGGACGAAGGTCATGGGGGCCGTCATGAGTTCCCGCACTTCAAAATTTACCACCCCACCACTGGTGGAAATAATTACTGTTCTGATCTGTGGTGTCCAAGGACTCCAATGTTCCTGAAAGAAGGTGATTAATCATCAATTTCTCATGCCAGAGAAATGGGATCTGAAGTAGAAAGACGATAATGGAATTGAGGAAAGCATGCCAAGCTATGCCACAGAGTTCTTGCCTACAACTAAGAATATATGGTTTCACCCCTGCCTCCCCTTAGCCTTTCTACATGCTGTATGTCTCAGGAAGGACTTGCCAAATGATACTGTGTGATACATTTGGGGATCATTGCTCTCCGGAGGAAACAATAATTACTCTAAGCATGAGACAGACGTTGCACCAAGAACAGTGTTGCAATTCCTGTGAATGGATAATTGACCAGCCTCAGGCTTCTCTGTACAATATCTTGCTTGGCTGAGCACAAGGAAGGGTAGCTTAACAGTGTGCAATGGCTCATGCTTTCTATTTTATGGTGCTGTGTGTGTGTCGCAACATTTCTCAGTAGGGGAGCTTACACCTGCGTTAATTTTCACAAAAGCATCTTTGCTTTGCTATTTATACTCGACTGCTTGTTCCTCCTCAAATAAATTTTTGACAGATACTATTTTATTAAAGTGGAGAGAGGAGGAATAATACACAGTGATCATCATAATTCTTGTTTTTTTAATTGAGTTTTATTAGAGCAGTTTGGAAGGGCACACACTAGTGTATTACTGCATTCCCTGGTAATTTTGCATATTTATACTAAATGTCACTTTAATATTTTTTTTAAGGTACGAATGGTCATTGTACTCTTCAGTTGCACAAAGAAATCCAACCTTCATCATATCGTGTTCACAAACCCCCAGACTGTTTGCATGAATTTATCTGGGTGGTTCTATTGTTACAAATTTAAGAGGGGAAGCAGTAGATTGGGTGGGAAGTCACTAGCTGCTTGAGAGCCTGAAGGTTCTTGCTTTTCTTTCATGTGAACATATCATGCAAATCAATATTTGCAATATTCAACACCCAGGACCCAATCTGGCATATTATACTTGCTTTGAACTTTTTGGTCTCACCTAGTGGTTTATCTTGGGACTCTTTGTCTGTCTGTCCTAGTCTTCCTTTTTGTTTTAGCCTTCTCTC
This sequence comes from Podarcis cretensis, assembly GCF_951804945.1. Classification (NCBI taxonomy): domain Eukaryota; kingdom Metazoa; phylum Chordata; class Lepidosauria; order Squamata; family Lacertidae; genus Podarcis; species Podarcis cretensis. The sequence continues at coordinate 84,627,067 of NC_137173.1, forward strand.
TGCCTGCTTGGACTCACAAATTGGTTTTGACAGCACTGAGAGGTTGTCTAAATTAGGGTTTGGTATCTTTGACTGTCATTTGCCTCAATTTCCTCTTCATTTTGAGAGCCAAGAGAATTGGAGGGTATAACGGATGAGAATCATTTCTGTCATGTGCTTCCACCCATGGCAGGCTAAACATGGCATCTAGTGATCTCCGCACACCAAATTTGCTTCCTCCTTATTACTGTCAGTACCATCGGCCGTGAGTGTGATTTTGTGCATTAGCAATTCATGGAACCGTGGTGTGAAATTGTGCTAGTCTTACTTTGAAATCCCAAGGTAATCCCATACTTTCCCAAAGAAATGCCATATTTTGCCCAGCAAATATGCATGACCATTTTATTTTACACAAACTCATTGTCAGTGGGGGGGGGTGCAGAATCCCCTGAGAATCTTTTCTGCCCTTACTCAACCTCTTCACCTTCTCTCTGCATGTCTCAGATGTCTCACCCTTGCAGGAATGCCCATGGTGCCATCAGTGCAGGATTTGAGGGTGGGGTCCATTCAGCAGAATGAGCAGGAGAGGGTGTAGACTAACCCTTCCTTGCAGGTTTTTAAGCAGAGGTTAGATGGTTGTCAGTCATGTACTAGTTGAGATACCTGCATTGCAGGGCATTGGACTAGATGACTTGGGGTCATCCAACTCTACAATCCCATGATTCTATGAGAGCTCAGTAGGGTGGGCTTACCATATTTTAAAGTGATTGCACACTGCTATTTCAAGAAGCATAAAACACAGTGTCTAAAATTACCTAACTGCGCCACTGAGTAGCATACTAATATAATATTTCCTCATAAAGAAGACCATGTCTGAATTAGCTCAAAATCAAGTAAACCTTGAAAGTGCATCTAATCTTAGGGGAATAGATCCAATTTATGCATCCCCTCAGTGATGTGCTTTCCACGAGAAGCAGGTTTTATACAGCAGGTCTCTGTGGCGTTGCCAAGTTAGATAACATGTGAATTCTTTGCTACATTGCTCTGTATCATGGCCCTGGCCTTGAGTTGGAGAAGGAGCTACTGCTTTCAACCAGGCTCTTGAGACCGGTCGTCCAGAGCCTACAGAGTCTAGACTTGGACCTTCACAGATGCCGCTCTGAAACCTGACTTGACAGAGGAATCTAGTGTCTCCTGCAGTATGATACCTGCCCAGTGGGTCAGGTAGCACATTGTATCAGGAGGCTACAGAAATGTGAAGAAGCAATCGTCTTAGGTTGGGCCTGAAAGACCTACAGTCTTGGGTCCAAGGTGGCAGAACTGGAGTGAACTGAAGAAAGAGACTCAAGGCTTCCGTTGACCGTTCACCCTTCACCCGTCAGAGCAAGCTGCTTGCTCTGAGCTATCCGTGGTGCTGCTACAGCAGCCGCCTGTCTTCCTGCCTTGACCTCACAGCTACCTGATCTATTCAGGTCAGAACACTCTGCCCCATTATGTGCAATGTACCACACCAATGTCACACCTCCCTGGGGACTGCTGGCACTGGTGTGGGAACATTCCATGAGACAGTGCAGAGCGAGATGGTAAAAGATTTATGCATGCCTGGCAGTGGTGTGGCGTCTTTGCTGCATCAAAGCAGGTTTTAGTAGGAATTGTATGGAGGTAGATACATGCAGTTCATATTCCTGATTAAAGCGGTTTGGTGGAATTTAATTGATTTTTGCATTTAAGGGAGATATCGCCGCCACCATGGCACACAGAGACATCTGAATGGCCTGGCAGAAACTAGTCACATCCGTCTTAGTGCTGTGGATCTGTCTCTTCTGTATGCATTTTAAGTGACAGAAGCCTGTGTTAAAGTTGGGTTGCCATGGTTACAGGGGATTCATAGAAATGCCTTGAGGAGCAAAAGAGCTCCAATATGTTGGGACCAGATAACTTTCTTTTATCCCTTTCAGCTTTTGGGCTCTCCCACATTTCCATCTTCCCTTCCATTATAGTTGTTGTTGTTGTTGTTGTCGTCATCATTATTTTTGCTTCAATACCATCCTTTGGTTTACCATACTCGGGAAGGCACTAATACTGTCTACCCTCAAAGGATCAAAAGCGAGTATGAAACTGGTTTCAAAGCTATATTGCTTTTATGGAAATTGGGTTTAATACTTGTTAATTCTGACTTGTACATCCAACATTTTAGAGCTTTGGATCAGCAACACTAACATGGCTCTGTCTTTGTATACTTCCTGGGAATTGTGAGTTTAGTATTTCAAACAGTGAAAATCCAGACAGAAAGGTTGTTGAGCTTTTTTGGGCAAACTTGTTGAGCTAAAAAAAATGCCTTTTTGGACCTATTTTTATCGAATAAAATGTGCAAAAATGGCACTGCAGACATGGACTGCAGTGGAGCTACTATTGGCTAAGCAGGCCTAAGTCTGACAAATGAGAAACAACCCTTTAAAATAGGGTATGAGTTACACTGCCCCTTTTTTGCTGGCTTAATTTATCCAGGGTTGCCAGGTCACATGACCAAGTTGAATGGGTTTAGGATCCAGCATAAATCTCCCGTCTCTGGTCCCACCATGCCACACACCCCAGAACAGCCCCTTTTCAGGGCTTACACGAACCTAACATCTGCCAGACTCAGCTCACCCAGCTGAGGGTGAGAGAGTTAAGGCAGAATAGCCTGGCTCGGCTATAGATACACTGGATCCCAACTCACTCATCATGGCATATCTTGCTACTGTGGTCAGAGCACATTATATTCTCCAAGAAATCTGCAATTTGCTGTGACATGGAAATCAGCCTGTGTTTGCTACTGTTTACCGTAGCACATACTTTGAATATATAGAACGTATAGGACATTGGTAGATAACCTGCATTAATACTGCGTGCATTGTATATTGACTTACCTTGCTCCATAAATGTTCACTCAACAACTTCATCCTGCAGAACTGCCACTGTTCAAGGTACCACATAATACTTGTTGCACACTTGTAAGGAATCCATCTTTTAGTGTGGCAGCAGCTTCCCTTTGGAACTCTCTCTTAACGGCAGGTGCCTTTGCTGCACCGTTTTTGGCACCTGCTTAAAATGTTTCTGGTTAAACAAACCTATCCAGACAAACAGAAGTTCCATGTATTATTATTTTTAGATACTGTTGATTTTCATAATCTTGTAATTTTTTTTAATATTTGCATTTAACTGTTTTTATAAGTTTTATTTTATATTGTTTCAAAGAACCTGGGGGTAGGTGGGGAGAGCAAGAGAGAAATAGCAGTAGCATTTAAAATAGCTTAAAATGTTTCAGGTTAAACAAGCCTATTCAGACATACGGAAGTTCCATGTATTATTATTTTTTAGATACTGTTGATTTTCATAATCTTGTAATTTTTTTTAATATTTGCATTTAACTGTTTTTATAAGTTTTATTTTATATTGTTTCAAAGAACCTGGGAGAGAGGAGGGAGGGAGGGAGAGAGAAATAGCAGTAGCAATTAAAATAGCTGTAAAGAGGAAATGTAAATTCTATCAACTCCCCAAAAAGTTCTAATGCTTGCAAAAATTAAAGAGCTGTAAAAAGGCAAAACAATACAGCATATTTAATTGAAAATGGTACCCAGCCATGAATATTAAATTGTCTAAGCACTAAAATGTTAATGCCCTGCATTACCAGACAAAAAATTATAATGCGATGAAAACAGCAAAGATTTTCAGCTCCTGTTTTGATTGGCTTTACGGCCACATGCCAGAAAGCCTGCAGCTTAATTCTTAATTTTGCTCAACTAATGAGATGAATTTAACTCACAAAATGTCTCCGGGAATATCATTTCTCACTCTGTTTGTAATAAGATGACGACAGTTTCTTCATCAGATAAGGCCTCATGAAGAGTATGCAAAGGGTGGAGAGTCGTTATAAGCACACATGCTTCCATGAATGATATCCAGAAAATTCACATTGCATTTTCCCTGCTGTAGGCAAGGGATCGGGAGCAGTGGGTAGTTTGTGTGTTCCATGTTTGTAGCAGAACAAAGAAATTCTGTTTAGGAATTTATATTTAAAAAAACGCACTAACAATACAGCTCCCACACCCCCTTTTTCAGGACTTTTTGGAAGTAGTCCAGGGACCAGTGTGCTGCTGAGATTGTATTGTAACGTTTTGTTGTGCAGCTAGGTCTTTTAAAGTTTTAATTTATTGTCTATATTATATGTGTTGTCATCATCTTCTTTTTTGTAAACTACCTTGGAATCCCAATGGGATGACATGCAGTTTTAAAAACAGAATAAATAAGCAAATACATTGGTACCTCTGGTTACGTACTTAATTTGTTCCAGAGGCCTGTTCTTAACCTGAAGCACCACTTTAGCTAATGGGGCCTCCCGCTGCTGCCGCACGATTTCTGTTCTCATACTGAAGCAAAGTTCTTAAACCAAGGTACTATTTCGGGGTTAGCGGAGTCTGTAACCTGAAGCATATGTAACCTGAAGCGTATGTAACCTGAAGCATATGTAACCTGAAGCATATATAACCTGAAGCATATGTAACCCGAGGTACCACTGTATCTAGGAAGTGGCCCAGGCAAAAGATTGTTGCTCTTCTTTGCTTCTTGTTTGCAAAATAAGTGCGGGTTGGCAGCTGGTGGCTTAAATGCGTGAAGGAGCCATCACAGGTTAAGGAACTCAAACATCATCTCTCATTGTTCTGATTACAGTGTTTTCAAACAGAGTTTGTTGCAAATAACCTGGCATGAGTAATCATATGAGTCTGCTGCAAAAAACCAGGTGTGAGTAATCATATGATGTCCAAGCACATGTGAATCTGCAACCATGGCAGGCCCATGTTCTCTCTATACTCCACAGAGTGTAAGAAACTCTTTTGGACCTTGGGATCAAGGCCAAGGCCATGGGAGTGGAATCATAAAGCTATTGACACCTATATTAAAGGTATAGGTGCCAGCTGGTGTGTAGTTGGCACAGACTGTCCACAATGAATTAAAAGGAGCTTGCAAAGTGGTATTATTTCACAATGTTATTTCCCTAGTGGGGTCAGCAGTCTTTTGGCTCAACTCAAGTTGCCCATTTTAGAGGGCTGTCTGATTGCCAGTGAAGCAGGAAACAAAGGACACTACATGGTGAAAGCGAAGCCATAATATATCCCTGATTTATTAGCAACCTACTATATTATTCCTTTTTTTTATTATTCCTTTTTTTTAGCAGTTCGAAAGCACCTCCGGGTGCAAGTAGATAAATAGGGACCGCTTACCAGCGGGAAGGTAAACGGCGTTTCCGTGTGCGGCTCTGGCTCGCCAGAGCAGCGATGTCACGCTGGCCACGTGACCCGGAAGTGTCTCCGGACAGCGCTGGCCCCTGGCCTCTTAAGTGAGATGGGCGCACAACCCCAGAGTCTGTCAAGACTGGCCCGTATGGGCAGGGGTACCTTTACCTTTACCTTTATATTATTCCTTTAAGGTGTGAAATCCTGTTTTCTTTATCAGGTCCTCTGGCAGATGTTTGGTGAGCGCACACTGCGGTACTCAAATACAGTTTATCAAAATGTGCTGATTTTAGAAGTTTGAGGTAGGAGGGAATTAACAGCGATAAATGTGCACATGAATATTCATTGTAAGCTTGCTGTTTACTATAGCAACCTCAGCAATTTGGCGTGTCTTTATTTTATGCCTCATGCTATTGTTGCTCCTTATAACATGAGTTGCAAATGTGTGGGTGTTAGCAACTGTGGCTGTAACAACTCGTCAATGAAAAGTCAATGGTTTCTGGGTGCAGAATGCCGCGGCGAGACTCCTTATGGGGTCTTCGCTGCGAGATCACATTCAGCCGGTACTATACCAGCTGCACTGGCTCCTGGTGGAGTACAGGATCAGGTTTAAGGTGCTGGTTTTAACCTTTAAAGCCCTATACAGCCTAGGACCCTCGTACCTACGGGACCGCCTCTCCTGGTATGTCCCACAGAGGAACTTACGGTCTGCAAATAAAAACATCTTGAAGATCCCAGGCCACAGAGAGGTTAGGCTAGCCTCAACTAGAGCCAGGGCCTTCTCGGCCGTGGCTCCAATCTGGCGGAACGCTCTGTCGCAAGAGACTAGGGCCCTGCGGGACTTGACATCTTTCCGCAGGGCCTGCAAGACAGAGCTGTTCCACCAGGCCTTTGGTCAGGGCGCAGCCTGACCCCCCTCCTCTGGCAATCTGCACAGAATTTTGCTTAATGGTTGCCATCAGTTTGATTTTAATTAATTTTTATAATGAAATGTTTTTAGAATCATTGGATTATTTTGATTGTTGTTAGCTGCCCTGAGCCCAGCTTCGGCTGGGGAGGGCGGGATATAAATAAAATTTATTATTATTATTATTATTATTATTATTATTATTATTATTATTATCTCAGGATTACAGTCAGTGCATGAACTGTAGGGGAAATATGATGGCCAATTGAAAAGGAGGATGAGGCTACACCTGCTGAATTTTCTCTTCTACACAACTATTAAAGCTGCAGAAGCCATGTCCTCTTTTGCACATGACATGACCATCATATTTGTTAAATTATGGCCCTTCTGGAACCTTCTAACTATGGGAAACCAGCCTCATATATCCAACATGCTGGACTAAATGCATGAAGGGGTTAAAACCATAGAGCAAGCTGTCCTGCCAGGCTTAGCTCACATTGGGAGGGAATAAGTAATCAAGCCTTTGTTCCTCAAGTCTACATGTAGACTTTGGTGTGTGAGTATCTCTGAGCTTCTCCTTCCAGCCATATGGCTCTCACAAGCTGCTCTTTAGTTCCTATAGGAACTTTCACCACTTTGTAACAACTAAGTTTATTGAGTGTGCAACTTTTTTGACTCATTCATGGAATAACTCATTAACTTGACCTTTGAAGCATTTGTAAGTAAATCAATTTTTAACTTACTAAACATGCAGTCTTTTCCTTTGCTGTGGGGAAGAGGGAAGTTTTAGAACTCACGTGGGCATATTTTAGAGATCTAATAGCCTATATGTACTTCCATGCTTTACTTTGCTGCATAATTTGTTTTATTTTTTAATCTCTGCTGGGCTTCTCTCACCAAAGAATACTTGCCCAAAACTTGAATCTTGGCTTCCAGGCAATTCTCCTTTCTATATACCTATTCTTTTCTTTGCACCAAGACTAACCACAGTATTTAAAGGGTCCAGGCTCCCTCTGGTCCCCCTATAATTCACGCACTGATTGCAGTTAATGAAGTTAATGGGCAGATATGTTTATATGGTAGCGGCAAATGCATAACATGGTGCACGCCAATGAGTGTAGCATAGCGAGCAAGCCCATCTTGGTGCCGTGGATGAGCCTGTCTCCCCTACACCTCATATGGGATGCCAGTATATGCTACTCAGTGCACTAGCACTCCTACTGTTAGCTCAATGTAGTTAACAGATTCATCATATTTAACACCTGTGACGTAATGCATAACCTTATCCTTGGAGCCTGCTTGGCATCATCTATCTGCCGTTTCTCAGGTGCCAAGCAAAATTAAGTCAAAGCAAAGATGGTAGCTTTCTCCTCTTCCTCCTCTGAGACACACAGATGGCACAATGTGCAAATAGCAGTTAATGAGAGTTCTGTAATTTTTTTAAACATCTCACTATTTTCTCAGCAAGCTGCTTGAAATTTTGTGGCGATTTTATTGTCAATAAAAGTCAAAACAAGCGTTAGCATATAAGTGAGCATGTATTAACATTAAGGTTAACTGAGGCATGCTTGATTCATTTATAGCACAACAGAGGTTGCTTTCAGTGTGGCTTCTATAGTTCAACTACTCATTTTTCTGTAATTCTTATGTATAAAATTATACTGTTATAGCACTAAAAAATGACTTTTGAAGTACCATGCAGTATATGTCAGCAGATAGATATAACACATAGTTCCGGGCTTCTTTATTTGTATAAATATTTTTATTGATTTTTCAACAAACTATGAACAGAACTTTAAGTTCTCCCAGTTCCACTCAGAACAAACTACCAATATGTCAAGTTTTGCTGTTAGCTGGTGGGTGTCAATATATTCATTCAAATATTTTATAAAGGGGTACCATATTTTGATAAAATCATCCACATCAGCTGTGTTGTGCAAGTCACGTACCATTTTTGTCAGTTTTTCAGATAAGGCAGTAGCCCATTTGTTCTGTCGCCATCATGTGATGTGTAGGTGTCAAGTCCTTTGCAGTTCTGTGCTATGAATAGTTGTGCCACCACCAGGAGAAAAGTGATGAGTTCCTTATAAACTAAATCGAGTGGATCTTCTTCAAGTAATATTAATAAACCCAGACTTGGACTATATTGTACATGCTGATTTGTAATATTGCTTATTTCCAAAAATGCTCTTTCCCAGAATGGCTGCACAAGTTCACATGAGTACCACATATGGAATAGCATGCGAGCTGCCTTAATCCTCTCCAACACATTGGTGAATATTTTTTGCCCGTGTAGCTAAATCTTAAAGGTGTTAAATGTGAGCTATAAATTAACTTAAAATAATTCTCTCTTATGCAGGTTGACACTGATCTTAAAAGTTTGTTTGCCCATTAAGTTGTTCCAGTCAGCCTCTTCGATTTTGGTACCTGGGTCTGTTGCCCATAATTGTTTGGTTGCTGAGCATTGTCCAATAGTGGGACAAGAGGTCAAGGCTTCTTGACATGAGTTAGGCCTTGACGTGTTACAGTAAAAGGCAGAGAGCAGTAAACATTCCCTGTGACTGAAGTTACCAGATATGACCAAAGGCCACACCCATGTTAAAAAGAGAAAACCTCAATGATTCTGCTAGAGACTTTGGGTCAGCTAATATGACAAAAATTCTGAATGTTTGGCTAAGAATTGGGGCAAAGGTGCATGATAAAGAACTGTCATTGCTGGGAATGTGTTGAATTTATTAGGGGAGGAGAAACTGTTCGGTCAATCAAGTTAGCGTGTTTAGCATCAATGAATAATATTTGGTGTGATGTTGAGGATCTAAAAAAGGACTGGTGCGCCCTGCTATATTTGAACTGTCCAAGCCATGAAGCTGGTCTTCCAGCTGTGTAACACATCCTCTTCAACTTTGCTTTAATGTTGTCAGTGTACACTCTTGCCATGTCAAACAAGGTGTGAGAAATACTTTCCATTTTCTTGCTAATCAATAAAATGTCTCTGTTAGCATTACTATCTACATGCTGCTTGTGTAATGAACTCTGCTTCAGTTGATGTGTAGTCTGGATCTAACACCTACAGATTCAGGGAATTTCTGGATGACTGTGCACACCTTATTGCCTGGAAAAACCCAGAACTTACACCACCCAGTAGTTTTTATAGTTGCATACCAAATAAATTCATTTGGGATTGCACATAGGACATAATAGCATAATGGAATCGAGCCTAACACAGCAATCCTCTACGGACTTACATGACAGTAAATCATAAGTCAATTGAACTTGCTTCTCAGTAGATTGTGTTGAAAAACTTTTAAATCCTAATACAGTAGCCTTTCATTCATTGTTATCTGTGCTGCAATGTCCAATGTGTTTCCATCGTTATATATTGGGAGAGCTACATAGAAATAGCTGAAATTGTGAAATGGCAATAGAGGCAACACTATCTTTGCCTTCCTATTTGTCTGCAGCTGATACTTTATTACTTGGGATGCTACAGAATTCACCTGTATCCAGGCCACTGTAGTGCATTTGAAGAGAAGACAAGAGTGGAGAATGTGATGCTCAGAAGGCTGATAACACAATACAGAATCATTTTTTGAATCCTCATCATCCTCATCAACTTTCATTTAGAAAAAACAATATGTACTGGGTCCTGTACCAAAACAAAATAACAAAAGTCCTTGTCCCTAGGCTCACAATTATAAAGTAAGACAAAAGTAAGGACAGTTAGAGGGAAAAGGGGAAAACAGCAAACTAGTTGAGGAGGTAAGTAAAAGAAGGAAAAAGTGTTTAATGCAATCATTTACAAAGTTGTGGGGCAGAATTTTTGAAAACCAAATAGAACATCAACACAAAAATGCAACGGATAAAAGACAGATTCCTTAAAGGGGGGCAATGGTTTGGTGCTCATGATACAATAAGCCATATTAATTACAGCTGTCCAGGACAGTGGAAACTTTTGAGCTTCTAGAGAGGAGCTTGGAGTTCCTCCTCCATCTTGTTGACTCCCATGCTGTGCTGGACTAAGTCAAAATTTGACTTATCATATCATATGAACTTGGGCTTAAGCTCTTTATCCTCACTATCCATGAGTTGTAGTGATGGTTTGTTCTTGATGAGCGCTTTACCATAAGCCCAGGTGTGAACGGCATCTGAAATGGGGACTGGGAAGGGATGAGCAAGGGACGCAGGTGGCGCTGTGGGTTAAACCACAGAGCCTAGGGCTTGCCAATCAGAAGGTCGGCGGTTCGAATCCCCGCAACGAAGTGAGCTCCCGTTGCTCGGTCCCTGCTCCTGCCAACCTAGCAGTTCAAAAGCATGTCAAAGTGCAAGTAGATAAATAGGTACCGCTCTGGCGGGAAGGTAAACGGCGTTTCCGTGTGCTGCTCTGGTTCGCCAGAAGTGGCTTAGTCATGCTGGCCACATGACTCAGAAGCTGTCTGCAGACAAACGCCAGCTCCCTCAGCCTATAGAGCGAGATGAGCGCACAACCCCAGAGTCGTCCGTGACTAGACCTAATGGTCAGGGGTCCCTTTACCTTTACCTTTAAGGGATGAACAGGTGGAGGACAGCAGCAGCTCAGAAGTAGTGCTGAGAAGTTCTGGGAAGTGAAGAGGAGGCCAAGGTTTGTATGCTCAGTAATGGTTAGTGCTGGGAAGGGGTGGAAAGAAAGAAAGGAGGGAGAGGCCAAAAATGAGCAGCTCAGGAAGTCCCAGGACAGGCTCATCATTTTTGGGAGAGGAGAAAGCTCTCACTGTGAGAGCAAGAGGATTTTCATCTCTCTGGTTTCCAGCCAGCCTGAAGTGCTCCATATGCAACATTTTAGGTGGTTTCAGAACTATGACACTCGCTTCTCCCCACCTGTGGTTTGGGCCAAATTCTGCTTCCTTGACCCTGTAACTCAGCAGTTCTCAACCTGTGGGTCCCCAGATGTTGTTGGACTACAACTCCCATCATCCCTGAGCTCTGGCCTTTCTAGCTAGGGGTGATGGGAGTTGTAGTTCAACAACATCTGGGGACCCACAGGTTGAGAAAGGCTGCTGTAACTGTTTGTGGTTTATTATAGTTATTTATTTATTTATTTATTTATTTATTTATTTATTTTCCTAATTTCATTAGTGCCAGGCCAGGAGTAAGGAATTTGTGGTCCTCCGGACATGGCTAAACTTGCAACTTCCATTACACTCAATTGCTGTTGTTTAGTCGTCTAGTCGTGTCTGACTGTTCGTGACCCCATGGACCAAAGCACACCAGGCACTCCCGTCTTCCACTTCCTCCCACAGTTTGGTCAAACTCATGCTGGTAGCTTCAAGAACACTGTCCAACCATCTCGTCCTCTGTCGTCCCCTTCTCCTTGTGCCCTCCATCTTTCCCAACATCAGGGTCTTTTCCAGGGAGTCTTCTCTTCTCATGAGGTGGCCAAAGTATTGGAGCCTCAGCTTCAGGATCTGTCCTTCCAGTGAGCACTCAGGGCTGATTTCCTTAAGAATGGGTAGGTTTGATCTTCTTGCAATCCATGGGACTCTCAAGAGTCTCCTCCAACCACCATAATTCAAAAGCATCAATTCTTCAGCGATCAGCCTTCTTTATGGTCCAGCTCTCACTTCCATACATCACTTCTGGGAAAACCATAGCTTGGTCAATAGACAGAGCCCAGCAGCATATGAGGGGGGCAGGGAGCACTGCTTCCCCTTCACTCTACTAAGACTGTCATCCTAAACACACATACTAGGGAAGAAGCTGCACTGTGCCCAGTCCCACTTTTGAGTAAACCTTTACAGGATTGTGCTGTAAATCCTGTATCTTTCCCTCTGTCACAAAGCAGCATTCCACTCAGCAAGCCTTTTAACCCTAATTGCAAAGGAGGAGACAAAAGGTATTGCTCCTAAGAACCAATTTCTTCTCACTGTCAGGGTTCTTTGCTCTACTGCCAATTCTGTCGCTTCCGATTTGCGCCTTTGCCTTCCCACTTATCTGTCTACCAGGCTGGTGCTTGAGGGAAGCTACCAACCCAAAAGTAAGAGTGATTTCATTTGATCCCACAGGCAACACTGTCAGCACTTAACTCCACGATGGCTTCTAAAGACTTCATCTATGAGGTAGACATTAAGCTCAAGAAGACAACATTTTAAGCTCTTAATAAGGTCATTGTCAGAACAGTCCTAGGGAGGTAGGTGGGAGGAAGAACCTGTGGCAGAGGAACTACTACTTCCTACTAGACTCACATCCTACACCGGTGGTGCCGGGTAGAGGGGGCTTCAGCTCCCCCAATTCTGAGGGGGCCACTCCTCCACCGCCGGGGGCCCTCCATGCGCCCTGGCCTCTACTCGGCAGCCCAGGAGCCAGACGGGTCTGGGGCTGGGACAAGCAAATGCGAACATCCTCCTCCGCATGTCCCGCCCCCACTGGGCAGCATTACATGACCACACCCCCTCAATGTGGGGGACAAGTTGGCACCCCTGTCCTACACAGAGAGTGGCAGTTGCCCCTTTCCTCTCCAGCAGACTTAAAACTTTCTCCCTCCCATTCGTTTTCAACAGTGGGAGGGTGTTGGTGATGGAGCTTTTTGTCACCACCATGAGGGGGGCCTATAGTGGTGAACCTCATTCTCTGACCTCAGAGATGGAGTCCACAAGAGCCAACAGCCCCTCAGTTCCCTTTCTACATGCTAATATTGGCTACATAGCTGTGTCTCTAAACCAGGCTTCCTCAACCTCAGCCCTCCAGATGTTTTTGGCCTACAACTCCCATGATCCCTAGCTAGCAGGACCAGTGGTCAGGGGTGATGGGAACTGTAGTCTCAAAACATCTGGAGGGCCGAGGCTGAGGAAGCCTGCTCTAAATGCAAGACTTCACTCACCCACCCACAAATTCCCAGTATGTGCCTCCCTTTAAGGATTGGGACCCTAATGTGGGATTAGGGTGAGTCTTTTGCCCCTATCCAGATGGGGTCCATTGGGCCTACATTGTGCAAAGCAAAAAAGAAATGAAACAGCTCCCATTGAAGTTTTCTTTCTGCCTCCCAGCTTGCATAAAATAAAATCTTACCTGGTACAGTAGGCTGGTTTCTATGCACACTCGCTCACCTATCCCTCCCTTTCCTCCACAGAGACATGCAAAAGGCATTATCAGAGTTCAAGGACAAATTCCAGCCAAGCCAAAACACTCAGATAAGTTGTGAAGCAGGGCTGCTGAGGGTTATGGCCTGAGGAGAGAGGCTGTGGGACAAGGGAGGGAGTGTAGCCTGTGGAGAGTCAAAATGGCCTGAGAGAAAGGCCTGGAGGGCCATAAGTGACCCCCAAGCCTGAGATTCCCTAACCCTGACCAGGTATATCAGCACCATAGCTTTGTGTTGACGTTTCTTGAAGGCAGCCAGTCTTCTTGTTTCTGTTTGTCCCACCATGGACCATGTGGTATGTGAGAAATGGACACAAGTGAGAAAGGGCCTTAGCTCAGGGCAGAGGTGCCAGTTTGTGAGGACAATTTGGGGGGGGGGGAATGGCATGCACATGATGTTGCTGTCCTGGCATCATGCGCATCCGGGGCTGAGCCATACACGGCGGTCACGTGTTGCCAGCGGTGGCCCCTTCACTACCTCCTGGCACCGCTATTGGCGGAAGGCTGCTGCAGCCTTCCTTCCCCTCTACTGTGCTTTTTTGGACATTGGGCAGCTGGCCATCGCTCCAAAAATATTCAGGTTCAATCCGTGGTCTCTAGGTTGGCCTGGGCCTGGAGGGCACCTGAAAGTCAGTGTAGGCCATACTGAGGTATATGGACCAATGATCTGACTTGGTATAAGGCAACTTCCTAGCTCCCAATACAAAACTAAAAGTCATAATTATTTGCTGTAGTTCTTTCTCTTTCCTCTCCTTACTTGACTCTTTTCCTCTTAATCATGACTTTTCAACATATAATTAGAATTATTTATACATATAATTAGAATTATATACTGGCAATGGTTGCAACCAGAAATCAGGTGCTTTGTTTTTCAGTGATCGAGAGTGGAAAGGAAGGATGAAGCATTGCTACAAATATATTTGTTCCTCCTATAAGCTAGTCTTTTTTGCCGCTCACTTCCTAGTAAGTAGAGCTATAACGCTTGCTATATGGAATCTTGTTTTGTAGGATGGAAGAAGGAGAAGGACTACAGCAAACACAAATAGTGGTATGTAATTCTTTATTTTATTGATTTTTTTTTTCTTCTTTCATCCCTCTTATTTTTTCCCCTTTAGCCTCATAACAGTGTGTTGAATACGGTCATTATTCATGATTTTACTTCCATAAAACTAAATACACAGAAATGTTATCACAAATAACATCTGAAATGGGGCTAAATTCCAAAACAAAACGGGAAGGAAAAATCCATATACACTTTCATTTTTCTGTACAATATTTGACACTGCTCCATGTGAATTTTATGTTGTTCCAGATATGTGTGTGTATATATCTCTGTGTGTGTGTGACCTCCAGCAATCCAATAGTAAATATTATAAATAAATACAGAAACATTTCCCATAGACTTTAAAAACGCATAATCTTAAGAGGTTCTTAACCAATAATCCGCTGTGACTCTTTTCCTTTTCCGAAACATTTTCACTGAAATTTGTACTGTAAGTAGCAAGTTACTTATAAAGTACTGAGTAGCACCTTCCCCCCCCCCAATTTGTGCACATAACCCTAGCGATAGGGTCTCTGGTTTCAGTGGCAGTATTACGTTGTAATTTCCTTAAATAAATTTACAGAATATTTGCAAAAACCTCATTCTTTTATTGCCGGGGGTGGGGGGCACGCGCCTTCTGTTTTCCTTCGTTGATACCACCTATCGTCTGGTAACTGTAAAGCATTGAAGCATTTGTGGGAAATACCATCCACCCAAGCGCACGCTGCTACTTGCTTTTGACTTGTGGTTCTGAACAGGGAGCCCAATTCATGAAAAAACAGGCAGGGACCCAGAGGCTTAAGTTCAAATCTCTGTTTCTGAAATCTAAGAGTACCGCTGTCATAATCACATGCTTTGTTGAGGCTCTGCTTTATGAAAACAAATATAAAATAAATAGTGGATAGTGTTGAACTGTGACCAGGGAAACTGGGGTTTGAATATGCACTCAGCCAATAAGTTCACTGGGTGACCTTGGGCCAATCACCATCCCTTAGCCTAACCTACCTCACAAGGTTGTTGTGAGGATGAGATGGGGGGGGAGGAGAACCATGTACCCTACCTTGAGCTCCTTGGAAGATAAAGGTAGTATATAAATGTCATAAATAAAATAGTAGCAGGTTTTTCTGATATCTGGCTGTTGGGTATAAAAGGGCATTGTTTCTATTTCTAACTGTTTAAAGGTAGAGGGACCCCTGACCATTAGGTCCAGTCGTGACCGACTCTGGGGTCATGTGGCCAGCATGACTAAGTTGCTTCTGGCCAACCAGAGCAGTGCACGGAAACGCCGTTTACCTTCCCACCGGAGCGGTACCTATTTATCTACTTGCACTTTGATGTGCTTTTGAACTGCTAGGCTGGCAGGAGCTGAGACCGATCAATGGGAGCTCACCCCGTCGCAGGGATTTGAACCGCCGACCTTCTGATCAGCAAGTCCTAGGCTCTGTGGTTTAACCCACAGTGCCACCCCTGTCCCTTTATAACTGTTTGGGACACAGCAAATTCATTCAGGTCTTGATAGTAGTGTTAATGTATTTTATATCTGGTGCTTCCTCTGCTGTGGTGAATTTTTGGTTTCCCCTCCCCCCCCCCTTTGACATACTGCATTGAAAGCTCCACATACCGAAAACGATGTATTAAAGGTACTGTGTGAAGGCTTACTTTTCTGTTAATTTAAGTGAGTTCATTTTTTCCCCGTACTAAAACATTTGCCACTTCATTAGTTGCAGTCATCATTCCACAGAACGTTTTTCTGGCTCCCTTGGAGGCCTTCCTTGAGTATTCTGAAAGTATTCCTGCCATGAGGCCTGGCAACCTTTGCCCCAAATTTATTTTAATAACATAATCATTCTGCAGGATAAGTAATGCATTTGATTATAGTTGGCTAATTAAAGCGTAATACTTTTACAGCTATATTTCTTTCCAATAGAATTAAGGAATGAGTTAATTACTTTTGTTCTCCATTTATTTCATTACAATACACACACACACACTGATCATTTTACTATGTAGAGAAGTATAGTCTTGAAAAATGCATATACCTATGCTTGCTAAGGAGTCGAGGCAAATAAAACAACACATTGCTTTTTAAAAATAATAGTCTCAGCGGAATTATATCAAGGTGAATCCCACTAATTTTGACATTTGCTAAGAGTGAAACCATAGACCAGCAGTCCTTGCTGGTGGTCATTTCTGCAAATTAAAAACAACAGCAACAATTTTATTATCTGCTTTAAGGTTCTTTTGGACTGATTTTAAAAAACCCTTGGAAGTTGAACAGAAATGAAAATTCTGTTTTAAAATGTCACATGTATGAGTCTCTTAATGAAAAGCAACTGAAGCCAAGCGCTTTCTGAAACTATCAACAATTTTATACTTTTGATAATCATTGCACAGGAATGATTTAACCCAAAGGGTTTACCAGTGCTTAAAAGGCTGACCTTTAAAATCTGTCATTTCCACGGGAGCTGACCATGTTTAGTGCCTACTGACTCTAAGCGGAGCTGCAGATGTTTACCCCTCTTCGAAAAAAAAGGCTATTGCAGTTATTTTTATTTCTCAGCAGAATTTCTGCTCAAGCAACCAAAGTTCCAGTGGCAGATGGTGGTTTCAACCTTGCACACACTGAATACGTATTCAAGGATACGAACAGTGTTTCTATGGTAATGGGAGGCTCAACATCTCAATGTGTATTCTGTTCAAATTTCCTATAAATACATGCTGCATTTATTAAAACTGGATCTATAATCTCACAATGTTTTTAATGCAAATCGTTCATGCCTTCTGCCCTCTATCCATGTCGAAAGAGAAGCTCTGTTTTTCCTTGTATGCGTTCGTGGTGCGTAGCGATATTGGCTGCGTTGGCCTCTGACAATTAACTTCTAAGAATGAATTAGATGGCAAAGCAGTGGACATTCTGGTGCTAGGAGAGCTGTCTTTCAGCGGGGAAAGGCAGCTATTCGCCACTGCCACCAGCAGAACCTGACTGTGCTCTACTAAGGATGTCTTGTGCAAAGACGCATTATCTTCTGTTTCTGATGCAAAACACACATATGCCTGGTTGCAGATGAATTCCAGTCAGGCAGCAGCTTTGAGAATACACAACTTCAGGGGGAAAGCAGAGAGTGGAGGCTTATGCAGGATTTGAATCTGCCTTATATTGCTATCTTTGCTTTTGAATGAAGAATACAATATGGAATAAAAGCAGCCATGGATAATATGCAAGCAATGTGTGATGGTTCTGCATGGAATGAACTCTATATCTGCTCCTGCAGATAGGGGTCCTGAACATACATTACCAGCATGTGGGAGGGCAGAGGTATCCAAGAAAATAAAGGGGTGGATTTTAGATGTTCCTATTTGCTATCATTATAACAAGATGAAAGAAATGCCCCTAAAAAGCAGAAATAACTGGGGGTCTATATGGGTGCTGTTCACGTACAAAAATGTTGCACAACTTCACAATTTAATGCAATTTTGTCCTCTGGGCCAGATTTTCCCCAATCCAGCCTAGTTCTTGGATGAGAGCAAAGGCACACATGCCTCTACACTGTCCTGTCTGTACATGAGGGATTGAGTGCCTGAATACCTTCTAGGAATGTAATATTCAACACATATAAGCACTGATTTCATCATTTAATTATGAAATCAACTACAGTTTTCACCTAGGTGTGTTGCTGGACAATCCAGTGTTCGAAATTCCCACTGTTCTAGGTGCATTTGCGACCGGGAATTTCATTAGTGTGAGCAGTTTCTGAGCTCTGGGTGCAGTACTGCATCTAAGATTTCAGGTTAAAACTTCAGACTGGAAGAAAAGGAGGACCTTTTTCTGCCTTCCCACTTCCAGCTATTCTCTGAAGACTGGGGAAGAGACCCTCTTAAGAATATTAGTGGGGTGGGCAGGGGAAGGACTAAACCATGTGAAAAATGAGCATAATATTTTAGCTGCTGTTTATTCATTTTTAGCTTTGTATTCTTGTTATAAAAAAAAGCACCTAGACGTTCTGTTGTTGCGCCCATAACCCAGGATTAAGGTGCTATTTAGCTCCTGACTTTCATATCTCAGCTTGTAACACTGGGACAATCCATGTTGACAGATGGGGACAGCCTACCATATAGACAGGAAGAAGCTGAACTCACTTGCTGCCATTAATGAACTGGGCTGGGTTAGAGGAAAAATGTCCCGTCCCATCCCACCCCTTCTAGACTGTCCTTGCATGTATACTGAATTAGTGAATTCACACAAACATATATAAGACTTGAGTACTCATCACTTGAGTACTCAACATGAACAGGGGAATGTGTGAACCCAGTCAAAAAGCATGAGTTTACAGTAATTTGAAAGCTCTGTCTGTGGTGGTTGATCTATAATGGTTCAATGATTTTAACAAACCTGCATAGCTTCCAGGGGTTTGATGGGGAAGGGAAGGGAGAGGGGGAATAGTTGACTTTTGCTTTGCTTCATTTAAAATCTTGGTTAAGCACGATCCTACCTTCTGTAACAATTTTGGTTTTTCCCTATTTTTGATCTTTAAACTTGTATATAATAAAAAGTACAGGTGTGTTACATAGCACTGATATCGCATGTCAGATGCATCATCAGTTTTCCAGTGTATGTATCTTTTTGAATACACTGCCTTGGCGTTCCCTATTTTTAAGGTGCTACTTTTTCGGCCAAGGTCACAACACCACAACTTGTGTTCCACCATGAGAATGCAAGCCTGCTATGCTGCTTGCCTGGAACTGCAGGGGGGGGGGCATTCTCAAGCACTTGGCAGTGTATGAGTGGTGGTCTGCCCACTGAATGGCTTGTTTCTGACCTAAGTGTTAGACACTGGAAGGTTCCAGGCTCTGGAAGGAACTATGATGCTAATTTATATGAGGTTGAAGATGACTGAAGGATTGTTTTTCTGGAGAACTGAGGACCCATGCTGTCTGTGAGGTTTGCTGGGGTGTTTTTTTGTTCTTGTTTAAAACAATATTTGAGGGTTATCTGAAGAGTCAGGGATACTCTCAGCTTCTCCATTGTGAACAGAGATTATTTTGGGATTTGTGAATGTATAAATGGTGCAGAACTGGACCATCTCAAAGTATCCACACTTCCCAAGAGTAAAGCAGAAGAGCTATTGAGAAACATGTAGCAGTGTAGATGGAGCATATGGTTACTAAATCCTACAGTAACATTATTACAAGTTCAGGCCAAAATATGGGCAGTAGATTGATAGACAGGACAAATATAACCTTCACACAATGTCACAGCATATCCTCCCAGGTGCATAGGAGAATTCCACCCACCTATCTTGTAATACTACATGTGAAATTGATTCCAGAATTTAGTTTTTCTTGATGAGTGATATTTTGCATTTTTACAGCAAGGAAAAGGAAGCTTTTTGGCTCCATATTCCAGATCCTTATTAGGATTTGCCTCACAGACCAAATCTGGCCTGTGGGCACATCTGCCCACCTGTCAATCACCTGACGTTACAAGGGCGTTAAGTGATTAAGTGCTTTGGAGTCCTGAAGTTGGGGCCCTGCTAAAATAGGCAGAGGGTGGACTTTGTTTCAGTGCAAACCTGGGTCACCAGGGAGCACGATTTCTGATTTGTCATTTCCATGGATTGTTAACCCCCTTGACTGCAGTAATGTAGAAAAGTAGTACATGACTTTAAAAGGGCATGATGATGTTTGCGGTTCAAGCAGACCAATTCACACACCTATACCTCCAACTTTCTGCTTTTCTTTTCCAACCAATGTTTAATATTCTTGATGACCATGGACAACGCTTGGTCTATTTTTTCTCTCTCTTTTATTATTATTTTTTAAGAATGTGTTTGTGTTTTTCTTTTTTCTTGTCTAAAATGAAACATTATGCACTTCAGGTCACTGGCTTAAGCCACATTTTAATCCTCATTTTTGGAACCTGACCTACTTTGCTGCAATTCATCTCGCAGCATCTAGACTGGTATGTGTCATAGTGAGATTGCAGTTACTGTGAGAAAGGATTTGGGTGACACTCTTTGGTAGGGGGGACAAAGCAATTTATGCTGCAACACCTCTCCACACCTTTTCACAGAGACTGTCCCAAAGGACTGTCTGCCTTTGTACTACCAGTTCTATCAGTTGTCATTTTTAAAATGGTGAAATGTTGTTGTTTTTTTAAGTGATGTTCAAGGTTTTACATCTTTCTCTCTCTCAAGCTATTAAATACTTGCTTTCCATCTACTGAGAAGGGAGGAAAGCGAGAAGCAGAATATGTTTTCTTGTGGAAGCAGAAGTTTCACTTCTTACTATTTTAGTTGAAATTAATAGTGTGTAGGAAGTAGCTACATGATTTGAATAAACACAAGCATTTCCAACGACAGCATTTCAACATATGCATATTTCATGAATATATACATAGTGAATCACATTTCATTCTAATATGAAGTTTTGGTTTTTATCCAGCATG
The DNA here is from genome assembly GCF_951804945.1 of Podarcis cretensis. NCBI lineage: Eukaryota > Metazoa > Chordata > Lepidosauria > Squamata > Lacertidae > Podarcis > Podarcis cretensis. Next base: position 84,647,823 of record NC_137173.1, read on the forward strand.
TTTTGTAAAAATTTCTGAAGGAAGCAATTCAATTTGTATGTGAGCCAATTGTAGATAGGTTTTCCTCCCTAAGCTGAGTTTTGAGTATTAAAACATTGAATATTCATTCCGTGGTTGGGTGGGGATTACCTCTAAATCAAATGAAGTCAGGAAATTAAACCACCATTTCTAGTTACAGGTAGGTAGCCGTGTTGGTCTGCCGTAATTGAAAAAAACAAATTCCTTCCAGTAGCACCTTAGAGACCAACTAAGTTTGTCATTGGTATGAGCTTTTGTGTACATGCACACTTCTTCAGATACCCAATATTTCTGACACTCTGCTTGTTTTCAGTGTTGAGTGCAGAGGAGGACTGGAGTCTTCTGTCACTGCTCCATCACTCCACTCTCTTCCCTGCATGAAATTCCTTGCCACTTATTGCTACCAGGCTTGTCCTCAAAATATGAATCTGAAGTAAACATTTCCAGGGTGGTTTACTAAAAAACGAAAGCAAAACAGAAATGACAACCCAGTTACAGAATCACAGTAAATAACAAAAGGAGCAACTAGAACAACAGCAATTAAAACTGTTCCCGTTGCAGCTTAAAAGCCTGGGGAAATAAATAAATAAACTGGCAGTGCAACTGAGGAGACTTGCTCTCGATTCACCACCTGCCTCACTTGAAATTATTGAGACACATGATGGAGGGCCTCTGAGGATGACCTTAATGTACAGGCAGGTTTGTGTTGGATTTGATGGTCCTCCTGTTGGAATAGAATCATATATCGCGTATAGTGACACCGCGACAGCAGATACAGTTGGATTTTGCTATGTGCTTCCATCACTGGGGCCAAGTAAACCTGATATAGAACGAGGGCAATTTCCAGGTCACACCAGTCCTGGAAAAATTGTTGAAAGGAGGGCAATGCTTAATTGCTGACAAAAGCGATTGGAAAAATTGCCCCCATTGCCACAAGCCCTAATGAAACTGAGGAATGCATCACAGAAAAAGTGTAGATTATTGTTATTGTTGGGAACAAACTACCTGGCAATTTTCCCATGGAGGTTGAACTACCTTTCTCCAGCAGACACTAAAATGAATTACTATGTATTTTTTTCTCTTGTTTGGATCCTAGTGGGCTGAGATGCTGTGTCCCTGCGGATATCATTCATGCAGTTGGGGAATAGCTAAGCATGCTCCAGCTGACATGTTGTTGTGCTGTTTTGCCAGATCCCATAGTTAGCTTCTGAGTGTACTCTTTGCGTAGCGCATTTTGATGTCAAACCTCAATACGTGTCACCCTCGCGGGGAGTCTGCCAACACAAACGATGTGAGCTGTTCACATTTTGAGCCAAATAGCCTTTCCTTATTACTTCTGGAAGAAAATAAATGAAAATCAAGTTAGAGAGGAGAGAATTAGATCAACTCTAACTCTGCTTGACAGACCATTTCTTTTGTTTTCCATCTGCATTCTCCCCCTCCCTCCTCCACGTAAAACAGAGGCACTGTTTCCATCAAAAACTCTCATTTGTTGATAGGATTAGGATGTCCAGTCAACTGTTCACTCAATAAATTGATAAGGAATTGTCTAATGAAATTATAGGAATTTTCAAACCCTAGGAAATCATGAATTATTTGAGCTTCATGCTTAGGAAACTTGGTTCAATCAGTGCTTATTGCCTTTAACTATACACAGGGTTATTACCTTGCCTGAAATAATTTTGAATGTTTCATTAAAGAATGAATCATCTTAAAATAATTGGAGTTCTTTCAGTTGCATCTGATGAAGTAGACCTAAATTCACCAAGGTTCATGCCACAATAAATTCATTAGGTGCCGAATGACTCTCTTGTTTTCATTTCAGAAAAGATTGTTTAGCCTCAATAGTTTAGATGTTGCAAATTAGACGTGTTTTCATTTAGCCCTCTTTATTAATGTTGTTTAATTTATACTGAACATGCGAAACAGATTTGTAAAGGGTCAGGCCACTGCTCCATCTCATCCTGTGTTGATCTACCCTGATTGGCAGTAGTTTTCCAAGGTCTCAGACAGAAGTCTTTCCCCAGACTTTTAACAGGGGATACCTGGGATTGTATATAACGGACATGGGTGGTGCTGTGGGTTAAACCACAGAGCCTAGGACTTGTTGATCAGAAGGTCGGCGGTTTGAATCCCCGCAACGGGGTGAGCTTCCGTTGCTCGGTCCCAGCTCCTGCCAACCTAGCAGTTTGAAAGCACGTCAAAGTGCAAGTAGAAAAATAGGTACCGCTCCGGCGGGAAGGTAAACGGCGTTTCCGTGAGCTGCTCTGGTTCGCCAGAAGCGGCTTAGTTGTGCTGGCCACATGACTCGGAAGCTGTACGCTGGCACCCTTGGCTAATAAAGCGAGATAAGCGCCGCAACCCCAGAGTCAGTCACGACTGGACCTAATGGTCAGGGGTCCCTTTACCTTTACCTTTACCTTTACCTTTACCTTTACCTGGGATTGAACTTTCCGTAAACAAACTCTGTAAGGAGTGTGCTCTGTTCATGCGGTAAAGGCCATCCCCAGAACACTAATGGAAGCTTATCAGACCTGAGCTGCTAGTCATGGCATCATGCGAGCATCCGAACCCAAAACATCAGCAGCAACAGTTATTACTGAAGAAGGAAGTGCTCCTAGATTGTCATGCTGAGTAGCATCCTTAAGGGATGTTAGCTTCTAGACCAAACTTCCCCAACCTGTTGCCCTTCAGATATTTTGAACTGTGTTTCCCAGTTGGGGCTGATGGGCATTTTAGTCCAAAACATATTGAGGGCAACAGGATTGGGGGTAGCCTTCTGTCTGCACAGTGCACAAACCACTCCAGTCAACTTACAGCAGGGGTGCCCAAACTTTTTTCAAAGAGGGGCAGATTTGATGAAGTGAACATTTTTAGGATTGAAGTCGTTGAGTTTTTTTAAGGATTTAACCCCAGGACATATACTGCCACAGGGGCCGGATTAGATCGACTGGCGAGCCAGATTAGCCCCCGAAACAGACTTTGGACATGCCTGACTTGCAGGTAGCCTCTGCTGCAAAGTTGATGGGGGCTATAATTGAGTGTTAAAGTTCATGTTTTGTACTGATTTCCTAGATTCAGTCCTCAGGGCCTATAGCTTTTGCTATGCTTAGACAGCAGTGCTAACATACTTCCCAGGATCTTGGAGAGCTGCTGGGGTAGATGGACCAAATGTCTGACTCAGTAAAAGGCAGCTTCACACATTCGTAAACTTAGGTGGAAGTTCTTGATTGTATTGCTATAGGGGCCAGAGGCAGAAAACTTTACAAGGCAGAGCAATGCTATTCCACCTCTTCCCTGTTCCACCTTCCATGCTATGAGCCTGTCCTGATCTGATCCAGCATTCCATCTCCAGTTTTGAGAAATGCTTAATTCATTTGTATGGCTGAAGTGACAGTCTGGAGATAGATGGAGTCTTGATAAGTGTTGTCTACTTGAATTAACCTGTAGACCTCAATTATCTAATGCAGCAGATAATTGGCTGCTGAGGCGTACAGCAAACCATTTTGGCTCATTAATACAGGCATATTTAAAATATGAATTTTTATGAAGGGTTTTATCTGCCGGCTATGAATTGCCAACTCATGTATGTTGTTTACCAGTGATCAGGTTCCTAGACTTTTGTACTCCTTCCTTTTTTTTTCACATGTCAGAATTGTGAACCAAGGTGACAGGAAAATAGATAAAATATATAGGCAGGGACACTCCAAGGACCTTATCGCTCACACAAGAGGAATGACTGCCACTTCAGCACATGAAATTCAATTATATCCACTGAAAACTTAGAAGCATGTCAACACCAGTCATGTTTGAATATGCATAGCATTTAGGACCAGCAGATTACAGCTGTTGTGCATAATAGCACTCATTTTATCTATAGCAATGTATGCAAAAAAAGCATTGAACAGGGATAGAACCACCCAATGGAAGTGAAAGCTTGCAGTCTGATTCAGAGCCGGCCCTAACATTAGACAGAGCAAGACAGTCACCTCATGTGGCAGATGCTGAGGGGTGTGGGGAATGCTACAAGACAAGGGTGCTCCACACAGCCTGCCCTGTGCCTTCTGAGCTAACCTGCCATCCTCAGGTGTGGTGGAAGACACTGTCCTGTTGCCAGGGTTGAGGTGTTTCAGCTGCTGGTATTCCAGTCATTTTCTGTACATGGACGCAGGAGAAAGTACTACCGTACACCTCAGGCAGCAAAATGCATTGCACTGGCCCTGATCTGAATCACTGCATGGGCATTGAGGTCAGTGGGATTTATCAGGTCTGTGGGTTTCCTTCAAGCTGTTGTCATCCTCATTCCACAGGCAACAGAGTGTGATTCATGCATTCCTACATTTTTTAATATTAAGAGGCACTTCTTCTGTTAAGAAATAGGAGATGGGTCTAGTGTCTTCGGTCAGAGGTGGGTCATCTGACAGGTTCTGGACCTTGGCAAACATGACAAACTTTGGTGCCATTCCCACATAGCCTCTTAACTGATTATTTATTTTGTACTCTCCGAAATAGAGATAGGAAGCTTGTGGCCTTCCAAATGGACTCTCACTCTCATCAGCCCCTCAGCCAGCATCAGCAGTAGTTAGGGAAGATGGGAGATGTAGTCCAACCAGCCCTGGAGAACTATGGGTTCCACACCCCTGCTCAACACAACTTTTGTTGGAAACATTCATAGAACCAAGCCAATTTCCTGCAGCCTTACAAATTTATGATATTAATGCAGTCATTTTCAGTATGTGAAATATTTACCCAGTAATAATTATGAAGAATGTTGTTTTCGTTATCATTTTGAGTCTGTCCCTTTGGAAGTAGGCAGTCCAGAGTTTTTAGGGTTTATTCAAATAGGAGCAGTTTCTTGCAAAGACATCAACTAACATGGTAACTCGAGGCCGATGGGGTGCAGTGGATAGTATGCTGAGGTTGATTTTGATAGGCTTGGTGGGTGCAGGTCTCTGTTCGGCTATTACATTTACTGACTAACTACTCAACCTCCCTCACAAGGTCTTCTGAGAGCAGATGATTCACAAAATTGTTGTTGTTGTTTAGTCGTTTAGTCGTGTCCGACTCTTCGTGACCCCATGGACCAGAGAACGCCAGGCACTCCTGTCCTCCACTGCCCCCCGCAGCTAGGTCAGACTCATGCTGGTAACCTCGAAAACACTGTCCAACCATCTCGTCCTCTGTCGTCCCCTTCTCCTTGTGCCCTCCATCTTTCCCAGCATCAGGGTCTTCTCCAGGGAGTCTTCTCTTCTCATGAGGTGGCCAAAGTACTGGAGCCTCAGCTTCACAATCTGTCCTTCCAGTGAGCACTCAGGGCTGATTTCCTTCAGAATGGAGAGGTTTGATCTTCTTGCAGTCCATGGGACTCTCAAGAGTCTCCTCCAGCACCATAATTCAAAAGCATCAATTCTTCGGCGATCAGCCTTCTTTATGGTCCAGCTCTCACTTCCATACATCACTACTGGGAAAACCATAGCTTTAACTATACGGACCTTTGTTGGCAAGGTGATGTCTCTACTTCTCAAGATGCTGTCTAGGCCTGTCATTGCCCTTCTCCCAAGAAGCAGGCGTCTTTTAATTTCGTGGCTGCTGTCACCATCTGCAGTGATCATGGAGCCCAAGAAAGTAAAATCTCTCACTGCCTCCATTTCTTCCCCTTCTATTTGCCAGGAGGTGATGGGACCAGTAGCCATGATCTTCGTTTTTTTGATGTTGAGCTTCAGACCATATTTTGCACTCTCCTCTTTCACCCTCAATAAAAGGTTCTTTAATTCCTCCTCACTTTCTGCCATCAAGGTTGTGTCATCTGCATATCTGAGGTTGTTGATATTTCTTCCGGCAATCTTAATTCCGGCTAGGGATTCATCCAGCCCAGCCTTTCGCATGATGAATTCTGCATATAAGTTAAATAAGCAGGGAGACAAAATGCAGCCTTGTCGTACTCCTTTCCCAATTTTGAACCAGTCAGTTGTTCCATATCCAGTTCTAACTGTAGCTTCTTGTCCCACATAGAGATTTCTCAGGAGACAGATTGCCCTGCACGTTCAAAGGTGCTGTAGAAATTAAAAGCAATGACTTTGTGGGAAAGTGCATGTACAAGTAAAGGAAATCAAAGTGAAGTAGAGATGGAAGCCCCATAAGCAAAATCAGGGTAATTTTCTAGAGTTAAGCAGGGTTCTCCTTCGAGCTTTGCTTTCACAGTGGAATTCAAGCTCAGCGCAATATGGCTACTTCTTCTGATCCCAACAAACAGCTTGTCCAAAGCTGTCATCTTTTCTGCTAAGGCCCTACATTTTGGTTTTGCTTGCCCTCTTAATTAACTTTTATTGCTTCCATTAATCAATGCATTTCACTGTGAACAGTCAACCCTCCAGGAAGAAGGTGGTGATCACATGGTGAGACAATGTTTAAAAGCAACTTATGGCACAGCTGACATATAATGACTTGGCTCACTGCATTAGGGTATTATTGAACTGAATTGGCAAGACAGGAACGCAACTAACATAGACTGCAACTAACAAAGTTGAAAAGATGTTAGTTGCAGTCTATGCTAGATGCATCACTACCTTGTTAAATCTGCCATTTTTAAACCTTCTGATACTACCTGCCATATCAGGACTCTCTATATCAGAAATGGGGAATCTCAGGCATGTGTGCGCGTGTGCATGTAGAAACTAGCCTACTTTGTCCTGCCAGAGGCATATTGCCACTGGAGTATTGCCCAGAAGGGAATGTGTTTCAGGTTAAAAATGGTACTTCACTCCTGTTTTACAGTGGTACCTTGAGTTAAGAACTTAATTCATTCTGGAGGTCCGTTCTTAACCTGAAACTGTTCTTAACTTGAAGCACCACTTTAGCTAATGGGGCCTCCCACTGCTGCCATGCCGCTGGAGCATGATTTCTGTTCTCATCTTGAAGCAAAGTTCTTAACCTGAAGCACTATTTCTGGACTAGCGGAGTCTGTAACCTGAAGCATCTGTAACCCAAGGTACCACTGTATATCATGATTGGAGAACCTGCAGCCATCAGTCTAACTTTGCATAGGTGGCAAAGAGGAGAAAACATGAGGTGGAGGGAGGCAAAGGGAGTTCTGGCTCTGCCTACCACTGACTTCTGCCCCATTCTTCTAGACTGGTGACTGGGGGTGGCCTCCGAGACCATATAACACTGGTCCTGAAATACCTGTATTGGTTCCCAGCACGTTTCCGAGCACAATTCAGAGTGTTGGTGCTGACCTTTCAAGCCCTAAATGACCACGGCCCAGTATATCTGAAGGAGTGTCTACCCACAGCGTTCAGCCTAGACACTGAGGTCCAGCGCCAAGGGCCTTCTGGCAGTTCCCTCACCATGATAAGTGAGGTTACAGGGAACCAGACAGAGGGCCTTCTCAGTCGTGGCACCTGCCCTGTGGAACGCCATCCCATCAGATGTCGAGGAAATAAACAACTACCTGACTTTTAGAAGACATCTGTAGGCAGCCCTGTTTAGGGAAGTTTTTAATGTTAGATGTTTTATCGTGTTTTTAATATTCTGTTGGGAGCTATTGAGAGTGGCTGGGGTATAAATTATTATCATTATCATTATTATTTTATTCATTTATTTACAACTGCAGCAAGGCCCTCAACAGAAAAATGCTTCCCCAACCCTGAGGTATATAGTGTCCCTCAAGTATCAAGATCGATTCCAGCTTGTCTTCACAAACAAGATTCAGTTCATGTTGTGTCGAGTGCAATCTCTCCCATATTAGACCTCTGCTACAGAGAGAAATCCCAAGGAAGCTCATGAGGCCCAATGGGCAGTGAAGGATGGCATTAATTTGAATGAACTGCTATTTAGCACTCCAGTCAGGTTCCTATTGCAGGGCATTATGTCTTGCTGCAGAGCAAGAGGGGAGAGTCCATGATACTCCAAGCTTAGTTTCGCCTCCCTTTAGCCTCCTGTCAGTGCTGCTGGGGGACACAGACAAGGTGCGCAGGAATGGTATGGCCAGCCTGGGCTACACATTACTGCTCTGTCTCTTTCAGGAAGGTAGTCCATAAACAGTCAACAATGGTGGCCTTGAGCTTTGTTACATAAATTTCTGCTTCTCTTCTGCATGCACAGAGCTTTCGCTATTAGTAGTATTGGTTTTCAGCAAAGGTAAAGGTAAAGGGACCCCTGACCATTAGGTCCAGTCGTGGACGACTCTGGGGTTGTGGCGCTCATCTTGCTTTACTGGCCAAGGGAGCCAGCTTACAGCTTCCGTGTCATGTGGCCAGCATGACTAAGCCACTTCTGGCAAAACAGAGGAGCTCACGGAAACACCATTTACCTTCCCGCCAGAGTGGTACCTTTCTATCTACTTGCAACTTTGACGTGCTTTCGAACTGCTAGGTGGGCAGGAGCTGGGACTGAGCAACGAGAGCTCACCTCTCACGGGAATTCGAACCGCCGACCTTCTGATCAGCAAACCCTAGCCTCTGTGATTTAACCCACAGCACCACCCGCTGTGTTCAGTAGATAGCAGCAAATGTTAACTTACTGATTTTATCTCCCCACCCCATTCTTCAGCATTATTTCATGTTGTTATCTCCAACTAACTACTACGACATATATATCTGAGTAGAACAGCAACCTTAAGGAGGGCTGGGAAGACATGGAGAAGCAGCTCCTCCGCTGTATCTGCATCCCTGGTGGATCCTGCTGGACAGGGTGTAAGGGGGGCAGTTTTATTATTTTGCTATGGCAGCTCTATCCTAGCACAACTGGCCCCTCAGGGGCTCCCTGGGACCCAGCACCCAGGAGTTTTGGCTCACTACCAGAGGTCTGCAAGGAAGAAACTACTCTTGCCTCTTACCCCTGCTCTCCAGTCATCAACACTGAGGTGCTAAGATTGTGGCCTAATAGTGTATACTTGTCTACCTGCACACTCAGAAGTAAGTTACATTGGTCTCAATGCAACTCAATCCTAAATCGATATAGGAGCGCAGCCTGATTTTTTTTAATGGCCTGGCAGTGTTCACTTGAAAAAGAATGTCAAAATGTTTCAAATTTCATTTGCTGCAGAAACTCCATACAGAGATGAGGGGGCTATTTTAGAATGTTTTGACTTATTCTGGCATTTGAAAAACACTTGGAATTAGTTATTAGAAAATAACTGCAGTAGTAGCAAAGCGAGAAGATAAAATGCTTTGATTTTTATGATTTCAAATTGCCTGGCTTCTCCTCCCCCAAGGGGTTTCAGTAGTGGAGGACACATTCTTTATCTGGTATCTAATCCCTAAAGACTGGAGAAGTGAGTCTTTTGTACACAACAATATTTTTCAAGGGTGGTTATAAAGAGCATTTGTTCACTTCTGCCTTCCAGACTGTTTGGGGCATTGCTTGATTTGCATAATTAGATTGTAAAAAAATAGATGAGTTAAGGGTAACTTGTGCAGCAAATTGCTCAGCCAACCTCTCTCCGTGTGTGTGTGTGTGTGTGTGTGTGTGATTTTAAGCAACTGATTAAGGAATTTATTATTATTATTTTGCTTGCTTGCTTTTATAGCACATTGTTTTTGTTTTGCAGTACAGTTTTGCTTTGTTTTTCTCTCCAAATAACAATAATATGAACGTCAACCTACTGTTCTTTGGTCTGGTTTTATAAAAAGAGTTGACATTAAACAGGAAGGCTAATCCTTTCATAATATGTTGTCAAGACTGGCCGCTCAGGAAAGCAGATAAGCTCTTAGCCTGGATGACAGTTTTGGAAAGGGCATTGGAGAAAGAGTTACTTACAGCATCATCTTTAAACACAATTACCTGTGAGCTAAACAACATGAGAGAAAGGACAGATGCATTGTTGGTGCTTCTGTTGTCTAGTGTGGGCACTTAACCAAAAAGGGGAGAGAAAAATCATCACCCCAAAAAAGAAGACTGAGATAGTGAGCTGCATGCTTGCTTAGTCTTCAGACCAGGTGTTCTAGATCATGATTGGGAACTTCAAGGCTGTTGCTCTCCATTCTTACAGTTACTTATATTTAAACTGGACTTGGATCAGACTGCCCTTCAGATAGAGGAGACCTTCAAAATAGAAGACTGGCAGCCCTTCAAAATAGAACCATGGAATCATAGAATTTTAGCTCAGCCACTTGCAATGCAGGGATCACAGCTAAAGAATTTCTTACAGATAGCCATCCAACCTGTGTTTGCAAACCTCCCAAAAAGGAGAGTGCACCACTTTTCAAGGCAATCTGTTCCGCTGTTGAGCAGCTCTTTGCGTCAGAAAGTTCTTTCTGATGTTTAGCCACAATCTTTTTTCTTGTAATTTGAATCCATTGGTTTGGGTCTTGCACTTGGGACCAGCAGAAAATAAGCTTGCTCCATCTTCCATGTGGCAGCCCTTCAGGTACATCAGATATCATATCACCTCTTTTCCATGCAAAGGATACCCAACACCTGAAGTGTTCCTCATAAGACTTGGTTTCCAGACCTTTTATCATCTTGGTCAACTTCCTTGGACACATTCCATCTTGTCAATATCTTTCTTAAACTGTGGTGCCCACAACTGGACACAGTACTTCAGGTATGTTCTGTAGTAATACTATTACTTGCCTTGATTTGGACACGATACAGCCTAGAATTGTATTAGCTCCCCACCCCCCACCCCCCCGGGCTGGATTGCATTGTTGACTCATATAGGAGACACTGTCCTGTTGGACACATGACCACCCTCTTGGTCTGTTCACATTCCAGAATGTGGTTGAGAAACCTACTTTTTACAACAAAATGTGAGCTCAACTCCCAATGTCCCTGGTGCTATGTCTTCCGTACCGCACTGTGGAAGAACAGTGAGAAATCTTAGATTTGAAGGTTATGCTCAGCTCAGCTATGAAGTTGATTTCTGTACTATGAATGATTTCTGTCAGTTCCGTTTTTGAGAAAGCCAGAACCAGAGGGTGGGGTAGGATTAGCATCAATTTTGTCACTCACATGGGGGCTACCCAAAGGATAAGGGATGCGTCAGGAGTGACAGAATGCTTTGGCCACAGTAATCAGGGTAAACAGTTTCTTAATGCTAGAACAGGAATTATGCTGTGCTTTATCACAAAAGACATTTACATTACTGTTGTTGTTTTTTTAATGTTTAAACTGAATCCAGAAATTATATTCTGTGAAAGCAGGTGTGTGATGAGGGTGTTGAGGCTAAGGTTTGTTTTAAATCAGCACTCTCCACCCCTGTATCTCTTTGTACATTTTTGCTAGCTTCTGATAAAGGTAAAGGTAAAGGTACCCCTGCCCGTACGGGCCAGTCTTGACAGACTCTGGGGTTGTGCGCCCATCTCACTTAAGAGGCCAGGGGCCAGCGCTGTCCGGAGACACTTCCGGGTCACGTGGCCAGCGTGACATCGCTGCTCTGGCGAGCCAGAGCCACACACGGAAACGCCGTTTACCTTCCCGCTGGTAAGCGGTCCCTATTTATCTACTTGCACCCGGAGGTGCTTTCGAACTGCTAGGTTGGCAGGTGCTGGGACCGAGCAGCGGGAGCGCACCCCGCCGCAGGGATTCGAACCGCCGACCTTTCGATCGGCAAGTCCTAGGCGCTGAGGCTTTAACCCACAGCGCCACCTGCGTCCCAGCTAGCTTCTGATAGCCTCAGATAAATACTTTCCTAGCAAATGGTTTTCAACTTCTTTTCTGGATGTTGCTTCTATGAAATGTATTTACTTAGCTTGGTTTTGCACTTTATTATCTTGTCGGCGGTACAGCTTCCGTTTTTACATGTTTGGAGTGGAATTTTGATGTAAAACTACAGGTCAAAGTTTGTCAAGTGCTTAAAAAAATGTGACTACCCTGCAACAAATATTGATAAGCTTTCAAGTTGTGCCAGGAACTCCGTGCTTCTTGCAATAAATATTGAAATGTTGCTTGATTTGTATCACATAATATTCCGCGGCTTTCAAGTCAATATTCCACCTTTTGTGCTAAGCCTCAAACAGACTGTGCTGGAGGAGTATTTCCATAAGAACAAAACACAAACAAAACAAAATAGAGCTCAGAAAGAAAGAAAGAAAGAAAGAAAGAAAGAAAGAAAGAAAGAGCTAAAAATATGTCATTGGTGCCTTCTACCTATGCAGATGGGACTTTGTCTAACCTTCCTCTAGTCCTTTACAGTGCAATTCAGGGATAGTCAGCATGGCAGCATGGCAACCTCCAGATGTTTTGGGACTCCAACCCCTATCACCTCCAGCCAACATGGCCAGTGGTCAGGGATGATGGGAGCTGCAGTCCAGAAACATCCATAGGGCAGCACATTGACTACCTCTGGTGTAATCCTCTGTGTTTACTCAGAAGTAAGTCATGTTGAGTTCAGTGGGGCTTACTACCTGGTGAGTGGCTTCAGGACTGAAGTCTCAGACAGTAGATAATTCTATCCAATTTAGCTTTTATTGACACAAGAAAAAACTAAAAACTGTATAATATAAACTATTCTTTTCTCCATTGCTGTTATCTGCTTTGCAAAGGGAACCATTGTATCAAAAGAAACATTCTTTGCTACTTCAGTTTCAGTTTTTTGTTTATCTGAGATATTTTGCACTAGGTAAAACCTGACAGGAATTCAGAGAGCCTCTATCTTTTAAAGAATGAAATAAATCTGCAGGCTGAGCCCAACATTATGTCGTGCACCAGAAATACATTTTTCATATGTGTGTGTAATGCCAAATTTGATGGAAACATCTGTGAATCTCAAAAGCTCTTAGCACTGCATTTGTGCGTCTTGGTTGGTCCTGATAAAGGAATTGTTTGTGGTTAATGTTTAAATTTACTTGGTATTTTAAAGCAAAGTCTCTATCCTCGACGCATATATGAAAAGCAATATCCTGGCATGGTTTTAGGGTAGATGCATCCTTTCAGCACAGATTTCTTAAACACTGCGATCAGCAAATGCAAGAGATTATGTGCACATTTGCAGACTCTCCTCTTATTTTTGAGCAGATAACTAGTGTAACAGTGTCCACTGCTGGCAAGTCGGGCAACTGCACTTTATAGAATAAGTCAGTCTATTGTTACCAATAACAATTAAACAGGTGCATTCTAAATTAGGTCTGGATGGTTGTTGGTGGTTTTTTTTGCGGGGGGAGACCCACCTAATTTTTCTAGGAACTTTACAATTACTTCTTCTGCTAATAATACAAGTGGAAGACTGAATTAGTGACCTGCAGCAATGCAATAACTTCAGCTTTGCCCAATCTGGTTTAAGATCCCCAGAGGTTTTTGTAGAGCACAAAATAATTTAGTATCAGCCAAGATTATTGATGTTCCTTTCAGTGAAGTGTGAAAGGCCCTGCACAGTTACTAGATATTATTTGTCAGAAGCGCAAGGCAAGTAAAATTTGACATTCAGCTTTTTGATGAGATTTTAATTGTTGGTGCCATTCGAACATCACATCTATCAATAGAGAAATAAGAAATGTCTTGTTAGATCAAACCAAAGGTCAGTGTGATCCAACATTCTGTCTTGCTTCAGCTAGCAGCCTCTGGGAGACTCATCGGTTGGGTACGATGGCAATTCCTGTTGCCGCGCCACCACCGAAACACATAGTTTTCACTTATGTGTCATACAATGTAGTCCTTTGCATGCCTACTCAGACATGGTCGAATTGTGTATAGGATTGCAGCTGTAGCTAATAAGCACTGATATACATCAGTCATAGGAAAGTCTAATGCTGTTCCAATGCTGGTAGTGAATTCCATAGTAAGCTCATTATGTGTTGTTTCAAAATCATCCTTGTCTCCCCTGAGTCTAATTTTGCTGAATGACTTCGAGCTCTTATTCTCTATGAATTTGTCTAATCCCCCTCCAAATTAGTGGTCATCACCACATCTTGTGGGAGCAAATATCGTAGTTGTGCTATGTTCTGTCCTAAATCTTCCAACATTCTGTTTCATTGGGAAGAGGAGTTGGAGTTCAGGCTTAGGTTTTCTAGTTAGCCCAGATATTTCCCACCAACTAAGAACCCCAACCCCTTTCAAATCAGCCCTATGTAGTCTTGAGATCACAATCACCTTCTCCAGTTAAATCATTGTCTGATGTAAATCAGAATATCCTGAAGATTACTCTCCCTCGGATAACCAAAATAAGGCCTTGGAATTTTTCCATCTTTCTAAACGTTTTCCCATAGAAAAGCTCTCCCTCTGGCTTTTCTTGCAAAGCCATCAGCTGAGTGGCATCATAGCAGCAGCACAGAGATGTCAGCTTTGGCAGACTGCCCCCATTTTTCATTCAATGTCTTCCATCATTCTAGCATCTAAAAGATTAGTGTAAATTCCAACTCTCTGTGATTTACGGTAATATTTTCAGGAATGAATGATGGGAATTCAGTGGAGAAAAGGCATTATGAACCATTATAATGACTCTCCCATGGGTGTGTAAAAATACAGCACTCTTATCAGATGGTTCTTGTTTACAAATGGCAGGGACCTTGCATATTTACAATCTGGCTCATCCTAAGAGCACCACAGAGCCACTGCCAGATAGCAGAGATAATGTCAAAGTGTAAGGCAACTTCTTAAAGGTAAAGGGACCCCTGATCATTAGGTCCAGTCGTGACCGACTCTGGGGTTGCGGCGCTCATCTCACTTTATTGGCCGAGGGAGCCAGTGTACAGCTTCTGGGTCATGTGGCTAGCATGACTAAGCCGCTTCTGGCGAACCAGAGCAGTGCATGGAAACACTGTTTACCTTCCTGCCAGAGCAGTACCTTTTTATCTACTTGCACTTTGATGTTCTTTTGAACTGCTACATTGGCAGGAGCAGGGACCAAGCAATGGGAGCTCACCCCGTCACGGGGATTCAAACCGCCAACCTTCTGATCAGCAAGTCCTAGGCTCTGTGGTTTAACCCACAGTGCCCCTTACGTTCCTATAATGGTTAGTGCCTGCAAATATATTGTGGGCAGGACCCAGGCAGCTTCAACTACATTTAAGTTTAGACCCATTGATTACAATGGAAGAGATTTGAGTCAATAATTAAATATTTCCAACTGAAAGTAGGCTTTAAGTTTATTAGCACTGGTTGCATCATTTTCAGACCACAGCAAGTGGTGTCTCACCATTACTTGTTACCCATTGCACATCTCTGCATAAGCTTTACATCCTTGAGTGACAGCCAAATTTTAGCTCAGGAATGGAAATCCAAAACCATTTCAGCTTCTTGGTGCATATTTACTTTCGTGGGGGTGGAGGGAGGTGGCATGCACTCAGGAAAACTAATTTAAAGTCAATTTCAAATACTGCCTTTCTGTTTCCTTAGAAGAGTATTTTGTCTGCATTATTTCTCTCCTGCTCTAGGTAGGAAATAGAATGTTTCCCTTTGCAGTGGGGAGGGGGGATGAAAGTGACTAGCTAACACTTTTCCGGACAGTTAATTAACATGCATATGCTTCTTTGCTGTTGAAAAGACACAATTCCAGTTCTATGTGTGACCTGGATTAATGGTACAGCTTGAGTGATTTGAGTGCTGTAGTGTGATGTACAGCAATGTATTAAAGCACAACACTTTGAATGCAAGCATAGATAGTTCTACTTCTGCAGAGTCCTTTTAAAAATAAATAAATTCTGCTGCAAGGAATAACTTTCACAGTGAATAACAATTCAGTGGGAAAAGCCCATATTCATTTAGTGCAGCAGGCATAAGATGGGGACAATTTAAATGAAAGTCAACAATAATCCATACCTGCTCTGAATGCCCAGAAATGTAGCTGGAAGTGCAGCATGAAGTTGTAGAAAAGAGACCTCTGTGGGCAGACCCATAACCATTTCTTTAACCGGACACTACTGATAAATCTCTCTCTCTATCTATATATATATTAAAATATACTTTATCAATATATAATTTCTTTGAACACAGACTAAAAATACTGTTTAGCTCATTATGCAGGTGTTGTTGTTTAGTCGTTTAGTCATGTCCGACTCTTCGTGACCCCATGGACCAGAGCACGCTAGGCACTCCTGTCTTCCACTGCCTCCCGCAGTTTGGTCAGACTCATGCTGGTAGCTTCGAGAACACTGTCCAACCATCTCGTCCTCTGTCGTACCCTTCTCCTTGTGCCCTCAATCTTTCCCAACATCAGGGTCTTTTCCAGGGAGTCTTCTCTTCTCGTGAGGTGTTACTTCTTCCTCAAATGTTTTGTTTTCTGTGTTAATTTCAGTGAAGGATTGCTGCAAAATTAATGCTACAGTATTGGCTGCTAAAGGCCAGTTGCCTGTGTTTACTTTGGTTTGGACCATTATATTTTCCTAAACTTATGCCTATGTTCATCAGGTGAAGAGTTTTGTTATTGTTCAGGGTTCCTGAAGTATCAAAAACTACTAGTGAAGTATCTGGATGGATCTTTCCAGGCAATAAGTGATCCTCTCAAACAATTGCTATCCTGTGCCAGAATCTACCATCTCTTGAGAAATTTCCTTTTGTTTTTTCTTCTTTGCCCTCTTGCAACAGGCATGACCATGAGACAGTGATATGATAGGAACTGTAGCTCAGTGTGGAGCACACTTTTCATGCAGAATGTCCCAAGTTTAATCCTGGGCATCTCTATGTAGGGCTGAAAAGGCTTGTGTTTCAAAACCCTGGTGAGACTTAGTGGTCCAATGGCTAGGTGAGTTGGTTTT
Organism: Podarcis cretensis; assembly: GCF_951804945.1. NCBI lineage: Eukaryota > Metazoa > Chordata > Lepidosauria > Squamata > Lacertidae > Podarcis > Podarcis cretensis. The sequence continues at coordinate 84,664,472 of NC_137173.1, forward strand.
AAGGTAATCTTCTATGCTCCTGTCTGTTGAGGCACCAGCTGGAATGCATCATAGAGCCCTTCGATGGCCCAGTCAGCTATGTTTGTGACCTGTGGATTGCTATGATGTGACATGGATGTCCAGAAAGTATTAGCATTATACATTAACATTAAGCCAAACATGTGGATTTCACAACCACATTAAGTTCCAGTCTAGGCACCTTACAACTCAAGACATGCAACGATAGGTTGCAACATACCTTCCAACAGTTTTGGTTAAACTCTCCTTCATGTGTGGTTTTTCCTCATTGTGTTTTGGTGGCTTGAGGTGTCAGAGTGGCTATAGAGTGCAGAGAGCAAATGTGCTGTAATGGTTAGAGTGTTGAGCGAGGACTGTAGCAATCCAGGTTTGGCTCCTGTAACATTATTTACAAGAATTCTATTTGAACAGATGGAGTTCATTTTAGAAAGTATCATTTCTACCCATTGTCTGTCTGGCTTTGATTATTTTAGTACCACTAACCCAACAAATAATGCAGGGGTTTGCTATGTGGTATACATCAATCTATTTTTATTCTCACCTACTGATATATGATACATAGTATTTCTCCATGTTCAAAAACCATTTAATAATAATGTCCATAAATAAGGATTTTGAAATTGTTGCATCATGTTTTTCTGGTGTGGCCTCCTTTGTTCATTTGATCTGGTAACGCTTGAATAAAGAAAATAATTTATTTTTTTATCTCCAGCACATTTTGTCCTTTGTCATGGTACAAAAACAAAATACATAATTACACAGTTGAATCTAAGATGACAACATGTGATAGTTTATCAAAAAGTTTAGCACGAGGCTTCCCTCAGGTTGGTGGCTATGAATACCATCAGCTGGAGTTATTTCAAATGTCTTGAAACCCACAGGCACAAGTCAGGTTTCACTATCATTTTAGTGACAGATTTCTTAAAGGGACATGAACAGGAATTATGGATGTTCTGTTTCAGGTTTGCTAGCTGGTTCATTTCTATGAATTTTCCCCCCAAACACATCTGCCACAGTTTCTTTGCATTAATTTGGGATGGAAAATATGTGGCCCTCTAGATATTGTTGGATTCCAACCTCCCATCACCCCCAGCCAGCATCACCAATGGTCAGGGGATTATGGAGTCCAACAACTGCTAAAGAACCTCTCACCCCCATGCTCTTAATATTCTATGGGTAGAATTAATTTAGAATGTTGTTCAAGATGGAACTACAATTTAGCCCACTCAGGCAAGGTCACACTGTGCATTCTAGGTTAATTAAACTAGGATAACTGCTATTGCCTAGTTCTCTATCAACAATTATCATCAGACATTAGACTCCTCGCTCAGTACTCATGCACTGATAAACTAGCAACACACACACACACACACACACACAATTTTACCTGTGAAATGAATTGTAAAAAGGTAAAGGTAAAGGGACCCCTGACCATTAGGTCCAGTCGTGACTGACTCTGGGGTTGCGGCGCTCATCTTGCTTTATTGGCCGAGGGAGCAGGCGTACATGTGGCCAGCACGACTAAGCCGCTTCTAGAGAACCAGAGCAGCACACAGAAACGCTGTTTACCTTCCCGCCAGACTGGTACCTATTTATCTACTTGCACTTTGAAGTGCTTTCGAACTGCTAGGTTGGCAGGAGCAGGGACCGAGCAATGGGAGCTCACCCCGTCGCGGGGATTCGAACCGCTGACCTTCTGATCGGCAAGTCCTAGGCTCTGTGGTTTAACCCACAGTGCCACCCGCATCCCTGGGTGAAATGAATTGTAGCAAACTTGAATTTGGACACAGGTGGCTAAAACTGAGGCAGGCATACTTCCTTCTCCTGGGAACCTGATTCAGGATAAGTGGTTGCGCTGCCTGGGTTTAGGAGTTTGGTTGCTTCCAATCCTGTTTGTACATTTGTAAATAAACTGGTTACAAATACATCATAAGGATCTTCATACAACTTACACATGCATTCACTGAAAGTGATTACATCTGCTGACCCTGACGCTGCTTACCAGCTGTGTATTTCAGTGTCAGTGGGAAATAGCCCTATGTTCATGCAGTTGCCTTTCTTACTAATGTCAGTGCATTGTAGTGGTTAGAGTGTCAGACTTGGACCTGGGAGCTTGGGGTTCAAATCCCCACTGGGCTATGAAGCTTACTTAGGCTTGGGTCAGCCACCTACATCACAGCGTTGTTGTGGGGATTAAATGAGGAGGGGAAGAACCATGCACAGTGCCTTGAGCTCCTTGGAGGAAAAGTTGGGTTTATAAGTGCCATAAATGTGACCTGGCCACAGTGATCCATGCGACGGTCACCTCCAGGCATGACTACTGTAATTCGCTCTATGCGGGGCTGCCCTTGAAGCTGTCCCAGAAACTCCAACGGGTGCAGAATGCTGCAGCAAGGCTCCTCATAGGGTCTCTGCCATGGGAGCATATTCACCCAGTGCTTTTCCAGCTGAATTGGCTCCCAGTGGAGTACAGGGTCAGATTTAAGGTTCTGGTTTTGACCTTTAAAGACCTTCACGGCCTAGGACCCTTGTACCTACAGGACCACCTCTCCCAGTATGCCCCACGGAGGACCTTAAGGTCCATAAATAGCAACACCCTAGATGTCCCGGGCCCTAAGGAAGTTAGATTAGCCTCAACCAGAGCTAGGGCTTTTTAAATACTGGCTCCGGCCTGGTGGAACACTCTGTCTCAGGAGACCAGGGCCCTGCAGGATCTGATTTCTTTCCGCAGGGCCTGTAAGACAGAGTTGTTCCACCTGGTCTTTGGCTTGGAGTAAACTTGATTCCCTCCCCCTCTTTCTTTTTTCTTTTCTCCTCCTGTGATGAGGCTGCATTTTAATGTTTCAATGTTTCAATGTTGTATTTTAATCTTGTTTTTAAGTTGTATTCATTCAACTTGTTTTTATTATTGCTTGTTAGCCGCCCTGAGCCTGGCCTTGGCTGGGGAGGGTGGGGTATAAATAAAATTATTATTATTATTATTATTATTATTATTATTATTATCATAAATAAAATAATGTGCCTCCACTGAGATGTGTGTCTGGCAAGTGTGATTCAACTACTCCATCTCACATTCACTGAACATGTGTGAAATATGTATTTCCCACTTTTTAGGATAAATATTCTTGCTAACATGCTGGCTTTTAGTTAATTGTTTTGTATGGACGTTGGAGCCTGCACCTGCAGACTGAAGTGGTGCAGGCCAGACACAAGCTTCATTATCTCATGGACAACTAGGCCAGAGCTGCTGAAAGAAGGGAGATAGGCTAGGCAGTGAGAAAGGCTGGAATTCTGTACGCATTTAGGAGTAAGCTCCACTGAGCTCAGGATTGCACTGTCCCTCAAAAATCATGATATGAAATTAACAAGGACAAATTCAATCATTTGTATATTACGGTTACTGCACAAGGAAATAACAGATCTATCGGGAAGTTGGTTTAAAGCCTTCAGCAAAACATATTACAGATTGTTTGATAACAAGTATGGACAGTATTTATCCCATTTACCAAAGCATTACTATTCTTCATTAGAACAAGTTATTACGGGGAAAAGTCTTGTTTTGCAGCAATCAAAAGTACTGTTCTTCCTTCCTTCCTTTTTTCCTTTCTTTGTTTTTTCCTTCTTATTGCTAATACCTTTGCCTTTATTCATTGACTTTAAGAAGATAATGAGTTGGCAAAATATGCTTACCACAGACTCTGGATTAACACTGTTAACATGTCATCTAAGGAAGTACGGTAACTGCCTAGAGACAGCCTAGCTACTGGAAGGATAGAAAAAGGATTAATGTATACAGACATTTTTGAAAAACTAAGTCCTTTCAAGTCACTTACAGATCTCTTCATACACAAATCTTTCCTAGTGGCAGCCATGTATTTTGATTCTTCCTGTGTGGGGTTTTTTTTAGTCACTAGAGTGTGTTGTTGTCAAATCACAATGGTGGAAATGGCTCTATAATGCCAATATTAATACATCCAATCATCCACAAGATTACAATGTAACTATGCACTTTAGATATTCACCTGGGAATGAACTGGTAGGAGGAGAATCTAAAAGATCCCCCCCCCTTACTGTTACTTGTTATATTTGTCTTTAATCAGAAACTGGTGAATGTTTTAATAGAGAGTGTGACACTTGTCTTCAATCTAAAACCATACCTTCTTAGTTGGTGGCCACATAAGCAAACAGTATGTTCATGTTCTGAAAATCTTTCTGCTATCAAATCCCTTTTTTGAAGTGCAAATATTTTATCGCAGATTTAAGACAGCAGATGGCTCTCTTGAGTTTCCTTGGAGCACCTATTGCTGTAAACAACTATCCTGCATTTTCAGATTAGAAGTAGGAAGAATTGAATTTACTTTTGTTTTCTGGGGGGGTGGGGGTGGAAATCACACCTTCCACATTATTCCACTATTTATTCCATTCTTTTCTATATTATAACCCCCCCCCCCTTTTCTGTGCACCCGCCATCATAAACTGAGACTGGCAAATGTATGACCTGATTCAGTTTGGGTGAGACTATAAAATTTACAGTTTAGAATAAATGAAATGAACATGATGTAGGAAGATGCCTATCAGTGTATCACAGTGACTATTAGAGTACTTCACTGGATAGAATCGGTATCCTCTTGGATGGTCTTTTATTTACAGCGTTGAGTGCAAATAAAAAACAAATATATATCCATCAAACAAACATAGTGGCTTCTTTTTCAAGCTGTTTTTAAAATGCTTGAGGTTTGCACTTATTTTCTGTCCTATATAGCAAAAATCCGTAATGAGGGAGTACAGCACTGGTAGACAATTGTATGTGCATTTTGTCTTCGATTTTCTAACATTTAAAAGCTGTTTTTAAAACATTTGATCTTGTTGGCAAACAAAGTGCTCATTCAGAAATCATAACCATGTGTTATAAATATATGTAATATTTTAGAGGCAAAAGGATTAGTTATGGACCAATCAGCATCACAGTTCAATCCTATAATGCCTGTTCAGAAGTACGTCTTGCTGAATTACTTACTGCTAAATAAAGTGGACTTACTGCTAAATAAAGTGGGTGTAAGACTGGAGCCATAAACACTCATAATATTATCCCAATAAAAGCAATGGGACTTAAATATGTGCTTAATGTTGAATGGAACATACTTAGTATTACTGTTATTAGTGTTAATGTACATAAAGCTTTTAGAGGACAAGCTATTCTCAGTCTCGTCATTATTACCACTGTTCTGTGAATCAAATGGTTGCTGTTCACATTTTTGTTCAAAGTGAAGAACTTAGCATGACATGTTCAAAATGTGGTGCAGCAATCAAAACTGCTAGCACATTGCAAAGCTAAGCAGGGTTCAGCATGGTTTCAAATTGGATGGGGGGCTTTGTGTCGAGATTCCTGCATCGCAGGGGGCTGCACTTGATGACCCTGGTGTCCCTTCCAACTCTACAGTTCTGTGATTCTATGAAAACTACTCAGGAAGCCTTTATCTGACGTGTGTTTTTGATGTGGGGCATATTAGGTATAAGGCTAAATATAGTTGTATTTCATTTCCCATGCCCTTAATTGGGATGTTTATACTAAAAACCCTCTCCTGTTTACTAGCATATATTACCAGGACCCATGAGAGCCCTTTGTTTTGCACTGTCCAAGGTCCTGATTGAAGTGAGCAGGCAGTTAAAGGAGATCAAGAGAAAGCTCCCACAGAACACTGCAGTTTGTCAAAGCTGTTCCTTGCAAACAGCATATTTGTGCAGAAAACATTGGGCTTTGAAAAATGATACATTATGTTGTGTGTTAAAGAATATATTCCAAAGCAAAATGCAGATGAAATGAATAGTGCTTAATGACAGTAAATTGTATTGAGCAAATTCTAGCAGGAGGAATTCCTTGTATTGGCACAAAATATAAATGCTTGAATTTCCATTTATTCATAACCACTTCAAAACAACAACAACAACAATAACAACACAGAAGCACAAAAATACATTCTCCAGATATCTGAAAATGTGCTTCTGCATGTTGGTCTAATGTAAAAAAAACAATAATTGAAGCTGGAGGATAGAATTAAAACCATAACATCTTCTACTCAATGTAAATACTATGCTTTGTTAATAAAATAATTTAAGAGGATGCTGGCAGTTGTCTTTAGAGACACAAAATAATCAGCTAAACAATGGACTGCTCTGGTGTTCATATTTGGGAGATTTTGCTTTAAAGGGTGTGCCTAAGCATTAAAAAAAAAATGTAAGCACTACTTTTTCACCTAAAGTTCATCTGAAGCCCACAAATTCAGCTAAAGTTGAAAAAGATCCCTTTGAAGGGGAAGAATGAGTAATGTTGTAAATAGTTCTCTTGCTCATCCAATCTTCCAGTTATCAGATGCGTTGGATGGGATAGGAAGCTGTAGATCTGTATGTATCTCTTAAAGAGTATTTCCTTACATAGACTTGTAGTGGGTTTTGTCTAAGTTAAAAGTTCACATAGCGAGTGAGGTTCTAAAGTTATTGAAGTTTCACAAGCGAATGTTGTTACAGTTAATACATAATTGAAAATCCATTTTGTTCAGTATAACTATCTTGGCAGTGACTGATTAATCTGGTACCAATTATGGGTGTGTCTGCAGAAGACTTTTTATGTCTGGAATCCTCACATACCATATTATTATTATTAGCATTTGTATCATAGGAGTCAAATCCTAGGGGCTGAGGTCCCATTGCCTCCCCATAAAATATTTGAGGGCGCAACAAGCCCCCCCCAATTGATAGGCATTGCCATTCAAACGGTGTGTGTGTCTTGTGATTGATTGTGTGGGGTGGGACTTACCTGCCCCCCCCCCAAATATTTTATTCAAGTTGGCACCCTTGAAGGAGCTCATGGTGGCACACACAGTTCTCATCCCCATTTTATCCTCACAACAACCCTGTGAAGTAGGTTTGGCTAAGAGCCCAAGGTCACCCAGCAAGCTTAGCAGCTGAGTGGGGATTCTAACCCTGGTCTCCCAGGTCATCATCCAGCACTCTAACCACTGCACCACATGGCACGCATTCTGGTGCCACACTGGTAAAGCTCGGAATCAATCCAGGGTGGACGTCCAAACGATGGGGCTGCTTGCCCCATTGTGCTAAGGTGCCAATGAAAGAAAATGCACCGCACGTGCCCAACAACAAATAGGAGTTTCCCCCCCCCCCTGCATCTGAGCCTCCGTCTGTAGCAGACATGTAGAGTTTGACTGGAGCGCGCAGTTATCATTACATGCCTGAGCTCTCGGCAGACAAATAAATTAATCACAGAATCTCGGGGCTCTTTTCCCCCCACAAAACTTAAAAAACGAGAGCCAAATTCCAGCCTCACACACTACAGGGTGAAGTTGAGTTTTCAGTGGCCACTACAGAACTCAATAAATCTAGCGATGCCCACTTGTGTTTGCTTGGCAATAGAAGCTACGGCGTCCGTCCTGTTTTGAAAGATGATCTTAAGAGGAACCGGTTCGCCCTTCCTTTGAATGCCACGATGTCTGGGACGCCTGGGCGATCTCCCTTCCCCGTTTTCCTCCTGGAAACAAGACAAGCCCGAGAGAGATGGCGAGCCAAGGCTGCCTTTGTGGTCAGCTGGCTGCGTCCGAGAAGCCCCAGCAGACGCTGATGCTCTGGAGCAGAAAGCGCGCCTCTCTCTCTCTCTCTCTCTCCCTTCCCAGCTCACCCTCCCCTGCCTGGGAATTAGTCTTCCCCTCAAGCAGCAGCGTGTCCGCTTCCGAGTCCCCAGAGAATAGGGCGCCGCCGCCGCCGCCGCCGCCGAGGCGGAAAGGCAGGGTTTGGGCGCCGCCGACTTGTTACCCTCGCGCTCCCGCCGCCGGCCCTAAGGCGGCGCGCATCCCCGCCGCGTCCTTCCGCCAGAGTAACCCCGTCAGCCCCGCCGTAGGCGAAGCAGCCACAAACGTCCCTCAGAGAGAGCCGCCTCGGCGGGGACAACAAAGAGACCCGCGCGCGACGCCTGGGTCTGTCGTGGTTACGTAGGGAAGAGCCTCTCTGCCCTCGCACCACCACCACACGCGCGAATCCTTAATGCGTGAAGGTGCTGGCCGTTAATTCGTAATTCTAACCCCGGTTAACTCGGGGTCTCGCGCGGGGCGTCCGCTTATTCGGGGTGGGGCAGCAGGGTAGGCAAGACTGTTGTGGCGGGAAGCCGCTGAAGCGCGGGAAGCAGTCTGTCGCTTCCCTGGCACTGGCTGCACTTTCACCCAGAGAGCTGAGACTTTCTGGAGCGAGGGAGAGAGACGCCAAATTACAACTTCTCCGTCTCTCTTTCTCACATCCGTACGCGCCGTCTCACACTTTCCCGCGCATAATTTCCTTCAGTCAAGCCCCTAACCTCTCCCCACCCCTCCTCCGCCCCTCTCTCTCTCTCTCTCTCACACACACACAGATGAACCGCACGCGCGCGCGCTCTGCCCTGCGCGCGCGCCCGCGCAATGCACACTGTCACACACACAAGCTCCCGGCAGTCACAAAAGCCTGACTGGAAGCCGAGGGGCGGCAGCGTGGGCTTCTCTCGGCGACAAGCAATTTCCTCCCTTCAATCGCGGCGAGGCTTTTTGGAGCCCACCTCTCTCTTTCCCTCGCCTCCTTCCCTTTGATTAGCATTCTCCTCGCTGCTGGGGTTTTGTGTGGTGCGACTTACCCCTCCTCCTTTCCCCCCTCTCCCTTTCCCCCGCTCCCACCCCAAGGACAAATCCCCTCCCTCAGTCGTCTCGGGAAGGGAGAAGAGGAGGGTGAGCGCGTGTGTGTGCGCGTGTGAGCGAGCGAGCGGGCGAGTGAGGGCTAGGGTGGGACTGAAGCGCCGCGATTAAGGCTCGCGCGCTCTCTCCGGAGCCGAAGCGGGCGCTCTCCAGATGCTGCTTTCTCAGGCACTCGGAGGCAGCCCCGACGACGAGGAGGACACGGCGCCGGCGGCCGGAGCGGCGGCGGCGGCGGCGGCGGTGGCAGCCATGGACCAGCGGGCAGAATAAGCCGGGCGCCGAAGACACGGCATCCGCCGCGGGCGCTGCTTGTTGCTGTTCCCGCTCGGCCTGAAGCCAGGCGACTCCATGTGGTGACCGGAGGACTTTTCCTCGCCGCCGCCGCCGCCGCCCCTACCCGCGCCTTTTCTTTCCAGTTGGCCTTCCGGAGATGGGTCGGCGCCTCGGCTGAGCCAAGCCCCGCGCCCGTCTCCGCTGCGTTTGGGCAGGGCTCTCGCGGACGCGGAGCGCCCGGCGACGGACCGAGGCCATGGCTGCGGCCATCGCCAGCGGCTTGATCCGGCAGAAGCGCCAGGCGCGCGACTTGCAGCACTGGGACCGGCCCTCGGCCAGCAGGAGGCGCAACAGCCCCAGCAAGAACCGCGGGCTTTGCAATGGGAACCTGGTGGATATCTTTTCCAAGGTCCGCATCTTTGGCCTCAAGAAGAGGAGGTTGCGGCGCCAAGGTGTGTGTGTGTTTTTTGTGTATGTGTGTGTGTGTGTGTGTGTGTGAGTGTCCTTTGCGCCTGTGTGTGCCTTGGAAGGAATGGCCTGTGGTTTCCAAACTTGGGCCCCAACACGCTGGTAAAGGGCAAAGAAGGGGGGAAACTGCCACTTCTTAGGGTTGTGCCCATTTTACAGGAGGGAAACTGAGGCTGTCTCTGGGTTCATTGTTCTGAAGACACTCTCTTCCCCTCTCTTAGTAATGTGAACGAAGGAGAACCCTCGCTTTCAGTACATAAGCATGCTTTGGGACTGGCAAAGAAAGCCCTTGCCTTATTTAACCGCCTAGTTTGATGAGCAAAACTAGATGGTTCCAGGGTATTAAGAGGCAGCTAAGGTACGTTAAAAATGTCACCACAAGTCTGTGAGATAAGTAATTGTGCCCATTGTACAGAAGTGGGATTACAGGCATTTAAAGTGCTTGGTCTGCAACCAAATCATGGCATTTGGTTAAGGTAATGAATGGGCAAGGACTTATCCACAGCTGTTTAAATATTCTTGTCACACTCGCAGTCAGGGGTGTCAAAGAGAAGTAAATGAATGGATTCCTACCCACCCTTCTAGTTAATGTTCATGGCTGAAGTGGTAATTCTAGTCTAGGTTGGTAATTATTGGTATAGAATTGGAAAGATAATTGTTTCATATTAATGAATGCCAGATAAAGGGAGTGATACCGAATATGTGGGATTATTTTATGCTACTTTATCTTCATCCATACCAAAGTGTCTAAATCAGTGTTCTTCCAACTATTTCAACTGAACTAGGTGGCTTGTGAATGGTCTGTAACTACAACAAAATACATTGCTCTTCAATATCTGCTAACTAGATTCTAACTTGTGTACCATCCCACCCTCTGAAGCTGAGGATAAGAAACCTGGGAGCTCTATACAGATTTAAGTATATTTCATACCCACTGCGTGGAGCAAAGGGTTGTGTATACTAATGTTTGAAGGCAACCTTGGAAGGATAACATGATGCAACAATAAATCTGCTAAACCTTTATTATTCCCTTTTGTTGTGCTCTGTTTCTTTGCATTTAGATTTTGTAGATTTTTATAATTTATAAATACAAAAAAATCCCAACACGAAGCAGCTCTAAGAGATGATTCATATTTGCAATGATCACCCATTGTTCCAATCTGAAGCACAATGTTAGCAAAGAGAAATGTGTTTTATAATTGTAATTTGTGAATTGAATCAAGTAAAGAAAACAATTATTTCCAGTGTCAATAATCTAAATGCATTGAGGGCATTTTTTTGGTAAGAAAGCAAGGTTTAATGAAGACACACAGAGAGAAAGATTTTCCGTGAATAAATTGTATAAAGATCCATATAAAAATATTGTGTTTTGAGTGAAGTAATAACTAGTATGTAGTGTGTTCTGTATTTTATAATACAGCCCATTGTTTCAGTATTAGAAAACTGATAGCATGAGAAGGCAAGGCAGGCATTCTGGGGCACTGTCGCTTTAAGAATCTACAGTTGCTGAAGTGGAGAATCCTCAGAGTGTTGAATGTGGGGGAACCCCAATTCCCACTACACCCTGTTTTTGCAGCCTCTGTAGCTGGCTCACTCCAGTCATGGTTGACTTTTAATCATTACATTTATTAACACACTGGGAATGTTCTGTCACCGGTTGGAAAACCATGGACACTTGTCTTAACACTACATTTCTGAACCTTAACGCTGATTTTGCTGAATTTCTTTCCCTTTCTTTGAACAGTCTAGCGCTGTGGGCTCCCCACCGTTCCTTCATTTTGTCTCTTTGGGCTGCTTTTAACCATGGTTATCACTAGGTGTGTGAGCTTCCCAAGGGAAGGCAGTTCAAGTAACAGTAATTGGAAGAGTCTTAACTATATTGGAACTATATTTGAGGAGTCTTACCTATATTGATACACCAGGTGCATCATGCAATTATGGATTTTGATTTCTGGTTTTTCTGTCTTTATGCAAAGTGCGGTGCACTCTTGGTGGTGGTAGGGAGCTGTTTCACACACACACGTATATATTCCTGCTTCAGATGGATTTGATCAAAGTGCAAACAGGCCATAAAATCAGTGTGATGGGAAACCTGCACTCTCTCTCTCTCCCTTGGATCAGATAGTTTCCTATTCTGGTAATAGTCCCGAGTTTTTAAAACTGCAGATGCTGTAACAAAGCTAGCATCATCGCTGCCATAACTAAAACTAGGAAGACCTCAGAACGACAACAACAAACTACACTTTTCCACTTGTAGTAGCATGTAAGGTTTGCACTTCTGGGAAACGAGGTCCTTCCTATCACAAGGTGTTTCAATACTGAAATGCTTTTCCTGGCTAAGAAAGCCATGCATTGCTTTCTAGGATGTAACTTATACTTAATAAGAAGTTTCACTTATGGAAACGTAAACTAAACCAACACATATACGTTACTGATAAAAATTAAGAAGAATGTTTTAGACATTGTTAAATTAATGCTGAAAGGGTGAATTGGCTTTTGCTTTTTGGAAAGCAGTGGCATAGCCAAGTGAATTACCTGACAACAGCAACTAGTGACAATAAAATAACAGTGACACTGATTTCCACAAGCTATTCATCTTGGGGTTTTTTTAGTGAAGGTAGTGCAATGCTTATAGCTGGTAGTCACTGTGTGTGCCCAAGAGCAGCCTCAGCGAAGCAACATTAATGGCTCTATTTGTTGTCCTGTTTGCTTAGTTTTACACACAGTGATGCCAATTTATGGCCTTAGCAACTCAAGCATGCTTGACATCCACACATATTTGTTTGACTTATCATTTATAGGAGAGGGATTGTATTTAATAATAAATGCATTAAATTTAAAATGAGCAAATCACTAAAGCTAGTGATCTACTTAAAACATTATTAGATCATAAGGGTTGTTACGTGAACAACAATAGTGTGAAATAAGAGCCATTTGGAAATTAAGGCGACTCCTTTAAGAAGGCAGATCCATCAAGCAGAAGCAATAATTCAGGTTGATTCTCTATTAGGAAATGTTCCTTTAGTTATATGTTATGATTTCAGTATGTGGGAAAGATGCACACATCCAATCCATATTAGCTTAACATAATGAAAATATTACATTCACTTAAACCATTTCCATTTTTGTACCTTCCGTTTCATATACAAAATGTTTATAGAACATATTTATAGAATGCACTTGGAGAGTTTCTAGTATATTCTCCTAGAAAATGTACTATTTGTTAATCACAACTCTCTTGTTTTAGGGAAAATGAAGAACATCAGATCCACTATTTATTTTTGGTTATAAACCACATTGTTGCCCTTACAGGTGATGACATGTGTTTTGCCTGTCTTTAAAAACAACAACCTACTGATTTCCTAAACTTCTTTTTAAGAAAGGTGTAGTGTGGGGTTGCATAAAAGATTGTTTAATTAAATTTGGCTAATGATTAATACTTGTCACTTGTGTGGAAAAATTGCTATGGTTTCCTATGATGTATTAGGTTGCTAAATAATAATTATGAATCAGTTTTCCATGTTTGTTGATTCTGGGAAAATTAGTATGTGCCTTCTAGGATCAGGTGTTGATTTAGTATTTGCTTTCTAGTTGATTCCAGAAAGTTATAGATGAAGGGGGGAAACCGAATGCAATTGGAATCAGTCGTAATTTTTGTACTGATGTTAACAGTGCACATACTGAGCTTTTTCATATTGTATCTAGGGATGTTACTAAAACCTGCTTTGATGGTATTAGGTTGAAATGCTTGACTGTCCAAATTTTGTGTGCAGTACATTTCGCTGATAGCAACTGGAATATTTCACGTATGGTGTGTGTTCTGGGAAGGAGTTGCTTGCCATTTTATCGTTTTATTGCATCTTTTATCAAATGAGAATTATTATTTATGCATGGAACTTTATCACTGTAAAGCTCTGCTTCAACCTTTTGTGTGTTTACTGATACTTGCTCTGCAATTGTAAACACATGTATTTTGTAAGTTATAATCCTATTATTACCAATCTGGTTTACTTTGAAGTAGGGATGGGGGAGAAATTGCAGGTGAACTTACCTAATTCACACATTCTGAAACAATATACAAATGGAAACATAACTATAGTTCAAAATCCACACTTCCCCAAATTTTGCAATCTAGTTCTCCAGACGAGTGATGTGTACCGAAATGCATAGACTAGGATAAGGTGTGCATACAAATGCGTATATTAGTGAAAATAGCACACACAAAATGCATTGCATTAGGAGAAGTTGCTTTGCAGAAATGTGTATATTGAGATAATTTTGCTGTTTAAGTTGCATGAAGACTCTTTTTAAAAAATTGCAAACTGATCTGGAAATGTAGAGAACTATAAAATAGGGGATGAGCGTGGGTGATGAGGAACTGCAGGAAACAAAAATTGACAGGTTTGCCCTCCCTTACTTCCAAGTAATCATGCTTATGATTGGGGTGTGAAATAATTACTTTCAAACAAGTTCACACCCACCCATACATTTGTTGGTTAATTTATATGTGGGAATTTGTACATTCGCCTTGCAAATCTGTATTGTAGTTTAATACATAACGGTGGAAAATGTAATTTCTGTAGCATGGCAAGTGGTGGGGTGGGCTGAACAATCCAGAGCTCTGCTGCTGCTACACTGGTGAAAGTGCCACAGAACTTTATAGACAACACGGCAAATACAGAATTCACTTTCTATTGACTGTGTCAGCAATGATACTGACATGCCACCCACACATAAAGGCCCCCTTTAAATGAAGGGGATGTGCTACCAGCATCCATCTTGCATCATCATACATACATTGTGCAAGGTGGCACATAAGTGCTCCCACTCCACTAGCTCCATTGGCACAGCTAGCGACAAGCCCAGTACTTCAAGTCCCAAGGCATCCCTATAGGCAGGAGTTCAAATTCACTCATGCCACCTATAAGCAGTATTTTAGGAACACAGCACATGGGGGAAATATAGAAAAGATACAATACGGCATCTATATAGCTCCCTGGGCAGAGTGTGTACACACACACACACAGAGAGAGAGAGTTCTCCTGAGACAAGACCATCAAGGGAGGGAATGGCTCCATGGCCAAATAACCGAAGGGCAGGGTTGAGAGAGGCAAAGGGGGCAACCCTAGACACACACTGGTGGCAAAAGCAGCCTACAGTGGCTCACTCACCCCAAGCCCAGTCTCAAGACCCACCAGGAGCACGAGAACTGCAGGAAGATTCCTGGTATGATGGAATAGTTTCTGTTTGATACAATGGAAGTCCCCGTACCTGCCTCATTAGGAAAACAGGAGGAGCACATGAGCCAATCATCAGGAGTGCTGCAACCAGCCCTTTTAACACACCCTTCCGACTGGCAATCCATGTGATCAAGACGCCCTCCTGATATCAGTAGCAAATGGTGTGAAGGGGCTGTGCCACTTACGTGACCTCCTTCTGGGAGGTCTGCCTTATACTGGGATGGATAGGCATGTGGTGGCAATGAGGTCAGCATGGTGCAAATGTTCTGGCAAGAAAACTGCATTGGCTCCCTCTCTGTCCCAGCATGCAGCAGCAGGTAGACCAGGCAAGTGGCAAAGCCCCATGACACCATCTGCTACTGTCTGCTGTTTTACATGATAGGTTGGTCCTGCCAGGTAGTATCAGAGCAAGACTAATTGCCTCCCTCCTCATCCCCCTCCCTGCAAACTGACTGCCTCGTATAACCTGGCAGCAGCACTTATCCTGTCTGTGCACTCTGAGATGCCTGACCCCCTTATAGTCAAGAGAACCATAGTAAGCAGAGAGGGGAGAGGCTACTCTTCTCCCTACCATCCTATCCTGAGGCCAACTGAGACAAGATTAAACTAGAGAGGAGCAAAGGAGTACATATCTGCCCATCCATAGCAACAAAGAAACTATGCTTGTGACACAATCAAAGTTCTTACTCAGAATGTATGAGATTCTGAAAGGGAAAGAAGTATCTATAGGGTTGCCAAACACTCATCTCAACAAGGCTTCTGTGTCTTGGTCAGTGGTTTGACAGACAGAAGGGTAGCAGGCTTGTTGATCTGTCAGGTACTAGCTCTACTGGGAGCATCATCCGTGGTACAACTGTCTGCAATTAACCTTGCAAGGGTGTGTCAGCCTGCCTGGAGCAAACAAGCCCACAGAGGAACAGCTGAGAGCATCCTTGTTACTGCTGCAGGTCATGAGGTGGGACTGGCCGGCGTTGTGAGAGCTGTGAGATTGGTGCTGTGCTTGTGGAAGAGCTGCTTGTGGAGAACAAGGGGAGACAGAGAGGACAGTAAACAATAGATAACACTGGAGTGCATAGTCTTTGAAACAGTAAGTGTTTTTGTGAGGAGGCAAGAGATCGCCAACAGAGAGCTTACCTGCTTATAGCAGCTCACCTGTGAAGGTGGACACCATATTATATCGTTAGAGCAATACAGTTCAGATAAGGCTCAGCATTTGCATACATAGACAAGGAATACGCTTGGAGCAGCTCCCCATTACACCACGTGTTTCACACTTCTCTTGTTTATCTGTGTAGAGTATTCTATCCTTGCATTCCCAGCTGTTATACAGGAGTAGAGATTGCTGTTGGCTCGTCCTGCCAGGAGCCTTGAAGCAGGGTAGCTCCCAGGGTTCTAGGGGTAGGAAGTGTTCAAAATGTGCAGAAACGTCTGGTGGTGCTTAGGACGTAAATCTTTTGCGAACTGATTTCTTTTTATGCAAAGTGTCCTTTTTTCTATTATTTCCTTTCAACGGGGTTCCCTATTGTGAGCTCAAAGCCCGTGTAACATCATCGATACAGCCCTGTGCCTCACCACCTATCATTTGGTGTATGGTTTATGCATAGTTTGTATTACTGGTAGTGTGAGTGGGTGTTGAGTTACAGCATTTCCTATGTTCTGTCATGGTGACAAGGGCAGGGCAGATAATGGGGAAAGCGATTGTAATTTTGCCCTCCCATTGACACCAGTGAGATGGAAAGTCCTTATACTAGCTTGATGCAAAGTTTGCTCATTGACAGTGATGTGAATGTGAGTTGAAGCAATGTAATAATAATAATAATAATAATAATAATAATAATAATAATAATAATAATAATTTTTTATTTATACCCCGCCCTCCCCAGCCAAGGCCGGGCTCAGAGCGGCCAATGTAGGATTTGGTATAAGCATCCTCCTCACCCAGTTATGCCAGCATAGCTGGGCTTCCCCAAGGTCTTAGAGGAGCAGATCTCAAGTACATAATTGTGCCCCAATTCTGTTACTATATTAAACAAGTTATCAATTGAACTAAGAATGTTTCAATAGGTTTTGTGGGGGGGGGGGTGGCGGTGCTTTTGTGCCTTTCTCAAACTGAGCAAGTGATAATCGGTTGATCCATTGGTTAGGAGTACTGAAAAGAGAATTCTTTTGCAGAATAAAATTAAGATACCTGTGGCTCCAAGCCTGTAATGTGAGATTTTTATTTTTATTTTTGCTGGTAGGGGCATGAAGGCAGGATAAATCTGATTTGCATTATATCCATAGTGCAGTGATCCAGTAAAAATGTGGCAAAGGAATCACTGACTGCACTCCCAATGGAATTCATGTACTAAGTAAAATACTTTGGCACTGATCTGTCAAACCATACATGCACGCTGTAGGTTTCACACAGACTGCTACATGTGAGGAAAAGATGGCTGTTACTTGGATACAGCTGGTAATTTGCTGCACCAGCAGCAGCCAGGAAATCAGAGCCCTTTCCCCCAAAAATCTATTTGGTACAATATGCCCCAATCATTTTGTTTGGCAGTGTGGCAAATAACACATAATCACATGCATGCATCCTCTGTTGCAATTTTTAAAATGACCCAGTTGCCCACACATACTTACATGAGTCAGTGGTGCCCTTAAAAAAAGGAAAGAAGTAATTTTTGTAACCTTTTCCTACCTAGTCTCCTAGAGGCACTACTTACTCACCACCAGCAACTAGGCAAGTGGTTATTTACAAGCCTGTAATTATCTATGTAAATTGTACATCTACCTTTTCATGTCAGTTTGTCTTTGATGCTAAGTTAGTGTACTTCATTATATGCAATTTTCTATTTTGTATTCATGTATAATTTTAGTGATGCAAAGTGGGCTTGCTGTAAAAATGTCTTGTAATGAAGCATGTGTTCCTCAATAATTGCTTTCCGTAGCATATACTATATATTTCATCCATTGCAATTTTATTTTCCCAGCTTCCTGCTGTTTGCTGCAAAGTTTTATTTTGCTAGAAACGCTTTTTATTTTATAAAGATAACTTACCCATTATTATTATAGGTTTTTTTTATTATTTTGCATTTTTACCAAATTTATACAAAAATCCCACTGAACTATGTACTAGATTGCCTAAGGACTGTAATCCTAAATACTACACTTGGAGTAGCCTGTACAATTCTGCTCATATCACCTCAAAAAGGATATTGTAGAGCTTTTAAAAGAAATGTAATCAAAAGTATCAGGGAAGTATCTGTGAGGAAAGGTCGCAAAATCTGAGGCTTTTTAATTTAGAAAAATAAATGATAGAGCTGTCTAAGATGGTGCATGGCACGAAGAAAGTAGATAGGAAGATTCCCCCCCACCACCACTGCCCCTGCTCTTTCCCCCATGATACTAGACGTTGGGGCCATTCAACAGAACTGAGTGTTGAAAGATGCAGAACACATAAAATAAAGTTCTTCTTCACACAGTGCATAGTTGAGGTATGGAATTTACCCCCATGAGACGTAGGGATGATCACTAACTAAAAGATTAGGAAATATTATGGAAGATGCCTCTGATTGCCAGTTGCTGGAAATTAGAAGTGGAAAGAATGCTGGTGTCCTCAAGTCCTGTCTGCAGGCATCTACTTGGCCACTGTTAGAACATAATAGTTTCAAAATGTTTTAGGGGGTTTCGTCAAACTGTGTTTCAGAGAACCCTGGGTTTCCTCAGAGGTTAATCAAAGGTAACTCGGTGTGAAGATCACTAATAGTGGACAATCATCCCTATTAAAAAAAACAGTTTAATCATCATTACCACTACAACAGTAATAAGACAAAGGTGGCAGATATAGATCAGGATTATCCTCTGAGATTTATTGGTGATTTGCATCCGATTGGCAAGAGGGGGTTGACTCTCAAATGCTTAACAATAGCAACAACACCTAAATTAGACTTGCTGGAATAAGGAAAGCTAACTGGGAGTGGACTTTTGTGTGAGAAGACTGTCTGCTCAGTTCATTTGTGATACTGGAAACAAATCCATGGGCTAACTTTATGTCCTTTGTACCTGGGTCTCATTGGTAGATCTTAGGGTTATGGTAAATATAAAGCAGATCTGAGAAGTCTGAAGTCTGTCCACTTGTACCCTAGGAGAGCCTTCCCCAATCTAGTGCCCCCCACAGTTTTTTAGCGTGGGGGGTGCAGGGGGGGCCGGCCGCACCGGGCGCAACATCTGGGGTTAGGGCAAATCCACGGGTTAGGGGGCGCAAATCCACGGGTTAGGGGGCGCAAATTACTTGCCTTGCCCCGGGTGCTGACAACCCACGCTACGCCACTGGCCCCCCATATGCCTTGGACTACAACTGCCATCAGCCTCAGCCAGCATGGCCCAGTGGTTGGGTAATGGGAGTTTAGTCCAATTATCTGGAGGACACTGGGATGGGAGAGACTGTTCTAAGAAGTTACGTTCTCAGATCAACCACAAGGTTCAATATATTTTGCCCGTAAGCTACCCCACATGAACTGTGACTCTTACAACATGCCTCAGGACCCTCTAACAGGCTGTGATTCCATGTGAAAGGTTATCTCAGTAGACATGCCACTGTAGAGGCTTGCCCTGGGCGCAAGGCCAAGCGCCACTATTGGTCAGTTGGTCCTGCGCCCAGGGGAACGCCCTCTAATTCCTGCCACCATTGGCCAAGCATCAAATAGCCCTTACAAGATTTCTCTTCATATAACAGCAGCTGAAGAATGTAAAAACTGAAATGTTTTGCTTTAAAACTAATGTATCCTTTGTGTGTGTGTGTGTGTGTGTGTTTTACACACATAAACATTTACACTTAGGTTTATGTGCACACCCACCCACTTTATAATCAATCCCCTCTGAGCAAATTCCATTTTTTTTTTCAAAAGGAGGCTAATTTTGTGATTGATCCATAAAATTTATGCAATGCCAAGGCAACTCTTTGACTGGATTCTGTTATTCAGGTGGAGTTGACAATGAATTCATGCATATGGGCGTCTCAGGTCACAAGAGAGATACGAAGGGAATTTGGTTCTCAAAAAGCAGGGGCGGTATTTGCAATACTTTTGAATAATAGCAGTGTCATCAGTCTGGTGGAATAACAGTTCTAAAATTAGACCTTTGGAAATGAAAAAGGACTTATTTAGTTTTTAAATAGCATGCCTTATAGTGCAATCCTATCCATGTCTATTCAATATCAAGTCCCATTTATTTCAATGGGGCTTACTCCCAGGTGAGTGAATATAGGCTTCCAACCTTAGTATCTTTTTGCCACCTGGGGCTTTTATGTAGACCATGTGATTAAGCCCCATTCTAGCTAACAGGGCCTAGATAAATGTGTACGGCTAATATTTAGATCTTAAATAATATGCATGCATAATATGTGTGACTGTGAGAACAGAGTGACTTTCTGACTGATTCTACTGTAGTTTGTCACACACGACTTGTGTCATGAGAAAGTGGATGGGAATGTGCTTTGCCATCAACTTGGTATTATGGTTGGGAAGATGCATCCACCAATCACTTTTAAGTACAGATGGGGATAACCACAGCTAGTGTCAGAGGTAAGCATCATTATGCACCTACCAAGTCCCACACCTCTTTTTGGGGGGCCCATAACTGACCCAAATTGTTGAAAATCCACATGCAATCTTCCCTTCCCTCCTACAGAGGAACAACATGAGCCAATTTTAAGGTCATGGTTATATGGGAAAATATCACTGCAAACTATTATTACTGCCAGTGACAACCCAAAGCTATGCCCTCAAATGCCACAGTCACAGAAAATGCACCTGGCCATATCTACTGATGGTATTAATACAAACACATGGTAAATGGTGGACTATAAGTACCTATAACCTAGCCCACACTCATGCTTTTCCATATGATAGTGGGTACAAATCTGGCCAAGAATAACATGTTGTGCTGCTCATATATAGGATAAACAGTCCTGTACGAAGCTGTCATTTAAGCTAACCTGGTGCCTTCCAACTGTTGCTGGACTAAAGTTAACATTGTGCCTGGCCATTGGCCATTGGTCCAAAAATTCTAGAGGGGACCAGGCTAGGGGAAGCCGGTTCAGACTATACTTATTTCTTCTGAAAAAATGTAATAACATCTTGAGCGTTATTGTAATGTAAAGATATATTGGGATACCTTGTACAGTTTCCAGAAATAGTCTGGATTCCCCCCCCCCCAAAAAAAAACCTCTTGATGATTTGCCAGTTTATTTTTCCCACAGTCCACTTCTAGTGTACTGCTTGGTGCTCAGGAGATGTTATAATTGCATTTATAATTGGTATTGATAAGATAACTTTAAAAAGATCAAATGCTAGAACAGAATTGCCATACCTGATTTTTAAGTGGCTAATGGGTTTGATGACAGTATAGATCTCTGTTGGATCCACCTGACTGTTCTCTTGAAGCTTCCCATAGAAGTATATAGCAAGTGCATGTAAAAACTCCAGCAAAAGATCCTAAACCTCTCCTCAATGTGTATATGAACATAAATGAGTGCTGGCTGTGCACATGCGAGCCCAGGTACACATTTGTAACGCCATTATGTGTTCGTGTGTCCCAATCACTGTACAGCTTAGATTTTAACATGGTGAGGAAGGAAGAGAAGAAAGGAGGAAAGAGGCAGATGTTTTTGGAATGACTCTTGAGTATGAACTAAAAAAGATTGCAGTACAAGAATAAATGAGAAAGCAATCAGAAGCTGAGAAAGAATGGCTAGACAGAAGCCCATGGAAAGTAATTTGCTTCTGGCATGATTGCCAGAGAGTCCGTGATGAGGCTGTTCCTGCATTTTCACCTTCTGTGGTTTTTGACACCTCCCCCTGCCTGCCCCACTCCAGGTGTCCACTAAATTTTTCTTTCTCTCTCCCTTCATTCTGCGTTTATGGTTAGCTGGAAAAGGAAGCAAACTTCTGATGTGCCCTAGTTCCCACAAGTAAAAGGTTACAGCGCATCTACATATTCAAGTTCCAGAGACATTTCCCCCTCTGAGCTTGGGAGGGGGGAAAAGGCTAAATAAAGTTCATTGATTTTATTTAAATGGTTTCTTAACTCACTGATGGCAAAAGAACCTGTAAGCGTTGCGCAACAAATGACATCATATAAAATGCCGTATTTTAATAATCAAAAAATCCTTATTAAAATAGCATTATGGTATTCAATTACCAATACCTATAATCATACAAGTTGTATTTTCAAATTTGCCCTGTCTTTCTCAAGGATATCCTTGAGGTAGCAAGAACAGTTATATAGGTATTAAATGCTTTATCACTACCAGATGGAAGAGGAGTAGCATACATTATCATCTTAATTGTAAAATTTAATATTACTTGCTGAAAGTTACGTTGGTAAACATTGTAAATTCGGGGGGAAATGTTGCTCCCTTGTCTTTAATTCGCCTATAAATCTCTTAATCATTTTTTTAGACTCTACATTTAACCCTGTGTCTTCTTTTTTTTAAATGTAACCTGTAGCAAAAATGCAAGCTGCACATTACATAATCTGCTATGGCAACATTTCACTGTGCAGTTTTAATCTCCCTGCCATGACAACTATAAGCAGAAGAATGGATCCACTCCAGCTAAAGTTAGTCATACTCAAAATCAATGGGGCTTGTTTGGCATGACTAACTTATTTTCTATGAGAATGAAAGGCTACTAAATTTAGCTAGATCAGGGCCTATGTACTCCGTGAGAAGAGCAGGGATAGGAATCAAAGCAGTAACATGAAGGGTTGCTTAACAGTAAATTAGTGGTTTTTCATCCCTGAGCCCTTTTCACCTAGATACATAGCAAATTTTGTCTGCTAATTTCATCTGGCAGATGTTGTGCCTGACTACTTCTCAGTCTTGTCTCACATTTTGACTGCCACACTTTCCCAGTCTAATTGTATCAAATTTATTGGTGCATCTGTTGATATTTGGGCGTACTGATGCAATTGCACAAATTTGATATTCAGGGAGGGGGCAGCAAAACCATGCTGCAGTTTGAGGATGCAGAATCATGCATGAGGGTTAAAACTGCAACACTGAAAGATGAAGAAGAGATTAAATGGCATAGTATTGGTCATCATATTACAGACTTGAGGTTTTCTGGTAAGATACTGAGGCTGCAATCCTTCCTTGGGAATTAGTAGACATGTATAGGATTTTGCTGTATGTTTCTGGGGTTCAGTAATTTGAAGAGCGGGTGAACCCTTCCAGGGCTGGTATGACGCGCTTTGGTACCTAAGGTAAAGAACATTTCTCATATAGAGGCTAACCAGACTGGCAAGTAAATTTTACTTCAGCACTGGTGATGAGATACCTTTCCCCATGCAACCCACCTATCTGGATTAATTGCTACCCTTGTCCTGTAGAAACAACCACACATATTACTTAAAATGATCTCCTAGCCATAAGCGTTCATTGAAATATTTGCCTGGTTATTAAAACATACAAAATGGGTAACTACAGCTGCTGTCTTACACCCCATACATAAGCCCCACCGAACCCTGTGAAACTTACTTCTGAGTAAACATGCATAGGCTTGTGCTGTAAGGGTGTAATGGCACATAGACAGGAAAAGGCCATTGCCACTTAAAACAACATTCTGATAGTGTGTATTTTCCACCCTTCCCCAAATTGTGTTGGATCACTTGCCCTATGGGATAGTATCCTTGCATTATACATTTTGTTGCCCACACAGTATCGGCTGTCGACTGTGAGCACAGGGTAATGCAAAACAAAATGACTTCATTTTTTTTTTTAATAATTTTTTTTATTAATTTCCAAATTTTTAACAAACACAAAAAACAACATAAAAACAAACACAAAAAATCATGTTTTCTTTACCTTATTTCCATAAACCTCTTTTCCCGGACTTCCCCATACCTTCCCCTTTTTGCATCCTTTATTTTAAACAATTATTCAGCAACCCTTCTTAGCCAATTAAATATAAATTCATTCTCCTTTTCAATTTCACCCTAAATTGAACACAATTTACCGCTGCAATTCTACGTCTTCCTTTCCTTCAGCATTTTAGCACTCCTCAATTTTATAGTAACTCTTAAGATATATCTTAAACTTCTTCCAATCTTCTTCCACAGTCTCTTTCTCTTGGTCGCGGATTCTGCCGGTCATTTCTGCCAGTCCCATAAAGTCAATCACTTTCGCCTGCCATTCCTCCAGCGTGGGTAGCTCCTGTGTCTTCCAATACTTTGCTAGGAGAATCCTTGCTGCCGTAGTAGCATACAAAAAGAAATTCTTATCCTTCTTCGGCACCAACTGGCCGACCATACCCAGGAGAAATGCCTCTGGTTTCTTGTGAAATGTGCATTTAAGTACTTTCTTAATCTCATTATAAATCATTTCCCAGAAGGCCTTAATCCTCGGGCAGGTCCACCAAAGGTGGAAGAAGGTACCTTCAGTCTCTTTACATTTCCAACATTTGTTATTGGGCAAATGATAAATCTTCGCAAGCTTGACTGGGGTCATGTACCACCTGTAAATCATTTTCATAATGTTTTCTCGCAAGGCATTACATGCCGTGAATTTAATACCTGTGGTCCATAACTGCTCCCAGTCAGCAAACATAATGTCATGACCTATGTCCTGTGCCCATTTAACCATAGCTGGCTTCACTGTCTCATCTATTGTATTCCACTTCAACAGCAAGTTATACATTCTTGATAAATTCTTAGTATTGGGTTCTAACAGTTCTGTTTCCAATTTCGATTTCTCCACCTGGAAACCAATTTTCCTGTCTTGTTTGTAGGCCTCCATTATTTGAAAATAATGGAGCCAATCTCGTACCTTGGACTTTATTTTCTCGTAACTTTGTAGTTTAAGTTCACCACCTTCTTGTTCTAAAATTTCAGAATATTTCGGCCAATTAGTTCTCATATTGAGTTTCTTTACCTCCTTGGCCTCCATTGGCGAAAGCCACCTGGGAGTTTTATTTTCCAATAAGTCTTTATACCGAATCCAAACATTGTATAGTGCTTTCCTAACAATGTGGTTTTTAAAACCCTTATACACTTTAACCTTGTCATACCAAATATATGCATGCCAACCAAAGTTATTGTCAAAAAAACAAAATGACTTCATGCTCAATAATCCCACATGTTCCAGGAAAGGAGAGATGGGAGACTTACTGAAATCAGCAAGGGAAACCCACATGACCTGAAAGTGTTGCTGTGCAATGCCAGGTCAATGATGAATAAAACCACTGCCATCCACGACCTGATTGTGGATGGAGGATTTGACCTGGCATGTGTGACAGAGACCTGGTTGGATGAAGCAGATGGGCCTGTCCTTGCCGCTGCTTGCCCACCAGGTTTCTCTTATGCACAGCAACCCAGGTCATGTGGGCGGGGAGGGGGGGTTGCAGTGATTATTAGGAAGTCAATAGTCTGCACCAGGCATCCTATTGGGAAGACCCAGTTTTCTGAGTGCATGTTCTGGAAGTTGGGCAATAGGGGCAGTACAGGATTCCTTTTGGTGTACCAACCTCTGGACTACTGCAATGTGCTCTACGTGGGGCTACCTTTGAAGGTGACCCGGAATCTGCAATTAATCCAGAATGCAGCAGCTAGACTTGAGACTGGGAGTGGCCACCAGGACCACATAACACCGGTTCTGAGAGATCTGTGTTGGCTCCCAGTACGTTTCCGAGCACAATTCAAAGTGTTGGTGCTGACCTTTAAAGCCCTAAACGGCCTTGGTCCTGTATACCTGAAGGAGCATCTCCACCCCCATCGTTCAGCCCGGACACTGAGATCCAACACCGAGGGCCTTCTGGCGGTTCCCTCACTGCGAGAAGTGAGGTTACAGGGAACCAGACAGAAGGCCTTCTCGGTAGTGGCGCCCACCCTGTGGAACACGCTACCTTCAGATGTGAAGGAAATAAGCAGCTATCCTATCTTTAAAATACATCTGAAGGCAGCCCTGTTTAGGGAAGTTTTTAATATTTAATGCTGTATTGTTTTTAACACTCAATTGGGAGCCGCCCAGAGTGGCTGGGGAAACTCAGCCAGATGGGCGGGGTATAAATAATAAATTATTATTATTATTATTATTATTATTATTATTATTATTAACCAAGGAATGCCATTTCCAATGGTAGCCTCATGTCTGGCATATCAGTGGAGAGTAGAAAGGGGTCCCAATGGAAGATATATTTTCTAAGGCAAGGCTGACAAATAATGCATTCTTCCCCAAATAACTGATGCTTGTGGGGAGCAATGCAGGGGAAGCTGAGTTTACAATTTAATGCATTTTTTTAACAGTTTGAAACTGCAGCCACAAAGTGAATGACTAATGATTTAATACAACCATTTTTCTTTTTACCCATATTTTATTTTAATGTGTAATTTTCTCCTGTGGGTAGTCCTCATTCCTATCCACCTTTTTCTTAGCAAGGGCATTTTCTCATCACAGTGTAGGAAATGCTGTATTTTATTGTCAGACTCTCAGCTCCTTTAGGGATGTGTTGAAATAGAGTAAATTCATGACTCTTGCAAGAAAAGGGCTACAATTTTTTATTATAATTATAATTTGGTTCTTTCATTTATTATTTATTTTTTTAAGACTAATTTATACAATCACTTGTCCTGGCACAACAACCCCTAAAATCACTTCAGCCTTTGATTGCTTATTATTCAAGGGGACTGAAAGAGAGTCAACAGCCTTGACAAAATCATTCATAAACTGTTAGCATCTGTCTCTTTCATCATTATTTGTATTGTATTCCTGCAACACCATGGAGCTTCACAGGATACTATAAGTAAAAATATGATTTTGTTTAAGAAAAAGCTCTGGCTTCTAGGAGCTTACAATCTAACGTTTAATGACTGGGAGAGAGAATGGAAGAATGTGAAGAAATGCAATGCATACTTTTTTTGGGGGGGTGACAGGGGTGTTAAACAAAGGCTGCCTCTGTAAGGTGGGGCTTTAGGCAAGGTTTGAAGAAAAAGCATAGAATCGTATAATTATAAAGTTGGAAGGGATTATAGAGATCTTCTCTGAGAGAGTTCAAGCATGGGAGAATGTGGTTTATGGCTCACATAAACAGTAGCAAAATTGTCTCTAATGGGTGGAGTTTACAGTTCCATTGAGATTGTAATTGGTGAATAGTGACGGGTGAATCTGTCAATTTCAGTTTCTCAGTTTCTCACTTTTGCAATCTAAAATTCAGTTCTCCACATTTCTGTATCAGTTTGCTATTTTTTTAAAGTCCTCATGAAAATTCATCAGCATTTTAGTGGAAATTTCTTTTAATATGCACATGTCGATCTGGATTCTTGTCTAATATACACATTTCTGCAAAGCATTTTTTGCCTAAAATAATGCATTTTTGCATGTTATTTTCACTAATATGCATTCATATCCACCGTTTTCGCCACCTATGTGGCATTACTTGGCTGCAGAACATCACTGCAAAATTCAATTTTTGAAAGGAGTCTGTACTGCATTTTTCAGATTATTTTGGAAAGTATGCATTAGGTAAATTTGCCTTTAAATGTAAACTGATTTGAAATTATTCTCAATTGCTATCAGTAAGTGTCCCAAGATAGGCAATAAGATGCTTTGATTGAGACATCTTAGAATTCTCTATGGACTAGGCGAGCAGTTCTGAGGAATAGCAACCAAACTGTGATTGCTGTTGCCTTATGTGTCTGTCAGCAGCTGGTTAGCGTAACATTCATCTGTTGCACAGATTTCTGTCCCTGTTTTTTATCACCAATCTCTTATTTCCTTCTGTATTTTAGACATGACAACAATAGGATGTCTAAGATATCCTGGGAGATAAAAGGAACTCCCTTAGTGTGTTACTTCTTTAATTAGGATCTCTTTCGAAACACACCAAACACAGGCATCCAAGTTTTAGAAAGAATCAGACCAAAAACCCTTAGCTCTGTCTATAAAATTATAAAGTAGAGGAGGTTGAAATTTGGCATTGATTGATCCTTCTGTCTAGTCCAGTGTTTCCAAACTTAGGTCTTCAGCTGTTTTTCAACTGCAACTCCCATTATCCCTAGCTAGCAAGACTGGGATAATGGGATGATGGGAATTGTACTCCAAAAGGAGCTGGAGACCCAAATTTGGGAAACACTGGTCTAGTTGGTGCTTTCTGCACAAGATAGAGTTACTGGCTTGTCTAAAATTAAAATTCTGTACCAGAAACATGGTGATACCCTAGTGTGCCATGATATACTTATGAATTCCCATATAATTGGGTGTTTTGTCTCAGTTTGGAGTGCAACACGCAGGACTGATGTAATATTCTCTGCATTCTAGCCTCTTCCTTCTTGCATTCCACAGCAAGAGAACCCCTTAAAGATCAAGTCAGTAGAGTTACTCATGATAAGTTTTAAAAAAATCATTTACATACAGTGGTACAGTTTGGCACCTTTGAACTCTTGCATTACAGCTCAACCCTGTGCATGTCTACTCAGACTATAGACCCATTGTGTTCACTCCCAGGTAAGTGTGTTCCTAGAATTATCATTGCATAACGCCCACCATAGGCTGAAGATGCACTTCCTTATCCCTTTGGCACCTGGGATAGAGGTATTTTAGGGGCTACCCTATTCTTTAGATTATAGATTGTTGTATTTTTATATTGTTTTAACCCACCCTGAGTCCTATGGTGAACGGCAGGTAAGACATTCTAATAATAATAATAATAATAATACAGAATATTATAAAAACTGCAGTCCTAGTGGTCTTACCAGGATGGGTGGTCATCTTTAGATGGTCATGTATATTACTCCATGTACTTCAAAATGTGGCAAACAGCCCTGTAGCATTTAGGGGTTGTCCTCCTCATTCTGCTGAGTCCTGACATGACAACACCACAGCTTCTGCTGCTCCATTTGTATAAGTATATGCCAATGTAGATGAATGCCATCTATAGATGCAAAAACACTTTAGAACACTGTCCTTTTTGCTCATTGTCCTGCCTGGCTAGTCTTTGAAGTTTAGACTGCTATTTCAAATATATCTCTACATCAATATTGGTTCTGAATCTACCTGAGAGGGTATGCTAATTTATTGAATTGTTGAAGCGCACTGAAGATGAATGCTGATAGGGATCCAGACTTCTGTTGTCATCTATTAGTGATCTAATTACATATTGCTTCCTCTCACGGGACACCAGTACAGGCTTGATTAAAGTATAATATAGACAGTTCCCTAGAGAGTGTTAGGCTCTTTAGCTGACGCCATGAATTCAGAAGTCCTATTTTTCTTTCCCCTCTTGTTTATTGTATGAGCATGACAGCGTCAACATTATCACTTACTCCAGCGGTTGCCAACATTTTTTGGGCCTGTGGCCACATTTACAAACATTGTGGACACACACACTCACACACATGGTAACCAAGAACACACCACAAGCCATTCCACTGGCTACAATATATATATATTTATAAGCATAATTTCAGTGGGGGCAGAGGTGAGGGAACCCTGTGGGCACATATATGCCCACAGGCACTGCCTTGATAACCCTTGAATTATTCTTTTTGAACTTCCTTAGCATCATTAACCACAAAAATGCTTTGGGGGCTGATGAAGTTTGAAATTAATGGTCAGAATGGGCTTAGGTTTGTCTTCATTTTTAAACACTACAAAATTGTAGATTGACCAACTACACCAGCTGTAGGGAGCCTTTGACCTCCAACTACAACTCCCATCAGCCCCAGTGATGTCAGCAATGGGCAGGGATGATGGGAGATGTAGTCCAGCAACATATGGTGGGCCCCTGACCTATGGATTGTTCCCCCCCCCCGAGGCACCAGCTTCTCCAGACGATTGAGGGCCCCCAGTGTCATGTACTGATGTCACACACACAGCCCTCTGAACACTGAGGGGGGCTGCCCCCCTCAAAAACGTGGGGGGTGTCAAAGTGCCTTAGCCCCCAGGAGCCAGCATCTGTTTCCCCCTAGTATGCAATTTTAGATTAACTTTGGAAAATGTTCATCTGATGCACTAAGAAAACCATACCTTACCCCATCAACTATGATGCAATGAAATGGATTTCAGTCTTTCCCCTTCTTTTCAACCTTCAGGGGTCTGTAACTTTTCTAATGGAGGAAACTTTTGTATTATTAAAAGTTTCTCACTATTGAGATTTCTGTCAGTGAATAAAATGTGACTCTCAGCACTTGTCATGTGGTCCATGGAGGGGAGAAATGTTTGGGAACCACTGAACTAGAATGTCCATGATATATATAAATTAAATTCTGCACAGTTAATGTGGACTTGTGTGGGAAGCATTGAAAGGAAGGACAATGTGAATGTTGGAAAATGAAATCAAGGACAGGCAGTGATTTTTTACCTATGTGTAGTCAGCATTGTGCTTCCAAGTACATGTGTTAATGTGTTATTGTATCAGTTGAACAGATTGCAGCCGAGTATCTTCCATTTTGGTTGCACTCTGAATTCCCAACTACAAATCTAGCACTCAGCTCAACATTTATTTTTCCTCATAGTTCCACACATATGAGTTAAGGGAAAGTGTGAGATGCTGAAAAAAAAAACAATTTGGAAAATTCAGATATTGTTAAGTTAGCAAATTTCCTTGGAAGTTAGAACTACCTGGTTTCAAACTCCTGGGCTGCATTGCTGTGTTAGGTCTCTGCATGAAATAAATTTCTAATAATTAACACAGGGGCAGGGGAATAATCTCTGTGATGGGGATCACTGGATTGCTATTCCTGAGCCCTAATTACCCATATTACCCTAATTGCCATATAAAGGGCATACTGGGGTTGGCTCTCCCAATAGCCTGAATGAGGTGACAGCATTAGGCGGTGGAGTGAAAATATTTGGGTGAGAATTTAAATCAACTTTTCAAAAATCAATTATGATAGTGTCTAGGACACTAGATAGAGAATAGAACAATCAACCCACCCACTCCTTATGCCAGCCTGTGGTGGGTTTGGATTGAGCAGAGGCACTGGCTGAGTTGGCCTCCCATAGGCCGACACCAGCATCCCCCTTCTCCCTCCCAGACATCTGGATCCTGAGCTGGTCTCACTCTTGTCAGGTGATGGTATTGGTCCCAACCCAGACCTGATAGCTCTTCCATCTCAGAGGGGTAGGTGTCTGTGCTCATGGTTTGACCTGAATGTCTCCTGGAGCAGTCAGCTGACTGCTTTGCAATGCATTAAGATCATGTCTAGCCTCATGCCCACACAGCCCAGTTTCATAAGTTTTGCAAGTGATTTGTTGAGCAGCAATCCGTTGGCTGTTTGCCAAAATGTAAGAATCTTCCATGAGCCCACTGAGCCACTCTGTGCCAA
The DNA here is from genome assembly GCF_951804945.1 of Podarcis cretensis. NCBI lineage: Eukaryota > Metazoa > Chordata > Lepidosauria > Squamata > Lacertidae > Podarcis > Podarcis cretensis. Next base: position 84,695,505 of record NC_137173.1, read on the forward strand.
AGGGTCATATGAATCAGTTGTTAGGTAAGCGTCACTCAATAAAAACACTCAATAAATATGTGTTAAGCCTTTATGTGAAAGATCATCGCTACTCTTTATTCACCACTGACCCCTACTATGACTGCAATACTTTGACTGCATTCCTGACGATAGCCAGGCTATTTAAATCCCACTGGCTTTCCCTGTATTGCCTCTTTATTGGTGTCTTCATGAGCACTGAACAGGAGAGGAAAATCTTGTGGTCCTTGTATTTAAGCTGAAGCGGGTTGCATGTAACTTGAGCACTCAAAGTGTTCAAGTTTACAAAATGCTAGCTGATCTTTAACACAGACTGAAATGAAGAATCCTGTGTGTTTGGCAGATAGACTGAAAACCAGGTTTGATGCAGAAGTAATATAATAATGATCCACTGTGGCAGAAGGGAGTATCAGGAGCAGTAATTAACCCAGCTTTATTAGAGTGGAACTGGTTATTTCCACATAAATAAACCCATTGGCCCTTTGAGCTGTGACATGTTTCGTCTAAAAGCATTTCATCCTCCACTTACTTGTGAAGTCTTTATTTGTGAAGTCTCATGCCCAACCTAGTTGTGGTTCAGTGACAACTACAAATACCTATTATCATGCAATAGTAAGTTTAGGCTACTGAGGCAAATGTATCCGTCTTTCTCTGCCAACACTGTGTTTCAGGTAGGAGTCATGATTCTCTCCCGCAAGGCCTTTCTAGCTAGAAATTCAGAGCTGTCTCACTCTGTGTCCTAGTATATAATAGAGGTAGTAATAACAGAGCCACAGGAACTGTTTGTAAAGTATGTCAAGCTTTGAAAACCATTTTAATTCTTTCCCCTTTTCCACAATTCATCATTTCCGTACAGATTAAATTGTATGTCATGCCTCTCACGGCACACAAGTATTTTTAATGGTAATGATTGCTTTCAGTGTAAGGGATGCTTCTTTTTTATTGATCGGCATCAAAGGTTCACTGGAAATGAGTAGCCACAGAAGTCAAATGGGAAGCCAGAGAAGCGCTCAAGGAAAAGCAAAAGATCTGTAGCTGTCTGCACTGTTACATCGTATTGACAGATAGTGCTGGAGAAGCAGGAAAATACCAGAGCATGACCTGGCACTTTATTTAGTAAAATATAATTTCCTAAATTGCTATAAAACAGGCACAAATAACTTTTTGACCTTCCATGAAACGTGACATACTTAATGAGAGATCCCACTGAAGTACTATTTGATGGTGATTCTCTTGGAATGCTCTTACTAAATATCATAATCTGGGCCTGGTGCATAGCTTGTTGCCTGCAGATAAAATTGTGCCATGATAAAGAGAAGTTTTGGAAGGGATTTTGACTAGAGCTGAGGGATCCTGCAGGATTGTTTATTGCTTTCCTTCTGTAGATTTTGAAGCATGCAGCTGGGACATGGGGCAGGAGGGGGTCCCTCTACTGCCCCAGCTCTTCTGTTGAAGTGGATTTTGTACGGTCCTTTGAGAGCTATGGAATTTTGCCCCCTTCCTATTTTGAGCTGCAGAATTCCTCAACTATTTCTCTTCCTCTCTTAGCTACACATTTGCTCTCCCTTTCTTCCACCATCCCTCTCTTGGTTCTGCAGTGTTGAGGCACACAGGAATATTATTGAAATGTCTCTGTTTATAATATATTTAGTCAGTGCAGATCCGATACTCTCTTTATGTTCAGCCTCTTTTCTTTTGAAAGGGGCAATCTATTCTTACTTTATTGTGCCTATTTCTTTTTAAAAGACACAAACAGTGAAGGGTGTATTACTGGCAGATATTTATAAAATCGTAGAACTGTAGGATTTGTAAAGAGTTGGCAGCTATCTAATTCAGCTCTTTACTCTAAAGCAGGATCTTCTACACTGCATCTCCAAATCCCTAAAGGATTGGCCTATATATTACTGCCGTTAAAAGCAACTTTTTCAATCCACAATTGGCTTCCAGAAAAGGGAGAATCCCCTTTCAGTGGCTAATTTTAGAACATTCCCTAACTGTTTCTGAAATCATTTCATTTTTCAGCAATAATTTGTACACTTTGTCCTACGCAACATTCTCATTGCTTTAACTTTTCTGGCAATCATCCTTAATTGAATCTTAGATAGTCAATAATCTACATTGCACTATGCCTTTGGAAATCTCCTAAAAGGAGGTGATATTTTGGTAGAAAGATGCAAGGGTCTTGATGTTCCAACAATAGCTTTAAATACGTTGGAAAGAGATGCACTATGAAAGATTGATTCCTCAGCCATTAATTTGTAACAGAACAGTGCAATAAATCTCAGTTACTCTTCAGTATCTTTCTGCAGTTGTGAATTCCACTTGATTCACCTCTCTCACTCACCTTAACAAAATCAGTATTTGCCCTAGTTAGTTCGGATAGGAATCCAATTATGCGGGGAGCCAAAAAGCTAACCACCAATGTGCACAGGAGATCTAAAAAAAGGCCATTTAGTTTAATACAGTTTGGTGAAGTGAAAATAAAATAATGATGCTTGAATCTATAAAAATGAAGTCCAGAACTCATTGAGAGTAATTGAATCAATTTCCCAGACATCTTTTGGAGATCTAGATTGAGGCCTTATGACAGGAGTGTGCAACCACCACCTCCTCCTCCTCCTTTTGAGATACACATACCCTTAGGTGGATATTTCAATGAATGAATGCTAGTGGAGGGCATGGCCCAAGCCAGTGGTAGCTGGAGCCAGATGGACAGTGGTCAGGGCCCCCTTTCTGCTTCCCCTGCCACTTCCTTCTCTCTCACACTACACCAGTGTGGTGTAGTGGTTAAGAGCAGTAGACTTGGGATCTGGTGAACCGGGTTCGCGTCCCCACTCCTCCACATGCAGCTGCTGGTGACCTTGGGCTAGTCACACTTCTCTGAAGTCTCTCAGCCCCACTCACCTCACAGAGTGTCATGGGGGAGGAAAGGAAAGGAGAATGTTAGCTGCTTTGAGACTCCTTCGGGTAGTGATAAAGCAGGATATCAAATCCAAACTCTTCTTCTCTCCCTCTCTTTCTCCTCTTACCCCATCAACTATCAGAGGATGGACAGATCACTCTCTCTAGAGGTCTGATCACATGCCAGAGGGTTTCCGCTACTTCCTCTTACATTGCCCCATCCATGTTGGATTTTCTCCATAGTGTTTCCTTCCTCCAGCCCTTCTTCTTTTCCACTGGGCTTCCCACCCACCCAAATGAAATTAGGCTCAGGGCTGCATGCAGCTCTGCCCTAAGCCCTGCTGTATGGTGTACACATCACCATGTCCCCTGAGATGGCAACACCTGCCATTCTCTCCAGTACAGGAATGGGGCCCTCTCCCTTTTCACCTTTCATGGAGGGAAGGGAAATGGCAGGCAGAGCTCAGTTTCCCCCCACTGGGGCCTGAAGTCTTGTGTCTTGTATTATCCTAAGTTCCACATGCAGGGAATAGCAGCGAAAACAGTGAATCTTGCTTGAGGTGGTGGTTGGCCATAGCATCAGTTTAGCAAAACCAAATCTAGCATCTCACAGTTGTTTTATAGAAATGAACCAACTGGGATGGGGAGGTGTTATTTAAGGGAAACCCCTTCCTATTGGCAATACAGTGGTCATGGTGAGAGGGATTTTGCACGGGTTCAATTCAATTTTGCATGGGCAAAAATGCTCCCTGCTGAGATCAGACCACTCATTCCTCTTTCTGTATATGCGAAAACATGGAACAATACTTTTGCCTGCTTTTGGCAAGGCTTATATAACGTATTTTTAATTGATTGCTTCATGCCTAGTGCTAGCAGCAGGAGATGGAGAAAGGTAGGTGTTCATTGCCAAAATACTGTGTAAGACAGACTGGGAAAGCCTTGCATCTTGGCACAATCCTCAAATTAAAAACAAGCGTTGACCCTAGTTGCCCTACATTTACTGTGTGTGACATATATAATATTGAAAATTTCAGTTTAATCGGTTTGGAGGCAAGTAGAATTTCTTTCTCTTTTCTTTTGTTTGCCAGATTGTTGACCATGCAGTTTTTCCTCTCCTCCTGTTCTGTATGCAGGCTCAGCTCTTGCCTCTCAATACAAGCAAATGTGAAATTCTATACAAGTAACACGAGTGGTTTCTTTCCATATTTTGTGCAATTGGCATATTAACAAGAAATAGGACCACATACAGTGTGCCGTACGACATTCCGTGAATATGCCAGCAGCATTTTGGAGTGATGCTTTTGCGTATCTAACCAGAAAGAATATACCACTTCATTTCATGTGCTTTTATGCATTCTGGCAAGGAGTAAATGAAGTTAATCACAAGTTAAGGAACCCTGCCACTCTGTATTATAGAAGAAGCTTCCTGTACATAACAATATAAAATTGGCTGTAGTTCAGAATTTTCGTACTTAGCATTGCAAATTAGGCTCCTGTCCTTTCCCTACTGAGCTGCTCACTGATGATCTGGAATACCTTATTTTCTATGGAATTTTCCCAGGTGCTTTAGAAATTAAAATTCTAGAGGGAGTTCTGAAAGGGCTGTAGCCAAATGAATTACATTAGTCCTTGATATAGGTAGAATTGCCAGGTGCAAAACTGTGCCAGGGTTCTCTAGCCTGCAGATTTTCGTTGTCACTTCAGCCCACAGCTGAAGCTTTGGAATAAAACCTTGATTTATGGGAAGCTTATTTGAAACTGGAACACAGATGAAAGACATACACAAAAACGATGGCAATCCCTGTCTTGTATAAAAAAACCGAACCATCTGAATTTCTTTTTCTTAGCCAGGTATTAGTGCTCCTATATATGGAAATCTTGTATTATTATCCCACTGCCCTTCTGTTTTCTATTCCTATAGAAATGCAACCTACTGATTTATAGATGCTTCTGACTTGGTAGTCATACTAATGGGGACTGGCTAGTTTCTGTATAAATTAGAAGCAAAGTGACAAATGGCTCTGTCATTCTGCTATGTCTCTGTACTTTCTGGATGTGACTAAATTAAAATGGATTACATGATTTGATTTTCATGGAGGGTTTGCTCATGCATGACAGTTTTGGAATCACAGACTTCCATGACGGATGGAGGGCTTGAGCTACTTGTTGATTATGCCCTTGGCAGAAAACTGCAGAATATTCTATTCTCCAATGAGCAGGAAAGAGGGGTGGGAATTACCCATACAGTTCCTTTGAGGTTGGTAGCATAAAGTTTTTACACACATAGATTTAAATTTTAACAAGAAAAAAAGGGCAGCAGTTGCCCTTCTATTCTGAACACATAGCTTGAGAACATGCAACTTACCATATACAATATGTTTTCATTTTTAAACTAGGCACAATGTCTGTTGCGTAGTCATGCCTGTTACGTAGTTTTACTTAGGTTCAACTCTGAAAAAGGCATAACTTTTCAAGGTTCTTATTGACTTTGCATTCTTAAAGGTAATCCGCATTATTAGATTTTTTGCATGCACACAATAATATGACATTTGAAAAAGACAAAAAGGATTAAATCTGCCAATACGTAAAAAATATAACCTTCCATATCACTCTACCAATGTAAGACATTTTCATACCTGATGTGATCTGCCAGCATTACCTGAGGAGTACATGTCAACATGATGCCCCACTTTTATCAGAAATGACACACAATTCACGTCTGAAATAGGACAGGAGGTTTCAGTTGCCTGGAGAAAGCTCTCTTTTATCAGACATTGCTTGGAATCCTTTTGCTGAAAGACATGCATCTTACTGTTCTCTCCGTGTTATAAGCCCTCTTGTTCCTGTATGCATGTGACATTGTTCATTATTAACAACCGTGCTTAGCAAACATGATTTTTAGTTACGAATAATGTGAACTTGAAAGGTACAATTTTTCATTTCCTGAGTGATTGGTTGGCCTGGACCTCCCAGGTTATGTTAATTATTATGGTACACTACATTTATCTCTGCTAAGTTTAGAAATTTTTGAAAATACTGAAAGTATGTTCCTATGAAAGTGTACCAACCGGATTACACTCCTGTCTGCATTTCAAAAGAGTTAAACTTACGAAGAGAACTTTAAAAAGTAGAACTTGGAGCCTGTACAGATTTCCTGTGCAAATAGGAACAGGATTAGAACAAAGGTGGATTGCTGCAGCTCTTGTTGGCAGAAAGAGAAAGAAAGAGTATGGATAGACTTTGTATTGAGCAATTTAGATGACTAATTATAATGGAGCTATATTGTACACATTTTAAGAGTAAGAGGCTTATGTTTTTTATGAAGAAATAACAATTCTATTTTGGTGCTGCTGGGAATTTTCCAAGTTATTTCAGCACTTCTGTTTCTTAAGAGTCCCATTTTTATTTATTGCTAAGTGGTTGTTCACAGTCAGTGTGTTCCCTGGTGTTAGTCATTATAATGTCTAATAGGCCCGAATTTCAACCAGTTAGCTATGTGAGCTTCCATAGTCTAATCAGTAAGGCTATGTCCAATAAAATGTAGCTCACCTACCCTTGTTTTATGTGGGCAACGTGGATCATATCTTAAATTACTGATGTTTCTCAATATGGGAATGAACAACACGAACAACCATTTTGAGCTGTAACTAAGAGGAAAAATGCATAATGTGATAAACATATTATCAACTGATCTTTTCAATTATCTTATGAATTACCAACTTGCTGGAATGTTGGTTTCAGCTGACAGAAAAAGAAGCTATCAAAGACACTTTTCAGGGATAAAATGGGGCTCATCCATTTGTAGTGGGAAACAAAAGGTGGTTCATCAGTTATCAACATCAGTTGATAAAAGCTTTGTCCTTTTTGGCTTCTCCTTATTTTTCAGGAGCAGAATGGGTGCTAAAATTCTGATAACCTGTTAGGAATTTGTTTACTTCCTGTTAGGGACGAAGTAGAAATTCAATTCAGTTTGCATTTAAAGGCAAATCTATCAAAGTCACACATTCCGAAACAATACTAGAACTGAAGCACAGCCATCCTTCAAAACTCGCATTCATTTGAATTTTGTGGTCCAGTTCTCCAACCAAGTTTTATAAAAATGCATATATTGGGTAAAAGTGTGCATAAAGGTGAATATATTATTTTTTTAAAACAGGGGGGGAAATCATTATATTAGGATAAATTGCTGGCAAAAATGTGTACCCAGGTCAAATCTGCATACAAAAATGTGTTTATTAGCATTAATTCGCACTAAGATGCTGAATAATTTTCATGGGATATTTAAAATAAATAAATCACAAATTGCTGCAGAAGTGTAGAAAACAGAATTGAAAAATGAGGAAATGGGTGAATCAAAATTCACCAATCCTTACATCCCCACTCCTTGAAGGCAGCCATTATGGGGAGCTGTGCAGTTCTCAAATAGAGACATTAGGATATCTATTTACATGACTTGGAGGCTAGTGACGAAATATGTTTGTCTTTCAGATCCCCAGCTCAAGGGTATAGTGACCAGGTTATATTGCAGGCAAGGCTACTACTTGCAAATGCACCCTGATGGAAGTCTCGATGGAACCAAGGATGACAGCAGTAATTCTAGTAAGTGATTGTTCTAGGAAACTATTCATCTCTTCCTCACATATTGTAAAGTTAACCATTTCAAGATTTACATGCAAACATCACTGAGTGTTGTTTTTTTATGCCTCTTGTTTTCTGATTTTGCTTTTGGTAAACGTTGTTTTTGCTTTTTTTGATATTTACAAATTGAAATACAAAATACATATTTTTTAAAAACCCCAGTGCCTTCATATATGTGAATGAGACAAAGCATGCGATTTCAGGAAAGTGCTGAAACTGCTCACTGCAGGATGATAGCCTGGCTTCTTTTTCAACAAAAATAGTTTTCAAAAATGTCTAAAATTATGTGCTAGTTTGAGAAGAATCTCCATACCTGCTTGCTAATTTCAGCTTAAGTGTGCAGGCCTCCTGAAGTATTACTAGGCATAATAGTCTCTTAAGGTGTGTTTTAATAACACTAAATAACTCTAAATTACATAGATAGCATTGCTATAAGTAGGGTTGCCATGTGCCCTCTTTTTCAGAGCTAAAATTTGGGACAAACTGCATTTATTTGCTTTGAATGGCCGCTCTTTGGCTCTTCAAAATATGGCAACCCTACTAAGCAAAGGACTACTTTAATATTTCATTATCATTATGGTGGCAGCTGAATTCAGCAGCAGCCAAAATGCAACAATGAATTGTGATGGCATTTCCCATTATTCATTAGAAATGTCACTTACTGTGTCTCCAGCTCAGTGAAAGTTAAGCCAATTTTAAAATCTTGAGGTTGGTCAGGGTACCCTAGGATGGGTGGCGGTTCCACTCGCTCTTCCGTGTTCCATTAAAAACCCTCTTTTCTGTGTTAATCCTCTGGAGGGAGCCCAATGTTGTAAATACTGTGAGTAAAGCTTCCCCTTTGGTCTGTTGGTTTGAGTTCCTCCACATATCTTCATGGGCTGCTCAAGAGCTTGAAATATGAATCCACATGAAGGAGGGTGACATTACCAGCAGAGCAATCGGATAGGATGCACACAGGGCAGGACTTTTTAGGATTATGTGTTTCTTCTTCTCTGCTGCCTCAGCAAAGTATCCAACATGGCTGCATTGCCTGGAAATCTGAATGGAGGAAAGGAGGGAAAGACAGGCTAGTAGGTGGATGTCCTCTCACCACATCATTGCTCTGCTGTGCATACACAGATAATTCACTAACGGTTCCTGAACAAGCTGTTTTAGAATGTATTAGAGACCAGGGCCACTGCTGGATGTCATCCTACCAACAACATTCCACTTTCTCCTAACCCCTCGCTTTCCATTTTTCTAACTTTTCTTGAAAACCACTTATAGAGAGTTTTGGTCTGCTACATCCAGCACACCTGAAAACTCCATTTAAAAGTTATGGTTTGGAGGGAGCTGTTGCTTTAGTTAAATGTTTGAAGTGGTCAAGGAGTGTGGTAAGAACTAGAGTGGCTCCAGAATGGCAGGACGTTGTTTTGCCTCACTCTGAAGTATAGGAGGAGAGAGAAAACATAAGAGTGGCTCATGGCGCTGTGTGCAACATGAGCACCTTCCTCTAAAGGTTTTTAAATAAGCAAAACAATGCACAGCCACCTTGTACAATTAAGGCAAGCAGTAGCCCACAGTCGCTCATGCCCCTTACCCGGGCTGTGTGGGGCCACCTTGGTGGTGTGGGGCCCTATACAAGATGAATGTTGTTTACTTGCAGAGACGCAAGCATCTGCTTCATTTTACAGCAGCTTCAGAAGTCCAATTCTTATGGTGCTCACAATCTTCTAATATGACAAAGAATTAATAATAGAGCCTAATTTTCTTGATGTATTTCCTGTGAGCGGTCTGTTATTTTTCTCCCTCCTGGGCATATTGCTTGAGTCATGTCCCTCTCCTGTGATGAGCAATAATGAGCAAGTTGTTCTTTTTCATACATTTTCACTTTGGTCAAAACATTTGTACCTGTTGTTGTCATGATTTCAAGGTCTCACTTTCTGTGGATGCTTCCCCTCCCAGCTTAAATCAATAAGCAACCCTTTGAAAAACTGTTGTGTGATTGCTTGATCCTTTGCAAGTGCTGAGCCAGAAAATATGCCCAAGATGGATTTTGACTCCACTGTATGGAGGATGCTTCAATCGTCGTCCATTGTTGTTGACTCCATGCAGCCAGCTGTTTGTGTGCAATGGTTTGCCAGGCATATCAGGAGATTTCCCACACATCAACACAGACCTGGGGGGGGGGGGGAGGAGAGTGAGAGGCTGAAGTTGCACGAAGAAAACCCATCTGTGTGGTGAGCCGCTACAACACACAAATGGCTTACCACATGGAGACCGTTGCTATGGGAAGCAATTTAAAGCAGCTATTTGTGCACACTGATACTTTCAGAGATGGATGCTGCAATTCAGCTTCTCTGAAGCCCTGTTGTCATAAGGTTTAGATAGCAGGGAAGGGTTTAATTCAGGGGTCGGCAAGGTTTACTGGCAATGGGCCAGATCACTCCCACGGAGATCGTCTGTGGGCCAGACTGGCACAGCACGATGCCGGAAATCGCGTCTGTGCATGCCCAGATGCCAAAAACCGCGCCTGTGCAGAAGTGATTTTTGGTGTCTGGACATGCACAGAAACGATTTCTGGTATCTGCGCATGCGCAGATGTGATTTCCAGTGCCACTCGGTGAGTCCCCGTGCCACGCTGTGCTGGTTTAGCGCAGTGCGCGGGGGACTCGCCAAGTGGGCGGCTCAGTTTGGGGGTGGCTCATGGGCCGGTAAAACAGTGGGCCTCATCCTGCCCATAGGCCGCACATTGCCGACTCCTGGTTTAATTCTTCTGTCTTGGTGTGAGAAGTGAAGCTACAGGGAACCAGGTAGAGGGCCTTCTTGGTAGTGGTGCCCACCTTATGTACAGTAACACCCTCCCATCAGATGTCAAGGAGATGAGTAACTATATAACCTTTAGAAGACATCTGAATGCAGCCCTGTGTAGGGAAACTTTTTAAGGTTTTATTATGTTTTTATATATGTTGGAAGCCACTCTGAGTGGCTGGGGCAACCCAGTCATATGTGTGGGGTACAAATAATAATATATTGTTGTTGTAACTTTGAATATTTTCACACATGACAAAAGTGAACCTGAGCGAAGAAGGTACATATTTATTTTTTCATGGGAACCAATCTGAAACAATTCTGGTACAGCGAGAAGTGTTTTTGAACCAATTTAAATCTGCTACTGCCACTACTCCTAGCTTGATTTCTAATACTGTGGCTGAAATGAACTTAGTTGTATTCTGGCTTCAGTCTTACAATATAGTCACAGATAGAATTTGAGAATTAATTGTGCGTAGGATTTCTACATGACATCATTTGCTTATCTGTGACAGATCTTCTTTATTTTTACAGCATTGTTCAACCTTATACCAGTGGGACTTCGAGTTGTCGCTATCCAGGGTGTAAAAACAGGCTTGTATATAGCCCTAAATGGAGAAGGGTTCCTTTATACGTCAGTAAGTAATATGCCATGGCTGTTGGTTCTAATCTACTTTTCTATAAAAAGGTAGATCCAATTAATAGAAAATCTTGCAGGATTTGTAAAGAAGAATGGTGAGATGATTCTACATATTGATTCTTAATACCTGTGGGTTTAATAAGGAGATAGAACCTTCATGTGGGATTTTCAGACTGCAAATCACTGACACAACCCTTTTTCACAACATTTTTTGTCCTGTGGAAGCGACTGCAGTAAGGTATCTTCCTGAACTATGAAAGTAGCATCAGAAGTTCTGAGCCACATAGGATGAGCCCACACACTGGCACAGGGAGGAATCACAGCATGAGGCCTGCAGCTTTTGTTGCTGTCTCAGGGTTGCAAGAAACAGCAGTGCTGCAGCCACTCCCATGTTATCCATGAAACATGAGAAGCAGCAGTTAGTTATGCCCATGCAATAATTTGATAATGATTAGAAGATGCATTCTAAGCAGTAGCTGGAGGACTTTGTTTAATATGACTGTATAGTGCTATGGGGATTCAAATCCCTGTGACGGGGTGTGCTCCCAATGTTCAGTCCCAGCTCCTGCCCACCTCGCAGTTCGAAAGCATGTCAAGCACAAGTAGATAAATAGGTACCACTCCAGCGGGAAGGTAAACGGTGTTTCCGTGCACTGCTCTGGCTCGTCAGAAGCGGCTTAGTCATTCTGGCCACATGACCCAGAAGCTGTCTGCAGACAAACATGGGCTCCCTCGGCCTATAGAGCGAGATGAGCACACAACCCCAGAGTCGTCTGCGACTGGACCTAACGGTCAGGGGTACCTTTATCTTTACAGTGCTATGACTGCAAGGTGTGGAGACTGAAGTCCAAACTTTTCTAATATATTGATATTTACTATACAGTATTACAGCCTCACTTATTCAGATAATTTGCATGAAATTCAAAGCTTTGGGAGGTAAAGATAAATAGGAAGATTCTTCAGAGTTAGAGCTGATATGAGATTCCAAAGAAGACTCACAGTAAATTCAGATAACAATGTGTTTTGATTAACTTGGGCGATGCTGTGTATACGTTATCCTACATTCTAACATGATAATTGAAGCTGGTGGGTTTCCCATCAAGGATGTCATTGTCATGACTGAAGCAATAAAACCTTCTCCTCCATAAACCAAAGCACATGGGAGACCCTACAATTTCAGTGGGAGAGAGTTTATCTGCCTCCCGGGTACATCATTTTGGCCTGATTGTTCAAACATTTTGTGCAGGGGGAAAAATATATTTTTCATGCATACAAAAATGAATCGTGTCAGCATTTTTGCAAGCTATTGTTTTATTGTCATTGAGGTAGAATTAAAGTTTTTAATTCCTTAAAATAAAAGGAGTCACATAGTAGAAAAAAGTGCTTCTGGTAGATATTATTCAGGCAGATGAACTAGTCAAAACTCAACTCAGTCAGTTGAGGAGGTGAGTTTCAAGGGTGTGGTTAACTCTCCCATTGAACTGAAAATGCTTACTTTTGGCAGAATGGTACTGCGCGGCCCTGATCCAACTGTATGGCTGCAGCAGCATGTCACTGATAGTCTCATTAATTCTGTGTGCATGCAGGCTGCTGACTTGGGCTTCCACCCAGCGCACCTAGCACATGTTTATGGAAGCAGCTCCTTATCTAGCTGGTGATAAATACACAGAACCCTTTTTTCCAGGTGTGCATTCCTCTAGCTTGATCGTAACATTGGTTTTAAATAATGTTCTCTGTTAGAGGAGTTGCTTGGAATTTCATTATGCTTTTTACAAGCCTTATCTCAAGAGCTGCCTTGAGTTACCAATGTAATGGTTTGGGGTCCCCCCCCCATTTGAAGGAATGTTAGACATATTATCAAGCTCCTGATACCCTGAAGAAAAATATTCTGTTTGTTTTGAATGGATGACAGTGCTTTTTAAAGTTAATTAGGAGGAAATGTTCTAGTAGCTGAAATGTCATCGAGATAAAAATGAGTATTGCACAGCACCTCTCTGTCATACATCGAAACATGGGCATATGGAAGATCTGTGTTTTTGAGTACCGTACTAAAAGTGTGCCGTAGAAGAACTGCAAAATAAAAGTGTGCAAATACCGCCAGGTTGGGGAGAATCTGAACTCCTGCCGTGATGTGTTGCTTTTCTGTTCCTTTGTATGAGGAATGTGTGACCATGAGAAGGTTGCAGGACGTCATTACATCATGGTCAGCGATCAGGGATAGCTGTAGTCCAACAACATCTCCATGATCGCATGTTCCCTGTCCCTGTTTTATTTGTGTGTCTGGCTTTACAGACAAGCATCTACAGTGGTGCCTCGCAAGACGAAAATAATTCGTTCCGCGAGTCTCTTCGTCTAGCGGTTTTTTCGCCTTGCGAAGCACGGCTATTAGCGGCTTAGCGGATTAGCGCTATTAGCGGCTTAGCGGCTTAGAAAAAGGGGGGGGAGGGAAAAAACTTGCAAGACTCGCAAGACGTTTTCATCTTGCGAAGCAAGCCCATAGGGAAATTCGTCTTGCGAAGCACCTCGAAAAACAGAAAACCCTTTCGTCTAGCGAGTTTTTCGTCTTGCGAGGCATTCATCTTGCGGGGCACCACTGTATAAAACAACTCACTTCATAGTCGTAGCAATTTTTTTCCTATGTGGTAGGATTGGGTGCAATTAACACATTTCCCCCAACTCATGGTTATTACATTGTTTTCCATCATTTGTAGGGGTAAGAAAGACATTCTGAAATGTTAAATATGTTTCTAAAAATAGATTGGCAGGTAGTCTGTAAATCTGCAGAATGGAAATTCCTAGGAAGGGAGACTTAACACCCTTCCATGTGGCTTTTTAAAGACTATTCCATTGCAGTTAAAGTCACTATAACTATTGACATAGAAAGGCTATATTTTAATGGTGTGTTTGTGTACCTGTACCTTTGTGTTTTTGTGCATGCAAACATATATGCAGTACTATTTTTCTAGAAAAAGAAGTGCCAGAACTCACCATGAATGCCTCCCTTGTTCTCTTATAATGGCAACTGTGTTCTGGTGAGTTCTGGCTGAAAAAAGCTCCGCATATATGCAAAGAAATGTAAACTGTATATTTCAGAAGTTGCTGTAGCATTGACTGGTGTTTCTTAAAGGGACTGGCTCAATCTATCATAGTGTGCATTAGTAAGTTAGAGGGCAATGCATTTTGTTGGAGGAAAGAATTGTTTCTTTCTTTTCAAGAGTGTGAAATATTTAGAAATATAAGAACTCATAGCGGGGGGGGGGCGCAGAGGTCAGAACCAACCTTAGCAAAATGTGGTGGTTGTTTTTTTAAAAAAAGAGGCTGCACAGTGTACCAAGTTCAAGTGTAATGTCCAAGTTGATCTTAGGCTGCAATCCTATACTCTAGGAGGAAGCCCCATTAAACTTTGTGGGATTTACATCATATTAGGCATGCATAGAATTGTGCTGTTGCTTAAGTGATCTTTTTTGTTGATCAGTTAGTTGTATTGTTGATTTTAGCATTGTATGTCACCATGGATGCCTTTTGGCAGAGAGGCACTTACCAATAGAGTAAGGCTATATTTTTATGCGCACTTTGCTTGGAGTAAGCTCCACAGAGCACAGTGTGACTTCCTAATAAAGATGCATAAGGTTGTACTGTGCAGGAGTGGATAAAGGAAGGAAAAATAAAAAATAAAAAGCTCCAGTGTGACCTTAGCCTTACTTTAGACTCCAGCCTTCACCATTTTATGATATCTCATGGATGTCAGCTATTCAAAGGGGGGGGGGGAATTCAAAAATTTCACTGCGTCTTGTCTGAACCCAGTGCTATTTTTCTAAAAAAAGAGGTGCCAGAACTCACCATGAACTCCTCTATTGTTCTCTTATAATGGCAATGGAACCCACCTGAGAGCTGCTGGAATTGAGTTCCAGTGAGTTCCGGCTGGAAAAGAGACCTATCTGAACCTAAGCATTTATTGTATTCTGTTGCCCCAGAAGGACTAGACTTGACGTGTGAAAAATGCAAGGAAGCTGATTTTGGCTAAAAATTAAGAGAAACTTTGTAAGACTAGGAGCTGTTCGAAAGTGAAGCAGGATTCCTGGCCCCAATCTTACTCGGCTACGAGTGATCGCCAAAGAAGAAGAAGGTGGGCACTGATAATGCCAAGGTTGTAGGTTTGATCCCTGTATGGGGCAGCTGCACATTCCTGTGTTGCAGGGGGTTGGAGTAGAGGATTTTCAGGGTCCCTGCCAACTATACAGTTCTATGGGTCTATGAGTCCTTCACTGGAGGCATTTAAGCAGGGATGCTATAGTCAGCAAGGAGTTTAGATTTGGTGACCTCTATGGTAATTGGCAGCTCCATGATTTCAAGATTTTGTATTCTTGTGCTATGAAACATAAGACTTAATAGCAAACATAATGAAATTTAAGATTTCCCCATCTTAACTTGGAGCAAGGTTTACCTCACCTGGGCTGGTTCACTCCCGCGGAGATCGCTCTGTGGGGCAGATCGCATCTGCGCACATGCAGACGTGATTTCCGGCAGGTGCAATTCCCAGCACCGTGGAAGCGAGTCCCCGCTCCATGCTGCACTGGTTTAGCACAGTGCGCCGGGACTCGCCGAGAGGGCGGCTCGATTCGGGAGCAGCTCGTGGGCTGTTTAAACGACCCGTGTGGGCCGCTTGTGGCCCATGGGCTGTAGGTTGCTGACCCCTGACTTAGAGACTGTCTTAAACATTAAGCACTATATAAATATATTAAATGAAAGTTAAACAAATAAATGCTGTGAGCACTACCTAATGCTGTGCATGTGGAAGTCGCTCGGGCAAAGTTCACCTTCTTCTCCCTGCTGTGGAGACACCTTGCACAAGTGATTTCCTGATTGTATGAGACCTCTCCACTTGATTTCTGGCAATTCTCCCACTGCAGGCTCCCTGCTACATCCCAGACCTCCATTGAGAGTCTCCTGATCCTCATGGCATTTTTCAGGAGGCTGCGAAGGCAGGAGAGCTCATTTACAAAAATGGACTCTCTCCTTTGCATGGCATTGTTTGCAGCTTATTTGAAGAGCTGTTCTTCTGGGGAAATTGAAATAGATTGGAACTGAAACACACCTGCATTGAAGAACTAAATTTGATAGTAAAAGATAGCAATGCCACAAACTGGTGTGGAGTTAATTTCAGAAAAAGCAGTTAATAAACTGCATTGGTCACTTAAAAAAATAAATAGATTGCTAAAGTCATATATTGCAGAATTATTATGCAGATGAACTAGGTTTCCACTTCTCTTTATCTCTTTACAGTGCACAACATATAATGGAATTAATTACTCTTGCATTCAGCTGTACAAACCACTAGTAAGGAATGCTTTTGTTATGCAGCCTACAAGTTTCAGATGTAATTTGGATTCTGCACACTGTCTGGGATACTTCACTTGTAGCAGATAAGTGACAGATATGGAATCAGAACTAGAAGTGTTGACATACTCTGAGAGAAGCCGTTTCCATATCATTTTCAACTAGGATCAGAGGTGAAAAAGCTTGAAATCCTGTGGGGAAACCTGTCCTCTTTGCACCACTTTATGGATCCCAGCACTTCACGCATTGCCTGTGCTACATGCATAACCAACCAATAATTCACAAAACTTGACTTTAGCCACGCAAGTAGTGACCTGCAGCATCTCTTGATTTATTTATTTTTGGGAGCAGGATCATGGTGGAGCTATGAACTAGCAAGTCCCTATTCCTGCCATGTAGGTGGCCTTATTCAAGTGTGAGGAGATACTGTGTCTGCAGACTCACCCTACGTTTAAGCACGTGGCTTCCCCCAGAGTATCCTGGGGACTGTGTTTTACTACTCACAATTCCAAGCTCCCTTAAAAAACTACAGTTCCCAAGATTCTTTAGGGGAAGTCATGTGCTTTAAAGGCAGGACTTTTTTCAGCAGGGATATGGGGGAACTCAGTCCCAGCACCTCTCAGGTAGGCACCATTGCCATTCTAAGAGAATGTGGGGGGTGTTCCTGGTGAGTTATTGCACCTCTTTTTCTAGAAAAATACAGTGGTACCTCAGGTTACATACGCTTCAGGTTACGTACACTTCAGGTTACAGACTCCGCTAACCCAGAAATAGTACCTCAGGTTAAGAACTTTGCTTCAGGATGATAACAGAAATCGTGCTCCGGTGGCGCGGTGGCAGCAGGAGGCCCCATTAGCTAAAGTGGTGCTTCAGGTTAAGAACAGTTTCAGGTTAAGTACAGACCTCCGGAACAAATTAAGTATTTAACCTGAGATACCACTGTATCACTCTTTAAAGGCATGGTGGTTATGCAACCTGTGTTGACAACCCATCATTTGCATGTAGTCCCAGGTTATTCTATGATGGTTTGATAGTCTGAATGGGCTCAGAAAAACAGGGGAACTTTCATTTCCTGGTCACCACACATCAGTGCACAGATGCGAGTGGCTAAGGCCAAGCAGGGAGTTTCAGGCCATCCCTATCTTTGCCACAGCTAATATCCACCAGCTGCAGACAGCCTCATCTTGGCGGCTTTTGCAAGGTACACTTGGCAGTCAATGGGCAGTGAGGACGGAAGAATCAAATCACACTTCTTTCCTGTTGTAGCAAGTGGGATGGAGAAACGAGCTGCACAGTGTCGCCAAGCAATAGCTAATGGCTATTTACACAGGCTTTGTTTTGAAGTTGTATTGAACAGAAGCTGAATTTAGAATGGCTTCTCAAAGCAGAATCAATGAGAAGACTGATGGTTGACTTCAGTATTAGAATTCAGCCACATTTACATCCTTCAAAACATATCCACCCATTTCAGTGATATTTAGAGAGGGGGGAATGTTCACCTGGTAAGTAGAAGCAGGAAGCATTGCCCCTACTCTGATTTGGCTTCTTGCTGTCACAAACCTAAATCTGATTGATTATGTGGTGCTGTATTGTTACCACACTCACTCTTATTATCCCTGATTGGCTGGTTCTCACAGCTATTAAGAAGAATAACCCTCTGTAGAAATCCAAAATGAAAAAAAGATGGGAAATTAAATTGTTTGGGGGGGGCACAGTCTTTCAGAAAATATTTTGAGCCCCCTCAAACTTTTTTCCAACCAAAAGCATTCACTAAAGAAAATTCATTCAGCACTTGCCAGTAATGAGCTATGAGGAAATGAGGATATTCTAGCACTTATCTTATGTGCATTACGTCGGGAGTGCATTTTAGGTGTCGGAGGTTTCTGTCCCCCTGACTTCTCCATATTGTCACCTTATTAATACTCCCATCAGTAGCTTAGAGCTTGCTTTTCAACTCATCCGTGAGAAAATAGCTTTCTGCCTTAGGGAAATGTATAGGACTAGATACAATACAAAATGAAAGGGAATGTGACTAAAGGTAATCAATATTTTACAGGTGACATTCTATTATATTTAAATCAAAGTCAAAGAAGAAAGAAGTTTAGCTCAGGGTGGATCTTTTATGTAGGCTTCAGAGTGCTCGTCCTTTATTTAAGCGAAAACAAAAACAAAAACCACTTGAAGGCCACAATCCAGAAAGCTGTGCAGTGAACTCTATGAGCCCAGCATGATTTCAGGCTTATATTATATTATATTATCAAATGGTGGTCAGCTAGCTCTATCACCTTTTTTTATGCAGCAAACCACTTTTGAAACTTCATGAAGCTTTAAGTATCTGTAGCCCAACAAAATGTCAACAAGTTTCATTAGCTACAAACACACCCTTGGATGTGTCTAAAGAGACTCCCAGGATTGCGACGTGCATTTCCTCAGTGTAGTTAAGCTGTATATTTAAGACTTAACCTAGGAAGGAGCAAGATAATGGTTTTGGTACACCAGCCGTGCAATCTCATCTTTAGCTGAAACCTAAAATGTTACTTTGCTAAAGTTACTACAGAGCCACTTGTCAGCTCAGAATAATTCATTTTCATTTTTAATAGGGTGGTACCACTGGTAAGTGCAGAGTGAGAAATTTTCACATGATTTACATTTAGTGATGAGCAATCATTGCAACCAGGTACATAGCTCGGCAGTGGTACACTGCTTTGCATGCAGAATGTAGAGGTAGATGGATCAGCCTATTTCTGGTCCATCTTAGTTTTGCATGTGAGTCTGTTCCATCCAATTTTCACATCAGACTGATTGTTTGTTTGCTTTTTGCAAGAGAATTCACATTATCCAATGCATATTTCTACAAAATACGTACTTTAGAAGCATTTTATCCTTAAAAAAACAACCACCACCCTCGTTTTTGCAGCCATTTTGTTACATTATTTGAGTGGAGCTGTATCACAAAATTTGGCAAAAACTGAAGGATAGCAGCGTTCTGATCTGTGTTGTCTGTCTGGAAAGTATGGATGAGGTCAGTTCACTTAAGACCTAACAAAATCCTCAAGCATCCCTAGAAGCAGGGTTGAGGTTCAGTCCCATAGCATCTCTGCAGTTCGAAAGATCTCCCCTAGTAAGGTTAGAATAGGCTTCTATCCAAGACCTTGGAGAGCTCCTCTCAGAGCCAAACTAAATGGGACAGTGGGAGATTTGTGACCAGATATCAATGGTTTCAAACAAACAAGCAGTAAATGCAACTGTGGAGGTGTCCATTATTTTCTTTTGCTCTCTTCTTACACCATATAGTTGGTTTCGGAAGGGTACAGGGCCTTGCATGATTATAGTCAACTTATGAAAGGACAAAGAAATTTTGTTAGAAGAAGTACACGAAGGAGCACTCTGGTTATACATGCTAAAATAATGGTAATCTAATCTCATGCTTCAGAAGTAAGGTGATTGCCAAAGGGCGTTAGGAAGCAGTACTGCTCTTGCTAAGCGGCATTTCATATTTCAGAAGGTACATTATAGATTTTATTTTCCCCCACCCTCTTCTGAAGCCCTAAGCAAGGGCTCTGAACGAACATTGATGGATCCATAGCCTGATCTGGTCTGGCAAATTTTTTGATTCATGACTCTTCTTCTTTGGTATTTCTTGTAACCTGTACTGAACTTCTGGCCCTTTATTGGACCAGTTATATAAGCACACCCACACAATTTGTAATGCAATTTATTCAACCACAATTCCAGTTGAATATGCTACTAACATTTTTATTCCTTGTTATGCAGCATTCCTTTGGCGGGGAAGGGGGGAAATTTGGGTGAGCCTGTGGAAAAAGACAATACGCATATTTATTTAATTTTAGGCTTCAGTTTGGAGTAGAAAACTTAAGAATATATTTTGTTTAAGGTATATACATATATATGTAGCATGGGACCTTATCTTACATACACTCATCCTTTGTCATGCAATGACTGGATGCAGAGGAGTGGCAGAAGGTACCACCTGGAAAACCCCTAAGAGAAACCCTGGGGAAGAAGGCTCAGAGCCAGGGGATTGGTGGTGGGATGACAATGAGTGGTCAGAGGGAGAAAAAGGGGCAAACTGGGAGGAGGAGGTGTCAGAAGCTGAAAGGGCAACAGGGTTTAGTGAGCAGGAAGAGGCTGTGGCAGACAGCAGTCCAGAATCGGAGGCAGAAGCAGGAGAGGGGTCAGGAGGCAGAGTGGAGGCAGGCTGCTGAATAAGTCAGGCAGTCTCCTGCTCCAGCTGTGACCCAGCTCCTCTCCCCCCTGGTCTCCCAGGGGAAAGGACAGAGCAAAAAGAGGCAAGATGAAGGAGGCTTAGGATGCTGGGGAAGGAACCAGGGGACGAGCCTTAGAGAGCGGTAGGAAAGGTGGGGACCTTCAGTCCTTGCAACTGCCTCATTGGGGAAGGACCTACTGAGAAGAGTTGCTGTGATCACTAGGCCTATGCTGTTTTGGGTTCTTTGAATAAAGAGTTAACTTCAATGACCCTGGGTGTTTTATTGCTGACCTGCCCACACTCCAGCTCCTGACATCCGTAGGCAGACTGGCCCAGGGCCAGTCCAAGACATGTAGGCACCTGAGGCAGACCCCAAAACAGCATCCCCATCCCTGCCAGGGAAGAAGGGGTGAGGGAAGATCTACATCAGGACAAGGCAGGAAGAAAGATCAACATTGGGATCTGCTGCCCAGTGAATCCTGCCACCTGAGGCAATCACCTCACCTTGCCTTATAGGTGGGCTGGCACTGGATTGGCCATATTCCAATTCCTCTCATATAGCTCTTACATAATTTTATCTTCTTTTATTTTTTTAATTAGGTTCTGTGGAATCTGGAGCAGTAACTAATCTAATCATTAGAATTAGTCAGGGCGGACAATGGGACCAACTAAGTAACTGGCTTGTAATGAATGTACCATGTTAGCAGGGTATTTGTTCTGACATAATATTATCCTTGCCTGAAATTTCAAAGCTTCCTATAAATAACTACATTTACAAAACTTTATGGTAAAAACCAGCTTCTGCTATCATCTTTGTATCTTTTATATCATACTAGCTATGTTTTTAGGAAGTATAAAGTGAATCATTACCTTCAAAAACTATATATAACAAGAGCCACTTTAACAAAGATAAGTAAATCTGTCCTAAAGTTTTCTAAAGGAAGTGCTTCTCAAAGTATTTAAAATTTCCTTGTGATCTACTAGTAACACTAGATGAATGGATACTGAGAAAAATATGTGGGTGCAGTGACGAACAAGATTTGCATAACATTTTTTAAAATATCTAATTAGACATCCGCAAATAGTCAAGGACAAAAAGGCACCATGAAGAAGAAAAGAAAATATGTTTTTTCTGAGTAACACAGTCACTGAGTTACAAAACAATATTTACAGTAGAAATATTGCTTCTGCATTAGCATTGTGTTTCAAAGTGTTATGCAACTGAGCTAGTTAGGAGGCTTTCGTAGTTAGGGGGCTTCTGTAGCCCACTGTGACTTGTTTGCAAGACACTTTGCAGATAAGGTCACTTGGCGTCCTCTCTGACATGGATCCCATGTTGATAATGGAATCACTACTGAAGTTCCCCTTGGTTTCTTCTTTTTGCAGTTGCCTAGATCAGCTGCGTTTGATTTCTCCTGGAAGTGGAGACAAAGTGCTTGGAGAAAACCAAGCCATGACTTGTGTACTTGACCTCTACCTTTTCTGGCTTGTGATAGCCAGTCGTGAGAAGCTTTGTCTGCTTGATGTGTAGGATCATTAATAGTTCTTTTTTGCGAGGTTATTGCCTGCCATGTTGAAGATGGTGGTATCATTCCTAGTAACTAAGCAAGCTTTAGATTCTGCTGACCTTAATGAACGCAAACTAGTCTCAGGTACCATATAGGGGCAAGTTGCTAAAGAGGGTAGTGGGTAGACCACTGTAGGTGTCTGGATAAATATGATTTCTTATGTATTATGGACCCTTTGCAGTCTGTTTACAGGCCTTTAGGATAGAAACTTTATTGACTACACTGGGAGAAGATGGCTCTGTTAATTACATTGAAGCTCTTGGCACCTTTTGACAACATAATTCTGAGATGATAGTAGTATCATTCTGGACTGCCTTTCCAGTTTGGGACTTTCTTGTTCTGCCTCTTTCCAGAAAGCAGGTTTTAAAAGGTAGTGTTGGAGGACTATTTTTTCTTCTGGTTGAACTTACTGAATAAGTTCCACAAAGTTCTTCTTTTTAACAGCTACCTGAGACAGCTAGGTAAGCTTATCTTGCGGGTATGGAATTAGGAATCATAAATATACCAATAACATTCAGCACTCCTTCTCTTTTTTATCAGATCCATATTGTGATCACTTTCCTGCACAATTATCTGGAATCAGTGGTGCACTGGATGAGTGCTGTCCAAACAGGACAATATTAATGATAATAGGGTAATCAATAGACCATTTAATTGGGGAAATTCCTGTTACAAATGCAATCATTAAAAAAAAATTCCTTTCCACAAGCTGATCAGAGTAGTTAACAAAAACATAGCAAACCAAATACAATACAAAAAACCCATGTATTATATTATTTGCATACAACATCAATATTATAAGAACATTTTTAAAGAAAAACCTTTGATATCTTTTATAGTGGATCTATTTTACTGCTTTATTGTTAGATTTGTGTTTAGTTTTGCTGTGATGTATATATCTGTTGTAAGCCACACTGAGTTTGATTGGATCCTGTCACTGACTCTACTCCTAGCAGCAAACATGTATGCATTCTCTAGTAGATAGGAATGTAGGGTGGGCAACAGGAAACAGTGTAAAGGCCAGAAACAATGTATTACAACATATTTTTACTCAGTTTGTTGTCACTTGTACGTAATCAAACAGTTGAGAACAAAGCTATAGTGTTTTAGATAGCCAAAAAAATTAAACCAATTATTTACAACATGATATCCTTACTGCATGTCAGAGAGTGTCATCAGTATGCACAGTAACAATTCCAATTGCCAGAAATGTTTAAACCTAAAGAGAGTGTACAACCTGTGCCGTATCTGGTGACTTACCATGTGTTCCTTTAAGCAAACTTATAATGAAAAATCTAGATCAGGACAAAAAACCATTACAAGTCCTAGTGCTCAGATTCAAGTCTATGAATGTGAATATTTAAATCGCATTCACCCCTGAAGGTGTCCATCACATTGCAAAGAAAGTCAAATGCTTATTTTTATTGCCATCAGAATCCACTCTAGAGGAGCTAAATATAACAGATAAAAAAGAGGCTCTGCCTCACCTCTAACTAAATAAGCCTCATAATCCAGTCTTCTAAATAAGGTTGTATTCCTAGAATAAAGGGCCTCCAGAGGATTCTCCAAGTTGCATTCTGTGGTTCCTACTTTCCATGAAGAAAAATACACTGTTTGCAAACGTGTCTATTAGCTGACTTTTGCTATACAGTGGTACCTTGGGATACAGATGCTTCAGGTTACAGATGCTTCAGGTTACAGACTCCGCTAACCCAGAAATAGTACTCAGGTTAAGAACTTTGCTTCAGGATGAGAACAGAAATCACGCGGCGCCGGCACAGCGGCAGCCTGAGGCCCCATTAGCTAAAGTGGTGCTTCAGGTTAAGAACAGTTTCAGGTTAAGAACAAACCTCCGGGACAAATTAAGTTCTTAACCCGAGGTACCACTGTATTAATAAAAGGGAGAGAAAGGGTTGGATATCATTTATTTTGCTAAACAAACATAATCACCTTTCAGGGAGCACAATCCATTCTGGGGTCAGTTGGTTTGTTTTCCTTTGTTCCTTTTGGCCAGTATCTGAGTTAGTTATGAACTGTCACATCAAGATCCAGGCCATCGGCCATATTGATAGCTGGAGTGTGTGTGTGTGCAAAGAGAGCTAAGAGAGGAAGATCAACCTCTGAAAGGATTTGCATTAAATAAGGACCCATTTATAGAGCATTATTCCACAGTGCTGGCATCTGTCTGTCTCGGGAGGCAGTGGAGGAGTGGGCCTTTGTGGGTGAGGTCAGGCTGTTGGAAGGTTGCAGTGCCTGATGTGGCTGTAGAGACCGATGTGCACCTGGGACAGAAGAGGGCATCCAGTTGTGCTGTTGCAGGTGCGCCATGGTGTGTCTTCTCTCTGTGCTCCTATCAACAGTCATTTCTTAAGAAGGGGTTTTGGGAGACTCCCCCATCTTTGCTCTGCCTTCTCTGCTAAAGTGGGATGACTGCCTTTATGTGATGCAACTGCATTAATGCCTCACACTGTTATAGCAGTAAGAGGTGGAGCTCCATAAGAGACAAAGGGGGAACAGTGAGAGGTGGAGATCATCTTAAGGGAGCGGTGTATGTGCCAGAGATTGAACCAGAGACTTTCTGCATGCAAAGCAGATGCTCTGAACTATGACCCTTCCCCAAGAAAAATGCCTGAATTTGAATTGAATTCTATCCCCATTCTGCCTCCTACATCTCCTGTGTTGGTGTGTCCTTTGTATTTTTTCATATACAGTGGTACCTCAGGTTACATACGCTTCAGGTTACATACGCTTTAGATTACAGACTCCGCTAACCCAGAAATAGTGCTTCAGGTTAAGAACAGAAATTGTGCTCCAGCGGTGCAGCAGCAGCAGGAGGCCCCATTAGCTAAAGTGGTGCTTCAGGTTAAGAACAGTTTCAGGTTAAGTATGGACCTCCGGAACGAATTAAGTACTTAACCCGAGGTACCACTGTAATGTGAACATGAGCCCTGCACCGTAGCAAAATAGTAAATGGAATATCATTAGCATCAGTTGTTATCTGTTTGGTCTGCTTTTCTCGTGATGACTTCACCATCCTTCCATCACAAGGGCTTTCCTTTTTTAAAAAACACAATCTCCCTATACTTCCAGTTTTCCAATTACCTATTTTGTTTGGTAGGGACAGTGAGAGAATATTAAACAAACAGTTAAAAAGCAATGCCCTTTTCTTTAGAATTAAGTATCTGAGTTCAGGGCAGTGGAAAGACTTTTAAACAATCAAAAAGGATTAGTTTTCATGGTTGAAAGGGTCCCTATTAATAAAAGTGTACACCATTTCTCTGTCTTTCTCTTTCCCTTGATGAATTGGTATTAACAGTTCCATTTTGCCTTCTTTTGCCTAAGGCATACTATAATAATGTCACATTGTAGGCTGAATCCAAAAAGTTCTACATTAACGACCCACGTCTCTTTACATTGAAATAATAAGGCATTTTCCTTTTGAAAGGCGAGGCATTGAATTGAAATTATTCTTTAACATGGATGACCAGGCTTCTTCAACCCCTGAACCTTGAAACTCAGGGACAAAGGCTTCCAAAATCAGGAGTTCCAGACACTTGAAATCAAGAGATTTCATCAGAGTGAGAGAGAAACGTCAAACCTTTCATTTTCTGCAGTGTATTGTTGACAATGGACACAATCCAAAATGGAGTTGATGAGGATTTAGCCCACTGTGGGAGCCCTGGGGAGATCCAGGCACTCACCTCCTGATCTCTGTGCCACCTGCCCCCTTAGGTTGGAGTGCAGGTGGGGGCGGGGGGCGACAGCAGGTAGAGACTCGCATTACTCACATAATCTTTCAGCAGAGGACTTGAGGACTAAGTTGGTGTCACTGGGAAGTATAAAGGCTGTCAGGGTTGCTCACCATTTCGTTGCCTTATGTATTATACCACTTGAGACTGCTTGTCTCTGGTCTGTCCACCTCCAGCATACCTGTCCACTCTCAGACCCGAGTGCCTGACAGTTTGTCCTGGCTGCTAATTATCTCCTCCAGGGCCTTACCCCAAAGAACGAAACAGTGGGAAACATGCCGGTGATGGATGCTTTGAGACCCCAAGAGTCTATCATTAGACACCCCAGTGGAACAGCTGTGTAGCTTTAGACCTTGAGTCAATAGTCACCCCCCCTCTTCAGAACATTGCTCTTCCCCCCCTCCCCAACATTATTCCATGCTTTGGAATTGCTTTTACATTCTTGATATGTTGGAGCAAAACAAAAAAAAAGCAGTTTGCCAATCTTGAGAAGAAGAAGAAAAAAGAACACTTCAAGCATGCACAGTTTTGTATCTTAAACTTGTGAAAATCATTGCACCATCAGGAGCAAAATATTGTTTTCTTCTGCCGACCTGACGTTAAAACACGTTTACTTTGGAATGCACACAATTTGTTGTAGGAAAGGATAATATATTTTAAAAGTAAAAATATTGTTGTTGTTTTTTAAAAAAAAACTTTACAGTTACTTGCATTTTAAAAATACTTGGTTTATGTGTGCCATTTTTCATTTTTCATTTCCTGAAATGAAAGGCCGTTTTGACACCTGCAAAGCAATGCCAAAGAGAACGCGGCAAGGTGTTTTTCATGATGGCTTTTGACAAGTCACACCTTCTATGTGCATTTTAACAGCTTCTTCAAGCCCCAGGGCTGCTGCTTTTTGTTTTTATTCTACCCCAGTGGCCATATACAAACACTGCTCATTATTCCCTGCTCCTTTACCAGTGGGAGGGGACTAAATGTAAAAAGGGACAAGTCGTTAAAAGTTCATGCTGAGTGAGATGTTGATGTGTTTCTTAGGATGGCTTTGGTTTAGGAAACGTTAAGTCTTTATAATTCCATGCTGCAGAGAATAGCAATGGACTGTGTTGTCTGTACAATGAAAATGGCAGGAATGAGCAATTGATTTTGCAGATTGAGATGTTAGGTACCTGTGGGGAGTTCTGTTTGAAATGGTGGTCTTTTTAAAAACAACTCATCACATTATTTAGCAATCTCCCCTAATCCTTCATACCCTTGACCCACTTACATTTCTCATTTAGCAGTGGAAGGATGAAACTCAGTATTTCACACTTGCTCAGATTATAATTTATATAGCAAAGGAACGCAGTGAACATTTCTTGTAGTGCTAAAATGCTCAAGGTGTCTTCTCTGTGGTGATGTAAGTAAAGCAGGCTATGTCTTGTATAACCGAAAGCTTCATATGACCTTCAAATAAAACAGAGTAAGATGTGAGGGACAGTCTTGATTTGTCACACACAACAGTAGAGCTCTCCTCACACTGAAGAGGCCGAGTTCTGCTGTTTCCTTGATTTTAGAATACTGTGTGTTTGAGCACCATGACATGCCCATCCCATCTCAGTGGCAAAAATAGCATGCTATTATTGCTTGGATGAAACTCATTTCATTCCCTGGTGTTAATTTATTAAATAAGTTTCATAGCAGTACTCGTTGCCTTTGATTTTCATAGAATCATCCTGCGGTTTTGTTTCAAGGAGGCTATCACTTCTGCGGGATTTCCAGAAAGGTCATTATCATTTCAATCAGAGACCTGTAGTGGTTTTGATGATGAAGTAGGTTTGCTGGCTTGCATAATAAATTTTTAATATTCCATAAGCTAAAATATACACTACAGACAAATATTAGGAATGCACTCCTTAAAGACCAAATGCCAATGAAAAGTGAGTGCCCCTTAGATGAATTGGCCAGGTGTGTTTCAACATAAAGTCTTCTTTAGTGGACAAGCAGTTGAAATGTAACATATAAATACATAGAAATAATAGCGGTAAGTACCTTGGTTGGGGGAGGAAATCTCCTTAAAAATAATATGTTATACAATCTTTCATAGGCTTCAGTATAGATGTACTGGAGTGAATATAAAGTTTGTCCAAAGGCGAAATGTTTAAATCCTGCACAGGAGATAAAAAGATAGATTCTTTGAATTATAATAATAATAATAATAATAATAATTTATTATTTGTACCCCGCCCATCTCGCCGGGTCTCCCCAGCCACTCTGGGCGGCTTCCATAAAAACCAAAAATACACTAAAATATCACAGATTAAAAACTTCCCTGAACAGGGCTGCCTTAAGATGTCTTCTAAATGTCAGGTAGTTATTTATTGCTTTGACATCTGCTGGAAGGGCATTCCACAGGGTGGGCGCCACTACCGAGAAGGCCCTCTGCCTGGTTCCCTGTAGCTTTGCTTCTCGCAATGAAGGAACCGCCAGAAGGCCCTCGGCGCTGGACCTCAGCGTCCGGGCAGAACGATGGGGGTGGAGACGCTCCTTCAGGTATACTGGGCCGAGGCCGTTTAGGGCTTTAAAGGTCAACACCAGCACTTTGAATTGTGCTCGGAAACGTACTGGGAGCCAATGTAGGTCTTTCAAGACCGGTGTTATGTGGTCTCGGCGGCCGCCCCCAGTCACCAGTCTAGCTGCCGCATTCTGGATTAGTTGTAGTTTCCGAGTCACCTTCAAAGGTAGCCCCACGTAGAGCGCATTGCAGTAGTCCAAGCGGGAGATAACCAGAGCATGCACCACTCTGGCGAGACAGTCCACAGGCAGGTAGGGTCTCAGCCTGCGTACCAGGTGGAGTTGGTAGACAGCTGCCCTGGATACAGAATTGACCTGCGCCTCCATGGACAGCTGTGAGTCCAAAATGACTCCCAGGCTGCGCACCTGGTCCTTCAGGGGCACAGTTACCCTATTCAGGACCAGGGAATCCTCCACACCTGCCCGCCCCCTGTCCCCCAAAAACAGTACTTCTGTCTTGTCAGGATTCAACCTCAATCCATTAGCCGCCATCCATCCTCCAACCGCCTCCAGGCACTCACACAGGACCTTCACCGCCTTCACTGGTTCTGATTTGAAGGAGAGGTAGAGCTGGGTATCATCTGCATATTGATGGACACCCAGTCCAAACCCCCTGATGATCTCTCCCAGCGGCTTCATATAGATGTTAAAAAGCATGGGGGAGAGGACGGAACCCTGAGGCACCCCACAAGTGAGGGCCCAGGGGTCTGAACACTCATCCCCCACCACCACTTTCTGAACACGGCCCAGGAGGAAGGAGCGAAACCACTGTATAACAGTGCCCCCAGCTCCCAGCCCCTCTAGACGGTCCAGAAGGATGTTATGGTCGATTGTATCAAAGGCCGCTGAGAGATCCAGCAGAACTAGGAAACAACTCTCACCTTTGTCCCTAGCTCGCCGGAGATCATCAACCAGCGCGACCAAGGCAGTTTCAGTCCCATGATGAGGCCTGAATCCCGATTGGAAGGGATCCAAATGGTCCGCATCCTCCAGGCGTGCCTGGAGTTGTTCAGCAACCACGCGCTCAATCACCTTGCCCAAGAAAGGAAGATTTGAGACTGGGCGATAGTTGGCCATACTGGCCGGGTCTAAAGATGGTTTTTTAAGAAGCGGTTTAATGACCGCCTCTTTCAGCGGATCTGGGAATGTTCCCTCACAGAGGGAAGCATTCACCACCCCGCAGAGCCCATCGCCCAGCCCTTCCCGGCTTGCTTTTATTAGCCAGGATGGGCAAGGATCCAGGAGACAGGTGGTTGGTTTCACGCGTCCAAGCAGCCTGTCCACATCCTCGGGGGTAACGGATTGAAATTGATTCCATGCAACTTGACCAGACAGAGCTCTAGCACTCTCCCGCCCCGGCACTGCTCCCACGGTGGTGTCTAGCTCCTTCCGAATATGAGTGATTTTATCTGCAAAAAACTTTGCAAAATCGTTGCAGGAGATCTTGGGGTCTTTACAAGGCCCCGGTGGTAAAGGTGGTTCCGTTAAATTACGAACCACCTGAAAGAGTCTCCTGCTACTATTTTCTGCAGATGCAATAGAGGCGGTGAAGAAAGTCTTCTTCGCCGTCGCTATCGCCACTTGGTAGGCTCGACGTTGAGCTCTAACCTGTGTCAGGTCAGATTCGGAGTGAGTTTTTTGCCACCGACGCTCTAGCCGTCTCTGCGATTGTTTCATCGCCCTCAGCTCCGAAGAAAACCACGGAGCTGTCCGGGCTCCATGCAATCGGAGAGGGCGCTTCGGAGCCAGACAGTCGATAGCCCTGGTTAACTCCGCATTCCAGCGGGCCACCAGGGAATCAGCTGAAAGGCCATCAACATGGGATAAAGCATCCCCTACCACTCTCTGGAAACCATTTGGATCCATTAAGTGGCGGGGGCGGACCATCCGAATTGGTCCCACCTCCCTGCAGAGGGGAAGGGTCGCGGAGAAGTCCAGTTGCACCAGGAAGTGATCTGACCATGGCACTTCTTTTGTTTCACTTTTACTTAGTGTCAGATCACCCACATCACTAGAGGTGAACACCAGGTCTAAGGCATGTCCATGACTATGAGTTGGGCCAAACTTATTCAGGGACAGCCCCATGGAGGCCATGCTTTCCACGAAGTCCCGAGCAGCCCCTTGCAAGGTCGTGTCGGCATGGATGTTAAAATCTCCTAGGACAACCAAACTAGGTGTCTCCAGGAGAAAATCCGCCACGACCTGAAGCAGCTCAGACAGGGAATCCTTGGTGCAGCGGGGAGGTCGGTACACCAAAAGGAATCCTGTACTGCCCCTATTGCCCAACTTCCAGAACATGCACTCAGAAAACTGGATCTTCCCAGTAGGACGCCTGGTGCAAGCTAGTGACTTCCTAAAAATCACTGCAACCCCCCCTCCCCGCCCACATAACCTAGGTTGCTGTGCGTAAGAGAAACCTGGTGGGCAAGCAGCGGCAAGGACAGGCCCATCTGCTTCCTCCAACCAGGTCTCTGTCACACATGCCAGGTCAAATCCTCCATCCACAATCAGGTCGTGGATGGCAGTGGTTTTATTCATCATTGACCTGGCATTACACAGCAACACCTTCAGGTCATGTAGGTTTCCCCTGTTGATTCCAGTATCCATCTGGTCAAGGCCAGACCCGGAGGCAGGGATAGTCTTCAAACAACGACTAAACCTGCCTCCTCGGTAATGACATGGTCTGGTCTTGGCGTAACTCCGCCTCCTGCCCATGATCACCGAGATCGGATGTCCCAGTGCTTCCTCCCCCATGGAACTTGTCCCAGCCATCGTGTTGGCTGGGGCCCCACTCCCAGGCAGCCCTGATCCCGCCCCTTAAAAACAAACCACAAACTATACAGAATCAATAAAACAACAACAACAAAAAGAAACAGAACAATTATACTAAAATTAATCCCCAACTAAATATCCATCCCACCCACCCCCAACAATGGAAAAAAGGAAAATAAAAATAAAAATTTAAATTTAAATTTAAATTGCCACCGACTGCTTGAGGACATTTTAAAGCACATTAACCATCTGGAACAGGGAAGAATGGCAGAACACTTCCCACCCTTCCCAAAAAGTTTGTTCCAAAGAAATGCCTGGGCCACGCCCCGGGGCCAGTTGGAAAAGGCCCTGGAAGGGAGCAGGCCCTGCAGTCCTCACCCAGCCGATGTTCCGAGGCCTCACTGCAGCAGGAGTCCCTTTATAGCCGGGAGAGAGGGCCTGGGCCACGCTCCCTGGGCCAGTTGGAAAAGGCCCTGGAAGGGAGCAGGCCCTGCAGTCCTCACCCAGCCGATGTTCCGAGGCCTCACTGCAGCAGGAGTCCCTTTATAGCCGGGAGAGAGGGCCTGGGCCACGCTCCCTGGGCCAGTTGGAAAAGGCCCTGGAAGGGAGCAGGCCCTGCAGTCCTCACCCAGCCGATGTTCCGAGGCCTCACTGCAGCAGGAGTCCCTTTATAGCCGGGAGAGAGGGCCTGGGCCACGCCCCCTGGGCCAGTTGGAAAAGGCCCTGGAAGGGAGCAGGCCCTGCAGTCCTCACCCAGCCGATGTTCCGAGGCCTCACTGCAGCAGGAGTCCCTTTATAGCTGGGAGAAAGGGCCTGGGCCACGCCCCCTGGGCCAGTTGGAAAAGGCCCTGGAAGGGAGCAGGCCCTGCAGTCCTCACCCAGCCGATGTTCCGAGGCCTCACTGCAGCAGGAGTCCCTTTATAGCCGGGAGAGAGGGCCTGGGCCACGCCCCCTGGGCCAGTTGGAAAAGGCCCTGGAAGGGAGCAGGCCCTGCAGTCCTCACCCAGCCGATGTTCCGAGGCCTCACTGCAGCAGGAGTCCCTTTATAGCTGGGAGAAAGGGCCTGGGCCACGCCCCCTGGGCCAGTTGGAAAAGGCCCTGGAAGGGAGCAGGCCCTGCAGTCCTCACCCAGCCGATGTTCCGAGGCCTCACTGCAGCAGGAGTCCCTTTATAGCCGGGAGAGAGGTCCTGGGCCACGCCCCCTGGGCCAGTTGGAAAAGGCCCTGGAAGGGAGCAGGCCCTGCAGTCCTCACCCAGCCGATGTTCCGAGGCCTCACTGCAGCAGGAGTCCCTTTATAGCTGGGAGAAAGGGCCTGGGCCACGCCCCCTGGGCCAGTTGGAAAAGGCCCTGGAAGGGAGCAGGCCCTGCAGTCCTCACCCAGCCGATGTTCCGAGGCCTCACTGCAGCAGGAGTCCCTTTATAGCCGGGAGAGAGGGCCTGGGCCACGCCCCCTGGGCCAGTTGGAAAAGGCCCTGGAAGGGAGCAGGCCCTGCAGTCCTCACCCAGCCGATGTTCCGAGGCCTCACTGCAGCAGGAGTCCCTTTATAGCTGGGAGAAAGGGCCTGGGCCACGCCCCCTGGGCCAGTTGGAAAAGGCCCTGGAAGGGAGCAGGCCCTGCAGTCCTCACCCAGCCGATGTTCCGAGGCCTCACTGCAGCAGGAGTCCCTTTATAGCCGGGAGAGAGGTCCTGGGCCACGCCCCCTGGGCCAGTTGGAAAAGGCCCTGGAAGGGAGCAGGCCCTGCAGTCCTCACCCAGCCGATGTTCCGAGGCCTCACTGCAGCAGGAGTCCCTTTATAGCTGGGAGAAAGGGCCTGGGCCACGCCCCCTGGGCCAGTTGGAAAAGGCCCTGGAAGGGAGCAGGCCCTGCAGTCCTCACCCAGCCGGAAAGGATACCAACATTAAGTTATACAAAGCCAAACTTGCTCATGATTAGATAATATTAGTAACACCTTTTATTCTCCAGTTCCTATACAGGCATCCAAGTAAAGTTGGTGATATTTATATAAAAAAAAAAAAAATGAAGAAGCAATTGAATTCAATTAAGCTTACTCCCAGTTGACTGAGTAAAGTCTGTACAGCCTTACACTGCAACCCTAAGCATTTTTACTTAGAACTAAATCCTACTAAGTTCAATAGGATTCACTCTCTGGTATATTCCCAATCATTCTCATAGTTTCCATTATTATTATTATTATTATTATTATTATTATTATTACGTGATCATTTGATCAATTCTGCAAGGCGGAGATTACCTACACACACACACACACACACACACACATGATTTATTCAAGTTGGCACTCCTGATTCAGAGCCCATGCAGGGGGCTGGATGGAAACTCTCTGAGTTGTGCAAAGGCCTATTCCTATTCTGTGGGCATTTGGCGCAATGCACCTTGTTTACCTTTCTCCTCCATTTATGGTACACTGCCAGATGAGATGGTAGAGATGTCTTGTTCCATTACCTTGCTGCCATGGACACAATATTCTTGGTGTATTCCCCCCCCCCCTCTGGTGGAGCATCATGGCTCACAATGATGCGTCTGCTACCAGAGAAAAGACCCCCACCCCTTTTTTCCTTGCAGAGTAGAACACACAACCAAGCTATTACACTTATTTAAAACTTCCACAACATTAGCTCTATTTAGATCTGAATTTTTTAGGTGAGTAAGAGTCATGGGTATGTCAGTCATGCAGAAATGGTTTAGCTAGGTGTTGGTGACACCTAACTTTTGAAACTTTTTTTTTTTTTTTGCAAAAAACAAATCAATCAAAATTTAATCCACCTTTGCATGGGATAGTTTTATCTCTTTCCCTCTCCTTTCTTTACCCTCTCTTTCCTCTTTCCCAGAATCTTTACAGTTTTCTAGACTGTGCTCTGGGCGCTTGTCTTAAGAGTCATTTCCAATTATGAGGAAAGCAAACAGGACTGGCAGTGGGAAAGCCTTGAAGCCTAAATGACAGTTCAGTAGCAGCATAACAACTCGGTTGGTGTTGCTCATGATGTATTTCAGAGCTTTTGGGTAAAAAGGAAGTTGAGGGATACACTCTCTTGCAGCTGATTAAACGGCAGCAAGAGATGGCAAATGTTTAAAGGCAAGGTCAGACGTGAGTAAAAGATGTTTTTCCACTTCTTCCCAGTGTACTGCAATAAAAGAGTTTACAAGCTAATGCAAGAACAATTAACAAACAAAATTCATATGCTGAAGGCAATTTCTAAACACCACATGACTGAGGCACAGGAGATTCTCCTCTTCCATATATTTAAATGTGCATATTTATATTTTGTTGCTGGGGTATTTTTAAAAATTATTTGTTTATTGCATTGCAGCATGTTGACCTGTTGAAAACAATAAAGGGGTGAATGACAAAGAAGCCAGTTACTACTTCTCCCTTTTACTTAGCCTTGAAGACACCAAATTTATATTCTTACACAGGCTGAATGTATTGGAGGATTAAAAATTGGGGTTGTAATATACAAGACCCGACTATGAGTGTATGATGCCTTGATTCTATTGTCACCTCTGCCCTCATAAATCTCATAGAAACATTTGACCAAATATCAGACTACCACATTAACTGGTACAGAGGGCGCCATATTGTACCAGGTACATGGTGCTAATTTGAGAGAAATCAGAATATTTCTAGTTCTGGGGAAAGTGTAGCTAAATTTGATATAGATGTAAAACTGAATCTTGCCCCCTTGTTAATGTGTGCACATTTTTGTGTGTTAACCATGAATAGTATTGTGCTTCTACTGGGGGTGAGTAGGGAGAATGTATCTCATGCTCCAATAATTCATTTGGTAAAAAAGCTGAGAAAAAGGTACTGAAATCTGCAACTCTTGATGAACCCTGCTGGATCAGGCCAGTGACCTATCTAGTCCAGCATTCTCACAATTCAGTTCTGTTTTAAAATATATACCCTGACAAATTCTAATCGTATCAGTAAATATCAAATTAAATGCATTAAGCAAAACGGGAGGCATGCATTTGCTGTGCACATTGGAAATGTGTTTGGATCTGCTAGCAAAATAACACAGCTGTATGATAAAACAATATAACACAAGAATAGATTTTGGCAGAAATCAGTATTGTAAATAGAGCTGTCGCAGAAGTGACAAATTGCATAGAGGCTCAATCTGTCTGCAGGCAGTTCAAATTATGGACTCAACCATCCCATTCTGTTCCCATATCTGACAAACAATATGCGAAAACATTTCAGACTCAAAAGGAACATGTCCATAGCCATAACCATTTGCTCATCAGCTTGGAAAAAAGTTCTAATCCAAAACTGAATGTTCCAAGTGCTGTTTGTTTTCACTGAGAAGGCTTACTGTAGTTACTGAAATGAATTCAGCATTGCTAATGCTTCCAACAACAGCATGTCTTGCTGCATTGTATTAGTCTATCAGTTGCTATTAGTTGTGGGTGTAGATATATTATGCTTGTTTTAACATACCCTAGTTCATTAGAACTATATATACATGCCTGGCGTGCTCCGGTCCATGGGGTCACGAAGAGTCGGACACGACTAAACGACTAAACAACAACATACATGGTCAACGTATACAATTTGTCATGTAATTAAGGCTGGGACCTTACACAAGGCAGCAGCTGCAAGGGAAGGGAAGAGGAAGGCTATTGATGTTCTTATGTCCTTTTATTGGACATAACATCCAGTTCTTCCATCACATTGTGCTGTCCTTGTGCCTCTGTTAATCTGTGTTTCTCTGCTTTAAAAAATTCATTTCTTTCCTGCCGGTGCCAGCCAGGCTCCCTCTTGCAAATTAATTGGAACACGAGCAGTGTTTCATTTGTGTCTTGGAGGTAAACATATAAATACAATGGTTAGATCACCCTTAGACATATATCAAAAACACCTACGTGCACCCATAATTTTTTTTTAAAAAAAAAACCATTGAGTGGAATAATTAAAACAAAGGGACAGTTCATGCAGTATACATCACCTAATTCAAGGGATATCAGAATTGTTAGGGTACCTTTATACATAAATTTGGTTTGCATGTAATCCAAGTGACCTTGATTTTTAAAAAGTAAAGAAGGGGCATCTTTTATGAGTCTTATCCAATTTTTTAATCCCTTCAAAGTGTGTGAGCCACAAATGAACAGAATTATGAAGACTTCAATTTAGTTTTCTGGCAGTAATTCATATCACTCATTCTGACACATATATTTCTGCTAAAGGTATAAAACTGGATTAATACTAAAAAGCAAGGTAGAATACTGGTCAGCATATCTTCTAGACTCCAGTAAACAAAGAAACAAACTAATGCAGCTAAGTAAAATAAATTCATTCCACGGCTTCTCTTTCTTGTAACATGCAATATGTTATCTCTCAATTGCAGACACAATAGGAAGAAAAAAAGGATATGGAAGAAATTGGCTTAAGCCATCATCTCAAAGAAGTAGTAGCAGAAGAGTTATTATAGAGCTAATCTGAAAATCAATGCTAGTGCTGTGTACATATGGAAATCAATATGCTGTAAAGTGCAGTCTGTGTAAGGAAAAAGTCATTTAGATTCTCTGTTTGGGACCTTCATTATTAAGCAATCTTAGGAAACATTGATTGTGCTTAGGAATTTTGGTTCTCCTCTTCTCCCCCACCCTCATTTTAACTAGAGGTGAAGGTAACTTGTTTGAAATGGTTGCTAGAATTCCTCGTTGTTTAATGTACAATGAGGTGTGGCAGGTGTGAAACTCAAATACTACATGCGCTGTGTGTGCACCTGATGACAGAATCCGCTGTGAAACTCAGTGGTCAAAATCTACAAGCACCTGTTGTAAAATGCTGTGTGTATGGTTGGTTTTTTTATATAACCAGTAAATATAATATGCTTCCTGTAAAAAAAAAAAAATCCCTTCATCAGTGTAGATGAAGAAATATATGTAGACAAGCACTCACATGCTCTCTTTGCCTCACAGACAGAATATACATTACCATTAATGTCTTCATTAAAAGAAAAAGTACTGTGGTTGTGATTGGTCATTTTGAAAAATAGTTTCGCATTCATGTTTTCCACAGCTTCTGAATGCTGGAATGATATCTTTGTTGAACTAGCAACTATAACTCCAAGGCCTTGTTCCTTCTCAGAAAGACAGTATTGCCAAGGCTTTGGTGATTGGGCTGAACCTGAGAGCTAAGTTCACACTTCATAGGACTCTATTGTGGCTTTGGGCATGGCACCACATCTCACTTAAAAAAAAGGAATCATGGGGATTTATGTCACAGGGTAGCTACAAGGATGAATGAGATCAAGGCTGCAAAGTGTTCCCTATAGTGTAAAGGTGACTTTACCATGCTTAACTGACAAATTCTAGCTTGAATTTGGAGACATGCCAGTTTGGAAGATTTATTTATTTACTGAGTGAGCACAGATGTGTTTGATCTAGCAAAATTAATCTACCAAAAAATTCAGCTATCTGTCTTTGTAAGTTTTATCTTCATTTTTGACAATTTTATCTAAATTCATGGTGGCTTTTCTAGATTATAAAAAAATTCAGTTAAATATGATTAATGATTGTATGGTGACAAATCCCATTGTGTATAACATTAAAAATCAAAGAATGTATCAGTCCAACCCTCTGAATGTTTACTTAGAAGTGGTCTCTCTGAGCTGAATAGTACTTAACTCTGAAGCAAGCATGCAGAGGATTGAGACTTAAGAAATTCACAATTATCCCTGCATATTTACTGAGAACTACTGTAAGTGCCTCTGAATTCAAAGAGGCTTACTCTGAAATATGAGAGTGCTCTCTGGCAACTTAGTTGAGAATAAGTTCCATTCTACTCAATCCAAAGGGTCAATGTGCATATCCTTTATCGTTCTCTACCCCCTATCCCTAGGGACGCAGGTGGCGCTGTGGGTTAAACCACAGAGCCTAGGACTTGCCGATCAGAAGGTCGGTGGTTCGAATCCCTGCTACGGGGTGAGTTCCCGTTGCTCGGTCCCTGCTCCTGCCAACCTAGCAGTTCGAAAGCATGTCAAAGTGCAAGTAGATAAATAGGTACCGCTCCAGTGGGAAGGTAAATGGTGTTTCCGTGCGCTGCTCCAGTTCACCAGAAGCGGCTTAGTCATGCTGGCCACATGACCCAGAAGCTGTACGCCGGTTCCCTCAGCCAATAAAGCGAGATGAGCGCTGCAACCCCAGAGTCAGTCACGACTGGACCTAATGGTCAGGGGTCCCTTTACCTTTTTACCCCCTATCCTTGCCTAACCTGCCTAACCATGCTATGCTATGTTTCCAACTAATTACCACAGATAATTGTTTCTAATGCAGGGTTGCGTCCATACATCGTTCATATCAATGGCTGGCCGCCATTGTTCATTAAACCTCTTTTAACTTGTAACATTTCTCTTCCTGAACAGCAATCTACATTAAAATTTATAGCTATACAAATGTGCCGATGATATGACCCCATTACATTAGTGCTGAAAGGAATGAGATATAGTCCTAGCCAGTATCTCTCGCTCCAGAGTATCTTTCTTATTCAGACTTTCATGAAAGGATTCTTATGTTCTGCCATAATGTGCATTAATGTATTCAAGACTGTTTTAAATTAGAATGTCCCCTATCCAGACCTTCTGCCAACATGTTAATGATGAACTGTAATGGTGCATTATTTTCATCACTAATCCTCATAGTGCCAATAAGTAACAGTGGACCAAAACATCGCGTCCCCAGCTAGCCTGGAGCCAGCATACTAAATCAACAAAATGGGTGTAGGCAGAAGTGAGGACATAATACAATATTTTAGAATGATAATTACTTGTGATAAGATACAATCAGTCCAGCCCAACTACATTGTTTAAACATAGCTTTTAGCTGGCTTTGTCCCAGAATTTAACTTCATAGCTTCTTTAGACGTTCTAAATAAGTATGGAAAGAGGACACAGTAGGGATAGGGAAGAAATTCATTCAGTGAATTCACATTTCTCGAACAAGTCTGTGAATTGAAACATGGGTCTTCTTGGAAATTTGCACTACTCCAAACATTGCAATACATTTCTCCAAGCAAAGAAAGTGTACAAAAATGTGCATCTTGGTGATGAAAGCACAAAAAAGTCTATATCAGTGAAACAAATGTATAAGAATGCATTTCATTAGGGGGAAATCGCTTCTAAAATGTATATATATTAGTCCAAATGACATACAAAAATAACATATTAGGAAAACTGTGCACAATACTGTAATGCATGTATATTTTCATGCACTTAAAACACACACACACACACACACACACACACACACACACATATTCAAACTGGGTGAACCAAACCTAAGATTGGAAGAATGAGAAACTGAAGTTGACAGATTCATCTGTCCTGAGGAAGCACATCAGAGCATAGCAGAGCATATTTGCAATACATGGCTCAGTCCTGACAATGTTAAGTAATCTTGCCTTATGTGCAGAGCACATCACACTAGTGAGCAATCACAATCAGCCTCCAGTGAGTCTGACATTAGGGGAATGATCTCCCACATTTTGGGAAGGAAGGGGAGTCAGTCACTGTGATAACCAGACAGGATTAGTTTCAAAACTTTTCTTTATAGAAAAGTTTCCACACCCTACCTCACACAAATGACATTATTCTAAAATACTGTAAGTACTCACTTACCTTTCCCTTGCAAAGGAATTATTGTATGTGCAAGGTGTTATCTCCTTTCCCAAGGCACTCAGACTCATTTAAATAGCATAGTCCATTGAAATGAGCCTTGAAGCTTTGTTCTGCAGTTTTAGCTTTGGAAACATTCTCACCATGGTAGATCTGTTTTTACCTATATAGGGCAATTTTGCCATCCTTCCCTTTACCCATTGCAGTTCCTCCCTTCAGTCAAGCCATTTAGAGAAGCATTCTATAAAAACAGCCCTACAACATTCGTTGTAGAGAACTAAAATGAACAGTTTTCACAGCCAGAATCAGTGCCACGGTGGGGATCGAGTGGGCAGATGGAAGGAAATTTGCTTGGTGGTCTGTTTCCGATGGATTCCTCTGACATCCCTACCCCATTCTTTATCTTTAGCTGCTTTTGAAACCCCTCGCCATTTCAAAAGCAGCATGAGAAATGAAAGTCCAAAGTCCTCTAGGACTCTTAAAATTAGTGTTTTTTGGCTTACATTGCATTTAATGTGTTGTGTTTTCATTAATTGACTTGGCAGTTTTGCTCTAAGTGAAGAGGTGGTATTTAAAAATATATATACATTTTGGGCAAGAAAAAAAAATGTCTCACCCCTCTATTTTTCAATATGCTTTCTATTTTTATTTTCACATTACAACAGTACAATTCTGTCCATGTCATTTTAGAATTAAAGCGGGTTTATTCCCTGGAAAATGTGTTTGGATTGCAGCTCAAGTCGAGCAAAGTGGCTTGCAGTTGTTAAGGATCTTCCGAATCACTCATCCTCCTAGGCCCTGGTCATTCAAGCCTCTTTCAAAAATTTTGGATGATGTTCCAAATTGCAAACAGTTTTGATAACTAGTTGTCCCTCTGCACAGAGCTCTTTGTGCTTTTGGCAATAGAAGCTCAGGTTGGCTGAGTGAATTGCCCTTGAGTCTGTGTGTGCTTGTTACACACAGGTATAATGTAGCAAAGTTGTACAAAATAAAAAGGCCCGTCATTGGTAGAACTGAACGCCTATACAGCTGATCAAATTGACCCACAATTATTAGGGGAAGTGTGCTGCGAAGGTGAAACATGTGTCAGGTTTTCTGAGGAGGAAGCAAGTCAAACAAAAGCAAGAAGACAGAATGATCTCTTTTTACAAAATGCTTGTTTTGTAGCTCTATGGCCTAAATGTGCCCTAGGAAAGTTTCTAGCATTTTAGAGGCGTCTAAAGTTTATACTCTAAACAGTTGGCTTCTCACTCCAATAAAGCTGTACGTGAATGGTACAGCCTGTGACAGAGCCTTTAATAGCATTTATTTGCAGAAACCATTTCAAGCGATCTTATGTAGGGACAAGTGTATGACTTCTTTTTTTTAATGGGATGCCTTTCCATTAGACTTGTAGTGGTGTGGTTGATAATTTGCCTCAACAGCTGTGGTCTAGAACTGATTGCTCTATTCAGACATACCAAACAGAATCACATATTCTCTTTCATAAAGTGTTGTTATATACCCTTACTTTTTTATAGTGTGTTGTATGATGTGCACAGGCCCCAATTTACAATACAGTGGTACCTCGGGTTACATACGCTTCAGGTTACATACGCTTTAGCTTACAGACTCCGCTAACCCAGAAATAGTACCTCGGGTTAAGAACTTTGCTTCAGGATAAGAACAGAAATCGTGTGGCGGTGGCGGCGTGGCAGCAGCAGGAGGCCCCATTAGCTAAAGTGGTGCTTCAGGTTAAGAACAGTTTCAGGTTAAGAATGGACCTCCGGAATGAATTAAGTACGTAACCAGAGGTACCACCGTACAGCTTTGTCCATACTTTCCCCCATACACAGTTGCCTATTTGCATTCCTTCCCAAATGGACTTGCATGCTCTTGCAGACGCTGCTCCCCTCCAGCTCTTACAATATACTCCCTGTATAGAAAGCCAGTGTGGTTAAGAGTGGTAGACTTGTAATCTGGTGAACCGGGTTCGCGTCTCCGCTCCTCCACATGCAGCTGCTGGGTGACCTTGGGCCAGTCACACTTCTTTGAAGTCTCTCAGCCCCACTCACCTCACAGAGTGTTTGTTGTGGGGGAGGAAGGGAAAGGAGAATGTTAGCCGCTTTGAGACTCCTTAGGGTAGTGATAAAGCGGGATATCAAATCCAAACTACTACTACTACTACTACTACTACTACTATTCTTCTTCTTCTTCTTCTTCTTCTTCTTCTTCTTCTTCTTCTTCTTCTTCTTCTTCTTCTGTATTTATGGGCACTACAGAATCCAGAATGATCAGCAAAAGGCAAAGCAATAGATGGCTGAGGAGTTTGCACATGCTTTTTCAACCCCACCTTCATGCCTCCTCCTCCTTTTCTGCAGCCTGTTCCAGCCGCACACAGGTCACCCCTATGGGAACCTCCTGGATTTTCACTCCTCTCACACGTATTGCAACTACTAAACCCCCTTTTCACCTCCCCTCCCCAGGAGAACTGCTGCCTGCCTAGCCCATTTCTGCATGCAGCGAGGGCATTCCATCTTTTCCAACTTTCCCCTCCCCTCAGCTCCCAGCTCAGCTGCAACGATGTCCAGCCACCCTCAGACTGCCTTAGCTTTTTCTCTCCCCAGTCTCACTCAATTTGCCCTCAAAGCCAAATTTCTGCATGCCTAGCCTGCTACTGAGTGCAGCAGTGGCACTACCTCCCCTCGGACTTCCCCTCAACTCAGTTCCCAGTGCAGCAGTGGCAATGGCAGGCAGGCTGCCCTGGGTCACTCGCTTCCCTCTCTCATTTGCACACATGCCCACCCAAGCTGTTCCCTCCCCTCACGCTCAACACAGGAGTCAGAGCAATAGGAAGGGAGCACTGTCAGTCACAGCTGGCTGCATGTGCTGGCATGGCGACTCCTTACAATTTTATTTATTAGAGAGATATGTGTCAGAACTATTATTCTTGTCCCCATTGGCTGATTTGTAATTGTCCCTCTTTTAAGGAAGCTGCTTGAAATCTGCAACCCTACTATATTTGTAGGAGGTAATTTACTAAAAACAAACCAATGCATGTATAGCATTTATAACCCTGCTTTATAAGCAAACTGTTTTGTTCCCATTTTGCCACTGCACTACTGGATGCAATATTTTATTGGTATAATGTGCTATGCCAAACTTCAGAAGTACTAGTTCACTGATATATTGTTCCTGCTGTTTTTCTGACATATTATCCCATGGGGCAAATGAGCAACTCACAGAGGCCTGTCCCCTGGTAGTTCTTTTTTTTATTTCAGTGCAATTAATTCTAATCTTAAATCCTTTCACATACTGTCAACATAGCAGTAGCAAGGGGGAAGGAATCCAGACATGGCAATGAGTTAGAGAGAGCTTAGACAACGTTTTTCAGTCATCATTATGTTCAGGTAAAATCAGTATTTCTCTTTCAAGCAAAATAAACCATAAACATCACTCTCTGTACCAAGATACCATGCAACATACCACTATTTAGAGATAAAACAAAAGTGGTGCTGTGCTGAAATTTTTCCTTCGGTTTTCAAAGGTTTAATTCCCCTGCAAAAGACGCTTCCATTTTTGCTATTTAATTCTCATTTCACTTCAGAATGTCTTGGGCATTATGGTGGGTGTACGTTTTTAAATTTATATTATAGTTGTGAGGTGGCTGAGGGTGGTGTGTGTGTT
The DNA here is from genome assembly GCF_951804945.1 of Podarcis cretensis. Classification (NCBI taxonomy): domain Eukaryota; kingdom Metazoa; phylum Chordata; class Lepidosauria; order Squamata; family Lacertidae; genus Podarcis; species Podarcis cretensis. The sequence continues at coordinate 84,739,004 of NC_137173.1, forward strand.
TTTATTTCCATAAACAGTTCTCCAGCAATCTTCAGTTTCCTAATACCTTCACTGGGTTTTAACTGAATCATGGACATCCAGGGAGGCTGCAGAGTGCAGGACGCTGGTGAAATGATTTGCAGAATGCAAGCAAGAACACACACACACAAATGTCACTCAGTAACTTCAAAAGCAAATTAAGTGTGACAAAAGCCCACACCCCACCAATCAGATTTTTTACGTCAACTTTTTCTCCCCTTCCATTCCCCACCCCCATTAACTGATAAAGAGTGGTTGAAATAATCATGGGGGGAAATTTCAGCATCACGCTAAAAACAGACGCACACATCACTTTTTCAAGGTTGCCCCCCCAAAGAAAAAAACCCTTGATGTCCCCAAAAGATGCATTGGAGAAATAGAAAAGGGTCAGTGATAACAGAATAGTATTCATAAGAGATTCCATGTGAGGTGTTTGTGGGTATTTTCCTATTTTTACCATAGAGCTTACTTGTTTGGCATAATTCTGCTAATTTTTATAGTAACTTAAAAGCTAATTACATTGGGCTTGAGGCAACAGTGCCATTCTGTAGACAGAAAGGGCTTGGTTTCAGTAGTGGATCCTGTTTATGGAAGGGAAGGGAGACAACTTTCGCCAATCTGACACACCTCCTCACATCTCTAGAGCAGAATTTTTGGGAGTGCAAGGGGCTGTGGTAAAAGTAACCTCTCTCATTCCTTAAGTGGGAACTTTTGCTGCATCCATGACTCCTCCGAAAACAGAAGAGCACTGCAGGTTAACTAAGGCATGCACACAAGTGTCATTTCTTGTGAAGGCAGTCAGATAAAGTTTGCTGTATACAGGGAATCCAAAAACACAATTGGCTCCCTTACCACCCCTTTCTCAGAGCCCAAGAGAAGCAACAGGCAGGAGATGGAGGCAGCCAGCTATCATAGATGTGAGCCAAATGTCCATCCCAGGTTGTGCCTGCCCACCTCCGCTCTGCCTCGTGGTGTGTGGGTAGCAGATCAGGCCAGTTGGAGCCCTTTTTGAGCCCTTGGGAAGTGCCCAACCTGGCTAACTGCTAGCACTGAGACTGAAGCTAGATTTAAAAAAAAAAAAAATGGAGTGGTGGTATGGAGACTGTTGCTGTTAGTTGAGTCATCCATGTCTGCATCGGGTGATTTCAAATGAGGCACTTTGCAGCACTTGCAGTTTTCATGTTGCACTGTGGCCTCCTAGATGGGCTGAATCCCCATCTCTACAGCTTTCTCATTTTTCTTATGGCCAAAATGGCCACCTTTACTCCTTAAGGAAAGTCAATCTCTTTCTTCATGTCTGGCATTATATGCATCATGCCACAAGTTTCAAAGAAAACTACAGCAGAGCCCATCACTTGCTGCATCCTAGTATGTACTTGGCATCCTGGTATGTATTCATAAGCACGTGAGGAAGACTTCCTTTCCATCTAGGAAATTTACATTAGCCTCAGCACTGGGATAATTGTTCTCTGGAGCCTGTTACGTTAACTTGGAGACCAGAGTTGTTGTTTACTATATTGCTGAATGGAAAGTGTGCCTGCTTTTGTTATTCCTTTTAAAAAAACAAGGGTGAAATGAATAGAAGTGAAGTGAAGGGCAATTGCCTATCAGTAGAAATGAGGTTTTCAAGACAGGGAAATGGTGTTGTGGAGTTGACACAGTTGACAAGTAACTTGAGTGTTAAAAACACAACAGTGATTTGCATTGCTAATTTTTCCATTCTGTTATAATCCCACATCCAATAGTAATACAGTGGTACCTCGAGTTACAGACGCTTCAGGTTACAGACTCCGCTAACCCAGAAATAGTACCTCAGGTTAACAACTTTGCTTCAGGATGAGCAGAAATCGTGTGGCAGCGGCAGGAGGCCCCATTAGCTAAAGTGGTACCTCAGGTTAAGAACAGTTTCAGGTTAAGAACGGACATCCAGAACGAATTAAGTTCTTAATCCAAGGTACCACTGTATACCACAGCTCTTTTGATTAAATGTGTACCTAAAGCTTGATCCTATGAGTCATCACTCCAACATGTAGTTGTTTATTATAGGGCATGGACACTGCTGTACCAGCACAACAGTTTTGTGCTTATTTTGATTTTGATTGCATGGTATGTCAGCAGTTGAACTGATTTCTCAATTTTTGTATATTACTTTATTATAATCAATGTACTTGGAACTTTACAGACAGAGAAAAGAGAGAATGAGAAATCTCCACCCTTGTGGGCTTCCCATAGACATCTGGTCTGGATCCAGCAGGCATCTTCTTACGTACTTGTTATTTATGTCAGGAATGGGGAACATGTGTCCCTCGAAATGTGGTTGGACTCCAGCTTCCATCATTATTGGCCATGCTAGCTGAGGATGATGGGAGTAGGAGTCTAATAGACCCTTCTTCATGTGCCACCTCCACGAGAGGTCCAGAGGGTGGCAACACAAGAATGGGCTTTTCTGCAGTGGCTCCCCGTCTGTGGAATGCTCTCCCCAGAGAGGTTTGCCTTCATTATACACCTTTAAAAGGTAAAGGTACCCCTGACCGTTAGGTCCAGTCGCAGACGACTCTGGGGTTGCAGCGCTTATCTCGCTCTATAGGGAGTTGACGTTTGTCCACAGACAGCTTCCAGGTCATGTGGCCAGCATGACTAAGCTGCTTCTGGCAAAACCAAAGCAGCACACGGAAACGCCGTTTACCTTCCCATTGGAGCCATACCTATTTATCTACTTGCACTTTGATGTGCTTTCGAACTGCTAGGTTGGCAGGAGCAGGGACCAAGCAACGGGAGCTCACCCCGTCGCGGGGATTTGGACCCTCGACCTTCTGATCGGCAAGTCCTAGGCTCTGTGGTTTAACCCACAGCGCCACCCATGTCCCCAGATATACACCTTTAGGCACCAGGAAAAAACATTCTTCTTTAATCAGACATTTAGTTGATTGAAGGACATCCAATGCCCTTTTTAAATTTGTGGGTTTTTTGGGGAGGAGGGTTATTGGGTTGTTGTTGTTATTTTGATTATGTATTTTGTGGTTTTCTATTCTGATTTTATCCTGCGAACTGCCCTGAGACCTGTGGGTATAGTACGGTATATAAATTCAATATGGTTATGGTGATGTTGATGATGATGATGATGATGATACACTTGGAAGACTTTCATAAGGTTTGGACAACATTTGCTATGGACAAATTAATTTATTTGAGCAAAGCATTGCAAAAAATAATTATGGAAGGAATATGTAACTGATTGTTTTGTTCTTCTCAAATGTCTTTTGTGTATTATCTTCACCTGCATTCTTGCCCAGATATTAACTTGAAGAGCAGCAGACTCAGATAATCTTACTTCTGTGTGCCTGTTGAGTAGTCTGTTTTTTTCAGTCTCTTAACACCAAGGCAAAGCAGCCCTTCTCACCCTGTAGAGTGAGCTTCATGTGAACCCTGCAAGGGAAAATAGTATTCCTTGGAAGCATCATATCAGTGTCACATAGAGACATTGATGTGAATTTTCTATCCTTTCGTCTTTCAAGCTCCATGTAAACTAAATTTTGAGAGACACAAAGAGGGATTAGAGGGAACAATAAGAATTATGAATGAACATTTTTAAATGGAGACATCAAATGGAAGGGTGAAATCCAGTTTTCTGTAGTTTCAGTCTGCAGACATGTAAATCAAGTAGTGGATTTGTGCTCGTAAAATTGTTTTAGTAAGTTTCCTTAAAGATGCAAATAATTTCCTTTTGTGGGAAGAATGGATAGTTGATAGTTTTGATCTCCTTTTGACTTTATTGGTGAATAACATCGGTCCTTTCAAGTTAACTGATTGAATTAAAAGTGACACCCTTGATGCGTGTGTATTTTCCATTCAATGAACATCCCTTTCACACTCTGAAGACAACAGGGGTCTGATGCTCACGATTTGCTTTGTTACGGTTTATCAGGGAAAAATAGCCTTTTCACTGTCAACATTCCTGCGAGGCAGGCAGTACCAGAGGTTGCTTAACAGTCACTTATGCAGTAGGGAATTGTGAAAGCAGATTAAAGGTTAGAGATTTCAAACTAGGCCTTCTATAATGTCCTGGGAAAGCTACTCCCTGAATTATAATATCATACAGAGTTGAGCAGTCTGCAGTAGAAACTATTTTTTCCTGTTTTATCCTTGAGGAATGAGCTCCACTACTGAAATCAAATGTTGTGCATTTCTGCTCCAAGCCAATCTTTTTAATCCATTGTTTTCAGATTAAACTGACAGGCTCGAATGTCCCATTCAGAATCTTCCTGGTCACTGTGAAATTGTGACTATACTCCTGTTACCCGTTCCTTTCAGTCTATGCCTTCCCTCTCTCCCCAAAATTCACCCAGCCCTGTTGTAGTTCTGACTAGTCCAAAATCCTGTTCCCTACAGGTAAGGTAAAGGTTCTTACAGTGTTCTTGCAATGGCCAGCCACATGCCTGTATGAAGCCCAAAAGCATGACCTGGGTGCAACAGCACTGTCCCTTCCTGTAATAATAATTTTATGTTGTGGTTTCCACAACAGGTATTCAGAAACATGTTCAGATCGATCTGCATTTCCACATGTACTTTTGTTACAGGGAAGGGGAGGGGAGCTAGGTGTGTAGATGGCTCAGCCTTACAGTGTGAGATTGGATGAGATGATATTTTGGGCATTTTCAGAGACTGCCCTCGGTGGTTGTTGTTGTTGTTTTCTTCTGTGCTATTTTTATTAGAAAAAGAGGTGTCGGAACTCACCACGAATGCCTCCCTTGTTCTCTTATAATGGCAATGGCGCCCACCTGAGTGGTAGTTCTGGTGAGTTCTGGCTGCAAAAAGAGGACTATTTTTTAGTCCTCCGTAAACTACAGACGCGGGTGGCACTGTGGGTTAAACCACAGAGCCTAGGACTTGCCAATCAGAAGGTCGGCAGTTCGAATCCCCGCGACGGGGTGAGCTCCCATTGCTACATCCCAGCTCCTGCCAGCCTAGCAGTTCGAAAGCATGTCAAAGTGCAAGTAGATAAATAGGTACCACTCTGGCGGGAAGGTAAACAGTGTTTCCGTGTACTGTTCTGGTTTGCCAGAAGCGGTTTAGTCATGCTGGCCACATGACCCGGAAGCTGTACGCCAGCTCCCTCGGCCAGTAAAGCGAGATGAGCGCCGCAACCCCAGAGTTGGCCACGACTGGGCCTAATGGTCAGGGGTCCCTTTACCTTTACCTTAAACCACAGAAAGAGTTGGAGTAATGCTGCTAAGAATAAATGTGCTGCTTGGTCACACCTGAGGTAGAGGAGCAAATGGTCCTCACTTCCTTGGTGAAGGTGCACAGCACCATCATAGTTATTTTGGCATCTGAGATAGAAAATCCCACAAGCAGAAAAATGCAACAGTAAACATTTAAATTTGCTGCCTTCTCATGGCACCCCAAACCAGCTGCCTAATAGGTGGGCCAGCCCTGAGCTTCATGATACCAACATTAAAGGTAAAGGTAAAGGTACCCCTGCCCATACGGGCCAGTCTTGACAGACTCTGGGGTTGTGCGCCCATTTCACTCAAGAGGCCAGGGGCCAGCGCTGTCCGGAGACACTTCCGGGTCACGTGGCCAGCGTGACATCGCTGCTCTGGTGAGCCAGAGCCGCACACGGAAACGCCGTTTACCTTCCCGCTGGTAAGCGGTCCCTATTTATCTACTTGCACCCGGAGGTGCTTTCAAACTGCTAGGTTGGCAGGCGCTGGGACCGAGCAGCGGGAGCGCACCCCGCCGCAGGGATTCGAACTGCCGACCTTTCGATCGGCAAGTCCTAGGCGCTGAGGCTTTAACCCACAGCGCCACCTGCGTCCCAACATTACTGTTGATCAGTTAAAAGGGTTGAGCATTTCATTCATCTGCCTTTCTGCGGTGGGGTTAAGACATTAATAAGGAAGCATGTCTGTTGTTTATCAGCATAGATATATGCTGGTGCCGGATCTGGCCCAATCGCCTTCTAAATCCGGCCCGTGGACGGTCTGGGAATCAGCATGTTTTTACATGAGTAGAATGTGTCCTTTTATTTAAAATTCACTTCTGGGTTATTTGTGGGGCCTGCCTGGTGTTTTTACATAAGTAGAATGTGTGCTTTTATTTAAAATGCATCTCTGGGTTATTTGTGGGGCATAGGAATTCGTTAATTTCCCCCCAAAAAATATAGTCTGTCCCCCCCCCCCCCCAAGGTCTGAGGGACAGTAGACCGGCTCCCTGCTGAAAAAAGTTTGCTCACCCCTGATATAGTGCATTGTTTTTTGACAATCTGCAAAGCCCCATACTACTAAAGACATGTTTCTTTTTAACCCAATTCTTTGTTAATGGAGGGAGTGGGAATAATTTGATGGTGGCCACTAGATTTAATACAACTTTAAGAACGGGATTAGACCAATCCACAGAGGATATATCTGGCAGTGACTATTGCACGGGGCAGCCAAACAGAACTTCCATGTTGAAAGGCAGTGTACCTCTGAATACCAGTTGTTGCTGGGGGCACATTATGCAGAGAGAGCTGTTGACTTCCTGCCCTTCTCATTGAATTCCTGGGAGCGTTTGGGTGGCTGCTACTGAAACCAGGATAGTGGCCTACATGGCTTGATCCAGCAGGGCTCTCATTATATCCATACTGGAACTTCCTGTTGACCCCAAAATGTGTGACTAGTTAATCCCCCATAGGCATGCATGTTTTCTCACAGTGGTGCCTTTTTTCCCCTTTTGGGGGCTTTCGGTATAGAGCAACAGTGACATCCACTGGCTGGCTACTTTAAACAATGCACAGCTTCTCCACTGAATATTTCAGTGAAGTCCTGCATATATCACAAGATTCAGGGTGGTGTGTGTGTGTGTGTGTGTGTGTGTGTGTGTGTGAAAAAAGGTTCTGCCAATTGACTGGATAAAATAAAAATCTGTGCTGGCTTGCCATTTTGTCTAAAGTAATTATCACAATGGAGAAATACACAAAGTGATTTCCCTTTAATATTTCTTTTTCTCGTGGATTTGACACTCATTTCAAACCCACATACCTAATTACTGTATGCTTAGTAACCCTAATTTTTTTGTGTGGATCATCTGGCTGAATTCCGTTCCTTGATCATGGAAAGAAAACCTCAGAGGACAATACAGTATATGTTAAAGCAATGGTTAAGAAAGATAGAAAGTAAAGTATAGAAAGTAAAATCAACTTGGTTCCCCCCTGCTGCCCACTCCCTGCTGCTTAATATCAGGAGTCAGTAATATTACAAAAGGAAAGCTTCATTCGTTTTAATTGCTTTAAGGACAGAGATTTTCACATATGGTAGAAGTAAACAATACACATTAGAAATGTGCAGTGCAATCCTATAAATCCCTACTCAGAAGTAAATCCCACTGAGTTCAGTCGGATTTACTGCCAGGTAAGTGGGTACAGGATTGCGGCCTTAGAAGTTGATTGGCAAAAGCTAAAAAAAATAATATTAATCCAGAGGGCCATATAAATGCACATCACATTTTTATTCAGTCTTCTAAACCTTAAATTAAATTCCAAATATAAGCAGTTTTAAAAACCATTAGCTAAAATATGATGCAGCTTTCTATCTTCAGCAATTATCTCATATGGTCTGGAATCTGCTTCATGAATGATTTCCGTACTACTGTTTTGCAAGCTAATAGGGGTCCAGGAGAAAAGTCTGACATTGCACACTCCCTGCTGACCTTCCGATAGATTGTGAAGAGTGATGCAGCTCTTGATTGTTTGATTTCATATACAGGGAAGAATACATACTAAAACATCACAAAAATGTTAGCCAACACTGAAAATATAAAATACTGCGTCACCCACTCTTCCAACACAGTTGAAATAATGTTGCTAGTACAGTGTTACGCCCCAGTGTTATGGAGACATAGTTGGTATTCCAACAGGGGTCACTTATAAACAAAACTACTTCATTTATCTCAGTTCTTCCAACCCCAGTAGCATTCCAATCCACTTCACTTTTGATGACTTAATAGGTGATTCCTTGTGCTGATATGAGAGGCACGTATTCATGCCACAGAATAGTTGTGAGGAATAACATGCTGGGCTGGACATGGAACGAGCATCCAGCAAACATAGATATGTTTCTGGCTGTTCTTGGAAATTCCTCCCCTCCAAATGGGACTTGCTCAAATGTGTGAATGGGGGGAACCATAAGAGCAAATGAAATCATGTAGGAAACCATATTCAGCTAAACATGTTGTTGTTGTTGTTTAGTCGTGTCCAACTCTTCATGACCCCATGGACCAGAGCACGCCAGGCACTCCTGTCTTCCACTGCCTCCCGCAGTTTGGTCAAACTCATGCTGGTAGCTTCGAGAACACTATCCAACCATCTCGTCCTCTGTCGCCCCCTTCTCCTTGTGCCCTCCATCTTTCCCAACATCAGGGTCTTTTCCAGGGAGTCTTCTCTTCTCATGAGGTGGCCAAAGTATTGGAGTCTCAGCTTCAGGATCTGTCCTTCCAGTGAGCACTCAGGGCTGATTTCCTTCAGAATGGAGAGGTTTGATCTTCTTGCAGTCCATGGGACTCTCAAGAGTCTCCTCCAGCACCATAATTCAAAAGCATCAATTCTTCGGCGATCAGCCTCCTTTATGGTCCAGCTCTCACTTCCATAGTGGGATCTCTCACTAAACATAGCCTAGTTTATTTCTCTATCCAAACCAATACTTAGCCATGAGGCAGTTTCCATTCTACACAGTTCACTAACTTTGCTTCTTGGAGTCTGGATCCACTGCAGCCCTGTGGTCTAATTCCCAAGTCTAACTCTCTAAATAACTTTATTTGCCTGCTTTATGGCCAGTGATGCTGAGAAATATGATCCAGGTGCCCCAAGGTTGGCAGAAGCTGAAAGCAACTGTTTTCAACACACACACACACCCCCACGCAACACAAAAAGGCTAAAGTGATTTGATTCTTCCATAGGGAGCATTAGCCCTTTCTAGGTAATATATGCATCCACAGTGAATGTATGTAGTGAATGGGGCATTGAAGTGGCAGCCCCTACTCTCCCTGACCTACACATATTTATTATGCTGATGGATATTGTGGGCCTTTTACCTGGTGTGTTTTTCTACACACACACAAAATAATAATTGAAAGGCATGATTTTGTTGCAATCAGCAGACAAGTACAGCAAAACTGTCCGATTTACAGACCTTTTGTGGTAATAAGGCATTTTTGACTCCCCACATACCTGTGGGTTAAAGCCTCAGCGCCTAGGGCTTGCCGATCGAAAGGTCGGCGGTTCGAATCCCTGCGGCGGGGTGCGCTCCCGCTGCTCGGTCCCAGCGCCTGCCAACCTAGCAGTTCGAAAGCACCACCGGGTGCAAGTAGATAAATAGGGACCGCTTACCAGCGGGAAGGTAAACGGCGCTTCCGTGTGCGGCTCTGGCTCGCCAGAGCAGCGATGTCACGCTGGCCACGTGACCCGGAAGTGTCTCCGGACAGCGCTGGCCCCTGGCCTCTTAAGTGAGATGGGCGCACAACCCCAGAGTCTGTCAAGACTGGCCCGTACGGGCAGGGGTACCTTTACCTTTACCTATACCTACATCATGTTAGTGCCTTAGAATTTTGGTAACTTGAGTGAATGAGTCAGTCAGTCAGTGAGGCCCAACTGTATGTCTGCATCTCTCTCTTAAGGATATTTGTTTCGTTCTTCAGCTTTAGCACAGATAATTAAAAGTCACTGCGGTAGGTGAACTTCTGTGGAGACACGGCTGAAAGCATATGTGCCAATTTATTTTCCAAAGTAGAAAACAGACAGCAGATCAGTTGCCCTGGTGCTTTAACCATAGATGGAGACTTCTTCTTGATGAAAGTGCCTTAGCATAAAGACTGCTTGGAGGTTTTTTTGAAAAGTTATTCACAATCTATGAAATTTAGCAACTGTATGCAAGAGAGCTGCTCAGTTCACCAGAAGAGATTTATCTGGATTGAGAAGGAACTTCCTTGCAGTCAGATGGGTTAGTAAATGTCAACTCTTTCGAATTTGTTTGCCTTCTCCAGGACATTGGACATCTTCCTTCCTTCCTTCCTTCACCTGGAGCTATTTCCTCTGTGTACCTGTCATTCAGGAGATATTTGCTTTTAGCAGTTTGTGGTCTGGGTTGGATAATGTTGATAGTTAAGCTAGATAACCTTTTCTTTCACAGCTCTATTGTTTTTATTCCAAATATTTCAACTCTGCATTGTGATCATAGCCCTCAAGATGGTTTAAAACAGTTATTTAAAACAACATAATCATAAATAAAAGTCAGTATCAATACTCAGCAGAACATAACCTGGAAATTCTCACAAGTATAAATAAATACTGCAACCCAGTAACAACTGCAAAAAGCTCCCAAACAGGAAGCATCCAGAGTAGGGGTTCTGATCTTAGGAATCAGGCAAGTTTGTATTATCTAGAGCCATGTGGAAATTCTCCACCCTGCTTGTGGGCAGAGAAATTGGGGGGACCATGTCACCAGATTTCTCCAAGGAGAGAAGAGAAATTACTTTGACAGTTTCTCAGCATAGGGCTCACCACTAGCAGCGACAATGGCACAGCTTCTTTTTAAGGGGTTTTCTAAAGGGTTTTCAGGGTTTTTTCCAGTGGAAAATTCAGCTCAGCCGTATTATCAGTTAATTCAATACACTAATAAAGGTTGGTGGTTGTTCCCTATACAGCGGTACCTCAGGTTACATACGCTTCAGGTTACAGACTCCGCTAACCAGAAATAGTGCTTCAGGTTAAGACCTTTGTTTCAGAATGAGATTAGAAATCAGGCTCTGGTGGCACGGCAGCAGCAGGAGGCCCCATTAGCTAAAGTGCTTCAGGTTAAGAATAGTTTCAGGTTAAGAACAGACCTCCAGAACGAATTAAGTACTTAACCTGAAGTACCACTGTACAACTCCCACCCCCTGTCCAGTGCCAGGAGATATGGCTGCAGTAACAAACAACTGAAATGTAAGCTGTGCACAAGTTTTCAACTGATCCTTCTTTAAGATGCCCAAATTAAGCTATCCTACTTCACTACTTAATGTTTCTCAACATTAGTATTAACATAGAGGATGGATGGGAGGGCATAAGGGTGATTCATAGTTGAAACCAATATGAGGAGAACTTTGGTTGCCATATGTCCTCTTTTTCCAGGACCCGTCCTCTTTTTCATGGGTAGAGTCGTCATAGTGATCCATAGTTAAAAGCAGAAGTTGGCAATTGTGTCCTGGTTTTTGCTCTTCAAAATATGGCAACCTTAGTGCGTATTAAAAGAAAGGACCACTGGACTCATTTGCTACAACAGAGTAAAAAAGGCCAGATTTCTGGTCTGCGATGAGAGGATTTTCTGTAGAGCAACTCTGTTTCATTAATATTAAAAATATGAATTCATTGTTTGGGGATTTTCTTTTTCTTTTGTCATGGGAAGGAGCATCAAATATCTCTTACTTTTAACCTTGAGGTTTGATCTTTGGTGGCAGTTCTGATTCTGAACACTATCTGCCATGCCAGATAATTAGAGTAACTGAAGGGGGATAGGAATTCAAGCTGTTTACTCACTTGTCTGTCAGAAAGTTTTCCTTTGAGGGAATCATTTCAATTAGCTGTATTCAAACCAGAATGACAGAGCAGACCAGCCTTGAGCCTTTTACATGAGTGTCAGTTAAATATGAATGTCAAACATGTTGTTGTTTTTGTTGCTGCTGCTGCTTAATTGCAAGCCAGACGCTACAGATCACTTTCATGATTTCATGAAAAGGTGTTTAACACGTAGCCTGTAGGGTCGCAACTTTTATTCCACATCTTAATTGATAAATGCCACGTATAGAAGCCATTGATCACTGAAGGGAGAAAAGTGAGCAAACTGAAAATGCAGTTCAAGTGTAAAATTGAGAATATAAGCTTCATTGCTGTAGAGCTGGAAAATGCAAATGAAATTGTTCCATTGTGAAAGTTTCCTTAGCACAAAAACATATGGACTGGGATCCAAGAAACTGCATGACTAGCTCTAGGCTTGGAGAGGGGACATGGGCTTCTGTGTCTTGAAGGGCAGTGCCCCATTCAGCATAGAAAACTCGTTTTGGATTTGGAGTGGCTTTCATTGGCAATTTGTGCTATGGCATTTGGTGGCTGTCTTCTGTTCCAATTCTAAAAAGTAAAAAATAATAATCAGTGAGTGTACCCAAGCCTTCAGTTAGTGTAAAGTAGTTTTCCAGATATCAACTGAAATGTTGCCAATGCAAAAAACACAAAAAACCAAATTCATTCCAATACTAGTTTTTTTTATTTAAAAAAATAATAATATTGATGTATTTTTTATTTCATCAGTTGAATTCAAAGGAATATGGGTTGAATGAGTTTGTTCATTAGTGGTATTCCACAGCTGTTGCACAAGTGCTACCTGAAGAGTTTGTGCAACAAAGCATCTAAAGATGTAATATGGACATGGGAGTCCCCAGCCACCCCAGTATCTCGGGAAATGGAAGCTGATCCTGGCTCTGTAAATGATGCTCTGGAGTGCTGCAAGGGTGACCAGGGAGCTGGTGGAGCAAATTTCTCAAGTGATTTGATATGAGCACATTGAAGATACAGAAGTCAGTGTTGTAGAGTCTTTAATTGATGTTATTCAATACTGGACTGGTGGAAGGAACTGAGGGAGTGCTAACAGTCCATGGGTTAGGGGTCTCGGTAGTTGCCTTGCCCCAGGCACTGGCAACCCATGCTCTGCCCCTGGTGAGTGGTCAAGCAGCAGAATCCCTAATCTGTCCCAATTGCACATAACACACATTCTAGGACCCCCCCCCCAAAAAAAAAGAATCTCAGCTGAGAAGAATCTTAGCAAGTCTGCTGCACTGAGTACTTTGTTGTTGTTTAGTCGTTTAGTCGCGTCCGACTCTTCGTGACCCCATGGACCAGAGCACGCCAGGCACTCCTGTCTTCCACTGCCTCCCGCAGTTTGGTCAAATTCATGCTGGTAGCTTCAAGAACACCATTCAACCATCTCATCCTCTGTCGTCCCCTTCTCCTTGTGCCCTCCAACTTTCCCAACATCAGGGTCTTTTCCAGGGAGTCTTCTCTTCTCTTGAGGTGGCCAAAGTATTGGAGTCTCAGCTTCAGGATCTGTCCTTCCAGTGAGCACTCAGGGCTGATTTCCTTAAGAATGGAGAGGTTTGATCTTCTTGCAGTCCATGGGACTCTCAAGAGTCTCCTCCAGCACCAGAATTCGAAAGCATCAACTCTTCGGCGATCAGCCACCCTGCTCACCCTCCCAGGTCTCAGTGACCAGACCAGCCTCCTCATCCATACAGACCAGATCAGCCTCTTCATCCTTAATCAAATCAAGGACGAGGGATGTATTTATTGAGAGCCAACCTGGCATTCAGCAACAGCAGCTGCAGACCTTAGGGCTGGCAGATAGGACAACTGCAATTCCCCAGGTTGGAGGAGGGGCTGGCACACGGCACGGTCACTAACTGCCTGTGTCATGTGCCCCTTACCCAAGCTGCTTTGTTCCTTTCCTCCTGCTTTGTTGTTGCTCACGTTCACTGCATTTTCCCTGAAATATAATTGTTGTAAGGATTTATGAAAACGTTGGAGATAAGTGCTATGTATGAGGATCCTAGGGAATACTGCAGTCACATCACAGCAGGCAAATGTGAGTTGTTATGGCAATTTGCTGCACAGAGTGATACTGTCTGTACAACCCGCATATGCATGCAGGCTGGGCAGCCGTTAACAACCACCAGTACAATCTTTCTCAAACATCCCTGAACAAAGTGAAACCATTATACCCGGCATTTTCAGTATGATACCTCTGAAGAAACAGCCCAATGGCTATTTTGCCATTTTTGATTGTAGCATAATACTGCTTCCTCGTTCTCAAGCAGATTATCCATAAATGCCACGTTTCTTTTTGCAGTAAAGCTTTCTAGCCAATTATCATCCATTTAATACTTGTGCATTATTTATGGTTTTACTTTACTGAATGTTTGAACAATACTTTACTGCTGCTTGAGTTTTTCAGATCATTTTCATTCCTGTTCTCCTCCTATCAGTCTGGAAAATATTGAATTATAATTCTGCTCCCAGACATGTTTGCTAAGCCTTTTTTTTTTTCAATGTACACATGAATTTTAAGTCAGAATGTAACAGGTGGTTTCAAAATACGTATACACTTGTTCCTAATGCAAATGTAATTTATTTATAGCCCAACCATCACAAACAAGAAGCTACAGAATGGGGGAAGGACATGAATGTAGTTAAAAGAGACAAATCAGAAAGCAATTGTACATTGTCTAAGGGAAATTGGAATATTTAGAAATTTTGCAACTTGCTCAGTGAATTTTTTAAAAGGCCTCTACTAAAATGACTCAGATGATTAACCTGGAAAGGACTATGTAGAGTGGAAAATTTCAGTTTCTCTAGCCCACTGATAACAACTACATTTAGAAAGAACATGTGGCACTGACTCCACCTCTTCATTATTACAAGGGCAGTACCTGCTACTTACAACAACTTTGTTATGTCTGCCATCTAAACATTTTGAGGGTAAGGTATTTGAAGGCTTTCCTGTATTTAGAAACAGGTCACCAGTTCAACTATGGCATTCCACCCTTGAAACTGGAACCAAGTAAACCCTGTGATTGAGGGGGGAGGGGGCTGCCTTGTCCTCCAGGCCACACTGCTGAACTGCCAAACAGGTGAGGTGTTGAAGGTGCTGAACCAGTTCTTGGGTGTGGTAATGAGCTGAATAGGGGCCACTAAACAATAAACTGAAAGTTGGAGGTGCAACTAGTGATTGGTTCCTGTGCCAAGAGAGTAAGTGTTCAATTTGTTCTGATTGGCATTGCACTTTCCCTGTAAGAATGGAGCAGGTTCACTGCTTGAGGATGTTTCTACGCAGACTAGGACTTCAGAAACCAGTGTACAAATTCCTACTCAACCATGGAGGCCAGTGGGTGACCTTTGTCCAGTCACCACCTCTCAGTCTAACAGTCTAAGTAAGGTGTTACAGGGTTATTATGATGATAAAACTGTTGGAATCTGCGTTCGACCGAGCGACTCTTCCGGAATCACCCTCCGACGTGATTAATGACCTGAGCCTCTGATAAGGCTCCAGGCACATCCCCCATTCAGCAGAGTTTCCAGCACTGGAAAGAGACGAGAAGTTTGGGCTACATTGCTAGGTTTTATTACTAAGCTATGCAGGCAGAAAAGAAATACATCCTCTCTCTCTGAGAGCAGAGAGCAACTGGAAAACAAAGGAACAGGAAACCAGTAACGTCACATCCATCTCCTGTCTTCCGTGAGACTTCCAACAGCCTGGAATGTCTCTGGAATGTAAACAGAGTCTTGTGACTCCAAAGCACTGCACAGAGTGGCAAACAGAAACTAACAAAAACAAGGAGGGCGACAACCATGTATTGCCAGTGACATGCGGTGAATTTTTTTTTGTAGGGGAACAGTTAGGGCCAGAGGCACCAGCTTGCAAGGGCGGTGGGGGGGCGACATTGCCATGTCCCAATGTTGCATATGTGAGCATCTTGCCCCCCTCCCTAAGCTGAGCCAAAGCTTCCGAGGCTTTGGGAAAGAGGAGCCAGGTATCTGAGAGGATGCTGGAGCCCTACTGCCTCCTTCCCAAAGCCAGGCGGACTTTGGGAAGGTGGTGGAAGGGCTCTTGAAGCCATCAGAGAATCCTGCCTCCCTCAGCCAGCCAGAAGGTGGTGCCAGGGGAACATTTAGGGGACTAGCCTAGCCCCCCTAGTCATCTGACCACACACCACTGATGTATGCCACCTTGAGCTCTTTGGAGAAAAGGTGGAATATGAATTCAAAAGCTGTATCTTTGTGGTGTATATATGGAGAAACAGAGAGAGAGAGAGAGAGAGAGAGAGAGAGAGAGAGAGAGAGAGAGGCTACTTCTGAAATATAGACAGATTCTGTTGTCACTAGTTTCTACTCTGTTTGTTGCTTCAGAACATATCTGGCATTTGCTACTTGGCAGCCAAGTAGCTGCTAGTAGAACATAACACTGGCATTACAGAAAAGGAAGCACAATATATGTGATGCAGCTTTCCCCCCCCCCTTTCTTAAATGGACAAAAGGAGTTGTCTCCTGGACTTGGCTCTTTTTATGCAAGACTGGAGGGTTCCCAGAAACCATCCCTGGAGAAGTTAACAGCCAGGGACTGGTGTTTCAGTATTAGTCTGACAGTTGACACCACCTTAAAAGATAACTCCCTGCAGCTGTAGCAGCCAGCCTGCCATAATGTAGGTCACTCTCGAAAGAAACTGTTCCTCAGGGCATCTGAGCAAAAAATGACAGGGAGGAGAGGGGGGGACCTGGCTGGTGCAGATGTGCTTTGAGGAAATCTGACATTTGCAATTAACTCTGCTTGAATAAAACGGGCCCCATTCAGAAACATCCAACTGGTGTGTAATACTAATTTTGAAACAAGGTCTTAACAACTGAAAGAGGCTATTCATGCCTTTGAACTTCATTGTGCAGACTAAGTACTCACCCATCATAAGATACCTTTGTGAGTTTGAGACCACACTCCCGAGACGGCTGAAACCATTTATTAGTCTTGTAGTTATGAATTCATCATTCCGTGGGAATCCATGAGCTTGAGGGTGGAAGGAGACTCAAGAACAGCATATTTTACTCCCATTTATTTATGTAAATAATACTTCAATGTAAGCCAGTATAAAGTGATGCAAAATGGGGGTGGGGGATATCCAAGTTCCACATATATATATGCTCATTAGGTCTAAACTTGAAGAGACTGATTAGGAATGAGATCTTGGGTTCATTAATAGATGGCTCAATGAAGACATGTATGTAAAGTAGGATACAGAACTCATGTAACAAAATTGTGAGCTGTTAGATAGAAAACCTAATTCAAATCTCAATTCAGTCACAAATCTATTGGGCAGCCCTAGCTAAGCCACCACCCCATTTAATATACAAGGATGGTAATACAGGCCTACCTGTTGTAGGATTGCTGTGGTGATGTTATACAAAACGGTTTTAGTGCTGTAAATGTGCTCTATATATGCTAAGTATTTTTTTATGGAAATAAGTATTCTCTTATCCACCACAGTAATCAAACACCACCATCACCACTGTCATTAGCATATTCAATTTAGAAATCATTCTTTCAACTAGGGGAAGACCTTTTTAGAAACTGGATGTGGGCTTTGCCCACATGCTGACTTCAAAATTTGAAAGTGGTTAGAAAATAGAACACAACACTTAATTCTGTTTCCTACACTTGTGTTGAAATGGAGGGGCAATATGGTATGTGGGAGTTAGGAAACTTCTCATATGAACTGCATACAGATATTGATCATGGTGAAACTTCCCCAATACCACAGCAATGTATATTTGAGTCATCTTTGACCTTTGAAGACATATCTCCCCCACCCCGTATGAAGACTATGTTCTTTTCAGTACAGTATATTAACTGTGGCATGTATTCAGATGAAGAGGCAAGCGGGTAACTGAGCTAATGAAGTCACAGAGTATTTTTACACACACACACACACACACAGAGAGAGAGAGAGAGAGAGAGAGAGAGAGAGAGAGGCTGTTTGAATCCTCTGATATACAATGCATATAATGCATTGACAATGACATATAATGCAGGTGGATGTGGCTTGGTAAACAACCTTGTGGAACAAATTAAGAGACCTGATGGGCTGGATCTATCTCTCACTCAATTCCTGTAGGCCAAGTTTACCTGTACCACACCTGATAACCATATCTGGCATCAACTTTGCAGCCAACTAGGAGGTATAGTGTACTTAATTGTTCCTGTGGGCTTGAGCTTCCCTACAGCTGATTCAAGCTATGAGTAGTCTCAGAAACCAGGATACCTGTTTGTTTGTTTTTATGTATTTTTATTATTTATTAAATTTGTATACCATCCCTATATCTGTCTATCTCAGGGCTATCTTAACCTACCTGAGCTCTTAGTCTAGCAGGAAAATGGCATTGCAATAGGCAGTCAGGTAGATGTCTCCCCATTGCATATTCTTCATAAGAATGTGGGTCTCCTGGTACAAGCACCATATGTGGACTGGGATGACTGTGCCTTAATTGGCACCATGCAATTAAACGTGTATTAAAAGAAGATGTTAGGACTTTTTTTCCCCTTGACTCAAAATTATGTGTAGAATACTCCCCTGGTACCAATTATAAAAAAGGAAAGTCTAGAATTTAATTAGCATTTGATGATGCCACTCAGAATGTATTCAAATTATAAGCTCATCACATGAATAATCTTTTATCATCTGATTAGATGGAGTAATTCATGTGTCTAATGATACCTGCTAATCAATCAGGAAGAAGGAAAAAAAAATACTTCAGAACCAAATCTGTATGCAAGCAATACGGCATCGGCTCTGTTCTGCTTTAGAGTCACAAACATCCATGGTGATTTCTTTAGGGAGCTTTTCTTTGGTGTGTTTATGATGCCCCATGCTCACAGAGGCACTGCACGAAGCCGACCTGTTTAAGCCTTTGCGATGGCGAAACACTCAGTTGCAGTGAGGTGTTTTTTTCCTGACAGCAAAGGATTTAAACATGGTGTGTAACCACTTTCACAGCCCATTCCTCCCAAGTACAGTGGTTCCTCGGGTTACAGACGCTTCAGGTTACAGATGCTTCTGTAGTTGGTGCAAAAGGACCCATTGCTAGCAGTGTGCATGAGAATGGGGTATGCCTTCCTGTAGCCCTTTGTACTGGCAGAGGTGGTGATGGAAGGGGATGGAAGCCGGGTGTGCCTCCACCTCAGAATCTAGCACAAAAGATTCTTGAACCTTGTCCTGGAACAGCTGGTCACCAACTCTGCGCTGAAGCTCTGAATCTCTGGTTTTGCTTCATGTCGCTTGTTGGAAATGCTGCAAACCTTCCTTGCTTTTGGAATCTGTCCAAACTTCTCACAGCTTCACCCCTTGCGCATCATCCTTCATGGTGTTTCCTTCACGGTGGCCCTGTCATTTGAACCAGCAGTGATTGGCGAAAAGTTGGTCACCTGCGAAAGCAGACTAATCACTTGAGAAAGCCCGTGTCTGGAACTGCCCTCAGCCTGCTTTGCCCTTAATTTCTAATTTCTGTAATGGGACTACTGATAAGCCCCATTGCATTGTCTCTGAGATAAAACCTACATAATGCTTTGCACTCTGGGCATACAGTGCAAGCCATGCGTCATTAACTTCTATGTAGCTTAGGAGATCAAGTAACTTCATCAAAGAGAAATTGCTTGCATACATTTTGAAATGGGCAAAGAACACTTCAGTGTTAAATAGAAGTCACATAGATCTTTCCTCAGTGGAATGAAGTGGGAATAGGGTCAACTGTACTTATCTTTCTGAAGATGCATGACTATCGAGCAAATATTGCTGTGTAGAGAAAACCACTGTCAATTGCGCATACCTGTGGCTTTTCACCAAGCTATAAAAGTGGAAATCTGCTTGTAATGTTGTTCTCTGTTTCGTTCATTGAACTAGCTACTGTCTCTGCAACACATATCATTAGTGGCTGGTAATGTGTTCCTGGCGAGTAGATGTTCTGTGAATGAAATGTTATTCTCAAAGTCATCTTCAAAGAGGGAAAAAGTTTTGTAATTTTATTAAACAAAAATTGTAAAAAGCAGACAATGTCCACTCTGAGTGGGCATTCTAAGCTATATAGCATGATTGGGCCGGCTTGGTAGCATATAAAATTTCTGCCTTTATACATCAAGTGGGTTCATTGTTAATGCTTCCTTTTCCTTCAATTCCCGCCTCCCTCTTGTTTACCATAATATATTTAGCATATCAAAAGAATCGGTGTGGGTTTTCCTAAGACAAGCATTGGTTGGGGGTAACATTGCATCTGCTGCCAACAGCATGATCCTATGTGCACTTTCAAAGGAGCCATCAGGATGGAACTACACATTTGGCAGCAAACATGGGGCTTCCATGGGCGTTTGTGGAAATGAAGTGGCAGGAGGTGGGTGGGATGCGACAGGGGAGGCTTTGTAAATGGGAAGCAATGGTATTGCAGTGGGATTAAGAAAGCACTCTCCTTATTGATTGCCCCTGCAAATCCCATCATCTACTTTTTAAATGGTTTTCTTGTAAGATTTAACGAATTTTAAGCAGGAGCCTGACACATTTCCTATTGCCTTTATGAGCTTCCAGCATTCTCCTCGTTGGAGCTTGCTAAATCAGTCCCATTAAAGGCAAGACTCGACCAGTCCTGTGTGCTCCTTACTCTCTCGGGTCTCTGGGAAGCATTATCGTAGTCGGTAGCTTGCCTCTCCACCATCCTCCTTCCTCCTTGACTAAAGGATCCCTTCGCAAATGTGGATTGAGGAACTCTCCAAATGAGTTGCAAGTTCCCAGGTGACCAGACCTTATTGACTGCCTGCCCAGCCATCAACAAGGTTTCTACTCTCTTATCTTAATAGCATATGTTTGGAAAACAAATCTATTGGCTATGTAAGACCAGACATGGAATAGCATGGTGCACGAAGAGAAGGCTGACTCCATCCTGATTGTGGAGGATGAAAGAGAAGCATTCTGAGTGAGGGATGCTTTGTAACAGGTCAAGTGACAACTCATATATGCAGCAGGAGATATTGCCTCTTTTCACCGGGGAGATATGTGGGCCCCCAGTTTGGGCATTACACAAGGATCACAAGTTTGTCATGTGCCTGTCCTCTCTTCTAGCCTGCTGCAATGCCCAGAGTGGCTCTTGAACACATTGATTTCAGTGCAGTTCGCGTCCCAATCAGTGTGGCCTGGATTGCAGCCTAAGCCAATCTGTAGGATATTAAGGTCAAGGGCAGCCCAACCCACACACAAGTAGTTAGAATTTAACTTGTTTTGTTCCATTGGCGGTAATGTGAATAACAAGCTCCATCCTTAACCCAGCTGAGCTAAATTGCTAAGGTTTAAGCCGGTTTAGCTCTGTAGATTTGAATGAGATTAAATCAGCTTAAATTAAAATGCTTCAGCTTAACCAAATTGCGAATCCAGCTGCAAATCGGATTAGACCAAAGCACTCTTATTTAACTAATCTGTAGCCAGCTTATTAAGATCAGTGTTTTTAGTGTGTGTAAACCATATTTGTATCAAGAGATTTGCCTTGTACCTATATCCAGCAAAATATGGATGCTGTATCAGTTTCCTTGGTACCTTTACTGAACACGCTGAACCTTATAGAAAAGGAAAATAAGACAATTTCCCAAGCTACATATGTTCCGTTTAATTCACTGCGAGTTCTGACTAATAAAGTCATAACCTTCCCTCCCTCTGTGCCATAACCAAAGTGGAAACCTGCCCAGCCGTGATCAATGCAAACTAATTTATTCATGGATACACTTTGGTTTCATTTTAATAAAACAAATTATAAACTTTTTATAATTTTATATTTATAATTTTATATTTTGTTAAAAACCTTATTTTTCGCTCTATAAGACGCCCCAGACCATAAGACGCACCTAGTTTTTGGAGGAGGAAAACAAGGAAAAAAATATTCTGAATCTCAGAAGCCAGAACAGCAAGAGGGATCGCTGCGCAGTGAAAGCAGCAATCCCTCTTGCTGTTCTGGCTTCTGTCATAGCTGCGCAGCCTGCATTCACTCCATAAGACGCACACACATTTCCCCTTACTTTTTAGGAGGCAAAAAGTGAGTCTTATAGAGCAAAAAATACGGTAATTTCATGAACAGGTATCTTAATAAACTATGCACTGCTGTAAGTGCAATACTGATCGTTATTTTGAGATTCATTGTACTATGATTATAGCATCTTTCTTAAATAAGTGTCTAGAATTTAATCGGCTCATCAGGGTTTCCCAGACTTGCTAGTTAGGGATGGTGGGAGTTGTAGTTCAAAATCAGCTGGAGACCCAAGTTTGGGAAACACTGATCTAAATCCAGTGGATGCTCCAGTCTGTGGACTTAATTAGGCCCAGCGCAGATCCCAATTTGATCCGCAAGGCCATTCCTCACAAACCATGCCTACCTTTTCCATCATATGTCACATTAGGTGTAGGAGCAGGCAGAGACATTGCCGCAAGGGAATAAGATGCAGTGTGGAGTAGGGGTTAGCTTGCTGGACTACTAGGACCCGGGAGACCAGGGTTCAAATCCCCACTCAGCCATGAAGCTCACTGGGTGACCTTGGGCCAGTCACTCATTCTCAGCCTAACCTGCCTCACAGGGTTGTTGTGAAGATAAATTGGGGTGGAGATGTATTTACATCACTCTGAGCTCCTTGGAGGAAAGATAAAAAGGTAAAGGGACCCCTGACCATTAGGTCCAGTCGTGGCCAACTCTGGGGTTGCGGCGCTCATCTCACTTTATTGGCCGAGGAAGCCGGTGTACAGCTTCTGGGTCATGTGGCTAGCATGACTAAGCAGCTTCTGGCGAACCAGAGCATAACCTTCCCTCCTTCTGTGCCATAACCCTCTGTGTTTAACCCACAGCACCATCTGCGTCCAGAGGAAAGATAGGATATAAATAAATAGGAGCATAAAATGAGCTTCCCACTTATCCTTTGCAAGCGGGACTTCTTGCCTGTTTTGTATGTTTTTGGAACCCCCCCCCCCCCATTCTTGTGACAGTAATTTGTTTGAAACTGTTGAATAATATACTCTAAAATTGTTGTAACCTTCCTTGGGACCTCATGGTTAAGGGCAGGTAAGAAATTGAATTATTACCATACTGGTTGTTATCATCATCATCATCATCATCATCATATCAGAACCATAAGAAATCCATATTATGATACTCTTTCGGAACAGTTATCTAATGATCTTTTGAAAGGCGGGGTTGAAGCATCTTGTGTTCAATGGAGGTCTATGCTGATGTCTTATGTGAGAGAGGTAAGCAGACCGTGGGTGTTTTGAAAAAGCTGTGAGTCTGCAAAGTGCTAAGCAAGAGGCAGACAACGTGTGGGTAGAGGAGGCTTCCTTAACATTTGTGCTTCTTTGTAATTGTTGACAGGAGCAGAAGATGAAATCCCTGGTTCAGGATTTGTGGTGTTCAGTTTATTTCTGGATGAAAGGCGGCCTTCAGGAAGGGGGAGGGAGGAATGGGGAAACAATTGCTAGCACCAAAGAGAGCACGAACCTATTGTGAGCTCCGTTTGAGCTAATAGTACCATGTGTTGTCAACGCAGAATGGATGGGAAGCTCTCTAACTTTGCTCAGTGAGGAATGCTTTCCCCTTTTTTCCTTTGTAAATAAAACAAGGAATATGTTTTCCAGTAGTGAAGTGCACAGCATAGAACTGAGTTCATGAACCAAAACTCAATGAGCTATTTTCCATGGGGTGATCGTGTCCACTTTCCATATAACCTGTCTTTCTCCTCCCCAGTGCCTTAGCCTGCAAGTTCCTTGGGAGCAGGAACAATTTGCAGGCTGGGGCTCTGGAGACGGATCCTTCTATGGGAGATGAACACCAACCTCTTATTGTAGTTGAGGGCTGCAGTGTATGTACATCCAGGCACACACTGCATGCCTCAGGTAAGCTGAGAGGAGGGGAGAGCTCCATTGTCCTTACCATATTCTGAATTGTGACCGCACTAAGAAGGCCATGTTTGTGTTCACCAAATTATTTTTTCCAATATTTTGCTTTCTTTTTTAATTACTGTGATTTTAGATTTTAGTCTGCAATCCTGTACTCACTCACTTGGGAGTAAGCCCCCATAGAACTAATTGGGACCTACTTCTGAGTAAACACACATATAGAGAAAGGGGAGGAATATATAGGTTTGTACTGTCAATTGTGATTCTTTTGTTACTTCTGAAGCCACATTGGCTATTATGTATGAAGGTGGGACACAAAATGTTGAAGCAGAACAAATATAAAATAATTTTAAAAGTCGATACAACCACTTCTGTTATAGAGGCATTTTGAGAAGGGTTTGTTCTGTAAAACAGAAACAGAAAGTATAGATGCAGCGCATGGTTGGAGGAAGAGTGTGTGTTGGTGTATGGCGTGTACATTCATTGCACAACAACCCATTTACCTGGAAAAGAAACAGCTTAAATTAACAAATGATTAAGGCTGCAATCCTATGCACACTTACCCTGAACAAACCCCATCTGATCAAATCCCTTGCAGCACAAATAAAAACATAATAAAACATTAAAAACTTCCCAATACAAGGCTGCCTTCTGATGTCTTCTGAAACTTGTATAGTTCTTTATCTCCTAGACATCTGAAGGGAGGGCATTCCACGAGGAGGACACCACTACCGGGAAGGCCCTCTGCCTGGTTCCCTGTAGCTTCACTTCTTGCAGTGAGGGAAGCACCAGAAAACCCTATTTATAAAGAATATTAGAGATAGCTTAGTCGGTAGAGCATGAGACACATTGGGCAAAAGATTCCTGAATTGTAGGGGGATGCCTCTTGTGGTCCCTTCCAATTCTACAATTCTATGACCTCTCGTTCCCCATAGTAGTGTGGTACACACACACACACACACACACACACACACAGGCAGGTTATGAGAAAAGTGGTTGTTTTCTTTTTTTTCTTCTGCAGTGGTGCAGTGCCTGCTTGCTTGTGTGTGTGGCAAGAAGGAGAAGGAGGGGGCAGAGCTCGGTGCAGCTCCACAACTGTACTGTGTTACATAGACACTGGATTGAACCCCAAATCTTTTCCCCGTGGAAAGAACGACAGACTTGGGTAGAAATACAATTGGCCTTTTCTAGTATGTGACTAGGGAGAGCTCTTTCTAGATTTCTTTTTTAAAAAAACAGCACACTTCTGCTCTCTAGTGCCAGAGGGATGGGTTAGTACACGGGCTATAACTACATTTTTAGGCAGTAGCAAGCAGGAACACATTAAAAGTTCATTAAATGACAGGACAACATTGGCGAGGGAGTTATTTTTCCCCTTTATACTTTAAAAGGCTATAATCAGCATTACTAGTGAACAAATAGAGTGGGAAGTGGGATAGATAGATAATTTATTACGGTCAGAGACCAGAGAGTGGGAAGTGTTCATCTCTGAAATGGAAATAGTAGAAGAGTCCATTTAAAAACACTGTCAAATTTGTATGGGTATGGGGTGGGGGAGGAGTTGGATTGTCACTTGTCACCATATGATGGCATTGTCACTAGCCACTAAGTTCCTGAGCTGTGGCCCCACATGCAATGTGCAGTTTCAAGGGTTCTGGATGCACTACCTAGGAAAAGAATCACATTTTCCCACCAAGAAAATGTGGCGTTCCTTATTGCTAAATAAATGCAATTTCTCTGCAGCAAGAATGCTAGTCTAAAATCAACTTTCTCGAAACTAGTTGAATGTAAATGCATGCCTCCCTTAAAAGATTTGCAGTAAAAACAGATAACATAAACAGAACGTCACTTGGGAAACCCCATAATTTGAAAATTCAACCCAGTGATCATGTCATCTACAAGGGTTATGAGTTCCTCTGAACATGCTAGGACAAGACAACTCTTGGCTGATCCAGTTATATTGAGGTTTAAGTCAAAGTGAGCTGTACTAGTAGCAGTTCCAGAAGAGTTAAATGCAGCCTATAGTACATGACAGAGCATTCAATATTTTGTCAGCCCATCACTTTCTTTTTTTCCAGCTGACTTTTGCAAAACTGCAGAACTCTCTGGATTTTACACCTGTCATCTAACTAGCTTCAAAATTTCTCACTTTTATAATAAAAGTGCACGTCAGCTAAAATGTCATGGATTCCCTATGCCACTTCGCAAGGGAATCCCAAGGACAGTGAAAGCAGGAGGAGGTTATATGATTGATGCACCTCGGAGGCTTGGTTAGGTTAAATGAGGGCTCGGGTGGTATCCAGGGCACATGGAATTCAAGAACACAACTGCTGGTTCTAGTTTCCACCCCATTCCATTATTATTTGCAAGCCATGGACCGCACCTCCTGCTGTGCGCATTTACTTAAAGCAGAACAGCATGCTCAAGAAAAGATCTTTGTAGTTTATTGGGGCTGTGTAAGGGACGCGGGTGGGGCTATGGGTTAAATCACAGAGCCTAGGACTTGCCGATCAGAAGGTCAGCAGTTCGAATCCCCACGACGGGGATACAAAACATACAAAACAGGCAAGAAGTCCCACTTGCAAAGGATAAGTGGGAAGCTCATTTTATGCTCCTATTTATTTATATCCCATCTTTCCTCTGTACGCAGATGGTGCTGTGGGTTAAACCACAGAGCCTTGGACTTGCCGATCAGAAGGTCGGCGGTTCGAATCCCCACAACGGGGTGAGCTCCCATTGCTCAGTCCCTGCTCCTGCCAACCTAGCAGTTCGAAAGCACCTCAAAGTGCAAGTAGATAAATAGGTACCGCTCCGGCGGGAAGGTAAACAGCGTTTCCGTGCGCTGCTCTGGTTCAGCTTAGTCATGCTGACCATATGACCCGGAAGCTGTACTCCGGCTCCCTCGGCCAGTAAAGCGAGATGAGCTCCGCATCCCCAGAGTCGGCCACGACTGGACCTAATTGTCAAGGGTCCCTTTACCCTTTACCTTTAAGGTATAATCATTTGCTCTGAGTGAGACTATCTTGTACATGAAGGCCCTGGGAGGAGCAGGGCTGCTAGATCCTGCCAGAAAGGGAATGGCTGGTTGAGTTTATAGACTTAATCATGGGAAACTTCCACTCCTGGTGCATGTGGGTTCAAGGGCGGATACTCAGATCTGATTCCCACCCTCCACTCATAGAACCTCTTTGTTCTGTCTTTTGCACAAAGAAGGGGTGGGTGATAGCAGTACAAAAAGAAAACAAAATGAATAATTGTGCTGTAGTTTCAGCAGCACCAAGAGCAAAAGGGGTCCCCCACTCCCAAGGTATTAGCGGATGAGAAACCTTGCATTAAAATTCTTACTTTTAATTATGTATGAATGTACATGCTAGGGTGGCTACTTAGCACGTTTTCAAAAAAGAGGAATGCATTGCCAAACGCAACACTGTGGTATTTAAATCAACAGAACTTAAAGGTTCTTAGCTTTGGTTGGATCTTACCCATATTGCTGTATATTGAATGAAGTATTGCAAATTAGTATCAGAAGTGCAGAGACCTCCTGGCTGCCGCCCCCCCCCCCCCCACTCTATTCCAGTAGCCTGGGAGAAATGACTAATTATAATAATAAGGTGGTTGCTTTTCAAGTGTCTTACCCATGGTTCATTAATTTTTTGAGTTCACTTATTTTCATAATCATGCAAGCTTTGAACTTAAATGCTGGCTTTTGTTTTTGGGTGTAAATTGAAAAGTAAATCGATGTTATTTTCTCTCCTTCCACTTCACCTGATTGCATAGATAGATACACACAAACAACAAAGTGCTGTTAAAATGTTGCAGTGTGGAGTACTTACTGTTTCAGATAGGCAGCCATGCCCCCTTCAGGTTACTCCATTCCGTTCCACCTCCCACCCATTTTCCCACAAGTCAGCCTGCATTCCATGACCACTGAGCATGCTCAGTCCTCGTTAGGTTTTATTATTATTATTATTATTTGGGGGCCCTTAGGGTTGTTATACTTCTGCAAGGCTTAGGGTTCTGTCAAGCCTGCTGATAATCTTCCTCTTGTGAATGTGTGCTGCTGCTTCAGCTATATAAGCATTGGCAACTATATGTGAGCATCAAAAATAAAGGAAATTACGTTCGCTATATCTATACAGTATAGAGAAATCTGTTCCTTTTATATGAGCTAGGGACTGCGTGCCATTTGGTTTAGTGGTCATACTACACAATATGGCAGCTGTCTTTATTTGCACAATACTGTACTTTAAAGTTTGGATCCAGACATAGTTGTGGGTAGTATCATGTGGCATTATTTTTCTATCAAAAGGAGAAAAGTTTAATCCTAAATGGCCCAAATCTACATATGTATTTTTCCACAGAGGGCAAGTATTCAAAAGGTGGAAATGAATATAGTTTCTTACCACAGGGTTAAGGTTGCCAACATAGCCTGATCCTTCGTTATTACCCAAAATAAGTATTCAGAGAAATATCTTCAAAACTCTAATGGCAAACTTTGTCATTTTAAAATAAAATTGGCAACTCCTAGATGCTTGGCCATTTCCCCAATTTAACTGCTTTTTTAAGAACTCTGGTGGATACAGGAGATTGTACTTATAGTCTGAATTAGTGAACGTTTATTCACTCTTTTTCAATATCTACAGTTTTGAAGAATTTTAACTTAAGTTTTTTGTTATATTGAACTCTTTCATATATATTTTTCTAGTCAAAGAAAGCCAATTCTTAATAAAAGATACCAAGCAAGTGAATTTGATTTTAAAAGTCTAAAATTACATATAATATATATTGAGCATAATAGGAGGATTTTAGCTTTAGATTTTGCTGCTTTTACGAATGGGTTTACAGAAGCTTCTGCTTTTGCACTAGAAATAATTATTGCTACCTTGGTTGCTGAGCAGCCAAATATAACTGAATGGCAATGAATCATGATTGTGAGTGGTCCCTTTTAGCAACAGAAATTGTTTACCCAAGGTTTCTTTAACATTTCTAAAGTCCTTTGTTAGCCATGCTTTATATATTATAGGGATGAGAAAAGTGAGCCCATTTTCTGTATACCACATCCACCCAACCATCAGCTGACATCACTGCAGGTGGGCGGGCGGACAGGGTTTAATACCGCATTGGCTGTGCACCCTGTTTCCAGCAGGGAATGAGATCGTGCAGTCAAGGCAGCAAGATATAAGTGGTGACTAAAGCCCTTAGCAAAAGTGCTGTTTGATGAGACTCATGTTTCTCCTTTAAGCCAGTGGAATCTACCCCACTGCTTCTGGCTGCACACCCACTTAAACCAGAAGTGCAGGCTTTTTCAAACAGTGCTTTTGCAAAGCACTTTAAGGCAGCACTGAGCAGGATCAGATCAAAAACTTTATTGCTGTCCAAACACTCAAAAAAACAATTTCAAAACTAGATACAGTTAAAACGACCAGACAGATGGAAGAAACCAAGGCAGTCATTTTGTTTTATATAGGGCATAATGACCTTTGTTTCTTATAACCTCCAAAAGAAACTTTGCCATGGCCAGTGTAATATCATTTGACCTGTCTTCCAAAAGATATTTAATATGGGAGGCTTCAGATTTTCCCAGCAAATTTGCCAGTAAGGGTTTGATCAGTTGGTCCCTTGCTTGCTCATATTGCCCACAATGCAGTAGAATATGCTTCATACAATCGACGTCCTGGGAACATAAACAAAGCCTATTCTGATAGGGGATGCCTCTTAGTCTGCCATTTAGAACTTCCGAGGGAAATACATTTAGTCTGGCTTTGGTGAATAAATGCCGATAGGTAGGTACAGACAAATTCCTAAGGTATGAGGATATCTGAAAGTCATACCCATATAGGATTCCAGCTGTGACCGGGCTGCAAATTACGTAAGATTGGGATCGCAGGTCGCTATGTGAGGTGTCCCAAAGCCTTTGCCTCAGGGATGCAATGTCGTAACCCAGATAATATAAGAGGAATGATGGCAGTCCAATCGAGGTGGCTTTTCTGGCCATAGGTTTCAGCCATGGGCTGACAAACTACTCATTGGTTAAATGTACTAATAATCCCTTCCCCAGGCCGAAAACAGAGATGTTGAGCCAGTATCTCAAGGTATCTCAATGCTTTGGTGGAGGGTGGGCATTTACCTAGTTTCCAGAAAAGAATTGAATTTCGGACAGTTTGGGACCTGTAATAGGGACTGAAGAAACTTTGCCTGGAACCTGTTGTACCAGACTTTTGAAGCACGGAGAAGTTGGGAAACAGATTTTGCATTAAAAACCCTTATGGGTGATGGAACATAATGGCCTCTCCTTGTAAAAAAGAATCGGAGTATAGCAAGTTTGAGCAGGATCTTCCCTGCAACTGCTGATGCAAAGGGAGGGTGATCCTTCAAAACAGTGTCATGTTGCTTGCTTTGACATCCAGACTTCAAAGGACCTGATCTCATGATGTCATTTGTGATATTAGTTGATTGACAAGTGGGTGGCTTATCCACCTGTCAAATTTGACCTGTAGAGCTGTTAAGTAGCCTATTGGGGAAGGGAAGGGCCATAGCTCAGTGGCAAAGGATCTGCTTTGCATGCAGAATGTCCCAGCTTCAATCCCCAGCATCTCCCTGTAGAGCTGGGACTGCTCCCTGCTTGAAACCCTGGAAAGCTGTCATTGTAGGCAGTGTTGAGCTAGATGGACTGTCAGGGAACTACCATCGGCTCAGAGGCGAGAGATAGAGGGGGAGTTGTGTTACAGGGAGCCTCTGAAAATCTTGCGAAGCAGTTCCTCTTCCTGAGAGGAGGAAAGCCCAGCCTCCAGTGGAGAAGAGGTGCAAGGAGCAGAGGATACTAGAGAGAGCCTTAACACCACGCCTGAGCAAGCCGGAGAGGAGGGAAGCACACCCCTGCCATCCCCGGTCATGTGCAGTAGTCTGAGGTGCAGGGAGGGGCGGAAAAGGCTTGGGGTGATGAAACTTTTATGTTGGGGGAGGTACAAAGACCGACCACTCCCGGATTTTGCTAGCAATTGAGCCAGACATGAACTTATGAGGTCATGTAAATAGTTTGCACCAAAATAAAGCCTGTAAAAGACAGGTCGGAGTCCTGCCTGGTTTCTCTCGAGCAACCACAACAGCATCTGACATGGACCAATGATCTGACTTGGTATAAAGTAGTTTCCTATATTCCAAGGCATCACTATACACTCTTTCCACACAGGCCTTTTCATCTCTTACTTTCAGTTGACTTTTTTTTTAAAAAAAAAAGATCAGTTACATAGGAGGTATTTTCTTTGGATGTCTCCAAGAAGGAGAAATATACACAACATAAAAGAAAGTGGTGCCTTTACAGCTCCCATGTTTTCTTTTTGTTGATGTGGTTCAAATATTTGTCTTCCGTGCATTCAACCAAAGAGCCTGAACGGCATGCATTGTTTCATCAAAAGAGTCTTAGCTTTTTGTGCTAGGCATTTTAAAACTGTGCTTCCTCATCCTATAGATGTGTTAAATAAGCATGAATTGAATCGCGGAAGGTTCCCCAATAACAAAACTGGTAACTGAACTTTGATCTTTTTTTTTAAAAGCCCCAGATGCCACATGGGTTTTTGTATTTAAATGTAGTAAACGCAAAACAGAATGGGGCGGGGGAGAGAGAGAATACTTGCTGTGATTGTCCTCTTAACATCTTTTCTTTCCCCTGCAGGAACTTTTTACACCAGAATGCAAGTTTAAGGAGTCTGTTTTCGAAAATTATTATGTAATCTACTCATCAATGCTCTACAGACAGCAAGAGTCAGGAAGGGCCTGGTTCTTGGGGCTCAATAAAGAAGGCCAAGTCATGAAAGGAAATAGAGTGAAGAAAACAAAACCAGCAGCGCATTTTCTACCGAAGCCATTGGAAGGTAAGCTTTACATTGGCATTAGTGGCATATCTTCGCTTTTTGTGCAGCACACAGAGTGAGTGACTTCAGGGGTACATTTCTATCATTCCCAAGGGTTTCTAAAGATTGCTGGATGACACCTCCCTAGCTCCAAGGAGTATTTTGTATATTGCTTCATTCTGTTTGAAAAGGGCACACATGAAAGGCTTTTTGTGTGTGTGTGGTGATACTTGATCAGAGCTTGAGTGTGGAAAGCCACTTTCGAAAGCACTTTTCCAGCATCTCAAAATGGACTGCGGATGTAGCATGGCTGCTAAAAGACAGGGCTGTGAAGAATGAAATTTTGTCTTTGTCGTAGGCTCAATAGGTGGCCTTTGAGAGAGCCATTCCTCTCCCACCAGCCTCAGTTCCCACCTGCAATATGGGGGTGATAAAAATATCACAAGGCTGTTGAAAGGATTGTTGAGGCAATATATGCAGAGCACTTTGCTTGAAAGTAAATTGTGAAATATAATTCAGAATAAAAATTCAGGGTTCGTGCTTTGTGATAAGTTTTTGTTTAACCAACTAGGGAAATCTGAATCTCAGCATATGCTTTTCTTTCTGATGATTTTTTTTAATGAAAATTGGAATGGAAAGTGCTTATAAAAGCTAAGTCAAATGTCCAGACCAGCCCATTTATATATCCAAGACTGAACAGAAGTAATGGAAGATGTCCCAACAAATTTCCCTACCCTCCCACCAAACTTTTAAAGATGAGGCATGGTACACTGGCTCATGAGACTCTCTCTCCTTGTGGGAATATTGAGATTGCAAGTGCACACTTGTCGGGACAAGTGGGTCTGCTCTCATCTCCAAAGGAAGTCCTGGCTATAGGTGGCAAGGCTGCACCCTTCTGTTCGGTCTCCCTCTCAGTCACTGCTGCCATCTGTTCAGTTTCTTCACCTTGACTGATCATGCTTTCCTCAGCCTCCATGAGTTCCCCATTCCATATGAACGCTGGAGGGGAATTCTGGCATCCCTGGTCCCTCTTCCAAAGTGACTGACAGGTTTCCTCCATCCCAGGTTCCCACAATTCAGTGCCCCCCAAACACACACACCTGCGTTTCTTCTTCTTCCATCATATCTTGCCAACTTTGCAGATGGCACTGACCCAGAGCTCTATCATAGGTCAGCCAAGGGTGAACACCTGAGGTAGGTAGAAAGCCTGGGTACAGGCTGTGTCTACTCCCCAGATGCTCCCCTGGACTCAAGCACGGGCACAGCCCCCTCTTGGGGGTTGACCAAACCAAGTTGAGTCCGTGGATTCCGTTAATGGAATACCCTTCACATAGGGATGGCGAGACCATTCCCCCATCCCTATCACCTGAACCAGTGCCTATCTGCAACCTTACAAGTTGTGACGATTTGCTACGTGACAGGTGAAACCCAAATGGCAACAGCCAATCAGCCAAGTGGGGAAAATTCCTGCCGTGCCCCTGCCCCAATGACAGATGACGCACAATGGCATAGCAAGGTCAATCGCAAAATGCCCTAAATATAGGGAGAGGTGGACCGATGTTCCGATGCACGAGCCAAAAGAGGAAGCTCTGGGTCACATGCATAGGTATTTATAGGTCCCTCGATCCATTGAGACAGCACCCCATTGGCCAGATTAAACCCAGCAATGAGGGACCTACCAGCCGGGTGTTGTGGCTGTCCAATATACCCACCCACAACAAGAGGGTCAGTCTTCCGGTCTCACCGCAACACGTCCCCTCTTTTAGGGAGGACGCACTTTCCAGAAGATGCTTAAAAATGTGCATTGACAGTTAATGAAATTAAACAAAATGCTGCACATTTTATGTTATGGCTTGGCCATTGGTTTAAGATTACGCTCCTTACATTTTCCTGAGTTTTAATTTAGTATTTATTTTTGATAACTCTATATCCGTCCTAATACAGTTTGCAATACAGTGGTACCTCTGGTTAAGAACTTAATTTGTTCTGGAGGTCCATTCTTAACCTGAAACTGTTCTTAACCTGAGGTACCACTGTATTGCAAACTGTATTAGGACGGATATAGAGTTATCAAAAAATGGGGCCTCCTGCTGCCGCCCGCCGGCACGGTTTCTGTTCTCATCCTGAAGCAAAGTTCTTAACCCGAGGTACTGTTTCTGGGTTAGCGGAGTCTGTAACCTGAAGCGTCTGTAACCCAAAGTACCTCTGTAGTAAAAAATAACTAAATGGCAGCATGAAAACAACCACAATCAAATATCATCCTGAACTGGTACTTGTGCTTTTGGGAAAGAGGTATGCAAAAGGAGGTGGCAACACAGGCAGGCTTGTCTGCACTACATGCGGCTGATTTTTTCACTTCTCCTTCTCTTTGAAAGCAAGGAGAGGGCCACAGATATGGCATTGCCACCAGTGAGTGCTGTTGCAAATGGCTCACTCTTTTGTTAGTGGGTAGACATTTGGGCTCTGCATAGAAATGTCACAGATCTACTGCTACCCCTTTCATTTAATGACCTTCTGGCCCTGATTGTTTAGATTTTATTTTCCCCTGTAGGTCTAGTCCAGAATAGGTTATGCCACAATAAAATCAATTTTTTGCTCCAACAGAAGAATGTGGCAACTATTCTGGATTTTATTTTCACAAATAGAGAGCGAGTGATGATTTGGAAAATATGAAAACATAAGTTATGCTTTCAAAACGACAGATTGTATAGATGTAATTCCTAAGAGTATGAGGCATTAGGAATGCACGATCCATATTGTATGCACATTCTTCTGCATAAATCTTAGTGAAGATGAACCATAGTACTATCATACACAAGAAATGGGAATCTGTGCATACTTATTATTTTTGTTATTTGTTAAATGCCTATTCTTTCCGCACACCCTAGCTCTTCCCATATCCTCTCTCTCAAGTACATAAACTTGCAAGAGCTCAAGTTACTTGCAGGACGGAATGCTGAATGGAAAGAGAGCAGCATGCACTGATCTGTGCCTCTCAAGGCCATGTATTTGTATTGAGAGGGGAAGGGAGGAAAGGGGTATTGGGTATGAATGATCCTTCCTCACATGTCACAGCACACGTAAACAGAACTAAGAAGAGTGGTGGTTTCCTGCCTCCCTGCTTAGTATGCATACATAACTTCTCCATCCTACTTTGGCATTGACAGAGCCAGTGCTTGACTTAACACTAACAGCCAGTGTGCCTACACCTCTATAGGAAATGCATTGAGCAGCAATTTCCCTAGGATTGGGAAGTCTGATATTGTTATAGTCTGTGTTTTCAAAATAGCACCATTAGTGGGCAGATTTTTTTCAACTGGGACCCTTAACCAATTATGGTTGGAGGTGCTGGCCTCGCCAATTTAGAACCAGTTATTAGGAAAGCTAGTTTTAAAGCTGGCCCTCCCAGTGTGTTTGTTAAATGCTAAAGGTGAATGGGCCAAGAAAACTATCAGGGTGGTGATGGTCGCCCTTACACATGGATATTTAATTAGTCTGCTAGCTGATAGAACGTGCATTAGCCTTGTGGAATCACTATAGGGGTGTGACAGCTTCCTGGGACAACTTGGATGGTTCAGATCTGGGAATAGCATGCCTGGTCTCCAGGCAATTTGGAGTGTTGTAGAAAGCTAATATATATCAAAACCCAAAAGGGATTTCTCCATCACAGGAGTCTAATTAAAATGTCATCATATTATAAGTAGCATAGCTGTCCCTCATTCAGACTGCATATCTACATAAATACTTGCTTTACATATCTTAATGTTGTAAATTTTAAACTCGCCCAGCTTCCAGTTCCCCATAACTTTTATACATATAATCAGAAGAACATATGACAACAACAACAACAACAACCATGTTTGTACCCTGCTCATCTGACTGGGTTATCTCAGCCACTCTGGGCAGTTTCCAACATATATAAAAGCATAATAAAACATTGCACAGTGAAAATCTTCCCTAAACAGGGCTGCCTTCATCATATGTCTTCTAAACGTTGTATAGTTACACATCTGCTTGACACCACTACTCCTTGGCGCCACTACAGAAAAGACTCTCTGGCTGGTTCTCTTTAGCTTCACTTCTTGCAGTGAGGGAACCGCCAGAAGGCTCTCAGTGCTGGATCTGTGTCGAGGCTGAACGATGGGGGTGGAGATGCTCCTTCATGTATACAGGGTTAGGGTTGTTTAGGTCAACACCAACACTTTGAATTGCGCTCGGAAATGTACTGGAAGCCAGTGTAGGTCTTTCAGAACCAGTGTTATACAAGTGTGTGTTTAAACTCCTTTATTTATTTATTTTTATAAAGCAGCAACTCAGTTAAATGGAGTTTAAGTATTGGGATCTCTCACATTTTACTTACGCATCTTATCTCTTTCTCTTCTCCCATGTAGTTGCCATGTATCGAGAACCATCTTTGCATGATGTTGGAGAAACAGTGCCAAAGGCTGGGGTGACTCCAAGTAAAAGCACAAGTGCATCGGCAATAATGAATGGAGGCAAACCAGTTAACAAGAGTAAGACAACATAGCCAGATCCTCATGGGTATTGTGACTTATTGAGCTCTCTTAAGTACGGCTGAGCATTTTATCCTTGCAAGACTGTCTCACTCTGGTGTCTGCGGATCAGCTGGAGGCAAGCAAATGCTTGCTCTTCACTCATCCCAAACTAGGTTATTGCAAGCGGATAAATCTCAACCCGTAACCCCTCCTACAGCAAAGAAGACGACACCTGGTTAACCAGCTGAACTCAGACCATGGAATGCCCTACCAGATATGGAATGCCTTTTTAATATCTTTTCTGTGACTGTGACACCTCATGTGAATGACATACTTCACAAGTACACTTGATATCCTGCCTGCTGACAGTTACCCATAACCCCCCTTTTGAGTCCAGGAAACCCATGTGTTTTAAGTTCAATTTTGTAGCACACAAAATAAGTAATTTCTAGATAGATGCTGTAAACCTGTGCTATTATGAATTTTCTCTTCTTCCCCCTTTTTTACAAGGCTGCTCGCTCTGCTGTTTGTGTGACTCCTTTGCAGGGATTGTGTTTCTCTCAGAGTTAAACGTTGCTGGTGGCTTAGTTCTGAAAAGCAATCAGGGAATCAGGGGAGCCTTCGAAACCCTATTTGGAATTATACCCGTCAAGGAATAGGATCATTGTCTCAGAGGTACAAATGGGGATTCGGCCTGAATACTCTCTAGTGTGTTCTTGAGGTTGGCATTGCTGAGAAGGGAAAAGCATCAAACATGGCCGGTCAACAATCTCTCGAGGCCAATGTTTGACATCCCCTGCCAGTTTCTTTTTGTGTGTGTGTTTTATACATATCACAGGCTTACTGGTAATGGTAACATTTGCCTTGCCCAGCGAGCAAGACCCACACATTTTTGGGAAAGTGGGTCCAAAGAACTCTGTAGGCCTTGTAGGCCTGAACTAAGGCTCATTTTTCATCTACTAGTCCTCATTATTTGAAAGTTAAAGAAAAAAAAATTAAGATGAATGAAAATTGCGCTACCTAAGTCCATTTCGAAACAATAGAATCCTTCCTGTTTTTAATGAATGGAACGTAATCCCATCCTTATTTTTTTTTGGCTGTAGTCCACTCTCTTACTCAGCAAAGCATGGGCAAGGAAGTTACTGTGTTCTTTTTTGCAGCACCAATGCAAGGGGTAGAATATACTTTAATACTTTCAGTGTTTTAAAAAAAGAAGGAAGTTTTTCAATGGGACATATTTAAAGAGTTCCTTTGTGTTTCTTTCTAAAAAAGCTCAGCATGCAGAGTTTAATGCTCTCTATATAATTTCACCAGTACCACATTTCCAATCCAGCTTTTTAAGATAATATATGCCCACCAAATTGCTAGGTTTACGGTGCCTTGCCTTGATCTCAGTATTCTTTCCATTGTACTACATGAACCTAGGAAAATTCTAACACAATTACAAGGCTAAGAACTTTTACCATTTGATTGCTTAATAAAAGAAATACTGTTGATATTTCCTGGATATCAGTTTAAGAGTGGGTTGAAGCCAATTGAGAAGTGAAATGACAAATGGCCAGAAGTCTTAGGAGACATGAGAAAAATGCTGTTAAGACGTTAAGTAAATTGGTAAAGAATTCGAAAGTGCTGATTAGAAAACTTGATAAAAGAAGAAGGCATGCTATGGACCAAAATGTACCTCAGTTCTGGAAAACCATGTATTAGACTATTCGGTGTTCATTTTCATGTCCCCCCCCCCCCGCCATTTCATTTTTTGAGACTGTGTTTTCAGAATGGCTTTTAAAAATTGTTTCACGTTTACATAAATTATGATCTGTTGAAATGTTCAGCCTGCTTAGGTAGTCAACTAGATTGAACATTGGTTAACTCTTGACGCTTACAAGATTTTCATAACAGCTTCTATTTTAATAAGCAAACACTTGATATACATCCAAGTAGGTTATGTGATGTTGCTTAAGTAGAAATATACAATGTAAGCATTCAGACCAATTTTTTTTTTGTTTTATTTCCATTTAAGACAAGAGACTGTTTAAGGTTGGTTCTTTTTAACCAGAAGAGTGAAGCACATAAAATGATGCTCAATTTTCCAAGCGCTTAAAAAGACAAAAGAAGAAGAAACTAAAGAGGTGTTTAAAAGCTATGAAAACGGTATGTGCACAAAAATAAACCCTGAGCATCCTTTTACCCCGTGGCTTTCTCAAAACACTCTCTTGTGTTCTCTACCACATAGGGACAAAAAGGACCAACTTCCCCTCCATTAATTGGATGTTCAGGGTGATCAGCAGGTGGTGTGGCCTTCTCATGCAGGTACACTTATGCGCAAGGGCTGTGTAGTAAATACTGAAACTGAAGGTCTCTAAACTATCCATACTTTGCTCTCAAATGTGAAATGTTTTGTGTTATTCTCTAAAGACTCAGTTCCAGCAGCCTACTGACTTTCATTCTAAATAGACAATTAAGTTTCTATACTGTGCAACTGGAATTAAAAAAAAACAAAGTTATAAAACAGGAAAGCAAAATAAAAAAGATGTGAAATGCATTCTTTCTGCAAAATTTTGGAATCAGTTTTGTATTGGTGGATAAAGAATGGGAGAGGCAGGTGTTGGGTTGACTTTAGCACTGGGAAGTTTGAAGATGGTATCCTATCTGGTCAGCTCATGCAACTGATTTTATAAGGCCAGCATAGAAAAAAAATTCTGCCCCTACTGCATCTTAATCCAGACTGCACTCATCACAGTATAGTCTGTTGGGTCTACCCTGCACTGGCAATTCTTCATCTTTTCATCTATGGAGAAGCTCATGAGACATAATCAAAGTTCTGCAAAATGGGATCAATATCCTTAGAAACACAACAATTTAATTTCCAACATGCAAACTCATGTTGCCAAGCCAACCTGTTGAGAGTGGCTAATATAATGTTAAGGCTGAGTTTATTTTTGTAATGTGAATGGTTGGCGCTGTACTGTAAGTAGAACACACAATGTCACCTTTGGCATTCTCTTCTGTGTCTGGAAGGGTCTTAAACCAGTGGAGAACCTGTTTCAGCACAAAGGAGAGGATTCATTGTTTCTTGTGCTTCAGTTACTCCTTTAGGTTTGTCTCTTGTCTCATCTGCTGCATGGGAAGAGGATGGTAATGATGAACTGCATGTCGTAGGCTATATGTATCAGACCTGTTGGTATGTACTGCTAAACTGACATACATATAAGCAATGAGTTTGTCTGCATTGTACAGTTTGTGTTTATTACCATTTTGTTGTATACACAGATGCAACATATTGAATAAAATATTTGTATGAAGGCATATTAAAAAACAACAACCCAACATTTGATATTTTACCCCCCAAAAAAGTTGTGCAAAGTAACATTGCATTGGCAGCAGTATAACAAAACATCATGTATATAGTTTGGCAAAATTCAATTCTCTCTCCTTTGACCATGCCAAAGAAAATTTTAGCTCCTTAATCTATTACCTCTCTTGCTGTTTTCCAGGACAACATGTTGCCATTTTGTTCCCTCTCAAATTAATTTCTGTCAAGCAACACTTGCTTTTCAACTGTCTGTTACTTGCTAAAGAACTGTACCAGTAAACTTGATGGAATCAATTTGTATTTACAGGTCAAATGTGTATACTGCCATGTAAACACCATGTTTGTGTTCCCACACTCCCTCAGTTTGCATGTTTTGTTGTGTTGGCTTTAGCTTCAGTCCCCGCAAAGGAGGCAGCATTATCAGCAAAGAACAAATATGGTAATGACAGACCCCAGCCATGTCATGCAGTTCTAATTGCAGAGGGAAATCAGACATTCCTCTGATCCCGATACCTGCTTGCCCTGATGGATTTCTTGGGCATATTGGGTTTTGCCATTCATGCCAACAGCTTCTTATGCTGAGATACATGAGAAAGGCAACCTAGATGAAGGAGCACCAAGCATGCATTAGAACTTGCCTACCCCAAACTCATCATTGGAACTGGATATCCGGGTGATGGACTGCAGCAGGATAAGATTGCACCTTTCATCCTTTTAGCAGTTAAAACAAAACAAAACACTTTTACTTTATTCTGCAAAATCTCATCTAAGTCCATGGAAAAACCCATTCCTTGCTAAAACACTGAATTAAGTACCACCTTTTGTTCTGTCTAGGAAGCATCCACAACACACAGGAGTTTTCACTAGCCCACCAACACTCATACACTCTTATAGGGATCTAATAGGGAGGTAATATATAAAAGTTTGCGACACACTTTAGGATTTTCTGTCCTTGAAGTTGCTTTAAAACTGACATAAAGTATTTGTATGA
Source organism: Podarcis cretensis (assembly GCF_951804945.1). NCBI lineage: Eukaryota > Metazoa > Chordata > Lepidosauria > Squamata > Lacertidae > Podarcis > Podarcis cretensis. The sequence continues at coordinate 84,779,183 of NC_137173.1, forward strand.
AATTATTTTTCCCTGCATCAATTTGATTTAACTTCTTTAGAATTATATTGCCCTATAGCAAACTATCAAGGCATTAAAAAAATAAATGACTACTTGCTATAAAGATTTTTGCCTGGGATGTGTGTGTATATATTGAGGGGGGTGGGCTCTTCTTACCATATGGGGGAAGGTTTTCACTGCCTTAGTGCCACTATGCTATGGCATTAGGTGATTTGGCTTACATGCCTTCTCTTATATTGCACTGAAATGCTTTTCAACTATGTCCTGACAAAACACCAACCATCTTTGGATACTTGAATACAATTTATTTTTAGCTATTTAGTTTAAAAATCAAATTCTTGTGATACTTTTCAAATGGAGGTATTTTATCCCCAAATGTTTAAGATTAAGAGTCTCATCTCCTGATACCTTTTTATTTGCTTCAAAGCAGGTTTGGGGGAGATAGGCTGCTAATTTGACCAGAGAAGCAGTGCAGGAGTAGCGGGTGCTAAACTCTTTCTTCCCATGCTGTCCCACTAGGCCCCACCCACCTCCAGCTACTTTTTAAGTTATGAAAGAGACAGCAGGAAAAGTCTCCTGCTCTGCGTGGCGTTTGGCTCTTAGTCTTTAAACAGACAGGTAGGATATGGAAAAATACCATCACTTTGGCCCTGGTTATCTCTTGACCCTATCAGATTATTTGGCTATCTTTCTGCTGCATATCCAGAAATTCAGCAAGTGATCATTATTTTCACTGGCAACCCCCTTGAGTGTGCTAACAACTTGAATACAGCCTGCTTGGGCATATTCCTTCCCTGAAGTGGACCATGGTTGTCCACAAATTATAAGTCACATCCTTTCTGGACTACATGAAGGGGGTCCCCACAGGAACACACACACCCTCAAACTTTGGGGGGGGGGTGTGTGTGAATTTATAAGACCTGTTTGCACTGGATTGAGACACGTTTCTTGAGTACATACTTGATCTTTCCTGGGGGAATTCTCATGAGAAAAGCATATTCACTTGCAATGTTCCACCTGCACTTTCAAGCGGCACCATCTCGGAAAGACTGTACCGCTAATTTTCCCTGAACATTTTTGTTGGGTTCAAAATTATACGTTGGGTTATAAAACTATACGTTGAATCTTAGATGTCAAGGGAAGTGTCAACTGCAGATTGAAGTGGGCAGTATATAAAAGCAACAAGCCAGCTTAGTTTATATTTCTGTATGTATGCCACTCAATCATATAGCCAACGACAATCCTCATTATGGCACACATAGTGAACAGGCTATGCAGGCAAGTGTACGACACCCAAGATGAAATCTTACAGCCTAATTAACTGTAGCAAAGTACATTCTCGGAAAAGTGAATGAAAATGGACGCTTACCCCTTCCTCCAGGTAGGTGGCTGTTGCGGATCCTGGTGCTCGGTCGCAATCCCTGAGATAGCCAAAACACACATTGCCAGGTGGCCATTGGGGGATTGCCCTGGCCGCCTGGGGGTTCCTGCCAGCTCCTGCACTTTAAATTGGCCAATGAGAGGCCTGCTCTGGGGGGTGTACCTCACTGGCTGAAAGAGCACTGGCTGCCCAGCTGCCCCAGCAGCCAGTGAGGCATAAAAGCCAGCAGCACCTTCCCTTCTCTTAGGTGAACTGGCTATGCATTCCAAGATGAAAGCTTACAGCTTACCATATTTTTCGCTCTATAAGATGCACCAGACCATAAGACGCACCTAGTTTTTGGAGGAGGAAAACAAGAAAAAAATATTCTGAATCCCAGAAGCCAGAACAACAAGAGGGATTGCTGCGCAGTGAAAGCAGCGATCCTACTTGCTGTTCTGGCTTCTGGGATAGCTGCGCAGCCTGCATTTGCTCCATAAGACACCCACACATTTCTCCTTACTTTTTAGGAAGGGAAAAGTGAGTCTTATAGAGCAAAAAATACAGTAATTAACTGTAGTAAAGTACATTCTCAGAAAAGTGATCAAAAATTACAACAATTTTGTTCCCACTGGACAAAGGGCTCCACGATATGAGGTTGAGATGGTATATAGTTATCAGAGGCATTCTTATCTCATTTCTTTCCCCACTTCACTATGCTTCCTCTGAAATCAGAAATGTGCAAAAGTTGGTGAAGAGCAGCAACGGAAGGGGCAAACCGCAAAGGTGCACAATGTTTTAATAAGATATTGCCACTAGTCTATCCTGAAGTTTTTCCAAGTCATAATTGTTCTTCTTTTAGAGCAATTTTGGTGGGTAGACTCGCTAATTCCTCAAATGTTTACAAAATTCTCCATTGTAGGGAACTCATTTTGAGGGCTTGCCACTTTGGTTTGTTTGCTCCCGATTGCTAAAGGTCACCCCTTCTTTTATTTAATGCATCACACATTGCACAGCTACAGCCCATGTTATTTCACCGTCTTAAGCAGGGTGGGGTAACAATAACTGCTAGGGGTTACTTATGTGGGATGGGAACGCTCCTGCTTTTCATGTTACCCTGTAAATGGCTAAGAAGTCTCTGTAATGACATAAAGGATAGCATTAGTAGTCATGATACACATGCAGTATAGTTCTATAGGAAGGCATGCCAAAGCCCACTGAAACCAAAGGGTTAAGATGTGCCTAACTGCATGCAATTGCCAATTGCCTGGGTGCCATTTTTGGTTAGTATTATCAGTTATTTGGTTAGTAATATCAGAGTGTTTACATCAGGGGTTGCCAGCCCAGCACCCATGCCATGCCATGCCATCCATGAAGGCTTCCACTGGTACCCATGGACAGGGACCCCAGACTGAGCTTTCACAGGGAAAAAGGCTTCTAGCCCTCCTAGAAAGTAAGTTATGGGGTAAAACATTCAGGTAACGTCCAAGCAATTTCTGTTAAATGCAAGTGAGTGCGGCATGGCCATTTCCCCTGGTACTGAGGGCTTCCTGTTGCTATTTGATGGCAATAGCCTGTGTGTGCGCGCACACACGTGCAAAATCCATATTGTATGATTTCCACAATCAGGATCAGCAGGCCACAGCTGACTTTCCAGCCACTTGCCAGGGGTGGCTGTCTCTCTAATTTTGTGTTATTCCATACTCCACGCAGCATTTTGTGTTACAGCAGCTATTTTGGAACTGGTGTGCCCAACACTCCTGAAAAATTTGAAATATGCCCACCCATCCAAAAAGGCTGGCAACCCCCAATTTACATAATCAGGCCTCGTAATCGTTGCTAGCAATGGTAAGAACTATAGTAGCACAAAGGACAGCCTAAAGGCAGCTACATAGATGTCTAAATACCAATGCAAGTCAGGAACCCAACACATCCTAAGAATTTATACAGCCAGCCTTGACTTCTCTCCTGCCTTTCTAGAAGATATTTTTACCAGTGGAAACACAATTTCTGCTCTTAGCTACAGTTGACTAACCATAGCGTCAGGATGTTAAAGAAGCAAAAACAGAAGAATGCTGCTGGAGCACATTAGGAACTAATTGGGTTGTTCCTATGTGCACCTACATGCACAATGCATGCATTACACTGAGAAGGTGGTTAATATGTGAGTTGAAGGTGTGAAGGGAGCAAATGGCCTCTTTATGTATGCAATTATTTACCAGCCCCCTAGTTCACACCAGTCATCTGATGAAATCAGCTTGTGCAATATAAACTGGTGGTAGGCACCGTTTACACAAGGAGCAAGAAGAAGAAAAAATGTATCCCACAATATTCCTATCTGCCCATTGATACAGGTCATCTGAATGGAGGTTCTCCTCTTTAATGGAGCTGCCCTTCGAAAGGAGATAATACACTGGGTTTCCGTTTCCATACTTTTCATGCTCAAAGTTCAGACTCCCCCGTTACTGTTCTGCCTCTGTACGTATTTTAGACCTTGGAGCTAATACATTAAAAGCTAGAGAGAGATAAAGCACAGTATGGTGTCCAGTTTGATTGGTGGCATGTTTCCTAGCTCAAGGCCATTTACAGTTTACACACACATACAAGTAAATGTGGCTGCAATCTGATGGCACCAACCCTTGCATGGAACTCTGTATGCAGAATGGGGCCCAACTTACGCACATAGAGCATTTCCTTTTATCAACAAGAGTCAAAATCCAATGCATATGGCTGAATTTTGATCTGGGGCAAATGTATTATAGTTGTCAGTCAGGAATAACATTTATTTTGAGCCCCTTTTAAGCTAAGTGCCCATTTAGCAATTTGTTATACAGATCAGCATTGACTGTGCAATGCTATCATTCAACTATAACCAATGTGGCTTAGATCCAGGCACAGGGAAGCCGCAACTATGCCCCATATTAATTGGACTGTGGATGTGCCATCCAATACCTTTCTACATAAATAAAGCCCAGCATTAGATGGCCATTGCAGTTGCTCTAGGGTCACAAAAATCACATGTCTAAAATATAAACATAGTTTTATAGACGTCTCTAGTCAAAGCAGCAAACCATAATTATGAATTATTGCATCACTGGAATCTTCAGCTAATACTGTATCAATATATTTTTGGAAGAGCACTATTTGGAGTTTAAAGATGGCATAGAGCAGCGCTGAGGAGTATCTGCCTGATTATGCATGCACATAACTCCTGTTTAATAAATTATGCACAGACATTTAGAGGTCACTGAGTACAGGCTCTGATAAGAGGTGTGTCTTTTGCTTTTAAAGGAGACAAGAAATGGAATCACATGAAGGGTTTTCTCCCTGTGTGTGTTGTGGGGGAAGGGAATTGTTCATACCCTGGTAATACTAGCTTCCTATAAACATCTCACACTTCAGCCATTTCTTTAAGGTAGCGGCTTTCTGTTTAAACAGTACCTGCTCTTTCTACAAAAATAAACTCAAGTTTCTACAGTAATTAAGAATATATATTTTGCAATGGTCTTTCCTCATTTCTGCATTATGGGTCAACCCAAAAGCTGAATATAGACATCTAAGTTGTTGCAACAAAATAATATATTAAACTTTTATATCTGGATACAAAGGTCTCCCCAAACATGTTAGCAAATTTGCTTTTGCCATCCTTTAACACAAAATGTAAGCATTATTTTTTAAAAAAAGAAAAGAAAAGAAAATGTATGTAATTTTTTCTCTCCGAGGAACCAAAGGGCTGCCAATTTCTCCATGTACAAAAAGTGATTCTATGTAAATAAAGCAGGGAACTCCCCGAGAGCTGTGCATTTCTTTTTCCATAATTCAATGTGAACTCCACACTGAGCAGCATTTCACCACTAAAAATAAAATTAAAAAATTGTTCCTAAGACTGACCTATTTGTATTTATTGTTCTAAATCCACAATTTCAATTTTCTGTGCTGTCCTGTTCTAAACGCCTTTGACTCTCTACACAATCACACTGAACAGATGAACTCAGGGCTGGCATCAGGTTTGGGTAGCTGGAGAGGCTGAGGCTGGGCTTCCCTATGATATATCTGTCCAATACGCCCTGCATTCCCCTTTTCTTTTTTCTGGCCTAGTGCTCTACCACTAGAAGACAACTTTGCTCAGGGCCCTGCCAAACCTGGATGAACTGACCTTCCTCTGGCAAACCTCCAGTTTCATTCTTTCTATTTTTAAAATGGCAAGGTTGGGTAAATACTAGGTCTGATTATAGTAGTTAATGCCAGGTGCATGTAACACACATTCCAAAAGTGGTATCAGTTTTCCTTTGCTTGCATCAAGGACCAGGCAGCAAGTATTGCTAATGTAACACAGCAGGATTATCTGCAATGAATAGCTAAACCAGGATAGCCAACACGATGCCCTCCATATGCTGTTGGAAAGCAGTTCTGCAGAACTTGTGACTGTTAAGCCAAACAACACCAGCAGAGCAGTCAGGGCTGGGTATTAGTCAAAGCTATTTCTGCTGCCTGCCTGGGACTGCTAAGACAAGGGAGCAGCCACAATATATGGCTGATGCTTAAGGCTTGCTGTGCAGTTCAGGGTATCTTCATGTGATCAACAGAGCCAAGAGACGTAAAGTGATAAGTCTGCTTCTACACAAGACTTGTAATCCACACACTCATGCACCAAGCCACCTAGGGGACAAAGAGGGTCAGGAGGCTTCGCTATAATAGCTCTGCAGCACAAACACATGCTGGGCTTCAAATCTCCCCTTCAGGATTGCAGTTAAGCTTACTAGCAAGTATTGCATTCTTGTAATTAAAATCCACTTAGTTACCTTTTCGGCAAGTTCTAAGAGCAAGAGGAAATCCCCAAGAAGCCTGCCTTGGCCATTATCCTCTAGATGGCAAGACACTCATCACAGTATATTGATTTATTCAGCCTGCAAGAGATCTGATGGGCACACAATGTTCCAGGGCTGTTGAGAGGTTCTCTCAGCTGGGATGGGGAGTCTGCAGCCTGATTTTACATGGGCGGGGAGAGCATGGAGGGAAGATAATGAGGATGTGACGGAAACAACTGGAGGGGGCGAGAGCCAAAGCAGATGACAGGATGGAAAGGGGGAAGCCCCATGCAAGTGATCAGACCATGGGCAAGAGTGATCTGACCCCCAGTAGACCAGGGAGTAGGAAGGACCTGAGAGAGGCAGAGAGAGGCTTTAGCCATGCAGTCCCTAACAGAAAATAAAATTCCCAGTCCTTCTTTATGCATTTGGAGTCCACAAGACAGATCACTTGGGAGCCACAAATCTGTACATACAACTGGCTCTTTTCCAAAATCTAAGCTGTGGCTTGCCAAACTTGCACAGCCTCCCCCCCTCCTCCCAAGGCTTCCCTCAGCATCTCAGTGAAGAAATGTGCAGGCACATGGCAGTGTGCTCTCAGGTTTGCTCTACCTGCTGAAATTAGAGGGACAGATTCCCCATTGTAGACTGCTAGGTACATAGCCAAGTGACAAGGGCTGGCACTAAGGCAGTTGCCAAATCAGTTTTGCCCACAAATTCTTGCTGCTTCAGTCACTCCCAACCTCCACCACAACTCTCTCAAACTCAGCTTTTTTCCCCCCCAGCCGCATCGTGCCAGAGCACAGTTCCTCCACCTCCCTCAAACAACAACTCCTGGTGCTAGGCCATGGCATGAACCAACTCCCAAACCAATGACCCTTCTCCTTCCCCCTCACACACAAACCCAACCCTGACATGGCCGTGCCATTGCTCCTCCCAGTTTCCCAGAGACGCCAAGGCCTACCCACAGGCTGCTGAGGCACCCCTTCTTTCTCCTCATTCTGGCTGCTCTAGCAGGAAGTGGTGGGGAAGCACATGGAGGGGATGAAGGGGCCTCCCCATTGCCCTGGCACACAGGGACAGTGGGGGCAGCATGGCTGCCAGCCTGTGGATAGGAGAGATAAGCGAGAAAAGGGTTCGCAGGGCGTGCAGGGGGAAGGGAGGAAGGAAGGAAGGCACAGGGGGCAGTTCCAGCACCTTTTTTGCATATAAAAAAATCCTGCTTATACCTAGTGGGAAACGGGGCTGAATCGCCTTTCCCCCTATTTCAGCTATTCAGTTAGTCCTGTGGATCAGCGACCATGAAACAGCAACCAACCTTGAGGTCACCCCTACTAGTAAGTTTCTCTGTGTGAATGAGGTGCTTTTTGTGCTCTGGCTTACCATATCCCTGGCACACCACTGCCTTTTTTCTTTCCAGGTCCCTGATGGCATTGGTGAGTGAGAAGAGCCAAATCAAGGCCTATACAGTGGTACCTCGGGTTACAGAAGCTTCAGGTTACATACGCTTCAGGTTATAGACTCGGCTAACCCAGAAATATTACCTCGGGTTAAGAACTTTGCTTCAGGATGCGAACAGAAATTGTGCTCCAGCAGCATGGCGGTGGGAGGCCCCATTAGCTAAAGTGGTGCTTCAAGTTAAGAACAGTTGCAGGTTAAGAACAGACCTCCGGAACAGACCTCCGGAACTAATTAAATACGTAACCCGAGGTACCACTGAATGTACTGCTGAATTACTTTTACTAATTCATTACTAATTCAGGGAGGCTTTACGATTCATTCACACAGTCCTAGACACTTGGGGTGCTCTACACAACAGCAGCACATCTGATTGCCAATAAAAAGATTACTTAAAAATACGCATTTTGGCAAACATCTGCATTGTTCCAGTCCTGCTTGGTGCTCCTGGTAGTCTCTCTTTTCCTTCTCCTCCTCCTCATCCTTCACTCTCACAGACTTTGGCCTAATTTAACCACACTACCATCAACTCCAGCTGGCTGCAGCAACACCTCTGATTTTGTTCACGGGTGTCCCCAGTGTCATGGGTGTCCCCAAAGGACGTGCAGTGACATCCTTAGCTGTGTAATGTGGCTCATAGCAGCCAGTAAAATTGTGAGCAGTGGGGGCAAATGATGGAAAGAAAGGGGGGGAAGGGGAAGGGAAAACAGCACTGGGTAACAGAACTGAAACAATGCAAACGTGCTTGCAACATGGACCTAAATTCACTGATGTAGGTAGTCATTTTCTGGCACCTTTTGAAATCAAACAAGGTAAGTAGTTTCAGCTCACCCTTTAAGAAAAAAATCAAAACCTTCATGGAGGGAGAAATTCCCTCACGTGCCTCCTTTCCATTCCATCTCTTCCCTACACTTACTAGAGACCTGTGGAAAGGGGTGGTGTGTAGGGCAACACAAAGCAGAGAGGGTGTGTGTAGCTGAGTGAGCGAGTGTGTGTCTATGTGTGCAAGAAAGAAAAGGCCAGGATCAAAGGGACCTCCTCCTCTAATTTAGAATTTTTACATATTTCTGAACCAGCGTTTTCATGCAGATAGTTCTTATTACACAATGAAGCTGAAATTCAGTAGCCCAACTACATTATATAATGTGTCTTGTCTGTGCAATTTCCAGCAAAGATTATTTGTGGCACTCTAACAGGCTGTACTGTGTTCTTCTGTGATATTGGAGGGGCCCTACCCTATTCCCACTGACTGCACCGAGAGCAGGATCAAAACCTGGTGTTGTTTATTGGATTCCCCCCGCCCCCATGCACACACACCTGGAAATATGCTGCTGTGCTCACTTATATCTAGTGGTGGATTTGATTGTCTTAAGGTTTGTCTTGCATTTAAGTATTCTAGCAGCCTAAGTTAAAATAAACAAGCACCAGACCCAAAAATCCTTCAGTCTTCAGTGTTCCGTGGCAGCATTAGGAGTATTCTGTCCCAAGCCAGATTTCGCAAGCATTTCCAGTCCAACCTTCCCAGCACTCACAGTTTCCACAGCTACATATACCATTTCCTGGAACAAAACAACACAGGCTATAATTATCCATAATTGAAATGTACTTCATTAAACATGTGTTGCTCTGCAAACGTCGCAAACCATCAAACAGCTTTATTTCCCCCTGTACATATTTTCTCTTGCTGGACAGAACTCGCTTTGCAATTTGATTAAGTCGTCACCAAAGAAAAAGCCCGCTAAACAGTTTGCCATCAAGAAGACACTGAAGGTTACAATTAAACCATCAGAGTTTACAGCCAGCTGCCTCTGTGCTGCTTAGCTCCAGTCTTTGTGCTGCAGTTCAAGGTACAAAAGAAAATGGGCATCTTCATCTTTTGATCCTCTAGAGACGCTTTAGCTATGCTTTATCCAAATCCAGATCCCTTTCCTGGCATGCTTCTTTCAAGGCAACCAAGTGTGTATAATACTAGCAGAATACTAGCAGAATAAAACATTAGCAGAATTCAGGACTCAAAAGTCAGGTTTGGGATGGAGTAAAGGTAAAGGTAAAGGGACCCCTGACCATTAGGTCTAGTCATGACCGGCTCTGGGGTTGGAGTGCTCATCTCGCTTTATTGCGCGAGGGAGCCGGTGTAAAGCTTCCGGGTCATGTGGCCAGCATGACTAAGCTGCTTCTGGTGAACCAGAGCAGCACATGGAAACGCCGTTTACCTTCCCGCCGGAGCGGTACCTATTTATCTACTTGCACTTTGATGTGCTTTCGAACTGCTAGGTTGGCAGGAGCAGGGACTGAGCAACGGGAGCCCACCCCATCGCGGGGATTCGAACCGCCGACCTTCTGATCGGCAAGTCCTAGGCTCTGTGGTTTAACCCACAACACCACCCGTGTCCCTTTGGGATGGAGTGCTTGCCCCCAAACTCATGCCTGCCATTCACAGACCTAATTCATGCTCCTGAACACTGTCTCCTTCCTCTGCACCAGTGAACAACCTGTGAACTATGCTTTAACTATTCCATCTTACAGAAACTTTTGTGTCCAATTTGCTACCAACTACCTAGGGTGGCCATGTGTCCATCTCAGGGCTTTTGTTTCTCTCTCTCTCTCTTTGCTGCCTGCGGCAGCTATTTTGTGCTGACGCCTGCAGTGCTTCTATCAACACCTCGTTTTTTTTCTTTACCAAAAAATGAACTGGTCCTACTTGACATTTGAAGACATCCTCTATTTAGAGGTCAGTCCAGCAAAGAACCGTAAGAAAGGGGAGCAGAACTATTAGCACCTGGAGCAGGTCATCTGATTGCAGAGTTTCCTGCTATATGTTTTTTAAGAATAATACCTGGAAGCCTTTGGCACCACAAGGGCATCTCAAAGTGCCATATGAGCCTCCCCGGGAAAGGTATTCCATGAAGAGATTGCATATGTCAAGGTAAATCAGGGATGGGGAACCTGTGGCCTTCCAGATGTTGTTGAGTCACAGATCCTATCACCCCTAATTGCTGGCTGGGGCTGATTGGAATTGGAGTCCAATCACCTTTCCATATCCCTGGGTTAGATTATCAAAAGCAAGTACTGTAAGTCTTTGTTTAGCTGTTTGTTCCCTACATTCGTCTGTCATTTCAAGGTCAAAACCTGTTGCAGCAACAGAGCATTTGTCCTCCAAAGTACGTATGTTCCTGGCAAAAAAAGGAGAGGTCTAATGTCACTAGACATCCCCCTCCTACCTTGTCTCTTGATAGCTACTGTTGCCTATTTGGCATTCGCTGTCTGCGCTTCTTGGGCAGAAGACAGATGGGCAGACCTTTAATTGCCAGACATCATGTCAGGAGAAAAGTTGTCAGGCTCCTTGACATCCTCATGGAAAGCATCCAGACATCAGGCCAGACTGCAAGATGCATGGCTGTTGGCTAAAATGTGCTGTTCTGCCACTGTCCAGTAAACACACACGTGCTTCCCTGATGTTCTAGAATCATGGAACTGCAGAGCTGGGAGGGACCCCCTGAAATGCAGGGAACTCAACTAAAGAAGTACATTTCATATTGCGTTATGTATTCTCCAATAACTGGGCAAGTCATTCAGAGAAATTAAAGGGTGTTTCCCCCAGCCTTCTCCCAAGATGAAAAATGTAGCTTTCTTTCAAAGCACTAAACTAAGGTTAATCCCAATATAGCAGTTTCAGTGCAATATCACATCTTCAGCAGCAGTGCAGGAGCTCTGCTATCCATCAGGATAAGTCAGCTTCAGCTATTAAAAAGAGCATTATGGGATGGGAAATGTGCCCTCCAGCACTCCAGCTACATAGAGCTTTCAACAAACTTTTGTACAGATTTGCTTCTCACTGTCACCACGGATTGCTCCCCCCCCCCAAAAGGTCATATTTTATTAAGAGACAAAATACTGTGTTTTGAGAGCATGGGAAACAGGATGTAGCTATAGTGTGTGTGGCCTGTTTCTTTAAGAGGTGTGCCTGTCATCAAACAAACTCCCCTCCCTTGCTGTCAGTGACAGTTTTCTAACAACAAGCCCTAGGGGGGTGTGCATATAAGTGCACATATCGCTGAAAATAATGCGGGGAAGATGTTAGGGGAAATAGCTTGCGAAAATGTGTATGTTAGGCAAAATGATATGTAATAATAGGAAAAAAGTACACTAAATTGCCAACCAGTTTTCATTATAGATATAGATATCCATATATATTATGAACTGATGCTGAAATGTGGCAAACTGAACTTCAGATTCAAAAACAGAGAGAAACACAGAAAAAACAAAATTGGCAGATTTCTTGTATAATCTTAAGAGTTGGAAGGGACCCTGAGGATCATCTAATCCAACTGCCTGCAATGAAGGAATATGCAGTAGTCCCATATGGGGATCAAACCTGTAACCTTGGCATTATTGGTGCCATGCTCTAACCAACTGAGCTATCTAGCTGTCTTCTTGACCTTCCCAAACCAGGAGAGAGGTTTCCTCCTGTTCATTTGGAACTATGAGCTTTGTAAGCAACCCTACTGGGTTGCTTTGTCTCTCAGCTTATAAGCACAGTGTGGTCAAAAGTGCATATGTTGGTGGGTGGGAGGCTGTTGGGTGAACAATTGCACCATTTTGCGTGGCAGAGGCTGGCACGCCAGATAAACTCTTTCAGTCTCTGCTATCCTACGTGCTTAAAGAGAGGAGTTGGCAGGGCGATTGTGCCACACCTGTGCAAACAAGGCCATCGTGTTTGTCACAGTCTCTGTCGTCGCATTCGCAGAATTCCCCTGTGATGTACCATTCCTGGGGCGAACAGATGCACTTTCCGCAGTGACAAGAACCTGAAAGCACACAAAAAATCATTATTAGCACTTACAGAACAGTGGAGCTTTACCTGTCGGGCCTGAAACATCTTGGGCGCACAATCAGTGCCTATTAATAAGCAATTGTCTACAAGGAGATAATCAAGATAAAAGCCCATTGAAGAGAAGAATGCTATAGAGGTGTGCTTTGACTTGAAGAGTTTTTTATAAGGCCCTGTAGTGATTTCTCTCCATACCTCCTCCACCTCCTTCCATTTTGTTTTAATAAGGAGTTACTGTGAAGAGGTAGATGCTTTCGCTTTCTGCCAAAGCTCTAAAATCAAGGCTACTGTTTCCCAGTGGGACAAAGCAGTGTGTGATTTATTAATTAATTAATTTGGCTAAGGTAACAAGGCAAGAAGGGACAGGAGAGATATTCCTTGAGGGCACTGAAGCCACTAAATCCAATCAGGGATTTTTTAAAACAACAATAACAACAACGAAGTAGGAAGAATAAGCTACACAGCCGTTTATTATCTGCTGGCTGTGGAGGAAGCAGAGCATGCCACAAACACGACCTGCTTTCCTTTCGAAGCAAAAGGCTTTTGTTTCTCCAGCCCACGGGTCATATTGGGTGCCCCACTCAAACAGCAGGGAACAGGAAAACTCGAGCACTTGTGTCCACGAGGGATGTCTAACTAACCCCATGACGTATAAAACTGAGCACAATCCCACTACAAAAAGAAACACTTTCAAGACCTACTGATTTCAGTGGGGAAAATGAATCAATTCTCTCTCTCTCTGGAATGAATGGGAGTTGTGGGGGAGTTTAATTTTGGCTAGATTGTGTGTGCTGGCTTAAGTAGGCGCAGTTGCGACCCTCTTTTGGCCTTTCAAGTCTTCCCTGTTTCATAAGGTGATGGTAAAGGGATCCCTGACCATTAGGTACAGTCGTGACCGACTCTGGGGTTGCGGTGCTCATCTTGCTTTATTGGCCGAGGGAGCTGGCGTACAGCTTCCGGGTCATGTGGCCAGCATGACTAAGCCGCTTCTGGCGAACCAGAGCCGCACACGGAAACGCCGTTTACTTTCCCGCCGGAGCGGTACCTATTTATCTACTTGCACTTTGACGTGCTTTTGAACTGCTAGGTTGGCAGGAGCTGGGACTGAGCAATGGGAGCTCACCCCGTCACAGGTGTTCGAACCGCTGACCTTCTGATCGGCAAGTCCCAGGCTCTGTGGTTTAACCTCTGATGGTTGCTGGATTATTATTTATCCAGAAGATCTGTCCTTGCATCCAGGGGTTGGCTCTTAGAATCATAGAGCTGGAAGGGATCATGAGGTCATCTGGTCCAACCCCCTGCAATGCGGGAATCTCAGGGGCTACTGGCACTTTCTGCCTCTGATGAGTTTAGGCTCGGCCAAACTGGGCCGGTGTCCCTGTTCCGCCATCAACTTCACTGGCATACCGAGTTGTGTTTTTGTGTGTGGACAATGTGTCTTTTCAACCACAATGCTCCACCACCAGGAATCACAGCTGGAGGTGCCGGCAACGCTAATGTGAAGAATCAGCTGTTGAAATAAATTCTTCAAAAATAAATCTTTCAGGCAGAAACCTGGAAACGCAGCCAGAAATTAAGCTGAGCCTGTAGCTGCCAGATGTTTTAAGATTTCATTATTATTTTTTAAGAAAAGTGTTTTGCACAAAATGCAAAGCTGCATTAACAGCTTGATCTTCAGACATGCTCACCAGCGTATAATTGCTCGATATGGTACCATAACAACCGACCTAGAACAAATGTAATAAAATGGCCTTAAAGGCCAATCATTTCTTAGAATAAGGTGCGTGTCCTCTTCTGCGCTAAGAGCGAGCCAGTGAAGGATTAGTTGGGTTAAGAACAGCAGCCTAGCATCAGGCTTTCATACTCTGAAAAAAGGCATCATATTGTTTCCCCAGGTAGCTAACCATCAAACTTCCTTTGTTTAATTGCAGTGCATACAAGGTGCAGGATACTGGAGCTAAAGTGGCTTTTTCCTCAGCTCCCATCATCCTTGATTGTTGGCCATCCTGGTTGGGGCTGATGAGAGATGAACCCCACAACCTCTGTAGTGTGTTTACTACCCTATATTCCATGATGCCTGTTGCCTATTGAGACAGGTAAGAAGGAAGACAAGAAGCCAAAGCGAATGAAAGGCAAACCCACCAAATTCTATTCGTTCCCCCTTTCTCTTTCACGCTGAGTTCTACAAGCAAGTAGTTAAGTATACCAGTATATATTCTGCAATGACAAATAGTTTGCAATTAAACCCAGAGAGGAAAAATAATTTAATGTATACCTAAAACTGCCTAATTCTCCGCCACAAAACACATACACACAAACCATTCCACTGCTGGAGTGGAATGTGAAAACAATGTGCAATGTGAAAAAGGTGTGCAGCCTGGGAGTCATTTTGGACGCACAGCTGTCCATGGAGGCGCAGGTCACTTCTGTGTCCAGGGCAGCTGCTTATCAGCTCCATCTGGTACACAGGCTGAGACTGCCCACAGACTGTCTCGCCAGAGAGGTGCATGCTCTAGTTATCTCTCGCTTGGACTACTGCACTGCGCTCTATATGGGGCTACCTTTGAAGGTGACCCGGAAACTACAACTAATCCAGAATGCAGAAGCTAAACTGGTGACTGGGAGCAGCTGCAGAGACCACATAACACTGGTCTTGAAAGATCTACATTGGCCCCCAGTACGTTTCCGAGCACAATTCAAAGTGTTGGTGCTGACCTTTAAAGAACTAAACAGACTCAGTCCAGTATACCTGATGGAGCTTCTCCACCCCCATCATTCAGCCCGGACGCTGAGGTCCAGCTCTGAGGGCCTTCTGGCAGTTCCCTCACTGTACGCCGGCTCCCTTGGCCAATAAAGCAAGATGAGCCAAGTTACAGGAAACCAGGCAGAGGGCCTTCTCGGTAGTGGCACCTGCCCTGTGGAACGCCCTCCCACCAGATGTCAAAGAGAAAAACAACTACCAGACTTTTAGAAGACATCTGAAGGCAGCTCTGTTTAGGGAAGCTTTCAATGTTTAACAGACTATTGTATTTTAATATTTTTTTGGAAGCGGGGTATAAATAATAAATTATTATATTACTATTATAATGAAGAACTTGTGCAGTTTTTCCTCATTCAGCAATTTGCCTAAGAGGGGAATTTCCTTACTTTCTATTTTCAGTTGCTCAGCTGAATACACAGTAGCTAAGCAGAACTCTGATTTAAAGATGGTGGCTCAGTCGGGGGGCCACTAGGTGGCGCATCGGAAGATGGCTGACAATAACATCTCTCCGACCCACACGAGGTAATTTGGAGGCAATGATGGGGGTAATTAGCCTCCTTAACCCCACCAGGATTGTGGTGGGGACGACCCTTGCCTGCTGTGCCCTATACCACCCCCGAATTTGTGGGGGTGGGGGCACTAGGCACAAAGCCCTCCTGTGGGATTTTTGGCACTCTTTGACGCCGTCCCTGATTCGCGCCGCTGGTTGCAATGATCTTTAAAAGAAACAATTTGGACGAGATTAATTGCACATACATCAAGGAAAAAAGGGGAGTAAAGACTGCTGACAGAAGAGATCTCTGATAACAAGACAACAATAAAATACGAGAAGATACGTCAAGATACGGTATGATAAATGACTGAGGGGGGAGGGAGGGAAAAAACCTGCCTTTCCCTTTTCTATGTGATTTAACAAGAATCCCCCTCCCCTAATGAGTCAGAAATTAAGGACTTAAGCTGTGGATTTAAGGCTATGTGGAGATAAACTTTCGATCCAAAGCAATGTTTCAAGATGAAGCTGGAAAGCTAAGAGTTTTGGAGTGACGCAGTCAGGAAAAAATGCCGTCGCCATTTTGTGAGGCATTGTGGGAGCTCTTGGGTCTGGGAGGAGAAAGAGAGAAATAGAGTTGTTTACATATCGTGAATCAACTTCTCGGTGGGACTTAAGAGCGACAAATGCCAAAATTTACGATGGGAAGAGTGACGTTATCTACGAAGGAGATATAGGGAAACCATCTGGACTTAGTGGAGGAACGGGAAATCCACACAGGAATATAACACTTGCTATCGGCTTAAGGAGACTAACAGAAGAGATCGTAAAGGAAAAAGAGAAATTATACAAACAAGATATGATGTGGCAACACCAAGATAAGACTGGATAGAATTATGAACTTTGTTTGGACTGATTGGGACTGATTTGGACATTAACGCAGTAATAAGAAGATGATCTGAATCCCCCTTTGGATCTTGAAGTATGGGTTCCCCCAACAAAATTTAAAAATTTGGCTTTGTAATTTGGAATTTATATGATGTGATTTAATTTGATGTGATTGGCCAGTTAATAAAAATTATTAAAAAATAAAAAATAAAAAATAAAGATGGTGGCTCAGTCTTGGCTCTGTGGAAGTTTCATTTACAATTACTGTTCCACCTTGCCCGAAGAACCCATCACACTTCTGTACACCAGGGATGGAGGTCCTATGGATCTTCAAGTGCTGTGGGACTCCAACCTCCATCATTTTCCAGCTAGCATGGCCAATGGCCAGGGATGATAAGGGCTGGGGTCCAGAAACATCCAAAGGGCCAAAGGTTTCCGCATTCCTGGCTCCAGACAACATCAGGCGAACCTTGCAGTGCAGCAATATCTCTCTCAGCTACGTTCTACATTGACCAATGCTCAGAACCAGTATCCCTGTGAGAGCCATGTCCCTCCATCCCCGCCTTGTGATGATGGTAGCAGCCATATGGGTCCTCTGCTCACCATGGCTAGAAGCAAGGAACTCAAACAGGAGGCCACTGTGCTAGGTTTTTGAAGTGTTCAACATAGCACGATGGGGCCCAGCTGCCACAGTGGTGGCAAACATCCCACGGGACTAGTGTCAGCCCTTTATATGAGCCTCTCAGTAGCAATCTGCATCCTAGCCCATGCGCAGAACCTGATTTTTTGCCTATTGCTGAAAACCAGAGTAGTGGGACACAGACATTCTGCTCACTGTGACAAAGGCAGGCGATGACTTGATCGTGAACTTGAAAGTGTCCCACATTGGCACACGGGAAATTAAGAAAGCGCTGTCATGGGCAGTGCACCGGGCATTTGAAAAGGCCATTTGCAGTATTAGAAAAGCGAGATACTAAATACATGTAGATGAATCCTGAGAGATAGAGGTTTGTTTGTTTTTTTTAAAAAAAAATTAAATAAAACAAAAACCAAAGAATCACATCCTACACAATTTTAGAAGATTATTTAACTCTCTTTCCAACCCAGAGGGCTTCAGTCACCACTGAGCCAGTCTTTTCTTAAAATGTCTGCATTTGGTACAAATTTCATAGGTTCGAAGAAGCAGCCATAATTCAGTTTGCAACCAAAAACAAATGGCAATCTAACAAGGTATAAAACCTCTGAAATGAAGGAACCCCCTCAGACTTTGATGGATATGAATGGAATCGGCAGTCCAAAAGAAAAGAGAAAGAATCTCTTCCCACTCCAGACAAGTTTAGCAAACGTGCTCACACACCTGCTGGCAACACTTGGAACATCATGCCAAGATATAATCCCTCATACACAATGGCCTCATATAGATACACACACCCACAACTATACCTGCAAATGGGACCACACGCTGTTGGTAAACAATGCCTGAAAGGAAAGCTTCTAAATACAAAACGGAGAACCTCATGACAAGAGTTCTCTGTATTGTAAAATCATTTTGAAAAGCTGTCAAACAGCGTGGGAGCTATGAAAGTTGAGTGCTACAATTTATAACCTGCAGGCTGTGCTTTTTTTAATCTCCCAGAGCATGCCCATACACCGTGGCACTCTGTTTCCCCGCACTTACCCTTCCCTGAGCACAATATGCCGTCCGCTGATTCGCAGAAACTTCTGCTCTCGCTTTCCGTCATGTTGCACTTCCTTGGGTGCTGACACAACTTCCCAAACCATCCATCCTTGCAAATGCATCGACCGCAGGAACACATGCCGTGACCTAGAAGGAGAGATGGCGAGGCAGGGAGAAGTTTGTATTTTAAGTTTATTATGAGGAATGGGTCCTGCATAGGACATTTTGCTGCCCAGGGTGAGCAAGATTGCAACTTCCTCCTGAAGCTGACCAGCCAGGTACTTGGATTTTACTTCAGCACTGGCAATGAGGCACCACTCTCCACCACACCTGAGGGTGGCAGGCTAGGTTATGGGGCACAGGGCAGGTCACATAGGACTCATAGCTTCCAACAAAGGGGGAATGGATGAGGGAAGCTCAAAAAGAATGGCTGTGGAAACAGTATTTCACTGGGAATGTATTTCACAAAGAATAGGTGGTATTAGGGGAAGGAGGTAACAATTGACAGTTGGCAGTTGGCAGTTAGCATTTGGGAATTGCTTGGTTATGTTAGTTCCATCTTGACTGTAAAGGTGAGAGGACTTCATGCGGACGCTGTCTGGAGGAGTTTGCAAATGATACTTGTTCAAATGTTGCCAGCCTGACAAGTGAAAGGATTTATTTTCAACTATTTGTGAAAGGCACATAAATATATATATATATATTCACAGATAGATAACAGGAACTGCCACCACTGCCTTCCTCTCACACACCCAGCAATTGCTTTCTGAGGCAGCCCCCTCACTCTGCCTTATGGCAGTAACAGCATCGGCATGGGGTCAGAACAGGCTGCGATGGATTCCCCTTCGCCTTGTCAACAAAGGAGAAGCTTCACCTGCTAAATCTCTATGACCAAAGCCTGGTTGGGGCACAGGGAAATGAGCCACGCAAGAAGGTTTTGTGGCAAGCACAGCCCTGAGTCCAAACAACATCCCTCCTTGTCAGACAATGCCATGCCAATAGTACACAGTGCAACGGCCAGAGTTTCCATGCCCAAGGCAGGGCTTAAGCCAGATTTAAAAAAATGTGTTGGAATGCTGTGCAAAAAGCTCACTTTGCCACACTCGACTTGGAAAATGCCTTCTGTACTTTTCAGAGTTCCCAGGCAGGGCAAAATGCAGCATGTGCAATCACATCAATCACTGTGACTTTGTAACTGAAGAAGACACACCGGGTGGGCATCTGCCTAGACCAGACCTCTTATGGTGGGCATGCCCCAGGGAACTGGATTGGCCTGCTGCTCCCTCACATGTGCACACACTGTATCCCCGAGGATTTGGAAATGCACTGTTCCGTACTTTGAGCACTACTGTGCACAAAGAAGAGGCCTTGCCGAGTGCAATGTGAATCAGTCCTTCAGCCCTTTGTGAACAGCAGGAAAGGGACTTTGCTAATTTCCATGTTTATATGTCCAGAAGTCTTTGAGCTGCTCTTATTTGTGTACACAGCAGCCTGAAGAACAACTTGTCGAGTCGAGTCACGTTACCCTTTCCAGTCCACTTATTGATTGTTCTTCATACAAAGTTAAGCACTCAATAACTATGGCATGCTGCGTACTTTACGGTGGGCAAACTGGATCTCCTTCTACACTCACCTTCGCAAACATGCATCTGCATACATAAACAGGAACCTGTTTGCAAATGTATATGTAAGCCTACATGAATATTTAAAGCGGGCACTGGTTTATAATTGGTTGCAGTCTCCAATATGTAATTGCTCCAGGGGTAACCATGACAATCAATCCATAAATCAGGTCCCCACACACAATCTGATCCACCATAGCTGTATCTATATCTATATTTCATGGACAAATATTGTACAGATTGGAAAGATGAGGGAGTGCACACAACCCTTAGTTAGCAAAAGTGTCTCATTTAGCAATGTTAGCAGGGTTCAATGTGGAAGAGAGGGACTACAGCAAAAATGGCCTCAGCCCAGTATACCTGAAGGAGCGTCTCCACCCCCATTGTTCTGCCCGGACCCTGAGGTCTAGCTCTGAGGGCCTTCTGGCAGTTCCCTCACTGCGAGAAGTGATGTTACAGAGAACCAGGCAGAGGGCCTTCTTGGTAGTGGTGCCTGCCCTATGGAATGCCCTCCCACCAGATGTCAAGGAAATAAACAACTATCTGACTTTTAGAAGACATCTGAAGGCAGCCCTGTTTAGGGAGGTTTTTAATGTCTGATGTTTTATTGTGCTTTTAATTCTGTTGGGAGCTGCCCAGAGTGGCTGGGGAAACCCAGCCAGATGGGCGGGGTATGTATAAACAAACAAAGAAATTATTATTACTATTATTATTAATCATACAACCTATTTATCAGAAGGTATCATTTACTGAGGAAAGTGTGTGCAAACTCCTTTCCCTCTTATGATTCTTACCCTTAAGCTTCACTGTTTTGCCCTCTCTCCATGACCATGCCAAATTTAGTGAAAATTCAAAGCCCTATTTAGTGATAATTGTTTCACTACCCTTAAACCTATGAAATATGATTCAAATTTTGTCTCATTGATTTGTGAGCTGGCTACACACAGTTTTTACTCTCTCAGCTTCAGTTATCCAAGAGTATAGAATGGAGATAACAGACCCACCCTCAGTGGGCTCTTGGGAGCATTGCAATAAAAATAATTGTTAAATGCATTAAGCACTGAAAGTGAAATTTAAATGATGAACAACATTATTTAGTAGTTCTATTTTATTTTTCATCATGGCAAACTCCCCACCCAGAACATTTTTATTCTTTGGGATTTGGATGTTGCACAGATTTCCTTTTGAAACAGCTCACATTTGAAAGTGTTATAATATTCTAAACATGTTCAATACTCCAAGGAGAAGGATGACCTGTGCACTGAAGTCTGCAATCCTAAGCACATTTACTTGGAAATAAGTTCCATTGTAATCAATGGCATTATTTTAAGGGAATGGAACAGACTATTTAGGACATCTCCCCTTTTGACTTCTCTGAGCAAAAGGCTAAAGCGCTGGGTCACAGGTCTTGCTGAGAAAGCTCGTTCCTTTCTTTTTCAGATGACAGGCAGCTGCATTTTCAAGTCGCTATAATAAACATGTAAGATCACGGCTGCTTACTCCTTATACCTACTTGGGCCTAGAGTCAGAAAAGAAAGCTATTCATCAATCTCTGCTAGTCAGAGAGGGCAGGTGACCATTCTTATTCAGATCACCTGCATTGCCATTCACTTTTTCCTCTCTCATTTCAGTAGGCATCTAATCTCCAGGCAAAATCCCTGCCTTTCTCCGAGGTCCCTTCAGCTGTAACACTTTCTGCTTTCTCAGGGGGGCCTAAGGCTTCTGTCCTTTGCAGCAAAAATGAGACTGAAGTTGGTTCCCAATGTAGCGATGCAGAGTGGCATGCACACACTGAATAAGAAAATGAAGTTTCTCTGCCCTGTGCCTTAAAATAAGCTGCGCAATACCTTATCTCGTGCATCTCTATGGGAACCAGGAGACAACTTCAGCCTTGCACAGCAGAAACTTCCTTGGCAAGCAGCACAACTTTCTAAGCTGACACAAAGCGTCAAGCAGGCATTTTAACAAAGCAAATCTGGCAGGTGGTAAACTGGTGGTAAATGTTTTCCAAGGGTAACATGAACCCAGTGTACACCAGTGAAAAGGGTATTGGCACCTGACTCCTACCTTCATTTCTGTGCCTATTTCCATCTGCAAAAATCCATACTGCAAATCTGAAACACTGCCCTGATTTAGAGTTATGCAATAGATGCATTTCTGTTTTAACGATAAAACTACCAATAGCAAATTTAGGTTGTGCGACTTGATTTGGAACTCTTACACACAAACTTGCTTTGCCAAAAAGAGAGAGACTTTTTGCAGTGATGAAAGTGACAGAGAAAGGCAGTGGAAAGTGTGGGGTAATGCTTGCTTTGATGGTTCAGTGTTGTCTAACTTCCCTGCAAACAAACCAGCATAAATGTTCAAATGCACAGGTCAACTGAAGCAACCTTATTCAGCCTACGGTTCCTTGAGTCACTCCTCATTTTCTTCCACATGTCAATTTAAGAAACCATCAGGATCCTTTAAAACCAATTATATGGCAATTCCAGACTGTGGTGGGTTGCTCTTTGATCTGCTCCAGAGCCGTATATTTGTTCCCAGTATTCTCCTTACATAACATGTACTTTGGGGCTGCTGGACAGCAGACTTGCAGGAAATCGTTTCATCAGGAGTCTGATCTGATAAAGCGTGTTCTCCTTCATGGAGAGCACGTGTTGCGGTGGGGGCCGCCAGGACACTCCAAAGTTGGGGGGGGGGCTAATTGACCGTTGGCCACTGATGCGATTGGGGCTTCCCTTGTTGTTGGGAAGAAGTTAATGTTGCCATTTATTGATTGACAGCCAGAAATAGTAAAACTCCTTGCACGAGGCTAAGGCTTCCTCTTTTCGCCCGTGCATTGGATTGCCCGTCCCTCCCTCCCTAGAATAGGGTTGTTTGCTTTGACCTTGCTATGCCTGTCATGGGGTCGTCTGCTTTGGAGCGGGGGCCTGGTAGGAATTTTGTCCATCTGGCTGATTGGCTGGGGCCATTTGGTTTTTGCCTACTGCGTAGCAAATCGTCACAACTTGTAAGGTTCGCGGTTAGGCATTGGTTTATGGTTTGGTTGGTTGAGGGGCATGGATTGGCTGTGCCTGCCCCTCTAATGCTGCTGCTGCTGCAAGGGATTCCGTTAAAGGAATTGGGAGCTAACTATTGCTTGTCCACTCTGACAAGGGGGCTCGGGCCATAGCAATGAGCTCCTAGTTGCATTTGGGGTGAGGGAAGGTTCCCTGCTCCGTCGCTACCCCCAAGTGTATTCCCCCATTCTGACTTTCGCATCGTGCGGAATGTCAGTCTGTCCCCCATGGTGGGGGCAGATGGTCGCAACCAATGCCTACGCAACCACTCACAAATTTGTATTTTAATAAAGTTGTGGCCAAAATTATGCCAAAAATCTTAAACAAAAATTTCTGTGTGATGTGTGAGTTATTGGGGTGGCCCTGGGGACCTCGGCACGCAAAGAGGATGAAGAGTGTGCATTATGCTGGGCGCCTTGCTTTAATTTAGCAACATACCACTGCAGACAACGCCATCTATGTCTTCACATTGCCGATCGTCACACTCGCAGATTTTGCCATATATTTTGGACTCTCCTGGAGGGAAACAAGTGCACTGGCCACATTCGCATTTCCCTGTAAGAATAAGCACTCCATCAGTCGCATGCAACAATCAGAGCTGCATTGGGTCATTAAGGAAGCGGCAAATAAATATAAAGATCGTATTGAAATACAAATGCAATATATTCAAAAGGAGAAATTCTAGAAAGACTGCTACATCAAGGCTCCCACCTCTATTAGGAATAAAGGGAGCTACCTTGAAAAGGTCTGGCTGGCTGCCCATTTGGCCAATATCATCCACTGGCAGTGGTCTCCAGGGTCTTCCCTATCATGAGCTACCTGGATTAGAAGATGCCCAGGATTAGACACAGAACCTCCCACATCCAAAGCAGGTGCTCAACCACTGAGATATAGGCCTTCCATATTAGGAAGGTGTCATGGTACCCACATCTCATGGCTTCTTTCTAGAAGAGTCTTGTAGGCTCAGCCCACACTGCCATTTCTTCATAAAAGTGTAGTCAACAGTGAAGAAGAAGGTACTTCTTCATGAAGAACATGCTTAACTATGGAATTCACTCCCACAGAAGGCAAAAGCAGATTTGACAAATGAATGGCGTATAAGGCAATCAATGGCCACTAGCATCAGTGGCTAGGGATGGGAGAGAGACTTTGTGCTATCCATCAATCAGGCAATGGCTTTTTCCACCTGCCTTGCCCCACCCTCCAGCCCCTAGGAGCCTTTCCCAGACCATGACCTTGAGAATAGCAGAAGCAGCTGGGGAGAAAACAGAGGAGTTCAGGATAGAGATAGAGATAGAGATAGAGATAGAGATAGAGATAGAGATAGAGATAGAGATAGAGATAGAGATAGAGATAGAGATAGATATAGATATAGATATAGATATAGATATAGATATAGATATAGATATAGATAGATATAGGTGTGTCCTTGTTTATCAATCTGATCCTTTTACATGGGTTTGTATGTTTTGTGATATTTTACACATTGCAATTTGCCATTATCTTTTCCTGAGTTTAGCAATTCTTTATTGTAACTGATAAGTGCAAACTGTTTCGTTATTATTTGCTGATATTTAATTTTATTGTTTACTATTATATTCAAATAGTTTATTGAATATATTGTTTGACATGAGTTGTTTATTTCAAACCTATTTTTTGTATTGGATCATACTGTTATTAGGTGTGTGAGCTTTGCTGACTTTCGTTGTTTCTTCAGCTTGTCAACAGCCTTGTGTACAGTAATATAGAAAGGCAGTATACAAATTAAAAGTGAAATGAAATGAAATGGTCTATGTTCACTGTCAGAAGCAGGGTGCCCTTGGGTACCAGTTGCTAGGAGTTGCAGCTGGGGAGAGTGCTGTTCCACAAAGGTCCTGTTTGCCGTCTTCCCACAGGCATCAGTGCGAACATAGGTAAAGGTAAAGGGACCCCTGACCATTAGGTCCAGTTGTGGCCGACTCTGGGGTTGCGGCGCTCATCTCGCTTTATTGGCCAAGAGAGCCGGCATACAGCTTCCGGGTCATGTGGCCAGCTTGACTAAGCCGCTTCTGGTGGACAAGAGCAGGGCACGGAAACGCCGTTTATCTTCCCGCTGGAGCGGTACCTATTTATCTACTTGCACTTTGACGTGCTTTTGAACTGCTAGGTTGGCAGAAGCAGGGACCGAGCAACAGGAGCTCACCCTGTCGTGGGGATTCGAACCGCCGACCTTCTAATCGGCAAGTCCTAGGCTCTGTAGTTTAACCCACAGCGCCACCCGCATCCCTAGTGAGAACATAGTACTGGGCTAAATGGGCCTTTGGCTTTTCTTTTGTTCTTTCTGATCCGGGATGGCTTTTCTTATGTTTTTCATGGAAGTCAAGGTAGGGTTACATAGGGTTCCCAATTTGTCTCCCAAGCAGGCAGTGTCTGGACTCAGACCTGCGAAATTAGCTTCACCAAGGTGCCCTTAGATCACAGAATTGGCTGTGCCACTTTAGACTGAAGGCAAGGGAATCAGTATGCATCCTGAACACAAGTTCCTTGGAACTGCAAGTGGGGACAGTGCTGTCATGTTCGTGCCCTGCTTGTGGGCTACCCAGAAGAAGCATCTGGTTGGCCACAGGATACCAGACTCAATGGGCCTCTGGTCTGATCCAGCAAGGTGCTTCTTGTGTTTATCATCTACCAGTCCTGTTTCCCCACACCGCTTCACCAGGGCCCCCCAACCTCCTGTAATGCAGGAATCTCAGCTAAAGCACCCAGGGCAAATGGCCACCCAACCTCTGCTTATAAGCCTCCAAGGAAGGAGAGGGGAGGAAGGAGAGGAGAGGATGCAGCTTAGACTGTACTGCATCAGAGAGAAAGCACCCCACAGAAAGGTGCCAGAAATTCTTCCAAAGAGCTTACAAGTCAACCAGCCAATACATTCCCATATTCTATGGATGACATCAACTGTAGAATGTATATTCTACCATGCACTTATTCCAACATTGCATCTAATACACGTTAGTCTGGATAATTCCAAAAGATTCGGGGGAAAAGCAATAAATAAAAACCATGGCTAAATTACAGGTCCATATATACACACTAGTCTCTTCTCCCTCACATATTGTGTCAAAAACCAGTGCTTTCTTCATAATACCTTCCACAAACTCCCCCCCCACACACACAAGTGTGTCTTGTGATCACAACTTTGAGAGTTGGACTTATGTGCAACACAATGCAGTGGCTAAAATTATTATTAATAATAATTCCTAGTTTACATCTCAGCGAATAACAAAGACTTGAAGCCAATCCACTCAATTGTTTCTTTTTTCTATATTCTACCATTCCCTATAACATTTGTCACCATCTTTTTTTAAAGAAAAATTCACCTCCTCCCCCATCCTTCACCCCCTCAAAAGTAGCCAATTTGCTTGACAGATGGGCAGAAAAAAGCTTAGTCGCGTAGCACAGGACTAAATTCCAGGTCGCTCTATTAAAGAGGCTGGCCTACTGGGCCAAAGAAAAGAACCCAGCAACAACAAAACAGGAGAGCCCATTTTCAGGACGCAGAGGGAGATAATGTCAGCAGTTGTCCTATTTTATTGAATGTGTCTGCTGTGGAAATAACAGCTGGCCCACACGGCCTGGGCCTTTCCTCTTGCTTTGCCTTACGATAACCATACTTTCAACGCAAACTTGATCATTTGCGTAATTAGAGGAAATCACAGGGGAAAAATGAAAAAGGGATCAACACTTTCACCAACGCGTTTTTCCCTTCCCCGGAATAATAGGTTTACCATAGCAACCCGGATGCAGAGGGGGAAAGTGAACACCAGAAATATCCTCAGCTCTTTTTAAAAGTACAGCACATACAGAAACAATAAAACGTTTGAGGGTGATAGCTGGACTTTCGGCAAGTAAAAGAAGTGCAGATTAAAGGTGAGTAAACTCCTCTCAGCTCAGTTTGGAACTGACTCAGTATTTACAGTGTTTTATTGAGTCAGACCATCAGTTCATCAGTAAGGTCTATGCTGACTGGCAGTGGCTTTGCAGGCTATCATTCAAGTGTCTCTCCAACCCCTCCCGGTAGATTGTGTTTCTGCAGTTTCCACCTACTGGCAAAAAGGCAAAGGTGTTACAGTGGTGCCCCGCAAGACGAATGCCTCGCAAGACAAAAAACTCGCTAGACAAAAGAGTTTTCCATTTTTTGAGTCGTTCTGCAAGACGAATTTCCCTATGGGCTTGTTTCGCAAGACGAAACATCTTGCGAGTTCTTGTGAGTTTGTTTCCTTTTTCTTAAAGCCGCTAAGCCATTAACAGCCGCTAAGCCGTTAATAGCCGCTAAGCCGCTAATAGCCGCTAAGCCGCTAATAGCCGCTAAGCCGCTAATAGCCGTGCTTCGCAAGACGAAAAAACCGCAAGACGAAGAGACTTGCGGAACGGACTAATTTCGTCTTGCGAGGCACCACTGTATTTAGAAAAGTTGTAATTAAGCGTGCTTGGAGGTCTGTGCCTCAGATGCTCATATGTTGTTCAGAAAAGGATGAATATCCTAGGCACTCTGCAGACTTGCCATAGATATCAAAGTGAGAAAAGTCCATTAGGTTAAGGAACAGAATTCAAATACCCCAGGCACAAGAAATGGATTCCACACCAGAAATTTCCGCCAACAAACCCAGGGCCCTGGTACCATTTTTTAAACAAGGATCACTAAAACAAAACAGCAGTGAAGGTCTAAAAGTATCACACTTTTTCTTCTCTAAGCTTTTCATTGCATTTTCTTTGCTAGAGACCAGGGTTGGAGAACCTTTTCCACCCCCGAAGGCTCTCTCTGGCAGTGATCCCCCAGTCGGATGCTCTGAGTGGTTACCACTAGCAAAAGTTTCATTTTTCACAGAATATAATGCACATAATACATTTGTCATTCTGAAGTATGTTGATTCTGGATCCAAAATATGCTAGACAAATACAAAGGCTCAAAATACTAATCTAAGAGTTTTATTTCTGCAAAAGAAAGAAAACGTTACACACTTTAGATAGGCCAAAGTTATTATTTCCACCCACAGATGTTCAAGTTGCTTAAGGACACACTGTAAGGACATTGGCATTTTGGCCCATTATTGTATGCACCACATGATGCTATTATGTTGCCATTCACTATTGTCCAGGGTTTTTTTATTATTTAACAAATGAGGAAAGCTGCTGAAATGACTGGTGCAAAGAGTTACACTGAATATAACGCTTACCCACAATGCTGGGACTATTAATTACATGTATTTGAACCAATTTGCAGATGCCTACAGAGGATAATAAAAGCTTCTTTGTAAACTGTGAGTTTTGATTTAAATACCGTGTGCTAGAAGTTGAACTACAGTATATAATTTATTGGAATTTCTGCCCCTTTCTACAGCCTGCAAAATGCCAAAGAAAAAGTGAATAATAATAAGTGTTCCTACAGAAACACCATAATTTCCTTTACATTCCTATAATGGGCAGATTTTTCCCTACTCTTTTCATTCTGAGTTCATACTTTCTCAGCTGCAACAAGGGACGAAGGGGAAATTTCAGTTTTACATAAAGTGTTTGGGGTCAAATTACAACATTGGTCTATTGATCTATAGAACAGATCCAAAGCCTGTTGCCACAGTAACAGAGTGCTTTGCAATTTTGAACGTATCCTTGTATTACCCCAATTTTACAGATTGGGAACTAAGACAAAGGCTACCCATTGTTCTTGAGAATATTGTCTCCGTATTTGGGTCTTCAGTGCAGTTTATATGGGCATGTACTCAATTTCCATTACAAGTCTGGATGGCAATATCAAATAAATGGTTACACAAAATGAACACACATCTAAATGTTCAGAGGGCGCCATTTTAATATCAAATAAATGGTTACACAAAATGAACACACATCTAAATGTTCAGAGGGTGCCATTTTCTAGATCAGACCATTGTGGTGTTTTGCCTTGCATTTAATACCTGTAACCAATTTTGGCTTTAAAAGGTTGTCGAGATGA
The DNA here is from genome assembly GCF_951804945.1 of Podarcis cretensis. NCBI lineage: Eukaryota > Metazoa > Chordata > Lepidosauria > Squamata > Lacertidae > Podarcis > Podarcis cretensis. Next base: position 84,808,124 of record NC_137173.1, read on the forward strand.
TTCATTATCTGCTTTGCAACCAAATAATTAGAGAATCAACCATAGTGCTGGTACACCTGAGCACAGTGGTGGCAGTGGCTTTGGAGGAGGCGGCCAAGGCGCTAGGACGCAGCACTTCACATTTTGCCTCTGGCAGCAAAACCTCCCGGGGCAGCTCTGTTCCCCAGCAAGTGCACACAAAACTGAAATCTAAAAAGTTGTGATGTGCCAAAAAATGTTTTCCTGGACATCAGACTGTTTGTGAGTAATCGGACACTGTTTTCAAACAAGTTAAGTTCATCCCATTCTCCATCCCTTCCAAAAACAAGTACCAAACCTAGGATATGTGAAACTCTATGGCAAAGAAGGGATCATCTGACTATGTGCAGAGTGCATCTTTATCATCATCGTGAAATTCTACAGCTTCTCCCCCACAGAGCTTAGAGTAAGAAGCAGACCTTTGAGTGACTACAATAAATGCTTCAACTTTGGGGTCAAATTCAACATGGTGAGAAATGTGTAATGGTGCTTTTTGTCACTGGAACTTTTTAAAATAGCAGCTGTTGGGTGCCTTAAGCCAGATTGCAACCATAGTGTGGAAGAGATAAAAGGTCTAACTCCCACCTTCCCTTGTGGTATTTTCCAGGTGAACATTCTACCCCCCTTCCCAAGCAGCTATTTGCTCCAGGAAGCAAGTGAGAACCGTCAAGTGAAAGCTCATGCACTGCCAACAGGGAGAGGGTGCTGGGAGCAGTAAACTCTTGCAAAGCAGTGCAAGCCAGTGGGACTGAATTGTAGAGAGGATGCAAAGGGGTGATTACATTGTGTCTAACCAAGCTGAAATAGACAAAGATTTGCATTTTCCCCCAGCCGCCCACTTAAATAATCTTAGTTCCAACCAAAAATATTTAAATATTTCTAAATATACCTACTGGAGCCTTTGTAATTGGCCTCCAGTGATATTCCTCTAACTGTACTATGTTTTTACTAATTGCTTCCCCCTGTATACATACAGTGCTACCATATGTGGATAAGGATGTTCTAATGACATCTACGATATTAATTGGAAGAAAACTGACACACATCCTAGCATTATTCATACGTTTATCTGAACTACTTGCATCCTAGAGGGACTTGTAAAGACTAATATATGATGAACTAGGAAGTGGGTGGTCCTGCCTTGTACCCAGCTTTTTAAGCTAGATGCCTTCCCCGCCCCCTCTTGCTCCTTTTCTAATTCACACCACGTGGACTTGGCAGCCTAGTTTACAATCTTATCCTCATGTCGTTGCGCACGGCAGGAGTAAAATTTGCTTCCATGGAGACAAGTCCCCAAATCATTTATGAGCATTTATTCTTACGTATTCCCACTGTGTGAGAGTGGGAGTTCAGCTGTATAAGTCACTGGGAGGAAGAAATCATGAAAAAAAATGGGGGGGTCAGGGAGAAATAAAATAATAGCTTACTACGCAGAACAGAAGGGGCAGAGGAAGTCAAAGTATTCTTAGGAGCTACATGGAAGTCACTTCCCCCCATCTAGAAGACTAAGGAAAACATTCAGATCTTTATTGCTCAGAATGTGCTGGTAAAGTGTTGATAAAAGTGGAGGTACATCAATACACTACACCCTAGAAGTAGACAACACATGTAAACAGAGTTTGTTCAACTCATGGCTCTGAAAGACAAATGCAGACCAAATGGGGACTTCTCTTGAGATTCCTGTTGTGCCAACACCTTAGGAGTGGTGGTTTTTATGTACTCTCATAAATACAACAGATAACATGTGTTGGACCTTTTACACAGGGCCATGTGAGTCTTTTCCCAAAAGAAAATTGCCACCAAATACATGAATTTGGAGGTTACTGGTAAAAGACGAGTGAATTTGATCTACCACAATGCAGTCTGTCCTTAAAAATTGTTCAGAAAGATTAGCTAGTTCAGAACATGATGGCTTATAGCTAACTGGATCACACTGGCTTGATTGTATCATGGAATTGTAGAATTCATATCTATACTGAAATAACTTCATTGGGGCCCAGCGTGTTTCTGCTTTCGATCTTTAAAGCCCTCAAGAGGCTGGAGCTTCAGCACGTTTCCCACACAAACCTGGCCAAGATTTATATTTGGAGCCACTTCTTGGGATGTTCTTTGAAAAGAAGGTTACTTGGGTGGCGACTGAGGAGAAGGCCTTCTCACTGGTGATATTTTGTTTTATGCCTTCCCCAGGTAGTCTCAGCGGGCACCAACACTGCTATTGTTTGGGAAACAGGTTAAGAGTAGAGCCAAGTCAAAAGTTGAATGGTTTGAACCAGTGGCATAGCGTGGGTTGTCAGCACCCGGGGCAAGGCAAGTAATTTGCGCCCCCTAACCTGTGGATTTGCACCCCCTAACCCTAACCCCCAGATGTTGCGCCCGGTGCGGCCGGCCCCCCCGCACCCCCCACGCTACGCCACTGGTTTGAACTTTCAGTTAAATTTGGCAAAAATGACACCCAAAATTGGGAGTGGATGGGTGGGTGGTTGGGAGAAGCATTTGTGCCAAGCTGGGGAAGAGCTTGTTGTTGGTAGTGAGACCATAGCTGTGATTTCTCCTTCTGCCACCCTCCCCGCCCCCACTACCTGCGATGGTGGGAGAGATCCTTCTGATAACCACCAACTCCTCCTACCTGGAACTACAATGAGGCCGCAATCCAAACCAAAGATGCCTGCAAACATATCACAAGGGATGGCAACATCAACCCCACCATGTGGGAATTCCTTACAGACAACTGCAGTGCCTGGAGACAGGCAGTCAGGTTGTGCATCCATATCAGTGACCAGAGAAGGAATGACTGCTGGGAGGAGTGCAGAGAGAAGAAAGGCCATGGCGCATCTGCAGCAGGACAACTGGACGCCTGTCAGGGAGAGGCAAATGGGAACAGATGAAAGGACAGAAACCAGCAGTTATAGAGAGCCTAAAGAGATTATCAGCAGCTTGTTGTCTGACAGTCAGTCTGACGTAGAGCGGGAGGAGGATGAGCCTGGGACAAGTCATGCTGTACACAGAGGAAGTAAGGGGAGGAGTTTTCGCAGACTTGCATGCTGGGTGAGGAAAAGGAGGAAGTAAGATTAGAGGGAGCAACTGCGCACAAGGGGAAGGAGGCTAATGGAAATGCTGGAGATGTACGTTTGATCTTTGTCAAATAAATCAATTGTTTGGAACTGGCTGGGAGCCCAGAGTCTTATCTATGGCAAGCTGGACAGCACTAACCCTCTGACAGCGCCTTCATTTGCCCCTGCTACTACAAAACCTGTCTCTCCCCTGTTGGTCTCCAAAGCCACAGCAGGGCCTGTAACTCTCCAATGATTTGACTTCACACCCCCCCCCAAAGGCACAGTCATACATTGTCTCCTGAGATGGACAGATGTCAACAACAGAAACCCCAAAGTGTTCCAGGGGCAGGGAGGAGCTAAGTCAGCCTGGGATATACAGTGGTACCTCTGGATGCGAACAGGATCCGTTCCGGAGCCCCGTTCGCATCCTCAAGCAAACACAACCCGTGTCTGCGCATGCACAGGTCGCAATTCACCGCTTCTGCTCATGCTCAACCTGAAGCAACTTTAACCCGAGGTATGACTGTACTATTTTTCATTAGTTTTCATGCTTATATCCCACCCTTCCTCCCACCAGAGCCAAGGATGGCTAACAACAAGTACGAAATACAAGCACTATACAACAGTAATCGAAACAACAAGATATGTACAGTACTAACAACTAAACTAATATGCAGTGGATAGATAAAATTTGGACTGCTGATCTGAAAAAATATATGCAAAAAGATGGGTGTTCTCTCACCTTTAAAAAAAAGCACAAAGAAAGTAGGAAAGTACTTTGCACACCCACCACCATTTGCTACAAGTTTCCCTAAGAAACCTCTTGACAAATTGCAAAAATGGGAGGTTTTCCCCACTTTGGCAAATGCCTCTTTAACAAGCACTCTCCATTTCGTTTGAGCTCTGTCTCCAGTGCTTTGGTGGCACTGAACGTTTAAGCCTCTAAATAGCTTTTGCCCTGCACACTTGAGATGGATAACACTGCTTTTCCCTATTATGTCACTAAGCAAAGATGGATCGGGTAGCCAACACCAGCTGCTCACAGAAGCAAGTTTGCAGCTGCATGGAAAATGTGATTTCTCTCTTGGCTTTGTGCAGGGCTGTCCTTCTGTACAGTTATCTGTCATCAATGAAGAACCTCAGGGTATCAAATCAGGTTTCGCCACAGTCACAAAATGCTGGAATCTGAAAAGGCTTTCATATGAAAACAAGATACCCAGTATGCACTGATGCATGGCTACACCTGATACGCTACAAATGCATTCATGATTAATGCTATTACTGGCATTTTGGAGGGGGGGGGGAGGGATATACTAATTTATGCAACCAGCTTGCAATCTATGCATTTTTCTAAAGTTAACCAAGAAAGTTTCTTCCTGCTCTTCAGTGCCACAGAAGTCTTCAGGGTGAGGAGACTGCTGAGCAGACTGGTTAGGTAACAGGTGGCGCTGTGGGTTAAAGCCTCAGCGCCTAGGGCTTGCCGATCGAAAGGTCGGCAGGTTCGAATCCCTGCGGCGGGGTGCGCTCCTGCTGCTCGGTCCCAGCGCCTGCCAACCTAGCAGTTTGAAAGCACCTCCGGGTGCGAGTAGATAAATAGGGACCGCTTACCAGCGGGAAGGTAAACGGCGTTTCCGTGTGCGGCTCTGGCTCTGGCCAGAGCAGCGATGTCACGCTGGCCACGTGACCCGGAAGTGTCTCCGAACAGCGCTGGCCCCTGGCCTCTTAAGTGAGATGGGCGCACAACCCCAGAGTCTGTCAAGACTGGCCCGTACGGGCAGGGGTACCTTTACCTTTACCTTTAACCCCACACAATTGCACCCATGGCAATAGCACCCCAAATGCCATGCTTTGTTCCCGGCCCAGCCCCTCAGAATGAATGGCAGCTGTTTAGTTCTAGGAGAAAGCAAAGGCACGCAGGTAGGGACACCTTCAGAGCTGCAGCTAAACCTGCAACTTGCGGCAGTGATCTCAGTGTCTGACATAAGAAGCAAATTTTTGCCCATCCCAACCTCGTCTCACATGGAAACCCACTTGCTTTGTCCCACATTTATTTATATCCTGTCCTTCCTCCAAAAACAGACCCACAATTTAAAACGAAGGCATTCTAAAACAGTAAACACAGTCTAAAACAAATTACAGGTGTGTTTGGTTTTTTTTTTAAAAAAATAATAATCTAAAAGCAGTTACAGGTAAAAACGTTCTGCTTTTTTAATCATTTAGAAACATTATTCCATCCATTAATCTCAGGATTACAAGGAACAACATTCTTCAGCCACCAAAGATCAGGAATATTTTTTGATCCCTCCTGAAAGTTAATAATAATGGAGATAGGCACACCTCACTAAGGAGGGCATTTCACAATTGGAGAACCACCACTGAAATGGCCTTGTCATGGGTCAGTGCCAAGTGGTCAGGCATCGGTAGTGGCACCACCAATAAGGCCTCACCTGCTGATCGTAGGGTTCAAGATCAGCTTGGGTTCAGCTAAGAAGCTGTATATGTGACTACCTTCTCCCTAGGCTGCATTTCTTGTGTGATGCCAGAACATGTTGGAACCTTGGGGCAACATCAAATGATGCACTTTGCCTGATCAAGCCCAGCACATGAAAGGGGAGCATTTTTTCGGCAGTTCCTCCCTGCCCACCAGGGCACTGTCTCCATCTCCACCGTGCATGGGATGAAATATGAGAATGTTCACGTAATTCCATGTGTACAGGTGAACACCATATGTTTAAGTTAGGGAAACCAACCATGTCATTGTCACTTATGCACACCTATGCATTAGCATAGATAGGACTGAGACATTCAGTTTCTGCGTGTAAATGGTGGGGGCAGTTATGGAGGTGGAGATGGAGCAGCAGGTGGGTGATTGAAGCTGTGCACACTCCCTCCCTCCATCACACTGATGGTCTGTTAAGCTGGCACCATTTTCCTGTTTAAATCTGAGAGCTATTTGTTGGACAAGGTCTCTTCTTAAGCAGCTGACCTAAGCCACTTCTGTGAAATCAACAGGATTTCTAAGTGACAGTGCTTAGGATTATGCATGAGTTGAGAAGTGGAAGCAAAAAAGGAAGTTTTTATGCTCCGTGATAGTAAGCATTTTAGGAATTGTGATAAAGTAAGGAGGTTATGAATGAAATAAAAATAATAAAATGTTATGCGGTCTTAATTATAGTGGGTTGTGACTAGCACCCTGCTGCCTAATTGCGTCAATGACATATGGCAAATGTGACACACTGGTAGGAAAGAGGAACCTTCCTCTACTCGAGAGTCGATGAAGAACTACTCCACCAACCCAGCATCTGATTCTGCAGCTCTTAACAAACATTAGCACTGATCTGAATTATCTTCCCCATGTCTCCCCCATGCTCTTAAGCAAATAACTGGCAAAAAGCCACAGCTGCCGTTTGCTTTTCAGACGTCTAACTTGTTGACATCTGCTATCGCCGCCATCAAGATGTCATGCCTGCTCCATCTGGCTGCTCTCAACAGCACCAGTTTGGAAGGTGACAATCCTTGTAAAAGGTAAAGGTACCCCTGCCCGTACGGGCCAGTCTTGACAGACTCTGGGGTTGTGCGCCCATCTCACTTAAGAGGCCAGGGGCCAGCGCTGTCCGGAGACACTTCCGGGTCACGTGGCCAGCGTGACATCGCTGCTCTGGCGAGCCAGAGCCGCACACGGAAACGCCGTTTACCTTCCCGCTGGTAAGCGGTCCCTATTTATCTACTTGCACCCGGAGGTGCTTTCGAACTGCTAGGTTGGCAGGCGCTGGGACCGAGCAGCGGGAGCGCACCCCGCCGCAGGGATTCGAACCGCCGACCTTTCGATCGGCAAGCCCTAGGCGCTGAGGCTTTAACCCACAGCGACAATCCTTGTAGCCTGTGATTATTATGCTGATCTGCCTCGGACAAGGGGAGTTTTCGTAGGTATCTATAAAAACAACCTTGCTGCATTAGGTAATCACAAGATTATAGCTCAATGTGCATGCATTTCAACCCTGTTTATTAACACACACACACCCTACATGAGATTGCGGCTTGAGATAATATCCTTGCGGATGAACTCAGAATCAAAAGGATTTCACCACTATAACTATTTCCAGAGGAGTAGCCCTGTTAATAAGGGACGCGGGTAGCGCTGTGGGTTAAACCACAGAGCCTAGGACTTGCCAATCAGAAGGTCGGTGGTTCGAATCCCCGCAATGGGGTGAGCTCCCGTTGCTCGGTCCCTGCTCCTGCAAACCTAGCAGTTTGAAAGCACATCAAAGTACAAGTAGGTAAATAGGTACTGCTCCAGCGGGAAGGTAAACGGCATTTCCGTATGCTGCTCTGGTCTGCCAGAAGCGGCTTAGTCATGCTGGCCACATGACCCGGAAGCTGTACGCCGGCTCCCTCGGCCAATAAAGGAAGATGAGCGCCGCAACCCCAGAGTCGGCCACGACTGGACCTAATGGTCAGGGACCCCTTTAGCCCTGTTAATCCATTGCAGCAAAAACAACTCAAGAGTCCACACGCCATGATATGTTGAAAGAAACAATGTACTTCCTCGAACTGATGTCGTTTCTTCCATATACACATTCACTGGTTATATCCGAGTCGGATGGGGTGCTGTTGCTCACCAGGCTTCCATACATGGAGGTCACTGAAGGGAAAGTGAAGTGTGGGTGGAGAGTTGGATCCAATCTGATGCACCCACTGCTGTGCCAGCACTGCACCGACCTTCCCCTCCCCCCCACAAGCAGGTCTACATGTATGGGCCAGCTGCAGGCACTCCCATTTTGAAGGTACAGTGGTACCTCAGGTTAAGAACTTAATTCATTCTGGAGGTCTGTTCTTAATCTGAAACTGTTCTTAACCTGAAGCACCACTTTAGCTAATGGGGCCTCCTGCTGCTGCCGCGCCACCGGATAACGATTTCCGTTTTTATCCTGAAGCAAAGTTCTTAACCCAAGGTACTATTTCTGGGTTAGCGGAGTCTGTAACCTGAAGCGTATGTAACCCGAGGTACCACTGTACTGAGCCTGGCAGAGGAAAGAAAAGTATGCAAAACAGAGTTTGGTGTATATCGCCCCTTTGGGCCAGTGTAACCTTCACTGGGTTGCTAGGTTATGTGACTGAGCTGAACAGGGTTTGCAGCAGGAGTAACTCTCCCTGCCTTGCTCTGCCCCTCCTCCCAGAACGCCCCCTTTCCAGGACTTGCCCTGGCCTTGGCTGAGCTGGCTGAACCCTGGTTGAGCTGGGATAGGGGAACTACAGCCAGAAATCCATGTATTAAAAGAAAACCCCTCATTCTGGCAGATTTTGGGTTTGGGCTGCTCCCTAAGTCTCACAAAGGTGAACACCTATTACTCCCGATTAAGTGCATGTAGGAGTTCAGTCTTAGATGCTTCCGGGTACTATTAGCCTTGACCTCCATCCTAAAGCCTCCCTGTTCTATTTCCTCCCTCCTTCCCTTCCACATGTATGTTCATCCTCCAAACCCATGTCATTCTAGCCACAGTGTGGGGACCCTTGCAGCAAAGTCACTTGACACTGGGGCAGTGGTTTAAAACGACAGGGTGTTGCATGGGGCAGACAAGAGCAATGTTGGGAAGGTCTTTGGCTCCTGAATCATCTGCAGTTTAATTCACTTGATTGCTGCACCGTATATAGGATTGACTGCTTCCTTGTTTTGTTTTTTAAACACACACACACACACACACACACACACATGAGTTTCCATGTAATGAGTCATAGCATTAATTCCACAGAGAGATATGTAATTTGCAGATTAATTTACCAGAAAATGTCAAATGCTTTGTGGAAGTTTAATCACCAAAATGTTAACCTTATTCATTTCCCATTTTAACCTGTTGTTCATTAGCAGTACATTTCCAAAAGATTTCTACCACCAGCAGCAGCAGCCCACCTTTCATGGCTCGCACCACAAACATGCCCACTGAAAGCTTTAAACACTCTCTTCTTTCAAGCAAAGGCCAACAACATAAACTGTATAATTGTCAGACAACAATATGAAGTGATTTGCCTGCACAGCAACCATGAATATTACTTGGCAATTATACACTGTTGAGGACAGACTCCATGGCAACAGATGATGTCACACTGTGGATCTGACTTGTTGATTAATGATACCAGCCCCATGCTTTTTTGTCTAGGAATAAATGCATTGCCTTACTACTCAGGGTGAAATGTTTCTAAGTACATTTTTCACAGACTGCATATTAGATTGTACTTGTACCAGGTGAGCAAATGGGGGGGGGTAGAGGAGTTCAGAAATTACTTATGGGAGCCTATAATACCATGGGATTGGACATGCATATGAAATACCTTGAGAAAACACCCATTTCTGAGGCCACAAGTCAAGTTCCGTAATAACCATTTCAAAAGGTTGAGTGATCCACCGTCAGTCAGTTTCATTTAGATGAGCAGAGCCTTTTTAAATCTGGAAATGTTTCCAGTGAATAAACCTTCCAATTATGGAAAACTGAAGTAATTTTGGATGTACAGATTAAATATTAACACCTTGGGTCCCTAACTTGAAGGATTATTTTAAAAATACTTTTGGCTAGCTTTATTTCTAAAAACAAAACAAAAAAACCCACAGATGCCAGAAAGCTTAACTGAAGAAATTTGATATCTGTTTGGTTATTCATTATTGTTTCTGTGTTTGATTGCATCTTGCTAAGGATCTAAAGCTCAACTGAATACCATGATGTTTAGCTGTTTTTCAATGACAAATATATTTTCCTATAAATACTGTTAAGTTGTGGGTGAACATATCAGACGACACAGCGATTCTTCAAACAGCTCTTGTTTATTCACAGGCCAGAACAGAACAAAACTGAAGGGTTCAGCCAGCCTGCTTATATAGAGCTCCAGAACAACGTAATTGTAACAAATTTCTGTAACTATCCAATCAGTGAACTTCACTTTCGATCCCTTATTTGCATATGTGGACCTGAACTATCTACAGTATCCCCCTGCTGGGCCAGGGTGAGAACTTCAGTACATAACATATACAACCATTATACAGTGGTGCCTCGCAAGACGAAATTAATTCGTTCTGCGAGTCTCTTCGTCTTGCGGTTTCTTCGTCTTGCGAAGCACCCCTATTAGCGTCTTAGCAGATTAGCGCTATTAGCGGCTTAGCGGCTTAGAAAAAGGGGGGGAAGGGAAAAAACTCGCAAGACTCGCAAGAAGTTTTCGTCTTGCGAAGCAAGCCCATAGGGAAATTCGTCTTGCGAAGCGCCTCAAAAAATGGAAAACCCTTTCGTCTTGTGAGGCATTCGTCTTGCGGGGCACCACTGTACTGTACCTTTATGGGATGCTGTGGCGTTAACACACACACACACCTGCCACCAATCGATTCAGTATAATATGACTTTTAAGCCCACTGTGTATGCTCCTCTTGTAATATTGTCACTAAGCAGCATGTATTGTTTTCTACGTAAATTTGCTTTTCATGATTAAGCCCCTGTGACACTATGGAACCAAATGGTTCACACAGGTAATTGGGCAAAGGTTAGAGTTCTTCCTGGTGCCATCAGGACCACCACCAGAGCTGGCAGAAGGTGATTAGATTAAGGTTAACAGATTTTTTTCAATGAATCCGGGGACATTTTTCAACTTCAGTAGGAATGATTAGATGTGTCACAATTTGGCTGCCTTAGATATGGGGAAGCAGCCTGTCCAATTTCAGGAATCAAGATCATTCCACAGTTGTGGAAGGGAAACTGACGCAAATGCATTCAAAGGTTGAGCAGGTCCAGTCCAGAATACAGAATACCCACCCTGGGAAAATATTATCTGGGTCTAAAACTGATACAGCTGGTTTCTGTTTTTTGTGGCTTTTAAAAAAACATTATTTTCCCCCCTTGTTTTATTTTGCCATTTAATTTTGTAGATTGATAGTCTGGGAGCTTTTGCTTATTTGTAAACTAAAGGACAGCTGACAGATGCTACAAATAAATGAATAAATGAAAAGGTCCATGTAGGTAAGGTATATCTGGTTTATTTGCTCTTTACACACTCTTTACTCAGTCCCCCTTCACAACCACAGATCCTTAAGCCCATTTACGCACATGGCCGACCCGTTGCCTGCACACATGCAGGTACACACACGTAGACCACCCATTAAAAATGTCACAATTTAAGGTGCAGGATTTATATTTGATATAAAAGGGGTAATATATGACAAGGGAGAACAGGGTTTTTTAAAAAAATCATTAAGAAGTATGGCATACTTTATGAAAAGCCTTTGCATATTTCTTTCCTCTGTGGGGGAACTGATTTCTCATTGTGGGATTACAGAAGTGCAGTGACTGGATTGGCAATTAGCAGGAAATCAAGAAAGTCCAGGACACTTGCCTGTCTGCCCAGGCTAACAGGTAATGGGAAAATAGCACACACACCCCCACAGGCAGGAGGAAGAAGATATTTACAAACTATTTATTTGTGGGTCCGCCAATCTACTTAGGCCATTTAAAGCCAATTTAGGTGATATGTAAAGGTAAAGGGACCCCTGACCATTAGGTCCAGTCGTGACCGACTCTGGGGTTGCGGCGCTCATCTTATTTTATTGGCCAAGGGAGCTGGCGTACAGCTTCCGGGTCATGTGGCCAGCATGACTAAGCCACTTCTGGCAAACCAGAGCAGCGCACGGAAACGCCGTTTACCTTCCCACCGGAGCGGTACCTATTTATCTACTTGCACTTGACGTGCTTTCGAACTGCTAGGTTGGCAGGAGCAGGGACTGAGCAACAGGAGCTCACCCCGTTGCGGTGATTCGAACCGCCGACCTTCTGATTGGCAAGTCCTAGGCTCTGTGGTTTAACCCACAGCGCTACCTGTGTCCCTAGGTGATATGAAAGCAGCATTAATATGGAGCTGTGTTGATGCTCTGTTGTTCCTAAAGCCCTTGGCTCCAAATATGGGACGATTAAGGAATCAGCCCTGGGCATCAATGGTTGCTGGGAAATCAGCCTGTTAACAATGGAGAGCCATGTAAATAAATTCGCAGGAAGTATCAAATGAACCGCCCAAAAGAAAGACCGTGTCTTGACTTGCTAGTATATATTGACTATCAGCCCAACACATTTCAGGCTGTCTCTCTCTCCCAGGAGTTTTCCTTGAAAGACAGACAAATACATATGTATGACACTTATGGATTAGCAATTGTAGTACTGGTAGTAATAGGAACAACCCAAAACTATTAGTAATAGGAACAACCCAAAACTATTATGCTAATATCAATATATACAATTCTCCTTTAAAATAGAGAATCAGTACTCCTGCTTAGAATAGAGAGAGAGTGCATGCAGGCTTTACATTTAAGGAAACGTGGATTTAAGTACTGAAATTGGAAGTGTGTATCATCCTCAGTGAATAAAACTGTACTTCAGGTAATTTCAGACATCACAAAATCAGCCTAAGGTGGTTTGCCCATCACTAAGCACAAAATTACTATGGGCCCATTTCTGACATGTACCTGAAGGCAGTGCCACCAATTTAAATGGAGCATATCATAGCACCAAAAATTATTATTCATTCTTCACTTATCTATATTTTATCAGGGCATCACAATTTCACCTCAGCCTCCTTCCATGGAGCTGTTGGCTTGGTAAATAAGAAAAATAATAATCCCATGGCTACTCACCAAAAAGAACACATTGATCTTGGCAGTGGCTCTGCAAGCACCATGGCTTGTTTGCAGCTGAATATTCTGGAACATTCTGTGTACCAAGCTGACTTGGGGAGAACAAAAGAAAACAAAAAGGCTGGGCTCTGTGTGAAATTTGGACGTAGTATACAGCACAACCGTTAGAATTAATCTATGAAGCAGTTATAATTCACCTAACCTATTATAAATTTAGGTGAAAGGAATGAAAAGGCCTCTCAGCAACATTCTGGAAGCCTCCTCTTGTCAGGAGAACATTAGAGATAAGGCATGCGCCAACAACCCAGTCTTTCAGAAGCGAACTTAAGATTCTAGCATGGAAATTTTATTTATTTTCCACCAATCATCTTGTGGTCTTGAGTTGTCATTTAAGAACTGTGATAGTTTTGGTGCATGTTTTATTTTTGTGTTTTCTGTACGCTGTTCTGATACATCATAATGTGAGTAGTCTATAACTTAGAAGCGTTTGGATTTTATATTCCGCTTTATCACTACCCGAAGGAGTCTCAAAGCGGCTAACATTCTTTCCCTTCCTCCCCCACAACAAGCACTCTGTGAGGTGAGTGGGGCTGAGAGACTTCAAAGAAGTGTGACTAGTCCAAGGTCACCCAGCAGCTGCATGTGGAGGAGCGGGGAATCGAACCTGGTTCACCAGATTATGAGTCTACCGCTCTTAAGCACTATACCACACTGGCTCTTAAAAAAATTAACAACAACTTAAAAATAACAACTTTAAAAAAATAACAACAATAATAAAAAGAAATGAGAACTCCCAAACAAAGGAGCTGGCCACCCTGAGCTGCAGCTGAAGATGATCAGCGAGCACTTCAATGGTGGTTTGAGGAACATTACCTCAGGACATTAAATGGCATACACTGATTGCAGTGGGGATCCTGAGAGGCCAGATTGGAAGGATCAGGGGCCACATTCTAGCCTTGGGATGGCAGTTCCCCACCCCTGATGTACAGAAGGAAAGCCCAAAGCATCTTAAAAAGACAAAAGGGATAGAAATTGAGCTCCAGGATAAAATAGACCAAGCCACTTAAGCAACTGCCAGGCATTCATCTCGTTGCCAGGACTGAGGAGATCAATTCTCTTCATCTTGCAGACAAGAACCACTTTGAGCTGCAGATGTTATGAAGAAGAAAAAGGGTCAACAACCACATGAGCAATGGGGTGGCTGGCAGAGCAGCAAAAATAGAGAGATTGAGCATCCTCCCCATGGGAGTGAGTAATTTGAGACCAGACAGATCACACTGACAGAATTTAATATATATATTTTGCTTGAAACCTTCATTACTGACACTGCTACTGAAACAAATGACCCTTTTTCATCTACCTTGCCTCGCAAGATAAATCCATCACCAATTATAACTGTTATTTTCAATGTCTTGTTTATAGCCAAAAAGAAACTATGCACTTTCGTCTCGTAGATAAATGATACACCTGAACGTACCCAGAAAATTCATTTCACATAGTGCAGTTCACTTCTTAGAAAACACAACTTAGGCCAAACTCCAGGTGTTAAGAACAGGGGGGAGCTGAGGATTGGCAGGCAGTGATTTCTGCAGCACAACAAACAACATTCAGTGAGGCAAATGAGAAATGCAAATGTATGCAAAATCAGCCACAGTGTATTAACTTATTTCAGCTGCAGCTGTATTAAGTGGTTGCAGATCTGTACAGATCTAATAATGATAATGCTTTTGCATTTACATAGCAATTGCATTTGCATCGGGGGAGGGATAAACACACTTGTGCATGATTTGCAAGCAAAAGGTCGCAAGTTCAATCCCAGGCATCTGCAACTCCATATATCAGGGATCAGGTAATGAGACTTCTGGCTGAAACCTTGAAGGCCAATGCCAGTCAAAGAAGACTGTACTGGGCTAAAGTACAAGGGTTCCTATGTTCTCTACATTCACTCCAAAGAAGGGGTGAGGAATCTGTGGTTTTTAAAAAGTTACACACACACACTTAATTGCCAGTATGGCTTCTAAGCGGTCTACTATTTTAAAACCCATGACAAAACACACATAATTAAAATACAGAATAAATCAATTTCAACAAAACATTAAAATAAGCATTCACAATTAAAATGTACAATCAAATAAGCCTGTTAAAGCAGTACAACAATTAAGGGACTTAAAACAGCAATTAGAACAAATAAAGCAACAGCTTCAAGTTAGGATAACAGGGGAACGCTCATCAAAACAAGGGCACCTTCAAGAACCAGCAAAACGCCAATACCAATGGTGATATTTCACCATCGAGTGCATTCCACAACACTGATGCTACCACTAAAAAAGTCTGCCTCTGTGTTACCTCAACCAAAGGCAAACATTGTTGGACTACAACTCCCATCATCTCTGACCCCTGGCCATGCTGGCTTGGGCTAATGTTCAACACCTGGAGAGCCACAAATTCTCCACCCCTGAAATAGATGGTTAGGTGTATATACTGGTTTGCATGACCTTGACTTATCGAGCCCATGCAACTGTGCAGGTTCCTGGAGAGGAGGTCACAGCTGCTTTGGTCCTCACTGATCCCTTTTGCTAAACAGTGGTACCTCAGGTTACATACGCTTCAGGTTACAGACTCCACTAACCCAGAAATAGTGCTTCAGGTTAAGAACTTTGCTTCAGGATGAGAACAGAAATCGTCCTCCGGCGGCGCAGCGGCAGCAGCAGGAGACCCCATTAGCTAAAGTGGTGCTTCAGGTTAAGAACAGTTTCAGGTTAAGAAAGGGCCTCCGGAACAAATTAAGTACTTAACCCGAGGTACCACTGTACTGGTTACAGCTTGTGGTTAGTGAGGAGAGAGCTTAACTATGTTGCCCATATGACATGCTGAGCCAAAGTTTAACTTGTTACTGAGATGGAATGGAATGAGGTCTGTCATGTTCCTGCATGGATTTTAAAGGACAAATTCAAACAGTTTCAGAGGGAGTTGTGCAGGAAAACAACAACCCAATTTTTACCTGAGGGAAACCATGTTCTCCCCCGCCCTTGCAGTGCCCTCTGAGAGTGATGGAATGTCATCAAGACTTGCTGCGCCCAGAGAGACTTGCTCTTTCCATTTGAAGCCATGCCATGCTAGCTACTCCCATCTGTGAGTGGCTGAAAAACTTCTTCTAAAGCTTTTTCAAGGATTAATGTGGGTGGAGAGACTGAGCTGGAGCCCTCAAACTGGTAAAGGGATCCACAGCACTACAGATTCTGAAGTGGACTCCATGATCCACCTATGAGACTGCTCTAGAATCTATTTTCTGTGAATTCCTCCTCCATCCCCCCACAACAAAAATACGGGATTTGCAAAGTGTCTGTAATCTCCTTTCTTAGAACCAGCACTCACTCTTGTGGTCTTGCTAAGTCAAGGATTGGCTTGGTGTGTCACTGAGAACCAAGCTACTGTTGTTGCCCTAATTCAGCATACACCAATGCAGAGTGAGAAATAGACACCAGACACAAATGCAGGCCCCAATGTATTTTAATAAAAAAATATTTCACAGTCATTTCTTTTCAACTACAAAATCCTAGTGGTGGGGGAAAGTGAGAACATCAGATCAGCCCATCCTGCCTTGTTTAGTGGTGTTGACGACTGTCCTGACTCAACAGAGTCTCCCAAAGAGTCAGAGATTAATAATAATAATAATAATAATAATAATAATAATAATAATTTATTTATACCCCGCCCATCTGCCTGAGTCTCCCCATCCACTCTGGGCAGCTCCCAATCAAATGTTAAAAACAACACAGCATTAAATATTAAAAACTTCCCTAAACAGGGCTGCCTTCAGATGTCTTTTAAAGATAGAATAGCTGCTTATTTCCTTCACATCTGAAGGGAGGGTGTTCCAAAGGGTGGGCACCACTACTGAGAAGGCCCCCTGTCTGGTTCCCTGTAACCTTACTTCTCGCAATGAGGGAACCGCCAGAAGGCCCTCGGTGCTGGACCTCAGTGTCCGGGCTGAATGATGGGGGTGGAGACGCTCCTTCAGGTATACAGGACCGAGGCTGTTTAGGGCTTTAAAGGTCAGCACCAACACTTTGAATTGTGCTCGGAAACGTACTGGGAGCCAATGCAGATCTCTCAGGACTGGTGTTATGTGGTCCCAGCGGCCACTCCCAGCCACCAGTCTAGCTGCCGCATTCTGGATGCCCTGTGGACTGCTGTCTCCAGCCCCTGCCATTTAGAGAGCATTTTATTTGTGGGGAGGGAGATAGGTTTTCATCCTTCTACCGAAATTGTCCTACAGAAGCAATTAGCGATAGGGATGGGAGTGTCTCACAGCCTTGGTGATTTTCTATAAAGCGCCAGACATTCAGATGAAATTGCCAAAGTGGACTCGAAATCTCTGGAGGCAGCTCAACAAAGGCAAATAAAGCCGGCAGCAATGTTTGTGGACAACTGAAATGCCTTAAAAGGATTCAGAGCATTAGCAGAAACAGCTGGGAGAGTTTAAGTGTTAATTTGCATCAGGAATGCCCTGTCTGGGTCATTAATTGTAAGCTACTTTGCTTCTATGAGAAAAGTGGAGTATAAATCTTCTAGCTAAACTATCTGTCTCCCAGCGGACGAAGCAATCAACTGTGAATTACTACAATCTGCAGCAGGGGTGAGGAACCTGTGGCTCTCCTGGTGTTACTGGGCTGCAACTCCTGAGCAGTCCAGGACTGCAATAACACAGCAGTTTGTGTTCACCCCCAGAGGCAGAAGTCTCGAGACAGATGGATGTCAACAAAATCTGAGTCAGGCAAAAACTGTGGCCTGGGCCTAGGGCCAGCCAGAGATGCCTAGAGGGCCACATCTGGCCCCCAAGCCCGAGTTTTTCCATCCCTCCACTGGCCCATGCTTAGTTAGCTGTGAACAACAGAATGTGAAACCTGCATTTATTTATAAAAGTGGAGGAAAGTAAAAAAGTCAATGAAATAATCCATTTTTATGAACCACCTCATATGAGACTAGAGGGTCTCCTTTGCCTTTTCTTGGTTGGAGGATGGATGGCAGCTAACAGATTGAGGTTGAATCCTGATAAGACAGAAGTACTGTTTTGGGGGGACAGGGGTCGGGCAGGTGTGGGGGACTCCCTGGGCCTGAATGAGGCAAATGTACACCTGAAAGAGCAGGTGCGCAGATTGGGAGTCATTTTGGACTCATAGCTGTCCATGGAGGCGCAGGTTAATTTGGTGTCCAGGGCAGCCGTCTACCAAGCTCCATCTGGTACGCAGGCTGAGACCCTATCTGCCCACAGTCTTGCCAGAGTGGTGCATGCTCTAGTTATCTCCCGCTTGGACTGCAACTAATCCAGAATGCGGCAGCTAGGCTGGTGACTGGAAGTGGCCGCTGAGACCATATAACACCAGTCCTGAAAGACCTACATTGGCTCCCAGTATGTTTCCGAGCACAATTCAAAGTGTTGTTGTTTAGTCATTTAGTCGTGTCCGACTCTTCGTGACGCCATGGACCAGAGCACGCCAGGCACTTACACTTCTGTCTTCAAAGTGTTGGTGCTGACCTTTAAAGCCCTAAACGGCCTCAGCCCAGTATACCTGAAGGAGGGTCTCCACCCCCATCGTTCAGCCTGGACACTGAGGTCCAGTTCTGAGGGCCTTTTGGCTGTTCCCTCACTGAGAGAAGTGGGGTAACAGGGAACTTGGCAGAGGGCCTTCTTGGTAGTGGCGCCTGCCCTGTGGAACGCCCTCCCATCAGATGTCAAGGGAACAAACAATTGTCAGACTTTTAGAAGACATCTGAAGGCAGCCCTGTTTAGGGAAGTTTTTAATGTTTGAAGTTTTATTCTGTTTTTAATGTTCTGTTGAAAGTCGCCCAGAGTGGCTGGGGAAACCCAGCCAGATGGGCTGGGTAGAAAGAAATTCTTCTTCTTCTTCTTCTTCTTCTTCTTCTTCTTCTTCTTCTTCTTCTTCTTCTTCTATAGGCACACCTTTTCTTAGAAATAGTGTTCATTCGTCTATTTGATTCAGTAATTATTGTGTGGTTAATGCTCACATGCATAATCTTTCCTCCTCACAAAATATGTGAAGGAGGAAAGATGATAAACTGTCAAGCATTTCCCAAGCTTTTGCCCAAGAGAGAATGATAGATTTCTCCCTTGTTGCATTTTAAACACAGCTGACTAGATAAAAATAATGTTTAACGTTTACAATCATTACAAGCTACAGTAATTTATTGAATCCTTCAATCAGCCAAAGAACAAAAGACTAGGATTTTGGGGTGGGGGTGTGTGCATGTGTGTGTGTGTTGTGTGTATACTGACATCCCCAAATATTAGACGATCAAAGGCTAAAATGAACAGCCCAAACACACAATAGAAATTAAGCAAACAAAGCAAGAACTTCTGAGAAACAACCACAAACTTGCTTGAAGCAACCAGAGAATCCACTCTGTGGTTGAATTGCAGCTGGATGTGTAGCAGAAAATACTTGGGGAAATAGCAGTAAAATACTGGAAAGTGCTGAAATAATATTTATTTGAATTAGTACCACTCCACCACTCTAGGAAATAGAGTTGTCCTGTTGTCATAGTGGGAGTCCTTGCATTGGCTTCCACCAGCAAAATGGGGTAGTTGAATACAGCCTTTTCTCTGTTACAAACAGGTGTCTGAATTGGTTGTGTGAGTGGCGGCGGAAATGGAGTGTCTGAATGTCAAAGTGTTGTATGGCAATCAAAAATTCCTCATTTCATTCATACTTAAACATCTAGAACCTTCCTCCTGTTCCCCAGCTCCTCTTCAATACTCAAAAAAAGCACGCAAGGAATTTTAAGTGTTTTGCCATCCTGTTGTCATAAATTTCCAGATCATTTAGCCCCAGCACCTGATGTCTCTAAAGATGGGAAATGAGAGTGATCTGATTAATTTATGAAAGTATTCATTTATTACAGTGTGGTGCAAGATGAGGGAAATGACTGACACTATTATCTGCAAAATTTTCCAGTGATGCATTTCACAAGCAAATAAAGCTCCTTTCTTGAGAACAGCAAATGTAAAATCTGACATGTCCTGACAAATTTCTTTGGCCCTCTTTGTGTGACATATCTGGAGGGTATCCATGTGTGGCATGAGAGAGAGAGAGAGAGAGAGAGAGAGAGAGAGAGAGAGAGAGAGAAAAGAGAGAGAGAAAGAGATTGCACCAGCTGACCCCACCTTCCAGGCATCGATCTGAAGCTCTGAGCAGAACCTACATGCATATAAACTGTCTGCATGTAGGCTTTGTACACAAGAAATGCAAGAAATGGATTGTACAGCTTTTGACAAATGTTGGCTTTGTTCAGAGCTTCAGATGAACATATTTGGGGAAGGTGAAACACCAACAGGGGTGATAACACTCTCCCTATCTCATATATTTTCTCTCTCTTTTATATACACACACAAACACTCACACACTCCAAGTCCTGATATTCCAGATATATTGCATGAATAAGACCATAGCATTTTCTTTAAGATTAAAAATTGAAATGACAAGAGGAAACTTTCCTGAAGTCTCATCATCTGCATGCACTAAGCTGTAAACAAACAAACAAAAGTTGGGTCCTACATAAAAAGATAAGGGGATATATCCAGAAAGGACTCATTCAGGTGTCCTACATTCCAGTAAACGAAATTCCTGCAGATCTGTTGTCAAAAGTTGTTGTTGTTGTTGTTTAGTCGTGTCCGACTCTTCGTCCGCCAGGCACTCCTGTCTTCCACTGCCTCCCGCAGTTTGGTCAAACTCATGCTGGTAGCTTCGAGAACACTATCCAACCATCTCGTCCTCTGTCGTCCCCTTCTCCTTGTGCCCTCCATCTTTCCCAACATCAGGGTATTTTCCAGGGAGTCTTCTCTTCTCACGAGGTGGCCAAAGTATTGGAGCCTCAGCTTCACAATCTGTCCTTCCAGTGAGCACTCAGGGCTGATTTCCCTGGATAGGTTTGATCTTCTTGCAGTCCATGGGACTCTCAAGAGTCTCCTCCAGCACCATAATTCAAAAGCATCAATTCTTTGGCGATCAGCCTTCTTTATGGTCCAGCTCTCACTTCCATGCATCACTACTGGGAACAACTTCAGGTTTATGTACAGCGGTTGCAGTTAGGCTGAAATACTGCACCACAGGTTACATGTAATGGGGGAGGATGTTGGGAATTCCATTCCACCCTTTGCTGCAGATATGTGGATTGTTTCATGTCACATGTCTGTTTACATTCCAGCACAGATTGCTGGCGTGAGCTCTGTATTGCTTTTGTTTTCAGTCTCTCTGAAAAGAGGGCAAGGAGAGAAGCCATGTTTTCATTGTCCTGATTTATGTATAATAAATGCGTAGCTTAGTATCGTGTCCACGCCTCAAGCCTCATCTGCTGTGCAGTTTACACTACTGAGTAATGTGTGCTCAAGCCTGCTCTGCAGCTTGAGTCACAGACGCACGTCGGCGAGGATGACTGATGGATCTCCG
The DNA here is from genome assembly GCF_951804945.1 of Podarcis cretensis. Lineage (NCBI taxonomy): Eukaryota > Metazoa > Chordata > Lepidosauria > Squamata > Lacertidae > Podarcis > Podarcis cretensis. Next base: position 84,829,318 of record NC_137173.1, read on the forward strand.
CAGTGGCAAGGGTGAGAGGGGAGACACTCCAGCTGGGGCCGAGCCAGCTGGCTTTTCATCCCCCAATGCCAACAGCCAGATCAGGCCAATGACCCATCTAGTCTAGCATCCTGTTCTACAGTGGCCAACCAGATACCTGTGGAGAATCCACAAGCAGGATTCAAGCACAAGAGCATGCTCTCCTCCTGTGATTTCCTGCAACTGATGTTCAGAAGCATTGCTGCCTCCAATGGTGGAGGCAGAGCATAGCCACCCCGGCTAGTAGCCACTGGTAGCCCTCACCTCCATGAATTTGCCTAACCCTATTTTAAAGCCATCTAGGTAAGATGACCATAACTGTGTACAGTATTCCAAATGCGGCCGTGTCATAGATTTGTATAATGCTATAATGCTTTGTTGACCGTGCCAACAAAGGTCCGTATAGTTAAAGCTATGGTTTTCCCACAAGTGATGTATGGAAGTGAGAGTTGGACCATAAAGAAGGCTGGTCGCCGAAGAATTGATGCTTTTAAATTATGGTGCTGGAGGAGACTCTTGAGAGTCCCATGGACTGCAAGAAGATCAAACCTATCCATTCTTAAGGAAATCAGCCCTGAGTGCTCACTGGAAGGACAGATCGTGAAGCTGAGGCTCCAATAATTTGGCCACCTCATGAGAAGAGAAGACTCCCTGGAAAAGACCGATGCTGGGAAAGATGGAGGGCACAAGGAGAAGGGGACGACAGAGCACAAGATGGTTGGACAGTGTTCTCAAAGCTACCAGCGTGAGTTTGACCAAGCTGTGGGAGGCAGTGGAAGACAGGAGCGGCTGGCGTGCTCTGGTCCATGGGGTCACGAAGAGTCGGACACAACTAAACGACTAAACAAATAATAATATTGGCAGTTTTATTTTCATTTCATTGCCTAATGATCTCTGACATGGACAGTTCCCAAATGAAATCAACAGTGACACCTGCTCCGTTCATCTAAAGCATGAGTAGGCAAACTAAGGCCCAGGGGCCGGATCTGGCCCAATTGCCTTCTAAATCCGGTCCAGGGGCGGTCTGGGAATAAGTGTGTTTTTACATGAGTAGAATGTGTGCTTTTATTTAAAATGCATCTCTGGGTTATTTGTGGAGCATAGGAATTCATACATTTTCTCTCCCAAAATATAGTCTGGCCCCCCATAAGATCTGAGGGATAGTGGACCAGCTCCCTGCTGAAAAAGTCTGCTGACCCCTGGTCTAATGGAATGGGTGAACAGATCAAGTCCCTGCACATAAGTGACTGTGGCTAAAACCCTCTTGATGGCAGAGCAGTTATTTTGTGCCTCTGTACTCTCACACTTATCCAAAATAATCTGCATCAAGTTGTGGGACTAGCAAAATAAATGCCACAGTTGCTATGGTAAAGACTGCTATTTAGCAGCTTCAGCTGGTTTGCCAGCCACAGCCTTCCTTCAACAGATGGATCCATGGTTACTTCCAGACTAGATTACTGTAGTGCTTTTTGGGGTGGAGGGGGGTGGGGTGCAGCATTTAAAAACAATCCGGAAATTTCAATTGGTGTAAAATGCTGCTGCCAGGTTATCTGGTGCTATAAGACTGAATATGACAACAAAGAGATGATCCCATCTGCATGGGCTGACCATTTATTTCCAGGCATGATTTAAAGTGCTGGTGCTGACTATTAGAGGGGATCACTTTAAGAACTGCATGCTTCCATATGAACCTGCTGGTCCTTTGCAAACAGCCCTGGAGTTCCTATCCACTCATGGATTTAGGTGAGGAAGCACAGGAGACAGGGCCTCATTAGTGGTGGCACCAAGACAACTTTCCTTCCAGGTGACATTCACTGGGCTCTCTCTCTGTGAGATGCCTTCAAATCCATTGAGTTGCTTGAATAATTACGCCTCTTTATTTTAAGAGATAAACCAAGGTATTTCAAGTCAAAGAGAAAGGAAAAGGGAGGAGGTATACTGTCTCCGAGTACCAGTTGCTGGAAGGAGAGAGGGCTCTTGCACTCAGGTTCTGCTTGCGGGTCTCCCACAGGCATCCAGCTGGCCACTGTGAGAACGGGATGCTGAACAAGATAGGCTGTTGGTGTAATCTAATGGGAGCCTTATGTTATTCTCTACATGACCTTTAACCACTAGAACAGAGGTGGCTTATTGGTAGCACTCCAGATGTTGCCCCAACCAGCCTAGCCAACAAGAACAATGGGTGCTAAAGCTATCCCCTGCGTGCTGGATAATATTACCCAATTTGGCTTCTGTTGACGCTTCACCATGTAAGACACCTATTTTTTCCCTAGCTTCTCTTTACTTATGCTCCCTGCCTGAGAAAGGAATCATGCCAATAGATAGGGTTAATCATTGTTTCTTTTTTTCTGATAATCCCAGGAGACCATCCTGAGCTCTGCTTTGCACCTTGAACAATTACATATCTTGCATACCATCAGGGGCGGAGGAAGGGGTGTGTGGTGGCTACGGGCCGTCCCGGGTGTCACCACTGAGGGGGGTGACAAAATGCTGGGCGGCACTCACCGCAGGGCCTGCAGCATGCCGGAGCCATGCATCTCTCCTGGGAGAGACGTGGTGGCTTGGGCACACACAGGCTCCACGCTGCTGAAACGGTCCGCCCACTGCTCCCCCCCCCCAGCTGTAGGGCAGCTGAGTGGGAGGAGGCAGGCAGACTCTGGAGGCCCCACGGTGAGCCCGGCCCTTATGTTTGGGGCGCATCATCCCAGGCACCCAAGCAGCTTCCTCCACCGCTGCACACCTTCTTAAACACTGTCTCCCTATTTTTTCCTTTTTTGCAAACTGCAAACATGTGGGTTTTTCCATCCTGACATTCTTTTCACTCCCTCCCTCCCACTTTTGTTGTTGTTTTTCTTACGATTCAGCCTAAGGAAAAGTTCTGAAGAATTTGAAAGCTCACTATTTTGTGACCTTTTAGTCAATCCCTGATGTTGGGAAAGATGGAGGGCACAAGGAGAAGGGGACGACAGAGGACGAGATGGTTGGACAGTGTTCTTGAAGCTTCTAAAATGAGTGACCAAACTGCGGGAGGCAGTGGAAGACAGGAGTGCCTGGTGTGCTCTGGTCCTTGGGGTCACGAAGAGTCGGACACGACTAAACAACTAAACAACAACAGTCAATCTTACTGAAGGTATAGCCGTATTGTGGCTTGCAATGTTGTTTTTCATATTCTCTTGTTTCTTATAAGGTAGGGACCCTTTAATAACATCTTTTCCATTTTATTCCCTCCCCAAATGTACGCTCCCAACATTTCTCCAATGAAAATAAGGATGTCCTAAATAATAATAATAATTATAATAATAATTATAATAATTATAATAATAATAATTTATTATCATTATTATCATTATTTTATTATTTATACCCTGCCCATCTGACTGGATTACCCCAGCCACTTGGGTGGCTTCCAACATGTATAAAAACATAATAAACCATTAAACATTAAAAAAATACCCTTCCCTATACAGGGCTGCCTTCAGATGTCTTCTAAAGGTCGTATAGTTACTAATCTCATTGGCTTTGACGTCACATAACTCCACATCCTCCAACATTTCTCCAGTGAAGATAGGGATGTCCTACCATACCCTCCAACCTTTCTCTGATGAAAATAGGGGTGTCTTAAGGAAAAGGGAGACATTCCGGGATCAGTTCAGAAACCGGGACAGCTTTTGTAAATCTGGGACTGTCCCTGGAAAATAAGGACTCTTGGAGGGTCTGCAAGAATTTGTCTAAAACAGCTAATTTTGAATTAGGCCTGGAGCCTTTGCCTACCATTCCCTCCCCAATGTCTCTTGCTTGGCACAACTTGGTTGACCATTTTTAATTCCAATGCTCTTCTACATTCAACAGTTGCACGGTCTGTTTTCCTGTACTAGTTAATCCGTTTTCATATCCAAACACCTTAGCTATAATTCTAGTTCCATCTGCTCTTCTCCTTAAATTACAGTGCATTAACTCATGATCGCCTGATCCAAGGCTTTTCCCAACAGCCCCTATCTATTCTGTAACATTTCCTCAGGGCTTGCCACTACCAAATCCAATTAAACAATTTTTTTCCCCTCGTGGGTCAGCCAACAACTTGGTGAAGAAATTGATTGTCAAAAACATTGGGGAATTAATCGTTGGGTCTGCTGCCTTTAACAGCACTGATCTTCCCATCTGGGTCAAGGGAAATGCCCGCCAGCATTCTTCTGCGTTACAGTACCAAAATGGAGCACTAAACTTTTCATCTCATTGATTTCAACGCTACTAAATCATTCTTAACTGCTGTAGTTCAACACAGCTGCATTATGGATCAGGCTGTCAGAAAGCATCTACTTGACATTAATTTCTCAAATTGGGACAGTAGTTTCAGTGGTTCTAATCCACACATTCCTGATAGGCAGCATTTTAATATGTCCTCCTTCAGTGCCAACATTCGACTGGGTAATAAATACGCAGGTTCATCGCTCACACACTGCAAATGAGCAGATCTGCAAGCGTTGCTTATTGTCTGAACTGAATGAGATCCCTAACCCAGGCAAATATACTTATGACTCCTATGAATGACTGAAAGTGTTCATAAGTAATTTCCCAAAGCAACCTGGCATAGCAAGGTTCTGTGGGTTGCTGCTAAGAATATAGCCAATTTAATATTACTACGCAAGTTCCTCCTTGGGCATTGCTAATAAGCACTGGCAGCCAACTGTGGATATTAAACTTTCTCGTTCAGCTGCTTTTCATTGCATCTAAAGCTGCCCTTTGTCTCTATCCTCACGAGAACATGAGAAGAGCCCTGCTGGATCAGGCCAAAGGCCCATCTAGTCAAATAACTAGTTCCTACAGTGGCCAACGTGACCCGGAAGTGTCTCCGGACAGCGCTGGCCCCTGGCCTCTTAAGTGAGATGGGCGCACAATCCCAGAGTCTGTCAAGACTGGCCCGTACGGGCAGGGGTACCTTTACCTTTACCTTTACCTTTACCTTTACCTTTACCTTTACAGTGGCCAACGAGATGCCAGTGGGAAACCAGTGACAGCAGCAGCTCTCTACCCACTTGGGCTCCCCAACAGCTGGTATTCAGAAACACACCACATCCAGTACTGGAGGTAACACACAGCTATCATGACTAGCGTCCACTGGTAACCTTGTCTTCCATGAGTCATCCAAGCCTGAGCTGAAGGTTTCCTCTTGCATAACTTATTTATTTGTTGGATTTGTATCTCATTTGTTGACGAGAGCACCAAAAAAATCATAAAATAAAACTTCATTAAAAACTTCATTAAAGAATTCTAGAATTGTAGAGTTGGAAGGGACCCTGAGGATCATCTAAGGTAACGTTAAAGAGAGCCCTGACCATTAGGTCCAGTCGTGACCGACTCTGGGGTTGCGGCGCTCGTCTCGCTTTATTGGCCGAGGGAGCCGGCGTACAGCTTCCGGGTCATGTGGCCAGCAGGACGAAGCCGCTTCTGGCGAACCAGAGCAGCGCATGGAAAAGCCGTTTACCTTCCCACCGGAGCGGTACCTATTTATCTACTTGCACTTTTATGTGCTTTCAAACTGCTAGGTTGGCAGGAGCTGGGACCGAGCAATGGGAGCTCACCCCGTCGTGGGGATTCAAACCGCTGACCTTCTGATCGGCAAGTCCAAGGCTCTGTGGTTTAACCCACAGTGCCACCCGCGTCCCATGAGGATCATCTAGTATGCTTTAAAAATCAATACCATAAAAGAAATGGACTTGAGAGAGGGCACTGCTCTGTGGAGAACACATTACTTGCAGGCAGAAGGTCACAAGTAGAAGCTGATAAAAAATACCTAGGGTAGTCTCTGCCAGTCAGAATAGCCAATAGTGGGCTCCACAGACAAAAAACCCTGACCGTGGTATAAAGCAGAAGTGGAGAAGTTTTGACTCCAGATGTTGCTGGACTGCGACTCCTATCAGCCCTAGAAAGCATGGCTAGTGGCCAAGGATGATGGGAGGTGTAGTTCAGCTGCATCTTGAAGGGCACAAGGATTTCCATTTGCACAAAACCAATTTCCCTCCCTCTCATCTCCCCAGATCTGCTCTGGAGGGTTGGGGAAACCTTCAGAACAGATCTACGGGGTGCATAGGAGGAGAGGAGAAGGAGGTGAGTCCCATTACACAGCCGTAAGTCCTTGCACTAATGGAACTACTTGGTTGGATACTGTCCAACAACATCACATGAAGTGGGTTACATGGAGAAGGAGGAATGCATTTGCATTCAGCGTGCTAAATTCTGATTCTTGGTGTGGGGTTGAAAAGTCATCAACAGACCATGACACCACAAATGCCTTCCTCATTCTGAGTGAGTTACGTCCAAGTCTACATTTCCTCTGTGACTTTATACCATACAAAATTGTACCTCGGGCATGTGCGCATTCAACATATGGCTAACAGATGTGCCAGCTACAGATACTAAATTACTCTCCGTGATGAAGAATAAGATTTATTGTCCTGAAAGATCAATATTCATTTTTGAAAGAGAAACACCTAACAAAAACCCCCACAACATATAATTGGTTAAAATGAAAAAATTGTCATGGTTTGCATAAGGAGTAACTGAGGTTACTCAAACATGTTTGAGAGACAGGAACATACAGTACTACCAAACAACTCAAATGTGTCAATGACAAAGTGTCTTAAATCCAAGAGGCGTTTCCATTTTAAGAAAGCTTGACTTTAGCCACCTGTGTAAACATTTTTAATGCATCCATTTGATTTTAGCAAGCTGTTGCTTAGAAAAATATATTAAAATCTCCCAGAAATTATGGGCCCGGGGGCCAGTCCTTAAAATGCAAACTCCAAAACCAGGTCAAAATGGAAATTATAGCGATTTTTGAGAGCCTGTAGTAATGGGGGCACCATCACTCACCGAACTTCCAGATGGTCATGTTGCTGCTGCTTATCAGGTGGTGGTAGTGTGATCGCTGTGGTGTAAATGCACCAGTGAAGCCAATCTGGTCTCCTGCCAGTGAGTTTGCACTGTATCGACCTCAGCGCTGCCTCATCTCTCTCCATCTAGCTCCTGGTATGCAGCAGCAATACAGCCAACTGGTAAGTGGTGGTGCCCTTTCACACCATCCACTGCTGAGAGCCTGAATGAACTTGATTGAAGAATTATGATGGATGACAGCAGCTTGCCGCTTAAGGACGATTATGCTATCTCTCCAACCTTGCTCTAAAGGAAACTTATAAGATGGATATGCCTTCGGATATGTGCTCTAGGCCACTTTCTTACATGATGTGTGTAATGGTATCAGGGGGTTGCTCGAGAGCAATCAGGCAAATGCCTCCCTGGTCGGCTGTATTGGTGCCAAAAAAAACCTTCACCATGCAGAGTGCCACTCTTCCGTGGCTCACTCATTCACTGGCAGAATGAGTGGGCGGTCCTTAAACCTTCCCCCAGCAGAGTAGTTTCTTGATGCCCAGTCTGCGCTTCCCCTCGCTGCACAGAAGCCTACTGCGCAAGGAGGGCGTGGGTAACGGAGGACCTCTCTCCTCCCCGCTTTGCCCAGGCAAGGTGTCCTGGGACCGCTTCGCCTCCTCTGAGCCCTGAAGCTCCTCTCCACTGGAGGCATGGTTACTCTCCTCCGCTGAGGAGGTGCTGCTTCCCACGATCTTTGGGGGCTCTCTGTAATCCATCCAGCTTTTCCCCTCTCACCCCTGAGCCGATGGCAGTTCCCTGACAATGTGCAATCTACAGATGTGGACTGTTTCAAAAAGGGGGGCTTGGGCGTCAAATATTTCATCAAGGGAAACCTCAGCATTCTCTGAAATATACCTAGAATTCCCAGCTCACACATCACTATGCTTTGGTGTTAAGTGCATTGGCTTGTGCTATGAGCGCAACCAAACCTATCTCGTTTATAATTTTATCATTTATTTTTTAAATGCATAGGTACTGCCCTCTCGCAAAATAACTGGGTGGCAGAAAGCAACATAAAGACACTAAGAAACAATACAGAGGAGTCATTCGTTGACTGGCTACTCAGGAGGTATTTTAAACAATTGCATAGGCCTTAAGTTTCCTAGTAAAACACATTTACAGTGTAATCCTATGAATGCTTACTCAGAAATAAACCCTGCCAATCCAAGGTACAGTCATACCTCGGGTTACAGGTGCTTCAGGTTGTGCATTTTTGGATTGCGCACCGCGCTGAACCCGGAAGTGCCACAATGGGTTACTTTCGGGTTTCGGCGCTTGCACATGCGCAGAAGCACTAAACTGTGCTTTGCACATGCGCAGAAGCACCGAATCATGACCCACACATGCGCAGACGCGGTGCTGTGGGTTGCGAACGCTGCGGGTTGTGAACATGCTTCCCGCATGGATCACGTTTGCAACCCAAGCATCCACTGTAACTGTGTATAGGGCTGCAAATTAAGTCCCTTCAGGGTTTCCCTGCTCCTCTTCTTGTTTTGAGCACTCTTTAATGGTGCTCAATTGTAGTGTTTTACTATTGACATGTTAGCCGCCCTGGGCTGCTTTGGAGGAAGGCATGAGATATACATTTAATTGATCAATAAATAAAGCCACCATTAAGCATAGATTTATGGAACAAGTGAATGGATGAATAAAAGCAAACTTGGCTCTTGTTCAAAACCAGATGATGTTATGCTTATGATTATCATTGGTGTTATGTGACTATTATTAAAGGTAAAGGTACCCCTGCCCGTACGGGCCAGTCTTGACAGACTCTGGGGTTGTGCGCCCATCTCACTTAAGAGGCCAGGGGCCAGCGCTGTCCGGAGACACTTCCGGGTCACGTGGCCAGCGTGACATCGCTGCTCTGGCGAGCCAGAGCCGCACACGGAAACGCCGTTTACCTTCCCGCTGGTAAGCGGTCCCTATTTATCTACTTGCACCCGGAGGTGCTTTCGAACTGCTAGGTTGGCAGGCGCTGGGACCGAGCAGCGGGAGCGCACCCCGCCGCAGGGATTCGAACCGCCGACCTTTCGATCGGCAAGTCCTAGGCGCTGAGGCTTTAACCCACAGCGCCACCTATTACCTATTAATTATTGCTGCTTACTATAAAATGTTATGGATTGACGTCCACATTTTAGATACCAACAGTTTTAGACCTTGGCAAGGGATAAGCTGTTCATCTTCTTCCCTTATCTTGAGAAATGTGCCTTCTCTAGGAAATCTTACTGTGTGTTAAAACAACAACCCAAAAAAACCAACCCCAATGTCATTAAGCACTGCATTTGGTGTGGGGTGTTCAGGTTTTAAATTCAAATTCTTTTTTCCAATTATCACATAGATAACAAATGTTAAAATGAAAATGATCAGTTTTCTTCAATAAGGACACACTATTTCTGACTGCAACACTTTAAAAAGTCAGCAGTTAAACTGAAAAAGTGAACTCCTTAACTTTAAAATAATAATTAACATATAATAATACACTAAATAAAATCTTTTCCTTGTAGCTCAGGTTGTGATTTATTATGAACTAATAATTTTATATTGATACCTGAATAACATTTACAAATGAAATCCGATTATATCTCTAAATAGGATGCTGGTAAATTGACAATGGGACGCAGGTGGCGCTGTGGGTTAAAGCCTCAGCGCCTAGGACTTGCCGATCGAAAGGTCGGCGGTTCGAATCCCTGCGGCGGGGTGAGCTTCCGCTGCTCGGTCCCAGCGCCTGCCAACCTAGCAGTTCGAAAGCACCTCCGGGTGCAAGTAGATAAATAGGGACCGCTTACCAGCGGGAAGGTAAACGGCGTTTCCGTGTGCGGCTCTGGCTCGCCAGAGCAGCGATGTCACGCTGGCCACGTGACCCAGAAGTGTCTCCGGACAGCGCTGGCCCCTGGCCTCTTAAGTGAGATGGGCGCACAACCCCAGAGTCTGTCAAGACTGGCACGTACGGGCAGGGGTACCTTTACCTTTACCTTAAATTGACAATACAATGTAACATAGAGTGATAGACTCATCATTTCTCCCCACCCCGTCCCTCATTTCTTTAGGTAAATTAATCAGCATTATAAAGCACAACCAACATTAGCTCCTGAAACACAGTATTTTCAAGTTTTACACAAGGCAGAGATGGGCATATGTGAAGGACAGAAAGATGTGACATTTTTGATTAAGAACCACATTTTAAATTTTAAAAGAAAATGAATCAAGTTTTAATGAAATAATTTGTGTGGCATTGTTCTTTTGTCTTTGCCTACTTTATGCAAACCTTCCTTTTGGAGGAATGTATAGCATTGCATGGAACATCATGGGCTCTGATAGTGGCCACACAAAGTTCACTAAATATTCAGGAAGTGGAAGAAAGGATGTCTATTTTTGGCAGCAACATTACCTTTAAGATCACCACTGCAGATTAGTCACCTGTCACTAATGAAAGTAAGCCAGCATGGGGATTCAATCTATCATGGCCTAGAGAACAGGATGACCCACATTATTATTCACTGCAAATATCAACCACCTGATAATCAATGACATTTCATGTTGGAATTGGTAATGAATCAACAGCAGAGGTCACAGAAAGACAGAAGCAAATTTCTCAGCATCTATCATGTGCAAAAATAACATCAAGCCAATGCTAAATTTAATAACAAATATACGTGAATCAGAAGCGCATACTCAGGGCCAAGTGAAAAGACTGTCATTGTTGGTACCTCGGGTTAAGTACTTAATTCGTTCCGGAGGTCTGTTCTTAACCTGAAACTGTTCTTAACGTGAAGCACCACTTTAGCTAATGGGGCCTCCTGCTGCCACTGCACCGCCGGAACACAATTTCTGTTCTCATCCTGAAGCAAAGTTCTTAACCCGAGGTACTATTTCTGGGTTAGCGGAGTCTGTAACCTGAGGCGTATGTGACCTGAAGCGTATGTAACCCGAGGTACCACTGTACTCTTTCTAATACTGAACTCAAGTGAGGAGTGCTGACACAAATGGAGCCAAATAGAGCCACCAAGAAAGAAGAAATTGGGAAGAGCTGGAGGCTTGCAAAAGTATCAACCCCCCCCCTCTTAAAAAGAAGAAAACTGGATGAAAGCCTCCAAAAATAAATGCCCAATGTGGTCTGAGTATGCTCAACAGCCATGGTTGGAAAAGAACAATAGAAAACTGAGGAGGAAAAACTGGAGTGCCCTCATAGTGAAAAATTGCCAGAGGAAAGTCAATGTTCTAAAGTAGTTTTGTAATCTGAACAGATGAGGTGGCCAAAGTGCATTTTGACCTTGAGAGGTACAAGCTAGTCAAGCACTTATGAAAGCTGAAATTTCACATATTCCTATTAGTATCAGGGGAGCAGACAAGTCACAGAGGCACCCACATACTACTTACTGAATGGAATGCAGACTCACATTTCATAGTGCAAACTTCCAGAGTACAAGATTTTGTAAAATAAATAAATAAAATAAAATAAAATCTACAGGCTGTCTCAAATATATTTGTATAAAGGGTTTAAAGTAGCGTTTTCAACAAGATTCTGGAAGTACCTGCCATCTGTCAATGCTCTCTTGGGCTCTCTTCTACCCAATCAAACAGGAAAGACAATCTACACAAAGGATTCAAAGGGAGTCTTCGCAACACATTAGTGTCACCCTGTTCTTTGATTAGGGAATAGCAATTACAGCAATTACAGCAATTTCACAATGGGAAATATTCCCAAACAGGGGAGCCTGTTGCAAAGTGTAGGTAGTCTTTACCAAAATGGAAAAAAACAAACTCCCCACAATTTTTCAAAGAGACCACCACAGTACATCAAAGGAACATTAACTCAAGACATAATCTTGTGCTCAGTATAGAATCTGTAACACTAAATTGCTTTCTGTGCCATTCCAGAGGCACTGCACAAAATTATAATGTATTCCACATTACTGTAGCTATGCATCATCTTATCCCCCACCCTTCACAAAACTCCCATTTTCCCAGTATTGTGAGATACAGACTTTCTCCCTTGATGCTGACTTTTTCTGCAACTCTTTTTAATAACGACACAGATACAGTATTACTGACCTGTATGCTGGAGGCCAGAAACCTTAATAAAAGAGGTTGAAAAAATTAAGCTGCCATGTTGGAAGCAGGACTATGGTGGTCCATGCAGCATTGATTCTTCCATTCATCTTAAAGAAGAAAGTGGCACACTTGAAATATTGAGTACAGTACCAAATAATGTCCACTGTCTAATTGGAAAGGAAAATGAATGTGACCTGCTCATAACTTTTTGCGATTTGCTCAAATAACTCCTCAGCTTAATGCATGCTGACCGTTGCTTTAAATTGTTTGTCATTTCTGCGTAAATAAAAACAGCAACCCAAAAAACCACCAAGTTAAACAAATGTGATTCAACTTAAAGAAATTCAGACTGATTACCCAAGAAGACTATGCTAATGCTCCTTCAACAGATTTAGGGAGCCAACTTGGGTCACGGGGGAGGGGTTGGAATTCAACTAGCAACAGTGGCACATAATCACTTTTAAAAATCACAAAATATTGAGTTGGCTTTAGCTATAGTTTTCTCCAGGCTGAATTATAAGCAAAAACGAAGAAAATGGAAAGAGAGAGATGCATGATGAAAGCACAAGGAAGAGCTCTTAAGATGGAAAGGAGAGTGCACTTTGCGGACAATTCGATTAGATGCTGTTCCTGGTACGAAGAGATCTGAGAGCCAAACCAGATGTGATGTTCGTTTCATGAGTGCAATTAATGTGTACTTTAAAAAATATGTAAATAGCAGTGGTGCAGGGCCTGACCAGTGTCAGAGCCTCGGAGTGGAGGAGAATATAACCTTTCCCTAACCTATAGTGGTCCCAACAGGCTTAGATAAGTGTTAGGACGTGGGTGGTGCTGTGGGTTAAACCACAGAGCCTAGGACTTGCTGATCAGAAGGCCGGCGGTTCGAATCCCGTTGCTCCTGTTGCTCGGTCCCTGCTCCTGCCAACCTAGCAGTTCGAAAGCACGTCAAAGTGCAAGTAGATAAATAGGTACCACTCCAGTGGGAAGGTAAACGGCGTTTCCGTGCACCACTCTGGTTTGCCAGAAGCAGCTTAGTCATGCCAGCTCCCTCGGCCAGTAAAGTGAGATGAGCGCCGCAACCCCAGAGTCGGCCACAACTGGACCTAAAGGTCAGGGGTCCCTTTACCTTTACCTTAACTCTAGACAAGACCATGGACACCTCCAAGTAGAGCCCAGTCTGATAGCTCATATACAAGCAGGCTCAAATGTTGATTCGGCAGCAAAGAACTCTGGACTGAGTATTAAACACGGCTGCAACTTAGTTTGGGGTGCTTGCTCTGCTGGGGAGTGGGGTGGGGCAAAGCCTTTTGTAATTAAGTAATTTGTAAGACTGCCTGATAATGGCAAGAGTTGATTCCAATGGTGGTGGCTTTTGGGTAGCAGCCCTTTTACTCTGAGGACAGTTGTTGCACAACTTCCTCAGTCTGAGGAGCGAGATGGTGACAAGATGATCTTCTCAAGTGCAGAGGCTGGGAGAGTGGGTTCCTTAGGAGTCAGTGCTCCTGCTTGGAGGCCATGGTTTCTCTCCCCCCCCCCCAATATGTTCTGCTGGAGATTGGAAAAGTGGAAGCAATGAATTACCAAATGGCCAGGCCAATAACGTACCTGAGCAGCTCCCAGTGAGATTTGCTGGCTTAGCTATGGAAGATGTTGTCTGAACAAAGGATCAAATTTTGGAAGGAAGGAAGGAAGGAAGGAAGGAAGGAAGGAAGGAAGGAAGGAAGGAAGGAAGGGTGGGTTAAACTCTGTCTCCCCACTGAGTATTGTGCAGGCTCCTCTAATCTGCAATTCACATAAGGGGAGGGAGAAGTATCTTAATTTCATTCACGCATTTAACTGCATGTTTACTTTTGTCCTCAGGCTGCAGCAAAGCACGCTAGTGGAAAGGACCACTGGCTACTACTTTCCCTTGTAAAATGTTAAAACCAGCAGTTCTTGGGATCAGTTTCGCCAGCACTAATCAGTTCATACGGAAGAGTCCTAATGAACACAAATCCTTGTTCATTGCTTTGGGACTTTTCTGTGGGCTCCAATATAGATTCTTACGCCATTCTTGCTGCCTGGTATGATAGCTCCATTCCCCCCACACACACCCCTTGGCTTTCCGTTATACACATATAGTTATGAAGGAACAAAATCTCTGGAAAGGTTTTAGGGGGGAAAACAACGGAAAAGACAGCAATCAAGTTTGTACAGAGCTGGATGACAGTCAGCCCTTCCTCCTTGTAGAGATATATATACTATAATTGAACAGTTTCCTTTGCTCACTGTGCTGTGACAATGAAGAAGACTGATGTATGACAACATTAATTTAATGCTGCAACAACTATAATGTCGTGCTCTCATCGGGTACAGATCCTGTGCCAAACAATATATTTTACATAGCATTAGGAAACTTTGATGCAGTAGGCAGGGCAACTCCCAATCCTCTCACGGATCTTACTCACTGTGATGAAGCATTTGGGGGGGAAAACCAATAATCCACTGTGAAACTGCTGAAGGCAGGAAATGCTCCATTTTGATTTTACACCTATTTATCCAATGGAAACTTATTCATAATACTCAGGAATTGATATTTTTAAGTCACTGACTGCCTTTGCCCTACAAGTACAGCTCTAGTTTTGAAATATACTCGGAGTTGAGTGTGGATTTCATGCTCTTTATTCAGCTCATAGTAGCGAGGAATGAAAGTTCCCCCACAATATCTGCTTTATATACATTATTTACACAATGGGCCACATGTGATTGGCTAATCCTGGAATTCTCCTGTAGGTCAATCAGGTTGCGGATTCATTTCCACCTGGAGCTGGATTGGGTGGCTCCTGCGGACCAATCATACTGCTGCATTGTTCTAGGACCAATCAGACTGCTGCATTCTGAATCCTATTGTTCTAGGACCAATCAGACTGCTGCATTTTGGATCCTATTCAACTCAGTACATAACAAGTTTCCTTTCCAGAAAGGATAATTAATTAAATTAAAACTGACTTCAATTGAATAGGGCTTGCTGGTCATTCTCTCCCCCCACACACCCTCAGCCTCAGTGGGTTGTTATTTACATTCATGGGACCAGCGGGCTTTCTGCTTCCTTACAGCTTCCTGCTGTAAAAATATAGGGGGAAATCCAGCGATTCCATCCCTCCCACAGGGATTCCTTTTAATCCAGTAAATGTGTCTGCTAATCTAGTTCCCTCTTCCCACGGCTGTCTCCTCTGCCAACTTCTGCACTGTTCTGGAGCATCCATCAATCCAATGGAGCAGATTTTCTGGGTGCGTAGAGAGAAGGGAGAGCAGATAAAACCAGATCCTTTCCTCTTCCAATCTGCCTCCATGTTTCCCAGGAAGGATACAGTCATACCTCGGGTTACAGATCCTTCGGGTTGCATTTTTTGGGGTTATGGACCGCTGAAACCCAGAAGTACCAGAACAGGTTACTTCCGGGTTTTGGCAGTCGTACATGCGCAGAAGCACCAAATTGCAACCCACATGTGTGCAGATGCACCGCTGTGGGTTGCGAACGCTGCAGGTTGCGAACGTGCATCCCACATGGATTACATTCGCAACCCGAGTATCCACTGTAGTAGCATATGATTGCTTCATAGAAGCTTTGAGAAACATCATGAAGGATAAGCTATGCTAACGTCACCCCTGATCTAGTTCCTCACGTTATTAGAATGTTTTTTCCCACATCCCCAAATGCTTTTTATTATTTGTAGTACCATGGGATATATCTAATGTGCTCACATTTCTCCCTGCAAAGCAAGAGGCAAGCAGCATGGTTTAATTAATAAACTAAATTAATGACTTAATCAATACATATTATAATTTGTGTAATCATGCCACTTAGCATGGGGTGGAGTCATGGGAGAATGACAGCCATGTCACTCCCACATCATGTAGAAACTGGACCCCAGACTGCACTATATAGTTTCATACGAAACCTTCACCTCCTAGCAAGGCAAGAATAATGTTCTAGTATCGTTTTCACAAATAAAAAAGACAGCAACATTAAATTAATTCTCATTGTGATGTTTTATATTGAAAAAAGAAATACATTTTAGAGTAGAGGTGGAGAACCTGTGGCCCTCCAAACAGAGGCTGATTTAGGGGAGCAAAACTGGTTTGGTTGCATTGGTCATGGAGCCTTGGGCAGGGGCGCCACCAAAATTTGAAACCCCAATTCTGCCACTGCTCCAGATATGGATGGACTCCAACCTCCATCAGCCCCAGTTAGCATAAGCATCATCATAATTTATTACTTGTACCTTGCTCATCTGACTGAGTTACCCCAGCCACTCTGGGGCAAGTGGTAGAGATAATGGGAGTTGTATTCTGGCAATAGGTGTAACGTCACAAGTTCCTGACCCCTGTTTTAGAGGCTAGCCAACTTTGTGGAAGACAGGATTCAAACAGTCGAGATACTATCATGGGCAGAGGTGGAGGGATTCAGTAGTAGCCATAAAACAGATAACATCTGAGGGTTTTGACTGAGATTCAAGCAATCTGTTCAGCAACAATAATAAGAAAACTTGATAATAAAAAAACAGCTGCTAATTTAAAGTTCCTGCAGGAGACAGGTAGCTGGAGGCAAAGGATAGACAAGCAAATGTCAAAAGCGGCAGAGCTAAATTTGGCAAATAGACCATAACCTTTGCTTGACTCCTGGTTATTGTGGATGATAATAGTGAAAGAGCCCATCACAAATTAAATGACATGTAAGGTCAGATGCAATAGTTCAAGAGCAATGCTAGCTTTTCCCAGTGCAAATGCTTGAGTAAGAAAAACATTCATTACTTCAATTACCAGTACCTTCAAAGCAGGTTCTTGGAACTATGTGTGATTTAGAAGCCACTTGGACCATGCTAGAGGATGGGGTGAATTGTGTTAATTTCAGCAATAAATCTCTCTGTCTTTCACACACACACACACACACCAAAACCATTGTTTTACTCTTACACCTCCTGTTCTCCTTCTCCTGCAAAATCTATCTGTTATCGTTACTGGTATATTTAAAAGTAGACTGGAAAGAGAAGAGGTAAAGGACACAAGTGTGGGAGGGTGGAAGAGGAAATGAGGATTGTTGTGTGACATCGAATGTCACACAAGCAGGCTCTTCTTCCTCTCTCCCTTCTGCAGCTTCGTGCACCGACACAATCTGCTCCAGAGGGTCTCACAGTTCTCAAGATCAGATTTGGGGGGGGGCAGGGGTGGAAAGGTAGGGAAATCCCATTGCTTAGTCCTACTGACAGATGGACACTATTAGATGTCAATAGTTATAAAGTAAAAAACCTGTGTTAATAACCAAAACTAAAAAAAGAACTTTGTTCATTTATCTCTCCATTCCCATCTGATAATCTTTTAAAAACTCCCCTTATAATTCCATAAATCAAAATGAAAAGAATCCATTTCATTCTCAATTGCTTTTTCAATTTGAAAAGGCAAGTCTTAAAAAAAACCAACCACCAGGTAAGTATGGAACAGAGACGCTAACAACAAGAAGAGGATCAATATGCCTTGTTTAGTAAGATATCCATTATTTCAAAGGGCATTTCAGGATTACCTTGGACATGATTGCCATTCTGTAGAAATTAATTACTTCCCTTAGGGCTACAGCTTCTAAGAACTCCACATAACTAATATCAACAGCTTTGCAATGCCTCTTATTTTGAGAAAGGTTGATCAAACAAACTTAAGCTAATTATCCTTTCACTGTAACAAATAGTGGTCATCTAACAACATCTCTCTAATCATGATTTATAGTCATTTACACCAATTGAGGTTATGGCCTCCTCAGTTTAGAGAAAATTATGTCAAAGAAAGTATTTTAAAAAAGCCCTCAACCTCAGGAAAAACTCCTGGGAGAGATATTTGCATACATAAGAGTTTTGCAAGATCAGAAATCTCCTCATGCGAAGCAGACAACACACCCTGGCAATGAATAGCAAAGAACCTCCATCATGTTTTGTTACAAAAAGAGAACACTGAGAAAATGATCCGCCCTGAAACACCTAAGGTTGGAAACACTGATCTATTACCCTTCATTTTCCATAATAGAGTGAAATATGGATTCTTAGTTAAGATCATTTCCTACAAAATGCCAATAACAAAGTGGTGCATCATGTGGAGATATTATTTGAGTGGACAATGACAACAAAATTATTGTTCTCAAAGAATACTTTTCCCCCAGTGCCGTCTTCATGAGTATGACAGGGTAATGTCAATGCATGGCTGCAGTCCAGTCCAGAGTCAAGCATGGTTAGGTCTACATGGAAATCAGGGTAGCAGGGTGTTAAGCATATTCAACCCTGTACTGAATTGTGCACCATGGCTTTAAAATATAGGTGGAGATATATATAGAAGCCCTCTTCAGGTGTTCTAATGTTATCTCCGTGGAGAGGTCATGGAATAGGTACAACACCCCCACCCCCTCCACTCTTGACTTTCCCACAGTGAAGGAAATTTTAAGTGTTCTCAGCTGAACATGCTTAAACTCTTTCCTGCAATCAGGAACGATCGGGACTCCCAGTTGCGGTGAGGGTTTTAACCAAAATTTCAGCCAAGCACACTTACAATACAACCCTGCTTCTGTCCTTCCTGTTCGGATACAGAAGGTCAGGAGTGGGTCTGGTATTCTCTCTGCTTCCTTTCCATGGAGGGAAGGGTCATAAGCAATGCATGCCTAGGTTGCACCCACAAACAGCCTTTCAATGACTTAATAATCCATGTATGGTAATCAGGGATGGGATCCAAGTTTAAGAAGGCCCTGAGCAAACTGAGCTGTGGTGGGATCCTCTTCACACTGCTGGACCTTCTCAGGTTTACCTGAGCAGTAGGTTCAAAGATGTCTAAGACCTGCCATTTTAATTTCCCACAATGCACTGGAGCACCTGATGTAATGCCACTCTGGGGCAAATGGGAAATTGAAATGGACACTCACAGACCCAGCTGGCTGATTTGAAGAGTTCAGGGCGAGTGTCAGAGCTGGGGGCCTCTGTTCAGACCTTTTGGCTCTTCCCACTGCCCAAGGGTACCAATTGCTGATGCTGGGCCTGAAGGCAACCCATATGAAGAAGATGGAACTGCCAACTAGACTTGTACTTTAGCAGAAAACTTGCTCTTGAGTCCTCAGGGCTCATTTTGCTGTTAATTAAGAGACAGTGTTCTGCAACACCTGAGTGGGGAAGGCGGAGCTGTTTGCTATACGTGGCAGAAAAATAACAACGCACCAACACTATCTGAGCATAATAAGTCAGAGGCGAAAAAAGCTATTTATCAATTTCATACATATTTCTTACTTAGAACCGCTAGAGTAATTCATGTATTAAAAAATAGTACGGCAACATGAAGAAAGCTACTGAATTATGGAACAATTATCAGCATTTTCAGATGGGGGAACTTTTAGGAATCAGGTTGACTGATTCAGCACTTTTAACATCCACTGATGCTGATTCCTACTATCAGTAGGTTAGCAAGAACCAGCAAAGGGCAAAATCTAAATGATAGGTAGCTCAAATTTGTATCCAGTTTTTCTGCTTCTTTTGGTCCCATTTAGTGCCAACTGAAAATCTAGCAGTGCTGGAAGCTGCTCTTTGAACATAACCTAAGACAGATATATGAAATGTGAACTGCTTTACACGCTGGGCGGAACTTAACACCTCTCCATTCCAAGTAGCAGCTCAACTAAATTGAAAAATCAAAATCTCCCCAAAAACCAGACAAATCAAACCAAGCCACCTACCTCTTCCAGAGCAAGGCAAATGTGAGCTCCCTTGACATTTTCTAGCGCTCTCTTCTGCCGACATGAGACAAGAAAGTGGATGCTCACATTTCTTCCCTGTCCATCCTTGCTTACAATCGCATCTTCCACAGTTACATTGTCCATGACCTTAAGAGAAAAAGGAAAATACATAATTTCAGTTTAGGGTAGCCATGTATCCTACTTTAGTTGAAAGGAGTAGAGGTAAAGAAAAATAAGAGGGAGACCAGGGACCTTGAACTTGCCCATCAGTGGTTAGCACCTAGAAGTTCATCAGACTGAGTAGGAATACTGTTTCTGGTTGTGTATCAAAATAATAATAATATATTTATACTATACTACACTGAGATGTTTAAATGTTTCTTTGGTTGTCCTTGAAGCTTGCCACACTTCTCATCCTCTCCTGCCATACCAGTGTGGTGCACCACACCCTTTGAGAACCACTGATCTAAGCTCACCTTGCTGAATCTAATTTGGCAGGTCTGAATCCAGCCACTGCCTGGGTGGGAGACAGCCTGGGAACCCTAAGTAACACTGCTTTGACTTCCATGAGGAACATTAAGAACAGCCCTCTTGGATCAAGACAAAGGCTCATCTAGTCCAGCATTCTGTTCTCACAGTGGCCAACCAGATGGCTATGAGAAAGCAGAACATTAGTGCAACAACCTGCCTCCCACCTGTAATTCCAAGCAATTGGTGCACAAAGGTATGATGCCTCGGGCAGTGGAGGTAGAACATTGCCATTGTTGCTAGTGGGCACTGATAGTCTTATGTATATCCTCCATGCATTTGTCTAATCTGCTTTTACAACCATCCAAGTTGGTGACCATCATTATCTCTTGTGGAAGCAGATTCTGTAGTTTAATTATGTGCTGCATGCAGAAAGACGGGATATAGAATGTACTTGCTACAACACAAATAGCTCCTCTGCATATATATAAACCGTGTGGTTCTACTTCAGAGGGAATCAAGCCACATAAAGACAACCATGCATGAAATCGCAAGGTGGCATCATGGCAAAGCTTGTCCATAAAAGAAGTGTTTCAGTTTCTCAACTCCTGTGGTACCCTGGCCTGTGGGGGTGGGTGGAGTACTCTTTCCTACTGGAGAATTTTTTAGGAGACAGTCATCCTGTTATGCGCTAACTGATAAAGCTGTTTTAAAGACGCTACTCAGTGAGATGAAGGGCTCTGAAATAAAATCCTAGAGAAATGAAAATCTCTAGAGAATGCTGCCTTCTCTACAAGGTAAAGTAGTAGCAGCAAGCTACTCCCTGCTCTTGGTGAATGAAGTCTTTAAAATAACCACAGGTATTTCAGTTTAGTTACAGGGAGGTACTTATCTGCAAATTGGCTTTTTACGATCCCCAAATGCTTCATCTAGACATATGGGGTTTACTTATCTGCCGTCTCATCTCATCAATTAAACAGATGAAATACATTTCTCAAAGGGGTAAGCTTTGAGCAAAGATTGTATTCGGGGTTGTTTTATCACAATGTCTACACAACCAGCACTGCAGGCTGATTCAGTGGGAGTGAGGATGCAAGCCCGGAACAGAAACATCAGCACATTTATGTGGTCAAGGGGAAAGGAACCACTCACATGGGTGATTTGTATATGTGGCAGAAGGAAAAAAAGATACAATATTCATACAGAACATTTTGAAAGTGTGAATGCGGAGCACACACTATATATTTTGGACACATCTTAAGATCTCATAATGATAGTTTCCAAGATCATGAAGCAGCATATTGTCTTTGTTTGGATACAACTGGATCCAATACAGCCATATTGAATTCTTCACATTTGTTTCAAATATTGCTCTTACCCGAACAGAAATCATCTGAGTATCTGTCATAGACTCCCTTGCAATTTCGTTCATCGCACTCGCAGGTGTCTCCATGAATATCTCCCCAGTCTCCAGTTGGGTCAACATCATGACATGTGCATTCACCGCATATGCAGGTGCCTAAGGAGAAAAGAGATGAGCTGAACAACAAAAGCAATAGCTTAGAACAGAGACTGTTAAGATAAATTAAAGGAACAGACGGTTTTGATGTTCTATAGCTGTTGAACGTTTACCTGCATTTTTCAAAGCTACCTTGTAACATGGTCAACTCATTTTGAAAGTCTGCCTTCTTCAATGTGTTAGGAGACCAGCAGATGAGAACTTGCTCATCACCATGTGGCACCATGGGAAATGGTGCCTAGAAAGCAATGTGTCAGTTGTTATAGGGTTGTGAGTGTGTAAATGTGTTTGTATATGTCTAGAATTTTCAGGTATTTTGGCTTCTGTTGGGAGGTGATAGGTACCACCTCTTTCCTGCTCCCCTATGATCTTTCATCATAGGGCCAGTTTCAAATGGATGAACGTCAGGTAACCCATTTATTTTGACCAATTGATTAACATTATTATTATTATTATTATTATTATTATTAGATTATCTATACCCCGCCCATCTGGCTGAGTTTCTCCAACCACTCTGGGGAGGCTCCCAATCAAATGTTAAAAACAATACAGCATTAAATATTAAAAACTTCCCTAAACAGGGCTGCCTTCAGATGTCTTTTAAAGATGGGATAGCTGCTTATTTCCTTCACATTGGAAGGGAGGGCGTTCCATAGGGCGGGCGCCACTACCGAGAAGGCCCTCTGTCTGGTTCCCTGTAACCTCACTTCTCACAATGAGGGAACCGCCAGAAGGCCCTCGGCGCTGGATCTCAGTGTCTGGGCTGAACGATGGGGGTGGAGACGCTCCTTCAGAACTGAGGCCGTTTAGGGCTTTAAAGGTCGGCACCAACACTTTGAATTGTGCTCGGAAACGTACTGGAAGCCAAAGCAGATCTCTCAGGACCGGTGTTATATGGTCCCGGCGGCCACTCCCAGTCACCAGTCTAGCTGCCGCATTCTGGATAAATTGCAGTTTCCGGGTCACCTTCAAAGGTAGCCCCGCGTAGAGTGCATTGCAGTAGTCCAGGTGGGAGATAACTGGAGCATGCACTACTCTGGCGAGACAGTCTGCGGGCAGGTAGGGTCTTTATGTCATCCCATTCAAATGACATAGAGATATGGAGAAAGTGGGACCTGCAACAGAAAGTTGCACTATAGAGTGCCCTTGCTCAGTATTCCAGACACTCCATTCCACCCCCACCCCCCAGGGATTTTCTCTTTCCTCCCCCCACCAGTGAATCAGCATTCCATCCCCAGTAAGCATGCTGGGTCCCTACCTGGCTGTTTAACGATTTCCCCCACCTAAGGCGTTTCCCCTACTAAAGATTTGTTTTTGCTATTTCTGAAAGTCCTGGTGTTCCCCCATCTCTGCTGATACCTCTCTCCTCCAAGTAAATGGTGTTGCACCTCATCCCCACCATAGCTGTCAACTTTTCCCTTTTTTTAAGGGAAAATCCTATTTGGAATAAGGGAATTTCCCTTTAAAAAAAGGGAAACGTTGACAGCTATGATCCCCGCTCACCCCAAACCCCTCCCATCTGAAGAAATCTTGCAGGTGCCAGCATAGGCGCTACCATAAAAAATGCAACCTGTGGAACATTATGTGTATGTGATGAAGTGATTTAGGTCAAAAGCATCTGAAATGCACCAGGCTGGGGAAAGTTAGTACAAAGGAAGCTTTTTGCTTTTGCAGTAATTATCAGAAGATCAGATTTCACAGACTACCTACCAGAAATAAGTTACTTGATAGAATCAATTGTCATTTGCAATGCTTCATGTAAACTGATGAACATTGCCAAAAAAAATATGTTGTGATTTAAATCTAAATTTCTTATTGACATCATTTGCTACCACATGAGTAAAACATCTAATCTGACAGATAACATTTATTGGTTCATTGTTTCCGGGGCTGCAATGGCTTTTTATTATTTTGTATTTTTTTAAAAACCCTCACTGTTAAACTAAAATGAAATGAGCTTCTATTATTTCTATATTTCAACCAGACTTTCAATTGCTCTGTAATTAAGATGAGAGAGTTTTCTAAATGCTCTCAGGATAATTAGATGCTCCTAATTTGGCAGAGCTTTGTCAGTGGAGATGTACTAAAGAGATGGATTTTGAGATCTGCACTTTTGCTTTACTGTAATAGCTCTGGACCACAGCCAGAGGAACAACAGCTGATCTTTTAAATATTTGCTGAGTGAAAGCAGGCATCATTGTTAATGAATACAGACACATTCATGAAACACTGCTCATCCTAAACAGTACTGAAATTATTGTTTCATTGCTGAAAACTGAGCACTGAAATTACTGGTAGAGAATGACAGGCACACCCAGACAACCATTCAAACATCCTTGCCCCATCCTCAAGCAGGGTGCTAGCCAACCATTTCACTGTTCTCATTTGTTCCAGAAACAGAGAAGAACAGAGAAGAAGTTTCAAGAAGCAGCAGAAGGCCGAGATTGTTCTGTCTATGCAAGGACATTTTCTGTGGGAACTGTCCTTTGGACATGTGTAGTGTGACAGGAAGTACTGGTAACCAAGGTTCTGTGTGAATTCCTGTGACTTGTTTTGAGTCTCTTGCTTGCGCCTTGCAGTGAGAGAAGCAGAGAAAGAGTCTTGGACTCTTGTTGGACTCGAAGCATGCCTTGACCATGGAAGTGGTGAAGAAGAAGAAGAAGAAGAAGAAGAAGAAGAAGAAGAAGAAGAAGAAGAAGAAGAAGAAGAATTTATTATTTATACCCCGCCCATCTGGCTGGGTTCCCCCAGCCACTCTGGGCGGCTTCCAACAGAATATTAAAATACAATAATCTATTAAACATTAAAAGCTTCCCTAAACAGGGCTGCCTCCAGATGTCGTCTAAAAGTCTGGTAGTTGTTTTTTTCTTTGACATCTGGTGGAAGGGTGTTCCACAGGGTGGGTGCCACTACCGAGAAGGCCCTCTGCCTGGTTCCCTGTAACTTGGCTTCTCACAGGTAGCGAACCACCAGAAGGCCCTCGGCACAGGACCTCAGTGTCCAGGCAGAACGATGGGGGTGGAGACGCTCCTTCAGGTATACTGGATCGTGCCCGTCTGTATTTATTTGCTACCAATATGCTTTTACACCAGTCAAGTAAACTTCCACACTTGACTAAATCTTTATGGCACCCATGAGTGCTTATTACCTACTGTGTGTACCTTCAGCCCTAAAGATGCTTCCAAGGAAGGAACTGCGTTGAGATGTAACTCTGCTGAGTATGGATACTGACACACACACACACACACACACACACACACACACAGCGAAAGTGATGCCGGACCCAATCCTTCAAAATCATCCATCAGAGGTTGATGGATTGATCCAACAGAATCTACACTCATGGCTTTTAACATTAAGGAAGGGTTAAGGAATGGTTTTGATAACGTAGATGGACACATGCCGTCCTACTTTTTACATTCATAATGTGTTATTACCTTGTCATTTCATTTTTAATCATTTTATGCTGCTCTATCACTGAAACACTGTTCATATGTTCTAAGTGTTTTTCCTTTTTTCTTTTTTTACTGCATTCAAACTCTGAACCCCCTCCAATGGCATTCGAGGGGCAGATAACAAAGCACCCAGAAGGAGGGAGAAAGATTTAAAATGGGCGAAGCAGAGAAACAAAGGAACCAGCAACAAGGAGAGAAAAAGCGCTTTCAAAAATGGTATGGCTGGGTATAACTTTCATTTGTCAGGGATAATTTTCATTTGTTTTAATTTACAAGTATGCCCTGTGACATTTTAGAATGACACATCTAATATTCTAATAGGGGGAAATGACGTTAAACAGGTGAGTGTAGATTCAGGCCCAGTCAGCATGCTCAAAGGTCAAGGATGATGGAATTTGTAGTTTAACCACAACTTGGGAGCCTCATGTTCCCTAGGTTAAAATACATAATTACAATAAAGGACAATAAAGGTTTGTTTGTTTGCATGTGCACGTAAAGACAGTGTGCTGTACTCCATTCGTGCCATTGATATTTCTTGGCATTATTGCCTATATTTTATTTTAATACTCTGTGTTGCTGGAATGGTATAGCATAGAATACTCTGTGTTGCTGGAATGGATGGTATAGAAATATGATATAAAATTAACAGATTTGGCTTCAGGGGTTCAACGTAGCCCACACTTTTGTAACAACAGGTGAGTTTTCACCATACCATGCAATCTTAGATCAATGCAAAATATTAATTGAAACAACAACAAACTAAAGTCTAGTTCCAAGAGATCTACATATGTAGAACAGTACATGAATGGCGCACCTCTGTTGCTGCAGATTTTGCCATCTGGAGATGTGCACCTCCTCTTGATCTCCCATGGGGTAATGTCACACTGAAGTTCACATTTATCGCCATGCCAACCAGCCTCGCAGTAGCAGTTTCCACAGTAACACTTTCCATGGCCTTAACCCAAGACAAAATGTTGACAGTGAAGAAAGATAGTCTTTATAAAAATATATATTGTTCAGTTCATTTTTAAGAAGATTTTGAATGAGGATTCATAAAACTAATAGCCACCACAGACGGGAGCAATTTTATTATTGGTCTCGTAATAACCTCTGCAGAAATCTCAGCATCGTTTCATTGTTTTCTAGCATTCTGGAGGGGCTGCTTTATTTCTGATGAATGAGTCTATATACAATAAAGTCATTAGGACAATCGCCTAATATTCTTCTGAAACTTGCAATAAATGCCGGCCTACATCTAAGCAGCAACACTGGTTAATGCTGGGGGAGACGGAGAGTCTGGCTTACCACATGGACACTTAAGAACATTTTTACAGAAAATCATGAAATGTAGATGGCTGAGCATGCGTAAGAGTATATTTGTTCAGAATTTTTATTATGGTTATTAAGATACAGCCAAGTCTAGCAGAGTACAAAGGAGGGAGAAGTTCTGTCTTCTTTGCAAAGCTATTAAGGACATCCTTACTAGCACTGGGTATCTTCAGACTCCCTAAGCTTGCAACAGATATTAAGAGATGAAAATATGTAATTTTTATAATCATTTTTTAAAAAACAACAACTGGGTGAATCAGTGATAGACACACACCCAGTTCAGTCTGCATAGACTGGCTCACCACCATGTGGGTGTCTCACCAACTCAACTTGAGAGGCATATTGGGAGAATGTTGAGTATTTTTCTGCTATTTGGAGAGTTTTCAAGCTGTGTGTTTCCACCTCTACTATTGGATTGGGTGTGCAGAGGACACAGTTCTTTCCCTCCAGCATAATTCAAGGAGAGAATTACTCTCTCAATAACTTGGTTAGTTTTCCTTTTTTTACTCTTTTCTGGTAACTATTTATTGGCAATGAATTTATCCCCTTCTCAAATTATGTTCTTGTGGCAAATGTACCAAAGTATCAGCAGAAAAACCCCCAATCCTACACTATCGTGCATTTGTTGTTGTTGTGTTGTTGTTTAGTCGTGTCCAACTCTTCATAACCCCATGGACCAGAGCAGGCCAGGCACTCCTGTCTTCCACTGCCTCCCGCAGCTTGGTCAAACTCATGTCTGTAGCTTTGAGAACACTATCCAACCATCTCGTCCTCTGTCATCCCCTTCTCCTTGTGCCCTGAATCTTTCCCAACATCAGGGTCTTTTCCAGGGAGTCTTGTCTTTTCATGAGGTGGCTAAAGTATTGGAGCCTCAGCTTCAGGATCTGTCCTTCCAGTGAGCACTCAGGCCTGATTTCCTTAAGAATGGATAGGTTTGATCTTCTTGCAGTCCATGGGACTCTTAAGAGTCTCCTCCAGCACCATAATTTAAAAGCATCAATTCTTCGGTGATCAACCTTCTTTATGGTCCAGCTCTCACTTCCATACATCGCTACTGGGAAAACCATAGCTTTAACTATACGGACTTTTGTTGGCAAGGTGATGTCTCTGCTTTTTAAGATGCTGTCTAGGTTTGTCATTGCTTTTCTCCCAAGAAGCAGGTGTCTTTTATTTTCATGGCTGCTGTCACCATCTGCAGTGATCATGGAGCCCAAGATCTTGCACACCCATGATTTAAGACTGTGCAAAATCCCATTTATTGTATTGAGATAAATTACTCCTGCTAGTGAAGGAATGAGCTGGACTGTTGCTACTTTCTGCTGAGTCCTCTGCAGCTATAAACCTCTTCGAAATAATGACCACAGGGAATGGAGTAAGTGTTTATACTGTCATGATATGTGGACTGGAGCCTACCAAGATACTAATTTTCACTGTTGTAACCCTCAGATTGCCTCAGCGGAGTAATATTCATACTACCTATTGGCCTAAAGCAACATCATACTCCCTCTATTGTCTGTAACTGCTAACCTTACACCTGGCTAACACAAGATGTCTTACAAGGCTCCTGCTTCCTAAAATGCAGCTCTCTCATTATTCACAACCACTGCTGCTATCAAAAAGTTTCTCCATGTGGCAGAAACTCTGCAAACAAAATAAAAATTGAAAGCTTTTGCCTCCTTTGGCAACAGAGAAATGGTAGAGCTTAGCTTCAGAATTCACTACCTGGGCTCCAAACCGTCTAAAAGTACTTGTGATTAAATCCCATTGAAAACAGTGGCTTTGATCAAATGCAAGCATCATGGATAGTGTTGGAGTGCAGTCCTTTCATTCAAAAATTCCCACCAAATGTCACATCAATATTATTTGATTAACACTTTGCAATAATTCTCCATCTCCGTAAATACACTTACCTGTACACATCTCTCCTGTTTCTTCATCTATGCATTCTCGGTCATCACACTCACAATATTTACCATGGATCAATCCATTTCCTTCTAAATTGTCACATTTACATCGGCCACAATGACAAGTTCCTGTTAAAACCAGAAACAAAGACAACATGGATAAGTCAGAGTGCAAGAAGGAATGTCAAAGGCAATCTATTCTAATCCCTTGGAATGCAGCATGATTTCATGGTCTTATCCATGTCTGCAAGATTATTAAATTATTATTTACTTCATTTATAACAACAGGATGTGCTAGAGTAAAGGTAAAGGTAAAGGGACCCCTGACCATTAGGTCCAGTCATGGCCGACTCTTGGGTTGCGGCGCTCATCTCCTTTATTGGCCGAGGGAGCCGGTGTACAACTTCCGGGTCATGTGGCCAGCATGACTAAGCCGCTTCTGGCGAACCAGAGCAGTGCACGGAAACACCGTTTACCTTCCCGCCAGAGCGGTACCTATTTATCTATTTGCACTTTGACGTGCTTTCGAACTGCTAGGTTGGCAGGAGCTGGGACCGAGCATCAGGAACTCACCCCGGGGATTCGAATCGCCAACCTTCTGATTGGCAAGTCCTAGGCACTGTGGTTTAACCCACAGCGCCACCCGCGTCCCTTGTGCTAGAGTAGAGCCCTCTAAATGGAGTTGGACGCTCCACTGTAAGACATGTGAGGGGTGCTTGTGGTATGAAGAGCCACATACATGTCAAAAGGAACATTACAAGACTGAAGGCCATCATGCCCCCAATGACATTGTCACAGGTACACAAGGGCCTAGTGATCTCAAGGTAAGCCTGGGCCATTGTTTATAGAACTTTGTGGCTCTAGTACTGGACATTTCATTCCAAACCTCCACAATAGGTTTCGTACCCCCATCAGACTTCACTTTTTCTACAGTCTAATAATCAGATCTGGACCAGCACTATCTCTACAAAGGTTATAGCTCTGATGCAACACAGAAATTCCAGCCGGCCCAAATTTAATTGCAACAATGCAAAGTATCAGTGCAATCTTCAGCTGCATCTAACCCACTGTGCATGTTCTCTGGGAATTAATTCTTCATGCTATTCATTTATGCTAGATTCTCAAAATACTCCAGTTCTTGCACATTTCTTTTAAGCCCCTCTTTGAGTTAATCCATATAATTCAAACTCACATAACAGATCACCCAAGCGTCTCCTGTTTACCCCTGCGTCCATCCATCAAAACAAAGCAAAATTAAGCCTCACCTGCATTTGAGCAGATGTTATCTTGCGAATTCTTGCACATTTCGTTACTTTTCTTCCGCGTAAGGTTGCAGGTCGTTGGGTATTGGCAGGCATCACCATACCAACCGTCCTCACATTTGCACTTTCCACAGTCACACTTTCCATGGCCTGGATGAATAGTCAAAGAATCGCTGATCAGCATATGCACACAGCAAATCTCAATGTTTTATTTTGAAATGCCATTAATTTGCTCGTAACATGGTGCAATTTAAATACAAATGATTAGATGTAAATGTTACATGGCTGTTAACCAGTCAAATGGTTTGAGCGTGAACCATCAAACACGAATCAAAATCCAGTTACAGAACAGAGAGCCTGGCACCTTCTCTTTAAATGAATGTGGACTTTCATTTAAAAATAGAAATTTTCAAAAATATATTCTTGCTTAAGAAGGACCATGAGAGAAAATGTGCAGTTACAGGTAAAGGTAATAAATAAATGTGTGGATGCTTTCCTACCATACTGTCAGTGCCTCCATCTGCTTATAATCATCATAACAATAATTTTATTATTTATACCCTGCCCATCTGGCTGGGTTTCCCCAGCCACTCTATTATTGAGCTTCTCAATCAGTTACTCCTACCAACACCCCACATTTCCCTCTTTCATCTTCTGATTAACCTGGCTTCTGTTAAAAATGATTTGTCAGGTCCAGACAACTTAACACTACTGAGCTCCATTTTAATAGGGTAAGCATCCACCCTGGGAGTTAGCACAGCTTGGCAACTTGGCATGCCACTTGGCAGATGCATTTATTTGTCACCCAAGTAGAAATGCATGGCTCTCTCACCACCTTCATGCAACCTGGCTAACAAGTAAGAGTGGGATGGGTATATCAGAGGAAGTACTCATGCCTCTCTTAAGTTCTAAGTCTCCATGCATCTATGGATGAGGAGATGGAAGAATGCTTAGAAGAGTTTGGATTTGATATCCTGCTTTATCACTACCCGAAGGAGTCTCAAAGCAGCTAATATTCTCCTTTCCCCTCCTCCCCTGCAACAAACACTCTGTGAGGTGAGTGAGGCTGAGAGACTTCACAGAAGTATGACTAGCCCAAGGTCACCCAGCAGCTGCATGTGGAGGAACAGAGACACGAACCTGGTTCAGCAGATTACGAGTCTACCGCTCTTAACCACTACACCACACTGACTTATGCACCAACAGAAAAATCACATAATCCCCAGGTCACATGATGCTCCATGGTGTTTGGAACTTACAGGGCAGTATCCAATGTTGAAAGGTCTATGTGTTGCTTGACTTACAGAGATCTAGGAGTTCACCATTCATATTCCAAGTTGTTCCAAGGGACAAGATGTCAAGATTTTTTTTTTTAAGGGTTTAACTTTTAACATGGATTGGATTGGATTGATCTTTATTACGGCCATTGGCCCGTTACACGACAGTTTCCCATACCAACATAATATACTTAAACCTCCAAATTTAAAATGCCAAAACTTACAAAAGACAAACAGGAACTGAAGCAAAACAAAAACAAAGACCACCATCATACATTACAATAAATTTGTAACCTATACATCGCCCTCTGCTCATAAATTAATCAAGGATATCAATGGTGATATCACCTAAAACATAGATCATGGTTTAAAACAATGGTGATATCACCTAAAACATAGATCATGGTTTAAAGGGATTATCCGAGCCACACAGGAGACCGTTTCTCTTCTTTAGGAATAGGACGCTGATCAAGAATCTGGCAACCATGAGTGATCTTAGGGGGTCATCATCAATTAGTAGATATCTCAGTTACAGATAGGTAGCCGTGTTGGTCTGCCATAGTCAAAACAAAAAAAATTCCTTCCAGTAGCACCTTAAAGACCAACTAAGTTAGTTCTTGGTATGAGCTTTCGTGTGCATGCACACTTCTTCAGATACACAGATATCTCAGTTTGGCTTCAATCGTATCATCGGCAATGCCCTTAAGATATTGAGCAAGAAACTTGCTCCTGGTGCTTTTAACATGCATATATCATTATGGCCATAAAACTAGAAGTTATAAAGTTATAAAACTAATATCATCTTCCCTAAACATAAGCATACTCACATGTACCAAGGTAGGCATATCCATGACAGCTGGATACTGGGGGAGTGTAGCCCCTCTTCCTGAGTAATGCTTATGTTAATAATGAGTAACATTTTTTAAAAAATGTATTATTTTTTATTTCTCCAGATTGTCCTAAGATTCCACGCTAGCTTCACATTTAAGAAATGCTTAATTCTGTATGTTAAGTACCATCCTCGCCTCAAAAATAAGCCTTTGACAGTTTTATACCCTCCTCTCCACCTAGCAAAGTGAAAAGATTGCAGAAAAAGAGTGAAATTTTTTAAAAAAAAATCATAGAGGTATCTCCGCTGCTGCCCCCTCCACACACACATCCTATCACTGGTGGTCAATTGTGGCTTGAATTGGTCCATAAATATAAGTATCCACTATTATTAGTTTTTATTAAAAAAACAAAACACCACCATCCTTCTATCAATCTCTTTTTAATACAATAAAAATATCACAACTTAGCCTTCTTCTATTCCAGTCCCCCTGGTGAATTAAGAGCTCAGTCTCCCTTGATCTTCATGGAATAAAAGAAGCGCCAAACAAAAGTGTGAAAGACGTTCTCCCTCCCAGCTACCTTGTTCCTTAAACATCAATTTAGCAGCCTAGCCTTCGTAATCTCCTTTAGCTGCTGGTCAGGCAGCCTTAATCCCTCACAGTCAATGGAGATAAGCATTAATCAAAAACATTATTACACAACGGCCAAAAATGGGGAAAGAAAGGATTGTTTTAAAATAAAGGAACCTATGAAAACATAGCTGTGAACTTGGAGTAGTGGTTTGATTTTATTCAAAATAGTAATTGAAGCCCTATGCGGGCATCACAATTAGGTGACTGTAAATATATTTAGGGGAGAATGTGGATGAACACATTGGCTCCATCCTTCCTCCATCACCATTTTCATTACTTTCCAATTCATGGCCAGCCTTTTCTTTGTTCTCTTGGGCTATCCAGTCCAAGTCTAGTTTAAAGATTAAAAGCTCCTCAGAAGGAACAGCAGTGGTCTTGAAATTGGCCACCAACTCTGAGCGTTGTTGGTGCCAAGATTACCTCATGGGCAAAATTGGGAAATCTAGGCAGGCCTGTTTAGGCCCATGGAGCAGAAGTTCCAAACCGCTGCTCTAATATGTTTATAAAGCACCATGATTTTTCACTCACACAGTTAATCTCTTTACATCTCCAGACAACAGGAACAAAACGTGTGGGGTACTAGTCACCTTTTATAATTTATACACATATTAAAATATGTGGGGTTTTCAGCATGCAGGTGAAAGGACTTAAAACATTGAATTCTTTTCTGCACTATACAGGAAGAATAAAAAAGGAGTAGCAGCTGGTATGGTAATTAAATTGGTCTCATTAGTATCTTTTTTTTATGAACCAGAGAATGATTCAAAAAAGAGCTTATCAGAATCTGAAAAGTGCTTCATGGAATAGCTTAAGAAATCATTTTTGATTGATCCTCTCTTGAATCACAGAGGATTTAGAAGTCAGAAAAGAGAATGAGAAAATGGGAGAGTTCTGTAATTATTGTCCAGCTTTGAGAGAGAGGGAATAAAGCATCTTCACCTAACTCGGAGAATTTCAAAATAATCCACTGAACCAGACTCTGCCTGCACAAAAAGAGTGTGTTTCTGGGGGTGGGTACACACATAATATTAATATTAGGATCATCACACAGGGATTAGCAAATCGCCACCACACTATTGGAAAATTCTCTTTCCTCTGAACCAGTGTTGACAATTTGCAACCATAAGCTGACTTTTATTGACGTTTTATCTGCTTATTTTATTTTATTGCAGTTTTATACTATTTATATTTTTGCAGCTAGCTGCCTTGAGCATCATTTGGTGGAAAGGAAGCCTGCATAATAAATTAATAAACAAACCAGCAAATGTGAGGACAAATCTAACAAGATTCTGGATGCTCAGATTAACCTTCCTGATAAAGGTTAATCCTACAATTTTTTTGGTTTTGTATATTATTAGAAGGTTCTTTTATATAAAAAATATTCTGATTAACATTGGCAACATATTACTTATGCTTATATCAAGTAGAAAAAATAATCTTTTTAAAATGAGGTGCCGATACTCTTATATGGTGTTTACTTCTGAGCACAAAACAACATACAAAACTAACTACACTGATTTGTAATGCTGATGTAAGGGAAAACTTCAGGTTGTTGTTGTTGTTTTGTTGTTGTTAGCAAACCTTGTTGCATACAATGAATAAAATTATCAAACCTTTCTTCAGAAGAAAGAAAAGAGAGGTGCTGTGGATTAAAAAAAATTAAAATGTTGCCCTCTGGCGGATAATGCTGGCATAGAAACACAGAGGGGGAGGAATTCTCATCATAGGCTTGTCATAAAGAATTTGCATGGATGGTCTTGAATATTATTCACTCTAAAGGACAAATTCTATATGTATACTATATGTATATTCATACTCCGAGGCCTGAAATGGTTTTGTAGCATTCCTTGCACAGGTGTGGTTTCTTTTCCTGAATGGCTACTCTTCCTCATATTTTATATTCTGTTCCTTCCTGTAAAATAGTTGTGGGGACACTTTTAGTCTCCCAGTGTTGCTGAACTACCACTCCCATCATCCCTGGCAACTGGTTGTCCTTTGCTAGGGCTGATGGGAGTAGTAGTTCAACAGCATCTGGAGGCCTGTCACAGGAGTGTGCCGTCAGTAAATCACATAGTTCAAAGATAGAGTTAAGTCTTTACAGTGGTACCTAGGGCTAAGTACTTAATTCATTCTGGAGGTCCATTCTTAACCTGAAACTGTTCTTAACCTGAAGCACCACTTTAGCTAATGGGGCCTCCTGCTGCTGCCGCCGCGCCGCCAGAGCATGATTTCTGTTCTCATCCTGAAGCAAAGTTCTTAACCTGAAGCACTATTTTTGGGTTAGTGGAGTCTGTAACCTAAAGCGTATGTAACCTGAGGTACCACTGTTGTTGTTTTTTAAAAGATATTTATTATAGTTTCACAAATTATATAAAAACAAAACAATAATACAAACAATACACAATACACAAACAAAAAACAAGTATAATTTCAATCCCTTGTTTTCTTAAACTTACTTCCCCGACCTCCTCATACCTCCCCTTTCTGTATCCCAATTTCTAATTATTAATTCAGCAAATCCTCTCCCTTAATTTTCAATTAATTTCTAATCTTTCTTTTCTTTTTACATAACCATTTCAGCTGAAAACCGCTTAATTTCTAAACCAACGTCATTCTAGCATTCATTAATTTTGCAATGTTTCCTGAGATAATCCTTGAATTTCTTCCAACCTTCTTCCGCCGTCTCTCTTCCCTGGTCTCGGATTCTGCCGGTCATTTCTGCCAGTCCCATATAATCTATCACCTTCATCTGCCATTCTTCCAAGGTGGGTAGGTCTTGTGTCTTCCAATGCTTTGCGATGAGAATTCTTGCTGCTGTTGGTAACCTGAGGTACCACTGTACTGGCAAAGACATCACCTTCCCCATCCCTGCTGTAGAGCGATAGCCGCTCCCTTTTATTTCTATGTGCATTTGTGCCCTGGTTTGCACTTTGGAACATGTGCTCCTTCCTTTGTTCTTTCTGTTTGTTTTGAGTTTATTGATTGCTTTTTGTGAATGTAAAAATAACAATAACCAGCAGAGCAACACAAACTGTGGCTGTAGCAGCAGAGAGCAGTGGATTCATAACGGTATCAGCGACACCTTGGTGATTCGGCACCCTGTGCAATGCCAACATTTGGCACGCACGCACGCACCCAGCTCTCACACTGCCTTCCCAAAGCCAGGTAACGCGATAGGCTTTGAGAAGGAGACGCGAGGGTTCAGGCAGCGTCCTAGAGCTTGCCCTCATCCTTTCCAAAGCAAGCGCTAACTACCTAGGCTCTGGGAAGATGTCTGGAAGGTACACACTCGACTCGGTGCCCTTTGTGAGGGAACCGCCCGCACTGCCCTAAATCCGCCTCTGCAATCAGCAACTGCGAGGGCAGAAGATGGTGGCAGTGATAATTCACCTTCCCCACACTCCCTGCACCAGGCTCTAGACTGGCAGAGCAGAACAGGGGGTCCTGGATCAGACCTGTCACCCCAAACAGGCTGGTTTTCAAACACCACTGGTATTAGCATGTGCTGTACTGTGCTTTCAGTATGTGGGTTGTTTGGCATTGAACCCACCACCACCACTTACAGAGTGTGGCAGAGGGAAGTGTGCTACTTCCTCATCCCCACATGGCAGATCAGGGTTTAGGGGGTTATTACTCAGTAAACTTAACAACTTATATATACCGTCTTTCCCCGAAAGTAAGACATCCCCTGAAAATAAGACCTATTTCCAGTTTTGCCTCTCACTGTAATATAAGGCATCCCTCAAAAATAAGACCACCCCGATAATAAGGCCTCCTCTGAACATAAGGCCTCGACGGAATATAAGGCCCCGGAAGCCACCACAAGGCGTCTGACTCCTCTGGACCGTAGCGACGGGCGCCGCTGCACGGCTCACTGATTGGCCACAATGCAGCCAGAGCTGTTCAGGCAGTGAGAGGTCTCTTTAAACCAGCTGCCGCCTGCTGCTTGCTCTGCCCTGATGAAATCTGGCTGACTCACAATTAGACAATAAATGTGTACCGTATTCTTCTTCATGGAAAAATAAGACACCCCCTGAAAATAAGACCTAGTGCATCTTTGGGAGCAAAAATTAATATAAGACACTGTCTTATTTTCGGGGAAACAGGGTGTTATGTACTGAAGTTCTCACCCTGGGCCAGCAGGGGGATACTGTAGATAGTTCAGGTCCACATATGCAAATAAGGGACCGAAAGTGACGCTCAGTGATTGGATAGTTACAGAAAATGGTTACTGTTGCGTTCTAGTGGAGCTCTATATAAGCAGGCTGGTTGAACCCTTCATTTCAGTTCTGTTCTGGCCTGTGAATAAACAAGAGCTGTTTGAAGAATCGCTGTGTCGTCTGATATGTTCACCCACAACTTAACACAGGGTATATATTTTATTTTATTTTTATTTTTTTAATAATATTTATTAAAAATTTTCCAGAATAAAAAGGAAAGATAGCAAGAAAGAAAGAAAAAACAAATATGATTTACACTTGGTTTCAGTGGCATCTTTCCCGGACTTCCCCCCCCCTCCCCCTCTTGTATTCCATTTCCCTTAAATTGATTCCACAGATTCTTACCCCAAATTTTAAAACCTTATTTGTAATTTTAAATAACCCATTTATTCCAAATTAATTTATCTTATTTATCTTAATGAACCATTTCTCCTTATCTTTTATATTATTCCCTAAGATCGACCCCATTTCCCTTCCACGAATTCCCCTATTTTCAAACAACAAACATGAAAAAAGAAAAGAAAGAAATAATATATAATTTTACAGCCTTTGGATTCCAAATCTCCCCCCCCCCCATTCCCCGGTTCCAATCCCCAAAGTTCATCCATTGTCTACTGCCAGCCTGGTGTATCCACGTCTATATCTCAACTCCACTTTGCCGTCTTTTGATAGCTTTTAATTTCAGAAAGTCCAATCTCGAAAAAACTCTCAGAAAAAGTCATTGTTCTTCCATCCAGACCTCTATGTTTAAGAGTCTAACTTAAATTCTATTTCTTGGTCCTTTTAAAGTCTGGATGTTCCAAATACTCCGGCTTCAAATTTGGTCCAGCTCTTATTCCTCAGGTTGCTTTTTCCTGTTCTGCTGCAGAAACCTTCTAATTCAGAAACTTCTTGTTCTCCACAGAGGCTTTTGTTATTCAGGAACATAACTTGCGTCAAGTCCCTTCCTTTCTTCAATAGATAAATCCATTGTCTCCTTTAGTATAGAAACCTCTGTAGACAAAATAATGCTTCGTTTTTGCAGCTTTCCCAAGAGATAACAGATCCTGCTCAAATTCATAGTATTTTTCCACTTGCTGCTACTGTTGCAATGTCCCAGCCTCCCTCTAGAGGGAATATGGTAACTTAATTTCTTTCAAAATCAGACCCAAAAGTCAAATAACTTGTTGCCTTTATTTCCAATAATTTATGTCCAAATTGTAACAAATCTAACCAGCAAAGCCATCGTAACAAAGTTCTCTTTTATTTTCCTGCTTTGACAGCTACTTTGACAGCTGTCAAAGTTTCTGTGTCTCTTCACCAGTCTCTCATAGCGGATCGTTCCCGGTTCCCGGGGGGGTTGCATTTTAGTTCCCACAAATCAGTCTTCTCCTCCAGCACAATTATTGTAATTTCCCTTCGTGAAGTTAAAATTTTTTTTCAGGTAAACAAGTTCATCTCTCGATCTTAGTTGTCAAATCCTTGCGTTGAGCCATCTACAACAGGGGGGGGCGGACTTCCTTTTTGCACTCCCCCCGCTTGTTCCAAATTCAAAGATCAAATTTCCCTTTTAAGTCCAATCAATTTACTCACGGGTTGTTCCTTTTAGTCCAAATCCGAAATTTTCAAAGAAGAAGTCATTGCTCTCCGCCGAATGACATGCGGCTTCGCAGGGCAGGGGAAGCATTGGACTCACAGCACCACACACCCCCCGTCACCCGCTCCGCAGCCTTTAAAAAGGCTCCTTCGCGGGTCGGGGGGCGCAAACGGTGCCCGCCGAGTCACCAAGTCCATGGGCATCTCCGCCCATGGTTTTTGAGGGTCCCCGCGTCGCCGGCACGGCAGGACCCGACCCCTACCCAGCCGACTCCCTCCGGAGCTCGGAGGGAGTCCGCCATTCGGCGATGGCGCCGACCCGGAAGTCCAACACAGGGTATATATTTTAAAAACTGTATGAGAAACAGCCATACTAGAAAAGTTAAATCCCCAGTTTGAAACTAGGACAGGGTAAACAAAAGAGGACACCTTCACCCCAGTGTGGCTCCCCTTTATTACACACACAGTCCAACAAGATGACAACAAGAACCCACTGACAGCACTTGAATCGATATGGCTAATTTGACCCAACCACCACCATTCCCTCACACACGCAAACAAAACTCACTGCAGTCAACTGAAGGCCCCCCAATCTCTCTCACCGCCAATGAAAACTAATAAATGAATAGAAGGAGAACCTACCCACGTGATGCTGACACAAAAACCTGTGCATATACTATGTAAAAGACTGAAAGTTTACTACCCCACTCTCTCTCCCTCAGCCTTATACTGTCTACAACATTAATGTCTCACATCGAATATAACCGAGCTGTGGAAAGGGATTTATGATCTGAAAGCACAGGCAATGTATGTACCTTTGTAACCCAAGAAAATCTTTAATAAAAACATTTTCTTTAAGAAAGAGCTTATGACTAATAAAGGAAACCATCGTTTCAGATGGGCTATTCATGCATAAATCTATATATAAAATCTAGGGTTTTGTATTAGTAAAATTATTTTGTTTCCTTCAAAAAGAAACGAAACATTTGAAACTGATATCTCTTTCCACCCTCTTTTGATTAGTCATGGAATCAACACAGCAAGAAAAGAAAAATGTAGCTGCACTTGGAATTGTGAATCATAGCTTTCAACTTACAGATTTGAAAATAAGGGACCAGCAGCCTTGAAAATAAGGGACCAGCAGCCAAAATAAGGGACCTGCAGCCTCACCTGTTGCAGGCACTCCAGTCTTCCTGTCCTCCTGCAGTCTGGTCAAACTCATGCTGGGTAGCTTCAAGAACACTGTCCAACCAACTTTGTAACCAGAGGTTCAACTGAATAGAATCTGAATCACATGCACCACAAGGCCTACGCAGCTTCAACTTAAGATGGCTCCCCGGCCTGGCTTTGCACTGCAAAGTTTGCAGCAGCACGTGCAACAAAATGGCGTCCAGCATTCAAAAACCTCTTCAGCTTGCATTAACTAGCCACACACAAGGCATGCATGCTCCAGCCCCCAGTCGTTCTTAGACTTCTTCTTGGGTGAGCAACACAGCCAAGCAACACAGTTGGAGCCTCCCTCCTCCCTGGCCGGCAGGGAGGGGGGGGGGAGAGGAGCTGCTTCCTTTGAAATTTAAGGGACATCATTTAAGGGACATTTAAGGGACATCCATCAATAAGGGACAGCAGCGGGACATGGCGCTGGAATAAGGGACTGTCCCTTCAAATAAGGGACACTTGACAGCTATGTTGTGAATGCCAGAGTGCCATTTATTGGTGGGGTCGGCACTGCAACAGATACCCAAAACAGGTGCCATTAAAATAGTGTTACTTAAACTGCAAGGAATGAATCATGGCTCATCATTCGGGGGTCAACACCTGACTAGCATTTCAGTTTATCTCAACAGCTCCTAATGTGTTGTTTTCAGCTGTCTGCCACAGAGTAGCATATATGTTATGTAGATCCTAAAATGGTGATCCCCCCCCCCCAAAAAAAGGTGTGGGGCAATAGCTTAGAGGCTGGCAGGATGGAAGCGAGTGCCTTTGACAAATCATTGGCTTGGAGTTGTGAAATTCATAGTCAAACTATATGGATGGACTGCAGAATGCTAGGAGGTTTCACTGACATGTCCGTGTGAATTGCCATGCATATCAATGCTGTCAAATAATTTATAAACAACAATACTAAATAATAGCTATCCTCATGGAGTGAGAGGAGTGGAGTG
The DNA here is from genome assembly GCF_951804945.1 of Podarcis cretensis. Classification (NCBI taxonomy): domain Eukaryota; kingdom Metazoa; phylum Chordata; class Lepidosauria; order Squamata; family Lacertidae; genus Podarcis; species Podarcis cretensis. The sequence goes on from NC_137173.1 coordinate 84,869,687, forward strand.
CATTATGGTACTATATGGCTTTTTAAGTACATTTGAAAGCACGGGTGCACAATATGGGGAGTATGATGCAGTTCATTTGCAGGAACTGGCAGTCCACCAATGTAGTAGCTGTCCAGAAAAGATATGCTGCCAGTTTTCCAGGAATTCCTGAAGGGTAATGGAATCACACTTAAAACAACACTGCCATCTCCACTCATCCACCTATTTCTTGGCTGAACAATCTGTTCGAAGTCTCATGAAAGTGGATTACAAGCTGTAAAGGCTTAAATGAGCACAATGAAAGAGAAACTAACTAAACAATTTCTCCAACAATTTCCTATGAAGACACACCCTCCTGCAACATCTGGTTTTAATTTGGAGTTCTGACCTATGTTTCTGACCATCTCCCTTTCAATATAACACAAGTGAGTCTTGTCTATATGGTTTAATGCTGTGTTGCTTGAAATTCAGTTTATGAAAAGTGATACAAGACATTCTTGCATTCCACCCAGGCAAGAACACTTGGAGAGTCAGTGAGTTGTGTGTTCTGGGGAGAAGTTGTGGGGCTTGTTCTGAGGGCCAGGCCTAGAGGACTGCATGAAGCCTACAGGCCTCAGTTTCCCCACCATTGCCTCAAATAATTATAATTATAGTCAGAGTCAAAACTGAAAACTCTGGGAACAACAGCATTCTGATGACAGGCAGCACTCTTTAAGACTTTTGGCATATAATCTAGAAAGAAAAGTATGTCTTGACAAAGTCTAGTGCTCCTCACACCAAGGGTCCTTGAATTAATATTAAAGCCATTCTGGATTTGCCTGCATACGAAAGGAGCGTAAATGCAAAATGAATTAGCTATTTACCCTTCTACCAGAAAATGTATTTTTAAACAAAGAAGATTACAAGTAAGATAAGTTTTTTGTCACTTTGAGGAAGGAATGATTAATGGCAAATATTATCATTCACATCCTAGGGTCAGTTGTGACGTAGATCTGTGTAATTAATTCCTGCAGAAAGTGGAGTCTGACATATGAAGTGATTGCTTCTGTCTTTCTTAAAACTACTTCTACAGGAGTGTGTCATCAGGAGAAGTTAGTCTTTCCTTTATAGATGTTTGCTACTAGTGAAGCTGAAGCTGAGGCTCCAATACTTTGGCCACCTCATGAGAAGAGAAGACTCCCTGGAAAAGACCCTGAAGTTGGGAAAGATTGAGGGCACAAGGAGAAGGGGACGACAGAGGATGAGATGGTTGGACAGTGTTCTAGAAGCTACCAACATGAATAGGAGGAAACTCCAGGAGGCAGTGGAGTACAGGAGTGCCTGACGTGCTCTGGTCCATGGGGTTACGAAGAGTCAGACATGACTAAACGATTAAACAACAGCTAGTGAATCACCACTAGCCCTCTTTAGAGGTAGGCAAGCTACTCTTTACTGGGTTTGTTTTTTAACCACGTAATTTTACTAGCCATGTTTTTTCCTTTGATGGGTGTTGCAGGCCAACAATATCTGGAGGGGCTGTGGTTCCATACCCCTGATCAAGGGTTAAGAAGACATTAACCATGCATCAGAGCCAGATGTGTGGTAAAATTATTATCCACATTCTTTCACAGTACAGTGATACCTCGGGTTACATACGCTTCAGGTTACAGACTCCGCTAACCCAGAAATAGTGCTTCAGGTTAAGAACTTTGCTTCAGGATGAGAACAGAAATCGTGTTCCGGCAGTGCAGTGGCAGTGGGAGGCCCCATTAGCTAAAGTGCTGCTTCAGGTTAAGAACAGTTTCAGGTTAAGAACGGACCTCCAGAACGAATTAAGTACTTAACCCAAGGTACCACTATACAATATTTCCCCAAAAACAACCATTTCTCAGGACTGTTTGCCAGAAACTAGAAAATGTCAGTCAGCTCCCTGGAGCTAAATTAATAAGAGGAAGAACAAGAGAGTTGTCTTTATTGGCAATTTACTCTCTTCCAGACAATATGAGAATGATTCTAGATTTCATTGCTTTCCAGACAGATCATAACACTTCTCATAACAAAAGCAAACATCAAAAACAAAACTTAAGCAGTAAAGAAATAAGGGATGATTGATGTAAAGAGGATAAAAATTCTCTTCGCTCACCCTTATCAAACGTAAACATTGGTAGGATCCATGTTTGGGAACAATCACCAGTCTTATTCAGGAGTTCAGATCCACGTGGGGGTGAAGGTTGGGGTTAGACATTTGCCCACCTCTGCATTGTCCACTAGTCCCTCCCTAACCCTGTCCACACAATGAGGGTAAGTCTTCATTGGGCAGCCTGCTGAAGACATGCAGGCTGTACCTGTGAGCAGACACCAGGAGGGATAGCCTATGTGCCTTCAGCAAGCTGAACCATGACAGCAGACCTCCATCTATGGACAGCATTGGGAAAACACCACATGTGCAGGGATGAATGTGCAAGTACACGGCTCCTCTCCCCTCTCGCCCATCCCCATCTTTATTAGCATTAGCATTTAGTTGTGTTTCTCACACAAAGTGACCTGTGGCAGGAATTTATGTAAAGATTGGGGGGGTTGCTCCTCCAGCAGATATCATACACACACACCCCGACAACCAAAATCAACACAATCGCTTCGGCAAATGTCCCCACAAAACACTTCATCACAGTTTTTCCTATCTCTATTCAAAGGGCCTCTGCTGCACTTTACAAAATGTAACAATTCACTGATTAAAAGATGCCTGTTTCTTGGGAGAAAAGCGATGACAAACCCAGACAGATCTTGAAAAGCAGAGACATCACCTTGCCGACAAAGGTCCATATAGTTAAAGCTATGTGTAGGGACACACCCTCACCCACAGCATAAGACAAGCCGCAGCTTGTCTAGCCGCCATGTCCACTCTTTGACCTTTTGTCTCCTCAGCGGTGTTCCGTGCCCTGACCTTTACCTCCTTTGCAAAGGTATTTTCCCCTGCAATGGAAACATGATATGGTGGAGCAAGTTGTGTAGATAACTAGGCAACACCCAGGGGGCTTAGGATTGGATAGGTGTAAAGGGCAAAGCCCTGAATGTATCTTGCTGGTTTTGCATATCTTGCTAATAAAAAGAGGCTCTGCGTAGCTCAAAGTTAGCTTGCTCAAGCACAGCTCACTTGCATTCAACTCCCATGTTGTCTCCCTTATTTCTACACTATTGTTTTCCCTGCTTGGCATAGTTCATAGCTTCTCTGAGTTATTCAAGCCCCTTCACCACTAAAGGACTAAACAACAACAACAATTGTTTTCCCAGTAGTGATGTATGGAAGTGAGAGCTGGACCATAAAGAAGGCTGATCACCGAAGAATTGATGCTTTTGAATTATGGTGCTGGAGGAGACTCTTGAGAGTCCCATGGACTGCAAGAAGATCAAACCTATCCATTCTTAAGGAAATCAGCCCTGAGTGCTCACTGGAAGGACAGATCATGAAGCTGAGGCTCCAATACTTTGGCCACCTCATGAGAAGAGAAGACTCCCTGGGAAAGATTCTGATGTTGGGAAAGATGGAGGGCACAAGGAGAAGGAGATGACAGAGGACGAGATTGTTGGACAGTGTTGTCGAAGCTATCAGCATGAGTTTGACCAAACTGAGGGAGGCAGTGGAGTACAGGAGTGCCTGCCGTGCTCTGGTCCATGGGGTCATGAAGAGCCGGACACGACTAAATGACTAAACAACAACAAATGTATTGGTGTTAACGAATGGAGGCAATGAATGGAGGTCAACGACTAAACAACAACAACAACAACAACAATGTACTGGCTCACTGGGAAAACTTTAGAAAGTCACATAAAATCACTCCAGAATGGATTTGTGCCATTCCAACTTTGTTCTGTTCAGGAAAGGATGGCTACCAATGGGAGAGTCTGGGATGTGGGCAGCCATAATCCCTGAAACTGGGCTCAGGTACACAGCAGCCTCTTGCACAAGAGATAATCACTGGCATCCTGGCAAATGGGTGCCAGACAGGCAGTCACCCCATGGACAATGGCAAACCATCCCAGAATGGATTTGGAACTGGGTTGGGGCAAAGAAGTGTGATTAACTTGGCCTGGGAAACCAGGAACTTATAAATATTTCTTTTGTCTCACTTGACGGGTGTGAAGTGGAGGTCAAGGGAAGGATGGGGACAAACCTGATGCTCAGGTTTCTTTCACCAGACCCTCCCAATTTGTGATGTATGTGTGATGTATCCATGATGTAATTTTAGGGGTGCTGTGGGTATCTTTGTAAAACTGATAAAAGTGGGAGCCATCCTGTGTTCTGGGCTTCTTCCTGCTTCTCCCATGCGGTGGGTGGAAGTCCTGTTGCAACAGTTTTTTTTAATAAAGACCAGACCTACTGGCTGCTGTTTGGGTCCTCTATTCCTGGCTGGTGTCTTTGTTTGGTAATCCAAGTGAGCCCAAGGATTTTCCTGTAACAGACCCAACGTGACTTAATAGATAATGCAAGCATTAAAAACAGAGTATAAAAAACCAAGTCAAGGACAAGAGCCTGAAAACATATCTGTTCAAAGTAGCGCTAAGGAGGCTGTTCTATCAGCGAAGAATTTATGCTTGCCCAATGGAACGATCTCTCCTCTCCTCCTTCCTCTCACCCCATTCTGGGTTCTCTCAAACCTCCAGAGCAGATTTGGGGAGACTAAGGGGAAGCAAAGCAGGTGGGAAGTGCCATTGCACAAGCAGACCTCATTCTGCTCGCTTCTTAGTTGAATAATTCCATCTATGAGAAACAGCACACGTTTCTGAATACTTGAATAGAGCGTAGGAAAAAGAGATGTTCCATTGCCATTGCTCAGTGAGAAAACACACACACTTCTCACGTCCTCACATTTTCCTCATGAAGGGTGATCACGTACACAATGGAGGGCAGGGCTCTGACACCTTTCATAATTGCATAGAGGAAATAAATCTGGCTGCTGGCAGTGCAGCATGTGAAGCTGGAGTGAGAAAACTGGACCCTGATGAAACTCTGCTTTGCACAAGTATTGAAGGCAGATGGGTCCTATCCTGCTTTGCTTCTTATCATGGTGTACAACAGGGATGTACCTCCAGATGTTGCTGGACTCCAGGTCTCATCAGCCTGAGCCAGCATGACCAATGATCAGAGATGGTGGAAGCTGTAGACTCTGAGCATCTGAAAAGGTTTTCCGCATCCCAAGGGCACAAGCTTAATGCTTCCTTTTCTCCATAAAAGCAGGAAGTGCAGGGCTTGAGAGGAAGATGGTTTCCACAATAGAACTTGCTACCTCTCCTAAGGCATTGCTTTCCTACAACTTTAATGGGAAGATCTCATCTTGTGGCTTCTGCCTTTAATTGCTTCCTGTTCAGCATAGTCACAACATTACTGGCAAATGCTATCAGTATCCAGTATGACATCTTCAGGAGTAAATTCCTTCTTTCCACAGAGTGTGTGCTTACTTACTGAGTTTCTTTCATTAATTTATGTGGGTGTGGACAAAATGGAACTGTTTCAAATAAACAACAAGAATAACAACAATAGGAAACAAGGAAATTAATAGTCAACCCCATGTAAGGAACAGGAATTGACCAATTAAGTGGCAACTGATCAGTAACGCCAGGGCCAGGCAATCAGAAAGTAATTAGAGACAGGAGCTGAAAGAAAGAAGCTTCTAATAAGTCATAGCAGACCCAAAAATATCTGGTAGTTCTTTGCCAGTTCCCAGTGGATGAGTTGGCAGTGCAGTGCAGTTTATAGCAGGGGTGGGGTGTCAGAAATCAGGCCTGGGGGCAAAGAAATGCTCAAAACATGGAGGAGGGAGGAATCTGGAATGAAAGAAGTTGGCAAGGATGGGAACGCCAGACAAAAACAGCGAGTGCGGAAGCAACACAGGAGAGTGCATGGGGACAAGAATAAGCCGCAAGTGGAAAGGGGCAACTGGATCTTGTCGAACAGGATCTTGTTACCCTTCTTCAGGGTTACACAGGTCTGTTCAAATTGTCCTGCCACCAAACCAAATGCAGTCCCAACAACCATTGTCTGGAACTATCAGGTGCCTGAAAACCCTGCTTTTGCAGTTCCAGGCAGGCAAGAAAACCAGGAATTTGAGCTCTATATATGACTTGTGAGATGCCTTCAGCTCGGTTGGTCACCGGGAGTGAAAGCCTGAAGTAGACAGAGAATCCAATTCTTGCTCTGTGTTCCAGGTAAAATTATGCACTCTCATGTCATGAGATGCATCACAGGTTGCGTGTGTGTGTGTGTGTGTGTGTGTGTGTGTGTGTGTGTAGAAAAAGCTTCATAGGTATGTACTGAGTTTTGTTTCTCCTCTCCTTCAGCCAGTGTGGTGTAGTGGTTAAGAGCAGTAGACTCCTAATCTGGTGAACTAGGTTCGCGTCTCTGCTCCTCCACATGCAGCTGCTGGGTGACCTTGGGCCAGTCACACTTCTTTGAAGTCTCTCAGCCCCACTCACCTCACAGAGTGTTTGTTGTGGGGGAGGAAGGGAAAGGAGAATGTTAGCCGCTTTGAGACTCCTTTGGGAAGTGATAAAGCGGGATATCAAATCCAAACTCTTCTTCTTCTTCTTCTTCTTCATCATCATCAGGATGCTCACATAGAAGGCTTGTGCCATATCCCCATCCAGCCCTTTGCCATCACTTGGTGAAGTTACACTTGGTGAAGTTACCAAGCTTGTGTGCATGCACAGGAGGAAGGAAAGAAACAGGGAAGTGTGTTTGTGCAGAGGATGGCCTGCACTCATTGTGGCAAACTGCCACAATGCGAGGCTGCAACTACAAAAACAGTACAGCCATCTGTTAATGGCTGGACTTGGGTGAATGCATGAGTCTACATACTTTAACACTGAGCCTATGATGGCAAGTGCAGTTGTGTGTGTGATGGGAAGAATTCTCTGCTGGCAACGCTCACAGACATGATGCTGTCAGGCTGTACACAGTGTTCATCTGGAAAAGGAATCGTTTGCGGGTTGAGGGGGAGAGAGAAGAGGAGGGAGAAAGCCTCAAATGAAACTAGAACCAGCTGTATAGGAAGACAGACAAGGTGGGGGTGGTAGAAAATTGTCACCATGGCAGAGCAGGTGCTGATATTGTGGTCACAGAATAAACACTGCCAGCTATAACACAAAGGAAGGAGGAAAAAAGAGCCCCAGTCCATATAAATAATAATAGCAGCTAGCAGGTAGGGGCAGGTCTTACACCGAGGGAATTTGCAGATTGGCGTGCAGTGAAACAAAGAGCAATCAGCACATGGATTATATGCTTTTGAAATATCAGAGGTTACATTGCACTACAAACTGAAATTAAGTTTATTTTTACTTCTCTAGGGCTGGTAGTGGGAAAAGACACCAGGAAGAAGTCAAGTGAGGAGAGTATGATGGATGAAAAAGAACAGATTGTTTTATTTTCTCCGCAAGAAACAGTGTACTTTATACTCAAAGTCTAAAGAACGTTATGCAGGTGTGGGTGGCATAGTCGAGGTAATCTGTTCCTTCATGTTGTTCTTCCTTATGTACATTTTAGCACACAGATAATACATATTTCCTGAATGGAAATTAATTAGGGAAAGCTGAGGAAACTTCCAGCACAATTCAGCCTGAAGTTAAACACTTTTAAGCACCATTGATTTAGCGGGAAAGAGTTAAGCATACTTCTTAACTTTCCTCCTGAAATCAATGGGGCTGAAAAGTGAGTAGTTTGTGCTAGATTGTGCCCATTCTATGCAGCAAAAAGTGACCCTAATATTGGCTCAGCTCAGAATAATGCTAAAACATTAGCAGCATTACACAAATGAGCAGGTGCAACTCTGCTCCCCTCCCCTTCCTTTTTCATGTCCAAACACTGGAAACTGTGGTTTGTTCAAACCATACTTTAATCAAACTATGCTCAAACTGCTCTTTTGGATCTTGTTTTGTGAACCAGCTGCAAACAAACCACAGTTTTCCACATTCAGATATGAGAAACTGTGGTTTGTTCAAAACCACAAACAGAAGCTAAAAACTTATCCTCGTGGAAATGAGAGAGAAGAGGGAACAGACAAACCAGCCTGTTTCTAGGACATGCAGAATTCATATATCCACTCATCAGCCCATTCTGTTGCATTTCCACATTAATCTGCACTTCAAAAAGAAAGAAAAGAAAATCTGCCTGGAAATTTGCATTTAAGATATTTAGATTTATTTTTAAACATATTTTCTCTCAAATAACACTTTTTAAAAATATTGATATGTTTTTAAAGCAAATAAATGTATCAGAGTATTCAGGAAATGCAAAAGCTGATGTTTAAAAAACAACAAATCTTGCTATTAAAATCTATCAAAATCCCCCTCTTCCCTTTCAACCCACTGCCAACTCACCATAAAGTTTAGAAGAGGCTGCCTTTCAATGCAACATTGTAGGATAGGAAAGCCAGGACTGGAAATAAGTTGCACAGGGTGAAATCCAATGTCACCATTCTGCTCATGGAATGACTTTTGATCTAATTGAAGAATCAGCTAACATAAGGGAAAGGGAAACAAATATTTCAAATTTCCCCTTCTTCTGCACCTTCTGCACCACCTTCCACATGGTTCTGAAAGGTCCCTCCAGTTTTGCAGAAGACACAGGGAGCTGAAACAGGAGGGGGACTTGACAAGAATCACCTTTCCTTCTCTTATGTTAGTGGACATCTCTGCTGGATCAGAAGGCATTGTGCAACTGGGAAGGCAGGACTGGATTTCACTCGCAGGGTTAACTGAGGTTAACCAAACATTAGAAACCTTATACATATGGATGATTGCAAATTCACCATGCAAGGCTTTGCCCTGCAAATATATGAATCACTGTACAAGCATATTTAACTGCTGTACAAACATGGTCATTTAAAAATACACTTTAAAAATATAGAGGAGCATAGAATTCTGAATGAAATGTTTACTCAGATTTCATACACTCCACTGCAGCCCCACCCTCACACCCATATATCTCATGTCAACACTGACAATCAGATATCTGGTTAGCCATTAGGATGCTGGACTAGATGGGCCATCAGCCTGATTCACCAGGAACGTCTTAAATTCACATGTTCTTCATTTGCATATCATCTTCCTCTACCCTGGAATGAGATCATTGGCTAGCAAGCATGAGAACTGGTTCCAATCTTCTCCTGTCTACTTGTGCCATATAACAAAATCAGTTCTCTATTGCAAGGAGCCATAGAACAGTGATCAACAGTTTGTTTCAGTATAAGACTATTCCACATGTTCATATGCATTTATTCAAACAGTATATGGAAATGTGATTGCATTAAATGGCTAGGTGATAATGCCTCCATTCGTTAGCACCAATACATTTGTTGTTGTTGTTTAGTCGTTTAGTCGTGTCCGACTCTTCGTACCCCATGGACCAGAGCATGCCAGGCACTCCTGTCTTCCACTGCCTCCTGCAGTTTGGTCAAACTCATGTTGGTAGGTTCGAGAATACTATCCAACCATCTCGTCCTCTGTCATCCCCTTCTCCTTGTGTCCTCCATCTTTCCCAACATTAGGGTCTTTTCTAGGGAGTCTTCTCTTCTCATGAGGTGGCCAAAGTATTGGAGCCTCAGCTTCACGATCTGTCCTTCCAGTGAGCACTCAGGGCTGATTTCCTTCAGAATGGAGAGATTTGATCTTCTTGCAGTCCATGGGACTCTCAAGAGTCTCCTCCAGTACCATAATTCAAAAGCATCAATTATTCGGCGATCAGCCTTCTTTATGGTCCAGCTCTCACTTCCATACATCACTACTGGGAAAACCCTAGCTTTAACTATACAGACCTTTGTTGGCAAGGTGATGTCTCTGCTTTTTAAGATGCTGTCTAGGTTTGTCATTGCTTTTCTCCCAAGGAGCAGGCGTCTTTTAATTTCATGGCTGCTGTCACCATCTGCAGTGATCATGGAGCCCAAGAAAGTAAAATCTCTTACTGTCTCCATTTCTTCCCCTTCTATTTGCCAGGAGGTGATGGGACAAGTGGCCATGATCTTCGTTTTTTGATGTTGAGCTTCAAACCATATTTTGCACTCTCCTCTTTCACCCTCATTAAAAGGTTCTTTAATTCCTCCTCACTTTCTGCCATCAAGGTTGTTTCATCTGCATATCTGAGGTTGTTGATATTTCTTCCGGCAATCTTAATTCCGGCTTCGGATTAATCCAGCCCAGCCTTTCGCATGATGAATTCTGCATATAAGTTAAATAAGCAGGGAGACAATATACAGCCTTGTCGTACTCCTTTCCCAATTTTGAACCAATCAGTTGTTCCATATCCAGTTCTAACTGTAGCTTCTTGTCCCACATAGAGATTTCTCAGGAGACAGATGAGGTGATCAGGCACTCCCATTTCTTTAAGAACTTGCCATAGTTTGCTGTGATCGACACAGTCAAAGGCTTTTGCATAGTCAATGAAGCAGAAGTAGATGTCTTTCTGGAACTAAATAGTTTAAAACATGGTTTTCTTACTTGATCAATTTCTGTTGAAAATATTCAAGTTAATTTAAATAGTGCTAAAGCTAGTGCACTTCCATTCTGGAGTAAGTTTCGATGTATATTTTAACAAAGGACTCATGGAGTGGGGAATCTAATTCTCTTTAGCGGTTTGGTTTAACAATTCATATGCAGCGCAATAAATAGATGATGGAGAATGCAGCTCTTAAAAGCTCCCACTTTGAACTCCAATTAATATAATTACTTTCTTTTAATCATCTCCATGGGTGTCTGATGGGAAAGAACACATACTGCACACTTAAAAAAAAACCAAGGTGTTGAATGTTCAGATCACTCTTGTTGCTTTGGACGTCTCAAGCAAAGCTATCTCAGCATTTCCTTTTTGTTAATAAATTGTGTCCTATTGGTTTCGAGATTAAAAGTTTTCACAATGCAAATAAATCTGGTTTATGCAATATTCTTCACAGTTAATACTTTTGCAATAGCAAAGGGAGGTACCATTCTAAAAATGAAATTCAATGTATATTAGTATTATCTTTAAGCTGTAATAATGTAGCTTCTGAGTGACTGAAAAACTTTCTTAATGCACAATAAAAGCTAACCTAAAAAAAAGTAGCTAGAGTCTGTAAGCCTACATAAGGCACATACATATTTATCCTTAACATGTGATGATGGCCACTGATTTAAGGTGCAATCCAAACTCCTGATCCATCAAGAGGTTTGGATGGAGTGGTGATGGTCTCGCTCTGCCCATCTCAGAACAGACTCTGCCTATGAAGCGATGCTAGCATTATTCTGCTGGTGTGTATCTCTCTGTTCTGCTTCTTGAAAATACATATCCTCCAACATTTCTCCTGTGAAAATAGGATGTCCTGTTCAATAATAATAATAATAATATTTCTACCCCGCCGATCTAACTGGTTTGCCCCAGCCACTCTGGGCTGCTTCCAGCTTATATAAAAACATAATAAAACATTGAACATTAAAACAAAACAAAAAAACATTTCCTGTACAGGGCTGCCTCTAAAGATTGTATAGTTACGGCTGGGGGGGGGGGCGGTCACATAACTTCATACCCTCCAACATTTCTCTGATGAAAATAAGGACGTCCTAAGGAAAAGCGAGGCATTCTGGGATCAAATCAGAAACCGGGACGGCTTCTGTAAATCAGGAACTGTCCGTGGAAAATGGGGACATTTGGAGGGTTTGAAAATGAAATGGGTGGAAAACCCCAAAATGGGTTCTTCCAGGGGAATGGCTGAGCTGGCCCCAGGATCTGTTGGATCCCAAATGAGCCCTATTATCATCACTTGATGACATCGGTCCCAGTCTGTGTCTAATCACTATGCCACCTCCAGGCTACATGTTCATGAAGGATAAAGCTGGTGGAGGCAACATGCCTTTGAATACCAATTTCTGGGAAAGATGGGGGTGGGGAGGTATCTGCCACTACAGAATACAGGATACTGGATAGATAGGTCTTCTGCTGGTGTGGTAAAAACCTACTGAGTAAGCTCAGGAAGTTCATATTTTGCCCTTGCATCTGCTGGTGAGAGAAGTGAGAGCAAGTCATTGTGGTTCCAGTAGACAAGAGCGTTCTGGGCAAGTCAACATACGGCATTTAGGAGAGGCAGATCCATGTAGAACTCCAAGTGGGTTGAGTTTGGAAGGTTGTTTCAGCAACAGATCATCCCCTACTGAGTCTAAAATAAGGTTTTCCTCTATCACATATACTACACAAGTCCTATCCCCCACAAGAGCATATTAAACAGGGGGGCCACTAGGGGGCGCCTTGGAAGATGGCAGATATTAACATCTATCCAGCTCGCACGAGGTAATTAGAGGTTGATTATGGGGAGTATATCAGTCTCCCTTCATCTCTCCAGGGGGGAGAGATGCCATTTTCACCCGCTGTTGCCATAAATCACCCCCGAGTTCGGAAGAAGGAGGGGGTGAGGCATTGGGTGCACAACCCTCGGCGGGCCTCGGAACTCCTCCGAAGCTGCTTCTAGGTGCGAAACTAGTTGCGTTACTTAAAAGGAAAAATTTGGGAAAGATAATGCACATGCTTCAAGAGAGGCAGGAGGTTTTTATCTGCTAACAATTTTACCACTGAAAGGAAGAAGACTGAGACGGACTGAGATGGAAGATTACATCAAAGCACTACAAATATGGTATGTGGATTGGAATGCCGGAACTAAGGGGGGGGGAACGACTTTTTATTTCTTTTGCTCTATGTGATTACTAATAACCCTCCCCCTGAAGATCTGTCACAGAAATTAATTGCAAATGGGACTAAAAATGAATTGTGTGGGAATAATTATGAACTTAAAGGTTTTACTCTGTGAAGGATTTGGAAAGAAAAAGGGCTGTCTCTTGTGACGCAGTAAGAATGGAAACTTGATAAGAGACCTGTGTTGCTGGAGTTGGTCTTGGGGAGGGCGAGCCAAAGATATATTATTTTCGAGGAGATTGCGAACTGGAAGGGGCAGCCCTCCTGGAAAAAGACTAATTTATGATGCAACAGGTCGGAAAAGCTAAAGAGCAAGTTTCTAGACTGTATTTCATCGGAACGACAAAAATGGCGATTACTCGCTCAAGCGGAAAGGACTGTTGGAGGAGAGTGATTTACGAGAGAGCAGCACAAAGCCCACACAGAAATACAAATAAGACTGTCTTTTTCAACCCACTTGCGGAGCATATCGGAGGAAAATGGAAAGGAAAATGAGTAATGACAAGTATTGAGAAGAGGAGACTGGAAACATCATTCATAATATGGAAGCAGAACAAATATTCGAGGATTGGACTCCTGCCAATCAAGAAGCATGGGTACCCCCCACAAAAATTTATAATTTGGAAAACAATTGGATTATATGATATGTATTGTTATAATTTGGACTAATTGATTTGATGTGTTTAATTTGGAAATATGAAACTTAATAAAAATTATTTTTTTAAAAAACAGCATATTAAACAATATGGCTAACCTGAGCCAACAACTCCCCACTCACACATACAAAACAAACTGCATTGCAAGCAGCTGAATGCAAACAACCAGGCTCTGGACCCCCTAATCTCTCACAATGCCAATAGGTACCCCCTGCCCGTACGGGCCAGTCGTGTCCGACTCTAGGGTTGTGCGCCCATCTCACTTAAGAGGCCGGGGGCCAGCACTGTCCAGAGACACTTCCGGGTCATGTGGCCAGCGTGACGAAGCTGCTCTGGCGAGCCTGCACCAGTGCAGCACACGGAAACGCTGTTTACCTTCCCGCTATAAAGCAGTACTTATTTATCTACTTGCACTTAGGGGTGCTTTCGAACTGCTAGGTGGGCAGGAGCTGGGAGAGAAAGACGGGAGCTCACCCCGCAGCGGGGATTTGAACCGCCGACCATATGATCGGCAAGTCCTAGGCACTGAGGTTTTACCCACAACGCCACCTGCATCCCCAATAAAATGCCAATAAAAATAGATAAATGTACAAATAAAGGACCATGTGATACTGATAACAATACCCTAAACCAACACTATGCAACAGAACGAAAGAACATTACCCTCCCATCTATCTCTCCATCCCTCTCTCTCCACCCACCCCAATGCATGATGTCTATGACTATAGTGTCCCATACAAAATGTAAAGGAACTGTGAGAATGGCTCTATGAATAAAAAAATGAAGATGCTATATGTACTTTTTCATGTTTATTTGTTTGTTTTGTAACAAAAAGAAAAGAGGCACGGCATCACCAGCTTGCACCTTTCTCTTCTGCAGCAGGAGGAGATCACTTTTGAAGGCCATTGCCGGGTCATTGTGGGGATTAAATGAGGAGTGGTAGAACCACGTTGAACCACCTTGAACTCCTTGGAGGAAAGGTAAAGGTAAAGGGACCCCTGACCATTAGGTCCAGTCGTGGCCGACTCTGGGTTTGCGGTGCTCATCTCGCTTTATTGGCTGAGGGAGCCGGTGTACAGCTTCCGGGTCACATGGCCAGCATGACTAAGCCACTTCTGGCGAACCAGAGCAGTGCATGGAAACGCTGTTTACCTTTCCGCCAGAGATACTGATTTATCTACTTGCACTTTGACGTGCTTTCAAACTGCTAGGTTGGCAGGAGCGGGGACCGAACAACAGGAGCTCACCCCATCGCACGGATTCAAACCACCAACCTTCTGATCGGCAAGTCCTAGGCTCTGTGGGTTAACCAACAGTGCCACCCACATCCCCCTTGGAGGAAAAGGTGGGCTATAAACAAACAAGCAGAGGTTGCTGGCACCAAACATCACTAGGCGGAAGAGTCCAGAAAAGACTAACAGTTATTGTTCATACTTTAAACAAAGGGATTAGCCCTGGCTGGTGGTAATTATGCTTTTCAGCAAAATAAGCAGTGTCCTTTTAAGGATCTGCGGAAAGAGAAAGAGAGAGGGAGGGAGAGGATATATATACACACATATACATGGATATAGATTCTCTTTCTCTCTCAAATATTTGTTTTTTGTTTTTGCTGGCATGTTATTAAAGATCCACATTAAAATGATGATCTCTCATTTGAAAAAACAAAATGCAATGCACTTTCAAGAGGGGGAAAATGTCCCTTTTCTAGTTACTATAAATGCACCTCTAGGAATGCTGCCAGCAGCACAGGTGCGGAGGCACAAAGCTGCCTATGTTTCGCCTGGCCTACAGATGTTTACTTTGACGCAAACCAGACCGTGTTCCAGGGGCTTGCTCTCAAGTAACTGAACAGAGGATCTGGCTGCCTGGCTCCCAATCCTAACCATACATTAGAGGAGCCCTGCTGGACCACACGAAATGGCCAACGACTCCAGCATCCACATTTGATGTGTCGAAATAGTTAAAAGAGTAACACAAAGTTCTACAAAGACATTTTTTTTGTACAAACTTTTTCAAGAACTGGATTGCACTTTAAGTGCCAAGGATTTCACGTGGAGGAGGCATACTGAACACCATAATCCTTTTAGAACTAGCCTCAAATTATCATTTAATTTTAGCAAAGGAAAGGGGAGGGGGAAACACCCATGATCCCGTACCATTCTGTTCTTTTCATTAAGCTTCGCTTTTCTGTTGATTTACCAATAATTTGCCAAGAACATTCATTCATATCAAAGTGCAAAATGGGGGAAGATGCATTAAGATAAGAGAATGAATTAGCTGAGGAACCGAATTTTATATGACAAAATGGAGTGGGGGGGATGAAACCTGTGGTTGTTTTGTTTGGCTAGGACTTTGGGATGTAGCTTTCTTACTGACATCCTATAAATGACATATTTTCACATGGTTAAAATGTTCTTCAATAATTGCTCCTAATGCATTAGGCACAAAATAGGTTTTGATTCAACAAGAGGTAGGCAGGATTACTTTGATCTTTCCCTACATCTGAAAATGTCAGCCTCTACTCTCAGATGGTCTTTATATTGACATTTCACTAATATTGCAAAGCTTAATTTGGAAAACTACTGGAAAGAAGAAAATCACCAACAACCTGGACACATGACCCGGAAACTGTACACCGGCTCCCTTGCCCAATAAAGTGAGATGAGCGCCACAACCCCAGAGTTGGCCATGACTGGACCTAATGGTCAGGGGTCCCTTTACCTTTACCAACAAAAAAAGTGATTCCCAGCTAGGGTAGCTAATCATAACCCCGTTTCCTATGGTGCTGTGAAGTACGGAATGCTGCTGCTGCTGCACTAGGAACAGTCACCATGGCAAAATGCAACACAGTAGTATCATGTGAATAAATTTCAAAGCACTGAATTTGGGGTGGAAGGAATAAGCCGCGATGGATGCATGACCAAGGATGACCAGCTTGTGAGCCTTGCTAAGCATTTGCAAGTTGCCAAATCACTAGACATCAAAACACCAAAATATTTGGTACAGAATTGTGGGACAGAATTGTTTCACGTTGCTCATAAATAATGTCCGACTGCAGATATGTGACTCTTCAGAATCAGGGCCATTTTAGGTCCCAACTAGAAGACCAGCATTAAGACCTCAGGTGTCAGCTCATTTGATCTCAGTTCTGTGGCTGAGGATGTAACCTACTTCTCATTGAAATTTGTAAAGCTGCTGCATGAAACTTTTTGCTCTCAAGAAGGCCTGTTGACATAAGAGAAGCTGTTCTAATTAACGACTATTGAGAAGGAATATTAGCATGGACTATGCAGAAATGGCAAAATTAACGACAAAGCTCAGAGACTACGATAATGAGAAATTTAAAAAAGAGTGGGAATCGTTTATTGTTTATGTGCAAAAATACTGTAAACAAGTTGATACATTGGCAGGCTTTTAAGTAAATGCTTGCAACTAGCAGAAAATTAGATAAAATTAAGGGAAATAATAATGGGAAAAGTTTCAGAATGGATATGCAGAAGAAATTGGTTAATATAAGTAACCAGAAGAGGGTATGGAGGGAAGTCCGGAGATTTAAAGAATCTCAAAGAGAAGGTTTGTGAAAAAGTATTTCTTTTTATTTGTAAAAATGTAACTGTTAAAAACTATTGAAAATTATTTACATAAAAAAAGGGAAGGAACATTAGCAGCAACAAAAAAGACGCTGGTTTTTTTCCTTCCCAAGGAAAATGGCTGCCATCAACAGGAGTCTCATAAATGTCAATTGTAATTGTATCCCCGACATGGACCATTCTTCTCCTTACCTTTTAAAACTAGTAATTTGCTGAGTTGAGTGATAGAAAATGTATGTAATTAACTTTAAAAAAAGCAAGATGGTCCCTCTCTTTCTGTATGCCTCTATGTCTCTGTCAAATGATTTTTTTGCCCCTCCTTTCCTCTGTCCACATTGTTATTTTAGGCTGGATGAATCACCATCCAGTGTCTATTTTCAAATAGATGCTGCCAGAATCCATATTTACTGGCTATTAAAATTTATATTATTAACAGGTGCTTCAGTTGAATTCTGGACCAGTGTGAGTGCTGCATGTCACTCCTCTGATCCTTTTGTTATTATTCCAAATTGGACACAATCATATCACTTCAACATCTACCTATTAAGTACTGGAGCATTTGCCTTACTTGTTTGGCCCTCTACCTTTTAAGATGCCCCTCAAGATCAAATAGTGAATGGAACTGAAATAGAATTTCATCAGACAGCATTGGCATGGATGTACACGAATACTTGCATTCTGGGTATGTGTTTTTTAAACCCACATAACCACTTTACTTTTTGCACAATGCAACTTCAGTGTCTGTCAAAACCATTTCCCTTAGGTTCGAACCATGAGACTCATTGCTGTTACATAAATGCTTGAAAAGGAGCTCATAGCATTTTGGGGCAATAAGATTACATTGCATGTGAAGCAGCACTATCAGAACGTTGTGGATTTGCTTGTAAACATCGTAGTCTATGAGGTTGCGCTGGCATGGCACAATGTAAAGGTGGGGGAGACTGGATGCAAAGCAGAGGGGACAGTGGCAGGACATGGACAGTGGCAGGACATGTATGTGAAACCTATTATAATATGGTTGCAAGCATGAGACAGCGCCAGTGAATACTAATGGTGTGGTTGAATACCCCTTAACTCATTTCAGGATTGGCTTGGTAATGAACAGCTCTCTCAGTGATCACTTCATAGTGATGGGGAACCACTCATGGCAGAGAGCTGCTTGGAAATTTTACCACTGCTCACAATACAAGGAACTAGAGAGTTTTAGATGGGAACCAACAACATGTATAACATTGAGGGTGAGGAACAATCCAGAGAGTTGAGGCAAAGAGAGGATAATAGCTCTTGGTCAGGTTGCCTGGTCTCATACTTCAAAGCTGTAATGTTTAGTTGGATTTCAGGTTTGGCATGTGGAGGTGAGGAAGCATCATGGGTCTAGTGATGTGAAAGGGTACCTAGAAAATAAGGGCAAGGGTAAGAAGTGATGGACTAGACATGCTTTATGTGTACACGACAGTGTGGTGTAGTGGTTAAGAGCGGTAGTCACGTAATCTGGGGAACCGGGTTCGCGTCTCTGCTCCACCACATGCAGCTGCTGGGTGACCTTGGGCCAGTCACACTTCTTCTCAGCCCCACTCACCTCACAGAGTGTTTGTTGTGGGGGAGGAAGGGAAAGGAGAATGTTAGCCACTTTGAGACTCCTTAAAGGGAGTGAAAGGCGGGATATCAAATCCAAACTCTTCTTTATGGGTCAAGATGGCAATCTAAGTTTACAAGTCAGGTTCTCCATACACCTGAAAACCACACATTAAACTATGTTGTTAATGTTTAGTCATTTTGAATTCTTTGCTATGTAAAGGTAAAGGTAAAGGGACCCTTGACCATTAGGTCCAGTCATGACCGACTCTGGGGTTGCAGCGCTCATCTCGCTTTATTGGCCGAGGGAACCAGCCTACAGCTTCCGGGTCATGTGGCCAGCATTACTAAGCCACTTCTGGCGAACCAGAGCAGCACACGGAAACACCGTTTACCTTCCCGCCGGAGCGGTACTTATTTATCTACTTTGATGTGCTTTTGAACTGCTAGGTTGGCAGGAGCAGGGACCGAGCAACGGGAGCTCACCCCGTTGCCAGGATTCGAACCGCCGACCTTCTGATCGGCAAGTCCTAGGCTTTGTGGTTTAACCCACAGCACCACCTGCGTCCCTTTTTTTTGTTGGTACGATGATCCAAATGCATAGGAGGAGAACTCCAGTAAGAATTTGGTACCTTGTTCATTTTTTACCCTTAGCTCTGTAACCTAGGCCCATTTTGCAGGAAGCTTCTACAGGAGTCTGTTCTTGGATCTTTCCTGCTTTTCCCTCTTTGTCTCCCCTCCTCTCCCCCTCCTCTAAGACAACAACTTGAAATATTATAGCAGGTAGTGAAGCTCCCTGGTGGGTGATGGTGTCCTCAATTTCAAATTTTACAGTGTCTGGAGAAAATGGGCTGAACAAATACAACTAGAGCACTAAGGTCTTTTGAGCAATGCAGAAGCTATTGCCTAGTTCTCACAAGTGCTTCCAGAGCACAGGGCACAAACTGTTCTCAGCAGAACTCTTCAGGTTTAATATTGCAAAACTCAAATCAAAGTTACACGCATGGCTAAATGTTAGTACATCCATTCTGGTGGCCATTTCAGAAATCACAGGAGCTGTGTGTATATTTCCCACACTGAGTTGTGATTCCTGCACCCTTGGGGTAACTATGATTCGATGTGAAATCAGTCTATGGCTGCAATCCTAAACATGTAATACCCCACTAAACTCAGTTTGAGTACACATGCAAAGAATGTTAAGTGTTAAGTTGTGGGTGAACATATCAGATGACACAGCAATTCTTCAAACAGCTCTTGTTTATTCACAGGCCAGAACAGAACAGAACTAAAGGGTTCAGCCAGCCTGCTTATATAGAGCTCCACTAGAACGCAACAGTAACCATTTTCTGTAACTATCCAATCACTGAACGTCACTTTCAATCCCTTATTTGCATATGTGGACCTGAGTGAAAACTATCTACAGTATCCCCCTGCTGGCCCAGGGTGAGAACTTCAGTACATAACATTAAGATTCTCCTCTAAGACTCTGTTAAGTGTCATGGGCTCATCTAGCAAAATATGGCGCTTCTACAGAGTAGCCTTGGGAAAACAGATCCTCAAAATTCTAGGCGCCTTACAAAGAAAACATTGCAGTCCATGTTGCTAAGAAGGAAAAATATACCTCAGCACAGGGTGGAAAGCAATAGACTATTCTTGACACAGCAACTAAATGAGGTTTGAGATGGCCAGAGGATATTTTTGAAAGTACAGACTTTCTTCTTTACAATGGCTCTAGATTCAGGTAGGTAGCCGTGTTGGTCTGACGCAGTAGAAATATATTTTAAAATTTTAAAAAATTGTCCAGAAGCACCTTAGAGATCAACTAAGTTTGTTATTGGTATGAGCTTTCATGTGCATGGACACTTCTTCAGACACTTTACAATGGCAAGCTATATGAGATGAGAAGATATATAATATCGGCTTCCCACAAAATGAATGAACATTATACTTGTTGCAGCTTTGACAGCAAGGTGTAAAATACTTAGAATCTGGGTTTAACTTGCATCCCCAAGCTTGCTTAAGCATATACTGAAGTTCCAAGACTGGCTCAGCCACAATTAAGGAAGGGGACCTATCCTCTTGAAAACCATCATTAGGTTGCTGATCAAGACTCATTATACCCAAGGGAAAGCTGCAGACGTATCTAAGAGTCATATAACCATACCGTCAATGCACTGCCCAGATCTTGGGGCTAGACAATAAGCATATTTTATTACTTCCATTCTCCCCCCAGAGAAAAGATACCTACGAGACCACAAAGAACACTCATTGGAGCAGAACAAGATCCATTCCCTTCAGTTTACTTAGGACACGCTGTTGTTAACAAATGATTTTAGAGCTTGGAGTGTGGAAAGCAGGTGGGAGAGATAATGGGAAAAGACGAGACGGAAGAAAAGAACAATATAATAGAGGGGTTTTCATTCCCAAGGTCAACTCGTCATTATAACAAAACCATAATGAAGCATAAACGAGGCCTGGGACAAGCATTCTTCTGAACACAGTTCAAAATAGATCAATGCATAATTCACTGAAGTCAAAGCACATTAACAAGAAGATGGCACTAAGGAAGACAAAGCTGGCTGCCAGCATTGCCATATTATGTGAGAGACCAGGAGGGCAATCCATAGTTGGCAATCTATTTGTCTGCAGTCTCTGCCAAAAAGCCAGATGCTCCAGTTACACAAATGCACCCAGAACCTGGCATGCAAATTTTGCAGTTGCTATTTACAGTAGAAAATTAGGTGGCTAAATTCTAATTTAGGAAAAGTCATCTCAAACCCACATTGTTTGGATCAGTTTGGAGGAGAGAGTTTGTAAAATGCCTACCCTGTGCTTTACGGTTTGCAAAAATGGAATCGCAGAGGGGATTTGTGTAAGTTCTATGTAATGTTTGGTGATGTGAAAAAAAATATAGATCAACGGGGCATGTAACTTGATTTTAGAAGCAAGCCATGCTACAGTCTGCACCTTTTAGACCTCACACAGCTTCCAGGGACATCTTTGGATTACGCTTCTCTCTCAGCCAAAAGTTGGGCGTCGTGTTTATATATATATATATATATAATTATTAATGATATGCAAAGCAGCTTACAGCTAGGAAGCTAAATAACTCTTCTACATGATTGATAACTTTTTTGTAAAGACTATACAATGTCCAGACTCTTTATATTCAAAAATAACTTGACTTTCATAAACATATAACTGAGAAGAATATATTTACAATCTAACTTTCGCACAGGTTTCTCCCTATTAACTTTTAGGGATCTTCCCTCTGTCTGTTTCACTTCAGACAGAACACAATGACATCCTCTCTCAGCAGCCATTCTCCCTCAGACACACACACACACACACACACAGAGAGAGAGAGAGAGAGAGAGAGAGAGAGAGAGAGAGAGAACGAACAGAAAAAACGATAGTTACTAGAATAACAGTCACAAGAGAATGGAATGCCAATCACAGGAGAGCTACTGTCAAAGGGGAAAAAACACCATGTTAAAAATACACAGTAATTTAACGTAAGTAAACATTCCCATTTCAGGCAATTAAACCATTATCCTTAAGATGAGGGACATGCAAAGGTAAGTTGGATGGAACTCACCTTGGTTTTCTGAGATTGCATTTTTTTAATCCATGTTAAGTTTTCAAAGCGGCTTTTAATGCTGTGTTTGAAAACTGCTATAACTCTCCCTTGGACCTTGGGGTGAAGCGGGAGCAATAAATTGAAACAACTCCTCCTCCTTAAGAGCAGGAAAGGGGATGATTCCATAAACCAGAGGTGGGGAACCTGTGGTCATCCGGATAGGTAGGTTTCTACAATCAAGCAGCATATAACTTTTATGAAATAAATAAGAAAGATTGCTGCATTGCAGGGGGTTGGACTAGATGACCATTGGGTCCCTTCCAACTCTAAGATTCTATGATAAAGTGACAACACCTCTCATAATTCCTGACCACCGGCAATACTGGCTGGGGCTGATGGGAGCTGGGGGTGCAAGAATTCTCCTTCCTTGCACTTGATCATCAAAGTCAGCCTGAGCAACTGCACCTAGAAAAGGGGCAAGATTTGAACCAATCCTGATTAACTGTTTGGCAATAAGGACCATAATGTTTTACGACCTTTGTTGCTGTTATGCACTGAAGTTCTCACCCTGGGCCAGCAGGGGGATACTGTAGATAGTTTTCACTCTGGTCCACATATGCAAATAAGGGATTGAAAGTGAAGTTCAGCAATTGGATAGTTACAGAAAATGCTTACTGTTGCGTTCTAGTAGAGCTCTATATAAGCAGGCTGGCTGAACCCTGCAGTTCAGTTCTGTTCTGGCCTGTGAATAAACAAGAGCTGTTTGAAGAATCGCTGTGTTGTCTGATATGTTCACCCACAACTTAACAGTTGCCCTCATCTTGTTATCCTAATTGTGAATTGTCTGAGTTTGAAGCAGTGATGCTAACTGTTATTTTCAGGTTTGCAAGAGTTACTACTTCGATCAGCATCAGTGTCACAAGCCTCAGGAAGTTTTGAGTGTATTCCCGTTAAATTTTCCGCCAACTCCATCTGCAAAGCCACAGCCTGCTTATCACTGTCCCCGCTGAAGTCGAGATCTGTGTGGTCTGAGTCAGGGCTGTCAGGGAGAGGCAAACAGTGAAAGAGCTAAGGGGAGAGACCAGCACTTATAGAGAGCCGAAAGAGATAATTAGTAGTCTGTCGTCTGACAGCGAAGAGGAGGCAGGGAGGGGGGAGGCTGAGCCCGGAACTAGTTATTCTTTGAACAGAGGAAATCAGAGGCGGGGTTTCCGCCGACTTGCATGTTGGGCAAGAAAACGTAAAAAGAAACCAGACGAGGCAAATTTGCCGACAGGGTCGGACATGCTTTGAAGCTCTGGAAACGTTCTTTTGAACTTTGTAAATAAATCAAAAAGATTGTAACTGGCAGCGAGCCTGGAGTTTTATCTATGCCGGCTTTGGCAGCACACACCTCTCACAAGGACTACCTCTTCACATACCAATCTCATCTCACCCAGCAGAAGATTCAACCAAATCTACCGCAGTGATGTCCATAAAATGCTTGCACAGCAAGTCAGAGCTGTTTGATGTCTTTTTTGGACACACAAAGAAAATAAAATAAAAGACAACCTGCTGTAATGTGGAAGTTAAAAATGGAGCTGAAGTCTTCTGCTGCCTGTTTCCCAAGCTGAGCTTGTGAATGAGTTTGGCCTTGAATGTGCTAAAAAACACTGTGATGATGGTGTGTATGTGAATATACCCTAGGCTTTGACTGAAAATCAATTGCTGAATTATACCTATGTTTGCAAGAAAGGATCAGCATTCTGAGGAAGAGCTAGCCAGAGAATTAAGCCGTACTGCACTGAAAATATATATAGAGAGGGGGGGTACCTCTGGTTGCTCACGGGATCCGTTCCGAAGCTCTGGTAGGATCCCGAAGAATTCGCAACCGGAGATGCCTGTTCTGCGCATGTGCGCGGTACGTAGAGTGCTTCTGCTCATGTGCACGCGGCAAAACCCAGAAAAATTCTTCTGGGTTTGCCGTGTGCATAACCCGAAAGAGGTACCACTGTGTGGGTGGGTGGGTACATATGAGAAAACCATGTGTCCAAGATACACAGGTGATGTTCAAGTGCCCTGATAACCCACAAATATTTGTTTCAGAAACTATATCACCCTTTGAAAACAAATAGCAGCTTCTGGAGATCTCTCTACTTATTAGGGAAACCAGCAGAGCATAATGCATCCCACACACATAGCTCAGGGGAGAGGCACTGACAGGGATGGGGAGGGGCCAACCCACCCGTTTGGCAAAGTGAAGTGACTGGCAGGATGTGCCGAGGCAGCAAACCCTGATGCAGGTCTTTATTCCCCACTTCTTCCTGGTGTATGTCTTCACTCACCCCTTCTTCCCTGGTGGGGAGGAGAGCATAATTTTGTGGTTTGCCTCGGATGCCAAAATGTCTTGGGGTGGCCCTGGGGGTGGGAAACCTCTGGCATCCAGACACTGTTGGATTCTAATTTCCATCAGCCTCTACCCAACTTGGTCCATGGTCAGGGATAATGGGAGTTGGAATCTGGAAACATCTGCAGGTGTGGATAGTAAAAACTCATGTCTGAAACCCTGGAGAGCACTTGCAACTATGTGGACAGTATTGAGCTACATAGGTCAACGGTACAACACAGTAAAAGGCAGCATCTTGTATTCCTAGGATGCACTGCTAACTTCCAGGCTGTGTTTGCATGGCATCTTTGCAGTACGTAGCTGCTAGTTTTCCAATTTTTTTGTCTCCATGTCAGTATTCAGTAACTGCATTCTGTTTAGGACACACAGTACAGTTCTGCTAATCTTTACACATCTCATGTTTCAAAGTTCAAGGAAAAACAGAACTGATGCCATATTGTGAAAAACTGGAAGGGATTTTCTAAATCTCTTTTCTGGTAAAGCATGAAGGGATTTTTGAAGGAAGTTAAATTAATCTCTGCTTAGATATTTGCAAACATTTTCACTGGGGTGGTAATGCAACTCTGAAGCAGCCACCAAGTTTGTGTCAGGAGCTCGTCCTACACTCGAGTAGGACCCTGGTAGAAACACATGCCCAACTGGCATGTTCTCTCCCTTCTGCTCATTCGTTCGGGAGCTTCAAAAGCTTTCTTCAGTCCGAACATCACAGTAACCGATGCCAACAGACACCAGCACACTTAGGGATCTGCAGAGTGTTCACATTTTGCACAACAGACCTCAGCAACTCAGCATTTTGGCTAATCTACTTTATTTACATATAAACACACACGGAGCACTGCAACATGGCTCCTTCTCTTTCTAGCATCAGACAGCAAAGAGAAAAAGAACAAAGGACAATATTCCCACTTCACGGAACACAGTAACACAAACATCCTGTCTCCGTCACTTCCCACACTGTGGAGTCAAAACATACACTGTCATGTGATAGACAAAAATCCCATGACTGCAGTCATGGAGCAGGAATTCTAACAGTTTGATCTAAAGCAGGGTTCCATGCAAACTGGTACATCTCATCATGAGGAAGGGGTGGTCACTTGAGCACACTGCATATGTTGCATTTATGTTTGGAGGGGACAAGTGGGCTGTTCCTTCCAGCCCAGTCTTCAGTGTTGTACAAACCAATCCCATCGACCCAAGGACTGCATGTTCAATGTCATTGTGAAGGGGTCCTGAGTGTGCATAGGAACTAATGTGTAAGACTTATTTGTCTGGTGCCCAAGGTGCAGCTGCAGAATGTGTTTGTGGATGGAACACGTGTTAGCATGCAGAGGATGTTTCTACCAGGCACGCTCCAAACTCCCACATTCAGTGAATGCTTAGAAGGGGTGTTCTGAGAATGCATCAAAGGAGTCGCAATTGTGTTTCAGATTTCCACCCAGGAAATTTCGAGTGAATTTAGAAGCTCCTGTTTTGACAAAGCAACCAATGAATTTTAGGGGGAAACTTAAGAGCAGGGAACTGTCTCAGAGAATTTTATTGACATACTAAAAATCTAACCATTTCCCCCACTCCAGGTCCAAAGATATGCTTAAATGTAAGAAATTGGAAATATTTGTCCACCTCTGCTAAACAAGATAAAGTTTATCTCTTAGGAAATACAAAGGTAAAATTGGTTAAGGCTGTAATCCAGCGCACAGCTAGATTGCTTAAATCCCATCAGAATTTATCTGTGTTCTGGATTGCTGCCTAAGTGATTTGCATTTCACAGGCGATAACCATGCAATCTAGTCCGCAATCGAAATCTCTAGTATTGATATAAAATGGTGGTAGTTTTAATCTCTGTACAGACCACGGCAGCAAGTAATCTCCCCACTAATGTCTGGAATTTCTTAATTGATGAAATAGACATCTGTAATATCAGTGAAGCATTGCTTTAACCATGAAACTTTAAGCCTTCTCTATACTGATACACTTTTTTAAAAAGTCAACATAACCTGGATCAAATTTGATTATTCTACATTGGATGCAAACATTTGAAAGAGGAACATTTGGCAATGAGGATTTCCTAACATGGTATATTTTTCCTGAAAAGAGAAATGCAGGAAGCTTCCTTATTCCAAATCAGACTTTTTGTCTCTCCCAGTACTCTTCCCCCCACCCAATCATCTGCTGTTAGGAAGTGATATGACTCCTGTGTATACATAGTTATGATTTATTTATATGTAAATCACCTTCCACATATAATGTTCCAAGGCAATGTGCAAACATATCCATAGAAGCAGGTAAAAACATTTTAAAGACTATACAGGAAGCACCAACTGCAGGTTTCAAAACAAAACAAACACCAAAGGCAGGGACCTTCTCATTTAGCTGGAAAAAGCTTGTCATAGCTACCATGTAAAGGAAACTTTTGCATGATTTTCACATGTGGACATTTCACATTACATCTGTGTGAGTAAAATGTCATGTGTGAAATAGCCCTTAGTTCAAGCAAGAGATGGGGCAGCGATTCAATTCAGAATGCATTTAGAACTGAATTTATTACATTTGCATTTCCCAAAACAACATGCGAACCAAAACACAACCACCTTTGAAAATTTGCACTTAATCTGAATTTTGTAACGCAGTTGTTCAACCAATGTTTACAAAATCACATATGCTAGCAGGGAATGTGCATGGAAAGGAATAGATTATTGAAAATAACACAGAGAGAAACCATTATATTAGGATAAATTGCTTGCAACAATGTGTACATTAGTAAAAAAACAAAAAACAAACAAAAAGGAAAAAAATGCATATACTGTACATGTGTTTGTTATGGAAACATTTGCCCTAAAATGCAAAATAATTTTCATCAGGGTTTTTAAAAACATTTTTAGCAAAACACTGAAGAAATGTGAAGTGGATTTAAGACTGGAGAAAGGAGAAATGGAGAGAACCAAAACTGACAGATCCTTCCTTTCCCAGTTCAAGACTGATAGTCAATGAATATTCCAATAAGTAGATTAAATAAAATAATTGGTCAGATATCCCTGGATCAGCCTAGATACCTCAGATGGTTAGAGCATGGTGCTGATAACACTGAGGTTGCAGGTTCAATCCCTGTATGGGGCAACCACAAATTCTCACATTGCAGGGAGTTAGGCTAGATAGATAATTTATTACGGTCGGGGACCAGCTTATAAAACACACTTGGGGGTACAGATGATCCTCAAGGTCCCTTCCAACTCTACAATTCTGTGATTCTATTCTATGCCCCTTTCCCTTTCCTACTGTCTTCATCTGTTTGTGTCTTTGCAATTGACACCTGTGTTCTTCTAGTTCTCCTTCTTTGGAGGTCTTTAAGCAGAGGCTTGACAACCATATGTCAGGAGTGCTCTGATGGTGTTTCCTGCTTGGCAGGGGGTTGGACTTGATGGCCCTTGTCGTCTCTTCCCACTCTATGATTCTAGTTCACTGATGATTCCGAGCAAGATTAATGGGTGTATTTAGAACGTAAACCTGGCCTTCATTTTCCAGTGACTCCAACACCTCTCTATTCCTACTTCTCAAACACATTCACCCGACCCCCACTAAACTAAGCAACCTTCTACTGACTGCAAAATGTATCTTTGAATATTCAGCTTCTATTGCTGACACTGACTTTGGTTCTCATTCGAATCATTATAATAGCACCAATTTATCAAGCACTGCCAGAGGTGCACACACCCCCTCAAAATAAAAGATGTTGATATATGTGTGTGTGTGTGTGTGTGTGTGCGTGTGTGTGTTTGCACAATTTAGCATTTCAGTTTATATAATAACCATGTTCAATATTGCACTTTAATATTGTGCTGCACTAATGAATTCCGTTTGCCTCAAATGTTTCCTTTTTATTTAAAATATTTATAAAGCTGGCTTTCTGGGCAATGTCCACCCATGGTGGCACAACAAGACCATAAAACATAGTATAACATATTATTAAGAAAAAGCTTTCTAAAAATGAAATGAAATGAAATTGCAGCTATATATATTGAAATATAAACCAGTAGAGAGGCCATTTACAACCTATGAACTTTTATTTCCCTGTTTAGCATTGCTACCATAAAATCCCTCACTTTAGTAGAACCTAACATTATTTTTCCATAGAGCAACATGGAGTACTATAAATAAAAAACAAGCAATAAACATTTAAACATTTAAAATTTACTAGCAGCAGAAGCAGATTTGAAAATTGCTATTCTCTTCACTCTGAATAACAATAGATATAATTGCATGAATACATAAGCAGCCTGTATAACACGCAAGTTTTCAAGAAAAAGTGGAAAATAGGTCTATGGTGTGAAGGCATGTGAGAAAGAAACCTTGATGAAGCTAAGTTGGTCTGCATCTAGCCAGTGGTTGGATGGGAGATTGCCTGGGAAAGACTACTATGTATGCTGTTTTCCGCTCCACAGTATTGATAGATATAAATGTAAAAAATAAGATGTTTATGGTAATAATACATAACCCACTTTTCCTTAAAGGTAAAGGGACCCCTGACCATTAGGTCCAGTCGTGACCGACTCTGGGGTTGCAGCGCTCATCTCGCTTTATTGCCGAGGGAGCTTCCGGGTCATGTGGCCAACATGACTAAGCCGCGTCTGGCGAACCAGAGCAGCACACGGAAACGCCGTTTACCTTCCCGCTGGAGCAATACCTATTTATCTACTTGCACTTTGACGTGCTTTCGAACTGCTAGGTTGGTAGGAGCAGGGACCAAGCAACGGGAGCTCACTCCATTGCGGGGATTCGAACCACCGACCTTCTGATTGGCAAGTCCTAGGCTCTGTGGTTTAACCCACAGCGCCATGCGCCACTTTTCCTTAGCTTGCCCCAAATGAAAATATGGCATTCATTCTATTCATCAATATGGCTGACATCATTAAAGCGCTGGTGCTAAACATTTGCCCAGGACAGTCCAAATTTGCCTTGCAATATGTGATTGGTTGTCACCTTCTGGAGGCTTTGGCCTATACAAAGCAGAAGGCAGAGCATTAAACTTCATAGGGATGCAACAATGGAAGAAAGCTGCCCCCCGTGCAACTCCTATCCAGAAAAAAATGGCAACCCTAGATGTGGAACAGCGAAACACCCTTGGTCTTACCAAAATGTTTTTAACTTCCCTCAAAACTCCTTGTGATGGGATAATGAGCTGCTTGTGCGTAAAAGCTTGATCCCTCAGAGCTTACTCAGTGTAGTAAATCTCTGCCTTGAGCAGAGCCCTTTGGCATGGCTCCGTCAGTCACTGGTAGAATCTGACAGTGGGCGTTTGCGGAAACGTTTCCAACATAAAAGCTGTTTAACGGAAACGCGTCTCCTGGATTCTCTGCGTGACAGTTTCTGGCGAGGGATGGGGGTCCCTAAAGGGGGTCCTGATACCTCCTCACTGTTCTCACTGGAAGTATCCCAGAGCCTCCCCTCCGACTCCCTTTCCCTTGGAGCTCCTGCTCTCCCCCTACTGGTTCCCTCTTCTGCTGCAGTGTCTCTGGTATTCTCCGGGAGCCTTTCCACCACCTGTTCTTCCGATGGCAGTTCCCTGACACTCCTAAAGATAAACAGGGTCTTGACTTCAGATCTTGCTTTTGGAGAAATCCAGTGCCACCTCTAGCTAACACTACAGTTAGAGGTATCATGCTGATGAAATAGTTGGTGCATCCCAATATTAAACATTTATTTGGTGGTGCAGCGAATAAGGATTAGGTGACAGAAAGGCTTTCCAAGGCAAAGGAACAGTAAAGAGTTACGAACGTAGCTCATAATTTAGGGTGCTATACAAATTTAATAAATAATGGTAAATAATAATAACTGATCATAGGGCCAAAATAGATGTGATGAGGCCATCACAGGTACAGTGGTGCCTCGCAAGACTAAATTAATCCGTTCCGTGAGGCTCTTCGTATAGCAGTCTTTTTGTCTTGCGAAGCAAGCCCATTGACAGCTTAGCGGATTAGCGCTATTAGCGGTTTAGCGGCTTTTAGCGGATCAGCTGATAAGCAGCTTATCAGCGGATCAGCTGATAAGCGGCTTAGGGCTTAGGAAAAGGGGGGGGAAGGGAAAAAACCCCACAGGAACATTTTCGTCTTGCGAAGCAAGCCCATAGGAAAATTTGTTTTGCGAAGCGCCTCCAAAACAGAAAACCCTTTCGTCTAGCGGGTTTTCCGTCTTGTGAGGCGTTCGTCTTGCTTGGCACCACTGTATTTTATTTACTTATCTGCCACAGTCACAGAGAAAGTAAGAGGTAGGCAGCTTCTACTTCTTCTATATGAAAAGGAACTTATGTGTAAGAGAGCTAAATCCTGCCTCCTCTATCTCACCCTGCAGTACTCTGGTGCTTCAGGCTTTATCTCCCCAGCCCCTCGCTTTCAATAGAGTAGCTAACCAGGATAAAAGTACTTCAAGGGCCTATCAGGAGTGAGCATAGACCACTGATACCAAAATGTATGGGAAGCAGCCCTACTAGAAACTTGAATTAGTACAGGGACAAGCAAAGGAGGATTCCTTCACCCTGGTGTGGCTCCCCTTTATCACATACACAACGCAACACAACAGGACAATGACCTATCTCCCCCAACAGCATACAAACCAGTATGGTTAACCTGACCCAACCCACCCACAAACAAACAAGCCACACTTCAATCAGCTGAACACAAGCAACCAAGCTCTGGACCCCTTTAACCTCTTTCAATGTCAGTACAAATAAATAAACATAACATCTGGAAGGCACAACATTGGTTACCCCAGCACTGTAGGCCTCTTTAAAATCACACGGAGGCATGTTGCCTGGAACCCTTTCGGCATGGCAGGATTCTAAACTGGTGCCCACGTGGACAATTCTGAAGACAAATGCAAACCGTGAGGTTTTTCAACCAGTGAGCTATATTCTCCTAGGCTCCTAAGTATGAGCGGGGGGGGGGGGGTATATTTTCTTTTAGGGGAAAAAATAAAGTTAAGGCTCTCACAGTGCTAGACTTTGTGACAAAAATAAAAATGCATGCTTGTGTGACGTGGTTATGCTGATTTTGAATAGGCCAAACCCTGTTCTTCATTGTTGAAAAATGTTGATTTACTACAGTAAGTTTGAAATGGAATACTTGAGGCAATGGCTAGAAGCAGCTTAAGCATGAAGGCAGTTTCCTTTGGGGAAAAAAGAGTGTGTATATTTCTTTATTGATACCAGCATTAACAAGAGAAACCACACATCCCACCTTAATGTGCACACTGGCTGCTGAGTGTACCACTCGATAGCTTGTTTTCGTAATTTCATTTTGTCTTTTGCCAATATTCCAAAGAATAATTCAAACGAATGTTGTGGGTTGGTGTGGTTTTTTAATGTTCCTTATCATACCTAAACACCAGTTCATGTTAATCTGGCTTGAATAGCACTTGCCATCTATTAACCCATCTATTTAATTTATCTAAATCCCCCTGCAGCCTCTCACAATACATTGTGCTTCTTTATTTGCTGTCGGGACTAATCCAATAAAAATTTCCTTGGTGTGTTTTTAAGAAAGGGGTTTGTTCATTTCCTTTGTCAATATAATTAAAGTATAGCACAAAATGTCAAGAAGTACGCAGCAATTTCTACGGTGTTTTGCATGAATCATACATCATCTTTCAGATTGGGAGTTTATTGAAGACCAGTTTTTTTTCTTTCTGAATCGTAACAGATATTGAATGCCATAAATCAAACCTTCCTTCTGCTGGATAACTCATTTGTCCTATAGCAAAACTCTGCAAAACTCCAGTGAAATGCATTCTGAGAATAACTTACAACATAACAACTAACAACATTTCCTTAACATCTCAAAAATCAGCATAAATAGACCCTGCTCATAGTTAAGCTGATTAGTTCCCATTTACTTCAGTTAAGATGTAAACAACGAAAGAATATGCATGAATCCTACCCGGATGATTTCTGAATTTGATGTGCATTATGGAGTCACAGACATTTTATTTATTTAAGACTTTTATATACTGCTTATGGGATGCGGGTGGCGCTGTGGGCTAAACCACAGAGCCTAGGACTTGCCATTCAGAAGGTTGGCGGTTCGAATCCCCGTGACAGGGTGAGCTCCCGTTGCTTGGTCCCTGCTCCTGCCCACCTAGCAGTCAAGTGCAAGTAGATAAATGGGTATTGCTCCAGCGGGAAGGTAAACGGCGTTTCCGTGTGCTGCTCTGGTTCGCCAGAAGCGGCATAGTCATGCTGGCCACATGACCCAGAAGCTGTACACCGGCTCCCTCAGTCAATAAAGCGAAATGAGTGCCGCAACCCCAGAGTCGGCCATGAATGGACCTAATGGTCAGGGGTCCCTTTACCTTTACCTATACTGCTTATATATTTGCATCTCTAAGAGGTGTATCATAGAATCATAGAGTTGGAAGGGAACCCGAGGATCATCTAAGTCCAGGCTTCCTCAACCTTGGCCCTCCAGATGTTTTGAGACTACAATTCCCATCATCCCTGACCACTGGTCTTGCTAGCTAGGGATCATGGGAGTTGTAGTCCCAAAACATCTGGAGGGCTGAGGTTGAGGAAGCTTGATCTACTCCAACTCCCTACAATGCAGGAATATGCAGTTGTGCCATACAAGGATCGACTCTGCAACCTTCACATTATCAGCACCAGCTGAGCTACCCATATAAAAACAATACACAGAAAATGGGACAATAAAATGATAAGAATTTATCATGCAGTGGTACCTCGGGTTACATACACTTCAGGTTACATACGTTTTAGGTTACAGACTCCACTAACCCAGAAATAGTACCTCAGGTTAAGAACTTTGCTTCAGGATGAGAACAGAAATCGTGCTCCGGCGGTGTGGCGGAAGCAGGAGGCCCCATTAGCTAAAATGGTCTTCAGGTTAAAAATAGTTTCAGGTTAAGAACGGACCTCAGGAACGAATTAAGTACTTAACCCGAGGTACCACTGTAAAACCAAAGACTACCTGAAAATGGACCATGAAAGTCTTAAGTCATGCACCTGAAGTTTCATAAGCTTCAGTCCCTTAAGTTCCATAAGCTTCAGTTCCTTACACTTCTAGCAGTTATGAGTCATGCATCTGAACCACGGAGACCACCAACAGAGACTCCTCCCAAGATCTCAGTGATTGACCCAGGATACAGGGGATCAGGTAGTTCTTAAGATATCCTGGACCCATGTTGTTAAAGGCCTTGTTAATTAATACAAGAACCTTGAACCTGGCATGGGAGTGTATGGGCAGGCTGTGCAAGCTTTTTAATCACTGGAGTTGTGGGCTAGCAGTAGTCTGTCCCCATCAACAGTCTAGCTGCAGCTTTCAGATCAAGGGTAAGCCCCACGTAGAGCACATTGCAAGAATTGAAGCTTGAGATTACCACTGCATGAATCGCCACAGCCAAGCTACCCTTTGTGCAAGAATGGACAATAATTGTCAAATGAATAGTTGGCGAAAGGACCACAGGGTGGCAGTGACGCAATCTTCCACATCTGTTCTCTGGACATGGCCCTGCAGGTAGGAATGGAGCCACTGTAAAACACTGCCCTCAATACCCAACCCACAGAGCCAGCCCAGGAAGATACTGTGGTCAACAGCATCAAAAGCCACTAGCAGATCAAGAACCAAGCATTTTGGACAATATCGGTATGCTGCATAAATGGAGGCTGTAGCAGCAAGCAGCAGGAAATTACATGTCGGAGTCTGAAAAATCACTAAAGCAATTGCAGTAGGATGCATAATGCACTCCCCTTCCTGTCTCTCCTTACAATGTACTTGGGACGACAAACTAACACATGGAGTGGAAATCTGGACCTATGTGCCACTCCACTTGTTGACTGTTTAAGCCTTGCATGAATCTGCTGGAGTACCAGTACAGTGGTACCTTGGTTTTAGAACAGCTTAGTTTATGAACAACTTGGAAATAAAACGCTACAAACCCAGAAGTAGGTGTTCCGGTTTGTGAACTTTGCCTTGGAAGCTGAACATGCTCCGCTTCCTATTGAGTGTGTTCCGTTTGTAAATTGAGACCCCCACTGCTAATCAGAGGCTTCCTGTTGAGTCTGTCTGCTGTTGAGTCACAGAGGTGATAATTGGAGCTTTTGTTTTTGCTATTTCTTCATTTTTGTTTCTGTGGCTTTTTCATTTTTTTTGACTGTGACTTGTTTGACTTGAGAGCCAGTGTGGTGTAGTGGTTAAGAGTAGTGGACTCACGGGGCCACTAGGTGGCGCATCGGAAGATGGCTGACAATAACATCTCTCCGACCCACACGAGGTAATTTGGAGGCTATGATGGGGGTAATTAGCCTCCTTAACCCCCCCAGGATTATGGGGGGGACGGCCCTTGCCTGCTGTGCCCTATACCACCCCCGAATTTGTGGGGGTGGGGGCACTAGGCACAAAGCCCTCCTGTGGGATTTTCGGCACTCCGCGACGCCGTCCCCAATGCGCGCCGCTGGTTGCAATGATCTTTAAAAGAAATAATTTGGACATGATTAATTGCACATGCATCAAGGAAAAAGGGGAGTAAATACTGCTGACAGAAGAGATCTCTGATAACAAAACAACAATAAAATACGAGAAGAACGTCAAGATACGGTAATGACTGAGGGGGGAGGGGGGAAACCTGCCTCTACCTTTTTATGTGATTTAACAAGAATCCCCCTCCCCTAATGAGTCAGAAATTAAGGACTTAAGCTGTGGATTTAAGGCTGTGTGGAGATAAACTTTCGATCCAAAGCAATGTTTCAAGATGAAGCTGGAAAGCTAAGAGTTTTGGAGTGACGCAGTCAGGAAAAAATGCCGTTCGCCATTTTGTGAGGCATTGTGGGAGCTCTTGGGTCTGGGAGGAGAAAGAGAGAAATAGAGTTGTTTACATATCGTGAATCAACTCCTCGGTGGGACTTAAGAGCGACAAATGCCAAAATTTACGATGGATAAAGTGATGTTATCTACGAAGGAGATATATGGAAACCATCTGGACTTAGTGAAGGAACGGGAAATCCACACAGGATTATTACACTGAAATTATACGAACAAGATATGATGTGGCAACACCAAGATAAGACTGGATAGAATTATGAACTTTGTTTGGACTGATTGGGACTGATTTGGACATTAACGCAGTAATAAGAAGATGATCTGAATTCCCCTTTGGATCTTGAAGTATGGGTTCCCCCAACAAAATATAAAAATTTGGGTTTGTAATTCGGAATTTATATGATGTGATTTAATTTGATGTGATTGGCCAGTTAATAAAAATTATTTAAAAAAAAAAAAAAGAGTAGTGGACTCATAATCTGGTGAACCGGGTTCGATTCCCTGCTCCTCCACATGCAGCTGCTGGGTGACCTTGGGCTAGTCACACTTCTCTGAAGTCTCTCAGCCTCACTCACCTCACAGAGTGTTTGTTGTGGGGGAGGAAGGGAAAGATTGTTAGCTGCTTTGAGACTCCTTAAGGGGAGTGAAAGGTGGGATATCAAGTCCAAACTCCTCCTCTTCTTCTTCTTCTTCTTCTTCTTCTTCTTCTTCTTCTTCATTTTATGGGACTGAGGCTTGTGACTCCATTTTTGTGACTGTGTAGAACCCAGTTCAGCTACTGATTAATTGATTGTGTGACTGCAGAAATGAATAAAAGCCCCCCATCCAAACAATGACTATCATCAGTGTACATAAGAAAAAATAATAATTTTAATTTCTATAATCTACAATATTGTCTTATTTATTGTATAGTACATTAC
Source organism: Podarcis cretensis (assembly GCF_951804945.1). NCBI lineage: Eukaryota > Metazoa > Chordata > Lepidosauria > Squamata > Lacertidae > Podarcis > Podarcis cretensis. Next base: position 84,905,872 of record NC_137173.1, read on the forward strand.
ATTGATTGTTGCTTTCATTTCATGGATCAGTGGTCTCGTTGGATAGTAAAATTCATGTTAAATTGCTGTTTTAGGGGTTGCTTTTAAAAGTCTGGAACAGATTAATCCATTTTGCATTACTTTCTATGGGAAAGCATGCCTTGGTTTTAGAACACTTTGGTTTTGAAACAGACTTCCGGAACGGATTAAATTTCGGAACAAGGTACCACTGTAATAAGTAGTGTGCATCAGCAAAAAGGATGCATGCTAATTTATATGCATGGGGCAAAATTTTAAAAATAATTACTACTAGCAGGATTATATCCAGTGTTGCTCATGAATTCTAACAAACAGAAAAACAATGTGTTGTTAAAATCAGTGCAGTTTTTAATGTTTCCTTCCACCTTTTTGGTCCAAGATGGCATCTAACTGTATTCAAACACAGATAAAAACCTGCTCCGTGATACCAGGAATAATAATAATAATAATAATAATAATAATAATAATAATAATAATAATAATAATTTATTTGTACCCTGCCCATCTGGTTTCCCCAGCCACTCTGGGCGGCTTCCAACAAAGATGAAAAGTACACTAAATTTGCAAAATTTGGTTACAGTATCTTAAGAGGTGCTCAAATGCACAGCAAAAAGAAACACAACTTTCCAAAATATATACCAGATATTATTAAACAGAACTCCGCTACCTTTTGTCACAAATTTCACAACTGAACTGGTGGAATTGGTCCCACATCACCTCTCAGCTAAACAAAAGCAAGAGTTTTAAGCCTGATGATGACATTCTCTTATTTTTTTGCTACTAACCTTTTGCATATTATTTTTAGACGTTACATGCATAATTTCCAAAGAGCAACCTGCCATTTTAATAGTACTCTGCAGGATAATTTATTCAAAAACTATTTTGCACAGGGCATAAAAGGTGGTTGTGATGAAAAGTATAAGGGTTGAAATATGTTTAGAGGACAACCTATCATAAAGGCTTATGATGTGTGTCGGTAATTCTGCATTAAAATGATGGTTTGTTCCCCTATTTCTGATTGGCTAAGCTCTAAATCTAGGCAAGAATCCATTTATCTATCCCAACTAGGGGCTTGTCTTATGCACTTATAAATATGTCAGAAAAATTGCAAGTAGGACAGTGTAAGGGAAAATGGGTCTAGAAAAATCTTCATGGCTGAGTTTGCAATGGGTGTTGTAGAATGAAGCTTACTATTGCATAAAAGTCTTGCTCAGAGTTCACTTTCAAAAACCACCAGTTTCAGGCATTTCATACAAAAATGTGCCGAGATAGAATGTTATTTTTTCCCTCCACAAAGGGCACTGTATTTCTTTAACCTTTTGTCCTACTGACCTCCTTGTACAAACAGTATCTGGCTCATTGCCCCAGATCCAGGCACTGGAGCTATACTTGCCAACACTGCATGTTTTCACAATTCATCTAAAATCCTGACAATACTATAGCTGTCAGCTTTTGCCTTCATCATGACTTCTACACTGAGATAAAGAACAGTTGCCATAGCTGAGATACATGAAGAAAGGGCTTTCTTCGTTGGAATGGGGACCATTGGGAGAATGGATCCCCTGCCCTGGCCACAGCCCCCCACATAATCTATACCAGAAGATTAGGTGACCAACCAGAATAGAGTTGTCCCAGGAGGAGGAAAGGAAAAAGAAGCCTGGCTGCTTGAGGCTGGATATCATTCATTGCTTCTTGCTTTGTTGTTGTTGTTGTTGTTTAGTCATTTAGTCACGTCCGACTCTTCATGACCCCATGGACCAGAGCACGCCAGGCACTCCTGTCTTCCACTTCCTCCCGCAGTTTGGTCAAACTCATGCTGGTAGCTTCAAGAACACTGTCCAACCATCTCGTCCTCTGTTGTCCCCTTCTCCTTGTGCCCTCAATCTTTCCCAACATCAGGGTCTTTTCCAGGGAGTCTTCTCTTCTCATGAGGTGGCCAAAGTATTGGTGTCTCAGCTTCAGGATCTGTCCTTCCAGTGAGCACTCAAGGCAGATTTCCTTAGGAATAGATAGGTTTGATCTTCTTGCAGTCCATGGGACTCTCAAGAGTCTCCCTCCAGCACCATAATTCAAAAGCATCAATTCTTCAGCGATCAGCCTTCTTTATGGTCCAGCTCTCACTTCCATACATCACTACTGGGAAAACCCTAGCTTTTACTATACGGACCTTTGTTGGCAAGGTGATGTCTCTGCTTTTTAAGATGCTGTCTAGGTTTGTCATTGCTTTTCTCCCAAGGAGCAGGCGTCTTTTAATTTCATGGCTGCTGTCACCATCTGCAGTGATCATGGAGCCCAAGAAAGTAAAATCTCTTACTGCCTCCATTTCTTCCCCTTCTATTTGCCAGGAGGTGATGGGACCAGTGGCCATGATCTTCGTTTTTTTGATGTTGAGCTTCAGACCATATTTTGCGCTCTCCTCTTTCACCCTCAATAAAAGGTTCTTTAATTCCTCCTCACTTTCTGTCATCAAGGTTGTGTCATCTGCATATCTGAGGTTGTTGATATTTCTTCCGGCAATCTTAATTCCGGCTTCGGATTCATCCAGCCTAGCCTTTCGCATGATGAATTCTGCATATAAGTTAAATAAGCAGGGAGACAATATACAGCCTTCTCATACTCCTTTCCCAATTTTAAACCAATCAGTTGTTCCATATCCAGTTCTAACTGTAGCTTCTTGTCCCACATAGAGATTTCTCAGGAGACAGATGAGGTGATCAGGCACTCCCATTTCTTTAAGAACTTGCCATAGTTTGCTGTGGTTGACACAGTCAAAGGCTTTTGCATAGTCAATGAAGCAGAAGTAGATGTCTTTCTGGAACTCTCTAGCTTTCTCCATAATCCAGCGCATGTTTGCAATTTGGTCTCTGGTTCCTCTGCCTCTTCTAAATCCAGCTTGCACTTCTGGGAGTTCTTGGTCCACAACACACATTTAGGCTATGATCAGGTTGAACGCCTGTATATAGCTAATATCCAGTGCGAAATGGGTCCAGGGTTGTTGCCATAGTTTCCCTTGTCCATCAAGAAACAGATCATTTTAATATCATCTCCATTATTTGCTTTATCAGGCAACAGCACTCATAAGGTAAGAACACACCAACCTTAGGTAACTGAAAACTTTAATTGACTAACTGGCAGCCCTGCAGATTATTGTGCCAGAAAACTAGCTGCTGCCTGAGTAGCTTATCTCTCAGCTACAGGCGAGTGGACTTGGCATGTTACATGTATAAACTGCAGACACACACACACACACACGATAAATGCAGATCCAATGGAACTCGCTCTGCCCATCGCATGCTATCTTCCTTGTGGTGATCACACAGGGTCGCCAAATGTTTCACCGTCTATTGATCCCTATGCCACCACTTTATTTCTCGCTGCCACCACCCAGGCCCTACCTGGTACAATACTAAGTCCAGTCAGGGTTAAATTGGAACATAAACTTCTGTTTATTTATTGCAGTTTAACAAGCATGTGGTTTCATAAACGGTATCGGTCCTTTACAATCATGGGTTGCCTACCCAGACCTATAACTTCCGCTACCTGCTCTTACTCACTAAACCACCTCTCAGATATTTACTTGTCTTCCTAGCCCTTAACTATTCCTGCCTCGGCTTATTTCACTACACTAACTCAACCCACCCACAGACTCTATCCCAATTCACTTCCACTCCAACCAATCACCCAACTCCCAACGAACTCCTCCCTTCGCCCCTCCCAGAACTGGTTTTATAGTCCCTCTGACTCCACCCCCTGGGTTCTGATTGGGTAACCTGTTTAACTATTTCACCTCCAGCACTCTCATATGTTAATGTCACATTCCTGTTTATAACTGCCCCCCTGGACTTTCTTTTTGCCCCATGAAGGATAGCACAAAAGCAACTGCAGGGCAAGTATCCATTTTCCTCAACCATGGAGCAAACAGTTCCAAGGACAATTTGGACAGAGAATGTGATGGGGTTGGGGGAAGAGACAAAAATACCTGCCTTCATGGCCACAGCCCTAATCAGAACTGAGGAGTTTACAATTTTCTTTAAAAATGCAGAGGATCTGACCACAGGTATGACTGTGTCATATATTTTGGCCTATAAAACAGACAACATATGCTAACTGACTAACTGGGGTATGAACCAGTGTTTGAATTATTTTACCCCCATAACCTTCAGAATAGCAGCTAGGGAGTCTGTAAGAAAAGGGAGGCAACCTGCTACTACCAATCCATCATTCAAGCATTAATATGACAGATACTGCAAAAGTTAATTCATAAAAATGTAAATTATCTCTCTCTCTAGCTCTTCAGTTTCAGCAATCCTGTTTTGGAAGAAGCAGCCTCAGTAGGTCCAGATAAAATCAAGGGCCACTCCAGATGAGCACTGGTGATTATTTGTGCTTGTTATGGAATCAGGGCAGTTATGCACAATCCTGCAAAGGTTTTGGGATAGACTTATTGCTTCATTTCCATTTGGTTCATGTTCCATAGCTTGCTGCGGAAATCTTGTACCTGTTCACACCACAAACATTCTGGTTTTGGTTTATTGCCTTAGGTTTGCTTTGCTACAATGAAGGCAGCAATAACGTTGTACGCTGGGGAAGTATTGCAGAACAATTTATTGATTCAATATGCTGTGAACCGCTTTGAGATTTTTATTAAAAATATAAAGCGGTATAGAAATTTTTAAAATAAATAAATAAATAAAGTAATAAAGCAGAATGATGTTTGAACGTTCTATCAAAGATCCAGTACTAAAGCACTATTATTGTGTCAGTGGAATGTTGCAGATTATACCATAAAAAACCCACCAGTAATGTTCCCCCACCAGTAATGTTCTCTTCATAGTATTTCTTTAAGTAGTAGAAGATGCAATATAGATGAACTTTACAGGCAGCAGTGGGCATTTTGATGGGGTGGGCTGCTGCTGCCTACCGGAAGTGGGAGGGGGTAGTTAGGTTGGTGTGGTGCAAATGCATTGACAGAGCCAATCTGCTGCTCCTGCTGGTACGTTTGCACTGCACCACCATCCCCTCTCCCCACTCACCACACAAAGGAGACTCGCTCACCTGTGGGAAGGCCAGGTAAACACCTCCACCTGACCATGCCATCTGCTACTATTTGCAGGTTTTTGTAAGCGACATATCTGCTGTCTAGTTTACGTTCTCAATTTTTCTCCTCTTTCCTCATCTCGTGCTTCTTTTATCCCACCTAGAAGCCTGCCTTCAGGCACATCTGGGAATACGGGCCACAAAAGCAACATTGCATTCAAACAATTATTGTCATTGGCTTTCTTGGAAAACCTTGCATTACTGTTCCAGAGACCCTGGGGACCACAATTCATTATTCAAAAGGTTAAAAATATTTTATCGGATTCCATGGCAACAACTATGATTTATTTATTTTTATTCCAGAAACAGGCCTCCAAATTACATTTCTAACACCGCCCTATTTGGCATCCTATTTCGTTTACCAACCACTTAGAAAACGAAGCAAGCACAGCAATATTCCTTGCCACTTATGGTAGGACAGCAAATGTTATCATATTCCCCAGGGACATGAAACACAAGCAACTAAAGGAGGACCAAAGAAGGGAAAGCTAAGCTCATTTTTCTTTTTGTTTTGTTTTAAGAATGACTTTTTGTGTGCCTAGAATCAATGAAGACATTAATATCAGCCCCCCTCAATTGATCAGATCAATGTTTCATATAAATACCTTTTTACAGATAGCATGCTCCTCCATAGTGGTGTTCTACCCATAGCTGTTGTGAAGCCAACATGCAAAGTACCTCAGGTTAAGTACTTAATACGTTCCGGAGGTCCGTTCTTAACCTGAAACTGTTCTTAACCTGAAGCACCACTTTAGCTAATGGGGCCTCCTGCTGCCGCTGTGCTCCCGGGGCACGATTTCTGTTCTCATCCCGAAGCAAAGTTCTTAACCCGAGGTAATATTTCTGGGTTAGTGGAGCCTGTAACCTGAAGCGTATGTAACCCGAGGTACCACTGTAACATATAAGTTGGCAAAAATGATATATAATTAAAAATAGATCCAAGAACCAAGCCTATTCACAAACCTATGAGAAGTATTTACAAATCTGAATGTGTGTGTGTGTGTGTGTGTGTGTTTAAATAAATAAATAAATATGTTACTACATTTTGCAACTGCAGAAGACCCATGGTTACACCACAGCCAGGCCACAGGCTGTATCTGCAAAGTGAAAAAAATTCTTTACATAACCATCTCATTCATAACGAACATAAACTCTAGGTTTCCTTAACACCTGCCGGAGTAGTTTTCACACATTTGCCGGCTAGCAAATATTTCAATTCTTTGAGAAGCAGCAAGGAAGGGTGTTTGAAAGAGTTTGTGATGTAAACTGAAATGATGAGGCTGGTTTCGCCATGGGGGGGGGAGGGGAGGCCCCACTCTGTTCTCCAAATAGTGGCCTGATGTCAGGGACTGGCTGGGTGAGGGGGAGTGGTGGGAGCTGCCTGCCCAAGAGACCCTTCCCCAGGGGCACATAAAGAATGCTAATATTATTTATAGGCTTATATATTTCAGCCATTTCATTCCAACTCAACAACCAGATTTAGATTTCATCCAAAGGCTTAATAAAGAAACTCTCACGGTACCTTTCCCAAGGAACATTATGTACTGCACCATATATGTTCAGGCATTTCAACAAAGAACATAAGAATCCTGCAAGATCAAATCAAAGGCTTATCTAGTACAGTGTCCTATTTCCCACAATGGCCAAGCAGATGCTTATGGGAAACCCACAAGGAAGACACCTGCACAACAGCACTCTCCTGTTTGTGTTCCCCAGCAACTGGTATTTAGAGGAATACTGCCTTTCATACTGGAGGTGGGACACAGCTGGAAGAAGTAGTCTCCAGCAATAGCCTTAAATCTCCACAATTTTGCCTAATCCCCTTTTAAAGCCACCCAGAGTTGGTGGCCATCAATATATCTCATGGTAGTAAAGTCCATACAGTGGTACGTCAGGTTACATACGCTTCAGGTTACATACGCTTCAGGTTATAGATTCCACTAACCCAGAAATAGTACCTTGAGTTATGAACTTTGCTTCAGGATGAGAACAGAAATCGTGCCCCGGCAGCACGGGGGCAGCAGGAGGCCCCATTAGCTAAAGTGGTGCTTCAGGTTAAGAACAGTTTCATGTTAAGAACGGACCTCTGGAACGAATTAAGTACTTAACCCGAGGTACCACTGTAGTTTAATTATGCACAGGCCCAGATTGCATGCTGGGCTATGTAAGCTATGCTGTGCATAAAAGGTAAAGGGACCCCTGACCATTAGGTCCAGTCGTGGCCGACTCTGGGGTTGCGGCACTCATCTCGCTTTATTGGCCGAGGGAGCCACCGTACAGCTTCCGGGTCATGTGGACAGCATGACTAACCCGCTTCTGGCGAACCAGAGCAGCGCACGGAAACGCCATTTACCTTCCCGCCAGAGCGATGCCTATTTATCTACTTGCACTTTGACATGCTTCCGAACTGCTAGGTTGGCAGGAATGCTGTGCATAGCTAAGTGTAAATGTGTAAGCGTTCAGAACCCCCCTGGAAAGATCACATCTGCTTTGCTCCTCCTCTAGTCTTACTGGTGACTAAGCCACAATTTCCCTTACTACTAACATCCAAATTTGATTTCATAGATCAACTCATTCCATAAGAGAACCATAAGCTGTAGCCAAGATCTGTTCTTGGTTGACAGCGATGGTTTGTCTGTGGAAAATAAACCACAAGTCCTGATTTGAACAGAACTCTCAACTAAACCACGTCTCAGTTCTGGGTAATGAGGAAGAAGATGCAATTTTTTCCTATGAGTACCCTCATGCTTCCATGTTCCTGCCTAGGCAAGGTTATGTACAAACTAGACAACAATATGAAGAAGTATTGCCTTTTGTCTGTCCTGCATCTCCCAATAGTCAACTTCATTGGATGATCCAAAGCTCTAGTATTATGAGGCAATGAGGGTTAATTTCTCCCCATCTGCTTTCTCCAGTTGAGAACTTCCTCTCACTGACGGACATCCTCCCACATTGCTATATCTCCACCCCCTAAGTGTGGAGGCATCAAAACTGGTCTGATGCAATGTGGATCACGGTGTGCCATCAACTCCAGGAAGTGGAGTGCCTGAACTACACCAGTCTAATGATATGTACAGCCGGGGGAAGACTTTGACTTTGATATCCAACTGCCAACTTCCATTATGAAGCTGTGACATAAACCAAAGCCACTCCTGAAAGCCCTGCTTAATTATGTACCAGATGCTACTACTGCTAATATCCAGAAGTCATCAGAACAGAGAGAGCTAGAGAGGAGAAGGTCTCTGACCCTACCTGTCACAGTTTATTTGAGCTGTTGGTGTGATTTAGCAAGACATATGGGCGGAAGGAGTCAGTCACATTACTCCGGATAGACAAACCTGAAGTGACAGCAGAATGGAAAACCACATCCCACTTTGTGACTCCTTTTCATTGTCAAAACATTTAAAGCACCAGATCTCATCTCCCTTCCCTGCCACCCAATACGTAACACAGAGTTTCGGGGAACAGACGTCCTCAGTTTACCCACTAGCTTCTGACACATCAATGACATAGGGCACAACGAAACCACTTTTCTGTCAACGTATCCCACGGAGCTACTGCAAAGGCCTTCAAGCACATAAACAGAAGCATTTGCATGACGCTTTTAACACATAATTGCTGCCATGAATGAGGGGTGTAGCCAGGGCTGGAACAAGCAGGGAGTGGGTAAGGAAGTACTCACAGGGTGATGGAGGATGGCGAGGGGATGGAGGCCAATGCCAGAGCATGAGGACCCATCACCAGAGCCAGAGGCGCCCCTGTCTCCACAAACATGCCAGGCTCTGAGGCAAAGGGAGCACTAGGAGAGGCAAAGGTTCACAGCCCAGCAAACTAGCTGGCCAGGTGTGAGAGGTCTGTGATTCCTCAGTTGGAGGAGGCTTGGAACAGGTGAGGGTCACCTGCCTCATCAAGCCCAGATGCTGCAATCAGCAGGTAACGCACAAAAGGAAAGCGGAGCTGCGATGCTGTGTCTGCTCAACTGTATATGACAGCAAAGTAACAATCTAGGCAGGTAGCAAATTCTACAATACGTACAAACCTTGATTAAAGAATAAAAGATTCCTTAACTATTTTTAAAAGAGTAGAAGATTCCCTAACTATTTTTAAAGGCCTACAGAAATGTGGGCATTACAATTTTGCCATAAACCAAAACTAGAAGTGGAGAAGGGGGGGGCGGATATACCTTTTCTTAAAGCAAAGCATAAGTCTGCTGAGTCCTGGGTTGTTCTATTGGAGCAAGGAGAGCTATGGGAAAGTCTGGGGTTTAAATAATAATCCTAGCTAATCCCTCTTAGTAGGGAAAGGAGGGGTTTAAGATGAGAGAACTCAGAGTTCCTGCCCATTTCTCACCTTGCCCATCCTAAAGAGAAAAGGACTGAAAACTGGCCACCCTGTTTGCTTAATGAAAGGGTGAAAGACTTGTGATAGTGAGTGGATTAACTGAATCAAGCAATCTCCTCCTGCTGCTGCTGCTGCTGTTGTTTAGTCGTTTAGTCGTGTCCGACTCTTTATGACCCCATGGACCAGAGCACGCCAGGCACTCCTGTCTTCCACTGCCTCCCACAGTTTGGTCAAACTCATGCTGGTAGCTTTGAGAACGCTATCCAACCATCTCGGCTTCTGTCGTCCCCTTCTCCTTGTGCCCTCCATCTTTCCCAACATCAGGGTCTTTTCCAGGGAGTCTTCTCTTCTCATGAGGTGGCCAAAGTATTGGAGCCTCAGCTTCACGATCTGTCCTTCCAATGAGCACTCAGGGCTGATTTCCTTAAGAATGGATAGGTTTGATCTTCTTGCAGTCCATGGGACTCTCAAGAGTCACCTCCAGCACCATAATTCAAAAGCATCAATTCTTTGGTGATCTGCCTTCTTTATTGTCCAGCTCTCACTTCCATACTTCACTACTGGGAAAACCATAGCTTTAACTATACGGACCTTTGTTGGCAAGGTGATGTCTCTGCTTTTTAAGATGCTGTGTAGGTTGGTGTTTGCTTTTGTCCTCCTACGATTTGCCCTCAAATCACCTTACCATTGTGCAGATGGCTCCCATTAAGGAGTTGAGTATCCTGTACTTGGCAACTAAATTTGCATGAGTTAATCTTTAGGTCAGATGTGAGTGCACTCAGGATATGCCTGAGTGGCTTTCAAGAGACTAGAAGTTCCAGGGTCACCAAAGTTCATCATGGAGGCCCTCTTGTCATATTGGGAGTTATGTCACTCTTACACTCATGCCACAATCTACAAAGGTAAACCATATCATAAGTTCAGATTCACACAGACCTCTTCACACATGCTGGATGCCTCATGCCAGAGTCATGTCGTATATATATCAGACACACACACTTGGGAAATGGTACTTACAAGAATAAAAAAAAAACATTTCTGCCTTGCTTTCCTCAAGACACGACTGCTGCAATCTGTTTTATTATCGACAGATACCCTGCGTTTGAACTATAAGCCACCTTTTGGATTCATTTTCATTTAACCTTCCCAGGACCAGCATTAATCTCAAAGCAAAGATTAACTGAAAATTCTTCATTAAACTGAACAGCACAATAAGAAACAAAATGAGACTGTTTCCACATACTGTAATAAGAATGAAAAATAAGATGGCAGTTTATCCTCAGTCAACATTAATATCATCCCCAAAACAACTCTACCTATAGCAGATTTCCAAACATGATAGAAGCAAGGACTAATATACAGTATGACTCAAAACTGACGTTAACTGTCTGTGTATATCACCATAATAATTCTTGATCCCCACCTGTATCAACCCTTTTTGTTTTTGTCTCACTGTAAGCATGAAGAATTTGTGACCCAGCAACCTGAATGCAGCTCACACTATTGTTTTTGCAGTCCTCAAAGTCATAAAACAAGGAGGTTTATTGATACACTGTTGGACCATCAAGCATGTCTGGTGGTCTCAAGTTGGTGAGGCTGCCTAGTAAGAATAGCAGGTTTTATATAGGATAATCTTACCTGCCACTATTCAGATATGGTATTTGGCATCTTAATGACCCCACCTCCATGCTAATTCTTATGAGGGTGAATTGATCCCTTTATGGAGAATACTTGGCGCATGAAGCATTGAAGTTTGGGGAAAGCTGTTTAAAAGCAGTTGATCCAAATTCTTCTTCTCTCACTGAACTCAGTAATTATTATGGTGGAAAAGTCAGTATCGTTAAAACTTTAGGGAAGTTAGGCTCCAGATAAAATACTGATACTTTCAGCTTCAGCTTATACAGAAAGTAGAAGGCATTGCAGCACACCAAGCAAAACAGGGAACATCAGCCTGATATTTTGCACACATATACACACCTCAGCAATATCTAACGGAGCAAGGGATATGCAACTCTATTTGCTCTCACTGTCATCAAGCCTTAAGTGAACCTGTGATGTCATCATATCCATTATGTGATCCCTGATTGGCTGGGGTCATTCACGGTGAGATAACAGCAGTGTCAGCAACAAAAAAAGTCAATTCAGTGGCAGCAAACAGTTTCAAACATCCGCAAGAAAATGTAGAATTACACTTGGTTTCCATTGTGTTTAGCACCTGTCAAAAGCAGCTTCCTTGAAAGCAGCACTCTTGCACCGAAAATCTTCTTGAAATTGAAAATGCAGCACAGACCTAAGTCCGATGTGCATGACATTTTGGGTCCGTGTATTCTATCCTTAGCAGCAGTGTTCTATGTGAGCACATTAAACATTTCTGTATGATGCAGCAGGCAAAAGGGGGCCAAGTACTAATTTCTCTTTTTAAAAAGCATTCACATTATAGGGGTTTGTTATTATTGGACTTATTATTAACAACGTTGCTGTTAAAATAAGTTGCTATTTCTTTTCCTATGAAATTTGCCAAGCACATTGCTGGAACGCATTTGTTACTAATGGCACTCTCTGTAACATTTGCTTTGACCTAATTGTGGTGTCTGGCCCGAAAAGTTGACACGTTACATGGAACCGGTACAAATATTCAGAGAGGATGCGATGTGAAAAAGCACCAGCGAACAGTCCCTAGTCCTTTGACAAATGAGAAGACTGCAGTTTTTCCTCTGTTCCCATGTTATTGAGCTATTTAAAAACTCTTAACCCTAACAACAAAATGTGAGCAATTAAAACAGACAGCTGAAAATACTAACATTGTGATCATGCCTTACAACTGTTTCAATTCACATCAAGTCTGAGGCTCTTGTGCAGCTCAGACTTACGCATGTTTGCTCATACTGTGCTCTGGATTCAACCCAATTTACTCCCTAGTAAGCAAGTGGAGGATTGCAGCCCAAGCAGACACCATGTTCTAGAATCTAGTGTCAGAACTGAAGCCTTAATGCACAGTGGGCACTAAAGAAGATTTACACAGAGAGGATGGAATTAAATCAAAGATTAGTATGACTAGGGCCTGTTTCATGCAATGTATACATGGAATTGGTGTGTGCGTGCGTGCGCAGGGAGTGGTGCCCACGCACTCAGCATGGATGATGAAGTCCACACACAACATGTGGAGGGCACAAACTTCATGGCACTCAGTAGTTGGTTCAGCACCCAAAACTGCCATGGACTTATCTACAGACTCCAAAAAAGGGAAATGCAGTATTTAACAGTTCAGACCACAAACCAGAAAGACCCTTGGCAACCAGAAGAGAGAGTGAAATATGCTGACTGACTCCAGCTACAAAAGCTGAGGTGGCTGAAAAAACTCTTGGGCTGGGGTATTGCTGGTGGGGGAGGGTGACTGCTGTTATTGATACTACTTTTGGGTATTTTTATTTTATTTTATTTTATATCTTATTATGATTTATGTGGAAATTGTTCAGTTTGGTTATGTACTTTTGATGCTTTATTTATTGTTCATGATTGCTTTCATTAGGTTTGTAATTATGTGTTTTTTCATGTTGTAAGCAGTCTTGAGCATGATTTTGGCTATGAAGAGGCAGCATTCAAATAAAACTATATATATCTTTGCTCTCTCGCAGAACCTCTCTTTTGCACATCTTATGAAACCCATGTAACTAGCTAAGCTAGATTGACTTTTTGATTTCAAGCCTACGTGTGTGATTTTGTACCTTCCCTTTTCTTCTCCCCTCCCCATACCCCAAACAAGCATCTCCTTTATATTTGGGCATTTGGTTTCGTTGCCTTAAAAGGGAAGCTGCCACAAAAGGCTGCACAGTTGTTAGAGCTACCCCTTTGTGTTCTAAGGATATTTCACAAGATTTTGTTACAATCTCTTTCTACTGATTTTTGGAAAATAAAATCCAAAGCTCATCTCTTTGGTTTTTTGCTAGAGCTGCGCTGAAGGGAAGTGTCCATGTAATAAAGCTGAGAAACTCCTCAAGCTGTGGGATAGACTATGTAGGGAAGGGAAACTTCCAGCTCACTGGCTATTTTTAGGCCTGCCAGGGTGTCCAATTTGGCTGGTGATGTTAGCTTTGGGCATTGCACCCTGTTTCAAGCAGAAGGGTGACCTTGATTGGCTGAGATGCATGAGAAAGTTGTCTGCAAAGAGCTGTCTTGCACACCCTGAACCTGCTCAGTTTCAAAAGGAAGGGAGGGGAAACATCCCTTTAGCAGTGCTTTGCTGCCTGCTACCAGTTTTGAACGGGACGCGGGTGGCGCTGTGGGTTAAACCACTGAGCCTAGGACTTGCCGATCAGAAGGTCGGTGGTTTGAATCCCCGCGACGGGGTAAGCTCCCGTTGCTCGGTCCCTGCTCCTGCCAACTTAGCAGTTTGAAAGCATGTCAAAGTGCAAGTAGATAAATACTTGGCGGGAAGGTAAACAGTGTTTCCGTGCGCTGCTCTGGTTCGCCAAGAAGTGGTTTAGTCATGCTGGCCACATGACCCGGAAGCTGTATGCCGGCTCTCTCGGCCAATAAAGCGAGATGAGCGCCGCAACCCCAGAGTCGGCCATGACTGGACCTAATGGTCAGGGGTCCCTTTACCTTTACCTTACCAGTTTTGAAGTCCCAACTTTGGGACCCCCTAATGTCATTTGTGACATCAATTGATTGACAGGGTGGGTGGCCCTGCCCACCTGTCAAATTTGGCTTATGTGATAGATCCTTATAAGGATCGAGCTCATGAAGCTGAAAAGTTCCCCCACCTCTGGTATCAGGTGTATTAAGGTGTGCTTCCTAACAAGGGGCAGCCTATGGTAAGTCATTTTTTTGGGGGGGAACCCCTTATACAAAAGGCACCTTCCAACAGGAAAAGTCTCCTTCATTCTTGGTCCCACGTGCACTCCACCAATCTGCTTGATCTTATGCTGCCATCTTACAAAAAAAGAGTGCCAATTGACCAGAAGAAAAAAGCCTACCCTCTTCTCATGCTTTTGAAGATGCAGAAATCAGCAAGTTCGGTTTTTCTTCATGGCATATAAATAAACATCAGTCTCCAAAAAAAAGCTATTCATTTTTTGCATTTATATTCCACCTCCCTCCAAGGAATTCAATGTTATCTACATGGTTCTCCAACCAGCCCTTAAACTCAGAACACCTTTCTCATCCAGTGAAATTCATGGTGGAGTCGGAATTTGAACATGGGTCTTACCCAGTGCAAGTGTCTCACTCTAAACCAGCCTTCCGCAACTTGGTGCCTTTCATATTTTTGGTCTACAAATCCAATCAGCCTCAACCAGTATGACCAATGGCTACAGATGATGGGAGTTGCAGCCAAAAACAAAAGGGGAACACCAGGTTGAAGAAGGTTGCTCTAACCACTACACCACACTAATTCACCAGCTAGACATGGACTGAAGGAGTCTCACATGGTCTCTAGCTATTTAGGAACTCATAAGAACCAGGACTCTTCTAATCAACCAGTCTTTATTACCTTAACCCTAAACATAGTGGGTCAACCAAAGTTCAATCATTGACTGTGCTAACCATATAACCATGCTCAAAGTCATTATTGCCACAATTGCCACAATTGCCGAGTGGTGACAACCAGCTCAGTTTTTCTTCCTTTACCCACCTACATGGAGAACCTCCAAGATTCCCACAACTCTCTACTCATACAGGAACCCAATAGTAAAGGCTTCTAGCCCCATCATTTGCCAGCACCCACCAACAGTTCAGATGGCTACAGAGATGTTGTGACCACATTTGAAGTCTACTGTGAACCTCTGTGAGCTGCTGGGACTTGCTTACCTGCACAAGTTTCTCCATCGTAGGTTTCACACACCCACTCATGACATTCGCAGAGGGGCCCATAGTATTTGCCTGGCTCAGTCACTTGGCAGATGCAGACCCCACAGTCACACTGGCCTCTGCCACTGCAGATTTTTCCACCAGGGATTCGACACCTGCGCTCTGACTCGGTCAGGGACAGTCGGCAAGGCGAGTTCCTTCCCCAACCATTCCTGCAAGGAATTAAGAAGACAACCAGTTGTAAAAACAAACAAAAAATCACACAAATGATGTAGAAACTTGTGCTGCTGAGTTGTGCTCATTCGGCAATCAGCTCACAGATTACCGTATTTTTCACTCTATAAGACGCACCAGACCATAAGACGCACCTAGTTTTTGGAGGAGGAAAACAAAAGCAAAAGCAGCAATCCCTCTTGCTGTTCTGGCTTCTGGGATAGTTGCGCAGCCTGCATTCGCTCCATAAGATTCACACACATTTCCCCTTACTTTTTAGGAGGGGAAAAGTGAGTCTTATAGAGCAAAAAATATGGTATTTTGGAATTAAACTTGGGGGGGGGACCAATTTCTGGGTTTTAAGAAAAACATTTATTTTGGGTTCTAAATAATAATGGGACTAAATGGCTAGATATTAAAATATGTTAAGCCACACACTAACATTGACTTATGGCTCGAAAATTCACACCAGTATGGTAGATGTGCACTTTTTCTTGAAACTGAACCCAGTGCTATTTCAGCAATGCTTGCATTCAGGAACAACTTTGTTTCTGCATTTCGAATGAAGAAGAGAAACACTTTGTTAGATATAATTTATTTCTTGCATGTGCATGCCGGCCTTGCTCTAGGCACTTGGGAAAGGTTATCCTTAATTTGACCATGTAACAATCCTCTAAAGGTAAAGGTAAAGGGACCCCTGACCATTAGGTCCAGTCGTGGCCAAGTCTGGGGTTGCAGCGCTCATCTCGCTTTATTGGCCGAGGGAGCCGGCGTACAGCTTCCAGGTCATGTGGCCAGCATGACTAAGCTGCTTCTAGCGAACCAGAGCAGCGCATGGAAACACCGTTTACCTTCCCGCCGGAGCAGTACCTATTTATCTACTTGCACTTTGACGTGCTTTCGAACTGCTAGGTTGGCAAGAGCAGGGACCGAGCAACGGGAGCTCACACCATCGCGGGGATTCAAACTGCCGACCTTCTGATCGGCAAGTCCTAGGCTCTGTGGTTTAACCCACAGCGCCAGCTGCATCCCAACAACCCTCTAAGGAAGCATAAACTGAGACTGTCCCAAGATTACCCACAGCGAGCATCGTAACCGAGTGGGGATTCATCCCCAATCTTATTTTATAGTTGCCAGGCAGGTTCACACTCCCCAAGCCCTCTATGCAAAGGTAACATGAAGAAAAGCTAGTGTGAATCAAGATATTTGGGTGGGGAGTCAGCTGCTGTCTCTGTAATCCTGGAATACAACAACAACACGGAAATGGGTGCTGCCTTCCTATGACAGTAGCTTTGTTCATGCCCCTATTCTTTCCTTCGGCATTTGTGTGCAAGAAGGGTTGGGCAGCGTGAACTGTCCCTTGGGCAAATCACTATCAGCCACACACAACTTACACTTGAATTGCTCTGTTTTCCCACTCCAACCACAAATAGGAATAACAGTACCTTTCCTCTTGGGGGTGCTGTGAAGATGCAAACAAGAGTTGGAAAGGCTATTACAGTACTTGCACTGACTCATAGGAATGTGGTCTATATAACTCAATACAGAAGTAAACCTGAGAACCTAGCAAATACTTTGGTGCAGGTTCCCTAGCAAGGTGCCCTGTGTCATCTCTATTTTTGACAGTAAATTAATGTTCGGTATGGGAAGATGATTTTTTTCCAGAAAAAGGTACTGAATCAGATTGGGGAGCTTATTATTTTAATTCATCCATTCCCTCCCCCTATTTGCCAACCTTCCCAATCAGAATGCCCAAAAATTATTGCTGCTGGGATTCTACCCAACGGGTGACATAACCCATATATATGCCCCATCAGAATGTTAGTATTTACTTTGTTCATTTGGAAAAATGTTAAAGCCACATTTCAGGCAGTTTACATAAAGGCATACAACTGTTTCAGTAATGTAACATGGCACACATTTCTTTCCTTGTTACAGTAGTTTCCTTTTAAACCTCCAGATATCAAATTGCATAGAATGACCAACACTTTGCAACCAGCCTAATACCAAATCTTTACAGTGGTACCTCGGGTTATAGATGCTTCAGGTTACAGACTCCGCTAACCCGAAAGTAGTACCTCGGGTTAAGAACTTTGCTTCAGGATGAGAACAGAAATCGCACGGCGGCAGCAATTAGCTAAAGTGGCCCCATTAGCTAAAGTGGTACCTCAGGTTAAAAACAGTTTCAGGTTAAGAACAGACCTCCAGAACGAATTAAGTTCTTAACCCAAGGTACCACTCTACTTGTTCCATTTTAAAGCAATAGCTCAACAGTATTTTATTTACTCAAGAAGGAGAGAAGAGCATCCAAATGGATGATTATTTTTTAAAGAAGTATGGAGTTAAATGTTTTATTTATTATGGCAAAGCATAGAATTGTAGAGTTGGAAGGGACACCAAGGGTCATCTAGTCCAACCCCCTGCGATGCAGGAATCCTTTGCCCAAGGTAAGGCTTGAACCCACAACCCTGAGATTAAGAGTCTCATGCTCTACCAACTGAGCTATCTGGAATGAAGTCCAAAGTGGAATGCAGCAGGGCTCAAATACAAGCTGACAAGATGCAAATCCCAGGCAATGGAATTTGCAAGACTTTATACCCCTATTGCTATGCATCTTAATCTGAATTTATAGCCACTGTGGGAATTTACAGCCATTGTGCCTTTCCCCCTCCTTATTAGTTTTCCTAGGATACGACCAAAATTAGTCCAGGATGCTAGATCTAGATTCCCGCAAAGCTGTTTTTACCAAGATCATGAATAGGGTGACACTGGGGTGCTACAAATTAACAGAGTTTGACCAGCAAATATATGAAGCCCAGAAAAAACAAAGTCAGTAAATTGCAGGAAGCTCTAACGTGTGCTCATCAGGGTAATGTTCAAAAGAGACAACACATTTTTGCCTAACCCATCTGATCTGGGATATCTTATGTATCTTCTGAAGTTCAAATGTGGATGTCAAAACGCAAATTACAGCTACAGCTCTGCTTCTGCACTCAGATATGCTGTCGATCTTTTGCTCAAATTTTACAAAGAGTCAAGTGGCAGGTTGGAGGGGGGGGAAGGGAGGGGGAGGGAGAGAAAAACCTCTTTAAGGCTTCTTCCTTGCAACTTGTTGCCTGACCCCTAAAAGCTAATTGCTGGAAAAACAACAACAACAGAGCTTAAAATCCTAGCTTACCGCAGGGACAAGGAGAAACTTTGCGAAATAACAGGCAGCAGGACGAAGAGTGAAGACATGAATAGAAACGACACCAAGCTGAGAAGCCCCTGAGTATGCATGCTTAGATCCCAGGGAAGCAGTAAATGAAGAGTTCTCCAGCGGAGTCCGAAATACAGACAGACCCAGAAGGTTTGCAGAGTTCCGAGCTGGCCAGAACTGGCTCCTTCCTCCTGTGCTCCACCAAGTGCCTTTGATTAGCTGCCTGGAAGCTGGATTTGGGCAGCATTCTGGAAGGAAAGGCCAGTGCCAAACCCCAAAGTTTACAGTCTAGGCAGGGAAGTAATTAGAAACAGTTGTACGGCCAGATGGTTTATTTTGACATAATAAAGTATCCTGTTCACAGTTTCGAGCAAACGATCTTGTTCTTGAAAGAGAGGCACCCTAAGTATTTGGGGAAAAAGTAAGCTTGAGTGAGCTTTGATTAATGGAAGTTTTTGAGATAATCACACCAAAAGTAACTGGGGAGAAATGTGTGTTTGTCAGGCTTGGCAGAAAGCACTCACATTATTTTCCGACTGTATCCAAGAGTGTAATGTTAGAGTTCAGGTGAATGCTTTAAATTCTTCAGGCTGGCTAGAAAGAAACAGGTCTGTTCCCTTCCCCCCTTCCTTATTAGTGTGCAAAAACTATATTATAAGCAGAGCAGGGAGACTGTCAAGGTCATCAAACTGACAGCAACTCCACTGTCAAAACATTCATCCATCCACTCAAGGTTAAGGGACTTCGGTAGGTTTTTCACATTATGCAGCAACAAACCCACTTGATTGGGAACTGTAGGCAGTGATGTTTCTAGGTATGGTGTGCTGATTTGCAAACATGTGTTTGTTGCGTTCATGTTTTACATTTTTTCCAAGGAAGGGGTTGAGCTGCAAAACAAAACAAAACAAATTTGAAGCGGAATGTGATCCAGATTGTGCATTTGCTGGTGTGGGAATGACTGTGAAACACTAAGGTCACTGTCAGATCAGGCAAGGCCAACAGCATGTCAGAGCTGAGGAGCAAACCAGATCATATGCCAAATACAGGACTTGCCAAACTATCATTTGAGCAGGCAAACCATGCTTTAGAGTTGCCTATCTGCTCTAATTATCCATCCTCTCACTATTCATTTTCATTAGTTCAATTAAATTTCCACAGGGCAGCAGTCTCTCCAGACAACTTTGGCCTGTCAACTTTGGCCTGTCAAGTCAGATATCACATTGAAACCATCATTTATTGAAGGTTTACAACAACACTATGGTTAACATAAACAATGGTTTGCAAAACTTCAAAGTTTTGTTTTTAATGTCTGATCACAAACTATGGCCTGCCAATTTAGACACCACACCAAAACATTATTAAAGTTCCTCATTAATCATACTTTGTAATGGTATCTGAATAAAGCCTAGCTCAGTTTGGACTTTGCAGCCTCAGATGCCAGCATTCGATAATAAAAATCTATTAATGCGACACCAAAACTGCATTGCCTTGAAGTATTAACCAGTCTTTTAAAAATGTACCAGTCATTAAACAACAGCTGTCCATTACTAATATTATATGCCGGGTGAGAAAACATTACAGATGTTAGTCTTGGATCTGTTCCTCAGAGAACTGTAACACTTTCAGTATGTTTAAAAATAACTATATGCTGGATAGAAAACTTGGTGAACTCAGAGGGACAGCCTTTATAACCAGGATTATTGTTGTTGTTTAAAAAGTCCTGATCACTACCAATGGCCATATTAGAACTCTTGTTAATAAGAACATGAGAAGAGCTTGCTGGATCAGGCCAGTAGCCCATATAGTTCAGCATCCTGTTCTTACAGTGGCCAACCAGATGCCTATGGAAAACTCACAAGCAGAATTCAAGCACTAGAGCACTCTCCCCTCTGGTGATTTCCAGAAACTGGTGAAACTGGTACTGCAGGAAGAAGTACTTTATATTTTCCTGAACATTTGGCTTCATTGCATGTCAACAAGTTTTGGTGTTATGAGAGAGTGAGGTAAGGGATAATTTACAAGTCTCCCCAAACAGCAAAAACAAAGAGGTAAAGGTAAAGGGACCCCTGACCATTAGGTCCAGTCGTGACCGACTCTGGGGCTGCGCCGCTCATCTCGCTTTATTGGCCGAGGGAGCCGGCGTATGGCTTTCGGGTCATGTGGCCAGCATGACTAAGCCACTTCTGGAGAACCAGAGCAGCGCACGGAAACGCCGTTTACCTTCCCGCCAGAGCGGTACCTATTTATCTATTTGCACTTTGACGTGCTTTTGAACTGCTAGGTTGGCAGGAGCAGGGACTGAACAATGGGAGCTCACCCCATCGCGGGGATTCGAACCGCCAACCTTCTGATCGGCACATCCTAGGCTCTGTGGTTTAACCCACAGTGCCACCTGCGTCCCCAAACAGCAAAAACAAAGAGGGGTACATGCAAAATCATTTTCTTCCACACAATGGCTCCACCCCCATCGTTCAGCCCGAAAACTGAGGTCCAGCTCCGAGGGCCTCATGGCAGTTCCCTCACTGCGAGAAGTGAGTTTACAGGGAACCAGGAAAAGGGCCTTCTTGGTGGTGGTGCCCACCTCGTGGAACGCCCTCCCACCAGATGTCAAGGAAATAAACAACTATCGTATCTGAAGGCGCCCTGTTTAAGGAAGTTTTTAATGTTTGATATTTGACTGTGTTTTAAATATTCTGTTGGTAGCCACCCAGAGTGGCTGGGGAAACCCAGCCAGATGGGTGGGGTATAAATAAACAATGATAATTATTATAAAAAGTTTATTGCACTCATATCTTTGGGGAAGGACTGCAGCTCAGCGGTAGAGAATCTGCTATCCATGCAGGTCCCAGGTTTAATCTCTAGGATGTCTGGGTGAGCTGGGAAATATTCCTTGATTGAAACTCTGGAAAACCACTGCAGTCAGAGGAGACAATACTGATCTAGAATGGATCAATGTTCTGACTCAGTATAAGACAGCTTCTTATCTTATGAAGGGTTTGAAATATACTCAGAGCCGAGAGTGAATTTCATGCTCTTTATTCAGCTCATAGTGATGAGGAGGAATTAAAGTCCCCCCACAGTATCTGCTTTATATACATTATTTACAAAATGGGCTGCACGTGATTGGCTAATTCCAGAATTCTCCTGTAGGCCAATCAGGTTGTGGATTCACTTCCATCTGGAGCTGGATTGGGTGGCTCCTGCCAGTGGTGTGGCGTGGGGGTGCAGGGGGGGCCGGCAGCACCGGGCGCAACATCTGGGTGGGGCGTGCTCGCCGCCTCCGGAGTCGCCGAAGAGCCTCGGGCGCAGGCTGTAGCAGAGCCCCATGTCTCACGGAACCGACAAGCTGTGCGCGCGTCCGGCCTGAAGGCGTCCGGCAGGCAGCGGCTCGCAGTGCTCGCCGCGGAGGGCACGCCAGGCAGCCCCTCCTCACAGCCCCGCTGCTGCCGCTGCTGCTGCAGCTGCTGGGCCATGTTGCATTTTCCTCACCTCTCTGCCCTCCTCCTCTGGGCAAGCGGCGTCGTTTGGGCGGCAGGGCCAGTGGCAACTCACCTCAGATCACCTGACACCAGTGGGGTAGCGTGGGTTGTCAGCACCAGGGGCAAGGCAAGTAATTTGCGCCCCCTAACCCTGGATTTGCACCCCCTAACCCTATCCCTAACCCTAACCCCCAGATGTTGCGCCCGGTGCAGCCGGCCCCCCCCTGCACCCCCCACGCTACGCCACTGTCTGACACGGACCCGCCGCCGCCACCGTGGCTACCTTACCGTAAATACCCCAGCCCAGGCAGCAGCAAGAAGAAGCTGGCAGCGGTGGCAGGTTACGGGTTAGGGGCGCAAATTACTTGCCTTGCCCCGGGTTAGGGGGCGCAAATTACTTGCCTTGCCCCAGGTTAGGGGGCGCAAATTACTTGCCTTGCCCCGGGTTAGGGGGCGCAAATTACTTGCCTTGCCCCGGGTTAGGGGGCGCAAATTACTTGCCTTGCCCCGGGTGCTGACAACCCACGCTACGCCACTGGCTCCTGCAGACCAATCATACTGCTGCATTGTTCTAGGACCAATCAAACTGCTGCATTCTGAATCCTATTGTTCTAGGACCTTGGATCCTATTCAGCTCAGTACATAACAGGGTTCAACTGGCATTCAGATTGTGGACAGACACAAGATAGGAGAGAATCATTGGGAATTGTCCCTTAGGATGCACTAACTCAACAAACCTTTCAGAGCTAAGCAACTCATGTGATGAAAAAAATAAAGAGCTGAATTTAGTCCCAGAAGCAGTAAAGGATGCCCTAAACTCTCTGTTTTGTTTACAGCAATTTCGCAGTTTCAGAAGGGCAAGGTTTCAGAAAGCCATCCATTTTAATACACTTGAAGTTTTGTTACTGGGTCTCTTTGCATTACATGGTTTGTTTGATGATCTGAAAGAAACTTTACAGATCTAGGGCATGATCCAGTCAAAGCGAAACCCTCTTCAATCCCACTGATGTAAATGACAGATGCTTGCGCACTTTGATCCCAAAGCAAGACCAGATGCAAATGAATACATATTGTCACCTGCTTTGAATTGTAATGGTCACTAAGTTCCCAGTGTAAGGGGGAGATATATATATAGCACAATAAATACAGCTCTTGTCAAGTGCAAGTGCAAATATACCTCTTTGCGATAATGAATTATATTAGCTGATGTAATATTGTGTAAATTAATAGTTTTCATCACTATGACTATTATTATTCCTCCTCCTTGAAGCCAGTGTCACTTCAGCTGTGGCCTTGCACAAACTCGCATTGACTGGTATAGAATTAAGATTTTGCTGTTGAGTTTCACTATCCAGCTGTCAGTTCTCATAAGGAGATGGTCTTGCCCACAGCATAATTCTGCCTAGTAGCAACATATTCCTAGGAATAAAATATAATGGAGAAGGATGAACTGCACTGCAAGAAAAAAATGTATCCAGCTGCTTGTCAGTAAATATATTTTTTCTGCCAATATTTTTGGCGGCATTAATAGGTTACTTAATGTCATGGTCTTCCTAAGACCTTCAAACTTCAGCCTAATCGGTAAACTGGTTAGGAGCACAATATCTAGCAGCCAAGGAAAGACAAGCCCTGCTGCCATCATGCAAGAGGTTAATCTTGTCCAGCATCGTGTTCTCACTATGGCCAACCAAACACAACAACAACATTTATACCCCACTCATCTGACTGGGTTGCCCCAGCCACTCTGGGAGGCTTCCAACATATACAAAAACATGGCGAAGCTGCAAAGTGGATATTCAGAGACTTATTGCTTCCAACACTGAAGGTGGTACATAGACCTCATGGCTTTCTCCTCCATGAGTTTGTCTACACCTCTCACCCAATGTGGTGTATGCCCTTTTCTAAGAGTGGAGTTTCCCCAGCCCTTTGTTTGTTTTGGTCGCCATTTTCTGAACTTTTTTCCAGCTCTGCTATGTCCTGGTGAGGTTACTATAACTGCTCAAAGTATTCTAAGTGGTCTAGTTAACTCCCGCTTGTACTACTGCAATGCGCTCTACGTGGGGCTACTTTGAAGGTGACCCGGAAACTACAGTTAATCCAGAATGAGGCAGCTAGACTGATGACTGGGAGTGGGTGCTGAGACCACCATGGGGGTCCCACCATGGATTTGTATAACAGAATTGTTATAATGGGCTCTTTATTTTTAATCCCTTTCCTAGTTATTCTTACTATTGATTTTGTCTTTCTCACAGCTGAGTTGACATCTTCATTGAGCTGCCCACCTTGACCCCAAGGTACGACTCAGTTTCAGAACCCCATAAATGTATAAACTCTGACAACTGGGAAACACTGGCCTGTGAGCACTCCAATTGGAGAATAAAGGTAAAGGTAAAGGTAAATAGACCCCTGACCATTAAGTCCAGTCGTGACCGACCCTGGGGTTGCGGTGCTCATCTCGCTTTATTAGCCAAGGGAGCTGGCGTACAGCTTCTGGGTCATGTGGCCAGCATAACTAAGCCGCTGAATAGCCTTTACCAAAGGCGTTATGGACTTTGAAGAACCATGACCTTAGGACGAAAGGGAGAAACAAGCTAAGAAGAAGGCATGTTTGGCAAATCCTCGCCATGATCAACTCCCACCAGGAAACCTATGTTCCACTGTGGAAGGACATGTGGATCCAGAACTGGCCTCCACAGTCACTTAGGGACACACAGTTAAGAGCATATTCATGGAAGACAATCTTATTTGGCTACAAGTGATCACCGAAGAACATGCATATGGGAAATTACCACACACACATGTGCATAACTTTATATTTACCTATGCTGTGAATCACATTTCCCATTTTAGTGCCTATTCATCCAGTCTGTAGAGCTAAAATGGAATAAGCTTAATTCAGTTCAGGCAAGAATCCGTGTCTGCTTTGTGTCCTTTTAAATGACTATTACTGAGAACATTTAGGTCTGCATGTTGCTTACTTTCCTTGCATGAATACTGCTTTTTGTAGGTTTACAAAAGATTCTTTCTTCTACTCAAATACTGAAGCGACAGAAACCCTACATACCATGTGTCTGCACACATGGGTGCAGTTAATAAAGAATGTACACCCCATGTATGCTGTCAGGGTGTTTATGTGAAAATTTTCTGTTTTGCTATGTGAACATGCCATGTGTACCTGTGTGACGAAAAACATGCCATAATGATCCCCTGTGAAGAAGAACTAATTTGCTGTGTGCAAACATGCTTCCAGAACTCATTGCAAGGATTGCCATTGCTAGCATGTGTCTATGTGGCAAAAATAGAGAAGTGTCTAAAATTGACACAAGCCTTTGTACATTTTCACCATCTAAATCAGGTTCTGTTGAACACAAGGGACATTTTTTTAACACATCCACTACACTAATGACTTGCATACGGTATGGTTGTTTTGTGGTTTATGCAACTGTATAAACTAAGAATGTTCTATGACCACAGTGAAAGGCCAGCTTCAGAATCAATGAAACCCACGTTAGTGAAATGCCATGCATGAAATGACCTTTATGTACCTCCCAGATTTTTGCAGGTGAGAACAGGGACACATATTCTAATTCTCCCCTCCACTACACAATATTACGCCTTGCTGAAGGCTTGACTCCACTAGCTACGTACTACAGTTGTTTATGATATTGGGGGCATTTGTTTAGAGGGTGAAGAGGCAAGTGGGGGGGGGCTACATAAAATTATGCATGGTGACAAATTGGAGAGTGAAATATACTCGGAATTGAGAGTGGATTTCATGCTCTTTATTCAGCTCATAGTGGTGAGGAGGAACGGAAGTTCCCCCAGAATGTCTGCCTTATATCCATTATTTACACAATGGGCCCCATGTGATTGGCTAATTCCAGAATTTTCCTGTAGGCCAATGAGGTTGTGGATTCCCTTCCAGCTGGAGCTGGATTGGGTGGCTCCTGTGGACCAATCAGAATGCTGCATTCTAAATCTTATTGTTCTAGGACCAACCAGACTGCTGCATTCTGAATCCTATTGTTCTAGGACCAACCAGACCGCTGCATTCTGAATCCTATTGTTTTAGGACCAATCAGGCTGCTGCCTTTTGGATCCTATTCAACTCAGTACATAACAGAGAGGTTCCACACCCCCCCACACACTTTCTCATAATATGAAAAACCAAGGTCATCCAGTGAAACGGAACAGTAGAAAATTCTGCCCCACTATGTGCTGATATAGCTCAGTTGCTAGAGCATCGGACTCTTAATCTCAGGGTTGTGAGTTTGGACTGAGCCCCACATTGGGCAAAAGATTCCTACCATAGCTGTCAACTTTTCCATTTTCTTGCAAGGAATCCTCTTCGGAATATGGGAATTTCCCTTTAAAAAAGGGAAATGTTGACAGCTATGGTTCCTGCATTGTAGGGGGCTTGAGTAGGTGACCCCAGAGGTCTCTTCCATCTCTACAATTCTGTGATTCTAAGAACCTCGATCTTCCTGCAGCACCTTGCCACCTGCTTTCTCACTTACAATCGGCCTAGTGTTCTGATCAGTTTCCTCTGACCAGGGAACCAAACCGAAATGGGTTGGCTCTGCCTGAACCCCCTTTTGGCCTCCAAACCTTCCACCCAACCACTTCCACTGGGCTCCAGCCACATGTTGGGCCACCAAGAGAGGGCAAAGCCAGTGTAAGCAGCACCTGCTCAGTTTCTTCCTCCTGGCCTGCGACAAAGTTCAGTCGGTAGAGCATGAGACTTCAGGGTCTTGGGAATGGGGGGTAGGAGGGTAGCTCTCCTCCCCAATCAAGTAAATCAATAAAAACGGTAGAAACAATCAGAATATTTTAATTGAAATGCTCGCTAAGGTCACTTGGATGATGATGTGGCACATTCTGGCGACACAACTGGCAACCCAATGGAGGCAGGCAGGCATGGCTTCTGCAAACTGACCCATTGCTTGCAGGTAGCTTGGTTCTGGACATAGGAGCCAACTCCTAGAGGCTCTGTCTCTCCCCCCCCCCCCCAAGTTGATGGGCATTGCCATTCAAATGGTGTGCATGTCCCAAAATCATGTGATTGATTATGCAGGGTGAGGCTAACCTGGGAACCCCCCATTATTTTATTCAAGTTGGCACCACTGGTTCTGCCACAGGACAGGTGCCGCCCCTAATATCCATGGTTGTGGGTTCGAGTCCCACACTGGGTTGGACTAACCTTTCCAACTCTACAATTCCTCCTCGCGTGGTGCTGCACCTTCTTTCTCTGGTGGAAAGGAGGATCTGGGGCCACTGGGCGCCATCCCCATTCTTTGCGCCATCCAAAGCGCGCGGGGGGTGGCGTGACGCAGCGAGGAGGAGGAGGAGGAGGAGGAGGATTGGGCCCAACGGGAGGGGAAGGCGAAGGAAATTCGGGACACCCACCCGCCACCCCCCAGCGAAAGGCATGCTACCGATGCCTCCCAGCCCACCTGGCGCCGGCCCTCTCCCCGCCTGTAGCGGGAGGCGCCGTGCGCGCGTGTCG
The DNA here is from genome assembly GCF_951804945.1 of Podarcis cretensis. NCBI lineage: Eukaryota > Metazoa > Chordata > Lepidosauria > Squamata > Lacertidae > Podarcis > Podarcis cretensis. The sequence goes on from NC_137173.1 coordinate 84,933,533, forward strand.
CCCTCCTCTCCGGCTGCTCGGTGTGCGCCGGTGGATGCTGGCGGGGAACAGCTGTTGCTGGGCGACTGCACGGCTGCAGCGCCAGCCAGCAAGAAGGAACCTGCTCGCACCGTTTCGCCCTGATCTCCCCCACCGCCTATTCTTCTTCCTCCTTCCCACCATCCCCGACCCCGCCCGGGTCACGCGGGGCGGACAACTCCAAACCCCCGAGAATCATCACCAAAATCAGCTCGGGGGGAGGGGGGCCAGAGCATCCCGCTCCAATCACGCCATGAAGAAGGGAGAGGCAGGCGGTAGGTTCCCAGCGGCGCTCGGGTTGCTTCTCTGCATGGTCTGATGCTGCTTCTTTCCCCTCCCCCTTTTATCAATAATGCTACCGATAAGAATTATACCGTGGGGCGGCGGCGGCGGCGGCTGCTCCTTTCCTGCTGACGGGCTATGCAGTTCTTGGCGGGTGCGGGGAAAGCAGGAGAAGACAAGGCTGGCGCAGCTGCACCGGAGGAGGAGGAGGAGGCCTCCTGGGCTTGTTTTCGGTCAGGGCTTCACCTGGGCTCGGGAAGGAGGCAGCTGCTCTCCACCTTCCGGTGAGGAGGGGATGGCTGGGGAGGTGAGGAAGAGGCCTTTGTCGCCCTTAGAGGAAAAGGAGCCCACAACTGGCTGGAAACCTTTGCCCTTCAAAGGGGGTGGGAGGAAAGGCTTTCAACGCTACATTGGAAACATAGGAAAGGGTGTGGGGGGAGAAAGAGCCCAGTGGCCCTTTTTTTTTTTTTTTGCACAGGTGCCCTCCTCCCAAAAGATAGGCCTGGTCTGTTTCTGTAGGGAGATCCACAGGCTTTCCTGGGGCTTCTTGCCTCTGCAACAGTCTTCTAAGATGGCCTTCTCCCTTTGGCATCATTGGTGATGTCAGCCAAAGATCTGGGGGAAGCAGTTGACCGCTCTGGGGGGCAAGCATGTAAAACTACAAACCGTTGTTGGGCCCATGCGGTATTCTAACTCAATAAGAAGGTAGGCCCCCCCATACATGATATGAGGCACTCAACACATTGGGTCTCAGCCCCCAGCTCAATTATGTGACCATTAAAAAAAAAAATTAAGTAGGTGTGCGCAAGTACAGTGGTACCTCGGGTTACATACGCTTCAGGTTACATATGCTTCAGGTTACACACTCCACTAAGCCAGAAATAGTGCTTCAGGTTAAGAACTTTGCTTCAGGATAAGAACAGAAATCGGGCTCCAGCAGCTGCAGGAGGCCCCATTAGCTAAAGTGGTGCTTCAGGTTAAGAACCGTTTCAGGTTAAGAACGGACCTCTGGAACAAATTAAGTACTTAACCTGAGGTAACACTGTATATAATATTTTGAGGGGAAATAAAATTGCAAAAAATAAATAAATGAAAGTTAGGTTTTCTAAATATTGGGGGGACGGGGTTAGTTAAACTAACATGGGTAAACAGGTTAAATACTGAGACGGTAACACAAGTCGAAGGTTAAAGGCTGATAATGCCAAGGTAATACCTGAATAGGCTGCCCCCCATTTTTTTAAAAAAAGCTCTGTAGGTTATATCCCCAGATGCCACCCTTGTTAGGGAGCCCCAGAAGAGAGAGAGCCATAGGGACCTAAAGCTCTTGAACGAAGTATCCCCAGTATCCATTCTCCACCCCCAGTTAAAAATTCCAAACTTCCTTGAGTTAAGCATGAGGAGAATCTGTGTCCAAAGAGCATTTTCATGCAAGGCTGAAATACCTGTGAGCTTCTCCCCTATTATTTTTACACGAAGTTCAATATTAACACAGGTGGGGAGGGCGGGATCAGGAAAACCCAGTTCCAAATGTATATTCTAGTCAACGGGTCGTGCGTTTCCATTTCAGACATGGTGTTAAGCCTTTTGTTTAAAAACACCCTGTAAGTACATTCTGTCCAACTTCAAATTAATATTAATTTCATACCAGTTTTAGTGTCAGAGCTTTTTCCAAAAAAACCCCCAAAAACTAAAAAACACCTGGAAATTTGTGGTTTAGGAAGAATGCTGAGAGCAGAGATTCCTAGACCTTCCCGCAGAACTGAAGTTCCAATGGTTCATGAAATAGAGTCACAAAGTGATTTCATGCTCTTTATTCAGCTCATACTGGTGAGGAGGAATGAATGAAAGTCCCCGCAAAGTATCTGCTTTATATACATTATTTACACAATGGGCTGCACATGATTGGCTAATTCTGGAATTCTACTGTAAGCCAATCAGGTTGTGGATTCACTTATATCTGGAGCATGATTGGGTGGTTCCTGCCAACCAATCATACTGCTGCATTGTTCTAGGACCAATCAGACTGCTGCATTCTGAATCCTATTGTTCTAGGACCAATCAGACTGCTGCAATTTGGATCCTATTGTTCTAGAACCAATCAGACTGCTGCAGTTTGGATCCTATTCAACTCAGTACATAACAGTTCGCTAGAGAAAGGGAATGTTTTTTACACCTAGGGTTCCCCTAGCCTTGTCTGACACTCACGTAGGCCCTGTTCACATGCATATTCATCACTATGTTCTTATGCGTCAGCAGCAACTATCCTTATGAGGAATTGTTGATGGAATTGGGTATCTTTAGCTTGGTAAAGAGGAGATTTGATAGCTATCTTCAAATATCAAAAGGGCTGACACATGGAGGATGGAGCAAGCTTGTTTCCTCCTGCTTCTGAGGTTAGGATCTGAACCAATGGATTCAAGTTAAAAGAACACCAGGAATAACTTTCTGACAGTAAGGGCTGTTTGTCAGTGGAACAGACTCCCACAAGAGGTGGTGGACTCTCTCCTTCTTTGGAGTCTTTTAAGCAGAGGTTTGATGGCTATCTGTCATGGATGTTTTATTTTAAAGGTAAAGGTAAAGGTACCCCTGCCCGTACGGGCCAGTCTTGACAGACTCTGGGGTTGTGCGCCCATCTCACTTAAGAGGCCAGGGGCCAGCGCTGTCCGGAGACACTTCCGGGTCACGTGGCCAGTGTGACATCGCTGCTCTGGCGAGCCAGAGCCGCACACGGAAACGCCGTTTACCTTCCCGCCGGTAAGCGGTTTTATTTTAGATTCCTGCAAATTCAAGGGGTTGGACTAGATTACCCTTGAGGTCCCTTCTGACTCTACAATGATATGATTCTATGATTCTAATCACTACACTGCAGTTAGCTTTACTGTGCTCTCTCTGTGGAGACCTAGTCCAAAGCGTTTACATACGCCCCCATGGTCTCTCCTTTCACAATACAGTACTGCTTAGTTCTGCTATACTATTTTTAGTGTTCATTGACTGAGTGGAGTGCATTTCAGCAGGGTGGCTAAATTATAACACATGGGTTTCTTTGGGTTTTTTAAAAAAAGAATCACAATACCATTATTATTATTATTATTATTATTATTATTATATTTATATGCCACCCATCTGATTGCTGTGCCCCAGCCACTCTGGGCAGCTTCCAGCAAAATATAAAAACGCAATAAAACTTTAAATATTAAAAGCTTCCTTATAAGGACTGCCTCTTCCCTTTGCACTTCAACCTTTATACGCTACATTCAAACTATGCAGAGTCAGAAAACCAAGCCACGTAACTGTGTATGTGCTTATTTCAGGTTTTCTGGTAGAGAGAATTGAGTTACGTTGCCATATGGTCCTCCACTCCTCAGCAGTATTCTCGCTGGGTTAAAAATGAGATTTGCACAAGGACCCAAAGGCAGCACATGCCCTTTTGGTATAATTAGGTTTTATTTGCTCATTACCTTATTGCTATCTTCAGAATTGTTCAGTTATAAAATATTCTTATTCAAAAAACAACAACCACGGTTGCTGATTAGGGGTAGTTTTGAATATGTACCTACTATCTTCCTATCAATTTTATTTCCCCTTCCTTCCTTTCTCTCCTGCCCCCCCACTCCCCAGTTTGTTTTTTAAGCTGCCATGGGAACTGACTGCCAGCAGCAAATTGTCACATGCTTTCCTGCAGAGTCAAAAGCACAATTTTCACATGACTTAGAAACTATCTTAATGGGATCTTGGTAGAAGTAGAAGAACAGAATTGTAGAATTGGAAAGGACCCTGAGGATCATCTAGTCCAGGCACGTCCAACAGGTGGATCACTGGACGTCTATGATAGATCACTGGTAGATCACTGGCTTCCCCCAAAGCAGCTCAACAAGTTTGGGGCTCCCCCAAAAAAGCTCACCAACTTTGATCTGAACTGCAAGAAAACAGGGCTTTCCTTCTCTAAAAAAAGCTGAACAACTTTGACCTGAACCCCCCCAAAATGGGGTAGATCACTGTCAGTTGTTAACTCTGTAAGTAGATTGCAGTCTCTTGGGAGTTGGCCGCCTCTGATCTAGCCCAACCCCCTGCAATGTGGGAATATGCAGCTGTCCCATACTGGGATTGAACCTGCAACCATGGCATTATCAGCACCAGCTGAGCTATCCATGCAGAAATCCTTGCTGAAGCCACTAGATCTCGGTTGTGAAAACCAAGCAGTGGCGTGGGGAGTTGAATTGGGAATTTCCTCATGCATACCCTTCAACATTTCTCTGATGAAAATAGGGATGTCCTAAGAAAAAGGGGGACATTCTGGGGTGAAACGAGAAACTGGGACAGCTTCTGTAAATCCGGGACTGTCCCTGGAAAATAGGGACACTTGGAAGGTCTGCTTGTCTAAACCAAGGATTTAGCTCAGAGAGCAATGTGGAACTGTGTCTCCTGTTGTGGAAACCCTTTCAGGTACATAATGTCTTGGGATTCATGCGAGCATGCCGCTCTACCCTTTGCCCAGGTATTGTGTTTTATCATTCCTCCTCTCTCAAGTTCTCAGTTCTTCAGCAGATGCTTAGGCTCAGTTGGCTGCTGAGCATGCTCAGGTGACATATACTCAGAGTTGAGAGTGGATTTCATGCTCTTTATTCAGCTCATAGTGGTGAGGAGGAATGAATGTTTTCCCAAAGTATTTGCTTTATATACATTATTTACACAATGGGCTGCACGTGATTGGCTAATTCCGGAATTCTCCTGTAGGCCAATCAGGTTGTGGATTTACTTCCATCTGGAGCTGGATTGGGTGTCTCCTGCAGACCAATCATACTGCTGCATTGTTCTAGGACCAATCAGACTGCTGCATTCTGAATCCTATTGTTCTAGGACCAATCAGACTGCTGCATTTTGGATCCTATTGTTCTAGGACCAATCAGACTGCTGCATTTTGGATTCTATTCAACTCAATACATAACATCAGGGTTCCCCTGTCCCTGAGGGTTCTTTTGTACTTCTGCAAAGCCTGGCGTCCCCCCAAGTCTGTTGATAAGGACTGGCACTCAAAGAACCAAAGCTGCAATCCTAACCCTTCAAAGTAAGCTCCACTGAATTCAGTAAGACTGAAGAGATGGTGAGAATGGCACTGTTGCCTGTTTGCACACACAATGACAGGGCCTATAATTAAGGTATATATTTGGTAGCCAAAAAAGAAATAAAAAAGAGGTAGCTTTATCTGGAAGGAGAAAGAAACAGTATGGCTGATAATAATATGAAGAAAAGGGGGTGGCTCTTCCGCTTCAGCGGATGGAGCTAATATTTTTTGAAAGGAAGGCTGGGTGACATAGTTATTTGTGTTATTTCTAGTCATTGCCTTGGCCTTCTTCAGAGTGTGTCTTTCCTCTCAATGTGCTGACTTATATTGCTCTGATTTAAATTCCCAATGCATTTCTCCCCTTTTAAAAGCTTTTGAAAATCTTCATAGAATTTTTTATTGGGGGGGCAGTCAGGTATTTTTCTTTGTCATCATCTTCTCTTGCTTCTAAAAATAAGCTGAAAGAGTGATATTCTGATTTGCACATTAACAAAAATGAGGCTGCATTCCTACATATTAAGCAATGGCAGTGTGCCCAAATTAATGTTTATTTCTGCTTCTTGCTGTGCAGAGAAAATGCCTCTGCTGACAGAGAAAGCAAATTGGCATGGTCTTTTTATAGTCCCCCTCCCCACTTTTTTTTTAAAGTATGCATGATCTAGCTTCATGTATTCTTGATACAGAAGTTGATTCTGGAAAAAGGGACCCCAAAGGCATATTGCAAAATAGCCCACACATACATATTCTATTTACCTTTCATAGATAGTATAATGTTGCAGTGATTATTTGAAATGTAGAGTGCTAAAATGTGAGTGTGGACAGTTCCAGACAACTTTTACGAATGTTAGAAAATGTAGGGAAATCTGGGGCAGTTGACCACCTAAATGTGATTTGTAGCATTTATTTGTTATTCCCAAAAATAAGGAAGTGACCCTTAAGAGTATTTATATGCCGTTCTTCAAAACACATTCTTGCCTTTTGCAATAAGATATTAAATGCAATAATACAAAACCATAAATCTATATAAAAACAGCAACAAATAAAAGAACAGCACCTATGTTTTTGTGGTGCTCATGGAACTCCTCAGAGATATTAATAAGCCACATTTAAGTTTCACAAATTAAGTATAGAAGATTGCATCCAACTGAGTCTTAGACTCATGGAAACGAATTGACTTGGGATAGTTCGTTGTTATTATTTATTAGATTTATACCTCACCTCTTCCTCAAAAGGAGCTCAGAGTAGCTGAGATAGTCACAACTAAGTTGAGATTGTCACGACTAATTTATGTCTTGTGTCAGGGAACTGCCATCAGAACAGGGGCAGGAAACAGAGGGGCAGTTGTGTTGCAGGGAGCCTCTGAAAATCTTGCGAAGCAGTTCCTCTTCCAGTGATGAGGAAAACCCCACCTCCAGTGGGGAAGATGTGAAAGGACCAGAGGATGCTGGTGGGAGCATCAGCACCACTTCTGGCAAAGCTGGCCAGGAGGGAAGCACGCCCCTCCGTCCCCCACCCTGCGCAGAAGTCTAAAGCGCAAAGAGGGAAGGAAGAGGCTGGGCGTAATGAGGCTTTTATGCTGGAGGAGGTCTAGGAAACAGGCATCCTTCTGCTAGCGATTGAGGCAGACATGAACTTTGGGGTTCTGCACTGTAAATAAAGGTAAAGGAACCCCTGACCATTAGGTCCAGTCATGACCAACTCTGGGGTTGCGGCGCTCATCTCACTTTATTGGCCGAGGGAGCCGACGTACAGCTTCCGGGTCATGTAGCCAGCATGACTAAGCCGCTTCTGGCGAACCAGGGCAGCGCACGGAAACACTGTTTACCTTCGCGCAGGAGCAGTCCCTATTTATCTACTTGCACTTTGAGGTGCTTTTGAACTGCTAGGTTGGCAGGAGCAGGGACCGAGCAACTGGAGCTCACCCCTTCACGGGGATTCAAACCGCCGACCTTCTGATCGGCAAGTCCTAGGCTCTGTGGTTTAATCCACAGCGCCACCCGCGTCCCTTGTGCACTGTAAATAGTTTGCACCAAAATAAAACCTGTAAAAGACAGGTTGGAGTCCTGCCTGGTTACTCGTGAGCAACGACCCTCACCTTCTGCCCCAGCTGACACACTCAGCAGTGGTTTGGATGTGCTCCTGTTGTTCCATTAAGCCCCAGTGGACAGCAGCCGTGGTTAGGATTTCACGCATATAGGTGAACAACTATTTCCTCTCACTGTGTGCAAGTATTTGGTATGCATTGGATTCCTACCTAATAGCCTGATAGCTAGCCAGTGTGTCTGCTGCCGGGAGTGGCTGCTGGGACCACATAACACCGGTTCTGAGAGATCTGCATTGTCTCCCAGTACATTTCCGAGCACAATTCAAAGTGTTGGTGCTGACCTTTAAAGCCCTAAACGGCCTTGGCCCTGTATACCTGAAGGAGCGTCTCCACCCCCATCATTCAGCCCGGACACTGAGGTCCAGCGCCTAGGGTCTTCTGGCGGTTCCCTCATTGCAAGAAGTGAGGCTACATGGAACCAAACAGAGGGCCTTCTCGGTAGTGGCGCCCACCTTGTGGAACACCCTTACCCTCCCTTCAGATGTATAGGAAATAAGCAGCTAGCCTATCTTTAAAAGACATCTGAAGGCAGCCCTGTTTAGGGAAGTTTTTAATATTTAACGCTGTATTGTTTTTAATACTTGATTGGGAGCCGCCCAGAATGGCTGGGGAAACTCAGCCAGATGGGCAGGGTATAAATAATAAATAATAATAATAATAATAATAATAATAATAATAATATCTATTCAGCACTCTTTTCCTGGTTGAGAACCAGAATCTCCCAGCTTTGCCAGTTTCCTTAATTTTTAAAGAAAACATGTTGGGAGTGTGATGTTTTATGGTGATACAAAAGAGCAAACGTATTCTGCCAGAATATGAAAAAATGTATCTTTCTGCAGTGTTGCAGAAAAAAGTATATTGACCTTCAACTTAATATGTAAACCAAGTATATCTATCTTTCCTCTTACAAAATGCTTGGCAGGGTGTAGCTCTCATCTTGTGTCTGAGTTCATATAGAAACGTGGGCAAGCATTTGACTGATTATGTCTCAGGGGTGTGCAAAAGGAAAAATGAATGTAGGAGAATAGAATAATGGGCAAAAATCTAAAATTAGCACCTTTGATTTGTTAGGTTTGTCTCTTAAAAAAACCCACAACCTCTTATATTGTGGTTTTGCTTCAGTAAACATATGAGAAAAAAGTATGTTGAAAAGATGGTCCTTGCTAATTTAATAAAGGACGTCTCATTATATTAATAAATCCATGACTGTGTGCTGACCTGCTATGCTTTAAAAAAAGAAGAAGATATAGACAGCATTCATTCTAAATGTAAGCTACAGGTGGAGAATTGGCTTTAACTAGATTTGCTTATCTCCCCCAGAAACTAGAAATGTAGGGTTTTTGTTTTTAATTGCCCTTTGTAAAAAAAAATATTATATATTATTTATTGATTTTTCACACAAAAAATACTATACACACACACACACACACACACAAATGTATTTAAATTTTCAGATTTACAAACAATCATCAAGCAAACAAAACAATTTCCATAAGTTCTCTTTGACTTCCCTCCTCCCCTTTAGTGGGTCCTTATGTTAACTTACTCTCCTGCATCTTCCCTGTTAATCCAGTTCTATTAAATCTCCGATAAAACCATAGTCCAACTTTTAACTACAAGTGTCATTCCAACCCTACTAATAATTTTAATTTACTAATAATTTTAATTTACAATGGTGGTTTTTTTTAGGGAAATTGTATATTTTCCCCATTCCGCGTTGAGATTTTAGTCTTCCTGATTCCTAATTCTTCCGGTCAGTTTTGTCATTTCTGCATAGTCCATCAGTTTAATCTGCCATTCTTCTCTGGTAGGGACTGCACCTTCTTTCCATCTCTGGGCTAGTAGTGTCCGGGCAGCAGTAGTTGCATACATGAAAAGTGTCATCTGGTCACTTGGAATTTCGACACTTACAATTCCTAAAAGAAAAGCTTCTGGTTTTTTTAGAAAAGGTTATTTTAAACATTTTTTTTTAATTCAAATTTTAACATAGATCATAAATTACTTTATCCATTGATTTCTCATCCTCGAATGCTGCATATTTCACACAAACTATTCAATACATCCAATACATATACTAGTCAATGCATTTTAAGTTACTTGTCTTAATAATTAACGCTGTTGCTCATATTTGTAAGTGGTCTGGGTCTTTTGATTATATCAAGAACCCATTTGAACTTTTCAGCAATTGAGATATGCTAAGCAATTCCTAATTTCTTGGAGGCTAGATTAAGGGAGCAGGAGGAAAGTGAAGTGAAGCTGACCAGAACTTCCTATCTTGTTTGTGCAGGGCATTAATTTATTCTTTAAGATGGTCAAGTGGCTTTTATTTGTTTCTTGACATGATAATCTTCTTTTCTTTTGCAGGGAATTTCACAGTTTTAGATAACCACAGCTAATTTAAGTATGCTTAAAAGAAAACAGAGCTCAAGGGTAGAGGCCCAGCCAGTGACAGATTTTGGTCCTGATGAATCCCTGTCAGACAACGCTGATATCCTGTGGATTAACAAACCAGTAAGTTTTAAAAAAAAAAAACATTTTAAAGTCTCAACCCTTTATATAAGAGCCTGATTAAGCCATAGTCCTGTTAATTCCCATTGACTTTAATATAAGAGATTAAAATACGTGCTCGTTGAATTCAAGGGGTTGCTAAATTGCTCTCACCAGAATATGTGTGTATGTGTGTGTCTTACAGATGCTTGAAAATTTTCTGTGACATAAATTTGACTGCCTTTGGACTTAAAGGATTCCAGAGTCTTGGATGGATAAATGAGTGAACGTATGAAAAATTGTGGAAAAGGAGTGTGACGGGGAATTAGGCCATGTCCCGGTTGATCTCAAAGAGAGTAGCTAAAGACTCAACCCTGCTTTTCTTCTCCATAGAACAGTGATAAGGAAATCTGGCCATAGCTGTCAACTTTTCCCTTTTCTTGTGAGGAATCCTATCCGGAATAAGGGAATTTCCCTTAAAAAAAGGAAAACGTTGACAGCTATGAATCAGGCTGAACTCATGCATATCTACATGGGGTGGCATACGTTTCAGTAGATATGTACAGACTTGCCCTGTTAGATTTTATTAAATATCATGAGATAAAGCAGTTATCAAATGCTGAAGTTAGAAATGTCCAAATGTTGCTGAATAATATTTTCCCACATTTTCTATATTTTCAAGTTCTGAGAGTGTGGGACTAGCACTTTTAATAATTATTTATTCCTGAATACATTGGACTGTGTTCACTGTCAGTCCTTCTAGACCCAATGAAAATAATGGCTATGACTAATGTAAGCACATTCCTTTCAGTGAATCTACTCTTGAGTATATCTTAGTTGGATGTCTTAAGGCAGGCTTCCTCAAACTTGGCCCTCCAGATGATTTGAGACTACAATTCCCATCATCCCTGACCACTGGTCCTGCTAGCTAGGGATCATGGGAGTTGTAGGTCAAAAACATCTGGAGGGCCAAGTTTGAGGAAGCCTGCCTTAAGGTTTGGATACCTTAAGCCTTCCTGGAAAAAAAACTGGCAGGAATGTGAGACAATAACAGATAAAGTATAGACTCTGAAAGTTACAGATGTTTTCTTTGTTTGAAAATAGTTTCTAATCTCCAGCAACGATGGTGGTAAGACAGGCAGAAAGAAATGGTACAGCACAGAGCAAGGAGAATCTGAATGATTCGCACAGCTGATTTAATTGCAAAAGAGAAATAAACTGCTTTCTTCTCTCCCTCTTTGAGTGGAAAAGTTTGCTCCAAGCTGTAGGTCATGAGATCTCATTAAAAAGAATAGTTAAATGTCATATATTTGTACTGTTAAAGAAGGTGATGAAAGCCTTGTTACTGCTTCTTGTTTTTCAGTGGGTACACTCTTTACTACGCATCTGTGCCATCATCAGTGTTATTTCGGTCTGCATGAACACCCCAAAGACCTTTGAACATTATCCTCCTCTTCAATATGTGACCTTTGCTCTAGATACACTACTGATGTTTCTCTACACAGCAGAGATGATAGCAAAGATGCACATCCGTGGCATAGTCAAGGTGAGCTTTTCAAACACTTTTTAACGTGTGTGTTTTTTATTTTTTTTAAAAAGGACGAGAAATAGTACATTAGGTCCTGATCCTAAACAAATTAGCTGGAAGAAAGCATCACGGATCTGAGGGAAGCCTATGTTGGATCACATTGGGCAATATGTTGCTAAGTAATACCTGGAATAGACCCATTAAAATCAATGGAAAGAAGACCAAGGAGGAGTGGCAGACTAAATTAATGGTCTATGCCGAAATGGCAAAACATACTGGAGCAATAAGAGAACCAGCAGAAAGAAATTTAATCAAGGAATGGGGAAAATTTGTGGAATATTTGAAAAGCTTTTGTATACAGTTAAATTGAATAGCAGGATTAACATAAAACAAGCAGTTAAATTTCTAAAACTGAAAACTGAACAATTATATTAAAAATTAGTTAAGTTCTTTGACTTCAGTGGGTCTCCTCAGAGAATGACTAAGATTCGATGTCGTCCTGTAAACTCCAGTCCTGAGCATATTTATTTGACAAAAGTCCTGAGCATATTTATTTGACAAATATTATTTATTTAATTAAATAATAAAGTTTAGGATCAGGATACTAGGCCATTCTATTATTTTACTGTATTTTGCCATTCCCCCTCCCATCATTTTATGTGTGTGTGTATGTGTTTCATGTTGGTGTTGATAAAAGAGGGACTGTGTGTGTGTGCATAAGAAGTCATATAAAAAGATTGGATAATATGCCAACTTTCAGTCAGAATATTGTATATTAATCTTTTGAGACACTGTTTAAAAGGTTATATAGATCAACAAAAAGGCCTTGTAGTACCTTAGTCTACGACAACAAACTCCACAGTTTGGGCTGTAGTCTTTCAGTTCTTTGGAAAGCCTTTTCTTGAAATCCATCTGGCGCCAACATTGATTGATTTGGGTGGCAGCCAGCACTGTGGTCTAAACCACTGAGCCTAGGACTTACCAATCGGAAGGTCGGCGGTTTGAATCCCTGTGACAGAGTGAGCTCCCATTGCTCGATCCCAGCTCCTGCCAACCTAGCAGTTTGAAAGCACGTCAAAGTGCAAGTAGATAAATAGGTACCACTCCGACGGGAAGGTAAAGGGCATTTCTGTGTGCTTCTCTGGTTTTGCCAGAAGCGGCTTAGTCATCCTGGCCACATGACCCGGAAAAACTGTCTGCGGACAAACATTGGCTCCCTTGGCCAGTAAGGCAAGATGAGCACCGCAACCCCAGAGTCGTTCACAACTGGACTTAACTGTCAAGGGTCCTTTACCTTTACCTATTAAAAACCTATCTCTTTAGCTAGGCTTTTAATTATGTAGATTCTTAATGTATTAGGCTTCTGACTTTCGTAGTAAGGAGAAGTTGTTATGATGTTATGTTATGTTATGTTATGTTATGTTATGTTATGTTATGTTATGTTATGTTCATATTGTTCTAATGCACTTGAATAATTGTTTCGTTAGTTTGATTTTATATTTGACGCATCCCACACTGGGATCACTTGAAGGGTGTGTTAAAAATAAAATTCAATTAATAAGAGAAATGAATATATATTTAATTATCAGAGCTGCTTCAGCTTAGTACCCCTCCACCCCCCAAAAAAAGGTTCTGTATCACGATTTCCCAAATTATGCCTCAAGAGAGTTTGACATTGCAGCCTTGATAAAATCATGCACATTTAAGTAAATTTCTAGCTCGTCTTTTTATCTTTACCTGGACCAAGATGGCATGTTGTAGTGCTCTTGTGGTGGAGCTCCATACATGTGTTTGCAGGTGGTTCAAACTGGATACAGCAGACAGGTTAGCAGTCAGAGTTTTGCCAAATTCAGGTTCTGAGTAATTTCTAAGAGGGAAATCCGTGTGAATCTACATTTCAAAGTGACTGCGGGGGGGGGGGGGACATACCTTTCGCTGGTAGTAAGAATTGGCCACACTAACCCTCCCAAAGTGGACATCTTAAACAAGCTTTGGGAGATCACAAGTGGGCATAATAAAATTACTTGTCCGGGTAGAATAGGCTTTCCAAAACAAAACAAAAGGCTTTTAACAGGTATCAAAAACAATACAGCAAAGGTGCTTGCCCGATATTAATAGCCAGGAAGTTCTAGAGCATGGGTGCTGCCACACTAAAAGATCAATTCCTTGCAAGTATAGACCAAATATTACATGGAGCTTGTAAAAGTACAAGTTCCATGGACGAAAGTGGGCATTTATGGGGTAAGGCAATCCTTCAAATATGATAGTGTCAAGCTGTTGAGGGCTTCATGTAACAATAGTAGCCAATAGAATGGTATGAGTCATTCATAAAAGTGCTCTTGACTAGTTCTACTTGTTCTTGAAAGGAGTCCATTCTGTCCTCTCTCTCTTAGCCAAACCACATTTTGCATTAAATGTGTGCTTTTTAAAAACTTTAAGTGAGGGTCATGGAGGGGAAATCAAGGCTGAGACTGTGGCACACAGGAAGGGGGATTTAGATCAGCACCACCACCCCCAGCAGTGGTCCAAATGAAATCTACTCCCAGCTGCTTCTCTCTAATGCCAAACAGCTGCTTTGGGGGGGGGTAATTTTTGTCTGGATCATTTCATGGAGGGAAAGGGTAAAAATGATTCATTCCCACTCATTGTAGACACAAGCCTGGTTGTGATTACGTAGCTGTTATTTTAAGTTTTAAAAGCAAGCACGTATTGTGATGCTAGTTACGCTTTGGCTTCCGGTGTGCATATGAATTGGGGGGGGGGGAAGGTTGCATTTTTAGAACAATGCTGGTAGGAGCATCCTCTGCCTGCTAAGGCTATTTGAGCACGGAAGGCAATCTTCATTGGGGTGGTGGCTTGGGAGGAAAGAGTTGGGCCTCCCTTGCCCATGTGCTTTGGTCAAAATGAAAACCAGCTTAGTATTAAATGGGGGGGGGGGGAAACGACACACTGAAGGTGCAAGCTATGCATTTGTGAGTTGCATGTCTGCTTGTGGGTGAGGAGTAGATGTAGGCTAGGCAAATGTGTCAAAATCCAGATATTATTGAACTAATACAATATGTCTACCTTGCCATCTGTGTGGAATAGGAGCATCTTTTATTAATGGGTGTCTGCTTCCCTTGGCAAGCTTTGTATCCCAACACTGTGCCTGGAATCCGCAGGAGGCTAACCTTATATCAAGTCATTGGTCCACCTGGCTCAGAACTGTGTGCTCTGACTGGCAACAGTTCTCCAAGGTTTCAAATGAGTCTTCTGGAGGTGCCAGGGAACCTTCTGCTTGCAAAGTTCTGGGAAGTGCCCTGTGTTGCACTTCTAGATAGCAGTAGTAGCCTGCAGCCCTTTTTGTCAACTCCACCCTGCAGTCTGAAATGGGTCACAGAATTGTAGAGTTGGAAGGGACCACAAGCCCCCTGCAATTCTGGAATCTTTTGCCCAATGTGCAGTTTGAGCCCATGAGCCTGAGATTAAGGGTCTCATGCTCTACCACCTCAGTTCTTTGGTACCTTTTGTAATCCACTAGACCAGCGGTTTTCAACCTGTGGGTCCCCAGATGTTGTTGGACTGCAACTCCCATCATCCCTAAGCTCTGACCTTGCTAGCTAGGGATGATGGGAGTTGTAGTACAGCAACATCTGGGGACCCACAGGTGGAGAACCGCTGCACTAGACTAAGGCTGCCCACAAGAGATTGTCTAGAGGCATCGGCTGGTATAAAATGTGGTGGTCCATCCTGGGTGGGATAATGGAAGCGTATTAGAAAGAGCTTTGCACTGGTTCTCCAAAATCTTCCAGCTGCTTTGTTGTTTTACTTTCACCTTTTATCCTTGCGGCAAGTATTTTAATGACTTTTGCACATTCTGCTATCTCACTTCTCGTGAATTCAGGGTTTCATGTGCATGACTTCACCACAGCAGAATGTTCTGTAAGAACGATTTGTGAGATGGGTTTGCAGGTGCCTGCTCAT
This sequence comes from Podarcis cretensis, assembly GCF_951804945.1. Lineage (NCBI taxonomy): Eukaryota > Metazoa > Chordata > Lepidosauria > Squamata > Lacertidae > Podarcis > Podarcis cretensis. Next base: position 84,948,977 of record NC_137173.1, read on the forward strand.
CTCATCAATCAAGCGATATTGCGGCACTGCTTAAGTGCAGTTGCTGGGGCACACCAGAAACTCTGCAATAAGCCTGAAGTACATGGGCATCTCTTTGCTTTTGCTGGAGGGGTCGATCCGTTGCACGTGCTCAAAAGGGATCACTGTTCTGCATCCAAGTGAATGCATGTGAAACAACTTCAGGTTCCCATAGGGCCCTTCCCAAGGGCCCACCCCACCTATCTGGGGCAGAGAAAGGGGCAGCCAGAAGTCAACAAGTTGAATAGTCTTTCCTACTGAGGAGGCACTCCTCTGTTTTGTTAACTGGCAATAAGTGTGTTTGTGTGTGTTTTTAAGAAAGGTTACAAAACTTTTACTCTGTGATATCAACAAGCTTCCTAGATAAGCTGGCAATACCACTCAATATTTCCACAGATGAAAACAGGGGCACTTTCTTTTGCATGAGTGGGTGGGACTAGGGGCGAACCTTTGTTGTCTTGATGGGCGATGGTGGGCCGGCACAATCCACTCTCCAAACTAGACAACAGGACCTAAAAGAACAAGCCGAGCAGGATGGCTCTAGATGACAAAACTAGTGAAGCAAGCCACCTGCTACACAGAAAGTCAAATACATAAAGCAGTATACGCATATACAGTGGTACCTTGGTTCTCAAACTTAATCCATTCTAGACGTCTATTCCAAAACCAAAGCGTTCCAAAACCAAGGCACACTTTACCATAGAAAGTAATGCAAAACGGATTAATCTGTTCCAGACTTTTAAAAACAACCCCTAAAACAGCAATTTAACTATCTAACGAGACCATTGATCCATGAAATTAAAGCAATAATCAATGTACTGTACTATACAATAAATAAGACAGTATTGTAGATGTTGAAAACTAAAATTATTATTTTTTCTTCCCTGCACTGATGATAGTCATTGTTTGGATGGGGGGCTTTTATCCATTTCCGCAGTCACACAATCAGTCAATCAATCAGTAGCGAACTGGGTTCCACACAGTCACAAAAACAAATTAACCAAAAAAAAAAAGCCTCAGAAACATGCTAAGATATTATCAAGAAGGTACAATCTGCTGTTGAAATGGAATACTGTGGATGAAACAGTGACATCTACTATGATTAAATGGGCACAAGATGTTGGACATAACATTATGTTTGCTGACTGGGAACAGTTATGGACCACCGGAATTAAATTTACCGCATGTAATGCCTTAAGGGAAAATATTATGAAAATGATGTATAGGTGGTACATGACCCCAGTCAAGCTTGCTAAAATCTACCATCTGCCCGATAACAAATGCTGGAAATGTAAAGAAATTGAAGGTACATTCTTTCACCTTTGGTGGACATGCCCAAGGATTAAGGCTTTCTGGGAGATGATATATAATGAAATGAAAAAGGTATTTAAATATACTTTCTTGAAGAAACCAGAGGCCTTTCTCCTAGGCATGGTCGGCCAACTGGTGCCAAAGAAGGATAGAACTTTCTTTTTGTATGCCACAGCAGCAGCAAGAATTCTTGTTGCAAAGCATTGGAAGACACAAGATCTACCCACCTTGGAAGAATGGCAGATGCAAGTAATGGACTATATGGAAATGGCAGAAATGACTGGCAGAATACGAGATCAAGGAGAAGAGCAGGTGGAAGAAGACTGGAAGAAGTTTAAAGACTACTTACAAAAACATTGTAAAATCTTTGAATGTTGAGGACATTGAAATGAAACGAAGAAGTTCAAGTGAATAAGACAAATAAGAATATGAAAGAAGGGATAGATATTGAATGAAAATTTGAATAATATAATATTTGAAGGAACTTTTAAAGGATAAAACTAATATAAATGAATTTGCTAAACTAAATTTGAAGTGGAATACAAGAAAGGAGGGCGGGTGGAAGTCGAGAAAATAAGGTTATGAAGGACATGAATTAGAAAAGTGTGTTCTCTGTTTTCTTTTTTTCTTCTTTATGTTAAGTGTTTGTATTTTTGTATTTTTGAGGTTTTGTTTCTTGTTTCTTGTGGTTTTTTTCCCATTTATTGTTCTATAATCTCTTTATTGTGGAAATCTAATAAAATATTATAAAAAAACAAAAAACAAAAAAAGCCTCAGAAACAAAAACGCAAAATAAATAGCAAAAACAAAAGTGCCAAACTTAAATCCGTTCCGAAAGTCCATTTGTCTTCCGAAATGTTCGAAAACCAAGGTCAGCTTCTGATTGGTGCAGGCACCCCAGAAACAATAGCTGACAGCTGCATTGTACATTCAGCTTCTGAGAAACCGGAACACTTAATTCTGGGTTTTTGGCCTTTGGGAACCAAGGTACCACTGTATACTGTTCTGCATTTATAGAGAGGAAATTGGTCCCATTTTACAGCTGGGAAACAGAGAACTGCAGCAACACGTCTCTAGTCTAAGAGCAGTTAGTATGTTTGTGGCCAGAGCGCTTAAGTCAGAGTACCTCAATAAATACATTGAATGAGCATATGAGAATTGTTTTCCCATAATCTCTGTACAATTACAGGCTTCTACTTCCCCATCAAAACTCTGCTCCAGCACATGCTGGCAGATACTTTCGAATATGGTATCTGTGGCAGATGGATGATTAGTTTCGAGAGAAAACAGGCAATAAGAAGATTTGTATTCCCTACTGCCTCCATGGATGCCTCACCTTAAGTTTGTGTCACAGGAACATTTCTCATGTTTTAGCTTTCCAGTCTTTTCTACTCTAAATCAGGGGCGAGAAATTTTAATATATTTTTTTTCCAACCTGAGGGCTTCACTCCCTTCTAGGAAGTTGCTCAAGTGCCGTGTGCCAGTCATGGGAAGGGCCAGATGTAAAAGTGGACAGAGCAAAGAATTCAGTTTTCAATCCTATGTATGAAAGGCAACTCTGTACACACAGACACACCCCTCTCTGTCCAGAAGAGGCTTTTTCATAGTTCAAGGACACATTCTAGACATGCAAAACCAATTGGACTACTGCAATGCGCTCTACATGGGGCTACCTTTGAATGTGACTGGGAAGCTACAACTAATCCAGAATGCGGCAGCTAGACTGGTGACTGGGAATGGCTGTGGGGACCATATAACATGCCTTCTACACTGGCTCCCAGCATGTTTCTGAGCACGATTCAAGGTCTTGGTGCTGATCTTTAAAGCCCTAAGCAATCTTGGCTCTGTATACCCAAAGGAGCATCTCCACCCATATCTTTCAGCCTGGACACTGAGGTCCAGCTCTGAGGGCCTTCTGGCAGTTCCCTCACTGTGAGAAGTGAGGTTACAGGGAACCAGGCAGAGGGCCTTCTCGGTGGTGGTGCCCACCCTGTGGAATGCCCTCCCACCAGGTGTCAAGGAAATAAAGAACTTCACAACTTTTAGAAGACACCTGAAAGCAGCACTGTATTGGGAAGTTTTTAATGTTATGGTTTTATATGTGTTAGAAGCCGCCCAGAGCCCCAGCCAGCTGGGCTTGATATATATATAATAAAAAAATATATTTTTATTGTTGTTAGTATTTTTATTTTTATTTAGGAGCAGTGAAGGGTGTGTCTTGTGGAGAGTTCTGGGGAGACACTATCCCTACTCTAATGCCTGGTGTTTTGTTCGTTGGCAAACACTCACTGACCAGAACCTTAATTTGTCTTTTATACCTTCCGCAACATCAAGTGGCTTCTGGATGAGGAGAGTTTTAGTAAGGTGGGGGAATGATATCTTCTTCACCATAATTGCTTGGTATTGTGCCAAGGCACATGCCAGCAGGGCTGGGTGAGCAAGGAAGAAGAGTTTAGTTACACCATATGGGGATCTCCCTGCATATGGGCATGGGTTGGGTCATTTATCGCTCAAACATCTGTGTTGTATTTCCAAACTCATTCAATCTGTATGAGGCTGGCTGAGGATAAAAATGGGAATCTAGCCAAGAGAGAGGTGTGCCTCTAGCATGGCTGGAGACCCTGCCCTTACAGAAACAAAAACATATGTATATGGGGTGCAGCCTACACACACCCCAGGCCCTCAACGGATGCCCAGGTATCACTTGGCAAGTATTGATTTGTGGGGAATTGGACAGATTAAGCTTAATGCACTCACCCAGTTCCTGTTCCCAAAGCAATTGTTGGCAGCTCTGTTTGGCTCTGATGCCTGACATCCCTCTCAGCTGAGTCTGTTTTCTGAATGCATTTTCTCTCTTCACTTGCTTGCTCTGTGCCCATTTGTTCCAGCTTCAGAAGTGACCTCTTCACAAACCCCATTTCCATAGGCTGCTACTTCATCCCTGCTCCCTCTTTCTGCCTCTGTGCTGCTAACTGGGGAGGGCACCAGTTGCTGAACCCTGCACCTGGTCTTTGATAGCTAGACATTTCTGTTGAACTCCCTTAAGGAAGGAGGATGGGGCAGGGGAGGCCATCCACATTTGCTGAAGAATTTTGCTGCTTAAAAACAAAACAAGTACAATGGCAGGATTGAGCCAAAGAGCTGATGGAATAACTGCAGAGCCAGCAAAAATAAACAAATTTTTGAGCTTGTAGGGCAGCGGCTGAAGAAGGAGCAAAAAGGGTTTTCTCCTGTGTGTGTTTCTTGTGGCTGATTAGCTGTTCTCCCTGTGCAAAGGTCAGAGGGGGCAGAGTTTCTGTTGAGGTAGGTGATTAGCTGTGGGAGGAGCTTATCAGAGCTTGTAGGGCAGCGGCTGAAGAAGGAGCAAAAAGGGTTTTCTCCTGTGTGTGTTTCTTGTGGCTGATTAGCTGTTCTCCCTGTGCAAAGGTCAGAGGGGGCAGGGTTTCTGTTGAGGTAGGTGATTAGCTGTGGGAGGAGCTTATCAGAGCTTGTAGGGCAGCGGCTGAAGAAGGAGCAAAAAGGGTTTTCTCCTGTGTGTGTTTCTTGTGGCTGATTAGCTGTTCTCCCTGTGCAAAGGTCAGAGGGGGCAGGGTTTCTGTTGAGGTAGGTGATTAGCTGTGGGAGGAGCTTATCAGAGCTTGTAGGGTAGCGGCACGTGCCTGGCGGCGCGCGCAATTTGATCTATCTTTAGATTTAGGGGAGCTAGTCTCAAACGTTTGTTGGGGGAGACCTAGGTTTTTTTGGGGGGGGAGTTACTTGTCCTGTCTGCACGCTTCTTATGATAGAGGACCACTGTAGCCAGCCCCAACGACACATTCTCAAGATGGAGAGTGAGGGAACAGCTGCAGTCGCCTGCGGTTCCTGCACAATGTTTGCCATCTTGCCAAAGGTTGCAGGCAGCTTTACCTGCAGCAATTGCATGTTGATTGCCCTCTTAAAAGACAAAGTCCAGCAACTGGAGGAACGTGTGGCTACGCTCCAAAGAATTAGAGAGCTGGAGCTCTTCTTGGAAGCAACAGAGCACACTGTCTCCACCAAGGAGGAGACAGGGGACTCCCCTGAGAAGGAGGCTAGTTCACCAACACAGGAGCCAGATATATGGAGAAACGTGACTCAAAGAAGTAGGAGGCCCAGGGTTCGCTCTGATTGTTTAGAAATACACAATCGCTTTGAGGTCCTCTCCCCTAGAATGGAAGACGAAGAGCAGACTCCATTTGAGGATCTCTCCCTCGTTACAGTCAATCAGGTATATGAAGACGAGCAGCAAAGTCAGTCCTCAGGGAATGTGCAGGCGACCTTGGAACGGACAGATCACGGAAGAACCCCGACCAAACCTAAGAGGAGGCGTGTAGTGGTGATAGGGGATTCCCTACTGAGGGGAACAGAAGCAGTGATCTGTGGGCCTGACAAGATGTCTCGGGAAGTGTGCTGTCTCCCCGGGGCTAAGATCCAAGATGTAACTGAACGACTACAAGGAATCATAAAACCCACTGACAAATACCCCTTCCTCTTGGTTCATGTGGGAACCAATGACACTGCAAGCAATAGCCTCCAGAAGATCAAAAGAGACTATGAGGCTCTGGGCAGGAAATTGAAGCAATTAAATGCACAAATTGTCATCTCATCTGTCCTCCCAGTTGAACGACGTGGCCCAGGGAGAGAGAGAAAAATAGTGGAAGTGAACAGCTGGCTTCGCAAATGGTGTAAACAGGAACGGTTTGGATTCTTAGATCACGGACTGCAGTTTCTTGAAGATGGACTTCTGGCAAGCGATGGGCTGCACCTCACAACGGTTGGGAGGAATGTTTTTGCCAAAAATCTCAGAAACCTCATCAGGAGGGCTTTAAACTGACTAATGTGGGGGAGGAAGACAGTGCTCCTGAAGGTAGGAGTCTATCAATTGATGAACATGATCATCCAAATGTCATAGACCAAATGGAGCAAACAGCACGCAGACCTAGTGGTGGGAGGAAAAAATCCTTAAATAAGAGACACGGGGGAATGATTAATGGACTTCAATGTCTGTACACTAATGCGCAAAGCATGGGTAATAAACAAGATGAGCTTGAGCTCTTGGTACAGCAAACTAAATTTGACATAACAGGCATCACTGAAACCTGGTGGGATAAGTCCCACGACTGGAATGTAAAAATGGAGGGTTACAATCTATTTCAGAGAAACAGACCAGACAAGAAAGGAGGAGGAGTGGCGTTATATGTCAGGGATGTGTATACCTGTGAAGAGATCCAAGATTTAGAACCTCAAAGCCAAAGTGAGAGCATTTGGGTCAAAATTAAGGGAGAGATGAATAACAGGGACCTCATTGTGGAAGTTTACTATAGATCCCCAAGCCAAACGGAGGACATAGATGATACCTTCCTGGAACAGATGGCCAAGCATGCAAAAGGAAGGGAGATAGTAGTAATGGGGGACTTCAATTACCCAGATATTTGCTGGATGTCAAACTCAGCCAAGAGCATAAGGTCAAACAGATTCCTCACTGGCCTTGCAGACAACTTCATTGTCCAGAAAGTGGGAGAAGCAACAAGAGGAACAGCCATTTTAGATCTGGTCCTAACCAATGTTGATGACCTGGTTAGTGGGGTAGAAGTGGAAGGATCATTAGGCGCGAGTGATCATGCTCTTCTGAAGTTTACTATACAGCGGAAAGGAGCAGCCAAGCATACTAGGACTCAATTTCTTGACTTTAAGAAAGCCGACTTCATAAAACTTAGGGAAGTGCTGGGTGAGATCCCATGGACAGTAATACTAAAAGGAAAGGGAGTTCATGATGGCTGGGAGTTTGTTAAGAGGGAGATAGTAAAAGCACAACTTCAGGCAATATCAATGAGACGGAAACATGGAAGGTGCCTAAAGAAGCCAGGGTGGCTATCTAAAGAACTTTTAACTGAGTTAAGATTAAAAAAGGATGTGTACAAAAAATGGAAAAGGGGGGAAACCACCAAAGAGGAATTCAAACAAATAGCCAGCACGTGTAGACACAAAGTCAGAAAAGCTAAAGCACAGAATGAACTCAGGCTTGCTAGAGAGGTTAAAAGCAACAAAAAAGGCTTTTATGGGTATGTTCGTAGCAAAAGGAAGAACAAAGAAACCGTGGGGTCACTCAGAGGAGAAGATGGTGAAATGCAAACAGGGGACACAGAAAGGGCTGAACTCCTCAATGCCTTCTTTGCCTCAGTCTTCTCCGATAAAGAAAACAATGCCCGACCTGAAGAATTTGGAGCAAATGATTCAGCAGAGGAAACACAGCCCAGAATAACTAAGGAGATAGTACAAGAATACTTGGCTAGTTTAGATGTATTCAAGTCTCCAGGGCCAGATGAACTGCATCCAAGAGTATTAAAAGAACTGGCAGATGTGATCTCAGAACCACTGGCAGTCATCTTTGAGAATTCCTGGAGAACAGGCGAAGTGCCGGCAGACTGGAGGAGGGCAAATGTTGTCCCTATTTTCAAAAGGGGGAAAAGAGAGGACCCAAATAATTACCGCCCAGTCAGTCTGACATCAATACTAGGGAAGATTCTGGAGCAGATCATTAAGCAAACAGTTTGTGAGCACCTAGAAAGGCATACTGTGATCACCAATAGTCAGCATGGATTTCTGAAAAATAAGTCGTGTCAGACTAACCTGATCTCGTTTTTTGACAGAATTACAAGCCTGGTAGATGAAGGGAACGCAGTGGATGTAGCCTACCTTGATTTCAGCAAGGCATTTGACAAGGTGCCCCATGATATTCTTGTAAAGAAGCTGGTAAAATGCGGTCTTGACTATGCTACCACTCAGTGGATTTGTAACTGGCTGACTGACCGAACCCAAAGGGTGCTCATCAATGGTTCCTCTTCATCCTGGAGAAGAGTGACTAGTGGGGTGCCACAGGGTTCTGTCTTGGGTCCGGTCTTATTCAACATCTTTATCAACGACTTGGATGATGGACTCAAGGGCATCCTGATCAAATTTGCAGATGACACCAAACAGGGAGAGGTGGCTAACACCCCAGAGGACAGGATCACACTTCAAAATGACCTTGACAGATTAGAGAACTGGGGCAAAACAAACAAGATGAATTTTAATAGGGAGAAATGTAAAGTATTGCACTTGGGCAAAAAAAATGAGAGGCACAAATACAAGATGGGTGACACCTGGCTTGAGAGCAGTACATGTGAAAAGGATCTAGGAGTCTTGGTTGACCACAAACTTGACATGAGCCAACAGTGTGACGTGGCAGCTAAAAAAGCCAATGCAATTCTGGGCTGCATCAATAGGAGTATTGCATCTAGATCAAGGGAAGTAATAGTGCCACTGTATTCTGCTCTGGTCAGACCTCACCTGGAGTACTGTGTCCAGTTCTGGGCACCACAGTTCAAGAAGGACACTGACAAACTGGAACGTGTCCAGAGGAGGGCAACCAAAATGGTCAAAGGCCTGGAAACGATGCCTTATGAAGAACGGCTAAGGGAGCTGGGCATGTTTAGCCTGGAGAAGAGGAGGTTAAGGGGTGATATGATAGCCATGTTCAAATATATAAAAGGATGTCACATAGAGGAGGGAGAAAGGTTGTTTTCTGCTGCTCCAGAGAAGCGGACACGGAGCAATGGTTCCAAACTACAAGAAAAAAGATTCCACCTAAACATTAGGAAGAACTTCCTGACAGTAAGAGCTGTTTGACAGTGGAATTTGCTGCCAAGGTGTGTGGTGGAGTCTCCTTCTTTGGAGGTCTTTAAGCAGAGGCTTGACAACCATATGTCAGGAGTGCTCTGATGGTGTTTCCTGCTTGGCAGGGGGTTGGACTCGATGGCCCTTGTGGTCTCTTCCAACTCTGATTCTATGATTCTATGATTCTATGAAATAATGCTTAAAAATAGCGTTGGATACTATGGTGAATAGTTAAACACCAGGGGAAAAAGTGTCCTAGACAATTTCACAACCTGGAAATAGCCTCTCTCCAATTTGCCATTCCCCCAAGAAGAGTCTTTCCAGCTTCACCATCTGCTAAATGTGAATTCCTTTAGAATAAGAGCATACCTTCCCACTCACTTCCTTACAAGTTGGTTCACCTGCAGTGCTCAGATTCTTCCTTTGCTTCTTCCTGATTGGGGGAAGGTATAAATACTATAAAGGGAAAGGGGGGGAAAGGTATAGTTTAGCAAAAATGCAGATTATTCAGACCATTCTTGCCAGTCCCAGAGGTGCTGCATTGGAAAATACGTTACAAAAGAGGGGTGGGGTGCTTGCGGCCCCTTCAGATGTGCTAGTTACTGGGGTGTAAGGAACTCTTCATCCAGACCCTCAGGCCTTCCTATCTGGAAAAGGTTTCCAGGTTAGTTTGGGGGATCAGCCTGCCATTCTGTGTGACCAACGTGTTTGGTTTATCATGTGATGTGCAAACCAAGCATGCTTCTCCAGAAAGCCAGGAGATAGGGACATTATCCCACGTTGGCACACGGAAATCAATTTACATAAATATCCACAAGCAAGTCCTGCTGTTTACAGTTTAGTCTCCATTTTGTTCCCATGTTAATGAGCTTTCCGCTTAGGTTGAACCACTGGGCCGGGGCAAAATATCCCCTTTCTTCTCTGTTTGGTCTTGGCTTAGCCAACTGAGTCCTGGTTCTCAGAAGCTGCTAATAAGATGTAATGAGACCCTATTGCCATCTTTAGGCAGAATGGCTGAAGAGGCAGGGATAAGACTTAACCATGGTTTGCTCAATATAGTTGTAACACTTAACCATGGTTAATGCAAACCATGGTTTGTGAATCCACTGTCAAGCCATAGTTTTATATTCTGTCCTCCAGCCAGTCCTTCCCTATGAGTTAGGAGTAAATAAGTAATGCTTACCATGGTCAGGAAAAACACAATTGTTAAGCATTTTGTGCACAGAGGAAGCTTGGGCAGGGAGTAAAAGCTGTTTAGTTTGCAGTTTGTTGAAGGCTTGAGGCAAGTAGAGGAATGATGTGGAATTATACAACCCAACTTTGGGCGCATGCAGTGTTACTGGTATCCCAACTATGAAACTAAAATATGCAAACAAGAGGTGAGGAAGGGCTTTTTTTAATCTTTTGTTGTTTGATTGGGACAAGAAAATTAGAGAGGGGAATAATAGCCTTCAAGAGTAAGTAATTGACCTTTGTACATCGATTCACTCATTTACTGTGCAGGCAAACTTGGTATCAGTAGATGCAGCTCAGGTGTGACTCATTCTTCTCCACACAGTAAAGTTATAGAATACTCTTTTCTTAGCATCTGCTTAACACAGGGCAAGGTATACATATATATTCCACCAAATTTATTCCTGTATTTGTGCTAAGCAAACTTCATTTAGTCTCTAGTGGAAGGAAGGCCACAAAACAGTTCAAAATTCTAACTTGAATTTTAGATCTTTGTATTCAGCTGCAGGGGGATTTTCTTTTATTCCTGTCAAATGCTTGAATGGTAATTTCAGAGCCTCTCGTGTCTTTCACCATGGAAGTGATTGACAGTCTCTTACTGTGATGCCTTTCATAGCAAATATGATTGATAACCTTAGCCAAATTACATGCTTACCCTTCGGTTCTTAACTTCCAGCCCCCTTCTCCCTTTCTTAATTGCTTCAGCTAACCCCCTTCTCCCCTTCCTTTTGTCTTCTCCCATTTTGCTAATCCTACATCTCTGTGGTGCCTGATACACTAGAATGTTCTTGCTGATTACTGGAGTTATATTGGCAAGACTTTGCGCTCGTAGGTGTAAAATTACCAGATTTTGCACAGTGGGGCCATTTGCAAGTTCTGGGTGTACTCCACAGAAAAATAAAATGCATTTGAATTATTCTGTGTACCTCTTATTTGGCTCATATTGTTCCTTTTATGAACTTTGGGAATTATTATTATTTTATTTGCTAATTGGTTTTATTTAGAGAATAAAATATTTTTGCTTCCTAATCCTTTGTACCAACAGGCCTTTAAAATGTGCTTTTAATATATTTTACTTTATTTTTTTAAAAAATAGTAGCCAGGTTGTGTGTGTGTGTGTGTGTGTGTGTGTGTGTTGTATTATATTGCACAGACTGACATATGTTTCATATTATATTGTGTTGGAATAACACATCTCTAGAGATGGTTAAAAATAGTTTTGTGTTTTTATGCAGTTCACCATCCCATTTTAGAAAATGCCTTCTTAGGAGTGTTTCCAATTACTGTCAGGGTATTGTTTTTTCAGGCAAATTACTATATTTTGAGTGGTATTAGTATGAAGGTCTGGGACCAGGATGTAAAGAGGAGGCCTGGGGAACCACAGCAGGCATGCAAGCAATGGACGAGAAAGGAATTCAGGACAAATTACATATTAAGTGATGGAAATTCTGTGGTTTTCACCTGTCCCTGCCAGCATAACCAGATGATGGGAGTTGTAGTCCAACAATGTCTGGGTGGGCACAGGCTCTCAATCCCTTGAGAAACAGGTTTAAAGACTAGCAGAAGGAAGGCAGAGGAAAGAAAAATACAGGTGCAAATTAAGAACACACAAGAGTATTGAGTGGAGATGAATCTCAGCTTAGTAGCTCCCAGCATGAGCTGTTGACCAGCCTGTCAACAAACCTTTCATGATTTGTGAGCAGCCAGGGCCAAAGGCAAACTGGGAGCAAATTACTCCCGGGTGAATTTGGCTAAAAGTCAATAGAGAAGACTGACGAGTGCTTTGTAGCAAAGGCCAGCTGTTTTCAGATGGCAGGCATCTATATTTTCCTCTTCTGGGAACTTAACATAAATGTTGCCACTGAGCTATGATATCTTCTAGACTGAGCCTTCTTCCAGTTTTTTTAGGGACTGAGTTTGGGTTTTGGTACTTGTCATTATTTTAGTTTCGATTCTCTTCCTTTGTTTTTAGGACCTTGCAATCTGCTTTTGAGCCAATAGATGGATATACACACTCGCACATACGAGGGGAGGGAGGAAATAAGAAACTCTACACTGCAGTTATAGACGATGCTATACTAGTGGTCAGAGTTGTGGAAACCTTTTGGAGAAAGTTTATTTCCAAGGTTTAATGGCTCATAACACTTTTTTTGGAGTAATACATAAAATTATATATCAATGGAAAAATAATTTACCGTACCTTTCTGTGTATTAGATGAGGGTTTTTTACTTTGGCAGTTTGGCTTGCCCCGCTTGTGATTGTTAGCATTTGCCAGTTGGGTGAGTGATATTCATTTTGGCATCCCCCCCCCCAAAAAAAAAGCTCAACAACTCCCCAATTTTCCTAAATTTGAGCCCCCCAAAATAGGGAGCGTCTTATATATGGGAGCATCTTATAGACAGAAAAGTATGGTAATGAAGAATGTAACACAACAAGGTTTGTTCAATTATCTGTATTGTGTCAAAAGTTCCATTTATATATTATTTTATGGTATTACTCCAAAAAAAGTGGTGTTATGAGCCATCATTGCCAAAACAAGATGACACCTGATTGGCTCTCTAAACACTCCTTTTTCTGTTTATTTGGCTATAACATTTGATAGAATACAGATAACTGAACAAACCTTGTTGCAATATATTCTTCATTAAATTATCTTTACATTGATGTATAATTTTGTGGTATTACTCCAAAAGAAGTGGTGTTATGAGTCATCAAACCTTGGAAATACAGTACACTTTCTCCACAAGGTTTCCACAATTTTGGCCACTAGTGTAGTTCTTGTGATGCAATTCTCATTTTAATTGTGAGCTGAATTATATGTTGCAGGAGTTAGGATTCCGCCGCTAGTACCCCTGTGTCAGATTCTCCCATCCATTCTTTTCTTATGTTGCGGTGATCTGCATTTCCCTACCTTGACTTCCTATCTTTACCTCAAAGAAACATGGGACATCACAGTGTTAGGGTGCAAGATGACTGTTGCTGCATGTTTACTGACAAGGAATGAGAAGAACATACCCAGCAGAACTCTCATAGAGCTCACAATCAGGAGTTCGACCTGAAACCTGACTGATTTCATTTACTGTGCTGTTCTGATACTAAGCGGCATGCAAGCATCTTGGGCCACGGAAATACCATCCACCATGGTAGCTACGAATGGTGTTAATTACCATGATGGTCTTTGGCTGTTTAAAAGATCTCATCAAGAGTTAGCATGAATTTTGCACCAACAACATTATAACTTGGTATGAGCTTTCGTGTGTGAGCCCAAGGTTTGCTGTTGATTGTTCTTCCAATGGCAAACCATAGTTTGCTGTTACTTCTGAACTGAGCCTATGACTCAGAACTGCAAATCATGCAGGATTTGAATGGGGAATTCTTGTATGTATGCCATTAGACAATTAACTTTTTAAAGACCAACAAAAAATTGCATTTATACCAACGCTGTTTAGTAGCATTTACTGAGTAGGACACATTTTTATATATTGCCATTTCATTGTGGCTTTATTTATTTTTTGAATTTTTATTTACCCATAAATATCTATGCCGCTAAATAAAGGGGGGAAATAATCTCAGAGCGGTGTATATATAAAATCAAAAGTAAAAACATAAAAAACACTGATCAGATGAACATAAAACTGGGTCACATGGCAGGGTACGCTCATGTAAATTATTTGGCATCTTAAACTAGATTGGAGGGGCACGTTAGGTGTAACCTCCTTTTGTCTGGACAATTCATGGTCAGGGCCTACCCTCTGAGCTATGGAACCTTCTCCAGAAGTGACATAATGTGCCCTGGCCCATGATCTCAGAAGCCATTTCTCCACATTCCTCTCCACATGGCTATAATTGCGCGGAGGGCAAGAGTAAGGCTGGCAACTACTAGCACCACACGAAAGGGAAAGCAGCTGTGTGCCCATAGGCGCTCCTTGATTTTGAACCCTGCTAAATTGGGTTCTCTGGGGCACTGTGGGATAATCACAATGGCGACAACTTCCTAGCACTGGCACCGTAAGCCTGTGGTCAAGGGACCAGATGGGAAGGAGATCTAAACAGCAACAATGGAGAATGGCTGGAGGGCTTGGCTCTGACAGCTAACTCAGATAACCGTGGGCCAGAGGTAGCACAACATAACATCAAAGGGCACGGGCCCCGTTTGGGATATTTGAGGGTACTTGGAGGCAACAGAAGGAAAAAAGCTTGAATGTGCTGTAAGAAATGGGGGGGGGGTGTTTCTTCTTGGCTTGGCAATGTCACCCACTTTCACTTTGCAATGTGTTTATAAAGCTGAAGTGAGGTTTAGCGCCTGCAGACCACATATATCATGGCATGAGACTCTCTCTCTCTCTCTCTTGCGTTGGTACATTGACAGATAACGCTGCTAATGTGCAAAGCTCATGAATGGAGGTAATCTCCTTTTTTCTGTAGATGGAGTTGGGAAAAGGTTGGAGGTTAACCACACCACAGCCATTTCAGATGTTCAAGGTAAGATGGAACAAGTTCACCTTACTTGGGGATATTTTCCCTTATGAGAGTTAAAGCCAGAATATGCTTGTCGGTCAAAGCCAAAGGGGAGTTTTATAACAAAAGTTTATGGGGGCTAAAACAGATTGTATGTTATTGCACAGTTCCATGCCATAAACATTAGCCCTTTTTAACCCTCCCCTCCTCCCCTCATCGTGGATATACAGTTTTGATTTCTTTCTCATGGGTACTGAAATCCAGCACCTGGCCTCCTATGAAGGATATGAAATGCATATTCCATGATAATTTTTCAAAATTCCAATGCATTTGAAATCATAATGTAATGTAAGCTTGTGTGTATTGGAATGTAAGCTTGTGCGTACTGCTCTATATGTCAGTATGAGAGACTGAACAAGGAGCTGTTTCACAAAGGCAGCAGCAGTTACTATCCCAGTTTATTGTGGGGAAATTGTGGTTAATTTTTGAAAAATTAACCATAGAGCGGGCTGCGTCTGTTCTGCACACAAATCCATAGACCACCAAAATGAGGATCCATTTTGGAAGTTGAGGCCATTTGCTGAGCTTGGCATAATTCACTTTGCTTCCATGATTCAGGCTTTTGACTGCTTTTGCAATTTGATGCTGGTGGGCAGTGCATAGGTAGTTCTGACCATGGCAGTGAGTGCTTGGCACCAAATGGGCCACAATTGCATGAAAGAAGTCCAGATTATGCTTTATTAAAAAGAAGAAGAAGAAGTGTTGAAACTGTGGGGCAGGCAGGCAGGAACTGAATGGGAGCAGTGGCAACACCAGAAAAAAAATATTCTGTGGGGCACACAGAGTATTTCTAGGTGGGCAAGTTGTGTCTCACATGTTAAGATCTCTGAAAGAAAAATAACAATATATGCTAAAGACAGGAGTCTAGCAATGGTGGAACAAGTGAGGGACAAGCTCCTTGTTTGGGGGACTGCTGACCTTCCTGGCCCCTCCCTCTGCCACTGTCCACAAAGAGGAGGAAAAGGAGCCCGAGGGCTGCTGACCAATATATTCAAGGGAACATCAAGCAGAAGAAGGCAATGGAGGAGATTTAAAGGAAGTTAAAGAAAATTCACTGCAGCCCCTCTGTTCTTAACCCTTTTTCAGGCCTTTCTAACAGATTTTTGAGCTTCACACACTGAAGTCATTCAAGCCAGAAGCAGTCTTTAAAGAAAAATATAAAGTTGACAGCAGAATGTCATCTAAAGCAGATACTAGATTGCAAGTCTACATAGTGAACTGCATATAAGCAAACAGTGCACAGTTCAGGTTTTGCCTTCCTTGCATGGCCTTCATTATCTCCGCTAATGATCCTTCCATGTTCCAGTTCCATAATTAGAAGGAAAATAATAATAAGTAATGCCGGAAGAAGATGGAGACTTGAAAAATCCCTCAGCAAATGTTATATGAGGATTCCTGCATTGTGCTGCTCCATCTTGCATGAATTTCTAAGACTGTTCCATTATTATTCATGGGCTCCAATTCTGTGAAGGTCAGAGCTCTTGTGTAAAACATTTACAAATCAGATGGGACGCTTCACACACAGTAAAAAACGGTGGGGTGTCCTCTTGCACAGACAGAACCTTTTTTATTTTGGATATAGTTTGTTGCTTCAGGGCAGAAATGATATATCTAAAGAATTCAGGCAATCAAGAGAGAAGGAGCCACCAGTCTTCATTAAACTGGTACCATCAAATGATTTAGCTCAGCTGTTAAGACTTCTGCTTCCCCAGAGGCCCTGCGCATTGTAAGAAAATAGGATGCTAGTTGCTGAACGCTATGAAGAATCTGCTAAAGGCACCTTAAATTTGCCAGGCAGTGTAACACAGAGAACTTATACTATGCTTGAATTTAGGAAGCTTTCTTGAAAAGTTAACCACATATTTGTGAAATAAGAGGTGGTTTTATTTTATTTTGTGACTTTCCAAAACTATGTGGATCTATCTTTGTACAGAATAGGTCCCCTCCCTTTCAGACTAGTACAAACCCACACACAGTTTGCTATAGCCATTTGCTCATAACTAAAGGCTGCTGTGACAACTCATAATGAGCCAGAAGGGCATTGCTAATTTGTGTATCTTATTTATGCATCATTAACATTTTCCACAAACTGTGACATCAGGTCGTATCGAACAGATGAGTAGTACTTCTGTGCTGCCACTTACACAGTCTCCAGTGTGAACCTGAAAACCAATTCAGATCTTACCTTTTTGTAGACATAGGAATTATTTGAATGTTTTCATAAGCAGGAAAGTGTATTGTGTAAATGAGTAGTACTATGTGTTTTATGGTAAGTCTACTCAGTTGCTGCTTGTAGGTAAGTTAATCATTTCTGTGTGGTTGGTCCTTGGGTTCAGAAGCACACGCAGTATTGTAGCTTCTAAATTCTGCATGGGAGGAGGATAGATTAGTCCTTTCCAGGACTGTGAAGGAGGTACAGAAACCAAGCACCCATGTGAAAAGGAAAGCAATTTCATTCCAAGGACCCAGGGGTGACTTTTTTCTTTAAAGACCCTTTGTTAATTGGGACCTTAGTTTATAAATGGTTGAACAGTGGAAATGTTTGCTCAAAAATTCACATACTGGGGAAAAAGAGGGTATGGTGCACAGTATTTCACTTTTAGGATAGAATCAGATATGAAGGGATACCTCTCTCCAATGCAGTTACAATGCAGCTGTGATGACCCAAGATTCTAGTTTCTGTTGATTTCCAGGGTTCAAAACCAGGTTTTGGTGCCAAAACAAAATAATTTTGACTGTAACATTTGAAGATATAATTATGTTCTTTGTGGTTTGTTTGTTTGTTTGTTTGTTTGTTTAATTGACTTCTGGGTTATTTTAAAATAGTGAGCCATATTTGTCACATTTTCTTATTTTTGCTTGCAGTCATTATGACTAGAAACATACTCTTTTTAAAAAAAGAAGTCTCAAATTCAGTCATAAACCTCTGGGCTATGTGTCTCACCACCACCATTGTTGCAGTAATATATTGTTTCTGTTAAAAAATTGAAATAGCCCAAGAGCATATGTAAACCATGGTTAAGTGATCAATAACATGCCATAGATCTGTTCTCCCCTCCCCTCCCTTCATCTTTGTGAATTCCTGAATCTTACTCGTTCAGTGTTAACTATGGTGCTATCTTACATTTGTGATGGGGCTAGCTATGGCTAATTCTCATCATGTTGAACTGTTAATTGAATATTTGAAGATAGGGATAGAATGAAGCTGGTTTGCACACCCTGGTTAAAGCCTAGGCATTGCACCGTTAGACTTAAAGCTCTGCCATCTATCAATCGATCTATCAATCTATCGACCTATCTATTTATAAACCCATTCTAGTCAGGGAATTTCTACACATGAGCGGAAGTGAACCTATGAGCCTGGAGCATTCTCCCAACTTCCTATCCATGGTTAGGCCATTGCTAGCATTATGTATCCAGCAGGCATAGACTCTGTTTGCTAAGCCAAAGCATAGCTTAGTGCAAATGTGCAGGTTTTAGGAGGAGAGATTGTGGCTGCTTTGCTCCTGCACCGGTCATGTTGTGAGCTATACTGACTGAAGCAAGGCAAACCACAAGCCCTGGTTTGGATGACACGCAGTGCAGCGACAACAGCAGAACCAGGGTAGGAGCAAAAGAGCTGTGATACCTCTGGGAAATCTGCAAACTTGCACGTTTACGCTAAGCCATAGTTAGGCTTTGTGTTATGTGCAAACTGGGCCACGGTGTGTTATCTCATGGTTTCCCTCTTTGCCCCCATTATCCTATTGGCTGAAGGAATTTGCTATCGCCCTGTATTATAAATGTCTTTAAAGACCTCTGCTTAATCCTGTAATTTTCACAGTGCCCATAAAGCAAGTTGCTTTGGCCTCTGTTGTATGGCAAGGCAACCAGATTTGATGTCCTGGATGTTGACTTTAAGGTACTTTAGAAAGATACCCTTGAGGAAAAAGGCTCCCATAGCAACTATTTCCAGTAGTTGCAGATGATCAGTCTTTTCTTGATCAACAGAAAGGCAACTCAATGAGGGTTCAACTGCATCCATTTTCTGAAGTGTATAGGTATATGTAGTTTTATGCCCAACAAAGGAGAAAAGCTACCAGGAGATGAGAATTGGGGGAAAGGGTGGTTAACTGAGCACTATAATCAGCAAATTCAGTTATGCTCATAGCCAGAGCTGTGCCTGAAAAACATTTTGTCAGGTGGACTGCAGGTGGCTATATAAAGCATCAGGGAAAAGCAAGATGAAGCCTGCCTTATTTCTCTTCATTTTGCTTTACCCAAAGCATTCCTCTTATTCCAAATGCACTAGTTGCAAACCAATTCTGTTCAGTACAAGAAACAGGAGGCACAACTTATAAATACTGACCATTGACACCTGTGATAAATGATTACAGGTTGTTTTGAACACCTGTCAGACAAAAAACCCATTTATGCTATAAATGGAGTGTGCTTTGTAAAGCTGTTCTTTGTGAGAAGACCGAAAGGAGATCCTTCAAAGGCTGCTAATCTTGCAGCTTTCTCTATTGGATAGAATCAGCAACTATTGACATAGAATTTCAGATGCTAGGATGTTGCTTTTGCTTCACTGTGTTAGAAATATTCTGTTTTAAAAACGTGAAATAACAGAAATAATTTAAAAACATGAAATAACACAACTCGTATAATTCCATTTACATTTTTCTTCTTCTTAGGGGGATACTTCCTATGTGAAGGACCGCTGGTGTGTGTTTGATGGATTCATGGTATTTTGTCTTTGGGTGTCATTAGTTTTACAGGTAAATTATGTTGCATTACAATAAGTGCAGAAATACAGCCTTGATCTCTGGCCAAGCCCTCACCTCAGCTTAAGTGAAAAAATAAAAACACTCTTGAAGGCCACACTTCTGGTAACAACCAAGACCTTCTGCAGTAGAGTTGGTCCCGTTCCTCAGAGCTAAACCAAACAGGAAGATTATCTTTAGGTCCAGTGTTTGGGGCCGTGGTTTTTCTGCAGCTTTCCACGCCAGACCCCATGGTTACCTCCATAATAATCAGCTGAGTACAAAATGAAAATAATAGCTTGCATCCTAAAGTAAGTTAATAGAAAGACACTCACAGAAGGAAGACTTCCTTTCCTTCTACCTACTTCAGCTATCCATGTCCTTTGAAAAACCTCTCCAGCTTATCAGAGGTGCCTTGTCAATAGCCCTTGGGTAAAGAGGAATGTTTTTGCCTGGTGCCTAAAGACATGTAGTGATGGCACCTGGTGAGTCTCCCTGGGGAGAACATTCCACAACCAGGAAGCCACCACAGGGGGAAAAATCATACAGTACTCTAATGCTTACATCAGGAGTGGTGCACATACTTTATTACAAACTTTGATAAATCAATGGATTGCAATTTTTAAATTGGCTGGGGAAACCCAGCCAGATGGGCAGGGTAGAAATTATAAATTATTATTAAATATTCTAAGGGCACAATCTCTCCTGCTTCTGCTCAATAGATCCTTCCCCTACTTGGCTTGTATGAAGTGCTGCATACTAGATATGGCTAGAATAGGAAGCCTGAACACTTCCTGTTTCCCCCACCCAGTTCTCTCTCTCCAACCCAGACCTGGTCTGGAAGAGGTCCTATAGGATCCCACCAGAGGGTTTGTGTTCTCTGCTTGAGTGTTTCAGCTTAATGTGCATTTTTTTTCTTTGCCCCTGGTAGATTATTTCAATCCTCCCTCCCTTTTAGTTTCACCTTCATGAATGAGATAATTGACATTTGGTGATCTGGGATAAGTCACTTGAATTATAAAATCAGTTGCCGAAAGCGTCTTGTTTCAGAAAACAGTGTTAAACTGGGAGCAAGCGCTGAAAGAAGATTGCCATTGAAAATACATTGCCCTGGAAATATTTATGCAAAACAATGCAAACTTTAGAAAACAGCACGAAGAACAGTAGTGTGCTCAGGAAAAAAATCAGAGGGAAAAAGACGTTCTTTTGTTCCTAGGTGTTTGAAATTGCTGATATAGTTGATCAAATGTCACCTTGGGGCATGTTGAGGATCCCACGGCCGCTTATTATGATTCGAGCATTCCGGATCTATTTCCGCTTTGAGTTGCCAAGAACCAGGATAACCAACATTTTAAAGTAAGTTGTTTGCTAAATCTAGACACAGTGGTATATGAATACTTGGGATGGGGAGGCAGTGGCATTGTGTTGTTTGGGATTATTTTAAACATGCAATCATATGCTTCTTAATTTCTATTAGATATATAATACAAACTGAATTTTTGGGGAAATGTCATAGGATGCTTAAGAAATTCCAGCCCCTATATTAAATAAAAATTACATATATAAAAAAGAAGTTCCAGCCCCATCTTTCTGTCTTCCAATTTTTCAAACATTTTTAAAGATTTCATAAAGTTTGATAAATATTATTTTAATCCAATTTCTCCCATCAATTCTGGGCTGCTATGAATGTTGGGATAATGAATGCCCTGTATTAGAAGTTAGCCCAAGCTTCTATTTGAAGTTCTTTTCCTTTGACCTCTTCACAGACCACAATTTTCAGGTGAACACTTGAAGCTGAAGTTGGCATCCATCTGTCTCAGGAGACAGTGGAGGAAGGCACCACTTAAGATTTAATGGTACCATTCAATTGTATGGGGTGCACTCATCAGAGAGCCCTGAAAATTTGGGGTTGCTGTAGGCCTAACTACACATGAGGTAGAAGTTCCACAAGACATGTTGGATGAGGGTTAGGGGATCTGTTTTTACCTGCAAAACAGGTGCTTGGGGGGGAGGGATGTTGAACACTCTCTACACTCACTGCTAACCTCTCTTCAGCCAGAGCCAGCTGTACCATTTGATAATAAGATAGCCACCTCAGAGCAGCAGCTGCTAAGGGGCAGGTAGTGGTTATGAGGTGTTGGAGGGTAAAGTGATGAGTGCCATTGTGGCCTCTCTTGCACCCCTTTAGCATCCTTAGGTGCGGTGGTTGATGATACCCTGTCATGAGTGTTGGATTGTCCTTACAGGTATATATATATTATTGGGATGTGTGTATGTGTGCCATCTTGTCCTTGACTTGGACGAGTTCTGCTTTTAGCCTAGGTAAGCATGGAGAGGAGAAAGGCACTTGAGAAAGTACAGAGAAGTAAGAAACCAGTGAGGAAAGAGGTCTGCAATTCCTCACGTGGACACTCTTATTTGCTATTAAAAAATCGGACATGCATCCCTCCTTTCTATGCAATTCCCAAGACATGCCCTGCCATTTTTCAGATTATTCCACCACCTCCCAACCCAGTTTATCTTCCCTTTAAGACTGCTTGCCTCCTTTAATCTAGCCATGCATTTCAAAGGGCTAAACCACAGTATGGATATCCCCTGTGCCACAAAGCTATTCTCCACTCATCTACCACATATGGGTGGGATATTGCGCTACTGGCATTGAACTGTGCAGATTACTTGCGTGTAATGCATATCACTTTCCTTTTTCGTTAGGCGCTCAGGTGAACAAATTTGGAGTGTTTCAATATTCCTTCTGTTCTTTCTGCTTCTGTATGGAATTCTGGGGGTTCAGATGTTCGGACCTTTCACGTATCATTGTGTAACAAATGATACAAAGCCAGGGTAAGTCTAAATGATGATTTTTTAAAAACTTTTTATCAGTGACCTTCTGTCTGGAGATGAACTAGAAATGGAGAAATCACAAGGAAAGAGTTCCTCTAGCAAGACACTGAACTGCAAACAAATTCTGCTAAAAATAGGACCCGGCTTGGAATTTGGGGTTCCTGTGAGTCAGTGACTCAATTTGCACACAACACTCAGTCAAACCATGGCTTGATTAGTGTGAGTGAATCAGCCTACTCGTTCCCAGGACAATGAACACAACCTCGCTCACTAAATCTTGGTTGCAGCTCATGATTTGATTGCAGTGAGACAAACCATGAGCCCTGGTTCAGACCTGTTATTGCTATTTATTGCTTGTAAGCCGCTTTGGGATTCATTTGAATGAAAAGCAGCATAGAAAGGCAATCGATCAATCAAACATCAATAACACTAAGTCAAACCATAGTTTAGCTCTGGATAGTGCAGCAGCAGCAAAACCATGGGAAGAGCACAACCACTGTGATCTTTGCTCTGCGAACACAGACCAATACAAGCCCCCGCTCCCCAGTTCAGTTAATGTAATTACATCTTGCATGCTTGAAAGGCTGGTGGTTTTTTTTGTGCAGCCCACTCTATTGCTTTTTTTATTTTATTTTATTTTATTTATTTATTTATTTTTGCAATATATCTTTATTGTTTTACAATAGATATATTTATGCCAGGTAAGCAATCAAACCAACAAACAAACATGCATACAATCAAATAAACAAACAAACTATAAATTGACAAACAGACAGTAGCAATGTATGAAACCACACAATTCTTATAACTAACATCATTTATACACCCAATGATGTGAACGATTGTAAAACTCGTAAAACAAGAAATTAAAAATGACTTCCAATTAGTCTCGCTGCACTTTATCTGTTGATTATCTTATACCGCACAGTTACATATTTCTTATAAGTTTCTGTTAACTTCCCTACAAACAATGCAAGGTTCAGTCTAATTCTGCCAAGAAGTTTCCTTTTATACTGTAATTTTTAAAGTATTCTTTAAAAATTCTCCAATCCTTATAGACTATTTGTTTTGTTTGGCCTCTTATCCTTCCTGTTGTCTTTGCTAGCTGCAGGTATTCTACCATTAGGATTTGCCAATCCGCCATGTTAGGTATTGCTGTATTTTCCCAGTTTCTTGCTACTAAGATTCTGGCCACTGTTATCCCATACATGAACAATGTTCTTTTCGATTTCCCTATTTCTTTTGGCTATTTTATTTTTTTGAATTATAAACTTCGTTGTATTTGTTACAGAGTATTTGCTTGCTCTGCAAAGCCAAACACAGCCTGCCCACCATGATTTGTGGCCTACACTTGCTTGGCGACTCCTTGTTTTGCAGGAGCGGGTGGGTTGGAGTAGGAGTTTATCGACACTTTCCCTTGTAGGTTGCTGTAAGGTTTGTTGAGAAACAAGGGTGTGGAGGCCTGGCCAATAGCCAAACGGCCTTTCCTTCAGCTTTTGGCAAGTATATTCTCTTGTTCTAAGTATCCTTTTGGATGCCGGGTCTCTTCTCTGTGACCTAAAAGTGACCGTGCTAAGATAAGGCCATACCAGCAACAACTGCTGGACATATGAAAAAGGGAAAGTGCTCTGTTCCTCCCCCAGCTTGAAAGCAAGAACATTTTGATTTTAAAAATCGACTCTGTGAAAATCTGAATCTTTATGTCAGTAAGATAGAAGAGTCAAACCAACTGTTCAGCTGCTAACAAGATTTATTTGTTTTCTATTGGAAAAAAAAAACCAAACCAACATTGAGTGCTGTATTTTCTAGCTGTTTCTGCTTGTCCTAATTTTCACTGCCAGGTCCCCTCCCCCTTCCCTTGAGAGGATTCTGAATCTCTTTCTTGCTACACTCATTATCCTGTTGTTATAATTACTTATCTAACTCCATTTCTTCTGAGGCAGATACTATTTCGCCCTTTGTTACACTGGCCTCCACCATCCCCCACAACTATTTTGTTGTTTAGTAGGCTTCCTTGATGCAAAATAAAAAAAACCCATCTCTTCTTCATATTTATGTAATGGGGAAAAAACCATTTCGTAGATTCTGCCCTTGGTGGTTTTGGATGCGGGGGGAAGGTCTAAATCCCAACTTGTTTGGAAGTAGCCCTCCTGCATCCAAAACCGCCAGGTGCAGAATTTCCTAAAGTGAAATTCAGACAAAATATATATAAATAAAAATGGTTTTCCTGGGGTTTGCTTCCTGATTAGTTTACCTAAGACTACAACCACAGGTACAGTATGGTGATTAAAACAAAACAAAAAAAATCCATGATGCTGTTTCCCACATTTCTCCAAGGTGCTCAGGGAAACAAGGTGCTCCAAGGTGCTCTGTTGTATTTGCACTGCATTGTATTTGTAAGGTAGTGAATGGCTCAAGGTCACTCTAAGAACTTCATTGCCAAGTAGGGATTTGAAACTGGGTTTCTTCAGTATTAGTCTCCTGCACTGCACCGATTCTCTTGCATGCAAAGCAGGATATGTTCCTATATCCTAAACAGTTAGGACCCCAGGAAGCTGCCGGAAACCAATTCAGGCCATTGGTCCATCTAGCCCAGGGAGCAGTCTTCCCCAGCCCTACCTGCCCCTGCCAGGGATTGAACCAGAGACCATTTGCCACTGACCTTGGTTGGTTAGAGCATAGTGCTGATAACACCAAGGTTGCAGGTTCAGTCCCCATATGGGATAGCTGCACATTCTTGCATTGCTGGGGGTTCGACTCCAGAATTCTATGATTCTTCTACTGCCCTTCCCCTATAATAGTTTATGAGAAGAAACGTAACCAGGTACAGCATCAAATTTCCTCTTTTGCGCTGAAGCCTCGTCATCTGTATCAGTAGGCACTTTACTACATGGCCTTGGTTGGGTCATCATTGCTTTCAGACTCCCTTAAACAGGGTTGTTGTTGTTGTTGTTGTTTAGTTGTTTAGTCGTGTCCAGCTCTTCGTGACCCCATGGACCAGAGCACGCCAGGCACTCCTGTCTTTCACTGCCTCCCGCAGTTTAGTCAAACTCATGCTGGTAGCTTCGAGAACACTATCCAACCATCTCGTCCTCTGTCGTCCCCTTCTCCTTGTGCCCTCCATCTTTCCCAACATCAGGGTCTTTTCCAGGGAGACTTCTCTTCTGATGAGGTGGCCAAAGTATTGGAGCCTCAGCTTCACAATCTGTCCTTCCAGTGAGCACTCAGGGCTGATTTCCTTAAGAATGAAGAGGTTTGATTTTCTTGCAGTCCATGGGACTCTCAAGAGTCTCCTCCAGCACCATAATTCAAAAGCATCAATTCTTCGGCGATCAGCCTTCTTTATGGTATGCTCTCACTTCCATACATCACTACTGGGAAAACCATAGCTTTTACTATAAGGTAAAGGTAAAGGTACTCCTGCCCGTACGGGCCAGTCTTGACAGACTCTGGGGTTGTGCGCCCATCTCACTTAAGAGGCCAGGGGCCAGCGCTGTCCGGAGACGCAGCGCTGTCCGGAGACGCAGGGATTCGAACCGCCGACCTTTCGATCGGCAAGCCCTAGGCGCTGAGGCTTTAACCCACAGCGCCACCTGCGTCCCCCAGCTTTTACTATACGGACCTACTAAACAGGGTTACTGTGATGCTAAAACAGTGGTTCTCAAACTTCTTCCTCTGGACCACACTGAATGTTTCTTAATGATAAGAAGTATGCTGGAAAGCAAAAAGAAACTACTCCTACCTGTGCTTTATAACAGGGTTGTCCAACAGGTCGATCGTGGGATTCCCCCTCCCCCCCCCAGAAAAAAGCTCAACAACCTTGATGAAGCATTAAGCAGTCCCCAACAACTCTGGTCAATCCAATGGGTAGATCACTGCCAGATTTTTTATAGTGGTAGTAGATCGCAGTCTCTTGGAAGTTGGACAGCCCTGATTTATAATATATCGCACAGCTGTGGGACATCCATAAAATATAAAACAATGCAGATGCATAAGGACATGAATCATTCCCAAAATATAATTATAAACGAGCCTATTACATATGCACCTTAAGTATGTATGCAAACTCAATGAGAGGTGTGAACTTTGTTTTGCCAGGAAATCTCGTTTATATTAGAAGCCTTTCTCTTTTTGATCCTTCATATTTGTCAGAGTTGGAAATCCCCATTCACAACAATATGTCGTGGAGAACTAAAAAAATAGCTAATCCTCCTGAAGAAGGGCATAAATACTTTTTCAGGTTGTATGTATTTTGTATGTGGGTTAAAGCCTCAGCGCCTAGGGCTTGCCGATCGAAAGGTCGGCGGTTCGAATCCCTGCGGCGGGGTGCGCTCCCGCTGCTCGGTCCCAGCGCCTGCCAACCTAGCAGTTCGAAAGCACCTCCGGGTGCAAGTAGATAAATAGGGACCGCTTACCAGCGGGAAGGTAAACGGCGTTTCCGTGTGCGGCTCTGGCTCGCCAGAGCAGCGATGTCACGCTGGCCACGTGACCCGGAAGTGTCTCCGGACTGCGCTGGTCCCTGGCCTCTTAAGTGAGATGGGCGCACAACCCCAGAGTCTGTCAAGACTGGCCCGTACGGGCAGGGGTACCTTTACCTTTACCTTACTCTACTACACTAAACTTGTCCTCAAATCTTCCCACTACACTTGCCATCCTCTCTTGCCGCACCAATGTGGCATCCCACACCTTTTGAGAACCACTGTGCTAAAATGTTCCTGCTCCTCCTTTGGATGGAGAGGAACATATGAAAGCAGCAAAAGAAATAGGATCATCCCAGCCCAGTATTACTTGTCTCTTCTTGTTTTTTGTTTCAGTACTACTACTGCCTGAATAGCTGACTCATGTTAATAGCTTTACTTCCTCTCATTCTCCTTCAGCGTATTGCCCTACATTAAATCTCAATTTGCTGAGGGATAACTTCTTCTGATCATTCCAGAGCTTCTCTCTATTCTCTTGAGCCATTGCTCCTTTCAGAGGATGGTGATGTGTGAATTTGATAACGCAGAGTGCACATTGTTCCCAGGTTCTTAATGAAAACAGAGAGCCTAGCTCCCAGAGCTAATTCCTTAGAGAACAGGATCAGACTGCTCCTCGCTTGGGAGCTGTACAGCTCACCATTATTTCTCGTTTATAACCTGTCAGCTAATCTTTATGCTTGCTGTGATATTTCTGTGTGGGCCAGTGATGTGCATATTTAAGAAAATGAAGGCCAGAACTACAAGGATGGTATTGAAGAGGGAGGATCCAGCATCAGATTAGCATAAGAAACTCACTGCAATCTACCCCACATCAACTAGATACAACAGAGTTCTGCCAGACAGCTAAAATATAAAGTTATCAGAACTCCAGGAGCATTTGAGGTGTGCAAGTTTCATCCCTGTCACAGTATCAGAGCTACCATTAAATAGGCAGCTAGAGATGAGTAGTCATGATCTTAGCTGATGAATACATTCTGCACTCCTTTGTATCAGGGACCATTTTGTTGTGTAACTTAGGGTCACTTCTGCATATTTTAGCTTCAAAACGCAAATATCTGCACTTTCAAAATCTGAATTGCAGGGTTTACAAAGAATTTCAGCATCTGGGAAATTGTCTTTGTTCATATGAAGTACAGTGGTGCCCCGCAAGACGAATGCCTCGCAAGACGAAAAACCCGCTAGACGAAAGCGTTTTCCATTTTTCGAGGCGCTTCGCAAGACGAATTTCCCTATGGGCTTGCTTCGCAAGACGAAAACGGCTTGCGAGTCTTGTGAGTTTTTTCCCTTCCCCCCCTTTTTCTAAGCCGCTAATAGCCGCTAAGCCGCTAATAGCGCTAATCCGCTAATAGCGCTAATCCGCTAAGCCACTAATAGGGATGCTTTGCAAGACGAAAAAACCGCTAGACGAAGA
This sequence comes from Podarcis cretensis, assembly GCF_951804945.1. Taxonomy (NCBI): domain Eukaryota; kingdom Metazoa; phylum Chordata; class Lepidosauria; order Squamata; family Lacertidae; genus Podarcis; species Podarcis cretensis. The sequence continues at coordinate 84,977,204 of NC_137173.1, forward strand.
GACTCGCGGAACGGATTATTTTCGTCTTGCGAGGCACCACTGTATCGTACTAGACTTGTACAAGATGTTATAAAGGACAGGTGCCAATTTCTTATGAAGAAAACTCTAGTGTTTATTTAAGACATTGTTTTCCAATGTGTTTTGTCAGTATCCTTATGCAAAATTTTGTACTTGTTAAATAAATTGCTTATTATCTGATTTTGCTTTTGTGAGATTGTGGGGGAGGCAGAGGGCGTTGGAGTTCTGCCAGATACCGAAACATGTTACAGGGGTTCCTGGAAACACTGATTTAGAATATTTTAACACAAGAGCCTCTGACTGCAGTGACTCCAGCGACCATCTTGACAAATCCTTTCAGAGATTCTCTTTCCCACATTGTACTAGCAGACAGATGTCCCCTACCGCCAGATATTAACTCTCCATTCTAAGACAGTGCTGTTGCATATTTTTTTACCACAAATGTAAATTTATTTGGGGAGAACTGTTACCACTGCTGTTTTCACTGTTCGTGTTTCTCAGGTTGCGCTCACGTTCTCTTTTTATGCCAACAGAAACATAACCTGGAATAATCTAGCAATTCCGGATACACACTGTTCGAAACCATCTGAAGAAGGTTACCAGTGCCCCCCAGGATTTGAATGCTTGGACCTTGAAGAACTAGGGTTAAGCAGGCAAGAGCTGGGCTACAGTGGCTTTAATGAGATAGGTCTGTTTATCTGATTAAAATCTATTATCAAAGCCTATATTTAGATTCTTGTAAATCATCTAGGAGGAACTTGCAATAGACAGTTTGTGAATGTGTAGGGCGAAGGGCTGTTGATGTGGTGACTGTCCTTGTCTTTGATAGATCTTTTGCACTCTTCCTCCAGTTGGAGATTGCTTTAGGAGCATTGTCTCTGCAATCCATCTAATGCTATTCATGTCCTGATATGCTAAGGGTGACACCCTCTGTGACCTCAGTTGCATGCAGTTTTCTCTGACAAAGTGCAGCAATTTGTTCAAGTCTGGAAGGGGGCTGGCTTCTTAACATTTTCTCCTCAAGTCCCTTTCTACTAAAGCCACTTGCCCTGAAAGTAGGAAAGATACAGAGCTGTAGCTTGGGGATGTCACATTATGGTTTGGCCCTTTAATTAAAAAGGTTTGGCTTGCTTGTGTTACTTTCGCAAGCATGAATGTTCAGCAATGAAAAGATGGTACGAGAAATTACCCTTAAAGCGCACGTAAGCACAAATTCATGTGCATAAACAAAAGTCCATATGGTTAGAACATTCACATGCACATGTCAGTAGGTTGTTGGGGAAACACAGTGTAAAAAAGACACACCTGCCCCTCTCCTGGCACTTCCGGAGTGTTACTCTTTCATGCAAATTTTTCATACATTCAGGTAGATGCTGGTAGGTGCCTTTTGTGCAGTAGGGTTGCACCTTCATAACCAAAGACAAAGGAAGCAGGTACACTGCAAAACAATAATAATATGACTACAGTGGAACCTCGGGTTGCGGACGTAATCCGTGACGGAGGCACGTCCGCAACCTGCAGTGTTCATAACCTGCAGCGCTGTATCTGCACACGTGCGTGAAGCGATTTGGCACTTCTGTGCATGTGTGAAGCGTGATTTAGCACATCTGCGCATGCGCGAACTGCGAAACCCGGAAGTTACCCTTTCTGGTCCTTCCGGGTTTCCCGCAGTCCGCAACCTGAAAACGCATAACCTGAAGCGTTTGTAACCCGAGGTACTACTGTATAGCAAAACAGGATGCAGCAAATCTTTTTTAAAAAAACAGACACTGCGCTAAAAAAAAAAGTGACAGAAAACTACCGTGGGAAATGCAGCATAACAACCATTTGACAGTGACATTGTATAACCTCAGCAATTTTTTGAAAACAAATCAAGATGATTGCTCAGTATGCACTTCGTATAGAAGCAGCCTTTTTGTTTGCTTGCATGTCTGTGGTTTGGATAATCAGACTTGGGGTATGTAAAGTTCTTACTTTTTTTGCTTTGGTTTTTGATCTGAGCTCCTTTTCCCTTTGAAAAGTCTTGCGTTTTCTACAGAGAGTCTCTTTAATAAACGAATAACTAACATGTGACAGGTGCCCTAATATTTCAGATCATATTTCATCTCATCTCCCTTCCCTTCTCTGCCCTTTGGTGTATTATTATCGAGTCTAGTTTAGCTCAATAATTTTGATGACTGTGTGCATTATGGAGCTAACTTCTCAGAAAGATGCCCTCGTACATTAAGTATGTGACTGTATTTGCATAGATTTCAGAGTTTTCAGCAGGTGATTCAAAGACCAGTATATTACAGAGGACATGAAAAGCAACTCAGACAGGAAACAAAAAGGATAGGTCAGGTGAGCATGACCATGTGATTACATTTTCAATGTAGCTACATACTGGTTCGAATATAGCGCTCAGTGAAACTTAAGCTTTACATGAATGGAGAAACATTCTGCTGCATGTTTAGAAAATCATGGCAGCTTTGCTCCTCCTCTGCTCTTGCTTTACTACTAGGAGCCTAACCATGTTTTGGCATCACATGGGAACTTGGGCTTATGGCTTTATTCACTCCAACCAAATGGCCAAGCTGTGATCAAGAATATTCTCGGTTTACCATATATGGTTGGTTTGGGAGAAACAAAGCCTGAGCCTGGGTTTGCACCTAACACTAAGCCATGCTTTGGCAGAGTAACAGGAGCAGGGAGGAGTGAAATGGCCACAACTGTCTAGCAGGACATGTGCTCATTTACACTTAGCCGTGGTTTGGCTTAGCATTGTGGGCAGATGAAGTCTGTACAACTGCAGAGCTGGATTTAGTGGACTATATTCCTTAATACTGTATTTGCTGATTTCTTTTTGAAGCCTGTTTTCCTCAGATATATCACAGAACATAATTCAGCATATGTAGATTTGGCAGAATTGTGGGACTGTTAAAGTAGCTTTCCTCCCTAAAGGTTTACTGACAAAGGCACTCAGAGCATTTGGTGTTAGATTCTGAAGAACGTTTCTGGGGTTGTTTTTCCTCCCTTTACAGATGTACACATCTGTACATTCAGATGAGCTGCAGTGTGTCTTCTCTGACTGCAAGGCCTTGAGGTGTTAGAGGTTGAAGTGTTCCCACCAAGTGCTATTTAAACTTATTATTTGCTCATAATATTTGACGATGCTTTTCTGACAACATTTTGTGGGGGGGGGGAGGGTTGAAAAATAAGTATTTTAACTAATTTCATGAGAGACAAATTATTCATGTTCCTTTACATCAAATTGTACTAGGGATCAATAGTACCCCAGCCAGATAGTGGGGTATAAATGACAAGAAGAAGAAGAAGAAGAAGAAGAAGAAGAAGAAGAAGAAGAAGAACTATTATTATTATTTATTATTATTATTATTATTATTATTATTATTACCACCCCACAGGTTTATAATATTCCTTTATAAACCAGAATTTTCAAAACATTTTTTTGTGACCTAGCAGAACTATCCTCTCCCACCCCTGCCCCTTCGTAGCTATCATTTTGTGCAAAGCGTACCAGTTCAGCTTTTGGGGTCACTCTGTTTGCAAGCAGCAAAGGACTTTTGTATTTTCCTCCATTCATAGAAAGATATTTGCAAAATGTGCTGCTATGCCCTCAACACTTCTGGGGCATAGTGTCACTGGCCTTCAAAAGATTCTGATTTGATGATCCACTTCAGCACTGAAGAGGAAGACAAGCTTGCCCGCTTTGCAACTTGTGTGTGATATGTTTACTAAGACCTTTTCATAATGCTTCATGCTATGAAAAAAAAATGTTACAACTGATGGCCGATTACAGCCATTCATAGGAAGATGTCCAACTAGGCAGTATGCACCTCAAAGTATGGCATAACATTTCGGCTGTGTAAAGATTCCAAAGCATGTTTATGATACAAACTCAAATGAGAGGGAAGGAAGGCAATGCCCCAGGCTCTATATCTCGGCCAGACGCTACCTGAGAAATCAGTGACACACCAGGAAACTTTCCCGTCTGCTCCCTGTGCCCCTCCAAAATCAGCTCTGGAGAGCCCCCCAACCCTCTGGAGCAGATTATGAGGATGCATGGGGAAGATGCAGGGGAAGGAAAAAGGAACAGCTTGTTTTCTCCTGCTCTGGAGGGTAGGACTCAAACCAACACCTTCAAGTTAAAAGAAAGGAGATTCTGACAAACACCCGGGAAAAACTTTCTGACGCTAAGAGCTGTTCGACGGTTGGAACAGTCTCCCTCAGGAGGTTGTAGACTTTCATTCCTTGAAGGTTTTTATGCAGAGGTTGGATGACCATTTAGCTGAGATTCCTGCATTTCAGGGGTTGTACTCTTGGGATCCCTTCCAACTATACAATTCTATGATTCTAAGGATAGGAAGAGGAAACTCTGTTGTGCAAGTGGAATGGCAGCATGGGATACAACCCTTGTTTCCTGACCACTGAATCAGATTCACCAACTACAGTGGTGTCCCGCAAGACGAATGCCTCGCAAGACGGAAAACCCACTAGACGAAAGGGTTTTCCGTTTTGGAGGTGCTTCGCAAAACGAATTTCCTATGGGCTTGCTTTGCAAGACGAAAATGTCTTGCGAGTTCCTGCGGGGGTTTTTTCCTCCCCCCCTTTTTCTAAGCCGCTAAGCCGCTTATCTGCTTATCCGCTAAGCCGCTAAAAGCCGCTAATAGCGCTAATCCGCTAAGCCGTCAATGGGCTTGCTTCGCAAGACGAAAAAACCGCTAGACAAAGACACTCGCGGAACAGATTAATTTCGTCTTGTGAGGCACCACTGTATAAATATTCCTGAGTCTGATGCAGTAAAGATAAAGGTGGTGGGATGGTGTGGGAGCATCACACAAGTTTGTGCTTTTTCTCTTCGTATTCCTCGGCATTATTTTAAGGCCTAAATGTCTTCATGTCTATACTGCACTTCAACTCAGCCAACCCCATGCTGATTTATTTAATCACTTGTTTGCGGCCTGTAAAGTGTGTCATTCAGATTGATGAATCCAGCATGGGCTTGTTTTTTTGTTTCATTTGTGACTGGAAAATGTCTGAAGGTTTGGGACTTTGATTTACACTGGGGATAAGATAAAGAACTATTCATATAATCCTGTCACAGCTTTAATATCTCCTGTTTTACAAGTGAATACCTCTGTTTTGCCTTGACTGTCTTTAATTTTTCTTATATTCTACCCTGTGGTGTATTTTATTACATTGATACAGTCTCTTAATTATACTTAATTTATTACATCCCCCTTCATTTTATAGACTATCTAAAATAGAGTCAGTTTCAAGGACACCAGTAGTCTCTTAAGGGTTGCTTGCTTGTATTATGACGTGACAAATTCTTTTATGTGGCTGCTTGTTCTTAAATATGTTTTTCCTCAATGTGGTTCAGAAGAGGCCTTGCTCACGGTTTACTTTGTTGTGTGTGGTTGCCTTTCCTCCTTGGTCACGCCTTATATCACATATAGATAATGTCTGAATTTAAACATCACTTGAGGTCCTTGTGATACTTTGTGCAGCTTATACTGCTGCAGAAAGTGCCCCATTGAATCAGCATTTGGGACATTACTGAGCTGAAATTGCATAGATAATATGGGCCACAGGTACATCAATGGAAATGCAATAATCTGGGACTCAAATAACTGAACACATGCCTCCCCCTTTTTCAGCTTTCTAAGATCCTCAGGTCCAGAGGGGAGTCTCTTCTCATTGCCCTATCACAGGAGAAAATTCATCAGGAGGTCACATGGGATAGAGCCTTATCTGTGATGGCACCCTGATAGCGGAGTGCCCTGAAAACATGACTGTCCCCAACATTTTTGGCATTTTAGCCCCAGAATCCTTTTAGCTAGTCATAAACTACAAACATCCTTTTTTAAAAAAATATTGAGAATATTAATTTGCGTGTATGATTTTTGAAAAAAAAATCCCCATAAGTACAAATATATGCCTAGCATATATTTTCTCTCCTGATGTTGAACCAAAGTACCTTCCTTCCCTGACTTCCTGTGGATTACTGAATTAATTACGGAAATACTGTTCATCAGCTTCCACAGACATTCTGGAAGAACACTACCTATGACAACTTAAAATCATTGCTGCAAATTTTGCGGAGGAACAGTTGAAACACCCAGTTTTGTCACTATCTTTCAGATGAGTTAGGAAGGATGGGAGTAGCGGGCATAGTTACTTAAAACAGGTGCTTTGAAATGTGTGTTTTCATAGAGAGTCTGTAAGGTATAATGGACAGAGGCAAATACAAAACACAAGATAGTGTCCAGAGGAAGGCAGCCAGGGTGGTGAAGGGTTTGGGAATCAAGTTCTATGCAGAACAGATAATAGCTAAAGTATGTTTCACCTGGACAAGAGATGATTGAGAAGAACTGCCATCTTCAAAAATTTGAAGGCTTGTTGCATGGAGGATGGAGCAGAATGGTTCTGTTGCTCCAGAAGGCAGGACTAGAACCAGTGGTAGTGATAGGGAAGCAGATTTCAGAAAAGAGAAGCTTCCTAACAGAAAGAGCTGTCTGACAGCTTACAAAGCTTGTGGGCTCTTCTTTGCTAGAGGTGCCTAAGTAGAAGCTGGACTTCTGCCAGGGATGCTATAGTTGCATCCTGCATTGAGCAAGATGTTGGCTAGATGACTTCCAATATCTCTTCCAGCTCTTTAATTCTGTGATAGAGCCAGTAAGGTGTGATGGCAGTATGTTGGTGTTGACCCATGAAAACTAGAATTTGATTCCTTCTTTGCAGTCTTCCTGCTCAGAAATTCTTTGCACTCATGATACATACATGATGGGATTGATAATCAAATTTTCATTGACATGGTTGATTTAAATAATATTATCTGAGGTGGGAAGGACTAATACAAATGCTATCCCGGGTTAGATTGACAAACAACAACAACAGCTTAACCACATATTAAATTAGAGGTGATGAGAACAAAATCAAAAGTACTAAGCCATCGCAGCGACAAACTGTCATTATTTAATGTTGAGCATTGATTTCAGTTGGTGTTGCTTTGGGAGGGATGTTGCAAAGATGTTTAAGAATCAGTATTTTTTTGTCAATTCTTACAACTCTTGTGTAGGAAACAGAGAAATCTATGCCTACATGCATACACGAAGGCTACTTCATTTGTCTTAGCAGGTACCTGTACTGTGTACTTTAGAAACATAACATGAGGTTTCTAGAAACAGTTATATTAAAAATAAGTATTTGATACATAGCCGCTGAAATGTTGGTAGAACTTGGAGGTGTGGGCAAAGTTCTGTGCAGCCATGGAACCTGCTTAGTGGCTTTGGAGAAGACACAACAATTTCACAGAATTGTTTGAGTGTAAAATGAGATGTTCCTATGTACTGTTTGAGGGAAAGAAGCCAATTCAGTGCTGAAATAATGTGGTACATTGGGCTTGTTTCTGATTCTCTGCTGCTTGGATCTTTATTAGAAGACTAAGGTAATGTTTAGAAGTCCATTCCATTTCTTCCCTAGCACTTCTAATGTATCAGAACCTGGATCAACTCCAGCACAGATTTTACTTAACACTCTTTTTCCATACACATGGCTGATTAAGCAGCCACAAAAGATTTTCTTCGGCCTCCCTTGTAGGAACTCCCTGATACTAAAGTTATTTTAGCAAAACTGTACTCTGTCTTCTCTGCATTTTCCTGGGTCCCTGGAGAATCATACACTGATGTCTTCAAGAAGCAGCTCTCTGTCCCCCCCCCTCAAAAACCCTCCCGTTCATTGGCCCATTTTTATAACAGTCAAAATTAACCCAGAACAGCATCCACGTTCCCCATCCTTCCATTTTAAATGATTATAACCAAGCATTAAAGCTTCTAAGTACATAATTTAATTCAGTAGAGATGTTCTCACTCTATAGAGCAGTGTTTCCCAACCTTGTGCCTCCAGCTGTTTTTGGACTACAATTCCCACCATCCCTTGCCACTGGTCTTGCTAGTCAGGGATGATGGGAGTTGTAGTTCAAAAACAGCTGGAGGCACAAGGTTGAGAAACACTGCTATAGAGCACCTTAGTTTTGGCACAGCAGCTGTAACAGCTATCCATTCTTTTATTTTATTTTAAGTTGAGTACTTAGTGAGCAAACGTAGGTTTTTTAAAATTATTATTAAAAGGTAATTTTTGTAAACAGGCTTATTGTACTGTATGAAGGGGTACTACCCCAAATAAAGCAAAATGTTTCAGCAAATATGAAAATTTGGGGAGTTGGGAAAGTTGAGAAATTTCAGAGCATACCCCAGAATTTTAATTGATTGCCATGCTGATCCCAAATTAGCTGATGCCTACATTAAACAAGGCAGTCAGGTGAAACTAATGTGAATGGATTAGTACAGCTGCCTTGTAGTGACAGTCAAAAGAAAACTCTACAGCTGTTAAACAGGATTCAGTGGAACAGAAATTCCATTGGCATTCCAGACCATTTGGTATTGAATCTCACCGGATACATAATAGAATCTCAGCTGGAATATGCTGCTTTCCAAGTTTGTCTTATTTCCTGTCTCCTTGTTTGTAATCAGACCTTTAATATGGGGAAGTCTGGTCATGAAAGGACTTTGATCATAAAATTAAGGATGCCAGGTTGCATACTAGAGGTTAGTTTGCTTAGTTTTAAATTGACCAATGAACGAGGAGATGAAGCAGCCCCACCATCTTTTGTCTGTTCCTCTTTTGCCCTTCTACCCTGTTTTACTCTTCCTACACCTGGATTTCAAAAGGGATGGAGTACAGGTGAGAAACTAGCTACTTTGTTTTCCCACTTCCTTCCATCCATCGATTTAAAGATAGAGAGCGGATCTCCTGGTTGCAGCCAAGCAGCAGAATTCTGCATGAATGTTTATTTCAGTGTAAATGATTGGGAAATAATAGGCATGTGCAGAGAATGAATTTCGCAACACAGATGAAATTTTGAAAAATGCATTACTCTGGATTAATGGTTCCAAAGACCTATTCTTAATCCAGAGTAATGCACAACCATACATTGTACAGAGCCTTACTGTATTTAGAAACATCTATTCCAACATACACCAATGAAATAAATGTTTTACACGCACTGTAATAGCTCTGCTGCGTCTAATAGACTTGTCTGTAGGCTTGATTGAGTACATTTAATCCAAAGAATGCTGAGACAAGCCATTTCTGTTTGCTGTATTGTCTGAGCTGTGTAACTCAGCCCCTTCTGCAGATGAGCACAAACAAAAATGCTGATTGTATATCCTGATTTTTTTGTGGTTTGTTGTTGTTTTTTTAATTTAAAAAGTTACCTTCCTTTGTCACTGCTCTTAAAATAAATGACTCCTTGTCAGAACACCTTGGTAAGGTATTTGTAGCTATCTATTTATTAAGCCAGCAGTGTCACAACTGGAATTAGGTATTGCACAAATCAAGAATACTCATCACAGAAGCCAGATGGGCAGGTTACAAATTATTATTATTATTATTATTATTATTATTATTATTAAAAAAGGCGCCCAGGTGCAAATGAGGAGTCTGTGCATCCTAATCTGCTCAGAGGTGGACTTATCACAGTTAGTCTGGGTGATTTTTTAAAATCACATCATCATCATCATCATCATGTAATTTGTATGCCACTTTTCCATAGTTAATCATACTCAAAAAGGCTTATAACATTAAAAGGTTTACCTAATTACATACATAACAAAAGTATCCAAAAGCAATAAATACAACAAATCAAAAAGCACACAACCATAATGGAACAATTTCCACATTGATCAGTATAAGATCTAAAAATGAAGATGCAAAAAAGTAATATCAATAACAGCAGCAGCTTCCCCCTTGCCCAGCAATACCGCAGCCTGAGAGTCTGTTCAGCAGCCTCAGCTTTTGTAGCTGGAGTCAGTCAGGGCCCCTCCCTTGTAGGGCAGGTGGAAAAGGCCAGCAAGGTAGAATGCAGATCTTCCGGGACTGACAGCCTCATCCCTAATTTCCCAGATGAAAAGAGGAACAGGGAATACATTCAGTCATCGCTATCCTGCAAAAGAATGTATTTTAGCCAGTGATATGATGACTTAGTTGTTAACAATACTTAAATGTGAGAGATAATTAGTTTCTCTCAGGAAGAAATATAAGCTGTTCAGCCAGTCTAATGATAATTTGCAGTCTGGATTTCCACTGCCCTTTGCAGCATTTCGTAGAAACATAAGAAGCTGTCTTGTACCAAGTCAGTTCATAGGTCCATCATGATCGGTATATTCATTTATGCAAAGTGTTGCCGCATATATTTGTGAAAATGACATACAAAAATGCATTCTGTTGGGGGAAGTTGCTTTGCAAAAATGTTTATATTTAGGGAAATTTCATACACACATGTGTACATTAACAGAACTTCGTGCTAAAATGCTGGTCGATTTTTGTAAGAGCTTTTAAAAAACATCACAAACTGATGTGGAGAAGTGAACTTAAGATTGGAAAAATGAGAAACAACCTCCCCCCGCCCAACCCTGTCTGTCTCAGGTTTAGGACATCTTTCTGAAACACATTCTTTTCTCAATTACATTTAACTCTTTGACACTGTAATGTCTGTTGTTTTTCCTGTGTTGGGCACAGCCCATCTAGGTCTCTTTTATGATGTACCCCTGGGAAGTCCATAGTTAGAGCAGCAACTAGTTTTTGTCTAATTTCTTTGGAAAGGTGAGACAAGTATATGCTTGGCAGTGACCATATCCGCTTCCCGGTATTGCAGAAAGCTCATCAGGAGAGCAGACAACTTTTTAAAGAGGGTAAATTACCACAATCAGGGGGAAAACATACAAGCAGGCACACAAACGAGAAGGAATGGAAGCTCATTAGAGCCATCAGCCTTAATGAAGATGAAGAGAGAGAATGCCTGGAAAGTGCTGCTCTGGACAAAAAACAAAACAAACAAAATTGCCCCATAATCAGGAAATTAATTAAGAGTTATGTGTTTTTGAGCACTGCATTTCTGTGCCTTGACTGGATTATAGGTTCTGGAACAAAGGGGTGCTTCCTGGGATATGAATGACTAAATGTGCAGGTCATGTGGTTAAGACTGCCATTTTAATTTTCCATACATCCCCTCTTCCTGTTTTCCAGATCAGGGTTGGACAAAACAGATTTTATAATCATTAGTACTAAAAATCTCACAGAGGTCCGAATATGCTAGTGGAATTTAGAACTCTGAATGATAAATTAATGAACCTAAGAATACTGTCAATTCAAGAAACATTGCATAAGGGCCTCCCTCGTTCTCTTAGAGTGGCAATGGCACCCACCTGAGAGGAATTCTGGCTGGAAAAAAAGCCCTGAGCCCAGACATGATATAGTAATCATAAATAAACATTAAATAAAACAAGAAAATAGCAGGATGAAAGTCAATTCAAGCCAAAAAACATTTCCACAAGAAGGGTGGTAAACTTTTATAATGCCTTTCTCAGAGAAGAATTAGTAGGAAAGTGTGTGCAATCAGTTACATGTATAGTTATCATAGGCAGGCAATGAAAAGAAAGACTTATAGTTTGTCAGCTTTTTTATTTATTAAAGCCACAAGCTGAGTTGTGACACATCTGTTTTATCTAAATTCACTGACTCTTGGATGTCTTTTGTTAGTAACTATCCTATACCAGAGGGATGCGGGTGGCGCTGTGGGTTAAACCACAGAGCCTAGGACTTGCCGATCAGAAGGTTAGTGGTTCGAATCCCCACGACAGGGTGAGCTCCCATTGCTCGGTCCCTGCTCCTGCCAACCTAGCAGTTCGAAAGCACGTCAAAGTGCAAGTAGATAAATAGGTACTGCTCTGGCGGGAAGGTAAACGGCATTTCCGTGCGTTGCTCTGGTCCGCCAGAAGCGGCTTAGTCATGTTGGCCGCATGACCCAGAAACTGTACACCAGCTCCCTCAGCCAATAAAGCGAGATGAGCGCCGCAACCCCAGAGTCGGCCACGACTGGACCTAATGGTCAGGGGTCCCTTTACCTTTACCTTATCCTATACCAGCGGAGAACAAAAAGCATTTCTCAAGTTTCTCCACATGCATTGTTGCCCCTGTTTTTGCTTTGTCAATAGTAATAAATAATAGTAATAAATCATCATCATCATCATCATCATCATCATCATCATCATCATAATTTGCCAACACTCAGGATAGGAAAGAGGGCAGTGATCAGATGGGAAGGGCATACACAGTTTGTCTCAACCATGCAGTAAATGTAAGAATATAGATAATGACCAACTGGGGCAGAGCCTCTTGGTCAGCAGTCCTCAGGTCTAAGGTTTTTTTAAAAAAAAATATTTTACAAATGTGTCTGTATTTTCACCTCTGGTGTGTGGGAGGATATGCTCCCCTAGTGCTATGTAGAACCTATACATTGGGGCTAGTATGAACCAGCAGGCTGGACTTTGCAGTGCCAGCCTTGATGAAGTTAACTGACGTGCTTGGAAAGTGATCTGGTCTGGAGTGTGTGTTACATTTCCATTTCCTCAAGGATCACCCCCCCCCCCCAGAATAGAAATCTTGTCTCCAAATTCCCTCTTAGGTAGACATTGTTGTTGTTTAGTTGTTTAGTCGTGTCCGACTCTTCGTGACCCCATGGACCAAAGCACACCAGGCACTCCTGTCTTCCACTTCCTCCCGCAGTTTGGTCAAACTCATGCTGGTAGCTTTGAGAACACTATCCAACCATCTCATCCTCTGTCGTCCCCTTCTCCTTGTGCCCTCCATCTTTCCCAACATCAGGGTCTTTTCCAGGAAGTCTTCTCTTCTCATGAGGTGGCCAAAATATTGGAGTCTCAGCTTCAGGATCTGTCCTTCCAGTGAGCACTCAGGGCTGATTTCCTTAAGAATGGATTGGTTTGATCTTCTTGCAGGCCATGGGACTCTCAAGAGTCTCCTCCAGCACTATAATTCAAAAGCATCAATTTTTCGGCGATCAGCCTTCTTTATGGTCCAGCTCTCACTTCCATACATCACTACTGGGAAAACCATAGCTTTAACTATACGGACCTTTGTTGGCAAGGTGATGTCTCTGCTTTTTAATATAGCAGCATGGAAAACAGAATTGGGGGACTTCATATATTGTTAGATTCCAGCTCCCAGGGTTAGGGATGATGGATGTTGTTGTCCAACAACATCTGGAGGTCCAGAGGTTCCCCATCCTTGGAAGGGGCTGGACATCTACCCTTTAGAACATGAGCTACAATGCAGACCAGTGTTCTGTTTCATATGTTCTGCAGTTGATTCCTGCTGTTCGAAATGGGTTAGCTGTGGTTCCAACTAAGCCCAGAAGCCACAGAACTCTGGCAGGGATGCCCTCAGACTCTCAGCCTTTGTTACAGCAAGCCCCTCTGATGTCTCTGCCCTATGTTTATCTTCCAGATTCCTATTTTCAGTACTAGTGAATGAGACTCTTTGTGGAAATTGTGGGTTTACCTTGATTAATTGAAGTTTTTCAGTCTATTAAGGCTCCAGCTGGGCAAGTGCATAAAGCTATTAGACTGAAATAAAGCATGAACACAGTTTGATGTCTCCTATACATGCAGGTTGCTTATTGATGATCTTTCAGGAGTTCACTTTGATTTTTATTATAACTATTTTTGCTCTTAAGAGTCATCAGCTGTTTCTCAAAAACCAGGGCTGTGAACTTTTAGGGGAGGCTCCATTGATTTTGAGACACATTTTCACACTCCTTTTTATCAACAAGCAGATATTTTCCTGTAGATAAAAAGCCAAGTAATCAATATTAGAGTCTTTCCTTAAGTGAGCGGATTTATTTTGAGACATTCTGAATGGTAGTTTGAGGAAAACTTGTTTTCCATACTGACTAAAAATGTAATTCAGATAAATTTATATGCAACAGCTTTTTCTTAAGCCGTGCTGACATATTGAACTGTTTGATTCCTTACCCAAGAAATTTTTCTTTAAAGGCATAGATGAAGAAACATAAAAGGTCAGAAGTTGATGCTAACTTTTCAAATGCTGAAATTGCATCCAAGAACAGTCAGAGTTCAGATTTGACTGGAGTAGATATGGGAAAATTCCTCTCCTGGGTGTGCTGAAATATCTTGCATTTCTGAAAGATCAAAAGTGTTCCTACTGAAAGGAGAAATGCTTAAATGCGAGGTTTAAATCAGGAATGTTGGGACTTGGAATGCTCTTCCCATTTTATCTGGCAGATTTAAAGAAACCACTTGCCAAAGGCATTGGCTTTTCTCTTTTAAGAAACAGCCAACTGGTAAATCTATCAGTTCTGGTCTTTACAAAATTGTTTTGATAACCTATATATAACTGAGCATGAGAAACATTCTTACAAGAGTGGGAAGAAACTGATGTTCTATGATTTAGCAGCTAAAGCTCTAAAAAGTTATTTTCACAAGAAAGAAATCTGCTCATTTTAGCCAAACACTAGAGACCCAAGATCCCCACATTTAAAATATATAAGCCTTGAGAAGACCTGTATAGAGAAGTTTTTAAATGTTTGGTGTTTTACTGTGTTTGAAGGGCAACCCAGTCATATGGGTGGCATATAAATAATAAATTATTATTATTATCATTATTAGTATTGGTATTATTAATGGTTGGGGGTGTTTTGGCAAAGTTTCCTCTCTCTAAAATTGGAGAAGTAAGAATTCCCCTGGGAAAGTGACAATTAATGGAAAAAATGCATGGTTTGCACCAAATGACTGCTATTTAAAAATAGTAATGGACATAATGGGACACACTTTAAAACTTTCACATTAATGTAGTGTGTTTTGGGTGTTTGTCAGCAACTTGGCAGATTATTGGAGGAGATGCTTGAATATTTGTTGCTTCTTACAGGACCTCAGTGTGTAATTTTTTAAACTGATGCCCCTTGAGCAAAATGCTCATACTTTATATGAGACTATGAACTACTTCAAAAAGTTTATCTGCATATGTTTCAATTATTTGTACCGCCATTCCATTTGTAGTTACAGATAGGTAGCCGTGTTGGTCTGCCATAGTCAAAACAAAATAAAAAAATTCCTTCCAGTAGCACCTTAAAGACCAACTAAGTTAGTTCTTGGTATGAGCTTTCGTGTGCATGCTGTGTATCTGAAGAAGTGTGGCCTGGGACCTTCAAGATGTTTTTATTTGAAGACTGTAAGTTTCTCTGTGGGACATACCTGGAGAGGCGGTCCCGTAGGTACGAGGGTCCTAGGCCGTATAGGGCTTTAAAGGTTAAAACCAGCACCTTAAACCTGATCCTGTACTCCACCGGGAGCCAGTGCAGCTGGTATAGCACTGGGTGAATGTGATCTCGCAGCGAAGACCCTGTAAGGAGTCTCGCTGCAGCATTCTGCACCCGCTGGAGTTTCTGGGTCAGTCTCAAGGGCAGCCCCACGTAGAGCGAGTTACAATAATCCAGTCTGGAGGTGACCGTCGCGTGGATCACAGTGGCTAGGTCAGGGCGAGAGAGGTAAGGAGCCAACTGCTTAGCTTGGCGGAGATGGAAAAATGCCGCCTTTGTTATAGCTGCAATCTGCGCCTCCATGGAAAGGGAGGTGTCGAAGATTACACCCAAACTCTTAACGAATGGTGCTGGCACTAATTGCGCCCCCGCAAGAGATGGGAGTTGCCCCTCCCCAATCCCATATCGTCCCGTCCCAGCCACAGGACTCTGTCTTCGAAGGATTTAGCTTCAACCGGCTCCCACGTAACCATCCAGCCACAGCTTCCAAACATCTGGTCAGTGTGTCTGGGGCTGAGTCAGGATGGCCATCCATCAACAGACAGAGTTGGGTGTCATCAGCATACTGATGGCAACCCAGCCCCAAACTCTGGACAAGCTGGGCGAGGGGGCGCATAAGGATGTTGAAAAGCATCGGGGAGAGTATCGCACCCTGAGGCACTCCACACACCAAGGAGTGGCACGATGACATTCATTTATTAGGACTAGCTAATGGTTTCATTCTAGCTCTGCTTACACACAACAACTAGCAGTGCACCTCCATCCTCATCAGAAGATGCATTCAGCCAATTCATGAGGATGGTTGCATATCTACATAGACATTTCCATACACTTCAGCAACATGTGGAATCTTCTGCATCGCAATGGGCGCGGATGTGTGTTGTTAATATAAAATGCGTTAACACTTTCAAAATGTTAAGCAGGGCTTTCCGTTGGTACAAAGTGAAAAGATGTCTTCTCGTCCCTGTCGAAAGGCCATCCTTGACTCTACCTTCTAAAAGATATAATCCAAATGTATTTATCACAGACCCTTCTGTTAAAACTAGATGTCAACTAATCGAATGAGAAATACGCGCTCCTGAGACTTGGTTAGCGTAAACAAATGGGATTCTGATGAATCTTCAGATATAGTTTATCGCCTGTGACCTTGTTTTTGGAGAGCTAGTTGCCTAGGCAACTCAGGCCTTCCTCTGCCCATCTCACCACGGAAAGGGCACTTCCTTCCATCCCTCCCGAGTACCATTCCCATGCATATGATTGCCAGTAATCGCATGTTGCTTTTCCGTAACCTTTAAAGTCCTAAATGGCCTTGACTGTAGTTACCTCTGTAAATGTCTCCCCTGTTATCAGACTGCTGCACACAAAGATTCTCAGAGGAAGCTCTGCTCAGAACCCTTTCAGCATCTGAGGTCAAATCGGTGGCGACAAGGGATAGGGAACACTCCATATTTGGATTTTCTTCCCCAGAGAGGCTTTCTAAGCCAGTTCTAGAAACTGGCAAGCACATTTTTATTTCAGTAAGTGTTAGGAGACTGAGATGGAGAGTTATCTATTGCTGTTTTAAGGCTTTGTGTATGTGTGTGGGTTTTTAAAAAAGATATAGTGTGCTAGTTTGTTGTTTGTGTTGTCATGAGCTGACCTGAGGGTCCGATGGTCCCATGTTGGGGGGAAATATAAAACCTAATGCAGGAGTAACAAACCTCCTCTCCCTGTCCCAAGAGTCACATTCCTTTGTGCAAAGGTCTGAATGAGGCCTCTAGGCATGCAGAAGCTTCCTTCAGAAATTTCCTGTCAACACAGAATGATTGTGGGTGAAGCAGATGTGCAGGGCTGCCATGTTGTGGTATTTATCTTTTCCTTACATTGTATATATCTTTTCCTTACGTGTTCAGGCTCAGTTCCTGAAGATCACTCATGAAATGTGCACATATGATTGCATGTCTATTTCACCAGATCATAAGCCTGAATAATGTAATTTTTTCCCCCAGGCGATGCTAAAATGATGTGACTTGCATGAATATATCCATTACTCTAAAGGAATAGTTATACCTAGGACATTCTACAGAGTTGTGGTTTTTAGAATGAATTCACTTGTACAGTGTACATAAACCCTGCCCAGCATTTCAGTAACCTGTTAAAATGTACCTATGATTTATTTAGCTATTACATAGTGAGGACAATGTGGTTAAACCTACATTGCAGGCGGGCTCCATGTCAGTGTGCTCAATTAAAAATAAGTGGGTATATGTATAATTTAGCTTGCACCTGAGTTTTTTTCCAGAGAAACTATGCAGGACATTTTTACTTGAGCAATTCCACCAAGAACTGGATCTTGAACAATTTCATTGTAATGAATGGGATTTGTGCAAGAGCAGTTCCAGTTTCAAATTAGAGGGGCTCTTGGACCTCCTTATTCTGTTGCACAACATGGAAAGAGAAATCACTCATTGTTCTTGACATTTTTTGGTACTCCTTGGAATGTGGAAGTGATTTCACTGTTGAAGTGGTCAGCCTTCCTTGGGATCCTGGTAAACATTCTCAACCTTGGCACCCACCCCCTGGACTGGGCAATAGGAATGGCACCGCTCATTTTTCAATATGATTTACAGAGTAGAAGTTCCTTTTGACTACAGTCCTAAAAACAATTTTCTGGGAGTGAACCCCATTGAACACAGCGGACTTCCCTTTTGAGTAAAAACACCTAGGATTCTACTGAAAGTGACTTAAATTACTTTTGATTGGACCCCCCCCTTTGCTTATTCTATTAATCACTTGGTTCCCACATCTTATATCTAAATAAATAAGTCAGTCTCTCACAAGGTCTTTAACTGATTAATAATCATAATCATAATCCCAGAAAAGAAATGCTTCCATTGTCATCAATTCTGAATTGAATATATCGTGCTAAAAGATTTTACTTTTGAATACAATGAGTAATATAACTGCAATAGCTAATGCAGATATTCAAATACGATTAGATAATTAGTACATTAATCATGGCATATATGTACACACACACACCAGACAAATTTCTTCCACGGCCTAAGGGTCACCAGTAAATCTATATAATATGATGGTGATTACAAAGCTAGAGATTTTTTAAAAACTGGTGTGCTCTTTGATATCAGATCTTAAGGACACTGCTATATTGAAATATGATCCGTTCTGTCGTCAGGGGCCCAGGGGGTTAATCAAAGCAAACCTGTTGAATAAATGGTAATTGAAAAGACTATATATATATATATATATATATATATATATATGAACCTTTAAAAATAACAGCAAGCACTGTTATTCTCCTGGGTAATTAGGTTCATGAGATCATAGCTATCGCCAATAGCAATTATGAAGAATTGTTAAGCAAGGATACTTGTCAGAGAAAAAAGGAAATTTCTAGCAGAGTCCTCTGCTTCTTCTTAGATGTGTGAAAAAGAGCCAGCACTGTATTGTTCTAGGCATAATTAGCTTGGTTGGGGGAGGGCCAGAAATCATGAGGAACCATAATATCGGTGACATGGAAATGTGAAACAAGTGCACTTTTTATATTCGAGCTCTTAATTAACTTTGCTGTTGAAATGGTGAATGTATTAGCATTGTAAATTATCCTGGGTCCTTTGTGCAAAGTGGAGGAAAATTACGAAACCTCAAACTTCCATAGTATATCTTTTGGAGATGGAGTGTTGTGATAGACCCGGCTTGCCTTTAAGAAACAACAACAACCAGCCAACAAATAACAAGCATATTTTACTCTCCCCAAGGAAAGTAGAAAATCAGGTCCAAAACATCTGGTGTGCACCAGTTCCCCAAAGGCTGATTTATATAATCTGTCCTAGGAGGATTTTGCCCTGCATGGACTGTTGCAAGTCCCTCCTCGTCCCCTCAGCAGCCCTTTAGCTGTGTTTATAGCCAAAAAAATGGCTAGAAGCTGATGAGCTTCCTCATGTTCTTCTGCTGTGGCAGACCAACAGTAGGTTTGCTTTCTTTTCTGGGTTTTATCTTCTTGCCTTCATCTCCTCCCTCCTTCTCCCACTTGACAGAACCCTTTATTGCAAGCACTTTGGCGTAGTCTTATCGTGCTCTGTCCCCCCCTCCCTTTTTTAATCCTTCCTCCCAAGTAGCAGGTGGTACAAAATAAGCAATTTATGGACTGAAGCCTTTTCTCTCCATCTACCTAGCATATGCGCTCTGCACAGTATTTAGAGGGGAAATGCCCTCATATTTTGCATTCCTTGCTATTCTGTGCGAACGATCCAGATGGTGCAGCATGAAAGGTGTGAACAATTCTTCAGTTCACTGAATCCTTTTCTTTTCTAAACTGCCAGTGGATGCATGAGGGGATATTAGCACCAGGGAAAGGGGGGGGGAGTATTGACTATTTACCCACACAAGAACCTCCCCCCTTCAACTGCCATGATACTTTCCAGTCGCTTTTTTACTTTGGGATTATTTGCGAGCTGCCTGACAAAATAACAATTTCTTTTAAAAAGAATGCTCGCTGAAGCAAGATGGCCACAAATATCGCTGCGAATAAAAAAGCCCTGGAGATGGGGCTGCTGTAAAATATAAGCGGACACAGAGATCGAAGCATGGAAAACATTTGCAAGTAATTCTTGGTAACGGTACAAAAACTGTTTCCGGTCACAGACATTGCCTAAGCGTGGCCCCAGTTGTGCTTGCCCCACAGTTCGGAAAAGGGGTGTTGGTATGTTGGAAAGTTTCAGAGGTGAAATAGGAGACCATAGCACAGAGGTCCTCCAACCTGCCGATGGAGGCTTCCAGTGGTGTCCCTGGGTAGATGCCTCAGTCTCCAAGCTTTCATTTCCTTTATTTAAAAAAGCAAGTCTTTAGTCCTCCTAGAAAGAAAGCTGTGGAGCAAAATATGGAGATGCCTTATAAGAGATTTCTGTGAAATGACAGTTGTGTATATATTTTTCTGGTACTGAGGAAAGTTTCCTATTGTTATTAGTCAGTTAATAGCATAACTGTGCATCTGTATTCAAGAGAGAGAGAGATCCATAATAAGGGCCAACAGGACATAAGGATGGTTGTTTCTCTAATGTTGTGCTATGCCATACTCCTTCATAGCAGCCATTCTGTGTTATGGCATGCCTCTTACGCGGCAGCCATTTTGTGAGTGGTACCCAGCACCATCCCTGTGCCCACCTGTCCAAAAATGTTGGTGACCCCTGCACTAGGATGTTCAAATGAGGAAAGTTTTGTGTAACTAGGGTGAAGTCATCTCCTGCTCTATCTATCTATCTATTCATTCATTTTTCAAAAGTAGTTGGTGGGGAGGCTAATTTAAACTGCTGACACAGTACATGGGAGAATTTAACTGTTTCCGTTTGTGCTGATTCTCCAATACAAATTGTCCACTTTGGAGCTACTATTATAGGAAATAAATAACATACATATATGCCTGTATAGCCTGCCTTTCATCAAGGTGTCCCAGCCAGGGTACATTACACACAGCTTGGGACAATGAATAAAACTCTGTCGAGTTTAGCATCACAAAGCCAACAATGAAAACCAATTATAAATAACAACCACTGCCAGCAAAAGCAGTATGGCAAGGGAACTTCAGATCTCGTCCTCTACTCCCAAAAGTCTTTTGTGACCCACAAAGGGGAGACTGGAACTCCAAGAGATTCCTTGGAATCTTCTTTTTATGATTTATGTTTGAAATCTCTCTGTAAAATTTTAATTTGAAAGACCAAATAAATAAATTTGTTTTAGAAGAACCAAAAGTCTTGGGCAAAAAGCATGTGTTGAAACCTGCTGTTGTAAAGCAGGGGACCAGATGTACTTTGACTCGGAGAGCATTCCACGATTTGGGGGCCACCACAAGAAAGCCCTCTCTTGCACTCCCACCTTGCAAGGTTCTCGTGGTGGAAGAACTGCCAGCAGGGCCTTCTCTGCACATCCTAACACTCAGGCAGATCTATATAAGATAAAGCAGCTGTCCAGACATATGGGCCTCGAGTGAAGAGGGCTGTGCCCCTGCCCACACCCATCAAAATCTTGGACCACTGCTAATCCCCTACTGTGGTCTGGCATGACATCCATAGGGCATCTGGGAGAAAAACATCCTGATATGTATGAGAAGGTGGGGGAGCTGTTTGAGCTGTGGGGTCTCATTTTGTAAAATAACATATGGCTTTATAAGAATGGAAAAGCTATGGAGAACTGAAGAAATTTGTAGGAAGAGAAAAGTTATGGAAAGCTTAAGAAAACAAAATGTCCCCAGTGGTGATAACGAAATGTGCTCTTCTGAAAAGTGATCTAGAGAAGAAACCTCTATTTTCTTCTCTTCCCTCATTCCAGACAGTGCAGGGAATCATTGCATACTATGAGACAGTTTATTTATATACTGCTTTTTGGTCCCAAACCCCACAAAGCAACAGTACGTATTAGGGATGCATTGGGAACCAGCAAGGGTCCTACCAGTAGGAGAAATGGCCACTGCAAGCATCCCTCAGCCCTGTTTCCTTAGCCAGTGATGATTACTCTCAGTATTAGGCCTGGCAGAAACTTCGCTCATCCTGAACAATTTTCGTATCTTCTCTTGCTAGCACTCAAGCGACATAAATGTCTTATCAGAACTATGGTGGCTGTGTGTATTGCCAGCCTATCTCTAAAAGACCTTTTTACCATATATAGTAGTAGAACATGGTGGTTGTTCTCAAGACAATGCTGTTTATTATTTGTTATGTGAAAATGTTTAGTGATTGTAAGAGATTTCATGCAATGCTGCTTCACCACCCACCACGCCCATGGTAGAATATGGTTCAGCATGCTGTGGGCAATTCAATATTTCCAAAAAAACAAAACCCACATTGAGGGATTTTTTTTAAAACAGGAAAACTTTTGTAAATAATTTTGTAGTTCATAAGGAGAGATCCGGCACCAAAAGAATCATGATTAACCCCATTCTATTTATCTTAAAACACTGGCATGGATTCTGTTTTATGCATAAAGAACGTGATCGCCACCTAGTGGCACTCAAGAAGTTTTAAAAGCTATGTGTTGAGGAGAGCGGCATTTTATTTTATTTTATTTCTCTAGAGAGCCATATGTCCTTTGACAACAGCGTTTGAGCTGTTCTGTTCTGGCCTAAGATTAAACCTTGTGGAATATATCTTATTATGTTTTAATTTTCTGTTGTAATTAAATATAACATTCAGCTCAGCAGAATATACTTAATATGAGAGAGAGAGAGAGAGAGAGCCTGCCCCTCATATAAAATATCAGGATGGTGTACAGCAAAAAATAAACAGGGCTTTTCTTCAGCTGGAACTCTCTGGAACTCAGTTCTCACCCCTCTCAGGTGGGCGCCATTGCCATTATAGCAGAATAAGTGTGGTGGTCATGCTGAGTTCTGGAACCTCTTTTTCTAGAAAAGTAGCTCTGAATATAAATGCACCCATCATAAGCTTTGCAGATTCCGCAGTAAAAAGCAACACCAGTCAATTTGTATGGGATTTGAATAAATGCTGCTGCCCATATATCAATTCACTGCAGTACTTCAAAATTCAATAGCCCTTTTTTAGAATGGGCCAAACATTGTATTGTTGTGTAACTTGGGAGTGACACCAGGCTGACTCGCCCTGCCCTCAATGTGGCACATGGCAGCTTGCCCCACTCCCTGTTGTCCATGCCTGCAGCTTTGTCACCCCTGGTTGCATGGAAGCCTTCACATGTACTGCTGTACCCATAGAACCATAAAATTGTAGATTTTGAAGCGACCCTGAGGATCCTCCAGTCCACCCCTCTGCAATGCAGTTGTTCCATACAGGGATCAAACTTGCAACCTTGGCATTATCAGCAGCATGCTCTAAGCAACTGTCAGGCTTCAGGGAGTCAGCTTCCTCCCCCGTGGCCATAAATGAGCAGATCAAACAAAAGGAAATTCTTACCAGTTAGTTTCTTTAATAAACACAGAGAAGAACAAAAGAAAGTGTCTAACCAGAATGGCGGTGCTCCCAATTAAGGTCACTCCCCCTTCCGTCCCTATTATCACTCCTGTGTCTTGTAATCTGAGATTGTAGCCTCTGTGACTTTGGGGAAGTGGGGTGGATACTATCCAGAGACTGTGAATCTGTTAACTCTCTTCTAGAGTTTCTTCTGCTAGTTATTCCCCATCCAGTATTTCCCAGCTACTGCCTTCCGAACTGTGTCCCTCTGCAAACCGCTGTTCCAAATCTATACTGTCCTCCTGCTCCTGGGAAGATTCAGGATCAGGAGAAGGGGGTGGCTCCCCAAATCTTCCTCAGTGCAGCTCTTGTGGTGATCACACAGGGTCCCCGGACGTTTGACGGTCTATTGATCCCTGTGCCACCACTGTGATTGCTTTCCCGCTGCCACCAACCCGTTTCTTTCGGGTACACATGGAGTCCAGACAGTTGTTAACATTAACAAATAATCAAGTTTATTTTTATAAGCATGAACAAGTTTAAGGTTTCAGTTAATTTTTCTTGGCAGTTTCTTAATCTTAGTTTCTTTACTGACCTATACGTTCCTAACAACTTCAAACTGATTATCCCAAATATCTATCTGACTCTACCTAACAGTTCCTCTCACTCTCTCACAACACAACTCGACCAACCCACAGACTTATCCTCCCTCTTCCTTCTCCAACTCCCAACTAACTTCCACACAACTCCAACTCTAACTCTAACTCCTCCCCTTGGGTTCCCACTGGCCAATCACATCACACTCATTTAACCCTTTCCTTATGATCTACCTAGGAGGCAAACGCCACAGCCCTCTTCAGCATGGTCCCTGACAGCAATTCAGGGGGTCAGGACATGCTGGCATGTGAAACACCAAGGACAGGATTAGTTGGCCTGGGCCCAGGCACAGGCTGATGCAACTTTCAAGTAGTTCTTTAGAAGGGGCCTAGGTATAGAACATATTGATCTATAATGTTTACATTTACACAGGCTACTAATGAGGTGTGGTGGAGTGGGGGGGGAGGTAATACTGATCTGATGGCACCTTTAATGAATGAAAAGGTTGGACCAGCTTGCTCAACAGAACCATCTGCTCTGATAGGCTGAGGCTCTCTAGGCCTTAAGGGGGGGTGTATTTGCCATACCTGCTAGCTAGGAATTTTTTTAAGGGGAAATGCCAAGGACCAAACCCATAGCCTCTTGCATGCAAGTCACGTGCTCTACTGTTGGGCTGTGACTCCTTGATCTAATGATGAATAAGATCGAGGCTGTCAACCACATTGCACGTCAGAATGTGCTGCATGCATTTTAATAACAATTGGGTCTATTCACTGCAGTACAGTTCCATTTTTGCAAGCGTTTGGTGATATTTGCTAGACAATCAGGCAGTAAGTGGAGTTTGCAGATATTCCCTCAGCTGGTGCTATTATCTGTTTCAAGAGGAGCGGAACCCAAGCATTAAGCATTTTCTCAGCTTTCAAATAGCGTGGGATTTGTATCTAGCCTCGTTACTGCAACCCAGCACTATGAAATTAGTGTAAGAGAAATACAGAAAGAAGCAGCTGGAACTTAAGTACCACCTAGAGGTGCCTTGAAAAACACAGGTCTGGTTGCAGAGTTATAAAGCAGAAGAGGAGAGGGATAATTTGACAGGCAAAAATGGGTTGCTGGAGGCTTCTGGTCCTCTGATGCGTTTGTTTCTGTAATTGTATTACCCATCCATGTTTCTCTTCAGTGGCGGAACCTTGGGGTCTCAAACCAATGAAGTGTGATGGAGTGGGGGGCGAGGTAATACTTTGGTGTCCTGTGCAACACAAAAATTTGGTGGCCTCCCCCTTGCCTTTCATTCTGCCTCATAGTTGCAGCATCCCTTGTGATCTCCCTGAAGCCCCTCACCCAGTCATGCTCCCCTAAATCTACTTCTGTTTTCCTGTCTGGAATCACTCTTAGCCAGACGAAATCCAACTTCAGGGATGGCTTGCAGAGGGGGAAATGATAGGAGGGGATATGTTCATTAGCTATTTCTGCTCCACTTTAAGTCCTGTTTCACAGCTGTATGGCAGATTAGCATTCCCAAAAGTAGGAGTGGTGAGTAGACCTTTTGGAATGAAAGGGACGCGGGTGGTGCTGTGGGTTAAACCCCAGAGCCTAGGACTTGCCGATCAGAAGGTTGGTCGTTCGAATCCCCACGACGGTGTGAGCTCCCGTTGCTCGGTCCCTGCTCCTGCCAACCTAGCAGTTTGAAAGCACGTCAAAGTGCAAGTAGATAAAAAGGTACCGCTCCAGCGGGAAGGTAAACGGCGTTTCCGTGCGCTGCTCTGGTTCGCCAGAAGCGGTTTAGTCATGCTGGCCACATGACCCAGAAGCTGTACGCCGGCTCTCTCGGCCAATAAAACAAGATGAGCGCTGCAACCCCAGAGTCGGCCACGACCGGACCTAATGGTCAGGGGTCCTTTTACCTTTTAATTCCTTTTATTGGAATTAAAGGACCTAACTTAGTCATGTTCAGTTGGTGTACTGCAAGTGAAACTTGGTTGAATATCAATACCCTGGGTCTACAATGTCAAGTCTAGTTAGTAGATAATGCTTGGCTCCTTTACTTTTCAATTAGATTATTAAGGGAGAGCAAATAATGCATTTGGGTCTAGCAGTTTCAGTTGTAATAATCTTTAATTTATTTATTTGTAAAAAATTATATCCCACCCATCTGGCTGAGTTTCCCCAGCCACCCTGGGCGGCTTACAACGTTATATAAAATCACAACAAAACATCAAACATTAAAAAACAAAATATCTAGCAACTTGAGCAGGGGTAGTGTCCTAGGTGACTGGCTTTCTCTTTTCATCATTCCTAATTAATTAAGCCACATTAATTCCTGGGTTTCTCCTTTCCCAAATAATTACCAAAATGGGCAGCTATATAAGTCCAGTCTCTTCTATTTTCACCTCCGAAAAGGAATCCTATAAATAAGAGATCCCACTACTCCCCTTTAGGAACTTAAATCTAAGACGATACCAGTATACTTGAGACTCTTAGTCCTGGTCATTGGTTTGTTTGTTGTTTTTCTGAAATTAAGTTTCCTACTTCAGA
The DNA here is from genome assembly GCF_951804945.1 of Podarcis cretensis. Classification (NCBI taxonomy): domain Eukaryota; kingdom Metazoa; phylum Chordata; class Lepidosauria; order Squamata; family Lacertidae; genus Podarcis; species Podarcis cretensis. The sequence goes on from NC_137173.1 coordinate 85,003,460, forward strand.
GATAGTTCCCACCTCTACCCCCTTTGATGGAAAATACATTTGTGAAATTTCAACCTCCATTTTGTCATGTGCAACGCAGGGAAGGCCTAAAATGTCTGTCAAGAGAGGAAGTCTCAGCATTCTCACTTTGGAAGGAAATTAAATATAACTCTGTCACCTTCCCCAGGATATAACCTCAAAGCAGTTATTATCCCCAAGGTTATCCTGTGCGCTAGGAAGGAAAGAGCACAAGACAAAGCGATAACAATTTACTGGAAAGAAAATAGTGGGGATGGCAGGAAGAGAGGGAGGGAAAGCTGTGGTGGTTCAGTATTCTCAGACAGGAATCTTCCCATTTATTTAGACTTATTCTGTTCATTGGTGTGGTCATTCAAGCTAGATAAAAAAGTATGTGTCTTAAGTGTTCGTTTTGTATTGTTCTTTTGTTTTTGATTGCTAATACTACTACTACTACTACTACTAATAATAATAATAATAATAATAATAATACTGCCTTTAATAATGTTGCATTTTGACATAACACCAAGCCATGATTTGGTCTCTGAGAAGGCATGTGAGCCCAGTACTCATTCTTTCTCCCCTTGCCCTCCCTCTCCCTCTTCCCCTTGTATACCGAGATTATAAACTTTTGTTGCCTCTTTGTGGCAAGCCACAGTTCGCCATTTATCTAAATAGGGAAAATATGTTTTGTAGTTCCCTACAAACCATGATTACAGAGCTTGGTTTGTGATCCTGGTTTATAAGTGATCACAAACCAAGGTGTGGTGTAGTGGTTAAGAGTGGTAGTCTCGTAATCTGGTGAACCGGGTTCGCGTCTCCGCTCCTCCACATGCAGCTGCTGGGTGACCTTGGGCCAGTCACACTTCTCTGAAGTCTCTCAGCCCCACTCACCTCACAGAGTGTCATGGGGGAGGAAGGGAAAGGAGAATGTCAGCCGCTTTGAGACTCCTTAAAGGGAGTGAAAGGCGGGATATCAAATCCAAACTCTTCTTCTTCTTCTAGATGAAACAACAAACTTTAGGCACAAACTGGTCCTGGAAATTTCTAATCTTTGTTTGCCAGGGAAGGAGAGGGGATGAAACTCAGAGCTCCTTTTCGTAATACAGAATCACGGCTTAAATGTTTGTTGTGGAAAATGTGTCGTGCGGATTGGTGTGTGGTAAATGTCTGTTCACTATTTTCCATCAACGCTGATGAACCCTAGTGAGTAGAAAAAAGTTGTAAAAGCACAAGATGTGAGTGAGGAATTATTAAACCAAACACTCCTGAAGATGTACATGTTTCAAAACCAATTATTTTGTATTATTTTGTATAACACATTACAAACCGTGAATAATTCCATTGTGTCCTGTTCCCCCCTAATCCACTATTTTTCTACTCATATCGCTTCCTGAGTTAAATAGCAATCTTGCTTTAATAGTGGGTGTGAAAGAACACATCCAAAGGGTATGAATATTTGTATTCTAAAGAAATCTAGCCTGTGTGCACATTTGGTTTTCATTTTATACTTTTCTGTGGTGCACTTGATCTATGTCAGGATGCAGAGAAAATAATCTGACCCTCTTTCCCCCCGCAGCTAGCAAAAACCAAGTGAAATTTTCTGCTTTTATTATATTCATTTTTCTTATAGGAGGAAACCATGTTAAATCATTTGCTTCTTCATATCCTTTGAGGCTAATGTGGGTTTTATTGAGGGAATCGGGTCCCCCTATTTTACCCAGGGCAGTTATTGAATGTCCTTTTCATTAAAATGGCTTTGTAGCTTTGTTTTCCTCAGGACTGAGCACAAATTTGCAGTTGCTTTAGAATAGTTTCTCCCACAGAATATGAACCATGTGAGAATTGAAAGTACCGTACATTGAAAAGACTATGCCCCCCTGTGTTGCTTGCTGCCATCTCCCAGTGCTTTTCCACACCCACTGAGGAGTCAGCATGGAGTCTTTCTTAATGTGCCACCTTTATTTCTAATTAGAATGGCTTTATCAGATTTTCAGTTTTCCTTTGCAGGTGGGAGGGCCGTATCAGTGCTGCCACATCAAATCTAGAAATCATTGCCAACATGTCCTCATTGCCAACATGTATGCAATGATTGCCATCATCTCCAGGGCAGTCCCGAAACTGGGATGTGTGTATTCCAGGCTGCACTCCTGGCCGAGTCACGTGACCTGCACAAGGTCATGGTCCCCAAAATGAGCTTTTTTTCAGGGCCGTGGTCTTGCATGAGAGCATGGCACCCAAAAACACATGTTTGGGGAACAAAGCAAGTTTGCCACTTCAGAAAAAGTGCTTTTGTCAGGGCGAGATCACACACACAAAATGGGATATCCTGGTTTTCCAAGGACAGTTATGGGGTTATCAGGTTGGAAAGTTTGGGTGGGTCTGTTCATTTATATGGGCAGTTAGAAAAACAAAAGCAAGCAGGCTTTTAGTTGCTGCTAGGTATTTATTTTGATATCTTGGCCAATATGTTTTGTTTTGCTTCTTTAAAGGTTTAACTTGGCGCACTGAGAGCGGATCCCTAATTTATGTCGCAGTCAGGTTTGCAGCAGATGCAGTTTTACACAGCTGTTTCAGACCTCCCAGAGGCTTATTTGGCACAGTCAATAGCTGGGGAGGAGAAGAATGGTCACGCCCATTAAACCATAGCTTATATTAAACAATGGTTTATCATTGTGTGTAAACTGGGCCAAAGTATGAATGACAGACATGCATCTAAAACACTCAGGCGCACATTGGGAGGTCTTGCCTAATCAAGACTCTTAGATGTGTGTGCATATAAGTGTTCTTGAATGTACAGTAGCTGCAGAAAATATAAAAGTGCTCTACAGGCAACCATTGCTAACCTTTTTATTAGTTGTTACTTTGACACCAGCCAGTACACTTAAAAATTTACAAGCAAAGTTGTCCGTGTCACAGAGGTAACCTGAAACAAGAAGTTTTCAGAACTCTCTATTATATAGTTTCTGCTGTTAAGGGAACCAGGAAGAGGTCAGCACAGAAGTTCACAAACCTGCTGAAAGTGCTCTAGAAATAGTTATATGTTTATGATTGATTTGGGGAGAGAGGGATTTAATGGTGGCCTTCGCAAGTTTCTCTGTAATATTTTTGTAATATCCGAAGGTGCTAAGGGATCTGGCGATAGAAGCAGTAGCAGTGATGAGCCCTCTCGCACCTGTTATGTACCTGAACACAACTTTCATTCCAATATTTAAAATCTATGCAGTTTGTCATCGTATGTTGCTTTAATTAAAATGTGGGAAAGCCCAAGCCTCGATTTCTCTCTCCCTTGCTCACTCTCTCTCTCTCTCGTGTGTTTGAATGTCCAAGCTTTCCAATTTTGCATTTGTTTTTCTGTAACTCTATAACAGCTGTTGAACTTCATCTGAGAGGAGAAGGAGGAGGATTGCAGGGCTCAGTAAAAATCCCTCGTGATTTCTTTGACACCATAATTAAGAGTAATTAAAACCCTGAAGCTTCAAAGTCTGCCTACATATCCAGAAATAAAACCTCCCATATTTAATTATGCTCAAACAATATGATGAGTTTGGGGGTGAGAGATTTCCATCCCTTCCTCAGGATACAGAAGTAGAACTGATGGACAGGTTGTAATAGATGGGTACCATTACAGGGATGCTTCACCTTCACAATAGATGTTTGTCATATTTCCCCCCGCCTTTAGTCAGACAGCTTCCTTAAGTAGATGCAAGGACATCATGAGAATGAAAAGAAGCAAGGCATGAGTAGGAGATATTGAAAACATAATAACTCCTGTTCTAAAATGGCAGGCACTGTTTTTCAAATGTCATCATTAAAGAAAATATTTTCCAGAATGTCGGAATACTTGCAGAGGGTTTTTGATTTGGCATTCTGACGCACAACTATTCAGCCACTTTATGGCATGCTTTTAACGCTCCACCAGTCCCAAATCACATCCTCCATCCTGAAGTAATACTTCATATCACAAATGTCAATTTGGGACCATTTATTTTAATTGCTCTCGACAGAAACATTAAGAGGCTGTTGCCACAAGAGGAAAGATTAACTTTAAGATTGCATGGGGGGGGGGCGGGGAGGGGAATGTAAGCGAAAATGATGTGATTTAAAAAGAAACATGGGAGAAGAGAATGGGGGGGGGAGAGAAATATCATTTATAGGTTTTAAAATCCAGATGTAATTTGAAAATTACCTTTGTTGGGCTGATGGCTGAATTCCCTGTAGGCCAACGTTAACAAGGACCACAGGCAATGGTGGGTGCAGTTGCAGCCAAAGAAAAAGTTGAGGTGATCAAAGTGGTCCGCTTTCACTCAGACTCTTGTGTACATACACATCCAGTAAGCAGTGGCGTAGCGTGGGGGGTGCAGGGGGGGCCAGCCGCACCAGGCGCAACATCTGGGGGTTAGGGTTAGGGGGCGCAAATCCACGGGTTAGGGGGCGCAAATTACTTGCCTTGCCCCGGGTGCTGACAACCCACGCTACGCCACTGCCAGTAAGAAAAGCATACCGGACACACACATACACACACACACACACATATGTAGATCACACATACATACTGTTGTGACGTGGGGTTTGTGATTTCAGCTCTCTTGACATAATATGCTGGAGACAGTTCTCTAGTAACACTTCTTTATTAAAGCAACAAGACTGAGACCTGAGGAGGGGAGAGCTACATTTATAGGGACAGGGAACTAGCTAGAAAGGATACATTTTGGAGGGAACAATATCAGGCAATCACAGTCCTGCCTTTTGGAGGAAACCAATAAGACAGAGGATCCAAATACAGCAGCTTAAATGAACCAATAGTAGCTGTACCCTCTGGAACCAAAAGGCAGTTACTTTACCCTAATGCAAATACAGACAATAATAATACAGATATAAAATCCTTTGACTCAATACACAACACATACAGATGCACGGAGATATGCAGATGGTCTCTGTTCAGTGGTGGTCAGTGCTTGGTGGTACATGCTGTTGGCCCCAATGCATGCCAGATGTTTTGTTTCTGGTGTGGACCTCCACTGAGCTGAAAACAGAGAGAAAGAATGATACAACTGCCCCCACACCACACCAAAGCGCCTTTCCTTCCCCCAGTGCAGCCATTGACAACAGAATGGGAGAACTTCCAAAAGAGGAAGGACTCCTCTCAACCTTTTCCTAGTGCTGGAAATGGCTTCGGATACATCATAGCAGATCAGAGTGTTTCTTCCAGTTTCTGGAGCACTCTTGATCTGTCCTCAGTGGCGGCGGCAGAGAGACAAGAGGCGCTTCATTCAGTGCTGCCAAAGAGGTGCTTAGCTTTCCATGGTGTTGACAGAGAGAGGAAAGAAGAGAAACATAAGAAAACAGTGCGTGTGTGTGTGTGTGTGTGTGTGTACACACACACACATATATATATATACACACACATACGTGTGTGTGTGTGTGTAAATCAGCCACTGCCAAATTGTTGGAGGCCTTGGGGAGTCACCAGTAATTGCCTTGCGGCCAGATAGGGGAGCCCACAGGCCATGTTTTAGCCACTGCAATATAAGCCAGTAGAGATGTTGCTCTTTCTTTTAAAAAGATACTAAATAGATCCCCTTTTTTGGCTCAATGGTACACAGGGGAGACGCATCAGGGCCTAAAATTTTGTTTTCTTTTTGATTCTGAAATGTATAGGAAAAGATGCAACATTAAATTAAATTAAATTAAGGCAATTAGATGAAATATCTAATTGATTAAATGCAGTTGAGGAAAAGGAAGGTTAGTGTTCTGACATAATACTAAACTCTATTATCTGATAGAGTAAGGAGAGTGTTTGAGACCCTTTGGGATTGCCTCTCCCACCAGTAGGAGGCAAGGGCATCTTCCATGTTGACTCCTTGTAGTAGAAGAAGCCCAGATCCTATACCAGTTCTGCCACAGGTCAGGAAGCAGGGCCTGGGTTGGTCTCTACAGAGTCCTAAACAGTTTCTCCAGTTGCAAATGTGTCCATGTGGCCAAAAAGTATGATGGACTTAAAGAATGAGTGGAGTATAATTTTGCTAAACAAATCTAAGACATATAGATTTGTGACATTTCTGTGAAGATGGGATAAATTTTGTAGGATTATCTTTGCCTCTTTCACGCTGTTTCTTCTTTCTCAATATTGCGTCATGCAACTCTCTTGCATCTGGGTGGGAGAGTAACTGTTCTCTTGGTAAACTGCAAAAAAATCCACATTTCTCCATTGGTGAAATGCCCTGAATTCGGTTTTGACACAGCAGTGATATTAACACAAGCATACCCATAACTGATGTTGCATCATTGATGTAACTGGTTCTTAACAAGGACTTTTCTGGCAACTTAGCTGATAAAGTTGGACCATTAGACAAGCAAATAAAATAATGCATGTACATTATCTAATTCATTATATGTGCCTTAGTTTTGCTAGAAAATTCTAGCAGTTGTAAAAGAAAGTTTGTGCTGCCATTATGGGGTAGTGGCAAACAACTGCATATGTGCCACAAAGTGTAATAATTGCTCTTACATTAATTGCATATTATGCTCAAACACACACACACGCTAAGATACCACCGACTTAGGAAGAAGGGCATATTCTGGTCATGGCTATTTATGCGCTTTGAACACACCCACACATACATGCATATGTCTTCAGGGATCAAATGTTTTGCTTTGTAATATTGCAACGGCTGAAAGCTAATCATAAGAATAATAGAAAACTCTGTTGGCTCTCTTTTTTTGTGTAGAGGCTTGTTCAATGGCAAGAAAGGAAAATGAAGGAAAGGAGTGTTGACTGCTGATATTTGAAAATGCTCCTTTTAATTTGCACTGCATATGTATTTTATTTTCCATTTACAGGTACAAGCATCTTTACTGTTTACGAAGCTGCTTCTCAAGAAGGCTGGGTCTTCCTGATGTACCGAGCAATCGACAGCTTCCCCCGATGGCGCTCTTACTTCTATTTCATCACCTTAATTTTCTTCCTTGCTTGGCTTGTTAAGGTACTGTAGACCTGATCAGACACACACCTGATCAGAATATAAAGCATGTTTGAGTGGGACTCCCCCACCCACCCACTGCTTCCACCTCTGCGCTTCACTGTAAACTTCTGTTTTAAAATATATATATATATATTATTCTTTTTGTAGAATGTATTTATTGCTGTCATCATTGAGACATTTGCTGAAATCCGAGTGCAGTTCCAACAGATGTGGGGATCCAGGAGCAGTACAACTTCGACAGCTACAACACAGGTAGATGTTGCTAATTTTTAAAATTTGCTTTGAGATGTGTGAATTCTTGCTTAGTCCTACTGTGTGCTTATCAATGTATTGAAACACTTAGGTGTAGGATGCAAATGAAGCATTTGAATTCAAAGTCTGTGCGGTTCATTGCCTGTAATGAGAGAGGCAGTGTGGTGTGGTGGTTAAGAGCGGTAGACTCGTAATCTGGTGAACCGGGTTTGATTCCCTGCTCCTCCACATGCAGCTGCTGGGTGACCTTGGGCTAGTCACACTTCTTTGAAGTCTCTCAGCCCCACTCACCTCACAGAGTGTTTGTTGTGGGGGAGGAAGGGAAAGGAGAATGTTAGCCGCTTTGAGACTCCTTCGGGTAGTGATAAAGCAGGATATCAAATCCAAACTCTTCTATAAGCCAATCCCTGTTAATTCACTAAAACAGCGTTTACAATTTGGCAATCCAAAGCTCTCCGGAGATAGATGTCGGTGGCAGACAAAATCCTGTTGCTTTCCTTCCTGAATCCCTTGAGGCACTGCTTTTTTGTAATTATCTGGAAGTGAAATTAAAACAGAGTTTCCACACAGCAGAACAAGTAACATAGTGCAGTGTTATCTAAAAATGCTCTTCACTCTGGCGAAGATTCTTCCATAACATTTACTCGCAAGAAAGTCTCATTCAATAAAGGTCCTTTTCCAGTGTTAATTAAGAGTTTCCTGTTCGCAGCTCCTGCTAATATTGCTTCCTGTTGGTTGCAGCAGGAGGACTTTTGGCAAATAAACTTTTAATTGTACCCTGAGCAGCTGCTCTTAGTTTCCCTGATGTTAGTTTCTATTCCTACAATGGTGGGAACTTTAATTATTGATTTCTTATTAATTCTTTCCTTTCATTGTTGCTATTGCAATTTCTTTCTTTTTTAAAAATAAATAAATTAAAAGGGGTAAAATAAAAATGTCAACTTTACAATATCAGTCATTATCTCAAAACACTACAGCAAACCAAATAAGCCAAAATTTCAGAAGCTAGGAGGAGAGGTTTTAACCAGTCAGGAATGCCTTCCTGGGAAGGAAATTCTATAATTACAGTATGAAAGCAATGGAATCTCAGTTGCATTCCCTGCAATAGGAATAGCTTTCTTTCAAAGGAGTGCTAGTTGAAATGCAAGGCTAGGCACAATAGAGTTAAAGCCCAAACATATCACTAGTTTTGTTTGTATATATGAGCACGTAAATCGCTTCTGACAAGTGCTTTCTGACAAGTGTTTCCCCCCCTCCAGATGTTTCATGAAGATGCTACAGGAGGATGGCAGCTAGTAGATGTTGATGTGAATAAGCCTCAGGGCAGAGCTCCAGCATGTTTGCAGGTAGGGCATTGCTGATGATTCTTTTTTAAAAAACAAAGATACCAGTGCAACAAACCAACTGGGAATGTTTCTTTTCAAATATAGACAGCAAGTGGGGAAATGACCACAACGGAAACTCAGAAACAGCTCTAAATTTAGTATTTACTTGCCAGATTTGTTGTACCTTTCATATGTCTGTGCGTGTTAGGTGTAATGTGAAATGAATGGCTCATGTGCACAACAGTTAGTCCAATTATACGTTCACCTTGCCTAAGCAGAATGTGCACGCAATCTGTTATGTACTGAAGTTCTCACCCTGGGCCAGCAGGGGGATACTGTAGATAGTTCAGGTCCACATATGCAAATAAGGGATCGAAAGTGACTTTCAGTGATTGGATAGTTACAGAAAGTTGTTACAGTTACGTTGCACTGAAGCTCTATATAAGCAGGCTGGCTGAACCCTTCTGTTCAGGTCTGTTCTGGCCTGTGAATAAATAAGAGCTGTTTGAAGAATTGCTGTGTTGTCTGATATGTTCACCCACAACTTAACACAATCCATTTGTGAAGAGGGAATACCTTTTGTCAAAAGAGGCTTGTGGAATGTTCACGTTTTAAAGGGTTTTGTGCGCACTCTGTGCACTTTGCATAATTTCTAACAGGTCTTAGGAAAGGAGTGTATCTTTGTATATTCTCCAGATAATATGCATAGTCTCCCAGATTATATGTTTATCTTGGCAGAATTGTGCACACTGTCCAGCGGGCTCATTCTTCAATCAATAAGCGTAGCATCCAAGAAATATGTCTCTGCTTATGATCAAGATGCATAATCTCCTAAGAAACACATCCTTGGCTGTTGTTCCTTCGTGGGTGGGTCCAAGCCTGAATGTAGGCCAGTCAAGAACCTTTCCAGCTAGGAACACAAATTTCCAAAGTGATGTCAGCAAATACAAATTCATATTGCAATCAATGCAGGTACATATCTGAAATACCCCAAACCTCCATTTCAAAATGGGAAAATAAAAAAATGGGCCAAATAGTAAAGCTTTATTTTCATAAAGACGTAACCAAAACTATAACAAACAACTGCAAAACTTGGGGGGGGGGGTGTTCCGGACATTTGTGGTGATGAGGACATTTCTTAAGGTACCATTTCAAATTTGATACAGGATAATAAAATACCTGATAATTCTTGTGAATTGTTCCAGCATGCAGCTGTAAATGTATTACTGAGCATATAGGAAAAAAATTACTCAGTGTAGACCCACTGAAATTAATGGAGCTAACTTCATCTTTATCCATTTCAGTTGGTCTGCTCTCAGTAAAACCTATCTGAATACCGCCCAGTTTTGGAAATACTGTACTCAATAAAACCTTATTCTTAAAGCAGGGGTAGGAAACAGCATGAGAGCATCTGTGGCATGGAGATTAAGAATTCTAGAGAGCTTCTTTGCCTCCTGGGTAAGATATGTCCTCCTCTTCAGATTGTTCCTGCCTACAATGCTCCAAATTCCAACCAACCATATTTTTAATTTTTCCCTAATGCCCTTAATATAGCATCATTCTGGGAAATGGTGATAACTTAAAAGGGTAGACCCCACTAAAATTAAAATGATGGATCCCCAAGGGCATGATTCTGTGCAGTAGGTATCACGGTAAATTAAAATGGTGGCTGCTTAACACTACCACTTGCATCCATAAGATCAGAGCGGTAGCTGAAAATGTACCATCAACATAGCAGTGGGCATTCCTGTTGTGTTGTAGACCCAGTAGTTGCCAGTGGATAAGACATGGTGATACCAGGCCTGTGCGATGCATTACAGCGAGCAGGGAAAGGAAGGAACATTGCACCTGTGTCAGCTGCAATTTCCTTTCTATCAAGGACTGTGTGGTTACGAGATTTCTGGGTGTCTCTAGAGCACCTGCAGGTTAGATGCACATTATAACGGCCTCAAATTGCCTCAGATGTGTGCTAGAAAACTGTCAGAGACAAGGCCGAAGTCTTAACTAATGCACGCTGACAATGTTTTTCTAGTGTTTGCTTTTGCATGATTTCTTTGCTCAAGCCATATACAAACACAAATCAGAGATAAACAGTGTGTACGTGCAGGAAACTTTGCTTACAGAAGCAAATGCATTCACAGCCTGACGAAGCGGGTTCTGCTTTTATTTGCATGGTAGGGAATAGTGGTCACTGATGAAGCAGGGGCACCTCAAAGCACAAACCCAGCAGGATTACAGTATTCTAATAACCTGCTACGTGTTTTCTTGGAAATAGCCTTGATAATCATTGGTTCAGCTTTTGTTCTACAGGTGGTAGCCAAGGTAATACAGTACTGGTGGGGAGGGGGTGGATGGGCAAGAAGGGGGAATGAAATTGCATGAAAGTGAAAAAGCAGCTTGGAGATTTGGCCTGAGAGCTCTTCAATAAGTTATTTATGTGTTTGTTTAAAAGCATCAGTAAGCCACATAATATTTTTAAACTCTCTAAGCAATGTACAGTATCAAAGCAAACCGTACCATTACAACAAAAATATAACCAGAAACCAATAAAACACCAGTGTTAAAGCACGTAAAGACAAATAAAAGCAAATAAAATAGGAATTGCGGGGGGGGGGTGTTCAAATAAATAAAGCAGGGTCCAATCTTATGGGTCAGAAAAAGCCTGTGCAAAAGGTTAGCCTTTACAGGACATCCAAAGCAACTGATGGTTGCTGCTTACATTTGACAGGGGGCTAGGCATTCCATAATACAAGGGCAATAGCAGATAATTCCAATTTTTGTGTCTCTGCTCTGTTGGATGTAGGACCCTATATATACTAATGGGTGGTTTCATGAACTTAAACTTTCTCGCGGGCCAAATCTTCACATTTCTCCCCCACCCCCAAACTGTTTTAAATCTAGAGGAGTTTGTGGAGCAGACTGGGAATTTTGCACATGCAACTATTGAGAGGAAATATCTTCAGGGAGGGGGGCATCCTGTGTGCTAGTGAGGGTGGACACTTTCTTTCTGTCCCTCAGAGTCATGTCTCTGTTAAAACAGTCCCCAGCATAACCCTAGCATGTCTGAGAAAGCTGCTTGGGAGTCGCTTTGAGACTGAGTAAAACCTGCCCCTCACTAGTCGCGAGAGCCATCAGAGGCAGGAAGCAGACTTTGCCCCTACCCACATCCCTTGGCTCTCTTCTGTATACATGAGTGGTTGACACTGACTTCTGAAGAACAATTGGGTCAAACCTGCCCTGTACATAGGAGCTGGGACTCCCTTTCTTATATCTCACCCTTGCACAACTCAGGCCCTCTATCCACATGCATCTATCCATCATAACGAGGCAGCTTTATTTAGTTAATTAAAACGATCATTTGTTTTGCCTGAAAACTTCAGTCAGCTGCACAAATATATTTCATGTTTCATTCTAAAGATGGGTCTTTTTCCTTAGAATGCATCATGGAAAATGTGATTGCAGGTAATTAATATTTTCAGGGCGGGTCGCTAGCTGTCGCTGAATCTGACTATATTCCTAAGACTACAGTGGTACCTCGGGTTAAGTACTTAATTTGTTCCGGAGGTCCGTTCTTAACCTGAAACTGTTCTTAACCTGAAGCACCACTTTAGCTAATGGGGCCTCCTGTTGCTGCTGCGCCGCCGGAGCACAATTTCTGTTCTCATCCTGAAACAAAGTTCTTAACCCAAGGTACTATTTCTGGGTTAGCGGAGTCTGTAACCTGAAGCGTATGTAACCTGAAGCGTATGTAACCCGAGGTACCACTGTATGTTCTTGTTGCCTATGGCATCCAGGAGGTTTGCGAGTGTGCAAGCTAATTCTTATTAATTATGTGCTTTCTTCCTATTAGGGAACTTGCCTGGATAAGTTATTTGCTCTTGCTATTGTTGCTGGTATAGCGTATTTTAACTTCTGGTTTCTTCCTGCGTACCATAAATTGCTCCTGCTGTTACACTGTGTGCAGTTCTCTGTCTCATGGAAACATTTAGCCTAAGTGCCAGGTTTCAGAGGCTTTCTTACCCAACTCTGCAGGAAATAGCACATTCTTTTAATCCTGTGCGAAAGGCATGCTTTCTGTTTCATTGTTTCTACTCTTGTTAAGAGTCCAAAATAACAGGGGGGTATTCATTATTACTTTTCTCCCCCCCCCCTTTTTTTATTTCTTTTGCTGAATATACATTCTTTTTTTATAACATGTGTAGAATATGCATGGCATGATAAAGACATGGAGAAAGGCATCAAGCAGCCTTTCCAGGGAGTTTTGTATCAGTCTTGTAACAGCTAGTAATTCTACTTATCACCTGGATTTGTGCCAGTGTCTGCATGGCTTCCTTGCCCAGCCATTTATCTCCAGAAATGCCATATGAATTACAATGGGAATGAATAGTCTTGAACTGAATTTTGGGTTTAAAGGGTTTGTAGGAGAGTTATGTTCATCGTTTTCGGCTCTTTGCGTGTTGATTTGTGAAATGTGGTGGCACCTAAGTGCTTAAATCATTTTGAAATGACTTGGTTTATTTATAGCTCGAGTATTTTAGGGTAAAGGTGAAATTTGGGCAGAGCCTAAATTTCCACGAGTTTCACGTTTTGCATCAAAACTTGTCGTTTGACAACAACAAAAATTGGCAGGGTACTCATTAAAAAAAACACCTCATGCTTTTCATAATGAAAGTAACATAGCAGTAGAGAAGATGTTGTGATTTTGACTGACTGAATTACAGTGTGTACACTTTGCATATATGACAAGGAATACTGTGTTGAGGTAAAAAGTTGCAGTATGCTAGCATAGGATTCCAGAAGCTGGGCAGCACAACACGCTCAGCACGGCTGGAAAAGATTCAGCTACGTTGTGGTAGACTGAAGGAGTGAGAGGTGAGTCCTCAGTTTGAGGAGAGAGCATAAGGACCAGATAACATTCTATTTTCTTCAGAATTCTATTATGGCAGAAGTAGAGGGGAGACTGAAATTACTCTTCCCCTTTCACAACAAATAACAGTTCTGAAATTCATTGGGCTTGCTCTGATTCCAATCTTTTTCACCTGTGCTATGTCTGTGCCACTATAGTTAGATTAAGCTGATGTTCAGTAGTAATGGGCTCTGTAAGACAGAATCTACCAACTTGTTTATTGGTGTTTTTTTATGGAATTTTTCCAGAGAAGTAACATGGGGCCAACTTGCTTCATTTTTATTGTGTTCCAGAAACTTCCAATATACCTTAACAGTTCCCCTGGCAATCTCTGCCCACTAATATAAAATGATTTCACCCAGAGTCTGGATAAATAAAAAAATACACATTGTCTGAAGTTCAACAGACCCCATTCCACCCGAAGATTGCAGACTACTCTATGAATCTGTGCAGAATAAAATGAAAGTAGTATATACCACAAACCTAAAAATAATAAACAGGGAGTTTCTTTCAAATCACCTGTGTAGTCCTTTGAAAACAACAGCTTTCACCTAATGATAGAGAAGAGGGAATGCTAACTAGCTTACTAACATCATCTCCATACTGTACTTATTTATTGTGTTTGGATTGAACTATATTTGCCATTTCTTACACATCAGAATAGTGTTCCATGATTTATTGGGGGGGGGGGAGGAACGGTTACAAAATTCCTATCGTGCAAAAGGAAGGTAGATTTTCTCCATACAAAGACGAAGCAACTCTCAGTTTCTCAAGTTTCCTGACCTAGAGTACAATCAGATCTTAAATACTCTAGTTGTACAACTTAACATCTATAATTGCTTTTCAAACTGCGTTCTAGGGATCTCTCTAGCTCTCCCATGGGCAGCATGAACACTAGAGAGCTAGGGTTTGACATCACTTCCTTCCAACATCTCTCACTCAGCACTAAGAGATTTCTGTAGAGAGGTGCCTGGTATCCTGAACATGCAGGGTTCTCCACTTATAGGCTCAGCTCTGCAAAATGCCTCCCCTACATGTGAATGGGGGTTGGCCTATCTGCTTCCCTTAATTCTTAATCATGTAAGTGGGGGAATCCCCAAACAGGGCATGCATAGTTGGGAAAGAATAGCCTTCAGGCCTGTCAGAGATCCTGTAATTCCACCCAAACAGTTCAAAATATGGTGTAAGTTCATACATGAAAGGAAAGGGGCACAGCTGGGCTCTAGAATTATATATGGGATTGCCTATGGTAGTGGTTTTGGAATAGCTAGACTGGTGACTGGGAGTGGCCACCGAGACCATAAAACACTAGCCCTGAAAACCATACATTGGCTCCCAGTATGTTTCCGAGCACAATTCAAAGTGTTGGTGCTGACCTTGAAAGCCCTAAACGGCCTGAAGGAGTGTCTCCACCCCCATCGTTCAGCTCAGACACTGAGGTCCAGCTCCAAGGGCCTTCTGGCGGTTCCATCACTGTGAGAAGTGCAGTTACAGGGAACCAGACAGAGGGCCTTCTCGGTAGTGGTGCCCGCCCTGTGGAAAGCCCTCCCATCAGATGTCAAGGAAATAAACAACTACAGTCATACTTTGGAAGTCGAACAGAATCCGTTCCAGAAGTCCGTTCGACTTCAGAAACATTTGGAAACCAAGACGCGGCTTCTGGTTGGTTTCTGATTCTGCAGGCATGCTGGAAACGATAGTGGAAGCCACACTGGACATTTGGCTTCCAAAAAAACATTCGGAAACCAGAACACCCGCTTCTGGTTTTCGATCTTTCGGGAGCTGAAATGTTCAACTCCTAAGGCATTTGGGAGCTGAGGTACGACTATAGCTGACTTTTAGAAGACATCTGAAGGCAACCCTGTTTAGGGAAGTTTATATTATATTATATTATATTATATTATATTATATTATATTATATTATAATCACATCTTCATAACACTTTCTAGTCAAAGTGCCTGATGTCTCTGATCCATAAACAAAACGGAAAAGCATGGGTGGAAATGGAACTCTCTTTTGTACTTTCATCTGCTATTTTATGCAATAGGCCTTCAGTGGTGCAACGGGTCTGTGCGTCTGACTGTTAACCAGAAGGTTGGTAGTTCAAGCCCACCTAGGGACTGCTATGGGCAGAATTCCTGCATTGGAAGGGGTTGGACTAAGATGACCCTGGGGGACCCTTTCAACACTACAATTATTTGCTTTTATTATTTCTGGCTTCCTTAATCTGGCCTTGCAAACTGAAGGGAATGAAAGCTTTTGCTTTCTGGAAATTATGATGTTGTGCTTTTGACTGTGCATTGATATTGCCTCACTGTTCTATAACTTACATAGTTTAACCACCTTTCATCCCTCTCTCTCCCCCCTCCCCACCTTTTTAGTTGGTTGCACTATATGGTTGTGGCTGTGGGAAGAGGTTACTGCCCTTGCCAACTCCTAGGGTTGAGAAGAATCAGTGCTCTTATAATTTTGCATTGGGCGAATTCAACTTAAATAATCAAGTAATGAGGAGCTGAGGAAACTTAAAAGAGATTTTCTAAGGCCATATGGCAAGTCTTGTAGAAAAGATACTAGAATTAGCTCCTTGGGGTTGCATCCGACTCTGAATTCTGTGTTTTTACAGCACTAACAGGCTGATGTTTACAACCTCTGGGCATATTTTTATTGTGGCCTTTAGCTGCTAATTATGTTCTAAACTGCATAATTGGTTCTTTAGCCCCAGTTTGAGCAATTTTGTACTATGGTGAACTGTTGTGTTTTTTCCTTGACTTTTAACAGTTTTTTCATATAATACTGCCCAAAATTATTTGGGTGTTTTAAACAGTGTTAAACTGATTTGTATTGTGTAACTTGTGAATTGCCTTAGGAAGAATAGGGTTTTCCATTGAAATGAAGTGTACAGATTTGTTTAATGATGGATGGATGGATGGATGGATGGATGGATGGATGGATCGATAAATGATACTGGGATGCTGGCCTCACAGTCCTATACATGGATAATCAGAAATAAGGCTCATTTAAGTATCACCATAGCTCTCTTCCTTTTTAAAAAAAGTATCAGCAACTTCCAAATTTTACTCTGTGCCTCCTCGGCTTTCCATTTCATCCAAATCTGTCATCAGTTGTGTCTCACTGAGGCGATCATTTTAGTCAGCAGTGTGCTTTGATTGCTATAATTGTGCTACAGAGAGAGAGAGAGAAACCTACATGGCAATTTAAATGCCTGTTTGATGGGGTTTGAAATACTGGACCTAGTTAACCCCACAGATCAAGCTTTGTAGAAGAAATTAAAATTATATATTAATTTTAATAGTTCTATTGAATACTCCTATGGCCCATGACATCAGTTTAGCTAAAAAGCTTGCAAATGACTGCCAGCAGAACCAGTGAATTAATCCACCAGTGAAAAGAATTCTAAAACTAAGAATGCACATTCCAATTGGTACACCTCATTGTCGCAGCATCTTGGTTTCCTACAGAACTGCAATCATGCTCAGTGTTCAGGTTCCTGAGAAACTCAGTTTTCTAAAGAGTATGGAATCAAAGAGTGGTATGAAACAGGGCTCAGTTCTTTATCTTTGGCATATTGTTCTCCTTGTGGCTCTCTTAGACCTTGAGCTCTACTGAAGACGGTGTGTACAGTACTTTAATTCAAGGAGAGACGGGAGGTCTGTTCAACCTGGCGTCTCCCCACCAATAACAAAGTGTGGGTCCTTATCTGCAAGATGTTGTTTGCAGGTGATGCAGCCTTTACAGTGCACTCCGAGGAAGCTCTACAGTGTCTCATCAACCATTTTGCCCAAGCCTGCGGGGAATACAGTCTTACCAGCAGCCTGACAAAGACCAACATCCTGGGTTAGGACATCATCAGCACTCCACACATCAACATTGATAACCACCCTCTTGAGGTGGTAGATGCTTTTGTCTACCTGGGATCCGCCATAACCTGCAACCTCTCCATCGACACTGAGCTGGACAAGCATATGGGCAAGGCAGCTACAGCAATGGCTCTTTTCTCCAAAAGGGTATGGGAAAATGTGGTGCTAACACATAATATCAAGATGAAGGTCTATCAGGCTTGCATGCTGAGCACACTGCTTTATGGAAGTGAGTTGTGGATAACTTACAACTGTCAGGAGCAATGCCTCAACGCCTCCCACATTTGCTGCATCTGGGAGATTTTAGGCATCACATGGCAGAACAGAAGGTGTGCTCTCCCAAGCCCATATTCTTTCTCCTGTCTCAGCAGCATCTATGGTGGCTTGGTCATGTCCACAGAATGGAGGTTGGAAGGGTCCCTGAGGACATGAGGTACAGAGAGCTGGCTTCAGGCACCAGGCCCATTGGCAGACCAACTATGCATTGCAAAGATGTCTGCAAACGTGGTATGAAGATCAGTGCATTGCCTGGAGACAGTCACATTGTGCATCCATAGCAGTGAGCAGAGGGGGAAAGACCACCAGGAAGAGAAGAAACGCCATGGTGCATCTGCAGCAGCGCAAGTGGACACCTTCATCTGCCCCAGCTGTTTCAAAGCATGTCTCTCTCATATCAGTCTCTACAGTACAGCAGGTGCTGTAACCTTCCAACAGTTTGACTTCACCCGCAGAGGCACACTTCTCCATTGTCTCTGTGGTCAGACAGATGTCAACCGCGGGTGGAATTCTGTTTTGTGCTGTTATGAACTTTGAGTTAGCACAAGCATTGCAGTTTGTCAGATGGGGTCTGTTGGGCGAATCTCGCCCCATGTTTCCAGTCCTCACAATTATGGGAAACAGTTTAAGAAGTAAGTTGAAGCTGCACCGCAGGTGCTCTTCCATTGAGCTTCAGCCCTTCCCAAAACAGTTTCTTCCAAAGCAATTCCTTCAATGGCCCAGCACAACTTGGCAGGCCAGGGGAGGACCATGGCAGGCTGAACGTGGTTTGCAAACGCCCCATTGTGCAGGCGCACCAATGAGAGCAGAAGATCAGTTCCACCAGTGCTTCACAGCTCTGATATCACTGCCCCCACACCACCCCAATGAGCAGCACTGATGTCTCTGTAGGGAGGGTGCTGGCTGCAACTGAGACGGAAGTTCCAGGCCAGTCAACTCCCTTGTGTGCTACTTTTCTGCTTGCAGGGTTTTTTAAACATAACAATGATGATGATGATGATGATGATGATGATGATGATGATGATGATGCAGGGATGTGGTCAAAAATACTATGTTTCCCCTACCTGCAGACTGAAGCCCCGTGAAGTCCATTCTACCACTGTGGATCACTACCACCCTATTCCCCCAGTCTACCTGAGGCCACCCATCAAATGTACAGCAATCAAGTATGGAGGCTTAAGTGTAAGATGCACATTGTAGACATAATCATACATTCTGAAATTCTTTAATGCATAGTTCTCCTAATAGATGTGTAATTTATGTCTTCAAAGCTTTTTAAGAATTGGGAGTATAGTTGTTCCACCACCACTGCCCCAGCAAAGTAGGAAATCCTTCAATTTTCTGCAGCTGTATAAAACTGCGTTTGATTACTTTGTGTATATAAACTGTGTTCAGCATTATAAAGTAAAACTGCCAGATTTGGGGAAACATTATGCACCCTCCTTCAGCATCCCCCCCTTCCCCATCTACATATCTCCTTTCTGCTTTATTTATTTTTCCCCCCAGTAGAGGAGGTAGCAAAATTGCCTTGATTTCTTTGAAATGACATTCTTTTAAATGTGGGCTTGTTTTTATTTCAGTACAATACTAAGAATTTTCTATAGAAAAGAGATGTGAGTATTTGAAATGACACCATAGCAACAAGGCTCAGATTACATTCCAGAATTGCGTTTTGACATTAAAGTGGTGGTTGTGGGGTGATGGGCTGAGTTTTTTAATCGGGGGAAATTCAGATCATTTCCCCCAAGACAATCCAAGGCTTTGAAAAATGCACACACACCCTCATTCTGCCAGAGTAAATTGTATTAAGGGGGGTGGGGTGACGGAATGTGGGCTGACATTTTTTTAAAAAAATAATATTTATTAACATTTTTAAGACTGTAAAAGAAAGACAAAGAATTAAACAAAACAAAACAAAACAATGCAAAAACAAAAACAAAAACACCACACAACACCAACCCCCAAACATTAAATTAACAAAACCAAACAAACACAATTTAAAACACATCTAATAAGTTCAGTATCTTAACTTTCATTTACTTGTTTCAACGACCTCCTCACACCTCCCTTTTTGTATTCCACTTTAATTAACTGTTTCAGCAATTCCTTTCCATCTTCCTCTGTTTTCTGTCCTGTAATTTATCTTAGCATATTCTAACCTTATTTTTCCCTTTAATATATAATTTTCTTAACATATTTTAACTTTATTTTCCCTTTAATACTCTAATAATCTATTTGTACTTAATTCCTAGTAACATTTCTACTAAAACCATATAGCTCCTTTCCAACATTTTCCTAACACTCATTAATTTTACAATATTTTTATAAATAGTCTTTAAACTTTTTCCAATCTTCTTCCCCCGACTCCTCTCCCTGGTCCCGGATTCTGCCAGTCATATCCGCCAATTCCCTATAGTCCATCAACCTGGTGATCTTCTGTCCAATGCTCTTAACTCTTTTCCAAGTCCCTTCTGCGAGTCTTCTTCATATTTATACATGAGCTTTACTTTGTCTTCCACTGATCTTATTTTCATTTTCCTTCCTTTGAGGCTAAAGAGTAGATCTCGGGGAAACTCCCACCTATAGATGATTTTATTCCTTCTCGACAGGGCAACCAAATCTCCGTAGTTAAATCTAAGATCCGAAAGGTATTTCAGGACGTCTTTCAAAATTTCCACTCTTGACTGTTGTTCTTCTAAGTTCCTCTGGTATTTCCAACAGTCTCTTATTTTGTTCTTCTCTTTTTTCCCTCCTCTTCCAAGTCTGAGAGCCCTCACAGTTTTAACCTCTTCTTGACCCAAGTCCCGGTCCCAAAAGTCATCAAATTCCTGTGTAGGGAAATCTATCAAACTTTCCTTCTCCAGTTCAGGTAGGGCTCTGATCCTCGAAATCTGATTTTCTTTAAATTCAGTCATAACAGGCATCAACTTTTGATCGTCAAATTGCATCTGTAAGGCCGGGACTCTCTCTCTCTCCAATTGTGTTACTTTAGGTTCAACGGCAATAACTTTCTCCCTAGCCTTCTCCGCAGTTTGCCATGTCAAAGTAGATTCCTGTGTCAGTTTCTGAATAGTTTCTATATTGGTGTTCACTTTTTGTCCCAAATTGTCAATTTTGGTGGTTACCACATCCACCTTTTTGTGATGCTGTTCCAATGAGTCACTTATCTTGCATAATACATCCACTAAGGCCTCTTCTGTCAACATTCTTAACCGATTCAAGGTCCCCAGAATCTCACAGGTTTTTATCTTGCAGCTGGAGATTCCCCCAGCTCAACTCTTGTGACAAAAGCTTCCTCTAGAGGGAAACAGTTCCTCTAGAGGGAAACAATTTCTATTTGTATTAGTCCTTTTAAACTCAATTCAAACAATAAAGTTAGTTTCAATTTTCTGTTAGTTTTACTCCTTTTTAAACGCAGATGGAGACCATGGAAACAATGTATTCCTCTTATTTAACTAACTGTAAGTGAACGTTCTAATCACGGTCAGTCCTGTTGGCAGCCCGTTTCCAGGATCGGAGCAGTGGTATATTAACGCTGTTCACTCTCTCCTGCAGGTATACTCAGTCGAAAACTTTCCCCCCTCTTCTCCTGCCACCAAGGGGGGGTTTAGTATTTTTTACTGATGGAAATTTAGTCTTTTACAATAGGCTTTCCGAGACTTCAGCTTGCATCCTCATTGCTTCAATCTATTTACAAAAGGGGAAGGTGGACTTCCTGTTTTAGACCTCCCTGTTTCGGCACCAAATTAAGACGTTTAAAAATCCAATTCTCCGCTCTACTCACGGGTAGTTGCTTTAAGATCAAATTGTCCACAGGAAAAGGTCAGCGCTCTCCGGCAACAGCTATGCGGCTTCGCTCCGTGGAAGAAGCAGTCAATTCGAAGCACCACGCCACTCACTCCACGTCGCTCCGGATCCCCAAAACCGGGTCTCCCCGCGAGTAGGGGAGGCGCAAAAGGTGCCAGCCGAATCCCACGTTCACAGGCTTCACCCGCCTGTGATTTCTAGTGGGTCTCCGCCTTCGCTGTGGCGGCCAGACCCAGATTTCCACGGGGCAAATTCCTCCCGATCAGAGGAATTCAGCCATTACCGGAGGCGCTAACCCGGAAGTCCCGTGGGCTGACATTTTTATGGCAGACATATTGTCACAAAAAAACCTGGGTATCTATCCCACACTTGTCCCTCCTTAGTGTCAGAACTCACTCAGTTTCAGATGAGTGAGGCCTGTAAAGGGAGAGGGAAATGTCGTCCTTATAAACCCAGTATTCCCCAACCTGTTGCTGTTCAACTATCATTTGACTACAGCTCCCATCTAGGGATATATCAACAATGCCTCACTCTTCCGACATTCATTTGCACTTTCATGAACTATTTTATGTTGCACTGCAGTAGGGAGTTTTTTGTTGTTATTTTTTACAAGTCTTTCTCTGTTTCATTTCCCAATGATGCAGATATATATATATAATGTGTCTCATAGCACACTGTAAAGACACATACCTCAGCCACCAATTTGTTGTTTAGTCGTTTAGTTGTGTCTGACTCTTTGTGACCCCATGGACCAGAGCATGCCAGGCACTCCTGTCTTCCACTGCCTCCCACAGTTTGGTCAAACTCATGCTGGTAGCTTCGAGAACACTGTCCAACCATCTTGTCCTCTGTCGTCCCCTTCTCCTTGTGCCCTCATGGAACAGGGTTTTGTAGCAGCAGCAGCTCCCCCCCCCCCAAAAAAAGAAAAACCTCTCTGAGTCTGTTTCACATCACTATATCATGCAGTATGCCCCAAAATTCTCCCAAGAGATCTTTCTGATTCTTTCGGGAATTTGCAATTAATAATTTTCACATCGCAAATGTAGAACAGAGCTGTCTGAAGAGCTTTATTTTGTGGCCTGAAAAGTATGTTTGATGCTGATATTATTATTATTTTTACCCCCAAAAAATCCTTTGAAGTTAGCTTCAATAGAAACATTTACCAGAAAGGAGAAAAAAAATCTTAAGTATGATCCCAGCACAGTGATTTTAATTATTTTGATAAAGTAGCTGATTTTAGTCTAGTTGACCTCAGTGGAACTAAAATGACTGAAATCAAAGAACTTTGACATTAACTAGGCTGTGGATTATGTTTGCTAATTTCACTATTTTATTAAAATAAGTATAATTAAAATTTCATTATAAGACTTTTATCTCTGGTCATTCAATGCTCTGTATAGTAAATGTTCAAATTAAACTTTAAAATGTAATTACAGGCAAATGGTATGGCATATTCATTTAACCATAGCTAAGAGGTCTGGATCAGGTTTTAGAATCCTCTTTTTTAAAAATAAAAAAAGCAAACATGGAGAACCTGTGGCCTTCCAGATGTTGTTGAACTCCAACTCCCATCAGCTCCAGCCAGCATGATCAATGGTCAGGGATAGCGAGAGTTATAGTCCAACAACATTTAGCTTAAAATACTTAAATCTCACCTTTGAACTTTAGGTCCCAAGGCAGTTCATGTGCTCTCTTCTCCCGTTCCAATCACTGATTGCATGCAAATTACCCCCTTCCTGTCTTTCTGTGACTATGACTTAAGTTATATTAGTACCAGTATTAACAATATTGAATCATAAACAGTTTCTCTCTGAACCAGGATTTATTAATGTCAGTGCGCAGGCAAGTAGGGTCTGTTTTGGTGGGAAAGAGAGTGGTCTCGTGGCTCACTCCTAATCTACAGTGGTACTTCAGGTACTTCCGGAGGTCCGTTCTTAACCTGAAACTGTTCTTAACCTGAAGCACCACTTTAGCTAATGGGGCCTCCTGCTGCCGCCGCACTGTCGGAGCACGATTTCAGTTCTCAACCTGAAGCAAAGTTCTTAACCTGAAGCACTATTTCTGGGTTAGCGGAGTCTGTAACCTGAAGCGTATGTAACCTGAAGCGTATGTAACCCGAGGTACCACTGTAGTTTCAACCAGTATTAAGAGATTGAGAGGGTTGTTTCTACACCGGCCATATGTGTTTATGTTGTAGGCTTCATGGGGCTTTATCTTAAACCCCCCCCCCAAACCTCAAAGCTTTTAATCAATAATCACATTTGGCATAATATGATCAGCCCTGAGTGCTCACTGGAAGGACAGATCCTGAAGCTGAGGCTCCAATATTTTGACCACCTCATGAGAAGAGAAGACTCCCTGGAAAAGACCCTGATGTTGGGAAAGACTGAGGGCACAAGGAGAAGGGGACAACAGCAGACGAGATGGTTGGACAGTGTTCTCGAAGCTACGAACATGAGTTTGACCAAACTGTGGGAGGCAGTGGAGGACAGGAGTGCCTGGCGTGCTCTGGTCCATGGGGTCACGAAGAGTCGGACACGGCTAAACGACTAAACAACAACAAACAAATCATATGATCTGATTAGAATGTTTCACCTAGCACCATCATTTTCAAACAGTGCTCTTGGAGCTGTATTACAGATGAAAATTAGCCCAATAAACCTTATTAGAGTTAATAATTTTGCCGCAGTCCTGAATTATTCCTGCACTCCAGCATTTATATAAAGTTCCTGTTATCACACAGGAAATGGATGGAACCGCCTTTGCTTACCTTCATGTAATTCTGGAGCTCCTGGAACTAAAAAAAAAAGGGGGGGACTAAAATTTGTCTTGAATTAGACCAAGGAAGACAAACTAAACTTTATATAATAATATATCTATGACAGAGAAAGGAAATGCATACACACAGAGTGGGGGATATCTAATATTTAATATGATAAACTTGATTGAGATTTTTAATGGATGTAAGTTTATTTGCAATCAATCAATCAATCAATGAGGCATGTGTATTATAGGCCAATAATAAGGCAGGTAGTTGTGCAAGTTACTTATCTCCAGCCATATGGCATGGGAAAGTACAGCCCCAAACCTATTTTAGGGTTCTGCCCATTCTACTTCCCTGTGCCACTAGTATAGGCAACTGAGTCTCAGCAAAGTGCAAGTATTATCTGGGAGCCAGATATTATGCTGTAGTGTACTGCCCATTTCCTTCTTCCTGGTTTGTTCTGAAGCTTGTGTACATCCTTCTTGGTTTATATGTAACAGGCAACTTTAGTACATAGGTGCTGGGCCCCTGGGCTTGCTGGGTGCCTGAGCACCCACAAAATTCCCCATGAAGGGGCCAGGCACCCACAAATTTCAGTACCAGGGCCATGCACGCTGCATGGCACCCACGGGCCAGGGCACCCACTGTCGCGGTGCCAAGCTGGCACTCCTGCTTTGGTAAATATACCCATGTGGGCCACAGATTGGCAGAGCTTGCAAGTTGAATTATGATGCACATCTCAGGTTAATAAACCAAGATATATTAAATCCAGATCAGAGCATTGAGGTTGCTAATCTTTCAGCCAAGCACTCATTTGATTATACCATCACACAACCAGCTTAATTTTCAACCCACATTTACATGTATGTGAATCATTGCTCTCAACATACATACATACCGCAGATATAGTTTGACAATGTTTCCTTATTTACTTTATATAGTTTTTCCTACCAGAATGTTGCTGAGAGCTGAAATACCAACTCATTAGAAGTTTGTAGATGAAACCAATTGTATTCCAGTTTTGCACATATCCTTTGTGGCCCAATTGTATTCCTAATTTTGTGGCCCAGGGAACATCATATAATGCTAACACAAATCACAAGCTGTATATGGTCCTGCAGGGCTCCGTGATGTGGCAATACTGACTTCATAAAATCTGAGAATAGATGAACAATGTCTTAGGAGAAGGACCATTGCAACCACAGCGTCCATAGGCTGTGTATTCGGGCTCCATAAACTCTTTAAAATGACAACTCGTATTTTGGGTCAGATCGATAGCCCAGCCTGCTTAGCCAAGACAACATTATGCAAAGGGATGTCTGCTACTGTGATAGAAAAAAATACTAAATTAAGAGCACAATTTACTAGGTGTGTTTGCTTAGAAGTAAGTTGTGTTAACCCTTCTTCCAGGAACATAGCTTAAAGGTATTTTCTGAAAAATTTATGATTATATTTAAAATAAAATAAATTTGCTCTCTGGGAAGAATTACATTTATAAAAAAAATTAAATCATGTAACGTTCTTAAAAAAAAGAGGGAGAGGTAAAACTGCAATATTGTGAATTTGGATCCTGACATTTTACATTGATTGTACAATTTACCATCTAGTACAATCGATTTTGCAATGTGCTCTATCATTTTTATTTATAAGGAGTCACTTCTTATCTCAGTGGTGGATGAGATTTTGTTCAGTGTGGTCCTGCCTGTGTATGGATGACCCTTTCCCCTGTGTTCAGTTTTTAAACACCCACCCTAGTATTATAACAACGGTTAGTTTTGTATATTTTAGAAGAGTCTTCTTGCATTTATGGAGAGATCTATCCACTGCTGTTCATACCAGATTCCAGCAGTTGCATGGAGATTCAGGCATTTGTCATCTTCAGCCTATTTATTTCCACAGCAGCTGTTCTGCTAGAGATTAGGCTGTGAATCTAACCCCCCTCCTGAATCTTCATTAATACAAATTAATCATCTGATCATTTTCTTCCTACTGGAGCATTTGATTATCTCAAAGCACCCTCTACTTTTATATGCAAATTTTGTCCTAAGCTTTGCAAAAAAAAAAAAAAGGCATAGCAATTAAGCAAAGCAAGAAAAGGTGAGGGATTTCTGATTCAAATCCTTTGCAGTTGATAACAGTAACAAAATTTTGGTAACTTCATTAATATTCTTTTCACTGCACACACGCAATTGGTTTTCAAACAATCAAAATACTCCCATGTTGTTCAATAACTTGATGGATATTAATATTACATATCTTTTAGTCAACATTAATAGTCTATTTAAAAAGTCAACCCAATAGGTAGTTATATCTATTAATGGTATAATATAGGTAGTTCCACATACCTGGATTCACATTTTAGATTCACCTGAATGAATCACAGCGATCATATTTAAACAGGTATGCCTGTATTTATGGTAACATTGACTTGTTACTTTCTCCTCCATAGGAATGTGTACAAGTTCTAACCTGAGAACATTTGTGTACAAGACATTCAGGAGCGCTGCTATATGAATGAATTAGCCTAGAGGCCTTCCATAAAACATTATTATACATAGGCCCCAAAGCTTATCCAAAAGTTTGTGTCCCCAACTGTTGACCTATGTTGACACCTGTGCATATATGATGTAAGATTCATTTTTATGGGGGAAGATGCTGGCAGCATTCTTACAGTTCCCCCCAACCATGGTTTAGAGGGTTGGACTCAGCAATGAGCTCAAGCATTTCACACGTGTTGTCTATTCAGATCATTGTTTCCAAAATGCCTGAACAGCAAACTGGCTTGAGTGGGTGGTTTTCAACTAATTTTTACTCAGAGGGAGCGACATTGAAATTAATGAACATGAGTCAGCTAAGTCTATTAATTTTGATGGGTCCGCTCTTGAGTGAAACTTAGTTGAATACCACCCAATGAGCCCTCCAAACCAGGATGGTTCAGTCAGGAACACAGGAAGCTAGCCCGGTCCACCTAGCTCAGCACTGTCTACACCATGGGTGGGGAATTGGCCCACCCCACTCACCAAGGGTTTGAGACCCATCAACTACCTTCATCTGGTTTAGCCAATTTGTCAAAACTGTTCCCAGGGTGCAGCTGCTTTCTCATGCTGACAGCTTCTCTCACTACAGGTGAGAGCTGAGTGTAGGGTAGGGATGCAGTCTTTGATCCTCTGAATTTCCATAATACATTTCCACAGGAGTGGCAGGAGTGCTTTATGCATTCTAAAGTTACCATTCCGTCACAGATACTATGGCTGCTTTCATGACCATCCTCCAAACTGTGGTTTGGGGAAGTGAGCATTCCCGTCTTCCCTCCTATGTCCTCCTTGACTCTTACTTGCCACACAGCCCAGGCACAGCCTTACCACTTCAGCAAAAAGTAGGGACCGCTATGCCCCTTAAAAAATGAGGTCCAGTCCAAGTGGTAGTGATGGTAAGAGACCATTTAGATTTTTCACTTGGGTGACTACAACGATAACATACAAATAAGGGAAGCAGTAAATAAATTATGTGTTTCCTATATTATGAACATTGTGATTCACCTGATATTGAGATGGGAGCAGGTGTGAGTATTCAAAGGGAATTTAAATTAGGAAATATTAGTTGCTTGAGGAAAGTACCAGCTGAGAAATGTTTCTCAAGACAGAGTGTACATTTTGTCCAGATTCACCAGCAAGGCCATTGAGACGGAAGACAGCTTTGTCAGAGCACTGAAGCCATTTTGGGGAAGAAGGAGAAGAAGAAAACAGATCAGTCGCTTCTCATCGTTTGTCTACTTACTCTACCTTCGCCTCTGGCAAACAGGTTTTGCAAATCCTTTGCGTTATTTCCAGGACAAAAGAAAACAAAATTCTGCAAAAGTACAAAAGAAATGTAACTATACAGTGTTCTCTAGTGGGTACATATGCTTGGATGCTAACTAAGCACCTTCAGATTGAAGGACTTATTCTGTGTTAGTTTCTGTTTGTGCCACTATGCAGTGCTTGGAGTCACAAGACTCTGTTTTGCATTCCAGACTTTCCATACTGTTGGAAGTCTCACGGGAGACGGATGTGATGTTTTCTGGTTTCCTGTTCCTTTGTGTTTCAGTTGCTCTCTGCTCTCACAGAGAGAGGATGTTTCTTTTCTGTCTGCGTTATTCGGAATAAAACTCTTTAGCCATGTAGCTCATACTGTCTCATCCTTCCGCATGCTGCTGTATACTCTGCGTAATGGGGGAACATGCTTGGAGCCTTATCAAAGGCTCAGGTCGTTAATCATCATCGGATGAGCTTTATCAGCTCAGTAACGGAACGCAAGTCCGACATTCTGATCTTACTGGCACAATGGAAGAGATATATATACAAATATTTAGAATGTTTATGTGTTTTTTACTTTTTTGCTGGTTTTAATTTTGTGGTCGTTTTTACCAATAATCTTACTGTTTTATTGTTTTTGTAAACCTCTTTTGAGGGTTTCTACAATCAAGCGGTATACAAATTTTATGAAATACGTAAAAAATAAAAATAAAGCAGGGAAGATATCCAAAACGGACATATAATTATAAAAAGGGCAACATGATTGGCAGCTGTCAAACCAGAGGCCCAATCTGGTCCCCAGCAAGGCTGCTGAATCCAGTGGGGCTCTTCTTTCTGTATGCTGTGCTTTCTGAGACACAAAGGCAAAAACGTTCTAAACACTAAAGTTTTGCACCCACTGCCTCTCACACCCCATTCTTCAGCATTGTTTTGGTGCCCCCTGCTGTCTGGCACCCAGTGGGCACACCATCCTAAAACCACCTCTGTCCTGAACCTCCCACAGAGGCAAAAGAGGTTCTTCCAGAGATCTTTCCATATTACACACCCTGTCTGCTCACTCCTTGTGTGAATGCCAAGGTTCAGACAATATAGGAATCAAAGGAGCATCAGCGTGGGGAATTCTGCCAAAGCCTCAGCTGCTGTTCACGTTGAGAAGAATGGGAATCTAATGGTGTCTAATTCTTCTGGTAGAGAATAGCCCATGTTTCAGACTCTTCATCATCCTGTGCTCAGTTCAGCGCAGTGACCCTGATAAAACCTAGTTGTGCACTAGAATTACAAATGCTATTTGATGATAGCCATTTAAGCATTCTTGATAAAACCATATAGGGGACAATGGCTACAATGAATTGGACAAAGCCAGAAAACAAGCCTACCTTTCATACATTCACACCAGGAGAGTACTTAACCTGCATTATTTGTACTCTTTTTGTGCAGGAATAATTTTCATTCTGAGGTGCTAAATGTGGTTGCTAAGCAAAAGAGGAAAGCAGTCAATCGATAATTTAACTTACTCAAGTTTTACTTTGTAATTTCGACAAAGTACAGAAAAGTTTGTATTCTGCAGGTGACGATTGGTCAGCAATCTTAAGGCTTGAATGGATAATCATCTAAATGTGTTGCTGTTGTGAACTCTCTGTTGTATTTTTAGGTTTCCTTTATCATATACCTGTCACTCTCTAGATTTCTTGGAACCAAATTATGGTTGTTGAAAGGCTGGGAACTTTATTGTCCTAGAGACAATGATGTGACGTTGATCTTCTTGCTTGTTTACAAGCTGACATTTGGTTTAAAATGCGATCTTGGTATCTGGGCAATTTTGAGTATTTACCTATAAATACCTACCAAGAAAAGGTATTAGTTTCTAGTGCTCTCGCTCTCGCTCTCTTTTTGCAGCTGACAATGAAAGAGCACTTTCTTACCTTTTTGCAGCTCAGGCACAGTCAATGTTGGTATTTTGCATCAAGACCTTCTGCTTTAAAGAATCAATTCTTTCTGACTTAAAGGAAGAATTAGTGAGAGCCAGTGCAGCAATAGCCAATGTGGTGCTCTCTAGATGATGCTAGCATCAAAAGATGATGAGAGTTGTAGTCCAACAAGATCTGGAGGGTACCATGTTGAATGCATCTGCTATAGAGTGATATCCAGCAGTCAAACATAGAGGAGGCCAATTGAAATAAATTGACCTAAGTCAGGCCTGCTCAGCAGATCGATCGCGACCTACTGCTCGATGGCAGGATGCATCTGGTCGATCCTGATCAATCTTTGTACCCTCCAACAAAAAGAAAAAAGCTCAACAACTTTGGCTCCAGTGACAGTAGATCACTGCCAGTTTTTTTATACTGTGAGTAGATCGCAGTCTCTTGGGAGTTGGACAGCCCTGACCTGAGTGATTTGCTGATTGGTTTCTTTTTTCTTTTTTTTAAAATATTTATTAAAGTTTTTCAATTTAATACAAAAGAAAAAGCAACAGACAAAAAAAGCAAAAAAATACACAATTAAAACAAACAAAACAAAACAAGTATAGTTCCCATTTCTTATTTCCATTACCTTATATCTCGGACCTCCTCTCACCTCCCCCTTTTGAATTCCAATTCAGATTCTTAATTCAGCAAATCCTTATTATAACTTATTATAACTTATTTTAACTTATTGTTCAGCTTTTACATTACAGCTGGTAACCAATTAATTTCAGTCCAACATCATTTTAACATTCATTAATTTTGCAGTATTTCTGTAAATAGTCTTTAAATTTCCTCCAATCCTCTTCCGCCGACTCTTTTCCCTGGTCTCGGATTCTGCCGGTCATTTCTGCCAATCCCATATAATCGATCAGCTTCATCTGCCATTCCTCCAGAGTGGGTAAATCTTGTGTCTTCCAATATTTTGCGATAAGAATTCTTGCTGCCGTTGTTGCGTACATGAATGCTGATTGGTTTCAGTGTGTCTGCTTAGAGTAAGACTTAGTTGGGTGTCAGTTCTTGTACCAAAACACACACAAACAAAAGCAACCACTTCCTGCACAATTTTAAATTGCAACTTGTGAAGGAGAAAAATGTCTTTTCATCTTTAAGGAAATGTCACAATAAAGTTCTGCATTTCTTGCTAAAAGCACCAGTAGTGCACGAGCCGAGCAAGCACCATGTGTGCATTGTACTCAAAGCCAGAGTGGCAAGCCTTAGAAAAATACTCCCCGCTTTGGTGTAGACATCAAAATCACTAGAGTCATGTAAACATGATAAATAGCAGCAAAATATTGAGCTGTTTTTGTTCCATTTTCTTACAAGAAGGCCTTTGTGATTCTTCTTATTTTGCTGCCATGATGTTTTTTCTGATATTCCTTCTATCTTGTGTCAACCACACTAGTTCCTAGGAAGCTCAGCCTCACTGCCGACACTAATATTTTGCATTTCCTTTTGTAGATTCCTTTGTGCTTCATTTGGCTGATTTAGAAATTTGCAGATAAATACAGAAATAAAGTGACAAGGAAATAAGGGTGGTGCTGTGGGTTAAACCACAGAGCCTAGGACTTGCTGATCAGAAGGTCGGCGGTTTGAATCCCCGCAATGGGGTGAGCTCCCGTTGTTCGGTCCCTGCTCCTGTCAACCTAGCAATTCAAAAGCTCGTCAAAGTGCAAGTAGATAAATAGGTACCGCTCCAGCGGGAAGGTAAACGGCGTTTCTGTGTGCTGCTCTGGTTCACCAGAAGCGGCTTAGTCATGCTGGCCACATGACCCGGAAGCTGTACGACGGCTCCCTCGGCCAATAAAGCGAGATGAGCGCTGCAACCCCAAAGTCAGTCATGACTGGACCTAATGGTCAGGGGTCCCTTTACCTTTACCTAATATCCGGTGGCATATGAATGTACCGGTACTTCCATTTGCACAAGGAGACTTACCCTTCCTCTCCTCACCCCTGTTCTGCCCCCAGATCTGTTCTAAAGGGTTGAGAGATCCTTTGGAGCAGATTTTGGGAACCTTCAAAGAGGAGGGGAGGAAAGGGAAGTCCTGTTGGGCAAGTGTTTTGCACAGTTGGGTGGAAATTATTGGATGCCACCCACAGATAATGGCATTGTGGGAAAGATATAGAAATTCATATATCCATGAACAAATTATTGATGGATGCAATCAAATCACGGAAGGCAGGAAAGCAAGAATTCACATTGCAAATATGTCTTGTTAACACTAAACAAGAGACAAATCTTCATCTTCATCTTTCTAATAATTGCTCACCCAGACCTGCTATATGTATTAGAAATATCAATGTGTATCAAAATCTGTTTGAAAACAAATGTCAAAAGAAAATATGCGATGCAATATAAGAAATAGAACACAGAGGGTAAGGCATAAAGAGTTTATAGACTTTTAGACACAATTTGATGTCCTGAGCATAGATTAAAAAACACACAGAGGGTGTAATAAGCTGGTCTTGTTTCAAGACAAAATGGGGGGGGGGGGAGACATAATGATGACGCAGATTTTGGAAGCCTAAGTAAATGGTACCATTCTTCAAGGTAGACTAAGGCAGTGATGTAAATGCCTTGTTAATACAGACCTGGAAGGAACTGTTGAAGATATTGTTCTACCCCTTCCGAAAGCTGGAAGGAGACTGAGCAATTTAGAAGGTAGTAGATGACGAACCACATGGAACTCCATGATTAGAAGCATCGTGCTTTGATTTGGGTTCTGACCCATATTACTCCAAGCATGTTTAAAAAGTGGAAAATGTCAATTCTCAAGATTTCTAAATAATTTTAGTAAGAAGACTCACCCACTCACAGAATGTTCTGTTGTATTTTAGATTCATGGGGTTCTTTTAGATTGTCAACTTGTGGGTAGGGTCTGTCTTGTTTTGGTTCTATGAAAGCTGCTGTGGCTGAAGAGTGGAGTACAAATGCTCAAAACAAAATAAAATTAAAATGAAATGAAATGAAACCCACCTAATATTCCCAGAATCTACATGACATCCTGGATTATAGTGGATCTGTTTTACTCCAGCTGTTTTAAGCCGATTCAAGCTTTATTTCCCTGGGGCGGTTTTCATTTGCTCCATAGAAGATGGAGCACTCGGGGACAGGGTTTTGATCCAACTTCCTCACCAACTTCTAGCTGTGCTTAAAATTGAGGTCATGGGTCTCCAAATATTCATGCCCTATTTCAGTTGCAGTCCCTGCCTAAATTAAACAAACCTTTGGCAGACTGTCTCCCCTTCTATGAATTTCTAGTTTGGTCACATTGTAGATGCCCTTATTTATTTCTCAAAGCATTCGGATTATTAAAAGTGGCTTATTACAGGTTGACATATACTTTTGGGGATATTGCACATTTAATCATCTGCCGCATGTCCTCCAGACAGGGAACAATGTCACCCTGCTTTTCGCATTAATAAATGACATGCCATAGTATCAGAAAACTTGTTATTTGATACTTCAGGCTACAATTCTAACTCTGCTTATCTCAGAGCACTCCCCATTGAATTCAACAGAACTTACTTCTGAGTAGACATGGTTTGTGCTGTTCTTTCAGAGTAAGTCTCCGTCCATTGCACTGACACTATACAAATATGTGAGCCTCTAATTATAACCTTATTTACGTGGATGAGGGCTCAGGGAAGGTAATCTGTGGTTCAGTATTGATACTGTACAGTTTTTTTTTCCTATCATACAGATTCCTGGCACTTACACCAGAGCATTGCTTTCATCTCCTCCCCATATTGTTTAAGAGGCTCTTTGAAGCACTAGAAAAATTCAGTAATTTCAGAATGAACAACACCTGGCAAAACACCTCTTTTCTCAAGTTTTTACAATAGCTTCCCCCAGTGCGTGCATGATAAGCTCTGAAATCCAAGTGGCACACAGCTGATCAGACAACTGTTCAAAATATTGTTTGATTCCATTCTGTCCAAAGAACAAACTCTGTTCACACATTCCACTTGGGTGGCATAGTACTGATGTGAGAGCAAAATTGGCTCAGGGGTTTCGAAATGAGTGACTTTTTTCCCCAACCGATGAATGCATTTAAAAATTGTATAGTATAAAAAGTTCAAAATGGAACAAATGTAAGCCTTAGAATACTGCATGTGGCTGGGCCAGAATTCAAATAAATATGCTGATTTCTTTTCCCCCATGGGAATTGTTCGTGGCGAAGCAGGGGGTAGGGGGAGAGGTGGAAACAAAATGTATTTCTCCAATGTTTTTAATGTCTGTTCACAGCCAGCTAGGTTTTCCTGTCTGCTGCTTCTCCAGGGTTGTTTTCATTTTCCTTACAGCATGATTCCAGCCAGGGATGATGTAGTGAGCAAAACATTATCAGTGCGATGTAGCCAATCCAATTTGGCTACAGTGCTAGACTAGACTGTAATCAAAGTGTGTACCCAACATGCATTTGACTGAGATTTATGGCTACTCCTAAAAATATCTGTTCTGTAATCTGGAGTGAATTACAATATAAAGATACAAAATGCATAATAAAAATAAAAACAAGAACAACCCAATAACCCCACCCCCCTCCCCAACACATTTTAAAAGGGCATCAGATGTCAATCATCCAAAGGTCTGGTTAAAGAGGAATGATTTTGCCTGACGCATAAGGGTGTATAATGAAGGCTCCAGGCAAACCTCGCCAGGGAGACCATTCCACAATCCCGGAGGCCACTGCGGAAAAGGCCATTTCTTGTGTTGCTACCCTCTGGACCTCTCATGGAGGAGGCATTCGAAGAAGGGCCTCGGAGGATGAACTTGGGGTGTGGGAAGGTTCATATTGGCAAAACCTTTTTGGCAACTTTCTGACTAGTTGCAGGACCTTAGCCAGACCTAGCAGAGTACACGCAGAATCCACGGAAGCAATTGGCAACTTGGCTGCAGACAGGATAGACGAAGCAGGAACCAGGAACTTGTAGTTAGGTGTTATATACAGTGGACTATTTACAGGAACAGATCACGGACCTTTTGCTAGCTCTCTCTGACACGACTCACAACTGCTACACTGACACAGAACTACTGAACTCACAAACTCTGAACTAACAGTTAGTAGGCCATTAATTATCACTCCCTTGAGAGAGCTTGACCAATCAGGGAGCGGTCTCCATGTCTCTGTTATCTCCAGGCAGACTTACTCCTTCAGATTGCCTTCTGGCTGTCTGCCAAAGCTTAATTGACTCTGTGTGAGTAGCTGCACGTACACAGTTTCCCAACAATGGAGAGATGCTCAAACCACCTTGCCCCAGGGAGCAACCTGGCCATTGAATTCCGCGCTAGCTGAAGTTCCCAAACCACCTTCAGAAGAAGCCCTACGTTTAATGCATTGCAAGAATCGTATTTAATGTGGGAGTTGCTCCATCCCCTTGATCATTCTGGAGATGCCAGAGACTGAACCTAGGACATTCTGCATGAGGAGCATGTGATGTGCCTTGGACCTGTGGCACCCTGGAGGTTATAGTTAAAGAAATTTCATGGTGATTTCTAGGTTCAGTACTCCTAGTTTCTGTATCTGTCAGTGTGGATAATCATAATTTTTGCATGTGATTAAAAAGTTTTTATTTTTCTAAAGGAGAGAATCCACATGGTTTTTTTGCTTTGTTTTTCTACAGAGAATGATGAGGTCCTCAGTTTTCCATATGTTTATCCTGAGCATGGTGGCAGTAGATGTCATTGTTGCAGCTAGCAATTATTACAAGGGAGAGACTTTTAAGAGCCAATACGATGAATTCTACCTTGCAGAGGTGAGTGCCTTGAAATTGCCACAGATTTTCCTCAATAATAAAAAAGGAAAGTGAGCCCAGGCGAATGTCAACCAATTTTGAAAGTGTGCCATTTTGTATTATTATTATTACTCTTAAAGCGCAGTTAGAATCTGTCAGGGAACTGGCATCAGTGCTGGAGGGAGAGAGCAAAATCCAGAGGGATTCCAGAGAGCGTCCCGGGATTGGGAGAGGCAGCCCATCTTCTGGGGAAGAGAATCAGCGTAGCACCAGTGGAGAAGGGGGGCAGATGGGGGAAGCGGTGAGGCGGTCCCATGACTCCTTGCTGGAGACCAGCGGGGAGAGTAGGGGTCCTCTGCTGCCTACGCCCTCCTTGCGCAGAAGGCTTTCGCGCAGAGAGAGTAGGAGGAGACTAGGCATCAAAGAGCTTCTTTGCTGGAAGAAGTTTAAGGAACGCCCACTGACGGATTCTGCCAGCGATTGAGACAGCCACGGGTGAGTGGCTGTCTGGACAGAAAAGGTTCACTCAGGCAACCCAGCCAGGTGTTTGCACCGGCTTACGCATGAGCAACCCCTAGAACCATTACAGAATCCTTTACCGATTTGTTCTTTTCTTTTTTTTTTTCTTTCTGACAAGTTTGCCCTGCACTTTTCTGAAAGAACATTTCCTCACACAAAATCACAGTAATAATGAGCTCAGACAGGAGGGTACCATCAGCAGGCCATAGCCTTATTTTATTTTATTTTTTCATAACAGGAGTATAGTAAACGTAGGGGTTGGGTAAAATCATACCTTGGTTCTTTTCTTAAAAGGAAAAAAAAATTAATAATGTCACACCACAAACAAAATTAAGCTAATTTCAGGAAATCTCTTTTGTGCGGGAAAATATTTATTGCTTCAAAATGTACTTCACTTATTCCTTAATCGTGGCCTATGTAATTCCCCTGCACTAATATCACCTAAGTCAGTAGCAATATTTAACAGATCTTTCATGTTCTTATGACATAAATGCACAGCCTAGGTACTTTCTGCATATGTGGTATTTTCCCCTTATCCCAGAAGAAGACGGACCACTCGTAGTTATTTAATTACTAGTCAAATGCCTTTCATTACGACAGTGAGGATGTATGTATGTGGACTCTCGTGTCAAGGATGGAAAATAGGTTCTGTTTTTGGAGCATCTTT
This sequence comes from Podarcis cretensis, assembly GCF_951804945.1. NCBI lineage: Eukaryota > Metazoa > Chordata > Lepidosauria > Squamata > Lacertidae > Podarcis > Podarcis cretensis. The sequence goes on from NC_137173.1 coordinate 85,040,329, forward strand.
GCAGTCAGTACACACAGTACTTTCGTTGTAAGCGGGAACGACAGCAAGTAACACACCAGAGAAATCCTCATTGTTGCACATTGTCCCGATCCAAACGCTCATTTGCAGAATATGATAATTTACTAGTTGCTAGCGGACCAATTCTACTGCTACCCTTCCCTCTCATTCACACAAACGCTCCTGTTGACACCCTTGGTATTCCATGGGTCCTGACTATACGCCTTCGTCAGACCATGTTTTGTTTTGCTTTTTTAATTGCCCGTTTCAGTGCACTTTGCATAACTGCATTCCTAGCAAGCTCCCAGAGAATACAGAGGCCACTGCTTTGTTCCAGGTACTCCCAGTTTGCTTTGTGGGACACAGCATTAAAAAGAGCGGTAGCGATAATAATATATATGTTACAGTACAGAGTCTTACGCACTGCCATTTTTCAAACAGAAAAAGAAAATGGCACATCAAACACTACCCTGCTCAAACATGAACAATTTGGAGTGCATAGGGTGATTGTCTCCTAGAGCGTTCTTGTAGGCTGGGTGGAAAATGTGCTTCTGGGTGACATCCCACACACTCCGCTTTCACAATCCCCTCCCCACCTTTTATAGTTCCTGAGAGGCATAGCTATTCTGGCACAAAAAGAGGTGACAGCATGCTGAACTGCAATTGTTCGAGTTACCACTTCACCACTCTCTGCTGTGTCAAGGTCTCCTTTATTACATGGCTAACAAGAACTACTGAAACACTCACCAGGGGTGCCAACTTGGATTCAGAGTCTTCTCTTGTAAATAACGATACTCCTATCTCTAGTCTTTTTTATATATATAAAAAAAGTCAGGTGTTTTTAAATTTAACAAAATGTTATGCAAACCTTTAGTGGTTTTGAGCTCCTTTGACAAGCATATACAATGCAAATCATCCAGCCCACACAATTTTGGAACACATTAAAATAGGTTTAACTCTGTAATTGTTAATATTCTCATAATGGAACGGGGAAAAGTGTCATCGTTCTAGAACACACTTTCACCATGATAGGTAACATTTGGAGGGCTTATGTGGGAGGAGGGGGTTGACAAAAATGTCCACGTTTCTTTGGCTTTTTGTTTTACATGGATATATATTTTATGTATAGTGTTCATATTTCAAGTGATTGCTTTGCACAAATTGTTTTGCTTGTCATGTTTTTATCCTGCTTTTCAAATACAAATATTGTATCCAAAAGCAGCTTACAAACTAAAAATACAAAGAGGGAAAAGGTAGAGGAGAGAGATCAGTAAAACCATGACAAAAATGAAGTGGTGGTTGTAAACAGGCTCTTATATCTAGTTGGAGGAAATCACCTAGATGTTCCCTTGCTGGTGTGTCACAGTATGTTTCTCATACATACATTCTCACACTGCAGTAGGACAAGAAACCCTTAGTAGTTTGTGTAAACTTTGATGTGTGAAATCACCCATGTATACCTGTATTTTTGCGTGAAGCGTGACAGATACCGGGCAGAAATATGAATCGAATTACTTGAGATAAAGGTCTGTATAAAAAAAAACACCTTTGTTTACTTTAAATATTGACAGGATAACAAGATTTGATAGGAGAGCAAAGGCCGTATAAATGAAACACAAAACAAAACCCCACAACAAAGGTAGCTGTAATAAGCAAAAACATATTTCAAAAGCTTTCTAAGGAGCTAAATTTTCTTTAAAATGTTTTGGGTATGAAGACACCAAGATCTCCCAAAGAAAGACACAGTTGACACCAATATTAGTTTAAGGTTATTGGCATAATTTTTGCCACAACTTTATTGATTACAGAATGTGAGTTGGTTTGCTTAGGCATTGGTTCGACTAGCTGCACCGACACCTCCGGCAGGGCAGCACTGACAACCAGACACTGGCAGAAGTCAGCAAGGGTAAATAGACTGGGGGAGCATTGGTCCTACCACAGACGCAACCTCACCCCAAAATGCTCCCAGGCGCTCTGTTGTGGCCCTAACCCCTAGAAGGGGATCGGACAAAAGCATGGCGAGCACCTGGGTTCCTTTAACGGAATACCCTATTGCACATTGGGAGGGGCAGGTGTGACAACCTTCCCTCCCCCACACCTTGAACCAATGCTTGAACCTAACTAACGATTTGCTACACGGCAGGCGAAGCCCAAGTGGCACCAGCCAATCAGCCAAATGGGAAAATTCCTACCGGGCCCCTGCCCCAACAGCAGACGACCCACGACGGCATAGCAAGGTCAAAGCAAGACCCTAAATATAGGGAGGCTGAGAGGGTGATCTGATACACAAGGTGCTAAGAGGAAGCTTGATGCAACATGGTCCCTCGGCTGCAAATTCTATCAACCCCATTAGCCAGAATTGCCCCAGCAACCGAGGGACCCAATCGGGTTGTTGTGGCTATCCAATGATCCCACCCACACAAACAAGTGAGGTCAATCTTAGTGATCTCACCGCAACACGTGCCCTCGGTGATGAGGACACGATTTACCCATCTGATCGCTCTGAACTTGCCCCAGGGAAATAGAAGAAGCATTTCTGGGAGATCTCTGAATGCCTGACCCGAAGACTTCACCACCTTCTTATATGTTCCCCCAGGTTGCATTTACGGTCCTGTTTGATCTGGAAGCTCTTCTGAAGATCTGGTGCCTGGGATTTACTGGCTACATCAGTTCATCTCTGCACAAATTTGAGCTACTGCTGGTTATTGGAACTACTCTTCATATTTATCCAGACCTCTACCATTCACAATTTACATATTTTCAGGTACACTTTATAAGGGAAAGATGTGATTTGAAATCATACATATGATTAGGTAGAAGTAAGTTCCATTAATGTTTCAGGTTCATTGGAAAATAGCCAGTTTACCTACTTTATAAAGGTAAAATTAGTTTGTATGTGTAGTGTGTGGCTGCCGTTGAGAGGAGAGTCTCCTCTCTCTTTCTGCCCCTCTGTGCTAGTGATCTTAAATGTATGGCAGGATGCGAGTGCTTTTTGAGTTTCCTTGGCCTGCAAATGGCTGACGTGGAATAGGAATGGGGTTGAGGTTGGGGAAACTCACAGCAGCACCATGTTGTCATCTCGGATACTTTAGCTGGCCAGATGTTATGAAGGATAGAAGTGGAGGAAATATAAATCTGTTTGCTTTCAGCAGTAGCCCATACATTAGGGCTGCCATACATCTGGAATTTCTCGGATGTACCTGGGATCTGTCGATCGAAAACAGCGTCTCAGCGCAACTTTTGAAAATTGGTTAAAATGTACGGGAAAACCTGGGCATAGCGGAAGTGTTGAGGGGTGGGGGTTTTTGGCAAATTTTGTAAAAAAAATAGCTTAAAAACTTCATTTATTTTGGAGATTTTGCAAAAGAAGCTCAACAACTTTTGTGTCTGGATTTTCACTTTATGAAATATGGCAACCCTGCCATACATTACTCACATCTAATTGGGTGCCACAAGAGCTTTCCAAAGCTCCAGAGAATATCATTGTCACAGTGCTAAGCCCTGTAAATAACGGCGCCTCCAACTGTCATTTTTATTGTGCATTCAAAATTATTTGTGCTCATGATGGTATCAGAACCATTATATTTGTTTCCACTTTGAATACTGTTTGTACTGCAAAGGTTTTGGAGTGGACATACTGCTTTGTTTACAGTAGATGCATGACTTGGAGCAGGGGTCAGCAAACTTTTCCAGCAGGGGACCAATCCACTGTCCCTCAGACCTTGTGGGGGGCCGAACTATATTTTGGGGGGGAAATAAATGAACAAATTCCTATGCTCCGTAAATAACTCAGAGATGCATTTTAAATAAAAGGACACATTCTACTCATGTAAAAACACGCTGATTCCCGGACCATCCGTGGGTCGGATTTAGAAAGCGATTGGGCTGGATCCGGCCCCCAGGCCTTAGTTTGCCTACCCATGACTTGGAGCTTTCTGCTGAAATCTTGTAACTTTTCATGACGCAAGTGTTCGAGTGGAGGAGGGAAGGAACCCCACTTCTGTTGCACTATAATGCAAGTGTACTGCTCAAAATGGCAATTGGGGCAGCATCACAGAACAACTCATAAAGTGGAATGATGTTTGTACGGTCCAATATAAATCCACCACTACTGCACTGATGACATGTTGCAGAATACACCCACAAAGTAACACTAGTTTGGAGAGGTTCTAGCTCTCCTGTCTGCCTGAAAATCAAATACATCTTCAGTAGTAGTATATGTGCTGCCGAAGCAAGCACAATACATCTTCAGATTGTTGGTGCGCAGTCAGTCACTTTAAAGTCCCAATGATTAAAATGGGCGAGTTAAGCATGCATTTAAATATTTTCTACTCAAGTCAGTGGACTTTTTTTAAATATAAAAAAACCTATTTTGGCTGCATTGTGCTCCAGTACTTTTTTATTTGAAGGTCATGAAGATAAAAAAATCTAACTGAAACTCTTTTGTATATGTATATTCTTCAGGTTTGGACTGAAGGTTTTGTGCAGAAAGTAGGCCAGCATATGACACAGAAAGCCCCACATTTGACTTCCTTTGGCAATGGGAAAGCTTATTTAGCATAACCTATGAGCCTGTGTGATCCCTACATTGTTCCTGGAATATACTCTCAGAGCAAAGGAGAATCTATATTGAATTGTGCTTTTGAAGGTGAAATCTCCTACACTGATACTGAGCTGATACAATGGCTCAGAATTTAAAGCTGCATTGCACATAACATGGGAGTTGCATGACCAGTCTCATTTTTCTCTACATAAACCAAGTGTTGGTGATCCTAATTTGGATCAGTGATGGAAGAGGAGGGGAACCTAACATTTTGCCACATGTCACAGCCCTGTGCTAAACTGGAAAGCATGGAGACTGAGGGAGGACAATGTAGTAGTAGGCAGTGGACTGGGGCATGGCTGAGAATGATGAACCCGAAGGAAGTATAGGCGGATAATGAGTCTTGAGGAAAAGAGCTGGGGAGGCAGGAAACTGAGGCAAGAGGGAGCTAGCAAAGAAGCGGCTCTGAAGAAACTTCACAGCACTTAAATTAAAAATGGACTAGGGATTCCAGTCAGCAGAAAGGTGACCAAAGGATGTGGGATGACATAGGCAATGGCCTGAGAAGCAGAAAACTGAGGAAACGATTTGTGGTTCAGTTGGCGCTTGGAAACAGAATGAACTGGGCACTATTGACAGAAAATGGGCAAGCAAGGGAGGGAGCCCTTCCTGTATTTGAATTAACGAGGCAATTCTTTGGTCAAGTACTGCACAATCAACTCTTGCTACCAAATTTTTTGTTTTTGCTTGTTCGTTTGCCAACTAAGGCAGCTGCAACCCTTTTGCAGGTTCGGCAGGCACTTGGCATGAGAAAAATACCATTCAGAGAATATGGTTTCAGTGAGCTAAGCCAAAACAATGATTTCTGGAGATAGAAAATTGCAGTTTTCAACCATAGCCAATGAGGCAGCGAATTTCCCTTTTTAAAAATGAAAAAAACTCAACTCACCCTCATGCATTATTGATAAACAAATTGTAATGAATGGCAAGTGATTAATAATACATAAAGGGTAAATAATGAATAGTGCAGATAAATCTTTTTAAAACTGTGAACGGGGTCCAGTCAACTGCAAAGAGTCATGTATTCTGAAATTATGGAAATCTGAACAGCTTTTTCCTATTCACTTGGTGATGATCTGCAAAATCCGTCCAGAAAATATGTGCTAGCATCAAAACATCCTTGGAACATATAAGGATTCTTTATTTCAACAAATGGGAATTTCTGGAGCGGACTGCAGTCAGAACCATCAGGCTAAACTACTTGTGTGGCAAGCTAGATTTCTCAAGCATAAAACAAAGAATGACAATCCTGAATAAATCTTTGTTGCAGAGCTCATGTTTCAGTGGGGCCTGAGCAAATAGAACATCAACCCAGCTTCGCCTTGCATTGTGTCCCAAATGTTCCTTTACTGGAAACTGTTATAGAATCATAGAATTGTAGAGTTGGAAGGGATTTTGAGAATCATCTAGTCCAACTCCCTGCAATGTTGGAATCTTTCGCCCAACGTGGGGCTCCAACCCATGAACCTGAGATTAAGAGTCTCATGCTCTACCAACTGAGCTATGGATAAAGATTAAAAATAAATAGGTATTTCCTTGCCTGTGAAATATTTAGGTTGCCCCAGTGAGCTTTCAGACTCATTTATTAAGTGTGTGTGTGTGCGTACACACACACATCTTAATTATAAATGCATTTATAATGTTATTACCATGCATTTATAATTTATAAATGCATTTATAATGTTATTACCCATGTTATTGTCATTTGCTTACATTTTGCCTATGGTGAATGCAAGCGATCATTCAAGGGAGACTTCTTTCCTGGACTTCCTTCATTGTGGATTAGAGATAGATAGATAGATAGATAGATAGATAGATAGATGATAGATAGATATTGCTTTCCCGATACCAGGTAAAAATAGCTGTGTTTGGATCCAGCATGGGGATTGCACTGGTGGTAGCATCCTGCCCAGCTAAATACAGCAGGGGCCTTTCCTATCCTAACCCCCTGCAGCAGTAAAGATCAGGGAGTTAGTACTGCGTGGCTAATCTCCCCAGATGCTCCAGTGGTTAGGCAAATCCTCGTAGTAAATTCTAAGCCAGGCACTGTTGGCTTTTCCTTTAACCACGGACATGCTCCGCGTCCTTCAAGACAACTGTGACCTTTTTATTTGATATTTGGAAGAAGAAGAAGAAAAAAAGGACACCTGTCTGAAAGTGCTTTAGGAATGATTCTTCAGTCAGTCAGCATCGCAGAGATCCTGGCACACCATTAAATAAAGAATGCTCCTGTTATCAAAACTGTTCTTACAGCCAGCTTCTTCATTAAATTTACTGTGTAAAGATAAAGATGCATATGTTTCTCAAGCAGGAGCATCTGCCACATGAAAGATTTAGGTCACCTTCTGCAATCCAAGTCTCCTACCGGCAAATGACAGGGGAGGTTGCAAAATGCATTACCATTTGTGCCAGTGTGACAGTTAGAAATCCACCGTATCCATGAGCAATCAAATTCCTAGGGAGTGATGTAACACATCTCTAAATCAACTGGCTCAAAAGATTATGTTCACCTAGATACTTCCGGTGGCTAGGCAAATCCTCCAACATTCTAATATTTATGGTGACAGGTCTACAGTATCCCCAGCCAAGCAGCAAAGAGGTAGTTGGGAAAGGAATTCCCATGTTAAACACACCCTGATTTATCTGCCAGACCTATTTTTCACCTTCCTATGCTTCCACGCTGCACACCAGAGACTGCAATATTTATTAGCTTTTCCTTTATTTTCAATGCATCAGTCACTCTTGCTTACAACTAGGGCTGCCATTCACCTTGCAAACTGCAAAGAGGTAATCTTTTTTTACAACACAATTCGTGTGCTCTTGTGTACAAAATGGAAAAGCAGGGGGGAAATCTAGTATTCCTACTCCACACTGGGGGTTTTTAGGTATTCCTGTATGGCACAACGCAGCCAAAATGTGCTTAGTTCTCCCCACTGAAATAAAAGGATTTAAAGGTGCTTAACTTTGCTTGAATTGCGTCCTGCACTAATGTGATCTGAAGTTGGAAGCTGGCCTGGGCTAGTGCTGAATCATCCCAGCAATGAAAGATAGGTTTGGGTTAGCTGTGCATTCTGTGGCATTTGGACCCAGCCATTTTGGGGGGTCAGGGGAACAATGCCAGAAATGGGGGTGGGGAATCCTGCAGGCTGACAATGCAGAAGTACCGTATTTTTCGCTCCATACGACACACTTTTTTCTTTCTAAAAAGTGAGGGGAAATGTCTGTGCATCTTATGGAGCAAATGTGTGGTCCCTGGAGCCGACTTGCCAGGGGCAAAAAGCAGATCATGCATTTTTTAATAATAAAAAAGAGGGAAGTGGGTGTGGAAACAAAGCTGCTAATCAGCAAGCGATCGGGGAGGGAGATAAGGGACGCTAGAGATAAAGGAGGCTGCCTGGGAGGGGGGAGGTAAAGACAGCAAACTTGCAAAGGGGGGAAACAGGAAGACTAAATTAATGAGGAGAGAAGTTAGAAGAAAAGGAGGAGCAAAAAACTGCTCCAGCTAAGGAAAAGACAGTAAGGCAAACAAGAGGGAAGGGAGTGTTGAAAGGAAGCAGCTGATCGGTGGGATCAGGAGAGAGATAAGGGACACTAGCAGAGGCTGCCTGGGAAGGTAAAAGCCCATGGATCCTCAGGATTTTTACATTGGGTCACCCCAAATTCACCATCAGTTCACATAACATGTCCATGGCTACAGCCTGCACCAAAAAAATCATGCATCCACTGTTTCCTGGGGCTGCAATGGTGCAAAAATGTGGTTATAAAGCACAGATCCACATGGATCCTCAGGATTTTTGCATTGGGTCGCCCCAAATTCACTATCAGATCACATAGCATGTCCTGCACCCAAAAAATCATATATCCACTGTTTCATTCAGAATATTTTTTCTTGTTTTCCTCCTCTAAAAACTATGTGTGTCTTATGGTCAGGTGTGTCTTATGGAGCAAAAAATATGGTAGTATTGCTCTGGATGGATAACAGTAAGATCCAGATTGCGCTAAAAGGACATTCCACCCAACCACTCATTCATTTCCAATTAGATTCTTTTGTAAGTCAGTTACTATGGACTATCCTGTCCAGAACAAATACCTCTTAAGCATTTATGGAAAACGGAGACCTTATAGGCTGATGTATTTGAGAACGGGGAAAATAGGTGCTGTCCTGAGTTCATTGGAGAATTGGTAGGGCAAAACAACAGTACGAAGTTAAAAATTGCAGTGAATATCACAAAGTCATATCCTGCAATGAAACGATTATTCATTCCATTGATGATCTTTAGCATCATGAATAGTGTTGCTGTGCATTTTTCCCCAACAAGGTATAAATGTTCAAGATTTAAAGCCACGACAGCCAATACAGCAACTAAAAAAGAAAAGAAAAAATTGTAAGTCGATCCTCACACTACCTTCATGATGCAAGCTTCACTGAACTGCACAGGACTCAAAATGCCTCCATCGGATGTTCAGAGCCATATGCACATGAGTAAATGTAGGGACTGGTAGAAGTAAAGAACTTTGAAGATTGCCCTGCCCTTTTCTCTCTTAATGAAAACAAATGGACTAGCAGAATAGTTCCTGGAAAGATTAATGTACTACTTAAATGTCAATTAAGGCAATTTAAGAGGGGGCAGGGGCACCTGTACCAGAACAGTTAAGTGGAAAACTGCTCAAAATCTAAAACGAAAACAAAACTTTTTTAACACCTAAGGAGAGCAGTTTCACTCCATGTTCCACCTATTCCATTTAATATTTGTAAGCAATTATTGCTGTGTGATTATTTTATATGTTCCAGGAAGGGCCATAGGTAGAGCAACTGCTTTTCATGCAGAAGCTCCTGCTTCAATCTTGGGTATCTCAAGGTAGGGCTGGAAATGTCTTGTATGAAATGCTGGAGAGCTGCTGGCAGTCACTGTTGACAAAACCAACCAATGGTCTTGCTCCGAACAAGGCACCTCCCTTTTTTTGCCGTATCATTTTTATTAATTTTACAATAATGTTTTCCATTACAATCTCTCCTCCTATATTATACTATTTGGCCACGACTTCCTTCAAACCTTCCTTATGATTTTCTATCTTTCATTTCAAATTTCTGCATTTTCACTACTTTACCATTGCTTTCAAAACATCAAAGCATCATATTTTCTTATTCTTCTCGGCAGTTATTTTTATACCTTTCTTTACAAAGTTTATTGCAATCCTACCAACATGTTTGATTGACTACAATTGTCTTTCAAATAATTTACAAATTTAGTCCAGTCCTTGATGAACTTCTGGTCCCGCTGTTCTTGGATTCTTCCCGTCATTTTGGCCAGTTCCGCATACTCCATTAACTTCAATTGTCATTCTTCCTTTGTCGCTAATTCCTCTTGTTTCCACTTCTGTGCTAATAAAATTCTTGCTGCGGTTGTTGCATATAGGAAAAGCTTAGTATCTTTTCTGTAAATGTCTGTACCTACAATTCCCAGTAGAAAAGCTTCTGGTTTTTTAATATATGTATATTTCAACATTTTCTTAATTTCATTATATATCATATCCCAGAAGCATTTCACTTTCTTACATTCCCACCACATACGATAAAAGGTACCTTCTTTTTCCTTACATTTCCAGCATTTAATATCTACCCTATAGAGTTTGGATAACTTCACCAGTGTAATATACCATCTATACATCATTTTCATCACATTGTCTCTTAAGGCATTACACGCTGTAAATTTTATTCCTTCTTTTCATAATTTTTCCCAATCTTCTAACTTTATATTATAACCAAAATCTTTAGCCCAATGAATCATTACTGACTTTACCTCTTCATCTTTCAGATGCCATTCCAGCGATATTTAATACATTTTTGACAATGTTTTATATTTGCTATTCAATATTTCAATTTCAAATTTTGATTTGGTATTTCCAAATCCATTTTTCTTCATATCATCCTTAAACATCTTGTTAATTTGTTTGCCGAACAAGGCACTTTCCTATGTATTCGTCCTAGAATCTCAACTCTGCATAACTGCAGGGCGATGTTCCAGTGATGTTCCTTCTGTTCTGCTGGCCCCCAAAAACAGCAACAAGAGGATTCTTTAGTTTTCCGGAACACTTTGTAAACATGCAAGATGTAACCAGTAGGTGTAAAAATTGGGATTTTATATCCTGGACCGAGAGAGGAAGCATGAAAGAAGGAAGAAGGCGTGCTAAAGGGAAAACTAAGCATGTGTTCCTGAAAGTTCATAGAATTATAGAGTTGGAAGAGACCCCAAGGAAGGGACCCCAAGATCGCTGTACCTCTCTCCTCCCCCCCCCCACTTTACTCTAAATAGTTGTATTGGTTCAGGAGCGTTGAACTGGATCAGGACCTTGGCGTTGACCCTTTGTGCTACTGTCTCAGTGAGCTGCTCCGATGGAAACTTCCGTCACAAGCCAAACAACTGCTGGTGGGCAGGGGACGTTATATAATTAAACACACAAGGACACCTAGAACTTTGACACAATAGTTCTATGTCTTGGAAATAGTTATTTCTGAAACATTGCCAAAATGTTTAAACCCTGAGGCACCGTCCGCTTCTCAGAGGAGGCGAGGCTGATTTTTGTAAATAAATACTTGCATTTAAACTGAAGATACATTTGCAAAAAAAGAAAAAGAAAAGAAAAATGATGGGCTCGCAGTGCAGTAACATAATCATTCTCTTTTGTACAAGTTGCTTACTGTCCGTTTTGTTTTAGTTTAAATTTTAAGGAATGACTAATATTGATCATTTTGACCATGTCAATGCTTCTATTTGTTTTAAGGTGCAGTGTTTTTCAAATACATCTTTTTTGTGTATTTTTGTGTGTGTGTGTTTTAAAAAAAGCTTTATATTTATATTTTTAAGTAACTGCACTAGCCATGATTAACCAGAGTATTGTGTTTTGGGGTGAAGATGGGACATTTAGGATAATATTATATGAGCCTAAAACCACATGAAACCTTGTACACACTCCCCTTGGCATAGGCAAACTCAGCCCTTCAGATGTTTTGGGACTACAACTCGCATCATCCCTGACCACTGGTCCTGTTAGCTGGGGATGATGGGAGTTGTAGTCCCAAAACATCTGGAGAGCCAAGTTTGCCTATGCCTGCAGTACACTGATATATAGAACTTAAGAACTGACATATGGTTTTTCAAGATCAAAGCAATGGTTAGTTGATCTGTGGTCCTGTATTTCAATACTTCGTTCTTTTTGAGCCTCACTAACCCTTTTTAAATTGACGTGCTGTAACAATATGCTGTAAGAAGCAATAGAAAACCTGAAGGAAATCAATGGACCAGGACATTCGTTACTTTCCCATTCAACACATGGTACTTAATGCTAGGAGCCTACTTGAAATAGAACCTTCTGTGTTATACCCATTTGACACCCTACAGTCAGATCAATAATGCATTTCCTTTCCTCTTGCAGGTGCTCAGGGTGGTTCGACTTATAAAGATTTCTCCTGCTCTGGAAGACTTTGTGTATAAGATTTTTGGACCCGGGAAAAAACTTGGGAGTTTAGTTGTATTTACTGCCAGCTTATTAATTGTAATGTCAGCAATCAGTTTGCAGATGTTCTGTTTTGTGGAAGAACTAGACAGATTTACAACATTTCCAAGGGTAAGTGTAAAACAACAACCAACCAATCAAGCAATCAGCTATGATTCTGTCGTCTTTCTTACAAATGCCTTTTTCTTTTAATTCTAGCTTTGTTAACACCAGCTGTTTGGAAGGTGTGGGTAAAGATCATGTTGTTCCTGTGTGTTGGTTGGGGAAAATTTTTGCACATTTCTATTGCTTTGTGGAATGTACTGTGGAAAGCTGTGTAATGCCTTTTGATTATTTACTTCATTTAGTTTTTAAATCCTGTGCTGCCTTCTGGACCCCAAAACAACTCTAAAAATAGCTTTACAAGTACTGCTCTGTGAGTCGTTGGGTTGTGTCCAGTGCTGCACAAGCAGGCTTTACTCCCTTAATAGAACTTCTCCTTCCATTATCCCTCAACAGCCCCTTGCACACACCCCAGATTTGCTTCAGAGGGCTCTCCAAAGCTCAAGAGCAGATTTCAAAGGGTGGCATCAAGCAGGATAAAAGGAAGGGGAAGTCTCATAGTGTGAGCTGACACCAGTTCAACTAGTGCAATGCCGGTGTTGGGGAAAAAACCTTACATATTTATGTGCTCATTCATTTGTAACATCTCTTCCACTTTTTTTCTGCCCCTTTCTCCACATTTTTCAGAGTAGTTCCCCAGTGATATCCCATCAGGCACTGATCATCCAGGCACTTAGCTTCAGAGACAGGGACAGCAGTAGCAAGATCCAGAGTGCTTTCCTTCATTTTTTGTGTAAACACAGAAGAATAAACAAGGAGAGCTGTAACTCAGGGTGAGAAATGTGTCCTTGGATCAGAATAAGAAATACAACATCCATAGAAAGCAATCTTAGTAACTGCCACCTGTTTAGAACAAACTCTGCCGCCATCTTTGGCCCTGCACAGCCATTTTGTGCCTCTTAGGCGTCAATATTTTTCAGTCCTTCCAAGTAGGCTCTGGGGGTTGAAAATGTCAGAACATGTAGACTAGACTCTTTGCAAAACATCCAGGCCATGTTTTCACAAGCTGTCATAACCTAATGCTCCAGTCTATAGCTAAAGTGAACAATGCATAACAGTTACCGTGAGAAGGGCTGGCCTGATCATGTGGTTAAATAAGATGGCAAAATCAGCTGCTATTTAGTTTGGGTTCTTTTAAAACCACTGAATGTGGCAACATGGGATTTTCCAGCCAAAGTGTTAAAATGTACTGGGATGAACAGAGAATGAGGTGCAGGTGATGTCAGGAAATATTCTAGTCAGGCCCTTTCAACCAAATAAATGTCACTGATAAACAACCCATTAGCTCCCAATCTAGAAAATGTGGAATGGAAAGAGAGAGGCAAAATATGTTATTTTATAATTCTGGATACTCTGACTAAAATAAGTTCAAGTGAAGGTTTCTTTTTCAAACACAGAAAGGGGAATTTTGAAATCAGACATGCCAATATAATCGAAGCCGGAAACTTCCTTAAGAGTTGTCTCAGCTAATAGAAGCTACTGCACATATTGTGTGATGTGATGATAGAATGATACTGTGCAGCACCAAGATGTCATACAAAGTGAATACGTGAAGTGTCCCAATGTCCACAAGCTGATTGTTGGCATACCCTCTTGCTGTCCTCTATTGCTTGCCACTAAGCAAGAGCAAAAGTAAAAAATGGCAGTTGCTTGCTGCTATGGTACCTTTCTTTCTGCCATTTCCCTAGATGCTGAAAAGCAAGTGTGCTGAGCCAAATGGGAACTATTGATTACTATGTCCATTAATGTCGCTGAATCAAAAGCCTAGAACTAAAAAAAAAAAAAGGGGGGGGGCTATAAGAACATTGTGGGTTTTTTGAAAGAAAGGGGAAGAAAAGGCAGACAACCTTCATTTCCTAATGCCTCTAAATTGCATGCTTTCACATGGTTACCTGACAAACAGTAAATAAGTAGAAGCTTATGGTCACTATGGTTACCGAACACAGCATTCTCTGGGCCATTTTTGTCTTCTTATGTGGTCTGATAGATTTGTTTTCAGGTCAGTGTGAGCCTCTAAAATGGACTTCTTCAAGTGTGTTTCCTTCCATTTCTTGGATTTTTCACTTGCAAAGTCATGTCCAAACTAAAGAAAACATGGAACATTTTATTACCTTGAATTTTTGCAATTAAAATTGGCTGCCTTCTCTCATGAGAAATTGTATTTATTTCATAGGGCTTGGCTGGTACAGATGAGAAACTAGGGTTTCAACAGTTGAGCACAATGCTTTTTGAGGGAAGACCTGCACTTATGGGGCAAGCCCCACTGCCCCTCCGGCTCTTGGGGAGACCCTCCCCAGAGCCCAGAAAATGTCTTCTTTGGGCTCTGGGGAGGGTTTCCTCATGAGTCAGAAGCACAGTGAGGCTTTGCTGAGCCTCTTCAACTGTGTCCCCATACTTGAACATGCCTAAATGGAGGGATGGCTGTGACGACATCAGGCAAGATTGTATTGCATGAGACAGATTGTACTGAATGTTGTGGAATGGGAGAACTCTTTACAATGCTACCATTTCAGACCTTAATACTGGATGATGTTAACACTGATTGATGAATGGACCAAAAATGGTGGTCTCTAATGCATTTTAACATTGGTCAGTTTATATTGTATTTTGGAAACAATTTATAGTTGATTACCAGTATCAGAATCTCTAACTAATCTTCAGAAAGGGGGGGGGGGTCAAAAGGAACTTGAAGCCTCCACCACACAGCCACACAACATGAATTAATTCAAAATCCCTCTATTTGCATAAATCTCCAGGTCTCATTTTCACAGCTGTTGGTTCTGTCAGCTAGGTAGCTGCATTTCAGATTCATTTTAACATAAATGGTGAAAAGTGTACCTTTCAACTAAAAATATCTTGCTCTGAAAGAAAGATTGCTACTTGCTGAACTTAAAATCACTGTATACTGCCTTAGCATTTTCTTTAAACTGGTGTTTTCCGATACAGAGAACTTTAATAATAGGAAAGATTTACGTGTGGTAACATTAGAATGAAGCATGTTTTAAATGGAAGGTTTGGTTTTCTCTAAAATGGAGACGGTTGTCTAGTTTTTTTTGTTTTAACATCACATTTGTCCTTTCTAAAATGTGATGCTGTAGAAAATGAATGCCATTCATTTGGCATTAAGAAAGAAGAGAGGAAAGTTTCATTTTAAGCAAAACTTGCTGTACTTTCTAAGCTATTTAGATATAAATGATATAGAGATGCCGAAAAGATCAAATAAACCATGAACAAGATATGTACACTGTCACCCTGACCCAGTTAAGCAGGCTTATGTCTGAATATCACTCTGGATTGGAAATTGTGGGTGTAAATTGGAAATAGATATGATACTCTTCATATGTGTATCAGGGGGAGGACGCAGCCGACCAGTGCTATTTTGCATAGAATGAGAAATATATTCCAATGTGTATCTGAAAGTACATCCCCCATTCATATTCCCACACAACTAGTTGCATGTTCATACCTCATGATGAGAGCTGGATCAGGGCCACTGATAGTTAAGAGCTTATTTGAATGTAGCCTCTATGCAAATGAATGGGTATAAGAAAGCTGAAGGAGACATATCTGAGGAAATCTACAAGTGATGAAACTTCAACATATTGGACATATTTATTTTTTAGCATTTATTGAAAAATTCATATAAATTCTTCCTTCATAAGATATATCAAGGCAGCATACATAATACAGAATACAACAAGATCAGTAAAAGTAGAAGCATAATGATAAACTGATAAAAAAGCAATAGATACAGCTCCTGCAGAACCTCTACTTGTAGGGAGTTCTAGAGTGCAGGGTCTGCTGGGCTAAAGGCCTGAGTTCTGTTGTTGTTGTCGTTGTTGTTGTTTAGTCCTTTAGTCGTGTCCAACTCTTTGTGACCCCATGGACCAGAGCACGCCAGGCACTCCTGTCTTCCACTGCCTCCCGCAGTTTGGTCAAACTCATGCTGGTAGCTTCAAGAACACTATCCAACCATCTCATCCTCTGTCGTCCCCTTCTCCTTGTGCCCTCCATCTTTCCCAACATCAGGGTCTTTTCCAGGGAGACTTCTCTTCTCATGAGGTGGCGAAATATTGGAGCCTCAGCTTCAGGATCTGTCCTTCCAGTGAGCACTCAGGGCTGATTTCCTTGAGAATGGATACGTTTGATCTTCTTGCAGTCCATGGGACTCTCAAGAGTCTCCTCCAGCACCAGAATTCAAAAGCATCAATTCTTCGGCGATCAGCCTTCTTTATGGTCCAGCTCTCACTTCCATAAATCACTACTGGGAAAACCATAGCTTTAACTATACAGACCTTGAGTCCTAGTGAAGACCTAATGCAGTGGCATAGACAGAAAGGGGATAGGTGCTTAAAGGTGGCATTTAAAAAGAACTTACAGCTCAGCTACTCATGTGCAGTGTTGCTCCTTGGGTTTTATGGAGAGATTCAGCCCACCTTTCCTTTCAACCACATGTTTGCTTCTGATGATGAGGAAAAACCAGCATGCATACAGGATTATCATGTGCTCTGGGTGAAAATGCATGCCTACGATATCATAGCAGCATATAGGAGTAGACTAAGGAAGCTGGGAATCTTAGCAAGCCGAACTCCGAGGTACTGAAAACAGTCTTATAGTGACCCATCGCATTTTTACAAGCAGGAAACCAAACTCCACCCACATTTTAGCTAGCAAGGTTATGATTGCTGCATGCAATTGCTGACACGGATATTGGGTTCTGGATATTATTCGCTTGTTTCGATAAAGCGCGCCCAATTGAACTGTGTGTTTGCTTATGTTCTCTTTTAGGCTTTTATGTCCATGTTCCAGATCCTTACACAGGAAGGATGGGTAGATGTCATGGATCAAACTCTTAATGCTGTCGGGCATATGTGGGCACCTGTTGTCGCTATCTACTTCATACTCTATCATCTTTTTGCTACCCTGGTATGTTGTATGCCTTGCTGTTTCGTGTATTTACTTTTCTGAAATGTTGCTCGTGTTCATATGTGGATGAAACGAGGCACAGGAGAAATCAGATTTTACAACTGTCTGAGGAAGCTGCCTTGTATTGAGTCAGACTACTGGTCGATCCAGCTCAGTATTGTCTCCCGCAAGTGCTTCTCTCTCTACTCCTGCATCCCCTTTAACTCAACTAGCATGGGATGGGAGTAAGCAATAGCCAGTATAGCATCTACTTTTTCCCTGCATTGCTTCCCTGTGGCATATTGGTTTTGGTATGGAAGCACTCACAGGTAGCACAGTAAACTAGGAACACTGAATGGCAAATGAGTGTCCAGCATGGTTTCGCAGATGGAAGCTTGCCCCTCTGTGTCTAGATTTCCCCTGTTTAATTATTTGATGGAATCTGAAGTTCAGCCCTGCAGCTTATGGCAGCCAGTCTTTGCACTAGCACAGGAAGTTATTTGTAAACCACGACCATACTCCTTTTCATAATATAATATTGCAGATGCTACCTACAATCATGGAATCATAGAATTGTGGAGTTGGGAAGGGATCCCAAGTGTCATCTAGTCCAAGCCCCTGCAGTGCAGGAATGCTGCCCACAACCGTCACTGGGTGGACTCGAACCACCAACCTTCTTGTTAACAGACCCATTGCTCTGCAGGAGAAGACAGGGTACCTGTCGCAGTTCACAATGAAATCAGGGACTACAGTGAAGCAGAAACCTACACTGATCATCACTGTACTTTCCCTCTAGCTGTCATGATTCACAGATTATGGTCACTGGTGACCTCAAGCCTTATTGCAATGCGCTCCATGTGGGACTGCCCAGCAGAGCAGTTTTTCAGGGATCTCAAAGTCCCCTAAATAAATCCTATACCGTATCCCCTACCCCAACTTCCTAAGAATAACTGGTTGGTTCCACTCCAACAGAACTCTAGAGTGGTTTAAAGAAGTTGGTTGTCTTCTGCAATTCACTCCACAATGAAGGAGATGGACCTTTTATGAAACTCACCACTGCTGCATGGTTGAGTGATGGTTCCTTTCCCTCCCTGGTTCAGATAGTGCAGACCCTACATCTGGAATGCATATTGAGTTTTCATAGTACAGTCCACCTGCCCCCCCTCCTAAACCCCCCCCCCCACACACACACTGCAAGACAATGCAATTGCAGTGAGATTTGCCACTTCTCTATTAGATTTGTATAGTGGTCGCACCACCACTATTTGAGGAACAGAACCAACCCCACCACACTACTACGGGGGGTTCAGTTTATTTCCACTGCTTAAAAAAGAGGGGAAGAAGGGGAGTGAAGCCCTAAGAATATATGGTGACACAATGACAAGTGGATAAAAGAGCAGGAAAATGTTGCAGTAAATGAGAATGAGAAGGCGGGTTAAAGCTCAAAAGTGCTAATTGTATGCACTTGGAGCTGGATCTGTAGAGAGCTGGAGAGAAATGAATAGCTTTCACAGCAGAAGCTGGAATGGAGTTTAGGTTTGAAAAACAAAAACTGTGTTCAGAGTGAAGTCTATTATTAAAATCCAGAAGGGAATGGAAGAAGTTAAACAAATAATAAGCTGAGGTTTAACTGTTCTTTTGTGATAATGTTCTAGATTTGTTTTTGACATTTGGTAAAAAAAATCTCCATTGTGTGTCTATCATTCTCAGCTATAGAGACTGGAAATAACCACAGATTAAACTGCAATGTATTTCATGGCTACTGCACAATTCCTTGATAATATCAGGCACAGCTTTTCAGTATCATTCTAGCTAGGGCCATAGTCTGAAACAGAGTTGAGCTAAATATTTACATTTTTGTAAAAAAAAAAAAAATGCAGTCCAAAATGTTCCATAATTGCTATTTTATTGTATTTAATAGCATTTCTATTATTATTAAACCCAGTCAGATGGGTAAGGTATAATAATGATGATGATGATGATGATGATGATGATGATGATGATAATTGTTATTGTTATTAAATTTGAGCACCATTTGATGGCAAGGAAGAGCAAATTTTTCATAAATGCACATCTTTTAGCATACTTTTTTTTTTAGTTGCCCATGATATCCTTTAGAGCAGACATTGTGAATTGGATGCATGGTGACTTAGTGGTTCCAGTCCCTTGTAAAGAGCCAACTCCAGAAAATGGTGCTGGTTAATAAGCCAATTAATTAGTACAATCCATCTCCACCTTGGGGGTATCTCCATAGAGCTCGTTTCTCCTCAGCCCATGCAGGCATCACAGCAGAGCCATTTGGGGACTGGCAAGTCCATGCAAACCATCCATGTCCTATATATTGAACTCCATGCAAATCTCTCTCCAAACAGGTACTTTGCCCTTGTAAGGAATCGGCCATTATCATTATCTTCATCATTATATTTGCACTTAGGTAAAGGTAAAGGAACCCCTGACCACTAGGTCCAGTCGTGACTGGGGTTGCGGCGCTCATCTCGCTTTATTGGCCAACGGAGCCGGCGTACAGCTTCCGGGTCATGTGGCCAGCATGACTAAGCTGCTTCTGGCAAACCAGAGCAGCGCACGGAAACGCCAGTTACCTTCCCGCCGGAGCGGTACCTATTTACCTACTTGCACTTTGACGTGCTTTTGAACTGCTAGGTTGGCAGGAGCAGGGACCGAGCAACGGGAGCTCACCCTGTCGCGAGGATTCGAACCGCCGACCTTCTGATCGGCAAGCCCTAGGCTCTGTGGTTTAACCCACAGCGCCACCCGTGTCCCTTTATATTTGCACTTACTGGTTGCCTTTCCTTACAAAACATAACCCAAAACGGACCTTAGAGGTAAAGTGTGAAACCAAATACTGCAAAATGTAATGTACATAAAATAAATCTTACTTCTGTGTTTGACACACCCAGGAGCCAAGAGAAAAGGAAGCCCCTTTTACGTGTTGTCACTGACAAAGTTATTTTTTCTGTTTGGTAGAGGGAGGCTTTCATTATCTGCTTCTAATATTGGGCTCTGTTTTTTGAAATCCTTTTGTAGATTCTGCTGAGTTTGTTTGTTGCTGTTATTTTGGACAACTTGGAACTTGATGAAGATCTAAAGAAACTTAAGCAAGTAAGCTTTTTCATGTTGGATATTAATTGCAACAAAGCAATATTGTGCCCTCATTTTTCTAGGAAAATGCAGATGTCAACCACCTTTTCGAGAATGTGAACTAATTAAAATGCCTACGGTATATAGTTTACTTTCTGCTTGCCTGACAGAATGCTCTCCCCTTCCCTCCCCTGTGTACTGTTTTGGGAGTTTTCCTGACTCTCCAGAGCAGATTTAGGGGAGCTGTGGGGGCCATGCGGGGGGGGGCAGGGAAGGGGGAAAGGCCTGTTGCGCTAGCTAGAATCCTTGTGTTGGGTTTGCTGAGTCCTGTCCTAGGTCCTGATGCACTCCATTTTGACGCAAAAGAGGACATCACACTGAATGGTAATTTGGGAGAGGCAATGTAAAAACAATGGACCCAATCAAGAAGATGTCCACTAGGCAAAGGATGGCACTAGGATGATAAAGCTGGAACTCCCTGTACACAGAGCAATACATGCTGGAATGTGTGTGGAGGATACAAAACATGGCTGTTTCATGCCTTATTTTTATTAATCATCTGTAAGTAAAATCTAGAAACTTGTTTCTGAACTTAGCAGATGCACTCTTTACTCAACACCATCACCATGCAGAAAGTTGCACATGCAAAGCTGCGTACCATTAATATTTTTATCAATATGCTTCTGTTGCCATACCAGCAATGAAAGCAGTCATGGCACTACACTTAGTTTACAGCGGTGTGTAAAATGTGTGTAAAAGAGCGTATTGTGAACCTCCTTGCAAATTCAGTAGTACTATGCAAATAGCTCAGAAGTGTCTATTCAGTGCTATCTTGTGCTGTGGCTTAAATTGTCCCTCTCTTTCTCTATATAAAATAAGTTCCTTTCAATATGTTTTGTTATCCATTTTATGCAACTTTACACATGATATTATTCTGTTGTTCATTCTGTGTCCCATGGAAATCCATAAGTCTGAGGGTATTTAAGCCATTCTATCAGGTGGAAATATAAGTATACCTTGATAGTATTGGGGGAATTTGATTTATACAATCTTCTTTATATATAAAAAAAATCCTAATAATAATAATGCATCTGATGCTATACTCCTTGGCAGCCATGTAAAGGGAATAGATATATTGATACATGTTTGTGTTTGAGGTTACATGGCAATGAATGGAAATTGTACAGCCTGTGAGAATTCAATTAAAATGTATGCAGAATAAGCACAGTGACTTCTCAGTGGCAGATTCAGGTAGGTGTTGGTGGTGTTACTGGACAATTTTTTTTATTTTTCTCAAGGGCAGTATTTGATGATAACACAATCATCTTAGCATTGCTGAGTAAATTAAAACACCAAGTAGGACAGGGAAAACGGCTGATATCCAGTGTTAGTCATAACCAGATTAGACCTATTGAAAACAATGAAATGAATTGATTTCAGTGGGTCTACTCTGACTGAGTTGGTTGTCACCCATTGTCTTTATTGAGGCCCAAATGAATAGAACTGAACTTCCTGATAAGCTGCAATTTCATGCGGGAGTTTATCTTTGAAGTCATGCAGTTCAAGAATGACTGTCTTAATGCCAGTGATAGAGTGGCCTGGTAGGTTAGAAAGTTTTCTTATTTCTGTGTGTTGCCATTTATGGTATCAGATTTGTGTGCATTCATTCTTTTGTATAGGGTCTGCCCTATTGGTCCTATGTACAACACAGAAGGTTGTTGCTAGCGGTTGCTAGCATAAAACACATTAAAAGGTGAACAAGTGAATGAGCCCTTGATGTTGCAACTCACATTGTTAGTAACTGCAATAGGTTTGCCTGAGTGGATATGGGGACAGAGCAGACACCTAGGTTTGTTGCAGGAACTGGCCCCTGTGCATGCTGCTGCTGCTGACTAGCAGTTTTAGGTTGTTGTTGTTTAGTCATTTAGTCGTGTCCGACTCTTTGTGACCCCCTGGACCAGAGCACGCCAGGCTCTCCTGTCTTCCATTGCCTCCCGCAGTTTGGTCAGACTCATGCTGGTAGCTTTGAGAACACTGTCCCACCATCTCGTCCTCTGTCGTCCCCTTCTCCTTGTGCCCTCCATCTTTCCCAACATCAGGGTCTTCTCCAGGGAGTCTTCTCTTCTCAGGAGGTGGCCAAAGTATTGGAGCCTCAGCTTCAGGATCTGTCCTTCCAGTGAGCACTCAGGGCTGATTTCCTTCAGAATGGAGTGGTTTGATCTTCTTGCAGTCCATGGGGCTCTCAAGAGTCTCCTCCAGCACCATAATTCAAAAGCATCAATTCTTCGGCGATCAGCCTTCTTTATGGTCCAGCTCTCACTTCCATACATCACTACTGGGAAAACCATAGCTTTAACTATATGGACCTTTGTCGGCATGGTGATGTCTCTGCTTTTTAAGATGCTGTCTAGGTTTGTCATTGCTTTTCTCCCAAGAAGCAGGCGTCTTTTAATTTCGTGGCTGCTGTCACCATCTGCAGTGATCATGGAGCCCAAGAAAGTAAAATCTCTCACTGCCTCCATTTCTTCCCCTTCTATTTGCCAGGAGGTGATGGGACCAGTGGCCATGATATTCCTTTTTTTTATGTTGAGCTTCAGACCATATTTTGCGCTCTCCTCTTTCACCCTCATTAAAAGGTTCTTTAATTCCTCCTCTCTTTCTGCCATCAATGTTGTGTCATCTGCATATCTGAGGTTGTTGATATTTCT
The DNA here is from genome assembly GCF_951804945.1 of Podarcis cretensis. Classification (NCBI taxonomy): domain Eukaryota; kingdom Metazoa; phylum Chordata; class Lepidosauria; order Squamata; family Lacertidae; genus Podarcis; species Podarcis cretensis. The sequence continues at coordinate 85,063,258 of NC_137173.1, forward strand.
TCTGGCAATCTTAATTCTGGCTTGGGATTCATCCAGCCCAGCCTTTCACATGATGAATTCTGCATATAAGTTAAATAAGCAGGGAGACAATATACAGCCTTGTCGTACTCCTGCTGTAACTACTGTTTCCCAAACTTGGGTCTCTATTTTTTGGACTACGATTCCCACCAACCCTGACCACTGGTCCTGCTAGCTAGGGATGATGGGAGCTGTAGTCCAAAAGCAGCTGGAGACCCAAGTTGGTGCAAACCTTTTAGTTATTAGTCTCTGTCCAATGGAGCAGTTGTATTGTAGATCTGGCTTTTTTCTACATTCCACCCATAATGTAATTAACATCATATCTGGAAATTTCCATTAAAAGGCATGCTTAGAAAGAAAGAAGTTAAGAAATTGCTCCTTTGAAATGGAAGATTGTCCAGACGATTAAGTGACACAGTGAGAAAAGGTTTTCCCTTGAGGTAAATATGATGGAATTCCTGGCTTTGTGCTGATTGCAGTTGTGAACTGTTCTACTGAAATATTGGTTTTCTTATCATGGTAGATAAAGCAGAAAGAAGGGGATGTGGTTTCGTTTTGTTTTTTAATTCGGTGACTTTTTGACTTCTCCATTATAAGTTGGCCACAAGAACAAGAGAAACAGTGTGGTGTTATTGTTGCTTTTCCCTTCATGCCCATTTTCTTAATGGAAATGGCTTTGGTATCATTGTAGGGGAAAATACTATTCCCCATCTGTAATTAAAAAGCTAAATGGAACTCCAGGAGATAGCCGGCTAATTTGCTGTGTGCTGGTTCTTCAGAAGTGCCTTGTGCATACCAATTCAAGCTGCACCACCTTGTACAAAATGCAGTTTGTCTGTTTGTTTTCATTTCCATCTGCTGTGGCCACGAAGATTGAGGCGAAAGCATTGTGGCGGTTGGACTAGATGACTCTCGGGGTCCCTTCCAACTCAATAATTACATGAATTAATGACTGCTGGGAAGGAATGCCTTCTAATTAGCAATATTTTTTTTTGCTATTCGCTGTTTCCAGGGAAATGACCTGCACTACAGTGCTGTGGTGGTTCTCCGAAGGAGATGTCAAGCACCACAGAATTAGCCAAGTTCAACTACCCACTAATGAAAAACATACAAAAATGGCAGTCCTACTTGAAAGCCCTTGCTGTTTGAGTAACATTGTGGGTGCTTAGCAGTCACTGAAAAAAATATGAAGTGGTGGCCCAGGGTCAAGTACAATGTTTAGCAGCGAGCAGGAAGTGACGACTTGTGTTAGATACTTCAGATTAAGTATTAACAATTACTTGGCGCACACACCTTCTGAATATACGTGCTGTTCCCTGGGGCCTACATATTGTGACAGTAAGTTAGAAGCACCATGTGCTGCTACTACTAAACAGAGAACGGGGGGGACGGGAGATGCTGACAGGAGCATTCTGGTTTGGGATAAATGACTATTTATCTAATGGAACTTGGCTTGTCAGACTCTTCCTATAGGATGGAAGAAGCAGGAAAACTGTGATTTAAGAGGAAGTAGGAGGGAAGGTAACCCTAATACTGTCCCATGTCCCTTCATCCAGATGTGGTTAGTAAACCCATAGAGTTGTGGACCCTTGCTATTGTCACTCCAATGACCAATCCCCTGTTTTTAAAGGTATTTCCTTCCAACTGGCTATATGAAACATTCTCCCTCTCCCTCTCCTTCTTTAATTTCATTGATTTTGGCCGAAATGTTTCTACAGTTTAAGTGTGTCATCCAGGTTTTCCTTGTTGACTTGTGCCCACCTATCTCTTTGTATATAGCACATTTATTTATGAACTCCTACAGAAGGAACTCCCCTTTTGTAGCCCAGTCCCAGCTATTGTTATTTGGAAAGTCTGACTGATTTTAACTCTGCTTATTTTCACATAAGTAGAGGAGTTCAGCCTCAGCCTAGCACAAGCAGTTCACAAAATGCAAAATGCAGCTGTGGTCACAGTCCATTTCTGCAGCATCCAGCTTTGCTTTGCTTTTTTAAGTAAGCCATTTTCTAATATCTCTCTCTCTATATATATATATATATATATACTGTGTGTTCTGACATTTATCCTCCATAAATGGTGAAGACTTTTCTTTCACAAATGCTGATTTCACAATCTTGGGAAGTTGATTTCAATTGCATAGTGGTATTTATGAATCCGATATGAAAAATGTAAGAAATTCATTCAATAATCATGACTATAGTCTTTCAGTTTACTGGCAAAAATAGCAATATATCTGATCTCATTCTCTGTGGGAAGTTTTTTTTTCCATTTACTTTTTTATTTATCACATTTATATATCTCCATATTATTCGACTTATAAAAATGAAAGTAACTTATATTGCAGAATCTTTGTAAATATCTCTTACAAACAGGAAAGCAAATAATGATGTTTCATGGTGATTTTTTTATTTTATTTTGTTGAAATCAGTGGAGAAATTCCTATTGACTTAATAGGAACAGAATTGCACACTTTGGAGTTTATATCCCCAGGAGAGGAGTTTGCTGTCAGTGTCTTATTGTTTTTTAACTCACTTTTTAGGACCTCATTTCCTTTTAGAGAAAAGCACACAAAATATTTCATTAAAATTAAAAGAGTTCAGCTGAAGTCTTCGTCAGTTGAAAGAGAAAACATGCCTGTTGCTAATATTATAGCTGGCCTTATTTTGGCTGGAAGCCTCAAGAGGACTGTAATAGGAATGGAATTGAAACATTGCATGATAATGAGTGTCAACATTTGCAGAGATTCTGTATTCTTAAAGGGCCATAGAGCCGGATGAAAAGATACTGCATCTTGTACCCAATGTGCGTCAGAGAGTAGCTAAAGTGATGTCTACAAGACATTGGGGTTTGTCCTAGAGAGCTCTGAAATGCAGAAGGCAGAACTGACAGGGGTTGGGGGACATAGGAGTCAACTCCTAGGGGCTGAGGTCCCTTCATCCCCTCAATAAAATACTTGAAGGTGATAGCCCTCCTCCCCAAGTTGCTGGACATTGCCCTTCAAATGGCATGTGTGTGCCTTGTGATTGATTATTTTATTCAAGTTGGCACCCCTGTTGGGAGTTATTGAGAAAACTCTGTATAGTGGGGTAAAGAAACACAGATACTAAAAGGTGGTAGACCTCAATGGAGGCTGCTCCATCGGGCAGAATGGGACACTGCCCAACCATCTTCAGGCTGCCCACTTGTGGGCATGGTTTCTACATACGCTTGCTGTATGCCAAAACGTTTGCAGGATTTGGGGGGTGGCATGGTGTGGTGGTGCTGCTACAGAGCCACCTTCCGAGCTGCAGCATTGCTGCCACATACCTAGATGGTTTCAGGGGTAGCAAGAAGGCAACGCTCTTGCGGGATCGCCAGGTTGGCTCTGCCATTGTTTTTACACAGCCTCAACCTCGCCCCTGCACTGTGTCCCATAAATGGCAGCAACACCACCGTTGGAATGGTGGGTCTTTCCTCCATTATGCTGGCCGCTCCTGGACATTGTGTTCTGGAAGGAAAATATATGGCAAATCTTACTTACTCCTACCACACATAGAAAGTTTGCCTGTCTGTCTTCATAACATGCAGGGACGCGGGTGGCGCTGTGGGTTAAACCACAGAGCCTAGGACTTGCCGATCAGAAGGTTGGCGGTTCGAATCCCCGCAACGGGGTGAGCTCCCATTGCTCAGTCCCAGCTCCTGCCCACCTAGCAGTTCGAAAGCACGTCAAAGTGCAAGTAGATAAATAGGTACCGCTCCAGCGGATGGCGTTTCCATGCGCTGCTCTGGTTTGCCAGAAGCAGCTTAGTCATGCTGGCCACATGACCCGGAAACTGTACGCCGGCTCCCTCGGCCGATAAAGCGAAATGAGCACCGCAACCCCAGAGTCGGTCACGACTGGACCTAATGGTCAGGGGTCCCTTTACCTTTACCTTCATAACATGGTCAAACTAGAGAAATGTCCAGACATACGTAGGATTGCACTATTAGTTATAAAGTGATCGCAATGTAAGTGGGACGCTTACTGTCACCATTTTGTCCTACTCAGTTTACTCTAAAGAATTCACAAACACTAATCCTTCGCCAAACCTCTCATCATACATAAACACTCTAGCCTAACCTGTAGGTGCTGGGGTGGGGTGGGGGTTTTCTGAGCAGACTTAAGCATTTGGAATGCATGGATAAAAACCATGAAATCATTCCTGTGTCCCATAGAAAACCCTTAATAAAACTGGGAAGGGTTCCCCAGATCTCCTGAGTCATAAGCTAGCTCTTCTGTTCCTTTATGATTCCTGCATCTCACATTCTGTTCAGTTTATGCTTTCAAAGGAATATTCTCTTGGGAGAGATCAGTTCCCTCTCACAACTTCACACATCTGCCAATCTCTCTGTTCCCACTGCATATTTATGACTCGACTGCAGATGTTCATTACTGAAAACAATTTTGCAACTGATGTGCTATGCTACCTATGACCATACGTTTCCTCAGAGGGCTTGAATATTTGCTGCAAATGTTTTGTTTGAAATGAATGAAAAGCTCTGCCTGTAACCAATTCGTGTACCTGTCATTTTTCTCTGTGTTCATGTGCGTCGGGGAACAGTTTGCCCCATTTGGCTAATAAATTTGGGGGTTTCACCCTCAAACAAAGATAAGATGCTACAGACCTGCCTTTCCCCACTACTGCTGTTATCTTTTAAAGTCTAATGATTGCTTTCGTTGCTTTCCTGATTATTGTACCATGTTGAAAATTGGCTTGTAATTATTCTGTGCTCCAACATTGTGTAGGATTGAGCATGAGGCTCTGTTCACCAGTGCAATGTCACAGCAGGTGAAAGCGCACCACAGCCATCAATAATAATGTGCCTTCCAACCATGCCCATTCGGTATTTCACTCCCTGTAAATAGCAAACTCATTTTGTGAATGCCAACAACCAGGCAGCCCAATGGGGGCCACGGAGGGAAAACAAGGAATATATAAACATGCTCAGAGGTGACCTGAAGTTTGCGGAACTACAAAAATCTTTAATAAACAGGCCCCACTGCTTTCAGATGGCAGACAGGCAGACAAAGGAAACTAGCTGAGAGTGAAAGTGAGGAATAAAGAAGACGAAGGGTAAAAATAGGGAGGGCCTTATATCCAGTGCTATTTTTCTAGAAAAAGAGGTGCCGAAACTCACCTTGAACGCCTCCCTGGTTCTCTTATAATGGCAATGGCGCCCACCTGAGAGGTGCCGGAACTGAGTTCCGGTTGAAAAAGAAAAGAGCCCTGCTTGTATATATGTGTTTCTTCCTCTGATGCCCTTTGCTCCGTTCCTCTTTCCTCCTCCATGAGAATCAAGGTAAAGAGGATGAAGAGACATATAGACAAAAGCAACTATTAGACAGGCTCACTTCCATCCATATCACAACCCATCCAAAGAGTTAGAAGTGTGCTCTGTCATCTCATGGAGGTCTATGCTATTTCCTCTTCAGGCTGTAATCCTATACAGTGGTACCTCAGGTTACATACACTTCAGGTTGCATGTGCTTCAGGTTACAGACTCCGCTAACCCAGAAATAGTACCTCAGGTTAAGAACTTTGCTTCAGGATGAGAACAGAAATCGTGCTCCGGCGGCGCGGCAGCAGCAGGAGGCCCCATTAGCTAAAGTGGTGCTTCAGGTTAAGAACAGTTTCAGGTTAAGAACAGACCTCCGGAACGAATTCAGTACCTAACCCGAGGTACCACTGTATCCTACTACCTAGGAAATAAGCCCAAACTGAATTTAGTGGGAATTACTCACGCTCAATCATGTATAATATTACATTCTCAGTATATGAAGTCAATGAAGCAAATGAGTTGCTTTGGAACTCAATGATATGGAAAATAATTTTATGCATGGCAAGCCTACCTCTTATCTTAGTGGTAGAGTTACACACTTCTCGGCTACCCCTGGGTGTAAGGGACGGGGGAAGCTTTTGCTAATAATTATTCATGATAATTAAGCACTTTTCAGGACATGGAGTGCCTTACAATTCTTTTGTCAACCTTGAAAGCAGCCTGAAGGCATTCAGCACAGTCTGAATGGCTTTAGAAACATTATAGTCTTCCCTCTCACAATATAGGTTGCGATGCTACTGTTGTGCCTCTTCCAGGATGGTTTTCTACAATGTGGGCAAACATTGAATAGCACTCCCTTTAAAGAAGGCATATAATACAAGGTTGCATCCATTGTTCTAAGAGCATGATAATTTATGGGAAGCAAAGCTACCCAAGAAATGCTGAGTTTTAGGCCATATATAGCCAAATCTTCCAAAACAAAACTATTATGCCCAACTCAAAATGTAAATGAATGTTTAAAGAGCACTTCTCTATAAACTATCAATTTGTGCACACGAGTAATGCTCTTCTGGATAGAAGCTGCAAAATTAAAGCAAAACATACAGATTTATTAGGGGGGAAAGAACCGCAACATGTTTTTTAAAAGAATAATTTCTTTTCATTACATACTTGGGAAGTACCACATATCCTACTTTTGCTACTAAAGGTGTCAAAAAACTCAGGCTGACAGTATGGAACATGAACTCTTAAGTATTTCGACATTTATAATAATGATATTCTCTTCCCTTCCTGGCCTCAACCTTGGCACTTTGTCATTTCATTAAAACACTCTCCAGGTGTTAAAATACGTGCAGAGATCAGTATAAGAGATTTGCTGTTGCTCTTTCAATTGTTGTTGTATGTGGTTTCTGATGGCAGTGCAAAAAGCCATAATAGCGTTAGATAAAAAATGTTCTTTTACACTGCTTTTTTATATATATATTTTAAAAAGCTAGTGAAAGAACATGCTATTTTTATAAATGCTGCTAGACAATCCTGCTGCTGCTGCTGCTGGATTTTTTATGTGATTGTATACAGAGTAAATGAAGACACTATGTGAGATCACAGCTTCCTATTTTCTTGTTCTTTAAGCGTTTTCTTGCTAATCCTATCCTATATGCCATAAATTTAAATTTTCTGGGCTTTAATTTATTCACCAGGATGCTTTTGCACTGGAAACAAATCATGATCACACTTAAAGGTAAAAATGGCAAATTCAATAAGGGCAGAGCAATCCAAAGCACCCTTATGCCAGGCTGGTGGGGGGCAGGGGGGCACTTGATTAGGCAGAGGGGCTCCTCCACCCAGCTATCCTAGCTAAGCCAGTTGGCCTCCAGCCAAGCCAGAGTGATGCAGGTATCACTCCATCACTGACCTCTACTGTAATGGTTCTAGGGGTTGCTCGTGCGTAAGTCAGCACCACGCTTGGCTGGGGTATCGGGGTGAACCCTTTCTGTCCAGACAGCCACCCACCCGTGGCTGTCTCAATCGCTGGCAGAATCCGTCAGTGGGCGTTTCTTGAACTCTTCCAGCAAAGAAGCTCTTTGACGCCGAGTCTCCGCCTACTCTCCCTGCGCGGAAGCCTTCTGCGCAGGGAGGGTGTGGGCAGCGGAGGACCCATGCTCTCCCCGCTGGTCTCCGGCGAGGAGTCATGGAGCCCCCTCGCCGATTCCCCCATCTGCCCCCCTTCTCCACTGGTGCTACGCTGATTTCCTTCCCCAGAAGATGGGCTGCTTCTCTCCCTCCCGGGACGCTCTCCGAAATCCCTCTGGAGCCCTCCCTCTCCCTCTGGCTCCGATGGCAGTTCCTTGACATCTACGTTTTGCCTGATGAACATACAGGTGGGTGGGAATATGGTTGGTGGGCTGCCTGCTGATGGCAGCCACTGAAAGTCTCCCCAAATGGCTCATTCTCTAGGCGAAGAAGGCCTGAACCAGCCCAGGATTCACTGGACCTTCATCCATTCTCACTGTCATTGTGCAGTTGTCCTGCCCCCTCCCCTCCACCTTATGCTGCAGCCAGTTATGGACAAATAACGCTACTATAGTGGCATCTACTGGTGCTTCTGGGATTGATTTCGGAGAGAATGGCGTGAGAAAACACGCTGCAGTCCTTTGCTCAAAGATCTCAGCCTGCTCTGTTAGTATTTCATGCCTCCGATGCTGCAGATGTGATTGGTGTAATTCACATGCCTGTCTGGGAGAGTGTGTGGGAACGGAAGGCAGTCTTATCTTTTCCGCTGTGTGTACTGTTACACTGTAGTTTTGCTTTTGCTTTTGTCCTGTCTGTGCTCTCGGAGCTGGAGAGAAAGGACGCAATGATTCTTTTGTATGTAGGGTGTAAATAAATACGTAGATTGGCTCTACGATGTCTCGTTCTTCTTGCTGTGTTACGCCAGCAGATTAGTGTACATATATCAGTTGGTATATGTCGCTGAAGCGCACTGGAGAAGAAGGGGTATGCCTTTTCCAGAACTGCGCATACTGGAGGAAGCTTGGAGTTCAGGGGCTGCAGGGGCACCCCAGGGCGTTTTTACAATACCTCCCCTCCACCTTATTCTGCAGCCAGTTATGGACACATAACACTATCGTAGTGGCATCTACTGGTGCTTCTGGGATTGATTTTGGAGAGAATGGTGTGAGAAAACATGCTGCAGTCCTTTGCTCAATGATCTCATCCTTTTCTGTGCCTTTATGGGAGATAATCTGGGTGGGGAATTAGGATAGTGTGATAGGGCAGTAGCTCAGTGATACAGGGTGTGCTTCGCATGCAGAAGGTCCCTAGGGCCAGTGCCTGATACCTCTAGTCAAAAGGTGATAGGAAAGTGCCTTGAGAGCTGCTGCTAGCCAGAGTAAACAATACTGGGTTAGGCAGACAAATAGTCTAAGATGGAATAAGGTAGCTCCTGCATTTCCCGTTCAACTGATGTGAGAACACCTGCACATTATCCTGAACTTTCTGAAGAATATCAGTCAAAAGCACTTGCTGGGAGCCATAAGAGATTGAGAAAAGGGGGACTGAGACAAGCCCTACCACCCCGCAACTTCAGTACATCCTGCCTAATGCCAACACAGCTCTCCTTATAGTAAAAAACCTGAATTGGAAAAGGTGCTTCGTTAGTGGTGGGAAGAACTGGGTGTCAATAAAGGTAATTTTAATTGTGTGGACAGGCGGAGTCCCCAGATCCCGCACGGTCCCCCCCGTCATGTGGAATAACGACTCAAGACAACGTGCTATGGGGTTAAATTGGCCACAACCTTATTAAATTTCAAATGTGGGTAGACCTTGGCTCAGGCATTGGGCGTTCTCCCTCCCCAGTCCCCAGCCGGGGACCTAGGGAGCATCAGGGTTATTCAGTGTGGGGGGGGATGGGCCGGCTCTGGAGAACATACGTTCAAGCAGAGATAGCCGCCCCCGTTACGCCGCCGCCGCCGCAGGGGAGAGCAATGACGACCTTTCAGCGTACGGTCAAAGCCTCCCTTCAGAAACCCCTTTAACGGGGAACCCTGGTATCGCCGCCGCAAAGAGGATGATGGACTAAAGGATTCCGCCCAAGGCCTGATACCGCCAAAGTTGTGACGTTTTGCTATGGGAAAGGTGAAACCTGCCAATGCAGGGAAATTCCTTTCCGGCCCTTTAACAGCGACCTTAACGTAGCAGCGCCCGCATACCTGTGAAGAAAAGCTAACCTGCAAAACCTGTGAAGAAAAGTTAACCTGCAAAATAAGACATTAACTGAGGTTGGGTAGGGTGGGAGAAGCTCTGGAGCCAAGTGAGGATTCCCAGGTAAGATCCTCCCTCTATTGTGTGGGCAGGTAATCCCTCCCCTACCTGGCCTGGTCTCCTTGGCAACGCTTCCCCCAGGTGGGATTGGACAACTGACTGAGGTAGGCGGAGACCTCCAGGTATCCCACCTGGGGGAAGGCAAAGCCAAGCCTATGCTGTTGGAGCCGCTCCAGATCTAGGGGCTGCACGCGTCCACGCAAAGGGCGCCCCCCCCCCCCGTTTTAGGCGGGGAGCGGTCATTATGGCATTGACTTGTAGTGTTGCAGCTGAAAAGAGAAAAATGAAATTGAAATTGAAAAGAGAAAGGGGAGGTTACTAACTTGTCTGATTTGCTTCCCTCTCTCGCATAGTCCTAGTACTGTGTACTAAAATGAATCTACTATATAAATCTACTATATATAAATCTATATAAATTCAAGTTTTTCTCCGACAAGTTTACACCCAGATATTTAACTTTTTCCACAAAGACTAGGCGAATCTACTGAGTATATTAAAATGGAAAACTGCCTTACATAACTACGTGATAAACACCCTCATAATTATATATGGGTGGAGTATTTATCTTCCATTATCCCTTTTCCACCAACACACACACTGACCTCCTTCTCTCCATTACTCCAGGAAGAAGCCAAAAGCAAATTCCGATTTCATATCTAGCTTTCAGCATTTGCTAGTACATGTATCATTAAAAAAAATCATTGGACTCTTTAGCAAAGAGGAAATGGTTGTGCTAAAAGCTGTTTCTAATTAAAATACGCAATGCATACCTACCGGTATTTCGTAGGGAAGTAATTTTACAGTTTGTTTCTCTTCACTAATACAAACAAGATGTCTGCGAAAGTTCAACCAGTGCCTTGAAGGTAGTTTAAAATTCCTGAAATGTGCTACATTCTATTTTGCTCTAAAAATAACATGTGAGTCCTGGCAGAACGAGATACCCTCTAGGCTAGTAGCATAAGCAGTGTATTTCAGGGCAAAACACCACCAATCAAAATGTCACAAGCAGCTCTTCACTTTTCCCCTTTCCTTCCTAACTTGATTCTGATGTTATTTGATAAGAAGGGAATGGGCAACAGAGACATTTTGCGAGCCACTAGACTTGTATGTTTTTCAGCTGTACGCTTTCCGTTTATTAATTCTTAAATGTTATGTTGATATTCTGTCTGATTTTAAGCCCAGACTTACTTCTATTCTATTTTCCTTTTTAAAAAAATCTTTTAAATAATGTGTGAGACTGCAAACTCCTTGAGGGAAGGGCCTGTTGCTTACTTAATGTTTTTCAGTAAAGTGTGGTGTATGCTGATAGTGACACATGAATAATACTTAGCTTCCACAGAGACTAGACATTGCGTGTTCAGACCCAGAAACCACCCCCCTAAATAAATTCACACTTGACTCAAAATTTTGGTTTTGGTTTTTGTCAGAATTTAGGCCACAACTTTACTGATTACAGAAAGTGACTGGTTGCATAGGCTCTGGTTCGACTAGCTCCCTGCCATGCAGGTAGCGCTGACCCAGGGTTCCAGCATAGGTCATCTAAGGGTGAACACCTGGATAAGCGGAAAGCCAGGAACAGGCTAACTCTGCCACCCAAATGTCCCCCTGGACTCAGGCACGGGCACAACCCCCTCTCAGGGGTTGACCAAACCATCAAGTCTCTGGATTCCTTTAACGGAATACCCTTCACATAGGAATGGCAAGCGCGTTCTCCCATCCCTATCACCTGAACCAGAGCCTATCCGCAACCTTACACATTGTGAAGATTTACTACGCGGCAGGCAAAACCAAAATGGCAACAGCCAATCAGCCAAGTGGGGGAAAGTCCTGCCGTGCCCCTGTCCCAACGACAGACGACACAGGACGTCATAGCAAGGTCAAGCGCAAAGCCCTAAATGTAGGGAGAGGTGGGCGGGTGTTCCGAATGCACGTGCCGAAAGACGAAGCTCTGGGTCACGTCCATGGGCATAAATAGATCCCTTGAACCATTTGAACTGTGTCCCATTGGCCAGATTGTACCCAGCTTCGAGGGACCTACCAATCGGGTGTTGTGGCTGACCAATCGTACCCACCCACAACACAGGGTGTCAGTTTTCCAGGTCTCACCGCAATACGTGCCCTCTTTAAGGGAGGACCCGATTTACAGTGCCTCCAGTTGGTATTATTGCATTATGGCTAGCTAAATAAGCCAAATGGACTAAGCACCCCAAACCAGTTGAGTGCCCATATTAGAGCTTTGGGATGCAGGTGGTACTGTGGTCTAAACCACCAAGCCTTTTGGGCTTGCAGATCATTAGGTCAGCAGTTCAAATCTGCAGAATGGGATGAGCTCCTGTTGCTTTGTCCCAGCTTCTCCCAACCTAGCAGTTCAAATGCACGCAAGTGCAAATAGATAAACAGGTACCGCTGTTGCAGGAAGGTAAACGGTGTTTCTGTGCACTCTGGTTTTCGTCAAGGTGTCCCATTGTGCTAGAAGCAGTTTAGTCATGCTGGCCACATGACCCAGAAATCTGTCTGTGGACAAACACTAGCACCGCACCCCATTGTCAAATTCAACTGGAATTAACCGTCCAGGGGTCCTTTACCTTTTACCGTTACCTTTGTGCAAACAGCTTCTCAAAATTCACCAGCCTACTTGAGGGCAAAGAAATTGGGGAAACAATTTCACCACATTGATTTTCTCCATGGGGAGGTGAAATTCACCCAATAGTTTATTGGGGCAGGTCTTCCTATTAGCACTGGCAGTAGCACAATGTCTATCTTTTTCACTAAGTTACCCCTTCCTGCCACACAACTGTAAGTGCCAGCAGCAACAAAAAACTGTGTTGGCATCTTGGCCATCCTTTTGCACCCTCCTCAGTGTCCCTGGTTGAATGCATTCCATAACATGGAAATGATGGCCAACTCAGAAAAATTATGGACAATATTTGGGGAAAATTCTATTGAGCAGCTTTGTTTTCAAAGGGATGACGAAAAAGAAATGTCTCGGAAATTTTCTCAGAGCAACGTCTTCTGAGAAATTATAGCTTAGCTGTACCTCACATCCTGCCAGGTTTTTGAAGAACTGAAGGGGAGCTTGAAGGAAGACAGCAAGGTGGATTATTTCATGCATTATGGGAGCCTGAGAAACAACTACCACACCCTGCATTCCAACTCTACAATTCTATAATTCTATGTGGGCAGACAGGGGTGGTGTAATGTGCTTTATATGTAACTTTTACTAGCTTATAGTGAAACAACAACAAACTCCAGAAATGTGAATACTGTAATGTATCTGATAATTCCACAGGCTTGCTCTAGGTAACCCAAACACATGACTTAAGCCTCAAAGCCCAGTCCAAACACAAGTGGCAACTGTCAGCCAATATATGAACCAAGAGAGAATCTAATGTGAGACAAAAGTGTTATCAACACATCTTGTCTTCCCTCAAAGGCAATGCCTCAGAATTCGGGAAATGCACCTCAAACCCATGCCCACCACAGTTTAGAACGACTGTCTTGCTTTAAATCAGATCAGACTTTTATTGGCTATGCTTTTGGACTTACGAAGCATTTTTTTAAAAAGAAAAAGTTCAGACTACTTTTTCCTACCTCTTACCACATGTATTTCTTTGCATGCAGGATTCCTCTACTACTGACCATCCTCACTGCCTTCTGCTCACACTGAGATGAGCTTCTGTGAAGGCTACATATTTGTATGAAATGATTTATGCCCTTTTGTTTCACGGTAGAGGCACTTTTCAGGGTCTGACATCAGCACACTGGCACTTTATAACCGCCCCCCTCCCAATTTGCCAAGAGATCTGTTCAATTAATTCTCATTTTGGTATATCTGACTTGCTAATCTATTAACACATCAGCTGGAGACTTTCATCTGTTGCCACCAATCATGTTGAATTGCTGAGGAGAGGCTGAACTGAAACATTAGGGCGTCAAATTTCTTCTGGTTACTGCAACACAATTGGCTTCCTCCCACAGTATCTACATATGGGGTGGTTTCTGGTGTTACAAACAGGCGTAAACAAAGCAGACGCTAATGACTCCTGTTTCTTCTTTTCATACAAGTTGTGAAATGTGGGAAGGGAGGGATAATGTATTCATATCTCCCAAAGTGGTAGGAGTTTACTCTATACACATCTGGTCCTTGTGCGTCGCCCCTACGGTGAGATGCTCAAATTCCCATTTGCCACATTATACAGGATACAGCAAAAGTGGGTGTGTTAGTTGATTATGCACTGAGAAAGTAGAATGGTCTTGCAGTGCTGCAATTTGGAATGTGTGTTTGCTTTGTCATCTTTTTTCCCCTCTCCTATTGCTCTCTTTCACCAGCATATAGCATTAAAATGCCCGAAACTAGGTAATAATAAGTTTATTTATCCTTGGAGATTTTACAGAAGTTTCAAGGTACATTTGCAGGAAGTGTCCAGAGGTTGTGCTGCATACGGATCTCATTCTCGGTTGCAATTCATTCATTGTAATGTATCCTGAGGTGAATGACTTTGGGATAACCCCATCTTTTTATATAATATTTCTTCTGTAGCACTGAGTATGTTCCGTGGGTGTATTTTTAAACATAATCACATAGCTGCTACCAAGCATGGCTATCTGGAGACTATACTTCAAGCAGTTTCAAATAGGAAATACCCAAAAAAGAAAGTGTCAAAGGAGGGGGGGACCACTTTCCATTATATATTTGATCCTTGCAAATTGTGTGTGTGTGTGAGTGTTTTAACAACTGGCAAGACTGATAGGTATCAGGCTTAGTTTAGTTAGCAAAAGGAAGCCACCGTGAATTCAAATATAGCTACACATGATGCAGTAATCTCATAAAATCCTCTCTCATACAGGTTATATAGCATGAAGATTACAAAATTCACTCCATTGTAACGGTCCTTAGACTAGTTAAATAGACAGTGAGGTATGTAGCAATTTTTAGGATTGGAAAACTTTACAGAAACAATCTCTTAATCCCTAGTGAGTATCTAGGGTTGCAGCGAGTATTTCATGCATAGGTGCGTAAAGGTAAAGGACCCCTGACAGTTTAAGTTCAGTCGCGAACGACTCTGGGTTATCTCATTTTACAGGCCGAGGGAGCCAACATTTGTCCGCAGACAGTTTTTCCGGGTCATGTGGCCAGCATGACTAAGCCGCTTCTGGCGAAACCAAAGCAGCTCACAGAAACGCCATTTACCTTCCCGCCGGAGCAGTACCTATTTATCTACTTGCACTTTTGGCGTGCCTTTGAATTGCTAGGTTGGCAGGAGCTGGGACCGAGCAACGGGAGCTCACCCTGTTGCAGGGATTCGAACCACCAACCTTGTGATCGGCAAGCCCAAGAGGCTCAGTGGATTAGACCACAGCGCCACCCGCATCCCCCATAGCTCTGTTCAAATAGCAACAAGCATAACTCAGACATCATTCATTCAATAATTAATTGATTAAATTTCTATATTACAAGCAGGTCCCTGGCTCAATTCAGCTTGCAGCTATCCAGCCCTCCTCTGCCCCCTCTCTCCCTCAGCACAGAAAGAGCCTTAATTTCTGTAAAAGCATAATTTAACAAATCTTTATTTGTCAGTGACTCAAATTTAATGTAGAAAAAATATGAAATCATATTAGGAAGTATTGCCTCAAGTACTGGGGTTCTTAATGACCCACTCCAGCATTAATTCCTGCCTTACTCATGCACTTCCCCCTTCAAGTCCTTGTTCTGAATAGTTAGACTTAAATTGCTATGTCAATATAAAGTAGTTGTTTTGTTATTAAGTCATATGTTTCTCCTTGTTCAACCTCCCTAGAGATTTAGATCCCAAGACAAGTTAGGTGAAGAAAAAAATCCATCACCACTTTCCTCTCGCAGCCACTTGGACATTCTGAAAAGAAGGCGAGGGGTACTTAGAATCATAGAATCACAGAAACTTAGAGTTGGAAGGGTCATCTAGTCCAACCCCTTGCAAACCAGGAATCTCAGATGGCCAGCCAACCTCTGCTTAGAAACCTCCAAGGAAGGAGTGTCCACCACCTCTCGTGGGAGTCTGTTCCACTGCCAAACACCTCTGACTGTCAGAAAGTTTTTCTGAATGTTTAGTCGGAATCTCCTTTCTTACAACTTGAAGTTCTACACTCCAGAGAGGGAGAAAACAAGCATGTTCCCTCCTCCATGTGACAGCCCTCAAGATATTTGAAGATGGCTATCATATCTCCTCTCAGTCTCCTCTTTTCCAGGCTAAACAAACCCAGCTCCTTCAAGCGCTCCTCATAAGGCTTAGTTTCCAGACCCTTGATCATCTTGGTCACCCTCCTCTGCACACATCCCAAATTGTCAACATCCTTCTTAAATTGTGGTGTCATTATCTCTCAGACCAAGGGGGCCGCAAGAGTGCTTGAACCTGGAACCCAGCGGGTGGGGAAGCGATGCCAAATTTAAGAGCTCCCCCAGCCCTCACACTGCCTTCCCAAGGCCGGGTAACTGAGGCACTGGGCTTTAGGAAGGAGGCAAAGGCTCTGGCAGGGTCCTAGAACCCTCCCATCTTATTCCCAAAACTGGGAAAGCACTAACTAGGCTTTGGGAAGGAGGCAGGAGGAATCTGTCAGAAGTCCAGCACCTCGCATACCTGGATTTGGGAAGGCAGAACAAGGGCTAAAGGGGGGGGGGTGTCAAATCTTGCTGACCACCCTGATTCAGGGTATTCATATCCCTCTCCCACTGGCCAAAGTTCCTGAGGCACCTGTTGCTATTTTTCCCTTGTTAAGCGCATCCTGAGATACAGGGTTGTTTTTAAACTGAACTCCCTCAGATTACACACATACATAAGGGCATTGCAACACTAGACGTCAACTCGTTTAGAGTATACATGGAGTTCAAAGGGAGAAATTATTGGTAGTGGGAAGTGATAGATGCGATAGATAGATAGATAGATAGATAGATAGATAGATGATAGATAGATAGATAGATAGAGATAGAGATAGATAGATGATAGATAGATAGATAGATAGATAGATAGATAGATAGATAGATAGATGATAGGTAGATAGATAGATGATAGGTAGATAGATAGATGATGATAGATAGATAGATAGATAGATAGATAGATAGATAGATAGATATAGAATTGGGGTCAGTTTTGACTTCAGGTGCCATTGTGGGCTCTGAGGGTAGAACAGTTTGAGAATTTCTATAAATGGAACAATGTGAAGGTTGAAGAAGGTGTGTGTCATGCAGAGGAAATATTACCCCAAAACGTGTTTGGAGTCACTAAGTGAAGTTAAATGCCTTGCTTTGCCCAGTAGGTAGCATGATCTCAGCACGGCGGAAGTTGAGATGTACTGCAGAATGGCTTTGAGTTTAGAATATTTTTTAACATGTTATTAATCACTATGTTCTTTTCCACAAGATGCCTTGCCTGTTCTCTTCTCTTTAGCTACAAGGCTCCAAAATAAATGTTAATTTCTCTCTCTCTCTTTTTTTTTTTTTTGCGCTCATATGAAAATCTGTCAACACCTTTCTATTATGCTGTCATTTGGGATGTCTTCTTAACAGTGGCTCTAATTCAGACACTCTGTGGTATCACATTTGTATGAAGGACAAGATTGCCCCATCTCTTAGGCTGCCACAGTGACTTTGTGATTCATCATCATCATCAACTAGTGGGAAGAAAGCCCCCCAAAATGAGCCATTCATTCTAGGTTTAAAGGTAAAGGGACCCCTGACCATTAAGTCCGGTTGTGGCCGACTCTGGGGTTGCGGCGCTCATCTCGCTTTATTGGACAGCTTTATTGGACAGCTTCCAGGTCATGTGGCCAGCATGACTAAGCCACTTCTGGCGAACCAGAGCAGTCCATGGAAACGCCATTTACCTTCCCGCTGGAGTGGTACCTGTTTATCTACTTGCACTTCGTGCTTTCGAACTGCTAGGTTGGCAGGAGTTGGGACCGAGCAACGGGAGCTCACCCCGTCACGGGGATTCGAACCGCCAACCTTCTGATCGGCAAGTCCTAGGCTCTGTGGTTTAACCCACAGCGCCACCCGCGTCCCCATTCTAGGTTTAGCCATGACTTATTAAATTTTAGCATGCAGCTATCTCTCACTCTCACCTTCTTTCAGGAGCCATCTTTATATTAGCATTCAAAAGCCCCTCTTCAACTATATATCCAGTCTGCATAGTTCTGCACTACTCTAATGATGCACAATTCTATATTCTGTTTTCCCCTCAGTCTCATTCTTTGTATGTCCGTGATTTACAGTCCTAACTCCCCAGTACACTTAATCCCATGTTTCTGTGCCTTAAAGTGGCATTCAGAAGTCGATGGCCCAGTCCAAACAGCTCCTTCATCTATATGCGCAAAGGGCTTCAGTATGTCCACTAAGATTTTCAACTCTTTGAGCAGCGGCCCTCACCAGCCATACTACAAATATCTGCTTTTCACATTTTTCTCAGCCTTGCTGTGTAATGTGCTGGAATCCTATTCAAGACAGAAAAATGTCCAAAGCTCCCTTTGGCACGTGGAGCTCCTAGCCATTTTGGTTCCCTGGGTCCAGCTGCCGCCATTGCAAATTGTTTCTATGTCCTCCTGCATTGCCAAGAGCCGCAGAGCTGTTGGGTTGCTACTACGATATGAATGTTAAACGGTGCAAACTTATCTTGTATTTGCCTTTTGGTAACACCTTTTCGTTAAGCTTGTCTCCCTGCCCCATGCTTCCACCTCAACTGTTTGCTGTATGGGTTTTCCCAGCTCCTTTCAAGTCATGTTCCTTTCTTCAGTGCGTGCCAGATGTCTTCCCTTCCCCCACCACCCAAATACTACTGTGCAGTTTTTTTTTGGTTAAAAGAACCTTTTTGCCGCTGCTGCTTTATGATCTTCAAACCACCGCTCTGGTTTTGATTCTCGCAGGTGTTTGCAGCATCCCCCGATCTATTATCCAAGCCGTTCTCATTACTATGCTGCTTCCGCCCTCGGAATTCATTAGCAAAGATAAGGTTGAACATAATTGTGGCCCTTGCAACGCCCTTAAAGGACTCCTTTCCCTCAGCGCGCTACACTATCATTAATCTGCACCCTTTGTTTATACTCAAACTCAAAAGTGTTTTCGGTGCATGGGGCCCTTTGTTTGCAGCAGCGATAGCTATTCGGAGGCCATTATCCTTCCACATGGGAGGCTGAGAGCGGGAGCAAGTGCCTGCCCTTCAGACACCCTCAAGCCCTTATCTGTGATTAGATGTTCTCCATCAGATGTCCTGGTGATTGTGCTGAAATCTAATTACAGTATATAGTTCAGTGGCTGCCCCACTTTCCCAAGTGATGGAAAGTTTTAGGGGGCAGCCTTTAGCTAGGTTAGGTTTCCTTCTGAGGTGGGGTTGCTGGAACCTTGGGGCATTTCTGGTGTTATGAGGGGAAAACTGCTCCTTTTCCCTTATGGGGTACCCAAGAGCCCATATAGAGTCCTTTTGTAGGTTCTCTATCGGTAGGAGAAAATAAACAGAGACCAACCAGAGAATATTGAGAAGCAAAACAGGTAGTAAGCCTGATCTTTATTAAAGCTGTTGCAACAAGGTGCTCCCCCCCCCCCCCGCAGACACAGGAAGGGGGGGACCCTGAGCCATGCACGCAACCCCTTATATAGATATTTTAAATTGCCTGCCCTGAAGTCCAAGACCACCCCCAGAAACATCATACATACATCACAGAAGGGGTGTGGCCCAAGACCACCCCCTTAATACGTCAGAGAAGGGGCGGAAATCTGAGTGTGTTATTTCTTCCTGTCTGCCAGGTTACCTGATTGGATTACCTAGGTATCCTGGCTACTCTTTTGTTATGATAACTACTCAATTCCTGAATCCAGGTCACAGGTTCACACCCTGTTCATATCTTAAATGTGCCCTTAAGACAGGATTTGTGAAAGAGACAATGGGGAGATTTCCCATTTCCTTCGACCTTGCAGAGAAATATTTGAGGTCATTTTGCAAGAGAGAAAATGGTTTCAGGACTTTTCTGTGGGTTTCAGACATGTGGTTTACATATTTGTATGTGTTTACTGGGTACATTTATGAACATCTATTTTCTATACAGTGGTACCTTGGGTTACAGACGCTTCAGGTTAAAGACACTTCAGGTTACAGACTCTGCTAACCGAGAAATAGTACTTCAGGTTAAGAACTTTGCTTCAGGATGAGTACAGAAATCGCGCGGCGGCAGTGCGGTGGCAGTGGGAGGCCCCATTAGCTAAAGTGGTACCTCAGGTTTCAGGTTAAGAACAGACCTCCAGAACGAATTAAGTTCTTAACCCGAGGTACCACTGTATATAAGACTTTAAAATTCTTATAACACTGGGATACCTGTTTTTATTTACAAATATGCATGGTGAGTGTGGGGAAGTGAGCAATCATTACCATAAAGGGCTATGTTTTTAAATAACAAGTTGTCGTCCCCAAAGAAGATAGCTTCTGCATTTGGCCTGGGGGTGTGCTAAGCTAAGACTTCCTTCTCCTTTATTAGCTACATTCTGCCAAACCAACCGTTTCTTACCAACCGATGCCCAAATACATGGGGTGTGTTTCTAGCTACTTGCCACCAGCCATCAGTGCCTATTTAAGGAAGGAGTTTTCCCATCAATGCCCATAGAGCAGTGGTTCCCACTTACTAAGTACTGCGGACTCCTGGTTTTTCAAAAGTCAAGCCATAGAGCCCCTACTTTTGAAAATAAAAGAAAAAAGATATTTCTGTGGTCATTTTTGTTATGTGAATGGTGCCATGGACCCCCTGTGTGGGTTACTCTTTCTTTAGGCTTCTAAGCATTTAGGCTTCTAAGAGGCATTTCAGTAGGATTGTCTGGGGAACCTGCTTAGTGGTTTACTAACTGCTGTGGGTTAAACCACAGAGCCTAGGGCTTGCTGATCAGAAGGTCGGCGGTTCGAATCACCGCGACAGGGTGAGCGCCCATTGCTCGGTCCCTGCTCCTGCAAACCTAGCAGTTCGAAAGCACATCAAAGTGCAAGTAGATAAATAGGTACCGCTCCAGTGGGAAGGTAAATGGCATTTCCGTGTGCTGCTTTTGCCAGAAGTGGCTTAGTCATGCTGGCCACTTGACCCAGAAGCTGTACGCCGGCTCCCTCAGCCAATAAAGCGAGATGAGCTCCGCAACCCCAGAGTCATCCACGACTGGACCTAATGGTCAGGGGTCCCTTTACCTTTACCTAATCTAATAGCAAAGGACCCACTCTTCTTTTCTAGTCTTCTTCTGCATGTGCTGTTTTGTCTTTTACCTTCTTCCAACTCCATTTTCTTCCCCAAATATACTCCAGGATTAGCTGGTATAGCAATTACTTTGTCCTTGAGTGGCAGAAGTTCAAATTCTGAGCCACCTATATTGCCTTCAACTTTATTAGCAGGGAGTGGCATTTCCCTAAGGATCAGCAAGGAATTCCAATGCTGGATTGCTTGGTCTGCTAAGAATTTAGTGACTTCTCTCTACATGAGAACTGTCTTTGGAGACAAACCTAGTCCTATTATTATTATTATTATTATTATTATTATTAAACTGCCTTACACCCAAGGATCACAGGGCAGTTTGCAATATAAAAACACAACAAGACATCCCATAAAAACAAACAAAAAAATACCCTCCAGTTTAAAAGTTTTAAAAAAATTAAAATTAAAATTGAACTGATTGTTTAATAAGCTAAAGGACTTGGAGAAGAGGGATGTTTTTTCCTGGTGCCTAAAGATATGCAACAAAGGCACCCAGGCAAGCTTCCCTGGGTATGGCATTCCACAAGCAGGGAACCACCACAGAAAATACCTGTTCTTATGTTGCCACCCTTCAGACCTCTTGCGGAGGAGGCACACGAAGAATAAAATATGGTTTGCTGAGCACCTGTATTGTGCAGTCAGGCAATATCTTTTCTCACTGGCTAAGTATGTGATACATACCAGTGTTTTTCAACCTGTGGGTCAGAAGTGGGCCGTGGACAGTTCTCCACAAGGTGCTCATGTAAGAAATTGAAAGATTATTATAGCTCGCTCCTGATGTGCAGAGGCCAAAGGCACCTTGTGGCAAACCATCGCCAAATCTGCCACCAGGATTAGTGAATAGTTAAGTTTACTTGGGTGAAATAAGAAATAATATATTTACCCCTATGTATTAATAATGATCTGAGATTATGTCAGACAGCCATCAAGCCCTGCATTGATCTACTTTGTTGGCAATATGCAAGCTTGGCCATTCCACTGATACTTGCCAGAACGGACTTTATTGTGAATAAAGCAATTTAAAAATATTCATAGTTCATTATACACTGCTTGCATAACCATGTTTTTATAACTTAGGAAGCAATATCCTGCCATCAGATGGTAGCTGTTCTTACATTCCCATATATAAAACTATGAATAACCTTGTAAGTACTATACATATTTAAACAATATCCACATTAATAAAGCTTTAAGCAAATTTTTGCTTGGGCGTCTCAAGTAATGGTTATAAAATAGGCAAACTTGCAGTTAAAATGCAAGAAACTGACGGCTGGTAAAGACCTAATGTCCAAAATCCACCTGACAGTGTAATGATGGGTCACTGTATGAAGTATGTTTGGACTTGTGGGTCACCGTGCCAAAAGAATTGGGAACCCCTGATATATACAACATTTCACTTATCTACAACTGACAGGTCTAATAAGAGGGAGGGAAGTATGTTTTCCTTGTAGAGTATGAGAGAACTGTGAAAAACTACACAAAGGAAATAGAAATATTTACTGCAACACTCTTTGCATTTTTAAATCTTTCAAGAAAAGGACTTTTTGCAGTTTTAACTGTGCGTGTAGTTCTGAAACGCTAAGAAATTAATGCCAGAACAGAAGTCTCAACTGTAGTTCTTTACTGCCACCTTGTGTTTCTTCAGTTGATTGCATCTGCTGCTCTTTGGGCGGGGGGAAAGCAAGACTTTGTTCCTGGTTTATTTAATCTTGTTTATGTGTGTGTGTTTTTATTTAGCTGAAGCAAAGTGAGGCAAATGCAGATACCAAGGAAAAGCTCCCACTGCGCCTACGGATCTTTGAAAAATTCCCTAACAGACCTCAAATGGTAAAAATCTCCAAGCTCCCTTCGGATTTTACAGTCCCAAAAATAAGGTAGTATCACTTTTCAGCTCTCTTTAAGTGCTTGGCAATGTGAAAAGCGTTTTAAGATAGGTTTGAAGTTTTCTTTAGATTCTCTTCTCCAATGTGTCTCTTTTTCATTTAAAAAAAAGAATGTGAAATCAATCCCATTCCACAAGGCCAAATTAAGGTGGTTTGGGGCCAATGCAATTCCCCAAACAGCCCCCCCTTCACCAAAAATAAGTATAAAATGGCTGCAAAACACTTAATGCTTGAATCACAGACATCACATTTTGGTCCCTTTAACCATACTGACGCATCTTGTTTCTTTGGGTCTCTCTCCTAACCACATACTCATTTTCTTCCTTTTCCCCTTTTTGCTTGTTTGCCCACTACCGGTGCATTATCTGTATCGTGAACCAACCTAGAAAGGGTATCTGTTTTGCTTCCAAAGGAGTGAAGAGTCTTCCAATTGACAAGAAAGCTAGAACAGCACATCTATTGTCTTTTAAAATTATTGCCAAATACTATAGTAATCCCTGCACAATATAAACACATTTATCTGAAATTTCATGTTTAGAAGTTGCATTAATACCTACCCTCAGAGTTAAACATTCTGCTTTATATAATTAGAATGTTAGGAAAGACATAATTGAAATATATTTTGTAAACCGCTTTGGGATTTGTTTTTCACAATCAAGCAGCATATATATTTTATGAAATAAATAAATAAATAAATGGGGGGGGGGCGTTAGCTATGATTCTGTCCCATTAGAACAAAATACAGCCAAGTAAATGGCCTTAACAAGCAAATTGAAAACCACAATCTGGCTGATGCAAAGTATGGTCTAACAAAACCCTTTTTTATAAACATGTTCTTTGAATTCCTGCCGAAATGTCTTTTTTTTCCTTGAGAAAGGATGTTTTCTATGGATTATATGAGAGGTTTTAAAACTTGGAATTTAGCACATAGCAGAATCAGACAGAGAGGTAAAGTGCAAAACAAATGATAAATATTTAAAGGAAAGCACGGTTAAAGAAGAACATAAGGTTTTTTTAGACAGTCGTGTAGCTACATACAAATTTAATGTTACTTCAGTGATCAAATCAAAATCCATTATGTATAATATGCCTTGTATCGTTTTCATTTTATCTTTTGTACTAGCATATGGACTATTCAGGATTTTTTTCAGATACTATCAAATTATAAATAAAGTGAATCAGGAGCTTTGCCTCAAAGCCTTCTCTCTCCTTTTTTTACTCTTAAGGGAAAGCTTTATGAAGCAATTTATTGATCGACAGCAGCAAGACACAACTTGTTTACTGAGAAGGCTTCCATCAGCTTCCTCCTCCTCATGTGACCATTCTAAAAGGTTGGCAATTGAAGACAACAAATACATTGACCAGAAGGTAAACAGCATATCCATATCTATCATAAACTAAAGTTGTACAAGCACATAGAACCTTGATTGTCCAACATGACAGACAGATTTTGTAATTATGACCCTAGACTTTTGATTGATGCTAATTTGAGGTTTCCTTTTAAAGCTCTGTTATGATTCTGAATATTAACAACTCCATGATGACATCCCAGTGCAGGGAAGAGATGGGTATCTGGTGTTGTGTCCACCCATGCAGCAGTCTCCCATCAACACATTTTGCAAGCAAATAGTTATGCTCCATACATTGATTTCATACAGGACCTGAAGAACAGGGGGAAATAGCACACCTGGCCATATGCTGTCTAAGTGATTGCAGTACCATGCCAAGGAGCACAGATTCCCCATGCATAGGTTGAGTCTCTAGTCAGATAGATGTGGGAGAGATTTTTGCTCAATGCCTTTGTTGCCAGACAAAGTTGGGCAGTGCGTGGGCTGACTCAGTGTAAGATGGTTTTGTATACTCAGTGAGAAATTTGCCCATGTGGGTAGAACATTAGGTTGCATTTTGCTACTGATTCTGGCTTTCTACAGTTACCATTACCATAGCAACCTCCCATTTAAATGCACCAACATTCTCCAAAATCTCTTCCCTCTAACACAGATTTGAAATAATAACTTTTAAAAAAACCTGAATATTTGACTGTGTGCACAGTAGAACAAACAAGCATGAGCTATGGGAGATGTTAATTAAACACACAACACTGAAATCAACCACAAAAATTATGCTGACAGCTGTAGCTTCCTTTGTGCATGCTATCTATATTTCCTCCAACGCGAATCAGAGAACCTAGGAGAGCTTCTTTAGGAGTTGAGCAAAAGCAGGTTTCTAACTATGGTGGCCCTAGGGTCTTTTGGGAAATCATGCCCCCTTTCTTTATTCCAACGTCTCACAAGTTTCCATTTTCTCCAAAATGAATGCACAGAGGTGCTGCAGATGTTTTTGCCCAAAGGTTTCTCTTTATCCAAAGTTCTCATAGTTTTCTTCCCTCTAGTTCAGTCCGCCGAGCCTCTTTCTCTCTTTACTCTGTCCAAAGTTGCATGACAGGCAAGCTGACATCATGATTACAGGGATCTCCAGCCTTATCAGGATGCTGTTGTCCTTTCTGGAAGACCGCTGGAAGGTAGCTCACCTCCTGTTTATTTAAGATAGCCATCAATAGCTTTAAGCCGTTAAGCGGAGCTAACATTCACTCAGTCATTCACTTTGTGACTGATTACATTAAAAATAGTAATATTATATGGATAATAGAAGCATAAGTGTAATGAATACATAGGTATATAAGACTTACTGTACAACATAATGTCTGAATTAGTATGGTACATGCCAGGGGGAAATCAGCTGGTTACTCCATTTGATTTCATTCATGATCCTTACTTTTGTTTTGTTATTCATTCACTAAAATTGCATTCACTCGGTAATTCATTCATTCCTCTCCTATCAATTTCATTATTTCCATTTATTTCCATTTTGTTTTCTTAACCATTACTTTAGCTGCTATCTATGGTTGCAGCAGCTTCCATTGGTTTTATCGAAAACGTGCTGGACATTACATTTTTCCATTCTTGGGGGCAGGGTGAGAAAAATAGTTGCCATTAAGAAAAAACACCACCATTTGCGCACCATTTGTGGCTGCCATTCTTGCGCATTGATGCTGTTGGCCAAATACAATGCATAGTTTGTCACACTTGCGA
The DNA here is from genome assembly GCF_951804945.1 of Podarcis cretensis. Taxonomy (NCBI): domain Eukaryota; kingdom Metazoa; phylum Chordata; class Lepidosauria; order Squamata; family Lacertidae; genus Podarcis; species Podarcis cretensis. The sequence goes on from NC_137173.1 coordinate 85,089,119, forward strand.
GTGGAACCAGTCTAACATGAATGAATACAATTAGGTGAGATGATCCATGCCACACAAAAGCAGAAGCCCCTGATAAGGTTTTCACAAATCCACCAGTAACTTCTTGAACAACTCCAAAGGCATAACAATAACAATGATAATAATTATTTATACCCCGCCCATCTGGCTGAGTTTCCCCAGCCACTCTGGGCGGCTCCCAATCAAGTGTTAAAAACAGTACAGCATTAAATATTAAAAACTTCCCTGAACAGGGCTGCCTTCAGATGTCTTTTAAAGAAAGGATAGCTGCTTATTTCCTTCACATCTGAAGGGAGGGTGTTCCACAGGGTGGGCGCCACTACCAAGAAGGCCCTCTGTCTGGTTCCCTGTAACCTCACTTCTCACAATGAGGGAACCGCCAGAAGGTCCTCGGCGCTGGATCTCAGTGTCCGGGCCGAACGATGGGGGTGGAGACGCTCCTTCAGGTATACAGCATCTGACACCAGTAAGAGCTGCTTTACGCCATCCAATCGTATACAGTGATGTGCTACTCTGTACAAACACACAAACCACTAACCATGTTCTAAGCATGAGTTTAACACTACGCCAGCCACACTTGTGAATTCCTGTGCTACTTGGGAGAAGTCCTCGTCGGGGCAGAGTGATACTGCCCCAGTTTGGGTTTTCTGCAGGACCCCGTTGGGGGTATTCCATCTAAATTACCAGCTTAAGGTAAGAAAAATAACAACCCGGATGCAACATAAGCAGCTGTATCCTTGGGTTGTGTGTACTGGTGATTAGCCACAGCTTTGCGCAGACCAAACTGCAGTCTCATATTGACATGAATGACTAAACAACAGACTAGTATTGATAGTGTTGACATTTATATTTTAAATGTCTCTCTGCAAGGGTAGATGGAAACGGCATATAAGCATGTGGCTAATGCAGACATGCCACTATTCAAATAAAAGGGCTCCCACTGGGAAATTGGGGGCACAGCACCATATCACCCTTCCCTTTCTAGTCCCCCACACCAATCCTATGCTGTTCTCCCAATCCTTTGGAGCAGCTTTAGAGAGAGGAAGGATCTGCAAACATTGCCACCCCTCTTCTTCTGGTGGAGAATTACATGCGTGGAACTTTGCACACCACAAGTCTGGACAGAAACCATAATATGTCAAGTGATATTTGAATGGATTACTATGTTCTCCAGATGCGTTTGCATTTTTCACATTGTTTTAAAGTAAGCTTGTATTCTTCATCCTTATATTCTAGCTTTCAATTGTGATGTTTTCAGACAGAGATTTTCTGAAAACGTCTTTGTCATCTGCAACATCTGGGTTGTTGTCAAATGAGTTGGCTTGCCATCCACATGGCAGATGTGTTTTTGCCTTTCCTTTTTACTAAAAACCATCTGTGTTGCTTTAAGCAGTTTTATGATCCTGGTAATTTTTTGCAGATCTTCTTTCATTATCATTTTTTTTTTAGTAGTAGTAGTTAGATTCTGTGGCCACAGAATTGGGTTTAGTGCATTGCAAATTTCTAAAATAGGAGAGTTCTAATATCACCAAATAGAAACAGACCTTGCAACTTCCGATCTAAAGTAGAATGAAACTTTCTTATGCAAGTCTTAAGAAATATTTGCATGTATGTATCCAGGTGCATTTTGTCATTCAAAGTCTCAATTAAAAAGCCTGCTGTGTTTTCAGATAATGCATACGAAGCTCGTACAGTCTTTTTTGCAAGGCAAGTGTTGAAATGTAAAATGATCGGGGTAATCTGTGAGGAGTGATAGATATTCACAATATACCTTTATTTTTCACATAACTGTATTCCTAAAACTGTTGGTCCAAAATTACAGTATAAGGTAGGACTCCATAGGAGGTGCAAATTCCAAATAAGTAAAGATACCTTGTTCACCAAAGCAGGACTTGCCTGTGCACATTTGACATCACAAAATGAACTGCTCAGCAGATCAGTATTCTGGCCCATGACAAGATACACAATTGGTAAAGCTGCTTTTCCTTTCATTTCACAGCTCCGCAAATCTGTTTTCAGCATTAGAGCAAGAAACCTTCTGGAAAAGGAGACTGCAATCAACAAAATTCTTAGGTAATGATGATTTGATGCTTCCCTTAATTTGATTTGCAAGTAGCAGATTTATTTGAATCATCTTGAATAGTTTTCCTAGTCCAATTCTTTTCTCTCTCTTTTTCTGGCTCTCTGCATGTAACAAGTAAAAGTTTGATATTTCCTAAAAACTTTGATGCAATTACAACCCCCTCCCAGACATCTGATTTGGAATCATTCAACTGGATGGATTTAATCTCTGGACATCCAGCAGTCATTAGGAGTATGATGCGACCTCCCCACCTTTCATGAGCCTGCTCTGCCTTTCCCCTTCTCCAAATCTAACCCACAAAGACCTTGAAGAAGGCATGCCCAAATCACTAGATCACAGCACAACAACCCAAGACCTTAGATGTCTCTCCATCTAGGGACTGTCCCTCTCCACTCCCTCTGGGAAAGGGCATGCTTGCCCAGGAACAAAAATTGGGATAATGATCCAGATTTTTAATACCTTCCCATCATAATTCTGTAACAGTTTCTAGCTATTAGAGAGGTAAAAGATAAAGTGCCTGTTCATTTATTTGTCACTATACATAGAAGCCACAATATGTTCTAGACAACGCTCCTCTTAACATTTTTACTGTGCTCAACATGAACTGCACATCTTACACACAAGTTCTGTTTTCAGTTATTACCTGATTTAAAAAAAAAAAATAGAAGCACCTATGTTCTGTCTGCAATGACGTTTGGGAAACAACATTATTGCCTTGTTGGAATTATATATTCAGTTTTGGCAGTCTGTTGGTATTTGAAACAGCTGCTCAGCTGGTCCTATAAATATTCTTCGAAATTGAATGACCTTTTCTGCTCGCCGGGATGTTAACAGCCAAGGGATAATGTATCTTTGAAAATATTTAACAGATAAGCTTATAGCCAGATAGTTTCACTGTGTCAAAGATAAGAGAATGTTATTCAGAAATCCAATGCATTGTTAAGTGCATTACAATGAAAAACAATGTACTACAATGCTTCTATGCCCATTTAAGCTTCACAAGATGATTGTGTCCTTCCTTGACAACATGTGTGGCACCATCTAGTATGATAGCTCATCCTTGGACACCTTCTCTATAAAGAGCAGTGTGAAACAGGGCTGTGTTCTTGCCCCAACTATATTTGGCATATTCTTCTCCCTGTTGCTCTCATATGCCTTCAGCTGAAGACAATGTATACTTCTGTTCAAGGAACGATGGGGGTCTGCTCAAACAGGCACATCTCCACACCAAGACAAAAGTGTGGCAGGTCCTTATCTGAGAGATGTTGTTTGCAATTGATGCAGCCTTGACAGTGCACTCTGCTGAAGCTCTACAGAGACTCATCAGCCATTTTGCCCAAGCCTGCGGGGAGTTCGGCGTTACCACCAGCCTGACATAGACCAACATCCTGGGTCAGGACATCATCAGCACTCCACACATCAGCATTGGTGACCACACTCTTGAGGTGGTAGATGACTTTGTCTACCTGGGTTCCACCATAACCAGCAACTTCTCCTTTGATGCTGAGCTGGACTCTGAAAGGGTATGGGAGAATGTGATGCTAACGTTCAGTGCCAAGATGAAGGTCTACCAGGCTTGTGTATTGAACACACTGCTTTATGGAAGTGAGTCATGGGCAACGCCTTCCACATGTCAGGAAGATTTGGAGCATCACATAACAAAACAAAACAGAGTCTCAAACAAAGTTGTGCTCTCCCAAGCTCTCACATTCCCAGCACGTTCACACTCCTATCTCAGTGACACCTACGCTGGCTTGGTGATGTCCACAGAATGGAAGATGGCAGGATCCCCAAGGGGAGCTGGCTTCAGGCATCAGCCCCTTTGGCAAACTAACTCTGTGCTACAAAGATGTCTGCAAAAGTGACACAAAGGCTGGCAACATCAATCCCACGGTGTGGGAATCCAGTGCAGGGAGATTGGCAGTTAAGTTGTGCATCTGTACAAGTGACAAGAAGAGGAATGACCGCTGGGAGGAGCGCAGAGAGAAGAAATACCATGGTACATCTGCAGCAGCACAACAAGACACCTTCATCTGCTCCAGCTGTTCCTAAACATGTCTTTCCCATATCTGTCTCTACAACCACAGCAGGCTCTGCAACCTTCCAACAATTTGACTTCATCCCCAAAGGTCCATTTCTCCATTGTCTCCCGAAACAGATGGATGCCAAAAGGATTATTATTTTATTCTTTAATTTATTTAAATACCACCTTTTCCCCACAACTGGTACTCGTGGCAGCTCACAGATAGCTCAAAGATACACCTACTCAGAAATAGGAGCCACTGAGTTCAGAGGGGTAGGATTGCTGCCTTAAACTACACTGTATTACTAGTCTTCTAGTGATTCTAACAATACAATCTTACTAAACCACTTTTCTGCTTACAAAAATATTTAGGGAGGGGGGGAAACTTCAGTTAAAAGTGTTTCCTTAATAGAAAATAATTCTTTGAAAATTAAGTATTTTAACAAAAGCTAACACTTGTAACAATACGAATGGAGTTCAGAAGTAAAACAAGCAATAGCACCAGAGTTTGAAGGGGAATCAGGGAGTGAGCAAGTTGAAACAAGGAGAGATGGATGGAAAGGCAAGGAGAGAACAAGAGGTCATGTAATTGCTCTGTATTAAATACTCTGATGAAAGCACACTGTTTATGAATTTATTAGACAATGAGTTCCAACATGAGGTATCTCTGAAATATTTAACTTATCCATATTGAAAATGAAGAAAAACAAATTCCGGACATGAACATAGGAGGGGACTGAGACCAGATTCCATGGCAACCTCTCCATGAAGCCATTTATCAAACTGGGAGGCTGGTGTTCTCCTGTCTAATAGCCATTTCTCTGTCCCTCTGGTCCTGTAGCCCTGGTTGAAGCAGGAAGAGCTTTTAGGCCAAACTTCTAGGCGTGAGAAGGATAGGGGCAGATGACAACTATATTACAGTGGTGCCCCGCAAGACGAACGCCTCGCAAGACGGAAAACCCGCTAGACGAAAGGGTTTTCCGTTTTGGAGGCGCAAAACGAATTTCCCTATGGGCTTGCTTCGCAAGACGAAAATGTCTTGCGAGTTCCTGCTGGGTTTTTTCCCTTTTCCCCCCCTTTTCCTAAGCCCTAAGCCGCTTATCAGCTGATCCGCTGATAAGCCGCTTATCAGCTGATCCGCTAAAAGCCGCTAAACCGCTAATAGAGCTAATGCGCTAAGCTGTCAATGGGCTTGCTTCGCAAGACGAGAAAACCGCTATACGAAGAGCCTCACGGAACGGATTAATTTCGTCTTGCGAGGCACCACTGTATACGACTTCTTGTTCTGAGTAATGGCTTGTGCATGTATGGCTGAGAAAGAGAAAGGAGTGGAAGAGGAATGTTTTGAGGGTTTTGTGTTTTTTTGCCAATCTCCTCCTGCTGTGAATTATGTCCTTAAAAAAAAAACTACTGAGTTGCTTAGTTGCCGTACAATTTTATTTTTACCTACCATAGTGCTGCTCATTTCCCTAGGGCCTGTACACGCCAGCGCATGTTGAGTGGATCCTTTGAGGGGCAGCCTGCAAAAGAAAGATCAATTCTTAGTGTCCAGCATCATATACGTCAAGAACGCAGGTAAATACCATTGTAGCATTTTACAATATGGTGGATTATATCAGACAGATGAAAATGAAAACCAAGCTCCATAAATAACTAATCTCCATATTTCTTTAACAATAACAATGATAAATCAGTGTGACGTACAAAGGGGAGAAAATGCTTTTTATTTCAAATGTAGTTAGCTTCCGTGATATTCAGATCATCCATTTTAAAAATCAAGAGAAAAATGTAGCTGATAGTAGATTAGACTAGGCTGAAAATTTACAAGCTTTTGATGCAACCAAAGAAAAATTGATTGCAAGGGACACTGTCTTGATGCACTATAATAGTAATCACGTAAGGATCGGCACTTGATCTCAGTTATCTGTCACCCAAAAGAGTGTTATTTTTTCAGGTCACTAAGACATGGCTCCAACAGTCAGCGAATCAGCAGAGGAAAATCGCTTGAAACTCTAACGCAAGATGTAAGTCAAAATAAAATTAAGAATGGAGTGGAATTTAAAATATCTTGGAGAAAAACAATTGTCATAACAAATCACAAATTCTATAATAACGATTTTGTAACACTGTAATATTAGTGTTCCTATTTAGTGCATTAATTTGTGAACTGATAAAGCCTAGCACTTGCAAGTCCCATTGATATGTATGGTAGAGGTTTATGCCTACCACTTCCATTGAAATCAATGGGGTGTAAAGATGCTTCATTTTGGCTGGACAAGCTCTGGTTAATATGTATAATAGTGGAGAATCTACATAATTACTAATCAAGTTGTGAATTTTCTCAAAAACTAAGTAAGAAACTCTTCTCATTGGACCATAGTTTTTGAAAATAAAATATAAGCTACATGCAGTTACCCGCATTGCCTTGCTTTGTTCTTGTGTGGTAAAATACAGAACTGTTTTTTTTTTTTTTTTAATGCTTCTTCTTCTAGCATTCTAATACAGTGAGGTACAGAAATGCACAGAGAGAAGACAGCGAGATAAAAATGATCCAAGAAAAGAAGGAACAGGCAGAAATGAAAAGGTATTTAGGGAATTAAAATTTCTACCACTTTCTTAAATGGAATATATTTACCGGGACTGTACCCCAGTTTCTTCATAAATTAATAATCTGAGTGGTTGAGGTCATAATCCTAACCTCTGGCTGGTAGTGGTGAGGCCTGATAGAGGGGCACAGCCAGGGGCACTTGCACCAGCCAGGCCAGAAGGCAGAAGGAGAAGTGAAATGCCCCTTCATTACACCAGCTCCCAGGCTGGTGAGGCGAAGAAGCCAATTTTGGGCTCGTTTCCAGCTCATAGCGGCAGCAGATTTGGCAAAGGATCCACTGGCTCTTGTGCTGGCCCAGCCCCACCCTTGAAACACCCCATTTCAGCCATAACATCTGTCCACCTACCTTTTAAGCAGGTGCATTAGGTTGCTGCTTGTTATGTACTGAAGTTCTCACCCTGGGCCAGCAGGGGGATACTGTAGATAGTTATGCAAATGAAGGATCGAAAAGTGACGTTCAGTGATTGGATAGTTTTGTATGCAAATGAAGGATCGAAAAGTGACGTTCAGTGATTGGATAGTTTTAGAAAATGGCAACAGTTACATTGTTCTGGAGCTCTATATAAGCAGACTGACTGAGCTCCTCAGCTTTGTTTTGTTCCAGCTTACAAAATAAAGAGCTGCTTTGGAGAAATCGCTGTGTCGTCTGCTATGTCAACCTACAACTTAGCACTGTTCATTGGTGCTTCCCCCACCCCCACCATGCTGGCATTTGGCAGAGCTGAACAGAGATGGGTGGAAGGACATATCCACCCTATTGATCTGCATGACAGATCGGATATTTGGATTATTCTGCCAGTTGATTAACAGATTTGCTTAGAGCCAAAAGCAATATTTCAGAAACAAGAAGAATGCTTTTAGATGATGCACCCAACAGTCACAGCTGGCATTAGATGTATTCCTCTAATGTGTGAAAAAGGGACGAATGTCCTTTTTAAAGAAGATTCTTGCCATCTGTGGTTTTGATACACACTTGTAGAGAGTATATACCGGTACTTTCCTGATCATAGCCAGTTAGGGCTGAGAGATAGGGACTTGCCAAAAGCCATCCTGTGGTTGCCACAGATGAGCAGAAGGTTCCTAAGGCTCACAGTCAACCCTCTCTCTACTGCACCACAATGGTCTTGTTGCTATAAGCTAACAAAATATATGCTTTATATGCCTTCCTGCTGGCTTCTTTGCCTGTGATTGAATATCTTACAAGTCCCCTCCCCTCCCCCCCCCATTCTTGAAAGGAAAGTCCAGGAAGAAGAGTTACGAGAGAATCACCCCTATTTTGACAAGCCTCTGTTCATCGTTGGCCGTGAACACAGATTCAGAAATTTCTGCAGAGTGGTTGTGCGAGCTCGCTTCAACGCGTATGTATCTGAGTGTTTTGTGGCAGCTTTGTGTTTCCGCTTTGGCTCTGTGTTTTACTTCACAAGCTCATACATCAAGTAATAGGGTTCGGCTGAGTAACTTTTTATTTGTTTATCCTCATTCCAGCCACTTCCTCGTGGTGACACCTTTAAAACCATGCTATAACACCTGCAAGCAGTCACCACACAGCACAGCGGCATCCCATTGCAAATTCTTCCACTGCCATTTCATGGCAATAGAGGCCCTTACTGTGGTACCACAGCACATGGTTAGTGCAAGCCTATGGTGTGGGCATGGAAGCTCACCGTGGTACTGTTGGGGCATGCGTACATAAGATAGCACTAGACCTGGGCCTAGGCTTCTTAAAGTTCCCAGCAATTACTTCATTTGCAGCAATCTGGCATCTGATATTCAGAGGCATGTTGCTTCTGAGCATATAGGTTCCATTTAGATATTACAGCCAATAGCCATCAACAGGCCTAGGCTCCATGAATGAGTCTAATGATTTTTTAAATCCAACTAAGAAAGTGGCTATTGCCATGGCTGCGATAAAACAGTTCTATATGTGTTCCATATTGGTTCAGTTTGCATGTAACAGTAAACCATAGTTATCTCTCTGCCTGGGGTACTTTGTGCTACCTTGTTAGCACGTGAAGGAAACAAACCATGTTTGACTTATTGTGCAGTTTGTTTGACTTGAAGCGCCTATTCCTAGCTTGGGTGAAATGCTAAGCCAGAGATCATGGTTTATTTCTCTTCAGCTCTAACAGGGAGAAACAAAACAGGTTTGACTGGCACGTGCACAATAAGCTGTGGCTAATATGTGTGAATGCAGCCATTTTTAAAGAGGTAATCCTTTTTATCAGACAAGGACCTACTATCAATCAGCTTCATTGCGTGATGACCCTGTTACGGGGGAGGGGGGAATCCCTTCATTCTTAATTTTTTAAACTTCTATCACATCCATCAATCCCTTTGTCATCTTGTCTCAAAACTAAACCAAGATCTAAACTAATACTGATTTTTGTTAGCTTTCTGTAATTGAATTAAGAACTTCTAAAAACTTTTTCTTAGTCCTGGCATGCCATAGATGAAATAACTTAAGTACTAACTTGATTCAAAATTACCTTAAGTAAGCTTTAAATTCAAACACAATTCCAGGAATCTGTTTTCTGACGTATGTGTGTCATAATTACATGGCTTCTTAGAGCTTGAACTGCAAATTCTGAAGACATCTTTCCTCTGTTACAGCTCTAAAACAGACCCTGTTACTGGAGCAGTGAAAAATACCAAATATCATCAACTTTAGTAAGCATCGCAAAAACAAAAACAAATGTTACTACTTGTCCAGTTACATTTGCTATATCTGTGTGCATGATTTCTAAACTTTTTTTTTCTAGAAAATATCTGTTTGTTAATATGTCACTGTAATGATTTTGTAAAATGTTAAAATTGTAGTAGATGTTCTTCATTTACCTTTCTCATCCATGCCATATGTTGAATAGATACTTGCCATTAATATTGGAAACTCCTTCTGAATGCTTCATTTTATTCTGCAGTGATTTGCTGGGATTGGTTACGTATCTGGACTGGGTAATGATCATTGTCACTATATGCTCTTGCATTTCAATGATGTTCGAATCTCCTTTTCGAAGAGTGATGCATGCACCAACACTTCAGGTAATTATATGGAAGTAATTTGTTGTACAAAAGAACCCATTGTTTTCAAGTTCAGGGGTAATTAATATTTGGTTTTCCCTTTGCTTCTCAGATCGCTGAATATGTTTTTGTAATATTCATGAGCATTGAACTTAATTTGAAGATTATGGCTGATGGCTTGTTTTTTACTCCAACGGCAGTCATAAGAGACTTTGGGGGTGTCATGGATATATTTATATATCTTGTAAGTATTTGCTCTTCGGGCATTTTTCACCAGCGTGCCTGATATTCTGTGCTAGTCATAATTAAATAAAAAACCAGCAAACTATGGGGAAATAATTTCATCTAATAAGAATGAGAATACACACTAGAAATTAAAAACAATTTGTATATATTGTTTGTCTGCAGTTTACATCTAAACTCCAAAGTACTTTCAGTTGTACATAGGTACATAAATACCTGTTTACCTGGAAGTGTTTAAGAAATGCTTATGCAAATGTATGATTCAGTTGCACTGTTAGTATAATAGACTCACAACTTATGCACATTTAACTTGTGTGCATTCAGCTTTATGCATTTGGCCTGAAAGGATAATGTAGGTGCCAGACAAGCCTCCCAGAGGACTGAGTTCCATAAATAGGACGTCGCCTCAGAGAAATTCATCTCCCTTGTTGCCATTCATATTTCTCAGCTAGCAGGGGCATTATGAAGAAGAGCCTCCAAAGCAGATCCCAGCACATGAGTACATGATATGGGGGAAGATGTACTTTTGAGAATAGCTTTTAGAATACATATCTATCTTACCTCATGGCAACATAGTCCTTGTCATGTATAAGACTAGGTTATTTTCCTTTAAAATCATGCTAAATGTGGAGGTTGTCTCATACATGGGTAGCGCCTAGGGTGGATGTTTGATTGGTTGCTGCCGCGGCTGTCAGCGGCTATTGTGTGTATTATTGGTTGCTGCGTCAATGGGTGGTGTTGATTGGCCGACGACGCATCAGTTGGGTGGGCAATTGGCAGCTTCTGCAGGCAAGAGGCAAGGGGACAGACGGGAGGCGGATCTAGCGACGTGTGTGGGGGCAAGCAATTTTCGCCTTTTTGCCATCTCCCCCCATTATCTGAAATTTCAGTCCCCTGAAATAGGGAGCGTCTTATACATGGGGGTGTCTTATAGACGGAAAAGTATGATAATTTCTTTTATAAAAGAAATATTTAATATTGAACTATGTATAGATGGCATTAGATAAATACTTAATGTTCATATTATCAAAAAAGACAATTTTTAAAAAAAGAATCATAGCATTATATCTGAACAAGACTTCTAAGTGAAAACATTGTGAGCTTGATTAAATCTTGTAGATATTAGACTGTGTCACGGATATAATGAATATAATTTGTCACAATCAATTTGTATTCAAGCCTTGCGTGTCTGCAGTCAGAAAATGAGGTCTTTTCTCAGAAATCCTTCTCCGCCTCTTCTACTTTGTTTGAAGAAGAAGAAAAACTGCATTCAATCTCCATTTCTAAATAATTTTAACATTTAGAAAAGTTCAGTTCAGCATGTATTGTTCCGCATTGCACCATTATTTGGGAGTGCAGAAAGTAACAGCAATGTATCCCAAATGAAATAATAATTTTAAGAAAACTACACACATATCCAATTCTTGAACATCTTGGAACTAAATTCTGTTGACCTCAATGGGTCACACTTGCAAGAAAACGAGATTAAAGTCTTTTTGAAACTCCCAACGAGATGAGCGCCACAACCCCAGAGTCATCCGTGACTGGACCTAACAGTCAGGGGTCCCTTTACCTTTACCTTTACATGTCTTCCAACCCCTCAGAATATCATTTTAATATGGAAAGTGTTGATGAAATGTTATTACTCACAAGAAAGGTTTTTCACAAAAGCTAGGTCAACAAATCCAGATAATAATTACAGCAGAAGAGAGGAATAATGCCCCTTCGCTTCTTTATTTGCAGGCTTTGACCATTATTTGGGATATGGTTGAGGCCCAAGCTGGCATTAAAGATGGCTAACCAGTCAGGAAATGTACACAAATTGGCATTTAGACTTTCTTGCACCTTTACTTCAGTGTGATAGGATTACTGCTCAATCGCCTTTTGCCATCAGGCACACTGTTATGCTGGTGTGTTGAACACATGCTGGTGTAACATGATGGCATTTCTATCATGGCCATAAGTTAGTTGGTAGGTAAAGGTAAAGTAAAGGACCCCTGGATGGTTAAGTCCAGTCAAAGGTGACTATAGGGTGTGGCTCTCATCTTGCTTTTCAGGCCAAGGGAACTGGTGTTTGTCCACAGTCAGCTTTCCAGGTCATGTGACCAGCATGACTAAACTGCTTCTGGCGCAGCGGAACACCATGACAAGTGCCAGAGCGTATGGAAATGTCGTTTGCCTTTCCGCCACAGTGGTACCTATTTATCTACTTGCACTGGCGTGCTTTTGAACTGCTAGGTTGGCAGGAGCTGGGACAGAGCAACAGGAGCTTACCCCGTCATGGGGATTCAAACCACCAACCTTCTGATCAGGAAGCCCAAGAGGCTCAGTGGTTTAGACCACAACACCACCCGCGTCCCTTTGTTAATTGGTACCTAATGTGAGGGTGTCATTGGTGAGCATCATTGTTTTTATTCAGGGATTTTTAAAAAAAAAAAACCTGAAGTTTTCTATGTTGCCCTTCAGTAAAATTTCCATGGGTGGCTTACAATAAAATAACGGAAATAAACTATAACAAAAAAACCACACCAGAAAAAAGAAACGAATAAAACAGAATCCTAAAATGTAGAACAGACAGACTATAATCATGCAACTTACTTAAATGCTGACATGTCCTAGCAAATACTGAGATACTTCCTTGGTGCTGAAATCACATTAAAATTGATGCTAGGTCAGATCTTATGGAGAAGACATTCCATTTGTGGGACTTGCTGTCATTATTACTATGCTGACTATTGTTTGTAGTGTTAATCTTAGGATCCCAGCTTTGCCTACCAGACTGCAGCTGTGTTATGCTGGTGCAAACACTGGTTTGGCAGCCCCCAGCACAGTAGGACTATAGACTTGGCATACTCATGGCATACTTAGGATTGCATTTTATTCTGGTGTTCTGTGTGAGATATTTTACTTTATTTTAAAGGTTTTAAGACTAACTTTCAACCTCAGCTGCCCAAGCTAGCAAATGAGTATGTGAAATGTTCTTTTTTAAACACCTGGGCTATGTCGTCTTCCATCTTTCAAAAGGTAAGCTTGATATTTCTCTGCTGGATGCCGCAAAACGTCCCTGCGAAGTCTGGAGCTCAGCTCTTAATGGTGCTACGGTGTCTCCGGCCACTTCGGATATTTAAGCTGGTGCCCCAGATGAGAAAGGTTGTCCGAGAACTATTCAGCGGCTTCAAGGAAATCTTTCTAGTGAGAACTGTTTATTTTGATAAAAGATTTAAAAGTCAAATGTATTACATTCGCCAGTATCTGTTCAATAGATTTATGGTCAATGCATTTCACTACTTCCTAATAAGAACAGGTTAAAATCCCATCTGTTCTTAGACTGGGTAACTCTCTCCAAACCTATTTAGTTATAAGCTCTTCTGTAGAATAGGGGGAATTAAAAAGACTGTAATTGGGCCCTTCCAAAGTGTTGGTTAAAGGCTGGGGAGAATGCATCAAAATTGCCTATTTATTTTATTTAAGCTATTTATATACCGCTTTATCTCTGGCATTTCTAAGCAGTGTACATAACACTTTCAAAAAAAACCTTTGTATTCTATCATGCTGTGACAACCTAAGTGTACTTAAAAGAATGTCCCGCTTGTGAGCTTCCCAAAGACAATGTGTGAAGCAGGATTCTTCTTAAGATTGTGTTTCTGATTGCAAAGAGGTTTACCTGCATGCATGAAATGTAGGTCATGAAATTTACCTGAATGGAGTGAGGAATACATTTAAATGCAATAAGAGGCATGTCACTGGGGTTAAAGGATGTGAAAATACATATGTGAAGGAAAAGAATGAGGAATAGGAGGAAGTACTTTGCTGCCACCTTCCTCGGGACACATCAGTATTGCAGGCAAGAACCTCCCTTCCTGCAATTTTATGAAGGGTTTGCATCCTGTGTATTATTATGGAAGAAATAGTAATGGCAGCTGCAAGGGAAAAGATGGCACACATTGATCTTGCAGGAACTCCATGCCATAATGCAGAGCAATGTCTCTCTAAACCAGGGGTCAGCAACCTTTTCCAGCCATGGGCCAGTCCACCGTCCCTCAGACCATGTGGTGGGCCGGACTATATTTTTGGGGGGGAAATGAATGAATTCCTATGCCCCACAAATAACCCAGAGATACATTCTACTTGTGTAAAAATACTCTGATTCCCGGACCGTCCGCAGGCCAGATTGAGAAGGTGATTGGGCCGCATCTGGGCCTTTGGTTGCCTACCCCTGCTCTAAACTATCCTTATGTGACTTTAAGAGGAGATGCAGTCCAGGGGTCAGCTGGTGCCAGTCTGTTGTCAGGGCTGGTGGCTTTAGAGAAGATACCCACAGAGGATTTGAACATTGAATATAAGACTGTTTTCAATAAAGTTGGACTGCTTTTCATTTATTCCTACAGGTTTCCATTCTCTTGCTGACATTGATGCTTGTTTTTGCAAGCTTTGGAGTTCAGCTTTTTGCTGGGAAACTGGCTAAGTGCAACGATCCACATATTATTGCAAGGGTAAGAACAAGTTTTGCTTGCTTCAGCATGTACAGAGCATCTCTTACCTTCACACATGGGCAAAATTCCACTAGCTTCTGCGGTTCCATTCTAGAGTAGCGTGGGGGAAGTTTATGACACATTTAAGGATGACAGAAAATGTACAAAAAAGGGAAAAGTATATATGAAGCTGCTTTATATTGTGTCAGAAATTTATGGTTCACTCAGAAGTTTTACCGATAACATGACTATACATCACATGAGATCAACATAAGACATTATGTGTGAGAGATGGCAGACCTGTATTGCCACTGTGAAACAGCTCTGTGGTCCCAATTTAGAAACCCTCACACACAGCAGTGTGTGTATATCAGTATATATATATATATCAGGAAATATACTTACAAATGCAGTGTGTACATTTGTGGTTGGTGAGCAGAGGACGCACACAGCTTTGCCAAGAAGGCTGTTAGTAGGAACGGTTCTCTCATTTTCTCATTTTTCCAATGTTGAATTCAGTTGTACACATTTGTGCAGCAGTTTGTGGTGTGTGTGTGTCTCACACACACATACACACATACTTTTTCAGGTGCATGTTTCTTCTAATAAAACATTTTTGTACAGTGGTGCCCCGCAAGACGAACGCCTCACAAGACGGAAAACCTGCTAGACGAAAGGGTTTTCCATTTTGGAGGCGCTTCGCAAAACAAATTTCCCTATGGGCTTGCTTCGCAAGACGAAAATGTCTTGCGAGTTCCTGCGGGTTTTTCCCCCTTCCCCCCCCCTTTTCCTAAGCCGCTAAGCCGCTTATCAGCTGATCCGCTGATAAGCCGCTTAACAGCTGATCGCTAAAAGCCGCTAAACCGCTAATAGCGCTAATCCGCTAAGCTGTCAATGGGCTTGCTTCGCAAGACGAAAAAACCGCTATACGAAGAGCCTCACGGAACGGATTAATCTCGTCTTGCGAGGCACCACTGTATGTGATTTTGAAAAATATACACCTTTTTGCAATATATTTCCTGATATGATGCATTCTTCACAAATATATTCATTTTAATGCACATTTTCCCCTAATATATGCATTTTTTTAAAACACTGGTTGGAGAACTGCATTAAAAAAATCAGATAATAATGCAATTTTGAAGGTTCTCATAATTGTTTCAATTTGATAGAGTCAGCTTAAAATGCATACTGAATCAAACATGAGAAAACCCCATGCTTAGCTGTTAGTGAGTGGAGAGGGAAAGCAGGAGTATGGATTCCTTCCCTCTACCTCACCAAGAAAGTAATTGCTATTGTTGAACAGATGTTGCCAACAAAGTGCATGCATGTTCGGTCAAGGAAGTACAACTCTGCTAAATGTACAGGTTTCTCTCTCTTTCTCTCTCATCATAAGCAATACCCTTTCTATGAATGTATCATCTTTGCTGGCCTAGCGTGGGATGCTGGTTAATGAGAGATTTGACTCCTTGAGTTAAATCAAAAGCAATACTTATGCTCACTTTATGACATAATTTCCTGGTGTTTGTCATACGGGATATTTTTTGGTTTGTTTGCAGCTTTTTATGAGCATTATTTTATGTTTATTATAGGAAGACTGCCATGGCATATTCCGAATAAATGTAAGTGTTTCCAAAAATCTAAATCTAAAATTAAGACCTGGCGAAAAGAAGCCTGGATTTTGGGTGCCTCGAGTCTGGTAAGTAGTATATTATGGCCTGTGCATTTATTCTGAAGATTCAGTTAGTAATCTAAGATATGCAGTGGACACTGTAAGACTCAGCTACATGATAGTTAACTTATGCAAGTCAAGTACTCCTTCCTACACTTCAATTTTAGTGGTAAATCACACAACCAGGAGAGCATGTGGACATAATTTTAGTAATATTATGGCAAAAACAATGGAAATAATGGTACTGGTTGTTTAAGAGCAGCAAAGTTTTTAAACAGTTTATATACGCTTAGAAAATGATGGAACTGAGTATATGTAGCCTAGGCACATATAAAAAGATTTGAAGCAGACAATGCAATTTTCAAGGGCTATAAAAACCGCAATAGAGATGCCAGATATATTAGTTCTGCCTTGTCATTGAGGGAGTAGGATTTTAAGCTGCAGCCACATAGATTTAGAACCATATTATGACAAAATCCCTAAATGTCAGAAGAGTTAGATGTGCCAAGGGAAGTTATGTTACCCGATCCTTTGATTTTGAAAGGAGAGAGTAATTTATAGATGATTATATCATACTTGGACCCTTCTGCTTGAATTTCTGTCCCGCTGTTGACACCATTCCCACACAATGAATTGAAGGCGTAAGATATAAGAGGGGAGATTCTTCTTAATAGTAGAGTCTGTGTCTGAAGGGGCTTGGAAAGTAATGGCCATTTCCACATATAGTGTGGGCATCCATTGTGCTGCCTTAAAAATTGCTCCTTGTTTTACAAATGTAAGCATAGGTAGCCATTTTGCTATTCTTTTCCAAAATGCTATTGTAAAATTTATCCTGGTGAGGGGGCTTGCAAGGAAGCCTCCAGTACTAGTATGTGGAGATTTTCTTTCATTCTGTTCCATTAATATTAGAAATCAGGGTTTCTAAAGCGGGTTTCATTTTTGCAAATATTTTAACATGGGAAGCTGTATGTGGCTAGGGGAAAGTGCTATGCTATTCTATTGAAACGGTGCCCTGTGATGGGAGCAGCTAGTGATGCTGTGGTATTTGCAGAATCATATACTTTCAGAATCCAAGTCTCTAAGTGTAAGCAATTTAAAGACTTTAAGCAACAGCACTAATAATGTGAGGAACCAATTTTGCCAATGTAAGAATATGTATTTACCATGAGGAAAAGGGCACAGACAGGAGACTTGAGTGCAGAGGCTGATATTCAACTAAGTCATACTCAAAGTGGATGCATTGTTATCAATAGACTTAAATTCCATTCAACAATTAATAAATAATATTATTGCACTGATACATTGGTGTCCTCCAGTTTTATTCCAGGGTCATGGACCACATAT
Organism: Podarcis cretensis; assembly: GCF_951804945.1. Classification (NCBI taxonomy): domain Eukaryota; kingdom Metazoa; phylum Chordata; class Lepidosauria; order Squamata; family Lacertidae; genus Podarcis; species Podarcis cretensis. The sequence goes on from NC_137173.1 coordinate 85,106,600, forward strand.
TGATGCATTTAGTAGTGGTGTGCTGTGAGGTTAAAATATGACACTGGAGATCAACATCCTTAAATCTTCTGGGATCCTATACATGCTGACCATGTCTCCTTCGGAGCAGATGGACATAAATTGCACTGTTAGTCTATTTTTCCAGATGCTCAGGGGTCAAATGCCACTCTTATCCCTGACTGTCCTCTTTGATTGTTAGCTACTTAATCCAGGGAAATAAGTGAATCAGAAATGTAAATATATATCCCAGGAATGTATATGATTGTCTCCATGACTGTTTGTGTGTGTTTGGCTCTAAACTACTCACTAGTGTTACTAAGATATTTGTCAGTTCTTTCAGTACAATTAAGGACCTTGGCTGCATGTATTTTTGCTACCCTTCCCTGTGATATTTTAACAGGGCCAACCCTCGGAACTTTAACTTTGACAACGTTGGGAATGCAATGTTGGCATTATTTGAAGTCCTTTCCTTAAAGGGATGGGTTGAAGTCAGAGATGTTATCATTCATCGCGTGGGGCCCGTGAGTATATATACCTCAGCACTTGTCAGACCTTTTAATTCCTCCTTTAATTTCTACAGATGAGTAACATATTTTTTTAAAAAAAAATTACTTATGCAGATCCATGGCATCTACATCCATGTCTTTGTATTCCTTGGCTGTATGATTGGGCTAACTCTCTTCGTTGGAGTCGTCATTGCTAATTTCAATGAAAATAAGGTAATAATGCAGGCTTTCTATTTCTCATGAAATATTTTTTTTTATATTGTCTTTGCACCTCCCATGTGCTGCCATGCAGTTATCAGATAACATTGCATGTATAAAACAATACCAACTTGGGCTCATCTGCCAACTGCACCCATTACTGGGGTGATTTAACTGGCCACAGTCATTGTATCACTTGCTAAAGGTGGAGGAGAATTTCGTTCAGTCCATGTTTTAAAGAGAACTGACCTAATTTGTACCTCCTGGGTACACAGTGGAATATCGTTTTTCACACTTCTCAGAAAGTTACAGTACAGTTCTTGTCTCAAAAGTATATATTTTGGGATAAAAGATGTTTAGAAATGCATTGAAATGAATTACACATTTAAATACATATTTGTTTAAAAACACATGTAAAAAGGAATTTTCATACGGATTTTTAATAAATAAAACAAATCACAAAGCAAGGCAAAATGGAATTGACATGCAATGGAAATAGACTGATATGCCCTGGAAGTTAGTAACTTCCAGGGTTAGACTACGATAGTGCATTCTAACTTGCACTGTGGATAGTGCAAGTTTCAGCTGGAACAAAATGTGGCACAGTGTATATATCTATTGCTTTAGCTCCCTGTTCACTTCTGTACCCAACTGAGAATGCTGGTGTTATCCTATAAAGTTATAGATATCATCATCATTTATTTATACCCCGCCCATCTGGCTAGGTTTCCCCAGCCACTTTGGGCAGCTCCCAACAAAATATTAAAAATACGATAAAACATCAAACATTAAAAACTTCCCTAAACAGGGCTGCTCCATCTTATGGGAGGGTGTTCCACAGGGCGGGCACCACTACTGAGAAGGCCCTCTGCCTGGTTGAGGCTTCGTTATATTCTGGACCATCTTCTCCTGTATGAACCTTCCCCCAGTTATTAACTGAGCACCTGCTTCTGTGGATAGGCAAGTGGATTTTCAGGGGAAATGTTCTTAGCTATTGCATCCAAGCTTTGGAATTCCCTTCCCTAAGAAGTCCTACTGTACGATGGGGTATCCAGCTCTCATGTAGCCTTCCCTTTCTTCGACATCCATATTCAATGCCTGGATGTTGAGAAGTGGGGCCAGAGATCCACCCAAGCTCAGGAGTCGGGCCAGAACTATGGCCCCATTAACTTTTAAATACCTTGGCAGGGGGTTGGACTTGATGGCCCTTGTGGTCTCTTCCAACTCTATGATTCTATGATTCTATGATACCAGGGCAGGTATATCTTTTTGAAGCAATATGAGAAGCTTTAGTTCAAACCATTTCTTGGTGGCCAAAGATAGGATAGTAAACTTAGTATACAGTTACACACACACAACAGCTTTTTGATAAATACGTGAAGATATTTTGTTATTCTTGTTCATTTAGGGGACAGCTTTGCTGACAGTTGATCAGAGGCGATGGGAGGATCTCAAGAGCAGACTGAAGATAGCACAGCCACTTCATCTCCCACCTCGCCCAGGTATCAAAGCCATTTCACTTTGATTCGTAATTCCGCAGGAATGTAGGTTTCACATTATAATTGTAATCATGAGGCCCCTATGAGTTTGTGTGTATTAAAGTGAAAATATTCTATGTCTATAAATTTTGCAAAAGGGCTAACTACAGCCCAAAATGTGCTTCAGATGTTCAGAATTTGAATTCAAAAAGTGTTCAAAATTCAAAGGTCTAAGAGATTTATTATTGTGCATATGCAAACTAGACAAAGTTCAGGAAAATAGAGAGTGACACAAAAGAATTATATACTTTATTAAACTGTGTGCTTTTAATTGTTTTTCCCAGATAATGATGGATTTCGAGCCAAGATGTATGATATAACTCAACATCCATTTTTCAAGAGGACCATTGCTGTGCTTGTCTTGGCCCAGTCTGTGTTGTTATCTGTTAAGGTATTTGCTCTGTTCCTTACGACATCTTGCAAAGCAGTAGATTACAGTGGTACCTCGGGTTAAGTACTTAATTCATTCCGGAGGTCCGTACTTAACCTGAAACTGTTCTTAACCTGAAGCACCACTTTAGCTAATGGGGCCTCCTGTTGTTGCCACGCCGCCGGAGCACAATTTCTATTCTTATCCTGAAGCAAAGTTCTTAACCTGAAGCACTATTTCTGGGTTAGCGGAGTCTGTAACCTGAAGCGTATGTAACCTGAGATACCACTGTATATACTGTAGAGTTGGGAAAGGTTCAGAAAATGGCAAAGCATAATGATCAAGTGGATAAAGCAACTCCCTTGTGAGGAAAGCATACAATATTTGGGGCTGTTGAGTTAGAGAAAAGGCTAGAGGCGTTGTGATAGAAGTATATAAAATTATTCACGGGATGAGAAGGTGGGTAAAGTTTTTCTCCTTCTCACATAACACTAGGACTTGGGGAATATCCAGTGAAGCTGAACATTGGAATGTCCGGGTCAAACAAAATAAATCGGTTCTTCACACAGTGCACAGTTAGACTGTGGGATTTGCTCCCACCTGAGGCAGTGATGACCAACTTGGATGGCTTTAAAAGAGAATTTGACAGATTCATGGAGGATAAGTCTACTAACCCTGGTGAGAAACTGCAGCAAGGGAGAGTGCTGTTGTTCTCACTTCCTGCTTGCAGATTTTCCATAGGTATTCAGTTGGCCGTTGTGAGAATGGGATGCTGGACTAGATAGGCCGCTGGCCTGATCCAGCAGGCACTAATGTTCTTTTAATAATTTAGGAATATTTTATAAAGCCCTGTTTCTTCTTTTATATAAGTGGGATGATCAAGACCCTGTTACTGGTCCTTTAGCAGCAATGTCCGTCGTCTTCACCTTCATTTTTGTTCTTGAGGTAAGGTGATATATTTCACAATTTCTCCACTCTACAACATTGCATCTTTTGTCAGTTTTGCTTTTGGACATCATGCAACAGCTTTACTTTTCAATCTGTTCAGATTCATACTGATTTGCCAATAACCCCCCCCCCCCCAGTTTGGGTACAGGTGACTCTCAGCTTACGCGGGGGGTTACATTCTGTGGATAGCAATCACATATAGGGTGGGATTGTCCCCTTTCTGCCTCCTTTGGTGGCGGGGGGGGGGATAATACATTTTTGCCAAACATATAAAGCTAAATGCACACATTACACATGCATAAGTTTTGAGTTACCTGTAGGGCAGAATTTTTGGGGTGTGGTGGCATAATGAATGATGCCCCACAGAAAAGTGATAACATATACAGTCCTCTCTTACAGGTTACCATGAAAATTATTGCTATGTCACCTGCTGGATTTTGGCAGAGCAGAAGAAATCGCTATGATCTCTTGGTGACATCTTTAGGAGTCATTTGGGTGATACTCCACTTTGCCCTAACTGTAAGTTCCAGCAAACTGCATTTTTTTTTTTGTCAGAACTGATCACATAGGACTATTATAGTTTGTATACCTGAAATGTAATTCATGAGCTGCTTCGGTATTATTATTATTATTATTATTATTATTATTATTTACTATTTATTCAAAAGGGGGGGGGATACAAACTGATCAGGGCTCCCTTTTCCCCAGTCCAAAGATCAGATGCAATCAAATGTAAACAGTAATAGTCCTTGTTGGGAATCTGCATACATGCAGCTACACACACAGAGTCAATTAGGGTTGGCCGACAGCCAAGGCAATGTGAAGGAGTAAGTCTGCCTGGTGATACAGAGGCATGGAGACAGCTCCATGATTGGTCAAGCTCTTTCACGGGAATAATGATTAATGGCCTACTAGCTGGAATGTGTGTTAGTACAAGTTTGAGTGTAGGAGTTGTGAGTCGTGTATGAGAGAGCTAGTCAAAGATCCATGTTCTGTTCTGTTTCTGTAAATAGTCCACATGTAACTACAAGTTCCTGGTTCCTGCTTCGTCTATCCTGTCTGCAGCCGAGTTGCCAATTGCTTTCGTGAACTCTGCGTTTACTCTGCTAGGTCTGGCTAAAGTCCTGCAACTAGTCAGAAAGTTGCGAAACACCAATAGGTTTTGCCAATAGTCCTTAGTATTTTAAGCTGCCATTTAAGAAGTGGTACCAAGCAGAAACAACTTCTGTGCTTGAATTCCAGAATGCCTACACATACATGATGGGGGCATGCGTAATTGTCTTCAGGTTCTTCTCGATCTGTGGGAAACATGTGAGTAAAAGTGGCTTGCTTGTTTGGCTGCTTTATTCTTTTCAGTATGTTATATATTGTTGCAGTGAACAAATTAAAGCAGTATGGTACTGAGGGTGGGAAAACGATGAGATGACAGGTGTACACACCACCCATGCCCACTGCCCTTGCTCCTGACCCCACCCTGGGTTCCGTCACTCTGCCCAATCCCAGTCCTGGCAAATAGCGCAGTTCAGAAATTTGCAGTTCAATTTGGGTAGTCTATGCCCTAGAGACAGGAATAGGTTTGTTGGGGGGGGGGTGATGGCTGGAAAGAGGTCCCGGAAGCTAGGAGCAGGGTAAAAGGTAAAGGGACCCCTGACCATTAGGTCCAGTCGTGACCCACTCTGGGGTTGCGGCGCTCATCTCGCTTTATTGGCTGAGGGAGCCGGCGTACAGCTTCTGGCGAACCAGAGCAGCACACGGAAATGCTGTTTACTTTCCCGCTGGAGAGGTACCTATTTATCTACTTGCACTTTGATGTGCTTTTGAACTGCTAGGTTGGCAGGAGCTGAGACCGAGCAACAGAAGCTCACCCCGTCACAGGGATTTGAACCACCGACCTTCTGATCGGCAAGTCCTAGGCTCTGTGGTTTAACCCACTATGCCACCTGCGTCCCCTAGGGGCAGGGAGCCGAGAGTAAAGAGCATGAAGGAAGAATGCAGAGTAGTCAGTGGGCCAAAGGAGAGGAGAAGCAAATGATGTCGAGACTGAGGAAAGGAAGGGTAAGCAGGAAGCTACCTTAGGAGGGCTCAACACCATGGGTCAGAGAGCAAAGGGTTGCTGTGTGTCAGTTCTAGACCCTAATGGTGCTGCTGTGCTTTGAACACTGCATATAAGCAGAAATATAATTGTATTGTTGCTGGAGCATTGTGACCAGGCAATCCTAGGGATACAAGGAGGGCCAGGAAGCAGTAAATGGCAGGGGCTGGATGTCACATATGAGTGGAACTAACCAGCCAATTCATTGGCTACAGGTTTCTAATACTACTCAGCTGTGTCACTGTTATGCCCCATTTTTATTATTAAACGTTATTTTCCATTGCTTTCCTTATATCTTTTAGGTGACCCTGAAGATGCTGCTTCTGACAGTGGTTGTCAGCATGTACAAGAGCTTTTTCATCATAGTAGGGATGTTCCTGCTGTTACTTTGCTATGCTTTCGCAGGAGTAGTTTTATTTGGCACTGTAAAATATGGAGAGAACATCAACAGGTATGACATTTTTTACTCCGCCAGAAAGTAAATGATATTGTGGCATTGCTGTGTTTGAGCATGAATGTTCGTTGAATTGTTGAGATTCTCAAGAAATTTGATTCTGGGTCAGGTCTCAGAATCCATGCTTGTGCAGTCTAGTTTTGGGCACACAAAATGCATGAACTGCTGTACTATGCTACTCCTATTCTGTGTATAAGTACCCATGTTATTTCCTGTAGTAGGAGTAATTTGCAGGCTGGGCTTCTGGAAATGAGAAGATCAGGTAGATTACTATATAGCAGGCACAATATAGCCTCTCACTATAATTAATAGTCACCATGGAAAATGCTTAGTAAAGAAGGAAAAGATCGCAACATCTAATGTTTTTTAATGCTGAATTTCACTTGTCGCACACTGAACAAAATTTATTGTTTGTTTAAAAACAGGCATGCCAACTTTTCATCAGCTGGTAAGGCCATTACTGTACTCTTCAGAATAGTCACTGGGGAAGACTGGAACAAGATAATGCATGACTGCATGGTAAATTGAACACAATTATAAAACAAGAGATAAATACTGGAACCACTGCATATCAAACAGCCTAGCTTTGTGACTTAACAGTGCTGTGCTTTTTTTTTTTAAAGCTATCATTCACACAAACATTCGTGTATTTATTTGACAAGTTATAGGAATGCATAACCATTTAAGTCCGTGGATAATGTCAACAAGTATGCATATATTTTGCCATTCTAAATATCACCATCTTTGTATTAATTGCTAGCAAGTGGGGGACTTTCTGAATATGTTGACTATATTGCTAACTGATAAACATTTGTTATCCTTTACATTCAGTACTGGATCTCCTGGAATAAATGCCAAAACATTATTTAATATAATTCTTTCTGCAGTCTTATCTGCCCCTGCATCTCAGATGTGTGTAAATGCTAATTCACAGGACTGGTGCTGCTTTCATCTCAAACCACCAGCTCTTACAGCTGCAAATCATATATAGATTAACGGCTTGGGGCTTGGAACACAGGTTCTTTTTGTGACATGGTGCTGGTAACGTCTACAGTGAAAGGCTAAAGTATTTGGGCCTTATTATTTTGGTAAGATCTTCATAAGATCTCTGGGCAGTTCACAGAATAAAATAGAGGATAAAAACAAGTAAATAAGTAAAACGAAACAGCAAAACAATAAACCACTTCCCTTTACCACAGACACATTTAAAAGGCCGTAGAATATTAATCAGCCAAAGGTCAGGTTGAAGAGGAATGTATTAGCCCACCGCCTAAAAATATATAATGAAGGCGCCAGGCGAACTTCCCTAAGGAGAGCATTCCACAGTTGGGAAGCCACCACAGAAAAGGCCCCATTCTCTTGTCACCCTCTGAACCTCACTTGGAGGAGGCACACAAAGAAGGGCCTCAGATGATGAACGCAGCGTCCGGGATGGTTTATATGGGCAGAGGCAGTTTATTTAGTAAAGCTGTGAATATATAGATAGAAAAGATTGAGATATGGCAGGAAGTTTAGGTCAGACAGATAAAATAGGTTCTTCACCTTTGGCTGTGAGAAAAATCGGTTAAAGTTTGATAGGGAGGCATGCAATGGACGGGGGGGGAGTTATGTACCCTGCATCAGGGCACTCCTTTCGCTGTTAAAAATGGAGACCTTCATCACTCTTTCCACATTACAGGGGCAGAGCTTTTTTAAAACAAAAACACACGGATGTGCCGCTGTTGCATCCAGTTTGGCCCTCGCTCTTGTCCTGACATAAAGGTACCCCTGCCCGTACACGCCAGTCGTATCCGACTCTAGGGTTGTGCGCCCATCTCACTTAAGAGGCTGGGGGCCAGCGCTGTCCGGAGACACTTCCGGGTCACGTGGCCAGCGTGACGAAGCTGCTCTGGCGAGCCAGCACCAGCGCAGCACACAGAAACGCCGTTTACCTTCCCGCTATAAAGCGGTACCTATTTATCTACTTGCACTTAGGGTACTTTTGAACTGCTAGGTGGGCAGGAGCTGGGACCGAAAGACGGGAGCTCACCCTGCCGCGGGGATTCGAACCGCCAACCATGCGATCGACAAGCCCTAGGCGCTGAGGTTTTACCCACAGCGCCACCCGCGTCCCTTGTCCTGACATACGCCTCAGAATGTTGTTACTATTGCTGCTCTTGCTGTCGTGTTAATGCCATCGTTGTTCCCTAATTGTGATACATACGTTTAAGTGTATGTTTGTGCATATGTCAGTTAGTCGAAAAAGAAAAAGAAAAGAAAAGAAGAAGCAATTGTATATCCCTTTGAATTAATTAATTATTTTCCTTTGAAGGTTCAACCTCCTTTTTGTACTCCAGATAACAGAACATACTGGAAGACAGATTGTGGAAACTATGCTGGTGCTCTTATGTATTTCTGTTCATTTTATGTCATCATTGCATACATAATGCTAAATTTGCTTGTGGGTAAGTCACAAATAGCCATTACTGTATATATTTCAAACGTACTTTTTATATGTACTATATATATATATATATATATATATATATATATATATATATATATATATAAAATTTACCCTTCGGTCCCCCTGAGGGGATAAAACTATAAATAAAATAATTGAATTAGCAACATGACTGCAACGATCAGCTAACTGAAAAATTAAAAAGTAGCATCAGTTTGGGACTGCAAAACAAAACCAATGAAACAACCCACAAAGACCTGACAGGGATTTCAGAAGCCTTCTGAATGTGAATCTTTTTAAACAACTGTCCTGGTGGACCTCTCTAGGAAATGAAATTCCATAAAGAAGGCGCCATCACTGGAAGACCTCACCTCAGCATAAGGAGTATGCTTTTCTAAGTATTAGTACCGTATTTGCCCGAATATAAGCCGCACCTGAATATAAGCCGCACCTTTAAAATTGGGGGGGAGGAGAAAAAAAGAAAAAATACCTGAATATAAGCCACTCCATTCCTCACTGCTCCTGGCTGCATACTGGGGGGGGGGGGGGGAGGCACTGCATTGCCGGCAGCCTTTCCCCTTCTTCGCTCTCTCCCTTCCCGGCCTTGGGGGAGAGGACAGGGGACTATGCATGGGGCAGGCAGCGCTTTCCCGCATTCCTGGCGCTGTTTGCCCCATGCTCCTGGCCGCATACCGTAAGGTTGCGAATATAAGCTGCACTTTAACTTTTCACGGTCGGGATTTGGGGGAAAGTGAGGCTTATATTCAGGCCAATACGGTACTTAGAAGATCAGCATACCCAATTTTTGAAATCTTTCAATAAAACAATGAAGTCTTGTTTAACATTTAAAAAACCTAGCTGTCATTTCTTTTTGTATAAAGTTATTGGTTTAGCAATATAGGAGCAAATATGTTTTAGTAAGAACGTTGACTGGTAAAAAGATGTCTATTAGAAGACAAATTATTCCTACCTTGTATGTGCATATGAAAATAACACTGCAGAAGGCTTTTCAGTTTGCTTTTATTGAGTTTGTTCAGTGTTCCCAGAAGCCAGTAGAACACTTCCATATTTAAGGTTGAAGCATATTAGATTCTAACTAATACTGTTAGATTGAATTGTCTAAATAAAGGCAAGCCTATTAATATAAATATAGCATTTTGTACATTTTTGCCAACATCATGAATACAAATGAATTCCTTAATAGATTATATCCTTGTTTAATGCCCATGTCATTTTAAAGATGTTTCTGTTTTCCGTAGCTATAATTGTGGAAAATTTCTCGCTGTTTTATTCTACGGAGGAAGACCAGCTCTTAAGTTACAATGATCTTAGACATTTCCAAATTATATGGAACATGGTTGATGACAAAAGAGAGGTAATAACCTAATTCACTATAATTCCACAAGTCTTATTTAGTTGCTGCTCTGTTAATTAATTGCTAGCAAGGAGAAGTAAATGCAGTTTTCCAAAAGGGAATGCAATAGCTGCTCCCATTTCACTTTATACGGGGTAGTAGAGGAGTCCTTTCCAACATCAGTTCCTTTCAGTCTTTGTGCTCAAGCACAGTGGAGCTTCAGAACTGTGAATGGATTTTGTTATGTACTGAAGTTCTCACCCTGGGCCAGCAGGGGAATACTGTAAATAGTTTTGACTCAGGTCCGCATATGCAAATAAGGAATTGAAAGTGACGTTCAGTGATTGGATAGTTACAGAAAGTTGTTACTGTTGCTTTGTAGTTGAGCTGTCTATAAGCAAGTTGGCTGAACCCTTCAGTTCTGTTCTATTCTGGCCTGTGAATAAACAAGAGCTGTCTGAAGAATCGCTGTGTCGTCTGATATGTTCACCCACAACTTAACAGATTTACTTCAGAGTCAGGGTACATGTGGCCTTCAAAATATTGATGGCCTACATTCGCATTATTCCTGACCACGGGGCATGCTGGTTGAGGCAAATGGGCCTTGGAATTGAGCAGCTTCTGGGAGGCCAAAGGTTGTCTACCCCTGGCTTACACCCTTGACCTATAGATCACTATCTACAAAAATGAACAGTTTGGCTGAACTCCTTCATGGGTCATATCCAACACTAGTGTCCCGATAGCGCAGCAGACACCCACTTACGCAGTACATCTCCCTGTGCACCCTCAAAAATCTGCTCCAGAGGGTTGGAGAACCCCCTGGAAACAGATCTGAAGGACACATGGGGAGAGGAAAGGGAAGTTCTGTTGCACAAGCAGCATTCCATGCATGCAGCATTAGCTATTTTGGTGACAGCTCATGAAGGGTTTGACCAGTACCAATAATGGAGAAGTTCTGCCTTCTTTTCAGGGAGTGATTCCTACCTTCCGAGTCAAGTTTTTACTGAGGTTGCTGCGTGGAAGGTTGGAGGTGGATCTGGACAAGGATAAACTCTTGTTCAAGCACATGTGCTATGAAATGGAGAGGCTGCATAATGGGGGAGATGTAACATTCCATGATGTACTGAGGTATGTTAGATGGCACACAAAATCAATTGTAGTTTAGTTGCAGATATTTTCTGTAAACTATAAAACAGAGTACCAATATCAGTGCTATTTTTTAGAAAAAGAGGTGCTGGAACTTGCCATGAATGCCTCCCATGTTCTCTTATAATGGCAATGGTGCCCACCTGAGAGATGCCGGAACTGAGTTCCAGCTGAAAAAAAGCCCTGAATACAATCATGTTTATAGGGTTTATAGAAAATATTAACTGAGAAGCATATCAGATTTTACTCAATGCTGATTTTTCTAATGTGTATCTAGAAGTCCAATTCAAACTACTATATTCATCATATAATAACTGCAGCTTTCAGCTGTCTTTTTTTGGCTGTGTGAACTTGATTGGATAAAGAGTGTTTTATTATCAAGGAAGGCAAATTTAGCATATAACAATGACCACTTCCATGGAAGAAAGAACTTTCCCTGTTAAAAACACCCCATTCCAGGGAACTTCTGCATCATGATGAGAGCTGACACCAGTTTAGGAAGTCGCAAAAAAGCCAATCAGTTCTGTCAGAGCAGAGAATGTTGATGCATATCTCCAGTGCAGGATTTGGGCAGCTTGCACAGTTGAACATACTTGTGTGCAGAAACCTGTTTTCATTGCACATGCACTTCTCTGTAATGGGGTTGGCTGTTTAATGTCTTCACCACTTTTCACTGTATCATAAATCCATATATCCCTAGGTCATCGGATGACCCTTTAAGAGCAAAATAAACACCTTATTTCCAAATCAAGTATATGATACACCTGCTATTACTTTCCTTTTATAAATAACATTTTTTTAAAAAAAAACAACCCTCATTATTATTATTGTTTATTATAATTTTTTTTTTTTCAGCATGCTCTCCTACAGATCTGTTGACATCAGGAAAAGTCTTCAGCTGGAAGAACTGCTTGCTAGGGAACAACTGGAATACACCATAGAAGAAGAAGTAGCCAAACAGACGATCCGCATGTGGTTGAAAAAGTGCTTGAAGCGCATTAGAGCAGTAAGTTTAAGGAGGAAAAAACAGAAAGCCTGTAGCATACCCTTCCTCATTGTGTAGAACATGCTACATTTTATTTTCATACTAGAGAGCTGTCAATTATTTCGAAAACATTATTCGAGCTTCTTAGCCTTCTCAGTCATGCAGTGCTTATAATACGGGGATGCTATTTATATATATATATATATATATATATATATATATATACACACACACCAGCGTCACTGGTGCTTTACATACTGTATTTTCTGCTCTATAAGACTCACTTTTTCCCTCCTAAAAAGTAAGGGGAAATGTGTGTGCGTCTTATGGAGCGAATGCAGGCTGCGCAGCTATCCCAGAAGCCAGAACAGCAAGAGGGATTGCTGCTTTCATTGCACAGTGCTCCCTTTTGCTGTTCTGGCTTCTGAGATTCAGAATATTTTTTTTCTTGTTTTCCTCCTCCAAAAACTAGGTGCGTCTTATGGTCTGGTGCATCTTATAGAGCGAAAAATACGGTAATCAAAAAAGACACAAGGAGCCGAGAATTAAGATGTGGACAACAGAGGAGAAAGAGAAAGGAAAAGCAGATAACTATAACAGAAGGATCATGAGTGACAGCAGGAGAGTGTAATAGAATGTTGCGTGGAGATATGAATGATGGGTGGCAGGAGTTGGTTGAGAAAGTCAGAGTTAAAAGGAGTGAGGTGAAAAATGAGGACTGTATGATCAGAGAGCGGCATTGGTACATTGGTGCAAAGCTTGGAGGGTCAGGAATACCAGGTTAGATTAGTAAATTACAAATGTTTTCTGGTCTGGAGTAATGGTAGTTTATCAGATTTTGCCCCCCACATGCATCTTGTAAATTACACAGTCAAGTAGATAAATGAAGAATCCTCTTGCTCTCTATAAATCAGTGAATGGAGGCAGCAGGTTGCTTGGGGAAATATTAAGGAAAGTTTGGACAGCTGAGTGACTGACCCTAATGACTTCCATGCACCCAGGCCCATGTCAGGGACCACTGCAACATCACCATAGCAATTAGTGATGGCAGCATATTTTGGAAATGGGGTTTTCAAAATACAGGCTCCCTCAGTTTAAAAATCTGCACACTATTATGAACCAAGCCAAACACTGCTCCAAGTTTTGACTTGTTTTATAATGACTTGGTAGCAGCCCTCCGTCTGTCCTAGAATCCCCTACCTCCCCTGCCCCTTTACCAAGTTGCAACTCAGGCAAGGAAAGCTGGTGATTGTTTCTGACTACAGTGACAGTGTCTTGACATGCCTTGTCTGGAAAGTCCAGAAAATGAAGTTTTTAAATTCCTTCTCGGGCGTATTTTGTTGTTGTTGACGATGATGATAGCTGAAAACACTGATCCCAAATAAATACTTGTAAAAGGAATGCTTTCTCTTATTTTAAATTTGGTGGAGGACCATTAAAAATATGTTCCATCCCAATCTGGAAAAAGACATAGCTCCATTGGGGGGCAGGGATTAGAGTTGTTTTCCAGATTTGTATTCATTGACGCTGAAAACACTCCACTTTCAAGTTGGTAAAGGAAAAGGGGAATACGTGACATCCTAAAAAATTCTCGGATTTTGGATTTTGTTCCAATTCTTCCTACAACTCACAAACAAGCATAGAAAGCTTTATCTTTCCAGTTAGCGCAATAATGGATGTATCCATTCTGCTTCTCTCTTTTTTTGCACACATTGTCATTGATACATAAAAATGGTACAACACGAAAGTCACACTTTGTAGTTATCTAAGGGAGTTTCTATTATCACTTTGTTAATTTTATCTAGTGTCTAATTTAAAAATCACTGAAACCAGTTAACTTCAATAGCCTCCAGATGAGTTCTATAAAAGCTTAGTTCTTCTCCCTGATCATTTTATTTTAAATGTCTCTTTCAATAGTCTCATAAAGCAGATTGAAATAAAATTAAACGGTGTAAGCAGCTTTATGAAAATGACTACAAAGGAAAAGTCCACTGTAACTGTGAATAATATAAAGGGAATGTAGAGCAGACAAGAGCAAATCTCAATTTTTGAAGAATACTTGTTTGAAAAGATCCAGTGATAATTATACTTATTATCTTTTTATAGAAACAGCAGCAGTCATGCAGCATTATCCATAGTCTCCGAGAGAGTCAACAACAGGAGCTTAGCCGTTTCCTAAATCCACCAAGCATTGAGACAACACAACCAAGTGAAGACATGAATGCTAATAACCAGGATAACAGTACACAGCCTGAGGTACAGTTATGCTCAGGTCCTCAACGTATTGGCCTAAACCAGTGGGTTAAGATAAATCATTCTTAATGTTCTCTGTGCAGGCACAAATATGGGAAAATCTGTGCCTGTGCAGAGCATCTTTGGAATATTCTAGATCTTTTAGGGTGGCTGGATACACACACAAACTTAAAGAAGAGTCACTTTGTGAAGAACATTGTCTTGATATCCTGAGCTAAGGAAACTAGGCCTATAGTTGTTGTTGTTGTTGATGATGATGATGTTGTTGAGCTAAGGAAACTAGGCCTATAGTTGTTGTTGTTGTTGTTGTTGTTGTTGTTGTTGTTGTTGTTCTTCTTCTTCTTCTTCTTCTTCTTCTTCTTCTTCTTCTTCTTCTTCTTCTTCTTCCTCCTCTTCTCCTCCTCCTCCTCCTCCTCCTCGCCTGTGGTTTCAGTTTTGCATTTTCCCAGTTCTACAGTCCTCACAATATGAAATGACTGGGATCAGATCCAGCCATCCTTTACTTCATTAGCTTACCGTAAACAGTGCCATAGTGACTGAAGTGGATACTCATTGTGCTCCGGAATAAAGTATCCTAAAATATTCCCAGCTACCATGAGCATAACCCTTTCTAGTGAATCAGAAACAAAATAAAGATCAGAAACAAAAAGGCCTTGCTTGTGTTCTTTAAAGCTTCAGATACTATGCACTTAAACACTGCTGTCTTTTGTTCTATTCAGACTAGTAGTCAACAACAGCTCCTTAGTCCAACACTCTCTGACAGAGGTGGATATCGGCAAGACTCTACTGATGGTGGTAAACCTCAGCGGAAGTTTGGACAATGGCGTTTGCCATCAGGTAGGTGAAGATTGTCATGAATTCTAAATAGAACCTGGAGCTCTATTTACTGATAGAACTCAGAAAAGTGCCATAAGACGCCATGCATCCTCACTGGAGGATTCTGCAGCAGTAGATTTCAGACTGACTACAGCTACACTAGAAACAGAAGAGAACAGTCATTCCAAATTTCTCAGACAAGCTAGCCAAATCACATGCTGCTACAGGAGAAGAAAGGAAAATCATCACGGTCTTTAAGACCGGGGTGGGGCTGGGAGTAGAGAAAAGGATGTAATTATTTTATAACTCCAAATTCAGTGATCAGTAAGGCAACAAATGTGATCCAAAGCCAACCACCATTATTATTCCAGAAAAAAATTATTGTTAGTATAATTCTATGCTGTATAGGATCCTGATGTCATTGAGGAAACACACACATACAGAGGTTCTAGATTCAGGTAACTAGCCGTGTTGGTCTGATGTAGTTGAAATAAATTCAGATACACTGAAACAATGTGCATGCACACGAAGAAGTGTGCATGCACACGAAAGCTTATACCCAGAACAAACGTAGTTGGTCTCTAAGGTGCTACTGGACAATTTTTTAATTTATTTACACATACAGAGGGGTTTTTATCTGTTTAAAAAAATCCACAACTTATTGGAGCCAACTGAAACTCCTAGGTCAAAATATGCTAGAGTAAATCGTTCAACAAAATATATTTTAAGAAAAATAGTTATGGAGTACCTCTTCCAATGGCGTCCCTAACAATGGAAGTCCATAGGGAAAGTAATAAGAGTGTGCAATTTTTGGTCCTTTAAACATCAGAGCAATATGGACCTGCATAGGCTTAACCATATACATAGCTACTGCCTCTAAGACCAACAGTAACTTCTTAAGCTAAGCATAAGCTTCATTGCTGTGCTGGATGCATAAAGATTCTTAAGTGTGCCAAAGCTGCAAGTCTGGCCTGTTTTAGGTAGATCAGTTCAGTCTTAGGACATTTTCCTGCACTTGGTATTAGTTGTTGCTTTTTTCACATTTGTAATGCTTTTGTACATGAAACCTAAACTAGTTGAAATGAACTGAAGGTTTAAACATTGCTCTCTTTCCTCTTCTGTACTACAGTACATTAACAAGGTAGGATGCAAGGTAAATGCATTTACAACACAATGTAGCATTCAAGCATCTCAAATGCATTTTTAATGTGAAAGGCTCTTGGTTTGCATGGAACCATCCCCACTATTCCAGATAACAGAGCAAGATACATATTTGCACTACTAAGTTGTCTTCTGTTTAATTCCCTAGCTCCAAAGCCAATAAGCCATTCAGTGTCTTCAGTCAACTTACGGTTTGGTGGCCGTACAACCATGAAGTCTGTTGTGTGCAAGATGAATCCCATGTCAGATGCAGCTTCTTGTGGATCAGAAGTCAAGAAATGGTGGACAAGACAACTCACTGTGGAGAGTGATGAGAGTGGTGAAGACCTGCTTGATATCTGATTGGAAAAAGATGCCATTTCAAATCACACTTATGCAACATTCCTTTGGAATTAAATCGTTTTCTTGGTTTTTAAATTGCCGTTCCTATTGACTGACCATTTATATCAAGAGAAGCCTTCAACTTGACAAGATATACGACTTACTTATTTTTTAATCCTTATGTGATTATTAACGTAAGAGAAAACAGCAAAAAAAGGTAGTGTTCACAAAAAGCAAAGACAGTTTCGTTTCGTTTTCCCCTCAGACCCAAGAATCATTAGTTTAACTCCCGGATCTCACCAGGGCCTTCTGTCTTTCAACAGCCTCTCTACGTCACATCCCAAGCTGGTTTTTAGATTTGGTGGGGCTTTAAAAGTGGATTGATGTTGCTTGGTCCAATTTGGGGGGGGGGGGGGGTTTATAAACCAATAGCTGTTGTTGAAAAAATGGGCATGCAATTCTGCCACAGTTCTTTACAATTCAAAAATATAGGCGATGACGTGAGGACTTTCTTTTGGGTGGTATGGGAGAAATTTGCTGTGAAACTCAAAAAATACCCCAAAGAAAATATTTGTATGGAAATGTTGTGAGTCTTATTGTTTCAGTACTTTAGAGCTTTTGTTTTAGACAGACAGGCAAACATAATTTATTCATAGTTTATTATGGGCTTTTGTTTATGGATGCCAATTGGTTGATTTATTTTTCTTTGTTAACTGTGAGTGTTGCTTTTGTCTATAAACAAAATAGTTTGTAAGGAGGATGCTATTGGGAGGAAATCAAGTCCTCACAGGGCATGTACAATCCTACACAATTAAGGAAATTGACCTGATTGCAGCCAGTGTTTCATATTTGAGAAGTTTCACTGTATGCATTCAGAGGACTTGTGTAAGTGTTGCTCCTGCCCTAGTCAACACTTAACCTAGCCTGGAAATGATCCTCACACAGGGTACGATGTCACTGTTTTTGCTCTTTTTTCTAGCCTTCTGCCTAACCAGTATTAATACTGATGAACAGCCTGTAGAGATCAGCAGGGAATTCATTCTAAATGAAAGCATTTTTACAATATACAGATTTTGACTTGCAGATAGCTAGCTTTTTTAAAATATGCAAGATATAGGATAGTTTCTTCTAGCATATCAGAAAATGACTAATTCGGTTTTATAATCATTTTTAATTGTTACCTTGAAGACCTGAACATGAATGCACAGCTGTTCTGCCCTTACACCTGCTGAATAGGTTTCGAGCACTGTAATCTCTATCAACATCCATCACTTCTTAAGGTTGGGACAAGGACAGTCAAAGTCTGGATTTAGTTCATTGTCTCCTCTCAGTAGGTCCTTCTAAACAAGTGTTTGTAGCTGTCTGAACTAAGGACTCCGGCTGTTTAAGGAAGAAGCTGGGATTCTCCTGAGTGCAGTCCTACGTGTTTTGATGTAGGATGCAGCACCCATACATCACTTGAAGCACATCCAGAAAAGGAGCCTACTCACAAAAGTCTGGTTTTGTGCTTGATTACTCTTGCTTATAAAGTAAATAAGTTTTATTAAATAAACTAAAAAACCTTATTGTTTAGATCAGTGGGTCCTAAACTCCCCCCCCCCCGCCATGCACCACTTGTTGCTTCTTTTGTTTCTTACATTGTTTTATTATTGTAATACAATAAAATATAAGAAATAAAAGAAGAAATTGAAATGCCATTAAGCATCAATATACAGTGGTGCCCCGCAAGACGAACGCCTCGCAAGACGGAAAACCCGCTAGACGAAAGGGTTTTCCGTTTTGGAGGCGCTTCGCAAAACAAATTTCCCTATGGGCTTGCTTCGCAAGACAAAAATGTCTTGCGAGTTCCTGCAGGTTTTTTTTCCTTCCCCCCCCCTTTTCTAAGCCGCTAAGCCGCTTATCAGCTGATCCGATAAGCCGATAAGCCGCTAAAAGCCGCTAAGCCGCTAATAGCGCTAATCCGATAAGCCGTCAATGGGCTTGCTTTGCAAGACGAAGAAACCGCTAGACGAAGAGACTCGCGGAACGGATTAATTTCGTCTTGCGAGGCACCACTGTAAAAGTTAATGTGGACATGCCATGGACCACCGGAATACAGCTTATGGGCCACTGGTGGTCCACAAACCACAGTTGGGAATCCCTGGTTTAGACAATTCACTATGTAAAGGACATCACTGTTATACTTTTTAAGTATCTTAATCATGCAATGATGACATATAAATTATGCCATTTATCAAGTTCCTTGTCCTTGTGTACACTGAAAGTGTCATTTTTAATTTTTATAACTATGATACAAACTTTGTTTGATAAGGGGTTGGATGCAGACATGTTAGAGAAGCAAGACACTTGGCAGTTTTTAAAATTCAGTTTACCTGGATAAATGTGAAGTCTGTTGAATTAAAGATACCCTGTGTGTGGAGTGGCAGCAAACAGAACATGCAGGAGCAAATAATAATAATAATAATAATAATAATAGTATAATTAATAAACAAATTTATAAATTGCTTCCTAGCATGAAGCAACTGAAGTGATGTACAAGCTAAAAACTGAATAAAGCACAACTCTAAAAACAATAAAACCATCCCTTTAAATTAAAAAAACAAGAAAGCAATTTCTGCAGATAACATTTCAGTATGCATCAAGATACCACACAGAGATGCATAAGATACAGTAGCTCCAGGGGAGAATTAAAGGTACCAAAAACCTTTAAAATAAGTCAGAGGGAAACTGGCCACTGATCTCCTATAACAGCTAAATAGAAAATGAGCAATCCCAGTAATGAGGTTCCAGCCACCAACAGGGAAAAATGACCTGTCCAGGGGAAAGGAAGAAAAAGACAAATCAATCATTTCTGTGGCTCTGGTTCTGTATTTGCAAAATTAATTTGCAAACAAGTTTATGAAGAACCTATTTTGGCTACTTCTGAAAGGCAACTCACCCAACCTCCACACAATTGCATATATAACCTCCATACAACTGCATATATAAAATTAAAATAGCCTGGTTTATAAATACAAAATGGATTGACTTGTGTTTGCACTGAGATAAGTATAATAGGTACTCCAAGATAAAAGTTTGCGAGATGTTTTGGAGCGAACATCAAATCAATTTGCTAATACTACCAGCAAGTGGAATACTCCCTTGTATGTTTTGTTTACCACTTTCTATGTTACTCAAGAAATACTGAGCACAAGTGTTCAGCATATAAGAGTTGGTTTAACATTTCAAACTTCAATCATGTTCTTAATTCGTTTGGCATATTTTTGTAATGTCATAAAAGAAGAAGAAAATGCCATTTTCTGGCATTACTGAGGCTGCGATTGTATGCTAACTTACCTAGAAGCCCCACCCAATATAGTGAGTCATACTTCCAAGCACACAAGCATTGGATTTCACTTAAAAGTAATCACTGAACTTCTTTCTCCAGTATAGCTGCATGTCATACAGGTAGCACGACCAAACAGTGATGAATAATAGCCATCTTATTACTTCTACAATACAACTAAATGTATTGTGAGAGGCAGGGGGGAATGGCAGGGTTCTGACACCTTCATACAAACAACAGTGCTTTTAGGATTTTATATCTGCTTCCCAACCTCAGCTACCTTGGGATGGGACCTTTGCCACTACCATTATTTCCTATGGAAATTATGTTGCACTACCATGGCCTGGCCTGGATCTTCTAAGACGCACCAGAAACATAAGATTTCATGAATAAAACAGGAACTTTAACAACTTGGAAACTGTCCATGTTCTTTAGTAGCTTTATGGACAAAAACGAAGAAAAAACCCAGCAACAATGAATGATAAGAGTTGTTTTGGGTTTTATTCCTGCTTTTGCTTTTAATGCAAAATGTTATTTGAATCAATAGAAGGATTTCCATTCTCAGTCTACCCTTTGGCCACATGTTATTTTAAATGCTATGTTCTTTAGCGCATTATGATGTACTCATCTGTGTGTGTATTTCACTGTTTAGATTAAGAAGAAGTCAAAGTCCCTGTAATGTTGTTTCTTAAGTCTGTGCATTCTGTTGTTTAAACTAGATTGCAGCAAAGATCTACAGAAAATGTCACGCCGGTCATTTTTTAGGACAACATTTTGTCTTTTTCTTTTTTGTCTATTTGAACTTAAGGTCTGTACAAAAAAATAAAAATAAAAACCTAAGCTGACAGCAGGAGGGTTGTTGGGTGTAATGGTTCTAGGGGTTGCTTGTGCGTAAGTTGCCGCCACGCTTGGCTTGGTTGTCTGGTTGAACCCTTTCTGTCTGGACAGCCCTTCACTTCGTGGCTGTCTCAGTCGCTGGCAGAATCCGTCAGTGGGCGTTTTTTGAATCTCTTCCAGCAAAGAAGTTCTTTGACGCCAAGTCTCCTCCTACTCTCCCTGCGCGGAAGTCTTCTGCGCAGGGAGGGAGTGGGCAGCGGAGTACCCGTGCTCTCCCCGCTGGTTTCTGGCGAAGAGTCTTGGAGCCTCCTCTCCAAATCCCCTCTCTGCCCCCCTTCTCCACTGGTGTTACGCTGATTTCCTTCCCCAGCAGATGGGCTGCCTCTCTCCCTACTGGGACCCTCTCCAGCATCCCTCTGGAGCCTTCCCTCCGCCTCCAGCTCTGATGGCAGTTCCCTGACATTGGGTTTATAAAATATGTTTTCTTGAACTTTCAGTAACATGCTGAATTGCAGAACCTTTCTGAGTTGTTTCTATGGCAAATGTTCTTTTTCAACCTCTGACAAACATTAGCCCTTTGCCATACGATGTCAAGAAAAGGCAGTTGCTTCCAGTCACGCCTTCCCTCACATTTTCATTCTTGATTCATTTGCTACATATTATTCACAGGTTCAAGGCAGCATTTCACAATTTTATTTTGCTACTGCAGTTTGCCAGTCCTTTGGGGTTTCCTTTTTCAGTCAACAGAAGAAGAAGAAGAGTTTGGATTTGATATCCCGCCTTTCACTTCCTTTAAGGAGTCTCAAAGCAGCTAACATTCTCCTTTCCCTTCCTCCCCCACAACAAACACTCTGTGAGGTGAGTGGGGCTGAGAGACTTCAGAGAAGCGTGACTAGCCCAAGGTCACCCAGCAGCTGCATGTGGAGGAGCGGAGACGCGAACCCGGTTCCCCAGATTACAGTATACAGCTCTTAACCACTACACCACACTGGCTCTACGTCCTACGGAATGTTAGGCCAACAGAGATTCACCAGACACCTCCTGTTTAAACCTTTAAACACCTGCTGAAAACATTTCTATGCCACCAAGAGTATCGCAGGTAATTTTTTAAAAAAATCATCTTTCTGTAATGGTTAGTTGATGATGTCCGATTTTCAATTTTTACATGGTTTTTATTACGTATAGATATTGTAAACCGCTTTAATGTTGTTTATGATATATATAAACATTTTGATAAATATGTTCTGAATCCCATGAAGCAAAATGTGTAGAGGGGGCTCCAAACGCAGATGGGTAGATTTGCTATATTTTGAAGTTAGGCACATCGCCATCTAAAGAGGAGCTCCCTTCCCCATAAGAACATAAATCAAGAATATCAAACTGCACCATAGTTCCCAGGGTACTCCTAATTGTTCTGCCGCAGCACCTACCAGCTGGCATGGTCGCAAAGGAGGAGTACCAGATTATGATCCTGACAGTAACACAATGCAGCATCATTCCTAAATCCAGCAAACTCATCTTAGGCAACTCTTTGGGTTTGTGCTTTGCTCCTTGGCCTATAGCTGACTTTCTCCCATGTGTCCATCAGCTGAAACTGCAGCTCATCTCCATCTCTATACAGCAACCATCCGGCCCCATCTGCTGCAGTGCAGAGCTGGAATATTGTAAGCTACAGCAGGTTTGGAGGTGGGGAAACAGGAGATTGCACCTCTGTGGACAAAGCTGCACCTGCCATCTGCTGAGCATCTATTCAAAGCGCTGGAGGCCCCCACCTGGCTGGTTCCTGAGTCGGCAACCTGGCGACGCACTAAGCCTTTTAATTCTTCTCCAAACATCCTTCAAGCTCCTATGTCAGAAAATCATGCTGACCTGTCATTTACATTCAGCCAGATGTTGTCTGTATCGCCAGGATTTAGGGTTAATAATAAGCCATTTGGGTAACCCTTTTCCTAGTGTAATACCATGCCACGGATATCCATGTGTAAAGCTTTCTCTTACGTTATTCAAGTCTTGCAAAGCAAAAGGGAACCTTTTCTAGAATTCAGCTGAGCTTCCTTAAATCTCAGGCACTCAGGGGCTGACAATGCTTGCCTTGTGTCTTAAGCAAGCATTATAAGTCATCATTCTTTGCATTCTGAGCCAAAAAACAACAACAGGGAGTTCAGTAGCAACTCTACTGAGTAGATCTGCTGAGGATCAAGTTGCAGCTGATATGTGGTTGAGTTAGCACACATGCATTCATTGCTTCATAACTGCATTGTCAAGTGGTTGCTTGAATGTGCGTGTCACTGAACAGGCCAAATACTATAGCCAGTGCATTTATATAATAATAATTTATTATTTCTTCCCCACCCATCTGATTGTGTTGCCTCGGCCACTCTGGGCAGCTTCCAACAGAATATAAAGAACACACATACATAAGACATTAAAAGCTTCCCAATACAGGGCTGCCTTCAGATGTCTACAGAAGATCATATACAGTAATTGTTTATCTCTTTGGCATATGACAGGAGGGCATTCCACAGGAAGGGTGCCACTACCAAAAAGGCCCTCTATAACACCACCCAGATCAATATAGGTTTGCACGTTCAGCTGTGAGTCATTCACTGAAAGGGTGTATATGTATGACTGGCTCTGGATTTGTGAAAATTAAATTTTGCTATGGGAAATTTCCATCCTTTGAACACTAGAGGGCCAGCATTACCTTACAATAGACTCCTGCAAGCAGAAACACAGGCAGAAAACTTTTATCTTCATGATAGCAAAACATTTTTAAAGCTTTGTTCTAATAAGATTAGGGCTTCATATATGTGATCTGCATACAGGGTTTTGTAGTCATTCTTACCTGGACATTTCCACCATGTTTATGTAACACAATCCTTCTCTGGGGCCTGGGTTAAGGCATTTTCAATATTTATCCATTTCCCCCCCAACCATCCTTTCTTCTTACCTGTCATCACCACAAACTGAACATTTTCTCTCTCCTTTCTGATTGGTTGTCCTTAAGGATCCCCGTTTTCGTTTGTTTCAAGTTCCCCTCCTACAGGAAAATTGGGGTGACGTTTATGACAAGCAATTAACCTTGCAATTGTTCTTTCAGAATTTGCAAAGGAATTCCAGAATATTTTGGCTAGAGGAGTATAAGACAAAGCCAGTTGTCAGGAGCAGCTCAAACACCTAATTTGGTTTTGATCTGCCAGGTTGTTCTCTCTCCTAACCCAGGGTATGATTTTATTTCTACACTGTTTTAAGCTTTTGAGCTGGCTGCGGTTTTTCTGTCTCTAGTTAATATTTTTACAGTGTGCAAAATAGCTGCTTACTCGTGAGTAGGGATGGAAGGAGCTGTCAGTTTCGGTCCTCTCAGTTTTACAGTTTTCTAAATCTTAAATTCAGTTCTCTGAAGCAATTCATGGATTTATACTTTTTAAAAGGAGTCCTCGTGAAAATGGGTCGGTGTTTTCATGTGAATTTCTTCTGATGGACACACTTTTGTATGCAGGCAATTTTTCTCCTGATACAATGCAAGTTTGTTATTTTCATGAACCTGTTTGTTTTCCATGCACATTTCCCTCTAAAATATTCATTTTTTGTAAACTTTGGTTGGAAAACTCCACAACAAAATTCAGCTCCCCACCTCCTCGTCCCACATCCCTATTTATGAGTAGCCCAACTAATAATCAGCCTGGATAGGCTGCAGCTGGACAAAGGTAGAGATGATGAAAGGCTGCACATTACCAAACTCCTCCTGCAGGCTCCTAAGTCTCAAAGGAAGTCATTAAAACTGACTTTGCTAGCATGGCACCCTCCTGGATGCCAACTCCCATCAGCCCCAGACAACACAGCCAACTGTTAAAAGGAGGAAGAGGCAGCCATTTGAGAAAGGATATCATGTGGCTCGGCTGGGTTCTTTCCTTCCCATATGATGACAGCGCAGAGGAGAAGGGGCAGCCCACATTCCTGAACAAGACCAGGCTCTGCTGCCATAAATGCTGAAGCATGTGAGACCCTAGAAGCTGTGGCGTATATCATTTTCCTATTATTTCCTTATTACTGGTTGCTGCTTTTTAAATCAAAGCAGCATATATCTCACATATATCTCAAAAATAATATTGGCCACTTCCCAGAATGCATCTTGATTAGGGAGAACATAATAGAATGCACGACTTTGTATCTTTTAACATTTGCTTTGTTTGGGAGAATTTTAAATAGCGTGGCAAGTTGATCTTGCCAACCATCTCCGTTCCACTCAATTATTATGTGGCGAAAGTTTGATTTCATCCCCGTGTTTGGAAAATGTTCGTTTTTTAAACTTCTGCACAGTACACAGGCCTGAAAGACACAGTAGGGGCTTGCAACAGAAAACTGGCTTCAAAATGTGCTTGGAAAACCTCCCAGCTGTGGATTGAGTCACAGCATGAAAAAGAAGGCTTTTGCTTCACACACGCCACACCAAGAGTGGACCCAGGCCAAAAGCACGTTTTCAGCCTGGACCGAATGTAAGCAGCGTTAGAAGGACATTTACTTGAAACGATGGGTCTTGCTCAGCCCTCCCCAGTCTGGTGTCCTTCTGTTTTGGACTACATCTCCCATCAGCCCCAGCCTGCAATTCCCTTGTCATCCGTACTGCTTCCTGTTTGCCTTGACATGCCTGAAACTCAAGCTGGCTCTTATTGTAATAATAGTGCATTTCAACCATTGCTGATTAAGGCCAAACCCTAAAGCAACATGTATAGTTGGAAGTTCCGACAGGGAGCTGTTTCTCTGAATGTTGCCAACTGACCAGAATATACTAGCCAATAGTGTGATTTGAAGAAATCAGCAGGTGAATTTTTCATGGGGTGGACATAAATATCAGTGCCTGCAAAATTCCTGCCAATTAAGCTCCCGTTAGATGTAGCGCTACAGGGGCTGGTTGAAAAATTGGCAGCACTTCAGTACAAATACCTATCTTTTGATTCAGGAAATTTACTATTTGCATTGGCAACTCAGGTCTGAAGGTAGACTGCTGCTGCTGGAAACAGGTTTACTTTATGCCACCTCAAAAAAAGGTAAGCCTAATCTTGTTTTGTGTGTAGAAAGGGGTACATTCAGCCCTAATGATAACCAGTAAGATATTTTGCCAGAAATTGATCTCACCGATCTTGGTGATGCTGCCAGGTGCACAGAGGGCTTTAGGAAGTAAAAGCTCCATGACAAAGAACATAATCAATGTGACCAAAAAAAGAAAAGACCTTGATTAAATGGACTACGTTTTCCATGCGTCTTAGTATTTTGTAGAGAAATTCTGCTGCACTTACTGTAATCCTCAGGGAAGCTTGCTTGCTTGCTTTCTTGCTTATTTATTTATTTATTTATTTTGAAAGCAACTCTGCTACTAGTCATTATGTGAACTGAGAGATGGCTTTTAAGGCTAAAATGAACCAAGGAGGAAGTTGTGAAACAGCAATCATGCATTCCCCCCACTTTAGGCTGGTGGGGTTTAATTTTATTTTTTGTCTAGTCATTTTTGTTTGATGTGCATCCCGGTATTGTGAATGGGCTAGTTCATTCTTATTTTTGAAATAGTTTGATTGAAATCGTTTAAACACGGATAGAACGCTATACCAAAACAAGAAACATTAGAGTACGGGGTGGGGTGGGGGAACATAGAATCCATAAACAATAAAGAGATCTACAACAGATACTAACATGTTATGCATATTCTTATATCACTTGTGTGCCCTTTAAAAAAGGTCAACAAGGAGCCAAAATGTGCATATATCCCCTCTGTAAAGCAATCTGTGGCAATGGCGGCAAAGTCTGTCTCTATTTACAGAAAACATAAAAGGTCCCCCGATTCTGTCAAATTTGTCTTTTGTAGCTACCTATCTACATGCACAATATTGATAGGCCAAACATTAAGATACAGTCGTGTCCTATATTTTGTCTGGGCTAGTTCATTCTTATTCTGACCTGCATACCATACCTGATTACTGATTTATGTTCAGCTTGAAGGAAAATATTTTCACACTTCTGGCCTGTGCATGAGTGAATGGTTTCCTTGTAATCTCCTTACCCTTTACGTGCTGGGGGTACCTCTTTGCCCTTAGCATGAACTTTTTGTATATCTTCCCAAATACAGTACCTTCAGCAAAAAGGTATAAGGCTTTTATAAACAAAAAAACAAAAAACCCACAATTATTTCCCACAGCTTTTTGCTTTTCTTTTGGTATATGGCAGCTCATAAGAAGTCCAAGAGTTACCTGAAAGAATCTTCTAGTGTAGTCTATTTTAGTTTTTTAGTTGCCCTCACTGAACTTGGAGACAAAACCATAAAGAAGGTTAAAGAAAAGCAAATGATTATGAGAGGCTGTGAAGGAGCAGAACTTGATATTTTATTGTTATTACGAGAGGTCATGAAACTGTAGGAACAACCAGATTTTAGAGTGTGGAAAATATCTCCCTGGTGGCACTGGTGACGGAAGGGTAGGTTTAGTTGGTTTGCTTAACCTCATTTTCCTCCCTCAGTGCAGGCCAAAGCCCATTCATTCCATCACAAAGGCGCTTTGGACGCTTCCAATATGGAGGTGATAAGGCAAAATATCAATTTCTATACTAAAATAACTGTGTCCTTATGATTCCTGAAGGAATTCATTTTCTTGCCACTAGCATTTAAAAACCCCTGAAAAATCAATCACAAGCTTTGGAGATATTGTAACATTGACTGGTTAATTAGGACTGTTTTGCAAGTAACATTCCGAATGTCTGTTGTGGCTTGCTTTCTTACTTTTCTAAGAAGCCATGCTTTAATACATTGAACAAATACTTCTAGAAGTACTGCTGGTTGTGTAAAAGTAAGTAAGTGTAATCCTGTTTGTGGCTGCCATAAGATATATAACAAGAGAATGTTCTGTCGTGGGGAGAGGAGAAGCAATATACCAGAAATAAGCCTTATATCATACAGCACAATATTGCCTCAGGAAACTGGTTTGTAAAAGCAGTAACTCGATGGTGGTAATAATGTACCATGTATCTCAACTTGGTTGCTATCTTTGCCATCGTTATCTTTTTCATAGCCTCCACTGGGAAATACATTATTAGCGGCTAATGGATTGAAGTTGAATCCTGACAAGACAGAAGTACTGTTTTTGGGGGACAGGGGGCGGACTGGTGTGGAGGACTCCCTGGTCCTGAATAGGGTAACGGTGCCCCTGAAGAACCAGGTGTGCAGCCTGGGAGTCATTTTGGACTCACAGCTGTCCATGGAGGCACAGGTCAATTCTGTATCCAGGGCAGCTGTCTACCAACTCCACCTGGTACGCAGGCTGAGACCCTACCTGCCCGCGGAATGTCTCACCAGAGTGGTGCATGCTCTAGTTTTCTCCCGCTTAGACTACTGCAATGCGCTCTATGTGGGGCTACCTTTGAAGGTGACTCAGAAACTACAACTAATCCAGAATGTGGCAGCTAGACTGGTGACTGGGGGCGGCCGCCAAGACCACATAACACCGGTCTGCCCGGACGCTGAGGTCCAGCGCCAAGGGCCTTCTGGCGGTTCCCTCATTGCGAGAAGCAAAGCTACAGGGAACCAGGCAGAGGGTCTTCTCGGTAGTGGCGCCCGCCCTGTGGAACGCCCTCCCATCAGATGTCAAAGCGATAAATAACTACCTGACATTCAGAAGACATCTTAAGGCAGCCCTGTTCAGGGAAGTTTTTAATGTGTGATATTTTAGTGTATTTTTGGTTTCTATGGAAGCCGCCCAGAGTGGCTGGGGAAACCCAGCCAGATGGGCGGGGTACAAATAATAATTTTTTATTATTATTATTATTATTATTATTATTATTATTATTATTATAAGGGAATTTGTTCCTACTGCTTGTGCATATCTCAATACAAGGTAGGCTGTACACAAAGCAGCCTTAGATTGCTCAGTTCATGGCATGGCATGGAACAGAAACCTTTTAAAGATGGCTAAAGATGATTAGATTTATGGACCCAGTTCTTCTACCTCAAGCCATTGTACCAGCAGTTTCTGGAAGCAGGCAACGCAGGGTTACAGGGTTATTTTCTTGAGTTTGGGCCTCTCGTGAATACAAAAAAGATGTTGGATTCAACTGGCAAGTGCAAACATAGATGCTAATGTTTATGAAGTTTTACTACAAGTGATAGTGAAAGGTCTTCTAAAAATTGATACGGACTACAAGGATCTATGTAAACATATGAATGCATATATCCATATACACAGGTCAGTTATTTTAAAAAGTATTTTCAGCAACTAAAGTTGCTTGTGAATGAGAACAGAATACATTGGGGAAATCATAACACACTTTTTGATTGAGTCTCCGTGAAGATAGCATGCTTTAACTGGGAACATCTGTTGAATATACTTCTTGGCTCAGTTGCCAAAATATCTCTGTATTCCAGGTTCATAAGGATACAGGAAGCTTACTGCCAAACTTGTATGTTTCTATACACTGTAAATCAGCAGGTGGCAAATGATTTGTTTGTTTTTATTGCATAATGACTTATTCTTCCTTATATCTTTGTATTTCTCCCATGTGCCGTTACGGCTCCAACAGTGTGCTATTTGATTCCCCATGGAACTCATTGTTTTCTTTTAAGTTTTTAACATCAAGGTGTAATGTAAAACAAACAAGACAATTATAATAACAAAAGAAACAAGTGTGGGACAACCAGATTTTAAATCAATGACAAGTAGTTTCTATATCTATGACAACTATAGTCCATAATGTTCTGAGGGTGAAGAATGCCCTCAGACTTAGCTATGTGCAGAATCTTGCTTTTATTAATCTAGCTGCCATACGACAAAGAAAAGAATTAACTCTTTAAAAAAAATATTTTGAGAATTATCAAAAATAGACAGCAGTCTTCCGTTAGGGCTGACCCAAGCTTTGCACCAGCTCCATCATAAAACCAACACCTGTTGCTTTGCCGCCTTTTCTCGACTCTTGCGCAAACAATTCACCTCAGAAGGAGCTGTCCTTGGCAGAAATGGCAAGTGTGGAGGCCTGAAACTGCCACCATAGACTGTTTCTGTGAAGCCATCTGAGTTGAGAAAGCTCAATGAAAGTCGTCTTCATTGCTCCTCTTTCCCCACATCTCTTCGAAACCATTCCCATACAGAGCAGCCCTTTTCTTTATGTTGAGACTGCATTAAAAGTGGCCTAAGCAGATTGCTTTCCCTTGTGAAGAGATCTAGAAGTCTTCACAGCTGCAGTAAATCTCTTCACAAAAGAAGTCTGCCCCCTCCCTCGTCCCCCAATTTCATTCTAATCTTTTGCGCTTTAACATGCCTTGACAAAATTCGCTATTTCGATAAGTATTTTTAAAAAAGATTTAGAGTTACCTATTTTAAATGTGTGAGACAACAGCAGCTAGAATACTATTGGCACAGAAACGGAAAGAAAAGGAGGTTCCAATGAAGGAGGAATGGCTTTTAAAAGTAATGGACTATGTGGAAATGACAAAGCTGACAGCAAAATTAAGAAACCAAAATCATGAACTTTTTAAATAGAAGAGTGGAGGCCTTTTGTGGACTATTTGAAAAAGTATTATAATCAAAGGAAATTGCTGGCAGAATTCAAGATAACGAGCAGTGAAATAAAAATGATAAAATAATTGTACAGTGGCACCTCGGGTTAAGACCTTAATTCATTCCGGAGGTCCGTTCTTAACCTGAAACCGTTCTTAACCTGAGGTACCACTTCAGCTAATGGGGACTCACGCTGCCACTGCACTATTTCTGTTCTCATCCTGAAGCAAAGTTCTTAACCTGAGGTACTATTTCTGAGTTAGTGGAGTCTGTAACCTGAAGCGTCTGTAACCCGAGGTACCACTGTATTAGAGGGATTTTTGTAATAGGAGCTTGATATATAAGAATTTGAATGAAAACACTGTGGGGGTGGGGGTGGGGGTGGGAAGTCAAATCTATGAAACAAGTTATGTAATTGTTTGATTTGAATTTAACTTGTGAAACACACACACACATATACGGTATATATATATATATACCGTAATGCAGATGCACTCATTCCTTGGTTCCGTCCGATATACCTGCAAGAGAAGCAAAAAATGCTTCTTCATAGATTTGTTTCATCAATTTTGATATATATCTGTATCATCTATATCTATATCTATATATGAAAAGAAAAACTATTCTGCCATCTTGTGGTGTTGATGTCTCCCCTGCCATTCATGCTGATTGATTGGCTCCCCAAGAAACGAACATCACCTCTATCAGTCATGTCACAAGTATTAACCTGGACTGGTGTCTTCCCAAATTGCACAATACACTGAAGCAGATTCTTGCCTACACACAGGTGGATTCCTCTCACTTCTAGTTCATTCTCTTTTGCAATATCATGGAGCGCTTCCCATAGACTTTTTCTTATGATTGCAGCAACTGTTTCTCCTTTGTGACTTCAGTAACATCACTAGTCTTTCACTTCAAGTCTTGGTAGGTGCACAGTGAGTACTGTTCTGTTGTACTCTGCCGTTTGCTGGTTTTGGACAATCAGCTTCTGAACATTTGCTGTTTTCTTTCACACTTGGAAAACCTTGCAGCAATAGTGACACCAAGCCAATATTTCACAACTGATTTTAACAATACCACCTGGCAATGGTTGATTTTGGAATATATTTGCCAAATACAAGGTACCTGCTCTTTTACATATATGAGCAGACACACCCTTCTTCACTATGGCTAATGCTATGTTGTCCAAATTAAACCCATTTGTGCTGTCAACAATCTTGTACTTTTGATTGTTGCAGTACACTATGCAGAATATTTCTAAGACTGAATCAAGGTCACATGTATTTGTTACTATTGTTTATGTCTTGTTTGCTGTTGCCATTTTTCAGGAGACCAATGGATAGTACAGATTTGGCATGGCTGAGGTCCATGTGCTACCACTGTGACTCTGTCTGTAGCTAAGAAAAGCTTTTGCTTATCTTGTCCTCAACAACTGCTCTCTGGTTCTCATTCTCCTTCATCTCTGTTATGCGGCGTATCCAAGTTTCTTCTGCTGGGATGGTTCCATTAAATTCTTTGGTTATACACAGACTGACTTTGCCACTTCTGGCATCCACAGGTCACCTCCTTGTCATCATTCCCAGAAATTGGACTTAGTACATTATTTGCATTCCTTACCTGGGTAGTGCTACTGAATTTTCTTTTCACCTACTATTAGATGCAGAAGCTGAACTACTATCTAGCATATTATCATAGCCCATAGTAAAATCTCCTGCTGCAATAATTTCCCCTTTAGTGAAAGAATTAAGTTTTTTTCAAGGTCTTTGCCATAAAGGAATATTGGTTTGATTTGGTGAATAGATGGCAGAGTTAACTGTTTATCATCACATTGGCCTGAAACAAAAATAAACCTGCCTTGTGGATCTTGTTTAACATCTTGGGGTTGTTGTTTTTTTGAAGAAAGAGTGCGGAATCAACTCAAGGGCCTCTCCCGCTGTTTTTCTTCGTATTGCTGGTATCTATTAATTTTTATATTTTCAGTTCTAAGGTAGAAAACTCATCTTTTGATTCAATTTTTGAATAAGCTCTGCATGGAAGCTTTCGATCCATACAGTTTAGGGATAGGGCTGCACATGTTGAGGCTTCTCCTCCACTGGAGTTAGGCTTGCTGTTAGGCACTGTTACACATTTCACACCTTCCCCAAGGCTCAAGTAAGTTTTAATATTGCACAGAGAGCAAAATTTTTAACTTAAAAGTTGTCTCTGAACCAGTGCCTTCTAAAGTGTTCTGTTTGGGTGCAGAATTGAGCCCTATAGAATTGCGGAGGGTGGTTTTGTTTTTGTTTTTTGTTTGTTTTTTTTTTAAAGGCTTATGGAGTTATCAGTCTCAAGCCACCGCCTCCATTGTCATGCACATGTGCCCCCCCCCTCCAAATTTGCTTTTCTATTGAAGTGCTATGATAACAGGACTTTTTAGTGTCTAGTGAAAAGACCTTCGTCTGCCAACAAAGCTTTTAGGTAGAGACCTTCCCAAGTTTGCATCTGCATTGAAATTGG
The DNA here is from genome assembly GCF_951804945.1 of Podarcis cretensis. Taxonomy (NCBI): domain Eukaryota; kingdom Metazoa; phylum Chordata; class Lepidosauria; order Squamata; family Lacertidae; genus Podarcis; species Podarcis cretensis. The sequence continues at coordinate 85,139,376 of NC_137173.1, forward strand.
TTTTAGATGTTTTAATTGTTTTACCTGTGTTTGTTGTCCTGAGCTCCTTCTGGATGAAGAATGGAATATAATATAATTAAATTAAATTAAGTAAAGTAAAGCAATAATAATAATATTAACAGTTACAGAGAGAGTGGTCCTGTATCTTATTATGCAGGGTTGGTAAAGCCTCTGTTGAATCATTGTCATCTTTGAGAAATAATATGGTTGGCTGTGATGCTGAAACTAACTATAACCAGGTCTGCCGTGACATTAAATTGGATCATACTTTTAAAAAATAAAATAAAAAAAAGTTACAATCAGTTAATGAACTTCTTCTGAATGAGAAACAAGTACAGACCTTAGTAAAGAAATAGCAGGCAGCTGCTCTCCACCTAAGAATTAGAGAAGTGGAGACATATGCAGTTGGCCCTTGATGTGAAAATGGCACTGCTGTAAGTACACAAGATTATCCCTGTTTTCACCCGTGAACTACTGGAGGATATGATTTGAAAGTACTCAAGCAATAAGAGCTAAGATTAGCCTTGCTGAACCAGAGCCATGATTTCATCTCTTAAAAGGGATGTCTTTTTAGCCATCCCCATGATCCTGGACATCACATATACGAGACACAAAAGACTTAAAGCCTTTGTGCTGGGCCCAGGGGTAACCCCGTGAAACGCAGACCAGGACTGGTCCAGAATCCAAAGGTTCCACTAGGAGTCAGTCCGACAGGGCCAAGGCAGGACATGAGGCAGGAAACCAGGCAAGGACAGGTACAGGATCTCAGGCAGGATCAAGCATACAGCAATGTTGTTCCTGCAACCTGGGGCAGGGTCCGACAGCCTTTTATCTTTGTTGGGGTAGCGGCCGATCCTGATCCCCCAGTGACTCACCTCCCTGCTTCACCCAAAGGCGAGCACTCCTCCTGTGAGTACTCAGGTCTCTCCTTCTCTCAGACCTTAGTCTCTGCAGCTCGGGAGACGTCAGTGGGTTACTAGACTCGGGCCCCCTCAGCCTCCCCTGACCAAACCGGTAGTGGAGCAGCTGTAAGTGATGGCCCGGCTGAAGGCAACGAGGTAATCCCTGCATCTGGAGTCAGGCCCCTGACTCGGCCCAGCTGGTGTTCGCTGCAGGGGAACCTGTGCAGACAGGGACTCTTCAGGATCAGGCCCCAGACTTGGTTCAGATGATGCCTGAGGCAAAGGATGCAGTGCAGACAGAGTCCCCTCTGGTTCTGGGGCCGGATCCTGAAGAGTCCCAGGCCATCACAGCCTTTTCTTTCCCAAAGTATACTGCTTTATTATTTTTTAATCCCATAAAATGCAAACTGCATAGATTTTACTTAGGAGAGTAAACAGTGGAATAGAACCAGTAGGAAGCTTTCAGTTTGGTGACCCAGTACTTGAAAGCTTCCATAAATCATAACTAGTATATTAATAATCCTGCAGCCAGGTGCCAGACACTTTGATTCCATCATACCAACTTTACCCAATTTGAACTGGCTGCAAGTTTGTTTCCAGGCTCTATTCAATTTGCTGATGTTCACCGTGAAAGCATTAGTGCAGCCCTGTGGCCATGCTGGGAAGCAGCGTTTCTTGGTGAGGTCCCTTTTTATGGTGCAGGGTGCCAGCAGATCCCCTGTCTCCAGACTGGCAAAGAAGAATATTACTCTGTGCAAAGTGAGAATTAACTTACATAATGGGCTATATACGATGTGACGCGGCAGCTAAAAAAGCCAATGCAATTCTGGGCTGCATCAATAGGAGTATAGCATCTAGATCAAGGGAAGTAATAGTGCCACTGTATTCTGCTCTGGTCAGACCTCACCTGGAGTACTGTGTCCAGTTCTGGGCACCACAGTTCAAGAAGGACACTGACAAACTGGAACGTGTCCAGAGGAGGGCAACCAAAATGGTCAAAGGCCTGGAAACGATGCCTTATGAGGAACGGCTAAGGGAGCTGGGCATGTTTAGCCTGGAGAAGAGGAGGTTAAGGGGTGATATGATAGCCATGTTCAAATATATAAAAGGATGTCACATAGAGGAGGGAGAAAGGTTGTTTTCTGCTGCTCCAGAGAAGCGGACACGGAGCAGTGGATCCAAACTACAAGAAAGAAGATTCCACCTAAACATTAGGAAGAACTTCCTGACAGTAAGAGCTGTTCGACAGTGGAATTTGCTGCCAAGGAGTGTGGTGGAGTCTCCTTCTTTGGAGGTCTTTAAGCAGAGGCTTGACAACCATATGTCAGGAGTGCTCTGATGGTGTTTCCTGCTTGGCAGGGGGTTGGACTCGATGGCCCTTGTGGTCTCTTCCAACTCTATGATTCTATGATTCTATATAAAAGCTGAGTTAACAGAACATACATTGTGAACATCAGGAATTAAATGAGATGCATGCTTTATGCTTCATCAGAAACAAGGGTGTTAAGTACACTGAACGGGAATATCAAAAGGTGTAATAAAACAAAATAACTTATGGCATAACTAGGAAGTGATAGAACAGTGGGATCTGCTTTCTCAGAAATTCAGTTTTAATCTTGTAAAATGCACAACACCAGTGCAAAACAACAACAGGTAAAGAATAAAAACACATTAAAGGATGCAACCAAAGGTAAGGTTTAAGGGAGAGGTTGTGAGACTAATATACATAACTTTCTTGAAGTCCATGAGATTAATGTCCTTAATATTGTAAAATATTGACGGTAACACAGGCTACTTTCATCAACATAAAAATGCTTGAGAAACATGCAAATGAACCCTTTCTAGATAATAGGCTCACAATACACTTTTTCAAAAAGGGGGAGGGAGTACATTAATGTAAGTTTGTCAAAATAACAGTTTAGCTGTCCTTTTACAAATGGAAGAAAAACCGTATTTAGGGAAGCTTTTAATGTTTGATGCATTACTGTACTGTATTTTAATATTTTGCTGAAAGCCGCCCAGAGTGGCTGGGGAAGCCCAGCCAGATGGGCGGGGTATAAATAATAAATTATTATTATTATTATTATTATTATTATTATTATTATTATTTATTTGCTAAACACTAAAAGTCTCTGCAGCTGGTCTAGGTTAAAGGAAATGGTGAGTCACAGATGGTCGTGCTGCAGGCAAAAGGCTTTTCAGTAGCCAGAAGTTGATATGTATCTGCAAATGCCACTCTTTGCTTGTAGATTTTTTGAAACATTTGTTTTTATAAGACATTTTTGGCCAGAGAAAACACTTACTTTCTAAGGAGTAGGATTCCTGGGGAACTAAGTGGGTTTGTTTCCTCAAAATCCAAATCATCAACAGATGCCACTGCAATGATTATTTCATCATTTTCAGAAAATCTCCTGTTTATTTCAATAAATACTGTATTAATGACTTCAAAATATATTATTTCCACTTGTTCACTTTGGCTCACTTTTTTCACTAGGGTCTTTGGTAAAACATATTTCTGTAGCATTGCATTTCTGTTGAACTAGGACTTGCACACTCCAGTTTTTGCCACTTGCAACACTGCCTCGTTACATTGGCCTAACAATTTGGATGGGTCCAGAGTGTTCAAATGGTTTCAGTCTCAGCTCTGTAAAGCATGCAGCACCGAAAGTGATACATAACCGTTCTGTGAACCTTTGCATTTTTCACATATCAAGATTTCTAAAAGCAACTTAGGATATTTTAGAAGCATATATCACAGGACATCTGAAGCATCCGTTTTGTGCCATGTCCTCCCAGAGACTCCAAAGGCACACTCCATTGCCTCCCGAGACAGACAAGTGCCAACAATATCTCTCAAAGAACTTGTGCCATGAATATCTGCAAGTTCATTCTGAGTTTCCAGAGACTGATCGTTTCTCTTTCTATGGGAATGTGCTTACCACATCCCCAATTTCAATCAGTTTTTCAGTTTTTTAGGGTATATACAAATTTGCAAATATACCTTATTTTTCGCTCTATAGGACGCACTTTTTCCCCCTCCAAAAATTAAGGGGAAATGTGTGTGCGTCCTATGGAGCGAATGCAGGCTCCTTGGCTTCAGCGATAGCAATGCGAAGCCTCCGAAGCGCAGAGGGAGCACTCCCTCCACGCTCCAGAGGCTTTGCGTTGCTTTCGCTGAAGCCTGGAAAGAGAGGGGTCATTGCGCACCGATCCCTCTTGCTCTCCAGGCTTCAGGGATAGCCGCCTGAAGACTTCAGAATGCAGCACGAGTTCCCGCTTTATTCCGCAGGCTTCGGGTTCCTTTTGCTGAAGCCGGGAGAGCAAGACTCTCCTGGCTTCACCAGAGAGGGAGAGCTGCGCAGCGCCCCTTCAGCCAAGCGGGAGGAGAAATGGAAGGGGCTCCGTTTCTCCTGCCGCTTCACTGAAGGGGCACTGAGCACAGAGGGGGAGAATATTTTTTTTCTTGTTCTCCCCCTCTAAAACAAGGTGCATCCTATGGTCGGGTGCGTCCTATAGAGCGAAAAATATGGTAGTTCTGTGTACAAAACACCTGAGCCCTTTACTTAGTTGGCAATATGGATAGTTCTGAGCAGACTGATGCAGTGCCCACTGAAATCTGCAATTGGCAGCTGTATTTCCCGCAAGAAAAGTCTGCTGCTCAAGATCAGAGCATGGAGCTGAAAAAGTTGATTCCTCCAGCTGGTTTTGCATGATATGTCTAATATAAGCGATATCGCACCAGGGACAAGAAGCAACTCTTGGCAATGGCATCCAGAACTGTCATCATATCAGAAGTTGCTGCACTGAGCCGACACTGAGACCTGTGCTCTTGACTTCAGGCTCTCAAGTTCATTTTTCATGCAAATCCCCCGGCATTTCATTGAGTGCCATGCATGTAAAATGAGTAAAAGTGTTTCTAGACACTTTGTACATAACTTAAAAAAAAAAAAAAAGCGTACCAAATAATGTAATGATCGGCTCTTCTGTTAGCCCTTTATTTTCTTCTATCCACAGGACAGATATAAGAGGAAAAGAGCTCTACATTTTCGATGCTTTCATTGCTGCTCTGAACTATAAATGGGATGGCATTTTCGAAATGCCACCCTCATCTTAGCTAGTCGAACCAATTACTGATGGAAAAGATTACCTACAAAATAGGACAAGGAGGTAAGATGGCCCAGCCATTAACCATACGTTAACTTTAAAGGCATGTAGCTATTAGGACTCTGTTTTTGTAATGACGTCAGTTCAATTATTTTTGCAGTGTGGGATATAAAAAATAACTATCTTTTTTATGTAGTGCCAAATACAAGCTGTCATTCATATGATTATTGGATTTCGGGACATCTCGTTTCCCCACTTGCTATCTTAAAGGGGACAGACAAGAAATGGGGAACTTTTTTCCCCCATTGACACATCTTTTCTTTTCTATTTCCCCTCCACTTCTTCTCAGGATCCTAACAAGTGCCTCAGATGTGTTAGGTTGTGAGACTATGATTGCTCCAACTCAATCAGTACCCAGCAGAGATTTGAACATGGGTTTGCCACCTAAAATAATCTAATCACTACACCATATTCTTCTCCTTGTATTTTTTCCTGTTATAACACAAATCCATAAAAAATTAGCCAAGATTCACAGGAAGGTTGATATTCAAACAGCTAATGAAGATTGTGTAGGGGTGTCCACCAGCCCCATAATATGACCATTAGTATCACACATCAGAGAGGGGTGGCAAGTGAAGGTTGAATTGGAAGACTACGTTTCTGCCTTCAAACATACTGTTTTGCTTTGTTTTTATCTATTACCCACCTTCCCCCCTGTTTTTAATACAACACTGAAAACAATTTTAAACAACTTACAACCACAAAAATAGGGTGAGTCCTAAATATACATGTCTCGAGTATGAAAGGCCAGATAATGGTGCATTTGCCGGCATTTGCCAGAAACTATAGTGCAATTACTAGATATGCCATTTGGGCTGTACAAAGTGCAATGCACACAAACTGCTTGGAACTAACTTCCTGGCAGGCTGCTACCTCCTAAATTGATTATTAGAGCACTTGTTTTTAAATGGAAAGTTGTTAAGGCAAGCTATAAAATCTACAACATATTCTCCACTATTGAGAGACAGAAGTAAAAAAAAAAAAATCAAGGTGACTTCTAAAAATTGGTCCTTATAACAGTTACCAAGGTTGCAGGTTTATCCTCCTGTGTCTTCTGCAGGGTGTATGATCTTCCTATTGCCTCTTATTACTTCCTTCTTCCTTAACTGCTGCTAGCTGTTACTCATTGGAGACAGAGCTCCAAGGTCATAGGACACATTTTTCAAGTAGATTTGAGGCCTGGCAAATAAGGCTGCCTAGAAGAAACTGAGAGGATCAGATAAGACCAGAAAGAATAACCTGAATTAGCAACCTGCATGGTACCATCTATCCCACCTTCCCAGCTGGCAACCAGAAAATTTATCCGACTCCTAAACATTTGCATGTCACAAAACTACACCCTCACTGGGCATTATTAGATAACACTTTTCTTGGCTGGATGCTGTAATTCACTCTGGTGACCACTGGAGGACCAAAATCAGCTGAAGCACATCCTGTACGTTATGATGACTATGGGAACTGAAATGGTTGAAATTCAGTCACCTGCCTGGATATGTGCCACTAATAGTCTTCGTAAATCAGAAAGACCATTAGAGTATGGCGTGGAACAGAACATGCATGAAAACCAAAGAGAATGTTGCAATCCAAAATAAAGGTTCCCATCGAGTTCATACTGTTCACATACCATCATGTTGTGGAAGCCATTGTCTCAGTCCAGATATGCAAACCATTTTGTGCACCTCATCAAAATAATTTGTTTTGTGTCCTGAATAGTGACCACTCATGGTGTACTGCAAGCTGCTTCTGGTTTTATTTGCTTGCTGTATTTAATTTCAAAGACGCGGGTGGTGTTGTGGCTTAAACCACAGAGCCTAGAGCTTGCTGATCAGAAAGTCGATAGTTCGAATCCTCACGACGGGGTGAGCTCCCGTTGCTCAGTCCCTGCTCCTGCCAACCTAGCAGTTCGAAAGCATGAAGTGCAAGTAGATAAATAGGTACCACTCTGGTGAGAAGGTAAACAGTGTTTCCGTGCGCTGCTCTGGTTCACCAGAAGCGGATAAGTCATGCTGGCCACATGACCCGGAAGCTGTACGCCGGCTCCCGGCCAGTAAAGCGAGATGAGCGCCGCAAACCCAGAGTCATCCGTGACTGGACCTAACAGTCAGGGGTCCCTTTACCTTTACCTTTAATTTTAAAGGTGATGAGCTCCAGGCCTCAGACAACTCTAGTGCACCTCCCCAAGGCTCCACACCGGATCAGCTAAATCTCAAAACTGATCTACTGCATAGGAGTCATCACTTCTTAAATAAAGGACTCCTGGCATTCACTAGCCTAGAGTCAGCCTAGTAATCTACCCCCCAGTGAGTCCACGGAGGATTTCAGCACATGGCTTGGAAATTTAAGCTGCATTCTCTCAGCCATTATTTCCCCAGTGCCTTCTCTTGGATAGTGTTCTTTAAGAAGCTTTAGTGCGCATCTGCTGCAAACAAGGCTTTGGATGCCTGCATTTCAAATCTTCCAAACTTCTCACGCACACGTCCATCTTCATTTGCCAAATTGGCATTAACGCACTCTTCCCCTCTCACTGTGAGAAGCAGCTTTTCTCCGTTGAAGCAGACCGTGGCACAGAGGTGATGTCACTTTTGGCCACGGGGTGCCCACTTCTAACAATCCCAGTGATGCTGTCTCGCTGCGGTCATCAGATGTCCTGTCGCAGTTTTCTCCCACCACCCAATGCTGTGTACCTACTTCGTTGTTCTTGGCAGGCCATGGCAGTGATTCATATGCCTCCTACCTCCTTTCCTATACAAACACCCGGGCAAGTAGGTGCCACGCAACGTGTCAGGCTGACAGTTCTGTGGGAAACAACTCTCCAAATGAATCCCAGTGAGGAGGGCAAATGGCACCGTGCCCTGCCTGCATTGCAAATTTTAAATGCACCAGGTCTCCAGTGGCTTGTTCCTTCATTATTCCATACTTGAGAATTGAACAGCTTTCTAAATAGAAAAAAAAAGACAATGTTCTTGGCCAGTGAAAAGGAAAACACTCCCCAACCCTGACCAGCTTCTAATAAGGGTGCCCAAGCAAGAACTGAACGGATTGCCCACAGAGAAACCTTTAGTTCTCTCTTCTAATATCTTATTCCCTCATTTGTTTCTTATGCTCAGTGCATCTTGGATCATTACCTGGTCCATGCTAGTCTAGCAGTTCATGAATGTGTTACTACAATAAGCTGTGTTGCTCTGCACTCGAGTACCCAGGGCTACTCAAGCAGATGGGCAATTATCAGTGGCAATCTCTATCCCTAGACAGAACATCCCTCTCTGTGCCCAGGGCTGTGTTTCAAAGGAACACTTGCCCTTTTTTTCCATTATTGCCACAAGCAAACATTTTCTTAAACAAGCTTTTTATGAATCAGCGAACCGTTTAACTGCCAATAGAATTAGCTTGGGATTTTTTGCTATCGCAACAGTGCAGAATGAATATCAAGAACACGCTTGAGAGAAGTACAAGCTTTCTCTTGGCAGTGTTTAACATGGAAACACTGGAGTAGGATATCTAATGGAGGCAGGGATAAAGGAAAACTCCAAATAAGGGCTTATTGTGGGTGAAGAGGTCAAACAACATAAGAACATAGTGGGATCAGGCCAAGGGCCCAACTAGTCCAGCATCCTATTTGCAATAGTAGAGAGACAGACAGAGGAGGCACCCCCATTCAACGGCCTAGCTTTGCTCCCAGCCTCTAGGGGCAGAGATGGACCAGCACCAAAGCTCTGCGGAACGCCTCCCTCCTCCTGAGTACCACCACCCAGCTTTGCCACTGGGCAGGAGGGGGAGATCTTTCCTCCTACCTGACAGTGTGGTGGGGGGTGGCAGCAGGGATTTTTGCCTCAGGTGCCAAAAATGCTTCAGTCTGCCTCTGCAAAGAGAGAGAGAGAGTACACACACATATCATTTCTCACCCAGCTACCAGAAACACCTTCAGTTGAGCACAGGTGAAGACACGGCTTAAACACCCCAACAGCCAGCTAAATTCATTGCCCCACATCGTACCTCCACAGAAGACACCCTGCATTCCTGGTGCTGGTAGCTGACAGAGCCCTGTAAACTCACCTTGCTCATTCTCCCTGCCTCTCAAAAACAAGGAGGGCCATAGCCTAACCAGCAGGGCTGTAGTTTAATCTATATGAGGTCCTTGGTTCAATCCCTACCATCCCCAGATGGTAGTGGGAAAGACGCATTTGAAACTTTGGAGAGCTGCTGCCTAGAAAAATCTAGATGGACCAGTGGTCTGATTTGGTATAAAGGAACACCCTATGCTCCTAAAATCTGCAGTCTGTCTCTTTTCACAGATACACAAATCTAGATCACATCCTCTTCAGCTGGAAGGTGGAAAAGGTATACAGCGGTACCTCGGGTTAAGTACTTAATTCGTTCTGGAGGTCCGTTCTTACCCTGAAGCACCACTTTAGCTAATGGGGCCTGCTGCTGCTGCTGCGGCGCCACCGGAGCACGATTTCTGTTCTCATCCAGAAGCAAAGTTCTTAACCCGAGGTACTATTTCTGGGTTAGCGGAGTCTGTAACCTGAAGCGTATGTAACCCGAGGTACCACTGTACACATAACAACCTTTCTGTGACCTTCCAGATAATTCCTAGCCATTCAGAAAGCATCCGCTGACTGTTTTGCCAGTGATCTTCTTAACAAAAGAAAATTGTAAGATATGGTCAGCAGAGCTGGCCAAGTTTATGTACTCCTCCTGGCTTCGTTAACCTTCTGCTGTCCAGACACCCAATCTTACAACAATACTATGATCAATGATATTGAAAGCCACCAAGAGGTCCAGGAGCATCTGAAGGGTCAGTTCCATTGACCTCAGGGGGTCAATATCAACCACTTTGGAACACCCTGATGCACCGAGTACAAATGCAACATAAAACCTTATGTGAGCAAAGAGTAAGAAGGGTGCAATAAAAATCAGAGTAAGAACAACACAAGTATTTTTGCAGCAAGTTCTGAAAATCATTGAAATGGGAAATACACTTCCAAAAAAACCCAAACTCAGTGAATGGTTTGAGTTTAGCTCTAGTGTGAAGAGAAGCCAGAGCAAGGAGCACTTAACACCATTGTAATTCCATAGAAAGCAACTTAATTATTTCAAACTTAGTTTTGAGTACTTATTTGTTGAGTACTTATTTATAGCCTGAAAGGAACCTCATTGTATAGGTGTTTATTTCTTGTTTGGAGAATGAACTTGAAGTTATCCACTTATCCATACACAACCCTTTTAAGAAAACGGTATCTACCAGATATGTGTAATTTAAAGAAAATAATCATAAGCACTTCATTTTATATCTTTGCACAATAGCCATTTATAGTAAATTACTGCAGAGCCACAAAAACAGAACTCTTGTGACCTTTTCTTCCAGCAGATAATCTGCACTGGTAAAGCGAGATTGCTTGTCGCAGGGATAAATAGCATATGTCACTTACCCATTTTAGGAGAACATATGCGGAAAGGGCATTCTGAAATTTCTATCATCTGTGGGGGAAATACTGCACAATTCTGTCATTGCAACACAGCTGATACGTTTGTTTGGGGTTTGTTTATTGTCTCAATTGGCTATCCTCCCATATTTAATATTTCTTCTTTTGAATATCTTGTGGTATATTTGAATTCCATAGACATCAGATTCTAGGCTCAGTGGTTTCCACCTTTCTAAGTGTTGGCAGTACAGCCAGGATCCTTCTTGTGTGGTGGAACACTATGCATGCATGCATGCATGCATGCGTGGAGCCCATTCTCATGCATGCATGCAAACTATATATACAAATGGTTGTGGACCCTGGACATGCTAGTGGTGAGGAGCTGGTGCCCTTCAGCATCCTTCACACAGACATTGAAAACACCTTATACTGACTCCAAACTTACAGGAACATAGCCAGTGGCCTTAGACTATTGGTCCATCTAGCTCAGAATTATCTACACTGATGGCAATGGCTCTCCAGGGTTTCAGACACGGTTTCAAGGTTTCAGGAGTCTCTTCCCAGCCCTACCTGGAGGTGCCAAGGACTGATACTCAAACCCTTTGCATGCAAGGCAGATACTCTACAGTTCTTCCCAAAAAGTTATTCTTTAAAAGTTATATCAGCACGCCATCCAAATGGGCAAGCATTCATGTTACATCGGGATTTTCCGCAGTGCTGTTCTTATGCTCTGGCTGGCTCCTTGCAGATTTTTGAACAAATGTAGGTGCAGGATAAAAGCTGTAGTGACTACAGTTGACCATCCCAGTCTTTGTGATGATATCTCAGTAGTGGTTTTTCTGTTCTGATTTGTATGGAACAGTATGGAACACCTGCAAATTCACAGCAGGTTGTTGCAAAAACAGAAGAAAAACTATAACCAGCTAAAAGACAATAATACTGCTACTTGCTTTCTTCCATTAGAAGCCCATTCCCAGTTTCCAGATAGCACAACTGCTAATTATGCAATCTGTTTACTGAAGAATAAGAAAGGAAACTGCAAACTAGAAAATCAGATTCTAATTCTTTCCCCATCACCACCCTGAATCTATGATATCAGCAAAACAAACCTGTTGTGAATTTCAGCTCTATGCACAGACTCAGAATTACTTTACCTGTCATCCCAGGAGCATGAAAGCAGAAGACTTCACACACAGAGAGAGAGAGCAAACACACAGAGCAAACACATATACAGTTGTTTATTCACAACAACAAAAAATCTGGCTGGCAGTTTTGCTATTCCTTTTTTTTCATATCACTCATATACATGAGACACATGCAATCATATGTTTTGCTATAATACTCAAACCATAGGCAAATGAGCATTGCCATTAACACACTTGCCTGTCTCGCTCACATTGCTAATTATTACCTGTACTGTGTGATGGTTGGGAGTTCCCTTTTTAGCGTTCTCACTCCTGAAGAGATCAAGGTGGCTTTTTGATGGATTCCCCAATACAAATGCCCCAGTTTATTTGTGTTAAACTGTCTTCCTATAGGTTCTCTCTCTGTATATAGAATCACTTCTATAGAGTCTTAGGACTCTCTCCAGGTCACAAACCCTCCTCTGTCATAAAGTGCACTTTTGCCTCAGACCTACTCAGCACTGGCATATGGCCCCTGGAAAGTTTCCCAGAAGAGAATGTGGCCCTCAAACTTTAAAAGGTCCCCTACCCCGGATCTCCATAAAGATAACTAATTGTCTCTACACCAAACTAAAATTATTTAAGAGAAAGGGAGCTACAGAATTAACATCTAGGCAGGAATAGCTCACATAGTTTAGCAGTCTTTTGCCAAATGGTTATAAAATTGTATGTGAATTAGCCCTAAATGAATTAAGTGAACCAAATGGACTAAATCCTAAATGAGCCAGTCCTAAATGAGCACGTGTAATTACAACATCATACATTACAATATCGGACTTGGTGGCCCCTTGCCAAACGGCAGAGTAGTCAAAACAGGAGAACAAGACAAAGAAGGGTTTTCTGCATACCCATGACACTCCCCAGTTATGAAGGGAAACATTAGCTTGTGAAAAGGAAGGACTCTCCAAAAATGTTTTCTGAAAAATGTTTTCTGAAAAACCTATTTGCAGGTGCAAAGACTTGTTTGCTACACAAGCAGCTGCGGCGGAATACAGCCACTGCACTGCCCTCTGAACTGAGGTGGCCGTATGGGGTGCTGGGACTAGCAGAGATGAGGGCAGGGGAAGCACCAGGTTTGCAGTGGTGGCAGGTACAGGTGTGCATCCACTCAGGCTTACCTCTGCAAGCATGGTACTTCACCCGCCCTTACCACCACTCTGTCCTGTGCCCCCTTAGTCCCAGTGGCCAGCAGCACTGCCACAGGGTGGTGCAGTGGTTGTGTACCACCTCATGTGTGGTGACTGGGGAAAAGGAAGCACCTGGAAGCACCTTAACATTGCAGTCCTAACCATGCCTACTTGTGAATATGTACTGTTTAAATCAGTGGATAACATTTGCTCTATTGCTCTCCTTGTTTTAAGGGCAGGATTGCAGTGCCTGCTATCTCATTTGTCAGTCTTGCACGTCCATAGATTGATGAGAAACAAGCTAGCAACTCTTGTCCCACAATGTTACTGCAGCCAAAAACAGAAGCAACACTTATCTAACTAATCCCTATTTCCAAATTATGAATCATTGATTCCATACTTTGTAGGTGGTTGTTGTAGCTTGGGGCTCTACACATTAGAATTTGCAAATAGTCTTTAAACTGCTTCTTAAAATATAAAACAAGATACCTGCTGTTTGATTGCATCGTTACAGCATTGAGGGGCTCAGATTAGCTGTTAATGCTCACTAGAAAGCATGTATTGCATCTTTGAGGATACAGAGTTTCTGTCCCATTAAATTAAGGAGCGTGTTTCATACAAATTGCCTTCCCTCCTAATTCTGCTTTGGTTTTCTTGTCTATTAAGAACATTCCAAGAAGCAACTGTGTTGTAAAAACAAAAGTAAAGAACTTTAGGTCCCAGGAAGTCTTAGATTTCATGATCATTTTGCCTTAATGCATTTCATAACTGAGGTCATGTAGAAGAGAGAAACTAGAAAATAACCAAGTAGCTTAGGCTACAGTCCTGTACAGTGGTACCTCGGGTTATGTACTTAATTCATTCTGGAGGTCCGTTCTTAACCTGAAACTGTTCTTAACCTGAAGCACCACTTTAGCTAATAGGGCCTCCCGCTGCCACCGCGCCACCGGAGCATGATTTCTGTTCTCATCCTGAAGCAAAGTTCTTAACCCGAGGTACTATTTCTGGGTTGGTGGAGTCTGTAACCTGAAACGTATGGAACCTGAAGCGTATGTAACCCGAGGTACCACTGTACTCATGTGGAAGTAAGTTCCATTAAACTCAGTAGAGGTACCCAGAGAATCAGACTGGTCTAGTTTTACTGAGTGACTTTAAGTTGCTGAGGCCTGAGGATATAAACAAGGTGTCTGACCATGTATAGTCAACCACCTGTCTGCTTGACCCTTTGCCTCCACATCCAACAAGAAGAGGAAGTCCAGGAGGTTGTAAATTCCTCCTTGGAAAAGGGGGTGGTTATTAGGCCACTCATGAAGAAACTTAACCTGGATCTGAAAGATGTAAACAACTGTAGGCTGGTTGCCAGTAGCCCAGTGTTACAAACTGAGATATGAAAGCTAGGAGCTAAATGGCACCTTAAACCTAGGTTATGGGCACAACAACAGAAAGTCTAGGCACACTTTTTTTATAACAAGAATACAAAGCTGAAAATGAATGAACTGCAGCTAAAATATTATGTTCATTTTTCACATGATCTAGTCCTTCCCCTGCCTACCCCCTAATACTCTTAAGAGTGTCTCTTCTCCAGTCTCCAGACTGGCTGGAAGTTGGGGAGGAAGAAAAAGGTCCTCCTTTGCTACCACACTGCAGTTTTAATCTGAAATCTTAGGCGCAGTACTGGGCCCAGAGCTCAGAAACTGCTCGTCCCTATTTATCTACTTGCACTTAAGGGTGCTTTCGAACTGCTAGGTTGGCAGGCGCTGGGACCGAATGACGAGAGCGCACCCTGCCGCGGGGATTCGAACCGCCGACCATGCGATTGGCAAGTCCTAGGCGCTGAGGTTTTACCCACAGCGCCACCCTATGCACAGGATTCCACTGTAAGGCTTACTTGGGTGCCTCTCAAATCCTGGCACGGGCATTGTCTGAAGAGCCATAAACAGTGCCTTTAAGGGGATTAGAACAGGCTGTTCTGCACTGAAGATCATAATACATACACCCCAGCCCCTTTTACCTTCCTCTTTCAATTATTTCTCTCTCCCATCTGGTCTCAATTTCTTTGAGCTTAGGGAGACACACGCTTTCCTGTAATGAAACAGCAATAATTCCACAGTTATCAGTAGGAACCCAATGGACACGTGTGCCAGAATAAATCACCCATGTTTGCACTGTGGATGATTTGCAGTGCGATAGTCAATCCGATATCATTTCTGAGGTCAGGGTACAGCAAAATAGCAGTTTATTCCACTTTCCTTCCTAATACCCATGTCTAGTATTGACTCATTTCCTGTAAATGGCTTCGGAGAATGCCTTCAGAAAATGTTCAGGCAGGAATGTCATAAATGAAAGTGCTTTGCTGTTGCTAAGATGTTTCTTAACAGGGTGTCTGGTCTCCTTGGCAATATAGGAATATACCTCTGTAAACAACATTAGTAACTCATCAAGAGACTTTCACCTTTGTGGGTGCCTAATGCCTATGGAGGTGGGGGAGAACAAAGCTAAAATAAGCTGTCTCTAGAAAAGAGATCTCAAGATAACAAAATTTGTTTGTTTGTTTGTTTGTTTTAAACAATATACTATTTTCAAAAATGTGCCTCCCCCACCACCAACACCACCGAATTGTTTTGGAGTAGAATTTGCTATTGGAACCTCATTTCTCCCCATTACTCCTGGGATTTTTCTCTCACATTGCTTGGGATAATCTACCATCATGAACTCTGTCTGGCACAATTAGAAGCTTGGAGTTTCTGTGCTTTCTATCATCAAACACAACACAGCCGCCTGCAGTTGATACTTTGCAAGATTACCACTTGGCTTAAAAGCAAAAAAGGGAAGATAAGGCATCTTTGGGGAAAGAAAGCTCCAGTGGCCATAAAGGTATTTCTCCCCCCCCCCCCCCACTGCTGGTAGTTAGGACTACCTCATTTTGCGCCCTTTTTGCAACTGTCTGTCACTTCTAACTTTCTGTAGTTTTCGCTTACGTTTGCTGCAAATGCATGGTTTTGATGTTCTCGCTGTTCTTTGCCATTGCAACCATTAGATTCGTTTTCCCTATGTGGCCATTTGATCCTTATGGCTGTAATTCTTCTAAAGATGTCAGAATCCTACATCTGAAATGATGTTATGGAATGTAACAAAAAAATCTTATGTATCATCTCTGCAGCTAATTGAATTAAGAGGCAATGTGGGAAAGTGAGGCTAAGAAATGAAAAGGCGAAGAAGAAAAATGGACTGAAATCCTGCAGAAGCAGGCCTTATTATTATTATTTATTAAATTTGTTATTTATGGCCTCCATCCCTTCAATCAGTAGGAGCTTATGTATGCGACCTTGAACTCCCCAGAGGAAAAGCAGGACATAACCATCAGTCAATGAATCAATCAATCACTCAAGTAGACTCTTGATGCTCGAGATTTTTTCCCCTCAGAATTTATTCTGGATAGACATGGCTCATGAGATCATCTTCCTATAAATCATGTGGGTTATATATGAATGAAAACTTTTAAAGTAATATCCAGAAAAAAAATTGAAACTCAGGTGATTCCTGTGAGAGGCGACTGCTTACGTTTCTCCAACTGAGATCAAGGACATTTAAAAGTGAATCGCTTTTTGCTGGACCCCACCTTTCGTTTTTAGGTACACCTGAGAGTAACTCAAGAAATAGAGATATTGCACACATTATGTGGTATGAGGCAGTTGACAGTGGCACGAGAGCTTAGTGTACTCTTTTTTCCTGGTTTACTACATACATGCTATTTTTAACATGGTGGAGATTTTATTTTTGCTCTTTCATTCAAATGCACTTGCCGGTGAAAGTTATATAGCCAGTGATTCTACCACCTCAGTCTGCTACCTATGTCATTTGAACTAGGGCTGATACATGGAATATGTGGCATAACAACAAGGACAGTGTTTCTGAACAAAGCACACACTGTCTCCTTTCTTCACTGCTGAGCAACTAGAACAGCATCTTATGTAACTCGGATTGGGAGTAGGGATGTGCAAGAAAAAAAGTCATTTCATAATTGTGTTCATTTTTGCTATTTAAGACCTCGTGTGTTTTGCTCTTCAGTTGCTAAAATCACATTTGCTTCTTTCTTCATTTGTTAAATTCATGTTGGTTTTGTTACATTCATTTCCCATTTTTCCTCCTCCTGTTGTTGTTGTTTTTCCTGCATCTTGTGGCACAAGCAGCAGGAGTGCTGATTTGGGGGGGCTGCCATTTTATTTCCCCAGAATGCTTTGGACATCGACATTGACACATTCTATGGTGTACTGGGGGACAAATGACAGTCACTACAAAAAATAATAATAATGCTCACCTCAGAGGCTGGATCAGACCAAAGCTCCTTCTAGTCCAGCATCCTGTACTCACAGTGTCCCATCAGATATCTATGACAAGCCACAAGCAGGACATGAGTGCCATAACATTCTCCCATTTGTGATCCCCTGTCAGGAGTTCTGAATCACATAGAACCACTGTAAAGAAGGTGATTTGCCAGCACACAGGCACCCCATACTTCCTAGCATTACTGACTTCACATGATGAAATTTAAAACCTGAACAGGGCTTTACTCCCTAAATATTTTGTGGAATAGTGCTATTATTGAAGGAGTTAAGACCAGAGAGGTCTGTTCCTAGACTCTGCTAGGTCATGCCCCCTTACCTCCATGAGGGATGATGTGAAGCTGCTTCTTTTTCCTATTCCTCACCTCTCTTTGCACCATGCAACCAACCAGAATGGACATGTTTGAACTTGCTCCAATTTCAGACTACATGTTTGAAACTATATTCTGTATTTTGCACCCAGAAGTATTCCACCTATGTTCTCCTTGCTGCTGGCATGGGACAATGCATGAATCTGGCCTTTGGATTAGTAAGTGAAGCTTTTAAACTTACTTAACAGTGTTCATTGCTAGAGGTGTGGAGAGAGAGGGCAAGAGCATTAAGGCAGACTAAACAGATATGCAAAATGGGTTTTACAACCTATATTCCACACTATTCTACTGGTAAACTCTGAGGGTGTTTTTAATTCTGCTGGGCAGGCTGTCTCCTGCTGGAGACCCACATTTTGAATCTAGATGTCCATCCGATTCTTTTGTTAATTAGTAAAGGTAAAGTGACCCCTGACCATTAGGTCCAGTCGTGACCGACTCTGGGGTTGCGGCGCTCTGGGGTTGCGGCGCTCATCTCGCTTTGTGACAGCATGTGACCAGCATGACTAAGCCGCTTCTGGCGAACCAGAGCAGCTCACGGAAATGCTGTTTACTTTCCCGCCGGAGCAGTACCTATTTATCTACTTGCACATTGATGTGCTTTCAAACTGCTAGGTTGGCAGGAACTGGGTCAGAGCAACGGGAGCTCACCTCGTTGCAGGGATTTGAACCGCCAACCTTCTGATCGGCAAGTCCTAGGCTCTGTGGTTTAACCCACAGCGCCACCCACGTCCCCTTTTGTTAATTACCCACAAGTGAATCAAATCTATTTTCCACCCTCAAACCTATGAGTTTCTTTTGAGGTGTTTTCCCACTTAGCTTTTTCTCCTCCAATTTTTGTACTTGTGCAGAACCACAAGGGTTACCACAAGTCTGCCAATGCCCCCCCCCCCCCATTCTCATTCTCTCTCTCTCTCTCTCTCTCTCTCTCTCTCTGGGTGGTGCAGTTTTGGATACATATGCTCAAGCGTAGGAAGACTCAAATCAGCATCAGTATGTGGGTGTATAGTAATGGTTTTTCAATATATACAAGTTGCTGCTGATGTTATTACAGCTATCACCCAGCTTCTAGAATTCTGCTTTGTTTGTTTATTGCATTGGGGTGGCGGGGTTCTGTCATGTGTGTGTATATATATATATATATATATATATATATATATATATATCTCCTGTTAAAAACTAAGCTCCAGGCTTGGATTCCTTGTGCCGTACCACATAAATGCCAAACGCAAACAGCCTGGCTGTTTTATGAACATACTCAGTTGTAGGAGAAATAGCAGATGTTGAATGTGCTCTGCCATGGCATGAATCTCGCTCAACAATGTGCCTTTTCCTGTGAGTGACTGGTCTGGAAAATCTGTATGCTACAATTTGTTTAGTCTTTCGCTCCACGCATAATTTGGTAAGGCTGATGAAGCAGCACCATATGTTACCTGTACTCACACACAAAAAAGGAATTTCTGTAATAGGAGAAACAGGCATTTCTAAAGCATCCATGCAGGGTATCATGCACATAGTCCAGATGTGCATTTCTCAGACCCCAGTTCACACATCACATAAGCGCCTTTGGGTTCAGCAAGTATGGCGTGAGAGGTCATACTTCCCACACCCACTCACCTCATATATGTGCAGTGCAACAGGCAGCTCAGGTCAGCAGTTGGCAGCTCAGACAGACACTCTGCAGCTACGCTAATGCTACAAGTGTATGGACGCCTGCAAGTCGTATGTTTGAATATTGCAGGATGGGAGCACAAGTAAGGTCTTGCCTATTACCTGTGGACCATCTCATGTATAAACTGGGCCTCAGTCTATGCAACAGCAGAGGAAAGCATAAGCTGAATTTTATACCCCATTTAACGAAGACCTTTTTGTAGGTTCATCAAAGAACTGAAATAAATGTTAACTGCTTGTTGTGATAACCATGCCATTAATACAATTTACCTGCTTCCAGTGTCATGCATAAACTGGGACTCTGCCCATACCACTGCACAAGAAAATGTAAGCTGTCCTTTATACATTGTTAAACTAGGGCCTTTGTGTAATCATATCAAAGAAGTGCACAAAGAAGTGAAGTAGAGGTTAACTGCTCATTGTGCTAATCACACCAGGGATAGAATTTAAAAAGTCAACAAAAGGGCAGGCTTGTTTGACTGACCAAGAGCTTTTTACAATAATTATTTCTGAGTGACCTTTGGTTTTCCAATGGAGGTTTTAGAAGAAGCAGTACTCTTGAACTTCCATATTCCAGGTTGCACCAAATTCAGTTTCCATTAGTGATGCTGACAGCATGGAACTAGCAAATAAATTCTAATACTTAAGAGATGCATATACTGGGTGGTATTCAACTAAGCTTTACTCAGAAAAGATCTATTCAAATTAGGAACCTAACATAGTCATGTTCATTAATTTCACTGGGTCTGCTCTAAGTAAAACTTCATTGAATATCACCCATATGAAATATGACAGCAACAGCCGTAGTAATACTGAAAGTACCCAGCATACAACATAATCCTGAAATCACACAATATAAACAATATAACTGAAACTACAACAAATGATTTCTAAAAGCAATAACAAAATGCAACCAACACTCAAAAGTGAAACTCACCAACTTAGCATCTGCAGCTAAAGGCATCATACATTAAAACTAGCAAGTACAGTCATACCTCGGGTTGCGAACGTGATCCATGCGGGAGGCACATTCGCAACCGGCAGCACTGCGTCTGCACACCCGCGTGACGCGCTTCTGCGCATGCGCGTGACATCATTTTGCACTTCTGTGCATGTGTGAGCGCCGAAACCCGGAAGTAACCCGTTTCAGTACTTCTGGGTTCGGCGTAGTCCGCAACCCAAAAACGCGCAACCCGCAGCATTCGCAACCCGAGGTATGACTGTATGAATCCGCAGGAGAAAGTGAGAAGCCATGGTGGCTTAAGGGTTTTTGTGACAGTCCCAGCATTTTGTGGACAGTTGGAGACTATGTAGAGTGACCCAGTCACAACTCATTCAGACCTTTAATGGATGGAAGCATCAAAACAAGCTCTGAAGCAAGTAGGAAGCTAATAGGACAGGCGTAAGATCAGAGTTATATGTTCTGACCTGCAAGAGCCAGACAAGATTTTACAACACATTTAAAACGTTTTATTTGCAGCTCTTTAGCTGAGTCATGAGATTGGCTGAGCTACTCCAAGTACAATTAAGACACAGCGACAACAGGTGTTTCTGTTATTAATGCTCATGCCTGCCAGAGTCTCTAGGATTCTATGATTCAGCGGTTTCTAAATGCAAACTGCAAACTCCTGTAGTGCACTGATCTCAGACCTCAACCTACAGATAAATTGCTCATTCAGGGGGAGGAAACAATTACCTAAGCATTAACTCCCACTGACAAAATATCAGCTAAGCAGCTTTGACTCTTAGCAAGCAATCAGCTAGACAAAGGATAGTCACTCAAAAGCCACAGTAATGTATTCCTTGGGTTTTGGTTGATTGCAATAATCCTTCAAGAGATTAGGCAACAACTATTCAGCATCCAAATATGCAAATCTCTGGTTTGCCTATTGCAGTACATAGACTTGCATTCTGTTGTGGGGCAGGTTATGTGCTTTGCTCCGGAATCAGGATTATAGCAGACCTGCCAAAAAAAAAAGGGTTTGGTGAGAGGAAAGGAAATGAAACTTTGTAAAGTAGACCTGAACAGTGAAGTAGCCCAAGTGGGGCTTGGTAGCTTGGGAAGCAGGTGTGTGATGCCTCAGCTGGAGTAGGCTCAGGTGAGGGTGAGATGCTTCGTAAAGCTCGTAAAGCCCACATTGTATAACAGAAAGATGTCCTGGCCAGGCCTACGTCCCAGTTTTCGCCAAGATTCTGATGTCCAATTCACTTGAATACAGTACCAAAGACCTGCATATTCCCCCTCGTTGTTGGGCAGTGTAAACACCGTGTTTTCAGGTATGCCAAAAAATGAGGTCTCAGTGCCCTGACCCACACGACGGACGACGTTGGGTTTTCAACGAAATCTTGACCCCGCAGGTTAGAGCGCCAAAGGCTCATTTTGTGGGACTCTGTGAAACATAGGGATTTTAATGCCAAATATCAAAGGAGGTCTTGCCCCACATTTGGAGCCGCTTTGAAGTGAATCGGGCAATGTCAAGTTTTTGGCGAAACCTTGACCCCACGAGTTAGGGCGCTGAGGGAACATTTTGCAGGGCGCTGTGAAATGTGGAGTTTTGACGAACAAACCTTGGAGGGGGCTTGTGCCGGAGTTTGGATCCGCTTTCGTGTGAATCGGATGATGTCTTTTTTGGTTAAATACTCACAACGCGGATTAGGGCGCCGAGGTGATCATTTTGTGGGGCGCTGTGAAATGTGTTGTTTTAACCGCCAAATGTTGCAGTGGGACTCATGCTGACGTTTGCAGGCGCTTTGGAGTGTATCGGATGATGTCAGAGTTAAGTGAAAACTCATCAGAGACAGTTACAGTTGCAAATGGCAACAAATATCTGTGCAAGGAAAAGAAGCAGGTTTGCTCAAGTGTGTTGCAAGTAGAAAAACTGAAGTGAGATACGTAGTTTACTTGCCCGAATTAGCAGTTTGCTGAGTGCGCCAACCCTGACCAAGCATAGTTTTAATGTAAATTTGAATCACAACAAATGTGCAGTTGCCAAAGATGGTGTTTTGTATGCACAAGATCTTGAAAATGATGGATCTGCTACACATTTAGTTCTTTTCCATTTTTTGAACAAGCATATCCAAGGAACCAGCACGCAGGAAAATGCAGTGGAAGAAGACCGTCCTGCTGCTACATATTATCATTTTTGCTTCTGACATCAACATTTGCTAATTAGTCGTATTCAGTACTTGAAAAGTCACATACCACTTTTCAGCCTTCATTAATTAATTTGCCCTGTAATGTTGCAAAATCCTAAGCCCCAAACCTCTGACATTACAAAAATTGTACTAAGGAGGACAAGGGCTTATCCCGATGCATTTAGCTTCCTCAAAATCTGACAATTTAAAAATATAATAAAATAGCGTTTTGAACTTAACAAGGGCTCATATTGCCAGAAATTACTAAGGGGATAACAAAGCATTTTGGACATCTATAGAACAAAGCCATGGGAGGTCACAGCTTAACCCATGTAAAAGAAGAATTTCCGTCAGGGTCATTGCAACATACCACATACCTGTGACACATCCCCATTAAATGAATTTGAGGGTTAATTGCTTAGCTGCTACATTCGACGCCCAAGAGATCAATAAATATTGAGAAAGGATCAAATTTTTGATTTAGATCCATCACTTCAAAACATGTAACAGGGAAAACAATCTTTCATGTCGTGATTCAGGCGAGTTGCAAAATACTATTATTAGTGTTGTAGGGCAAACAAAATGGGTTTGGAATATCTTCCTTACAGGGAAAGTGAGAGTGGCCATAGCTCAGCAGTAGAATACATGCTATGCACACAAAGAGTTTGGGTTCGCTGGTTATTGTTTTTTCCCAGGTGGGTGAAGTGACTGTTGGGGGACATGACAGAGGTTTTACACAATTATTAATGGTATGAAGAAAGTGAATGGATAGGAGCTCTTCTCTGTCTCATCAAAATAGAGTGGAGTTGATTGGCAATATAGTCATAAATGATTTCTTTATACAACATCTAAGTTGCCTCTGAAATGCTACAGATATTTGTTGCTCAAAGCTGTAGGACATTGCAAATATACAAATGATAATGATAAAGGAAACTGCTTGCTGCTAGTGATAACCACTAGCTTAGTGGGCAAATTCATGGAGGATAAAGCTTTCAGTGGCTTCTAACCGTGATGGCTATGGTCTGCCTCCACAGTTGGAGACAGCAACACTTCTGAATACCAGTTGCCAGAAGGGGAGGTTTCCCACAGGAATCTTATTGATCACTGTGAGAACAAGACGTTGGACTTAGATGGACTGGTCCACCAGGGCTCTCCTTGTGTACTTTAAACTCCTGGTAATCAGGCAGAATTGTGGAGGATGAGGAGAATAGCCATGATGGTACTTCCATGCTGAGAAGCAGAATGAAAATCAATTGCTCTGGGACTTTATTTTGGCAAAGCGTAGGGACAGAGTGCCATTCTATTCTGCCTGACAGGGCTAAGGTTGACGATGGTAACACTGCTTTAGTGCACAAAGAAATACCCTGTTTGACTTTTATATAGTGGGAGGAAAATGGTACTGTCGTCACCATTACCTCTTTCAAGAATAGTCAAGAAAACGATAACGGGCCGGTGGCGCTGTGGGTTAAACCACAGAGCCTAGGACTTGCCGATCAGAAGGTCGGCGGTTCGAATCCCCGTGATGAGGTGAGCTCCCATTGTTCAGTCCCTGCTCCTGCCAACCTAGCAGTTCGAAAGCACGTCAAAGTGCAAGTAGATAAATAGTTACCGCTCTGGCAGGAAAGTAAACGGCATTTCTGTGCACTGCTCTGGTTCGCCAGAAGTGGCTTAGTCATGCTGGCCACATGACCCGGAAGCTGTACGCAGGCTCCCTCTGCCAATAAAGCGAGATGAGCACCGCAACCCCAGAGTCGGTCATGACTGGACCTAATGGTCAGGGGTCCCTTTTTATCCAAAACAGAGACAATTCAAAAAGGCGAAGATTTAGCAAGGATTCCAAACAATCCGCAAGCACCTCTCATGGTCCACCTCCAAGGAGCCTCCAGAGCATAAGATAAAAATGTTCTCTTTGTGATTACTGCCAGTCAACCTGAGAGTGGGGAAGCTTTCGGTAACATGATCTTAAGGAAAAGAAAACATCTGGAGACTTCCTGAATGGTACATGGATCCCAGCTAACTGTAAATGACCATGAAGGGAAAATATCTCAGTAGCCAATATTTTTCTCTGCTGGTATCAAATGAAATTCATTTGGTATCAGCTGGAGCTTCTGTAGTGCTAATGGAAGTTATTTTCAGTTATCACATCAGCCCATAAGTATACAAAGGCAGCAATTTTGCTAGTAATCTGGAGATCAGTTGGAATGCAGGGGGTATGCTTTAGACTATTTCAGCAGTGACAAGCCTTTATTTTAAATACATGTTGTACATCATAAATAAAAAAAGAGCACAGCAAAAAGAACATTGAGCTAGGGTAAAGATTAGAGTTGGGAACATATCACAGTGTGAACATCTGAACTCCTAAACACTAGGAATGCCCAGAAAACCCAGTGCTTAATCGAGAAGAACTATGCCTGAAAGCTAATTTTATGCCACAGATGTTCCTTTTAAAACTTCAGATATGATAAATGGCACTGTTGAAATGAATGAGGGAGCAGGGGTGGAATTTTCCAGCAAGTTCTCCTAACACGGATCTGGTTACAAAAGGAATGAAATATTTTTGTTTTCTCAACAGTCCCAACTATAGGGACAGTTGGATTGAGAAATTTTAGAGAAAAACTAGTGATTCATTTCATACTGGGCAGCAGATCCTTAACATGATTGCCTTAAAATTAAATGTGCTAATGCTTACCTGTAAAGCCCTAAATGGCTTGAGATCAAAGTACCTATAGGAACACCTCTCTCTACACCAACACGCCCGTGCCTTCAAAAAGATGCAGCTGGTATGTTATCTTAATTCCTATTATTATTATTATTATTATTATTATTATTATTATTATTATTATTATGCTTTTTTCTTTAAAAAACGTTTAGGGGTACTCTCATTTTCCTACTCATATTAAAATACTTCCTCTCAATGAGGCCAAACATAGATTCACAAAATGTTTAGGGGTATGCGTACCCTTGCATCCCCCCAGAAAAAAGCACTGGTTATGATTATGAGATTATGATTATACCTTTCCTCTCAGGTATGATGTATGACTGGTGCTGCCACCACTGCAGTCTTTTTGGTGCCAACTTAAAGCCTATTTATATGCCAGTGTATTCTGAGCACTTTAATTGTTGGCCTGCCACCTTTCCTATTGTTTTAGTTATTCTGGGATTTGATTAGGAACCTACTTATTTATTTTGTATTTTATTTTAGAATGACTCAGTGATTATGGCCTTTGCCTGCAACCTGTTAGAATTCCTGCTGCATGATTGCAGTCATGAGATTGTTGTCTATCACATGATGGTATATGTTTTGACTCCACAGAGTGGGAAGTTATAGAGACAGGATGTTTGTGTTACTGTGTTCCGTGAAGTGGGACTGTTGTCCTTTGTTCTTTCTCTTTGCTGTCTGATGCTAGAGAGAGAGGGAGCCATGTTGCAGTGCTCTGTGTGTGTTTATACGTAAATAAAGTAGATTAGCCAAAAGTTGCTGAGGTCTGTTACGCAAGCTGCAAAGACTCTGTGGATCCCTAAGTGTGCCGGTGTCTGTCGGCATCGGTCGCTGTGATGTTTGGGCTGAAGACAGCTAATGAAGCTCCCGAACGATTGACCAGGAGGGAGAGAACATGCCAGTTGAGCATATGTCTCTGCCAGGGTCCTACTCGAGTGTAGGACAAACTCCTGACACAACCCTAGGATCTGT
This sequence comes from Podarcis cretensis, assembly GCF_951804945.1. Classification (NCBI taxonomy): domain Eukaryota; kingdom Metazoa; phylum Chordata; class Lepidosauria; order Squamata; family Lacertidae; genus Podarcis; species Podarcis cretensis. The sequence goes on from NC_137173.1 coordinate 85,165,387, forward strand.
CAGGATTAAAGGTGGTTTTACATTAACAATAAATAAATTATAAAATAGTAAAAGTCATCATCAAGTGTTGAGAAAGTGGTCATCATTAATAGCAATTGATGAACCTAAACGTTCAGAGGGGAATACTTGTGAATAAGAGACTCTGGCCACTCCGTGGGAGGAGGGCTGTTTGTGGCTTCCCAAAGGCACCTCTTTAACTACCTTTGAAAACAGGGTGCCGATAGATGAGCACTTAGTGTAGACATTATCATTCACTCTGGCTTCAGTCCTCCCCCCCTCCCCCCGCAGCAAGGTATTTGAAGCCACATAAGCCACATACACATGACATTAGCCCAAATCCATCCGTATCCTGTAGTTCCTTGAGAAATACTGCTGTTTAGTGTGTTTACCCTCAAATTGGCTTCCATCTGGTTTGAAAACATAAACCACATTCACTGTGCAGTGTTGGGTACATTTGAGAAAGTCGTTTTGCATGCACAGTTGATAGCTGTGTTTTAAAGGTGTTGGGATGGTTGCAGATGTGAGACAACAAAACAGGTAATACACATGGGGTCAATACACCTAGGGCTTTTTTTCAGCCGGAACTCAGTTCCGGCGCCTCTCAGGTGGTTCCCATTGCAATTATAAAAGAACAACGTGAGTTCATGGTGAGTTCCAGTACCTCTTTTTCTGGAGAAATAGCACTAAATACATTAGGGTTGCCATGTGTCCAGAATTTCCTGGACATAGCCGGGACTTGGCAGTGTCTGGGTGGAAATCACTTTAATTTCCAGGAAAGTGTAGATTTTGGCAAGTATCCTTAAAAATAGCTCCAAAACTTCAATTTATTTAGTTTTTTTGCAATTTTGTGTCCGTATCTACACTTTTTGAAATATGGCAACCCTATAAAAATGTTTAAGTGTCCTCTGTTTCTTTGCAAAAGATGAGGATAGGAAGAGAACTAGAATATGTGGTGGAGGCCACACAACATTTCTTCCAGCAGAGAAGCAGCTGCGACCGCAGGGATCCCTTCTGAACCAAAGTAATACATTTTTCAGTTTAGTTAGGTGTGATCTTTGAGAGCGGGAAGAACGGGGAGAAAACCATAACAAATTGTCTCTGTGACCTCCTTCTTATCAGCCCTACCAGGACCAGTTCACCAATGGCCACTGGTCAGAAAATGGATTGTGCTTTCTTGGTACAGGTTGTTGAGGGTTTCTGATCCAATTGTTTAACAACAGGAAAAACAAAATGACTTTTCTCCAGCTAGCTGAGACTGCTGAAAGAAGAACACTGACCAGGGGTGGACCTGCATAACACTCTCAGGCCTTGCAAATGTAGACAGTATTGAGGGACCATTGGTCTGACAGCTTCCAATGTTCCTGTTCCCAGTGGCGTAGCGTGGGGGGTGCAGGGGGGGGCCGGCCGCACCGGGCGCAACATCTGGGGGTTAGGGTTAGGGGGCGCAAATCCACGGGTTAAGGGGTGCAAATCCATGGGTTAGGGGGTGCAAATTACTTGCCTTGCCCCAGGTGCTGACAACCCACGCTACGCCACTGCCTGTTCCACTTGGTACATTCTCTTGACAGACTTTGGAACTGATGCCTTAATTCTGTACACAAATGAGGCGAAAACATGCTAAGCAAACAGCATCACTATAGTCTCCTTGCTGTGATGAAAACCCAAACTGAGAATATTACGCATAATAGAGGGTGGTCTTGGGCATTCTAAGTCAACATGTGCAGGCTCAGCCTTAAGAAACAATTTGTTGTAACTGTGACAGTGCAAACAGGAAGAAGATAATGCGTGCATTCTCTAAACGGTGTTTCTATAATCTCTTTTGGAACATAACAAAGAAATGCAGGGAGTCGCACTGCATGTACTCGGAGGTTCATCTACAGACCTTCCCTCCATGCATACCCTGCCCATCATAATGACAGACATTTTGCTGCTTTAAAATAATTCCCCCATCAAGAAATCCCTGTGCTGCCTCTCTTTCTTGTTTTATTATCCTGGAATGATTCAAAGGAAGCATTAAAGTTATTTGCTGTGCTTTCTTTCCTTGCAGATGATAGCTCTAGATGGAATTATTAATAATAGTGCTTCATTATGACGGGAAAAGGGGAGGAAAGGGCAAATGAGTTGGAGTGAGCTGCTTCAACAGAAGTGATGCATCCAGGCCAAGGTAAGGTAAAAGGTAAAAGACCCCTGGACGGTTAAGTCCAGTCAAAGTATTGCTTTACTTACCAGCATGCGGGTGCTTACAGTGGCGTATGTCATCATGCCAATGCAATGTTCCAAAACATGGCATTACAAGAGAATTTGGTCAGTGTTATGCAGGAGAACCGCTGGAACAAGATGCAAGGGTTTGTCTACACTACATTTTTTATGGGGTGAGATGTGTTCTTGAATTCACCCCTGCAGCGTTTCTGCAGAGCTTGCTCTTTCAGTTCAGTGGAAGAAGTTCTAGTCACATTATCTCCCTCTTTCCCACCATTTTATTGCATATTAAATAAATGCAAAACAACGTCTGGAGTACAGTTTGGGTGATGTGTATGTTTATTCCGTTGCAGTGGTCACATGTGCTACTGTGACACCAGTACCTCCTAGGGTGCCCACAAAATTCTCAGTAAATATATCCTCAAAAATGCACAATGTACAAGAGACTGCTTGCTCTTCCTGCTCTGTTTGCACTGGCTCAGCCTCCCCAAATTGAGCATGGCACCCCTCCTTCAGTTTTGACCAGCTTCTCTCTGTGAATGAGCATGGCAGTGGCTGGTGTTAGTTGCATTTCCCCCCATCAATAGAGAGGCACAACTGCACTATTTTGTGGTCCTATTTCTTTCTTCTCTGTTAGATGTGGCAGCCATTTTTGTGACGTGGCACACTCCATTGGCAACCATGTTGTTGTTGATGATGATGATGATGATGATGATACCCTGCCCATCTGGCAGGGTTTCCCCAGCCTTGGCACTTTTTCAAAATTGCAGATATTCCCTCTGACATTTCACCTACAATATACACCTCATTTCATTTATCAATTGCTTCCTATGAAACATCCTGTGATTAACAATTTAAAAATCAGTAAAATGGGTATGTGTTGCTGGAGAAACACAAAACCAAAGTCGCTTAGGAATATGGAACTAGTTGCATAGCTTTTTGGATCCTGGCCTACATTTCTTACAACATGATCCTATACTCAGGAGTAAGCCCTACCGAGTTCAATGAAACTTACTCTCAGTTAAGTGTTTATAAGATGGCTGCCAAAATGTGTTTGGGTTTTGTGTGTGTGTGTTTGTCCCAGAAAAATTATATAATGTAAGCTTTATCATGCATCTTCTAAATTTAAATTGGCTCCATACATGCTTATGAAAGGGAACAGGACTTTTTTATTTAAAAAGAAAAGGTGGGGTTGCCTCCCTAGCTAATACTAATTTACTGGATGTTTAATTTTATTGCTGTTTCAATGTTCTATTGCTTCTCTTAATGCTATCAATGTGATTTACGTATTTACCGTAACATCTTTGAAGATGTTTCATTTCCCTCTGCAATTAATCTTTTTTATTTTTTAGCTTCTACAAGTTTTTTTAAAAGAGATGCTAGCAAACAAAAATGTGAATCCACTTACTCATAGGTGATAAAAATTCACAGTAAAGCCATAGATGTAGCAGAGTGAGAATTACCGTAGCAGCAGGAATCAAAGATAAAAGAAGATTACAGATGATGAAATGTAGTAATTGACTAGAAATCGCTGAAAAATACCAGATGGATGTCAGTGTTCCACACAGTTCTAATATGCCTGTGTGGTTTTATTGAGCTTCACTTTTCAAATTTCCTAAGTGTAATTGTGGTTTATTGATATAGTATATGGCCCAGTTAATAGGTGACTGTAAAGAGAGATGCAGCTTAAGTCCGTCTGCGTCCAGGAATAAATACTGCCCTGCACTGCCTGGTTGAAGAGGTTCCTGTTAATGGCTGCCAGAAGATGCATTTGTTTCCTTGTACATGAACAGAAACTGCTCCATGTTGGATTTAAATTGTAGGACGAAGTGCTGCAGCAAAGATCAGGCACGCAATTATGGCGCCTGCCAAAAGAGGCTTATGTAGGGTTTTTACATTAGTTTTGAGAAGAAGAGGGAAAACCCCACCAAAAGAAGGAAAACTAATTCCTTTGGAGTAACAGCTTGTCACAGTCAGCTTGGGAGTCTTCACTCGCTTCCAAGGGCGGTTTTCTCTCATTTTACTTTTCAGTGGTGAGGAACCAGGCACATGCAAGCTTATAATATGCCAGATAATATTAACGTTTGCCTGGATTTGCACTTCAGAGTGATTAAATTAAGAAAAAGAGGAGGTGAGGGAAGAGACAGTCTATTCCACAAGACTGGCATTACTATGCCAAATGATGTCCGGGTTTTAAAATGTGAAGCTGCTGTTCTAGTGGTGGTGGTGGGGAACCTCCCTTATACTGTTTTGTGTATTTTTTGTACCTGATCCACCTGCTGTTTCTGTCAAGCCACTGTTGGTGTCTTTTTTTATTTTTGGAAGAACATTACTCATATTATCCTCCCTCTTTCACACAAACTCAAGCTCTGTTGTTATGAATTAACATTCACGGACACTGGGAAATCTGAGGAATCATCTCCTTCAGCATGAACCTACCTGAATACTAGCATAATTAAGAGAGGACCTCATACCCGTCAACATTTCTCCAGTGAAAATAGGTAAAGGTAAAGGTACCCCTGCCCGTACGGGCCAGTCTTGACAGACTCTGGGGTTGTGCGCCCATCTCACTTAAGAGGCCAGGGGCCAGCGCTGTCCGGAGACACTTCCGGGTCACGTGGCCAGCGTGACATCGCTGCTCTGGCAAGCCAGAGCCGCACACGGAAACGCCGTTTACCTTCCTGCTGGTAAGCGGTCCCTATTTATCTACTTGCACCCGGAGGTGCTTTCGAACTGCTAGGTTGGCAGGCGCTGGGACTGAGCAGCGGGAGCGCACCCCGCCGCAGGGATTCGAACCACCGACCTTTCAATCGGCAAGTCCTAGGTGCTGAGGCTTTAACCCACAACGCCACCTGCATCCCAGTGAAAATAGGGACATCCTATTTAATAATAATAATAATAATATCCCATCCATCTCACTGCGTTGCCCCAGCCACTCTGGGTGGCTTCCAACATATATATAAAAAAAAACATAATAAAACATTAAACATTAAAAAAGCTTCTGTGTACAGGGCTGCCTTCAGATGTCTTTTAAAGGTGGCTATCTGCTTGGCTTGGGAGTCACTTAACTCCATGTTGTTGTTTAGTCGTTTAGTCGTGTACGACTCTTTGTGACCCCATGGACCAGAGCACGCCAGGCACTTCTGTCTTCCACTGCCTTCCGCAGTTTGGTCAAACTCATGCTGGTAGCTTCGAGAACACTATCCAACCATCTCGTCCTCTGTTGTCCCCTTCTCCTTGTGCCCTCCATCTTTCCCAACATCAGCCTTCTCTTCTCATGAGGTAGCCAAAGTATTGGAGCCTCAGCTTCAGGATCTGTCCTTCCAGTGAGCACTCAGGGCTGATTTCCTTAAGAATGGAGAGGTTTGATCTTCTTGCAGTCCATGGGACTCTCAAGAGTCTCCTCCAGCACCATAATTCAAAAGCATCAATTCTTCGGCGATCAGCCTTCTTTATGGTCCAGCTTTCACTTCCATACATCACTACTGGGAAAACCATATCTTTTACTATACTCCATACCCTCCAAAATTTGTCCAATGCAAATAGGGATGTCCTAAGGAAACGAGACACTCCAGGATCAAATCAGAAACCGGGATGCTAGTGTTCTTCCTTCACCAGTGGAGATGGTATGCCTCTGTGTGCCAGCTGCTGAAAACCGCTGGGTAGGGCGAGCATGCTCCTGTGCTCAGGTCCTGCTTGAAGGCTTCCCATGGACATCTGGTTGGCCACTGTAAGAACAGGATGTGGGGCTAGATGGGCCACTGGCCTGATCCAGCACTTCTGCCATTGTCACATGCTGATTTGCTGGGAGTAAATCTGCAGAGTTGTGTTCCACAAATGTTTCAGAAATGAACAAAGCAATGCTAAAACTATGCCGTAAACTGACATGTTGTTTGTGGGGTCCCACAGCATGGTAAACAGATCTCCTTTTGGAATCTCAAGACTGGGACACATCAGATGCAGTGTAAATTGGGTGTTTGCTGTTAGTATTAATTACCTCTCGAGTGCACCGAATAGGAGCTCATTTGTATTCAGAACAATCCCCCTAGAATAAGTAAAGAAGAAAGATATTACAACCAGAAACACAAGAAGAAATAAAAGATCAATGAATGGCAAAAAAACTTTTTTCTCCAGCTGCCTTAAAGGATCGGCCTCAAAAATCAGCTATAGATGTGTAGCTGACATGCAACTTCTAACGCTGATAGGTGGCAGCAGGGATTTCTCTAGAGAAAACATAAAGTGCTTGATGATCATGTATTTGTCTTGTTACTTGCCTTGTAAGACAGCTAATTATTGCAGAGGTATCCAGAGTTATGGCAGGTGACAGAAATATTGAGGACACAATATTGTATAAAGAAACCGTGTATATCTAATGGATAGTCTTGGGGGGGGGTTCAGGGAGTGGGGATTTTGCCTCACACCCTGAAAACTACAAGCTATGCTGCCACCTATCAGCGTTCTAAGTTCCAGTTGGATCATCTGTCTGGCCCATCCATCAACGCCATACTGTCATAGGTAGATATCCTCACAAAGGGTGCAACATACAAGACTGTGTTCTCCAAAGGTCTTCTTCAAGGGATCCAGTTGTGATTAACTAGAGATCAACTAAGGACAGTCATGTCATGTGTGTTCTCTGGACCCCTGCCCCAGCTCAGGTAATTATTTAAAGCAATTTTGCCAAGATACAGAAGTTCCAAACATCTCAATGACTATCTGTCAGTGTTGTTCATGCTTATGGATTCCAACAGCCCCGCCCCGCCCTGCCCCCAGTTTTGGTCTATGTCTCTTGCCTAGCAACATGGAACTTCAAATGGTTCCACCATCATCCCAGCACAGGTAATAGGGATGTGGCAGATCAAAATGTTTTCCAGGAAGACTCCCTCTCCTTTGGCTTGACCTCCACAAATGCTAAGACTGCTCTTGAATGCTGTTGTCTAAGTACAGGCAAATGAAAACTTCATTCCCCAGAACTGACCTTTTATCAGATTGTGAGACGGGGCCATTGTGCCCATTTTATACAGAGTCAAGTGAGGTCTGCTCCTGAACCTACACGTAGCAAGAAAGTTCAATGACTCACCACTCCCTGATGGTGTGAACTACATGTTTATCACATTTATACTTTACATTTGTAGATATTCACATCAACCACTGAGTATGAAGAGTACTGAAAGATGTTTAGAATAAACAGCTATAGCAATATATGTTTATATAAGTGAATATTGGAATAGGAGGTGACAACAACTTGTGACCTGTCAGTGATCCACACCAGTAAAGCAGTAGCACAAAAGCATGCACAATCAGAACCAGGAATTTAAGCAAATAAAAAATGAATGCAATCAATAGTTGTGCAAACTAACTAGAACCAATTCTAGTGAAGGACCGCATAAAACTAATAATCATCAGAATGAACCTGTTTTAATGGTGTTTCTTCTCATTCCCAATGCTGCAGTACCAAGGATAAGTAGATAGGACACTGTAAATAATGAAACAATATAATGTTTTGTACCTAATACAGAGCTTTGTAAGAGAGAGGAATCATACCAGGGCTTATATCACAATTGACATGTTAATAATTCGTTGCTGCCTCGTCTCTTGTTAGGAAATCAAGTAGGAATGTCCTTTCCAGTATTTATGAAGGCTGACAGGGAAGTGCTGCTCAGAAACTCTTGATCGGTGTTGGCAGAAATGTGCAATTTCGTTTATTTTATTTTGCTGATGGAAGTTGACAGGAATTCAAGACTGTGGTTAGCCGCACTGTCTCATGCATTGATAATCACATACATTCAAAGGGGTGCCACAAAGTTCAGGTGTCGGCTAGCTCCTTTCCATTTAGCAGCCCTGGAAACCACCTGCAGATCAAAAGGAGGAGATGCATATCTTTCCTCTGTGGCCTCTGTGCAGAGATGAGATGCTTTTTGGGATGTGGTGGCAATCTGATCAAGTGTAGAAAGAAGAGCATTGCGATGGCCAGGACCACACCAAAGGTCGCTTTTATTATGATGTGTCTCTCTGTGTGCACACATGTGTGTTTTTGACCCCACCCATCACTGGGTGAACGCTTGCCAAAACCATTCTAGTTTCTTCTCTGCAATGAAAAAAGGAATTCAGAAGAAGAATTCTAGTCCTGCTAGTGTGGCATAGTAGTTAAGAGTGTTGGATTAGGACCTAGGAGACCAGGAGTCAAATTCCCAGTCAGCCATGAAGCTCGCTGGGTGTCCTTAGGTTAGTCTCTCAGCCTAAATTACCTCACAGGGTTGTTGTGGGACTAAATGAGGGAGAGAACTGTATACGCCACTTTGAGCTCTTTGGAGAAAAGGTGGGATAGAAAAGCAATAATAAAAATAAAAATACTTGGACTCTTGAGTTCCTGCATCTGAAAAAGGAAAACAAAACAAAACTGCCTGAGTTGGTAGCCCTGGTGATACCCTTGACAACCACTGGAACACTGGGCGCCCTTGGTGATGTTGTTACCGTGGTAGCCACAAAAGCTCTGACGCAATAAGATCCATTGTGACCCGGGCCCTGGTGAGCACTGATCCTTTCATTGCTACATTCCAGTGAGGCAGAAACTGCTGCAGCAGAACGGGAAATATATGACTGGTTCCAACCATGCAGGTTGTAAGTAGATGGCTCCACATGGTCTGTTGCTTCTCTGTGCCTCCATTAACTCACCAGAGACTTGCTGGTGCCAGACATAGCCACTGGTATTTGTCTTCTGCAACCAGCATTTTAAAAAAAAAATTGTTCTGACTGGTCTTCAGTCCTTCCAGAGATTTTGGCTGTCAAAACATTCCAGAAGTCTTTCTTGGCTTTTGCCGTTGTGAATCTCAGCATGGGTTTTCATTGCGTTTAGTTTGATGGCTAAGTAATAAGAGCGCTTGTATTTTGTGTGTGTTGGGATTTGTTTCTTTGTACGCAGGATAAATCCCAATGGATTCTGTAGGTAACTGAAAATTCATGTCAATTGGAAGTGACCCTTCAATTATGTCCTGGTGGGAAATGATTCTTTAAAACATACCTGGGTGCAGTTAGAATAAACTTCACCTTGTCTCAATTTGAGGTTTCAAAAGCACTATGAAATAAAACCCAGGTAGAAATGAAATCTGCTTCATATTTTAACTATCTAATCACCACTCCTATAGCGCATATACACCATACAGTGGTGCCCCGCAAGACGAATGCCTCGCAAGACGAAAAACCCGCTAGACAAAAGGGTTTTCCGTTTTGGAGGCGCTTCGCAAAACGAATTTCCTATGGGCTTGCTTCACAAGACATTTTTGCGGGTTTTTTTCCCTCCCCCCCCTTTTTCTAAGCCGCTTATCTGCTTATCCGCTAAGCCGCTAAGCCGCTAAAAGCCGCTAAGCCGCTAATAGCGCTAATCCGCTAAGCCGTCAATGGGCTTGCTTCGCAAGACGAAAAAACCGCTAGACGAAGAGAATCGCGGAACGGATTCTTTTCGTCTTGCGAGGCACCACTGTACATTTAAAGCATGTCCCCCTCCCCACAAATTGTGGGAACTGGAGTTTACCCTACACAGAGAGAGCGCTACAATTCCCAACACCCTTAGCAAACTATAGTTCCCAAGATTATTGGAGGGGGAGGAATGGTTCTTCATGCATGCAGCTCCAGACACTGTAGCAAACTTGTGTCTCTGATACTGAAAACAGCAACAACCCCATAAACCGTGTTTTTCTTTTTCTTTTGGTCTGGGTTTCTTGTGTGATCTTTGATTTTTGGTTGATCTCTGGTGATATTAACTAGATGTATGTCTTAACAGCTAAAGAATTATATTTGTGATAAATCAAAATACATACAGGGAGCTGACAGAGAGAAGAGGAAGGGGCCTCTATGAGAGGCAGGTCAGAGTGGTTTTTCTCGGGGTGGGAGGCAAGGAAAGAGAAGCTCTCCTAGTTGGAGGATTAAACTCTATGTTTAAGATAAAATGGTGACCGAGGGCTACACAGATATATTTATAATTTTTTATTTTATGAGGATCATATGAGGATTATTATCAATGTATCTTTCTTTTTCTCTTTGGTTTTTTCTGTTTGATATATTGTTTTTTATTATTATTTTTATTAGTTTGGATTTTATGGTATATTCGGTTGAAGACCTTTAATAAAAAAAAAGAATAAGGCTGCAATCTCATACATGCTTCCCTGTGAGAATTTAAGATATGTATAAAGTTACACTGTGACAAAAGTTTGTGTGTGAAAAATGTTGGAATGAAATTATATGGCCTTAGTAGAAGTGTTATAAGGAGTTAAGCATAAATAAGTATTATAGTATTAATGGAAAATAAGGTTAAAATAAGTTAAGATATTTATATGACAGAAAATAGTGAAAGATGGAAAGGAATTGCTGAAACAATTAATAGAAGTGGAATACAAAAAGGGAGGTGAGAGGAAGTCGATGAAACAAGGGAATGAAAGTTAAGGCATTGAAAAGGTATGATGTATGTTTTTAAATTGTTTTTGTTCTGTTTTGTTTAGTTTAATGCGTTAATGTTGTGTGGTGTATTGTTTGTATATTGTATTGTATTGTTTTTTCTTTCTTTTGTTTTTTCTTTATTCTCCTTTTCTTTTTCTTCTTGTTTGTAAGGTTTAAAAGCAATAAATATTGTTTTTTAAAAAAGTTTGTGTGTGTGTGTGTTTTTTCTTCTAGATCAACAATGGTTGTAAAAGAAAAGATTAAAAAGACCTATGGCCCACATGTTGGGATGAGCACGGCATATGCCAGCGAACCAGACCTTACCTGTGAAGATAAGGCTACACAAACCAACTTTGATAGCCCAAGAGATGGTATGACCCAGGAAAAGGCAACAAATCCATATACAGCCCAGATGTTTGTGCCGAGCAAGAAAAAATACTGTGTGCTGAAAACAGAAACACAAATTCAAGAGAAAGTCTCTGCTGCCAAGCCAGTGTCAGAGCCTGGGGACTTTCTCGTGAAGGAAAAAGAGAAGAAAGGTCATCATGTTATCTCGCCGCCGCCGGAAAACGAAAACCTTAATCAGGTACAATCACTCTATACGCATTGGTGGATTTCTCTTTCCAAGCTATCATCTTCTCCTTTTGCACCAAGTCTTCACACATCATTGGCCACAACAATACAACACAGACCCGCTTAAAGCACAAGTCTATGTCTGTTTACTCTGATGTAGGTCCAACGGAGTTCAGTGAGACTTACTCTCAGGTAAGCAGTTATAGGTTTGTAGCCTTTATGGCTATTCTGTCAGACCATCGCTTCTGTGTTCACATTTTTGCATCCTCCTCAGGGGTGAAGAGGCTTCCCTCTTTACACTTCCTCCTGCAGCCTCCAAACTCTCACTCTTTCCATGCCATAAACTTTTTTACGCATGAGATTAAAACACCCAGGTGCTTTCCTCACACGATATTGATGACACACCCTCTAATGCAGACATTTGTAAAGTGAACAAGCATTGTGCCAGTGTGAGTTTTATACACATTTGTATTACAAACCAGAGCCACTTTACACCACTTTTGTGAAAAGGCTCGCTCATTTGCAAATTTAGAAGTTATATCTTTACATCTCCCTCTTGTTATGGGAGAAGACCTCTGTTTCCACACACTTGCCTTGATGGTCTAGGCCAGTGTTTCCCAAACTCCAGCTGTTTTCGGACTACAATTCCCATAATCCCTGACCACTGGTCCTGCTAGCTAGGGATGATGGGAGTTGTAGTCCAAAAGCAGCTGGAGACCCAAGTTTGGGAAACACTGGTCTGGGTGATAGATGGCCTGTGGCCCGCCACATGTTACTGGGCACCAAGTACCAGCAGCCTCAGCCAGGGCAGCCAATGGGCAGGGATGATGGGAGCAACATCTGGAAGGCCAGAGGTTCCCTACCCCTGACCTAAGTCTTCTTTCTGCCTGGACATCTCATATAATCTTGGAAACCTTTCAGAGTATTTTTGTCCCTGCTTTACATTTGAATAATTGTGATGTTGGAATGTATGTTAGAAATCAGCTCATTTTGTTTTTTTCTTGCCTCTCCTCCAAGGAGCTCAAGGCAGCATATGTAGCTGTGCCCCTTTTTATCCTCACAAAACCTCTGAAAGGACACTGAGTTAGGCTGAGAGATAGTGACTGGCCCACATTCAACCCAGTGAATTTCATGGCAGAGTGAGGAGTTGGTTCTGGGTCTCCCTAGTCTGACTCGAGCACTCCAACCATTAAATCCAACTTCTCCAGTTCAGCAATACTTTTAGCTTGTCTATTGTGGGTGTTCATCTTTTGGATAATGGATACCTTTGCCGAGGTATCCCCCACAACTGCCTCTTCTCTGTTTTGTTTCAGATACCTGAAAGACCTGATGCAGAGTCCACCGTGACGGGTCAGATACTTTTAGCCATTGCTAGCCTGAGGGACACAGAAAAAAATAGCATCCAGGCAGCTTCAGCTATGCTAAATTCAATCTTGAAAAAAGAGAGGAACAAACTGAGGGGAAAGGTAAAAAAAGAGAGAGATGCTTATGGGTTTCAGAAAATTGAGGTAGTTGTGCCTTGTGGGTTCTAGCAATGAATTCTAGAGACAGACAAAAGTACTGAAGCAACTAGTTGTTTGTATGCCAGCTTCTTTGGTTGCCTGCTTGCATTCTTCTGATCCAGGAAAGGGATCTGCTAGCCCAGTTATAGGTTTAGCCTGTCAGGTAGTTTTTTCCCAAGAGCAGCGTTGTGACAGCCACCTCAGTTCTCTCCCCCTTGCTACCTGCCCTTTAGGTGTTTTGCTGCTCCACACGTGCACTTCCCAGACAAACGAGAGCCACAGCTTCACTCACTCAGCTCCATTTTCTTGGATGTTCATTGGCTCTTTTTGCATCCCCGTTTCCTGACCTTAGAAGTGCATCACAGCCAGGAATTTTGGGGGCTCCACAAGAGCAGCAGTACCTCCAGGGATGGTTTAACCATTAGGCAAACTGCACACCTGCTTAAGGCAGTGAAATGTTAGGGGTGGCAAAATTAGAAGGACTTACACGCAAACACGAGAGGCAAGAGAAAATCCAGTTAGTGATCTGCCGGATCATCTCTAGCAATCAGTGGGGTGACAGATGTCACAGGCAGATTGCCCTCGCTCGCATCCACGAGCTAGTCCAGATAACTATTACTAATTGATTAATCCCTTTGGGTTTTGCTCAGTAAACTCCTTCCTCGCCTCGTCAGGGCTTGCAGATGGGTTTCAGACCGGGGAACTCCCAGCCCTCCCTGGAGAAGGCAAGGTTTGAACCTGAGATTGTCTGCAATACTGTACTGAGCTATGGTATAGAGAGGGAATTGAAAATAATAATAATATAATAATAATAATTTATTATTTATACCCCGCCCATCCGGCTGAGTCTCCCCAGCCACTCTGGGCGGCTCCCAATCAGATGTTAAAAACAGTACAGCATTAAATATTAAAAACTTCCCTGAACAGGGCTGCCTTCAGGTGTCTTTTAATGATAGGATAGCTGCTTATTTCCTTCACATCTGAAGGGAGGGTGTTCCACAGGGTGGGCACCACTACCGAGAAGGCCCTCTGTCTGGTTCCCTGTAACCTCACTTCTCTCAATGAGGGAACTGCCAGAAGGCCCTCAGTGCTGGATCTCAGTGTCCGGGCTGAATGATGGGGGTGGAGACGCTCCTTCAGGTCTACAGGACCGAGGCCGTTTAGGGCTTTAAAGGTCATTTAAAGGTTATTCACGCTGCAAGGTGACCATGCTAAGTGATCAGTGACATCAGTATTGCACCTATTATATCCTGGCATTGCCACACTGATGAGCATAACAGGAATTAACCTTTTGTAACACTATTCAGCCCTGCCTATACCTGTCCAGTGGGCAGAGACTGGAACAGCCATCAGTGGTCAGTGTAGTTAAAACTGAGCTGTTGGGCCAATGGTTTGATTCAGTATAAGTCAGCTTCCTTTGTTCCTATACCAAAACAAAGACAGGATGAGCTATCTGTAGTTCTCTAGAAGCAAAGAAACTGCGCTGCTGTATCTGATCAGTCTGCTTGTTACGAACATCCATATGTAGGTCACATTCCAGCAAATTAAATCAAACTCTGAATTGCTGGCAGGTATCTAGTTGGTTGACACTTGAACAAAATGACTGAATGCAAATACAGTAAAGTGTATACACTGTGCTATTTTTCTAGAAAAGGAGGTGCTGGAGCTCAGCCATCTTTGTCTCCCAAAAATCACCTGACAGGGATGACACATCATACTGCTTCCATGCATTTTTTAATCAAAAGTTTTCCATGGCTGTGGCAAGCGCTGTACTTTCTAACTGCTCTGAGCAACTAGAAATGTTTTTTAAGAAGGAATAAAGAGAGAGAAGAGGAGGAGACGTTCAGGGAAGCCCTCAGGCTACCTTGAAAGTTCTTTATCGGTGATAAATGCATTTTTAAAGCATGCAGAATATTTAAAGGATTTTGCCAAACAAATCCGCACAGAATGGAATGGACATGTCAGTCTACTCATATGCAAGGAACATGAACATTAAGATCATTTTGTCCATCCTTAGTAAAGGATAGTGGGCCTCTCTTATCTCTGTCTAGCAAGCCCTCTCTGCTGTATATGCATGCATATATATATATATATATATATATATATATATCGGTGAAGCTTTCTAAGCTATGAGAGTTCATATTACTGTACGCACTCCCCCAATTCTGAATTCAACCCAATCACTATCTGTAATGCCTGTTTCAAAAACTCTCAGCTGATTCAGTCACTTCAAGTCAGCCTAGAAGCAATCATGTTTAGACATGTTCTAAACATCCAAATTATTCTCAGGTCAGAGCAGTATCTAAACAGCAAGGGTCTACTGGTTGGAGGGGCTGCATATATAACCATTGTAGTGCAGTGATGCAATTTGTTGAGTTCATTCTAACCTCTTTATGACAAGAGCATGGCCGTTTACCCAAACTGCTCTTTTCTGTCGCACTGCAAGCCATTCTCACCTGGACACTAAGAAGTGCTACAAGCATTCATATATGAGGACCAAAAATGTAAAAGCAAATAAAATGCAAAAGCAACAGAAACTGTGAAAGAATCATCAGTGTAAACCCTTGTTTTGTTTTATCCCAGGTGCCAGAAATCATTGATATTATTTATTTCCACCTGCGAGCTATCCAGGAACCTAGTGCAAGAGAAGTTGCCATAGGGGCTGTGTGCCTCCTGGCTGAAAAACACACAGAAGAAACTGTTTCAAGCCTTCTGAAACTCTCATTGCTTTGTGACAGGTGAGGAACTGAGTTGTCGTCCATGATTCCCTGTGAAGTAAGTTAGGCTTTGACTTGCCCAAGGCCACCAGGTGAGTTTCATGGCTGAGTGGGAATTTGAACCCAAGTCTCCCAGGTTCTGCGCTCCAACTGCCATGCCACACAGGGAAATAACATTGATTCACCTGTGTGAGTTCCTCTGGTTGCCTCTGATGGAAAAATCTATGGGCTAAACTAGCAACGATATCACTCGCTCTACCTACTCAAATATTCAGAACTTATACCAGAATATTGTAGGTAACCTTTGTCACTTCTTGAACCAATGTAAATATTCTTGGTGATTCAATTACACTGAGCTAGCAAAAGGTCTGAACAGCTGTCTTGAGACAGCACCTAAAGTGTGTGACAATAGTCACCAATTATCCCAAGGTGACAGCATTCACTTCATTTTATTCCTGTGAACAATGAGTTAAAATCTAAGGGTAAACCAAGGAATATCATAAGATGCTGCCTTACAGCAAGTCAGAATATTTATCCAACTAGCTCAGTATTGTGTACACCGGGGGCAAGGAACCTTTGTCTCATGAGCAGCCATCTTGGGAGCTGTATTCCAGTGGTGCCTTGGGACAGAGCAGTTCCAGCTGGTGACATTTTGCAGTTTTTAGGCAAGTGTGTCTAAAAAAGCAACATATCAATTATTCTCTGCATATCCATGGACAAGATAAGAAATTCCATGTAACCGAGACCAAGCATCCTTTTCATTCAAAACTGACTCCATAGCTCTTATTTAGAAATTATACCACACCACATGAAAAATGCATTTTTGAATTTGTTTATTGTTTATACCTGCACATGCATTTCCAAAAAAACCTAATCATACAAAAAAAAACCAACCAACATTTAAAATGTGAGGAAAAGATGCTTGCTGGTTTCCCACAAGCATCTGGTGGGCCACTGTGAGAACAGTATGGAGGACTAGATGGGCCATTGGACTGATAGCCAGCAGGGCTCTCTCTTCTTACATTGTCTGTTCTGGGGGTCATTGCTAGACTCAGGTCTTTTTATTTTTTAGCTGGAGCTCACCAGAACTCAGTTCCAGCACCTCTCAGGTGGGCTCCATTGCCATTCTAAAAGAAGGAGGTGTTCATGGTGAGTTCCGGCACCTCTTTTTCATAACACTGGCTAGACTGATGAAAATATCAAATCCTATAAAATGCTTTTAGCCCTCTAGTAGTAAACAAACAATTATTATTTGCAGCAAACAGGCTTTCAGTTCTGTTGGGCTCCTTTATCCATCTTAATTCATGTACAGTGGTACCTCGGGTTACAAACGCTTCGGGTTACAAACACTTCGGGTTCCAAACTCTGCTAACCTGGAAGTAGTACCTCAGTTTGAGAACTTTGCCCCAGGATGAGAACGGAAATCGTGCACCAGTGGCAGTGGGAGGCTCCATTAGCGAAAGCATGCCTCAGGTTAAGAATAGTTTCAGGTTAAGAAGGGACCTCTGGAACAAATTAAGTTCGTAACCCGAGGTACCACTCTATATACATATACTTTAAACAACACTAGAAATGGGAGAGAGATTGAGAGAGATTGAGATCAGCAATGGTGTGTGTGTGTGTGTAGGTGTAGACACTGATATAAATTTGTTTGTTTTAATTTTAGGCATATCACTCAAATCTGGGAAGCCTTGGGCCAAGCTAAACAACCTGTAAGACTCCAGGTTCTTGCCAAGCTTCTTGAAGTGCTGAAAAGGAAACCTTGCCTTAGCGGCGAACGCCTGGGATCAGATGGAAAGTTCACAAACAACTCCTCCCTTCTACCTCTAGCCGTGAGAAAAATATGCTATTCCTTTACCTCCAATTGTAACAAGCTGTGCTGTGCTAGGGATCTAGAAAGATGCACAACAACTTGGAGGCCACCACCCAATAGAGCAAAGTTTGGGAACTGTTTTTGGACAACAGTACTCATCATCCGTGATCACTGGTCCTGCTAGCTAGGGATGATGGGATTTGTAGTCCAAAAAACCCCTGAAGACCCAAGTTTGGGAAACCCTGAAATAGAGAGTGCACAAAACATGGCAGGCCCTGTTATTGGGCAGAGTGAGGTGGTTGCCTCAGGCAGCTGATCCTGGGAGTGCAGGTGGAGCAGACCCTCCTGGCTATACCTTCTGAGCCCACCTCTCTTCTTTTTAGTCCTCCTAGGGCCCGCACTCTGGTGGTGAGGATGCTTTCTTGTTCTTGGCATGGACTGGTTGCCTTCCCCCCAGCACATCACCAACAGTGCCATTGGGAGAGGCCTCTTCCCTGACTGAGTGAACAAGCAAACAAGCAAGCAGAGAGGCAACCAGCCCAGGCCATGTACTCTGGAAGGAGTTGGACATGTGCATAAGTTGCTCGGCTCATGCCCTGCTGCAAACAGGTGCTAAGCACAGGAGCAAATGAAGTGTTGGAGGGTAGAACTCTGTATGTCACAAGGCCTGCCCTGTTTCACCTCCCATGCTAGCAGGCTGCCCTTCTGTGCTATGGCAGATTCTCTCTCATTCCCAGTCTTTAAGTAACGTTCAATCAAAGGGTGCCATCTTATCATTCGTTTCAAGCAATAGAATGTTCTGGAACCTGTGGAACTAGGCCAAGATATGACCAGGCTCATGCTTTCACATTTTCTGCAGTGGCTCCCCATTTGTGGAATGCTCTCCCCACGAAAGTTCAGCTGGCGCCTTTAGGCAGCAGGCAAAAATATTGCTCTTCAACCAGGCTGATTAACACCCTATAACATTTTTAATGTGTTTGAGGGAGGGCTGTTATTGGTTTGTGTGTGTGTTTTGGTTCTTGTTTTTATTATGTATTTTGCTTTTTAAGCTTGTATTTTGATGTTGTGAACTGCCTACGATCTACAGAAGGGCGATATACAAATTTAATTAATTAATTAATAGTATTCTGATGCCCCAGTACTGGACCATCTCTATGCTTGGATATGCAATCTGGCAATATTGCTTAGCTAGTTCATAAATGGACCAGTTACAGAAGATGTCGGGCTTTATGGGGAGAGGGGACAAAACTGGGAAGGGAACAAAAAGGACATGAAAAATATTCTACCTTGCTTGTCTGCAGGTTTTGCTAGAATCTCTCATTGTAGCCATACAACAGGGGTGGCCAACGAGTCCTCAGAGGTTGTTAGACTCCAGCTCCCATCAGCCCTAGCCAGTGGGGCCAATGGTGTGAGATGATGGGAGTTGTAGTCCCACAACAGCTAGAGGGTGCTACCTCTGCCCATAAAGTAACCTTAATTCACAGTCTTAGGGTAAAACTGCAGTGATCTGAGAACAAACATAAGGAGTGATATCTGCTTGTGGGAGAACAACCAAACTTCCTAGAATTAAGGTCTGTTGTTTTTTTTTTATTCTGTTTCAGGCAACAAAGGCCCTATGCATAATATTTAGGGATAAAAAGTGCAAAATCCCTATGAACAGCTATTACGTATCTGTGATCATCTTCCTAGTTATTCAGCTGCACTACTTGATGAACTGTACAGATTCCGAACCTGGACAGGAGGACATAATCAGAACATCAAACTACATAAGGTAACAGGCAGCTAATGGAGTACTACTAACCATGTAAATATCAGTGTCTGATAAGAACATAATTCTCTCTTCTTTGGCTTGTAAGGAAAGGCTCTGGAGGTCTTATTCTTTCCTGCACTGCAGCAGGGGAACTATTGTCATTAAAATGTCTTAGCAGAAAAAGGCTTTCTAATCTGAAAAAGATTGTCCATTCCAAAATGGCTTTACTGAGAAATTTATTTTGCTTTATCAGTAAAGTCCCATTGGCTTTTATGTGGTTAGGATATTGCCTGCTTTGCAGAGGTAAGAGTCAGTTGATTTGCCCAGTTTTGTTTCCGCTCCACCCTCGTTGTCTCTGCCTCTGACCAGTTCGCTATTTCATGTCCTCATCAAAACAAGGGAACACGGAGCAAGATTCCATGAGCATTCATGAGATTACGATGCCCTGGAACATACCTTCCCAAAACGTACGCAAATATTTTCAAAAAAATTAAAATTAAAAAAGAAATGTCATTATCATCACCATCATATAAATAATAATAATAATAATAATAATAATAATAATAATAATAATAAAAAATATGCATGCTTTGTTCCTTTCCAAACTCGGCTTGTTCTAATGAACTGAGCTGTCTACACCACTTCCTTCCTTATTGTTTCAGGTTCCAATTACAGTAATAATGCATTTCATAACCTTCAAAGTGCAAGCTCATAGTAAACCAAACCACAATCATTTATAAAGGATTTAATAATGTCATCTAACAAAACTCATGAAGGGGTGTGTGTGTGCCATAGGGCTCTAAGTAAGGTAATTGTCCCTGTCATATGCTTTTTCTTTCCCTGAATTCAGCTGCGCCATGGATGCTTTAAAGGCCTTGGTGAAAAGGCAGAAGGCTCCTCAGGCGTGTTTTACAAGTCTAACAGGAAGCTGGGACCTTTTGGCTTCACCAGAGAACTACCTCGAAGGAGTTCTCCTTCTGGCCAGGCAAGTAGTGGAGGACCTGAATTTGAGGCTATTGTGTTCTTCAGTGTGCCTTCTGCATATTCAAAAATAAAATATTGTTTATATCCTTACAGAGCCCTTGTCAAACATCATCATGGGCTTGACTATGCGGTATTTACCAAGGTGATTCCTCTTCTCCATCATGGGGATGACCAGCAGAAGCTGACAGCAATGGCCTTTTTCACTGCAGTATGTCTATTTTCTTGTTTGAGTAGCATCTTGAGAAATATGACATTACATAGCCATTGAGTATAAGTGTGGTCCTAGCAGATCACAAAACTGTAAATGTGTTTGTGTTTGCATCATTTTTTTGCCTTCAGACACCACAAGGAACAGGCAATGGTTAAGAGGAAACATTCCATTGCTGTACGAACAGATACAGTACTTTATATCTACTGACAAACCTCCTAGCTCTTAAATTTTTTCACCCCTCCACTACACAGCCTCTGTTAATGTTGCTTGGAAGCTTTTGGTAGGCCAAGCAGAAAAGGCTGCGGAGAATATATGTGAATGTGTTTGCATATATGCATGTGTTTATATTTGCATAAATGCTTATGAGCTACTTAGAATAATAGAATTGTAGAGTTGGAAGGGACCGCTGAGGGTCATCTAGTCCAACCCCCTGCAACGCAGGAATCTTTTGCCCAACGTGGGGCTTGAACCCATGAGCCTGAGATTAAACGTCTCCCTAGTTGTAAGGAATGTGACTAAGGCCACTATTGGCAGCCCTTGGAAGGTTGGAGAGACCCTCAGGACAAAAAAGGCTCCCTGGTGTACACTGAGTGGCAGTGGCTTGAGATTTCAGAGAGGAGATCTCTCACAGCCTTGCCTGAAGATGCCAGGATTGAACCTGGAGTGTTCTGCATGGAAAGCAGATGCCTTCTAGTCACTGAGCTAGAAGCCCTTCCCCAGTCACTTAGGAATGGAAAACAAATGTTAGGTTGGGCCCTTGTATATTCACTCAGTTCCAGTCTGTCTTTATGGCAGGGTTTCTGTACACATTCTTCTCCCCCTCTCTCTCTCTCTGCCACATATAATGTAAATAATTTCTGCTGCATTGCATAAGTATAGGTATGCAGTGAAAAACAACTCAAAAAGTGCAGATAACACATCCTGCCAACAGAATTTGTAGCCAGCAGAAAAGTTAATGTCTGAAACAGACCGTGACTGCAACACAAAAAGCAAAGCAATAGTATAAATAATAATAATAAAATTTTATTTATATCCTGCCCTTCCCAGCCAAAGCCGGGTTCAGAGTGGCTAACAACAGTAAAATAACACAACATTCTAAAATCATTTCATTATAAAATCAGTTCAAATCAAATTAATGGCAACCATTGGGCTAGAGTTCTGTGAGGATTGCCAAAGGCCTGGTGGAACAGCTTTGTCTTGCAGGCCCTGCGGAAAGATGTCAAGTCTCACAGGGCCCTAGTCTCTTGTGACAGAGCGTTCCACCAGATTGGAGCCACAGCCAAAAAAGCCCTGGCTCTGGTTGAGGCCAGCCTAACCTCCCTGTGGCCCGGGACCTCCAAGATGTTTTTGTTTGAAGACCATAAGTTCCACCGTGGGACATACCAGGAGAGGCAGTCCCATAGGTACGAGGGTCCTAGGCAGTATAGGGCTTTAAAGGTTAAAACCAGCACCTTAAACCTGATCCTGTACTCCACCGGGAGCCAGTGCAGCTGGTATAGCACTGGGTGAATGTGATCCCGCAGTGAGGACCCCGTAAGGAGTCTTGCCGTGGCATTCTGCACCCGCTGGAGTTTCTGGGTCAGTCTCAAGGGCAGTCCCACGTAGAGTGAGTTACAATAATCCAGTCTGGAGGTGACCATCGCATGGATCACTGTGGCTAGGTCAGGGCGAGAGAGGTAAGGAGCCAACTGCTTAGCTTGGCAGAGATGAAAAAATGCCACCCTTGTTATAGCTGCAATCTATACTATTCCATACTATCTATACTATACTATTCTATACTATACTATTCCAACCAAATCCTACCACTTTACCAAAAAAAAATTCATATAAAAAAATAACAGTATTTGGGCTTGAGGGGAAATCCTTATCCATTAACTGAAACACCAGCAACAGCCGAGAGTGACTCCAGTATTCTATCATTACCTTTCGATAGCTGGCAACGTATAGGGAAAGTTCTCTGAATTTCCTGCCACATATTTACTGCTTTGTGTTGTTCAGCTTCTCTCGTCTGAATCCACCTACACGGTGCTACAAAAACATTACATCCTGGGCCTGTTGAAGAACTGGCAGGCTGATTCATGCCCAACCTACCGCTGGCTCAGTCTCCATGGAATGGGCAATGTGGCGCGTCACCTGCAAAACGTGAGTGATTTCATTTTTGTTGTTGCTGTTGCTTAAAGGAAACTCTAGCTGAGTGGAGTTGTTGAACTGATGCTCTGTACTGAAGCAAAACATGCTATACTGAAACAAGAAGTTGGGCGGAGTATCTTTAAGGAACTGATCCAGGGGCAGAGCTCCAGAACCTGTGTCAGATGCCAGGGCCCAAGCATGGGAATATGTGAGTAATAAGGGCATGTGCAGAGTACCTTTTCTCACCACTTAATAATCACAGCTAGATGTGAACATGGCGAGACTATGACAGAAGTGGGATAAATAGATTATAGTTTCAACCGAGTGAGTGCTCAGGGGCAAGAACTATTGGGCAGTATTCAACAAATGTGTCCCATCTATGTGCCCCACTTAGGATAATGGAGAGTCTTTCCTCCACTCCCAATTCATAACAATATAAAGGGAAAATAGGGGCCTTGAAGTTAACCTAGGACAGCAGACCAACAGATACCCTGGTCACTGGGCAGAGACTTACTTACAATGGTGGAAGTGTATAGTAATAATTTCTAAATGTGCATCTATAGTTATAAATTAGCATATGTACATTTTATGCAAATCTGTGTCACGGGGCGATACATTTCCTGGTTATGTGGCAGTATGTGACCACCAAAACAATGCTTTGCTTTACACTAAATGAGAAATGGGAGGAGAGGGGGTTGTGAACACAGTACTTGTTCTCAGTCCAATAAATCTGGTTTTGCTGGCCTGAGATTATTACTTCTTAATTGGGCTTGTGTCTGCATCCATGATATGTTTCAGTAGCTTCCATGATATGTTTCATTCAATGAATGAAATAGCTGTGGTACATAAATGGGCATCAGTTTCCTGAGTCTGGAAATGGTTAAATAATTTGTCACACTGGAGATTCCTGGTGGTAAATGCTGTAGTGGAGGGGCTAGTCGTGGCGCTCAGTGTGTGAACTTGGGCCAACCATCGTCTGAGCCTAGCTTACCTCACAGGGTGTAGCCTACTTCACCCTGAGCTCAAGCTCTCTGGCAGAGGATGTTATCACCCCCTACTCCGTTAAGTTTCCCTGCTACTCCTCTGCTTCTAAAGCACCAGAGAATGTGTTCAGGTTTTATGTATGAAAGCCCTGCATTGGGGGAACAGTTTCTAGGCTAGTAGGTATGGCTGCCAGGTAAGGCTTAAGCCTCACACCTTTCATCTTAGGAATGGAGTGAAGCATATCTGCAGCTAGTGATATTGCTGACCAGGCTCAGATACAGTTTTGTGCAACTATGAACATTTGGGTTCCTTTCCTTCATGGATGAGACCGAGATCCAGTGGAGGATCCCACTAGCGGAATGGAGGGGAGGCTATTTCTCCTGATTCCTTTCTTCCCGCTTAAATCATCTCTCATATTCTGGTAGGTCCCCCAACCCTCCAGAGCAGATTTTTGGGAGGGCACAAAGTTCTCCAGGGAGGAAGAGTATGGGAAGTGTTCCCCCACTCCTTTCCACTGGTGGGAGTACCACGTGTGCACAGCTCTGGTCAGGGCACAACAGCAAGACTAAACTAAGGATCCCAGTCACATAATGTGAAATTGCTACTGTAGTCTAACAGTAAAAGGATTTCGGTGTCCTTTCAGAAGAAAGAGCTCTCCAACCTGCTCCTGGGTATACTTCCAAGTTTTAGCGACACTGATGAGAAGGTGATTTTGACAGCTATGGAGGTCACAAGCAAGATCGTAACACTCCACAAAAACAATATAAACATGAACATATTTGTGAAGATCGTCAAACAGCTTCAGCCTTTCTTGGCCGACGTAAGTTTCAGAAGAATTGTTCATCTATGTGAGGCAGGCTTTTCCAGGTGTAAGGAGAGAAAAAGAGGAGCCAGAACTCACCATGAACGCCTCCCTTGTTCTCTTATAATGGCAATGGCGCCCACCTGAGAAGTGCCAGAACTGAGTTCCGACGAGTTCAGGCTGAAAAAAAGCCCTGGATATGTCTCCTGTATGCTCTTTTCAAGTGGCAGTGGCTGCAGCCATTGAGGATGTCTTGGCCAAGTGCCCCCTCCAAAAAAACCAAAAACCCTGGAGCCGGCAGTGAACAATTATGTTTCGGATTGCAGTCTTAAACATATTTGGGTCATGGTGCATTTATTTGGGAGGGGGAGGTGCACAGATCTTAGAAAAATACCTGCAGTTCATTCTCCAGGCACGGAATCAGCCCATGGTATCTAAGGCTTAAAATGTAAGCCAGGTTGTTCTTTCTCACAACTCGGATTGAAGCTGGTTTGAGGGAAATGCATCAAAAGGCAATGTTTCACAAGAAACAACAGGATAGATAGGTAAAGGTAAAGGGACCCCTGACCATTAGGTCCAGTCGTGACCGACTCTGGGGTTGCGGTGCTCATCTCACTTTATTGGCCGAGGGAGCCGGCATACAGCTTCCGGGTCATGTGGCCAGCATGACTGAGCCGCTTCTGGCGAACCAGAGCAGCACACAGAAACACTGTTTACCTTCCCGCTGGAGCGGGAGCTATTTATCTACTTGTACTTTGACGTGCTTTCGAACTGCTAGGTTGGCAGGAGCAGGGACCGAGCAACGGGAGCTCACCCCGTCGCAGGGATTCGAACAGCCAACCTTCTGATCAGCAAGTCCTAGGCTCTGTGGTTTAACCCACAGCGCCACCCACGTCCCGTAGCAGGATAGATACAGGATAGATAATAGGGATTGTGGCTAACATTGTGCAAACACCTCTTCTGAAACCAGTGGTGAGAGTGCCCCGGGTGCAGTGTAAACAGGAGTATCTATCTACATAGCCTCAAAGTCTCTCAGGAAGGTTATCAAGACAATTTTCTTCCTTTCTCTTTCATTCCCAGGGGAGACCCAAAATAACCTGTGCGGCAAACAGGCTGTTTCAAGACATGATTAAGAACCTGGACGTGAAAGAAAAAGCCGCTTTGCAGGACCAGGTTCTCAACAGTATTGTCACTTTGCTACTGAACCTTCAAGATCCACATCTGACTGCGGCTAAGGTAAATGATATTGTGCCTTTTTGCAAAGCCTGATAAGGATGCCCTGAGGGTGACGTCAACCAAGTTCTTTCTGGTTGGCCTTTCTGGTTGGGATGTTGTGCATTTACTTGGCAGTGCTGGCAACAGCAAGAGGCACCCATAACAGACCTTTCAATCAGTGCTGGGCAGCTGGAAACAACCAGTTAAATTTCTAGGCTGAGGGCATTGTGGGAAATTTAAATGGAAGCTCACAGGCCTAGGAAGCATCAGCAGTGTGGCCTGCTAAAGTGCCTGAACCCTAGAAGCTGCCCAAAGATGCCACATGATGGCACCAGTTCTGGTGAGGCCAACGGGGGGCTTCTCAGTGCACCCAGTGACAATGGCCACAGGTGAACAGTGCAGCTCTGTAGTCCAAGGCTTGAAGGGCCTCTAATGACAAGATGCATTGCTCATGTTTCCAAAAGCAGAAAGTTGCTTGAACAGCAGAAGAGCAATCCTCTGCTTTGCACCTATTTATCTTTGCATGGATTTGTTCTAATGATTTATTGCACTTGCTCACCACTTTTATAATTGAAGTATCCAGAATAGTGTGTGACTTTAAAATACAATTACCGACAGTTCAGTTTTTGAGGCTGACCAATAAAATAAAAGTCCAAATAAATGCAGTGCTAAAAATATAATTACGTTGGATCAGAAGACAAAGCAAAAACACCTGTATATTTTGTTGCAGTGACACAATACAGCTGGGGATAAAGGTGATATTTGAGAACAGGCCAGTTGAGGGCTGGATTGGTATAGTGGCTCCAAGAATGTGGAGTTGCCAGTCCTGAGTTCAAATCTCACCTTAGTCATGACATTCTTGGGCCGCTTAAGCAAACTACAGTCTCCTAATTTCAGCCCCTACTCCCTGTCTGGAATATAATGTGATAACGATAATGTTGACCAACCTTCCAGGACTTATGATATTACAAGTAAAAGCAGTGGTGGCTGGTGTCCATTTCAACTAGTGGGTAGAAGGCAGGGAGACCAACTATAGTTGGAGCCAGAGCCAGGCCCCAAATTGGTTTTAAGAAAGAAGGTAGGCAGGTGGCGACTGAAAGCAGATTGAGGTTGGGTTACAGTGGTCCATTCACACTAACGGCCCAGCCTCTACTGAGTGAACCATGCTTTGAAGACATAGCTCAGTCCCCGAGGAAGCAATTCCTAAAAGCTTGGGAAATAGGTGGTGTGAAGAATTCCTATGAGGAAATTATTAACTGGTAGACCTCCAAGGACCAAACTGGAAGCCCAGACAGAATAGCAGCTGATATACACCTCATTCTTCTTTTTCAGTATACTGCGCTTAAATTAATTGGATGCTGATTTTTCAAGAACAACAATTTGAAATCAACAGATATGAATTCATTAATGAATAAGGAGCAGAACATTCCGGAATTGTTAGAACCAAACTGGGGATGGGTGAAAACTTGGGCTTGTTGATGGGTTTTCCAATCTTGGGTTTCCAGCTGCTTTTGGACTACAACTCCCATCATCCCTAGCTAGCAGGAGCAGTGGTCAGGGATGGTGGGAATTGTAGTCCGAAAACAGCAGGAGACCCAAGTTTGGGAAATACTGGTTTAGAAGAAATCATGAGCTTCGAAAGCCATAATGATCTATTAAGTTACAGATAGGTAGCCGTGTTGGTCTGCCATAGTCAAAACATGAAGAAGTGTGCATGCACACGAAAGCTCATACCAAGAACTGACTTAGTTGGTCTTTAAGGTGCTACTGGAAGGATTTTTTTTATTTTTTTTTTATATATTAAGGTTTCTTTATACATTGGGTTTTGGTGGCTTTTATCATTATTTCATTTAGCTCTGCACTCAAGAGAGCTAGAAACTTCCTTCTCTAAATAAAAGTTCTGATCCTAATAACAATTCTTAAAAGATTCAGCAAACTACACAAAAGGGCTTAACAGGAAGAAGATTGCACACAATTTCTTTAGATAATTGAGGCAATTGCATTTGGCCCTTCTATAATTTATTTGGCTTTATTCGACTTTTTTTCGAATAATCTCTTTTTTTCACTAATTCTGGGGAAGGCTTCTTGTCTCTCTTGTTTTACAGAGTCGTAGAGACAGCTTAAAAGAGTGCAAAATCTTCTTGGGATGGACTGCAAATGACAACCAGGACTCTTGGAGCATGATTTGCAAGCACCTTGTGAGGCCCTTTGTGCACACTGGGATCTTTTCAATATTATCCGTAGACTTCATATCTGTTGATTTCAAATGAACCAGCGAAAGTGTGTGTGGCAGAGAAACAGGCTTCCTTCAGGCACACTGAAGGAATGTATATGCCCCTACCATATGTATTTTGATAATCCCTGGCCAATCCTGCGGAAATGTTGCATTAGAACAGTTTCCCAAACTTGGGTCTCCGGCTGTTTTTGGACTACAACTCCCATCATCCCTGACCACTGGTCCTGCTAGCTAGGGATGATGGGAGTTGTAGTCCAACGACAGCTGGGGACCCGAGTTTGGGTAACTCTGCATTAAAATACCCCCAAAACAAGAAAACCTGATGCATGTCGTCCAACGATCACATAGCCGTTACTGGATTTTCCCCCCAAGGAAGGTGATTCCATAATTTTGGCCTCCATGCATTGGATTTTACTTGCACAGGGTGTACTTGAATGTGCCATTCCCACGTGGATGGCCAGGGATGCTAGAGGCAGGGACAGCAGTCCATGTGATAGGCTGGATCCTGGAGGGGGAGCAGTATTGGCCAATCCAGCCCCATAACTCTACAAGTTTCACTTCTGTTTCTAAAAGATCCATTCTTAACTGGCAAATATACCCTGTCTATGCAGCCATTACGGTGTGTTTATCAAAGTGTTCATTTTCTAGGTTAAGGAACATCCAGGGAAACTACGGAACTTTCTGGACCAGGCGCAAGACTGTACTCAAAGCCCACAAATGTATACAAGAAATGCAGCCACCATGTTTATAGGTATATAAACAGAATCCTTTCATCTTTATTTGCCATCCCAGTTCTGTCACAGCTCGTAAGACTATTCTGCTTAGGAGGAGAAACTTATTTGAATTCTTATCTACTGAGAAGTAAATCCCCACTCAGTTCAGTGGGGATTTACTCCCAGGAAAATGTGTATAGGATTGCAGGCTCGATTTACAGTTCTGTGCACATTTACCTAGGAAGTCCCACTCAGTTTAATGTGCCTTGCTTACTTCCAAGTAAACTCATGCAGAATTTCACTGTTATCTGGGCCTGCATTCATAAGCAACTTAATAAAACACGACAGGCATGTGGTCTGTCTCTCCCTGGTGTTCATTTTTCTCCCTTTAGGTCAGTGGCTTGTCAAATGGTGTTTCCAAGAAGCCATGAAATTCATTGAAAGCTTATCAGGAGCAGAGAAGCTTCTCTGTGGAGGGAGCCTGACCATCATCACCAATCTTCCCCTGCAATGTATACTTGTAGGGAAAGTGCTAGGAATGCAGGACGTCCTCTCATTTCAGTTGGCCAATAGCAAGCCAGACCAGCCTGGCTGATGTTCTGTGTAAACCGCTGCAAACAAACAGATGTTTTTTGACAGAAAAATCTATGCAGAAAAGGTTTCCTGAGGGTAATTCTGAAAGCTTCTCCTCTAGACTTTCCCACGAGGAAATCTTACTTTTTACTGCTGTGATGCCTAGGAATCTGTTCCTAGCCCCAGATTATCAGTGGTGAGACCCAAACTCTGAAACTCCATACACCACAGATATGCCTGTTTAGTCTCTACATTGAATGATTATAAAGATGTTCATATTCTGCGAGGCATTCAGTGATGGCAGTTGTCCTGGGGTGTTGTGAGTGGGTGTTTAACCTATGGATGGCTTTTATCATTCTGTTCTTTTCTTAACCAGATTGATTTTTGTGTATGTGCATGTTTATATACTCTTCTGTTTCGTTTTGTTTATATTTCTGCTGTTGATTTTAATGTTATTTTTTGAGAGAGCCACCTTAAGGGATCAACTGACCTGTGTGGCAGATATTTTAAAAACCAATGAAAGCAATATAGTTTGGGCTCTATCTGCAGATAGTAATCTGTGTTATTGAAGAAGTTGGTGGCAAATGCTACCCTTCGTCTACAGAGATATAACTGAAAGTAAAGTAAATAGCCCTTTTTATTTACGCTGAGTATGGTGTATCTCTAGATTCTATCTTGGAGCACTTAGATTCCAGTCCTCTACAAAAGTCAGAAGTGGACTTCCTGAGGCAAGGTAAATATCATAATATCATCCAATAGTAAGATGTCTGCATTTTCTTGTATTGCTACTGGATTCAGCTGCTTATTGCTGTCTGCACTAATAACAGAAATAAAATATGCATACCTGTAGAGGAAACTGTATCTGTACCATTTCTGTACATCTTTCTTGCTGTTAAGCACAGCACTCTTTGTCATTCATGAATAGAAAAATAGATAGATAGATAGATAGATAGATAGATAGATAGATAGATAGCACACACCTATTTCCTTGTAGCAACTAGCGAATCTGTCCTTTTCCCCAATCTTAAATTCAGTTCTCCCTATTTCCACATTGCTTTGAAAATTTTCTTTTAAAAGAACATTTTCTATTCAAATCCATCAGCAAATTTAGTATGAATTTCTCCTAATATTCACTTTTCTGCAAAGCGCATTGTCTCCAGTAGAATGTAGATTCGTAATTTCCACTAAAATGTGCATTTTGTGCATACTTCACCTTGGAATATGCATTTTTGCACACCTGGCTAGAGGGGTGCAATGCAAAATTCAGAGACGTGCAGATTTCCAATGACAAGCTCTGTTTAGGTTTGCATAGTGTTTTGGAACATGCAAATTAGATAGGTTTTCCTTTAAAGATGCAAACCTGCCTATAAATGCAAACTGAACTGAATATCTTCCCCACCCCTGCCTCCTGGTCAAGGTCATACACTCTCTTTCATATCAGAGAGTTTGCGGGACTTGTTTAGTATATTTAGATCAGGGAGGCATACATACATTCTCCCAGGTTTTATCCTCCAAACAACCCTTTGAGACAGGTTAGATTGAGAAATAGTGATTAGTCCAAAGCTACCAAGGGGACTTCATGGCTGAGTGGAGATTTGAACACTGCGACACTTCCAGGGGGCTTGTCTAGCGAGCATTCATCCTGATTTGTTTTCACAGAGTGCGTACAGAGGTTATGCAATGTCTGCTGTTTACTGAGTATTCATTCTGATTTGTTTGCACAAAAGTTGTGCACCACATCAAGCGATTTGTTATCCTACACTTTCTAGCACACATTTTCCTATCACTTCCCTTTCCTGAACAAAGTTTGGCGTTGTGGGGGTGGGTGCAAGAGTGCAAAATCCACTTCAATTGTGCAACCGGAAATGACCGGTATATAATTGTATCCCACCCACAAAACAGTGACAATCTGGAAGCTTCTCCTGGCTCCTAGCCTCTAACCCTCTAATCACTACAACCCACCAGCTCTCTTGTGTCTCTTCATTCATTGCAAAATTAATTTCGCCGCTTTTCATTCCCACCTTTGTCATGAAAAGCTTTCACAGATGCACAAACAAAACAATCCCTCTCACTCGCTCATGTGTATGACACACACTGTTTAGCCTTACAGTATCTCTTCTTTCTCTACTCCATGGTATGCTAAGGCATAGAATGCTTCTTTGTTAACCCAGCCTTGCCCAAAGCAGCTGGTATATTTGACAGGGAGGAGAACTGGGTCATTCCCATGTCAAGTTGTTGATCTGCCCTTTCCTCTTTGTCTCAGCTTTCAGCTCTTTCCCATCAGAAGCACAGCGCCCTGTCCCAGTCGTTCCAGAACCAGAAAAAGTACGCAGGTACTGCGCAGACCTGTTCAGATGTTCCCGCTATTTCCCAAGGTACGTTTTCTTTCAGGCTGTACGGTGAAAATTAAGCGTTAATAGGTTTTTTAAAAGCTACCATGTTTACAGGACAAGAATGAAAACAAGAGGGCTAAATATTCCTGAGCAGTGGGGGTGAAAATAGGCTGCAGAGCATTTTTTTGCTACTAAGGATGACTGTAGACATGGTGGCGATGTCTTTTCACACATCCACCCTGTTTGTATAGAAGAGCATAACATGCCTTAAGAAGAGCCCTCCTGAATTAGGCCAACATCTCGCCCAGCATCCTATTCTCAAAAGTCACATCCACACCATACATTTAATGAACATGGCATCCCCCAAACAATCCTGAGAACTGTCATTTGTTCAAGGTGCTGGGAATCATAGCTTTGTGAGGGGTAAACTACAGTTCCCTGTTGTCTTTGTCCATGGAGTTTTCTTGGCAGGGATACTGGAGTGGCTTGCCGGTTCCTGCTCCAGGTGGATCATGTTTGGTCAAAACTCTCCACTATAACCTGTCCATCTTGGGTGGCCCTGCACAGCAGAGCTCATAACTTCTCTGAGTTATTCAAGCCCCTTCGCCACGGCAAGGCAGTGACCCAAGAAGGGGATCATAAAGAAGGCTGATCGCCGAAGAATTGATGCTTTTGAATTATGGTGCTGGAGGAGACTCTTGAGAGTCCCATGGACTGAAAGAAGATCAAACGTATCCATTCTTAAGGAAATCAGCCCTGAGTGCTCACTGGAAGGACAGATCCTGAAGCTGAGGCTCCAATACTTTGGCCACCTCATGAGAAGAGAAGACTCCCTGGAAAAGACCCTGATGTTGGGAAAGATGGAGGGCACAAGGAGAAGGGGACGACAGAGGACGAGATGGTTGGGTGGTGTTCTTGAGGCTACCAACACGAGTTTGACCAAGCTGCGGGAGGCGGTGGACAGGGGTGCCTGCCGTGCTCTGGTCCATAGGGTCACGAAGAGTCGGACACTTCTAAACGACTAAACAACAACAACAAAACTACAGTTCCCGGTATTATTTCAGGGGAGAGTTGTGCTTTAGACGTTCCTCTAATGTTTGGTGTGGGTGTGACCTCAGTGGTCAAACAGATGCCTATAGGAAGTCCACAAGCAGGATCTGGGTGCAACGCCACTCTTTCCCACCTGCAATTTCCACCAACTGGTATTCAGTGGCATACAGTCCCCTGGCAATAGTGGCATACCGTCCCCTAAATGTCCCCCTGGTGCTTCCTTCCCAAAGCCTGGGAAGTTTCTGCCTGGCTTGGGGAGGGAGGCACGATGCTCTCAACAGGGTCCAAGAGTCCTCCCACCACCTTCCTCAAGCCCACCTGGCTTTGGGAAGGAGGCAGGAGGGCTCCGGCATCCTTTCAGAGGCTTGGTGCCTCTTTCCCAAAGCCCGGGAAGCTTCTGCCCAGCTTAGGGAGGAAGGCGCGGTGCTCACACACGCGATGTCGGGAAATCGTGATGTCAAGTGTACACCGTCCTGTCCCTCCATCCTCCTTGCAAGCTGGCGGCTCTAGCCCTAACTGTTCCCCTACGAAAAAATTAACTGCACCCTACAGTGTGGCAGTGAAGAAACTAGTAACCCATGGCTAGTAACCCATAATAGTCTCAGCCTCTGTGAATTTCTCTAATCCTCTTTCAAAGCCATTCAAGTTTGTGGCCATCCCTACCTTTGCCTTTGAATCATGGTGGGATTTTGGTTTGTTCCTGTTCTTGTTTTTTTATGTCTTTTATATTGCAATTTTATGTTGTGAACCGCCCTGAGATCTACAGATGAAGGGCAGGTATACAAATTTAATAAATAATAATAATGATACCTCTTATGGTAGCAGATTCCACAATTTAACTATTTGCTGTATAAGGAAGTACTCTTCTTGGCTGTCCCAAAAGGTGAGGTAGAATCTGTCCTGCAGCCAGGGGGGATGCATAAAAAAGCACACTGATCCCAAAAACCTCCCCGCCCCATGCCTTATTTCCCCCAAGATGAGAAGCTGGAACGTGGAAAAGTGACTGGCAGACCCAATTATTGTATTGCAACATATAGGAGGAGAAGCGTTCTGTGCACTCCTTTTAGTAGGAAAATAAGCAGGACTGGTCCACTAAGGTGAAGTAAGCAGGACTGATCTAAGACAAAGTATGAAAGGCTCTCAATGCCTCATCTCACCCCATCCCATCATGTTGTACCTAAGGCCATCCATACTATTTTGGTATATGTGGCAAAAAAATTCCACAAATGTCTCTCCTTGCCCCCAGCAGTAAAAATATGAGATGATAAATATCTACTCCCATTTAATGACATCCCAAATCAGCACAGACTCCTCACTCTGCCTCATGGTAGACTCTTGTCAGCCCCCATCCCACATTAAATGGGGCAGACACATATAACCTCCCCTGCCCCCGTGTCAAGACTAGTAGTTTTATTTTGTTTTGTCATTATGCACTTTGGTCTCACACAGGCATGGCTAGACTTGGCCCTGCAGCTGTTTTGGGACTACAATTCTCATCATCCCTGACCACTGGTCCTGTTAGCTAGGGATGATGGGAGTTGTAATCCCAAAACAGCTGGAGGGCCAAGTTTGGCCATGCCTATCTCAGAGAATCCCACCTGGACCAATAGTTATGAGATCGAAAGGTGTGTACTGCATCACCTACTGAAATGTTAATGATGATTCCTTTTCTTGCTGACCTTTCTGCTTTACAGATCTTGTATTTGACGCCTGTATCTGAAGTTAATATCCATCTGAATAAAGAGCACTGTATGAAATTTCACAGTGAAGGCTTATTGTGGCGTTCCTCTCTGAGGTTAGGTAGTTTTTGCTACTAGAATTGGATAGGAAAGTAGCTTTCTTAAGGAGAGGTGGATCATTTGATGTCCTTCCTTTGGCATTATCTTAATGTGTCTTCTAGGCAGTAATCAAAACCCTCCTTAAGATGGAAGTGTATGAAACCTCCTTCCAGCAGCTTGCTTGCTGCCCACAGCTGCCTGCACTCCCATTGATTCAAGTATCTGCTCATTCACTTCAAAAATATGAAGCAGCCATTACTAGGAATGTTTAAGGGGCAACATAATAGGCTTAACAAAATGTGGCAGGGAGAGGGGGAGAGAGCTCACAACTGAGTTTTGCATGTTCATGGACCTCTGGAAAGATCTGTTATTCAAAGGGGAAATGTCATATGACCATTATGCTGCCTTAGCATTTTAAAATGTGACGCAGACTTGGGAGCTTTTAATTTTGAACAGAGGGGTGGGTGTGCAAACGTGCCCAGAACCAGCCCTGCCATTAGGCAGATGATGAAGGGGCAAGAAACAGCAGTGGGGTCTGATGTTTTATTATGTTTCTGTATATGCTGGAAACCACCCAGAGTGGCTGGGGCAACCCAGGCAGATGGGTGGGTAACAAATTATAAAATTATTGCTACTATTAATATTATAAGTGCACAGACAGAATTGTGTGTGCCATACAGAGAGTCCTGCGCCCCTTAAACCAGGGATGGGGAACCTCAGGCCCAGGGCGGCTTGATGTGGCCATCCAGGTCTCTCTCTCAGGCCATTGGGACATTCTCCAGACCACACTCTCTTCCCAGCCATACCCTGCTTCAGACTTTCCCGGAATGTCTTTACCTGCCTTGAAAGTGCCTTTGAATTCTGTTAATGCCTCTAGCTTGCCTGGATGAGGACTAGAGAGGAATGTGTGAGTGTGTGTATACACCCCATTGCAGGAGTGCCATCTAGGAGAGGCCAAAGTTTCAAAAAGGCAGCCAGGCCTTCTCAATAATCTGTGGCCTGCAGCAGGCCTCATGGCCTCCTCCCGGTGCGTGATGTCAGATATGTGCCCCATGTGTGTGATGGCACACGCGTGTGTCGGTCCCCTCCAAAGTTGAGCAGCACCCAGCACCTGTGCACCACTGTGTGTACAAAAGTAACATTTATCACCATCGCTCCATCTACTTTTGCCTTTGGTCCCACTCACCACTGGCATGTGTGTGTCCCACACCACTACCACCGAAGGTGTCCCACAATAAAATGCAGTCCTCGTGTTGAAAAAGTTTCCTCTCCTTTGTCCTAAACAAACTGGCAGACCTCTGGTGAGGTGGAAGAAGCTGTCCTGAAAGTAAGATCAAACAGGCAGTTCAGGTGGCTTCATCTGTGGGGCTGCGGCACCATGTTAGCCTTCAACTCAGGCAGTAGGATATCTTAGGACTGCAGGGTATGGGTGGGTGCGTGTGGAACTGAGATGCTTTAGCTTTATTTCCAGTGATATTTTTTTCTGATCAAAATTACAATCCGCTTCTTTCTCCCTCACCTTGCAGATTTCCAAACTCATATTTACAAA
Organism: Podarcis cretensis; assembly: GCF_951804945.1. Classification (NCBI taxonomy): domain Eukaryota; kingdom Metazoa; phylum Chordata; class Lepidosauria; order Squamata; family Lacertidae; genus Podarcis; species Podarcis cretensis. Next base: position 85,200,929 of record NC_137173.1, read on the forward strand.
TTATGCATCTGAAATCCTGCAAAGAAGGGGGGGGGGTAGTAATTGCATGTAAAAACTATTAGGATGGAGCAAATTGAGCACCCCTTCCTCTCTCAGCTTTCCAAGGCTTTAATTTATTTATTTATTCATTGAACATCATTACACATCATTACATTTTAGTATAATATGCAGTTTGCCACTCCTTACTCCGTTTGAAAGCACTGGCTCTCTGGAAGAAGAAACAGTTAACTTTCAAAAAGATTTCTAGACTGTCCTGGCACCTTGTTAATAAGCAGAATGAACCGCTTGCAGTATCTGTTCGGGAACAAACAAGAAAACTAAGTGAGGCTTTAGGGTCAGAGGCAGATTTGCCATTATACATCACCAAGGACAATGTGTCAAGTGGTATGTTTATCTGTGAAGTGGAAAGGAAATTAACAATTGCTGGAACAATTCACCCGGCATGTGTTCTCTGGAGCAACACAAATGACTGATGTCTTGCAATAATTATGGAGCCCGATCTATTCAGAAAGGAAGTTACTAGCATATTCACTTTGCTTGTTAACTGATTTGTTAGCTGTCCAGAGTGCACAAGGCAGAACAGAAAGTTTGCACTGCTGCTTCTAACATTTCCTAACAAGCTTTCCATTTGCCTCATAAATACAAAGTTGTCAAGCTGCTGTGTGTCATCTTGCAGGCAATATTATTCACAGTACTTTAATCTCCGAATGATTTTCAAAAGTAATGGTCCAGTATGCTCCACTGATCGCAGTATATATTTACAACCTACATGCAGGGGGGGGGGGGAACCTGGCAACCATTTGCCAGAGATGGCAATGGCATGGACTGTTACTTACTTTTCTTGACTTTGTTCCAAGAAATGTCACATTCTGCATGCAAATATTACGTGCCTTATTCTGAAGCATATTTTGCAGAACTTGCCATTATTTGATAGGATCAGCATGGCGGGAGAAAAAAGACACAGGTAAAAAGAGTGACAAAATGGTATTTATTTTGTTTGCTTGAATATCTGTCTTTAACCTATTTTTCCATATGCAAAGCAGCCAACAGAGTCCAATGATGGAATGGGTGACTGTGTCCATTTCAGCTTCTGTTTCTTGTTTCTTGTTTCCACTCTTACTTGTGTTTGTTTTATTTAAATATTTCTATACTGCTTTTCAAAAAAAATGTGGCAAGGTGGTGTACAACAGTGTGAAACAATAAGGCTTCATAGAAATGTATACATCATGTAATAGGTCAAGAATGAACAACAAAAAGTGAACTAACTGGTTGATCAGTCCGGTTCTTAAGTTCATTTCTCCACATTTCCACATCAGTTTGCCAGTTAAAAAAAAAGTCATAAAAACTCAACTTTCTCCTAATAGAAACACTTTATGAGTGTTTCTACTATCCTGAAACTGGCACACCCATCTCCAAAGTGTTTCCAAGTAAACACTTTTGCTTTCTGCTACATACATCTACGGGAAGCGGGTGGTGCTGTGGGTTAAACCACAGAGCCTAGGACTTGCCGATCAGAAGGTCGGCGGTTCGAATCCCCACAACGGGGTGAGCTCCCGTTGCTCGGTCCCTGCTCCTGCCAACCTAGCAGTTCGAAAGCACATCAAAGTGCAAGTAGATAAGGTAAACGGCGGGAAGGTAAACGGCGTTTCCGTGCACTGCTTTGGTTTGCCAGAAGCAGCTTCGTCATGCTGGCCACATGACCTGGAAGCTGTACGCCGGCTCCCTCGGCCGATTAAGCGAGATGAGCGCCGCAACCCCAGAGTCGGTCACGACTGGACCTAGTGGTCAGGGGTCCCTTTACCTTACATACAAATACAGTGGTACCTCGGGTTAAGAACTTAATTCCTTCTGGAGGTCCGTTCTTAACCTGAAACTGTAGTTAACCTGAGGTGCCACTTTAGCTAATGGGGCCTCCTGTGCCGCCACTGCGTGATTTCTGTTCTCATCCTGAAGCAAAGTTCTTAACCCGAGGCATTATTTATGGGTTAGAGGAGTCTGTACCCTGACGTGTCTGTAACCCCAGGTACCACTGTATAGCAGTGGATTGGGATTGCCTCTGCCAAGAGAAACCATAAGCCGTGAAATAGGCATGACCTCTCTATGGTCTGCTTTTTTGGCTGTGTCTATCACAAACAACAATATCATAAACCATGAAATTGTCACAGAACACTTTTAAAATTTCATGTTTAAAAATTGATTGTTTTCAATATTTATTTATTTTAAAAGCTTGGGTTGTTTTTAAAAAAGAATTGTCAGGATTTAACCAAAGTACGCTCCATGGAAACATGCATATTTTATGGTGTTTTTTTAAAAAGAAATAAAATAAATAGATAAATCACCATAGTAACAGTTTGTTTAAACGTTATATGTGAAGCAGTATTCAAGAAGCATGCTTAATGGATATGAAATGGCAAAGTAATAAACAGATTACATTTTTAGCAACCAGGGTGGCAATTTGTAGTATGTACGTGATCTGAATAGCACAGTCTTTTTGCATTAAGGCTTTGCAAATATTTATTTTAGCCATTGACAAAATTAACTTAGTCTTAGTCTCCAATGTCCACCGGCAATGTCAGTTATAGCCCCTCTGCCCTCTGGCAGATATCCACTTACATTTCTCAAACATAATAATGGGTCAAAACAAAAAAAATTCCTTCCAGTAGCACCTTAAAGACCAACTAAGTTAGTTCTTGGTATGAGCTTTCGTGTGCATGCACACGAAAGCTCATACCAAGAACTAACTTAGTTGGTCTTTAAGGTGCTACTGGAAGGAATTTTTTTTGTTTTGACTATGGCAGACCAACACGGCTACCTATCTGTAACTGGAACTATGGAAGGCATAATAATGGGTGTATGTCAGCAACTCTTTGAGCTTCTTTGCCTGCAGAATCAGCTTGGAATCTATCCTAACAAACCGCACAGCATAAACAATGTGCAGAGAGACATCAGTTGACCTTATCAAAGCAGAAGTCTGTATATAATTGAGCACATTTAACCTGGTTACCTGTTGCAGACAATGTTCAAAATGTAGCAAAGACTGTCAAACGAGAAACATGGTGTGTCTGAAAACAAGATACAGGGGTTGTATTCATCGTGCAGCTAAGCTGAACATTACCCTTGAGCAAAAGAACATTCTTCTCCCTCTCCTCTCCACATGCCCCTAAAATATATTCTATGGGTTTCACCAACCCTCTGAGCATAGCTGTCAAACGTCCCTTATTTGGCGGGACAGTCCCTTATCCCAGCACCATATCCCGCTGCTGTCCCTTATTGATGAGGCTTCGTTTGGCTGCTGGCTGGGCTTTTTGCCTTTGGCTCAGAGGGGTTCAGAATCTAAACATACCTGTGCCCGGAAAATCCCTTATTTTGGCTGCTGATCCCTTATTTTCGAGGCTGCTTGTCCCTTATTTTCAAATCTGTAAGTTGACAGCTATGCCTCTGAGACAATTTTGGGAAAAGTGCAGGGGGAGGAGAAGGGGAAGTTCTCTTGTGCTAACACTAATACTTGCACTAGTGCAAAAAGTTTCGGTTTCCCATTTTTCCAATCACCAGTTCTCCACATTTGCATGTCAGCTTGCTGTTGTCATTTTTAAATTCCTCGTGAAGATTCATTAGCATTTTAGTACAAATTTCTCCTGAAGTACACATTTTTGTGGGTAAATTCCTGCCAGTATGCACATTTTTGCAAAGCCATCCCCCCAATATAATGCATTTCTGCATCTTATTTTCTCCAATACAGTATATGCATCTTTATGCACACTAGTAGATGCATTTTTATACATATTACTTGGCCGAAGAACTGTATTACCAGAATTTGGAGAAGTGTGAATTTTGAAGAATAGCTATGGATTGTTTCGAAAGGTGCAGATGCGGTAAATTCTCCTTAATGCAATCTGGATCAGATTTTTCCGTATAAGCATACATGAGTGGAAGTAAACATGCCTTGTGTTTCTTCCAGTAGCACCTTAAAGACCAACTAAGTTAGTTCTTGGTATGAGCTTTCGTGTGCATGCACACTTCTTCAGATACACTGTGCATGCACACGAAAGCTCATACCAAGAACTAACTTAGTTGGTCTTTAAGGTGCTACTGGAAGGAATTTTTTTTGTTTTGACTATGGCAGACCAACACGGCTACCTATCTGTAACTTGTGTTTCTTGTTATAAATACATTTGCTTTTGTCACCAGTGCTTTAAACATGCTAGCACACATTTTCCCCACGTGCAATTTAAAGTGACTGGAGCTGATGAAAGTTATAGTCCAAAACATCTGGAAGACAGCAGGTTGGTGAAACTGCTTTAAAGTATTCTTTTTTCCTTCCTTTTCCTCTTCTGAGCCTCAGCATTCCCCCCCCCCCTTTTCTCCATTGCTCTCTTTTAGTAATTGCTTTCAGGCAGAGTGTGTGCTAGGGAGAGGGAGAGAGAGCGCGCTAGGTAGCAAGGGAATTAATTAACAGGCATCTTGTATGGCTATGCCTCTGTAGCTGCTGAATGATGTGTTCGAGAGATGTTGGACAATCAATTATACTGGGAGGCTTGATGCTGAATTTTTGCCAATGCAAAAAAGATTTCCAGTATGCCTTGTGGTGTTTTGTTTATACATAATGCATTCCTTAAAAAAAAAACACAATAAAACAAATCACCTTCAATATTGCTCCCTTATTTTTTTAAAAAAGATAAAATATTACCACCACAACTCAGACAGGAGCACACTCTGAGGTTTCCTGCAGCATTTAGCAGGGCTTGTTTTCAAGACAGCTAATTTCATTGTAACTTAACAACTCGATATGACATAAACCACCGGTCCATTTTCAGGGTGAATGAACAGATCACCCTACTCCTTTATGCTGAATTTCAGGGCAAGTAGTAGCACACAGAACAGTCTTACTACTTTAAGTTTTATTTGTCCTGACGTAGTTATCCCTGTTCCAAAACATGCACATGATTTTGAGATACACAGTATTCTTAATAACAGCCTGATAAACCCATCATTGCCCACAGCATAAACTCTTGTTTATTTTGTCTCGCTGTTGCCTTTGGTCAAGAGGTGCGGCAGGTTTGGAAACCCGAGAATGGTGATGGAAGTCAGATGAGTGAACAGCACACGGCTAGTCATGATGCCTTGGTTACAGATACCCCCACCTGTTGTCAATTTCCTGTCTTGAGCAGCAGGTAAGACTCAATGGTCTTACAAGCCCCCTTCTAACTGGATTCAGATTTAATCATGCTTACAGTAAACCCACTAAAATTAGTGGAATTTGGAAATTTAGAACTGCAGCGTGCCCCAGAGCACATAAGTAAACTTATTTATGGCTCTTGTGAAAAACTAAGCATGAAAATAAAATGGTAGGCCTTTGTAGGCCTGATCAAGAATATTTCATTACACTCTTTGTGACAGCAGCAAAAGAGGAAAACCTGTCAGAGTCCGCAGGCAGGAACATCTGTTTTCAGTCAATAAATGACACCAAACGGATGCGGGCATGTTACAGAGGTAGAAGCTAGACTACTCTTGCCTTAAAATCAAGGTAATCACAGCATGAACCTTGGTTTCTGGGACAGGTTCTGCCTCCAAAGTGCGGCCAACAAACAACTGATGAGGACTCTTAACCTGCTAAATCTGCTTTAACACTTATTAACACACTTGCAGGTGAGATGGTATGGCAGATACCTGTAACATCCCATTACAGCCCAGGCTTTGAAACTAACTACACATTGTGTGTTTTGTTAAAGCAAACTATTTCAGCAACTGTGTGTGTGTGTGTGTGTGTGTGTGTGTTTTCTGATGTTTTCAAACTTTTGGGTTACATCACCCATTTCTTTCTGAAAAGCTAATCTGCACATTGTGTTGAAATTGCATGGCTTGTAGTTATGCCGGTAGGTTTTTTAAAAGTGTTTATTTTATGTATGTGTGTGTGTGTGGATTCCCATCAGAACCGCAGCACATAGGGAAGGAAGGTTTAACTCAACCCTCCCCAGCTGTTATTCTGACAGATCCCATTCCTCTGAACTTGACATACCAATGGTGAGACTTCCATTGGTGCCAATGGGATATTTTTTCTCTCCCCCAGTCACCGGGGTATGATTTCTATCAGGATTATGGAAGGGGAGGGAAGGATTTATTTGTATAATAATAATAATAATAATAATAATAATAATAATAATTTCTACCCTGCCCATCTGGCTGGGTTTCCCCAGCCACTCTGGGCGGCTCCCAACAGAATATTAAAAACACGATGAAACATCAAACATCAAAAACTTCCTTAAACAGGGTTGCCTTCAAGTGTCTTCTAAAAGTCGGATAGTTGTTTATTTCCTTGACATCTGATGGGAGGGCGTTCCACAGGGCGGGCGCCACTACCAAGAAGGCCCTCTGCCTGGCTTCCTGCAACCTTACTTCTCTCAGTGAGGGAACTGCAAGAAGGCCCTTGGAGCTGGACCTCAGTGTCCGGGCTGAACAATGGGGTTGGAGACGCTCCTTCAGGTATACTGGGCCGAGGCTGTTTAGGGCTTTAAAGGTCAGCACCAACACTTTGAATTGTGCTCAGAAACGTACCGGGAGCCAATGTAGGTCTTTCATGACCAGTGTTATATGCATTCCAAAACCACTTAATATTTAAAAATCTCTTAAGTGTACAGAAATGCAACATAATAATGCAATAGAAATGCAATGAAGTAGTATCACAAAAATGAAAACACAATGTTAAAACCATTAAAACTGTATTAGATAAACAGATAAAAACAGGAATTCAGGAATAACAGGGTCCAGTCTTACGGGTCACGGAAAGCTTGGGTTAAAACTGCCTTCTTCATACACCTTGGAAATTGGAGAGCCCTGAATCTAGGAGTAAGTTTTTTAAATCCCCTTCCATGGCTACAATCCATGAAATTAATGTAAGGCACGGTTATGTCCTTATAAAAAATAGTGTTAACTCACAATTGATTTTATAGCCATAATGATTTTTTTTTATAAGCAGTCATATATAAGTATTAATTTTAATCCTATTCATTTACAGTGTAATCATGTGCATATCAACTCAGAAATATGTCCCACTGAGCTTTCTTCTATGTAAATGTGTAAAGGATGTTAGCTTTAATAAGTTATCCATTGAACCATATTTGTCTGAGCTTCTGTTTTAAATAAACCAAAAACGAACCCTGGGTAAGTGCCTGGAACCCCAGTCAGAGATTGGGGTGGCGCACTCCAGTATCCTGAGAGATATTTTTCTTCGCCCTTATTTGATAAACGCTTTTACTGCCTGCAAAGTCACATCATGTGTAGCTGTTTGCAAATATTTTGTACATAGATGCCCAAGTTGACTGTTTATATGAATAAAAAGGGGGGATGGATCAAATAATTGTTATGGAAGCGTTTTCCTTTTAGTCATAGATGGTGTGGTATGAAACAAAATTTCCTTGTTTTGCTCATAAGGTTATCCTGTACTTTTTCAAAATGTTGATTAGGGGGGAGTATGGGACATGGGTGGCGCTGTGGTCTAAACCACTGAGCCTCTTGGGCTTGCCGATAGGAAGGTCGGCAATTCAAATCCCCTTGACGGAGTGAGCTTCTGTTGCTCTATCCCAGCTCCTGCCAACCTAGCAGTTTGAAAGCACGCCAGTACAAGTAGATAAATAGGTTCCTCTGTGGTGGGAAGGTAAACAGCATTTCCATGTGCTCTGGTTCCGTTGTGCCAGAAGTGGTTTAGTCATGCTAGCCACATGACCCAGAAAGCTGTCTGTGGACAAACGCTGGCTCCCTCAGCCTGAAAGCAAGATGAGCGCCACAACCCCATAGTCGCCTTTGACTGGACTTAACCATCCAGGGGTCCTTTACCTTTCTACCTAGGGGGGAGGAAATAACTGCATTTAAAGTATTTACATGAATAACAATTTAACACATGATTTTATAAAACAGTATTCTAATTTGGTAATGCAGTATAAACTAGGTAATATGGTCCAGTGGACTAGGGAATCACATGGTGGGGGATGAGAACAAAATACAGTTTGGGGGAAAAGCAATTTTGCTTTGCTTAATCACAGTTTTCACACCATTATCCAAAAGATAGGATCCCAAGGATCACACATCTGGTGTTCTGAACTTCAGCAATGTGGTGGTAAGTGCTGTAATCTTCCAAGCATGTGTGAAACCTAGAATTAGCACCACTGAGTTGAATATAATAACAACACTAAAAAAAATTAAAAATGTCAGTCCAGTGCATAAATCAATATCCAATTTTCTCAAACAACTTTGCACAGCTTAGCTTGCCTCTCATCACGGTGAACTTGACCACTCTGTAGAATGTGCTTCCATGTTTGTTGTTGTTTAGTTTGTTGTTGTTTGCAACTCAATATTCCCTTCTAGGAAGAGAGTGCAACAATTTACTGCATCAATATACTGCCGTGCAAGATTCCAGGGGTTCCAGTTGCTTGCCCAGAGTTTGTGTTTCGTTTTGGAATGAGGCACAGTGGAGACTGTGGTTTCTTTAGGATACAGGTGAAACTCAAAAAATTAGAATATTGTGGAAAAGTTCATTTATTTCAGTAATGCAATTTAAAAGGTGAAACTAATATATGAGATAGACTCATGACATGCAAAGCGAGATATGTCAAGCCTTTATTTGTTATAATTGTGATGTTTATGGCGTACAGCTGATGAAAACCCCAAATTAACAATCTCAGAAAATTAGAATATTAAATGAAATCAGTAAAACAAGGACTGCAAATAGAGCAATATTGGACCTCTGAGAAGTAGAAGCATGCACATGTACTCAGTACTTGGTTTGGGCCCCTTTTGCATCAATTACTCCCTCAATGCGGCGTGGCAAGAATGCTATCAGCTTATGGCACTGCTCAGCCTTCAGCTCTTCTACATTGCTCGGTCTCATGTCTCTCATCTTTCTCTTGGCAATGCCCCATAGATTCTCTATGGGGTTCAGGTCAGGTGGGTTTGCTGGCCAATCAAGCACAGTAATCCCATGGGCATTGAACCAGGTTTTGATACTTTTGGCTGTGTATCTCGCTTTGCATGTCATGAGGCTATCTCATATATTAGTTTCACCTTTTAAGTTGCATTACTTAAATAAATGAACTTTTCCACAATATTCTAATTTTTTGAGTTTCACCTGTATATGGTTTATTTGCATTTACTGTATATACAACCTGAGCCTACGATGGAGGTGTTCGCAGCATTAACATCCCAAAAAGGTCTTTTTTCTCCTATAGTCACAGCCTTGGATTCAAGCAGAAATATTGCTCAAACTTTCTCTAGAGTTGCTGCTTTTTCTTCTGGGCTACATCACTGTAACTTTCCATACCAAACTCTGGCTTCGTCCTTCTAACTAACCACAAGCTGGGATAGAGGGCCCCACCCATTGCCATCTCACACAGAGTCCCTTTCCTTTGTTTCCCTTAATGGTCCATCACCCAGGCTATCAGCTCAACACAGGACACTTTGTTTATGCTTTTAACAGTTGCAGGATCCAAGAGTTAGAAGGATCTTGCATACAGCTTCCTTTCTCCCTCCTTTCAGCTTCAGTTGGATAAGGCAACTTTGTACAATTCGACATTGTTCACTAATAAAACAAATTATAACCTTTACCATACCTATAACTAGTCAATTATCAACCCATGAGGCTTTAATGTCATCCGTTAAGAGATCTGATCCCCTCCTAAATCCCAGAGGGGTTGCAAACAGGAGACATAAGCCCTGTACTTGGTTTATGCTCTCATGCCTCAGGGCTAGACAGCTGAGTGCTAAGGGAGAGTTTGGAATAGAGAAGTCCAAGAATTGACAGAAATGAAAACTGGAGAGGATATTGCCCACCTCTGCTTATTCATGCCCAGGACAGAAAAAAACCTGAAGCAACAACAAAATATTACAAAAATACAGTGTTACAGATAAAAATGTTCCATTAATACAAGGTTACTAATATATATAAAGCATTAACAAATTGTTTTCCTTCTGACACACCCTCCCTCTCAGTCTCTGAGTTCTCACCCAGGGTCCAACAAACTCTCGGCTCATGCACAAAAATCTCACAATGAGAAGAGTTCCTGGAAACAGCAGACATCACCCTAGTCTCTCACTCTAGACTTGGTTATTTGGGGCAGGCCCATGGTAGATGGTACTTGCTCATTCTGTCCACAGCTGTGTCCCATTCAGCTGTACCCTCCATACCTAGTTGTTGAGTTTCCCAGGGGGTCCAGAAGATGGGAAAACGGTCCCACCACCATCACTCACAGCTCTTCACTGTCCTTACCTCCTCCTCCAGCTGCTATTCGCTGCTGTTATTGCTTTCAGTCAGCAAACAATATGCAGTTGATTATGTCCCGCCCCCCTCACCTTGCCTTGTGTTACCTGTGCATTGACATGAATGGGATGAAATAACATAATGGCACCATAATTTTGCCATGGTGGACAGCAAGATGAATAATGTAGTTTTTGGCAGAAGATGAACTGCAGCAGAACGGAAACATATGGCAAATACACCGTGGAATGGAAAATGATGCCTTCTTGCATCACTAGTAGGACGACTTTAATTGGATTCTCAAGGTTTATGAGCAACGTTTGCTCAAGTAATACTGTACATATTGCCGATAAGTCATAGCACACTCCAAATTACCTTTTATTAAGACACATCAGGTTCAAAGCATTCTAGCAAAAAAGCTACTGAACAGAGACGAACAACATTTGCTGCTGTTTATGGGATGTTATAATTGGCCTGAGGGTTAGAAAGGAGTACTTAATAATCAAAGAGGCCCTTATGTTTGAGGTTCAGCTCGTGAGGTTACAGGCAAGCCCATTTATAAAGTACACAAAATTTTGTAAGGAAATGCCACGCTTTGTAGTGGATAGACAGCAGACGCACATATCAACACTTCCAGCTTTAATAGCTGTACTGGAGAGAGTCATGACCTTCTCCACATCTTCTCATTAGGAAAAGGAATACTAATGCTATTGATTCACTTCCTCAACAGTGTTGTGGTTTGGCACACTGCAGCTCTCCTTCACAAAGGAGTGTGAGAAGGGAGAAAGCAATTCTTGTTCCCTGTGCAGATGTGCCTTTTCTGAACTGAGCATGTGTAATTTTTCCAAACAGATTTTGAACAAATTTGATCTGATGGCTAGATATACGCTGCCCCTTCAAACTGCTGCCAAGTATATCCTAAACAGCCTCATTTTGTGAAGGTTTATAAAGCAAAGGAATCCTGATATGTGAATACCGTATTTTTCCGTGTATAAGACTAGGGTTTTTTTACCCAAAAAAATTGGTTTAAAATTGGGGCTTGTCTTATACACAAGTAGTGCTGAGAGGTATTTTGGGGTCTTATACATGGGGGCGTATTATGCACGGAAAAATACAGTAGATGCTAGGAGAGGATATATCTGTTAAATATCCTTCTGTATGTTCAGCAGAGTGCATCCCTTTGCAGCTTAAAAGGGAAGCTTAGGCAGGCTAGTTTTAGCTTTTTAGTTTTAAGTAATCCAGGATGCTTTAAGGCAAACTTTTCTCCCTCTTAAAATAATAATCACACAAACAGTCATGTAAAAGGTAAAGGTAACATTTGCTCATTCAGAATACTGGCTGAAGATACAGCCGCTTTGTTCAGGCAGGCTTAAAATAGCAAAGACATGCTTAAGTCTAGCTTAAGATGGTGTCTGAACAGTGGAGCTCAGACTTAGCATATGTTCTCGCATTTCTGGCTTGGTGATGAGCTGAAGAGCAAAGAGGAAGTGCCCGGTCAGGTGAGGAGGTTATAGATAGCTATAGTGGGAGTGGCTCTCAGAGTTCTCTCTAGCAAACTTACAGGAAAACTCCATGAGCTTCAGCTCCTATGGTGTGCCTATCTAGCAAATATGCATCGTTGGTTTGGCTGCATTGTAAATATCTCACAAGGATCACGCCCATAGCTGCCAACTTACAGATTTGAAAATAAGGGACCAGCAGCCTCGAAAATAAGGGATCAGCAGCCAAAATAAGGGATTTTAGTCAACCAACTCCTTTCCCCCATAACAGTCAATCGAAGGAGCCTCCAAAACAAATCCAAAAGCCCCCCTCCCACGAGATCGCCGCCCGCCATTGTACTCAACCAGCTCCTTTCCTTTTCCCCCACCATGTGCCCCCGCTCCAGACAGACCTTCTCCCCGGCAAGGGTTAGTGGGCCGTCGATGACGTATCCATCTGATTCTGAGCACAGGTATGTTCAACTTCTGAGCCCCTCTGAGCCAAAGGCCGAAAGCCAAGCCAGCAACCAAACAAAGCCTCAAGCAGTGGTTCCCACAGCGCAGCAACCCAGCAAAGGGGATGCAGCAAGGAAAACCACCGTCACCTCTCCGCTGGGAAGCGCTGAGCAAAGTTGAGTCCCCAGGCAATGCGGCCAGGCACAAGGCATGCACGCTCCACCCCCCAGTCGTTCTTAGACTCCTTACTGGGTGAGCAACGCAGCCAAGCAACACAGTTGGAGCCTCCCTCCTCCCTGGCCGGCAGGGAGGGAGGGAGAGGAACTGCTTCCTTTAAAACCCAGGAAATTTAAGGGACATCATCAATAAGGGACAGCAGCGGGACACAGCGCTGGGATAAGGGAGTTTCCCGCCAAATAAGGGACGGTTGACAGCTATGATCACGCCCACTTCCCCTCTCACTTCCCCAAATTGCTGTCCCTGCCAGCTCTGTCATCATCACCTAACCTCTGTGCATCTTCCCAAACTTGTACCCCTTGAAAGGTGAAAGGTGTGCACTGGGAGCCACCACCTGTACATGCACACTTCTTCCACACAATTGCCTGCTTTTATGTGGATGATGAAAAAGGTGAATTAGGTGTGACTTTGCTCCTTCCATGATTTCATGATGCTGATAATGTTTTAATTTATTATGTACCCTTCACCCTGAGGTTCCACAATGATACGGATTTATGAAGAGAACTTTTAAAATGCACCTTAAGCAGGGAGGCAAATCCCCACCCACCCCTTTCTGGCCTGTTGTCTAGACCCTTCATTTGCCACCATCAGGAATGAGTGTTTTCCCTTACATCAGCAAGAGGAATAGATGGAAGTCGCTGTAATTACTTCGTCTCCTGCTTGATGATTGTTGCATTCGAAGGTAAACGCTTATTATCTGGGTTGCTACCTGGCAGGCCCAAAAACATGCAAAGTAGCCATGTAGAACTTTGCCAGTGGATATACACTCAGTGGATTATGCCAATGGCTGTACACTCAATAGGGAACCAAATAACAGCCAACCACTCAGTGGGGAACATAATAGCAGCCACTCACAGTTCCCTAGCAAAATGCACCTGTATGATACATGAACAAACATTTAAGTTACTGAGCATTTGGCACTGTTATGACTTTAAAGCTCAAGCAGATGACAAAGTTTTGTTCACACCTTTGCTAGAAAAAAATGTAGTCTTCCCTCCCTCCCCCCCCCCACTAATGGGGGCCCTGTCATAATATTCAGGGCTTTTGATCAAGACTTTTCAACATTACAGGATCTGTAGCCCCACATGATCCATTTGTTATTAAATCATTTTTAACGCTTCAGTATCTTCAAATTGCACAGGAACCTCATTAGTATTGTTCTCTTTGCAGCAAAGTCCCAAATTGTCATGCAGTAGAAATCAAAATGGTCTTCTATCCAAGTATTGTCATGCAAATATTTGGTACCTTATAAAATTTTATAGTATCATTATGCAAGTCCTTATATCTTTTCTTCTGTGACCTTTATACAACATTGGTTTCCCTTTATTAATTTCTTGGATTCAGCTAAGGAACCTGTTAAATACTCCCTCGAATTATGATTTTAAATTTTACATTGTTTGTTGCTGCTACTGCTACTATGGCATGGTTTGAGATAGACAACTAATGAGCATGAAAATCCTTCTGCAAGTAAAAATTTCAGCAGAGCACACCATCATGTATGATTTGTTAGAGTTCTTTGCACTTGAACCTGAGTATTTAAAGCATATATTATTACAGTGGTACCTCGGTTTAAGAACAGTCCGGTTTAAGAACGATTTGGTTTACAAACTCTGCAAAACCGGAAATAGTGTCTTGGTTTGAGAACTTTACTTTGGTCTAAGAACGGAATCTGAACAGTGGAAGGTCACCGGCAGTGGGAGGCCTCAAGGCCTCATTAGGGAAAGCGTGCCTCTATTTAAGAACTGTTTTGGTTTAAGAACAGACTTCCGGAATGGATTAAGTTTGTAAACTGAGGTACCACTGTATCTGCTATGGGCCATTCATATTTTCTAGATGGCCCAATTCCCAGTTCCATCCAGTCTTGCTTCTGCCATATGAATTTCCTTAAGCAAGCCATTCTCTCTTAGCCTCAGCCTTTACCTATTCCACCTGCAATATGGGAATAATTATACAGATCTACTTTGCAGGTTGTTGTAATATAATATAATATAATATAATATAATATAATATAATATAATATAATAATGCATGTGCAGCATTTCTTATAGGATATAAATCTTGCGCTATATATTATTGCTCACATGCTGTCAAGTACAGGAGCTCCCCTCTCCCTTCCAGTGGCTCAACAATAAGAATTAATGAGCATTTGGTAGATTTACAGTCCTTTTATTACAGCATTCTCTTACAAGCACGAACAGGCAACATTCCGCAAGGATATCAGTTGCCTACTCTGAGTCTACCACACTTCTGCAGCAAGAAGCGCGTGAATGGAAAGTTCTTTCCCCCCTACGTCTGCATTATTTTCTGATGCACTCGGACCTCTGAGTTCAGGGGGAGGGAGGGGGTTCTGTCCCGCTCTCGATTGATATATCGCCCAGCTGCTCCCTCCATTCTGGTTGCTTAGCTACTATCTTAGAGCTGGGTAGCTCCTCAGCTGTGCAGCTTCTATGTCTGCCTGTCACCCTGCTTCTGGAACCGTTGGAAACAGGGAGGGCGAATATTCCCCCTCCTCTTCTGTTAGGAACTGATCTTCCTGCGATTGCATTCCCCAATCTTCCGATCCAGACCAGCCCCTAACACATAATCACCAATCTGTTGATGTCAAGGGGGGGGGGGACACAGGTATAAAAGGACAATTCCTGGATGCCAAGATCCAAGTTTGGGGCAAGTAGTCAGTAGTGAGAGAACCGCAGCTGCACTGGAGCTGGCTGTTCATTCCATCATTTTCAAGAAATTTACAGATGATCATACTCTTGCCCAGAGTATAGGACAGTGGAGTCATTTATGTTTTTGTGGCAGAGAGCCTGGAGCAAAGAGCACAGCACTGTCCTGGGTACAGTTACATAAATCACATCTACATTTCAAAGCCTTGTCTTTGGAGTCACCATGCCAAATGCTAACACAAAACAAGGCTATCAAAAACATGGTTTTCATATTACACTTCAGTGCTCCTCAAGGGCTCAAGCCGAGAAGCCTCTTCTGTACATAACGGAAAAGGATATTTAACTTATTGGGGCTGAATGATTGTTTGTGACAAGCTCCTAGAAAAAGCAGAGACAGTGAAGTGCCATCTATTTTATGCTTGCTAGGAGTGCCCAAGATGCACAGTTTTGCATCCTATAGTGAGATGAGTGAGGGGCAGGAGTTGGTGCATGCAAAACAAACTCAAGATGTGGGAAGTTTACACTGCATCTTCCTACCAGGTTCGCAGCATCAGAGGTCTACCAGAGGTCAGCATCATGAGCTTGGGTCCATGGCAAAACAGGGGTGAGTTTTGCTTCTTCTCTTTCTCCTGGTAACACTGCAAAATGAGAAATATGCATTATAATGCAATGATTCCCCAGGACATTAAAAAAAAAAAAGTTCACAGAATAATATGAATGCCACAAGACTCTTTGTTGTATATTCTGCACAGCTACTCCTCTCCAAATTGCTACAATGGTATCATGCACATAAAAGCACTTATTTCAGTGAGGTTGCACTGCTTCTAATTATTTCTTTAGTCATGTTAAAATATATTAATTAACAGCTGCCCTCTATAGCTACGGTGCTTTATATAGTACAAAAGAACAGGTCCCTGCCCCCAAGGGATATTATTAGATTAAAATATTCATATGATTCTTATTAAAATGCATACCTTCGAACAATACAGAGATGAAAACGGGACATTCTTAAAACAAGGTCCATTCATTTAATCCACAATAGATGGATGAAGAAGGTTTTATAAGTAAACTGGCCATTTCCTTTTCTTAAACTTAAGGAAAATGCAGTAGAATCTTTAATCCCATAAATGACTTAGAGATAAGGTATACTTGTGCAGATTTATATAATAGGTGGTTATTGGGGTGGGCAGGTAAAGGACAAGCAGTCCACTGGTGTTCCAAAGTAGCCTCACAACATTACCCATGTGAAATGATAGTGCCTTAGAGATCATTCATATGCATATAGATGAGGAGTGAGGAAACTGCAGCTCTCCAGCTATTGCTAAACTATAGCTTCCACTATGCCTGACCATTTGCCATTCTGACTGGAACTGATGGGAATTAAATTCCAGCAACATGTGGAAGGCTACAAACTCTTCACCCTGAGAGATGCATCTGCCTCACATTCAGGGGATTTAGATACTGGCTGGTGTGGGTGGAGCCTGGTTTTTAAAAAGACATATTTCTTGCTATACAATATATGCACTGGTGTTTCGTCATGCTGTGATGACAGTCTAAGCCATTAGAGGGCACAAGAGGCGCAATGACTGAGCCAAGATGTGGAAGTCAGCCCTTGCAGGAATCCACATCAGAGCCTGAATGGGTCACCTTGGGAGGAGCAGGATGGGAAGGCAAAGTGTTGCCATGAGCTGCTTACAGTGGGCTCCCCTCCCTCCCTCCCTCCCTCCCTTTCTTTCCAAATTCTTGCTCTGCCATACTCATCCTTCCACTGCAATATTAGAAGTCAACTCCATGTAGAAGATCCAACTGAATGAAGGTTCCTCCTTTGTTGCTCTCCCTCCTCAAGGAGGTGTCCCGTGGCACACTGGCAAGTCACAAAACTGCAGTGCTGCCTATGCAGCTTGTTTCCTCATCCATCAAATTAGTACAGGGTGTTGTGAGGCCTGGGTTGCTTGCAGGTCTTCTGACTCCAAAATCATTGAAGTTTCATTACTAAAACTGGATTTTGTTGTAGGACATTACTTTGTCTTTTATTTGCTATATAAAGAGATGTTGGTGATTGGTTCAGTATGCTCCTCCCTCCTCAGCCCCCCCCCGAAAATTTTGGCATGATTTTTTTAAAATCCTGATGAATGAGACCTCCTGCTCCTACAATAAAAATAAATAAATAAACAGCAGCCAATTTGTTTTTGTTTTTTTAAACAGTGCCCCATGCTTGCCACCTGAAACAGCTACTTCAGTCTCTCTCATAGTAGAACCGGCCCTGCCCTTATCCAGTGTCTTGCTAAAACACTACATCCACATTGTGATGTAGGGCAGCCCCGGCTGCTTAAGTCTGTTTCTTTGATGCCACCAAGACTCACTACCACCCTGATTCCAGATTTTAATGATTCTCTGTGTTTCCTTTTTATCTCTACCTCAGACCTTAATCCACCATCTGTTCTCGTATGACACATCCAGAAAAACATGGATCAGAGCGGCATAAACAAAAGGCACAGAAAATATGCCTCTCCTGGGCAGAAAGAAATAATCTGCATAGAAACCGTGCTTTGCTTTTTTTTAGTAAAATGGTGCAGAGAAGTTGTTTCAGCGCTTGAGTTCTGTGATGTGTTCTAATGGGAAAATCAATCATACGCATCTCACATATTTTAAGCGAGGGGAAATGCCAAGAACTGTGAAAGGAGCCGTACGCTTTGTTCTGTGAAAATTTAATAACTTGAGCAGCACTAACAACCTCTTTATGTAGATCACCAGATAAATATGAGCCATAGAAGAACAAGATGGTATGCATTGCCGCCTGTTAATCATTCTTCCCTAGCAATACTGCATTGATATTTAAGGAGACAAAAAGATTAATAGACTCAAACAGGTGTCTGAGGCTGAGACCAACTCTTCAGCGTTGCAGTCAAATTACTAAGGAAGCAAACTACAATTATCTATTTGTGGCAAACCGGGATCTCTATAGCACAATGAGTTCAGCATCCCTTGAATTAAGTTGCATTGCATTTCTTCCAGAATCAGGAGACCAGTTCTAGATCAGCAGGAGCTGATGCGTTGGAAATATTGTAGAGGACTCCGGGATTTACCACCTCACAAGCCATTAAGGCCATCCTTTTCTGCTGCTAACTTGTAGCCCAAATGCATAGAGGCCAAAAGGAGAGGAAAGATGAAAATGGTTCAAGACAGTCAAACTCAGACTCCAGTCTTCGGTTTGCCAGGTAAGTTGCTGTACAATCAAATAGACTGGAAGCATATCCAGGCCGGGCAGCTGACATATTCAGCTCCAAAGATTTAGCAAGTGAGGCCATCATCAGGTCACTGCAGCCCAGAAACCAGCCCCAAGAGATTATACACTAGCATCACAACACACAACAAGGGGTTGGAAATGCTGATTTGGAGACTGCATGAGCACAGCACTCTCTGTAGGTCCCCTTAACCTGAAAAAGGCAGGTTTATGAAAACTTAGAATTGTCTTTCTCAGACACCAATCTCCTTGTGCATAAGGCTGCATACATGTAGCACTAGTGTAACAGGTTACTTTTTTGGGGGTGGCAAGAGATCACATGAATTCACATGAGAACGGCTGGACAAAAGCCACACACAGAGTCCATGAAAACTGGGTCCAAATCTATTAATATTTATTGACTGAGCAAAGGGACACCCTTGCTTTCACATCCTGTTTGCAAGTTTCCTGATAACGCTGTATAATTGCTGTAATTCTTGGAAATATTGTGATGCAATTTGGTACACATTTGCAGCGCACAATTCTGTGCGACACCCAACATCCTGTATTTCAGCAAACCCAATTTTAATGGACCATAAAATGCTAATAAAAGGATAACAATTTTAAAATGGCAGCAGAACATGCAGAATGCACAAAATAAAAAACAGCAAAAAATAGAATCTATTTGCATGCACCCAGCATTAACTTAATGGAGTATTGTCAAAGAGGTAGACAGGAAGATCAAACTGGCCTCCGTTTACTACCCTCCCTCTGTTTCTTTCCTTATGATTATTGGAAGCAGGTTGCATAGTACTTGACTACTTCATGCCTATTTAATTTCCCAGGGTGGGTTTGGGGGATCATGCTAACATGATGTCTCTGTTTTGACTTGCCTACTGGTCTGAAAACAATGTGCGAGGTGCCCTACTGGCCTCAATATGTGTCATGCCCCCAAATATTGTTTATCCTTTGCTGCCTGAAATAATTACATCCTTTCTATATGAGAATAGATTAGTGAAGATACTAGGCTACATTGTCAGGAGCATAATTGGTAGGTCTCTGATACAGCCTTATTTTGACCCACAAACCCCTGCCAAGACATCAGTTGGGTAACCAAAGAAATAACAACCAAAAACCTACCCCAACAACCCTCCCACATGCTACATTTCCTTAGTGGATCCTCTGTTTAAATGAATCTCATTAATAGAATGGTAAGGTTCTCATCTTTGCCTGTGTTAGTGAACTTCATCTTTTGAGTTCTGGAATGAAGTGATGTATGTTTATTTATTGTTTGTTGCTGTTGAATTTGTAGACTTTAAAATTGCTGAAAATTGAGATTATTATTTTTTAAATGATTTTTATTAAATTTTTTTTAAAGCTTCCTAATGAGGAGAATGGGGCATATGTATGTGTATGTAAATCTAAGGGTGAGGGAGAAATTTGATTCAGTTTAAAGGCGGACTTACCCAACTTGCACTTTTCGAAGTGAAAACACAGCCATTTTTCAAAATTTCCAACCTCTCCAAATTTAGAAATTCATTTTGTCAGTCAAATGATATATGCAAACATGCATATGCATGGGGAAAGCATGCATTAAAATGCATATATCCATAATATACGCATATATATTGTGTTCTACTGGGTGAAATTGCTTTGCAAAAATGTGTATAATAGGTACATTTTCATACAGAAATGTGTATATCAGGAGAAATTCATGCTAAAATTATGATGAATTTTCATGAGGACTTTTTTAAGAAAATAAAATACAAGCTGATGTGGAAATATGGAGAACTCACCTCACTCTGCCAAATTATAGGTTCAGCCCTGGATGGAATAGCTGCTGCTAGGTGAGAGGTGATGAAAATAAACAGCCAAAGGCAGCTAAGTTCTCAGCAGAGTTTCTTCTGTTTGAATATAATCAGCAGGTTTCTAGTCCTTAAGGCTGCCAGGATAAATACAAGAGTCAGAATGCAATGCCACAAGGCAAAGGGGCACCTGGGTTCTAGCACTTAAGGGGTGTCATTTCTGTGCCCTAGTTCCTTCTCCTGCCCCCATCTGAAGTAGAATAATTTAAGCAAAGTAGGTTTGATTTGCATAATTTATTATCTTGCATAATTCAGTGCAGAATCGAAGTTTTTCACTTGCAATACACAGAGCCCTGATGATCAACCACAGTCTCAATGTGAGTTCCCATTAGGAAATGGCAACTCATTGAGGTTTCACATCAAGTTGATGGTGTGAGTTTGCCTTATGGAAATCAGTTGCCAGAATCCGACCCACTCTACCCAGTAAAAGATGGCGTCTGTGTGTCATGAGAATCAGTGCTTCTTTTCTACAAAGGCTTTGTGGTCTGATCCTGTTTCCAGCACATTAGAAGATGAACATGATTATACTGGCAGGAAATCAATAACGACTGAGAGAAAATAAATCCTAAGTACTGCCAACTAACCCAGTGGAAGGAATTTATCTAGCAGGCACTTCCAAAGCAAGCGGTTTTAATGCCTGAATTTGATCACAAGGAAGCAATCCGAGTGATAGTTGCAACGGGCTGCATAGGTGTTGCCGCCAGCCCTCAGTGCGTAGGATAACGGGGAGGAAACTATCCCTCTTGCTACATTGAACATCAAAAGGTGAACACAAAGTGTTTGCAGTACTAAAAACGTAATGGGGGGGAACTAAAGCCATTTTCCTCTCCCCGTTGTCTCTGCCAATGAAATGGTTGCTCATTACAGCAGCCCACAAAGATTAAACCATTTTCAGCCATTTTAAATTTAGATCAACTTTTGGTGAGGGCAGCCAAGACTCATAGCAGGGTGTCCCTTGCTGCTCTGCATAGCATCTGGCCTGAGTGTTTCTTCCAACCCACCGGCAGCCATTTAGAGAGGGGCTTTGTGTGTGGCGGCATTGTTTTCCTGAGACATTTGCTCTACGTCCAAAAGTATGTTTCCACAGTCATTTCTGGTTTCAGCTGGGCATAGCTTTGCCAGGTGTCAGGTGTAAGTCTACTGGAGGGGAACAAGAACGGGAGTGATAGCCGCTGCTTGGAGACACCTTTGGAAAAGCCAAGTAGCAAAACTTGTACTTACCAGCCCCTCTGCCTTGAGCTCTTTTGGAAACCACCAGGATGTCCCTATTTTCATTGGAGAACTGCTGGAGGGTAAGGACCCCCAAACCATCTGAAGGCTTTTGTTTAGTGTTTTCTTATGTTTTATATACCGCCTGTTGGAAGCCGCCCAGAGTGACTGGGGCAACCCATTCAGATGGGTAGGGTATAAATAGTATACAGTGGTACCTCAGGTTAAGTACTTAATTCGTTCCGGAGGTCCGCACTTAACCTGAAACTGTTCTCAACCTGAAGCACCACTTTAGCTAATGGGGCCTCCTGCTGCTGCCGTGCCGCCGGAGCACAATTTCTGTTCTCATCCTGAAGCAAAGTTCTTAACCTGAAGCAATATTTCTGGGTTAGCGGAGTCTATAACCCGAAGCGTATGTAACCTGAAGCGTATGTAACCCGAGGTACCACTGTATTATTATTATTATTATTATTATTACTACTACTACTATTATTATTATTAAATAGGGCATCCGTATTTTCATTGGAGGAATGTTGGAGGGTATGTAATGACTCAGGATGTCACAACCATTCACTATTGAATGGTACATGACAAGAAGACTGGCTACTTGTGTTTTGAATAAAGCGCACGGTATTGCTTCTTAAGAACGTTTTTGCTGCGGAGGCGTTTACATGTGTCTCAGCCAAGTCTGTCATAGTGATATATCTCAGAGGACACTTTCATATCTGCGTTCCCTGTATGGGTCTGGGACGCGCATTCCCATATTTCACTTCACTGTATGTCACTTTGTTAAGTGAGGAAGCGGACAACCTATTGGTTTTCTTTCATTCTCTGATGCCCGGTGGCACATGCACACAACATATGTATTATTGTATCCTTTTGGCAGTCTCATCACAAGCATCTGCTGTGCAAGGCCAGAGACAGCGCATACCTGGGCCTTGATGTGATAACAGCATCAGATCGCTCTTGTCTTCACCTTCTGGAAAAGTTCAGCTCTCTACAACAGCTTGAGGTCCAGACAGGCCGAGCAGGAGAAGGTAAAGGGCACAGCAAATCTAGTCAGTGTAGCAAAAGTAAAATGAAAAATTGTGTTGACCTGACCTCCTCCAAACCTCCGTCCATTTTCCTGGAAAGCTTCCAAGACTGCAAAACAGTTACAGGACATATGAGCCCAGTGAAGTATGTTACATGAGTTGTAAAAGCGATATTAAGCTCTTTTTGATGGGTAATTTAGCAGAGGAAAGGGAGAAACAATGGAAAGGAGATAGAACACATTTCTAGGACTGCAATTCACAATACAGTGGTACCTTGGGTTAAGTACTTAATTCGATCCGGAGGTCCATTCTTAACCTGAAACTGTTCTTAACCTGAAGCACCACTTTAGCTAATGGGGCTTCCTGCTGCTGCTACGCCGCCGAAGCACGATTTCTGTTCTCATCCTGAAGCAAAGTTCTTAACCTGAGGTAATATTTCTGGATTAGCAGAGTCTGTAACCTGAAGCGTATGTAACCTGAAGCGTATGTAACCCGAGGTACCACTGCACAGCACAGAAAGGACAGAAACAAATTGAGAGAGCTGCAGGAGTAAGAGGGGAAGAAGAATCCCAATGCAGTTCAGTATTTCATAAAAGCCACTAGTCTACTGGCAATCAGAAATATAACCCTACCATAGACACAGTGTAGAGAAGTTCCCCGCCCCCACCTGAGGGCCACATTCCCTCATGGGAAACCTTCAAGGAGCCACATGCCAGTAACAGGTTGAACCAGGGCTGTGGTGGCGTCTGCACATTGGGACTGGAAGGGCAGAAAGCAGGACGTCCAATGGCTGGTGGAGCCAGAGCCAATGACGGGGAGGCCATTCATTCTAGTTTTGCCCACATCTTCCTCCCTGCTGTGTTCTACAAGAGCAAAGCTGAGTTTAAGGAGAAGGAATTTGACAGCCGGGGGCACCCACTGGGCTGGTTGCCATTTAGAAGGCAGGCAAGTGGGAGCTGGTTGAGGGCATCATCTCATTTGCCTTTATGGGGTGCTGAATCAGAGACAAAAGCTGAAAGGAGCAATGGAAGTGACTTTTAGCTTTGTACAACAGGTTGCATTCCAGACACACAAAAGCCCAAAGTTTCCATGGACACACACACATGTGCCACCCTCTGAATCGCAATTCAAGGTTGTGTTGCATAGAGCTGGGCCAGAGAGAACCTGTGGCCTCAGGACAGCCCTGAGGGCCAGGTAGAAGAAGAAGAGGAGTTTGGATTTGATATCCCGCTTTATCACTACCCGAAGGAGTCTCAAAGCGGCTAACATTCTCCTTTCCCTTCCTCCCCCACAACAAACACTCTGTGAGGTGAGTGGGGCTGAGAGACTTCAGAGAAGTGTGACTAGCCCAAGGTCACCCAGCAGCTGCATGTGGAGGAGCGGAGACGCGAACCCGGTTCCCCAGATTACGAGTCCACCGCTCTTAACCACTACACCACACTGGCTCTCCTAGGGGGCCACATTCAGCCCATGGGCCAGAGATTTCCCACCAGCCTCTGAGGAGCACCATGTGGCCATCCACGATTTGCCAACAAAGGCCCAAACTAGACATGATGTTTGTTACTTTGCCCTTGCGTGGTTGATTTTTCTTTAACAAATAGTGTGTTGGGGGCAAGCTGGGTGAAGATTGTCTCATGCAAGGGAGGAAGCTTCTTCCCTTTCTCCATCTATGGTCCCAGTTGGAATCCCTCCACCACATCTGCTCTTTTATAACACAAAGAAAGTTTCCATTGCAAATTGGTAGGTTGGACCAAAACACATTTATTTGGATGCAAAGCCCAGTCACTTCAACAGAACTTGCAAGTAAGGTCAGATCCACACCATGCAATGGGGGAAAGGGAAAGGTCAGAATGGTGGACATGTCACATTATAACCCCAACATCCTTGCATCATTTCCTCAAGCTTGCTATGAAAATCTGATCTGCTTATTGGAGTGAAAACATATTGCACATAAAAAGTGCATGTAGGCTGAGTAAAACACAGTGTTCATATCACCTATGGAAAGGGGAGAGAAGGTTGTAAAATTATTTAGAGAAATGTGGCCGCCGAACAGTCTGCAATTTATGCCTTGTGACTTTACTGCTTAATAACACGCAACCTATTTGTCAACAGATGCGGGAGGAAACAATCTCTCTTGCTGCATTAAAATTAATTTTGAATTGTGTATATTACGAGAACATTGTGCCGTTATTAACAACACACATTTTGAATATGTAAACAGCTCTGTGTTACCATAATTATAGGAAATGATGGAACTTCGCCTAGCACTGGAATTCACTGATGGAAGACCCTGCAGAGGGTGGTTTTCTCCCCTCCTTTTTGCCTCTGAGCGTCGCAAATCATGCATAATGTATCAATGCAGGCTGCAGCTGCTAACAGCAACCTGGCTTATGAGATATTTTGAAATTGTTTTTATTACTCACGGAAGTAGCCTTTTATCTGCCCCCCACAGGAAAAGAGAGAGAGAGAGAGATTGTTTAAAACATAATGGTAAATTAGCAAAATATTTTCTTCCTGGGTTTGACTCCTTGTACAGAAAAACAACACAGAGCCTACTAAATGCAAACAAAGGATTTGCAGTGACTTAAGCGGTCTTTACAGTAAGCACTTGAGCAGAGAATAGGGGTGCATAGTAAAAAGACAAAACTGGAGCCGGAAGTAGACAGGGACGGCCCTACCATTAGGCAAAGTGAGGCAATTCCTCCTGAGCCCCTTGGCCATTCCCATCTGCTGGGAAACAGAACTGTGTGTGCCACATCAGGACTGTATGTGCATCTCATGCACCCAGTAAACCAGTCTTCTGCCCTCAGGTGCATCAGAGATTGCTGTCTCCTTTTTGGTGTTGTAATAAGATTCAACTGACAGCCCAATCAAGTTCTGTACATGGAATTGAGTGTGTGTGCCTTGTCCTTTGCCTCAGACAGAAAAAGGTATTGGGGTGGCCCTGGAAATATTAGTAACTGGGTGGGGGGTGGGAATACCATACTGTGTGTTGGGTATTGCGTGACATTGGAATGCAAAAAGGTATGTTCTGTTTGCATAGAAATTCATTATTTTGAAATTAACGCCAAAGTTCTTTGCAAGGGCCTGTGTCCAAATCCCATGGAAGCTCACTTATTTGCCTCGTTCCCTAATGTGTTCCTAGCTCACTTCTTAGAAAACAGAACACCTGTTTTTCTCAGTGAAATGGGGAAAACTGAGGGATGTTTCTGTTCTATCATTGTTGAAGAATATATCAGTGAAGCAGAACAATGAGGAATCGGAAGGTTTGCAATCTTGGATGAAAATACACTATATATTCAATTCCAGAAACGTTGCTGTATTGCATTGTTGGTGCAGAAACAACAAAAGCATATTATGGCATACCACAGGAAATCAAGAGCCGGGAAGAGAAATTGAGGATGAAAATACATTATGCGGACAGACTTGAAAATTCTTCAGGTAGTCATGGTGGTTTCACTCGCAGGCTTTAATTAATGCGTCTCTCCCCCTGACACAGCACAATGTATATTTTTACAGGAGTAGACTTAGCGGTGTAGGATTTGTATCATCTAATTACTGCCATTCTCTTCTTCTCAAGTAAGGAAAAGGCAGCATCTCTTTGTGTACCTTCTTGCCTCCTGCAGACTGTGTCTACAACTGAGGATTTCTGCACTTACAGGTGAGATGGCTATACATGGATATACATACAAAAGGGGGTGATGCCACCCTAGTCCTGGCTGTCTATAAGCTACTGGCCCCACTTTAAGGTTTTAGTATTGATATCTAAACCCCTTCACAGCCTGAGACTCAGGTATTTATCAACATACCATACACACCAGCTCCTA
Organism: Podarcis cretensis; assembly: GCF_951804945.1. Taxonomy (NCBI): domain Eukaryota; kingdom Metazoa; phylum Chordata; class Lepidosauria; order Squamata; family Lacertidae; genus Podarcis; species Podarcis cretensis. The sequence goes on from NC_137173.1 coordinate 85,227,164, forward strand.
GGGGCCAAGGCACTTTCGCACCAGCCCCCAATGTTTTTTTCTGAGGGCGCCTCAACATTCAGAGAAGATGGCGCCTCTGCAACATACCGGTACCTTGTCAAATATAATTTGCCCCCGATCTTGTGGTTAACCCAGAGGAGGTGGGGACTCTTCTTGTTGTCCCTTCTGGGGATTTGGCCCATGTGAAAGGCTTTTTCTCCTGATTCTGGAGTTTCCTTCCCGAGGAAGTATGGGCAGTGGAACTTGTCAACAAGTAAAAACAATCTTATGCTCCCATGCTTTGGAAGCAAACCAGTAGCTACCAGTGCAGATCTCACCAGCTTGGTATTGCTTGCTCATGGGAGTCATCTACTTTTGCATGTGTGAATACTAGTGAGAGCCAGTTGGTTAAAGGGTTGGACTAGGACCTGGGCGACAAGGGTTCGAACCACCACTCAGCCATGAAGCTCACTCGGTGACCTTGGGCCAGTCACTGCCTTTCCACCTAACTTACCTCACAGAGTTGTTGTGGGGATTAAATGAGAAGGGGGAGAATCATGTATGCCACCTTGAGGTCCTTGGAGAAAAAGGCAGGATAGAAACGCAATATATAAATAAAAGTAGGGCCAATAACAAAGAATTCTCAGCCCTGCCTGTAACTTGAGAGAATCGACACATACATGCTAGCACCTGCCTGGAGATGTCGTTTGTTTCGGTTAAAGCGAACACATTTTTCGCTTGCTGCTAAGGCTGCTCTTGCTACAGCAAAGCTTTGTTGCCCTTCCCTCATGTATTTGTACTGTACATGCTACTATTGTCAGTGACAGGGAAAGGAGAAAAAACACAGAGATGTGCACACAATAGGCAAGAATGCATTTCAGGGAGAAGCTTTGTTCCACATGTTAGATTTCTGAAAGACACTTTAAAAAATACTAGGTGTGGAGAACAGCAAGCTAGCATGTATGGGGGCTGCTTCCCCCCACCCTTGGCTTCCCCTACACATCTGCCAATGCAGGTTCAGGGATAACACTCCTGAAGTGGAAAGGGAAGCAGCACTGTATTCCTTCCTCCCCTCCGGCGAATGCCTGTACAAGCACCAAATTTATTTTAGTGCCTTTGGGGATGACAATTGATTCTGACAAGAGAGATGGGAGTAGAGCTGATCTTTGGGAAGAAAAGTAATATTTGCTGCTGCCCAGTTCCTGGATATTCCTCCCTGTGGCAGTGAATCTTGTGTGTGTGTGTGTGGTGTTTACAGAGGCCTGTGAAGTTGCTGAGAGAAATTACTCCAGGGGGAAACTGAGCACAAGGCCATGTGTGTGGTGCTGAGATGTCTAGTCAAGATACTGTAAATTGGTGGCGAGACAGTAGGCCGTGTCTGAAGGAAACAAATATAACTGCCCCCTACAGGCAATGAAGGATTATTTGAGGGAACGAATACGCTTTGGATGTGCTTTAAAGGTGGAGTGTGTACAAAGCTTTTAGTTGCATAGCACCCAATGTCTTTCTACTTTCTTTTTATTTAATGGCTGGCATTGTGATTTGAAATTTATTTATTAGTACCCTTTCGTCGTTGTCTAATGCAGTTTCCATATTGGTTGTTGGCTGTGTTTGGATTCTTCTTCTTTGTGCAATGCCCAGAGAAGCGATAACTACGGAGCCTAATTATTCAGTAAATAAGGAACAAGCAAACAAATAAATAAATGTGGGTGGAGGCCACAGATGACAGTTTCCTCAGGTAATTGTCATCACTAAACAGAATCCTTTTATATGGGCCCTGCTTTCCTCTTGCTTCTCTTAAGTCACTGTTGGCTCCCTTTTTCAAGAAAATGGCAGAATTGTTGCAAGGCCTGGTCCCTAATCCCAGGTGTGGAGGAGCCACATGGATCTTAGGCCTCAAAAGCCATGGTCTGCCTATAGGACCAAGTAAGGGTAAGTTTCTTGTGGTAGTATCTCCCACTTGCTTCTAGATTGCTTTCCTTGCCCTTCATAAAATATACAGACCATCCACCCAACACCCACAGCCTCCTGAGCAGGGGGTCAACTTTCTATCTCTTGCTCCATATGCACTAAACACTTGGTGGAATATCATTTGCTCTGCTCCTCTGAGCTTACATTTCCATCTATCTAAAGTATTACAACAGAGTAGTCTTAAAACCACATCTTCAGAGAGACTAATGGAATAAAAGTAACATACTATGACAGTTTTATTACCCTTAAATATGCTTTTAGTCTTCATAGGAAACATTTCCAAAATAATGTTTGAGAGATGTAGAATGTGCTGGAATATATTTTATACACTGGGCATCTTGGGACCTCTCCATCCCCCACTGAAGACGGTAGGAGACTTGTAGCTGTATCTAATGCAAGTTGAATCCATTCTTATTTCTGATAAATATCTTATTTATTGCTGGATGCAAGTTCGGAAGAAAACCTACATTTTTGAAAAATGATTCCAGTGTTCCATATTTCACTAAATCTTCTAATCAGTCTCTCCCCGTCCCCCACCCACCCCCCGTTTTGTCTGATAGAATACAATCCCACCTAAGTTTTTTGATGGCAATCATAGATGGTTACAACTACTCAAGTTCAGGTAAGTTAACTTATGCTTAAATATGTGATTTACAACAACGATCCATTGTTATACATGAATAAATTTTCTTTCGGGAAAGAGCATTGAAGTTAACTGTGGGGAAGGGAAGAGTTCAGACGGTTTAGTTTGCAGGACTAGAGATTAACCAAACACTACAAGTGGTACTAAATTAGGTTTTACACAGAGTAGACCCACTGCAGTTAATGAACATGCCTAAATTGGGGCTTCATTTATTTCAATGAGTCTACTCTGAGTAATAATAATAGTAATTTATTATTTGTACTCCAACCATCTGATTAGGTTGCCCCAGCCACTCTGGGCAGCTACTTAAGAGTAAAACTTAGTTGAATATCACCCTACAAACCCATTATCTCTATTTCCCATGAACTTCTCAGGATTGCTGTTCTATAGACCAGAGTGCTAATGGCAGAAGAGTTAGGGAAAGCAATAGTTCCACTTCAAATAAAGACATTATACTGCACTGTAGTAACTTTACTGTATTTCATTTTTAACACAGCAATGAAGGCTACTGGTTAATATGTCATGAATACCCTGCTATATATGGATCATTGGTCTTAATGACAGCAGTGTGGAGACTGCAATGCAAAATGAATAGCCACTGAAAGGATATTTTAACTGAAATCAGCACACAGTTATTGACCCCTATGTTGCAAAGTTAGGAAGATAATTGTATTCTAGGGGCCCAGAAGAAGAAGAAAGCATTACTGCTTTGGATTGGTTCCCTAGTTACCTTAATCTGTTTGGGTTAGGTTTTTAAAAGTGGGTGTTTTCTTACATATTTGACCTGTGATTAAAAGAGCATAGGGAAAGAGCCATGCAGATTAGGATTTAATAATAGAGGATCACACCATCTGAAATTTAATGACTTACTCCAGTTTGCCAGAATAAATAAATAGATCCTGAATTTTACATTCATTTATTTGCTATGTTGCTTTTGAGCAGTTATGCCATACTCTGAAAATAATCTGTGTGCATACTAAATAAATAACTCATAGCTGAGTTACCCAAGGAAGCAAATGTTTGAGAGCACTCTGTGCCAAAATAAAGCTTCAGGCTATAGTCTCCTTGCGGTATGGACTCCAATATGGGGTGGTGACCAAAGCATATTTTGTGGTGCAGAGCTCTTCAAACACTTGTCTGTTATTCAGATTATGTCTGCACCCTTATATTGAACTAGGAACTGGAAATAAGAAACTGCTGCTCCTCTGGAAGAAAAAAAACAAATCAGTGAAGCATAACAGAAAGTAACCACAGCTCTTTCATATTATTATTATTACTTTTTTTAAAAAGTGATTTGGGCTCTCCATTGTCTCAGCCCATCTTTAAGGTCAGCTGGATTTGAATGACTCTTTAACCACTTTCTTGTCTCAAAGCTGGGTTAAAGAATAGCGATAGCAATAATCTTCCTTTTCTCTCCAACATTTAAAGTGATGGGGAATGCACAGCTTCTAAATTGTGGTAACATAGAGGTAGTGTGGTCTAAACCATAGCTGTGGTCTAAACCACTGAGCCTAGGGCTTGCCGATCAGAAGGTCGGCGGTTCAAATCCCCACAACGGGGTGAGCTCCCATTGCTCGGTCCCTGCTCCTGCCAACCTAGCAGTTCAAAAGTAGATAAATAGGTACCACTCCGGCGGGAAAGTAAACGGCGTTTCTGTGTGCTGCTCTGGTTCACCAGAAGTGGCTTAGTCATGCTGGCCACATGACCCGGAAGCTGTACGCCGGCTCCCTCGGTCAGTAAAGCGAGATGAGCGCCGCAACCCCAGAGTTGTCTGTGACTGGACCTTGTGGTCAGGGGTCCCTTTACCTAATAGGAACAGTCGTCACCTTTTTTTCATGGCAGGCCGCTGTGTCTGCAGCTCTTTCCCAGCATTGGCCTGCCATGTTAAGTCAGAAGGGAATTCGGATTTTAGATATATGGATATATATATGCATTTCCTTTTCTTCTCATCTCATGGTTTTACATCTCACACCTTCCCCATATATATATCTGCGGACTTAAGATAACAGTTCATGTTACTGGATAAAATGAGGTATAGTCCACTAAAGTTTATACCCTAATAAATGGGTTGTCCCTTCAGGGTGCTACAGGACTCTTTCTAAGTTCTGATTATGACTTATGCTTGGCATACAGTCACCAGCACTCCTTCAGGGGGCTCAGGGGCCCCTTGCCAGAAGGAAATAGATAGAAATACTACCAGAAATCCTACTGATCCTGGAATCTGAAGCTACAGAAAAAGATTTATGTGGGCCATAAAATATGGCTGTAGGTTTTGTTTTTAAGCGATTACTCTGTTGTTTTATCTTTTTGTAAACCGCGGTGAGGTTTTCTTCTACAATCAAGCACTATATAAATTTTATTAAATAAATACATGTGCCCCCTGCCCCTTGTAAATAGGGTTGCAAAGACTGTGCCTTTCTGCAACCCAGAAATATTTTCTAAGAACGTAAGAACTTAAGAGTAGTCTACTGGATCAGGTCAATGGCCTGCTTCGTCCAGCATCATGTTCTTGCAGTGGTCAACCGCATGCCTGGGGCCGAAACCAGGGTACAAAACATGAGCACAAGAACACTCTCTCCCCTCCTACGGTTCAAGCACCTGCTGTTTGGAAGCACTGCTGCCTCCAGCTGTGGAGGTAGAGCACAGTCGTCATGTCCAGTAGACCCGGTTAGCTCTCTCCTCCAGGATTTTGTCCAATTGTCCTCTAAAGCCATCCAAGCTTGTTGCTATCACCCCCCTCCTGAGGGAGCAAGTTCCCATAGTTTTGACTATGTGCTGCACATTAAATGTGTCCTAAACCTTCCAACATCCAGCTTCGTCCGATTTCCCATGATTTCTATAGTGCTATGGTTTTCCCAGTAGTGATCTATGGAAGTGAGAGCTGGACCATAAAGAAGGCTGATCGCCGAAGAATTGATGCTTTTGAATTATGGTGCCGGAGGAGAGAGAGAGTCCCATGGACTGTAAGAAGATCAAACCTATCCATTCTTAAGGGAATCAGCTCTGAGTGCTCACTGGAAGGACAGATCCTGAAGCTGAGGCTCCAATACTTTGGCCACCTCATGAGAAGAGAAGACTCCCTGGAAAAGACCCTGATGTTGGGAAAGATGGAGGGCACAAGGAGAAGGGGACGGCAGAGGACGAGATGGTTGGACGGTGTTCTCGAAGCTACCAGCATGAGTTTGACCAAACTGCGGGAGGCAGTGGAAGACAGGAGTGCCTGGCGTGCTCTGGTCCATGGGGTCACGAAGTGTCGGACACGACTAAACGACTAAACAACAAATGAGAGAGGAAGAAACACTTTTCTTTAGCTGCTTACTCCACGCAGTGCATAATTTTATAAACTTCTAACATGCCGCCACTTCCTCGCCTCCCCCCCCCCCCAAAACTAAAAAGACCCAAATGCTGCAACCTTTCTTCATCGGGGAGTCGTTCCATCCACCTTGATCGCTTTCCCAACTCTTCAATATCCATTTTGACGCGAGGCGCCCAGATCTCTGTACGCAGCACTCCAAAAACGCACTATAGATTTGTACAGCGCGCGGGTCGGACAGTTCCATGTTCAGTGCCTGCGTGGACATCTCCACCCGCCGCCTTCACACCTCCAGTTCAGACCTCGGGCAAGCGAGATTCCCACGCTCAGGCTCCGCTCCCCTTCGCTTCGCCTCCCCTGCGCCCCACCCGGGTGCTCGCTGCGCTCCGCCTTGCAGACGTCAACCTCGCCTCGCCAATGAGCGAGTGCTGCTACTACAGCGGGGCTGGGAGGAGGAGGAAGTCCGGAGAGCCAATGGGCTCGGAGGGATCTTTCGGGAGCGGAGAGGCACGGCGGCTCCTCCCCCGGCCCGGCCCATCCCGCGGCCCCGCGGCTTCAGCAGGAGAGCGCGGATCAGAGTTGCGCGCTCGGGTGGGAGATGCCGCTCGGGCTCCTTCTAGCTGCAGGTAAAGCCAGGGCGGGGCGGGGAGCATGCGCGCGTGTCTGGGTCTGGAGGGGCCCCGAGGCGGGCGCAAGGGCTGGCGGCAGATGGGAAGGGGTCCCTCTGCGTGGGAAGCGCCCCTGGGCGCTCTATGCGGCAGGGGAAGCGCCCGGTTCCGCACCCACCTCGAGAGCGCACTCCCAAGACAAAAGGAAGCACACGAGACGCAAACAAAAGGTGTCTCTCTGGCGAGGGACGGATCCCACCAAGGTCACTTTTTCAGGCACTTCCTCATAACAGCCACAACTCCCTCGCTCTTTCCTTTCTCTCTTGCTAGAGTTGTTAGGATCGCCTCCTCGCCAGCACCTCTCCCCCTCCCCCGCCACGACCCCGATCCTCTGGGGTCGTTCCAGCCCCATCTCCGTTCCGAGGAGCGCGTTACCTGCCTTTGCTACACTGTGGGTTTGGGGAAATGCAGTCCTTAAAACATCTTGCGAGGAAAAGCAGCCCTATTAAACTTAGCGGGACTGGCTTCTGAGTAGGCGCGTATCGGATCAGCTGCCACGTTTCCTTTCCACAAGATTGCTATTAGACAATGATGTTCTTCGCAGCACTGTGCGGAACCACTTTCGATAACAGATCCAGAGGGGGAACTGGGATCTTCACCTCCTCTTTTGTCTGCAGTCACAGTGCTTGGCTCTTTTTTAAACACACGAGTTTGGATTCTTCCTTGGGGAAAGCACAAGTTCCATGGGTTTTTATTTTAAAGAATGGCCTGTGTTTATTAAGGTCTGCTGTTCAGCCTAGTTGTGGATTATTATTATTTTGAAACTCTGCCATTTAAGTGGAAACTTCTGATTGGCAGAGTCTTTACTGTGGGTCTTCCATCTTTCTTCCCAAATTGTGGAAGGGGGAGGAAAGAACATTTACATGATCGTTTTAGAGTTTTTGATGACATGCCAGAAAATGGCACGCATTACCCCATGCCCTGCAAGAGCTACAGAACAAAGACAACATAAACCAGCAGACAGGCTGAAGCATGCAACCCTGTGTATGCTTACTTGGGAATAAGTCACATAGAATTTGGTAGGACTTGCTTCTGAGGAAACAGCAGCCATAGGATTGCACACCTGTGTTGGGCACAGTGTCATAATTTGTTCCAACAAATTTACCACACTGATGGTGTGTGTGTTCCACTCTGGAGACCTTCAGAACTCAGCAAGGAAAGAGGGCAAGATGCACTATATACTTATGTATAAATAGGTTTCTCACCCTTGTTTTCAGAAGAGATTATACTCATTTAGTGCCAGTGGTGGTGGGGACGGGACACAAAAACAACTTCTGCAACCAGGTCCATTATAGCAATGTTGGAAACTGCTTTCTTTCTTCCTTTAAAAGAACTACAATTCTGTTTTAACAGCCTCCCCTTTCCCACAACACATCTAGCTATTTATTTTTGGGGCCAATAGGTTGGTTTAAAAGCCCAGGGAATTGGAATATTAGCATACTGGGAGGAAGGTTGCTGTTAGCTATTGTATGCCACTTCATGTATTTTTTATAGGTACTTCTGTAGGGGACATTGCTATAGTAACAAGGGCTCAGTTCTGGACTGCATTAATAGCTGCGCACAACAAGTAGGTCCAGTTGGTCTTTCCAGCAAGCACTTTGTTTTTAGTGGGCATCTTTTGCAAGTCCAGTAGTGAGCAACATAAAAAAAATTTCCATGCTGGAAAACAAAATACGAAAAACAACACCACATTATGGCGCATAATGACTTCAAAGATAAAAAAGAAGAGGAAAACAAACCACTTATGTAGTATGATAAACAGGGAGGTGAGGATAGAGGGTCTAAATTCTGCACCCTAAAATTTCAAAGTTGGGGGGGGGATAGATCTGGTTAAACTTGTTGGTTTTGGAGATGCTAGGCTAGAGGGTAATGGAGATACAGGAAGGAAGGTGAACCTTAGAAAATATTCTGCAGTCAGGCTAAAGGCTCTTCCAGTCTTCCACGTGTCCCGTGTTGAGAAAGCACAAGTCCAAGTGATTTTCTGCTTGTTATCTGTTATAACTGTAAGATGTAGAAATCCTAACGTAACAATAGCTTCTTGCACTGTGGGCTTCCCCACTCTCAACGGCTTTGGCACACCCATTTCTCAATGAACTCGACATTGCAGGAGACTGGACATGATATGATAGAGATATGATAGAGACTGGACATGATAAGGGACGCAGGTGGCGCTGTGGGTTAAAGCCTCAGCGCCTAGGGCTTGCCGATCGAAAGGTCAGCGGTTCGAATCCCTGCGGCGGGGTGCGCTCCTGCTGCTCGGTCCCAGCGCCTGGCAACCTAGCAGTTCGAAAGCACCTCCGGGTGCAAGTAGATAAATAGGGACCGCTTACCAGCGGGAAGGTAAACGGCGTTTCCGTGTGCGGCTCTGGCTCTGGCTCTGGCCAGAGCAGCAATGTCACGCTGGCCACGTGACCCGGAAGTGTCTCCGGACAGCGCTGGCCCCTGGCCTCTTAAGTGAGATGGGTGCACAACCCCAGAGTCTGTCAAGACTGGCCCGTACGGGCAGGGGTACCTTTACCTTTACCTTTAGACCCATACTTCCAAATCCACTCTAGAATAAATAGACTAATTTCCAGCATGCCTTTTGGATCCAGATATTCCATAACCTGAGTGGATATGAGCAGTCATTTGCCAAGTGGTAACATAACCACAGAATGCATTTAACGGCATGGTCCTGCCAAGCAATGATATAAAAACCACACATCCGTAGCCAGCAGGGAAGCCTTGGGGTCAGCTTTCCCCAACCTGGTTTCTCCTGGGGATGGGGCTTGAGAGTCCCTGTTCCCATTAACCCTGAACATGGACAATCCTGGCTGAAAGTTGTAGTTCCAAACATCTGTAGGGCACCAGTTTAGGAATGGCTGCTTTGAATGCTGAAAGAAAGTTTGCTTCTCCCCCTCCTCCCCAAACTACTAGTTCACCATAAATAACACCCACCCCTAGGTGTAGGCAGGCTACAAACGATGCAGGGGTTTTTTTTGTAAAAAGGCTGAGCTAGCTGTTTATAAATATATACATCCTATTTCTTTCAGATTTGCAACCAGCATAATGTTGGCACTCCAAATTTTGGACAAGTATTGTACAGAATGGCACAGGCAGACAGTAACCTGGACCATGACATACCACTACTGCCCCTTCCAGCACACTGGGCCAAAAGTGTTGTGGGACTCCTTTCCTTCATCTGCTTTGCAAACAGCTACAATGGGGACTTTGTCTTTGATGACTCCGAAGCTATAATCAACAATAAGGTTGGTGTTTTTCCAGTTGTGGGCCTTACAAGATCAGGGCTTGTAAATAGCCATTCACCTAGCAATCTGTCTTGAGTAAGAATCTCCTCCAGCAAAGAGGTAGGGAAAGTTTTACTAGGGTTACTAACTGCTGGTGGCAAGCACCAGCCTCAAAAAGCTGACTCCCCTGCTGTGATATGTATATATGCACAGTCCAAAAAAGCCAAGAAGTATGCTTTTTCTTGTGATTTATGCAAATTTGGTCAATTAAAACTCATTTAGTTAATCGGCTTTTTAAAAAATGGTTGGCAGCCCTAACTTCTAGGGATTACAGGAAAGTTTGTTGTTGTTTTGGCCGCAAAACACATGGGGAGGTAGGTTAGTAACACTCTTTGTGGAATAGTAATCTCTGTGGACCAAATCATATATATTGTGACTGTGTACACAGCAGAATGTTGAGGCACACATAGGTCACACAGATCTGATTCCCCGCCCCCATCCACTTTTGTAGATGTTTCTTTGCACGCGAGCATTTTCAATTGAACAGTATCTCAGAGTTTCCCATACACACAGGTGGTTGGAGCTTAATGGGAAGCGTTGGGTGTTGTTTGTGCCTTTCGTTCAATTTGCACTTCCCAGCCTTCCCCATGTCCCGGAAATCTGAGGTCCATTTTGGGCATTTGCACAGGTATTTGTTTACTTGTGCACATGTTATCTTTTTTTTAAAAAAAAAAAAACTTGAATTATCAGACTTGCACAAAACAGCAAGTTCAAAAACAAAAAAATCCCATCTGTGACACCTCGACCCACCAGCAACCCACTGAGATACGTTCCCCCAATGGCAATAGGATAGATGCGCTCAGAAAAACTTCACCATGCATGTGAAAAAACCTCACCCACACATTGCACTTCAGTACATCTGCATTATCTGCAGAGTGGGGAAATTCAAATTTAATTGGATGAGGACAACATCGCATGAACGATATATAAATTATGCACATATGGGATGCATCAAATCCACTTCAGACTCCCATGTGTCCGCAACCCATGTTAAAGCTTTACCCTGTGCATGTCTACTCAGAAATAATGCCCATTGAGTTAAACAAGACTTAACACCCAGGTAAGTGGGACGCGGGTGGTGCTGTGGGTTAAACCACAGAGCCTTGGGCTTGCCGATCAGAAGGTCAGCGGTTCGAATCCCCGCGACAGTGTGAGCTCCCGTTGTTTGGTCCCTGCTCCTGCCCACCTAGCAGTTCGAAAGCACGTCAAAGTGCAAGTAGATAAATAGGTACCGCTCTGGTGGGAAGGGGCTTAGTCATGCTGGCCACATGACCCGGAAGCTGTACGCCGGCTCCCTTGGCCAATAAAGCGAGATGAGCGCCGCAACCCCAGAGTTGGTCACGACTGGACCTAATGGTCAGGGGTCCCTTTACCTTTTTAAGTGTGACAATTGTGTGTTTGTGTATTTCCTACAAAACCCATAGCGAGGTAAATTAATACAACCCATAGCGAGGTAAATTAATACAACTCTTTGTGTGTTTCTAAGACTTGTGGACTTAGGAAGTTGTACACTGTTTTAAAGCTTTAATTGATTAGCTATAATTTAGTAAAGAAGAAAAAAAAGATTAATTGCTGTTCTCCACCTTATATGTGCAAGGAAAGGACATTCTGTGAGCAGTGGTCTTCTATAGGGCAGTCACTGCACTAAAGACCTCTTAGTCGCATTTAACTAATCATGTGGATTTTAACCAGTCACTTGATTAATGAATTGCTACAATTGGAACAGAAGGCATATGAATAAAACAATACTTCTGAAGAAAAACAGCATATATTAGCCCAGTTTGCACATCACATTAAACTGTATTATAAAACAAACTAGATTTTAATAGGAAGGAGGAGCGTGTTGCTTCACACTGTTCAGAAGTTCTCATGGCACTCTTGCCTGAGTCCTTGCTGCTACTGAGCCACAGACACAGAGTCTGGCTTGTCATGTTGTATGAATCTGAGCTGGTGTGGTTTCTTTCCCCAAAAACAAGTGACAGGTGGTAAGCCAAGAGCAAACCTTGGTCCCTGCTTGTGGTTTGTTTGGGGGAAACAAACCGCACACTTGGGTTTCAACAGCATGACAAACCAGAATCTGACTTGCTTCATACACAACACAACAGCAGCAGGAGGGCAAGGAGGAAAAGCGCTGCGGGAACTTTTGAGCATCATCCACCAACATTCTGCTTGATCACATTAAACAATAGTTTATTTTAATCTGTGGTTTAATGTGATGTGCAAACCAGGCTGTTAGTTCTCAGCTTATGTATAGGCATTTCCTTCTGTGTGAGGGTGAAGTGGGATGCCTCTTCAAATATGGCACAGCTACACACAGATTTTTCCACATTCTAACTATTAAAATAATCTCCTTAAACGAATAAATAAACCAGTGCTGGGTCACCTCTTTAGTTGATCAAAACATTTTTATTCAGTTAATTTAACTCATTAATTAACTGAACACTGTCGCTCTAAAGGGCAAGGAAACGGTGTTAGAATATTCACAAAATGCATTCCCAAAATTAGCATTCTTTTTGAAATACTAGCCATGATGGTAACAGAGTACCAAGCCCTGAAAATATAACTCTGTATTTAGTCCCAATTTATACATTATGAGTAAAATCTGACCACTAGCAAGGAAAGCATATTGATATGATGGGGGTGTGTTTTTTTTTTTTTTGGGGGGGGGGACTTTTTAACAAAAAAGAAAAACCAAACTTTCTGAACAAAGAGAAAACTCTTTGAAATGAGAGGAATAATTTTGTTCATCACGTTCTTATCTAAAGAAGGGAAAAGAAAGAAAAAGTGATAGCCCTGAGCTGGAGTTGAACCCAACAAATTTGTAGAGGTTTGAGTCTCTGCTTGTAGAGTTTCAGAGCTCGCCAGAAAGATATTTCATAGATGTAGCTTATTGGCTAGACATCCTGCTTCATGTACATGCAATGGTAAATGTGCAATTTGGATATAGAGCAGTCTTGAGGTTGACATGCTGCACTGTGATCTCAGACACTTCACTTAATCTTCTTTTAGCAGTTACCTGAGTAACTCAGTTATATTTTCGAAGCTGGGGGTGGGACTGAGAGGGAAAATCAGCTAACAATCTTCTTAATGCACTTCTAATTACCCGGAATGCTTTTGAGGGGGGGAAGAACAAGCAATCATTGCCTTTTCAAAAGGAAAGATGACAGAAATCTGCCTTGTATCAGGTCAGACCAGCTGACCTGGTACAAAGCAGTTTGGAGTTGTGCAGGATTGAGCCTAGAACCTTTTGAAAGCAAAGTTTATGCTCTAACACTGAGCCACACCCCTTCCTCAGTGTTAAATGTAGTCCATTTGAATAACATTGCATAGCAGCACAGGATACTCATTTTAGTATTTCATAATATTTTTTGCTTAACTACTACCACCTCCAAAACACCTTGGTGGTTAATAAATTGAAAGCTAAACTATTATAAGGGACATAAGAAAAGCCCTGCTGGATCAGACCAAGGTTCTGTCCCATCATCCTGTTTCTGGGAAGACTATAAGCAGAACATGAAGGCAACATGTTTTTGCTCCTTAGCAACCTGTACAAGTGGCCTCTAAACCTGAAGGTTGCATGCAGCTATCATGCAAACCCAGGATTGTGATGTGGCAGTAGAAGTTCTGCAGTGGGGGCTGCATGACATTCTTACATTTTTATCATATATAGAGAGATTGGCTTTAGCAAATGCTAGCCTTACTCTGAGCACATCCGTAGAAATTAATGGACATGACTAATTTCAGTGGCTCTACACGGAAGAAGGAGGGACACGGGTGGCGCCGTGGGTTAAACCACAGAGCCTAGGACTTGCCGATCAGAAGGTCGGCGGTTCGAATCCCCGTGACGGGGTGAGCTCCCGTTGCTCGGTCCCTGCTCCTGCCAACCTAGCAGTTCGAAAGCACGTCAAAGTGCAAGTAGATAAATAGGTACCGCTCCGGCGGGAAGGTAAACGGCGTTTCCGTGCGCTGCTCTGGTTCACCAGAAGCGGCTTAGTCATGCTGGCCACATGATCCGGAAGATGTATGCCGGATCCCTCGGCCAATAAAGCGAGATGAGCGCTGCAACCCCAGAGTCGGTCATGACTGGACCTAATGGTCAGGGGTCCCTTTACCTTTACCTTTTACACGGAAGAAGACTCTGGGTCTTCACATTCCTCTTTAAACTAAACAGCATTTCTCTCACCCATATTAGAGCAACTTCTTTTGTGGAAAATGTAGGATTGGTTGGCTGCCAGCTTGCAAGGGAAGGAGCTGAGGTAGAACAAATGTTCACTTTATTCAACATCGTAACATATTTGATTCACTTTCGCTGGGAGCTCCAACAGCTAAAACCATTTTGTAGATCTATCGATTACGGCTAAGCCAGCATTGGATACCACACTGTGATCCTTTTGTGAACTTCCTGGGCTCTTTTCTCCCCTTTATGGCTCCAATGAAAGATCCTCTTCCAGTTGGCACCATGCCTACCCTGGCATGGAGCAGTCTGTTATTGGATTTTACTGGTGTTCAAGAATCTTCTCCAGATGCTTTCTTACCATTGTAAGCAGCTCTGTGCTTTGCAAAAAGAAAAAAGAAATGAAAGAAAACCTGTGTACTGCAGTGATCTGCCTTCTGTGTGTTTAGGAAGGTAAACATTTGAACAAGTAAAGCTTTCGAGGCAGAATGCATCTCCGTTACAAGCATTCATTAGAACAATGGTTCTTGCATAAAATGTTACACCCAGCGAAGCAAAGCTATTTAAAATCAAATGTTTTCAGAGCTGCCAGAGGAGAATGCACCTGACTTTTCAAATCAATGTATGCTGCTTAGAGTTGAGAGGGAAGCGGAATCAATATTTTCTCCCCGCCTCCCCCTTTCCTTACTACAGCCCTATAATAAAAGTCTATTTTTCAAAAGAAGCTTCCTTCATATTCCTAGCCTCCTGCGAAGGCCGTTGTGACTTGTTTGCTTTTAGTTAGGGCTGATTCACACAACTGTTCCCAGGGAATATGTTCCAACTGTTGCGATTATATATAAAAAATTGTCAGCCCAGATTGAATGAGGAGGTGATGAAGCTGTCATCTCAGTGGTTCACAGTGGACCATATACCAATTTACTACATCACTGCAAAGGCTTCTAACAATCTGATCTGGGGCATACCCACCCAGAAGCAAGTACAGTGGCAGCTACAGTCCATGAATGGTGGCTGGGCTTGTTTTCTTGGATCCCCCCCCCCCAATGTAAAATCCAATTCCACTGCAACAATTAGAAGAAGGATTCAGCAAATGTATTACAGACACAGCAACTAAGAAATGTAAGCAAGCCCTAGACAACTTTCCCACAGCCTCCCACCCACTTTTGTCCTGTGCCAAACAAGCAAGCTCCATATTGTTCCATGTCGTGGGGTTGGCTTGCGAGGGTGAAAAATGGTCTGGGCTGTCACGTGTGCTGCAAAGTGTTCTACTTTTAAAGCCCTGCTTTCCTACCTCCTCTTCCTTCGGTTAGTGCTTGGCTAAGCGGCAAAGCATCTCTTCCAGCCTCCCAGTACAGCTGTTGTGGCTCATGCACAGGCTGCAGAGAAGTATACCCCATTTTCATGGCCCTCTCCTGCACCCACCCTCCTGGTGCTCTAGAATGCCTGTTTCTAAGATGTTCTGCCCTGGGGCCTCCTCCTACCACCAGAGCAGGATTTGTCCCCTCAGGCTTACACCACTAGGGTGTAAGTCTCATTGTATACAGTGGGACTTACTTTGGAATAAACACACATAGTATTGTGCTGTCAGGAGTGGGTTCCAGCCCATGAACGCTTACATTACAATTAATGTTGTCAGTCTTTTAAGCTAATACAGGACTTTGGGAGAGTTCGCTCTTATTTAGGTACTGTGTAAAGAGGGTGGATTCAAATAGGCTGATTTGGGGACTGCATTTGCTGACTTAGCTCCATTGACATCTGTGCAGCTCAGTGGAGTGTTATTAGCCTAGGTGGTCATTGGCTCATTTGTCCAGGGCAAATCCTTCCTCCATTTCATAGAATCATAGAATTGCTGAGTTATTTAAACAAATAAAAGATGCAGTGCTAGCTGCCAAGAGGCTAGAATTTAATTTCCAAGTGTTTTTGAACCTTCTGTTTGCTTTGCTTTATTTTTTATTTGCTGAAGTTTTTTTTTAAGGCTGTGGATCTAAGCTGCGCAAATTATTTCTCTGTTATAATACTTGAGGCACCGTGTATGATTTTTTTTTATTATTTGCATTCTGTTTTGTGAATGTAATGAGGCTGCCTGCAGTTTTCCATCATGGCTAAAATTTCTATTAGGGAGAACAAATATATTGATTTACTCCTACTCTTGCAGAGGAATTTGGTGGGAAGAAAGAACCCTTAAAGCTACAATGCTGTGTACATTTACCTCTCAAGAAACCCTGTTGAACAGAGTGGGACGTTCTTTTGAGCAAATATGCATAGGATCAAGCTGTATAACTACTCAGTCCCAGGCTTTGTGAAATATAGGAAGTGTGGCCCCCAATAAATTTATTTCACTGTTTATAATATTTAAGTCAGGGATGGGGAACTTGTGACCTTCCAGATGGATGTGGTTGGACTCCAATTCCCATCAGCCCTAGGCAGCATGGCCACTGGCCAAGGATGATGTGAACTGTAGCTCAACAACATCTGGAGGGCCATAGGTTCCCCACCTCTGATCTAAGGTATAAGATTTGCAATGGATTTGTGGTGGGGAATTTTTGTGTGTACACTTCCTACTGTGAGGGTGATGCTTGGGCACAACAAATGATGGGTACCTAATTACCCCATGGTAGCTACTGACTAGGGACGCAGGTGGCGCTGTGGGTTAAACCACAGAGCCTAGGACTTGCTGATCAGAAGGTCGGCGGTTTGAATCCCCGCGACGGGGTGAGCTCCCATTGCTCGTTCCCTGCTCCTGCCAACCTAGCAGTTCGAAAGCACGTCAAAGTGCAAGTAGATAAATACATACCACTCCAGCGGGAAGGTAAACGGCATTTCTGTGCACTGCTCTGGTTCTCCAGAAGCAGCTTAGTCATGCTGGCCACATGACCTGGAAGCTGTACGCTGGCTCCCTTGGCCAATAAAGCGAGATGAGTGCCGCAACCCCAGAGTTGGCCACGACTGGACCTAATGGTCAGGGGTTCCTTTACCGTTACCTTTACCTAGCTACTGACTAGTCAAGCACAGGCTGCATAGTAGATGACAGGCTGGATCTCATTCTTTCCCTAGAATGAGCTGTGAGCTGTTGACCTGTGGGGAAACCTAAAGGCGTCTAGCAAAATATTTTGTTGCTAATTGCAAAATCTTGTGCTGGGCTTCTTTGCTTCAGCAAGGGGCAGTTCTGATGGTGCCTGAGCCAAGGCTCGGACTTTACTCTCATTTCCCAAGTCCTGCAGGTGGGAGCAATGCAGGGAGGCTGTCGCCTGCTGGAGTGAATGCAGAATTTGGAGGGGTGGCAGGACTCTGTCCACCAGCTGGCCTTTCCAGCTCCACCAACCCTGAAAGCATCTTAGCTGAAATTGTGATGCAGTTTCAGGTGCTTCCATCTGCCCAGTTCATGATGCCTCCTTCCTCATGCGCAGTCTCCCAGTGTTGGTGGAATTTCAGGCAGCCCAAGCAAATCCCAACATCGATTTATTTTTAGCCCTATAACTCTTCCTCCAAGCAGCACAGAGTGACATTGTATTCTCACAAGCATGTGAGTGAAGGTTCAATAGAAATCTAGTTTTTATAGAAATCTGCAGAGGGAACTGCAAGCATTGCTGTTCTCGCAGTGTGATTTCACATGACCACAGTAGTGGATGAAATCTTGGATTGCCTGGGGTTGCCTGTACAGTGGTACCTCGGGTTAAGTACTTAATTCGTTCTGGAGCTCCGTACTTAACCTGAAAGTATTCTTAACCTGAAGCACCACTTTAACTAATGGGGCCTCCTGCTGCTGCCGTGCTGCCGGAGCATGATTTCTGTTCTCATCCTGAAGCAAAGTTCTTAACCTGAAGCATATGTAACCCAAGGTACCACTGTATTGCTTCTCCCACCAGTGTCTACAGGGGCCATTCTAGCATGGAAAGAAACGAAGTGATCACACTGGCTCTGTATAATGTGTACCACGGGAGCAGTTTTTCAGTGGCCACCATGTTGCTGCGGTGACTGGGTGCATTTACCCAAGGCCACCCAATGAAATTTGTATCCAAAACAATATCTGGGATACTGAGATCTATATGCCTGACACCATAGTCAGCACACAGCATAGGCTCTTGTCTGCATCTGGTCTACAGATGGCCAGGATATCAGTGCAGGTGGAAGATCCCCAAGCATGTGGGCTGCGGGGTTGTGATCTGCTGAGTTAGCACATCTGAACTCAGAAAGAGCCATGCACAGATGCACTCCTGAAAACATTGTTGTGCACATTCTCAACAGCCATCTCCGTTTCTAATTTTCATCCTCAGTCTTGGCAACAAATGCCCTCCCTTCCATCATGATGGTGCATAAGGATTTTTTCCCTTGTGCCCCATCAATTTTTCTTATTCATGAGTGTGCCACAATTGGGCTGACCTATAAGTTTTGATGTGTCAGAAATAAAATGAAGAATGATAGTTTAGTAGTGTTGTGTGAAAATTAAGAAAGCATCTCAGCAGGGTATTCAAATAGCAGTTGATCACTACTTGCCATCTGTAGTGTTTGCATTGTGCTTTCTGTCGTGGTTTGCTGGTGACGAGAATGGAGGATATGGAGTTGTGCAGCACACGGCCCTGATATTCAAGACAAAGCACAAAGTAAAAATGGCACTGAATCAAGAACTGTAGGCTAACTTCCAGTATATGATGCATTGTAATGCTCAAGACAGCTATCCGCTCATTAAAGTTGGCTTAATGTTATGAATTCCGTTTAATAGGTTGGCTGGGTTATAATAAACATAATACAAAACACTGGCCACTTTTTTGAGATGGAAATGGTGTGCTGTAACCTTTTCTCCATGGTAAGCATGGAGCATAAGAGCTTAAATGCTGCTGTGGTTTACTAGTCAGAATGATAGTTAGAACGATAAAATGGAACAATTTCCATTTATCTCTATGCTTTAGAAAAGTGTTTCTCATACTTGGCCCTCCAGCTGTTTTTGGACTACAATTCTCATCATCTCTGACCACTGGCCTTGCTAGCTAGGGATGATGGGAGTTGTCGTCCAAAAACAGCGGGAAGACCAAAGTTTGGGAAATGCTGCTTTAAACTGTAAACATTCTTCCAAAGGACAATAACTTCTTTAAAAATAATATCTCTGGCATGATAGAGTGGTTCTAGGAAATCCAGGTTCAACCCCCACCCCTCTATCAATGAATCTCAGTAGATGGCCTTGTGGCAGTCACCATTTCTTAGTCTTTCCTACCTCATTGGGTTGGTTTGAGGGCAAAATGAATGGGTAGGCAAGGAACCTTGTAAGTTGCTTTGAGTTCCTTGAGGGGAAATGTGGCATGCCAATGTAGTAGACAAATCTCTGGGTTTATTCAATGCAGAACTGTTCTTGGTTTACCTCTGTTAAAGATTAAGATTTTGACAATGTTATAAACTTGTGTCGTTTCAGGACCTCAGGGCAGAAACCCCACTTGGTGAACTGTGGCATCATGACTTTTGGGGGAGCAAACTCAGTAGCAATACCAGCCATAAATCTTATCGACCACTTACTGTATTAACTTTCAGGTGAGATGCTGTCAGGCTCCACTTAAGACATTTAAATGGGTGGGGGCATTAAAAGGAAGTACAGTGGTGCCTTGCAAGATGAAATTAATCCGTTCCGTGAGGCTCTTCGTATAGCGGTTTTTTCGTCTTGCGAAGCAAGCCCATTGACAATTTAGCGGATTAGCGCTATTAGCAGTTTAGCGGCTTTTAGCGGATCAGCTGATAAGCGGCTTATCAGCGGATCAGCTGATAAGCGGCTTAGCGGCTTAGGAAAAGGGGGGGGGAAACCCGCAGGAACTCGCAAGACATTTTGTCTTGCGAAGCAAGCCCATAGGGAAATTCGTTTTGCGAAGCGCCTCCAAAACGAAAAACCCTTTCGTCTAGCAGGTTTTCCGTCTTGCGAGGCGTTCGTCTTGTGGGGCACCACTGTAGAATGTACTGAGATACTACCTTTAACATGGAGGAAAGTTTCATTTGTGCTCTTATGTGCTGCTACTCTACCCATGAAGCCAGCTTCCTGTAACCAAACTCTTATAACTGTTTAGGATCACAACATGTGTAGCAGTCCCAAATCTTTCGCAAAGAAAATATCCTGCCATGCTTTTTCTTCCTGGTAGGGACAGGAGGAGTATCACATAGACGTCAAAGGTCACTTCTTGGTTACAGAGGACCATGGAGGTGCATCAAGCTAATTCTTAACAACCAAACGTCACACATCTCGACACACCCACACGTCACCATGCATATTTTCCAATATTTTTAATGAAGGGGTTTTTTTAATTGACACAACTTTGTAGGTCCTCTGAAAATGTATAACCACTTAAGTGAAATGGGAAGTCATATGATGAGAGTGTGATGATTGAGGAAAAATACTTGCCATCACACATAATATAATAAATGATATGTTGTGCTGAAGAAGCAAACTCTAGTGAGTGGTTTTCAAACACAACACCCTTACTGCTTTGGCACACTTTTTCTACTCTTCTTTCCTTTAGCGTATAACTTTCTTTATGAATGAATGGCAGAATGCCCTGGAGGTGGGGAGAGAAAAAGCAGGAATCGTGGCCGGCAGAACTGCATACACTTTTTGCACAGGCCCATCTATTATTCCAGTCTCCTGTGTCAACAGATGGAAGACCAGCACAGAAAAACCCCAAAGCATGTGTCTCTGACAGGGAGCAGGTGTGTTGCAAAGGTGTATCCAATTCTCCTTCTCTTCCCCACCTCCTAAAAAAATAAAAAAGCATCACGCAGACACCTTACTTTATCCCTCTCTGACTCAATCTTGCATATGAAACACAGCACTGAGCATCTGGAGTTGCTGATGGGAAAGAGTGGAAAACTGGATTTATAAATGTATTTTCTAAGGGGCACCTTAGCCAGGAAAATCTGTGTGCCATTGAAAGGAGAGTCCCTGTTTGCACTAGTGTATTCAATCTTTTCCTCCTCTCGCCCACAGTCTTCTTATGAAGGAGTACTTAATCGCTGGGAACATTGAAAGCTGCCTTATAGCAAAGACATCTCCCTACTATTCACACATTGCTCTAGCACTGGAAGAAGTTCTGGAACTGCAGGTGGTATTCAACTAAGTTTTACTTGGGAGTAGACCTATTGAAATTAACATACCTAACTTCCTCATTAATTTCAGTGGGTCTCCTCTGGAGTAAAACATAGTTGAATACCACCCTGTGACCTTGAAAGCTCTGGCTCAAAACCAGCGCTCCTTTTGAGATATTGCAGAGAAGGGAAAAATGAGTGCATTAAAAAAAAAGGAGGAGTTGAGCAAGAGGGAAAGAAAATGAACTGAAAAGGAATGACTGAATGGAGAAGAGCACATTTAGGAGGGGAAAGGAGTTGGCTTCCTATCCTCCTCAGCAACATGTTCTTGTCGCTGGGCCCAATGTTAAGGTGCCTACCTGTGTGTGCCCCTCTTCCAGAAGCAGAGCCAAATGATGGCTTCCCAGCAGGTGCTTCACTGCCGCTTACAGGGAGAGGTGGGCAAGGCAACAGGAAAGTCAGCAGAATGCAGGTGCACCAGCAGAACCAATCCAGTGCTCTCACTGGTGTGCCAACTTTTGCCTTCCCCCTCTCTCCCGGTAAGCAACGATGACTCCCTTGCCTTGTGGCTCCACCCCAATGTAAGAGCTGCTCCTGCTCTCTTCATAATTTGTTTCCACTGTGCATCGATAGTAAGTAGTTTGACACTGCTGTCTTTATGAATACATCCAGATTTATTCAGAATTTATTTTTTTAAAAGTATTTGTGCATTTTAATCCATTCATTTGTCGTAATTTCTAACATCGATGTTTTCCCCCCCTTGTGTAGGATTAATTACCTTTTAGCTGGAGGCTTCTACCCATTGGGCTTTCATGTCGTCAATATAATACTCCATTGTGCTATCTCTGTCTTAATTGTTGATGTCTTCTCAATATTATTGGGTGGGCTGCAGTACACCAGTAAAGGAAGACGGCTAAACTTTGTCCCCAAATCATCCCTGCTCGCGGCTTTGCTGTTTGCTGTACATCCAGTGCACACTGAATGTGTAAGTACTTCACGATTTAAGTATTAAAAGCTCAAACACCCAGAGTCCATTAACAATATTTAATCTTCCTTATCCTTTCAAATAAATGTATTAAGCAGTCCATAAGTGTGGGGTGGGTGTGAATGTATACACACACACACACACACACACACACACACAAATTGTGTACATTTGCATGTGCTTTGTATTGATGCAACCGTGCTTTTTTTGTTCTTTTGGGGTTTGTTTGTTTGTTGCACATGACTAATCCTAACTTGTGCTAGGAGAAGCCAGTGCTAGGATTTCTGCTAGTGCAGTGGAACTCTCCCCCCCCCCCATGTCCCTGTGCACCCTCCCTAGATCTGCTCCAGAGAGCTGGGAGAACCCTCATAGCAGCATGTGGGGGAATGAGAGGGGAGATAGTTCTCTCTTATGTTTTGTGGGTCTGGTTTTTAGTTTTGTTTTTTAGATTCATATTTATATATCTCTTGCTCTTACATGGAGTTCCCAGTAGTCTCCCATCTCCCCCCATTTAAGCACCTGCTTAGTTTCAGTAAGGTTATAGCAGGGATTGCCAATGTGATGTCCTCCAGATTTTGCTGGACTACATCTCCCTACATCTATGACCATTGGTCATGTTGGCTGGAGTGAGAATGAATTGGAATCTAACAACGTCTTAATTGCATCACATTGACTCCCCCTGGATTTTTGAATCTGGTCTTCAGACTACTCACTGGATACCTGTTCTTTTAATAGTTAACTTTGCTGCTACTTCATAAGTTCATGCACCTCACTTTTCACATTGTAAGGTAAAGGTAAAGGTACCCCTGCCCGTACGGGCCAGTCTTGACAGACTCTGGGGTTGTGCGCCCATCTCACTTAAGAGGCCAGGGGCCAGCGCTGTCCGGAGACACTTCCGGGTCACGTGGCCAGCGTGACATCGCTGCTCTGGCGAGCCAGAGTCGCACACGGAAACGCCGTTTACCTTCCCGCTGGTAAGCGGTCCCTATTTATCTACTTGCACCCGGAGGTGCTTTCGAACTGCTAGGTTGGCAGGCGCTGGGACCGAGCAGCGGGAGCGCACCCCGCCGCAGGGATTCGAACCGCCGACCTTTCGATCGGCAAGCCCTAGGCACTGAGGCTTTAACCCACAGCGCCACCTGCGTCCCACTTTCACATTGTAGGTCTTTGCTAAATGAAAGTGAATTTCTGTTGAGAATTCTTAATTTTGCAGAAGCTGATAGGTTGGGGTTTTTTTTTAACACCTGATGCATTTAATGGCAGCTATCGTGGTACAATAATATCAGAGTGTAAAAACATGCAAAATCTGGAGATGATGAAAAGCAAGTTGCTTTTGAAATAGCAACTGTATTGATTTTCCACATAAATGACATATTTTGACAAATTATTATTAGAATCTGTTTCCAGTGGAGTAGTCTAGTTTCTTTTGTGCTGGTGGATATAAATGGAAGGAATCTTAAGACTTTTCATATATAAAATGGTTGTAGAAAGACTTGTTCTTCATAGTGTTTTCACTTCTCAGCAAGTCATAGGTATATTTGGCTTGGGCTAAGGAGATATTGCTCCAAAATACCCATTCACTAAAGAATGGGTTGAAGCTGTAGAAACCATTTTTGTGAGGTTTTATTTTTCTTGCAAAAGCTGTTGCTTTGGAGGGCACAAAAAATTCCACAAGACCCCCTTCTTTCCAGTATTTAGCACATTCCCCTGCATCCTTGTCTACAGCCACTGTCTCCTGCCCCCCCCCCCCTTTGTCAAGCCTCTCTTTGTCCCTATGGTGAGTGTTGGGATATGGATCTTAGTAGGCCACTTAGGAGAGAGGAGAAGGCTCAGGTGTCCAATGGCAGTGTAGAGAGGATTTGGGCTCAGAGAGGGAATGCCGTACAGCCCAAAGGAGAATCCACTTCTTCTTTGAGCCCACTTCTTTCTACCTGCTCCCTGGAGATAAAAGGATGATAGCTATCCTTTTATCCAAAGGTGACTGTTGAAAGAGTTTTGTAGACTCTTGTTTAGACTGAGCACAGTCAGCCAGCACAGTTGACTTCTTTGTTCCACCAGCAGTATATGCAGGGACTAGCATGAAAACATTAGCCTTGAGAAGGGACCTGTGCCATTGATTGATGAAGCCGGTTTTGAACATATTTGAACAAGGATGAGGGGGATTGTTTTGACCTCCCTGGTATTTTCCTGCCAGAGTAGGGGGGTTCCGTAAGTGCCGTCTCCTATCTTACATGCCCCCATTCAAACTCACATATCTAGAATTTGCGTAGTGTGTAAACGTCTTATCCAAGGGCTCTTTATACGTGCAGGAACTCTTTATTTTGACTTCCAGCATGGGAAAGGGCTACCACTTAATGAGAGTGGGTTCAACCCAGCTAAAGTTAACTGCTCTTAAAGGCTCATTGATTCCAACAAGAGCTGATGAAGCCTTTGGTTAATTCTCTCATATTGAGATCAAGGGGACTTCAACATGCTTCACTTGGGCTGTATTGTGGCCACTGTTCACAAATCCCTGGTGGCGTTGATGCAACGGTTTTTTAAAAAAGCAATTAGCCTTCCACACTACTTCACTTGAGGGGAAACTTCTGTTTTGGTAATTAAATCCCTTTTCTTCTCTTTTTCAAGATCGCTGGGATTGTTGGCAGAGCAGACCTACTGTGCGCCCTGTTCTTTTTATTGTCTTTCCTTGGCTACTGCAAGGCGTTTAGAGAAAGTAAGTACTTGAACACACACCATCGGTTTCTGAGCAGATCAGTCTGTTAGAGCACCACCAAAACAATGAAAATTAGTATCTAATTAATATATGGTGCTGAGAGATCAAAGTGCTCCCAGTTTGTGTCATTAGTCCCCCATCTCTCTAATGTTGCGTGTAGGAAGTAGTGTATGAATTAAGTGCTTGCACGTATATCTGCCCATGACCTTTTCTGTAACTGGAAGAATCATTGGAATTGGAGGGGGAAAGGGTATATAGTGCACATATATGTGAAATTTATGGACTATTCACATGTGTTTTTAATTTCATTTTGTTGCCAGCCTCCTTAGGGACCTCTGTGTGGGTTGAAACACAGGACAGAATTTTAATGAATATTTTTGATGGCCTAAGTGCATGATGGCCAGCATCCTAAAAAGAGCCCTGCTAGATGAGATCAAAGACCCATCCAGTCCAGCAGACTCTTTCCTACAGGGATGAACCAGATGCCTCAGGGGAAGCCTCCTAGCAGGATATTTTTGTTTTCCAACAGCTGATAATCAGAGTCATGTTGCTGCTGATCCTAGAGGAAGTGTGCAGCCATAATGATTATGGTCACTGTTACCCTTAAAGGTAAAGGTAAAGGTACCCCTGCCCGTACGGGCCAGTCTTGACAGACTCTGGGGTTGTGTGCCCATCTCACTTAAGAGGCCAGGGGCCAGCGCTGTCCGGAGACACTTCCGGGTCACGTGGCCAGCATGACATCACTGCTCTGGCGAGCCAGAGCCGCATACGGAAACGCCGTTTACCTTCCCGCTGGTAAGCGGTCCCTATTTATCTACTTGCACCCGGAGGTGCTTTCGAACTGCTAGGTTGGCAGGCGCTGGGACCGAGCAGCGGGAGCGCACCCTGCCGCAGGGATTCGAACCGCCGACCTTTCGATCGGCAAGTCCTAGGCGCTGAGGCTTTAATCCACAGCGCCACCTGCGCCCCCCACTGTTACCCTTATACTTCATGAATTGGTCAGCTTATAAGTAAGATACATGTGTGTGTAGCTCTCTATGCAAGTCCTACTTCACATAAAATACTTCTACATATATGAAGCAGCCTTAAAGAGATGTGATATATGGTTAGAAGAATTATGAATGAGAAGAAACCTTTCCAGATGATACACACTTGACTGAAAAACATGGAGGCTAGTAATAGACTGTAGCCTTATGAGGCTTTGCCCTCGGGTGGGAAAAATATTGCGCCTGGGAAAGGGAAGTGGGAGTCAACAGACACTCAAGGAATAGTTTCGGAGAAAAGGCTTTTATTTCTAACATCCATGAACTGGTAGAAGGAGCAAGTGTGATAAGTCACAAAAAGCATGCACAAAATTCACAGTCATGTGCACAAGTATATATACCCCTTTCCAGTTCCCTCCTCCTTTCTCCTCCCTCAGGAGTCCTCTGAGCATGAACAGAAAGCTGTCTTGGGACTATTGGGACTCTTGGCACCCTTCCCAGGAAAGGGGTTTCAGAGTGTTCAGATATGTTTCAATCTCTTGTTCTGGCATGGCTCCTGGACAGAAAGTAAGTTGCAATGTGGTTCTTTAGCAAGGCCAGAAGGCATCAGAAAGGCTGAGAAACAATGGACTGTGTTCCCTACCTTTGTTGCAATCTTTTTAGTTACAGCAAACGGATGCTTAGCTAATGCCTTTTAGCTGCTGAGAAAAATGATTTTGAAAAGCTCTGAGAAGCTTTGAGCCTGCTTTGGTGGGGGGTGACTTTGGGCCTAGGTGAGGTCACCTGTCCACACCTTCCTTCAGTACCAGGATGGAAAGAGGATTGTGTCAGGATTATGGTCCGTGCTTTTTCTCTGGGGGCACTCAAGGGTATGCAGTACTGGCACCTCCCCAGCAAATGTTAAAGGTGTAGCACTTAATGTAACAACTTCATTGTGAGTACCAGCACCCTTTTTCTTAGAAAAAAGCACTGATTGCGTTCCAGGCATCGTGCCTAAAGCCAAAATCATATATAGTCAAAACAAAGTCATTTTTTCCCAGGATCCCATCCTGCCCCCTTTCCAGCCTATTTTTATTTTTTGCCATGCGTGTAAAGCTGAATGTGCACAAGTTAAAAGCACATTAAGTTGTAAAATTTCCTGGTTGAAGACTAGGAGACAGTCTCAAACCTGAGCTCTCTAACACCATACAGCCCCATAGGGAAAGGCCTTTTCCTTTCTACCTGCCTCTCCTCAGTGAATACTTGTGAGGTGAGGAGAATCTCAGGCCCGTGGACCTCTCCCCAGACCAAACCTCTCTCCAGCCCTGCTCCAGGCAACTCCCCTGTGTACTTTAGCCTGAATGGAATGTGTCATTGAACTGTGATAATGCTTCCTGCCCGAATAAAGGATGGAGATATTTGTGTGGTGTATATCTAGAATCCTCTTAACTTTTGTATCGCTGGAATGTAACCTACTGTAACAAAGTCCATTGCTTTGCCTTCTTTCTCCCCTGGTTCGCAACTACCACTGGCATGTGGCCCCCAGATGTTTTCCTATAAGGCAATGTGGCCCTCAGTTTCCCCTCCCAGGGATACACTGCAACATTTTATGCCAAGTCACATTTTTGTTTATGTATGGTCACTGCTTCATCAATTCATATGATTTGTGTCAGATACTGGGTAGTGCTATGGTACAAATCAAGAGCCGTCTCTGCTCTTACACATTAACCTTTGGAATCAAAGCTGCCTATTAATTGCTAGAGGGAGAACCCAGGCTTTAGATGTAAATGTTCAGCCAAGCCTTCGACCCAAATAGACCTCAGTCCCACTATGACTTCATTGGAGCATAAAATGAATGTACAAGTTGCATGGCCTCGCAGTATGAATTTAATCTATTTCTGTAAACTAGATTCTCTTATATAAAATGACAGAAACACTTGTGGGCATTTAGCTTTCTGGAACAGGAATCAAATGCTTTCCGCAAATCTTTGGCACGGATTACACTTGTGGCCATCTGGTGAGGGTGGCAGAGTGCCTTCTCACAATATGGTGCACCAGTTTAAACTCGGTTCAGGTGCCAACCAGGAATGAGTTCCATTCTCTGAAAGGAGATCGTGGTGGGAGAAAGCAGCATTGTTGTAGGGAGTGTGCTTCGTTAAGCTGATTAGCACACTTGGCATGTGTGCGACCAGAGTAATAGCTGGCACTTGTTCATTGCTTTACATTTTCGGTGCTATTGATTGAGAATCAAAAGTTAAATTGACTATTTGGATCTGTTGGACTTTATATTCTGGGGGGTTTTATAAGTTTTTTTTAATAAGTTTGTATGATGCCCACTTTGGGGATGAGAATGAAGAATGTGCATATACAAAAAAATGTATATACAAATGTATACAATTTTCAAACTTGAACATCAGTGTGCTTTTTTAGCATAGATCTGTATTCCCATTTAGAGCGAAGATTGATGCTGGCCCAAGAATCTTAGAAATGAAATGTATTTACCGGTACTTTTTGCACATCACTTTCTAAAGGTTTAGGATGAGTTGAAAAGATTCTCATAGTGAACTGGTCTAGATGTTGCTTTTGCCATATGTAGTATAGGGATCTGCATGCATTTATTATTATTTATTTTATGATTACATTTATATCTCACTTTTCCTTCAAGAAGGTCAGTGTGGCACATACACACAGCTACCCCCTTCCCCATCTTATCCTCTCTACATCCCTGTGAAGTAGGTTAGGCTGGGACAGCGTGACTGGCCCAAGGTCATCCATTGAGTTTCATGGCTGAATGGGGTTTGGAAGTTGAGTTGTCCTAGTCCAGTACTTTGACTCTCATACATGTATTGAACCTTATCACAAATCTTGTTTGGGAGCATTTATTTATACCCCGCCCTCCCCAGCCAAGGCCAGGCTCAGGGCGGCTAACAAGCAATAATAAAAAATAAGTTGAATGACTACAACTTAAAAACAAAATTAAAATACAACATTAAAATATTGAAACATTAAAATATTAAAATGTAGCCTCATTGCAGGAGGAGAAAGGAAAAGAAAAAAGAAAGGGGAAGGGAATCAAATTGGCTCCAAGCCAAAGGCCAGGCAGAACAACTCTGTCTTACAGGCCCTGCGGAAAGAAAGCAGATCCTGCAGGGTCCTGGTCTCATGAGGCAGAGTGTTCCACCAGGTCGGAGCCAGAGTTGAAAAGGCCCTGGCTCTGGTTGAAGCTAATCTAACTTCCTTAGGGCCCAGGACCACTAGGGTGTTGCTATTTATGGACCTTGAGGCTCTCCGTGGGGCATACCAGGAGAGGCGGTCCCGTAGGTACGAGGGTCCTAGGCCGTGAAGGGCTTTAAAGGTCAAAACCAGCACCTATAATGTAAGCACTATTTTCCTTATTCAGGAAAACATACAGGTGTACAAACATACAGGTAAACAGGACAACTAGCAGATTGTGGGAAGTATGTGTTCAGACCAAGTGAATGGTGCAGGGGGAAGGTTTAAATCCCATCATCCAATGCAGTGATCCTCATCCCGTTCAGAACTCCAAGACTGCTTTGAAAATAAATGAAAAAAGAAATGAGGCCCACTCATTGATCTCCATTATTTTGTCTCGTTTGACCCTGACTGTTGAATTATAAGTAACGTTAATTAATTAATTAATTATTAATGTTCCTTTCCGACGAACCAAGAGACATTTATTTTGCACTTTAGGTGGGTATCCATATTGGAGCACAGAATGCGAAGTGAGAACAGGTCCTCTGTTTGTGACTTTGAAATCAGTAGCATTATGGAGTTGGCAAATGGAAGGGTTTTCTGAAGTCACTGTTGTGGGGGGAAGGGTGTGCGAAATAACATTTTGTGGAAAGGCTTCAGAAAATTCCCATTTGGTATTGGGAAAGCAGCCAATTTTAATCACATCACAGTATTTTTGTTCAGAGGGATATTTTTGACTTGCTTGGTAGATCTATGTGCAAATTATTGCTTTTTAAAAAGCATGTGCTGTACCCTTAATCTGTAGCAGAAGCCTAAAATTTGCTAACAGAATTTATTGTATATTAATGTCAGGCAGTAACTTGCTAATGGAATGAACATGTGTGTCTACATTCTATCTGTCTTACTGAAAATTTCAACCATGAAAAGCAGACCACATTTTCTCTTATCTTAAACGTTTTTAAAGTACCGTATTTTTCACCCTATAGGGTGCACCGGCCTATAGGGAGCACCTTGGTTTTTTTTTGGGGGGGGGAATAAAGAAAAAAAATTATCCCCCCCCCCAGAACAGGATGCTATCTGCAAGCCTTGGGAGCCCAGCGGGAAGGCTTGCGGAGAGCTGCCCAAAGCCCGGGGTGCGCCCCCGCTGCGCTCCCCGGGTTTTGGGCTGCAGGCTGCTCTCCGCAAGCCTTGGGAGCCCGGCGGGAAGTCGCACTGGGCTCCCAAGGCTTGTGGATAGCTTCCTGAAGCCTGGAGAGCAAGAGGGGTTGGTGCGCATCGACCCCTCTCACTCTCCAGGCTTCAGCGAAAGCCTGCATTTGCCCCATAGGACGCACACACATTTCCCCTTCATTTTTGGAGGGGAAAAAGTGCGTCCTATAGGGTGAAAAATACGGTAATTGACAAAGAGCATAACCTTGAATGACAGAACTTATTCCAAAACAGCTTTCCACCTACGGCCAATGTCAATGCTTCTATATGTTATCAGTTTCTTTTCTTTATGCCCTGTTTTTAAACTGATAGGTAAAGAAGGAGCCCCATTTTCTACTGCCTGGGTTTTACTGAGTGTCCTCCTAGGAGCACTAGCCATGCTGTGTAAAGAACAAGGAATCACAATACTGGTAAGTCTTCTCTTAACAGTTAAACATTGACGTTTCTTATCAGCCAAAAGCAGCTCACTGTTAAATAAACTCTCTTTATATGGCAAACTATATGCCCCATATGGTTTGTGCATCGCTTAGGCTTTCTTACAGAAAATATGTGGTAAATTCAGCAACAACAATAGTAACATTCTTTCCTCTTTTCCTGTTTTTGTTCTCTGATTTCTATTGCAAATGCTTTCAGATTTGGTGTTCGCCAAGTCTGAAGGTGTGCTGAGTGCTGATTTCACTACATGAGTTATTGTTGGTGTTACTGAAGAATGTACACCAATGGTTTCCATGAATAATCTCCCAAGTCTGCCTGTATTATACTTGGTTAAGACTTGCAAGAGCGTATTACAGCCTTGTTGCTCCCATTTCTTTCTATGAGATTGATAATTTAGGACTCTTGGTGTGAGACCCAACTCTTCACCACATGCAAGGAAGGCATAGTGTGGAAGACTTTTCATAGCAATGCTATACAACCATTCACGTAATGACAGTAGGGAGTTATTGGTTACATAGAAGTCACTCAAGCTTTAGTCCAGCTCCATCAACTCCTAAAAAAAATTCCTAATAAATAATAATGAATAATTTATTATTTATACCCCACCCATCTGGCTGGGTTTCCCCAGCCACTCTGGGCGGCTCCCAACAGAATATTTTAAACACAGTAAAATATCAAACATTAAAAACTTCCTTAAACAGGGCTGCCTTCAGATGTCTTCTAAAAGTCAGATAGTTGCTTATTTCCTTGACATCTGATGGGAGGGCGTTCCACAGGGCGGGCGCCACTACCAAGAAGGCCCTCATGAATGAGTTGCAGTGAACTGAAGGCTGAGGCACTGCTCCGTCCTCCTTTTCAGGCAAAATCAGGAGAGATAAGTCTTCCCCTTTCATTGTAGAATAAACCACAGTTTCACTTGGGGCCACATTAAAAACTTGGGGACACTGGCTTATTTTAACCAAAGTTAGTTTAAATAAACCAAGATGTCAAAACTCTGGATTAACTTCCTGGTTTGATTCTCAGGTGTTTTTGTATATTAACATTGATCTGAGCTTTGTTCCAAAGTTTTTCCCCTGCTTCTCTTGCACATGGAGGAGAAGCACACCGGGCTTGTCACAGTTCATTCAGGATGACTATCGTAAACCGCTTAGTGGTTTTCAGAAATTAGGCAGCTGTTTTTATTTATTTCATAAAATGCATATTTATTTATTTATTTAATAAAATGTATTTATTTATTTCATAAAATGTATATACTGATTTTAAAACAAAAAAACTTTCATGTCAGTTATAGAAATTCTGTTTAAACAAATAAATAGTTAAATGAAGTGGATTAGGCCAGCCTTCTCCAATCTAATGCTCTCCACACATTTTGGACTACAACTTCCATCAACCCCAGCCAGCATGGCTGCTGTTGGGTTGTAGTCCAAAACAGCATGGGAAAGGCTTGTTTTAAGTGATTGAACTGAGGCTTAAGAGATCCAGAGTAATTATTGAACTGCATGGTGTAACTCTTGTTGGTATCCATCTTTCTCAAGAGACAGTGGATTGTGCCTCTGGGGGTGAAGGGAAACTGCTGCATTAGGAAGTGACCTTCGCAGGGCACAATCCTGGGCAGTATGTATGGAGCTCCTGGGCTGCCCAGACGACAAGTTCGTCCTTTCGAGCTCACTGATACGGCCCAAAGGAAAGCAGAGCAATACATTTGGCACCAGCTTGGCTGCAGGAGTTGCCAGAAGGAGGCGTACAAGGTTCCATCCACCCGTCTTAGGGACTTCTTGCCGATATCCCGCAAGGCAGTGGAGATAGTGTAAATACATACCAAAATTTAAACGAGAGAAATCTCTCCTTTCTCTTTCTTAACCTTCTTTCACCTTCTCCCTGTTTTGTTTTCATCCCTGTCTTCTTAGGGTTTGAACGCTCTTTTTGACGCTGTGATGATTAACAAGCTCAATATTTTGGAAGTTCTTTTGAAGATACTGCGCAAGGATAAGTCGCTGGAGGTGATTCCATTTATATATTTAAAAGAGCTGCCGCTTTAACTTCATACAGTTAGCATTTAAGTGTTAGCGTCAATACATCTACAGCAGCATGAAAGATCAAGCTGTTCTTTGATCTAGTAAGTGAGATTATTTGGAGGTCAAACACTATGACAGAACATTGCCTTCAAAATGTGAGTGTTCATGCTCTCAGCCCCAATAAGCCTCAATATTGCAGATCCTTTAACATGACTTACTGCAACTGTTCTGTGGAGCACTGCTCTGAATATCAGAGGGAATGCTACTAAAACTAGTTAATCATGTGGATCAGATGACCTCTTCTCAGAATAACAAAATTACATCCTTTAAAATTTCATTTTCCAATAGGGCAGACATAGCAACTCTTGTCTTCCAATAACAATTCTGTTTTTTGTTTTGGATTTTTTTTAAACAATGAATATACATTGTGCTTTGTGCCACCTTAAGATGAGTAGGTGGAGGAGGTGATTTGTAGATTTGCGTCCCTGTTTTGTGTGTAGGTTTTTTAAAAAAATATAATGCAAATATATATTTTTAAAAAATCGCCTTCCTGAACTTTTAAAGTCCCCTGGCTTGCTCACTTCCTTCCTGCAGCAGTAGCGTACAGAATTTCCCCAGTCCTCACCCTATGTAGTTCAGGCCTTATGGCAGGCAAGGCAGACTCGACCCTCCAGATGTTTTGGGACTACAACTCCCATCATCCCTAGCTAACAGGACCAGTGGTCAGGGATGATGGGAGTTGTAGTCCCAAAACATCTGGAGGGCCGAGTTTGCCTATGCCTGCCTTATGGGAACCTTTGTTCCAGGCTTACTTTAAGGGGTCCAAACTTGAATAAAATATTGGCCGGGGGGGGGGTTAAGCTTACCTTAACCCCACCCCCACATAAGAAACAGTGCATTCACATCATTTGAATGGCAATGCCCATCAATTTTGGGGCCCCCAGTCCCCTCAAATACTTTATTGGGGAAGCTGAGTTGGCTCCTATGGTCTCCTTTGTTTCGCTTCATATCTTTACTGTCTTCTGTTCTTGTAAGTCCATACTTTTCATTCCATTTTATCCTGCTTTTGACTGGCCACAAGTTGACAGACCAACACTTGCTTCTCTCTTCCTAAACCTCTTCCAGGCTACAACACGCATCTCTTTAAACCCCTTAGATTTTGCTTCCTGGTGCCCATTCTCATTAGCATCTCTCCTGTCTTCTCTCCTTTTTTCTTCCCTCCCTCCCTCCTTTTTTTTGGGGGGGTGGGGCTTAGACTTTTGGCCAAGTGACTATTCAAATTTCCAGACCTCAGCCTCCTAATGTAGCTCTTTCTCTCTAATGGCTTCTGTGAGAGCTTTCCCCAGCCAAAGTGACCTCTTATTTCCCTCAGAGAAGCTAGAATCTGTTGTTGAGAGCTTTCTTCTTCCTTACATGGTGAGCCTAGAAACATGAGAGCTTTAAGGACATAGTCTACAGCTTAATATTGTCTACAATGACTGCCAGTGGC
This sequence comes from Podarcis cretensis, assembly GCF_951804945.1. Taxonomy (NCBI): domain Eukaryota; kingdom Metazoa; phylum Chordata; class Lepidosauria; order Squamata; family Lacertidae; genus Podarcis; species Podarcis cretensis. The sequence goes on from NC_137173.1 coordinate 85,261,276, forward strand.
TCTTCAGGATTTCATACAATCATAGACTCATAGAATCGTAGAATTGGAAGGGACCCAAGGGTCATCTAGTCTAACCCCCTGCAATGTAGCCCATTAAGCTAAATGGTTTTTTTTATTAAAAAAAAAAACTTTGCTGAAAATTAAAGTGTTCATTTGACATTTTACCGCAGAATTTGAAACTCTAGTGTTAGCAGTCTCCTTTGATTGTTTTTGGTGTTTAGCAATTGTCAACTGCTGTGAGCTGCTGCCAAATCTCATATTACATTGCGTATCCACTGTACAAAATAAAACAGGGTGTCGGTTATTTATTTGTTAGTCGAATGCTTTAAAGTGTTGCATGTCATCTGTCAAATACAGTGAAATGCTAAATACAGTTACATGTGGTTGTTGAGTAAGAAATGCTATGTCATGGTGGCTGTTCCATACTTTAAATAACTATTGCCACCATGATAAATTCTAAATTTTATAAATTCAGGGTGGTTAAAGCAGTGAGAGTACTCTTGTGCCTGATGTAACAAATAAAATATATACAGATTCTTTTTAGAAACTTGCTGTTTCGCATCCATGATCAAAAGCTTTGATAACACTATGCATCTTCTTTCCCTTTGCAACTAACTCCAAACGTGCCTGCTTGGAAGCAAACCCCATTGATTTCAGTGGGGCATATTTCCAAGTCAGTATGCTGAAGATTGGAGCCTATGTTTTATTGTAAATCTTTATGGTGTAGATGAACCAGAGCAAACAGCAAGTTTATTTATTAGACTTTCATGTTCTTGCAGTTCCCTGTTGTGTCTGTAATACTGCAAGGTAGGATACTAATAATATGAGGATATGCTGAAGAATTTCATATCTGTACCCTATACTAGTAACTGGCAGTGTTGCTATAACAACAGTTGCCTCACAAACTTTTATGTCACTATCATGTGGCTCACAGTTAATTTGGGCCAGGATTCAAATGGGACCACCATTGATTCTCATATGCAGGCTTCTTCCTGCAGTTTTCCAAACATGAAAAAAATAAATATGAAGCTGAGGAGAGGCTTTGAGACCTATCAGTTTTCTTCAGAAATCCTGGATTACTTGGGCACGGAATGTTGTTTTTCTTCTTGGTGCATCTGTTTCCACTGCTTGCATAAACTGTCTGTCTTCTCACGATCCTGGATAGGCTCATCAAAGTCTTACATCTTCGTCCACTGGGTAAGGGCGGCAGAATGGCAACAGGGGAAAGCTGGCTTCTGAGATTGTCTGCATTGGTTTTACCCTTCTTTCACAGCAAGAGGGACTCAAGATTTACTTTATCTTTAAAAACCAGGATACTTACTAAAACCCTTTGAACCAGATGGGATGGGGTCGTGGATTGGATGGAGGTACCTCTCTACCCAGCCCTCTAGCCTCTGCATGCCAAGTGACACCAGTGTCTTTTCTGGTGGCACAAAAGTTCCCATGTTCTATTCACTGAATGTGCCAGTAGGCAGAAATGTAACTGGTGGGATCCCCATTAGCAGCAGCCTCATAAAAGAGAATAGAGGGGCGGTGGCGGACTTGGGCTTGATTATTACACCAGCTCCAGGCTACTGCATCAATTTGTCTCTTCCTGCTTCTACCCCATTAAGCGCCACCAGGCAGCACCTAAGTCCATGTACTGTATATCCCACCTTTCTTGCAAGGAGCTGCATGTGGTTTTCTCCACACACCCCAAAACCACTTTATGAGGTAAGTTAGACTAAGAGACTGGCCTGAGGTGGTGACCCAGTGAGCTTCAGGGCAGCATAGGTCTTTGAACTTGCGTCCAACACGCTTAACCACTACACCACACTGACTGCTGTGCCTTTTCTGCACTTCCGTGGAAAATGGATTATAAATGCAGCACAGGGCTGCTTGTACAATTTACTCCATGCTTGGCAGAGTCTTCGTTGGCAGCGTTGTATTGTCTGTATTCTGCCTCGCCTGTATAGGGATCTGATGTCTTTAATGATGATGGCTTCGCTCACCATTAAATCACCATGGTACAATACAGCAACCAAACTTTTTCTACCATGTGTCTGTTACAAGCGCAGGAGCCCTTATTATTAGAATCATAGAATCATAGAGTTGGAAGAGACCACAAGGGCCATCAAGTCCAACCCCCTGCCAACCAGGAAACACCATCAGAGCACTCCTGACATATGGTTGTCAAGCCTCTGCTTAAAGACCTCCAAAGAAGGAGACTCCACCACACTCCTTGGCAGCAAATTCCACTGTCGAACAGCTCTTACTGTCAGGAAGTTCTTCCTAATGTTTAGGTGGAATCTTCTTTCTTGTAGTTTGGAACCATTGCTCCGTGTCCGCTTCTCTGGAGCAGCAGAAAACAACCTTTCTCCCTTCTCTATGTGACATCCTTTTATATATTTGAACATGGCTATCATATCACCCCTTAACCTCCTCTTCTCCAGGCTAAACATGCCCAGCTCCCTTAGCCGTTCCTCATAAGGCATCGTTTCCAGGCCTTTGACCATTTTGGTTGCCCTCCTCTGGACACGTTCCAGTTTGTCAGTGTCCTTCTTGAACTGTGGTGCCCAAACTGGACACAGTACTCCAGGTGAGGTCTGACCAGAGCAGAATACAGTGGCACTATTACCTCCCTTGATCTAGATGCTATACTCCTATTGATGCAGCCCAGAATTGCATTGGGTCAGTAGAAGGCACAGTTAGAGAAGCATTAGTACTACCTCCCCTCTCCCCCACTACACATTTTCTGTTAGACCCATCTGTCTAAATTTGCTGTTTTTAAAAGAAAAAAATTGTGATGACCTGAGCTTTTCCTTTTCTTCTGCTCTCTTCCTCTCCAGAGTCTAGTGGTGTTTAGAAAAGGACTTCTGTTCAGGATGACTCTTCTGTTATCTGGAGGAGCCACCATGCTGTATGTGCGCTGGCGGATTATGGGCACAGGACCACCGGCGTTTACTGAAGTGGATAACCCAGCTTCATTTGCAGACAGTATATTTGTGAGGGTAAGTGGCAAAGGCATTGCTTTTCAGTGAGCTAACACATTAAGAACTAAAAAAAAAAAAAAAAAGCGGAGGGGCCATGTGTCATTTCCAGAACAAATGCTTTGTACATAGCAAGTTCTCCCATTCAGTTTCTGGCAACTCCCAAGGGTAGGCTTGCAAAAAGGCTTTTGTGGACTGCTGCCAGTCAGAGTAGACAGTACTGGACTAGATGAACCAGCAGTCTGATTGGGCATCAGGCAGCTTTGTGTGTTCATACATAGCTTACAAGAGTTGAACCATCAAAGCAGTAAAAGCGTCATTCCTTGAGGGTGCTGAATGAATGATGCTTTTAGAATATGAATCTTTTAAATCGGGTGTGGAACCTTATTCAGTCCAATGTCCACATTGCTTATGGGCAACTTCTGACAGCCACACACCAGTTGTGGACAGAGCCGGGGGCAGAAAGGGGTAGAGGAACAAACATGACTCTTGACCTTGTACAGTGGGTTACATTCCAGCCATGCAAAAGCCAGAAGTTTACACACACACACACCAATAATAATAATAATAATAATAATAATAATAATAATAATAATATATTTATACCCCGCCCATCTGGCTGAGTTTCCCCAGCCACTCTGGGTGGCTTCCAATCAAGTGTTAAAAACAATACAGCATTAAATATTAAAAACTTCCCTAAACAGAGCTGCCTTCAGATGTCTTTTAAAGAAAGGATAGCTGCTTATTTCCTTCATATCTGAAGGGAGGGCGTTCCACAGGGCGGGCGCCACTACCGAGAAGGCCTTCTGCCTGGTTCCCTGTAACCTCACTTCTTGCAATGAGGGAACTGCCAGAAGACCCTTGGTGCTGGATCTCAGTGTCCGGGCTGAACGATGGGGGTGGAGACGCTCCTTAAGGTATACAGGACCGAGGCCGTTGAGGGCTTTAAAGGTCAGCACCAACACTATGAATTGTGCTCGGAAACGTACTGGGAGCCAATGCAGATCTCTCAGGACCGGTGTTATGTGGTCCCGGTGGCCACGACCATCTCCCTTCCAAGCACATGAAGCATTACCACAGTTCAAGGTGCTCTCATTCTAGCAAGGCAAAAGCACCCAAGGAGGGTGTCACTCCCTCTCTGGCGTCAGAGGCAGATTTTGGGTAGTGCAAGTAGTGTGGTCACACTGGGCACACAGGCGAGGAGGGCACCTTCTCAAAACCCAGTGAGTGCTAACCTGGCTTCGGAAAGGTGTGACAGGGTCCTAGATAATGATGTGCGGTGAAATTTTTCATAGGGGAAAAGTTAGGACCAGAGGACCAGCTTGTGAAGGTGATTGTTTGTGGTATGTCACGACATCGTGCGTGTGAGCATCGTTCCTACCTCCCTAAGCCAGGCAGAAGCTTCCTGGGTTTTGGGAAGGAGGTCCCAGGGGAGCATTTAAGGGACTAGCCTAGAACCCTGAGGCCACTGGCTGCACACCACTGGTCCTAGAGTCCTCCTGCCTCCTTCCTCCTTCCCAAGCCAGACAAGTGATTACTGGGCTTCGGGAAGGAGGTAGGAGGGCTGTGGAACCCTGTCAGAGCCTCGTGCCTCTTGCCCAAAGCCCAGCTTAAGCCGGCACCACAAGGGGGGCATATTACCAAGGTCTCCCCACACCTTTTTTTTAAAAAAATTAATGCTCACCTATGGATCAGGGGATTTTTTTTGTTTTGGAAATGCCTACTTCAAAGTGAATGGCTCTGCTGGATCTACCTCAGTCTGGTTAGATTAATGATACAGAACTGTCTTGATCTGAGTAGCCGTAGTTTTTCAGTCACATATGTTCTCTATGCTTTGACCTCTGGAGCTGCATAAGGCAGAGCCCACTGTTAGGTGCTGAAGCAAAAGAACTTTGAGCAAAAGCCAGAAGTGGGATATTGCCAGTGGCACACACTGGATTGTAACCATACAAGCTTTCCTAGAAAGGAATATTCTTTGGGGCAGCCAAATTTGTATGGTGTGGAGCAGGGGACAGCAGAACATGCAATTACACTGAGATAACGTTAATTAACTTACATTTGATTAGGCTAGAGTCTTGGAGCCAATAAGTGTTTTATCTGATAAACAGTTTTGTTAAAGAGGAGGCTTAAATAAAAACTAGGCGATCTGAAAAAGTAGTAGTGATTTTACCCCCTTCCCCCCTTCCTAACAGCCTCTTAAAGTTCAGTATGAAGTAAATGTTTGTTTTTCCTTTGACTGACAGGCTATAAACTATAATTACTACTATTCGTTGAATGCATGGTTGCTGCTGTGTCCCTGGTGGCTGTGTTTTGATTGGTCAATGGGCTGCGTGCCCCTTATTAAATCAGTCAGTGACTGGAGAATAATTGCACTAGCAGTTCTTTGGTTCTGCCTAATTGCTCTGATGTGCCAAGCCTTGTGCTCAGAAGACAGCCAGAAGAGAAGGTAAACGACATTATTGAATTTTAAATTTCTAATTGGGTTTTCTTATTTCCAGCACTCTTCATCTTCCTCCTCTTCCTTTTTTTAAAAAAATAACAACAAATCAGTGGAATCAATATACCTTGGCAAACCTAGTTCAAATAAATATTTATAGCTCCAACTTGCATTCTCTTCCCAATTTGGCTCCATCATTTTTTTACACTGACTATGGGGAGGCAAACTTGTAAAAGGGAGGTACGGATGGCTGCTTTATGTTCTTTCTGAAATGGCATTTTCAGATCCTTAACTCTGTAGGGGGTAAAAAGTAATTTGTGGTCAGAATAAAGTGTAATTGAAGTATGTTGTTTTCCTTCGCCTCTTTCCACAATGTTTCTTTTGTTAATAATAATAATAATAAAACCCTTAAGAAAAAAACTTTTAGAAAAAAAAATGGTTCTGGCTGTTGATTAAAAAAATAAAATGCTGTCCCAGAGTGATTACTCTTCATCAGTAAACAGTCAGAGAGAAAATAATATGGGGTGGGCTAGGGGAACCCCTGTCGTTTTACAGAAATGAAAGTTGCTTTAAGAGGATGAAACAATATTTTTTGAGAAGATATTACAGGTGTTGTTCTTGAACCAAACATTTAATCCTTTTAATTGGCAAAAGCGCACCTTGTTCAAATTGGCCTTTTATTCCTCCACAAAGATGCTTGCTAATCTTGATCCAGCTTTTCCCTTTAAAAATAAATAAAAACAAAACCTAATAGTGCTTCTGAGTCTTAATAGCAGTTCATGTGCATTATTTCCATATTTTTACAACAGTCCTGCAAGGTAGTATTTATTCCTGCGAAATAGTGGCTTGCCTAAGGTGTGAGCTTTGAACCAGCAGTGTCACAGCTTGCACTCTTAACCCCTGTGCTGGTTGCCGTCTTTTTGGTTTGCGTACAACACGTAGATGTGATTACATCTTGCATTTTTGCTTCAGGAATTTTTCACTTAAGATACCTTGGATCCCCTGCCCCCTCATTTTCCTTGGCAGATCCTTAAAAGTTTCTTTTTGTTTGTATGCTAATATTTGGATGATAAGCTATCAAAATATTTTCTTCCATACATGTGTTCCTGGATGATATCCAGAATGCACAAACACAACAGTATCCTGGAATCACAGAAAGGAGACCTGACATAAACATGGATTTTTGCAGTTAATCATTTGTGCTTGTGTATAGTGGGGGGAAGGGGACGCGGGTGGCGCTGTGGGTTAAACCACAGAGCCTAGGACTTGCCGATCAGAAGGTTGGCGGCTCGAATCCCCGCGATGGGGTGAGCTCCTGTTGTTCGGTCCCAGCTCCTGCCAACCTAGCAGTTTGAAAGCACGTCAAAGTGCAAGTAGATAAATAGGTACCGCTCCGGCGGGAAGGTAAACGGCGTTTCTGTGCGCTGCTCTGGTTCGCCAGAAGCAGCTTAGTCATGCTGGCCACATAACCCAGAAGCTGTACGCCGGCTCCCTTGGCCAATAAAGTGAGATGAGCGCCGCAACCCCAGAGTCAGCCACGACTGGACCTAATGGTCAGGGGTCCCACCTATAGTGGGGAGAAAGCAAAGCAGATACACATGATCTGTGGTAAACCATAAAGTAGGAAGAACTCTTGTGCCCAGTGATACCAGTGGTAAAACAGTAGTTATACTGTAGAGACATTTTGCTAAAGACTAGACCCTGATGCCACAAGGAAATACTTTGTTAGTGCTTCTCATTATACATACTAAATATCAGGAGAATCTAAAAAACAGTTATAACTTGTTGCCCTTATGACAGAAGTGGGGATTAAATCTACAGGCATGGGGGCTTCTCCAGAGTGAATTAAACTTACCAAATCACAGGTGGGCAGTTCCAGGGGGTCTTGTGCAAGACAACTTTTTAAAATGTGACATTTTAAACAAAGAAAAGGTCAATAACACTTTCATTTTCTTCCAGAAATTGACTGAAACCAGCACATCCATATTAGCTTCATAATTTTGAGGAGGGAGTGGGGGGTTGCCTCTCTTCATTACCTTAAAATAACTTTTATTAGCAGCTTCATAGCGGTTGGCTTAACGTTCTTATGCTTGTGTCCTCCTATAGATAGACATTACAAGGTGCAAGTGTTCAGAATAGTGCCTGTGGAGTGGTGAAGCACTCGAGAGGATTCCCACCCCCACCCAAGCAACACAGTGGTCTTTTGTAAAAAAACAACAACAAAAAAAAACAAAAACAAAAGATAAATGAAGCATTTTACTTTAAAAAAATAAAATCTTCAGCTGATCTGCTTCCAACAACAACAAAATCACCCAGAGCACTTTAGTGCTTCACAGATAGCATTCTGAACAAGCCCATGGACCTAGGGAAACATATGGGCATGGGGGGGGGAAACATAGAAATATAGTTGACACAAAGTAGAGTACAAAAACTATAGAGCAGCAGAGCAACATGAGGTCTTATGGGGGGAGTGACTGGGTGCTTTGGTGACCCTGTGGTCCAGCTCAGGGAGTGGTGAAATCACCTCAGTTCACCTCATTATTGAGCCCCAGCAAAGAGCTGCTATACACCCCTACTAAATACTCCCCTTCCCATTTAGGTAAACGCTTCAAAACCAGGGCTTCCCATGCATATTTAGGACGTTTAGATTGAGTACATTATGTTAAACTTTGGATCACCAAACTATTACATGGCAAGCACATGGACATCATTAACACAACTCCTGAACTGCTTAGAGTCTTTTCCAACATGACCTTTAGTGATACGAGATCTTCCACTGAGTAGTTCCTTCTCACCCTGCTTAGTAACATCAGAAATCTCCAGGTTTCCCCACAGAGGAGCCCATGCAGCAGTTCCATCTTGCAACAGCATTACCATTCCTGGGAAGATATTCGTATAGAAAAGAGCCATGGCATGAATTTTTCCCATATGATACCGTATTTCTGATGTCGCTGAATGGAATTTAGCATGGATTCTAAAGATTCCATGCTAAAAAGACAGAATTCAAACAGATTCTTTGGAACCCCAGCTTTTTACATGCAGATACTAAGTTGTAGCATAAAAATATCATAAGAAGTCATGCTTGCATTGTTCATCCTGTAACTTACTTTCTGCCTTCCAGAATCCTGACATTGGGTTTGGGATTTCTCATCATCCCTTTCCTTCCTGCAAGTAATCTGTTCTTTCGAGTTGGATTTGTTGTTGCAGAAAGAGTAACCTACCTCCCGAGTATTGGCTATTGCATGCTGATCACATACGGATTCAGTCTATTGAGCAGACAAGCTAAAAAAAAGGTACTGACAAAAGGATCCATATAACTGACAACAGGTATACATACACACACAGCTTTAAACTGTGGTTCCTAACATGTGTTTCTTCTCTCCAAGAAATTTCTTGTTGCTGCTCTGCTGGGCCTCTTGTTGGTAAATGTGTGGCGTTGTGTTATCCGCAGTAACCAGTGGAGATCTGAAGAACAACTTTTTAGGAGTGCTTTGTCTGTGTGTCCACTGAATGCAAAAGTAAGTTTTGGAGTAATATGCATTAGCCATATGCATTGCACTCTGTAAAGGCAAATCCCTATTTTGAAGTAAAACTTTGAACAAATGTAAAGGAAATTAAAAATCTGAAAGTGTTTTCTTAAGTCATTCCCCACACCACCAAGTAAGTTCAAAAACTATTTTTTGTTCCTTTGTCATTTGGATCTGAAATGCAGCTACATCCCTGTGGTACATTCCTGTGTGCCTTTCCCATCCTTTAGAGCAGTGTTCCCCAACCTTGGGTCTCCAGCTGTTTTCGGACTGCAATTCCCATCATCCCTGACCACTGGTCTTGTTAGCAAGGGATGATGGGAGTTGTAGTCCAAAAATAGCTGGAGACCCAAGGTTGGGGAACACTGCTTTAGAGCACTGGTCTTCAACTGGTGTGTTGGGAGCTACTACCAGGTTGCAACCTGATGCAAGGCTGGTTGCAGCCGCAGCACTACCGCCATACAAACATAAGAAAGAAAGAGAAACAGGTCCCCAAACAATCTTTAGTTAAAGGTGGGTTCTTGGTCCCAAAAGGCTGGTGAATACTAATTCAGATCAGGGGAGGAGGAAGGGGGGTGCATTCGGTGCGGGCCGCCCCGGGTGTTACCACTGAGGGATGTGACAAAATGCCAGGCAGAACTCACCGCGGGGCCTGCAGTATGTCTGAGCCACACAGGCAGGCTGCCTCCCCACCCCACCCATAGGGTGGCTGAGTGGGAGGAGGCAGGCAGATTCAGGAGCCCCACGGTGTGCCCTGCCCTCGCCCTGCCCCTATGGGTGGCTCGCCCCGCCCCTATGGGCGCGCTACCCCAGGTGCCTGAGCGGCTTCCTCTGCCACTGATTCAGATCCCTGATTCAATGTTGAGTGCCAGGTTACCTGGTCTTAATTTAAGTGGTCATATGCTGGTTTGCAGCCCAGGTTTCCAAGCTGGGCTTATAGGAATGGCAAATGAAGAAATCAGACTGCTTTGCTTAACTCCCGAGCAAAACTATCAGTCCCAGTAAAGATGCAACCTTAAAAGTTTTCCCGCGCAGAGGATTTCTTTTACTGTGGCGTTTAATGGCAGGAATGAGCATAAGAGGATCACAGACAATTCAAGATCTGTATTGTTCTTTGCATGCATAATGCTGCTCTGGAAATCAGGTCAATCCCTGCTTTTATGCATTATTAAAAGCAGTTGTGGGATATAAAAAAGTAAGCAACAGTGTATCACATTTGCCTAGCATCAAAGTTGAATTGGTTCATGAATGAGCTTGGCAATCCATATCCTTTTCTCAGTCCGTATCTGTTTCTCAGGGCTTAGCTTATGCAGAAAAGTTAAAACACCTGAACTAGAAATTTTCTAGCCTATGCTTTATTCTAAAAGTTGGTGGCGATGATTCATTGAATTTATGTCCCACATTTCCTACTGAAAGATAGCAAAAAGCCATTTACTGTGTTTGGTAAGCCAAAAAAAGTACACAAAATCTGAAGTTTAAGACCCAAAGCAAACAAAATGTTCAGTATCGCCAGTATTTGCAGCCAATTTTGAAAAACCTGTAGGGCACTTACAAAGAATTGCATGCTACAGATTTCCATCTCTCTTATAAACTGATTTCCCTAGGGTTCCTTAGGGAGACGGAACGGAGGAACTATAATAGTTCAATATATGGCTGTTGTGTATAGCATTTGTTTTTCAGGAGCAGTAATCTTTGTGGATCTAGGGAACACATTGTCCCCGATTGTTTTGGGAGTGGGCAGGAGCTGTTTAGCCCACTTATTCAGGAGGAATAAGGGCATGCAGACAGGAGCACTGTATTGGCTCTGTCACTGCCCATGCAGACAGAACAGCACTGCTGCAGCTCCACCCCATGGTTGAACCGTTCCCTTTTGTCACACAACAAAATGCAGCTATACCTCTTCCACACTCTGTGGTACACAGTGTTTCACACTTCCTTATTGTAGAATGCTTGTAAAAGATGTAGCTAGACCTCTGGCTTCTGTTTCCTCAATTGTGAATATGGCAGTTTCCTTTTTGTTTTAATTCTGAAAACATAAGGTCTGTTTGGAGTTGGATGTACAGTGGTACCTCAGGTTAAGTACTTAATTCGTTCCGGAGGTCCGTTTTTAACCTAAAACTGTTCTTAACCTGAAGCGTCACTTTAGCTAATGGGGCCTCCTGCTGTTGCCGGAGCACGATTTCTGTTCTCATCCTGAAGCAAAGTTCTTAACCTGAGGTAATATTTCTGGGTTAGCGGAGTCTGTAACCTGAAGCGTATGTAACCCGAGGTACCACTGTACTGTATGGTGTGCACGTAGGATTTCCTGTTTGTGGAATGATGTCCCTGGGAGGTTCAGTAGGTGCCTTCATTATACACCTTTAGGCACCAAGCAAAAACATTTTTCTTCAACCAGGCCTTCAGCTTGTTACATCTGATAACCTTTCAAACATGTGGGAGGAGATCAGCAGCTTATTTACTTATGAATTTATTATTGGTTTGTTTTTGTTCTATTATTATGCGTTTTGTTTTTTAATTTTATATTTTTATGTTGTGAACTGCTCTGAGATAAACAGATGGAGGGCAGTATACAAATAAAATAAAAGTATACCCTTCTTTCACATTGTGTTTCAAGGTGCTCTTGGCAGGGAAAAGTGATTCATTAGTTGCCATCGTGTAACCAATTGCTTTGTTACACTTGTTTGGCAGTGGGAATGGTATTTGCTGGTAAGTAAAAATAGAGTGATCGGGCCTTAGCTGGTATACAAACATGTTGGGATGCTGCTGCCACAACCAACAATGTATACTCCTTCCCTCTTCTGTGGCCAATATCAGCATGCTAAGCGAAGGCATAGGCACCAACACTGGTTAATACCATTAACCTATGATGCTGAAGTAGGCATAGGCCCAGTACAAGGAGAGGCAGGTTTCTACGTCCATTTTGGGCCTGCTGTGGACTCAATTGCATGCCCCCCCCCCATCTAAAAGAGTTCTTCCAGAAACCTGCAGGGCTGAAATTTGCAGAGTCAGCAGAAGATCGAGTAGTTCAAATATGTTCTTCGCTGACCTACAACTTTCTGTAAATATTTGTGTTGGAAATTTTAAAAACTCATTCAACCAAAACGTATCAGAACCAATAGGCATGAATTTTCAGTTGGATAAATGTTTGGTGAACTTCAAAGTTGCTGAAGACTTGCATTTTCACTGGGATGTTTGTTCTCTGATTATTATTTTCTTCTCTCTAATTCTTGTGTCATATTCCCTTCAGCTACATTTTTTATTTTTCCTGGCAGCTGTTGATGCTATTTGAACATACCATGACTGTGTTAAAAGCCTAATGGAGTCCCTGCTATATATCCTACCTCATACTATCACTGTGTAAGGAAAGAGATAACATTATGGGCCCATACAAACAATGTTGAGCCTGGCCCTGAACTTCAGAGGCTTGACTCAGCATCAGCTTTGGAAAAAGGGGTCAAAGCACAAATGTTGTTTTTATTTCAAGCCATCCCCCCCTTCTTGAAGCTTGACACATCACTGTAAATTATGCATATTATTCAAAGAAGGTTGCACTTACCTTGACCTGTGGTATATATATTTATAAACAAAAGTAAGATGCTTTGTTAAACCATAAATCTATTTTCAAAATTGCAGAGGTAAATGCTGCAATATTAGTATCGAAGAGTAATAAATGTCTGGAACAATTAATACATTTCTGGCCTTTACTTTCAGGTTCATTATAATGTTGGCAAAAACCTGGCTGATAAAGGCAACCAAACAGCTGCAATCAACTATTACAGGGAAGCTGTCAGGTACGTGCCAGTTTACTGTTTAAAAGGGGAACAGGGAAGTGCCCCACAATGAATGCAAACAAACTGTGAAAAAGACTCTATGAACTGAAAGTGGAGACACTATATGCACTTTTCCTTTTTTTTCAATTTGTTTGTTACAGAAGAAAATCTTTAATAAAAACTGATTTAAAAGAGGAACAGGAAAAAATATTCAGAATATTGCATTTATTAGCCTATAAAAATGAGCCTGGAAGACATGACATCTCAATGTACTGTTTAAAATAAATTAATTTTATTAGAATTATTCAAAAGAGAATTTAATCCATGGGGGGCAGGGAATGAAAGTAGCTTAGAACACTATGGTTAGGAAAATGTGCACAATGTGAGTAAAAATGTCGGCGATGAAACAGAGGGAAAAATTGTGAGGTGGTCCCATCCCAATCCAGATTTGGGTAGTTGCTGAAAAAGTAGAAAATATGATAATTAAATTTCAATCCAGTATTTTTGTTGTTAGGAGATAGATACTAGCGTGTGCACACAGACACACTCATATATCTTGTATCCTAAATCGTATCCTAAATACACAGATTAAGGGGTGCAATCCGATCATAGTGGCAAGTATGACTACTGTGTATTGGAAGTCATGTGAAATTCCAGAATTACCAAGCCAAAAGAAAATTAGGTAGTACAAACCTAACAAAATTAAGTATGAGCACATGAATGAAGGCAATAAAAGGGATGACATGTGTTTGTAGAAAAATGAATAAAGGAGACCTGTATTCCTGTTGTTGTTCTTTTTAAATTTAAAGCAAGATAATGCTGCCTGGGTAAAAGCACTATCCTCTGCATGTGCTCAACATGTTCTGCAGGCAAGCACCACTGTTAGCAAAGCCATCCTAGCAATGAAGCTACATTATAGTTGTTTCTTTCTGCATCACGTTCTAGAGAGGGCACCATTTCCTGTCTCGCCTTTTAAATAAATCACTGTAGTCTAGATAAGATTGGTGATGATGATTTAATATATGATTAAGGGGTAAATTTCCTATGTTTGGTCAGGTTGAGATTCAAATAATAGGTGGTCTCACAAGTTGGTGGCTATATACAGTGAGGGGGGAAAGTATTTGATCGCCTGCTAAATTTGCGTGTTTGCCCTCTGACGAAGAAATGACCAGTCCATAATTTTAATGGTAGGTTTATTGTAGCTGTGAAAGACAGAATAACAACAGGAAAAGCCCCAGAAACCCAGAAGACAAAAGTCAGAGATTGGTGTGCATTATAATGAGTGAAATAAGTATTTGATCCCCTATCAACCAGCCAGATGTCAGGCTACCTGGTATCTTCACTGTATGTAACAAGCTGAGATTAGAAGCGCCTGCTGTAAGGGAGAGGTCTTACCTGTAATCCCAGCTCGTTACAGTACCTGTACAAAAGACACCTGTCGACAGAAGCAATCAATCCAGCAGATTTCATTTACTGTAGTGTAAATGAAAGAAAATGAGTCAGGCTGCCTTTTTCCAATGAGTAATTATTTCCCCCCTTTTACATGCCCAGATTGAATCCTAAATATGTGCACGCTATGAACAACCTGGGAAATATCTTGAAAGAAAGGAATGAACTCCATGAAGCTGAAGAGCTGCTGTCACTAGCTGTACAAATACAGTACGTTTTTAAATACACAATTCCAGTTGTTGTTGCAGAGCATATAAAAGGAGTGCTGTGTCCTGTCCTATATACTAAATGTATCCAACAATTCTGCCTAGGCCTGATTTTGCAGCGGCATGGATGAATCTGGGAATAGTGCAGAATAGCTTAAGAAGGTATGGAGAAGCAGAGCAAAGCTACTGGACTGCAATTAGACACCGAAAAAAATACCCAGATTGTTACTATAATTTAGGACGTTTGGTAAGTGTATTGCATTACATGTGTGCTAATGACAGCAAGAGACTAAGATAAAATGTCGCCTCGGTGGCGAACTTAAGCATACTTCCTAGATGTTAACAGTGTGGTTAAACAGCAGTACTTTGGCATGTTTCATGTAGCTTCCTAATAATATTCAGAGTGCAGTAGGTGAAGAGCACATCTTCAGCCCAGCACTCCAGCCCATAGCAGACCATCTGCTTTGCATGCAAAAGGTCCCAGTTTCAATCCCCAAGTCGGGGTGGGAGAGACTCCTGCTTGCAACCCTGAAAGCCTCTGCCGGTCAGTGTGTGCAATACTGAGCAAGATGGACCAACTCAGTATAAGGCAGTTTCCTATGTTCCTGTGTGTTGTTCTTACAGTATCAGTGGGCGAGAACTTTCACTGCAGATTGCCTTTCGTGGCTTTGACCATTATAAATTGTTTTCAAGAGCTTGTCCCCAAAATATAGCACTACTCACTATTGGGTTTTTTTTCATATATACATGGTTGGTTTTTTGCATAAAGTAATATAAGCAGGAGTGGGACTAGACAGGAGAGAACTTGAGCATTGATCTAATTTATTCAGGACTACCGTTACTGTATTTGCTGTCATATTGTCGTCCGTGTTTCAGTATGCTGACCTCAATCGCCACATAGATGCATTGAATGCATGGAGGAATGCCACTGTTCTGAAACCACAACACAGTTTGGCTTGGAACAACATGATTATATTGCTTGATAATACAGGTACAGTAAGAATTACCCAGTGACGTTTAAATAAGTGGTGCATTTATGCAGTTTTTGCCCTGCTTACGGTTTTGTGGAATAAAAACTAGTGTGCTATTCAGCACCCTTTCCTCTCTTTTCTTACGTTCCTAGGTAACTTAGCACAAGCTGAAGCTGTTGGAAGAGAGGCTTTGGAGTTAATACCCAATGATCATTCTCTTATGTTTTCACTGGCAAATGTATTGGGGAAATCACAGAAATATAAGGTAGTAAAATATGAAGGAAGTAAAAAATGAAGGGGAAATGTGTGTGCGTCCTATGGAGCGAAGACGCCATAGCCCTGCAACCCTCTCCCGGCTGGAGAGGTGACACGCGGCTATGGCAGGAGCCTCTATAGCCGCGTGTCACCTCTCCAGCCGGGAGAGCGCGCGCGGGGCTAAAGAAGCACCCCGCGACCCTCTCCCAGCTGGAGAGGTGATGCGCGACTATGGCAGCAGCCTCTCCGCTGCACCTTTCCGCTGCTCCCTGACCTGCTCTTTGGGGCTGGTGGTGGGCTTCCCCCCGCCAGCCCCAAAGAGCAGGTCGAAAGGAACCTGAAGCCTGGAGAGCGAGAGGGGTCGTTGCGCACCGACCCCTCTCGCTCTCCAGGCTTCCAAGGTAGCTGCCTGAACGCACCTTAAACGGCACCTTGTTTTAGAGTGGGAAAACAAGAGGGGGAAAATTCTCCCCCTCTCTGCGCAGCACCTCCTGCCGCTTCACTGAAGGGGCGCTGGGCAGAGAGGGGGAGAATTTTTTTTGTTCTCCCCCCTCTAAAACAAGGTGCGTCCTATTGTCCGGTGCGTCCTATGGTGCGAAAAATACGGTATGTCTGCATCCACTGCATAGGAACATCTTTAAAAGTATTTTTAATCTCTTATCTGTTTAAATAATTGTTTTTCTTGAGTAATTGTAGAAATTTTGTATGCGTTGTTCAGAGTTGAATGATGTCATGCAGGAGGGATGTGTGAGCCTAGCAAAACTGAAAATGAATAATGAAAATATTTAGTGGTCTGAATCTTTGAAGCAAGTCAATTAGAAAAACAAGTGAAAAGTCTTTTGTGGAGCATTTTTTCTTTCTAGAAGTATTGTCTCCAAAACAAAGCAGATAAGCCTTTAAAAATTGTTGGCTGTAATAAAAGTAGATTCATCTCATTGATTTTATTGGGATTAACTTCATTTTAACACAAATATGCAGGTTTTAAGTGGTGATTTGTGTGAGCATCCGGTTATAATGCAGTCCGCAAGTGTTTTTGTGTTCTTACTAGCACAGAAGTAATTACTGTTTAATTGACAGCAACTACCAGACAACAGCTGGATCAGGCTGTGAATTATATTGTATGTATATCCATTAGAGAGAAGTAGAAGTGTGAATGCACATGAAAAAAATATGGTGACATAATCACATTAATAGACCACAGAGCATGAGGTAATTGGTAGTGTTTGGTTGTACTTGACATTGTATGCACTACAGAAATAGCTTGTCCTGTTGATCTCTTTTTCTGAATTATTCAGGAATCTGAAGCTTTGTTCCACAAGGCAATTAAAGCCAATCCAACTGCAGCCAGTTACCATGGTAATTTGGGTAAGACATTTTACAGCTCCCCTTGTGCAAACTTTTAAAAAATCAGACACACTGCTTGTACTTCTTTTCATGTTAATTGTCTTAAAAACTACTGTTTTTAAGGCATTATTCTGCTGCCTAGATTTCTATTCTGCCTACTTGCTAAACAAATTGCCAGCTAAAGAAAGGAGTTCCAAAAATGCAAAGCTCAATGCATTGTATAATAGACCAACCAGGCAGCACACTACAGCCCAGAGGTGGCTGCATGTCAGTGGTGGCAAATTGGCTCTTTTGTGCCATGCTTGCAAACCGCCATGAGCTCTCCTGATAAAAACAGCAATTTATGGCTCTAGCACAATCCACTCTTGTCATTCCCTGGCCTGCTCAGCTCCCAAACGTGTCCCCTCCAGCTGGCAACAGAGCAGGCTACCACCATGCCGGCAGCCAACCAAATGTTTTAATGTTTTCTAAGTAATTGGCAAGATTGTCTGTCCTTCAACGATGTTGCTAACAAAAACTCCTCTTTGCTGTTTCAGCTGTGCTGTACCATCGCTGGGGAAATCTTGACTTAGCCAAGAAACACTATGAAATCTCTCTGAAGCTTGACCCCACAGCAGCTGGGACCAGGGAAAACTATAGTCTTTTAAAAAGGAAACTGGACCAACTGGGAAAAAAAGGCGATGTCTGAGGTTTCTTCTCAGGCTTTGAATGCGTACTGCATACCATTTATTGGCAACATGGCTACTAATCACCAGGGAGAGAAGCATTCAGTCATACTGTCATTTAAAAAACCACAACAATAACCCAATAATTATAGCACCAGCAACAAATACTCAAAATGTTTCATGAAGTCTAGTGGCAGAAGTAAATTTCTTTACAAAAAATAAAAAGCAACGCTGGTTTTGAAATTTTCATTTGGAGAACTGAAAGGTTTGTATTTATGCTTTCAGCTTTTTGACCCAATTTCAAAACCTGTTGAATATTTACATTCTTATACTCGGAGCACTTGTGCTGGTAGCAGTAGCGTAGCGTGGGGGGTGCAGGGGGGGCGGCCGCACCGGGTGCAACATCTGGGGGTTAGGGTTAGGGGGCGCAAATCCACGGGTTAAGGGGCGCAAATTACTTGCCTTGCCCCGGGTGCTGACAACCCACGCTACGCCACTGGCTGGTAGGGGCAACTTACTCAAATAAAAAGGAGGACATATTCAAAATGCATGTAGCAGCGGAGTGTGAATGTACCACAGTACAATAATGTGGAAAAGAAATATAATTTATTTTGCCCGTGCATACATCTTACTGATGCAGGAATTCTGATGCAGCGTTGGTATGAAAAGTGGCCCAGTGAATTACCGAGAGCACAAATGTTGGTTCATTAATCTTTGGAGAGGGCATGCTACAGAAACATGGGGGAGGGTGTTTGTTCTTCTGGCAGGATTTGCGCAATACACTGCTAATATACTTGATAAGAACAGGATAGAATGAACTATTTTCAACAAATTATGGTGAATTGAGGATTGAAGTTTAATTCAAATTGTTTTTAGATTCAGAATCTATCCTTAGTTGCTGTTGTACAGCTTAAAGGTAGTGACTTGAATGGTCAAGCATCCCAAAGTAACCGTCAAGAGTACTTTAAACTGCAAAGCCTTTCATGTTTGGTAGTTTGCCCAGAATCTTGTAATGCTTCAGCTGGGCAGTGGTTATTACATTTTTAGATGTTTCATTAGGTTTTAATCTGCTGTCTTGTTGGTAGCAGCTTTAGGGTATCAGTAGCTGAAATCCAAGTGGCATATGAAGGGTTCTTCAGTCTTCTCTGGGGATGATAGCAGACTTAATTTTTCTCTGTGGGTTAATAGTTCCTTAAAGAAGTGGCAGCCCAGTTAACATGTTCTAAAATCCTTCACATGGAACATCCCTAAGGGTGCAGCCAAGTGCAGGAAGAAATGTCTGATCTGGGCCACTGTAGCCTAAAGTAGTAAAGAGATGTGGTTGGCGACGTCTTTATTGGCAAAGAAAGGATTTATGTCAACATTGCACCCTAGATGCAATGTTGAGATATCCACCTGTGTAATCTTGACAGTCCCAGATAAACTATTGTTTTCCAGCTTTAGGGATTGCCTAAAGACCACTAACAGAAAGGTACAGTTCACCTAAAAATCAATGATAGCATATCAGAAAAAGATCTGTTCTTCCATACTTCAATTTATTCTTGCTGCAGATTGGATTTTCCAGGAGCAAAGTCAAAATCAAATGTTGTCCTTTTTTGTCCTGCTACGTATATTGTGCAAGACAGATATTGCTGCATTAGAATCCTTCCCATATAGAGCATATCTCTCAGAATGGAAAGATCAGAATTGAGTTTCAAAAAAGAAAACTCTTCATACAATATATGTACCAGTTGGTGCACTTAGCTTTGGCAGCTATCTTGTTATGGATTCAGTACCACCCTTAAAACACGGATGCACATGGACCCAATCTAGCCCTTAGAGCTGGAGACAAAGATCCAACCACTGGACAGCATGCACATCCTGAATTGAATAGGATTTGCAACTGCTCCCAATATGTTCTAAATGTATCAGTCCCTTGAATAAAATAGTTTTAACTGTTGTAATACACAGGATGCTGACAGTCTTGCTATATGGAATATTATAAAATAATGTGAATGACCCCAATAAGAACATGGTGTTGATGTATTTATACATACACAAGAAAAAAGTGTACAAACTATAAATAGAAATCATTTCCACTGGTTGTTTTATGTTTTGTTTTTTAATGATTCAGCCATTTCCTCTAACATACAGTGCTTACAGACCATTTTCTCAGATGGGATAAGATTTTAATAATAGTTCTATGTTTGAATATTGTTGATGTCTGATGTAATTAATTGTCTGATTCATTACTATTGCCTGCAGTTTACATATGATACTTATCCCTGTTGGCCTGCGCTATTTGTTTGGTATGAACATAGTGAGTTAATATTTTATGTAGAGCATGAAACATTTCTTTAAATTTACTTTTTTTGTTAACAGCCTGGAAATGTTTGGATCTCCTGATTTGAAAGCATATGTAAAGTAGATCAGCATTTTCTAGACTTTTGTTGGTATAATAATACTTGAAATTAACGTGTCTCCTAGCTGTCAGCTCTGTCATGTGAATGTAACTACAAAACATTGCCTAGGCAAACTTTTTGAATAGTGTCCTAAAGGCTACTTCACATATTATGCAGAGGCAACCTTAGCTATACAACCAAGCCTAAACTTGACATGGAGCTGCAACCAACTCTGACAAATATAGTATGTTGTTACATTCATATGTGGCATTTTTCCGTGCTTACTTATGGCATATTGTGTGTATATGTATTTTTGGGAGGGCAGAATGGTGATGTGTGAAGTGATCCTACTTTTGAAAATGATAATTAAATGTCAGACAGATTGCTATAATTCAGTTTTAGAAATTTATTTTAAATTTAGAAACATAAAAAGGCTTTAAAAATATACAGTAATACGGCTTTAAAAAATATACAGTAGTAAATGGCTAAGTCACTGTAATCAAGGTGGTTAGTTATGACTACAAATCCATTGATTTTAATGGTACTATTCTAACTTAGTCAGATACCATAATAATAATAATAATAATTTATTATTTGTACCCCGCCCATCTGGCTGGGTTTCCCCAGCCACTCTGGGCGGCTTCCATAAAAACCAAAAATACCACCCATAAGAAGAAGAAAATTTCAGTCTCTTCCTACCACCCCTGCTATACGCTTAGCAAAGGCATACATGTCTCTTAACATTCAAAAGCCATGAAGGCAAAAGTGAGCTGTGTGCCGTTTTAGGCTGCTGGGCTGATATATCCAACATAGTTTGATCCTCTGCATCCCAGTTCAATTCAACTCAACTGCATGTCACCACAGTACTTAGGATTACATGTAAGGTGGCAATCCTAGACATACTTGCCTAGGAGTAAGTCCAGTGGAACTTCCTTCTGAGTAAACAGATGTAGAATGGGGCTGTTTGTTTGGAAAGCTGGAACCGGATCTTTTGAAATTGTAGTGCAAATTCTGAGGTTAAAACTCTTTTGAAAATAGTGAATAAGCAGTGACTGCTGCCTACTAAATCTACTTACTAAAAAGCGGAGTGTACAGAAGATTGTTTAATTTCTGTGATACAAGGTTTGTCATAAGCATCTACACTTTTGTAAGCACAAACAAGTATGGGCTTTATACTGAAATAATTGTTTTAGAACTCAACAGAAGATTTGTAGCCAATTTGGTGATATGTCCAATGAATGTCAGCCTCTGATGTATTATAAATTTCTTCGGGGCCTATTAAACTGTATGGCTGGATAATAATAAAAAGTGAGGACTTTGAAGACAATGGGTAGCAACTGATGTTTTAGTTCTTGATAATGACATTGAATTTTAATGACTACATTCCAGTTTCTTTTTTAAGACAACATTTGTAATAAAACCTCATCTGTTCTTTGGCTGTTGTGGATTTTATACGAGTAAAAATAAAACTGCTCAATAACAACGATAAAAGTAATGTTTCAGAAAGGGCAGTGGCAATGCATCAAATGGAAAAGGGGGGAAGCACTTTTTTTCTAAATAGCTGTGGTTGTTTTGTTGTTTTGTTGTT
This sequence comes from Podarcis cretensis, assembly GCF_951804945.1. Classification (NCBI taxonomy): domain Eukaryota; kingdom Metazoa; phylum Chordata; class Lepidosauria; order Squamata; family Lacertidae; genus Podarcis; species Podarcis cretensis. The sequence continues at coordinate 85,282,838 of NC_137173.1, forward strand.
TAAATTTGAAACATTAATACAACTGGGAGCACCTGCTTTGAGCAGAGCTGGGGAGTGGGGGCGTATGCTAAAATCTTTATCCACATGAAGTTTTGGTGCTCAAATTTGGCTTCTCCTCTGCAGCCGCTTTCCTACACCAAGTGGGGGGGGGTATATATATTGTCCCCTCACTTAGTTTGATCCTCTCTAGCACAATACTTGTTTATGGTCTGCTTTTTAGTGTAATAGCAACTCTGTATCTGGCCTGCCCTATGGCTCTCGTGATGTCTACACATAAAAAAGATTGGGGTAGGCCAGAGCCTGTGCCCTCCAGCTGACGTTAGGTAGTTCAGGTGATGAATATTTGGATAAAATAAGTCTAGGAGAAAACTTGTCAGATTGCCACTACTCAAACTTAGAGAGAATTTTTTTCACAATCTTGACAAGGATGAAAATCACTTTGGCATGAAGTTTAAATTAGCTTGTACATACAATAGTTTTTGATAAGAGATTTGAGATCTACACTTCATAAAACTTAGCTCTGATTTCCCCCCCAATTCATCTTATATTAAGTACATATAGATATGGCCCAAAGGCAGCAAGGAAGGATCAAGGCCCTCTATGTGTTACTATAGTTTCTAAGTGTCTGTTGAACATCCTACAGGGAGAGAGAATATCTCGAAATCTGCGGAAAGATACTATTCTCACCCCAATATCTCAAGTGTGCATTTGGTTGGTGAGAATCTTGAAGAACCTGTTGTTCCAGACTGTTGTTCTGTTTTGTTTTAAGGTAGGTTGTTTTTTTGTTTTAAGATTTTGATACTGCAAAATTAGTTATAAAGTGGCAATTCCACCCTGATCAGTCCTAGCCTTCCAACCCTCTCTTCCTAAGGCTAGCACTAACTAGAAAGCTGCGGTTTCCACCTTCTTCTTGTAATGTGAAGAAATTCAACAGGTGTAGTTAGTTGCTCAGCCCTGCATCTCCACGATGGACCGTAGTTTGGAAGTCTCCAATCCTACGAGAATTAAAGCCAGAGGGTCCCTGGTCAGAAGGAAAAGTGGCAAGTCTGTAAGAAGGTGCACAGCAGGCAGAAATCCAACAGGCACAGCAGCCTTTCCAACATAGCGATTGTGGAGTTTCTGAGTAAGCATTTCTGGCAGCAATGCAATAACTCCTGTGGAAAACCACTTAGTGAGTAACTTCAGAGATTTTTTTTTTAAAGCAGTTTATATATATTTTTTTAATTTATAAAAAATCTTAACACGTAACATGCAAGCTTCACAAAAGTCAGTGAACTTACCTCCCAAGTGAGCAGATATAGGTACGGGGTTGCCACATATATTGGGTGAAACGACCGGCTCCTGCCCGCTGCCTTTCACTGAAGAAAGTTATCGAGCCGTTCGGCCTTTCCTTCGCCTGCTTTTCCCGCCGCACTGCGCAGGCGCGCGGTTGCCTAGACAACGGCGGCTTTCCTCGCCGCCTTCTTTCCTCCGGTCGTTCCTCCTTCCGCTAATTCTGTCACGTTGCAGAAACGTGACGTCAATCACCTCTTGGAAAAGGCGGGAGTAAGAGCTCGCCGAAGGCGCCCACAGAGCTGGACAGTTGAAGAGTGACAACCAACTTCCCAGCTTCCGGCTCGATTTAGCCCTAATTTCCAGCAGCCTGGTATACCTGCGCTAGATGGCGCAGTCTCAGCTCCGTTGAGTTCATTGGGACTTGGGGTGACAGCTCCTACTGTCACAGATAGGAGTGTCATAAATCAATCCTCCCTCGGCTTCGGCTCCCTTTCCTCCTCGTGAAATGTTGGGAAGATAGTGGCGTGTTGGCGCTCCAGTTTTCTAAAGGTTTAAAAAGTCAAAAGACCGTTTCCCCCCCCCCTCACAGAATGAGCATCGACCCCGTCTTCAGCACGTGAAATGGCAACTCTAAACTAACTCTCTGTGGAGAACGCCGAGCAGCCCCGCCCACTCCCTCAGGTTCTAACGGGCAACGGCGCACTCCGGAAGCGGCCGGAGCAAGTTTGTGCGATTGGCAAGCGCACTAGGACCCGGGCTCTAGACACGGCTGTTCAAACTGGCGGGTAAGCTTCTTTCTTCAAACGGCTTGCCGCCGCCTTTTTTAAACATGCGAGCGCGGGGGAAGAAGTGGGAGAGCCTTATAGGTTATTGTAAAAGGTTATTGGTTAAAAGCGAGGTCATGTGATGTTGGGCTCGGGGTAGGAAAGGAAGGCGCGCGCAGTTTCTCTCTTCTCACTCTCCCCCCCCCCCCACTCTTTTAGTCAACCGTTTTCTTTCAGGCGTTGGCTTTTAAATCGGCGCGCGCCAGCTGGGGCGCGCGGGTGGGGGGGGGATCACGTGAGAGGAGGAGGAAAGCCAGATTGGTTGGCGCCTCATGGAGCCTGTCGTGGGGCGAGCGTCGGATTCTCTCGAGGGTTGTAGAAGATAAGAGAGTCGCTTGTTTGCCTCAACCGGCTCGCAGCTGCGCAGAGCAGATCCCATCGTTTTAGACGCGGATACACCCGCATACGTTCCGCTGCATTTAGAAGCGCCCGAGTTACGATATCGACCTGCTTTGCATGCGCAGTTTCCTGTTAAAACTGTGTTATTCGCGATGTAATTGGATGCGTGTCAAGGCCTTCTTTTTGCACGCTCATTCACTGCTGCAAGGGCGTTACGACTGACACACGTGCGTTTTTTTCCTATTCCCTATGATATTAGCTTTCTGCTGCTTTAGGTACCTTGGCTTTTGACTATGAATATATAAAACCACTGAATTATTTGCAAGGGTTTTGTTTTTTTATAGCTGTGTTTGTTTGGGGGGGGGGTTAAAACGCGCTTCATTTTCTCCAGTGAAAGATTAAGGCAATCTAAAGCCCGGGGGCCGGATTGCAGCCCAATCGCCTTCTCAATCCGGCCCGCAGACAGTCCGGGAATCAGCGTGTTTTTTACATGAGTAGAATGTGTTCTTTTATTTAAAATGTATCTCTGGGTTATTTGTGGGGCATAGGAATTTGTTCATATTTTTTTTCCAAAATATAGTTCGGCACACCAGTCTGAGGAACAGTGGTGCCCACGGCTGAGAAAGATTGCTGACCCCTGGTTTAATGAGACCATGTAGTGCCTTATACAGTGGTGCCCCGCAAGACAAACGCCTCGCAAGACGGAAAACCCGCTAGACGAAAGGGTTTTCCGTTTTGGAGGCGCTTCGCAAAACGAATTTCCCTATGGGCTTGCTTTGCAAGACGAAAATGACTTGCGAGTTCCTGCGGGTGTTTTCCCCTCCCCCCCCTTTTCCTAAGCCGCTAATCCGCTTATCAGCTGATCCGCTGATAAGCCGCTTAACAGCTGATCGCTAAAAGCCGCTAATCCGCTAAGCTGTCAATGGGCTTGCTTTGCAAGACGAAAAAACCGCTATACGAAGAGCCTCACGGAACGGATTAATTTCATCTTGCGAGGCACCACTGTAGCTAGATTTTTAGCAGGTAACGTCAACTGAGCATTGAACAGAATGTCAAAAAAACACACACACACATACACCACCCAAAAGGGAAGGTTCCTCTCCAACCTTACACTTTAGTCAGGCCAAAAACGTAAAAGGCAGCAGGACTTGTGCTTGTTGTCATTTAGTCGTGTCCGACTCTTCGTGACCCCATGGACCAGAGCACGCCAGGCACTTCTGTCTTCCACTGCCTCCCACAGTTTGGTCAAACTCATGCTGTAGCTTCGAGAACACTGTCCAACCATCTCGTCCTCTGTCGTCCCCTTCTCCTTGTGCCCTCCATCTTTCCCAACAGCAGGGTCTTTTCCAGGGAGTCTTCTCTTCTCATGAGGTGGCCAAAGTATTAGAGTCTCAGCTTCAGGATCTGTCCTTCCAGTGAGCACTCAGGGCTGATTTCCTTCAGAATTGATAGGTTTGGTCTTCTTGCAGTCCATGGGACTCTCAAGAGTCTCCTCCAGCACCATAATTCAAAAGCATCAATTCTTCAGCAGTCAGCCTTCTTTATGGTCCAGCTCTCATTTCCATACATCACTGATAGTTTGCCATAATTGCCATTGCTACACAACAAAGGGACTTGCAGTGCTACAGTGGTACCTCGGGTTAAGAACTTAATTCGTTCTGGAGGTCCGTTCTTAACCTGAAACTGTTCTTAACCTGAAGCACCACTTTAGCTAATGGGGCCTCCTGCTGCCTTCGCGCCGCTGGAGCAAGATTTCTGTTCTCATCCTGAAGCAAAGTTCTTAACCCGAGGTACTGTTTCTGGGTTAGCAGAGTCTGTAACCTGAAGCGTCTGTAACCTGAAGTTTCTGTAACCCGAGGTACCACTGTATATATTTTCAGGAGAAAGCTAACATAACATTGTGCAAAGTTTAATTCTAGATGTTGTTTTAAAAAGTTATTAGCCCTTACAGAGACAATGAAAAATATGGCTCAGAATCAAATGGCAAGTTGTGGGTAGGGATGCAGAGTTATTTTCTAAAATATCTTATTTTTATATTTTGACAACAAACAGGGAGAGGGGAATGTTTAGGGAGTTGTAGTGACTGAACATTTGCAGTAAGCACAATATTTATGGCTCCATCTGTCAGCATTAGTCTTGTAATACAAACTTCAAGATCAACTCAGGTAGTTGTAACATAAGCAAGCACTTTCAGCTGTGAACCTGATCGGTTTATTTCACAACAGTAACTGTTTTTTGTCTTTTGTATAACTGCCAGCCACAACTACATTTGGAACAGAGTTTACTTGAATTTATTGTTTCAAGTCTGAAAAAATTTTTTTTTTCATTATTGCAATTCTTTCCCCTGGGAATCGCATCCATAGATTTGTGTTTTTGATCCTAGCAGTGTTCTGATGTGCCTCTTGCTAATCCCTTAGCATTCCTTGGGGAACATCAAGGGTGTACTGCACAGAAGCCTATGCAGTACTTCAAACTTCTTGCACCCATTACTCCCTGCACTTTTGAGTTTTTTAAATACAGAATTTCTGTGAATGAATTATGTCCTTGGGATAGCCTTGCAGAGAAGGGCAATTTGTGTGTGTGTATGCTTATATGGGGACGCAGGTGGCGCTGTGGGTTAAAGCCTCAGCGCCTAGGACTTGCCGATCGAAAGGTCGGCGGTTCGAATCCCTGCGGCGGGGTGCGCTCCCGCTGCTCGGTCCCAGCGCCTGCCAACCTAGCAGTTCGAAAGCACCTCCGGGTGCAAGTAGATAAATAGGGACCGCTTACCAGCGGGAAGGTAAACGGCGTTTCCGTGTGCGGCTCTGGCTCTGGCCAGAGCAGCGATGTCACGCTGGCCACGTGACCCGGAAGTGTCTCCGGACAGCGCTGGCCCCCGGCCTCTTGAGTGAGATGGGCGCACAACCCCAGAGTCTGTCAAGACTGGCCCGTACGGGCAGGGGTACCTTTACCTTTACCTATGCTTATATGGAGTCTATATACCTATATGTCACAGGGCAGCTTGAGCATCTGGAAGCAACTTGTCTAGCAGGAATATCTGTTTTGTCCTTGGCAAATGACTTACCTAACTGCAAGATTATCTTAAAGGCGTAGGTGTGTGACATGCATAGCCATGTCACTAGGAACATCAGAACTTGTATCATGTCCAGTCAGACTGGTCCATCTAGCTCAGTATTGCTATATACTAGTGGCAGCTGCTCTCCAGTGTTTAAGACAGGAGTTTTTCCTAGTCCTACTACTACTACTACTACTACTACTACTAATAATAATAATAATAATAATTTATTATTTATACCCCGCCCATCTGGCTGGGCCTCCCCAGCCACTCTGGGCGGCTTCCAAAAAAATATTAAAATACTGTAATACATCAAACATTAAAAGCTTCCCTCAACAGGGCTGCCTTCAGATGTCTTCTAAAAGTCTGGTAGTTGTTGTCCTCTTTGACATCTGGTGGGCGGGCATTCCACAGGGAGGGTGCCACTACCGAGAAGGCCCTCTGCCTGGTTCCCTGTAACTTGGCTTCTCGCAGTGAGGGAACCACCAGAAGGCCCTCAGAGCTGGACCTCAGTGTCCGGGTAGAACTTGGAGATGCTGGGGATTGAAGCTGTGGCCTTCTGCTTGGCAAGCAGTTACTGTAATACTTCCATATTCTTGGATATTGAAGTATTTTTCTGGCAGCAACCCATCACATTGCTCTTGCAACTGGGTATTCATAAGTGCATGTGCTCTGACAGGACTAACAAGATTACATTGGTGACTGAGAGCTTATTCAACTGTTCGGCTATATATCTTGTCCTTATTATGTAGCTAGTCTGTTTGATTTTTCATACTTCTTTTTATGGTTGCTGGACACTGATATGCTTCACAAAGGCTGTATTTGGATGTAATGCTAACCATTGTTTAGTGTTATGATGGTGAACCACAGGCTTCTACGCACACACATACTTCCTTTCTCTTCGGTATACCCAGGAAAAACATCAGAAGTGTTCTTTTCAGATTAACCACAGCTTAGTATGTAAACTGAATCCTAAATTGTGGTTAATTTTTACATTTGAAACAAGCCTACTTCATAAACCTTGGAACCTAACCCTTGTGTAAGATGCAATTCCCTTGTACCCCAAAGGGTGAGTGGATTAAAAAGAAAGGCTTTTATTCAGTTTGTTCTACATTTGACACTAACCATATAAAGAAGCATATAAACCTTTAATAATCTTAAATTTCTATCTCCAAGCAAGTATATGCAGTTGCTTAGTGGTATTGTGAATAAAGCTGAAATACTGTACTGCAAGGTAGCTACTGGATTATGGTGCAAAATTCAACTATACAGGAATAGATTACAGTGGTACCTTGGGTTAAGAACTTAATTCGTTCTGGAGGTCTGTTCTTAACCTGAAACTATTCTTAACCTGAAGCACCACTTTGGCTAATGGGGCCTGCCACTGTGCTGCTGCTGCACGATTTCTGTTCTCATCCTGAAGCAAAGTTCTTAACCCGGGGTAATATTTCTGGGTTAGCGGAGTCTGTAACCTGAAGCGTATGTAACCCGAGGTACCACTGTAGTATAAAACATGGTTTTGTAAAGAAATAAACTTGAACATCCACATTTAAACAAAAGTTAGTAATGAATTAATTGTTACTAACCTCTCTGTCGTAATAAGAAGTTGTGATAATAGGGAACAGTTCTTTTATAAGATGGCACTGTACCATCTTAATCCATTTGGTAGGAAAACCATGGGACAGATAATTTATTTTCTTAGGAGTTGTGGCTTGACCTGTCCCCGCATCTCACAGCAAGCAATGGACAAAACTGTGGTGGGGTGGGAGCAAGCGGGACACATATCCCAAAGACTTGCAGTTGGCCAAACATAATGAGGAAGCCATGGAAAAAGCAGAATGTTAACTGAACATTATATTATTTATGTGAACTATGTTTCAAAGATGAAATTGGGCTAAAAACATCTTGTTAGGTCCAGACATGAAGATAAGGGAAAATATTGGAGATTCAGAATTATTAAGGTGACTAGCTAACGGACGATGTATAGCCTAGAGTTGCAACCGATTTCAGCTGCCACTGGGCAAAGTCCAGTATTTGGGCTTGGTAAACAGGATTATTGATGCAGTGAGCTTGTGATAGAAGAGTCCATGAAACAGAATAAGAAGCCTAAAACATTACCTGAGTTTTGAGGATTTTTCTGTAGTTCAGAGACAGGACATAACATAGTGATGAAGCAAAATACATTGTGGTGATCTTGCAGGGCTATGACTGCTGTGCCCTTTAGCAGTGAATTCATTTTGCCCAGACGAAGACACACTTGAATGAAGACTCTTTTTCCAAACAACACTATACAGTGGTACCTCGGGTTAATTACTTAATTCGTTCCAAAGGTCCGTTCTTAACCTGAAACTGTTCTTAACCTGAAACACCACTTTAGCTAATGGGGCCTCCTGCTGCTGCCGCGCCGCCGGAGCACGATTTCTGTTCTCATCCTGAAGCAAAGTTCTTAACCCGAGGTACTATTTCTGGGTTAGCGGAGTCTGTAACATGAAGCATATGTAACCCGAGGTGCCACTGTATTTGCTTCCACAGCCATGAGTGCATGGCTTATCTGTTTAAAGCTCTGCTGAGTCCCTCTCCAACTCTTTTATCTCAGCATCTGGATGCAGATGCATCTTTTTTGAAAGAGAGAAAAAACATAGTTGCTTAAAATAAGCTCTCCTCTAGGTTAACCACTAGCTATCAAATGCTAGTCTCAACAGAAATGTATGTCACGGCATCAGAATACTGCTGAAATGTAGACTCTAGAGAACTACAAGGAAGTTTACAGCTGATAGGTAGCCACTGAAAAGACCTCTGTACTTGATGTTCAGACACATGCACTGATAGTATTGAGATAATGTTCTCATTTGTAGAGTGTTTCACGTTGATTTGGGAGGAAGTCAATTTTTTTTATTTAATCCAGATTACATTATTTAAAGACCCTACTAGTGGATATAAAACCAACAGAAATCTTGTGGTGAATTGAACTTCAGAAATACCATCCTCTTTACAATAGAACCCCTATATTCTAGTTGCATGCTAGGGAGGAACATGTATCTGTTCTAATAGATTTCACTTCTGGTTCTTGGAAGACTGGACATAGCATGGATTTTTTTGTGCAACATGGGGTCTCAGGGATAATGGAGATGTAATGAAGTTGCCTTTAGGATTTTGTACACATTTTAAATGTACCTTATTGTTATTGATATGCATGTCTTCAGAAATGATTTGACACTGTTAGCTCCTTGTGGGTTCCTTGACCTATAAGGCAAGCTAGAAATGAAGTAAATAATGATCCTGTTTCAGATTCAATGCATCAAATAAGCCATCTGATGTTGGACAGTTGCAGGGGTAGGGGTTGTTAACCAGTCTGTTAAGTACAATTTAGGCCAGTCTTATAGGTATTGCCCAGTGTTATCACCCCAGTAGTTGCAATGCTGTTTGTTTTCACAAACCAGAACTTCATCATTTTGGAGTGGACGACCGCTGAGAGGAGACTCTAACCTCTTGATTTCAAAGGGGCCGTGGCTTCCACTGGTGCCTCCCTGGCTAATGTAAGAAAGGTGTTTTGCCATAAACGGTTCTGAGGTATTTGGTGAGGTTGGAGAGAGGTCGGCCCAAGCAGGAACCCCTTTGTCTGCCCTGTAAAGAAAATAGCAAGTTACAAAATGAAAGCATCAAAGAACCAACAGGATGCAGTCCCAGGAGTCTCTTCTGGCATGTGGGTCCTCCTTGAAAGTTAGTACTGAGTGAAGAGTGACCTTAAAACTCACTTTATTCAAACAGACTAAGCTCAGGTTTAAAGTTCAAGACATTTTGTTTTTTCACCTGTTTCCTACAGTTTTCAGAAACTTCTGAAGAATTAATGTGTAACTATATCTGGTCCCTGAGCCAACAGCCAGGACTCTTTTTTTTTTCTTTTTTGCCAAGGGAAAATAGGATGCTATATTGTACTGTACGAGCCTTTCAATTCTAACATGTCTGGAACCACCAGAATAATGCACATAGGATCTACATGAATTGGAACACAGTAATCTACCTTAAACCAAGGCAAACCACAGGTCCATCCAGGTCAATATTGTCCACACTGGCTGGCAGTGGTTCTTCAGGGTTTCAGACAGTATATTTCCCGTCCTGCCAGATGCCAGGAATAATACCTGGGACCTTCTGCATGCAGAGCAGATGTTCTGCCTCTGAGCTACACTCATATTCAGCTCTGTGGGACAGTATAAATATACTAAACTGGAACAAAGAGAGAGAACCTACTTTTCTGAAGACACAGGGATCTGCCACCAGTGGAGTGCAGCCATTTATTTTCTCCAGTGTATGTGAGTCGCTGCCACATGTACAGGACTGTATATAGACATTCTCTTCCACACATACTGCTGGCCCTCTGCTAACTGAAAAATAAGTAAAGCGCATTCAAATTAGTGTTTTTAAAACAAAATCCTATATATATGTCGACCACAGCAAACTATGACAAGTTCTTAAAGAAATGGGAGTGCCTGACCACCTCATCTGTCTCCTGAGAAATCTCTATGTGGGACAAGAAGCTACAGTTAGAACTGGATATGGAACAACTGATTGGTTCAAAATTGGGAAAGGAGTACAGCAAGGCTGTATATTGTCTCCCTGCTTATTTAACTTATATGCAGAATTCATCATGCAAAAGGCTGGGCTGGATGAATCCAATGATGGAATTAAGATTGCCGGAAGAAATATCAACAACCTCAGATATGCAGATGACACAACCTTGATGGCAGAAAGTGAGGAGGAATTAAAGAACCTTTTATTGAGGGTGAAAGAGGAGAGCGCAAAATATGGTTTGAAGCTCAACATCAAAAAAACGAAGATCATGGCCACTGGTCCCATCACCTCCTGGCAAATAGAAGGGGAAGAAATGGAGGCAGTGAGAGATTTTACTTTCTTGGGCTCCATGATCACTGCAGATGGTGACAGCAGTCACGAAATTAAAAGACGCCTGCTTCTTGGGAGAAAAGCAATGACAAACCTAGACAGCATCTTAAAAAGTAGAGACATAACCTTTCCAACAAAGGTCCGTATAGTAAAAGCTATGGTTTTCCCGGTAGTGATGTATTGAAGTGAAAGCTGGACCATAAAGAAGGCTGATCGCCGAAGAATTGATGCTTTTGAATTATGGTGCTGGAGGAGACTCTTGAGAGTCCCATGGACTGAAAGAAGATCAAACGTATCCATTCTTAAGGAAATCAGCCCTGAGTGCTCACTGGAAGGACAGATCTTGAAGCTGAGGCTCCAATACTTTGGCCACCTCATGAAAAGACTCCCTGGAAAAGACCCTGATGTTGGGAAAGATGGAAGGCACAAGAAGGGGACGACGGGGGACGAGATGGTTGGATAGTGTTCTCGAGGCTACCAGCATGAATTTGACCAAACTGCGGGAGGCAGTGGAAGACATTAGTGCCTGGCGTGCTCTGGTCCATGGGGTCACGAAGAGTCGGACACGACTAAACGACTAAACAACAACAACACACACACACACACACATATATATATATTTGTGTGTGTGTGTGTGTGTGTAAATCCCACTTTTCATTACATTTACTTGATAATATGTGTTCATAGGATTACACTCCCACTAGTTCTGTAAATGTAAATTTTAACAACAACCCTGTAAGGTTAGATAAGCTTTTATTATCATCTTATTGTGGCAGGTGGGGTTTCAAGGTAGTGGTTTGTTTAAAGCTGCCTAAGAGGTTATGACAGGTTAGACTGAAACAGTCTTCACACTGCGCAGTGTTGGGTACTATACCACCTCTCATATTTACATATATATATATATATATATATATATTTAGCCAGCCCCTCAAAAAAGAAATCACTAATAGAAATTAACGATTAAACTAGGTAGTTAAAATAAATGTACAGTCTGAAATGTACAGTTGGCCTGGCTGGGGGATCCTTGTTGTGTTTGCCAAGGGTGTTCTCAAGTCGCACAATATGCCTTTACTTTCTGTCATTTTTTGCATCCCCTTTTTAAAATATAGTCCTAAGCAAATCAGCTGTACCAACAATTGGATAGGCTGTCAGTCGTAGTTAAAAGAAATTGCTTGAAGAGATGACATACAGATTTCACTCATTTTCCCAGGATATTAAACTTTAATGACTGCACTATGAATATTTCATGACAGTATCTTTTTGAATAGGTTGTTTTGTCCTGGAGGATATTGTACATTATAAAGCCTGATTTCTCTCTAGGCAAAATTGGTGAAGTGTTGGAACATTAACTTTCGATCTTTGATTACAAGGAAAAGCACATTTTATTTCAGCCACTATGAAGCCTGATGTTGGGGGGTGGAGAGTTGTTTTGTTTTTTGACAGCTCATATGAAACTCAGTATTAAATACTATTCTTTATTTTTGCCACAAAGTGGCTAAATAACCTTCGAATGCTGGTGAAAGGGTTGTTTTATACAAATGACTACAGAAAATGAAGGTTTCAAGGTTAGTCTGATTTCTTTTGAAATCAGTCTGTTACTTTTGAATAGCATATGAAATATTTGCATAGCCATTAGCAAAAAAATCCAAAAAGCTGCACTGTTGTTAAGGTAAAGGTAAAGGTACCCCTGACCGTTAGGTCCAGTCGTGAACGACTCTGGGGTTGTGGCGCTCATCTTGCTCTATAGGCCGAGGGAGCTGGCCTTTCCCCGCAGACAGCTTCCGGGCCATGTGGCCAGCATGACTAAGCTGCTTCTGGCGAACCAGAGCAGCGCACGGAAACGCCATTTACCTTCCCACCAGAGCGGTACCTATTTATCTACTTGCACTTTGATGTGCTTTCAAACTGCTAGATTGGCAGGAGCAGGGACCAAGAAACAGGAGCTCACCCGTCGCGGGGATTTGAACCACCGACCTTCTGATCGGCAAGCCCTAGGCTCTGTTGTTAGGGCCACCTAAAATAGCACAAAACAGCAAGTTTTCATGTTCCCTGCACAGCTTTTCTCGAACTGGGTTGGGGATCACCAGTGGGTCTCTGCACTGCCGTCCATCCCATGGCCATGCAGTAGGTTTTTGGTTGGACGTATGTGCCAGCAGCTCCAAAAGTAATAATGATCTAGGAATAGAGAGGGAAGATGTTCTAGGAGGAAGAAGTGAACGTTAAAAGGAGGTTGGGGTGCGATAAACTGACAATCTGGGTGTGGACACAGGGTACGTGTAAAAGTGGGACACGGGTGGCGCTGTGGTCTAAACTTGCTGATTGAAAGGTCGGCGGTTCGAATCCATGCAACAGGATGAGCTTCCATTGCTTTGTCCCAGCTGTTGCCAACCTAGCAGTTCGAAAGCATACCTGTGCAAGTAGATAAATAGGTGCTGTGGTGGGAAGATTAACAATGTTTCTATGTGCTCTGGCACTTGTCACAGTGTCCCGTTGTGCCAGAAGCGGTTTAGTCATGCTGACTGCATGAACCTGAAAGCTATCTATGGACATACGCCAGCTTCCTCTACCTGAAGCGAGATGAGTGCCGCATCCCATAGGCACCTTTGACTGGACTTAATTGTACAGGGGTCATTTACCTTTTTTCCTTACGTGTAAAAGAGTGTTAGTTTTTATGATGTTATTGCACTTACCAGTTTTTTTGTTAGATCCCTTTGTTGTTTTGTATCAACAACAACAAAAATTAAAACAGATTTCACTGCAAAAAAAATGGTGTCTAGACATTCCATTGTGGCAACCTTAACCTGGGTTTAAGGTGCCATTTGATGATAAGTTTCTAACACTGGTTGTAACTGCTGGAGAAAATATGGTCAGAGAGGTTCTCATCTCTATATGCATTGAGATTGTCTGAAAGTAGTGACCTACTGTGATATGACCTGTAGGGGTGTCATAAATAAATAAACAGGAGGTGACATTATGCCCATTGATGATGCTCCTAAATATTTGGGATGGAAAGAACAAAAATACCCTGCATAAGCCCTAGATATGTTTCATGTTAGTTGCAGCATGGATGGAATTGATTAAAAATTGGAAAACGTTTCACATTAGGTGCCTGGTTGTAAAGGCTATGGCAAAGAACCAGGCAATGAAACTGACATTTAACATAAAGTTGGCAAAGGTGATGGGCTACTGTGCAAAGTGGAACTTGTTTGCTGTATATATGAAGGAATGCCAATCCAATTTTGCCATGCTTTTGCGACAGACTTTAACACTGACCTACAAGAGACAAATAAGAATAGAATCCAAGACGTAGAACAAAATAACAAAATAAGAGCACAGAATGTTTAGCAGAACCTTTGCAGATGCGAGGAACTGTTTCTGATTTCAGTCATGAAAACTCTCCCTTTAAGAAACTTATCCCTCCCCCCACAAAAAGTATAGCTTCATATGCACAGTAAAGAAATTGCTTAATGTAAATGAAGCATATCTTTTGTGGGCAGATGCTGTACTTACTATGGAGATTTTAATGTGCATTTTCATTTCCCCTTTTTATATTTTAACTTATTAACTCTGACAAGTAACCTCTTGGTTGTGAACAATTTAATTCACAATTCACTTTTTCTGATTCAAAGTGAACATGAGTGCCCTAATCCCCTAATGGGAATTAATTGCATGTTTCAGTGCTTAACTCTGATCCTCTCTCAATTCCCACTGGGACAAGTTTCTTCCTAAAGGGTCTGTGTTTGTTATTCAAAACACAATCTGAAAGATAATGATTTTTTTTTCCTCCCAAAGAGGAACTGGAGCAACCCAATATTAATGTTCTTTCCTTTGTAGGAGAACAAGCTGTAGCCTCTTAACCCATTTGATGTCATGAAGGGTAAACATACAATGCTGAAAGTGGATGAAATATCAGGGCAAAACAGGGTGGCATTTTGGAAAGACAGCACCGTGGTTTTGAGAGAAGAGCCTTGTAAAATAGTATTCATTTCTATAGCACTGAGGTGTATAAGAACAATGTTAAGTCCTGGTGGTCAAAGGGGATGTATTTTTTTAAAAGGCAGCCCTTTGACCCAGTAAGCTTAATATTACTCTGGGAATTTTTCAGCAGTGCTTTTTGAGTGTGTAAAGGTTTTCACAGAAACACTGTCAATTTCCATAGTGTATGAGGAGCTGAGTCTGATAAATTTTCCCTGCCAACCTTATTTTACTGTGTTTTATTTCTATCTCTGTTCCTCCAGGAAGCTGAAGGCAGTATATATGGTACTCTTCTTCCCCTTGTTATCCTCCCAACAACCTGTGAAGTGGGCTAGGCTAGAGCCAGCCAGCCAGTGGCATAGCTTCATGCTCCAGCACTGGGGGGGGGGGGCAGAGAGCAGGTGGGGGCAGGGCTGGCGCATGTCCTGGGGGGCGGGGCGTGTTGCCTGCGAGGGCAGGGTTCCCAGCACAGGCGGGGGGGGGCAGCCGCAATGGCACCCTGCTGGGATCGCGCTGCTGGGAGCGGTGCGCTCCCCCCGCACTCCTCTTCCTCCGCCAGTGGAGCCAGCGACTGCCCAAAATTCCCTTGGTTAGCTAATGGAGAATTTGAATATGCCTCCCTAGCTATAGACTAAAACTCTGATCATGAGTCCACACTGACTCTCAACTAGGGAGATGGGAATGGAACCAAGGACTGCTAAGGTCATGTTTGTAGGTGCTACACTGGTAATTTCCAGATTGTGTGTCAAGAGAGAATGGCTTGTGAAATGCATGTGAAATGAATTGTTAAAGGCTTTTGTGAGGCCTACATACTCCCTGGTAGAGGCAGTTGCTGGGACTCTGCAGGTTCAGACCCTCCAAGTGTCCTTATTTTCCAGGGACAGTCCCAGATTTACAGAAGCCGTCCTGGTTTCAGATTTGATCCTGGAGTGTCGTCCTTTTCCTTAGGATGTCCCTCTTTTCATAAGATAAATGTTGGAAGGTATGGAGTTATGTGACCCCAACCCAAGGAGATAAGTAATTATACAACCTTTAGAAGACATCTGAAGACAGCCCTATATAGGGATTTTAAATTTTTTTTATATATGTTGGATTATGATTATTATGAAGACATAGGACATCTCTATTTTCATGGGAGAAATGTTGGAGGGTATGCAGGTTTCACAAGTATATAATGCCTACTGGCTCACCCCTGCCAACATGCTTGTAGACACTATCTGAGAAATCTTAAAAAGGTAAGGAAATCAGGACGTACCTTTGGAGAAGCCATCTTAATTTTTTTAGTCTTAGGTTGCTTCCAGGCAGAGCTCCTTGTGCTAGCCAGGTCTTCTGTTTATAATGTTTGAATTGAATTTTAATTGACTTTGCACACTGTTGGGAGTAGTGCACTTTTTTGTTTCTACATCTATGCTGTATCCACACCAGTGCATGTGACATCATTGCTGTGGGTTGGGCCACATGCTGCTCAGCACGTATTCACTGCTAACTCTTGTGGGAGTTACTGTTTTATGAGCCCATTCTAACTTTTTAAATTGAGCTTTTAATTACAGCTAAAATAATTTCCCAGTTTTTTATTACATAAAAGTGAGATATTTATGATGTTACAACACCATAATCAGAGCATGATAGCATTATGGTGTTATAATCATGCTTTTCCTCAACTGACTGAGGGGGGCAGGGACCCAAATTGGGTCATTAAGTGACACCCATCACAAATGTTATAATATTTGCTTTCCCATAGTTATAATTATATATTATATGTTATAATATGTTCACTTTCCCATAGGTCATGGCTCACATCAAAGCCACACCCTTTTGACAAGAATAGTGCTAAAGACATCTGCACTGGGGGAGGCTGAGCAACCCTTCTGTTCTTCTGAATTTTGAGGGAGTGGGCATGAGAAAAGACTGTCCAAGAAGACAGAAAAATTGCAGGGGAAATACAGGAACACAATAATTGGATGTCATCTTGGATAGTATTTTGTGAATGCCCTGTAATTAGGGAGCGAGTGGAGCATGGCCATTCCACATGAAATGACTAGGCTGGAAGCACAGTCTCTTCTCTGTTCTATCACCCTGGCTCTCTTAATCTTAACATTCTCTGAAAGTAAACCTCTTGAACCACAATGATGAAATGTTGCTCTGCTTTTTATTCAGAAAAATAGGCACTACATCCTCCCTTAATAAATAAATGAACTGTTATGAAAGAATAGGAAAAAATTGAATATGCCTCATAATGACCCTCTGTGTAAAGTGAGGGCCAGGTGTCCTGCTCACCTTCTGAATATTTTCTGCATCTGGCAATTAAAGACCAAACTGCTGTGTTGGAGGGGGGGAGAGACTGTCTCTCCTAGCAGTTCATGACTGATAGCAAAATTTGGGGAAGCATCAGATGTTCTGGGCTTTAGTTGGACAGAAACATCATGAAGGGAGGGAGAAAGGTTCATCTGGGAGGCAGAATACTTTGAACAGTAGCCAAGGAATAAAATGGAAACCTTTTCATTACTTTAGTAAATTGGAGGCTCTTTTGCCCTACACTGGGAAAGCTGTTCCCAAAATAGAACATCAAACTAGTCAGCCAGGTGTATTGCAAAACACTAGCGCCACACTCATGCCAAAAGCTAGAGTCACAATCTGTGACAGAAATCTCCCGGTGAGAAACATCAAACATTTTTGGAAATGGTGTAATGCAATGAAGGCTAGGTCTTTGGCAGGATATGAGCAGTGACCATTGTGTAAGCCTTGCAAATTTGACTTTTGAGGAAGCTGAAATTCAACCTCTGCTTTAAAGCTGGAGTAAGAATTAGGGGCTTGTGTGACCAAAAGCCGAGAAAATGGCTGCCCTTGGAATGAGGCCTTTTTCAACCTCTTGCATCAGCTCCTAGCTGGGTTGGGGTAGAAAAAGCCAGTCCCCCTTACATGGTGAGATTGATGCCACTGACCTGAAGGTTGAAATTGACTAAAGGTTGGCCTTCCCAGAGTGTGTGTGGAGTTCTTGACACTGTCGCTCCCGAGTGTTCTGGTTGGCATTGTGGAGCCTGTTCTACTCTTTGGTATACCTTGGAACTAAGAGCAATGAAAAATGTTTTGTGTGTTTCTGTGTCTGTCTCTTTCAGACTGTAAGTGGTCTATAAATGGAAATAATAAGAATTAAATGCACTAACCCCAATGGGGGGGGGAGTTTTTTTTGGAGTAATATTTAAGTGACTCTGACTTTGTATCCTTTTCTCTACTTTCAAAAGTGGTGGTGTATTTCACACACAATCTTTTGGTGGCTTATGGATTTCCAGAGCTGGTCCAGTATTTTGCTGAATATTCCAAACTTGCACACATCCCTCCTGTGAATTTGTTTTAATATCTGTTGGACCCAAGGAGGTAGCATTGTTAAAGTAACCTACCACCTTTGCATTCACAGGGATTGTAATAATTGTGTTTTAGAATTATTGACCATTTATAGACTTTATTTAAAAAATGACTTTTTATTTTTTAAAAAATAGATTGCTTCTGAGACATATTTAATACACAGATTGCAGGGCAGGTACTGTACATAATGGCTACATCATGTACATGAAGCCTGTCATAACTTTTGGTAATGAGTATGTCAACTGGAATTCATATACAGTAACCAAACCAACCACATACATGCTCACTTGCAGAAAGAGTTGGGTTGTACATACATGCTGAAAACAATGGGATCCTGAAAATGGTTGCTTAGATTAGATGGCCCTGTTCATAACGAATCTTGTAACCACATACACTATTACATGAAGGAATTAGACAGTGTGAACTGATAACTGGAGTGCTTGCTGTTGAACAACAAGCAACCATTTCTTATTTTTGCTATGATCTTTGCTTTCTTCCTTTTGACACTTGTATTGTAAATTATAACTGGAGTTAGAAAAATAGCCAGCTTGTATTCCTTGGATTGTTTTAAAGCAACCGTATTTGCTAAATACTGCTGTAATAACAAGCTTTTAAGGAACAATGTTTACGCAAAGTGCGATAATGTATCAAGGCTTATTTTTGTTTATTTCAGTTCCTTTCGTCAGAGGAATGGTTCGTGTCTTTGTCTACGGGACCCTTAAGAAAGGCCAGCCCAACTACCCGTACATGATAAATGGTGCTAATGGGACAGCCAGATTCCAGGGCAGGGGGCTCACAGTGGAGAAATACCCCCTAGTGATTGCCGGGAAATACAACGTTCCTCATTTGCTGAATATCCCAGGAACGGGACACCGTGTCACTGGAGAGATTTATGCTGTCAATGACCAGATGTTGCAATTCCTTGATGAGTTTGAAAGTTGTCCAGACATGTATCAGCGAACCCCAGTGAGAATTGAAGTTGTTGAGCAGGAAGATGAAGGTAGTCCACCTGAAGGGACGCCAGCTGTTAACAGCATCCTGGAATGCTATGTGTATAGCACCACCACTTATCAGCCAGAATGGATACATCTCCCTTACTATGACAACTATGATTCCTTTGGGAAACACGGGCTTCCATATGTACTAAGGGAAAACAGAGATTGAAACTGGAAGGTAAAAGCTGATATGGACATATTATCAAGAGGTTGACTAAAATCTCTAGCATTTTTACAGAAAGTAAGCACTAATGTTTCAGAACATAATATAGTTGCCTTCGAGCCAATATTTTGGGGTCCAGTCAGGTTTTCAGACTAAACTTGCCTAGTCATGCAAGATGCATGGATGTCTTTAATTCTGTAGTTCTCTGTTTAAAACTTGATCAAGAGGTGGAGGGGGGAATACTGTTTTGCAAAGCAAAGATAAAATACTGCAGTATTTCTAGCAATGAACCGGGGGATAAAGAACCTCCAGCTTACAACAAGCTTTTTGCATTACTGTACAACCTTCACATAAGCAAGGAAATGGCCCTTGTAAGAGATCCATTAATCAAGCAGTGTGAGACAAATGAGTTCGCTAAGGGAATTCTCTTTGCTGAAGTCCAGTCCTCTGGCTTTCAGGTGCTCTTAAGTGGGCATGGAGGGCAAAAATGATGAGAGCATCAGGCTCTCATGATATGTGGCATTGTTCTGGAGTGGCATTGCTCTGGAACAACAAGTTAAAAACTTAAGAACAGCCCTGCTGGATGAGACAAAAGGCCTACTTAGGCCAGCATCCTTTTTCTCACACGGACCAGCCAGATGCCTATGTGAGACCTACAAGCAGATCAGAAAGGCCATGTACCTCTCCTGCTGCTGTTCCCAGCAAGTGATATTAGAGGCATGTTACCTCTGATCCTGCAGGCAGTATATCACTAGCATCTTGCTTTATTGGCCGAGGGAGCCGGCGTACAGCTTCCGGGTCATGTGGCCAGCATGACTAAGCCGCTTCTGGCGAACCAGAGCAGTGTACGGAAACACTGTTTACCTTCCCGCCGGAGCGGTACCTAGTTATCTACTTGCACTTTGACGTGCTTTCAAACTGCTAGGTTGGCAGGAGTTCTATTCATTAGGTTTTAGTATATTTACATTCTCTTCCTGCCTGTTTCAGCTCCATAAATAACCACAGACTACTGAACAGAATCAACAACCTCTTTTCATTTATAGCTCAGAATTTTGAAATATGCCAGCTGGGAAGAAGGCAGATTCTCACGAAAACTGCAAGAAAGCAGTTTTTAAGGTTGGTTATATTCCTTAAGTACCCAATGTGTCCTTGCTGTACAACTGAAGGGCAGAGCAGTTCCTGATATTAATTAGACACACAATGCTACTCCTACTATTGTATTAATTATCCTACTATTTAAGGCTGTACACATACAAAATTGCTCACTTATGTTCATGTCTTTGTTTCAGCTTTCTCTCTTATACAGTCCATTCATTCTTTTGCTTTTGTTAGGCTTCCAAGTAAAAATAAGGTGGTGGCAGATTGTTTTAATTGTAGAGTGATAGTGGTATAAATTTTGACAAAATTCATTTTATTAATCTTTGACTGTAAATAATGAGAAAATTTGTAATAGATATTTTTAAAATTGTGTACATTTGTATTACTTAAAAAACCGCTTAGTATGATTTACTTAAAACATTTGTCATTATTATAGTAAATTAAATCTAGATGTGGGGACTTGCTGTGTAGGACACTACTACAGTCACAAGAGTTATGACAGTGCATGCACCTGGTGTGGGGTGATAAACAGGATCAGGCTAGGGTCTGTTTGTTCTCATGATGAGCTTTCAGCCCTACTTTCAGTAGGGAGCAGCTGCACTCAGGAGTTCCCAATTGGAGGCTCCTGAGTAAAACCAATCCCCGTGGGGCTTGCATTTCACACCAGATTTAAACGGTACTGAATACAAGTGTCACTTGCCAAGGAAGAACTGGGAACTTCCTTAAGACTCCTGATTGTTGCTTTGCAGTCATATCTTTTCCTGCCCCACGCCTGAGGTCATATATAATGTCAGGATCATTGTCAGGTTTAGTTTAGCCCATGAGCTAGAGGTTCCCCATGCCTACTGGCTAATTAAAACTCACCCTTTGCTTATTTTTTATAAAACTGGTATACAGGTAGGGGAGTCAGTACAAAATTATTTCTGTTGTTACATGTGGAGACTCAGTGTTAGGTTAAAGTACCAAAGTTGTGATGGCTTTAAATGACACAGTTTATATGCAAAAATGCTTTTTATTAGTTTGTTTGATAGCAGTAGAACTGCAGAAGAGAATTACAAATCCCTTATGTACAGGTATTTATAAAAGGAGTGATATGAGATCCAGAGGCAATTTTAAGTTCAGTCTCAGCAAGGTAAACCATATGGACCCTTGCCTCTTGTTTAAGATAGTTTAAAAAAATACCATAGCATTGTTTTAGTTTACATAATTTGCTTGCTACCTTAATGTTCATTTGAATTTGTGGAGGAACATAGAAGGTGCTAGTCAATTGTGGCAACATATGAAATAAATAGTTTCATTCCAGTTCCACAAGCTCATCTCCTTCCCCGACAGTTTCACCAGCTTTGCAATGTACAGCTTTCACCTGCAGCGCAAAGGAAGAAAAAATCAATTTGATTCTGAAAACAAGGCCAAGAATCTTTTTTTAATTGCAGTTGGCTGTGCAAAGAAAATAAGTGGTAGATTTCCATTTTAAAGACCTTATACAACATGAAACAGAAATCTAAAAAGCATGTCCTGGAACATAATCAAACACATTGCCCAAGTTTTTAATTGTGCTTCATTTTATCCAAAACACTTAAGAAGTTTGTTTTTCTCTGTGTGTTTTAACATCTGGATTTTTTAAAGGTGATTTTGGTAAATATCAGACAATTTTTACACTATTTTAAAATAGCGCTGTGCTTGATGCTGGTTTTGTTTGTTGCTTTTCATTGCTGCAATTGTTTAGCATTTTTATTGTCAATCACCTTTGGTGCTTGTGCCAAAGTACCGTATTTTTCGCCCTATAGGACGCACCGCCCCATAGGACGCACCTAGGTTTTTTTTTGGGGGGGGGGGGAATCAAAGGAAAAAATTTTATTCCCCCGCCCCCAGGTTTGTGCAGCCATCCCCAAGCTAGAAGAGGGCTCCGTCTCCCTCTTCTGCCTTCAGAGACAGCCTCTCTAGCCTCCGTGGGGCAGCGGCTTGCCCCGCTATCCCCCGAGCTTGTGGGGCTGGCGGGGGGGAGAAGCAAGCTTGCTTCTCCCCCGCCAGCCTCCAGATCAGCTCCGGGAATAGCGGGATGGCGGAGCTGCGCCTCCCCACTGTCCCCCAAGCTTTTGGGCTGCAGGCTGCTGCCCGCAAGCCTTGCGAGCCCGCGGGACCTCCCGCCAGGCTTGCAAGACTTGCGGATAGCTTCCTGAAGCCTGCATTCGCCCCATAGGACGCACACACATTTCCCCTTCATTTTTGGAGGGGAAAAAGTGCATCCTATAGGGCAAAAAATACGGTAAATCTACAAACTATGCAAGAGGTTTGGTTGGTCCCCCCACCCCCAACTGTAAATGTCATAACCATTTCTGTAGAAATGGGCTTTAAAATTCAAATACACACTAGGCCTGGGCGATATATTGCCCAGGACCAGTATGAGGAGCAGACTGCCACCGGGTCCGTCTGCTGGAGGGAATAAAGAGTGCCTTCCTCCAGCAGGTGCTGCTAGAAGAGGGACTCAGGAGCGGAGGTGGTTTCACCAGCGATATACCGCTGAGTGAAGCCACCATCCAAACTCTGCCCTCATACGGCACAGAGGAAGAAACAAGCTGTATTGGTGAGGCGCTGATGCAGTTTCTTGTTCTCTCTGCTTCTTTAAACTGCTGTACTGTGCGGTTGCCCTTGCCTCAGCCAAGCAGTTAAAGGAGCACCCAGCCCCGCACTGGCTCTTGTGAGCTGGTGGCTCCATGAAACTGTGCAGCTGATGGGAGTGCGGGTGCCGTTCCCACAGCAAGCAGTTAAAGGAGCCCCAACGCTCTGCCTGCTCGCACCGGGGATGTCTCGGTTGGGGAGGGGGAGCCTTCCCGATCCCCAGCTGAGCTGCGCAAACAAGCTACATTATCCCAGCCCACAAGCGCCTGGGTGAAACCACCTCAGCTCTCATGCAGCTTGTTTTTTCAGCATCACGGTATATCACCAAACCACGAGGTTTTACTGGCGATATACCACGATGTTGAAAAGCTGGTATTGCCCAGCCCTAATACACACACTAGACAAAAACAAACCCAGGCCTCTTATAAATTGCCTACCAGGAACTGTTTTGTACCAAATAATGTATTTTCACAAATGTTCTGTAAACAAGAACTACTGACATTTATCTATACGTGAGTATCGCCCTGTCTGAGTATTCAGTGTCTATGCGCAATCACAGTCATGTGAGGAACAGCAGGGGCACACTGCCAAGCCCTATTCCTTCTGGCACATCCTCATTTGCTTTTTTTCATTCCTCCATGAGTTGAAGAATCAAGTGCTGAAGTGGGCTGCCTCCTATACTTAGGGAGGCTCCTTGTGTTGTTTAGAATCCTGATTACAAATAGACACTGAATGCCTCAATAGGGCTTAAAAATGGGACTTGCACTGTGCCTGGTAATTTAGAAAAAGCAAAAGCAGAGATGACACCTCCCAAGTATTTTGCAATATCCTAACAACCTAAAGAACCTTGTGACTACCTCCACATACCCACTGGGATGAAGCACTTTTAAAAGCTTGGCACGTGAAGGGGCAGTGAACTGTTTGTTTTAAAAAGAAGCACTGCTTGTGTGTAAAGTTTTGGCCATATGCTCTGCATTGTGGTCCTAAAGTCTATTTGTGCATGACATGTTTTGGGACTGCCTAGCTCAGGGGTCAGCAACCTTTTTCAGCCGTGGGCTGGTCCACCATCCCTCAGACCATGTGGTGGGCCGGACTATATTTTGGGGGGAAATATGAACGAATTTCTATGCCAGTTCATAACCCAGAGATGCATTTTAAATAAAAGGACACATTCTACTCATGTAAAAACACGCTGATTCCCAGACCGTCCGCAGGCCGGATTGAGAAGGTGATTGGGCCACTTCTGGCCCCCGGACCTTAGGTTGCCTACCTCTGGCCTAGCTGAACAATTAGTGAAATTACAAAGGCACAGATTCTGATTTCTAGGGCCACAATCCAGCACAAGCACACTGGACCCAAAGTGCATCTACTGTAACTCTATTGGATTGTAGCCTATGCCAAATCTGAACAGATAGGCTGCAGCCAAGATAAATAATTCTGAACATTTGATAAACATTTGTGAATTCAAAGTGTGTGCGTCACCACACAGTTACAGAACAGTGCAATAAGGTTCAAGATTGATGCCAATAATAAAATCTATTTTCAAAAATAAAGTTTGTGCTCAACTTGACAAGTTACTTAAAACATCTAGTAGTCTGGACATACCTTGCCAGTTTTAGCAGCAACCAAACTGTTCTGCATTTTCATAGCTTCAATCACACAGACCTCCTGACCTTCTGCAACCTGGTAAAAGCAAAAAAAGATGACATTAAAATGCTAATGTTATTATAACCTTAAAGTCAACAGGAAAATTAACACAGAAACGTCTTTAAACAAAGAAAAAAGACGATTCTTATCCCATGTGTAGATCCTTTCTTAAGTCACCTTCAGACTCTAATGCTGATATGCATCATATGATGTACTCTGGTCTGATAGAAACTTGAGTTCAGATCCTACAGATACTCAATTCTTGAAGAGGCTTTAACCATCATCTAATTCCCACTGTATAAAGAATATGGATTCTGACTCAACAAGGCTATGCATGCAGTACAGAAAACTGCAAACACAGGGAAAATATGCATTTTTTGAGGCTGGCTAGAGAATTCACCTTCCCAAGAATCTCAGCTTACAAGTCAAAGCAAAACAAAACAAAATACATGTTTTAGTCCTTGTAAAGAAAGGATCAGCAACTGCACGCACAAGGCCTGGTGAAATTTCCAAAGTAAGAGAAGTGTTCACTTGGATTACTAGTCCTCAAAGAGCCCTGTGGAATTCCTTGTCTCTTCATTATTAAGAAAAGCAGACATTTGCAGACAAGATGCAAGTCTTATGGAATCAAAATACCACCACCCAGTCTCATATTCATTCAGAGTGGCACTCTCACTTTCTGTTTCTGCCTAGTTGAACTCTTAACAAACTGTTCACATGCTCAAGGTAACCAGTGGATCCATTGTGTACCTCCATGGATTATTTTTTTAAGCCCAAAAAAGTTGATCATGTGAGATAAGCACATCCTATGCCAATTAGGCAAGCTACCTCTGTCTGATAAATACACAGCTTTACAGGAAGTTGGGAAATTATTATTATTTATTACATTTATTAGTTGTTTTATCTTGCCCAAGGCAACTCAAGAGCAATTTACAACCAAAAAATCTAGCCAGTTTGCATTGCATGAAGTAGCTCTCTGTCCTTGGGTCATTTTTCCCTCAAACATCACAATTTAAGTGTGACTTTCCTCACTTCATATCTGAAGTAACATGCTTCAGAGCCCACAATGAAAGATCATTTCCACTAGAGACTATACTATTTCCAAACCAGTGATGGGAGCAGTTTGAGATTCTTCCTATACATGGTCTGAAATACTAGTTACATGAACTAATACTTTCAAGATTATACTACCCACATATGCAATTTTGTCACTGGAAACACCATATTAAATAACAAAAGTTGAACAGATCTACTGCATGCATAAGTGTATTTGTCACACTAATTCTTACCACCATCAGACTTCATATCTCCCATAAAACATCTGCTAAATGTTCAAGTACTTGTTCTATGTTGCCCCTCCAAAAGAACCTCATTTCTTTCATCCTGTCTTGACACCTACATACATTACCACCTCCATGTAATAAGCATCTGTCAGAGCCTCTAGGTCAGCTCTGACAGCATCAATTACATTGTTAGGGCGAGGTCACGATTTCAAAAGAGAGAGACTGTGGTGGGCATCACATGTGTGTGGTAGCTCTCCACTCCCCATGGGGTAACACCCAGGCCCTGATTAGGTTTGAAAAAATGAGCTTCTATAGGCTAAAGAAGGCTTCTTTTAAGCCTAATCTGAGCAAGGGGATGGGACCCTGTGGGCACCAGGGAAGGGACCCTGTGGGCACCAGGGAAGGTCTCTCTGTGGGCAAAGGTGCCACACTGGCAATCCATGCATTGCACTGTGTGTACATGAAATAAACTGTGCAGAGAGGAGCCACAATCCACAGCCTTCCTACGGAAAACACACACTGCAATTTTATTGAAAAGTAAGATGTAAAGTTATATAAAGGAATACAGCTTGTTTCTCAAGGCTGTTGCTCAAAAGTGCTTGTTCCACATCAGCAAGAGAACAATAGACTGAATCACATTGCTTCTTTGTTGACCTGGAATGAACCACCCTCAGCTGTTGGGACTTAACTGGGACACTGTAAGAGAGAAGTGGCCTCTTCACATATAACAGATTTCCACACACACTTCCTATATATTCATGCCTGTGACCCTTGCCACATCCCAATTCCAGCACCCTCAACCACTCAAGTCTCCCATTTTACATCCTCACTTGCTTTCCCTTATGTCTGGGCACCCTCGCAGAATACTGATGGCTGAATGTCATTCCTCAAAGCCCATTTTCTTTGTGCAGCTTTTGGCTGCACACCTTAGCCCACATCTCAAACCCCAAATAAAACTGCAGTTAATCTCATGCTGCCCCTGGCCTCCTCAAGTCAGCTATGCAGTTACGTGTGATTGGTGCACACACACCACTACCAGTTTTTTCATCGCATATACATTAAATAGGAAGCACCACACACTTTTCGCCTCCTTGTCTTCATAGGAACCTAAGAGGAACTTGCTGGATCAGGCCAAGGACCTATCTAGTTCAGCATCCTGTTCTCACAGGACTAGGTGCCTGTGGGAAGCTGGCAAGATGAGCATGAGCACAACAGTAGTCATCGCACACCTGTTTCCCCACAACTGGTATTCAGAGGCATTATGCCTCTGACTGTGGAGGCAGAACGTAGCCATTGTGGCTAGTGGCTGTCGTCCAATAATCTATAAAAGCCACCCAAGTTGGTGGCCATCACTATGTGCTGCATAAAGAAGTTCATGGCATGTTATGAGAGACAGTCCTAAATGGATAGGACAATGTTGAGTACGAAATTTGCCGTGCAAAAAGGAGAGACCATAGAATAGTCCCATTCAACATGTTGACTTAACCCAGGTACAATATGAAAGCACGTCAATGTTCCCATCTCCTATGGTAACATAGGTACTTTTTTCCTTAAGGGGATGCCACACAGCTCAGATGACAAAAACATGTCGGGATCAATCACAGGAAAGTGAATTTCCTCCATTACAAAAGGGAGCTAAGATTTGAGTACAGTGGTACCTTGGGTTAAGAACTTAATTTGTTCTGGAGGTCTGTTCTTAACCTGAAACAGTTCTTAACCTGAGATACCACTTTAGCTAATGGGGCCTCCCGCTGCCACCGCGCTGCCAGAACGCAATTTCTGTTCTCATCCTGAAGCAAAGTTCTTAACCCGAAGTACTGTAACTTGAAGCTTCTGTAACCCGAGGTACCACTGTAGTTTATTTCCATCCTGAGCTACAAAACAAGAGATACGTGCAAGTACATTAGAGCGAATGTGTCGTATCAGGCTTAACACTGTACTGATACATGACTTGTGCACATAGCATTAGTGGTACTAGGTTAACTGATGAACAAGAGAAGCATTCCGGCATAAAAATTCCATTAATGTGCAAATACTGCCCTTTCACTATTTGGAGTAGGCCTACTGTTCCCAAACTTTCTCAGAGAACTGTCCGAAAGCTCGGGAGTTCCCCTAAGTTCTCCGAAAGCTTCAAAACACTGGACCAAAGGGATCTCCCTATCCATCTTACATCCTTCCCAGGCTTTGCTGTCAGAGGTCTCCCTTTGCCTCCCACTCTCAGAAATATTCCCTGCTCTAGAAGTGGGCTTTGCAAGATGAGTTTGATTGATCTCGTCATTGTTGAAGGTTTCCTAAATGAGAAAAGCCTCCAGTTGCCAAATTCTAAACCATCTATGTTAAGTGCTTCAAATCTATCAGCATGTTCTAAACTGCAAACTGTGTGCATGCTTGATGCAAACGTAACACATTTTACATATAAAGGGGGCCAACATAATTTTCTGGGCCTGTTAAAAAACATATACTCAACCTCCTGCTCCCACCCACAGCAACAATTTCCTAAAGATTCAACAACCCCACATTTTTTAAAAAATTACACAGAGGGTTGTCTGATGGGTTCCTTCTATGAACCTCTAACTTCGTTCCCTATGTACCCCTTCTCTATCCAAACACGTACTCCCCAAAGGTAACTGGGAATAGTATTCTTTAGCGAAGACTTACCCAACAAACCCTTACAAGAAAACTAACTTATGCTAGTTCTCTGTCTTAGGTGAAAACTTTTATTTCCATAGATACTCAATGTTTAAATACTGTGGCATTATGTCTAATAATAGCCAATTTATTTAAAACGGCTTTCGGAGAAAGTGTCACTTAAGCACCCACATTAATAATTGTTCTTTATGTCAATCCTTAATGTCTCCTCCCCCACTGTGTTGCAAAACAGCAAATCCTAAAATTAGTCGCCAATATATCTCCCTTTCCTCTTTCATTCATTCTCTTGGGCTTTGTTCGGTTTCTTTCACTGCATAATTGTGTGTATCTTTTTGCCTGCCTGTATTATTTAAGCCGGAAAATGAATATCTTCGAGATCTCTAAAATATCCTCTTTCCTCATTTAAGGATTAAGTTAGGCTTTTTAAAAAAATTCAATAACTTTTCTACACTTCTAAAGATACTGACCTGGAAAAAAGCAGAAAAATCAGACTGTACAGGACAGTTTGCAGTAATCAAAAATAGTTATTATTTAAAATTCTCTTTATACTTTTAATCATGGCTTCAGTGGTGACCTCAAATGGGGGAAGGGGATATCAAATAAAATCTACAGAATTCTTACTCATCTGAGGCCATTGTAATCGATTTCATCGTTAAATTCTCTAAAAACACAAAACAAAATGCAGAGGTTCATTAAAACGGCTTTTCAGAAGAAAGAAAATTGAAACTGCTGGGATTAAAATTAATATGAAAATAAATAATATTTAATTTCATTGTTCATTGACTAGGAACGAAACTGCATTTCATTCCAAAAACAAAGTGTAACACACCAAGTACACAATGGCTTCCTGCATCAAAATTCTCAAAATTTCCATTTGAAAATAATTTCAAAAAGAAAAATAGAAAAATAGGAAAGAAAAATAGGAATTAGAGAACAAAAATTGGAGTTGGTGGTAACCATCTGTTTAGATAACAAACTTTAGAACTTGTACAGTCTTGAAAGTTATAGGCAATGTAATAATGAATGTCATGTCAGGGCTCCTTGGCAAAATGGAGGAACTTTTAAATCTATTTTCACTATGCACAAGAAAGTAACAGGAATATTAATTGTTCGCCTGTTTATATTGAGAGGTACAATGAAGAGAGCTCCAATCTGAGGGCAGGGCCTAAGAAGAGATCTTTGTGGGTCCAGTCCACTCCCTTAAGACTTTTGTGAATCAACTGATAAAGACTTAATGATTGTGACAGGATGTCTTCAATGTTAGGCTTACAAAACAGTCACAAGCCCTGCAAGTCTTTCTGATAAACCCAATAGGCACTGATGTATTTCTCCACTCTGTCTAATTGGTGTAAAGTTTGCAGATCTGAGTCTCATATCTTTCACCCAGCTTGCTGCGTCCTCTCCTTTGACACCGGGTCAAGGTTCACATTCGCATCCGATTATCAAAGTGGCAGTCATTAAGCAAGCAGCCTGCCTTGCACCAAAATGAGTTTGCTTGAAGGAAAAGAAAGCTCGGCCCATTTACTCAGCAGATTTTAGCATTTTAAGGAGGCCCAAATGTCACACAGTATTGCTACGTTCTGAAGAGTTTCAGACATCTCCAGCTGATGATTAATTGTGAGTGATGGGAAATAAAATCCAGTAAAGCCAGCTGCTTGCCATGGTCGGCAAAATTACTATAATGGATATAGGCTGCCAATTTTCCAGTTTTACTGGCAAGTCTTCCAAGTGTAATTAAGGGAAGTTATAAATGATATGGAAATCTATCAAGTCCCATTTATTTTCAGAGGACTTTTCCCCCAGGGACTTTTATCTTCAAGCTTATAGTTTGCTTTGTTGTGCTAATGATTTCAACCACTTCTTATTTCTGTTAAAGCCCTCAATATCCCACCATAAGAAGTTAGAACCACTTCTTTCACAAAGATTTAAAGAAACAGAAACCTCTTAAGGTCATTTGCTTTCCCCCCACCTCCTTTCTTTTTAAGTTGGGACCTTGTTTGCTTTGTGGAAACTCCATTTCCAAATGCTGCATCTTTCCTGCAACAACCTTGAAGAAATGGCCAAGATTTTGAGAGAAGGAGATTGATTCACCCACTCCTTAGTAAAGAAATAAAATGCCGGCCTTGTGAAAAGGGGCCTTTGATGCTAGACATTTAGCAGAGGGTGGTGTTGCTCACTAATGTCGTTTGATTTGGAATAAAAGCATGAAAATGATGTGCAAGGGCCTAAAATTGGAGAGGTAAAGGATGAGTGCACCGTATTCCATTTCTCAATTTCATCCTTCAGAACCACAAAATGGGGGGTTATACAGTTACTGGATGAGATTTACGGTAACAGCTGTGGTCCTCCCACACAAGGGAAGACCTTCTAATGGGGTAAGGTCTGTTTTGAACAGACGGGGAGTTACAAAACAAGGTTCCCTATTAAGGATGAGCTCTAATATCCCTGGATAAAGAACACAAGAGCAATAGTCAGATTGCTTTTAAGAAACCCTAAACCCTACATTTTGTTCCTTTCAAGACACACACACACAAAAAAACAACAAAAAAAACCTGGAGCTATTTTAGAAAGTGCAAACTGTTCATAAATGACAGGATGCAAATGCAAGAGAAATTTTCCCCCTACTACTCTCTAGCCACTATAAAGAATGCACAGGAAACTGTGCCAGTGGCATATGGCTTTCTACTGTGCTAAACATTCATACAAAAGACAGGTTCATCAGTCATTGGCGTATCTGGGTAAAAAAAAAAAAAAATTAGCTCCTGATGGATGTTATTTAGAGCTTACCTGCTGCTAATACATTACCAGGGCTGGAAACCCACATGACATTGGAACGGCAGACCATGAAATACAGCACGTGCAAGAACATACCATGTTTGCCAGCTTATCCAAAATAATAAATAAGCTATTTAAACCCCGTGCCTAACATTGGGCCCGCTGCAAGGAACCCTGGGTCAGTCCTACACAGGCCAATTAATGCACAGCATCTGCTGCACAGAAGCAGCGCACGAAGCACTTCCGAATGATTTCAGCAATTAAAAGAAAACTGTTTCCTGCCTGTTCCGACAGCAACTGTTTCAATGCAAGAGTGAGCATCAAATCATTGTGTGCAGCTGAAAAAATTAAGGCTCTTTTTATGGTTTGGGGAGGAGGAGGAAGGGGGAGCATGGAGATTTCTTACGGTATAGGATCCTTCTTTTGTTGCCCTACATTGTGTTTTTCTGCCAAATTAGACAGAAGGCTCCCAGGACTTTCAAGGCCCTCTACTGTATCACCTTCTGGTGCACTGGGGCTCCCTAAAAAGCTGGATCAATATCAGCCCTGCTGACTCGTCTGCCAAAGTGAAAACCCTTCCATTACATTTTTTTAAAGAGACCTTTATTATTTTCGAACACAGGTGCTTGGAAAGGATATATTTGAAAGACCCACAGAGATGAAGGTGAGGGAGAAGTATCACACACAACTTTATGGGGGGGGGGGAGCCAAAACAATTGGGGCAACAATTGGACGAGACCTTGCATCGCTGAGCCAGTCAAGAGCACAATTAGAATCTTATTTTAGCACCACCCTCTTTTTGAACTCAAAGGAAAGTGCACCGAAAGGAAAGTCCCCAATATCCATATACACTTGTACTTGGTTGTGTTGCAAGCGGTGACAATAGACTGTCAATACTCAACTACTGATAAGGCATAATTCTTGAAAAAATTAAGACAGACAAGGTCATTCCAACTGTGTCAAACATGCCCACCCGAGACATCCTGAGCTAGACAAGGAAAAGAGGGTGGGGGTTGAAGATAACACAATTTTAAAAGTCTCAACCCCATGCGTTAAGCATTGTGCATTTTATACATTTATATCCCCATCCTCCCTCCAAGCAGCTCAGCTGTTTTGTCTTACTGGTGCCCTTCAAGGTTCTCCCTATCTCTCTGACTTGTTGGCATCAGACACCTATGTAGAAAACAAAATCAAGAGGATTCAGCCGTGACTGAATTCCTTGACATTGTCCAAATCTGTGTAAAATAATTAGTGCCATTTCCCCCTTCCATCCAAATTAAATTCTGAAACAGGAGCTACAGAGTTGAAAATATAATTAGCAGCAATTAACAGTGCTTGACAGACGATTATTAAACTTTTTACGCCACACTCCTTCAAAGAATGAATTTCGGTAGAGCGCATCCTAGATTTTCTGACCCTTGATTAATCAAAGGTCAGTGACGTTCCCCTGACAGCAATAAGAACCAATCATTGTACCCCCACTTATCCAAAACACAAGTGCTCCCAGAGGTTCTAGAAATGTCTAGATGTCCCTTTACAGTGATGGACTAGCTTGACAGTCCTGTTTTAGGAATATTGCGAGTCATCACTGACTACTGAGGAATGTTGATAAGTTTTGTGGGGGTAGCAAAGACCTACTTGTATCAAACTACGCCCTTATGTATTCAGATATAAGTTATATTAAATGCTGCTACTACTAATAATAATAATTTATAATGATAATATTTCTTTCACCACCACACATTTCAGCTATGGATAAAAAAGCATAAATAAATGTTAACTCCAGTAAATGAAGTGGAAAAACTGTCTGAAGCCGCATCACTCCCCACCTTTTTTGTTGTTGTTAAGTGTCAGGGTGGCTAGGAGTTTAGGTGGTTTTGGTTTTTTTAGTTCTGCATAAAGTTAACACCAGCTGACTAGAATTTCATTTGAATTGCTAGCTCTTCCAGAGCATAAAACTACATCAGAGTAAAAGAGAAACTTCTGGGTTACTTACATGAAAATGACAAGTGCCTCTAATCAATATTTGGTGTCCATTAAATTATATCATAAAACTATGTATAAGGCATTTTTTTTAAAAGTGCAGCTTAATTAACCGTTCCATTCCTATGCCTTCCCTTGCTTTCATTGTTTTACAAAGCACTGCTAATTACCAAAGGCCACGAGAATTTATTTCAGACTTTTAAGAGCTGAACAGCCAGCAAGGCATTAAAAGAAAAAGGGAGGAGGTTACAAGCAACAAGTAGTATATTAAAAATATAACCTTACATTTTACAAGAAATCAGTCGCCTGTGGTGTGCTTAGTGAAGTGAGGGAAAAAGAGAGGATTGTAAGGTGTTTTTCGGTTTGCTGCGTCTGAGCATTTTTAAAGACAAAACAATGGCTGGACATTATCTGTAATCTCAGCAAGACATTTTTCCTAGTCTTTTTAAATTGAGTGTTATGGAGCAGAATCTTGCTGGTCTAAAATTAAATATGTCTGAAACCATAAACCTACTATTTGATGAGTAAAGTATTTCATTTCTTCTTTGACGTAACAGAACAAATTTCCATGTCCTGTTTTGTATAAGAGGCTGCTACTACACACTGCTCAAGCTTGCTAAACACTTTATTCAAGCCTTTTCGGAATTAAAATTTATCTGTGAAATAGTGCAATTCTTATTTTGAAACCTCATGTCGTATATCACACCCTCTCGATAATACTGAAGTGCTTTCATACACGTTTAAATAAATAAGTGCACAGAGGCAGACTTTTCAAATGCAAATTAGAATTAAATAAAATAAAAACACTACATTCAAGAGTTCTTTCAAGTGCACATTATAAATTATTTTTCTAGCACATATATAAAAATACATTTGGATAATTGACTCCGTTAAAAAAGTTTTGGATTTCATTTATTTTTACAGTAGTTCTGCAAAATTACTAACACTGTGCAATTATCAATTACAGTTTGCTTACTGAAGAAAAGCAAATTTTGATCCAGAAAAACCTGTCTGTATTTCCAGAAAGCCATTGAGATGCTTTATTGAAATATACAAAGAAATAAAGCAGAATTAGGTGGAAAGCAGCTAAAGAGATCCCTTCACGCAATCCGCACTTCCGTTTCACTCCTGACATTTCATTCAGTGCTCCCAAGTATTCTATTTGCACATGTGCAAAGGGGCTTTTTGCCTGACCTTTAGCTTTCGCCCCTCCCTGCCGCCATGACATATTACAAAGCAGCTTTTGAAACTCGAGAATATTTTCAAAGCCACCTGCAATGAAGAGGGAAGGCCTCAAGGTTGGGGGAAGTCCAGTGCAGACACACCTTGCCATAAGCTTGGACTGAATATGGCTGTAATATTGTATCCTGCTACTCTGAAATAGTAATGAAGTTTATAAATTTATTCCGACACCACAATCCTAAATGCAATAGCCAGGATTCAAAGAACTAGGTATCAAGGAAGCTTTTGAATGTTTTTTTGCAAACCATATTGGAAGGGGAGATTCAAAAACTTTGAAATTCAGTGGGGTTGGGGGGGCAGCATTGAGGTGACGCCAGAAGAGGACATCCTGTGACTCCTGGAATTGGGTCCACGCTGCTTAGCTACCCATCCTTTGCATAACTTCAGTGAAGAAGCCTATTCTCCAGTAGCTGCTCATTCATTCATTCATTTTATTAAATCTGTATAACGCCCTTCACCCACAGATCTCAGGGCAGTTCACAACATAAAAACAAGAACAACAACAAACCAATAATCCCCCCTCCAACAACACATTTAAGAGGGCATTGGATGTCAATCAGCCCAAGGCCAGGTTGAAGAGGAATGTTTTCACCTGGCACCGCAGGGTGTATAATGAAGGTACCAGCCAAACCTCCCTGGGGAGAGCAGTTCAGAAGCATGTGACCTCTGGGTATTGTTGTATTAGAAATCCCACTAGCCCCAGCAAACATGACCAATGGTCAGGGATAATGAAATTTACAATCCAGCAACATCTGGAGGACCACATGTTGCCCATCCCTGCTGTAGATAGTCCATGTGAATGTATGAATATGTTGTGAACTGCCCTAAAAAGTGGCATACAAATTCAATGAAAAAATAAAAATGAAATAAATAGATGTGTGGGTGGCAAGGGGCAGAGTCAGCAATGTGGTCTCACTCTTTGGTAATCACATAATGCCTTCTGATTCATGTGTGAAGGGAGCGAAATTTAAATGTTCTTCTGAGTGCACCCAAAGTAGCTTTATTGATCCCAAACTTTATGTGGCAGTAAATTCCACTTTTTTCAGTAAAATGTATGTAATGTCTACATGCTGTCTGTAAACTGGGTACCTAAGTTGAAATGATCTCAGTAAGACCTACCCATGTATAATTTTGGGCAGAATTATGGTCCTTCAAATAAACAAATTTATCATGCTAGTGGCCCCCATGTATGGCCCCCAAATTTCTCAGAAATAAACTTGAAGAACCCCCTTCCCAAAAGGGCAGAGCTGTGAAGTTCATCACAATTGACCCGTCTTTGGAAGCTTTTTCATTGTTGCTAAGCAAGCAATTTTTTAATGGAACTTGGAAAAATGAAGAAAATAATAACAAAAGCATATACACAGAATTTGACAAAATAAAGAACAATTCTCACGCACATTTCAGACCAACACCACAAAAGGCAATAAAAAAAATGCAAGCCATCAGAAAGCAAATGCAAGCACACTATACCTCCCAACGGCCTAAAAACCTGGATGGATTCAAACAAAAATGACTACTCAACCTTTGCATCCCTACCCTGGTATCATCTTATAATGGCAGTGTTTCATTATTTTAGTGCATTTTGGAAAACAGAAGCCTCCTTGTAAGACACTCTATAGTAATGCGCTAACTCCCAAAATATTACCATGAAATAACATTTACCAATGGTCACAAACATAAAATTTATGGAAGAGCTACTCATTAGTTTTAGCATAACATTCAGCTGAAAACTTTTTTTGTCATTTCCCAGTAATATTGTTTCACGCCTCATTATATTATTAGCTGGTAAATACTCTAGAATATAAAAAGGGTACTTAAGTACTCCTTAGTCTGTCTGAAAAGTAGAGGGGGGGGGACACAAATTCAGGACACATTCAAACAGTGGAACAAAAAAGACTAGTATATAAGAGTTCCCATCCGTTGTTCTCCGAGGCTTTGAACAGCTACAATGAATGATCCTTGTCCTGATGGACAGCCAAAACATGTAAGCTGAATCGCGCCATCTCGCCGCTTATTCAGTCTGGATAGCTGATACAACCTCATCTCCTTTCAAAAAAACTTTTTGACACCAGTCCTGGAAAGGAAGGATTTACGCTAAACTCCCTTTCAGCGCCACAAACGTGTTTTTGCAATTAAAGCTGCCCAATTACCATTGACAAGTCCAAGTCGGCAGAACATAAGGCCTGTGCTGTTCAAATGCTCTGCCTCTCGGCGCCTCCAGCAAAAACCCACAGGCAGGGAGAAGGGGCGGCAGGGAAAGGGGAGGGAGAAGCAAGAAAGAAATCTCTCCTCATTATTTAACAACTTGTTTGGTATTGCACCGCACTTCTTTGGGAATGTTTGATTGTATGGGAAGAATGTTTTCCCCATTTCAATTTCCTGGCTGGAGGCCCATCCTCTCATGGTTTTGCTTCTTCATGTACACAAAATATACACAAGACTGATACATAAAAGGATACTTCATAGCATCCTATTTTTCCCCAATTCACTTTAATGTCAGCAGAACAAGGCATTTGGGATAAAAATGGATGGGAGATTTTGTCCTGAAAAATATCCTGCCACCACACGCAAACACACACACACACAGCGCCACTCTTTTCCATTGTACTGCACGGAGGAATGACAGAATTCACACTCCTTGTGACAAGAAGAAAATGGCAGTAAGCAGACAGTTTTCCAACCTGCCACTCAGTCGATCTGAAAATCAGGAATTGTCAGTGACCATACCTGGTCGTTGTATATGATTGACTATGTTGTTTGATATGACACTTCTTATAAAACTCTTCCACATAGCATGAGAAAGGGCATCTAAAGATTTAAACAGGCAAAATGTTTCACAGATGACTCACTCAGCTAAGCTCATGAGTAAAAAATCCTGTTTTTCTAACACTTAACAATGTTGATGGGTTTGCAATTTCAAAGTAAACATCTTCCAGTCTTGAGTGCAATTTATGTTTGCTTGTTTTTAGTAAGCTCAGCTTCGTCTTCTGTTTAAATGTAAAATATGTTTAAAATGGCATCCCAGTGGAACCTTTTCTCTTTTTTATTTTATTTTTTTAAAAAAACTACAGCAGAGAGTACATCTCAAAAAGAGGCCAAGGTAGTTTACTGGCTACATTTTTGGAGAATCGGAATTAGTTCAATGCTAAACAGCATTCATTATCTATTCATAATTTATCCCATTTTTAATAGCTCAAAAAGAACTGTCCGTGTTTTCTAAATGCATACATAAATATGTACGTATGTATGCACACAGACACAAAGTAGTTTTTCTTAAAACACAGCAAAAACATGGAATATGGAAATAGAATATTAAATTAGAAAGATAATATTAAGCATGACATGCATGATGCATAGAGCATATAAAATCATCTCTCAGTTCATAGGTCTCATATTGATCCTTTGGATATGAAGGCATATTAAGAAACAGATCCATCATCTGACAAGTATTATACAGACCTACCTCAATGCACCTTTCTCCAGTCTTTCTCCAGCAACTTTACTTACTCTTTCTGCCCATAGATGTAAATATTAAGGCTCCAATTTTTACTTCACTGATTACGCAAGCAGGGGCCAACTGTAATCAGTGCAACTGAGAATTAAGCAGCACACCTTCATTTTTATTTCAACTCTTTTGGTTCTGGTGCATTTCTATAAAACTGAATGAATAATTAAAGATGACCTTTCTTGTGCTAACATAAAATTATAGCATAATATTAAAGTTAAAGTCAAGAGGATGCATGTGTTTTTATTATGACTAGCAGCAGCTAGCAACTGAAAAGCTTGGAGTCAGGTCAGACGGGGGGGGGAAAGTGTTTATCACCATGAATGTAAATTTTTTCCTTGTCAATATCTAGGACAATATGCCTTTGAAATGAATTGATCATAAAGGTTGCCTTCATCCCTGTAGTGATTTCAGCTGAGTTCCCCCAATCAAGTTCTATGCACATTCCCTATATACAGCAGTATCCCTAAAGTAAGTTGACCTGTTTTTTCAAGAGTAACCAGAGCGTGGGAAACTTGATATATTACATTGCAGCAAGCTAAGTTTGCAAACGAGTAGCCACATGACAGGAAACCAAAACCAGCGTGGCTCCCATACGAGTATAGATGTAGGATACTCATGTTTGTAAACATGTACTTGCCACATTCACAAGTGCACATACCGAAACATCTTCAGGCAAGACCAAAAAAGAAGTGTGCAAATTGTCCCTGATTCTCCAGTGAGGAATATTCTTAACTGGAACAGATACAAAGGGCAAGGAATGCTCTTACCATGTCTCCAGGCTTTACAGAAACTGCCACCACTGCTCCAGGCATGGGCGATCTCAGGATGCTGGAGGTATCCTCCACCACTTTCTCTGGCATGTGCTTGCTGAGTTCCGCAGCGAGCTTGGTCAGGATACGTAACTTGTACTTGGGGCAGGAGAGAACAGAATGAAGATAAATGTCACAAAAGCAAATAATTTTTATTTTATTTTATTTATTAGATTTATATACCACCCTTCATCAAAAGATATCAGGGCGGTTCACAAGGTAGTATCAAACAAGTGTCAAACCGTAAATTTATTAACTAATCAAAGAGGTACAAAATATATATAGTCATTTATAGGGACATGTTTCTATCTAGCATACGCTGTATATGTGGTTTGGAAATGGACAGGACTATCTTTTTCCTACATATTGAAAACAATATGTGTGGAGGAAATTAACCTATTTTGTAAAAAAAATTAAAAAAAATCAGTTAAAAGCACTGATGTGCTATCTGTAAGATGAAAAATAAGGCTTATACATCTAAAAGAACACTTTGTTTAAATCCTTATGTTTTAATATTTATATTTTATTAAAGATCTTATGAAGTACAATCCAGCATTTGCTTGCAACCTAGCCTTGAATTGGCACATCGCAAACTATATTTTTACAGATGTTCACCAACTGGAAATATTTTGTAATTTCTCTACCTACCCACACCCTCCTCCCTCTACAATGCATAAGTTACTATCTAAAATAGATGTGAGATTTTAATAATACCAGTTATGTGGCTGACTTTTTGAAAGCAGCTTGGAAACAAATCTCTCCACCTGCTGCCTATCATGCTTTGAAACTATAGCGATGTAAAACGTGGGGATAAATTGATGGAATCAATTCCAAATAAATACCACAGTAAGAGAACAAAACTCAACCAGGTAAATAGCCGCACTTGAAAACATTAAACACAATGAATTATGGGTTTGATCTTTCTCTACACATGAGTGGCAACAACAACAGAAGGGCCACACAGTCCCCCTCCCCCACTTTCCAGTCCAGGCTTTTTTCTATGAAGTCCACAGGATTCTGAGAATCCAAGCTTCCATTTTAAAAAGAAGCACCGAAAAATAGCAAAAGTAGACACTATCTTGAATAAGTAACAGTCGGGGGAGGGGGAGAATCCAGTGTAATTTGCAAAGTTGTTTGTTTCTGGGTGTGTTTTTTTTGCTAATTTACCCCCAAACTACCAGCAAAACACTATTTTAAAAGTGGAGCGGGGTGATTAAAATTATTATTAGCTTTTAGAAGCTATTTTTACTCAGCATATCAACAAAAGCTTTTTCACATCAGGTTTCTTTGGTTTTGTTTTAATCAGAAAATATTGTTCATGCTCTGCAGCCACATCAGTTTTCTTTGGTTTGGCATAAGGCTTACCCAAGAGCAGAGACACTGCACTCGGAAATCCAGCAGATGGCAGCAGGTCTCTGTGAGAAATTTGTTCCTCTTTGACCATCAATGGACAAAAGAGGAACAAACATGCTCCTATCACTAGTTTAACCAGCTGTGTTGATAATAAATGTTACAGTTAGAATTGCACTTATGATAATCTAATTTGCATCCAGATCAGCCAGCAGCAGTATGTCAGTTTTTGAATCTTTTAAAATTGAACTTTCACTATTAAAGCAGAATTCTTAGCACTTTGCAGCTTATCGTGCAAATACTGTCAAATCATGTTACCAGCTTTGGTAACCTATGGCAGTGTAGTTTAAACATAGGAGCTTCAGGGAGTTTTCTACACTGATCCATCTGCTGTGGAATTCCTGCACGCTGGCGATGGTTCTGGGATGGGCTTTAGTGCACATGATCAAAGCAAATCAAACTGACTTTTTGTACATGTGTATGTATATCAATATGTGTAACTATCATGTGCATTTTTCTGCCTGACTTTAAGATACTGCCTCTTTCAAATACTAAAGCCTAGCACTGTAAACACCTTAGAAGCTGCACAGTCATCAAGTACAAGTTGCGGTTCCTGCGCTGCAGGGGGCTGGACTAGATGACCCTTGGGGTACTTTCCAACTCTATAATTCTATGATACAAGAGGGGAAAGGGGCAAACCATCTTTAAGACAACATGTCCATCTTTTCCCCAATTTACTCAATACAGAACACCGGGGTTCTGAAGAGTTTAGTTAAAAAACAACCACCAAGTTATGGTGAACAAGAAGGCAATATAAACGAAGTCACCTTAGACTGCCTTTTGTTCTTCAACTGAATGGACTGAAGTCTCATTCACTTTTTGATTGCCTAAATATTAGAATATCCAGTGTGAAGGTAAATGGGAGTTAATAATGAGAGGTCAAGTATCCTAGCCATTTTGAACACAATCAACCAGGAACTTGCCTGGAATCAGACCTACTTAAATTAAATGGTAGCTGTAGATCCATGCTCCCAATTGGTTCCTGTTCATTTCAGTGAAGCTTCTACACATCTTCCTAAATCAGTGATACACTGCTTTTCTAATCTGATCAAGGCTATATATTGGATTCACAAGGAGAGAGAAAAAGTTAACACTCGGGGCTGCAAGGCTCTAGAACCAATCCAGAAAATACAGCTTCTTACAGAGAATGTAGGACAAGATACACCTAACAAACCCCATCAGTGGAAGCCCTGCACAAGGACTTTCACTTGTGCAATGGAGCTTTTCATCCTCCCCTGCCTTTGTTCTCCCCAAATTTCCTCTGTGGGTCAGGAGACAACACCCCCCCCCCATAGCATGCAGGGGAAGGGAGGAGAGAACATTCCATCTGGCAAGGTAGTGTGGTTGTGCAGATGGAACGTTTGTAACAGTGCAATGTTGATATATATCCCACAGTATAGGCCAGGCGTGTCCAAAGTCCATTTCGGGGGCCTAATCTGGGGTAAAATCTGGGGGGGGGGGGAGCTCAGCAACTTTGATTCCCCCAAAAAGCTCAGCAACTTCAATCCTAAAAAAAGCTCAACAACTTCGGGGTGAAATCACAAAAAAGCTCAACCAGTCCTATAAAAAGGTCAACAACTTTGGTCGGCCCTCACACATGTTCACTTCATCAAACCTGGCCCTCTTTGAAAAAAGTTTGGACACCCTTAATATAGGCTCTTTGGGGTATAAAGCCAAGCAACAATAGCTTTACACAGAAATAACATGTGAATACACTAAGCTGAGCAACCAGGTGGCTGCAAGCATGTTGGGTCTGATGTTTTATCATGTTTTTAATATTTTGTTGGGAGCTGCCCAGAGTGGTTGGGGAAACCCAGCCAGATGGGCAGAATAAATAATAAATTATGATGATGATGATGATGATCCAAAGAAATGGACAAAGCCTTTCCAACAGAGTTTACTGATACCACATCATAATTAAGTGTCAATATGTGCTTTCCTCATATACGATTGCTGTCATTTGGAAGAGGAGATGGTCACTGCTCAAGCCTGCAGGAAAATTTATTAACACTGTTTGAACGTTGTAAAATGATCACTGACCTGCAGGGAAAGAAACATTTCGCTCACCCCCTCCACACACCAAACCAAACAACTAGTGGTTGGGCTAGTTTAAAATTGGTGCAGTGATTCCTCCTTTCCTGCCCCAAGCTAGCTTTGAAAAAAAGTTGTCTCCCAAGGCAGACAGCTAGGGTGCTTCCAGATGGGAGCTTAATGTAAGCAGCAAGTTTTCTTTTCTTTTTTAAAGCTGATTGGGTTTTCCCTGGAAAGGGTAAATGCAGATAAGGTTGTGATGGGGATATGGGTGGGGATTTTGATAGCTACAATGTTGTGTTGATGCTGCAAAAAAAACTTGCATGCATGAGGACCACTGATCCTACAATAAACACCCTAGCCCCAGAAACCTATTTGGGGTGTGTCCAGTACTAGTGAAAACCAAAGGGGCCTGAACTACCTAGACTGCTATCAAAATTTGGCTCCAGTAGCGCACCATATTGTTTTCCAATGGTATTTTAACTATTCCCATCTTCAGGCTCACAACAGACATTGTTCTGTAAGCTGTGGTTTATGGTTTTTTTAAAAGGGTTATTGGGTTCCTATTATAAATGGCCCAAATGGCTACACTCTGGAATCTTTCTTTCAGACAAAAAAAGACAACAGCCTTGTTATATGTTTGCAACTAAGGGTTTTGATGTGTTTTGATGGCAAATGTTGCCAGAAGAATTTCTATAACCAGTGACAGGCCAAATAGCAACATCTTTTGCATGTTTCTTTGCTCTTGTCTGTGTGTTCTGCCATCAAGACATACAAGTGTCTGCTGGTTTTTAAAGGATATGATCCTTCAGTGAAATTACAGGGCAAATAAAAGCTTTTGCTTCTATTAAAATTCATCTGAGTCACATGCCAAGGCAGAAAAAGCTATCTGGGTATACATTCTGCTGTCAATCTAATAAACATTCTGTGCAGAGGGTCTGTTTATCAAAAGATAAACTGTAGTTAAAAGTCCTTAATTAAACCTATGGGGGAATATAATTACATCAAATTGCACAGTTTCAGTATTAATAGCAAATACCTTCTACACATACTTTTGAAAATAAAATTAAATAAAAACTTGAATCTTAGGAGGAAATAAATAACAGTCCTTCTCCAGATTGACAATAGATATTCCATTTTTTTTGGCTATGTATTGTGAATGGTACAATCAGCTTCTGCTTAGATTCAGAGAGATTTATGTTTTTACATTGCCCAGGTTCAGATTCAAATTTCATGTCTTTTCAAAACAGTCAAGCTTGTGGCCCTGTGAATAGTTCAAGTTTTCCAAATTAATGTACAATCAAGAGGAGGCTCTACAGGTAGAGGTAGAATTAGCGACTAAACTGTCCCAATTGTTGTGCAATAAAAGCGTTCTTCTCTTCATCACCCATCACAGGCCGTTCCAAGCATTCCACTTTTACTATTTTAATATTTTCCTATCTTCTAGATTCCTTTCTCTGCAGGACTCCTGCTTTGCTTGGAATGAGATGTGAGAGTCAGTAAGCCAAATGCTTTCAAATGCAGGCCTTTGTTATTGATGAGCTGTTCCCTTTCCTTTTGTATTTGTTTATTGTTCTTTAAGTCTGTTTGGGGGGGGGGGAGAACTGAGCTATTGTAATCAAAAAGTTAAAAAAAAAAGCAAACTTCTCCGGAAAGGTCCTTTGGGAGCACAGTTGAGAACAAATGACCCCTGTGAACATAGGATGGCGAAGTAATACAGAAAAGGGATCCCTTTTTGTAAGTTCTGATGGAAGCTTCCCCCCTCCAAAAAACATTCCTTTGTAAAATAGTTTCTCAACATTGAGAAACAGCCTGACCAAGGGGTGCCTGCGAGCTGCAGAACACACACCAAGGATGTTAACATGTGGACTGGTTTGATGAGAAGCATAAAGCACTTTGGAAGAGCAAGACAACTGAACAATGCCTGGCTCAGAAACAAAGATGACTGGAAGCTTACAAATATCACCAAATTGCCATCATTCCGTTTTTACCATAACTGGAAAGTGACAAAGCTTTACATAAATAAAATGGAGGCTTTTTTCTTTGTGAAGGTGAGTGGCTGTGTAAGGAATCACAGAGTTAGAAGGGACCCTGAGGATCATCTAGTCCAACCCCCTTGCAATGCAGGAATATGGGGAGTGAACCTGCAACCTCGCTGTTATCAGCACCACACTCTAACCAACTGAGCTATCAAAGCAATTGCAGAAGGTAAGACCACTAAGGTCTGCCAAAAGCAGACTACCTCTCAAAACCTTAAATGAAGCACATCCTATAATATTGCAGAGGCCAAATTTGCCAATCACAATCCACTTGATAAAAGAAAATTGGATCTGAGACTCACAGATCCCCATGGTTTTAAACAAAAATATTTTCCAGCCCAACTTTGGGTGCCAGGGACTGTACCAGAAACCTTTTGTAAGAAAACTATCTGCTCTATATCACAATTATACATTATATGCATAACACCACAGACAGTAAAATTCCTTCCAGTAGCACCTTAAAGACCAACTAAGTTAGTTCTTGGTATGAGCTTTCGTGTGCATGCACACTTCTTCAGATACACTGAAACAGTGAGTTTGACTTTTATAATGGAGTTCCCAGTTCCTACATTATTAGCATGTCTCTGGTAGACAAATGAGTTGTAGTGCAGTTGTGCCACAATAATCCCTGGTTTAAGTGGGAGAAACAAATACCTTATGTAATAAAAAAAAAAAACACCCCGTGGCAATACAAAAGGGATTCCTAAAAACTGAATATTTAATGGATGAGGGATAGAAAGGAGAACGTCACCACTTCTCTAGTACAGGTCCTAGCAACACAAACTTAATTAAAATAGCAATTAATGTTGCTCACACTTCCCACCTTTAAATCCACCATGTAATATATAACACTCTAGTGGGGAAAAACTCCCCAATAAAGATTAA
This sequence comes from Podarcis cretensis, assembly GCF_951804945.1. Taxonomy (NCBI): domain Eukaryota; kingdom Metazoa; phylum Chordata; class Lepidosauria; order Squamata; family Lacertidae; genus Podarcis; species Podarcis cretensis. The sequence continues at coordinate 85,327,704 of NC_137173.1, forward strand.
AGCCTCACAAAACAGATTCCTTCCACTTTAGGTTAAGGTTGAGCAGTCAGAGTCAAAAGCATACAGAAATAAAGCTTGTAGCTGTCCTCCTTGTGTGGAGTTACAACACAGTCGGACAAGGTAAAATGAACAGATAACAGTTAGAAAGCTGTCTGAATAGCAGAGCTCTGTACATCTGCAGTCACTGGAGCAGCCTGTTAGCATAATGCTTTGACAACTCCATCAGCGCAGTCTCAAGGTAGCTGTCAATCAGGATGCATCATTTAATACAACCGCACTCGGAGGATTCTCCTCCTATAAACCACATGACAGCGTAACTACAGCTCTATTTACAGCGGGCGTCTACTTCTGTTTACAAGGCTCTCGTAATTAGAAAGCATGCAACAGGCAGCAATATTATTTGGATCTCCACTTTGCCAGGCTGCCATGCAAAGTGTGATCTTGCTTCACAGAGTCATGCTAAATGACAAAAGCTCTATTTTTCTTCAGCCTCTGTGCTCAGACAGCACTTCATTTGCAGCTATCTATAATTAGATTAATGGTGTAGTACAGCACAAAGCAGGCCCACTTCACATCAGATAGCATATGAATTAGGACAAACACTTATTTCAATTCCAGGCAGAGAAAGCAGTGACTGGGGTATTTAGCATACCCTTTATGGTGGAATGAGATGTTAATTGTGTACCATTTACCTCTAAACTGCTTGCTTGTTGTATAAATCACTGGGCTAATTGATGCAGAGATAGAAACGTAGCCACAGGCAAGAAATCAAGGGAATGAGAGCTGAAGATGGTGGATAAAGGATTATCCGGCAAAACTACATGGAGATGAGGTTCCTTTGAAACCTGCTCATGAGCTGAAGACTTCTTGAAAAACTACAAAAAAGTGCCACACTGATGTGTTGAGAAAGAGTTTACCGCATGGCTTAGAAGCAATATCTTTAAAGGGAGGGGTGGACTTCCACAGAGAACTAAATTAAGACATGTGTTCAATGATTTCTGGCAGAGTGGACGTGCTAGTCTGTTGTAGCAAAACCAACAAAGAGTTCTATGGCACATTAAAGGCTAATGGTTTTATTGTGGTATAAGCTTTCATGGACTATAGCCCACTTTATCAGGTGCATGAAGAAGGCTGCTGCCTACAAAAAATGGTTTTTCTTTAAGCCACCGCGGGTAGAATATTGTAGGCAAAACTGAGCTTGGCTTAGGAAATTAAAAAATAAAAATAAATGTAATAGCTAAACTTTAAAGCAATGTTCATAAAGTTAAGAAACGCAAGTGTTTCCCCAAACAGAAATACAAATTCCTGTGTTGACTAGAATTAAGGATGTCCCAACATCTACAAAACTCTCAACTTGGGCAGAAACAAACTGGACTGTTAAAATACTAACAGCTCAAAGCAAAAATATTCTTTGTAAATAGGATAATGTAGTGTGGGGAGATTAAGGGGAAGCAATATGTGGGTAAAACCTCAGCGCCTAGGACTTGCCGATCGCATGGTCGGCGGTTCGAATCCCCGCGGCGGGGTGTGCTCCCGTCGCTCGGTCCCAGCGTCTGCCAACCTAGCAGTTCGAAAGCACCCCTGGGTGCAAGTAGATAAATAGGGAACGCTTACCAGGGGGAAGGTAAACGGCGTTCCGTGTGTGCGCTGGCTCGCCAGATGCAGCTTGTCACGCTGGCCACGTGACCCGGAAGTGTCTGCGGACAGCGCTGGCTCCTGGCCTATAGAGTGAGATGAGCGCACAACCCTAGAGTCTGGCAAGACTGTCCCGTACGGGCAGGGGTACCTTTACCTTTTAATACACCAGGAACTTTGGTATACCACATCTCAGAAAGGCCTATCACCTACAGATTGACAACAACCTTCCAGGAAAATGTGTTGTTTCACTAACCATTGAAGTTTCACACATTACACTTTGACTTCATGGCAGTAGACTGTCATAATGTCTGATGGGAGGGGTGTTTCCTCATATATTTTGCCTGCCCAATCTTTATGTCTGTAGTAGAACACACATAAGACTTTACAACATTAGCCAAACAAAATTTCCCTACTTCAAGACTGTAGGGGGGGTACATGTAAAGAGGGGGGAAATACATGGAAAACTAAATGAAATGTTGAGCTTAATTGTGTGATAGCATTTGGACATCTAAAATAAATTCCTTGATTCTTTCTCCAACTTCAAATCCATATTTTGGTCTAAACAAGAGATAGGATTCGATTCATTGTTAAATGCATCATGTTAGCAGAGAAAAAAACCTCAAATAATAAAGTAGCAGAAACAGCATATGTGAACCAAGTGCATAATGCTATCATAGCTGCAAATGTTAACCCTTGGTCTTCAGCTGGTGCTAGCATGGCGTAGCCAGCCAGGTAAACACCTGACCTAGGTTGGGCCACACAAGTACTGTCAGCACTGCAAAGGGGAGCAGGGAACACACTATTTGTGTAAAGTGATTTAAAACCCCTGTAGCTATCAAGAAATTTCCCAAGAAATTGTCGTTTTCGGCAGGTCTGAGTTTGACAGAGATTAAGAGTATTTTCATTCAACTACAGTTCCAAGGATCTTTGGCTGAAACTCAGGCATGGTCATTTAAAAAGTTTGAGGTTGATATACCATGTAGCCTAAGTATGGCTGAAGAAAGAGAAGGAGAAGAGCATTCCAGATCAGGCCTGAGAAACTAGTAACCTAGTACAGTGGTACCTCAGGTTAAGTACTTAATTCGTTCTGGAGGTCCGTACTTAACCTGAAACTGTTCTTAACCTGAAGCACCACTTTTGCTAATGGGGCCTCCTGCTGCTGCCGCGCCACCGGAGCACAATTTCTGTTCTCAACCTGAAGCAAAGTTCTTAACCTGAAGCACTATTTCTGGGTTAGCGGAGTATGTAACCTGAAGCATATGTAACCTGAAGCATATGTAACCTGAGGTACCACTGTAAAGTAAATGGAGTCTGCTAGCTATGTGTCTAGGTTTACTACAACTACTACTACTAACAACAACAACAATAATAATTTTATTTTTTTATAGCCTGCACATCTGGCTGGGTTGTCCAAGCCACTCTGCAATCTTCTAGTTCTGCTGCCTGTGTGGGGTTGTAAAAATGAAAATGGGGGTGGGTTGTCACACATCTGACATTCAACTTAGAAAAAAAAAAAGCAACTGAAGATAAGGTATTAAACAAATTAACTGAACCTCATGCTGTAGACTGAGGGTAAAGCAAGGGGCCCACATCTGGAACAATGGAAAGCCACTGTTTTAAATGATGTGCCTAGAGTTGCACAATAATATTTCTGGCCCCCACTACAGGGAAGCACACTGAGCAAACAAGAGCATTGCTGTACAATACTTCAAAAGAGCAAATTCAATACTGTGGTCACAAGAATAGACTACTTCATCTGTCAGGCGTATTTTCTAACCCAAATAGCCTCCAGCATCCGATTTCAGTTAGCTTTAGAAGGGAAAAGTGAATGTGTTTTTTTAGGCAGCAACACCCTTCCTCTCAAAGGTACATTACATGGATTATGACATCATGGCAACACTGTTTTCCTCCCTTATGTCTTATGAACACAGAGATAGTGAAAAACTTGATGAAAATATTGGAAAATTCCTACACAATGTGCCTTTTGTACCACATAAAAAGAGCCCTGCGACATCAGATCAAGTACCCATCAACCACAGCCTCTTGTTTGCAATAGGGACCAGCCAAATATTTCAGGGAATTCCTAAAGTATGGCACACAAGCAACATCTCTCCTTTGTCTGCTCCCAAGGGATACAATCACATCTTGCAGCAGTGAATTCCACAAATAAATAATACATTCTGTCAAAGGGGTTTATGTGTGGTTGCATTTGGGCTGAATCGACTACCAATTAATTTAATTAGAATACCTTCCCTTGGTACTGAAATTTCTCCCCATCTACTTTTCCCACACCATTCATCAATTTTTATACCTGTATCATGTTCACTTTCTTTTGTCTAAACTAAAAAGTCACCAATGATTTACTTTATTCAAATTGGATCACAAAGGCCTGAATGAACAGGTATGTCTTGACCTGATGAAGACTGACTGATGCAACTCCGAAGAGGGAGTTCCACAAACAAGATGACACCACAGAGAAGACCCTAACTCAAGTCGCTGAAGGAGGGGCCACACCCATTTGCAGAACCATAAGAAGGACTTCCCATACAGATCACAAAGACCTGGTCTTTTACTTATGGAGAGCATGCTCCAACTTCTAGATCGTATTTCTAGTATTCTCTGCACTTTTCTAGCTCTATTTTGAGTTAGGATGACCATACTGAGTGTTCCAAATATGACCCTGCCACAGATTTATACAATTTATACAAACTTTACGATACTTCAGGATTGAAGTTGTAGGATTTCTTTTTTTAAAAAATGTGAATAACGTAGCACTTAGTTTCACTGAATCTCATTTGCCCATCTGTTGACTATTCATTCAGTTTAGAAAAATCTTTTGGAGAGCTTTGCTCTCTGCTTCAGTTTCCACCACCTTAAATATCATCTGAAAATGTGGCCACCTCTTTGCCTCTAGGTTTCAATAGCACTGATTCTAAAATACTTAGGAGACCTAATACAGATGCTTTTAGGGAACTGCTGTTGCTCAGCGGTATGGCACACATTTTGTATATACAGTGACCCAAATGTGATTCCCAGTATCTCCAGGTAGGACTGGGACAGACTCATGCCTGAAACTACAGCCACTCTGTATACACAAAACAGACTGGATCAAGGCTCTGACTTGGGATGAAGCAGGTTCCTATGTTTTCTCCATTGTGAAAAGTGCATTTGCTCCAGTGCTCTGCTTCTTATTCTGTAACTAGTTATCAAGCCATTAAAGGACTTGATTTTTTACCCTAGTTAAGTTTCATTGTTTGTCTTTGGTGAAGGATTTAGCTGGAAGCTTTTTTTGGAAACTGTAATTTGTGTCTGTCAGATCACCACGGTCTACCACGTTATTTGCACCCTCAAAGAATTTTAAAAGGTCTAGAAGCAGTCCAATGAAGGATAGAGATATGAAGTTTATTAACAAAAGAGCACTAATGGGCATTGCTGTACATGCTGAACATGCAGTTTCTTGATGCGTAGCAATAATTGTTATTGCAAGACAACAGTTTAATACCCAACTAATTTCAGTAGCTCCTCCCAGACATATCCCACTGTCCCAGAGTCGACATGCAATAAAGAAAGGAGTCCTCCTGTGTCTACCATGACACTCAAGTGCAATGGTTGAGGTTTTGTTCACCACGCTAATAAAGAGTGGTACATAATCCACTTTTATCATTAGCAAAGCTGACGACTCCAAAAAAACATAAGCTATAGCTGCACAACCAAAGGGACTCATGAAATGGAAACAAATAGCAGCAGAAATAAACTATGTTGACTACTTGGAAATAACACCTCCCAAGTGTGCAGCTAGTTGACACGAATGGAAATGCGTGGAGGAAAAAGAGCTGTGAAGCTGTGTAACAGCCCTGTTCCTAATCATTAATCACTTTTTTTCCCTCATGACCATTTAAACTAGCCCATTACAGCCTGCAGCAATAGGGTAACACTCCCATCACTTGCATGTCAGCGATGCTGGTGTTAACAGGAGAAAATATATGGTTTGTTCACTTAGGCTCAAGTCCCACAGCATTTGCTACCTTTAATTGAAAAAGGCAGTTAAACATGAAGTAAATCATTCCATTAGTTTAAGCTGTTTGATAACATCCAATTGATAGTGTCAATATGTTATGCTGACACAATTCATCACTTTAATCGCTCCTGGGCCTATGTATGGAGGAGAGTGGTTGTGAATGAAACACCTGGGTTTCTCTTTCTAGTTTGATAAAAGAAAATGTCAATGAGGACAACTTTTTCACGAAATGAGCCTGCCCATGTAATTAGTAATATTAGACATTCCAACTTCTAACAGGTTTTATTCTAAATATATTAGTTAATCGGAGGGCAAATTCGGAAGGAATGACTCACGCAGGACCCTGACACAGGTTACACACACTGTGGGGTACGAGAGGGTGACCCAGAGGCTTGTGCATCCTTCACTCCTCCCACACACCCTGGGCAACGCAACCTTCCAATGCAAATTGTGCATTCCCAGCTTGTGTAAGCCACTCACCCCCTTTTCATGATGAATTAATTGTGCAAGGAAGGCATATAGACAGTGCATATGCAAATATACCAGGGCTGTACTAAACTAGCTGTCAGATGCCAAGAATCAGAGGCGGATTTAGGGCAGTGCGACTGGTTCCACCACACTGGGCTCCGAGCCTAGGGTGCACCACAGGGCATCGCAACTATGACGTGTGAATTGAGCGGAATGGAAGGCGAGAGGCAGGATGGGCACCAAATTTTGGCCTCGCATAGGGTACCACTGGAATTTGAAACACTAAAGTCTGCCCTTGCAGTAATTCCTGGTTGGGGAAGGGCGGGACACCATACGCCTCTGGAAGGAAGACAAAGACTAGCTGCCATGGCATGCGCAAGTGAACAGATATAATGAATTTGCCTCAGATAACTCATGGCGATATGTTAATGCACCACCTCCAACAAACCTTATGTCCAAGATCATGTGAATTGGCTATGACCAGATAATACAGACTCAATTCTGCAAAAAAAAAAAAAAAACCTCCAACAACAACACGAAAAATGTACTGTACAAATCACTTGGCTATGAAATATAAAATGTACTATGAGACACTGGATAAAAGTTGATAAAAGACTGTAAAACACTTTGGCAGATTTGAAATGACATTACAAAAAATGATGCACGGGGTAGGTCAGATGAGAGTTCAGTGTGCCGAGCCTTTATGTAGCACAGGAAAATAGGCTGCACCCTGCCAATAAAGACAAAATGTACAGGCAAAATTTGAGTCTCAGCTTGAATCTGGTTAGCATTCTCTTTAGTACTTTAGCAGCAAGATGCTTCCATTTCTAATTATCATCAAAAAAGTGAAAATTTGCTATATACTTTTCAATATCATTGCTGCACAATGGTTTTACATGAAGCAATAGCAATAACAGCCAATTACACAGGAGTATGTTAGAGAATTCAGATGTTTTGCTTGAAATGAACCAGTGAACCTGAACTCTCTTATTAAGAATAGGCAAAGCTTTCATAGTTGGATCATCAAAAATGCATATGCAACATGGGAGAAATTTCTGTTGAACTTTACATAGTTTGGCTACTGCATGTTGTTCCTTGCTTAATCTACAGTATCTTTTGCTCCATAAGATGCACCTGACCATAAGACGCACCTAGTTTTTAGAGGAGGAAAACAAGAAGAAAAAAAATATTCAGAATCAAATGTTGTACTGAACTATTTAATAAACTACCGGCATATCAGAATAATATTTCAACCATGTAAAGTGAACAGCAGTCAACAGTAGCATTAAGAACCATCATCACTGTCATTAACAAATGAAGAGAGACTTTAAGGTTCGAGTTCTCTTCTAGTCTTCTGTGAACCCCAAGAACTCATCAGTGCTAGAGTCAGAATTTATGAAGCTCAGTTGCTCACAATCACTGACACCACTTTCTTCGCTATCTTCATATAAGATACCATCGTTTTTTCCATCCAAAGCAAAATGCCATATTTTTTGAATGACTGTACAACGGTTTCCTCCTTCACCGAGTGCCATGATGTTTTCCCCCATTCACAAACTTGAGTGATAGTGGGCCTCTTCATTCGTCCAGTAGGTGTCAGATCATGATTACCAGCAGCCATCCATTTGTTTTACTCTTCTCGCAAAAAAGACCTTAAATGGCTTGTTGATGGAAACATCTAGAGGTTGCAACTGACGGGTAAGACCTCCAGGAATTACAGCTAGATGAGTCTTCACTTCTTTAAAGCACTTTTTTGTAGTTTTCGTTAATATGTGCTCTAAACTGGTCAAGTACTAATAAGGCATGTTTTTTTCAAAAACCCTTCAGGACCACACTTTTTCAACCCATACTCTCATTACATTTTCTTCCTTCCATCCTTTCTGATGAACATGTACAACTCCTCTTGGAATCACTTCTTTTGGAAATGTTTTCCTTTTGAAAATTAACATGGGTGGCAATTTGGTGCCATCTGCACAGCAAGACAACACAACCGTGTAATGGGTTTTCTCATGTCCGGAGGTTTTCACAGCGATAGTTTTGGCACCTTTCAGATCAACAGTCCTATTAGATGGCACATCAAAGGGACTTCATCCATATTCCCAATCTGGCCAATTTCAAACCCATTTCTCTTCCTAGCATCAATTACAAATTTATGAAAAGACAGAATCTTAGATTCATATTCTTCTGGCATTTTTTTTGTACAATTCTAGTTTTGGTGCGCATAGCAAGGCCACATCGCCTCATAAACCTGTAGCACCATGATAGTGATCCAGTAAAATAATGAATGCCTTTCTCTACAGTAACGCGTTTGGCTTCATATATTATCATTTTAGTAAAGACTGAGAAGCCATTATTCCAGTGGTTTGTGATCCATTCTTTCATGGCCACGTCCAGCTGCGGCTACTTTGCAGCATTTCTACAAAAAGTGTGCTTACTTTTATCTGCTTTTTGCAGCTGATCCTCCTGTTTCCTCCACTCTCACCATTTTTTTTCCAGTTGGAGGTGGCCCAAAATGTCTCTCCGCTGCTCTGTTTCCATGCTCCTTAGCATATTTTACTACCTCTAGTTTAAAAGGAATCTTATATGCTAGTCTTTTCTGCTTTATCATCCTTGTATGTAGAATGTAGAATCCCTTCACCCACACGAGCCTCGCCCAAGGGGGCTGTGCGAGCGCCCATCCCAATGGGGCGGCCAAGCGCGGGGGCGGAGGGATTACACAGCTCCTGCTGTGCTTGCTTTACACCCATGTAAGCGGCTCCTTTCCTGCTTTGCTACTTTAAAGTGAGCCACGAAGGAGGGACGGATGGGAACCATGGCTCCCGTCCATCCCTCCTCCACGCAGCATTCGCTTCATAAGACGCACAGACATTTCCCCTTACTTTTTTGGAGGAAAAAAGTGCATCTTATGGAGCGAAAAATACGGTATATGTTCATATATACACAATTATTTATGAACCAAACTCAAACATTTAAATATTTTACTTTTGGGGGAAGATTACATAAAGTTGCAAATATAAGTGCATTTGTAACAAGAGAGTTTTCAACTCTTTTCTTCCCTGCTGAGCCAGTCTCTAAATTGAAGCTCTTTCTGCCAAGCATTTCACATTAAATTATGGAGTTTTCTCAAGGGCTAAAGAAAACAGTTATTAAGAGTGTGAGCTTTGGCCGTTATTTCACAAGTGAGTTAACCTCCATCCTCAGGGCAATATTTTGCAGCTGTTGTTTGAAGTGAGTCAGATTTTTGTTTTTGTTTTCCAATTAGACTTAATTTTAGTGTATAACACAGCTACAAACACAGTGCACAGAGCGGCAACCTATTTTCAGGGAGTCATCTTCCCCTCCCTGCTCCAGGTAATTAGAAAATTACATCTGATCATCTGATATTGATTTGGTCAACCAAAACTGGAAACGTCTGGGAGGTTGGGCAGTAAGGAAAAGGCTGGCATTTCAGTATTTAATTGAATATGAGATATGTTTATGTATTCTGAACCAACAAACAAAAATATAAGGCCAAGAATCAGTTCTGATTTATGCATTAATGCTTTTCTAATGCATTTATTATTTGTTTTACTGTATGGCATTTTAACATGTATTTGTCTGCATATTTTTTAATATTTTACATAAATGAAATGCTATCAATTTTCACATCCTTCACAGTTCAGCTGACTGATAAGTCTAGGAAGCAATAACAATTTGAGACCTGACACCCACCATCTTAGTGTTGAGCAGGCTAGGAGTTATTATTATATGAACACATGCTACTTGCACAGTTTAGGAGAGGATCTTTGAGCAAGTCATGACAACCCGATATATCATTATAGACTATGTGCATGCAAGGAATATTTTGCTTATTTATTTCTTACATTTATATACCACGTAATACCAGAATAATTTAAAGTGATTTACAAAAGATAAGCATTCCTGCCATATCCATATAACAACACTAAAACACAATAGTACCATATAGTACACTAAAATCCTAAAAAGACAAAGCAGCACTTTAATTACCTCTTAAGAGTCCTCTACTTCAAGAGAGGAGACCCACATAGGAACTGTATCTCTCAGGAGCAGCGCTGGCAATGCCACAAAATCCTATCGGATGTGGCAAATTGCTCTTATCAAGAAAGAGTAAGTTTACTCTGAGTTTTAAAAAGCTAACTTTGTTTGTGGATTGAACTTGCCTCATGATATCAAATAATTCCTGACGTTTAAATAATCAGTAGCGTATAATTAAATAACTACTCAAACTCAATTAATTTATCCTCTGCTCCACTTAGTTTAAAGATGGGATCAATATTATTTACCCTACCTGACAAACCAGTCTCCAGGCTTCACACAAGATTGATTCAACACCAGCAGGTAGTTATCAATTAATGTATTTTGCAGCAGAAAATGAACACAATCAATATTCAAAAAACACATGCTTTGTAGAATAGGAATGGTTACTGAAGTGAGTACTGAGTTTCACTCAAAAATCTCTTTCTATGAAGTTCATTGACCCTTTGCATTGCAGCATTTCCGCTAAAGAGAATAGGATTACAGCGATACCTTCTGGTCTATTTGCCTGCTACACATCGTTCTGGAGTGGGGAACAATCTGGTTCTGCTGGAAGTAGTCTAGTACAGTGGTACCTCGGGTTAAGAACTTAATTCGTTCTGGAGGTCCATTCTTAACCTGAAACTGTTCTTAACCACTTTAGCAAATGGGGCCTCCCACTATGCCACCACCGCATGATTTCTGTTCTCATCCTGAAGCAAAGTTTTTAACCCGAGGTACTATTTCTGGGCTAGCGGAGTCTGTAACCTGAAGCGTCTGTAACCCGAGGTACCACTATACAGGCGGTGAAGCACAAGAAAACCCCAACACACTTGCAGCCCTTTGTCACACCAAACATAATCACAACACAACAGGATCAGAAAGCCTATTAGTGTTTGTTTATATGCTCACAAAGTTGTTCAACTCCAAGTCCCATCAGCCTCAGCAAGAATGGGCAATGGTCAGGGATTATGGGAGTTGTAGTACAGAAACATATGGATGACCATAGATTTTCCAACTCCTAAGTTTACACAAAATTTAACAATAGTATATAGAAATGTTTATAGGGTTGTATCCATGTAAAGCCAATGATCAATGGTAGAGAATTAACAGAAATGTTATTGTGAACAGTGTGTAATCCTATGCTACTGATCATTTATTGAATGGATCTGGATACTACTATATAAATGAATATTTTTATCTAGTTATGACCAAGATTTGCATAATCACACTCACTGCGAACCAAACCATAGAAAATAATTCCTCATGCTGAGGGATGGTTTTGGATCGTGTTTCCTCCAGTGTTAGAAACTCAGCTATATAAGCTAATTGCTGAATGGCACCTTAAACCAAGTTGTGGTCGCCACATCGGAAGGTCTAGGCGCTATTTGCCCCCCACTGAATTTTTTTATTAGTATTACTATATTTCATTTCTACACTACTTTATATTTTAAAGAAAAAATATCAAAGTGGTTTACAACACATTAAAACATCAAATAAAACAATCCAGAATAAAACCAAGTTCAAGGAAAATATTTCAAGTGGCCTTCATGTCAATATAAAGGCACTCCTACACAGACACACCAAGCACTCCTGCTTTTTTAAAAATAGGCTCCCCCACATCAGGTAAATATAAATTTGGCTCTACACCTATTCAGAGAATGGTGAGAGCTGGGTTGAGACAGCAGCCAGAACTAGGGGGCACAAGGCAACAGGAAGAACCTAGAGTTTGGAGGGCTTCTCCAACAAATATCAGTAAGGTAAAGGGTAAAGGGACCCCTGACCACTAGGTCCAGTCGTGGCTGACTCTGGGGTTGCAGCGCTCATCTCGCTTTATTGGCCGAGGGAGCCAGCGTACAGCTTCCGGGTCATGTGGCCAGCATGACTAAGCCGCTTCTGGCAAACCAGAGCAGCACACGGAAACACCGTTTACCTTCCCGCCAGAGCGGTACCTATTTATCTACTTGCACTTTGAAGTGCTTTCAAACTGCTAGGTTGGCAGGAGCTGGGACCAAGCAACGGGAGCTCAGCCCATCACAGGGATTCGAACCGCCGACCTTCTGATCAGCAAGTCCTAGGCTCTGTGGTTTAACCCACAGCACCACCCACGTACCAAATATCAGTACTTGAGCCTTTATTTTTAACTTCCTATAAATGACCTAGAGTTAGGGGTAAGCAGTGGGGTGATACAATTTACCATTGACACCAAACTGTTCAGAGTGATAAGAAGAGAATGGAATTGTGAGTAGCTCAAGAAGGATCTTGCCAATCTGGGTGAATAGACGGTAAAATGGATAATGTGATTCAACTTATGTGTGAAGTGTTTTCTATGGGACATAAATGTGACTACTCTGCCTGGATCCAACCAACTGGGTTTTTAACTTTCTAAACACGATGCGGTGCCTGAAAGCATACTGAAAACTACTGGCTTACCTTTGTGTCCTCTATTATCACATGCTCACAATCCCTCAGAAAGAGGAACTCATTTATATTACAGGAAAATCAATCATTCGTCGTCCCCCCCCCCATTTTTAGATTAGATGAGATGGCCCTATTTGCTGGGCAGATCCTGTTCACCGTTCCTTAAAAAGGTAAAGGTACCCCTGCCCGTACGGGCCAGTCTTGACAGACTCTAGGGTTGTGCGCTCATCTCACTCTAGAGGCCGGGAGCCAGCACTGTCCGCAGACACTTCCGGGTCACGTGGCCTGCGTGACAAAGCTGCTCTGGCGAGCCAGCGCAGCACACACGGAAACGCTGTTTACCTTCCCGCTAGTAAGCGGTCCCTATTTATCTACTTGCACTTTGACATGCTTTCAAACTGCTAGGTTGGCAGGCGCTGGGACCGAGCAGCGGGAGCGCACCCCGCCGCGGGGATTCGAACCGCCGACCATGCGATCGGCAAGTCCTAGGCGCTGAGGTTTTACCCACAGCGCCACCCGCGTCCCTTCACCGTTCCTTATAATGAGTCAAAATGTCAAGCCTCTATATGAGAAGTTCAACTGATTCTTGAAACACATTGTGAACTTGCTAATAATTTAAAGACATGGAAGGGCTCTTTAAAACAGCAGCTTCAGTTTTACAAACAAAAGCAAGCCACCTGAGACCAGAGAGGACAGGATATGAGCTACTTATAGCAACCAGCGAACAAGAATAGCAGGAAGGCTGCTTATTTTGTTGTAGCAAAGGCCTTTGAAGCAAACAATTTATTAAACATCATAATAGTCGAAACAAAATCTTTGAAGGCAGGTTATCCTTCTCTACACCACGTCCCGTTGCGAGAGAATTGCTTCCTTTTCCTTGTTGGGTTTTTTTCATTTGTGACACTGACACCCAAATTATTTTCCTGAGCAACTTGTGTGAGCTGCTCCTTCTGATGTTAACAAGAATAATCGATCCAAACTCTCTCTCTCTCTCTGTGTGTGTGTGTGTGTGTGTGTGTGACAGGTTTAACTATTTCAGAAGCATAGCGACAATAGAAATTGTGCTGCTTTTCCAGCAACTGGGATATAACTGGAATAAATAAATATTGCCTTCATTGAAAAGGTAGTATCTATAACATAACAGCACAGTGAGATCATTTCAATATGACTTCATTTTTCATATTTTAATTAAAAAGTGACTATTAACACCTTTAATTTACTAGTAAGGTAAAGGTAAAGGTACCCCTGCCCGTACGGGCCAGTCTTGACAGACTCTGGGGTTGTGCGCCCATCTCACTCAAGAGGCCAGGGGCCAGCGCTGTCCGGAGACACTTCCGGGTCACGTGGCCAGCGTGACATCGCTGCTCTGGCGAGCCAGAGCCGCACACGGAAACGCTGTTTACCTTAACCCACAGCGCCACCTGCGTCCCTTAATTTACTAGTAGTCACATTTTATTTGTTTATTCTGCTGATTAAAAACATTTCTCTCTTCTTTTCTCTTCCCACCCCCCCCCCTTGTCTCTTGCATAAAATCACCCTTCTTCACCTACCTATCAGTATAACAATCCTCATCAATAAACTCATAAGGAATTGCTTTGTCTTGCAGAATCCCAGCCTGGCCACATGGAACATCATACAGAATTATACCTGGGGATTGTAAGTATTTACTCATTTGTTGTATGCTTCCCTCCAATAAAGCAAGGGCAGTTGAAGAGTGCCTTACTAGTAACACCCTCACTCAGTTATTTGCTCTCAAATACCCAAGGTCAGAGATTGTTCTGCCGCTGCCAAATATTACTCATTCCTGTCCCTCTCTTTCTCTTTTCTCTCTATAGGCTGCACTCCAGGTTCAGTGCAATGCACAACATCAATGTAGCCCGCCTGCCTGGATTGGCTCTACCCATGCCAAGGAGTTGGTTATGTTACCTTGGATGCTGGAGGAACAGAAGCTGGGTTGCTATATACAGTCATACCTTGGGATAAATACGCTTCAGGTTGAGCGCTTTCGGGTTGCACTCTGTGGCGACCCGGAAGTAACAGAGCACGTTACTTCCGGGTTTCACCGCTCATGGATGTGCAGACGGTCAAAATGACATCATGCGCATGTGTGGAAACGGCGAAACGCGACCCGTGCTGTCGCGTCTTACGTTCTGTTCAGGATGCGAACAGGGCTCCGGAACGGATCCCGTTCGCATCCCGAGGTACCACTGTATAGTCTTTGGTGTTTGTACTTCTTTCATTTCCTTTTCATGCTCAAGAGCACATACAACCCAAAGATGTGCTGACTTTAAGACCATGTGAGCTGGCTTCTGATATGGCAGGAATGTAAGACTGTCTTGCCCATTGTACACTACATTAAATTGCAAATCATGTACCACCTCAGTCAGAAACAGCTGAAGATTCCTTGAAGGTTGTCTACTTTCAAACAGGCATTCTCTGCCACTAAGATGGAACCATTTCCAGATTCACACATATGAAAAACATCCAATAGACCAGGAATGGGGAACCTGTGGCCCTCCAGATGTTGCGGGACTACAACTCCCATCATTCCCGATCATTGGACATGCTGACAGGGGCTGATGGGTGTCAGAGTTCAACAACAGCTGGAGGGCCAAAATTTCCCCATCCCAGTTATAGACTCAAACAGGTGCTTCAGTTGTTTGAAGAATCTGTTTTTCATGGCTCGGGCTAATACTTCCTGGCTAGTCACCTTCCTTCTACTTGCCATTTACCTTTTAATTGCCAAACGCTGAACTCATTAAGTCCAACACCTTGTCCCTGTGCAGAAACATTCTAGTAAGAATACTTAGGATCCATCAATGTTCAATTAGTTCCACATGTTTACGTTTTGGCAGGTGAAATGTCACCCAACAAATGTCTGGAGGCTTGGCTATCACCACCCCACCCCATAATGAAAATCAGCTCAACCTCCAGTTGTAGAACAGTCACAGGTTCCAACAGGAAATAAGAAAAATTATCAGTACATTGTGCACAGACCAGGGCATTACCTTGCAACACTTTTTACAGAACTAACCTCACAGGGTAGGAATTAGTGGCCTGGAATCTTCCTCTCACCCCCTGTGTTTTTACAGCTGGGCCTTGTTACATGTAATACTACTATATCCCTTAAACTGTATGAAACAAGCCAGTTGAACAAACATAAACAGATGCAATTGTGAAGTACTTTTTCTTTAAAAAAAAGAGAGAGAGATCAATATTCTACACCCTTTTGGCAAATATGTATACTAGCCATACTTTCAAAGAGAAATGCCTTTTCATAGTAAAGGAATCTGTGAGGTAGCTGTCCAGCACTTTGCAACAAATTATTTCGAACCCCCATTTGGAATGAATCTCAACACATTCCAGGAACCCCATAAACAAAGACAACATGTGCAATGTTAACTTTCTCTTTTATGCTGACAGCTTTTCTTCTCCTACCCTCGGCATAATGACCTTCCTGCACAGTGTGTGTTGCCATAAAAAGAAACAGAGCCCTGTAAAATTAGAGGAACTGTTTAATATCAAACTGTTTTATCTAAGGAAGACACCAACTCCAAGGTAAACACCAAAGAAAAGGTACATGAATTAGAAGTATTTGTTTTTGCTGCTGATTCTTTGACTTTACATTGTTCAAATAAACCCAGCCAGGCTTTAGTTATACCTTACAGAGAATGTAAGAATGTTAGCCCAGAAAACATTTGACAGTATAAGGTTGGAACTGCATGACATTTTTTGATCTTCTCCATGTTACAAAAAGGGGGGAAAGCACTTCAGCACTTTTGCACAAGAACTGCAATGAGACATTAAGACAAAGCCTGAGCAGCATTGTAAACCAAAACAGAAAATGGTAGAACATAGATTATCACCAGGCAGATGGCAAAATTAATTGTGCCAGAAGAAAGGGCTGCATTTTATTAAAGGGGGGATGTGACTCAGGATTCTAACTTAACATTCAATTGACTATAATAATCTATCAGAATGAGATTGATGACACAACTGAATGTTATTGCTGTTGTCACAGGCTTGTATTAAAATGGAAATCCCCTTAGCTTACTACTTGCATCAAAATGTTTATTGAAAGAAAAGCCTTATTTAAGTTAATAAAAATAGAAACATTCTTAATTCATAGCTTGACTAATGTTGCAATGAAAGGTGGGTTAGAAATCCCATCTTCTGTATCAAATGCAGCAGCTTCCACCATAACAGCAGGTATATAACACTGTTTCAAGAAGTTAACAAACACTCACTAACTAAACACACTACAAAACACAACTGGTACTCACCTGAAGGGTAGATTTCTCTTGTACTTATTGGGTTGGCCTGTATGGTTCCACCTGGTGAATGAAGGCAAAAGTAGGCTTTTGGGACACAGCCGTCTCCCCACTCAGTTTTGTGGACTTGCCAAGCTCAAACAGTCCACAGAGTCTCAACACAATATGTAAGGAAAAAACCAACAATACAACCTACTGAAGCATTGCAGTCCAAATTAGAGTGAGGCCCCAATGACCCTATGATGGCAAGAGAAATCCACCCTGCAGGTGAGTACCATAGGGTCACTGAATTGGGACATCCCAACTGCAACTGTCAGAGGTAACACAGGAGAACCTATTGAATGACCCTCCAGCCAAATGCTGCAACAAAATATGAGAAGGCATATTATAGGAGTTAGGCGATGCTCATGTGGCCAACAGCTGACCTCTAATATTGTTTTGAGGATCCAGAGGTCTGTCGCCATCCCCTGCCAGGTGCTGAGAAAGGACTGAAGCCCACCCCCACTTTCTGGTGTCATTGGTTCGGCTATGGAGCATTTGTTGCCCTGCTGCTGTTGTGTGTGTTGGATTGGGTGGGTGGGAGAGATAACGAGATTTGTTCCATATTTGTTTGGGTGGTAGTTGTGGTACCTGCCTTGAGGGCCACAGTTCTGAAATGACTGGTTCTGTTGGTATCATCTGCAGCAACGCTTCTTTTCACAGTGTGTGACTAGGACCTCTTGATTCAAGTAAGAGATTCCCTGGTAAAGACAGAAGCTGTTCATGCTGCACAGATGGCAAGGGCAAATGTCTCATGTACTCATCGCACAGTGAAATCCTGGTGCCTTTCTATGATGTTGTTTAGCTAGCCATCACCATCCTTAGGCAGGAGAGATCTCAAAACTGGTATAGAAACGGGTGTCCTTCAAAAGATTCAGAAATGCTGCATCCAGGGTGTAGTATTTATTAACCAGGGCTAGCAGTTTCTTATATTGCATAGGGTTGGTTCATTCAGCCTGGAGTTGGTATGAATTTGCTGGAGGTCTGCGGTTCTGGGAGCACCGCTGCCCCCTTAAATGGTGCTGGAGTGGTTTCTGATGGGGCAGTATTGACCGTTAGGGAGACTACAGAGCAAGACAGTAATGGCAAAAAGTGGTCATCCAGGAGGAGTTGATGGGATGGTTGCTGCTCAGCCACAGATCCATGGCTCCATTCCCCTACATCCAGTTCAGGAATGGAAAAGGGGTCAGTCCCTGGTGAAGGTAAGGCCCGAGAGCTGCCCAGCTCCCCAGGATCAATGATAGCCAATATGAAAGGATTAAGAGAGCATAGTTTCTTCTGGCTATGTGAAGTAGGCCTATGTGGCCTACTGCACCTGTTGTATTCCATCCTGCTGGGAATCAGGCTGCTTCTAAGGAAATGGAGCCCAGGAAGGCCTCCTGTCTCAGGGTGTCCTCTGTTAGTTGGAAGCCCCCCAGGGCAGGCATCATCGCAAAGGGTATGGAGCACTGGTGGATGAGACAAAGTGGGAGGGGAGCCCCCATAAATTCTTCAGAAGATACTGAAGAATGAAGACTACAGGGATCTGAGAGGCAGGGTCCTCACCCCACCCCCAAATCTGATCAGTTGTGAGGAGAGGTGCACTTGGGTCCCTGGGCTAGGCTCGCTATGCAGGAGAAGGGGCAATGCAAATGTGGGTATGTGGCGTGACCTGCTTCAGGCGCTTTCTCTTCCGCAGGGCCTTGCAAGCTACCAAGGGGCACATGGGAGGACAGGCCTTATCGAAGGCCAAAAGCCAGGGCTCAATTAGTCACAGAAGCGCTCAGACACAGTCCATATGACCACAGGTGGGCTGCGTCAATTCAAGCACCTCCTTCCTGAAGTGTCAATAGGGAGAGGGAAAGGAGAAGGAAAGAGGGAAGACTTTTAAAAGTTCGTATGTTTGAAGGTTTTTTTTAAGACTGAGTTAAGGAAGGGGAATAGAAAAGTCAGAAGGATCTGTGAAGGGTGGGAAAGGGTTAGAGGAAGGCGACCGCTAAAGAGGGAAGTGAGAGAGGGTAAAGAACAGAGTATAAAGGAAATTTTAACAAGCCTCAAACAAAGAAAAGTGGGTGCTTGTGTGACTGCTTCGTGGGAGGCAGAAGCAAAACTGAGTAGAGAGACACCTATGTCCCAAAAGTCCACTTCTGCCCTCATCCACCAGGTGGAACCATAAAACCCAACCTGGTAACCGTATGATGGCAATAGGAAATTTCTGGGAAGACTTAAAGGTGTTCAAAACCTTCACTACTTGCTCCACAGAAAACTAATCTATTAAGAACATGGGGAAATCACAGGCCCAGGACAAAGGCATTAAGTGTACTTAATTTCAGCCCCAAAAGATGTGGCTTCATCATTTCTCTAGTTCAGTCACTGGTCATCTTATTTTGTGGCAGAGGATAGTCAGACATGGTGACACTTCTATTATTCATTCACATGCCAGAAGTTCCAGATATTAATGCTGCAGACTTAGTAATTAATTAAATTATTAATTAGATTTATATCCTGCTCTTCCTCTCAAAGGAGCCAAGGGTAGCTGCATGCATGGGTCATGCATGTGACTCTTAATCTCAGGGTTGTGGCTTTGAGTCCCATGCTGGGTGAAAGATTCCTACATTGCAAGGGTTGGATAACCCCTGTGGTCCCTTCCAACTCTACAAATCTGTGAAGGCCTTTGACTTTCTGAGTGGGCTACAGAGAGGGCAAGGAAGTATTTTTCAAGCAGTCACACAATGCTGTAAAAATCATCTATGTTCTCTGTAACTCTAGCAACAGAGCTTCTAGCTCCAGCATCTATGGGAACTAAACGACAGCTTTGTGATGTCAGTAGGATTGGATTGAATCGCTTAGCTGAGTTTCTCTGAGTTGGCTAGAAACCCGAGAGAAGGGAACAAGCGTGATTATGCACAGCTGAGCAAGCACAGTGCTGAGAGCTCTAACTCTGTGATATGCTGCTCACCGCTGGTGTTCTGCAGTAAAAATGTTTACCATCTGTGTCAGTCCTGAGCTGCTATGCAGCCCTTAACTCACTATAAAATAAGAAGTTGGGGGGGGGGGGGTAGGGAAGAGGACCACTTCTAAACCAAAAATTGCTTGAAATTCAGAATTTTATACACATCTCAAGAGAAAATCTCCACACCTCGCCAAACAAAACCAGTTCTGAGCTAACCCTTCCAAGTTTAATACTTCATAAATGAGAACAGAGTGTGCATGCACAGATTCACAAATATTTTGCTCCAGAGCCCTTAAAAAAAATCAGGGAGCAATAAGAGCAATTAAATAAAGGGGGAAATGCCCTTAGCTTACTAATGAGTCCATTCTACTGTATTTAAAGCTACAGAAATTAACATACTGGTTCAATTTCCATACAAGTGTAAAATCAGGTATTTAACACTGCTGATCAACTCCTGCAGTTTTGTTGGAGTTGAAAGGTGTCGTTCTTGCGCAGCATACAATACATTCTACCCCCCTAGGTAATTGGCTATAGAAAAGCTCTGAAACTGCAACACTAATTGTGTGACATCAGAAAATTAGTCCAGGAACCATGCCATACAGCTTTTCTATGTTTTCCTGGTTTCACGCCAACTCAAAACAAACAATACATTGGCTTTCCCACTACCTGTTTGCTCAGCTAACAAGGCTATGAGATCTGCCAAGCTAAACAGCAGCTCGGTGATCCGGTGTAAAAGTCCATCAAACCAAATTGTAGGAAATGGCACACCATTACATAGTTCAAATCTGTGGTGAGAAGCATGTGTAGCTTTTATTATAGAAGACCCTCCTTAAAAAGCACCTGTACAATTTCTGATACACTGAGTTAAACTATCCATCAGCTGTGCATGGCTGCCACCAACCCTGCTAGTTTTGCGGTGCCTATGAGCCTACAATAACTCTGAAGGTGTCCAGCACTGGGCAATCTGCACATTACACAGTGGGTGCTCAGCTTTCCATTCTGTGGGTCTCAACTATGCAGGCCAGCACTACAACCTACGGTCTCCCTCTAACTCCCTCACTTCGCCTACATGCATAGAAAGGAACTTGAGTGTGATCCTTCCCTTTACTGGGTAATTTGGTTAAAAATTACAACTCAGTAGAACACATGAGGGATGCGGGTGGCACTGTGGGTTAAACCACAGAGACTAGGACTTGCCAATCAGAAGGTCGGCGGTTCGAATCCCCGCAATGGGATGAGCTCCCGTTACTCGGTCCCTGATCCTGCCAACCTAGCAGTTCAAAAGCACGTCAAAGTGCAAGTAGATAAATAGGTACCGCTCCGGCAGAAAGGTAAGCGGCGTTTCCATGCGCTGCTCTGGTTCATGCTGGCCACATGACCCGGAAGCTGTACGCTGGCTCTCTCGGCCAATAAAGCGACCCCAGAGTGGGTCACGACTGGACCTAACGGTCAGGGGTCCTTTACTTAGAACACATGAGGACAAATACTATGGAGGGGGTCATGTGTGCTGGCTGCACCCCATTTCCCCACCTGACCTTCACTCTTCTGCTGCTTTCTATTGTACCTGATCCTTCAATCTTCGAAGATTCAATTATTAGAAAACTGCAGTAAGCAAAACAAACAATTCCTGCATTGTTTTGCAGCAGTATCTCAGTGATAAAAGGGTCTTGAAGCAAATGCAGATCACTTAAACTATATTCCATAACAAACTTGCATTGCAAAGGAGGAACATGAAACTTTAGGGGATGCATTCCAGTACCCCATCCTGCAAATGGAAGCCAACCCGAGGATTCCCTTTGGCACAATGGGAATTCTGTCCACATGTGCTCCTCACAGTTCCCCCTATTCAGTCTGGATGGTTGAGGAAACTCCCAGAAGAGATTTAGGGGGTGTAGAGAAGAGAGGAGATGGTTCCAGCCTGCAACAAAAATCCTTGTGCTGATGGAACTGTAGCCTTAGTGCTATGTTGAATACAAGGTCTTTTGTAATCAGTTTGTTATTAGTGTTCCTTAAGAGTAAAAGGCATTTACTCTAGATGCGGATAAATATTATCTAGTCATGTTCTTGTGGAAATCTCAAGTTGCCAATACTAAGTTCCTTTGAATTCTCTCATTACGTTTTCTTCAAGACTTATGACACGCTTGCTGTTCTTGTATTACTCAGCACTTGCTGTAGTGAACTAGAATCTAGGTAATGGGTTGGAAATATTAATCCCAAAATAAACTTGGCACTTCAATCCTGTTCACCCACACTGGTGAAAACAGTAGCTTTTGCCACTGAATCTACTGAGGCATTCTAACCTGGCAGGCAAGACACAAATATACACATTTCCATGCTTCTTGTGACGAGATGGTGAAGGACTGCATTAGCTTTCTTAGCTCCAAAAGGCACATACGTCTCCTTCCTACACTTCACAGCCGACAACAGGTACACTCATAGACACCCACAGAGCCTCACAATAAGCATCACTGACTGTTGTCTTCCTCCCCATTCCTGGACCCCAGCCAGAAAGGCTGGGTAAATATCTCTGGCAGGATAATGAATAGTGAGGAGAGAGGATGAAAGTTGAAAAAGCAGAGGTTATAGGGAAGACACTATATGACAACTAGTACACTCCCCCCCCCAACAGTGTGACAATGAAGAAATTGCAGCACCCTATTGCAATGCATATGCAATGGGACACGGGTGGTGCTGTGGGTTAAACCACAGAGCCTAGGACTTGCCGATCGGAAGGTTGGCGGTTCGAATCCCCGTAATGGGGTGAGCTCCCGTTGCTCTCTCCCAGCTCCTGCCAACCTAGCAGTTCAAAAGCACGTCAAAGTGCAAGTAGATAAATACGTACCGCTCCGGTGGGAAGGTAAACGGTGTTTCCATGTGCTGCTCTGGTTCGCCAGAAGCGGCTTAGTCAAGCTGTATGCTGGCTCCCTCGGCCAATAAAGCGAGATGAGCGCCCCAACCCCAGAGTCGGTCACAACTGGACCTAATGGTCAGGGGTCCCTTTATAATGCAGTGCATATGTCAAAGAAAGGTGCTGTCACTGCAAATGAAACTCACCAGTGGGCACACACTTGCTCTCATAGAGAACACACTTAGTTTTCTCAAAAGACAGACAGTTCTAGGGATTGAAAGAATACTTATAGTGCGGGTTGTGGATGTTGCCACCAGTCTTGCTTCATTCAGAAGCACAGCTTATGAGTAAGTCCACTCTAGAGAAAACTCCAGAAGTCTTGACTGCCAATTGTACTCAGACTACAAGTACATGGACTGCACCTGAGGGAACAATGTGTGTTGTTGATAAGGTAGGACTCCTCTACCTTATTCCATGGACAAAAGGAAGGAACATACAAAAACATGCTCGGTCAGCATGGAACCTACATTAAGTGGCACTATGGTAACGCCACAAAGAAAAGCTGGGAGATACCTGAAAAACAACAGTTACACTGAGATCTATGCTGAAGAAGTTGCAAAATTCTCCCCTTTGCTCATGCTTCAAGTGATTGCAATAAAATTAGCCCCATTTTTTGAAAGATTAAAATGTTAATATGCCATCTTCTGAGAAACAAAAATAGGTGACTTTGGTAAAAATAACACTTCACTGAAAAGCAACTGACAGAAGTTGGGTGTAAAATACTACCATCCGTAAATAAAGGGAATGAAAAAAATCTAGACCTTGATAGTCCAAGATATGAAACGTATGAGAAAAATCTCTGCTGCAAAAAAGGAGCTTGAGCTTCCATGTCTACCTCTAGAAGTCAAGGCAGCAAAGTACTGTTTGTGGGGGACACATTCCCAAGGTGTGAGGTGGAGAACATTTGGAGATAGTAAACTAGGTCCAAAGAGAGGGTGACGGGCAACTACTGCTCGTAACTACAAAGAAACATCTTGCACCAAAAAAGTTGCCGGAAACAATTTGTTGCCCCTGCAAAATCATAGGTTTTAGTGTGAATGAACCATGTTCTAAATGATGCCATAGCGGATTTACAATCTTGCATGCTCAATGGTTTTTGCAAGCACAGCAGTGTAAGTGCATGAACAAATATACCAGCAGTTCTTGGGGGGCGGGGGAGAGAAAAATTAGTAGTACCAGTGTATATATACATGACTCCACACTGGTTTAATTTCAAATGATTTTTTCTTAGTAAGCTGTTGGGATTTCTATTTAGGGCCATTATGGTTTTCACGAATGCTCAGTATCCTAAAATGCACATGGATGTTGGTAAACTTTGAATAGTCAACACAAAAGCATGTCCAGAGAAAAATAAAATTAGAATAAAACTTCTGCAGTAAGGTAACAGGAAAGGCAATTATGGACTTTTCTCTGTTATACTACTACACTGAACACAGTGGAACCTACTTCTGAGTAAGCATGTATAAGATTGTGTTGTTAGGCTAATGAAAATATTAAAGAGTAGACTTTTTTGTAAGCTAATGACATAGTAAAGTGACAGTAACAATGTTCTTTTTTAATAGTCACACAGAGAACCTGTGTGCACAGAGACTAATTAAAAAAGGGGGTCACAAAAAGGGGGGGTGGCTCCCCAAATCAACACAGACTGTGGAAACTTCACACTGGACTTCAAGCATCTGGCATTGTGTGGCTCCCCATTCTTCCTCCAGACTCTGGGTTCTTGGTTTCCAAATGAGATGTAAAAGCTGCTCTCATCAGAAAAGAGATTTGGGGAGCTATGTCATCAGCTGGTGTTGGTCCACTGTGCTTCATTAAGTCCAGGGTCAACACAGCTGTCTACCAGGAGATTTTGGAGCACTTCATGCTTCCTTCTGCAGATGAGCTTTATGGGGATGTTGACTTCATTTTCCAGCAGGACTTTGGCACCTGCCGACACTGCCAAAAGTACCAAAACCTGGTTCAATGCCCATGGGATTACTGTGCTTGATTGGCCAGCAAACTCGCCTGACCTGAACCCCACTGAGAATCTATGGGGCATTGCCAAGAGAAAGATGAAAGACACAAGACCGAGCAATGCAGAAGAGCTGAAGGCTGCTATTGAAGCATCCTGGTCTTCCATAACACCTCAGCAGTGCCAGAGGATGATAGCATCCATGCCATGCCACATTGAGGCAGTAATTGAAGCAAAAGGGGCCCAAACCAAGCACTGAGTACATATGCATGCTTCTATTTCTCAGAGGTCCAATATTGCTCTATTTGCAGTCCTTGTTGTGCTGATTTCATTTAATATTCTAATTTTCTGATATTGTTAATTTGGGGTTTTCATCAGCTGTACGTCATGATCATCACAATTACAACAAATAAAGGCTTGACATATCTCACTTTACATGTCATGAGTCTCTCTCATTTATTAGTTTCATCTTTTAAGTTGAACTACTGAAATAAATGAACTTTTCCACGATATTCTAATTTTCTGAGTTTCACCTGTATGTGGGAGAGGCTGGGAGCCTGGCAGGCATCTCTTCATTTATTTTCTGAAATTATACTATCACCCAACTGGAAGATCACCTGACCCTAAGGGTCAAGGAGGCCAAGATTCCAAATTGGTGCTTGGGAAAACATGCTTGACATTTGGGATATGGATCCTATTTAATCAGTCCCTTGGCTCTACAGTTCCCTATTTCTTTAGGAAAAGCCGATAAAATACATACACAACAGAATCCACTCATGTCTGATGCTAATCTGTGCTTAACCTTCTCTACAGCTTCCACCCCCTTCCAGCTGGATTTTGACAGGTTAAGAAGTATCAGCCTGTCACAACTCTTCATTCTGAACAGTGTGTGCAGTTTTATTCCATCCCTTCTCAGAGAAGAACCAGTAATTCCATTCCTTCCTTAAATTCAGGATTGACAGTTCGAAGTGCTTAGAAAAAGAATCATCCAATATTCCTGTGCCTCTGTTTAATACTAGTCAAGGCGATCCGTATAAATACTTACACCAAAATTCACTTTATATTTTGTCTTGCATTGTCTCCAAATGTGTATGTGCTTAAAAAACACCCAGAGATCACACATTTTGAACAGAGGTGTTTAAAGTATTACTAGCAATTTTTGTCTCCTCGTGTGTATCATAAAGGGACTTACCGTAAGTTATAATATAGGAACAATCACTAGAAGGGGTTAAATTTGCTCCTGCACGATGTCCTTCTATACTCCAGTTCTAGGGCACTACTTGTATTCCAACTTTGTTATTACTGAATTTCTTTGTTACATCCCCATTACCGCTTCTTAGCCTTTTTTCCCCCCAGATAAGCAAGAGACACAGGAAGGAACCTGTATGAATGTGCTGCTCACATTACAATTTGCTATGCTAATGTTTACTGAGCCTTGGACTGATATTCAGGAGATGGACCACACGTGCATGATATTTCCTATGCTAATCAAGACCTACCACAAAAGCTCTGCTTTGTTACTTCCTTTGGGAAAAAAACACTGGATAGCGCTGCGTGATACTCAATAAATATAACATGGCAAGGATAAACTTGGCCAAGCTGAAGAGATGAATAATCTTATTTTTAATTTACTTAACATATTTTAACTGCCTCTTGGCTCTCTATTAAAACCTCATAAATTGGCCTTTGCTAAATGCTAATGAAAGTTACCCTTTCATTGCTATGGCAAAGGAAATTCAGTATCTGCTGCTCTGTAATATTCCCCACCCTTGCGCCTGCTGCTTCATTTACTTAGAAAATAAGTGGGCAAACGTGACCATTCCTTCCCTTCAACCATAATTATGTATGGTCTGTTTCTTGAAATTTCCTTCACCATAGTACTGAACTGGTAAACTTAATTGGCATTCAGCTAATGGTCTTAGGGCCATTTCAAACACAAACAGAGGGGGAAATATGTATGCACTGCATAGTTCAGAAAAATAGTCAAAATACTACTGAAATTACCTTTCCATTACTTCCGGAATGAATTATTACACCCAATTTTACTAATTTCACTGACCAGTATTCAGCAAAGAGATGGGTCTGACCTATCCTCCTTCCTATCATCATCACAGTTCAGGTGAAACGAACCACAGAGATCACATTTTTACAAATGCTAAGTTTCCAGAATAAAAAATATTCCACACTCCAACCATATGTGTAAAAGCATTTCCGAAAAAAATAGAAATAAAATGTCTCCCAAAATAAAATGGCATTTCAGATGCAATAGGAATAATTAGTGGCACTTTGCAAAAATTTAAAAAATAAAAACAGAACCAGGTATAATTTGAGGGTAGTGTGCATTTAGCAACATTGGTCTATCCTAAAAATAAGGGCTTCAATCTTAAACAATAAAAGCGGAGTAATATGAAAGTTGCATATATTTTCTACATGCCAAAATCTACTTCCTTTTACAGTTGCAAACATCATATATTACTAAATTCATAAGGAGCCCCTGGGGAAACCCAAGTACAAAAGCAATCTCTGAGTAGGCCCATGCCACACACTGGACAATGTGGTCAAACGCATTTCATATCCAGAGGGAGGAAAGGAGGGGGGAGAAGGAAGCAATGCAACTAGAACAGAGTCACAAGGCAGATGGCCAGTTTTATTAATCTGACCTTATTTGTCCAAGACCAGATCAATATAACTGCTAAATGCACTGATGCTTCAAAATAATCCACAAACCCTACAAATCTTAGATTTGCATATTTAAGATAAATACCAGATCCATTTGGAATTTCTATCAAGGATTTTGAAGATGTCTAATAGTCTTAATGACAATTTATCCAGGGTGAACACATTGTACGGTCTTATGCACATCTTAAAGCAACTGCTCTATTGGGCTAGGAACTTTTCATTCACTATACATGGTAAGCGTACAGAACCGTGTGTCAAAAACAGTCTTTGTGTATCATCCCCCATGATCTCAGATGACGATGCAGCACAAGCTTCATCTCTTGCTAATTAAACGAATCAATTAAGAGACTATTGCTGCAACTGTGTAACTGCTGTTCTATAGTGGCAATAACAACCCCACAGGGAGGTCTTTTACTACATTAAAATGCTGTCCTCTACAACTCCATCTGATATTATTAGAAACAGTTATTTGCATCTTGCTGTCATATTAGTAGCAGCAGCAAATTATGGAAATATGCAGACCAGAATGGTCCCAGTATGAGATCAGGTTTGGTTTTCAGCCTCCAAGGGTACAAATGCTGAAAATTCCAAAGTTCCCCAAAGTTCATTAATGGAACTGATAAATTTACCAGCACAGCAGCCATTTAGATGCTAGGTAAGGGTCACACATTTGCATACTTTCCTGCTAAGCTGATACAATTCAACTAGATAAATTATCATATTAAGTTTACCCTCCTGAGTTAAACTGATGGAGTTCAAAATTGTTTTCGATGGTTGTCATTAATCGCTGTTACATCTTAAATGCTTGCTTTGAAATCTAATTGTGGTGGTGTGCCAAGGGTCATATTAATAGCATTCTTCATGCTAAAGCTTTGTAAAAACATGTTTATTTTACTGATATCACTGAAGCTTAAAAGAATAATGAGAAATGAAGTATATTTATTATCAATAAAACTTAATTTAAAATGTACTTTGTGAGATTTAAATTAGGTTTATCTATTTCATTTTTATTTTGTTTTATTAAGCTCCCTGGTTAAGTTCCAGAACCATATAAAGGAATATTCTTCTACAAGTCAAGCTGCAGTGGTGACAATCCTGTTTAAAAGAGGCAGGGGTATTCATTTCTCCTCCACTGTCTGGAGAGGTTCAAATTATACCACACGCCTAAGTATGGCAGAGAGCAACAGTTTTAAAACCATACGATACGTTTTTAATTCCTTCCCAACCAATCTGTCTTTGGGCAGAACTATATATGAATGTGTGAATATGTGAGCAATCATCTGATGGCTACAACTAGAGAATAGCTGCAGGGCCAACGAGGCTGGGGGAAAGCTAGTACAAATTTCCAGGGCCCAGTAGTCCAGAAGAGGACTAAAACTGAACAGATGCAAGTCCAAATCTCCAATCAGGCGTAAGGCTCAGGGCTGATGCAAGGATAGGGGTAGAGGACGACTATGCATGCCCAGCAGTCCAGAAGAGGACCTGACTACTATGTGTTTTACGTAATCCTTAACAAGATAAATATGTCATGATCAATGCACACACAATTCTGAACAACTTGCAAATTTGTGCTGTGAACAGAGCATTTCCAAGTATTCTCGACTCTGTATGAATATTTGCTTCTGCACTTTGACAGTATTATAGTGCAAACTCGTTTTATTATGTGCAGCTGCACTTGTATGTTTTTGTAATGTATATACAACAAAGTTGTGTTGCACATATACACTTACAAGTGTATGGTTAGTTTCGCAACAATCAATCATGTGGGTGAAGAGAAAAAGGAAAGGGGAGATTAATATTTTCCCTACATGCTGCTTTCCCTCTGAATCTGCCCTAAAGTTGATTTTCTTCCAGCATAATTCCAGATGTCCCCCATCAAACAACCTTCAAGATTTCCTTGAGGAGGGCAGCAGGGGGAAAGTAGCAGGTGAGTAAAGCCTAAAGCTTTGATATTAATATTTTATTTGGTTTCAAGATTCAAAATGACATCTTAATACTAAATAATTATAATCCTGTTTAAAATACTAATGTCTTCCCACTCACCCATCCTCGATGTTTATAAATGTAATTACAAACAACTGCATTTTAAAGTTCCCACATATCAAGTTTCATCCTCTTTAACAGGTTTCTTAAGATAATCTAATATTTTCTTTCCTTGAACTTCAAACCCCACTAAAGCTGATCCTCCTCAACTCTGGCTCTGAACTTCCTCTTTCCAAAGTTGCTTTTCCACAGAAGCATCCTTCAGGATTTCGTTACATACATTTGCATGTAATATGCAACTCTGCAGATATAATGTTTTGAGCATGTTGGTTCCAGTTTCAAAACAAACAAGCTGCATAAACAGTTGGGCTGTGTTAGGGAAGCCCAACACGCAATGAGTTTCTTCTCGTGTGTGTTCGTGTGTGTAGCATTAAATGTATCTATTTTATTCACAGAATGACAAGGTTGAATTTAGGTTGGATTTTTGTTATAATGGATATTGGTTTTATGCTGTACATGGTGTACACTGCTTAGAGATATTTAAAACATTAATTGGTTTAGAAATGCATTATTATTATTATTATTATTATTATTATTATTATTATACTGCCCTATACCCACAGGTCTCATGGTGGTTCAAAATAACCTAGTGTTGCTATTATTTCTTAATTTATATGCTGCTGAATTGCCAAGTTGGGTTCTAAGCACTTCACAAGCATAAAACTGATTACAAAAAGTCCACATACAAACACACAGAGAGAGCAGGTATTAGTACTCACCACTGTGCCAAGGAACTGAATGCTAAGATTTCCACCTGCATCACGGGAAAGGCACTAGAAGAAACCAATGAACAGCAATTACATTATGTTCTATAAACCGAAGCAATAGTTGCCCCCATTCCAGAGTGCTAGCAAAGTTACATTTTGTGAGACAAGGATACATATACACAAAGTTATTTACTTCAGAAATAGGCTGAGTTTGCATGCAATGCTAAGCCTAACTATGGCTTAACATGAACAGGTAAGTGTGACGGTATTCATGCTAAAAACTGCAGCCACTTTGCTCCTCACCTGGTCCTGCTATTGTCATGCTAACCAGTTAAGCCACAATTTGGCTTAGTGCTGTGTCCACACCCAGGCTTGTGGCTTGCATTTCGCAGTAAGTCATAGAACAAACCTTGGCTACAGCTCATGATATCTCTGGAGCAAAGCAAACCATAAGCTCAGGTTTGACTATAATGGGTTGCAGGACAGCAGCAAAGAGGGAAGTGGCTCTAGGTTTGGCTTAGCCTTATGTGCAAACTGACCCAGGAGTCTACTTGAGCCAATACAGATTAGCGGTTAGAGTATTAAAACTGAAGAGATGCAAGTCCAAATCTTCAATCAGGCATAAGGCTCAGGGCTGATGCAAGGATAGGGGCAGGGGGCAACTATGCATGCCACCCTGAACTACTTGGGGGAGGGGCAGGGGGTGCCATCTAAGAGGGGCCCCCCAATTTTCAAGGATGCACGCACCAGCCCGCTCAATTGGGGGGGGGGGGCAAGCCAGCACACCTGAGCAGGGAGGTGCAGTAGCAGCAGTAATTCTGAAGATCCTCATTTACACTTCCCCTACAAAATTAACATTCTTATTAAAAAGTAGGTTCACCTCCACTTTGAAACAAAGATGGAAAATCGCTCATATTCAAAGCAAGAAGCCTGATCCTTCTGTTTTCACACAACAAACCATTAAGAGGGCAGAGACTAGCGTAGAATATATTAACAGTAAATTGGACTGCAAAAGTCATGAACGGCAAATGTTCTTTGAGAAGTTTTGACATATGGTATTTTAATTGTTAGTTCCTTATTTTCCACATGGTATTTTAGTCGCACCATAACCCCGCAAGGTAGATTATGCAGAGAGATGGCAACGAGTTTCACAACTTTCCAAGGATTTGAATCTGAATTCCCCCATGCCAAATTTCAATACTTAAAACTACAGGAACATCACTTTATGCAATTAACCTGAAAAAGCATAAAGCCTTGTAGGGAAATGTTATATAAATGTCTGTTTATGTTCACGTTTGAAGGAAAAAATTGTATGTGACCTGTGTGTTTGTCCATGTCTGAGGCCTACTATACCACTGGCCATAACTGCTTGGTGAAAAGTTCGGAGTGGAGAAAGAGACTGTCACTTTGGCAATTTATTATCTGGAACAGGCAGATTCAGTCTAATAGGTCTGGGTGACAGCAAACTGGCTGGAGGCTCTACTCAGTTGGGAGTTAATTGACAGTGAGGAACACAGTTGACATTGGTCAGCTGAGGAGTTGATGAAAGGTGTGTAGAGAACTCCCCAGAGAATATTAATACTCAGTGTCATATTAATACTTGTCTGGTGAAGATCGTAAGACGGAAGCTGGTGTTAGTCTGAGAGGCTGCCTCTGAAAAGTCTTAGCAGAGGAAGGTTAGACAAGTAGGGTTTTTAAGTTAGCCAAATCAAGCAGACAGAAGTACAATCCGGAGGCAGTTTGTCCCTAGCCGCTGGACTGGGATGTGGGAGAATTTGACTGGGGTGGAGATTTAAGGAATTTGGCCTCAGGTAAATAAAAGCCACTTAGAAGCTGCTGTCAGTGCCAGTGTCTCTTGAGTCTCCACAAACTGTCAACGAGCACCTTCAAGATCCCAGTGTAAATATCAGTATTCCCTTATAGACATAATAGCGAATCCTGACTCCACTCAGTGTCCATCTCATGCCTAAGCCTACATCACGAGCTACTAGGAGGTCCCAAAAACAATTTGTGAATTGGTAGCAGTGAAAAATTTGAAAAGCACAGGTGCTTAAAGCTATTTAGAGAAAGTAAGGTGGAGGAACAGGTATCCGTTACATCTGTGAAGTTCTAAACACACAGGCAAATAGAATAAGTGCAAAGCTATGTATGTTATCTAAAATATTTTAAAGATCTGCAGCACAGACAATCTGCTCTGTACAAAGCAATGTTTACTGGCAGCAAGTCTTCCTTCTAGACATCCTCTATAGCAGGGGTCAGCAAACCTTTTCAGCAGGGGGCCAGTCCACTGTCCCTCAAACCTTGTGTGGGGCCCGACTATATTTTGAAAAAAGAACGAATTCCTATGCCCCACAAATAACCCAGAGATGCATTTTAAATAAAAACACACATTCTACTCATGTAAAAACACCAAGCAGGCCCCACAAATAACCCAGAGATGTATTTTAAATAAAAGGGCACATTCTGTAAAAACATGCTGATTCCTGGACAGTGCGGGCCGGATTTAGAAGGTGATTGGGCCAGATCTGGCCCCCAGGCCTTAGCCTATCCATGATCATATAGCAACACTTTATGAAGCAACACCTTCTTCGAAATCTCTTTTTCTCAGCTGATGGGTCATTTAGTGGCACTCCAATCTTTACAGCCACAGGAAACATTGGAGAATGTGCCAAGTCTTGACATATTTCAACTAAAATGATTAATGGAGTGGAAAATATGGGAAACAAAATTTCATACAAAAATCCTGACATTTGTGTTTATAAGGGAAACAGGAATATACACTTTTCCCCACAGACTGGGAGAAACACAATCAAGTTTTGGAAACAGCAAAGGAGAACAAAGTACCAGCTGCTTACAATGAAGCAACCGTATGCCAAAACAAACAGGTACAGAATACTTGATAAGCTGTCAAAATTGAATCTAATTTTTTAAATGGAATAACCTTCTCCCACATTAAACATCTTGTCATTGATTTCACCACCACCACCCCAGGTTTTGCAAACTAGACTGACTGGGGGTTTTTTTCCTGGTTTTGCGAGCTACTTACTAGTAGGAGCCATTTTCCAGTCAGGGTTGGTTGGGAATAGGAGAAAGAAGAGGGGGGAAAGGAAGAAGATAAGGCAACAGGTCCTTGTTATTTAAAAAATGAATAAATGAGAGGTGGGGAAAAGAGAAATATAAGAAGCTAAGGAAGGAGAGAAAGAAAAACAAAGAGGAAAACGATATGTGCTTTAGTGGAGGCAGGGACTAAACTGAAGGATGAAGGAGAGAGAAGAGACATGCAAGTCAACCAGCCACATATCCCTGTCCTGGGTGTTCGAAAGGGGTAGAACCCAATAAGCAGATGTCTCCCATGCAAACCTGAGACCCTGCATTGCAAATATGGTCCCCTGATGCACCAGTTCATACAATGCTGGCTCCATCTCCTTGCACTTTTTACTGCTTGCATACTCAGAGAGGGTGAGTGAACAGGAACAGTGTTAGAAACTGAGATATGAAATCAAGGAGCTACATGGCACCTTAGGTTATGGGCGCAACAACAGAATGTCCAGGCGCACTTTTTTTAATAACAAGAATACAAAGCTGAAAAGGGATGGACTGCAGCTAAATTATTATGTTCATTTTTCACATGGTCTAGTCCTTCCCCCACCCCCCACCTCCCACCCCTAATATTCTTAAGAGGGTCTCTTTGCCAGTCTTCCAAGAGTGGCTGGAAGTGGGGGAAGCAGAAAAAGATCCTCCTTTCCTTCCACTCTGCTGTTTTAATCTGAAATCTTAGGCAGAGTACTGCGCCCAGAGCTCGCACTAATGTGATTCCCTGTTGCAAAATGCGCCTAGAACAATGGGAGTTTCAAACACTGAACAGGAGGCAGAAACATCCTCCAAATCACCTGGAAGACCATGTCAGGACTTTAGTGCTTACTACCTGTAACTGAAGATAAATTTCAATGTATTGTGGTAAACAGTGTTTTGTGTGCGTTTTTTGTTTGTTTTTTTAAACTACCTACCACCAACCCACCCCCTGCTTTTATTAGATGTTATTTTGTTGCTGCTGCTGTTAGTGTTGTTTGGACAATTAAAAATATTTTTATTAAAAATAGAGCCAGAGAGAAAGTGCACTACTGGTTAGTTCAGTTGGTCAGAGCATGGTGCTAATAACGCCAAGGTTGCATATTTGCATATGGGCCACCTGCATATTCCTGCATTGCAGGGGGCTGGATCAGAAGATCCTCAAGATCCCTTCCAACTCTATGAATTCCCTTCCAAGATCCCTTCCAACTCTATGATTCTATGAATAGGCAGGGACAATAAGGAGGTGTTGCAGCAGGACCAGAATGCTCTGGAGATTGACAGCAGGGCCCCTGCAGGTTGTGGCCTTTGGCAAGCGCCCAAAGAAGCCTACCCAGGAACAATGCTTTTGATTTCAGGGGCAGTTTCACATTCAGGTTGCATAGTTTAATTCATTCAATGTTTTTAAGGCTCTTCTGGAGCTGAGGCCACATTGTGTGGCTTAGAAACCTTGGCATCAGATTCCGCTAATAGATTCTTGTCTGGAAAACACTGCAGTTGTTGAAAAGAATCCAGATATTTGTAACAGCTAGCATAGGCCTACTTCAACAGGATTTATGACTCCTCTAAACTTGTTGAGTGCCCTAATCAACACACATTATCTGAAATACAAAAATCAGAACACTTCAAGGTGTGAATGGAAAAGTATGATGTACTTAATGAGCATACAAGAAATGCTGATTATGGAGCAGCTGCAAAGTCCCAATTATTTGGCAGCTCTTGCTATACAAGCAGTGTTGACCTTTCCATCTTTGCTCTTGCTAAATTTTGTTTAGTATAATCTGCAACACAGCATCCGAATTTGTACAGTAGGAGAGGAAGGAAGGAAGGAAGGAAGGAAGGAAGGAAGGAAGGAAGGAAGGAAGGAAGGAAGGAAGGAAGACCTATGACACTCAGGGTGAGAACCTGAGAGAGGGAAAGTTTGCTTTGGTGGTAACAGGAGGAGGAGTGTTGTAGCAGTATTACTGTCTTCCACAGGACAGCATGGGTTGCACCTCTTCTAGGTAAAGGTAAAGGGACCCCTGACCATTAGGTCCAGTCGTGGCCGACTCTGGGGTACCGGCGCTCATCTCGCTTTATTGGCCGAGGGAGCCGGCATACAGCTTCCGGGTCATGTGGCCAGCATGACTAAGCTGCTTCTGGCAAACCAGAGCAGCACACGGAAACGCCGTTTACCTTCCCGCCGGAGCAGTACCTATTTATCTACTTGCACTTTGACATGCTTTCAAACTGCTAGGTTGGCAGGAGCAGGGACCAAGCAACGGGAGCTCAGCCCATCGCAGGGATTCAAACCGCCGACCTTCTGATTGTCAAGCCCTAGGCTCTGTGGTTTAACCCACAGCGCCACCCGCATCCCTGCACCTCTTCTACTGGGCCTTAATTTATTATCTTGTGGCCCAGCTGCACACAGTGATTTCAGATGATTCTGCTAGGATATGTCTGGATGGGCAAGTAGATACGAAGATGCTGCCCCAATTTCAAAAGGCACACAACTGACACTGACAGCCTAAGGAAACTGAAAGCAGAAATATGTTCATTCGTAATTATATTGGAAATTTATGTTGTTTCACAACCAGAAGAGCTGCTGGCACAACTGTTATAGATGAATGATTGACCTTTATGGAGACAGGCATGAAACCATGCAACAATTATGCTAAAGAACACAATGAACATAAAATCTGATTTAGTAAACCTATACCCCAGTGCAGGTTTTTCTTTAATTGATATACAAGTGAGGTTAAATGGTTAGATACAAACCCTAGTTGCAGTGCTTGTTCTCATAGGTTTTCATCTGAAATTCGAACCAATTTCTTCTAGATTTAGAGAGTCTCAACAAGAAACACTTGAACATGATTCTTGACCTATGCAAGAATGAATTGTCCTTGCATTCTCTGGAGCAGCTATTTCACTAAATAGCTTTTTCCATAGAAAATAGGTGCTGGGACACACCATGAAGTTGTTACAGTGTCACACGTTTTTACAACAAAAAAGAGGTGCCAGTACTATATGCCGTTGAGTACCCCCTTGGGAGGGAGCACTGATGTCAATGAAGAAGACAACAGGACTGAAACTTATCTGGCAACTGGAATTATTATTCACCATACATACTGATGATAACGTTCATACCCCTGCTTTCTATTTTTTCACTGTATGTGATTCTGTATCTGCATTCACCAGAAAGGGGAAGATTAAATCCTATATGATAATACCATGGGAAGAAAATTTTCTTTTGGCATTTCTAAACTTATGAGACACCAATACTATTTTCTATACAACATTCATGCATTTGGGAGTCAGTAGGCTACATCATGGGATGCAGGTGGCGCTGTGGGTTAAACCACAGAGCCTAGGACTTGCCAATCAGAAGGCCAGCGGTTCGAATCCCCGCGACGGGGTGAGCTCCTGTTGCTCGGTCCCTGCTCCTGCCAACCTAGCAGTTCGAAAGCACGTCAAAGTGCAAGTAGATAAATAGGTACCGCTCCAGCGGGAAGGTAAACGGCGTTTCCGTGCTCTGCTCTGGTTCTCCAGAAGCGGCTTAGTCCTGCTGGCCACATGACCCGGAAGCTGTACACCGGTTCCCTCGGCCAATAAAGTGAGATGAGCGCCGCAACCCCAGAGTTGGCCACAACTGGACCTAATGGTCAGGGGTCCCTTTACCTTTACGCTACATCATGGTTAGAGTGCTGAACGGGGACTGATCAGACCCAGGTACAAATCTCACCTCAGTTATGAAAGCTTAGTAGCGGACCTTCAGCCAGTCACTGCCTTTCAACCCAACCTATTTCACAAGGTTTTTGTAAGGCTAAAATTGGGACCGGAGGCATGTGTGCCCCCCTGAGCTCCCTGGGAAAAGGGTGAGAAAAAACTGTAATAAATAATAAATGAAATGTCTGTCCAATGTATGGGGAGGACAAGGAGAAGAATGTTAATTAATTGTGGATTTAACACAACATACGCACCCTGGGAAAAACTTCTGGAAAAAACTATTTTCAGATCCCACTCCTCTGAAGAGTGCAGCAGCAAATTACAGAAGCGTCATTTAAAAGAGGAATAACTACATTACAGTGATGTGGGGAAATGACCCAAAGACTCAGTCAATGGGCTTTTCTACATATCATCGGAGCTGGAAAGTAGGCAGTAATAATCAGCCGGGTAATTACCTAGAATGAGGAATGGGAATACCCAGATGACAATGATATGATCATATTTTTACAGCTGAAGAGAACAATGAAAACATTATTTCGGGGCAGTCAGATGAGAGTGACAGTGACTAACAATGTTGCAAATGTTTTTGCTTCAAACAATGAGCACAATTCAGCCAAGGATTTTTTAAGTATTAACTTTGCAGAAGTGATTAACTTTGGCAGGGTTATGCCCAACATTTTTTCCAGTGCCTAAAAAAACCCCATGTATATTACTAAAACTGATTAGGCCCGACAGGGCAAGAATCAGCACCTGGCATCCTTGGGCAGCTGTCAGGGACCACGTGTCCCAGCAGGGCCCACAGCTGAGGTCTGCCCTGGGCCCCCATTAAAAAAAGCCTGAGCAGAATTGGACAGCTGGGTCTAGCTACCATATTCCCACAATGCCCTTGATGCAGCATCACTCCACAATATTATGGGAAATTAAACTGCAGCTAGACTCAGTCACTTGCTGGTTCTTATACATGGAGCTTAGAGTGTTTGGCTTATTTGGTGGTTACAAACAAGGAGAGAGTCCAAAAACAGAAGAGGGGTCTCACCAGAGATCACTTTGTCCAGGACTCTCTCAAACTTTGGCCTGGCCCTTCCCCAAGCAGGCACAGTGCCCACGTGCAAGAACGTCCCTTAAGCTTGAAGAGAGCTCTGTCATATTCCCCGGTCGGCACAAAAGATGCCCACCCTGGCACTCTTCCTATATTCTCAGACAGCTCTTCCTCTCTACTTAGGCAAATCAGGCAAACCGTGGAGCTCATATAGCTTGCCTGGGTAGAGTAGAAGCGACGGATGGGGAATATGGAGATATGCACACAGTCCTCTCATTCTCTCGCATCCAGCTGTACTGCTGGGTGCACACACCACCACACTGAAGAGGGGAGCACAGTTTTGTCAAGTTCTATGGGGATATCTCCATGAGCAGGAAAGATCATAATAATATGCAATAACTAACACAATAAAATAAAAATAAGGGACAGCTAAGAGGTAGGTGGCGCTGTGGGTTAAAGCCTCAGCGCCTAGGGCTTGCCGATCGAAAGGTCGGCGGTTCGAATCCCTGTGGCGGGGTGCGCTCCCGCTGCTCGGTCCCAGCGCCTGCCAACCTAGCAGTTCGAAAGCACCTCCGGGTGCAAGTAGATAAATAGGGACCGCTTACCAGCGGGAAGGTAAACGGCGTTTCTGTGTGC
This sequence comes from Podarcis cretensis, assembly GCF_951804945.1. NCBI lineage: Eukaryota > Metazoa > Chordata > Lepidosauria > Squamata > Lacertidae > Podarcis > Podarcis cretensis. Next base: position 85,366,263 of record NC_137173.1, read on the forward strand.
GGCTCTGGCTCTGGCTCTGGCTCTGGCCAGAGCAGCGATGTCACGCTGGCCACGTGACCCGGAAGTGTCTCCGGACAGCGCTGGCCCCTGGCCTCTTAAGTGAGATGGGCGCACAACCCCAGAGTCTGTCAAGACTGGCCCGTACGGGCAGGGGTACCTTTACCTTTACCTTTAAGAGGTACTTTGGACGCGGGTGGTGCTGTGGGTTAAACCACAGAGCCTAGAGCTTGCCGATCAGAAGGTCGGCGGTTCAAATCCCCGCGACGGGGTGAGCTCCCGTTGCTCGGTCCCAGCTCCTGCCAACCTAGCAGTTCGAAAGCACGTCAAAGTGCAAGTAGATAAATAGGTACCACTCTGGCGGGAAGGTAAACGGCGTATCCATGCGATGCTCTGGTTCGCCAGAAGCGGCTTAGTCATGCTGGCTACATGACCCGGAAGCTGTATGCTGGCTCCCTTGGCCAATAAAGCGAGATGAGCACCGCAACCCCAGAGTCGGCCACGACTGAACCTAATGGTCAGGGGTCCCTTTACCTTTACCTTTAAGAGGTGCTTTAGTAGGGTTCCATAGCATTTGTTCTCATCAGACTATTGGATATTTCCAACATATAAATCAGTCCTTGCTCTCCCACTATTAGAACCAGAATATTCACTAACAGGGAAGCATCTTCAGGCCGACAGGGCAATGAGAAGCATCTTAAGCTGCTTACACACTTTACCTATTAGACCAAGTTATTTTAATAAAGTGAATGTGGTAGATTGGTTCTTATGGCAATAACGCTCCTTTGCATATTTAGTGATGACAGACATACATATCAATTACATGAATTCATATAAATATGGACGATCTTAAGCCATACTACTGCTAATAGTGTAAACTTGTGCCCTGTAACTTGGATTACCCCAATTGCCACTATTTAACATTAGGATATAACAGTGAGTCAGTTTAACATTTTATTCCCAAAGAAGTCCTCTCGCCTCCAGGACAAGGATTCTCCGATGACACCAGTAATTGTAGACCCTATCTGAAAACAAGCTGAGGAGATCTCACCCATCACTATGGTGGGTAGGAAAGGCCTAACAATAACAATCCATCTTTCTTAATTATTGCTTAATGAAGCATTAATTAGGTGGGCAGAACATGTACTGAGTCTGAAGAGAGCGTGGGTGTGAGTCAGTCCTCTGGGGAAAGATAGCTGCTTCCTAAAAGGTGAATCATAAGTCTACCATCATAAGAATCTCAGGATTTCAATTTATAAATTACCAGAACTTCAAAAATTATCCAAAAAGATTTAACCATCAGACAAAATGTGACATGGTGCATGGAAATACTCCTCCTACGTGCATATGGATCTCAGCAAATACAAACTAAATAGCAACAGTGCAAGATTCCCCACACTGCCTTCAATGCAAGTTAAGAATGTGCAAATATATTCTGGAATGCAGCCAAATTTCCAGATCTATAAAAGGTATTTAAAAAGCAGTAGCAGAAGAATGTTTACCTGTATAGTCCTCTGAACACCATTTACATTGACAGACAGCAGGGCTGAAGCCAAGTTCCACTCCCCAGTCACACTAAGTTTTATCCCGTCGACGTCCACCTGTTGTGACACCAAAGAAAACTGTTACGATAAAGCCAGACAAGAAACAGATCTCAAGTTCATTACTGCATACAAAGGAGCAACCATATTAAAACAGATGGCTCCCAAGCAACCTGTCATGTTTACTGCTCCTGCCACAAAAGACAAGGTCTAACAACAGAGTCTTCTTGGCATCTCTGGGGAAGAGGTGAAGGACCTGTGAACAGCTGCCTGTGGAGGGCTGTAAGTAATTTTCACGAAGTAGCAAACGCCCATCCAACTTTTAAACCGTATCTGGACATGCTACATTTACAGTAATTAGACAAGCAACGCGTATGAATTCTACTGACACTTGGCAACCCACATGAGAGGCCTTGCATATAATATGCTCTCCAAGGACCAAACAAGAACTTTTTTTCTACATTTTAATGAAGGCCTTTCACATGGTTTTCTTAAAATAAGCCAGTACTTATCTCAGCATCCATTCAAACTTTTATATTTCTGTTGTGTTCCTCCTTTAGTAACTATTTACCTGCAGAATCATATACGTTCCTATGAAAAGACTCACAAAGCTATTTCTTTAATAACATGTAAAGAAATAACTTTTATACATAAAGCAAACTCCCTGCAAAAAAACTGGAAGACTGTCAGTGCCCCATTCTCCCCTCACCCACCCAAGAAACTCATATTTTTAACTACTGGAAATACAAAAAATATAGGATCACAGAATTAAATTATCACAGCAATTGAAATTATGATTTGTGTTCCAAACAAGCTGTTATTTTATACAGCACGGGGTACAAGTGTTAAACTTCAGCAATATTTCCTTTCACTATAAATTCAAAGAAAATGGAAAATCCATTTAGTTTTCTAAGATTCAACTCAAAAACTCAAAAAGACTCTTTTTCTTCTTTTTTTTACCAGGATCCATCCACTTCATCCCCCAGCCTGTATGATCTGGAAATACTTATTTTAAAAAAATCAGATTAAGAAAAGCACATACTGGACAAAACTAACGAAATAAAAATTTGCCAACTTCAATGCTGCAGCTCCATAAGCAGTTCACGGCAGGAACATGGGTGCCAACTGGGAACTATAATTCATGAAGAAAGACAGCATCTCAATTTATCATTAAATTCATTGTAAGATATAGTATGGGGTATTACTTAAGGCAGAAATACTTTCAATACTTTCCCCTTGTATACCAACTTTTCCAACTATGGAAATTTAGTAGGCATAGCACCTATCCTTAAATTCAGAATGATAAAAATGAAATCAGTGAAGTTCATCTCCTCCTAATGATAGGGGGGATCCTCCCTAAAAGTTATGCACCTCCCATCTCTTATCACATACTTGAAAAATGCTATGCTAGGCCTGATCCGCTTTCTACAATCTCCTCCAAATGTGAAATAATCATTAAAAATGGGGGGGGGTGTTCAACAATGATAAACCCGGATTAAGCACTTTGGACCATTTACTTAATGTTACCAATGAAGCCTCAATAACTGAGTCCAAAGCTTTAGATCTTATCAAATACTTCGTAGTGGACCGTCAATGGCCTACTAGAATGTATCCTGCTCATCCACAGTGTTTCCTCTTTTTTTATTCATCCAACGAACAATGGTTGTTGTTTTTTGTATAAGCTGCATCATAATCAGATAGATAGATATGATTCATAAAACTTAAGAGCTCACCTGAATACGCCAATACCTCGTCCTTCCTTGCAGGCCTATGCAGGACAAAGGGGCAGCCAGGTACACTTGCCCTAGGTCCCGGAGGGCTAAGTTGGTGAGGCGGCCCCACCAGCGACAGACTGATTTTTTAATTTTATTTTTCAGTTTATAACTTTATTCTAACAAGACTCCCACCCTGGGCCTCATACAAGATCTGCATGAGCCAGCTTCTTTCTCAGTGTTCCTGATTCTGTTGGCATAGATGCACTGAGTTTGCTACTTGAGAGTGTGATCTTAAATACTAAATATAAATACTAAGACACCTGGGTGGCTTTAAAAGAGTATCAGAGAAATTCTTGGAGGAATAGGCTATCAACGGCCACTAGCCACAATGGCTATGTTCTACCTCCACGGCCAGAGGCATCATGCCTCTGAATGCCAGTTGTATGTGGTTGTCCTCATGTCCTGCCTTCCCACAGACATCTGGCTGGCCATAGGATGCTGGACTACTAAGCCACTGACCTGCTTCTGCAGGCTCTTCTTATGAAATTTGTTTGATGCAGTAATTGAATTAGGCATTCCAGCCGTGAAGTAGTGAATCTCAGGGTAATATCATAAAACCAAAATCTTCCTTTTAAGAAAAAGAGTCTGGAAACCAAGCCTTATGAGGAACAGTTGAAGGAGCTGGGTATGTTTAGCCTGGAAAAGAGGAGATATGATAGCCATCTTCAAATATCTCAAGGGCTGTCGCATGGAAGATGGAACCAGCCTGTTTTCTCCTGCTCTGGAGGGTAGGACACAAACCAATGACTTCAAGTAACAAGAAAGAAGGTTCCGACTAAACATCAGGAAAACTTTCTGACAGCAGTTCGACAGTGGAACAGACTCCCTCAGGAAGCAGTGGACTCTCCTTTCTTGGAGGTTTCTAAGTTTTATGGCCATCTGTCATACATGCTTTAGCTAAGATTCCTTCATTGCAGGGGTTGGACTAGATGACCCTCAAGGTCTCTTCCAACTCTACAATTCTATGATTCTAAAATGGCCCACGGTCCAGCCAGGTGACCCAATCGAGTTCCAGTTCTATGTATGTATGTATGTATGCATGCATGCATGCATGCATGCATGCATTTGGTGTGTCCTTCTCAATGTAACGCTGACTACAGTATGCCTGACATCAATTTGCATTACTGGAGAAGTATAAATGGTGCATTAGAAGTTAGGAAAGAGAAAAAGTCTGAAGCAGTAGCATGCTGGGTTACACTAGAATAGAATGGCAAAGTCAATAAAAAGGAAGAAAGGACTGCAAGTTGAGCCTGCCAAGCTGGAAATGATAAAGGAAATATATGAAGGATATATTGATATAAAACCAAGCTACAATGGCAAAATGCATTATTTGCTTTCAATTGTTGACAGAAAAATGGTACCACTTTCACGAAAAAAGGTCACGCATTTCTCTCTTGCAGATAAATGTAAGGTCAGTTTTAAATAGCTTGAAAGTGATTATGGGTACAACCTCAAAAGGAAGTTCAAGTACCTGGGGTTTCAATCTTATTAAAAGATCATTATTTTGCTCTCTCTTTTTTTGAAAACTTTCCTTTTGTTCATATTTGCACTTACTTCTAAAAAAAGACCCCAAGAGTGAGACCCAGTCCATGAATTACATATCCTGAGGAAAGCTCGGTTACCTATTTATAGATCTTGCCCTTTTCTACCAAACTAGATCAAGTACTTTATTCAGTACATGACTGCAGGAAAGAAACTCATTTGCTCCAAGTGTCATCAAGGCAGCCTTTTACCTGCCATGAATGAAACCAGAAGATGTTTTGAATTGCTAGACTTCTGCTTCAAATACGCTTTTTTCATATACATAACACTATACGCCACACCAGCATCGCTTTCAATTTTTTGAAAGCTTTTTGCAAATACAAAATAGGCAGCCAATAACTATGATAGTATACATAAAGCAGACGTTCACATTATCATCATTGCAGTTTCTTTACGTGACAGAGATACATGCAAATATCTGCAGTGGTTCTGCACAACTCAAATATTTCCTAATGTTAGAAAGGGGAAATAATATCGTCTGTTCAGCAAAATTGACCCAATGTCCTCCTTTCTGAATGTTTGGGAGCCTTCTGAAACACTGTGGGAGGTGGTGAGGGGGGAGTGGAAACTGGCAAATGTTACCTCTCCCCCTTCTTCTGGCAGGAGTGTCCCATCATCTCCATGGAACTCTGCTCCAGCAATTCTCCCACCAACACAAGGGAACTCTGGATCCAAACTGATGCATACTATTCTGCAGGGTTTATTAAGGGTGTCAAAGTTCATGATGACTATTGTCTTGTTAGTGAAATAATTTTGAATATTTTTGGCAGACTATTTTTTAAGGTCTTTAAACAGGTGCCAACAGCAATTTCATAGTAAGCAATGTCATCATAGGCATATCATCAACGTGGTCCCAATTAGGAAATTGTATTTGCTTAATGGGAAAGGAAGTAGGTAATCCTACTCTGGTGCCAAACACTTCCAGGGTGTACACACCTTTTCCTCTGCATTTACGTAAGTAGGAAAACTCAATGTTCCAAAGAGCTTATGAAAATATTTCCACATTAGCGCTTTATCTGCTACTAATATAATTAAATCTATTGAAGGTTAAACACATCAAAGTACCTAGCATGAATCAATGTGGGGGGAAATATTTTATAAAAACTATTCATTGCTGACTGGTTTTATCTGATATGAAAGGGCAAAACATCAATGGCAAATGACTAAAATCTAGTTAATCTTTCATTGTTGAAGACATGAAAGAAGCTGACTAAGGGTCATCTATTCATTACAAAACATTCCACACACAATGTATTCCTAAAAAAGAGAGAGAAGAAGGGGGGTGAGCAAGAGGGAAAGAGGGAGACAGAGAAAGAGATATGCTGTACACAGGGGAAGAAGGTTCTGCATCAAGGTGCTAAAACAAAGGGAATGCTACTTTTATGAACTGTGAAATGGTCTTTTTACTGCCAAAGTAAGCATCAAGCTGAACTGGCACAAGGGTATCTCATGTGGCTCAGTCTTTAGTATGTACTAGATGCCAGGGTTATTAAGAAGACTCAGGCAAAATGCTTCAAACATGGCACAAGGCTAGCTACAAACCTGATGCATAGCATTCTGTTGTGGGTCTGACGACACAGTCTAGTGCTGTGAGAAGTACTGAACCCATAGGTGGGGAACCTGTGAATTTCCCGATGCTGCTGAACTCCAACTCTTATTAGTCCCAGCCAGGATGGTGGGAGTTGTATTCTAGCAACATCTGGAGAGCAACAGGTTTCATATTCCTGCTCTCACCCATTAAGATCTAAGAAGAAGTGTGTTGCTTGCTCTCTGCTTAAGTTAGAATTTTCCATTGCAAACAGCAAGTCTTTCCCAGTAGTAGTGCCTGGCTGTGAAATGTTCACTCCAACTATGGCTATAAAGAGCCCAGATCAGACCTTTAGAATAAATAAAACATGCATGTGTACAGATAAATTAAAAAATAGTCATGTGACATATAGAAGAGGAATTTCAGGTTTGATCTGTTTCCTGCAATGTAGGTGTTCTGATTGACAAGTCGATTGTATTGTGACTTCTGAACTTTCTTCCTGTATATCCTGTTGTTCCTTCCCGTAAACTATTCTTGGTTACCATTTCATAGGCAGAAGACAGAATAAATAAGGATTCAGCTGACAGCTTGGAAACTCAGCAGTAGCTACTTGTTCCCATGGCGTATGTTTAAGGGATAGCCACTCTGGCATCCAAAAACAGGTATCACAGTCTGTACCGTCTCTCAGAGAAAGAAAAAGGATCTGAGTTTCTGGAGTGTTTGCAAGAAGGTTTAGGCAAGATGCTGAATCATCCCATGCTAAGTCATTCCTGTTTCTGCCCATAGCCGTATACAAAGGTGAAGATTTTTACTTAAAAATAAAAGCATGCATAGGACTATAGCCTCAATATAGTTTACGCAAGAAACAACTGACAGATCAGTCCTTAACTTGGAACTGATAGAACTCCAGAACTCTGAAATTCAGAAAATCATCATGGCATCAACTAGGAATTTCAGGTAATAAATTGCAGATGCTTGATTGCAAATTGGAGCTTGTGGTTTGGAACTATTATACGGGTCAAATATTAAAAGTGATAATGAGAAGGTTCACAAAATACACTACTAAAATTAAGTGACAAAGAAATAAGTTAATACTATTGTATTCATGTCTTGTTCATATTCATTTCAAAAAGCTTTGATATAGGAAGTAGGGAGGTGATGGGTCAATTTTTCATGCCTCTACCCAGAGTTTTTGGAACATAATCCCTGAAACAATTGTAGGAAAGATTGTTTGGATAGTGCAGAAAGAAATGATACAGTCTGTTCCATGTATTTAAAATTCTACAAATCCTACAAATTAAATAGGAAAAGTAGACAAGTAACAAAAGTAATTTCTGCTCCCAACACGGGCACTGGCAGTGACTCGTTAAGAGGTCTAAATAATGATTAAAGTTGATGAGTAGCTGAAGAGAAGAGGAGGACAGCCCATGAGTCCAAGAAGGTTTTATTCTGATTTTTCTCAGCCAACAGCACCTACCCACTCTCCCTCCCACACTCACTGCCAGAAGTCAAAAACTTCACTAGACTTTAGAAGCCTTTATATATCCCGAGCTCTTTGGATCTCAGTCATATTCATACTTATATACCACTCATTTACCCAAGTAACTGATGGTGGCAAATGTAGCACTTCCAGACAATCCCTATCACAGAGCAATTCTCTGATATAAAGTGTAGCAATCATTTTGTAGGATCCCATTTCCAGAACTTCAAAATAAGCACATCTGCTTTATTTCCATGTTTCTATGCTGGTGCCCTCTCACTTTTGCAAAAATCTCAGTTCCTTTCAGTGCATCATGTGGAAGCACAAAAATAAGACTACTGTTCTGGCAACAGATCCCAGGAATTGCTCACTTGCATTTCTTTGGTTTTGCTACTTTACATTTTCTAAACCATATGTCACAGCTCTAAACCGAATGCTGCTTTTTGCTTATAGATTAATGTTTCCAGATGAAGCTAGTTACTAAATGAGAAGTGTTCCTCTGCTTTTAATGTACTTTCAGTTTAGAATTTCCCCTCTTCAACACTCTATCTCACCAAGGATACTTGCAACCAAACAGAGTCAATAGGCACAATGCATTTAATTCCAGTAAGTACACAGAAAGCATTATGCAAACAAAATGAAGAATACGAACACAGGACACTCCAGTTCAAATGTCTGCCATACTCTTGGTGACATTGGTCAATGTGATTCTTAAGCCTCCATTGGTAAAATGGAAATTACAGGAAACTTTACAGGGTTACCACAAGAAAAAGAAGTTGAATCATTCCTAACAAACAGTGCTGAAATATGTTTTAAGAGCCCATTAGGCAAATTTTAGTGCTACTATTTCAGTAGAACTATTAAGAAGGTTTACGGATAATGACAGATAACACAAATCATGCCCATCTCCTGGATTTTGTATGACCCTTAAATAGGTGTCATTTTAATCCTGAAGCTACTCCCTACACCTCGTATAACACTTATTCCCTATTTCTTTTCATCTGACCCAGAAAAAATTACTCCTTATACTTATGCTAATCTTCCACTTACCACCTACTCTATTATTTGTCTCTTTTGCTTTCTTCTTCTCTACATTAATTCCTGACACTTCTTTTGATCTAGTCTATTAGTTACTTTTTTGCTATCAATTCATCCCGATAAAGAATTGCCAGCTATAATGTTATATTTCATGTTTCAGAGCAATATTTTATTGTCTCACTACTCTCTTCCTACCTGCTTCTGGATAATGATGAATATTCAGGGTATATCACAGGGTGAAACCATCTACAAACTATATCCTGTTTTTGTTTTGTTTCTACATTGATATAGCTGAAGCTCTCTTAAAATGCTTCATTTGTAGGTAATACTTCTCATTTAATATTTCTCCAAAACAGCAAATGCAGTCACACTGGCTGCTGACAACTCATTATTATTGCTCTCTGGTAAGTCAAGGGTATGCTATTTTCACTACTTATTTCTTCTTTTTAAATGGAAAACTCCCAGGACACTGCACTGATTTGTAGAAAAAAAATGAAACATTTATTTTGCTCACGAAGAATTGAACGAGTTTCTCATTGCCAAATGACATTTGAGACTAATATAGATCAAGGGCAGACAACTTTTGTAGTTCTAGAAGTTATTCCATTGCTCCAACAATAGTCTGAGGGCTAAAAGAACATTTCTGCCACACAACCAAATTGCTCATGGATTGTTAGACTCTGTAATAGGCATGTTGCCCATCACATTTAAGGACTTTACATTTATGAAACAGCTGGGCCATTACATACAAAATCCAGAGAGAAATAACATTAAAAGCAATTTATTTGACCATACCTTAAAGAAATCTCTGCTCCATATGCTGGGGCCAGATGAAATCGCATTGAGTGCTAGATCTGATCAGCAATGCTCACTTGAATTTTCACTAAGGTTGACAATCCTAAAAAATATTGCCTAAGATGCAGAAGACCATGGGTGCAGCACAAATTTGGTACAGTATATGCTGCTCTTAAAAAGTGAATACATAAAACTTTTACTCAGATAAGAGTATGTGCTTATATCAGCAATAGCAGATTTCTGGGTTCAGAGCCCTTCTTAAACTCCACAGTTATCACAGACTGACTTTAACATGCATAGTATAGCTAGGGTGCATACATTCACTTGTTTCACAGAAAATCAAGTTTTACTGTACAATCAGCAGCGAACATACAAAGCTATCATGAAATAACTCACAACTGCTATTTGCTGAAAAACTACATATAGGGAAGCTGTAATACTGCAATAATTAATTCACATAAATCACTTTACAGTTTGCCCCGTTTTCATCAATGTGCCTTCTTAAGCTTCTGTGCAGCTAAGAAACTTGGCCACTCTGTATGTGACATACAGCTGGGCAGAACATAATGAAAAATCAAATAAGGATACATCTTTTACATGATTAATCAGAGTAAACAGATTAGTTTGTAACAAGGCAAAAAGGCATCCCAATTACAGCCTGGAAGAAAGCTCCCTAGCTTTAAAAGAAGTATAAATAAAATACAAAAAAACCCCAATGGTATAAGTCTGGGGTATCTGACCTGTGGGACATATTTAGCCCTTCAAGACATTTTCGTGACCTATTCAAGACCCCACCCCCTTGGCAATTTGGCAGTGGCAAGTTTAACTTTTTACCAATACTATTCAATGCTGCTTCCTCACTGTGGGAGCACTTTTACAGTGCTTGGCATTAACTTCCAGGAGGGGGGAACGGACACATACAGGATTGGGACAGAGACCGCTGCTTGCGCCCACTCATCAGATCATCCTTATCATTGGGGTGGGGCCGCAATGTTGAAGCCTCTCTGCCCATCCCGGTGCCAAGATCAGGGTACTCCCTTGCGCGGCTCACCAGGTGATGATTTATGCGTGGGAAGAGTGAGAACCTGTATCCTAGTACCAGGAGAGCTGTCCCTTCCCTTGTTCATTATCTGCAACCCGTGTGTGTGCATGTGTGCGCGCGCGTGCAGGGGGCAGGCATGTGGGTTTATGTGTGTGTTTCTTTGGGTGTGTAGCTGATGTCTGTTATGTGTGTATGTGCTTACATCAGCAATACCAGGTTTCTGGGTTCAGACCCCCTTCCTAAACTTCACAGTGATCACAGACTGACTTTAACATACATAGTATGGCATGAGTGAGATGGAAAGACTTTCCCCACCCAGAATTAAAATGCTATGTTAAGTTCAATTTCCTTTCCCCAGTGATTCCAGCCCGGTGTGGTCTTTACTTTTTGGAAAACACACTAACCAAAGGCTGCATTAGAGAAGACAATGGTGCTAAGAAATGTATGCGCAGATCTTCGGAGAACTGCTTGTCCTAAAGCTGTGGAAGCAGCAGAACTCCTTGAGGAATGAATTGTAATGTCTTTTGGTGGGAAATGACCCTGGTACTAATAAGCCAAACTAATCCAATCACTCATCCAATTAATCACTGTGGAAGTGGAAACCCTGGAACTCCAAGAAAGCTGGCCATCAGATATGCAATCAGTGGCTATTAGGCATGATGGTTATGTTCTCTCTCCACTGTCAGAAGCACTATGCCTCTAAACGCCGGTTGCTAGGAATCAGAAGCAAAAAGTGTGCTGTTGCACTCAGCTCCTGTTTACAGGATTCACATGGGCAACCTGTTGGCTACTGTGAGGACAGGACGCTGGTCTAGTTGGGCCGTTGGCATAATCTAGCAGTGCTCTTCTTCTGCTCTTAACAAGATTCAAGTGTGTTTTCTTCTCCAAAACAGAAAACTGAAAACTCTTCCAACATCCACAAAGCGCCATTCTTTCTCCTTGGATGAGGCAGAAAGAAGGCAAGACCAACTCTTCAGTCCTAAAGAACTAGTTAACCTTTCAAATTGATGCATCGTTCTTATTTTATTTAAAACCTTTCTCAGAAGAGTCCAGGGCTGTGTACAAAAACATGAATAAAATTATTAGAGAGATGCTTGAAAATTACTGGTTGCTGGGGGAAAACAATGGGGGTGTCTTCATTGTGTTCCTGGAAACATCTGGCTGACGAGGTCATGTTGAAGATTAGATGCACCATTAATCGGATCCAGTAGAGCTCTTCCAAGGGCTCTCCTTATGCTCCTTTATATTTACCAAGTGAAGGCGGTTGCTGCACCATTTCCTGTTCTCTCACATTAGCTATATGTGTTAGCAAGGTTGAAGAATGCTTCTGCTAAAGGAAGGCTTCTTTTAAAACAAAGTGTGGACATGTGACTGTATTTTACCTTTGCAGTTCTTTGTGTGAACCATAAGGTGTTCTACTCATGAAGCGGATATTATTTTAAGAGAACGAGCTTTGATGTCTCAAAGAAAAGTGATGTTTCTAGTATTGAAAAAGACTAAAAAGAGAATTTCAGAAATGATCCTGTAAAATCATTTCACTTTATTTTACATTGTGCCTAATGAAAAACAAGGAGGGACAGTGTCATACCAAAAATAAGATTATATTATGGAATACCAGATTTTCTGTAATTTTCAGGATTTTCCTTCTTCTTACGTTTAGTACCCAGAAGCATTAGACTTCAATTACAGTGGTACCATGTGGTACGCTTCAGGTTACATACGCTTCAGGTTACAGTCTCCGCTAACCCAGAAATAGTACCTCAGGTTAAGAACTTTGCTTCAGGATGAGAACACAAATCGTGCTCCGGCGGCGCAGTGGCAGCAGGAGGCCCCATTAGCTAAAGTGGTGCTTCAGGTTAAGAACAGTTTCAGGTTAAGAACGGACCTCCAGAACGAATTAAGTACTTAAGCCGAGGTACCACTGCAGTGGCAAAACAGGCGAGCTTCTGCTGGGAAACTAAGGGATAAAAATGGACACAAATCTTGATACACATCCTGACATTCAAGCCAAACTATGCTATGGTACTAGACCAGAAAAACTTTAAATGCAAATCTTCTACACTTGCACGGAAAGTGTTGGTGAGCGAGGAGCAACTGAGGAACCACAAGGGACAGGGAATCTGACCCTTCCCCCATGTTTGCACCTGCCCAGCTGAGGTCAGAAGACATTGGGAGATAGTCCACGGAAGTTGAGAGGTGGGAAGTTTCAGTACCTCCAGGCCATGGACCCTCTTCTCCTTTCCTTTACATTCCACCCCACCTCACCTTCCTTTGCCCATGAACAAGGTAGATCAATGTTCAACAACACCAGTCTGCCACCATCACATACATTTTGGATCTTAAAAGCTCCACCAACACAAAACTTAGCCCCCTTTCTCATAGTTCTATCTATAGATCATAGTGTGAGAGCACATGCTTAGTATTCAGAAGGTCCCAGGTACAATCCTCAGTGACTTCTACGTGACAGGGTGGGAAAGACTTCTGCTAGAAGCTCTAGAGATCTGCAGCTATAGTATTAGATTAGATCAGACTAGGCGCAAGGTAGTCTCAAATGTTCATATTGCCTACTGGGTAGAGATCTCACCTTTAATGAATAGAGATAATAAAATTACATTTAAAAATACTGCTTCTTCAAGTTTTATAAGCCCTAAAATCTGCACTTTAATCTTTCTTCTCATCCAGATACTGTAAGAAGACTTGTCTTTCTAGTAAATGAGCTTATTGTATGAGGGACATGTAAGCTTACCCGCACAGTCTAGAGTAGCAAGATCTTCCACTCTTACAAACAGTCAAGTACGGATACAAAATGAATTCTTCTGAACAAAGCTATGTTTCCTTAATAACAACAGTTGTATAAACATAAGGTCTTCTCTGTTAAAGGGAAACAGACATCAAAAAGCAGTAAAACATGGAACCCTAAACCCTTCTTTCTTTGAAGAAATGTGTTTGAAGCGAGGTGTTTCTAGTTATGGGTGAGTGAAATGAGAATTCAGCTGCAACAAACGGACATCCAGCCCCTATGAAGGACTAATTAGATCCATCTGAGAAGCTGTGTCTATACTGCTTTACACATTTCAAAAAGGGAAGCTCTGGTCTAGTCTTTTGAAAAGACTACATCAAAACAGTTAGTCACATCTAGCCACTACAGCGGCGTTATTTTCTTTTCTTTTTTCTTATAGAGCATTAAGAGCCATATTAAAGCCATGTTAATAAGCCTGTCTTGCCCTGAGAAAGGCAATGAAATTTGGAGCGAAGAAAGCAAGCCTGGGCAGCATTGCTCCTAGAAATCTCCCCACTAAGCCTGAATTTCAGAGGTGCTGATGCAAAAGGAAGTAATCCAGCACATCACATGTGCTCAAATCAAATAAATCAGCTAAAAATGAAGTAGCAGCAACCAGGACACACAGAGCTAACTACTATTTCTGTTGATTCATGTCTAGCCTCTCCATACAGCACTCAACATGCTGATAAAAGATAACTACTGCTGCTATGCCAGCAAAAGGAGCTCACAGTTATCTTGTCGGTCTTAAAAATAAATGGTCTCAATCTACCTCATACGCCTATGTGCCGCTCCCATTAATTTCAGCAAAGCTTGTGCAGAATGTTTTCTAAATGGATTGTGCCTAGAGCATTCATTTTGTATCCCTGCCTCCACTCACCGCTGTCCCCAGCCACACCCCGGAAACTGTGATTCTTTCTATTCATCAGACAGCGGCCCAGTTCACAAGTCATGGTAAACAATAGTTAGTGGATTTTCGGTAAACCTGTTGATCTTGGCCACTTTGTTCCTCCCTGCTAGTGTGCCAAAGAAACAAACTATGCGCCTAGTCTGGCATTACATCCAAAGTGGGGACTCTGACTTCTTTTATTCAAACCAACCACGATCATTAAACCAAAAACAAACCTAGGTTACAGAACATAGCTTGTTTGGAGTGGAACAAATCAAATCACAATCCTTGGTTCAAACACAAACGTTTCTCCTTTACATGATGTGCAAACAGGACCTTAATGTCACTTTGCATAATAGGTACCTGCATTATTCCCTGTTCTCCACTGTCAGATGGTGTTCAAGGACTGCATGCAGAAGAAGAAAGAAGAAACCACTGTAGCAGCATGCTATGGGGTTATTATAAATCATATTGTAGTCAGAAGCAAGCACAAAACATTCCTTTTTTGACCAGCAGACACGTTTTGAGAAAGTACTGTGGGCACCAGTCACAAAATGGCTGCTATAGGAGTGTGGAATAACACAAAATTAGAGAAAGCATGGTAGCCATTGCTGCCCTCTGCCACCTCACTTCCAGACAACCAAGGGAAGTCAACTACATATGTCTTGCTGATCCCGATTATGGAAATCACACAATACTGATTTCTCTCTCTCTCTCTCTCTCTCTCTCTCTCTCTCTCACACACACACACACACACACACACACAGACGCTGTTGCTGTTCAGTAACTTGAAAGCAGATCCCTGTACCACAAAAAAACACACAATGTGGCCACACATACTCACTCACTTGCACACACATGTAGTTTCAAAGCTATGAACAGAAGGCCAGCATGAGTGGATCCAGCAAGAAAGAAATGGGTTCATTTGTATAATTGGTCTTTTGACCAAATTCCCAAGTTAGCTGAAACATTGGTATGGCTGAAAATGAAGGGGGGGGGTGTGATTTCTAAAACCTGACCCAAACATGTTCCTCATGCAGTCTTGTCCCATTATGATTTATCACTCATTTGTTGCTGAATGTCTAAAGCCTCAACTGAAAAGCACTGAGTTAGGGATAACTTCAGCTCTACATGCAATGTTTGATGTATCAGGTGCGCAATGGCCATTATCTATCTATGCTGATGTCATCATGCATGATGAAAATGCATGTTTCATTTGAAAGGTGACTTTAATTTGTGGAAATGTACCGTATTTTTTGCACCATAACACTCACTTTTTTCCTCCTAAAAAGTAAGGGGAAATGTCTGTGCGTGTTATGGAGGGAATGCCTACAGGTGGCATGCCTACGGATTTTCCTCCTCTAAAAACTACGTGCGTGTTATGGTCGGGTGTGTGTTATAGAGCGAAAAATACGGTATTTTGAATGTTATTTTATCTGCCATTAATATAAAAGTGTACACATCCAAATTTCAAGCTACGTTAGAGTATCTCTGAGAAACATTGAGCGATTGAAATACGCAGGACCTCTTACAGGGCAGGTAAACAATTTTACAGCCAGAAGGAGCAGGAAAAGACCTCATGTGGAAACAGTTAAAAATATATATTTGAGGTGTGAGGATCCAAAGAAAATAAAGTGGGGTGGTTAATTTATTCAAGGTCTGAATGAATAGGGAAGATTTTGCTTGACACATAAAAGATAACAGCAAAGGTGTCAGGGTTGATCTTCCTTGGGAAGCTCCATAGTTGGGAATGAACCATAGAAGAATGTTCTGCCATCACTATCTGCCTGCTCTGTGCTGGCAATACACCTGGAGAAGGGCTTTCCTCTCAGCTACCAGGTGGGTTCCTTACGTAAGTGGCCAATCTTTTGGGTATGCTGAAGCTAGACTCTTTGCGGTGGGCAATCACTGCCACTCTCCAGATGTTGCTGGACTACAACTCCTATCAGCAAAAACTCAAGGGCCACAGGTTATCCACTCTTTCTTTAAGGCAATGATCCCATACTATCCCAGGCTTAAAAGGTCTAAGAGAGGGAAGCAAGTCTCTAATTGCTTTATCCAAAACATTCATAACTATGAAAACCTCTGTCATGCCCCACTAATTTACCTTCCCTCCACCAAACCTTAAAATCCCTAATGCTTCATCCTTTTACTGTAGACATTGTGCCCCGGTCCTTTCATGGTTCTAATTTCCATTTCCTGCATCTTTTCTAGCTCTACAGTATTATTTTACGAGATGGGGCAACCAGAACTGTATGCAGTATTCCAAATATAGCATTCCTGTGCAATGCCAATCATCTGTTGTATAATATATAGCAGCTTCCTACACCAAATGCCTCTCCTCCACCACATTTTTGTGTGCCTCCATTCAGGTACGCAGGAAAGATTGAGGCGGCGGCAATACTGGCAAGAATTCTCAAGGATAGCGGCTGCTGAAAATATAAAGCTTTGCATACAGACAGGGTTGGCTCCACCTATAGCCTTAGCTTTCTACACAGCTCAGTGGAATCTGCTTCTTGCATCCATGTGTCTCCTTAATGTGAACAGGGAGACCAACATCAAAGAGGTTAGGTTTCCATTCATTTTTAAAAGGACAGCGGGAGAGTAGGGGGAGGGGACCAAGAATATGGCTGGAATGTATACTGGTCAAAAAAGGTCATCACCCCAACACAAGAGGACATAAGATTCCAAAACAAAATGGTAAGCATGAAAGATGAGAAGGGACAGGAAGTTGATTAAATAGAAAATATTCCACAACACTATAAATATTTATGCAAAGCAAATTCTGCAAAGCACTGAGTATTGCTGGAGCCATGAACACACTTATGTAAATAGGGAAAATACAGGTGCCAAGTAAGGAAGAGGTGTTCAGCTTAATTACAAAACTATTTCAAGACATCATTAACAACTTTTAAGTGTTCTTTAAAATATACAGAGAATTGTTAACATGCATGTCAAGAAAGCCCATGGAATTATTTTCTAATGTTTATTAGTGTTTATTTTTCAAGTTTATTTTGTAAAAGCAAGCTTTTGTGGAAGTGAACTCATTGGAGAACTCGTTCTTAATTCCATTTCAGAACACATCTGGTGTGTTTGCCAGCTTTGAGAAAGACAACGGCTCCAGTTTAAAAGAAGTAGCCTGAGTTAAGAATACTTGACATTCAAGTGGCTGGAAACAGGATGTGTGGAGCTAGCCATCTCTAACCCTTTATCACCAAGACGTTAAATATCAGGAGGATACCAAAACGAGCATGCTTTCCAGTTTCCCAATTCAGACATTCACAGCAGAGAGAGAAGTAAACCAAGTAAATACTGAGAAAGAGAAAAGGATGCATCTATGGAAAGATAGCACAATTATCTTTTACTCCTTTATTCCTCGCTGAACATTCCTCCTCTTGGTGGCAGGAAAATTACAGAGTGGTGAATTAGATAGATTCAACATTTTACGATACTGGGCTACTGTATGTAGATTCACCATTGTTTATACTTCTATATTCTTCTAGCCTCTACCTATTAGCTTTACAATAAATTTAACACTATTTAGCTCCACAAAAGCATTCCACTATGGAGAAATATGGTCACTGCTAAGATATTTATTGTACTGTTATTCTTTCAAGGTGTCTAGACAACATGAGTTCCATTGTTCTCTGCAAGGTTCTCTCCACAAACATTAGCGTGGGTAAAAAACTCCAACCACTTGCAGCTTAGAAGCAACAAGGTGGAGCGCCTCCCCATATGGAACAGTTAAGTGCCCTTCCATGTCAAGAGGAATAATAATAATAATAATAATAATAATAATAATAATAATAGTAATAATGATTTATTTATTTATTTATACCCCGCCCATCTGTCTGGATTTCCCCAGCCATTCTGGGCGGCTTCCAACAAAACACTAAAATGCAATAACCTATTAAACATTAAAAGTTTCCCTAAACAGGGCTGCCTTCAGATGTCTTCTAAAAGTTTGGTAGTTATTTTTCTCTTTAACATCTGGTGGGAAGGCGTTCCACAGGGCGGGTGCCACTACCAAGAAGGCCCTCTGCCTGGTTCCCTGTAACTTGGCTTATCGTAGCGAGGGAACTGCCAGAAGGCCCTTGGCACTGGACCTCAGTGTCCAGGCAGAACGATGGAGGTGGAGACACTCCTTCAGGTATACTGGACCGAGGCCGTTTAGGGCTTTAAAGGTCAACACCAACACTAGGGGATTAACAGCCAAGTCCTTTTGTAATTTCTCTCTTCTTCTTTTGTATATTGAAACCAGTACGATACTGTACGTGGCCAAGAGAAGAAAAGAGAAGGGGAGGGGAGACCAAATGGGACTGCTGTAGACACTACAAGGAAAAGGAGAGAAGGAAGAAGGCAACTTGCCTCGCCCCAAACTTCTTGCTTAAACCTAATCGATTGCATGCTGGGAAGGACTGATCTGAAGGCATGAAGAGTCTAGTGTCTTAAAAAAAAAAAATCAGCAAAGATTAGGCCCTGCCTCTTGGACCAGAGGAAGGCCCTCCTGAAACCATGATCTGGTACACACATAATGCGAAAACAAGCCATGACTTAGCATGAAGGTGCAAATGTGCAGCTTCCCAGAGAGATCACATTCACTTTCCTCAGCCTCCCATCCTACTGCAATGCTGCAGGCAAGCAAAGCCATGGTTTGGTTCAGCATTATGTTCAAACTGGGCTCATGATTTATCTTTCTCCACACAAAACTGGTAGCCAAGGTTTGTTCTATGTCTTGCTGCTCATGGTCTTTCTGGGGGAGATAAGCTATGAGCCTGGGTTCAGATGTAACGATGAGCCAAAATATGGCTTAGCTTACAGCAACGTAGCAGCAGGAAGACTGGCGTAGAAGCAAAGTGATCAAAATCTTGACTCTAGGAAGCCACAAATTTGCTTGTTTATGCTAGTTTGGCTTAGTGTTGAATTCAAAATGGGCATTTATCACAACATACAGTGTGAAAGAACAGCACAAAATCTGACCTGCCCTTACATAAAATAGCTAGTTAGAATAGAAAGGTCACCCAAACGGGCTGTGAAAATTCATCAGCAGGAAGTTTCAGTTCTCAGACATTTCCAGGCAAAAAACACACAAACACACACTTTCTCCATTGTGCCATATTGTAGCCTTAAGCATGTTGAATAATATGCAGCGTTAGCACACAGCTCAGAGACTGACCACTTGTGCATCTTTCTTGGAGTGCATACTTACCTTGTTTTCATGACGTCAGTTTCAAAATCTTCTAAAAAAAAATGCTACTGCAGTGTTACCAAATCTAACACCAGCCTTACATCAGGTATGTGCCTTTAGCCACTCGTCTCCACCAAACACCAAGGATTCCAGTGTTTGAAACAAAATAACTTGGTGTATGGGCTGCTTTTATTATGTAGCAATAATTCAGTAATAATTTTTAGACAGTTCTGATAGTAATTTCCCGTTTTTATTACCATCATATTGCTAAGAATCATCTTATCATCATTATGAAGTGTGTGCAAATAAATAAGGATTTCAGCTTCTAGTTTTGGGGCGAAAGTCAATACCACATAACAATAAAATCTTGACTGCTTGTGAATAGAGAACAATGGCTTACCAAGAATGTAGACCCTTGACATGAAGCTATAACTGAGTGAGTTGTTTCCCCCAGCTGGATTGATAGCTCCCAGTTGTTAGCATCAGGTGGAACAACAGAAACCCTAAAGAAACAGAAAGATGAATAAGAGTACTTTAAACATCCTCAACCCATGTTTCATCACTGGCTCTCTCCATGGTTTTTATCACAAGATTTAAAAAAATAAATAACTACGACTTGGATCATATACTATATGCATATAAATTTTTCAGATGCCTTGGTTTATTTATTCCGCCTCTCCCACAAGGCAGCTTACAACACCTAGCAAAACAATATTGTAAAAATATCCCATAGACACAAAACAACCCCAAAAATTTTTGCAGCCGACTTCCAAACATGTTATTTTCCTGAGGCAGACGGGTCTCTGCACTCTACGCATGGCTTCCTGACAATATAGCTTGCATTTAGTAACAGCCTTTTACAAATGTTAGAACCATGACATTTCAGGTGACAACTTTGGAGGGAGTCATGTAGCTGAAGTATGGTGAAAATCTGATTTATAGCCACATGTAACCTTAGCTGCAAGAACATCATAAGGAAAGGCATAAGTGACAGAGCACATGCTTTGCATCCACAATAATACTAGATCACCAGTTTAAAGTATTGCAGGTAGCAAGATCTCTGCTCAGATCTTGAAGATGTTTTAACAGTCAAGGAAGGACATTATTTAAAAAACCAGACCTTCTTTATTAATCACTGATGCCATCACGAGAAGACTTAACTGACAGCATAAAAAGACAAATGAAGCTCTCAGTGAAAGTTTAAGAATCATCATATGAAAGATGATTTTGTGCTCACCTGCTGTAGATACTTTAGGTATGTTTTAATCTTGTTAGCTGTTGAGCATACCCATGGAAAGGGATCTAATAAATAAACACGCTAAGTAATTACAAAAATATTGAGTATTAGTTCCTGCTTGTAGACTTCCCATAGACCTTTGGCTGGCCACTGTGAGAACAGAATGCTGGACTAAATGGGCCTTTGGCCTGATCCAGCAATGCTGATATTTTAGCATTAAGATGGGTTTACATTTTTTTTAAAAAAAATAATCTTAAACTGACTGTGGATTTCTATGAAAACAATGGTTTTAAGATAAAGTGGAATTCCAATTTTACCAGGTAAGGAGGTGGGAAATCACTTTCAAAGGCCTTTGTTTCTTGTGTATTTATTTGTTGCAGGTTTGTAACATATCCAGCCCCACTAACTATATCCAATGGAGGAAATAGCTTAGAGAGTAAATGAAACTGCAGACTTCAGGGGACAGAATCGAACTCTGAATAAATTCTTAGAGCACACAACACCAAGTAAGATGAAGCCAACAAGTGAGATGCAGCCCACAATACAAATCAGGAATATCGCAAGCTGTCAAAGAGAAAGTTTTAGACAGTTGCTGGTCTCCCAATGCAACCTTTACACATTTCAAGAACTCCCTGTAGAAATGCACAGACTAAGCAGTTTGTCCTTTCACACTGTCCTTAAGCTGCATTCTGCCGTGATGTTCCAGACATTTGACAACAATAGTTAGGCTGTGCCAGCTGCTTACTGCGCTAATCATAATTTCACATTGTTACCCTGTGCTCTCTCCCATCCTTTTCATTTGGCTACCTGTTCATTACCATAATTGGGCCACTTTTCTCCTTGAGTTCTTCCCCTGTGATTGTATGCCCCTGTTATCACTCAACATATGCTTAGTGATTTGATTATGACAGAAGCCTATTGGTTTCCTGCTCTCGACATATACTTCAAATAATCCTAGAGAGTACACTACTATTCTTAATTACTTTTGTAGAAAAAAGGAAGAAAGTTATTCTCAGGATTCTTAGGTAACAAGCAAAAAATGGTATCAGGATAAACCTGCCCACAACTATCTCACACGAGGTAAATGGCAGGTTGAGCACCTTATGAGTGATATCTTACCAAGACCAGAATGGACCAGAACGATCCGTTTGTGATCTCCTCTGAAATACCAAATCATATGTACAAAAGGCCATTCTAAAATTAAAGCATGTAGAATCTACCTTTTGGGGAATACAGCAGTTAAGATAGGGCCTATAGCTCAGTGGTACATTTCAAGCTCTGTGTGTAGGCATTTCCAGGTTCAAGTCACGTGATCTCCAGCTTATGTCAGGTGGCAGGAATGAGTCTTTGGAGGGCCACTACTTGTCAGAGCAGGTAATATTGGGTGAGAAGGGGTCATTTGTGAAAACTCCTGTGTCCTTTTGAAGATTCCCCAATGTTTATCACAGCAAGCTTATGAAAAAAGTGTGTGTATTTGACCAACAGAGAGAGTAGAATGCATTTTAAGAGCCATGGCAGTGTTGCCTAGTCAATAACATATTTATTTACTTTTTGACTGTGTTCTCTTCCGTTGCATGAATTCTGATGCAAATTAATAATACTGAGATGGAGGGAAGGACCAGCAATTGTGAGTTTCTACAATCCATTGATCAAATATTTATTATTATTTCACAAAGACTGGGTTCTTTAGCACTATTAGATTATGAGACAACAAAATAATGCTTTTCTTCACCCTCAACCACCTTTTGTTTAAACAGCGAAAGCTTGAAGGAATGTCTACTCAGACCAAAGTTTATGCAACTTTCTTCACTTCTACGCTTGTTTACTAGCACACTGAAATAGCATCTGCTCAAAGAGTGTTTTGTGCAACTTAGTGCTAACATCAACAGATTAATCTGCATCCTTATTTTTTATGAAGAACAGTTCACTAGGTATACATTTTGTATTGGGTCTGCCACCAACCTCTTGTATTTCCAGTGCTTTGTGTGTTTTTACAATTCTAGCATTAGTTTATGACAGTTGCATTTTTCATTTTCTTATTACCAGAGTTCTGGTTCACTACGCTTACCACAATATGTGCAGTATTAGCAGAACAACCTTTCCACTGTTGGAAAAAGACACAACCCCAGACATAGCTACTACGTCATATGACTGATGTTAAATGATTCATATAACAACTTGCCAAATCATTGTGAACTGTTAATCAGGCAACAGAACTGAGCAACAAGGAGCAACAACATGGACATGCCAATGAAATCAGTCAGTTGCCCATTCAAAGCATTTGCAACTCTTGCTCACCTAGATAGAGCTACCATGGTAGCATCAAAATCCACGTTTCCCTGATAGCTTCTGGAGTTGGTTTAGTTTGGAGAAGCCATATACTTATGATCTCATTTAAAATCATCACTAATTTTCTGATTACTGGTTCATTTTCATTGTCAATAGAACTTTCACAAATGATTCCTGAATGAATTTTGGGTAGATATAAGCCAGTTTTCTCACCTGCTTACCATTTATGCCTATCACTAACAAAACCCCCTAAAAATGTTGATAGCTAGCACAACACTGCTAAAGAAAGAAAATATGCAGAGTCAAATTGTTGGGTGTTGGCTTTTTTTTACTTATTTGCATCCTCTTTTTAAAAATATTTTCTTTCATAGTGGATTCCGAAATCAGAAGAATAACTACAATTAAAACTAAAATATCATAAATATCACACACAACAACGTAAAAAAAATCCCTGTCAACTACTTACAGGGTTTTAAACTAAAACCCAGTGCCCTGTGTAACAGGTGACAGTAAAAGTCAGAATATTCTAATAGTGGTGGGAGGAAGAATTGAGAGTCTTCAATTTTAGGACCAGTAGTTTGACAGAATCTGGGCTTAAAGTGGAAAAGTTGGTCTGATGGTGCACTCATTCCCCTTGTGAGACAAAAAGACAGCTGCAGTTATAGCATGAAATGGAAAATGGTAGAAAGGTGTTAGCTATGATCAAAGGAGTTGTAAAACATTTTCCAATACTACTGCTATTAGAAGAAAAGGTCATCCTGACAGTGAGATAACGCCCATTTTCTGAAACACTAAGTTCATCACTTAAAATCCAGAAGTGGAGCAAAAGTCAGGTGTAGACACAGCTTTAGGTGCAAACTGAGCAAGACACCACTGGGATTTACCAAAGGCAGGGGAAAACCATGCAAAATATTAACTGGAATAGGCATAGCTTGGAACTTATATGCACAAAGAACTACAATATGCTGCTACTTCCATTCTTGCTTCCCTGCCAAATGGTTTGGTTGTTTCTGTATGAAGCATCAGCGTTCACAGCTTGTATTTTCCTTGCTGCAATGGATTCTCAGCTAGAGAACCTGCAGAACATCAGAAAAACAGGATGCCTAAAAAAGAGATGGACATCACCCGTAGTTAAACTAAACTATATAAAAACCAAAAGCAGCAATGTAAAGTTTCATTCATATAATCTAGAATAAATAGCTGCTCTACTCAGGCTTAGATTGTCAGCGGCCAATCAGCTTGTAGGGGCTCAATATCCAGTTTGCCACAAAGGGGTGCTCCCCCCACCTCTATTTGCAACTGCTGCAGATGATGTAATGGGATATGAATTACTGTCACAAAGGGTTATGAAAATAAAAGTATAGATTTATTTAATAAAATTCAAACTATCAGGTGTATGGAGCTTAAGGTGGGGGAATCTACATTAAAGTGCAATTTGTCTTCAGACTCTCAGGTAAGAATCTGAGCAACCCCAACATTGCAAAACTATGTTACATGACACACCGCAAATACATGCGGCTATTTTTTCCTGTTGCACAATTATGTATTTCAGCAGCTAAATAAAAGTGATATATTGACTTAAAACAATATTAATGGTCAAAGAATAATTAAGAAATCCTTCATCATAACTTTCTCAGCGGGAGGCCTATAAACGATCAAGAATAATGTGCTGTATTCTTTAGGCACTGAGGTCAATTCCTGCATACAAATCTTTACAGCAGAAGTGGGGGGAAGAAAAAACCCCTTCAGAAAGTGGGCCATTCATCTGAACCAAGTTCAGAGAATTTCCAGCACTGTGAAAAGATATGTTATGCAAGCACATAGATGTATTCAGTGGGGGTAGGCTGAACCAGCTACATGGAGACTACAAAGAAGCCCTCCCATGGCTCATGAATAAGTCGAGGAAATGATCAGAAAAAAATAGAGAGATGTTTAGACAGATGGCCCACTTAAAATGCCTGGGACAGGGCATAAGCAATTTTAATGAAACTTTAGATCTAGCATAGAAATTGTGGTTTTCTTCCAAAAGGAAGGAGGGGTGGGGTGGGGAGGGGGAGGAAATCAAGAAAGGCAAATAGAAATTTAACAGTTCACACAACAGTCCATTTTATGGCATAAAAAGACAAAGCATTTTTCAGCATTGTTTGTTGAATAAGTTCATATAAAGAAGGATCCTTCATCGTGCCTTCGGTTATCAAGAGGAATATAAAAGCATGCAATAGATAGATTAAAGGAATTTTAAACAGAAGCCGACTGCCAAACAAAACAAAAATCGTAGCTTTTACTACTCCAGTGCTTTCAACATTTTCCAGCATAAAGATTCTCAACAGCACACACAAAAAAAGATAAAAGCAGGGCTTTCATATTTTTGAGAACTAAAATATGGAAAATATTCTACTCACTTATTTATCATATATAAATACATGCAGGCACACCCAATATGCTCCTCACTCTTACAGAAAATACACTAAGTATATCTGTACATTAAAAAAGAAAATTAGATTGCAACGTATTTAATTGACTAAACCATGGGGCACACCACCCAAGGTTTGCTACCTCAGATTACCTTTACAAAGCCACTACTCAACAGTATTTGCAGAATGAGTTTTTAAAGATGCTTTTATATAAAACTATCTAAATTTCTGCCCATATAAAAGACAGTCTTTGATTTTTTTGATGCAGAAGTCAATGGAACAGTAGCTATCCCACACCAACAGCTATTCATGGAGGACAGGGGGCTGATTTCTCACTGTTTTTTCTCTCTCTTTAAACCTAAATGCAAGAAAGCCAAACCCTCCTCAGGATAGTAAGGGGCACTAAAACTGGAAGAACATGGCCAAATAACAACTGTCCAGAAATTGACTTAATAATACGGAATGGTGCACACTTTTTTAGGAAATGCAAATTCCTTCACGCCGAACATTCACATGACATAAATGAATCTGCATTTACCACAAGAAGTGTGCACCTTTGGTTCTATTCAGATTTCAGGTCAAAATATATTTTTTTTAAAGTCCAAATCTGTGTCAGTGCCCATTTGAGGTTGGTTTGCAAGCAACCATTTGTGCTAACCATGGTTTGCAGCAACTAGATTTACAACCACTAATAAACAGTTACGGCCATTGCTCTATGGAGAAATATGCCATTATTTACGTAATGACCATGTCAATACAGTGGTACCTTGGTTGTCGAACTTAATCCATTCCAGGAGTCCTTTCGACTCCTGGAATCATTCGAAAACCAAGGCGCAGCTTCCGATTGGCTGCAGGAGCTTCCTGCACTCAATCGGAAGCCGTGTCGGATGTTCGGCTTCTGAAAAATGTTCACAGACAGGAACACTCACTTCCGGGTTTGCAGCGTTTGGGAGTCAAGCCGTTCAACAACCAAGGTACCACTGTACATAAAGGGTTGTATTCAGACTTATGCTCAGAAGAGCAGGAAAAAACAAAGGGGGTGGATTTTGCCAATTCCTCCTTTTCCCTGTAGCTCCCAGGAAACTCCCTTCGGAGGGATGCAGAGCCATGAGAAGTGGTACAGGGGTCTGCTCCAGAAGGAGGTCTCTGCTGCATCTCAGTTGCTTACATAAACGGAAAGAACTATTCCATTCACAGAAGTGACAGTCAGGGTCCAACCTGTGTACTTCACAAAGGAATTAAGTTTTGGAAAAGACAGTCCTTGTTTCAAGCAGCTTTCAAGCTAGATTTTAAAAAGAAATAGAAGGACAAAAGGAAGATGGGGTGGGGTGGGGAACAGGAAATTATTGATATTAATGGAGAATATGAACAATGACTTGCTTACTTCAGCCAAGTCTATCTGAATTTACAAAGATGTAAAAAACCTATGCCTTGGGTCATAAGTGAAAGCCTATACAGTCTTAAAAATAAGCATGTTTGAAACCATTTTCCTTTTTTTCCCATTTGCACAAAGTTGGGCAAAATATTCTTCTTCGTTTTTCAGGATAAAGTAAGCACTGTAAGGCTATCTGTTCTACTGGAATAAGTTTCAGTAGTTCATACCAAAGATATACTGAAATCTTTCATATTATACGCTGAATTTCAAAGTGCTTTGGATCAAATCCTCAGCCTACACACAACCGCATCATTAAACTCAACCGGCTGCACCCAGTGATAAAGCTCTGGCGGCACAAGGGTTTTTCCATATGTGCAACAGAACTTCCTGCCAAGTCCCTTCCAGCTTCCTGCACAATCAAGTTTTGGAGGGTTGAGGGACCCTCTGGAGCAGAAATCTGTACCAAGATTTCTTGGTACAGAGAAGAGGAAACAAAGTCCCATTTCACCAGCAGAAGCCCACTGGTGTATCATTAGATACAATCAAATTAGTACAGTGGTACCTCGGGTTCCAGACGCTTCAGGTTCCAGATGCTTCAGGCTACAGATGCTTCAGGTTACAGAACTTTGTTTCAGGATAAGGACAGAAATTGTGCAGCAGCGGCATGGCAGCAGCAGCAGCAGCAGCAATAGGCCCCATTAGCTAAAGTGCTCTTCAGGTTAAGAACAGTTTCAGGTTAAGAACAGACCTCCAGAACAAATTAAGTTCTTTTTTTTATAATAATTTTTATTAAGAGTTTTGTTGATACAATAGAGAAAAGACAGAATAAACAGAAAATAAACATAAGAAAAAACAAGCATAAAATTTAACATCTTGCAGTACCCATCTTTTCTTCATCCTTTGGACTTCCTCACATCTCACGCTCCTGCGTTCCAAATTTATAATGCTTTAGCCAGCAACATATCACCTTATTTCAATTCTTATTGAACACATTTCCAATATTTTGTCCCTAATTTTGAAAATTTTTATCTAGGTCTTAAATATCTAGTTTTAAACACAATGTTTATTCAAAATTTATTTTTCTCATGAAGTTCACTCATTCTCATAATATCTATCAACTAACTTAATGGGCCCTGTTAGTCAAATCTGTCATCCTTCCTAACACTCATATAGTTTACAATGTTTTTGTAGATAATCCTTAAATTTCTTCCAATCCTCTTCCACGGCTTCCTCTCCCAGGTCTCGAATTCTGCCGGTCATTTCTGCAAGCTCCATATAGTCCATCAGTTGCATCTGCCATTCTTCCAGCGTGGGCAAATCTTGAGTTTTCCAATATTTAGCGACGAGTATCCTTGCTGCTGTTGTTGCATACATAAATAATGTTCGATCATTCTTTAACACCCTCTGGCCCACAATGCCCAGAAGGAAGGCCTCTGGTTTCTTGGGAAAGGTATACTTAAATACCTTTTTCAACTCGTTATATATCATTTCCCAGAAGGCCTTCACCTTAGGGCAAGTCCACCAGAGGTGAAAGAATGTTCCTTCAGTTTCCTTACATTTCCAACATTTATTATCGGACAAATGATATATTTTTGCCAGCTTGACTGGGGTCATGTACCACCTATATATCATTTTCATAACATTTTCTTTCAAGGCATTACATGCCGTAAACTTCATACCGGTGGTCCATAACTTTTCCCAGTCAGCAAACATGATATTATACCCAATGTCCTGTGCCCACTTTATCATAGCTGATTTAACCGTTTCATCCTGTGTATTCCACCTCAGCAGCAAGTTATACATTCTTGAAAGTAATTTAGTCTTAGGTTCTAACAGTTCTGTTTCCAATTTCGATTTTTCCACCTGGAATCCTAACTTTCAGAACAAATTAAGTTCTTAACCCGAGGTACAACTGTATTATAAATTTATATGAATTATACATTATTAAATCAGGACTATCGTAAATGTAGGCATTTTGTATAACAAAATCTCAGCATCAATTGTATTACAGTGGTACCTCGGGTTAAGAACTTATTTTGTTCCGGGGGTCCGTTCTTAACCTGAAACTGTTCTTAACCTGAAGCACCACTTTAGCTAATGGGGCCTCCCACTGCTGCCACACCGCCGGAGCACGATTTCTGTTCTCATCCTGAAGCAAAGTTCTTAACCCGAGGTACTATTTCTGGCTTAGCGGAGTCTGTAACCTGAAGCGTATGCAACCCGAGGTACCACTGTATTATATTCAAAACATATATAGTACCCATAAGTAACACTGGTCGCACACAAGCACGTTTAACTGATATAGAGTGCCACAGGGCTTAAATCAGGCATTCCCTACTCCCTAAGCCAGGCAAAATCCGTTTCGGGGGCCTAATCTGGCCTGCTGGTTGGTTTTATCCGGCCCCTATTTTTATCCCTTATTACCTGGGATGATGAAGAAGAAGAGTTTGGATTTGATATCCCTAAGGAGTCTCAAAGCGGCTAACAATCTCCTTTCCCTTCCTCCCCCACAACAAACACTCTGTGAGGTGAGTGGGGCTGAGAGACTTCAGAGAAGCGTGACTGGCCCAAGGTCACCCAGCAGCTGCATGTGGAGGCGCAGAGAATCGAACCCGGTTCTCACCAGATTACGAGTCCACTGCTCTTAACCACTACACCACACTGGCTCTCACACTGGGACACACTGGGATAAAACCCTAAAAAAACCTCAACAACTTCAATCCTAAAAGCAGCTCAACAACTTTGGTCGGCCCTCACGGCCCTTCACTTCATCAAATCTGGCCCTCTTTGAAAAAAGTTTGAACACCACTGTCCTAAGCCATATAGGTGAGATGAAGGAAGCACATGCAATTCTCAAGTAGGAAGTTCCAGTTCTGTAGCACTCACTGCTATTTCGCTCCAAGGTCTCCGGCATTGTTTGAAGCTCTATCTACTTCCCTGTACTCTGCCTCGTTTACCTAAAATTTCCTTGGCCACCAATGCTCAGGACTGGACAGAGAAGGGGAAGACTTTTTCCTCAAACTGCTTTCTGAGGGAACCTGAATTTCCTTCAGGAGAAGAGCAGCAGCAGCGACAATCTTTTTTCACAAGATGGCATGTTGCCCTGCATTATGCAGTCAGGAGGAGGAATTGAGTGTATTCTAGGGCCAACCCTCAGCTAATGGAGAGTGATGATGGGAGAGTTCTATGGGTGTTCCCTCCACAGGCATGTTGATGGGGAGTGTATGTTACTCCAAGGTAGAAGTTTGGAAATTACTGCTTTAGACAAAAGAGCAATTTTCAAAATCTTCTAATAGAGCAAATATTAATGAACTGCATAAGTGAACATTCATGTGAAATAAAGGGGGGGGGGCATTCATCTTTTTTCAGATAAAGAAAAGCTTTGCACTGGGGTTAATTGTTTGTAACAAATCTACATCCCATCAAGTCACTCTGAGTAATTGGGGAGGCTGCTGGAGCCCTGTCTTCTCTCACAGTAGATTATATTCTCAGAGGGGAAAATTGGTAGTTTTTTGGTTGGTTTTTTTTTTTTAAAAAAATGAACACCCCAATACAACATTAGCTATACTCAGCATGTGTAATTAGACCCATTTAAGTCCCTCCAAAAGAGCCCAGGCTTGCACTGATGAATGACTTCCTCAATGGCAGTCCGGGATCAAGTTAGTATTTTAAATTAATTGCTAAGGATTTATTAATATTATGAAACTGCTTTAAATTTGATTTTAATTGTTTTGTTATTATTTAATTTCACGAACCACCCTGAGGGTCCGTTTTGGCTTTGTGCTGGGACAAGAAATATATATATATATATACATATACATACATACATATATATATACACACACACACACACACACACACACATATATATATATATATATATATATATATATATATAATGGCTGACAGAAATAAACATTACTTTTTATAAAATAGACAAGAAACCAATGAGCAGGAGAAAAAGCAGGATGCCAGAGATTGATTAATAAGAGGCATTGTGATGCAGAGGACATTTTCAATGCATCTGGATGAGGCTAAAATGTGATTTAAAGACTATGGATCAAAAAGTCAGGACTGCATCCCCTTCAAACACACACAAGCTTAGCTTGGACTGATACACAACTAAAGAAGACGAAAAGAAACAAGGGCTACCCCTACCATTACCTTAATGAGGGGGGACTGGATCACTAATTACACCCCATTTTATCACACTTAGCCTTGCCATACTATCAGATGCATGCTCAGTAGTATCAGTTCTAGAAAGAGAGCTTCTGAAATGATTTTGAGATGCATTCTCAACAAGGAAAACCAAGGAACACCAACAAGATCAGCACATCCCAAACTGGATGCAAGTTCTTGCTAAAAACTCAGCACTCCATTCTGGCATTCTCAAATTTATCTCCCCCCCCCCTCCACTCCCCTTCCCTTCCCTTCCCTTATGTGACTTGTCTTTCTTTTCATTGGTAAACTTGGGTCTTACTTTCATACGCGGAAAGTACCTGCCACGTACAAAACTGTAACTGAGCTGAACTGCTTCAGGAGACGGTTTCCGTGTGAAAAGCAGTATATGTGACCACAGGCACCTGCAGAAAGTAACTGGCAGAACAACAGCTGACTTGAGATCATCCTTGACAGAAAGAATCTCTGTGTGTAAGCATTTACAGACAAACACACATAAAGATGGGTGCTTGCTTAGTTCTGTATTTAGCTTTATGCTTAAAGCTGAAATTAAGTTTGCAAAGTCTCCAAGCGATAGGTAATAACACCGGGATGACCTGCCTTGGCTTGTTTGTTTTTAAGGGGTATGCATGGATTTAGTCATGTGCCTCTTTAATTAATATGGACGACTGTCCTGAACATAAGTTTTACCTAAAGGTCTCTTTCTATACTGGCGTATCACCTTTTAGACCAATAGCTTGTTCAGTTAGAACAGGTTAGATAAAAATGTAGTATGCTCTCGGGAGGAGTTCTCAGGAAGACAGGAGGACCAATAAATTAACTGTTACCATATGTTTGACTCTTTTGGGCCAAATTCAGTCATAAACCCTTGCCAAACCACATTTTGGCAGAGAATCGCCTAAAGTAGCTTTCACTCTAACTTAAATAAGGAGCAAATGAAAGAGAGCTTGGAAATTAACAGAAGAAACGGCTTTTAAAGCCTATTATTGACAGAATAGCGTGTAGAAAATTATTTAAACAAAGCCAGTAAATGCATTCGGCTGTATCAATAAAGCAACTGGATCATCGAAAGACAATTATTCTCTTAAATTAATGCAGAAAAAGAGCAAGTATTTAAAGCAAACTAGCACTGCAATATCAGATATGTTACAAGTTCGAAATTTGTGAATGACACTATAGTTTTCTTGCATTGTAGCAACATTATTTTACCCCGATTAGCAAAAAAGAAATATTATAGTCTTGCCTGCAAGACATAAAGCAGTAACTTTAACATTTTTACACAAAAAGACCATTTTGAAATATGTATTTTTAAGGGAAACTAGGGGTGATTGTGGTAAAGTGGAAGGAAGAAGTTGAACATTTGTGAATTATAAAACTTATTTTTACAAATATAATAAATGTGAATGGATGACATTTTTACATATAAGGTATCCACTAATGAGCTGATGTATAATATTTTTTGTTTCAGATTTCCAAGCTACATACTCAACAGTAGTCTGCACTGATGGCTATGTGGCTCATCTAAACAAATTTAGGCTACATTTCTATACACATTTACTTGTGAGTAAGTCCACTAGTGGTGCTTGCGTATGAGCAGACATGTATAGGATTGCACTGTTAATTTTAAACACGAAATGTAAAATACACTGTCTAGAAATTGTTGTTTATTTTACAGGAAGAATATTATTCATGTCGACGATTTCTGATTTTGCTGATGAATCTCTTCACCTTCTGACATTTTAAAAGGTAACATTTTTGAAAAGTCGTGGTACTGAAATTACATTAGTTTGCAAAACATACCCACCGTTTAAAGTATTTAAGGGGGTTAAACAAAAATGCAAACACTTAATGCAACATTAAGCATGAGAAATAAAAACTAGATTGCTTAGGAAGCATGCTATGCTGTTACCCTAGTGACAAGTTAAAAAAAAAAGGAAAGGAAAAAGACTGCAAGCTGAATGGCTGTATGATATGAAATTAAAATGTTTCACATTGAACAATCCAAAATGAATTGGGAAAGGTTAGAGCAGAGGAGGGAGAAATCAATTCTCCAATGGCAATGGTGAATAGAAAAGAAGTATGAATAGGATTTGCCAGTGGGGTGCAACAGCTGCCAAATATCCTGCAGCCAAAGAACTACAATAATACTGATGAAGTGTGCAAGAGCTTTAGGAATCGTTGCAGGGAGCAGAGGAGTACTCTAACAATAATGTCCCATCCAGCTCCTGCAGCAGAATCAAAGGAAAAATTCATCTTCAGAATTGCAACCCCCCACCTACAAATATGCATATGAAAACTCGTATACAAAACTCACTTCCTTAGCAACCAGGCTCCAAAATGCCACAGAAGTAGTTCCATGAGCCAAAGGACTCTTAAGACTTCCCTTTCTGTCAAACCAGATGCCACATTTTTGAAAGCTTCAAAAAATAATAACTGAAAGCTTCAAAAACACTTTACAGTATGACATCACATGGGGTCAACTGTCCAGACCAAACAAAAGGTGTTTTTTTAAAAAAATCCTTTACCCATGCTTCAGTCCTCGGGCAAGGAAAGTATCCTGGCCAAATGAAGCAAACATACTAGAGATCTGAAAACAATATGTGCACCTAGAGATTATGAGGAGCCCACTATTTCTCCCAACCCAACACAAAATGGCCTGCTAAGGCGACAGCATGTGATGAGATAACTGGTCCTTATCTCTGATGTGTTTCAAGGTTCAAGAGGCTCTGCAGTAAAAAATGCTCAACCACTGAACATGTGAACAGCTGAGTAAATGCTCAGCTAGTGGCGGTCTGCTGTATTCTCATTATTATATTTTTTTGCTGTAGTTTGGTTGACGTTTTAGTTAATTAACATTTTATTGTATGGTTTTATAGAGTGATAAGATGCAAGCCATCAGTGGAACTGATGAAGAATGGAACATTTAGCCATACTCGTGGCAAAGACTAGAGTTCAATACTCACCTTTCTGTCATCCCAAGAGAACCATATTGTAAACATCGCAGTTAGTGATAGCACCATAGAAGACTATTGCATGCAAGACATTCATTGCATTATACAATCAAAGCAATGTGTTTATAGAGTTTTCAGTTTAACAGTGGCAAAAAATTCAGCAAGATAAATCTTAGGCCACAGAGACAAGGGTTATAGAGGTGCCAGGCCCAAACCTTAGGACCCCTTAAATTAGAGAATGGGAAATTGTGTTCCTTCAGATGTTGTTAGACTACAACTCCTGTCTTCCCTAACTATTTCTCATGATAGCTCCAAATAATGGAAGCAGAAATCCAACATCATAATAGTCACTGGTTGCCCACCCCTGGATTAAACCGTACCTTTGTAACATGCAAAGAATGGGAACTACCAGGTACAGCTTGAGAGCCTAGTGTCCTGTGCATTTTCTCTAACTTGAATAAAAATTTACAGACCTCTGCTTTGAATACACTAATTATCAAATGCAACACAAAGCTTATTAACTAAAGTAGTGTAAAAGTGTAAGTGGGAAATCCTTGACTAACATCTCACTTCATCCATAAACCAAACAGAATACCATAGGTGAGTCACACTTTTGACTTCCTGAGAAATATCTGGTTCCTTTGGACAGTCCTACCCCTTCTAGCTTCTAATATTTGATCTGGTTGAGAAATAAAATGGCATATCCTTGTTTAGGAACAGTTCAAAGGGTTAAGGGCAGAACAACTCTAGGTTTGTACTGGCCAATGCACATTTGGCGTCTTGGGTGGAATGAGCAGATCAGAAATGATAGCTGCTTGCAACCATATCCTTAGAGACAGGGGCAGAGGAAAGGGGGTGCGGTGGGTGTGGGTCGCCCTGGGTATCACCACTGAGGGGGGTGACAAAATGCCGGGCGGCACTCACCACGGGGGCCTGCAGTGCGCCCAAGCCATACGTCTCTCCTGGGAGTGACGCGGTGGCTTGAGTGCGCACATGCTGCGCGCTGCCCCAAATGGTCCACCCACCACTTCCCCCTCAGCTGTAGGGCAGCTGAGTGGGAGGAGGTAGGCAGACTCCTCGGATGTCCCACAGAGCATCCTGCCCCGGCTGGCCTCACCCCGTGGGTGGCTGGCACCACCCCTGGGTGCAGGGCACGTGCGCCGCCCCAGGTGCCCGATCGGCTCGCTCCACCACTGCTTAGAGATGCAGGCAGGTTGGCCAATAGAGATAGAGACTAAGAACAGGCTTGCATGTTATTTCAATAAACGTAACAGCCTATATTCTTATGTCTCCACCACAGCCACCCAACCACACAGGAATGTTACGAAAGAATTACTGTGATGGCGTGAAGTCTTTGTACATAAATCCTAATATATTATTATTAAATGACACTTCCTGAATTTTGCATCATTTGTTCTGTTAGCCTGTTTTTATTCTATTAAAATTACATTCCAAAAATTTGTGTCCCTTCCCATTCTCTTTGCCCCAATAAATATATATTATAATCACCATTCACTTAAAGCTAATTTGAAACCGTATCACAACTGTTCACATAATGGTAATGATGAATCTAAAAATATTCAGATAAACTATTGTGAAAGTGTTATGGGCGCAGAAATGCAAATGCTCATGGGGATAACAATATAACTGTGGCTATTTCAAATACATTATGTATTTACATTTAATATTTTTCATTTCAGTGATCTCTGTTTGAAGTGCTGAATACAATTTACAATCTTTAAAAAATATATTCTGAAGATACTTTAAGAGAGGCATCTATTAGGTCCATTTTACAATTCAAAAATAAATAAATCCAACATTACAAAAGCATGCCAGAGGGGTGTGGGAGCAGACAACGCATACGAGACCTCTCAATGGCAAGTTCCTTTGTCTTTAAAAGGACAAAGGTTTAAAATGTCCTCGTTTTAAACACAGAGCCAATTTTTCCTCAAGCATGCTACATCAGGTAACACAGGCATGCAGCAAACCGTGGATTTTTCCAAGCTATGAATGATGGGAGGCCAAAACCAATAGAGAAATTAGGAAAATAAGCTTTGCAGCCAACACAAGCAACACATAGGAAGTGCTGTAGGCAATCGGCTTTGGAAGTGTAAACATTACATTAGTAGACCCAAGAGAGGGCCACACCTGGAGCACTTGCTCTCCTATTCCCCCGTCCAAACTGCTAATGAAAATAAAGACTCCCATTAGTTGAACATCACTTTTAGTTTGAGAGATCTTGGCTACGCTAAACAAGCTAGATTCTCTCAAGCCAAACTATGTTCACTGGAAACTGTATAATAATCTGACATCATGATAACCGCAGGATTGTTGTTTTATCGCCTAATGTAAAAATGACTTGAAGCAATGGGTGGCACCCACTTGACAATAAACCAACCTATTGAAAAAATACGGTAAATGCTACGTATAATGGTTCAAAACAGTGCAAAATATATTCACAGCTACTGCCTGTAAGAAATCTGTGCCCCTGTTATCCAAGAAGCCTATTATCACATTGACCCACGTGATATCAAGCATTTAGATAATTACTTAGAAAACAGAAATCTGCTGCGATTTTTCCTAAGAAAAAGAATGCTTGAAAAGCTAGCTTTAAAACTGATCAAATAAAAATATATATATTTTTAAAAAGTTCTGAACTGAATTAATAGGAAGCAAAAATACACACTTCTCTTGCTATAATTGCAACAGAGCCACTTTTACATACTGTCCTCACCCCAATCAACTGCACATCCAGCATGGTCCTCCGCTGACACTTCCCAGCTCCACCACTGATGTGGCCAAGGGGTGGAGGTAGTAAAAGAATGTGAGGTAGCAGAGAAGTAGTTAAAAACAAGAAAGGGACAATCGCCCCTATGGCTACCACCCATTCAAATGAGTCACCCAAATCACAGTGCACAATGCCCCACAAGCCAATAACGATCAGGTAGAGCAAAAGTCAGCAGCAGTTATAAAACCTGCTGTTGTTTTTAACTCCATTTATTTTTCTGAGAAAATCAATTGTGTATTGTTTTTGTTGATAAATCAGCTTCACTGGCCAAGGCAAATTCTGCAATTGGGTTATTGTTACAGTTCCCCAAGGTTTACACACACAAAAATGGTTATAAAAGCAATACACATTACAAATCATTAATAAGGACAGAAGAAGACCCTGCCTGATCAGAAAGTGGTCAATGAAGTACAGCATCCTGTTCTCACAATGGCTAATTAGATGCTTAGGAGAAGCCCACTAGCAGGACCCGAATGCAGTTTCCAGCAACTGGTTTTCTGAAGCCAACCCCTCTGACGTATAGAGATTTCTGTGCAAAGCAGACTTACAGTAACTAATGCTAACTATGTCCTTTAGTCCTCCATTGGTTAGACAAACAGACACCTTCTCCAATGCAGAATCAGATATGTAACATGGTACAAGCACATGTTAAGGGTTGATGAAGTATACCATAGCAGATTTTTCTTTTCTTTTTCTGCAGAAAGTTGCAGCCATTTATCTGCAATTTATTTTTTACTGCAGTCAGTATTTATTAAGAACCCTTTTAGTAAAAAAACAGGAAAACGTTATTAGTTGTCATAATCACTGAGGACAGACCGAAAGGTAAATGGGTTTAAATTGCAGAGAGATAGGTTTAGGTTCATTATCAACAAGATTTTCTGAAATAAGAGGAGGCAGACAATGGAATATAATCACAAAAAAGGGGGTCAGAGATCTCCATCACCGGATTTTTTTCCCCCTGTTGTGCATGCAAAACAAACAACTTGAATGTAAGTGGATTTTCTTCCTGACAGATGAGTCCAAATGATAGGCCTGGCAATCCTAAGGTTTTGTCTGCTAGTCTGCTTTCATTAGGAAATGTTATAGCTATTATCAACAAAGCAAACTGAGAGCATAGCTTGCTAAAAAAAAAAATAAACAAATCGTTCAAAATTCACTATATTGGAAAAGCTTGATATTTGGCCTGGAACACAAACAAGAACTGCCAGTTCTCCAATACTTATCACACTTGACTCAAGAAAAAAGTTGCGAAGCACAACTAAGAGAGCAAGGTGAAGAAGGTAAGCGTATCTGACACAATATCGACTTAAGCAAACCCTTTCATGATGTCCAACAGAGGTGGCTAATACTCCTATAGCTAGAGAGGTCGTGCTTTCTTCACACAGGAAATAATAACTGAAATAAGATAATAAGGGAGGCTATATTTTCCTATATGCCTAGAGAAGTTGCATTACAAAATACTGTGCATTTATTATATAGCAATACTTGTACTTTGGAATTTGGGTGGGGCTCCCCCCGTCCTTTATAGGCTGTTCTGTTAAATCACAAGTGCTGTGTTTGAATTAGGGATGCTGTTATTTTAAAAACAAAAACAAAGCTGCTTTGTTTAACAAGCCAGCTTCATGACCGACGGTTAATGGAATCAGATTTGGTTTTAAACCAGGGTCTTTGGTTCAAATGTAAAACCAGGCCAGGTTTCTACAAAAACGAAACTAAGCTCTGCCGTGCTAGATAAGGAGACAGGAGGGGAGGCGTGTGAGCCCAACGCTTTACTCACATTCATTCAGACTTCTCCATAAACTACGGCTTAGCATTATATGTCAGTATGGCCTATGGCATGGTCACTAACC
This sequence comes from Podarcis cretensis, assembly GCF_951804945.1. NCBI lineage: Eukaryota > Metazoa > Chordata > Lepidosauria > Squamata > Lacertidae > Podarcis > Podarcis cretensis. The sequence continues at coordinate 85,404,940 of NC_137173.1, forward strand.
TTTCTTTCCATGAATAAAGGGAATTTTCAGGTGAGTTTTTCATTTCCCATTAACCAAATGGATCTTTTCATGAGCACAACTCACCATGTCACTATGATTAGGGTTGAAACAGTTAATTTACACACGTTCATGGTTTTGCACACATCTAGTAAAATCTCAAAACTTTTTTCTTTGAAAAGTAGGTTCACATGACATCATCACAAACTGTCCCTGAAATTTTGAATTTCAGACGCAGATTGCCAGAGATGACTGCTGTCTGGGAAGCACAAGCTTGTTGGACAAGTGGAACTAGTTGCATGATCTTCTGTATCCTGGTCTACGTCTATGCTACCTTTAACGCCAAAGTCATTTCAAGCAGGAAATGGTCACCTATTTAAAATAATTTGGTAACTGGTGGTACAGGGTTAGGTACACTTTTTATTTAAAAAAAGAAAAGAAAAAAGTCTTATTGCATCAGTAGAATTCAGGGGGGGGGAATCATGAAATCTTGCAAATTCTGATCAGTTCCTCTGTCTATGCAAAAGCACCATTAATAAATGTAAATCTAAAGAAGTGTGCATGCACACAAAAGGTTATACCCAGAACAAGCTAAGTTGGTCTCTAAGGTGCTACTGGACAATTTTTTATTTTTATTTTTTATTTTGACTGTGTCAGACCAACACAGCTACCTACCTGAACCATTAATAAAGTGAGTCAGTATACATGACTTTCTACAAACAAACTTACCTTGGCGTTCCCAGAAATCTCTGTGATCTAAGTCGTTCAATCACATACAAAGACGCCGCTGTTACCAGTAGCTCCCTTTTTTCAGAGTCCTTCAACGTGTGTCCTAAGATTTCAAAATCAATTTTCAAAACTGTAATATGCATCAGAACCATTTTTACAAGATTTCATACCCTGCCCTTCAGTTCAGCAATAATTCTCAGGGCAGTTTAAAAAATGGATAAAGCATAAATTACAGCAAAGGAAAAAAGGTGTAAAAACCAGTAGCAATCAGATTTAAATGTTTTAGAAGCCTAAAAAAAGAGATATTTGCCTGACACTTGGCATTCCTCCCTGAGGAGAGAATTCCAAATGTTGGGTGCTACCACTAAGAGGTCTATGTCCACGGTGATTACCCACCTCACCTCAGAAGGCAGGAGAACTTAAAATGTGCCTCTAAGTAGGTCTTCATCTGTCAAGCAGGTTTGATTAGGAGTAGGCAGTCTTTTAGATATCTGGGTCTTCAGTTTACCTTACTCTCACGCCCCACTTAGAAATTTCCCCCATTAGCCCACTGGACATTCCCAGCAGAAACACCATCTACATTTGATCCAACTTCAGAAGGACTCTGCAACAAAGCATCTTCAGCACCAAATTCCAGTACTTTACTAATGAACCAATCCTTTACCTTTACCTTTAATGAACCAATACCAACAATAACTGGATTGCAACTACAGCATTGCAAAGCATACTGCGACTCAATTCTGCAGCTGATAATAAATTTGGGTGGGTATCTAAACCTCTTGAAGCAGCAACGGTTTCAGTTCTTTACTTGATAAAGCAAAGACAGTTCCTAGTAGGAAGCCACATGTCTCAGGGCCTAATCACAGGATTGTGGGAAATGTAAAGAGGCATCTGTGCTGTTACGGAGCTTCTGGGTGTTATTCAGAGAGAAGTATGAGCCAGGTCGTAAGCAGCATCCAAATTGCTTTTGCTATGGTTACCCAGGGCATCCGCCCTTGAGCAAACTTACTCTGGGTGCTGTAACATACTAAAGCATGGTACAAGAAATAAAAGAAGCAATGAAAATGGCATTAAAATCCATGCAACATATAGCTTAAAGGTAGAGGTAAAGGGACCCCTGACCATTAGGTCTAGTCATGGCCGACTCTTGGGTTGCGGCGCTCATCTCGTTTTTCATCTCATCTGGCGAACCAGAGCAGCGCATGGAAAAGCCGTTTACCTTTCTGCCGGAGCGGTACCTATTTCTCTACTTGCCCTTTGACGTGCTTTTGAACTGCTAGGTTGGCAGGAGCAGGGACCAAGCAATGGGAACTCACCCCATCGTGGGGATTCAAACCGCCGGCCTTCTGATCGGCAAGTCCTAGGCTCTGTGGTTTAACCCACAGTGCCACCCGCGTCCCAACATCTAGCTTAACCCATTACAATTCCTACAACAGGTAGAAAATTCATAAAGTGGCCCAACAAGACTCTCAGCTATTTTCAATTACAGATAGGTAGCCGTGTTGGTCTGCCATAGTCAAAACAAAATTAAAAAATTCCTTCCAGTAGCACCTTAAAGACCAACTAAGTTAGTTCTTGGTATGAGCTTTCGTGTGCATGCTGTGTATCTGAAGAAGTGTGCATGCACACGAAAGCTCATACCAAGAACTAACTTAGTTGGTCTTTAAGGTGCTACTGGAAGGAATTTTTTTATTTTGTTTTAGCTATTTTCAAGTGGAGAAGAAAGTGTGAAACCCACTGGTAAGAAAAATCTGTTTGCTGCCTGTGAGATCTTGGCCTCTTCTCCTGCCTAGAAGATACATGAAAGAGGACTATAGGAGGGAGTAAAGGAATCTGGTGAGCATGATTCTGCCACCTGAGCATCCCTGCTTGAGAAAAATGCCCACCAAGAGCTCCCCTTTAGAGCTATGGCAGCTGCTCACCGCAAAATGTCCTGGGCTTTGAAGATACAGATGTGTACATGGAAGACCCTGCATGAAATACCCTCTGTGTAAACTGTGGGGAGGGGGTTTCATTAATAGCTAATAGAACACTTGTTTCATAATATACTATTATCTTTTGGGATCCTCTTCCAAACCAAAAGGTTGCAATCATATTTTGTTTGAATGGAGAGGAGTAAAGTAGAAACATTCTAACCTTCACCTATTTAAAGTTTGGGATCTTACTAGTTACTGAATTTGTAGTACTTTATTATATAGAAGCCTATCGAAAATCCGTCACTGCAGCATGCAAAGCAAAAGAAATAATGCCTTTCTTAAAAAGCTGCTTTGTGTTGATGAAAGCTGACACATGAGGAACATATACACTTGAAAATTAGCCTGAACATGTGTCAAGTACTCCACTCCAAGTAAAAATTTAATTAAAAGTTGCCAGCTGAGGTTAATAGGAAAGCTGTCAAGATATTTCATAGAATTAAAAGAAGTTGTAAAAAAAAATATGTTTATGTTATTGATCCTTGAATTTTAAAAAATCTTGGGGGCTTTTTCTAACACATGGGTACTTTGCATTATACAAGCCTATTAGTAAAAGCATCATAATAAGACACCATATTTTTTGACATAAAAGGAATGGTTGATCTCAGTGAGAAACAAGGCACAGTGGAAATGTATTCCTGAAACTGACAGCTCCATTTATACAAATGGGTACAGGATTTCACACACCCAGAACTGGGAGGATGCAGTACCCTGCTACTCCCCCCCCCACCTCCGTCCACCCTATTTTCCTATTTCATTGGGTAGTATTGCTAATATTTGAAGGATTTCCACTCCAATTTCATGGGTCCATTATCAGGTGGCTTTTCTCTACTTGACCTCACTTTATACTGAATCACATGCAGAAAATACCATGAGGAGTAGAATTACACATATTTTTATAGTGATTTCCACAAGTCTAATGGCACTAAATATTACTGTAGTAATCACAGAAATCACGACATTCTTTCACCACCAGTTTACACCAGTTATATGTATATTTTTGCCTGAAGACAAACACAGTGATAAAATGTACATATACAGGTAGGACCTTTATCTTTAATTAATGCAATGTACTCAACAGCACCTAGGTGTTATTCAGTACTTAATAAATATTATATAAATCAGTTTTGAGAGAGGAACTCTCTTTAAAGTTTATACACCTTTTGGGCTTATGCTATAGTGCAATGGAAGGTTTTCCTAAAGATGTTATGCAGCCATACATAATGTAGACCTCAAAACTATAAACCCAATAACCTAAAAAACAACACCCATGATTCAAAATTAGTGGCTTCTAAGTCATAATTTTGGAAGCTTCTTCCATTTCATTAAAAGTACTACGAAATTGGGTCACTCAATACCTTCAATTTACTAAACTAATTGTTACCAAATCTGTTGATACAAAGAGCAGAATGAGTAAACTGGTAATTAGTACTCTACAAATTCATGAGGGGAACATTATTGGGTTAAGAATAGGACCCTATCTCATGGGAGAAAATAGAAACGATATATTTGGGAAGTTAAGAGAAGATCATCATAATTTGTTGTTCTACAAAATGTTATGATCTGCTATTTATGATGCCATAGGCTATAGCCTTCACCATGAGAGGGATAGTTGAGGAAACCAGCTAACATAGCCCCATCTGTAGTACTCACTTTTGCCTAACAAGTGGAAGTACCGTATTTTTCGCTCTATAAGATGCACCAGACCACAAGATGTGCCTAGTTTTTGGAGGAGGAAAACAAGGGAAAAAATATTCTGAATCTCAAAAGCCAGAACAGCAAGAGGGATCACTGCGCAGTGAAAGCAGCAATCCCTCTTGCTGTTCTGGCTTCTGGGATAGCTGCACAGCCTGCATTTGCTCCATAAGACGCACACACATTTCCCCTTACTTTTTAGGAGGGAAAAAGTGGGTCTTATAGAGCAAAAAATGCGGTATTTATTTTCTGGCTGTCTCAACTAAATAGCCCTATAACCTCTGAAACTTTGGCTGTGCACATGCTCCCATTTCCTCCTCATCCAGTGTGCTTTCACTGGATCTGGGCCTTATTCGGGTTGAGGTGGCCATCTGTCATGGATGCTTTAGTTGAGATTCCTGTATTGTTGGGGGTTAGGGCTAGATGGCCATGAGGATCCCTTCCTACTCTATAATTCTAACCCCCAACAATACAGGAATCTCAACTAAAGCATCCATGACAGATCCAGATTGTAACAGGTCAGGTTGAGCAGCCCAGAGTCATCCAGGGTTGTCAAGGGATGAACTGTTAGGTACGAGAAGGAAGAAGGCAGAGAAACTGCAAAGAAGAAACCACTTGTAAAGAAAAAGCACCACACAGGATCAGACCCTCCTGATAAGCAGGAAGTTCTGATGCTGCGCCCACCCCCTCCCAACCCTATGTTAAAACAGAGTTTTAAAAACCCTTAACACACACACACCCTAAATTACTTTGGGGGAGCATCTGTGTCATGGGGACAAAGGAGGCCCAAATCAGCCTAATCTGGGGGTAACAATTTGGGACCACAGGGTGGAACGGGCAATCCATGCACAGCCCCATTACTTACTTAACCAGTTAACTCACTGTACTGTGGGTAGTATGGTAAAGAAGCTGGGAATGGGAGAAAAGAGGAAGGCATCAGATATAGGTTGAAGCAGTAATAAATTGAGATTTTACTAAGGGTTTTGAAAACCAGCAATTTAACCCTTGTTGTGATTTTTCCAGAAGAAATTGGGAACTGCAGGTCTGAAAGGGCTAAATTACAACTCCCAGGATTCTTTGCTTTAAATGTATGGTATATACGTAGCCCTGGTCTAGGCTTTCCCTACATTAGCTATGATCACAATTTCAGCTCATTATAACTCATTTTTAATTTTTAATTTTATTTATTTAACAAAATTTATATATCGCTTGATTGTAATAAAACCTCAACGCGTTAGCAATGCAGCATCCAATCTTCTTGTTTTTGGCTTTCGTCCTTCTTATCTGAGTCTTCTCAGTCCTGACTTCTTCGGATTTCTAGCTTTTCCCTCTCTCTTGAGTTTCCCAACTTGCCAACACTAACATTGCTCTTGCCCACTTTACTTAGATACACGACTGCTCCCTTGTCCACAGTTGTTAGTCAATCAGAATACTGGTAGTTTGTTTTAAGTTTCTAGTTCCCATAATTTTCTCCCTCACCCTCTTTTAAGTTTCATTTCCCTGAGCTGCCCTTCTGAACTTCCTGTGACCTCTTAAACACCATGGCAAAAACAGCCTTTAAACATAAAGCAGCCATTTAAAAGCTAAGAACAAAATGGTTGAACAGATGCATTCCTTCACAACACATAACTTGGTATAAAGCTTCGGTTACACAGCCCAAGCTGTGCAGCACTCACACATTACCAAAGTATCGAAAATGCATCACCAAAACACAGTATACAAATGGGGGGGGGCCCTGCAAACGTGTTTAGAGGAAAATGTAGAATTAATTGCTATCATTTAAATAGAATTACAATACATCCCACCATATTGGGGAAGACTGTGACCTGTCTGCTGTACAGGTGCTGTTTATGGGCAACTTCAAGACCTCTACTCTCCCTTCTTATGGTTCATTATTGTTAAACCAGACTAAACAGCCCCTCAAACAGAGGAAGACTTCAATAGAGGACTGCTCTCTTTCTGACATCCCTTCAAATAGAGGACTATAAAGTAGGCTACATGGCCACCCTAACAGTCAATCACTATTTCAGAAGAGGAAAATATATTCTCCACCTCAACAGCTGAACTGTGAAACAAATATTCACTTTTACTATTTAGCTATCACTACAGTAACAAAAGTGAAGCATATATGGGAATCTTATAAAATCTCACTTGCTTACAAGATTTAACATCTTTTGGAACCCAGCCAGGGTAAATTCTCTCTTTCAGAAGACCTTTTCTTACTTGTCTATATTCTTCTAACTCTTAGTCAAAGTCTCTCCAAAAGCCATGTCCCGAGTCCACTTTCAATCAATATTATACTAATTAAATGTTTTATTAGTGTAAATGAAATAAATTAGGAGTGCTCTTCCAGCTCTTGGTAAATCCTTGGGACTGAGTAAGTACCCAACTTGCCATTATGCAGACTTCCAATGAGAAATAGATTCCTGGAACACAATGTAGCCAATGCTTTCACAGAATGCCAGCATTTATTAACAGCATGCCAGACTTTACTAGCTGAGGATGGGTTCAGAACTCTCTTAAATCGACAGATCTTGCTATGGAAAAAAAAAGTTTCACTTCAAAGCAACATCGACTGGGTTCCAAAATCCCAACTTGAATTTTAGTCTCCCTGGAAGTTGAAGGAAACTATTGCTTTAGTTTTCAAATACACTATTATTTTTAAAAGTAAAATTAGGGAGACCAAAAAGCCAAGTTCAAAGAATAATTAGAAAACCATTTCAGAGGAAATTTTCTTTTTTTTTTTTTTAATGATATTTATTAAAGTTTCGAATAAACACATATAAACACAAACAACAATAAAAACATACATAAACCAACAAACAAATAAAAAACAAGTATAAATTCAAACCTTTTTTTCTAAATCTAATTTCACCGACCTCCTCACACCTCCCCCTTCTGTATTCTAATCTCATTTATCTTATCAGCAAATCCATTCCCATATTTCCCATAGTTTTTGATCATTCTATTCTTTTTCCTTAATCAACGCCCCTGCAAACCACTAATTTTTAAACCCATATCTTTTTAGCCTTCATTAATTTTATAATGTTTATTAAGATAGTCTTTGAACTTCTTCCAATCTTCTTCCACTGTCTCTTTGTCCTGGTCTCGGATTCTGCCAGTCATCTCTGCCAGTCCCCATTTCAGAGGAAATTTTCACACATGACCCCACCCTCAGCCATCCTTGCTCCCAGCCAAATGCTTAACATTTCCATTAAGGACCAACCTTTAAAGCCATCAGGATACACGTCTGGAAGAAATTTTGTGTTGATGTCTCCCTGGACAAAGCGTGGATGGATGATCACTTCCCGTAGTAATGCAATATTGTGGGCCACACCTGGAAGCACAGTAATATTTAGACATCTTAGATTATTAATGAATGCTGAAATAACAAAGGGTACCTGGAATAGAATGGACATGCTCTGCAGAGATATTTAGAGTGCTGGTGTTTGGAGTAGGTGGCCAACTCAGAGCACCCTAACAGTAATGAAAGATCCAGATGCAAAATGTATGGATAAATGTTATTTTACAGTATTGTACTGTCATTTAGCTTGGAACTTACAGTTGCACACAAAAAAATATTCAAGTGGTGCACATAGCCAAGTTAAATCTGGCTATGCTTTTTCTGCAACAGCAAACAATATCACTAGACAGAATTCTACAGGTCAGGTCAGAACAGAAAAGGATATTTAGGCTTACTGTTCCTCTACTTGAGGACTATGAACAGTCTTTCTGTGTTCACTGTGGGCTGAAACATTTCTAAGCCATTTTCTCCTATATTGTGATATTATTGTTATTGTTATTTTATGCTGTTCTTCCTCCTTAAACACTGAGACACAGCCTATATATCTTACTGATATAGCTTAAGAACCAATTCTTAAACAATGAACACTTTAAAACTTGTTATATTGTAAGATGCTGGGGGTATGATTCAGCTAAGTCAGTCTATGAACCACCTGTTAACTTTGAAACTCACATTCCCATGTCAACTGCAGTAAAATATTTGTAACTGGACTCTGCAGTCAAGATAACTTTTAATACCATTGAATCAAACATAATCCACATTCAGGGTAACAAAAATTCCCAGACAAACATGTAAGATTAAGGAAGTAATATATAGATATTCAACTTGTAAATACAAAAAGCCACAGATGAAAATACTGCAATACATATTTGTTTCCTGAGTGCAAATTCAGCAGTTATGCACATAATGCCACACGTTCCCAGACTTGAGTAAATGCTAAAAAACACAATCCACTTTTTTATTTCTTGACCAAACTGCTGTAAGATCCCTGGTGATATGATAGCTGATGACTAATGACAGGGATCTCTTTTTCTATTGATTGCCCCAAGAACTAAAATCAAATATTATTTTTATTCATGCCAAACTATGTGGAGAGAAATCGGAAGCGTCTGCAATCCATAGGACCTAGTATCATAAATATGTAAATAAGCACTTTAACATGCAATTTTCCCTTTCTGTAAGAGCTCACAAATCTATCTTCAGCTATTTCTAACACCAAATTTGGGAGGCTTAAGCAAACCTACTCCACCAAACGACTTGAAAGCCGTGGTGCTCTAGCCTCAATCACAACGTTCCTAAGACTTCAGAAATTTCAAAGTATGATTTGCAGTTTAGCTTGACCTCAGTGAAAGTTCACAAGGTATTCCCCCATCTGTGTGAATAACTATGAGGCTACAGAAATCTGGACCCCTATAGGAGTTTACTCTTGGCTACCTGCTGCTTCCAAAACACCAGCCAGACATTAACCCCACATTCTCACAGGATCAAACAGAGGCCAGTCTCCATGCGCATTGAACTATATATTACATCCATCGTGCAATGATATTTCCTTCTGTACCACATTTGGTAATCCAAGCAGCCGAGACCAAAGTTACAAAAACTAGAAACATAATGAAATCTGTAACTTCTGTACTGTTCATTCACAATGTCAAAAAACGGGGGACGGACGGACAGAAAATAAGAATGATGTTGCAGATTTGTTCTGTGTCCCAAGAAGTGGTAAGATTTGCCTGGGTAACGGGGACGATGGACACAAAAGCTTGGATTTGCATGGTAAACATTCCCTTCCTTTTTTTATTCCACACAGTATAATAAGGTCGCTCTCTCTCGCTCTCTCTCTCTCTCTCTCTCTCTCTCTCTCTCATTTATTCAATTTATTAGTCATTTGACAGTCTCCAAGCACTTACAAGTTTTAAAATCATGAAGCATGGCACAAATTCAGTACAAAAGAACAATGCATCACAACAAGAGGCACACAATAACCTATAAAACAACCCTAACAAAATAGGAAAAAAACCCACACTCAATCCGACAAATTCCCAAGAGAATAGATTAGTTGGAGAAGGAGTGTTGGTGAGGGGACCAGGTAGATACCATCTTTCAAAAATTTAATACGCATTTTCCTGCTGGCTGTTCTGTGGCCATGGCTGGTAACCACTAATACAAGATTTGAGTAGGGCGTCCCTACTTCCCTAGTCCCAATCACTTCTAATGCACTAGACCAGAGCACCCCAACTTTTCATACCAAGTGGGCTGCAAGAATACTTCAACACTGAACCCTCAGGCAGCACCCTGTTTTGTCACACTGCCTTCCCAAAACCAGCTAAGCAAGGCACTGGGCTTGGGGAAGGATGCCTGAGGCTCTGGACCTCCTTCTCAAAGCTGGAAAAACACTAACTAGGCTTTGGGATGGAGGTGGGATGATTTAAGGACCCTGTCAGAGCCCTCACACCTTCTTCCCAAGGCCCAGCACCTCACCCAGCTTGAGGAAGGCAGCACAAGGGTTATGGGGGGGGCATCAAATGTTGCAGAGGGCTGCCAAAAAAAGGCCTCAAGGGCCACATACCGGCCGATCCTGCACCAGACCGTGCAACAATGAAGGCTGTTGGCCCGAACTGCCAGTACAAACTACCAAAACATTTTATCTCCTATCTCCAAAACAGAACTGAAGCAACAATTTATTAACAACTTTAAATAATGGGAGAAAGAGGGGGAGGAATGAAGAGATTTGCCCATATGTCCTTTATCACCGGAGTCTTTATATTTATCATGGAATCATACACATTGTAAAAAATTATACATAAATGGTATGAATGTGGTGATCTACAAGTCATAGAATTTAATTAGTAAAATTCAGAATAAGCTGACTGTTGTACCTCATCATTCATGGGAAACATTCTTCAGTGTAAATATTTACTGACACTAAACATATTCTGTGTTGATTAGCCCTTTTTACAATATTAAGCTTCTGTCAACTTGACATTCACAAAACACAAATCTGCATTTATCCATGTAAACTTAATTGGTGTCCTACATGTCTCTCCATAGATAAACAATTCAATATATTTAACTTGCTGAGAATTTTAATTGTGTTAAGTGGAATGGAAAGAACTTTATTTGCATAGTTATTAGTTGCAAAAGCATTAAATTCATTTTTATGAGAGATTTAAATTGCATAATGATAATTGAGCTTTGCTGCTTTGAAAGACTATCTTAGAAATGCACTGTACATGTTGGCATTTAATAGGTATTCCATTTTGTTCAAATAGTACTAAAGGGAAAAAGACAAGAGAATTAAGATCTGTTGCATTCAGCCTCTTGAAAATCATTATGAAAAGTAAGTGAAGGAAAAACAACATTCAGTGCCAACAATGTAAATCCATGTTCGCTGCAAAAATGTCGTGCTTGAATCAATGTGCCAGTTGTCAAATACAAACATACAGCCCATATCGCTTGGACCTATATGAAATAAGCTTATGGAAGATGTATTTGATTTTGTAATTATATTCAGGTTGACATCCTTTTAAAATTTCAATACAACTTATACTTAACTCTCAAGGCTGCAACAGTAAAGGTTAAGGTTAAGGTTAAGGTTAAGGTAAATGGACCCCTGACCATTAGGTCCAGTCGTGGCTGACTCTGGGGTTGCGGCGCTCATCTCGCTTTATTAGCCGAGGGAGCCGGCGTACAGCTTCCAGGTCATGTGGCCAGCATGACTAAGCCACTTCTGGGGAACCAGAGCAGCACACAGAAACGCCATTTACCTTCCCGCCGGAGCGGTACCTATTTATCTACTTGCACTTTGACATACTTTTGAACTGCTAGGTTGGCAGGAGCAGGGACCGAGCAACGGGAGCTCACACCATCGCGGGGATTCAAACCGCTGACCTTCTGATCAGCAAGCCCTAGGCTCTGTGGTTTAACCCACAGCGCCACTCGAGTCCCTGGCTGCCACAGTACTATGTGCTAAAGATTACCTCCATCCCACAAAATTCTATGGCTTTTTGCAACAGTTCCTTAGCATGCAGTGTTAAGGCAGTGCTTGAACAGGCAGGAGAGGAATCAGCCCTTGGGGTGGGGGGATTTGCATTGGGGCATCAGCAATGAGAGAAGGATTAACCCTTCCAACACACGGTGCTCCCCTTCCTCCTCCACAAGCCAAGGTGCTGCTCTTGATAATAGTTGCTTTTAGTGCTAGCACATGCACAAGTAGTCAGAAACAGATTAACCAGGGGTCAGCAAACTTTTTCAGCAGGGGGCCAGTCCACTGTCCCTCAGACCTTGTGGGGGGCCGGACTATATTTTGGGGGAGGAAAAGAACGAATTCCTATGCCCCACAAATAACCCAGAGATGCATTTTAAATAAAAGAACACATTCTACTCATGTAAAAACATGAGCAGACCATCCGCGGGCCAGATTTAGAAGGCGATTGGGCTGGATCCGGCCCCCAGGCCTTAGTTTGCCAACCCATGGATTAACGCATTCAGCATCTACAGTGGCCCTTAACAATTATAAAGAGATGTACCGCAATGGAAAAGTTTATTAGGTACATGGAAGAGCTTGTGGAACTCCCCCATCATCATTCTCCCTGTCTTTGCTGCAGCTCTTAATGTTCCCATTGTGCTCTCTAGAAACTTTTTTCTTTTTAAGGTTATTGTAGAATTTGTTTCCTGAAAAAGTTGGAAGCCTTGCTGCACAAGTAGGGTTCACCACTGAGCCCTCTAGATCAAAAGCTAACTCAGCTAGTACAAATAAAATGATGGTACCTCTGCATATACATCAAAATACATATGTATCAATATGGCTAACAAAATTGCTTTTTCAGGTACAGAAGCTGGACGTGCAGTGCAATCCTAAGAATGTTTATTACAAGTAACCCCAGTTTTCAATACAGGAGCTTATGCTCCAGTAAGTGTATTTATGATTTCTACCTTGTGGAGCTAAGAGGGCTTTGGCTGGCTACAACCCACTGCCAGGAAGAGTTTAAACTATTTCAGAAACAAGAAGCATGAAATTTGTGCAGAGGCAAGAAGCAAAGTACTCAAAATAAATTCTTCTTCAATTCCTTTTCCTGGCATTTCCCCCCCAGACTATTTTCTTATACTTTCCACACTGTTCCCACTACCACAGCTACACTTTATTTCTATTTAATCTACTCTGGGTCAGGTTCAGCCTTATTTCATATCTCCTTTTCTTTCTCCCTACTGTTAACCTCTCCTGCCCCCAAAGCTTCTGTTCTTTGAAATTTCTGTTTTTGTCTTCTCTTGTTCTTTTCTTCACTGTGCCCTGTAGTAATAATTCCTGATCTGCACCCCAATTGTTTTCAGCGCAGCTTCCATTCTATGATTTGCAACCAACGAAAGAAAGCTTGCTTTGATTTACCCCGGGTCTGTATTCCAACGGATTTAATGAAGATATATGTCTGTGCAGAGCAGGGGTCATGGGTGTGGAAACTATGAACATGCCCTACCCCTTTTAAAACACCCAAGTATAAATGGCCTGAAATTGAGGCTACATTCCCAGCAACAAGTGCAATACCATGGGACTATATGCTTTGGAAAGGCACTTAAGGTCAATTGTAACTTGTCATGTTCTTACTACAGGCTGTTACCAAATTGTGTCTACAGTGGTATCTGTCACAGAATTTACTTTCCTTTCCTCCCCCCACATCAGTCTATTAACTATCCTGGTACAAATATTCTTAAGGTTTCCTTACATATGCGCTTCATCATCTCAGAAGGGCAGGCTTCTGTTTTCAATTATTTTATCTCAAATGCTGTATGTGCATAATTGCATCAGTGTACCTATGTGCCACAGTAACTATGTGCATGTGTGCCACAGTATATTTGATGGGAGTTTGCTGAAAGGAGAGGTGTGTGGAGCATTGAACAAGAACCACCGCCAGGGTCTGAGTTCTTGAAATAGCTTCCATTCATTTTATTATTATTATTATTATTTGAAATTAATAGATTAACTTGCATAATGGTCCTCAACCCTTGGCCTAATTCTATGCAGGGGAGGGAAAATCCTGAATATCGGATACTTAACTTATCAGTCAAAGAGTCCCATACATGAAAAGTCTTAACTGCAATGCAGACATCAATTAGATCTAAGTCAACTGGCTAACTCTAACAAGTGTACATAAAACAGCTACTTGCTTTTGAAAGTTTAAGGGAAAGCCATACACTTTAGAAACCAAACATGAAGATGGCAAAGTTAGCCATCTTACGAAAATCTTAAAAGCTAGACTTGTATTCTGGCATAGATTAAGTACAAAGAATAGTATTTGTACTTAACAATATAAAATGCTCTTCATTTTCTGGAATACTGGCATTTGTTATGACATTAAACCAGACTTGGATAAAGCCAAGATGGGCCATTTGGGGGGTAAATTATAATTATAATTATTTATTACATTCATTTACTGCCCTGCATTCGCAGATCGCAGGGCGGTTCACAACTTAAAATTACAATATAAATACAAGATAAATTACAGTAAATCAAGCCTGGTTTTCCCCCATGTTCCTGTCAGACATTCTAAACTGTATCCTGGGGAATTTGAATATCTGGCAGGAAAACATGACTCGATACTCAGCCATGATGGGGTGGGGCAGGAGATCAGTGATCTTTTCTACAAGGGCTACAAATATATTTGGGAGGATTTCATTACACTGATGTCATTCATCGAGAGCAGGTATGAGCTACTATGGACTTTTGAGTCTTTACAGTAACAGCAGCAAACACAAGTCCCCCAGCAGCACAAAACCTAGGCCAGACACTGGTTGCACAATTATCACCATATTAGCAGGGTTCTAGTGTGTCACTAGCCAAGGGATTAGCTAAGGAAAACCTGACTCTAGTTGGCGCACCTCCCAGAATTCCTTGCCCAGAAATCCAGAATATTCCACAGGAGCATTTTTGGTTTTCAACATTTGATACTTCTATGTTATACGCCAAAGAAAGGAAGGGTGGAGATTCTGTCTTTGATGCATAATGATACAATGATCTCAGACTGTATGTTCGTTCCATCCACATTTTTTCCTGAACAAGAACAAAGTCTATTATGTCCCATATCAGTGAGGATTTTAAAGAAAAAATTCACAACTCATTTATGGATGAAGTAAAGATTACAGGACACATTAAGCCCTACTCATCACTCCTGTCGCTGTGTGTGAAATCTACAAATTCAGTAAAGTGTCATGTTCAGAATAAAGCATGCAAAATGGTAACATTCATGCTGACTAAGCACAATTGTGCTATTTTGTTCATCTGAATAACTTATCTTCAGTAAAGGGTATGCATTTCTGTTGCCAATTAAGAAAACTACACAGGCTTGAACACTTTGAAGATTTTTACCGGTAATTACCCTAAATAACAGGGACGCAGGTGGCGCTGTGGGTTAAAGCCTCAGCGCCTAGGACTTGCCGATCGAAAGGTCGGCGGTTCGAATCCCTGCGGCGGGGTGCGCTCCCGCTGCTCGGTCCCAGCGCCTGCCAACCTAGCAGTTCGAAAGCACCTCCGGGTGCAAGTAGATAAATAGGGACCGCTAACCAGCGGGAAGTTAAACGACGTTTCCGTGTGCGGCTCTGGCTCTGGCCAGAGCAGCGATGTCACGCTGGCCACGTGACCCGGAAGTGTCTCCGGACAGCGCTGGCCCCTGGCCTCTTGAGTGAGATGGGCGCACAACCCCAGAGTCTGTCATGACTGGCCCGTACGGGCAGGGGTACCTTTACCTTTACCTTTACCCTAAATAAAACATAGGCAATGTAAAACAAACTTGTCCTCTGAATTTGAAGGCAATAATGCATCTGAATACCAGTTGCTGGAAGTCACAGGCAGGGAGAGTGCTCCTGTGCTCGAATCCCGCTTGCTGGTTTCCCCACAGCCATCTGGGTGGCCACTGTGAGAACAGAATGCTGTACTAGATGGGCCACTGGCCTGATCCAGCAGGCTCTTTTCATGTTAATTCATGATGCATTCCTTCCACACAGGCTATAGGCGACATCGATTCAAGAATGCAAACCCTTTCCCCCATACACTTGGTTCTCCTTGACTATTAAAATATTTTGGTTATTTGATCCAGAATGGACATGTGCTATAAAATATCAACAAATTCAAAGATTTGCACTTTTTAATTAAAAAAAAAATCACAGGTATTGCATCTAAGTCATGTGCAAAGTAGGCCCACTGAAATAAATGGACCGGCTAGTCATGCCGAACACCATTTATTTCAATGAATGGCATTCAACATTAGTCCAACTCAGAGCAGACCCACTGAAGTTACTGGACATAACTTAGATTCATTAACTTTAATGGGTCTACTCTGAATGGGACTTAGCTGAATAAAATCCAATGGATCTGTTGTGAATGTGACATAGTTGGATACTACCCATAGTAAAATATATTTTGAAAAAAAGCAGATCCTATTCTTATCCTGAATATTTTTGCTTTACTTTTTGCTCTAGGCAAGTTGCTTCTTTTTAGTCAAATTTAGAAGGGACGCAGGTGGTGCTGTGGGCCTAGGACTTGCCGATCAGAAGGTCGGCAGTTCGAATCCCCACAACAGGGTGAGCTCCCGTTGCTCGGTCCCTGCTCCTGACAACCTAGCAGTTCGAAAGCACGTCAAAGTGCAAGTACATAAATAGGTACCACTCCGTTTCCTTGCGCTGCTCTGGTTTGCCAGAAGCGGCTTAGTCATGCTGGCCACATGACCCGGAAGCTGTACGCCGGCTCCCTCAGCCAATAAAGCAAGATGAGCGCCGCAACCCCAGTCGGCCACGACTGGACCTAATGGTCAGGGGTCCCTTTACCCTTTAGTCAAATTTAGCAAACTACAATGTACAGCATTCTCCCTTTCATCCAACATTATAGCCTTTAACCTCTTATATTTAAAATAATATCACTGGCACGGTATGCTCTGTAACACAAATTTATCAGCATTTCAAAAATTTAGTGATCTTTAACAGTCTTTGGGCTGTTGCAGAATTCAGGATTCCAATCAAGCCAATCAGAGTTAGAAAAATTGGAAATATGTTTTGCAAACTGGAACCGTCAACAGAACATGTAGCTTTACTTTGGTTCAGTTTTGTTTAAAACGAACAAATCACTCTTTTAAAATTTTCACGCAATATAAACATACAATCCTATTTTAGTTTATACTCCCAATGGAATATTCTTCAATTAGGAAAATCCTTAAGGCACTTTTGGGAACACAAGTTAGATCCCAGGCTCCAAACGTGGTCTGATATGTGCACTGAGTTCCAAGCAACCATGGGCTTCCCTTTCACTCCAACATCAGACACAAACCTGCAGTTGACACCAACATTTTAGTGATTTAGGAACTCAACATGTGCCAAAAAACCTTAGCTCCCATGTGCATGAGGGTCAGGGCAAGTATGTTTTATATTAGCACTAAAAATAAAGCCAGATATTATTTTGGCTATTCTTGCGCCTTTGGCCAAATGCTGCATTCTGATTGTGTATGGAACTGAGAATCTTTGGGATTCAGATGACAACTGTCCAACTGAGCCACATTTTTACAGCAGACAAAAAAAAAAATGCTGTACACCTAAGTAAGAACCACGTTAGAAAAACAATAAAAGGTAAGAAGTACAAATTCGCCAGGATTTTTCAGCAGTTGGATGGATTTCATTAAAGACAGAAAGAGACTTGTTGAAGCTCTCAGGTTACTGGTCTCTTCTTTCTGCGAAAAGGTCACATAAGCAGTGGAGAAGTGGGAAAGGGGAGCGGGTTTTCTATATTTCTTTCTTTTAATGCACTGATTTATTGGAGTTTAGCAATGGGGGTTATGTGGAAAGACATCAAGCAACTGGAAATCCTGCAGTGTTGGAGTTACACGGTTATCTTTAATGGAGAAAAGTAAACCTCAGAAGGAGACAACTTGCTTTGAGAAATGAGGAAAATGACACTACTCCACCGAAATCCTATTTCCAAATATTATCACATCACCGTCTTTACCGACTGGCAGACATACACATAAAAAGAATTGGGAGAAGGAAGGAATATACATTATTTGCATGTGACTGCAAATGTCATGTTATACCCTGGCCTGCATTCCATAAACATTTTTTATCGGAAAGTACACCTTCCAAACTTACAGGTTACTGCTACAATGCCAACTTTGAAGCAATAGCTCTTTCCACATGTGACCATTTCCTAGTGGCAGTTTGATAACATCAACATCAAAAATAAATCGAAGCTGAAGGAAAAGACAAGCTAATAAAAATAGTAGGCGAGGGGAAACTTTTCATATTGCTTACAGTACAGCAAAGGCTACATGCAGCTGCTCAAACAGGACAGAATGAGGAACAGAACTCTGGGAGCTAAGAAACTGTGGGCCAAATAATCAGAACTGCCAGATATAGGGAAATAGGAGGTCTAATTACTTTCATTTTTATTTAGCAAAACATATATATCGTTTAATTGTGCTAAAACTTCTATACAGCTTAACATAAATATTTAAATTATTTAAAACTTTAAAAAATAAGTAAAATTGACAACAGAAAGATTCAAACACATCCACACCCGCATGTCTGAATAAGCTTACCTGGATAAAATGTTTGGAGCAGGCATTGAAAAGAGTCAACTTTCTGGCACTGGTATAATCTAGTGTAGCTATTTTACATATACAGTTATTTATCTGATAAGAAAACTGTCACTTTGTGTAGCATTAAAATTTTAAGAATGCAAAACAGTAAAATGCATAAATTAAAGCAGCCTGATATGCCACAAAACAAACAAACCAAATATATATTTTTTAATTTAACACAAGTTTCCTTGAATTTGTCAAACTAACATTTCAAAAGCTTTTCCATAGACAATTTCATTAGAATCCCATATTATTGAATTTACCTCTAATAACATAACTATCCAAGGCCTCTTCCATTCTTCGCAAAGCTTCGGCTCTGTTGGATCCATAGGTGATCAGCTAAAGCACACAAACACAAAATAATATATAAAAATGATATATAAAAATTTAGGACCATCAAAATATTATTTGGTGGTAGAGGTTTTAAGTCTCAATCTGATGTTTATAATTTTCAGTTTTTAATGCGATTTTAAAATGCTTTTAACATTTTTATTGTTTTATCTCTTGTTGGCCATCCTAGGCACCTTTGAGAGGAAGGCCAAGATATAAATTTAGCAAATAAATATTCTGAGACTATCCAATGCTTTCTTTAAAGGTAAGCAAGATGCCGCAAAATTGCCATGTCCACCATGTGTTTAGTTACCTTCATGCCAAATGGTCGCTATGGCACATGCCTTTGAGTTATGCGTATTTCACACTTTTGATGCGAGCGACAATGAGATCATTTCTTGGTGAAAAACTGAGCCTGACAGTGGCGGTCTACAAACTCCAGTGTTTCTCCTGCACAGCAAACCTCAGTTGGGACTCCTTGGTTTATCAGGGAGTTCAGCCAATGAAACCAGTAGGGAGTTGACTTGAACACAGGTGGTGAAGTGTATACAACCAAACAAAAGTAGGAACCCATTTGTGTGAAATCGTCCTTTAGCATTTAAAAAAAAAAGCTGTCCAGCAAAGCCCTTCTAGGTGGTAACAAGATTTCAACAAGACCCTACAACCCTTGGATATTATAACCCAAGTAATTATAATTGGTTAAGACCTTGATGCCAATACTGGTACAGTTCCTCTTCTAGTCTTAGTTCCTGCAATTGGTTTCAGCTGATGTGGCCTATGGATATGGGCTTTAAGGGCTTCAGCCTGCCACCAGTATTCTTAACCCCTGCCCAAACTAAGACTCCTAGTTGTATATTGTGCTCAAATAGGCTTAGTTTGGTCAGACTGAGTATACACTTCCAGAGTTAACACTAAATACATTACTTCTGGTAAATGAGCCACCATAGCTGCTAGAGGGCTGTAAACCTGTGTCCCAAGCTTTTTTACTCATCCACCCATGTGAAACCAATGTGAATTGTTTGTCAGATGTGAAATTTTATTCAGCACTCCTGCTACACTACAAAAACCAGGAAACATGGGGATCAGGAAACTATGGTTAATTTGTTTCTGTTTTAATTGTGGCTCAAAGCAATGGGACTGAATACACTGGCGAAAGTTTTGTTTATATCTTGCCTTATTAAACTGAGAAATTATCCCCTGGAAAAAGCCATTTTTTTCTCTGGATTTCACAGTATGACAAAGAATTAAAGAATTTCCATCTTTTAACTGTTTAAGGGGGTAGATACACTTTCATTTTTGGACATTTACCTTGATTAGAAAAAATGTTTTTTGTTATTAAAACCACTTTTACTACTGAAATCCCTGAAGCTATTTTAACCCAAACATCTGTCACATATTTTTGGCTGAAACAGTATAATGTCACCAAACAAACCAAAAGAAGAGAAAAACCCACTGAACATCATGGACACTACTCCCATGTCAACAGGCATATGACTGCATTGAAGAATCATCCTTTTACCTTTACTATGAAACCAGTCTACTCTGCAATACTGTCCCGTTCATTTTTTTTGAGAAGCTATAATTTCTTTTTTTAACTAGGGAAAAGTAGTTAACTCACTTTTGAAATCATAGGATCATAATAAATGCTGATTTCACTTCCTTGCTGTATGCCGCTATCAACACGTACCTACAAAAGAGTGAGACAAAAGAATATTACCGCAGGCAAAAGAGCAGCCAGTGTCAAGCATTGGCATAATACAGCAACACCTCAGGGCCCACAGACTGGCAGACTTCAGACGATGGTCCAGTTTCCTGTTTCACAATGGGAGAGGTGTCCAGTTGCAGCAAAGAGTATGCACACAAATTCACACAAATTCACACTCTGCTGCCTCCTCTAAGCACACTCCCACTAAGATATGAGAGATTGCCTCAAAAGCCCCTGTGACAATTGCTGAGCCTCTAGGGCAAACATCTTGTTTCTTGTTGGGACTTGGGAGAAAGGGGCACAGTAATGTACTCCTTGGAATACAAGTTAATTACTGCAAAGCTCCTTCTTGGCATCTCTTAAACTGGGAAATGGATGCCTGCCCCCAGAGGTCCATGTAATCATACATCTCCTAGTTTGGAAGAATCCTTCATGCTCCAAGAAGCCAAAGGGAGGGCTTGGCCTCCAAACATCATGATGGCCCCAAAATATCTCTTCCAAGAGGAAAATAAAGTGTGTTTCAGAGAACTCTGAGAGACAGCAAGGTCACATTTCTGTTGGGAGGAACTTCTGGAAAAAGCAACGCTATAACTCTCCTGCAGATTTTTAATCCTCAATGGGGCTAAAAGGATTACAAAACAGTTTCTGTTGTGTCCTTCCCCAATGAGTGGGTAAAATGGAAACTTAACGCGGATGTAATAAGTGTGTGTGTTTATAAATAAAGTGATTGGAGGAAGAGTATAGAATGTAAGAGTGTAAAAGTGAGAAAAGACAATAATAGAGTGGTGTAGGAGTCAAGGAGACAGAGCTCTGATGAGGGGAGAGAGCTGTATAAGGCAGATTCAACAAGTAAAGAAGAAGTGAGTCATGGGCAAGTTATCTTTGTTAGCAGTCCATCAGTCAACATTATTTCAGTTTACAAACCTTCCTAGAAGTATTTATATGCTGACACTCTTCTTTCTCTTCAAAGTCCAACTTTAAAAATAAGACATTTACAGAGGACTGGGTTTTGCAATTCTCAGATCTAGAATTTTCGTTGTCCAATTTAACTAGTGCCCCACCAAAATGCCCATGTAACTGATATATTGCATCAAAACTTTACGTAAATACATCATCTGGGCCTCACCCCAGAAGGGCTGCTGCAGAAACTTTAAAGTTCTGCTTATCAGCTCTATAGAAATACCAATACTCTAGCTTTCATGTCTGCAACACTTTCTTTTTCTTCCTCACTCTCATCTGTAGCATATTTTTCTTCTGATGATAGCATTCCCCTGAGGATTTAATGTTTACACAGCTTTTTCCATGGCTTTGCTTTATAAGGATACAGCTGCAATTAAAGTTCTGATTCTGCAACTCTTGTGGAGGGAGGAGGGAAAAAACACACACAGAGAGAGACAAGATATGTCTTTGAAGAACCTGATAGCTGTTAGTCAGCCAACAAAATTCAGTATTACTGTTGATCTTTGTTTTCTTCTCTTGGTTTGATTTCTGCAAGAGTGGCACTGAGGTTATGCATAGAAAAGTTTCAAAATGACTAATTCCTGAATAAATATTTGTTAAGATTGTTGCTTTTGAAATCTGGATAGCACGCTACTCACAACACCAACAGGATAATTCAAGACCATTCTGGTAATCTTAAAAAGAAACACCAAATGAAACTTGCTGGAGTGGAAGAGGTTTAATATGAAATACTCTGCTTGGGTTTGGCAGGGAGGGGGAAATGGGGCTTAGAAACTCCCTACAATCTTCACCTGGGGGAAGAAACCCTTGTAATAAAACAGCAGCTCATCTGTCTGCAGCAAGGCAGAAAGAGGTCAACCCAACGGCTGTTAGGCTTTTAGATTTTAATTTAGGCAATTATCAAGGGGCCAGATGTAGAACCTCTTGTCTACAGTATCCACATGAGGTCACACTGATGACTTTATTATCCAAATGACATGTCCTAATAGGCTTTATTCTCTGCAATGAAAACTGCATCACATTTTTTTCCTGGTAGAAAAAAAAAAGATAAACAGTGCCTTTATCATAGTAAGAGTACATCTTCATTAATGCAGGCCGCATAACTGTAATGGCAGTTGTCAAGCACTTTCAACAGAAAAATCTCAAAATATCTCAAAGATACTCAGTAATCAGCATGATGGTTTTAGCTATCCCTGTGCCATGGAGGAAAAGAAAAACAGGAAGTATTGAAAGGTCATGAGCATCGTTGTAGAGACGGAAACTGATTATGTGAGATGTTTTGTATCATCGTCAATTTAAAAAAATTATCACCTAAATAGAAACCTAACCAAAACAAGCTAAGGTTGGGAAAAGTTCAGCCTTCCATCACCAGCAATGTAATGTTTGCAATCATCAACCTTCTCTCCCCCAAATATCCACAATAGGAACTTTCAGAAACAGGTCAAGAAACTGCAGAGAGAAGAAGGCATAATTCCACAAGAAATACAGAATTAACTTCTCATTATATTTAAGACTCAAAAGACTTGCAGCAAAGTAGTGGCCACAGTTCGGTGTCTACATGGGTTTGTGGCTCCAAAAATGCAAAATTATTGTTCAGGCTTAACATATCAGAACTTATTCATAAACATGAATACATTATTCATAAACAAGATTGTCAGTTAAGTTCTTCAGAAACACCAAATATGGCATATCATGTTTGTACATTCACAATCTTTTTAGGTTCCCATGCTATCTATGCTGTATACTATTCTAACACAAGTTACAAACTAGTACAACGTACTTTTAGTCATTTAGTTGTTCTTTATATACAGAGAACAAGATGAAATTTCTGGTGACATCTCTCCCCAGCCTTGAAAAAAAATTAAAAACGTCTCAGTTCTTCTGACCCACAACAACAGTAGCTTCTTTTCTTTAGCCACAAGATGTGGAAATAAATGGTTAGAGAGGGTCAAAACTGACAATAACTAAAAAGAAATAATAAGCCAGTTAACAATCTGACTGCGCACAGCCTCCATGCACAACTGTGTTACCTAATTCTCAGTGTAGAATATTCCTCTTATGTAGCTCAAGCCAATACTGAATTCATTCTGTCCCATATGGATGCCTAGGTCTCTGTTCAATATAGGAACTGTCCACAATTAGGGGGATGATAGAAATCTAGAGCATTCTGCTTAAAATCATATTGGGGAAACAAATGCACGTTTATGATGGAGCAAGGTGACAGTTATATCAGCACACCACCAGAAAGTGATTAATTGTGTCCAAATTGCAGGCATACATGTTCACTGTAGTATGCTCTATTCACAAAAAATAGCTCCTTTTGTTGCACTTGTAAATCTGGCTATTTTGAGTTCTAAAAGCAGCCACTGCCTATGAGGTTATTCAGTTAAAATGATAAAAGGAATGTGTGTTTCTGTATGCTTTGGGGCAAGGAACTTAAAACACAAATGCATTAAGATCAACAATACGACTAAAATAAAAGCAGGTGGGCTGGCCTCTCCACAGCTACAGTATGAGGTGTGAGGCAAGGTAGGAATATACATAATGGAGATGGTGACAACACCACCACAGAAATGGATAGGTGAGTTTTGCATCATGCACACACAAGCATTGACGCCACACCAGGACTCAAGTTCTCTGTTTCATGCCAGATGTGTAGGAATGAAATGCTGATAGTCAAATTGTAAGCCAAAACTATTTCAATTAATTTGCCCCTCTTTAACCTTCCCCATCCTTATTACTTCATGTGTGCCAAGGCTGAGCTCCAGCAGTAAGCAAGCTACTTTAGACCCTCCTTAAGTAAAAGTATCTAGAAGCACAAGGTATGACAGCTATCATTTATAGGAATGGCCAATAATGGAATTCAGCGTTAAGGCATAATGTAGTGTCTTATTCCATGCCTTCCTTTCATCAAGCACTGTCTACATCAGCGTTTCTCAAACTTGGGTCTCCAGGTGTTTTTCGAACTACAATTCCCATCATCCCTGACCACTGGTCCTGCTAGCTAGGGATGATGGGAGTTGTAGTCCAAAAACAGTCGGAGACCCAAGTTTGGGAAACACTAGTCTACACCTTCAATTTAAAGCATAAACAAACATCCCATGTCAAAGATAGTCAATGCTCCTATGCCAAAGGTAAACTCACAGAGCAATACACGCACCCAAAACCTTACTCCGAGAAGCTGGGCTTACAATAAAATGTTGCCACATGGAGCGCGTGCTCAGTGTTACAGTCATTCAGTCCTCCTCACTACTCCTTTCTTATTCCCTCCCACCAGTCTTGCCATCCCTGCCCACAATAAACAGTCAGCACTCCATAGCTGTAGGGCATACTCAGTTCAAGTTGGGAAGTTTGGGGGGCTCCATGCCCAACTAAGGGCTTGTATTTTATTTTATTTTATTTTATTTCAATTATTATTCTTCTGCAACACTTGAGGTTCCCGCAGACCAGCTGATACCTCCTCTTGTGTGTGGATGGTGTCGTTTTGGTCCCATAAAGATCCACACTTACTTCTGAACATTAAAAATAAGAGTGAATTATCGTGTATTAGAAAGAAAATGCTATGGCTTTTGCCATATAATTCAACTTTCTGAATCAAATAGCTTCCCACAGTTGTCAGATTAATGTCTTCATTTCGAAAGTTCTCTTTCAGCATAAAAAAAGACAAGCAAACAGTTTGCCGGGGGGGCGGGGGAGAGATTGCTGCTCTGTTTTTAACAAAATGGTGGCAATACACAGAAAGAGAAAGGGAAAGGCCCAGCCACGCTGTATGAGATCCTCAAAACCATTACTCTTAGGCTTCCAGGATAATTAAAATTTCTTCCCTCAGTACCACGATGGGCCACGTGAATCTATCAGGCATCTCCCACCCTTCATTTTCAATTCACCTCTCCCCCTAAGCACAAATCCCAACCCGCCATGTCTACCTGACAAGTGACAGCCCAATCTGATTAAATGCTTGCAAAGGAGAGGACTCATGGGCCTCCATGACAGGCCAAAAGTGATCACCATGGAGATACATAATTACAGCTGTCAACGCATCTACTGTCCTGCTGGCATCAATTTGATTGCTCCCAGCAATAATGATAGACAAAGCTTAGTATGCACTCTCTTGCACCCAATCACTTTGTCTATTCCGTGGTCCATTTAGCTGACATGCAACATTCGCACAAGCAAATAACAGCAGTAAGCAGAACATTTAAGGCATTTTAATTGTTTTTTTTTCTTTCTCTGGATGGCTCACAAGTGCAAATGTTATTACATAAAACTCCTGCTGCAGCATTAATTGAAGAAAGATTTGGTGGGACAAAGACTGTAGGGGGTACAGTTTGTCCATTATCACTTGTACTTTCAACAGGTCTCATGTTTAGAAAATTGCAAATTGCAAAAACTTGCAAGGGCAAAATATTTGACATCCTGTTAGCTATTACAACATGGTGAAAAACCTCAGCCTGCCCCCAGAGTAATTACTGAAAATTATTTCTTAGTTCATTTGGGTTTCATTAAATATGCTTAAGATACATTCCCTCTGTAATAGCTGGGGGTTTTTTTATCTTCCATTCAACATCACATAGTGCCTGCTAAACCTTGACAATTTGTATTTCTCCTTTTAAGCTTTGAACACAGCATGGAGCCTTAAAGCCCAAGAAAGGGTCAGGTCCTCTCTAGGAAGCATATGGGCAAAAACAATTTAAGAAGTGAAATAAATCCTATATCCAATAACATCACCAAATTTAGGATCCGGCCTGTAATCTTATGCCATTTTTTCCATGCAAGTAATCATGGTAAATCATCATATTCACAGATGGTATCGGCTTGTCATTTCACAAAGCCGACACCATGCCATATATACACACTTATTACTTTGACTACCTTGATTATACAGAACAGAAGAGATGCCCTTGTCTTTTTTGTGCTGGTTGTTAAACAACCACTCTAAACAGACAGTCTACAACACTGAAATGCGTAATAATCACTTTTCATCAACTGTAGTAAATTGCGTTTGGTCTCTAAAGCTTGAAAGCTAAACAAATAGGACCACTCCTCTTTGGGGCATTTAGCACTTTGCAGGGACAAGCAATTGAACATTTTATTTTGCAGCTTGATCTTCTAGTTTTAGTTACTGCTGCTCTAAAAACCAGGATTATAGGACAGATATCACAAAAGTATAAATAATGGGTTGGTAGAATAGCTCCCTTTTTAAAAGCCAAATCCTATTTCTTTTTGACTGTATCGTATTTCTAATGACTACAAGCTAACAGAATCTAACTCCGATAAACGAGTTTAAGGTGGCTTGTTTTAAGCAGCACTGAACATGAACGACTTCTAGTGAATTCAATGAGATCTGTGGTTTCTTAGTGCCTGTGAAAATGAGAAACAAGGAAACATAAGAATTACTTACATTGGGCACATGCAGCGGCTCTTTGTACTGAGACAATCTACCAATAGATGGCAGACCAAAAGATTTGTAGGGATCCTAAAATGAAATTCAAACACAGGGAGGTATTAACTTTGTAAGACAAAGCACAGGAAACAAGGTTAAGTCACTGGGAAGCCAACGGTTTCCTCCACTTTAATTTTCAACCAACTATATTTTGTTTTCAAAATGACTTATTTTGGGGGGGATATGAATTTGCTTCTTCCATTCAAGTCATGGAAGGTTTGTTAAAGCTAAAAACCTTCCTGCTGTGCCTTTATTAAGCCAAGGGCAATCTTTCTAAGAGAAGGCACAATAGTAGGGGCACAGACAGAGAACAAAAACACATAACACAAAAAGAAAATCCGAAAAAAACACAGACGAGCATTCAAGCTTCAATGTTTTCAGGATCACAACCCAAATAATTCACTAACACTTAATATATTTAAGGAACAACATAGTGCATAAATGCATGATTCTGCGGTGGTCAGTGTGAGAGTTGGAAAGTTTCTGTCCACCATTACCGTGTTAAATTCTCTGTTCAAAATCCCAGCTTGTCTTTATTTGATGAACACACAAAGACTGGACACAGAGTCAATTAATGGCAGTACCAAAACCACTAGTAATATTAATATCACCTTGTGTTATTTTAATATTAATATTTTTAACCGCTTTGTAAACAAGTTGTACTTTGGGATTCACACAAGGTAATGTGTAGTGAACGTTAAGAAAAAGAATCAACCACCCCCACCCCTAAATGCCAGGGAGGGACATACAACACTGTTCAAACAAGGGAAAGGCTGTAAAGAAATGAATGAAAACACACACACATTATAGAAAGTGAAGATAACTGCCCTAAGCATTCACATTCATATTAGGAAACTAAAGTTGAGAATATTTCAGGCAAAGTCTTGGTTTCAAATCTCAGCAGATCGGTGTGCAAAAGTTTGGTTGGTTAGTTCTAAATAAAGAGGATCGTTTTTGTGTGGGGTTTTTTTAAAAAGTAATTGGCAGCCACTATACTATCTAGTCATACTGAACATGTGGGGCAGCCACTTGACCTTTCCAGAGGATCCACTTGAAAAATAGCAAAGCTAGCACGAGTTCATAAGAAAGCTCATGTTGAAATATCTCGTGTTGAAATATTGTATGAAACTGCTAAAACATGGCATGACTGCAGAATACTCTTCTTCCAAATGTGGTATATAATTCCCGCCCCCGCCCCCAATCTTTGCATAAAGAAAGCAAAAAAAGAAAAAAAGAAACGCTACTCAAAAACCTTAAATCAATTACGTCACATGAAACGGATCAAGCTGAAAGACACAGTCTTGGGTGGTTTGCTACACCTGGCACTAACAGCTTCTTACACAGCCGTTCACCCTCCCAGACGTTAACAGTTATTTTACCTCAGCATATACTCGACATTCAACCGCCCAGCCGTTGATAGGAATATCAGCCTGTTTGTGCCTCAGAGGGTAACCCTTGGCAACACGGATCATTTCTTGGACTAGGTCCAGACCGGTAATGCATTCTGTGATGGGATGTTCAACCTGCAAGGTCAAGAACTGTCAGTCAGTACATAACAAAACAACTAAATTCTCCCCACCACCCAATAAAACAAAAAAATACTGAAAACTCAAAAGGGGGTAATTTACAATAACGGCCATTCTTCTTGTCATATAGCTACTCAGGAGAGCAAGCCCTGCATTCAAGATGTATTGCAGAAATCAGACAGGAGCAATACAGCTAAGCAAAACAAAACAAAAATGCAGGCAATGGGGGAAATTTTCATATATAGATATATAGATTTTTTAAAAAAACAACAACACCTTGATATTTAATGATGAAGACTGAAGTTGTTTTTGAAGCATTTAGAGATGGGACTTTTGAAGTTGGTCTCTTTAAAAAAAAATAATCTAGAAACACACAAAGTATTTTGACTGAAAAGCTCAAAGTAGCTGGCTGATAATCAACCCATTCTGCTACACTTAACATGGCATGTACAGGAGCAGCCTACAATCTTCCATAGAACCAGACTAGCCTAAGTCTCACCCACACGCCTGCTTTCACTAACCTGTCCTGACAAGCAACCAGATTAGCGTAATCTTACATCAGTGCAGTGTAGCAGAAATGAGCAGATGGATCCTTCAGGTTTTTTTTTTTTTCCCCTCCAGACTTAGCTGTGTAGTGCTTAGCATACACAATAGCTGAGCTGGACCAGTAGAATCACTGTGTGCTCTCAGCAAATAGCTGCTAACGGCTCAGGATGATGCTGCCATGGGAATACCCCTCATTCACAGTGAAACCAAGCAGGAGAGCGAGTACACAAGTCGCTCTTGTTGTTAAGACGGATTTACGTACATGTGTATTTAACTTACCAAATGTAACTTAATCAGCATGGAAGAATTATAAAACAGCCACATGCAAAGGGAGCAAGTTAAGTAACTTGGTAGCCAAATTCTATAAAATTAATAAGTGCACTTGCCACATTGGTGAGAGAGAGAGAGAGAGAGAGAGAGAGAGAGATGGATGAACTGATCTGCCATTTTTAGTGTAAAATGCTTTTTTGTAGCTCAAGTCATGTATCTTTAAGACACCCTATTTTACAAGTGTTTCTCTATCCAGAGATGTCATACCACATGTATTTTGTGACACAGGAAAAGGTCACTGAACAAACTAGGTATTTCCCCTTCAAGTACATTAATTGAAGGAGAACATTTTGTCTATTGTAATATCCTTGCAGTGGGTCTTGCAAAAAAAAAAAAAAAAAGATAGTAAAATAAACAGATGGCACCCATAATTAGTCCTCTGTGCATTTTGAGTTTGTTTACAGCACCATATTTTAAGACAGCCTGACAACTTTAATGACATCACTGAAATAAGTACCTTATATTTTTTTAAAAAAGAAGAGATGTTGGACTGAAACGGGAATTTGAATGTGCAGCTTAGGAAGCTACCACTGGGATTCTTAAAACTTTTGGCAAACACGTGATACTCCTCAGGTATGTCAAACGTAATGGTACTTGAAGAGACTCCCAAAAGAATCCTGTACCTTCCCTGCCAATAGTGTTCAACTGACGCCATTCATGTTCTATTAAAACTTCACAAATTATCAACATTTTGGGGCAGATATAGTTTATTTTCTCAGGTTTTTTAAAAAGTGTCTTTGAGATAACTACATCCTCAAAACCATGTTTTGGAAAATAACTGAATTCTTTGCAAAGGCATTTTAACTGTCTAATTTTATCTTCCTTTTCCCTTGAATCATCATCCCAATGTGAAATGAAACAGACCCATTGTAAAGTTTCATTGTTAATGATCAAACTAGGATGGAACTTCTCCGGAAAGCAAAGTATGTGTGTAGTTTATTCTCAAAACACTTACAAACATTTATTTAATCAATTCTTCAAAAGACATCTTTGTCTCTATAAACATTATTGTCTATTGCGTCAATATACTTCCTTTGTACAAAGCTGGGGGGGGGAGGAGAAGGAGACAGGGAATGGGAAAAAGTTGGGCATATTCATTTCGCTGAAACTATTTAAGCACTCCTGTTGTTCTACAAGAACGTAATCAAATTTATATATTTATTTTATGTGTTTTTCTTTTACATCTCTACTTGAAAAACAAGTATACGCAGAAATGACAGGCAGAAGACCAGGCCCCATCAGAAGGATGCTGGCTGAGAAAGTTAGTAGCCTTGGCAGATTAGCAGTCATTGGGCAACAGCAGCAACATCAAAAGAGAAGCAGTTAGTTTGAGAAGGTACTGCTATATTCAACGGGGTGTTGGAAGTAGTTTGGAGTCCTTTAAGACAGACTAACTGTCAGACGCGGGTGGCGCTGTGGGTTAAACCACAGAGCCTAGGACTTGCCAATCAGAAGGCCGGCGGTTCGAATCCCCGCGACGGGGTGAGCTCCCGTTGCTCGGTCCCTGCTCCTGCCAACCTAGCAGTTCAAAAGCACGTCAAAGTGCAAGTAGATAAATAGGTACTGCTCCGGCGGGAAGGTAAACGGCGTTTCCGTGCGCTGCTCTGGTTCGCCAGAAGCGGCTTAGTCATGCTGGCCACATGACCCGGAAGCTGTACGCCAGCTCCCTCAGCCAATAAAGCGAGATGAGTGCCACAACCCCAGAGTCGGCCACGACTGGACCTAATGGTCAGGGGTCCCTTTAACTTTTTAACTGTCAGAAAACCACAGCTACTTAGAAGACACTCAAAAATATCTGAAAATGTGACTGATGTGAGGCCTGCTCAAGGAAACTCTGTCCATTATGGAGATAAAGCCTACCTAAAACATAACATTAATCCAACAAGAAACTCAAGTGGAAAGGGGCAAATTGCAGTTAGATGCTCTACCTCGACTGCTAAGGTCGTCTCAGTACTTTATTTCTAGAAAAAAAGGTGCTGTTACTCACCATGAAGTTGTTACAGTAATTGCCACACTTTTAAACAACAAAAAACTAGAGGTGCTGGTACTGCGTACCATTTAGTACCACACACACACACACACACACACACACACACAAGCTTCTCATGGACACCTTTGGTGGTCCCATATTCCCCTGTGGTTAAGCTGGTCGTTACTAGAGACTGAGCCTTTAATGTTGCAGGTACTGTTCTGTGGAACTCCATGCCAACAGACGTTTAGGAAGAACCATCCCTGCTATTTTGTCGGCATAATCTAAAAACTCTATTATCCAGACAAGCCTTTCAAACTTCAGGTTCTTTGCCAACTAGTTCCTATTGATGTGTCCGGTTTTTATTATAATAATGACAGAACACCTTTACTGGAGAAAATTCCTGAACTCCAACCTACTTCAGCTAGGATTCACATTTACGTAGTAAAGATATAGACACACAGACTTTTAACAGAAAATGAAAAATGGAACTCCTGACTTTGCACATATCAAGTGTTCTCAAAACGTGTTCTCCGTGCAATACCAATATGACCCTCCTTCTTTAGTAAATGACAAAACAATTGCATGCAATCTAATTATATATCATATAGGAGGAGCGGGCAATTTTCAAGATCCTTTTCAATCTGGAGTTAGACATAGTTTGGGCACAAAAACGGCTTTGGTTGAGGTTTATGATTACCTCTGTTGGGCAAGACACAGAGGGAGTGCATCACTGCTAATTCTCCTTGATTTCTCAGCAGTTTCTGATAATATTGACCATGGTATTGTTCTAGAGCGACTGTCTAAGTTGGGGTTGGATGGCATAGTGCTGGGGTGGTTCCAGTCATACTTGGGTGGTTTTTTTCAGAGAGTGGTACTTGGGAAATGTAGTTTGGCCATGTAGAGCCTTCAATGTGGGATTCCACAGGATACGATTTCATCCCCCATGCTGTTCAACATCTACATGAAACCACTGAATGGGGTTGTCCAGGGTTTTGGAGTACATTGTCAACAGTATTCTGATGAAACACATGCTCCACTTCTCATTTACATCTACACTGGATGGGCTAGAGCAGGCACCCCCAAACTTGGCCCTCCAGATGTTTTGGGACTACAACTCCCACCATCCCTGACCAACTGGACCTGTTAGCTAGGGATGATGGGAGTTGTAGTCCCAAAACACCTGGAGGGCCAAGTTTGGGGATGCCTGGGCTAGAGCAATGTTTTGTCTTGGTAATGGGTGCTTGATGAGAACCAGTAATCTGAACCTTAATGCAGACAAGACTAAAGAACTGTTAGTGGGTGGTTCTCTACACCAGATTGATGGGATATGGCTGGCACTGGATCAGGTTACACACCCTCTGAAAGAGCAGGTATGTAGCTAGGTGGTACTGCTAGATCTAATACTGTTGCTTGAAGCTCAAGTGACCTCGGTTAGCTTTGAATGCTTTCTAAGCTTCAACTGATGACTCAGGTGACCCCATCTGTGTCTAGCTTCTGTTGTCTATGTTCTGATAACCTCTGGGTTGGATTACTGCAATGTGCTATACATAGGACAACCTTTGAAGTTGGTACAGAAATCACAGCTGTTACGGAATTTAGCAGCCAGACTGATGACCAGGACAGGACAGCTCAAACATATAACAACACTTCTGGCATGACTGCACTGGCCACCAATCAGTGTCTGAGCCCAGTTCAAGGTGCGGGTTTTGACCTATAAAGCCTAATGTAGTTCAAGACCGCAAGAGCTCAAGGACCACCTCTCCCCACATGAACCAGCCCAGACCCTGTAATCATCATCTGAGCCCTTCTCCAAGCTGTCCCCTAAAACACCCTCCTTCATGGAAGATTCAGAGGGTGGGTACATGATAACAGGCTTTTTTAGTGGTGGTTCCCCATTTGCTAGGAGGGTGCAGCCTTTTTTCAGGCATCAGGCAAATACTTTCCTTTTTACCTGGGCTTCTGACCACTAATTTAAAGGGTTTTCAAGTACTTGTTGACTCTTAGTGGAGCAGAATCTGCAGGACCTATCTTTTATTTGTATAGATGGGGGGGAGGTGTTAGGTTTTTGCTGACTGTATTTATTTTAACTGGTTTTAGTATTTCTATTGTGTCTGCAAGTCGCTTTAAGTCATTTCCATGAGCAAAGCAACTAATAAATAACAATAGTGTTGAAGATGGTTGAGAGTTTGAGATTTCCCTTTAATTTTACCAGCAGCAGGCAGCATTAACAATTCTACGTTGAGTTTTCTGCCATTTATTTCTGGCACATTTTCCTTTATTTCAGTTTCATCACTTTTTTCCGTATCCCCCCACTAAGTGGCTGTCTGGCTGAGTAACAATGTTTGGACTTCAGGCTGTGTGTATAACTTCGACATCCTTCTTTCCATTCTCCATTCTCCTCCTCTTTCCTTCCTTCCTTGGCTATTTGTGATTTGAAGGTGGAGCCAGAAACACAAACACACAGCCTGGTATAACACAGCCACCATAGCAGTCTCTTGTGTTTCCCAACTGGGTTATTTTATTTTCTGTCCCCTAAAACAGTCAGAATGTGGAAGCTAATGCCATAAGAGCACGTTGCTGTGATTTTTTGGCAGGAAAATACCACAGCATTCTAATCAGCTAGTTAGGCTCTACAGTGGTACCTCAGGTTACATACGCTTCAGGTTACAGACTCCACTAACCCAGAAATATTACCTCAGGTTAAGAACTTTGCTTCAGGATGAGAACAGAAATTGTGCTCCGGTGACGTGGCGGCAGCAGGAGGCCCCATTAGCTAAAATGGTGCTTCAGGTTAAGAACAGTTTCAGGTTAAGAACAGACCTCCGGAACAAATTAGGTACTTAACCCGAGGTACCATGTATCTCAATCCCTTTGGCTAGCCATTTAAGCCCCAAGAAGCCAGAGACAGCATCTCACTCTGTACCTTCAATCCTTATAGGAACAGAGAAAGTTTTAGAAAGACTGGTTAAATGATGTTAAAAGCTAAAGGTAAAGGTACCCCTGCCCGTACGGGCCAGTCTTGACAGACTCTGGGGTTGTGCGCCCATCTCACTTAAGAGGCCGGGGGCCAGCGCTGTCCGGAGACACTTCCGGGTCACGTGGCCAGCGTGACATCGCTGCTCTGGCGAGCCAGAGCCGCACACGGAAACGCCGTTTACCTTCCCGCTGGTAAGCGGTCCCTATTTATCTACTTGCACCCGGAGGTGCTTTCGAACTGCTAGGTTGGCAGGCGCTGGGACCGAGCAGCGGGAGCGCACCCCGCCGCAGGGATTCGAACCGCCGACCTTTCGATCGGCAAGCCCTAGGCGCTGAGGCTTTAACCCACAGCGCCACCTGCGTCCCATTAAATGATGTTAGCTTTGTGCATATGTGGGAGCACTTGGTGCACTTTAGAGAAAAAGATCTGAAATGCAGTATTTGAAAATTTATAATAGTGGGGAATCAGGTTGAATACAATGGTGTACATAGGACACACAAACTTGCAACGTAAAGTATGAAATTGTGCTTGGATCTATTGCGATATTTATGCTGGAGTTGAAGTTCAACAAGTTCTTCCTGCATTCAGCATGATTATTTCTACATCTGACCTATTCTACATTTTATTTATTGTATGATTGAATGCAAAAGTGTGGAACAAGTCTCTCTGGTAGCCAGAGAAATGCAAGCAAGAGACGCAAGACCACTCCCTTTAACTATTTCTTCAGAGTATGTAAAGCTATAAATTACTTCATTTACTTCATGATGATAGTGTTCATGTTCAACTGTGATCCTCCTGCCCCCACCAATCCCACTGCTCAAAGTCCTGTACAGTGGTACCTCAGGTTAAGTACTTAATTCGTTCTGGAGGTCCGTTCTTAACCTGAAACTGTTCTTAACCTGAAACGCCACTTTAGCTAATGGGGCCTCCTGCTCCTGCCGCGCCGCTGGAGCACGATTTCTGTTCTCATCCTGAAGCAAAGTTCTTAACCCGAGGTAATATTTCTGGGTTAGCGGAGTCTGTAACCTGAAGCGTATATAACCTGAAGCGTATGTAACCCGAGGTACCACTGTACTGCAGTGTCCCTGTCTTACATACAGAGCTCAGTGCAGAGCAGCAGCAAAACAGATCAGGGAAGAGCTAAGTGTCCGAGAGCTCCTCTTCAGGTTTTGATAAGCCAATGTTTGGCTTAGCACATTGTGCAAATCAACCAGAGTCCTCTGATATATTCAGCTCAGTGTCTTGCTTACAATTTGTGTTTTTCATGTGCAATCACCAAGGGTGCTGCAAAAACTTTCCAGATGGAGAAACCCTGTCGTTGGAAACTTTAGAAAGCCTGTTTAAACACTATTCAGTCAGATCTGTTCTTTCCAACTTTATCGGAAATGCACTAAGCTTTAATTAAAATGTTTGTTAGGTGCATTCCTCTAATTCCTCTATCTTGGCTGTGTATTGTCTCTAATTAGTGTTTCAGTTTGAAGCTGTGAGTAGTAATTTTATTGGCCTCATCTACAGTTTTCCCAATTGATCTGTCACTTTTCCCCAACCCTCAAACTTTGATGCCTATTAGCAGACTTGTAACTAGCCATCTAAGCTTTTCTCCCTTTTTAATTAAGAGCCAAACTTAGTAATTCTCATAAAGCTTTTTTCCCCCAAATTTAACTCTAGAGCCAGGAGAATCTGCAGATGTGTTTGTGTTTACAGTCAATTTTTAAGTGACACGCTGCTGCTGCTGCCTTCTCTAACATCCATGTTCTGAGGAGCTTGAGATTGCTAGACAGCTCGTTCATTCGCTGCTTTTGCACTATACCTGGAAATATCTGCATCCACCAAACTGAGTTTTGAAAGGCTGCATTTGACCGCATTTAGAGGCTTCTTTCTAAAACCTACTTTAGACTAACTTAAAGTTTTTTATTTAATGGCAGCTCAGCTCATGGCACTCTTCAGAGGACAATATTTTATTCTATGCGTCTCTCCATTGCTCATTTGCTACCTTGATTACACTGCTTTCATGATCACAAAATGTTAAGACCATTTAGCTGCGGGGGGCGGGGGGGGAGATGAGAAATTCCAAAGGCACAACACAAAAAGGTCTTCCACAGGAGCCATACTCTGCCTGGCACAAAGGATTGAATGAGCAACTGTGAGCCAGCATCTGAATCCATGTCCCCAGTCTTGCATTCTGCTCTCTTATCACAAGAGCTGATACTATCTTGTAAGAATTACAGCAGAACCTCAGGTTTCAAACATGATCCGTGCGGGAGGCACGTTCGCAACCTGCAGCGCCGCATCTGTGCACGTGTGGGTTGTGGGTCGCAATTCAGCGCTTCTGCACATGCGCGACCACCGAAACCCGGAAGCAACCTGCTCTGGTCCTTCTTGGTTCAGCGTGGTGCGTAACCTGAAGCGTCTGTAACCCGAAGTACCACTGTATTTTGAATGTTTTCCACAAGCAATGCAGAGTTCTATACTGCCATATTGTTTCTACATTATGCAGGCTGCAGATATTTGGAGGCAATAGAAATTATTTTCATGGGTAAATTTGCTAGTGTATGATACCTCCAACCATCACTTCAGTCACTGTGACTTCTTACATAACATTTCTGCTGCAACACCACTCCAGT
Organism: Podarcis cretensis; assembly: GCF_951804945.1. Classification (NCBI taxonomy): domain Eukaryota; kingdom Metazoa; phylum Chordata; class Lepidosauria; order Squamata; family Lacertidae; genus Podarcis; species Podarcis cretensis. Next base: position 85,441,661 of record NC_137173.1, read on the forward strand.
CCACATTTTACGTGTTCAAAGAGTTTTAAGATTTTAGCTAAATGTATCCCTTGCCAAGGCATGCCAAGGTCAAACTACATGCCTTGTTTCCCTATAAACAGTATGATGATTGGCAAACACGAGCGCACATTCACCAGATCAAGTAAACTTCCCTGTTCAAGGTCTAACTCAAAATCGCCACTGTCCAGCACAACATATCACAACCACAAACTCAAGGGAGGAAATCAGCACTGGGAATAAAATGTTATCTTAGTGTTGCTCTGCTATGGTTTTGAAGAAACTTGAAAAGTTTTTAGCATAAAAATACAATTTTCCATCCACCCATATTCTAAAAATAGTGTACCTCCTCTCCTTCCCACACCCCCAGTACCTGAAGTCTAGTGTTCATTTCCAAGAAGAAGAAATTCTTTTTTGAGTCTATAAGGAATTCCACTGTTCCAGCAGATGAGTATTTTACAGCTTTTGCAAGAGCCACTGCTTGTTCTCCCATAGCTCTGCGTGTCTCAGGATCCAGGAAAGTGCTACACGAGTAGAGAGAAAATGTGTTGGAGGGGTTAAATTCAGCAAAAGGAATTTTTGATACTTTAAGACACCCAAATATCAAGAGGAAATGTAATGTGAAGTAACTGCCACCCAAAGCAAACCATTAAACACTGGTAACTACATGCTTGGGAATTATGTTTTTAAAAAACCCTGACTTTTAATAATCAACTAACAAAATTAATGCTAAAATTAAACATTCTAAGTTCACATATTTCAAAATATGTGTCCAAGTGGGTAAAGAAATTTAAACACTAGCTGATCACAGCTGTCCCTTATTTTGAAATATTGAAAGAATACCCCTTACGTAAGCTACCTTCACATTTCTCAAGGTCTTTTAGAAAATATGGAACACTTCTACCAATCACGAAAATATTAGGTTTTTTGGTCTACATCACCAATATGCATGGTTGCAGCCCTGACACTGACTATATCTACTTTAATTTATATAAATAACAATGGTAAATTTTGTTTCACAGGGGTCTCCCATTCAAGAACTAATCAGATTCATACTTGCTTAACTTCACAGATATAATTCACTGGGCCTGATACAGAGAGGCCCAAAAAGTTCCCAAACTTAAGATCAAAGAATGTGATGCTGTATAGGAGAAATATGGACTTCTACATGAGTACTTCATTTCTATTATTATTTCTATTATTATTTCTATTATTTCTATTATTATTATTATTATTATTATTATTATTATTATTATTGGTATTATTTCTTCCTCATCCTTTATTTTAAAGGCAGGTTACAACAGTATAAAAGTACAGTATTAAAATAATTTACAACCAGAAGAACAGAACGTCAAAAGCGTGCACCTTCAGCATACAATAAAAGCTATACAATGGTGGTGTTAAGACATGTCTACAGGGGAACTCCACCGTTTAGGGGCTGCCACAGAGAAAGCCCTCTCTCAGATTGCCATTCCCACATTCCACATGCTGCCCAGAGGGGGGCTGTCCGCTGCATCTCTACAATTCACTGCTCTGGTCTTGTCTCCTTCCTGTCAATGTCCACTGGGGACAGTTAATTCTGCCATTTCTCTGCATTTGGTGTGATTTGAACTGCTGAGAATTTCAGGTGCTCAGAGGAGATACGCGCAGAGCATTCCCTTGAGGCCAGGCAGCAATTATTCTTTCACACTCTAAATGCCAACTTTTTGGATAGAAGAGGGGCTTGCTTCCAGTTCTATTTCAGACAAAGAGCTCCAGTCCCTGATTTGCCAGCAAGGACAGTTGCTAGGGTCCTCAAGTTTTGTGTGTGTGTGGAGAAGCAATACCATTACAAGAATTCAACTTTTTAATGCAATTCTACACCATCTCCAAATTGCAGTGGTGTTATCTATTTGTTCACAACATGTGTGTTTTTCTCAGAGAACTGAGGCAATAGACAGAGGGCTGGATGGATAGATGACTGAAAACCTTGAAATGAGAACCTTGCCGTTCCAAACTGAACTGTGTTAACGTTTCAACTTTAGCCTGTTACTCTGAATATGACATACAATGACAGTAACAGCTTGCATCTTAAATTATTCTCTCAACTTTACCCTAAAGCTGAAAGTTTTAATTTTCTGTTTTTCTTACTTTGATTCATCTGTTCCACACAGCAGGGCTCTCTTCCCTCCACTTCGTGGACACAGCTGTTTCTTCTGCCCTCGAGTGCAGTTGTTGAACCCTCTTGGGATTCCCTCTTAAGACTGTTCCCCCAACCAGCAAGTTTCCTCACTACAGGGTACTAAATATATCATCTTCCAGAGGCTTGCCAATTCAGAAAAATATATATATTCTAGCAGTGCTTCTTCGTACTGTTTTGGTATTTCAACTGTAAAAGTTTATATTACCTTTTACTACTTTTACCTATCAAAGCATGGCATAGGTTGCTCCCACCTTCACTCTGTGAAGTAATCCAAGCACACAAGAGCATGCAGAATTTTGAAAAAGTAAAATATGGTGAAAATTGTAATTTGAAAAACTGCAAATGTGGTGAAAATTGTAATTTGAAAAACCAAAACCTGTCTCCATTCTCATCTCCAAGAAGCAAAAGAAGCCTCAACATAGTACTGAAAAACAAGTATTTTATCAAATATTTAGAATGCTACAAAAATAAATAAATCACCCAGTGTATTTCTGTTGGTGTCATTTTTTGGGCACAAAATGAAGGTTTTCCTATCAAGCCAACATCTCTCACTTTTTCCCCTTCATCTATTCTCATCCAGTCCACTTTGAAGCAAACACCACAAGTATTTTATTATACTTCTTATATTAGAGTGGTAAATCAAAGAAATGTAATAATCTCAATGGCAAGGGAGCCAGAGAATAAGAAGAGAGCTGTGAAACAGAAGGCATTTCCTGTGCTTAAAATGTAATGAAAATCTGTGATTATTAAGCTCCTACAAGGAGCTGGGTGCTGTACAGGAATAATGATAAATAAAACCAGCATGCCAATTCACCATCTAAGAAAATAAGACACACTAGGGAAGGTGGAGGGAGAATGAGTGGAGGAAGATAGCAGTGGGATAAGGAAGCGGAACACATTTTAAGAGGATCTGCAGTTTTCACAATACCTTTGTCCCACTGAAGCCCTCGCTAATCAAAAACAAAAAAAACTTTTATAGTAAACTTGTTAGGCTCTCATGACTGTGGCTTGTGGTGACATATGGAATGGACCTCTAATCCACAAACCTCCTTCTCTATCACTACACAGAGGCACATGCAATAAGGGTCAGCCAATTTTGCCATTCATCAGCTCCTCCTTGTTTGATGTTTGAGGTTGCTGGAAAGTAAAGTTTAGGGCTGAGCATAATAAACTTTTTGCTTCTCTGGATCCAAGCAGTACAAAATTATGCTTGAACTAGGACACAAAGTGCTCACTAAGAAAGGGGGGGGGGTCCTCCTTGAACGTCCAGTTCACTGTCTGCTTGAAATCTGAATTCTCATATATTTCTAGGGAATTAGCAAATCTGAACCGGCAATTTTATTTATTTACAAAATACAGAATGTGTGTAAAGCTATGGCACAGATATTATGTACTGTTATCGGCTAGGAGTCATTCTGTACATACTATTAACTTTCTTCTAATTTTCTGAAGGCGGCCCAGCATTTCAAAATTTGAAATGCCACACCATAATCCTTTTAATCTGAATGAAACAGATTTCAGAAATCCATGACCCTCACAGCAAAGAACTTTGCATGGAACAAAGAGTCATTCCAAATTAATATTGCAACAAATTAGAAATTACTGTTTAATAGTCTCTGTGGTGAGAAATAGGAAAGAATCTCACACTAGTAGTTAATACACTGATATTCTTTTCCCTTCTACTTCTGCAGTAAGCAATATTTAAAAAAAATAAAAAACTAATGCTGCAGAAAGTTGGCAGAAAAAGTGTAAGTGTTCTTGGATAACACTGATTATCTTGATCCATTTCAATCTAGGTCGAGGCCTGGTTTTGCAGGTGAACTGGTCTTGGTAGCCCTGGTGGATGACCGACATCGGAAGGAACAGGTGAATGCAACTGTGCTAGTATTACTCAATCTCACAGTGACTTTTGATGCCAGTGACCATTGTATCCTCTTGGATTACCTGTGTGGGATGTGTACTGGATACTCCCAATAGTCTCCAATACAGTAGTCAAGTTCACAGAGAAGCTTTGTGAAGAGTCCCCTTCAAATCGCTGGCAACTGTGCTATGGGGTTCCACAGGCCACTATTTTGTCTCTAACGCTTTTTAACATCTATATGAAGTAGACTGATCGACACAGTAGACTGATGACACACAGCTCTACTTCATCTGAGCCAGGAGAGACTCTGAATCAGTGTCTAAATGCAGTGGTGGACTGGATGAAAGCCAATAAAATGAGTTTGAATCTTGGAAAGACGGAGGCTCTGTAGGCAGGTGGTTCCTGTGTATAGAAGATAGACCGGTTGCCTGATCTGGATGCGGCTACACTCCCTCTAAAGGGGCAGGCTACTACTAGATACATCTTTGTAATTAGAAGACAGCCTTTGATCAGCTTTGATTGGTATGCCAAGCATGGGAATGCTTTGCCACTGTAGTCCATGCACTGGCAACTTCAAGATTGGATTACTGCAACACACTATCTGAGATGGCCCTTTGGGCTGGTATGGAAGCTCCAGCTGATGCAGAATGCCACTGCTAGACTGCTGAGTGGGGCAGAAAGCCAACAACATGTGACACCTTTGTTGAAACATTTGCACTGGCTGCCCATATCCAAGTTTTTGTGTCAGTATACAAAGCCTGGACAACTTAGGTCCAAGATACCTTAAGCTGTCCTTTTATCACAGCCTGATCACCAAGATCACCTGAAGGAGCATTGCTATGTGACCTGCATCTTACAGAGGCCTGATTGGCCTACACAAGAGGTCAGACAATTAGTGTCACTGGTCCATGTTGTGCAAGACTCTTCCAGCAGAGATTCACAGACATTCTCACTTTTTACATCCAGGCATCTCTTGAAGACTTTTTTATGCTGACATTTCATACAGTTATCTGAGTAGCTAGTCATTTTAATAATTGCTTTGTACTCCTGTAAATTTGTTGTTGTTGTTCTATACCGCCCTGATGTTTTGCTACAGGGTGGTGTATAAATACTTCTGTGAATTAAATAAAATAATTTATGCTCCTAAGGAGCGTGCACACTTACCTTGGAGCTTCTTCAATAACTTTCTGATTTCTCCTCTGAATAGAACACTCTCTTTCATTCAGCCACAATGCGTTGCCATGTTTATCAGCCAATACCTAGTAGAAGGTCACTGTTAATAAATAAATACATTGCTTTTCTCTCTCCATCCCAATGCCACCAATGGGAATAATTCAATGGAAATAATCAATGGAAATAATTCATTGCATTCATAAAATTATAGAAAAGATGTTTTAAACAAAAGATCAGTAATAAACACAGAGCTTCTCACACTCTGTTCCATTGTTGCGTTCGAGGAAGAAATCTGTACAAGCCTTGGGCTCCTCAGAAACCACATAGCAAATTAATCAGGGCACACTGCATTTGTCATAACACACTGAGTGTGTTTGCACATAATACTACACAGTGAGGCTACGTGCACAAGCTTCTGTGAGCCAGAGTATAGTGTTAGGCACACCATCCTCATGACCAGGAAAAGGAATAAGTCAGAATTCAATTTCACTTTAGCAGATACAACTGACTAGAGTTTACATGTTATACCACAATTGCTGGTTGTACAAGCCAAAAATAGACTAAAAGCCCAAATGAATCCTGCTTTATTCTTCCTCCCAGCAACACAGGAAAAGATGAGGGTGGGGCAAGGGGACATGAAAGGTACAGGCTCCTTTCAACTCATGCACATTGCACTAAACTATTATTTAGTATTCAATGAAAATGCTGTCATTGTGTTGCTCATCCGTGATCTGTCTACTGAAAGATTGCAGTGTTTCTCAAACTTGGGTCCCCAGATCTTTTTGGACTACAACTCCCATCATCCCTAGCTAGCATCCCTAGCTAGCAGGGCCAGTGGTAAGGGATGATGGGAGTTGTGGTTCAACATTGGCCGGAGACCCAAGTTTGAGAAACACTAGACTAGAGATTTCAACCAGGTAGTCAAAGGAAATGTGGCATAGCCCAGTTCAGTCGTTTTCTCTAAATGAGGAGGAAAATTGGAGAGGATGAAAACAACATTCTAGGGCTCTTACTGAACTTAAGAGTTATTTCCCAAATATAAAGATTGAAAAGGGCCCCTATTGTTGCTGGATCATGTTCACAGCACACAGAACACTAAACAAAACAAAATATTAGGAGTTTCTAAGGATTTTTTGGGGGGGTGAATATGGTTTGGAAATATTTTTAAATCCACATTGAAGATAAAGCAGTAAATACCATATAAATCCAGTTATTCTGGTATCCTAATTTACTTTTTAGCAATTCTGGCCAAAGAAATAAAAACATATTTAAAAGAAGGTGTGCTAACATTACAACCTTGTTCCACTTGGGGCATCCTATGACTACTAACAAGAAAAAGTTATGCAAGATTCACATCTCTAGTAAAATTATAGCTACATCCAGCATTTTCACCCTAAAAAGGTTGTTGAACATATATATTTAAAAAGCCAAAATTAGCCAGGCAACCCACTTTCCTTTCAACAGAATATCCCACTGCACAAGCCGATTGCACTTCCACTTGTGAGGAAAGAAGTTGTCAGGGAACTGCCATCGGAAAGGCAGGAGGTGGAGGGTCTCTCAGAAGTCAGGAGAGACTCAGCAGCGGAGGAAGGCACCAGCAGGGGGAGAGTGGGAGATCAGAGAGAGAGAGAAACAAAGGAATGGCTCAGGGAGTCTTCCAGCGATAACAGCGGAGAAGTCTCAGGTCCTCCCATAGGTACACCCACTCCTCGCCGGAAACTGTCGCGCCGAGAATCCAGACGACGCGTTTCCGTCAAGGAGCTTTTATGCTGGAGTAGATTCCGTAAACGCCCACTGTCGGATTCTGCCAGCGATTGAGGGAGCCACGTTTAAGGGCTCCGCTAAAGACAGAGTCTTGCTAAGCTGAGCAAACTCTGAGGGACTAAGCTTTTACGCACAAGCAGCTCATCATCCCATCACAGAAGTCACCTATTTATTCTTTCTCAGACATAAAGACACACACATGCCATGCTCTGAAAGGTCCTTCAACCCTATATAGTCAAGTTATCAGGGGAGAGGGGCTGCTAAAACACATATCCGTAACCCCTCCAAATAAAACTAACCAATCAATGAAAACAATTTTAGTTCAGAAAAGGGTCAGAAAAATGAATATTCTATTTTTCCCATTCCTATGAATGTATTTAGCTTTTTCTCATGTTTTATAGAACACTGTTTTATAACTGGACAAATTGTTCCATGGACACCTGTTATTGAAGGAAAGACCCACTAGCTGTGTGTTGCCCAGTTCTTTGGATTCTGGGCATAGCAGCAGAACACAGTAATATCCCAGTTCTAATAACGTTTGGGTTATGTCTTACGATGGTAGTATTTGTCAGCACTGAGTGGGTTCACCTATTTGCTTCTAATCTATTTTAAGCTGCCAATATATACTACAGGGTGGGTTTTTTTGTTATTTGAAATTATTGAACTACTGTCAAATTATATTCCAAGCATCAAAACAAAATTCATATGACAGAAATTGTACAGACTCTGTATTTTAGACTGGGGAAAAACAGAACTTTTAGGAGATTGGCACATATTATAGATTTCTCGTCAGAGAAGATTAATTCATTACTGACCACAGATTAAGTTTCACATATTGAGGCTTGTAGAGACAAAACCAAATGATGGTTCTTCAGCTAAATCTTTGTCTCTTATCATACAAAATCATGTCAACTGAATTAGTAAGAGAGAAAAATACAAGAGGAAACACAAATTTCAAATCACCTTAATTCAAAGGAGGTACAAACCTGAATTTCTATGTGACGTGGATTATCAATAAACTTTTCTATTAACAATCGATCATCACCAAAACTTGAAGCAGCTTCTTGGGATGAAAATCTAAAACCTTCCCTTTAATGCAAACAAATGGAACACTTATAAATACAAAAACAAATTTATTTGTTTTATTGTTAGTCAAATGCTTAGTCTGCATGAGGAGCACTGCATGTCCACCAGGTTTTCAAAGGTAGTCTTCTGTATTGTCCAACAAGTTCCCACCCCACCCAAAATCAGGGAAAACATAGCAGTAGCCTCTGACACAGAATTTGAAGCTGCACATGAAATATTTACAGCAAGTAAAACAGGAAAAATGATCAGCACTATCTTCTGTATCTCTCCCTGTGCAATACCAATTACAAAAATCAGTTTGTGTGTCTGAAGGGAAGTGGGTAATTAGCTTTTCTCCTTGCCCTTATGTTGTGAAGAAAGTCTCTGACATATTGTACCAAGGTTACCAATGGTTATTGTACAGTTTGTTTTAGGATCTGTATCCTATCAAATATGGCGCCACTGAGCATGCACGGCAACTAACAACATAACATAATAAATACCAGTTTAAAAACAAAAACGGGTGCAGGAAAAGAAAACAGGTCCAGCAGACTGGAGGATGGGGGAAAGGAATCTATGCCAGCTTACGAAATCAACATTTCCTGACCTTCCCTCAAACGGCAGTTAAAAGAAGTGTGTTTTTTAACTTGCTACTAAAAATAAAACCAATAGTAAGTACCACAGTGGAGGTGCCACTACAGAGAAGGCTGTGCTCCTTGTGTTAGTCTGGCCTCTCACAAAGATAAAACTCTGAGAAGGCATACAGTTGGAGACACTCTCTAAAATAATATCTAAATGGCTTTCATTCTTTCATTCAGCCATGCTTACCCAACCTGTAAGATCTCCAGACAGATATAATGTGAGTATAGTGTTGGAATGTACACACATTCAATTAAATGCTTGTAAAATGACATGTCATGATCAATATCCCAAATAATGACTAACAGTACAATTTGGTCTTATGTTTGCACCATCTTATTCAAATTTTGTACCTATATGTGTATATCTGGAGGTCTTAGAAGTTCAACAGGCATACCTGGTAGGCATACCTAGTGTTCTATTAGATAAGACCAAAGGTCCATCTACTCTAGAGTCCTGTTCTAGGCACATGCAGCCACATGCTTCCCTGAAGCAAAAATGAAGGGTATAAGGGTCTCTTTCCCTCTGCCTTTGAAGGTGGTATTCAGATGTATCTATGGAAAGCCCATTTAGCTATCATGCCCAATAGCCATTGTTCACTCTTCCCAGAAAGTAAAACTAAACTCTTTGCTAAAGTCCTTTTCCCAGCTGTGTAGGAAAAGGGGAGCAAGATACAAGCCCAAAGCATCATTTGGGCTCATTCTAGTTCATGCACATAGCAGTAACTCATGGTTTAGTGTCGCAGGCAACATCCTGTGACAAAAAGTTTTTTGGAAACCTACCAATATCTATAACAAGGGTTTTTTAGAAAAGAAAATATGTAACAAAAGCAACATTTCAGATGACTTTTTTATTTTTAAATTTATCAGCATGTTAGAGGCAATTCTTGTACTTTAGTTTATTTTCAATTTAGGAAGATCTGAGGCAATCACCCAATTATCTGTTACTTAATTGTTAAAACTCTTTATCATACCTATTTACAAACATTTGGCGTCATTAGATCCAGTGCTACTTAAACTGTGAGAATGAAAGTGGTTTAATTCTTTGGCTTTCTTCTATATAAGCATTTTGTTAGATAACATGTATAAGTGACTTTAGTTAATTGATGCATGAGTTAATTGAAACTATTGATTACAGTGCTTTGTTTGTTGTTTTGTTAAAATCAATATGCTTAATTATATAATCCATAAATCTTTGAAGCCTAGGTGTATGCGCTTAACCAAAACTAAGTCTTAATACTTATTTTCAGTTCTGTTTGTCTCCATTTGCCTCTTTAAACTTGGCCTGCACTTGTCAAGGGAAGGGAGGGAATACAGTTTGCAACAGCCCCACAGTGATTTTTCCATCATTCTATGTCCTCAGAAAGTCTTAAACTGGCCCAACTCTGCTTTTGGGGTGGAGGGAGGGGTGCAAGCACAAATAGAATAACCAGATGACTCCATCTGCCTTGCTGAACACAGGATGCTTCTGTAAGCTAAGGCAAGGGCAGTTATGGCTGCTCAATGGGATCAAGATGTTTAACATTTCCATTAAGGCACTAGTCTACAAGTAGTGTGGCATGACCCATATAGGGGTTGCAACAGCTACATCACCACCTTCCTCATTGTTTACGTTTTAAGAAATGAAAATATGAGAGAACAGAAGCCAAAAAGTGTTTGTTTGTTGTTGTTTTTTGGGGGGGAGAAGAAGAGAGGAAGAAAGACAGAGATGTGCACGTATGTTAAGAAAAAATAATAAATGGATCCTATTGTTGCCTGTCGGTGCTAAAGTTAGGCCTATAATTTGAAAAGGTTAAGAGACAACTGCACCATGCCCTTGGGAAACAAAAAAGAATGGATGGCTGAAAAATGATCTACAAATATTTTCCATTTTGGCACAGCACTACAACAAGTAAGAATAGTAGCATTGAGAAAGTAGCTTGCCTTATGCCTACTCTGACACCTTACAGCAGTTTTCCTCAAAAGGTTTAAATGAATGTGATTATCCCTCTGAAAAATAGAAATATGTGCAACTAAATGCTCATGTTCTTGCCTACGTTACAGTGCCATGTTTGTATAATGATGAAAACTGATTTATGTTAGATCCATGTGGCTACCAAGTAAATTAATTTATGAATCACACTGATCTTGAGAGGAAACTGATAGGCATCTTATCTAAAGCCAGGCAAAAATAAAAATGGTATTTTTTTTAAAAAAAACCAGGATGAAGAAACACCTTTTTCTTAAGAACCCCAGCACCAATGTCTGAGACCAACACACAGGCATGAAGACATTGGGGACAGGGACTGCGAATGTGCCCCAGCCCCTCTGCGTAAACCACCCAATATGGCAACTCTTCAAGCATAAACTGTGTTAAGGGGCAGTGTTAATCCAAAACAGATTTTGTTTAGCCCCACCTCAAAATCCCTGTTTGGGGGCTTTCTGCTACTTGCTACTGCCAGTGATAAGTTTTTCCACTCCCTTGGGCAAAGCCGGGCTCTCCATCAGAACACAGCTCGCCATCACAAATCCCACACCTTTATTGAAAATATTTTTACTTCAGCTTTTCAGAAGTCCAACATGGCTTACATTACAACATACAGTGGTACCTCTGGTTACGAACTTAATTCGTTCTGGAGGTCCGTTCTTAACCTGAAACCATTCTTGACCTGAGGTACCACTTTAGCTAATGGGGCCTCTCACTGCCGCCATGCCGCTGGCATGTGATTTCTGTTCTCATCCTGAGGTAAAGTTCTTAACCCGAGGTACTACTTCCAGGTTAGCGGAATCTGTAACCCAAAGTGTTTGTAACCCGAATACCACTGTAATTAAAAAGGTAACAAGCCAAGCAGATAAAGCACAACACACACACACTTAAGCTTCTGCACACCATCGAAAACTATGAATATGTAGTCCTGAGGTAGCATTGGGGTGGAAGGTTCACAGGCTATGAAGGACTTGCTCACAAATTTATTGACAGCTGCTTGGATTATTATAAACTAGGAAGTGGAAGGGGCAACAGAATATAAAATAGAAGAATGGTATAAAGAGATGTGAGATATAGCTCATAATGCTAAATTAACATGCGTCATTAAGGTAAGACGGGGAATATGCAGGAGAAATGATTTTGAGGAGATATGGAGGGTGTTTGTAGAATTTGTACTGTTAAAACGGAAAGGGGTCAAACCATTACAAGAGGTAGGTGCTGAAATTTTGGGAGGCTGGATTAGTTACAATGGAATGGTCTCGGTGGTGGGGTAGACATTTTTATTATTATTTATTTATGATTATTACTTTGTCAAAATAAAATTAATTTTTTTTAAAAAAAACACCTGTGAATACGTAAAATGAGGAGATCCCACTAAATTATTTAGGAACCAATTTAAAAGTGGCTCCCTTTTTCCTTCTTGAGATGCCAAATTGCTCTGTCCTACTGTGCTGTGTAGTCTGCCGAGTGAGGAAATGATGCAAATGCAAAGCCACTAAAGTACCAGTGAGATGAACATCTGGCACAAAACAGAGATAAACAGTGAATAGGAACTCCGGGGCTTTCTACAAACAAGGCAAACATCCCTAGCTGTTGATCTTGGGCGTGTCTGAGCCTTTCAGTCAATGAAAATTAGCATGTGTAATTAAAATTTGTTGACCCTGGTTTACAGTAGTCTTTATTTGGAGAATTCCCAATCCACTGTCCCCTTCCCCCAGCATTTTAAAGTCACTTAATAACTTTGGTCATGTAAAAGTACTACAGTATGTTACATTCATATCAACACCTAGTGAGCTTCATGGCTGATTGGGAATTTGAACTCTCATCTCCCAGGTCACAGTCCAGCACTTAAACCAAGAACAAAGTGTCAATGTGGTGAAGTGGTTAATCTCAGTCTCAGGGGTTGGTGAAACAAACAAGCAAACCACAGTTCAGGTTCATACAACACAACAAGCTACACTATGGTTTGTTTCAGCTGCATTGACACTGTACAGGGGAAGAAGCCACAACAAATTTGAGGTAAATTCACAATAAAACATGGCTTAAGGTTTACTGTGGCATGCAAGCAAGCCCATAGGATGAAGGATTAGCCTTTTCTAGCCTTTTGAAGTTATTGGGGAACATGCTCAACAATGGGTAACTAAAGTACAGTGGTACCTCAGGTTACATACGCTTCAGGTTACAGACTCCGCTAACCCAGAAATAGTGCTTCAGGTTAAGAACTTTGCTTCAGGATGAGAACAGAAATCGTGCTCCAGCAGCGTGGCGTCAGCAGGAGGCCCCATTAGCTAAAGTGGTGCTTCAGGTTAAGAACAGTTTCAGGTTAAGAACAGACCTCCGGAACGTATTAAGTACTTAACCAGATGTACCACTGTATTTAAATATTGCCCTGCTGACTTAGAGTTCTTTACCCCATGAATGTTAAAGCCATGCTTGCAAGCCAGACAGCAACTCCAACAGCAAGCATGGGCATGCAAACATGTGCACGGAACTTTTAAAAGTATTGTTTACCCTGATGTGCTAGATAAGAAACTTTGCAGACTAATCTTGTTTTGGGGATCGTGAAGCTTTGGGAAGAACAGGACTCAGAAGCACCACTGAGCATCTGGATCACATCATACCTATTTACCGATTTACAGCATTCACAACCACTAGATGTGATTGTCACTATTTATATGTCTCTCCCTCTCTCTTAAAAAAATGTTAAATACACTTTTTTACATTGAAGCTGCTAAAGGCTAAGGGTTGTATATCCACCACTGAACAAGAAGCACCCCGACCTGGCCACAGTGATCCATGCGATGGTCACCTCCAGGCTTGGCTACTGTAGTTCACTCTACGCGGGGCTGCCCTTGAAGCTGCCCCAGAAACTCCAGAGGGTGCAGAATGCAGCAGTGAGGCTCCTCACGGGGTCTCTGCCATGAGAGTATATTCACCCAGTGCTTTTCCAGCTGCACTGGCTCCCGGTGGAGTACAGGGTCAGATTTAAGGTGCTGCTTTTGACCTTTAAAGCCTTTCACGGCCTAGGACCCTCGTACCTACGGGACCGCCTCTCCCGGTATGCTCCACGGAGAGCCTCAAGGTCCATAAACAGCAACACCCTAGTGGTCCCGGGCCCTAAGGGAGTTAGATTAGCTTCAACCAGAGCCAGGGCCTTTTCAACACTGGCTCCGGCCTGGTGCAACGCTCTGCCTCATGAGACCAGGGCCCTGCAGGATCTGATTTCTTTCCGCAGGGCCTGTAAGACAGAGTTGTTCCGCCTGGCCTTTGGCTTAGAGCCAATTTGATTCCCTAACCCCTCTTTCTTTTTTTCTTTTTCCTTTTTCCTCCTGTGATGAGGCTGCATTTTAATATTTTAATGTTTCAATATTTTAATTGTTGTATTTTAATCTTGTTTTTGAGTTGTATTCATTCAACTTGTTTTTATTATTGCTTGTTAGCCGCCCTGAGTCCAGCCTTGGCTGGGGAGAGCGGGGTATAAATAAATATTATTATTGTTAAAACAAAAAAAATTCCTTCCAGTAGCACCTTAAAGACCAACTAAGTTAGTTCTTGGTATGAGCTTTCGTGTGCATGCACACTTCTTCAGATACCTGTGCATGCACACGAAAGCTCATACCAAGAACTAACTTAGTTGGTCTTTAAGGTGCTACTGGAAGGAATTTTTTTTGTTTTGACTATGGCAGACCAACACGGCTACCTATCTGTAACTGGAATTATTATTGTTGTTGTTGTTGTTGTTGCTGTTGCTGTTATTATTATTATCCTGCTCACACAACCAAACTTCCCATTCCTTTCCCCGCATACCCTCCCCCAAATCTGCTACAGAGGGGCCCCCAAGCCTCTGGAGCAGATTTTCAGGGTATGAATGGGACAGTGGGAGAGAGGAGAGAGAACATGCTTCAAATATTAGCAATCAAAAATCAGACAAATCACTGGGCTCTTTTTTTTTTTCTTATAAGACATTATTTCAATTCAACTTACATTCAAAACAAATATGTGTATAACCCCAATGCTTAAAAAAACTGCTAAGACATGCCAGGGGACAAGAGCAGAAACTGTTGCATTTCAATCTGCTGTTTGATATCTGTTTGACTGTCAGCTCACAGTGGTTTAATGGGGTTTTGGAAACAGCAGTATTCATCAAACTAGATTTTGGACAGCATCTCACCTGGTCTCTTCATCATCCCACGCAATTCTCATGCCTTTCCCACCACCGCCTGCTGAAGCCTTGATCATGACGGGGTAGCCTAGCAGCGGGGAACAATTAGAAAGGAGCTCAGACTTTGATCAGTAAGTCATACAGACATGACAACTGACCACATGTCCAATAACAGGGGAAAAAACAATAGGTTTATTAAAAAGCTTAGTTGGGAAGGGTACTGCCAGTACACTATCATTAACGGTAACTAGCTTCTGAATTTGATTAAATTAATAAAAGTGGATATAAACAACAAATCAAAGCTACAATGGTAATACTGCACATTCTTTAAAGTATGGATATGTCGCCTTCCAGTCAAAAAGTCCTAAAGAAAGCTATATTTTGGGGGGAATTTTTTTTTTCCACAATCTCAAAAAAATAAAAAATATAATGAACAGCTGAACATGACAGGGGCAACTAGCCAAGAAAAGAATCAGTAGCACTGTTTTAACTAACTTAATCCAAAAGCCACACCTTTGCTCCTCATCGAAAAGCAATTGGTAAACTAGTCAGCCAGGCCTCCTTGGGAACGATGTTCCATAGCTATACCTAGGAAAGTCTTGTCCCAGATCCCCAAGATCCAAAGCCCAGATGGTGAAAAGACAGATCAAAGAGACTTTAGTTCCTCAGTAGATCACACAGAAGACCTCAGAGCCGGCTTTGGCATTTCTGTCCCCTCTGCTTCAACCACAGAGCTGACCAGCAGCAGCAGTGTGGGAAGGATCTTGTAGGCTTAGGTTTTGATAATGTTTTAGTGTGGTTTCATTTTTTAAATTATTTTTTTACTTGTATACCACCTTGGAATGCTTTGTAATCCTAAAAAGGTGGTAGGAAGACAGCATAACAATACTACTAATAATTATTTACGATTATTGTTTTTAAAAAGGAGGAAGAGGAGAAGGAAGCTTCGTACTGTAAAGGAGGCTTTAAAAATGCTGTGGTTCCAGTGACATTTTAGGGCCTTAGAGACTGAGTCCAGAACTTAGAACTGGAGCCCCAAAATGAACTGGAATTCAATGGAAGAGGGAGGTACTTCAGGCTTGAAAGATCTATTTTATTTTTTTATTAAACTCTCAAGATCCAGCAACCAGAACCAGGTACAAAAGATATACACTTAAAGTGCTATTTGCATAGGAATTTGTCTTGAGTACCTGAACTTCCACACACGAAATTAACTCTTGGCTACCCTCTCCCCAGCTATCTTAATTTTCAGCATCATAACTTGTGTGCATGAGTGGGGGGGGGCAGTCATTTGGTCACTGCCATTTTTCATACAACAGGAAGTCATAAATCCTTGTGATCTACCGCAACCACCCAGAAACTCATCTACCTTCTTCCCCCTCCTGTGATAAGACTCTAGAGGTAATGTCCTACAGCACAACCCTAACCATATCTACTCATGAGTCCTACTTGAATTCAGTGGTGCTTAGTCCCATGCATGGATGTAGTGGGGAGGGGGCAGGTACCCGCCCCCCAAGTAAATACATAAAAATGCTTAACTAACTGACCGACTGCATCACAGATAGCTCAGTTCTGCCCCTCACGACATAACTCCTGGCTAGGCCCATGCTCCCATGTCAGTTGGTTACGATTACAACCTTATATACCTATTATCAATGGTCATTTTCCCCATGTTGTATGGCAATTAAATATATGGTATGTCTCTCTCCTTCTTTGAAAGTTTCTAAACAGAGGTAAGATAGCCATCTGTCAAGGATTCTTAAGCTGTGATGATTCCTGCATAGCAGGGGGTTGGAACAGAGGAGTCTTGGGGTCCCTTCTAACTATGATTCTATGAAGAGGCACACCTTGGAGGCTGGAGGCAAGAAGACTTACGATTTCTTTTCTGCTGCTTTACGTCTCCTCCGAAGGAGAGATGGGGGAGCCATCTTTGAACCTAGCCTACTGAGAATACCTTGCATCTCTCAACTGCTTTTAAGCTGTGGCTTCTTGGAGTACAGCAAGACTAATACCTGTGATGGTATTATTGTTTTGCCTGTTATAAAGTACAGAGGCAAATCAAATTTCTATTTTTAAGGGTTGCTTCCAGCTAAGTTTAACTTAGACTCGTCGAAATTAATGGACCCAAGTTTGCCATGTCTATTAATTTCAACGGGCTTACTCTGAGTATGTCTAACTTTTGATACAACCCTGTCTAGATTATTAAACTGTAATGTTGAATTTATCCTATGTTTATTAAATTGTTGGTTTTCTCTTATTTGCCTTTACTGATATAATTTTTAACATTTTTTAAAACATGTATTTTGATGATGCTAAAGTTGATTGTGAGCTGCTTCAGGAAAAGTGGAATATAAATGAAATTAACAAAAGGTAACTTGGGTGACTTTCAAGCTCTTGCCCTTTATCAGAATGCAACCCTCAGAAATGGCTTTTTCTAGACACAAAAGGGAGAAAGATACAACTTGCTGCATATGAAAAAGGGAAGCAGTCCACTATATTCAATGCACTCTCACATTATTTCCTTCTCCAAAAAGCACTGGCTTGATTTGCACCTCTTACATGGTTGGCTATATGAAATGCAACCATATAAGGGCTGCAGCAATTTCAGGCCATTATATTGGGTCTTATAGTAGCAGACTAAGGCGACGAGGTGCAATGGCATAGGGTGTTGTAGTTCTTTGCTAGAATGGTTTGGATTATTTGCTATTTGAAACAAGCCTTCACATGACAGTCACTTGTTTGAATCGGACCTATATTACACTCCAGTCCGAAAATACATTCTTTTAAATACTGACCATTCATCCTTAACCACACAAGGCTCAAACAACCTTCTAAACTGAAAGATCAGTTTCACCCAGCCTCCCTGGTCTACTTTCCAGCACACTGTCCACCACACAAAACACTGGCCAAGAGTAAGACAAAGTTTGATTAGGTTCATACTCCACAGGCCACCTTACAATTTCACAAAATAAAATGTGCCTAAGTTACGAAATTTCCTAAATTATAGGCTATAATCCAAAGAACTATTTCAGGAACTCCAAAGTGAAATATTTCACACCTCTTGAACAGCTGCACCTATAACTGCACCATTTTTAAAATGTCCTGGTTTCAAAAGTGGTTTCTCAAATAAGATTGGAAGGGGCATAATATGAGGCAGAGGGGTCTTCTACTGTTTGGGGAGTGAAACATTGTATGGTTCATTGGTTGCTGGTCAAAGCCTAATTTACAAAAACAAACAGCATAAACACAATTCTATCAGTCTCCTGATAAAAGATTAGCCATGTCTTAGCACCTTATGCACAAAGTTACTCTTTCCCCTTCATATAAACTCACAAAATGCTACCCTTCATTTAATCAGATTTATGATTACGAAAGCTTGCATCCTGTCTGCAATTTAAGCCTCTAAAATGCTGCCTATATCACAAAAATATTAAGAATTAAAGAGACCATTAATGCTCAGATTCTTCCAGTCCTGAAGGCAACTGAGAATTTTAAAACTTAAATCATTTTTTTTCCACAGGGACTACTTATTACACAGTTAATTCAGTCAACAGTATCTTCTGAAAGGCATACAAATCTCACCATAGCCAATTTAAGAACTTACCAATTTCCCTTGCAATTCTGACAGCTTCATCTGCATCCTGTAAAAGCAGGAAATTAGACCCAACATTAATCCCATCAGCTACTGCACTGTGTCTCTAGGGCAGTCGTATATTGCACTACTGTCTCCTCCGATTCATTTAATGTTTGATTTTACAACCTTCTGACCCGCTTCATTCAGAGGAATGCAAAATTAATACCATAAGTGGAATGTAAATTTTACCTCATCGCTGCATAATACTCAGGCTCTAAGTAGCGAAGAATCAGCTGACAGGAAAAGTCAGCAGGACTACAGAAGGATTTCTCAAGTTGCCAGAATTTAAATTATAGAATTTAGATGGTTCCACAGAGAAGTCAATATCATAGCATTGTAACATATCATCTGTCAGCTTATTACTGTCTTTTCAGGTACACGTGTGTCATGTTTTCCTGGATACAGTCAGCAGGGGGAGATGATTCTCTATTGTTTGGCTAAGCTTCACAGTCAAACACAAGTCTTCTAAAAATTCACTGAAATATTCAAATAAAGCACAGTATACACAGGTGTTTGCTGAGTTCCCACCCTTTTTTTAAATTTCAGAAGCGGAAATCTTTAACATATATTAGACTCCAGAAGAGCACTTCAAACACACAATCACTTCATTAAAAGGTAAAGGTAAAGGTACCCCTGCCCGTACGGGCCAGTCTTGACAGACTCTGGGGTTGTGTGCCCATCTCACTTAAGAGGCCAGGGGCCAGCGCTGTCCGGAGACACTTCCGGGTCACGTGGCCAGCGTGACATCGCTGCTCTGGCCAGAGCCAGAGCCAGAGCCGCACACGGAAACGCCGTTTACCTTCCCGCTGGTAAGCGGTCCCTATTTATCTACTTGCACCCGGAGGTGCTTTCGAACTGCTAGGTTGGCAGGCGCTGGGACCGAGCAGCGGGAGCGCACCCCGCCGCAGGGATTCGAACCGCCGACCTTTCGATCGGCAAGCCCTAGGCGCTGAGGCTTTAACCCACAGCGCCAGAGGCCAATAAATTTTGCATTTTTAAGTGATAGAAACTTATTTTTTCTGGTAACTTTAACATTACAATTATTCAAACACTGGATTTGACACATGGATGGCGAGTATTTTGTATCAATACAAACAGTGTGCATGGCCTAAATAATGATGGATAAACAGCGATATCTCTTTATGATATAGTGGTATATAAATGTGTACACAAAAATGGAGTAAGCAAAAGCATCTTATGCCGTTGGGATGGCACATTACTTTGAAATCACCCACTGGTTAATTCGTTGAATAGACACACAACATATTTTTTTACGTGGAACTTCCTAATCCCCGACATTTCCAGTTTTAAAAAATAAGAATCACATAGCAAGGCTAGAAAAAGCCGCTGATTCAGACCTCAGAGATACGCTACCTACCACAGTAATGTGTGCGCTTGTGTATGTATAAACACAAACACACACACACACACACTTTGGGATATGCAATGTTATCTTCTTTTAAGCAGCCAGGTAAGGAATAAATGAAAAACATCCTCAGTTATAGTTCAGTTTCTCAGCAGCAAGTGAAGAAAAGACATTCAGAAAATGAATGGCATATATTTGGTAAACTTTCCCATCACCCAAATAATGTCTTTCCATTATGCATTACTATATGACATGTTTAGCATTGGAAGTTGTTACAGGAATTCAAAGTCCATTCAAATTTGCTAATATTTGCACTCCTCTGTAACATACATTTAAAAGGTTTAAGTAGATTATATGTCTGGAAACCCTCAGCTGCTGTGTGAGGCTGAATCCATGGGGGCTAACCTCTGAACATTAAAATGAAAACTGATATTTTAAAGCATTCAAAGCCTTTCCCCCCCCCTTTTTTTCTTTTTCTAAAGAAAAATACTAGACAAGAGCTCCCTCTCCCCAAAAAGGGAAAAGAAATTGCTTTGGAGGGTTCGTACCTGGCTCATTTTTTGCCAAACAATAAAACAAAAATCTTCATAGTACCTACTAAGAGCCCAATGAAGAATAAGGAAGCTGGTACAGGAAGTTGTCAGAAAATTTAATTTCCTTTCATTAGCTAGTCTGCTCCACAAATCGGTGCTTGTTAAGTTCAAAGCGGCCCTGAAAGCAACATCAGTTTTAAGTCTTTTTTTTTTTTTACTTCAAGCAGGCACATCTGTTAATGAGATTTTCCAAACAATTGTTTTTAAGCCAAAGATAAGTCCACATACCAAAAAAGGGGGAATAAAATTAACGTTTAGTGTTTTATTACACCTTGTTGTTTTCCACAACCCTGCAACCTCCACACGCTCCACGTTTTAGCTTAGAGGGATAAAAAAAATGTATGAAAAGGGTCATTTAAGAATGTTAGTGGTTTCCACACATTGAGTCAGAAGGTTCTTTGTTCCTGTCTGTGACAGTTATGTGAGAATACTTCCCCTTAATAGTCTCTCTGTCAGGAAGTGTTAAACCTGCCAAATGCAGACAATTAGAGCCTCTTGAATAAAATGCAAGAAGAGTGATGACTGATGAAGTGCCTCGATTAGAGCCAAGGAGGAAACTTTTACATTTCTTTTCTCTTGCAAATTCAGGCACATATTTGCTAAACAGAATTTTAAAATAAAAGTAACAACGCAGGTGGGGACGCAGGTGGCGCTGTGGGTTAAAGCCTCAGCGCCTAGGACTTGCCGATCGAAAGGTCGGCGGTTCGAATCCCTGCGGCGGGGTGCGCTCCTGCTGCTCGGTCCCAGCGCCTGCCAACCTAGCAGTTCGAAAGCACCTCCGGGTGCAAGTAGATAAATAGGGACCGCTTACCAGCGGGAAGGTAAACGGCGTTTCCGTGTGCGGCTCTGGCTCGCCAGAGCAGCGATGTCACGCTGGCCACGTGACCCGGAAGTGTCTCCGGACAGCGCTGGCCCCTGGCCTCTTAAGTGAGATGGGCGCACAACCCCAGAGTCTGTCAAGACTGGCCCGTACGGGCAGGGGTACCTTTACCTTTTACCTTAACAAAAGCAGGTCATTTCCCCCCCACCCCATTTAGTTACCTGCAAACAAGTGGGTAACTGGTACATGCTACAGGCCCATAAGAAGGCAATCTGCAAATTATCCCAGGACAACTGACACAACTATGTTAGATGCAACCCCTCCTTCCCCACCTCCCAAGTCACAATACTTTTAAAGAACATAGGACCTACAATTTTGCTGCCTTCAAAAACATCAAAGCAAAGGGGGAACTACTAAGCAAACCCTTTTACTGTACAGTGGTACCTCGGGTTAAGAACTTAATTCGTAATGGGGCCTCCTGCTGCCACTATGCCGCTGGAGCACGATTTCTGTTCTCATCCTGAAGCAAAGTTCTTAACCCAAGGTACTATTTCTGGGTTAGCGGAGTCTGTAATCTGAAGCGTCTGTAACTCGAGGTACCACTGTATTTAGGCCATACACACTTTTGTAGAATAGTAACAAATACTATAACTCTCCTTGTCCAAAAGCACATGTCACCAAGCGGTACCACTGCCTACTTTGACCATAAGAAGTCTTTTTAGGATGCTGTTTCAATGACTAGCCACACTCCACCAGGGTGAGAAAGCAGCACAGGTAGAAAGAGCATAACATTTTCTTTTGCACGAAGGAGCGTCTCCACCCCCATCGTTCTGCCCGGACGCTGAGGTCCAGCGCCGAGGGCCTTCTGGTGGTTCCCTCATTGAGAGAAGCAAAGCTACCGGGAACCAGGCAGAGGGCCTTCTCGGTAGTGGCACCCGCCCTGTGGAATGCCCTCCCATCAGATGTCAAAGAGATAAACAACTACCTGACATTCAGAAGACATCTTAAGGCAGCCCTGTTCAGGGAAGTTTTTAATGTGTGACATCTTAGTGTATTTTTGGTCTTTGTGGAAGCCGCCCAGAGTGGCTGGGGAAACCCAGCCAGATGGATGGGGTACAAATAATAAATTATTATTATTATTATTACTTGTGAGTACGTCCCATCAAAGTCAGTGGGGCTTACTTCTCAGTAAGCATGTGCAGGACTGTGCTGTAAGTCACCAATTTTGTTTATTTTAGTTCCAAGTTATTCGTATATTCATTAAAACAGAACATGTGTATATTGGGGAGGTAGCAATAAAAAAAACTTTGCATTTCCCCCAGTATATTTCTGACCCTTAAAAGTTTTCAAGCACCTACTCAGAATGCTAAAACAATTAAGCATAAACCTTCCATAAAGTATTCAACTTCTGTGGGATTCAAGGTGCAGACTCAAAGACTTGCATTCCACTAGTGGAATGATCGACTTCCCATGCCCCCCCACTCCTCAAACACTGCCCCCATGTAGTTAAGTATATGCTGTTTAAGAAACTTCACATTCAAAGACTGGTTTGATATGCAGCATAGATAACTGTGGTTCCAGGAAAAAGAAGCCCAAAGTTGTGTGGCTCTTTGGATCCTAGCCCAAGTATGTATTCACTGACATTTCAATAATTTGGTAAACCAAATCTGGTACTCATGCATGAAAAGTACAAATAACTAGCATATTACTCTTAAAACCAAACATTGTTCTGATTTTGTAAAATTAAAAAATTATATTATATTTGAGCATGTGTCTATGATCCAAAAAACCATTAAGGCTTTGCTTGCAACAGTTTAAACCACATATTTACTGCATTCTTCAAAGCAGCTCTGGACCATATCCAACAATTGACCTCATTTTATTCTCACAATTCTATAAAGGTGGGTTAAGCTGAGAGACGGTGACAGACCCAAGGCCAGAAAAATCACACCTACATATCTTAGGAACAGGTCAAACTCCCCAACATACCCAAAGGCATTTTGAGTCAAGACATTGGGGAATGAGACACATATTGTCATCAGAACATGGCAAACCAATATTGCACCAAATAAAAGGAAAGGTGCTCATGATCTATTTGATTATCTCCCAAGAAATATAAAAAGCCTCTTCAGCAGCAGTGGTCTATTCATTACTGCAATGATATACTTGAAAATAGTACAGATAGCCTTGGAAACATTTTTTTTCCTTTGCCAAAATCCAGCTCCTGAGAAGGAAACGGTAGACGGCTTTCAATTTGGAGCAACTTTATGGTGAAGAAGATTATTATTACACAAGCCTGGGCAATACGTTTTGATTCCTGGATCAGCGCACAGGCAGTCCATCTGAGCAGGCCCGTGCAGAGTGGTGGGCAGCCGTGTACACTTGCCCCAGGCCTCAGAGGACTAAGCTGGCTGAGGGAAGGGTGTGGCGCCAGGGACCAGCTGCTTTTTAGTTTGAGTTTATAACTTTATTCTAACAAGACTCCTGTGCCAGGCCTGCGTATGAGTCTTCCAACAACCCACCACATTTTAGCCAAGCAAGACACAGAACCAAAGGCAGTGAGACTCAGATAGGGAAGGCTAAATTCTTAAGGGCAAGGAGAAGTTTTAACTCCTCTAGTGGTGTTCTGACTGCCTCTGTTACTTTCTCTTATATTAGGGAATGGTGGCCATTTACATGAAGGAGAAACAAACCACTACACTTAGGGACACAGAGTTGAGGCAAAGGCAAAAACTGCCCTTCATTGACTGAGTGACTTAACAACACATCAGGGTGCTATAAGAATACTATAAGTACATTTCCGAGCACAATTCAAAGTGTTGGTGCTGACCTTTAAAGCCCTAAACGGCCTCGGTCCAGTATACCTGAAGGAGCGTCTCCACCTCCATCGTTCTGCCCGGACACTGAGGTCCAGCGCCGAGGGCCTTCTGGAGGTTCCCTCACTGCGAGAAGCCAAGTTACAGGGAAGCAGGCAGAGGGCCTTCTCGGTAATGGCACCCGCCTTGTGGAACACCCTCCCACCAGATGTCAAAGAGAAAAATATCTACCAAACTTTTAGAAGACATCTAAAGGCAGCCCTGTTTAGGGAAGTTTTTAATGTTTAATGCATTATTGTATTTTAGTGTTTTGTTGGAAGCCGCCCAGAGTGGCTGGAGAAACCCAGCCAGATGGGCGGGGTATAAATAATAAATTATTATTATTATTATTATTATTATTAACCGAAATGGCACTGCACACCCAGCAATCACTGCACAAACCCCAAGGGTGATATTGATGGTGATTTTGCTATTTTATAATAAGCCTCAGAAAGCATACTTTTAAAATGAAAAACATCTTTGAAATGTTTCTTACCTTGACCACCCCATCAAAACCAGGTATAGTGTTGACCTTTGCATTCTTGGCTAAGAGTTTGCTTTCTATCTTGTCCCCCATTGCTTGAATAGCATGCATGTCTGGTCCAATGAAAGCAACACCTTCTGATGCCTGAAGAGAGTAGGAAAGGAAAGGGTTTTTTACTCGCATATATATATATTTACTATGCTGAGATTTTGTTTAGGGAAAACCCTAAATTTATGTAAGCAACCTAGCTTGAGTCAGTACATTAAAATGTGTATGAGCTTGTTAAGCCTATATGGAACACAGGCACAAAGCTCCTATAATTACTGTTTGCATAAATCAAAGCCAGACCAAAGGAAAAATAGCGGAGAGCCATAAAGTATTCCAGCCTGAACATTTGCAAGATCCCCTGAGTAAGGAAAAACAGTTAACTCATGAGTCAAGGAGCCACAAGTGGCTTACAAAGATATGTTCAATAATGTATACTAACTTCAGGATTTCATTCTGCATTCTTTAAAACATAAGCCTCACACAAAACGGAAATGAATTTACTCTTTGTAAGTGTTCACGATGCACAGGATGGACATTTAAAATATTTAGGTACTGCATGTGTAATAAAAGCCATAAATGGATATTATCTTTGTAGGCTAGGCAATCACAGTAACATAATTATACAGACTGCACTTCAGAACAGTCTTCAGAATGTCTTAAAGTGAGGTATTCTTTATGTACAGATTAACCCAGTATTATAAACTATCATTTCTCATAACACTCTTTCGTTGTATTTGTTTTTAGTCTCTCTCAAACACACACTTTTCTCTTTTTCCAGAGAACGTGAGTTTGTGCTTGAAAAGCACTGCTATTATATATATATATATATATATTCAAGACCTTATGAGTTGGATAGTTTGTGTGAGATAATGTCAGTCAGGCTCTTTTATCAATTGTGCAGCTTTTTAAAAAACAAAAATCAGCTGACTAGTTAGACAGTAAAATCACTGACCACATTAACAACATCCTGTTTATTGATCTGTTCTGTCCCAGACAGAACATCCACAGGCAAGCATATGAAAGCTGCCAGGAGTCACAATATTCATGACTTTTGGGCATTTCAAAAATTCATGCATATTCCTTGGTCTTAACTCATTGTATCCCTTAACTTGATTACTCAGGGCTGAATGTGTGAAATGAAATGCTGAGAAGCACTGCATCTGAAGTTATATAAGGTCCACTCAAATGATAGCTCATTCTCACACATCTAAAACAAGGTTCTAGAGTATGGTCTAAAAGTGCATGAGACCACAAACTCATCAAAGCTAAGCAGGTCTGGGTATGGTCAGTTTCTGAACTGGGAGCCACCTGGGAGCCACCTGGATTCCATGATGAAAGAAAAGTGGGATATGCTTGATACTGAAGCCTTCCATCCAGCAATGAATGTGAATGTTCATACAAAACTTTAGTCCCCCTTCCATGATGGTGGGGGTAGGGCAGGCAAAACATACATGAAATGGGTTTCTTATATGGGATGCTGAACTAGCCACAGGTAAGGAACTTGTGAAAAAACTCTGATGTTGGGTAAGATTGATGGCACAAGGAGAAGGGGACAACAGAGGTTGAGATGGTGTTATAGAAGCGACCAACATGAATCTGACGAAACTCCGGGAGGCAGTGGAAGACAGGAGTGCCTGGTGTGCTCTGGTCCATGGGGTCACAAAGAGTCAGACATGAGTAATTGACTAAACAACAAAGGAACTTGTAGAAGAATGATGAAAATATGTAAGGTGCACACAAAACCCCAATCCAGAAATGGGGATCTTTTCAAATGGTAGCGATGGAGACAAGAGAGAATCCTGTCAAGAGAAGGATTGAACTCTCTGCTCATCTGCTGGTAAGCGAAGATTTCAATCCTGTTGTCTGCGGCTTTGCCAGCAGGTTTTCCTATGTGGCCCCTCCTGCCCACCTGTCAAAGTTGGCCTGAAGGATAGGGGGGATGATAAAGATATAACCCACAAGGTCAAAAAGTATGCCACCCCTGGTTTGGAATCCACCTTATACTGTAACAATACCAAATTTTGTGTGACTTTAATAATTACATATTCTTCCCCTGTTTAACATGGTGTCAATTCCTCCACCACCCTCAGTTGTCTCTTTGTGTGTCTTTATATTGTAAACCCCTTTTGGTAGAGATCTATCAAAACCGTAATCCTACATACAGTGAAAGTATATGTTTCCAATCCTTCTAGCTTTCTGCACCAGCATGTATGCCAAGGCAAGTTTCTGGGAAATGTTTTAGGACAGGGATGCAAATGCGATTTCCTGGGCCTGGTACACTGGGTGTTGATTGGGCCCTCTGGACCCCTCGCCGCCCAATCAGTTAACAAGACCTGCTACATATAGCAACTTAACCTAGCCTACCTCAGAGGGCTGCTGCAAATATAAACGCAGGTGAGGAAAGGAAAACATACACAACTTTGAGCTCCTTTGTGGAAAAGCAAGATACAAATATATGCCACACAGCAGACAGTTCAACTATGAAATACACTCCCACAGGAGGCAATGACGACCACCAACTTGGATGGTTATAAAAGAGAATTAGGAATAAAATCTTGGAGGATAAGGCTCTCAACAGCTGCTAACCACTATAGCTATGGTGTGTCTTCAAAGTTGGAGGCAATATGCGTCTGAATACAGCGGAACCTTGGTTCTCGAATGTAATCCATTCCAGGAGTCCGTTTGACTTCCGAAACATTCAAAAACCAAGTGCCCCGGAAACAATAGTCAACAACCACATCGGACATTTGAATTCCAAAAAACGTTTGAAGACCGGAACACTTACTTCCAGGTTTTCAGTGTTTGGGAGCCGAAATGTTTGAGTACCAAGGCTTCTGAGAACCAAGGTTCCACTGTACTAGTTGCTTGGAACCAAAAGAGGGGAAGATGCTACTTCCAAGGGTTGTTGTGTAGATATAAAGGAAAGGGGAATACAATATACATAGCTTTGAGCTCCTGGATACAAATCTACAACAGCAACAAATATGTGCAGCTTCATAACTCTCAGCAAACATACGTACGCAGACATTTTGCCAACCTGTAGTCTTTCCTCCCCTGCATTCTAAAACTGCTGTTATAACATTTTGCAAATAGTGATTTTAAAACAAATAAGATGCCAAGTGACTGGATAAACATAGAAAATAAAGGTGACATTAAACACACACAGAGAGAAAATTATCTATTTGTAAAACTGTTTAGGCAAAAAAGGAGGGAGGAATTACCACAATTGCCAGCCAATCAACACTGTGTACAGACAGATAATAAAGCTTCCATACCCAAAGAGGGGTGGGAACCAGGTTTGCCTCACTAGTAGAAAAGAATATGCTTAAATATACATCTATGGTGAAGGACGTCTGGTGGCGCTGTGGGTTAAACCACCGAGCCTAGGACTTGCCGATCAGAAGGTCGGCGGTTCAAATCCCCGTAATGGGGTGAGCTCCCATTGCTCGGTCCCTGCTCCTGCCAACCTAGCAGTTCGAAAGCACGTCAAAGTGCAAGTAGATAAATAGGTACCGCTCCAGCGGGAAGGTAAACGGCGTTTCCGTGCGCTGCTCTGGTTCTCCAGAAGCAGCTTAGTCATGCTGGCCACGTGACCAGCTGTATGCCGGCTCCCTAAGCCAATAAAGCGAGATGAGCGCCGCAACTGGACCTAATGGTTAGGGGTCCCTTTACCTTTATACATCTAGGGCAACTTCACCTATGAATACCACAAAACTGAAGCACGAGCAGTGGTACTGCCTATTTGTTTTAAATTTTTGAACGCCACCTTGTAAGAAGATAACCGAAAAGGTAGAGTACAGCAAATATATAAAATAAACAAGCAAACAAGTAAAAGATCCCAGCTTCAAGCCTTGGTGGCTGCAGAGAGGGCTGGGGAGGACTACTGTCTGAAACTCTGGAGAGGTTCCTGGGTTACGAGAGTCAGCAGGTAAATATTTTGCAGCGTAAAAAAATACCGCTGTGCAGTTTTCCAGACTGTGGAATATACAAGCAGCCACAAAGGATATGAAAACATGAAACAAAAAGAGAGATTAAAAAATACAGTACGTTGCATGCGTCATTCTGAGCACTGTTCTTTCCCAGGACAGATTTAAAAATGCAAGACATGAGTCCTTTCTAAATTAGTATGGAAAAACTACAGACCTCAGAAGTACTCGTTAAGTAATAGGTTTCTTAGTGGTTTAGGTAGAAACAAAGTGAAACATGTAAAGAATTTTTTATAGATGTTTTCCATATACCATTTCTTACAGTTCCTGGCACTGAAATCAGTCAAAGCTTTTACATGATAAAAGAAATCTGTGGAACTAATCCTAGAAACCTCTTTCTGTTTTCTGTGCATAACACCTCCAGGCGACAGAGGAGACAAAATGCTTCATTTGCATCCTTAAACATTAGAAACTGAGAATGAACCTTTTCAGCTGTAAATGTTATTGCATCTACATTTCCAGAAAGAGGGGGGTTGAGAGAGAGAAAGGTTAAACAGTCCACTCAGGTTTATGTTAACTCATCTCTTTTTAGGGCCACTCATCAGTAGAAAGAGACAAGAATGCAGAGGCTTAACCGCTCTGATCTCCTTCTTCATAATGTCCCATTGTATTCAATAAATGGATACAGCTCCTGATTACAGGAACAAAAAGAAGAAATCAGGTATGCACCAAGGAAATGGGAAATATTAACCAATGCCATCTTCCAGTTTTTTCTCCTTCTAGTCTTGAGCAGTCAAGTTTCATTTCTGTGGATGAAAAACTAAGGCAAGGTTAGATCAGATTTATTTTACAATATTCATGGAGGTAGATAATATTGTCTGATATTACAATACTTGTACAAAAAATTGTACGTTCCATAAAACTTCAGGGAACTTGGATCCTGACTGCAAAGATAGCAGCAGGTACAAATGCACACAAAGCAGCTTCTACATCAGTAACTACTGGGGTAACATTTGGTTAATGACTTTGTCCTGCTATGCTGTTTGTCATTGGAATTCCATTATGAATGGCTAAAGCCAGATACTCTACATTCAGTTTTCATTTTGTGACAATATAGCAACCTCAAGTGATTCAGTTCTGAGGTCTGGCTCAGATCATTACTTTCTGCTGCAATGGTGGTGCCGATGACATAGGCCTTCCTGAACATTTTTGTTGGTACATCTCAAGAAAAAGGCTATAATTAAGCCAAATACAATTCTTTTCTGCAGAGCAACTGGCTTTTCCCATTTCATAAGAAGCTATTCTTCTACTGAGAGCTAAGCGCAAGGCGGGGACCAAAGGTTGACAAACTACCCCAGAAGGAGCACCACATGCCCCCCAGAGGTACTACCCATCCCATAATACTCCATAAACCCGTCAGCATGCAACAGCGGCCACACCCTGGGAATGGCTTTGACTGGCTGGCTAAACCAGAAGGCGGCAGCTGATGGGTCTCAAAGCCTTGCTCTGCATGTGAAGACAGGCTCTGGCGGATTGAGCGAACAAGACCAAAAGTGGGTCCAATTGTCAAGAAGGCGGTTTCTGCACGTGTTGTAGAGGGAAGTGAGGGGCAGATGGGGCTCGTCCACCAAGGAAGGTAGCCCACCTAAGAGGTGAAAAACTTGGATCTGAAACCTCTGCTACCTTGCAGAATATATTCAGGAGGAGAAAAGGCTAAGGAGTAAACCCTACACAAATTTGGAGTAGAGTCCGTAAGAGGGTTGGATGGCGTCTTGTACACCTCCTTTTGGCAACTCCTGCAGTCAAGCTAGTGCCAAATGTATTGCTCTGCTTTCTTTTGGACCACATCCGCAAGGCCAAGAAAGAGGTCTTGTCATCTGGACACCCCAATACTTCCATACACACTGCCCAGGCTTGCGCCCTGGGCAGGTCACTTTGGTGCTACTAATGCAGCAGTTTGACTTCACCCCCAGAGGTGCACTCCATAGTCTCTTGAGATAGACAGATACCAACAATTCTTCCATTGAACAAGTAAAGGTAAAGGTAAAGGTACCCCTGCCCGTACGGGCCAGTCTTGACAGACTCTGGGGTTGTGCGCCCATCTCACTTAAGAGGCCAGGGGCCAGCGCTGTCCGGAGACACTTCCGGGTCACGTGGCCAGCGTGACATCGCTGCTCTGGCGAGCCAGAGCCGCACACGGAAACGCCGTTTACCTTCCCGCTGGTAAGCGGTCCCTATTTATCTACTTGCACCCGGAGGTGCTTTCGATCTGCTAGGTTGGCAGGCGCTGGGACCGAGCAGCGGGAGCGCACCCCGCCGCAGGGATTCGAACCGCCGAACTTTCGATCGGCAAGTCCTAGGCGCTGAGGCTTTAACCCACAGCGCCACCTGCGTCCCATAGTCTCTTGAGATAGACAGATACCAACAATTCTTCCATTGAACAAGTACATTATCTTAAAAACGTAGCAACCCCCAGTTTTTAATTGGGGAAGGAGAGAGAGAACAACTCCAACAGTCCAATGAAAGCATCCCAGTCAAGTTGACCATTGCATCTTCAGGAAAAAGCTGCACTGTGAGTCACAGGCAAAAATGACTTCTATCACACTTAGCCTAGGAATACACAAATACTCATATGGATGTAAAATGCATGACACACCGAGGTGGCAAACCAGTGGCAGTACCTAGGCAACCTTACTCTAAGGAAGAACCCCTTTCCTCAGAGTGAGGGGCAGAGATTAGTAGCAAAATCAATGGTGAATTAAGTAGGTGGGTGAGGAGAGGTGAGGTGAGGTGAGGAGAGGACAAGGAGTGGCAACCCTTAGCCATCTCATATAAAAAGTAAAATCAGTGGGTTGAGTGGCAGTGAGGCAGAGAGCACCTAATCTGCTGGTCTGGGAGCTAAATTATGTGCAGTAGAAGGCACCCAACTCAAGGACAACCAAGAGAAAATAATTAGAAAGAAAGAAAAATGAGCTTGTAAGAACACAGCCCAGCGAATACTTCATTAGCTCAAGCATCAGAAGATGACATGTCAACCTTGAGAAAAGCCCTGGCAAAGATATATGGAGACTGCCCTGCAATCTCCTCTTCAGAAGCTTCGCCCATATGCTTCAGATAAAAAATTGCAAATAAATCTTTGTCAACTTGCTGTTAAGCTTCTATCAAAAGTGTAATGGGAGGTACAGGAAGAAAACTTTTCTGGTGATTCTGGGACGTGTTCCCTTAGCTCTATGAAGTAGAACTTTCATTTGAAATATGATTTAGTATTTTGCTCAGTGATATTTTGGAAGTGATTACTTCCAATGAGCTCCTTGGCAGAAAATAAATGCAATTGATTAATTCAGTAATAATAATAATAATAATAATAATAATAATAATAATAATACTTTGGGGCATAAACAGTACAAGAAGCTACTAATAAGGGTCATCATTAATAAAATGTCAGAAGAAGAAGAAGAGAAAAATGACAAGGTTTTAAAGACAATGAACCTCTGGTAAGTGAAAAAGACGCGGGTGAACAGCTGGCCAGTAGTTCAACTAACAGGTCAAGGAAACCTAGGAGAAAAAACATGTACACAGGCACTCTTGATGGATGCCATGTTCAATCAACTGGCATTCCCTGGTGCATCACTTGCATCTTTCTGCAGGAGGGAATCACAGGCGCTTTCTCATATTGGTCACTGTCCAGAAAAGGCATCCCTAGAGCGGCAACACCACTTGAACACTTGAGATTCTCTCGCAAAGTTCACAGACAGGTGACTGGAGCCTGAGCAGAGGTCCTCTTGTGGCTCAGGAACTGGCTTCTGAATACCAGTTGCTAGAAACCACAGGAGGGGAGAGAGTGCTCTTGTGCTCAAATCCTGCTTGCTTGGTTTGCCGCAGGCCTCCGGTTGGCCACTGTGAGAACAGGATGCTGGACTAGATGGGCCATTGGCCTGTTCCAGCAGGGCTCTTAGAATGGATGTTTTCACAAAAAATGGTTATTTCCACAATATAGAACCACCAAATTATAGGGCTGGGAGGCACCTTTAAGATCATTCCGTTCAACCCATGCTCAGGGCGTGATCTGCAATGCATGATGAAGCTACAGCATTTCTACTTAAATACCTCCTATGACCTGTTTGCTCCATCATCAAACAATTCTTACCATTGGCACATCTGTCCTAATGTTTAGCTGAAATCTTCTTCCTTGAGATTTCTACGCCCTGGCTTTGCCTTCTGGAGCAATAAAGTACAAGCCTATTCCATATGACACCCCTTCTGCAATTTGAGTATCACTTGTTTGTCCCTCCTTTAATACTCTCTTTTCCAAGCTAAACGCACCCCTGTTATTCATGTGACATGATTTTTCAGACCTTTCACCATCCTGGTTGCCACTCCCTGAATACATATCCCCTGTTGCTTTCCTTAAAATGTGGATTGCAGGGGGGGGGGTTAGTGACATTAGACTGCTAGCTCATGTTCAGCTAAGACAAATATATCCTATTCTCATGTGTTTCTGCCAAACCTGGTCTTCCACATTTGTGTCCTTTGGTTAAAAAAAGGTAAAGGACCCCTGACAGTTAAGTCCAATCACAAACGACTCTGGGGTTGCGGCGCTCATCTCACTTTACTGGCTGAGGGAGCTGGTGTTTGTCCACAGACAGTTCTTCCAGGTCATGTGGCCAGCATGTCTAAGCCACTTCTGGCAAAACCAGAGAAGCACACGGAAATGCCGTTTACGAATAGCTAAATGCAGGATTTTGCACATTTATCTCAATTGAATTTTATATATATATATATATATATATATATATATATATATATATATATATATATATATATAAACATAAATGCACAAATAAAAAACAATGAAACATATATCATAACATATTTTCTTAGCTTCATTGGACTCCCTCACGTCTCCCGCTCCCACTTGCATCATTGTCAATTCTTACCCGCAATTTATCATCTTGTTTACATTCTTGTATCCCATTCATTTAAAATATAATCTAATATTTCTCCCAAAGGTTTATGTTTTTTCCTCAATCTCACTTGTCATCCTAATTCCATCTAGTTTAGTGGTGCTCAATTATTTATGATCTAGCATCCTTCTTAACATTCAACCAAATTACAATGCTTTTTAAAATAAATCTTAAATTTCTTCCAGTCTTCTTCAACTTTCTCTTCTCCCAGGTCTCGGATTCTGCCGGTCATCTCGGCTAGTTCCATATAGTCTATCAGCTGCATCTGCCACTCTTCCAGTGTGGGTAGATCTTGGGTTTTCCAGTGCTTAGCGATAAGTATCCTTGCTGCTGTTGTTGCATACATAAAAAATGTTCGGTCCTTCCTTAACACCTCCTGGCCGACAATACCCAAAAGGAAGGCCTCTGGTTTCTTAGTGAAGGTATACTTAAATGCCTTTTTCAGCTCATTATATATCATTTCCCAGAAAGCCTTCACTCTAGGGCAAGTCCACCAGAGGTGAAAGAATGTTCCTTCATTTTCTTTACATTTCCAACATTTATTATCAGACAAATGGTATATTTTGGCAAGTTTAACTGGGGTCATGTACCATCTATATATCATTTTCATTACATTTTCCTTCAAAGCATTACATGCTGTGAAGTTCAACCCAATGGTCCACAACCTTTCCCAGTCCTCAAACATAATGTTGTGCCCAATGTCCTGTGCCCACTTTATCATAGCCGATTTAACCATTTCATCTTGTGTATTCCATTTTAACAGCAAGTTATACATTCTATCTCAATTGAATTTTGTCTTGTAGTTTCAATACTGCCAAGTCAGTATTTCCAACAAGTCAAGTTCATTTTCAATTCTCATTCTGTCTTTCATAGTGTAAGCTACTCCTTGCAGCTTCATCTGCACATCTGATAAGCACCCCCTCTCCTCCATCCAAGACATTTATAAAGATGCTAAACAGTAGAGGGCGCAAGACCGTCTTGTGGCACTTCATTGGGGACCTCCCTCAAGGTTAATGGGCACTCATTGGATAAAGTTGCTCAATCAGCTGTGGATCTACATATTACATATGCAAAACTGCTCATAATTGAAAAGGGTTTCTTTTAAATTTCCAGCGCACGTAAAACCAGAAATATCTCTGACAAACACTGGCAAAAGATTGTTAAAAATGAACTGTGGTTTGTTTGTTTTCAATAGAGCGGGTGGGGAGAAAGTCTTGTGCTGCTTGTATCATAGAAATAGATTTTTAAACTATAAATCCCCTTTCAAATAACACACATTTCCCACATTTTATACAGAATTCATCTTTTAAGAACAGGGGGAAAATGTTGTGACATTAGTAGATAATCACACTTAAATGTCTTTTTGCAGAAGAGGAAGCACTCTCAGAAGCTTCTGGCAACTCATTAGAAATAAATGGAGCAAACACACTACAGGAAACCAAATACAAATCTGTTTTCAAGGGAATCTTGAGCTTTTGCAGTAGAACTGTTTGAACTTCCATCCTGTTAATTGTGGAGACTACTTAAGAAATTCTGTGTCAGCAATCAGGGCCAAGAGTGGACGCATAACTATAGTAGTCCACTTTCAAAATTCTTGAAAACCCATTTAAGAATATCAGTAGGGGGTAAATTAAAGCCATATGCATTAAGAAGCTAATAATTTGAAAAATGTACAGAAGCAATGAACCTTGAAGTTTATCAAGCACTGAAATGACTATTAAGAAGTGTTTTGTCTAGCTCTAAGTAACAAAATAAAGCCAAAATGATGCCAGTCTGAAGATGAACAGTCATAACCAACAGCCTAAATTTCAACACTGGAATTTGAAATTTAGCATGTAAGCCTCAGTAAAACCTACAATTCACTAGTTGCCAAGAACATTTGTTTGCTTCAGTTCATATCAGGAATTGTGTGCACTATTATCAAAGCTCAGCTCTTTACAAAGCACAATAACTAAACATATTCTGTGAGATGCCACTAAATTAATAGCAAGTTGACTGCATATCACAACAAGTTAATTCATAATTTTACCTCAGTTTATGTTTAGAGTTTTCAACCTTGGTCCTATGAATGTTTACTTGGCAGCAGGTCCTGCTTTATTCAATTGAATTACACCCTTGTCTGCCAACATTGTAGGTAACTACCTCTGTAACAGTTTTCTGCTTCACTGCTGCTTATATACATTCCCACCTCACCAAAAAGTACACCACCACAGATTAAGAATACTAAAAATAAAGGAATATAAAATAAAGACACCAGCGTGATGGTAAATAACTCCAGGCAAACATTTAACTTCTTATGTCAGACAAGGCCAATGGCAGGAGAAGGAAAGAGAGAGGAAGGTAGGAAAATCCAAACCAACTTCATGCTTTGTACCATGTTAAGTTTCAAAGAAATTATTTTCTGCTCTTCAAATCAGAGCAACGTAACATTTGTAAATCTATTGCTTGGTGGATTTTGCCTCAATATACAGATGGATCCTAATATACATGTGTGACTTGTATATTACTTGTTCTTTTCAAAAATAAGTCACGGTCGCTGACTTGTTTTTAAAAAGAAGGGGGGATTGAACCAAGATATAGTTCTCACCGAAGAAGTAAAGCAGTGTCTGGGCTGCATCACTCCAGACCACCAGTGAGGGGGGCTCACATCACAATGCTGTTCCATACAGGGAAAGGGGGGGGGCCTTGACATAACAAACAAGAATGCAAAGGAGAAGGCTAACTAAGGATTCGATGTCTCCATGTAACAGTTTGTTTTTTCAAATACAGTGGTATCTTGGGTTACATACGCATCAGGTTACATACGCTTCAGGTTACATACTCCGCTAACCCGGAAATAGTACCTCGGGTTAAGAACTTTGCTTCAGGATGAGAACAGAAATTGTGCTCCGGCAGCGCGGCGGCAGCAGGAGGCCCCATTAGCTAAAGTGGTGCTTCAGGTTAAAAACAGTTTCAAGTTAAGAACAGACCTCCAGAACGAATTAAGTACTTAACCCGAGGTACCACTGTATGTAGGAGATTTTTGTTTGGAGAATCATTCAGTCATATGAGCTGCAGTCTGAAGTGGTATTGGCCAGACATACATTTACAAAGTGCATGACAGCTAGGCAAAAACAGAAGACAACATATCTATTAACAGCTGTTAGCTATGGTTCACGTTTTACGGCTTGGTCCTTTGAGTGAGGGAGACATGCCTTCCTTCTGAGGCCACCATGTTCATGCCCAAGCTTGTGAGCTTCTGAAAGCATGTGGGTGGCCAGTGGCCGAAAGCAGAGTACTACCACAGTAAAGGAACCTGTTCTGAACAACATTTTGTTTGCAAATTTAAAATATGTTGCACACCTGCAGCTGCAGCCACAAGCGATGGTGAAAGATTATAACGAACTAAATATCCTCATGAATGTAAAAAGTTAACATTATTATGTCTTAAAACTCAATATCCTTTTCTAAGAGAAAGTCTTGAGTTTTTTTGTGCTTCAAGTTTAACAATTTCAAAGCTAACACAATGGGAAAAGAGGCCGTAACTGAGTAGTAGAGCGTGTACTTTATATTCAAAAGGCCCCAAGATTCAATCCCGCCTCTTTTCGTAGGGCTGGGAAAGATCCCTGTCTGAAATCCTGGTGAACCACTTCCAGTCACTAAAGACAATACTGAGTTTCCTATGTTCCTATTTTAAAAACCATCCAATTTATTTTGGCATCAATTCACATGTGAAAGGTCCCATATGATTCTCACATGCCGTTTGATACACATGAATTACCTTGTGCTCAGGATACACTTCTAATTACAGTGGTACCTTGGCTTAAGTACTTAATTCGTTCCGGAGGTCCATTCTTAACCTGAAACTGTTCTTAACCTGAAGCACCACTTTAGCTAATGGGGCCTCCTGCTGCTGCCACGCCGCCGGAGCATGATTTCTGTTCTCATCCTGAAGCAAAGTTCTTAACCCAAGGTAATATTTTTGGGTTAGCGGAGTCTGTAACCTGAAGCCTATGTAACCTGAGGTACCACTGTATGGCACTCAGAATTCAACAAGGCATCTACTTGTTCCTAGAAGAAGATGATCTAGATCATGGTTCTGAAGACAGACCAAATCGAAGTCTGAGAGTGGCAAGATTAACCACATGAATAGCAGGAGGATGAATGGAGAAGGTGCCCCCTGGCTCAGTCTCAGGCATCTCCAGTTAAAACAGATCAGCTAGCAAAGACCTCTGTCTTGAGACCTTGGTGATCTGCTGCCAGGAGGATAAATATCAACTTCTGAAACAACACTTTATACCAGACTTTCTAACTGCTAATTTATGTGCTTGAAATGGTTAAAACACTGGTTTTGCAACTGGTAGATCCAAGTTCAAATTCCTGTCTTGCCAGGAAGTTTAGTTCCTAAATGTCATATGAGGAATGTGTAGCTGCCAGTAACAAAGTTAATACTAAGTGTTCTCATTCCTGTTCCCATTCATTTCAGAAGAGGATTTGCGACTTTCAGTAAAGCAGGTAAAGTAACCACTTGGATTCAAACTAAACTGAACTCAGCCTTAGGCAGAAGCAACACTCTGTACAACTTGAAAGCTAAAATATTTCTTAGTAAAGGTAAAGGTACCCCTGCCCGTACGGGCCAGTCTTGACAGACTCTGGGGTTGTGCGCCCATCTCACTTAAGAGGCCAGGGGCCAGCGCTGTCCGGAGACACTTCCGGGTCACGTGGCCAGCGTGACATCGCTGCTCTGGCCAGAGCCAGAGCCAGAGCCAGAGCCGCACACGGAAACGCCGTTTACCTTCCCGCTGGTAAGCGGTCCCTATTTATCTACTTGCACCCGGAGGTGCTTTCGAACTGCTAGGTTGGCAGGCGCTGGGACCGAGCAGCGGGAGCGCACCCCGCCGCAGGGATTCGAACAGCCGACCTTTCGATCGGCAAGTCCTAGGCGCTGAGGCTTTAACCCACAGCGCCACCTGCGTCCCATAAAATATTTCTTACCCCCCCCAAAAAAAATGGGTCAAAAAAATTAGCCTGCCTTACTTTGTATATTATCTATTATTGGGAATAAGCCAGCAAATTAGTACCTATGTCAAATGCTGTAATTTATGCAATGAAAACAATCATGATCGTAATTTTTAATTAGATTAACACACACACAAATCAGTTTGTTTAAAGTATGTCACCTTGTTTTTTAGCTGAAAAGGTCCCAGCTTACAATGATCAGTAGTAAGATAGCCCCTGGTAACTTACAATCTTAAAAACATGACAGAAGAAAAAAGGAGTGAGGAGGGATGAGGAAAAAAGTAAGTTCATGCACCAGTTCTTAAAGTGATAGTTCTTTTAACAACCACCTGAAATGAAACAATTCATTGCTGTCACCTCACTGACCTTTTGATGTATATATTTTGCCCAAAGAGGAGGCTCAATCTCCTTGCCATACATTTGCCATACAAAGTTGCCATACATTTTTGGTGCCTAACTTCAAAATGTGGAAGTATCCCTGCTTGGCTCTCTTTAAACTTAAATCTTGTTTTCCTCTTTGAATATTTTCCATTTCAGACAATATACTCGGGTTACATACGCCTCGGGTTACATACGCTTCAGGTTACATATGCTTCAGGTTACAGACTCCGCTAACCCAGAAATAGTGCTTCAGGCTAAGAACTTTGCTTCAGGATGAGAACAGAAATCGTGCTCCGGCAGCGCGGCAGCAACAGGAGGCCCCATTAGCTAAAGTGGTGCTTCAGGTTAAGAACAGTTTCAGTTTAAAAACGGACCTCCGGAACAAATTAAGTACTTAACCCGAGATACCACTGTAGTAGCAATAGCCTGGATCCTGTTTTTGCAAGAGAGGAAACTTAACTGGCTTACATTAATATCTGAACTGAGGAGAAAGGCATGTCTATATTAGAATGATGGTAGTTTTATACACACACACACACATACACACTTTCTCTGTTGTTCAGCTTGACAGCAGCCCTTATCAGACAAAACTGTGTGAATGTTTGCCACAGATGGCAATGTCTATATAGAGATTGGCAACTGACATGCTCAGAACACCATTACTACACCATGTTGCCCCTCTAGTCCCGCCATTTGTCTTCTACATCGCGTGCATCCCTTCAAATTAAGAATGCTGCAACAAGCTGGTGCGCATCGCAAAGAATGGGAAACATGAGTCCCAAGGCAGGAATTCACAGGATCTCAAAGCTTTATAATTTGATCCCAGAGCACTGCAAAACCCATCAAGTCCTTTGTTTCCTCAGTCCTCATAACAATCAGACTTTGCTTAATAGTTGGGGAGGTGTATGAGAGAGAGAAAGAAAGAGAAAGAGAGAGAGCGAAACCAAGGAGCCTGGTGCACAGGGCATTGTTCTCTTGCTTTGTCTCAAATATGCTGTAGTTTCACATTGAGAGAAGGCCTGGCAGGAGAGAGGAATTTAGGGAGGATGACAGTAAGGGTAGCAACAAAAGGAGTTTTAAAATACGACAGCCTACCTGTGATAATTTTTATAGGCATTATCTTTTTATTTTCGTATGGCTCCACACACTGCTAATCAGTGATCTACTGGAAACTTCAGAACCTACTGAAACGCCTGGCAGGATATTTGGCTTTCAATTCTTCTACTCTGTTTATTCCCAATACAAGTATGTTCAACAGCCTTAGAAAGAGCCCTTGAACAAGAGCAGTCACTTAGCAATGAAATGTAAATTACTGACATGGGCTAAAACTTGGACTTGTCACTGCTAATGAGCACATTAAAAAAAAGGGAAAGTGCACACTAGATTACTATAACCTTTTCACTTAACCCTGTGTGTACTGAAAGCCACAATTCAAAGAGCCTGCATAATAGAAGTGCTACACAGCAGCTTTTCGTCAAGCTCAACCTATAAAGCATAAGAGAACTGTTGGGTACTGATTAAAGTGGAGGTTCAGATCCAATGACACTTCTCATGTAAACCACATAATTAAGTTTTAAGAGAGCTTCTATTTAAGACCAGCCATGCTAGGTCATGTCAACTGTCCATCTAACTCAGCACACTATCTTTCAATAAAGGATAGACAACACCCTTTTTTACATGCAAGCAAGGAATTTTACTAGTAAGGAATAATGGAAATATCCAGCTGTTCCTCTAATCTGTTTTATGGCCATATGGCCACATCTTCTTGATTTTATGACATTTATATTAATGAATATATTGTACTCGTGTTTCTGTCACTAATCTCCATTAACTAATAATTCTGTATCTTATGTTTAACTATTTTTTTCTATAGAAATGTCTACATTTTAAAAAGCCAAAACAGGTAAAATTTAACAGAGGAGTTGGCTGAGCAACTCAACAGCATTTAATAGCAGCACCAGATTATCACCTGGCTGTATAAACTATGACTATTACACCTAGGAATGCTTCTCGGAACCTGAAATAACATTTGCCCAATGTTTACGGCATTGTCCAGTTTATAGTATGTTCTGTGCTTATTTCCATATACCTTTTTTTTTTTAGTTTAAAATTTCTATTCAAAGGTCACAATGAACAAAGCTAACAATTTAAGAGCCCTCCTCCATGCTACAAAGAAAAATACTTCCGAAAATATACAGAAGTTTCAAAACAACTGATGACACAGCATTTACTTCATGGGCAGCTATGCTTTCTCAGCTCAAGGATCACGGGCTTTAAAAATTTTAAACTTTGGACTGAGCCACATATTTTCTTGAAAGTGACATACACTACAGTGCTGGAAAGAAAGAGAAGGAATGAGTACTAAGAATTCAGATAGCCCAGGGGTTCCCAAACAGTGGTCTATGGACCACCAGTGGTATGTGAGCTTCATTTAGGTAGCCTGCAGCATGTCCACATTAAATATTCATATTCATTTTTAAAATACAATTAAAAACAGAGATGCCCCCTGAAAACAGCAACATTTTGTTATTTTGGAACTTTTGGGGGGGACGGGACTCTGTTTCAGATAAGCAGAGAAGGAGAGCTAACACAGTGATACTTTCAGTAGTTTGTGAATGACTAGTCATGATGGCTCCCATTGGTAGCCAAAGCACTGTAGCTCCCAGAAACAGCCACATGAAATTTTCACAAGGCCTCTGAAAGCCGTGTGAGCGTTGAAGGCTACTGATTAGAAGCTGAGCAGATTTGAGGGTGAAAATAACCCAAAAGTAGCCCAGAGGCATAGGGGCAAGACTACAAGCCCACATGAGGTAAAAATATGGGATTTTTAAAAGTCAGTTTTAAAAAGTGTCAACTGTCAAGGGTTCTCTACAGCCCACTGAAAATGTCGGGTGGGGATATATGGCTCACGGGTTATGATGTACAAAAGAGGCAATATTCCTGAAGAGAAAGGGAAAATAAATACATATCACCTCCCCATCTCTTGTTCAGCCCAAGGACACATAGGCCTTTTTCAGTGCTCCTGTGTACCAAGGAACCAAAGCACATTTCCAGTTAGAAAGCAAACAAACAAAAGGAAAGTATTCCAATTTCGTCCTCTGAGATAACTGGATAAACTGAGACAACTGGATGAACCTCATTGGATATATCAACATAGTCTTCAGTCACTTATTTAGGTATAAACTTTAATTTACAAAGCTTCAATGGAGTGGAAAGTATTTTTAGGCGAGGGGCAGCCAGCTCAGCTGTACTGACATTTTCCACCCTGCAATAGTTCAATATTTAAAAATTGATCAGAACATTAGTAGTTACTAAAATTAGTATGCTTAATTGGCAACTGTTTCCAGCATGTGTTGTTCTATGAATCATTTAATAATGAAAAAGTGACATGTTTATGTGTGTATCATTCACATGAACTTACCCTCTCTGTGTTAAACTAAGCTTTGCTTTTAACTCTACAATGCTCATCTATTGAGATCAATTAGTAAAGAACATTCTGAATTATTTATTTCTGCTCCCTCCTCTTGGATCTAGCAATACACCTTCTAAACCACATGCATAAGACAAAGTTGTGAATCATAAAAGCCACATAAGGTTCAGGATTATAATGAAAAAGAGCAAGTAAAATCCAGCTATGTGATATATAACCATTCTTTACAGTTATTTCAATCGGAAGTGAAGAAGCAACACGCATGAACTTCACCATTTAAAAATATAAGACCTTATCTACTTTGCCAATGTACAGTTTAAAAGGCACATGAGTTCCCATTTGTGCCCTCTGCATCTGTTCTAAATTAGGTTTCAATTAGATACACAAAACAGGGAAACAAACATGTTTGTGCGTTCTTGACATACAATTTACACATTTGGCCCCCACAGAAAAGTGATTTGCATGCAAGAAATTCATCTTGCATAGTCCTAATACTTAAAGCTAAAAAGTAAACACATGAAAGCTGTCATTTTTTCCTACAGAAATTAAAAATCTTACTAACATATAATGTTACTTGACACAATATTCACCTTACGACATACAAATGAATATCCAAGAATAAAACTAATCCCGTCTGCATTACAATAAATTTGGCCATGGATATTGTCACCAATCTTGTAATCCAAACCCCGAAAACCCACCAGATTGCTAGGAAGTGAGCCCAGAGTGGAATAATGATTGCAAAATTGCCAAGTTTGGCAGCCAAACCGCAACATAATAGCTTCACGACAACATGAACAAATGCTTTTGTTTCATTGTTTTATATTTAGGGAAATTGCCAGCTAATGCCAGCTCTGGGACAGCCTAGTGGGAAAACCATTTGCTTGGGAGTAAAATCTATCTTCTGTTAAAGATCAAAGCATTCAACTTCACACCTCCTTTTTTCCATTAAGAAAGGAGATTCACTTTTTTATTCTAATTTACTTATTTGGGCTTGGAAGCTTTTTGTATGTCGCTGAAGATATTTTTTGTAGTAAGTGACTAGTAAGTCAAACAAGTTGTTGTTGTTGTTGTTGTTGTTGTTGTTGTTGTTGTTGTTGTTGTCAGAAAATTCTTTCAAATGGCAAACTCTGCTAAAAGGCAACTGGGTGTATCCTTTCCAAATTCCCACTAACTTTAGAAAGAAACAAAGCTCAGCATCATGCAACGACAGACCCATTAGAATTTGGTTATCATTTGGTTAAGTTGCACCCTACATAAATAACTTTTCTTATTTCATTAGCAAGCAGAATTTTCTTTTTAAATGAAAAACTGACATTAGTGATGAGTTAATAAGGGCAACTAACAAAGACAGGTAAGCAAACCAGTACACAACTTCTGCACATTACCTTCCAGAGTCCTGAACAGATAGGTGAATCCAACCAAGTGCACCCTGAGAAATTGTCACTCTTTCTTCAAATATGTTCATTATATCTGTTTTGCCAACATAAGTCCCAAGAAAGAAATCTATTTTGAAATTATGTTTTGAAGCAGCAAAACCTGACTATATCTGGCCTCCAGCCTATGAAACGGTCCCCCCCCCCCCCGAGGGAAGCTTGCCTGGTGTCTTTTGTGGAATCTTTTCAGCAACAGAAAGAAAGAAAATATTCTTTCTTCCCAGGCTTTGTTTTGTACATTTTAGCAGTGGCACAGTTTTTAGAGGTTTAGAGTTAACTTCTTCCTCTTGACAACAGCTTTTAATACTGTTTATTGGGGTTTTCATTTTTGTTAATTTGCATGGGGATGTTCCTTTTTTCATATGCATAATGGAAGAGTAGGCTATTGGCATTCTCATGCAATTGCACTTAGGGATTTTTAATTGCGTTTCCTATTTTGTATGCTGTAAGACACATAGAAACTTTGGTGCAGGTGATACAAAATTCAATAAGTAACAATATCAACAACGAACCAACAACGAATCCAAAATATGGTCCATTTTCAAATGCAGCAAACCAGCAGAGAAGTAAAAACACAGCCTATTATCAAGTAACTTTAGCTTGCCTGGAGCACATTTTCAAACAATAAATGTGATCTGGAGCATGATTTACCAACACATTAAATACAAGAATATGTGCTGACATGTTACTTCCTCATTTTTCTGCAGCATTTTCACTGCTACTTTTAAATAGCAATTTCAGTCTCTCAGCCATTTCACGTTATGAAACATAGATCCAAAGGCCCTATGCTGGACTGATCACATGACAAAATTAGCCTTGCTAAGAGGTACACTGGACCTCTACTCACGTAAGCAGCACAGCATGTTCATTTGCTGGACTAGAATACTGTCTACTCTCTG
Organism: Podarcis cretensis; assembly: GCF_951804945.1. Taxonomy (NCBI): domain Eukaryota; kingdom Metazoa; phylum Chordata; class Lepidosauria; order Squamata; family Lacertidae; genus Podarcis; species Podarcis cretensis. Next base: position 85,486,303 of record NC_137173.1, read on the forward strand.
CTCTCCCAACCTCAAATATTACTGTGGCAGGTGAAGCCTTCAGACTAAAGCAGCTGCTCATGTGCAGCAAAATTATCTTTAAGCCACCTGGATGGTCCAATATTAGGCATCTGTAAGGCAATTCAAGCTCTCTTAATGATTTGCAAGTTCTCTATTATGTCCTCCTTTAACTAATTACAGGTACAAATATGAAAGCCTTTACATATCAGGCCCCAAGTTGTGCCAATTTAAACAGCACTTTACAGCTAATATCCAAGGTAACCAGGGTTTTTTATTCCTTAATATTCTGCCTCTGACACAGTGCTCCCTCCTGTATTTTGGGGGCACATGCACACCAGAAGTGTAAGCAAAGGGTGGTAGAGACAGTGAATTTATGTTTCCAGATAGTCTGCCTTAGGTCATCCATGTTCTAGTAACCTCCAGGTTAGGCTACTCTAATGCACTACACATGGAAATGTTTTTGAAGACTGGAAATTGCAGTCAGTAAAATCAGTAGTTAGTATGCAATGATAGTATGCATACTGCGCACTGGCTTCCAATCCATTTCTGGGCCCAACACAAAGTGCTGGTTTTCATTATTAAAGCCCTTCACATCTTACAATCCGGAAACTTAAAAGAACAACCAGCTCCATCCGTACCCACCCATAAATTAACATATTCATTGGAAGTCATACTTACCATCTGAGGTGAGGTGGATGGCTAGCCAGTTACGGAATGGTCTCCGCAAAGAGGTTCATTGGATGCCTACTTTATTGTTGTACTGGCACATTTATTTCAATAGCTGTATAGCCTGCCTTTCCACCAGAAGGTGAGCTAACATCGTAAAACATGAATTCAACCATAAAACATTTTTTAACATGTTATCCACATTGTGAACACAGGACAGCATAATAGTGATTATACACCCTATATGTCAGAATCCTGAGCAAATAATCAGATTGGACCTCAACACTATAGTAGTGTGGGGGACAGCTGGGGTTCACCTAGGAGAGATTTCACTCAGGATGGATCTCCATAAACAGGTACTTGGTACTTGGGTCCAAATTTACTCCGTTGTTAGCACCCGTCTGTCTCAAAAGACAAACATGCCTTTATATATTAGGCAAATACTTTATTTTCTCCAGTTTTCAAAATAAATTTCACTTCTGCTGACTGCTTTTATTATTCAGAGGCTTTTAGATTACTGTGTGTATTTACAGTTTAATTTTTTTAATTCCTTTTTTGCAAGACACACTGGGAATATAATTCAATAGCGATATAAACATACCTACAACAATAAATTTTGCAACCCCAGTCATCTTTGACTGGACTTAATCATCCAGGAGTCCTTTACCTTTACCTTTTTATTATTCATAATTTGCAAAGTACTATTGCGTGGACTTTCAAAAGACTATGAAGTGAGGCCACAACAGAGTGTTGTGGTCCTCTTCAGTGAGGGATAGGATGGGTAAGCAGCCTGTCTGCCATCTGGAATCCCCCCCTCAACTTTCACAGCCATCTTGCTGAAAGAAATGGGCAGGATAACTTGGAAATTAGAGCAAAACCACAAACTGGAGTTGGAGGTAACCTTTGTAAAGAGATGGAAAGAACACCCCCAAGATGAAGTCACATCAAGGCAGGCTCAGAGGAAAGAAATAGAAATGGAGCATGGGAGATAAATATTGAGATTAGTGGAACAGGAAAACAGGAAGGAAATACTGGAACCTAGGACAGGAGAGGGAAGTGGCAAGAAAACTGTAAGATCAAGGGAACAGAAAGGTTTTGAAAAGAAAGCAAAAACGGTACAATACTACAGGACAGGACAAAAGATAATAAAGACACACAAATGTTTTGGGGATTTTTTAGGCTGGAAAATCTACATCTAGTGTCATACCCTTCACCAGCTGTGCCCTGAAAAGCCTGAAGTCAACAGGTAACAGCTAATCATACATGCTAACACATAAGCTGGGTCTAACCATACATTTTTTTTAAGCTACCTTTGCACAACATTTTTAAAAAATCTATTTTACAGCCTTTCCACACAATAGCTGTGCAGTTCTCTCTTTCTCTCTTGCACAGGATTCAGATAGGCTGGTGCCGCTGTTGTAAAGATACTGCATTTTCCCAGTTACCAGAAACACAGCATTTTGTCACTAGGAAATGAACAATTATTCTCCCAGCAAGTACAAGCAGAGCTACTACAAAATGCCTCTGCACTGAATGTCACATGACACAGCACAAGAGTCACTCTCTCTCTCTCTCTCTCTCTCGCTCTCTCTCTCTCTCTCTCTGTGTGTGTGTGTGTGTGTGTGTGTGAAAAACACATGCCTAAGAGAGTGCCACAACACAGAAAGAAATAACCATACTCAGTACACGGCACCTCCCATTTCAACATGACAGGCATGTTAAAATGACACTGATCTTTTTAAAATTTATCATTTATAATATATACACCCCTATAGAACCTAATAGGGGCATGGGTGGCGCTGTGGGTTAAACCACAGAGCCTAGGACTTGCCGATCAGAAGGTCAGCGGTTCGAATCCCCGCAACGGGGTGAGCTCCCGTTGCTCGGTCCCTGCTCCGGCCAACCTAGCAGTTCAAAAGCACGTCAAAGTGCAAGTAGATAAATAGGTACCGCTCCGGCGGGAAGGTAAACGGCATTTCCATGTGCTGCTCTGGTTCACCAGAAGCGGCTTAGTCATGCTGGCCACATGACCCAGAAGCTGTACGCTGGCTCCCTTGGCCAATAAAGCAAGATGAGCGCCGCAACCCCAAAGTCGGCCACGACTGGACCTAATGGTCAGGGGTACCTTTACCTTTATAGAACCTAATGAAATTCTACTTGATTTTCTACTCATGCTTCACACATTGGCAATGGCCTGCATGCCGAGAGGTGCAGCTCCAAATCATCCAGGCCCGCAGGGATTCTGCTCCCTCACCATCTTTATCACGGCCTCTCCCTTCTTCCTGGTGGACTCAACTAGCCACCCCACTTGCTCCTCCTCTGCCACCATGCCAGCCAAAGTGCAGCTGAAGAACCTGGAACAGCTGCTTTTAGCCAAACCACTGCAGTGAGAGAGGCCTGAGTGTGGCGGTACTGCTGGAGCGCCTGCTCAGCCTCTACACCAAGTGCAGTCACGACTCGCCACTCCAGAGGGCCAGGCTGATCTCAGGCTTCCTCAAGTGGAAATGGACCTCTTGATCATCAAGAGTGACATGGGCAAGTTCCTCATCAACGGCACTTGGGCAGCCTACCCAGAGTCAGCAGTCAACATATCACTGGTGGTAGGCCTGAGAGCCCCACCGTCTCCACCATGGACCACAACCAGTGCAGCATCTGGCTGTGCTGGTTTAACAACAGACACGATGTGTATTTTATGTGCATTTGAATGAACTGAATTAGAGTAAAAAATTATGAGTCATGGGGGCATGGAGGGTGTGTGCATGAACTTACCAGTGCTTAGCTTATTTTGTTGTTGTTGCTATTCCGTTATCTCTTAGAGACAAGGGTAAGCGACTGTAAACTACAGAAGGCATGTGGGCTTCACGACAAGAGGTTCTGAATTACACTCCCAAATAATAGTGCTGCAAATGCTTTATTTAGTTACAAACAAATATGCTTTCCTTGTTAGAACAACTGACTAGTAGGCACACTTGTACAAGAAAAGCATGAATTGCGAAACTGGAAACCTGATTTAAAATCAATGCTTCCAAAATGGGCTATGTGTCTTTTCATTTCCATACAGTGGTACCTCGGGTTAAGTACTTAATTCGTTCCGGAGGTGAGTTCTTAACCTGAAACTGTTCTTAACCTGAAGCACCACTTTAGCTAATGGGACCTCCTGCTGCCACTGCGCTGCTGGAGCACGATTTCTGTTCTCATCCTGAAGCAAAGTTCTTAACCTGAAGCACTATTTCTGGGTTAGCGGAGTCTGTAACCTGAAGCATATGTAACCTGAGGTACCACAGTACAAGTATCTTCCAGCCCTTTCCACGTTACAACATCTCCACACATCAGTTACCAGCTGGAATTCAAATAGTTCCTCCATGCAAGCAGAAAACTCTTCTGCATATGGAGTGAGGGGTAGTAATTTTCACTTACTCTTATTATATATTTATATCCCACTTTTTTCCCCTGACAGGACTCAACTTGTCAACTGTAGTCCTTAGTAGATCATCAAATCCCACTACAAGACCTTCCTTCAAGTGCAGTTGAGGGAAGAGGTGATAGGTGAGAAGGCGCTACAGTGAGAAGGGAAACCAAAATCAGCATAATTAGTGAGACCAGTGGGATTTGGATAATTTGATCTACTTGCAGACATTACTCATCTTTGGTAATCTGCAGGTATTACAGTGTGATTTAATACAATACATGCCACAACGATGATGATTTTTTTAAAAAACGGCTTCCTAAAAGGATTGCCTGCTGAAAAATTAAGTCATTTACGGCTCTTAAGTAATCTATCAATGTGTACAATATTCAATGTGTACAAAGTACTTCATTTAATATTTGTGGGTTGCTTCTGAACAAAATTCTTCAAGGCAGATGGGAATAACTGAAAATCACAATTAATACACAGGCAAGTGATAAAATTTAAGACACAACAGAAGCCAGAAGCCCATAGAGGGTATTACCATGGGGCTCTTTAAGGGAAGCACTCTTTTCACTTTTTCAAATAGGAAACAAAGTGAATAAATAAATGTCATTCACTGATGTCTATATTTCATAGCTTACATTTCAGAACAGTTGGCTTACAGAAATATGCAGTACCCACAAGGGACAAAGTGGCTTCAAATAAACAAACAAGACCAGCCCATGAGTACTGAATGAAAAGGTTAAAAGGATTAACTGATGCATGTTTCCATTGGTTTTCATTGTTAGAGAGTATGCTACAAATGTTTCATCCCAAATGTCAAGTTATCCAAGCACAGTTTCAGATACACCGCAAGGAAAATATCTAAGCTTCTTTCTATCAAATAAGGAAAATGGAAGGCAGAGATGGTAGCCTACAAAGGATCAGGGTCTTCAAGATGGGGAAAGGGAGTTTTCATTGATGGCTTTAATTTTAATCTGTGATTAAAACTTTAATACATTAACCACACTGATTAATAATTTCAAAGGCTGCAGCAATATACAGCAATACACCACATCATGCTCAGAGAGAAGCATCATTTAAAAACTTACCAGACGGCCAGAAAATTCTTTGTTTTCAGATAGGAATCCATATCCTGGATGGACCTTTTAAAAATAAAAGCCAAGAGTAGGTTTCATTGCTCTAGACAACCAAAAGCTTGATGCTGACAGCATCTCATCAGTAGTTACAATTTAAAGCAGCAAGTTTACTTGTACTTTATACTAGATGAGTAGATACAGCAGAAAACACCCCTTATGGCAGTCATTTTGTTGGAACCAGTTTTGCTAGTGAGGAAATAAAGTTTTTGAGCTAGAATAAGCTTTCCGTCCATTCTCCATCATATGACAAACTCTGTGGAAATCAATAATAAAGGTAAAGGTACCCCTGCCCGTACGGGCCAGTCTTAACAGACTCTAGGGTTGTGCGCTCATCTCACTCTAGAGGCCGGGAGCCAGCGCTGTCCGCAGACACTTCCGGGTCACGTGGCCAGCGTGACAAGATGCATCTGACGAGCCAGCGCAGCACATGGAACGCCGTTTACCTTCCCACTAGTAAGCGGTCCCTATTTATCTACTTGCACCCAGGGGTGCTTTCGAACTGCTAGGTTGGCAGGCGCTGGGACCGAGCGACGGGAGCGCACCCCGCCGCGGGGATTCGAACCGCCAACCTTTCGATCGGCAAGTCCTAGGCACTGAGGCTTTTACCCACAGCGCCACCCGCGTCCCCTGTGGAAATCAATAGCTTACTCTAAACAGCAGCATAAGCCACTTCATGCACTCCTCAACTCTCAGTCCTAATTTAAATGTACAGCATATTTGTCTTTAAACAAGACAAAGAAAAAATAATGGTTTATCAATTCAGGGTTCCCTATGTTCACAATCACATATAAACTAGATCACTGGTGGCTGCAATGTTACCGGGCGAGTATCATATGCTCCCAGGCCACAATTTTCTGGCATGCTAACATTTCACATGCAAGTGCTAAAAACATGGTATCTATGCACCACCTTCCAAAGTATCTAACAGTCGTCAGCCTGGGTGAGAAACACAGATACGGTCATTTTGACTTATTTTCATTTCTATTCCCACCAGATGATTCTAGAAGCTCTTCCTTATTACATTTCTCTCTGTGTAAGCGCCTCTCTCCATACCCTTTCACATTTCTCTAACCTTCCAAGCTCTTCTCTCAAAAACATTTTTCTGGCCTTCAAGTTAACCACAGTGCCAGTATTCAATGTTAGCAGCTCTGCTACAAATCCCACTTCAAACAGAATATAGTATTTTTTAAAAAAAAATAACAACCAGTAGACCACAAATGAGTTGTAAAAACAATTTTTACAAAATGCCTCAGTATCAAAATAATGCAACCACATGGTACATAGAGTAATTACAGAACACATTAAAGTGGGAAAACCTTCAGTTTCATAATTTGTAATCTTACGTAAATTCGTAGCTAAGGAAATCTAGGTGGCAGGCTAAAGATGAAAGCCTGAACTATTTCTATCTCTATTAAATCTTCTTAACTAACAATGTAAACATCTGCAGTGTCTGTTAGCTAATTAATGTTGTTTGCCATTTTTCTCCTCCCTCCCCCTTTCCAAATGCACCATACTGAAACATTCATTTCAAAAGAAATGATAATGCTAATTGAGACACTCCAGGGTAATTGCTGGTGTTGTCCGACTCCCATCCAGCGAATTTTATTTAAAGATGCTTTCGCATTCAGCAGTTCTGAAGACCACATTTGCATTCACTGATGCAACAAGGAAAAAGTATTATTGTCATCATTTTTTTTAAATGCCAACCATTCTTGTTAAACTTTGACTCTTTGACCTTATTGAAGGATAGAGGGGCAGAGGGAAGAGAAGAAAACAGGCTGCACACCTAGTCGATCATGTTTTGTCAGCAACATGAAACACTGAAAATAATTACTCAGTGCACCATTTATCATATTCGCCATGTGGATAAAAATTCTCACACAGGCCAAATAATAAAATAAAACTAAGCAAGATTACTGCTGTCTTATAAAAAAAAAGACATCCAGAAAGAGAGGCTATGGCACAGAAAGGGTTAGTGCTCTAAACTAATTGGGATTCCCACCCCCACCCCCAGCAAATTTGGAAATGAACTGAAGCTGCTCCCTGGTGTGAAAGCTGAATCCAGCAGCCACCTGCAGGATCAGCAACCGGCACTGCCAGATGCTACAAAAGCCTTTGATTTCCAGTAGCGATTTCGGCCACATTTAACTCATGTGACATGAACTAAACTGGAATAGCATATTCAATCATTCTCCCCCTCGCTTCTTTTTTTTTATCTTTAAATACAAACTCTAGCTTCTCTGCTTTCTATATATGAAACAGCTGCAGAGGAGAGACTCATTCAGACTCACAGCTTGGGCCCGGGTTTTTTTAATGGCTTCCATGATAGCATCCATGTTGAGGTAGCTTTTACTAGTGGGAGCTGGGCCAACACAGACTGCTTCATCCGCCATTTTCACATGGACCTGGAAAGATAAAATGTCGACATTTTAACACATATGCACCAGCAAATACATTTACTACCACCTCCTTTAGCTATTGTTTTAGGAAATGAAAAAGAAAATTCACATCGTGCAGACAGGTATGCTCAAATATATCGCACACAGTATAAACACAGACACACACACACACACACACACACACACAAAACAAAAGAGAAAAGGGAGGGGAAGGAGGATATATACTGTATAATGAACACAAGGGCTCGTTGGTACATTCAAGGGCTCGTGAAGTTAAATTTCATTTTATGCCAAGTGTGGTTTGGCTTTTGACAAATAATACAAAGAAATGCAAACCTGAATGTGGCTACGCTGATAATCTATATGTAAATTCAAAGCCTAAAACTACTTTGTTAAATGTAACCAGGGTAGCTTAATATCGTACTACTTAACAACAAACATTCACGGCCAGTTCCATCTAAGCAGGCTCCCCAGGAAGTTGGTGATAATTAGACTGAATTGAATGAAGGGATGCAGTGAGTGTCCCTGCACAGCATCAGGTCAGTACCATGAACAAATTAAAGCCTATGACTAAAGAGTTCAATATCACTACACGTGAACCAGAAAATCTTGAGAATTATTTAAGCAGGCTTAGATTCCCTAATTCATTCTTATCTTATTCACAGGAACAATTGTCAAACAGATGTTCTGTAAAAGGTGGGGGCTACAGCTAATGGCCAAAAAAAGTTTGCCTACAATTTAGAATTATTTTTGGAGAGTACATGTTCTAGAGGAAGTATCTCAAAGAGTTAGACTTTGGCATAGTTTAAGGATACTTAGCTAATCTTTTAAAAGGACAAAAAAAATTGCTCAGGAAGCATCTGCCATTTTTAATAATTAGCAATGAAAAGGGGGCTGGTATTCTATTTATTTTATTAAATGCATACTATTTAATAATATTTATACGGTTATATACAATCAGGCATCTGCATCATAGCTATAGCAGTTCTCTGAGACAGACTAGAGGAACAAACTACTAATGAAGAAGTTAAGATGACATTTAACAGCATGTTCTTTTGATGAGACTAAAAATAATTGTGAGTCTCAGGTAGAAATAGGATCAATTCTCAAAGATCAAGAAGGTATTTAAGGGGGGGGCAGAAGACTTAAATACTTCTGAAGTAATATGCTCAGACCTTTAAAATTAGGAAGAAATATAGCCAGAGAATTTAGATGGTAGAATGCAATACATCTATCCATTCTGATTTTAGATATGTATTAAGCACACTCAAAATACTGTGCATATGAAACAATTCTAAAACCCTAACACATTAAAGTACATCAATTTTAGTCAGAATAGACGCATTTCCCATGCCCACTGATTTCAATGAAATGACCCCATGGCTTAGTTGGAAAATTATCATGTATACCAAACTACTCTCATTAAATCCAAATACTGTACACTAAAGAATAGTGTTCAAGAGGCCTCGTTTCAGATGCCACAATAGAATCTATTGTGCTTCCAGAGTTTAGGGAAAAAAGGATGTACAAGTCAATCTGATTTCCAAACCTCAGGTGCAGAACGTTGTCCTGAACATGCATACCAAGATTAATTACAATGTTGCAGTTTTAATTGGAGATACATGGAACATGAAACGTGCCACAAGGTGATATTTCCTGACTCCCCTGAAAATGAGTGACAGCTAAGCAGGTATGTGCTTTGAGGGTATCTACTGTAAGCCTGCAGCTTACACACATTTAAGTTAAACGCATTCAGCTTTACGTGCTTGTTAAAATAAATAAGTAAATAAATTTTAAAAGAGGGCAGAATGCAGGTGGGTGCCTGGAGGAAAAGGACTTTGGCAATTCCACTCACCACTGGACCCAGTGTTCTGACTTTACACAATTGGGCTTTAGGTGGAACCCCTGGAATGTAACCCCCATGTAAGTTGCAGGCTTACTGTAAATATTATGATTATTTTACACCCAGAGGCATACCTAAATTCAAATGACGTTTCTATAATTTTCCTCTCATCTGGAATTCAAAAGGTGCCGCAATGTCATTTTAACTAAGACGCTCCTGAAGTTGCATTCATAGTTTCTAAACCAATTCAATCTCTCTCTCTCTCTCTCTCTCTCTCTCTCTCTCTCTCTCTCACACACACACACACACACACACACACACACACTGCGACTAGTTAGCTAATTGTAGAAGTAGTATTTGGGGAATTTGGGTAATACGTACATGGTTTTAAGCAAAACATAGGCAGCCCAAAAAGGTATACTATTTTCACTTCCTCAATTATACAAAGATAACTTATGAACTAGTTCTATAAACTAGTCCTACTGAAGATGTTGTCATCAAAAAAGCCAATGTACAAATGTAGAAGCAAACTAAGCAGTGATAGATTCCTGCAAGCACTATCAACATTAAGTCAACTTTGCTATAACTCTGCTATATCAGTCTACGACACCGCAGATGTCTGTTTGCTTCCATGACTGTTTTGCAGTTATTTTCCTGAATACTTAAGAGAGGTTCACTTATCAACTTGAAAGTGCAGTGAAGTTTTTTTTTTTCTGGTATGTTTCACAGCTCTTCCCCACCTCCACTAACCCAACTGTTCACATCAGCCCGGCTTCATTAGCATCAGATTCAATTCTGTTTCTATACACACCAGGGGGCGTTGATGGGTGGTAATGTTTTTGCCCTGTACAAAAGTGTTCACACCTTGGCTAGAAAGGAACCAACTGAAGCTTCTGGTTTGAGAAATAATGCATCAAACAGCAGGATTGTATTAACAAAGTACAGGATATTTATGCATCTTGGATAACATTGTGAAAACAGAGATAAAAAATGGAGCACTGAAAACACAGTGAGTGCACAGTAAGCAGGAGTGTGAACATAAGTCTTGGACTCCCCACCAAACTCTCTCTCTCATCAACAGTTTCAGAGTAGCATTCTTCCCATCCACTCCATTTGTATGAACATCTTTGGCCAGTTTGTTCCTTCCATACATCAGACAAAAAGCAGAATAGCATTTTATACCAAATAGTTTCATTTATTATTTTATTTATGTTAACATTCCATCATTCTATACAATGAAGGAAAATTACAACAACTTAAGACTGAAATATGGACAAAATCAGATACCAATAATAAGAACAATAAGTTGTTGTTGTTTAGTTGTTTAGTCGTGTCCGACTCTTCGTGACCCCATGGACCAGAGCACGCCAAAAGCAGCAGAAAAACACAAACAGCAAAAGCACAAACCACTCAAATGGATTTCATTTTTTAAAAAGCCCGCTGAATAAAACTGACTTCCAGGGCACACTTAAAAGTGGGAAATGAAGGGGCAAGACACCCTAGACTGTAAGTCATTCTATAATCTGAGTGCCGTAATTTAAAGAGAAGCTGTCTCATCTCCATCAACTGAATTTCTATAGGTGGAGGTACAGCAAGAAGCTGAGTGACATGCAAGCAAGTTCATGTGGGAAGAAGCAATTCCTGGAATATTCCAGCTTTAAATCATTTTGGGACTGAAAGTCCAAAACCAGCACCTTGAATAGAACCCAGGAACAAACTGGCAGCCAGCAGAGCTGGTACGAAACTGGCACAATACGACCTGTCTTAGTAAACTCAGACAACAGCTGGGGCCACAGCATTCTGAATCAACTGAAGTTTCCAGAACATCTTCCAAGGAAGTCCCACGTTGAGCTCATTACAGTAAGCCAATCTAGAAATGACTGGTTCTACTACTCCCAAGAAAAATGCAATTAGTGTACTAAATGAAGTTGGTTGAAAGAACTCCTGGTCACATGTATATCAAGAATCAGCCTGGATAGCTCAGTTGGTTAGAGAGTGGTGCTGATAATGCCAAGGTTGCAGGTTCAATCCCTGTATGGGACAGGGGCATATTCCTGCACTACAGGGGACTAGACAAAATGATCCTCAGAGTCCCTTCCAACTTTATAATTCTATGATTCTAAGTCTCCCAAACTGTGAACCTGTTGCTTCAAAAGGAGTACCACCTCTCCACCCAAGGGTGATCTTCACTTCCAAGATTATTATGTTTTACTTCATTCACCAACACGGATTCCAAAACAGCTACCTGCTGCCTTTCTGGGTTTCGATGAAGGGAACGAGAGACAGAGTTTGGTAACTTATGCCAAAATATCCAGATAACCTCACTCAGCAGTTTTATGTAGCGGTTAAAGAGCAGACTCTTCAGAATCCCATCAGTCAAAGATCACAGATCAGGAAACTCCAGCACCACCTTCTAGAAGCTGCTCTCCACTGATCAGAGCCACTGTAAGCTATCACTCAACCATCCATCCCCAACAAGTTGGCCAGAATTACACCATGGCTGATTGTTTCAATTGGAATCTACAAAGATGTACTCTACACTCCCTCCGCTAGCACAAAGTGATCAAGGCAGGCTCAGTCTCATAGTCAGATCAGAAACCAAACTAGAATGGAACCAAGTAATGAGTTTAATTTTAAAAACCTACGCTTGGAAAAGGAACGTGAAAAGAATAAGGCACTTTTTACCTTTTGGCACACTTGCCAAATCAAAACAGAAGCCAAGGCCAATCTAGTGGTGTGTGCTACAGTTCACATGCAGCTCCCTTGAAATGGTCCCCCCTCTAGTCTACTGAGCAGGCAGCATTTTGGTGCTGTAAGGTAGCCAGCAAACTTTAATTAGATTTATGCATTGCTTCCTAAAGCAAAGGAAATCCCAAAGTAGCTTATAGAAAAGATAGAACACTAAAATACAATTCAGTACCACAGATCCACTGAGACAATATCAAAATACTAAAGAGTGTACATTAAGAATCACTTGGTGGTGGTTGGCATCTGTCTCTTGATCACAAAAATATCCACCCTCATCCACCACAGCAAAGAGCAACAGCAAATAAACCCAGAAAGTCAGACCATTAAGGCTGCCCTAATGTGTGGGAAGGGACGCAGGTGGCGCTGTGGGTTAAAGCCTCAGCGCCTAGGACTTGCCGATGGAAAGGTCGGCGGTTCGAATCCCTGCGGCGGGGTGCGCTCCTGCTGCTCGGTCCCAGCGCCTGCCAACCTAGCAGTTCGAAAGCACCTCCGGGTGCAAGTAGATAAATAGGGACCGCTTACCAGCGGGAAGGTAAACGGCGTTTCCGTGTGCGGCTCTGGCTCGCCAGAGCAGCGATGTCACGCTGGCCACGTGACCCGGAAGTGTCTCCGGACAGCGCTGGCCCCTGGCCTCTTAAGTGAGATGGGCGCACAACCCCAGAGTCTGTCAAGACTGGCCCGTACGGGCAGGGGTACCTTTACCTTTTTAATGTGTGGGAAGGGATCTGGGTGGCACTGTGGGTTAAACCACAGAGCCTAGGACTTGCCAATCAGAAGGTTGGCAGTTCGAATCCCCGTGACAGGGTGAGCTCCCGTTGCTCGGTCCCTGCTCCTGCCAACCTAGCAGTTCGAAAGCATGTCAAAGCGCAAGTAGATAAATAGGTACCGCTCCGGCGGGAAGGTAAACGGCGTTTCTGTGCGCTGCTCTAATTTGCCAGAAGCGGCTTAGTCATGCTGGCCACATGACCCGGAAGCTGTACGCCGGCTCCCTTGGCCAATAAAGCAAGATGAGCGCCGCAACCCCAGAGTCGGCCACGACTGGACCTAATGGTCAGGGGTCTCTTTACCTTTTAATGTGTGGGAAAACATGATACTCATAAGCAAGTCCATGAGTATAATAGTGCCCAGAAAGGCCACAAAACCATGCAAATCATATGTTGGTCATAGCATAAGGAAACCAGGACAACCACTGCCACTCAGGACTGTCAATTCAGGTCAGCATCAACATGTTTACAGAACTGGGTATGCCTTTTTATTACCCCTGCATTCACATGCATACTTCTACTTACCTTCTTGCTGCAGAAGAAATAAAATCTGATCAGCTGCATTCTTCGCCCTCACAGAGCCACCCACCTGCACTGTTCTCATATAGCCCTCTCTATAACTGTAAACAGCTGAAGATGCTTTCCATTCTGCAGTTACCACTAACTTACGGTAAATGCAAATGCCTAATTAAAAGTAAACACACAACACAGCTCACAAATCCCTCAAGAGTGCCTAAGATCACCCACTGTCCCAGTTATGTAGACTACGTCAACCTTTTATATCTTGAAGTCTTAAGGCACTGATCCCTCCACTAAAAACCCTTCACCCTCCAAAAATCAAGTGCATCAGTGCTTTATGAATTATACAGTCAGCCTGTTTTGAACATTAGCTGGGATTTTAAGAATTTACACAAAGAAACCTCATCAAACTAGTAATCCTCTGGGTTTTCCCCCCAGCTCAAATCAATATTACAGAGCAAGGAATGATGTTGCAGTGTAAAGTGGATTCACTCAATTGACCCAAACAGCATAATACGTCTCAGCAAGACAAACCACAATTAGCTTGTCCCATAAAATGAGGGTAATGAGTAAATCCTTTGTAATGTTGCTTCTCACTCTCTCACATACAAAGGCATAACAAAGTCCTGAATTAAAAATCAATTGAATGCAAATTATCTTTGAATCCACTGTTTCAGCTGTTAACCAAGGAAGGAGGTATGATGGCCAAACCTTGCAGAGGCAGACAAATCAAAATCAAAATATATTTAGGCGTAAAGTGCACAGCACTGTAGAAGTTTGAAATCAAAATAACTAGACCAGGGTGGTCCAAGGCATGGCCCTGGCAGCATCTGATAAACACCCCAGCCCTCCCAAAGCCTGATAAGAGAGACCCTGGGCTTTGGGAAGGAGGTGTGAGGGCTTTGATAGGGCCCTAGAGTCCTTCCAGCTTTGGGAATGAAGTGGGAGGACTTTAGGACACCTGCCAGAGCCTTGTGCCTCCTTTCCAAAACCCATTACCTTACCAACTTTGGGAAGGCAGCACAAAGTCTGGGGAGGCGGGCGGTGCTCAAATTTTGGCCTTGCTTTCCCCCTCCCCACTTTAACATGTGACAAGACAGTTTGTGGCCCTTGGCTTCCATGTCAGAGTACTCTTGCGGCCCACTTGGCATGAAAAGCTAGGCCACTGTGACCTAAACAAATATGTCAGCTGAGAGAGTGGCAGCATTGGGTTTAAGGTGTGCCCATAGCTGAAGTGGCATGTAGCCTGTTGCCCAAACCTAACAGCTATGTTCTACCCTCTACTATCAGAAACAGTGTGCCACAGAATACCAGTTGATGGGATTTTCAGAGTGTTAAGAGTGTGAATGCGTACAGGACATATAGGCTTCCCATACGCCACTGTGAGTACAGGATGCTGAACTAGATAGGTCTTTGGCCTGATCCTATAGGGTCCTACTTATACTCATGTTTTGACATTATGAACCTCAGCAGGAGACAGACAAAAAAAGACTGGATCAAGAAGTATCCCAAAAGCTGCAAACATGTTCCTTCAGAGGAAGTAGGACTTGACCAAGAACTGGCTAAACACCATTTCCCTGAACCAGAGAACCATCTACATGCAGGAGCTCCATGTTCCCAGGAATAAGCTTCACTTTATTGCTCTCATCCAGTCTATTACTGAATCCAGGCACAAGTTCAGTACTTCTGCATCTTCCCCTGCCAAGTGTTTCTATCCTTATTATGTTCTCTTTAATTTCAATGTCAGATGTGTGTCCCTTTTAAACTTAACTGTAGCCAATAGAAACCAGTAAGTATACATATATAATATTTTTAGTCATCTTTTTAAGTTTGTCCTTTTTTATTAAACATAAACACAAATGAAAACAACAAATGTATCCACTGTATCTTAATTTGTTAACAACATCAGAAGATGTCAGGAAATACCTGTTAGTAGAAGCATTAAGATATCCATATTTCCTGAACTGGATCCGCCAAGGAGTCCTGGAAATAGTTGTATTGGTATAAATGATAAAGTCCCAACATACAGTATAAAAATGTTCTGGGTCTTCTAAGCCTTTAGAAACCTTTATATTATGGGTCACCTTTGGTTCTCTTTTCTGCAGTTGCCAGGCTCCCATATATTTAGAAGTGAGAGCCACAGGGTCATCTTTGACATGATTTATTTGGACTGATGAAACTTGTGTGCTGGTTAATAAAAATGGCATTTTCACTGCACTTTCGTATATGCTGTGCAGAGTTATGCCCCCTTAGCAAGTGTGCAGAGGCATACCATCTACAAAGCAAACAATTTACTCTAGTTTATTCTCTTTTTGTTCAGGGCATGTTCATACAAGTAGTTTCCTTCAAGGGCGAGTAGTCCCATAGTTCTTGGATGGTGCTCATGTGGATAAAAATGTGACCCCCCAAAAAATCATGAATACTGTACATCCAAGAAGCATTTACTGCAATCACAGAAACACTTTTTCAGCCACTGCACTGGCAGAAATTGCTGCCATCCAAGTCAGGCTGCCCCATTCACATGCTGTTACCCATGCAAGCATAAGCATGCTTATGGGACTGCACATGTCCTCCTTGTGGAAACCTCATTTCCCAGAAAACAAGCCCTCCAAAAAGCATAAAATCTGAGGGGGAGACTTACAAAGGTATGAACACAGAAAGGTATGTGTGTGTGTTATAGATATGAACATATTTTTAGTACCGCACACATGATGGTTCTAGCTAAATCCTCTTTCCTGTTAGCAATTAATTTTTTCCCCTGCCTGCTAAATAAAGTCATATTCCCTGCTGGTGGCAAATGATTGGTTTACCTACAACTCCAGGGGGTTTAGCTATCAGTCCCTTTAAGAAGCTTTGACAGTTTAACCTGCTGGGCTCACAGCACCCATGGGAGGGCCTTACTTGCAGTTTTACTTTCTGATGCTGCTGACCACCAATACTGACTCCATAGATAATGGATTTCAATAACAACCTCCTACAGGTTAACACTTTTGAGTAGCATCCATGATACTGCTTTAATTAAGTTAATACATGAAGGTCGCAGTTTGGTAGGAAGTTTTTAATAAATTTGGCAGCGCTTACAATAATAAAAAAAATGTGTGGCTCATCTGTACAGTAACTCCAAGATAAGTTTACCTACAGATATAATCCGATCTGCTTGTGGATTTATGGAATGCTTCAATTCCTTTTAAAAAGTAAACTATTACTTCTGCTTCCTAGAAATATGCACATTTCTAACAGAAAGTTTCGTGACAGATATGAAATGTATGATTCTGCCATGCTGGGTGCAGAATGGGTTTACCTGGTGCACAAAATAGACCACCTTCCACCACAGAGGGGAAGAAAAAAATTTTTCCTGCAAGGTGCATGAGATTAATGCTTCAACTTGACTTCAGATGCCAAGTGTTTAATATTAAACAGCTTTGCAGAAACGCAAGAACAGAACCCAAACTACTACTTTCTATTTTAAATAACTAATTCATGTATTTGAAAGGCAGCCATTTGTTACGTTTAGTTGGCAGACTTGACTTTAAAGCAAGCCTCAAACTGTCACATTTTTCCTTGGATGGTGTACTTTCAGAGAATGTACGTACTAAAAAAAATACATTCCTTTTGGCTGAGTACTTTACCTGCAAAGATACACTCAGAAATAGGGAAGGTATTTTTTCCTTACAATCTTAAACCTTGATAGGCAGTACAGAGGGTAGTAAGAAACCAGCATGGGAGCTATTTAATATACTTCTTGATTAACTCGTTGCCTGTCCACTTCTCCCACAGACATGTACTAACATGTCATGATCGTCATAATTCCCATCATCCCCACAGCTAGCACACAAGCTCCTTGATTAGTACACAACTCCCAGACGAGCTACTGCTAATGCTAAATAGCTCCCTTCAGTCTCCAGCTACTATACCTCAGGCTCCCAATTAAACATAATGTCGCTGATTAGCCATATTAGTCCAGACAAATTTCTGCCAAGGATTCTACTCTACTTATTTTCAGCAAAGCCTCCACTCCCACCACCCTCCAAAAAAAGGGGGGGGGGAGACCATGGAAGGTTAACAGTAAGAAAAGAAAAAACCACAATAAGGTGGTTTATTTAAAATCAAAGTCAGTATAAGGATTTGACATTGATACTAAATAATGATAACATGACATCGGGAGAAATAAAGCTCTCTTCTTCTTAAAAACAATTTTCAATTTCTGTTCAGATCGTCACATTTATTTATAAATTTGCTGTTGATAAAGCCTCATCAACTAAAAACACTAAATTTAATTGCTATTAGTTGGTTTAGCACACCAAACCAGTGCAGATATAAAACAATTGGACCCAAACACATGTACTCACTTTTCCAGTGATTCATCTCATGCAAAAAAAACCCTCCAAGTCAAGTAATCTGATTATTGTGCTTCCTTGGTGTGTGTGTGTGTGTGTGTAAATATATATATATATTCTGCCATGCTGGGTGCAATATATATATTGGAAGTAAGTCCCACTGAACTATCTGGTCCTTATTTCCAAGCAGACATATAAAGAATTACACTGTAAACCATTTTAGGGCAATGCTGATTCAGCAACCACTTAACATGTTCTCTCTGTTTACTACATTGACCATATAGACTTCTTAACCTTCTTTATAAAAAACATTAAGTAACAAGGTTTTTTGACAACATGACAAAGTCCAACCACTAAGCATTGTTTTAATTAGTTACATTATAATTACCAATTTATTTTATTATTTTATTAAATTTGTCCATCACTTTACCTTGCCCAGGGCGACCCAAAGCAACTTAAAACCAAACAAATAAATCCTACAGATATACATTAAAACCATGGGGGTGGGGGACACATTAAAAACATCCCACCAACTTCTAAAAAGCTACAGATTGTTAAAAGACCAAAAGGCCTGGTTATAGAGGAAATGTTTTTTCCTGGCACCTAAACATATATGTAGTGAAAGTACCAGGCAAGCCTCCCTAAGGAGAGCATTTCTCAAGAAGGGAGCCACCACAGAAAATGCCCATTCTCGTGTTGCCACCCTCCAGACGCAGAGTAGGCACATCTCATCTCAGATGATGAGAGCAAGGTCCAGGTTGGCTCATATGGAGAGGGATGGTCCTTGGCTCATATGGAGAGGGATGGTCCTTGAGGTATTGCGGTACTGAGCCTTTTAGGGCTTTATATAGGTCAAAACCAGCACTTTGAATTGGGCCTGGAAGCTAACTGGCAGTCAGTGTAGTCAAGCCAGGACTAGCACTATATGCTCAAACTATCTTGCCCCTGTTAGCAACCTGGCCACTGAATTCTGCACTAGCTGAAGTTTCCAAACATCTTCAGAGACGGTGTCATATATAATGTGTTGCAGTCATCTACCCAAGTGGTTACCAGAGCCTGGACAACAGACGTCAGGCTATTCCTAGCCAGATAGGGGTACGGCTGAAGCTGATGGAAGACACTCCAAACCACTGAAACTACATGAGCATCAGGAGTCAGCAATGGATCCAAAAGGACCCCCAAGATGTGTACCCACTCCATCAGATGGGGACAACCTCCAATCCATCCATCCAGTCTAGGTAATCACTCACTAACCAATGCTCAATTCTCTACATTCAAGAACGTATCACACTGAAACTTCTATAACCACTAACCAGAGCTACAGACAAAGTAGGGTTTAGTCATTTTATATTAAAAAATGGGGGGGGCTCCTTGCACATCCCTTGCTGTCTAGGCAAGATAAACAATAGTTTTCTAAAAGAAGGGCATCTATATCATTCTGTCTACTATCTTAGCAAGCTCAGATCACAAGTGTCCATGGGACCAGGGCAAAAAGGAAGCCTCTAAGAAACAAGAAGTGGGTATCAGTATTAATCACAAGAGCTGTGAGGTCTCCAGAAGTACAGAAAAGTTATTTAAACCAAAGGGGGCAAAACCCAATTACAAACCAAAAAAACCACAACAGTGAGAACTGCCAGTGAGGGGGAAAAACGGAGGATCTTGCCTGCTTGAGTAAGCCTAAACTAGAGCACTCATATAAGGGGGCAAGGGTACACCACAAGGTTTTATTTGCCATTCCTACTTGCATGGAATTATACGATAGTGTGGCATTAAAGCACACCTTGAAGTAAGAACAATGTTAGATAACCCAATTAAAGTTAGCTATGTAAGCAGGGTTGCCTGGTGGACACAATTTTTCCACCATAATGCTTCAGGGGAAGGTATTCTATCCCCTTCTCCTGAAAACAGCATGAACCAAATATGGAGACCCAACTTGTAACACACACATTTATCTAAAATCATAAATATGCCACATATGCAAGCAGTATACAATTTTTGAGTCTTAGAATGTGTTTGTAATTTGATAGTTCTAACAGTTTAGCTAAATACAAGTGTCAGAAAGTAGCTAATGATGCATGGTCTCACTATTTACTGAGTAAATGTGCATAGCAAAGCTAACCTTAGAGTCTATCTATTAATGGCAAATGAGAACAATTAGAATACACAATGGTTTTTTTAAAAAGATGAAATTTTGATAAGCTCTTCCCAGAGGTCCTCTCACCTTTGTCTACACTGATGCAATCCCATCTTAATTTACCTGATCATTAGCTTCCAGTTTGTTCAGCTGGAAACCAAAAACAAACACTAATTACTTTGACATCACAAAGTCAGAGCTGTCCTCACCATCTCCCCAGACAGCAGGGATAAATTATAAAGGGTAGCCATGATAATATCTTGATAAATGATGAGTCACATCACCTCTTTTGTCAATCATCCATGAGGGCTCACACATGATACCACTCAATCTCATTACTGTATCCTAGGGCTAGGAAGACAATACACACCAGGAGTCATATTTCAAACAGCAGGCCACCATGATAAGATGCAACTCAGTAGATGGTTGATAAATTCCCATTGGCTTTTTGTTTTAACATAACTGTCAAATACTTCTGCTGCTAAGTACTATGCAGACACGAAAGGCGAAAGTGCATGCTTAAAGCTACTGATTATTCCTTGGGAAAATATGCACGTAATATTCTTCTTTTAAAAAGAAAAGAAAAGTACAAAAGCATCACTTCGAATTACAACAAAGCTTACATTTTTTTATAAAAATACAATTTTGAAAGGCAAGCATCAAGACTTAGTGCTGTCATAGCTAGAGATCTCCTTCCTGAACATCTAGAAAATAAAAACTCAGGACAGACACAAACTGAACAGTTTCCATACTTTCTGCCTTTGAAGAACCATTTCCACTTAACTCATCTACCAAGGAACCCCACACAGGTTATGGGGCATGGACAGTTTGTTTGCGACACTGGTGAGGCCCACTGGGCTTCACCAGAGCTTTTGACTTGCCCACATGGACTAAGAATGTGACTTAGAACATACTGGATACTTTACAGCGCCTGTACATTATAGGGGATGATTAATAGAGGTGGGCAAGCTGTCTTTCATGAATGCCTACCCATTATTAGTCATCTTTCCATTGAGGAACCCCTGACAAGGTTCCCTGGAAAACAGTTGGAAAGCCACTGACCTTGACCTAGATCATTAGGTATCTATTTTTAAAAGGAGGAGAACAGCCAGAGGCCATGTTGTTGCATAATTACACTCCTTATTTATTCCCCAAGTCACAATTTAAAAAGTAGAACCCATACAGAGTGTATCCCTTAGCTTCTTTGAGCCAAGAATGTGTTATGCCTTAATGCAACACACCCATCTTTTAATTCGTCATCAAAATGACCCGTAACCAAGCTGTTGCATAAAATATTCTCACTGAACCCACAGTCTAAGCAGGGATGGCTAATCTTTTTTGTCTGAGAGGCATTTTCACAGTGGGCCAACCATCAACAATTGACAGATCTGATGATCAAGAAAGGGGTAAATCGCATCAGGACATTGGGCTAGTGATGTGTCATATGTACCCTTTTCTCACAAACACCCCCCCCCAAAAAAAAAAAAAAAATTGGTGGGAATTAAGAAAAAATTGCTTCTTCCGTTGCCATTTCTGGTACATTTCTGCAAACCCAGCAGACACACCGATGGTAACAGGTTACCAGGTAGATAGTACTGCTGAAGCATTTTCTGACACCACACTGTACAGATGCATTCTAGGCAAGCTGAATTTCATTGCTAGATGTTCAAGACCTGACATAGCTGTAAGCACTAACCTGCTTAGCAGACATGCCAACAATCCTACTGTTCAGGATTGGAAAGCTCTGAAGCGCATAGCCCACTTTTTGAAGGGGACTTTGCACTACAGACTGAGGTTCACAAGTCAGAAGACTGGAGGTCTTGAAATCTTTGCAGATGCTAGTTTCAGAAGTGACACCACGGATGGTACCAGCACTTCTGGAGTGTGCTACATGTACAACCATTGTCTGTTTGACTGGCTGTGCAAAAAGCAGACGACAGTAAGCCTAAATTCCTGTGAAGCAGAACTCAATGCCCTGTCATTTTCACTCATGGATTGCGAATGGTTGATGCAACTGTTTCAGGACATCAAGGTTTCTGTGAAATGTCCTATACAAGTTTATCAAGACAATAGATCCTGTTTGGCTTTACTGAACTCAGAGAGTTGCAAGCAAAGTACCAAATACTTGCAGATTAAGTTACATCGTGCAAGAGAGTGTATTCAGAAAGGACTCATTCAGGTGTCCTACATGCCAGGTAACAAAATTCCTGCAAAATTCTGTTGTCTAAGGTTGTTAACAGAGAACAACTTAAGGTTTATGTATGGAGGTTGCAATTGGGTTGAACCACAGATACTACAGGTTACACGGAAAGGGGGAGGATATTAGGATATAGTTCCTTCCATTCCACCTTAAAAGGGTACAAGCATGACTGTTGTGTATCACATGCCTGTTTACTCCCAGCACAGTCTGCTGGGAACTTCCGTTTATATATTGCTTTTGCTTTGCTGCTGTTTTTGCTGGAGTCAAAGGGAAGCAGACATGTTTTCCTTTGTTCCTGAATTATGCTGAATAAAATGCTGTAAATACTGCTTACACATGGCTCTGTCCGCCTCTTCCGTTGTGAGAATATTTATTCACTCTGCTGATAGAGCGTGCCGAGTCTCTAAACGTATCTGAGGCTCGTGTCACTGTTTGATGCTGTTCCAAGGGAGACTGGTGATCGCCCAGCTGCTGGCCGGTGGCTGGAGCCAGCTGGGGGCCTGTCTGATGCCCCCGTCTCCCCGGCAGTATCCCAACACTACACTCTCTTCAAAATATCCTAATATATTATGTAAGAAGTTAGTGGCAACCTTCACTGCTTCCTGAACTGTTTGCTCTGATATCCTTCTACAATAGTGAAACACGTTACCCATCAAAAATGAAAAGTATGGTAATCATTTTCAACATTGACATTACACAACAGGGGTCGCAACACTAATAACAGGCAAAATATACACACTCATTTCGTGAGCCCACCTCAATACAGTCTATCCCTTTTAAAAAGAGAAGTAGTTGGAATTTCATTTCTAGCTCCTGACATAGACAAATATTAAGTCTTTAGGATATTTTTCTACCACTTCAGCAAAAATCCCACAGTAACGGAATTTTTTAAAACGTAAGGAAAGTTAATCATAATAAAAGCAGCAAGGTCTTTAAAGCCATATAAAAATCAAACAACTTGGCAACAATTTTATCTAAAAGACTGATAAAATATATCCTCCTTTGCCTGGAGCCACAAGAACAACAAAGTAGGCACTATGTGGACCTCTCTGGAAAGAGCATTCCATAACTGGGGCACCACCACTAAAGGCTTCTCCATGTTAGCTGTGTGGTTTCAAAGTCGCACTCCATGGCAAATTGTAAATCAAGTATCTAACAAAACCTAGAAATTAAAAGTTAAATCCAAGGTGTCTCAGATGGCAGAGATTAAAATCAGAATAACTTAGGTAGTGTTAGAGAGCAAAATACCCTGTCTGATAATATTGTCTTATGCAGAAGTCAATGCAAGCTAGTTCCTTAACTTTCCCTAAGGACACCAGTAAGCAAAAAGAAACAGAACCTGAATAAGCCCAAAGTGTTGTATTATCTAGTGATCATTTTAAGAGCTATAAACTTCTAGTCTATGACAGCTAGTCACACTATTTAGGACAAATTAATGATACGAGTTACAGCTAGAATAAGAGCTTATCAAGGAATATATATTTGTGCTACAAACGGAATTACTATGGCTGTTTAAATAAAAATATTGTGAAGAAGAAGAGTATTTTTATAGAAAAATATTTTATATTAAAATATAATGAAGAGGTAAAGTGGGGCTTGCCATCATATTGATATGATAATTTCAGATATATAAATAATATTTATTTTCTCTTTCCCCTGACATAAATAAAAACTGGACACATGAAGATGAAAAAAGGCCTCCGTTTCAGAGAAATTTGTAAATAAGATTGCATGCCTCAGTCTAGTCCAGACAGTACATTCTGCTTCCACTTCAACATTCTAGCTCTTGCCAGAGCTCGTTGTCAAAACATTAGCTATTTAAGCTTCCCTTTTTAAAACTGCACCAGAAGCCAACAAATAGGACTTGGAAGGAACTAAAAGAGTTTCCACCAGCAGCTGCTATGAAGGACAAGTTGATAAGCATGAATAATCCAAAACACTGCTAAACTAAAGAAAACCAAAGTTGATTTTATTTATACATTTTTCCTTCAAGGAGGATAATGGTGTACATGGAGCTTGTCCCGTTTTATCTTCACAACAATCCTCTGTGGTAGAATTAGGCCGAGAGATGGTGAGTGACCCACTGTCCTCTAGTGAGCTTTATGGCAAAGCAGAGATTTAAAGTCTGGGGACACACATATGGAGGAAATAGATGGAAAAGCATATTAAGACCACTCTGTTGGTGCTGAGTTCACATCTTATTTATCTGTCCAAGATGTGCTCAAGAAACATGAAAGGCATCAACTAGGTAGCTCATCTGACAAATACAGGAGAAGAGGTCATAGAGGTGGTAAGGTAAAGGTAAAGGTACCCCTGCCCGTACGGGCCAGTCTTGACAGACTCTGGGGTTGTGCGCCCATCTCACTTAAGAGGCCAGGGGCCAGCGCTGTCCGGAGACACTTCCGGGTCACGTGGCCAGCGTGACATCGCTGCTCTGGCCAGAGCCAGAGCCAGAGCCGCACACGGAAACGCCGTTTACCTTCCCGCTGGTAAGCGGTCCCTATTTATCTACTTGCACCCGGAGGTGCTTTCGAACTGCTAGGTTGGCAGGCGCTGGGACCGAGCAGCGGGAGCGCACCCCGCCGCAGGGATTCGAACCGCCGACCTTTCGATCGGCAAGTCCTAGGCGCTGAGGCTTTAACCCACAGCGCCACCTGCGTCCCTTCTCATAGAGGTGGTAGAATATGAGAAGACTGCATCTACAGAGACAGCACCTCACATCTCAACACTGAGAAATCATCTTCATAAGCCAATAAGAGTAATATTGAATTTCCCTTCATAAGGCAATCATAAGCAATAAAAGAGAAGTTATTTTCAAAAAAGATTGAATTCTGTTCACACTGACGGCCAGTGCACAATAAAAGGTCCAAAAAGTTATATGCCAGTTCAGGAATTAAAGGAAAAATACATGGCCAAGACCACCTGCTTTGAGAAGCCTGAAATTAATGACACAGCTTTATATTTCCAATGAGAACATGGTAACAGAACAACCTGATCCTTCAAGAACTGTAAATCAGGCTGGTCCATGTGAACCATTAATTGATTGACACAATGGGCTGAAATGAAGACCACTAGAAGAATGACTTTGTATAACAGCCAATGGAGATCAGAGACTCAAAAAGTTTTTTCTCCATCAGGGAAGCAAACACAATAAACATCTCATTGGGGACTATACAGCAAGTGATGAGGTATCGTATTTGCCAATCCTCAAAGAAATTTAACAAACCTTGGCCATGTGTTTAGAGAGGAAAGAGCTGAACCACACTTAGTCAAAACCTGGCTTAGCTCAATGCAGTGTGGCAATAAAAAAAACCAGGGAGGAGCAAAGATCTGTGAGCTGCTCTCCTGGATCCTGGGCTTGGAAATAAACAAAGGTAATAAATTGAATGGACTGAACAGGAGTCAAATAGGGTTTCTCCAAATCAACCATAACATCCAAGGAATGCTGCTATGCTACTATGCATGGGTGAGGAAGATAGATGGCGTGCTCCTATTATCCCAGGACCTATTGGGGGTCTACAGGGGACTGTTTTTATTTTAAACAGCAAAGAACCTATGAAGACGCAGGAACAATATAGAAGGTACTACCCTACTTAAAATCAAACTCACTGGGATGATGTCTGAATGACACAACTGTCATTTCCACTTAATAAACACAAGCTTCTATATACCATTAATTCTGGGTGATCACTCCTAATTTTTCCTAAGCAAACACTCACATCAAATTACACAATTACTCTCCCACCCCCACTCCCAAAATAAAAGGAGAGCGGGGAAGGAATATTCACATCTGATTATGCTTCTATCTGCATTTGAGGACAACTGGTTTCATGTGTATTTAAAACACATATTTTCAATTCTGCACTGGATTTCTATTGAGTTACGCAACTACTCCCAGATATGGAGAAGACCTATTCTATCTATTCTGCTGCTCACCATTTACACAATACTCCATACACGTGTTTATTTTCCAGCCAAAGTTAAAAACCTTAAGTCCCACAGATTTCAATGAGAAAAGGCTAAACAATCTTACTGTGTGATGGGGATAATTGTTTCATCAAGATGACATAATCTGCAATCCTAAACGTATTTGGATTTTAAAAAATTCTGTAGTACCTGAAGTCCTCACTAAGATGACCTACGAGGCTAAAGTCAACCTTCACTAAAGTAAACACTAATAATCTTTTACTCAACCAAAATTCCTGTAATTACTTTCCCATGGGATTTTCAAGTCATTTATAGTTTATTACATTTTAAGGATACGGAGTCCCTGCTGTGTTAAAAATGCCAAATAAAATTATCCCTCATTCACTGCTTTATGCTATGACTTCTTTTCTTCCCATCCAATTAGTGTTACCCTGTTCTTTATGTATCATAAAAAATTTAACTACACGTATGTAAAACATAAAAGAAATGCTAGAGGTCTATTGTACATAGTAATACCACCAACACCATACTCATGGCAGAGGAAGAACTTTCATCCCAAAGACACTGTTTTTAATGGAACGCAAAACTTCAGACTGAAGTGCCTACCCTTCCACAGTCTACAAAAAAAGCAAGAAAATGCATTGCCTACATTAAATTATTCAAGCATGACAACTTGCAATCTTTTCTGATGAAGAGCACTATACAAATACTTTACGAAGCTTTAAATACTTTTATTTTTATAGTCAAATTAACCGTCAGTTGCAGAATAGCAAAAAAAAAAGGAATTTGAACCATTGCTAATGAAGACATTAACATTCCTTAATGACTTCTTCTCACACTTAACATTTTTATCCATCTCTCCACCTTTCACATATATTATCTCAGCAATTCTTATAACAATGCTATAAGGTAAAGGTAAAGGTACCCCTGCCCGTATGGGCCAGTCTTGATAGACTCTAGGGTTGTGCACTCATCTCACTCTAGAGGCCGGGAGCCAGCGCTGTCCACACACACTTCCGGGTCACGTGGCCAGCGTGACAAGCTGCATCTGGCGAGCCAGCGCAGCACACAGAACGCCGTTTACCTTCCCGCTGGTAAGCGGTCCCTATTTATCTACTTGCACCCGGGGGTGCTTTCGAACTGCTAGGTTGGCAGGCGCTGGGACCGGACGACGGGAGCGCACCCCGCCACGGGGATTCGAACCGCCGACCATGCGATCAGCAAGTCCTAGGCGCTGAGGTTTTACCCACAGCGCCACCCGCGTTGACCTATTACGTTGACCCATTACGTTGACCTACACGTTGACCTATTACGTTGACCTATGTTATAAGGTAGGTCAACGTAATATTTTTGCAGATGGAGAATGAAGCTGAGAGAGCTTTCCCCCCAGGCACCCAAATAAAGTTATGACGGAAACAAGACTTCCAACAACAACTTCCAGCTTACAGCCAATACACCACCCCTGTTGTCAAGTTATTAGTTTATAAAAGGAACACAGCATATTGTGCATGTGCTTAGGATGCACTGTGACCAGGGACACTTGATGATTGGAAAAGCCAATGTGGTGCCTTCCAGATGTCACTGGACTGCAGGAGGAGTGGGGAATTGGATACAGGCAGTAGGCTGGATTCTTACCCACCTCCCAAGTATCTAGCGGGCCAATTATGACAGGTGGATGGGACCAGGGGTTGGAGGTTGCCCACCGATGAACTACAGTTCCCACTACTCCTGACTACTGGCCACAATGCCTGGGACTGCTATTTGATTTTATTAAAAAGTGCCACCAAGTTACATTTTGGGTGTCACTTAGTGACACGTTATTAAACTGTACCCTAATATAATGGTGGAAACCTTTTTACTTTGGTGTTTGCATTTGAGGAGCTATCAATAGAAATCCAGCAAAATAATTTGCATGACAAGTACTTACCGCACTGGAATCAACATCACTGTGTATAGCAACCGTTTTAATACCCATCTTCTTGCATGTTTTAATTACCTAGACACGGGAGGAGGAAAGAGACAAAGCTGTTTTAAAACTAAACAGATAACTAAAGTCATAAAATAAAATAATTGCAATTTTGGAAGTTATACTTACTCTACAGGCAATTTCTCCTCTGTTGGCAATAAGAAGCTTCTCAAATGTCTGAAGGAGGGAGAAAAGATACAGCTAAGTCCTATGACTATATCAGCATTTGCACATTCTGTACATTTAGCTTCACTTGAGGAAATGAAGCACTTAACAATGGAGTTGCTAATCAAATTAAAATGGCTTTTATTTGATTTGCTGCTTCTTCACATACATTCAAATTGCCTAGGCATATGTAACAGGACAAATCTCTTAGCTGTTACTTAGGAGTAGGTTATGTGCTCATGTGTCCCCTTCCAGCAGCCTCTCCTACCTTAACCTTAGTTAAGAAATACACTGGCACCAACATTTATCTTATTTATCTTAAAACCCCAATTAGCAATGTCCATGGTTAATGTTGTTGAAGATGCATCATTTAGCAACAATCGAAGTTACAATCCTATACACATTTACAGTGGTGCCTCGCAAGACGAAAAGAATCCGTTCCGCTAGTCTCTTCGTCTTGCGGTTTTTTCGTCTTGCGAAGCAACCCTATTAGCAGCTTAGCGGCTTAGCGCTATTAGTGGCTTAGCGGCTATTAGCGGCTTAGAAAAAGGGGGGGAGCGAAAAAAATCGCAAGCCGTTTTCGTCTTGCGAAGCAAGCTCATAGGGAAATTCGTCTTGCGAAGCGCCTCGAAAAACGGAAAACCCTTTCGTCTAGCGGGCTTTTCGTCTTGCGAGGCATTCGTCTTGCGGGGCACCACTGTACCTGGAGTAAGGCTTATTGCACTCAAGGGGGTTTACCTCTGAGTAGACATGTCTAGGATTGCACTGTAAAACTGTCATAGGGAATTCACCGCTGGTAGGAAGAACGTGCACATGATCCCATTATCTTCTTTTGAGCTCTTAAATACTATCAAGGTTTCAGCCTCATTATGCATGCACTGGTTCCCAGCTAGCAGTAAAACAGTGGCACTACAGTCCAGCCAGTTTTGCTACATTTTTCTTTGCTGAAAGTTATATTGGTGCACTTTGCTGCCTCTTTATTTGTGTATACACAATCAAGCTGTATACACAATAAGGCTGAAGTCACACTACTTAACACAAGCAAGAGAAGCACCTGACTTCTGAACTGTGTTCACTTTTAAGCTTTTTCTTTTCCTGCAGAAATGTTATGGATTCCTCAAGAAGTTCACTCCAAGTAATTCAGTATATGCAAATAATTTTGATATATTGGAATTAAGCTGTGTGTAAAACTGGCAACCTTTTGGAGGGAATGACGGGCCCTGTCAGGCCTCCTCTTGCCATGTGGCCTACAGAATATTGAGGGGGCCCAGCCGCCTCATTAAAAATTGGGGGGGGGGGGCCTCAGCACCCAAAGCCCCACAGATATGGCACCCCTGTGCAATGGCAAATCACAATGACGGCAAGCACAGATCACAAATCAACTCCTAACTATTATTTATGATCCTGACTCATTGCCACCAAACAAATTATGGCTAGAGAGAACCTGGTGAGTTTCAGGCACACGTTCAAAATAAGCCATCGTGTTGATAATGTTCGCTGAAAGGCATCAGTTCACAGTCCGCAGCCATAAAAAGGTTTTGAATTTTAGGCTCTTTAAATAGGTGGAGATACTGACTCAGTAAAATACTAGATAATCCCATTGTACAAGCTATCATTTTGGGGGGTGGGGGAGGGAAGCAGAAAGCTTGCCAGTAGCAAACACAAAAGACAGCTTAGTCCCAAGATGACAGTGGAGAAAAAGCACAAAATAGTATCATCCACAACTACCGGTATATTGTCGAATCAAGCATGCTCAAGCTTTGCTACAGGTGATACTAAGGACTTTCAATACTTACCTTTTCATTTGGATCATACGATGTTGAGTGCAACCCACGAGAAGTGATAAGGTACCATCTCCATTTTGAAAGTTGTGCAATACACTGTAAAATAAGAAAGACGACAAGTATAGGTGATTAAGACATTTAAAGCAAATTACCAGCATAATACAACAATGAAAGAAAACAACAACATGGCATCCATTTGGGTTTTCAGCAATTCCCACTGCAGCTTCCCATACCAAATCCCATGCCATTCCAGAGGTTTCTCAAGCCATCAGTAGTAGCTTTCCAGGGGGACACAGGGGCTGCAGGAGTGGGATAGCTCCATTCCATTCATGGAAATCCAGATCTAAGCCATAGTGGCCACTGACATGTAAGCATCCTGACCATTACTAGGCACATTTAGCAGTAGCAAACTAGGTCTGGAAAAAGTGAAAAGAAATGAGAAAGAAGCCTGAAATACAAATTATATATACTCTGCCCAGGGAGGTCACCTCAGTGCCACAGACAGACAGACAGATGCCAACAGTTCCGGTTCCAATAAGGCTTTCGAAACAGTATTAGCAATGCAGCAAGCATCTTTATTATGGTGTTCCTTGTCAAGTACAGTGGTACCTCAGTTTAAGAACTTAATCCGTTCCGGAAGTCCGTTCTAAACCCAAAACTGTTCTTAAACTGAGGCGTGCTTTCCCTAATGAGGCCTCCCGCCGCCGGTGCCCTTCCACCATTCGGATTCCATTCTTAGACCAAAGTAAAGTTCTCAAACCAAGACACTGTTTCCGGTTTTGCAGAGTTTGTAAACCAAATCATTCCTAAACCGAACTGTTCTTAAAGCGAGGTACCACTGTACTCTTTAACCTATGTTCTGTGCTGCATTTATCAATTCAAGGTTCTAAATTTCTTGCTGTGCAAGCAGTCAGGGAAACCATCCTTCTAGATCAGGGGTAGCCAATGTGATGCCTTTCAGATGTTGTGGACGACATCTGTAATTCCTGACCAATGACATGCTGGCTGGGGCTGATGGCAGCCCTAGTCCACAACATCTGGAGGGAAACACATCCAATGGGATGGTTTCCCTAGATAACTACCGAACGTCACTTCTAACAGTTCTGCCACTTTAAGACCAAGAAACAAGACAAATTAAAGGCCGGCATTTTTGTCACTTAGCCACGAAGAACAATGGGTAAAGATAAAATGGCACACACAGAGAGAACCCTATTAGGCATTCCCCTTGCACTCTTTCCGAACTCCAATGTTTCACCTACTCTAAAATTCTTCAGAGAAAATATTAAAAAACCATTTCTCACCAGGCCTGTGAGGAAGCTTGCATACCCTTCCCAGAGAAAAGGTTACAATGCATTTACCACATGATTAAATAATAAGACCAAAGGATGGTTTACACAAACAGGTAAAAAAAGTGTTATCCTTTGAAAGACACAGGAGAGCAGAAAGAATGAAAGGTAATAAGCTTCTTTGATGGCAGAAGTTAAAGCACAAGCCACTGTAGGGAAGTCTTTCTTCCACTAGATATGAGGGCTAGCAGCACAAGACACAGAGGCTGTATAAATTCCTATTTTAATTTGGTTAAAGAAAAAGGCAGACAAAAAGTTTATTATTCAGGTTGAAAACTACTATGATAAACCACCAATTATTTTCACCATTCCAAGACCATGTCTAAAGATTAGCCAGTTGTTCCATTTATATCATCTTAATCTGATCATATTTTTATTGTGATTAATAATACCTTATATATTTGGGTTTATACCAGTTCTCTAATTTGTTAAGATCATTTTATACATTCATATAACAGAGTATCAGCCAGGCAACATTCAGACAGAGAGCGTGTGACTTTAACACAAAAGCAATTATTCAAGCCAACACTGAAAAAACAGTGCAACTAATGTGAATGAACAACATGCCTCAGGATAAACTATTTTTTAAGCAGGGGTGAGAAACCTATAGCCCTTCAGTTGTTGAACTCTGCTCCCATCAGTTCCAAGCAGCAGCCACGATCAGGAATTATGCAGATTGTAGTCTATAGCTACAATAACACATAGAGGGCCCTAGGTTCCCCATCAGTTTTAAAGAATGAAATGCTAACCAACTAAACAGAAAATGTTTTATTTTAAAACCATTATAGTCCTGGCTGTAAGTACCACTATTCAAATTTGCATTATGCAGACTCTTGCTGCATTCTTGCCAGTGTTAGAAATTAGCTAGGCGCTAGGCATATTTTGCTACTGGTACAAGATCCAATTGCGAGCAATTGGTTGCCAGGTTGGCGACTGACATCTCCATCTGGTTGGTCCCTCCAGCTTTCTTAGGCAGGTAAACAGAAGGTAAGCTTTTTGTTGCATTTATATCCCACCTTTTTGTCCAAGAAATACATGGTTCACACCCCTCTTCAGGTAATCCTTACAACAACCCTGTGAGGTAGGTTAAGAGGCTGGGATTGGCTCAAGGTCATTCAGGGAGCTTCATGACTGAGCAGGGATTTGAACTCTGATCTTCAGGTCCTAGTCTAACACTCTAACACTACACCACACTGACTTCCTAGTGTATTTCTATTTGGGGCAGCTATATCAATTAAGTAGATAAATAATATGGAGAAAGCAAGATGTCACTTAGAGTGACTGTTTACACCAGCAAGACTTGCCCTCGGGTATACCGGGATTCAGGACACTGGGACCTACTATTTGTCTTGTTCTGTCTGCTCCTTCCATTTTATCCTAACAAACCTGTAAGGTAGTTTAGGCTGAGAGATAGTGACTGGCCAAAGGTAACCCAGTGAGCTTCATGGCCAGGTGGGGGTATGAACCCAGCCTCATGCCCCCATCTACACTATACAGTACATTAAAAGCTGCATCATGCCACTTTAAACAGTCACTGCTTCCCCCAAAGAATCCTGGGAACTTTAGTTTAAGGCTGCTGAGAGTTGTTAGGAATCTCCTATTCCCCGCAGAGAGCTCCAATTCCCAGAGTTGTTTAACAGGAAACTACCTTTTTCCCAGGGGACGCAGGTGGCGCTGTGGGTTAAAGCCTCAGCGCCTAGGACTTGCCGATCGAAAGGTCGGCGGTTCGAATCCCTGCGGCGGGGTGCGCTCCCGCTGCTCGGTCCCAGCGCCTGCCAACCTAGCAGTTCGAAAGCACCTCCGGGTGCAAGTAGATAAATAGGGACCGCTTACCAGCGGGAAGGTAAACGGCGTTTCCGTGTGCGGCTCTGGCTTGCCAGAGCAGCGATGTCACGCTGGCCACGTGACCCGGAAGTGTCTCCGGACAGCGCTGGCCCCTGGCCTCTTAAGTGAGATGGGCGCACAACCCCAGAGTCTGTCAAGACTGGCCCGTACGGGCAGGGGTACCTTTACCTTTTTTTTTTACCTTTTTCCCAGGAAACTCTGATCCAGATCTGACTCCATTCTTGCATTCAGACTGAATGGAACTGGAAAAGAGGAAATTAAATAGCAGAGCCAAAGTGGTACACAGATTGTCTCAAACCCAACCAGCTGCTGTAGAGAAAATTTTTAAAGGTGTATGTCATAGCAGCCTCAGTGTTGAACAAATATTTCTGCTCCTGTAACATCTGCAGTCCTGGGGAATCGTAATGAATGGATATTGGCAACCAAATGCAGAGATTTATGAAGATAATATTGGTATAACAATGACCTTCTGGCCTTACAACCAGGAAAGGAAAAGTACCAAATCTACAGTTAAGTTTACATTGATATCAGAAGTCACATGTTTCATTTTTAAGTATTTTACTTTGCTTGCTTGCTTTTTTTTTCTCCAGGAAAAAATATATATAATTGACTCCAGAGATGTTTTTCACCCATGGCAACTTCCCTTTCTAAATATAAAAATATATATATTCAAGAATCAGAAGAGAAGTGCAACCTTAATACATGTGGGACTTGATGCAAGCTGCTTGGCTTATAGTAGGTGTGTCTAACCTGTAGCTCTCCAGATGTTATTGTACTCCAACTCCCATTATCCCCAGCCAGGACTGCCAACGGTCAAGGATGAAGAGACTTGCAGTACAAAAACATTTAGGCAGCCACAGATTAGCAATCCCTAGTTTATAAAATTTAAAAGTATTTCATTCTCAAATTACGGCAGTTGTTTATATTAGCAGGCACATACATCTGTGCAGAATCTGGGTCAAATTTAAAAGCTTAATATTTGGTAATTTGAGCAGCTTTTTCTTCCAGAAAGTATGGATGTCTGTGCAAGAATCTTGTTAACATTCTAATAACCCTGCACAGACTTCTCTGGACTGTAGTATAAACAGCTCAAATTACCAAAGCAATTCTCAAAATCTTCTCAGCCAGTTTCCCATGTTGGTTCTCTTGTCTTCCCCTTGATTTTTTTATGTATATATTATTAAAATAATTTATATACCAGGTCTTATTTCAAGAAGAAATACCAAGGCAGTATCTATTCTATCAATGTAAGAAACTAAAGAATAATGATAGATTTGTACATTAATTTTCACTACAGTCTTCAAATTTCCAAAAAATACAAGTACACATACGAACCGTTCATTTCCAACACAGAAAGCAACCTCACAGCATGTTATCAGAAATCTCCTGGCACATATGACTGTATTCTCACGGGGATAATGCATTTTTAAGCTTGATATGTTCAAGACACTAGCAAACCTACCATCAGTCAAGTTGTAATTGTTACCTAAATGGATAATACAGATAAGCCCAACAGTTGATGAGCCATCTCAATAAATGTTCTCTCATTTCTTACAACAGACTTGCCTGTCTGTATCTTATTGCAAATATCCAGATAACATGCTTTACAACTTCTTCTTGTGAATGTGACATCCCATGCCAGCCTTGGCTCGATTTAGTTTTTATGTGTGTCAAGAAATTCCAGTTTGTTATTTGGTTTACATAGGGGAAATTAAACAAAAATACTTTTAAAAAATCTTCTAAAGCACTGGTGCTTGCAACAAAATGTTGCAATGTGGAGTGTTCCTATTCACTGTTCTAGTCAGTCAACCTTGCCTTCCTCCATGAATTTCAGTGTTAGAAACTCAGATATATCAGCTAATTGCCAAATGGCACCTTAAACCTAGGTTGCTGTCACCTCAACAGACTGTCTGGTCATATTTTTTTCCAGTGGATTACTACTACTACTACTATTGCTATTGCTGTTATTAATTTCTTTTCTATACCACTTTATATTTTAATGGGAAAAAATTTAAAGCAGTTTACAACACATTAAAAAATCCAACGATGGTGAATGAAGGTGGATGAGGGTCTGGATCAAAGCTTTCCAAACTTCTCATGTTGGTGACACCCTTTTTAGGCATGCATCATTTCATGGCAGTAATTCAGTTTTACTAGTAAATCAGAGGTTAAACTAACCCCTTTCCAGTCCTGGGAGGAGCACAGGGAGCATTTGTGTGACATACCTACACACTGCAGCCAACACATTAATGTGTCGCAACGCACAGTTTGGAAAGCTCTGGTCTGGACCCTTGAAATGTGAGCAATTTTGCATCCTACTTCCCAGTGCTAGGAAAGAAAAACTATCTGCCACTTGGCTCATGGAACCTTGATTATGAGCGCAAAAACAGAAGGCTGAGTCGCCATTTTGTCCTTTTTACAAAGATGAGCCATGCTGTGGTAGGGGAAGCGGCAGTTCGCTCCACAGCAGCGATCCTACTTTGGAGATGGGCAGGGAGGCATTTCTCCTCCTGCGCCCTCAACTCCAGCCTGATGGACTTGCGCTACAGTGGAGGAAGTATTTATCCTCCCGTGCCCTCAACGCCAGTGGCGGAAATTTTATTCCTGAGTCTCAGTCGCCATACATGGTGACAAGACTTCTCAAAGTGCTTGCATTCTGACAATCCCCAGTTGCAAAATGCGCCTGGCACCTGGCTAATTTCTCATGCTGCTACTTCATAACTGGAGTTGGTTCATTGGCCTCATTCCACTGAGATTTAAGCATTCAACCTGAACTCCCTGC
The DNA here is from genome assembly GCF_951804945.1 of Podarcis cretensis. Taxonomy (NCBI): domain Eukaryota; kingdom Metazoa; phylum Chordata; class Lepidosauria; order Squamata; family Lacertidae; genus Podarcis; species Podarcis cretensis. The sequence goes on from NC_137173.1 coordinate 85,522,276, forward strand.
CCTTGGCAGAAAAGAAGAAAAACTGGCCATCGCAGCAGAGCCATACCTAGGCCCAAAGTCTTATCAAAGCCAGTTAGTGTTAGCGCTAACCCCAGGAGGGATGCACCACCCTGAAAAGTAATCCACTCACGAATTTTGCTGCCACACTGGTGGCATAGCAGCAGAAAACTTTGCTGCACACCAGTCAGATGGTGATGTTGGGCACCAAGCCAGTGACAGGACATCTGCATATGGTTGCAAGTGGACCATTTGCAGTCACAAAACTGACCTGGTACCTGGGGAATTTCAAACACTGTCCATTATACTCCATTCCTCCTCTCCCCCAGTTTTGCATTCCACCACCCTCACACTACAACAGTCAACCACCATTACATACTTGCTAAGCACACTCTGTATTTACTGGGCTCTTAGAAAGGGGAACAAATTGAGGAGAGGTTCCCTAAGATTGTTTTGTATTTCTGCAGAGTATCTGTACTTATGCAAACCTGCCAAAACCTCTCTATTGTGAATGGATGGTGCCATATTAGCTAGCTAAGTGTGGCTCACTCACATGAACATCAAAAATGGAGATTACTTATTTCTTGCCCAGGAATCCAATCTGCATCACACATTATAATATTGACAAACAGCTGTATTTTTCCAAACTTAACATGTCTATGAATTCATCAACTGCAGAAAACACAGTTTGCAACCAGCACCAAATTTAGTGTGGTGTGGGCGGTTCCCCTGCACAGGGAAGTGAGCTGAGGGCGTACAAAATAATAGTAGTAGTAGTAGTAATAGTAATATAAAACCTATATTTATATGGGTAGCTACTCAAAGTTAGGCCCTGGTCAGATGGGCGATTGAGTTGTTGCAACTATGACAGAAGGCAAAGGGGGTATCTGGGGGAGCACCAAATTTTGTCCTTGCTCAGGGAGCCATATTACCCAAGTCCGCCCCTGTTGCTTTTCACAAGTAAAAGTGGCTAACTACCAGGGAGACTTGGTACATGACTTGTTCCTTAACTAAATGATCAGAGCATACTGAACCTGTTTTCTTGTCAATCCACAGGCACATACAATGACACCATTATGCTACACAATGTAGTTAGGATTTGGGGACAGGAACTGTCATTTTGCCATAAACACTGCACAGTAATATTCTTCCTTGTAAAGATTAGACCAGCTTACAGAGGCTCTAAATAGTCTCCCAATCACATCTTCAACAATACAAAATCACTGGGTGCTCCCAGACCACTCACTAGGCTAGTGATAGGAACATAATACTGCCTCCCAGCAGCTCCTAACTTGGCAAGTACAGTACATGAGACCAACATGAGTGAGCATTATCAGAACTCATTAAGGGAGTGTCCAAAGCAGGGGCAGGTCAGCAAATCAGACTGAGAAAGGAGAACTGAGGATCTCCCAAGATGCTGCAGTGGAAAATACACAGGCAAAGGTATGTTTTCCACACAGCAAAAATAACTGCAACAGTGGAACCCATTAGACCAGGGTTTACCAAACTTGGGGGGGGGGGGTTTACTACAATTCCCATCATCCCTGACCACTGGTTCTACTAGCTAGGAATAATGGGAGTTGTAGTCCAAAAACAGCTGGAGACCCGAGTTTGATAAACCCTGCATTAGACCCTGAAAAAGGTGCAAGGTATGGGACTCAATATGGGCTTATACCCCCATGACTGTTTTGGACTAAAACAAAATTCAATCACAGATATTGCAGCTTCTTGTCCAGCTTGGCCCCTACAGGTATGGTGTGGCAGCACAAACCTGAAAGAACAGGACTGGGCTAAGCAGGCCTACCACATCCCTGTAGTTTTATACATTACCTTTTCATAGTTACTAGCCTTAACTTGCTTGCAACTACCAAACTGCTACAGGTTAAATGGGTGGTTAATGCTCACTGTGTTTTATATTGTACAGTCAGTGTTGTATTGGCCTCTGATAAGCCTCTAACTGAGCATTTAGAGCTAGTTATGTTAGGTGACAGTGGTAGTTTAATTCAGATTTATGCAAAGCAGGCAATTTGAGATTTATGGAGATAAATGCACCCTTTCAACTGCTTCAATGTGAACTTTAATTTTTAACTCTAACTGAAATTAAACATTTACCTACCTAACCTGTAATTTAAGGTTTAATTTTAACAGAAGACAGGCTTCAAAACACTTCATAAGCATGTTAGCTATTGTGGCAGACCTTCTTGAGACTATTTAAGGCAAACAAGTTAACAGACTCAATTACAAGGCATGTCACACCTGTGTTTGGAGGAGAGAGACAAAGAGGACTGCCCTTTCTATTAGAACAGTCAGATAGTCATTGTTTTTTAACTCTCCATAGCAACTTGGATATTTTAAAAATCTAATTACCATGCTAAGTTATGAAATACTTAGTCAACAAAAACATATATATCTCAGCCATACTGAAATGGCAATGGTGGCAAACTAGTTGCAGTATTGTCCACATATCCATGTGACATCATCACATCACTGCATAAGCTTACTAGCAAAAGAAGTAATGGCCATCTCATTCTCCTCCTCCTCATCCAGATCAGACACTGCATTAAAGATTGAGGGTTGTTCTTACTCTTTAAAGAACAGCTGAAAACTGTATATACCACACATATTATAGTATACATGAATACAGACAAATTATTAAGAGAAATTCTGTGCATACAAGTACAAAGATGTGAATAATTTTTCAATAATTGGCCCTCAGTATTATTCCTGCACCTGCTTTATAATTCTCATTAAAATGTATTTGGATAGTACTGTTAGAATGGGACATACAAACACTTGTAGAAAGCATGAAAACTCAAAGTATGACGTAACACCTGAACTGAAGAAGTGTCATGCCAGAACAAACTTTCAGTATGGATGAACAATATGGGGTTTTGTGCTCTCTCTATAAAAAGCAATTACAGGGATACTAAATTATGAATATCCTGTCTTTTTTTTTTAAGTCCACCTTCCGTAGGATGGTGCAACAAGTGCCTCTGGATCCTTCACTCTTGAATTTTCTCTGAGCAAACAAAAAGTCATTTAGGGCAAGCATGATGCTATAGTACTTAGTTCATTTCAATATCACTTTCCACCTATGTTAGTCAAAAATTCCTTAGGATAGGGCTTCAATACAACACAGGTCTTTGTTGATTATATGGACTTCAGAGTAGCCAAAGATGCAAGTGATTATGACAAATTCAAAATCCAGGTCAAAAACTGCAGTGTCTGCCTACCTGACTGCCATATGTGCTGTGCCCTTCACTACCTCTGCACACACAGTTAGCCAGAGCAAAAGAGAAATTAGTATATTGGCCTTCAAGGGTGTGATGCCTAACATTCGAACCCACAATAACTTTTGGAACCATATTATAACATTCCTCAGCCTAAGCATTAGTTCATATGCTCTTAAACATATGCAGTCAAGCCATAAGGTAAGGCAAACATCCTCTCGGAGGAAGGTGACACCATTCACAAGGGCGCCTATGCTACTCCAAGCGCTGCCTCTTGCACAGGATTGTCTCCGCGTTTGACACGCATCACCACACAGGAGCATCACAAAGGACCCTCTTTCGCCGTGCTCTTAGCGAAGGAGCTTCCCAAACGCGGGTAGGTGGGGAGGAGACGACGTCCAGCGCCTTCGCTTGCCAACCCCTTTACCCGCCGCGCATTTCAAGCCCATAGGTGCGCAGCTGCAACATGACGAGGCAGGCGTGACACGGGCACTTGCGCGGCGCCCGCAACCTCCATGCTGACGAGAGAGACACGCTTGCAAACCCAGAAGGAGAGCTGTGCCCTTGCACTTAACCCTCCGCGGGCGCGCAAACATCCCAGGCCCAGTTCGTGGGCGCTTCAGCCAGCGCATGCCGGGACGCCGGGGCAGGGGGAGCCCTCCTCGGGCAGGGGCGCTGGAGCCGGTTCGAGGGGACGAACGCCTCGCCCCCTCAGGCTGGCTGCAGCTGCAGACTCGCCCGTCCCTCCCACCGCCCACCTGAGGGGGTCCCGCTCGGGCGCCTCACCGCTCGCGCCCCGAACAGCCGCTCCAGAGCTCCGCGCTGCTGCTGCTGCCGCTGCTGCCAAGCGCCCACCCGGCGCAGAGAGGCCGCCGCCGCCGCCATCATCGTCGGCTCAGCCTCCGGAGCTCTACCTCAAGCGGCCTACGGGCCGCCCTTTCACCTCGGCGCGTCTCGACCAATCAGGAGCCGCTCCGGCGAGCGAAAAGGCACACGCCTCCTCCCGTCCTGCCTCGGCTCGCGCGCCTCTCCTCCAATGAGGCGGGGCGACCGCTTCCCAGCGGAGAGGGAGGGGAGGGGTGCGCGGCGGCGGGGGTGCGCGGCCCGCGCCGCAGACAGAACGCGACGGAGGGGCGAATAAGCGCAATAGCTGGAGAGGAGGAGAACTCGTTTGGACGCAGCAGCAGCACCTGTATACTTGGGTGGTCAGGACCGCGCAATCTGCTTTCTCGCGCTTCGCCAACGCACACCCACCACCTCAAGCCATGGGCGTAGCCAGGATTTTTGTTGAGGGGGACAGGCCTTTTGTTGGGGTGGGGAGCAGAACCTCAGCTAGCTATGTATTTTTATTGATTTGTATTGATTTGCTACACCCATGGGGGCGCAGCTGCCTCCCCCTAAATCAAGTATATAAATAAAAATGCTTAACTAAAAGTGGAGATTGTTTTGACAGGTTTTTCTGAGCACCTGGGGTCAAACGAAAGTTAATTTAAAGCAGCTGTTGTTGACACATTTCATTCCAAATCTGCTAGGCAGAGCCAGACAAAGGATGATGACAGGAGGGTGTCCGTCCTGCCTACCCCACCCCCCACCCCCATAAATTCTGGCTATGCCCATTCCAGTCCTTATTTGCCATCGCGGCTATACCATAGTCAACGATCACAGAGCCTTACATCCAATTGCAGAGAAACTTGCCTGCAGTTCTCAACCAGAGTAGCTCACTTCTTGTTTTTTTATGGTATGGTGGCATCAGGAGTGCTATCCCATAATTCCTATAATGCAGAGAGGTTCAAATAGCAGGAAGCATTGAAGGAGTTTGGACTAGATGACCTTATGATTCTAATGACCCTATGCCCAATACAGTGGTACCTCGGGTTATGAACTTAATTCGTTCCGGAGGTCTGTTCTTAACCTGAAACTGTTCTTAACCTGAAGCACCACTTTAGCTAATGGGGCCTCCCGCTGCCGCCGCGCCGCCAGAGCATGATTTCTGTTCTCATCCTGAAGCAAATTTCTTAACCCGAGGTACTATTTCTGGGTTAGCAGGAGTCTGTAACCTGAAGCGTATGTAACCCGAGGTACCACTGTACATTTAGGGTGAATATCTGAAGTCTAGATTACTCACACCTGCTCCAGAGTGTTTCCACAAATGACCTACTAAAGCTTATTAAAAAGTAAGTACATTACAAATATGCCCTTTTGGGTAGCTTACAGCCATAGACGTTGTTCCCTGCATCCTCCAAACATCTAACAATGAAAGAGAACACCTCTTGTCCGGTATGATTCCAGTTCAGATAAGGTTTTTCCTTCCCAGCCAACATGCATTGGCAGCCAAGATTGCTCTGAAATCCCCCAGAAATTAAAGATTAACCCTGCAGGACAATCACCTCACTTGCAATGTGAACAGAGGGGGAAAGTCATAGGGCAGTTCTCAGCCATAATACTAAAAGGTGGCAGTGTAGGTTTTCCTTACCAGCTTTCTGTTTGCTTCAAAAGTTCACTGGAACAGTGGCTATACAGTCAGTGACAGTGTCCAGCATTCATACATGGAAGACAGAAAGGAGAAGGCCTATATGATCCTCTCCCCACCCTTCTTTTCCACCACACAACAGAACATCTATACTGGACTACCTAGTCCTTGTCAGTACTGCTGGCTGGTCTCACAGGGCTCTTTGCCTATATAGGTAATGGATGGTATTCAACTGTATTTTATTCACTGCAGACCCACTGAAATTATTGGACCTAACTTAGTCATGTTCATTCATTTTAGTGTGTTTGCTCTAAGTAAAACCTAGTTCACCACCACATAATGCGCATAATGGAAGTGCTCAGCAGAGGATGGCTCTCTGGCTCTGGCATTTGTGACCCTAATCCATAAATAGAGAAACATATTATTATCTGAATTAGTTGCTGGTTGGTAAAACCAGCCATTGCATAACCTAGAGGCAGCCAGTCCATGGGTACCCTAACCCTGTCAATATATTATTTATTTAGGTTTCTAGCAACACAAATCTCATTCATCCTCAGAGAAACCCTGCATGGTAGGTGTCTAAGAACTAAATTTGCATGCAAGACTATGGCTCAGCTACAACTGAGACATTATTGCAAATAAATTCTACTGGAGAGTGTTCACTCTGACCAACATATCTGGCTGATGTAATAGTGACATGACTTGTTGATAGATACCTCACCAATCCTTATTTTACAGATCCTTGATTTTCTTCCTGTATTTTCCAGCTTTGCTTCCTCTTTCTTGGCTTCCATTATATCAGTGATGGCACCAGAAAAAAATATTTGGGGGGAAAGAAAGGCAACATGCATTTCAGTAGGGTGGGGTGGGGGAAGGAGGCCAAACCATCTTTAGTCTCAAAGTAAAACTTGCGTGGAAAAGAATGTCAAACTGTTTATGCATCCTTAAAATTACAAAACCTGCAATGCAAAATGAAATTATTTGATTGTGATTCACACACCTTTTGGCCTCTTTATCTGGCAATGCATTCAGTGGCTACCCTATTAAAAACCAATGGTGATAATAATAATAAACCACAAGGAAAAGCTAGATCTTGTATTAGAGAACTTGTGGATAAAAAAAACTCAGAATATTTCACATGGTTGCTGTTGATGGAATTTCACCACCTGCCAGACTAGTTTTTTAACCGTCATGCCTTCATCTGAATATCTGTGTACTAAATGGGAAAGCAGTGGGTCAACTACTAAGGAGAAATAACAAAGAAAATAATTTATGTCTGCACAAGCTCTGATCTTTAATTTACAGTGAAAGCAAAGTGCTTTTTCCATAGTAAATAGGTTTCAGACTCGCTCACTCCTTAAAGGTTAATGCCTGCCATGCAAACAGCATTCAAGCGGTAAGCCACTTTCTCAGCACGTGGTATCCTGAGCTGATGTTGTGTCAATATTTTTAAAAGGGCAAACAGACTGTCCCTGTGTAACTATAGGCCAGCTCGCCTGCTATCAGGGAAATCAAGGACAAACCAATAGGAAGGTGGATGAAAGACTGAAGGGGGGGGGAGAATCTAAAAGAAGAATGTTCTTGATTTCATTCACCTTTCAGATGTGACTAATGAGGACAATTGGGTCAAAGTGGCACGCTCTGAGCTATCATTCAGCCAACAGAAATTCTATATTAATACAGATTTGTGTCTTCCTATGCTTGTTCTTAGCCAAAGCACACCACCCATGCACAAGACAGAAGTACCAGCAGACTTGTGGTAACCCCAAGGTATGTACATGTACAAAAGGGGGTGGGGACTTAGGAAAAGAACCCCCCCCAACAGTCTCATAATAGCTTGATGGCACAGAATATTGAGATACTGGAGTAGGGGGAAACCATACAACCTGACCGAGGGGAATAGAATAGAGTGACTGAAATAGAGAAACACTGATGTATTTTTATTTTATTTATCTAAGTAGTAGACAGCCCTTCATATAGTGATTCCAGGGCATTTTCTAATAAATTACAAAATTTACAATCAAATGAAATATACAAGAAAATATAAAAATCAGCACTAATCACCCATTTATCCTGAATGTCAGAGATAATATTTTAAATGTTCTCACTTGGTGGTGGAACTGATCTCATCAGTTTCTACCATCCATACCTTCATGGGAAGGCAGTTAGGGACACACAACAATAAAGGAAACTTTTATCTCGGTTGCCTCACTGCACATTATGCCAATCCCACCAGTAGGAGGACAAATAAGGCCCCCTCTATGGACCACAGGGTCTACAGTGATTAATGTGGAAGAAGGTGCTTTGACAAGGAACTGGGTCCCAGACTGTAGGCAGCTTTAAAAGTTCATAGTAGCTACTAGACCCAGTAACACATGGGCAGCCAGCGCAATTTCTGCAAAATATGTTATATATGACTTCATGCAGGTGCTCCAAGAATGCTATCTTGCAGCAGCATTCTACACTATTCTATACTATACTCCTTAAAGACGGCCTCTCCTGTATGAACCCTACGAACATCATCTGAGGCGTTTATTCGCGTGCCTTCTGCTCAGAAGGTCCAGAGGGCAGCAGTACGATATCGGGCCTTTTCTGCGGTGGCTCCCCACTTGTGGAATGCTCTCCCCAAGAAGCCTTGTCTAACGCCTTTGTTGCATATCTTTAGGCACCATACAAATACTCCTACACCTTTGGCTAACCCTGATGTTGGGAAAGATGGAGGGCACAAGGAGAAGGGGACGACAGAGGACGAGATGGTTGGACGGTATTCTCGAAGCTACAAACATGAGTCTGACCAAACTGCGGGAGGCAGTGGAAGACAGGAGTGCCTGGCGTGCTCTGGTCCATGGGGGTCACGAAGAGTCGGACACGACTAAACAACAACAACAATGACCTATTAAACTGTGAGTGTGTGGGAGGGTAAGTTTGTTACTATGGTATGTTTGTCTTTTTATATTGTAAACTGCCCTGTGATCCTTTAAAGCAATTGCTAGCCATTCACTTCATTTTGCTGGGGGTGGGGAATGATTTGGTCCCCAGATATGATCTGAAGGCACATGAAGTGAGGGTATGGCTACAGCCTTGGAAATGTATATGTACTACCTTAAATTATATCCTGGAGGAAAGGGGGGATATAAATGTAGTATACTATATTATACATTTATTAAAAATAAATAAATAAATAAATAAATAAATAAATAAATAAATAAATAAATTATTTTATACCCTGCCCATCTGGCTGGGTTTCCCAAGCCACTCTGGGCGGCTTCCAACAAAATATAAAAATGCAATTTGCCCTAATTTGCCCTAATTTTGCATTCTGCATACCACAACAACCTTAAGATCTCTTTGTAATTTGTGGACACACTCGGAAATTCCTTAAAATGGAAATTCAGAGAAAGAAAAAAGCTTTGCGCAGTGGCAGTATCGTGGCCAATGAGGTTAATCCGAGGCATGACTATTGCTAAAATAAAAATAAAAATAAATAAAAATGGAAATTTAGGGCATTTGAAAATGTCAAATGGCTTTCCTTGGTATAGTTGGTTTAAAATAAATACAGATTTATCTCACACACACAGAGACCAAAATCCCTACTATAAATGAGTTTCAACTATAGGCAATCATTTCCCACAAAGTCACAAATGCTCTCTCTAAACTGCAGTTCCACTTGGCTTGAGCAGATGCATTTGAAAAAGGCCATATGGCTAGCCCTGGATGTTAAATAGTTTACAGGGCTCTTGGCATAATGGGAAATATTATCATGTGCTGAGAGTTGTTTAAGGGCCAGGTTATGGCTTGCTGGAAGAAGACTGGGCAGCAAAATGAACATTTCCCCCCTGCTATGTGGAACACATCCTGCTTAGAGCTTTGTCACAATTAGTGTGTACCAGGGACAAGCTACCTCTACTATTCTCCAATATACCCAGTGGTGTAGCATGGGTTATCAGCACCCGGGGCAAGGCAAGTAATTTGCGCCCCCTAACCCATGGATTTGCGCCCCCTAACCCGTGGATTTCCCTAACCCCCAGATGTTGCGCCCGGTGCGGCCGGCCCCCCCTGCACCCCCCACGCTATGCCACTGAATATACCTATAAATTCCAGGGTTAGTCTAAAATGGATCTTAAGAGGGGCAAAGGCCACAATATGGTCTACGTTCTAGGTATTTCTGTGAAGTGGACAGCTTAAAGTACTAAGAAGTTTAAAGGATTGGCGATCATCCATATTCAACACCGAGGTTATAATTATGGTAAAACGTAATAGGAATTTGACTAACACATGCAATGCACCTTCATCTCTGCCTACGTGTATGCATATTTATGCTAGGTTTGTGGGTAAATGCAGTCAGATGGGAGTGCTTGACATGATGGCTTAGAGGTCTGAAAAACCTTAAAGTCTAATTCGCTGCCTAAATTTCTCATATATATATATATATATATATATATATATATATATATAAAGATTTTTAAATACAAATACAGAAATAATAAACAGTATAACGTATATCATAACATAGTTTCGTAACTTCTTTGGACTCCCTCGCGTCTCCCGCTCCCACTTACATCATTGTAGATTTTGCCAGCAATTTATCATCTTGTTTAGATTCTTGTATCCCATTCATTTGAATATAATCTAATAATTCTCCAAAAGGTTTATATTTTCCTCAATCTCACTTATCGTCCTAATTCCGCCTAATTTGGTGGTGCTCAATTATTTATGATCTAGCATCCTCCTTAACATTCAACCAAATTACAGTATTTTTGTAAATAAATCTTAAATTTCTTCCAATCTTCTTCAGCTCTCTCCTCTCCCAGGTCTCGGATTCTGCCGGTCATCTCAGCCAATTCCAATTCTCTGCCTAAATTTCAAGGGCCAGCTACAGATATTTTTGTGGTCCATTTTTATTTCACGTGGCTGAAAATTACGTTTTTTCTCAATTTCATGAGTATTTTTTTTAAAAAAAAAAAAACCCAATAATGTCCCAACTGCAGGAGCCTGTGCCTGTAAGGGTAACTCAAGCCAAAGGAAATATTTATCCTCCAAAGGCAACTCGTACTGTAATTCATTCACGTCAAAACCAATCAGCTGATAAAGAATCCCACACATATTCTGCCTCCAACCTTTCCACTTCCTGCTAAACATTGATATAGCCTAACTGTTGGCAGAGAAGAAAGAATAGCATCCGAATGATACATCTTTGCCCCCTTTGTACAGGGTTATTACATTACACAACAAAATCCTTAGGCATTGACGTCAGTCCTTCCCATGTATATAAGACACAGAGGCACAATGGCATTATTGCTGTGTTTTCATTTGCTCCGCAGAAGGGTTTCTGTTTGCAGGCCCCATTTCATACATAGGCAACCACCTGCAGGGAGACATCAAAGGAAGCACCCCACTGCAGCCACGGGAAACTGACTAGGATTACAGAGACAGAGAGAGAAGGCTGCAAGCAGAATGTCTGCAACCAGCTGGATGGGAGAGTAAAGAGCTTGATGCAGACGGAAACTGCCTGACCCAAGTCATGTTTCCTTCCTTGCAAAGGAACAGAGACACTTTACGCATGGAAGGAGTTCATTAAGGCTGGAGGGACGAGGAGGAAAAGATATTACACCCCAGCCTTTCCATACAACTATAGACTGTACAGTCTTGTAGGGCACAATCCGGTTCCCAGTTACGGGCCCCTAAATGCCATTGAAATCAATAGGATTTAAGGAAGCTTGCAGCCAAAGGAAATAATGTTGTGTTATATGGCATGGTTAGGGCAGTGTCAAGGGAGCATTTGCCATCTCAAAAGCAGCAAGGGTTTTGTTTGTATAATATCATCAACATTCACCAGGATTTTAACATGTTTGTTTGCTTTTACATTTAGGGAAGATGTATACTGTTTTACTGGGTGAATGTAGTACACAGCCTTTAAAATGTTTAAAAAAGAAAGAAAGAAAAATTGTACCTGAAATGATGAGACATTTCTACAGACATAAGATACATATTTGCTTACTCTAACTACTTTTTCTTTCATCTAAAGGACTTGAATAATCTAGCTTCTAAATATTTGTCAGTTAATACAATAAATCTGAAATGAACACAAAATGGTGGTAGCATAGTGAGGGGAAAGTTTGTTACATGCTATCAGTGAAGACACAGACACTATCCAATAGGTTTCCGCATCACTTGAAGAGCCACAGTCCACACAGTTTTTATGAATGATATGTAGCTCCAGCCATGGGCCAAAGTATTTGCTTTATTGCTTTGGAAAGGCAGCCATTCTGAAACAGAACCATTGCTCTGAGAGAAGACATCGAGAACACCTGCAGCAACAGATTGCATATTCTAAAGCTTGTGTACCTGGAAAGACATGGTGACTTATATGGGCTTTAGAAACTATGAGCAGAGTTGTATTGCATTCCATGTCTCTGAACATGGTAAATCTTGCGTCAGCTCACAGTGCCACAGGTCATGGGTTGCACTGATTTCCCAGTCAATGTGCTCAGTTCTAAACATTTATTTGCTTGCTCAACAAATGCTAAGGTCATGCTCTAATAGGAATGTTTATACTCTGGAGCCAAGAGAACAAGTAAATAAGCAATCTTCCCTGTGGGATAACTTAGCAAAAAAGTTGCAAAATTTACCATGCACTGCTTTGCAAGGGCCTATGCTGAACTACTGAACCTGGTGGAAGCCCATGTTGTTTGAGCATGGAAAATCAATGTGCATTGTTCTAGCAACATGGCACCCTCCAGATGTCGTTGGGCTCCAGCTCCCATCAGCTCCACCCAGCATGGCTGATAAGGGATGATGAGACTTGTAGTTCATCATCTGGAGGACACAATGTTGGCTACCCCTGTTCTACGTGGTCTGTTCTTGCCGCATTAGAGCCATCGAAACATTGATGAAACTAACTCTAGAAGTAAAAGAAAATATTTTATTGTTAATTTTAACATTGTTTAGATTGGAAGTTGCTTTGAGCATTCATTTTAATGGAAGGCAGAATGTAAATGCTTTTATGGAAGCAGGCAAAATGTACATTATACTTGCTACCCAAACAGGACAAAAATATTTAGAGCAAAGAATCCAAAGCAATCAATTAAATTATATCTATTTACATATCTTGTTTCCCAAAGTCAGCCTAACCAGATAAAAATATGGAAAACAAGTTTTTAAAGAATAAGTAGACTGTCACTAGACAGATAATAGTATACCTGGAAAAAATGCTGGGCATGTAGGCTTAGTGATCGTTACTTAATTTGTTTAAGCAGAAAAAGCCTATTTCTACAGCGGAATACAAATTAGGGTAATTATGTTGTGATGGAGCACTGCATGTTTAAGATGAAAGGCTTTCTTTACAAAAGCTCCTTCATCACTTCAGTAGACGAATATAAAATCCCACTTAAACAACATGGTATTTTCCATATTTCCATCTCATCAAAAAGCCTGTTAATCTGTCGTTTTTTAATTGTATGGTAAAGTAAGGGGGTTTTCTTCCTTAAAAAGACCCTTCATCATTTAAACAATTAACACAGATGCAAATGTGTACACGAGTATAGGCAGGAATTGACATTTTAAAGTGTCAGTTGTGCAATGTGTAATAAAATGCAGAAAGCTCTTTATATTGCATTACATCAAAGAGCTTTGGACCACAATCTAGAGGGCTGCAAGCCAAAGGCGTGGGGCAGCCGGGGGGGGGGGGTTGGAGTGGAGAGAGCGTCACTACTGGAGTTGGACATGCAGATGCACAAGCTATATGCACACTTTGCTGCAAATAAAAGACTTCTACTTAAGAAAAATATTATTTAGATATTACTTGGCTTTCTGCATGCCAAAGCTTTTGCACTAGGAAATTACTACTACTCTATGTGCTTTTGCCTTCAGGTTTGCAGCTGCAGACCCCATCCAGTTATTTCCCTTAGTGTAGTTTATACCTAAAAGCCTCTGTGCCAAGCTGCCATAGAAGTAGGCACCCATTTTCAGTGGGGCTCACTCAGGGGCTTCAGTGAGACCCATACTGAAATTGAAGTGCCCCATTTCTTGTGATAGATGGTGTCTATTACCGCAATTCATTAGAAATTCTGTACTATTAGAATCATCCCCATTGTAGAAAACGTTAACCTGCAAGAATGCATTCTACACACATCTATTTCTTACAACAGTCCTGTAAGGTGGTTGGTGTTATGAATTACCCTAATGGGTGGAGCTGAGAGGGACTGGCTTGACTGAGGCCACCCACAAAGCTTCTGGCTCAGCTGAGATTTGAACATTGAAATAAGCTGCTGCGCTAAGGCAGGTCTCAACAACATTGCATCAGCTCTGATGTGCAGGAGTGGGCATATGAAGCTGTCTTGCACAGAGTCAGACCACTGGTCCATCTGGGAACTTCTTCATGCAAAGCAGATGTTCTACCACACAGCTACGGCCCTTCTCAGCATGTTCATATGTCCTTCGTATGCATAAGCATAGTGACAAACACAAAGGAATCCCACAGCTTCCTAAATTGGATGTTTTCTGTTTGGAAACAAATAACATGGAAAGTGCTCCTGCACTCATGGAACAGTTCCAAAGACCTCTATGGAACATCAGCATGTTCCATAACATTGAGGTAGCTATTTTTGTTTGAATCTGAACTGCTATAATTGCAATTTTGCACTGAGAGCCTCCTGAAATTATGACAGCAGCTTCCAGCCAACATTAATGTTGAGCTTGGGCTCTCTTCTGAAAGTAAGTTTTGTACTGTGGGGTCATCTGGATTTGAAATTCCTGAGCCACAAATGGCAAGCTTAATTGCTTCGGAGCATACCTGGGCTATAGGTTCCTGGGCTACCATCCGAAAAAAGCAATGTGACACTGGAAGTGTGTGAAGGGTCCTGGGAAAGAGCAGGTGCTTGCCCAAATAGGATGCCCTGCACTCACTGATTCTGTTCAGACATGAATGAGGAACCATGTGGGTTCCTGAAGCAAAGATTGCAGCTGCAGTGCTCCTTCCCCAGCCCTGCTGCTGCTCTGCTACCTGGGGCTAAGCTATGGGTTGGCTTAGCATAATGTCTGAACTCCGAATCATGGTTTGTCTCACTACAAACAAACCACAAGCTGTAAACCAAGAACAACCTTGGTTACAGATTTTGCTTTGTCTGGAGCAAGACAAACCATTAGACTGGGTTTAGACTAAGGTTACCAGATTTTTTTCAATGAATCCGGGGACCCTTTTCAACTTTAGTTGGAATGGATGGATTTTGTCAGGGGACTGATTTGTAAATCCGGGGACTGTCCCCGGGAAACAGGGATGTCTGGTAACCTTAGTTTAAACATTATCCTAAGCCAAACCATAACCTAGCCCTTGGTAACACGACAGGACTGTGGGAAGAGCACTGCAGCCATGCTATTTGTTTGGAAACTAGCTCATTCACACTAAACCACAATTTGGCTTGGTATGACATCCAAAGTAGGCCGCTGAATAAAGCCAATAATGATCAGGTGATTAGAGGGTAGACTAAGACCAGAGAGACCCAAGGTCAAATTCTTCAGTGAGTGACCTTGGGCTAGTCTCTCAGCCTAACCTATCTGTCAGGGTTGTTGTTCAGGTGCAACTCAGGTTGCACTGTAGGCTCACATAACTGTACAGGAAGGATAGACAGGAATCTCCAACTTTCCTAGACTGTCCTCCTTGTGTTGTCCTATTGATCTTCTTTCAATGTTAGGCTGATTCTTTAGGGTTCCTGATCTCTCCCCCCCTTTTTTTAATTATAAGAAGGACCTGATCTTATTTTCCTACTTTGTTCCTTCATCTGTACCTTGGGAGAGAGGAGACATATTTTTGTGCCCCTCCCGTTGAAGACAAAGACCATGCATGGCTCTTAATCTCTCCCCCTTATATAGAACGAGGATTTTTTCCCATCAAGCATATATTTCCTTTAACAAACTAAGCTTTCTTATTTTCCAAACTCAGAGTCTCAGTGTGATTGCATGCAGGGTAAAATGTGTGATTCAGTGTTCAGTTAAATTTCCAAGTTGCATGTTAACTCCAAACTCCACAAGTTGTTAGGATAAAATAGACAGAAGAATCATCTACTCCTCTCTGAGCTCCTTGGGGTTAAAAAGTGAGATAGATAGATGATAGAATTCCTTCTCAGCCTAGTGGTCCATCAAAGGCCCAGTACAGCCTAAACTGCCAAGTATGCCTTAACTCAGGCATCCCCAAACTCAGCCCTCCAGCTGTTTTGGGACTACAACTCCCATCATCCCTAGCTAACAGGACCAATGGTCAGGGATGATGGGAACTGTAGTCCCAAAACAGCTGGAGGGCCTAGTTTGGGGATGCCTGCCTTAACTGTAAGAATAAGATGAAGTGAAGCAGTATAGCCAAGTCCCACAAGTGGAAATGTCTGGGCATGTCCAGATTAATTTAATGAGCCTATATGTTAAGTTAAACCTATTCATGTTGGATTCTAAACTAAATAAATAAATAAGTGCTGCATTAAACTGTCAGTTAATTTGAAAGGCAAGAAAATCAATTTCCTGGAATAACCAGGCTGTATTTAAGCAAATAAGTTCAGAATTGTAAATTATTTTCCTCTCGCTAGATAATTTTTAAATCAATATTTGAAGTTTAAGGGCAAAATTGTTTTTAATAAGGATTATTTTAAATGAGGGAAATTTAAAAGGAAAGCAATTTAATTGCCAAGGAACCAGATCAAAGCACATATTTGAAACTGGCATATTTATAACAAATTATCAAGGTGGATGCAGTTTAATAAAAAGTAAATATGAAAATGGTTTCGGCTTCCCCTCACCTACCCACCTAGAGAGATGAAAAGACTCTTTTTGCTACATATTCCCCCCTCTACACCAAGAAAAAGAAACGGTGGTTAGGCTGGGCATATGTACCCTGAAAGGGACAGAGACAAGAGAGCAGTTTTCTTTCTAATATGCTTCTAGACATGTGGTGGCTACGCTGCTCCACAAAGCATCCAGCCAAATCCTTCGATTGCAGCCTAAAACTACCCAAAAGCACTACTGAAACACGTTTTCAACAGGCTCCAAACCACACCCACCAAATAACAATCATGGACATAAAAATATCAATAACTTCATCAAAATGCACTTGAAAACATTCCCAGTCCCACAAAAAACAAACAAAAAAACAACCACCCAAGTGTTGTATTTAGCTCGGTTATTCTATACTATTCTATATGCTTGCAACTGAATGAGGCTCAAACCCCACGATAAACTTAGCTGCACTCTATGCATTGTATCTGTGCTCTCTTTTTCTAACTTATTTCAGGTGTCAACAGTATGTGGGGAATTACAGTGGTACCTCAGGTTACATACGCTTCAGGTTACGTACGCTTCAGGTTACAGATTCCGCTAACCCAGAAATAGTACCTCGAGTTAAGAACTTTGCTTCAGGATGAGAACAGAAATCGTGCAGTGGCAGCGCGGCAGCAGCGGGAGGCCCCATTAGCTAAAGTGGTGCTTCAGGTTAAGAACAGTTTCAGTTTAAGAACGGACCTCCAGAACAAATTAAGTATGTAACCAGAGGTACCACTGTAAATATATGGACCCAAATGTGTGGCTGAGTGGGGATTTAAACCCTAGTCTCACAGGTCCTAGTATAACCACTTCACCACATAGAGTCACTAACAGGTTGATCCTGTGCATGTCTGACTGAGTTCAATGGGAGTTGCTCCCAGCTACATGTGCATCGTATTTGAAAGGTTGCAAAATGTGTTTTAAACAAATATTTGGGGGAAAGTTGATTGGTGCAACGGAGCTTCCACTTTGGGATGATTTGTTCATTACAGAAGATGACATAAACACAAAGGCTGCAATCCTGAGCATAGTTAGGCTGCTTCAATCCCTTTTTTTTTTATTTGAAATCTCAGGCACTCAAAACAAGAATTTGCTAGAATCTGACAACATACACATAAAACCAGTGAAAAGCAATATAAGCAATTAAAGTGTCAGATGAAAGACACACACAAAAAGGACATTCAAAGGGTGACAGGATATACAGTGTTTATATGCAAATGCTAGCAGCCTAGAGCCAAGAAGGGTGGATTAGAATGCCTAGTATTAAAAGAGAATGTAGATATAAACATATCAGACACCTGCTGGAACAATGGAAATCAATAGGATACTGTCAGGTCTGCATACAAAAACCTTCAAAAAAGATGGAGTAGGATGAACTAAAGAGACTGTAGTACTATATATCAAAGAAGAACTGAAAATCAAATGTTAGGAAATAAGCAATCATACGAAAGAAAATCTGGGAGGGGTGGAAGCTGAAAAGGCGTGTGTCGTTCAGTAACAATGCTGCTAAGTGGTAGAAGTGAGGTGGCGCATTTGTTTTGGATCCTGCAAATACCATGTTTGAACACTTTTTAGATCAGTGGTGGCCAACCTTTTTGGGAAGTGTGCCACTATTTAAATTCAAAGGGTGGCAAAGAGCTGCTTGCTCCAGTGCACATGGCCATACATAGGCAGGCAACCATGCCTTGGGGGAATGGTTTGAAGTCTAGTTAACTGAGACAGAGTGGTCCAAAGTGCAGAACTGGAGAAGCAGGCAAGAGTGTAGACCCGGCTTATTGGCTATACACCTTAATCAGGTAAAGGTAAAGGGACCCCTGACCATTAGGTCCAGTCGTGGCTGGAGCTGCGGTGCTCATCATGCTTTATTGGCCAAGGGAGCTGGCATACAGCTTCCGGGTCATGTGGCCAGCATGACTAAGCCGCTTCTGGCAAACCAGAGCAGCACACGGAAACGCCGTTTACCTTCCCCCGGAGCAGTACCTATTTATCTACTTGCACTTTGACGTGCTTTCGAACTGCTAGGTTGGCAGGAGCTGGGACTGAACAATGGGAGCTCACCCTGTCGCGGGGATTCGAACTGCCAACCTTCTGATCGGCAAGTCCTAGGCTCTGCGGTTTAACCCACAGGGCCACCCGCATCTCACCTTAATCAGAGTCAGTACCAAAAGCTTCTGTTGCCCGTGCCAGTTGCAGCATCCAGACCAGGGTTTGCCAAACTTGGGTCTCCATCTGTTTTTTGACTACAACTCCCCCCCCCCCGACATCACCCCTGACCACTGGTCCTGCTAGCTAGGGGTTATGGGAGGAGGAGGAGGAGGAGGAGAGTTTGGATTTGATATCCCACTTTATCACTACCCTAAACAGTCTCAAAACGGCTAACAATCTCCTTTCCCTTCCACCTCCACAACAAACACTCTGTGAGGTGAGTGAGGCTCAGAGAGAAGTGTGACTAGCCCAAGGTCACCCAGCAGCTGCATGTGGAGTCCAAAAACAGATGGAGAGCCAAGTTTGGGAAACCCTGATCTAGACTATCAGAGCGACAGAGAAGTAGAAATGTTGTGGAAAGTGTTACTGCCAGTAGAACTTAACTGCCATGTATAATTAAAAGGTTAATTTGAAACTGATCTTGTTGTCAGAAAAATGCATTTGCAATTGCTAAACAGACATTCTATGCAGCCAAGTGGAAACTCACTAAAAAGGAGAAAAATGGCAGAGAAAGTTTTTCCAAGTAGGGATGTGTAAAGGAAGAAGGAAGAACTAGTAAGTGGCCCACTGTAGATCCTTAAAAGAAATGGTGGAGTTGCCTTCCAATACACTGTTAGGGGCTCCAACTGGGATCTGTAAAGCTGGCCAGGAAAACTAGTACGAACCTACTTGCTACAGATTTGCATGGAGGTGGAGGAACCATTAAGATAGAAGTGAAGTAAGAGCTGCAATAGAGCAAGTCTTCTTGCTCTTCTCTTACGGCATAAGAACCAGCACAGCATTAGAGTGCCAAACAAGGGCCTGAAAGAGCAGGGTTCAAATCCCCACTCAGACATGAAGTTCACAGTGTCACCCTGAGCCAGTCATTGTCTCTCAGTAACCTACCTCACAGGGATGTTATGGATCAAGGAGCACCACCTGGGAGGAAAGGGTGACATAAATGTAATGATTGATTGATTGATTGATTGATTGATAGATAAATAGATAAATAGATAAATAAATAAAACATGGAGCCCTCATGGGAAGCACTGGGTGCTTCATAGAGGCAGACACGTTCTCAGGGTTGGCTCCACACTCTAAGCAGCGAATAGACATCAACATCACTTCCTATGGAAAATACGTCTTTTAGTTGACATAGCTGTATCTTGGGAAGATGCATGAAGGAATGACTGACCCACAGCAATTGCTTCTGCCATGTAAGTATGAAGTAGAAAACAGATTGCAGAGAGGTCTAACTAGAGTCAACAGGCCAAGCTGCCCCAGAATCCTCTGCAGTGAACAGGGAATGTATAGCTGGTCAGCAGACGTTTGCAGACCATTCAGAGGACAGCATGAAAGAAGGTTTCCTGGTAGTGAGAAGTAATGAAAGTGGTAAGGGCAAAAAAGTAGGAAGGATATAAGAATTATGAAAGGGGTACTGGAGAGTGCGAAGAGTACACCTCAAAGTGTAACTATAATATACTTATGTGCCAATTGTATCAAAACCACAAATAAATTATATTGATTCTTATGACTACTATATCAGGGCTGTAGGTTAGGAATAACTAAAAACCAAAAAAAGCAAGGAAATGTAAAGTTGACCAATTCCTGATTCAATGGCCAGCACTGTATTTGCTTGCTGGGAAAAGGGTGTGGGAAGGAGGGAGAGAGAGTAAATATGTGAACAATTATGGGTGATATAGCATCTGATATTATTATTACTGTTTTTATACTTCTAAAACATATTTTCATAGCCCAGTTATCATAATAAAGCCTTATAAAATGACATATTTTCAAATTCAAAACAATAAAAACATTTAATATTTCAACAGCTTAAAACTGTTTTTGCAATATTCAGTAGACAAATTCCAGTTAATTTTGAAAATATTACTCAAAGCATTTAGCTATATGTAATTATTGCTTTACTTTACCAGAAATTGTGCTGGGAGGCAAATATAAACCCACCTCTCTGCTCTGGGGGTTGGTTTGTTTTGTGTTTTTTAAGTATGAAAGTTGAATCAGAATTATGGGAGTCTGCAATTCTAAAAATAAAAGGAATATACAACATGAATAAAGTTGCTTACCAGCATTGAATGAGGTACTCCATCTATATTCACATCACTTGACAGGAAATCCCATCCATAGCCGTGAGACTAATTATTTTGGAACCTAAGGGAAATGTAGCCTAAATAAGAGAGTGATCTGCAGTTAAGGATCAGTGAGCCAGCTAATGGTCGGTTAGTCAGGAGAGAACAACTCTAGAATGTTAATAAAACGTGTCTCAAACCCAGTACCTTAGGGACCAGACTGAAACACTGTGTGAGATGAATGAAAGGAAAGGTACCTGTTATAGGTGGCAGAATTATGATGCAGGCATATTAAGAAGCCTGATGATGAAAGCATACCAATAAAAGCTAAATTCTCCATAGGTGACTATACTTTTAACACCAAATTTGCAGGCACATTAGCCAAGTCAAACTCAGAATCATTCGCTACCTCCCCTTCCCTCTTTCCCTCAATGAAAATTCTCTTGTAAGACCACCCCCCCCCCCATCACAAGTGCATCAGTGCTAAGCATAGTTAATACTATTCAAGTTCCCATCTTCCCAGGGTTTGTATACGCACTTCATACATTGGCTTGAAATTCTGGCTATAAGGGTTTCACTGATTAGTAGTGACCATGGTCGCTATTATAATGCCAAGCTTAACCATGTCTCTGTGTGTATTCCTCCTGGTAGTTAAATGTAAACAACTACCACGCAGATAGCTACCTCTAGCCCTGCAAAATGAAGTTATTTGTTGAGCATCCACATCTCATAGGCCTCAACGTTTTGCCAGGGGACAAGCAACTGAAAAGGTTAGCCTTTTGAAAGCTGGGCACAACAATAATACCCAATGACAAAAGTAAGAATAAAAATACAACATGGCAGGACAAAAGCATCATACATACATGCATCTCCCCCAATCCCTTTAATTTCAACCTGTATGAAACACATTTTCCTATAATTCCTTCTGACATTTACCTACTCTAAATAATATGGGACTTTTAAGCTAATAGCAACATGGGTGTAGCTGAGGGGCATGTGCCCCCCCAAATCAAGTAAATAAATAGAAATACTTAACTAACTGACCAATTGTATCACAGATATATTGGTTCTGCCCCCCCCCAACATAAAGCTTGCCCCCCCTAAAATAAATCCTGACTACACCCATGAATAGCAATTAATGTCTGCAGTTTCCTCAAAGATGCTCCATCTGTATTCTATCAGATGGAGCATTAAGGAAATGTTATATGGGCCACAAACCAATCCCCAACTTATCCAAGTAGGGTTGGGAAAGACTTCTATCAGAACCCTGGGCAGTCACTGCCAGTTAATGATAACAGCATTGGGATGGATGAAACAATGGTCTGATTTGGTACTGTATAGCTTTCTGATCTCATATAGCTACAGTGCCCTCTCTTCTCTGAGTCTTAAATGGCACTGCTCTTCTTATTGTCGTAAGACTTGCATAACCATAGGAACCATTTCCCCACTTCTCATTTCCCCACTTCTGTAAAACCTACAAGCATAAACCATCCTAGAATCATAAATGCACAAAAGGAGTCTTCTTTGTTCAACTGTTGGCATAAAAGATGTCTGTCTGCCCTTCCTGTCATTGCTTGTAAGTGTTTGCCATTTTTTTATTTTACCTAGTGCTTCAGTAATTGCAAACATAAGGGTTACAGCTTTTGACTGGCAGATTAATCAGCCACAGTGGTACCTCAGGTTAGGAACTTAATTCGTTCTGGAGGTCTGTTCTTAACCTAAAACTGTTCTTAACCTGAGGTACCACTTTAGCTAATAGGGCCTCCCACTGCCGCCGCCCCGCCACCCTGCAATTTCTGTTCTCATCCTGAAGCAAAGTTCTTAACCCGAGGTACTATTTCTGGGTTAGCAGAGTCTGTAACCTGAAGCGTCTGCAACCTGAAGTGTCTGTAACCCGAGGTACCACTGTACAACTGTAGTTGATTAATCAATTATAATTAATCAGTTGCATTGTTAGATGCCCCTCCCCTTAGCTGCGTAGGCCCATGGCTCAATTTATAGCTTGATTAATTAGTAAAAATCACATTAATTGTGTAATATTATTTAATTAATTATAAGCTCTTGTTAATAATAACGCTCCAGCAAATGTATCTGAACTTGTGCCATCCCCTGTCTAGTGCACCTCTGGGAACATACCCTTTCAAATCGCACTCAAACTCCAAGCATCTTGTATAGCAGGATGTTGCCATTTTCCAGCTCAAACCAAATAAACCTGCTTCCCTCTGTGGTGCCACTTGAGTTTTATGTTCTTACAGGCATATATAGCTACTTGTCTAAATTAGTATTCTCGCCGTTTTAGAGAACTGGCACTCTAGCAAAAGGTTACGGCTCTGAAATATAGGGATGGAACTAAGGCGTCCTTCTTTCATTTTCCTATTCCAACCATAGCTGACTCTTGTCTAAACAGTCTCAAGTTCACATTGGAGCACTCTTGTCTCTGTCCACTCAGCCACAGATGCTCTTTAAACTGGGTCATGACCTGACTCCTTCCTGACCTCCATTGTACTACAGGGGAAAACAGACCTCCAATGTAGTTCACTGGTCCTGAGTCAAAGATGTTAAGGCATACACTGGACTGCCTCCACCCCTTCCCTATCAAGGAAGAGTGGGGCACCAATCAACTGGTATTGATTGGCCTCCCTAGCCCCCAGCTATGCATCTCTTTTCATAGGTGCATTGCTAATTGCACATATACTCTTAATAGCACCATAGAGAATGTCTGCTGTATACTCCTAGACCTGATTGGGGGGGGGGGGATTGCACTATTGTCTGCAATGCAGACTTGCAATTCAACTCCCAAATGCCTCCCCTTCACAATGCTCCAGGAGTTCCACAAGTTACAATTAAATCAAAGTTATATTCTTTATGACAGAAATATTACACTAACAGGGTGTGATGTTCTGCTGTCTCGGTTCATGCATTTCAAATTTTATAGGATTTTTACAAAGCCACATGGCATCTCTGAAGTATTCCAATCTCTTACTCAGCTTTAAAAAATTAAAAACTAATCAAGCTAGTCAAATCCCTCTGCAGGATACTAAAGCAGCATTATGAATCTGCCAAAGGAAAAAAATATACTTACTCTAGCATATACGTTTTCAAATCTCACTCAGATTATAGTATGTGTATAAATAAAAAGACCAAACCAAAAATATCCTGTTTGTTCTTTCTCAAATTTCAGGTCAATTTTATACCATGTTTTCTTCATTCACACACAACAACCCATTAATATGTTTCCCACTTCTGTAAGTACCAGAACAAAATGCTCTATAAGTGAACTGAAACTTTAAAAAGACTGCTGGAGATTTGCAAACATCAGTGTCGCTGATCTATATTTGTGAAGAACTGAAAAATATTAAACACTAATGAATAGAAATATTTTCTAGTGGGTGCAGGTGGTCAAAGTTCATCAGGTAAGCATGTTTTACATTGCATTGCACACCAGATGGTAGTTAGCCTTATCGATTTTCATGTCTGCTGGTACACAATCTGGTGGAAAAAAACAAATGTATTGCAACAGGTAAGAAATATGAGACAGCAGCCTCCTGCTATGGTCCTCACACTTCCCTTAAACTTCTTGTGTTACAGAGGATGAGAGATTACTATTATCATTTTTTCAGAAAAACAAGGGCTCTGGCGATTGATGACATCTTTCACCAACATCTGTGGAACTGTGGTGGTTCTGAAATAAAAGGCATACTGTACAATGAAGTGAGCTCTAGTCCACAAAACCTTATGTTGTAATAAAATTGGTTAGTCTACATTGGTACCACAAGATTCTTCTTTGTTTTTGGTGCATCAGATTAACACAGCTACCTCTCTGAAAAATGCTGTGTTATGGTGATTATCTGTGGCATAAAGGTGTTTCCTAGAAAACTGGGTTTTGGTCCATTTAAAAATCACACAGTTAGAGAAAAGGGAGGTCCTTCTGCCCAGAGCTTGTGATCAGAAGTACCTTTTCAGATGATGGTATGGTTGTGGAAGGGAAATTCTCAGCAAGGTTTTTTAAAAACCTGTTTGGAGGTATACTTGGGGCTCCTTGGAGCTAAAAGGTGATATAAAAATAAACAGCAATATTCAATATTAAGTATAAAACAAAAAAACAATGATGTTAAGAACAAAACAGTAGGGCAAGGAATGCAAATGAATCCTTTACACTCTGATATTCCTTGCCATTTTTCAAGGGTAATTTCAGCAGTGGGACTTCAAGCAGCCCCTGTTAGTTAAGTATCTGTAGCATTCTGCTTGCAATATAGGCAGCAGTCTAGACATTAATATTCAGCTTATACCACAAGCCTGCTTTATTCTCTCTGAAAGTTTGACCTTATGGCCATCAGGCTTTTTATCCTTTAGTGTGTAGCCAAGCAGGCTGTTCCAACCAGGTGAAAGAGCTGCTAGAAACTTAATAGATCTCTATTCCCCAATCTGCTCCAGAAATGATGTTCCAAAGAAGTGAAAGAAATGACCCTGGAGAATGTAGAAACACAGCGTTCTGGGATGCCTACAGGCAGAATCAATAAGGGTCAGCCAAGACATATGTCCATACACTCTTGAATAACATTAGGAAAGGGAATCAGAAACCAATGTGCTGTGCTCTGCCTTATAAGTTTAAACAGAGCAAATACCTTATTAAATATTTGTGCCGTATAATGAAAATGGGGGGAGTGAGGTTTGCTCCATAAAAACCCAGAGTGTGTTTTTCCCATCCATCCACCTCAAAACTGCAATCTTGCACTCCAGGTAATGCCGGGATCGAGGGCAACCATAACTGAATCTATTTTGAAGAGTGTTAAAAGCTGTTGCAAGTGGAATGACTGCTCTGTACCTTATGCAGAGTAGAAATGAATGAGTTTCAAAAGTTTTACTGCAAAACTATCTTAGGCTAGTTACAAAATAAAACATTGCAAAAATGCAAAGTAATACATTGCAATTTAACAAACTAGCAATGTGGCCCAGTCTTCTTTTTAGTCCTTATTACAGTCCAAAAACTCTCCTCTCTCTGGTCTCAGAGAGAGAGATCCTATCCAAGCATCTTGCTTGCTCAGGATCACTAAGCTGAGCTTCTACTGCTGCTGGCTGTAAGGACTAACTAAAACGCTGAGTTCTCAAGTTTCACCTTCCTGCTGTGAGAGATCCCTTGGGTTTCCCCTGCAATCATTGATTAGCCTAAAGACTGAAACAGAAACACCAAGCCTTTTATTGCCGCAATTACTAAAGACAAACCTCTCTTGCCTAATTCAAACCTCTCTGCATAGCATTTTAACTTAAATGCGTAATTTATTTTATGCATATTAAACATATCTCTAAGAGAGGGGATGTTCTTTAGCACAGGATCTCCCAAGTCAAATGGCTGAAGTAGGGATGTACTATTTAATTAACAAAGCAAAGAGAAAAGCAGGGGGCAGCCTTACCATTAGACATACAGCAGAAGCTCTAGGGCAGGAAAAGCCAACATGATGCCCTCCATATTTTGCTGGACTACAACCATTATCCATGATCATTGGACATGCTGGCTGCGACTGATGGGAGTTGGAGTCCAGCAACATCTGGAGGATACCACCATGGCTAACTTTGCTGTACAGCAAGAGCTGTATAGGCGCCTGGCTGTTCCACTACATTGCAATAAAGATACTTTCAATGCTTGTTGTGCACCTCCTACACCAGCCTGCTGCTCTCAGGGCACTATCCCATCACCAAATTCAACTGCCAGTCCAGTCAGTTTCTGTACTTTGGTAGAGCTGTGGGAGGGGAGAACACCATCTTGTACTTTGTCTCAAGCAGCAAAATGTCATGGGTTGGCCCTGGACAGAAGGCAAAGATTTCAGTATGTTGGCCAATGCAAAGGCTTCATACTGCCAGCCAAACACAGGGACTGATGTTATGCACCCCCATTCTTTTCTAAAGAAGGATTTGAGCCATGAGCAAGCACAGCAGGCCATCTCCATAAGGATGTAAGAAGATCCTGTTGGCCTATCTAGTCCAGCATCCTGTTCTCATGGTAGCCAACCAGATGCCTATGTGTAACCCAAATGCAATGTGTGAAGCTGTGCGAAAGGGTGAAGTGGATCACTGCTATCACTTCCATAACCACTGATCCACAAGTGAGCATACGTTCTATAGAACTATACTTACATAGTTACTTAAATTAATATAAATGATTACATTATATTTTAAAAGTAAAAACAGAGCTATTGGAATTTTGCTGTTGCTTAACTAGATTATGGGTGTTCATTTTGTATTATGGGTGTCCATTTTGTTTGCCCTGCTCCAAAGCAGACAGATTTTTTTAGGGATGGCTGGGAGTGTCACATCAGGATTGAACTTTATGTGTCACCAAGCACCCTCAATTATATATGAGCAGCATGAGAATTTTTGCTGTGTCAATTGTTACTGTAGATACAACTGGAAAGCATTACATTTCTCTGACAGCACTGAGGATACAGAATTCAATAAATAGTGACATCTTTGCTGTTTCAGAATGGACTGAATTTATTTCCAGATTTTAGATACAGTAATGTGCTTCAGATGTTCCAGCCACTTCACAAACATTAACAAACTAATGCCGTGTAAGATAGGCTATATTATAGGTAGAGGTAGAATCCAAGAGGCAATGGTTTGACTAAAAAGGTTGCAATCCCAGAATTACCCACATGGGACAAAGCCCCACTGAATTCAAGGATTTCCTTCTTCTGAATAAGTATGTACAGAAACCAGGGACTTCTTAAAACACTCTTAGCCTGCAAGCTATACCAGTTTCCTATGTATTATTTTCAGTCCACACATCAGACCATTGCTTTTGTTAAAACCATTACATGTTTTTATAGTTATACACTGGAGAGGGCAGCTACATCATCATCATCATCATCATCATCATCATCATTATTATTATTATTATTTCATTTATCTACATCTACAATTATTTAACCATAATTTTAACATTTTCAACTTCGACTCCCTTCCCCCTCTTTCTGCAGTTCTGTACATTTCTTTTTGTCCTTTCCTGCATACTCCAAATTGTCTTAACTTATTCTTTTAATAAAATTTTCTTGGTCTATATACATTCACTACTTTAATAACTGCAGGATAGACAGTCATTATAATATACAGTCGCCATACTCTAATCAAATGGATGCTTCTTCACCTTTTCCAGGGCAAAGAAAAGTATAAACCAAATAACCTAACTAGATACTAAGGAAGAATTCATCCTGATAGACGTGGCAGCAGGTCAAGACCTTCACCCCCTCTGGCCAGTATTCACTCCACCTCAGACAAAGGGGGTTCTTTACCTATAATTCTGTGCAATACCACGCTAGTTCTCATTCTCTATGGGCACTAGAAAAATACCACACAACTCTCATAGCCTTTTCCCTGCTCTGTGTTTAATTGCCTCTTCACAGAAACAGCAAAGGCCTCACCCACCTCATAACTTCCATGAGGCAGCAAGGCCTGTAGTATCCCCTTTGCCTTTCCTCCCTGCATCCCTGCCCAGCTGCTTCTGGCTGAGATGCTCTTACCATTGCCAGGACAACTTTGGGGTTTGCTGGGCTGTAGAAGCCGAAGAGGCTCAGCAGTGGCTGGTCTTGTGGCTTTCCCCCGACCTTTGGCTGCTTTGTCAGGACAGCGATCCTTTATCACCCACAGTTATTGCAGATTTGGAGACCCATTGACTCTTCAGCTCAGTTGCCTTGCCAGGGATATATTTCAGGGCCTCACAGTGTGTAGGAAATCCACAGTGAACATGACTGATAAGATAACGCTTCTGCAGTTCTGGTTTCTAAAGCCTTCCCCCTCCCTTTATCTGAGAGACACAGATTGCACTGTCATCATTGAAGGGGTACAGTAAAGGCTACAATCATCAGGACCCACAGGAAAGGAGGCCTGTGGAAAACCCCATTAAAACGTTTTTAACAACTTCCCCACCAACAGCATCAATCAGAGGCGAGGCCAGTCCCCAAAACAGATTCAATCGCCATCTCCGTGGCACAGCTGGGCAACAGACTTCACACCGCTTCACTCCAGAAACTGGATTTATCAAATAGTCTAGGCACCGGCCTATGGGCCTTTTAGGGGCCCCACAACAACAGATTAAAATAATATTGATTTGATTTTGAAAGAAAATTACAAAAACTTATTAGGAGATAACTTGTGAGCCTCCCCCCACTCCCCAAGATTTAAACTGTCATGGGGCTTCCACAAGGTTGAATTCGGCACTGCTGACTGTCACATATATCTACACCCATTGTTCCCAACTTGGGGCACATGCCTCACAGAAGACATTTTGATTTTTAAGGGGGGCAATTTGGAAGCTTGTTTAGACCAAGTCAAAGACCTTTTAGGCTTCCTCCATGTGAATAGGAGTTCACTTTTTGAATAATAATTATATGTCACTATTTTAGAGATGCTTAGGTGGGGCATAGCCAAAAAAAGTTGGGAACCACTGATCTACATGCTTCAAGGTTCCTCTCAGAACACATCCCGAGATCTATATTTTACAGCCAAAAACTTTTCAATGCAAATACATTTGCTCCGTTCCCTCGAATAGGGATCGCTACCTGAAGGAATTCCATAGTGTGTTTCTTAAAACTACAAAATGGATGGGCGAGACCTAGGGTTTATTCTAAGCTTGCACACATATGTAACCCATGCTGTCAACGTTACAGTGGTACCTCGGGTTATATATGCTTCAGGTTACAGACTCCGCTAACCCAGAAATAGTGCTTCAGGTTAAGAACTTTGCTTCAGGATGAGAACAGAAATCGCGCTCCGGCGGCGCGGCAGCAGCAGCAGGAGGCCCCATTAGCTAAAGTGGTGCTTCAGGTTAAGAACAGTTTCAGGTTAAAAACAGACCTCTGGAACGAATTAAGTAATTAACCCGAGGTACCACTGTATTAGGAGCAGGAGAATACATTGCAAAACAAACAAAGGGCATATTGACTGAGCCCCTCTTCCTCACTAATGCCACATGCTTAGTAGCCTGTGCCTCTAGGAAAATTCCAGAAGTCAGTCTGGAAGAGGGCCTTCTTCACAGGAGTTTGGAGGAGGCCTGGATGTTTGTTTTAAGTCTGCTTTCAATAACTGAAGGTTTTTCCAAGGTTCCTGATCTACCACCCGATATTGTTACAAAATTTTAATAACCAAGAGGAAAGAGAACAGGAGGAGAGACAGAAATGGCAAGTGAGGGCCTTTGAAAACACCTTGGACAGTAGGCCCATCCTCACAGTCAGTTTCTTTTTATAAAATGGCTCTCACAAAGCTACAAAGGCTTATCTAGGAGAGGGCCAAACTCAAGGGCTAGGCCCTAAAATGAAACCATTATTTTCCTAGATCTCCATAGGCAACACTGTTACAGACTCGGCAGCACCGTCTTCTGCATGTCTGCTCAGAAAGTAGTCTCTTGAGTTCCACAGAGCTTATTTCCAGGTTAAAGACTGTGGCCTTGATAACACTGGGGACTCATTAACTACCTCATCATGAAATATTCTGTTTGCTATCGAAGGCCAGTAATGACCTTCTGCCATCTGCAAGCAAGAAACCGGTCAGTCTCCAAGCAGGACAGTAAATGGACAGAAATCTAACAATAATGACCACATTCAGAAGCCAGTGGGAGAACATTTCAGTCTCCCAGGATATTCCACTGATGATCTCAGAGACATTGTCCTTCAATTAAAAAAAAGGCTTCAGATAGGAGCTCCAGAGTGAAACGGCTGAAGCAGAATTCATTTTTGAATTATTCGCAGAGTTTCCAATGGGGTACACATGTACTAGGCCCCAAGGAAGCAGGGCCCCCAGACTCTGAGCTTTCATTTAAAAAAAAAAAATGAAGATAAATCGAGCATTTCTAAAGAAAATTAGAAAACAAAACATGGAAGCACAGTTCCAAGATGGCAGATACGGAGAAGCTGCTGTTGCTAAGGATGCTTAATCAGTGTTGCTAAGCAATCAGAGGAAGGAATGCTGACCACCCCTCGGAAGGGAGGCCTCTTAGAGAAGCAGGAAGAAATCAGAGAATCTTGTTGCTGCTAGCGTGATGCTGGATGGAGGAGAGTCTGCCTTGTGGTATGTTTGCTTAAGCACTTTCCACCTTGTCCACATTATTTCATTCACTCCCCAAATGTGCTGCTTGGTATGCTTTACTTGGAAGTAACTTCCTTGAAATGAATGGTGCTTCCGTCCTACTGAGAAAAAATGGTGACATTTCAATGACCTGTTCCGCGCCGCCGCCACCCCGCTCCAATTTTCCATGTCCCACCCCCCTCACTACTTATTTGCTTGTTATCACCAGGCTGTTATTTATTAATATACAGTAAAGCAAAAATATAAAATGCAAAATGAATAAGCAAATACAGCCAAAAAAATTAAAAAGCCCCTTACTACTGCAACAAGTTACCATAAGTGATAAGCCAACTTTAAAGCAGTGATGCTTTTTTATTCAACAAAGAGAGCAAAATGTTGTGCGTTTGTGTTTTGCTAAGGGTTGTGAAACTGCACACTCTTAGAGTATTTATCACCTGTTGTTGTATAATTATATTTTGCTGCCCCCGCTCCACAAAATCTCAAAGCTGTGTATGTTGCCTTCCCCTTCCAGCTTTTTATCTTCACAACAGCCCAGTGATGTAGACTAAGCTGATCGTTGGTATTTCTGATGCCAAAGTTGTAAATGTGCACATACTTAGAGTTTTGTTTGTTTGCTTGTTTGCTTGTTCATCAGAGTTGACAGACTTGGGGGGGGGGCGTATTTTGTAGTAAATTTGACTATGAAACATTGCAGTAAAAGCAAGGTGGAGCTGCTTTTCTGGCTTTGTGCATGTCTATTTTTCTTCTCGTGATTTGTGATATAGTAGATTTGTATCCTGCCTTTCCATTCAGGAGCTCAAAATTGTGCATCTTAAATGCCCCTCCCCCTTTTATAGTTGCAACAGCCCTGTGAGGTAGGCTAGGTTAACTTTATTTAACCACCAGAAACAAGTATGAAAATTGCACCAGATTCCTAGGTTCAGCCTTTCCGGAGGTAAAGCTAGATCTTGCCAATAGATTGTGGGTGGGTCTATGTAGGCGGCTCAATCCATTATCAATATACTGGGCCCAGGAAATCCTGTTGGCATTGCTGATTGATTAATTCAGATTTAATCAGAGTTTTGGAATCTTTCCAAGCAGAATTGAGCAGTTGGTCCATAGGTAGAACTGTCTCTGTACCAGGTGTATGTAGCTCTGTTCAGGTGTCCAATATCTGTGGGCACCAAACACATGAAGGGGTTAATGAAAACCTGTGTTCAACGTTAGTCTAAAGGTGGCCATGTGTTCACACGCATAGGGCTTTTTCCGTGAGAATGGGAATCCTGCTCAATCAGGGTTTCCATCCCCATGGAGGAAAGCTTATACATGTGCATGCATCTCTCTACAAACTGATACTGAACATACAGTGATTGGGGAACATGCTTGATATATGCACTGGCAGCTGAGAATGGGGTTGGCCCATGTATTCTTCCCAGCCTCTTCACGTATTTCTTATTGTCAGGGAATCAAATGCCTGTGTGAATAAGTACATATACATATATATCAAGAGTCAAGAACCATTCTCCACATCCTACCCCACCCCAACCGCCACCTCAGATGTTGCTGATCTACAACTTGGCCTGGGGTGATAGGCTTCATAGGTATCTGCCAAGTGAGAATAATGTTTCATGGATCTGATGAAGTCGCACAAATGTTCTTGCTATAATAAATCAGTCTGTTAGTCTCTTCGCCACAGGAAGTGTTGTTTTTGCAGCAGCAGACTCACATAGCTACCCCTTTGGTGATATTATACTTCATTCTACACAGGTATTTAGCCAGCAAGCTTAATCCTTCCACAGGTATTGGTTCAAATACAATATTTTAGTACATGCATAGCTGGGTGTACTGGACGCCAATTCTCTGAAAAAGAATGTTTTTATTACTGTTGTTAGTATCATTGGCTTCGCAGAGAGACTATACAACAGCGTCTTTGTGGAACACTCAGCAGAGATATTTACTCTTCTAAGGGCTGTTTCCTGTGTGGGAGTTCTCCCAGTGCCTTAGAAAACATAATCCGGGTAAACAAAAATTAAAGAAAATTGAAGTATGAGGACTCCTTAATATTACTAAGCCCTGGAGGTTGAACATAAACATTGGAACAAGGATACTACTATTATTTGCTTGTTTACCTTTTCTTGTTTTCCCCCCTTTTCTTTTTTTGTCAAATCAAGGCCAACTTTCCCAGTCATTGAAACAAAATCAACTTGCAAGTGGAAAATGGGAAGTTCCCATGGGAACTAACAACCAGCCTGATCTACAAACCAGTCATACTATGTAATAGAGTACAAACCAGTGTAATATTGCTTAAGTCAATGGGACTAATGATCTGATTCCAGGATCTGCTGTGCAGGCCCAGTAGTGCATAGAATAAGGCATATGGGGTGGAAGCTGAAGCCATAAACCAGGCATGGGGAAACTTTGGTCCTCCAGATGTTGCTGAACTACAATTCCCATCAGCCCCGGCAAGCATGGCCAGTGGCCAGGGATAATGGGAGCTGTAGTTCAGCAACATCTGGAGGGCCAAGGGTAAGGGTTAGAATTCCCCCCTCCCAGACTAGGTGGTAGGATAGACCTCTGTCTGAAGCCCTGGAGATCCCTTGCCAGAGCAAACAGTAACCTAGTTGGCATATACACTATACCTTTAAAGCACATTGGAAACACATTATTTCTCTGCTTCTTAAAAGTTACCATTCCCAGCAACCCTTTACAAATTACAGTACCGAGGAGGGAAATGAGCATAGAATGTGTTTTAAAGTATAGTCCGTATGCAGCCTTAAATGGACAAATACTTGTTTAAGGCAGCTTCCTTTGTTGTGCCGTAGGCACAATGCAGCAAAAGCCAGTGGCTGTTCCTGTCCCTGACAGCCATATAAGAATCTTTATTTTGTTTGTTTGTCTGTTTGTTTATCAGATTTCTATACTGCCCTTCATCATAAGACCTCAGGGTGGTTCACAGAATAAAATACAGGATAAAAACAAGTGAATAAGCAAAACAAGAAGTATGCATATTAGAGCCTGGGTGACCTTTTCTGCACAACTATTCAAGGTGCAGAAGCCCTGTATTGTTTTTTATCTGACCACCAATCAAGCAGATCTGGCCCTACCATTAGACAGAATGAGGCAGCTGCTGGAGATGCAGCCATTCCCCACAGCTACTTTCCGTGAGCCATTTCCATCTTCTTGATGATGCCAGTCCAATCAGATTCTTTATGTTTAATGGAGTGGAGGCCACCAACTTATCCATTACTCACACAGGAAAATACCTTGAGCCAGTCCTGACATTAAGTCATTGTTCTGCATTGGTTTGAGTACACCAGGAGGTGTTGAGACTTCTTCCCCACCCTCCTTCATTATTTAGCATCCAGGAGGTCCAAACCCAATAACAGCCTTGCTAGATCACTCTTAAGGCCCATCTGGTCCAGCATTTGGTATCCAGCAGCAGCCACCCAGGTGTCACTGGCAGCTTAGAAGCAGGGTGTGAAAGTAGTGTCCCTCCCCTGTGCTTGGCCATCACCTCAGCATTTGGCGATCCTCTTATTCCTACAGTACCGCAGCATAGTTTAGTGAGACAGCTTTCCAGAAAAGGAAGCACAGAAATCATTGTGATGCTCAAAGACAAAAAGCATGTGAAGAATTCAAGTGACAGTTCCTAGTGAACGCGTTCTCTGAGTGGGGATCCTTCTGTAGCCAAAATGGAAGCATCACATCCAAAAGCAGGGGGATACACAGATTTGTGTGATATTTGCATGTAATTTATACATATGGTGCAAATTTAAGACTATTCTATAAATTTAATTAGAAATACAGTACTTTACACCATACTAGGGAAGACTTGAGATCAAAGTAATCTGTGTGCCTGCTTATTCTCCTGTCCAGGTACTTACTGTTTAGATGGGCAACTTCAAGGTCCCCATTCTTGCTTCTGGTGATGGCTCTTTATGTATAAACCAGACATAAAATAGCCCTTCAAATAGAGGAATGAGGAATGTCCTCTGTAAATCAGGACATGTGGCCACCCTACAGAAAAGGTCCTCATCAGCAGGATTGGGGACAAGGTTTGCAGAAGTACAACAGATATTTGGAGGGGGGAAGCCTAAAGAGAAGGGAACCCAAAAAAACCCCATGAGGAGGACTCAGCATGCTGTGTAGCCACATAATGATGAGTGCCTATTGAGGAAGGGGAATGAAACTGAGTAGCTTGGAATTGGCAGAGCTGTTTGGAATAGGGAGAGCTGACTGGAACCCTGAACAAAATCACTCTATGCTGCAATATTTTCTCACATGTCCCTCTTGGAGGTTAAGAATCTCCATGGTGCATCTGGGCACTCCCAAGTTTAAACTTTGGATCCATTTGTTTCACAAGTGATATTTCCCCTTTTCCTAAAAACCTTGTCAGTCCTAGCAGCAAAGAACATCGAAGCTGGTATAACCAGTTAGTCATGTGGACTTGAGTATAGCTATTGGGTTTAGGTCTGGTGGGACAGAATGTAGCTGCAAAGCCGCATGCTCCAAAACAATGACAGTGACTTGGAACCATTGGAACCATTCTGAATTACGTAGCTTGAGTTCTGCATCAACTATGATTTGTAAATAGCATTCGTCTTTCTGGGGTTGATTCCTCAGGCTGCTCTGATCTTAAGGCAGTGGGACCAATGGAGAGTTAACATAAAATGCAGGAGGTACTCGGGGAGGGTTGTGGCTCTGTTTAAGGGTTTCCCACAGGCATTAATCTGAAAACAGAATTATCTGCTCACATTTGGTCTGATATAGCAGCCTGTTATTAAGTTATTATCTATCTATCTATCTATCTATCTATCTATCATCTATCTATCTATCATCTATCTATCATCTCTATGGTATTTATAACACACCTTTCACCAAATGATTACGGTCTGTCTTAGGCTGCACACACACCATACCTTTAAACTTAAGCACATTCACCCACCAAGAGTCCTGGAAGCTATCATTTACTCTTAAAGGTAAAGGTAAATGGACCCCTGACCATTAGGTCCAGTTGCGGACGACCCTGGGGTTGTAGCACTCATCTCGCTTTATTGGCCTAGGGAGCCGGCGTACAGCTTCCGGGTCATGTGGCCAGCATGACTAAGCGACTTCTGGCGAACAAGAGCAGTGCACGGACACCGTTTAACTTCCTGCTGGAGCGGTACCTATTTATCTACTTGCACTTTGATGTGCTAGGTTGGCAGGAGCAGGGACCGAGCAATGGGAGCTCACCCCGTCGCAGGGATTCGAACTGCCGACCTTCTGATTGGCAAGCCCTAGGCTCTGTGGTTTAACCCACAGCACCACCCGTGTCCCCTATTGTTTACTCTTACAGAGCTACAATCCCCAATACCCTTAACAAACTACAGTTCTCAGGATTCTTTTGGGGAACCCAATTTATAGTGTGTACCCAGCCA
Source organism: Podarcis cretensis (assembly GCF_951804945.1). NCBI lineage: Eukaryota > Metazoa > Chordata > Lepidosauria > Squamata > Lacertidae > Podarcis > Podarcis cretensis. Next base: position 85,558,517 of record NC_137173.1, read on the forward strand.
TAAGGTGATTCCTACTTATTGAAGGGGATGTCACATGAGTGAACTCTCCCCTTCTCACAGACATGCCCTATTAATGTTAGTAGTAGTAGTTCAATGTGGTTTTAAGGAACATGAATGTGAAGTTACAAGAATATATGAGAAGCTGGATATATATCCCTGCTATTTATTGGTTAATTCATTAATGTTTACCTACAGCTTAAACAATATAATCCAAAGAAAAGGAAATGGACAGGAAAACAAAATAACTAGGGTTGTCAATAGATGTTTTATTGATTGTTTCCTTCGTGTACTGCAATTTTATGCAAGTGTCTACTCAGAATTATGTGCACATTGTGTACTCCTAGGAAAGTAGATACAGGATGGCATCCTTAGGGAACAACCCTCCAGCAAAATCTGCTGGGATGAGTAGGTTAGGATCTTGTGGATCTCCAGCTGATCCAGTAGGTTAACTTCCTCCTCCTCAGCTCAACCCGAGCTACAGTAGCAGATCTCCACCAAGCCCAGTTGGTGTAAAATGGTGTAAACCCTGAAAAAGGGATGATCAAGGGGACATTCCTGTTTGTGGTTGGGGCAGGATCAGTGACGGGAGACAGACTGGATCCTAACCTGGTATAAATTAAGCCAGCAAAAAAGGATGGTGTAACTCAAACACTATTTCAGTGGCTTGTTTTCCCTCTGCCAGGCTTAGCCTGGCTCAGAAGCCCCACTCCTGAACAGAGTTTGGATCTGGTGTGACTTTACACCAGCTTAACAACACTGGCTTGCTTCTTGCGCATAAAATTGCTCCTGTTGTAGATTATCAGTTAATGAATACATAAATGCTGATTTGCACAATACCAAAACCTCAACACATATATGCCTTTCTGAGACAGTTGTGTAAGGCAACTCACAATGTAATTCAACAAAAGCTGCCAATCACTGCTTTTGTGGAAATGTGCCTCTATTACAATAACACCCCATAATTAGGAAAAATAAACCTGCACCCTTAATCCCCAGTCCCACTAATTGAACCTTCTCCGTCGGTGAAGTCAATTGTCTCTCTCCACTAAATGAGCAAATTATTTGAAAATATAATCTGAAATTGGCTTTTTTAAGCGGAGCACATGATGAGAGTGTGCATTTCTGAAGACAAATGGAACTGTGCCTCGCACAGTCAAGGTGCATACATGCTGGTTGGTGGCAGGAACGATGCAACCTGGGAGGAACTAGGGATATCCTTTCCTAAGGGCACAAAAGGGCACTATGTGTGCCAAACTACCATGGGGTGGGGGCAAGGTAAAAAAATAATTATTTTGGCTGTACTTCCATGCCACCCCACATCCCATGACCATGGGGGGGGGGGGGACCTAAGACTCTAGCACCTGTAGAGCCCAGAGCCCAGAAAGTCATCACAGGGTGAGTGGCTGCTCGTTCTATATCCTTTCCGATGCTTGTGAATAAAGTCTTTCCTGGCTTATTGGCGTCTTTCCAAGGTAAGGCGCAAAGAACACGCTTTCCCCTAAGAAGGCCAACGGCAAATCCCAAACCTGGGAGGCAGCGAGCTTTCTGCAAACTGCCCTTAACTCCGCGCCCGCGCATACTCGCGCGCTGCTCCAGCTATGCTTCTAAACTGGTTGTGCTGATTAAAAATAATAATAATAATTTGCTGCTTACAAGAGAATAAACGAACAAAAAATGTGTTCTAGACGCAACGCGCTTATTTCACGTCCCCGCGTCCGTAGAAGGTTTGAATTTCAGCGGGGCAGTTTTAAATACGGCGGGGAGGGGCATTTAGACCCCTTTAAGTTCGAAGGGCGGAAATATTCCTGATCTGAAGTGGGTCTGGATTGCTCCCAAACTGCTTAGGATCGGAGTGCCGGGCTTTAAAAATGTATTAGTACAGAACTACCCCAAGCTTTTCAACTGCTCGGTCCACAAGCCAGTTAAACCTGAATCTTTAAATTAGAGCCCACTGTCACCCGGGCTCCTAAACACGTTCAGGCTTGAGGCAAGACTTGCGAACTTAAATTGCCCGTGTCCACGTGTCCGTTAATACGATATTTATTTTTGGCAAGCTAACATGTATTCCTTCGAAATAAGATTCTTTTTAAATTAATGTGGCGAACCTTCCACGTAAAGGTGCTTGGAATCGGGTTGTAAACTGACAATCCCTCCAAACCGAGGTATTAAACCAGTTCAAGTTGTGGCGGGAGCGTTCTCACGACACACCATTCACTTTTCCCCGTTAGCTTCTAGGACTGGAAGAATGGGTTTATTTGTAAGTGTAACCACTTCCCATTCCAATCGTCGTTCAAGATTCTTTCAAACAAAATGGTTTTTAGATCGACGTGCAGCTTGGAAACGACTCCGGAGTCACCTTCTTTGGAAAATCAGCGGCGCGCTTTCACACGTGCAGCTGAATGCGGTTTCTTGCTTCAGGGGGTCCTAATGAGGGCGCGAATAAAATGCCCATTGTCCCGGATGCGCATTCCATTTTCAAATATTTCTCTCCCCCACCCTGGCCTCGCGGACAGGATTCACACGCGTGTACAAAAAAAGAACGCGAGACAGTGGGTCAAAGACGCTTCGGGGCGTCACGTGTGAAAAGGCCCTTTAGTATTCCGGGCATGCGCCCCCACTAACTTGCCTTGACAAGGCAACAAAGCCTTTTAAAAAGCAGCCATGCAAGTTCCCTTTGCAACTTGCCGCAAGAGGCTTCTGCAGGCGAAGAAAAACCCAGCGGCTAAAACGGAGAGAGGGAGGGGGTGCATTTCCTAATCAAAACAGCTTTTCCTTTAGCTAATTAAGCCCCCTCCTCCCTCCAGATAGGGTGGGGGGCTACACGGAGTCGCCTCTCTCTCCTCCCCTCGCCAAAGTCTTCCTTCAACGGGACACCACTTGAACTTGAGACTCCATTGTTTCGGGGGATCCTGAATGTTTTTAATTAAACACAGCTCTCCCCCTTTTCTGCTCAGAAAATATCCCCATAATAGGTTTGGTTCTCTCTCCCTCTCTCTTCTTCTTGTTCTTTTTTTTTTTAGTTGTCCTGGCAGCTGGCGCTTGTTGGCTGTTGTGTTTGAGCAACGGACTGTTCAAGAGCGGCCCGAGAAATAGCTCCACGCAGCCTTAATAGACCTGTCGGGACAATGAAGGCACCTTGGAAAGGAAACAAGCCGAGCGCAGGGCGGCCGAGGGAGCCGTGGCCAAAGGCGCTGCAGGGGAAAGAGGAGAGGCGGGCTGGGAGGGAAGAGGGGACGTCCTTCGCCATCCTCCGAGATGGAGCGACCCGCGCACAGCCTCCCAAGCCCAGAAACTTGGGGAGGAAGTTTCTTTGTTTTCCAGGGGGAACTGACTTCCAAGGAAGGCGGCAGCTCTCCAGCGCGCTTCCTCCGCACAGGAGTCCCCTGGAAAAAGCCCTGCCAAGTCAAGTGAAGCTTTGGATCCTGGCCCCACGCCTTGGACGCACCTCGATCCCAAGCAGAAAGTGCCAAAACCCAATGAGCCTTTCCAGCTCTCCGTGGCGTGCTGCATTTATTACAAAATAAGCTTTCCACTTCCACAGATGCGATAAACTTAATGGGGCTGACTTCTGAATAGACATATAGACACAGAGATCTGTTTGGGTGCAACCTGGGGGCGTTTTATTGGGAGTAAGCCTTACTGAACGCTATAGAACTTGCGTCCTAGTAAAAATGTATAGGGCTGCGGGGTGAAAAGGGGGACAGCTGCTCTGAAAATAAGTTCCAAGTCGTGTAACTTCCTAGGTAATAAATTTAAACGCCGGTTCTTAATTTCAGTGAGGATGTTTCCCAAATGAGGTACAAAAAGCATAAATGGCACTATCGTCCTAATAATTCATGTTATTGATAGTATTAATCGCGAAAAACACCATACAATATCATAAACTTTATTTCTAACTAGAGAAGAAAATCGTACAAGATCCGGAAAAAAGTGACCTTTCCTGGCCATGTAGGATCGAGGCGCGGGTCGCGTTTGATAAACCAATATAGGGGCGGTTTTCACAAGTGACTATGAGATGCGCGCCTTCACTTGTGAATGTTGTTAATGGGGACAAACGAAATCGGGAGGTGACCGTGGTTCCTGTTGTTTTTTAACCTGAATCTTAACTTCTGGAGAATATAAGTTTTAGAAAGAAATTGAAGGCAGGAGAGGAAAGCGGGCCGGGAGTGCGGCACCAGAAGTGCAAATATTTGCGTGCGCTGCTTGCTTCCCCAGTTAAATCGAAAAGCCTCCGACGCAGCGCTGGAATCCGGTTTCTGAAGGCGCCGTTCATTTTACGCAGTTAAATCTTTCCAGGGTTTGGTCTTGCTTGAGTTCCGTTCTCTGTACTTTCCCTTGGAAAAGATGATGTCCAAATTCCATGCCTCGAATATCGCTTTGCCTTTTCCACCCATTCCACACCCCCCCCACACGTACATACGTGGGTATCCAACACTAACAGACGGATTCGAACTCGCCACAAAGGTCCCATGTAGCACCGCTATCTCTGCCGGGTGTTTTTTTTGACGGGGAGGGTACTATACCTAGATTTCCACAGGATTCTCTCCCGAGCAACACGCGATCCTAACTGCGTTTAGCTAGAAGCCGCCGCGCCCTTGGAGTCAGTAAGAGGACAATGGTTTAGGATCGGAATGGAAAGCGCGGCCAAGAGGCCGCGGTTTGAATGAATTAGATCAACAGTCCAGGGACCCTTGGAGAGACCTCAGAGCTACCGAGAGAAGGCTAATTTATTGCCTGCGTTGCCTCACTCCCGGTGGCCACATCCCCTTTTGGCTGGAGTCAGGTCAGTTGCACAAAATTTTAAAAGGAAAAGAAACGTCTCTCTGTAGGTGGGGCGGAACGCTAGAAGAATATTTCTGCCAGGAAACCTCCGTCAATAATTTAAAAAAAAAATGATGGAAGGATACTGGCCAACTTAACCAGACTCTGAGCCGTCCAAACCGCAGCCAGTGGAAACCGTTTCTGCCTCTCATCGAAGCATTATTAGTACCAGCCCCGGCTTTTCGCATTTGCCCTCAACATAATCCACATGGCAAGATGTCTCACTGATGCCAAGCGACTTTCTTCCTTTTATTTTTTGAGTCGAGACGTATGTTTAGCAGACATAGCCAATGCTAGTCCTGCTCAGAGTAGACCCATTGCAGTTAATAAACCCAATCCAGTGGGTCAACTCTGAGTGGAACTTAGTGGATGATGATGATGATGATAGTGTGCCGCCCATCTGACTGGGCTGCCCCAGCCACTTCCAACATATATAAAAATGTAACAAAACATCAAATACTTCTGCCTTCAGATGTCTTCTAAAGGTTGTATAGTTACTTATCTCCTTGACATCTGATGGGAGGGCGTTTCTATAATCCATAAGAAGGGTCTTTTCGTGTGGAATGGTGCTGTAAATTACTTAAGTACATTTCTCCACCGTCGCTCCGGATCTAGACTTTACAGCGTATGATCACTGAATTCAACTAAAAGAGTCCTGGCGCGATCCCATTACAGGTACAGTACTGGGAAGCAAGGCCCTCTGTCTACAAGAAGGCTTGCTCGTGGGAAAGTTTGCACAGGGTTGTTTCACCTAAAAGGGCTTCACTTGACCAAGCCCTGCTCCAGGTGGGCCTTTCTCTGCTGGTGTGAGACCTCCTAGATGCTTACTTCGAAGTGCATCACGGAGTGCATCACACAACCCGGTCAGCATTGCAGCTTGTGGGCTAAACGGATGATGCCAAGTCCTCTTGTGAATGCTTGTTGGGCCTGCTGAGGGCAGTGGGTCTCTCTCTGTCTAAGATCTTTCTTCTTGCTCGGACCATTACTTTGAGTGGTCTCGACTTCCAAGCAGGCGTGCTTTAAAGTCTCGCCTCTCCGCTCCAGTCCTAAATGGGATCATTTGCAGCTTGATCTCAGATGAGCTTCAGTTCACCTCCGCGTTGATGATCCGGGTGGCATTATCTGGCCTGAGAAGGCGGGCTGAAAAATAAAATATAACAATCGGCAGGAGTTGATGTTTCGCAGGGCAAAAGCCGACGATCTGCGGCGTTCGTACTATTTCGAAGTGGCACGCTTACCTGGAAGTAAACGCCACTGAAAGAAATGGGGACATACCTCCAGATAAAAACCACTAGAATATGGGGTCTATCTATACTCCCATGTGAAGGATGGAGGGCCATACCATAGGCAGAAAATAAGCACATTGCCACAGGGGTCTGAAATCTATGTACTTGCAAGCCAGCGCTATTAGTTTCAGCGACGATCGCTTCCAAACGAGGCGTTTAGGCGTGAGTAAACCAGCTCCCTTGACTTGGAAGCGTATTTACTTTCTCGTTGAGTTCAGGGTATCGCTTTTCCTCCCGAAGTATGATGAATGCACTTTGTCTAAAGTTTCTTGACGCCTCTTTAACGTGTGCCAGACGTCGAGGTCGTAATTTTTACCACGTGCCCACTTTTTGATCCTGAGTCAATTCGACTACCCACTTCCAAGGATAAGCGTCTGGAGCAAGTGGAGTGTAACGTCGATTTCAGCCGCACAGAGCCTCGATCCTGAGTCAAAGCCGGGAGGGAGGAAAGAGACACAGCAGGGCGAACTATAATAAGCCCTAACCCTGCACTGACCTGCTTTTAAAACGTGGGAAAGCGGCGCTCGGGTCAAATAAACGGTGATTCTATGTTGCCTAGAAAGGGACATCTTTCGACTTGTCTCTACGGTTGCCGCCCTAAGCACACTTACAGCGCCATCCTATACAAGTCTACTCAGAAGTAAGTCCCATTGAATGAAATGGGCCTTGTCTTTACTTTTGTTTTTTTAGTTCTCTATCCCTTTTTCTTGCGGGGATGTAAGGGAAGTCTGTAGACAGTATTGTACCTCGTTGGTCAGAGGTACATTTCTAGCCTTCCGGTATTTTAGACAATGAGTGAAAAGGAATAACTGATAAGGACTAGATACGTGTTTGCAATTTTATATAATTTCACTGTGTGTTGTTAATTCTTGGCACAATTAAGTAAGCATCTTCGACTTCCTGTATTTCCGTTCTGGCAACTCCGCTCTGGTTCATATCTTCAGGCCTCCTTGGCAACACAAAATGCTAGAAGCCAGACGAGGCCCCTGGTTGACTGAGATACAGTCCGTTTGAAAAGAGGGACTTACTAGCAGGTAAACACATTTAGTTGCTTGGAAATGGATTGCCTGGAAATCTAACTGTTTGTATTTAAGGACGTCAAACCTGCCAGAATAACCACGAATTCTTAAGGCGGACCCACCTGTCATAAATAGAAATCCACGCCTCGCTATGGTTTTTTGGGGGAGGTTTAGGGAGAATTCGAAACCGTTCCAAAAGGCAGACTGGTCTGGGAGTATTCATATACCCCAAATATACGCACTTGATAGTAGAATTCTCAACAACGAATAAGAAAGGGAAAGAGTCATTAGAAGCTGGTCTTTGGAATGAAAAAAATTAGTTCAATTTTTCCAAATACGGATCGCAGGAGTCTACAGTCAGCCATTTATTGCAACTCCGGGTATCCAGTTTACAAGACCATAAACCCTCCCCAGCATTTATCTAGAGAAATAAAAACCCTGGAATGGTGTTTTAAAATTAAGTTGTATTCAGCTCGCTCCAGTTCCCAGTTCGGTGACTGCTCTGCTCCCCAGAACTCAAATATTTGAAACCTCTTTCTAAGGGAATTTATCTCCTCCTCCCCACCCCACCCTTCTCGCCTTCCTCTTCAACTTGAAGGGGCAGAAAAGGTTAATAAGTTAAAGAACTGCTCTGTTCCGGATTACTTAAGTATCATGCTTCTATAAAGCTATGATCGAATAAGAATGGGTGGAAAGGGGAATGAAGCACTTCAGGGCATATGAAATCAGGGTGGGGTTGCGACGGAGGGACCCGCGTGGATTCATACTTTTATTGAAACCAGAACTCCTGGTTTCTCCTGAAATTGTGGGACAGTTACTTTGCCTCCCTGGTAAAAGTGATGTGTTAGTGTTTTGATACCGCAAAACTTTGCGAGATTAAGAGCTGAAAGTGTGGCCAACACCTTGGATATTCCTCAACAGCCCTTGATATTCCAAAAGGTTTGATCCACTGAGGACCTGAAGGGGTTTCACCTATGGAATAGGCTCTGGCACCAGCAAGGAACAAAACATCTCACCTGCTGAGACCTCTCTATTGAAAAGAGTCCTGTAGGGGCCTTCTAGAGATGCATTCTTGTTCCTTATTTCTGTAATGAGCCCGACTTAAAATAACTTACTTTCTTCCTTTCGTTCTTTATTTTTTTGCGGCCTGCCTCCCAGTTTCCCTGTTTTTTTATTACATTGGGCACCGCCCGGACACAGCTTCCCGCTGAAATCTGCTGTTGAGCGAGTGAGCAACCCTTTGCCCTCTCTCGCAAGGACATAAACTCTACAAACGTGCTTCACTTGCCCTGGATCGAACCTGTTGTGCCAGTTGTTTTATGGTATATATCCTAAGCTGTTTCATTCCATCAAACACTTTGTGCATTTTCTAGCCTAATGTATATACTCTCTCTCTGTGTGTGTGTCTCCTTTCACAGTTCACACGCTATTTAATTGTACAGGATTCTTTCTCTCTATGTCTCTCTCACACACTTCCCTGAACATTTCTTTTCTCTCTCTCCCCCCCCCCGTTTTTTTAAAAAAGATCTCCCTCGCCCTCCCCCATGCCTGACTTCAGTTTCCAGGGAGTCGGCTTGGGAGAAGAGATGCCAGACTAAACAGTCTCTGATTTTGCCGCCGCCATCATAGTCGGTCATTTTGCCGCCATCATAGCTGGTTATTTCAATTTTGTTTACTGGAGACGCCCCAAAAGTGCCGGGTTAATTTTTGTTTAATGGCTGGAGATGAGGGGGGCACGAAGCGCCAGCTTCGTTGGGTTAGGTTCCGTGTTTGTTTGGGGTGTTGTGCTCCCTCCCTCCCTCTCTCCCCTCCACTACCCCCACTCCTTTCAAGGTCTAGTATGAGTGGACACGTCCCCGCCTTCTCAAATCCGTCGCGCTTCCTCGCTGCGCCTTTGATCCCGGAGGAGAAGGAAGCGCGCGCGGTGGAGGAATGTGCGGCGGCGGCGGCTCGGCCTGAACTTGGCGCTAGCCTTGCCTCGCAGCTGCAGGCTTGGGAAACGGGTTGCGCGGTGGGGAGAGAGAGAGAGAGAGAGAGGGAAGGAAGAGCGGCGGTGTCAGGCGGAGGTGTTCCGTCTAATAACTCCAGCCGTAAACTCTCCCCGTTTAAATTACTTCCATCATAAATCAGTGCGCAAATGGCGAGCGAGCGCAAAGAGTTGGGGCTGGAGACCTGCTGAGAACCACGTGGGTGTGGAGTTTCTCTGTGTGTGTGTGTGTGTGTTTTCTACTCCCAGACGGCTCCCCCCTCCCTCTCCCAGCCATCGCCTTTCTCGAGGATTCCGGATTAACAAAGAAGTTGTTGGAAATGGGTTTGGAGCGAGAATGGTGCGCCGCTGCACGAGGCTAGGCGAGAGCAGCTGGGAGAATGGGAAAGTCCTGACTCGCCTCCCCGCTGGCTCCCATCTATGCCAGGCAGAAATGGGCAGAGGGAGAAAAAGGCAGGCGAGGACTTACTTTCGTTTTCTTCTACCCCCCCGACCCCCAGTGGTGCACTATGGGAATTTTAGACCCGGGACAATGGTTTTATTACTCCCCACCCCCGCCGTTTAGAATGATGGCCGTGTGAATTGCCACACTTACTCCAATACGTGGTAAGCGCGCCCTGCTGCATCGAGGAGCCCTAAGTGGGGCCCCTGAACATCCGTCCATCAAATTCTGCCCCATGGTACCACCCTTCCTCTCCACCCTCCACAGAGCAACCCAGCAACCTAAACGCGTAAAGAGCTCCCTTTACCAGAGGCAAGGAAACGGAACAGCTGGCGGCTGGGAGAGTGGCAATGCGTACTTGGAAGGAAGGTGTCTTGGGACAGTTTAGCTGCTGCAACCCCAGAAGTGGGAGCTTCTCCCTTGAGTAAAGTGGTTTTTTCCGTCGCTGCAATGGGCGCTGTGAATACTTTGAGGATCCAGAGCGAGCCTAGACGCGTGTAGATGGAAGTGAGTGTAGCGGCTAAATCAATTAAGCTGGCAGTCTACTAGATGTTTATTTAGGAGTAAATCTGGATTAGTTGAATGGGACTGAAGATGGTAGCTTTACAAGAGCATGTTTACTGAGGAGGAAGTGCCACTCTAGTCGATGGGGTTTTCCCCCCAGGGGACAATGCACAGGATTACAGCCTTAATACTGTGTCTGGAGCTGGAGGATCGGGTACTCCAGAGGCTGCGAGTCCAGTCGCACTTACCTGAAAGAAAGTTCTGTTCACGGGCCTTAATTTCGAGTAGACCCATTTAAGTGCAGATGTAGACAGACTTCTAGGGAAAGCTGCGATCTCGTGCTTCCTTTATCTGGGGAATAAGCCGCCCTGAGCAAATGAGATCTCCTGCCGTAAATAACAGATGCGGAAGTCCACACAAGAAGTAAAGCCTATTGCTTGCAGCGCAGTTTATGAGTAAGCGGGCTTCGCTTTTCTTTCTTTGGGTCGGGGCAAGCAAGCTGCTTATCACCACTGTGGGCTTGTGTACCTGAACCCGAAGCGGGCTTACTCCGAAGTAAACAACGGAAGTAAGCCGTGAACCCTCCCATTGGTACTCCTTTCCTCTCTGACTGCAATTTGGGCCTAAAAGTCGAAATGTGGAAGGCATCTATTGTCCAAGGAAAGGTTTGTTGTTTCGTAGAATCACAGAACGGTAGAGTTGGAAGGGATCCCTAGGGAAATCTAGTCCAACCTCCTGACTCTTTTGCCCAACGTGGGACTCGAACCCTCGACCCTATTTTTTTGTTTTCAGAAGAGGGCGGGGCCTGGAAGGACGCCTGTTTCCTTGGTGCTCGTCCGCTCCTGGCCCGGAGTAGTAGCAAGTCAGGCCGATCCTCTTTGGCAGGAGGCGTCGCCACGCGGCCAGCAGGCAGTCTCGCCTGGGCAAGACGCGCGTAAAATATCGCCGAGGGGAGGAGAAGGAGAACGAAGTGGGGGAAAGTCGAGGCTAATTAAATTCTGCAAACGGCTCTCATTAGTATGCATGACACACCGGCTTTCACGTTGATCTTTCTGGGCGGATCAATACCCCCGCACCATAAATGGGGGGGGGGTGTCGCCTGGGGGTGACCTTTCCCTCTCGCCCTCCTGTCGCCCAGCTGGCCCCAGTGCCACTCCCTCTGGGGTCCTCATCTCCCCACCACCGCCACAACCCCGCTTCAGCCCCACGACTTCTCGGGTGGAGAAGGGAACGGGCAACAAAATCAAGCGAGAGAGGAAGGAGCTGCAAAGGAAGAACAGCTCTGAGCAGGTGTCATCCTTGCCAGAGCGCCCACAAACCACCCCGCACGCGGCAGCCATCTGGCACGCCCAGATCCCGAGCACGTGCGCTCGAAGGGGCGAATTCCCTTGGGATCTGAAAGGGAACCGGCTAGGCCCACAAGGCAAGCCACCTCCCCAAGGCCCTTGCTTCTCTTGCCAGGGTGCCCTGGGTGCTGCTGGAAACCCCCATTTCCCACGGGGCAGGTGGAGGGAACCCTGGAGTTTTGCACCCCAGGACAAGACGTCTGGGTTGGAGGGAGGCGGCCTTCCCCCAAGAGCCGGCAGGAGAAAGCGGAGGAGATTCCTTGTGGGAAGAGGAGCCGTGGAGAGAGAGAGAATTATGTTGCTGAATTATCCTAGCCGAGTTGTGGGGGGGGGGGCCCTCCTACTGTACGCTGTCCTGACTAACTTGGAGGGAGGGTAGGATCCTCTATACGTACCGAAACAGCTTACTCTGAACACGACTTCGAGCTGCCTCGACTCCTGTTCCCTCACATCTATCGGCGTTTTGCTGCCTTGGAACACCCAGCTCCATTTAATTATGGAGTTTATAATTATAGACCATTTTGCAAGACGTCGCCGAAGCGGGGACAGCGCCAACCTCAATGTCTTGGCTTATAGGAGGTCGCGTGGTTAGGATCGGGTTGGTAATGGACCCCGGTGTCTTAGCATGGGTGGCGGATTGAAATTCGACTCCCTGATCAAACACTGCACATTTTAAATATGCCCACCGCACCCTGGTAACCGAAAGACACCTCCCCTAATATTCAACCCAGGAAACTATATATTTTATTGATATATTTATAGGGAGATATTTCTTATCTCACTGTAGACGGATGAACAGATCACCCTATATAGTTTATAAAATTATTATTTACTTATCTCCTGTGTGCTCATGTGTGTGCATGAGACCGATTCCTTGTCGCTTCTGAGAGCCATAAATTGTCGTTGCTACCAATGCTACCAATGCACTCAGTCGGTGATGGAGAAAGGTCTCGCCAGTCACAGGTTTTCTGCTTGGAGTAGGGGTGGCAGAGAGAATCGGAGTCGGCCCGGTTCCCAGGCAGGAGCACCTCCAAAGGAAGTAAACGGGGCCAAGGCGTTTTGTTTTGGCTTTTCCTCTCTAGACTTGTGAGGCCTTTGAAGTGACACTCTCTCTCTCTCTCTCTCTCTCTCTCTCTCTCTCTCTCACACACACACACACACACACCCCTGTCTTCCTTCTCCAGCCCTTTCCTGCTGTGGGCGGGGGAAACCGACCCTGTCTTTTGGGATATAGCCTTCGGCTTGCGTATGAAGCGTTAAAAGCATATTTACTGAGAAACAAATGCTATCATTTTAAAGAAGACCGACTCCCAAGTGCGCCCTAGAATCGAAACGGAGCAAGTTGCTCCACTGTCTTCCCTCTCCCCCATCCCACTGGCCCTCCATATCCCACTGGCCCAGCCTTGCAAAGCCAAAGTCCCACCAGATATGTTGCATCTTCCGTTTGTGTAGCATCTTGGCTAAGCTCCCTCCCTCCCTCCATACCTGGGGGGGGGGTGTTCCTTTGCAACCCACTTGCTAAAAAGCCCCTCTGGTTTCCAGGGGAGTTTTCTTTCCAGTTAAGTCTCAGGTTGCAGGCTGAAGTATACTTTTAATGAAGCGGAGTTTTTGGAAATCCCTTGGCAAGTATCTTCCAGTTCAGCCTCCTCTCCGAACGTCTTGTGCGCAAGCCCTTGCGAGTCTTTCCAGAGGGGCTTGCGGAGGAGAACGTCCTGGAGGGTTCGCTCTCTGGAGCAATGCCTGGGCAGCGCGATTCGAGGCGCGTCTCCTCGGAAGCAAGTCCCGCGGGGAAAAGTGGCTGGAGCGGGTTTTCGTGCCTTGACGTTGTAGTAGGAAGGAAAGCACTTTCCTCCAAAGAACCGCCGAGTAACAGCCCGATCCTATGCACCCTATCTCCTTCAGTGTTTAATAGCAGTGGGATTTGCTCGCAGGTAGGCGTGCCGAGGATTGGAAAGGAAGCCTTAAGAGAGAAGCTGCGTTAAAGCTGTTCGCCGACGTCCACTTATTTGGGAATCGACCCCTTTCAGTGCTGAGGATAGGGTTGCTGTCTACTCTGGCTGACCTTGACCTCCATTTATCCTTCGCCTCTCCGTGGCTGGGCAGGGGGCAACCTCCGTCCCGAGCATCAGCGGGGAACCGACCATTAAGTAAGGTGTCCCCAGCGGGGCCCCGTCCATACAAAGCTAAGCACTTTCAAGTCCCATTGGTAACAGTGAGGCGCGTGTTGCAAAGTGTCCCGATTTTCGGCTGGATCGTGCCCAACTTCCAGAGGGAAAGCTTCTGTGTCGGCAGCGCAGCCCAGGAACGCCCAAGCGAGCAGTCACAAACAGCATTTCCCCTCCAAAAAGCAAGAGGAGGTTTTCTTCGACTGGCTTGAAAGGAGAGAGGTCGAGCGTGCTTCTTTGGTGGAACTCGGTCCCACCGAAATCCACCTTCCCAAGTCAGTGTACTCAATAGCAGAAATGGATTTCCCGCAACTGATAAATTCTCCTTCCGCCTTATTGAAAAGGAGGCTGGCTTGGACCCCCTTCGACGAGTTTGTCTTTAAGATTTTCGAAGCCTGCCACCCTCTACACACACTTGCTGGTGAGGGAACGGTCCCCGATGGACACAAAGACACACCCTCCCGAGGAAACGCACGCGGGATTGCGCTGGAAGAGAAAATGTTAAACCAGATTGTTTCAGATCGGGCCATTTAAAACTGGGATTCCGCAAATCGGTTTAAGTTATCACTGTACTGTGCCTGCTCGCCAGTTCAGGTCTGGCAGGGCGGGTAAAGTCCTCTGTCCTTCGTACCTTCCTGGGAAGTTCACACACACAAACCACACACCTCTCACTGTTTTTAATCGAGCTACCTTTCCATACACAGTTCTTTGGGGCTGCTGTGGTTTAGCAACCGGTTGCCACTGCATCGGTAACGCGCGCGCCGGTTCTTCAGGTTCCCTTTTACAGATGAGAGCGCAAAGTGCCGCTACTAGTCCCCATTCAACTACTTAAGTTGGTATTGCATACTTACAACTTACGTAGTTTGACACTGCCGCATATTTACTCCTAGCACGCAAGAGCACATCCTACTAGTTATAGCACTGCTCGGTAATAGAACACGGCGGCTGCTAGTCTGGTTAAATGTTGTTGCAATCATCACAAATCATAATTAGGAAACATAAACGAAACCAAAGGCGGGGGAAATCTTTGCAGAATAAAAGCTGAAAGACAGACTCAAACCTGAGCGATTGGGGAGAGCTGGAACAGAAGGGGAAAAGGGGGAAATGTAATAATAATAATAATAATAATAATAATAATAATAGCGTATTCTAGTTTTTTAGTCATTTCTGGATATGCATATCCGTTTGACGACTCTGGGTCTGCAATTTTTGCAAGGATTTAGCCCTGATCTCTACCGATGTATACTCGAAAGTAAGTCTCGTTGAATCCAAGGAGACCATTTCGCGAGAGTCTGAAGGGATGAGCAACTTTCGGGGTTTCCAGACGGACACGGTGGAGTGGGGGCTGCCTCTTTCCCTCCACTAGCTTTTTCACGCAGCTGCTTTGTATTATTTATAGTGCGTTCTATTACATACATCCTAGACGTATGTTCTCTCATGCATTATACAGGAGAGATGAGTATTGGAGCCCACTTTCGTCTGATATCTGTATCTGTATCTGTAAACCTCCATCTCCTGGGCAGGTCTCTATTTCGCCTCGCCATCCGTTTCTAAAGCTGCCTGGGTTCCCTCCCCGTCCAAGATGCCGAGTCTGTGGGTGCTGGCTGGCAAGACTAGGGCGATGGTGGCAGCCAAGGCCAGCTCAAGTTCAAGTTCAAGGCTAGCCTAGGGGCAGGGGTGGGGGTGGGGAGAGAAGAGTCCAGAGCCCAGGGGCCTGAAGGGAAGAGAAGGCTGCTGATGTCAGGCAGGGACCCGGACCACTTGGTGGAGAGCGCAGTGCCCGGGCGCGCCCGAGGCTTCTCTGTTTTTTCAACCCAGCCTTGCCTGCAGGTGTGGGTGGGTGCCGCGGTGGGACCCGAGGGACATCGGGGAGGCTGGGGAACGGGCGAGGACCTCAAAGCTGCGGCGTGTCATTTGTTGGTGTGGGCTGGCCGTGATGGGGGGCGACTCGGACGGACGGCGCTTGCTTCCTCTGGGGAAAGCAGAGCCGAGGAACCCACAAGCCTAAGGCCAGCAGCACCGCCGTCTCTCGCCCGAGCCTCTTCCGGAGGGATCGAAGGGATCTTTCTCGCTGACCCTGCAGCCGGGGATCCAGGAGTCCCCCTTCCTCCAGGTTCTGGGAGACACAAAAAACCAGGAACAAAGCCGTGGTCAGAAACAGAAAAGGAGAGCGCAGAGACGTTCCCACTCTTTCCCCTGCGTTCAACTTTAAATCAGACTTAATCTGGTGGAGGCCATTGAATGGCGGGAGGGAGCGGGCGCTGAACAACGGATTCCTCTCTCTCTCTCTCTCTCTCTCTCTCTCTCTCTCTCTCTCTCTCACACACACACACACACACACACACAGCCAATTTCAATCCAACGCTCTTTGGGGCCTCTCTTGCCATTCTTCCGACCGTGCCCTGCTGTAGTTTCCCAGCCAGCGAGATCTCTCTCTCCCAGGGATCAGCGCCATATGCTAATTCCTTTAATAAAATTGGGTTGGGTTTCTCTCTCTTTCTCTCTCTCTCTGGCCTAATATTATTAAGGGAGGAAAATGAGATTTTAACAGCCATTTGATTACTTCGGGGCTTTTACATTATGCAGCGGAGAATGATTGAATGAATGAATGACTACGAAGGAAGAGACCGCTCCAAGTTGGGGAGTAAAGGAAGCGTGCCAGGTTGTGTTTTTTGGACCGCAGCAATAAAAAATAAAAAATAAAAAAATTGCTCCCTCAAGGGCATCCTCTTCCAGGCCCAAGCGCGAATCTATCGTCCCTGTTCCCCCCGCACCAAACATCAGGCGAAAAGCTTGCCCCAAAAATGAAATTTTACTCGGAAATAGGTCCTACTGTGCTTAGCGGGACTTGCTCTCGAGGAGGTGGGCCTAGGACTACAGTCCAAGGCTCTTCTCTTCCCTGCCAAAGAGGGATAGTGTTGCTAACATAAATTCCAAACAGGGTGGGGGGTTTGGATGGAATGCAATGAAAACAAGCGACTGGGCTGGAGAGGCAAATGTATCGTTTGAGCGGTTTTTGGCTGGCGCTGCGGAGTTTTGTGAGAGGAGTGCCAGGAGCACACTTGCACGGGGCTTGGAAAAAAGGGGGAAGGATGCGTGCCTCTTTTGGGTGCCCAGGTGGCTGGCACTGGATTTTGGGCAAATGCCAGGCTTTCGAAGGTTTTTTTGAAGGCTTCACAGTTCAATTCCACGTCCTGGTTACTAGAAAGTGGCTCATAAAATCAAAGCATGTCCAAAGCACTGATTCTGGGTTGAAGTCAAGAGGATAGAGGAGAATCTACAATCTTGCAGACAAGCAAAAGTTAATTTAGGTCATCATTCTTAATTATATACCTATTTACTCATGTAGAATATTATTTTAAATTATACACACACACACACACACACACAAACAAACACACACGCACACTGGTAAATTTGGGGTGGGGAGAATAATTTTGTTAAAGCCATATCCAGCAAATTACACAGCCCCTAAACTTTTTGTTTTCTTAGCCATTGCATCTTTAACACATACTGTCACACCAAAGTCATGGTTGTACTGTTCCCCAGCACTACAAAGAAAAGGGGGGGGGGAATACTGCTTTTTTAAAGCCTATCTGATTCATCTCTTTTTTCCTCATCTTTGGTGGAGGGGAAAAAATATATATTAGTACAGATAAATGTGCAAAATAAAAAGCATAAGAACTATTCTAAACAAGGGAAGAAGTGTTTCCAACTTTTAAGGAATCCAGAGTTTTATGGAGAAGGATTTGGGATCTACTCCTAGATTTAAAAACAAATTGTAAAGCATGTGAACAGTGCTTAAAAAATAAACTTAACATAAGTACCAAAAAATCCAGATTAAAAATGGGACCTTTCATAAAAGTAAAAAAGGAGATAAGGGCAAACTACAAACAATAAAGGTTTTGACAGTCTATAAGGGTATAAAATTGACTTGAAATATAGGAGACTGGCAGAACTTGGAAGACTTTTGATTTTCACAGGGAAAAAGGTGAAACACATGCTTAATTCTTCCACTGAAATGGCCCTTAAAACTACTAATCTTTGACTAGATCCAGCCCTAGAGTTGCAAAGCCCTGTGTAGTTAAATTCCACACATATTTACCCAGTAATGTCTTCAATTAAATTTACTCCAAGGTAAAAATGCACAGGAGTGCAGCCTAGGAATATCATTCTTGGTATGATATTGGCTTTGCAAACCCAGTATATTAAGTTACAGATAGTAACTTAAGTATATTAAGACAGGATGTAGATTTGTTTTAAATACTTAGTTAAACTGATAAAACTTAGTTTTTGTATAAGTTGTGCCCTCATGTGATTTTAATCACATATCTAAAACATTTTGCAGGGTATAGTAAATTTGGCCTTTCTTAAGGCACACTCTAATCAACATAAGAAAACCTTTGACA
Source organism: Podarcis cretensis (assembly GCF_951804945.1). Classification (NCBI taxonomy): domain Eukaryota; kingdom Metazoa; phylum Chordata; class Lepidosauria; order Squamata; family Lacertidae; genus Podarcis; species Podarcis cretensis. The sequence continues at coordinate 85,576,496 of NC_137173.1, forward strand.
TACCAAGAAAGAAAGGAAAGTAAAGAAAGTGGGAGGGGAATGTCAGTCACTGCAGTTTCAACACATTTTATTATATTTCTGTATGCATTACTCTCAAAAAAAAAAAAAACATATCACAAGAAATGATGAAACCACATGAACCTTCAAATAAAAAAATTCTGAAACAGTTTATGCTCACAATTGTACATATTTATAGTTAAGAAACATTCTTTATAAATACTGTTTCCTCTGTAGCAAGTTAATACCATAATTTAATTACAAATGGATAAATATGGCAACAGCTATTTACACAAGGAAGGGTGTTATTACGGAAAAAAATCCCTAACGGCACTACGTTTATTTCCCCCTCCCCACAAACTTCCAAACAGGAACTAACAAATAGAACTTGCAAAATGCACTAAAACATCACATGTAAATCCAGCTAACAGAAAATACATTCACAAGCATTGGAAGAGGAGGAGGAATCAATCTGGGTTTGTTTCGAAGAACGGCATGGAGACTTTGGCACGTGTGTTTTTTTGTTTGTTTGTTTTAAAATCTTTCCAGTCTATAGCTGAATGAAGTTTACAATCAAAGTTGCCTCTTTTTTTAAAAAAAGGAACACAATATTCAATACCACAATTACAAAAGAAACCATTTTGCTTCCACTTTACTTCCCCCCCTTTCCCTTTAAAAATGGGTGAATTTAAAAAAGAGAGAAGGAAAGAGAAAGAGAAGGTGGGGGGAGCTAACAAGAGAGAGAGGACAGGAGGCAGAGAGAGAGAGAGAGAGCATCACTTCTGGGAGAGAGAGAGAGAAAGCGCGGGGCGGGAGGGAAGAACCAAATCCATAGTTCACAAAGTGGACCAATTTCTATACACCGAGAAAACTTTATGATTACCACCTCCTTGGCGGAAGGAGCGAAGACTCCTCTATGTACACAGAGAGTCCGAGGGGGATGGAGGCGGTGGTTGGGGGCCGGCTGGTCCCAGGACCGACGGGTCCTCCCTCCTTGTGTCTGATCTTTTGTTCCCAAGGCGCTGGAGGCGGGAGGGGCGGCAGGGGTCCCCCCTCGCCGGCAGAACTGAATGTCCGCATGGCTCAGGAGGCAGCGGGTGTCCCGTGGCGGGTAGAACCGCTTGGGCTGCTTTTAATCCTTCCTTTTCTTTCTTTCTTTCTTTCTTTCTTTCTTTCTTTCTTTCTTTCTTTCTTTCAAAAGATTTTATTTTCTCTCTCTCTTTCTCTCCCTTCTGCTGCTTCAAGATGTCCCAGTCCAAACAAAAGGGGGCGGCGGGGTGGAGAAAGAGAGAGAGGGAAGGCGGAGAGCGACTTCGACGGCGGCTTCCTTCCTTCCTTCCTTCCTTCCTTCCTTCCTTCATTTTCGAGGCATCTGGCTGGAGCGGCGGCGGCGGCGGCGGCGGCAGGGCCAGGAGGCCTCTTCAGACGTACCACTCGTTGAAGTTGGACGTGAGGCCGCCGTGGCTGGCGCTGGCTCCGCCGCTGCCCGCTCCTCCGCCGCCGCCGCTGCCCCCTCCGCCGCCGCCCGAGCTCCCGCCGCCGCCGCCTCCTCCTCCCGCTCCGCCGTTGCTGCTCCGGTGTACCGCCGAGACTGCGGCGGCAGCGGCGGCGGCAGCAGCAGCAGCGGCGGCGGCCGCTGCAGAGGACAGGTTGCTGGCGGCTGTGCTTTGGGTCTCTGCGCTGGGGGACACCAAGCCCGGCGGAGTGGACGACTCGTAGCCGGAGCTGGCCGCGGGCGACGACTCGGAGCCTTGCGGGGAGGATTCGTGGACCTGCCAGGCCAACAGCGAGAAAGCAAACTAAGCAACTTGCGTTGAAAGGACACAGAAAAGGCTCCCAGATCTCTCCCACCCGTTTCCTTTCCTTCAAGACGCTCAATAGGCTCAGCACCGCCGCCGACCCTTCCCCAGTGCTGAAATCCTACATTTAGTAAGGTTGCATAAATCCCCCTGAGTTAGTAACAGATCAGGAAGCCGGGTTGGAGCCCAAAAGGTCCCTCTCTCCCGGCTATACACAACATTTTCTTTGGAATTTGGTTTGAAGCAGGTTTATTGGGAAACCACTCCGGTTTGAGCGGGACTTTCTTCCCAATAACTCCGCAGCCTGGGGCTACAGGAGCAGTGAAACCCTCCCCCGCCGTCCTGTGTGTGGCCCCGTCCTCGGCACCCCCTTCCCAGGCCCTGTCGCGCTTCTCCGGCTTACCTTCATGTGTTTCCGCAGGGAGCTGGGGTGGGTGTAGGATTTGTCGCACATCTTGCAGAGATAGGGCTTGTCCGAAGTGTGGACGTGCATGTGCTTCTTTCGGTCGCTGCTGTTGGCGAAGCGTCGGTCGCAGCCCTCGAATTCGCACTGGAACGGCTTCTCGCCTGCAAAGGAGGAGAAGGGGAAAAGGCCAATTCGGCGTAAGCGCGTGCGAACGGGTCGCCCGGCTGGCTTCTGTTCCAATCCACTTAGCAGCTAAAAAGCGATCTTTTACCAAGAACTATAAAACAAACATTTAGTGGCTGAGAGATCTTGGAAGAAACTTGAACATCCTCGGGGGTTTTTTGGTCAGCTAAAGGAAAGCGACCTTCTTTTCGTATGTGCCTCTGTTCATTGGCATCGGATCTTTAAATGTTCGTCTGAGAATTCCGCAGGAGCTCAGTCGAATTTAGGATGTGAGGGAAATGAGTTGGGTGAGTTGTGCAGGGGATTATGCAGCTTCGGAAAGAAATACCGGGCCAGGGTCCCAGCTAATACAAGGAAAACGGGGGAATTCAAGAAAGTCCTCAGGTCTGTGGTCATTGTTTTTAAAAGCGCGATTCCCCAAGGAACCCAATAAAGAGATTTGCGTGTCTCTTTCGGGATGCGTATTTCTTTTGTTTTCATTCCAACTGGTGTTGCATTTAAAAGCCAGGCCAAGGAGCCTTTCCCAGTTCGTGCATTTAAAAACAGCCACCAGAACCAACCCCCACCCCCTGTTTAAACCGCGTCAAGCCGCAAACGACTCCAGATCTGAGCAGGCTGCTGAAGTATTTTTCTCCCCTTTCATGCAAGGACATTGGAAGTCAGTTCTCAAAATATCCGCTGGGGATGATGGGGGGCGAAGAGGGCGAGAGAAACCGAAGCAAAAAACACATGCACTACCCTCCCTTGGAATTTTCCTAGAGCTTCTTCGCCCCTTCGCCAGATTTCCGAGCAATTTGTAGGTGTGAGAACTCAAACACAGCCACCGCCGGATCCTTCCCCCGCCCTTGAAACCGGAGGTGGGAGAGACGCGCAATTTAACGCGAAATTCCATTAGCACCTAAATTGTTCCTTAAAGACATCCGCTCAGAGCCGCCGCCCCCCCCCGCCGCAAAACGCAGCCATCTCCATGCAAATCAACGTCTCGGATTGCTAAACCTTGTTAAAGCCCGTCTCGCACCTAAACCCGTTCTTAGCACTTCAGCAACACAACCAGAAAGGCTCACAGAGTTTTGCTCCTTTCTCTCAGTCAACACTGATGCCCGGAAATTGCTCAAATATTTGCTGGTCTTCTTTTCCCCCCGGGGCGGGGTAGGGTGCGGACCCCAAAAATAAAAATAAAAATGCTCCAGTAGAAATCTGGCCGGCTGAAGTAGAATTATCTAGGAGCCTGGGAAACGCAGTTGTTTGATTCCACTACCTGGACTCACACGATTTCTATCACCCAGAAACGCGGCCTCCTTTCTCACCCATTAGTCCTCATTTTGGGGTGGCAGCGTTAGGAAGGAGGGGAATCCTACCCCCGGAAGTTTATCAACCTTAAATCCTCTGTTGTTTATTACATGTTGCTTTAACAAAAATAATAAACTAGTGGAAAACCGCCTTCCGGCGCCCCAAGTCAGACTTTCAAAACACTTTTGCAAATGAGAAAATTTTATGGTCCCGGCTCACTCCATTTCAATTTAATGGAAAGCAGTCCCTGAAAAGCGCGGTGAAATGACCAGGGGGGCGGAGAAAGGAAAAGAGCTCCCCCCTCCCTCTTAAGGGTAGTTTTTCTAGAATATAGGTCTAAATTACAAAATATAAAATTCAGCTCTGTTTTAGATTCCTACCATCACATTTATAAAACGGCACAACTATGCCTTTTTAAACTACCCACTTATTTACCCATTTTCTGGAAACGCGGCGTTCATTGCAGGAACACCTCAGACCTGAATATATTTGGAAATGAAGCCGGTGGATTTCAAAGGAAGAGATGTCCTAGTCAGCTGCTCAGCTTTACAGATTTCCTTAAAAGTAGACCATACCGACAGGAACAACACTCGCTTCTCTTCAGGATTAACCTGTAAGGTCCCTTCGTATATTTCCAGTTATCTGCTCGGGCGGTTTTTGCTTCTTTGAAGGGAGCCGTCCCACTCCGAAGGAGAGACTCCCTTGGCAACTGACTGATGCCAGTGTATCTTACTTTCCCCTAAGTATCTGATCCCACTGCATCTCCCCTAAGTATCCCGAGGAGCCCGGCCCAGTTCAGGCAGCCTTAAGAGAAGGCAGACATTTGGAAGCAATTTTATTTTACTTCTTACGTGTTTATTTTTTACGATCAAATAAAGCAGCACTTCCTTTAAAGGGTTTGGACAAAATTAAACACCTTTCCGAGTAAGCAGATTCATGTGCGGGAGCATGCACGGGGAGGTTTCTGGGGAAAGGATTCTCCTGCTTTGCATTTGTGTCGCAGTGCCCCCTTCCCTTCCCCACACTCTCACACCCACCAACCACCCTTTCCGACCCGGCAAAGAGCGTGGACTGACCTGTGTGCGTCCTTTTGTGGATCTTGAGGTTCTCGGAGCGCGCGAAGACCTTCCCGCAGCCGGGGAAGGGGCACGGGAAGGGCTTCTCGCCCGTGTGCACGCGGATGTGGTTGACCAGCTTGTACTTGGCCTTGAAGGGCTTCCCTTCGCGGGGACACTCCTCCCAGAAGCAGATGTGATTGCTCTGCTCGGGCCCGCCGACGTGCTCCACGGAGACGTGAGTGACCAGCTCGTGCATGGTGCTGAAAGTTTTGTTGCAGCTCTTCTTGGGGCTGCTCAGCTGCTCGGGGTCGATCCACTTGCAGATCAGCTCCTGCTTGATGCACTGCTGGCGCATGTAGCGGAAGAAGGCCCCCGGGTGGTGGTGGTGGTGGTGGTGGTGCGGGTGGGCATGGTGCGGGTGGGCATGGTGCGGGTGGTGCGCGTGGTGCGCCGCCATGTTCATGCCCATGTTCATGTTCATGGGCCCGTACTGGCCGTGCAGCTGCGCCGCCGAGTAAGGGTCCGCGCGCGGGCTGGACACCTGGCGGTACTGGTCCGAGCGGCCGAAGACTTCTCCGGGCAAGCCCAGGCGCATCTGCCCGTTGAGCACGTTGGGCGAGCCCGGCGCGCCGTGCTGCTCGCCGATGCCCGGGAACAGCAGGTGGCTCTGCGCCTCGGCGTGCGGGTGGTGCAGGCTGCCCGTGGCCGCCGCCGCCGCCGCCCCGAAGAGCCCGTGCTGGCCGCCGCCGGCCGCCGCCGCCGCCGCCGCGTCGCCGAAGCCCCGGCTCCGAAACAAGAAGTCCCTGGGGGAGTTGAAGGGCGGCGCGGAGTAGGAGCCCACATGCGCCGCGTGCGGGTAAGCGGGCGCCTGCGAGCTGAAGGCCGAGCCCTGGCCCGGAGACAGCTCGTGCGCCGCCGCCGCCGCCGCCGCCGCCGCGTTGAGCTTGAAGGCGCCCAGGTGCGCCGCCGCCGCCGCCGCCGCCGAGTCCACGAAGCTGTTCTGCAGGCTCAGCTCGCGCTCCTGCATCTCGGCCGCCGACGGAGGAGGAGGGTGCCGGGCGAAGGAGCCCACGCCCAGCGCCGGGAACTGCGGCCCCGCATCCAGAAGCATGCCGCCCAGGAGCCCCCGGCGAGGGTCCGAGCGACCGGCTCTCGCTCTTCTTCTTCTTCCTCTTCTGCTGCTGCTGCTGCTGCGCGAGCGGGAGAAAGAGCCGCGCGGCGACGACGAGAGTTCAGGCGCAGGCGGCCAGCCGAAGGGTATTAAAGCAGCTGAGGCGAGGGCGGGCGGGCAGCTCTGAGGGAAGAAGGCACAGAGAGGGGAGCGGGCGGAGGGGAGGGAGAGAGAAAGGGAGCCGAGGAGGGAGGGAAGAGGAGAGGGGCGGTGGGGGGGGAGAGGGAGGGACGCAGAGGGGACTCGCCTTTCCCTGAGAGAGGGGGGAGAAATGGGGGGGGGGAAGAGCTACCCACAACAACAACAACAACAACAACAGTACCACACACACAAGCCCTCTGGCGAAGAGATGTCACACCGCCACAGCCACACCGACAGCCTCTCTCTCTCTCTCTCACAAACAGGCGAGGAGATATATAGGCACACTCCCTCGCGCGCGCGCGCGCTCACGCACACGCCGGGGCGCGCGCGAGTGGCCGGCTCTCCGCTCGCGCGCTACGCACACTCTCCGCTCAGAAAACAAACACACGGTTCTCCGCTGCGCTACTACCCCGCCCTGGTGCCCCCTCCCCGCCTTCTCTGAAATGTTCGGGTTCCCCCCCTTCTAACCACCCCTCGTTGTTGTTTTTAATATATATATATATATATATATATATATATATATATATATATATATATATATAAAACACATATATGTGTGCGTATATAGATATATTATTCCCGTTCTTCTTCTTCTTCTCCTCCGCTGCCGCCGCCACCTCCTCCGCCTCCCGCTCTGCCCGCCATTCGGTTCCGCCTCACGGGCTCCAAAGTTGCCGCCGCCGCCGCCGCCGCTGTTCTCCTCACGAGAGGGAGGAATTGGGCGCCTCTTCCCTCGCCACAACCTCGCTCGCTTTAAGTTGGGGAGGAGGAGGAGGAGGAGGAGGGGACGAGATTGAGGGGGGGAGGAGGGGAGGGGAGGGGGAGAGATGCGGATTTGTAAAAGAGAAAAAAGAGAGCGAGAGAGAGAGCGCGGCAGCCCAGAACAATAACACAGGCGGAGGGGCGGAGGGGGGAGTGGAGCGCCCAAGGTCCGTCCCTCAGCCCGGGCGCGGGTCCCACTCAGGCACCGCCGCCAGCGCCCGCCATGGAGATGCTCCAGCCGTGAGATGCGGTCCTTCCTCCTCCTCCTCCTCCTCTTTTTTGGCGGGGGGGGGGGCGGGTCGGTCCTCCTCCCTGGGCGCTGGCCGGCTTCTCCCTCTGCTCGCCTCTCGCCTCCGTCTGCTGGTTGCGGTGGGCGCCGCTGCTGTGGCTGCTTTTTATCCCCCCCTCCTCGCCACCCCCTTCTCCTCCTCCTCCTCCTCCTCCTCCCAGCCTCTCCCGCTAGTTCCTAGGCTGGACTGGCAGCTCCTCTCCCACCGCCCCCTTTAACAGCAGCCAGGCCGATCTCCTGGCGCCGTCTCATTGGTCGGCCCGGCCCCATCAATCCAAGCCTTCCCCCCAAGGCGGGCTAATAGCCACTCGCGCGTCCCCTGGTCCGACCCGCCTCCCCTCCGCTCCCCCTCCCCTCCGCTCCCGCCCCGGGCAGAGGCGAGAGAGGGGCAGGCTCGGATCATAGGGCAGCCAGAGGGTGGGTTGGGGGAGGGGGGCGCGGTGGGGAGGGGGGCGGGATCGGTTCCCAACGAGATCCAGTTTACCTCTCGGGTGCGTTTCTCGCGGGGAAACCGGACCAAAAGGACCCTTTGGGGTGGCGAAAGAGCGAGAGAGAGAGAGGGCAAGGCATGTTTTTGTTTTGTTTTGCTTTTTAAGAGAGAGATTGGGCGAGGGGGTGTCAAAGGAGAGGGAAACCACACCAGATGAGAATATCTGGGATGGAGAACATCTGCGTGTGCGTTTTGTGAAAGATTCCGAGCGAAGGTGCCATTCAGATCCGCTAAAAACCGACGGGAGTTTCCCTCCCATCGATTCCAACAGGATATGGACTTCGCTGGGAGGCTGCTGACACGGGTGTAAATAGAGATGTCTCGGAGTAGTGTAAAAGAAAAGAGCGGGTTAGTGGGCGGTTGTCAGGAGGGAGCATGGGAGCGAGCTGCATAGGGGGGAAGGGGTGTTGAAAAAAGCAACAACCCGTGATTGCAACCTTTTGCCGCTGCGATTGTGTGTGTTTGTAACAAATCACATCGCAAAGCCTCACGAACGGAAATTTGCAAACTAGATTCGAAGATTGCTAACTGAAAATACACATTACACACTCCTGCCAGTACAGATCTGTTTCCTGAATGAGCTTGTTCAGATTAATTTTTTTAAAAAAACCACCCAAACCTGCAATCCAAAGCAAATTTGCTGAGGAAATAAAAAGGGCAGTATCCAGAAATATTTTCCCTTTTTTTCAGGAAAAATAACGGCGGCCTTTCTTCTTCCCATTTAGGAATACAAATAATCTCTGTGGTCTTATGAGAATGGAAACTAGAAAAGGAAATGGGGTTGCTCCTGGGTTGGGGGTGTGTTCTATTCCCCCCCCCCTTAGGCCATATTAGCATAAGACAAAACCTTTTTACGCTTTCTGCTGTATTCTTTTGCACCTGCACAGGCCCATTTTCAAACCGATTTTGCGTCCTTGTAGGGGGAAGGAAGGAAGGGAGGAGATACAGGTACAGAGAGCTATTTAGATGTACCACGCACATACATAATGCGCACATATAAATAGTACATCATCCATGATTTCCTTCCTTGATTAAATTACATATTTATTTTGGCACGAAGATGCATTTTAGTCCATTGAAAATGCTGCAAGAACGGACTTGTTCTTTCTAGCTTCCTGGTATAGCTGTAGGCGTGGATCCAGGCGCTGAAAGAGCCGGTTTTTCGCTGTTCTCAGGACGAGCGTGAGCCTTGCACACCTCACGGCTGCGTGGCTCTTCCTTCCTCCAAATCGCAAATTGTCTCCATCCCTTCCTTGTCCGCAGCCCTCGGCCAGCTCCCTCAGTGCCCCTTGCCAGCTTGCAGGATTGAGGTGGTGGGGCGCTTCTCTCCCCTCCCCCGCCCTTCTATGGACCCAACCAGCCTGCGTTTCTCTCGGCCTGACTTTCCAACACACCCACCCACCTACCTATTTCTCTCCAGGGTTTGAGCGATGGCAAAGAGAAGCAGAGCTAAAAAGGTCCCCCGCACCTTCCGACATCCAGAGACCTTGGAGGAGCAAGATAAACACCACGGAGCCTTGCGCACAGTTCCTTTAGGCCCTGGTCTAAGGCGCGTCCGCCTGTAGGTAAATCCCATCGGCTTTATAGTGGAACACTTTCAAGGAACTGTGACAAGGCTCCTAGAATATTTTTCGACAGAAGGGGGAAATCTCTCTCTCTCTCTCTCTCTCTCTCTCTCACACACACACACACACACACACAATCCATGGCTAAAACAGTTTTTGAATGTAGCCTCAAGTCTCATTCACACATCCACCCACCCACACGTTTCTTTCTCTCTCCTTTCCTTTCTCTCAGATCCCTCCCCCGCTGTCTAACGGCCTCGGCGGCTTGTTCAGGACACTTTTGGGAGGTAAATTCGTAAATTCCGGCCGGAGTCCCCCGCAGGCTGGACGCCGCTTTTCTTTCAAACTTTCCCATTTCTCCCCTCCCGGTAGGAAACAGAGGAGCTGATCCAAGTTCAAAGCTAGATCGCCGTCCTTCCACCCCCTCCCCAGAAGTGCTTTATTTCTCTCCAAACAGCAAAAAAAAAAAAAAGCCTCCTTTTCTCTCCCCCCCCCCAACTAATGTCACGGGGGTGAGAAGGAAAGGAAGGGAGTGGGGGGAGAAGAGGAGCCAAGAAAGAAACCTGCCGTCCCTTTCATGGGCCATTGGCCGGAGTACAGCCTTTAAAGCTCATTCTTTGCGAGGGAAGAAAGCGGCCAGCAGTCAAAATCCCTTCGGGAAGTGGGTTAGCAAGGCGAAGGGAAGGAGAGAAGGGATCGGATTCCTCCTCAGCCAGAGTAGCTTTCTTGGGGGGCCCGGTCTACAGCCTGCTAGATACGTGACCGGTCTGTCACCATCGCCACCAGCTCTTGGGGAAACATGGCCCCCCCCCGTCTGTAAGTTTCCTTCCACGCTTTTGCCTTTTTCTTTTTGCTTTCTCCAAGCCTGGAACGAAGGAAAGGCAGTTTCGCTCAGTGTCGCTCGCTGTCTTCGTTATTTGGCAATGATCTGCCGCTTCTGAGCTACCGTCCCCCTGCAAATGGCATCTGGGGGTGTGGGGTGGGGAACTCCACGGTATCCGTTTATCTCTAGTGCTGCGCCTTTGCTGGGTCCCCTTGATGGAGCTTATTTAGCTGTGGCTTGGCTTTCCTTTGACCCGAAGACAGCGCTGTCTCTGCGTAGGTGACTGTATAAGAATTATATTTGCAAAGGAAAGCTTGCCTCCACACAAATCCCATTGACTTCAGCTCCCCCAGCTCCCCCAGCCAAAATGCATCTAGAATCCAGCTTCCCCCTGTAGCCCGATCCTATGCACGTTTACTTGGGAGGTCCCACTGTGCTCATCACATTTACTGGCAAAATTATGCACCTCTGATTCAGCCTGAGTCGAAAATACTTTCGTGGGAAGTCAATGGGATTTACTCCCAAGCAAACAGGCAGAAGCCAACCAAGCGCAATGATTTCTGAAACTGCATGCACCCTGACTTAGGAGTTAATATGCAAGTGATTTAGCATCTTACTCCCGAGTAAGTATGCGTAGGGTCAGGTTGTTCCGTCCCTTGATTTCAAGCTGTGAATAGGTTTTCACCCCTATTGAAATCAACCTTTGGCTGGATCTGATCCAATAAGGTTGTTAGGCTTCTGTGCTTTCTTTACTTCTTACTAAAATCAGTTAGATTTGTTTCCTAGCAAATATGGTGCCGGCTTCTGGTGGTGTTGCTGCTGTTGTTGTTAAATTGTACAAGACAGAAATGTGTGCAGAAGAGGGGTCTGATTTCTCCTGTAAAATCCAAATCCTGATTTGAGAAATCCTGTCGAGGCCCAGCCTCCTATGCTTCACCAGAAAAGACTGGGAGGTGGACAAGCTCCCTTCGGTGGCTCCTCACTTGCCCACGATTGTTGTCTGTATCACAGACACTGGTAAATTCAACAGGCTCATCAACAGGATATTAAGTTGCAGGTCACCTTTGATATCCCCTCGCTCAGCCACTTCTAGGCCATTCGACCTCTGACCTCTGAAGACGGCATGTGCTGCCAGAGCGGGAAGAGCAGGGGGCAGAGAGCCTCCTTCTGTAAAAGGACATGTTGGAATAAGTTTTCTTTTTTCTTTTCTTTTTTTGTAAATGCTTTGTCAGGTTTTAGTCTACAAGAAGCCAAATATACAAGCAAAGTGGGAAGTCAATGAAAGTCTCAGCCAAAGTTGTAACTTTTAAATGCCTGCGTTTTTTTGGTTTTGGGTTTTTTTTTTTTAAAAAAAAGCCCAGGCTCACTACAGGGTGTCCACAGAGAAATACAGCGAAATGCCCTCCCACTATTAAAATTTATTATTCTCCGCCTTGGCCGGCGGTTTCAGTGTTATGCAGCAGCGGTGGGTTTTGGGGAGAGAGGAGTCTCAAGGAAGATAAGGCCTGCTTTGTGTTGGTTTTGATAAGACCCGCATAATCCGCAAGACAAACCTCTCTGCCTGGTGCGTGTGTGTTTTAACCGCGGGCCACGATCCCGGCAAAAGGAACCATTCATTTCAATGGGAGAGAGCTGAATCAGTGCTGAACTCCGCCTTTGAAATAGAAGACATGTGGAATGAATGCTCCATTTTTGCAAAATCGAGGTTAGGGAGTTCTTTGTTTTTTGTTTGCTTGTCTTTTGGCCGCTAGTTTTGGATTTATTATTTTCTTTTTCTTTTTTAAAGGACGCTTCACTGAGGACTTTGCTCCATTTACCTTGCCCTATCCTTTTTCGGCTCCTCTCCCTTTCAATGGGAGGCTGCCGCTGCGGGTTAGGGGAAGCAGGGCAAGTTGTCCGTAAGTAAAGCGCTCTCATTTCCCGCTCTCGAGCGAATATGTAATACACTTTCTGCTGTCATTCATAAATAACGGGGCCATATGGGAACCATATTGCTTATACAAGGCCAGCCGTCAAAGTGTCACCGTTTGATTTATCGGAACAGCTTCTTCCAATCGTTGACCGTGGGGGGAAAAATAGAGGGAACCGGAAGGATGCGCCTATATAGGCTTATAGATACACATGTGTATCCGCACACACGTATTGAATTTCTCCCTCGTTTTCCCTCCTAAAAATAACACTACGCATTATTTTAAAAGGGGGGGGGGAGGGAGGAATTATGGGATAGCGAGACTATCAGAAATAGCATTATCAACTCATCAATGGCCCTCCTGTACCCCCTTGAGCGTGACAGCTTTGTTTCGGTTCTCTAAGGCTGCAGACCTTTAGACACTTGCCGATGATGAGCAAGACCCACTGAATAGAGGGGGAATTATTTCTCAGTAAACGTGAAGTAGTAGATCAAGCAGTTGTTGCTCTATGATCGCATCAGCTTTATAATGCACTTTTTTTAAAAAAAAAGTGATTAAAAGCTGATCAATATGGCGCAGTTCCTTCCAGTAGCTGAGAATGATGGCACTGCAGTTTGACTGCTAATTTTGGAAGATGCAGTTTAAGGAATCTCAGCTTTTAGTCTCCCACTTTATCTCCCTTTACCTGAGAGTAAGCCCCGTTGAACTCCATTCCACCCGTCGTGAGTAGAGGCTGTGTAGGACTGTTAACTGGGTAAGTCCACCATGCCAGTGCAACTTACTTCCAGGCAAATGTGCATAGGAGTTGTGCTGCCCGAGGATCTTCTAAAATAGTTTCCAAACCGAGCAAGCTTCCAAGCACATTTACACAGAATTAAATTCCATCGGGTTCAGTGGAAATTATTATATGTTTACAAACGTTTGCAGTCTCAGTGTTGTAATTTCCCCAGCCAAAGGAAAAATCGTTATTAATCAAATAACATAGAAACAGAAAACCACTAAAGTACTGGGGACCTGCAGGAAGGGCCAAAAGTCCATAGTCCAGCCTCCAACATCTCGCCATGACAGGGCTCGGAAAGACTCCCTATCTGAAACCCCGGAGAGCACCTGCTGGTTCGTGTTTTAGGCAATATCGAGTTACATGAACCGATTATCTGACCCTGTGTAAGGCAACTTCTTCTGTTTAAGTTGGTGTGCTTGTGATTTCTCTAAAAGCCTTCGCATTTCTATACTCCACAAAATGTCCTCAGATCTCTGGTTCCACGTCAGCATTCGGAGGCAATGTTGGGGGACAAAAGGAAAGGAGCGGGATGACGTTCCCCACGGGTATATCATCCAGATGGTTGATATCTGTCATAGGACATTTTATATATACATATACCAACCATCAGAAATACTTATTATATGCCCTCCTTTATGTCATCCCACTTCCCAAGTATGTAAGGAAGATCACAAGCTTATGCATATTTACTTGGAAGTCTCGCGGTTTTAAATGGGGCTTACTTCTAAGTAAGTGCATGCAGGATTGCAGCCTTGATCTTGAAACCTGGCTGCGTATACCCGCCAGACTAAAGCAGGACATTCCCCACAACATACATGGGTCATTTTAGTATGCAGTCCTACACCCACCTACCTGGGAGTAAGCCCCATTGAACGGAATAGCACGTCCTTCTGAGCAGAGTTGTGGACATGTATAGGCTTGCACTCTTGTTGGTGATGTTGCTTTGTTTTTATTTAACAAAATTCACACACCGCTTGGTTGTAACAGGACCCCTAAGCGGTTTCCAAAAAATAAAAAGGAACATTAAAATTGTCGATAAAAGACATGAGTTAGAGTCATTTGTTTGGTGTGGATCTATGCACTGGCGAAGGAAGAGGAGTGCCACTGGATCTGTGGAGCCCCTCTTTAGCAAGGCAGAACAAGTCACCTCTGGCACTGAAACAGCCAGCTATGTTTTGCCAGGCTAGGCACAAATATGCAATGGTAAGAGGCACAGACAGCAACTGTGTATGTGTGGAGGGGGTGAAGGGTTGTGTGGGTGTTGTAAGCAAACCCCTTAATATGTCACAGGGAGAGAGAGGGTTCATTGAAAGGAAACCACTCTCCCCCACCCTTTAAAAATGATTTGTTTCCAAGGTAGTTTAATCGATCTAGGAATTAAACAACATATTTGGGCAGTTTTGCTTCCGTGCGCCAGTATATTTTCATATGGAAAAACGCATTCCCTTGGCAAGTTGCTTATCACCCACTTTCCCGTGGAAATCACTTCTGAGAAAAACCCACTCGCGTCTCAGGCTGCGCCCCCGAGACCCCACTTCTGAGCAAGGCAGAAGGGCCCGCGGGCCCTATAGGAAGCCTTGAACTAGTCCCTTGACGAGGCAAGAGCCATACTGAAGAAGGAACACTTTTAACCCGTTCCTGCCTCTTCTCCAATGGTGCGCTCTCCTCCACCTCCTCCTGCTGCCCTTCTCCAGAGCGCTTTGTGCAAGTGCTTGGGCCTGTCGCCGAAAGCCAGCTTGGCAGCCACCAGGCACATCTGACAGGTCGGGTCATGTTAAGTGGCAGAGGTGGAGAGAGGAAGAGAGAGAGAAGGAGAGAGAGGGGGGGGGGACACAGAAGAACCGAACAACCAGAGTGGTTAGACAAGCCACGAAGAGCCCGTGACTCAGCTCCCTGAGTGTATTACTGGTTTCATTTAGGGATGTTGGGTAGCTGGTTGGGGCGAGGGGTGTCCAGCTTTTCCTTTACGCGCAGCACTATCAAGGACGGGGCGGGGGGGGGGTGGCGGATAAGAGGAGAGAGGATCCAAGCGCAGCCGGCAGACTCCGAGGGTGCTGGCGGGGGAGGAAAATGAGGAGCGCCCTCCCCTCCAGCTACCCTCGACGAGACCTGCCTTTCCTAAACAAAGCTGTGCTGGCTTCCATGAACGCTACGTCTAAGTAAGTCTCGTGGATGGGAATCCAAGGCGCGCGTCCCGAGGAGAATCCGCGCCTTCGCCAGAACAGCTTAGCAGGTTTGCGCGGAAGTTAAGTCCAAAGCTATACAACAGGACTTACTCCCGTGCAAGTGTGCGCGCAGGATTTTTCAAGAGTGTGTGTGTCTGTTTGTTTTGTCTGCCTGAAGAATCCCGTGCCTCTACTGCCTGCACGGCTGTTTTTTCCTTTTCTTTTTTTTTTAAAAAAAAGATCTTCTTGAGAAGAGCTGTTAATTGCTCTCTCGTTTTAATTGTTCCCCAGAAGGCATTTTCCCTCTTCTGGAATATCGTCCCCCCCTCCCGCTAAATATCAATAACATGTGTGCACTAAAGACAACTACTTGCAAATGGGCTTCGTGATCATTAGCATATATTTGCATAATGCCGCCGTCAAACAAATGCCGTAAGCAGCAAGCAAACAAAAACACGAACTCTGAAGAGCTGATTTGCTAAACGTGCCGTGGACTGAAATTAATAAAGAAAGAAAAGAAAAGAAAAGAAAAGAAAAGAAAAGAGGGGAAGTAAAGAAGCGGGGGAGGAAGGGGGGACAGCAAAAAAACGTGAAGAGGAGAAGAGATTCCAGATTTAATAGATTGACGGTTTAGAATCAAATAGTGTGTTTGTTCGCTTACTTGGAATAACATACATTTCGGAATTACGGTGCACATCTCTGCCTTGACCAGGAAGAGACTTACAGCAATCTTAAAATCCCTGGCATCTCCAGGAAGGGCCAGGAGAGACCCCTGTCTGAAATCCTGGAGAGCCTGCCAGTCAGTGTAGGCAATACTGAGATAGATAGACCAATGGCCTGGCTCGGTATAAGGCCGTGTCCCTTATTCAGAGGCTAGAATGGTCCACAGTGCCCTTTCTATCTGTATGGAACATTTGCGGCACCACCCAGCCAGCGCGAATTGCTCATAAAACCCATTGGCTTCAATGGGAAGATTGCTGAACAAAGTGCTTAAGTTTTGCTGGACCGTGCCTCTTGTTTGTAACGTGCACGGTTTCTCCCGTGCGTGCCTTCGCAGTGCAGCTGACAGTATGCAAATTTAATGCAAGAAACAGCATGCTTCTTCAGAAGTTGCCTTATCGCAAAGATAACCCTTTCACTAATAGCAGCTGGGGAAAATCATAGGTTTGAATTAATCTGCCTGCAAGTCCACTACAACTTTCACGATATAACCCACGATTAAAAAGCCTTATTCGCTACCTGCCATCCATGTTTGTCTGTCCACCCAGCCATCTCTCCGCTGTTTATAGTCCCCACAAACAAGGGAATTGATCAGCGACATATATTTGAATTAAGACGCTCTAAATCGATGACAGATCCATATCACGCTGCGTTTAACAAGAGTTGTACACGGAGGCCAGGACATAACTTCCAAACTATTATTCAGGTTTGGAACTCCCCCTCCCCGCGCCCCGTTTAAACCATTACATATCGGAAATTCAAGTATAACTCAATATATTTTTCATACTTAAAAAACAAGAAATTCCTGTTTCGAAAGAAGCTTTCATTTCATTCGAAAACTATCTATCAGGCAACCCAGCCTCCTCTTTTTTAAAAGACCCCCATACTGTAGCCTTCCCCCCCCCCAAAAAAAAATCAAAATTGATGAGCAATCAAGCTTCAAAATGAATTTGGAAACACGTTGATGCCCCGCGGAGCCGGCTTTGGGGGCAAAATAATAATAATAGTGAGTTGCATCACACCGGTATGCTTGTGTGTGTGTCTTTTAACTTTGTACGGTGTCTGTAAAGCTGCAATCCTAAACACACTAGGGAATAAGACCCATTGGAGGCAGTGGGTCTTACTTCAGAGAAAACAGGCGCGAGGTTGCACGAGGCGAAAAGAGGACGTGAATCTCGCATGATGATGTTAATAGGTGAGTTGCAAGATCTCTTTATGGAAACCCCTGAAACGAATGTATCAAACGCCTGGCCGCCTGCGCGATGCGCTAACTCGGCGACCTAAGGGCTAGTTGGAGAGCTGTTGGTGATTTTCACGTGGTCCCTAATAGAAAGATTTTCTCCCTCTCTCATATTCTCCATCTCTCTCTCTTTTAACTTAAAAATGGGGAATGCGTCTGACTGCATGTACTCCGAGGGCTGAAATTGGCTCACCTCGTCTCCGCCTGTTTCAAATTAGGCGCAGAACTACTGGAAAGACGCGTTGCCAAAAAGTCAGCCTTTACCATGCAGTGCGGCGTGTTGAACCAAGTGCTAGCGCCGCCCCAAGAGCTTTTCGGTGCTATTTCAGGCGCTGCTACTTTGCATTATGGAAATACTACTGCCTATTTCTGTTCCAGGACTTTCTCCCGCTGCGGCGACTAAGTTTTGTTCAGCTTTGCCGGTCGCGAAAAGAAGGAAGGCGACGTCCCTCCTCCTTTATTTTCAGAGCTGAAAGCTCAGTCCCACCCACACCCCGCTTTTCTGGCGCATTTGATTATTTTTTTTAAGGAAATGTGCAGGTGTTTGCCGCCCCATTCGTAAATTCAGTTAATTTGTAATAGGTCTCCCAAGTTTTCAACAGAATCCACACATCTATTTAAATTAATGGACTTGTACCAAATGAGGAGGGGTGGGGAAAACGCACGGATTCGGATCGGGGCGCCAACCTCTACCCCTGCTCCGGTTCGATCCGCAAGCGTACATTTTTCTCAGTATCCTACAGACCCCACCAGCATCCTCGCAGGAAACGTCCACGCGAAATTTCCCCCGAGGACTGTACACCTGTTCCTCAAATAAGTCCCAGCAGCTCAAAGGCAGGCTTTCCTCCCAGAGCGCTGGCGTGCAGAAGCGTCCACGGGGATTTAGGGTTTTCCTGTGTAAACAGGACGGAAAGTTCAGGAAAACGGTGGAGGCGGGAGTGTTGGAAGGAGAGAGAAGAATCGTACAAAAGTAAGGATGGCGCATCCTGACGATTCATTCTATCAGCCACGTTTTTAAAAAGAGCACGAACTGACTGATCTATTTTTAGGCTTCATTGAGATGGAGAAGCGGATCTGACGTCTCCTGCGAGACTCAGCCGTTTGAGATGAACCCCCCCCACCCCGCCCTCAAAACTAATTCTTTTTACACCAGCTTATGGGAGCAGTTATTTCCATTACTTAGGGAAATGAATCGTCGTAGTTCTTTCCACACAGTCACGAAGAAACTCTCATGAAGCATTTGTTGCGTATCTTGACTACCGCAGTCGTGTCTCGGCGTTTAAGGCAACAGCTTCTGTTCACATCTATTCTGAAGCCAGTAATAATTGTAACTGCACCAAAATATCTCCTTCCAATCGACGCTTCGGTCCAAAGCACATGTGCTGGAGAGGAAGAGTCAATGAAAGCAACGGGACTTTCATATATGCGCTTGTATATGAATTACACAGCTCCCCATCCACTTGTTGAGTTTGTATTTATTTGTGCGATTTACATCCATACAATTCATTTATTTTAGGGCGTTTAGGACGCTCGCCTTGCATACTGAGTCTACCTATAAATAGTTACAAAGAAGCTGGTGGGTGCCATCGCAGCCCTAGGCTCCAAGTCCTAAAAATAGACACATAGAATCATAGCGTTGGAAGGAACCTCAGGGTCATCTAGCCCAACCCTCGGCAACACAGGAATGTCAACTCCATTATACATGGCAGATGACCATCCAACCTCTGCTTCAAACCCTCCCAAGTGCCTTATGTCGTTCTCACCAAGGTGTAAAGTATGCCATTACCAATTATCATGGGTTGTTGTACCAAGGATCCTTTTTCACACGAGCAAATGCCCTCCCGGTGTGTTTTTAAGTTCGGGCACAAACACTCTTTAAAACTTGCAGCTGATGTGCCCGCAAGAACATTATGCCGACTCGCAGTAGGCAGTGGAAGGAAGCCTTGTTTCGCAAAGCGGTTTCAGGCTGGGCAAAAAGTTGCGGCAGCTCCTCACTGAACAGCTCATATCAGGGTCGTGAGTTCGATTCCCACGCTGGGCGAAAGATTCCTGCGTTTCAGGGGGTTGGACTAGATGACCCCGGGGGTCCCTTCCAACTCTACAATTCTATCCCAGGTAACTGGGAAGCAGCACCTCTCCTTTGCGCGCCTGGAGCGAGAGCCGGGCTGCCTTCCCTGACAGTTTCCAAGCAAGCGTGCCGCCGCGTGTTTCCCCCTGGCACGTCGCTCGCTTGGCACTCCCTCTGCGGCTGGGCGCTAACTTTTTCCCCTTCTTCCTTCCTTTCAGCAAGTGCAACTTTTTTTGGGGGGGGGAGGGAGAAACGCGCGCGAGAGCGAGAAAAGGGGCGTCGGGGGGTGGGGAGAGCGAGCGAGAGCGCGAAAGCAGACAAGAGCGCGAGGGCGGTTCCCCGCTGAGCGCCCGGCCTGAATGGGAGCCAATCGCGCTGGCCTGGCCTCTGCCAATCACCGGCCTCCCTCCAATCCCACCCGCGCACATTTCCAAACTCTGGTTCCCAACCGCGCCGCTCAAATGTGCCGAGCGCTCTGCCAATCGCTGGAGGCCAGAGCGGGGAGAGGATGGCAGCAGCAGCCGAGTTGGGAAACGGAGCAGACAAAAGAAGTTCAAGAGCCGCTTAATCGCTCCATGTTTGGCAAGGCGGCGGCGCTGGCCACGGCGGCAGCAACAGCCTCGGCGGCGGCGGCGGCGGCAGGCAGGGGGAGGAAGGCCACCGCCCCCTCGGGGCCGGCCCAGGCGACCCCCTCGCGCCTGGATGGGCCCCGGGGCTGCGGCGCCATGGAGCCCGCGCTGAGCTGCAAGAGGAGCCCCAGCCTGCGCTTGGCCGACCTGGCCGCACTGCATGGCGGCGTCGTCGGAGGCAGCAGCGCCACCAGCGGTGGCGGCTTCCAGCCCTTGCACCCGGGGGACCTGGGCTCCTCGGACCCGGCGGCCGCGGCCCCCTTCGGGCCGGAGCACGTGGCGTCGGGGGCGCTCAAGCTGAGCCCGGCCGGCGCCGAGGCCGCCTTCGCCTCGTCGTCGCAGGCGGGCGCCAACGGCGCGGCCGGCAGCCCCTCGTACGCGGCGCCGCGGCGGGCCGAGCGGCCTCTGCAGCAGCACCCGGCCAGCTCGCCCATGTTCATCTCGTCGGCGGGCACCTACGGCGCCGGCGGCGAGCAGCCTCACGCCGCCGCCTTCCCGGGGCTGCACGACCACCCGGCGGGCCCGTCCGGAGGCCACCACCCGCTCAACGGGCAGATGCGGCTGGGGCTGGCCGTGGCGGCGGCGGCCGCGGCGGCGGCCGAGTTTTACGGGCGCGTGGAGCCCTTCCGCCCGTCGTCCGTGGCGGCCGCCGCCTCCGAAGCGTCCTACGGCGCCGCGCCGCAAGGCTACCCGGTCAACTTGGCGGCGGCCGTCCTGCAACAGGCGCCAGCGCCTCCCGCACATGCGCACCACGCGCCTCCACACCATCACCACCCGGCGGGCGCCTCCTCCTCCTCCGCCGCCGCCGCCGCCGCCTTCCTGCGCTACATGCGGCAGCCCATCAAGCAAGAGCTGATCTGCAAGTGGATCGAGGCCGAGGCGGCCGCGCCGCCCTGCTCGCAGACCTACAGCACCATGCACGAGCTGGTCAATCACGTCACGGTGGAGCACGTCGGCGGGCCCGAGCAGAGCAGCCACGTGTGCTTCTGGGAGGAGTGTCCCCGCGAAGGGAAGCCCTTCAAGGCCAAGTACAAGCTCATCAACCACATCCGCGTGCACACGGGCGAGAAGCCCTTCCCGTGCCCCTTCCCCGGCTGCGGGAAGGTCTTCGCGCGCTCCGAGAACCTCAAGATCCACAAAAGGACGCACACAGGTGGGTGGCACCTTTCTCTGGCCGCCTCTCTCCGGCGCGCGGTGCTGGCTTCTTTTCTCTACCCCCCCTCCCTCCTTCCTCTATCTCCTACGTATCCTCAGACGTGTGACGTTTGTCATGAATAAGTAATTTCACCAGCTCTTTGGGGCTGCCGCGGGAGAGCGAGTCTTCCTTGATATGTCTGCGTTGTCTGTGTATGCGTGGTTTGGGAATGGCTCGCGGGTCTTCTGCGTTGTGCCCGCTGCGGTTTTGGTGAGAGCGAGGAAGGCTTCCCGGCGCCACAGAATTCCTCAGCAGGCAAACTAAGAGCGCTGTGGATAGCTAGGAGCTCCCAAGAAAGTGGGAAGAACGGAGGAGTCCCACGAAGGCCTGCGGTGTGCCCAGCAGGAGTGCCAGTTTGGCCCCGCGACCGTGGGTGCCCGGGGCTGTGGGTGCTATGCAGCGTACATGGTCCTGGCGACGAAATTTGTGGGTGCCAGGCCAGGTCCCTTCATGGTGAATTTTGTGGGTCCTCGGGCACCAGGGGCCCAGGGAGCTGGCACCTATGGTGTCCAGTACTCCTCTTAGTGGAAAGAAAGGGCAAACCCCAAACTTTATTCTGGTCAATTCACTTTTCAAAAAGTTTCTCCTATGCATTTATTTGTTTGGGTTTTGTTTTCTTTTTTATATATGAAGGAGAGAGTCAGGGGATTTGATCATGTTGCCTCTCAAGAGGGGGTACTTTTCAAATGAGACCACCAATATTTTACTTTCCCTGGGGGGAGTTTTTCTCCCTTAGTTGTTTTTGGGGAAGTGATAGGCAAGGGCTTTTAAAAGATATGTTGTTGGTTTAAAGGTGTATTTCGATGGAGGGAGCGCTGCTATAGCGATTCGGAATAGTGCTTTTGAGAACAAATGGGAAGGGAAGGCGACGCGGGTGTGCCTTTGTGCGTGTCTCCGCCAGACTAGCCATTTCAATGAAGTTCCGTTTATGGCGCTGTATCTTTTACAGCTTGGTTTTGATTTGCCCCTGGCCTTTTGGCTTCACTTAAAAGGCGGTTGGGATTTATAGTTGCGTGTAGACAGATATTATCCACCGGAGGCTGCTTATAGGGAAGGGGGGGGGCAAAGGCCGGAGGGGGCTCCACCTAATTGTTTTCATGATTTATTGTGTGTTGTTGCAAAAAAAAAAAAAAAAAAGAGGAAAAGGAAAGGGGGGTGGCGAGGCGGACAGGGTGCAACGCGCTGCTCAAAATCCCATGCAAATAGCCCCTGGCGGCAAAAGCTATCGATTTTTAGATGGTGAATCCGCAGGGTTGAGCCCATCTGTGCGAGCCCTGAGCACCCCCCTCCCACGCAGCCCCATGGAGCGGGGAGTGGGGGGGGGTGGATATGTCCGGCAAGCGAAGAGGAGCGCGGTGCTTTTAGGCCTTGGAGGCCGAGTCTGCTCCGGAAGGGCCTTATTGGGAGTTTTGCAGCCTCTCCTAAAGATGCTTGCAACTTGCAAGGGCTGGTTCGCCTGCAGTGGTCGTAGGGCAGCTGCTCCCGCACGGGAAAAACCCTGCTAGTGCTCTGGGAGGAGGGGCAGGAAGAAAGCCTCGCGAAGGCTTTCCAGCTCGTCCTTCCATTCACACAGCTCCTTTTCCAGCTGCAGAACTCCGATGTTTGGCTCATCTCGCCCTCGCCCGCTTGAGGCTGCCCACACAGTGCCCTTGCTACTGTCGCTGGGAAGAAGATCCGAGTCTGGTTCCTTTGGGCCGAGGCTCCTGCAGGTGGGGGAATAGCTGGTGCCCCGCCGCCCCTCCTGACCCGGTGCCCGTCGGTCGGGTAGGGTTGGGTGCGGATCCGAAGCCGGCCCGATCCCCACCGCCTGTTGCAGACAAAAGATCCACGACTGAAGATCCGGAGGGGCCGAGGAGCGCCGCAGAAAGCTGCTCGGTGTTTTTCCTGCAACAGTATTGCAGGGGCACACGGTTGCAAAACGCTTCTGCACGGTTTGCAAGATCCGGTGCTGGCAGGCAACTCTTTCCACGGCCACGTGCTGGCACGGAAGCCCTGGCCAGGGAGCTCGAGTTGACTGTAGCATAAGCAGCTCTATTGCCCGGTAACAGCTCCACTCTCTCCTCTTGCGGGCGAGGGCAAAACGACTCCCCGGAAGCCGAGGAGAGCGGCTTCAGGCGCCCTTTCCCCTTCTCTCCAGGAGGTTCCTCCTGCCCAACCGAGGGGTCCCTGATTCCCAGGCCCGCCTCCCGCTTCATTTGGCGCAGCCAAACGGGAGTTTAAGATTGTCCGGAGCAACCTCGGCATTTCTGTGCGTAATTTTGCAATCTCGCGCCCTTCTTGGTTTCTTCTCGCTCTCCTACAGGCTTCTCCCCTAAGATCAGAATAGGTTCGTGTTAACGTAAGAAATTTGAGTTTCAAGATCAAGGATCGTATGTTTGGGTTTAAGCAGCAAATGAGTTTTCCTCTCCCCCCCCCTTTTTTTTTTGTTCTGTTTGGTTGAGAACGAGTTGAGCTCCCAATGGGGGGGAGGGGGAAATCGCCCTGCGCTTGGCTTTCGTGTGGTTGGTTTTGTTTTTAAAGATAGCCGCCGGCTTGTCTCTTGATCGATGCCGCAAGTTGTTGCCTCCCTGAGCCCTGAACCGCTCGCGCGGTTTGTGGAAACGGGCCGCCGACCTCGCTTCGAATTAGGCGGTGAAGTTTCCTTTCTCGGCGCGCAAAAGGGAGCGAGCAGCTTTTTCCTCAGCGAGAACCGTTGCTTTTCGACTGCGCATCTCTCGGCTTAAAACCGAGATAATCTGCAAATGGTTAAACTCTGACGTGAACCTTTCGTCAGAGACAAGACCAAAATAAACATCAGGATGGCATGGGCATCTCGCTTCGGGATGTATGAGCATAGCAACCAGGGCATCCCTTGAAAGTCGGTCCTCTTCCCAAAACCTAGTGCTGCTGGCCTTAATTAAATATATATATTAAAAAATAGAGTCGACCGAAGTTAAAAGCAGACAAATCTGATTAGCGATTGCTGAAACAGGTTCTAGACATGCAAACCCAATTATGCCATATTTTGAAGAGCAAGAAATAAGACACATTTTCTGGCTTCTACATTTAACTATGGACACCTATGGACACTATCATTTTTAAAAAGAGAATGTGTCCTGGAAAAAAAGGACATATAGTAACCCTAAAATGCTTTCCTTAAATAAATAGCAAAACACCAACCTTCTGTCTCAGGATATTTCAGCTGAAAGGACAACACTAGGCTATGTTGACCAGAATGATCCGAAACACAGTTACTTGGAAGCAACTGAGCTCAGTGGCCTTACTTGCTGCCAAGTGAATAGGCTTGGCACTGAGGTTTGGATCTTTTACCTTTTTCATACAGAATCTTTATCCCATTTTATAGCAACGACATTTCGTTGGAAATACTTTTGAGACTTCTGAAAGGCTGTATAATTTCTCTTCAATTGCCACATATCACCAGGAGACATTTTCTGGTTGAAATAATGCATTTGTGATTGAAGTAGAATTGGTAAGTTGGGATCTGCCTGTATTTACACAGGAAAAGGAATGCCATAAATTAAACCTTCTGCCTTTCCCAAAAAGGAGTAGATAGATGCTGTTTTCACCAGTCAAACAACAAAGGTCGCAATCCTACATGTGCTTACCTGGAAGCCAAGTGGAACTATGTAGTATTTCTGAGTAAACATGCTCAAGATTGAGTTGGATGAAAATACTGAATTACCTTGTTGACTAGGAAACGCGTATTAATATTGGGGTGCAATCCTGATGTCTTATTTGGGTGTCTATAAATAAAATTCATATTTTAGCATATTTTTGCCTCCATGTATGGATGGGATTAATTTTTTTTAAAAAATCCCTTTTTGAAATAAAGTAACGCTAAACCCATGTCTACTTGTGGCAGCAGAAATTATTCCTGCCTTTTTGCTTCCAGAACCTTGGAAAATAATTGTAGAATTGCATTACACCTTGGAGCCAGTGAGATATGCCAGAAGTAAAGGCCCTGAGGGTGGCTTTCACAATCACCCTCAAGGTGCACATTAAACCTATTTAAACAGATTCACCATCTTATTTTGAAGCATAAACTAGTCCTAGGCAAAGAGATCTTGGCCAGCTCGCTGCTCATGGAGTGGGTAGCTTTCTCAATAATGAGCAAGCTGTAAAAAGCTAAGAATGTCAGAGAAGGGAGGGGAAGAGAGGGTGCCCCTCTTTGAGAGCCTGATCTGTTGACAATGGTTTAAAAAAAAGGAAAAGAGGGAGAGCAATGTGTTTAAACAGGTGCTACTTTTATTTTAGAAAAAGGAGAATCTCCTCTTGGAAACCACAAGAGAAGGGATTAGGACAATATGGGTTTGTCTGGAGATAAAGCCATATCCATGTATGGACGTGTAAGCCACTACTTTAATCCATCATTTAAATTTTTCATTTGCAAGAGAAATATGGGCATGGAATAAGGAGAGACATTCCCATTGTCCTGGATATGTTTATCTGAATGTCATGATCACAGTTTAGAAAATATTCTTTAACATTGTGGACTACATTTTTGAGCAAATGTAAACCTGCTCACTCTCTCTGCGTAATAATAATGATTGAAAAGTTAAGCTATTGGAGGGATGGTAAAGACTGGAGTCAATTTTATCTGCTGAGTCTTTGTTTTGCAATCCTCTCTAGTCTCTGTCTCCCCTGTTCCTGTGTTTGGTTTGACATGTAAATTCAAAGTTTTGGGATTTCTTTCTTTCCTTTCACAAAGAGGTCCATTATGGATGTTTTTCTCTTTCAGGAGAGAAGCCTTTTAAATGTGAATTTGATGGCTGCGACAGGAAGTTTGCCAATAGCAGTGACAGAAAGAAACACTCTCATGTCCACACCAGTGACAAGCCATATTTCTGCAAAGTCAGAGGCTGTGACAAGTCTTACACACATCCGAGCTCCTTGCGCAAGCACATGAAGATCCATTGCAAATCCCCGCCGCCTTCTCCTACCCCAGGATCTCATGGCTACCAACCCACGGGGACACCACTGGGTGCCCCTCTGTCCCCTCTCCAAGACTCTGGCAGGGGCCGCCCTGTCAACCTTTCTCCTCAGGTCACCAATCTCAATGAATGGTATGTGTGCCAGGCCACTGGGGCCCCGAACCACCTCCATACGCCATCCAGTAATGCCACATCTTCTGAGGAGGAAGAGAACGAGGAAGAAATTTATAGGAACTCTGAGACAAGAACTATTCATTAGAACTGGGAGGGAGGCAGAACTTTGAAGATGGCACGATCATGCCATCTTGGTTAATTTGGGCTATTTATTCAGTATTATGAAACCCTATGGTGTTTGTAACATGTAACTAATTTAATTAAGACATTGGACTTGTGTGTCTCTCTCTTTTTTAATTAAAAAGAATAATCTTTTTTAAAAAAGCAAACCACCAAGCTGGACTGTAACAGTAATCCATTGTGCATCTTCCCTACCCTACCCTATGTTTATGGAAGACGTCAGAGGAGTTCACCTTTGTGTTGCTTGATCTTCAGTGTGCACTGCCAGGTTGACAATTCGGTGTGATAGTTTTCCCAAAATAAAAGCAGGAGGAATGTGGCTTATGAATGTAGGTAAAGGTAAAGGTACCCCTGCCCGTACGGGCCAGTCTTGACAGACTCTGGGGTTGTGCGCCCATCTCACTTAAGAGGCCAGGGGCCAGCGCTGTCCGGAGACACTTCCGGGTCACGTGGCCAGCGTGACATCGCTGCTCTGGCGAGCCAGAGCCGCACACGGAAACGCCGTTTACCTTCCCGCTGGTAAGCGGTCCCTATTTATCTACTTGCACCCGGAGGTGCTTTCGAACTGCTAGGTTGGCAGGCACTGGGACCGAGCAGCGGGAGCGCACCCCCCGGGCCGCAGGGATTCGAACCGCCGACCTTTCGATCGGCAAGCCCTAGGCGCTGAGGCTTTAACCCACAGCGCCACCTGCGTCCCTCTTATGAATGTAACTGGGAAGCTAATGGGCTTTCTCTGTGCCAGGAGTGGATTCCTTAAGCTTGTCCACCTATTTTTGAAAAGACACGTTCTTCCATCTAGGCCTCTATCCCACAGCCATCACCTGTGAAACTGCCAACTGGTTTCTTGCATCCAAGTACTGTATATGTATCTGTACGATAATGTATAGGTACAGTTCACTGCCTCTGAAATCTTAAGTTCTCAAAATCTCAAAACGGAATGCTGAAACGTAGACCTTGGGTTGCAGTTTGCTTCGCACTAAAACCAATGTTGAAATTCACCACCACAAGATTCAAGGTGGCACCTTTATAGAGCAGTGCTAAATTTGCTTATATGGAAGATCAGTCCATTGTTTTAAATGGAACTCGCTTCCAAGTAAATATGCTGGGTGGGTGGGAGGGAGAGCAGTCACAATCCTAGTTGTGTAGGATTTCACAAAAGCTATTGAGCAAGGGGGGTTGGGTTTTGTTTCATTTTATTTCTTTAGCCATCTGATCCTAAACATGCTTACTTGGAAGAAAGTTGCACTGAAGGGGCTTACTTCCAATAAGAATACTTAAGAACAGTACTGTTAGGCAGTACCTTATACACACTGGTGTCACTGTAAGTCCCATTGAATTCAATAGGACTTACTTCTGAGTAGACCTCCACATGATTGCACTGTTAATGTCTCAATTATTTTAATTTTCCTTTCCTTTTTTTTTAATGTCTTTCTAAGCTCTAACCCTGAAAGGGGAGGGAATTAAATCAGTTGCTATAATTATTGTTGTTTAACACATTCAACGAATTGTGCTCTAAAGACATTTGTCCCACTGGTTTCAGTGTTACTCATTAGTACGTGTCTTAGCAGGACTGCTTAATGGTTTCTCCTTGTCATAGGAGTGTCGCTAAATGAGATCTATCTTTATATGCGATATAGCAGAGGCCATGAGTCTAAACACGCTTCCTTGCAAGCCAGTCACATTGAATCAGAGTAAATTGGATTTATGAATAAGCATATTTGGGAATGAAGCCCAGCCTATAGTGTTAGGTCAAAAGTGCTGTGAACTTCACAGCTGTTACTATGTCAAAGTCTCCCTGTTGAAAGAGTTATGATGCTAAGAGTGACACATGACTTTCTGGAAGATACTATATTTTACTGATCCAGCTTAACACCCTTGCATGCACAAAAGGTTTCATAAATTACTTCTATCTCTATGTTTTTTCAGCATCTGCGATCCTGTTTCTTATGCGGTGTGCCATTGACCAAAGTGCACTGGGGAAAGCAAACTGTCATAAATGTAAAAATGGAGGGAGGGGGATGCTGAGTAGATTACCTTTGGCCTAGCTGCCAAGCTATTATAGAGTGAGGTCATGGAATGCTGACAATTTCTGATGCAGTTGGTACGACATATTTCACGTGTAAAATGCTGGTTCATCATAAACACCCTACAGATAATCTAAAGAGCACTAATTTATCCTCTGAGACCACTGAATAAGTAACCAGTCACCAACCCATTACCAGGGCTTGTAGAAATGTGTGGGGATTTTTTTGTGTGTCTTGTGTGCTGTGATACATAGTCTTGTCATTGTTATAACTTGTATGTGGAAGTGATCTATTTTGTACAGCGGAATTAATTTATTTTTTTATTTTTAGATATCAACTTCTTTCTTATTTCTTTTTAAAGAGTACAGAGCACACCAAAGAAGAATATTATTAATTTTGGTGATAGGTTGTCTATGATTCTGTGGTTGTTTTTCTGGGGGGCGGGGGAAAGTCCTTATATTTTTCAAGTTACTTGAATGAACAATGTAATGTGAAAACAGGTCCTTCCTGCATGTCTTCTGTGCAGTGTGTTGGTGATTCAATATAGTTTATAGAGATATTTGTTTCTTAGTACAGTGCATGGTGCTGTCCATCTGGAAGCCTTTAAATGTCCTGATCATATTGTTACATGAACAGAAAAAGGACATTCATTTTAATATCTATATCTATAAATATATAAATGAGAACTTGAATACAAACCACTTCTTAAAATTGTTTATTTGAATTGCATTCCTTTTCTCCTTCAAAACCCATTTGAATAATAAGGAAAAACTATCATGAAGTAAGACATGGACTTTTAAAGGATAATTTATGTTTTGGTGAGCTTTTTTAGAAAATTTCCTGAATTAAAAAAAATGTTTAATTTATACACTTTGTTCCCCTCCTACCAAATAGATTGCACTATCCATTACTACACCTTCATGTTTTGTTTAATGTGAAAGTAATGCCTTCACGGAAATACATTTGCTGGGAAGTAAGTATTTGGTTTCAATAGACTAACTTCCATGTGAATGGGATTTTCATTTTGGGGTACCAGGAGCAACATACTGTTTGTCTGCTGTGCCACTGCTTTTCCTCATATTTTTAAAACATGCAATACCTCCTTCATATCTGTAAACCTGGTCATAAGAAAGCAAGAATGGTTAAAGTAAAATTTAAAAAAAATCTTATTTTTTACTTGTGCTTTATTGTTGGGGGACAAATTATGATAACAGTGGCTTACAGAGTACTCAGTTAGGAATTCAGTGATTGCCCCATCTTTAAAAGAAAAATAATTGTAAGGGAAATCATTAAGTTCAGAACAACCTTCTCACTTATTTTATAGGTGTGCTTATACATTGCCATGAGAAATTTGGTACAAATGGTTTGGCTCATCCAAATCATGTTTAGTGGAAGTTGGTCTTGCTTGTAAGCAGTCTAAAGAAATCCACCAGAATCTGAAGGCCAATCTCATTGATAAATTAAAGGACATGGTTAAACCACATACATGAGGGTGTGGCAAAGTTCATTCATGTGAATTGATACATTTGTATATGGATTTAAACAGTGCTATTGTTCTTGAAAAAATGGTGCTGGGACTTGCCATGAACCCTTGTTCTCTTAGAATGAAAATGGCATCCACCTAAGAGGTGCAGGAAGTTGGGGGGAAAAGCTTTGGATTTTAATAGGGATCATAACAGTTTGAGTGGATGGAGAACAGGCTTCTGTCTTAAATATTGACACACAATAGAAGAGGGAAGTTAGTATTACTGAGGTGTCTCTTAAGCACTGTGGACACTTCTTCAATGTGGCCCACCTACTTACCTTAAATCTAAACGTTCAAACAGTGGACAGTGTGCCACTCTCAACAAAAGTGCTATTAAAACCAATTGGAAATAGTGCTGATGAAATCAAAGTAATGTAGATGGGACAAGATAGCATGTGGGAGCTGCAAAATGCTAGACAAGGAGTGAAGAGGAATGAAGTTCTGCTGAACCTTAATACAACCATCCTTTAAGTTTGTATCTTAACCATGTCCACATTACTGTTCACGTGTTGAGTTCCTCAATACGATTTCCCACAGCCAACGTGGTTGATTTTGGCCTCAGGTGGCGAAGGTGCAACCGGTTGCAAAGAGTTGCTTAGACTCCATGAAGAATGAGGACCTTTGGGAAAGGGTGGACTAACGGAGTTTCTGGTGAAAAGGAGGGCAGCACAGCACACAAAGCCCACCCCGCACCCTACTCCAAGGCATGAATCATTCATGGGAAATATATCAGAGATAAAAGATATCTGACAATGAGGAGCCTAAAACAAGTTTTCCCCTTCTTGTTTTCTGCCTTCCAACGCCCCATCTCTCCCTCTCCCCGCGGTCTATAGAGCTGAAATTGACCACTGCACGTCTTGCGCCACTTCAAAGTAATTTGCGCCAGAACGGAAGGCTCGGCGCTTGGGCAATCTTCATGGTGCGTTAAGATTTCTATGGCAATTGGCAAGCAAGACTTTTCCCATCTGAATATGGCTCAAAGAAAAGGCACTTATTGACACGAAGTTGGCCATCTTCAAAGACTTCATCTCTTCTAAGCAGAGGGAAAATGTGCTCTCACACAAACAAGGCTTTAAATCAGCCGTGATCTACTTTTGTCTTAGTTACCGGTGGGGGTGGAAGAGGGAGGGAAGCATTGCGCTCGAAGGTTATGATCTCCGGAGTCTGAATTCATTTTGGGTTGATTTGTTTGGGGCTTTTTTTTTTTTTTAACCCCCAGCTCATTCTTCATCTTCTTGCCAAATTTTATTTTTAAAGTAGCAACGACCGACAAACCACGCCCATAGGAGGAAAAAAGTTATTGGAGCTGGAGTAAATTAGCGGTTTTGGATTTCACCCACGCTGACTTGAGCGCGTTTATTTACTTAAGCTCCATTGATCTCGCTTACTTCCAAGTAACGCCCCAACTCGGCTAAGCTCTTTTACTTGAAATGAATCCCATTGACTTCTATGGGATTTGTGATTTCTCAATATGGCTATAAGGCAGGCGAATAAAGATGCACACGTGTAGACTTGTGCCATTCAGATGAAGGGTTTCTTGACACGAGCTGGTTGCTTGCTTGATTACTTGCACATGTGAAGGGGGCCATGAAAAGATACAGCGTGAGAGAAAGAGCCGTCGCGTCTTACAGCACCTTCAAGGCAGAGTTTGTCAGTGAAGACGACTGACATTTAGCTGCCCAGCTTCACACGTTCATTTTTACCGCAGGGTAACTGCAGCAACGACAGCCTTGCACGTGTGAACACTCTGTCGCAGTTTTACCACCACATGAATTTCCTACCTACCGACATGCAATGTTTTTAAATCGAGTGTGTTCTTTCGGATGCAGAAAAACTCATCCTTCAGGAAGCAGCCCTGAATTTAGGTAACCTTTTCCACGTCCACATCAGAGACACTTTACGCACCTGGGTATTAGGGAGGACAGGTTCACAACGCTATTTCTCAATACTTGTTGACTTATCGCTGAATGTCTGAAGGGACTCCACGGCAAATAATTGTGATGTAGGTAATCTGAAACCTCTACCTGTGGGTTTGTTTCCTTTTAAGAATTATTTACTCTGAATGCCTGCCTCAGGGGTCGGTAGAAGGAGGTACACCAGCATCGGCTGGTCGATCTCTCGGTGATTTGCAGTATTTGGGCGAAGGCTTTTAACTCCCGATTGCTCAACAACAGCAACAACAAAAAGACTTTTCCTACCTGAAAGTAGGCTGCGGAAATGAAGGAACCAGGAGGGGGCTTTTGTGTGAAAGAACCGTGAGCTGAGATCTTGGGACCGAAAACAAATCCCTGGGCTCAGAATATGCTCACTTTCCTTATAGTCTGTGACTCTGCATTGGTAGATCTTGGGCTCCTAGAAGAAGGGGTGGGGGGGTGGGGAGCAAAGTAGATCTGACAAACCTGAACTCTGCCCACCCTGGGCTTACATCACAGTGTCTCGCTGTTGTTCAGGCGATGAACTCAAAAGAAAAGAGGTGACACACACGCTACAGAAGAAGGGAAGAACAATAGACTTGGAGTGTACAGACAGCTGGAGGTGTACATTTGACTGAAAAATGGGACGAGGGTTGATATTTTGAACTGTATACGTGCGAGGGAATCCCCAAGAGCAAACGAGGAGCTATATAGTTTTACGGGCACAATGCACTAGCTCATGCACGAAATAACAGGGAGTCCCTCTGCCACGTGTACGGTGTTCACACGTGTCTACCCAGGCATGGCATTTGAGCGATCGAATATAGGGTGAGTTTTCTCTGCGCTTCTGGGTGTCTCCTGGCCAGGCCCTGGCCTGCATTGACCACGATGTCCTGGTCATTAAATATAAAAGATGTGCAGCGTGCACACAACCTTACAAGGAACAAAGGCTATTGCAAACAAGCAGGAATAACGTGTGTGTGTGTGTTAAAGAGGAGACAGGGAAAACACTTTCTCTCTCTGCGCTCCTACCACCACCCAGTGGTTTAGTTAGATCAGGGTTTCCCAAACTTGGGTCTCCGGCTGTTTTGGGACTACAACTCCCATCATCCCTGACCACCGGGTCCTGCTAGCTAGGGAAGATGCGAAATGTAGTCCAAAACAGCTGGAGACCCAAGTTTGGGAAACCCTGAATTAGATCATTGTAGACTCTGGTTTAATGGTGGTGGTGGATCTTGAGATGGCGGTGCCTATTACTTTAGTAAGCCAGCATTGTTGCGTTGATGGACCATCCTATCCATTCTCTTGAGTGGGGCCCCGAACATCTGCCCCTAAATCCGGCTCTTGACGGTACCACACTGGATCTACTCCATTGCAATTCGAAACAAATCTGCCAGTAGGTATGTTCAGAATTACAGTCACACTTAAGGGACTTGGATGGAGAAAAGGATTCAGAGATGGGGCAATATAGACCTGTTGCCCGGGATGAGAGGTGTGCGTGATGGCTCCTGCACTTTAATGTTGCCCTCGTGCCTGCGCGCTCGCTTGCTCCCGTTTCGGTGTGTCTATGCTGCAAGCACAGAGCGGCGGATCTCCAGCTTGCTGGACCGACGCATCTGTGCAAATTTGCGCGTGTCCTCCGTCCATCCATCCATCCTAGGCGCACGGAGGTGACACAGATTGGCGCAGAGTGCCCCTGTCTGTCTGGAAACCTGTGTATATCCTTCTGCAACACCCAAGGCGCTTTAAAAATGTGTTGGGGAGTGGGGTGGGTAGGTTATTGGGTTGTTATTTTCTATTTTTGTTATATATTTTGTGTTTTTATACAGTGGTACCTCAGGTTAAGTACTTAATTCGTTCCGGAGGTCCGTTCTTAACCTGAAACTGTTCTTAACCTGAAGCACCACTTTAGCTAATGGGGCCTCCTGCTGCTGCTGCTGCTGCTGCCGCGCCGCCGGAGCAAGATTTCTGTTCTCATTCTGATGCTTCCCCGCTGTGGACCCCCAGGCGACTCTCGGCTGTGCGCACCGCGATCCTTTCCGCGCGCGAAGTACCCTCCTCCTTCTCCTCTGCCCGCGTCGCCTCCACCTCCGCCTCGGGTGCCGGAGCCTCTGGCGGCCGGGGGAAGTTCAAAGGCAGGCTCGTCCGGCGTGGAAAGCGCTCGCCGCGCTCCGACGAAGCGCCGATTCGCGACACCCCATTAAGATACAGTTGCGCTGACCTCGCGTTTCATGGCCTGTTAGCTACGTCAATTGGCGCTTCGTCACAAGCTCGCCGAGGAGGCGCGCCCAGAGGGAAGGGGGGGGGCTCCTTCCCAAACTTATATATCTGGGATATATATGTCGGGGGGGGGGGTAATCATCAAGAAAAATAAGAGGACCCGTCGATCTCCAGTGCGCCTTCTCCTACCCTTTTGGATACCCCCTAAAACACCCCTTCCTCCCCCGAATAAAAAAGAATAACGAAAATAAGAGAGGATCCCCTGCCACTTTCCAAAACACCCCTCTTCCCCGATCTCTCTCCGCGCCCACCCCCCGCCCCACCGTTTCCCACCCCCCACCCCACTCCACCAACCTTGGCACTTTTATTGGCGAGCGATTGTCCTTTGTTTATTTAAAGCCAAGGCGGCGTGAATGGTGCAAAATAAACATGATGAAAAATAACCAAACAGATGATTCCGCTTGGCGAGGAGGGGAAGGGGGGAAGGAAAGGGGGGAAAGCCGGACTTCATAAAACACACACAACACACACACACACGGAGCAGGAGGAGGAGGAGGCGGCCGGGCGCAGCGCTCAAGGAGAAAAAGCCTTTGAAGTGGGCCTTATTATGGCCGGCATACTTGGGGGTTGCCCTAACGACGCGGCTGAAAGGAAAGCGCTCGCCTTTGTCCGCGATTTGTTCTCCTTTGCTGGGTTGCCCGCTGAAATGACGGGCGCGGGGGCTGCCTCCGAGGTGCAGCCCGCAAAGCACCAACTTCCAACTCAGACTTGCAGGCGCCGCTCTCCTGAGGACAGAAAGGGAGGCGGGAAGGGGGGAGGGAATCGGAGGAGGAGAGCAGGAGAGCAGTACCCCTCCCCTCAAGCTGCTTCTCTCTTTTGGGGTGGAGCAGGCCACGGAAACCCAGAAGATCGCAGGGCAGTCCCCCACCCCACCCCGCGGCCACAAATTCATAACACC
Organism: Podarcis cretensis; assembly: GCF_951804945.1. NCBI lineage: Eukaryota > Metazoa > Chordata > Lepidosauria > Squamata > Lacertidae > Podarcis > Podarcis cretensis. The sequence goes on from NC_137173.1 coordinate 85,611,043, forward strand.
ACTGTCGCTTTGCTGGATGAGAGAGGGAGGGTCATTCTGCGCTCAAAGGGTTGGCTCTGTCACCGAATGTGTGTGTTTCCCACTTCTAGGAAGCTCACCGGCATCTGATCCCCATCAGCTGACCCTCAGAGGTATATTATCACTAATTACGAATCGCTATTAATAATGGTCATGCTCATCTGTGTCCTCATCTTAGGGCCACAGGGCTATGGGACCCTGCTTGGCACTTCCCATACTCATTTGGTTGACCATTTTGAGAACAAGAGGCTGGACTAGGTGGACCTTTGGCCCAACCCAGCAAAGTTGTTCTCTCTTCCACTTACAGTCCCTAGTAGCTGAGTACACCCTTCTCCATCTCTTCTGCATATGGATACTTTCCACTTACTTATGTTTTATCATGCAAGCTGAAACACTCTCCATGCCCTCAGATAAATTCCACAGATACTCTCTTGTATCACATCTTCCAAACCCTTCCTTCCTTCCTTCTGTCTTATGATGAAGTCGGCACCTTCTGCCTTGGCAAGTCTTTCCACTATACTGTTCAATCTATATCCAGATGCAACCTTTGCCAGACTAAGCTTTTAGTATTGCCAACCTATCAGTTCAAAAGCATACCAGTGCAAGCAGATAACTAGGTACCACTGCGGCGGGAAGGTAAACGACATTTCTGTGCACTCTGCACTCATCACACCATTTCTGTGCACTTTGCACTCATCACAGTGTCACGTTGCAGCAGAAGCAGTTTAGTCAAGCTGGCCACATGACCCAGAATCTGTGGACAAATGCCGGCTCCTTCGTCCTGAAAAGCAAGATGAGCACCGCACCCCATAGTTACCCTTGACTGGATTTAACCAGTCCATGGGTCCTTTACCTTTACCCTTTTACCTACCTGTTCCATAAATACTAAAGTGCTGAAAAGTGTTCTAGAATATAGAATATAGAAGTGTTCTAGAATATATAACCTAATCTGCATGCACACACACATAATCAACACTTCTGGGCATATTATTCATTTGCTAACAATGGGGACAGTGAACTGAGTTTGTGGCACCAGACTGATTGATTTACTTATTTACTTCTGAAGTAAATAACTTGTGGATTAGTCACCTTAGAGGCAAACCTATTCAGAGACACCTATTCCTGTTCCCTTTCTTTGTATAGTCAGGCATCTAGTCACTTCTATTATACACATATAGAAACATTCATATTATCTCTCATCACACATCCAGCTCATTCTCTGTTACCACATACTCTCACTGGAGCAGTTAGGTGATTTTGGATGCTGGACTTATTGTGGGGGGACAGTGAAGTCTTATTGAAGACTTCACTGTCTTCAACCTGTGACAAGCCAATGCTGCTGCCTTTGGGGTCCTTCTGCTCATTCAGCTGAGTGCACTTCTGCCCCAAAGTCCCATCCAGATGGATCCTGCCATCCTTCACCAGACATTTTGCATCAGACTTAGCCAGCATGGCACATGAGAGCCGCAGTCCAAAACATCTGGGAGGAGGATCCTAGTTGGTGAAGGCTGATTTGTGCATCTTCACAACCGCTGGATGTAGAGTAGGCCACCAAGCAGCAGACAATGACACATGGAGCCTTCTCACACAAACACCCGCTTGCTCCAAGCCCATGTGATCTCATGTGCAGGGTTCACCCCTTGTTGGCTGCAACTTGATGTCTGCTTGTCTACGGGAAATACCCACCCACAAATGCAGCGGGTTCACATCAGGGCAAATAACATTCAGTGAAACGGCAGTTTCTGATGCTCAACAGCCCAGAGAGGAGTATGATTGTGAGACCTGAAAGACCTACATTGGCTCCCAGTATGTTTCCAAACACAATTCAAAGTGTTGGTTCTGACCTTTAAAGCCCTAAATGGCCTTGACACTGTATACCTGAAGGAGCATCTCCAGCCCCATCCTTCAGTCTGGACACTTAGATCCAGCTCCAAGGGCCTTCTGTGGGTTCTCTCACTGCAAGAAGTTACAGGGATTCAGGTGGAGGGCTATCTCAGCAGTGGTGCCCACCCTGTGAAACACCCTCCAATCAGATGTTGAGTAACTAAACTTTATAACCTTTAGAAGACATCTGAAGGCAACCCTATATAGGGAAGACTTTTAATGTTTGATGTTTTATTGTGGTTTTTATTTATGCTGGAAGCCACTCAGAGTGGCTAGGGCAACCCAGTCAGTTGGGCAGGGTACAAACACAACAACAACAACAACAACATCATCTCCTGCCACACAAGCAGAGTCGTCTGACTTCTGCACTTGTCGCGGTCACAAAAGAAGATTGCAGCCTTGTAGATTGTTGATCAAGGATATTCTCCTTGTCAGTCAGGTTTTGCTAGCCAGAGGCTACATTCGTGAAGATTATGTGACATTGAAATAATGGCTAGAGACATGGGCGTAGCCAGGATTTATGTTTGGGGGGCAGGCTTTATGTTAGGGGAGGCAGAACCTCCCTTACTTAAGTATTTTTTTAATTGATTTACTTGATTTAGGGGGGCAGCTGCTGCCCCTACCCCCATGGCTTGAGATGGCGGTTCTGGAAGGGGGCAAGGAAAGATGCAGGAGGGCAAAATGCCTTTAGGGGCCCTGAAGCGCCCCTTGCCCCCCACCCTCCAGGGTCTCCCGCATGAACCACCCATTTTGAGAAATCCCTAGGAACACCCCGCCTTTCCTATGCTGCCTTCCTTGTTTGCTTTGCCGGCTGCGCCTGCTGCCCGCGTCTTGACATGCGCCCCTGTTCCACAAGAGTTATAAGCCTCTCTCCCCGCAGCAGGCTCTGCCCCCTGCTCCCCCGCCAGACAAGGCACCTCGGGGGCTGCCGTCGCCTCAAAAGGCCGCTCTCTCTGGTCGTGGGCACCGTGGAAGAAGAATGGGCTCTCGGAGAAAGGAGCACCAGTTGGGCCTTCGCGCAGCGCCAGAGCCTTATAAAGACTGACTGACACCCGGCAGGAAAGTTCGTCTCCGTCTCTCCAACTTTTTTTTCCCTTGCAAGAGGCGCTTAATGAAGGCTGCTCTCGCCGTCCTTTGTCTTCGCTCCCTGGTTCTCTCGGCAAAGCAGGCGCTCTCCCCACAGTCGTAAAAGGGGGACAGGCGAGGGGAGAAAGAAAGCGGGCGCAGCAGAAGTGTCACTTAGCATCTTCAAGCGGGACCTTCCAGGCGAAGTAAATATAGCGATCAAACGCCATTTAAGCGACGGATACGGGTGGGAGGGAAGGAAGGGGGGAGTTTGTGGGAAGGGGCCCTCAAGGACGCAGCCACAAGCCCAATACACACACACACTCACACACACACGCACGCACACACGGCTGAGTGTTTGCACTTTCTGGAGAGCCTTGTGTTGTGCAAACAACAGGCACGCGGGCTTCGTTTGGAGTCCAGGAAATTAAGAAGGCGCACTCCTTACGCAGCCAGCCACCAATGGATGCGCACTTCCTCGCCTCGGATGGAAGCCTTTTTGCCCAGATATGCTGTGTGTTTGTGTGCGCGCGCGCTAGCTAAACACACACACACACACACACACACACACACACGTAGAAGTTCTGCCCAGGTGTAGGCTAGGCAGGTGGTCTCCATAAACTTGTTATTGTGTGAACGCGCCGAAGGTAGTAAAAATGGTGTCTCAAGTGTGAATAGTAGCTAGCTAGGAAAGTGGGGTGGAGGGGTGGTGGCGCTTGAAGGACGGATCGGTACCACTCAGAGACAATAAAAGTGCTTAAGTAACGGAGGTTCTTCCTCCCTACACAACATAAAGCCTGCCCCCCTTACATAAATCCTGGCTAAGCCCATGAATGGAGCTTTCGCCATAATGGCTGTTCAGAGCGCTTTCCGGAAGTAAGGGGTTTCAGAAAAGGAAGAAAGTACAACAAAATTAAGATGTAAATCTAGTGGTCGCAGTGCCGGATTTATATATAAACTAAACAAGCTATAGCTTAGGGCCCTACTCTCTTGGAGGTCCCCCCAAAATTACGAGTCATTGTAAATTGTGTTTCTAAAGGAACTTTTGTTATTGCCAAATGCCAATGTGTTTGCATTATTAAGTTTGTTATGAATAAAAAAAAATTAAGTTAGAGCTTAATAATTATTTCACTATTAATATACTTCTTAATTGTATTTCAGTTCAACAGTTACTTTGATAAAATACATATTTTGTTATGTGCAAATGGCTTTAGATACCTATTAGGTTCATAAATTACCATACAGCATAAATTCAACACAAAAACCAGGGACAATTTGTTGTTGACAAAGGACAGCTGAACATATAAAGGGCCCCATTACCTTCAGTAGCTTAGGGCCTCATCAAACCTAGATCCGGCCCTGAGTGGTAGTACTAGCTGTAGTAGCAGTAGCAGCTGCAGTAATCATAACAGCAGTAGCAGCAATAACACTTAACACATATGAGGTGTCATTCAAGGAGGTTCAACACACTATCCTGTTCCTACACCCCTCTTGTAACATAAGGTAGGGGGTTAGCTGTCCACCTCCCCTCTAAGACCGGAATAAATCATGGTGAGAAGTATATTAAGGTATAAGGTAGGCCAATATTCTTGCCCTCCTCTTGCAAATGGTGCACTGACAGGTTTCAGCCAGAGACATGCACACATTACATAGGGGTAAGTGTCCACCAATGCAGTTGGATTCTGAATATGCAGGAGGAATGACTAGATGAATTAGCTGCTCCAAGTTTAATTACAGTGTGTATAAGGGTGGGTTCCAAACATATTCTGATCCGAAAGAGTTTGAGGCTTGGTGGAGTTGGTAAAGTAGGAAAGCAAGCTTTCAAGACCCACAGAAGGGTTCTTGAGGTATTAGTCACTGCACAGTTAAAAGAGGAGGTGAACTGTTATCTGCTCTTTATATCTGGGAGCTGACTGGTTTATATTTAAGACTGAGAAGTTTAAAAAAAATCCAGTTCAAAAATCTGTTTATTTCATAAAAATAAGCACTGCAGGTATAGGAAGACAATTTTTAGATGAATGATGTTACCATGTGAAATGTATTTGTTGGAGTGTTGGACTATGAGCTGGGAGACCAGGGTTCGAATTCCCACTAAGCCAGGAAGCTCATTGGGTGACCTTGGGCCAGTCACTGCCATCTCACAGGGTTGCTGTGGGGATTAAATGAAGAGGGGGAGAATTGCATGCCACCATGAGCTCCTTGGAGAAAATGGCGAGATAGAAATGCAATAAATAAATAAGCAAATAAAGCCAATTGCATTTAATCTAATGAAATTTCCTTTCCATAATCTGATATTTATCACGCCATTATCCTGAGCGCATTTACTTGGAAGCAAGGTCACAGAAGAGCCAGGAAACCAAGGCTGAAATACTATGGGCACTTAGCACACAAGCTAGTTTCATTGAACCCAGTGAGACATACTTCCCAGTACGCTTGTGTTGAAATTCTGGATTGCAGTTTAGGATCGCGTCAGGTCAAACTTGCCAAACTCACAACCATGTTTGGTATCAAGGCATTGACACAAATGTCTAAGCGTAATCTCAAAAGGATGTATTTCATGAAAGGCAGGCCGATCCTTAAGTACTCACTTATTGCCTCTTAAGGGGGCCTGAGACAAGGCCTCAATGGATGCATAAACTACCGCAAATAAGGGCCAGTGGGTTCCCTGGGATTTAGCACTGAGCAAATATGGTGTTGGATAAGGCTTAGGCTCTGATCCTAAGCATAGCTGTCAACTTTTACCTTTTCTTGTGAGGAATCCTATTCGGAATTAGGGAATTTCCCTTTAAAAAAGGAAAAGGTTGACAGCTATGATCCTAAGTCAATTTACCAGAGTGAGCTGAATAAAATATTGTGGGGGGGGGGGAGGTAAGTCCCGCCCACATAATCGATCACATAATACGGTGCACACACACCATTTAAACAGCAATGCCCATCGACTTGGGGGGGGCGTCTCCTCAAATATTTTATGGGGGGGTTGAAGACCCTCAGCATCTATGATTTGGCTCCTATGAGTGAGCCCTACTGAATTCAAGGGGACTTACTTCTAAGTAGCCACAGTTAGGATTGCAGCTGAAGTTTATCAAGTATCACTGATCTGGGGGCAGGGAAGAGGGAGAAGAGAAGGAACGCTGACGTTTTAAAGACTCTTAACTAGGGAGTTAGTCCCCCCAGTGAACACAGTGGGCTTACTTCCAAGTAAACATGCCTAGGCTTGCTCTGCAATTGTCCCATTGAAAGCAATGTGGCTGCTGAGGAGAAGAGAAACCCGCTTGACTTTATCTAGAGGGGAAAGAAAAAAGGCGCGGGATCCCGGTGGCCCATGTAAAAAAAAAAAAAAAAAAAAGGTCCGAGGAGCGCAAGGGAGGGGGCGGGTCAGCAGAGGGCAAAGGGCAGGGTTTGATCACTCCTCGGGGTAAGTACTAGAGGATGAAAGGCACATGTCAATCAGCGCTCTCCGTGAACTAAACAAATACAAACAGATGATGGTAAATCTCGAGGACTTTCCTTTCTTCCTCTCTGACTCTCCTTTTCGCCCCCACAAAGGAGAGAGATATTGATTGTCAAGAGAAAGGGCACGACAGGGTCTTTCTGTCTCTCCCAGGGCCTCGGATTCGCAGGGCAGGGAAAGGAGGAGGAGGAGGAGGAGGGGGGGGGTGCCTGGACGTAGGAATGGAGATGCGGGAAGGCAGAGCCCCGGCCTGGGCTTGTTGCAGCAGCTGCTGCCAGTGGCGTAGCGTGGGTTGTCAGCACCCGGGGCAAGGCAAGTAATTTGCACCCCCTAACCCGTGGATTTCCGCCCCCTAACCCGTGGATTTGCGCCCCCTAACCCCCAGATGTTGCGCCCGGTGCGGCCGGGCCCCCCCTGCACCCCCCACGCTACGCCACTGGCTGCTGCTGCTGTGTAGAGAAAGCACGGGTTCTCTCTCTCAGGAAGGGCTCCCCCAATTTGCTTAAGGAGTAGACAGGAGAAGATTTCCGTTCCCCAAGTAACTTTGGCCACAAGCACGCGCACACGCACGAAAGAAAGAAAGAAAGAGTGCGCTAATTTCCAGACAGTGCCCTCCGGGGAAGTTTGCAGGAGAAACTGGCTCTCGGTGACTTTATCCGGCTGCAAAACTTTTGTGTGCTGCAAAGCTAGATTCGCTGTGAGCCTCTCTCCTCCCTCTTGGAAGACTGTCCCAGCAAAGAGGGGGTCCCCAGGCACTCTGCCAAAGTCTCAGGCCATCATCACCCTTCCTTCTGAAGATGGCGAGGAGAGCAGATCGGATGGCGTTTGGTGGGTGGGTTGGGAGAGAGGGGAGGAGGGCTGGCCGCCGCGTTGCAAACCTTAGTAGCAATTTTCAGGAGGGTTCTCCAGAGGAGACAGGGGAGCAGCGCTCGTGGGAATGCGGCGGGGATGCGGAGTGAGTGTGCGGAGTTGCGCCGGCACAGGGATGGGAGGGAGCTGGGCAAAGTTCCTCAACCCCACCTCCACCCCCGACACCATTCCTGGGGCTGGGAAAAGGTCTGCCTTGGATTACTCCTGATAGGGTCTAGAACAGCCGACCCGAAAGCCCTGATTCTAGACCTGGTTTGGGACGGGAAGTCGCTTTGCACACGATCAGAGGCACCCAGGCCAGCCTAGTTTCGTCACAGGCTGCCGAGCTGACTCGTGCTATTGGCAATAGGTTCCGGGGCTGAGCTCGATCTAGCTCAAGCCAAGGCCTTGTTGGGGGAAAGGTTTGCGATGTTTTATAGGGCTCCTCCAACGCGCTGCTTTCTTGCTGAGACTCTCACTCTGCAAATCCCCAAAGGAACTTGGGGAGTCCATCCAAAGCTGAGTTGGAGGTACTTATCCCAGAGGGATGACGGCGTGGGGAAGAGGGTCGCGTGAACCCGGGACCCAGCGGGGCAGGCGGTGAACTGGCAGCCCGTTCCCTGACTTAAGACAGACAATGGGGGGGTCTGAGCGAAACAATACAAACTTAAAGCTTTTGCAGATGACCTAGTTTTGACCCTGCAGGAGCCAGAATCTAGTACGAAAAGAGTATTACAATTGATTCAAGACTTTGGTCGGGTGGCGGGTTTTAAATTAAACAAACAGAAAACTAAGGTGTTGGGGAAAAAATTGACAGTTACAGAGTCAGAACGGTTTCAGAGAGAGACAGAATTAAAAATGGTTAAAAAAGTAAAGTACCTAGGGGTAAACATAACAGCAAAAAATCTGAGTCTATTTAAGGATAACTATGAAAAATGTTGGTCAGAAATTAAGAGAGACTTAGATAGTTGGACAAAATTGAAACTTTCCTTGTTAGGCCGAATTGCTGCTATCAAGATGAATGTATTGCCAAAAATGTTGTTTTTGTTCCAAACACTGCAGATTGTGGACAAGACGGAGTGCTTCCGGAAGTGGCAGAGAGACATCTCTAAGTTTGTCTGGCAGGGCAAAAAGCCCAGAATTAAGTTTAAGATATTAACTGATGTGAAAGAAAGAGGGGGCTCTGCCCTGCCAGACCTAAAGTTGTATTATGAAGCCGCAGCTTTCTGCTGGCTAAAAGATTGGCTACTTCTCGAAGACACTGACGTATTGGACTTGGAAGGTTTCAATAACGCTTTTGGTTGGCATGCATACTTATGGTATGACAAGGTTAAGATCAATAAGGCCTTTAAGAACCATATTGTCAGAAAAGCAGTGTTTAATGTCTGGACAAAATATAAAGACTTATTGGAAAACAAAACTCCAAGGTGGCTTTCACCTCTGGAAGCTAAGGCCCGAAAAAGACCCAATATGGAGGCCAAATGGCCAAAATATTGGGAAATATTAGAAAAAGATGGAGACAATTGGAAATTGCAGAGTTTGGAGAAACTAAAGGATAAAGTGCGAGACTGGTTACACTACGCTCAGATTAAAGAAGTTTTTAAAAATGACAAAAAGTTAGGGTTCCAGGTGGAGAAATCGAAATTGGAAACAGAACTGTTAGAACCTAAGACTAAGGTACTTTCAAGAATGTATAACTTGCTGTTAAAATGGAACACACAAGACGAAACGGTTAAATCGGCTATGATAAAGTGGGCACAGGATATTGGGTATAATATCATGTTTGATGACTGGGAAAGGTTGTGGACCACTGGGTTGAACTTCACTGCTTGTAACGCTTTGAAGGAAAATGTAATGAAAATGATATATAGATGGTACATGACCCCAGTTAAACTTGCCAAAATATACCACCTGTCTGATAATAAATGTTGGAAATGTAAAGAAAATGAAGGAACATTCTTTCACCTCTGGTGGACGTGCCCTAAAGTGAAGGCTTTCTGGGAAATGATATATAATGAGTTGAAAAAGGTATTTAAGTATACCTTCCTTAAGAAACCAGAGGCCTTTCTTCTGGGTATTGTCGGCCAGAGGGTGATAAAGAAGGACAGAACTTTTTTCTTGTATGCAACAACGGCAGCAAGGATACTCATCGCTAAATATTGGAAAACCCAAGATCTACCCACACTGGAAGAATGGCAGATGCAACTGATAGACTATATGGAACTGGCTGAGATGACCGGCAGAATCCGAGACCTGGGAGAGGAGAGGGTTGAAGAAGATTGGAAGAAATTCAAGATTTACCTACAAAAATATTGTAATTTGGTTGAATGTCAATAAGGATGCTAGATCACAAACAATTGAGCACCACTAAAATAGTTGGAATTAGGATGATAAGTGAGATTGAGGAAAATATAAATATAATTTTTTTTGAGAATTATTAATTATATTTAAATGAGCGGGACATAAGAACGCAAACAAGTTGATAAATTGCTGGCAAAAATTTATAATGATGTAAGTGGGAGTGAGGGACGCAGGTGGCGCTGTGGGTTAAAGCCTCAGCGCCTAGGGCTTGCCGATCGAAAGGTCGGCGGTTCGAATCCCTGCGGCGGGGTGCGCTCCTGCTGCTTGGTCCCAGCGCCTGCCAACCTAGCAGTTCGAAAGCACCTCCGGGTGCAAGTAGATAAATAGGGACCGCTTACCAGCGGGAAGGTAAACGGCGTTTCCGTGTGCGGCTCTGGCTCGCCAGATGCAGCTTTGTCACGCTGGCCACGTGACCCGGAAGTGTCTCCGGACAGCGCTGGCCCCTGGCCTCTTAAGTGAGATGGGCGCACAACCCCAGAGTCTGTCAAGACTGGCCCGTACGGGCAGGGGTACCTTTACCTTTACCTTTAAGCGGGAGTGGGAGACGTGAGGGAGTCCAAAGAAGTTATGAAACTATGTTATGAAATATGTTACATTGTTTATTAATTTTGCATTGGTATTTAAAAATCTCAATAAAATATTATTAAAAAAAAATAAGACGGACAATGGGAATATTCACGTCTTAATCGAGTCTTTGAAGCTGTGGGGGAGGGGTGGGAGGAATGGAAACAAAGGAAAAAACTAGGCCTGGGGGCTGTTTTGCACCGACCCCGCCGTTTTTTCTATTCACACGAACAAGCACAGACACGTGTCCTTCCTCCCCCGCCTCCAGCTGAATTTAGAGGAAAGTTGCCCAAAAAATATGGGAGAAAGAAATAAGGCTGGTTTGTTCTCGCACTGTAAATTCCAGTATCCCTCAACCCACGCGCGTATGTAACATCTCGTGTATATACAGGTATAGTTCCCTCTGTCTACTTTCTGCAGAAATAAGATAGGGAAAACTCGTGACAAACAAGCCACGCCCCTTCTAAAGGACGTAGATGTTTTTGCCTAACTTCATCCAGTTGCTCGGAAGGGAGCCGAACTGGTGTCGTAAAGAGCAGGAGCTACTGACCTAGGCGGTTAAGGATATGCAAAGCGCTATACTACTAGTAGTCTTAAAAATCGTCGCCCCTCCCCCTCGCTATTTGAAAAGCTAAGAAATTGGATAGACTCCAGGGAAAAAGAGGGCGAGCATTACTACTGTTAATTTTTTAAAGAGATAAATAAAACGCAATAGGGATTTTGTAATCTCAGCTTTAATTGATTGCAAGTCGCTTTGGACAAGATAAAGCGACTAACAAATTTAACATATAATAATTATAAAAATACCCCTTCCTCCAAAAAAGGACACGATTAACAAGAGCCATTTACATCGGCCAGGTTTTCTTCCAGGTACAGCTGTCACCTGTGTAGTTTTTGGAAGAGGGCAGGAGAAGGAGGCAAAGAGGAAAAGGTGGAGCAGGGAAAAAATAAAAGAGAATTCCTGGGTCAAAACCGAGAACGAATGTAAGGCGCGTAGAGAGAAGAACTATTACCCAGACCCCAAGGCATCCGTTCAGATTTGGATGCCAGCGCCCTGGCCTTCCTTTCCAAGCCAGGGTGCTAGGAGGGGTGGCGGTGTCTGCATTAAGTGGTCCTCTAGCGCGCAAAGTGTGACAGTGCTTGAAGAGCGCCATCGACAGCCAACCCATCAGGGAACCGAGCCAGCCTTCTTGTGTGGCAGCACCAGGGATGGGCAAGGGCTGTGCGCGCCAGCCAGCCTGAGCGCACATTCGCTGGGAGGCAAATTCCATGGAAACTACGGAGACTTACCTTCCGTTCGCCTTAGGAGGAGAGAGAGAGAAAACCCGCAACCGGTCCCTTAACCGGAAGAGGAGAACTTGAGCCAGGCAGTCAATCGCACGTGCCTCGATTCGCTTCCCTTTATTAGCTCTCAAAAACACAGAACAACTCTTTAGGCCTCTTGTCTCCCCGCCTGGACAGAAAGTAGACAGCTGCCCTTTTGTTGCGAAGACAGACAGACACACACCCGCCCCGTTTGTGGACTGGATAAGACATGTACTACTCTTAAGTAAGTCTCCTTAGACCTTCTTTCTGAGTAAAAATGCTCAGGGTGAGAGGAAAGATCGCCAGTTACAAATTGCCCCTAAAACTCTACTCCTAGTAGTACTTCCGGTAACTAATAGGAAAGTAATTAGTGATGCTACAAGTAGTAGCTACAATTAGTAGTAGTACTAATGATAGTTCTGTTACTCCTACTACTGTACTACACTATGGTGGTGGTTATGGAAAGTGTTTAGGTTTTTAACAAAGATGGAAAGAGATTGTAATCTGTTAAATCAAGATGAAAGGGGGGGGGGTTGCTAGGAGCACTGTTGCGCCAAGGTGATTTCTCGCCCCGGTTCCAGTGTGTGCTTTGGGTAGGAGGGGACACCGAGGAAGCCCTGCGGAAGCCCCGAGGAAGCGAACGAGAACGCGAACCAATCCGGCAGCTGGTTTCAACTGGGTCAAGGTGTCGGTGCGCGCGTTTTGGCGGACGTTCCGGGCGCGCCCTACCCTGCCGGAGCAGAGCCCCGCCCTTGATTTGACGCCCCGGTGTGGCTGCGGGTCACATCTGCTGCCTCGCGTGAATCTGATCTCACTCGGGTGCCTGCGCGCGGTGTTTGCTATATTGCTCTTCAGTCCTCCTCCAAAATCTGACCCGACAGACACGCCTTCAGAGAGCGCTCCCCTGGCACGAGCGTGCAACCGGAGTGACTCTGGAGCGATCGATATTAAAAAGAGGGGCGTGTGCCAGCCGTAGGGGGAGAGGGAAACGGGCAGAAAATTGTTGGAGTTTAAACCCTCTGTGTCTCTTTGTGTGTGTGTCACACATACACACACAGCTGGAAGGGGGGGAAGGGACATGCAAGAGAAAGTTCTTGACCGAGAGAAAGTTCAGGTACCATTAATACGAAATTGATTTAAAAATAAAATAAAATACAACAGACCTGGCTACCAGGTAATCTTTTTATTAGTTCGACTTTTGCCAATGACTTTGTGTAATCAGGATTTCCAGTTTGTAAAGGCTTCAGCGGGCAGAAATTGCTCCAGAGGAATTGTTGAAGACTGCGCTTGGCTTTTCTCCATTTGAAAGCAGCCCAAGGCTGGGCGCGGTTTGAAATGGGGCACCTCCTTCGAAGAGGGGGTCCCATCCGGAAGGGCGAGCGCCTCCTTGTAGCCAGATCCGTGCTGGTCGTAGCGAAACGGTCCAGCTGAGCGCAGCTGGAAGTTAAGTCCAGTCCAGTCCCTCTTCCCCTTCACTGGATCCCTCGGAAGTATTTCTGGGGGGCAGGTCCTGGAGACGAACTTATCTCTAGAAACCCACCAAGGCTTCTTGGGAGAGTCATTGGTTTAAACCCAAGAAGCCCTTCGCTGTGCCACTGAGCGGAGGAAGGCGAGAGTTTGCTTCTCTCTCTCTCTGGGATCAGACAGACAGGTCACTCGGAACTGGATGTCCGGGTGGGGGGCTATTGAGAGCGGGGAAAATACCTGGAGAAAGTTGTACTCGATGCGCAGGCAGTGTTTCACTTTCCAGTTTCACTTATTCCCATCGGATTTTTAGATGCACCAATTTGGACCTCATCGGGCCCCATCCCTGGGAACATTTTTTCTGCGCAACACCTGAAAAACATAAGGGAAGGCGCTTAAGGAGGAGAAATTAAGCGTTTAGGTGCGTAGGCGTAAAGAAAGAGTCCCCCCCCCTTCCAAATTTGAGACGACCCAAACAAACTCTTCTTTTATGCCATCTGCTTATGGCATAAATATTCAGGGAAGTAGCTGGCGTGGTGCGCGCATCCTGTCAGGAGCGAGCACGCGCACGCCAATTGAACTCGGAACCATCTCAAACGCAACTCAAGGATCTTCTACACACCTTTCTGTTGCAAACTGGCCCGGACTCCGTGTCTTGTGACACTTTAAAGTCTAACAGAGATGGATCATCCGGGTCTGGCGCATGTTTGCTCAAGATAAAAATAATCCTGCTGGTTTCACTGGGACTTGCTCCCAACCACTTAAGTCAGATGGGGTTCACTTGAATAAAAATTTGGGAGGGTGGATTGGTAAGCCCCGCCCCGCCTAATCGATCACAAGATGTTGAGCACGCGCAGCATCTGAGTGGCAAGGCGTCAACTTGGGGGGGGGCTCAAATATATATTTTGGGGGGGCTTGGAAGGGATCTCGCCCCTAGGAGTTGGCTATTGTGCAGGGTTTTCTTTGCCTCCTTAGTTCGTGGAGCAGAGGAGAAGCCAGTCTTCCTGTCATCACCATCATGATTTGTTTGATGACTAGGGTGGCACAATCAAAACACCTAGGGGAGTCACCCCCCCCCCTTGAAAACCGACGAGACTCGCTTCCAGGGGCAACACGGTGCCCCTTCATTGACCACCCATATCCCTGTGAAAGCGGAGACCCTTCTCAGCTCCCTCTCCCACCCAGCGCAAGTTGTGTGGATGCGTGGCTGGGGTGTAAAGTATTAATTTTGGGATGCCTTGGGGTCTCGTTTAGGGTCAGCCTTGTGTAAGTCTGAGACACGGGTCGTTGTCTGCGTTTAGGAGCTAATTCTGTTTAATAACGCAACACTGGTGGGAAGGAAAGAATTCCCGGTTGTTCCTTAAAGAAATGCTGTGAAATAGTGCGCTTTCCAGTTCGTTTCCTGCTCGGGGCATCTAATGTGTTCTTCCCCACAACCGAGTTATCCGGGAGTAGCATTTAATGGGTTCATTGCGCTCCGACGTTCCGTTGAAAGGCGCGAACCAAGACGTTCCGTGTCCAAGTGCGGCGCATCAAGCGTTTGGCTACCGATCGGTTTTAATAGGAGGATAATGTAAACCGGTAACAACCACAGAGTCTGGAATCTGTCTGCGGGGAAAGCAACCGAGCAAAACCATTGGTCTACTTGTGTAAAAATGGCATTCACCTGTTCTAGTTAAAGCCAGGATATATGAGTGTCATCTCATGCGATTGGCCACGTTTTTGGTGGGTGGATCGTGGACCGGGATAAAATAACCTATTTAAAATTACACGCATTTAAATAATAAAAAAAACCTCTCCCTCTTCAGAGAACGTTTCCTATATATATTTATGTTCGAACTGAAGGGAGTTCTTCACGTTTCCTGGCCCCAAGAAGAAAAAGCCAGAATTTTAAGCGCGGGGAAAACAAAGAAATCTATTTAGGTGATGTCATGATAGTCCGCACCGAGTTTATGAAACCGTTTACATAAATGCTTGATGGGGAAACGCGGGATCTTGTTAACAAGTCTGTACCGTTTGGTGGGTAATACATAGGATATTTCAAAGGAGGCAAATCTAGACTCTTAAAATCGGTGGCATTTTCTGCTGCAGCTTGCCCCGTTCACTTATTTCCCCCTCTCCACTAGCGAGAGGCATCAAAACGGAGCGAGACCAGCTTGGCAGGATCTGTCCTAAGCCGAGTCACGTGTCTCTCGGGCTTCCAAATAAACAGAGGGAGATCAAAAGTCGCGCACATGCTGAACAAGAATTTGGGGAAAGTAGGAGGGAGGAGGGAGAACATTCCTCCCCCCCTTTTTTCGCCTTTTTTCTTTTTAAAGGCGCTTTCAAAACAACAACCCGTTAAAATGAGCTGGGGGCCGGAGAGAGAAGAGGCGAGGTTGAAAGCGGTATGGAGAACTTCGTGGGAATGACACGACCTCTTCTGAAATTCCCCCCTCGCCACGCCAAAATGAATCTGAAAACGCTGCTTCTTCGATCCTAAGCGCCTTTACTTGGTAGCCATTTCTCTCCCGGTGCTCTTAAGGGATCCCAGTGAGGGGGAACATAAAAATAGAGATAATTAAAAAAATAATTTCTGGCCCTTCCCCAAAGGGTAAGGATTCAAATGGTACGAAAAACAACAAGGAAGAGACGGATATTTCAAAATAATAATACCAGAAATATGGAATAAAGGATAGGATCCTAAGCACCTCGATTTGCTTACCTACCAGTCCCTGAACCTCGTGCGCTCTCGTGCCAAGGGCGCCAAGGGCGCCTGAGGAGTCGGGAGCGCAAAGAGAATAAACGAGACAAGGGAGGTCGCTTCATTTTACGTCTCCATCTCTTTAGGAGGAAGCGACTCCCCCCTCCCCCCAAATAAACTCCCTGGAACAAAATAATAAAGTGAGGGCAGGGAGCGAGAAGGTCCCACTATCCTTATGAAAAGTGCTCCCCGAGGAACAATTTCTGGTTGGAAAAAATATAAAGATGCGCAAAGCGGCGCTGGCGCAGAACGACCCACATACTGTATGGACTAGGGCGGGGATGCGATTGTGGTTTTGGGGGGCTTCCCCTCATTCTGCTACAGCTTCCCACTGCAAAACCGCGAGGCAAATCTAGGTGAGGCGCCCTGTCTCTGGGCTGGTGTGTTTCTCCCGTCCTTCCTCTCTCTTTCTTCCCCCTCCCCCGTAACTGGGACGGTGCCCCGGGATAACCTGTGCCATCTCCTTCATCTTCCCAAACTCTTGAGCCCGGGACAGATTTACAAGCCGGCCGTTCTATCTTCTGGGTAATTTAGTCCCTAAGGAATCTTCTTCCTCTTCTATCGCCTCCCCCGCCCCCCCCACTTTCTCTTTTCAGGCCCCCCTCCCCCACCAGTTCTTGCCCTTTGATAGAGGGAAGGAGGGGGCGAAACAAATGTAAACGAAAGACGGTGGCGAATCGGCTCCAACTCCGCGCAAAGGGTATCAGGTTTCTTATAGAGATCCCCACATCGAGCTACAATTCCCATAGCAAACTACAGTTCCCAGGATTCTTTGCGGGGAAGCCATGACGGTTAAAGTGGTGACAGAGTGCTTTCAACGTATGGAGTGGGTGGGACCGAAGTCCCTGCTTTCAAAGGCTTCTTGACACGTCTTCTTCTCCTTCTCCTCCTATTATTATAATCGTTATGATTATTTGCATTTGTATTAGCGTTAGCATCATTGCCTTCCAGAAGGGTACCCGTGTTACTCTCCTGCAACGAAAGCAACAGTCCTGTTGCATCTTAAAGCCTAAGAAATTTATTACGCCATGCACTTCCGTGGACTTGCATCTCAAGAAGTGTACCATGAAAAAAACGGGTCAGTCTTTGAGGCTGATGCCATCAGGCTTGTTATTGTTGTTATTAATACATTTGTTTTGTAATTCCATCAGCGCACAAGGGAGGGGGACATTCTTGTCCAAATTAAACGCACCGAAGTCCCATTCATTTCCGTGGGGAGAATTTAAGCACCTTGTTCCTTCTCTAGCTGGAATCAATGGCGCTTAAATTGGCTTCCTTGGCCTGGGTCCTTTTTTAAAGAGGTGAGGGAAGTAAAACGTGGGAAGCTGAAATGCATCCCGCAGATTCGTCGGCGTTTAGGCGTCTAGCATTCACTACTGTATTTGGCATTATCCGGCTTCTGCATCCAGCAGATTCGTCGGTATTAATTCTTAAGCAGCTCAACGTTTGCCCAGCTTTACACTGTTCTACGCGGTATCTTGGATTTAAGCCGCTCGTTTTAATCTTTGAAATGGAACGAAACTGGTTTAAAGGCGGGGTATTCAAAGCTGCTTGGAGCAGATTTCTTTTACTCTTTTAAAAATGCATATTAAAAAGGGACTGTTTACCTGACAAGACAATGTTACTTTTTTTGATGGTGCAACGCTTTTGCCAAAGCGCGCGCTTGCAGGCACTCGAGACCCCCCACTTTCTATATCGCTTTTGTGCCTTGTGTAAACAAATTGCGGCTCAAATTCTAAAGGCGGCGTTAATGGGCTGGATCCAGCTCATTGACCCTTTGCTAACAAATTGGTTTTTAACTGGGATTGGGGTAAAATGCACGGATTTCCCTGCCCCTCCCTCGCGGTGCTTTCAACTATCTCTCCCCCCCCCCCTTCTTACCACGTCTCTCCAAATACCTTAATATGCACTCGGTCCTTAACTAAAAGGTTTCAATAGTGAGAGAGGATGCATAACGATTCAGTCTCATTACAAATCAAGAGACTTGGCTTAACGTTGAAAAAACAAACAAACAGAAAGACACCTTCACCCCACCCACAGATATCCTGGCATGTCCCAAATCTACAGTGCATTAGGCATATTAAAGACACCTTTTCTTAACTAGTAAAATAATTAGATCTATGAAGTTAATTGTAGATCAGCTATATAAAGTCTGGTTCTATTTCCAATGTATTTTCTTGTTCTTAACACACTGCTCACCCCTCACTATTCTCTGTCTAGTTCTCTAATGTATAATCTAGCCAGCTGTATCTCAACGTACGTATATAAACAGATGCTGTTTAATTAAGATACAGTGGTACCTCGGGTTACATACGCTTCAGGTTACAGACTCCGCTAACCCAGAAATAGTGCTTCAGGTTAAGAACTTTGCTTCAGGATGAGAACAGAAATCGTGCTGCGGTGGCGCGGCGGCAGCAGGAGGCCCCATTAGCTAAAGTGGTGCTTTAGGTTAAGAACAGTTTCAGGTTAAGAACGGACCTCTGGAACGAATTAAGTACTTAACCTGAGGTACCACTGTATATTATTAAGGCACTTGTCTTGTTTTACAGAGGATTTTAGAACCATTTAAGAGAGTTTCTTTCTCATTCTCTTGCTCTGAATAAACCCTTAGCATTCATTGAACTTGTTCAGAGAGCTTCTCCCAGTAATCTTTAACAATGGCTCTGTAAGGTAGGCCAGTATTCTTTGCCTCATATTATTGAATGGGGGGGGGGGGGGGAGAGAGAGGTTAACTAACAGTGGCATACCTAAGACCACCCAATGAGTCTGAGCACAGATTTGAAGTGGTGACTCTCCAAGCTGTGTACTATATAAGCTTATGGTTTATAGCTCATGCTACCCATACTAAGAAAAGGTTTAGATTAAGTGCTTGAATTGGGGGGGGGGAGGTAGGGGCCTTAATGAAATCAACAAGCACCATCCTCTCTCCCCACAATTTTAGCCATATTATGTCCCTGCTGGTAGCTTTCAAAAACAGTAGCTAAGGGAGCTAGCAGAGAAGGGGGCTGTTTCCCTTTTAGTCCCACTGTAATTAAAGCACTACTCCTCCTTTTCCCCAAATACGCTGCTGAGACCCCCCATTTTCTTTTGGATGTTCCATTCCACCTTTGTTTTCATTTTTTTAAATCTTCGTTTGGTGAGACAGAAGCCTAGAAAGTTTGTGCTATGAGGTTTCCTGGCTGAACGTTCTGCATCTAACCTGCATCTCAGCAGCTGCTTAACATTTCCTTGCCTTGTTATTAAATGCGAAAGGCATGGAAATGGCAGAGGAAAACAAATTAAAAGCCATCTTTTGCTCTCCACCAAGGGACAGTGTCTAATTAAGGAATATTGGAATCCCACAAAAGAAAAAAGAAAAATTGCAGACTCTCCACGGTGAAATAAAAGTTCCCTTTTAAAAATCAGGAACGAAAACAATAACAACCGAGCCAGGGCCAGACCTAAAGGGCTGCTCTTTAAAGTCTCTAGTCTTTAAAAACAAAAACATAAGGAGAATTTCTTTCTTTCTTTTTTTGGAAAGCCTTTCGTATCCCTGGAGGGCTACTGTTTATTTTATGGGACTAAGGAGCATGAACCTAAAGCAAGTATTGTGAATGTGTGTGTTGCGGAGGGGGGTGGCTGAGCCAGACTAGAAACCCAGACAGTGTTTTCTGCTGTACTGCAAATGCCAGCATAATTTTGAGAGTGGGAGGGGAAAGGCCATTTTATTTTGTTTCTCTCTCTTCATTCCGCCATAAAAAGCCTCTTCTCCTCTCCCCTGTGGGCATAGTTACAGGTGGGGGAGAGGCAGAGGACCAAAAGGACATCCCAGGCTCTGGTCCTTTTGATTACAGAGGAATAAACAGAAACAGGCTTGCTGCAGAACTAGGTCCAGTTGTTCTCTTAAGAAGTCAGAGCTTGCTCCTAGTTTCCAGGATGCTGCCCAGTGAACAAATTGCATTAGGAATATTGAGAAGAAAAGGAAAGATGAGGTCATCTGGAAACTAGTGATTAGGAAAAATACGCTGAGAATGATTATGCCTGCTCTGCCCTTCCAAACTCAAATGCTTGCAAGTAAATTGGAAAAGCATAATTCGATATTGGTAAGAACTTAGGTGAGATACTGATTTGGTAGTTTTATTGCATAAAGGTCATGGTGGTGGGATTCTGTGGCAGATAAGCCACCATTTATGCTGTCCGGGGCTGAAGGGATGGCAGTCATATTTTTCTTGGCCTCAAAGGAGGAGGCAATATCAGCTATGCCAGTTTAAAAGCACTGGTGACTATGTTAGGTTGATTAACTTCAGTGGGCCTGCTGTGAGTAAAACTTAGTTGAATCCAAAGAGATTGAAGAGGAGCGTAGGGGCAACATTTATTCACAGCCACAAATGTTGTGCTCATGGCAAGCGAACAGGTGTGATGGCTCAGGTCCATCCCTGGCATCTCTAGGTATGGCTGGGAGAGAATCTGGCCTGAAATCCTGCAGATGTGTTGCCAGTCAGCAGTGGTGTAGCGTGGGTTGCTAGTGCCCGGGGTGGGCAAGCTGCCAATACTGCTAGAGCAACCCCTCCACCAGAGCCAAGCAAGGCTGTGCTGTGCAAATATTAACTTGGCTGACTGACACGGCCCTTGATGGGTGAATCCCCCTGGCACCCGCAGAGAGGAGCACTGTGCTGTGCTGGGGATGCCCCTTGCCCACCTCCCTTAATCTGCAACTGCTCACTGTGAGCCTGGGCTGCTCCTGCCGCTGTCTGGGGAGTGCAGTGTGCTGAGTGAGGGAGCGCTGGCTGGGTGGCCATTCAGCGAGAGTCCCGGCCTTGGCATGGCCCAGCCTGGGGACCAAAGGGTGGCCCAGCCTCAGGAATGTGACCTTGGAATTGCATAGAATTGTAGAGTTGGAAGGGGTCCTGAGGATCATCTAGTTCAAACCCCTGCAATGCAGGAATATGCAGCTGCCCCATATGGGGATCAAACCTGCAACCTTGGCATTATCAGCACCATGCTTTAACCCACTGAGCTATTCAGGCAGATATAAAGCAGCTTCTTGGGTTCCTTTCAATGGACTCGGACTTCCCAGGAGCAGAGTATCTCTGGCTTTGGGCCTCCCTCTGCCTTCCTGCTCCTTTCTCTTGCTCTCTTTTTATCAGCCAATCACTGAAGACTGTGGCCTATTTTTTTTAATGCAGTTCCACTGCTCTCAAAGCAAGGAGCCTCTTTCATTCCTGTTTACTCTGGTCAGTGCTCAAATCTCTCTGGACAAGGCAGGCACCATTATTGTGTCAGATACATTTGTTATTTCTTATGTCCTGCAGAGGCTGTGGAGAAATCTAAAAAATGATCCGTTTTCAGAGTGAATCCCAGCTTTTCTTTAATTGCCACTCCAGGCATCGGGTGACTTGGCACTTTGAATCCTCCAAAATCCAAAGCATCCTCCTTTCCTTTCCTCAACCCCCGCAACCCACCCCTGCCAAAAAGCCTTCATAGAGGTTTATATTATGATGATCCTTCTGAAACAGGCACATTTAGAGGAAACAGAAAAAAAGATGTGGTTTATCGGAAAAATGGAAGGCAGAAAGGACCTTTACAAACCTGACATTTGAAATGCCATTTTTACCAAAATGCATCACTTCTGAGTGATGTAAACACAATATAATAGTGGAAGACTATCTCTCTAAAATGGGAACATGTGGAGTGGATCATTTTGCAAATGCAGACACCGTTCTCAAGCTGTTCTCATGCATGATAGATTGCATAAGAATACATGTCTGGAGGCTCTCAGTCCAAAGTTTGCATCAGGCTCAAGTTCACTTAGGCTATAGACATTTTTTTTTTAATTATTTGAATGGTGGGGCTCCTTCACAAAGAGCCCACCCATCACTCCCTGTGCAAATAATTTTCTCTCTGGGGTCCTGCTCTGTGCAAAATATATACGTATAGCAAACATAACGCTGGTTAGTTGGAAATTTCACACCATAGTTCACCTTTCGTAGAACTGTAGAGTTGAAAGGGACCATGAGGGTTATCTAAGTTCAACCCCCTTAAATGCAAGAATCTTTTGCCCAATGTGGGGCTAAAATCTACAACACTGAGATTATGAGTCTCATGCTCTACCGACTGAGCTATCCCACAGTTTTAATTCAGCCCAGTTTGTTAAAAGCTGGTTGATCTATCTGTCTGTCTGCCTATCATTATTATCATCATCTATCTTTAGAACAGCACATGGATTTTTAATTGCATAAATGTGCAAGCATTGCCTTTAAAGGTAAAGGGACCCCTGACTATTAGGTCCAGTCGTGGCCGACTCTGGGGTTGCGGCGCTCATCTCGCTTTATTGGCCAAGGGAGCCGGCGTACAGCTTCCGGGTCATGTGGCCAGCATGACTAAGCTGCTTCTGGCGAACCAGAGCAGTGCACGGAAACGCTGTTTACCTACCCGCCGGAGCGGTATCTATTTATCTACTTGTACTTTGACGTGCTTTCGAACTGCTAGGTTGGCAGGAGCAGGGACCGAACAACAGGAGCTCACCCCGTCGTCGCGGGATTCGAACCGCCAACCTTCTGATCAGCAAGTCCTAGGCTCTGTGGTTTAACCCACAGTGCCACCCGCGTCCCTAAGCATTGCCTTAATCCCACCCTATTCCCAATGTTGCACAGCCCACCTTAAGTAATAGGGGGAGAGCAAGATTGATAGCTGATCCAGCATTGACCTGAATGGTAGTGGAATGTGGGGTAGAGCCATCTGGACTCTTTCTTTCAGGCATCAAAATATTTTGAATCATCTCCGGGTTAACCCAAAGACTCATTGACTTTCCAGGGCTGTTTTGAAGGATCTGGGAACAGCAGGTGGTGAGAATGCTGTTGTCCTCATGACCTGCTTCTGAGCTTCCTGGTAGTCCACCATGACAACAGAGTGCTGTATTAGA
The DNA here is from genome assembly GCF_951804945.1 of Podarcis cretensis. Taxonomy (NCBI): domain Eukaryota; kingdom Metazoa; phylum Chordata; class Lepidosauria; order Squamata; family Lacertidae; genus Podarcis; species Podarcis cretensis. The sequence goes on from NC_137173.1 coordinate 85,633,648, forward strand.
TGGACCTTCGGCCAGCAGGACTCTTCTTATGTTTTATTATTTCTGAGAGAACCTCTGAAAGAGTGTCTGTGAAGGCATTGGAACATTGAGATGGGTTAGGTATGCACTAAGCATGATGATGATAGTGCATAAATCTCAGAGCATGGTCTGAGGGTGCGTGGCATTGTTACCTTGCTGAAGTTAAGCGGGTTAAAATCTGGTCAATGTCTGGATGGAGGACCACTGGCTGCTACTTTGACTTCCACGATGGAAGAAAATCAGGCAATAAATGCTGTTTAAAGTTTGAGAGAGCCCCAGAAGCTCTCTCACTATTAAGAGTCATTTTGGTTGACTAATAAAAGTATTTCCCTGTTATAGTTTTTTTTCCTTATAAGTTTTCTTATGGATCAACATGTCTGCCTTTGTTTTATTTCTGCATTTCCCGTGTCTCTAATTTAAATGCAATACCAGCATTGTCTACAGTGTACATTTGATTTTAAAACTTACCGTACTCCTTTAAGTTTTGAAGTTTATCCCCCCCCCTTAACTGTGGGACACAGGTGGTGCTGTGGGTTAAACCACAGAGCCTACGGCTTGCCGATCAGAAGGTCGGCAGTTTGAATCCCCGCGATGGGGTGAGCTCCCGTTGTTCTGCCCTGCTCCTGCCAACCTAGCAGTTCGGAAGCACGTCAAAGTGCAAGTAGATAAACAGGTACCGCTCCGGCGGGAAGGTAAACGGCGTTTCCGTGCCCTGCTCTGGTTCGCCAGAAGCGGCTTAGTCATGCTGTCCACATGACCCAGAAGCTGTACACCGGTTCCCTCGGCCAATAAAGCGAGATGAGCGCCGCAACCCCAGAGTTGTTGCGACTGGACTTAACAGTCAGGGGTCCCTTTACCTTTACCCTTAACTGCAGTCTTACTTGTGCATGAATAGCAAAAGAGAAGCTCGGAGGCGCGTTCAGCACAGCATCTTTTCAGGGGCAGACTTTGGTATTATGGTGCCCTGAGCGAGGACAAAATGTGGTACCCCCCCTTAAATATTTCTTATTTCGCACCAGTTCCTTTTTGTACTGTTGCTTTGTTATGGCTCTTCTTGTGGGTGACTGTATAAATATAGGTTTCGTTGTTGTTGTTGTTTTGCGCCCCCTCAGCTCTGCACCCTGTGCAGGAGAACCACCTGAAACACCCTAAATCTGTCACTGCATTCATTGCTTGCAGACTCTCTAAGTGTCACTATTTTCCAGGATTTATAGAAGCTGTCCTGGTTTCTGCTTTGATCCCAGAATGTCCCGCTTTTCCTTAGGATGTCCCTATTTTCATTGGAGAAATGTTGGAGGTTATGGAGTTATCCAACCCCCAAGCCATCTGAAGGCAGCCCTGTATAGGGAAGTTTTTAAATATGTAATGTTTTATTATGTTTTTATATATTTTGGAAGCTGCCCAGAGTGGCTCGGGCAGCCTAGCCAGATGGGCAGGGTATTCTTATTCTTATTATTGAATAGGACATTTCATTGGATAAATGTTGGAGGGTATGTGCTTGTGAGACATTCCTGGTTGAGCTCTCATGCCCTGCAGTGGGTTTCCTGGTGGTGTACTTGACAACGTTGGGAAACAAAATACTTCACTGCATTTTCTTAACATAGGACCTCCTGGCAGAAGGGGTCAGCAGGAATAGTTGCACTGCAGTCATAGCAGTGGTAATGGCGATAGCGGCAAGAACAAGCCTGCATTCTTCTGTTCTTCTTACACTGCGATAAAAAACAACAACCAAAGAGAATTGCCAGATTCCACTAAGCTTTGCCTCATAACCTTTTACGTGAAACATTCCCCATCTCAAACACCAGATGGGTCAAATGTGATCCAAATATCCTCGGGATCAGATTCATTAGAGATGCGGAACCGTGGCTGCAGTTCCAACAAGAAGATACATTAAAGAGAATGAACTGTGGCTATTTTGTCAGCATCCATCAATATTATCCCCATGGCTGAGCCCAAGAGATGATTCCTCCCTGGAATGCCACTGAAAAGGTCCAGCAAAGGCCCAGCAAGCCTTGCAGGGAAACATCGCTTTAAGAGCAGATGCACAACTGTTGTCCCTCAATCGGCTGGGCCTGGAGAGCTGGCTTTATTGCTCTGCTGTTCAGCAAAGCGAGTAAATCCCTAGTTCAGGGCATCTTCTCTTCACCTCTCCCCTACACTCCCTCCCCCTTCTTCCTCACACACAATGACTTAATTGCCGCAAGAGAAGTAAATGTTTTTACAATGGAAGCTTCTTTGATCTGGCTAGAAAAAGGGAGGGGGAAATAAAAAGAGAGGTTTCTCCTTCCCCAAAAAATAAAAATACAGGAGACTTCAAACAACCGTTGTAAAGCTCAAAGCAAAGAAATTGTTGGCAAGGCAGAGTTTTTAACTAACTAACTAACTAACTAACTAACTAACTAACTAACTAACTAACACACACACACGGGGAAAGGAGTGAGGGAAGACATTATAGAAGCTGGTTTTTCCTAGCAACACATACAGACATACACACTGCTTAGCCCTCCCGGGCTACGTACGGTTTTACCGAAATAAACGCTGTCTGTAATCGGTACAAGTCTATGTGGTTGTACCAAGGCAACGTGAGAGCCGCGTCTTGCTTCTAGCCTCATGTCCAGACAGACAAATTATTGCCTCCAGACCTTGGGGTATTCTTAGCAAAGGCTCTTTGGGAGGAATATAGTATTTGCGATCCAGAGACCCGAGGTCTGTTCCTCATTGCTTTGAAGTCTTGCTTGGCTGGGAGACATGGCTTTGTAGCCAAATCTCTCTCTCTCTCCCTGCCCCCACTTCATTAGTACGGAGCTCTAGTAATTTCCTGAGACTGAGAACGGGGCTGGAGAATGGGAAGGGCCTAATAATTCATTAATAATAATAACTCATTATCTTAACATTCTACTGTATACACCATTGACAGATTACCACTAACAGTTAAAGGAGGGATCGAGGAGACCACCTGGTTGTGTGGGGCAGTAGCTGAATGGGTGGGGGAAGGAATATAAATCATCACCTTCATCTTCATCATCATTTGTGCATTCTATTTATTGCCAAATCCTGGTTGTGCTTAAGGCAGGGGTGATTAATGGCCACCCCATTCCAAGTCTTCCAGGAACCACATTTCAATGGTCAGCATGGTCCCCAAAGGGGATGTGGCCAAAAAAGTAGGGCCCTCCCTTAGGGCCTTAATGTGGTTTGATTGGCGCTTCTTGAATCCAGTTGAACATAACTGTTGGAGAGGCAACCAAAGTCATGTGACAAGGGCTTGCCTCATAGAGCTGTGAGGGCATACAGAGTGCCTCCCCTGACTTGTATCATGACTCTGCCACCTGAAATGACAACTTTTGAATGAAATCTAGGTGGGAAGTCTGCATGTCCTTCCATTGTGTCTTGTGGGGCTTTAGCACCACGCTTCCACCAGACTCTCAGATTGCTAAATTCGCACACTTGTCAACCACTCTCTTGTACTGTCTGCTTCTCGAGTTCTAATGAAATGCCAACAAGTTCCTTCCTTGTTGTTGCCATATATAGGACACTGTGGAATGGCAATAGTGAATGGTAGGGGAGAACATCCTTGAGAATCTACAAGTTCTGAAAGAGATCAAGGTATATATGTGATGTCATGGTGGGTGCATCCAGATGGCCTGTTTATCAAACAATGTTCACAAATCCTTTGCTGGGAGAGTAGCCAACATTAGCTACTTGATGAATGTCCACTCTGTGGGGGAGGTTGGATGGCAGTTCCTTCAGAGCGAGACTTGTCCCACACTTTTAAGTGAATTTACCCATCACTTTCCTTCCTGCAAACAGCCTGATCTTTGAGGGAAGCTGGTTTGCTACATAAGACCTCTAAATCGGCTTTAACTGCACAACCCAAATTTGCCAGTTTGTGACTAAATCCTATCCCCAGAATACCAATAGCCTGGAAGTATGCTGGCAGGCAAATGCATCAAATTGTTTTACAAGGAGTTACTAGAGCTTCTATGTCATGCAAAATGATTCCACAGCATGGAGAATCTACTGCTGGAATAAATGTTACATCTTCTGAATTTAGGTAAGGAAATGTAGTTTACTTCCTCTGCTTATCTCTATATTCCTTCATGATTTTCACCTTGTGCCTTCTCAGTTTAATCATGATACAGGTGCTGTGTGTACTTTTAGATGCTTGCTGAAGAGAGGTGATCTGTTTGCCCTGAGTGTTAATCTGTGCATTTAGAGAAATCATATGTTACAGTTTTGTTGGTATGGTACCACTTCAAGGTCTTCTGCCCTTAAAAAGCTAGCACAGCAAGGTGAGTGATGGGAGCCCATCTGAATGCTGGACTTGGATTGATCTGTAGTCTCTGTGGGTTAAACCACTGTTAAGTTGTGGGTGAACATAGCAGACGACACAGCGATTTCTCCAGAGCAGCTCTTTATTTGTACGCTGGCAGAACTGAACAGCAAACAGCTCAGCCGGCCTGCTTTTATAGGCAGCCAGCTGTCAACATTGTAGCAACAACAACCCAGGATTTCCCGCCTAAAATAACTGACGTGGACCTGAGTGAAAACTATCTACAGTATCCCCCTGCTGGCCCAGGGTGATAACTTCAGTACATAACAACCACAGAGCCTAGGACTTGCCGATCAGAAGGTCAGCGGTTCGAATCCCTGCAACGGGGTGAGCTCCCGTTGCTCGGTCCCTGCTCCTGCCAACCTAGCAGTTTGAAAGCACGTCAAAGTGCAAGTAGATAAATAGGTACTACTCTGGTGGGAAGGTAGATGGCGTTTCCGTGCGCTGCTCTGGTTCACCAGAAGCGGCTTAGTCATGCTGGTCACATGATCCAGAAGCTGTACGCCGGCTCCCTCGGCCAATAAAGCGAGATGAGCGCCGCAACCCCAGAGTCGGTCACAACTGGACCTAATGATCAAGGGTCCCTTTACCTTTACTTACTGGATAGCATTGGTCCATTTGTGTTCTTTCAGCCTAACCTGCCTCACAGGGTTGTTATGAAGATATATAAATAATAAGTTAATAATCACTCCATCAATTATAACAGAAAAAAATGCTAGAAGCATGATTAGCAGTAGGTGAATAGGTTGGCTGGATAAGGAGGCGAAAACGTGCCTGGAGCAAAGGGTTTGCAGAAATTGGAGAGAATATTTTTTTAGGAAGACCTGCATGTGGTCGTAGAAAAAAAATGAATAACCTGAATCCCCCAATGCCCAGATTGGAATTTTTATATGAGTTTTAACTTCTGAGTGAACTATTAAATCTTTAAGTAGAGTCCATTCTGAAGGAAATCAGCCCTGAGTGCTCACTGGAAGGACAGATCGTGAAGCTGAGGCTCCAATACTTTGGCCATCTCATGAGAAGAGAAGACTCCCTGGAAAAGACCTGATGTTGGGAAAGATCACAAGGAGAAGGGGATGACAGAGGATGAGATGGTTGGACAGTGTTCTCGAAGCTACAAACATGAGTCTGACCAAATTGCGGGATGAAGTGGAAGACAGGAGTGCCTGGCATGCTCTGGTCCATGGGGTCATGAAGAGTTGGACACGACTAAACGACTAAACAACAACATAAGTAGATTCCAGCTTTTGCTGAGTGTGTACTTTCAGTGCTCACATTTTGGTGATTGGGATTTCAAGAATAGCGTTAAAAAACAAAAACAAATAATTTTCAGTCTCAAAACATCAACATCTCTCTGCTCTTGAGCATCAGTTATCCCCCAGAAGCTTCTAAAATATTATTCTTCCTGATCAGGAAGGCAGGGATGGGATGCCAATGCTTTTTCAGTGACATCTGCTGTGTTCTCTGTTTTCAAAGTAGCAGTGAAACAAATTTAAGAGAGAAATTCTTGCTCAAATTCCAAGTTGGCAAAACATGCTGAATTTTGACTATGTTCAATGTTTTATTTCTGTCAGTTAATGTAAACCTCATACTGGGCTGGGGGAGGGGGAGGGAAAGGAATTTATTTTTCATGTAGAATCATAGAATCATAGCATTGTAGAGTTGGAAGGGACCATAAGGGTCATCTAGTCTAACCCCCTGCAGAAATCTCAACGAAAGCATCCATCACAGCTGGCCATTCAACCTCTGCTTAAAACAATCATTCTTAGCATGGCTTAATTCTTTTTATTACAGTGTGATTGACTTCCAAATGTGTATGTTATGTACACATACTTTTATCCAGGAGTAGGTCCCATTGAACTCAATAGGACTTAGTTATGAGTAGACCTTCATGGGATCATACTGTTAGGCTACCATCCTGTAGTATGCATGCTTACTTGGGAGTAAGACTCACCAACTTCCTTCTGGCTACACATACAGACATCTCTCTATGGGTTATAGAGATTCTGTATTAAATGTATATAATGTTATGAGTTTGTGGGTGTCAGGCTCCCCTAAATTCCTGGATCCAGTAGGTGTTAAAATTTAATCATGGCTTGGGGAGTTAAACTGGATGCGAGGCTTGTAATCCCTGGACCTAGCTTCCTATGTCCTATGCTTGGGAGATGGGTCATTAACAGAACAAAGGCTTTGGGCCAGATGACAAATGAGTGGGGCCCCTCTCTTCACTGGGAGTTACTTAGAAGAAGGGTCCTAGAGGTCAGATATGGAAGTGGGGGTGCAGGACAATCTAAAGCAAGAGGAAGAAGCTCTTCAAGCTGTGAGATATTTAAAATGCAGTCAAACCAACAATTCATGTTTTGCTAGATAGGCACATGGTAGGAGCTCATGTTCCCTCAGAAAACGGGGTGAAGGGGGTGGGAATAATCTCACTGAGGTTCAAAATTAGCAAGTGGAGTGTAATTGTTTAGCCTAGCTTTTTCATTGATGTAGTCCTACTACCCTACCCAAAGCGCACGGAGATGCGTTAGCATTCGAATACGCAGCCTGAAGCCGGTTACTCCAATAAGTTGCTTCCTACACAGCTCTCTCTGCAATGTCTGATTGTTGCACAAGGAGACGCGTAGGCTGACTGTGGAAGTTTGTCAAGCTGCTATCGGGGTTTTAATTGGCATACACTGTGGTTACGGCTGAGTTTTATCAGTCAGTTTTATAGGAGACGTTGCTACGCACGATTCTTTTAGCAAATGCCGTAAATTCCCTTAGAGAAAGGATGGGATAGAAACAAGATGTCTATAAATGCACGAGAGCCATTAGATCTTAATACTGAATTGTGTCAAAACATTCCAGGAGCCAAATAGTCAGCGCTAAACTTTCACCAGGTGTAAAATGAGGAGGTAAAAAAAAAAAATCAAGGCATAACTTTGATCCACACGACCCTTTTAATATTTTCCTAACAGAGTTCCTTCATAGAATCATAGAACTGTAGAGTTGGAAGGGATCCTGGGGATCATCTAATACAGTACAGGAATCTTTTGCCCAATGTGGAGTGCAGGCTAGCGGATATTTGCAGCAGTCTCTCAAGAGTGATTGATGATAGTGCGCCATTCAATTTGCCAGTTTGTTAGGGATTGTAGGGAAAGATCTGCCATAAAAGCTGAAAAACATCTCCATGTATGCGACAACGGCTGCAAGAGTTCTAATAGCACAAGGATGGAAGACTGAAGAAACCCGAACTAAAGAATCATGGCAAGAAAAACTGATGGACTATGCAGAACTGGCAAAATTGACATATAAGCTATGAGACAAGGATAACTGTGACTTTAAAGATGAATGGGAACCCTTTACAAAGTATTTGAAGATGCAACAAAGCGAACTGGATTCCTTGGCTGACTTTGAATAAACATTCACAAACTTTTCTATTGATGATAATCAGCTAAATAGTTTGAGGATCTATACAACTGTGTAACATGCAGAAAACAGCATTCTTAGAGAAATCAAAGACTGGAACTGAGGGAAGCTGGTGCTGGAGGCGGGTGGGTTTTGTGTGGGAGGGTGGGGGGAGGGAGGAAAAATGGGGAAAAAAATAAGGATGATATGTTTCTGGATAATATGTTTTGTTTTAATTTTGAATAAAAAAAGTTTGGAAATATTTTTTTGCCAGTGATGCTCTTTCAGCCAACTGTCAACATTCTTGTCCAAAGATGGTGGCTGCTCCCCCCCCCCTTGTTTTCTTTTTAACATTATATTCTTGGGGTGGGGATGGAGCAATAGCGGAAGGTCCCAAAAAGTAACGTGGAATCCATCTTTTGTTTTCTGCAATAATTTCCAGTGGCAGTGGCGTAGCGTGGGTTGTCAGCACCCGGGGCAAGGCAAGTAATTTGCGCCCCCTAACCCGTGGATTTGCGCCCCCTAACCCTAACCCCCAGATGTTGCGCCCGGGGTGGCCGGCCCCCCCTGCACCCCCCACACTATGCCACTGTCCAATGGGGGTGACCACAACAGCAATCCTGGAAAGGAAAGTAGCTCAGACCACCTGACCTCTTGGTTAGCAACCTTGTCCAAGGCTGCACTACTGTACTGCTGTTTCTCTGGAAGGCTGGCTGGCTGGCTTTGGGTTCTGCTGCGCTACGTATCATTTCAGCTGGCAGAGAATGCAGCCGGGACGTTCCAGAGCAGAGAAGATGCTGCACTATAAAGCAGGGGTTGGCAAGTCTTACCGGGCTTGGGCTGGATCACTCCCATGGAGACCCTCCGTGGGCCGGACCGGCGCAGCGCAATGCCGGAAATCGCTTCTGCGCATGCCCAGGTGCCAGAAATCGTGCCTGTGCAGAAGCGATTTTCGGTGTCTGGGCATGCGCAGAAGCGATTTCCGGAGCCGTGGAAGAGAGTCCCTGCGCCACACAGTGGGGACTCGCTGAGCAGATGGCTCAGTTCAGGGCTGGCTCATGGGCATAGCTGTCAACTTAAAGATTTGAAAATAAGGGACCAGCAGCCTCAAAAATAAGGGATCAGCAGCCAAAATAAGGGATTTTAGTCAACCAGCAGCCAAACGAAGCCTCAAGCGCTGGTTCCCACAGCACAGCAACCCAGCAAAGGGGATGCAGCCACCGTCACCTCTCCACTGGGAAGTGCTGAGCAAAGGCGAGTCCCCAGGCAACGCAGCCGATTTGATCGGCACAAGGCATGCAAGCTCCACCCCCCAGTCATTCTTAGACTCCTTATTGGGTGAGCAACACAGCCAAGCAACACAGTTGGAGCCTCCCTCCTCCCTGGCCGGCAGGGAGAGGAGCTGCTTCCTTTGAAACCCAGGAAATTTAAGGGATATCATCAATATGGGACAGCAGCAGGATGTGGCGCTGGGATAAGGGACTGTCCCGCCAAATAAGGGATGGTTGACAGCTATGCTCATGGGCCAGTTAAGTGACCCTCATGGGCCGCTTCCGGCCCATGGCTCTTAGGTTGCTGACCTCTGCTCTAACAGCAGCCTCTCAACTGCATGGACTGCCAGGCAAAATGGGGATAGAACGCTGACACCCTCTCTTCTTTATTACTTCATACGCTGCTTCATCAGCACCTCACAGCTACCAGGAACAACGTTGAACTTACCCTTTTCTTGAATCTCCTTGAACTTATTCAAAAAACAAGAAAAAAAACCAAAAAACTGAGTCAAGAATTTGTAAGAACCTAGTTAAATCTGATATTGCAAGTTCACTTTATTTTAGGTAGTTTGTAAGTTTTCACGGCACTTTGTAAGCAATTGTCTCTTTCTCACATATTTGATAAACGGTGTAGAATTATTTTTGAACAACTGTGTGAACATTTGTTGCGACCTCTGCTATAAAGCATCTGTCGGGCTGGCAGTGGCTGCCCAAGGCCTCGTAATGGCAGGAGGCTGCCTGGTGTCAAAATGCAGAAACGTCAACAGAAACCCCAAAGCAGCTATTTCAGGTGCTTTCACTCAGCACCCAGTGGGCTGGTGCATGAAGAAGAGAGGCTCGTGGGAAGCCCCTAAACAGCACTTGAAAGTGCATTTTCCTCTTCCTCAGAGAGCCTTTCAGAACTATGTCAGGGAGCTAACAAGAGAAAAGGGCCCTTTGATTCCTCCCCAGCCCCTCCTCCTCCCATCTAAAACAAAGCACTGAAACTTTTGGTTCAAATATAATGAGGGGAGATGAATCGAAAGGGAAAGTGGGCCATAGCTTCCAACCTGGCTGCCTTAGCCATACATTTCACAGCCTCCCATGTAAACCTGGGTTTGAGGGCAGCTATATGAAACCACACTGAGTATATCAAGCCTAGTGGATACAACGTGAGCCGCCGTTGTTGTTGTTCTTATTCAGAGACCGTGTTTGTCATGGGCATTGGATGAAGAACGGATTAAAACTGGGGAATTCAGGTGTGTCACTTTCCTTACAGTTTAGCCATAAGATGAACCAAAAAAGATATTGGAAGAGGACTCAAGCCATAGCAATATTAGGACTGGATGTTATTAAGGAATATGTCCAGCATGATGCACACAGCTTCCTATGGAGATGCGAGAGTGTGCAAGGATTGAATTGTGCTTCGCCTGTGACTGTGGCATCCAATGCCCTATGCCCCCAACAAAGTATATCTCTGCTATTTGGCTCTAGGCTACAGGGAAGGCCATGCACAGAGGAACATCAGAGGATGCAACTGCATACCTGGGAGAAAGGCTGGGAATTCATAGTGCTAAGAAATAAACCAAGCCGTGCTTTCTGTGCATGGGAGAAAGGACAATTCTTCCCAAAAGGGATGGAGAATCTCAGGCCTGGGCCCCAATCATGAACTTAGCCAGGATTTATTTTTTTTTGAGGGGGGGATGCAGAATAGATGGGATTGGTCAGTTAGTTAAGTATTTCTATTGTTTTACTTGATCTGGGGGTGGGGCAGCTGATCACGTGGGGGTTGCTACACCGCTGCTCATGATCCAATAGGATCTTCTGCAATGTTACAGGGGTTTGGGGGGAAAGGAAGTCTCAGGTCACAACATTGCTGTGTGAAGCCTGTTGGAAAGTTGTATCCAGCTTCCTCTGTGGTTTTTGCGGAGCAGCTACCAGATGGCACACTGCTTGCTTTGCCCCCCCCCTTAAAGTGCTGCCACATGGGCACTTACAATACTTCTGCATTCAGGCCAGCTTAGTTTGCACATCACATGCCTCCATGCATGCACACATCTACACTCAAAACTTAAATTAGTCAGTGGGTCTTCTCTGTATTCCTAGTTGGGTTTAGAGCGGGGCAGAAAAGCAGCCCATTTGGGAATCATCCCCCCCCCCAACCCGGTTTTGCAAGTTAATCTCTTTCATTTTCCATGCACTGTGGGGAGAACGGCTAGCATTTGCTGTTGCCCCCACCTCCCCAAGTTTCAGAAATAATTAAGAAAAATGCACCATCCCCTCTTGTCTGATCTTAGATCCCCTGCAGTTTCCGACTTGTCAGTCTGACTTGTGAACCAGCCTTGAAGCATTAGCAGTTGTTCAAAAGAAATACCTTTAAACATAAATAAATTGTGGCTCGAGCTATATGTGTGGGAAACCACATATTCTGCATCTGGTAACGATTTTTATTTTTTTGGACCAGATGTTAGAAAGGCAAGAGCAGTAGCACAGGAAACGTGCAGCATGGGCTTTAAGCATCATTTGTATTGTAAATGCAACCCAGTTGGGTGATGTAGCCACAAATGCATTGGCTGGCCTCCGTTAAGGCATCTGTCTGCTATGGTGTCAAGAGAAAAGGGAAACAAATTGGGTGGAGGAAATAAGAAATTAAGGAGAAGCAAAGAAGCAAAGAAGAAAGCAATTTCTAAATTGCTAAAAAAAAGAAAACAAGCAAAAAACAACAACCAACATGAATTTGGAGAAGGGTTGCCGAGGGGATATGGGGAGGTTTCTGTAGTCACTACAGAAGAGTGAGATTTAGATGCAGCAACATTGTGTTCTCTCAGCATGGATTCCAGGTAAAGCGAAGTACAGTGGTGCTGTTACGTAATACAGTGGTACCTCGGGTCACAAACACCTCAGGTTACAAACACTTCAGGTTACAGACTCCGCTAACCTGGAAGTAGTACCTTGGGTTAAGAACGTTACCTCAGGATGAGAACAGAAATTGTGCAGCGGCAGCAGTGGGAGGCCCCATTAGCTAAAGTGGTAGCTCAGGTTAAGAACGGACTTCCGGAATGAATGAAGTTCGTAACCAGAGGTACCACTGTATTAGATAGCAACAGCAACATTTCTTATAACATTACATTTACATTTATTACCACCTTTATATTCCAAGGATCTCAAGGTGCTGTACATGGTTCTCCTCCCCATTTCATTCTCACAACAACTCTGTGGGGTAGGTTAGGCTAAGAAATGGTGACTGGCCCAAGCTTCATGGCTGAGTCTCCCAGGTCCCAGTCCAACACTCGTAACCATTGTGCTCTTAACCATATACTCCACCCATCTGACAGGGTTAGCCTAGCCACTCTGGGTGGCTTCCAACAAAATGTGTGTGTGTGCGGGGGAACCCTTATCAAATATCAAAGGCTTCTCAAAACAGGGCTGCCTTCAGAGGTCTACGAAAAGTCATATAGTTGTTTAACTCTTCGACATCTGACGGGAGGGTGTTCCACAGGGTGGGTGCCACTACCAAGAAGTCCCTCTACCTGGTTCCCTGTAATTTCACTTCTCGCAATGAGGGAACTGCCAGAAAGCCCTTGGAGTTGGATTTCAGTGTCTGGGCTGAACGATGGGGGTGGAGATACTCCTTCAGGTATACAGGGCCAGAAGGAGCAATGGACTTAATGGGTTTATGAGAATGCTCCTGTTTAGAAGGAATGTATATTACTTCAGAAGGTAGTGAAGTATCCCTGCTACATTTGAGAGCCCCCCTAATCACTCTTGTTGAGTGGGGCCATGCTCCTCTGCTCCAAAGTGACCTCTGCTCTGGGGGTGAAGTCAAACCACTGGATTAGATGCACCAAAGTGACATCCCCAGGGTACAAACCTAGGCAGTGTGTATGGAGATAACGAGACCTCCCTCTCTGCCTCACTGATGTGGTTCAAAGGAAATACCTTTGGCACCAGTTTAGCTGCAGGAGTTGCTGGAAGGAGGCACCATCCAACCATCTTAGGGACTCCACTCTGGATTTGTGTAGGGTTTACTCCTTAGCCTTGTCTTCTCCCAAATATATCCTGCAAGGCAGCGGAGGTTTAGGATCAGAGAGTTTTCCTTCTCCTAGATGGGCTATGTTTCCAGGTTGACAAGCCCAATCTGCGCCTCACTTCCTTCTACAGCTTGTGCAGAAACCTTCTTCTTGACTGTTGGGTCTCATCTGCTCAATCTGCCAGAGCCTGTCTTTGTATGCAGGGGGAAGTCCCTAACTCATGGAGGGTTTAAGATCCATCAGCTACCCTCACCTGGTTTAGCTAGCTAGTCGAAACTGTTTCCTGGGGGTGGCCGCTGTGGCATGCTGACAGCTTCTAGGAGCCACAGGTGAGGGCAGAGTGCAGAGTGGGCACCAAAGATGGACAAAGAAGGAGCACGACAAGTGGGTGGCACTGTGGTCTATGCCACTGAGCCTCTTGGGCTTGCTGATTGGAAGGTTGGCGGTTCAAATTCGTGCGGCGGAGTGAGCTCCCGTTGCTTTGTCCCAGCTTCTGCCAACCTAGCAGTTCGAAAGCACACCAATGTAAGTAGATAAATAGGTACTGCTGCGGTGGGAAGGTAAACAGTGTTTCTGTGCACTTTGATTTCCGTCATAGTTTTCCGTTGCACCAGAAGCAGTTTAGTCATGCTGGACACATGACCCCGGAAGGTGTTTGTGGGAAAATACTGGCTCCCTTGGCCTGAAGCAAGATGAGTGCCGCAACCCAATAGTTGCCTTTGACTGGACTTAAACATCCAGGGGTCCTTTACCTTTTACTACCCCTCCCCTAACACCCCTTCCATTCTACACTATACATAACAAGATCCCTCCGATGATCACATATTTTAACTTCTATGTTACAGTGCTGGATTCCATTGATTTCTTTCTTTTTTCATCTACTTTTCTCTTGTTGAGATTAGCTCTTATTGAGGTAGTAACCGGGATTTTCTTCAGCTATGTTAACTTCCTTGAGGTTTAAATAGAAATGTAATTCTGAGATATTTCTGCCTTTGACTGAGAAAATCGGCGCTTAGCAATTGGCAAATCCTGTTCTGCTCCTGCTGAATAAATTGGAGCTTGAGGTTGCAACCTGTTGTCTGAGGTTTTTAAGAGTACCCTTGATCCTTTGCTGTATGCAGGCTTTGGAACACTCCCATCAGGGTACATGCTGAGTGCACAGCCATCCATTATGTTCCCCCGATCTATTTCCTGTACATTGACATATCAATGAATACCTCAGATGGGAACCAAAGTACATATTAAAATTTCACCGAAGGGCTGCTAAAATAAAAATTTAAAAACTATGTTTTTAAAAAGGCAGATAAAAATGGGTAACAAGCAAGTTATTTTGCACTTTGGTCCTGCGGTTATATTCATAGTAGTGCTGGCTACCAATCTGGGTAACACAAAATTGTACAAAAGAGACATTGGCACAAATAGTAGTAAAATGTCATATACATACACTGCCGCAGGTACAGAACATTAAGACTGTATTCCTACGGATAAAAGTGTTCTATGGCTCTTTAAAGATCTTCTCACCTGACAAGGCAATAAATGCAATGTATTTTATCCACAATTATATTGAAAATAAGGCTAACTAACCTAAAAGTGAAAGGTAAAATGCCTGTGATAGTCTTTCCAGGCAACTCAGCTGAGATGTACAGAGAAGGCAGTTGTGATACAGGTGTAATTTGTAAAGGCGTTCCTCCTTCTTTTGCAGCACTCAAACCACAATAGACTAACACTCAAAGAAATGCAATTCTTTCCCCATTTTCATATGTCAGATGCAACTTGACATTGGGGCCAGAGATTGTGGTAGAGTACATATTCTGCATGCAGGAAGTCACTAATTCTAGAGTCCATCAAAGGAGGACTGAATGACTTCACCCTTCCGATTCAAAATATTGTTACAAAAGATGGGTGCCTCCTCCTCTCTCTGATGAGTGGCAGAAAGAGTCAATGAGGTCCCAGGCATTCCCCTAGGGTCTGTGATCCTTTGGAGAATTGAGAAATGGCAGGGACTGTAGTCACTTTAAGAAACATTGTTTATTCACCTATTTACACCTTCAGTCTGCATGGAGGGAGTCCAGATCTTACAACATGGTCATTTCAAGAGGGGTTTGTCCCCCACAACAGTGCAGCCCTGGAGTCCAAGGCAGGAGTCCCTCCCAGCCAATCTTCAGCCAGCCTGCCCAAGATGGATCCCAGTCTTTCTTCCTCCCCACTTCTTCCCAGTATACACCTTGCTAAAAGCTCTCTTTTCCTGTCACTTTGAACTCACACCCCATCACCTCAGCAACATCTGTCTCCCCAGGCCAAAGGATTCCTCTCAGATGGCCCATCAACCCCTTTTGCCGTGTTAACAGATTTGCTCTTTGCTAGAACAGTCAGGCTCAGGGATTCCTGGTCTGGCACAGCTCTGCAGCTTGTACTTTCATCCATATCACAATTAATCAAAATCCTACCAGTTATTAATTTCCAGGGTTTAGGGGGGTTCCCTCCCCAAATCTATAACAATGCTAACCATCTGTGTATCTTAAGAAGTGTGCATGCACACATAAACATTTATCAGAACAAACTTAGTTGGTCTATAAGGTGATACTGGACAATTTATTATTATTATTATTATTATTAAATCAAAGAAATGTAATTTTTCCCCCATTTTCACATGTCAGATGCAATTTGACACTGGAGCCAGAGATTGTGGTAGAGTTCATGTTTTCATGCAGGAAGTCACTAATTCTGGAGCAGGGCCATCTTAAGTATATCTGGCGCCGTGGTGCAAAGATCCCTACGGTGCCCCCCCCTCCCCATTTCCCAGAGTTGTTGACCTTTCTACGGCACTGCCGGCAGCTTTTTGGGGCTGGAGGAGGTGGGCAGCGGCTGGAGGGCGGCTCCTCCGGCGGGGAAGAGGCAGAGGCTCCTGGCGCGGCGCTGCTTCAGCGAGGTGGGTGAGGGTGGTAAGTTGATGCTGGGAGGCACCGCACCCAGCCTCTGCCTCTTCCCTGGCGCCCGTGCCATGGCGGCCATGGCAGGTGGAGTTTCCAGGCTTGGCGCTGATTCAGCACGGCATGGCAGAGGCAGGCGAGGGCAGTGAGCTGATGCTGGGAGGCGCTGCGCAACACCCAGCCTCTATCTCTTCCCTGGCGCCCTCCAGAACTTGGCACCCCACTAGCCCCATGCCACTAGCCTCTATGGGCAAGATGCCCCTGTTCCGGAGTCCATCAAAGGAGGACTGAATGACTGCACTTTTCCAATTCAAAATATATATCTAATTAAAGCACAGGTGGGATCCTGTGGCCTGCAGACCACGCTTGGCACACCAGACCATTTATGGAGATGCTATGACCACCCATCTTACACCTGATTACCAGGCATGGGACAAGTTAAGGCAGGGCCCCAGAGGAACAATTGGGTGCCTAAAATGGCTTCCCAATTGTTCCTTTGCTGGAGCAAGGCAGGCTCCAAACCACCCATCAGATGATGCCAACTGCTTAAAACCTCCCTGAAACCGCAAATAGGAGCCACACAACAACCAGGGTTCATAATTAATCATTACTATGTTAGATCTCAGTTGGAATATATCTTAGGAAATAGCGCAGGAGTCAGCATTTTATAGAGCGCACCTGGATTATGAGGGGGGAAAGGCATCTTTAAACTCAAAACGAATTCCTCAAAAGAAAAGGAACGTTAATGTGTTGGCTGCGAGTTAATTGCAAAAGGTTCTGCTGAAAAGGTTTCTTTATGAGCTTGTGGTTTTTGCTTGGGGTGACAGGAGTCTGTAAACACCAGGAACTCTAGGATTTTGGCAGGGTTACCGCTTCTCTCCTGCTCGCATATAACACAGTGATCAGCGTTTTAAGGTCACCCAAGCTTCAGTCTGGATCTTCACAGGCACCATATAAGCAGAGCATCCTTTTTAAATTGGTTGTGAATTTCTCAACCCTTAAACAACCGAGAGCTGCCCCAATACAGATTACTTCTTTCTCCTATCAGAAATGGTAACACCGGGTTCCATGTGACAGAAAGGTTCACGGATTTGTTTGTGACCTTTGTATGGCTACCCAGTAACATTGTTCCCGGGGTGGATCACAAGCACCAAACCATAAAAAGCAATATTAAAATACTAAAATATTGAATCCAAGAAAACCCAACAGATTATCAGCAGAAAAGAAGATTAAAATTGCGGCGCTCATCTTGATTTATTGGCCGAGGGAAAAGGCGTACAGCTACTGAGTCATGTGGCCAGCATGACTAAGCCGCTTCTGGCGAACCAGAGCAGCGCACGAAAACGCCGTTTACCTTCCCACCTATTATCTACTTGCACTTTGACGTGCTTTCGAACTGCTAGGTTGGCAGGAGCAGGGATCAAGCAACGGGAGCTCACCCCGTCACGGGGATTCGAACCGCCAACTTCTGATCAGCAAGTCCTAGGCTCTGTGGTTTAACCCACAGCGCCACCCGCATCCCTTGAATGGCAATGCCCATCAACTATTTGGGTGTGTGTGTGGCCCCCTTAAATGTTTTATTGGGGGCTCTGAAGGGATGCCAGCCCCTAGGAGTTGGATTCTATGCTAACAACGCTCCCCCACATGCCCCTTAAATATGTTCTGGGTTCTCCCCAAAACCTCTGGAGCAGATTGAAGGGTGGGGGTGGCACATAGGGAGAGGAGAGGGATGGGATGTTCCACTGTACAGTCAAAAGTGCTTTCACTAGCAGCGCTGTTTAGTAGGATACCCACTTTTGGTCTCCGCAGCCTTGGTCCCAGATATCCTTTTCAAAAGATATACATTCTTGTAGTTTCGCGTGTCTGTGTGTGTATTTAAAGCATTACTAGCACCAGCTGGTTTTGAAAGAATGCAGGAACCGGCTCCTGATTGTTTTGCAGCAAGGTTCTGATTTCTAAAGAGCAGGATGGGGCCAATTTGATTGAGAGCCTCCACCACAAACCTCCCCTGTTCCTGAAAGCAGTGCTAGAAATATCAGTTTTCAGCAAAAAATGGTAGCCGCCAGCAGGAACCTCAGCAATGCAGATTTTGATCACAAATACAATTCCAAATACAATTCACAGTTTGTCCGGGTGAAAAGTGCCACTCGCTACTGTCCTCTGCTCTGAAGAAAATGAACTTGACATGCACTTTTCAGCTCAAGCCAACCTACTACGGAAGCACTCAGCACAGTTGTTTTGCTGTGGTCAAAATAAAAGCCTGACAGATATATATAGAAAATAAAAACTCAGAATTACAATTTCACCAAGATAAATAAATATGTTGATGATTTTATCGCATGATTGAGTTTTATATTGAGTTTAGACTGAAACTGGCTGAACATTAACACATGAATATGTCCAAGATAATCAGGTTTTTCTAGCTTGGCAAAGTGGAAGTAGACAGAAAATAACGGCAATGTAAACCATTAGGTGAACATAATTGCTGAATTTGAGAGAGGCTTTAAAAATTCATGCCACTGCAGCTGATGTTGGTAGGATGATTGGTAGGTTGAGTCATTCATATCCAGGCAGACCAAAAGAAGGACTCTGATTCCATACTAGGGTGATTTCTTTGGTAATATCAGAGGTATTGCCTTGTCAATTGGAACATTACAGTTCAGTGGTACCTTGGGTTACAGACTCTCCAGGTTACAGACGCTTCAGGTTACAGACTCCGCTAACCCAGAAATAGTACCTCGGGTTAAGAACTTTGCTTCAGGATGAGAACAGAAATTGTGCTTCGGCAGCGCGACGGCAGCAGGAGGTCCCATTAGCTAAAGTGGTACCTCTGGTTAAGAACAGTTTCGGGTTAGGACCGGACCTCCAGAACAAATTAAGGTCAATCCCCACTAGTCCACAGTCTTGTACTGTACAAATTCCCAGATGATGAATCGGAAAATGACAAGGTTGCAATAAGTTTCTGCAGCTTCCTTTACAAATGTGTATACTTTGTCCAAAACCAGCAGAAAGGATTGGAGGGGGTCTTATGAGGAAGTGTAATCTGTGGTCTCATCCCTAAACAACATTTTTCTTCTTATAAAAACAGGTCTGGAACAAATGCATTTGTATACAAACAGCTACCCTAACCTTTTCCTCTCTTCATTTGCAGCTAAAAGCATATTCTGATATTTTTACTGGTGCCTGACTGTCAATATTTTAAAGTGACCAGTTGATAAAGATATAGATACCATGGAATTAACTGTGAGAAATTGCAGTCAAATATAACTAGCAATCTTAGGGCTAGTTAATGCATGAAGGGGTTAAGACCATAGACTCAGTTAGGTCATGCCTCCTCACCTCCTTTTGTTCATTCTCTTCCACCATGTGAAGCTAACCAGACAACAAATCTGGGCTTGGCTGATTCAAGCCCAAACTGCGTGCTCAGAAATGTTTTTCTGTACAGTCACACCTTGTGTTGTGTTTGGTTCATGTTGCGTCTTTTCAGCTTGCGAACACGGCAAACCTGGAAGTTTATACTTCTGGGTTTTGCTGCACATGCAGAAGCGTTCTGCGTGCTTCGCGCATGCACATGCGCAGAAGCGTTCTGCACACTTTGCACATGCGCAGAAGTGCTCTAGCGCGCTCCACGCTTGCGCAGAAGCACCGCTCTAGTTGTGGACTTTTCAGGGTGCAAACGGCACCCCGGAACAGATCGTGTCCACAACTAGAGGTACCACTGTATTTTATAATCCAATGATTTTCTACCTGTGTTCTTCTTGCTGCTGCGTGGAATAACACACGAATCTTACCTTCAGAGTTTGTAAGTATAGCATTTAAACATACTAACAGTGTGGTCTGTTCATCGTGAGAGGGGTAGAGAGGGGAAGCACTGTAAGCAGATTAAACGAGATATTTAAAGAGTCTAGAAAGCTATATTCCTCATGCTTCACTGTGCTGAATAATTCTATGATTTTAATACTCTGCTGGGAGCTCTTTACAGTCTTATAAAAGGTAAAAATAACACTTACACAGTACAGTGGTACCTCGGGTTAAGTACTTAATTCATTCTGGAGGTCCGTTCTTAACCTGAAACTATTCTTAACCTGAAGCACCACTTTAGCTAATGGGGCCTCCTGCTGCTGCGCCGCCGCCAGAGCACGATTTCTGTTCTCATCCTGAAGCAAAGTTCTTAACCCGAGGTACTATTTCTGGGTTAGCGGAGTCTGTAACCTGAAGCGTATGTAACCTGAAGCGTATGTAACTCGAGGTACCACTGTACTCTCTTCCTATCAGAGCAAAAAGGGAAGTGATCTCACAGAGTTCTCTCTAGTAGGATTACAGGAAAGCTCTGTGAGCTCCAGCCCCTTCATGCGCCCATCTGGCAAAACATTAATTGTTGGTTTGACTGCATCAAACATCCCACACAATCAACCATACCATACTGGCTCATATTTTCAACTGAGGATTTCCAGATGATTAGATTAGGGCAGGGCATGTCCTGTAAAGAACCTTAACTTGGTTGATTTATCTTAGCTTTGTCATGTGCTACAAGCATTTTTGCCTAAACTTAAGTAAGGAAAATTACAACTTGGTTGCTCATCATATTAAGTCAAAAGAGACCAAGCCTGACAAATGGAAAATGAAGGAAATCTCAATTTAGAGATGGGGGGGGGGGAGTTTAGAACATATGAGTATTAAGATCATCAACAGGTGCCCTTCTGGGTGTCGCAATTTCACATTTGACCGGGGTTGTGGTTTGTTTTCAATCGAGAGGAATTGCACAAGGAAATGAAGAAAGCCTTTACATAATTTAGATTCTAGCAGATGCCAACCAGCAGATAGGTGGATAGCAGGCACTGACGTATCCCAATAAAGATAGAAATAGAAATGGTTGTATAGAGGATTTAGCTCATTTACTTCTCTTCCCACTAGATGCCAGTTCCAGAAATAAATTACCATGTTTGTGTTACGGTGCAGTGGGTGGTCGATACAGCATACAGTGCATCTTTTTTGTTGTTGTTTGGTAATCTGATGAGTGAGTATATATATCTTACCTAGTTGCACACACCGTGTGTGTGTGTGTGTGTGTGTGTGTGTGTGTTTTTGCTTAGCTCCTGGTGCTGTTGGGCTGGAGACTGTCTATCTACTAACCTGCCCAAGTGCCCAGCGCTCCACTCTAGGAGACTTGTCGCTGGAGAGAGACATTATTGTTGTACTGTAACGAGTCTGATTAACATGCTCTCCACACTTTCCTTTAGTTTTCCGGGCTCCTAGCAACAGCACACAAAAGCGGCGGGATTGTTCTCTGGCTCTGCAGGGACACGGGGCGATCCTTTGATCTGCCACCATTACACTCAAGACAGATACACGCAGATAGACACAGAGGCTGCTGGCACATCAGCCAGAAAGAGAGAGGCAATCCATCAGTATCTGGTTGATCACTGGAATAATCCCCAGAAAACACAGTCGTGGCCTGTCTAGGTGTGAGCTAGCAAACTCCCCGCTCTACCCTCTGATGTAATTGAGGTAGGGGACACCTCTTGCATGTCCTTTCTTCTTGGAGCCTTGCCACCTCTTCTAGTCACGGCCATTTACTTCTTCTTCTTTGGTGATCACTCGTAGCTGAGTAAGATTGTCTTCCATAAACACTGTTTTAACAATGACTCCGTATGTGACTGCGGAGGCCAATTCTGGATCCACACATCCTTCCGCAGTGGGGACATTGGTTTCCGGGTGGGAGTTGATCACAGTGTGGATTTGCCAAGGGTGCCTTCCTCTTAGCACGTTTCTCCCTTGCGTCCTGAGTTTGAGCGTCTTCAAAGCCCATGACACCTTTGGTAAAGGCTGTTCTCCAATTGGAGCACTTGCAGGCAAGTGTTTCCCAACTGTGTTTATACTACATTATTAAAAATTTGCCTTGAGACAGTCTTTAAACCTCTTTTCATTTTTAAGTTCGGAATAGAGCAGTTGCTTTGGAAGACGATCATCAGGCATCCGCACAACATGACCAGTCCAACGAAGTTGATGTTGAAGAATCATTGCTTTGCCACTGTTGATCTTTGCTTCTTCCAGTACACTGGTATTAGTTCGCCTGTCTTCCCAAGTGATGTGTAAAAAATTTTGGAGACACTATTGATGGAATCTTTTGAGGAGTTGTAGATGGTGTTTATAAGTGTTCCACCCCTCTGGCCATGCCCTTTTCTAAAAATGGAGTGGGAGCAGTATTATGCAACAAACCTCTGAGCAGGTGCCCAAGTGGCTTTCTCTTACTGCGGAGAAACTGCAACCTATCTGACACAGCATAAAAGAGAACAGGGTTTCTTCCTCCCGCAGAGAGGAACCTGCCTTATTCCCAAGGATGTTTACACACAATTAAAGCCGCATTGGATACTGTAGGAATGTGAATGGAAGGTAGTAAAGGATATATTAGTTAGATATTATCCTTCCTTACTCACGTTTGTGAATAGAGCAGAGCACACCCTTTTGCAGCAAAATAGGAAACTGTTCATTAGCTGGTTTCAGCCTTTTGATGAAACAATCCATGAAGCCTTGGTGCAGCTTGGATTCTTCCTGGTATTTTCTCCTTTTATTCCCCCCTAAAACAATAACCACACAAAAACAGTCTTCTTAGAATAAAAATATAGAGTTAACTCAAGTAGCAATCTGAAGACAGGCTTAGGTTGCAGTTACACAGGTAGGTGTAGATCCAAGTGAAGTCTGAGCGAAGTCTCAGACTTAGAACATGGGCCTACATCTCTGTAGAGATGCAGTACCTGACGCAGAATAGGAGAGCAAGATGCAGAGGCA
Source organism: Podarcis cretensis (assembly GCF_951804945.1). NCBI lineage: Eukaryota > Metazoa > Chordata > Lepidosauria > Squamata > Lacertidae > Podarcis > Podarcis cretensis. The sequence goes on from NC_137173.1 coordinate 85,656,386, forward strand.
GGAGCAAGAGGCAGCCTTTTCTCTGAGTCATGCCTATCTACCTGGCCACACCCAGGGGGGCGTGGCTTCCACAGGTTTGACAGGAAGTCTTCCCTGTTGGAGTCACATTCTCCTGAGTGGCCATTCTAGCAAACAGGAAATGTTGGACTGCTCTTTCTGAATATCCCACAGATACACAGACTTTCACCCAAAGAATTCTGGGCACTGTAATCAGCCCCTCATTAAGTTACAGTACAGTACCTCTCTCCATCTTCCTTGTCCAGCTAGATGCCAGTAGCGGGGCAGATCCTCTTGCCAGAGCTCTGAATTACTTGTCTGCAGAGGACTTTTAAAATGAGGCTGGGGGCTGCAGTTTGAGCAACCACAGTCTACTTTGGCCATCAACTTTGACCCATGCTCTCCAGCAAAGATCCTTGGCATCACCTACGACTTTATCCTTTTAACTGGAGAGGATCGAACCCGAAACTTTCTATCTGAAAAAGAGATTCTCAGCCACAGACACAATGGTCCCTCCCTTTAAACGGCAAGGTTTCTGCCTAGGCCCAAGTCCCAATATCTCTCTTTCTAGAAATTAAGGACTGTTCCCAGCTCCCTTGATAGCATTCACACCTCTAAAGCTTAAATTGGTTTTATTTCTGTACCACTACTACCAATCTTGTCCTTCTCGCTGAAGATCACCACTCAACAATGATCTTTCATCGCAGGAGGAGCATTTTCTCCTTTCTCCCTTTGGGAAGCTGTCTTCAACAGGGAGAGAGTTTCAGAGAGGGGCTATAAGTGCCGGCTCAACCATGAGGCAAAGTGAGGCGACCGCCTTGGGCGGCAGCACCACAGAGGCAGCAAATCCCGATGTAGATATTTATCCCTCCTTTCTCCCAATGTAGCTCTTCATGCACCCCTTCTTCCCTGGTGAGAAGGGGGGCACCATTTTGTGGTTTGCTTCAGGTGCCAACAAGTCTTGGGCCAGCCCTGGGGACTACTAAGTTGCAGTGCCCATTTCAGACAAGTTGACCCACATTTTCCTTAAAGCAGGTTTAGGGTTGCCAAAATGGAATGATTTGTTGCCACTTTGGGGCCAGCCAGCTTGAAAGTCGTATTTTTTCAATAGGGCTTTTTGGTTCCTGAAATTCCATCTGATGGTGCAGATAAAATATGACAGATAGAATTCTACAGGATGTGTTGCTAACTGTGTGAAAACAGTCCAGATCTGAGGATCCCCAGGCATGCACCTCCAGGTGGGTGGAGATGTCAGGTGCTATCCTGGCACCTGGGCATCTTCACCTGGTTGCAAGTGGCCTGGCAAATTTCGACCACTGTTTGGTTGCACCCACCTATGTTCCTTATAAGGCAAACTTCCCCCTCCTCCTTGCTCCATCTTTTTAATAGGTACAGTTTGAGAAGCTTCTGTGAGTTTGTATAACCTTGAAACACCTTCCCGTTTTATTTCTCTGCTGGCAATGCAACCAAAAAAGTAATTTTTCTTACTGTGTAAATAAAACAAATTATATTCATTTAATACTTGCATTTATTGGTTCTTGCTAATTTATCCAGGTGTTGGTGCTTGGGCGTAGCCAGGATTTCTGTGGGGGGGGGGACACAGAACCTCAGTTAAGTATTTTTCTTGATTTACTTCGTCTGGAGGGGAGCAGCTGTGCTGCATAGGAGAGTTGAGATGGGTAGTACCCTAGCACACCACCATGGAACACAGTTGCCCCCAGAATTAAGGTGCCAGAGGGATGCTTTCGAGAACGATTTAACCTTCTTGTTTGGTCGCTGCTTATTTAAGAAAGGATAGCAGAAGCGTCTCGATGCCCAACAAATCAGCCTTCCGCCGGTTCCAGCCTCATCAATCGCAAATTATTCGGTCTTTTTCTGCCATTTAATCGGTCGTTTGCTGATATTAGCCAAGGAACGCCGCTTAGGCTTGAACGAAGGAGGCACACACTAGGCGCGACTGATCCGGCTTGAAGCACTTTCAAAACTCCACCGAGTTGATTCGGAGTCTGAGTACAAGGGATAAGAGTAGTTCCCAGTGAAATCGACGGCGCGTGCCTTTGCTGGATCGTGCCCAGTAATGCGAGAGGAAGCAAGAAAGGTTTCCAAATGCAAAGGCTCCCCCAGCCCTGCCTAAATTCTCAGATTGATTTGCAAACTAAAGGGCACGTACGGGTCTTGATATGAATTCTATGAGGTGTGTGGAAATAGGAGGACGGTGTGTGTGTGTGGGGGGGGGTTCTGCTGCTTTATTTTATTTTACTGTTTTACAGCCTTCTCGGTAGTGGCGCCCGCCCTGTGGAACGCCCTCCCACCAGATGTCAAAGAGAACAACAACTACCAGACTTTTAGAAGACATCTGAAGGCAGCTCTGTTTAGGGAAGCCTTTAATGTTTGATGTATTACAGTATTTTAATATTTTATTGGAAGCCGCCCAAAGTGGCTGGGGAAGCCCAGCCAAATGGGCGGGGTATACATAATAAATTATTATTATTATTATTATTATTATTATTATTATTATTATTATTATTATTATTATTCTGAGCATAGGAGCCATGGGGTGATGGTGTGGCTGCGGGGAGCGTCTTGTCTTGTCGAGCTACAGAGGCGGTGTGGTTGAGTGCCGGGGGGCATTTTGGCTTGCAAATTATCACGGAGTCCTGAAATTGGAAATTAAAATCCGGCTCCGTCCTTAAACGCCCTTACTTGCAAGGCCCTGCCATGAAAAACAGGGGGCAGCTTGCGATTGGAAGCGTTTTCCAGAAATCAGAATCCTAGGATTGTAGAGTGGGAAGGGACCACGAGGGTCATAGTCCAGCCCCGTGCGATGCAGGAATCCTGCCCGCAGTCATCCCTGCGGGGGCTCGAACCAACAACTTTCTAGTGGGAAAAGTCCCCCAATCCCCTGGAGGCGCTTCTAAGGCGCTGCTGCTGCTGCTGCTGGTGTGTCAGCCTGAGATTGGGGCGCAGATTTTTCTGCTGAGGCTGCACCGGCGACTAGGAGGATGAGGATTAAGCTATTTGGTTTAATCGGCCTGTAAAGTGCAAAAGGGGGCATTCCGACGCCTCGTTGATTTCAACGAGTCCAATGTGCTATGTTGGCTAGGCGCTGGAAATATTAAGCTCGCCACTCCCAAGTACGCTTACTCGGAAGTAAAGCCGCACGTGCTTCCGTGGGGCTGCCCCCCAGGGGCGCAGCGGGATCGCAGGCTTCAAAGGTCTTAAACGTTGGCAGATCTTCAGGGACTCGTTTCTGCCGGCTTCCTTTGAGTGGGTTGCAATGGGGGGGAACAAAGCCTTGCACATTTTTCAAACCCCGGCTTGCCCAATCGAGGAAGGCAGAAAAGTTCAAATCCTAAAGGCTGACTCAGTGGGGAGTAGCAAGGCTTGGTGGCCGTTGTCTGGAGCCGCCCAGAGCGGCTGGGGAAACCCAGCCAGGTGGGCGGAGTATAAAAAATATTATTTATTATTATTAAAATGGACAGCCTCGTTCAGCTGGCGCTTTCTTGATTTAGTGCGCAGGTCCTTTAATGTAAGAGGAGATTAAGGCGATGGGAAGGAACCAGAGCAAGCAACAGAAGAAACAGGGGAATAGGTTTGTTTTCTTTTAAATATACCTCAGAAACATTTCAAACACGAACACAATGCATTGTAATCCCTGCCCTTTCTAATCCCCTTTGTTGTTTCCCTCTAAAAAGCTAGTGGTTGCGAAAACTCTATAATTAAGAAACAAGTTTGCTTTCCCCTCCTCCTCCTCCTCTCTCCCCGTCCCTTTTTCCTTTTGTGCTGTGTCATTTAGATTCTATACCTGCGGACAGGGGGGAACTGTTTTATGACTGCTTTATTAGCTGTTTTATTAGCTGCTCAGGAAGCCTCTGCTGAAAACTGGGCTAAAAATGATTGGGGATATGATAAAATAGAACAAAACAACCCGTCTTACGTTCGAACAGCTTTTAATGTGACAATATTAGGCGAAATTCAGTCTCGGGGTTTCCTCCTGAGCAAAACTCCTATATCCGTGTTTGCGTGAGCATCCTTACTTTCAAGGGCAATTACTAGTTCCTACACACGTGCGCGCACGGTCTTCTGTCGCTTTAACCACCCTGCAATTGTCTGCGTGCAAACAGAAGCTGAGGCTGATCTGCTTTCCTGGACTCTGGGAGTTGAGGACCACAACTCGCATCATTCCTGACCAGTATCCGGGCTGGCTGAGGCTGACCAGGAGCTCAACAGCAAGGCACAGGTTGAGGAAGAGATGGGGGAAACTTAACCTACTGATTCTTCTACTAAAGGTGTGGAGCTCTAGAGAAAGGCTGTAACCCTCACGCCCCCTCTCTCTCCCCAATTCCAAATTACTTTGGACGACCCTGAAGAGACCATTTAGAAAGAATTCCCATTAAAATGGATAGGACCTGCTAATCCAAGCGCAGATGGGAAAGCAGAACTTTTTGGAACAACGCTTCCCTGGCGGCTCCATGCCATTTCAGATCGCCTAAAAATTTGCCCAACTTTTCATTGGTTTAAAAACGTCTCTGTAGACAAACTATGCGACGTGAGAAACGCGTTGTCCGTTTTGGCATCTTCCGAAAAAGAAAAGAAACGGCAGCGACTGTAGGTCCCCCCCCATCCCAGAGTCAACTAGCCTTGCGCGCGTCTCGCGCCTAACCCAACTCTCCATGCTCATTAGTGGTCATCCGTTATTTATTTATTTATTTGCATTTTAATGATAAATCCTGCTGCTTAATCCTATAATCTGTTTTGTTTCACCAATTGGATTCGTAGCAATAAGTAGAACGGGAAAAGGGGGGGGGGGCGAAACGATTTAAAACAGGCACACTAAAGTCTTTGAAACCTTCTTTCTGTGCGGGGAAAAATCGGAAGGGGCTGAGAAGGAAGTTGGGGGGCATCGTAAAGAAAACCTGAAAAGTATGAACAACGCACAACTCCATCCAAAGACACTCCGAAAGTTGAGGGCGCGATCCAGCCGAAGTTATGCACGTTCCCTTCCCGTTAATTTCAACAGGACAGTAAAGCTTTCAGCACCTTCAGTGCACCTTCTCTGCGAAATCAGAGACTACATAAATTTGGCTAGAGCCTCTGCTTTCTTCCTGTCGCCTTTAATGATTCTCTGGAGTTCTTTTTTAAAAAAAATCCCATTATTATTATTTTTGCAAACCAAAACCTGGTAGGGAACGCAGGTTTTAGAAACCTTCTCCGCACCCAGAAATTCTAACCATTCCACGTAAAAGGCTATATTTTAACTCCACGGTCCCTGTCCCATATTTAGCCGCTTTCTGGGAAGAGCATTCCTTCCATATGCAAGAAAAACAGGGTTTCACGCCTTCCCTCCCCCTATAAATGCACCCATTGCTCGCTGTTGAAGTAAAGACGGAATGTCTCAGGACAGTCCTCAACCTTGCAAACACCCTTGCAAAAATTCCACCATTGCTCATATGCCACCTTTTGCTCCTGCAGTTAAACGAGGGGTGTCCCCAGTTGTCATTAAGTTCTCCAAAAAAACAATGAAGACATGATGTGGTGTTTTGTTTTTTTGCGGGGGAGGGGGAGGAAATAACCCCACCAGGCAAGGGATTAGGAGAATACCACAATCAGTATCTCCAGGGTACAATTCAGAATAATGAAGAAGAGAAAGGAAGACAAGGAGGAGAGAGGAGGGGGAAAAAATCCATTTTCATTTCCTGTTCCCTGGGGGGTGCCTAACCTCCTCACAGTCTGCCATGAGAGGGAGGCTGAGAGAGGCTGCAAAGCGGATCACCTATATCAGTCTTTGCCAACCTGGTGCCCTCCACATGCTTTGGACTACACCTCTCCATCAGCACATCCTGGTGGGGAGGAGGGGCTGTTGGGAGTTATAAAACATATGGAGGGTGCTAGGTTGGCAAAGGCTGACCTATCTTAGAAGTAATCTGCATTGATAATTCGATGGCAGTTAATTCTAAGAAACTAAACAGGTACAGAATCACCTTCCTAGGAGAAGGAGAAGAAGAAGAAGAAGAAGAGGAGGAGGAGGAGGAGTTTGGATTTGATATCCTGCTTTATCGCTACCCGAAGGAGTCTCAAAGTGGCTAACATTCTCCTTTCCCTTCCTCCCCCACAACAAACACTCTGTGAGATGAGTGGGGCTGAGAGACTTCAGAGAAGTGTGACTGGCCCAAGGTCACCCAGCAGCTGCATGTGGAGGAGCGGGGAATCAAACCCAGTTCACCAGATTACGAGTCGAGTCTACCGCTCTTAACCACACTGGCTCTCTAGAAATTATTCCTAGAATAATTTACCCCCTCCCCTGAGTCAATACTAAACGAATAAGGCGGGACACGGGGGAAACGTTCCAGGGAAGATCAGAAAACTGGTTACACCTCTGCTGCAGGAATATGTCCAAGTGATTTTGAACTTGGCAGGCTCAATGATTACGGAGGGTAAGCAGGTAGTGCTTTTGTGGCACAGTGACATCCAAACCATATTTCACCAGACATCACCTTATTTCCATATTAACAGAATTCTGGATTCCAAGGGCCCTTTTCATTCATGGGCCTGGGTTCTGATACCAAACATCTCATATATATAACCCCCGAAGTGCTGTAAAACTAATTTAAGGTGATGGTGTTAAGAATCAAAACCCTAAGATTTTGGGACCAGGCAGTCTGAAGGACTGCATGCATTAATGTGTGATTGCCCCAGAACCAGATGCCCTGCCTTCTGGTCCAACACTGAGAGTCAGTGACTATCAGGGACAGGGCCTTTTCTGCAGGGGCCCTGCATCTCTGAAGGAACTCCAGACACCTCCAGCCCAGTTGGTTTCTGGATGATTTAATAGCTGTTTAATTTGCTGTGTTATTTTTATCAGTTGAAATAGTTGCTGCTGCTGTTTTAAATGCTGTTTTTGTTACTTTTGTGCAATCTTATCTCAGGTCACATCCGCATCAAACATTTGAAGCACAAGGATGGTTTAGCTGGGATTCATGCACTGCAGGGGGTTGGACTAGATGACCCTTGGGGTCCCTTCCAGATCTACAATTTGCTCTTTTACCACTTTTCAGTACCCATGATTGTTCGTTTGTTAAAGGTGCTGGGAATTGTAGGTCTGTAAGATTGGTACTATGAACAAAGTGTTATTATTATTGTTGTCATTAAAAAAAAAAAGAAACTTACAAACCACTGCAAACAAAAATAACACATCCACGTGATGCTGATGCAAAAACTATGCACACACTAAGCAAAAGAATGAGATATCATTCTCTCTCCCCCCCACTCCCTACTTCTCTCTCCCACCAACCATCAATGTAGAAAGGACTCTATGAATTGAAAACAAGAGTCAGATGTACCTTTGTTATCCATGATGAAAATCTTTCAATGAAAACATTTTTTTAAAGAATCAACTTACAAAAAACAATTCCCAGAATTCTTTGGGTGACGCAATGATTGTTAAAGTGTGCTTTAAATGTGATGTGTGTTGAGGATGTGTGAACATTGTTTTACTGCCTATTGTAAACCACCTTTGGGAGGGTAATTTATCCCGAAAGGCAGGTTTTCAAATCCATTAAATAAACAAATAATTTCCAAGCCATGGTTTGTAAACTAGTCCTCAGTGAGGTGGAAAATCACAAGTCGAGGCTTGTACCACATGGCTGTACCACATGGCTGAGAACAAGGACAGGGATCCCATTCAGTCCACGCATAAAACTGTGTTGAGCCTGTTACCGCTTCTGATGAATTCCCAAAATCTTAAAAATTAGGATGACAAAACAACTGTTTTTATTAGACATGAAGAAAACACATGATCAAGAAGTACGTTTTTTGAATAGCCTAAACAGCAGGAAGAAACCACTAACCAAGGACCCCTCTAGTATGCACTCTGCTTCCATTAAAATAAGTACTGTAAATGAAAAATACTTTTTTCAGGGGGGTTCCTGCACACTGCAGATCCTCTGTACCAAGAAAGAAGCCCATTACTGTAGAGATGAAGAAGAGCACGTGACGTTACTTTTGTAATTGGAGCGACGTGGGACACTTGGGTAAACGCGAGAAACGCGTTAAGGCAGTAAAATTTGCATGTGAACCTGGGTTGGCCCATCCACACATTCCACCACTGCAAACTTACATGATTTGCTGTCCTTCAGTCGACAAAGGAACAGCAGTCAATCCCAACCCTCTCTGAATCTGGACTGGAGGAATCTACTCAAAAACACCTGGGTGCCAAATGAGGCGCATCACTTGCCCAGGGAAGGGAAGGGAGGGAAGGAGGCGATACCCCGGGACTGGACCGGGTCTGTAGAAACATTTTTTTCCCGGCTGGTGCGGAGCTCGCTCTCCTCGCCTCAAAATAACCTTCGGCAGAGTTTGTAAGGACTCAATGAGGCCTTGGCGCGCTTTTTGGCCCTGTCGCCCGGTAGGCGCCTTGCTGCGCCTGAGTCGACGACGCCACCTCCTTTTCTCCCCTGAAGGCGCGGACGCCTTGGAGAAGACACGGCCAAAACCACAAGAACAACAACGCCAGAGCAAAGGGGGCAGGCAGGAATTAACTGCCTAGCTCGCTAACTTAGCAAGCCAGTCAGTCCATGGTTGCTGTGGAGGAGCCCAAATTATCATGGCCACAAAACCCGATTATAATAATAATAAACTCTGCAACCCAGACAAAACATTTATCTCCTCGCCGCTCTGCCACAAGGACCCGCGTGGTCAGGATTCATGGCGACCCTCCGGTTCTGTGGAGAATGGTCTTTCCTCATGCGTGTGGGAGAGAAGAAGAGAAGGAAAGGTGGAACCGCATTTCGGACACTTTAATAAGTCTAGTTAAACTCTGGCAAGGGCTTGCAGCGCCATCTTGGATCGCGACTGCTCAGAAAGCAAAACCTACAGATTCCTGGACTCAGTCGAGCTCAGCTTCCTCCCGTTAGTTCTTAATCTTGCTCCGGAGTTGGAGAGGCTCCTTGGCTCCTCGCCTTGCTTACCGAGCTGGACTTCACGAGAGTGCAGGTTGGTGTGCGCGCGAGGGCGCATTTGGGTCCCCGGGGCTTTTTGGTTTTGCTGCCTGTCGGGGAAAAACCCCCAAACAAGGGTTTAGGCAGGACGCAGGAGCGGCCTCACATGGCGCTGGTCCAGGGGTTCCCAAACTTGGGTCGCCAGCTGATTTCGGACTACAATTCCCATCATCCCTGACCATTGGCCTTGCTAGCTAGGGATGATGGGAGTTGTAGTCTAAAAGCACCTGGCGACCCAAATTTGGGAAACCATGCCTAGTCGGTGCCTTTATGGTTTTTTTTTTTGCAAATCGTTCGTTAGGATCATGCAGATCAGCCCCCCTTCTTCATTTTCCTTTCCCCAGCTTTCTTTTTTTCTGGCACCGGGGCTGCCTGGCTCTCTTCTGCTCTCAGTTTCCTCCTTGCTAGTAGACCAACGCTGGTGCAGCTTATTCTACAAGAGGTTACTCAAAAGGACGTCCCTTCCACTTCAGTGGCACTTACTCCCAAGCGTTCATAAGATCGAGACTTTTAAAAACAGCCGCTTTTTAAAGCAGGGGGAGGAAAGAAGGCGATGTGGCCGATGTCCTTTGGAAAGCTACACCATCATCCTTCGTTAAAGCCCCACCTCTTAAGCTAAATGTCTCTAGGGATTGGTCACTCAGAGCTGAAGGCGCTCTGTGCATGCCCAGGAACATTCAACTGCAGATAACTAAGAACAGGTTCATGGTGCTCACATTCAGCGTTGTTTCCCTAACACGTGTGCGTGTGTGTGTGTGTGTGTTTTTAGGGCGGGGGAGCCACTTTAAATTTAATCAGTCGACAGGCTCAATGACTCCTCCCCCCGCAAGTGTTTTCTATTTACCCGTTTAAGCAAACAGAGCAGCTTTCCCGGAGCGCCCGTCTTAAGCGCAGCTTGTAGGTCATGAAAAGGTTGGGGCCCGGTTTGCAACTCCGCATTCTGCTAATTTCTTAAGGAACACTCTTTGCGGGGCCCCCGCACAAAAGGCGATGATTTAATGAGGAGGAGAAACAAACTGGCTGATTGTTGGCGCTCGCAACTTCCCCCTGGCAGCCACAAGCTGATCTCTGCGCCTTCAATGCGGCTCGCCTTCGGGAGGAGAGGCCGGCCTGAATAGAGGACAAAGGCGGCTTGTTCTGTTTATTTACCCTCCCTACAAGCTGGGTTAACCTCTCCCAAACAGCCCAGGCTAAGCCCGTTAGCCGCACAGCCCAGATGACCCGCTGCAGAATCGCCACTGTCATGCAAACGAGCCTCCTCGGGCCCCGACCAGAAGATCCACCAGCTCCACCCTCTCCCCAAGCAGGCTGGAGGCGGGGCACCCTGGGGTGGGGCAGCGAGGATGCCTCGCGGGTAAGTCCACAGCCCTTTCCCACGTACTTGAGAGAGATCACCTTCCCTCTATGGGGGAAGAAACGATGGCTGCTTTATTGGGGAGAAGGTGTGGCAGGTGCCAGGATTCATCCCCAGGTGGGAAAGACTGAAAACCTGGAGGGAGTTGCTGCCAGTTAGTGGATACATTGGTAGCCTGCTTCCTGAGTTTATACTGTTTTGGGGAAAGGTCTTAGGTCAGCGGTGGACCATTTGCTTTTACACCCAAAAGTTCCCAGGTTCAAAACCCAGCTTCTCCAAACCCACCCACCTACAGCTCTGGGAAGGATATATGAGATAATCTGAGTACAGTACTGAAGTAAGTTCAGGGTCCCAGCCACAACACTATTTTAATCCTAAAATTGTAGAATTGAAAAAGGACCCCTAGGGTCATCTAGTCCAACTCCCTGCAATCTTGTTTACTCATTAAAGACAGTGGGGTTTTCTTCTTAGTGAGCGTGTTTAAGCTTCTGACTTTAAATAGCTCTGCCCTTAAAACACTTTGAACTTGCCCCCTTTTTATTTAGATGATGCTTAGAGAAGCAAAGGTCTGTCAATGCCTCCAGCTCAAATGCTCTTAAAAGAGGACTCTTGACTGCATTAAAGATAGCCTGGATGGAGGCTAGAGAGGAAGGTGTGAATAAATTAGCATTTGTGGCTCCACCCACTTTTACTTTCCCCGCCCACCACTGCCCTGTGGCCTACAAGGGAAAGTGGCCATGGGTTGGAGAAGGTTCCCTGCCCCGGCGTCATAGTTGGGCTCTTGCGTGGGTTGTCTGGCCAAGCAGCAAGACAAGGTGACATGCCTCAGGCAAGCCCATCAGAGTGGGGATAGATGAAGGCAGTAACTGGTACATGAATGGCCTAGCGAGTCTGTTTAAAAGTGCTGGTCCTAGCAAAGGTGTGTTTGGGCTCTGACTGCGGTAGCAAAATGCCTTGGGCTGGCCTTGAACTCTTGGCCTGGTTCTATCTGGGATTGGAGGGGAGGGAGGGCCATATGTAGCTCTGGTGGTGGTGATCTGTCTTGGGAGGCAATGGAGGAGTGCGCCTTTGCGGGTGGAATCAGGCCGTTGGATGGTAGAGACCGACATGGGAGAGACATGTTTTGTCGCAGCTGGGGCAGATGAAGGCGTCCGGTTGTGCTGCTGCAGATGCACCATGGGCTTTCTTCTCTCTGCACTCCTCCCAGTGATCATTCCTCCTCTGGTCACTGCTGTGGATGCTCGACCTGACTGCCAGTCTCCAGGCACTGCAGTTGTCTGCAAGGGATTTCCACATGGCAGGGTTGATGTTGCCAGTCTTTGTCTCACGTTCAGTGTTCAAAATTAGCCAGATGCATTTTGCACCTGGCTTTCAACCACTTGCAACCAACTAAAGATGCCTGGGTGCCAGGATGGTCCCTGACATATTCACCACCTGGGGATCTGGACTGTGTTCACACACCAATACTCCATCCTGTAGAATTCTATCTGTTATATTTTATCTGCATAATCAGAATGAAGTTCTGGTACCAAATTGCTTTTTCTGTGCAGCCTGAGCAGGAGCAATCACCATTAAGAAAGAGGTCGGAATAGGCCAATATATATGTGGACTGTCCCTGGGTCGTTACTTTTCTCCTTTAAGTTCTCAAAGATCTTAACCTAGTTCATGGGCATAGACAGGATTCATGTTGGGGGTGGGGCAGAACCAAGCTACCTGCAATGTGTTTGGTTATTTATTTTTATATACCATATTTTTTGCTCTATAAGACTCACTATTTCTCTCCTAAAAAGTAAGGGAAAATGTGTGTGCGTCTTGTGGAGCGAATGCAGGCTGTGCAGCTATCCCAGAAGCCAGGAACAGCAAGAGGGATCGCTGTTTTTGCTGTGCAGTGATCCCTCTTGCTGTTCTGGCTTCTGGGATTCGGAATATTTTTTTTCTTATTTTCCTCCTCCAAAAACTAGGTGCATCTTATGGTCTGGTGCGTCTTATAGAGCGAAAAATACAGCACTTGATTTGGAGGAAGACAGCTTGCCCATGACCTAGCTCAAGGTTGTCCTCTGAACTAGCCAGATGTTTAACTGTGAATCAATCAGTCCATTGTTTGAAATGCTCCTCAATTTCAGCTCTGTTAAATCTGGTAGCAGGGCTGGGATGGGGTTCTGCCCCAGGCTGAAGGTACTGCCTGTGAGAGCACATACTACTGGGTTAGATTCAGGATGGGAAACACCTGGCACTCCAGATGTTGCTGGCCTGTAACACACTTTGTCCCTGACCCACTGGCCATGTTGGGGGCTGATGGGAGCTGGAGCACCACAATATCTGCAGGCCACAGGTTCCCTACTCCCAGCCGAGGTGGATCAAGGATCTGATAGTAGTCAGGCAGTCTCATGTGTTATGCTTCTGGATCTTTAATCTCTCTTTCCACAAAGTGTTTCTGAGTACATACACAAGGTCACACACTGCTACCATGGATTAATCAATATCGAGCAATTACCACCCATAGTTCTCTACTCCCAATTGTTTATGCATTTCGGAATCTGCCCTTGCCAATAAACTTTAATGGAAAAGCAGAGAACTGTTTCCCCATAAGGTTTGGGAGGTACTGGAGTCTGGCTATCTGAAGGGGCTTAAGTGGTATGAAAGTTTGAAAAATGCTACTGAGCCCTAGTTTTCAGAAAGCTAGGAAAAAGAGCCTACCAACCATTGGAACTTTTGAGATTCAGCTGCTCTTTACTTTTGCGGGAATTGTGAGAGCAAAGCAGGAGACGTTGAGGGAAACCTGATGGTTTGACTTAACGGGCTGAATAGTTATCTTCAAAGGCTGATTTTAAAAACCTTTTCCCATGTACATTATTAGAGAGCGAATTGCTTGCCGTGTACGGATCATGCAATGATTCGAATTGCTTAATGTGTGTCTGTTGCGGCAGAATGGTGAAAATGTGCTGCTTCCAGGTCTGATGAGAGGCAAACACTCCTGCTCAGTGTTCAAAATTAGCCAGGCACCAGATGCATTTTGAACCTGGCTATTGGCCACTTGAGACCAAGTGAAGATGTCTGGGCACCAGGATAGCACCTGATACCTCCATCTTCTGGAGGTGCATGCCTGGGGATCATTGGATATGGACTGTTTTCACACACTAATATCCTATCCTTTGGAATTCTATCAGTTATATTCTATCTGCACGACTGGAATGAATTTCTGGAACCAAAATGCTTTTTCTGTGCAGCCTGAGCAGGAACAGTGAAAACCTTATAGTTAGTAGTTGTAGCTTGTCTTCACTTACCCCACCCCACTGCCCTGCTCACAGATGTGAATAATATTCTTAAGTTATGAATGATCCTTTTCACGATTAAGAAAGATTGGTAGGAATAAGCCAGTATCTTTGTGGACTGTGCCTGGATAAAGTGAGTTTTCTTTAAGTTCTCAAAGTTCTTAACCTAGCTCAAGGTAGTCCTATGAATGTTTAACTGGGAATCAATCACAGTCAGTCCATCATTTGAAAAATAAGACTTTAGAACTGTCTTACTCCAAAAATGGCAACTAGATATTCCATTTTGGCGACTGTAACCTTGGTTTAAAGAGCCATTTGGTGCCTAACTTACATATCTGAGCGTCTAACACTGTTCCTGACTCAAAAGCACTGTCGTGGGCAACGCTAATTCCGCTCCAGCTCCCTCGTGCCGCATCTCCTGTAAAGCAACATTCGTGACGCACCCATCATTGGGAAGGATTAGAGGCAAAGGGGGTTGGTTGCAGGCTTCTGAAGGGGTTAGCTAATCCATATTAAGTGGATTTGAGTTTGCACGCTTTGTCTTAATTGCACGGATGGTGAATCAAATCCATTAGTGGTGATCATTACAGAAGCGAGTGGTGGTTTATTTTGGATTAATCCAACAGGCAACGGGCCTTCAGATTTAAGTGACTTAAATTGGGAAGAACTATGGAGGGCAGAAACCTAGTGGATTCCTCTATCTTCAAAAGTTGCAGCGTGGAACTTCCATAAATATGGCCTCCCTCTCTGAATTCCCCCCTTTGCAACTTTTAAAGAGATTGCAGGAGTCAAAGGAATCTATGAAGGGAATTGCAAAATGTTGCAGCGTGGACTGCTCCTCTTCAGGGTTCCAGCGAGCCATTCCTTTCCCCAGGATACTCCATTCCATTCTGCAGCCCCCTAGCATCCTGTTTTCTGTCCTCCCTGCTGCAACAAACCCTCAGCATTCCATGGCCCACTGAGCATGCTCAATTTTCATTTGGTTTCTCCCCACCCCCTGGCTGCTTTCCCCCCTAAAGTTTTAAACTACTACTGCAAACCTTGGAGTCCCCCCAAACCTGCTGATGCTTCCCTCTTATATGTGGATGGGGCCGTTTTGGTTGCATACAGACCAGCACCCTGAGAGCTCAGATCACTATTACTATGTACTTACCGGTAGGTCCTGGTTTCCTTCTGATAAGTGCTTCTGTGGCCAAATGTATGGCTGTTTTCCACTGGAGTGACTGGCTGCAAAGGAAAACAGAGCTCTCGTACTTTTCATACACTGCAATCCTATACAGTACATGTCTAGTGGTGGTTCCCTCACTACGAGAAGGGAAGTTACAGGGAAGCAGGCAGAGGGTCTTCTCATTAGTAGCGCCCACCCTGTGGAACGCCCTCCCATCCGATGTCAAGGAGATAAATAACTATACAACTTTTAGAAGGCAGCGCTATATAGAGAAGTTCTTAATGTTTAATGTTTTCTTATGCTCTATATTGGAAGCTGCCCACATTGGCTGGGGCATACCAGTCAGATGGGTGGGGTGCAAATAATAAACTCACTCCCAGATAAGGGAGTGTAGAATGAGGTGCAGAACCTGTGACCCTCCCAGATGTTGTTGGGACTCCCAACTAACTCTTCTCATCCCTAACCAGCATGGGATGATGGGAATTGTAGTTCCACATCATCTGGAGGGCCACAGGTTCCCTACCTCTGGTGTATAGGATTGCTGCCACTGTTGTACAGAAGGAGGACTTTTCGGAGGGATGGGTTTTCTCTTTTGTATGACAAACTCTACCTCCCCCTTCTATGCCTATACACTCGTACCTCGGTTGTCGAACGGAGTCCGTTCCAAAAACGTTTGACAACCGAGATGCTGCTTCTGATTGGCTGCAGGAGCTTCCTACACCCAATCAGAAGCCACATCAGACGTTCCAAAGAACATTTGCAAACCGGAACACTCACTTCCGGGTTTGTGGCATTCAGGAGCCAAAACATTAGAGTCGCAAGGCATTCGGGTTCCAAGGTACGATTGTAAAGGGTATGAGAACTCTGCCCTCTTTTTTTTTTCTTTTTTTTTTGCCGCTCATCATTCCCCTTCGCCTGGAAATCTTACAGTAAAAAATTAATCAGACTTGGGTTTCTGCACCAATTTCATTGGTTGTTGTTTTTAATGGATCCGTTCCCCACACAAGTCGATCTCTGTTTTCAGCAGAGTCTTAAGTGAGTACAATGGGGAAAGGGCTCTGATCTTTCCAATATATGGTCCATGACAAGGAAGAAAAATATATGGCAATGTTCAAGGGCAGGTAAACAGTGTTTTGTCGGAAGTGTGAACGGTTGCATTTTTCTTCCTCCCAGTTATCATATTATCCGCCTTCAAATCGCTCCTGGAGCCTCTCTAGGGAGAAGCTTCATTTAGCAGATCATTTTTTCTGGATGGCTGTGGCAAGACTAACAATGTTCTGGGCTTGCTTCAGTAATGGCATGTCTATCATGCTGCCTCGGAAAGTGAAGGCACCCTGGAAAAAGAAAAAAAAGAGAATCAGAAAGAAAATACCAAATGCCAGACCATCAGCATCTTAAAAGGGACCTTGGGAAAGGAAAATTGCAGGCTTGGGTTAGCTTTTCATACACTGCCGCAAGAAAAGAATCATTAGATCCCACATGAATCAAACCGCGTTGTCTTCTGCTGGCTTTAGAAAAAAGCCAAGAGGCACTGACAGTAATAAAAGGGAAATGTACGAAAAACAAACAAAAGATGTGAGCGTGTGAAAGACCAAAACAAAAAACCACTGTGCGTAGAAAAAGGCATATATTTACCTCCGAGCCAGAGTCAGAAATGACCCACAGGATGAAATACATTGTCTTTTGGGATGGGGTGGTGGAACTGGGGGTTGGAGGACCAGGATGATTGATCCTGTCCCTTTCTTGAAGAGGGGGAAGCAAAGAGCACACTGCTGGCCTGGATCCCCGGGTCAGGGAGCTCTCCCTTCATACTTCCCAGGAAAAACTGAGCTGAGATGGGTGAACGAGAACAGTAGCTCGCAATTATCACAGATGATGTCTAGCCCACGCCAGCATTGAGGTGTCCTGGCAATTCCCTTCCCTCCTGCGACAAAGCACCTGTCTTTACCAATTGGGAAAGTGACTTTTAATAATATACTACTGCTCCCCACAGGGAGCATTTTCTCCAGCAACAAAACTTTGAACTAGTTTGAAGGCTGGTGAAGCTGTGTTGCCATGCAAAAATCTGCCGCGGGATTGAAACCAGCAGGAATAAGGGGACTTGGTACTCTGTTCCAAGGCGCAGTGTTGTTGCTGCCAATTTGCGATTTTCAAACTGGTTTGCGCTTTACCTGTTGTATCAACATTACCGGTTACCTGTAACTCAGCAATTACAGGGCAGGCGTGGGGAATGTGTTGCTCTTGAGCTGCTACTGGACTACAACTCCCATCATCCTTGGCCATTGGCCATGTTGGCTGGGGCTGTCCAACAACATCTGAAGAGTCTTGGGTTCCCTGTTTCTGTTTTAGAGGGGTGTTTTAGAGGGCTTGTCTAATATTTATGAACCTGGTGAAATTTTTAGAATCTTTCCCTGCCCAATATGTTGCCATTGTACATACCTAGCCTTGCGAATGGCTAAATTTAGATTGTGGGCTCCCAAATGAGTTCAAGTATACGAAACTCTGGTTGGATTTAAGTCTGCTTCTTTCTATAAATAGCTATGAGTGTGGTTCATTGATAATGCTGATCTCTCTCTCAATGTAAGAGAAAACATTTTGCCACAGTTGGAAAAGGAAATAAGCCATGTCTTGTGAATCATAGAATTGTAGAGTTGGAAGGGACTACAAAGATCATCTAATCCAGTGATGGCCAAACTTGGTCCTCCAGCCGTTTTGGGACTACAACTCCCATCATCCCTAGCTGACAGGACCAGTGGTCAGGGATGATGGGAATTATAGTCCCAAAACAGCTGGAGGGCCAAGTTTGGCCATCACTGATCTAATCCAACCAAACCCCCTGCAATACCCTACTGTTTTGAAAAGGCATAGAGCTAAGACACATCAGTGGCATAGCATGGATTTCCAAACTGCTTAGGAAAGCCAAATGGCTAATGCAGATGGATAACCTACAATTTCCTAAAATGGGTGCACAATAAAAAAATAAAAATTATGAAAAACAGTACAACTGAAAGTAATTTAATCATCCAAATGACTATTTAATGCAAGACACTTTGAAGTTTATTTTATTTTTTCCGAAGTGCATATTTTTTGTAGCTCACAATTATCATTTAGTACGCAATAATCATTTATTACTGCTATATATATCTTTCCCTCTCTCTTACTGGATTTTTATCATTATTTAACATTCTTGTTTGAATACAAAGAAATACAAAGAAATCCTTAAGTCTAGCTGGATAACTACAACAAAAAGTTAGCCTGAAACAAAATATTATAAAATAGCTTTTTAGTTGCACACACCTTCAGAACAATGCACAGATCTACAGATAGGCAGAACAATCATTTTCATTATTATTATTTATCTCTGCGTTTCTAAGCATTGTACGTTCAAGGCGGCTAAACCTTCACTGCATACTTGCCCTCATAAGTACAACTGGAAATTTTGCTGTAAATCCTCACTTCAGTAGCTGACACTGTTTTGTTTTTCTTTTTTGTGGGGTAGTAGTGGAGAATGTTGCAAGAATTCACATGCAATGTAACAGTGAAAACTTGATCCCAGTAGTATCTGCCGTTTTAGAAAGCACCAATTTAAGCAAACTGCACTCCTGGAACCATATTACTAAAATAATAGGTTGGAAACCTAAAGGAGGAAACTGTAGTGTAGAAAACGGCAAGGAAATCAAATGAGGGTTAAAGTGCATACATGTTCGGTTTTCTGGTGGGTTTAGATAAGTTTGCTGGGGGGCGGAAATCACTAAAAATCCTAATAAGAGAGTAGGAAATATATTTTCCTAGCATTGATCTGCAGCATTGAGAAGGTTGAGTCAAAAATGTTTTAAGTTTTGTCTCCTGCAGCAAACTCAATTAAATTTATTTACAGTGCAATCCTATGACTATCTGCTCAGAAGTAAGTCCTATTAAATATAATAAGAATCATATAATTGTAGAGTTGGAAGGGACCACGAGGCTCTCTGCAGTGCAGGAATCTTTTGGCCCAACGTGAGGCTCAAACCCACAACCCTGAGATTAAGAGTTTCATGCTGTACGGACTTAGCTATATATTTTAATGTTGCAAACAGCTTTTGAGACCTGCATTGTGAGAAGTGGGATAGACATTTGTAAGTACAGTGATACATCCAGCTGCGGACAGGATCTGTTCCGGAGGTCTGGTCAGATCTCAAGGTTTCCGCAACCTTAGGACCGCTTCTGTGCATGCGCAGATCACTTCTGCACATGCGCGCGGGCCGAACCCTGGTAAAATGCTTCTGGGTTTGCCACGTGTGCATCCCAAAGTTTTTGTAACCAGAGGGTTACGTAAACGGAGGTACGACTGTAAACTAAGTACCAGTGACATTGACCGCTTGGGCCTTTTGGGCACTTTCCTTGGTAGAGTCCACCAAAATTGAAATGCTACCATTTGAGATAAAAGACTGGGATCATGGGTTGCTGCTGTTGGGTTCTAAGCACAAATGTATTTAATCGTAACTGCAGGCTGCCCAAAGGGTTTTATTCAGATGCCGCTGATCATGGCTGAACCAAGACTACATTTGGGACACATTGAATGGGGAAAAGGTTCCTACAAAAAGCCAGATTTTGATAAAGTGATCAGTATTGTACAAAATCAAAAAGATTTTTTATTTTTACATTGGCATAAGAGGAGTAACAATGGTGGTACATGATACAGATTTCAGGGCAAAAAGGTTAGCATGGAGAAGGGAATTAGGTGGAAATAATGCTTCTAGGAACTGAACTCAGGGAGTTTCTACAAATTCCGTAAGAGAAATTAGCAAAATACATGGATTGTAAAAGGTAAAGGTACCCCTGCCCGTACGGGCCAGTCTTGACAGACTCTAGGGTTGTGCGCTCATCTCACTCTATAGGCCGGGAGCCAGCGCTGTCCGCAGACACTTCCGGGTCACGTGGCCAGCGTGACAAGATGCATCTGGCGAGCCAGAGCAGCACACGGAATGCCGTTTACCTTCCCGCTGGTAAGCGGTCCCTATTTATCTACTTGCACCCGGGGTGCTTTCGAACTGCTAGGTTGGCAGGCGCTGGGACCGAACGACGGGAGCGCACCCTGCCGCAGGGATTTGAACCGCTGACTATGCGATCGGCAAGTCCTAGGCGCTGAGGTTTTACCCCACAGCGCCACCCGCGTCCCACATGGATTGTAATTTGTGTTTATTAGGGATCTCCTATAAGTGATTAAACTGCTTCTAGGAACTCCACCCTGAACTTCGGTTTAAAAGAAATTGATCTATGAATGACTCAAGGTTTTGAAGGTTGAGATTCTAAACATTATTGCTTATTTACATAATCCTACCTTAAAGCCAACTGGCTTTAGGTGGGGGAACTGGTCCTTCAGTCGTTATTGGGCATCAGCTCCAGCCAGCATGGCCAATGGCCAGGGACAAGGGAGGCCACCCAGAGGGGTTCAGCGCCCCCATCCCTAATCCAGGCCAGAGACCCAATGAAAGCATATGGGGGCATGCTCTTTCTGAAGAGGTGCCAGTATAGGCAGTGCACAGAATCTGAACATCAATATTAGTTTCTCATAACTGGATTATTTTTATTCACATGTGTGCACCTAAATTATGAATGTAACGGGTAGGAAGTTAGCAGTTGAGAAGAAGAGTTTGGATTTGATATCCTGCTTTATCACTACCCGAAGGAGTCTCAAAACGGCTAACATTCTCCTTTCCCTTCCTCCCCCACAACAAATATTCTGTGAGGTGAGTGAGGCTGAGAGACTTCAAAGAAGTGTGACTAACCCAAGGTCACCCAGCAGCTGCATGTGGAGGAGCAGGGAATCGAACCCGGTTCACCAGATTACGAGTCTATCGCTCTTAACCACTACGCCACAAATTCGAACTCAATGCAGATCGCCAATAGTTTTGTTCTAACCCTGTCCTGCAGTAACACTGCCCCTCATGTATACTTCTGGATCTTAGCTACTGTTTTATTTTGTAAACCTCATTGAGATGGTTTTTATCTTCTCAAGGTGGTATAAATATATAGGAAATAGGTATACATCTTAAGGATCCCAGTCCCCAAAATTTAAACTATTGGCAGTGTTATTCCAAGGGGGCTGAGATAGGGACGGGGTTCAAGGAAATAAGGCTAAAGTAGTGACAGGCAGGACAAATGTCTTTGTAAGCCATTCTGAGTCTCCTCTAGCTTCAGAGTCATCTTCCGAACCACAAAACCGAATGTGAACAAAACGTTGCAATTTTCGGCCGATAAAGCTTTGTGGCAGGCGCGGGCGCTTAATTCTAGCAAAACCCATGCCAAATACAGTGAAATGAAAAAAACAACGCAGGATTGCTGCCACTTAAATTAGCTGAAATGATATTTAGGCTGTATTGCTTTCCTTTGAGTGCTCTCAGTATGCCCCGGAGAAGGCCATCTGGCCAGAACATTAGTTCTTTTGTTACACCCTGCATTGGAGGAAGAAAGAAAGAAGGCAGCTGAGCACCATTGTACCTGTGAGCACTGGGGGGAAAAACACACCAGATATTTAAGGTTTGGAAGGTATGCTTTTCCAGCGCTCTTGCTGCAAGCCAAATCTATATCCTATCATGCTCAGCAGCTCAGCCTGCCACCATGAGCAGAGTGTGAAATACACATTTCCACCCCCACACCCTTGATATTTCTCCAGTCCTTCAGGGATCCAGGCTTGGAGGCAAGGGAGGGATAGAGGGAAACAATAACAGGGTGAATATGTTTTGCATGGTTCCCCCATATTTAGGCTCAGTGGGTTTGCATGCAGAAGGGCTCGGGTTCAATTGCTATTAAAATGGCCAGATAGCCAGGGCTATGAAATGCTGAGAACTTGGAAGACTGTTGCCAGCAATGCTGGGATAGATGGATCAATGGGTTCACTGGCATAAAGCAGTTTCACATGGTAATCTTTGCTACCTGAGGCCAGTTAACCCATTGCCCTACTGTACAGAATAGGGCACCAAGCAGATTGTGGTTTCAGTTTCCTGGGTGTGTTTCTCTTTGTTGATCAGTGTTTATCAGAAAGTAGTGGCTGGTCCATTATGAGATAAGGAGAGCAGTGGCCATCCTGGGATTTAAGAGTAGATCACTGGTACCCTGGGCATGGTTTTAGCTTAGAAACAAGGTTTTCCAAATACAATGAAAACCATGTATTTTGGATTCAGCCATGCAGGTACGATGGAAGTGGTTGTTGGTTTCAAGCAAAGGCTGTATTTTGGCTTGTTCAGTCCCACCACCACGACCACATCAGTTTCCTCCATTCTTCTGTGAGCCTCTGAAGCCTAGTATTTTCCCCTCTCTGCCCTATTCCATCTTATGTGGAAAGACACTGGCTATTGCAGCCAGTTTCACACAATATGCTAAGCCAAATGAACCTTGACTTGGATAGACCGCATTGAAGAGAAGCTTGCAAACACTTTGCTCCTATAAAAATGTAAATGGACCCCTGACCATTAGGTCCAGTCGTGACTGACTCTGGGGTTGCGGCACTCATCTCGCTTTATTGGCCAAGGGATCCGGCGTACAGCTTCTGGGTCATGTGACCAGCATGACTAAGCTACTTCTGGCGAACCAGAGCAGCGCACGGAAACGCCGTTTACCTTCCCGCCGGAGCGGTACCTATTTATCTACTTGCACTTTGACGTGCTTTCAAACTGCTAGGTTGGCAGGAGCAGGGACCGAACAACGGGAGCTCACCCCGTCGCGGGGATTCAAACCAACGACCTTCTGATCGGCAAGTCCTAGGCTCTGTGGTTTAACCCACAGCGCCGCCCGCGTCCCTTTGCTCCTACCTGGTCCTTTTTGCTGTCTTGAGCTAAGCCAAGGTTTGGCTCACTGTATCATCTGAACTGGGACTCAGGGTTAAGCTCTCTCCACACCAACCACAAGTCCTCTGGGAGCGTGCATGAATGAATATAATTGCTGGACCACATGCTTTTTCCAGGAGATATGGGTGTGAAACATCTTTCACTGTGGATGTGTTTGTGTAAAAACTGCTTTCTTGACTTCTATCAAGAAGAGGTAATGTGGGTGTATATAGAACATGCTGAAGAAGGCAGAGGGTATGATAAACTGGCCAGTCAGGATATGACTCCACAAGTGATAATAGGATCCAGTATTCAATTGTCTCTACCAGCTTTTACAGAAAGCAATAGTGTGGGCTGGCTTTCCATGTACCCCAGAAGTATTGCACAACCCTCTAACTAGCAGCTGATAAAGTGATTATCCTTTATATATCTTCCCACACCACAGTGGCTCCCGTATGTATTATTTTATTTGAGAAGACATAGAACCAACTCCATCTGTAAGGATCAGAGTGGTTCATAATTATTATTTCTCTTATTTATAATTTTCATAGCTCGCCAGTGTGGCAATTATTTCCATTTTACAGATGGGAAACTAAGATTATGAGATTGCTTGTTGCCCATTGCTACCCAGTTTCTCTGTGGCTGAGCTGCCCCAAGGCTGTGTGCACCCCAAACAAAAAGCAAGTTTTTGAGCTAAAATGGATGGATTCTGTAACCAACATATATTATACAAATTAAGTTCATTTACTGCATCTGCATTATTTTGCATAATGTATTCTATTGCTTTTACTCTGTTACATAATTTAGTTTGAGAACTTTAATCTTGGGGAAGGACAAGGATCTGTGTGGAGCACTGAAACCTCACTTAGTGATCACACAAAATCTTACTTGGCCAGGTATTCAAGAACTTGCCCCATATCTCCTGGTGTCCAGCTCACTGTAGGAACAAATGTGTATTACTTGACTAACATGGTACCATTTATCATAAAGTCACCTACATTTTTCCACTGTTATTTTACTGGAGGTACTTTGGTTAAGTGAGCAGAAACTACTTGTCAAATGGTAGTTACACTACCTTGCTTCTAAACTTTTTCTGTACCATGTATTTTCCAACTTTCATTTTAGATTGTTAGAGTCTTAGGATCCTGGTCTGCATTTATATAGCTAAGACTTCCTCAGAATAATGGCCCTGATCCATCCCTAGTCAGGTGTAAATAGGTTTTGCAGGTAAGGGAGTACAAATTCAGATTAACATCAGAATGCTCATCCTCTCTTTGTAAACAGCTTTGATAAATTTTATGAAATAAATAAAAATAAATGTGACTGTTCTTCGGATTTATGTCTAGGGCTCCCAAAATATAAACTTGTTTCTGCATGAAAACCTTCTTAGCTGGACTAGGCAAATGATAACTTTTGGTCAACCTGAGCGCATTGCTATTCTCTGTTGAAAATGAGTGACAATTGATTCAAAAATAGATTTTACAATTTTATTTCAAAAGTTAACGGGTGTCTGTGTAGTTATAAAGGCTATTAAAGATGAAAACAGAATAGAACATGCATAAATACCACAATATTTTTTTATTTTAAAAAGCATAATTGCCTATTCTTTTTGAATAAAAACATTATTCTTGCACTTCTATTGTGCATTGCTATCATAGTGACAGGCAGTACTAATTATTACAAATAAAATTCTTTAAAATGCTTAGTAATATTACCTCTGAATATATTTATCACTGTATTGCTTACAGTTTAACAGAATTTATACTGTGATGTTTTTATGAGCTTTAAAAAAAAAGGAAAAAGGAGAACTAAGCAAAATTAGCACTATAATACACGCGAAATATAGTGTTTGTTTATTGATCTCTGTCAATATGGGGAGGAAGCTATGTGAATATGGGATATAATGAAATATATGAGCTATAAATGAAACACAGACATAAGTGATACATTAGTGTATAAACATTTCAACATTTTGTTAAAAGTAACTGACTGGTTTGGCTGAATTATGGGTTTAATTTTTCCAACATTCAAAGAAACAAAAACAATTTTTTTTATCCCATTTACAGCAAATCTGAAGTTGCTACCTCAACATAATGTAAGTCGTCTTCTGTTACTGTAATAGCCATTTATTTTTTACTCAATTTCTTTCTGATTTCCGTTTGGTGACTGAAAGGTTTGGTGTAGGAAAAAGTACTAAGAGGCAGGAGGGTAGCTTGGATTCTTTCAACAACGGCTGCTCTGTACTTTCCAAACTCTGATAAATTGTGTTACCCGATTGCTGTGTGTTAATATAAACTATTGTTGACTGAGGGCATCGAACTTTGTTCACTAAGAACTTCCAATTAACAACAAACTGTGATCCCAGAGGCTCAAGACCAGCAATTTATCTGTGAGCAAACTAGTCACTCTAATCCTTTGCATTTCAGGTTTTCTTTTCCAGGCTTTCAGTTTTGATTAATAACACACAGACACACCATGGAAAGCTTAACAGTGTCAAGCCAGAATAGTATTTTAGCTCTGCTGAAATTAAAGATTTGGTTTCGTGAAAGGAACAGGAAGGAATAAGGTGGAGACTGCAGAATTGCTGGCAGTGTGGTATCTATGCATTGGTTTTCTTGTAAGGAAAAGTAAGTAATATATTAGCAATACATAGCTGGAACCTTTCAGGACCAGGAGGCTCAAATCATGATGAAAATTTTAATGCCTTCTTTGGACATGCCACAAGTCTCCTGTTGTGAGAAGTAGTTCTTTTGGAAAATTAAGCAATCATACATACCCAGATCTCTTCTTAAGTGTCAGGTTTTTAAATATAGCAATACACACACTGATAAGATGTTTTAAGGAAATGTTGATCAAACAGCATCCTGTATCTCCTCACTTTGGTGAGAACAGTTCTTTGCTGAAGTCAATGGCAGAGCTCTCACTCGCTTTGATGAGGTCAAAATTTAATCCTACAGTGAATGGCCAGTGTCATATTTATAAATACTGGGAGTTAAAGGTGGGGTGGCAAAGAACTTGCGTATTTCCACAAATTTCATTCAATTGTCAGCAGGCTAAACAAGGTTGTGTGCATTGCAAAAGTGTTTCTGAACTATCAGTCTACCCTAACTGCGTGCCACATTCCTCAATTGATTCTAAGATCGTTGCAAATCAGTTGCTGCATCTAAGAAGCAATTAGGGGGGTGAGTATAAAAGTCTTTGGAAGAACTTAGAAGAAACTTGCATTGTTTGTCCTATGTCAGGTGCGTAGTGGTATAAAATGATAGCCCAGCAAGGCTTTTCATATGGAAAATGTTTATGGCTCCCCAGTGCAAAAGCAGTAAATATAAATATTTTGCCTCTTTGATCACTCCCCACATTGTCTTTCTGTGTAGTCTTCATAAGTCCCTGGAAAATGTTAGCTGCCATATGTACACCCTATTGGCACTGTACACACACAGATGGGTATAGAGAGGAGATGGCTGCTAACAGGTGTACAGAGAAAATGCAAAAAAATAAAATTAAAAAGCTGTTAGCATATATATTTTTTAAAAAATGTTTCACTCATTAGAGGCTTTAAACATATGAAATAAGGTGATCAAAACGAAAGATATGCAAATTGATATTTCTATGAACCTTAATATAGCATCTGGGTTTGACATTAGAGTTATAGTTATGTGATAAACTATGGCTTAAGATAGAAGGGAAGCTTCCTTATGGGTATATGGCAATCAGTTTATTCTAAGGAGTAGGCTTGATGATAAAATGGGAATATGGTGGATTTCTGAAACAAAATCATATTGCGGGAATGGGTCATTTGGCACGCACTAGCAGGATAGAAACATGTGAAACTATCGCCATATATTTTCACAATGTAATCTATGCGTTAGTGGGATTTGTAAGGGACAGGGAGAAGTGCATATGCATATACACACACAAATATCTCTTGTATGTGTTCAGATTTGCTAAAGATGTTTCCTTGGCAATTAAATATTGTGTAAATTGCACAGAAAGAATCACACGTTCTCTGCTGCACTTCTGGACACTGAAACTTCACTGGCTTGATAACCATTTCAGATTTTGGCTCTTGCTAGAAGAATCACATTTAATTGCAACTTTCCCCTGCCCCTCCCCCCCAAAGTGGCAAACTACATTATAGCAAATAACCTTTAAGATAATTAGCCGACAATGCTGCAACGAGCATAAAATTTTCCTTCAGGCGACCCCTAATTTAAGTGTTACTGGCACAAAGTGAAGACAGATTGTGC
Source organism: Podarcis cretensis (assembly GCF_951804945.1). NCBI lineage: Eukaryota > Metazoa > Chordata > Lepidosauria > Squamata > Lacertidae > Podarcis > Podarcis cretensis. The sequence goes on from NC_137173.1 coordinate 85,683,225, forward strand.
TTCACCACCGCAATGTTTACATAGCAGAAACCCACAGAGCAGGAAACAGGAGACTCAATGATGCACTAAATTAGGAACAATCATATTCGAGGAGTAATTTGCTTTCTTTTCTATCCAAAAAACCCCTCCAGTCCAAAAATAAGTTCTGAAAAATAATAATTCCAAATTTCCACCTGTACTTTGCAATCAGCTGATGTCCAGTTCTGTAAGGAGTCTCATAACATCGAAAACTTTACTCACAAATGAGCTTTACACCCAGAAGTTTCTCAAAGTGTAAAAAACAATAATTGGTCTCCACTATTTAGGAGTTGGGTGTGAAGAAGACAAATAAAACCCAAACATGATTGTTTTCTTGAAGTTAGACGGAAATGAAAGCCGTCTGAGGAATTAATAAATAATACAGCGGCACAGAATTAATGGGGTTTTTTTCTTCCTTTTTTTATTTATAAAAGATCTTAGTCAGATATACTATTATTTGAGTTGATTAAACTAACTAGATCCCTAGGTGCACTATCTACATTGTTTATTTACTTAAAAATATTTATAAACCGCTTAATATTTTTTAAAAGAATCTCTTAAGTGGTATACAAGATAAAAACAAAAACCGAAATCATTGAAACAAAAATGCAACACAATACGACTGTTATACTGAACAGTAGTATAAAAAGCATTGGAAACAAATGAAAACAAGAACCCAGCTAATTCCAACAAATCTTATGAATCAGGGAAATCACGGAGAAAAAGGCATGTTGTTAGAATGCATCTGAATTTAAGACGTATCATTTAAAGGACGAAAGACAAGAAGCAAAACTGGGGACACATAACTGAAACTGCCATTTAAATTGAACAAGTCATAGGTTTTGATATAAAACTGCTTTTCTCTCAACAAAACGCAAGTTACTTATTTTTTTTGAGTAAATATACGCTAGTGTATATTCTATATAATACATATTATGATGCTATGTACCCTTTATGTTACCATGAAAACACTTTTAAATTTTCTTCCATTTGAAACATTATATATAAAGGAAACATAGTATGAAAAAAGGGGTTTACCTTCCCTATGCGCTGATGCTCTTCAAATGCTGTGATAAGTTCTTCTGCCCACATAATTTTTTCAGGGCTTGGTGAGAACTGTTCCTGGACAACGGCAACTTGATTAGGGTGAATCACCTGCTTACCTACAAAGAAGATTAATAACCCCAGAGTTAAGCATTTACTAACAGATGCTCCAGCAAAATGTTCCAATCACTTGAGGCTTTCAAATACTGCACCAACTCTCATTTTTTGATGGTTCTTTTTTAAAAAAAACCCACACACCATTCATTATTAAAGTATGCTTCTCTTTACCCTAAATGAGCTAAAAATAGACATAACAACTCTGTTTTTTTAAATAGATGTGACTAGCATTTCAGGGGTTTTTCCTCTCCCTGCCAGCTATTCAAACATAGTATAAAAGATATAGACAGACTTTAGAAGATCCTTATTCCGGTTAAAAAGGGAAATGATGGAAATAAGATCTATCACTAAAGCATAAAGCTTTTATGCGGTTTGCACGTTTTTCTATTTCCAAATAATTATTCTCTAACAGTGCAATCTTAATACATGACTAAGTTCCATTATTCCCAGTGGGGCATATTCCCAGCTTCGTGTTTGCAGCCTAAATTGTCCTCATGTTAGGATTTACGTTTTAGCAACATTCTCCACCAACTTATTTTTATTAAATTTATAGATTGCCCCACCTGCAGGTCAAATTCGCCTTTGCAAATATGGGCTACAATCCACCCAAAAGTTCTCCTTCATAAGCCCCATTGAAATGAATGGGAGGTGCTCAAGAATTTGGCTATCATCAGTGAGTGAAATCCAACTTTGTTGCCCACCAGTGAAATTGACATCGGTGATGGAACAGATTCCTTGTGAAACCCCTGCCCTTGCCTAAAATCTAATGGATCCTCTAGAACAGGTCTGGGCGAACAAGGTGGTGAGATCAAATGGAAGTCTTTTTGTATGACACCCAATGGGGTTTGCACATTGGAAGTTTCCCTGTTTAAAATGTGACCCCCATTCCAGTCCCATCCTACTGGCTCAGAAAAGTTGAATAAAATTAAATCAAAAGGAATCCACATTTATTTGAATTTTTCATTTGACAATTTTATTAGATTCTGTAAAATATTCTGTGCTCTCCTCACCATGTGTTTATCTTTTAAACTGAGTAATAAGTACTGTGCTACCGTAATGCTTTTCTTGTGGAAGTGAGGCTAAAAAGAAGAAACAAAAATCTTTCAGAACTACATTAAACTGGTCTATGCTGTGCTGAAGTTTAAGAAAGCCTTAATAGACAGTACCCATTACAAGAAATACGATTTGATGTTCAGTGAGAAAAATATAGATTTCTTTAATAAATGGAATTCCTGTAGATCCTTACAACATTTTTATTCTTCTAACAGTGAATAATTGTAGAGGGGAAATCATACAGAAACTTTTTTTAAAATGCTACACCTCTTCATGTGAAAGAAAGGGACTTGGCTTCGAAAAAAAGAAAAAAAGAAAAAAAGCAACAAAATCAGAACTCAGGTTGAGCTTTCTTTTCTGCATACATGTTTGCATATTGTAAGTATCCTAATATTTTATTTGGTTACATTAAAATGGATTCTTACACCCACACCTGAATCTTTTTAAAGAGACTCTTAGGAAGGTTTTGCAAAGAACTATCAATAGATTTTCCCTCATTAAAAATATAACAACATGACTCGTTATATTGAGCATTTAACTCAAACTCTTATTTTTGGGCGCAAACAATATTTCAGAAATTTCCAGTTGCCATAAATGAGTTGTGTGTGTTTTGCAGAAGTACTTTACATTAATGTGCAAGTCTGAAAACTGTTTCAAAATGTGCTCATTTTCAGCTGGTACAAAACCAGGGAAGCAATTAGCAAAAAGTCATAATCTGTTAATTCATTTAAAAATTTTGCAGCTCAGGGAGAGGCACATTTAAGCAACACAAAATTAGAAGCTCAAATGAAAAATGGAAATTACTATGAATAAGAAAGTAAAGAAAAGGAATTGCACGAATGTGTGCCTTCATTTCTACAATTTGTTGTTCAATGAATTTTGATGTTTTCCAGTTTTATTCTTGCTAATAAATATAAAACTGAAATCAATTCTATGCAACTAAGGTACTTTTTGTAGCTGCAGCACATAGTTTAGAAAGTTATACCACAAGATGCTTCATCATATTTCATTTTTAATTACATTTTCACTTTTTGCAACCTGAATATTCATAGTGTGCGCTTGAGATGCTCTCATAAGTTTCACATCTTTAAAAATCCTAATTTTAAAAAAGCAATTACATTGAATAAATTAGTGTAATTCAATAATCTGTTCTATCTGCAGAAAGAAGTGTCATTTTCTAAAATTGAGAGAAATTTCAAATTATACCACTATGGTGAATATGCCATAGTTTTAGTTTTTATTCTGCTTTACTTGTAATAGACAAAATGTAAATTTAGAAACTGAATTTCGTGTAAGTAGTTCATTACAAAATATAGAAAATATACATTTAAAGACAAAGTTCAGCACTGTGAGAAAGAAGGCCTGAAATACTGGTCAATTAGTTTTTTAAAAAAGGTACGGTATTTTGCAGTGATGATATATAATGTAAGGGCTTTAATCTGTTTACATGTGTGACCTCAGTAAAAACAACAACAACACCACCATTTGATTTATGGCCTCGGTTGCCTTTTGTTACACCTTGTGTACCCAAACAAGTGTATAATGGACCTTAGTGTCATGGAGAAACAAGGGAAATATTATAAACCAAACAGTTGTTATTGACAAGTTAGAGAGAGGTTGCAGAGTGGGAAGGCATTAAAATTTATGGCCATGAAATCCTTTTTGCAGTACCATTTGATATATCATGCTTTAAATCAATACCTGTCAAGTCTTTTATGTAATTCTATGATGGTGTCATTTTTTGTCTTCTACAAAAGATTGTAAAAAAAGGGGGGGGGAACCCTATAGTGTTTCATATTTATATCTAGCTTCACAGCATGTTGCAGTGGAGTAGCTATAATGACTAAGTCAGCTGTTAAAGTGTCATTCCAGGGTTTACAATTTTTATGTATGTAAACATGATTACAGCCGATAAGACATTTATACAGAGAGCATCCCGAAATAAAACTCGTGGGTTACGCAGACTCGTAAGTGGTAAGCTGCCAGGAAACAGAACCTTTAAAAACAACAACTGCTCTTCAAAATGATGGCTGAAAACATGGGTGCAATCCTATGGCAAGATCCGTGGGGGTGAGTAGCTTAGGATGCAGCGGACCTCTGGCTCAGCTGGGCGAGGATGCTGGAGTAACAAGCTTATCCCAGCTCACTTGAAGCTTGGCTAAGACTGCTGTAAGTCCCCCCAAAAGGAGTGTTTCAGGGGTGTCCACTGGTTGGATCCTAAGGCAGAGCTGTAGCTATGGGGGGGGGGCTAGCCAGGTGTTTTTGCCCCGGGTTAAGCCTCCAGAGGGGTGCCACTGAGGCTCCCAGCCTCTGTGTGTGTGTGTGTACGCAAATGCACAGGGGTGTGTGTGCCAAACTGGGTTTTGAAATAAAGTGAAATAAAGCCTAGTTTTGCCCCTGCCTAAGGCCGTACGCGGGTGGCGCTGGGGGTTAAACCACAGCGCCTAGGACTTGCCGATTAGAAGGTCGGCGGTTGAAATCCCCGCCACGGGGTGAGCTCCCATTGCTTGGTCCCTGCTCCTGCCAACCTAGCAGTTCGAAAGCACGTCAAAGTGCAAGTAGATAAATAGGTACAGCTCCGGCGGGAAGGTAAACAGCGTTTCCGTGCGCTGCTCTGGTTCGCCAGAAGCGGCTTAGTCATGCTGGCCACATGACCCGAAAGCTGTATGCTGGCTCCCTTGGCCAGTAAAGTGAGATGAGCGCCGCAACCCCAGAGTTGGCCACAACTGGACCTAATGGTCAGGGGTCCCTTTACCTTTAAAGCTGTTCAGCTTGGTCACATGGCCTGGTATATAGCACTATTTGAAAGGCTTGTTTTCCCCCTGTGAGGCTTAGGCAGAGCTGCAGCAGCCCCACTGCTGAACAGGTTTTGGATCTGGTATAAATTGACACTGGCTTAACTTTAGGCCAGCATCTCGTGCATAGGATTGCTCCATATACAAGAAACGCATCGTTTATCGTTTAGGGCAGGGGTCTGCAACCCGCGGCTCCGGAGCCGCATGTGGCTCTTTTACACCTTTGCTGCTGCTCCGGGGTGGATACTAGCGAGGGGAGGAGGTGCATTGCGCGCCCCGACACTCCCCACTGTGGCGGGCGCTGTACTGGCTGTGACGTCGAATGGGGGCGGTGCGTGCTTTAGTCACGCACCGTCCCGGCGTCACCTTCCCGCCCGCCTGCTACATTGTAAGGGGCATGTATGCTGGTCACTGTTTTGAAGGGGACACAAAAAGGTAACTTGTTAATTTAACGTTTATTTCTATGAGGAGGAGTAATTCTGAGGGGTCAAACGAAGAAATAATAAAAAAGTGACAAAAAAGTTATTTTTATAATGACGAGTTTTGCGGCTCCCAGTTTTTTTTCCTTCGGAAATGGGTCCAAGTGGCTCTTTTTGTCTTAAAGATTGCAGACCCCTGGTTTAGGGGATGCCAAATGAAAGTTCATGGTCATGTTGCATGAAGTCTACCATAGTCCTATTGTAAATATTTTACTAAGGTACTTCTCACTTTTGAGAATTGATCCCTTTTGAACTGTTGATGTGTGGACTAAACATTGTGAGAGATTGAATTTAGGCACTGTTGAATGTTTTGCTTGTGACGTTTGGAAAACACATTGCTATAAACTTTTGCATGAAAACCTCGGAGACAAATTCATATATTTTTTCAGTGAGGTGTTGGAGCCATAATTCTGTGGCTTTTACCAATGCTAATGTGGTTGTAGGGCCAATGATTAAGTTCTTTCCGACACAAATATAATTGTCATCCACACATTACCGGAGGGCATGGGAAGCAGTGAGCACTCTGGCAACAACTCTACACCTGTCTGGATATAACATTGACTAACTAACATTTAACTTAATCCTAGAGTCAGAGAGGCCTAACTCTACATAGGATTAAAGCCATTTTTAAGAGCTATGAACATAACCAAACAAGAGAGAGCAGGTAGAGGAGGTTTATGCTAAAGAGTTCTCCTTTGTGAGTACATTTTAAATTTTGATTTAGGGATGACTGGTTTGCTAATTATCCTGAACTGCTAGAGGTAAGATAACTCTTGGGGGGGGGGGTTGAAATGGCTAATCTGATTATTACATCACATTGGACGCTTGGGTTGCGAACGTGATCCGTGCGGGATGCACGTTCACAACCTGCAACATTCACAACCCATGTCTGTGCACGCATGGGCTGTGATTCGGCGCTTCTGCGCATGCACAAAGCATGATTTAGCGCTTCTGTGCATGTGCGACCGTTGAAACCTGGAAGTAACCTGTTCCGGTACTTCTGGGTTTCGGCAGTCCACAACCTGAAAAAACGCAACCTGAAGCGGCTGTAACCCAAGGTACAGGAGAATGATTACATTAACCTTCACCAACCTCAGGTCTTCCAGATGTTTAGGACCACAAGTTCAAAAACTCCTGAACGTTGGCCATGCCAGCTGGGGTTGATGTCCAGCAACGTTTTGGACAAACACTATCCCTGCCATCTTGCATTAGACAGATGAACATTTATGAAATGCTTTGCTCATTCAGTTCTGCATGACAAAAGCACTGATAATGATAGGGATTGGTAGGAGGATATATTATATTAATTATATTTAATCCTCTCGAGACCCACGTGTTTTTGCCTGCTAATATCCCACAGATAACAGCTAAGGGCACAATTTAGTGATCTTCTGTGCCCTTAACTCTATACATACACAGGTGCCATTGGGATGAAAGGGGATTCACTGAGTAAAATAGCAACAACACCACTCATCTGTTTTTGCTTTAGATATCCTGCCTTGAAGCTTGTCAACATTTATTTACTGGTTTGTTTGTTTTTTTATTATAAAAAATTCTATCTTGCCCTATAAGCAGATCTCTCAGAGCAGCTGCCACATGGACTCCACTTCAAATCACTGTAGGTGGTGGCTGTTATCATATGATGAGCCATTTGTGTAAAGCGGTTTACCCCACAGATGGTGTTAGTTTTTCCATGCCACGGCAAATGAGGGTAAAGAAAAGTTTGCAGTGGCATAGTGAAATGCGTTTAATCCACACTGGAACAGCTCTTCACATAATAGCAGCTGCTACGTGGAGCAATGCTTATCACATAGAAATCCTAGTAACTTCAACAGAAAGTATTCATCATGCCTTTTAGCAACATAAGCTGTTTTTAATTCCAACAGATGAAAATGCCAATATGTTAATAGTAGAAAATTTAAATTTATGACTTTGGGACAGGCCATTTACAAGAGCATTTATGCAGATTGGTTACTGCTTAACACACTTTAGTCAAGATGATTTGAGGGAGGTAAAAAGGGAGAATTTGTTCCTTTCAAAATCCTTCAAAAACACCATCCTTCAAAATGGTGCTGAATTTGCAATGCGCCATATTAATTATTCTAGAATAAAAATATATTACATAAAGGATTATATGCTCCCCAAAACATTAAGTGAAAGGCTGCTGGGGTAGCGTAATCCAGCCTTTTCTCACATTTTAAATTGCTTTGATTGTGTGAGCACGAGGTTAACTAAAATTCACCTTCTCCACTTAACCTGGGTCTAGTGATCTTGATATAGGCAGCTAGTAAAGGTAAAGGGACCCCTGACCACTAGGTCCAGTCATGGCCGACTCTGGGGTTGCGGTGCTCATCTCGCTTTATTGGCCGAGGGAGCTGGCGTTTAGCTTCCGGGTCATGTGGCCAGCATGACTAAGCCGCTTCTGGTGAACCAGAGCAGCGCACGGAAACACCATTTACCTTCCCGCTGGAGCGGTACCTATTTATCTACTTGCACTTTGACGTGCTTTCAAACTGCTAGGTTGGCAGGAGCAGGGACCGAGCAACAGGAGCTCACCCTGTCGCGGGGATTCGAACCGCCGATCTTCTCATCGGCAAGTGCCACCCGCATCCCTATATAGGCAGCTATATACCTCCAAAACTGTGCACGTTGGAGACAGATTGCCTGCTTCATTTTCACAAGTAGAAAGTTATCATAATTTATTGTGTTCACTCCAAATCATGTGGAATAGTGATGTTAGTGAATTTGAGAAACATAACCAGGATACACTTTACTTAGTCTGGAATAAAATAGTTTGGGCTTTTCAAGTTCATCAAGAGCAGGTGATGGGCCGAGTGACCTATTACTACATTTTCAGTATTCAGGCTCTAAAGGGGCCTGTGCAAGCATACAAAGCATTTCTGTGCTCAGAAGAGGAGATGATGAATAATTTTAAAAAAGCTTTCAGTAGCATTTCCTTGTCTCATGGGAAGGAACCATAGCTCAGTCATTTCCTGAAGGTTCCAGCTTCAACCCCTGGTATCTCCAGTTAAAAACAAACAAATAGGTGATGGCAAAGACCCAGAAGAGCTGTTGCCTCTTAGTACACAGTCCATACTGGTCTAGATGAACCAACACTCTGGCCTGATAGAAGACAGATTTCTGTGTTGCTATGGTCCAAAGGGCCTCCAACTTTTGGAGGGAGTCTTCAAGTGGTATTCTAATCTGCAGACAGTTGAGAACAAATAAGCTTTTGTGCATGTGTACTGTTTTGGATTTCAGTCGTTGACTTTAACAGGAGTGTGACAAAGCCTTGAAAGTTGGTTGGTTGGGTAAAGGAAACAGTAGGCACTTTGATGCAGGCCTTGTGTCTGGATAGTGCCCCAAGTAATTCTTGTAGTAGTATTTGGGATGGAGGAGTATTAGCCTGTTCTTCTTGATAATATTTCTGGCAAGCAGCTCTCTCTGGCGGCAAAACCAAGGAAGAGTCTTGTGGCAGTTTAAAAACTTAACGTATTTATTATGGCACAAGCTTTCAGGGACAGAAGCTGAAATGCGATAACACCATTAAGTTGCCACAAGTCTCCTTCTCCTTGTTCATTATTGATAGCTAGGTTGGTGCTTTAAATGGTTCTTCAAGTTGCATTTCCTCCAGAAACCAAGAGGGATTTTGAACTTTTTATTTTAAGAATGCACTTCTTACTAGATTAAGAGCTTCAGAGAGGTCCCTGCTCCCCAGTCTTACAGACTTGCCTATCTGTAAAAGTGTCACATACCCATCCTGATTGAAAGGTATCGCTGAAACATTGGTACTGCTGTTCTTTAAAGAACGCTGTAATCTTTGTATGCAAGCCAAGTAGCTGATTCCTATCATAAAGCTGCAATCTTTGTTATGTATCGCATCTCATAGGGGCGCCTGCATGATCTAGCGCACCAATCATTGGCGAAATGTCTGTGTTACAGGGATTGGCTGCAAGAAGCCTGCTGATCGCACTGCCTTGCCAGTACCATCAGGTGAACAGGCAATTACTGGGAAGCAAGCCAGAATTGGGGAAAGCAACTCAAAGGAAAGACTGACAAGAAAATAACTATCATAGCCTAATTAGCATATCGGGTTGTTGTGGTGGAGGTGTGTGTGTGTGTGTGTTTTAAGCTCCAGGACTTCATAATAAAAATGTGGACTATCAGGATTTTTGTCCATTTATTGAAATGAATGTATAGCTGTGATTAGCAAATGTCAGAAGTAGAGGAAGTTTTATTCAAATTTGTTAAAAACACTTTTAAAAAAATGTGATTCCCAAAATGCAACGGCAGCATTTATTTTAATTTATTTTTTGCATAAATGTACACCCACAGGCATACATGAATTGGAAACTGAGTGTGGTATGCAAGGTTTTCAGACAATATTGTGTTTCCTCTAACCTGCGAAAGCAGGAGGGTTCTACGTTTATACCGCAGTCTTCATTTATACGTTACTTTCCCTAAATCATAAAAAGAGTAACGCACTTGGGTGTGACTTGTTGAAAGACTCTTTAAGGGCCTAGTTTTGCACTTGGAATTTTCTGCCTGCCGTTTTACAGGCAAAAGTAATTGTGAAAACGTTTTATAGCGTTAGGACTTCTCTGCTCCTCCACCAGTCAGCGTAAGGAGATGAACAGGGGGTCTGTGCTGCAGAACATGTCTGTTTTATGATTAAGAAGAGATAATACATTTTAAATCAAGGGTGAAGGGAGTCTTGTTTTTAAATCTTTATGGGTAGTGTGGGGGCGGGGGAAGGGATGACTGTGGGTGCTCTATTGTGAAAGCAGGATGCTTTAAGGGGAGATATGTATAAACCACACCTCCTCCCATCTTTTAGTGTGAGTTTAAATTTGAGAACGTAGATGCAGAAGTGAGAATGCTGCAGCTCTCTGTAAATATATTCTTGAATATTGGTTGGGTGGGGCTGGTTGTCCCTGCTGCATTTCAGTATTTTGGACCTGCTAGCAATTATTATGATTCCCATTGGTTAGTTATTTCAGTATAAAACACACACACCACACACGCGCGCGCGCACACACACAGAGTATATATATTTTTGTAAAAGCCATACCGGTAAAACCCATTAAGGCACCCTCTCTTGACTGCTTACGGAGCCCCTCTTCATCATGAAAGTCGATATATACAAGGTCAATGGCCTGCAAGCCAAAAGCCTTTGCTGTGACAACAATTTTTTGCCTGGCATATAGAATACCGTGGGTTTCTTTGCTACTTGTTGAACCTGAAAAGAAATAGCAGACAGTTGAGAAAACTGGTTTTTAAAAAATATTCGCAGCAGAATTTTACTTAACGTTACCTTTGTCGTCCTTTTCCCAAAAGACAGGCAGGAAAATATTGAAGAGCTTTGTTCCCCAAATTTCTGTGCAGCAGCTGCAAGGATATTTTGTTGCTGGAGACAAAATATTAAAGCTGCTTCTGCCAAAAAAAAACTTTTCTTTCTGTTTCTGAAATGAAACTTTGGTCGTTTTTTAAAAATAAGCCTTGGTGCCCGAGCATTAAGCTCTGTGTAGGGAGCAATCCTATGCAGAAGAAGCTGGCCAAATTCAGGTAGCAGAAAGTTTCACCAGATCCAAATCCCATTCCCTAAGCCAGGCAGAGGGAAAACAAACCATTAAAATACTGTAGTGTTCTATGCTGGATTGCCAAGGCACGTGACTGACCTGAATGGACTTAGGATCCAGTCTGAATCCCTTCTCTCTTGTCCTGCCCCTGCCATGCCCCAGAACGCCCTTTTGGGGGGACTTGCACAGGCCGCTGGCTGACCAAGTCACACAGGACAGGAATGCCTTAAGCCGAGCTGCTTTGGGGGAACCTAAAGATGGCTGAGCCCAACTGAGCCACAAATAAGCGAGTTGAGTTGGAGATAAACTGCATCTGAAGATGCTCTTCGTTCTGGATCTTGCCAAAAGATCCCGCCCCCCCCCCATCGTGCTTTTCTTTAATAGGAAATATGAATTAGGTTTTTCAATTTATTTTACTGAACACTTATTTCTATACTGCTTAATCAGCAAAGCCTCTAAGTGGGCAAAAAAATATTTAAGATAATCCGATGAGCTGACCTAGAAATTCTTAACGTGTAGATGTAATCAGCAGTATAAAAATATACGTAATAAAATGCACATTAAAATAAAATGTCAAATTTATAGACTTGCCTAAATGAAGCTTTTAGCAAGTTTCAAAAACAAGACAGCAAAGGCACCTGTCTAATATCAAGGGGCAGGGAGTTCCAGTGGATGCGTGCTGCCACACCGAACCATCATTGAGCATGTAGATTGAATGTTACGCGGCACTGATTCAGCAGATTGAAGGAGGTTGAGTAGACATATATAGGGGTAAGACAATCCTTCAGATAAATTGGTCCCAAGCTGTTAACCACTTCATAGTTACCGGTACTAATAGTAACACCTTTAATTTGCTTTTGCATATCTGTAGCAATTTGCTGATATCTATAAGTGTTGCACCAAAAAGCACCAATTTGATGGCCACTGAGACGTTCCAACCATTTAATCTAGAGTAGTCCCATTTATTTCAGTGGGGCTGAAATAAGTGGTAGAAATACAGCTTTAGTTGTTGTTTTTTTTAAAAAAAGATTTCTGTCTCAGTCTAGTATTTTGATCTTACACACATTACTTTGAAAGAAGTTAACTGAGTTAAAATTTTATCCTAAGATAAATGTTCATGCTCAAATCCTTGGATGAAACATCCGATAGCTATGATTGACATCTGAGATTTTTTTTAAAAAAAGCATCCATAAAATCTGCTGAACCCAAAGAGTATCTGATATCTCCTAATGCATCTATTCTCACATGTACACTTGTGTGAAAAAATAATAATCTGTTCTCTTGTCTTGAGCATCACTGTTTTGACCTTGCTTGCCACCTTATCAGGAATAAATGAAGGCTTTGTTATGCCTCATTATTTAAAATATTGCTTCCTTTTATGTGAATTGCACTCAGATAGTTGTGATTAGATGAACCAGATCAGAAGGTGCATATTTAGCAGATATGTCTGTCATAGCACCGTAATACAGAAATGAGATTCTGACACTGACGTCGTTTTTGGAGAAATTGTGACATCACAAGGCAGAAAGGCACTGAGGTGTGGTTGCTTTCCTGGAGGAAGTATTAAGATGCTTGCACTAAAACAGAACTAAGCATGCAAGAGATTGTTAAAACTATCTACAGTATTAACAATAGGCTTCTTTATGCACCAAAATTACAAAATTAGTCTCGTGACTTCAACAGTCACTGCATTTAATTTTTTAGTTTTAGAGCAATAAGCAGAATATGTTTCTGTAAAAGCACAGCTGTAATAGGTTTTAGATTTCAAAAAATGACATCCGTATTAGGAAGATGTACAGGAGACAACATAAATAAATGTATACCCGCTAAGTTAGTAAAGGCAGAGCAGTAGGCTCCATTTTTTTAAATAATGGCCACAATCCTGCAAAGAGTTATATTTAATCCCACTGATTTTAGTGGGCTAAATGAGACAGTACGTATAGGTCTGTGGCAGAATATCTTATTGTTGTTGTTAGTATTGTGGCCGTTCTGTTATTATAATACTGTATTGTTAATTTAAAAGGGGGGAGGGAATGGGAGCACCTATGCTGGCACGGAAATCCTCGCCTCCAAAGACGACTCCATCCAAACGAAGGCCAATTTGGGGTCCTTTCCTCAGAGTTTCTTCACAAACTTCCTTTAAATGGAACAAAAATGTTAAATGCAAGCAGCAGGCTGTTTAAAACCATTTTTACTACCAGAAAGATACTAATCATCAGTTACATTAATTCCTTGGGGACAGGGTCTGCTGTCAAGACTCTTCTTGCATAATGTGCGATAAATAAGTAATAATAACAAATTACACATCTGCACAAAAAGTATACTTTGAATGCAGATCTTTCCAGTATAGCTTAAAGCACAGAATACATATGTACATTTTTGTCCTTGCATTTAGGACAAAGCTTTGTCATGTGCCAACAACCTCTGAATGATAACTGTAAAACAGTGTGTTATATTTACGAAAGTGGACACTGCATATAGCTTAAGAATCCTTCCTGCACCCCATGAATAATACCTGCATAGAACCACGACTGGAGTATCTTTGGTTTAATACATTGCTGATGGACCGTCATGGCGGATGCAATCTTCTAATCGCTATTTAATGGGCAGTGTAGGGTGGGGCTCCTAACCAATGGTAAAACTGCACAATGAAACTAATACAATTCTAGGATATATAAGGTGCAACAAGTAGCAAAGAAAATAATTTGAAAAGCAACACCTTGGGATTTGCTGAATGCATTAATCTTTGTAATGTCTGTGTAATCATTGTTCTTTTTTTAAAAAAGTAATGTTGCAAATTGAAATGCTTCATAGCTAGCTAGAATTTGCCTGCCAAAGCACAGAGCTACAGTTTATTTTATTATGATTACTGTTGCAAATATACCTATTTTTATACACGGTGGTTCATACAAATCCTGTTGCACCAGGATATTGGATGATAGCCGGTATTTTTCGGTGCTGACTTTCCTTACGCTTTTTCTTTTGTGTGTGTGTGAATTTGAAAATAAAAACCAGTAAAAAAAAACAAACTAGTAAGTAAAATCTTGGCTAGATATGAACATGTATAATTAGAAATCCTTTAAATTTAAGCCGAAAACTATCTTTCAAACATGCTGTTAAAAATGCGGTGCCTATCAACATGGTAGCCACAAGGGCCTCCCAGCAGCTCCTTCTAATAACACAAAACTTTTCCAGGAAACCTTGGCATGGCTGTGGCGCACTCTAGTTTCAATTTCATCATTGTTAATATCTTTCCTCCACAGAAACACACAGGCTGGATGCCAAGAATAGGAGGCCATTTGCATGTATTTGATCAACATCAAGTTCACATTGCAAAAGATGGGGGAAGAGAAAAGAAATAACATTTTTAGAGGGCAGATGAAGAAGAACTCCACAATCCTTAATGCCATTTTTTGTGTGCATATCCAGTACTGGGCTACAGAAAACAGAAGGTACATTTTTTTACCATTGACTGCAAAGAGCTCTCTGTGTGTGGTTGTAAATGTTATCAGTTCTCAGAACTTCATAGAAGAGGTGCTTTTAAGATATTAGAATAAGACTCCTGAAATAATAATAAAAATTTGACAGCCGCTGTATCTTTTCACACACGTTTATTGGATTTAAAGGAAATAAAAAAGAAATGCCAAAAATAGGACAGAGAGAACTGTTCTGTAGGATGTGACTGTATTATGTGGAATTTCAGCAAATATTTTGGGTGATGAATGCATTCATATAAAATACGAAATGGTGTGGCGTTTTAACCCACCTTTTCCCAGTTATGTGACTTATTCAACGGCTATATGGCTTTAAGCAGAAATGCCAGCTAAATTATATTGATGTTTCTTACCTTAAAATTGAGTAAGCCCATTGCTGTTTCCACAAAAGGGAGGAAATTCATAGGTTCTACAAGCACCCGGCCTTTTAAATGGTGTGCAAATTTCTCTGTAAACTAAGCATCGCAGAGGGAAGTGATCAGTTTCGTTTTTGTAAAAAAATAAAATCTATAAAATGGTACGACTATCTAAACTTTCCATTGAAGTGAAATACAAATAAACAGAGAAAACAAAGCCTGGAGTGCTTGGGGGGGGGGGGGGAGAATAAATAAAAAAGAAAACTGCCAAGCTTCCAAAGAGGTCTGTTCTCTTAGGCCTGTCTTCTTTAAAATGCCCGCATTATTGTATATTTTGGAGTCTGAAGTTTTAGTTGCAAAAATATTTGCCTAACACCTATCACCCTGACTTAGTTAAATGCAAATCAGCAGGCTCTTAAAAACAAAGTAGTATTGATATACCTGACATTCTGTTTTGTTTCATGTCTGACACTGACAACGGCTGTGAACGTTCCCCAGCCTTCCAAACTGGGACTCACATTATTCATTATGGCACCGTCACCCTTTGTTCCAGAGGTCTTTTCTTCATAATTTTTTTTTTTTTAGCTTACCTAGGAAGGGCCTTTAAAAAGGAAGTTTAATTCTTTGAAGACCAAAGCTCTCCAATTTTTTCCATGAGACCAGTTCACAGCTAGCTCTGAGCTGCCGGTGGGGTAGCCCAAATTCCAAAATCTATCATCTGGAAACATTACAAAAGCTCTTGTACAGATTTTTTTTTTCTCCCTCTCTCTCTCTCTCCCTTTCAAAAGAGAAGGGAGGGGGAGGAAAAGCTACCTCTGTATATTGTAAATCTATTATGTCTGTCTAGATCTAGTAATGTGTTGGGAGATAAACATATCACAGGTATGCTAAAGAAATTTTAGTCAATAAAGACAGGGGGGGAAATGCATCAATTTTATATTTAAGGAATATTTAACCATTAATGGATATCAAAGGAAAAGGGAATTTTAATCATCTCTCCATTCAGTCTCAGTTGGGTAAATCATATCTAAGAGATTTGCATAAATATAAACCATCAAAGACTTTTCATCTTCAAAGGGGGTTTCAAGACCCTATAAGCTTTGTACTGTAATCATCGCAGGTCACAACCCTGCAGGAATAAGGCTGCTATGGCAACATAAAAAACTAATGCTTAAGGCTTAGCATAATATTCTGACTAATAGAAAGGAAACTCATTTTAAAAGCTGGCAGCCTATTTACCAGAAGCTGGATTAGAGGTGTTATTTCCTCTTTTAGCTCCCCCTCCAACTTCACCCCTCCCCAAAAGAAAGGGAAATCTAATCACCGAAATCTTTAAAAAGCTTCCAACCAATTTGCAGTAACTTTACATTAAGCCCAAAATAAATCATACCTTGCTGCAATGCTGGGGTTTTTTTTGGAGGGTGAATCCTCACTCTGTGTGTGTGTGTGTGTGTGTGTGTGTGTGTGCGCGCGCCTGTGGTGTCGTCATTGCTGCCACAGTTGCCTGTCAAACCTTTCCACAGGCTGGTGTGCAACAGAATATATATAAGGAATTAAGAGAGAGCCTGCCATTCAAATGTATGGCGTGAAATGCAAAGGAATTGCAAGAGGGGTGGGGAAGACACTTGCAGCCCGGTCCTAACCATGTTTACGTGGCAGTAAGCCCCATTGTGTTCAGCTGGGCTTACTCCCAAGGAAAGGTGCACAAAATCACAGCACGATAATAATAAAACAAAGCCAACATATGCCTTTGTCCGGCCTTGATAATTAAAAAAACAAAACAAAACAATTTAGCAGGTATGGTTAATTTTAAGTTGGCAACAATTTTGTGTGCTAAGCCATTGAAAAATAAAAAACACACCCATCTGTTTGTTTGTTTGTTTGTTTGTTTAAATCTTTCTTTTTTAATGCATTTTATTTTGCAACTTGCAAGGTAGAGTTTTTAATCAAGCAATGTTTGCCCCCCATTTCCTCCAATTTTTTAATTGTTTTTTTTTTAGCACCAAATACAAAAGGCAACTAGTTGAGAAGTTTCAATTAATTTTTTTCAAAAGGAGACGATTAAATGTTTCCGGCCTGGTAAAGTGTTCATTTCAGTGAGAGGGGGTAGAGGAAAAAAGGGGGAGGGGAAAAAAACAAAGCTCTGGGAGGGGATGAAGTAGCAGGCCTTAGCAATGCTTTCAATTCCAGTGCACACCCGATAGTGTGTGGGGAAGAATGCCCACTGTTCAGGATTTGTGGGAGAATTGTCCCATGACAAAGGAGCGAGAGTTACGCTTGTTATAGTCCAATAAGCCATGCCAGTCAAACAAGTACCCATACTAGGGACAAAAGGGAAGCAGGAGATTCTCACACAAAAGAAAACAAGTAAGCCCATCTTTTAGTTGTGCATCAGCCTCCAGGTTTTATGCTTCACATAAATAAAAATGAAGGGGAAAAAATAAACAGCAAAAAAAAGAGGTAGCTTTCCATTTCACTAGCCACTTAAAACAAAGCCAAAAATATCACTGAACTTGATCGGTCTCCCTAGACAGAAGACTTTAACAGAGGTAGGGGAAGTGTCGAAAGGTTGACGCTGGTTTATTTCCAGAAGGGGAAATGGTTGGAAATTAAAAATCAGAGATGAGGAAACATGGAACATGTTCCTCTTAGCATGAATTAGAAAGAAAGCCTAAAGTTCTCACATCAAGGTAAAACATATTGGGTAACACCAAAGGCCTTCGCTGGAATGGCAAGATGAATATTCATAACCAGCAAACCCCAGAAGTGTTAGTCCGCTGTACAAAATCAACAAAGAGGCCTTGTGGATCTTCCTTAGTAAAAGATCGTGCCACTTTGGAGACAGCGTTACTGAAAACAGAACTATTCTTTTTGGATGTTTCTACGCAGCTGACTTCAGTTTTCCCAGCCTCTGAAAAAGGTTGTGTTTCCTGCCCCCCACTAACATGTAATGAATTTAACAGCCGTGGATGGTAGTTCAATGTTACCCATAACGTCTTGGGTATGCAAAAACAGCCAAGAGCCTCATGGAACCTTAAAGGCTAATAGATAAGTTTAGGGTTAGATGTGGAACTAGTTAGGATAGAAACTACCAGATTTGTCTAGTTTTGTTTTTCTTTATAGACCTTCTATGGATCTCTCCCTCAGTGTTCCCCAAACTATTAAAACAGGATAAATAAGCCTTACAACTTTAGTGGTATTTTTCAGAAATAATGGTATCACTAAATAAAACTTATCCCTCCTTAACAATTTGAACAATTATAGCATAATTAGGCCCATTTCAAAGTTTTCTTAAGTAATTTGACATGCCAACCATTTACATTTCAGGTTTTTATAGGCTGAAAAGTCAGTCATGAAACGCAAGCACACCTGTCAGCAATTAAAAAGGAAGAAATAGAGAACTGGACAGGAAATAATATCTGTGCTAATTAAAAACACTAGTTAAAAGCTTCCTGTTTGTTCTTCTGGTTGCCCTAAGGAGTGACCTTTACTTTTTGTCTCCACCATAATTTTTTCATATGTTGCTAAAATGTTTCCTCCATCTACTTATGGTTTCCAACTTCCAGGGCATGTACGCTATACGTTTACATGACAGTCAGTGAGGTTTTACTACAATGAAAAAAACTGGTCTGATTTTAAAACATTTTTACTTTGCCTTAATGGCAGCACAGCTTATTAAAGCAGTATGCTAGCCAGTTAATTCTACTTAAAAATTAAAACGTTTCACACACGTTCTGTATGTAATTTCAATCTACACCGCTTATCCTGAAATGGTTGATCTTTGAAATATGGGCCAAATTTGCTTAATATATGCAAGAGGCTTCTAGGATTAATTGATTAATTGCTTCTAGGAGTGATTTGATTGATTGATAAATTGATTGATTGATTAACGTTTACTAATAAGCAGATGATGGTAAGGATGAATTCAACTAGTACTGTGACTAGAGATATTTCTTACTTGCCTCATGAGCTAAATCCACAAGTCCCAAAGTCTCCTCTTTCTAAACAAAGTAGCAAAGATCTTAATCGAATGCTGAGATAGTGACGAATCCCAATTTACTCACCCATCTTATTTCTTCGGCACTTTCAGTTTTTGGAAGCATCAGGCTTGTAGGGAGAACCTTGGATTGCAAAATGACCTTTATATCTTCTTCAGCAAGACCACTGGATACCGAATTGATCCTAACACACTTCTCAGTCCGACCAAACTCAAATTCTTCAAGTGCTTTCACACTAGTCATTCTTGCTTCTGCCTAGAGTTGAGAGGGGATAAAAAGTAAAAAGAACTCTTAATTTCACATTCTACTGTACATTTATTGCAGTTTTCTGAACCTTGAGCATCTTTTAAATAATAATGAAAAGCCATTAAACTGATTCAGCGTGTTATGATTTTAATAGACCCAATGTCTTTAACATTCCATTTCTAAGTCATCATTACTAATTTTGTGGGGAAATATATACAATTACATGACTGGAAAGAATCTAATATATACTCTGCTAACAGCACAATCCTCTGTATTTCTTCTCGGAAGTGGTCCTGTTTAGTTCAATGGAACTTACTTCCAGGTAAGCATGCACAGGATTGTGATCTGAGTTGTGTCCAAAAGGGAAAACTTAAATGTCAACATTAAGAGAATATTTCCTCCAGTATACTTTCTTGTAAATACTAGCAATATCACTATTTGTATTTATTTATGCATTTTGTTGTATACACTCTCCTAACCTGCCCATACATGGACTTCTCTCCATCTTTCCATTAACTTATAACAGAAACGATGAAGGAAGAGCAGGATAATTGCAGGAGTAAAAAATCTCCCACAAAGGGCACACATGCATTCTGCTTTTACTGAAGCAATTTGAAACAAACAAATCCAAACATATATGCTCAAACTGACACACACACAAGAAAACGTTGAAGAAAAAGTAAGCGCATCTGAACAATCTTTTCCTTCTGAATAATTGAGCAGTTGCTGAAATAAAACATTTTTATTGGGCCAGAGACAGAAATTCAGACAGACTGAAAGCAAGAAAGTGCCTGGACTCTCGACTTCCTGCCAATTTCAGTTTCAAAACACAAATTCCTTCAACTTGGCAACAGCCCTTAGCAAATTCTCATTGTCAAAATGAACACTTATCAAAAGCAATTTCATTTGTGAAGAGTTTTTTATAGTACTAATAAAACTTTAAAGCTTCTGACTGATGAATGTTTTAAAGAAAGGGGGTGGGGGGAGAAAATGGATAATGGTGTTAACAATATGCAGCCATTTGCCCCCCCCCCCAAATACTTATCAAGGAAACAGGCAAACGAAAGGGAGGAGGGAGGGAAATCATCAAAGTTAGTATCCAGAGCAAAGCCAGTCAGCGAGACAACACAAAACATTAGATTTAAACCAGACGGATACCAATCCGACCTTGGGAGTAGAGGCAGAAGAGGCTGCAAAATGTGGTCCGAGTTAAACAGTGTGAGGAAACAGTAGCTTACAGTTGTCAGGATCGATCAGAATAAGGTCTCCAAGACCAGTTTAAGACAGCTGTATGGTGCACTGATTTACGAGACTAATAATTAGGATAAGTTTAGACAGAAGAAACCAATGGCCCCTCACCCGGTTAGTGTGACAGAGGGAGAAAGTTAATGACACTCAAAACAATCATCAGCTTGGAGCTACCACCCCTATATCCCCAAACACTGGCTTTAATATGTGCCCATCAGATGGATAGAGAATGGTAGTGCTTGTACATAGAATTAGGAGTGCAGCTCATTACGACATACTGTGGCTGGGAGATGGCTCCCTTTGCTTTAAAAAACCCAGCAGCGGGGTTTCTTCCAATAAGAAAAAGCAGCACATTGTGATTTAACACTCAAATAACCCTCCCTCCAAAAAATCTTATTGTGAGATTGCTTCTCATTTGCACCGAACATTACGTGACATCTTATTTGGCATAAGATTAGCCACATATCCTCCTCCTGAGACAAAGTATGCTCCGAAGGATAAAACATGCCCTATTTTACTTTGCTAAAAAGCAGAACGAAACAAGAAGCCAATGTGGTTTGATCACAAGTGGTGCTGAGCCCCCAAATGATATTTTTACAGGTGGATTTTTACAGTCTTGCTAGTTGTACCTCTGCCAAGTCTGGGACAATTCGTTTCTGCCACTGCAGTCCCCGGGACATAGCCCACACTCTTTAGGAGTGTGCTGGTCCTCTGGAACGGCTTTTTTTGGACACGTGCAGGGGGAAAGCAAGACATTTTGCTGCTTGAGTCAAAAGTGGGAGTAGACTAGGCCATGAGGCCTGCACAACTCTGTTCTCAGACTGAGGAGAGCGGCAAGAGGGCTTAAAAGGAACAATGAGAGGGCTGCTGCCTGAGGCATTCGCCTCACTTTGTCTAATGGTAGAGCTGGACCTAGTCATCTTTCCACTTTGGATCCAATCTATTTAAAATATTTTTAATTTTAATTAAAAAGCATGTTGCCCAATTAATTGAGGGCAATTCAAAGTTTAATGGAAACAATTTAACAGCTAAGCGCTGCAGCCCTACCAATCTGATACGCAGAAAGAATAGTTTTATATCGGGGAACATTTGATGATCAATTATTTTGGGCCCCCACCAGCAGTCAGAAGAATACAGCTCAGACCCAGGTTTACTGCCTTACTAAGAACTACAGCCTCAGTCTGCTGTTGTGAGTAATTTTCATAAACCAAATATGTACATCCTCTGCTACATACCTCAAAATAACCAGCCAGCAATCAAGTTACTCTCCTACTCCATATTTCAGAAGAAAAATGTGTTACTGTGAGAGATTATACGCTCTTGCCATCTGTTGGGTGGATAATAGATTTTCATAGAAACATTATATTTTAGCTCTGTCCATTTAAAGAAAATTATTATTCCTTAGCAACAAGTCCCACTATCACTTTATCAGATGCAACTTTATGTGATTTAGAAAATGTTTTTAAGCTCTAACCATAAGATTACACCGCTTCACAAGTTTGAGGATTTCAAAAGCTCCAGGTATGTTCAGCCTACATTCCTTTTTGTTATCTCCCCCTATAGATCACTCTGTATGGAGCGACTCATATGAAATGAACTTGAGAAATTCCATAGGGGGAGGCTTGAGGCTAGATCCTTCCATGTGTCATGGCTCCAAAAGCTACTTGGTCATTGGTCTTCCATTGTAAACCTGAATTGGAACTGACTTTCCACACCATCAGGAGTTTTGAATCCCCCCCTGCCCAACGTGTACATTCTAAGGTGTTTTATCCGTAAAAGTGTTGAGGTTTAGCTGCTGTGGACGAGGATGATTTGAAGCTCTTTGCTGATTTACCAATGTGGTGAACATCTTTTCATGGTCCTACTAAATTTTTTGAAATTATCTCTGCTGTTTCTATTTAAGTGAAAAAGAGGTATAGCACTATAACACAACAATACTATTTTTTTTGTATTATGGTGTTACAGTGCCTAATAGTAATAGTAATTTATTCCTATGCCACCCATTTGGCTGGGTTTCCCAGTCATAAGCATGCGATAAAACAACAACAACAAGAATTAGGGAAAGTTTCTGATCACTGCCATTATTATTATTATTATTATTATTATTATTATTATTATTATTATTATTACTCCGCCCATCTGGCTAGGTTTCCCCAGCCACTCTGGGCAGCTCCCAATACAATATTAAAAACACGATAAAACATCAAACATTAAAAACTTTCATAAACAGGGCTGCCTTCATATGTTTTCTGAAAGTCAGGTAGTTATATATTTCCTTGACATCAGATGGGAGGGCGTTCCACAGGGCGGGTGCCACTACTGAAAAGGCCCTCTGCCTGGTTCTGCCATCTTAGCAATATAGTTAAAGGTAGTTAACAATTTTTTTTGTATAAATCATTTCAAAAATATAACACCATGGGTGAGATTGAATTATTATTATTAATTAAATGTATATGCTGCCAATTGTCAAAAGGCCGCAGAGTGGATTACAAAACGGAACACAAATGTCAATATGTAACAGAATATCTATACAGTATCAAAATCAAAACAGTTATATAAGTACAATTACTATAACGAGAAATGCATAATAAAAGACATTCTCATAATAGCATCGTCATAAAAAAATATAGGAGAAGAAAATCAGCAGCAGCAGCAGCCAGCGTAACAGGGTTTTTCTTCACCTTTTCCTGCATAACCGCAAAAAATGGTTTGGAGGGGTTGTGGAACCCCCCAGAACAGCATGCAGGGGGAGAATATGACTAATAGGAGAATTGTTTGAATGACAAGCTGAAAAACTTATGCTGATGGAACAATTGCCACACTGAATTTTCCCCTATAGATTTAAGGTGTAATAGCTATACCCCCCCCCCTCTCTCTCGGCCATTTTAGTGCTATTTAAACAATTGATTAAAAAATAATGAACAAGTTCATAGTGAGAAACCCTCTGGAACAGGGTGCTGTGTTTTAATAGGGTCATTTTCTTGGCAGGTCGCTTTCCTGCACCAAATTGCTCTTTAAAAAAAGATGGCAGATCAGTGCAAGAGGCATCTATACCTGCAGACATTGTGCTGCTCTTCCATTCTTAAAAAGATGAGAGTTTCGGCATTCTGACAAAGTTGGAAGAACCACGTGGAAAACGCAAGACACACGCAGGTGTCTCGTATAAAAAGAGAGTTAATGAAAGAATGATGGTTCTGCATTTATTGATGACACAATTCTGCTGCCAAAGTTTATGCTACTGTTTTATTGGGTATATTTTCTGAATTATTGTACAGTGGCACCTCGGGTTAATAACTTAATTCATTCTGGAGTTCTCTTCTTAACCTGAAACTGTTCTTAACCTGAAGCACCACTTTAGCTAATGGGGCCTCCTGCTGCCGCCGCAGCACGATTTCTGTTCTCATCCTGAAGCAAAGTTCTTAACCCGAGGTACTATTTCTGGGTTAGCGGAGTCTGGAACCTGAAGCATATGTAACCTGAAGCGTCTGTAACCCGAGGTACCACTGTATAGTTTTTGTTGCAATGTATTTTTTTCCTGATTTTATGTTATGTTTATTGCTTATGCTTTTAAAATTTTGCAAGCCACTTAGAGGCTCAAAAATGAATAACAGTAATAGTATTAGTAGCAGTACAGTGGTATCTCGGGTTAAGTACTTAATTCGTTCCGGAGGTCCGTACTTAACCTGAAACTGTTCTTAACCTGAAGCACCACTTTAGCTAATGGGGCCTCCTGCTGCTGCCACGCCGCCAGAGCACAATTTCTGTTCTCATCCTGAAGCAAAGTTCTTAACCCGAGGTACTATTTCTGGGTTAGCAGTGTCTGTAACCTGAAGCGTCTGTAACCTGAAGCGTATGTAACCCGAGGTACCACTGTAGTAAGAATAAATTCCATACTAAACACTCACTATGTATGCACCCTTTAATATAAAGATATTTGAAACTCTCAGCTAAAAAGAGAAGAGGAGTAGCCAACCTGATGCCTTCAATTCCTATCAAACCTGATGGTCAGGGATGATGGGAGTTACAGTCTGGAGGGCACCACGTTCACTAATCTGGATAAGAAAATGTGCTCATCAACTGCTTCATTGTCAGAATATTGCTTAGAGTAGAGTGGTCTTCAGCATCTGTCACTGTAGGGAGTATAACTGAAGCATCCTTCATAGAATGCTAACAGTGAGGACTGCATCTTTCCCAACCCCCTCAAAGACACCAGAGGAAAATATTCCAATGCCTGTACTGTATAGCTACAGTTTATTTTTCCAGTCAGGGGGAAATGCAGAATATACTCTAAGGCAGGGATACTCAAGCTTTTTTCTCTAGGCCACACTTTCAGAATAAAAATTTGCGCATGCCACACCAATTTTTCATACATTTTGCAAAAATGTATAAATCTTGTGGGAAAATTGAAATGGAAGAAGCAAAGGTTAAACAATGCATGATTAAATGGGCAATTTCTTGTGTGTGTTATACAATACAGATGTAAGAGTGGGAACATATGTGGAGTAAGGGGCTAAAATTTAAATTGTGTTACAATCTTAAAGATAATTTTTGTAAAACGATGTATCGGTCTTTAAGTCCTGAGAAACTATTCAGGAATTTGCTGGAAATGTTTGCTGGAAATGCCAAGAACATGAAGGGACTTTTTATCATGCTTGGTCGACATGTAAAAAAGGCTAAAAAATATTGGATACAAATACCTAATTGATACAGCAGATTTTAAAGGTTAATACAGTTGTACCTTGGTTCTCGAATTTAATCCATTCCGGGACTCCGTTCGACTCCTGAAACGGTTCAAAAACCAAGGTGTGGCTTCCGAATGGCTGCAGGAGCTTCCTGCAGCCAATCAGAAGCTGCAGAAGCCATGTCAGACATTCAGCTTCTAAAAAAAGTTCACAAACCAGAACACTCACTTCTGGGTTTGCGATATTTGGGAGCCAATTTGTTTGACAACTAAGGCGTTCGACCACCAAGGTACCACTGTATTCAACTGAAGGCAGGGTTAATGGGCATACAGTTAGAAAAGGACTATGGAAGATTACGCCAGTAAATGACTACAGTGCTAACACCACAACATGCACAAAAATGGAAAGATACAGCCCTACCCACTACAGAAGAATGGCTGATAAAATTATTGGATCTGGCTGAGGTGGCAAAGTTAACATGTTTAATTAGAAAAAATCATTACTGACATTTGTCAAGGACTGGAAATTTATCATGGACGTTTTGTGTGAGAGAGAAAATGAACAGGCAATATCAGGATTTGAAGACTGAACATAGAATGGTTGGATTTTAACGGATGAATATTACGTGCCACTGCAGAACAGAGAGCTGGAAGTCCTTTTACTTTTTTTTACTCTTTTCAAATTTTCTTTACTTTCTCCTTTCTCCCCCTCCTTTTCTTGCTGTATCTTCTTTCTGACTTTGTTCTTTTATAGGCTAAGTAGTTCTTTTATCTTAGTACAGTGGTACCTCAACTTACGTGCACCTCTGGTTAGGTATCCTTCGGGATACGCACACGGCAAACCCGGAAGTATTTTTCCAGGTTTTGCCGTGCGTGCATGCGCAGAAGCACTCTACCGTGCCGTGCGCATGTGCAGAACAGGCACCTCCAGTTGTGAAAACCTTGGGATCCGACTGGAGCTCTGGAATGGATCCCATCTGCAACCGGAGGTACCACTGTATATTATATAAAATATATTTTGTAATGGGTTTGTATAGCTATGAATAAGTATCAATAAATAAATTAAAAAGGATACACTGGAAAACAAAAATAAACAACTCCTAGCAGTGCTTGAGAAATAACACAGAACACAACTACTTTATAATATATGATCATGGGATCTCAAGAAAGTATAAAACCATGCAGCTACATAATAACATTAATCCTTCCCAAAATATAAATATAAGTGAGCCTCTTACATATGTACCTTTGTTATGCATACAAGCTGAATAAGAGATGTGAGCTTGCATTTGTCGGGTAGTCTCATTTATATTAGGTCTAATCTGAGACAATATGTAATGAAGAATTGTAGAAGAATAGCCAATGCTCTTGAAGAGAGGCATGGATACTGTTTCTGGTTCTATATAATTTCTTAAAAATAAAAAAAGCCTAGACTATTGCTCTACTACACTGAAATGTTTAAATGCTTCTTTGCTTGTCTTTCAGTCTTTCTTCCACACTTGCATACCCTCCAACATGTCTCCGGTGAAAATAGGGATGTCAATAATAATAATAATAATAATAATAATAATAATAATAATTTATATCCCACCCATGTGACTGGGTTGCTGCAGCCACTGTGGGCAGCTTCCAACATATATAAAAACGTAAAAAGAAGAAGAAGAAAGAGAAACATTAGAAAACTTCCCTATGCAGGGCTGCCTTCAAAGGTCTAAAGGTTGTATAGTTACTTATCTCTTTGGCTTGGGGGTCACATAACTCCATACCCTCCAACATTTCTCCAATGAAAACAGGACACCCTGAGGAAAAGCGGGAAATTCTGGGATCAAATTAGAAACTGGGACTGCTTCTGTTAATCCAGGACTATCCCTGGGAAATAGGGATGCTTGCAGATTCTGCATTGGCCATCTTTTGCTGATACACCAGTGTCCTGCCACGCTCTTTGAGAACCACTGATCTAAGGCCTATTGATACTCTGGCTTAGAAGACACTTGTAGCTGCCTTATACACGTGTTGCTTCTTCTCCCACTACTACCCAGCTGCTTTGCAGTATGCATTGTAACTCTGATGATGATTTGAGCAGCTGCAGTGTTTTGCATTGGGTTGGATCCTAAATATGTAGGCCTTGATTCTGAGCACATTTACAAAGCAAAGTCAGTGGGGCTTATTTCCCAGTAAATGTGTTTAGGATTAGGACGCCAGGAATGAACTGCTAGAAAACCGAGAGAAGTTCTTAACACAAAGGCTTTTTGAGTTTGCTCACAAGCATGCGACTGGAAGGACAAGCTTCTCAGCGCAGCAAGAAAATAACCCCGAGTTCTTTGCACAAAGGGTGAGACACAGGTGTAAACGATAAAAAAAAAAAACATTTTCCTCTAATTTTTACAGTTGGCAAGCTTTTGTGTGAACTTGTGTGTTATTTATTTTCCACTTACTGTATTTACTGTATTTCATTTCTATCCCTCTCTTATTCCCTGATGAAACCCATCACAGTCAACATGGAGTTTATGGTCTTCCATCCGGGCACTGAACAGTCCAGACCCAGATCTGCTTAGCTTCAGCAAAGAGGCCTTACCACACTATTTAAGACCATTCTATTAAACTTAAGACTAAGTGCTACGCAATGGAGCAAATTAAAATTTGCGTATTCTTAAATGAATCCATGTATAGAAAAGAACAATGATCTTTCCCCTTTAAAACACTGAAGAAGTAACAGGAAATTATAGCAGCGCATCTTGTAGGACCATTATTACAAGGGCAACGAAGGAATTGCTAAATGAGAGCTTCAGCTTTTGCCAAAGTTACTCAGGAGATTCTGATTTTGCCAGTGGCTTGCTTGCACACAAAACCGGCCAAATAGAGAAAAGCATGTTGTACAGGCAGAGAGCTCTTACTGCAATAAGACCCTATTAGCATTATCTTATCCACACACAAGTTTCGGGTTTAAACCAGAATCAATGAAACCAGAGCTTTATACTCAGAGCTTACTCTGAAAAATGTTACCTGCCTCCCATTCTATAGTCAATTAAGAACCCTTACCAGGACAGCTAGAATATATTTTATAGTTAGAAGAACTGTAAATTCTCCAAACAGCTTCATAGTGCTTCATCTAGCAGATCAAATGACTGCAAGTTTAATTAATTGGGATGAGCCTATGAAAATCATCATCCTGGTTCCATACTCTATAAATGTGGAGATTGATGGCAAAGAAAATGTGAAGTATGCACATTCATCAGCACAATGTTTACTTAGAATCTGTTTGAGGGGATCCTTAAAATGCAAATTTATACCAATAATCATATTAATTCCCTCATTTTAATACCTAACTCTGAATTGATGAGAAGCTTGGGTGCCCTGTGAGGTCTGTTACTAAATGGGGGGGGGGGGGGAAACGCTGTGATTTTGGCCACATCGGCACTGCTGATAAATCAAGCATCGCTACAACGAACAGACACTGAAATTAAAAAAGGGAATATGCGTGCAGTTGGTTCAACTGGCATCCATTAAAGTTAATAACTAATCATCTTCACAAGTTACCAGCTCTGAATTATCAAATCTGCAAAGAAAACAACATCCGTCCACTTTTACACTCCAGTGGAAGAGGTGGTCCCTCGCAGCGGGGCAGCAGAGACTCGCCATCTGGAGAATAAATCGAGTGTGAAGTACAGTATAGCTTGGGACCAAGCTCCGTGGCAGCAGCTCAGCAGTTAGTTCATTAGTTCCAAACTTCTAGGGATTAGAGTAGTCTCAATTCTACTGTCGGATAGGATAAGACAGAATGCAAGATTGGGGGGGAAGTAAGTGACAACTAAGACGGAGCCCCTTAGACTCATTTATAAAACTATAAAGGATAAACAATCCTAAACAAATGCCGGCAATGCACAAATGCATTATTACAAAGTCCAAATGTCTGAATTAGCATTTTGTAAAAATAAAACAAAACAGCAATGTAGTATGAGAGGATGGGTGTAGAACTGTAAAGGGAAATACCAACCATAACCGTCATAAAGAAATAACTTGATAAAGATGTCTTTATTGAGAATTGTTTTCTGGACTTGGAACAAAAGGAGTATAGTCTCGTTTTCTGCTCTTGGATATATCACCCCGATACTTATGATTTGCCCCGCCTCACAGATGCTACAACAAAAAAGTGCCTTTATAAATACACCGTTATGTATTTGAGTTGTCTTTTCACAGGTGCTTTTCCTTCTCAACTAGAGTCTGTTGTTTTTTTTTTTTTTTTACTATATAAAATCAAGTTGCAGGGGGAAATCCAAAAGACCATTCTATTCTTCTATTGCTGTGTAGCGAAAATGAGAGAAGACACGCATGTGCAAATGAACGAAGAACAATGTTGGTCTGCACCATGTGGCTTTTGCAAGGCTGAACGCAATAAACACCAGAAAGCCCTGGACAAATTAAAAGTGCTAAAAATAATAAAGCAACCTGGATTTAAAATCTAATTTTGTTGGGGTACTTAAGGACCAATTGCTGTACAAAGCACCACCCCAAGACTGGTTAATTACAGTACCTTTCAATTCATGTAATGTTAAAAACCTGATCTAGTACTGTGGCAAGCAGATTGTAGCTTCTGCCTGATAGTTAAGGGTAACTCCATATATTTCACATGGCAGTAGAAAATTAATTACTGTAGTCGCAGCCAGAGTTAGCTGTTTTGTGACAGTACTGACATGATAAAACATGCAATTATGATTTAATGTTAGTCCCCTGTAGTGGTTTGTTTATGCAGCCTGACACTGCTGATGCTTTTGTCTCTTGTCTGTACCGGGTGCCACCATACCCTGGGCTTCAGTTTTCCTTTGTCAAAGTCAGCCTACATATTTCCTAAGGAGGGTCATTACTCTGGCAGGATTAGTTTGTGCCAAAGAGAGAACTTGGAACTTCTTTTACAAACTGTTCCCCTTCCCCAGAAATGCCAGTGTTGAAACAGGCTAGGCCAGGTCATTCTGTTTCAGGTTTTCAGGATTCGACCAGGACAGATAATCACTATTACTGTCAAAAGATACTAAACAGAGGGGAGAATCAATGAGGAACAATTTGTCTATAAATTTCTTCTGGAAAAATGTAGTGAAACAGAGTTTGTGATGGTTATTTCCTATCCTCCCTGTTGTTCCAAACTGGAGACCTTGCCCCAAGGGAATATATATATATATATATATATATATATATATATATATATATATATATATGTATGTTACAGACTCCGCTAACCCAGAATAGTACCTCGGGTTAAGAACTTTGCTTCAGGATGAGAACAGAAATCGTGAGGCAGTGTCGCGGCGTCAGCAGGAGGCCCCATTAGCTAAAGTGGTGCCTCAGGTTAAGAACAGTTTCAGGTTAAGAACCGACCTCCGGAACGAATTAAGTTCTTAACCCGAGGTATCACTGTACAATTCGTTAAGGGATTCAATATTATCACTTGTGGGTTGAATTGGGACAAAGGATTTTTTTTTTTTAATCACACTACAGGTGTTAATTGGCTTACCAATGACAAGATGTCTGTGTTATAAACAACTTGCTCTTTTGTGAATGGCATTGTTAATAACATAATTATACTTTTCTGCATTCCTTTTCCTTCTAACATCACTGTTTACAAACCCCACCCCCCAAGGCTGAGGAAGGGGTGTGTGGTGGGTACGGGCCGCCCCAGGTGTCACCACTGAGGGGGTGACAAAATGCCAGGCAGCACTCACAGCGGGGCTTGCAGCACGCCGGAGCCATCCGTCTCTCCTGGGAGTGACGCGGTGGCTTGGCTCTGTGCTGTCCAAATGGTCTGCCTGCTTCCTCCCCCCCAGCTGTAGGGCAGCTGAATGGGAGGAGGCAGGCAGACTCTGAAGGCCCTGTAGTGCTCCCAGCCCCCATGGGCGGCTCACCGCGCCCTCACCCTGCCCCTATGGGCAGCTCACCCCGCCCTTAGGCACACTGCCACAGGCACCTGAACGGCTTCCTCCCCCACTGCCTCCCCCCACATGTGTTCCCCATGTAAATCAGGATAATACTTCATGCAGTAGATGATGTGGACTGTAGTCCACAGAACCTTATGCTATAATACATTTGTTACTGCTTCAAGGTGCCACAAGACTATTGCTTTTGCTGTACCATTCACACTACCATAGCTACGCCTCTGGGAATTCTTCCATTTGGTTGCTTACTCTTACAACTTTCAAGTCCTGAATTTTGTTCAGCAGCAGGGTAATAGGTGGCTCTTCCAAAATCATCACCAGACTAAATCAATCTTCCATATGGTTTTTATTAAAACCTCCTCTCTCATTTCTCTCATACTTCAGTTAGTTACATCATCCATATGAATTCTTTTCACAGTTTTGCTTGCGTTAACTTCTTCTTCCCCCCTTTTAAAATAGTAAGACACACAGTAATAAACCACACCGAGTAAGAATGGAATAAAAGAGAGCCCCCCCTCCTCTATGCGTATGCCACTGACACAGGGAGGTGGAACACAAGTGTAATGACGTGAACTATGCTGAACTACACATTACTGAAGGAAAACGACATGCGGCTGTTGTTTTCAATGGCAGTTCTGCTTTTTTTTTTGCAACGTCATTCCAGAAATTAATTTTGGAAGTTGGAACTGGTAGCTTTCTCTTACAGAGATATCCATTTTCCAAAACACAGTACAGTGGTACCTCAGGTTACATACACTTCAGGTTACATACGCTTCAGGTTACAGATTCCGCCAACCCAGAAATAGTGCTTCAGGTTAAGAACTTTGCTTCAGGATGAGAACAGAAATCGTGCTCCGGCAGTGGGGCAGCAGCAGGAAGCCCCATTAGTTAAAGTGGTGCTTCAGGTTAAGAACTGTTTCAGGTTAAGAATGGACCTCCAGAACGAGTTAAGTACTTAACCCGAGGTACCACTGTATTGTGTCTTCATCTGTAGCCCCTGCCTTTCCCGTGTTTGACCAATTTTGTGTGAAAAACGGACTATTGTCAGAATCAAGAATCCTAGAGTACCTTCAACAATACTTCAAAAAGCTTAAGTTCTCGTTTAGCAGATTCTTCGTTGCCTTTATAATGGCCCCACAAGATGTCCTACTTTAATGAGTTCCTCAGTGCCTCTGACAGCCTGAGCCTCCATCCACCTCCATTGCAGGCTACTCTTGTTTGAACTGTAAGCAGGGATGCCAGGGCCACAGTGTCGGGGCACTGCCAGCTCCCAAGAGCATGGACTTGATGGGGCCTTGATGGGAAGGGTATCTCCTACACAGGTTCCCAGGACATGGAGGGGACTAGCAGGAGCTGGCTCCCTCTAGTGGGGACTCCAGGACAGCCTCTATAAAGAACACACCACCCAGAGACCCAGTTAATTCCAGGAACTCAGACATGTGACTCCTTGCCATATTCCCATGTGCTACTCACCCCTCATCTCCTCTGGTCCCCAGGGACACAAAAGTGGTAAACCATGATGGAAGCATGAGATGGAACCCTTCACTAAGCTCCGCCCCTGAGGTTCAGAGACATTTTTCTCATGTACAGGCATCTCCCCCCTTTACGTGCGGTCGACTTGTGCATGACCGTATACATGTGTGGTGCTGAGCATAAACAAAGAATTCAATTCAAACCCAGAAATGGTAGGACAGACCTGGAAAGTCCTTGTAACTTGAACCTCCCTGGAGACCGGAGAGGACCTCAGCAAGGGGGAGGAAGCCCCAAAGAGACTGGAGCCGCAGTGGGGCTTTATTTACACTGCTCAGCCTCCCTGCCTAATAGCTGATGTGCAGGGTAGTGTTGTAGCTGCAGCCACGTTCCTGCACATTGTTCAGCCTTCTGCCAGCTCAAGTGCTTAAATTCTGGTTGTGAATATTTTTGGATACAGTATTTTTGGTCTGGATTGAAGAGAGCGTGACAGGGCATTTAAAGAGTGTTTGGAGGGTGCTCTCCAATTTTCACAATTTCACTTATGTGTGTGGGGGCCCCAGAATGTAACTCCTGTGAAGGGGAGGGATGCCTGTATTTCCAGAATCAGGCCCACCACTGATGAACCAGGATCAAGGCCTCCTATAAGAATGCTCAGTTTGTACTTGGACGAACATCTGTAATGCAAACTTTTAAGTGTGACATCAATCTAGTGTGTCAAACACAAGAGAAAAGTTCTCTTCTTATTGGTCTTGTAATTACCTCTTGTATTCTCCGAAGAAGCTGAAATACAGCTACAACTCTAAGCCTTCTCTCCCTCACCCTCAGTATTGCTTTATCAAGCACTTGTGTCTCTTTTCAAGCTCTGTATCTCACTGCAGGGCCCCAGAACGAGGACCACAACCATGTCTATGTTCTGTCCACAACTGCACCTTTGCCACGGAATAGTTTAGTAGTAATAAACATTGTCGAATGAACAGACACCAGCAAGGAAAAGCAATGGCACAGATCCAGTTTTGGTCACATATAAGAACAGGTGCCCCCAAACAAGGATGCATATTCTTATACATTTAAAAAGACCTACAAACTGCTTAACATTAGAAATACCAAAGTATGTACAAGAAAAATAAAAATACACCACATTTCCACACTAATAATTTCACACATTCAGAGATTAGAAGTGCGCTTGACCAACAAAACCCCCTGTAATCAGAAAAGTAGTCAGCATGTACCAAAAATAGTATTATTGAATGAAGAATGTTCCAATTAGTAGGTGCCGCCACAGTAAAGGCCCTGCTAATTCAAATCCAAAGGAAGAAACTCAGGGCAACACTTTTGAGTTCTTGCCAAACAACCAGTACGCTGCAAATACTTCAGTTTGAAGGCTGTTGTTAAATAATCTCTGTTCAAGTTCACATGCCTCCTCATCCCTTTGTGCGATGTTGTCAATGTATGCTTTCCCTAGCTCCAGGGCCATCTCACCCATAAGGCCGGGTAAGACAGTCGCCTCGGGTAGCAGGTAGGAAGGGCAGCAGATCCAGACTCCAAGGAGCATGCGGTTTCCTACCTCCTGCTCTGCAGCTGCTGTGGGATATGTCTTGTTTCCTCACAAGTCTACTGCTAAATGGCAGAAGTGCACAACATTGGCTCATGCGCCCATCTTTTCCCTTCCCCATATGATGTCCCCCTTTTAAAAAAATCATTAACTGCCTGACTGTTCACTTGTTCATCTATGTGCGTATCTCCTTATAAAGAAAATATTTATATATATATATAAAAATGCAAATTTTTCCTGTTGACAGAGTCAACTAATCGTCACTATGTATAGCTAGGTTCTCTTTCAAACTTTCAGGACTGCTTCCCCCGCCAGGTCAATCCTGGAGAGGAAAAGAGACTTTTAGACTTCATTTTTAGAGGGGCTATTCCGAAAGTGGCTCCACTTCGCTAAACATCTTACCTTTTGTCTTCTTCTCTCAATTTGGTTCAACTCATTCAATTTGAAAATTGCTTCCCACAGAAAATAATAATAATAATAATAATAATAATAATAATAATAATAATAATAATCCTGAAGTGAATTACAGCAACGTACAATATTGTTATAGGTTTCATTTGGGCAGGAGAGACCCCAATAAATTAAGGAATCTCAGAATCTAGCTAATATCTGGAGATAGGAAGGGAAAGTGTAGAACTGTGCTGGACAAGGAATCCCTGGCAAACCAGCCTAGCTGGGTTTGTTGTTTAGTCGTTTAGTCGTGTCCGACTCTTCGTGACCCCATGGACCAGAGCACGCCAGGCACTCCTGTCTTCCACTGCCTCCCGCAGTTTGGTCAAACTCATGCTGGTAGCTTCGAGAACACTGTCCAACCATCTCGTCCTCTGTCGTCCCCTTCTCCTGGTGCCCTCCATCTTTCCCAACATCAGGGTCTTTTCCAGGGAATCTTCTCATGAGGTGGCCAAAGTAGCTGGGTTACTTAAGAGCAAAGCCATTAGCCCATAAAAGGAAGGGTCTCAGGACTGTGAAAAACAGGGGTTGCCAACTGACAGGGAGGGTTGGGCTGTGACAGGAAAAAGCGCCATTTTACAGGAGGGTTGGGTTTTGGGGGAGAGGTGTGCTGGGAAGAGGAAGGAGAACAAAGGTCAGACTTGCATGAGTTGCTGTGCAGGTCAGAACTCCACACAGGGGCTAGAAGTCAGGACCATCTTGGCTGCTGGCCAGAGAGGCTACAGCCGAGAGACCGGGAGCCATGCCTGACTGCTGCTTTAGACCCAAGCTTGCTGAAGCTATGAGAGGGGCAACGAGACGCACTCTTGGGGTATAACGTTCTGCACTCCCTCCACTGCAGACTTGCAGGTGTAAATGTGTGTTACTGAACCATGTTTCTTAAAGAAACTAGGCTCCATTTTGCTTCAGTCTTCCCCACAGAAGCATAGCCCAGGGTGAATGCCCAGAACCCCTGGGATTTCAGGTCGCTTGTGGAGATTGGGATAGCCTGTAATAATATATACATAGTAAAAAAATCCTAAGAAGCCCAAACATACTGAATGTGTTCATCTACGAAAGCCCACCTAATGACAGAAAAATATCATGACTTCCATCCCGTTTCTACTTGATCTTAGCCAGACTTGGGGCAACTCAATGAACCTAGGAGCATCTTATAAAGGCCTCTCACTAAATATATTTAAAGCACTTTAACAGTCATGGCTTTTCCCTAAGAATCCTGAGAACTGTAGTCTATCCATCAAAGAGCTACAGCACCCTTAAAAAAGGGAAAAGAAAAGTCCCCATGATTCTTTGGAGATAGCCCATGTGGTTTTAAAGGCATGGTGTGGCTGTAGCCCAACCCTGGAGAACTCAGTTTCTGTTCCGTGGGTAAAAACCTGCAGCAGAACCATATGAGTTAATCCGCTCTCAGTGAAGAACTCAACCCTGTACCTCTTCACCCTTATTCATTTTCGCATTGCAGTGATACGTGATAAATACGCTTCCTAGGAAACGTTCCTTTCAAAAGGGAAGTGTGCTTCTGGGACACTCAAGCAAAGATCTTCCCACTCTTGAGCACTGCTGTGTGCTCTGAAGTTTGACAGTAATGTGTAACAGAAGAAGAAACAGAGTTAGCAAAAATATACCCTGACTCTCTTTCTCTCCCTGCCTTTCCCAGTTTCTTGCTTGAGCTAATAACTTTCAAAGAGGTCTGCAAATCTTGGATAACCTTTAAAATCAGGTGGAAAATGTAACCTTCCCCCACAAATAAATGCTTCATACCATTTCTGACCCAGGGCCCCCCAGGAAGAAGAAAACAGTTCTGCATGTTTTCAGTAAGGTCCAGTTTGAAAGAGGGCAGAATGGTCTCTGAAGTATACCAGTCAGTGCTGACATAAAACTTACAATTATCTTATGCAGATGTGCAAAAATTTCAAATGGCTCATATCAATTATGAAGAGACATCAGGAAGAGGCATCATCACTTCCTCCAGAAGCTCTTGTCTAAGTGCCTGTGAGAACAGGGTCTCACACCAAATGTAAACAAACTGTGAAAACGACTCTATGAATTGTACGCTGTATGTACTTTTTTTGTTACACAAGAATTTTTTTAAAATAAAAACTAATTAAAAAGAAAAGCATACTGAGTGTCCAAAGTCTTCTAAATGCATGCACACAAAAGTTATTTTTTGCTAGCTCTGTTCATTCAGTAAAACTCTCATCGATTGCTGTGAACTGTTTTGACCAGACCAGCGTTTTGGTCTGGTGAAGAACTTCCCTATTTGGGTGAATTCTCTTGATTGTTTCTTGCAAACATTTCATGTGGTCAGTCCTTTTCCCTATCCAAATTGAAAATGCTTTCTTTTTTCAGGGTGTTTGTTTTGCTGCCTATAGTTGAACTTCCAAGAAGCAGGGTGGGTTCAGTGCACTGAAACCAAACCATAAATCTCAGAGAGCAGACCCTCCAAATGTCCCTATTTTCCAGTGACAGTCCCAGATTTACAGAAGCCATTCTGGTTTCTGATTTGATCCCAGAATGTCCTGTTTTTCCTTAGGAAATCCCTAATTTCATTGGAGCAATGTTGGAGGGTATGGAAGAGGACGTTCCCCAGGGCTTTTTATCAGCCAGAACTCGCCGGAACTCAGGTGGGCAGCATTGCCATTCTAAGAGAACGACGGAAGCGTTCATTGTGAGTTTCGGCATCTCTTTTTCTGGAAAAGTAGCAATAGACATTCCTATTTTCATTGGAGAAATGTTGGAAGTATGAGAGAGCAATATGAAAATGTGCAGGCACGCAGCACCCTCAGTGCAGTTACACCAACTCTGCAAGCTGAGGGTGAACTCTTATGAAAACACTAAGCTTTTTCTGTTAAGGAAGCTAAACAGGAAAGGAATGAGCTTTGCACAGATTAACACTGCCAGCATCAGCACTCATCAACCCCACCAATGGTGATATGGGGGAGGGGAATGGCTAAATTGGCAAACAAACAAACAAACAAACAAACAAACAAAACCTCCCCTGCTCCACTGATGGAGCTTCCCTTGGATCAAAGAGCCTCCCATTTGTGGGGGACATACAACCCTGAGCTGGGTAATTGTTGGCATCTGTCTGTCTCAAGAGAAAATGGAGTGTGCCTCCAGGGAAGAAGTCATACCGCATAGTGACTTCTATGGGGTGCAGTGCAAGCCTGGACAGTGTATATGGAGGTTCTGGGTTGCCCATAGGAGATTATCTCATCCATCACTACTGGCGACAGGTTAATAATATCTGTGATGTCACTACAGCACATTCCCAACATGCCTCATTTTTTAAAAAGTAAAATGAAGGATGTATGCATAAATCAATATATACTTTGCTTTTTTAAAATTGCAGTTTCAAACAGGAAGAAGCCTGCCTAAAGTATGAGGGGAGAAATCAAACATCTAAATCAGCATTCAGCTCACTGGTATCTATTGCCCTTCCTGCGAATTGCAAGTCTGGACTCATTACACCACAGCTGAAAAACCATTGTGGCTGTTTCTTTAACATGATGCCAGTCTTCACTCTGAGATTTTATCAGGCATTTTTCTGCACCCCTTTCAAACATATATTTGCAGAGATAAAGGCCAGAAATCAGATTTTTTAAAAAAATTAAAAAAAGCAAACACAAAACCAAACCTGAGATCCTTCAGACCCTGTATTCTAAACACCAATATCTGCATTTGTGCAAAGGGATCCCGGCACTGTGAAGCACAAA
This sequence comes from Podarcis cretensis, assembly GCF_951804945.1. Lineage (NCBI taxonomy): Eukaryota > Metazoa > Chordata > Lepidosauria > Squamata > Lacertidae > Podarcis > Podarcis cretensis. Next base: position 85,721,448 of record NC_137173.1, read on the forward strand.
CAGCCTAGGTTTCAGTGTATCATCCTTGTCTCCTTCCTTTACAGCATTTTTATATCACTGTAGAACAGAATATTGACAGAAGAGAGAAAAACACCTCCTCCCTGCAGAGTTGCAATCTATTCCGACTGCATTTTTCAGCTGCTACACATGTGACCTAAAAGCTCAGTTCAGCTCCGTTTATTTGATGCTTTCTGTGCTGCTGGTCTCACAGGTTGACAATGCTTGCAAGATCCACACTTTTAATTATTTTCTGGTGCAGCAGCCATTGAGTCTGCTTGTTCAATCAATTTAATTTTCAGCGGCTCACTAAGGCTGAAAGTCCTTGTCATTTTACTGTAGGGGTTTCTTTCATTCAGCATTGCCCCACTGCCTTTCCTGGGCACTCTCACATTCCAGGAAAGCAGGCAGAGACCCAAAAACGTCTCGTTTCCATCCTGCCATTCTGTCTTTTGTATTCCCAGGCAGCTTCCCTTCCTTATTTAGCTTCTGCTATTTTGCTTTCAGCGAAGCTAGGCAAACAATTTATCAAAGTGTTTTTGTTTGTTTTTGCCATTTCCCCCCTTGCCTCCAGTCGGTGTTTGCAAAGCATTTAACACTACACTAGGCGGGTTAATTTACTGTACTGGTAAAAAAAACCAGGCTATTTGGAGTGTCTCGCAACACTGACATGTTTTCAGCTTGAAAATCAGATGTCTCCATCCCAAAGAAAAGAACTCTTGCCAAAGCTTTGTTTATACTGCTGCCAGGTGCAAGCTGGCACAACCGTGATAGTGACACATGAACATTAAACAGTTTGAAAAAAAGGGATGCTGCAAAATGAAATCCATATCCCACTTTGTCACTAGAGAATCAGGTTTTAAAATATCCTACAACACTGAGTGCAGAAAATCATCCCAGCTTGTGGCCACTTTTTATGGTCTCTTCTTATTGGTTTCTAAGATCCAGCTTCCTTCATTGGACAAGTATTTCTATTGTTCCATGCACCTTGGTAGAAGGACCTCTACTCTGCTGTTGCAGGATAGCAAAATACTTGACGCCATTGCAATTATCCCTGCTGATTATGCATCTCCCAACACGTTTTGAGGTAAAGAAGCAAGCCTTCCCAGTCTCATGGTTTCCTACTCTCTTTCCTCAATCTTGGTCCCAAGGAGCCCAGAAACAGCTTCTCCAGACCGATTCCCATTCATTTTTCTCCACCCAGCCCCCAAGTGCCCCACGTCTTACTGTCATAGCACTTGGGAGTTAAATTCTCTCCTCTCCCTCCTCTCTCAAGTGAAATGAGCCATAAATTTAGGAACTATTCCTACTGTAAATACCATACGGAGCTTCACTTGGTTAGCACACCAATCCACATGCAAAGAATACAGATACTTTCACATTAAGCTATCTCAAGTCAAAGTCTTAAAACAAGCCCAGCAGTATGGAACTGTGCACCATATTAGCCACAGTTTTATTTTGGAAGGCTGCCTGAGGCTGATGGGAGTTGTGGTCTAAGCTGTCTGGATGGCACCAGATTGGCAAAGGCTGGTCAAGACTTTTTGAACCTTACACCACGTGGTTTGGGCTATCACTCCAGTGGAATTTAAACTAGTAGCTTAAGAATGTTTCATACCAGTTCAACACATCCATATGGGCAGGGTATAAATAAACTAGCAACAACAACAACATCATCATTCAGCAAACATGTTTTTTCCAGCATCTGTAGTTCTTCATTTCGTTCTAGGGACTGTGGTTCTGCATGATATAGCAACCACCACTGCCATATCCTAAAATTCATTTGTTCATATGATTAGCAACTGTATGTTCAAGCATTTTGTCCTCTTTTGCTGTAGTTAGAAATACAAGCTCACAGAACTTGACTTCCCAAGGAGTCCATCAAGTTCCAGCACTGTACTGTTTTTTAGCTGAAGCAGTTCCCCCTGCCTTCAGAAAGGTCTCTTACATTGCTTTGCTGCACAGCTGAATGTAGTTTGATTTTCAATGGGTAGCTTACAGGTTTAAAAAGTTGTTACGTTATGTTTCCAACAGATATGATGAATTATTGCACATTGCTTTGGCCATTTTATAGAGAAGTAACCAACAAGTTTTATAAGCAATTTGGTCAATCAAACTTTATACATGCAGTAACCCCGTAAATAAAGATGGCGGGGTTAAGAGATGGGGAGCTTTATAGCAGATAAAAATTGGAATTTGGATTTCCCCATACGGAGACCAAACACTAGAGCGACTAAACCATCCAGGCTGCGAGAATTCAGCCGGCTTATTTCATTATGCATGCACAATCGCAATGAGGTCGTGCTAAACAAACCAAGAAACAGAAGGTGTGAATAACTAAGGATAACAAGGAAGAAAGAGATATAATGTATAAGTAAGCTTTGAATAATGCAAATATAAAACTTCGAATAATCACAAGATTATTCATGAAATACAGTTCAGCATCTATGGATGAGGATCAGCACCTAAAAATTATGGAAAGACAATTCTAAGGTTTATAGGGGCTTGGTGTATGGACAGGCAATTTCTTGAGATCTTTATCAAGAGTCAATTCATAGGCATAGCTTAAACAATCCATAAAAGGGCAATGAATGTCCTGAGACTTCCTGTTTCCTTGTGGTAATTTGAAACCAATTGATTATATATATTTATAGGCTTGCAACTTGTGGCAGTTCCCTTCTGTTTCTAGCTTTGTTATGCATACATAGTAAAGGTAAAGGTACCCCTGCCCGTACGGGCCAGTCTTGACAGACTCTGGGGTTGTGCGCCCATCTCACTTAAGAGGCCAGGGGCCAGCGCTGTCCGGAGACACTTCCGGGTCACGTGGCCAGCGTGACATCGCTGCTCTGGCGAGCCAGAGCCGCACACGGAAACGCCGTTTACCTTCCCGCTGGTAAGCGGTCCCTATTTATCTACTTGCACCCGGAGGTGCTTTCGAACTGCTAGGTTGGCAGGCGCTGGGACCGAGCAGCGGGAGCGCACCCCGCCGCAGGGATTCGAACCGCCGACCTTTCGATCGGCAAGCCCTAGGCGCTGAGGCTTTAACCCACAGCGCCACCTGCGTCCCACTTATGCATACATACTGTGGGTGTTATGCTCCCTGAATCCGGAATCCAGAGGATTCAGACTGGGACATATCACAGGTCACCCTATGTAGGAGGAAAGCTAGTAGGAGGACTTGAGACGTGATCATTACATCTTCAAATCCTGGGGGGTGAGTCTCCTGTAGCTTTTCCTGCTCCATAGCCATGCAGGAGCATGTGACTGTAGAATCAGCCATGGGTCTTTTAATGGTTAGTAACAGTTCTCCAGCTGCTTGGCACTGGGAAGTCTGGCCCTGGCAGCCTTTCTGAGGCTTCCGTGGACTCTAGTTCTCGCTGAGACAACACCTTTCTACAGCTCAGCTAGTAAAACACACTTGAAACTATCCATGGTCCTGATTGCTTTTCAGTGCCATCTAGCAGCACCATCTGAATCATATCTACTAAGAAGCAAAACCTAATGAATTCAGTAAGGCTCACCCTCAGATAATCGTAGTTGGGATTGCAGAGTTTGTCAAATGTAGACCAAGTTGCCTTCATCTGATTTGTCTTACTTGAATTCACCTCAGTCTGACAAACTTTGGCCTCAACTTGCTTGACCAGATCTGTTTTCTGAGCCATCCTGCTCTGCTTTTTGAATACTGATCACAGTTCCATAACATATATTATGGCAATGGCCTCATCATTTTAGGAGAGGTGGAGCCCAATGACTGTTCCACTGCCCCAAGGGGACATGATATTTCTCAATGGAGCTCTGGCAGTGCCCATAATCTCCTTGTTTATTTCACCCAGTACTAAACTAGCGGGCCTGTCTATCTTCCTGTTTATGCATACTGCCTTTCTTGTTTTCTGGTTGAAGGAACTACACTTCTATTTGCTGTTCTTAAGGAATGCACTTTATTGCCTCCAAAACCTTGACCTGTGCATCTGTACTGAATGATGCCATGAATGTCTGTGATAGCAGGCTATGAGAGGAGCAGTCTTATTTAAATAGCACAGTGGCAGAGTTGGCAGAGTGTCAGACTCAGACAGGAGACAACTGGACTCAAATTTCTGCTCAGCCAGGAAGGAGGGACAGTGTGGTGTGGCACTGAAGAGAAGGTAGATTAGGATCTACTGATACATCGCTGAATGAATTGCAGTAGATACGCAAGAGTTTCCAAGTCATCGCTGTTCAACAATAGCAAAAAAAATTAGAAATAATATTAGAAACACTGTAAAAAAGGGAACAAGGGAATAGGTTTGTTTAAAATAAAAGGCAATGTTAAATCTAGAATTGCGGATAGAAGATTAGAAAACGGAAGATTCGCGGATGAGCTGAAGGAAGTCAAAATTACGTATTTGTGATAATATTGAAAATGTATGTTTAAATCTTGTATTGGAAATTGAATAAAAATAATTAAAAAAAAACAATAGCAAAAAAATGAAATATTTATTAAAATCATAAATTAGCCTGCTGCAATGAAGATACCTTGAAGAATGAATGAATTTTTTGTTTGTTTGAAAGGACAGTGAATTTGGTATTACTATAAATAAATTTCTGGGATGAGCATGTGCTTTGAACCTCATAACTCCCTGTGTCACTGTTCTGTGCCTGGCTGTGGCTGATGGAGGTGTCTCAGCAAATAGCCAAGTAGATTTCACAAGCCTGAAGTTTGACCACCATTGGGATAGTCTTGCCGTTCAGATGAAGAGACCTACTTTAAAACCCTACTTTAGTCAGCTATTAGTTAGTTGTCACTGGGCAACTTCAGGCTAGTCACTGAATGGCAGAACACTGGATGCAGAAGGTCCCAGGATCAACTCTTGGTATATCCAGTTAAAATAATTAGGAAACAAGGAAAGGGAAACACTTTGCTCAAGACCCTGGGGAGCCATTGCAAGCCAAGTGTATCATTTAATTAGTTAGTTGAATTTAGCAGACTCCATACACAAAAAAAGTCCCATGACAACTTACAAAAAGTAGACAGTGCTGAATTAGATGGACAGATAACATGGATGATGTAAGTTCCCTGTGTTCTCATATCTTAGCTTAGGTTTCATTTCCACTGGCGTGGCTAGAGAACTGCCCTTTTTCCTTTGCACCTGTACTAATTTGATTGCTTAACTGAAAGTGATTGGGTTTTTCCCTAAAGACACACACCATTTAAATCCATTGAACAGCAAATTAACACAAGAATATCTCCCTCAACAACCCTACAGGCATTAAGAAGAATGAGTCACGGCTGCAAAGCCATGGAGGATGACATTGGCCAGAAGAAAAACAAATCCTGATGTGGGACGTCATCATCCACTCCCTGCTTGCATGACCAGGGAAAGGGGAAGCAAAGGCAACTGTGAACCTGGCATAGGAGTCCCATTTCCCTGGAACTGTGGTGTCAAATTCCTTGATGTGGCCCTGTGTGGCCATGATGTCTGCTCTGTGTGATTTCCCTTGTGGGTGCAGTCAGTGATTTCAGCTCAGATGAGGCGGCAGTTCCCCAGCAGTGATTTCAGCTTGTGGTAGCTAGCCAGGGCTGCATACCTAGCCTAGCATCCCACCCTCGTCGCCAGTGAAGTGTAGCTAGGTTCCCACAAGGGAAGACACGGTGATAACAGCAAGAACCTTTATTGAACTACATAACTGGGAAACAGGGGCAAAGCAACTGCCTGGGCCACTCCCACACCCAACGGGATTGGCTGTCTAAACTTCCAAGCTGCGAATCATGACTCAGAGTTCAAGGGCCAATGGCAGAGGCCCAAATCCTGAAATGTTCTGTGACTGGACATCATGTATCAAATCAGAACACAGGAGCTCAGAATCCTTAGTCCAGACTCAAGCTCAGGCAAACACAGACCACTGAATAGATAACAAATACTATCTCAAAATGCTTATACACCCTATGATTGCAGACGGAACAAGGAAGACAGTTTGTCCCCAGTCTATGGTCAGTAGAAGAAAAAGGTCCTCCCTTCTGGCAAGACACTATAAATGAAAGGACCATTTATCTAGATTTCATTCATTTTAAAAAGTTCTAAATATGCATGCAAGTCATTTCATCCTGGGATGGGATATACCGTAAACAGAACAAAATGATTAAGGAAATAAATGTAATAATTATTTGAGGGAAAACTTTTGATTACTGTAACAGCTATTATTATTATTATTATTATTATTATTATTATTATTATTTCCCACTCTTCCTCCCAAAGAAGCTCCTCCCAGAAATACCAAGAAAGGTTTTTTCCCACCTTTCCTCAAATGTGTTAGGAAAACAGTTCTGTCCACCCCACTTCCCCCAAAGTTTCCAGTGCCCTAGACAAAGGTTGCAGATGAAACAAGAATGGAAAAGCAAATGACTGTATTTATACAATCACAAAAAGTGCAAAGGCTAACAAGTTGCAGTGATTTGACTGGCTCCCCTCTTGTCCGTGACCAGATTCTCTAGGGAGATTTGCAGAAGAAAATCTGAAGATGGGACAAGAGCAAGGATTCATTTGTCATTTGTTTATTAAAAAGTAAAATGCAACATTTAGGATTTTGGGAGAAAAGGCATAAAACGTGAATTCTGAATCATTGCCTCAAGAGAAATTGAAAGACTTGGATTTGCAGATGGCAAGATGCTTACTGCAATCTGAAAGGGTCTATGCTATAATGGTAGGAAATAAAGACTATATACACTTTCTTCCTCTGTCCATCTGCCACTGTTATGGTCTTGTGTGGGGGGTGATATTATTCTAATCTGGACTGTTTGCAGGCGGATTTCACTCATTTCTCTGCATTTCTATTTGTCACAAAGAAAGCAGAAGATAGATAGCTAGACAGATAGATAGAAAAAAACTACTACTGCTTTTGCTGCTGCGTAATTTAGACAATGAAGCCATTGTACTGAACTGTAACAGCTTTTCTCTGAAGATGATCTCCTGCAGTTGAGCGTAGGATGACTCTTGGGGGCTGAGTGTTTGCAGATGCTATGGAGTAGACATGAGACATCTCAGCTACCGTAACAGAAGCAGCAGCACCAGCGCAAGGAGGTCAAATCAGAGCAAACATTAGTCATTGCCAACGGAGTCTTAAATACCATTTTACATACCTAATAATTAGCAAGAAAAGGCCACACGAAAAGAGCCAACCTATCTCAAGCAGCGTACAACAGTGAGACAGCTCACGCACTCATCTGGCCAAAGATCATCTTTGCGTGGTAGAGAATGGGCCTTTGAAGAGAACCATTGGTTGCTCTTTCTCTTGCCTCTTCTAATTTGCAATGCTGGGAATGTAATTCTAGGATGCAAATCTCCAACTGCTTGACAGCAGAGATATAGTAACCTGTATGTTTTGCTCATGGGGCCAACAGCAACTTGGGAAAGGGAGGGATTTTCATCCAGGAAACAGCATGGAGGGGAAAAGTTAAACTACCCTTCCCCAGCACTGCAGTCCTGATCAAATTTATGCTCCCCCTCAGCAATCCAGTCAGCTATTTGAGGGAAGAATAATTCGTGGCAGGAGTAGCCTTGAATGGCAGACCCTCCAAGTATCCCTATTTTACAGGCACAGTCCCGAATTTAAAGAAGCTGTCCTGGTTTCTGATCTGATCCCAAAATGTCCTGCTTTTCCTTAGTATGTCCCTATTTTCATCAAAGAAGTGTTGGAGGGTATGGAGTTATGTGATCCCTGTGCCAAGAGGTAAGTAACTATACAGTGGTACCTTGGGTTACATACGCTTCAGGTTACATATGCTTCAGGTTACAGGCTCCACTAACCCAGAAATATTACCTCGGGTTAAGAACTTTGCTTCAGGATGAGAACAGAAATTGTGCTCCGGTGGCGCGGCAGCAGCAGGAGGCCCCATTAGCTAAAGTGGTGCTTCAGGTTAAGAACAGTTTCAGGTTAAGAACGGACCTCCAGAACGAATTAAGTATTTAACTTGAGGTACCACTGTACAACCTTTAGAAGACATCTGAAGGCAGCCCTGTATAGGGAATTTTTTTAATGTTTAATGTTTAATGATGTTTTTCTATATGTTGAAAGCTGTACAGAGTGGTTGGGGCAACCCAGTCAGATAGGCAGGGAACAACAACAACAACAAAGGACATCCCTATTTTCAACATTTGGAGAAACGTTGGAGGATACGGAATGGATCTTCTTATCCGAAAACAGCAACCAGATTTGGTCTGGGGAGGATGGATGCTTCCAGGCATTGTGGATGTTCTCTGCCCTCCTGCCAATGCCAAGACAGCTAGAATGTGAGTTCACATCAATGTAGAGTGAGAAAGCCTGTTCCTTTGTTACACGACTGATGATCTACATGCAGAAGACAACAGGCGGAAGCCTGAGATTGAAAACATTGTTTTACAAACATGCTTGCAAGCTGCTTTGAATACCTAATAATGGAAAAGGGAGTGTGGGCGGGGATCTCTTTAAGTACACAAATGGTGCGAGGTCCAATCATGGGTCTGCCGATGTCACGAGTTTGGCCTGAAGGATACACGGGTGAGCTCATACACTTGTTTTCGAATACAATTGTGCAACTCAATAATTAAATGTGTGTGTTGTATACGTGTGTAATTTAAAAGAGGAAATCCTGGTTACATTCTCCCACAGTTGCAGTGAAATTAATGGGTATTAAAAAAATATATTTTTGACTAACATTCCATCAAGCTGTTGGTCAGTGTCTGCACGATACCTTCGAAATGGAGTTATTTCCATTTCCATCTATTAGGAGCAGGGACGGAAGCAGCAATGTCTGTTTCTCTCCTACAATTTTTCAATTATGGACTCTTTTTCTTTCAGCTGAGTAGTGGTGATGGAGGAAATGAATTTCTTTTTTGCCAAGATCACCACAAACCACAGGCTTCATATTTCTTCTCAACAGCAATCTCAGATTTCCGCCATGCCTAATGTTGAAGATGTAAGATATTTCAGTATGGGAGTGGAACACCAAGATAAACAAGTTTAACCGAAAGAAATCACTGAAACGCTTTGGGTGGGATTCCCCCAATGACTCGCATTAGTGCAAGCAAGAGCTTCCATTTGCACAACAAAGATTTACCCCCTCTCCTCCTGTGCCCCTCAAAGCCCCACCCCCCAAATTGCCCTGGGTGTGTGGGTGTGTCAGGAGAACTTCCAGTTTGCTCCATCTGGCTTGCACTGGTGTGGTGGTCACCTTAGCACAACACAGAATCCTACTCTTTATTCAGAAACCAGGAATGTGACAGTGATGGCTGGTGTCCATTGGGGCACTGGTAAGCCTGAAGGCATGGAGGCTAACAGTAGGTGGCGCCAGAGCCAATGACAGGCAGATTCAGTTAACTCTACAATGGCAATACTAAGTCCACGGAAGAGGAAGCTGACATCCAGTGCTGTCTACTGGCTGTAAGTAAGGAGGCAGGGCAGGCTGAGGTGCCCCACTAGATACAGTCCACTAGAATGTGCTTCTCTTTTTACATGTGAAGGTTGTCTTGACTTACAAGAGTGGAAAGAAAATCAGCCAGACACAGCACTAGTTATGGGAATAAGCTTCCGCTCGAGCTAAATTTAGCTTACCAAGAACAAGCGGAAAGGCTTTCTCCACCCCCTCCAAAGGAGGATGAATAGGCAGGTCAGCTCTGTACCTGGCGGCAGGTAAGGACCTTTCTGTTTAAGCAGCGTTTGGATTTTTCTTAAGTGGAGTTCAGAATGTTCCACTCGCTGATGTTAAGAGAGGGAGGGGGTCTCTTTTGGGCTCTCTGCCCTTTGTATGGCTTGCCTTCTTTCTTTTATGTTGAGAAGTCTGCCAATATGGGATTTGCAAACGGCTGCCAAAATGGGATCTGTGCCGTTTCTGCTGCCAATCTTTAATTTAGCATATGTACAAAGCTAATTTTTGGACCAGATACCGAAGCTTGGCATCCCCACAGGCATCAACCAGGTTATTGTGTTTGCGTCGCAACTGAACCAGATACGATAGATTGATAAATAGATAGATAGATGGATAGACAGACAGATATAGGGAGGTGCTTTTCGTTTCACCATATATAAATGTGGTCTAAACAAATGGGTGCCACGTCTTAAATCGCCTTTTTCTTATCTCTCTCTACTGTATAGTTCAGCCTATCACATTCCCAGTCTGTGTTGCCTGGAGTATGAGCCAGCACAGACAATGAAAAACTCCCAACTCCCTACTGAGAACGTCTTGGAACTGAAATGTGAAAATGTTTCCCTCCGAAAAGGATAGCAAGTTTCTTTATAATTTTATTCAAACTATAGAGTTCCAGGTAAGAAGTAAGTCTGTTGGTTTTCTAAAAAGAATTCTTAAAAAGAATTTTAAAGGGTGAAAAGGACACATCTTTTCATATACAAAACAGAACTTTTTGAATCTCCACCTTTCACTCCAGCCTTCTAACAGGAGCATTTGTGACCCACAAAGAAGGTTTTGCAAAGAATTCTCTAGAATGTACAGAATTTTACCACTGGCTCTACTGTCCAACCAAAATGCATGTGTTTCTTTCCTAGTTATAGGCTTACAAAGACTCCAGATAGACATTCCACACATTCCTTTCTTCTTGCGGACTCCAGAATTTATAGTAGGAGTGCAAACAAGGCAATGGATAAATGATTATGGACTATGGCTGGATCTCTACATGCAGCTGAATGAGGCGGGAATAAAGTGGCAGAATAGATTGTACCACCTCTGATTTCAGGTGGAGAACTTCACATTTGCATGTAAAACAAAAAACAAAAACAACTAACCAATCAACCCTCCCTGCAAACAGAAAATCTATACATTAACGAGTGGGGATTAAACCCAGTCTTTTGTTGTGCGCGTTTTCTATTTGCATTGATTTTTATTTTATTTTTTTGTAAAGGTAAAGGTAAAGGTAAAGGTACCCCTGCCCGTACGGGCCAGTCTTGACAGACTCTGGGGTTGTGCGCCCATCTCACTTAAGAGGCCAGGGGTCAGCGCTGTCCGGAGACACTTCCGGGTCACGTGGCCAGCGTGACATCGCTGCTCTGGCCAGAGCCAGAGCCAGAGCCAGAGCCGCACACGGAAACGCCGTTTACCTTCCCGCTGGTAAGCGGTCCCTATTTATCTACTTGCACCCTAAGGTGCTTTCGAACTGCTAGGTTGGCAGGCGCTGGGACCGAGCAGCGGGAGCGCACCCCGCCGCAGGGATTCGAACCGCCGACCTTTCGATCGGCAAGCCCTAGGCGCTGAGGCTTTAACCCACAGCGCCACCTGCGTCCCAGGGTTTATTTTTTTGTAGCGGAGAGCAAACCTGCAGACACAAAGTGGTACAGTCCTCAGCACTATGTTACCTCATTTTGAGGATCTCAGGGCCAAAATGTCAAAGAACATGGGGTCCAAATTTTGTGGTCGCTGTCTGACGTGAATTTGGACAGAGGGGGCATTTTCAGGGAGAAACTGGATGAGAGGGGGAAAGAATTGGACTTGCCCTTCCTTACTGCAGCTTCACTGGTGAAAACACCCTCCTCTGCCCTCACATGCTACCCACCTGCTGCTCAGCAAACCCATTGTTGCAGACCTATAATTGTGGCATATCCATGTCATGGTAAGACATAAGCCCAGTGAAGGCTGGTCCATTAGGGCAAGTGAGAGTTTGTTTAGACCAGGGGTCAGCAACGTGCAGCACATGGGCGGGATGTGGCCCACGAAGACCGTTTTACCTGAACTGAGCCGCCCGCTTGGCGAGTTCCCCACGCATTGCGCTAAACTGGCGCAGTGCGGCATGGGGTCTTGCTGAGCGCCGCGGGAAATTGCGTCTGCGCACACGCAGATACTGGAAATCATGTCTGCGCATATCCAGACGCAGAAAATTGCTTCTGCGCAGGTGCGATTTCCGGCACCTGGGCATGCGCAGTCCGGCCCACAGCGATCTCCGTGGGAATGATCCGGCCCATGGCTGGTAAACCTTGCCGACCCCTGGTTTAGACTCTGGGTGAGAACCTGGAGGCTGCAAGGAAGGAAGTATCAGACGGAAAATGAATTGATACTGATTTATAAATATTAGTAACTTTGGATTAATGCAACATATTTATATGCAACTGTGTATTTTTGCAATACTTTGTTTAAGTTGTCTGTTGTTGCTTCTGTTTTTTGTATACTGTACTGCAGGATTTCCCAAGCTTGAGTACTCTCTCCAGCTGTTTTTGGACTACAGTTCCAATCACCCTTGACCACTGGTCCTGCTAGCTAGGGATGATGGGAGTTGTAGTCCAAAAACAGCTGGAGACCCAAGTTTGGAAAACCCTGGTATACCCCCCCACACACACATTACATTAAGTGGCACAGAAATTAAATAAAATAAATAAATAAAAATCAAACCAAAGTGGGAACTTACAACTGGTTCAGGGAGTTCTATTGGTGGTCAGCTGCCTCCTCCTCCTAAGTTTGTGCTGCGCTTACATAACTCAGCAGCAAGGAGGAGGAGGGCAAAACAATGCTTTGTGGGCTCTAGCTCCACAGCCATTTGTTCTGGCTCCCCCTACTGTTGGCCTCCCTGCCTTCTACCCTATCAGTACCAATGGGCGCCAGCCTCCCCTGCATAAACCTTGTAGCCAAGGTTGGTTCTTGGCTCGGTGGCCATGGTTTGTTAAGAGTGAAAGAAATCACAATCACTGGTTCAGACAATATGTGGTAAAGCTCCCTCCAGCGTGAGATGGGAGGAGTGGGAAGGAAGGAAGTGGGAGTGATTCACTTGTGTACAATAAACCATGGTTTCTTGCTCACAAGTGATGTGTGAACATGGCCAATGCTTAGCTCCACAACAGATACAAAAGCAAATTTAGAGCGCAGTCATTATACCAGCTCCCCCCTCCCCAATTTTTCTGCATGGTTCCGTCTACCTTGGATTTGTTTAATTTTGTTATGTGTGATGTTTATTGTTTCATGGAATAATCTCCATGCAAACCTCGCTTCTGACTAAAACAGCAAGATCGTACATCCTCTCTCTCTCTCTGCTTAACTTTGGCATAAAGAAAAGGGTTGATTAAAAAAAGAAAGTAAAGGCAATTTTATGCACAAAATGTATTAACGATTTTTTTTTTAATGCTGTGTTGAGAAGAAGCTGGCCTACTCTCTCACAGCAGCAAACAGTGAGCCCCATAATGAGAAAGGATTATCGTTGTGCCTGCTCTTGGAGTCTCGCTCCCCAGGCAGCCCAAAGAATGACTGAGTCATGCAGGTGATGCATTCACTGTAATGAGATGGACAAAACCTCAAAACCCACATCTAGGCTTCTAATAGAACTCCTTGTGTACCCATGCCTCTGGCAAAAGAGAAAGGGGTAGGGGGTAGGGGGAAAGAGCAGTAGCAGGAGATGAAAACAAACCCACCCAGTGTCGGGAAAAACCAAATATATATAATATTTATAAAATGGCCTGCTGTTCGTACACACTGCACAGTCATGCAGAAAACCACAGTTTGATTTCCAATCCGAGCCTCTTCTTCCCTGGGCCGGCAGGGCTTGTGAGAACTATGGAAGCAGCACACTGAGCCAGTCCTTGGGGGAGGAAAGTGCCCCATCTCATTCAACAGCTAGCCCTCTGGCTGATTAGTGAAAAGGACTGAAAAGGACTGACAAGCTCTTAAGGGAGCTGTGTCCGGTTCTTGTTGGCTGGGAGGCTGATGGTCCTGGCACAGACAGCCCCCAAGTCACAGGAGGGGAGGCTTTTCCCAGCTTTCTAAGCCCCGTCCTCAAGGCTCCGTTGTCACTGTCACAACAACTTTTCCCCATCAAGGACCAGTTGGGGCTCCCACAGGAGTCTGGAGATGGCCAGACCCCCGACCGAGAGCCTCCGAGCCTCACACACGGCATCGCCCAACTCTCCAGCGCCAAGACCAGGGACAATGGAAGCCCGCTTCTTGATTGGGGTGAAAAACACAAACTTAGGAAGGAAATCCTCATAAGCCAGCAATTCCTTTTGTTTTCGTCTTCCTGGTGACAAATGGCAATTTCAAAACTTCAAGCCTTTAAATCGTGTCACGCAAACAGGCACTTTTGCTTCAGCCCTACAATGTCTCCTGCGGCGGAGGTGGCTCAGAATTTGTAAGAATTCCCCCCCCCCCCCGTAATACTGGTTGAAAACATAGCTATTGCAAAACCACATGTCTCTAGATTTCTCATTTCTCTACAGATGGGGAATCAGCAGCCCTCTCAGAACTTGTTGGACCACATCTCACACCAGTTCCATTCAGAGGGGTGATGGGACTTTTAGTCCAGCAATATCTTGAAGGCCATAGATTAGCCACCCTTGCTCTTTATAAGGGGTGGCTAACCTTTTATGGCTCAGAGGAGAACTCACCCTTGGCTCAACTCCGGGGACAGCATACCAGCAGCTGGTCTGCCCCAAGGTGGGTACTGCCTCCTCATATTATCACACACATACACACACCCTTCTCAGCTGATCCACACAGATCAAATGAAAGCATTTTTTGCTCATCTCTCTACTCATCCAGTGATCAATCTGCAGGCTGGGGATGTGGCAATTTGCCTGCCCATTATGTTTATTTGTTCCTCTTTTTGCTGCAGTTGCCAAATTTAGTGGGGTCTTAAAGGTAAAGGGACTCCTGACCATTAGGTCCAGACTCTGGGGTTGCGGCGCTCATCTCGCTTTACTGGCCAAGGGAGCCGGTGTACAGCTCATGTACAGGTCATGTGGCCAGCAGGACTAAGCTGCTTCTGGCAAACTGCAGCACCGCACGGAAACGCTGTTTACCTTCCCGCTAGAGTGGTACCTATTTATCTACTTGCACTTTGACGTGCTTTCGAACTGCTAGGTTGGTAGGAGCAGGGACCGAGCAACGGGAGCTCACCCCGTTGTGGGGATTCAAACCGCCGACCTTCTGATCGGCAAGTCCTAGGCTCTGTGGTTTAACCCACAGCGCCACTCGCGTCCCTCAGTGGGGTCTTAGGAGGCCATTTACCTTAGGAGGCTGTTTACCTTCCCGCTAGAGTGTTACCTATTTATCTACTTGCACTTTGACGTGCTTTCGAACTGCTAGGTTGGTAGGAGCAGGGACCGAGCAACGGGAGCTCACCCCGTTGTGGGGATTCAAACCGCCGACCTTCTGATCGGCAAGTCCTAGGCTCTGTGGTTTAACCCACAGCGCCACCCGTGTCCCTCAGTGGGGTCTTAGGAGGCCATAGAATTATGTTTGAGGGCACCCAACATCAGTATACAAAGAACACAAAGCGAGAGCAATGCACTGCAGCAATGCATAGCGCCCTGCAGAGGTTGAAATCTTTACCTTCCCTTAGTATGGGCCATGTAGGCTGGGGTTGATGGGACTTGTAGTTCAACAATGTATGAGGAGAGGTACTGTGTTGTCTACGCCAAGCATGGAGGGAGAGACAGACAGAATTAATGTGTTCACTGCAGTTAGTCAGTAAGTAGAGGAACAGCAGTAATAGCAAGGGAATGGTTTATAACCAGCCACAGCCATTTGTATTGCTATACTTTAAGAAACAGGCACATTTCCCATGTGTTAGGTTGGCTGTCTCTATTCACTTACAGATTGCTTTGCTTTAGAGTCCAGTTTTGTTTTGTTTTAGAACACAGCTGAAATAGCTGGTTGATCTTACTGCTTACAGAGGAGGCTTGCTTTCTGGTGGCAATAAGGCTTCTTCCACTCACACTGTATTTTGACACTTTGGATGCAGAAATAAAACCCCAACCGACTCTAAGGGCTCTTCTTCTGCATGAGGTATGCTGGGTTTTCCAGCAACATGGCTCAAAGGCAGATCAATCAATAACAAAGCAAATCTAAAACCATGCATGTTTATAACACCCGCTGCCTGCAAAGTAAAACATCTGTGAGCCTTTAATCACTCAAAATGCCACACAATGAAGACAGTGCTTAACGTACTCAATTTCCCATCCCTAAGTTGGAGGAGCCCATTGTGGATTACTTCATGGGTGCTTGTCAGCAATGATCGGGCCCCACAGTTTCATGGTGGGGGGCACATCTGCATCCCAAACTGTGTCCCAGTTGGAGTCAGCTTGCTTGTTGCAAGGACTAAAGTCAGCCAAAATGTCTTACTTCCTTAAATATCCCTTCCATCCATCCATCCATCCATCCATCCACCCACTGTTACAGAGTGACTGTCATAAATGGTTGTGCATTTAATGAATAGTCCAGTTTGGCAGACAGCCTGCAGCATTTTGAGTTTGACTAGAATTACTTTATCCATGTTTTACATATTTCACTACCTGCTACACCAGAGACACAATGTTGTCTAGAAACAAGGACTCAAGTTTTTTTATTACTTTTTCAGCAGTGCAACACAAATACATTTTGTGACATGGAACGAATTTTTTAAAACTTATCGAATTTTCCATCCAGCTATTTCTGTTAGTGTTAGCCCAGTAATGAGGCAGAATGAAATCACTGTCTCAGGCAGTGGGTGGCAAATTGGCCCTTCCTAAGCCCCCTGCTCAAGGGACGCAGGTGGCGCTGTGGGTTAAAGCCTCAGCGCCTAGGACTTGCCGATCGAAAGGTCGGCGGTTCGAATCCCCGCGGCGGGGTGCGCTCCCGCTGCTCGGTCCCAGCACCTGCCAACCTAGCAGTTTGAAAGCACCTCCGGGTGCAAGTAGATAAATAGGGACCGCTTACCAGCGGGAAGGTAAACGGCGTTTCCGTGTGCGGCTCTGGCTCTGGCCAGAGCAGCGATGTCACGCTGGCCACGTGACCCGGAAGTGTCTCCGGACAGCGCTGGCCCCTGGCCTCTTAAGTGAGATGGGCGCACAACCCCAGAGTCTGTCAAGACTGGCCCGTACGGGCAGGGGTACCTTTACCTTTACCTTTTAAGCCCCCTGCTCACCTCATTATTAGCTTTGCCCACCCATCTACCAAGGCAATATAGATTGGGCGGCTGTAACATGCTCTCCATTAATATATTTCTGAAGACCCTCCAGAAACTCTTTGATTGTGGAAACTGAAGTTAGTATGGTTAATGGTGGTGCTCCATAAATTCCTCAGCAGACCACCATTATTCTCTCAAAAACAGAGTAAGCAAATGTAGCTCAACTTATCTTCAGATGTTTCCAAGCTGGCTGGGGCTGGTGGGTGTTGGAGTCCACCACAGGCCTCCAAACCTGCCTTAAATTCACTCCACCTGCACTTGACTTCAGTTGAACAAAAAATGGTTTGATTCAAATCACAGAATCATCACTTCCGCCCCAGGTGAGCGGATTCTCCTGATTCAGAACCGACAAATTCTGTAACTTGTGAAAACTTGTTGTGATTCTAAAGATATCAAAGTGTGGGCAAGAAGCATGGAGTTGCCCTCCCTTCATTTTCCAGAGTGGTCACTTTGAATTAAAAGTAAACTTGCCATATTTCATCTGCTAACAACCTGAAGTCTCCGTCTGTACTTTTCTAAGGAGGAAAACCCTAGGAGGCTGAAAGTTGGCAGCCTCAAAAGCGTAGCCTGGGAGAACAAGCCAGATCCCAATGCCCCTGAAATTCACAAATTCTTCTCTGCTAACCAATTATGCCCAAGAACAAACATGTTCATGAGAACCTTTTTTCTTTTCTCGCACGTACATCATAACCGGAGTGACATAATTCTTAGATGCCTTTCTTTTGGGTTGCTCAACCGCCGCAACAAGCAACGGAGCAAATTGCAAAATAAACCCTACTTTTCCTAGTGATGTTGACAATTTCAGTCAAGCATACCTTAATGAAATTAGAGATGCAGAAAATATTTTTTGACAAGAGTCTATGAACAAAACAGCCAGAAGTGACTCCAGTTCTGTGAGAAAAGCTCACGCCGAGTGAGTGCGAAAGAGAGAGAGAAACTGGGGAGAAATGTTGATAATTGGATGGTATGGTTTTGGCAGGAAGAGGCGTGCTTTATTAACCGTCCACACTAGAAACATAACTTTCCAACTATTAACAGTTTTTACTTGCCAAGAGAAAATTATCAGTTCTGATTAAAATATAGTTCCCTCTACCTACAATTAATGACTACATAGTCTTATATAAGCAAATGAGTATTCCTTCTTATCTACACCTTAAAGCACAGCATGAAAGGCAAGTGCAGAGCAGCAAAGGGAAAAACCAAATGAAAACTTCTTAAAAGTATCACTGGTGTGCATAGAAAGGATACCAAAACAAATAGAGGAAAATCTTATATAACTGAACTGTTTGTAAAGCTAACCAGACACATTTACACAGAAATCCATTGGTTCCCATGCCACACTGCCTATCATATTGCTCTCTTTATAAAGAAACAACACTTTTAGAGTCAATTCTAAGAAAAGGCTTAGTTTCACACCCTTTGCCTTTGATGATTTCTTGTTAGATGACACCAAAGTTGCAAAGGCAGTGTCCATATTTGTTTTGATAGCTTCAAATAAAAGACAGAAGCTTAAAGAAGTTGGTGTGGGGAAAGAGAAAGCATATGAAAACGGTAAAAAATAATAATATCATAAATGGCAAAATTATATATCTAGACATGGAGAAATAAAGGTTTTCAGATACGTTTTAAACCCAACTAAGTGTACTCTGGCACATTCGATCTTCTGTGCTATTGTTTTATATTTTTGTCATGGTTTATGAGGTTGCTTTTGTGCTGGTGTTTCCACAGATGACGTGACACACGGATATGAATAACTGATTTCCGTAAAAACATCTTCCCACACTTACTTGGGAGTAAGTTCATTTGGATTCAGTAAGGCATACTTCTGAGTAAACATGCCTACGAGTGGGGTGCACAACAGATGTCTTGGCTGTTACAGTTATGGCTTTTGTCATTGAAAAATGCAATTTTGCATTGTCTTGAGCATTAGAACTTAAGAAGACCATAGAAGAGTCCTGCAGGATCAAACTAAAGGCCAGTAGTGATTAAGTTGGGGCCTGACCTCCTGGTGTTGCTGTGGCTGCATCCCACTGACCGCTACTTCCAAAGGCCTGTCTATTCCAGCATTCAATGGCCAACCTATACGAAACTCACAAGCACAACATGAGAGCAACAGCCCTTTCCTGTTGTGCCCCAGTGAGTGCTATTAAGAGGCAATGCTTATTTATAATCTTATGTTTATATATCCCCAGTTCTCTTCCATCATGAAATCCTCAGCAACTCGTTTGGTCATTTTTTTGCAGCAGACTACCTCTCCAAGGCTCTTCTAAAGTCAAGGCTGTGGCAAAAAGACTTTTTTCAAATACTGTTTATCGTTTGCCGGTATCAATCAGAATTATATAGCTGTATTAGGTGGCAATGGATTATGAGTTGCAATTTAAAGCATTAACTAGAGTTAAAGCAATTTAAAGCATTAACTAGAGTTATTCAGCATATTCGTCACTTAGACAAATTACTGAACTTTAATTGGTTCTGGATTGTCCTCTTCAGAATTACTGATTACCATTACAGATGTGATTGTTGCCTTCCGAAGTAAGAGTTTTGGAATCCATTTTCTAACACTGCCAAAATAATGATGATGATGATGATGATGATGATGATGATGATAATTCCTTGATCAATCCATTCTTGCCAAAATCTTTGCCACGTTCTCCCTGCCACATTCACAAAGGCTGAGATTACTGACTCCAAGCGTTGGAAAAATATCCCAAATTAAGAAATGAACCTGAGATTACAGAAGGCAGATTAAATGGGATTAAGATCTCAACTCCTATCTCTCTTTAAAATTCCTTTGCCAAGGAAGGGGATTCTGTGGGATAAATTACATGGCTTATTATGCTGAAATGCAAATCTTATTAAATACACTTCAGTACTGTGGCACAGGGCCTTAGAAACTTAACTGGCAAAGTGGTTAAGTGGGTGGAATGACTAAGATTAGCACAGACCCATTTTCCTCTTAATGAAGTGGAACCATATCCTCAGAACGAAATAATCCCCTTCAAGAGAACATTTTCTTTTAATTTGCAAATCTTACTGATTTTATTATATATACAGTTTCAAACAAGACAGGAACTTAGAACCCAAGAATGTTCCTCCCAGCAAATGCCTCCATTCATTACCTTCAGAACTGAATGTCCCACACAATAAGCAGCAAAAAGGAAGAAATAAAATTATAATATAAAGACCACTTGGGAGGCAGGAGACAGAAGGAAAAAGCAAAAGTGGCTATGGAAAAAGTAAGTAGGAATTATGCATAGGAGGTTACAAAACCCTCACCCAAATTTCTATAATTTGCACAAGTCTGCATCACCAGTGCTGTAGTGTGATCCTTTTTGCTAACACAGCTTGATTTACTAAAGCATTTCTAGATAAGGCCCTCATGACTGGAATATCATTGAGCTTTTCGGTAATGGCAGAAGAAGAGCTATGTCTTTTATCTGTTTTTGTGCCGGGTTATCCTTTAGATATGCTATGTGTGCATTTCACATTCTGTTTATGAGTTGCTCTTATCTCCACTGATGTTAACCCACACCCTGCAACCTTAAGGTAAAGAACATGATATGAATCCCAATAAAAAAAGTAAAATAATACTAAGAGAAGATTGAATTTTCATGAGGTTCATTTTTCATTTTGAAAATCTAAAAAGCAGTATTATATTGATAAATTCTCCCCCCCCCCCCTTGCAAGATGCCTGTCTTCCATTTTGTATGTTGTGGTTCTAAAGTGAAACTACATTTCAGATTTGAAATCAATATATTTTCAGTGATTTTCAGTGTCAGTTTTTTTTTACCAACCTTTCCCATAGCTATTCAGGCTCTTATTTGGCTACTCATTAATTACCAAGCGTTCTGTATGAGAGGACATACTATGGTATTTCTTGCTGTGTATCTGATGTTCAGTGCATGACCACTAAGTTTTCCAGGTAGCTTTTATTGGCTTGTTCCTCCTTGCCATGACGCAAACATTTCCCATCCCTCCCTCTAGCCTACTTTTGTCAGTTTAGTTTATTATATTAATATATTGCTTCAAACATCCAGAGGCACCCCAAAGCGATTTTACAATATTCAACATTCAAATACAAAATACACACAAAATTCAGTAAAATTGGGAATTGGAACAATCAGAATTAGAACTGTGGGTGTTGGTTGTAAATCTAAATTGAAGTAATTCTTCACTTTCCTTGCATTATAATATTTTAAAGAATATTTATTTATTTCAATAGTTTATACACCACTTAATAACTACCATATTTCTCTAAGCGGTGTACCATAAGGATACAGCTTACAACTTTTAAGTCAGTTAAAATAAGATATAAAAAAAGAACTCATTGGAAGGGAAAGTGAGGCAGAGAGAAGAAAACATCATCAACACCAACAACAGCTGATACCCAAGTGCCTAGCAATATTGGGTGCTTTAGAAACAATAATTTCTTGTTCCTGCTAGGTAGAAAAAGCAAGCTTGCTATGGTGGCGGCTTCTTGGCCAGGAGCAGAGGGCAATGGAATGGTGAAGGAAGCCCTCCAGAGCCTCGGTTGGTTATCAAAACCAATGACCACTACCGGCCCAAGGAAGCCTTCCTACATGCGGTGCCTCATTAAGAGGCTAATTTGTGAACCTGCCGAGAGAGATGTTCCCTATCTGTTTTCTAAGCTAATGTTTCTCCATTATTACTGGGAGGAATGAGTTATTTCCAAATGACAGCAAACCACTGACAGCCTGATAATGTCTTCTAGGGACCCCAAGGGAGCATTTAGTAGCCGTGTCCCTCAAGCTAAATCACAAGATCTTAATAAAGGTTTGGGCATGTTCCTAAAAGGCGGCAAGTTTTCCCTGTAGGGAGATCAGATGCTCTTAACATCTCATAATTTTATGCCCTAAATTATTACACCATAGTAACCTCAGGAAGTTACACATTAATTGCAAAATTAGCGCTCAAGTTTTGCATGCTAATTAGCAGTAGCAGTCTATTTTCTTTATAGTTGGTATGTTATGGCCTGCCTTATCACAGACTCAGTATTCACTGCTATTTTTTTCCGGGTATTTCCAAGCTGTACATTTTTGCTATTTACCCGATTGTATGTCCTTACCCCACAACTTTTGGGGAAAATAACTAAAAATTTCATAACCATTCATGGTTTTTTGTTCACATTAAAAAAACCAACCCAGCCTATTAATCCATATAGACTCCCTAAATATTAAGCTAGCTGTCTTTTTTATAATAATATTGTTTCCTAGGATTTAAAAATCTCACTTGTTAGCCATAAAACAGATTTCTGCTAACAGCTATAAAATCTAATTTAAACCCTTCTGGCATTAGCTAAATAGCTGAAGCAAATTTCTATCTAGCTATGCTGAACATCTTGTTACTGCCGTAAATATATAAAATTCCCTTTGAAGTGATAAAGGTTCAGTAGGATAAATGGGGTCTCTGGAGTCCAATCATTGTAACATCTCTGAGGCCTAACAAATGTTGTTTACATATTTCAAGGATTATGTTTCAAGTTTAAATAAACAGATTAAGCCATGTTTACATGCATTAATTTACCCTTTTATATTATAAAAATGTAAATTTAATTGAGCTGTATTTTCAGGATGTAACAAATGGTTTTACGTTTTCTTTCCCCTAGAGGAATGAACTGCATTAAGTGGGATGATCCAGTTAAAGTAAGGGGCTTGCCAGATTCCATAATCAGCTCCTGATTGCAGGATTCAGAAAGATTGCATCCTGCCAGATTGTCTAGCACATGCATGTTCCTCCCCAGCCCTGGAAACACAGCCCAGTCCCCCAGGAAGAACAATGGGATTTCTGAATAGTCAATAGGATTTGATAGGACTCAAATCCCCAGTCATGGCTGGGACATGCCAGGCCCTACCATTAAACACAATGATGCAGCCGCCTCAGGAAGCAGATATTTTGGGGAAGCAGCAGCAAAATGTTGGGGGATAGTGTTGTGCACACCATATGGCCTGTCCTATATCCCCGCAAGTCAGACTACTGCTCTCAGTGGAAGACACTGACCCATCATCAGATTCAGTTGCCAGTCTGGTCAGATTTTGTACCTAGAACGGGACGAGGTGCCACCTCGACTTTTCCCCTCGGGCAGCAAAATGTCTTGAGCCAGCCTTGACTCATAAGTAGGAGTAAGCTGCAGTAGCATCTCCTAACTTGGGAGGTGGCTGTCACTGCCATTGCCATAAAGTCTGCTTCATTTGTATGTTCCTGGCAAGTTGTGACAGAGGCTCTGGGTGCATGCTGGCCCCTGGCCAATGCTTGGTGTCCATTTGAGCATGCGAAGGGGTCTGCAGCTAGCCCTCTACATTTGGAGCCCAAAGGGTGCGCCATGCTTGATTTTTTGCATCAATCTTGTTCATTAAATAGACCCTCCAAGTCTCCTAATGTGGCCCAGTGTCAGCATGCAACAGCCTAGGCAGGTTGCCAGGGCCCCAGCAGCTCAGTAGGCCCCACTCCTGTGCAAAGACCTTTCCTGGATGCATTCCCACTTTACCTCCCTATTCTAACCAGAGAAATGTTTGCATTATGGAGTTATGAGATCCCCGAGCCAAGGAGTAACTATTCAAACTTTAGAAGACATCTGAAGGCAGCCTTGTATAGGGAAGTGTTTAAAAACATCTTTAATACAGTGGTGCCCCGCAAGATGAAAAACTCGCTAGACGAAAGAGTTTTCCGTCTTTTGAGGTGCTTCGCAAGACGAATTTCCCTATGGGCTTGCTTTGCAAGACAAAATGTCTTGCGAGTTCTTGCGAGTTTTTTCCCTCCCCCCCCTTTTTCTAAGCCGCTAAGCCGCTAATAGCGCTAAGCCGCTAAGCCGCTAATAGCCGTGCTTCGCAAGACGAAAAAACCGCAAGACGAAGAGACTCGCGGAACGGATTAATTTCGTCTTGTGAGGCACCACTGTATTTTATTATGCTTTTATTGGAAGCCGCCCAGACTGGCTGGGGCAACCCAGTCAGATGGTTGGGGCATAATTAATATATATATATATATAATTATTATGGAATAGGATGTCCCTACTTTCATTGGAGAAATGTTGGGGGTATGCATTTGATCCTCCAAATGGTCATTCAAAATTATGCCTGGAAAATATTTGTAAGTATAAACAGTTTTTCTAGCTAAGGCACCGATGAGCACGTAACAATACTATTTTTATGTAAGTGCTGCTTTCTCTGCTCTGAAGTTCCCAGTCTCCCTTTCCTTCATGATGGCTTCCAAAAAATAATCGTTGTTAGAGGACTAGCTTGATCACAGCAAAAAAATAAATAAATCAGAACTGTAGAGCACTTCTGTATATTAGAAAGTGCTACAGGAACCACAAATAATAATAGAAGTAGTGACAGTGACTCACACATACCTTCATTGGACCAATTATTACGTGTTACAAAATAATTCAAACTGACTCAACAGTTCAAAGGAACTACACAGGTTAAAGCATAAAGGACCAGGGATTGCAAATCAGGAACCAGCAGCTCATTCTCAGCACCACAAGAAACTATGGCGGGTTGCTAGAGGATGGCGTCTGTACATTGCTGTTTTTCAGCAGATCCGCCATGGATGGCACAGAAGAATGCCAAAACCAGCTCTGGAAGCAGTGCCAAGTAACATTTGGAACCAATAGGGTTCCACCTGTTCTTATAAAGCTACTGACTTTGGCCTGGATCCTCAATCTCTGCAACGGATTCTCGAGTCCAGACAAAGCTGATCGGCAGCATACCCCTGCTTCTTTATTCCAAACTAACAGCCCAGTTAAAATAGTGGTGGAGAATCCTCATTATTTCCTGCTTCCACGCTGCAGATGGAAAGCTACAACCGAGAAAGGGAAATTATAGAAGATCGCAATGTTAGTTCAGTTGTCAAAATCACTGGGAAACTTTGGACAAGCCACAGCCTCTAATTCCCCTGAAGACCAAGACCAAGACTACATGACTACAGAATTCTTCCTGTTTGTGCCATAGTGGAAAGGCCAATGATATAACGCTAAGAAACAGCAGGCAGGCAGATCTGGGTTGGCTAGCACCCCTGCTGAACCCAACATGTCACTTCAAAGATCTATCTAGGGAACTAACAGAACACAATTTTTAAGGGATATCCTAAACTCAAGTACTACATCTAGTTCAAAGGCAAGAGTTTCGTTGCTGCAGAAATCATTACAATTAACTGTTTTATTGAAGGGTGTTTTGTGGCAACACAAAAACAGTGTTAATATAAATTAGTATTAAAAGTAATGTACTACAGTGGGGATCTTGAGTAATTAATTATGTGACTGCATTATCACAAAGTATATCCAGCCTTCAAGAAGTCAAAAAATAGATCCTGATGCAGTCAAGCCTCTTTTTAGGTGCAAACACAGAAAACAGTAGGCTTCTGCTTATCCTTTCACAAAGGGTGAAAAGTACTATTCAGATTCCATGGCTAGGCTGGCCACTCTGTTTGCAATAAACAGGAAGACAGTTGAGTAATTTCCCCAAATAGCATTTGGAGACAAAAGAAATGGCTGGCAGCCTTCATATATTTCCGAGATATAGCATTGACAGCAACACTGACAACAACAACTAGGACTGATGGAAGGCATGCATGAGCTTTGCCAGCCTCATATGCAGAGAGTAAGGTTGGCTAAAAATGATAGTGCTTGTTTTAATGGTATCTAGAGATGCTTGATAAGTGCATCCCCCCCCCCCTATCCCTGCATAAAACATTCTCTTGGACCAATGTGCAGATTGGAACTTAGGTATCCAACCGATTTTGTACTTCTGCTGCAATGCAATTTTTGGCAGTTTTACCGCATCAAACCATGTATTTTAAATATAAACTATGAGAGGAAATGTATATCTCAATATAAATGGAGACTTCTTCTTTTTTTCAAGTAGCTTAATACAGAATCAGAAAGCACTGGAACATATGTGCAAAAAATGCAAAAGCCAGAAATAGACAGATTAATCTAACCCTAGTAGGAACAGCGGGACGCAGGTGGCGCTGTGGGTTAAAGCCTCAGCGCCTAGGGCTTGCCGGTCGAAAGGTCGGCGGTTCGAATCCCTGCGGCGGGGTGCGCTCCCGCTGCTCGGTCCCAGCGCCTGCCAACCTAGCAGTTCGAAAGCACCTCCGGGTGCAAGTAGATAAATAGGGACCGCTTACCAGCGGGAAGGTAAACGGCGTTTCCGTGTGCGGCTCTGGCTCTGGCTCTGGCCAGAGCAGCGATGTCACGCTGGCCACGTGACCCGGAGGTGTCTCCGGACAGCGCTGGCCCCTGGCCTCTTAAGTGAGATGGGCGCACAACCCCAGAGTCTGTCAAGACTGGACCGTAAGGGCAGGGGTACCTTTACCTTTTACCTAGTAGGAACAGCAGTAAGCATACAGTATATAAAGAATGCATGATGAAAACATGGTTATATTTAACTGTGGATGTTATTTTAAATCATGGAGATTAAAAAAATAAATCTGTTATTAATACATATTTCTTATTAATAACAATAGTAGTAGTAAGAAGGATGCAATTTAGACATTTTTAATTGTGCTGCTTTACATTACTTTTTATTTTAAAAAGTGTTTCCCTTCCCTTCAACCACTGGTCCATTGTCTGCACTGATTGACAGCAGTTCTCCAGATGTTCAGCTAGGCATCTTTCCTAGGTCTATCTGGAAATGCCAGGAATTGAACGCAGGACCATTTGTATGAGAAGCATGTGTGCAAAGTTGTCAGGCATAATTGGTGGGCCCCCATTTATTGTGTAGAGTCACGAGCTACCTAGTCTATGTTTCAAAGGAAAGGTCTAAGCATTGCTCTAAAACACGATAATATAAGAATGCCTTCCATTTTATTTGTATAACCATACAAAATTTTCTGTAAATTTGTACCAAGCCTTTCTCCCTGCCACTGCATTCTAGAAATTATGTCCATCGTGTCTCAGTGAAAGTCAGATCGGATATTTCTGAACCTCCAGGGAAGTGCCAACTAAAAAAAGAAAAATGTCTGTAACAGAAATAAAGTTTTTTGTTTTTTAAAAATTATCAAGCCCCCCCTCCCCCAATTTAAGTTGTTAAAAAAATTGCTGATATTCTGACCTTCTCCCCAAATTCTTTCAAGAGGAAGATGCTGAGTAAAACAATGGGAACAAAAAACCCACCAAACATTTATTGTCAGCATTACCAGTCAGGAATGGCGGGCTTTCTAAGGCCATACAGGGATTAATAAGGTCATGAAAACACTTTACAACCTATGTGAAAACATATATTCAACAGAACTCTTCGTGGATCAAAAAAAAGCGTTGCACTGTTTGCCGATATAGTTCACTTTGCTGAGACTTCGATTTCCCAAATCGGATTGAAGAAATTTCCCCAAGCTGCTTTTAATAATAGCAAGAGACCTGGGAAAGTCCTGCTCCCATTCCAATTTTCTATATCGTTCGGAGCGATGTTACCGCACCATGTGTCTGTGTAGGTTTAATCATTCTCTATCTTCTGCTCAGCTAGCTTTCTCCCCGTAGAAAGGTACAATTAGCTGCTGCACTAATTTATAATAAATAAAACAAAGATCTTGTTAAAAAAAACCAACCCTCCAGTTATCAGTGACTCTCGTTGTGAAGTGCTCGTTGAAATTCTCACTATGGGCCCAGAGAAATACCTGATGCATTGACAAATCCCAACCATTTGGCTTTGTTATAAACAGATTATCATCACATAATACAGGAAAACGGTCGGCTTTAATTGAGGTAGCCAGAGATTTACAAAGCCCACCGCAGCTTTTTCCTATTGATGCTGATAAAGCTCGGAATGAGCTTGCCTGCATTTTCTCTTACATATATCACAACTGACCCAGTTTATGATTTTATCTCATGCCTGCTATACGCATTCCCCTTCATGAGCCAGGGATAAGAAATGAGACATTGGAGGACTCCACATTAAGATAGCGGGTGGTGTAAGGCAGCGATGGGGAGCCTTTGGACCTCCAGATGCTGCTGCATTCTGACTTCAACCAGCCTTGCCCCAACAAGGCCAATGGTCTGGGATAATAGGAGCTGCAGTCTCTGGAGGGCATCAGGTTCTCCATCCTTGGTGTGGCTCTACTTACAGCCCCCGAGTGGCTCTAGTAGGGCAGGGGTAGTCAAGATGGTCCCTTGCAGAAGTTGCTGGACAACAATTCCCATCATCCAGGACTATTGGCCCTGCTGGTTGGGGCTGATGGAAGTGGTTATTCAGCAACATCTAGAAGGCACCATATTGGCTTCCCCAGCGCTAGTGGTTTACCTGATTGTCAGTAACATGCACTGGAAGAACAGAGCCAGTTTTTCATTTCTGGAACAGAGGGTAATAGTCAGCTAGATTTTACTCAGAGTAGGCCTTTTGAAATGAATGGTCCTAACTTCCTCATGTGTATTCATTCCAATGGGACTACCATGAATAAAATCTACAAACAAGTAAAGGCTTTAAATCAGGGTTTCCCAAACTTGGGTCTTGTTCGGGACTGTTTTGGGACTACAATTCCCATCATCCTTGACCACCGGTCCTGCCAGCTAGGGTTGATGGGAGTTTAAATGGACAACAAGCACATAATGATTTTATTGAGATTTGGTACTCATTTATTTGCCTTTGAAAAAAAGGTTCTTGCATTTTTTATTTGGGAGCCAAGGGGGAGGAGGGATATTACTTTGGCTTTTGCAGTCATTGTTATTTATTGTCTTGTAATAAAATAATAATAATAATTTGCAAGAGAAAGACAGCAAAGCACACTTAGCTGAATGCCACCCATTATCTGGAAGTAGCAAGCAAGCCCCAAGTGTCGGCAAAATTCTGCTGGTTGGTTGGGTTTCCTAATAGGTTGACAGGTGTGGTTCTAAAAAACTTGTCCTTGCTTTGTGGGCAGCCACCTGTCCTTCCCTATACAGTGGTAACTTGGGTTAAGAACTTAATTCGTTCTGGAGGTCCGTTGTTAACCTGAAACTGTTCTTAACCTGAGGTACCACTTTAGCTACTGGGGGCTCCCGCTGCCGCCGCACGATTTCTGTTCTCATCCTGAAGCAAAGTTCTTAACCTGAGGTACTATTTCTGGGTTAGCGGAGTCAGTAACCTGAAGCATCTGTAACCCAAGGTACCACTGTAGCCCACACACCTGACTGCACGTATTATTATTATTAATTAAATTTGTATACAGCCCTTCATATGAAGATCGCAGTGTGGGTTAAACATTAAAATTCACAAAGAGGACACAAAATATATCATAAAACAGAAACAAACCAATAAGCTCCCTCCCACAAACAAATTTTAAAGGTCATAGAATGTTTATCAACCAAAGGCCTGGCCATAGAGAAATGTTTTCGCCTGGCGCCTAAAGATATGTGATGAAAACACCAGGCGAGCCTCCCTGGGGAGAGCGTTCCACAAATGGCAAGTCACCTCAGAAAAGGCCTGTTCTGATGTTGTCACCCTCTGGAGGCACACAAAGAAGGGCCTCAGATGGTGATTGCAGGGTCTGGGTCAGTTCCTATGGGGAGATACACTCCCAGAGATAATAACTATTTAAAAGGTAATTTGCTTTATTAAATGTGATAACTCTGTACTTGGAGCTTGCTGGGCTCATCTGTCTCAGGACCATAATGCCACAGTGCTGAGTTTTTACTCCCTAGGCCCAATGAGAAGCAACCAGCAATTCATTTAGCACCAAAGTAAGGATTCGGGCAGAAATATTGCCGTGTTGACCTTATCTAGGAGCTGTAAAGAATCCTTTCTGCTGCTTTAAAGGATTGAAGTGTTAACAATAGAAGACGATGCTGCCCTAGAAAGCATTCTAATAAGAGCAACAGTTTGATCCCTAAAGGAACGAACAATGAAGCCTCTATTCAATCCACTCTGGAAGAAGAAAGAAAGGATGACATACGGAAATGGACACACTCTGCAACAGGAGAAAAGGCTATTTTCACTCGGGAAAAGAGAGTTGGGAGAGAAATAAGCATACTAAAAACCCACTGCTGCACATATCTGGGTTTATATTCCTGCAGCAAAAGAAACCACCAATTCAAAATTAGCGTCTTAGCAGTATGATGGCTATTTAAAAACGACGACAACAATTTGCTGCTATCCCAGTTGGTGCATGTGTCTTAGACAAACCCCAGGCTTGACTTTGCTGTCACTCCTCATGTGGGCATTCTCTGATAGTCTGAACCAGGGCCATGATCACAAAAAAACACAAGAGAGGGGGTCATAATGAGCCTTTGCCTGCATTTAAGCATTTCTGAAGATCAGCAGCGATATGAGCACATGCCAATGTGCAACTGATCTGCGAGATCTGCACTGATATGCTCCTGTACAACAGCCTTCCAAGTACTGCTTGCAATTGGAAACAGAGCTGACAGCACCATGATATAAATTTGTGTGAAATGGCTTGATTTCTATGCACTGCTATATCGCGTGATATAATAATCCCATGTAACATGATGGAGAATGTATTGCTTACCTTCCTATTTATAGCAACACCATCTTCACAATCCAGCACAGCACAATCCACATCGACAGATGAAATTTTCCGTATCTTCCTCTCATCGTCAGCTGGCACGTAGAGAACAGCCCTTCGGGGTATGTAGCTACGAGACGATGTCAGGCAATAACCAAGCTTAGGAGCATTAAAAGGCAGAAAAGGACTCCTTCTGTAAAAAAAAGATGAGCTCTCTATTAATCTCAAGCTGTACTTCTTAAACGCTTTCAAGAAGTTCCACTGCCACTTTAATTACTGACAAGAACGGCTTACTTTGTTAACATCTGCATGCCGCCTTAACTCCAAGGGTAAGTAAAGGTAAAGGGACCCCTGTCCATTAGGTCCAGTCGCGACCGACTCTGGGGTTGCGGCGCTCATCTTGCTTTATTGGCCGAGGGAGCCGGCATACAGCTTCCGGGTCATGTGGCCAGCATGACTAAGCTGCTTCTGGCAAACCAGAGCAGTGCACGGAAACGCCGTTTACCTTCCCGCCGGAGCGATATCTATTTATCTACTTGCACTTTGACATGCTTTCGAACCGCTAGGTTGGCAGGAGCAGGGACCGAGCAACGGGAGCTCACCCCGTCGCGGAGATTCGAACCGCCGACCTTCTGATCGGCAAGTCCTAGGCTCTGTGGTTTAACCCACAGCGCCACCCGTGTCCCTTAACTCCAAGGGTAGGTAGGGGTATCAAAAAGGTAAATCCCAGGTGATGTGATGTAGATCAGCAAACATTTCTGACTCCCAGTTGATTAACCATGGTAACAAAAAAATACACGCACTTTATATCACCTTGTTGAAATCAAGAAATCGGGGATGGAGGCGGGGATGACAAGGAATAATTTGTGTGTGTGGAAGGACGCTCAGTTCAGTACTGGTAATCAAAACAAAGTCCTGGATTCAGAATCGGATCATGCTAAGCATATGTCTCATACAGCACTTCTTCAAACAGCACATAGTTAAGTTATGGAAGTCGCCTACAGAGAATGCAGTGATGACCACCAACTTTGATGGCTAGTGTAAGAAAAAATGGAGTAGCTCTCATGAGGTTCATGTCACTGTGTCACAGAAGGCCCATAGCTCAGTGGCAGAGGGCCTGCCTTGCATACACAAGGTCCCTGGTTCAACTCTTGACACCT
The DNA here is from genome assembly GCF_951804945.1 of Podarcis cretensis. Lineage (NCBI taxonomy): Eukaryota > Metazoa > Chordata > Lepidosauria > Squamata > Lacertidae > Podarcis > Podarcis cretensis. The sequence goes on from NC_137173.1 coordinate 85,752,940, forward strand.
CCAGTCAAAGCCAGTGCTGAAGAACTGCTGCTAGCTCAGTGTAGGCAACACTGAGCTGGCAGGACCAATGCTCTGACTCGGTATAAGGCATTGTTCTTTGAGTTCAAGCTGATGACTAATTGAGACTGCACACACATCTACCTGCTAGTGGGCATCACTGAATTATGATGGAGCTGACTTCCAGTAGACATGCATAGGATTGACCTGTAAATGTGACAGCTAACACTGGCCAAGGACATGTGATGCCACTGCTGCCCATCTGCCCATTTGCAAAGCCCAGAGCAACATGGGTCCAGGATATCTCAAGGACCGCCTGAACTCTTATCATTCAGCTCAATCACCAAGATCCTCTGCAGGAGCACCTTTGGACGTTGCCTGAGTTGGTGAGGTTTGTTTGACAACAATGGGGAATGAGACTTTATTGTCATCAGCCCAGTCCTGTGGAACACCCTGCCAATAGAAATTCAGCAGGCATCTGCTGAAAACCTTTCTGCCATGTCTCTGCAGGCAGTTAAGAATACATCCCCAACAATGGTCAACTGATGCTTGCTTTTAATTATTTTTACTTGGTCTTAACTGATTATGATTTTATTGTTTGGTTTTATCTTTATATTGTTGTAAACAGCTAGGTTTTTTATGACTCAGCAGTATATAAATATTTTTGCAAACAAACAAACGAATGCCAACCATGACCCAGAGTCACCATCACAGCAATTTGCTATCTTGTGATCTCCTCCACTGAAGACAGAAAGCACTACAGGGCCACAGATGCAAACATTGGGCAAATTAAGGGGAATAGTTTTGTTTTACCTATATCCCCACCCAAGTCTTGTCTCCTGAAGTTTCGCAGGATGATGGGTTTATACGCAGTACCTAGGACACAGACTTGTTCTTCTCCTGACTCTCCATTTCTATAACTAGGGCTTTGCTGCTTTGGCAACTTCAAAATTCTACACTTCAGTATCTCAGATTTTTTGCTTAGAAGAACTGGGTTCTGCAACCTGTGGGAAGTGCTTAAATTAAGCACCTACTTGCTGGTTTTGAGTAACGCATTTTCATTCTGTAGTTAAGTCATATCAAAGGGAAGATGGTGCATCTTGTTCCAGGTTCCCTCTGACTGCCCCTGCCACTTTCAGAGATTTCCCAGGCATTGGCAATGACATGAAATTATAAAATGCCCCCATTTACGCAACTCTCTCGTATGAAAAGAAGAAGAACATTTAAATGGTTTGTAACAAACACCAACAAGTCTTGGGCACACACGCAAGTGAGCCAACTAGAGAATCAGACTATTCAGAGCTGCAGAAAAGGCTGATTTTTTGCAGACTAATAACCCCAGTTATTGGCCTAACATTTTAATCGTTTTGTTCCAATGGCTTGTTTCTCACAGAATTAGCAACAATGAATGGCTAAAATACCTCAGATCATATATGTCTAATTGCAGTCAAGAGCAGCTCTTGTCTGCATGTACATTTCAATTTACCTCTGGGGATAATGTTTGTTAATTGTATTTCTTTTATATGCTGGTGGTGGAGGGGGGAGAAAGCTGCTTACTCAAAAAGGGGCTAAGTGTTCCCTTCTATCCCTTTGTTCGCACAAGAAGCTAAAGTCACTTCAAGAGGCACTTAATCCCATCATCCATGGTTACAATTGCCTTACAGCGCCAGTCAAAAAGAATCCGAAGTAAATGCAGCTATATTATGTAATTAAAAGAAATTCAGGTAGTTATTGCCAGGGGCACTTTCCAGGTCCAAATACGTAAAATGGCACTGCAGGGATCCTAAATACTGTAGTGTTTTAAATCTGGTCAACCACAATATCGCACAGATCAAGAGGAGGAATATGCAGAAAAGGAAAACGCCTCTCTCCTAGTGTGCATTGTGAAGCAAGAGGAAAGAGGAGAGACTTTCTGACCTTTGAAGTGGCAAGAACCTACAGAAGCCCATCTGAAAAGGGAAATAAAAATATCAAGAGGAAGAGAAACAAACAGACTTATTACAGAAGGCCCCAGTTCCAATTGTAATTGTTAAAAACGATGTAATATATAAAAAATTGAATCATCTTTAATGCTTTTGTTCAGGTTATCCAGTGTTCAAAATACACATTTCCTTCACTATTGCAGAGGAGCCTGGCATAGCATTTGATAGCTGCCTGTAAAGCGCTGATCTTAAAGAGATTTACTAGAAAGTTTAGCGTCACGAGTCTAAAGTTAATTTCAAGGAATTGGTGGCCAATTAAGGAAGCAACATGTTTGATATCCAGATGTTTCACAGCAGTTGATCTAGCAACTCCAAATGGTGTGGATTTAGCAACATTCTCTAATTAAGTTGATACAGAAACCAAAACCATGCCAACCAACATATCAAACACACACCTTATATATATAGTTTTCCTGCTTTTTCCCCCTTATAACAAACAACTGCTTGGAAGTTTGTTTTTTCAAAACAATGTCACAGCCTCCTTTTCCATCAGATTGTTTCAGTGGAAGATTAGAAGCTGGGTTCTGAGGGTTTGGGGAACTTGAGCTTTTAAAAACACAACCTTAGAAACACGATTCAGTCCATAATATGGCCTCCATAATGAGCCTCATATTCTGCTGCAAATAAGAGATTGACTCTGCTAAAACAGATGGGCACAAACAGGTTCAAGTCGACTGTAAGTGAAATCAGCACTAAGGACAGTGTCTCCAGTTGAAACTGCCTACAATGATTAAAATAGCTATTACAAAAGCCCGAGAAAGTACACAGTCCAGTGCAAGCAACAGAAAAACACGGGGGAAAGGGGTTAGTAATGCTATTTTTAAAAATTAACCCCAGCAATGACAAACCCTGGATCTCAAAGGAACAGATTGGGATCGGTGACACCACAGAGCTGTTGCCTGCTGGAAAACCAAACCGGTAGCAAGAGAGAAAAAGGGAGGCTTCCAAGTGACCCTCTGGAAATAAACTGCTAAAATAAGTAGGTTTATTCTTACCGGAGATATAAGAATATAAACGGTGCATGAAACATCACTGGTTACCTTGCTGTTGTTTTAAAGGATGCACAACAAGGCAGCAGAGAACCCGAGCTGAAACAATAACACCAATCAAATGTTTTAATCTAAAGTCTTTGTTTATTTTTTGTGACACTTTAACAACATCCTCCATACATTTACTTGGATGCTAAGTTTCCTGATTTCAAATGGAACCTAAGTCTGCTTATAACTGTAGTCTTCAATTATTTTCTCCCGCTTGATGTCACAATATCATCAATTTAAAAATGATGTATGTAGAAAAAAGGGTGGTGGAATCCTTTCAAGGAATGATAGGACAAACTACAAACCGATAGAGAACTGACAAAGGCCTAGAATAATTGATCTCAACCATAAAATGATGAAGTACTACCATAGGTTAAATAGTTAACCAAGACCACTCCCCTCCCACTAGGTCTAACCCCTATGACCTTTCCTTTAACTCATCAAGTAAATAATCTCCATGATACTGACATTGCGGTTTGCAAATATCAAGGGCTCTTCCAAACATCTTTTCATTTAAAGCAGAGGAGGACACAATCTGGAAGCAGTGCAATTTCATCAAAGTTGCTTTTATTGAATTGTTTTCAATGGAAGCTAAGCACTCTCACACAGGAGACCGAGGCAAGTAATTTGTTGAGAAATTTAAAAAAGGAAAACTGTAAGACTTGGGAGTAAGAGTCCTGGGTTTCAATGGAATTTAAGTAAGGTAGTTCTCTTTAGCCCTCTAGAAAAGTAAGCTGAGATCAATTACTTCCAGGTACAAATCCTTTGATATAGATTGATATGATTCTTATAACTCAGGAGTCACCAACCTTTCTGGACCAGAAACACATTCCAATTTTTGGGAGAGTGTTGGGGGTGCCAGTCACAAAATGGCTGCCATGGGGAAGGATGGCATAACTCAAAATCAGAGAGAGAACTATCCTGACAACCTTATGCTTATTACAGGAAGTAAGCAATGCCCTGACTGTGGACATCAAACAATAGTGTTTGCACACACACACTGATGGTGTTGCTGCCTAACAACAAGGGAGAGCGTTTCTTGGTACCATGGAAAATGGCATATCACACCCACTCTAATTTCACAGAAATCTCTTAGAAGGTACATGCACATTTTGCCCCACAAATTTATTTTAAGAGAACTGCTTTTTCTTTAAAAAACAAATTAACTCAAAACTGGGGAACTTCCCTGGGGCATCAATTAAATCCTTCACGGGCTCCACGGTGCCCACAAATGTCAGATTGGCAACCCCTGATATAACCCAACAAAAATACCATTTAAGCACCAATCCTATACCCACTTACTTAGGAGAAAGTCCTATTTAATTCAACAGGACTTACTTGACTAGATATACATAGACATTGTTAGCTGATGTGCCACAATCTCTCTCACCCATTTTTAACAATTTCACCATTTCATTAGCTTCTATCTGATTAAACTAGAAGAAATGAAGAAAACATGCATTTGTATGACCATGCTATTTTCAAATAAAATACCTAATAATGGACATGAATCTGATATAACTGAGGATCCATAATATATGGTCCTGTTGTTTCGATTCTCCCAAAAGCTGCAATTCTGTTTCTATTCTACGTAGCCCAGTCTATTCAAATGCCATGCAGTCCTTGCTTGCATCAGTTTAATTCTTGCCACATAAGTTATATCCAATATGAATGGACATGGCCAATTTTGTGACATGAAGCTATCCACCAAAATGTTATAAATTTGACATAAAAAACAAGTTAACTGACAGAAAGGTTTGTGAACATGCTGATGATGTTAGACTATGGCTTCCACTGCATATGTAGAGTACACAATAATACAAGTCACCGACAGTCATAAACAAAAGTCATTCTGTATTTTCATTTACCACCTGCATTTTGAAGTAATTTGCATTGGTTAAATCCATGTAGGTTAGATCTATCAATGACTACAAGCCCGGTTGGCTAAGTGCAACCTCTTTATTCCAATTTAACATGCCTCTGATAACCAGATGGTTGGAATAAGTTTGAGATGCCTATCATCTCTGTAGCCTGATTGTGGATTTCCAAGGGCATCTGGCTGGATGCTATTGGAAAACTATGGGAAAACTGGCTAGAAGCTATTGGAATATTGAGCTAAACTGGCCCTGGTGTGATCCAAGCAAAGCATGTTCTGATAACCATAATAGCAATGCATTACCATACTTCACAAGTGAATAAATGGAAACATATTTTTGAGGGGGGAAATGTATTGAAATGACTTAAATTCATTTACCACCCCCCATATCCAGGAACTGAAACAAGTATGAAGCAATATCCTCACATATTTAATAAAATATTATTTTATCTATCGCACGACTCTCAAGTACAATGTAACAATGGCTTATCAAATCCCCAAGGCTGCTAAATTCTCAATTAGCAATTCTCAATCAAAAGGATCCTTCCCCTTTCTTTCTATCTATCCCAAGAGTCAGTCTCTCATTGTAATTAATTTTTCAGGGCTTTTAATTATAGAAATGGAAAATCATACTCAAGTCGTATTAACTGGAAAAGAATGATACGATATCCCATGAGTTTACTACATACTTCGCAATTCACTCTTTACAGAAACCTTTTAATAATAATTACAGGCACAATAAGCAAGATAACTACCATATTAGGCTCCAGAACTGAGCCCCAATAGCATATTATGAAGATGGATATTCTGGATCATTTTATAAGAATACTGAGGTGGTACCTGCTCTGAAATAACTGCACCACACGTAATACCAAGGTGAAAAAACAGTGCAGAATTAAGAATGAATAGTTCCAGTTATTTGTTTGAAAAAAGAACCTAGTCTCAAAAGTGCACAGCAAAGTCCTGAAAACACAATCCTGGCTCAAACAGCATAATGCTCATCTCAGTAATTCTGACAACAACCCTGTAAGGTAGGTTAGTAGTATTACAGTAACTTACGAGGGGGTTACGTTCTGGGGATTGTACCTAATGCCAAAATCGTGTATGGTCAAAAAAACATTGGGTGCAATGATGGGTGGGACTGCCAAAGTCTCTCCCCCGATGCCCACCCCCTTCCCAGCCCCTTTTAATTAAAACTTCTTTTTTTGGCCAAATATGTAAAGCTGAATGTGCACAAATAAAATGCACGTAAATTGTGGGCTTATTATATTCCCATTTAGCAGCTCAAAGCTGAGGGTGAGAGAGTAATGACTTGCAGGTTGCACATTGATAGCTGATTAAACAAAGGGAGCAACCCCATACACAAGAAGCTGGCATAAAGGTAAAGGTAAAGGGAACCCTGACCACTAGGTCCAGTCGTGGCTGACTCTGGGGTTGCGGCGCTCATCTCGCTTTATTGGCGTACAGCTTCCAAGTCATGTGGCCAGCATGACTAAGCCGCTTCTGGCGAACCAGAGCAGCACACGGAAACGCCGTTTACCTTCCCGCCAGAGCGGTGCCTATTTATTTACTTGCACTTTGAGGCGCTTTCGAATTGCTAGGTGGGCAGGAGCAGGGACCAAGCAACGGGAGCTCACCCGGTCACAGGGATTTGAACCGCCGACCTTCCGATTGGCAAGCCCAAGAGGCTCTGTGGTTTAACCCACAGCGCCACCCGCGTCCCACCAGCATAAAGTAACACCAGATCCAAAGTCCATTCAGTATTGCTGGCTGAATTGGTCTGAGCCTGGCAGAAGAAAAACAAGACTTTAAAATAGGGTTTTAAGTTACACCAGCCTTTTTTTTCTCTGGCTTAACTTGCTCCTGGTTGCCAAGTCACAAGACTGCGCTGAATAGGCTTAGGATTCAGCCTAAGTCCCTCTGGTCCCACCACAACCCTTTTGGGGGGTTTACAGCATCTTAAGATCCATCAGATTCTGCTCTCTCAAGTGGGTACTGGCTGCACCTGGATGGGGGAGATATGTCAGTGTTATCTCTAGATGAGCTGAGGATGAGGGAATTAAGTCAGTGTGGCCTGGGCTGGACCAGGAATCTAGACCAGCCAGAGAGCTGCTGAATCTTAGCCTTGCTCGTTAATTTTATTCCATAAAATAAACTTGGCCCAGTGGCAGATTGGCAACTAGTGCCAACTTCTAAGCACAGGTGTTATATGCTTATAAGACCTCATTCTTGTCAGCAATCGCGCTGCAGCATTCTGCACTAACTGCAGCTTCTGGATGAAGCGCAAGAGAAGCAGTAATCCAAATTGCAGTAATCCACCCTTGATGTAATCAGCGCATGAATTACTTTGGCCAGGCTCTCCTGGTCCAAGAATGACTGTAGCTGTCGAGCCTCAATTCCCCATAAACCCAGAAGCTCTTGGTACAGGATTGCTCCCTAAGGCCCTCCAAGCTGATGATTTAGTTCCTTAGATAGTCAATCAGTAGCAAAGCTAGAACTGAATCCATCAGACTTATAACTGTTTTCAACCCTTTTAAACTATAATTGTTCCAGGGAATTACAACCAAAACCAAGACACAAAGTAAGCAGAAACGCAGATGGTGGCCAAGGATCAATATAATCTACAATAATAAAAGTAGACACGGCTTGATGAAAAGAAGTAAATTAGCAATTAGCAAATTTTAAAAACCACCCCCCTTCAGTCCCAAGGGTCATTTGCAATAAAAAGAATAAACAAACACTTACTTGTGTGTGTAAGGTGTTTTTTTTTTAAATTAAAACTAAACAGCTCTAAAGGCCAACTTGCTCACCACAGCTATTTTTGTGTGTCAACTTACAAAGTACATATGCCCCTATTATGCACACAGTGGGAGTCTCTTATCTGTCTTTCACAGGTGCCATCAACTTGCGTGGCTATGATTGCTACTATCAACATCCATTTGGGTAACAGTGGATCACAATAAAAACCAATTGAAACTAGCTCTAAATGTTAAGAACCAAAAGTTGTTCTGTTCCCAGCAGGTCCCAGTTTCTTGGATCTTCTCTACTCTTTTTTTAAAAATCCACAAACCTATAGGCAGAATTCCATCATCAGCACCTTCCAACACTGAATCTGTGATAGTCCCCTTTCCTTTTTTCTTCCTTAAAAACAGATCTACAAAGCCAACATCCTCTTCTTCTAGATCGTTCTCAGTGACAGAGAGTGAAGGAGATGGAGACAAGCCATTGCACTGAAGACATGCCTAATTTGCCCATGAAAAGTGTTAAAAAGTAATCCAGCCTCTCTAGGGAGTAAAGGCATTTTAGGCACTCACTATCATTAATTTAAAGTGCAAAGGATGGGGCCCAGTAACAACCGAGGACACAAAAGACCCCAGGATAAGAAACTGGCTGAAGAAGAACACAATGTGATTTTTGTTTCTGGCTACACACCCACAATGCTGGCTGCCAAACTTCTTTTGCAGTGTTTAACACTGTGGGTTGGAACGTAAATCCGATGATTTCGACAGGACTGACTACTGACTACTGAGGAATTAGGATTCAAAGAATGAAGCCACTAGTTCAGATCACCCAAGGGTGCTTTCGAGCTCAGGGCTATCAGACTGCAGCCCACACTGCAAAAGCAGTTCCTGGGACGGGTTAGAGGACTGCAGTTCAAAGAGGGGAAAGGACAAAAGGCTTGTCAAAAGTCTTGGCTGTGCTTGAAGCAGAGGACCATAGAGAGCTTCCTTGCGCCAGATCAGACTATTTGTTACCCCAGCTCAGCATTGTCCACTATGGTCTTAGACGGGGGTCTTTTATCTCATGTGCTATCTGACCCTTTCAACTGGAGATGAAAGGGACCTTCTACAAGCAAAGCATCTGCACTGAGCAATGAGCCCACCTAAATACGATGGTCAGCACTTTGGGTCAGCCCACAGTATTTAAGCTTGTAGGAATGAATAGCAAGGCTTTACTTTCATGGAGGAAAGGCAAAAGGTGAACACAGGGACATCATTGTGTTAGTGGGCTTAGGCAGCTCCAAGCCTCTGATATAATAATAATAATAATAATAATAATAATAATAATAATAATTATTATTATTATTATTATTATTATTATTATTATTATTATTGGGACGTGGGTGGCGCTGTGGGTAAAACCTCAGCGCCTAGGACTTGCCCGATCGCATGGTTGGCGGTTCGAATCCCCGCGGCGGGGTGCGCTCCTGTTGTTCGGTCCCAGCGCCTGCCAACCTAGCAGTTTGAAAGCACCCCCGGGTGCAAGTAGATAAATAGGGACCATTACCAGCGGGAAGGTAAATGGCGTTCCGTGCGCTGTGCTGGCTCGCCAGATGCAGCTTGTCATGCTGGCCACATGACCCGGACGTGTCTGCGGATAGCGCTGGCTCCCGGCCTCTAGAGTGAGATGAGCAGTCTGTCAAGACTGGCCCGTACGGGCAGGGGTACCTTTACCTTTACCTTAATAATAATTTATTTATTTTTACCCCGCCCATCTGGCTGAGTTTCCCCAGCCACTCTGGGCGGCTTCCAATTGAGTGTTAAAAACAATACAGCATTAAATATTAAAAACTTCCCTAAAAGGGGGCTGCCTTCAGATGTCTTTTAAAGATAAGATAGCTACTTATTTCCTTCACATCCTTGCCACACTTCCTCCTGCATATGTAGCCTTTATCCTGGGTTCTTCATGATGCCAGCCTGTGACGCAATGTTGGGAGCAACTGGGATAGGTAGATAGGTAAGATGTATTGGAATTATACTGCTGTACAGTGGTGCCTCGCAAGACGAAAAGAATCCGTTCCGCGATTCTCTTCATCTAGCGGTTTTTTCGTCTTGCGAAGCAAGCCCATTGACGGCTTAGCGGCTTAGCGCTATTAGCGGTTTAGCGGCTTTTAGCGGCTTATCGGATAAGCGGCTTAGCGGCTTAGAAAAAGGGGGAAAAGGGGGGGGGAAACCACAGGAACTCGCAAGACATTTTCGTCTTGCGAAGCAAGCCCATAGGAAATTCGTTTTGCGAAGCACCTCCAAAACGGAAAACCCTTTCGTCTAGCGAGTTTTCCGTCTTGCGAGGCATTCGTCTTGCGGGACACCACTGTACTCAGATGGCTTCTCCAAGTAGCAGAGGGGCAAAACACTAGGTTTGGTTTTCCTTGGAAGGAGTTCACTAGAGGAATGCCTAGTTTCAAGTATTTCCTAACCATTTGCAAGACTTAAGGAAGGTCATCTAACAATTCTTATAGAAATACATCCAATGGATGTGGCCACTGGAATATCCCAGGCTATTAACACTCATGACTCAAGGTTACCAATGTCTTATTCACAGGAATCTGATAGTAAACACACAACACTGCATTGTTACATGTTATTTTATTTAACATGAAGCAACCTGACCACACCAATTCCTTCCTCCCCCCCCACCTTGACCCAGAGGCACAAGTTGAGGATGGGGGAAGCAGGTGTGTCCATTAACAATGAGGTATAAAGAACAGAAAGATGAGAGCCAGGACAAGGATTAAACTCTTTCAGTAATCCACCAAGGATTCTTATTACCTTGGATGCAATCCACAACAGTTGCTACCTGAAAATGTGCAAGGCAACCAACAGAAAAGGTCCCAAGCAACTCTGTTTGTGAAATTTCTCACAACATGCTATCAATTCTTTGGAATAACCCAATCTGGAAGGACCTGTCTCTTAGGGTCCATTAGTAGATGGCGTAAAGCAACCCACTGCAGACTTTTTCACAGTATCATTGCAGATGATGGCTGGAAGCAAGAGTTTATGTGGCTTCACAATGTTTGCTGTGTTGCTCTATGGCATTGCAGAAACCTGAATAATTATGCAGATTCTGGTCATGTCACTTCTAAAAGGTGTACCAATTCTGACTTGTTGCCTGCACATATATCATAGTTGCTGGAGAGCACAGGAGGAAATAGATGATTCTCATGTTTGAAGTACTGCTCAATATTAATATCATACCACAGATTCACCAGGAAAAGCCTTGAAAAAGAGTCTTCAGGTAGTTTTCTTATTACTTCTTCTCGTCTGGTGCACTGAAAGAAGACATTTTCCTGGGTATAAGCTCCTGTTAGCAAGTTGTTCCTCAACAAAGGGGCTGTACAGATTTTTTTTAATGTTATTTTATGTTACCAGTTCTCTCTGCAGAAGCTGTCCTCTCAAGAATTTCTTTGTCTGCAATGACCCAGATGCCAATAACATCAAGGTCTTGACCAGTTTCCATAAACGGATTGCCAAGCTCTGTGAAGCAAACCCTCACATATTTCCCCCCTTGCTGATTTAAGGACACTACAACTTCTCAGTTAGTTCATGTTTTTCTAGACTACCAGAAAAAAAGCATACACAGAGGAATAATAATAAAATGGCATGAAGGGGTGGGAGAACAGGGGGGGAAAGGCCAGCAGCCCTTGTGAGAGTCTTTGGGTATAGGACAGGTTGCCAGAGACAGCGATCGGAGGAGGCAAGAAAGACTTGTGGAGGGGTTTGGAAAGACAATGGAGGGGTTTGCAGTGCAGAGGAGGTGGTTGGCAGAGCTTCAGACTGCAGAATGGCCTCAAAATGCAAGACATAATGATTGTCATCAGCTGCTGAGAAACCAAAGAACAAGAGAAGTTGGCTGTGCTGGACTACTTGACGGATGGCAAATATGTGCGTGTTGTGGCATGCAGGTTCGGCTGCATGAGGAGATCTGTGGGGCTGTGGCAACAAGTGCAAAGGTGACCAGCCAGGTGCAGGACAACGCTTTGGTGAACACGGAGAAGGCACTGGATGGAAAAGGAAGAAGAGTTTGGATTTGATATCCCGCTTTATCACTACCCTAAGGATTCCTGAAGCGGCTAACATTCTCCTTTCCCTTCCTCCCCCACAACAAACACTCTGTGAGGTGAGTGGGGCTGAGAGACTTCGAAGAAGTGTGACTGGCCCAAGGTCACCCAGCAGCTGCATGTGGAGGAGCGGAGACGCAAATCCGGTTCCCCAGATTACGAGTCTACCGCTCTTAACCACTACACCACACTGGCTCTCACGACATGAACCAGAAACATACTTTTGTGGATGGCAGCATCTTGCACCAAAAGCCTCTATGACCACTTCAAACCTTCCACCCACAGATGGGGACCAGCCTGCCAAGGAATTGAAAGCCAGCCCAGGTTGGCTTAACATCTTTAAGACCCATTTCAACCTGAAGAACATCCAAACGACAGGGGAAGTTGCACCCACAGACAGAGAGGCTGCAAAGATGTGCAATGCACCACTAACATGGCTGCTGCATGACAAGGCATACCTTCTAGAGCAAGTCTTCCGACGCAGACAGGGCTTTTCTGTAAGAAAATGCCAGAGTAGACTTATATTGCCAAAGCTGAAAAGCAAGCCCTTGGCTTCATCACTGCAAAGGATCGAGTGACTGTGCTGCTCTGTGGCAATGTGTCTGGTCACTTAAAGCCAGGCTTGCTATACAAACCACCCTGTGCCCTAAAAGGCAAGAACAAGAACCTGCTTCCTGGGTTTTGGCAATCCAACAAAAAGGCCTGGGTGACTTCGTCGTCATTTCTGGACTGGTTCCACTACATCACTCCAGAGGCATTCCCTTCAGGAGAAGCACCTGCAGATTAAAGCAATGCTGGGCATCTTGAGAGACTCCACTTTGCACACAGTAAGGGAGAGGTTGTCTCCTGCCCCATATCCCCCAATACAACCTCTCCCTCATCCAGCCTCTGGATCAAGTTGTGATTTGCTGCTTCAAGGCTGCTTACGTGAAGCTCAACTGCTCCTGAATGATCAATGCGATGGACGCCGATCTGGATCGTCCATTGCATCACCTACGCCAAGCAGGCAGTGGATGCAATCAAGCCTGAAACAGTGAGTGCATGCTGGTGGAACGTGTGGACAGAATGGGTGCAGGAATTCAAGGGATTTCCAAGCACTGCCACCGTGGTGGAGAACATTGTGCAGATGGCCAGGCACGTTGCTGCTGGTGGCTTTGTTGACGTCACTCAGTAAGAAGTGGAAGAGCTAATGGAGGCCCAACAGGTATTGAAGAGTTGCAAGAAATTGCCAGATCAAGCTCAGAATAGAAAGCTGAGGATGAGGATGGTGAGCATGATCCAGCAAGCTGGAACCTGCATAAAATGTTCCAACTCTTCCAAGTCATAAATCATGCAAATGATCTGTTTGCACAGTTTGACCATGGAGAGCAGCCTTAAGACGATCTGTGGCATCACAGGCACTCTGAGATGGTACAAGGAAATGTTTGATGAGCTCAAGAGACAACAGCAGCAGCAGCAGCTGCTGCCAATCACCACATTCCTCACAAAGAAACCAGCAGCAGTAGATGTGCCCAGACAACCCATCTCTGGATCTGAACCACAGCCAAGCACTTCTGGCTACTGGTCAACCCCCCTAGTCCTCATATCATCTGCAGCAGCATCCAGTGAGGGAGAGGAGAAAGACAACTGAGAAGACTGAGAGCTGCATTTGTCCTTCACCGGTAAGTGTAGCGATTTTTTTTAAAAAATCACAATTTGCTGGGAGAGAAACAAACCACGAGGGCTGGTTTGCTAAGTCAGTACAGTGGTTTGTTTTCTCTAGGCTTGGCAAAGGATGGAGCAGGGTGGGTGCAACCTGAGCAAAATGCACCTGCGCATTGTTTGTTCACCGTAAACCATAGTTCATTTCAGACTATGGCTTCCCATGATGTTTGGATGGTACCAATGCCTTGTTTTATAATAACTTTTATTTGTACTTACCATGAATAATTTAAAGCCAGGAAAACTACCTGTATTCATTATCACCTGGACTAATGTATGTCAGCTTATTTGCACCTAGGTTTGATGAAAAATGCTAGATAAATTTTAGGGTCATGGGTATTTCCAATAGCAAACAAACAAACAAACAAACAAACATTTTTATGCGATCTGATACTACACCTCTGCCCTACATAAAAATGAAGCCTAACTAAATTTCCTGACAGCTCAGAAAATACATTTTCATCATATATAGGTATTATACAGCTATCTCACTTCAAATATTCCAAATGTACTAGCAATGGTACAAATTTGGAAGCAAAACAGTTGGTATCTATATATATGAGGTTGAGCTGCCGGAACTTGTTGAGTTTTTTCTTTTTCTTTTTTAAGAGGAAGGACTTCTCTTCTTTGCCCGCTCACCCCAGCCCACCGTTGCGGAAAAAATTATAAACTTTCCCTGCCGCCCACCACCTCTGCTGCGCAGCCCTGAACACAACACTACAGAGGTGCCGAAAAGCACCAAAGAGGTGCCGGAATGCAACTCAGTTCCGGTCAGTTTCAGCTGAGAAAAAACCCTGCATATATGTATGCAAAGTTCCAATACAGTGGTACCTCGGGTTAAGTACTTAATTCGTTCCGGAGGTCCGTTCTTAACCTGAAACTGTTCTTAACCTGAAGCACCACTTTAGCTAATGGGGCCTCCTGCTGTTGCCGCGTCGCCGGAGCCCGATTTCTGTTCTCATCCTGAAGCAAAGTTCTTAACCCGAGGTACTATTTCTGGGTTAGCGGAGTCTGTAACTTGAAGCGTATGTAACCTGAAGAGTATGCAACCCGAGGTACCACTGTACTAGGTATGAATTCAGTTGTGTGGTAGTAACCAGTAACCATGATGACAAAATGTCAGCAGTGTTATGTGCTAAATAGATAGAGTTGAGGTCAGGGCTGGCCCAGGACATTTTGCTGTTTGAGGCAAAATGCCCCCCATCCCACAGATCTGAGTCCGCGCCACTGCACTTTCTCTGCCCACGCCACGCTGCTGCCGCACACCTTCCCCGCTGCCATGCACTGCCATAGCCCAGCAGGTTGGTGCAGCAGTGGGGAGCGGCACAGTCCTTGGGCCCATATCTGCCGCCTGAGGCAACAACCTTATCTCACTTTATCAGCGGGCAGGTCCCTAGTTGAGGTCAGGAAACCGTTTTCAAAACCTTTTGCCGTTATCTCTGCTGCTTCTGCTTATGAAATATCTACAGTAATGGTGGCAAGGGCACACGAGGAGGTCTGTGGGTGCTTAAAGGCAGGTATTTATTGTAGCATTGGTGCTCGTTTTTTGTAGTGTTCCCACAGTGTCATTGTCATCAAGCTGCCAGCGCATAGGCATTTAATTTGGATTTACCCTTCCCAGGAAAACATTGATAAGGTAATAACATGTTTCCAATTTTCCAACAACCCATTTACAGTATTAAGCTGTCATCTGGAAGAACCCTGTGAGGGTATTCATATTTCAAAGAAAAATGTCTCTAAGTGACTTACGACATACTAAAAAAATATCACAAATGAAAGTCATTTTCAAAAAACACAGTAAAAATTCTACATTTCAGAGCAGTGCTAGTAATAATTAGATAAAATATCCTCTGGATTATCAGTATAAATTTAAACAACTAGCAGATGTAGAATACTGAAAGACAAATAGCCCCATCCATCAAATATACAAGCATATATTTATTGGTAGCTGCACTCTCACTTCTGTTATCTCCCCAACTTAAACTCACACTAAAATTTTATGCTGTTTCACTACAGATAATCCTTTCAATAATACTTTGCGTTGGGTAGACAAACAGCACAATTAAAAAGTGGAACAGATGGCTGAGCAAAAACAAAACTATTTTTTTTTAAAAAAAAAACTGCTCAAGGAAGCCAAACCATGGATTTTTGAGTAGAAATAGTAAGACAACTACATAAAGCAGACATTTTTGTGTTTGAGGGGCACTGGAAATGATGGGAAAATAGAAGTCGCAGCAAAGTATCACAGAGCAGAGATTGGAGGATGTGATCCTACTTCCTCTTACCTGTAAGTCCCACTGAAGTCAATCAAAAATCGCTTTGAAATGCAGATGGAAATGTCATGATTTCAAACAACTCCTGCCTAAACTGTGAGTCACGAAAGGAAAGAATCCAATCTGTGAGATCATATCACAGTCAACTGAAGCGATGTTAGGACTAGGGCCAGGGTCTTGAATAGTCAAGACTCTTGGACCCAAACTGGTGAGACTAGAGTTCAAATCCCCTTTAGCCATGAAGCTAACTTGGTGGCCTTCAGTAAGTCACCATTTTGCAATCTTACACCTTACAAGGTAAAAATAGGAGAACCTTATATAAATTCCTGTGCAAAATAGGACGAGCCCAAGAAGTCACCCTAAAAGGATCACTGAAAAATGAAGAACCAGGTACAAATGTGACAGTGAGGGGAAACCTAAATTACAGAAACCTAAATTCACTAAATCACCCAGCTGAAATTAGTGTGATTAACACAAAATCAAAATTCAATTCATTCTATGTCTGTTGCTCAGGGCTATAGAAAATATGGTCTATAGCAGGCATGTCCAACTTCCAAGAGACTGCGATCTACTCCCACTATAAAAAAAACTGTCAGTGATCTACCCATTGGATTGACCAGGGACACCCTGCAATCGACCTGTAGATCGCGATCAACCAGTTGGACATCCCAGGTCTATAGGAAATATGGTCAACAATGACCAAGCTAATGGAATAATGGTCCAAAGTACAGCAAATGTAAGAATTACTGGATTACAAGTGTAATCTCTTAAGAGTTGAAGAAACATATAGCTTCCCTACAGTACACATCACACCAATCATTACCACGACAATATCCAATCCCTGACTTGCAGGAAGGTCAAAATCCACAGTTGGGCAACACCTTTACTGGACCAACAAAAATGTCACAAAATAGTAGAGTGCCCTTTCTTATGGACTAATATGAACTTCTGTTGCTTTTAATAACAATAACAATAACAATTGCATGGAATGTTGACTTTCCCCTTCTTGCTGTTCCAATGAGACCATTTTCAAAAGTTTAAAATCACAACATCCTTTCACTCGAGGTTGAACTGCCCTATCCAGCACACATCAGGTTTTTTTATTTATAAAAAATACATTTTTTTCTTTAAGAAGTACATACATATTTGGTCCCTGCATAAACCTGGTTCCATTTTATAGTACCAGTTTGCTTATTTTTATTTTGAATATTAATATTAATATTAACAACAGCAACAACAACAATACCTTCCTGATTTGCCACTAGGCCCAGTTTTTCACATAAACTAGCCATCCTTGCCCAACCCAAATCCTGATTAAAAACCTCTAGTAGATGCACCTCTCTTGACAAGTTACTTGGCACTTTCCATTAATGATCTGAACAATTAATATGTTAAAAACCGGTTGGTTTTTTGTTTTTTGTTTTTTTAACATGATATTTTGGAAAGCCAGTTATCCACAGTGCTTTGAATTACTGTGAAAGGGGGAAAGCGACTGCTCAATTCAGTTGGGGGTGGGGAGGAGGAATTCTGAGCATGTATCCTCTTTTCCCCCCAACAACAACAAAAATTCCTTTGAGCTTTTCTTTTTTCTTCTTCTTCTTCTTCTTTAGGTACAAAGGTTGCAGACGCATGCGCAGCTTCTGGATTAATGCAATAGACCATTACAGATTTAAGAGCCGTTACGGTATATCAAGTGAGTAAACAAAAAAAAAAAAAACTAAGGCAGATTTATACAATGACCACAGTGGCACCCTGGGAGCCGTTACGGTCCATCAGGTCAAAAATCCACTTTTTAAAGAGCACCTAAATATGTGTGTAACCAATAGGCCTCAGGTCTCCAGAGTAACAAGCACACAGATTTTCAAAAACAAGAATAGAGAGGAGTTATGGGATGATGGCAGTTTTTTTTTTTGGGGGGGGGTAAATTACCCACAATTTAAATGCCTAAACAGTAGGTTTCTGGTTCAAATAGGTGCAGAGTGAAACAAGTTTAAAATATGGGTTTTAAATAAACTTCTGGCCTCCTGTGTACAATTTTGCAAATACATTCCTGCCATCGATACAGTGAAAGCAAAGTTGTTTAAAACTGCAACGTAAGTCACATATTTAAATATAATGGAGGTCATACTAATAAAACTCCAAACTTGAATACCAGGCTTGGTAGCAACTAAACTCCATATTCCGCTTCTCCTGCTACAAGAGAAGTCAGGTCTACATGGTTAACTTTCCCTCTCATTGCTTTTGTTGCATCGCCTCACAAACCAGAGAATAACACTCCTATAAACATGTAACTTAAAAGGCCAAGTGCAATGTTCCAAGTGAATCATTCTCCTACTTACAGTTTATTCTTGGCCTTCCCCTTTTTAACGGAGTATTTGTTCCAACGGCCTTCCCCTTTTTAACGGAGTATTTGTTCCAACGGAAAACTGAAGAAGAACTTCATCTCTCCATATGACCTGAGATAACAGTAACGTTGAAAGAATGGCCTGGCTTGTCAATGGATAATCCAAGGGCTGTCCGCAGCTACACTTTTTTTAAAAAAAACAACAACACATGAGCCCAAAAGGACTAATAAATGCTAACTCTCAGCATGACACATCAGGAACTTTAAGCCCCTAACACTGACTAAGAAGAAAGTCTCCCAAATTTACCAAAATTATCTGCAACACAATGGAGAAGAGAAGGAATTAATCAAAGTCTCTCTCTTAATGCAATGCTTGATTGAACTATCCCAATCCCTTTTCAAATGGGATAACCAAGTGGCAAGTGACCTCACTGAAACATCCCAGAGAGGTACACAAGTACCACTTGTTCCATTTTTTTCCTTTTATGACCTCATTAGGAAGGATTTTGAAGGTTGCTCCTGAATATTAGAACAAAGTGTCTCGACACTACCTCTCTAGGATTCTTACGTCTCTTGTGTATGTGCTTTGTTTTTGTTTCGTTTTGTTTTCCTCTAGCGGTGGCTTTTTGAATGGAATGTTTGGAACACACACACACACACACACACACACACACACACACTTCTGGAGAAATAATCTACAGTGTAAAAACAAATCCCTCAAAGTTACATTTCTTTCCCTAAATGGAGAGCCTTGGAAAGAGGCTAGGGCTTTTGCCAAAACCAACTCATGAGTCCATCTTTCTCTCCATTTCCCTTCCTGTTAATAGTCCCCATTAATTAGAGCTGGCTGCGGTTTTCACTTCCTTATCAGGAATGATGCAGAGGCTGCCAAATCAGCTAATGTGAAAATATTCCATTGCCAGTAATGTGTTCCACCCCCCCTTTCCCCGCTCCCTAAGTGTTTGTTGATTCCATGCTTGGATTTAATTTGGAGGATTGTATTTTATAACCAGAAACAAACACATTTATAACCAAAGATGGAAAGGCAAACAGCAAAAAAAAAAAAAAAAAGGGGGGGGGGAGAAAATCTGAGCCAAGCACTGCAACTAAGCCCACCACTTTTATTGACTTCTTAAAAACCAAATAACCTGGCATATTAGTGTGTGCATTCTGCAACAGACATTCAGCTCCATTGTACTACTTAGAAGGGAATAAAAGGAAACCCTACTGTTTGAAATCCAGCGGAACATCCCCACAACAGAGCACAACTGTTCCCTCATGCATGAATGGGAAGGCGATGAAAGAAAAGATGGACTTCTGAGGTGCAGCAAAAAACAAAGACAACAAAAGTGCTGATCATGAGGGAATGACACAACTCATTGCCGCAAAAAGGATGAGAGAAAGGAGCTCAAACAATAGTGTAGACAGCTAAGTGACATGTAGAAGAATTGAAAAATCTACAGAAGTGCCTTTTCTCTCCACACTTGACGAGAAACAATTAAATGTTGGTACATCTGTCATAAAAAGGATAATTGAAACCTGTTACCGTCATTATGGACAGCAACTTAACTACCCAAACTGTAACTGTCCAATTAAATGTTGCCCCCTCTGTTATCTACACCACTTGCTAAAATGAAAAGCTTTGATTCCTCTGATAATTTGCCATGTCTGAATCTGTTATAAATTATATACTTGAACAGGCACATTCTAGAAGGTGCATATACACACACAGAGAGAGAGACTGGATAGAAGGACAGGCAAGGAACAAAACAGGCGAGTTCCAAGAACACAAGTTGCTTCTCTGCCAAATAGTTAAGGTTTTCATCAGAGAGCCCAAGAACAGGATAATCACCCCAAAAACTCATTAGACTTTGTTTACCCGTCCAGATGTCCACCAGCCTGCGAAAACAATGATGCTCTAAACTAATCTACTGACTGTTGCTACTTGCTTGAGAACATGCGGCGGCCAGCTAAACTGAAGAGCAGTTATTGACCCTGTCAGGATACCTGATTAATGGATAAACGCTGTAATTGATTAGCGGAGAAGTGTGAATTAAAATGGAGAGTACAGCATCAATAATGAATCTCTGACAAAAGAGAGCTGACATAAAATGTAAAACGATTGCCTGCAGCTATATCTCATCAAAGACACACTTTTTCTTAAAAACAGAAGAAGGGGGGGGGGGAGAGAGATTTAGCCCAGGGTCCTGTCCTCTGCAGTTCTTTAGTCTTTTCTCTTGGTAATGATGCTGTGTGTTAAACCACCAGCAAAATGTTATGGGAACGACTCATCAATCCACCTTCATACTTCAAGCTATGTGAGGCAGTTAAATGACTCCATTATCCTCCCACTTCTTTATCCCTTCAAAGATACCCTAGACTTCCTTCATTTGTTCACCCTGAATTCCCCCCTATTATGTCAGCTGAGAACCGTAAATTTTGCATGCACCCAAGCACCCTGCTCTACAGGTTGTTTCAGCCGCTGCTGTAGGGGACAGGCCTGCCCAACTTTTGTGACGCACTGAGCCAAAAGCAAGTCAGCAGCAATATGTATTTACACGTGGCCCCCCTGGAGCCCAACAGAGTTCCCTGATTTTGCAACTGCATTTGGACCTTAGACCAAGGATGTTATTGTTGTTGTTTAGTCGTTTAGTCGTGTCCGACTCTTCGTGACCCCATGGACCAGAGCACACCAGGCACTCCTGTCTTCCACTGCCTCCTGCAGTTTGGTCAAACTCATGCTGGTAGCTTCGAGAACACTATCCAACCATCTCGTCCTCTGTCGTCCCCTTCTCCTTGTGCCCTCCATCTTTCCCAACATCAGGGTCTTTTCCAGGGAGTCTTCTCTTCTCATGAGGTGGCCAAAGTATTGGAGCCTTAGTTTCAGGATCTGTCCTTCCAGTGAGCACTCAGGGCTGATTTCCTTAAGAATGGATAGGTTTGATCTTCTTGCAGTCCATGGGACTCTCAAGAGTCTCCTCCAGCACCATAATTCAAAGGCATCAATTCAAAGGCATCAATTCTTCGACGACCAGCCTTCTTTATGGTCCAGCTCTCACTTCCATACATCACTACTGGAGACCAAGGATATCCAGCTTTAAATCCCCACTCAACCACTAAGGATGCTGGGTGACATTGGCCGCTCCCAAGTCACTCTCTAGACGCCTAATCTGTTGTGAAAATAAGATTTGGCCTAAGGAAACAAGCGTGGTGTCCGGGGCTCCTTAGCAAACTAACTAAATAAATAAAACAAATAAAACTGTTAAGCAGCTAGCAAGGAGCATATGTTTATATTACTTACTATTTAATGCATTTCATAAATGTATACCCCACTTTTTGAGCAACTTCCTCCACAAAGCACCTTACACTCTCCAATAAAATACAACCCCAGCCAATGACAAAATATAAAAGTAAATAATACAGTACAGCCAAAACAATAAGCCGGCATAAAAAGTGAAGTACAAATATAGAATTTAAAAATGTAATACAGATCATAAAAACAAGCAAGAAGTAAAACTGCAGAAGAAGTAAAGTTTCAGAAATATCATAGGATCGTTTGGAAAAATTTAAGAGAAAATTAAGTTTTTGACGGAAATAAGAAATTGTAACAATAAGCAAAAATTGTAACTACTGTATAAGCAAGAAATTCTGCTGGTGTTTTTTTTTAGCTCAGCTCTTAAGAATTACCAGCTGTGCCCCAAGATAAAAACAGAACGTGTGTATGTGTTATTGAGAAAATCCCACTGAATTCAATAGGAACTCAATTCTAAGTTGACTTTTTAAAGACTGTGCTGTCAACCAATCATATTCAGGAAGAAATATGTGAGCAGGATATGATCAGTGGCGGCTGGTGCCCATTGGAACTGCTAAGGTAGAAGCGGGGAATCAGAGGGAGTCAGAGACAATGACAGGCAGAACCCAAAAAATCTAGTTTTCTTCCCATCATCCTCTCTGCTAAGTTGAAGAGACAACATGGAGACTAAGGAGGCTGACTCTGACAGCTAGGAGCCATTCGTTTATAAAATGCATAGCACCTTATTAAAAAATTGCTTGGAGGTGTGTTTTGTTTTGCTTTTATATCCAAGAGGTACGTAAATTTTGTTAATAAAATATTTGAGCTCAACATTTGTGTCAAAGGATGCGGTAATTTTTGGCAATTCACCTTGATTGTAACATACTGGCATAAGAACTCTGTAACATCTTGCGTTTCGGTTGCAGTAGGGGTGAAACAGTCCAAAAGCACAACCTGTTAAGGAAGATGATCAAGGAGGTGACATTTCCTGTGGTTCTTCAAGCCGTTCAGCTAAAGAACGAACTTCACCTTCCCTAACAATGTTTGAAAGGACAGAAAAGATGACTGGCACTAAGCACATTTCAGAAGCTCAAATGTGGGGGTATTCAACGCAAGAGAATAGTTTTATAACTTGCTTTTAGAGGTTATAATTTTGTGAAACATAGAACCACGCATACAGGTATTACTGTATGGAACATGATTAACACACTTCATTAAGCTTATCAAATATTTAAAATCATATGTATTAGATCAATCCTACAAATGTACAGATCTTTTAACCATTCTAATCTGCAACAAGATGTCCGTTGCAGTAAATGCTTTTAATTCTCAGTATGAAATATTGCCAGGTCAGCTTGCGACAGCAGTTAAAATTAACAAAAAGCACTGTAAGTGCAAGTTTAAAAGCAATAACAATATCAACAATAATAATGGACAACAACAATCACTCCTTTTGTATGCTGACAGGCCTTTGTAGCTGTTTTTTTTTTTGTTTGTTTGTTTAAAGAGCCAGTCACTTTAATTATTACCTCTCTTGTTTTAATAGCGTTTTACGTTTTAATGTTGTACACTGCCCTGGTATGATATGGTGGAATAGAAATACTCTTATAAATAAAAAAATATACAAGATAGGATAAACAGTCGCACAATGTTTTCAAATGTCACTGTAAATAAAATACAGTGAAAATGTAGTAGTTTAATAAGGTAATTTTCTGTATTTAGCTTACCTAAAGGTTTTAGCAAATGAATAATTTAGCAAAAGGTTTCACATCAGTTTGCATGATTATTAAATATGTAACGGCTACAGGGCAATGTGTATCCCAAAAAACCCCCCAAAAAACAAACAAACAGAAATTTCTGGCGTAAACATTCAGTTTAAATCTATACACAGGAAAACCAGGGCAACCATCTTGTGGCAATGCAGATATGCTATTTGCTAGTTGCCATGATACGAAGAACCTGCATGGCACAAATGACAAAGGAATGCCTGCAGAACTATAGAATTACAGACATGTAGTGTCTGCATTTGAAGTGCCATTGAACAATCCACCACAAGATTCAATGCTATCCAATGATATAACCAATTTCTGACCCTTTTCGGCTGAGCCCCATTTTTTTTTTTTAACGTGGCATATTTCACTAATGATATGCAGATCAATCTGTGTGTAAGAAAACCAGCAATACTAATCTTAACAAGAGCAGCAGCAACACATTTATATATAGGCTTGGATCCAAAGCTTTCTAGTAACTTCCAACCATTCAAGGTGCTCCAAGATTTCCACTGACTCTTCTCTACCTGAGAGTAGACACTTTGAAATTAAAGGACCTAAGTTACTCCTGTCCATTCGTTTCAGTGGGTTTGCCAAGTAACACTGGATTCAATTCACTTAGCTTGACAAAGTGAGAAGGCATAAGTGTCAAGAAAAAGGTATAAGTTGAATCAAGGGTAAAAAGATAAAGTTGCAAGTCAGGTCATCCAATATTTTGGAAAGTAAAGGAAGTAGGAAACTAGGATGACAGGAAAACCAGAGGAATTTAGAGAAGAGTTTTGAAAAGGGGTACAATCCTTAGAGATTCAAATCTAAACATAGTTGATGAGGATGAAATTGTTTTTGTGCTAAACATATTTTTCCCCTCCACATAACCCTACTTTTGCTATCCCTCTCCTAATCTCTTCACACTTTCCTGAAAAATGGAATAATACATTATAAAATAAAACCATACATGCGGTATAAAGTATGACTTCTGTATAGTATAAAGTAGGGAAGTGAAGGAGTCCAAAAAGCAGCTGCTTAAAATTATATCATCATGTTTTCAAAAAAGATGTGTTAATTTCTAACAGTTTCAATGTATTCAAGAAAAGTCCTATTTAAACTAGTCTCTATTATTTTTCGCTGCTGACTGAGAGTTCAGCATGATCACCAGAACAATTTTAAAGAATATTTTCTCTCTTAGCCATTGTTACAGATAGAAGCAGGAATTAAGCACAGTCTTTTTGGCAGCTGAACTTGGATCAAAAAGACATTCATAACTCCTGCAGGGTTTTGCTTTCTTGGGTCAAGGCAACTTTCACAAGGCTTCTTTCTATGCTTTACCTTTTTTCATAGATGATTATATCCCTGGTTAAAATCCAGACATTTACTGCCAGACAAGAACAAATTACTTTGACCAGGGACACTCCTGAAGGTAAAATTCTTCAGCAGCAGGTGGGTCTGACCCACAACCTTTGCCTGAGCTCTCTGGTTCATTAACTTGTAATTTCTCATACCAAAAGTGAAATGTTTCCCCTCTGACTTGCAGACTGATGTATTTATTCAGATTGGGAACAGTATACCAGAACAGGGATGGCCAATATGGCGTCCTTCAGATGTGTCAGACTCCCAACTCCTATCAGCCCCATCAAGCATGGCCCAAGGTCAGGGATGATGGGAGTTGTTTAGCAAAAACTGCAGGGTACTACCACTGGCTATCCCTGTCTCACTGGTACATGTTTTCCTGGTGTCTAAAATACAACTGGGTTGCCATATGTCCGGAATTTCCTGGACATATCCGGAATACTGCAGTTGGAAGCAGTGTCCAAGCGGAAATTGCTAAAATGTCTTGGGAAATCGGACATTTTGGCCAAAACGAAATACAAGGGAAAGGGAGGTGGCTAACTCAACCTGACATGACTAAATGATGCTCCTCAGACTGAGGCCCCCAGGAGGATGCTTCTCAGTTCAGAAGGATTTCCTGATCTAGTCTAATGTCATGACTCACCTCAAGAAGCAAAGAAGCCACAGACATTGGTAAAAATTGGTAGAGAAGGTAGCAAGTCTACCCAACCTCATAAAAGTAAAGGACGGTTAAGTCCAGTCAAAGGCGACTATGAGGTTATGGTGCTCACCTCGCTTTTCAGGCCAAGGGAGCTGGCGTTTGTCCACAGACAGCTTTCTGGGTCATGACTAAACTGCTTCTGGCACAACAGGACACTGTGACGGAAGCCAGGGTGCAAGGAAAACACCATTTACCTTCCCGCCAGAGCCGTACCTATTTATCTACTTGCACTGGCGTGCCTTCGAATTGCTAGGTTGGCAGGAGCTGGGACAGAGCAATGGAAGCTCACTCCATCACGGTCCGGGGATTTGAACCGCCAACCTTCCAATCAGCAAGCCCAAGAGGCTCAGTGGTTTAGACCACAGCACCACCCATTCCCAACCAACCACATAACATCCCTATTTCCATTTTGCATTGGGGCGGGGGTCTCTTTCTCCTTCCTTCATCCCAATGGACCACGTGAGAGTCTACTGCAATTTGCATTTGAATTCCAAAGAACTAGTGTTAAAGGAACAAAGGAAGCATGGATTTATCCAGTCACTCAACAGGGAAGGAATTCAATTGGCAATTTAGTCAGACTTTCTAGTATGGTGTCAGAGCAATGGTTCCCTAATGGTGGGTCATGGGTGCTGAGCCAGTTTGTTGGCAATGTGTGATGTATGAAGCTACTTATTGTAAATCATATGAGACTCAGGTAGCTGAAAAGAAAGTTCAATTTGACAGGAGGCCTCAAACATTGTAGGTTACATAACCTCCAACATTTCTCCAATGAAAACAGGGATGTCCTATTCCATCAGCATCAACATCAACATCATCTTCATCATTTTTATTTATTTATACCCCACCCATCTGACTGCATTGCCCCAGCCACTCTGGACAGCTTCCAGTATATATAAAACCATAATAAAACATTAGCAAACTTCCCTATGCAGGGCTGCCTTCAGGTATCTTCTAAAGGTTGTATAGTTACTTATCTCATTGGCTCAGGGGTCACATAACTCCATACACTCCAACATTTCTCCAATGATAACAGGGACATCCTAAGGAAAAACAGGACATTCCGGGATCAGATCAGAAACCAGGACGGCTTCTATCAATCTGGGATTGTCCCTGGAAAATAGGGACACTTGGAGGGTCTGAGGTTAGACAGGGCACTCCTTTGGTGAATGTCTATTAAGCAGAAATAGGGAAGCATATTGAAGATACTTGTTAATAGGGTGACCAGGTGCAAAAGAAGGCATTGTTTCTTTACAGCTATGTAAAATTATTATTATTATTAATATACCGCCCTATATCCGGGGGTCTCAGGGCGGTTCACAAAGCATGACTATTTCATGGTCAAACCTGGGCATATGTGATTGGCTCTCCCAGTTTTTCTTTTAATTTAAATGCAATCATGGGACACTCTGGTTTTGACTGGAGGACAGGTGAATTAACCCTTTCCCCCTCCGTTCACAGTACACCTGTGTGGTATCTCCCTGCATTAGTGTATTAGTAGCTTCAGGGTGGGGGGGTGCAGTTTTGATTGGGAAAATGGGATAACCCCAACCCTCCCACAGCACCATTGCTTCAGTGAAAAGCGGAGCGTCCACAGCTGCTTTTCAGTTCAACCCACAAAAAAATGCACCAAATAATTTTGGGATGTTCTGCTCATGGATCCCCAGGGGTCTAATGGGGCTTCTCAGATGTGCTGCTTATTCCGAAAGGCTGAGGAAAGCTGCTGTACTCGATGCCACCCCTTCTTCTGCACAATGGGATGGAAGAAATCAAGCAGAAGTTGAATAGTCATTGGTTGGGGATGCCTAGTTCTAGATTTCCTTCACCAAGTGGATTTGGATTTCCTGCACCAAGTCAATAATTTTATGACTATCATAAGAGCTCTGCCTTCCTTTGTACCCAGTCACCCTACTTGTGTGAGTCCCAGCCAATGTCTCCCACTTTCCAGTTGAAGAACTGCCTTGTTTTAATTTTTACGATGCACTTAAAAAAACACCCCTAGATCGTAGGGTTTGCCTCAACTGGTGATAAATCTTAACCTTCCTAGCATGGAAATATTATACCCAGACTTTTGTTATATGCTTTATCTTCTCCTTTTTCCTAAACTGAACACCACTGGCTTGAGAGCAAAAACTTCCTCCAATATACACACATAAGGAATCAATTAGCTTGCAAAAACATGGCAGAACCACATTTGATTTCTTTTCTTCCAGATAAGTAGAAAGCTTTAATGACAGTCACATATAAGGAATAATAAAGTGTATTTATAGCATTGCATGGGCCCTTGACATAATTGTTGTTTAGAGCGGCATGTAATGTGGTCATGCGAAAGATTGGTTTCACTTTTTGTGGGGGTTTTGTGGTTACAATATCCATGTCTTTGGATCATAACATGTAATCTGATCATAGATCTGATATACATTCCCAAAACCAGAAGGGAGAAAAACTGCTTGCCTTTGGTTATATATATATTTTTAAAAAATATTAAGTAAACCTTTCAGCAGTTTCACTCGTTTCAATTTTTTAAAAAAGGTTAGAAGCTATCACAACAATTTCTTATAATTAAGTGATTACTAGTTATTTCTTATTTTTAGTTTGAATGCTATCAAAAACTACATCTCATACCTCAAATTCTTCTTTTATTAACTTGGAAGCAAGTTGCGCTGGTGGTTTTGACCAATGAAACATTCAGTAAACATGCTTAGGATTGAAATCCTCTATATCTAAGTTTGCATCTGTTATCTTGTTCTGCAGCATGATATATAACTCCCCCCTCTAAGAAAAACCCACCCTGGGCTATTTAAAATGAGGTCCTGCCAATTTCCTCGCTTTTCCCAAGATAAGCAGAGTTTAAGACATAACAAGATGGGTCAGTCTCAGTAGCTTTGGAGTATTTGGAGTCTGCCAAGCCATAGGCAAGTGCTATCTTATTCCCAAGTGTTACCTATGCAGATGTTTCAAAGTGACCTGCTTTGCTCCAGCAATTATGTAGCACAACGGTGCAGTCCAGATACAGCTTCCAGATGGGCATGTTGAGATCCTTTTCTGCTATTAAATATGTACCATTTCTGATTATCAGCCAACACCATTGTGAAAGATGTTGTGACATCTGCAAGCAAGGAAAACCTGGCGGACGACATCTTCCAAATACAAGCAAAGTCAATAAAACCTGAGTTCCGTAAACATTTCTGCAAAATCAGTCATCATAGCTATCAAATTATATTTTGATAGGTTTGAGTTATTTATTTCATTTATTAAATTTGTATAGAACCCTTCCTCCAAAGATCACAGGGTGGTTCACAACATTAAAGTGCAAAATGCAAAAACGTTTGAGATTTATAATTCTATTTTAAAAAAGCTTTAGATTCAATGTATATATTTTCACGATAGATAACACTCATAAATCTTCATGGTAACCTTTGAAACCAGACATGAGGAACTTGTGGTCCTCCAGATGTTGGGACTCCCAACACCCATCAGCCCCGGTTAGTGTGCCAGTGGTCAGAGATGATGGATGCTGTAGTCCAAATTTCGCAGGGTCACAGATTCCTCGTACTTGCTATAAGCAGATGGTTCATATCTACCAGGAATCAAAACTGGGAAGCTCTGTTGACATAATGGATAAAGATGGAAGCTAAGATGGGGGCTTCTGATTAGATGATCTTAAAACCATTAAAATAAATAAATACTCATGGAATTTTGCTTTCATGAATATTTTTTTCCACTTTGGTAATCTTATTTTGGAAAATGTCTGAGCACTTCGAGACTAAGTAAGTGAACTTGATAGGTGCATGGTGTATGGAAAAAAGAATATAATGATGTCAGTGTCCCCTTATTCCTATGCTAGGAATTGGGACGGTTTGCTTTATCACTAATTCGCTCCACTAAGATGCACTTCCTCCATTAAGACAGATTTGCATATAAAGACCCCAATTCAGATAAAGTTAGTTACATTATGTCCCCTTTAAATGAAGAGGAAACCAGCAGACTCCATTACAGAAGCTGATGGAGGCTTCTCGACTGGTAGTTGAAAACTATTTATTCAAATTTCTGTCATATATTACAATTGGAAACCACACGTTTCAGTATGGAGAACTCCCTGTTTTGGATTCCAGTTGCTTTTGTTCATTCCCATTCTCCTCAGTTTTCTGCACACACACGCCCAAAAGAAATTCAAGCCGACTAAACATGCTGGGGTTTCTTTTGGAAATTTTCCTCTGAAATATTTCCTTTACTTCTGGAAACCTCAAAAGTTCCCCAAGCCCCCCAATATTCTTGTGCATAGCATTTTGACAACAACAGGACTGTCATTCACAGTAGGAACATCAGATACAGGGGGAATGATAGCAGAATTTAGGCTAGGTTGCCATATAGTCTCCCCTCATTCTATTATCGTATTTTTCCGTGTATAAGACAATACTTTCCACCAAATTTTTTAAGTTTAAGATTGGGGGTCGTCTTATACATACAGTGGTATCTTCGGTTACAAACGGGATCTGTTCCGGAGGCCCAGCTGTATCCCGAAGATTTCGTAACCGGAGGACCGCTTCTGCGCACATGCGAGCAGCAAACCCACTTCCGGATTTGCCGCGTTCACAACCCGAAGATTACATTACCCGAAGGTGACATAGCCCGAGGGTCCACTGTACACAGAATGTTGCAATTAAATATATAAATAAATACATGCCGCCATCCATATTCTTCCCCCCCCCAGCTTCCGCTCACTGTTGGCCTCAAGACAATGCCTGGTCTGGTACCCCCCCCAGCAGCCCCCACTCTGGACATCGTCCCTTCCACCCGGTTCCCTCAGCCGCCTCCTGGCTACCCAGACCCCCCCCCCATTCCCCAAGTGCACTCACTCAGGCAGCTCTGACAGTCGCAGATCCTCGCAGCGGCGGAGGAATCCACTCTGGCGCCTGGGCGGGGTGAGCCACCCATAGGGACGGGGTGCACTGTGGGGCCTCCGGAGTATGCCTGCCTCCTCCCACTCAACTGTTAGATTTCTGTTATGCCACTGTGCAGTTTTTGGAGTCACAAGACTCTGTTTACATTCCAGACTGTTGGAAGTCTCACGGGACGCGGGAGTCGGATGTTGATGTTACTGGTTTCCTGTTTTTTGTGCTAGTTGTTCACTGCCTCTCACAGAGAGCAGATGCATATTCTTTTCTGTCCTGCGTAGTTAGAAATAAACGTAGCGATGTAGCACATATTTTTCTCTCCTGCTGCTGCTGTTTGGATACTCTGCGTAATGGGAGCGTGCCTGAAGCCTCATCAAAGGCTTAGGTCATAAATCACCGTCGGAGCAGAGGTCGATGGATTCCGAAGATATGACGACGAGGAGAGCTATTACAGCACGGTCATACGCAAGCTCTGACATTAACCACCCTACAGCTGGAGGGGGAGAGGCAGCGGGCAGACCGTTTGGGCCCAAGGGGCAGAGTGCAGTTCGCTCCCCTGGATGTTTGAGAGTGGAGCAGAAAAATGCAATTTGATTTCTGCAGCATACGAATTCCCTCTTAAAGGGTTCTTTAGCTATGATTCTTGCATTGAGGCGCCGACCAGTTCCCAGCCGTTGGGGACACGCTCTCATTCCAGCTCAGCTGCCTGGCTCCGCATCAGTGCCGCCACCGCTCCAGTTCTTATACTGCACGTTATAATAATGCTGACTAGCCCAAAAATAATAATAAAATTATCTACTGTAATTACGATACTAATGTTGTTCTGTTTGATGTTTAAATATATGGTACTAAATATAACAGTGTTTTGAATATTTAATAAAATATCAAAGTTGTTCAGTTTGGTGTTTAAAATATTTATTTCTTAATTTTGGGCTCAAAAAATAGGGGCCGTCTTATACATGGGGGTGTCTTATACACGGAAAAATATGGCATTTAAGCACCTCCTTTCCTCAAAAATAAATACAATAAATTGCAATCATATTATACACGACAATTTTGGAGAAAAGCCCACAGAACTCTTTCCAGAAAACATGCATTGGATTGCATTGTGAGTGTAGCAGAGCAAACTACGCTGTAATGCTAAATGTGTTTCTTTGTGTGATTCTTTCGGGAAATGCAAACAGCAGCTGCCGAAGCCCAAATCAGGACTGAGATGGGGCTGTTTAACCCTTTCTCCCCTGCCATTAAAGGTAAAGGGACCCCTGATCACTAGGTCCAGTCGTGACCGACTCCGGGGTTGCGGCGCTCATCTCACTTTATTGGCAGAGGGAGCCGGCGTACAGCTTCCAGGTCATGTGGCCAGCATGACTAAGCCGCTTCTGGCGAACCAGAGCAGTGCACGGAAACGCTGTTTACCTTCCCGCCGGAGTGGTACCTATTTATCAACTTGCACTTTGACATTACCCTAATAAAAAATCCACTTCTCAATGCTGCCCTTTGTACTAGCAGGGGAGAAACATCACAGCACTTGGCCTTAAGAGTCTGAGATGTGAACCTGGAAGCCCTTGAAACAAATTTCACCTAGACCGTGAATTTATTAGGTAGTCTTAAACAACCCGTTATCACTCAACCTTCCTCAACCTACTGACCGACCCTATAAGAGTTGTAGGTATTAACATATGCAACATGAAAGCACTAAATCATAAACAATACATAGCAATATCTTTTACACATTATTCAATCATCTCCATAGCTGAGCAAGGTAAGAGCCATTTAAAAACTGGGTGAATTTGAATATTTTATCACCGTACAAAGGCGCCGTGTTAATTAAAGTCACATATTGCTCTTCTGCAGCACGCCTTCATCAGCGCAGAAACACAGAGGCTTCTAAAATGCCAGTTTCAGAGACCATCAGGGTTATTTTCTGAGTGGCACGTTTCTAAACAGTTAATCACTGATTTGAATATATGTCAACACATTCTGCTGGAGTGCTATAAAACGTGTCAACAGCAAAAAGAAAAAAATGAGAAAAAAATTGGTGACACACTTGGGACACAGAGTTTTTGTGCTGACACACCGTAATATAATTTTGTTGAAAAAAATATCATCTGTTTAGCTATAAGCAACAATTAATCTTTTCAGTCATAAATACAGTGTTTTAAATAACACCTACAGAAGCAAAAACACACCCAAAGTGCTATTTAATCTTACTTTCATTGCCTTTCTGGCCCTGCCGATTTAAAAATTCCTAAAATGCAGCACGCAATAAATTTTGCAATTAGGAGAAAAACGTGAGCTATCAATATTTATTTCCCCTTTCCTCAGTTAATAAAATTACTTAACTCTAAACCTCTAAGTGAAAAGAAATCCTGGGAGCACTGCAAGCCTCAGAGGATTAATTTCGCTTCCATGAAATGACATTTTATTCCCGAATCATTTAACCTCTGACTTTTCATAACTAGACATTCAGCCCTTGAACTGTGATTTAGTGACGCGACTCAAAGGTGGCAGAACAGTCCTGTCATGTATGTGATATTAACAGCTTTCTCTTCCACCTTCCCACGCAAGTTGATGATGAAGACCTGATGGCTGAAACTTAGTTTTTAATTATTTTTTAAGGAAAGTTTTTTACATCCCACAATGGATTATTGGAATTTCCTTGTAGAATCAGCTTATAGGAACCCTAAAATATGCACAAATTACATCTGCACATGTTTGTTGTCCCATTACTGTTATACTGCTCCCTTTCTTTCATCTTCTCCCTGTGCTATAGTCAATGTTTTAGGGCAGGGGCCTGTCCTTCTTAAATTTCACTTTGCTTATCTTACTCAGTAAAGTGCCATAGACATGGATAACCCTATATAAATACTAAATAATTCTTGTTCTGTTTTAACAAGGGTAAAATAAATATGTAAAACACAACAACGATGCAAAATCATCCATATTCATTGGCCGGCACCACTTATTTAACCACTAAAAACGCAAAAAACATATCAACCCAATCAGCTAGGAAAATACAACATCATTCACCTTGGGGTCTCTAATTTCAGTGGCGCCAAAATTCAGGTTCCCCCCAGCCTGTCTCGCTTCATTTTAAATACAGTGGTACCTCCGGTTGCGGACGGGATCCGTTCCAGAGCTCTTGTCGGATCCCGAGGTTTCCGCAACCAGTGGGACCACTTCTGCACATGCGTGCGCGGCAAAGCACTTCCGGGTTTGCCGCTTTCGCAATCCGAATTTTACATTATCTAAGGGTAACGTAAGGACAGATCGTGAAGCTGAGGCTCCAATACTTTGGCCACCTCATGAGAAGAGAAGACTCCCTGGAAAAGACCCTGATGTTGGGAAAGATGGAGGGCACAAGGAGAAGGGGACGACAGAGGACGAGATGGTTGGATAGTGTTCTCGAAGCTACCAGCATGAGTTTGACCAAACTGCGGGAGGCAGTGGAAGACAGAAGTGCCTGGCGTGCTCTGGTCCATGGGGTCACGAAGAGTCGGACAGGACTAAACGACTAAACAACAACAACGTAAGCCAAGGTGCTACTGTAATAGTTGCATCCAAACCACTAAATCCACCTCTGTATCATGTGACTATTTCAGTCCTCAATGTTTGATCTCCCTCGGCAGAACACCCATAAAATGGCCTGAACCAATTAGTCAGGTTGATTTGTCAATCTCTTATCCCGCCCACTTTGACACTGGTTTGTATCCAAAAGCAGGCCCTCCAAGTGTCCCTATATTCCAGGGACAGTCCCGGATTTACAGACGACGTCCTGGTTTCTGATTTGATCTTGGAACGTCCTGTCTTTCCTTAGGACGTCCCTATTTTCACTGGAGAAATGTTGGAGGGTATGGAGTTATGCAACCTCCGGGCCAAGAAGGTAAGTTCTGTATAGTTTTATTATGTTTTTATATAAGTTAGAAGCCACCCAGAGTGGCTGGGACAATCCAGTTGGATGGGTGGGGTATAAATAATGAAATTATTATGGTTATGGTTATAGAACAGGACAACCCTATTTTCATTGGAGAAATCTTGGGAGGGTATGCAAAGGTGGTTTTGCCTTAGCAGGAAGTGTTTTAAGGCACCCACTTTTCACTGATCTGGCCCTCTGTGCTATTATCCTGTTTTGATGGTTCCTCGAGCTTCAGGGGCAGGTTCAGGAGGGCAGAGACATGGGGCTTAAGCAAGTACAGTGGTTCCTTGGGCTACATACTCTTCAGGTTACAGACTCCGCTAACCCAGAAATAGTGCTTCAGGTTAAGACGTTTGCTTCAGGATGAGAACAGAAATTGTGCTTCGGCAGTGCGGCAGCAGCAAGAGGCCCCATTAGCTAAAGTGGTGCTTCAGGTTAAGAACAGTTTCAGGTTAAGTGCAGACCTCCGGAACAAATTAAATACCGTATTTTTCGCCCTATAGGACACACTTTTCCTTTATTTTTCCTTTATTTCCCCCCCAAAAAAAAACTAGGTGCGTCCTATGGGACGAAAAATATGGTACTTAACCCGAGGTACCACTGTAGCTGGGAAATCAGCAAAAACTGGCTGCCCAGACTCTTTAAATCAGAACTACTTTCTGCTAAGACACAGAGCCATCATAGATACAACCCACTGTTTCCCCATTTCCTTTCCCTGGGATTTGTATTCCTTGCTCTTTCTATGTCTGTTTATTGCATGTAACCACCAAATTTAATCCTTGCTCAGTGTCTTCTTTCAAACATAGAATCATAGAATCATAGAGTTGGAAGAGACCACAAGGGCCATCGAGTCCAACCCCCTGCCAAGCAGGAAACACCATCAGAGCACTCCTGACATATGGTTGTCAAGTCTCTGCTTAAAGACCTCCAAAGAAGGTCCACTCCACCACCCCATTCTTCGGCAGCAAATTCCACTGTCGAACAGCTCTTACTGTCAGGAAGTTCTTCCTAATGTTTAGGTGGAATCTTTTTTCTTGTAGTTTGGAACCATTGTTCCGTGTCCGCTTCTCTGGAGCAGCAGAAAACAATCTTTCTCCCTCCTCTATGTGACATCCTTTCATATATTTGAACATGGCTATCATATCACCCCTTAACCTCCTCTTCTCCAGGCTAAACATGCCCAGCTCCCTTAGCCGTTCTTCATAAGGCATCGTTTCCAGGCCTTTGACCATTTTGGTTGCCCTCCTCTGGACACGTTCCAGTTTGTCAGTGTCCTTCTTGAACTGTGGTGCCCAGAACTGGACACAGTACTCCAGGTGAGGTCTGACCAGAGCAGAATACAGTGGCACTATTACTTCCCTTGATCTAGATCAGTGTTTCCCAACCTTGTGCCTCCAGCTGTTTTTGGACTACAATTCCCATCATCCCTTGCCACTGGTCTTGCTAGTCAGGGATGATGGGAGTTGTAGTTCAAAAACATCTGGAGGCACAAGGTTGGGAAACACTGATCTAGATGCTATACTCCTATTGATGCAGCCCAGAATTGCATTGGCTTTTTTAGCTGCCGCGTCACACTGTTGGCTCATGTCAAGTTTGTGGTCAACCAAGACTCCTAGATCCTTTTCACATGTACTGCTCTCAAGCCAGGTGTCACCCATCTTGTATTTGTGCCTCTCATTTTTTTTGCCCAAGTGTAATACTTTACATTTCTCCCTATTAAAATTCATCTTGTTTGTTTTGGCCCAGTTCTCTAATCTGTCAAGGTCATTTTGAAGTGTGATCCTGTCCTCTGGGGTGTTAGCCACCCCTCCCAGTTTGGTGTCATCTGCAAATTTGATGCCCTTGAGTCCATCATCCAAGTCGTTGATAAAGATGTTGAATAAGATTGGGCCCAAGACAGAACCCTGTGGCACCCCACTAGTCACTCTTCTCCAGGATGAAGAGGAACCATTGATGAGAACCCAAACATGTACACCTTGATTGATGAGAACCCAAACATGTACACCTTCATTGTGATACAATGGACTGATACCACCTATGCAAGGCTGTACAGTCATCCTGTTTGTTTTTCTTGAAATTAATTCTTCTATTGCCGTTTTGGCCACAGCAGTTCTAACAAATGGCAAATCTTTCAGGTTTTTTTTACTGGATATTCAACTGGTCAGTTGTGAATTCTTCACTTCCTGCATTCTCCCCTGACTGGACCACAGGGCTTCGTATTCTCCCCACCTTCCACCATTTCTGGGAGAAGTGAACAAATGAAGCAAGTGTTTTACCTCACAACGTCGCGGAGTATGACTTTGGTTTGTTTCCAGCTCCCCTCGGCAAACCCACCGAACTAGATTGTGTTAACATAGCAATTTAGATAAAGCAACGGACTTTGGTGAGGAAAACTGTGGTTGCTTGAACTGAAGTGGAACCAGGGATGCCAACTTGAATAAAATATTGCGAGAGGAGGCAGGCAAGCCCCACCCCACGTAATTGATCACATGATGCAGTGCGCGCACACCATTTTAATGGCAATGCCAATCAACTTTTTGGGGGGGCTGGCCCCCTCAAATATTTTATTTGGGGAGAAGAAATGGAATGTCAGCCCCTAGGAGTTGGCTCCTATGAGTGGAACTATAAATTAATTTTCCCTTTTTGTTGAGTAGTTGCAGGAGGTATGCTCTGAAATGAATCACTTTGGGAAAGATCCAATACTTTATATGGCAACCTTGAGGCATTATTCCCTCAAGAGAAACACTTTGGGGACCACATGCTGACTGTGGGACAGGCCAGGGCTATAAGCATACACTTTTCACCATACCTAAATCCAGTGCTATTTTTCAAGAAAAAGTGGTCTGGAACTCACCATGAACATCTCCTTCGTGCTATTAGAATGGCCATGGCACACACCTGAGGTGGGCCGGAACTGAGTTTCGTTGAGTTCTGGCTGAAAAAAATGTCCTGACTAAATCCATAGTCTCTTTAGCTGTACAGTGGTACCTCGGGTTACATACGCTTCAGGTTACATACGCTTCAGGTTACAGACTCCATTAACCCAGAAATAGTGCTTCAGGTTAAGAACTCTTAGGATGAGAACAGAAATTGTGCTCTGGCGGCGCAGCAGCAGCAGGAGACCCCATTACAGGAGAGTGGTGCTTCAGGTTAAGAACAGTTTCAGGTTAAGAACGGACCTCTGGAACGAATTAAGTACTTAACCCGAGGTACCACTGTATTCAGGCATTCACCTGAACAGTGTAAGAGCTAGATGGGGCCAGAGCAAAGACGCAGGCACAAGCTCCTTAGATCTTTGCATTATTTACAATGAACTTGTAAAGGCTGTTTTTTCAATGTGCTTAGAAACTGTCCCTTTGATTGAAACCCTCTGATAAACCAGGGTTCCTGCTTCCAGGGAGATTGTAAAGCGTGCTGATTTGAACACATTTGGAAAAGCCTTCCAGACCTTTGCACTAACTGCATGAAGATCAGAAGAGCAGTCAACATGACCGGAGAAGCTAAGGCCGGTGGGGGCTTGTGTATACCCTCCAACATTTCTCTGATGAAAATAGAGACGTCCTGAGAAAAGAAAGGGATCGAATCAGAAACCGGGATGGCTTCTTTAAATAGGGGCACTTGGAGGGTCTGTAATGTATTGGTGCCCCTAGCCCCCAATTTAAATCTTCACATGTTCATGCAAATGACTGCACACAGCTTTTATCTCTTAAGAAGCTTGAGTGCAAGAAAGTGTGGGTGCTGCAATGATCTTAACAGATCTTTCTTAAATTCATCCATCAATCCATCCTCACACTTCATCTACTCATACACCCCCACACCCTTCTTTCCATCTTTTCTCTTTCACCCCAATTCAGCAATTCAGCTTAGGGAACTATTATTGCAAGTGGGAGCTTTCCCTCATTATGCTTGAATGCTATGATGTAGGAGACGGGCTCATGGGGATGAGAGAACATGGTAAGGTTATAAACTATTGCGTGATCCTGTGAGCCACAACAGGTACATATTTTGCATATATCCTACCTTCTCTTGGGACGCGGGTGGTGCTGTGGGTTAAACCACAGAGCCTAGGACTTGCCGATCAGAAGGTCGGCGGTTCAAATCCCTGCAATGGGCTGAGCTCCCGTTGCTTGGTCCCTGCTCCTCCCAACCTAGCAGTTTGAAAGCATGTCAAAGTGCAAGTAGATAAATAGGTACCACTCCGGCAGGAAGGGAAACGGTGTTTCTGTGCACTGCTCTGGTTCTCCAGAAGCGGCTTAGTCATGCTGGCCACATGACCCAGAAGCTGTAAGCCATCTCCCTCGACCAATAAAGCGAGATGAGCACCGCAACCCCAGAGTCGGCCACAACTGGACCTAATGGTCAGGGGTCCCTTTACCTTTACCTTCCCTTAGCATCCCTGCATGCAGGCCAAGAACAAGGGCAGAATCCAACTGAACAGCTCCACTAGCGCAAGAACCTTGGGCTCCTCCCTCTCCTCTTCCTGCACACCTCTCCTAAAGCTCTTGCGAGTTTCCCTCCAGCCCTCTGGAGCAGATTTTGGGGGCACACAGGGAGAGGAGAGTGAGAGGAAGTTACCTTGTGCAGGCCAATGTGCTAACACTAGCAGAACTGTTTAGCTGAATGCTGCCTAAGATCTTTCCCTGTTGCACGCACAGGCATCTTTCAATTAATTAACTAAAACCGAGTCAAAACCAGTGCTGAAATTACAGTGGCGGAAAGACCAGCAGTTACTATGTTCCCCGCATGTCAAGGCAGAAACAACCAATTGCAAAACATGATCTCAGTTACTATGCTCACATTATGGGGTGTTTCCCGCCCCCCGCTTACACAGATTTCACTTCCATGCAGGAAAATATGTGTTCAATGTCTATATATACAGAGACCATAATCCCACTGTCTAAAATTAGATCATAAGACTTTTGTACAGTGGTGCCCCGCAAGACGAACGCCTCGCAAGACGGAAAACCCACTAGACAAAAGGGTTTTCCGTTTTGGAGGCACTTCGCAAAACGAATTTCCCTATGGGCTTGCTTCGCAAGACGAAAATGTATTGCGAGTTCCTGCGGGTTTTCCCCCCTCCCCCCCCTTTTCCTAAGCTGCTAAGCCGCTTATCAGCTGATCCGCTGATAAGCCGCTTAACAGCTGATCGCTAAAAGCCGCTAAACCGCTAATAGCGCTAAGCCGCTAAGCTGTCAATGGGCTTGCTTCGCAATACGAAAAAACCGCTATACGAAGAGCCTCACGGAACGGATTAATTTCGTCTTGCGAGGCACCACTGTACCTGGCCTAATAATATTAATAGTAATAATGAAAACAAGATGTGTGAAAAAGGGACACAAGTCATTTTTGCTGCATGCATGTGTGATGGAAAGACATAATCACTGTATTTTTCACTCTATAAGACGCACTTTTCCCATCCTAAAAAGTAAGGGGAAATGTGTGTGCGTCTTATGGGGCGAATGCAGGCGGGAGGCTCTGCTCAGCGCTCCCTTTAAAGAGCCGCGTGGAGCATGTGTGCAGATCTTTTTTTAAAAAAAAACATATTTTTTATTAACAGGCCAATCATATCACATTATTTCAATATCACATTAATTCCAAATTATACAGCCAAATTTTTCAATTTTGTTGGGGGTACCCATACATCAAGCTCCGGACGAGAATCCAAACATCACTTCTATTACTGCTTTAATTAAACAGTTCTATCCAGATAGCCTCTTTTTTACTTTCTTCATCTTCTTGTTGCTGTCATATATTCCTTTCTTTGCGATCTCTGATAATACATGTGTGCAGCTCTTGGGGGCTTTTCCCCAAAGGAGGGAGAAGGGCCTAAGAGCCGCACACACACTCCGCATGCTCTTTAAAGGGAGCGCAGCTCTTGGGGGAGCCTTAGCCACACGCAGCCTCTCCCGGGCAGGGGATGAAGGCTCCCCTTGACCGGAAGATGCCGCACGCGGCTATCCTATAAGCCAGGACAGCCAGCGGGATCACTGTGCTGTGATCCCGCTGGCTGTCCTGGCTTCTTGCTTAGCCGCGCACAGCCTCCCCAGCCCGGGAGAGGCTGTGCGCGGCTATCCCATAAGCCAGGACAGCAAGTGGGATCGCTGTGCAGTGGTCCCACTGCTGTCCTGGCTTATGGGATTCAGAATCCCCCCCCCTTGTTTTCCTCTTCCAAAAACTAGGTGCGTTTTATGGCCTGGTGTGTCTTATAGAGCGAAAAATACGGTAGCTATTTACCTCTGGGTTGCCTCTGGTCAAGGAGCTGCTTGGCCTCTTCTGGCACCAGTTTGGCTATCCAGGTAGCATTCTAATTTCCATGACAAACTAGATTTCCCTACAACAAACTAGGTTTTCCCTCTGGTTACGAGATGACTGTTCTGCCTCTCTCTAATTCAACATACTTTGACTCTTATGGAGCAACCACAACTTTTATGGAATGCAACTATCTTGTGATATATCCCCCTCCCAATAAGCTGATAAACATGAAATCAAAGAATCACATACAAATCAGATTGAAGAGCAGAAGCAGCAATCCCCAGTTGCACTGATTATCATAAAAGGTAATAATGTTTGGTGTGTATGTGGGACATTAAAACAAACAAAAAACAAAAAAAAAACCCAAACTCTTAAAATGTGTTTAATTAAAGGGAGATCCTCACAGCATGAAATGGGGGCACGTGTTCCTGGAAAAGCAATTTTAATTTTATAGCATGCTCTTAACTAATTACAACATCAAGCTTGGGAGTTGCGGTTAGAAAAAGAGACATGGGAGAGATGGCTGTACTCAGAAGAGAAATTATGTTTGTACATGGAACTGTGTGTGTGTGGTGGTGGTGGGGTGTGAGTGGAAATCTTGGGCGAACACAAATGTGCTAAGTGAACACTTCCACAGCGACGCTGTTCGATGGATGGCTGTATGGATGCTCGGTGGATGACACTTTGCCCCTTGCTTCATGGCGGAAGCATGGAAAAATGACGGCCATCTGTTGTTATATTTGCAGAGATCCCCATCCTTTATCACCAGGAAATTAATATCAATGCCGCTCCTGTGGAAGCTACAAGAAACTGATTGTTTGGATTAGGCGTTTTCAAGGAAGCCGAACCAAAGCAATGGGATATTGTGTGTGTGTGTGTGTGTGTGTGTGTGTGTGCGTGCACGCGCGCTTGTGTTCTTCTGCTTGCCTACACATTCCAATTTTAATTCAAGAGTACTGTAGGATATGAAGAGAGGTGACTAATGCCAGGAGGGAAGAAAGCCCTGGGATGACAAATGAAGTATTCACAATGCGCAGGAAGAGGTTTAAAATAACCTGATGTAGGTTTTACATTTTCCCTAAACTGGGTTTAGCTTCCTACCAGTTACCTTAAAAAACAACAACACCCCCCCCCACACCCCTCCATTAACATTTCTTTTGTGGCAGCCTCTGCTGAGAACCTATTGTAAATTTGGGCAATTAGGACTTTTGCTCAGTCCCTCCCCTCAGTCAATACTATAGCATCAAAAGAAGCTGATTCAGTGTTGGCTGGCTGCAGCTCTAAAATCCAAACTAAAAAAAATAATGTTAGAATTCACCACTGTTGTCTGTGTAAAGGATTTTTTTCTTCAAAAAAGCAATAATTAAAAAAATTGCTGTTTCAGACTTGTAAAGTTCTTAAAATAATCGGTTTTAAACCTCCCACACAATACTCACAAGTGAGATCACAGTAATAGACTCCAGTATAAGGTGGCTGTCTCCCTCTAAATCCAAACTAAATAGATGTTAGAAATCGTTACCACAGTATGTCAGAGGCCAACCAGAGCTATTATCGGGGAAATGCAGCTTTGGGTTTCTTGGGTTCTGAAAATAATCTTCTTTAAAGCTTCAGCATTAGTCAAGGCATGGTCGTTCATAATATTTCACAAAAATATAATAAAAGCAGGAAAATCCGGAGCCTCAGAGCCAGTTTCTACAATGAACGGAATCAAGTGATAAAGCTTATCCTAGAGACTGTACCATTTCAGGCTACAGGAGGAAGGTTGAAGGGTTGACTTGCTCCCCTCTGGGAGGAAAAAAATATCCCTGGTCATAATACTGGCATTTCAAAAAGAAAACTAGACTGAACCATTATCCTGGGCATGCTAGTTTGCTGTATCCAGGTATTTATTGATTTTATGAGACTGCATTCAAATATTCAACCTCCGACTTGCAGCAATTATCTCTGCACAACAGAGCATGGTTTGGAATGACTAGACAAATGGCAACCTTTACTCCAAGGGCTGGCTCTTTGCCTCGTGTGGGCTGTAGGAAGGGGGCAGAATAGGCAGCCAGCAACCTAAATGTAGGGCCCAACTTCTTCCTAGCATGTCTAGACCAGAAAAATGGCTGACATGTGAGGGGAAATGAAGAAGAGGAAGAGTTTGGATTTGATATCCCGCTTTATCACTACCCGAAGGAGTCTCAAAGCGGCAAACATTCTCCTTTCCCTTCCTCCCCCACAACAAACACTCTGTGAGGTGAGTGGGGCTGAGAGACTTCAGAGAAGTGTGACTAGCCCAAGGTCACCCAGCAGCTGCATGTGGAGGAGCGGGGAATCGAACCCAGTTCACCAGATTATTAGTCCACCACTCTAACTACTACACCATGCTGGCTCCTGAAAAGGAGGAGTGCCTGTTCAGGAGGTGTAACTCTGGAATTGGGGAGGCGTCTCAAAGGATCAGAAAGGAACCTACAAACATATGGCAGAACAAAAGCACATGATAATAATAATAATAGTAATAAAATTTTATTTATATCCCGCCTTCCCCAGCCGAAGCCGGGCTCAGAGCGGCTAACAACAGTAAAATGATACAACATTCTAAAATCATATTATTATTATTATTATTATTATTATTATTATTATTGGTCTTGAGCAGGGAATGGGTGTGGGTGCTGGCTCAGCTATAGAGCTTGTGGTGGAGTGCAATAGCAAAAACATTCAAGCCAGGAAGAAACTAGCATGCTCACTGGGCTTCCAATTTGACTCCTCCCCCCCGGATACCCTGTAAAAGCCCTACAATTTCAGGTTAAACACAAATGAAGAGATGACCGGAGGCACAACTTATGGTAAACTGCCAGAAGTACAGAGGGAAAGCACGATGCTAACAACAAGATACTGAGTGATGTACAACAAAACTTCCCAGATCCGTGCATGACTTTAAAACATCTTGCAAGCAAAGACCTGCCCAAAAAGCTGAAAAACATCTTCATGTATGCGACAACGGCCGCGAGAGCACAGAGGTGAGCTGCAGCTAAAGAGGCCATTTTACATTTAGTGCTGAAGAACACTTGACCCTCATCAAGTTGGAAAGGTAAGGGCATGGCACTTTCTCCCAAGTAACTCTTAAAGGATTTAAAATTAATCTATTTTTTTAAAAAATCAAAATTTTAAATTAACTTAGAAACAATGACCAGGAAAGATCACGACCTTGACAGATTAGAGAACTGGGCCAAAACAAACAAGATGAATTTTAACAGGGAGAAATGTAAAGTATTGCACTTGGGCAAAAAAAATGAGAGGCACAAATACAAGATGGGTGACACCTGGCTTGAGAGCAGTACATGTGAAAAGGAGTCTTGGTTGACCACAAACTTGACATGAGCCAACAGTGTGATGCGGCAGCTAAAAAGCCAATGCAATTCTGGGCTGCATCAATAGGAGTATAGCATCTAGATCAAGGGAAGTAATAGTGCCACTGTATTCTGCTCTGGTCAGACCTCACCTGGAGTACTGTGTCCAGTTCTGGGCACCACAGTTCAAGAAGGACACTGACAAACTGGAACGTGTCCAGAGGAGGGCAACCAAAATGGTCAATGGCCTGGAAACGATGCCTTATGAGGAACGGCTAAGGGAGCTGGGCATGTTTAGCCTGGAGAAGAGGAGGTTAAGGGGTGATATGATAGCCATGTTCAAATATATAAAAGGATGTCACATAGAGGAGGGAGAAAGGTTGTTTTCTGCTGCTCCAGAGAAGCGGACACGGCGCAATGGTCCCAAACTACAAGAAAGAAGATTCCACCTAAACATTAGGAAGAACTTCCTGACAGTAAGAGCTGTTCGACAGTGGAATTTGCTGCCAAGGAGTGTGGTGGAGTCTCCTTCTTTGGAGGTCTTTAAGCAGAGGCTTGACAACCATACGTCAGGAGTGCTCTGATGGTGTTTCCTGCTTGGCAGGGGGTTGGACTCGATGGCCCTTGTGGTCTCTTCCAACTCTATGATTCTATGATTCTAAGTTGGTCTGCTTTCAGAGCAAACACTGAATTTCACACCTTTTGCCTTTGGACATTCATTCCAGAGAGTGCAACTTAAAAAAAAAAAGAGTCTTCAGATAAATTGTGTTACGAATCTGCTTGTTTGGTATGGATCAGGGACTGGATGAGATTGGACAAGCAAGAGGCACTAGAACTAGAAGGTCATGACAACAGATTTGGTTGGCATGCATATTTATGGTACAGGAAAGGGAAGATTCATAGAAGCTTTTACAACCATATAATCAGGAAATCATTAATGAGAGTATGGGAGAGATATAAAGACTTATTGGAACAAAGGACTCCGTGGTGGCTTTCACCACATGAAGCATTACTGCTCAAACCACTTGGAAAGAAAGGAAAATGGCTCACATATGCTGATTTATTAAAGGAACGTGATGGAAAATGGAAATTAAGAGATTATGATGAGATCAAAGACCACTTTCAGAGTTGGTTGCATTATAGACAACTACATGAAACATATAAAGAAGACTGTAAGAAAGGATTTAGTTATACTAGATCTAGGTTTCAAACGGAAGTGATTGAAGGGAAAGTGAAACTACTGAAGGCCGCATATAGCATACTATTAGAATGGGAGACGAAAGATGAAGAGGTAAAATCAGTTATGATTAAATGGGCACAAGATGTAGGGCACAACATCATGATGGAGGATTGGGTTAAATTATGGAAAACTGACTTAAAATTAACAGACTGTTCCCTATTGAAGGAGAATTACAT
Organism: Podarcis cretensis; assembly: GCF_951804945.1. Taxonomy (NCBI): domain Eukaryota; kingdom Metazoa; phylum Chordata; class Lepidosauria; order Squamata; family Lacertidae; genus Podarcis; species Podarcis cretensis. Next base: position 85,797,907 of record NC_137173.1, read on the forward strand.
GAAGATGATGTACAGATGGTACACAACATCAGTGCAGTTAGGGAAAATGTACAAAACTAGTTCAAACATATGTTGGAAGTGTAAGGAAAAGGAGGGAACATTTTATCATATGTGGTGGGATTGTAAGGTAATTTAAAAATTTTGGGAAATGATATACAATGAACTGAAGAAAATGTTCCATCTAACATTTGTTTAAAAACCCGAGGCATTTTTGTTGGGGATCGTAGGGAAAGACCTGCCAAAAAAGTTGAAAAACATCATGATGTATGCGACAACGGCCGCGAGAGTTCTGATAGCACAAGGATGGAAGACTGTAGAAATCCCAACTAAAGAATTATGGCAAGAAAAACTGATGGACTATGCAAAACTGGCAAAACTGACATATAAGCTATGGGACAAGGATAACTGTGACTTTAAAGATGAATGGGAACCCTTTACAAAGCTTTTGAAGATGCAACAAAGCAAACTGGACTCCTTGGCTGGCTTTGAATACACATTCACAAACTTTTTATTGATAATATTCAGCTAAATAGTTTGAGGATCTATACAACTTTGAAACATGCAGAAAACAGCATTCTCAGAGAAACCAAAGACTGGAACTGAGGGAAGTCAGTGGGTGGGGGTGGGTGGGTTTTGTGTGGGAGGGTGGGGGGAGGGAGAAAAAATGGAATAAGGATGATATGTTTTTGGATAATATGTTTTGTTTTAATTTTGAATAAAAAATTATAAAAAAACACATCTCGCAAGCAGCCCAATTTCCATGAAAAGGAGCAGCCTAATTATTTGTTTGTATCTATTTTGCACAGTGATTGTGGCAGTGACCTCACTGGCCACTGATTGGCTGAGCTGCTGTGACATCCCAGAACAAATCTTAACATTCCAACTGCTCAAAACTAAACTATGTATTCAACTGCTGCAGGGGAAAGGGAAAATGCTGGAATTACTGTATTTTTTGCCCTATAGGATGCATTTTTTCCCCTCCAAAAATGAAGGGGAAATGTGTGTGCGTCCTATGGGGCGAATACAGGCTTTCACTGAAGCCTGGAGAGCGAGAGGGGTCGGTGCGAAACCAACCCCTCTCGCTCTCCAGGCTTCAATATGCTCTGCGCAACCCTCGGGAGCCCGGTGCCAAGCCGCGCCGGGTTCCCAAAGGTTGCGCAGAGCTGCCTGCGCTCCCGGGCTCCGCGTAGCTCTGTGCAACCCTTGGGAGCCCGGCGCCAAGCCGCGCCGGGCTCCCAAAGGTTGCACAGAGCTGCCTGCATTCCGAAGCCTCGGGCGCGCTCTTCAGCGCGCCCGGGCTTCGCGCAGCTCTCCGCAAGCCTGGGGAGACCGGCGCGGCTCCCTAGGCTTGCGGATAGCAGGCTGTTCTGGGGGCTGGGGAAGCTCGGGCTTTCCCCGCGCCAGCCCCGTGCCTGGGGGGGAAATATTATTTTTTTTCTTTATTCCCCCCCAAAAAAACCTAGGTGCGTCCTATAGGGCGGTGCGTCCTATGGGGCGAAAAATACGGTAAAACTTCACATACTGACAGAAGCAGTGTTTCCCAAGTAGAACAGTAAGAAGAAAATTCCAGGAAATAGGGAAGCTAAGAGACAGGGAAGCCAGAGGAAAAGGAAGAATGCAGGCTCTGAGGGAAAGATTGACGATGAAAGACAAGGTAGGCAGAGGAAACAGAGAATGGATGCCAGGGAACTGAGGCTAATAAGAAAGGGACAAACCTTATAGGGTCAAAAATCAGGAGGGGCTGCATATGAGGTCTATTGTTTCTAAAAAATTGTGACCTGTAAAGGCTAAGCGAGCAATGGAGTCCAAAATTTCACATTTTTATTTGAATAACTGCTCAATTTGCTGCATGCAGGGTTCTAGCATTAAACAAAAGGCACAGGTCAAGCCTTACGCCATGAGCTCCAGCATATCAAAATAATTCATCAGAGCCGAATAAGTATGCCACAGTAATGATGTACAAGCTGTCCTTCAGATGCTGCATGGACTACACCACCTAGATCAGGAAGACAGATTCAGAAGATGGTCATGCTAACTAAAAGCAACAGCAACAGGCCAAACGCAAGTGGAAGAATATATTTTGGTTCCCACCACTCTGCCCTGCCCTAAACACAGAAGGAATATATCAGAAACATGTGATTTGGTTTTAAGTAGCATCTACTCTACTAAAGCAGAAAGGATCTGCTCTGGAGAAATTGCACTATAAACCTTGCAATTTTACAAGCAAAGTTTATATTAATTCTTTAGAAGCCCTTTGTGCTTATAGTTTCAGACAGAGTCTAAAATACACCAAATAAATATCAGCACAAAATTGCATGCAGCTGCTAGATAGTCTAAGCATTCCCAAACCATTATAATAAACATAGCGGGCCCAGGGCTATAACCCCATCAACCCACAAAGAAGTCGCCATCCAATTCTGTCTTGTCCTACAAGCTGTGCAAAATTAAACTGCTGATAAGTTACTTGTAAAAATTTAAAAACTGAGGCTACAGTACTTTTTAAAAAACCAACAACAACCCACTCTTAATATCTTAAAAGAAAGCAACGGTTTGAGAAGACAGGTTTTGGGTGTTTTTTTTTTGTAGGAGGAAATGAAATAAATAAAAATAACCACCATAGAACAGGAAATGAATTCAAAATACAGGAGGAAACATGGAAGGGGCTTCAACGGAGAGGTTGAGTGCCTCCCCTCCAAGAAGATGTTTGCTTATTTGACTTACACTGGTTAGAATAACAAAAAGAGCACATATCTAACACCCAAGAAATGCCCTTCTAGAAGCTAAGTAGGTGGCAGGATCAAAGAAAACCCTTCTCTCAAGAAAGGAAATTGAGAGAAAGCTTCTGAACACATGTTTCTGAAAGGAGGCTATAAAATGCCTAAATGCTTCCGAATACTGTGAATGTTCAAGGAGTCATAAGCAGTGTGTTCAATACAAAGTAAGCCTTATTCGACCTCATGTTGGAATCCTTCCTTAGCCATGGGACTTAAAAGTCTCCCCCCTTGCTGGTCTCTTCTGACCCTCTCTCACCTGTAGAACCTTACACAGCTGCAAAGATTTTGGCAGCTAAAGTTCCAAAAGCGACACAAAAAAGTACATGGAACTTCCCATGCCCGTTTTTTGTAAGTGGATGCTTAAATCACCTTTACTTAAGTGTTTCACAACAGATAGAGTATTGTGTTTGTTATTTTAAGTTCTGCTTGCTGTCTGCTGTTTTACTCTGAAAATCTCAGAGAGTAACACTTTCTGGGCTTCCCCAATCGGATGGTGTCACATTCCAGCACACCCATCACCCTATGTATATCTCAAGTCTAAGAAAATGGGCCCTGCAGCAGTCAGGTAGCTATAAACCTACTCCTTCCAGCAATTCTAACAGGATCCTGTGTTTTGGGAAGTCTCTTGGGACTTGGGAAGTCTTTAAACATCAGCTGCCAAAAAGAGAAGCCCTCCTCTCAATGTATACACTGCTCACATTCCCAGCATCTATGAAACACTGCTTTTTACATGCTTTTTGATTATTGTAGGACAAGCCCAAGAAGAACTCATGGTCAGAAGTATGGGAATATCATGCAAAGGGGATAGTTTCTCTCCCCAGACGAACCACAATCCCCATTCCTTTTAATAAACACACACACACACTTCTAGATTTTGTGTAATCTAAGGTATGGTACAAAGTGTTCAGGAACAATTTTTTTCATTTGTTTTGAGGGGAACTAGCTGGCTGGCTCACACCCAACAGTGACTTCAGCCAATGAAGTCATAGCAATGACTGACATTTTTTTAAAAGCAGGTGTAGCCAGTTAGACAAGGATAAAACTAGAGAGACACACTCATTCTCTATACTCTTGGTTTGTTGTTAAACATTTTCTGCTGCATTTCCCCCCTGCTTCATAGAAAACAGTTCAGGTCTTCAGGATTTTAGTGTAGTGGTAACTGGGGAATAGTGTATCAACTCAAAAACAAAAGGTAGCGACAAAGACAGGAGCTCTTGATTTATCTTGCTCGTGTTTTGAAGAGGAGATAAAGTATCCCTAAGGGAAATGGTAACTTTTCATGCTTTGAACATGTGCAGTCATCGAGAGAACTATTGCAATGGGGTATTTTTTTCTACTATGCCAGAGCTTAGAAGGCTGGAACGGTCTTCCTCATTTCTCAATTACCTCCTTACTACAATTTAATTTATTGGTTATGAATGAACATTATTTGTCGTGATGTCTAATATTAGGCAACTATCGCCATCTTTTACTATCAAGCCACATATATCCGTTTCCTTCACCTTCCTTCAAACAATTCTCACTACCGAGAAGTCCTATTGGGGAAAAACCTGCAATATGTAACTAGGGTTGCTGGACATATGGCAACCCTATGTAAACAGGAGCTAGTACAGTGGTGCCTCGCAAGACGAAATTAATCCGTTCCGCGAGTCTCTTCGTCTAGCGGTTTTTTTGTCTTGCGAAGCAAGCCCATTGACGGCTTAGCAGATTAGCGCTATTAGCGCTATTAGTGGCTTTTAGCGGATAAGCAGAGAAGCGGCTTAGCGGCTTAGAAAAAGGGGGGGGGAGGAAAAAAACCCCGCAGGAACTCGCAAGACATTTTCGTCTTGCGAAGCAAGCCCATAGGAAATTCGTTTTGCGAAGCACCCCCAAAACGGAAAACCCTTTCGTCTAGCGGATTTTTCGTCTTGCGAGGCATTCGTCTTGCGGGGCACCGCTGTAGCTTGCTTTACTCTTAATACCTGTTTATCTGTTTATTTTTTATTTAAAAAATTGCATTTTATTAAAACTGAGTCATAATTCACACTGGGCAGGTTTGCCAAATAATAAAGTCCAGGTACTAAATAGACACCATATATTTCTATAACACAAGTATGAAAGAAAAACGACGAAGAATCAATCTATGGCCTATAGGATATACAATAAAAACCCAACACTCTTATGTGGCTTCACAACCCTAAAATACAGACAAATGCAGTATCACTCTGAAACATCTAGCTGTGATGCCTGGATACATCTTTCAAATTCTGACTACACCACAGCAAATAAATACAAAGATACAGTTGCCCAAAACCTTGATATCCTCAAGATTAAGACTGTTTACAACAGATGTGTTTCAGAAAGCATGCCAGAAGCATTTTGACTTACAAAGTCTTCTTTGGTGGTGTATAGCTGGAAAAAGGGCATCTCCTTGTGCATGAAGAACTCAAAACACAAATTCATGTGATATATATTATGCTGCTGTAGACTTTGGTAGTTTAAGAAAAAAATGGTCAAATGCTCCGAAACAGTACAGCAGTGTCCAAGCCCCAATGACTCTCAGCCTTCATTTTTGTCATAAGGATACACTCTGCGCTGCAACTTTACGACAAAAGTGAAGACTGTGAAACAACCTTCATCTTCAATACATCAAGGTTTTGGGAATCTACATTTTTGCAGTTCATTGCTGTGGTGGAAAACACATGCAGCCAGCACAGCTAAATATTTCAGAATACATTGTTGTGCTATTATATGCAGTGTCTGCATTCAGTGTTTTGAAGCCATGTACAGTGGTACCTCGGGTTAAGCACTTAATTCGTTCTTAACCTGAAACTGCTCTTAACTTGAGGCACCATTTTAGCTAATGGGGCCTCCTGCTGCCGCCACGCTGCCGGAGCACGATTTCTGTCCTCATCCTGAAGCAAAGTTCTTAACCCGAGGTACTATTTCTGGGTTAGCGCAGTCTGTAACCTGACTGTACCTTTGTTTGGTCATTATAGGCTGTGAAGGGCAGACTTTGGTCTTTCAAATTTAAGTGGTGCCTTGTGCAAGGCCGAAATCCGGTGCCTCCCTCCTCTCATCTTCTGTTCTGCTCAATTTGCTATGTCATAGTTGTCATGCCTGCACCTTGGCTCCTAGCCTCTCTCTCTCTCTCTCTCTGTGTGTGTGTGTGTGTGTGTGTGTGTGTGTGTATACGCAAATGCATGCACGGGGTGTGAGTGTGCCAAACTGTGCAACTGACCTGGATGAAATTAAGGCTAGTTTCGCCCCTGCCAGGACCCACTTGAGTTGGCAGGAAGTTCTTGAGGCCCACCTGCCACAAAATGGTGGTGCAGGACCACTGAATCCACACAGCCAGGTTGTGACCAGTGGAGGAGAGGAGACGCTAGTCATGACTGCACCATCAGGTCAGATTTAGGAAGCTGTGGGGTGATAGACAGGGCGGACAGGCAGTGGACTCCAATTCCAGGAACCAGCAGTGTGCCCAGTCTCTTACCCACTTTTAAACTCTAAACTGTACTCACATTACGAAGTTGGTGAACCCAGAAAAGTACCAGAGCAGGGGTAGTCAACTTGGTGCCCTTCAGATGTTGGACTATGGTTCCCATCATCCTTGATCATTGACCACACTGGCTGGGGCTGATGGGAGTTGAAGTCTAATAGTATCTGGAGTGTATCATGTTGACTAGCTGAATACTGGAGAAAATTTATTAACTATAATCATTTTCTTATTCTTCAGCTGCTTAACAAGAAGAGGCTGCATTCTAAAACTGAGATATAGCATACACATTCCACAAGTACATTGCACCAACATTTCACACTTGCGAGTTGTTGGCCCAGAAACAAGTTAAACAACTCCTGAGATTTCATCCAACGTAGCCCCACTGATGGCTATGAAACCAAACTGGTTTTAATCCAAACTTTCTGGCCTTAATAATACTCTGGTATGCAGTGCAAAAGAGTAAATATGGTGAAGCAGATTGCCCCAAAACATATATGTTTATTATGATACCAGACAATAATAACTAAACAAGAAATTAAACAATGTGATTGAGAGCAGAGAATTCAGTGGGTTTAAGACTTATATATTTCTTTAGAAAGTGTATCTTTTAAAGCAAATTAAAGCATACATATACAGTTACAGAGTGACAACTCCTCACCATTTCCGACGACTGCTTTAGATGGATCTGACTGTCTAACAAATTTCTTCATCTATAGCTGCTCACATATGCTGCATTTCCTAATTATCACCTTTAAAAGGCCATCTGGGCCCCATTCCCCACCATTAGGGGGCAATTCCATTTGCATTGTTCATAGGCTTAGTAGGAACTGGTGGAAAAGTTCATTAGGAATTTGAGGAGATGCATTAAAACGTAGCATGGCAAACCAAGTATCTGATACCTAGATGCCCACAGGAGAGAGAAGCATTTAATACATATTTGCATACAACTAACAAGTCATTCATGGTGTCTTTAGCTCTGAAAACTGCTTCAATTTAGGCTAGTCTCAAGCATGGGAAAATGGGGAAAAATCTGACTCTGTGCAGATCTTACATTTTTCTCCCAATTAAATAGAGCATATTCACTCCCCATGGTATTTTTAAGACTAATTGAAACTAATTTAACCCTTCATTTCGCAATACAACAGTGGATTTTTGTAATGGTCTCTGGTATAAATGGAAAAGCCACCACAGATTATCCTAGTAGCTACAAAGACATAATCAATGATTAGGTGAGTCAGAAAAAAAAAATCATTTTCAACTGGTGCATAGTGTTTTAGATCATCGTGCACCCCCTGGCTTAAGCAATAAAACCAAGTCTTAATAACATGAGGGGAAGTAGCACACCTTTATCGGCCCAATGACAATGTAGGATATACTTTTTTTAAAAAAATACTCATTTATTAACATTTGAGAGGGAATGACTGGAAGCACCAAAAGGACAAGGAGCTTAAAGAAGTAAAATTGATTCAGTCTCAAAGTGATGCTCAGAGTGAAAGTTCTTATTATGATTATTACAGAAATGGTATGCTCTAATTCAGGGGAATCTCTAGATGCTCATTTACATAATTTAACAATGTATATGCCGCTCAGCACTAGTTTCTAAGGGGTGCACAATGAGAATACAAAGGAGATACAACAGTAATAACTTTAGTTAAGAAACCATAAAAGCTTACTTAAAATGTGTGCTGAAGCACGCAGCTAAAGAGGCCAAATGACATTTTACGTTTTGTGCTGAAGAACACTTGACCCTCATCAAGTTGGAAAGGCAAGGGCATGGCACTTTCTCCCAAGTAACCCTTAAGGGATTTAAAATTAATCTATTTTTTTATATTTTTTTAAGTTAACTCAGAAACAGTGACCCGGAAAGAACAAGCTGGTCTGCTTTCAGAGCAAACACTGAATTTCACACCTTTTGCCTTTGGACATTCATTCCAGAGAGTGCAACTTTAAAAAAAAAAAGAGTCTTCATCTAGATGGTCCAAAGGAATTTGGGTTTATTGCTAACAGTAACAGCCCCATTGCCCCTCCTATCTAACATTACAAGTAAGGTGGCATGACCTCACACCGTTAGCAAGTTTCCTGCACAAGATAAAGATCAGCAATAGGTAAAGGTAAAGGGACCCCGATCATTAGGTCCAGTCGTGACAGACTCTGGGGTTGTGCGCTCATCTCGCTCTATAGGCTGAGTTTGTCTGCAGACAGCTTCCGGGTCATGTGGCCAGCATGACTAAGCCGCTTCTGGCGAACCAGAGCAGCACATGGAAACGCCGTTTACCTTCCCGCCGAAGCGGTACCTATTTATCTACTTGCACTTTGACATGCTTTCAAACTGCTAGGTTGGCAGACGCAGGGACCGAACAATGGGAGCTCACTCCGTCACGGGGATTCGAACCACCGACCTTCTGATCGGCAAGCCCTAGGCTCTGTGGTTTAACCCACAGCGCCACCCGCGTCCCTAAGATCGACAATGAAATGGAACAAAATCCACAGTGCACTTTTTTTTTTCATTGCTAGATCTTCCCAGGGTGATGGCGAGCTTTTTCTCTGGCAGCCACACATTCCACCTAGCATCTAATTGTGGCCTCAGAATCAGCCTAGAAGTCTCCTATTCTTTGCCAACGTCCATTTGAAGTGGTTACCCTTGATTGCAGAAATTTAAAATACCTTACTTTTTCCATTAACCTATACCTAGCAAGAGTTTAAAATGTTGCATTGCTGTTAACTCCATAACAAGCCGATGTCAGTGATTTATCTTTATTAATATATAGGGTTGGAGGGGAAAGGTGTGTGGGGGGGGGGGGGGGAGAAAGACAGGTATATTATATATAAAGCCAAGAAATACACTACAAATTCCACTAACATGTCTGGAAAATTACATCACCACTTACCACCACACCAGGAGTATGTTTTGTGGGTTGTATTGGGTTTTACGTACATGGCTCCTACTGGCTTTAATGGGCATCACACAGCTAAATCTCCATGCATCACTTTGACACTTCAGAATAATTGTTCGCTTCCATAATAGGGTCAAGGAAAGGTTGAAGAACTAAAAGAATTCGCCGAGGAGCGCATATTATGTGTACAGGATTGCATCTGCTTTTGAAAAATGATTGGCCAAATGTATATGATGCATGCTAATGAACACACTGTTAAGCTAGTCCCCTTGGTTAAATGCAGCAGAGAGGCGTTTTGAAAAGCAGCAATAAGAACATAAAATTGACAGGTAGCATAAAATGAGATGGCATAGAGAACACAGTTTCTTTCCTCCAAATATTACACTGCAAAAAAAAAATAAAAAAAAAAATTGAGTAGTACTGAGTGCAGTTAAATTTGGTATTAGTGATGTCACTCAAATTTAGTTCTCCATCTGCCGGGATGAGCAGGGTTAGGATTTAGTGGATGTCTGGCTGAGCTGAGAAGTCCCTGGTGCAGCCAGGCTACAACAGCTTAACTCCTTCATCCTTGGCTCTACCAGAAAGAATGTCAGTGTATCTCCAGTGAAAAAGGAACTTCCAGGGGAGTGATGAAGGTGGAAAGAGAAAAGAGAGGCTTAGGCTGGATTCTAAGACCATTTGACTTGCAACCCAGCAAAAAACAGGAAGTGTAATTCACTCACCATTTAAGGGAGAAATCCTATACATAATAAGTTTGCATAAAGCAAGCCCAGGACAAGTTAAGCTGTGTAAAGTATACCAGAATCAAACTGTTCAGAAGCTGGGCTTCTGCAGGTTGAGCCATCCTAAGCCTGGAAAGAGAAAACCAAGCCCTTAAAAATAACTTCTGAGTTAAAGATAAAGGGACCCCTGACAGTTAGGTCCAGTTGCGGACGACTCTGGGGTTGCGGTGCTCATCTCGCTTTATTGGCCGAGGGAGCCGGCATACAGCTTCTGGGTCATGTGGCCAGCATGACTAAGCCGCTTCTGGCGAACCAGAGCAGCGCACGAAAATGCTGTTTACCTTCCCGCCGGAGTGGTACCTATTTATCTACTTGCACTTTGACGTGCTTTCGAACTGCTAGCTTGGCAGGGGCAGGGACCGAGCAACGGGAGCTCACCCCGTCGCGCGGATTCGAACCGCCGACCTTCTGATCGGCAAGTCCTAGGCTCTGTGGTTTAGACCACAGTGCCACCCGCGTCCCCTGAATTACACCATCCTTAATGACCAGCCCAATACATTTTGGCACCTGAGACAAACCACAAAATGTTGGCCCCAGGAAAGAAGGAGTGAGTGAAGATCTACATCAGGAGTGGAGTGCGAAGAGATCAGCGGCACCCCCTATTCGCCAAGAGGCGACTGCAGAATTGGCATGTGGGGTGCTGCCAAGGAGGTGGCAGATCCAGCCTCCAAGGAGCACAATGCCACCATGGCAGCAGCTACAGCAGTGGGCGACGCATTCCTTGGAGGTCGGATCTTCTGCCCCTATGAATCCTGCCACCCAAGGCAGTCACTTCACCTTGCCTCATGGGTGGGCCAGCCCTGCTTAGATTGGGTTGCCAGGTTGCATGACTCAGCTGAGCGGGCTTAGGATCCAGCCTAAGTTCTACCTCTCTGGTCCTCACCCTATGATGCCCTCAGAACACCCATTTTTCAGGGCTTAGGTCAACTAAAGAGCTGTCAAGCCGGACTGAGCTGGGATGGGGAGATACACTGGTATATCTCTGGTTGCGCCAAGGATGTTAAGCCAGCACACCTGGAAGTACCCAGGCTCATCCAGAGATCTGCTGAATCCTAACCCTGCTCATACTGATGGATCTTGCTATAGTACTGCTTCCTTAAAGCCTCTGCCAGGCTTAGGCCTGCAGGGTCAGTGGTAGCCACCCTCCTAAATTTATGCAGGGCTTAGTTTACACCAGATTCTTGTCTATAGGATTGCTCTCTGTTTTTCCAAGGCTTTACCTCTGTGGCTGACTCGCAGTCTACACAACCTCCAAACCAGAGTAGCTTTGCTCAGCCTTGGCTTGCATCAGTCATAGCTCAGCTAATTTTAAAATAATGAAAAGGAGCACCTCAGAAGAAGAGACAAGCAAATGGCGGTGGCGTGGGGTGGTGGAAATCAACAGACAGGATCCCCATTTGGTGTTTTGGTGGGCACTGCCATATTGAACAAACTTCCACTGGCAAATCAGTTTCAAACTGGCATCGCCGAAGAAAACAGCAGACAGCAAAAGCTGTAATACAATAATGCTGTTTTCAGCTGAAGCTGCAAAGGCGAAACAGTTTAGGCACAAATACAGAAAAATGCAAATTGAGCATTCCAACTTTAAAATGCCTGCATGGAAATGATGCGCAAGCAATAAAACAGACTCCCCCCCCCCCATCTTGGGCCTACACATAGCATTTCTATTCAACTATTAATAAAAATGCACCAGTGCTCAAAAAGTTATTGGCCTGTTCTGTCACTAATCTTCAAGAAGAACTGGAAATGTTGCAGACTTGAAGCTTGAGTAGTTTCATCTACATCTTCGAATCAACAGCTGGCCTTATTTGCAACACTATCAGGACATTAAAAAACCTAAATGTCCAAGCAGCTGCCTAAGAAGCAAAAGATTTTATCAGGATTGGGAAGTGTACAAAATATCAAACAGCACGCAATGTACAAAAGACTCTCCCCACCCTTATTGTTAAATGCAAATTATAAAGTACTGTACAAGGCTTCACATCATGGTGAATAGACTGCTTGCAGCGTGCTCATCTGAGAATCTATACAGTGGTGCCCCGCAAGACGAATGCCTCGCAAGACGGAAAACTCGCTAGACGAAAGAGTTTTCCGTTTTGGAGGTGCTTCACAAAACGAATTTCCTATGGGCTTGCTTCGCAAGACGAAAATGTCTTGCAAGTTCCTGCGGTTCCCCCCCCTTTCCCCCCCTTTTTCTAAGCCGCTATGCCGCTTATCCGCTAAGCTGATAAGCCGCTAAAAGCCGCTAAACCGCTAATAGTGCTAATCCGCTAGGCCGTCAATGGGCTTGCTTCGCAAGACGAAAACACCGCTAGACGAAGAGAATCGCGAAACGGATTCTTTTCGTCTTGCGAGGCACCACGGTACTGTGAGTCATACAGAGTGCTTTAAGAGATCAGTATCACTGGAAAGTACGAAGTTGTAGAATTCCCTGGTGAATGATGACGTTCTCTTCTTAAAAATGAAGTCGAAGAAAAATAATGTCACAACAAATCAGTTAGTAGACAGGAGTCTTCGGGATCCACAGCAAGCAAGCAAAACAACTGAGGTCTGTTTCATACATTCTGAGGCTGCAAGTCTACAACACAGTCTGTGGGAGTCATGAGTTGCAACCAGCCCTGGTCCCACAATGAACCAACAGGGGAATCCCCAGTGACACTGGGGCTCCAAGTTGCACACATGTGGGGATTCCCCCATTCCACACTGAATATGCTCCATATATGGTTCTGCTATTGTTTGTATGGTTATGTTAGTTTGTACATATGTTTGATAAATCAGTACAGTGGTACCTCAGGTTACACACGCTTCAGGTTACAGACTCCGCTAACCCAGAAATAGTGCTTCAGGTTAAGAACTTTGCTTCAGGATGAGAACAGAAATCGTGCTCCGGCAGCACGGCAGCAGCGGGAGGCCCCATTAGCTAAAGTGGTGCTTCAGGTTAAAAACAGTTTCAAGTTAAGAACAGACCTCCGGAACAAATTAAATACTTAACCTGAGGTACCACTGTACCTTTTAAAAAGGAAAGGGGGAAAAAGAGCAATATGAAAACACATCTTTATGTTACTTGGAATACTCTGTATGCTGAAAGGCTCTGTGTGTGTGTGTGTGTATTTCTAATTACTTTGCAGAATATACTCACAGCAGCACAAGGCTTTTACAATGTTGTTAGGCAGAAAACACTGCCCAGAAACTGGGGGTGAGGGGGTTGCTGATTGATTTTTAACAAGGAAGTATGTGCTCAGCACACATTTTCATTGAAAACAATGACAATGGCTGAGGAATAATGCTCTGCCTCTTTTTCTTGATCTCTATTCTTAATTGATGTGCAACATAAGATTAACACTGAATTCTTGATAAAATAAGCTACAGATACCGCCCCCCCCCCCATTTCCTAGATTTAGCATAAACCATTTGTTTATTTTACACCTTCTGGTACCCCTTGTTCACTGTTTACCATTAACATCCTTAATTCTTACAAAATAAAAAAAAAAATTGTACCAGTCATCTAGTTCACAGTCTTTCTAATTAATTTTCTGTTATGCTCGTCTCTCATACAGCCTGCATTAACTTATTCATAATTTTTTTTCCTCCCCCCTTTTTTTTCTTTGGAAGGTGCTCATTCTAAGCTCAAAAATAACTGTCCTTCAACTTACATGTTTCTGAAACTAGCCATTTATGAACGTTAAAATACACATTGGGCTGGTTCAGATCAGATGTGCTAAACTAGGGATGCTAAACTAGGGATGGGCAGCAGGTATATCAGCCTCTACTGATAGATCTCTGGGTGATTTGCAGCAGATCAGCAAGAAGTGTCTGATTCACAATTGTTTAACAATAGCAAGAACAAAACCTGAGTTTGGTGCAGTGCTGGTACTGTACTGAAAACCAATTTTTAGGCTTAGACTCCACTCTAGAGTCAACCTGGTTATTTAATTCTAGTACTACATCTTTTGCACGTACTTCTGTTTGGCAGACGGTGTAGGGTTCTAGTGAAAAACAAAATACCTGAGGCCAGACCACTTTTATAGTACCCCTGCCCGTACGGGCCAGTCTTGACAGACTCTGGGGTTGTGCGCCCATCTCACTTAAGAGGCCAAGGGCCAGTGCTGTCCGGAGACATTTCCGGGTCACGTGGCCAGCGTGACATCGCTGCTCTGGCGAGCCAGAGCCGCACACGGAAACGCCGTTTACCTTCCCGCTGGTAAGCGGTCCCTATTTATCTACTTGCACCCGGAGGTGCTTTCGAACTGCTAGGTTGGCAGGCGCTGGGACCGAGCAGCGGGAGCGCACCCCGCCGCAGGGATTCGAACCGCCAACCTTTCGATCGGCAAGTCCTAGGCGCTGAGGCTTTAACCCACAGCGCCACCTGCGTTATAGCACTAAACCAAAGTAAATAGGCCCAACCTAAACCAGCCATTATGAAAATGATCCAGGTGAGCCTCAGGTTTGCATACACACCTCCCCGTGTCCCCTCCAGCATGTTGACATCAAACCATTGTTTAACAGCTTGATCGAGTCAACAAACCACAGCTAGAATTAAACACAGGTCCAGAGGCAGATGTAACTCTAAACTGTGGTTTAAGGTTCCCATTTCCTCCTTGCGGTCATGCCAGGGGAGCAGAGACTCATTATCCAACATGCAAACCAAGTCACACACACTTGGGCTTGGGAAGAGGGTTATAGAGGATTCTCTCAGCTATGAGGAAATGATTGCTTTTCTAGTCATTTGTTTAGAAAAGTGGCAGGCCCACCTTGAGACAAAGGCTGATTCTGACACCTCAGCTGACTACATTTCTACGTCTTCCTTGATAAAGATCTCCCACTCTAAACCAATTTAAATACACAGAGTAACTGCTGTTAGGGACGCAGGTGGCGCTGTGGGTTAAAGCCTCAGCGCCTAGGGCTTGCCGATCGAAAGGTCGGCGGTTCGAATCCCTGCGGCGGGGCGCGCTCCCGCTGCTCAGTCCCAGCGCCTGCCAACCTAGCAGTTCGAAAGCACCTCCGGGTGCAAGTAGATAAATAGGGACCGCTTACCAGCGGGAAGGTAAACGGCGTTTCCGTGTGCGGCTCTGGCTCTGGCTCTGGCTCTGGCCAGAGCAGCGATGTCACGCTGGCCACGTGACCCGGAAGTGTCTCCGGACAGCGCTGGCCCCTGGCCTCTTAAGTGAGATGGGCGCACAACCCCAGAGTCTGTCAAGACTGGCCCGTACGGGCAGGGGTACCTTTACCTTTACCTTTAACTGCTGTCACATTACCAAACACACATAAATTAGACCTGTCAAGCCCACACAGCTTAATGGCCTTCTGAGACAAGAAACCATTCCCTTTGAAACTACGTGGGTAATAACTGAAGCTATAGAGTTTTGAAACTATGTAAGTAATGGCAACATGTGCCGACATCCCTGAAGCCTCCATTTTGGAGAGGGAAGGGCAGAAAGACTCTCTATGCTTGCAGAAAAATAACAGGGGGTTGAATACAGGGTCCCCTTCTACCCTAGAGTTGCTGTATTTCAAAAAGTGAAAAGCTGAGCTATTTTTAAGGAAATTCGCCAAAATCTCCACTTTTGACATGGGTTGCCAAACGTCCAGACTAAGGGCCACGCATGTGTATTACCCATGTGTTGTCAGGGAAGATCCCCGACCTCAGAGAATAATTTGCAGGTGCCAGCCTTCAACTAATGAAGACCAGGAGTTGGATAGGCTGGAAGGGAAGTAAGGGGTCTACTGCTTGCTTCTCTTCAGTCTGGGGCCCTAAGGAGGAGAATGAAACTGGGTGCATGCCCTGTGACACGTAACCTCTGTGCCCAATTCCTCCCACAAATAACCCTTCCAGCAGTAAAGGACTGGAGATTGGAGGGAGTGAATGGGCCGTGTGCACCCCCTGAACTCAATTCCTCTACCAAGGGTATTTTCAGAAAGGGGAAGTTGTGCTTCCTTCCCTCTAAAAATTATTTGTGGGTAATTACTTGTACACACTACTAACAAAAATGGAACATTATTTGCTTTTCTCTCTTTTTGGTCACAGGGAAGGTAAAGTGATGCATAATTAACAATTGACTGGTACAACATTCTTTTGCATCTTTTAATTGGTGTGAATTAGATTAGAATTAAAATGTCTTTTCTCTCACCTTTGGGGGATGCAATCTAATCTTCTCAACAAGATGTCAAAGTTTCCCCCTTAATTAAACTTTTCAAATAAGAACTTCAGGCATCCTTTAGAAACCAAAATATGTTTGTGTGTATATAAATTATAATTATTTGGAGCTGTGGCACACAGATTTTTAGCCCCTGGAAAAGAAGAATGTTCTCTAGATGGCATAAGACTCCTACTAAAACTGGGAGAATATCAGGCGAAAAAGAATATTAAAGGCAAAAAGTTCTGCTGTGGTTTTCAAACGTTCTGTGTCAAATGTCCCTGAAAACAGAAACGAAGAAGGTCCTGCATGTCTGTCACAGAACCCAAGCAGAAGCAGTCATTCCGCACATTCAACTGACATGGGGAACTGGGCAGGTCTGCTGTGTGCTGAAACACACCCAACACTTCCTTGCTTCTGGTCAGTGCTGGGGATGATTGAAAAAGAAATTAAATACTTTTGTTGATACCCTTTCTTGGCACCGCAGATGAGGACCACCAACTCTCCTTGCAACATGGTGCAGAAGATTCAAACCCTGTTCAGTCACAAAGTTCAGCAGATGGTGGTGAGGAAATATGGGGAAAATTCTTGGTGTCCAAGCACAGGAACAAAGTTGTCGTGAACTGATGCCTTGTGGTGTTGGTAATTAATATATTTATCCAACAGGTACAAGATTAGGTCTCCAGCAACTCTGTTAATGAAAAATAAAAGCAGCCCAGCAAACCTGTCATTTAAGAAGGTTTTTTTTTTTTTTACTGTATATTGCATGTTATGCTACTGAACAGAAGTGATAAAAATAGCTGTCAGTGTAGCATGTAAAGTGCTAGCAACACATTCACATTTACAATGGAAAAGTACTGCAAAGTGTAAAACATCTTATGTGAATTAAGTTCTCAGTTTCATAAACTTTTTCAAAAACACTGTAACCTTCTAAAATTGCTAATGTGTAGAATAAACCACAAAATACGTTTAATATATTTTATGGGAAGTTGACCTGAAATAAAAAGTTATGTAGTTAAAAGATTTTTGATAGTTCTTCATCCAATTCCACCCCCCTCTCTGTGGAGCAACAGTGATTGAAACCCGATGGCTACTGTACAAAAAAGGTCATAAAATGTTTTATGTAGAAGTAAAACAGTAGCCATTAAAATTATGCTCTGATGTTGGAGTAGATGTGTAGCATGGAAACAAGATAAACTACCATAAAGTGAATGTGATCAAATGCCATTACAATGACTAGTCTCAAAACAAATGACAGATACTAAAATACAGTCACAGTCTTTTTGCAAAATTACTTTGGGCAAAGTACCAAGAAAACACTATATCCTCTCTGCTAAAGGCAGTTTGCCAAAGAAATTGCAAATACACAAGCTTTAATATCTATAGCCAAAAAACACTTGGAAACTCATTATGGAAAGGCTTAAAAGCCAACTCATGATAAAATTGTTTTCTTTCACAGATTATCACAGCATCCTGAAGAGAGAAACATCAGGGAACAAGGTGTGGGTTGCATTTAAAAAAAAGAAAGGAGGAAGAAAAAGAAGACCACTAGAATAAACTCCAGTGTGGTCTAAAACTCTCACCAGACTTTCCCTAGATAATGTAATACAGTGGTACCTCTGGTTAAGAACTTAATTCGTTCTGGAGGTCCGTTCTTAATCTGAAACTGTTCTTAACCTGAGGTACCACTTTACCTAATGGGGCCTCCCGCTGCCGCTGTGCTGCCGCCACACGATTTCTGTTCTCATCCTGAAGCAAAGTTCTTAACCCAAGGTGCTACCTTGGGTACGTTAGCAGAGTCTGTAATCTGAATCATTTGTAACCTGAAGCATTTGTAACCCGAGATACCACTGTAATGGATGTGAGCGACTGAAGGAGGAGCACAGCTTCCCCATTTTTTTCTGGGTTGCACTGCTCAACCACCCAAGGGACATGCACTGCACTGGGGCATCAAGCTGGATCAGAGAATCCACACACCACATGTATATCAGGAAACCGCTGTCATTTTTACAGGGGCATGGGGTCTTCTGTGCCACAGTAATTAAATTTATTTATTTTAATTCATTTCTTAAATTTGTATACCGCCCTTCATCCAAGGATCACAGGGCGGTTAACAGTATATAAACACAAGCAAACCTAACATAAAAAAGGTAAAGGGACCCCTGACCATTAGGTCCAGTCGTGGCTGACTCTGGGGTTGCGGCGCTCATCTCGCTTTATTGGCTGAGGGAGCCGGCACACAGCTTCCGAGTCATGTGGCCAGCATGACTAAGCTGCTTCTGGCAAACCAGAGCAGCGCACGGAAACGCCGTTTACCTTCCCGCCGGAGTGGTACCTATTTATCTACTTGCACTTTGACGTGCTTTCGAACTGCTAGATGGGCAGGAGCAGGGAGCGAACAACGGGAACTCTTCCCGTCACGGGGACTCGAACCGCCGACCTTCTGATCGGCAAGTCCTAGGCTCTGTGGTTTAAGCCACAGCGCCACCTGCGTCCCTAAAACCTAACATAGAAACAAACAAAAACAATACCCCCTTCCCCAGTTTAAAAGGCCAAATAGCCAAAGGCCTGGAAGAAGCGGAATGTTTTTGCCTGGTGCCTAAAGGGAGAGAGTATTCCACAAACAGGGAGCCATTTCAGAAAAGCCCCACCCTTGTGTTGCAACCCTCCAGAGCTCTTGCAAAGGAGGCACACAAAGATGCCCAGATGATGAGCGCACGGTCTGGGTTCATATGGGGAGAGGCAGTCCTTGAGGTACAGGCAAGTCACACTATACACAGGGGTTATGTTCCAAGGCACTGCATGTTTAAGTGAAATCATGTATATCTTTAACATCATTGGAATAGCCAACAAAGACCCTGAGAGAGTGGCTGTATTTTTAAGAGACCACTCCCTGATTGTGAGTTCTGCATATCCTCCAACATCTCTCCAATGAAAATAGGGATGTCCTAAGGAAAAGCTGGACGTTCCAGGATGAAATCAGAAACCGGGACGGCTTCTGCAAATCCAGAACTGTCCCTGGAAAATAGGGACACTTGGAGGGTCTGCAGTCACTGATAACTACTTTACAATCTGCTTGGAAGACACCCCAAATGTCATCTGCACAGAAGGCTTCTTCATGCAGTGATGATAACGGCACTGCTTACCAGGTGGATCCTCCATATTCTGTAGGATCTCCATAGCAACACCGAACTACACGATATGCCCCTTGCTACGCAAGCATCTTTCAGCAGCCTCCACATGGCTCCTGTATAGTGTAGATCAGTCCTTAGATGAAACAAATCAGAAGTAAAATTACATGCCACTGCCAGCTGTTGTGATTATTTGGGTTGTTGTTGTTTCAGTGATAGACCAGTACAAGAGAAATGTTATTCAAGAGATTTCAGTGCACCTTTAAACAACTTCACACTAGAAAAAGAATGGAATTGCAGCCTTCTAGTCTGTACAACAAAATAAGAAGTCTTGACAGCATCAAACTGGCTCATTTAAATACCTGTTTTTCTTAGGAAATGCCAACGGATGCTTTACCCAAACAGAATTATTTATCAAGAGGCGAAAGCAACTGATTTCCATTTCTAACTAACTGTGCAATAACTTGCAGTGGAGGAAGAACCTCAGTTTGTTTAATCTATATAGACTTGTGCGCTGCATCTATTTTCTACTGCAGACTGCTTTTTTAAAAAAGAGTACCGGACATAAAATAAAAGGGCATTAATAACAACCATTCCACAGTTGGCAGGTTGTGGAATGGCAGTAGTTTTAGGACTGTATGAAAAGGAATGTAAGTATCAGTTGATTTTCCAACAATGTAGCCCAGGCATAGGCAAACTCGGCCCTCCAGATGTTTTGAGACAACAATTTCCATCATTCCTGACCACTGGTCCTGTTAGCTAGGGATGATGGGAGTAGCAGTACCAAAACATCTGGAGGGCTGAGTTTGCCTATGTCTGATGTAGCCCATTCTGTCAGTTTATGCTTTTTATATGATTTCTTAAGCAACTACATAATCACCTCAGAGCTAGACAAGTGTTCAAGTTCTTCTTAAGCAGTATGGGTTATTTTGCACACCTTATCCCCTTTCTTTCCCCATACTTCCTAAAAGGAATGGGTTGTATAAAATGGTGGCTTTCTGCTACCAGGGCACCTGATATTTGCCAATCCCTTCCATGCCCCGCAAGAGCTTCTTCTAACAGTTGCAGAAGCCTCTGGAACAGTGTGATGAGCGCTACAATTAGTATGGGGAACCGGTGAGGAAAAGGGATTGGGCCTCACTTTGCACTAGTGGAGAGCAATTACACTAGTGCAAAGCCGGCACTAGATACAACCACTGCTATTTTAGCTTATGCCGAGCCTACTTTGTATTCATGTTTTAATTAAGAACACATGAAAAGCCCTACTGAATCAGGCCCATTTGATTCAGCATTCTGTTCTCCCAGAATCCCATGAGAAGGACCAATGAGTACAACAGCACCCTCCTCACTTGCAACTCCCAGCAGCTGGTACTGGTTTAAGAAATGTGCATTAATGCGTTTTCATATGTTGTACACAGTACCACATGCTGAAAAGTGGCATAGAAATACCTAAATATAACCCTATAATAATAATGCAACATTCAGCTAAGTGGAGCGTTAGGTATCATCATCTAACTAATACAGTGGTACCTCAGGTTACATACGCTTCAGGTTACATACACTTCAGGTTACAGACTCCACTAACCCAGAAATAATATCCCAGGTTAAGAACTTTGCTTCAGGATGAGAACAGAAATCGTGCTCCGACGGCGCGGCGGCAGCAGCAGGAGGCCCCATTAGCTAAAGTGGTGCTTCAGGTTAAGAACAGTTTCAGGTTAAGAACAAACCTCCAGAACAAATTAAGTTCTTAACCCGAGGTACCACTGTACTTGGGGGACGCAGGTGGCGCTGTGGGTAAAACCTCAGCGCCTAGGACTTGCCGATCGCATGGTCGGCAGTTCGAATCCCCGTGGCGGGGTGAGCTCCTGTCGTTCGGTCCCAGCTCCTGCCCACCTAGCAGTTCGAAAGCACCCTTAAATGCAAGTAGATAAATAGGTACCGCTTTATAGCGGGAAGGTAAACGGCGTTTCCGTGTGTTGCCCTGGTGCCAGTTCGCAGCTTCGTCACGCTGGCCACGTGACCCGGAAGTGTCTGCGGACAGCGCTGGCTCCCGGCCTCTAGAGTGAGATGAGCGCACAACCCTAGAGTCTGTCAAGACTGGCCCGTACGGGCAGGGGTACCTTTACCTTTACCTTTACCACTGTACTTACAAGTGTCAGGTGTTAAAAAGGCACATGATCCCTGAGCATTTAAAATTACCATGTGGTGTCAGAAGCCTTAATGCTACAGACGATAAGACCCATGGCCAGTGGCGAAGGAAGCTGCTCAGCCACCTAGGGCTGTATGCCATGGGGTGGGCACACTGTGGGGCCTCGGAGTCTGTCTGCCTCCTCCCACTTCACTCAGCTGCCCTACAGCTGGGGGGGGAGGCAGTGGGTGGACCGTTTGGGCAGCGCAGAGCCTGCGCACGCTTAAGCCACCGTATCTCTCCCAGAAGAGACGCGTGGCTCGGACGCGCTGCAGAAACCGTGGAGAGTGCCACCCTGCATTTTGTCACCTCCCTCAGTGGTGACACCCGGGGCGGCCCGCACCTACCGAACCCCCCTTCCCCCGCCCCTGCCCGTGGCACATTATTTCTAACAAAATTTATTTCTACAGGGCTTACAATATGCATGCTGCTTTACAGGGTAATATACACACAGAAGGGGACGCGGGTGGCGCTGTGGATTAAAGCACAGAGTCTAGGACTTGCCGATCAGAAGGGCGGCGGTTTGAATCCCTGCGACGGGGTGAACTCCCGTTGCTCGGTCCCTGCTCCTGCTAACCTAGCAGTTCGAAAGCACGTCAAAGTGCAAGTTGATAAATAGGTACCGCTCCGGTGGGAAGGTAAACGGTGTTTCTGTGCGCTGCTCTGGTTCGCCAGAAGCGGCTTAGTCATGCTGGCCACATGACCTGGAAGCTGTACACCGGCTCCCTCGTCCAATAAAGCAAGATGAGCTCCGCAACCCCAGAGTCAGCCACGACTGGACCTAATGGTCAGGGGTCCCTTTACCTTTATACACGCAGAAGAAGCAAGTTCCTTCCTCAAGAATTAAATTTCAAGAATGGGGGAAATATAAAGATTAGGGGCTGTGTCCAATTCTGAGTACACCCATTGAAACTAAAAGAACTAGGAGGACTAGTCTATTGCCCTTAGTCCACTAGAGACTGGAGAGAAATGGAGGAATCAGGGGAAAGAAGACAGGAATGCAAGCAAATACAACCATTTATTTAATGTTTTGCAGAATTTCCTACAGTGCCAGGTACTAGCGTACATTTGGAGAAGGATTTGATCTCCTCCTTTGTTCAGTAGTTTGGAAGCGTGAAGGAAAGGGTCCTTACTAAATATAACCAGCATGCTTTAGTTTCTGGTACAACTAATACCATCGTTGTTCAGTATGGTCTGCACCGCTGAGATGGGACTGAGAAAGCTCAGTTTTACTGGCTCTGGTTCACTTTCCCAGCCTCCCCCCCCCCCACCTCAACACACGTAGCTTCCTCTCTTTGGGGTGCATTCTGGTAAGTCACTGTACCAACAGGCAAAACTAGATCAGTAATTAATGACTAAGAATTGCTCAATGTGTTTGGGTATAAAAATCAAAAAAGTAGGGCTGTTAAAAAACAACAGATTTAAGCACCATCTGGGCTCTCTGGTCACAGTGGCACAAATTCCAAAGAAAGGCTTAACAGTGCATGATCTGAGAATCCCATCTGCTTTATCTAAAAATGAATCAATCAGACATACTTTAGCCCTTTTTGTGTAACATGGGAAGAGAAAAGCCCATCTTCTCATTGACAGGTTCCCATAAATTCACTCTGGAATTTTTTTTTAAGTTCTTTCTTCTTCTTTTTTTACATCCAGCATTGAGAAAGAAAGTAGATACTACAAAAGACATTGAGAGCTACTGCCAACTCCTTTTTATTTCTTCTTCCTCCCTTCCTAGTTTTGCATAGGATAACATCTGATGTCACTGCATTGTGTGTTTCCCCTCTTGCTCATCACATCCTTGGCTGTTGCCGGGGGAGAGGTAAAATGCACAACAGTGACATCATGGCACAGGCAGGACTAGGAAGAGAGATATCAGAGCAGTACCGAACCCAGCTCTCTTGTAACATCTAGATCTGCTTGGGGGAAAAGAGGAGCCTAGATTGGCTTTTTTTTAAAAAAAAAAAATACTAACCTTTACTATAAACCTCAAGAAAAAATAATTTTAAAAAGCAGATGGATCTAGTTCAAGACCATTGTTGTTGTTTAGTCGTTTAGTCGTGTCCGACTCTTTGTGACCCCATGGACCAGAGCATGCCAGGCACTCCTGTCTTCCACTGCCTCCCGCAGTTTGGTCAAATCAAGACCATTAGAATGATTTAAAATATCTGAATAAGCAGCCGGAGTAAGAACAATTATCTTTACACTGCTTATTAAAATCAGGCCTCTCCTACCACCACACTACCTGCTCTATTAGGCAAGATGAACACTTTGCTTCCAGACAGAAATCCACCTTAATGACCCTGAAATTTTACTTCATGCTGTTTTGAATAAAAAGGGCTCATAGGTAGAGCAGGTGAAGAATTTAGACTGCATACAAAAGGCATTCGAACAGCAGAACAGCTTGACTAATAACTGGGAAATCCTACCGAAATGCTTCTTCTCCTAGAAAGTATATGAATAAAGTTAAGATCTAAACAAAAATCGTCCCAGCTACCAAGTTGCTTTCAGTTCTCTTGACCCAGAATCACTTAAAGTTGTGTATCTTTTCCCAAGTTACCTTACAGCAGTTAACTTTCATATTTTAATTTAGTTTTGCTTTCCAACACACATGCACCCACCTTGCCCTTCAAGTGCGTATGTTATGGGTTCAATCACTGTGAACTTGCTAGTAAGGTGGATAGCTCAGTTGGCTAGAGTGTGGTGCTGATAATGCCAAGGTTGCAGGTTCGATATTTCTGCATTGCAGGGGGTTGGACTAGATGACCCTCAGGGTCTCTTCCAACTCTGAGTCTGAATCTATGTCTATGGGGCGCATAATGTGGGGAAGATCATGCATACAGAATCCTACATGGATTTATTAATTGAAACCGTTTTTGGTCTGCTTGTGAAATGAATTATGTTTCTTTAAAATATAATGAAATATAAAATCATATAATAATTTAAAAACATACAGCAGAATTACAGTCAAATAAAAAATCCCAGGCCATAGAGAGGTTAGGCTGGCCTCACCTAGAGCCAGGGCCTTCTCGCCCGCGGCTCCAATCTGGTGGAACGCTCTGTCACAAGAGACTAGGGCCCTGCGGGACCTGACATCTTTCCGCAGGGCCTGCAAGACAGAGCTGTTCCACCAGGCCTTTGGCCAGGGCGCAGCCTGACCCCCCCTAGCAATCCGCACAGAATTTTGCTTAATGGTTGCCATCAATTTGATTTTAATAAATTTTTATAATGAAATGCTTTTAGAATCGTTGGATTATTTTGATCGTTGTTAGCCGCCCTGAGCCCAGCTTCGGCTAGGGAGGGTGGGATATAAATTATTATTATTATTATTATTATTATTATTATTATTATTAAATAAAAACAGCAGATTTAGTCATCAAACACCTGGAATGAAAATGGGAAGAAATGAATTTATGAACATCTCATAGTAGGGCAAAATAAAGTATTAGCTAGAGAACAGGACCTCTGAGACGGAACTTAAGGCTTGGGTGAAGACAGTCCCTATGGCATTTGGGTCATAAGTCATTTACAGCTTTAAAGGTTATTACCAGTACCTTTAACTTATCCCAGATGTGAACTAGTAACCAATGTAATTGATCTTAGATGGATGTATATGAACCAACTGCCTCACTCCTACCAGCAACCTGGCCATTGCATTTCAGCTATCAGTCAAACATTGATGTCTGTACAACCTAAGCATGGTACACTGGAACAACCAAGACCCTATTTACCTTGAACAGAAGGAGGCAGCAGCAGCAATGAAAGCATACAAGAAGCTGCCTTATATTAAGTCAGTCCCTTGGTCCACCTACCTCCGTACTGCTACACTGATTGGCAGTGGGTCTTTCCCAGTCCTCACTGGAGAAGCCAGAGATTGAACCAATTTATATATATGTAAATTGCCAAGCATGTAAAGCTCAATGCATACAAGTTAAATGTATGTAAATTGTGGGCTTGCTGTACAGCAGTAGTACCAGCACAATCCAGTGCAATGTACCGGTATGTTTATTCAGCAGCAGGTCCCACTGTGCTCAATGAGGCTTACTCCCAACCAAGTGGGCTTAGGATCAAAATCTAAGACGCATGCATTTGGTATCATTACAATCTGTGGCCAGCCACTAAAGAAGTAAGAACATAGTAACAGCCCAGGTAGTCCAAGCATCTGGTTCTGTGGTGGACAACTAGATGCTTGTGGGAAACCCACAAAGAGGACCTGAGTCTAAGAGCACTCTCTCCTCCTGTGGCTTGCAGCAATTATCGAAACAGACCATGCTTAAAGCATGGAAGAAAGGCAAACTGTACCCAACCCCATCCCCCCCCCAATCCCCCCAGCTCACCACCCACTATTCCATCATGCAGCACAAAACTTCCAGATAGAAAGGCTTCTACAAAAATAACAAACCCACATCAACACAAGAAACACAAGACAAACCAGCAGACACTCAAATGCCCTGGCTAACATACCACCAATTACAGGCCTTCTTAAACAATCCAGTAGTAAAATCAGCAGCAACTAGTCTCTGGACAGCCTTCGAAAAGCTCCTCCTATCAACAAAGGGACAAGGCAAGGGGATGATATCCACAATATACAAAATACTGCTCCAAAATCCCACAACCCCCCTTGGCATATTCAAAAAACAATGGGAGGACGCCATAGGCTATGAAAGTAACCCCACGCAATGGACTAGAATGTGGTCTAAGCCTCCCTTTAAATCCATCTCAGCTAAAAGAAAAGAAATCAACCTGAAACTCACTTACAGATGGTACCTAACACCACAGAAACTAGTGATGATACATCCAGGAGTCTCACCAAAATGCTGGAGAGGCTGCA
Organism: Podarcis cretensis; assembly: GCF_951804945.1. Taxonomy (NCBI): domain Eukaryota; kingdom Metazoa; phylum Chordata; class Lepidosauria; order Squamata; family Lacertidae; genus Podarcis; species Podarcis cretensis. The sequence goes on from NC_137173.1 coordinate 85,824,119, forward strand.
CCTCCAGAGCCACATAGCTCCACATGTGGTGGAAATGTCCCAAAATCCAACTCTTCTGGAATCAGTCATACAAGAAATATGCAAAAAAAACCTAAGCAAGTATTAGAGGTCATCCCAGAACTGGCCCTACTGAACATCTTCCAAGATAATAATGCCCACTCAGCAGCCAGAAGCATCATAGCCAGACACTGGAGAGACCTGTTAGGAGTAAACATGAACCAATGGTCTCAAAAAGTATGGGAAACAGCCTTACCAGTAAAAACTAACCAATAACTGAAACTGACAGGGGGACAAATAGAAGATGATGCCTTCATCCCAGTATAGTTCCCCTTTATCACATACATAATCCAATAAGACAACAACAAGAATCTGCCAACAGCATACGAATCAATATGGCTAAGCTGACCCCAAAATCCACCCTCTGACACACATAAACAAATCTCACTACAGACAACCAAAGACAACCAACCAAATCCTAGGCCACCCCCAACCTCTCTCGCTACCAAGGAAATATAACAAGCGAATAAAAAGAGAAACCACACAAGTGACACTGACACAAAACTCCACACAGTAGAAAAATCGAAGCATTGCTTCCTCACCCGCCTTCCTCCGCTTTCCCCACAACCTAATACTGCATGCAGCATTAATGTCTCACAACAAATGTAACTGATCTGTAGAAAACTCAACTTGCAAAAAGAGACAATGCACATATTTTTGTAAACTAAGAAATCTTTAATAAAAATTCTTAAAAGTAATATAAGCTACATGAAGAAGTACTTTCTTTTATCTGTGCTGGATCTTTCAACCATTCAGCTTCATTTGATCGCCAGAAGTTCTGGTGCAACAAGAGAGGGAGATAAACTTTCAGCTATCCATGCCACAGAGTTATTTTATAAGCTTGTATCAAGTCACCTCTTTTCTCGAAACCCCAAAGTCCCAAACACTACAAATGTTCTTCACAAAAGCCACTCCAACCCCCTGATGATCTTTGTTGCCATTCTCTGAACATTTTCCAACTCTACAATATCATTTTACACTTGCTTACATCGAATTGCATCTGCCATTTTAAACCACCCATTCACTCCTTTTGGAGCTTCTTTGCAATCTATTTTTTTAGTAAACTTGAACAATTTAACACAGGTAGCTACCAATTTGCACAGGGATGATCTTCTGGACACCTGTGCGCGTCGGCGGAGCCCGTGTAAGGCTGTCCCGCCCTGTGGCTTTTTTGGGTTACTTCTAGGTTTGGCACAGTCACACACATATCAGGTGCACCTAAAACGGCCTGTATCATCAGCAAATTTGGACCTCTCCCTGCTCATCCAAATCTAGATCATGTATAAATATGTTTAAAAGCACAGGGCCCAATACCGATCCTTAGGAGACCCCACTTTCTACATCCCTCTATTTGGAAAAGTGTCTGTTTATTCCTACTCTCTGCTTGCAGCTATTTAACCAATTCCTAATTACTATTAGGGACGCGAGTGGCGCTGTGGGTTAAACCACAGAGCCTAGGGCTTGTCGATCAGAAGGTCGGTGGTTCGAATCCCCGCGACGGGGTGAGCTCCCGTTGCTCGGTCCCTGCTCCTGCCAACCTAGGAGTTCGAAAGCACGTCAAAGTGCAAGTAGATAAATAGGTACTGCTCCGGCGGGAAGGTAAACGGCGTTTCCATGCGCTGCTCTGGTTTGCCAGAAGCGGCTTAGTCATGCTGGCCACATGACCCGGAAACTGTATGCCAGCTCCCTCGACCAATAAAGCGAGATGAGTGCCGCAACCCCAGAGTCAGTCACAACTGGACCTAATGGTCAGGGGTCAGGGGTCCCTTTACCTTTAATTACTATTACTAAAGGTACCCCTGCCCGTATGGGCCAGTCGAGTCCGACTCTGGTGTTGCGCGCCCATCTCGCTTAAGAGGCTGGGGGCCAGCACTGTCCGAAGACACTTCCGGGTCACGTGGCCAGCGTGACAAGCTGCATCTGGAGAGCCAGCGCAGTGCACGGAAACGCCGTTTACCTTCCCGCTACTTGCACCCGGGGGTGCTTTCGAACTGCTAGGTTGGCAGGCGCTGGGACCGAGTGACGGGAGCGCACCCCGCCGCGGGGATTCAAACCGCCGACCTGATGATCGGCAAGTCCTAGGCGCTGAGGCTTTTACCCACCGCGCCACCCGCATCCCTTCGTTAATTGCTATTACAACTATTTATTACATTTATCAGACACAATCTTTTGAGAAAGAAAAACCATTCTCTACGTGACCTAAAAGGAAATTGTAAAGATATGCTGAACTAAATGGTACTGAAATGGCGCTAAGAAAGGCTTTTCAATCCTCTATGCCTTTTCAGCTACTGCTGAATAAGTGCTCCTAATGGCCAATGAGCACATTAAAACGAAAGAAAACAAAGCAAACTCTCAAAACGGAATTTACAATACAACCCTGCACATACTTACTCTGAAGCAAGTCTCACTTACTCCCAGGTAAGTGTTCATAGGATTACAGCTTTAGTCGTGTTTGTTCACAAGTCTGTATCTTCTGAACGTGGTTTTGGAAGTCAATCAGCACCAGGGTGAGCCATTTATTCCTAAGCGGCCTCTGCATCAGCAGATGCATAAACTAGGACTAGCAAGTGCCAAGGGCTAAACTGGGGAGGTGTTTTGCCACATCTCACAACTGTCCATCTAGGAGTGGCAACCAAATGATGAAACCTCTCCCGTTTGGAACTGTGTTTCATTGAGAGATACTGAACTTTTCTTCATTGGAGGTTTTTAAGTAGATGTTGGGTGACCACATGCCAGAGATTCCTTAGCTGCGATTCTTGCCATGCAGTGGGTTGGAGAAGTCTGTTCCAACTCTATAATTCTATGATTCTGTGCATGGCTGGGGGAAAAAGCAGCCCTCTTGCCATTAGCAACATCCCAGCCACAACCACCATCCCATATATTGCTTAGGGCAATAATCAAGGGTGCCAACACATTTTGTTAGGCATAGTACACTGTTTTCTCATTGAGTTTGAAGATGGCAGACAGACAGGATATCAACAGGTGGCTCTTTCCCCATAATTACATTTCCAATACAATTTAAGGCTGAATCTATTGAATCTTTGTCTGCCAAACAGCTGTTAAAGACACAGCAGCTCTGCTCTTCCAAAATGCCAACCCAAACCCATGTCAATAACTCAAGATTTGTGAGTTGTCTTTCATCCACTGAACTTAAACTGATAATTCTAGATTTGGTGTATGGTATTTCTGGTTGAAGGGGAGGATCAAAAGAGATACAAGATTTACAACCACCAGATTTCAAGTGGCCATGCCTGGATAAATTCAAAATTAAATTGTGAAGAAGAAGTTGTTGTTGTTGTACTCCGCCCATCTGGCTGGGTTTCCCCAGCCACTCTGGGTGGCTTCCAGCAAAATATAAATAATAATAAAATGTCAAACATTAAAAACTTCAAGATACAGGGCTGCCTTCAGATGTCATGTAAAAGTTGTGTAGCTCTTTATCTCCTTGACATCTGATGGGAGGGCGTTTCACAGGGAGGGTGCCACTGCCGAGAAGGCCCTCTGCCTGGTTCCCTGTAATTTCACTTCAAGCAAGCAACGGATGATATCCAATTAAGTAATAGGAGACCCACTGAAATTAATGGCCTCTCACATCACCCACTTCAATGTTTTTTGCCATGAAGATTCATACCAAACAGGCTTTCTGCAAATGACAAGGGCCACAACATCAAAACAGCTGATAGTGGCAACCAGAAATTTAATTCTGTTGACCAGCAAGGAATGCCTCCAGAACGCTTTGCCACAGGGCAATTAAAACAAACAAACAAACAAACAAACAACACACACAAACAAATCTACACAGCTTGCAAATGGTGCCTCTTTGAAAGTTGTGTCAGGAAGAGCCTCATGCTACTTGCTAGGATGGTAAGGGTTGCTTCAAGCAAGCACCAATCCACATATCTTCCTCCCTAGGCAAATACAAAAGAGATGCACTTTGCATCTGTGAAGCCAGAAGCAAGAAAACTAAGCCATGCTGGTTGCTAGAACAATAGTTGGCTACCAAGCCCTGCAGAAATGTGTGCATCCCTGTAATGAGCCCAGGAACATACCGATCTACAGCTACAGAAATATTTTCGCAATGGAAAATGGCCATATATGATTTCCAGATTTCACAATGTGTGCTATTGGTATTACACACAAGCATGTGTACAAACAGAGATCAGTCAAAGCCCTCATTTTTGCAGGAGGAGTCTTGGCTGCAGATATCGTTGTATCTTAGCTGGCAGCTTGTGCATTTTCAAGAACACATCAGAGCAATAACCTTAAAAGTTTATGTTAACATGCATCTTGCCTCTGTACACTGGCATTCAAAAGCTGTCCCACTGTTACATATTGCTAAATATAATTTTGGATCCAGACTCAGCCATGCTTAGAGGCGACCCAACTAAAATCTAAACATGACCAAGTCTGGATCTAACCCAAATAAATCAATGGGACAAGTTAGTCAACATTAGTAAGTTAAGTCCCAGACTAAATTGAACTTCCTTTCAATTCAACCTACTGTATTTTACAAAACACCAATATGCATATTATATATTACGGGGGCAAATCATTTTCTTTATTTTTTAAAAAATTAGCCTATTTTATTTTTTTAAAGTCCTAGTTCACTCTTCTGCTCAGAAGGTACGCAAAGCATCTAACAAGGTAAAGAATTGTGCTTTCGTATCACAGTGCGGGCTTAACTCACTGACGCCCATGGGGCAAGGATTGCAGCCTTGAAATTATGTATTTCAAAACAGAAGCAGCCGCAAATCAAGACGCCTGTTGAAACAATTGAGTTTTAAGAAGACTTTCAAAAATATAAAGTGATGATGAGGCTAGAGAGTCCTCTCTAGGGAGGGAGCTTCATGACAGCCGTGCGCCACTACACAGAGAAACCCAGCCTTAACCTTTAAAAAAGGAAGAGTAAGGAGAGAGCCTTACACAGCAATTAAAAACAAACAAACCAGGAGACAAATGTCGGTTCATATGCTAGAAAGATCCATACAATATGGTGCTCCTGTGTCATATCGTGAGGTTAGTGCAATGTTCAGACAAGCAATTTTAGCATGTTCATTAATGTTTTATTTCCTTCACTGCTTCAGCGTACATAAAACCTAACAATACCCTTGAGATGACAAAGGTGTTACTTTCATAATGTTTCTGTCATATTCCAGAATTTATTGCAATGGAGAGACTGGCAAGAAGGCAGAACTCACAAACGTAGCGATGCAACATTTCATTTGTGTCTCTCCCAATGGCAGACTCTGCCATCTGAGTAAAAGCCTTATTAACATTTCTTTTGCGTTTTAGAGCTTCCTCTGTTTAGAGCTTCTTCAGTTTTACAGATGGAAAATACCATTTCTCTATAAGCTGCATAGCTTTATTGATGATACCAAATTTCTTTTGAGATTATTGAATGAAAACTGCTGCGAGAAAATTATCAGTATGTGTTAACTTTATAAGCCTACCTACCGCTCCTTTTATAGGGAATCAGGCAAAGTAATGTTTAATTATTTTACAAAAAAAACCAACACAAGGACCTTCATCTTAATTTATAAAGCTTTACAAAGTTAATATTTTTAAAATATGATTATCAATCCCGGTTACCACTAAAGTAGATGGAATAGGACCGTGTTGTGTTGACAGGTGCCATTTCTCTAGGGGATCAACAATAAATTTGAGAAAAAGGATTTTTGAAAAGCAACGTAGATTTCCTCCACATGACTGAATGCTCTAACAGAGCATGATCTGGGCACAATCCACTAGCATGTTCTTCCCCATTGAAATCTGTGGGAAGATTATGCCATTTAACAACTTGTTAAACGTAGGGTTGAAAATGGGTGGAGGGGGAGGAATTCTTTTCCCTTTCAAAACAAATTCTACATTTTAATCAGTATGCTTTAGCCAGCAACAATTCAATATCATTTCAGGGGAGCAGACTTTTTAAAAAAAAAATCACAAAGATTAATAGAAATTTAAACTAAAATACATCTTAAATAAACAAAAGCTTTTGTCCCTGCATTGAAAGAACTACAAAAGTAAACTACAACATAGGAAAAGCCTTTTAAAACTGACAAAATGGCAAGTCAGAGGTCAGAGAGCCAAGGAGGGCAAGAGAAAGCCCTCCCTCATAATGTGTGGGTCATTCTTCTAACTTCTGTGTCTAGATTCGCCTAATGATAAATTCCACATTAGCTCCACCCCTCACATGGAGCAGAAAACACTTGAATTGCTGGCTGCCTCAACAGAAGTTTGGTTTGCTGATCGGACATGAAACAAAAGAAAAACAGCGGGACACAATTTATAAGGGGGCAGCGAAGGCTGACACGCTATTGTACTCTTGAGGTACCCACAAGCTGTTAATTCCATTTTAACATTGTTAATAAGACTGTTAACACATATGACTTTGTTTAGAGACCTTGAAAACATCAACAAACTAGTGGAAGGACCCTCCAGAAGTAAAATATGATAAGGGTAGAAACAGAAAAGAATTTCGCTTGAGTGTTCTTAAATATTAAAAGACAGAAGCTTTTATTTTTTACCTGCATGGGGTGCTAGGCACAATTAGTCATCCAGGTCTCTGACCCATGGAATACATATGTTATTCGGTCAATATTTTGCTTATCTTTTAAACTTCTATTTCACAAAAAGCAACAACACACACAAAAATGTAAATCAGATCTTTTGGCTCTGCCTACGTACATCTTCCGCCATCCTCTAGCCAGATACTTGCACTTTGTGTGTCTCTCTCTGTGTGTGTTGCACACAAATGTGCAGATTTAATCAGTGTGGAATGCTTTAAATGAATAAATTGGGTCTGACAGATTTATTGCAGTTAATTTTGCAACAGAATGGGAAAATGTTTGGATCACAGCCTTTTAAGTATTAGGAAAACAATTAATCCATCACGTAACGGAAATTCCTGCATTACACCCTCATGTCCAATTAAACAGCGTCAAGTAATTTCATGTAGGAAAGCAAGAAAAGTCTCAAAACCTTGCATAAATAAGCAGCACTGTGTTAAAATAATTGTTATTGATATCAATTTTTTAAAGCAAAAATATTCATTCTTTGGATTAAAATAAACTATTTTTTTTCAAGAAATCTTTATACTCTTCTAGTATATAAAGAAATTTGCATTTCCTGAGGAAAGTCAATGTCGTTTTCTCTTTTAAAGCTATGCAGGGAGGTAGGGCAGTTCATTTAATTTTTGTTAAAAGTATGTGATCTGAGGGTCAAGTATTTATTCAGGATTACAACTCCCTTTCAGTCATTTATTGAGAAAAAAGCATGGGATCATTGCCACAGCATATAAACATGATCTCACCAATCTTTAATTTAAAGTAATGTCATTTAATCAGTGATATAAAAATTCAAGATTATACACGTTTGCACAAACACATGCACCGACTTAGAACAATAATAACAAAAGCATGAGACAACTAGAATTGCATGTGGAGAGTTACATTTTGCAAATCAACTTCTTCTGGATATTAGATACATATAACACACACACACACACACACACCCACACACACCCTGTTATGAAAATATCTCAAAGTGGTTTACAATAAAGTATGTTAACAACAATAAAAAATAAATCCAGTTGAATTAGCAATCAGTAGAAAATTGAACAATTTTTTTTAACAATTAGCTGGCATGAACATTCAGCAAAAGCTTGGTGAACAAGTAGATTTTAGTATGTGCTGAAATTGCATCACTGCTTGTACTTGCCGTATTTCTAGGAAGCGGCGGCAGTGTGTTATTTGTTGCTAAAGAACCCTGCAGTTTTGCAGATCTACTAGCATTTGTGCTAAACAGCCACACCATTTCGGGGTGGAGGGAGTTGCATTATCAGTCCCAGACACGTCTATGGAAATACTTGTTCCATTAAATTTCAATGCAATTTACTTCCATATTTCCAAGAAGGTTTATGTGTGGTGGCATTCTGGTACCCATGTCTTAATTAAGCACACTGTGTGGAAGTGCCGTTAAAAGTTTAAAGTCTAAGGTGGCTCCATTACATAATTACATTTCCTGCATTTGATAAGTGAAAATAAGAGCTAATCTTTCATCTATCTATCTACCTATCATCTATCTATCTATCTATATCTATCTATCTATCTATCTATCTATCTATCTATCTATCTGCTTTCTGATCCATTTTGATGTTTCAATGAGGGGGGAGAGTGATTACGAGAGTAAGTTAAGCGACTACATAGTATTATGTTTTCAAAGATTCAGCATCAAAAACACAGTACCCTAAAGAAGGATGAAAAACTACAATGATAAAATTCAAAAAGTGTGTGTGTTGGGGGTAGAGGATGACACAGAACACCAGTTCTGTGCAGGTTGTTTGATTATTTAAAAAAGAAGAAAATCAACCTATTGGGAAGCAAAAAATAGGGTTTGCTATACAAGCCACAAACGAAAGTCCATAAAATGCACGGTACGAGTTTTCAATTCATTCACACGCACTACAGTACAGTGACTGTTTTACTGGTTTCTTACAATCTTATGTTCAAGATACACACATTCCAGTCTAAGTAGTTCAGTTGCCATAACAACCTCGTAAGTTTGTTCTCCATTCTTTCATTAAAAAAAATATTTTTTTTGTAAATTCTAGGACAACCAGCACGGTTTCCGAAATAATTTATTTCTCACGTTGCTTTTCGCAAGTCTGTTTCTCTCTCTCTTAAAAAGCAAATAAACCCCACTCTGAAAATAATGAAATCACCTCCCATTTCCCATTGCTCAAAAGAAGTACATTACACTCAACTATCTTTTGGCATTCACTTCAGCTCAGGTTTATAAAGAAGTAAGTGATTTACTTATTACCTGTCTCTCCCTTATTTTTCCTCTCCAAAATAGGAGCAGGGGTGGAGGGTGGGGTGGAGCAGGAGGGGAAAAAATGCTGCTTATATAAAAGTTACTAAATGAAATGTAGTAAAGCTCTCACTGCTACATCTTTAAAGGGGTTTATAGTTCCATTATCATGCGGTAACTATAACTGTTCTAAGGGGTTATAGGCTGACCAGGTAGCTTTTTAAAAGGTGCGTTACATTATTTGTGATGTTTCGTTATAAAAAAGTGGAAAAGCTAGCAGAACTTCCCTTCAAATAAATTGACATTCCTCAGCACCAAACAACAAAACAGTGGACGACAGGATGTGACTAACAAACACTGGGGAAAAGTCAAGCTGTGCTTTTAGCATATGCAGTGAAACTGAAGACTTTTCTTGCTTTTTAACATGCTTGTGCATCTCAATGAGGGGTTTTTTTGGGGGGGAAGGAAGGCAAAAAAACACCAGTGGGATTATTTCAAAAATGAAGAAAGAGTGATACATGTTTTCTGGGGGTGAGAGACAGAAAGAAAGGAAAGCTACAATCCTATGCACACTAAGTTGAGCACAGTGGGAATTGAGTAAACTGGCGCAAGCTTGTGTTTTTAAGTTTAAAAACTAAATATCTCAGATACAACAACAGGGCACGATCCACCTAAAGTTAAGCACTTTTAAGTCTCATTGATTTAAGTGGGAGAGCTAAGCTCTCTTATTGCAATGTGAAAGACTTCAGTGCAGTGCTTAACTATGGCCATATCGCGCCTGAGGCTACATCAACTGTTATAGATAAATGGATCATAACACTCTCTTATTAAGGGCACAGCCAGGTACTGTGAGGAAAGCGTGTTACTCTGTGAAACGATTTAAAACGGCAGCATTCTTTTAAGGCACAGAAGAACACAACAAATAAAACACCTCACATACTAATTTCAACTAGCACTCGAAAACTGCCTGCATTTCCTATGAGAAAAAGAGAGAGAGAGGCTTGCTTCGAATTAATAAAGAAGATCCCTTCTCAAGTCTGCACACCCTCAAAAAGCATTATGGAAAAGGGAAAAGTAATAGTAATGTGAATATAATTTCTTTGTCCTTGAATGGAAATGTAGGCTGACACCATATCGAAACGACAAGCGTCATTCATTTTACCTGGACCCAACCCCCCCCCCCAACACCCAGCCCAATCAGACTTTACAACTGTTCTGCCGATATTTGCACAGTATTATAAACAGAGGCTGACACCCACTGTTCCCCGAACAAAATGCAATGGCGCTTTGTTCTTTCTGGGTCTCTCCTTCCGAGTTTTCTCTCCCTACCCCAAATTCACCCCAGCTAATTTGGAGTTCTCTCCTTGCTTGTTTCCGTGTCAATACCACCACCCACCGGCCAGGAAGAGAGACTGCCATTTGGCTGCAATCTCCCGCCTGCCACAAAAGCCCCTCAAGACTTCTCATCTCAGCCTTGCAAAGGGGGAAGGGAGCTCAGGAAAGACATCACCTCAGCATTCCTCAGTTGCGTTAGATCTTTCTCCAGTTGTTGTTTTTTCCCCTTCCGTCCTGGAGGGGCGAGGAGAGAAAACAGCCACTTCAAAGGAGAAACTTTCTGCTTGATGCAGAGGCAGGGCTGTTGTCCTACTGTTGCCATTATTATTTATTATTATTATCATCATCACCATTATTAAAATCTTCTCATTCTTCTTGTCAGCTTGCTAATGAAGCTGTCATTATTACTGAGGAAAACTAAGAGGCAGTACATGCCAGGGGAGGCGTTCGCACACTAACATATCCCTTTCCAATTTGTTTCCCCTCTGAAGAAAATGGGGGGGGGGGGAAATATCTATGGCACAGAAAATTACAATGAGCAGCCTTCTGCTGTCTCCATTTTCATTCCCCACCCTGTGGTTTGTGCACATTATAAAATGTTGGCTGGCTTTATTCAATACAATAATGCTTCCCCATTTCCCCATCTGCAGATTTCAATGCAACATGTATATTCGCAGCACCTCTATGAGGTGAAGGAATAATTCCTTCATATTAAAGATTTATAATTGGAGGAATAGCGATAGGAGTAGCTCACCAAGAACCCTACAGAATATTCAGGAATATGGCTGCAGAATAACTTATCTCGTATTGGATTCGAGTAGGACATAGTTGTCCATTTTTTCTAAAACCATACGTAAGAATTCTGGTCCTTCTAATGTTAATCACAGGGGAAAGCCGACCCTCTGCCATGTTCCCATTGTCTGGAGTTATTTCTTTATTTTATATATCTGTACCCCTTTCAAGATTATGTCCTCATAGGGTGGAATCCAATATATTAAAAAACAACAATACAAATGGAAAATACAAATTAAAACTATACACCTAAGTAAAACCAGCATCAAAATAAGTAAGAGTCATTGTATCACCTTTAAAGAGATTGTGTTATGCTTGTCACAAGGTTTAGCATAAAGGCCATAAGGGGAAAGAGAAAATAATGACTTTTTGAACGACAAGGGTAGCTTTCTGTGCCTAAGAAACAGTGGATAATGCTGGCACTCTTTGCAACCTCATATCTCAGTCTCTTTTGATCCGTTTCTTCTGGATCAACTAGATCGCACAATGCACCGCAGAACTGCAGCACCCCTTCACACGATGGCAGTGTAAGAATGGCAGAAAATAGCAGGTATGAGCGAAGTTGATGAAATGCAAGATATCTGAGGAACGTCTGAGGGTTTTGAGGAAGGTGACGTTGGCAACATCACTCAGAAATGACGTTAATTGTGCAGTAAACTGGTACAAATGCACAGGCTGTTTGCAAGGGGAAAGAGAGGAGGCAAACGTCATCATACAGATATATGAAGCTGCCTTTTACAGAGTGGGCCCACTGGTCCATTCATCTACTCTGATTAATTGTGATTCTCAGGCAGCCCCACTGCTTGAGATCCTTTTAACTGGAGATGTCAGAAACTGATGCGGGGAACGTCTTCATGAAAAGCATGCGTTCTGCGGCTGAGTTATGGGCCCATTCAAACATGCTCTGAAGCCGTACACGAAACGATAATCATCGACAAAGGGGTAATGATGCCAAAGAACAAATGATGAACCCAAACCTGAAATAAACAGGGTAACAATGAAGTAAAAAGGAGATATCTCTGAAGGAAAGGGACAAGAATGCGCTTGTCTATAGGCATAAGGTAATCACAAGTAAATTATGGGGGGAAACCTGAATATAGAAAGAAATAATGAAAACAATAATGGGTTGGGCTCCATGCTTTCTCATCATATTTTGCATGCATTTAAGCAAGATTTGCCCTATTAACTAACAACTTCTTTAAAACCACCTAGATATCAGGTGCTCAGAACGTCAATCATTTCCATCAACTTCAAAACGTGTTGTGGGAGTGGAGAATATGATGGGGGGAAAGACTTCAGCAAACGCTGGTGTAAATCCACAGAGATTCTAGAAGTATCCATCTAAAACAATATTTATAAAGGATTTTAACATGGGTAGCTAAACCGACACAGCAAAGCCATTGTCTTTTTTCTTTTAAGAGCCAGGTTTGTTGTTTTGCTATAGACAGCTGTGTTTTTACAGATGCAGAGCCATGTGTCTCCAGTGAAAAGGGCTACTCTTCCCCTCAGATGTGAAAGAAGATCAAAGGTTTAAATACAGAAATACAAGATCCTTTTCCCTTTGGAATGAGCTGGTGTGTGTGTATACATGCAGTGGCAGAACACCAAAATCTCCATCTGTTATCCTTATGCAGTGCACAGGTTAACCTTTGCAATAGGGTTTGCAAGGCGGTTATCACAGCTCGGAAAAACAAAGCTGAATTGGGTTCACGTGCACATTTCACCAAACAGCATAATCAAAACTAATAGACAAAATCTGAATCCTCTGAGAGCTGGCAGCTGAACACTTGTTATTAGGCTTCCTTAGTAAAGAACGATGTCTAATTTAAAGCCAGTAGGTTTAGGTTTTCTACAGCATAGGCTCTGGGAGGTGGTTGATTCTTTTATAGAGTTATTAACATGGAGGTGTATAGGGCTGGGGGAGCTCAACTCATAGGATAACAAATAGAAATTGGACGACTTGCAACAGAAAGAAAAACCATCACATTGTTTGGAGCCTACACAGAGATATGCAAAGGCACGGCAGCCACAGTTTCTCACCATCAGTTTATGCAACAAAGAATTTGGGTATCACAAACTACACCTCCCTTGATGGCGAAAAATCAGACATATTATTGGGGGCGGGGTCCTGCTTTCAGAATAAGCACCATGAGGCTATCTGAGGGGTAAGTGTTATCGCATTGTGATGCTTCAGATCATAACCAAAGGTCTCTAGAACACCTTTGGGAAGCACAACATTCAACAATCGCACAAGGGCTTTTTGCCATCCTTTACACATCTGGAATATTTTCAGAGAATATGAACAGCTCTACTAATGGTCACTACATTCAATAGTGTAACAATATAATATCTGACGATCACAAAAAATGCAGCTGATTGTGAACATTCAGTCATGATTCCTGAGTATTTATTCATTTGGGGAATCATTGTAAACATACATACATCATTCAAAAATGGAGAAAAACAGCTTTAATCTTTACTGTCACCCCTTATTGCTAATTATCTTGCCACCATGATGATGATGATGATTGATTTATATACTGATTACATGCCAAAATGGCTTCTACTCTGAAGTGAAGTGCTCTTTTGTCCATGAAATAGGGCCCATTACCCTGTGAGCGAACTACAACTCCCATAAGCCCCAGTCAGAACAGGCAATAGTCAGGGATGATGGGAGCTGGAGTTCAGTAACATTTGGCAGGTTTCAGGTTAGCCACCTTTCTTATAAAAAGCATAAAGTCCTCTTCATATGTCAAACTAATACATTTTATGCCAATGGGATGAAAGGATGCAAAAATGTTTTGTTATTTTTATCTTCAGCTCCTTTGAGAGCAGAAAAATATATTTTTTTAAATCAGCATGGAGTGATCAATAGGGATCAAAGAATCAAGGCTTTCACCAGAAAATCTCTAGCAGTTTCTTGCTGTCTATGGAACAACCCTGGTTTGAAAGGAAAGGTGTGACTGCCATCTAGTGGATAGCTATAAACCATAATTTTTGAATTTTTTTATATATAAAAAAATCTATTCATTATCATTCTAAAATATTCCCATGTATTTTTACAGATTTATACCTGTAATGTTGAGTAACATCAGTGAGCTCCTCTTAGGCATTTCCTGACTGCAAGAACGTTTGAAAACGAATAATTCCTAATAGTACTTACACATTTCAACATATTTGGTACATGTGTAGTACTTAACCATTTCATGTTTCCCACCAAATCATACAATATTGCATCTAGGTCACAATTATTATTTGAATTCAGCAATTGTTCAGGGTTCCGGATTCCAAATATTTAATAATAAATATTTCTTCACAAAATGGAATTTTGACCATGGAGGAATCTGCCATTAGGCTCATTGGGCCTCCATCTCATTCCTTGTGTGGAATTAGTCCAGTATCCTTTGTGGCCTGTCTCACTGATGTGTCCTAACCAGTGGTTTTGTGTGTTTTTTTTGTTTGTTTTTTTGAAGATCAGGCCATAATTTTCCATGTGTTAGAATGATAGTTAGAAGTCAACCTTAGGGCTTACTGTTATGATACATTTGTAGGAGTGTAAAAGGTTAAGGACCCCTGGACAGTTAAGTCCAGTCAAAGGCGACTATGGGGTGCGGTGCTCATCTCACTTTTCAGGCCGATGGAGCAGGTGTTTGTCCACAGACAGCTTTCTAGGTCATGTACCCAACATGACTAAACCGCTTCTGGTGCAATGGGACATGCCAGAGTGCATGGAAACGCCACTTACCTTCCTGCCCCAGCAGTACCTAATCATCTACTTGCACTAGTGTGCTTTCAAATGGCTAGGTTGGCAGAAGCTGGGGCAGCAACAGGAGCTTATCCCATCGCATGGGTTCGAACCGCCGACCTTCCGATCGGCAAGCCCAAGAAGCTCATTGGTGGCACTGTGGTCTGTAGGAATGTAAGGTAAGTCATATTACGGAAGAAGAGACTATTGCCATCACAGGCCAGTCTGTTTACAGTCTATGTCAGTTTTGCATATGTTCATTCAAAAGTCTATTCCACCTCCTTCATTCCACAATTTGATTTTTAAGAAAAATCTGCACAAATATTCATGCTGAAGTACTTATTTAAATATGCATTTTAAATCTCAATGCATACCTTTATGAACATATTTTATTGGAAAATACACATTCTAAAATGCATTTTGCTATATTTTTGAGCCGAGAACTAGGTTACACAATTCAGAGAGGTGTGAAATCCAAAGTATAATTACATTCTGATCTGCA
The DNA here is from genome assembly GCF_951804945.1 of Podarcis cretensis. Classification (NCBI taxonomy): domain Eukaryota; kingdom Metazoa; phylum Chordata; class Lepidosauria; order Squamata; family Lacertidae; genus Podarcis; species Podarcis cretensis. Next base: position 85,839,358 of record NC_137173.1, read on the forward strand.
CATTAGTCTGGGAAGCACAGATCAGGCTGGTTTGCATCAGAATTCACAGATACTGAATTCCTCGAGCATCCCTATTTTTTTAACACCTCCCAATATGTGTCTCTTTTCAGCTGGGGAAACAACAGTGCCAGCTCAATGCCTCCTTTTCAATGTAAAATAGATGGCTGGCTGGCTGCCACACCCTTCACTGTCATCCTCAGCAAGCAGAATGGTTTGTGCTTTCCTGGATTTCTTTGAAAAGCAGATTAAATCATTCTGTAGCCCTAGTCCTTCTCTTGCTTGCTTTCCTTTGAATCATAGACAGAAGTGATGGCATTCTTGATGGCTGGTTTTTTGATTTAGAGGATGACATAATCTGAAAATTCCTGAGTTAAAGAGACCCTGTGTGGATTCCAAATCAGTTCTATATCATTCAGACTCAGATAAAAGCACTTAGGATGAACCCAAGGCATTTTCTCATCTATCTGAGCACCAGTCAGTTTCTTCCTCCTAAAAGGAACACAAAATAAAGGCTTCCAATAAAGGAAAGTGTTGGCCAAATGGCAGCAGAGATGTCTCAACTGTATTTGCAGTACTGGACAGTACAGTAGAGCTGTATCACTCACTTGACCCACCTCCTGCTAGAGAGGGGTGCAGCAGTCATAGTTCAACTACGTATTACAATACATGAAAGAGTGGCCAAGGCCAAATTTGTGCAGAGCGCCTTTTCTCACCAACACTAAAAAAACACACGAGCCCCCTCATCACATCTGGGATTTGAAGTGAGCTCCACAAATGTTTGATCCACAACCGCACTGCTTTTAGAAATGCAGCGTTGTGCAGCTCAAAAAAGCTTGATGTTTTCTCTACCTGTATTTAAGGCATGTGCCCGGTATTGAGAGATAATGTATATCTCATTTACAATGGTAAGGTAAAGGTAAAGGGACCCCAGACCATTAGGTCCAGTCGTGGCTGACTCTGGGTTGCGGCGCTCATCTCGCTTTATTGGCCAAGGGAGCCGGCATACAGCTTCTGGGTCATGTGGCCAGCATGACTAAGCCGCTTCTGGCGAACCAGAGCAGCGCACGGGAACGCTGTTTACCTTCCCACCGGAGCGGTACCTATTTATCTACTTGCACTTTGACGTGCTTTCGAACTGCTAGGTTGGCAGGAGCAGGGACCGAGCAACGGGAGCTCACCCTGTCGCGGGGATTCGAACCGCTGACCTTCTGATCGGCAAGTCCTAGGCTCTGTGGTTTAGACCACAGCGCCACCAGTGTCTCTTATTTACTTATTTACCCGTGTCCCTTATTTATTTACACTGGTGCAGCTGCACAATTAATGAGTGTGGAAAAGCTCTAGCAGCCCAAAATTATAAACAATTTATTATTACTATTATTATTATTATTATTATTATTATTATTATATATTTTTTTAAGTCCTATTAATTTTACTTTATGTATGTTTGGAATGCAATGTTTCCTCTGAGGAAACATGCATAGGATTTAGTTACAGATAGGTAGCCTGAAGAAGTATCTGAAGAAGTGTATCTGAAGAAGTGTGCATGCACACGAAAGCTCATACCAAGAACTAACTTAGTTGGTCTTTAAGGTGCTACTGGAAGGAATTTTTTTATTTTGTTATGCATAGGATTGGGCTTCAATCTGACTCAAAGACATGGGATTGGACTTAATCCAAAAGTCAATGGATTTGGGGCCAATTCGCCTTCATTTACAACAACAGATTTTCCATCCCTTTAAGGCTCTCACCCAGTTGTTGGAACCCTTGCCTTTGAAAAACATTAGATTAGATAAATGTTCTCTTTTGCAGTGGCTTCTTCACACATGGAAGTCAGCACCACGCCATAATACAACAAAAGCAACAACACAAAAGCTAAGATACTGCACAGGCACATTCATTCTTAAATGAAAAACCGTCATGTATGAAGTTTAGCCATAATTCAATGTCCATCATTCCACAATGCAGACAATAGACTGGATCCAGAGAAAGCCTGTCATGCTTTAATCCAATTTAAATCAATGGGGCCAAAGTTAGTCATGACTAACTTGTTCCACTGACTTATTTGGGACTAAAGTATGACAACTGTCCTCTTGATCCAGATTATATACTTTACCTTACAACTGAATATTTTACCGAAAATTGGCGATTTAAAAAAGTGTTAATTTCCCCCCATTTATGTTGATTTCTTCATATATTTAAACAATCTAATATCTACGTGAGTCCTTCTGAAAACCAGTGTTGTTCTTGCATGTGTATTTTGATAATGTATTGTTGACCTCATTTGACCTTCTTGGCATGCCATAACCCCAGAACCCTTCAATTAACCACCGCTTCTTGTTACTTTCAAACTAGGAGAGTATTTACTCACTTACTTTCTATATTGCCCTTCGTCCAAACACCACAGGGTGGTTTACAATACAAAAATACAAATACAAAGTAACAAACAAAAACAATAAAACTCCCCCCACAGTTTAAAAGGCCACAGATTGTCTAATTAGCCAAAGACCTGGGAAAAGAGGAATGTTTCTGCCTGCCGCCTAAAGATATGTCACGAAGGTGCCAGGTGAGTCTCCCTTAAAATGGTTTAAGATGCTGGCTTGTTCCAAACTTAGTAACTAGAGTTTCTTGGTTCAGAAGAAAAAAGAAACTATGGTTAATTGAACACTTCCTATAATAGATGGAACTGGCATTGCAGAAAAAGTTTGTGCATTTCTTAGCTTACAATGCTAAGGCTATTAAGTGTTCAGTATAGCTACATTTCCTTTTGTTTCCCCAAGCCATTTTTAAATTATGATATTGTCAATCGTCTAGTTATTGTTGAGAATTATTTTAATGTTCTTGCTTATTGTGTTTTATATTGACTTGCTTTGCTGTAAACCATACTTGACACCTCTAAATAAATAGATAAGTGTTGCAAAAAAGGTGACAATGTTATTTACCCCTTCCATTAAAACAGGTTTACAAGGTATGTTCCTGATTTTTATTCCCTGATTAGGGAATAAAGCTCACCCTGTTCCAGCCATCCTCTGAAAAAGAGCAGGGGGGCTTAGTTCTTCCAGTAAAACCTTATTTCAACCTTAATTTCACTATATACTGCTTTGGCTACTGTTGGCATGATTTGTAAGAGTAGAGTAGCTGCTTACTTCCACCCCACCCCCCACCCCAGCTCCCCAAAAAGAAAGCACCCAATTTTTTTTTTTTTTTTTTTGGTACATTGCATTATAGAAGCTGTTAAACAACATTTTCACAGTCTTGGTTGGTTCCAGCACACCATTGTTTTGTGCTGGTAGTAAACCGTCATGAATGTCTAAATTATGCTTTTAATAGTACAACACACACATCAAAAATTTGAGTTGTATTTTGAAAAAATCCGTATGCTGTGCCCAGAAGAAAAGAGGACAGACTGTGAAGCATCTGTGGCACTGGGAGGGGGAATGGAGGGGGGGCGCAGAGGAAAAGAGTGGGAGACCATGGAAGCATTAAGTAATTGCTGCTTTTACTGAGCAAAGTACAGCTTAGCTTGTTTTGTATCTGGAAAGAACTGGGTATATTGCTATCTGATCTGCGTGCTATTTCATTCTGAAGGCTCTGCCTTAGCAAAAGCTGGAATGCTTCCTTTTACAAAATATAATAAACACTGGGATATTTGGGGCAGGGAAATTTGGTAAAAATAAAGTTACATTTTTTGCTTTTACATGATAATACAAGAAGCCTTTAGGGGACCAAAACATGAGAGTGGAAATCCTAAAATGAGCCATAATCTTGTGACACACACACCCTCCCTGGACTATATGTTTTCTTTAAAACATATATTTTGCACATGGCAAAATACAATGTCCATTATATTCTTTCCTCTTCAATAAAGAGAGGCTACCAGAGAGCTGTGCAGCTTCCTCAGTTTTCAAAACAATTTAAGACATATGAACTTCCACCACGCCATGCTAAGCCTTGTTAACCACTGCCTCCAAAAGATGTTGCATTTTAAGAACAAAATCTAGGCATGGAGGAGGAATTGCAAGTGTTTTTTAATGCCAGAGCTTTCAGAAAATGTATGATGTACATATATACCGTCTGGTAACATAACTCAAATACCATAAACACTTCTCTGAGGCAATTTCCCTTCTCCTCTTATTTTTTATTTTACTCTAAGTAATTAAAAAACGTAATTCAGAAAGCTTTCTATAACACCCTCAGGAATTCCTATAAGGATCTCGAAAGGCAGATCAGTCTTATTATCACCATATTTTAAGAGAGAGAGAGAGAGACTGTGGCTGAGAGTTAGCATCTTGCCTACATGAAGCGAGTTCACAGCTGATACAAAATCCGACTATGGAGCTTCACAACTTACAATTCACACAATTACCCACTGCAGTGCCCTCCTTATAAGCAGGGACATCACAGCGTTATTACTGGCACACACCTGTAACCCTAACTAACACAGCAAGCAAAGGGCTAAATATTTAGGCACCGAATATCGAAAGAGGTCAGGAACTGAGCCCCAAATATGCAGGATTCAGTACAGCTTTCAAAACTCACTTCCAGCTTTCAGGCAAGTGTAGCCAGCTGTTTCTAAAAGCAGGTTCTCCACGAATGGACTTGCAGGAGTCAAACTGGGAAGTGTGGGAGAGGCGGAGAAGGAAGAGAGGGTTTTCTTCCAATATCAGGATACCCCACTGCATCAGGAAAGCACTGGGGGAACCAAGTGATTCTCAAATCGCCCAATATTCCCCTCTCCGCTGAAAGAAGTGGTTCCAGTTATGCTGGTGGAAGTGTACTGCCTGCCTGGAATATCCCTGGGCACAGTGTTTCTGCATAGGTTCTAGTCTTGAGCAGGGGTGAAGGGGTTGGCAAGCAAAGCCCTTCCCTTAGCCAACACGCAAAGAGCGATAATTCATGTCCTTGGTGGTAGCTTTGGGTGAGCCCATTCTGCCCCCTCCCGGGGGAAGAATCGGCTCAGAAACTAACACACACTATGTTGTCTGTGGCCTTACGATGCTGAGCCATCCCTTCTTCTCCAAAGCAAGCACAGGGGGTGGAGGGACGAGCTCAGAGGCAAAGATACCCTAAACCATCCACTGCAATGGAGCCAACTCCACTTTCTTTAGCCTGCCTCCATTGCACTGGGGTGAGTGATATCCCCATACTGGTTAACGTTACCCTTGATCTAAAATCAGAACTATGAGGATTCCTTTGATTCTGCTGATTTTCTTATGCTCTGCCTCCAATTAACAGACCCTTGTATATTAAGAAACTGGTCATCCCTACACCCTTTCACTATTTATTGATTTAGTTATTTGTTCAGACAGCAATTCTGGCTGAAGGCTGCTTAAATCTCCCTGATTTTGACAGGAGTTAAGTCATCTTAAGTATGTGCAAACATGCAACTCTGCAGAACAATCCTTTTTTGCACGACTACCAAGATGCAAGTGCCACTGTGTGCATTGGGACTTACTTGTAGATAAGTATACTTGGGATTCTGCTCTTACAACATTTAAAGATGGGATCAGTGGGACTGAGCATACTGCTTGCGCACCGACCATTTAATTGGAAGAAACTTTGTAATGTTTGCTGAAAAATTACAACTGCATGTGAAATAAAAACTGTTAACTAAGTACATCTAATATAAAAACACCTTTTGAAAGCTACTAAAAATCTCTACATGTATACTAAAAATAATCAACAACACACAAAAATAGCACAAACTTTTAAAAGTTCAATCGCTTTTACTCTTCTATTGCAATGCTTTTATTGTTTCACTGATCATACAAATAAATGACAAGCTGTGTCCTCAGAAATGCTAATGAAGTCGGTTTTTGCAGAAATACCCTTTAGAAATGTTAACCAATGAGTTGCAAAATGCTCTCGATGCAGGGAAGGCTGAAAATATGAAAACTACAAGTAAAACGAAGAGCGGAGCGGCTTCAGGTATGGCTGGTGTGTGTGTTCCATTTATAAAAACATGCACCCCAAACTCTGCAACGAAAGTGCCTCATAATCACTACCAAAAACGAAAAGCCAGGCGTGAATAAAGTAAGTTTTAAAAGCCGGTGTGTTCATATAAGAAATGGCAGAAACTCACCAAACCTTCACATGTAATAGGGTTGATATGAATCCAGAAAGGGAGCGTTTTCAACAGTCAATTACTTTTCCATTTTGTCCCAGGACTTTAAAAGTTAAAGGCATAGTTCTGCCAATTGCGAGATGCCCCATCCAGCACAGACCACCCACAAGTACTGATTTTCCATCTGGTGAACAAAACAGACATCTCCCTAATTATTTTTTAAAAGGGTTTTCCCCCTCCTCCCCTAACATGCTTCCTTTATTTGTCTGTGACCTGGAACTTAATGGAAAACCTGGTAGATGCCAACCATATTTCTTGCAATGCAGCATCCTATTTTTCCTCCCCTTAAAAATGCTTATTTGAAGCTATTACATATGCTGCTTTGTAACAATCCAAATCATTACACAATTCAAGCCTGAGATTAACACAGTTTTGCACTTAACACTGAATATTTTAACCAGTACATTAAAGTAGAACAGTACTCGGCTTACAGTCTCTTACGCTGAGATCCCATATTGCCAGTGTCAAAATTTATGCCTTTTTTCAGTAAGATTGTCTCCACTGCCAGCAATACACTCAGAAATGCCAACTGTAATTAAAATCTGGCACTCTATGCAGTCACAAGCAGACTTTTTAAAGCCCTCTTTTAAAACTATTTTTATTGTTATTTTTAATGATTGTTATTATTTATTGTTAGGCAAAAGGACAAGAGAAATTGTATGTGCTTTCCAAAACTGACACAGTGAACAATTGTGATCACAACTGTCCAGGAAACTAGCCTCGAAAAAGCCATAAACTATGTTAATTATGGAGTGTGTGCGCACAGAAAGAAATCCCCACATGCCAGGATCACAGATTTCAGTCTTACATATAGTATCTATATGTTATTATGCTGGATAAAATTTACATACTCTACAGCATGAAAAAAGGAGATAAAATAGGCACATTAAGCAAGCAAGCTGCTCACCAGGAAAGGAAGATATGAAACAAAAAGGAAAAGCCATTTGTAGTGGGAGTGGGTTTGGTAGTGTTTTCCCTCTCCCATATAGCTTCATGCTTCAAAAATATTCTGCAGTATGGATATCTTACAGTGCATTCTATGTAAGTCCCACAGTGAGCTCAATGAAGCTTAGTTCCAAGGAAGTGGGTTCAGAACTGCAGCTTAGTTAAACTATGGAACTCCCTGGCACCAACTTGGATGGCTTTAAAAGAGAACGAGGCCAATTCATGAAGGACACAAGGCAATGGCTACTAGTCATGATGGCTATGTTCTACCTCCACTGGCAGAGGCAGTACTATTTGTCTAGAAAAAGAGGTGCCGAAACTCACCATTCTCTTAGAATGGCGATGGCAACCACCTGAAAGAGGCCAGAACTGAGTTCCGGCAAGTTCCATCTGAAAAAATCCCTGATCAGAGACGTTGATAAACTATAGCTAGAATAAATAATACATTTAGGGGCATCTAGGTTTGCTCTACAGTGTAGCTACAGAAAAAAATGTAATGTCACAGTGAGTCCATTTTATGTGTTGTTTCTGAGCCTAAAGGATGTATAGGCAAGATGGGTATTGATAATTTCCATTTTCTCCCCCCCCCAGGGGAAACAACCCTGTGTCTTCAAAATGTTCAGAAACAGATTACATCTCCAGGGCTGAGACTTCCTGCCATCATCTCTCTCGCCTTCATCTTGATGCAGAATTTCGAGGCAGATTTTAGAAATCCTAACAGAGATGAAATCCTCCAGATTGACTTCTTTGTGGAAATCAGCCTCTAGCAACAACCCTTGCGGTGCTGTTTTCTCAGTTCAGAAATGTTTTTCAAATATGTTTTTCTCGGAACTTTCAAGATGAAATATACTTAAAAGAGCTAGACAACTCGGGGAGCCCAGCGTTCTGTAAGCAAACTATATATTAAAAGGTGGCTTTTTACTTTTGCATTCCTATTTGTTGAAAAGCAAAGGGGGGGAGCGCTTTTAAAAACAGGGAGTCCTGCCTATAATGGCACCTGTGTTAAATTCTAGACAGGGGAGTATGATACAGTTGGGACAGGAGGTGCCATTTCAATTAAATATAAAAAATAAACTCAAATTGTACAGACAAGCTTTGTAGTGCATGCCCTCTACCTAACAGCACAACTCCCATTGAGTTTTAAATGGAGCGGGATTTTTGCAGACAAATGTGTAACCATTGTCCAGCTGTCTAATAAAGACTGAACTTGTTGTCTTGCTTGTTGCAGATAGAAAGGACTCCACTGTGAATACAAACAGTGGATAACAGTCCACAGGATCGGATCATTTCTCTTCAGACTCTTGGAAGATGACACCTAAAATGCCATGGCAGAAAAATTATTTCATCTCTAATGCCATCAACTATATATGGAAGCCTGTTAACATCATTCTTCGGGTAGTCTGCCCTGCCCTAAACTGTAATGGCTTCCTAGAACTTATCCTGATGCTAATTTAATAACCCTATATGAAAGATTAAGTGATGCTAGCTATCCAAAAGGGTCCATAATGAAAGAACATCAACTACAGGAATTGCCAAAGGTAGGGTCGCCATATGTCCTCTTTTCCCAGGACACGTCCTCTTTTTCATGGGTTTGTGAAATGAGAGCCATAGGGATCCATTGTTAAAAGTAGAAGTTGGCAAATGTGTCCTCTTTTTTGTTCTTCAAAATGTGGCAACCCTAACAACAGATCGAAGACTTACTGTGAGGTAATCAATGTAATAATCAGCAACAAAACAAGAAAAATAAGGCTACAACAGAAGCCCATAAACAAGATCAGGGAGAGCTGGGGGTTCACGAACTGTAGGATGAATGAAAAATAGGGCAGGGTGGGAAAATTGGACACTCTCCTCCTAGATACTACTGCTTGGAAGTGAAGTTCTTTGATTTTACTCGTACTAAGTCTAAACCATAGAGCCTAGAGCTTGCCGATCAGAAGGTCGGCGGTTCGAATCCCTGCGACGGGGTGAGTTCCTGTTGCTCAGTCCCTGCTCCTGCCAACCTAGCACTTCGAAAGCACATCAAGTGCAAGTAGATAAATAGGTACCGCTCCAGCAGGAAGGTAAACAGTGTTTCCGTGCGCTGCTCTGGTTCTCCAAAAGTGGCTTAGTCATGCTGGCCACATGACCCGGCCAGTAAAGCAAGATGAGCACCACAACCCCAGAGTTGTCCGCAACTGGGCCTAACGGTCAGTGGTCCCTTTACCTTTACCTAAGTATACTTAAGATCAGATATTAAACACACAACAGCTCTATTCAGGCATTATACTCACAGCTGAGGCCAACCTATGAGCAAGGCCATGCCAACTACCCAATGCTGCCACCATGCTCGGTGCCTAGCCCTGCCCACCTGATAGCCACATGTACAGCATGAACTTCACATGTACAACTGTAGGTGTGGATGGCAAGGGCGGAGTTAGTTGGCACATGCAACATGGGGGATGGCTCTAATTGGTCCAGCCACTTTCTCTGCCACCCATTGGTCCTCCCCATGGGTATAACACTTAACGCAAGTTACTGCCAATACTGTATTCAAATTTGCTGTTCCTAAGATGGTACAGTCCTCATACGGGGCTTTACTAATTTAGAATGAACGCGAAGGAATTGCTTGTTTGAAAGTGTGTATTATTAGTACTGCAGTATTTAAAACCGTTTAGGACAAATTACAATCACAACTAGACTGTGTCCTAATATATAAATATATCTGAAGGGTCAAAGGCAAGGGCAAAAAGCTGCATCTTAAGCATACAATGAAAGCTGTACAGTCATACCTCGAGTTGAATGTGCTGAAGCACATTCAACTCGAGGTATGACTGTACAGCTTTCATTGTATGCTTAATGAGTTGAGCACTTTTGGGTTGTGCTCTGCGGCAACCCGGAAGTAACGGAGCGCGATACTTCCGGGTTTCACTGCTCGCGCATGCGAAGATGCTCAAAATGACGTCACGCGCATGCGCATAAGCGGCAAAACACGACCCACGCAGACACACCGTCGCGTCTTACATTCCATTCAGGATGCGAACGTACAAGGATCCTGTTCGCATCCTGAGGTACCACTGTATAATGAAAGTGCCTGATGGGGAAAGAATTCCCCAACTTAAGGGCTGCCACAGAGAATGCCTTCTCCTAGGTCACCCCACCCCACCCCTCTGAGTTCAGAAGAACTACTGAGAAGGCCTCCTGTGCTATCTTAAAACCCAAGAGCATCTTTAGCGAAGGAGGTTGTCTTTCAGGTATTTGGGACCTGAGTCATACAGGGCTTAAAACACCAATGTGTTTAAACCTTAAATTGGGCTAAGAAATGAACCAGCAAAACTGTTTGAAAACAGGGGTGATATGAGTTCTAAAAGGAAGATCAGCCAGTAATTTTGGCCCAATTAAAGTTTCCGAGTCATCTTCAAGAGAAGCCCCATGTAGAGTGCATTGCAGTACTCCAATCTGGAAGTTACCAGAGCACAAAGTACTGTGGCCCAAGTCCTGGAGGAGGAAACTCTGCAGGGAGGGAAAGGGAAGCTGTGGTTCTGAGGGGAAACTGAAATGGGCAGGAAGGAGATATTGTGATCCTGGGGCAGGAAACTAAGAGAGGGGAACTTTGGCTGAGGGAAACTGAGTCAGGTAGAAGGCTTATCAAGTGGAGTGGTAGCCCCTAGTGCAGTAAAAGAACTGGCACAGTTCTTGGGCTCTGAGGTTTCTCTTAAGGCATATGATGAAGTTTTCCAGCTGAAACTAAGCATGTCAGACCTCTAAGTTGCTTGGACTTGAGACTGCCTTAGAAAACATATTAAAGCTGCTCTGAACTCTCAGGAAGGAGAACCAGGAGGAAGAACCAGTATGATGTCACAGGATAGTGTCTGACTAGGGTTCAAACACTGGTCAGCCACTGCATGACCTCAGTTAGCTCAACCTGACAGTGCTGCTGGGACACATACCTTGAGCTCCTTAGAATGTCAGAATTAAAACAAACTTATGAATAATATGCAACACTGCAGGTGAATGGATGAACTCGCAGCACAACCCCATGCACGTTTATTGAATCCAACTGCAGCTTTAGTAAAAAGATGAGAATTGCAGGGGGTTGGACTAGATGACCCTTGGATCCCTTCCAACTCTAAGATTCTATGGAGGTTTTTTAGGTTCTCATGTGGCATAATTGTATAATGCTAGCTTACTTATCTCAAAAGAGGATACTTACTGAGAACAGGATTAGAATACAAGCAGATTCTTAAACGCTTGTAGGAAGCTTAAACGAAGAGACTAGAAATGTTTTCTTCATAAGAATGAATGCATTGCAAATAAGCGCACAACATATAATTAGAAACACCATCTCAAAATGCTTTACAATATTTATGTCTTCTGCCCTATGAGACTAGTGAAGATAATAAGGGAAGTCATGCTGGAAGCATACATTGTTTTCTTAATATTTTCCATTTGTTTGTTTGTTGTTGAGTTTCAATTAACATTGAAGTGGGGAATCATGGAAGAGAATAGTCACGGCAGCTACTTCTGGGGGGGGGGGACCCAGAATTTTGTCATTTCCCCCCTAACTACAGAATTAAGTACCTGCTGAGGTTTTCTGTGACTCCCCAGTTCAGATATTACACTGCTCAAGAGCGTATACCACACACTTGAACAACACTCTATGCCGAACAAACACAGATAAGGGTTCTTAGGTAGAAGTAATAAAGAGATCTTTATTCAGGCAAATCTCAATACAGGCTTGGAAGCAGACAAAGGAGTTCAGGAGTCAAGATTCAGAAGTTCTGGAAAGCAGGCAAGATGCTCAGTTGGTACCGCATGACTCAATCTCAGGTGGTGGTCCCTTCCCACTCTGCAATTCTACAAAGAGTTTCCACATCCACCAAGCTTTTAAAGACGAGGCAAGATTTGCTCACTGTATGTGAATATTGGGATTGCAAATGAGCACTACTTGGGGGCTCCAATCTGCAGAAGCTGGCCCAGTTCTAGGCAACAATGCTCCACTCTCCCTCTTCACGCTCTTGAGCAATGCTGTTCCCTCTCCCCTCAGGTGCCCACAGCCCTTCCCCACTGCCAGAGAGACCCTCTACTCTGCCCGGAGGTTGGAGGTCGAATCCCTGTTCCCCCTTCTGAAGTGGCTGAAGTTGAGGCACAGATGGGAGAGCTCCTCTCCTGCAGCCCCAGTTGCCACCAATCTGACTTCACCTCTTGGTTTCTTCTTCCTTCCTCTCCTATATTGGGCCTGACAAGCCAAAGCTGACCCAGACAGAGACAAAGGACAGGTATGGAGAACTTGTGGCCCTACATATATTACAAGCTCACCATGCTGGCTGAGGATGACAGTATTTGGAGTTCAGTAACATCTGGAGGGCAGCAGTTTCACTGCTCTACAGGTTTGGCAGCTGCAGGAACATCTGAACTGGCTGTGACACAGTGACTTGTCCAAACTTCCCAGTGCATGCATGGGCTAGCAAGAGCTACAAACCCTGACTTACTGGACCAAATTGGACTTTTGCATTGATTTTAACTGGGTGCAGAGTGCACCCAACATTTTGGAACTGAGGACTCCACACATCAAACTACAACTGTCAACTGAGGGAACCATGGGCTCTGCAGAAGGGATGGGGAAGCTGTGGCTTTCCAAGTCTTTGTTGGCCCTAACTCCCATCAGCCCAAGTGTCTGGCAAATGGTAAGAGATGATGGGAGTAGTAGTCTAGGAATAACAGACCTGGGAGACCATGATTCAAATCCTCACTCATCCACAAAGCTCACTGATTGAACTTTCAGCCCTAAAACAGGCATCCCCAACCTTCGGTCCTCCAGATGTTCCCATCATCCCTGACCACTAGTCCTGTTAGCTAGGATCATGGGAGTTGTAGGCCAAAACATCTGGAGGGCTGCAGGTTGGGGGTGCCTGGCCTAAAACTATCTCACAGGGTTGTTGTGGGGATTAAATGATGAGGAGAATCACGTGCGCCACCTTTGAGAAAAAGATGAGATAGAAATGCAACCAAACCAATCAAGGATACAGAGAAGAAAAGAAAATAGTATCTTATTTTAGACAGGGGGAAACAGAGTCAAGGGGAAGAGGCTCTCGATGCACTGTAAAGACTGTACAGTCGTTATATGTATTAAAATACGATAGTTGTCTCACACAGTAAATCCAACCTTCAGTAAACCTTTGCCGTAGGACCCGCCAAAGCCAAGCAAATACTTATATTCAATTCATTAACAGGCAGAGTTGGGTTCAATGGCGAAAGGCAGCTAGGGCAATATTGAAGTGTTCTGGGGGAGAGTTCAAGTTATAATCTGATTATACGTATTGGAAAGATACTTTGAAGCATGGATTTTATTTCTTCAACCCACTTTTATGCTGCAAGCGTAGAGCGGGGAAGATGGAAGGCTGGCGTCTTTGATGAAGAACTGTATGTTGACTTCAACCCAAGCAACCCAAGCCTATTTCAAGAGAAGATTCTAGAAACATACAGCTATTCCAGAACTCCCAGTGAATAATCCATTCCATTTCCATATGCATGGAAATGATGCATAAAAACCAGCAGACAGAGTAGAGTCTTATCACTGCGGAGAGAAATATGCTTCCAAAAGTCTTAACGTTTTACAAAAAAAAGTGAAGAGATTGGTTGTGCTTTCAGGGTGGTTTTTTGTTGTTGTTGTTTTGCCACTATTGTACTTTTAGCCTTTTACGTTAAGAAAGTAGTAAGTCAAGTGACGGCAAAAGGGATTTGAGCAAATACTGTTTGTGGGATACGTTTCAGAAAACGGGTCGACGTGACTTTTTCTTTCTTTCTTTTTTCTTTAATATCCTGAGCAATAAAGATCTGACAAAACCTTAGAAAGGGGAGGGAGGGGGGAGCAAAGTGGAACTGCCCCATAACTTATCAATTCCAGGCCTTGGCTTCCCTAATTGACAACCTCAGGGCTACTTTCATCACTTGTCGACTTCAAACCCACACTCAATTTTTCCTTAAAGGTGACGGTACCTCAGTAGCTCAATGGTGTTTCGGGACATATTGCAGCATATAGGAATATTTTTCTCTGACGCCCGCATATAGAGAGGGTAGAAGAGAAAGGCGGCCTCAGGGTGGGGTGAGGAGAGGGCCGAATCTTTCACATCTCTCAGCAGCTCGGAAGAGCATGAAAACAGTTCTTCAGCTGCAGTCAAGCTTTTTGGTCTCACCCCCAAATTATTCCAAACCATGAATAAAACTGAAGCTGTATCATAACAAGATGGAAGTTGTGCATAGGTAGTTCCCTGGGTCCTGGAACAGGGAAATTTGCCCATTCTAGATTGGTTGCCCTGAAAGGAGCAGGTGGATAGTCTGGGTGGGGGTGGGGCTTGACCGGCCTTAAACTAGGTCGAGACTTTAAAGTATGCACCACTTCTCTGACTGGAGGAGACCAAAACATGCAATGACAGTGGCTTACCACAATGTCTAATGGTTAATACCCGTATCTTGGACACTGTGTGGAGATTCTCCACACCAACACTTGGAATGTCATGGGGCTCATAAGTAGAAGAGATGGATGATTTTTAAATTCTTTTTGCAGCCTCCACAGATTGTGGTCTTGGATGATGGTAATCCTAGTCGAACAATATTTGGAGGGCACACATTGCCTATCTTTGTGGTAGGCCAGAACACAAAGACTTCACCTATGTCACTTTATTCTCCAGAAAGTAATTATCTATTTTACTAATGTATTTCCCACCCTTCAATATAAATATATAAACATATAAATACAGCATGCAGTATTAATAACACACACACACACACTCAAAATTAAAAGGTCTGAGAAAATAAGATTCTTGCCTGGAGCCAGAAAGATTTCACAGTGTGCATGAGTTTCTAGGACGAACACTCCAAAACAAGGACACCACAACCAAAAAGGCTCTGCCCCCATTCATTACATGCCACATCTCCGCCAGTTGGGGAAAGTGTAAAGAGGAATTATGATAACAGGCAATGTATAGGAGAAAATGATCCTACTCCCAGCCTATGCTTGCACATGTACTTGCTTTTAGATTTTAAAGTTAAGAGGTTAATTAATAATACTACAAACAACAAGAGACTTCATCATTAATGCTTGTAACAATGTACCATCCATTTATACTTAGCTATGCTGCCACCTAAAAAGAAGTGAAGGCTAAATTTATACAGATAGCTTAAGACCATCAGCTCGGAGGGAAAGGGCCCGACACTCACAGATGTTTGAGAGGGCTTGAGTGGGAAGAGAACAGTACACCAAAGTGCTTTAAAAAGAACTCACTTCTCAGGGGTACAGGAAGAGTTTATCACTTAATGCTATCTCAGTGTTTCCAGTAATTATTTCTGCTGCTCTACTGTATCTTAAAAATACAGGCAGAGGATGCTAAAGGAAGTTTTTGCATGTGCCCTTACCCAAAAGAATGCAATTTGTCCACCACAAAGAACGGGTTCGGAAACATTAAAAACCAGAGAACTGCATCTAATTTGTACCTTCCAATTCCATGCTGTTTCCAAAATCTGCATATCATTTGGATGAATGTTACAAATACCAAGTAACATGCTTCATGTATTCTGTTAAATTCTTAACTCTGGGGTTGTTAGCTCCAGATGTGAAGAGCCCTGGAGCCAAGCCATCCAAAATCAGCATGTGCATTTTATGAAACAAGAGGACCAGAGAGCAATATTTCGGAATCCA
The DNA here is from genome assembly GCF_951804945.1 of Podarcis cretensis. Lineage (NCBI taxonomy): Eukaryota > Metazoa > Chordata > Lepidosauria > Squamata > Lacertidae > Podarcis > Podarcis cretensis. The sequence continues at coordinate 85,855,098 of NC_137173.1, forward strand.
GTTTAACTGATTATACCTCTGGCTTACTGCACATTGCTATCATGTTGTCAAGCCAACTTCTACAGCCAGAGCAGATTAAAATGATGTACTTGTTTAATGTAAAAGCTGGGAGTCTCAAGATTATAAATGAATCCCCTGGGCCGTACAAAACAGCCTCGGGCAATACAGAGGCCGTATGTTACCTATTTCCGCACCTTAATTTTCCTGGGGTACTTTGACCACAATCATTCATTCAGTCCTTTTGCTGCGACAGTAGAATGCAAACTGTGCAGGTCACACCCTACCCCTAGGACTCACAGTGAACCCCAACATCCTTGACAAAGTTTTACGCAGCATTTGGGAGCAAGCAGAACAATGTAACGTTGGAATTTAGCAGAAGATATGGCTCAAGTAATTTTACTCACACCAATAATTCCACTACTGCTCGTGGCTGTCAATAGTTCAAGAAAAACCACCCGCAGATGAACTACAGTCAGAGCGCTGGTTCCCAGGTTCAGAACCCTGTTGAGTCATGAATCTGTCAATTGTACTCAAGTCGCCATTTCTCAGCCTAACTTGCCTTCTTGGGATGACATATGAGAGAAACGTAAATCCCTTTGTATACTGGAAAAGTGCTTTGGGGAAAAAAGATATTCCTCTTCACAATACTAAAAAACAAAACATTCAAGCCTGTAAACTAAGGCTACCCTCCTATATATACACTCCCTCGGGAGTAAAACTCATTAAATTGGCCTTACTTCTGAGCAGATAAGTCTGGGATGGTCATGAACAGAGATGAAATATTGTATAAATGTAAGTATTTAAATCCACTGCAACAAACTGAAAGCTCAATATTGGGGGGGGGACAGCACTGGATTCTATTCATTCACTTTCTTCTCACAAAAATACAATATCATACCCCCCCAAATAAAAGAACTATGGAATGATAGGCTATCCTGTCCACTTTCTGCAGACAGATGTTTCCTAGCTTTCTTTTAAAAAACGTAAATCACATTTGCAGTGTTAGTAATCTAGGCCTGTAGCCTCCATTACAAACCGGGGACCTTCCAGGGTGTAGAATTTAAGTTTACAAGCCTGTTTTGCTTTCCTGCAGGCGCTTAGAGCTTGTAAATGGCACCTTTCAGTGTCCCGAAGAACGAAGGGCAGCTAGTCCCAAATTCTCGTGTTGCCTAATGGTCTCACATAAAACGAGGTCCACAGAATTTTTATGGCCATCTCAGGGCAAACTCACAGGTGAAGAACCACTAGGGAAAGGATGTCTTGAGCTTTGTCCCTCGGAGCTTTCCAGGTGCAGCAATTCCCCCCCCCCCCACCCGTTGCTTGAACAATTAATAGAACTCTCAATGTAAAGTCTGTAGCCCGAAAGTTACAGCAGTGAGAAGTAAATCAGATGGAGAAATTCCTCCGGGAACAAAAAGGGGGAGAGGAAGAATAGAGATCAATATGCGTTGACCTCCAAAGTGAATAAAACTACAGAACTTTTTCGCACAAAAATGAATAAACAAGGCTGAAACTCTATATCCACTTACCTGGAAGTAACCCTCCATGAACACAACTGGACTTACTTCTGATTATATGTATAGGATTTGTCCCGTGGGTCACTTTTTCTTTCTGAGTCTGCATGCACAAACCCCGACAAAATTAACAAACTCTCAATAACCACAGAAATTGCATGTTATTGTTGTTTTTAAACTAGTAAGTATAGAGCCATTTTGCACAGGAAGTGATATTCAGAGCTTTGATGAAGACCAAAATATAACCATTTGGGCTGCAATCTACAAACAACAACACAGTTCAATCTACAAGATTTATCTATAAGACTTTTCTGGAGTAAGGACTTTGTGGACAGTAGTCTTTAAATGCTACAAATTGCTTCCAAATTTAATGACTCGTGACTTGCCAAAAACAGTGCTAATGAGCTTTAGGTTTTTTGCTTTAAAAAAAAAAATCCAAGTAGAGGCCAGCAAATGAAAGGAGAAACCAGTAAAATGTAAGTAAAAATGCTAATTTGATTCATGCACAGTTACAGCTTGGCTGTGGGTGTGCCAACACCACTTGCATCTTCCCCAATCAGGAAATGGGATTAAATGTTTTAAAAATATTTTACTGCAGAGCTCGATTTTCTTTCAATTAGAGGGCAAAACAAAATCCCACTGATTCAAGGCACTTCAGTTAAATTAGTGCCTTTCACTGATCCTCTACATATTTAGGTACGAGACGTTGGAATTAACAGGAAATGTGTGTTCTCCAGTCAGTCTCATTAGCTGGTTGTGCCACACACATCTTCACACATATGTTTTCAATGCTTTCCCAAGGAACCAAAAATGCACCCAAGCTTAAAAGGCAGTAGTAGAATATTGGTGCCACCTTGCTTGCGGAAAACGCAAGACAATCCGTTCTCAGGACTTCACAAACCTCGGATACTGCAATTCTAGTAGTAGTAGTAATAATAATAATTTATTATTTCTACCCCACCCATCTGGCTGGGTTCCCCAGCCACTCTGCACGGCTTCCAACAAAAGATTAAAAATACATTAAAACATCAATTATTGAAAATTTCCCTAAACAGGGCTGCCTTCAGTTGTTTATTTCTTTGACATTCTAGAACTTTGACACTGGTTTGTATCACTGTCCTTGCATACCTACAAAATCTGTATTACTCAATATTCAGAGAAAGTGGCATTTGCACTTATGTATGTGTACTAAATGTACGAACTCTTACTGCATCTTCCTGTAAGCATACTATGGACCCTATGACTGTCCAGCGGTTGTGGGTGTTATGAAAAATCATGTCTTTGTGGTGAATTGGGGGACATGCTATAATAAGGGAGTGGCTGTGTTTTTAAGAGACCACTCCCTGATTGCGAGTTCTGCATACCCTCCAACATCTCTCCAATAAAAATAGGAACGTCCTAAGGAAAAGCAGGACATTCCAGAATCAAATCAGAAACCGGGCCAGCTTCTGTAAATCCAGGACAGTCCTTGGAAAATAGGGAGACTTGGAGCATATACATTCTGGATATATTAGCTGTGTGGTAGCACATGGTGAGAGGTGCTGGCTTGCTTGCGGCAAGTATTCTTTGATCTATTTGGGTATTTTTGATTTGTATTTTGGTGGTCTCTAGCTAAAATGAGTCTGAGACCTACAGATTTTGTTGTGTGAATCCTATACACTATAAACTTGATTATTGGTTCCTCAATGAGACCATGGACATGTGTACTTGTTGGAATTCGCATGTGCCTGCACACACATCCAGCAGCCCCTGGATTGGCGGATTGCACTGGCAACCAGTGATCTATCTACTTCCGCTTTCTGCCTTCCAAAACTAGGCAAGCCAAGTGTCTTGTAAAGGTTCAGAAGCAGAGCATGCTGCAAATGTCCACCCCCGTTGTGAATCGCTGGCATCTGAGACTCACAAGGCATATTGGCTGTGTTCACACCTAATGATAAGCCAAGAAACACTACTTAAACCACACTCTACAGAAGCTATGTACTAGTGCATGTAGCCCAATTGTTCCCACTTTGCTCTTCCCTTTGGGCACGCAGGTAAGAAAACCAGGAAAGGGGTAGCTTAGTATTGTGTCCAAACCCGGGATCATGGCTTGTTTCTCCTTAACAAACAAAGATTTGTAATGCATAATCAATTGCATATTGTTTGCAGATTGAAAACAACAACAGTATACACCTATCATATTCACTGGATTAATTTCTGTTCTGGACATGAGATAAATAATTTCAGACATCCCTACATGAGGGATGAGTGAAGGAAAAGCCAAGCTCTGAAGTATTTTATTCTTCAATTGCAATGTAGACCCCTACGAAGTTGTATCCAACACTGTGCATGAGTGGAACAGACCCCCACATATAACAAGATTTACCTCTCCTCTGCCCTGCAACCCTCTGCACAACCTCATACTTCAGAGGGTTGGAATACTCTCCAGGGCAGATATTGGGCACGGTGTAGGGAGGCTGTAGGGGATGAGCAGAGGAAACTGATGTTGCATTGCGCAAGTAGAAGTTCACTCACGAAACATTGGATTTCAACCTTTCTCTGCAATTCAATTAGCTTCTTTACCTGTACCATCTAGTAAAACATCACCGAAGTCGGCTGAGCTATTCAGATGAATGAAGTCAACTGTGGGAAACCACTTATTATTTTTTCTTGAAGCATTTTTTTATTAAAGATTTTCTTGATTTACAAAAGTATATGCAATGTCTCTCTCTCGTATATATATATATTTTCCATGTAACATTTTTACAAGTTTGGGAAACCACTTATAAAGTAATAAAGAACAACATACACCATCACTTCTTCCTACGAACAAGGCATAGCTGCAAGTACACACCTAGGCCTGATTCAATCATATCTTAGCTTAATAAACCAAGATCAGCATTAGCCTTCTACCTGTCCAAACAATTCCTTATCTCCTCTCTACTCAGCTTGTCATAAGAGTTCAGTTAACTATAGTTTCCTCTTACACTCAAACAATGAGACTATGGTTATCATGTACATATCAAGACAGGACCTTAAATAAACTCTGAACCATAGTTTAAGATCTCAGTTAGTTCCTAACCTAGTAGACATATGTTTTCCAATCTGGATGTAAATGCAAACTATGGTTAACCAAAGACTTACTAGCTTTTCACAGCACACCAAGAAGGAATAAAGATTATTTGTTAATTATCAGGTGATACACAACAGAACAAATAAAATAACTTGATCCCACATTTAAGACACAGCAATACGTAACTGATTTTGCTTCCTCTCTCTCAGTCATATAAGACAGAAGACCTACTGTAAAAACCTCATTTGGGAAGATCTTCCCTAAAGGATTTCTGCACTCCTGGAGGCTGAAGTACAGACTCATCTGTGTTTATAGAATCAAAGAGAGGAAACCAAATAAGAAACGTAATAAGCTGAGATGTGATCATCATACGTGCAGCAGCATTCTATGAAAGTCAAGTGATTTAGGTCTACAGGTCTTCACTATGTGGAGTCAGTTGCTTTCCTCTTATAATATTGCACATTAAGGGTGGCAGCTCCAAACACCCCCTAGCAGCTCCAAACAGAAGATGGACTAAATGCTAGCTCAGAAGTATCTGCCAGGAAAGATGTGCAAGAAGCCACTCCAGATGTTCTCTGGAAGCAATGGAAGAGGACATGCAAGTCACCTGAGCATCCTCTTTGTAGCATTTCTGGGTAACAACTGAAGCAGCCTTAGGTGTGTGCTGATTTGCACTAATGTAACTGAAAAAATATATATCATTTTGTCACACATGACACCCTGGATCTACTCATAGCTGTACAGTGGTCACTACTCTCTCATGTTATTTACTCATGTTATTTGCTGCTACAACAACCCACAGGATCAGGTCCTAAAATTAGATGTCAACATTGGGAATTAACAACATAAATGTCTCTTGGTTCCTACCCAAGAGCAACGACACTTGTACCTTCGGTGTAAATAAAGTAGTCAAGTTTTATTCTGACAGACTGATAGTGTATAATCAGAAACATATAGTGTATAAGCAGACATTAGTCCAGACGCCCTGAGGCACTAACAATGAGGCAAGGATCAAAGCAATTCTGCAGAGGAGCTTCAGGGTTCCCTAAACAAAGTTCAGGGACAAAGACAGGGGCCCAGGATCAGAAGCTGTGATCTGAGACTGTACAGGAATAGGAAGATGCTCCAACAATTCAATGCAATGAGGCGGGGCAAGTCCAACTGCTCACCTGTCCTACTGAGAACTCCTGGCCTGAAGCAGGCCACTCCTTGTGGGCTCGGGCCCTTTCCTCCTCCCTAGCAGAGGAGGGGCCTCCCTGGCACTGGAAGGGCCCACCTTCTTCTGAGCTGAGGAAGTGGACGTGTGAGACTCCAGAGGGAAAGTCTCAACAGGAAGGCCTAGGTCCAAGTCAGGGGCAGGTTCTCACCCATGACCTCCCCCTAGTTGTCCTCATCAGAGTCCTCAGGGAAGGCTATGACACAACCTTGTAAGTCATTCTTATGACACGCCCATCACATCAGGTACTACTTTTTGAGGGTTTTTTAAGGCTGACATTTTGAGGAGTAGAGAATATTTAAAAACACTTTTAGTACTATTAAATCCACACTGGACGAAAGCAATAATTGCGCTCTCGTGAAGCAAACCAAGTAGAGCTTCAACCTACAATAACAGCTTGTTAGTGTCCTTAGTTTCAAGGCTTTGGAATGGCATCTGTCTTGAATTATATCCAGCTGGGATCATGTTTCAATGACCAATATGGACAGATTACTGGAACTTTAAAACCTTGCCCTCTTTGTAATTGATGTTTAAACTGTTTGAAGTTTCTCATTAAGTCCATTTTACAAATTAGGTGCAGATGTATAAAGCTAAATGTACAGTACTAGGGGAAATTAGGTCACCTGAAAGCTCAATATAAAATGTCTCTGTTAACTGTTTAACTACAATGAGTACATTAAATTTTAGAAAATCGACTCGGCGTGTCCCAAATTCTTCAGAGTTTCATCACTTCCTTTTCATTGCGGAAGAGACTTCACAATGGCCAGCCACTGTGTAATGTCATTACAGTAAAAAATATGAAAGCAAATGCATTTAGTTGTATAATCACCAGCTGAGATGTTCTTTCACTGCAGTATAGTTATACTATAGAAACAGGAAGAAAAGAAGACCTCAATACCATGATAACAAGTAATTCAAATTTACACCTGAGTTCAAGTAGATATAGTCTTGTCATTATATATTTTTTAAGTTCCCCTAGGTTCTATTATACTGCGCCAACTCTGTCTGGGAAAAGAATATCAATACCTAGCATTCATAGGATTATTCTATTTGAGTCATTGCAGGAAGAACCAAAAACACTGGTATTACTTGCAACGGAACAGTTTTCAGTGATTTAGATGTTAGGGAAGCTTCCTAGCTATTCGGGGGAAATGCTAAATATATTTTCCATCAATTCTACAAAGTTTATCTGTTTTATGTCAGTTTAGTTATGTCTTCACAACCACAACCAAAACAAATACCATGTGAACTTTGGGTGAGGAATGCTGGAAATTCTGTTACAAATCCTGATCTCTAGCTTTCCACCCTTGAACTACACATCTAAGGGTTCCTAGAGAGTAAGGGCTATTAAATCTGTTTTTAAGTCTGTGGCACAGGTTTGTAGCAAGCAAAGACTGCCTTGACTGATATACTTTAGACCCAGTAAATCTTTTCCAGCCCAGCAACCTTAAGCTCCAGTTCTATAGCTTGAGTATCAGCTACACCTGACAACATTACAAGCTGCATATGGGAACTGCACTTATCTGAGACTAGCAGAATCAGAGTGCATGGCACAGCCTCAAAGAACAACTGTTGTTCCTAAGCTACTCTCCCAATTATATTTCATCCTTCTTCTATAATAATACTTTATTAAATACTTTATCCACCACCAGTGCAGTGACACACACGCCCTTCCTGTTTAGTCCCACATCACAAAACAGCTTGCAAAAACTGTCAAATTTAACACATTTCAGTAGCCAGTCCTGATTCTCAAAAGCATCAATGACATAAATCACTGAGAAACAAACTTGTTCAAAACCTGAAAAATGAGCTGGTGCTTTCAAATGAACATTTCCCCAACAAGGTTGCAAACAACGAACGCAACACAATTTCATTTTCATCTCTTTCTGCTGCATAGTAATAAAATGAATTTAAGATTAATTTAAAATGAAACAGCACAACAAAGACATCCAAGGGATTTTACAAAGGCATGGGGAGGACCAGTCTTTGGAGCCAAAATCCTCAAAATGCACCAAAAGCAAAAGAGAGAGATCTTTCACCCTTACATAACAACTTTTAACAACTGTATAAAGCAACATTTCAATTGTTAAAGAAACAAAATAATAATAATTCCAGGTAAAAAAGAGATACCTCATCTTCACAGAGATTTTTTTACATTTTATTTTCCTGTCAACGGAAATCTTGTATCTGTTCAAGATTTGTGTCTGCTAAAATGTTGCAAGACAGAGAGAAAGTTTTCTGATTAACAAAGAAAACGTGTTAGGCTATATTTCAGCTTTTGTTGCATTAGCACCCTCCAGTGTCCAATTTATGAAAAAACAACAGCTTAAAAGGGCTCTAATTGTGACTTCCTAGTCAAACAGAGGTTGAAAGGTTTACCCTGACTTATCAATTCATTGGCATATGCCACCACTAGGGACAATGATAAGAAGAGCCCACCCAATTAAAGACGAGTTCTGTTCTTCTGCCCACAATGCTACCATATTATACAACGAAAAGGTTGAGCATGTTAACAAACTGTCCTAATTCCAGCTGCCAAGTCCAACCCACCATACAATGTGGACAGAGTTTCTGTTAAAAGCAGCTCTGTAAAAGGGCTTTGGGTGTTCAGGTAACCAAACCATAATGCTCAATGCAATGCAAATCTAAGCATTCTTACTCAGAAGAAATAAGGCTCACTATACAGGCGATAACCATTTTGCACAGAGGTTCTGTTCCCACCCTCTGAATGTGTTGGCGGAGTGCAATTAAGTGGGCCCCACCATGTTACACCCCACCACATTATGGCCCTGATTTCCCCTCTTCCAGGTCCAAAAGGAACCATGCATTGGCAATCACACATCAACTTGGAGAAAGTCAGGGGAGGAATGTTTCCTTCCCATCCCCCCAAAAATTCATGCTACAGAGTCAGGGGGTCATCCTGAACCAGGTGTTCCTGGGGGAGCGACCAAAACTGGGTGGATCACAACCTGATTTTGGGAAATCTCCCCCTCTTCCAGCAACCCCCATGGTAGGCGGGGGAAGAGGAAACTTTATTTTTGTCAGTTTATGATAGGATCCAAGTAGGGATGGGAGAGAGATTCAACAAAAAGTTCATTTTTAAAGGCAAACCTACCAAATCCACACTTCCTGAATCAAGGTGCAAATCGAAACACAGCCATCGTGCGCAAAATTGCATATTTTAAAGTGTGGGTGGAAATGCACATATTAGTGAAAACAACATACAAAAGTGCATTATATACAAAAGTGCATTAAATTAGGAGAATCTGCTTTACAAAAAATGTGTATGCGACATATAAAAATGTTACAGATAGGTAGCCGTGTTGGTCTGCCATAGTCAAAACAAAATAAAAAAATTCCTTCCAGTAGCACCTTAAAGACCAACTAAGTTAGTTCTTGGTATGAGCTTTCGTGTGCATGCACATCTGAAGAAGTGTGCATGCACACGAAAGCTCATACCAAGAACTAACTTAGTTGGTCTTTAAGGTGCTACTGGAAGGAATTTTTTTATTTTATATAAAAATGTGTACTTGCAAAAATTTGTACTAAATATATATATCTCACAGGTTGGTCCAGAAATGTGGAGAATTAAACTTAAAACTGGAAGAAAGAGAAACTGAGGGAACCTAAATTGACAAATCCATCCACCTTTAGATCCATGCCAGAGTGCTATGCCCTGGCAACCAGTGAGTGCTATTTTTCTAGAAAAGGAGGTGCTGGAACTCACTATGAACACCTCCCTCATTCTCATACAATGGCAATGAATGGAAAAAAAGCCCTACAGGAAACCACATGTGGGATTAAAGCCTTCATTAAGCTTGCTCCACTAGCTCTTTTTCGGTCTTCTGACATTGTAGGTGAAGAATTGGTCAATAATAAGAATCCAACCTTTACCTTCAACCACATTTCAAAATATTGAATGAATTATAAACCCAAAATTCCAACACAATTTTCTGTCTCATCAAACTCCTCCCTTTTATAAGCATGGAATTCAGAACGGCATCATAGTATGACAATGACCATCTGTACAGGTAAGGCCTACAACGTTACAGGTGCTGGGGTCACTTGTCTCAGTGATACTGGTTTTAATGGACTTCCTTTTATCAGAGTAAGATGTGCTTGTTTTTAATGTTTGGTGTTCGTTAGCACCATTGTCCAACAGGTCAATCGGATCGACTTGTAGAACATGTGATTGTTTTTCCTCAATCTCTGATCGCTCTCTCTCTCTCTCCAAACAGCCCTTTCTCTGGAGGAGCCAGCTTGCAGGGCTTCTCTCTCTCTCTCTCTCAGAAGGAGAAGCAAACGGGTGCAAGGCATACACAGATGGAGATGCTGGGCGAGAGACAGAAGCGCTGGCTCCTCGAGAGAAAGGACCGAATTTTGCTGGGAGCCTCGTTCGCATCCTGAAGTAAACGCAACCCACGTCTGCGCGTCGTGATTCGCCACTTCTGCCCATGCGCGTGACGTCATCTTGACCACCTGCGCATGCGCAAGTGGCGAAACCCGGAAGTAACGTGTTCCGTTACTTTCGGGTCACCGCGGAGTACAACCCGAAAGCTCTCAACCTGAAGCAACTTCAGCCTGAGGTATGACTGTACTTGGGGATCAAGCTAGTCTGGAGGGGAGAGACTCTTTTGAAGAAAGACGAGACTCCCAAAACCCAGTGAAGGAAGCAGTGTGTGGTGAGCCCTTAAGAAAGTACCTCAGAGGCTGGGATTGTTGAGATGCCGCAACCCCAGAGTCGTCTGCGACTGGACCTAATGGTCAGGGGTCCCTTTACCTTTACCTGAAAGAAAGTGCCACCTCAGAAAAGAACCAAACTATCAAGCAAGCCAAAATACCTGATAACTAATTAAAACAGAATTAACATTGTCTGTCTGAAGAAACCTAAGTGTGTTATTTGCTACCTTGGTTTTAAAAATAAATTTTGTTATTTATTTAAAGTGAACCTGTTTGAGACTCCGACTTATTGGTTATCCCCTCATAAAGGTCCCCTCCAGATTCTCTGAGATAGTTAGCATTTGTTTTCAACTTTTGGGTTTTAATGGACTTCCTTTTATCAGAGTAAGATGTGCTTATTTTTAATGTTTGGTGTTGTTCAGGGTTGTTCAGGGAGGTGGGGGCAACATAACTGAGAGCGGGTGTGAGAGTGAAACAGTGACATCGAGCCCGCCATCACCGCCCCCCCCCCAAAAAAACTTGCCCATACTGTATATCAAGATCCTAAGCAGAGGTATTCTGCATGTCCCCACACCTACTGAGGCCAAGGGTGCCTTGTGATAGCCTTCAGAACTCACTTCCTAAGGAAGTTGGCCTTTTCAATGCTCACTACAGTAAATACCTTGGTCCTGGACTTTTAATTTGACAGATGAGTTTTTCTGGATGTTATATTTACCTTTATTACTACTGTTACCATCTCAACATTTCGTAAACTGCTTTCGGAGGTTACATACTCAAAAGAGTGGCGGTAAAAGTGTTCAAAACATACATACAAACAAATCCTGTTAATTTAGCGTTTTGGGATAAATCCCACTTAAGTGGCTATGAAATAATCCCAACAGCCCTACCTTGAAGAAGACTGTAATGTTTTGAACTCTGGTGGGTTTACTTAGTAAGATCAGGCTGCTGTTATTCCTTGCAGGGGTTGACGGTCCTTCTTTGAAAGCAGGGATAAGGAGGCTATGGCGCTTGCAGATTTTACGGGACTCACGGCACCCCTTTCCCCTTCAGTGCCCTTAATGAAGGTTGAAGAGTGGGCTGTGGGGTTTTTGTTTTGTTTGTCAGTTTCCCTCTCTAAGAGACAGCCCAACTTTCGAACGCTTACAGGACCACGTAGCTATTCGGAACTTGGCAGCACAAGAGACGCGTGTGTGTGTGTGCACGTGTGAATGTGTTTTACTGCAAGGGTGGCAGTAAAAAGCGGGGAGGAGAGCAACCGCTCTGCGAACTTCTTCCCAATTCCGCCCCCCCCCCCCAATCTTCAGGGAAGGGGGGTAGCAATGCCTCCCTTCCCCCGCGTGCGTTCCCGCCTCCCTACGTCGCCGTCACTCACATTCCCCGCCCGCTCAGGCTCTGACCGGCCGCCAGGAGACGCCGCAGCCCGAACACCGCCGCCATCGTCGCCGCACTTCGCCTCTTCCGGGCTCCGCCCACGTCCGCCTCCCATTGGCGGAGGACTTGAGCGGAGGGAAGCCGCTTCTCCGTAGCCTCGCGTTTGGATAAGTTACCCGCGTTCTAAAGGGGCGGGGCCTGGAGCGCTGGGTCGTCGGAAAGCTCTACTCACGTGTTACACGCGCGTGAGGGCCCATTCTAAAGGGGCGGGGCCTGGGGCGCCTAGTCGTCGGAAAGGTCTTCGGGGGAGGGAAAGGAGTAGCTCAGTTCGGAGGTCGTCTGCTATGCTCCGAGGGCAGGGAGGTCTTGCGAGAACAGCTCCTCCTCGGTTATGGAAATTTGAAAGTGCCTTCAGCATGTTTGTTGTTTAGTCGTTTAGTCGTGTCCGACTCTTTGTGACCCCATGGACCAGAGCACGCCAGGCACTCCTGTCCTCCACTGCCCCCCGCAGCTTGGTCAGACTCATGCTGGTAACCTCGAAAACACTATCCAACCATCTCGTCCTCTGTCGCCCCCTTCTCCTTGTGCCCTCCATCTTTCCCAGCATCAGGGTCTTTTCCAGGGAGTCTTCTCTTCTCATGAGGTGGCCAAAGTACTGGAGCCTCAGCTTCACAATCTGTCCTTCCAGTGAGCACTCAGGGCTGATTTCCTTCAGAATGGAGAGGTTTGATCTTCTTGCAGTCCATGGGACTCTCAAGAGTCTCCTCCAGCACCATAATTCAAAAGCATCAATTCTTCGGCGATCAGCCTTCTTTATGGTCCAGCTCTCACTTCCATACATCACTACTGGGAAAACCATAGCTTTAACTATACGGACCTTTGTTGGCAAGGTGATGTCTCTACTTCTCAAGATGCTGTCTAGGCCTGTCATTGCCCTTCTCCCAAGAAGCAGGCGTCTTTTAATTTCGTGGCTGCTGTCACCATCTGCAGTGATCATGGAGCCCAAGAAAGTAAAATCTCTCACTGCCTCCATTTCTTCCCCTTCTATTTGCCAGGAGGTGATGGGACCAGTAGCCATGATCTTCGTTTTTTGATGTTGAGCTTCAGACCATATTTTGCACTCTCCTCTTTCACCCTCAATAAAAGGTTCTTTAATTCCTCCTCACTTTCTGCCATCAAGGTTGTGTCATCTGTATATCTGAGGTTGTTGATATTTCTTCCGGCAATCTTAATTCCGGCTAGGGATTCATCCAGCCCAGCCTTTCGCATGATGAATTCTGCATATAAGTTAAATAAGCAGGGAGACAAAATGCAGCCTTGTTGTACTCCTTTCCCAATTTTGAACCAGTCAGTTGTTCCATATCCAGTTCTAACTGTAGCTTCTTGTCCCACATAGAGATTTCTCAGGAGACAGATGAGGTGATCAGGCACTCCCATTTCTTTAAGAACTTGCCATAGTTTGCCATGGTCGACACAGTCAAAGGCTTTTGCATAGTCAATGAAGCAGAAGTAAATGTCTTTCTGGAACTCTCTAGCTTTCTCCATAATCCAGCGCATGTTTGCAATTTGGTCTCTGGTTCCTCTGCCTCTTCTAAATCCAGCTTGCACTTCTGGGAGTTCTTGGTCCACATACTGCTTGAGCCTTCCTTGTAGAATTTTAAGCATAACCTTGCTAGCGTGAGAAATTAGTGCAATTGTGCGATAGTTGGAGCATTCTTTGGCACTGCCCTTCTTTGGGATTGGGATGTAGACTGATCTTCTCCAATCTTCTGGCCACTGCTGAGTTTTCCAAACTCGCTGGCATATTGAGTGTAGCACCTTAACAGCATCATCTTTTAAAATTTTAAATAGTTCAGCTGGAATACCATCACTTCCACTGGCCTTGTTATTTGCAGTGCTTTCTAAGGCCCATTTGACTTCACTCTCCAGGATGTCTGGCTCAAGGTCAGCAACCACACTACCTGGGGTATATGAGACATCCGTTTCTTTCTGGTATAATTCCTCTGTGTATTCTTGCCACCTCTTCTTGATGTCTTTTGCTTCTGTTAGGTCCTTTCCACTTTTGTCCTTTATTATGGAAATCTTTGTACGAAATGTTCCTTTCATATCTCCAATTTTCTTGAACAGATCTCTGGTTCTTCCCATTCTATTGCTTTCCTCTATTTCTTTGCATTGCTTGTTTAAGAAGGTCTTCTTGTCTCTCCTTGCTATTCTTTGGAAATCTGCATTCAATTTCCTGTATGTTTCACGATCTCCCTTGCATTTTGCTTGCCTTCTCTCCCCCGCTATTTGTAAGGCCTCATTGGACAGCCACTTTGCTTTCTTGCATTTCCTTTTCATTGGGATGGTTTTCGTTGCTGCCTCCTGTATAATGTTACGAGCCTCCATCCATAGTTCTTCAGGCACTCTGTCCACCAAATCTAAATCCTTAAACCTGTTCCTCACTTCCACTGTGTATTCATAAGGGATTTGACTTAGATTGTATCTTACCGGCCCAGTGGTTTTTCCTACTTTCTTCAGTTTAAGCTTGAATTTTGCTATAAGAAGCTGATGATCTGAGCCACAGTCAGCTCCAGGTCTTGTTTTTGCTGACTGTATAGAGCTTCTCCATCTTTGGCTGCAGAGAATATAATCAATCTGATTTTGATGCTGCCCATCTGGTGATGTCCATGTGTAGAGTCGTCTCTTGTGTTGTTGGAAAAGCGTGTTTGTGATGACCAGCTTGTTCTCTTGACAGAACTCTATTAGCCTTTGCCCTGCTTCGTTTTGATCTCCAAGGCCAAACTTGCCAGTTGTTCCTTTTATCTCTTGACTCCCTACTTTAGCATTCCAATCCCCTATAATGAGAAGAACATCCTTCTTTGGTGTCACTTCTATAAGGTGTTGTAAGTCTTCATAGAATTGGTCAATTTCAGTTTCTTCAGCACCAGTAGTTGGTGCATAAACTTGGATTACTGTGATGTTAAAAGGTCTGCCTTGGATTCGTATCGAGATCATTCTATCATTTTTGAGATTGCATCCCAGTACAGCTTTTGCCACTCTTTTGTTGCCTATGAGGGCCACTCCATTTCTTTTACGGGTTTCTTGCCCACAGTAGTAGATATGATGGTCATCCGAACTGAATTCACCCATTCCCGTCCATTTTAGCTCACTGATGCCCAGGATGTCAATATTTATTCTTGCCATCTCATTTTTGACCACCTCCAACTTACCCATGTTCATGGTTCTTACATTCCAGGTTCCTATGCAATATTTTTCTTTACAGCATTGGACTTTCCTTTCGCTTCCAGGCATATCCGCAACAGAGCGTCCTTTCGGCTTTGGCCCAGCCGCTTCATCAGCTCTGGATCTACTTGTACTTGCCCTCCGCTCTTCCCCAGTAGCATGTTGGACGCCTTCCGACCTGAGGGGCTCATCTTCCAGCGTCATAACTTTTATATGCCTGTTGTCTTTGTCCATGGAGTTTTCTTGGCAGGGATACTGGAGTGGCTTGCCGGTTCCTCCTCCAGGTGGATCACGTTTGGTCAAAACTCTCCACTATGACCTGTTCATCTTGGGTGCCCTGCTCGGCATAGTTCATAGCTTCTCTGAGTTCTTCAAGCCCCTTCACCACGGCAAGGCAGTGATCCATGAAGGGGGCCTTCAGCATGTAGCAGTTGGTAAAAAGAGGCAATGCGTATCATATGGGCTTCTGAAAACAAATGACTGTGTTCAGGTGGGGAACAAATTGAAATACAGTACAGGTGTATTTGAGGCCATCTACTGAAGCATCTAGTGATGTATGGAAGTGAGAGCTGGACCATAAAGAAGGCTGATCCCCGAAGAATTGATGCTTTTGAATTACGGTGCTGGAGGAGACTCTTGAGAGTCCCATGGACTGCTAGAAGATCAAACCTATCCATTCTGAAGGAAATCAGCCCTGAGTGCTCACTGGAAGGACAGATCCTGAAGCTGAGACTCCAATACTTTGGCCACCTCATGAGAAGAGAAGACTCCCTGGAAAAGACCCTGATGTTGGGAAAGATGGAGGGCACAAGGAGAAGGGGACGGCAGAGGACGAGATAGTTGGACGGTGTTCTCGAAGCTACCAACACGAGTTTGACCAAACTGCGGGAGGCAGGAGTGCCTGGTGTGCTCTGGTCCATGGGGTCACGAAGAGTCGGACACGACTAAACGGCTAAACAACAACAACAACTGAAGCATCAGTAGAGATGTGGCAAACCACCAACTTCGAAAAGTACAATATCAAGCTTCCATACTACTACTGCCTGCAGATGTGTAATGGATTTTTAAAAACCTATTTCGTGGATTTTTTCGCTGTATGAGGAAATCTATTTTAAATTGGGGGGGGGGGGTGGAGTGTAGGCTGCCATTTTTTAATGATACCTGCATAAAAACCTGTGCACGTGAGCAGCAATAAACCTCCATCTGGAAACACACCTAGAATCATTGTAAAGTCTTGCATTCCTAACGTAACATCAAGTTTAAGTTGTTTTTGAGCATGTAGAATACAAATAATTTAAGGTACATACGTTTATGTGTCCAAAGGATATTGATTCATAAAATTAACTTCCACTTAGCCCAATGGGACTTATTTTATTAATATTGTTGGCCACCTTTCAACCCACAGTATTTTCTCAATGTGGCATACAATGTATAGCGAATTAAAAATCAGTTTAAAATATCTAGAACACTCAAATTCAACAATAAAATAACAGTTCTATTTCTGTCAGCATCTCCACAAAAAGGCCACCTAATCTACCCCCTCAGTTAAAAGAAATCTGAAAGAAAAAACCCTTTTAGAGCCATCCAAACAAACAATAAGGGAGCTGATCATAAGTGAATAGCGGATTGGATCCTTCATGATTTATACCATTTTAAGCTAAAAGGACTGGTTTACGTGTTTGTTTGTAAGAACAATCAGGGGGTCAGGCAAGAAAATAATAATCTATTTCCCCGTTATTCAAATGAGATTATCAGGAAGCAAGCAGAGGACTCGTATATACAGTCATACCTCATGTTAAGTTTGCTTCAGGTTGTGCATTTTCAGGTTACGTCCTGAGGCGACCCGGAAGTACCAGAAATGGTTACTTCCGTGTTTCACCGCTCGCACATGCGCAGACGTGCAAAATGATGTCACGCTCATGCGCAGAAGCGGCAAATCACAACCCATGCGTGCGCAGACTCGGGTTGCGTTATTTGCAGGTTGCGAATGGGCCTCCGGAACGGATCCCATTCACAAGCAGAGGTACCACTGTATTCATATTTTTAGAAATGTATACAATATTGCAAAATTGCAAATAGATCCAGTTAGTCTTGCATAAACAAAAGAAGAGTGCAGGGAATATTAATAGGGAATTTATTAATGACCCTCGAAGGTAAAGATTAACACAAATCATAACATTGGGCTTTGAATATAATATGAAATGACCTCCTGTTCTGCCTCAGGTTGGCTTAAGACAGCTTCATATTAACATTTCTTTGATGTTTATTAATTCTGAATCATGAAAGAGAAATGAGCATCTTGGCAGTCAAAGAATGACGTACACCTGACTATCTGTAAGTGAATATTTTCTTTGGCGGATTTTTTGTGGGGGGTTTTTTCCAAATCAGGAAACAAACAGCTGCCAAGGTCAATCTTGAAAATATTTTTGACATTTTGAGTTGAAAAGTCACTTTGGAAACAGCTCCAATACAGAACCTTCAAAGGAGAAACATTTTCCTGTTCCTGTCCAGCTTTACCTTGTGAATTGGTAGTACATAGAAGCACCAGTAATATTACCTCAAAACTTAGAAAGTATTAAAAATAATGGAATGGCAAAGCAAGGTGCTTCTGCGCTCACCTCCTTTTTCAACAGTGAATTAGCTGTGTTACAAACATAAAGTCGTATTACCAGCCTGGTGCTTCTTGATCCGTCAGAACAGACTGATACACAGAAATCAGCAAGCGAAGCTTTTCACACCATGGAGATATTCACCACCTATTGATATCTGGACAAGAAAGGCAGAACAGCCTTTGTAAAAAGTTTGCATGGGATGCATAGTTGCAGTCTGATCCTTCGCATGTTTACTGCGAAAGAAGTTGCACTTTGTTCAAGGAGGCTTTGTCCCAAGTAAGCATGTGTAGGATTGTGGCAATCAGGTCTAGAACTCTGGGTGAAGTAGTTTGCCGATGGAAACATCAGCATGTAGCTTGAAAGTATTCCTCAACTCGGCACAATTCCTGGAATCCCAGGTGGCAACGGAGGGCCTATTTTCAGCTTATTTGAGCTCTAGTTTTGGTATGCGGGTGGTGCTGTGGGTTAAACCACAGAGCCTAGGACTTGCCGATCAGAAGGTCGGCGGTTCGAATTCCCGCGACAGGGTGAGCTCCCGTTGCTCGGTCCCAGCTCCTGCCAACCTAGCAGTTCGAAAGCACGTCAAAGTGCAAGTAGATAAATAGGTACCGCTCCGGCAGGAAGGTAAACGGCATTTCCGTGCTCTGCTCTGCTTCACCAGAAGTGGCTTAGTCATGCTGGCCACATGACCCGGAAGCTGTACGCTGGCTCCCTCAGCCAATAAAGCGAAATGAGCGTCACAACCCAGAGTCGGTCACGACTGGACCTAATGGTTAGGGGTCCCTTTACCTTTACTTTAACCTCATGTTTAGATTACTGTCATGCTCTCTGCAAGAGGCTACTTGTGAAGATAATCTGAGAGCAGAATGTGGCCACAAGGGTTGTAAGCAGTGCTTCTCTTGGGGACCATGTTGATGTAATATAGGAATATAAGCAGTTGATGTAATATATGAATATAAGCTGAATCAGACTATTCACCCATCTAGCTCACTACAATGAATGGCAGAGGCTCTGCAGAGCTTTAGACATGGGTCTCTCTTGGTCCTACCTGAAGATGCCAGAAATTAAACCTCAGGCTTTCTGCATGCAAAGCCAGATCCTCTAACAGAGCTAAAACGCTTCCCCAAGAATGGTTCTGTTCGGACGGCTACTTACAAAACCCAGAACAACTTGGGTCCCAATTATTTGTAGGGCTGCCTCCCCCATTATTAATGTACTTATTTGGGGGATTTATTGCATCCCCTTCTTCAAAATGGCCACCAGGTGAGTCACAATTTTGTAACTGTCCATTCTGTCAGAAAACGGAATACTTGGGCTGCATGCACAACATACAGTTAAAGTACACATTCCCCCCCCCCCCCCAAGAATCCTGGGGCAATTTACCCCTCACAGAGCTACAACTTCCAGCACCCTTAAACTACAGCTGAGTGGACTATTTTTAATTTTCTCTCACCCATTCTCAGACTGTTCTTGGTCTTTTTTTGGGGGGGGGGCACTTAAAATTCCATTGCACCTCACCTATTTCTATGCCTAACTTGGCTTCCAATACATATTTCAGACTTTCTGTATTATCTGTGTCTAATCACAGAAACCTGCCCTTTGTTGAGTCTGACTCTTCCGTTATTTGTTATTCAAAAGGTGTCAGTTTCCTGTACTATTTTATTATTTGGTATAAAAGCACACATGTAGTGTGCCATTGTAGCAAGAAGATACGGATTCTGTGCAATTTTTTTCAAAATTGTTATATTGAAATGTAAGTCACGTCATTTAATCTAAACAAATGCCATAAAAAAACCTCTCAATCCTTGTATTTTTATTTACTATGAAATTATGGAAGGAATAGAAAAGCAGCTGATGCTAATGTTGTTCTCTTTTCTTTGTATATTAAGCTTCCATTTCCCACCTCCAGCTTTTCCATATTATCTATTTATTTTCCCTGGCTAGTGTGTTAAGTTTTTTCTGTCTCCTCTCTGCTTTTTGCTGCTCTCTGTGGAACACCATTTTGTTTTGGTCTCATCATTGTGCCCAAGCCTATTTAACCTTTAACCCTTGGGTTTAAAACTACTTTTAAAATCACCTTCTGCTACCTTGATGAAGACCAGGCACCATGCCCTTCCTCTTGACTGCTAAACATGGGCTCCCACATATCTCATAATGGCAGGAAGGTTTAAGAGCGGCAGGTTGCAGAGCTCCAAAATCAGGGAGCATCTCCCTGCCCTCCCCACTGCATTGCTCTTGTAATATTGTGGGATGTCAACCTACACGTGCCAAAATTCTCCGCAGCCTTGCGGGTCATCTTCAAGTGAAGAAAAGGCTAAGGAGAAAAGCCTACACAAATGTGGAGTGGAATCCCTAAGACTGTTGGGATGGCGCCTTGTATGTCTCTTTCCGGCAACTCCTGCAGCCAAGCTGGTGTTAAATGTAGTCATACCTCATGTTACGTTTGCTTCAGGTTGAGCGTTTTCAGGTTGCATCCCGCGGCGACCCGGAAGTACCGGAAAGGGTTACTTCTGGGTTTCGCCGCATGCGCAGAGGCACAAAATGACGTCACACACATGCGCAGAAGCGGCAAATCGCAACCCACGCATGTGCAGACGTGGGTTGCATTCTGCTCGTGTTGTGAACGGACCTCCGGAACGGATCCTGTTCACAACCAGAGGTACCACTGTATTGCTCTGCTTTCCTCTGAATCACATCAGTGAGGACGGGGGCGAGGGGCCAGGTCTTGTCGTCTGGGCAACCCAGGACCTCCATACTCACTGCCCAGGCTTACGCCCCGGAGAGGTCACTTCGGTGCTACTAATGCAGCAAAAACAACACAGCAAGCAGTAGTTACAAGTTACCGGTCTCTTCAGCCACAGCAGGCACTGTGAGTCTCCAGAGATCTGACCACCCCTTGAGGTGCACTCCATTGTCTCTCGGGCCAGGCAGAGATCCAGGCTGTGTAGACATTACCTGCTTAAAACGCAGCTAGGTCATTCTTTTACTCATTTCAAACTGAAGCTTTTTATGGGGGGGGGGGGAGATGCATTTGAGTATAGCATTTTATAAGAAATGACAGGTACAGCGAATGGCTAATATGCATACACCGCTTCCCAAACTTGTGGGAACGCACTGGATGTAAACAGATACAGCCCCACACTTGAAAATAATTTTGGAAATCTGTAATCTTTGAATGCCTGATTAAAAAGAACTATTTTTCTCCTAAAAATTTCTTAGTAAAATATAACATGAACTTTTGATTTTCATGCTTGTTCTGGTGGGAACTGCAGGATGCAAAAAACAAGACTGGTAAATGTGACTGACGCAATCTCTATTTTGATGTTGATCTGTAACCAAAATCAGAATCAGGTTTGCTGTTCACATATACATGCCACAGATCAGCCTGATGGCTTAGCAGGAAAGTGATTTCCTGATAAGAAAGGCTTTATGTGTCATTTTCACATGAAATACTTTCCCCCAGCAGACTAAGCACAATTTTGGTATCAAATGTTTTGTTTTCACCTGATGAGTGCTTTTATATATCCTGTCAAATCAACAGGCTGAACACCCAGAAGTAATTGTGCCTATTCCCCTCATGATATTCTTTTTATATGCACATTTCTGAAGTTCCTGAAAATGTTTAATGTATGCTAGGAACATAGCTGTTTTAGATTTAATGCATTTAAGACTCCTTCAAACGTTTCTTTCATTTCCCCCTTGTTACAAAGTCAGTGTTTCACATTGTATTTGATGCAAATAGAATTAAATTAAAAGGCTTTTAGAAGAGGAGGAAAAAAGTAATGTCACACTTTAAGTTTCAGAAACACTTCTAAAATGTCAATCCCTTGTGACAGTTGGTAGGGTGAAAACTTTTCTTTAATTCTTAAAAGCTTTTTCATCAAATATTTTTGTTCAGGCCTCTGATATATAAAGCTGGGTTCTTACAACAGAACTTCTGTGGCTGAAAAGATCTCAAAACGATCCGCAGAATTTTCAAAGGTCTCCCCTCATTTCCATCTCTCCTACAAACTCAGGTTATACCTTTTAAAGGAGATGTAACTCACCTCCCAGAGTGCACCTAAGTCATATTCTGGAAAAGAAGAATTTACCTCAGAAAACCTGATTTGTGAAGTACGCAAAGCTTAGTTTCTCACTTGTGACACAGCTCTATCTCCAACTTATAAAACTGGCAACTTCATGGTAATGCTGACTTTACATGACTCTAATGCATATGAGAAAAACATGTTTCCAAGGTTTCCAAGGAAGACACAAGAGGCAAAGGGAGCCCAGGGGTCAGGAGGTTTCTTCAGACAGGATAGGACAAAGACCTGAAATGAAAATGATGGCTGGAACAAGACAAACAGAAGGACAGAAATGGGGAAAGGATGCGGCTATGAAGTGGATAGAATTTTAAGCATAGCAAGATATTGATAGAACAGAACAATTGGTTGGGGGCAGCAACAGAGAAGCCTGGTATTCTTTTGGAATACCTTCCCTAGGGTAGCCTACCAGGTCTTCTCATTGCATTCATGAACATGGTCAAATTATGTTCGGTTAGGTCAGGCTTCCTCAAACTTGGCCCTCCAGATGTTTTTTTGCCTACAACTCCCATGATCCCTAGCTAGCAGGACCAGTAGTCAGGGATGATGGGAATTGTAGTCTTAAAACATCTGGAGGGCCGAGTCTGAGGAAGCCTGGATTAGGTTTTAGGACAGACTTTTGGTATTTGACCGAAGTTTGATACTGCTTGGCCAGTGGGATTTTTGGGTGGTTTGAGTTTAACTTGTGTACTATTTTTTATCAAGAGTCATTTTACCAGTTTGGTCGAAACCAAAAAGCAAGATAAAAACAATCTGCCCCATAGATGCAAAGGGAAACAGCTCCAGTAAGAAGCAGAGAATGATTCACACTTTCCCCATCAATTAAGACTTAAAGGAAGGGAGGGAACCCTCCACAGCCGTCCTACACTATAGAGCAAAGTATGAGATTGGCTGTTCACTAAACCAGAATATACATTTGCTGCATGTTTTCTTTTTTGCCTTTTGTAACATACCAAGTGTCAGGGACTCAGCGGGAGCGCAGGGAGGAGAGGAGATGGAAAGCGAGGGGGAGCAATCCGAGGGCAGCGTAGGAGAATATGACAGCAGCCCGATAGATTCCATGAGCCTCTCCAGCGAATCGGAAGATTCACAGAAGGGGGCGCCGATGGGCAGGGCAAGGGGCGACCCAAGGGGGACACCCCAGAAGCAAGGGGCCAGCGGGGACTCCCAGAGCAGCAGTTGCAAATCAGGACCAGCTTCCCCACCAGAGCGTAGTGGGGGGGAGGAGTCCCAGGTGTCAGAGCCCACATATGCACCACCAGCGAGAGAAGATGAGTCAGGGTGGACCACGCCTCCATCGGAGAGCGAGTTAACGGTTAAGAGGAAAGTTGCAGGCTGGGCGCGCGCGCCAAGTTCAAAGGTACAGGCGAGCGGCACAGAAGGTAGCCCGGATAGGGAACCAGGTCCTAAAGCCCGCCGGAAGGAGGGGCAAGAATCGTCAGGGTCAGCGTCAGAGGAGTCCAGGAAGGATGAGACCCTAGCGGGCAGGAGGGCCCAGAGGAGAAAGGAATTTAGGAAGAGGTGGAGCAAAGCGAGAGTCAAACTGGTGTGGAGGGGGAGGAGACTCAGACAGGACTTCGCCGGTCTAAGGTCGGGACGTAGAGCTGCACGCTGCGGCTTTGAAATGGAGACTGAATCTCAATAAAGACTTTTGTACATAACTACAGCCTAGCGTTGGTCCTCTGTGAGCTGGGACCTGGAGGCAGCTCTGACACCAAGTTTAATTACAGAGTTGTAATGCTAGATTACAAGACCAAATTCAAAAGTTATTAACAAAAGATACTTTTATTGGATTTTAATATTCAAGCATTAGTTTATGATCTTTAGAAAGAACGTATTAGAAAAAACATAGGTTCTTTTCTCCAATCAGAATGTCTGAGCCCAAAACATGCAGTTTAACTTGGTTGCAGATATGCTCTTGTGGGAGACATGCAGGCATTAACGTAAACTCAAACCAACTCAACATGATAAACATGTTTCCATTGCTTTTTTCCAAGGATGCATATGGGTTAATGTCAATTCCACATCTAGCAAATTGAACCATTCTATTAATACAAGACAAATGGCATTTCTGATTGTGTATGTCCAACCCCCCCCCCAATCCATTCTACATAATATGAATCATTAAAATCTGTTGTGAGCACACTTGACAGTGCGTCTTCCTTCTCTGTATGCAGATCTTCTCAACATATTATCCAGTCTCAATCTAGTTACGCTAGCGGATTAGAACTGACAGTGTAGTGCAGTTATGAACAGTTACATCTATATAGGGTAGAGCAGATTAACCCAAAAAAAAAAGTTAAACCAACCTAGAATTTAACAAATATAATCTACATATTTTTAAAACATATCAATATATCTGTATTTACAAAATTTCATGGGTTTATTTATAATATGTGATGATCCACTGAAAATGTTGATAGTAATTATTACAATTATGAATGGATAGATTCCCAAGACTCAAGAGGCACATGGTTCCAAAGGCCAACAACACTGGAACCTAATGAAGTCACAGAAAAAGTGAGGTGGATTTATGGCCATAACTCCAATATATAAAAAAAAAAAATCAGGAAAATAAAATAAAAAGCAACACACGAGTCAACTTTCCAAGTCATGATAGAAAGAAGTTATTTCAATGGGGCAGGGGGATAATTAACCCCACTCAACAAGCCTAGAAAACTGTATTTACACCCGTTATTTATTTAGAAGTATCATTAAAAATTCTGTAATGTACTCACTTCTAGCCAGTCATTTAGAATTTAAAAGTTCTACTATAAGCAACATTTACAAACGCATACAATATTTAACTTCAACCTTCAGTAAGAACACCCAAGTGAAAACAAATTGCAAAGTTATAATACAAATGTTTTGGGTGGGCAAAATGTATATTCAGTATCATTCACAAGGTACAGAAGTCAATACTTCAGATAAAGCTTAAATTCTTCTTCAGAAGCGTATCATTATATTAGGATGATGGCTCCTATATTTTACAGTTTCTTCAATCCACTTTTACAACGCTGTATATTTTGGTCACAAACCAGAAGCATGCGAAGAATCCAATTGTTCCTACAAAACAGAACGTGAATTTTAAATTGGCAAAATAAACATCAATGGATCTGTTACAGAAGGGGTCCTCAAACTATGGTACGTGGGCCAGATCCGGTGCACCAGGCTCCTCAATCTGGCCTGTAAGCGGGCGGCAAGGTCTTTGGGCGGGTGCTCCTATTGTTCCCATTCAGCGCCTCAAGCGGCGGCGACTCTGCCTCAAGCTCCTCCATGCACCCGCCCAAAGACCTCGCCGCCTGCTCAGTCAGTCCCCGCACACTGAGGTAAACCCGACACGGCGTAGGAAGGTGGGTGCATGGGGAGCAGTGCCAGCCTAGGGGCGGGGTGACAAAATGGCGGGCGGCACAGGCTCCACGCCATTAAGACACTGAAACAAGAAGCTTCTGTGCCTGAAAGAGAAGGTATTGTTTATTGCAAAATAGGGTTGTGTTGATGCAACACAGCTGTTTATGCAGGAAGCACAAGAATGCAAATGAGCAAAGGATCCACGTGGCCTGGAAAAAGTGCAAAAACCACATATACCAAGGATGAGTTTACATTTCTGTTAGATACTGTAACACAGGGGTCCTCAAACTTTTTAAACGGGGACCAGTTCACTGTCCCTCAGGCACTGTTGGGGGCCGGACTATAGTTCCCCAGAGTTATTGATCTTTTTTACAGAAGGCTGCCCTTTTATGGAAGGTTGCCTCTCAGGACAGGACCGGGTACCAGCGCTTGGAGCACATGGCGCCCGCAAAAAAAAGTCGCTAAAAAAACCAAGACGGGACACCAAGGCCCACGAAGGATCCCAGCGCTAAAGGAGCCAGCGCTAAAAAAAATAAAGACGTGTTGTGCATCAACACAACCCTATTTTGCAATACACAATACCTTCTCTTTCAGGGACAGAAACTTCTTGTTTCAATGTCTTAATGGGTAGCTGTAGAAGCTGGAATGTCCTGACTTATTTTTAAAAGGAAGTCTGTACCAGTCAGATTTTTATTTTTTTTAAATCTCCAGTTAACAACATTACCAGGAGATTAGTGTTAGTTAGCTCCCTCAATTAGCGTATATTTGAGTCTATATGTAGACTTAATTCAAGACACTGTACCTACTCACAAATTATGATGAAATAGCTTGACCAGTTCTGAGTGAAAGGACATTCCTCTTTATGTCTCCACACAGTGAGAAGGCACACTGTAAAGCCTCCTTCTATATGAATTAGTGGGACAGAATTAAGTCCCACTAAATTGAAGCAAGAACATTTCCAAGGTAATGTATGCAGGGTGGTGCAATGCAGCCTGAGTGTATTTTGTTATTTTGGTAAATATATACATAGTTTTGATGCTGAAAAGCACAACCAAACAGACCATTTGACTTCATAATTTTTGGCTGATTTAGAATCCAGGGTAGCTGAAGGATATTGGAGAATGGAACATTTGATACGTCTGTTCATGGCTGGGAAATAACCATGTGCTCCAATAAACCAACAGACTACTGCTTTTACAGCCCTTTGAATATTTATATTCCTGAGCAGTCAAAACCTGCTTGACAATGGCACATTGATTTTATGCACCTGATTATTCACAAAAAGTATGTACAAATAGACTTTTTTTAAAATGTCACTTGAAGTCTGTGTTTCATGTAACTGAGAATTAATGAGTGTGAATTTTTGCAACTTTAGATGACTGAAGATAGGTATTGTTCCTTTACATGTTGCAAAGCTTTTCTATGTTTATGCGTCAGGTTCTAATTCAAAGTTATGTATGTAATGTGTTTGTAGTGAAGAATGAAGATTTAGCAATGGTTCATTCATGATGGAAAAATGCAACAAGAACTGTGAATGATATCGTATTATTTTTTTCCATAGTAGCTAAGCCACTGATGTTTAACTGACTCATTTACTCCGATACAGTATTGTGGGCCCAGCTGTAAGTCAGATTTGTCACATAGCTCCCAGTATTTTGCCTGCTGTGTCTGATCAATGACCCGGAATGCAGTGTGAGAAGCAAGTGCCCCAAGCATGTGCTACACCGTCACAGCAGCAGGGCACCGTCAGAACCCTTCTTGAGGCTGACCATTTTTAACAGATGAGTAAGCAGCAATATAATAGTTTTGATGCAACAATTATGAGTTTCTCTTTTTAGCTTTTATATCATCTTGACACAGGAAGCTAGATGCCTTCGGGGCTTGTGTGTGTAATTCTGATCACTTGCTAGAATGATCTCATCCAAGCTTAATGAAATTTACTATGTACGTATCCCTTAATGCACAGCCTCTTTTTTCTTGTAAACAGCTACGTTTCGGGGGGGGGGAGGGAGAAGAATCCCAATGCACAGTTATCGGCATATAAAACTGGAAAACGCTACAAAAACTATTCCAGAAAGCAACAGTAACTTGTGCAAAAAAATTAAAAAAGTGTTTAAGATACTAAAATGGTATCCAATTAACTTCTTATATTTTATAGCCATCAAGGTTTTGACACCTTTTCTCTAAACCCTTACAAGTGGAGAAGAATGTTCTCCAAATAGTACAGCTCTCTCTGTATAAAACTTCTAACAGTCCTTAATAGGTAAACAAATGCAAGCATGCAACAATACAGATTAAAAAGTGGAAGGGTTTGTATTTTGCATTTTCAATCAAATTCTGAAATGGCCCCTAACTGTGTTTAGGAATTATACAGATGACTGCCAACGTTCAGCAGCCAGAGATACAGGTAGAAAGCAGGGGAGCAGGGAAATGAACATAAAGATGTCCTGACTACAGTTAAACATCCCACCTTTATGTCACGACAACTTGAGGTCCATGGTCCACATTAAAATAGACAGGCACACAAGTTTGTTTGTTTTTTAAACAAGCAACCATAGGGATGTCCGTCAAACATTAGTATGAAAAAAGTTTGCACATGGCTCTAGAACTCTTAAACTGTATTGTGTGAAGCACCCCAGGAGAACTCTAACATAAAGTCTCAGTACCAAAAAATATATTCATATTTACCTGTGAAAAGGAAGAAGATCAGTACCATTATCATAGTGTAACCAAAGTATAAAATGGTGCTTGCTGTACCCGTAATTTGAAGTTTGGAAAAGAAGTAGTGTACTGCGTATATTAGAAAATAAACAGCGGTAAAGCCACTGGTGAGAAATGAGCGCCACTGCCAGTGATAATCCTAGAACAAAGAGAGAAATGGTTGAAAAACCTGCTAAATACTTGTAGACCTTCTGGGCTACAATCAATCAACTTACGTGCATGAGAATATTTGCAAACCAAAGCAACATAGACTATATATTTCATATCTAATAATGATGACCTTTTATAAGGTTTTAATAATTTTCTAAGATGAGCTACTGGCAATTGATTGCGTAGAAAGAGACCATTTGCGAATCAATAACTTATTCAAATAAAATACTACAGGGATGCCTTTCTGAAGGGAGCAAACACATTCTAAGCTGACATTTGGAGGACCTGCATTTTGGAGCAGATACCACAAATGTTCTAGGACAGTGCACAGTGCCAGGCATGTAAAGGCGGGGGTAGAGGATTTCCACCCCCACCTTCCTATCTCTAACACTGCAGGTATGTACTGCAGTCCAAGTACAGATTCACTTGAAATGTAAAATGGGATTAACATTAAGAAAACCAATTGAAACCATGGAGCCTGTTTTTGGTCATATTCCACAGCTAGGTTCTTTTGGTGATCAGCAGCAAGGCTCCATTTACTGTATCTGTCAATCACACCATGGAAAGCTTTAGTGTCAGAGAGGACAAAGCTGTCTTTAAAAAGAAAAAAAGAAGAGGCACTTGACCCCAGCAGCTGATACGATTTTAAAGACAACCTGTTGGGAAATTGATGGAGATCATCACCTAATCGGGTTAAAACGATTCAAAATATCTGAAGGTACAAACATTTGATTTATTTAAAAAGATGCCTCATAGGATGTCTTCTCTAAACAGCCAGCAATGAAAATGGCAAGTGTAGGCAAGCAATAAATACAGATTAGAATGCACAACCCATCTTAAAAGGGCCATATATTTCACATTTCTTGGCCCCAGCAAGTTTTAGCAGTTATTACACGATCTATTATATTTGAGTCAATACACAAATCTGGAGTATACCCTATGCTGACCCTAAAACATGAAGTAAAAATTAAGGAACCTAAAAATAAGGTTGAGCAAAAAATGGGGGTGGATGATATGATGATGATGATGATTCCTATACAGTCGTACGTTGGATCCCAAACGTCTTGCAAGTTAAACGGTTTGGCTCCCGAATGCCGCAAACCTGGAAGTGAGTGTTTCGGTTTGCAAACGTTCTTTGGAACCCAAACGTCTGACGTGGCTGACCCAGCTTCTGATTGGCTGCAGGAGCTTCCTGCAGCCAACAGGCTTCCGAACATTTTGGAAGTCAAATGCACTTCCGGAACGAATTCTGTTCAACGTCCAAGGTACCACTGTATTTATATGGGTACCTACTCAAAGTGTTTTTTTTGGGGGGGGGGATTTTGGCCTTGCTCCGGGCACCATAATACCAAAGTCTGCCCCTGGTCCTCAATACAAACATAAGTGGACAGAGGCACTTTATGAAATCTCCCTCCACTGTTGTGTAAAAGGAATAGCAACTTAGGAGCCAAGTCATTGATTGAATCCTTTTTCCTAATAATTTAAATCCCCCCAAGACAGGACTGTTGCAAGAAAGAATTCTGTAGGCTTACCTCCGCACACAAGTGGAAATAGCAAAGTAGAATAGTAGCCTCAGAACACGTGATAACCAGAATAATGAACACCAGAAACAAGAAGCCAAACATGTAATACATCTGATGAGACCTAGAAAACAGAAGTTTAAGCATAACAAAAGTAGTCTTGGTGAAGTTTACCTGGCCATTCTAGCATACAAGTGGCAAATATTGTTGAACTCCAGCATCTGAAGACTGCTCAACCAAATCCATTAAGAGTTTATGGCATAAAACTACTCCCATGTTTAATTCATCTCACAGTTGCCCATGGACTTTAGGGCCATAGACAAAGATTCCCCACCAACGAACTGTCTCACCTAAGACTGGTAAGACCTTCTGTGACATAAGAACACTAAAACCAATGTCAGACAGAGGTGTCATGACACTCCAAGACCTGCATCAGGCAACTTTTGGTTGGATGGTTTCAAAAGCCTATGGCCAGACAACTACATACTTGCAAGCATAACACAGGCTTTATATGACATTAAAGCAGAACAGTCAAAAGCTTTGATAATGGAAGAAAGCAGAGAAAAGTGCAGAAAACAAATACAAGCTCTTTTTTTAAAAAAAAAACCAGCAAGTTGAAAAAGTACTTTAGAAGGCATCAAACATTTTTCAAGAAGCAGACTGGCTTACCATATGCTATTAAGAATGAAGAAAAGTTGTATGAAGATGCATCCGAAGGGCAGAATGCCTCCCATAATGATACCAGGTAATGGCTGCGTGTAAAATGACTGTTCAGGAATCTGACGAGGAATCTGATTAGTACGAACTGGATGTTCTATGGCCTTTAGAAGATATAAACAAGGGTGGGGAAGAGACTTTCTAAATAATCTAAATTATACTAAACACCACAAACAGAAGGAAGTACTTAGTCAAAAGAATTTACAATCCTATGGTTTTCTAGCACAATAAAGGAAATCCAAGCTAAATCTCATCTAACGAGATCTACCACATTCAGAATGGTTTTTTTTTGCTTTGAATCCTGTTGTTTGACCATGCTTTATATATACACAACTCAATCACTGAAGTCAGGCAAGACCCCAAAATCCACAGCCTTCTAAAGGACTTGACCCACCATTTGTTTTCAGGCAGTTCAAAAGGTACGAGATATGTGTGCAGAGAAGGTGAGTAAAACATGTTAAGATCAGAAAGACAAAGAACTTACATTCTTCTTGAAACCAAAGTAGGCCCCAATGAACGTCAGTGGTACAGATATGCAAAACCAGAGGGCTAGAACGGCAACCAAAGTACCAAATGGAATGGCTGCAGAGGAATGTTCTCCCCAGAGAATCAGATTCATGATGAAGAAATCGGCAAACACAATGCTAAGAGAGAAACGAGATTTAACAATTAACTCACACTTGATTAATTTCAATGTTATTGAAATCATATCACTATATGTCTAGCTTAACGTTGAGCCCAGGTGACATGTAGAAAATATCAGGCAAAGAGGTCAAGCAAGCCTTTCTTCCTTAATCTAACAGGACTGAGCTCCAGCAGGAGTTGACGTTTCAGTTAAATAGCTCCAAATATATGTCTGTCTTAGCTCCACTTCAGGGGATGACTGCTTGCTGCGATTAAGCAGAAAGATTTGACATAGGCATTGTATAGTATATGACACCACAGATGCAGCGTGGTCTGAGAAGCAGCCCAAGGAGTAAAATAAAGAATCAATGAAGAGAACCCCTGTCTTTTTAAAAAGTACTTCTGTCATGCTGGCACTGCTTAATCGACTTTTTTCATGTGGCAGAAGGAAACAAGGTTTACAAAAAAACCAAAAAAGGGCACAAACTGTGCATAGCTCTGACATGCAATGATGTTGCTGTGTTTTACTTATGTTGCTGAAGACTCACCGGTTTTAGCCAAGCTTCTCATATTCCTATTTTAATAGTAATCATAGGAATTAACTTACCCAGGGCAAAGGAAGGCTGTCAGCAGAACATTTGTCTTCCATTTTTCACCCCCAAATGCTGTATGAAAAGAAACCCAAACAGCACCAATTAAATGACAGGTACTGTACAAACATAATTCCCTATTTATTAGAACAGTTTAGACAGGCACTTGAACTTAAAGTTCAGTTTTGTTATTTGTTTTTTCATCTTTATTAAAACAAAATTTTGAAAAATTAGACTGATTCAACACACCGTACTGCATTATACTAAAAGTGAACACTGATTGAGAAGCTCAGTAAAAGCAGTTATAGGTTTAACTTTTGTTTTATCTCCCTTTCAAATACATATAGACCAAAGCAGACAAAAGCTGGATCAAACTTCATATGTCAAACAAAATGCAATTTCAAAAGCCACTGACAGTCTGATTTCCATAACAGTATGTCAGTTACCTCTTCCCCTGCAAGCAGATCCAAGTAAGAACAATTGACGTTAGAGTTAATACAATAAAAGAATATCCAACTTGAAAGTTTGCTAGCTTGAGAACAATCTAAACCTGCATGTAGTGTCTCTTCAGTCTTAAAACATTTTTCCATCTTGCCCAGAGGGCAAACAGGATCAGAGGGGAAATCACTGCTGTGATGATAATTTAGACTAATGAACTTAAGTGCTGTCACGTTAAATGAACTTTTGTACTTACATTTGTAGAATCTGGCAGCAACGTAACCTGCTGGGGTTCCAAGCAGCACCCACAGGACCACAGCACAGGTCATTAATGCCCCCCGATTTGCAGGTGACAAAAACCCAAGGCAAGCAAAAACTGAAAAAGGAAATACACAATATTTAGAGGCCTCTTAAAGATATGTGTGCTTCTCATGTAGACTACCTTATTCACATCTGTTGTGCACAGTGCCTAGGAGTGGTGGCACAATAGTATATTTCCCCCTTTTTTCCAGAGGTTTCAGATTTATTACTTTGTGAAATTCAATATATTTAGGATTTGTGCAGACGTAATGCTTCCTGATCTCATCATCTATCCACAGTTCAAGTAGCCTGAAGAATACTGCAAATCACCTCTGTGAACTTCCTGCTGGCTCCTACAACATCCATTTTCACTTTTGGAACCCACTACAATAGCACTATCTGTATACTGGCATAAAATGTGTTAAAATGTGTTAGGGAGGGGGGATTATTGGGTTGTTTTTATTTTTATCATGTGTTTTTGTGTTTTGATATTGTGATTTTATGTTGCAAACTGCCCTGAGACCTGTGGGTATACGGCAGCATTCAAATTTAATTTAATAACAACAACAACAACAACAATAATAGCAGTAGTAGTTACCAACCAGAATTACAACAACAACGACAACAACAATAGCAGTAGTAGTTACCAACCAGAATTCTTATTATTTTATTTTTACATTTAGATTCCATGTTTCCTACAAAGAGCTTAAGGTGGTATACGTGGTTTCCTCCACATTTTATTCTCATGTGATATGTATTAGGTCAAAACATGTGACTTGACTGATGGTCGGCCAAAGAGCTTCATGGCTGAGTGGGCATTTGCATGAACCCTAGTCTTCTGGGTCCTGATCAGTTCACCACTTTTTCTCTCAGCATCAAAGCAGTTTGAGAGTCAAATCTCCTATGTGTGTTTATGTATGTTTTGAGGACCTTATGAACATCCAGCACCAGCAAACATGCCTCAAACCAGGAAGGGTGAGGTAGATACATGCAAGGAAAGGACAAGGAGAGAACAAGCACATTGCGTGTTGTTGATCATCTAACCAAGGTTAGACAGAAGAGCTTTTAGAATTAAGGGGCACTGCTTCACCCATGTATCCCATTACTTTATACTTACATAGAGTAACAAAAGTCATAATTAAAATCTGTGTTCCAGAGCCCAGAAACACTGAGAGTAGCATTCCTTTTCTTGGAGGCCTAAATATGTCACCATGAACCAGTTTCCAACCAAATTCTTCCTGAGCATCTTCCTGAAAATTAATAAGCCAGTTGAGGGGTTTATACACACAATTATATATATATATATATCTAACTTCATCCCTCCAAATTTACAAACTCTGCGTATGGTTTAGATAAAATACTGAAATATCACACAACACCAAACATTCAAACTTTATAACTCGAAACCAACGAGTAACATACAAATGAGACCTCAGAACTTTGTTCTTTCAACCTTTTGGGACATAGTAAAGTTGGACACTTAGTGTGAAGGTTCTTGTTGGGGGTGTCTATGGTCTACGAGGCTCCTCCCCAGTTCTGTCCCTGGCCAAGCTGAAGCAAGAATGCCATGTGTCATGCAATCATTTGTAGACAAAGTCACTCCCCAACAGGAAGAAATCCAGTGTGTGCTGGGATGACAATCTGAAAATCTCACTAGTCTTGGCAGGGTAATTCAATGGGATACATCAGGCTTCCTCAACCTCGGCCCTCCAGATGTTTTGAGACTACAATTCCCATCATCCCTGACTACTGGTCCTGCTAGCTAGGGATCATGGGAGTTGCAGGGCAAAAACATTTGGAGGGCCAAGGTTGAGGAAGCCTGGGATACATCGTTCATCAAAAGAAGTAAGCAAAACCATGGTAATCACCCAGCTTCCCTTGGTCTGTTTGGGGTAACCTTTGCAGAGATTGCATCTGTACCCAGCATTACCTTATGGAAAACATATAAGATGGCTTTGTACGGACAAGGCTCGCAATTCAGATCCCCTGTGGGCTGCAGTTACTGCAACTAGGAAGGCCTCTTATTAGTTAACTGTCTCAATGGTAAATCCTTCAGGTATTCAAGATGCCTGTGATATCCAAGATTAATCATACTCAGACTAGATCTAATGAAACCAATGGTCTTGTTATTTATGCCCATTGAGTTCAATGGATCTACTCTTGAGTATGACGTAAAAAGCATCCCTACTAATATGTATTATTTTCACAGAACAGACTGTGTTCCACCTTTCCTTTTGACAATATTATACGCTACGATATCCTAACACAAAATTTTGTCAGTAACTATTGTTGCAAAAGGAGTATGTTTATATCAGTTAATACAGCTGCAAAATCAGCTGGGGTTTTTTTCTGTAAGCCACAATGAATGGTGTATTTATACTTGAAGGGTAGCATATCAACATTCTAATAAAATGAATATACATAAAAGCTATTTGGGCATAATACAGATAAAAAGTTAGGTTGCCAATATGTTTATCAGAACATGACTGAGGCAAAGACATTCACAACATTTCTAAACATGAATATTTAGAAGGCATCACAAAAAAATGTTGTATTAGAGACCTGAAAAATTTTAAACATTTCTTTTACAATTTGTTTGAAAAAAACTTATACTTACAGTAGAATCCATCTGATTATATCTTGCAATGTCTTTATGCAAAGTTCTTAGCATGATCATAGCAACCATCCCAGACAGGAAAAGGACAATCACAAGAGAATTCATAATGCTAAAAGGAAACATGATGGCCAGTTGTCAAACCATTATCTTTTTTACCAAAAAAGTGCTCCAATATGTTGAATTACAAAATGAAAACATTTCCCTTACCTAAACCATTGTATATGTGTGTGAGGCATGGATTCTAAAATGTAATCCCACCTGGAGGCCCACCTGATTTCATCATTTTTCTGAAGAGAAAATGGTTAATTATTAGATGTCATACAACTGAAAGAAAATTATAACAGACTTGCCAAGTTTTTATACTGGGAATGGCAACATAACTACACACACACACACACACACACACACACATATATCTCATAAATAATTCTTGGGGATCATGAACAACTTATTTTCTTCTGATCTTAGTTACATAGATACTAATGAGAATTTTATCACTATTTTCAGTGGAACTGAGAAATCACTAGGATTCCTGGCAACCAACATTAAGATTTTCGTCATAATATTCAATATTTATATAATACTTTCAAGCATTCAAAGAGGCTCACAATATGCTCATTATCTTGTTATAATACTTATAACAAGCCCTGTAAGTTAAATCAGTATTATGACCCATCACATTGCTGAGGAATGACAACTAAGGCTTTGAGTGCCTTACCTAAAAGTTTATCTAGTGAGTTCATGACAGACACAATATTTGAATTTTGGATTTCTAACTCACCATGCTACACCTCTCTCACATTTAAGATCAGATGTCAAGAATGTAAGCTAAAACAGTCTTTTTGAGAAAGGAATTGCTTCACTAAAATAGTATCAGACATGATAATGAACAAATAAAAGGTGACAAGCAGCTACCATTGCCTCTATACTTCTTGAAGGCTATATTCTGCATAGAGACTTCTCACTGAAGCTGCAGTCCTCTACATAGAATCAGAATTGTAAAGATGGAAGGGACCCTAAGGATCATCTAGTCCAACCCCCTGCAAAGCAGGAATATGCAACTGTCCTATACAGGATTTGAACCTGCAACCTTGGCATTATCAGCAGTGTGTTCTAACTATTTGAGCTATGTGCTTGCCTAGAAGTAAGTTTCACTGACCACAGTGGAACTCATTCTTGAGTAAACATGTATAGCATTAAGCTGTAAGGTAAAGGGACCCCTGACCATTAGGTCCAGTCATGACCGACTCTGGGGTTGCGGCGCTCATCTCACTTTATTGGCCGAGGGAGCTGGCGTACAGCTTCCGGGTCATGTGGCCAGCATGACTAAGCTGCTTCTGGTGAACCAGAGCAGCACACAGAAACGCCGTTTACCTTCCCGCTGGAGCGGTACCTATTTATCTACTTGCCCTTGACGTGCTTTCAAACTGCTAGGTTGGCAGGAGCAGGGACCGAGCAATGGGAGCTCACCCCATCGCGGGGATTCAAACCGCCGACCTTCTGATCAGCAAGTCCTAGGCTCTGTGGTTTAACCCACAGTGCCACCCGCGTCCCAAATACCATTTTAGTGTAGATCCAATATAGAGCAACCAGGGGCCTGCTCACCCAGTGGGACTTCTTCCTCTCCTACCACTATGGTTCCCTGGCACACTTGCAAAAGCTGCTCCGGAAGGCAAGCAGATTTCTGTCGCTCAGGCAAGTGGCCATCATTGGCTGTCTTCCTTTATCAGAATTCCAAAGAGTTTTAACTGAGTAACATCTATGACATTTTCTACAAAAGTTATTTCCCTCGTTAGCCTAGAATAACGCAATAAAAAAGTTTAGATGAATCTCCTTTCTTAAGACATTTACTAGGATTTCATTAGTATTTCATAATGCCACTTTTTAAAATTCACCTAAGACAGCTCCGTCAGTAGAGAACAAGACTCTTAATCTCAGCCCCGCGTTGGGAAAAAGATTCTTGCATGACAGGGAATTGGACAGGATGACCCTCGTGGCCCCTTCCAACTCTGCTATGAATTTCTAGTACAAGAATCACCAACAGAGTGTTATTTTAAAACCTCAGAAAGTACTTTCCAAATCATGCCCTCTCCAGGAAAAGAAATGGGAAAAGCCGACAAGCATACCAACCTCAAAAGTAACTGAATATGTGTAGGGAATTTTGACAATTCCAGAAGTAAGCTTGTTACTTAAATCCATAGGTGGTCCTGTGCAGTCTGGGCTGTCAGGATTAGTGTGCTTGTAACTGTTTAAAAAACCAAAGACAATAGATTTGAGTGCAAAATGCCGTCGTTCTGGCAACAGATTTTAAATAACAAAACTAGGATGAGTGTATTTGGTGGCCTGAAAGAGACTAGCTTTAAATCATAGCTTAAAGTGCACATTGCTCAAAGGTCCCAACAGTTCTCCTTCCACATTGCTTCATTTAACAAAACCAGAGACTGACTTGCTGTTATGTGTGAACCAGCACTCACGGTTTGGCTTTCCCCCCTAACAAACCATGTTGGCAAGGCAAGGTCTGTTCTTGACTTAACATTATGTTTTTTAGGAGAGAAACAAACCTCAAGTGCTGGTTTGCACATACTGGCATGGTATCTCTTCTACCAGGAATAAGCAGATGAGGAGTGACTTGTGAACTTTGGGGCAGCAAAGCCATAATTAAATTGTAACTACGGTGCAGTTTGTGTTATTTGTGAACTGGGCCTATATAAATGGGATCACAATGGTAGCAATGTTTACCAACTAGTATCGTATATACTTGTCCATTATTATTTTTCCTATTAAGAATGAAAAATCTTAAGTGTTCCCTCCCTCCCACTCCTATACCTTCCACTTAACGTGAAGTCCACTGTGAGGAGCATGTTAAATTCCCTTATATCTTTCAAAGCAAGTTATAACATTGCCAAGATGCCACGCAGATCTAGTAATAAAACTAAAGGCTCACCTTTTTGGTTCAAGTTTAGCAGCTACTAGTCTTGCGCTGGGAGCTTCATTTTCTACCATGTGGTAGGCTATTTTGATGTCCACATGGTTGAATATGTAGAAGGTGTCGTGTTCATGGAACTCAGACTACAGAAAAAAATATGTAGAAAAAACTTAATCAAATAGGTGGATGGAGCAGCGCACAACTGGCTTATAAAATAACTCCCCTTCATCATCATCATTGTTATTATTAAAATTTATATGCCGCTTCTTTCAACAAACCACAGATAAGATTAACCACATTTTATTTTGGTTTGAAAAT
This sequence comes from Podarcis cretensis, assembly GCF_951804945.1. Lineage (NCBI taxonomy): Eukaryota > Metazoa > Chordata > Lepidosauria > Squamata > Lacertidae > Podarcis > Podarcis cretensis. The sequence goes on from NC_137173.1 coordinate 85,893,122, forward strand.
CACAACAAGCTGCACTTCATCTAAAATGGAAGTAAAAGCTTCCAAACTCCTTTTATAGTTCCACAGAAGGGGGAACACATCAGTCCACTGTTTGCTTCCTGCATTCTCATACTATACATAAAAATGAGGTAACTGTGAAAAGCCATTTCATAAGATTCCATTTTTACACAGTCCAAACTTTAAAAATTGATCCCATTTCTCAGGTTTAAGAACTTAAGTCTCCTTGCAGTACAAGAAACAGCATTACAATTTACCATTAATGCTAATTTATGAACTAAGCTGACTTTTGTATACAGAATCATGGATGCAGGGAATATCCCAACAGCCGAATTTTCAGGAACAACAACAACTGGGAGCTGAAATCCAATTCCAAAGAATTATATTCTGTCTTTCAGAAACAAATTCTCCTCCACGCAGAGACTGCAAATTAGTTTGAAAATTCAAACTGGTTCACCAGAATCACTAACGGATAACATTACCTGTCATCCAATTTTTCTTTCATGCAACAATTCATTTCTATGTTCTTTTTATGCTGTTCTAACACCAACTGCTTTAATAAAAGGGGAAGGCATAAGGTGTGGAAATTAATGGTTTCATGGAGCAGACTCAGGATATGGGAGGAAGAAGTCAGGCTGAGAAGCACAATATTAAGCAGATTAGTTGCCTATTGTTATTAGAAACAGCCTTTGTCCATCTACGCCTCCTTCCTTCTACTCCTCCATGATAACTCAGTCATTGCAATGGTGTCAAAGCAGGCTCCTAAAAATAGCATACTTACACTGATAACAGCAATTTTTTTATTTTATTTTTTTGGGGGGGGGAATCAAGCAGCACAGTAATCTTGCACGCATTATTTAAAATTTATTTATACATACATTGATAACACAGGCATCTTTGGGATGTCCATCTTCTGTTAAGTAACAACCAATGGGAAATCCAGGATTGCAGAACCTTTGGTTATCTTCCACATCATAACACCAAGTTACTGGCATATTATCCACAATCCTATAAAATGAATAAGTAATACAGTATTTTCAGATGAAGCCTGTATCATTAAAGATGTACCACAGCTATAAATTTTGAGAAGAACTTTATCTGTCAAGGCAAAATATAGATTCACTAACAATGTTAGTAATAGTAATGTTTAGGTGATAGCTAATGGATACTGCTTGGGGAACAGATTCTCTGTTTCTCCTGAATGCGTCCCCAAATCAGCTCCAGATGATTCGCACTATCACCATTTGCTTCTATAGTTTTTAATGCACAAAAGGATATTGAATTGCTGTTCCAGTAGATCCATACTTTTATTTTTTAAACAGAAATAAGAAATTATAACTATGTTGTATTAAATGGAAGAAAACATTACATTTCTTTCCACGAATGTTCCGCATTTCTCATCATAAGCTACCATAATTCTATATTTTCTACTAAAAGTAAGCAATTGCTTAAAAGTTAAACATGAACCTACCAATGATGCTGATAGTTCAGTAGCATACTCTTTTTCAGAAAATCTAGTTTTTGCTTGTGATCTGGGTTTTTCAAATCATATTCTTTTGTACAAACATGCTTGCAAGTCTCTGTTTTCTTAAAGGTAAACTAAAAAAATGAGAAAGAATTTAGAAACAAATCTGCTTTTTACACATTGCTCACTCAAATTACTTAAAGATTTAATGGAAAAGTTCCCAAAAGAATAACAGCAGAACATCAAAATGCACACATGCACAGGTTCTCAAATTATTACATACAACAATTCAGTTAACTTACGTGATTTTACCACGTGCCTAATAGCAACTTTTTTCTCCACAACAGCAAACCCAAACTCTCAATCCAATTTTTATTTTGTTAAGAAGTCCAACTATACTGAAAACTATTTCAAACTATTCTCTCTTTTACCTTAAACCAAAGGGAATTTTGATCCAAGTCTTTTAACAACCTGAACTGCAAAAAATATTTCAGGTGGCTAATTCAGAAGGATTTAATAAATAAAAACTTACGGGTAGAATAGGCTAAACAACAGAATTTTCTACATGGCAGTAATACCATAAGCACATTTAAAATAATACCTGAGTGAATTTTTATACATACTGATCCTATACTAGGCTTCTCTGTCCTAAACTGCTTTAATAGACTGCCTAATATGGTTGCGACGGGACGTAGGTGGCGCTGTGGGTTAAAGCACAGGGCCTAGGACTTGCCAATCAGAAGGTCAGCGATTCAAATCCCTGCAACAGGGTGAGCTCCCGTTTCTCAGTCCCTGCTCCTGCCAACCTAGCAGTTCGAAAGCACGTCAAAGTGCAAGTAGATAAATAGGTACCGCTCCGGCGGGAAGGTAAACGGCGTTTCCGTGCGCTGCTCTAGTTTGCCAGAAGCGGCTTAGTCATGCTGGCCACATGACCCGGAAGCTGTACACCAGCTCCCTCAGCCGATAAAGCGAGATGAGTCCACGACTGGACCTAATGGTCAGGGGTCCCTTTACCTTTTTAATATGGTTGCATGATGTAACTGAAAACTATATAGTAAGATGAGGGTACAAAGAAGCAAGACCCATCTTAGTTTAGATTCTAGCAATACTGTAGCTGCAAACAAAACATTACATTTGGTGAAAATGAACGAATGTGTGTTGGGGCAAATGAAAAATATAGGATACCAAGGTGAGATGTTCCCAGTTTGTTTGGGTTTTTTTTTTTAAAAAAAAAACCACATTCCTAATTTCATCAACTGGCAGCCAACATGTCCACAATTCCAATGCAGCACAACTGTTTCTAAGCTAGGAATATATTATCCAGGCAAGCCCTTTTCTTCTATAGCTTGGGGCCCTTCCCTTGAATAGCCTAGGAACAGACTAAGGCTGTGTGCTTCTAGGGAGGTCTGGCCAGACATAGGGCATGCCCATGAGGAGCATAGCTAGACATGTTTCTAAGATGGCTAAGCTGACCAAGCTTCTGAAGCCCAACCAGATGGTAGGCGGGGGCTGGGGGAGCAAGCGTCACTCTTGTCAGCACTGCCAGAGCTATGCAACTGGACTCACCAGCCCAGATATTATTTTGCATAATGCAACACCTGCGATATTGCCCAGTCTCAAATCTTCCATTTAGTGGGAGATTGAGAGGGTGGTTGCTGAACAACTCCAAGCACGCCTGGAGGATGCAAACCATTTGGATCCCTTCCAATCAGGATCTAGACCTCATCATGGGACTGAAACTGCCTTGGTTGCACTGGTCGATGATCTCTGGCGGGCTAGGGACAAAGGTGAAAGCTGTTTCCTAGTTCTGCTGGATCTATCAGCGGTCTATGATACCGTCAACCATGACATCCTTCTGGATCGTCTAGAGGAGCTGGGAGCACTATTATACAGTGGTTCCGCTCCTTCCTTCTGGGCCGTGTCCAGAAAGTGGTGTTGGGGGATGAGTGTTCAGACCCCTGGGCTCTCACTTGTGGGGGGCCTTGGGGTTCCATCTTCTCCCCCATGTCTTTTAATATCCATATGAAGCTGCTCGGAGAGATCATCGGGGGTTTGGGCTGAGTATTCATCAGCATGCAGAAGACACCCAGCTCTACCTCTCTTTTAAATCAGAATTGGTAAAGGTCCTGTGTGAGTGTCTGGAAGCAGTTGGAGGATGGATGGTGGCCAACAGACTGAGGCTGAATCCTGACAAGACAGAAGTGCTGTTTTGGGGGGACAGGGGGCAGGCGGGTGTAAGGGACTCCCTGGTCCTGAATGGGACAACTGTGCCCCTGAAGGAGCAGGTGTGCAGCCTGGGAGTCATTTTAGACTCACAGTTATCCATGGAGGCACAGGTCAGTTCTGTGTCCAGGGGAGGTATCTAGCAGCTCCATCTGGTACGCAGGCTGAGACCCTACCTACCCGCAGACTGTCTCACCAGAGTGGTGCATGCTCTAGTTATCTCCCGCTTGGACTACTGCAATGCGCTCTATGTGGGGCTACCTTTGAAGGTGGCCTGGAAACTACAACTAATCCAGAATGCAGTAGCTAGACTGGTGACTGGGAGTGACCGCCAAGACCACATAACACCAGTCCTGAAAGACCTACACTGGCTCCCAATACGTTTCCGAGCTCAATTCAAAGTGTTGGTGTTGACCTTTAAAGCCCTAAACGGCCTTGGCCCTGTATACCTGAAGGAGTGTCTCCACTCCCATCATTCAGCCCGGACACTGAGGTCCAGCACAGAGGACCTTCTGGCGGTTCCCTCACTGTGAGAAGTAAGGTTACAGGGAACCAGGCAGAGGGCCTTCTCAGTAGTGGCACCTGCCCTGTGGAACGCCCTCCCATCAGATGTCGAAGAAATAAACAACTGACTTTTAGAAGACATCTGAAGGCAGCCCTGTTTATGGAAGATTTTAATGTTTGATGTTTTATCATGTTTTTAGTGTTCTGTTGGGAGCCGCCCAGAGTGGCTGGGGAAACCCAGCCAGATGAGTGTGGTATTATTATTATTATTATTATTATTATTATTATTAATCATAAGTCAAGCAGTGTGGGGCTGGTGCTCCTGTCCGAGCTGAAGCAGGCTGTCTCCTTGTTGCCAGGCAAACTGTCCAGTATCAGCAGCAATGGGCCTGTGCAGCAGGACTCAACAATACCCACAATGTAATGCTGATGTTGCAGGAAGTGCAGTGTGGGAAAATCTAATTTACCCACTTAGGGCTCGGACCCCTGTGGAGAAAAGGTAAAGCAGGGGGAGCAACACCAGTGAGTCCACTCCTGATCCTAATATTTCCTCAAGAATGTCATGTGCTAGGGCAGGCTTAACCAAAAGCCTAATAAAGTTTTAAAAACCTTCAGTCCATTTGTACAAATCAAAACATGCCAACAACTGGGATTCACTGCTTAGATTCTGCAAATTCTTTGATTTTTAAAACAATTAAAATACCTTATATGGTGAGGGCTCAATCCGTTCTCCAAACAACACCTGGCCAAGATTTTCAGATGGACGTTTCCCTTCAGAAGCTTCGCAAAAATCAAACCTAAAATCAAATTCAGCAAAACTTGAAGTCTGTCTTATATTCTATATCTAAAATGCATACCTATATAAAATTCAGGACAATTTAATGAATTTCACAGGAAACTCTTGAATCTTATTTAAGTTGCCTTATTTGAACACACTTCCCTGTAGACAATCATGTTCACTAAGTTGACTTTCAACCAAGTGTGCTTATGTCTGCATCACTGAGCAATATATTTGAGATAATGCTCCACACAAATTATTTGCTTGTTACAACTCCCTTCATTCCTGATCATTGGCCGTGCTTTCTGCAACAGATGAAAGTTGGAGTTCAAGAGTACTGGTCTATATTAAGCACCCCCAAAGTAATATCTAATTAAGTTATTTGTGCATGCCATTTAAAGATGATTGACTAAAAACTTTCATTCTTTACAGGGATCCAAAAATGTTAGATTGGCTTAGTAGTGCAAATTGCAAAATTTGGGATTCTACGTTTTGAAACTTCTATAGCCAGCAAAAACCATTAGTTCAAAATTTTTCCCAAGTTTTTTGTTTAAAATATATAATATATAATTGAATGGAAAAACCAACTTCTAAAACAGAGCAAGAGAATCCTATCCTCTTGGCAAATATCAGGAGCAGGATTTAGCAAGCTAAACCTTGGTAAAAAGCAACTAAACCAAAGATCAAGTAACACTGACACTGCAGCTTGGACAATCATAACCTTGTCTACAAAATCTATCCTATCCTAAATCAAAGAATAATATTTCATATACTTACGCAGTATATTCATATGGAAGGACTGATTCCACAGAGTCTAGTCTATTCACAAATAGCTCTATCACAGGCTGCAAAAACACAACGAGACATTATTTATAAATTTAACAACATGTATACACGTCATTGTAATAAAACCCTATATTCTTTTTGTTAACCGCTTATCAGTAAATAACAGGTAAGAACAAGTGTTTTGGAATGTTAGTACTGTAGTGTTATACTGTATTAAGATATATACTTAATGTATCAGTCATCAAAGCTATACACACTGCAATTATAGAGTATTTTGACCATTATTTTAAATGTGTATGCTCTGCCCTTCCTTACAAAAGATGAATTACATTATGCAATTAGCATTATGTAATCAAGCTTGCCTGTGTGACTTCTACAAGTAGCTATAAAGAATAGTTGTTTTGATTTAAAACCACTGTATATCAGGTCTCTGCATAGCTGCCATCTGCATAGTTGCTCAATCAAACAATAAAAGTAGTAAAAAAGAATTGAGATAGGACAGATTTAATAAACAGAAGACTACATGCATCTAAACTACTTAAAGTGACAGAAAGTCAATGAGGGAAACAGAGTATTTATGAATTTTTTAATTAAAAGAGTTTGTAATACAAATACACTGTAGGAAAACTATATCGGAAATGAAAATGGCAAATAGTGCAAAACAGTCTTCCCAATAGAAAAAATGATGTAAGTTACACTTACAATCCTGACTTGGGGCCAGGAGGAGCAGAGAGGTTGATCAGCCACCATACCCCAGGTCCTGATGGCACATGCCAGGGCAAAAAGTGGTGGTAGAGGGCAGGTCTTCCTTCCACTTTGCTATACCAGCTCTAGGCTAAAGCTTCCATTGAAAACTTGCCTTTTCAAAAGGTGAAAGGATGCCAATAGCATATGTATTAGGAAAGTGTGGCAATTTAAAGTTTTATTCAGGAAACTAAACATGCCAAATCAGCTTATTCTCTAGGACACCAACCTTTCAAGGCAAACTGCCCTAATTTGTGTAGAAAGGTTTTCCCATTCAAAATTTTCTGGGAAACCCACATCACGGACCTCCACAAAACTTAGAAAAATAGCATGAAGCCAATGCCTCTCTCCACCAAACTGCATCCAGTGTTGTGTTTTCCCAGAGGAAATGAATTAGAATTTTTTTCCAGGTTTGAAACAGATTATTTTTAGAGGATACTCTCTTTTGGATTACTACCTTGTTTTATCTCATTTGGCAGAGGAATATTTTAAGACACTCAGGGCTGAACTTTATACAGCTTTTGTTGACTTAGTCCAACATGATGAATGAATTTTATTATTTCAGTCACAGACCAGTTCCAGCCCACATACAATATCAAGGAAGTCATAAAACACGATAGGGATACATTTGATCCAACATGATCATTTATGGAAAAAACTGGAGGAGTCTTCAGCGGACAAAAGTCTATTATTTCTGATTAGGGGTTTTACTGGGAGACATCCTCACAACCCAGCTATAGTAGAAGAGGTCAGCTCTCAAAATATTGTTGCATCAAGGGAGGAGAGTTAGATATGTACTTTGGCTCCCTTTCTGCTTGATCTATCCTCGTATGATTCAAGTTCAATTCACTTGAGATGCATGCCCTCAAATTGGAAAGCACGTCCATTAGTATATTACTGTAAGCAGATGGTGCTGTATTGTTATCTTTAACAAAAAGTTTTAGAAGGGCTTTAAGGCCATTTTCTTCATAGAGAAACAGTGAAAAGATGGTTGTGATAGAACTAAGATCTTGCTGTTGTTGGTTTTCTAGAAGGGGATTGATTTCTAAGTGGTATATGGATGACTATTTGTTGGAGTAATTGAGAGCCTTTTGGTACCTGGTGTTCTTTTTTGTTTTGTTTTCCATTGCTATGGAAGACCCACATAAAGCAATGGAATCTCTTACCTCTCAGACTTTTGTTTCTAAGGGTGGACAGTTTGTTCCAGCCATCTTCCAGGTCTATAGCAGAGCTTTCCAAACTTTTCATGTTGGTGACAAACTTTTTAGACATGCATCATTTCATGACACAGTAATTCAGTTTTACAAAGAAACTAGAGGTTAAACTAACCCCTTTCCAGCCCCGGGAGGAGCGCAGGGAGTGTTTGCATGACACACCTATACACTGCAGTTGACACGCTAAGGTGCCGCAACACACAGTTTGGAAAGCTGAGACCTGCGGGTATAGGGCAGGTTTGATAGTCTGAGATTCTTTCATGAGCTTCTGGGGTGGTATCTGCATTAAATACATCTTTTGGGTTTTTTTGTGGATATCCCCACTACTTTTCATTAGGAAGCTAAGGTGTGCATAGAATTAAGGAGCTGAAGGCCTTTTCTGTCAAACTTGTTCCCCAATATATTTGGGTTTGGATAACTGGAAATGTTATTAGATATAAAAGTATTTTCAGCCCTCTTAACCTTCCTAAAGCTCAAAGAGGTTTTATGCTGGTGTGCTGCAATTCTCTGTCAGGAGCATTAATGGAAAGTAGATTTAACTGAACTTGATTAGAAGAAAAAGTACACCATTGCAATAAGGGTTGTCAGAAATTTATTTGTCATGTTCTGTTTCACTGCAAACACAACAGAGCTAGGAAGCATCTGATCCTCCCATATTTAAAGCATCAATCTGGTACTGATGTCAAAATTCCATATGAAGGGAAAAGGTGAGTATGTTATAAGAACTGTAGCCCTTTTTAAAGTTTGGTGATCAAGATAAGGGTTCAGATGATCTCAGAGTTAGTTTGAAATGGATGTAAAGCACTATATCTTTTTCAATTATATTACATTATGTATGTAAATATCCATGATGTTTGGGGTCTGGTACTCCAGTTGTATTTTACAATGGTATATGACTTTATGAATAAATCTGATCTGCAACAAAACTATTTTTTTTTTGGCAGTTGTCCTGTTGTTATTATTCTTATTTCATGGTGTACTTATGAAATAGAACATTTTCTGTGAAAAATAAAGCAGTGGAACATCCCCCAGATGTTTTATACTTGTAAATCACTTTGGCAATTAAGCAGCATATAACAACAACAACGACAACAACATACAGTATTTAAGTGCACTTGCAACATTCATTCGCTTTGCTACTCTTACATCTCTTTCCCCACAACTTCTGCTGTTTTATACTTCTTCTTCTTCTTAATTGAATTTATACACTTTATACTCTTTGCTAACTCTGCCCAATATGCAGCAAAGGTTTCAGGAATCTTAACTTGATTTCCAAACACAAAGTGATCCATTGGAAGGAAAAGACATACAAATGCAAAGAACGTGGTATGGCCTTTAGCCAATAGACCAGGTTGAAAAGGCATCATCAGACACATGGAGAACATCTTTTCTCCTGATAACAATGTGGTAGCACCTTTACATGCCTAGGTTCACTGCAGTGCCTTCAATGTATCCATACTGGAGAGAAACCCTATTCTTGCCCATACTGTAGTCTGCCCTTCACAGAATCAGGAACTTTAAGGAGGCATGAATGTGTTAATCAAGTTGTCCAAACATAGTATTCATCACATTGAGATTATTGTTGTTTTAACTTTCTACAAACATTAAAAACTTCTGCATAACACTCCATATGCACAGACTATGGCATGCTCAATGCATGCATCACAATGAGATGGTAAAATCCTCAGGTGATAAATGGAGTGCTCCGCTTTAGGTTACAGGTGGCAATATTGTTTTCCCCTTGCCGAAGAAGCAGCCCCTTGCTGTTGTTTAACTCTTCCAAGCTCTATGTACACTGAAGGTGTTGCATGTAATTATAAATAGGCTATCACCAGTTTAAACCACCAGTTTAAACATACAGTAAGTATAATTTCTAATCTAAAGTCTGTGAAGCTGCATGAAATTTAAGGGCAGCTTAAACTGCAAGGAGCATTAATACCATGAACTTATTTATCATCATCACCATCTTACTTACAAGCATGTTTACTCCTCTTTAGCCAAAAGTATTCCAAGAGGAGCTTACAAAAATCAGTATAAGACTGAGGAGCAGGTACTACATAAGAGACATGTCACATAAGGAAAGAGGGATGGGTAAGGAAGAGGGAAAATGCAAGCCCATGTTTCAGCTCCAAAGTTATGATTCCTAAACACATGAATGCAGCAAAAGTGGTAATCATACTCCATTGCCAAATATTATTATTTCAACTTCAGGCATGTCCTTCATCAATTTATGACTCCAGAGAAGGAGAAGGGAAAATAACGGTACTTCAGGATGGAGAGAAGAGGAGCTAATCTTGGGGATATGCAATCTCTTTAGGCAACTCATTAATAAAATAAAATATTCCTCTAAGAGACCCCGAGTCACTAGAACATAAGAAGTTACCTAACACTGGCCTACCCAATCACGTACCCCTACACAACTATTCAACGAAACATGGCTTCCTTACAAAGCAGCACTAACAGTAAAAAAGAAAGGAAGAAAAGGAGGGGTCTGAAGGAAACCCAAAGAGAAGAGAAGACAAGTTAGGCCGCTGCCAATCCTACCACAGAAGTGCAAGGAAGTGCATTTTACACATACATACAGAGAGAGAGAGAGAGAGAGAGAGAGAGAGAGAGAGAGAAGAGAGATTGGATGGCCACATGTCCTGTATGATCTAGCTGAGATTCCTGTATAGTAGGAAGTTGAACTAAAAGACCTTTGGGGACCATTCCAACTCTACAATTCCCCAGAGGTACCTGCAGAGCATTCTTGAGAGTGGGATGGCTCCTCCCATCTGATGGGGCAGGCAAGGTTCATGAAGATCCTCCTTGTGGGAAAGGCCATCCTGCTCTCCCTGGACAGCCCCAGACAGTTGGGATTTCTGCTTTCTCAGCTACATAGAGCTCAGCTTTAGAGCCTTATTTTAGTTTCGTTTCTCCAACTTCAACTTCCAAGCGCCCATCGTAGGAGCTGCTACATCCTAACATAAAGGTCTAAGGCAATGAGCAAGCCGCAGCGGGCCACTAAGCCTGACCAGCTTGTTGGCACTTACACATGCCTGGGCGCAGACCCCTACAAGTGTCCCTATTTTTTAGGGACAGTCCCGGATTTACTGTCCTGGTTTCTTATTTGATCCTGGAATGTCACACTTTTCTATGGACATCCGTATTTTCCTGGGAGAAATGTTGGGCAGGTATGGAATAGGATGTCCCTATTTTCCTGGAAAAAAATGTTGGAGGGTATGGAATAAGATGTCCCTATTTTCCTGGGATAATTATTGGAGGATATGGAATAGGATGCCCCTATTTTCCTGGGAGAAATGTTGGAGGATATGGAATAGGATTCCCTACATGCTGGCCACATGACCCAGAAGCTGTACGCTAGCTCCCTCGGCCAATAAAGCGAGATGAGCGCCGCAACCCCAGAGTCGGTCACAACTGGACCTAATGGTCAGGGGTCCCTTTACCTTTCTTTCCCTGGGAGACATGTTGGTAGGATATGAAATAGGATGTCCCTATTTTCATCGGACAAATGTTGTAGGGTACACGGGCACTGACAAAAGCAGAGATTAAAAGATGCAGTTCAGGGCATTCTGGAAGACTTCCTGCCTGCCAGCCAATCCACTCCTCCATCCCAAACGCAAGAAAGCCTAAGCAGACAGGAAACACTTTCGATCTGAAGGGGGGGGGGTTCCTGTCAATGCACAGCTTGTATATATGTATGCATGGGGGGGGCTATTATGACATGACATGACACGACACCCCCCCCCCACTAACCGACATTACTCGTACTCTGACACACACACACACACACACCCCTCCGGCATTTGAGGCCTCGCTCTCCGGACTCAACCGCCCTTCCCAACCCGCCCCTACGGACCTTGCAGTCGGATTTGTCCGGGTCGTCGCAGAAGTTGACGGGCGCCAGGCCGGGCAGGTAGAAGGCCGGGCCGGAGGGCGAATTAGCCACCAGGAGCGCGACGGCCAACAGCAGCTGCGCGCCAGTCATGGCGAAGGGAAGGCGGGTGGGGTGTAGGAGGGCGGGGAGCGGGTGAGGGAGACAGAGAGAACGGATACGGGGGGGGGGCGGTTTTTTTTTTTTTTAAGGGAAGAGGGTACCCTCCCCCGCGCCCAAGCACGAAACCCAGCCGAGCCTCCTCAGCGGCTACTTCCGGCTTCCTCAGACACGTCAGCTCGCGCACACGGAACTGCGAGGCACGAAGTTCGTGCGTGCGCGCGAGCGAGCGAGCGGCCGAATCGCTTCCGCCCTCTTTCTCGCCCTTCTGTCCCGGTTGCCATAGAAACGGAATCGCTTCCGCCCTCTTTCTCGCCCTTCTGTCCCGGTTGCCATAGAAACGGATGAGGCGGCTCCCCACAGGGCAGGCCTTTTGGGCCTAGCGCGGCCTCCCGCGTCCTTTGAAAATACGTCATTCGGACGGCAGGACACGTTTAATAGGCCGGCAGCCTGGTGTCCTGACGTTATAGAGTTCTCAGGCTAAGGCTGGGGAGAGACCCTGCTTCCAGGCCCCGGGAAGAGTACTTGGGTGACTTTGGGCCAGCTGCTCTCTCAGCCCAGCCTAGCCTGCCTTGCAGGGTTGTTGTGAAAATAAAGTTGCGCAGGGGAGGTTGTTCATTGGCTTCACTCCTTGGTGGGATGTAAATACAGTTCGTACATGAAAATAATATTCGCAGGTGTCTTATATGCATATTCCTGAAAGTGCTCCCAGATTAACTGACATGTTAAGCAATGGACCATTACAGAACATGAGCAGCAGTTAAAAGCTAAAACAGTAACAGAACTTCTGAGAGTCCTGGGCAAAATCATCATCATCATCAGATATCTGAAGACAGCCCTGTTTAGGGAAGTTTTTAATGTTTGATGTTTTAATGTGTTTTTAATATTCTGTTGGGAGCCGCCCAGAGTGGCTGGGGTATAAATAATAATGGGTGAGGTATAATAATAATAATATTTACCATCCTCTTTAATCTGGCACTGAGATCAGAGAGTTTCTATTAGGCAAGCTTGTCCAGTGATGAAATTTCAAAGACAGGAGGCCACTATTGAAAAGGCCCTGTATCGCATGTCAGCACTTGTCTTACCTTGGATAGTAGTGGCATGCAAAAAAACTACCCTGAGGACCAGATCAATTTATGTGGTTACAAGTCCTTGAGGCACACTGGTCCTAAGCCATATGAGATTTTGTTTTGCTTTCGTTAAAGCATTTCAGAACCACTTAGGAACACAGTTAATTTATACTGAGTCGGTACCAACAGTTCATCTGATTGAAAAGCTGCCTATAAGCTTATACACTTGCCTCAAGACTTCTTCAAAGAAACAGAACACAATTTTCTGTGTTCCGACATCTAAGGATCACAGCAAACAAAGCTGCAATCGTTAGGTCGCTTACTAGGAACATAGAAAAGCCCATTATAGTCAGACCATTCGTCTATCTAGCATAGTATTGTTTTCACAGACTAGAAGTGGGACTTTAGGGTTTCAAGCAGCAGACATTTCCAGTCCTACCTGGATAAGTCAAGGATAGAAGTTAGGACCTTTTGCATGCAAAGCAGGTGCTTTACCACTGAGCTATAGCCCTTCTCTACTCACTCCTGAGTACATATGCTTAGAATTCTACTCAGTACATATACTAAAATTTCTGCAATTAGAATATTTGTGCAACTGCAAAGACCAGTCTATATACACCAAGAATGGGGAACATGTGGTCCTTCATATGCTGGACTCCATGCTAGATGGACCAATGATCTGAATTATTAAGGTAACTTCCTACGTCTCATTCTCGCTTAATAACTGCTTTATTGAATCAGGCCAAGGTCCACCTTGTCTAGCATAATTTGCAAGAATCTAACAAACAGGCACTCAGTTTCTACCAGAAATTAGCCAACATATGAAGCCAGGTCTGCCTATTACATTTAGCCTAACAAGAGAGCTGCTTTTTGCAATAGAGGCTAAGAAGGGGTGCAATAAAATGGGCTGCAGCAAATGCTTTTAAAATGAGCTAGAACAGATTAATTTGTCCTCAGTTTCCCAACCACTTAAGCAGCTGGCTGGATGCCTTGATTGAGCTCTCAAAAGTATTGTATCGGGAGCAATTAGGTAATTGAGAGGTGGAAAGGTACCAGGAGCAGATGGCCTTCCTATTGATTTTTCTAATATATTTTCTGATAAATTGTTCCAGTCATCACCACCCCCTTTTCCCTGGCTTTGAAAATGTGTGGCCATTTTGTCCAAAATATTATCGACGATGGAATAAGCACAATTCTCATAACAATTTCCTAACTGCATCCTGAATCTAGATGTTAAGAATGATATAAACGCTATCTCAGAAGGCTGGAAAGTATCTTCATTTTAAATTATTGTACTTGTCTCCATTCAGTACAATAACTGTACCAAGTATGCCCTAAAGATTTTCCATATCTAAAACAGTGGTTAATTTTAATTTTCTGTAGTCTCACCATAGCCTTCTGAGATTATTAAAAAAATGATTTACTTGGATCCCTAAGTGGTTTTTAAAATAATTACTCCTGTTACATCAAACAAGGTTAAGAGGCTGGTGTACTGGGCCCTGGCAGCTGCCTGAGGATGGCTCCTGCTGACATGTAGGCCTCATCTGAGCTGTGTAATATTGGTGAAATTTACAGAATACATGGCAGCAACTTCTGTGAGATATCCCTGCTTGCAGAAATTGCTACTGCGTCTTCTGCAAGTACTTGTCTCACATTATACTGGTGGGATTGTAAGTAGGCTACAGGATAGTACTGCTGGTGGTGAATAATTGATCTGGGAACCAGACTCTTATTTCCTTTCCTTGGGAGTTTTTTTCTGAATGGCACTCCAGCTAGCAGTGGTGGCTAGCGATCCTTGGATGAGATAGGTCTTCATCTTCCTCCCTTGCGCAAAAATAGTAGGCCATTAAGCACTGCCGTTGTATCTTTCTCCCCAGCAGTATTTTATTCGTCAACCGTGTGTACCTCTAGAGATAATATAGTCTGCTATCCTATATGCGAAGGGTGGGAAACATTTAGCCCCCTTGATAATGTTGTCGTTGTTGTTAATTGAATTTATATTCCGCCCGATACACGGGGGTCTCAGGGCGGTTCACAGAATAAAATCAAGATATAAAACCATAAAACACCTAATAAAAACAAAAACAACTACAGTTCCCATCAGCTCCAGCAAGCATGGCAGATGGCAATGGATAATAGGAGTTGTGGTTGAGGGCCAAAAATTACTCGCACGCTGTGCTATGCACACGTACCTGGGAGTTAAGTCCATTGAAGAAAAAATGCATATATCAAAAGTAAAAAACCAGAAAATGTCTTATCCCTTCTCCTGCAATTAGAAATATAGTCTTAAGCTCTGTGCATTGATTGCAACCAAGTATAAAAAGTTATCTGTGGAAATTTAAAGTCTATCCGATCAGTTTAACACACAACTCCCTCACCCCGCCGTTGTTTCGACATTTCCAGAAAAGCACAAGCCTCTTAAATTCTGCGTCTGACGGTGCATTCCAGTCAGTGGTAGAACTTGATCTGCAAGGTGTAAGGCAGAAGGTGGAAGACTTGGGAGACAAGATTTCAAGTCCCCCATGAAACTTGGTGAGGCAGTCACCTTAGGCAGCAGGCTGGGCCCCCAAGGAATTTGCCACCTGCTGCCTCCTGCCCTTGTCCTCTATCCCCCCTCCACCTCCACCTCCGCCACAGACACCTCCACCTGCTCCTCTCTGGCCCTTTTTCTCCCCTTTTGTCTGGGGCATCTCTAGGCCACTTCCAGTCACGTCAGATGGTGGTTGCAGCATAAGGGAGCAGGGATGACGACGCATTTTCTATTTTGCCTCAAGCGACAAAACGTCCTGGGCCAGCCCTGCTCAGAGGATTGTTGTGAGGATAACATGGGGAAGAGAACTATGAATGCCACCTTGAGTTCCTTGTAGGAAAGGTGGGATATAAATGCAATAATAAATGAATAGGAATATTAATAAGAAGTCTATCCCCCAGCCTCTTAAAAAGCAGAGACATCCCCTTGCCGACAAAGGTCCGTATAGTTAAAGCTATGGTTTTCCCAGTGGTGATATATGGAAGTGAGAGCTGGACGCATAAAGAAGGCTGATCGCGGAAGAATTGATGCTTTTGAATTATGGTGCTGGAGGAGACTCTTGAGAGTCCCATGGACTGCAAGAAGATCAAACCTATCCATTCTTAAGGAAATCAGCCCTGGGTGCTCACTGGAAGGACAGATCGTGAAGCTGAGGCTCCAATACTTTGGCCACCTCATGAGAAGAGAAGACTCCCTGGAAAAGACCCTGATGTTGGGAAAGATGGAGGGCACAAGGGGAAGGGGACGACAGAGGATGAGATGGTTGGATGGTGTTCTCGAAGCTACCAGCATGAGTCTGACCAAACTGTGGGAGGCAGTGGAGGACAGGAGTGCCTGGTGTGCTCTGGTCCATGGGGTCATGAAGGGTCGGACACGACTAAACGACTAAACAACAACAAATTCCCCAGCCTGCCTTGATATAAGGATTAGAGGGCTGTGGGGTTCTTATCAAACCCAGAACACTTATTTTAATAAAACTTTCAGATTAATTGACAGAGGTTCATATTTGTAAATTAGTATCCGACCTGTAGAACTTTGAAAAAAAGATTAAATTCATTTACTGCTTTCTGCTTTTTTCTGTCTTTCTGTCTGCCCTGGTTCACGGCAGTGTGCCAAAACAAACACTGAGCTATCAGGCATCAGCTTGGTGCCTTCTTACAGCTCAGCAAGCCCTAAGGCTGACCCTAATAATGAATCTGCTTTTTAATAATCGTATCTTTCCCTTTCCAGTAGATGTAACTGGCCATTCAACACTGCACACCTGGCAGTATGGATAAAAGAGCAAGTCATCTACCTTCATTGTAAATTACTGTGATGGGAGAAAGAATGAATCGCCCTTCTTATTTTGATGGCCATTTCTGTGGTTCACTGAACAGCTGCCCTGAGATTTTGTCTTCTTGTAATTAATTAATTGTTCTGGACTGGTATCCCATTTCATTCCAATACAGATTTATAAATTATTTGCTGTTAGAAAGTGGTCCTCTTAATAGTGTGACTTCTGCACACACCCACACTCCATTTTGAAGAGAGAAAATTAAAATATAGAGCCATTTCCCCTGCTCCCTTATTTAAGAAAACCTGGCTAAGCACCACGCAGGGGAAATCATAAATGCCTGCCATTAGAGACAAAGTAAGAAATGGATTTATGAAAGTATGACGGAGCCTCCTGCCATGAGCACTGATCAGGAAAGCTCTGATGTGCATTATGTTTTCAGTTTGTAAATTAAGTATACTTAACATTTATAGACTCTTGACTGCACATGAGACCATTTTATGATTCTTAAGGTGGAATGGTTCCTTGCTCTCCCTCCTGCACTGCTCTGATAAACCAAAACACATTTCTAATAAACAGGCAGAGAGATTAAAAATAAAGCCACTACTTTTTTTTGTAAGGTGCGCTCCAGACTCATTATAAAAGTTTATCGCCCAAGTAAAGCTGCACTCTTAAAACATTTAAAACCTGCTATGTAAGAGAAGCAATAATTCTGCCCTGACATGTCTTGCCCATGGTATCAGTCTGTGATGTACACTGAGAGCTTTATTTTAAGGAAATCAGCACATAAAAAGTGCATTTGTTCTGAGAACTTCTGAGAACTTCAGACTGGAACACAAAACAAACAGCCCATGGGGATGTATAGCCATTTAAAAGGCTCAGTGCCTATATGGGCTACAGCCCTGCATGCAGTTAAGACCTCTTATATCTTGTTTATTTCAGTGCAGTTTATAATACAATCCTTTACAGAGTTGCCTGGGAGTACGTTTTGCTCAGTTTGTAGGGACTTTCTTCCAAGCAGACATGTATAGACTCGTACTATTGAGCAACCGACCTTTGTCTATGCATCACTGTTATTGACTTTGTATTGAATTTATGCCCAACAGATCACATATACAGTGGTACCTCGGGTTAAGAACTTAATTCATTCTGTAAAATGTATAATTTATTGCTGGAATGGCATACAAAGGATGAACAAGTTAAATCTGTGATGATAGACTGGGCAAGAGATGTGGGACACGATATAATGTTTGAAGATTAGGAGAGGTTATGGAGGAAAGGGGTCAAGTTCACTGCATGTACGGTGTTAAAGGAAAATATTATGAAAATGATGTATTGATGGTACTTAATCCCTGTAAAATTGGCAAAGATATATCATAATAGTGATAACCTATGTTGGAAATGTAAAGAAAAAGAAGGTAAGGTAAAGGTAAAGGTACCCCTGCCCGTACGGGCCAGTCTTGACAGACTCTAGGGTTGTGCGCCCATCTCACTTAAGAGGCCAGGGGCCAGCGCTGTCCGGAGACACTTCCGGGTCACGTGGCCAGCGTGACATCGCTGCTCTGGCGAGCCAGAGCCGCACACGGAAATGCCGTTTACCTTCCCGCTGGTAAGCGGTCCCTATTTATCTACTTGCACCCGGAGGTGCTTTCGAACTGCTAGGTTGGCAGGCGCTGGGACCGAGCAGCGGGAGCGCACCCCGCCGCAGGGATTCGAACCACCGACCTTTCGATCGGCAAGTCCTAGGCGCTGAGGCTTTAACCCACAGCGCCACCTGCGTCCCTATTGAAAAAATCATATGTGGTGGACCTGCCCCAAGGTGAAAGACTTCTGGGAGAAGATTTATAATGAATTGAAAAAAATGTTGAAATATACATTTATTAAGAAACCAGAGGCTTTTCTTCTTGGAATAACAGGTTTGGAATTGCCCAAGCAAAATGTTAAACTGTTTTTGTATGCCACAACTGCAGCTAGAATTTTGTTAGCTAAGAATTGGAAAACACAAGAATTCCCAACAGTGGAGGAATGGCAGATGAAGATGATGGATTTTCGGAGCTAGCTGACCTGACTGGAAGAGTCCGTGACCAGAAGGAGGAGGACTACCAGGAGGAATGGATGAAATTCAAAGACTATTTAGTTAAATATGTTAAGATAATTTAATTGGAAAAATTTGCAAACACCAGATAGGCTTAGGATCTAATTACGTAATGTTTGAGAATAACATGTTTAAAGCTAAAATGAAAAGAAAGATAGACGTTAAGTGATTAAGTTAATTTTATGAGAAAATTGGTTTTGGAAAACTGTTACAATGATATACACTGAAATTCAGCCAGGGAGATTTGGGGAAGTCACTTAATAATGTTACTAAGATTGAATTAAGTACAATTAAAATGTTTGTTTGTTTGTTTGTTTAAAATTTTTAGAAAATCAATAAAAAATTTTTTGAAGAAAATAACTTAATTCGTTCAGGAGGTCCGTTCTTAACCTGAAACCGTTGTTAACCTGAAGCACCACTTTAGCTAATGGGGCCTCCTGCTGCCGCCGCATGATTTCTGTTCTCATCCTCAAGCAAAGTTCTTAACCCAAAGTACTATTTCTGGGTTAGTGGATTCTGTAACCTGAAGCGTCTGTAACCTGAAGAGCCTGTAACCCGAGGTACCACTGTACTCCATCTCTTTGCTAGAGACAACCCCCTTTTTCTGGTACTAGCCCCTAGTAGAATAATGTGCCTATTTTGCAGAAATAGCAGAGGTGCCTTTTTAAAATGCCATACATACTGTGTACCTGTATGTTGTTACCATTTTGAGTTAATAGCAGCTGAGGGAATGACAGGATAACAATGCATATGAGGAACACAATACAGGGAACGGTTAGCACCCCACTCTGAACATTGCAGCCCTTAGAGTAATAGAATCACAGAACTGTAGAGTTGGAAGAGATCTCCAAGTGTCATCTAGCCCCCTGCAATGTAGGAATCTTTTGCTCAACGTGGGCTTGAAACCATTGCTCTGAGATTAAGAGCCTCATGCTCTTCCAGCATCCAAAAAACCAAAGTGCTACACCAACAAGTACACCCCTCTGCTGCACCACAAATCCAACTCAGTGGCGTAACGTTGGAAAATGTCAATCACTTCTCCTACCTAGGCAGTTATCTTTCCACAAGGGCCAACATTGATGCTGAAATCCAGCATTGCCTGAGCTCTGCGAGTGCAGCTTTCTTCCAGTTGAAGTGAAGAGTGTTTGAGGACCGGGACATCCGCAGGGAAACAAAAATGCTTGTTTAAAAAGCTATTGTACTGCCAGCCTTACTATATGCTTGTGAAACATGGACCACTTATAAACGCCATCTCCAACTCCTCCAAAAATTCCATCAACGGTGTCTCTGATAAATTTTACACATCACTTGGGAAGACAGGCGAACTAATATCAGTGTACTGGAAGAAGCTAAGATCACCAGTGTTGAAGCAATGATTCTTCAACATCAACTTCGTTGGAATGGTCATGTTGTGTGGATGCCTGATGATCGTCTTCCAAAGCAACTGCTCTATTCCGAACTTAAAAATGTAAAGCGGAATGCTGGTGGTCAACAAAAGAGGTTTAACGACTGTCTCAAGGCAAATCTTAAAAAATGTAGTATAAACACTGACAACTGGGAAACACTGGCCTGCAAGTGCTCCAATTGGAGAGCAGCCTTTACCAAAGGTGTCATGGGCTTTGAAGACACTTGAACTCAGGATGCAAGGGAGAAATATGCTAAGAGGAAGGCACGCTTGGCAAATCCACACCGTGATCAACTCCCACCCGGAAATCAATGTCCCCATGGTGGAAGGACGCGTGGATCCAGAATTGGCCTCCACAGTCACTTACGGACTCACTGTTAAAACCGTGTTTATGGAAGACAATCTTACTCGGCTACGAGTGATCGCCAAAGAAGAAGAAGCTCTACAAACACTGAGCCATCCAGCTCTGAGAACCCTTACTGCAGGAAGGGAAGTTACAGGGAATTACGCAGAGGGCCTTCATGGTAGTGGTTCCCACCCTGTGGAACGCCCTCCCGTCTGATGTTAAGGAGATAAATAACTATACAACTTTTAGAAGACATCTAAAGACAGCCCTGTATTGGGAAGTTTTTCATACTTGATTTTTTATTATGTTTTTGTATGTGTTGGAGGCTACCCAGATTGGTTGGGGCAACCCAGCCAAGTAGGTGGGGTATAATAATAATAATAATAATAATAATACGACCAAGGAAGAATGGCAGACAAAATTAATGGACTATCCTGAAATGGCAAAACATACGGGAATAATTAGAAACCAGGAAGAAGAATTTTTTTATAAAGAATGGGGAAAGTATATAATTTGTTTGAATTTTTTTGTAAACAATTAAATTCATTAGCAGGATTGATTTAAAACTTGTAGTTTAACATTTGAACTGAGGAATAGTTAAGAATTTATTAAAAATTGGAATTATAAAGGAGATGCTAGGGAGAAATCATAACATAAGGATCTACAAAAAGGGGGGAGGGAAGTCAAAGGGGATATATATATATATATATATATATATATATATATATATAGTATTCTGTTTGATGTTTGTGTTACACACACACACACACACACACACACACACACGAATTTCCACCCATGGTTGGGATGGTGAGCAAACAAGCAATAATAATAATAATAATAATACAGGGCTTTTTTCTTCAGCTGGAACTCAGTTCCGGCCATCTCTGGTGGGCACAATTGCCATTATTAGAGAATAAGGGAGGCATTCATGGTGAGTTCTGGCACCTCTTCTTCTAGAAAAAGAGCACTGTTACTATAGATAAACCTTTTGCCTAAAGGTCACACAGTAAATTCATGCATAAGATGACTTTTGGGTTTTCCTAGTTCATATTCTCTTATCGGTTACACCACAGTCTCAGCCTCCAGCCTCACCAGCAAGGGAAAGTACACAAGCCTACGTGCCTCAAAGGGGTTTTCCACAAAAACAGTGTGGCAGGAGGTGGGCTATTCCCACAGAGCA
Organism: Podarcis cretensis; assembly: GCF_951804945.1. Taxonomy (NCBI): domain Eukaryota; kingdom Metazoa; phylum Chordata; class Lepidosauria; order Squamata; family Lacertidae; genus Podarcis; species Podarcis cretensis. The sequence continues at coordinate 85,914,729 of NC_137173.1, forward strand.
GTTTCTCGTGAGCATGGTCAGCCGCAGCAGTGAGGCAGCACAACAGAGAGGATGAATGACGCCAGCTTTGTGAAAAGCAGTGAAGAGACGAGGACATTTAGCCCATTTAAGAATTGCTCTCTGTAGCCTTTGAGGAAAACGATGCTATGAGAGAGCATGAGGCCAGGGAACGCTGGGTCTTTGGGGGAGAATGTTTTAAGAGAGAGAGAGGAAAGTAATGTCTCTGTGTGAATGTCTTGGGAAGAGAGAGAGGGAAAAGGAAAGAGATAAGAGATGCTTTTTTTTTTAATGCATCCACAGAGGCTAACGTTTTAACAAAAATGTTAATAGGCAATAATCAATAGGATGAAACTTTTCCTCGCTGGGGACAGCTGCCTCTGTTGCTTTCTGTGAGCTGCACTAGATACTGTCTCGGTAGACATGTGGCTTTTTAACACTTAGGAAGCAGCTAACAGTTTCTAAGTGCTGCACAGACATTAAAAGACAAGACAGTCAGATGCTGTGCTCCTTGTGGTGCTTAGTTAAACTTGTAAGAAGTTCCTCAGGAGACTTAGTTAATCCTACACCATGTGCAAACAATTTTTGGGAACTTGGAAGCTTGTTTCCACTGAAAAATTTGATGACTATATGAAAGAACTTGGTGTGGGCTTTGCCACCAAGAAGGTGGCTGGTGTTGCCAAGCCCAATGTGATCATCAGTTGCTACAGAGATGTTATAACCATCAAAACAAAGAGCAGTTTAAAGAACACTGAGATTTCCTTCAAACTGGGGGAACAGTTTGATGAGACCACAGCAGATGACAGGAAAGTAAAGAGTGTTGTGACATTAGACAATGGGTCGCTCAGTCAGTTGCAGAAATGGGATGGCAAAGAGACCACAATAAAAAGAAAAATAGAAGATGGAAAGCTGGTTGTGGAGTGTGAAATGAACAACGTTATCTGCACCAGAGTGTATGAGAAAGCATGATGATAGACTCCTTCCCCTGTGTGGTTAGTGGGACACAGAATCAGGAGAGTTAGCTGGTTCGGGATGCAGAGCCTCACAAGGCAGTTGCTTTCTCCAAAGAACTGCTATGTTATTGATAGAACCGTTCCAAAGAACCTGTATACAGTATTCAACCTAAAAGTATGGTGACTATTCAATAAAGTGCTTAATGATAAAAAAAAGACAAGACAGTCCCTGCCACCCCCTGCCCACAGGCTCACCATTTAATACAAAGTGGGGGATGCAATGCAGAAGGAAAATCAAAACAAGCCCAGGAGCAGCTCCACCTTCACATTGATCTCCTGCTTGCCATATGATGCAGTTCCTCAGTCTCGCAGGGTAACTTGCAGTCCATTGCTATTTACTCCAGTTCAGTGGTAAAATGTGGGGTTTCCCACGGAAAGCATTAGGGGAAGAAAACAAAAAACCCGCTTGGACACAGAGCTTTAACATGCAGCCCTGTGCCAAGGTAACGTAGGAGAGGGGGCCCTGAAATAGGTTGATTTCCGTGAGGCTCACTCCTCCTTCCTTGGGCTTGTCCTCTGCCTGCAAGCCAAATTCTGTATAGCGAATTCCTCCACCACTTCACCACAATACAGTATCGGTAAAATACACGGCACCGTTCTCACCAATAGCCTCTGAATATCTGGGGGTGGAGGGCAAGGTTTCCTAGGCAGATTAAAGCCCCAGCACCTCTTTTTCTTTCTTCCTTTCAGGGACACAGGTGGTGCTGTGGGTTAAACCACAGAGCCTAGGACTTGCCAATCAGAAGGTTGGTGGTTCAAATCCCCGCGACGGGGTGAGCTCCCGTTGCTTGGTCCCTGCTCCTGCCAACCTAGCAGTTTGAAAGCATGTCAAAGTGCAAGTAGATAAATAGGTACCATTCTGGTGGGAAGGTAAACGGCATTTCCGTGCGCTGCTCTGGTTCGCCAGAAGCGGCTTAGCATGCTGGCCACATGACCCGGAAGCTGAACACCGGCTCCCTCGGCCAATAAAGCGAGATGAGCGCCGCAACCCCAGTCGGCCACAACTGGACCTAATGGTCAGGGGTCCCTTTGCCTTTACCTTTACCCCTTTTTCTTATAGAAATTATCCCTGCAATTGTGTCTGTAGACATATGGCACAGTGAGTCAGTGCATCTGGCTGTTAATAACTAGGAGGCTGTTGGTTCGAGCCCACCTAGGGACAGCTATAGGCAGGATTCCTGTGTTGTCGGATGATGACGAGATGATCCTCACGGTCCCTTCCAACTGTACAATTCTATGATTTAGCCATTAAATTCAGAAGACTGCTCACTGAAAGACTGGAGCCATACTCCACCAACCAAGGGGAGAAGAGTTATCTAAGGATTAGAAGCTATATTTAGTTCCTCTCTATATTTCTTCTAAGGCAGGGCTGAGTCACACAGCACTGGGCTTGTGCTGATATAAGGGCTTTCTGTAACCAAGGCGTAGTTTGTCCACAAGCCTGCAAGGAGGTTCATGTGATTTCTTCTGTTTATGTCCAGACTGTGGAGCTCACTGGGTAACCTTGGGGCAGTCACTAGCTCAAAGGTGCCTGATCTCATACACCACAGTTGTGAAGAAGAAGAAAAATGCTGTGTGCCTATATGAAACAATACACTACCCTGAGCTCTTTGGGATAAAAATGGGTGGGATATAAATGCAAATCAATCTATCAATCTCGACTTTTCAGTAGGTACTCACATTTGACTATTCCACTCCCTGCCACCCTTTGGGGGCCTCTGTGAAAAATTGTTGGCATGCACTGAAAGAAAACAACACCTAGGATCTATGAAGTTATTACTATTTTAATGCATGTACATAATCAAATGCCATTCTCTCCACAGGTCCTTAAGTTATCCATAGTTGTCCTCAAGGTAAATAAAAAGGTAGCAAGCTTCTCTTGTGCTGCCGTAGGAATTTGTGAAATGCTGACCTCTAGTGGCATTGAAGGAAATTTGATGTGTTGGTCTCTGGCTTTGTACTGAATCGTAGGCAACGCAGTGGATATTTTTAATTAGTGTATGGTTTGCCCTTTATTATGCTTTCGGATATTTAAGGACTTGTTATATGCTGAATGGTGGATAAAATCACTTGCATCCTATTGACTCTGCTGTTACAGCAGCTGAATCTCAAGGGCTGTCCACAGAATTTTCTAGTCCTGTTGTGTTGGATGAGTTTCAGTTGGTAAGGCTCGATGATGAAGGTTCTTGGATTGGTCAGGGTGACTACTTGTGCTCTGGACCCTTGCCCCTCTTGGCTGATAAAAATTAGCAGGGAGGGGACAGTTGGCTGGGCCAGGGAGGTGATTAATGCCTCCTTGCAGGGAGGAGTGGTCCCTGCCTGCTTAAAGGAGGCAGTGGTAAAACCACTCAAGAAACCCTTCCTGGATTTGGAAAATCTAAGTAACTATCTCCCTTTCTTGGACAAGATTCTTGAGTGGGTAGTCATGAACGAGATCTAGGCTTTCTTGTAGGAAACTGATTTTCTACATCTATTTCTATTAGGGTTTCGGCACAGAAACTGTTTTGGTCACGCTGTACGATGACCTCTGTCTAGGAGAGAGACAGGGGAAATGTGTCCTTGTTAATTCTCCTTGACCTCCTTGACCATGGTATCCTTCTGGAGTGACTGTCTGAGTAAGGGGTGGGTGGCATTGCTTTGTGGTGGTTCCAGTCCTACTTGGGACGGTTGTTTTTAGAGGCGATGTTTGGGGGGTGCTCTTGGGCCCTGTACAGCCTTCAATGTGGGTGTGATGGCCTGGGAATCTGATTCAGAGGCTGAACCTGAGGAATCCCAGCCTGCACAGGAGTCCCTGCCTCCAGGGCTGGCTGAGCCGGGGCAGGGGCTTGAACCTGAAGGGCCCTCACCTGTGCCGGATCCTCAGGAGCAGACACCAGCTGAATCCGCTCTGGCTCCGGAAGTGATCGAGGACCCATTGCCTGCAGGTGCTCCTCTCCCAGCCCTGTCTGGGTCCAGTAACCCTCCAGCCTCTCCTGAGCTGCAGAGGCTCAGGGCAGAGAGGCGGAGGGAACTAAGTTCTCGCAGGAGGAGTGCTCACCTCCAAGCCAGGAGAGGCGAGTCACCTGTGGGCCGCCCTATGCCTCAGAGGAGATAAATGCCAGCCTGCCCAGTCCCAGGTTGCGGGAGCAACATCGTTGGTTACCTGTTCCTGCCGGCACCCTGTCCTGTTTTCTGCCAGAGTTCCTGACCATGCCTGACTCCCTGCCTTGGACCCCACTTCAGCTTCGGACCAGACACGGACCATGCCGCACGGTAACACTCCCCCCCCCCCCGGGACCAGCACAGTGAGGTTCCTCAGGGTCTGATTTTATCCCCCATGCTATTTAACATCTACATTAAACCTCCAAGTGGGGTCATCCAACGTTTTGGAGTACGTTGTCAGCAATATGCTGAAGACACACAGACCTACTTTTCCTTTACATCTACAGGTGTGGCGGTGGAAGTGCTGGACAATTGTTTTGCCTCAGTAAAGGACCGGATGAGAGCAAACAAACTGAAGCTCAACCGAGATGAGACTGAGACACTGTTAGTGGGCGGTTCCCTTGATTGAACAGATAGGAAATGGCCTGCTCTTGATGGGGTTACACACCCTCTGAAGGAGCAGGTACACAGCTTGCGGGGGGGGGGGGGTCATTGCTGTGGCTGGAGACTCAGGTGGCCTCAGTGGTGTTCCATCGGTTTTGGGTGGTGGCCCAGCTTTGCCCCTCTCTGGACAGGAATAGCCTAATTTCTGTCACCTATGCTCTGGTAACCTCTAGGTTAGATTACTGCAATGTGTTAAGATGTGGGGCTACCTCTGATGACAGTTTGGAAACTGCAACTGGCACAGAATTCAGCAGCCAGGTTGCTCACCATGAAAATCCCTGAAACGAGAAGTAATTGACTATAGAATAACAAAAATCAAAAAATAAACTAGAATTAAACAAAGACATTACGAGATGCCGGCTAGAAAACTCGTTTCACTTATCTAATCAGTTTCCTCAGAAGGAAATAAAGAAATTATAAGATTTTAAGTGATATCAAACAAGCTCAAGAGCAGGGCTGAAAATGCTTCCTGGAGTTTACAAAAAAGGTATGAAAACTTCAATGACAACTTTTAAACATAGCCCTATTTAAGAGAATCCAGTAGTAGTGATAAGAAATTGAGGTTTTAAAGTTTCAAACAAACTCAAAAAAACAGGGCAGAAACTCAAAAAAGTTTTAAACATAACCCTATTTAAGAGAACCAAGCAGTAGTAATAAGAAATTGAGGTCTGAAGTTTCAAACAAACGCAAAAACTTTGACCTATGAAGCCTTAAATGGATCGCCCCTCCCCATATGAACCGCCCTGGACCCTGCGTTTGTCATCTGAGCCCATTTTTCATGTGCCTCCTCCACGAGAGGTCCAGAGGGTGGCAACACGAGAACAGGGCCTCTTCTGTGGTGGCTCCTCGCTTGTGGAATGCTCTCCCTAGGGCGGCTTTGCCTAGCACCTTTGTCACGTATCTTTAGGCACCACCCCTCTTTTCCCAGGTTTTAAACAATCTATGGCCTTTTAAACTGTGTGCGTGTGTGATGGTTTTATGATGATACGTATTTTTCTATTTCTATGCCTGTGCTGCTCAGATGAAGGGTGGTAGTAAAGGTAAAGGGACCCCTGACCATTAGGTCCAGTCGTGACCGACTCTGGGGTTGCGGCGCTCATCTCGCTTTACTGGCTGAGGGAGCCGGCGTACAGCTTCCGGGTCATGTGGCCAGCATGACTAAGCTGCTTCTGGCGAACCAGAGCAGCACATGGAAATGCCGTTTACCTTCCCGCCGGAGCAGTACCTATTTATCTACTTGCACTTTGACGTGCTTTCGAACTGCTAGGTTGGCAGGAGCAGGGACCGAGCAACGGGAGCTCATCCCGTCGCAGGGATTTGAACCGCCGACCTTCTGATCGGCAAGTCCTAGGCCCTGTGATTTAACCCACAGTGCGTCCTGGGTGGTATATTAATTTAATAAATAAAAACAATAATTATTAGACCAAGCTATGGGAGGGGAGGTTTGGACAAGCTGGGAGGAAATAACAAGGGCGGCAACGGGGGGGGGGGGGTGGTTTGAAGTGTAAAGACAGGTTTGTCAAGTGTCAAGGGAGGAGGGGTTGGGGGAAGGGGTTTGGCAAAGGAATACATACTGTATACATACATATGTGTGCACACACAGTAAGTTTGTATTAGCAAGTGCTTCAGTCTTACTTCACATTGGGTTGGTAGGATTTCATGCCAGATTTTTTCTCTCTACTTTTTTTTTTGGGAAAGTCTTACTTTGTTAGTACGCTGTAATATTGGGGGAAACTCACAACTTTTAAAGTACCGTACTTTCCTGTTACCCTGTCATTCTTGTATTTTTTTAAAAAAGCAACAATGACTATTTAAGAAAAAAACTCCAATACCATTTACTTTTACACTTTCAGAGTCAGATCTAGTCCTCAAACACAGTATTTCCCACACCTCCTCATCCTTCAGTCATATATTCTGTATTGCCTTAGAAACAGCCTTCCCACCTACTTCTTATTTCTTTCACTCTCACACACACCTTAGTGGCAATCTTGGAGTGAGCATTACATTTTGAAAAATAAAACAGGATTCTATGCTGTTATTGCAGTGCGAGTTCCTTTATGAAATGCTTTATGCTGATGACAGACTAACGTAGCGAAGTGCATGTAAGAATAAGCTCACAGACGAATCAACACAAGGAGAACTTTGACAATCAACATTAGTTAACTCAAACAATATTCTTCCATGGAGTCTGTTCACATTTTCAGCCGTGAGTCTCTAAAATGTACTCTTCATTTTGTGGAATCTCCTGTTGGTACTGCAGTATACATCGTCTCCTTGTGTAATCTTGTTTTCTCATCATTGGTAGTTTATTTAATTTGAATTTAAAAATTAAAGAAACTTAACTGGTGAGAAGACGGGATTCTTTTTCCATTTACAGCCAGATTGCTCCCATATATAGATAATGGGTTATAAACTTATGGCAGCCGGCAGCTGATTGGCTCCCATCAGTAATACAACTAAAGGCATGAGATCTTCTCATACATGCTCAACGTTCTGTGCTTCACTACTAATCCCTATGAAGATGTGGCCTGGGAAAATAAATAGGTTGCTCCCTGAGACATGCCTAGTTAAATTAGCCAACTTATCCATTTTCTTCCTTGGTTTGTACTGGAAATTATGTTTACATATTAGATACGTATGTATGAACAGGTGATTTGGGCATATGCTTCTAAGTAAACCAAACACAAGTATCTCTGAAAATGCTCAGCAGCTCAGATGATGGGTGAGGAAGAGTTCTATCCAGGAGCATAATTCAGACATCAACAGTAGCTTTGCAATTTGGATGTGTGCCATTGTGGGTCTAGATGAGTCTTCTGCTGCTTTGGCATTTTCCACTTTTGCTCGTGGCCCCATAAATTAGCAATGGAAAAGGCAACCCTAGGGATTTCTGCCTCGTGGAAAAAGGGCAAATTAAAATTTCTACATCAGACCCAGTTTTGAGACTCAAGACAAAGAAAGAAAATTGCTAAATGTTTACTGCACCCATTAAGGACAATTTGAAAAACACATGAAATCCTACTTGTAATGTCCTGTGGCCCAATATTTTCATTCATTAATGCATTCATCTACCACCTTTTAACACAAGCATTTCCCAGGTGGTTCACAGGATTCAAACTTGCCCAACTGTATCCCGATTCCAGGCCAAAAGCAAGCAGAGATCAGTGGCCTCACAGTCTGCATTATCCCTTTGTCCTTCAGCCTCACTCCAGGTAGCTGGGACTTCCCAAATGGCTCTGTCACTTGCTCAGGTGAGTAGTCCTATTTGCTGAGTGATTTGGGAGGGCTGTAATTTTCCCCTTTCAATGGACTTCTGGTCCAGCCTAGAAATACATTAATATGGTATTCCTGATAAGTGGAAACAAGTAAGTACCTGCTGTTCAGTATGAAATTCTTACACAGAAATCTGTGGCTGGCTCAGAAGATGGCTACTCTATAAAGGTACAATTCACTATTCCTGATTTGGCAAAACTAAACCTCCTGTGAACAGTGTACAGTTACTTCAACTATATATGATTGTAGATATATGTGACCACCATGCTTTTAAACGCTTTTCCCTTGTTGTTTTTCATTAAGCATAAATTTCACAGTTATGGAATTTCAATGTGTGTGGTAAGTTAAATGAAAAATATGAAACATTTCTTTGTTTTATTGCAGTCTCTATTTTTCTTCTTCCCAGAAAGAAAACCAGCTCTAGAAAATCTGTGTACAATCTTTTCCTCACTCCCACAGCAAGTGAGCAATATTATAGATCAGATTTGATTTGATTTCTGCTCATTCAGAAAGAGAATGTAAGCAAATGTGGGTTAAACTGGAAACAAATGGTTAAAGAAATGAAACATTGCTTTTTGTTCTTATTGCTTATTGTTCTTTGGTAACTGAAAAATCTTCAAATAAAATAATAAAAACATTTTAATCAAGAAATCCCTATAGTGGTCCGTTAAAACCAATTGCCGTACGATAAATTACAAGTAAGATTGTTGAGGGTGTTTTCTGAACAGTTGATTTTTTTTCCTCACTTGCTTTTACAAATGTTACTTTTGCTATAAATCTTTTTCAGCAAAACACACACCCTAAAAAGTGTGATCCTGAAATTAGATATGCCATAACTACACAGGAGACTGCAAGCAGCAGTCATTGAAACCTGAAAGATCACCAAGATAACGATGTACAGTCGACAAACCGCAGTATCTGAAAAACAAGAGAAACACCATGCAGGCTTATTTGAAAGGAGGGGGCACAGGCATTCTTTGCTGCCGCTTTCACAGTTTTCATTCTATGCTAACAATTGTAATATCCATATTTTTGTTTAACTGTGACTGTGACTGGGATACAGAAGGCTTTAATTGGTTAAAAGGCTACCCAGAAATATTAATAAATTATGGCTCAAAGTTCTGCATCCAACCCTGATATGATGTGGCTATTATAGGCATTTTTTAAATTATTATTTCAAGAAGATTTGAGAAGGGAAGCAGCATTAGTCACTGTGGCATTCGAACAAATTTATTATGGCATAAGCTAGTCTTCAAGGTGGCAAGGAACCTTAAAGTCAACAATTTAAAAAGCACTTGTAGATCTAAGCCATGAGTGATCAGTCCCAGGCACAGTGAATGTATTAGGCCACCCAAGCAATTTTTTTGCCCGCCCCCTCCCCCAAGACTCGACAGATTTTGGAAGTAATGAAGGCAAAAAGAAAAAAAAAAGTCGACATAGCACTTGAGTGGGCAGAAAGATTTATAACCAGTCCAGCACCTTGATGGGGATTCAATTTGCCTCTTTCCTTGCAATCAGATCAATTGTTTGTTGAGCATGGAGAGAGCCAAGACTCTCTGCAGTTGATATGTGCAGGTCAGCCGAGGAGATGGGCGATGTGTACCTATTTACATGTGAGCACACAGGAACGTGGGGTGGTCACCACTACTTCTGCCAAGGGTTGGCCAAGGCTGAATGTAGCCCTCGGGTCCATAAAGGAGATCTGATCTGGATCCAGCCCATAGACAGTGTGCATACACGTAGCCTATGTATGGACTGATTTGAGCCAAGATTCGCTGCGACTCATACAGAACATACTCTGAATGCCAATGCTCAGTCACGGAAAACAAAACAATGCCTTGCAGCATGGACAGAGTTCACCTAAAATGCATAAAGATTCCACCTAAAATGCATACACTGCAGGTGGACTTTAGCCCTGGTACTTCTTTCTTGGTTAAGATATAGAGCAAAGCACATACCAACATGCGTAGCCTTCAACCTTTCAGACAGGGACTCATCTTTAATCCAGTACTTGCCCTCCCTTCTTCTTTCCCTTTTAAAAAGTGACAAGAGGCAACAATAGTTGTGGCTGCTGTGCAACCTATTTTCAGTTAAAACCCACCAGCAGAATACCAATGATACATTATTTCTATCTAGCATTCTATGCCTGATCCATGTTTTCTTAGAAACCTGAGATATTATGGGAAAAAAATTGTGGTGAGTGCAATGTTACCAAACTAGTTCATTTTTATTTCCCCTATTCCCATATTTTGAGTGAATTTATAACCATTTTTTTATTAGATGTATATGGTCAATCTACTGTGACTTGCCAATATTGCTCTTAATTTTTTTAGTATCCCTGTTTAGCTACATGGATGACTTAAAGGTTGAGAAAGGTAGAATGGAGATTAACATTTTTCAGAAATGTTAACAGACTCCTCTGAACAAGATCATCACAGTCTTCTCTCCCTTTAATGAAATCACATGGCTAAGTAATTCTTCACATTTCTTAGAGCTGTGATGAAGGAGATGAAAGAAATGTTCAAAAACGTTAAAGATTAGAAAAAGGAAAGTGATGCAAGATTGGAAAACCTGTATTTTTTTGCAAAAAGAGCCATAGTACACACTTTTTTTGTTTCCTCCTGTTCCTAGTTATTAGGAATGGTGAAATATTTTCTGCTGATTTTGTGTTGTTGGGTGTGGGTTTGTTTTTTTGGGGGGAGGGGAGAAACCACAGAATTTGTCAAAATAAATATTGAATACAACCTATTTGTACGATTGAAAGTACTCTTCAAGTGCAATCTGGCCAGTACAAATCACCATTCAAGAGTCAGGTAATTCCAGTGCCATCCATCATTTCTGCTCTGATATGTCACATGTGAAGAGTCAGCTTATTCTTCTGGATTTAGACATTCAGAAGTCTATCCAGTCAATGGCTGAAGTCTTCTTCTGGGCAGCACACCAAACGTGAAAAGTCAAGTCCTTCGTGCAGGCACTACTCAGTGCTGGAGCAGAAAGTTGGTGGCTACGTTAAGGTCATTATTTGAAGCCCTCAAAGCTTCCAGAGCATCCAGTCGGGAAAATCCCATTTCCATGAGCCGTGCGACCTTGCAGAAAAGGAAAGAGACAAAAAGAGGTCTTTATCTGGAATTTCAGCTAAGCAGTCCAGATAATTGCATGCTTTAAAAAATGGTTAAGAATAGGTAAATAGTATAAGATAGGACTTTGGCTGCCTCATGGGAAGAAACCACTCTGTAGCTCCTTGTCCAATGTCCATGCCTGTGTTAAACCAGTTTCTGGAGGCTGATGCTGGGAAAAGGAGGGGTCTTATCTAATGTGATCTGGGGCTTTTCACTGTTAGTAACAAGGGAAGGGAGGCACTGAGGTGGTTACCACACAACCAGAAAAGTGTGAGAACCCAGCCTTAGTTTTCAGGTCTTTTCTCTTAAGTGCTACATTCTGAGGTAGTGAGATTTTCACATGGAGTGGTTGCCCCCGCCCACCCTGGTTTAAACTGAAGCTATAGTCCAGGGGTCAGCAAACTTTTTCAGCAGGGGGCCAGTCCACCGTCCCTCAGACCATGTGGTGGGCCAGACTATATTTTGAAGAAAAAAATAAAAATAAATGAATTCCTATGCCCCGCAATTAACCCAGAGATGCATTTTAAATAAAAGCACACGTTGTACTCATGTTAAAACACCAGGCAGGCCCCACAAATAACCCAGAGATGCATTTTAAATAAAAGGACACATTCTACTCATGTAAAAACATGCTGATTCCTGGACCATCCGTGGGCAGGATTTAGAAGGCGATTGGGCTGTATTCGGCCCCCGGGCCTTAGGTTGCCTACCCCTGCTATAGTCCTATCACAGAGGTGTATTGCCTCAAAAAGGGAACATGTAAATTTGGTTTCAGAGATGCACTGTACGAAAATCTTGAAATTGGAGGAAACACTGTTTAAAATAAGGTTATCCACAGCTTGGAATCTACTTCCTTATCACAAGAAAGCTGTCATTATCCAAGTTCTCAGTTGGAAGCAAATGTAAAACCATTTTGGACGGTACTATATAAGGACTTGCTGAATGCCTTTTCTCTTTTAAAAAATGTGTCATGGGTGTGCTACCTGTATTTCCAAGGAACATTTAATGAGGCCCTTAACTAAACCCGCTGTAAACAAAGTTGTGATTCTAACACGCATTGTTCCAGCTCCAATGCTCATAACAAAAGGAAGAAGGGCCATTGGCTTTTGATGAACTGTGTGCATTTAATCTCAGTTATTCAGGGAGTGATGTTGCTGTTAAGATCTAGATAGGCCTGCTGCTTTGCATGGTGGAATGGACATGTTTAAATCAGAAAACAAATTTCTAAATGAATCAACATTTCCAGACTGATGGCCTGAGTACTTTTAAAGAACAGAGAATGATCAGTATTTGTCACAGTCCTGATTTTCATTTTTTCTTACGCAGTTATAGAAATGAATCAGAGGGACAGGTGAGTCAGGGAACCCCCACACCAGCTCATCAACTGCCATTTGGCTCCTGGCCTGCTTTTCTTTCCACCAATGGCCACCTACCAAGCAGTGAGCCCACCCACCCCACCCCACCATCCATGATCTCCGCTGGGTCCAAGTGCTACTCAGCTCCCACTCCTCCTAAAATTGTCTCATGCAATTCCAGTCTTTGTCCTGTACAAGTTCAAGTCTAATGTTTGTAAGAAAGGAAAGAAAGGCCATTGTACCTTTTGTTGTTCAGCTGTGTGTGCACACTTCTGTGTCCTACACCTGCTATACAAAACCTGCTCCATGTGGCTGACGGGAGCCACAGTGGGAACAGACAATGCAAAATCCCCACTATCAACTCTCTATTCTCTGATTGGGTACTACGCTGCTAGGAAGGGAGCATAGAAAGTTATGGAAGTGACCTTAATTAAGCAGAATTGTCTAATACGCCACATAACCATGTTGGCTCTCCCCATCACCAGCACAACCACACATATCCTTACCTGTTCTTCAGAAACTTCAGCTGGAGGTAGCACCTCAGGTTCTGTCTGGTGATTATCCTGATAGTTTGCATTACGTCGATGGCGTAAAGGAGGAAAGAGACGATTCCAGTTGATCATTCCACCCTGTAAACAAATATCCCCCAAATTGCTATTGTTTAAACACAAAACTGGCAAAACGACTGTTATGACTGAAGAGGCAATCAATCTCTGCCACACAAAATGAAGCATTACATGGTTTGAGACCAGGATATTAAAGGACTGCCTATTTCCATATCAACCTGTCTATACCATGTCATCTTCGTTGGAGGCCCCACTATGCATCCCACTAAATCAGGGGTCAGCAAACTTTTTCAGCAGGGGTCCAGTCCACTGTCCCTCAGACCTTGTGGGGGGCCGGACTACATTGGGGGAGGGAGAATGAATTCCTATGCTCCACAAATAACCTAGAGATGTCTTTTAAATAAAAGCACAGATTCTAGTCATGTAAAAATACCAGACAGGCCCCACAAATAACCCAGAGATGCATTTTAAATAAAAGGACACATTCTACTCATGTAAAAACACGCTGATTCCTGGACCATCCGTGGGCCGGATTTAGAAGGCGATTGGGCCGGATCCAGCCCCCGGGCCTTAGTTTGCCTACCCATGCGCTAGATTCAGAAGCATGACTGCGAGGCAGGGTATTTTCTATTGTGGCACCCAGCCTGTGGAACCCTCCCTAGAGAGAGGTTGGCTAGATTCTTGCAGTTAAGCTTCATGTGTATGAGTGGAACTTTATTATTATTATTATTAATTCACAGACCTTTTAGTATGTGGATTAAATCTGTATCCGTTTCTTTTATTGCACTCTTGGTTTTCATGTAGAAAATTGTTTTTAATCATTCACAGTGTTTCTATTGTTAACTTGTTATATTTTCTTTTGTAAACCGCTTCAAATTTATTTTACAGTGGTACCTCAGGTTAAGTACTTAATTCGTTCCGGAGGTCCGTACTTAACCTGAAACTGTTCTTAACCTGGAGCACGATTTCTGTTCTCATCCTGAAGCAAAGTTCTTAACCTGAAGCACTATTTCTGGGTTAGTGGAGTCTGTAACCTGAAGCGTATGTAACCTGAAGCGTATGTAACCCGAGGTACCACTGTATAATGAAAAATGAGGAAGAAAAAATAAATACATGAAGACTGGTCAGAAAACTTGTAAGAATGATGTAAAATGTACCTCAAAATAAACCTTGTGTTCTGAAAGTAGTTTAACATCCCTAACTGCCAATGGTAATTCCCATCCTATGATTGGCTCATGTTTGTCCCAGTGTCAAACATTCCATTCCATGTTGTTTCAGCTTGTTCGATACTGGAGAGCTGGCATGCAATATGAGATAAAATTCCCATTGTTTTGACCATTACATGTAAAGTGAGCAGTGTTTGAAAGTGGGATAGAATAACTAGGAGCCAAATGGCTCCTGGGACCTGGGTTGTGGGCACCAAAACAGAATACCTAGTCACCGTTTGGGGGGAGGGGAGGGGGTCAGCAATACTTTTTATTTATAATTTTGATAAGCATGAACTAATACACTGAGGTCCTGCTCCGAGGGCCTTCCGGTGGTTCCCTCACTGCAAGAAGTGAGGTTATAGGGAACCAGGCAGAGGGCCTTCTCAGTAGTGGCACCTGCCCTGTGGAATGCCCTCCCATCAGATGTCAAGGAAACAAACAACTATCTGACTTGCACCCAAAGCAACAGTTACTGTATTTGTAAGATAAAGTGACTAACTACTACTACCACCACCACCACTACTACTGCTACTACTAATAATAGCAGCCCCTTAGCTCTTCCCTGGTCATTCTGTTGAAGTGCTGTGCTAAGCCACAATTTGACTTAAGTGTGTTGTCCAAACCTAGGGCTCATTTAGCTTCCGCCAGACAAACCATAAGTTGTAACCAAGGTTTGGCCTATGGTTTACAGCTCATGGCTTGTCTAGCAAAGCTAAGCCCTGTCTGATTCCTTATGTTCCACCTCAATCATTAAAAGACTCTAATGGGGGACTGAGGTTTGGTTGATCATCACCAGGGTCTAAGACTTTATTGTGGTGTGGTAAGCCCTGCCCTGTGAACATCTTTTGAAAACTTTTCTTTTCTTTTCACAGGCACTTACAATATGATTTTTTTAATTTAAAAAAATCAGGTTTTTTGATGTTTTACATGTGTTTATGGATATTGTCAGGGGACTGCCATCGGAACAGGGGAGGAAGCCAGGGGGCTACAGAGAGCCTCCGGCGCTCCTGAGGAGCAGCACCTCGTCCGGCGGTAGAGCTTGAAGATGCTACTGAGAGCCCAAGCACCTCACCTAGCCTGGCTGGCCAGGAGGCAGACATGCCGTTTCCATTGCCTAGCTTACGCAGATGGATGAAACGTAAGGAGTGAAGGTGGAGATTTGGGGTGCCTAAGTTATTACGTTGGGGGAGAAACCGGAAGGGGCGACTCCCGGAATCTGCAAGCGACTAAGACGCACATGAACTTTGTGTTTCTGCACTGTATATAGTTTGCACCAATAAAACCTGCAAAAGACAGGTCGGAGTCCTGCCTGGTTACTCACAAGCAACCACCACCAGCACCTGACAGATATCTTTGTTGATTTTTATTGGTGTATATTGTATTCTGTCTTGCTATATTTTTATGAATGAGTGGATTATAAATTCATTCATTCATTCATAAATAAGCAAGCAAGCTCAAGTTCAGATGGCAAGCTAAGGCAAATCATGGCTTAGATCAGTGCAGCAGCAAAATGACCAAGGAGGAGCAAAATGGTCACAACCTCCTCTCTGAGAGCCTACACATGCGACACCACAATTTTGTTGGGTATTATGTGCAAATAAGGGCACTATGGTTGTTTTAAGAGCTTATTTACTAGAAATAAATCTGAAGCAACTTCTACCTAGGTGGCACCAGCAATTCCTTTCCCTTCTTTAGCAAATTTGACCTCATTAAAAGTTGCTATGTCCATTTTTTTTCCAGATTTGCAAGCAAACAGGCGTATTCGACCCTTTTCCTACCTTAACTCTTCCTGTTATTTTTAGCATCTGCATCATTGAACTGGCACCTGACTTCCACTAGTGGCAAGTTCTGGTCTACATTAGTTAGAAGGTCCTTGAAAAATATTTGATTATTTTTAAGAACTTACGTTTTAATTATTCCCCATGGTGTGCGTATGTATATCTCAGAGGCAGACTGGGTTTATTCTCCCTTCCTCTCAGATTTGTTACAAGATT
The DNA here is from genome assembly GCF_951804945.1 of Podarcis cretensis. Lineage (NCBI taxonomy): Eukaryota > Metazoa > Chordata > Lepidosauria > Squamata > Lacertidae > Podarcis > Podarcis cretensis. The sequence goes on from NC_137173.1 coordinate 85,930,836, forward strand.
CCTTCCTTTCCTGTTTCTATAGGAATGTGGTTTCCTTCCTGCTGAGCCTATCAGTTGTGTTTCTCAGCAAGGTTCCTTCTTAAAAGGAATCTATTTTTGTCTACTTTGATTGTTTTTGTTTTCCTTTGGGTGGTGATTTTTCTTCCCTCTGCTGTCTAATGGCTTGTCTGAATTAAAAAGTAACTTAATGTTCCTTTTCAGCCTTTTAAAAAAATGGATGGCCTAATCTTAAAACTCGCTTCGCCTTATTTGTAGGCTCACATAATCCTAACTATGGCACATGCCACAGGGGGACAAAACATGGTTGCCATCATGTCAGCATCACCAGGGCCTTAGGTTGGCAGATATGACAAAATAAAGTTTCAGAGTGCCCACTTTGTACATCACAGAGTTAATTGCTTACCATTAATGCACCTATCTGGGCTGTTCTGTTCCTTTTTACTAACACGGGGGGGGGGGGGGGGGAACGACCCACAATTCTCTGCTGGGTGTTCTGTCTGAGCTAGTGATCGTACAGTGGTACCTTGGGTTAAGTACTTAATTCATTCCGGAGGTCTGTTCTTAACCTGAAACTGTTTTTAACCTGAAGCATCACTTTAGCTAATGGGGCCTCTTGCTGCTGCCGTGCTGCTGGAACACGAATTCTGTTCTCATCCTGAAGCAAAGTTCTTAACCGGAGGTACTATTTCTGGGTTAGTGGAGTCTGTAACCTGAAGTGGATGTAACCTGAAGTGGATGTAACCCGAGGTACCACTGTACCACTCCGAACAAACCACAACGACAAGCCAAAGTTTGTTCTTGGCTCACCATTAATAGTGTGCTTAAAGTGAAACAAACCCTAATTTCTAGTTCAGCTGTGAGTGGCTCATGCATGGTAAACGGTTAACTATGGTTTACTAGGATGTGCAAACACAGCCATTGTCATTTAGTGCTCCCCATCTTTGAAACGGACGCGGGTGGCGCTGTGGGTAAAACCTCAGCGCCTAGGGCTTGCCGATCGCATGGTCAGCGGTTCGAATCCCCACGGTGGGGTGAGCTCCCATCTTCGGTCCCAGCTCCTGCCCACCTAGCAGTTTGAAAGCCCCCTTAAGTGCAAGTAGATAAATAGGTACCGCTTTATAGCGGGAAGGTAAACGGCGTTTCCGTGTGCTGCGCTGGTGCAGGCTCGCCAGAGCAGCTTTGTCACGCTGGCCACGTGACCCGGAAGTGTCTCCGGACAGCGCTGGCCCCCAGCCTCTTAAGTGAGATGGGCGCACAACCCTAGAGTCGGACACGACTGGCCCGTATAGGCAGGGGTACCTTTACCTTTATCTTTGAAACAGAAATAATAGTGACCTAATGCATAGAGCTTTGACAGGATGAGATAAATATTACTGAAGTTGCACTAAAATAATTAGGAATAGTCATGCTAACAGTGTGGTATATTAGCGCCAGGTTACTGGAGGGTGTTACGTACATTACAATTTAATGAACACTCCCTCCCCCAAAGTAAGAAAGACTTGAACCCCCCCCCCCCGTGTTCTTGTGTGTGTCTGTCTGTCTCTCTCCACCCCATTCAGATAGCCCGAAAATAACTTGGAAATGAGCAGCACAGAAACCTCTGTTCTCTTAAGTTCATTTAGTGCCTTTCTATTTTCTCTACTGTGAAGAACAGCTGGTTGATTTGGAGCTTTAATAGCCTGCCTCATTTCAAAAATTCCAGCAGCTTTCAGAGATGAGTAAAATTACAAGTCATTAGTAAAGATGAGCAAAATCAGTTCCTATCACTCTCTGCAGCTGTGCGGAATTAACGAAAGAAGAATATCCCTCTTCTTTAGCAGTGAGAAAAAGAGACTACATAAAGGCTGCAATCCTACACGCTGCTCTGGGGAAAAGACCCACTGAACACAATGGGCCTTACTTCTGAGGAAAGATGCACAGGTCTGTGCTGTAAATATACTAATTCTGTTCTTACCTCTGTCACGTTTTTCTTTATAGCTCTATGAAGATTTTTATGAGTTGGTAAGCAGGTGATTTTTTAAAATAGTTTTTTTTAGAGAGAACTGTTAAGAACAGCAGTTGCCTTTCTTTCCAAGGAGATTACTGTCCCCTCATCCTGTGCATTACTGATTTCAGGAACTCTATTAGTTCACCAGGTTTTTAACTGCATTGGTTAATTTTATGTATTTCTGCATTGTGGGCTTGTGTTTTCCAAGAAAGCAGGGTAGGAATCAAATGAATTAATCATTTATCTTGATGAAGGGTAGTATATACATTTAATAAATAATAATGAGTAATAAAATTAAAAATATAATATAGGACTAACATATATTAACTTCAATTGTACTGTCTAACCTTCCGACAGGCAAAAAGCCCCCTAGAATAAAATTTGCTTTACAAATATCTTAAAAATGAGGAGGGGGGAAGAAGGAGAAAATGGCCAGTTGAATTTCTTCAGACAAATAATTCCAAAATGTGTGTGCCCCAGTTATGATAGTCTTACATCTATGAACAGACAATCTTAAATTGCAAAAGAAGAGAAGGCAGGTCATATCATCATTTTAGCAGGTTAAAGGTAAAGGGACCCCTGACCATTAGGTCCAGTCGCAGATGACTCTGGGGTTGCGGAGCTCATCTCGCTTTATGGGCCGAGGGAGCTGGCATACAGCTTCCGGGTCATGTGGCCAGCATGACTAAGCCGCTTCTGGGGAACCAGAGCAGGGCACGGAAACAGTTATTTGAGTCTAAAAACAAATAAGGAACAATTTGAACCCAGAAGTTCTAAACTTGCCTCTGCCTTGAACTCTTTGGAAAGCCTCTATCTCTTAGCCACTTACAGGGTTGGTGTAAGATTTCCTGAGATAATGTATGTCAAGTGCACGCCCTTTACCCAAAGAACATAGGGCAGGTTACATAAAAGATAAAAAAAAGTATAAGAACTACAGAACCTAAAATCACCGGAAAGACAGCAGTGCACCAAGACAGTACATCGGGTAGAGTCAACTAAAACCTCAACTCCACGAAAGCCTGGGCAACAAGGTGCATTTGCTGACCTGCTGATTAAAGATGGACCATGTTTGTGCAAGACGCATTTCAGTGCAAGATGTCGTTTAAACAGGATACTATGCAAATCCAAACCATTTGTTCTTATTATTGAGACATCAAATGCTCCCCTTCCTGTGCCTGTGAAACATCCTCCAAACTGTGACCTTCATTTACCATCATACGATCAGTTAATATAAAGGAAACAAGAGTAGGAGGAATATTTGAGAAACTGATTTTATCGCTGGCATGCTTAGTTAAGGCACCTCAGGTGACAGAGTTGTCAGCCTGGAGTACTGCTGTTAAAGTCAGGCATTGAGAAAAAACACTTCCCACATCTCCCTTGCCCTACAATGGCTTAGCAATGACGCTAGAAAGGGGCATGATATCGATGGGAAAGAAGAACAAAAACGGGATAATGGTGCTAAAGAAAAAAGAACAAACTTGTGGCCATTAACTCGTTCTTGTTATTTTTCTTTTTTTTTTTTCTTTTCTTTTTTGTCAATACTTTTTATTCAAACTTTACAAATACGCAAACCCATATAAATGTACACTGTACAATTCATCATATCAATAAACATAACAATATACATATAGATAAATTATAATTAATATAAGTAAATTATAATTGATTTACATAATATATTTATCTCTTCCCCTATTTAAAAAAAAAAAAAAACCACTTCATATTTGGGCTCTTATTGAGTCCTGGACTCCCCTCCACCCTATTGGTAAGTATCGAATAAATCCTACAGTCACGTATTTTATCTTGATCTTAAATATTAGACATTCTCTGTTAGAGTTATTACAACACCGCCAGTGCCCTCTACAATTTATTATCAATGTACTTCCAATATTTACTCCAATTTTTATGAAATTTTTGTTCATCTTGGTCTCGTATTCTACCCGTTAATCTAGCAAGTTCGGCATATTCCACCATTTTAATCTGCCAGTCACTTATACTAGGTATAGTTTCTGTTTTCCAATTTTGTGCCAGCATAATTCTTGCGGCTGTGGTGGCATAAAGGAATATTATCTTATCTTCTTTTTTAATCTCTTTACCCAACATTCCTAGCAGAAAGGCTTCAGGTTTTTTAGGAAAAGTATATTTGAGAATCTTTTTAAGTTCATTATAGATTAATTCCCAAAATCCTTTCACTTTATTACATAGCCACCACATGTGGTAGAAATCGCCTTCTGCCTCGCCACATTTCCAGCATTTTCTGTTCTTTAACCTGTAAATTTTAGCTAGTTTCACCGGTGTATGATACCACCTGTATATCATCTTCCACATATTTTCCCTCAATGCCGTACACGCCGTGAACTATTATTCCATAGTTCTAGCCACCTTTCAAAATCAATATTGTAACCCACGTCCATCGCCCACTTTGTCATTGCCTCCTTCACCTCCTCATCTTTAGTGTACCACTCCAGTAATATATCATATATCTTAGATAATGTTTTACTCTTTCCCTCTACCACCTCCACGTTGAACCTAGATTTTTTATCTTCAAATCCTGATTTCTTTTTATCTTCAATTAACAAACAATTCACCTGGTAGTATTGCAACCAGCTAGTGAATAAATTCTTTGTCTCCTCATATGGTCTGAATTTAAAACCTTGTTCTGATTTGATTATAAGTTCTTCATAAGTAGGGTTCTTCTCTTCCATATTAGTTTTCTTAATAGTTAACACCTCTATTGGTGAAACCCACCAGGGGGTCTTCCTTTCCAAAAGATTTTTATTCCTCTCCCATACCTGGAATATTGGACCCCTAAAAATATGATTCAGGAAGCCCCGATGTGCCTTCACCTTTTCATACCACAGGTACGAGTGCCACCCGAACCTGTTGTCGAAGCCCTCCAAAACTAATAATTCTCTGTTTTCCAATCTTATCCAATCTTTTAACCACAGTAGACATGCCGCTTCATAATACAGACTCAGATCCGGCAGGGAAAAACCCCCTCTTTCCTTTCTATCTACCAGTATTTTCATTTTAATTCGCGGTCTTGTTATTTTTCTACACATAATAATGAAACAAAAATTGGTCGAATGACTGCTGACCATTACGTCCAGTCGCGGATGACTCTGGGGTTGCGGTGCTCATCTCGCTTTACTGGCCACATGACCCAGCTTCCGGTTCACGTGGCCAGCATGACTAAGCTGCTTCTGGCGAACCAGAGCAGAAGGTCAGCGGGATTCGAACCACCGACCTTCTGATCGGCAAGCCCTAGGCTCTGTGGTTTAGACCATAGCGCCACCCGCATCCCTCCAACCGACAGTAGGCTGACACAAAAAGATGTTGAGCCAGTTCGCACATCATGATAACTCGTAGATAAAATAAGCAATGGTTTGATGCTCCTGCAACTACACTTGTTCACATGTAATGGGTTTAGCATTACATGTGAACAAGTGCTCACAGTTCATTTCCCTCAAACAAACCACAAGTCCTAGGTGAAGAAACACCCTTGGTTTCTGCTCATGCTTTGTTTGGAGGGAAACAAAGCACAAGTGCTTGTTCACACGTAATGCTAAGCCCGTGCTGCAGTTTGTTTCCTCCTGGCTGGAGAAAGGCAGGAGGGAGCAAAGTGGGCATGATTGAGCAGCATGTATTATTTTCAAATATGGTTTAATGTGTCGTGTGCCCCAGACCATTACACATCAGTTCCTAAGGAAAGAGTGACGGCTCTCTGAATAAGGCGACAGATATTCATTAACCTTAAGTCTCAAGTCTGTGGAAAGAACTCCTCAAATCTCTTCTTCAGATTAAAAAAAGGAAAAACCCTAATAACAGACTTCCAACCAGGGGCTTTGAACAGCTGTCTGCATATCACTAACCTTTTGTAGAGCCTTCATAGATCATGAAGCCAACCAGATTTTATTCTTAAGTGTGCTACTCACACTTTCCCAAATTCACCATGAGTAGCATAATGGCCAGTCCCCACTTCATAGGCCTGGAATGGGGAAGAGACATTGTGCAACTGGATTTGCTCCTCTATTTGAGAATTTAACAAATGCTCATATGCTTTAGCATTAGATAGGAGCATGGATCCCTTAGCGAACAAAGAAAAAAATAGGGATATACTCAGACAACAATATTCACTTCAGGCACTGACTGATTCAGTGCTTCAGAAAACAGCTCAATTTGGTTTAGACTGATTGGGTCTGAATCCCAGTCTGAAAAATCCAACACTTTACGTTTCCCCATTCACTATTATGAGGAAATAACAAAATGGCTATAACATTCTTCTGTTAGGCAGAATTGGATGAAACCTACAGATATAATAGTAGCTCTTCTTGGGCAAACTGCAGAAATATAAGTCCAGAAAATCAGAGGAAAAGCTCCTGAATTTTTAATTCCAAACATCTACTTTGTCTCTTCGTCACCACTTGTTATGCCCTCTTTTCAGTTTTCTAAACAAAGAAGCCCCCAAAACAATCTCTTTATCATTCTGGTTCCCATTTTCTGTGCTTTTTCAAACTCTGTGATATACTTTTGAGACTGGATGATACCAAATGCTGCCATGCCATGGATTTATATATTTACAAAGCAACCTGGTAAAGCCAAGATGGAAAGTGTCTGATCCCTGTTTTTATTTTGAACCAAACACAAAGTTTGGGAACAGATTGATCATATGACCTTTGTCTAAAAAACAGACAAACACTGTTGAACCAGCTTTTCCAACCTAACTTAAAGCTTATATATCTCACAATAGAAATGCAGACAGATTGTTAACCAATAATGGAAGAATACTGACAATGTTTATAGAGGGAGAAAATAAATCAACCAATTTAAACACCCTGCTAGAGTTTCACAAATATTCCTTCATGTTAAAGGGGTTGTGTGCAGTTGCTATGGCAATCTTACTTTTCATATCCCTGCTTTCATTTAGATCTTGGTTCCTACTGGAAAAAACACTGTTGGTCAAGACAGTCAGTGGGAAGGAGAACATTGGGAAATTGAGCAAATTAAAGAAGAAGGGGCCTCGGGAAATGTATTTGTAAGGGGAAGTGTGTAGGCGGTTTCACCACCTTGATAACAAGCATTGCAGAAGACACTGCCCTCAAAAAGGTTTATGCAAACCTCTCAATTCTGGCAGCTTCTCCAGGATATAGACTGACCCACTGAAGGCACAAATTTCCCTCCAAGTTTGGGCTAGTCAAGAAGATGTGGGTCTTGCTCATGCCCCGTCTTTGAATGTCATGCCACTTATATCAAGAGATGACAGAAAACAGGAGAGGGTTCTCAGTCCATATTGGCCTCATATCATGCAATGGGGAAAGAAAAATTAAGCACCATCAATGTGAATTGTGCACAATAAAATGGAAATGAAAAACGGAGAGGTCTGTTTTATATTACAACTGTGGCATCTGCAGGCCATACTCAAACAAGCTGAATGTATGTTGCTGGTCATGTTTTTGGGTGTACTTATATTTGCATAAGGTATTCAGACCTATTAACTTTTTTATCATATGTTTCTTATATGTTTCAACTAGTCTTAATCCTTCTACCTCTTTGAATGAGGGAAAGGGGGGGTGGAATCATTAAAGAACTGAGAAAGTCCACTTAGGGGGCCCTCTCCACCACTTCCTGCAGGGTCAAGGGCCACTTGGAGAATGCTTGGTGGGGCCCCTAGCTATTCTCTTCCAACAATGCCCCTTGCTACATCATAGTGTGGATTCATTTCAGAGGGACTACTGGGTGTGGGGTACACAGTATCAACTAGAGGCCAGCCACTGAGAGGAGTTCTGCTATATAGCCCCCTCCCCAAATGTCCACAAACCTTTGCCCCCTGAAATAGTCACCCCTAGTTTCACTACCTCTTTTGGCACCTGGCGTGCCAAATTTTAAATCCAAAGCTTAGAAAAGCAGCCCTTCAGCCCAGCCGTAAATATAGATATATCTAAGTACCTATAAGGGACGCGGGTGGCGCTGTGGGTTAAACCACAGAGCCTAGGACTTGCCGATCAGAAGGTCGGCAATTTGAATCCCCGTGACGGGGTGAGCTCCCATTGCTCGGTCCCTGCTCCTGCCCACCTAGCAGTTTGAAAGCACGTCAAAGTGCAAGTAGATAAATAGGTACCGCTTCGACGGGAAGGTAAACGGCGTTTCCGTGCACTGCTCTGGTTTGCCAGAAGCGGCTTAGTCATGCTGACCACATGACCTGGAAGCTGTACGCCGGCTCCCTCGGCCAATAAAGCGAGATGAGCGCCGCAGCCCCCGAGTCGGCCATGACTGGACCTAATGGTCAGGCATCCCTTTACCTTTTAAGTACCTATAGCCCTGTAGTCCCAAGTCCAGCCTCTAGGAGGAAAAGATGTTCTGCCAAGGACTGGGAGACCCTACCACTGCCACCACCCTCTGCCACATCCCTACAAAAACCACACATTTCTGGGGAGTCTTGGGGGCAGGGAAAGGGGACTTTGTGAGAGGTACTTCTCAAGTATCCTTGAAGGTTCGCAATGGTTTCAAATGCATAGAAAGCCTTGACTCTTTTGGGGGCTGCTTAGCATCCCTCGATCTAGATAAAACAAATTACGCTCTACAAATAAGCTAAATCCCCCAGGCAATATATTTTCTTTACCTGCTGCTGTCTTTGATGCCTCATCTGGGCAAACTGAGACATCAAGATTTGCCTATCCAATAGCTCCATTCTTTGTTGCCTCTGTATGTCCACAGTTGCTCCCATTCCAACGCTTATCTCACTGGATGGCTCCACAGATGAGAAAATTGGTTCAAGAGTCCAAGCAAATATTCTTGCCACACCACTGGGTACACAAAGTACATGGTACACTTTTAGCACAGTGCTGCTGTAGCACATTCCAGAAATCTGAAAGCAAAAATAATCAACAATTCTTAATATGCAGTTTTAAGAATGCCAATTGACTAGCAAAATTTGGATAACATTTATCTGACCAATTAGCTTTAATGACACATCATTACCTCATAACCGGATGTGAATTTCAAAAGGTTATTTTTAATGTGAAAGCAAAACTCCAAAGATGACGAATTCTGTCTCACACATGGTTCCAGATTTTACTGAAGCACAAGTATATCACAAAGAATATGGTTCTGGCAAGTAATACAAAGAAGAACCAACTATTTGAATAACTGTCCAACTAAATGTGGGCAGGCAAGATGAGAAATTAGGAGGGAAGTTAGTTATCTATTCCACAGCAGACTCTACTTGGGAACTTCACAAGGAAAATGTTTACAAATGGCACAAATCACCCATTTCTCTATGCAAAGACAACAACAGGCCCCACTTGCTCTAGAAAAGGTAATTTTCCTCCATCTAAGTCATAACTGTTTAATCATTACAACATAGCAAAGAAAGAAGTTACATCATCCAACAGGTTAATAATATTGCTTGTCCAAATTAATAAATTTATGCCTGGTTTTTACTACAATTACATTATTTTCTTATCTTAAATCAGACAGATGTTTTTAGAAACTAATACATGCCTCAAGAATATTTTGGGGGGATGAAAAGGGTATGGGAGGTGGCAGATATAGATGGGAAAATTTCAAGTCAGGGTGACAGTTTATTTACCTGCTGAAACTTCAAGCAATTCAGAGCTTGGCCCCTCTTTGGCAATATCACCATTGCCTATGTGTCATGGGTATTCAGCATAAGTTTTTTTCTCCTTGGAACTGTAACTAAGCTACCCACTTGGCCAGATGAGTGGATATTTACCTCAAGAAAATTGAAACATTGGTATTGGCAAAAGGGCCAGGATCTTTTGTTAAGCAAGTGCCTTAACTGTCGTGTTTTAGGACAGGACAGTCTGTTTTCTCCCGGAACAAATACTGTAAGAGTAGAGATGAACAGCCTCTTTCTTCCACACATTTTGTCCATGTGTAAGATGCAACCAGCACAAGAGCAGCATGCATTTTTATTTTCTTAGAAGAGATACGATCTTACACATATAACACATTGTGGGGAGAGACATAGCTTGTGACTGAGACAGTCTAATGTGGCATGATGAAGATGCATCACATTCACTCCCAACTCTGCTTTGGTAAAAAGAGAAAATAATCGCAGTGTGTGTGTGTTGATGTTGCCTAAGATCCACCAGTTAGCTATCCCTGTAGGAAACTAAGAGAGATATTTAACTGTCACATATGCTGATACCGTGCAACATCAGTACTGATGTATCTATACTGGTGTAAAATGTCTTAAAACCACAAAAGGAGATGTGCATTATACCTATTTCCATTTGCCCTATCAAGCATTTATGCGTATTTAGTGGTGTTTGACTTGCTTTTTTACTTTCTTTGACACTCAGAACTTCCTCTTCTGCTAGTTTATAAGTTATCACCTGAGAAGCTAAACACAGGCAAATTCAAGCTGTTTTTCTTTCTATAAAAAAACTGTTTTTCTTCTGACTTAAAAATAAGATGGACTGTGTGAAGATCTTTTTACAATCCAATTGCTTTCTAAATGAACTCTGTTACAGCATTATCCTGGAATCTTAATGCACAAACTAAAAAGGTTGCAAGGATATATACTCACGCAAGAGCCTAACCAATTAATTAGTCAGCAAGCTAAATGAGGTGGAGTCATATTTTGTATTCTCTCCAGGGTTTACTTATGTTTTTAAAGAGTAGCTAAACTGTCCTAGAACAGAGATCAATATTATTATGGTGTAAGCAGAGGGCCCTTCGCATTGTGCATAAAATCTGACACATGGTTTTAACAAGCCTCTTCGTTTCCCCTTGGATTAGCATTGTCAAATGTCCTCATTTGAAATACACATCGCTGTCTAGTGGTCTGCACCCTCCCATCGCAACACTAAACCACAAAGAAAAAAAAGGAAGTGGCTGTGGCTTTGTTTTCACTTCCGATAAATCAAACAGACATTCTGTGCTGACATGCTATAGGACAGAGATGCCATTTGCACTCCTTTTGCTTAAATGGAAGATTTAACAATTCAGCTAGAATCATCCACATTCGACTGAGCATGAAAAAGGGAAGAAGTAATGAATGACAGCCAAAACCCGTTGCCAGGCATGTGAAACAAGACTGTCCCATCATTTTGTTCAGCCTTCTTCCCTTTGCCTTCTGTGAGCAAACGTCAGGAAGCCAAGGGACAATTTCATTACTCTAAGTTTCCAGCACATTCATCATGACTCACAAACACTTTCCAGTTTAGGATAGTACTTAAGCAACACCATATTGGCCCCAAACAAAAGTTCTGCAGTACAGCTAATTTGAAAACAAGTGCTGTTTTGAAATACTGACGACCGATGTGAAATCAAAGGCCGGCATATGGCTCAAGAGGCAGGTGGACTCCAGATGTTTTGGGACTACAACTCCCATCATCCCTAGCTAACAGGACCAGCGGTCAAGGATGATGGGAATTGTAGTCCCAAAACATCTGGAGGGCCGAGGTTGCCTCTGCCTGCTGCAGAACAAAACCTCCTCACACTTTACATTTCAACCTGACTCCCTACCTAACTCCCAACCTCTCCAACCAACACCTCCCACTCAACTTGACTTAACTCACTCTCTCCAACCAAAGCCTCTCCTTTTAAACTCTCCCTTCTGGACCCACAGCCAATCAGAGGCTGCCGTTCTTTAACCATTTGCTGGCAGGAGATAAAAGTAAAAAGCCCTATGCGTGGGCTAAGGGTACAGGTCCTCTTATGAATCTGTAGCTGAACAGGAAACAGAGAGCAGGAATAAATCAGCAGTAGTCACAATGGAAACATGTAAAAAGGATTTGTATTAGGACTGGCCTTTTTAACTTGCTTATAAAATGGTGTTGAGTTACGCAGGGGTGAGCAGTGTGGTTTGCTGATAACCTCAAATGATTCAAGGTGCAAAGAAAAAGGCGACTGCTGAGATTCTCAAAATGATTTCTCCGAACTTGGGGAGTAGGCAATAAAATGACACAGTTCAAAGTAAGAGTACAATGAAATACAGTGGGGCAAATATCCTAACTTCGTATGTACGGGTACACTAATGGAGTCTGAGCTGATGGTGACCAACAAGGAAACCGAACTTGGTTGTCCTGGGTGGGTAGCCAATAAAATCCAATCGCAGCAGCTGCGAAAAATGTGAATCCCACCCTAGCATTAGCAAAGCGACTGAAAATGAAACTCCCAATACCACAATGCCTTTATACCAGGAGTGGCAAACCTCTGGCCTAAGGGCCAGATGTATCCTGCAGCCCCGCCCAACATCTGGCGTGTGGTCTCTTCCCCTTGCCCCCTCCCCACAACTAAATTAAGCTTAAAAAAAAAGCTTCCATTGGTGCCAGTGGCAGGATTATTAAAAGTCTCACTGCAGCTGGGGAGGATCTTTCAGGGGTTGTGGTGTCACAGGTAGGAAGGGGGGACTTAACCCTCCATCAGTTTGTCAGTCATATTTTTATTGTTTGCAGCACAATCACTCCCCACTCTTCAAAACCCCCGGACAATTCAAGAGCAAGTTAAATATAAATGTTCAGAAAAGCCAAGTTCTCAGAACTTCAAAATGTCAAGTTCCCCAAATCATTTAGGTTAAAAAGTCCCATGGCAGTTGACACTGTTTAAGAGTTTAGAAGTAGTTCATAACTATCTTGATGCAGCTACTGCATATAAAATGAGCCTTGTCTATGTCATCGAGCAGCTATTTAATTCCCAAAGCATCTGACCTCCTAAATTATTATGAAATGGACAGATCAATCGATGCATAGTTGATTACAGGAAGAGTAATGCAGAATATATTACACAATATCTTCAGTCTGGCCTGATCTGCCTACAGAAAGGTAGTCCCATCAGATATTTTGTGGGCATAGTTTGAAATATAAGCTGAGTAAATATATGCCCTAACAAGGGGTGGGGGTGGGGAGATAATTCCTGCAGATAAACAGTCCATTTATGGCCAGATTTAATTTTAATATTCCAAACTGAAGGCTAAGAATCTTTCATATAGTCAAAGCTCATTTTGGAAACTTCAGCAAAAATTACATCACAGATCCTATGGTCAGAAATGTCGAAAGATTACATTTGAAATGGAATAATTTGACAACAAATGATCACGATGCCTACAAAACACAGTTTTGCTAAATTAGCAAGATTTTTTAATGGAGAATAAGGAAATCAATGGCTACTAGTTATGATTGCTATAGTCTAGCTCCAGGACCAGAAACAGTATGTCTCTGAATACCAGTCACTCAAGCACAACATTAGAAGGCAATTACCAGATCAAGGGTTTCCCCCACAGTCACCAGTTTGACCACTGTAGGAAACAGAATGGTGAACTAGACAGGCTTTGGTCTGATCTGGCAGCATTTCTGAAATCTAGAACTCAATGTTGGACAAAAGACTAATCTTTCCACTACCCAGTAATCTTTGCACAGAACAGAGCACAATCAAAAATGTAATCCGACTTTCTTTTTTTAAACTTTTTATTTTAGAATACATTACATACACACATGCAACAAAATAATGAGGAAATGGAAATATAAAGGGAGTGGAGTAAAGGACATCATTCAGTTTAACATGCAATAAATAATGAATTGAAGTCCACAATACAACTTGTCCCTCCTATTTCAGAAGCTGCATGTGTCACATTTTTCAAGCTCAGGACAGGTAAAAAAACCCCCAAAATTAAAAAACCCAACCTATTTTGTAGATAGTTCTTGTGGCTTAAAACAAGAGGAAAACTTTTACTCTATGACAGTAAACCGCTGTAGTCAGTAACAGAAGCTGCCAAGGGTAGCTTGAAAAAGGAGTACAGAATGGCAAATAGATTCATTTTTTCCCATATCCTATGGTTTTGTCAAAGGAATGCCATGTGCATAACAATGTCATCATTAACACTGACATGGTATTCATTCATTCATTCATTCATTCACTCACTCAATTTGCATCCCACCTTCCCCCCAAGTGGGAGAAAAGCCCAGAGCATCAGACACAGCAATGATAAAACATTAAAAACACAACAGGTAAAAACTGTTTAAACATTATAAAAAATGGTTACAGTGTATTTCTGACTTAGTAAAATGCCTTAATAAAAGGAATATTTTTAAATTTCTCTTGAAAGTTAATCGTGAGGGAGACAGATGCACCTTATTAGGGAGGATATTCCACAAATGGGGAGCCACCACTGAAAAGGTCCTTCGCAGCTCATCGTCAATCAGGCAGCCAGCTTATTTGAAGGCAGCTTTCCAGTTTTTGTAAATATAATGAGTTGGATCCAAAGATCCCTCAGTCAAAAGGAGGGAACCTTTGTATCCAATACGACGTATTTTTGGAATTGGTAATAAACACTGAAAGGAAGCACAGCTGGACTTCAACTTAAAACTTGCCAAGTCTGCACCAAATGAAAGTTTCATAAACATTTGAAAATAAATGAAAATTCTCCAATGAAGTTACCCACTCTCTAACAAAAGTAAGACTGCACACTGAGGCCAAAAGTCCTTTAGCAATGACAGACCTCCCAAGATAGCTCATTCAGAAGAGTATGAGACACCACAATCTCAAGGTTGTTGGTTAGAGCCCCACATTGGGCAAAAGATTCCTGCGTTGCAGTGGTTTGGACTATATGACTCTCACAGTCTCTTCCAACTCTACAATTCTATGATTCCAAGACCTTCAAGCTTCAAACACAGTTCTTAAAAGGCTATCCTGTGGCTTACAGCAACTAAGTTCATCCTTCCTCAGCCTCCCAAGGGTGACCCTATACAGTGGTGCCTCGCAAGACGAAATTAATCCGTTTCGCGAGTCTCTTCGTCTTGCGGTTTTTTCGTCTTGCGAAGCACGGCTATTAGCGGCTTAGCGGCTTAGCAGCTATTAGCGGCTTAGCGGCTATTAACGGCTTAGCAGCTATTAACAGCTTAGCGGCTTAGCGGCTTTAAGAAAAAGGAAACAAACTTGCAAGAACTCGCAAGACGTTTCGTCTTGTGAAGCAAGCCCATAGGGAAATTCGTCTTGCAGAACGACTCAAAAAACGGAAAACTCTTTCGTCTAGCGAGTTTTTCGTCTTGCGAGGCATTCGTCTTGCGGGGCACCACTGTATAGGGAAGTTCATTCAAATATCAATGGATGACATTTTACCCATGGATGCATTCCTCCAAACTCAAGAAAGTTGCGTATTACGTCACCAGCCTAAGCTTATGGGATAGAGCACGGAACAAATGTTACAGAGTGCTGGAATTAACCCTACCACCTGGGATTCAGATTTTATGTTGCAGTACATTTTCTGCATTGGCAGGAGGTTTGGCTGGTTGACCTCTGAGATCCCCTTCAGCTCTATGAGTAGCACAGACAATGATTCACTTAAGGATTATGCAGTATTAGCTTTTTGCAAGTTTACAAGTAGGGTACACTATCAATCTGAGGTCCAAGAATTTTCAACTGATGACGAATTATCCTTTGAAAATGCAAATCACACAATGCATTTTGGAAATGAGTGTCAGGTCTGTTGAAGTCTGCCATTCTAACTGCAGAAACAGCAACTTGAATGTCTAGGCAACTGATAAAGCAATCACTACCTTACTCACCTCTGATTGCTGGTACTTCTTGTTCTGTGGTTTGATGACAAAACATGAGAACAAAACAAGAGTCCTATGCTTTCAAACAGACTTCCAACTAAATGAATGTGACAGACAAGAGATACTGAAAGAAAAACCAGTCAGGGAGGTAAGTATTTAAATTCCACTTTAAATATTTGGAAGTTTTGTAAGAACCCAAAGAATGCCAACTTTTATTTTAAAATATTTCTATTCATCATGCTACATTTTCACATGGTAAAAAGTAATACAGGATCATCTAATAAAGGACAGCTCTAAGACCACTTTGCACCTGTTGGATCTGTGCGGCAATGTAGGCAGCTCAGAACATTAAAAAGTCCACTTCTTCTGTTATCCACAACTGAAATGCCCTTTTGCTGCATATTTATGCTGCATAAAAATGTCCCTACAGCTGTGACTTGGGGCAGCCTGGGACTGATTTCCACTATGAGAAAATAACCATTATCAGAAGAAACCTTAAAAAACCTGACCCCAAGAAGCATTTCTCAAATGCAGCCACTTTTATAAAGAGAGCATGTTGAATCTAGAGCAGCCTGAAAATGAATACACAGGATAGGGCAAACAGGTGAGCATTTAGAGTATTCTGTAGCATTGGTGATTAGCAAGGACAAGTATTTTAGAAAAGGCATTTTTCATTCTCTTGCAAAGATTTTAGGAAATATATCAGTACAAGAAGGGAAGACTGTCAAGCATCTAACTACTTATGTACTCTTGCCAAAGTGTACATTAGAGTATAGCTTGAAGTCATGCCAAAGGCACAGTGCAATTCAATTCATGTGCTTTTGTCTTCCACATACAGGAAGCTACATCTGTCAAAGGATGTCAAGGAAGACTGTTTCCCCTCATCTGTCCAAATAATCAGTGTAAGCATTTCTTTGTTTCGAAAACAGAAATGAAAGCCTCAGTTTTCCTGCCCATTCTTCCAAAAATATCAGCTATCAACCAGCCACACAAAGAAAAACAAGTCGTCTTGGCCTAATATGGGCTAAACGACTAAATTATAAAAGACTAAAAATAAGCTTCTTAAAGCATAAGCTTTATTTGTAGTCTAATGCAGAGATGAATACAAATGCTAAATTAAACAAAGGAAACTGTATTAAACGTTACGTCTGAAAAGCTAAGTCTGAAAAGCTAAACGACAACCCTGTTACGCTCATGCCTGTGAACCACGAGCCAGGTTCCTGGATATATTTAGATTTGCCTGCATTGTGTGCGTAAGTCTACTTCCCAGTCCCAGTCCAGTAAACAAGATGAAAGAGATGGAGTAGCATTCACAGGTCCTATCCACTAACGTCAGCCGTCAACTTTTACAATATTGTGACCTGAAGTAAGGTGAATTTGGTATGACCCTTAGAGGCAGAATTGCAAATCATAGACGCTTCAGGGTTGGTAAAGTCAACTTCAGGGTTTTGTATTTGTTTTTAATGGAAATGTGGAATGATAAAAGTTTTACGTACAGCAAAACCAAGCTAACAACTGGGTAGGCTAAATTCAGCTTGCTAAGAGGTGTTTTCTTCTCTCCTCATCCCCACAGATGCAAGTTAACTGGAAAATGAGGAACATGGAGGAATGACACCTGCGGCAATGGGACCTGGGAGCAGGAAGAGAAGGGGCTAGAGGCATTATCTTGCCATACCTAATCATCTGGCAAAACTAGGTGTTAACCAGACCTCTTAACTTCTAAATTTACAAACTGTGGAGCACACCCCATGGATACATGTGTTTGGGACAAGACAAAGTGTGTTCAAGGTTTCTGAGAGGAAGCGGATCTCTTTAGTCAAGGTTAGGCATTGTTGTCTCTAAGGGAGACAGACCTGGCATAATATACAGATGGGGTTAGGGTGATGAGGTTTCAAGGAGAGGATCATACCTTAACTTTTTCTCTAACCCCTAGCAACTGAGGCTTGACATTGCAGCTATCACTTACTCCAGGCATAGGCAAACTCAGCCCTCCAGATGTTTTCAGACTACAATTCCCATCATCCCTGACCACTGGTCCTGTTAGCTAGGGATGATGGGAGTTGTAGTCCCAAAAACATCTGGAGGGCCATGTTTGCCTATGCCTGACTTACTCAGTGCTTTGGAAACATTTTCTGCCATATATACAAGTGTGCCTGAAACTATGTGCAAGGATTGCTATATCATACATCTAGCAGCTAACTAGCACTGAGCTATGGGGTCCAGAAAGGGCTGCTGGTTAGAAGGCTTTGTATTCAAAATGTCTGATAAACAGAGCTTCAGCTACAATATCCCAAATTGAAAATTTGCAGAAATTGTAGATGGAACATCCCTTACCAGCTTTTTGGATGTTAAGATCTGCAAAGGGCCTCTCTCTACTTTCAGAAGTGCAGGGAATGGCACCCCAGACAAAGGCTTTCTCCATTGAAGCTAACTTGTGGAACTCCCTCTCCAAAGAGGTGCACATAGCAGCCTCATTGTACCACCTCTATTGCATGTTGAAGATGTACCTCTTAACACTAGCCTTTCTTTGACAGCACAGGTCCCAATTTGGCCTGTGAGGCAATTTCCCTCAAACTCACCCACCCACCTGCCCCACAAGTGTTGTGGGGAATCAGTTGACAAATGGTGACTTCAACCTTGCTAGATTGGCTGTGTGACTGAGTTCCTTGAGCTCTGCAGAAAGCAGCTTTGCTAGCCCTATCCTCAGTGTTTTGCCAAGCATGAGGTAGGCCCAGTCTAATTCATTTTATGGGCAAGATGTTCAAGGGCATTCTGGCAGCTTGATCCAGTATTCCTGGAGGAAACCATTTATCTTGATCCTTTTTCAATCTGATTTCCACCCTGGTTATAGACGGAAATTGCCTTGGTATCCTAGTGGATAACCTGCACCAAAAGATGGATGGTAAGAGTATGAATCTGTCGGTTGACCTGTATCTCTAATCAACATTCAATACCACCAGCCACAGTATTCGTCTGAGCCAACTATGCAGTGTGACTTTATTCCTGGAGGGCAGACTCTAGAAAGCAGAGTTGGAGGACTGCTGAAGAATTTGGAGCAGCGACGTAGCATGGGTTGTCAGCACCCGGGGCAAGGCAAGTAATTTGCGCCCCCTAACCCGGGGCAAGGCAAGTAATTTGCGCCCCTAACCCCTAACCTGCCGCCGCTGCCAGCTTCTTCTCGCTGCTGCCTGGGCTGGGGTATTTACGGTAAGGTAGCCACGGCGGCGGGTCCGTGTCAGGTGATCTGAGGCGAGTTGCCGCTGGCGCTGCTGCCCAAACGACGCCGCTTGCCCAGAGGAGGAGGAGGGCAGAGAGGCGAGGAAAATGCAACATGGCCCAGCAGCTGCAGCAGCAGCGGCAGCGGGGGGGCTGTGAGGAGGGGCTGCCTGGCGCGCCCTCTGCGGCCCTGACGCGCAGGGACTGCGGCGAGCGCTGAGAGCCGCTGCCTGCCGGACGCCATCAGCCCGGACGCGTGCACAGCTCGTCGGTTCCGCGAGACATGGGGCTCTGCTACAGCCTGCGCCTGAGGCTCTTCGGCGACTCTGGAGGCGGCGAGCGCGCCCCCCCCCAGATGTTGCACCCAGTGCGGCCAGCCCCCCCTGCACCCCCCACGCTACGCCACTGATTTGGAGCAAATGATTCAGCAGAGGAAACACAGCCCAGAATAACTAAGGAGATAGTACAAGAATCCTTGGCTAGTTTAGATGTATTCAAGTCTCCAGGACCAGATGAACTGCATCCAAGAGTATTAAAAGAACTGGCAGATGTGATCTCAGAACCACTGGCAGTCATCTTTGAGAATTCCTGGAGAACAGGCGAAGTCCCGGCAGACTGGAGGAGGGCAAATGTTGTCCTTATTTTCAAAAGGGGGAAAAGAGAGGACCCAAATAATTACCGCCCAGTCAGTCTGACATCAATACCAGGGAAGATTCTGGAGCAGATCATTAAGCAAACAGTCTGTGAGCACCTAGAAAGGAATGCTGTGATCACCAATAGTCAGCATGGATTTCTGAAAAATAAGTCATGTCAGACAAACCTGATCTCGTTTTTTGACAGAATTACAAGCCTGGTAGATGAAGGGAACGCAGTGGATGTAGCCTACCTTGATTTCAGCAAGGCATCTGACAAGGTGCCCCATGATATTCTTGTAAAGAAGCTGGTAAAATGTGGACTTGACTATGCTACCACTCAGTGGATTTATAACTGGCTGACTGACCGAACCCAAAGGGTGCTCATCAATGGTTCCTCTTCATCCTGGAGAAGAGTGACTAGTGGGGTGCCACAGGGTTCTGTCTTGGGCCCGGTCTTATTCAACATCTTTATCAACGACTTGGATGATGGACTCAAGGGCATCCTGATCAAATTTGCAGATGACACCAAACTGGGAGGGGTGGCTAACACCCCAGAGGACAGGATAACACTTCAAAATGACCTTGACAGATTAGAGAACTGGGCCAAAACAAACAAGATGAATTTTAACAGGGAGAAATGTAAAGTATTGCACTTGGGCAAAAAAAATGAGAGGCACAAATACAAGATGGGTGACACCTGGCTTGTGAGCAGTACATGTGAAAAGGATCTAGGAGTCTTGGTTGACCACAAACTTGACATGAGCCAACAGTGTGACGCGGTAGCTAAAAAAGCCAATGCAATTCTTGGCTGCATCAATAGGAGTATAGCATCTAGATCAAGGGAAGTAATAGTGCCACTGTATTCTCTTCTGGTCAGACCTCACCTGGAGAACTGTGTCCAGTTCTGGGCACCACAGTTCAAGAAGGACACTGACAAACTGGAACGTGTCCAGAGGAGGGCAACCAAAATGGTCAAAGGCCTGGAAACGATGCCTTATGAGGAACGGCTAAGGGAGCTGGGCATGTTTAGCCTGGAGAAGAGGAGGTTAAGGGGTGATATGATAGCCATGTTCAAATATATAAAAGGATGTCACATAGAGGAGGGAGAAAAGTTGTTTTCTGCTGCTCCAGAGAAGCGGACACGGAGCAATGGTTCCAAACTACAAGAAAAAAGATTCCACCTAAACATTAGGAAGAACTTCCTGACAGTAAGAGCTGTTCGACAGTGGAATTTGCTGCCAAGGAGTGTGGTGGAGTCTCCTTCTTTGGAGGTCTTTAAGCAGAGGCTTGACAACCATATGTCAGGAGTGCTCTGATGGTGTTTCCTGCTTGGCAGGGGGTTGGACTCGATGGCCCTTGTGGTCTCTTCCAACTCTATGATTCTATGATTCTATTCTATGATTCTATGCTATTGGACTATGGGTCCATCTCATCCCCAGTGCTTTCTAAGATCTACATCTGGGGTGGAGGACTTCTGGACCTACAAATACTGCTGGACTCCAACTCACTTCAGGTCCCACCAGCATAGCTAATGTTTGGAGATGATGTGAGTTATGGATAACCGAAAGAGAGCCACCCCTGATCTATGTAAACATCTGGAGCTTGGGTGATCATCAATATTGCTTTCGCTTTTTCATTCAGATTGTAGGGAGTCAGTGGAAAGTCTCAACCAGTATTCATTATGGTGCATCAAGGTGCATCCACTGAAACATAACCCAGACAAAAGAAATGCTGGACAGCGAATCAGTCTATCCAGAGACAGGTGTACATTTTGTTTCAGGTGATGACTCCCATTTCCTTTCAAAGAAGTTAGTGCTGATCACTTTGAAAGGAAAAAGATCTGATAATTACAAACACTGAAACACAGTGCAGTTTGCAAAGTGGAAGTGTTTTACTACAGGTGTAAGGCAACTGCCCCCACTCCACTCCCACAGAAATAAAATTAAAAAATAAAAATACCTGCTGCAAGATTTCAATGAAGATATGTGAGCTGAAACCCAAATATAGATTCTATTTTTGGACAGTTTGCATTTAGTGATGCATGCAACTGACATATATTATTTTAAAGAACACTTTATATAGCTTGAAAGGGGAAGTAAAGAGTGGAAGAAATTACCGGTAAATCTAGTTCCAAGGTAATGATGACAGAGCTGGAGAATGACTACAGCATAAGTCCACCCATTTTGTTAAAAGCTTGCATTTTACTAGGAATCGTGCCCTTGTAGACCACTTTTCACCATACTAGTTCCCATTCACTTCAACAGGGAACAGGAAAAAAATGTGAGTATTTGCAGCAAAACTGCCCTCCGCACCAACACTAAATGATCTGATTCACCTTCAAATTATCAAGATATTCCAGGGGGAGCAATGCGTCTCGGTGTGCCAAGTGCACAGAAACTCACCGCATCCCAACCCCATGTCCTGCAGTGGGAAGACTCCATGAGTACACAAAGGTCCATGTCGAAGAAGTTCACTTTAATCCAGAAAAAGGCTTGGAGGACTCACACACCTCAAGGCTCCCTTCTTAGGTGTGAAATGCAAGTGCCTATTGTAGCTTACCAATTGTTTGTGGTTGTCATGTGTTGGCTTAATCCTTCCTTGTTTACTGACCTGCCTGTGCATATTTGAAGATACAAGCAGCACTTTTTGCTCATGCACAATATACACAAATGATGCCCTGTGGTTGTGTGTTTAGGAATAAAATGTGCATAAAATGCAGTCTTTGAGGTAATGGTGGAGATTTGAACCCAAGTTCTAATTAAATAACACTGGTCAACAACACATTTGTTGTCTGCGTTTTTTCAGTTGATTTAGGACGAATCTGATGCGCTGAATCCAAAAATCACATTGGTTTTGCTCAATCAGGTCAAGTTTTTGAGCTATGGCCACATGTCGTTTTTTTACATTTTTGTTCACGTGTACGCTTGTGTGGAGCATTTTAGAAGAAGTTGGTGGGGGGTAAAATGCCATGTCGAATAATTGTTTTGATTGGAAATGATTATTTTAATGACAAGAAGTATTCAGGTCCGATAGTTCTGGGTGATTATGTCAAAAAGGGATCAGTTTGAAGTCATAAAACCTCGAAATCTTCCATAAATTGGTGTGGCAAAGCATAAAGTTGGGGGATCAAAACTAAGTTAATCCTGATCTTCAATCAGCACGTCGTCCTGTAGCTCATTGTGATGAAATTCCAGTGCCTATCTTCGGAGAACTTCCTGACATTAGTGACAAAGATGCCTCCAGTGTTGAAGGACATGAAGAAGAAGAAGTGGTTCTTGAAGATGATGCTCCACATCCATTTTCCCAAAAGAAGTTGAATGATCTAGTTCGTGACCTCAGCTTGTCAAAGGACTCTGCCGAACTACTGGCATCCAGATTGAAGTGTTCGCATCAGCTTCTTCCGCAACAGGCATCAAGAGTACCTCCGTTTTTTCTCGGAAGAGAAGGACTTGGTGTACTGTACTGTGTTGACCTAAAGATGCTGAACTTTTTGTTGGGACAACAGTCCCCATGTTTTCTGTGCATGTGGGATAGTAGGGACCGTGCTCAGCATTACATGAAGAAGGACTGGCCTGTGCGGGAGGAATTGGTGCCTTGCCAAAAAAGGAACGTCATCAATGACCCTCTGGTGGACAGAATACTCTTCCCACCGCTGCACATCAAACTCGGCTTAATCAAGCAGTTCACCAAGGCTCTGGACAAGGATGGTGACTGCTTCACTTACTTGTGCCAGGCTTTTCCAGGATTGACCATGGAGAAGATGAAAGCTGGCATCTTTGACGGTCCTCAGGTCCGTCAGCTCATCAGAGATCCAGAGTTCGGAAACTCAATGAACAAAGTGGAACTGGAAGCGTGGAAGGCATTTGTTCTGGTAGTGAAGAACTTTCTTGGCAACAATAAGGCCAGAAACTACGCAGAACTTGTCAACAACATGCTGACTGCTTTCAGAAACCTGGGCTGCAACATGAGTGTCAAGATGCGCTATTTTCACATATGGACCGGTTTCCTGAGAACCTGGGTTCAATGAGTGACGAGCAGGGGGAGAGATTCCATCAGGACATGAAAGAGATGGAGACCAGGTATCAGGGTCGCTGGGACGCAGTCATGATGGCTGACTACTGCTGGACTCTGAAGAGAGACCTCCCTGCCGCTGAGCATTCCAGGAGTTCCAAGAAACGGAAGTTCAAGCCCTGAAGTTTGAAAAATGGTGAAGCAGCATGCAATTTACGTGTACTTACCTTTATCAATGCCCACCATTCAGTTTACAATAAACCTGACCTGATGGAGAGAAACGGATGCCATTTCCTGATTCAGCAGTGCAAAAATACCCTAAATCAGTTGTAGAATTCTAGACAACATTCAAAAAGTAAAAAATTGTTGCCCAGTAAACTGTGTGTTGGGGGTGGTGCTATTGTTTTTGTTTGTTACTATGTTATGTATTTTTGTGTATTTATATTGTAAATCACCCTGTGGTCTTCAGATGGCCGCAATCATGAATTTATGTAACTAAATGTATACGTATAGATTTAAAAATCTGAGCATACAGTGCACTAACCTAGCAATGGCCACTATAACTATTATAGGATACAGCTTACAGATCTATCACCCTCCATCTTCATGCAACCGTGTATTGTCCAATTAAAAAGTAGGTAAGTATAACTTCAGTCATTGCCATCTTTGGCAATTACTGTTCTGTTTTGATTCAAACCTGGCGGGGGAGAACAACTTTCATTTGAAAATTAGTGTTATAGAGAACAGACCATCAGAAATGCTGTGGGGAAAAACAAGTATGTAAAAACCTTATTTTGCGTGGTTTTAATTTTTTCTATAGGGACGCGGGTGGTGCTGTGGGTAAAACCTCAGTGCCTAGGACTTGCCAATCGTATGGTCGGCGGTTCGAATCCCCGCGGCGGGGTGAGCTCCCGTCGTTCGGTCCCAGCTCCTGCCCACCTAGCAGTTCGAAAGCACCCTTAAGTGCAAGTAGATAAATAGGTACCGCTTTATAACGGGAAGGTAAACGGCGTTTCCGTGTGCTGCGCTGGTGCCGGTTCGCCAGAGCAGCTTCGTCATGCTGGCCACGTGACCCGGAAGTGTCTGCGGACAGCGCTGGCTCCCGGCCTCTAGAGTGAGATGAGCGCACAACCCTAGAGTCTGTCAAGACTGGCCCGTACCGGCAGGGGTACCTTTACCTTTACCTTAATTTTTTCTATGGAGTTTTAGGCTGCTCTTATGTCTTTCGTTTTTGTTAGTGGTATTTTAAACATTCAGTATCCTTCTGTTTTAATTTATCTCACAGCTGTATGGCAACCACAGAAGTGTAGAGTTTGAAGGGACCATCAAAGCCAGCTACCTGCATTGCAGGAATATGCAGCTGTTCCATATGGGGATCAACCCTATAACCTTGGCATTATCAGCACCATGCTCTAACAACTGAGCTATCCAGTGGTGCCAGCAAATTCTAAATTGTGCACAAGTAAATTGTGTACTTGATTATGTTAGCTGCCTGGAAACCTCAATGAAGGGTAGGATATAATTACTCAAATAAAAATCCGCAAACCTCCCATATTATCGCTTCTTCTGTTGTGATTATTAGACAAAAAGGAAGCAACTGGTTACAGAATTTAAAATACAACACAACACTGAACTTATGATCCAATCTTTACTGGTCACAAAAAAACCCTCACTCATGTGATACGGAAAAATATAAACGAGATAGAAAATGTTTCCTATCACTACAGTCTAAGGGACTTTCCAAATTATTCTTTTTGTGCTGAGTGAACCTGAATGGCCAAATCCCAATCCTGTGTAGCTTACTTGGAAGCATTCAGTGGAACTTCCATTGTAGCTTACTTCGTTTCCATGTATCCAGGGAAAATTGTGTCTCTCCCCCTCCCCACCCGGAACCAAAGCAAAATGCTCAAATGTGGACATCAAAGGTACTGTACCTAGTTACTCTTGATTAGAGTTTGCCATGGTCATCTAATGGGCACTGCCCATGACACAACTGGTAGTAAGTGACGCAAGCCATTTTTGCCACATTTGGACATAGCGTTAACCCAGCCTTCCCAAGTCTGGTGCCCTTCCGATGTTTCGGACTGTAATTCCTATCAACACCAGCCAGCATGGCCAATGGTTGATGGGGTGGTAAGAGCTATAATCCAGCAACATCTGGAGGTTACCAAGTCTAGAAAGAACTGCGCTAAGTCTTAGTTAGGTCCAGCGCCGAGGGCCTTCTGGCGGTTCCCTCACTGCGAGAAGTGAGATTACAGGGAACCAGGAAGAGGGCCTTCTCGGTAGTGGCGCCTGCCCTGTGGAATGCCCTCCCAGCAGATGTCAAGGCAATAAAGAACTATTTTACTTTTAAAAGACAACTGAAGGCGGCCCTGTTTAGGAAATTTTTTAATGTCTGATGCCGTATTGTTTTTAATATTTGGTTGGAAGCTGCCCAGAGTGGCTGCGGAAACCCAGCCAATGGGCAGGGTATAAATTAATAATAATAATAATAATAATAATAATAATAATAATAATAATAATAATATTTTTTTAACCGTGGTTTGTTGAACAAGCCAGCATCAAACACAGAGCTATTCAAACAACCCAGTTTGTTGCCCCAGCTTCCTCTGTGAATATCCAACAACTGCGCCTAACCTTTTGTGTTTCCTAAAAAGGCATCACTCCATGCCCAGTTCACTGGCCAGCTGTAGAATTGGTGCAGGGAACACAAACCCTCTCCTTCTGGGAAATCTCCCGCAGCTCTTGGCAAACCCTGAAGAAGAAACCCTCCTAAAGCATTCCTCCCTTCTATCATTCCTATCATGACAGTCCTCTTTGTAATGGATAAGTACTGACAATGTATAGATTTATAAACTGTATCAAATGCTCTATCAGTTACCACTGGGATTTCTTTTAATTAAATGGGGTGTAGAGTACATGTAATGTAGCAGCCATCTCTCTGTGAAAGCTAGCCTATGTACTGAGCAACGGAGCAAGCTGGAAGGGAAATAAGAGGCAAAGTTTATGTGCTGAACCATTTTGGCCACAATTTTTTGTTGTTATTGTTGTTAAGAATGTCAGCTGAATTGAATTTGGTAAAGGTTGTAAATATTAAAACAGAAAAGTGCATGTGAGTGCTGAAAACTGTTAACTTGTTGTAAAGAAAACAGTAATGAAATACACTTACCAGCCCACTTAAAGCTACAATCCAGATGTAAGACCCAGAAGTTAAAAGCTACAAGACAAAAAAGCACAGTTTAAAAACGCAACTTTTATTACACAATGCTTTGGTTGACTATTGCTATCAATAATAATGTAGCAGATATCACAGTAAATCTGTGTGAGTAGGAAAGTGATTGAAACCAAAGGGGATAGAACAAGAAACAAAGCTAGACCACAACCAATGAAAACACCTTGGTGGAAACAATTTGCCAATTAAATCTTTTGGAATATGTTGTTTCAGCAATGGTGCCTGGTTGGTGGTGGGGGGGGGGGGGGTTGAGTCCAATTGCATATATAAAAAGGAGAGGGAGAATACAGTTGAAAAACCATGCACCAATCTGCTGACGATTGTTGTGCAGCAAAGTGCAACTGGATCTGACCCTTTTTTCTTCAGAATTTACTTCTACAGGCAAAGATGAACTTAATGACTTTTCTTCATTAGACTCCCCATTTCTACTATTTAAAAATAATAGGTAAAATACTTTAAACGGAGAGAAGGATTGGAAAGGAGATATGAAGTTGCAGAAAGATGAGACACAAGAAGATTCTGAAGCCAGAGAAAGAAGTATTTAAAAGGAAACGGTTGTGTACATAGTGCAGGAGAAGCAGAAATGAGTAATAACCTGACAGTGGCATATTCATTCCCCTTCTTCTGCAAAATGTTAATAAAAAAAACCAACCCCAAAATGAACATGGAACAGATGAATAAAAAACTGGCAATTTCCACTGTATTTATTTTATAAATTATGCTATTGTTATGTGCAGCTCTTCAATCTTTTTAGAACTTTCTGGATCAATAATATTTTTTTAACAAGTCTTGCCACTGAATTCTGACAAACTGCTTCAATGTGTGCCATATGTTGGACAGGCATTTAGTCGGCACGAGAAAAGCACATTCAAATGACAAAACCACATAATCGAGCAAAATCTCTGTTGCACATGGTGAAGTTTTTAACGGCACACCTACCAGTTTGTCATGATAAGAAAGGAAAGCACCCCAAGTATAACTGAAGCTGAGATAAACATCTAGACTAGATGCTAGCAGTTATCGCCTTACTTGTAAGATAAAAATGATCAAAATAACAGACTTTGCAGAGCATGTACTTTATTTTCCTCTGTTATTAGGAATAACGAATGGCTGTGTCAGCAGAGCCAGGTTTGAGGCTATACTCAAGGGATGCATTTCTACTTTAATATTTCAAACATCAGCATCTGAGCTGAAGTTATTATTATATTAAGCAGAATGCACTGCTCTGTTAACTATTCAGAAGACAGAGACTTTGCATCATATACCAGGCCTAGCCAACCTAGGTCCCTAGGACTCCCAGTTCAAGGCCCAGGGGCTCCAGTAGCCTCCTGTTTTCTTAGCATGTTTAAAATACTCATTTTTAAACTCCAAGGAGAACCATCTCACCCTACCTAATCAATAAAATTTTGTCAATGGGAAATACTAGACATGCAGAAAGTGGGCTGTTATCCACTAACAGCTATGGAAAAGGGAGAAACAATGGACACTCACTGAATCCCATTTTCCACAAGGTCTCTGGATTACTGTCACTAACATTTGCAAAATTAGTAAGCACTTCAGGTTCATCATGCAACTCCATGCACTGCAGCATTAATTGAAAAGTTCCCAATTCAAACAATTTTATTGTGTCTTCGGACTAAATACTTGGAAACAGAGTATATAATACGGGGGAGTTCTGGAAAACACTGCAAGGAAATGAAAGTTGCTGCACTGCTAAGTAAATGAAAAGCAAGCAAATCAATACATACTGTACCTGCAAACCCAATATATAGACCAGTGTCTTGTTTGTGATGGAAAACTGGCCTAGAATTTGTGTCACTTGCACTCTTGGAATGGAGCAATAAAATGGTACAAAAAGAGCAAATACAGGGCCCAAGCTGTTGAGACAAAATACAGTACAAAAATGGGGGGTCAATAGAATTTGTACAAAAAGGCTTCAGCCTCTCTCCCTTGACTGATTTTGAAGTCAAAACATGTCTCTCAGTCTATTAAAAGTTTTAAATGCTGTGCCTATCTTATTTAGAGCAAAAATTCTACGAATGACCAGAGGTTTTCCCCTCCCCAGATTAGAATATGATGACAACAACCCAAAAGGCTGAGAGAAAGACCCTTGTCTGCTTCCCATCTACACAACCCTGTAGTCCATCATTAAAACTGCTATTGCTGGATGAAGAATGATGAACCAGGCCCACTCTCATCTTAGCACCTATCTAGCACGTCAGAAGGGACGCAGGTGGCGCTGTGGGTTAAAGCCTCAGCGCCTAGGACTTGCCGATCGAAAGGTCGGCGGTTCGAATCCCTGCGGCGGGGTGCGCTCCCGCTGCTCGGTCCCAGCGCCTGCCAACCTAGCAGTTCGAAAGCACCTCCGGGTGCAAGTAGATAAATAGGGACCGCTTACCAGCGGGAAGGTAAACGGCGTTTCCGTGTGCGGCTCTGGCTCGCCAGAGCAGCGATGTCACGCTGGCCACGTGACCCGGAAGTGTCTCAGGACAGCGCTGGCCCCTGGCCTCTTAAGTGAGATGGGCGCACAACCCCAGAGTCTGTCAAGA
Source organism: Podarcis cretensis (assembly GCF_951804945.1). Taxonomy (NCBI): domain Eukaryota; kingdom Metazoa; phylum Chordata; class Lepidosauria; order Squamata; family Lacertidae; genus Podarcis; species Podarcis cretensis. The sequence goes on from NC_137173.1 coordinate 85,959,986, forward strand.
CTGGCCCGTACGGGCAGGGGTACCTTTACCTTTTTAGCACGTCAGAGGTGAGGAATTTCACCTGCCTCTTTTCTGCATGATCCATTTTTCTTCATCATACTTGGTTATTTTGAAGAACAACCAAGAGACAGAAAGTAGGAACTGGCTTTCACAAAAAGACTTGCTTAGAAAACTGTGCTCTATAAAAGCAGTAGGGATATATTTCAGTATAACGATGGTAGCATATCTTGAGTAGCTACTTTTACTTAAAGAGCAAACAGCAAAAGAGCATAATACACGGGGGGTGGGGAGGGTGCAGTTTATCAAATTCAAGTAGAAGAAAAGCAAGAAAACAGGAATCTCAAAACTCTGATTCACAGCCCTCTTCAAGACACATCACCACCTATTTAGTGTCTCTGTGAATAATAACATGAAACCATGTGCTTAGAGGTGCAAAACCAAAACACAGAAGTTTTTTATTGCAGCAAGGTCACACCCAGTTATTTTTTTCCGTAGCATTTCTCTGGCTCTCCCACTTTGTTGCACATACACAAGTTACTTTGAGCTACTTTGAGTTATTTTGTTCTCTCTTAAGCACATTCTCCCACAATGACCAAATGTTCTCTTGCCTCATACATTCTCTTAGCATCATTTCCCTCAAAGGAGAGAGAGCAATATTGAGGAGGAAACTGCAGCTGGGTGAGCAAGGAGCCAAATGTCCTTGTTTCTTGTGCTGCTTTTCACAAACCTGGCGACATGCATTTTATCCTCGGCTGTGCTGCCTCAGTGACTGGCCATGCTCTGTGAGAATAGTGCTACTGCCATACTGGTTTTGCGGGAAACCCCTTTGAGACAGGCAGCCATGCTTGTGTACGTTCCTTTGCTGATGGGGCTTGAGGCCAAGACTGTGGCGCAACGCATAAAAGAATGTGATCCAGGAAACTGCAGTGCTCATGAACATTTTGTGTGGTCTTAGGCAAGTCACTATTTACAGAAGTATTACTAGCTTTCTAAATGCAAACAAACAAACAAACAAACCATTAAATAGAACACCAACATTTCCTCAAAAGCCAGTAAAGGATGGCTTGAGGCATCCCTCATCTTGGCTTCCTCCTTCAGTTACAACAAGAAGAGCTGCTACCTCATTTGAAAGAGGTAGCCAGTGGTCTTCTAAAGTCAGCATCAAGTCTCAGGAACTAAAGCCCCCAACAGATGTGCATTACTGGTAATCCGTTTTGCTATAAATCAACAGAGCATTGGCCTGGGGAGGCATAAGATCCTCACATCGGAAAATTGTTGGGGAGCTATATTTCTAAGGGCATTAAAAAAAAAATAACATTCTGACACGTGTAATGCAAGTCAGTGTGATGCCCTTGCATGTAAACAGGTTTTTAATATGGAAAATACCAGTATAAACTGAAAATGCAGTCCTATCTAATATGTTTGAAAAAGATAAGAGAGCCCAGTATGTATTCTGTCTGTAACCTATAATTCCATCTATATAAAGCCATGTGTGGTCAGGTCTTTGATAACGAAGACGCACAGGCAAAAAATTATCCTGAAGCATCCTAACCATGTAGTTCCTTATTCTCTGTGCTTTTGAGGTTTTGCAACTCTCTATCACAATGCCCATTTCTTGTTAAGTAATATGTTTACTTACAGAAGAGGTTTCACGAGACTGAAAAAACCTAGTCAAAGTGCTTGATGCTGTCTATAATAAAAGTTCAGCCTTGTCTCCATGTACACCAAAATAAGACTATAAGGTTCTGCTGGTTCAGATTAATGGTCTATCTCATCTAGCATCCTGTTTTACAGTGGCAGCTTCAAGCATCTGGGAAGTCTACAAGCAAGCATGAAGGCAACAGCTACTCCCTGTTGTTTGCCTCTTCCTTCAGTCATTAGTATTAACAACTGCATTACCTCTGAACAAAGAGCCTATATTTACAAGTCATGGTGAATAACCACTGATAGATCTATTATCCCACGAAGCATCTAATGGCAGCAAATTCCTGAGGTTATTTATGCACTGTATGAATAAGCACTTTCTTTGGTCTGTCCTGATCTTACTGTGAAAAGCTGAGTTCTAGTACAATGTTCTAGTACTGAGTTCAGCAAAGAAGAATCTCTCTCTGTCCCCTTTTTCCATACTATAAATCTCTATAAACCTCTGTCATGGGTGTAGGAAGGGGGGGGCAGTTCGCCCCAGGTGTCATCGGGGGGGGGGGGGGTGATAAAATCCCGGCTGGGCATGAGCTCTGAAATTTCAGGACTTTGCAGATAACTTGTGACTCTTTGCAGAATTGACAGTACCCCAGCCTAAATATACGTATGACTTTTCTAGAGGGTTAATGATGGCTGAATCTTAAGCCACTGTACATTGCATTTACCATCTCTGTGCAATGGAAGGGACATTGCTGGACAGTAATAGTAATATCTGAAAGTACCTGCAATGAAATATAAAGAGTTTGTCTGCACCAACTAATTTTCATGCCCTTTGTATTTGCAGATACTTAAGTAGCTTGTCCCATTACCCACACACCTCATGATCCTTGATAGCTGGCACTTCTACTTATAGTGTCTCAGCAGGAAAGTTAGTAACTCACCAGATACTAACTGCAGAAAGTTTGGTGCCTGGTTTCTCTTGCTTAAAAGGACAGAATTCTGTATTATCCTTTAGCATGAGCCACCAAGAACATTGCAAAAGGTGGAGAAGAGCTTGTGTCGTGTAGTAATAAAGAGGGTGGGGTGACAAAATCCCGGCTGGGCGTGAGCGCGGCTGCGACGATTGCACCCCCTAACCAGGCTTGATTGCCACTGTGTCAGATCGCACCCCCCGGGCGTGATCACCCTGGGCGGATCGCCCCACCCCCAGGTGCATGGCACCACTCTGGGTGCCCCAAGCGGCTAGCTCCACCACTGGTCACAGGCAGAGGCATACCTAGACTCCCTTGTGCCCTTCGCAAGGAGCCCCTTGCCCCATCCCTTGTATTCTTCTGCTGAGGTGCTCAGAAGAGTCTGCATGCCTTGCACAGCCACAAAGAGCAGTGGAGGAGCATTCGACTGAGTAAACAGATGGGCTGAGGCCAACCTGGGCACATCCCTGGTCACAGGGATGGATAATCTTTTTTCAGCCCAAGGGCCACCCCGTTTCATGGCCAATGTGCCAGCAACCACAGGCCAGTGATGGAAGAGTAAGAGGCAAAGGAGGGCATAGCAATGGATGCAATTCTTCCCTTTGTACAGTAGGCTACATTCCGGTCATAGAAAAATCAGAGATCTCTACATCATTCAATCTGCCATCCACACAAGCAAGTGACGTTGTCACAGTTTAAAGACACATGCCAGCCAGGCAAAAACAGTCAAGTGCAGAGCCAAGTAAGGGACACGGGTCGTGCTGTGGGTTAAACCACAGAGCCTAGGACTTGCCGATTTGAATCCCTGCGATGGGGTGAGCTCCCATTGATCGGTCCCTGCTCCTGCCAACCTAGCAGTTCGAAAGCACGTCAAGTGCAAGTAGATAAATAGGTACCGCTGTGGTGGGAAGGTAAACGGCGTTTCCGTGCGCTGCTCTGGTTCGCCAGAAGCAGCTTAGTCATGTTGGCCACATGACCAGGAAGCTGTACACCGGCTCCCTCGGCTAATAAAGCAAGATGAGTGCCGCAACCCCAGAGTCGGGCACGACTGGACCTAATGGTCAGGGGTCCTTTTACCTTTACTTTGCAGAGCCAAGTCAGTAATAGACACTGTTTTGGGGTAGAGTACCAGGGACTAGTAAGTGAGATCTGGAGGGCAACATTTTGCTCCTGGGCCTGATGTTTCTAACCCTGGCACTAGTATGTCTCCTTTGCTGCCAATTTTCTCTGAACTAAAAAGCATTAGTGTTTGGTCTTTTATTGTTTTTAAAACCTAGAGCTGCTGATATGAGGTGGGAGCAGAGACTTCATAATGAGGAGGTGGGGATATTTGACAATAGGGTGCTGCATCTGTAGTCAAATTGTACAATCTATCAGCTTTGAACTCTGTAACATCATTCTGCTGCATAAGTACTACTGTGCTAGAAGTTGATGGAGGGGGAAAGGAGTTACTTCAGTCCTGTCTGGAGTTTTGAGACCATAATTCTTTCCAACAGACAGTGCAAAAGAGACTTTCCCATGATTAGCAGACTTCCCCATCATCCCTGATCACATGGTATATGTATCAATGGTGGGGAGTCAAATGTTGAATGCACGTCAAAACTGAACATATCAGGGGAAAGGGTAAAACTGTATGGAAAAGCATTCAGATATTTGGCATTTGACAGAATCCAGCTGCAAATAAATGTCATGGTACTGTGGATTACGTAACTTGAATTTAAAAGCAGCTTCCTCCATATATTTAACCAAATTTGCAATTGTCAGCATGTGTGATGCTCAGGCCTAGAATCATAGAATCATAGAATCATATAGTTGGCAGAGACCACAGGTTAAGAACAGACCTCGGGAACAAATTAAGTATTTAACCCGAGGTACCACTGTATTGTATTAGGTCAACTGACAGCAAATCTTCATAGAATAGAATCATAGAATCATAGAATCATAGAGTTGGAAGAGACCACAAGGGCCATCGAGTCCAACCCCCTGCCAAGCAGGAAACACCATCAGAGCACTTCTGACATATGGTTGTCAAGCCTCTGCTTAAAGACCTCCAAAGAAGGAGACTCCACCACACTCCTTGGCAGCAAATTCCGCTGCAAGATGAAGACATCTTGCAGCCTGGAATGAAAGTAATTTCAGGCACAGAAACTGAGTGGACTCACAATGGAACAACATATTCTGCTGTACCTGAGGGTAGATTAGGAGTAGAGATGGATTTGGGGAGAGGAACCGGTTCAGTCGCACTGGGTGCAGAGTCTCAGTGGCACCACAGGGGGCTCTGCAACTATTATGCAGAATGGAACGTGAGGGGCCGGGCGGGGGGGGGGGCACCAAATTTTGGTATTGCACAGGGCTAAAATTTGAGACCCCAAGTTACAACACTGTTGTTAGCAAGCTAGCTTCGGGGGCTGTTGCAGCCCCAACCTGAGGCAGCTGCCTTATTGCTTAATGGCAGTGAACTTTGGAAACATGTTTCTTAAGTTTAAACAAGAGCACCACAAATCACATAATCCATAAATGGAATCATGTTTAATGCATCACTGAAGTCGCACAAAGTACTACAGTGGTACCTTGGGTTAAGAACTTAATTCGTTCTGGAGGTCCGTTCTTAACTTGAAACTGTTCTTAACCTGAGGTACCACTTTAGCTAATGGGGCCTCCCACTGCCGCCGCGCCACCATTGCATGATTTCTGTTCTCATCCTGAAGCAAAGTTCTTAACCCGAGGTACTATTTCTGGGTTAGTGGAGTCTGTAACCTGAAGCGTCTGTAACCTCAAGCATTTGTAACCCGAGGTACCACTGTATTTTGATCACATGCCTACATTAAAAAACAAACAAACACCTGAGCATTTCATTGCTTTTTGGAAAGACTACACTATAAAATACTAAGCAGGTGACAGCTTATTAAAAATGGCACATCACACAGCATATTAATAGCTTGCCTCTTAACACCAGTTAACTGTCAGTAACTGAACAAATATGACTGCAAACTTGATTACATTTACAACTCATGGACTGATTTGCATTAGCTGGTGTGGAATTTACTTGTACAAAATCCCCCACACAAAAATCAAGAGATGCTTCAGGGAACTGACATACATAGATACCCCAGGTAATTTCCTATGGAATGACTGCTTTTTAGTTTAGGCTTGTATCATCCCATTCATTATGTAACACAACTTCTTCTTTTTTAAGCCGGGGAGGTCCTGAAAACCCCACAAAACAGACTATACAGAATACAGCACCATGGCCCTTTCAAAACATTTTCCATTTTTTGTCATAGAAACCCACGAGATGCTTTAAGTTCTTTAGTCAGACCATGATATACAAAACCTATCTACCCCACAAAACCTCACTTTTCACCAAAACCTGATACTTGTTTCTAGGTAAACAAAACATTGGCTAAATTTCAAGTAGACGTCACAGTTCTTCCCTTTTTAGTGTGGCAGGTTCTGTTTTGAGTTGGCTTTCTTGTCTAGCTAATTAGATTTTATTTGTGGATGTGTGCCCTTGCTTGCCATACGTGTTCTCTTACTGCTAAAGGAAGGTCACACTCTCATTCCTATTTTATATTTGAATGAGATCACGCCCCCATGTATTTTGGGGGACTCAACATTTAGAAAATGGGGGGAGATTGTCCAGAGTTGTTGAGCAACAAAGAAACCGTTCACCGCCAGCTACTGCCTATCGCCTGCCCAAATGCCGCTGCAACACCCAATCAAAAAAAGGCCTTGCCGCAGTAAAAAAAATCCTCGTCTTATACCCGGAAAAGTACGATACCTTGCTGCCATCATGATATGAAGTCTGGACCTTGGTTTCAAGAACCACTTGTGCTGAGATTATGATATCTGCAACAACGCTGAGCATCCACACCATCATAGCCCATCAGGCTAAAATATAAACACCTTCATCTTACGGTAGATATCATATCTAGCAATTTTAACTTTCCCCTCTGCTTTTCGGAGTTTCTTTTGTGGGGGGGAACTGATGAAGTAAGGTTTGGTCTATGAAAGCCATGATCTCTCGGTTTCTTTTTTAAATGCCGTTAACACTCGGGGGGGGGGGGAGAAACGAAGCATGAAAAACATGAGGTGAATAGATGCTGTCACTTCCCATACTGTTTTTTTAGGTATACTTCAGCCATAGGGAGGGGAAATGCCATCAACTCCTTAAAAGGGTAGTCTGACCTAATCACTCGTAAGAACAACACGCAAAGGGGAAACAGTTGCATCTGAAATGTGTAGCAAGTGCAAGCACCACACAGAGGACTTAACAGAGGACTTAACAAACTACTGATAAAGTGAGTAGAGGGAATACTATGTTCTGTTCTTTTCAAAACAAGGCATTTAAACTGCTGTGGGAGTCAAATTTTCTGATGTGACTATGAAGCAGGCACTTCTTTAGACAGGAGAGAGAAGCAATTTGTGGAGAGTATTTATGATACAGCAATGTTCATAGAAGCATGCAGCAGGGCAAATTGGCAATTAAACTTAAGGGACTATGCAGGGATGGAGAAGCTCACCAGAAGAATAAGAAATCAAGAAGAGAGACTTTTTAAAATAGAAGGGGGGAAATTTATTGATTCTTTCAGGACATATTGTAAACAAATTAAAACATTAGCGGGATTGACATAAACATGTGCAGTAAGAGATAACTAAGGGGTGGATAAAGGAAAATTTATAAATATATTTGAATTGGATATGCAGTAACAAAAAGATATGAAAGAAATAACTGCAGAAAGGAGGGGAGGGAAGTTGAGGGGAAGGTAAATTAGATTTGTAAGGAGTTTGCTTTTCTGGCTAAAATGTTTCTATAAGTTGAAAAATAAGAAGCATGTAGTAGGACTGTAGTTTAATTTCAATTGCAACATTGTTAATTTTTCTAATATAGGTATTGGGGTGGGAGTTAGAACCGGAAATTAAGGCTTATATTAAAAGAGTACTAGGAAAAAAAACTGGTTCAGTACAAGTTTTTAAAGAATAAAGGACAGGTACTTATAGGATATGAAGTAATATTAAGCTGTTATTTAAAAACTAGTTTAATCACTATTCATGTTTAAAGAATGTGATAATGGCTTTACAGTTCCCTTTTTAAAATGATTTTTTTCTTTAAAACTTTTTATTTTTAGGATGCATTAAAATGTCTTCCCACTTCCTGGGGGAAATTGTTCTAAAGTAGTCCAGCCCTATGCATGTTTTACAATATCTAGTGCTTTTTAGTTTAGAAAAAAAGGCAATCAAGAAGGGACATATAGAGGTGTGAAAAATACTACACAGTGTGGTGAAAGTAGGCAGAGAGACTTTTTCCTTGTTCTCTTCTAATACTAGAACTCAGAGTCACCCAATGAAGCTGGAAATTTCAGGAGACACAAAAAGAAGTGTTTCTTCACACAGCACATGAGAAAACAGAAATTTGCTGATGTGTTGTGATGGGCGCCACACAGTGACTTTAGAAGGGGCTAGCCTATTCATGATGGTGGGGTGCTATCTCAAGTAAAGGAAATGGTATACCTGGGGTATACCTGTGAATACCAGTTGCAGGTGAACATAAATGCAGAAAGTGCTGTTGGACTCATGTCCTGCTTTTGGGCTTCCTATAAACATCTGCTCCCACCATTGCTCTGTCCCAGTTTCGGCCAACCTAGCAATTTGAAAGCATGCCAGCACGAGTAGATAAATAGCTGCGGCTGGGAAGGTACCGGCGTTTCTGTGCGCTCTGGCACTCGTCATGGTGTCCCGTTGCGCCAGAAGCGGTTTAGTCATGCTGGCTATGCGACCCTGGAAAGCTGTTTGTGGACAAATGGCAGCTCCCTCAGCCTGAAAAGCAAGATGAGCACCGCAACTCCATAGTCGCCTTTGACTGGACTTAATATAATAATAATAATTTATTATTTATACCCTGCCCATTTGGCTGAGTTTCCCCAGCCACTCTGGGCGGCTCCCAATCAAGTGTTAAAAACAATGCAGCATTAAATATTAAAAACTTCCCTAAACAGGGCTGCCTTCAGATGTCTTTTAAAGAGAAGATAGCTGTTTATTTCCTTCACATCTAAAGGGAGGGTATTCTAAGGGTGGGCACCACTACCGAGAAGGCCCTCTGTCTGGTTCCCCGTAACCTCACTTCTCGCAATGAGGGAACTGCCAGAAGGCCCTTGGCACTGGATCTCAGTGTCCGGGCTGAACGATGGGGGTGGAGACGCTCCTTCAGGTATACATGATCGAGGCCGTTTAGGGCTTTAAAGGTCAACACAACACTTTGAACTGTGTTCAGAAACGTACTGGGAGCCAATGCAGATCTCTCAGGACCGGTGTTGTGTGGTCCCGGCGGCCACTCCCAGTCTCAGGCCTCTTAAGCTGTGGTGGTGAGGGCAGGCCCTGCCCCCTAGGCCCGATGGAGTTGGCTGGAGAGGGAGCGGTCTTCCTAGTACTCACAAGAGCAGCAACAGCAACTTAACCATCCAGAGGCCCTTTACCTTTTTTTTAGCTACCTGTTCTTACCCCCCATTGATTAGATTTACTCCCAAAGAGGTATGCATAGAATTGTCCCCACAGAACCCAAACCTGTCCACATTTATATGGACACTGTGTCCACTGGAGCTTACTTCCAAGTAAGCATTGACAGGGGGCTTCAATCCTCGGATAACATCCAAGCTGCCTGCCCACTCATGCAATGGAAGCTAGTGGAACAACAGGATCCCTGGTTTCTCTTAGAATCATAGAATTGTAGACCATGAAGGGACCTTGAGTGTCATCTTGTCCAACCCCCTGCAATGTTGGAATCTCAACACGTGGTTCCCCTGTGTGTCACCCAACCCTATGGAGCAGATTTTTGGCACACACAGTGGGCTACAGGGGTAAGGGAAGGAAAGAGAAGCCCTGTTATGTGTGTGAACGTTCACACAACATTGGATCTCACTCCAAGTGGTGTATGAATAGGCTTCACAATGTTTTGTTGTTTATGTTAAATGAACAGTGACCTTGTAATATACTTTGGCTTTTTAAGTGGGGCAGAAACGTAATATTCACAATGCATTTTCTCATATATATTTTATCCCACAGTAAGTTTGATCCCCCCCTCAAAATAACAGTACACTCTTATATTTATATTCAAAACTCTGTTCCACTGTATTCAGTGGCACTCATTAAGATAAATGTGCATACGATTGCAGCCTCCGACTTTTTATTTAAGAACAACTGCAAATCATACACTTTCAAAAAGTGTTGTCATTGCTTTCAGTGTGATAATGATCATTGCACTTTATGTATATTTGACAGTTAAATATTATTTTAATGTACCAAATCTGACAAGTTGAGGGTTATGGTTGTGTATCTTTTAACCACTTCATTAGAGCGAAAGGTTCTATACATGCTGGTTTGTATCACTGCATAATGTATGTTTAATGCATTCAGCAACTCATTTTGACATCTCTAGGGTTCTCTGCCAATTCAAGACATTAATAGATATGACACTAAGAGTTTTTCACTTTTCACAGGCAATCACATTTCAAAACTGCACACAACTATATCTATATGCTATGTTCCCATTAGATACTGGTCATCCTAACCTCACATTGGCAATAATTCAGTATCATTTTGTGTATGGACACCTGCATTTACTTCACTCATCCTCTCTTGATATTTTGACGGGCTTTCTTCTTTATGAACTAGATAAATTTACAAAGCTGATTTTTTATCTATCGCAATTTTTCCCCGGACACAAAAATCTGGAAAAGGACATTTGATTAATGTATTGAGTTTGAACAGAATATGGAACGGAACCGGTATACTTAAGCATAAAAACATACTAAAATGTTACAAAATCTTCTTTATTTTGCAGTTGTGAGGTCTGATTTGACATTGTGTGTATGCAACAACCCTTAAAGGAGGCTAGAATTGCACCAATCAGCCACAGAGTGAGAAGAGGGATGGAGGGGGGACTTTTCACAGTTTAGTCAAGCGCATACTTAACTTTGTCCTGTTCAAATAACCCAGCCTATTTGTGGAGTTCTCACTGTCCAATACATCTTCCATACACAACTATAACCATGCAGAAATTATTGAAATGGAGGAGCATTTCAGCATTCCACCAATTCCCACAGCCCATCAAAACAGATAATGAGGATTCCAGCTTCCCTTAAAGAGCTGTGCAAATGCTTTGCTGGCTGTGAGATAGGGGCATTACATCTATAGCTCCTATTTCATGCATTTCTGTCTAGGGATACAAATACAGATGATAGCTTCTCAGCACATAAAGCCCCTGGTTAGTTCAGGGCACTGCTATATAAGCACAACAAATTCAAAAACACTTGAAGCAAACTGCTGTTAACATTGCAACTACTGGAAACCCCAAAATTAGGAATCACATATATATAATATTGTGAAATACACAGAAATTGGGAGGAGCAGTTCTATCTATTCATGTCTCCTATTAAAAACTCCCTTGCACTTGAAACAAAAAATCATTAGGAGTTGTGCCAGCAAAGTCTCTTCCTTCCTCTTTTCTGCATCTGTTGTCTCCACCCCGCCCTCCTAACCTAGGTTAGTTTTTGTACTTGCACAAAACGTAATTCTCAATAAACACACTATGGACTGAGCTCTAAGTTGCTGCTGCAGCAGATATACTACAAATCAAAGAATATACCCTCATCATCCAAGACAGCTAGTGAGGTGCAGAAATAATGTTACTACAAACTGAACTAATATCCTGTTTTTATTAACTGTGCCACAAGACAGCTTTGTAAGACAGTCGTGAAGCAATCTGTGTGGCTGAGGGTTGCTAACTATACAACACACTAGACTGAGCAGAGTGAAACTCCATGTAAGTTTGGGAGCTGAAAGCCACACAACCACTTCTGCTGCCGCAACCAACCATTGTAAGCTTTCTAACCACTGTGGAGTGTAGATGAATGAACCTAGACTTCATTTCTTTCCCCTCATACAACCATAGCCATGCAGGATGGAAAAATTGTTGGACTAGTGAAAAGGTTTATGAAGTAGTATGAACGTGCAAAGTTTTATTTGGTAAATAAGGAGTTACTGTGCTGAAAGTAAGAGGTGGGTTTGTGCACCGGGTCGGGGGGAGGGTTCTTAATGGGTGTGCAATCCTAAAATAATATCACAAACTTATTTCCTCCTTCGACACACCATGAAACAAAGGGTGTGCATGTGTGTGAAGAAGTGAATCTGAGCATGTTGGAGGTGTTTGGGGAGAGGATAGAACCTCTTTAAACAATGCAAAGGCTCAATTCACATGAAAGAAGTTCACACACAAAATATTGTACTCGTTTTTGGAAAAGTAAATCTTCAGGACCTACTTCTAAAATGCTAGAGAGCTGCAGTCAAAGCTCTGACTGTTTTTGTTTTTTAAAAATAAATAAATGAATAAATATATTATTGGCTGCTTCCCTGGCCTTTGAGCTCCCACCTCTGTTTGCTTACCACTTTCCCTTTAACAGCACACAATTGCTTCCGTTCTTAAGACTGACGTGAGGATTACAGACAGAAGTTAGTCAGAGAGAGCAGGCCACTGGGACAGGTGGGCTTTGGAATTTCCATTCCCAGGGAGACTGCATGGGCAATTTTTCACAGGGTGAAAAAAAATAGCCACATCAGAAGATCTGACAGTGTATTTTGCATCATTGCAAGGATTAAGTATTTCTGACCTGGTCTGCCAACGATCCTTTCAGACAGATCGTTCTGTCATACTGTTCCAAGTCTAGTGTCATGGTGTCAGTTTCAGAAAGCAGGTTTCTCCATTTATTAATACTGCCAGTGAGCAGTTAGGTTAATCCCGAAGAAACCAGAGGCATGGCTTTTGGCCCTTCCTTTCCAAGTTATTAAGTTGCTTTATCTCATTTCAAACTTCTGATCTTCTACAGACTGCTGTTTTGAAATCCAAACTTAAAGAGTTGGAATTATACTTTTTAAAAGAAGAAGAAATAATTTAACTACTAATTTAACTACTTGGTTTTACACAAGGCTAACCTATTGACCACTTGCAATGAAAAATATGATTGCCTATATTAAACACAACACACACCCCTGCCCCTTCTGTTTTTCTAGGTCTCCTAAACTTCCTGGATATATCAGCTATGGCAACAGCCTGGGCCACCGCTGCCTCAACAGCCCATCAGACTAATAATTCAACTTGCGACCTATATGAGCACAGCGATACGGCACGTATCCTCTTGCCCATGTTCTACAGTGTTATTTTCTTAATCGGAATGCTTGGAAATGCACTTGCTTTGGCTGTAATCGTTAAGAACAGAAAGAAGATGAATTCTACTACTATTTACTCAACGAATCTTGTTGTATCAGACATTCTTTTCACTACGGCGTTGCCTGGAAGAATAGCATACTACGCACTGGGCTTTCACTGGCCACTTGGAGAAGCACTCTGCAGACTCTCAGCACTTGTCTTTTACATCAACATTTATGCCGCTGTGAACTTCATGACATGCCTGAGCATTGACAGGTTTGTCGCCGTGGTTCATCCTTTACGCACAAAGATCAGAAGAGTTAAATGTGCCACGTACATCTGTTGCTTTGTGTGGTTTCTTGTACTTGCCCAAACCATTCCATTGCTTTTACAACAAATGTCATACGAGGAAGGAGAAAGAATAACATGCATGGAATACCCAAACTTTGAACGAATTGCAAATCTCCCTTGGATACTTCTTGGAGCCTGCCTTCTGGGATACGCATTCCCCCTTGGGATTATATTAGTCTGTTACTCTAAAATTAGTTGCAAACTCTGCCATATTGCAAGAGAAAACCCACTAGCTGAAAAGTCCGGAACCAACAAGAAGGCTTTTAATACAATTATTTTTATCATCGTTGTCTTTGTCATCTGTCTTACTCCATATCATGTTGCCATTATTGTATACATGGTTAAGAAGATTGTACTTAAAGATATCATTCCATGCAGCAGTCGGCAAATCTTCCAAAAGACCCTCCATTACACTGTTTTCCTGATGAATTTAAACTGCTGCTTGGATCCTTTTATCTATTTCTTTGCATGTAGAGGATACAAAAGAACAATCATGAAAATATTGAGACGTCAAGGAAGCATATCACTATCGAGCGCTGTCAAAACAGCTCCTGAGGAAAGCTCTCGTGATATAGGAGACACACAGCTGTCTCCCCTTTCAACATCTCTAAATGGAAAAAGGTGAACACAAATTAACATTTGAAACGTGCTTCCAGAGTTTCTATTTCAGAAAACATTGGTAACAGTAAAAACCACGAACTATTTCTTTTTTTAAAGGAGCTAATATTTTAATTCTTCCAGGAGTGGCATGGATTGGAGTGGTGATGTAGCACATGTAGCCACAAGAAAGAGAAAAACTGGCATTGTATTTGCTTTTAAAATTTGTTTTCATGTCTTTGTTTGTCCATGTTGCTTTATCATGGGTTGCAGTTATGTATATTTCTATTTCTGAATCTCAGGAGCCCAGGCAGGAGAGTGATTTAGGACTTAGACAGAGAAGCAAGCTAAAATTAAACTGAATGTTTAACTCCAGTTCATTCACCCTTAACACCTATGACTGGTACAAGGGATATACCTGGAAGGAAGCATGTAATCATCTTTGCTTTTTCATAGGTAACGAACTATATAAAATCATCGTTTATATATAAAAGCCTCCTGTCACAAGAAGGGGGTGATTTGCCTAATCTACCAGTGTGCCTTTCCAATCTACCATGTGGCTCACACAATACATCTCCAAGAATATGCAGTATGCTGGCAAACAGTAGAGTATGAAGCTACCACAGCTGGGCAGATGGTAAGCAACCAAGATAGGGAGGAGGTCAGAAGCAGGGTGCGGCTAAGAATGGCACTTCTTTCGGTAGGAAGCCAGTCACTGATTTAAGCAAAAAAACACCCTGTCTCTTAGCTTCTAAAAAACAAAGAAGAAAATAGCACGTTGTACAAGAGGAAGGAGGGAGGGGTTGCTATCCACCATCAGCAACATCTGCATCCTAAAAACCCTTTGTTGCAATTCTTCTGGTTTACTTTTCATACTGTTTTGTTTTCCATTAGTGAGTTCTTTTGCATCCTGATCCTGGGACTTTTTGTTTGTGTTCTCGTACCTACGTGCTTTCCTTTCTCAGAATCAGGGGGATCACGTTGGGCTTGTTTTTTTAAAATCCCAAGCATACATATAGGCAGCTGTGTTTTGGCAGAAACCAATAACCTCGCTCGGTCCCTGCTCCTGCCAACCTAGCAGTTCGAAAGCATGTCAAAGTGCAAGTAGATAAATAGGTACCGCTCTGGCGGGAAGGTAAACGGCGTTTCCATGCGCTGCTCTGGTTCGCCAGAAGCGGCTTAGCATGCTAGCCACATGAACCGGAAGCTGTACGCAGGCTCCCTCTGCCAATAAAGCAAGATGAGCACCGCAACCCCAGAGTCGGTCACGACTGGACCTAATGGTCAGGGGTCCCTTTACCTTTTAATAACCTTGCTTGGATTAAGGGTGAACTATGATAAATTAGTAAGCATGCAAGGGAAGTCATTCATGAAATAAGAGACTGAAGAATGGGTAGATATGTACAGAAACATATATTTTATAAATTCAGCTAAAAAAACTCTCCAGTAGGAAAAGTAAAGCAGCAGAACAATAGCTTAAAAACTGGCTATTATGAAAGATGTGTCTATAAAATTAGAGATATTGTGGTAAAGGGCAGTACCTAGTTTTATAAGGCAATAACTCTCCCAAGTATGAAACCCAGAAGCAGGAACAGTGATTGGAACTTGAGGTCTGGATGGCACAAGCTACTTGTAGTATTTTTAGAGACATATCAAGTGAAAATTAGGTGGTATGTTTCATTGTGGGAGTTCTGATACCTCCTGCTGTTATAAATAGTTGTGGACTGGTACCTAAAAGCAGTTGCTCTGTAGTAAAACAAGCAGTGAACACGCGGCGCATGACAGCTGCCCGTGCAGGTGCGGAACCGTGGCAGAGCTCAAGCTACCAAAAGAACAGGAGTTAACACCACTACCAGTCCTTCCTTCCATTTAAGGATCAATAGATTTTAAAACATCAGAAATGAGTTAGGAACATTCCCATGTGAGCCTGGTACTAGGTAGCATTGAGTGACAGATGGAAAAACAGCCTGATTTTTAGACTTTTAAGGGTCGTATTTTTTCCTTCTAAAAATCACGTGTTTGACATGTTAATTGGTTTGAGACTCATGGCAATCAGCGACTTCGTTATTTGTCTGAAGAAGAAATGTAACACAATATCTATTCTTTAGGAACATATACAAATATAGTCAAAGCAAATTAAAACCATCTACTTGCAATTTCCAACCTATGTTCATTTCACTTATTTATATTCCTGCTATTTTCCTGGACGCTTTATTTTTAGTCTAAGAGCAAGAAAAGCTGGGTCTACAAAAAGGTACCAATGCCACATATGCCTGTTATAAACATTGTTGTAATAGCAAACTTGAAGTCAAGCCGAAAAAACTAAGAGTTTTGCACGATAAAGGCTTAAAGAACTGGCTCATATTAACTCAACACCCTTTAATGTAAAGCTAGTGAGGAATGGTTCCCTAAAGCACTGTTCCTCACGGTGGGCTGAGATGGAGCAGTTAGCCTGGAGCCACTTTCAGGTGGGCCTCCTTGCAGCTGCCTGCCCAGGACCTTCTCGCTTGCCTGTCTCACCCACTAGACATATCATAGCCTTTTGGTTGGACCAACTCCTTGCATGCTGAACAAAGGTGGTCACGAGATGGAGAAACTGGGGGAAGAAGGAGGTGGGAAATAATGTCTTCCCTCAATGCCAGAAGTTTCGCCACCACGAACCCAATACAAAATGTATTAAACCAGGAATGGCCCTTGCGATGCTATTGGACTGCAACTCCCATCATCCCTGACCATCTTTCCATGCTTGCTGGGGATTAAGAGAGTTAAGAGTCTAACAGCATCTGGTGGGCCACTGGTGCCCCATCTGTACATTAAACAATACATAATAGTCAACCTAAAAAACTTGTACACACATGCACACAGAGCAGAGAGTATATACCGTATTTTTCGCTCTATAACACGCACCTGACCATAACACGCACATCGTTTTTAGAGGAGGAAAACAAGGGAAAAAACATTCTGAATGAAACAGTGGATGTATCATTTTTGTGCTTCATGCTGTGGCCACAGACATGTGATCTGATGGTGAATTTGGGGTGGCGCTGTGGGTTAAAGCCTCAGCGCCTAGGACTTGCCGATCGAAAGGACTTGCCGATCGAATCCCTGGACTTGCCGATCGAATCCCTGCGGCGGGGTGCGCTCCCGCTGCTCGGTCCCAGCGCCTGCCAACCTAGCAGTTCGAAAGCACCTCCGGGTGCAAGTAGATAAATAGGGACCGCTTACCAGCGGGAAGGTAAACGGCGTTTCCGTGTGCGGCTCTGGCTCGCCAGATGCAGCTTTGTCACGCTGGCCACATGACCTGGAAGTGTCTCCGGACAGCGCTGGCCCCTGGCCTCTTAAGTGAGATGGGCGCACAACCCCAGAGTCTGTCAAGACTGGCCCGTACGGGCAGGGGTACCTTTAGCTTTACCTTTAATGCAAAAATCCTGAGAATCCCTGTGGATCCATCCTTGGAACCACGTTTTTGCACCATTGCAGCCCCAGGCAACAGTGGGTGCCTGATTTTTGGGGGGCAGGCTGTAGCCATGGACATGCTATGTGCTCTGATGGTGAATTTGGGCTGACCCAATGCAAAGATCCTGAGGATCCATGTGGATCCATGTTTTGTAACCACGTTTTTGCACCATTGCAGCCCCAGGCCACAGTGGGTGCGTGATTTGGGGGGGCAGGCTGTAGCCATGGACATGCTATGTGCTCTGATGGTGAATTTGGGCTGACCCAATGCAAAGATCCTGAGGATCCATGTGGATCCATGTTTTGTAACCACGTTTTTGCACCATTGCAGCCCCAGGCAACAGTGGGTGCGTGATTTTTGGGGGGCAGGCTGTAACCATGGACATGCTATGTGATCTGATGGTGAATTTGGGGTGACTGAATGCAAAGATCCTGAGGATCCATGTAGATCCATGCTTTTTAACCACGTTTTTGCACCATTGCAGCCCCAGGCAACAGTGGGTGTGTGGTTTTTGGGGGGCAGGCTGTAGCCATGGACATGTTATGTGATCTGATGGTGAATTTGGGCTGACCCAATGCAAAGATCCTGAGGATCCATGTGGATCCATGCTTTTTAACCACATTTTAAGTGGGGAGGGAAGGAAAAACACAGAAGGGACAAGGAGCAGGAGAGGGGTGTGCAGAGAAGCAGCTGGCTAAGAATGCAGGAGAGGGGTAGGGAGGAAAGGAAGGCAAAAGTTTTCCCTCACCTACCCACCCAAGCCAGCCAGCTCTCGCTCTCTCTCTCTCTCTCCCTCCTGCATGTTTTCAGCTTTCCCCTCTGCTTGCCTGGAGGGGAGGGGCTTTCCCTGCTCTTTGTTCCGTTTGAGCAAACACAGCAAGGAAACAGAGATGGGTGGGCAGTAAGACCCTGAGGCAGAATGCCGGAAAGCTGCCGGTCCTCTTTTCAAGTTTCCCTTCTAGGAGACGCTGATTTTTGCCTGCTTTTTTTTTGCCTCCCCTCGCACCAATTGGCTCCAGGGACCACACATTTGCTCAATAACACACACAGACATTTCCCCTTCCTTTTTAGGAGAAAAAATCTGCGTGTTATAGAAGGAAAAATACGGTAATATTCCAAAAAAAACCCCAGGGTGATCACGCCCGGGGGGTGCGATCTGACACAGTGGCAATCATGCCTGGTTAGGGGGTGCAATCGTCGCAGCCGCGCTCACGCCCAGCCGGGATTTTGTCACCCCACCCTCTTTATTACTACACGACACAAGCTCTTCTCCACCTTTTGCAATGTTTTTGGTGGCTCATGCTAAAGGATAATACAGAATTCTGTCCTTTTAAGCAAGAGAAACCAGGCACCAAACTTTCTGCAGTTAGTATCTGGTGACTTACTAACTTTCCTTCTGAGACGCTATAAGTAGAAGTGCCAGCTATCAAGGATCATGAGGTGTGTGGGTAATGGGACAAGCTACTTAAGTATCTGCAAATACAAAGGGCACGTAAATTAGTTGGTGCAGACAAACTCTTTATATTTCATTGCAGGTACTTTCAGATATTACTATTACTGTCCAGCAATGTCCCTTCCATTGCACAGAGATGGTAAATGCAATGTACAGTGGCTTAAGATTCAGCCATCAGCCTGTCATTAACCCTCTATAAAAGACGTATATTTAGGCTGGGATACTGTCAATGCCGCAAAGAGTCACAAGTTATCTGCAAAGTCCTGACATTTCAGAGCAGTATCTCATGATCTCCCATTGCGGCTTCATCCTTGGCAATGAAGAGGAAGGCAGTCTGGTGACTTAAGTCTGGCCAAAGGTACTCTTCCCTTTATAAATGTGGCCTCACAAGGCAAAAAAATACTGACAGTATTTTCAAATGTGATTAATGAGCAAAACGCTGCAGACAAGCTGGTAATTAGCAATGGTAATTATCAGTGTTGTCACTAGTTAATCCTTTGAATTGTAGAAAAATTCATGTATGGAATCTGAATATACTTGGCTATGATGAAGAAGGTAGTACCCAGACATAGGGCTAACACACTAACTGAAATCAATGGAGGTTAGTTATGACTGACTAAAATCCAATTGATTTCATTGGGTGTACCTAAATCTGGACCCAAC
Source organism: Podarcis cretensis (assembly GCF_951804945.1). Lineage (NCBI taxonomy): Eukaryota > Metazoa > Chordata > Lepidosauria > Squamata > Lacertidae > Podarcis > Podarcis cretensis. The sequence goes on from NC_137173.1 coordinate 85,979,317, forward strand.
TCTTTGTCTTTAGGTGCTGCAGATATCTTCTTAGAAGAGGGATGTTCCCTTCACTTTTATACTGGAGGGAATGCCTGTTCTAAGTGTGCCCTTGCCGCATGCAGCTTTTATTTGTATAAAAATAAAGCATTTTTTTAAAAAAATCTGCCATCTAGTTGAAAATGTCATAACCCTAGTAATTACTGGTATGTTATCCCCTGAATCAAGTTCTCTCATACAGGAGATGAGAAACCAGCACAGGAACACCATCTCTCCCGCTCCTCTTCTAAAAAAACCCCATGGTTCTCATATCTTCCATGACCAGACATGATATTAGTGTCAGCAGCTAAAGAGCCAATTGTGCTACTGTTGGTCCCTGACACTGACAATGGCAGAGATAGTGGCAGAATTCCATACAGGCCCCTTGTACTGCATCCTACAGGTCTTTTCAGTCTTTTTCTGAGCCCTAAAGAACAATGTGTAAACACATATTAGTTCTAGCTTTAGCTGTGTTATACATAACACTACATTTGGGATTTATAAAAGTGAGTAGGCAGAACTCACATATTGTGAAATACAATTTCACAATAATTGTACAACTAGTCTGTGACCTCAATGGAACCTATTGTTTAGTTTGACTTTTTTTCTAAGTATCAAAAACATTTTGAGACATGGAATCGTGTTTAGGAAGAAAGGAAAAAATGCAAGTCCTCACTTTTTGGAGTCAACCTATTATCTTGAAATACATTTAAGAATAACCTGCAGTACAAACTCCAACCCACACAGCACACTTTTGGAAAAGTTATTTGTATATATATTTCCCACTCAGATAAAAACAAACCAATGTTTCAATTGCAAAGCTGATGAAATTTCTATACCTTCCTCTAAGCAAACTTTTTGAGAAAACTAATAGATTAAGGTCAACGCACATCTGTATGTGCTTATACAAGTTACCAAGGCAGAGACACAACATGTGGTTTATGTTTTGAAATGCTTTCTCAGAATAGCCCGAAAACTTCCTCCCAAGAATCTTTCACAACATGATATCCATCAGTATAAACAAGAAAAGGAAGCGAAGGTACTGCTGGCAAGACACCTTTCTCATTTGATTTGCCACCTCATTATACCTTGCCGCTTCTAACCGCATTAAGCACTTTTTGTGTGGTGACAATATTGACTGGAAGTGAAATTGAGGTTTTTCAAGGTGCTGAACCAATCCTGCCATGCAGCTTACTTGTTGCAATTGCCAAATTTTGTGCGCACTTTTTCATTTTGAAAAGCATTTCTTCCAAGACAATGGCAAGAAAATACATTACCAAGTATTAAACAAAATTTTAAAAAGAAAATGAAGTCAAAGCTTTTCTAAGACAAAAAACCTCCCTTATTTCCGTGAGTAGCTGTCGTGGTTTTATGTCTACAACAAAGTCAAGAAAGCCATTCTCTGCACAAAGAAAAGGGGAAATAATCATAATTTTACTGCAAAAAAATAGGCAGGACTCACACAAGTGCCTTTCAAAAGAGCCTTGCAGTTAAGAGGAAGTTTGCCCTTATCTTCCTTGATGTTGCTGCTTGGAGTGGAAAAACAAACAAACGTAAGTGGGCTTGCTCAGAAGCTGGGGCTCTGGCACTTGCCCTAGGATGCAAGGTCATCTTATTGGTTTTATTCATTTATTTAATAAAATGTATACACTGCTTGATTGTAAAAACAACAACAACACACCACAAAGCAGTTTACAAAAGGATAAAACAAATCAATAAAAAAATACAACAATAGTTTAAAACATGCAAAAAGTTGAAATACTAATGATGCACACATGCCCTCTTCAAATCTGCTCACTGGAACGGGGCCTGTATCAATGCTATGTTGGATGGCACTAGCAAAAGTGTTTTACTCATGGCAAAGAGAAGACTAGGTACTGTGAAGCAGCCTTGGGAGATAATAAACTGTCACATACTGGTCTGTTTCTCTCCAAACAAACCACAAACGGAAGCCAAGGTCCGTTCCAGTATGCTGCTCATTCACTGTAAGTCATAAACCATAAGCTGCCGTGACATGTGAACCAGTCCACAAAATCCAGGGTTCAAATGGTATTTGAACCTGGGTTCCCATGTCTAAGCTCCAAGTTTTGTCTAGCTGATGAAATATCACTTTCTTGAAGCCCTACCATATCAGAGTAAAGCATCAAGGTACTTTTGCAAGATATTGCATCATCCATGTAGACATTTGCGAGGGTGGTGGAAAGAAAAGAAAAGAACTTGTGATTTTTAAAAAGAAAAGGCTTTTGTAAGCCTACAGCTAGGAGTAGTTTCATGGATATCAACAGTTTCAACAGCTATGCCAAAGTCACACAACAGTTTGCAACCCATAAAGTCGAATGCAGGTCAACAGCTGTGTAGACAGTCAACCAAGTGGTTGATAAAGTTTTGGGGTGTGTTGTCAGCAGTATGCTGATGACACACAGCTCTATTCTCCTTTACATCTGCAGGCGTAGCTGTGGATGTGCTGGACCGGTGTCTTGCCTCGGTAATGGACTGGATGAGAGCCAATAAACTGAAGCTCAATCCAGATAAGACAGAGGCACTGTTAGTGGGTGGTTCCCTAGACCAGATGAATGGGAGACTGCCTGCACTTGAGGGATTGACAATCCTTCTTAAGAAGCAGGTACGTAGCTTTGGGGTGCTCCTGGGTCCACTGCTGTTGCTTGAGGCCCAGGTGGTGCTGTGTGCCTTCTGCCAGCTTCAACTCATGGCCCAGCTACGCCCCTATCTGGGCAAGGGTAGCCTAACTTCCGTGGCCTATGCTTTGGTCACCTCTAGGTGGATTATTGCAATGCGTCATACATGGGGCTGCCTCTGAAGATGGTTCAGAAACTTCAGCTGCTGTAAAATTTGATGGCCAGGTTGCTCACTGGACCAAGACGGTTTGAGCATATAACATCAATCCTGGCCCAACTACACCGTGTGCCAATTAGTTTCCAAGCCCAATTCAAAGTGCTGGTGCTGACCTTTGCAGTATTACATGGTTGAAGACCTCAATACTTTAAGGACTGCCACTTCCCATACAAACTGACCTGGACCCCGTGCTTGTCATTTGAGGCCCTTCTCTATGCCCACCCCCATCCCCAAGAGGTTTGGAGGGTGACAAAATGAGAAGCAGATTTTTCTGTGATGGTTCCCCGTCTGTGGAGTGCTCTCTCCAGAGAGGCTTGCCTGGCAACTATATGTCTTCTGGCACCAGGCGAAAAATTTCCTCTTTACTCAGGCCTTTGGCCATTAAATAATCTATGGTCTGTTCAATGTTGGGAGGGGGGGCTGTTGTTATGATAATTTTAAAAATTATGCTGTGTATTATTATGCTCTATATATTTTTAAAATTATGCTGCGTAAATTATGTTCCTAATGTTGTGCACCGCCCTGGGATATTTGGCTAAAGGGTGATAGATAAATCAAATAAATAAATCTCCTGTATTTACTATCTGTGCAAGGCTGCAAAAACAAAGAGGATTTTCAAGGATCTGACATATCACAATATTCAGGGGTATAGGCTGGATCTGGTTTTGTGGGTCACAAGTTGTGCAGGCTATGTAAAAACAAGTTAGTCCCTAGATATAGTAGGAAGCCTGCACAACTTATGGCTGAACAAGCCAAACACAAGCCACCAGCTATTTCTTTGGCATGCCAGGAGATTGACACTCACACATGACCATGGCAGTTTTTACAATCCTAAGCATGCAGCAAAAACCAATATGTTAATGAAGTTTGTGGGCTGCATTTGGCTTGATGGATCACATATTGTAAGGTCTGATCTCTTATGTCAGAGTTAAGACAGTCACATATGCCACCAGCAAGTCAAACTACTGTATTCCATGACTGCTCTGTAGCAATAATAGATACTGAACAGTAGAGGGCAATACAGTTACATCAATAACTCTAGCCTTTTGAAGGCAAGGAGAATAAATACAACTAAGATAAAGCATGGGCATACAGAACGATATTTAAGGAAATAGACTAAATACGATGGAATGAATCATTCGGAGTGTTGCTAATATCCAAAGATAACAACAGCACATGAATGCTATACTCATGGTCTCTCACAAAGATGGCCTAGCGTTCTATATAGAATCAGCAATTTCACATGGAATTATTAGGGAACTTGCCACATCCACCATAAATACTTTCAGTCTCAAACCAATACTAAGCATTGCCCATGCACTAACAATAATGCAGCTTCTTGATTTCTTAATTTTAAGAAAAGCCCCCAAGGTCTCTTGGCTTTGTAAGTACCGATTGTCATCTTTCTGAATTCTCAGAGCCAAAGTCCAAACCTCTGCACTAGTGCTTAGTGCTTGAGGAGATGTATTTGGGCTTTGTGTTGTTTTCCCTCGTCCTTTGAAAGTTCCAGAAACCTGAAGTCTGTTGCGGACATGTGTGGACATGTACAGTGGTACCTTGGGTTAAGAACTTAATTCGTTCTGGAGGTCTGTTCTTAACTTGAAACTGTTCTCAACCTGAGGTACCACTTTAGCTAATGGGGCCTCCCTCTGCCGCCACGCTGCCACCGTGCGATTTCTGTTCTCATCCTGAGGTAAAGTTCTTAACCCAAGGCACTATTTCTGGGTTAGTGGAGTCTGTAACCTGAGTGTCAGGGAACTGCCATCGGCTCAGGGGCAAGAGGGGGAAAGGCGGATGGATTACAGAGAGCCCCCAAAGATCGTGGGAAGCAGCACTTCCTCAGCGGAGGAAGCCACGCCTCTAATGAAGAGGAGATGCAGGGCTCGAAGGATGCAAGGCGGTGCCAGGACACCTTGCCTGAGCAAAGCGGGGAGGAGGGAGGTCCCCCGTTACTCATGCCTTCCTTGCGCAGTAGGCTTTCGTGCAGAGAGGGGAGGCTCAGACTGGGGGTCAAGAAACTACTCTGCTGGGGAAGATTTAAGCATCGCCCACTCTAAGATTCTGCCAGTGAATGAGCAAGACATGGAATAGAGGCGCTCTGCATTCTAAAGGTTTTTTTTAGCACTAATAAGAAAGCTTGAGAACAGACTAGTGAGGCATCTTGCCTGATTGCTCTCGAGCAACCACCTGATACCCTTAACACTGAGGTACCACTGTACTCATGTATTTATTCACCTATGCATGCAAACATTTTTTAAAAAGGCTATCTTGGAACAATGCCATAATGAACCTTTACCAAAAACAATTTTCTCTCCTCTCCTTCTCACCCACAGGATGTTCTGACACAGTCGCCACCGCCATGGCAGCTGCTCAGGACAAGCACTGGCTTTTCCTCCTTCCTGAGTTCAGCACTGGTGGTGCTGGGGGGGGATGGGACTGGGACATTCTGGGATCATATCAGAAGCCAGTTTGGCTTTTGTAATTCTGGGACTGTCCCTGGAAAATAGGGACATTTGAGGGTATGCCACACATGAGTGCTTGCATGAAAATTCTAAGTGAGCCCAAAGCACAGGAGAGCCGAGTACAAAAAGTTCATATACCAATTTATCTGCAGGATTTCTAAAATCTGCCTGCTCTTACTTGCTTACCGCCCCCCCCACTCCATAGTCTCTGGTAATAACAGCTATTTCCTGAGCAGCTACAGCCTGGTTCCCAATGGAGCATTGCTTATAAAGCAAATAAGGTAAAGGTAAAGGGACCCCTGACCATTAGGTCAAGTCGTGACCGACTTTGGGGTTGTGACACTCATCTCGCTTTATTGGCCAAGGGAGCCGGCGTACAGCTTCCGAGTCATGTGGCCAGCAGGACTAAGCCGCTTCTGGCAAACCAGAGCAGCGCATGGAAACGCCGTTTACCTTCCTGCTGGAGTGGTACCTATTTATCTACTTGCACTTTGAGGTGCTTTTGAACTGCTAGGTTGGCAGGAGCAGGGACCGAGCAACGGGAGCTCACCCCGTGGCGGGGATTTGAACTGCCAACCTTCTGATCGGCAAGTCCTAGGCTCTGTGGTTTAACCCACAGTGCCACCCACGTCCCTATAAAGCAAATAAAGGTAAAGGTAAAGGTACCCCTGCCCGTACAGGCCAGTCTTGACAGACTCTAGGGTTGTGCGCTCATCTCACTCTATAGGCCGGGAACCAGCGCTGTCCGCAGACACTTCCGGGTCATGTGGCCAGCGTGACAAGCTGCATCTGGCGAGCCAGCGCAGCACACGGAACGCCATTTACCTTCCCGCTGGTAAGCGGTCCCTATTTATCTACTTGCACCCGGGGGTGCTTTCAAACTGCTAGGTTGGCAGGAGCAGGGACCGAACAACGGGAGCGCACCCCGCCGCGGGGATTCGAACCGCCGACCATGCGATTGGCAAGTCCTAGGCGCTGAGGTTTTACCCACAGCGCCGCCCGCGTCCCTTAAAGCAAATAGGCAATAGCAAATGAGGCATCAGTCACCAGCATGCTGAAAAGTGTACATCGTTCTGCAGACAAACTGCTAATAGGTGGTAGAATGCGCCTGAAACAGGGCTGTAGCTCAGTATTTTACATAGAGAAGGTCAGAGGTGTAATTCCTGGTATCTCTAGGTAGGACGCAGGAGACTGCTGCCAAAAATCTGGACAGCTGTTGCCATTCAGTGTTGACCATGCTAAGCTAGATAAGCCAATAGCCTAGCAGTCAACGGTTTCCAACCTTTTCGAGTCCACGGCTCCCCTGACCAAGTACAGTCTTTCTGCGGCACCCCTGAGGGGCTCAGGGGCCCAGTTATGTCACCCCTTGCCTACAGGGCTGGCAGCCTCTCGCCTTTTTTCAAACACCCTCCCCTTGTGGAGTGTTCCCTCAGCCTCCTCTCCTTGGGAGTCCTCAGGGCAGCTTCTGCTGCAACAGCTGTGCAAACCTTTGGGAAGCAGAGATGTGAGAGGACATCAGAGGAGGGAGGGAAGGAAAGAGGGACAGAGGCCAGTGTTGTTTGCGGCACCCCTGGCCATCACTCAAGGCAGATTTCTAATGACAACTAGGGCATTTCGGGAAATGTCGTTTCACGATGCTGGGAAAACAACAACTTATTTTATAGTAATTTACAACTGGGAGTGATTGTGTCAACCTCCCATTTCATACCACTGTTCTATAGCGGAACTAGGGCTTTGAAAGAGTGGCTGGGGAAGTCCAGCCAGATGGGCGGGGTACAAATTAATTATTATTATTATTATTATTATTATTATTATTATTATTATTATTACAAAAGGATTGTCTTCTTTCTCTGCTGGGAAATTCCCCAGAATACACAGGACCACATCAGGTTCCATCCGTCTCTGAGGGTGGGACATCTGAATGCCATTAATAATTCTCCCTCATTTTCTCTCAACCAACGCTGTGCAGCCCATGGCATTCTCTTTCCTTCTTTCATATACAGTCATACCTCGGGTTACAGACGCTTCAGGTTGTGTTTTTTTGGATTACGGACTGCCGAAACCCAGAAGTACCGGAACGGGTTACTTCCGGGTTTCAGCGGTCACACATGCGCAGAACCGCTAACTCACTCTTTGCGCATGCACAGAAGCGCTGAATCGCAACACGCGCTTGCACAGATGCGCCGCTGCGGGTTGCGAACATGCATCCCGCACAGATCACGTTCACAACCCGAGTGTCCACTGTATATGTGCCATGCATTTCACTGTACAGTGGTACCTCGGGTTACATACGCTTCAGGTTACAGACTCTGCTAACCGAGAAATAGTACCTTGGGTTAAGAACTTTGCTTCAGGATGAGAACAGAAATCGTGCTCCGGTGGCGTGGCGGCAGCAGGAAGCCCCATTAGCTAAAGTGGTGCTTCAGGTTAAGAACGGACCTCGGGAACAAATTAAGTATTTAACCCGAGGTACCACTGTATTGTATTAAGTCAACTGACAGCAAATCTTCATAGAATAGAATCATAGAATCATAGAATCATAGAATCATAGAGTTGGAAGAGACCACAAGGGCCATCGAGTCCAACCCCCTGCCAAGCAGGAAACACCATCAGAGCACTCCTGACATATGGTTGTCAAGCCTCTGCTTAAAGACCTCCAAAGAAGGAGACTCCACCACACTCCTTGGCAGCAAACTCCACTGTCGAACAGCTCTTACTGTCAGGAAGTTCTTCCTAATGTTTAGGTGGAATCTTCTTTCTTGTAGTTTGGAACCATTGCTCCATGTCCGCTTCTCTGGAGCAGCAGAAAACAACCTTTCTCCCTCCTCTATGTGACATCCTTTTATATATTTGAACATGGCTATCATATCACCCCTTAACCTCCTCTTCTCCAGGCTAAACATGCCCAGCTCCCTTAGCCGTTCCTCATAAGGCATCGTTTCCAGGCCTTTGACCATTTTGGTTGCCCTCCTCTGGACACGTTCCAGTTTGTCAGTGTCCTTCTTGAACTGTGGTGTCCAGAACTGGACACAGTACTCCAGGTGAGGTCTGACCAGAGCAGAATACAGTGGCACTATTACTTCCCTTGATCTAGATGCTATACTCCTATTGATGCAGCTCAGAATTGCATTGGCTTTTTTAGCTGCCGCGTCACACTGTTGGCTCATGTCAAGTTTGTGGAGTTTAATGTTGCTATTATGTGATGAAATGTAGGAGTTTAATGAGGAGTTTAATGTTGCTATTATGTGATGAAATGTAGTCCTCCATCCTGTTAGTTACAATTTTCATAGTAATCACCAGTAGGAGAATTAGTTATCATTAGGATTTACTAGGAATGAAAGGGAAGTGCGAAAAACCTAACCTCTGCATTCAAAACGTGCTTTTGATTTTGAAAAGAAGGGTTATAAATGACATGCGCAGGGGGATTTCCACAGGAGCACAGAGTTAAAGCATAATGATTTATCAGAAACTCCCTGCCCTATAAAAATAAACAAAATGCACGCTTATAATATACAGCCATTACAACAATAAATGTGAACTTGTTTATTTCTTTACAGTACTTCAGCCATATGAATGCTTTATGTTTATGCCATGATTTAATTTAATTTAATTTAATTTAAATTTAATTTAAGGGTAGGAAAGCAGAAAAACCACACTCTAGCAGACAGGAGGAAATATTTGGTCAGCTGACATATATAACAAGAACGAAACGTGCCTTGTTTATGCACCTATAGATTATTCACAATATTTTTTTATTGGAGAAAATCTATATAACCAATCAGGGAACTAGTTGCATTATTTCATTTCCTGACTGTAAATGAGGGCTTCTATTTTAGTAAACGGAAGTTATTACAGAGACAAGAGCTCCAGATCAGAGAGTACAAAGAAGGCATCTCTAAAAGAACAGCAAAGTGCAACCAGGTAGGAAATGTGATTAATTGTCCATCTCCGTTTGTGCTACCAACCATTTTAAAATATCTACATATACAAATATACAGGTTCTAAAGCAGCAAAATAAAATTGAATGCCACCACTGTTTAAAGCTTTTAACACTAATACTTCAGTATTGTAATGTAAGTGATTTTTAACTTTCTGAACTACATGCAATTTTTCAAAATCCCTGCAGTTTTTTTTATCAAATAACTAGAATGAAAGACTGACAACATAAAGACCATCTCTATAACAAAGGGAGAACTGTTCCCACATTTCTGAAATAATGAATATGCTATACATACAATATCCTCAGTTAATTTAAATTCAGAGGTATTGAGAAATACAAAGAGTTGCTGAAAAAATGAGTTTTTCCTGTAGAATTAAACAAACGAAAGGATAAACCAAAGCAAACTCAGGATATATATATGCCATATTTATGATCCAAAGACTTGCTTTAGGCACACCTAAGGCACTGGCATACACTCTGTGGGGTTTCTACTTTCTTATTTTTGGACAGATTTCCATGTAATGCTGCAATCTCCTTTGAAAGTCAACTCAGCTCCAAACATTACCAGCCACAAAAAAGCCTCGCACCCTCTGTTGCAAGGTTCTTTAGAAACCCATGTTGTGTTGTGTTATGTTGTATTATAACAGAATTGTTACTAAAAGTACTTATACCAGCCTAATTTTAAACTGCTAAACATTAATGTTGTGACCATTTTCACATTATCTTTAAGGTTAGGTTTATTAATAATGAAATTAAAATAAGCCGCTGGGAAAGAGGTTTATTGATGGAGCTAATTATTCAGTTACAGCAGCTAAATGTTTTTACCGCTAAACATAGCAAATGGGTCCAAATTCTGAGGTCCTCTATGCCCAAAATACAATTCTAAATGTGCAGTGCTCCCAGGTTTTTGTTTTTTTAAAGTCACTTGCCTGGTAGCCCTCGTAAACAAGATCTGCCCGATGAGAAATCCATTTTTTTGTTGTCGTTCAGTCAACCAGTGTGCCACAAACTTCCCCATGTATCACCGATCAAGTAGATCACTAAAAATGTTAAATTTGCCCAACAGCTGCCCTTTCCATACTTCTTCCTTACATTTTCTAGACTTCACGCACCAAAATGGTGACAAATGGACCAGCCAAGAATAAACCTTGGCTACAAGTCTGTTGGTGAACCACAAACTTGGGTTTGGATGATACTCAAAGCCAAACCTCAGCTTGGCTCAATGTGGGATGGGAACAAAAGGAACCAAGGAAGAGCAAAGCAGCTGGGAGCACTTTTCTGGGAGCCCACACATTCACACGGCTCAGTAAACCATGGTTTGGCTTACTGTGCGTTGCGAATCTGGCCAGACTGTGCTATATGATCTATCTAAAATTCCAGAGGTATGGTACACATACAAAGGTAAAGTACTGAGAGATCAGCAGTAGTTCATGGCTGGCAAAGTCTTCTCTAACTAAAGTGAACAGGTTTAGCCATAGTTCAGTGGCAGAGCACATCCTCTGGGTGCCAAATTCCTTCAGCATTCCAGGTTCAATTCCTGGCATCTCCAGGTAGGTCTGGGAGACACTCCTCTCTGAATCCCTAGAGAGCCATTGCCACTTGGTATAGATGCTACTGAGCATGATGTGCCAATGGTCTGACTCCCATGCATAGGGAACCTGTGGCTCTCTAGATTTTAATGGGCAACCAATGGTCAGGGATGGAAACTGTAGTCCAACAATGCCTTGAGGGCCACAGTTTAGCCACTCCTTCGTTAAATTTAAGTTTTATACTGAAAAACAAGGATGTGGTCTCCTCCAACATGAAAGCAATGTTTCTGAGGTTGGAAGCCAGTGTTGCTTTCTAACTACATCTGGGCTAAGCAATCAGCTCTGAGCATGTACTTGTAACATGTTGTGGTAACAAATATATTCCAAATTTCATCGAAGCAAACTAGTTTTTTTTTAGTTAGGCATGTTTTTTCTTTCATTTCTAACACAGTATTTAAGCCTTTCTTCCTATTCATATAAATAACTAGATGTCGAAATCTTTTATCATTTCCCAGCTTGCTTTTCTCACAAATTTACAACACCATCGTGAAAATGTTCATTCAGAAGTTCATTGGTGTTCAATAGGGCTCATTTCAAGCTAAGCGCATAGAAGACTCCAACCCTAAATTACCAAAACCACTTCTGTTGTTTAGTCTACACTAAGGCTCATAGGCTAAAAGGAACTAGAAAGCCTTAACACACAGCTGCAAACTTTAGTTTGCTTTCATTTCCAAGGTTCTACTGATCTAGGAAACCTAAATAATCCAGTGGACAATGGCAAGATAAATTGGTTATCACGTGTCCTAGTCTACACATGCCACCGATTACAGATGGGTCTTTAACCAAGGATTTTGGTGTACTAGGGTAAACTAGGTCTCTTAGTGATGGGTCTTAGGGATGAAATATTAGTCATGTAAGGGGGAAAGGGGCTGTGGATCAAGAGGTTCTCTGGAACTTGGGGAAAACAATGTCCTTCCAGGCCCCTTGAGCCTTGCATGTTATGAGGCTTTTGGGGTGAAGACTTAGGGGAGGAACACGAGGCTGTGGATTCTCTTGGAACCCTGACTAAAATCAAGTACAAATTATAAAGATGGAGGGGGGGGGGGCAGAACCTGACTACATTCCTGAAGAACCAAGCACAGTTTTTCCATCTGGATCCCCTCTTAAGGGTTTGGTCATATGAAAGAGGGATTTTCCTAGACTGAAGAATGGGAAGGGTATCTAAAGCAGTCATGAGTAGATAATCTGTGGGATGCAGTATTATGTTAGCATAAATTGGGTGATGGTCTCTAACCTTGATGGGTACTGATGTGTTTACCAGTTCCTGGCATAATGCTTCATGCATGGTGCTTTTCCTAGGCAGGCCTCTACAACCAATCAAGACGTGTTCTGTAATGGTTTGATCGCTGTAGGAACCAAGCTGGGAAGAAGACACTTGCATATTCCGGAGGTCTCACACACTTCTTTGCATAACAAGTGAGAGTCATTCCAGTTGCTAAAAAATGATTTTATCCTGGTTCTCTTAGCCAAAGCTAAGTTTAGTTTCTCAAACAAAAATTGAGATTTCTAAAGTCATGGTGCGAATGAACCATGGGGACCTCAGTAACAAATTTGGATCTAGAATCCATGTTAGATATGATGTGTTAACGCTAATTAGCTACTTTCCCTGCTTTCTGATCTAAGTTGAAGATCCCATCCAAACTGTACTAAACAAATAATAATAAGCTTCTTGACAGTAATATGTGGTCTCCATGTCAGCTACTTGTGGTGGCTTAAGCCAACGGCACTGCAACAGCCTCATGTATGTGATGCTAAGCTAGCTGACTGGTGGTCTAAATTCCATTATAGCAGGTTTGTAAATAATCAATTGCTCATTCACCTGTGATGAGTAAGAATCTCCTCCAGCGTACTAGGCAGGAAGCTTAACAAAATGTCACCTTTTAAAGGGTAGCACAAGTTACTTTCATAGGTGGGGGGAGGGTAGGAACGTTAGTAATAGCTGAGTAGGTTGGTAACTTGCAGGCGTATTTGCAAGACTGCACTGTAGCAAGCTACTACAAAATATCTAGTGGTTAGGACTGCATTGCCATAACTAACTTTGTGGTAGCTAAAGGCTCCTTAAGAGACTAGGCTGCGTCATGCAATTATGTCCCCAACCCATCTTATCTCTCTGTTCTATGTAATGCTTTTGCATACAGCTGTTGTGCTTCATCTGGACTTTCTGGAACCACAGATTTCAATGCTAAAAATGATCAGTTACTGCAGTAGTAGCAAAGACTGCAATCTTTGTGAGAAATGAGCAAGTGTCAAAACCAGTGGCACCCGCCACTTGTGCGCATGAAAAAACACACACAGCAGAGGCAGATCAAAAGCACAGCTGCTCAGAAGACGAAGCGAGACCAAAGGTTTTCTCATTCAGCCACAAAAACAGGGAGGGTGTGGGGAGCTGCAAAGCAACAGGCACTGGCAACCCACCCAAGAGACTGAAAGAAAGTAAAAAGACTTTCTTTTACCATGTTCAGAACTTCCTCTTTCAAATTATCTGCTGCCAAAAGACTGCAGAGTTTTTCAATCTACTTCCCTCTACTTTCACCACATCTTCTTAATTCATATATGAGAATACTGGAGGAGGAGGGAGATATGGTCATTCTTTGACATGAGTAACGCTGTTCAGACTTTGCCACTTACAGCAAATAAAATGAGTTTGCATTAACACATTGCGTATGAGAAAATCCACTGAATATTCAGGAAATATTTTTGTCTGTTGATAATTCTGCAGTATTAGTAAATACCAAACAATTGCTCTTGCACAACAACCTACTCTTTATGGCAACAACAACACAGTCAATAATTTGTGAAATGCTCAGCATTTCTCTGTAACAAGGGTTGGGGATCATGGACTATTGATGAACCCTTGGCCAGTTTCTAGTGAACCACCTGTTGGTGCTTGGAATTTCTGCAAATAATAGTAGTAGTAGTAGTAGTAGTAGTAGTAGTAGTAGTAATAATGCTAAACCAGGCCAGTCCTGGTGTGATTCAAGTCAATGCATTCTTAAGAATGCTTAGACTCACCACAGGACTCACTATGTCAGATCCAGTACAGAAACCATGAAAATTCATTCCTGCTTTGTAGATTCCAGCATGCACTGGAAGATTCTAGTAAGATTCAAGCGGAGTCTACAAAACTGAAGTTAGTCCACCCTTCCTCTAGTCCCCTTCCTCAGCAAAATTTATCAGCAGGGGGCCAGTCCACTGTCCCTCAGACCTTGTGGGGGGGCCGGACTATTTTTTTTTTTGGGAGGCGGGAAATGAACAAATTCCTATGCCCCACAAATAACCCAGAGATGCATTTTAAATAAAAGCACACATTCTACTCATGTAAAAACACGCTGAATCTCGGACCATCCGCAGGCCACATTTAGAGGGCAACTGGGCCAGATCCGGCCCCCAGGCTTTAGTTTGCCTATCCATGCTCTACAATATAGTTATTATAAAGTTGCTTCTCTAAAAGCTTGTTTGTGTTTTTTTTCTAAACAATATTCACTGGCATGATTTGCACATCACTTTAAACCATAGTTTAAACTATGGTTTAAGTGTGGACACACAGCTGATGCACATGGCTAAAACTGCAGATGCTTCACTCCTCTCCCACTCCTGTTGCACTACCAGGAATGAAGTCATGATCTGCCTTTTCAGCATGTTCTGGTCCCACTGATCTCTAGGTAAAAACCAAACCCTGAAGAAAATTATGTGTATACATAAAATGCGCAAAAGGATGGTTAGATAAATAACTGTTCTCCACTGGGTTCCCTTGCAGAGGCTCAACACTGTACGTTCATGTTTATTTTTTTCAAAGATATATGTATTTAGTTCTCTAAATCACCTTTATAACTATAAAAAAATGAGCTACCTTCTGATATAAAATTATGTGCTAATTCTTCAGGCTAACAATCATGACTTTCTGCGCAAACCTTGCACAGATCACGGAGGAGAGAAAATAACATTTTAATTTTTTTAAAATAAAAGCAGTTAACCTAGAGTTGCTGAGTGGAGGTAGAAACTTACTACAGACCATGTTCCTTTTCTCAAACATTCTACATTTCAGGGGGATGGACTCGATGACCCTCGGGATCCCTTCCAACCCTACAATTCTATGAAGCTGTGGCTGATTTCTCTGCCCCGCTCCACCCACCTGCCCATTCTGCATTAGCATCAGCGTTTTACAGAACTTCAGGGGGTCATTTGTAACTTATAAGGATCTCATGGGTCTATAAACTAAGCTAGCACATCAGAGGTTATGGTCAGCCGAAGTTTAACATGCAGCGTTTTAAGAGAAACCACTTTCTCCCCAGTGAAATGCAAGCATGGGACTGTCCGGTTCCAAATGCATCTTCCCCACTGCAAACTGACCTGACTGATTGTGCGACTTAATTTATCATTGATCCGTTTTGTTTTTAGGTATCATGTTGTAAGTTGTGGATAACTACAATCAAAATCTAATTGCAATGTCTGGAAGCGACCATCCTGAAGAGTACAGAATTTCATCGCTTGTCTTCTACAGCTTTATTTTCGCAATTGGCTTATTTGTTAACGTCACGGCTCTCTGGGTTTTCAGCTGTACCACCAAGAAGAGAACAACAATAACTATATACATGATGAACGTTGCGTTGCTTGACTTGCTTTTTATATTTTCCTTGCCTTTTCGGATGCTTTACTATGGCAAACGGTCTTGGATCTTTGGAGATGTCTTCTGCCAGGTTCTTAGTGCGTTTACAATTTTTTACCCCAGCATCGCTCTATGGCTGCTAGCTTTTATAAGCGTGGATAGATATCTGGCTGTTGTGCAGCCCAAACATGCTAAGGGACTCAAGAACACAACCAAAGCTCTGACAGCCTGCATAGGCCTTTGGATAACGACTCTAGCGACATCTTCTCCACTGTTGTTCTTAGATTCTGATCCAGACAGAACGTCAAACTTCACCACTTGCATTAAGATGATGGATATTATCTACCTAAAGGAAGTCAATGTATTAAATTTTTCTCGACTGATTCTTTTCTTCTTGATCCCTCTCTTTATCATGATTGGTTGTTACCTAGTCATCATTCACAGTCTCGTTCGTGGAAGAACTTCCAAGCTGAAACCAAAGGCTAAAGAGAGGTCCATCAGAATTATTGTGACACTGATTGTCCAAGTGCTTGTGTGTTTTGTGCCTTTTCACATCTGTTTTGCATTTCTGATGCTCCAGCAGGGACCTGTAAGTTACAGCCCATGGGGAGCATTTACCACCTTTCTCATGAATCTCAGCACATGTCTAGACGTAATTTTGTACTATCTTGTTTCTAAACAATTTCAGGCCCGAGTGATCAGTGTCATGCTTTATCGTAATTATCTTCGAAGCGTACGAAGGAAAAGTATACGATCTGGAAGCATGAGGTCATTAAGTAATATCAACAGTGAGATGATATAAAAAACTTTCAATAAATGCTTGAATAGTATTCAACAGAGCACAAGACAATATAGCAAAACTTAAGAACAAATGGAAAATTTCAAAGAAGAAAGAAATAGCTATTATTCCTCTCTCAAATGGTTTCCACTCTGAACAAAGAGGTTAGCCTATTTTGAGATGCATTGAGACTCCTGCTTATTTAATAAATTCAATTGTATACCTGTTTCCTTATAACTTGGTTGAAAACTGTATTATTTCAGTGTTTATAGGATTGCCACACACATGCAAGAGGGTGGAGGTATGGAAAGGGGGAAACTGTAGAATTCCTTATTTTGAAATAAAAGCCTATAGAATTCTGTATTTCGAAATCAAGTTTTCACCTGCAATAAACATTTACGTAATAACAACTGATACTGCCTAATCTGTTATTTGCGCCTGCTAGAATAAGAGCAAGATGCAAATACTTCCACACAAGCAAACAAGCATGGAAGCCAACACTGTGCCCCTGGTTGTAACAAAGTTTGTAATGCTGAAGGCTTAATTCTTGCAATGCATTGAGAAGAACCTTAAACAGCTCAGGACCACAACACTTCAAGGTCCACCTCTCCCCATATGAATCAACTTGGAACTGCGATCAATATCTGAGGCCCTTCTGTGTGCGCCTCCTTCATAGGTCCAGAGGGTGGTAACATGAGAAAGAGCCTTTTCTGCAATGGCTCCCCATTTGTGGAATGCTCTCCCTAGGGAGGCTCGCCTGGTGCCTTCATTATACACCTTTAGGTTCCTGGTGAAAACATTCCTCTCCAACCACGCCTTTGGCTGATTCACATTCTATGTCTTTTTAAATGTGTTTGTTTAAATTGTTTTGGTTTTGTTTTCACTGTGTATTTTGTGTTTTATTTTGTATTTGCATGCTGTGAATTGCCCTGAGATCTTCGGATGAAGGGCGGTATACAAATTTATTTAACAACAATCACCTTGGACAAAAAGCATTTTGTTTCTGCAGTGGTTCTGATATGGACACTGACTACAGCAGCTGCCTCTCCTGCAAAAGGAAGGTAAACAAAGGGGAAATCGATGCAGCACAAGGAATAGTAAGGAGGCAGAGCTGGGGAAAGGGTATAGAAGAGACAGGGTGGAACCCTCCCAAACGAAAACGAAAACAGTCCAGCCTGTCAAATTGAAGGGCCTTTTGCTAATTATAAAAATAACATGATAGTATCTGAATTTAAAATACTAATCTTTACAGTAAACCTGAAAGGAACTTTTAACTACCATAACAAAAGTAACATGATAGTATCTGAATTTAAAATACAAATCTTTATGGTAAACCTGAAAGGAACTTTTAAGTACAGTGGTACCTCAGGTTAAGTACTTGATTCGTTCCGGAGGTCCGTTCTTAACCTCAAACTGTTCTTAACCTGAAGCACCACTGTTATGCCTATCGGGTGGTTGCTCGAGAGCGATCAGGCAAGATGCCTCACTGGTCTTTTCAAAAGCTTTATTATTGGTGCAAAAACCTTTACAATGCAGAACGCCTCTATTCCATGTCTTGCTCATTCACTGGCAGAATCTTAGAGTGGGCGGTCCTTAAACTTTCCCCAGCAGAGTAGTCTCTTGACCCCCAGTCTGAGCCTCCCCTCTCTGCGCGAAAGCCTTCTGTGCAAGGAAGGCTTGGGTAACGGGGGACCTTCCTCCTCCCCACTTTGCTCAGGCAAGGTGTCCTGGCACTGCCGCCTCTGAGCCGATGGCAGTTCCCTGACAACCAATTTAGCTAATGGGGCCTCCTGCTGCCGCCACGCCGCTATAACATGATTTCTGTTCTCATCCTGAAGCAAAGTTCTTAACCTGAAGCACTATTTCTGGGTTAGCGGAGTCTATAACCTGAAGTGTATGTAACCTGAAGCATATGTAACCCGAGGTACCACTGTACCATAACAAATCTTTGAGGCTTTCTATTGCTTTCTGTTAGTGCAGTGTAATAGTCTTTACTTCCAAATCTGGTATAAGTATTATCAGTTTATCATCAAAAAGGAAGATTTCGCTGCTAAAAGTAAAGGTATTCCCTGACCGTTAGATCCAATTGCGGACGACTCTGGGATTGTGGTGCTCATCTCACCCTGTAGGCTGAGGAAGCCAGTGTTTGTCCGCAGACAGCTTCCGGGTCATGTGGCCAGCATGACTAAGCCGCTTCTGGCGAACCAGAGCAGCGCATGGAAACGCCGTTTACCTTCCCGCCAGAGCGCTACCTATTTATCTACTTGCACTTTGACGTGTTTTTGAACTGCTAGGTTAGCAGGAGCTAGGACTGAACAACAGGAGCTCACCCTGTCGCGGGGATTCGAACCGCCGACCTTCTGATTGGCAAGTCCTAGGCTCTGTGGTTTAGACCACAGTGCCACCCGTGTCCCAGATTTCGCTGCTACTACTACACAAAACATGTCAGTGCTCTCTTTGAACCTACTGCACTTTACAGCACATTGGCAAAAAAAATTACAAGGGTTCTGCTGTTTTACATTCCTGATGCAGCACTTATCAGCCCTCCCAACCCCCCAAGTTGTGGCCTTCTGAGAAATAGAAACAGAAATAGAAAATTCAGTATACAGTCAAACCTCGGAACTTGAATGGCTCTGCCCTTGAACGTTTTGCTCCCAAACGCCAAAAACCCGGAAGTAAGTGCTTCAGTTTTCAAATGTTCCTCAGAAGTCGAACGGTTTCCAAGGCACATTTTTCATTCCCCCCCTGACTTTGCAGCCGGCCTGGTGATCCTTGATTTTTGAACATTTTGGAAGCTGAACAGTCTTCCAGAATGGATTACGTTCAAAAACTGAGGTTCCACTGTACTTAATATGTAGAGTTTATACTCCCAGCTGTTTTTGAATTGAATAAAAGTACAGTGGTATCTCAGGTTAAGAACTTAATTCATTCTGTAGGTCTGTTCTTAACCTGAAACTGTTCTTAACCTGAGGTACCACTTTAGCTAATGGGGCCTCTCACTGCCGCCACACTGCCGAAGCACAATTTCTGTTCTCATCCTGAAGCAAAGTTCTTAACCCAAGGTACTATTTCTGTGTTAGCGGATTCTGTAACCTGAAGCGTCTGTAACCTGAGGTACCACTGTACTTATAAACTTACACAAAATAAGGCACATGCTATCAATTTTATGTGTCTAAAGTCACACACACATACACACAAATAAAGAAAGACAGCTTTTCAAGAAACTTTGAATGGACTTTTTGATGAAATTTGATTTCCATTTTAAAAGTGGCCATGTTCATGAAAACATGTTCCTCTTGTTCATATATGTTAGCAGCCATTATCCATCACCTGCTGCCGCCTGGGATTTCTCCTCTCTCTTTTTTCCAACTCAAAATAATTTATTCAATGACCCCAATTTATTCAGTGCAGGATCCCAGCCAACTGGGTGCTGTATAATAAAAGTTATGGCAACAAAGCGACATATAGCCAATAAAATTTGGCTGTGCGAGGGTATCACTGAGGGCAAACAAAGCATTCCCATTGCTTCACTCTTAATAGCAAGAGGAAAGCAAACACCCCCCCAGTGCCCAGATGACCAAGCTAACACTTCTTATCTTACAATACAAGGTTTTCCCCTCAAAACAATTTCAGTTGTAAGTAGCAAAGTTTATTGCTCATTGGCCAATCAGGCCTCATGTGTACATACATACAAACATACATACTAGTATATATAGCTCATGATCAAGAAAGGAACATCAGAACAAGTATCTGAGATGGTGTGCTAGTTATAAACTTTCCCTCACAAAATATTAATATATATAATCTTAACACGTTTCAGTTTTGTGTAGGTATGCATGATCAGTTAGTAGAGTGTGGATCAGGATGTTAAGAAGTAACGAATAAAAGAAATGGATTTCCTTATAAGACTTAAAACTAACTAACTACATCCCTTAAAATCATATTTAAGGTACCCAGAGTTCAGCAAACCCCTTAACAAGCTGCGGTACTTACAATCCCGACGGCAAACTATTGATGGTGAGGCCAAAAGAATATTCAACAGCTTCTACAAGGAGAAGATCAAACAATACTGACAGCATCCAGGAGCCCAGCAAAAATGACTAAAAAAGAGGAACACAAATGCTCAGAATCACAAACTTAATACATCTTCCCACAGGCTTGAGATGCACACCGTCTTTAAAAGACTTTTCTAAGGTCTAAAGATGATTTTTAGTTTTCTGGATTTTAGACAGAAGAGAAGAAAGTGGCGAAAGAGAACATAATCCAGATAGCAAATACCTCAGCTCCTAACTTTGGTCTACCCAAACACAGTGATACAATTCCCAGCAGCCTTAACACATTTTGCATTTTGCCGACAGGGAGGAAGATACAAAGTCTGAAGATGTAAAAACGTGAGAGGAAACAGAACTGGAACTTACAGAAAATTTTCTGCTGCCATATCTTCTTTCAAATATCCTGAAGTTGTAGATGAGCAAGCTGCTACAGAATGTGTCTTTGAGATCAAGACATACTGTTCTCCCACATACAAGTCTCCAAACCTGAAAGTAGCAGAAAACACATGAATATGCATGAATATGTCTCAAATGCCAATTGCTCTTTCGGTAAGATAATTTAAAAGAACAAGTTGCTTATATGAACACGTTTACAACCTTCGTCTTATAAACTGCATGTCAACTCAAGTCACACTAGATACAATTCCAGTGCACGTACCTAACGTAGCTTGCTCTGTACTTCGAGAACCAATGGTCCATAGCACTATAAAGTCATAATACGTACAAGGCCATAAAATGTTAATAGAGAGCAAAAGAAAACCTTCTAGCAAGGACACTGCTATTGCTGGAACAAGTTATTATCCTGGATCCCCTTTTAAAGACAAACCACAAAAGGAAATAAATGACTGTGTCCGCACTCTGTACCCACAGGGGTTTGCTACAGATATTTCTATCCATAGAACACTGGTCCTGAAAGATCTTCATTGGCTCCCAGTACGTTTCCGAGCACAATTCAAAGTATTTGTGCTGACCTTTAAAGCCCTAAACGGCCTCGGCCCAGTATACCTGAAGGAGCGTCTCCACCCCCATCGTTCAGCCCGGAGGTCCGGGTCCAGCTCCGAGGGCCTTCTGGCGGTTCCCTCGCTGTGAGAAGTGAGGTTACAGGGAACTAGGCAGAGGGCCTTCTTGGTAGTGGTGCCTGCCCTGTGGAACGTCCTCCCAGCAGATGTCAAGGCAATAAACAACTATTTTACTTTTAAAAGACAACTGAAGGCGGCCCTGTTTAGGGAAGTTTTTAATGTTTGATGCTATATTGTTTTTAATATTCGGTTGGAAGCCGCCCAGAGTGGCTGGGGAAACCCAGCCAGATGGGCGGGGTATAAATAAAGAATTATTATGGGCGGGAAGGGGGGAAAGGGCGGGGGGGGAAAGAATTATTATTATTATTATTATTATTACATCATCATCAACTTTTTTTCTTGTTCCAACAAGATTAAACATCATATACCCATTTCAGATTACGGTCCACATGACACGGTACAGCTGCAAGGCTGTGTCTTGTGGTTCCGCAGGGGGTGGGGATTAGCGTCTTATTTAAAGAGCAAAAATGTCATGCTGGTAGAAAAACACTTCCCTCCACCTGCATGGAGCTCATCTCTCTGCATTCTTCTCCCCAAACATTACTTTCCTTTCTCCAGACTCAGATACTAGGGTGCATACTGACAGTGGCCTGGTTAGCATATCATGGAAAGCCAAGCACTGGCTTACTGGGAGCATGCAAATGTAGCTCAACCGAAGTTTGTAGCTAAGAAGGAGAGAGCTTAACCATAATCTTGTGTTCAGATGGCACATTAAGACAAACCTTGGTTTAGCTGTCCTGCCATAATAGGAGAGGAGAAAAGTGGCTGTAATTCCTCTCTGGAAGCAAGCATTTTCATCCTAAACCATGGTTTGGTGTTATGTAAGAATGTGGACGGTAGAAGACTGTGCATGCCCACATGTACCAACAGGATTTTCTGGGCTGAATATGCTGTAAATTGCATTCTTCACCCCATTCATTTTAAAAAGGGCAATTTCCATCAAATTTGTATGCATTGTGTGCCATGTGCAAATATGTATCCTCTTTCAAAGGTGTGATGGAGAGCCCCAAAAGAAATCAGGCTCACACACAAGCAAAAAGATGCCCGGCAGGCAGAAGTAAATGGGTGAATTTTCCTATAAATTATTTCTATAGTAGGAAACCCCTCACCTGTTGAATTTCTGCTTGCCACACAGCTGTTAAAAGTACAAGAATCCTCTTTTACTCAGTGACAATCCTAAACCATGCAAAGAATTCAAGTTTCATGAGCTGTAAACCAATCATCTTAATATAGGTCTTTTGTCAAATTGATTTAGACTGGCAATAATACAGTGAGTGCAAAATCAGGCATGGCATTTCAAATTTAGGGTCTGTGTCAAAAGATATTTTTGATTTATAGTGATCAGGTTTCAGATACTCATGATTGGAGTAATTTTTTTAAAAAGCAAGCAGTGTATTCCAATAACATTTATTGGGGTTACTCAGTCGTTGATCATGCCTCCCAATAATAGCAATGCTATCAGCACAGAACAAACAGCCATCATTTCCTCTCCCTCTCTCTTTCTCTTTGAGCAAAAAGGATCTGAGATTTTGACATTCAAGTGTTCCAGCAGCAACAATCCGCCCCCAATAACTCTCTCTTTTCCCCTCGCGGGTGAGAGAGCAATTAATCACCTCCCACATTGCTGCTGCGGTCAACAGCCCCCATAACTGCGTTTTCATAAAAATATAAATGAGAAGCAGAGACATGCATACATACATGATCAGTATGTATGCACCCACCCAAGTAAGTCAGAGCAACTGGAGTTCTCAGCGGCTGGGCTCTAGTACTTTACCTCCTGTATCACCACAACTCAGTTTTTATAGCAAGCCCGGCAGACTGTGTTCAGTGTTTTGAGGCTGCACTCACTTTGCCTTGATACTAGCCAGTATCCCTACAGGAGGCCAAAGCTTCCTCTGGAATGCATGCTTGAGGCAACATGGGGATTCCCTCCACCCCAGTGACACAATCCCCCAGCAACAAAGCTATTGCTCTGTCTCTAATTTAATATGACCTTTGGACCTTTAAACTGAGACTTACAGGACTGGATTGACATCACTGAAGAAAGAACAATTACGCGAGAATGCACTTAACTCATGGATGAATGAAATGGGCAGAGCAAAAAGCCTTTCCCCCAGTGTGGGTCCTCTGTTGCAGCTGCTGCTAACTTCCTACATTTGACATGAGAGACTTGCTTTCCTATTAGTTATGTTTCCCAAGTGTTGTGTGTTAAGATTCCATTTGGCTTAGAATCCATATATATATTAAGATCCAGGTTGCAGAATTTCTGACCTTTAAAGTTATACATATGCATTCTTACAAATGACTTGCTGCTTACCTGAAATTCCTCTTTTACTGCTTGCAGATTGTATGTGAAGAACTTCTGATAATGTTGAAAGAGCAGAGCCAACAGAAGTGAGAGAGAGCTCGGTATTATTAAGAGGCCTTTCGACAGAGGTGCTTTATCTTTAAAACAAAACAAAAATAGAAAATAAAACGTTCCAGTTACAATAATATTTCTGAAAACAGATTAAAGAACAAAGATGCTTCCCAATCCAAATTAAATTATATTAATTCCCATTACTTATAAAACTGATTTATGATTCAAATGAAACAGAATCACCTTATTTCATCCAAGTTCGGTCCAAGACCGTAATACTCATCTTCAATCTTTTCCCCACTTTGAGTCTGTAGGAATGTGACTCTCTTATGAAAACTTATGTGAACAAACCAACTAAACAGAAACATACGCAGTAATTTTATTTTATTGATTTCTTAGAATCACAGAATCATAGAACTGTAGAGTTGGAAGGGGTCCCAAGGGTCATTTAGTCCAACCCCCTTGCAATGCAGGAATCTCAACTAAAGCATCCATGACACCCAACCTCTGCTTAAAAACTCCCAATGAAGGAGGGTCCACCACCTCCCAAGGAAGCCCATTCCACTGTCTAACAGCTCTTACTTATTTCATGAGCATGCTATTCTTTATTCATATTATAGCATTTGTACAGGCTCTTCGGCCAAAAGGACTACCAGAGCAGCTTAAAGGTAAAGGTAAAGGTAAAGGGACCCCTGACCATTAGGTCCAGTCGTGACCGACACTGGGGTTGCGGCGCTCAACTCGCTTTATTGGCTGAGGGAGCTGGCGTACAGCTTCCGGGTCACGTGGCCAGCATGACTAAGCCGCTTCTGGCAAACCAGAGCAGCGCATGGAAACGCTGTTTACCTTTCTACCAGAGCGGTACCTATTTATCTACTTGCACTTTGACGTGCTTTCGAACTGCTAGGTTGGCAGGAGCAGGGACCGAGCAACAGGAGCTCACCCCGTCGCGGGAATTAGAACCGCCGACCTTCTGATCGGCAAGTCCTAGGCTCTGTGGTTTAACCCATAGCGCCACCCATGTCCCTGCAAGAACAGCTTACATGCAATCAAATTACATACAATAGAGCATAGCAGATGGTTGTTGGTTCGAGCCCATCCACGGCAGCATTGCAGGGAGTTGGACTAGATGACCCAAGTCTACAATTCTGTGATTCTAATCAAAACAAGAGGAGTCCCTGTCTGCAGGCTTACAATCACATCAGGGAAGAGCCAACAGGGAGAAGGGGAAAAGCAAATGCAGGCACCAATTCCTTAATTCTTTTGACCAGCTAGAACAGAGACGGTTCAGGAACAGGAGTTGCCTGATGGGGCTTGTCTTCAGCAGAGCTGATGGAATAAGCCTTGTTTCTCACGTGTTCCCGAGGCAGTCAACTGTTGAATCAGATGATGGGTGAGGGAGAGGAGACCCAATGGAGCTCTAGCATGTTATGCTATGTGTGCTTATACTACTTTTTGAAGATTTTACCAATAGGCTCTTACTTCACTCTGTATACTTTATGTGTTGAAACATATCCCTAGATCTGCTGGCTGTGGGGCAGGCAATATGAAGTACCCAAGATCTGCTGGCTGTGGGGCAGGCAATATGAAGTAGCAGGCTGCCACCATGGAGTGTGTTAATGCACACTCATTTACCTACATGTGCATTAGATCCAGGATTGCCAATGTGGTACCCATGGGAACAGCTGTGCGCTTCCTTGAGGTCTTCCCGTGGTGCCCAAGAGCCTCTGAGCACCCTCGCTTCTTGCTTGTTGCCCCCTTTGTGATCAGATAGTGAGAGTGCTTACCTCCACACTCCCTCCCCCCCCCAAAAAAAAAATATGTACAGCTGATGGAAGAATTTGGAAGAGAAATGCTCTTTCCTACTTCTTCTTTCATTTCTAGGTGCTTTCCAAGGCTCCAAACAACTAAAGAGAAAGTGACTGAAAGGGTAGGAGGGAAAGGGGAATGATATGGGAGATGGGAGCAGAGAAATGGTGCACCTGGGGGAGAAAATGTTGGGCCACAGGAGTCGGGGGGAATGGGGTGCCAGAGAAGGTGTGCATGTGCACACACACACACACACACACACACACACACAAAAATACAGTAAACTGGACCCTTTTAAAATTGCAGAGTTTTCTCTCATCCTGCCCCCTCACCGCTATCACATCACAGACTACATCTGTCTTCACTGACCGAAGACATAAAAATCAAAGCTCTAGTGCATTCCAACAATACCATGGCACAGAAACATATACCCAAGACACAGATCCTTATGTATCTGTCTCATAATTTTCTCATAATTTTATTTCACAAGGTATTCCATCAAAACCACCACCAAATCATAGGTCATCTCCATGTCCACAGATGCATTCTGTGATTTGTTAGCAGCTTGTTGTAATCCAGTGTAAAAATTGTGACTATGACCTGGATCAATGTGTTTGTGGTGCTGGTGCGCCAGATCCGTTATTTTGATTGAGAGGATCACGAATATAAGCTTTAATTTGATTGAGTTTATCTTTGTTTTTAATGGTGGCTTTATGTATGTTTGTTTTTAATTTGTTTGTGGATTGGGGTGGATGGGGTGCTGGGGGCGGGGATAGTAACTCTGGTGGGGGACACATTGTGCTCCTTCTGGGGTCATTTGTCCAACTTTGGTCCCTACCCTGCACCCAGCTCTCACCAGTGGCTCCTAGAAGTTGTCAGCATGCGACAGCAGCCACACCCTGGAAAACAGTTTCAACTGACTGGATAAACCAGGTGAAGGTTGCCGATGGGTCTCAAACCCTCAGCGAGTTAGGGACTTCCCCTGCATGTGAAGACAGACTCTGGCACATTGAGCGGACAAGACCAATATTGGGTCCAATGGTCCAGAAGACGGCTTCTGCACATGCTGTAGAGAGAAACGATGGGCAGGTGGGGCTTGTCAACCTGAGAAGGAAAACTAGGAGAAGGAAAACTCTGATCTTAAACCTTCACTGCCTTGTGTCGGGAGAAGAAAAGGCTAAAGCGTAAACCCTACAGAAATGCAGAGTGGATTCCATAAGGTGGTTGGACAGAGGCTTGTGAGTTCTTTCTGGCAACTGCTGTAAGCTAGCTGCTGCCAAACATATTTCTCTGCTTTCTTTTGGGCCATATCAGCAAGGCCACGAGGAGACTCGTGTTATCTGGGCAGCACAGGCCTCCATACACATTTCTCAGGCTTGCGCCCCAAGATCTCATTATACAGACTCAGACCCTGCAGTATACAGTATATAGATGCAAACCTTTCACCCGTACTTGGTCATCTATGTTTCTTTTAAACATCTAAAACTTTAGCATACAGGAAGTGAGTATTTGGCTATTTTTACTTTTATCACAAGGTAGAGTAGCCACAGCTGTAACCAACACCTAAACGTGACAGTTACCCACAGTGGAAAGTACAGCTGTCTGTTCAATCATCAGATGTCTTTGCAAGCAAAATGTCATCAGGAAAATGTTTTAAAATAAGAATGCATGTCAGTTTTAAAGGTATAATAAAGTTGTGTGGCGCTATGAAATTGTTCGGTAGATCAGTATAAAACCTTTACTTATCAGCAGCAAAAATACTACTGCTAAAAGTGCCTGTTCACATTACCTGGATTTAAAAAATATTCAAATTGCCTACTAAGTTTATAAAATCCTGAACTCATTTATAGCAGCAATGATTTGGCATTAGGAGTCCACAACTCAAGAAAAGCAAGCATTCAAGTATTCTTAAAAAGGACCTTCCTAAGAATACTAGGGGTCAATGAAGATTTTTTGACAGCATAAATTGTCAGCTCATTCTCCCTTCACTACCAAAAATATTTTTGGGAGAGGGAGAAATTAGTCCTCAAAGCCCAAAAATTCACATTATAATCACATTATAAGCATCAGGCAGGAGGCATGGTTGCCATGAAACTAACTGGCGACCTAATTTAGTGTCTCCTATACCCTCAGAGCAGGGACGCAGGTGGCGCTGTGGGTTAAAGCCTCAGTGCCTAGGGCTTGCCGATCGAAAGGTCGGCGGTTCGAATCCCTGCGGCGGGGTGCGCTCCTGCTGCTCGGTCCCAGCGCCTGCCAACCTAGCAGTTCGAAAGCACCTCCGGGTGCAAGTAGATAAATAGGGACCGCTTACCAGCGGGAAGGTAAACGGCGTTTCCGTGTGCGGCTCTGGCTCGCCAGAGCAGCGATGTCACGCTGGCCACGTGACCCGGAAGTGTCTCCGGACAGCGCTGGCCCCTGGCCTCTTAAGTGAGATGGGCGCACAACCCCAGAGTCTGTCAAGACTGGCCCGTACGGGCAGGGGTACCTTTACCTTTATACCCTCAGAGCATTTTTAAACCAAATGACTGTAAAATTTACTTTAATAAAGCATCAGGTAGACACCCCCCCCCCCGAAGGCCCTGGTTTTGGTCACTCAATATATTTTGGTTACAAGTCCCATCAGCCCCAGCCAGTATGACTAATGGTCCAGGATGATAGGTATTGTAGTCCAACAACATCTGGCTAACCTTGATTTAAGGCATCTGTCTTTTTCAATTCCTTCAGAAAAACTGGTTACATTAAGAGATACTGCAAGTACTGTGACATATATGATACACTTAAAAAAAAAAGTTCAAAGATTGGTCTTGCCTGCCATCTATCTGTTAATGGATATATTTATTTTGAAGTCTGAAGTTTTCTGCATGCTGAACAAAATGTGGGAATTAAAACAAAGGCTGTAATTTTGAAAACACCTGTATGCACTGCCATATTCACCTACTTTCCCTCTAGCAACTCACTGCATTCCTATGCTAGGTGGGGAAGAGGGGGCTTGCCTCCTCTAATAGCCCTCTTTCTATGTTGGGTACAGAAGAGAAACAGAGAACTCCACCTCTACTAGCCTGAAAGAGTTCAGCACTCCACGCTTCACTTGAATGAAAAGGATTAAAGGGGGGGGATCCTAATTTGAATAAATAGCAACCATTTTAAATCTACTTTCGAATCAGAATCTTCTTTTTAAAACAACAAACAATATTGAGTATATGGCACTCTTTCCAAATTATCTAAACAAGGGGTGGGGAAACTGTGGCCCTCCACATAATATTGCAATGCAACTCAACATAATATTGCACAGCTATTGGCCAAGATGGCTCAACATAATATTGCATGACTATTGGCCAAGTTGGCTGGGGTTATGGGAGCTAGAATTCAACAATATCATGAAGCCCATAGCTCCCCACCCGATTTAAACTCAGGGGTTCAGAGACTGGACGATAACTGCTCTGGAACAATACTTGGTCTTGCTCTAACTAGCTGATGCAGTCTCGACCACAGGCGCTATTTAACGTGCATTATCTGTGTATCCTACTGGTAAAGGGGTGGAATTTGAACTCATGCAACAGGAGGCAGAGGAAAATGTTAAGGGAAAGTTCGTGTTAAGGTTTAATGCTCTTCCCACATTCTTACAAGCCATCTGGTCACTGGGTAAAACATCCAACTTAACTATATTAAGTTGGCCAACCCAGCTCATTCTTACATAGTCCAGACTCCAGTTGTGCCATAACCACAACGGAAGAACAAAAATGTGTAACTCAACTAGCTGAGTGCAGCTAGAAACAGCCGTCCTGGATAAGACCAAAGCTTCCTTTTAATCTAGCATGCTGTTTTCGACAGCAGCTGGCCAGATGCCTATGAGAAGTCCACAGACAGGACATGAGGGCAACAGCCATTTCTCACTGTTGTTCCTCAGCAGATGATATCCATGGGCCCATTGCTTCTGATGCTGGAGTTACGGTAGTATACAGTGGTACCTCAGGTTAAGTACTTAATTCGTTCCAGAGGTCCGTACTTAACCTGAAACTGTTCTTAACCTGAAGCACCACTTTAGCTAATGGGGCCTGCTGCTGCTGCCGCGCCCCCGGAGCACAATTTCTGTTCTCATCCTGAAGCAAAGTTGTTAACCTGAAGCACTATTTCTGGGTTAGCGTAAGTCTGTAACCTGAAGCGTATGTAACCTGAGGTACCACTGTACACTTATCATGACCAGCAGCTATTGATAGCATTATCCAATCTCACTTTAAAGGCATCTAAATTGTTGGCCATCACGTCTTGTTGAAGTGAATTCTACAGTTTCACTCTGCGCTGTCAGATATATAAAACACACAGATTTACAACGTATTATTAACATGAACACATGGTGGGAAACAATTTCCCTGCTAAGGCCATTGTGAGTCAAGGGTGAGGAAGGGAGTGCACTGAGATGGTTATATTATTGCAACACAATCCTAACCCTGTCTATTCAGAAGTTAAGTGCTAGAGGTTTCAGGATTGCAGCTTTAGGTGCAGGAAGGTTCAGGTTCAATTGCCTGAACAATGACACTGACTGAATGACTTCAGACCAATCTGTGTCCCAGCCTAACCTATTGCACAGGACTGCTGTTGAAGGTAAGACGGAAGAAACCATGAGCGTTGCCTTGGAGGAAATGTGGAATAACACACTTTTTTACCCCTGGCTTTTAACACTTGAAGTGTATGTATTTAGGACCCACCTCGTATTTATTTTTATAGCAGTTGTAAGTTGTTAATTGTTATTAATGCTGTAACCTGCCCTGGGACCTTATGTTGAAACGTGGGCAATCAATCAATCAATCAATCAATCATGTGTTGCTGCCACCCTGTGCACACTTATTTGGAAGTATGTCTCTCTGAACTTTGCTTAATTGGGGAATCTATGACCTTTTAAACTGTGGGGAGTTATTGTTTTCATTTGTTACTATGTTATATATTTTTGTGTTTTGTTTTGTTTTTGATACTGTAAACCTCCCTGCGTTTCTCGAATGAAGGCCAGTATAGCCTTTTAATAAATAAAATAAATAATAGTAATATGCTCATTCCAGAGGGTTAAGCCCGTTGCAGCAAAAACCAAAGAGTTGCATCTTTCAAGGACAAAATCTTTCTTTTAGAACTTTGAGAAGACATGTGAAGGCAGCCCTGTATCGGGAAGTTTTTTATGTTTGACGGTGTTATATGTGTTGGAAATCCAGCCCAATGGGCAGGGTATAAATAATAAAAGTATATCATCATCGCTCTTTCCCCCAGTGGATACTCAAGGGTATGCAGTACCGGCACCTCTTTTTGTTGTTGTTAAAAAAGTGTGACACTTTTTTGGTTAAAAATTGTGACACTTACTGTAACAACTTCATGGTGAGTACAGGCCCCTCTCTTTCTTTGGTTAAAAATTGTGACACTTTTTTGGTTAAAAATTGTCACACTTACTATAACAACTTCATGGTGAGTACAGGCCCCTCTCTTTCTTTGGTTAAAAATTGTGACACTTTTTTGGTTAAAAATTGTCACACTTACTATAACAACTTCATGGTGAGTACCTGCACCTATTTTTCTAGAAAAAAGTTCTTCTTCTATTATTATTATTATTATTATTATTATTATTATTATTATTATTATTATTATTATTATTATTATTTCTGCAATGCGAACTTCCTGGGACTCAGATAACCCACTAAGGGCGGACTCGCGATCCGGCTAACGCGCGTTCCGAGCGGGCGCCGTGCACACGCGCAAAAACTGCGACACGGGGCGGGGGGGGGGGGAGCAATCCTTTCTTGTTAACGAAGCGACGGGCCGGGCCTGCGCGGCTCTTGGAAACGTCCCCCCGCCGGGTGGCGGCCAGCGGGTTTCGGGGTTGGGGAGGGCCGAGGAGAGCGGAAGAGGGAGGAGACTCCGCGCGGCGGGCGCCCGGAGAGCGGAGCCGGGGAAGGGGAAAGGGAGAGCCGGGTGGTTCCGGAGGGCGGCCGCCTGCCTTGCCCCTTCCCTCCGTCCATCCAACCCAGGGCAGCGGTACTTACACAGCCCGCTGGAGCCGGTGCTGGTGAACATGGTCCCGGGCCGCAGGCCTCGCCGCCGTTCGCTCGCTCGCTCTCCGCCGCGAAGCCTTCGCTGGCCCGCTGCTCCCTCAGGAGGCCCAGGAGCCTCCAGCGGCGGCCGGGCCCGGAGCCTGAGGAGAGCTAAGGCGGCCGGGATGGGTCAGAGGCGGCCGGGAAAGGCCCCATGGCAGCGCCCCCTGCCGGAGCCGCGGCGGCATCCCGGCCGCAGAAAGCAGCCCCGGGCCGAGGGGAAGCGCCCTGGCCTGAGGGGAAGCGCCCTCCCCACCACACACACTGTTTTTGGGGGGGCTTTTCTACGCTACCCCGGCCCTAGTTCGGTAAATGTCCCACAGAGTTTCGGGGAGGGGGGCGGTTAGGCGACGCTGTGGTTTGCTCAGGAGGGGGGTTAGGGTTATAATCCCAACCCAAAACTGGGATGTCCGCACGGTCATTTTGGACTCTGGACACCCGTTAGGTGTCAAAGGATATTGCCACGCTTCACCTCACAAGAAAGCTCTGCTGCGCGGGGGGGGGGGGGGCTGGGGGGGCTGCATGCTCCTTTTGAAGTCCAGTTCCAGGGGCACCACCGCCCAAGAGACCTGCATGAGCACCTGCCAGGGGGAAAAAAAAAGTCTTGCGTTTGATATAAAAGGCTTTTTAAACTGGTGATCCAGTCATGTTTACTTTGGCTATTACGGCTGCGATTGTAGGAAGTTTCAATGAGGTGGTCTTCAATCAACTTTTCCATTGGGAATCATGGACCCTAACTTAAGTCAATGGGTCTCTCAGTGAGTAAAGGTTAGCCGAATACTGTGTCGTCTGTTGGATGGTACTTGCTTCTGAATCTCCAATAGTTTGCACTGCGAGTCCCACTGAGTTAAAGGTGTAATATAGGACAAATTGGGCCTGCAACAAAGTGTTGCAGTGCAGAGTGCTCCACTGCAAGGTGCCGGACAGCCATGCCTTTTTTCACAATAGTAAAGGTAAAGGGACCCCTGACCATTAGGTCCAGTCATGACCGACTGGGGTTGTGGTGCTCATCTTGCTTTATTGGCTGAGGGAGCTGGCGTACAGCTTCCGGGTCATGTGGCCAGCAGGACTAAGCCGCTTCTGGCGAATCAGAGCAGCACACAGAAACGCCGTTTACCTTCCTGCCGGTGTGGTACCTATTTATCTACTTGCACTTTGACGTGCTTTCGAACTGTTAGGTTGGCAGGAGCAGGGACTGAGCAACGGGAGCTCACCCCGTTGCAGGGATTCGAACCACCAACCTTCTGATCAGCAAGTCCTAGGCTCTGTGGTTTAACCCACAGTGCCACCCGCGTCCCATCATTTTTCACAATACTCCACTCCATTTCCCTCCCCCTCCTTCAGCCAGCATGCCATGGCAACTGAGTATACTCATTCCTTGTTGGTCTGTTTTGGGGGATCTCTCCCTATCAGATTTCCTCCCACCCGACTGCAAGAGTTTTTGTACTTCTGCAAATCTTTGGGTTCCTCCAAGCTTGCTGATAAAAGGATTCACACTTAAAGAATGAGTTCAGTATCGAGCGTATAGGATTCCAGCCACAGAGCTTTTATAGCCAACAAATCTTCAGTTGCCACATATGTTTGTTCTACACAGTCGCTTTCTCTCCTGATAATTACCTGTTCTACATACCAAACACTAACACGGAGTTAGTGCATGCACACACTGGAGCATTCTAAAGATCTCTTTAAATGCCTTAATATCTTTAACCAACCTGTTGCACTGACAGTCTACATAGTTAAGGAATGTTAAAGCAAAAAATAAAAAAAATCCCCTCCACTCTTCTGATGTTTGCTTATAGCTGAAGTATGGATTCAAATTTGCATTTATGAACAATAGATCACTGAAATGGCAACCTGGATGAATTATACTGTGAAGGTGTAGCTAAGCTTGCATCTCAGGACTGAGGATAAATACCATGTAATGATTAAAATGGAGTTAATGATACTGACCACTTTGCAGGGTGGTTGTAAGGATTACCTACTTCAGAAATGTGCCAAATAAATGCAGAGTATGTATTATAGTAGCAATTTACTGTTTGGACTGAGTAAAATAACAAAAGCAGTAATCCTATGCACCTTTAATTTGAAGTAAGCACATTAAGCTCTTAAATATTTTCTTCTAGGTATGCATTAAGAGGATCTGGCTGCATTTATTTGTCAACAGTAACCTTTGGACCTGGGTGGAGGTAGGTACCATATTTTCAGAAGATCTAAAGTAATGGTGCTTAGTAACCTCCAAACATATTTCCCACACAATTCCAGCGTATTTCTACTCCCACACAATAAGGCCATGGGTTGGAGTATAATAGCTAGTTTATCATAAATAACAGTAAGGATATACTTGAGTTTGGAGGGGTGCTTTAACAGTGGGAGAGCATATTCTGAGCTAATAATCTTCCTGAATGTTCTAAACCTAACTTCATATCTTCCCTCCAGCTCCAATAATCCACTGCCTCCTACTGCTTTCCCTTAAAGCCTTAAAACATGGTGCTGATGAATAAATGAGGCCCTGTCACTAGCCATAATAGCAGCAAAGTGCTGAATATTTTCTGTACTTCCTGGAACTAGTGTGAAAGCCTTTTTATTTTATTTCCATCATGATGAATGGGAATTCATGCTTGGGGGCATCCCATAGGCATCTGGTTAGCCACTGACATGAGGATGCTGAGCTAGATGAGACTTTGGTGTTACCCAGCAGGGGTTTTCATATGTCCTTAGGATCTAGTTAAATTATGGAATTCCCTCAACGTGGACAGCAGGACAAAGTACAAAAAGATGCCTTTCAATATAAATCTTTCCAGATTTGTTACTCCTGAAATTTCTGGCTCATGCGTTGTAGGAGGTATACAAAGAATTGCAGTCTTAACCCAGGAGTGCTTCTAAAGAGGTGAGCTGGGCATACTTCCAATAAAATATAATATTAAAATATTGTAGCTGGGTGATCAGGTGAAAAAGAGTGCAATAGCTGTGTAGAAAAATGTCAGCAGGTGTAGCTTGTCATGCAAGCCAAACCTCAAATTCCTTTTCGGCACAACTATTAACATACCCTCCAACATTTCTCTGATGAAAATAGGGACGCCCCATTCCATAACAATAATTTTACTATTTATATCCCACACATCTTACTGGGTTGCCCCAGCCACTCTGGGCAGCTTCCAACATATATAAAAACACAATAAAACATCAAACATTAAAAAAAAACTTCCCTATGCAGGATTGCCTTCAGACGGCTTGTGGGTCGGATAACGTCATACCCTTTTCCCAATTTAAATAGGGACAGCCTAAGAAAAAGTGGGACATTCAAAGATCAAATCAGAAACCAGGACGGCTTCTCTAAATCAGGGACATCCCTGGAAAATAAGTACACTTGGAGGGTCTGATTTTAAAGTTCTGAGCCTTGACTTTTATCTTGCCACCCTACTTTACAGCATACTCCAGTTACAGGCAGCCACATTATTCCATACATACGACAGTGATCCAGTTTATGAAAACAACTTTTACTGATCAACAAGAGAGAAGGCAACTCTGTCTGTTACAATCACATGCCCTGCCTCCAAAATAACTCCTCACCAACCCATGATTCCCTG
The DNA here is from genome assembly GCF_951804945.1 of Podarcis cretensis. Classification (NCBI taxonomy): domain Eukaryota; kingdom Metazoa; phylum Chordata; class Lepidosauria; order Squamata; family Lacertidae; genus Podarcis; species Podarcis cretensis. The sequence continues at coordinate 86,014,520 of NC_137173.1, forward strand.
GCTTCCAGAACACACTCTGGTATCACAAATATCTCCCTCTAGAGGCTGCTCCCGGAGGTGCATAAGGCATACACAAGTTTTTGTTTATTGTTGGGATACCAAAGGGAAGCAGGCCTAAGCTTTAATACAATTATTGTTAACAATTGATGTCTGCTGCTGAGTATAGCATCAAAACAATTCCCCGGTCCAGTGACACAATCAACTGGCAGTTTCATGACACGGCTGCAGATGTTCGTGAATAGCTGTTCAGAGGCATTCTGGAAACAAAAGCTGGTACTTCTCAGTACAATGGACCAAGCGGATGAGGCTTCACAGTGGCCTCTTGCCCTGCTTTTGACACTTGTATAATTGCAGCAGTGAAGATCCAGTTCTGCTCATGGTAATTGTGTTACACAGAGAGTCAAGAAGCAAATTTCACTCCTTAAAGACTTTTGTTATTTATGGGCAGGACATAACATAATAAAATTACCTATCAGAAGGTTGGCGGTTTGAATCCCCATGACTGGGTGAGCTCCCATTGTTCAGTCACAGCTCCTGCACACCTAGCAGTTCGAAAGCACGTCAAAGTGCAAGTAGATAAATAGGTACCGCTCCGGCGGGGAAGGTAAATGGCGTTTCTGTGCACTGTTCTGGTTTGCCAGAAGCGGCTTAGTCATGCTGGCCACATGACCCGGAAGCTGTACGCCGACTCCCTTGGCCAGTAAAGCGAGATGAGCGCCGCAACCCCAGAGTTGTCCACGACTGGACCTAACGGTCAGGGGTCCCTTTTTTTAAAGTAGACTGAAGCGTAGGCCTCTAGGGGGCCTCACCAGTCCTCCTGCTCCCCAGCAGGCAGTCCACCCCCCCCCCTAAAATGCAAACCCAAGACTTCATGTGAGGGCAGGGCAATTCGGGCCTCTAAGTCTAGGGGGCCTCACCAGCCTGCCATCTCCCCGGTGCCGCAGTCTCCCCTCTTCCAAAATTGTAAACCCAAGACTTCATGCAAGGGCAAGGCAACTCAGTAGTAGTAGTAACAACAAACAAACAACAATTCCGCTCACCTCTCAGTCTCCACATATTAGAACAACTTAAAATACAGCTTTATACCTCTCAAAATACATAGTTGGAATAGTCTAGTAAGAAACGACATTCAAGTCTATAATGTCTGTGTCAGACTCCTATGAAAGTTTAAGCATTTTATGATAAATGCATTACAAATAAGCTTTGAATGAAGTCATTATTATTTTTTGTAAGGTGGATCTCAAATAATGAGTGTTGCATGAATTCTGCATATTTTAACAACCATCTGTAAAAGAGCAGGGACCTAAGCACAATATATTTATGACACAGTTGAAGAACTTAGCAGCAGAGCCCAGTCTTCTTTTTATACACAACATAGCATACTTTTTAATACGTTCCCTTGAGAACCAGTCAGCCCTCAGGGGAGTGTGTCTGTCAGCTTTCTCCTCCTTAGATTTCTGGAACTCAGCTGGAAGAGAATGGGAGCAAAGGTGGAATTAGTTGACCCTGGCGCCACCTACTGTTGACTTCCCTGTCTTCCACTCTACCAGTACCAATGGGCTCCAGCCACCGCTGCTAACAAGAATGTATTTTATCTCATTCATGAGGTAGGATACCGCTAACCTGCTGAACTGACCGAGAAGCCAAATTACCAACAGCTTTTAGGATATGGAAACTGAAATTACACATAAATAAATCTATGCTACTTAGCTCTTGATGTCTTAAAGATAATCTTGCTGCCCCATCCTGTTATGCTTGTGGAGCAATTAACAAGTCCCAGTGGGGCTTACTCTCAAGTAAATGTGTTTGGGATTCCTTTAATAGTATGTGTATGCAGAAGTAGCTGCTCCCTTTCTGCCTTCAGGGGCTATGGCTAGGCAAACTACCGTACTTGGAATAAAAAGGACCCGTTTTTTTGGAACAGGTAGTTTTCAAGTTGCATCCTAATAGGAACATTCCAGTTACCTTAAGGGTGCATACAGATGTGCAGGAAGGGGACGGTACACTCAGTTTGTTGTCACTCGGAGATCTATACTTTTCTGGGAGCTGAGCTCTGGTAAAACCAGTTCTGCTGTGTGGGCCTAAGAGGAAATTCTTGGTTGTTTTTAAATGTCTGGTACTTTAAATTCTGGGCGCAGATGCTCAGACAAAGTAGACCCATCTACGCACTGCATGGTGTATGCAATTATTGTTCCTAGGAACTAGCAAATCCATACTAAGTTTGGAGTGAGGCATTGCTTATTTTTATTTTTGAACTTCTCTTTTGTGCAAGCATTGTAGATAACAAAAGGTGTATGTGCACATTTAAATAAAAACCCATGGATCTCAACTTTCCTGGCTTGGAGCAATACAAACACACACACATGGCTGCTGTTTTGTACAAATTTGGTAGATCGAGAAAGTTGTATTTAATTTTTTTTTTTAAGTGTGTGCTTACAGGTAAGCAGATACCAGTGTGCATGCCCATAATAACCTCAGGCAATGCCACCCAACCCATGAAGTGGCGTGAAATGGCTACCTCAGCTGGAGTAGGCTCAGGTGAAGGTCAGATGCCTCATTGAGCCCAGAAGGTATAACAGGAAAGCCATCCTGGCCATAGCTGGAGCAGAGTGCTATAGCCAGGCTACTGAGCAGAACACCTGGAAATGCACCTGTGCTGAGGGAACTGTACTGGCTTCCGATCAGCTATTGGGCTATGTGCAAGGTCTTGTTGTGTAAACACATAAAGCCATGAGCAGCTTGGGACCACGTTACCTGGAGGAGTACCTTCCCTCTGTAGACCTGTAAGTTCACTTAGATTATCTGTGGAATAGTCTCCTCGTGATTCTGCACTCTCCAGAATGTCATTGGGCGATGCCCCTGAAAACGGGCCTTTCCAGCTACTGCGCTTGTACTGTGGAATGCTCTCCCCTCTGCCATACATGAAGCAGCAACCATCAATTGCTTCAGGTGTATGTAAAGATGTATCATTTTTCCATCTAAAGGGTAAGGCCATTAAGTCCACATTGAGCCTGGCCACCATGTTTTGTGAGGTTCCCTTTGAAACTATCCTGCAGGCTCAAGCTCCGCACAAGGGGGAAGTGCTAAAAAAGCAAAGGGCATCAAATGAAGAGATTCAAGATGCCCTCACTGTTTTTGTATTGGATATTTATCTGCATACAAAATTACTATACTGCTTGTCAAACTCAGTTGAGAGATGGCTTATTATAACTGGCATATGATTCATGGACCAGATGCTTATTTAGCATGATTTTTTTTCAATGAAGGGGGAAATGATATTTAGCGATTATGGAAGCTGTTGTGCTTGTGCTGAATATAAAGCTGTTAAATGAAATGAGGCAAAGAATGGGAAAAGAGACAAAGGGCGTAATCATGAGAAACTTAGGGTGATGGAATGTAGGGAGTTGGCAAGGTGTGAGGGGGAGTGTAGGAGGAGATGAGGGGAGCGATATTGCCAAGTCTGAAGTTACGCAAATTGCCGTTCCTTAAATGAGACTGAAAAAACAGAAGAAAGCTAGGCTGGTTTACAAAAAAATGTGTGGGTGATGATCACTGTGATAAGCTAGTGCCAATTATACTATGCACACAGAATGAATATTTATATCTTACTGGAGAGAGAGATTATTTCCTCACATTTAAGCTAAACACTGATGCAATTTATAACACGGAAGGAATTCCTTTGATTCCAGTAGGGTGACTGGCCTTCATATGTATGAAATCAGAAGGCAATGTACAAAGTTGGGAAAACCTGCTGTTCAAGATAGGCATGACGTTTAGAATAAAGTACTCAAAGCGGTAGACTTTCTGTTTGCTGAGTGTGGCAGCCCTGCCCTTGAAAAAGAGCCAAGGCTGAGGTGGAGAAAGAGGAGTTTGTGGTCACTGTACAATCATCTGAAAAATACAGCTGGGTTATTGATACCAAGCCTTAGGCTGATGGCCATGAGCCCTGTGGATTCTGCGACAGACACTCCCCAGATGTGATTCACCCAAAGAGCCAAGCACCTTCTGCTCCACAACACCTGTCCAGAAACACAAGGAGCATACTAGGCAAGAAGCCAGCAAGACTACGAAGTGCTCTTCTGCAAGGCAGGGAGTTGCCCCTTTAAGAAACTATGCTCTAAAGGTGGAGCCTAGGAGGACTAATCTGGGCTGAGGAATTGAGGGAATTATGAAGCCTCAGGCAATTTCTACCTTTATTGGAGCTATGAATGGTGCCAAAGCTCCAGCTGCCTTGCTTTCTTGAAGTGTTGCCATCTTGCCCTATGGGTTTCTGCTGCAAACAGAACCAAGTAGCTTGCTCCACCCAATTTTTGCAGGCTGCTGGATCTCCAGAAGTAGCTTACCAGCTAGCAGCAAATAATGTCAAACTGCAAGCGTGCCTGGAAGTCATAACCACACTGGGTGGGGCCTATTCATTTAAACAACCTTAAAATATCAGTGACTTCCTTTCTTCTCTTTCCATGGTTCATTTTGCATAGCATAAATCCCTGCATATTTTATATAAACTAAACCATTATTACTTCCATCAGAACTTATTTACACTGTTGAATTTATCTTAATGCTGCCAATGTTTTCAGGTGTACACAATTTCCCACCATATATTCAATAAACATTTTCCAATCTTCTTTAAATGAATGTTCTTCTTGTTTTCTTATTCTATAAGTTACATCCACAAGCTGCACATATTCCATCAGTTTGAGTTTCTTTGGTTGGAACCTCGCTCATTTTCCATTTTTGGGCCAGCAAAACATGGGCCGCCGTAGTGGCATACATAAATAACCTTTTTTGACACCTGGGAATTCCCATCTGAATTATCTCCAGAGAAAAGGACTCTGGGTTTATTTGGAAAAGTACTTTTAAACATTTTTCCCCACTTCATTATAAATTATTTCCCAATACTCTTTTACCCTTTTACAGGTCCACCACATATGAAAGAACATACCCTCGACCTCATTGCATCTCCAGCATTTATCTGATTCAGTCTTATACTGTACATTTTAGCCAGCCTACTTGGATAGCTGAATCATAGCTTGTTATGCTTAGGTCTCTGACATCAGGATCTGTAGCAGGCTTAGGAAATCTCAGTTGCTTATAAAGCAGTTAGAGAGGAACAGTAATCTTAAGTAAATAGATCTCTGTAACTTTTTGTTTTTGCTTTCACATTTTACTACATAGTCTAGGTGTATATGCTTGTACCTACAGAGCTAATCTAATCTAATTAATGCTTCTTAATGAACAGCTCAAGGCCAGGATGACATATCAAATCCCAAGTGTTTTCCCACAGATTGTGTTCAACCTATTGACAGAAAAGGAAAGAGAAAATAAAATAATCAGAATGGCAAACCAAATTTAGTTACAATAAAAATGACATTAAACTCACTCCAAAACTTCAAAACTGCTTAATGATAACATGTTTCAGGGTGCTCAGTTCATTTAAAGTGGCATCACTTCTTAATTAGAGCTGTACTAATTTAAATAAGTTCAGAAATCGGCCTGCTTCCAAGTCCAAACCTATAAATACTTACCCCTTTATATAAATGGATCCTTTTTTATAATAGGTGTGAGTTCGTTGTTGTTGCATTGAACTATATTTATTATTCTTGGCTCAGAGAATGAATAATGTGTACAAGTTTATCCATGTTAATAATTATGGCCATATTTCAAATTATTTCTCCATTGTACTTGTCCACTGGAGCAAGCACGCTTCTATTAATATCACTCAATTCTTCTAGTGTTTTAGTTTAGTGGAATGAATAGGAGCCTTTCTGGGAGCAACCTGTCAGGAATGCATGGATGGAAAGCTCCCCTGTGGACTTGGTGGTAAAACATAGCTAGTATATTATTAAAGTGACAGGACAAAACAGGCTGCATGAAAATAATTTTTGAAGGACTACAAAACTCTTTGGCTGCATTCCTAGGCCAACTTAATTGAATTCATTGGATCCTACTTCTGAGTAAATGGGTGTGATCACATGGTTTTATGGGTAACAGAAGGCGTGGGGAACCTCTGACCCTCCAGGTGTTGCTGAACTACAATTCCCTTCATCCCCTGGGTTAAGGAAAGAGCCATAGTTCAGCGGTAGAGCATCTGCTTTGCATGCCGAAGGTCCTAGAGTCAATCTTTGGCATATCCATAGGACTGTTTCCTGGAAAGCCGTTGCCAGCCACTGTAGACAATATTGAGCTTGATGGACCAATGGTCTGACTAAGTATAAGATTGCATCCTATATTCCCATATGTTAAGAAGCATAGTATACAGAAAAGGTCACAAACTTTCTGAAAACTGTCATCTCCATGTTATTTGTAAGAGAAACATGGTTTTAATATGAGTTATCTATAAGAGAAGGGACGCAGGTGGCGCTGTGGGTTAAACCACAGAGCCTAGGACTTGCTGATCAGAAGGTCGGCGGTTCGAATCCCTGCGATGGGGTGAGCTCCCATTGCTCTGTTCCTGCTCCTGCGAACCTAGTGGTTCGAAAGCACCTCAAAGTGCAAGTTGATAAATAGGTACCGCTCCAGTGGGAAGGTAAACGGCGTTTCCGTGTGCTGCTCTGGTTCGCCAGAAGCAGCTTAGTCATGCTGGCCACATGACCCAGAAGCTGTACGCCGGCTCCCTCAGTCAGTCACCACAACCCCAGAGTCGGCCACGACTGGACCTAATGGTCAGGGGTCCCTTTACCTTTTATCTGTAAGTTTTAATATGAGTTGTTTTAATATGAGTTGTTATCAAATATATATTTAGCTATGTTCACTTCATAATTCTCAGGCAAGAAGTAAACGTTCTGACGTACATAGGAAGCTGCCTTATACCAATTCAGAGTACAGTACTGGTCCATTTAGCTCAGGCAGGCGTCTTTCCCAGCCCTACCTCAAGAAGTCGGGAATTGAAGCTGGGATGTTTGGCACCTGATGCCACAACATTGCTGAAGCAAAGCAGGTGTGGATATGTTCAGAAATCGGGAGAGGAGACTGCTGGGAGCCCCATGCAGGACTACATGTAAGATATAGCTTGCTGTGGCAGGAACTTGAGTAAATAGATGTCTCCTGCTCCCTATTGGGAAGCAATGGATGATTAGAATAGAGAAATAGGACAAAGAGATCATAAGCAGTTCAGCTTAAGTGCCAAGGAGCCTTGGCATTGGGCAACTTCCTTTGTATGAGCAATGCCCTGCAGAAATTCTGGCCCTAGTCCAGTCATGCCTTGCAAATCTCCAATTGATTTCCTATGTTCATTTTTCTGAACGCAATATTGCAGTTGTAATATTGCTGATTTGAATACTGTAATTATCAAAGGTGTGACTATGTATAATTGAGCAATTGGAAGGATGCTTAATATGGAAGAATGTGCACGGAGCTGAGGAATCAGGAAATCCTGTGACACAAGAAAGGCCTTGCCAATTAGTCACCCTGTCTCCATCCATAAATATAAATAAGAACACCTGAGCTTCATTTTCTATTTGTGTGCCAAGAGGACTGCAGTATTTTATTTCTTTTAATGTGATGGTTGGTTTATTAAATGCATGTACATCAGTCATGCAGTAAATGATGCTTATAACTTCTCTACCTGGAGTAGCCCAAATTAGAAATATATTTACATATAGTTAACTATAGAAACTTAACAACTTTTTATGAGACAATCAGAAGTCCTTTGTGTCAGACTCTGGTGGTGGCCAGGCAGGATTCAAAGTCTGAGCCGTGTGAACCTGTTATCAGTTTATATAAAAAGGTAAAGGGACCCCTGACCATCGCGGACGACTCTGGGGTTGCGGCGCTCATCTCACTTTACTGGCTGAGGGAGCCGGTGTACAGCTTCTGGGTCATGTGGCCAGCATGACTAAGCCGCTTCTGGTGAACCAGAGCAGCGCACAGAAACACCATTTACCTTCCCGCCCTAGCAGTACCTATTTATCTACTTGCACTTTGAGGTGCTTTCGAACTGCTAGGTGGACAGGAGCAGGGACCAAGCAACAGGAGCTCACCCCTTCGCAGGGATTTGAACCGCCGACCTTCTGATCAGCAAGCCCTAGGCTCTGTGGTTTAACCCACAGCACCACCCGCGTCCCTCTATCAGTTTATATAACAGGGACTAAAAGGAGCAGCATAATCCAGTTCCTTAAGCACTGTTTACATATTTATATGGAGTGACTATTAAAATATATATGATCTAATCATTTTGAATTACAAGCAAAAAGGCCATATTATTTTCATCCAATCCAATCCCACTAAAATAAGGATTTATTATTATTATTATTATATGCTAAAATTCCCAGATGCATTAAGCTATCTCAGTAATTCAGCTGCTGGTGAATTATGAGAAAGATACATCATTCCTAAGAGTCAGATGGGACTGAATTGCTGCAAAAGTTACTAACATTCCTGGGAATGTCATCATGGCACATTATTTGTCATATGATCTAGTTCACATAACATTTGCCCCTGAAAGATGGAAGAAGATTTAGTCTAAAATGACACGCTCCCAAAAAATAAAAAAGTTTTTTTTCCTTGAAGATGATACATTTAGGCTGCACAACACATATGCTAGGCAGTAAATAGGCTCGAATACATAACATCAGAATAACTGCAAAGATGTGGAATCTGTTTAACCACATGGACTATAAGAAACTGAGGACAAGCTCTCACATGCCGGAGGAATGCTACGCAACAAAGGTTTTAAGGCGAGGATGGGGAGAAAAACAAATAAAAGATTATTCATGGGCTGTAGAACCACAATTGGGGAGTGAGTAGGACCAGCTGTGGGATGCTCCTTCCCAACAAAGAAAAAATTGGCTTGTATCATAATAAAAATCAGGGACGCGGGTGGCGCTGTGGGTTAAACCACAGAGCCTAGGACTTGCCGATCAGAAGGTCGGCGGTTCAAATCCCTGCAATGGGGTGAGCTCCCATTGATCGGTCCCTGCTCCTGCGAACCTAGCAGTTCGAAAGCACGTCAAAATGCAAGTAGATAAATAGGTACCGCTCTGGCGGGAAGGTAAACGGCGTTTCCATGTGCTGCTCTGGTTCGCCAGAAGCGGCTTAGTCATGCTGGCCACATGACCCGGAAGCTGTACGCTGGCTCCCTCGGCCAATAAAGCGAGATGAGCGCCGTAACCCCAGAGTCGGTCACGACTGGACCTAATGGTCAGGGGTCCCTTTACCTTTTTACAAAAGCAATCAATTTTTTCTCATTAACACAATGTTAAAAGTCTTGAGCAGAAAGCTTGAGCAGCCTCTGGGTCTGACGTAGCTCCCCAAGCGAATTTTTCTGCCTCCACCACCACACCATCCATTTTGGCAGCAGGGGAGAAACGTGGGGGAAATATTAAAGTAGACACAGCACTGGGGTGGACAGAGTGTTTTAAACCTGTCTGGCCAGTCTTGATGAGGATGCAAATTGTTTCCTTCCTTCTCATCAGATGGGTCATTTGAGAAGTGGAAAGAAGCCAATTATCCTGTATCTTAACTGATCTGTATGGATCAGCGAGGCGGGGGGGGGGGCGCACTGTGTGCACAATTCCTCTCTGTGTGTGCTTGTGCAAGTGAGGTGGGGTGCCCACATCCTGCATAGGAATGTGGCCCCTGGAGGGTTGGCCAAGAGTGAATGTGGCCCTTAGGCCAATAAAAGTTAGTTGCACCCGGTCGAGAAGATGTAGTAGTGGCTCCCATATCTGTTACTCAGACTTGCTTTGGAGGTGATTTTTAGCATTCATGTCAGGAAAAGCCAGCTTTCACACTGAAACCTAATTCAGGTTGCTGCTACCATGCTATTCCTTAAGCTACCCCAAGTTTAAATGTATGTAGGTCTATCTGCACATTTCTGTTTTAGCTAAGTTGTCTTTCCAACTTGCCATTTATCGTATTTTTCGCTCTATAAGACGCACCAGACCACAAGACGCACCTAGTTTTTGGAGGAGGAAAACAAGAAAATAAATATTCTGAATCTCAGAAGCCAGAACAGCAAGAGGGATCACTGCGCAGTGAAAGCAGCAATCCCTCTTGCTGTTCTGGCTTCTGGGATAGCTGTGCAGCCTGCATTCGCTCCATAAGACACACACACATTTCCCCTTACTTTTTAGGAGGGAAAAAGTGAGTCTTATAGCACAAAAAATATGGTACCTCCTTTCTGTATTATAATTTATGAATGCAGCCTCTGATCCTATGTCATAAGTATAAGCATGATATGTTATACTGTGAATATAGAGTTGACCTGAATATTATTTATCAAGTTATGTTTTCTATATACAGGGCTGCTTCTGTTGCGAAAGAAAATACCACAGTTTTTGCTACCATGTCCTTCTACTGCTTTTTTCTATTTAGCAAGTGGTGTTATTGGGCATGCATGAAAAGCAGGCTCATCTCCTCTGTAATACAATTTTATCCATCATTGCTTTTAAACTGTTACCACATGCTGTATATTTCCATTTCTCATGCCCTATTGGCCTTGGCATCAAGTTTAAATTGAATGAATTTTTCCTCCTAAAATTGACTGCTTATGCTATTTACCCAGCATCCCAATAGGTTTCTATTTTTGTATGACTGCATTCCTAATGACTTCCCCAAATAAATATTTTTAATCAGTATTCTATTCTCAGGAGGTAAGGCAATGAACGTTCAGGCCTTCAGATTGTTAGTATACTAATTGTTGAGGGAAAGAAAAATGGAAGTTTAAAAGTTTATGAATTATAATGCTAATTTTAAAACACAAGGAAGAGAGAATAAGTAGAAGCTAATATATTTATTTATTTATGCACCTTAGAATTAAATCTAAAGCAAATTAAGAAATGAGATACTTCCTTTGAAATAGGGCTGCCATATTCTCCCATATTGGAAGTGTTGATTTTTTTGCGACCCCCCCCCCAAAAAAAGGGAGAAAATATCAATCTTTTGGTGAAAAAAGCTCAACAAAGTTTTTAAGAATAAAAAAAACCCAACCCCCCCCCTAATATTCTCACTTTTTTGAAATATTGCAACCCTACTTTGAAATCCATGGTCCCCCAAGCTCAATTGCACAGGCAATAATTTCTGTTTTTCCAAGAGATACTAATCTTCCTTGGCATTGTGCTTTGGTATTCTTTAAAATCCTCAATAAGAATTTAAATATTATTTGGGCTGGGGATGAGTGGCACTTAAAGGCTTAGCTGTATCACATGGTTTTAAGCATCTGTACTGACTGCCAGTTCATTTGTGGGCCAAAATTTAAAAGGCTGGTTCTGATATTTAAAGCCCTAAAAGTCTTTGATGCATAGTTTCTCAGGTAATGCCTTCTGTATAATAATTTATATTTATATAATTTATATTGTATGACCCCCCACAGCATTTAAGTTTGTCTGATGAGGTCCTGCTCTGAATTTCATTTTATAAGGAGCAGAGGCATAGGAAGTGGGGTGCGGTGGGTGCGGACAGCCCCGGGTCTCATCACTGAGGGGGGTGACAAAAATGCCACAAAATGAGGAGACACCCCCCCCCCCCAGCAGGCTCTGGAATGGCCGCTTCAGTTCCTGGGAGAAAAGAGAGAAGAGAGGTTGAGTGCTGGGTTAAATCTTGCAAGGGTATGAGAAGAAGAATGAGCTGTGCAAAGGGAAGTCAAAGCAGAGGACATACCTCTTTGTCCTCCTCCTTTTTTGCGCCCCCAAGAACAGCCTCCATTGTCCTATGCAGGATAGCACTGACCATAGCGCAGCTGAAATGGGGTCTCATGAAACTAGAGAGAGAAAGGGAAGGGGTTAGATGCTGCCTCCTCCAAGTCTCCTTTACCCCCTTTTCCCTCCTGCCTGCTCTTGCCCACCCGGACCTCCCCCTGGAGTTCTGCTCCCCATCCACCCCCCGCAGCCCCACCCACCCCAAAGAATACACACGCTCACATCAGCTGGAGGAGGGCCTCAAAGGCCAGGGCCAGGCTCAGGAGGTGATCCCTGAAGCACTCCAAGTGGCCACGGATGTCCTGGAAGAGAGCAGAGGAAGAAAGTCATCTCCTTCCGGGAGGACCTGGGAGAGGAGGGTTCAAATCCCCACTCAGCCATGGAGCTCCCTGGTGGACCTTGGGCCAGCCTAGCCTACTTTGCAGGGCTGCTGTGAAGATAACAAATGGTGGCAGGGAAAACCATGAAGGCCACCTTGAGCTCCTGGGAGGAAAGTGGACCAGGAATGTCCTAGTAAATGTACCATATTGTTCGCTCCATAAGATGCACTTTTTCCCTCCTAAAAAGTAAGGGGAAATGTGTGTGCATCTTATGGAGCGAATGCAGGTGGGAGGCAGGCGGGGAAAGCCCCCAAGAGCCGCACACACACTTCACACACTCTTTAAAGGGAGCGCGGCTCTTGGGGGCTTTTCCCCAAGGAGGGAACAGGGCAGCCCATCACTGACGGGCTGTACTTCTCCCACCTCGTAGAAAAGCCCGCAAGAGCCGCGCTCCCTTTAAAGAGTGCACGGCTCTTGCTGGCTTTTGCGGGAGGTGAGGGAATTCATAGAAAAGCCCGCAAAAGCCGTACGCTCTTTAAAGAGCTGCACCTAGCGTGTGCGCAGCTCTTGGGGGCTTTTCCCTGAGGAGGGAGAAGGGACTGACGCGGCCCCCAAGAGCCGCACACACGCTCCATGTTAACTCCTGATTGTCTCATAAAAAGTTGTTAAGTTTCTATAGTTAACTATATGTAAATATATTTCTACAGTGGTGCCCCGCAAGACGAACACCTCGCAAGACGGAAAACCTGCTAGACGAAAGGGTTTTCCGTTTCGGAGGCACTTCGCAGAACGAATTTCCCTATTGGCTTGCTTCGCAAGACGAAAATGTCTTGCGAGTTCCTGCGGGGTTTTTTCCCTTTTTGCCCCCTTTTCCTAAGCCCTAAGCAGCTTATCAGCTGATCCACTAAAAGCCGCTAAACCGCTAATAGCGCTAATCCGCTAAGCTATCAATGGGCTTGCTTCGCAAGACGAAAAAACCGCTATACGAAGAGCCTCACGGAACGGATTAATTTCGTCTTGCGAGGCACCACTGTAACTCCCTCACCTCCCGCAAAAGCCAGCAAGAGCCATAACGCTCTTTAAAGAGCCGCGCCTAGCGTGTGTGTGGTTCTTGGGGGCTTTTCCCCCGAGGAGGGAGAAGGGAAGCCCGTCACTGACTAGAAGCATCACACACACACTCCACGCCGCTCATGAAAAGGAGCGCTGAGTAGAGCCTGGGATGCATACAGGCTCTGCTCAGCGCTCCCTTTAAAGAATATTTTTTTCCTTGCGTTCCCCCTCTAAAAACTAGGTATGTCTTATGGTCAAGTGCGTCTTACGGAGCGAAAAATACATGATGAGAGGGGACAGAAAGGGGGAAGGCAGGGAAAGAGTGTGGAGGAGCTGTGCTCTCTGGAGAAGACTGGCCATGTCGATTTCCAGAGAGCTAAGGCTGTTCAGGGGACCCCAGGACTCACCCCCCCACCCCCCAGGAGACCAAGAGAAAGCAAAGGAATGCTACTTACAGTCTGCACATTTTGTTCACCAAAAATTCCCACCCTCCTCACTAAACTAGCTATCTAAAATGCCCACCCAAGCCTAACTCTGGCCCCAAACCCAGCCCTAAGCATAACCCTAACCCCTGCCCTAACCCTACACTTACTCCTAACTAGTCCTCTATGCACAAAATAAATATATACAAAATATGTGCACAAAATAAAAATGTAAAATAAAAAAATATGAAAATAAAGAACAAAAAATAACATAAGTAAAACAAAGTGTTAAAAAAGAAAAGTAAAATAATAAATAAAACAAAAAATAATAAAATCAAATGAATCAAATAAAAGTAATAAATAACAGTCAAATGAACACCTCTCCTTCTCTTCTCCAACCACCACCAACTCCTCTCCTCCACTTGCCTCACTACTAACCCACAATGGCCACCTGCAAGTCAGTGGCTTCTAAGGGAGAAGCAAGAGATGTCACAAAGGAGGGCAGGTCCTTGTCACCATGGCAACCCCTCCAACTGATAAGGAGACCAAGCTTTCACTAGCAACAAGGCCTTAGAAGCCCCCAAGTTCTGGAACTCTCTCCTAAGGATCAACACCACTCCTTCCTGCTAATTTTATGAAACTTAGCAAAAACGTTTTCCTTTCACTTGTTAACTGGTTCTTTTTCTGGCCCTTATACAGATCATGTTGCTGCTGCTTTGCAGTTTTTATAATTTGGCTTATTTAGATTGTGTGATTGAGGTTCGTTTCTAAGTTTGTGAACTTTTTTTTACAGCTAAAATGATAAAGTGGTTGTAATAAATTAAATTACTCACTTAATTTGAATTTTAAAAGTACAAATGAGGACAGTTGTTGAGCTTTCTTTCTTTCTTTTTTTACAAAAACGCCAAAACCCCCCGCCAGTTTTTCAATTGACTTGCCTAAGATCCAGAACAAAGTGCCGCCTTTCAGAAATTCCTCCTGGGTGTCAATTCCGCCTTTGAAATCCCAGTCATGTACGGCAGAAAAGCTGGAGGTATGGCAGCCCTATTTTAAAAAGCAGTAAACGGCAGACAGATAATCTTGGAAGGAATGGGAATCAAACAAGGACAGCCCAGTTCTCCTGGAGTAATCCAGTATTGTACATAAAAATGCTACTCAACCTGCAAAGTTGAAGGCAGTTTGGGATAATATTTTAGACAATATTTAGAGGCAAACATTAAAGCATAAATGGCAGAGTTTCTGGAAGTGGCTTTCTCAATTTAACACACACACCCCAAATCAGAGGAACTGAAAGCTGAGGTAAACAGAGGCTTAGTCTTTGAAACATTTATGGCCGTGGATTGCGAGAGCTGTCTTCGGCTGATTGATGGGAACTCCGCTTACTATTGTCTCAGCTACTGAGGTGTTGTGAAATGTTTATATGCATTTTAGCTTCTCATAAGTTAATAAAACAAACAAAACCTGTCAGCACACAAAGCCTAGAGACGGACACAATTAAAATCTCACCCACTCACAAATATGCACTTACAGAGATCTTGTACTCTTATGTTGCAGTGGAATGCACCACAGCTTCATCGGATAAAAGGGGTGATAGTCAACTAAATTTTACTCAGAGTAGACCTATTGAAATGAAATAACTTGACTAATCCAGGTCCATTAATTTTAATGGATCTGAGTAAAACTTAGCTGAATACCACCCAAGCATTACAGATGGCTTGTCATGTGTGTACATAGTCTATTATGGAACGGCAATCTACACAGTCCCTGCCGGTTCTCAGTTATTCCAACAAGTGCAAAACTCTTGCAATTTGTTGGGAAACTGAGCACACAAACATATAAAAGAGCAAATATACCAAGGACAGGGCCTGTTAACAGAGGCTGCACAGTGGCTTTAATAATGCTGGACTTTGCCCCGATCATAACAGTTTCTGTTTATAATTTCCATTTATTTCAGTGGGGATCACTTCCAAGTTAGCATCCATAGGACTGCACTTTTGTAACTTACTTTTATTCAGTTACCCTCTTCCCATTTCCCTGAGCAGTGAGAAATTTAAGGAGCACAGCATACTTGCCTTTGGTTATCTTTAGAAGGGTTGGTCCCCAAAGGCTTCTTGTTGTTGTTTAGTCGTTTAGTCGTGTCCGACTCTTCGTTACCCTTTATAACCTTTATAATTAAATTTATTTACAGCTATACATTGACCA
Source organism: Podarcis cretensis (assembly GCF_951804945.1). Taxonomy (NCBI): domain Eukaryota; kingdom Metazoa; phylum Chordata; class Lepidosauria; order Squamata; family Lacertidae; genus Podarcis; species Podarcis cretensis. Next base: position 86,030,150 of record NC_137173.1, read on the forward strand.
AAGCTGGAGCCAGACAGCATAGCTCTACTGCCTTTGCAGAATTCAGAGCTAACTCTATTCCTGTTTCTCTAAAGACTACACCTTCTGTAGTTCTTTTTCACAGTGAACTCTTACTCATCGCTTCCCTTATCTAGGGAGAAGAGAAGAGAATGAATCATCTTCACCAAAATGGCTCTGACCTTCCAGCGCTATTTCCAGCTATTTCCTAGACACTCTGGGTCATTTACCTATAATTCTCCTAACAATCCTGTGGCTGCCAGCTTATCTGCTGACTACGGGTGGAAGAGAAATTAAATTCAGTTCACATTTTAAAGGGAACTTGGCTAATCTGAAACAAGATGCAAACCAAAATGCCGCTGTCTTTCGAAATCCACACTTTTCTGAATTTTGCTATGCCGTTCTCCATTCAAGATATTGGCATCCATCTGTCCTGAGAGACAATGGAGTGCCCCTCCAGGGGTGAAGTCAAGACACTGCAGTGTGTATGGGGAGCAAGCCTGTGCAGTGTGTATGGAGGTTCTGGGCTGCCCATATGACAAGGCCTTGCCGATGTGGTCCAAAGGAAAGCAGAGCAAAAGGTCTGGCACCTTCTTGGCTGCAGGAGTTGCTAGAAGGAGGCGTACAAGGCACCATCCAACCGACTTAGGGACTCCACTCTGAATTTATGTAGGGTTTGCTCCTTAGTCTTCACTTCTCCCGAATATATCCCCTAAGGCAGTGGAGGTTTAGGATCAGAGTTTTCCTTCTCCTAGATGGGCTACCTTTCCAGGTTGATGAGCCCCACCTGCTCCTCACTTTCCTCTACAGCACATGCACCTTCATGACTGCTGGACCCACTATTGGTCTCGTCCACTCAATCTTCTGGAGTCTGTCTTTGCATAGGGGGAAGTTCCTAACAGAGAGGGTTTGCGACCTATCGGCTGCCCTCACTTGGTTTAGCTGGCCAGTCGAAACTGTTTCCCGGGGCGTGGCCACTGTTGCATGCTTACAGTTTCTGGGAGCCACAGGTGAGAGCTGAGTGCAGGATGGACACCAAAGCACTGGCGGAGGAAGAGGGGGCGGGGGGAGTGCACAGCCCCCAGCACCACGATCCCAGTGGGGTGCCACCGTGGGCTGCCACCTGGGACGTGTGCCATGCCCCTGGGACACGTGCCAGCCATGCCCCCACCTGCTCTCTGTCCCCGGTGCTGGAGCATGAAGCTCCGCCACTGCACCAAAGGTGGACAAACTACCCCAGATGGAGCACAATGTGTCCCCCACCAGAGTTACTACCCCTCCCCTAACACCTCATACAAATAATGTGTAGAAAAATGTATGCCCTAGGGGGAAACTGTGTATATGAATGCATACATTAGTGATAATAATAATAATAATTATTATTATTATTATTATTATTATTTATTATTTATACCCCGCCCATCTGGCTGGGCCTCCCCAGCCACTCTGGGCGGCTTCCATAAAAACCAAAAATACACTAAAATATCACACGTTAAAAACTTCCCTGAACAGGGCTGCCTTAAGATGTCGTTTATCGCTTTGACATCTGCTGGAAGGGCGTTCCACAGTGCGGGGGCCACTACCGAGAAGGCCCTCTGCCTGGTTCCCTGTAGCTTTGCTTCTCGCAATGAGGGAACCGCCAGAAGGCCCTCGGCGCTGGACCTCAGCATCCGGGCAGAATGATGAAGGTGGAGACGCTCCTTCAGGTATACTGGACCGAGGCCGTTTAGGGCTTTAAAGGTCAGCACCAACACTTTGAATTGTGCTCGGAAACATACTGGGAGCCAATGTAGGTCTTTCAAGACCGGTGTTATATGGTCTCGGCGGCCGCTCCCAGTCACCAGTCTAGCCGCCGCATTCTGGATCAGTTGTAGTTTCCGAGTCACCTTCAAAGGTAGCCCCACGTAGAGTGCATTGCAGTAATCCAAGCGGGAGATAACCAGAGCATGCACCACTCTGGCGAGACAGTCCGCAGGCAGATAGGGTCTCAGCCTACGTACCAGATAGAGCTGGTAAACAGCTGCCCTGGACACAGATTTGACCTGTGCTTCCATGGACAGCTGTGAGTCCAAAATGACTCCCAGGCTGCGCACCTGGTCCTTCAGGGGCACAGTTACCCCATTCAGGACCAGGGAATCCTCCACACCTGCCCGCCTCCTGTCCCCCAAAAACAGTACTTCTGTCTTGTCAGGATTCAACCTCAATCTGTTAGCCGCCATCCATCCTCCAACCGCCTCCAGACACTCACACAGGACCTTCACCGCCCTCACTGGTTCTGATTTAAAGGAGAGGTAGAGCTGGGTATCATCCGCATACTGATGAACACCCAGCCCAAACCTCCTGATGATCTCTCCCAGCGGCTGCATGTAAATGTTGAAAAGCATGGGGGAGAGGACAGAACCCTGAGGCACCCCACAAGTGAGAGCCCAGGGGTCTGAACACTCATCCCCCACCACCACTTTCTGAACACGGCCCAGGAGGAAGGAGCGGAACCACTGTATGACAGTGCCCCCAGCTCCCAGCCCCTCAAGACAGTCCAGAAGGATGTTATGGTCGATGGTATCAAACGCCACTGAGAGATCCAGCAGAACTAGGAAACAGCTCTCACCTTTGTCCCTAGCCCGCCGGAGATCATCAACCAGTGCGACCAAGGCAGTTTCAGTCCCATGATGAGGCCTGAATCCCGACTGGAAGGGATCCAAATGGTCCGCTTCTTCCAGGCGTGCCTGGAGTTGTTCGGCAACCGCTCGCTCAATCACCTTGCCCAAGAATGGAAGATTTGAGACTGGACGATAGTTGGCCATCGTGGCCGCATCTAAAGATGTTTTTTTAAGAAGCGGTTTAATAACCGCCTCTTTCAGCAGGTCTGGGAAGGCTCCCTCACGGAGGGAAGCATTCACCACCCCACGAAGCCCATCGCCCAGTCCTTCCCGGCTAGCTTTTATAAGCCAGGATGGGCAAGGATCCAGGAGACAGGTGGTTGGTTTCACTCGTCCAAGCAGCCTGTCCACATCCTCGGAGGTAACAGATTGGAATTGATCCCACTCAACTTGACCAGACAGAACTCTAGCACTCTCCCGCCCCGGTCCTGCTCCCACGGTGGAGTCTACTTCTTCCCGAATCTGAGCGATTTTATCTGCAAAAAACTTTGCAAAATCATTGCAGGAGAACATGTGGCCCGTACTGGGCCCCGATGTTGCAGGTGGTTCCGCTAAATTGTGAACCACCTGAAAAAGTCTCCTGCTGCTGTTTTCTGCAGATGCAATAGAGGCGGTGAAGAAATTCTTCTTCGCCGTCGCTATCGCCACTTGGTAGGCTCGACGTTGAGCTCTAACCTGTGTCCGGTCAGATTCGGAATGAGTTATCCGCCACCGGCGCTCTAGCCATCTCAACGATTGTTTCATTGCCCTCAGATCCATGGAAAACCACGGGGCTGTCCGGGCTCCATGCAATCGGAGAGGGCGCTTCGGAGCCAAACAGTCAATAGCCCTGGTTAACTCCGTATTCCAGCGGGCCACCAGGGAATCGGCTGAAAGGCCATCAACATGGGATAAAGCATCCCCTACCACTCTCTGGAAACCATTTGGATCCATTAAGTGGCGGGGGCGGACCATCCGAATTGGTCCCACCTCCCTGCAGAGGGGATGGGTCGCAGAGAAGTCCAGTTGCACCAGGAAGTGATCTGACCATGGCACTTCTTTCGTTTTGCTTTTAGTTACTGTCAGATCACCAACATCCATAGAGGTAAACACCAGGTCCAAGGCATGTCCGTGGCTATGGGTTGGGCCAGACTTATTCAGGGACAGCCCCATGGAGGCCATGCTTTCCACGAAGTCCCGAGCGGCCCCTTGTAAGGTCGTGTCGGCATGGATGTTAAAATCCCCTAGGACAATCAAGCTGGGTGTCTCCAGGAGAACATCCGCCACGACCTGAAGCAGCTCGGGCAGGGAACCCTTGGTGCAGCGGGGAGGTCGGTACACCAAAAGGAATCCTGTACTGCCCCTATTGCCCAACTTCCAGAACATGCACTCGGAAAACTGGGTCTTCCTAATAGGACGTCTGGTGCAAACTAATGACTTTCTAAAAAACACTGCAACCCCCCCTCCCCGCCCACATGACCTGGGTTGCTGTGCGTAAGAGAAACCTGGTGGACAAGCAGCGGCAAGGACAGGCCCATCTGCTTCATCCAACCAAGTCTCTGTTACACATGCCAGGTCAAGTCCTCCATCCATGATCAAGTCATGGATGGCAGTGGTCTTATGAATCATTGACCTGGCATTGCACAGCAGCACCTTCAGGTCATGTGGGCATCCCTTGCTGATTCTAGTATCCATCCGGTCAGGACCAGACCCGGAGGCAGGAATAGTCCTCAGATAACGACTAAACCTGCCCCCTCTGTAATGACATGGTCTAGTCTTAGCGTAACTCCTCCTCCTACCCGTGATCACTGAGATCGGTTGTCCCAGTGCATCCCCCCTGTGGAACATGCCCAAGCCATTTTGTGGGCTGGGGCCCACTCCCCGGCAGCCCTGACCCCTCCCCCTAAGAACAAAACAACACCTTAAACAAACAAACAAAACCAATAAAACAATACAACAACAAAAATGTAAAAATTACAAAAACATCAAAATAAAAAAAATAATAATTCCCCAAACCCAACCAAACATCCATCCCTCCCCCACCCCCACATACAAAAAATCCAAAAGAAAATTTTAAAAAACATTTTAAAACCACTCTGTGCCCCTCTTGCAGTAACAACTGTCCTAGTGAGGCCTGTCAGGCCCCGCCCTGGGCCAGGTGGTAAGTGGCAGGAAGGAGCAGGACCCTCAGGCACTCACTCAGGGGAGTCCTCCTGGGCAGCAGGCAGCAAGCACCAAGCAGTCCTTGTGAGGCTTCAGGCCCCGTCCCAGGCCAGATGGTAAGTGGCAAGAGCAGGGCCCTCAGGCACTCACTCAGGGGAGTCCTCCTGGGCAGCAGGCAGCAAGCAGCAAGCAGTCCTTGTGAGGCTTCAGGCCCCGTCCCAGGCCAGATGGTAAGTGGCAAGAGCAGGGCCCTCAGGCACTCACTCAGGGGAGTCCTCCTGGGCAGCAGGCAGCAAGCACCAAGCAGTCCTTGTGAGGCTTCAGGCCCCGTCCCAGGCCAGATGGTAAGTGGCAAGAGCAGGGCCCTCAGGCACTCACTCAGGGGAGTCCTCCTGGGCAGCAGGCAGCAAGCAGCAAGCAGTCCTTGTGAGGCTTCAGGCCCCGTCCCAGGCCAGATGGTAAGTGGCAAGAGCAGGACCCTCAGGCACTCACTCAGGGGAGTCCTCCTGGGCAGCAAGCAGCAAGCACCAAGCAGTCCTTGTGAGGCTTCAGGCCCCGTCCCAGGCCAGATGGTAAGTGGCAAGAGCAGGGCCCTCAAGCACTCACTCAGGGGAGTCCTCCTGGGCAGCAGGCAGCAAGCACCAAGCAGTCCTTGTGAGGCTTCAGGCCCCGCCCCAGGCCAGATGGTAAGTGGCAAGAGCAGGGCCCTCAAGCACTCACTCAGGGGAGTCCTCCTGGGCAGCAGGCAGCAAGCACCACGCAGTCCTTATGAGGCTTCAGGCCCCGCCCCAGGCCAGATGGTAGGTGGCAAGAGCAGGGCCCTCAAGCACTCACTCAGGGGAGTCCTCCTGGGCAGCAGGCAGCAAGCACCACGCAGTCCTTATGAGGCTTCAGGCCCCGCCCCAGGCCAGATGGTAAGTGGCAAGAGCAGGACCCTCAGGCACTCGCTCAGGGGAGTCCTCCTGGGCAGCAGGCAGCAGGCAGCAAGCAGTCCTTGTGAGGCTTCAGGCCCCGCCCCAGGCCAGATGGTAAGTGGCAAGAGCAGGGCCCTCAAGCACTCACTCAGGGGAGTCCTCCTGGGCAGCAAGCAGCAAGCAGCAAGCAGTCCTTGTGAGGCTTCAGGCCCCGCCCCAGGCCAGATGGTAAGTGGCAAGAGCAGGACCCTCAGGCACTCGCTCAGGGGAGTCCTCCTGGGCAGCAGGCAGCAAGCAGCAAGCAGTCCTTGTGAGGCTTCAGGCCCCGCCCCAGGCCAGATGGTAAGTGGCAAGAGCAGGGCCCTCAGGCACTCACTCAGGGGAGTCCTCCTGGGCAGCAGGCAGCAAGCAGCAAGCAGTCCTTGTGAGGCTTCAGGCCCCGTCCCAGGCCAGATGGTAAGTGGCAAGAGCAGGGCCCTCAGGCACTCACTCAGGGGAGTCCTCCTGGGCAGCAGGCAGCAAGCACCAAGCAGTCCTTGTGAGGCTTCAGGCCCCGTCCCAGGCCAGATGGTAAGTGGCAAGAGCAGGGCCCTCAGGCACTCACTCAGGGGAGTCCTCCTGGGCAAACAACATATGAAAATGCAATATATTTGAGAAACTGCTTTGCAAATGTGTATATTGGGCAACATTATCACCAGAATTCTGATGAATTTTCACAAGGGCTTTTTATTAATAAATCACATACTGGTGTGGAAATGTGGGGAACTGAACTTAAGATAGGAAAAATGAGAAATTGAGAGAGGCCAAAGCTGTCAGATCTGCCCATCCCTACTGTTGACTGTTAAGGAACTTTAAGCAATCTGTCTCACCCCCACTGCTCCCATAAACCCTCTCCTATCAAAGCTCTCAAAGTAAGATGGGACTTGCATGTCACACAAAAAAGAAACACGTCATCAAAAGACATACTTGCATGAAATGTGCATAAAAACCCATATCTGTATAAATGCAACTTTACAAGAAGAAAAAATTACTATAATAGAAATGCAATAGAAATGTAATAGACTGGGTAAGACTGTGAGAAGGTGCCTAGTGCCAACTGTTGGATGGGCAACTTCAAAGCCTTCTTATAATTCTTTATCTTTAAACTAGAGTTAAATCAAATAGAGGACACCTTCAAACGGAGGGTTGTTCCCTGTAAGGTAGGATTCTTATCCAGCTTATCACATGCTGCAATACGTCAACTGTTTAAAGATGGTGAATAAAGGCAATTGTAATAACACCTTAGTGAGAGAAGCAATAAGAGAGGATTATGTTTCTTTTTTCAGATGCTCGGTTACACTCATCGTACAGACTTTGAATCTCTGTCATGGGCTGAGATGTTGTTTAAGACACACAGACACACAAACAGCAGTGTGGTATAGTGGTTAGAGTATTGGACTAGGACCTGTGGGACAGGGTTTAAATCTCCACTTAGGCATGGAGCTCACTGGGTGGCCTTGGGCCAGTCACCACCTCTCAGCCTAACCTACCTGATAGGGTTTTTGTGAGGATAAAAAGGGAGGGCGAGAACCACGGACACTACCTAGAGCACCATGTCGCGATCACACAGGGTCCCCGGACGTTTGACAGTCTATTGATCCCTGTGCCACCACCACTGTGATCGCTTCCCCGCTGCCACCAACCCGTTTCTCTCGGGTACATACTGAGTCCAGACAGTTGTTAACATTAAACCAAATAAACAAGTTCATTTTATAAGCATGAACAAGTTTATGGTTTCAGATAATTTTCCTTGTCAGTTTCTTAATCTTAGTTTTTTTACCGGCCTACACCTTCCTAATACCTTCTAACTGATTACTCCAACTGTTTAACAGACTCCTCTTAACAGATTCTCTCACTCTCTCACGTCAAACTAGCCCAACCCACAGACTTATCCTCCCTCTCCCTTCTCTAACTCCAGACTCACTTCTTAACAATTCTAACTCCTCCCCTTGGGTTCCTATTGGTTAATCATTTTACACTTAAAACAAAAAAAATTCCTTCAGTAGCACCTTAAAGACCAACTAAGTTAGTTCTTGGTATGAGCTTTCGTGTGCATGCACACTTCTTCAGATACTTATCTGAAGAAGTGTGCATGCACACGAAAGCTCATACCAAGAACTAACTTAGTTGGTCTTTAAGGTGCTACTGAAGGAATTTTTTTTGTTTTGACTATGGCAGACCAACACGGCTACCTATCTGTAACATTTTACACTTAGTTAACCCTTTCCTTATGACCCAGTATGATGTCACACACCTAGGAGGCAAACGCCACACACCACTTCAGAGGAAAAGTGGTAGAGAAATGAAGTAGTAGTAGTAGTAGTAGTAAGTAAAGGTAAAGGGACCCCTGACCTTTAGGTCCAGTCGTGGCCGACTCTGGGGTTGCGGTGCTCATCTCGCTTTATTGGCCGAGGGAGCCGGCGTACAGCTTCCGGGTCATGTGGCCAGCATGACTAAGCCGCTTCTGGCGAACCAGAGCAGCACACAGAAAGGCCGTTTACCTTTCCGCTGGAGCGGTACCTATTTATCTACTTGCACTTTGATGTGCTTTCAAACTGCTAAGTTGGCAGGAGCAGGGACCAAGCAACAGGAGCTCACCCCGTTGCGGGGATTCGAACCGCCAACCTTCTGATCGGCAAGTCCTAGGCTCTGTGGTTTAACCCACAGCGCCACCCGCGTCCCATAGTAGTAGTAGTATTAATACATTAATAATTATAATAAAAATTAATTAATTAATAGTAAAACAATTGAGTGAGCATCAGTAACCTGAATGAAGAGAGATACATGAAATTATAATTGCATCAGGAAGCGTACTTGGAAATGAAAAACTTTATCCAGAGCTGATAGAACAAATTTTGAGGATGTGAGGCCCATTTGAAGCAACCAGCCAGTTCTCTGTCTATAAACCTCTTGTACGTGGCAGTTCCGATCATTTTTTACGGATTAATTCATTTGCTTTTTTCCACGAGCTTCAGAAATAACCCCTGTATACGTTTGCTTTGGTTCACCGCAACTCTGTCCTTTTAAGACTAAGCACAAAGGGATTAAAGCCGTCAGACTTCAGGTTTGCCTGGCTGCAAATTCAGATGTTTGACTTACAGTTATTGGCTCTAGGGAAGTTGGATTTGTTTCTGTATATTTATGTTGCCAAGAAACAATGAAATGACTATTGTAAGACTTTTTCCTGGTGCTGGTTGTACACAAGAATTTCCTTGTGTAGCCTGAACTATAAGTATGTAATCATAATTGTCTTCAGCAGTGGGGGTTTTTAATATAAAAGGGGGTACTCAAGGGTACGCAGTACCGACACCTATTTAGTTGTTGTTGTTAAAAAGAGTGGCACTTACGGCACCCATTTTTCTAGAATGGGTCTTCAGAACCATTCAGATAGCCAATGCATATCACAAACTGCTTAAGGCAGAGTATTGGAATTTCAGCTGAATGTAGTACAGTGGTACCTCAGGTTACATACGCTTCAGGTTACATACACTTCAGGTTACAGACTCCGCTAACCCAGAAATAGTGCTTCAGGTTAAGAACTTTGCTTCAGGATGAGAACAGAAATCATGCTCCGGCGGTGCGGTGGCAGCAGGAGGCCCCATTAGTTAAAGTGGTGCTTCAGGTTAAGAACAGTTTCAGGTTAAGAACGGACCTCCGGAACGAATTAAGTACTTAACCCGAGGTACCACTGTATTATACCGGGGGGGGGGGGGGGGCGTGTCAAATTTTATTTGAACTTCTTGATGCTGTAATAAGGTAGTTGTCTTACCAATAGTACAAAGCCACCTTAAAGGTAAAGGTAAAGGTACCCCTGCCCGTACGGGCCAGTCTTGACAGACTCTGGGGTTGTGCGCCCATCTCACTTAAGAGGCCAGGGGCCAGCGCTGTCCGGAGACACTTCCGGGTCACGTGGCCAGCGTGACATCGCTGCTCTGGCGAGCCAGAGCCGCACACGGAAACGCCGTTTACCTTCCCGCCGGTAAGCGGTCCCTATTTATCTACTTGCACCCGGAGGTGCTTTCGAACTGCTAGGTTGGCAGGCGCTGGGACCGAGCAGCGGGAGCGCACCCCGCCGCAGGGATTCGAACCGCCGACCTTTCGATCGGCAAGCCCTAGGCGCTGAGGCTTTAACCCACAGCGCCACCTGCGTCCCTTATACAAAGCCACCTTATTTATTTAAATAATTTATACCCCAACATTCAGATAAAAAGACCGCCCGAGAAACTTACAAAAACAAGTACAATAGTCCTTGTCTTTAATTTTACAGTGACATGATACACGAGCAAAAGAAGACAAAGAAGGGGGGAAACAATCTCAGGCACCAGTTCTTATAACACGTTTATATAGACCTGTGCAGATCCTGGCTGTCTAAGAGAGCAGAAAAATTTCCACCCTGATCAGGGGACAATGTCTAGGATAGGAGGCCACGGCTGTTCCTGCAACACAGTTCTGTTCCCAGACAGCTGACTTGATGGCAGCTAGAATCCTCATAAGGTCACACGTTTCTGTTTCTCTCAGTTTCTAATTTTTTCGGTCACATTACTACATAATAATAATAATAATAATAATAATAATAATAATAATTTATTATTTGTACCCCGCCCATCTGGCTGGGTTTCCCCAGCCACTCTGGGCGGCTTCCACAGAAACCAAAAATACACTAAAATATCACAGATTAAAAACTTCCCTAAACAGGGCTGCCTTAAGATGTCTTCTGAATGTCAGGTAGTTATTTATCGCTTTGACATCTGATGGGAGGGCGTTCCACAGGGCAGGCGCCACTACCGAGAAGGCCCTCTGCCTGGTTCCCTGTAGCTTTGCTTCTCGCAATGAGGGAACCTCCAGAAGGCCCTCGGCGCTGGACCTCAGCGTCCGGGCAGAACGATGGGGGTGGAGACGCTCCTTCAGGTATACTGGGCCGAGGCCGTTTAGGGCTTTAAAGGTCAACACCAGCACTTTGAATTGTGCTCGGAAACGTACTGGGAGCCAATGTAGGTCTTTCAAGACCGGTGTTATGTGGTCTCGGTGGCCGCCCCCAGTCACCAGTCTGGCTGCCGCATTCTGGATTAGTTGTAGTTTCCGAGTCACCTTCAAAGGTAGCCCCACATAGAGCACATTGCAGTAGTCCAAGCGGGAGATAACTAGAGTATGCACCACTCTGGCGAGACAGTCCACAAGCAGGTAGGGTCTCAGCCTGCGTACCAGGTGGAGTTGGTAGACAGCTGCCCTGGATACAGAATTGACCTGTGCCTCCATGGACAGCTGTGAGTCCAAAATGACTCCCAGGCTGCGCACCTGGTCCTTCAGGGGCACAGTTACCCTATTCAGAACCAGGGAGTCCTCCACACCAGCCCGCCCCCTGTCCCCCAAAAACAATACTTCTGTCTTGTCAGGATTCAGCCTCAATCCATTAGCCGCCATCCATCCTCCAACCGCCTACAGACACTCACACAGGACCTTCACCGCCTTCACTGGTTCTGATTTGAAAGAGAGGTAGAGCTGGGTATCATCTGCATATTGATGGACACCCAGTCCAAACCCCCTGATGATCTCTCCCAGGGGCTTCATATAGATGTTAAAAAGCATGGGGGAGAGGACGGAACCCTGAGGCACCCCACAAGTGAGGGCCCAGGGGTCTGAACACTCATCCCCCACCACCACTTTCTGAACACGGCCCAGGAGGAAGGAACGAAACCACTGTATAAACATCAGTTGGTGATTATTGTTTACGTAGAAAATGTCCTCATGAAAATCCATCAGTACTTTTGTATGCAGTTTTGCCTAATATGCACATTTTTGCTAGCAATCTTTTAGGTTATTTCCATGAATATATGCATCTTTGAATACAAAATTGTATGATTTTTGCACACATTTACTTACAAAAACGCATTGCAAAATTCTGAGAAGTGAGAATTTCAAAGGATAGCCATGTTTCAGCTCACGTAGTGTTTGGAAACTGCAATTAGGTAAGGATGCATCAAACTGTTAAATTAACCAAATTTTCTTCCCTACCACTACTACTCACAGCAGGGGTTTGATGGCCAACGCTAGTGGAATTTCTGGCTGACTTGGCACTGGCAAAGAGCGACCCCTTCGCAGAAGTACTCTTCCCCACCCCAAGCAGATCCTTGACCAGAGCAGATGACAATGTCCTGGCCAGAAGGGCAGGGCTGCTCTAGCCACCCAGTTCTTTTCTCAGACAGCTCATTTATGATTAATTATATTGAGCATATACTTATTTAAAATGGATTGGACCCTTATCTTTTCTGCATTCAGTAATTCTTTTGTTTGAGTGTCTGTTAAGTTCAATGAAATTAAAAAGATATCCACAAGACAGTGAAAGAACACTGTTCTGGAAATAACAGAGAATACATGCTCATCAGATGTTAGATGCTAAGAAGGATAAAAATTAAAGCAGGTGGATGGATTAAATCAAATGAAGCGGCTAGGCTTAGGCCACAATAAACTATGTGCTATTAGAGGATATTAAGATAATGATCATTTGGGTTAGCCTACAGCCTAATAAGAATTCTGGGATTGTAAATAACCCTTGATGGGTACAATAGAGTTCGTGACTTCTTTGTTGTGAGAGAACAACAGCTCATCTTCATTTTGGGAGCCAAAAGTCTCTATCTGGAAATGTTAGTGTTAAGTTGTGGGTGAACATATCAGACGACACAGCGATTCTTCAGACAGCTCTTGTTTATTCACAGGCCAGAACAGAACTGAAGGGTTCAGCCAACCTGCTTATATAGAGCTCAACTACAAAGCAACAGTAACAACTTTCTGTAACTATCCAATCACTGAATGTCACTTTCAATTCCTTATTTGCATATGCGGACCTGAGTGAAAACTATCTACAGTATCCCCCTGCTGGCCTAGTACAGTAACTTCAGTACATAACAGTAAGGTGGCCACTTCAAACAAGGGCCTTGGTTTCCCACTCATATCCTTTATTGCAAGAGGAAGAAAATGTTTTCATCTTAAGGAGCACATTCCCTTTTCCCCAAATGGTGGAACATCCATTGGGATGGTATTGCATCATTTGTCATTCCCTCTCTACCTCTCCCTTCTCAGATGTCTGTGAAAACATGTCCTAAACTATGTGGTAACATCCCCACTTTTCCTCCTTTAAAACAGTGTTTCAGGCTGCCTGCTGACAGCCCTGGGGAACGAACTGCTTGCTTTGATTAAAAGTTCTGCTCCACCCCTGCTGCACCAAGTCCTGAGACTTTGGGGAGACAAAATTCCCCATGCTACGACTCCCATAAGCTCTGATGCAATAGGATTTATTTGTTTAAGGAACTTATACCCCACTTTCCTTCATAAGTCGCAGGTTAATTCTGTGTCCAGGGCAGCTGTCTACCAGCTCCACAGGCTGAGACCCTACCTACCCGCAGACTGCCTTGCCAGAGTGGTGCATGCTCTAGTTATCTCCCGCTTGGACTACTGCAACGCGCTCTTTGTTGGGCTACCTTTGAAGGTGACCCAGAAACTGCAATTAATCCAGAATGCGGCAGCTAGACTGGTGACTGGGAGTGGCCGCCGGGACCACATAATACCGGTTCTGAGAGATCTGCATTGGCTCCCAGTACGTTTCCGAGCACAATTTAAAGTGTTGGTGCTGACCTTTAAAGCCCTAAACGGCCTCGGTCCTGTATACCTGAAGGAGTGTCTCCACCCCCATTGTTCAGCCCGGAAACTGAGATCCAGCACTGAGGGCCTTCTGGCGGTTCCCTCATTGCGAGAAGTGAGGTTACAGGGAACTAGACAGAGGGCCTTCTTGGTAGTGGCGCCCACCCTGTGGAACACCCTCCCTTCAGATGTGAAGGAAATAAGCAGCTATCCTATCTTTAAAAGACATCAGAAGGCAGCCCTGTTCAGGGAAGTTTTTAATATTTAACGCTGTACTGTTTTTAACACTTGAGTGGGAGCCTCCCAGAGTGGCTGGGGAAACTCAGCCAGATGAGCCGAGTATAAATAAAAAATTATTATTATTATATTATTATTATTAGTCTCAAAGTGACTTACAGTAAAAACAAACCACATACAAAATTTAAAACGCATATTAAAACATCAGAAATAGAAATATTAGAACAGCACTCAATGTGCAAAGGCCTCCAGGGTGGGGGAATGTTTTCACGTGGTACCTGAAACTTAGCAGGCATGGTGCCTACCTGATTTTTAATAGGAAGGAGTTTTACAAAGTTGGGCCCTCTGCAATTGAAGGCCTGAGTCGTGGTTGGCAGGAGTTGTGCTTCTGGTCCATCTTGGTGTTGTCATGGCCTGCTTCAGTCCATCTGGTAGGAACTGGAAAGAGGAAATTATCGTAGGTGATGCCTACCTTAAGGAACAGCAGCCCCAGCCCACAATCCGGTGAGCATTTTCAGTGATGCGTTTCCCCCAACATTTAACATCATGTTTTATTTACCCAAGTGTATATGAATGAGATGTTACTGTGGTTGATGTTATTGTTGTGCTGTGTTTTGATACTTGTGTGAAAAGCTGTATATAGGTCTTTGAATAAACAGGGCTCCTTTGGGAGGAAGGGTGGGATACAAATTGAGTAAATTAATAAATTTAACAAAGAAAAATAAAGAAAAAGTGGGAAGCCCACACAGCAGGACATGAACACAATACTGTCTCCTTCTGTTGTCCCACAATGACTGGTCTTCAGAGGCATAGTGCCTCTAACTCTGCAGATAACTATTTTTTAGTTTTTATTCTTATTTCTTATTTAAATTTGTATACCACCCTTCATCTGAAGATCTCAGGGTGGTACACAGCATAAAAATACAAAATAAAAACACAAAATACATAACAATTAAAAAAACCCATAATCAACCTCCCACAAACACATTTTAAAAAAACCATAGAATGTTAATCAGCCAAAGGCCTGGTTGAAGAGGAACTAGAAGCAATTTATGGCTTAATCCTCCATGAACTTGTCTAACCCCCTTTTAAAGCGATCCAAATTGGTGGCCATCAACATTTTTTATGGTAGCAAAGTCCATATTTGAATTACGTTCTGTATGAAGAAGTACCTCCCTTTGGTTTTCCTGAACCTGCTGTGTGTTCTAGTGTTGTGAACTTATGAGAAAACCACTTTACATTTACCGTGCATAATTGTATCAACCTCTCTCATATCTACTAAACCTTTTTTTTTCTAAACTAAGAAGTGTCATCCCTTTGTTTCAAGGGATGAATAAAGAAACAACTCTTCCTGAAGAAGAAGCAGAGCCTCCACAGATTTAGCTGAATTGTACAGAACAAGCTGGCACCATCTGGTGAAAAGACAGCCGCTTCCCTCCTGCATCTCTGCGACATGCATAATTGACACATTGATTTTTATTTTTTAAAGAGGAATGTATTTTACAACCTTCTGCCATTACACCATTGTGCCAGTCAGACTAAGATTTTGTCTGCATCTCTGCCAAGTCACTTAAGCACAGGATGTTGCCAAATTGCTTTTTAAGCTCACCAGAGAGTTTGGTAGCAAGGATTGGGCGGAGGCTGTTGTGGCAAAATTTAATGAAAAGCACTGGACCTCTGCCATCGTTTCAGTCATGTGTCAGTCATAACTAGCATGGTTTAGTTAAACAGGCAGGGTTTTGTTAAGTGGGGTATGTTGGGTCTATAGGTTGCTATCACTCAAGGTTAAAGGTAAAGGTACCCCTGCCCGTACGGGCCAGTCTTGCCAGACTCTAGGGTTGTGCGCTCATCTCATTCTAGAGGCCGGGAGCCAGCGCTGTCCGTAGACACTTCCGGGTCACGTGGCCAGCGTGACAAGCTGCATCTGGTGAGCCAGCGCAGCACAGGGAACGCCGTTTACCTTCCCGCTGGTAAGCAGTCCCTATTTATCTACTTGCACCCGGGGGTGCTTTCGAACTGCTAGGTTGGCAGGCGCTGGGACCAAGCGACGGGAGCACACCCCGCCGCGGGGATTCAAACTGCCGACCATGCGATTGGCAAGTCCTAGGCGCTGAGGTTTTACCCACAGCGCCACCCGCGTCCCTTCGCCACCTGCGTCCACTCAAGGTTAGGTCACTGCAAACCTTAAAACACTTTCTCACACACAGAGACACATTCATATGCACACTCTTGCCTTAAAGGAACTGTCAAGCTCTTAATCCTGCAAATTATCTGAGTAAATCCTATTGTTTCTGCAAAGAGATTTATTGGGGGGTGGGGCTTACATTTCCACCAGAAGGTAAACAACAAGCTTCCAAAAGAATATTTCCAGTGCTTGCCTCAAGTTAGATGTCTGTTGAAACCTTTAAAACAACCAACTGAAGTATCTATCTCATGACAGCAAATTAAGAAACCTAATATCCATTCATGATTATAGTTTGAAATCCAGTTTTAGCAGTTCTTTTCTGCCATAAAGGGGGCAGGGGTTGGGGTTTTATTTAGGTCAGCTACCCAGTAAAATCGACAGCCAGCTGAGTCTGTCTGGTGAGTTTTGTTTTATAAGCAAACACGTACCTGCAAACTGATATTAATACCTTTTAATTAACAGCTCCCATTATTCCTGCAACAGGTTATGAGTCAACTGTGCCTATATACTACTAGGTGTCAGGATAATACGACAGCCAATGCATGAGCCACTTCCTTAAAAAAGAAACAGGGTTTGGACGGAGAAGGTGAAAGAAAAATCTGCTTGCTGGCAGGGATTTAAGCTTACTCAGCTGTTCTGCCATGAAGCACTTTTATGGAGATATATTTATGCTATGCAAACTGCAAGATTTTTACAGCTGAATACCACCCTAACTTGCTCCATCTTGCTTTTCTCTGAAGTCAAAGGTGCTGACGCCCAGAGAGAAGCACAACTGAATATGGGCAGGCATAATGGAAAGGAAGATGTTAGCACTGAGAACTAGCAGAATCAAAATCATTTGTTCAGTTTAACTTCCCTGGCATTAAAGACTCTGCTTATCACTCTGCTTATCTAAGCTGGTTTGTGTGGTCTGGAAACATTTGACCTTGATAAGTACTGTTGTGCACACCCCAATCTCTGAGCAGTGAAAGATTTTAGGGGTTCCAGCACATATCCAGGGTGCTGTTTTATTGGAATGAAGGTCAATGGAGGCTCTGACGTCTTTAGGATATATGGTTTTTATAACATATATAACCATACCCTACCCTACTTATGCTGGTCTATGACCATAATAAAGATTTGATTGATTGACATATATAACCTGGGCATAAGCTGGAAATGCTCGCAGCATTAACACTCCAACAGATCTTGTTTTCCTATAAGGCAGGGGTGCCCAAACTTTTTTCAAAGAGGGCCAGATTTCATTAAGTGAACATGTGTGAAGGCCAACCAAAAGACCAACCATAGTTGTTGAGCTTTTAGGATTGAAGTTGTTGAACCTTTTTCTTAGGATTTCCCCCCGAAGCTGTTGGGCTTTTTTAAGGATTTTACCCAGGACATATACTGACATGGGAGGGGATGCGGGTGGTGCTGTGGGTTAAACCACAGAGCCTAAGACTTGCCAATCAGAAGGTCGTCGGTTCGAATCCCCGCAATGGGATGAGCTCCCGTTGCTCAGTCCCAGCTCCTTCCAACCTAGCAGTTCGAAAGCACGTCAAGGTGCAAATAGATAAATAGGTACCGCTCCAGCGGGAAGGTAAACGGCGTTTCCGTGTGCTGCTCTGGTTCGCCAGAAGCGGCTTAGTCCTGCTAGCCACATGACCCGGAAGCTGTACGCCGGCTCCCTCGGCCAATAAAGCGAGGTGAGCACCGCAACCCCAGAGTCGGTCACGACTGGACCTAATGGTCAGGGGTCCCTTTACTTTTACTATAATGACACGGGGGCCAGATTAAATCGACCAGCGGGCCCCTGAAATGGACTTTGGACATGCCTGCTATAAGGTATCTAGTTGTGTCCCCAAACCCAGAGCTTTGGATTCAGCACAGATGGCAACTCAAGCCTCTGTGACCTTCCAGCTTTCACACATGGCCCCATACTAAACCAAAAGACTAGCTCCTGGCCTACTGTTCTCCTACCTATAAGATGATGTGGCCTCTAGCCAGTAGGGAGGAAAGTCTACCTCCTCTAGAAAAAGCATCAGTATCCAGTTGTCAACACATGTGTTCTTCACCACCTTGTCAGACATGCAAATGGAGGGTGACAAGCCAGGTTAGGGCAATTAACAGGGGAAAAACAAAAAACAAACCTGGTCTGATCGGTTCTACTACAAACTACAGTCTTACAGTTATGAAATCACAGGCTTGGTTGGGATCCATGGACACCACCCAAACAAATCCTCCAATACTATAGCACTATGCAAGGGATACTAGACAGCACACCTAGGCAATTGCAGGGCTGTGTAACCTCTTTCAGACCAAGGTCCACGTTCTTTTTGTGGTCAACCTTCCAGGGACACACCAGTGATGGATGGGACCAGAGGCTAAAGTTTGCAGAGCGATAGACACAGATAGGTCACGTGGGTAGAACCTGTCAGAACCTAGGATTTACTGTATTTTTAGTACTGATTACTAGTTAGTCCCATATAGACATACTCTTTAAATATCCTCTCAGCTGCGTGGGTGGGCAGCTCCTACCCAGCTGAGAGAATTGCAAACTCTGTAATATCCTATGCTGTACATGTTTACCAAGAGGTAAATTCCACTGAGCAAAAGGCAGCTTATCCCTAAAGCAACAGTCAGGATGACTCAACTAGAGTTGTGTGGGTCAACTGCTTGGTGCTGTAGCAAAAAGATCCAGCTGATCCACGTCCACATGAATGGCTCATTTAAATGTTCTCCCAGTCTCACGGAAGCTGCTTATGGAGAATAGCTCCCACACAATATGTCTAGGTGCACCTAGCAAAACGTGATTTTACAGGTTGGACTAGTATGTGTACTGGGTGGTTTGCAAATTCTTAAATACACTCTAAGCCTTTAGAGGCCAAAAACTACTGTGATTCCAAACTGTACACAAAGCAGCCTTTGGGCTACCCTAAAATAACATTACTAGCAGGAGAGCCAACAGGAGGCTTTGTTCTCCTGGCAGAGAGATAGGAGTTCACATACTCCATCTTTTACTTATATGTAATATTTGAACCTTCTACAATGTACAGCAGGGGTGGGGAACTGTTTTGCAGCCCAAGGACCACATTTCTTTCTGGACAGCTTTCTGAGGGCCACATGGCAGTAGTGGTCAGAGCATTATTGGCAGGCTGCTAAATACAAGAGCCTAGGAGACAAGTCTACCCCTGGATTTGCATTTATTATTTTAAAAGTGGCTTCAGTATGGTTTCCTGCACAGAAAAAGCATGGAGGCTTCTGGAGGCCTGCCTGATGGGAAAAGTTTCTGAAGGGATCAAATTGGTCACCTCAGTGGAGGTGATGTTATATATCTTGTGAGCAGGACATAGCTTGAGCAATCCAATCCAATCTACCCACCTTACAAGAAGATTTCCCTCTGGAGATGGGTCAATTTTTCAGCAGTACAAATTTAAAAATGTTAACAAAGGAGTGAATAACACTACTGTTCTCCACAAAATAAACAAAGAATATCCTGGCAGTGTAGGGACTTGCCCCATCTTGCCACAAATAGAGTTTTACTATGCTGTAGAGAACAAAAGGATGCCCAGGAATTCGTGCCTTCCTATAGCCAATCCGTTTTGGAAGTGCTCTGAAGTTTTTATTTAGGAGGGTATATTCACTCTGGGCTCCACAGCCAAATTGCAAAATCACTCTTGCTGCCAGCACATAGCCCAGGTTTGACTCTGTTTCTCCCCTGGCTTTTCCTCCACTGCTTCCAGTCAGCTGCCTCCATGGATCAGGGCTTGATGAAGCAGATATTGCCCTAGCTGTTCAAAAGCCCTTTTTAGGGATCTACATACTGCTGCCACTGTGACTATCTCGCTTCTGTTTTCAGTGTGCGATGAGTGTTTTGTGAATAAACCTGACACACTGAGAGGGGGAGCCACCCCTGTCTTTGTCATTTCCAGTTGATGATGTCAAACACCAGGAATCCTGTTCAGGTGATGAAGTGGAGAAACTCCAAAACAAAAGGGTCTGCTGAACACACCCCAGAAGCACTGCCACCCGATGACACCATGGAAGAGTCAGAGTAGCCAGAAACTCCCTTTCTCTACTGCAGTCAGATACTAAAGCAAAGCAGCAGCTTCCAGTACTGGAAGGGCTCACAATTAGGAGGCAACTGTGTTGACCCTATATAGGGCTGAGCCTCAGTTGGTTCCTTGATGAAGCAACATGGGAGCTATGTGTTCTGTGCGGGGTAGAGCACATCATGAAACCTTCCCTAACTAGTCTTGCCTCATCCACTTCAGTCAGCTCCAGAGTATGACAGAAGAGTCTAAAGATGGTAACCCACTTCTTCCTCAACATACAACTTGCAAACATGCCTTAGTGAATTTTATTCCATATCTCTAGCCATGGTTTATGAAGTTACCCAGTTCATCCTACACACTCTACCCAATTCAGTGGTACCTTGGTTCTCAAATGCCGAAAACCCGGAAATAAGTGTTCTGGTTTGGAACTTTTTTTGGAAGTTGAACGTCCGATGTGGTTGTTGGCTATTGTTTCTGGGGCGCCTGCACCAATCAGAAGCTGTGCCTTGATTTTTGAACATTTTGGAAGTCAAAACGGACTTCCAGAATGGATTAAGTTTGGCGCTTTTGTTTTTGCTATTTATTTTGCATTTTTGTTTTTTCGGTTAATTTGTTATTGTGACTGTGTGAAGCCCAGTTCAGCTACTGGTTGATTGAATGTATGACTGTGGAAATGGATAAAAGCCCTCCATCCAAACAATAGCTATCATCAGTGCCGGTTAGAAAAAAAAATAATTTTAATTTTTAACAGCTACAATACTGTCTTATGTATTTTATAGTACAGTACATTATTGCTTTCATTTTATGGATCAATGGTCTCGTTAGATAGTAAAATTCATGTTAAATTGCTGTTTTAATCTGGAACAAATTAATCCCTTTTGCATTACTTTCTATGGGAAAGCGTGCCTTGGTTTTGGAACGGACTTCTGGAACAGATTAAGTTTGAGAACCAATGTACCACTGTATTAAAATATGTGCCCTAAGTTACTTCACTCCACCATATTACTCATTATAAACCCTCAGAGTTCCGTTGTTACTCATGAAATTAGGACTGACGTGTAAAGAGGTGTCTAGG
The DNA here is from genome assembly GCF_951804945.1 of Podarcis cretensis. NCBI lineage: Eukaryota > Metazoa > Chordata > Lepidosauria > Squamata > Lacertidae > Podarcis > Podarcis cretensis. The sequence goes on from NC_137173.1 coordinate 86,051,065, forward strand.
ATTGTTCTAACCCCTTACGCAGTACCTTTTCCCTTTGAAATTTCCTTATTCTTGTGAATATAATTTTGGGGTTTTTTTTTAAGAATCTAACATAAAATGTATATTTGAATCAATAACACAGTAGATTCCAGTAGCTCGAATGTCAGTTAGGGCTAGCCCTACTGACAGCCATTCTCTTGGACAGAGTTTCAGAGAATGTGAAACCTATCTGATGTGTCTGGTGGCAATAGTTTCTGGACTGGAGAAGCAGGTTGTCCCCCTCTACTTTTCCAGGTTCCCAGCTGTTTCACTTTCTCCTATACAACTCAGCTGAGAACCACCTGCATAGCCCTGAGCTGGGTCTGTCATGCCAGGCTAGAATATGAGGAACTGGCAGGTTGTCAGATGTTGCTTTTTCAAGGCAATCTCCTGCTCATGGGCATAAAACAATAAAAATACTTAACTAACCAATTACATTGGTTCTCTCCCCCCCCCCCCCAATCCTGGCTACATCCACATGCTCCTGCTGTAACATTCAAGTGTAAAAACAGTGACGTAACTTAAAAAATGAAAAACGTTAAAAAGGCTACCTTTCCCCTTGCCTTTGATTATTCTTTGCAGCATTGTGTCATACTTGACAAATAAAAGGCTGTGCGGCCTTGATAAATAAATTCTAATTCTAAATGAAAGTACTGCTGTACCCCCCCCCCCCGTAGAAACGCTACCAAATCTACTTCCATAATATGGAGATTTGGCAGTATGTAGCTGGAATATTTTAAAAATTGTGGGTGAAATCTGGAAGAGTGCTTATGGACTTAGAACAGAATGAGGTGGCGGCCTTTTAAATAAGCAGAGCCTGAGCCATTATGGATTGAAGCCGGCAACTGGCCTCGTTCCTGGAGTGATTTAAGGAGCCAGCACAGATGCTAGAGCTCTCTAGCAACATGCATCACTTACGGTAAAGAGCTTCCTTGCGAAGCCGCCCTTTGAAGCTGCATCGGGGGAAAGTACTCACAACGCAAAGGTGATCGGAATACAAAAAAACCCGCTAATGCTTTAAAAGTAATAAATCTTATTTATAGAACGTGCAAATCGTATTTATACACACACATCCGCACCGCCGCCCATTGGTTGGGAGTTCTATGTATTGCACTTCAGGAAAAAGACCAGCAGGCACAGCGCTCTGCCAAGGGCATCCCTTCCACAGCCGCCCGCCGCCATCCACTGGAATGACCTGTGGCCCTCAGTGCCGCGCTAGAGAAAGCCAGGCGAGAATAAACGCCGCTCTGGGATGGGATTTCCGCTCCCTCTCAGCCACGCCCCCTCCTCCCAGGCAGAGCCAATAAGGGGGCCGGGGCCAGGGTGGTGCAGGCGAGCAAGCCGGGCAGGTAACGCGAGGCCCAATCAGGAACCTCGCAGGTTGGGGAGGCGGCTGGGAACTTCGCTCCTTGCGGGGCGAGGAGGGAGCAGCCGGGCCACGCCCCTCCGTCGGCTTCCGCGCCAATCAGCTCAAGCGAACCCGCCTCCGCTTCGCTCTCTTCACCCCCCGACCGCCCACCCTCTCCCGCGTGCCAGTGTTTGGGGGCTGGCGCGAGCGGGTGCCGTTGGTGTGTGTGTGCGCGCGTCGCCCGGAGGGAGGGGCCGCCTGACAGGAGCGGCGCCGCCGCGAGCCAAGACCAGCTGCGACACTGACTGGCCGGCCGGCAGCTCGCTCGCTCGCTCGCTCGCTCGCGCGGCGTTGTTCAGGGGATGGTGGGGGCGGCGACGGCGACGGGACGCCGCCTGAGGAGCCTCCAGGCAGCGCCCTGAGAGGGCCGGGGATTCCGCCAGGGCCGCCGGGAGGAGCGAGGGCCATGGCAACGATGCCCTTCCAGCCGGCGCTGGGGCCCCCGGAGACTCGCAAGTTCACGCGGGCGCTCAGCAAGCCCGGCACGGCCGCCGAGTTGCGGCAGAGCGTCTCTGAGGTGGTGCGAGGCTCCGTCCTTGTGGTGAGTTGACGGCGACGCGGGTGGGAAACGCGCACACCTGACAGGGATATTCTCCACTTCGAGCCCACTTCTTGCCCCGCCATTACTTCTCGCGTGGGGGGGAGGCGTCGTCGTTGAACCTGGCGCCCTGTTCCCTCCTGCCTCCCCCCCCCCCCACCCTCGGATGGACCTGGCCGAGATGGACACACCTCCTGGGGCACTTCATCCTCCTCGCCATCCCCCCACCTGGCCTGACAACACCCCCCCCCCGCCATCCTCCGCCGGGCATGTCTCTTCTCGGAAGCCCCACTCGCTCCGCATCCCCCCCACCCGTGGGGGTTTCCTCCTCTTCCAAGTCTGGGCGTATCCAGGGGCCGGATCCTGGCCTCGTTTCCTCGGGAAGGAAACCTTTTCCCTAAAAAGAAAGGGGGGGGGGACGGACTGTGCTTCCCTCCCAGGAAAGCGTGCGTGAAGGCAGAAGAAGCAAAAAGAGGAGAGGACGCCTTGGGGAGATTTCTCTCTTCCCCCCCCCCTCTTTCTCTCTCCCCTCTTGCCTCTCTTTTCTCTCCTAATCCGCATGTCGGAATTTGCATGGCTCAGCTTAACCTAATCAGCTGGGGGGGAAAGGAGCGCTTGGGTGGGTGGAGAGAAGGGGGACACAGCCTGCTTCCGGCCGGCCTTTCCTCCTTTCGTTTTCCATTCCAACCTGCGTATATCATACTTAGACCCCATTTCCCGTTGCTCAAACCCTTCTGTTTCCCGTTCGTTGCATCGGGATGCTGAGCGCACAGGAACGGGAAGGAGAGGGTGGTCCTTTCTAGCTGCGGCGTCTGTCTCCAGACGTGCGCTTCTCTCTCTCTCCCCCCCCCCTTTCTTTCTCTCCTTGTGAAAACTTCCGTCCATTCACATTGAGTCCCGCCCTTGCTTCCTTCCCCGCGGTATCTATGAATGAATGAGTGGCTGGAAAACTTTGGAGGGGGATTTCATGTTGCCTGCCCTCACACGAATAAAGGCTGGGAAACATTTCTGGGTAATTCGCAGATTTGTTCAGTCCCACCCCACATCAGATCACAAAACCCAATACTCAAAGTTGTGGCTGTACATTCATACACTGATATCAGGGTGAATGTATAAATAGTTTTACCCATCCCCAGTTATGTTTGAAAGTCTGGTCTGTATTCTTTTTACTGCCACTGTCCTCAGTTCTATGATTTTTTTGTGATCTGCTGTCTCGGTGTATTGTTTGGAATGGCAAATGGAGCACATTCATTGTGTTTCTATTTGTGTTTAGTTTGGCAGCTTAATTGTTGCTTCCCTGCCTCCTTTACACTGGGTATAGTACTGTAGCTATATAGTAAGCTAAACTGAAGATTCACAGCAAGGATAGAATTTATTTCAAGCAAAATATGTGTTATAAAATCTTTCATAATCTACACAGAATAGAATTTATATTTTGGCATTCTTTATTCTAATGCCTACTGCATTATTATTCACCTTGAATTCGTTGCAAGGTTTTAGTGTGATGATATTACTATTTTAAGACATTTGCTATTAACAACAACTCTGTATAGTCATTCACAATTAATTGTCTTAAGAATTTGATGCTGCTATCTAATCCTGTTTCTACCTTTTGACAGGACTGGCGCTTAAACATATTTTTAGTATCTTAGAATTTTTCAGATAGCTCTTGGCCATGAGTGTGTTTATTAATTTATAAAAACAAAGTGCTGCACAGTAAAACAGAAGTTAGACCAGTCTTGCTTGCAAATAGGTAAAAAGAGGGAGAATGGGAGCTTTAGCATTTCATTCAGTGATGTGTATTCACTTTGCTAAGGCACTTGAATTTGTGATGAGGACTGGTATGTATCACATGACTATCCTGCTGATAGGGGGAACTTTTTGTGTACATTAATTGCTTGATTGTCATAATCATGTTACTTTTATTGTCACAAGCATAAATGCCATTGCATTACCATATTGAGAAGATTGTTGTAGCTGGCAAAGTTTCAGATTCTAAAAACCTGTTCACTATACATCTGCAATGTGCTGTGGAAAACATGGCCACCATGAGCTGGACATATGTCAAGAAATGTTTTTAAATTCTTGCTCTTAGCATTGTTGACTACTTCATCCTCAGTGACTTGAAGGTTCTTCTGACATACTAACTTGCTCTCCAGTTTATCAGAAATAAAATGTGATTAAACAAAAAAACACAGAGGTATGAAAATATACAGCCTTTAAAAACTGCTGAAGCTAGATTCTATCTGGTTACAAGCTGTTCCATCACCACATAACTCTTAGCTGTTAAAGGCTGAACCATAAGTAGTGTACTGGTCAGCTTTTAAAGGAATTGCTTTATTATGCAATGCAATATGACAGACCACTGCTTCACATATCTCTTAGCTGTCTTTCTACCATCTCTCCCCTCTATGTAAATTTCATTGTATATTTTTCAGTTGTACTGTCAAAACACTGTATAGTGCATTTTCTTTACTATGTGAGGTATTCCTCCCTCTGTGCTATTCTATATATTTCTTAGAGTTAATGTTGCTTAATATGTTGGAAATACTATGGACGTGTTGGCAAATAATACCACATGTAGTTAATATGTTCTAAAATCTTGCTGTTCTGGGCTTGAGTTCTTCTGTTTATTGTGTATTACTGGCTACCATAGTGAAATTGTTTCCCAGCAGAGGTACTAGTCAACTTGGATCTGGGAAATATCCTCTGTGTTAGAAAATACTCTTTTTTTTATACTGGTGCCCACCTAATCTAGTTGAAGCCTGGTGAAAAAATTAAATCACTGTTACTAAAGTCTTCAGTCTGCTTTTTTGGAAACATTCAAATCATGTATTTCAAATCTGTTTTTGATCTTCCTTGGATATAGTGCTATCATCTGGATCCTTGTTATCATCTTTTGTCTCTCATGTTTGTACATATTTGTTCTGCTTGGTCAGTTGGCAAAGTATTGCCTACTGAAGAATAACTGGTTCCCCTGATTTTGGTTGCAATACTGGTAGTATCTTCTTGTCTTTCTTCCTCAAGTTCCTTGAAAAATGAATCTCTTCCTCATCAAGGCCCTTAAGAAGAATCTTAACAGTGCATAGGTTCAGAAATAACAAACTATTAACAGACACATGAGAGCAGGCATGAAGCTCTGGCCTGCACAACTATATTCCCTTATATATTGGAGGGGAGGAGATTTATAGTTTCTGCCATCCTTAGGAACAAACAGTGGTTTGTTGCTTCTTACAAACGCTGTAAACAGTGGTTTCTGCAGACCAGTTTTTGTGTGTGTGTTTTTTACAATCCAGGTTATCAAATCTAGATCTCATCCTGAGTCGTGGTTTGTTATACCTGAACTGCATCTGTGAATTAAGTGAATTCCTTTATTAGACCACTTTGAAGCTTTGGGGGTGTGGTGATGCTTCATTCCAGGGTTTCCTAACCTAACAGCACTGTATCACCAGGTGCTCAATGGGGCCTTGGGGAAACCTGAAGCACTATGCTGAGAGCCCTGGAAGTGTTTTCTTGCAATAAGGTCATACATATATAATAATGAGCATTATATTAGTGAGGGAAGGCTCTTTGCTTTCAGTTACGATTTGTTCTGGTCTCTTATCCATTCACTAACATTATTTTAGTTATTGATTCATACTAATACTCCCTCTCACCTCTATCTTCCAAAGCTGATCCTATTACAGTACTACTACTACTACTACTACTACTACCACCACCACTACTACTAAATGTAGATTCCATCCTTGCTCCTGAAGGGCCCAGGGCAGCAAACAACAGAGTAGTTAAACAATACAATTAAAAGTTTTTAGAAAATGGGGGGGGGGTTAAAGTCATAAACCCTCACACCTATTGGTGTGAGTCACGCATGTTTTCTTTATCTAGCATTGGGCAACCTCCAGTGCAGTGGCCTAATTGGGCCCAATAAGTTCCCTGTTTGCTGCTTTTGCTAAACAGTGCTTACTGGCCCCATGCCTGTGGCAAAGCAACATTTGCAGGCTTTGTCAATCAGTCCTGTTCCTTTGCAAGTACCAACAATCAGCAGATTGTCAGTGCTTACAAAACCCTTACCTGCAGTGGCAGAGGAAGGCTCTCGGGCACCTGGGGCAGCGTGCGCAGGGGCAGGGCGAACCACCCATAGGGGATGGGCGCGCAGCGGGGCCTCAGCTGCCCTCAGCTGCCCCGGGGAGGAAGCGGGTGGACAGCACAGAGCCTGCGGGCACAGAGACGTGTGGCTCGGGCACGCTGCAGGCCCTACGGTGACAAGTCCCGCCCGCTGTTTTGTCACCCCCCTGTCAGGGTGACACCTGGAGCGGACCACACCCTCCGCATCCCCCCCCCCTCCGTACATCCCTGCTTGCCTGACAGCCTGTCTTCAGAGTCCATATGCTTATATTAACCAATAATAACTGCATGTGAAAAAACTTGGTGAACTGGTAGAGGCATTCATTATGGAACTATAGTGATTCCATAGTTTTAAAGGGACTGGCTTTTTAAACATTCAGTCATTATAAACCCAAAAGCTCTTTGTTGTGAAGATAAGATGATTTATCCTATCAATATGACATTTGACATGGGAATTTACTTTCATTAGTAGTGTAATTTGGGCAAATTGCAGAAAAATTCTATAAAAATTGTTGAGTTACAGCAGTTTTAGAAAGTTTGCTTTTTAAAACTACAGGTGCTTCAAATGTTAAGTGTTTTCTGGTCATCAAATACATAATATATGCATTCAAATTTTCATTTTTGTCTTTTAGATTATATAAGATAATCAGAGATATTGTGGGAGTCTGCCCTTCAGTGGAAATGCATTGTGTATTTCTAAAACTATCAAGTTTCTAAGACCCCGTTTTAAATGGGAAACAATGCATGTCAGGAATTCTGTGGGTGCAAAGAAGTGAAGGAAGTCCTGGCAAATGCAGCACATGCCTGATTTGGCAGATGGAGTTGCCAGGGTAGAGCTGCATCCTAGCTGCCATCAAATCAAGCAGAAGGTGGGGATAGTGGCATCTAGAGATGTGAATGCCTGAAAAAAGAGGGGGGAAATGAAGGACTCCCCCAATTTCCCTATCCTTCCCTATTTGTTTTTGAAAAGCAGTGGCCCACCAGATGCTTAGGCAAAACTTGCATAGGAAGATACCCAGCACTGAGTCAGACCATTGGTTTTTCTAACTCAGTATTGTCTACACTGACAATACTGTTTTCCAGGATTTCAGACAGGGTTATCTTCTGCCCCTACCTGAAGATGCCAGAGATTGAACCTGGGACTTTCTATATGCAAAACTGACTGTTTACTGATGGCTAGAGGCTTGGCCAGCCACTTGATGGATCTGATCAACCCCACAGACAGTTGGCTTGCCACTTTGGCTATAAAAAGTAAACACGTACTTCAGTCTGTCATAATGATCACTTCATCTCCTTTTGCTCACACTTACCCTTGGTCTTTCAGCCCAATCCTTTTATCCTCTTGTTTGGAGTTTTTGGGGCATCGCTTGCTGAGATTTGTGGTATGTCAAATTTTAACATATGCTTTGAAATGCTAAACCATTAATTCTGACAATCAACCTCTGGCAAAATTTATTTTAAGTTGAGCACAATCTTTAACCAAAAGTTAAACCAGCAGAGTACCTAATCATAATTAAAGCATTCTCCTTGTAGATATGCTCTGCTTAAAAAAATCTAAATATTTAATAATATTAAAATAGAACCATCCTGTAGCAGAGCCTAGTCCTGTGCAGTTTAATTCATAAATATTGGGTTCACCACCTCTTATTTCTTTTGTGTATCACTAAATAATAATTTGCCCCACTGCCTGTTTGCCTCGAGTCTTGTGTCCTTTTCTTCATCCTTGGTCTATCATCTTTATTCTCTCTCCTTTGTATATAGGTGGAATCTAGACACTTATAAAAAACATTGTGAAAAATGCTATTTTTTAATGTTTTGAAAAACATATTGAATTTGCCATAACTCACCATTGCCATCTAGTGTCCCATTTGTATAATGCACTTTACAGCACACTTAAAACGTTTTATTTGCAGCTGTATAGCTGAGTCCTTAGTATGACTTTTTACTAATGCCTTTCTCTAACTCATATGAAATAATGTAGGGAAAGCAGGGGAGAGTCATTATTTCCCTCACCTGGAAATACGAAGATTGGAACTGTAAAGCCTAAGATATGAGGATACAATATGTGGGATCAGAGAACATGTTTATTGCTTATTAGAACAACTTGTCTCTTAAATGAAAGGCACCCATTCTAGGGGAAGTATGTAGCTGCAAAAGTTCAAATTATAAGACATATATTTAAAATTATTGTTTTTGTTTTTTAAATACACACTTAAAATATGCTTTGAGAGCCAGAGCTATGATAGACCCTAATCTATTTGTGTTCATACATATTTTTTTTCTTTTGAATTCCAGAGGATTATTCTGTAATCTAGGAGCGGCAGGATAAAATGCCATTATAATCCTGGGGCTGTCAGTTTCGTTCATGAGATTTATCACTAGCTACTTTACCTCAGTGAATCTCCTGTGAATACTCTTTGAATTTTTGCAGCCCATGTGCAGTGATGAGAATTTAACAAAATGGAACTATTTGAACATATATTTCATTCAAAAATTGTTTTAGTTTATGGACATATCTAAGATCCTTCTCTTAATCAGACTCCTGATTCAATTCTATGGCTCAGGCCAGACAATACAAAAAATGATTTGGTGCTATGGGAATTAACCTTATGCTCATATGTGCCTTCCCTTGGTTCAATAAATTGCTTTGTGGTTTGATCAAACCACAGTTTCCTATGCCTAGAGAGGTTCGCCATGTGCCAACCTATTGTCGTTTTGGCACCAAGCAGAGACTGAGCTTTTTAGATATGGTTTTAATCCTGGTGTTTTATGCTGTTCTTATGTTTTATGCTTTTTTGGGGGCACTTTTTGTAAATTGTTCCAGGAATACAATTGAATGGCAATATAAACAGACTTATTGATTGTTTGTGCTTGCCCTATAAACCACAATTGGAATCAGCTCCATGTACGTGGACTGAGTAGATAAACTCTAACTTTTCTGTAGTGTTAACTTGTAAAATGTTTTGGAAATGGATTAAGAATTAGCAAAATTGTTGGATTATTTATACATATATACACACACAATTTAGGGACGCAGGTGGCGCTGTGGGTTAAAGCCTCAGCGCCTAGGGCTTGCCGATCGAAAGGTCGGCGGTTCGAATCCCTGCGGCGGGGTGCGCTCCCGCTGCTCGGTCCCAGCGCCTGCCAACCTAGCAGTTCGAAAGCACCTCCGGGTGCAAGTAGATAAATAGGGACCGCTTACCAGCGGGAAGGTAAACGGCGTTTCCGTGTGCGGCTCTGGCTCGCCAGAGCAGCGATGTCACGCTGGCCACGTGACCCGGAAGTGTCTCCGGACAGCGCTGACCCCTGGCCTCTTAAGTGAGATGGGCGCACAACCCCAGAGTCTGTCAAGACTGGCCCGTACGGGCAGGGGTACCTTTACCTTTACCTTACACACACAATTTAACCTAATCCTTATAGAGAGCACCCATCACTGGAATATATGAACTGATAGCATGGCTAAGTGAGATTTGAAGTTAGGCTTGAAATTTTTGATGATTAAGTCCCCCATCAGATTTTATTTGAAAAGTCTATAAGATCTATGTCTGTTTTTCAGCCACTGCAGGGGTATTCTGCTTCAAGTCCTTTACCTGTAGATTCACTAAACATTTTTTCAGTATACCTTGGTGCCCATTTAATTGGTAAAATTTGATGAGGAATTCTGCATTCCTTATTCCAGTAGAAACTTGTTGAACATTTTTTTTTCAGAAGTTGTTTGGTTTTACCTACAGTTTAATGCCTTTCGGCAAGATCAGCAGCAGAAAAAATTGAGAGAGCATGCCTGCAAATTTGAATTCCACCCTACTGACTTAAACCAGTTACACATCGTTTGTCTTGTCATTAGTTGAGGATTAATTAGAGCTCATGAAAATTCACAGAATACTGAGTAGGAATTTGAGCTTTAAGAAGCATGTTTCTCTTCTTCCCTCAAATCTTTTGGTGGTAAAAAGGTACTCCTCTCACTCACCAAATGATCCTTAGAGGAGAAGGCACTGCGTCCTCAAGAGCCCCATTGGCCACTCCAGCCCCCTTCTCCCGGTCCAAGATTGAACGGAAACTAGTGATGGGCTGCTTATTTCCTTTAAGCTTCCAGTCCTGGTTGATTGAGGGCTAGTGCCTGCCCAGTAGTTAATAGGAATTCCTGTCAACTTGAGAGCAGTGTCCAGGCTTGTATGTCCAGGCTTCACAGAGTAGTAAATTTAGAGTTAAATGTATCCATTGGTATCTATCCTTGATACATCTATGTTGCCATCTGACCCTAGAACATAGATTGGTTGCAATAGGCAAAAATATATGGCTGCTTTCATCTACACATTGCAATTTACCAAGTCCCTAAAATACTGGTAACTTTTATCTAAATTGAAAATATGCTTTATATGAATAATGTACCTCTTCTCATGAGAAGACTTCGTGGAAAAGACCCTGATGTTGGGAAACATTGAGGGCACAAGGAGAAGGGGATGACAGAGGATGAGATGGTTGGATAGTGTTCTCGAAGCTACCAGCATGAGTTTGACCAAACTGCGGGAGGCAGTGGAAGACAGGAGTGCCTGGCATGCTCTGGTCCATGGGGTCACGAAGAGTCAGACACGACTAAACAACAACAACCTCTTTACTATTAGCTCATTTTAATTAACCTAAGATGTCCCCAACCATTGAAATTTGGGGCAACAGTGTACTTTATAATGAGAGAAAAGGAACAATATCCTTAAACGAAAGATTTATAATTAATTTGCACTTGAACATTTTAGTAGCTGAACCACTGAAGATTTATTTTGTATTGTGTGAATTCACTTCCATGTTCCTGACCAGTACAGCTTGTTGCTTTTTAAAATACTGTATTTTTAATATAGTGCTGAGAAAATGCCCCATTGGACTGAGCAACAGTGAATTCACTGTAATGTTTTGAAGTAATATGCATAGAATAGTACTGCACTTGACTTTAAATGTATGTACTCCAACCACTAGATGGAGTAATATGAAAGCATTTTAAATAAGATGCATCATACTTCAAAAAACTATATTTGAAGACAAATTGTATTCTTTTGGGTTTTATATGAAATATTTGTTTATCACCAGTGAGAAACATATTTTTCAAGTCATATCTGTAACATTTTTAAGCTTGTGGATAATAAACCAAAATATTTCTAGTAGAAGGTAGTATTCAAATCAAGAAGCTGCTTGTTGTTGTTTAGTTGTTTAGTCATGTCCGACTCTTCGTGACTCCATGGCCAGAGCACGCCAGGCACTCCTGTCTTCAACTGCCTCCTGCATTTTGGTCAAACTCATGCTGGTAGCTTCGAGAACACTGTCCAACCATCTCGTCCTCTGTCGTCCCCTTCTCCTTGTGTCCTCAATCTTTCCCAACATCAGGGTCTTTTCCAGGGAGTCTTCTCATGAGGTGGCCAAAGTATTGGAGCCTCAGCTTCAGGATCTGTCCTTCCAGTCAGTACCCAGGGCTGATTTCCTTAAGAATGGATAGGTTTGATCTTCTTGCAGTCCATGGGACTCTCAAGAGTCTCCCCCAGCACCATAATTCAAAAGCATCAATTCTTCTGCGATCAGCCTTTATGGTCCAGCTCTCACTTCCATTCATCACTACTGGGAAAACCATAGCTTTAACTATATGGACCTTTGTCGGTAAGGTGGTGTCTCTGCTTTTTAAGATGCTGTCTAGGTTTGTCATCACTTTTTCTTGGAATCCAAGAAAGTAAAATCTCTCACTGTCTCCATTTCTTCCCCTTCCTATTTGCCAGGAGGTGATGGGACCAGTGGCCATGATCTTAGGTTTTTTGATGTTGAGCTTCAGACCATATTTTGCGCTCTCTTCTTTCACCCTCATTAAAAGGTTCTTTAAATCCTCCTCACTTTCTGCCATCAAGGTTGTTTCATCTGCATATCTGAGGTTGTTGATATTTCTTGGGGCAATCTTAATTCCGGCTTGGGATTCATCAAGTCCAGCCTTTTGCATGATGAATTCTGCATATAAGTTAAATAAGCAGGGAGAAAATATACAGCCTTGTCATACTCCTTTCCCAAATTTGAACCAATCAGTTCTTCCATATCCAGTTCTAACTGTAGCTTCTTGCCCACACAGAGATTTCTCAGGAGACAGATGAGGTGATCATTCACTCCCATTTCTTTAAGAAGTTGCCATAACTTGCTGTGGTCAACACAATCAAATGCTTTTGTGTAGTCAATGAAGCAGAAGTAGATGTTTTTCTGGAACTCTCTAGCTTTCTCCATAATCCAGTCCATGTTTGCAATTTGGTCTCTGGTTCCTCTGCCCCTTCGAAATCCAGCTTGCACTTCTGGGAGTTCTCGGTCCATATACTGCTTAAGCCTGCCTTGTAGAATTTTAAGCATAACCTTGCTAGCATGTGAAATGAGTGCAATTGTGAGGTAGTTGGAGCATTCTTTGGCACTGCCCTTCTTTGGGATTGGGATGAAGACTGATCATCTCCAATCCTCTGGCCACTGCTGAGTTTTCCAAACTTGTTGGCATATTGAGTGTAGCACCTTAACAGCATCATCTTTTAAAATTTTAAATAGTTCAGCTGGAATATCATCACTTCCACTGGCTTTGTTATTAGCAGTGCTTTCTAAGGCCCATTTGACTTCACTCCCCAGGATGTCTGGCTCAAGGTCAGCAACCACACTTACCTTTGCTTTAAAATAAACTTTCTAACAGCATAGCTTATACACTATAGAAGAAAAATGCTTATCCTTGATCTTATGTACTCCTTGATCTTATGTACAAACAAATTAAGATCAACTGAGTATAAGCAGTTGTCTCTAGTGCTTACTCTAAAGGCTGGAAAAATATTTCCAATTTCTAGGCTCTTATCAAGCATTGTAAGAAGAAACGCCTGCTTGGAGTGGCTGTAATAATTAATAGACAGAGAAGGGAATACAAACTGATGTTCTGGATAGGGTTGCACTTGCTCTGAACGAACAGGTTTGTTGTTTGGGAGTGCTGCAAGCTCCATCTCTCTCACTTGAGGCTCAAGTAGCCTCAGAGGCTAGGAGTACCTTTGATCAGCTATGGCTGGTATGCCAACTACAGTCATACCTCAGGGTAAATACGCTTCAGGTTGACCGCTTTCGGGTTGCGCTCTGCGGCAACCCGGAAGTAACGGAGTGTGTTATTTCCGGGTTTCGCCGCTCGCGCATGCGCAGACGGTCAAAATGACGTCACACCCATGTGCGGAAGCGGCGAAACGCAACTCGCGCAGACGCGCTGTCGCGTCTTACGTTCTGTTCAGGATGTGAACGGGGCTCCCGAACGGATCCTGTTCACATCCCGAGGTACCACTGTATAGCTGTTCTTGGAGAGGGATAGCTTGACCACTGTGATTTATCTATCTATGCATTGGTAAGCTCTAACAGAGACTCCCCCATCACAAAAGCTCAATTATTAAGCAGGAATTTGAGGAATTCAGCAGTCCTTAAGGTATCTGGGCCCGAGTTGTCAAGGGTATTGTAAATTAATACAAGAAACTTGAACTTTGCCAAGTAGGTAAAAAGATAAAGTCTAAGGATGGACAGTTAAGTCCAGTCAAAGGCAACTAGGGGGTGCGGCACTCATCTCACTTCAGGCTGAGGGAGCCAATGTTTGTCCACAGACAGTTTTCCAGGTCATGTGGCCAGCATGACTAGGCTGCTTCTAGGGCAACGGGACACTGTGACGAGTGCCAAAGCGCACAGAAACACCACTTACCTTCCTGCTGCAGCAATACCTATTTATCTACTTGCACTGGTATGCTTCTGAACTGCTAGGTTGACAGAGGCTGGGACAGAGCAACAGGAGCTCACCCCATTGTGTGCATTTGAACTGCTGACCTTCTGATTGGCAAGTTCAAGAGGCTCAGTGGTTTAGACCACAGTGCCACCCGCTCCCCTTACTTTGCAAAGTAACACAGGCGCAGCCAGTGCAAACTTTTAGGCACCAGAGTTATGTGCTGGTGGTAGTCTGTCCACTGGCATGGGGGGGGGGACATTGCCCCAGGTGCACAACGGAGAGGGATGCCTGAACCCTGCAGAGATCCTCAGTGTGCAGCTGGCTGAGTGCAGAGAGTGAAGACCACCCTCTGTGCCTCACGCCTGCCCACGGTCTTAACCCTCTATTTACCGTAACCCAGCCCTCATTCCCGACGAGCAGTTGATCTGGCAGTTGACCTGGCAACTCCACTCCTGGATTAAACTGCTGCCCCTCTTGGCTGGGTGACACCGAGTGAGGATGCTTCCAAGCAACATTCTTGCAGCTGGGCTGGGTGCAGTGGCCTCCCAGCACATCATTAATGGGTAGAAGCCAATAGCTGTTTCACCAATTTTAATGCATATGCTAACAAATTTTAAAAGGCTCTCTCAAAGACAAAACAAAGAAATTGGGGACAGGAAGCTAGAAAATGATACTTCATGGGCCAGGTACCAAAAAATAAGCACAGATGCAGCATACATGAATATAAGAAACAGGAAATACCTTTTCCAAAAAAAATGTTTTTTTTTATTAAAGATTTTCATAATACAAGCAGAACAAGTGGAATACCGAGTTCTCTCCTAAAGGCAATTATCAGCCCCACAAGCTACAGAAGGTAGCAGCCCATCCCAGCTCTCACCTGGGATCCCTCCTTTTCCTTCCTGCCTCTCATTTGGGGGAACCAACATAACCCTGTCTCCAACCCTGGAAACAGAAAAAATATCTGTTTTGATATCAGGGAGGGGAACCTCAGGCCCAGAGGCTGAATGTGGCCCTCCAAACCTCTCTCTGGTCCTCAGAACTCTCCCCAGGACAGTTCTCTCTTCCCAAGGCCATAGCCCTCATCAACCCTTATTGTACAGTGGTAACTCCGGTTACGAACTTAATTCATTCTGGAGGGCCATTCTTAACCCGAAACCGTTCTTAATCCAAGTTGCGCTTTCACTAATGGGGCCTCCCACTGCTGGCGCGTGACTTCTGCAATAATATTTTAAATTTAAATTCAGACTTCAATTCTGATATTAAACATATGGGATTGGATTCGGCTAACTGGTCTTGCTAGCAGAAGCCCTCATAATAATGTACGCTAGTGCAGTGTTTCTTCCCCATCCCTCTCCCTGCTACGCCCTGTTGGCTTGGGGGTGTTGGTAGAAGCCTGAAAACAGTGCATGGGAAGAGTAGAGTGAAGATTGCTCCATTACGCAAGTAGCAATGTGCGCTAACAGAATGTTTGTTTCAGCATGATGATGAATTCCTCCCATAGGGTGGTATTCAATTAAGTTTTAATTAGAGTAGATCCATTGAACTTAATGTGGACATGCTCATTTGTATAAATGGGTCTTAGTTGAACATACCTCATAGTCTTGTTTTCTGTATTCACTGTGAGTTACTTTCAAATACAGTTTTATTCAGAAGTGTTAAATATGTTTGTTCCATTCTGAGTGGACATAGGATTGCAAGTTTACAGCACATTCCTATACTTGTCTACCTTAAGTCACATGGAATTCAGTGGGGCTTATGACCAGAAAATAGAGTTTAGTATATATTTTTTGTTTGTGTGTGCCCCCAGTTAAAATAACAAGGTGTGTCCTCTTTGTTTGGACAAGGGGAAAAACCAAAAACGACAGAACAAAATCTTATGCTCCCTGGTGGTTTTCTACTCACAGTACAAGCGTGTAATAAAGTGATTTGAAATAGGCTTGCACATTAATATGTGTTAAAGTGTTTCCATAGCAACAGTAGGTGGGACAATTCTCCTGAATTTTGATTTTTATGAAAGGGATATGGTTCCCTGTCAGTTCCCCCACCCAATGCAGTACTCCCCCACCCTGCAATATTTAGGTCAAGCAAAGAAACGTTGAATTTGAAGCTAAGCATTCTGGGCTAGCCTTTTCTTGCAGCAGATGAGAATTCTTTGTGCCTGACAGTAGAAGCTGCAGCAGCATCTTTGCTTTAATAAGATTTGAGGATATTTGACAAATGGATTTGAGGCAATTTCTTTAACAATATTATGTTTCAGTCTATTGTATTAATAGCATTTGAGAGAGCATTCTCTTTGAGAGAGGGTTATATTGTGAGGTGTGGCTCTTGCTGAAACCACAGGATTTTTAGCACTCAGCTAAGCAAGCTTACAATACGGTCACTGATGGTATTTAATCTGAATAGCTACTAGCTGGACTTGGTAAAGAAGACTGTGCTTGTAAAGCAAAGGAATTAGTCTCTGAAGAGATCATTTAGCAAGAAATGCAAGCTGAATTGTTTCTGGAATGGGTTGCACTACTAGCGTGATTTTATTTAAAGGCATTCGTACAGTTATTGAGAGAAACTGTTCATATATTTGCAAACATCAAGGAGAAAACAATGCTCTGGAATATGCAGCAAATAGTTTGACAAAAGAAGATTCTGGACTATTGAGCCATTCATTACTGGTAAATGTTCACTTGTTTCATTAAGATTTTTTTAAACTGACTTAATATGATTATGTTTTTTTATATCTGGTGTTTCAGAAATGGTCCAACAACTACTGAACACAATGCTGTTGAGTCTTTATTGGCACTATAAATGCTACTTGGAATGGGATTTTAATACTGCTCTTATTTTGTGGAAAGCAACATATCTTGCATAGATATGCTTATTCATAATTATAGGAAGCTCTCTGTTGTACAAATGTCCAAATCATACATTTGGATAAACCATGATTGGGGTAGATGGGAAAGTTATTTCTCTTTCCTGTACAATATATGTGGTTTAATGTGGTTGATTGAAAAGATGAACTGAATGCAGAGAAGACAAAAATAAGTCATAGCCTCTAAGGCAGGTTTTTATTTCTTATAGCCAGGTGTTTTGTAGGTAAGTGTTGATAACCTAAAGAGGGCTGCTTAGGAAATAGGCATCACTCATTTACTGATGCTTCTTGGCATAACAGTGCATGAACTAGTACTTGGTGGTGGTGGCTGGTAGGTACCACTCGCCTAACTATACACAGTAAAAGCTCATTAGAATAGTTTTTGGAATTACCTAAGGCTGATTCTTGTTCCTTTGTGTTTAGCATGGCTGTTTTGGGAATATGCAATCCTGTACAAGTCCCATTGAACACAATATGGATTGTACTTTTATGTTTTGTTGTAGATAGCAGGAGACAGTAATTTCATTAGTTTTTGTGGAATTGATCTGTGTCTAACATTTTCTAATAAAATCAGAAATGTTGAAGAGAAAATAATACAGTGCAGTGGTTCCCAGTTAGCTATGCACTGCGGATCCCCTGTTTTTAAAAGCCAAGCCATGGACCCCCCTACTTTTGAAAATTTAGGTGTCTCTATGGTAGTTTTTTTGTGTGAATGGTGCCATGGGCCCCCTGCGTGGGTTACTGATACAGTGCAAGCAATTTTATTGAAGAAAGAAGTTCTGGAAATTAGGTAGCTAATGAGCCTGATTCATATAACCATCCAGTGTCAAAAGAAAATCTAGATATAGAATCATCTTAATTCACCTTTTTAAAATAGTATTGTGCTAATATTAATATATTAAAGTAGCTAGATGCCTGCAGACATGTGGAGGTAAGTGTCAATCCTAAGTCTGACACATTGATATTTTATGGAAGGTGTGTTCATTTGAATATGCTTAAGCAAAAAAACAAAAATCTCATTGCCTTAACTAGGAAGACACTTTGGTTTGAAAAGGCTGTATAAGGAGAACTAGGTTACACTACTGAATTTCTTTAATCTTTACCACATCAGTGGATGTAATTTCTCCTTGAAAAGTTTGAAAGGAAATATTGGTTAGAAAAAGTTGCATATTTAGACATGAAGGTTATTGGGTGCTGTTCTGAGGACACTGAAAAATTCCAAATTATCTCTTAAATGTAAGCAAATATAAAATTTCCCTAGGAGCAGATCGAAGACTGAATCATGACTTTGTCCTAAAAGAAACTCCTTACTCTTCATCTATGCTCTTGGGAATACATTACCAGGATGAATATTAAAGCTAGTGTCAGAGCTGCCCGAGGTCCCAGCTCACAAAGGACCAACGCCAGTCCGTTGTTATATATAAAAGTCTTTATTGAAGTGCAGTTTCGATTTCAAAGCCGCGGCGCGCAGCTCTACGTCTTAAACTCTAGACCGCTGAAACTCCGTCTGAATCTCCTCCCCCCAGACACCAGTTTAAGACTCTAGCCTTGCTCCACCTCTTCCTGTGCTCTTTCCTCCTCTGGGTCCGCCTGTCCGCTGGGGTCTTGCCCTTTCTAGACTCTTCTGACGCTGAGTCCCCTGAGTCTTCTCCCTGCCTCCGGCGGGCTTTAGGACCTGGTTCCCAATCCGGGTTTTCTGCTGTGCCGCGCGCCTGTACATTTGAACTTGGCGCACGAGCCCAACCGGCAACCTTCCTCCTGACTGTTACACTGCTCCTGTCACTGCTTCCCCCTTCGGAGAGGCTAGCTGGATCTGACTTCCCCTCCGTTCCCTCACTCTGCGATGGAGGCGTGGCCAGCCCTGATTCATCTTCTCTCCCTGCTGGAGGAGAAGCTGGCCCTGATACATGGGACTCTTCCCCCCCACTACGCTCTGGTGGAGGAGCTGGTCCTGATCTCCCCCTGCTGCTTTGGGAGTCCCCGCTGGCCCCTTGCTTCTGGTGTGTCCCCCCTGGGACCCCCCTTGCCCTGGCCATCGGCGCCCCCCTCTGGGAATCTTCTGATTCGCTGGAGAAGCTCATGGAATCTCTCGGGCCACTTTCATACTCCCCTACGCTGCCCTCAGATTCTTCCCCTTCGCTCTCCATTTCCTCTCTCCCCTGTGCCTCTGCTCCTGAGCCCCTGACAGCTAGTTTCTAATATAAATTTACACTCAGTAGTCTTGTGCCTTCTTCCAGACTACTCCATTCCATTTTATTTTGCCCTCTCCTCATTTTCTATGTCTCTCTCTTTTAAGCAGACACTCTGTGACTAGTGAGCCTGCTCATTCCTAACTTACCTGTTTTGGGAATATACTTCGTTCAAGGCACTATAGTATGCCCTGCCTTGTATGATGCAGAAGATAGGTGTGTGCCGTTTGGCTTTCTCAATAAAAGCACATAGATAATATACTTGTTAGGGGCTGTGGTATTCAACTTTACTTGTGTGACTAGGTGACAGGTCAAAATGTTTTTATTTCAGCAGACTCCCCTAATATTTTGTGTTGTGAAGGAATAGAATGCCTGGCAATTTGGATTATGCAGATTTATATGTGCCGTGTGTGGAGTTGGTGGTGATTGGAACAGCATTTAGTGCCGGAGTGTATTTAATATTCAAGTGCATGCACTTCAGCATTCTGGGCTATTTTATTTTTGAAAAATTATTCTGGATCATTGTGTTTCAGCATATGATGCATCTTTGAGGATAGCATTACCTAGAAGAGATTTTGTTGCAAGGCCTCCAATCATTTCCCCAGTTACTGGGAAAGAACCACCCACTTGCTGATGGAAATAATAATTGGTTTAAAACAGCCTCCTGCAGCCTGGTTCTCTCCAAATATTGTTGGATGTGACTCCCAACAAGCCCGGCCAGCATGGCCAATGCTCGTGAATGGTGAGAATTGTAGCCCAGCAACCTCTGGAGGGCAAACGGTTGGGGAAGCCTTTAAACAAGTGAGTTTTGACATAATTTATTGCAGTGGCCTGGCTACAGGTTCCTGGGACTTTGCAAACATGCAGGCTGCTGCGAGAGAGGCACTCACAGCTGCTTTCCTCTTCAATTGTCATCAAGCTCTCTCATCCCTAAGCACATGCTGTAATCAAGAGCTTGTTTGTGTTGTCCTGATAAACTATAGTTTGGCTTATTGTGATTTGCAAACCAGGGCAAGATATGTGATTATGCATAAAATAAATTAGTAGAAATAATACCTGTGGTTGGTTGAAAAACATGTGCTTGGTTATCCTGTTTACTTGGCTTGTCCTATATTCATCTTTTGGGAATACAGGTAGAAATGATGTCTTGTCATTAATTTCATTATATCTACAGGGAAAGGTAGATTAATTAAATTCATCAATATTAATAACTTTCTGCATTTAATATTTTAATTATCATTGTTCCACAAAACTCTTTAAGATTGCCCAAATGGAACTACAAGCTTTATAAAAATTTACAATTGAAAAGGCCACTGTCATTGTGATTTAAAAACCAGTTTATGGCTAAACTAGTTTGGTTACAAATAATAGTTTCTTTATAGAGATTTTAATAAGCAGATAAGAACAAAGTTTCTGTTAAGTACAATAATACACGTTTCTATATTTTAGTTATGTTAATGCTAATTACATGTCACCCAGTACAATGCCTCAGTGTTTACAAGTGGAGACTAGTGACAATTTCTTTTTTATATTCTGTACCTTCTGTATCCATTCTCTATTTACACAGTAGTAACACACACTGCAAATACCACCCATTCATAACACTTATTCACACACAGTCTTAACAGCTGAATATCCATTGTAATAATGGTCCATGTTCTTTTTCTGTAGCTCTTGTCATCAAGTGTAGCATCTGTTTTTAGTAGGGCCGTGCACCAGATTTGGCTTCTGCCTCAGTCTCAGGCCAAATCAGATCAGAAGGATTTGGGCCTCAGTCAAAGTGAGTTGAGACAGCCACAGACTGCTTAAGTTGGGTTGGGTGGCCCAAAGGATCTGGGGCTGTTATGGGGTAGGGCATCAGGCAGGAAGAAGAGGCATGCACTGGGTTTCCCATGAAGAGGCGGGGTCCTACCAGATGCATAGCTGGTTGTGTCTTCCCAGGAGAACTGAATTCAGCGTGATTTACTTCTGAGTTGAATTGTATAGAGTTGCACTCTCAGGCTGCAATATTATGCTTTCACACTTGTTTGGAAGTAAGATGACAGTTGCACAAAAATGATTTCTAGTTGGGTAGGGCTGAAATGATGGAAGCTTCATGAAAAGGAGATGAGAATGGGTGAAAGGGCAGGGAAACCAACCAGGCAATTCATATCAGGCAAAGACATCCTCACTCCCTCTTCACCCTCTGGTGTGGACAGACAGCAGGAGATGCGGAAACACATCAAAGCAGAGGATCTGTAAAACAACATGCAAATTTTGAATTTAAACAGTGTGGTAATGTGAACACAGCATTGGACCTACTGGTTTGGGATAATTGTTCTATCTTGGACAAAATATTGGAACATATGCTGGCTGTTCAACTCCAAACAGTGTTGGAGGATGCAGAATCTGGTTTCTGGCCTGGTTTTAGGATAGATGCAGTCTTGGTTACCTTGGTGAATGACTCACACTGGGGAAATGGATACAGGAAATGCAAGCCAGTTGATTTTCTTGAACTTCTCAACAGTTTTCGATACCACTGCCCATAGAACCTTTTGGAGCTCTTGTCGTTCAGCCTAAGAGGCATGAGCTACCTTGTGTTGCTTTTTTTCTAATATTTGGGGTATAAATCCACTAAATAAGTTACTTATTAGCATCCCATTATCTCCTGAACATTTCTTTGTTTCAGTAAGTTGTCACTTCTTTAATTCTGCTGACTCTTCTGTCTTTTGTTTTGCAGTTTTTATCAACTGATTATTAATCATGTTTTATGTTTCTGTGTTTAATTTATTTTAGCTGCCTTCATTGGTTCAAAGCTTTAACTGGAGAGTTGGAATATAAGTACTTTAATTGTATAATCCTTCAGCTTTCTATTTAAGGCTAAACATTGTTTCTAAGTCACTATGTTTGCTTTTTTTATAAATCAACATTGACAGTAGTGTTAGGCAGTCAGATCTCCTTTATCTACAAAATGATGCTATTCATTCCAATAATCCTTATATAGAAATATGACATCACATTTTATCTTGAACTCTTTTCTGCACCTTACTGTGGCTTATTGTTGTTAAAATAATCAGTGATAAATTTAACCCATTTCTGTGACTAAATACATTGGTTTGTCTTTTAAACGTCAAACATAAATTCATTAGCATACATTTTAGATAATGTTTAATGTTACATCTGTGTTTTATCATGATGAGATCCACTTCATGTGTAGGTTTATGCAGAGCTCTGCAGAGGAAGCAGCAGGCTGTTGTCCAGATCTTAATCCTTAGTGACTGGGCTTTTTTAAACAAATGGAAATTCTGACAGTTTGTGCATATACATGTTTATACAAAGAAGTGGCTGACAGCCAAATGTTAAACCCATCAGTAATATCAGAATCTCCTCAGTGTGGTACATTGGTCTTCGATTTATAACTGAAAAAATGGCTATCTTTACTAGCAAAGTACCTGTAAATTTCATGACTGCAAAAGGGAAGCCAGGCCTCGCTATCCCCAATTACAGATCAGCTTGTTTCTGTCAGATAGTTTTGGCAGCTATACAGGTGAAAGGTGAAAGGGAACCCACATGGGTAGAGGAATTATCAAATAGTTTTTGTTTTAAAGTTTTCCAGATCAGTGGTACTCCGTGAAAACACCTTTTAAAACAAGCTAGAAAGCAAGATCAGGAGAATGTGGTAGATTGTGTTGTTCATCACTACCATCATCACTAAGATGTGCAGCAAGTGACCCCTTCTTTCTGTCTCACACACATGCATACACATGTGCCACATTCCAGAAGGTAAACAGAATAGCAGTGGAAGTACTGTTTGGGAGAAAGTACTATATTGGTAGTATCGCTAAATATATTTATTTAAATGGGCAATAAATATATTAACATCTATTTATTGCCTATTTAACTTCACTCTAGAAAGAGAATATATTACTTTTAACTTTGAGCTTCCTCCAAGTGCTGAATGCTGGAACAGTTAGGTGCAGAAAATGAGGTTCTGGTCTCAAATACCTGGTCCACCTGACTTATTGCAGCACCAAGCTAAGCAGGGCTATCTACATTTCAAAAACTGATGCTAGGCTGCAACAGGGTTGAGTCCTTGAAGCTTTGCTCTCAGGTTGTGTCCAGAAAATGAACACTTCTGGGGTGAACCAAGGCTGAGAGTTAGAAGAGCTGCTGACAAGGCCTAGGCTAATAGTGCTGTTGTACCAGTATGAAACCATTCCTATATCAGCTTCAGTAGAGGACCATTGACTAATCTGGGGTGAAGGAGAGGTGAAGTTGTCTAAGGAATATGACCCTGAATAAGAAGAAAATGAATGGGTGTGAGAGAAAGGAGAGAGCAAGCAGGTAGTGGTAAGGGTTATCAGTGACAGTCTTCTTCTTCCTGTTGAATGAATTCCGCTTCTGAAGCGAGAACTTCAAGGTATGGAGGATATGAAGTAAACTCATAATTTTCCATATCAGAAATTAACATGTCAACACAATCCCTATTCCTAGTAACATATGTCAAATGTTTATTGAATACATAATTTGTTCAGACTGTGGCAGAAGTCCACCCAACATTCATGGGAGAATGTGGTATGATCTTTTAGAGCAATCAAATGAAACTTTATTACACAGCATGACAAAGGTCTTTAATTTTATCAGGACAAGTTATTTGTTGTTTACTAGGTTGGGGCATGGGACGCAGGTGGCGCTGTGGGTTAAAGCCTCAGCGCCTAGGGCTTGCCGATCGAAAGGAAGGCGGTTCAAATCCCTGCGGCGGGGTGCGCTCCCGCTGCTCGGTCCCAGCGCCTGCCAACCTAGCAGTTCGAAAGCACCTCCGGGTGCAAGTAGATAAATAGGGACCGCTTACCAGCGGGAAGGTAAACGGCGTTTCCGTGTGCGGCTCTGGCTCGCCAGAGCAGCGATGTCACGCTGGCCACGTGACCCGGAAGTGTCTCCGGACAGCGCTGGCCCCTGGCCTCTTAAGTGAGATGGGCGCACAACCCCAGAATCTGTCAAGACTGGCCCGTACGGGCAGGGGTACCTTTACCTTTACCTTTACCTAGGTTGGGGCACAGTAGAAGCTATTGGTAATTGCGGCTCTGCAGATGGGCACACGCTTGCAGAACTCTCCTGACCTGACCACCTTGCCCCATCCTGATGAGTGCGACACCCCACCACAAGTCACTACTGCATCCTACTGTAATCTTGTGGCTGCCCTGAACCTTTTGTGATATGTATATATTGCCCACATCCTCTTTAAAACTTGACCACACTGTTTCTTCTCTCCACAGTAGCCACAATACTTTACTCTGCAAAATATTGTAGAAAGAGACATATTTGGGTGGCTTGATTCAGTAATATCAGTGCAGAGGTGCCACATTAAAGGTTCAGACAATTTTCTTTGCATGCTCCTGAGAAAAGTTGGCTATTTCATATCAACAGCAGTGTTAACTGAGATTACTTTGACTTGAGTTAGTAATTAATTTCATGGTTTAAGTTAATAATTTTGAAAACCTACTGAAATGACAATACTGAACTGTAAGATTTGCTAGCTTTATTTCATGGGAAAAATTGCTTTCTGTTCCTAACACTGAAAGGGATCCGCCTTCTCTTCTCCCACACTCTTTTTCTCCCCCTCCCAAGGGGTTGGCCTTCATATGTCATGCATTCCCACCCTAACTTGTCTCAGACTGCTGCAGAGTAGCACAAATACTTGGTTTTCTTTCTAGCTTGAGGGTGGAAGAAGCTTTCATTTCCTTGAGATCACTGGTATGCTGCTGTTGGAAGAGAAAATTGCTGAATTTTACAATTGTGTTAAACCTTTTGGTTAAGAATGCTGGCAAGAACAAATAGTAAAAATATGAAAAAGGAACTGGTTATAGAATCTCCACAAAAGTGCCCAAACGCAGCAAGTTCTGAGGCAGAAGTGGACAGTCCAGTTGAAGTTTTGGTAAGGTATCTCTCCCCCCCCCCTCTCTGTGTGTGTGTGTGTGTGTGTGTGTGTGTGTGTGTGTAAAAGGGAGAGAGGCTATGCAGAAACATTTCTATTTAGAAATCCTCGAAGGCTTGTAAAGTTTCTTAATTTTCTTTGTGATAAACAATTGCATCTTCTACTGTTCACTGTTCTGTTGTAATCTGCTAGTGTGACTTTCAGCGACTAATTTCTATATGAAACATTTGGTCTCTATACACTTTCTAATTTCTTTTCTAAACGGCTGCCTAATATTAAATTAATATACACAATCTAAAGTGGAAACTCATAATCCTTTGATATTTTAAATAATATGATGAAGCAAATGTTCTGCTGTCCTCAGTTTAATTTTCAGTGTAGGGTGCATTTAAAATACTTCAGTGTTTGAAATGTACAGTACAGATATTGTTGCCTTTGCTATCTTGCGGTACACTTCTTAAGGGAAACATTTTTTGTATGTGCAGACTGAGAATTCTAGTCCTCTTGTTGAGCTTGATTATATTCAGGGGTGTGGGAACAAGGCATGCAATGCACTTCTGAGGAATCATTGAAAATATTATGCTCTTTGTGACTGATGAGCTTCTATGTTCCACGGGCGACCTGTATAGTTGTACAAGTTGTACAAGAAGTTTCTGGTTGTGTACTCTTTTTGTAAAATCTGCATTAATTTTGATATGTATTGTTTTCATTTGTTTTGGGGGGTTTTTTTTTGGGGGGGGGGAGAATGAGAATGTTATGACTTAATAGCTCATGAGTTGTGACACCAAAGGAAGTATGGTTGGACCTTATTGTGTGCGAGGTCCACCAACACACTGCACTCAGATAATTAGTTCTTTCAGCTGTTTGGCAAGACATTAACTAGAACATTGTGTTAAAACAAAACAGCTGCAAGTGAGCAATTGTTCCAATTGGCAGGCACTCTTCATTAGACCTAGGTGTATTGTTTGTTAATATATAAATGGCTAATATCTACTAGACAATTTTCAAACATGCATGTTCTCCATGGAGAAATAAAATAAACATGGCAAATGTTTTGCCAGAAAGAGATGCATTTTAAGGAGAAAGCAATGAGCAGTGTGCTAGATTCCTGCTTGGTTCTGTTTTGAATATCCTTCCTGTAAAATCCTTGTGGATTTTATATTTGGATGCATTGTACTTTCCTAAGTATTTGGGAAGGGCAGTGGGGGATGGAAAAGGAGACATGTTATGTCTTAATAGCTCATGAGTGGACCCCAAAGGAAGTGCACACTGCTAACAAAACTGAATGGAGAAGTGAGCCACATCCCTTGTTTTGAGAAACTAGTAATCAGTGGGTGTATATTCTAAATAACATCCAGGTTTTCATCAGAGATATTCTAAGCAAGTTTTCTTTCAGCCCTTCTTTTGCAATGCTTCTTTATTTAGACACATTGCATTTTCACCCTTATGTTATAAACAAATTAAATGTTAAAAGTGAAGTTATTCTGCATGCTCGTTAATGAAATTATTTTGTACATTTCAGATGAGTTAAAGGGGGAGATGAAACATTCATAACTTCATTTTTGTTGTGTAACACTGAAGTGGGAACTATGTAGAGAGATCTGCAAGTTACGTATTATGCTTGTGCATCTAGCTCATGGGGAAGATGCCAATTACGGTTGTAAAAAGAAGTGCTTTCTGTTTCCCACCTGGGGAAACAATCATGGCTGTTGCCTTTCACATGTAATTTCAGAATGTTTTGTAACGGTTAGAGGTAGATAAAAAATGAAACCATATCGCAAGGTGGATTTCTGTTAACCATAGAATAATATCCTTGTTCAACATAATAGTAAGCTGTTGCTTCACGCTATGTACATAAGGTAGAACGAACCCAAGCAAAGCCTTGGGACTATCCTGTCCCCATGTGACTGGGTGAAGGACTGCTGCAGCATTATGCATGAACCAAAAATTGTTGTTTAAAACACACTCACACAATTTCTAAACAAACCAACTTCAGAACATAGGTTCATTGTGCATGTAGTGCTAAACTATAAACAGTAACATGAAAAGTCAGTCCATTATGGTTGACATAAAAAAAAATGTGAGTTTAATGTGGAAAGTTGAGTAGTGTTATTTCTTTGTGTATTTTCTTAGAAAAATTATAGGGCAGGATTCAACTCATTGGACCTGCTAGCAAAAGCCCACACAACTACTTATACTTAAATCCTACCAAATGAAAGTAAGCTTGATAAGGATAAGTCATGTACGGAAATACTTCCTTTTTTCCTACCTCTTCGCCGTTCATGCTTTTCATGAAGGGAGAGAGGAATGCTCTAGATACTTTGCTCATAGCTTACCATGTTTTTGCAGTAGGGTGGGGAAGTCATGGTGGTGAGGCAGAACAGACTGGTCTTTAATTGTGTACCTAAAGGGAATATATATGCTACTTTCCTTCATCTTGCTTCCCTCACTCCTTTCTTCAAGTTCCACAGCTCCTTTACTAGATCACCTTCTTGCTGTAATCCATGTTAGAGTAAAAGGTAAAGGTAAAGGACCCCTGACAGTTAAGTCTAGTTGGGAACAACTCTGGGGTTGCGACGCTCATGTCACTTTACTGGCCGAGGGAGCTGATGTTTGTCTGCAGTTTTTCCGGGTCATGTGGCCAGCATGACTAAGCCGCTTCTGGCAAACCAGAGCAGTGCACGGAAACGCCGTTTACCTTCCCGCCGGAGCGGTACCTATTTATCTATTTGCACTTTGATGTGCTTTCGAACTGCTAGGTTGGCAGGAGCTGGGACTGAACAATGGGAGCTCACCCCGTTGCAGGGATTCAAACTTCCGACCTTCTGACCTCAGTTGTTTACACCACAGCGCCACCTGTGTCCCTACCCACCCACGTCCCATGTTAGAGTAGTAATGTTTAATGCTTTTACCACATTGGACACACAATTATTTTAACCAATACCCTTTTGAGTCCTTAATTATATAACTTCTCTTGTATGGTTTGTACAAAACAAAGTAGTGAGGAAGGAGCAGAAATGCAGACTCTACTGAGACCTTTCAGACTTTACTTCACATGAATGGGTCTCAGATTCCAAATTCAGCCACATGTATACAGAGTAGGATTGTAAGGATGAGGACAGAAGGAAATGAAATATAGAAAAATACAAATGGTGGTGATCACAAATGGTGATCATTACCTTGTTAAGAATGGCCATTCACAAAAGTAGTTGATAATACAGAAACTATGGCATTGATAAGCCAATTAGCACGTGCAGTGGGGGAAAAATACCAATTGTGCTGATTCAGATGTAGTCTGAATGCAGTATGTCAGATGTAGTATGCGTCTGAATACCAGTTAATAGAAACTGTAGAAGGGCAGAGTATGACTGAGCTCAGGTCATGCTTGCAGATTTCCCATAAGCATCTGGTTGGCTACTGCAAGAACAGGATAGGTCACTGGCTTGTCTTACGTTCTTATGATAGTAGTAGTGCTGAACTGCAGCCTTACAGACCCAGAGGGAATGTAGCTCTCCAGGCAGGGGGGTGGGAGTTGCCCCACACCTGCTGCATGGTTCATTACTTTTCAGCAGGCCCTTTTCTTGTGCTACAAATACCTCTGTTCACTACTTACCCCAAAAGGTCACAAGATGTAGTTCTGAATACATCTAAAGAGTAACTACAGTGAAACTTGTGTTTCCAAATGTATGTGTTTTACAGGGGTGAAGTTATTTCCTAGCATCTTGAGGCCCAAAAATAATCACTTTAGTGGTAGTATTGTATGTAGCCTATAACTTTTTCCCTGTTAGACAATGGTTTGTAGAATGGAAAATATCTGTAAGAGGGAGCACAGGGGAGAATCTGCTTTCCTGGAAAGTGTGTCACTGTAAGTAGTGCCAAAGTCAATATGTTGTCCTCTATTCTTTTGTTGAGAATGATGAAATATCCTTCCTCTTACTGAGGATGTGAACTCTAGAAAACATATCAGAATATTCTCTTAAATGAGATGATTATTGTTAGGGTTATGCATAGGTGTGTAAGGCATTAGTTTCAAGAATAGCATGCAGTCTTAACAAGGGCCCTGCGACTAAGGTTAGTAGATTTCCATATGTTTCGGTAGGGTAGAAAGGATAGGAATCTTGTCCATTAGAGCCAAATGTAATCCATGCTATTCAAAAGAAGATAAGAGCAGGTTTACTGGATCAGGCCAAAAGACCATCTGGTCTAGCATCTTGCTCTTACAGGACCAGCCAGACCACAAGCAGCACCTGAGTGTATGAACACTTCCCACTTAAGACAGTGGAAATACAACATAGCCATCATAGCTAGTAGGCATTATATGGTTGTTTTATTTATATTTATAAACTGCTAAACCTTACAAAACACCACAGTGGTTTTTACAACAATTTCTATTTGTTTGTTTAAAGGTCATATCCTGCTTTCCACCATGCAGGTTTCAAAGCAGCTTACAACAACAAATAAAGTACAACAAATAAAGCAGTTATCCCAAGAGAAATCAGTTACTGCCCATGAGCCAGCTCATCCTTCCTGTCAAGCCTGTAGAAATAGGAGAGTTTCTGGCACCTGACAAAATATGTACACTCATAGCTGGGTTAACTTCAATGGGCGATGTATTCTACAAGGCAGGTACTCTGTGTGGAAGGACTTTGAGTCACTGTGAAACAAACCTCTGGTACATGGGACACCACAAGCAGGGCCCCCATAGATGAGCACAGTGAACAATCAGGGCTTTATATATAAACAGTAAAATATTAAGTTTGGCCCAGTAGCTTATTGACAGTTTCTCAACACAGGTATTATGTCCCACATAGAACTCATTGCAATAATTCAGTTGTGATTTTACCAGTGTTACCAATGTCTAGGAATATCTGTAGTTGGCACACCAGCCAAAACTTGCAGTAACTACTCCCGGCCACTGAGGCCACTTGAGCCTCCAGTGACAATTTCAGATCAAGAGGTACTCCTAGACTATATAAATATTCCTTCAGAGGTAGTATAACCCCATGCTGAAAAGGTAACTGACCTATATCCAGAACAGCAGAGCCATTCACCCACAGAACCTCCATTTTACCAGGATTTGGCTTCAGTTTATTGCTTTATTAATATTCTGGGACAATAGGCTTTGAAATACATTCTGTATTTTATTGTGTACCTACATGTGGTTGCAAGATGAAAGGGGGAAATAATCCTATTTTGTTGGATCAACACATGTCAGTACAAACAACAAATAATCTCCCAGTTATTCATAAACCTTAGCTTTTTCTTCAACAGATTAACTACTTTGCTAGAACATAGAAGTAAATATGTACAGTGCCTTAAATCTTAAAACATTGTCATGATAGGGAAGAATAACTTTTACTTGTATTCCAACAACAAATTTTATAGTAAAGTAAATGAGGAAAGGAGTTTAAAACTGGTTGTGGGTAGAGATCTGGAATATAACTGTCCACACTGAGGAAGAAAGAAGGAGGTTGTAACTTTTTCCAGGCTTGGCTTTAACGGTAATATTTCTAGCTGCTTTAATTAGTTATTTTTCTATTGGAAATGTGTATTTATTGGGGCTTGAACCTCTCATTTACATTGTGTGCGTATACTTTGCTTGAACTTTTTGTGCTATTATCAGTATCTTGTAATCTCACCAGATGCCTTTTTCATAGGAAACTTTCCATGATATGCTTTATTTTGAAGCTTTCAGGAAATAGAATTTCAGGAAGCATATTTAAAAACAATAGTCTGAGCTGTGTTTGTAGGAGATATTTCCACCTGATACCATAAAACCAGTGTTCTTTCTTAGTGTTGCTAATAGACCTGGGCCCTTGTCCAGAGAACCACAAAAGCAAGAGAACATTGCATAGATGGGCTTGTTCTCTTACAGTGCCAACTGGAATTGAAGCAGGAGCTTAACACAGTGCTGATCCACAGTTGAAGGAGTATAAACAGGGGAAGGGTGTGCCTCTAGTTGTGTTTCTCCTATTGCAGATTGGGATTATGAAGCTTTAGAGTGAAGACTCTTGCATGTTTACCTATTAGACTGGTGAGGAGAGCACAAAGATGGCACTTGTTCAAGTGTGCACATACAGGCAGCTGTGTCTGAGACACAGCACTAACTGGTTCACCATAGCCCTCCCCACAGTTGGCTTCTGCACCTGTAGTATGGCTGATCTGGAAGATATCTGCATATGTGAATTGCATTCTCTGGATGTATGCAACTGGAAGCTCTTTCACTAGCTGTGAAAGAGCTTCAGTATCATTCTACTTCCCAGCGGTAACAAGTGAGTACAGTGGTACCTCGGGTTAAGTACTTAATTCGTCCCGGAGGTCCGTTCTTAACCTGAAACTGTTCTTAACCTGAAGCACCACTTTAGCTAGTGGGACCTTCTGCTGCCGCCACGCCCCAGAGCACGATTTCTGTTCTTATCCTGAAGCAAAGTTCTTAACCCGAGGTACTATTTCTGGGTTATTGGAGTCTGTAACCTGAAGCGTCTGTAACCCGAGGTACCACTGTATTTGATCATGGAATAATAGTCATTATTTCCCCACCCCATAGTATCATTAATCTAAACAGTGGTGTGAAAAGTACAAATTGCAGAATCTAGCTTTTCCATTTGTTCGTGTATATTTTCTTTGGTGGAGGAAATAACTGTTATGGTTAGCAGTTTATGCGCAAGGGTATCAGATTCTTTAGGTAGCTTGTTTCCCTTTTGAGATTAACGAAGAACTAGTATTTGTTAGTAGCACCTAATGGAACTAATTGACATGAAGGGGTGTGATTGGATCTCAGCTAGAAGAGAGATGCTATCATTGAGCTCTATGTAGTGTCCTTTCCCAGGGGTGGAGGAAGGGGGTGCAGTGGGGGTGGTTGCCCTGGGTGTCACCACTGAGGGGGGTGACAAAATGTCGGGCGGCACTCGGGGGGCCTGCAGCACGCTCGAGCCACCGTCTCTCCTGGGAGACACATGGTGGCTTGAGCGTGCCCAGGCTCCGTGCTGCCCAAATGGTCCGCCCGCCGCCTCCCCCTCAACTGTAGGGCGGCTGAGTGGGAGGAGTCAGGTAGACTCCGGAGGCCCCGCGGAGTGTCCTGCCCCATGGGCGGTTGGCCCCACTCACGGGTGCAGGACACACACACCACCCCCAGGTGCCTGATCGGCTTGCTCTGCTGCTGCCCTTTCCATCCTCTGTTTATAAGGCAGACTAATCATTTAAAACCAGAAACAAATTTAGCAGCAATACTGTTGAATTGAGAAACAATTTCCTTTGAAAAAGATTCTGAATTAAATTTAGATTAGGAGTAAACAAAAATAGCTCATCCACAGATTTTTATTGGCTCAAAAACTCAAGTCAAAGTTGATCTGTGTCCTAATACTAGAATGTTCAATCCAAATGGCTTGTGTTTTACTCCTTTGCGCCGTGCTTTTGCTGTTTCAAACACTGAGAGAAAAATGAAGATACTAAGTAAACTTGTGTCTACAATACTCTATTGGGAAAATGTCTCTGGAGTCCTTCATGGTTCTGTCTTAGAAGCAAGGCAGAAAATTTGCTGCAACTCTTAACTGTACACATTCCAGCATTTAAAATCTGCCACCTGGCTTATGCAGGCAATTAAGAAAATTGATGGTCACTGATTTTAAATGTGTATGTGTTGTATTATATATAGATTTTATTGTAAACTGCTTTCATGTTTTTTATGATACAGTGGTATAGAAATATTTAAATAAATAATACACATAAAAGTTATTTATTCCTATATAGCATAATAAAAACATTTCTGGTTTGCTATCAAATGTGGTTATTGCTTTCACATACAGTTGTGTGAAATACCTATGTCACGGCAATCTGTTTCTAATAGAACCTAGATGTCTGTTAAAGTTTTGATACTTTTCTGCAGTACGCCTTTATCAGAGTAGGTTCTTTTTAATCAGTGTTCCTTGATTAAAGGAATTTATCTTTCACATTCATTGGCAATGGTCAACTGCTTTTAATAAGTCTCATCCTGATTTGTTCATTTGCAGAAATCATTAGATTTTGCTGGTGGTTCCAGCAAAAATATGTCTGTATAACTAGAGATGTAATGATTTAGTTATCTAGCTGTTGAGTAACAAGTGGTCAAGTTGTATTTCAACCAGAAAAACACTGTGTGTGTGTGTGTGTGTGTGTGTGTGTGTGTGTGTGTGCCTTGTCGTATTTCTTTAGGGTTTGGTCTATTTTATTATGTCGTCAACATTTCCACGTTTACTTTTGAAGTTAAGTTTGCCTATTCTTTTTCATGTGGGTGTTCTTATTATTCTTTGAACTAAGTATGCTCCGCTATACAAACAATTAAAGCATACTTTTCTGTGATAATGTATTGTGTTCTCTGTAAAAAAACAAAAACTAAAACTTAGTTGCACACTCCCAGTTCTCTAGCCTCTCCTTTGATAGTGTTTCTTTCCAAATATAACATTTTGTTCTTTTGAACTTCGTCCAATACGACGTTTTATTTAACAGGAATGTTCCCATGTGGTAGATATTAGAAAATCTGAATTAAATTTGACTAACCTGTGTGCAGATCAGTGTGTCTCCAAAGAAGCCTTTTTTGAAGAAAATCTTAACATATTTTGTATCTTCCTCTGAATGATCTTTGATAGAAAGGAAAAAATGATCTTTGATAGAAAGTCTTCTGATTTGCCTTAATTTACTTCATGTAATTGTTAAATATTGGAACTTAAATTCCCACATATTGTTGCTGATACAGAGAAATTTTACATGTTCCAGTAAAAAGAGCATTCAGGAGAAAAATACGGTACTTTATGGGAATTCAAGCAGAAAGTGAACTTAAACCATTGTCGTACTATTTTCTGCAAGCTTCCTTCCATGGTATTTACACAACTAGAGCCTTTCTAGATAGCAGTAAAAACCTTATCAAGACATGTAAAGTGTCCTATTGCAGCATAATTAGTATTCACAGTTTCAGCTAGAGGTTTACTTGGATCTATTATCCAAAAGTATTTTGCTGTTGTTCAGGGATTCTTTAAAAAAGAATCAGTTGCTCACTTGGAGTTGGGCAATAATTGGCATAGTTTCTTTATGTTATGTAGAGTAATTTTGTTTAAATTGTATGTATGTATGTATAATGGATAGATAGATAGATTAGATAGTGCTATTACAATTATTTCCAAGCCATTAGAATCAGATTTCTTAATTGCAGCAAAAAATATTAGAGGTGTTTGCCTTGTGTTAAGAAGGGCTGCACAATATTCAGTGATAAGAGTAAAATATCTCATTTGTAAACTAGGAGAATACTTGAGAATAATGCAGCTATTAGATAAAAGTGAAGCATCAGCTTAATGACATAATACTGTGCCAATTAAAAGGAATGGATTGCTTTATATACATAAGCATGCATAATTTGTTAAGCATTTTGAACTTAAGTAAAACTTGACTTGTGTCTCCATTGTGTACATCCATTTCTCCACACATGTTGGCTATATTGTTTTTTATACAAACACTTTGTTATCTGTAGTTCAGTTCAAACTCTGTTTCTATTGTATTCTAACTTTATTGTCTGCAATCCTATACACACTTAAATGGAGCTTAATGTGTAGAATTGTGCTGCAGTAGCCCATGGGTATATATAAATCCACATAAGTATATTTATAAATAAATTTGTGTTATCTAATAACTTAAATATTTCTATTTCTTTTTAGGCAAAACCAAAGCTCATTGAACCAATAGACTATGAAAATGTCATTGTTCAAAAGAAAACTCAAATCCTCAATGATGCCTTGCGTGAGATGCTGCTTTTCCCTTATGATGACTTCCAGGTAGCGTCTTTAATTCCAACACTAACAATTTTTTTAAAAGTTATTGTGCATTACCTTGTTAGCTATAAAGCATCAAATGCTATTTCCTTTAAACTTAGATTCAGCCTATAACCTAACTGATTTTACTGGTTACTATTGCTTCCCCTCCCTCTAGGTATGTGTGTGTGTGTGTGTGTGTGTGTGTGTGTGTGTAAACACACACACATACACACAGTGTATGTGTATATATGTGTAATATATATCTTTTAGTACTTTTAAATTAGAAATATGGTAAACTCATGATTTACCATTATGAAGAAAGAAGTCTATTGTTTCTTCTGTGCTGCTTACTTGCTTGTCTCCAGACTCTGTTCAATGTCTTGGTCCTAATCTTTAAAAAAAATTTTTTTTTAATTGAGTGACTCCTTGTACATTTGTGTCTGCATGCTCAGATCAACACCTGAGGTTCTGTGTCTTGCTCTGTGTGTCTGATGTGCAGGCAGGTACAGATTCTCAGTCATGGAATCTAGCTGCCCTTAGGGATGCTGATGTAACTCCCATCATTGTGTGGTTTTGCCATATAGTGACATCTTGACTCTTAAGGCAGGGTCTTTGGGATTGCACAACTTGGCTTTTGGCAAATGGCTGTGTAGCTTATTTCCCCACTGTCTTTTTTGTGTCTTTCATTTTTGTTTGCTTCTGTGGCTTTGGTCATGTTCATTTTTTTGTTATAAAACTCTTATTGATTTTATTGTATTTTGTATTGGTTATTAATTTGATTAACTTATCAATTTTGGAGTTCTTTTTTGAAAGAAAAATGGAATACAATTTTTAAATAAAAAAGGAAAAGTAAACTATGAAATTTACTATGTTTAATCACCTCAGTATAGCTATAGGAGTTATTTTTCCCCAAGACAGAGTTCTTTATTTTAAAAAATACATAAACAAATATTCTGCTTCCAGAATAAGGTTAACTTAATTGTGTGCATTTCTTCAGTGACAACTTCTTCCTTCACCTCACCACATAAGATTGTATGTGGAGCAGAGGTGGGGAACCTTTTTTAGTCTGAGGTCCACATTTCCTTTTCAGCAATTTTCTAGGGGCCACACACACCAGTGGTGCACACAGAGGCAAAAGTATGTGGAGCAAAAAATGAATTTCCCCCCTTTATATAGTAGGCTGTTCTCTACACAAACTCGTATCCCCAGTCAAGGCAAGCAAAATTCATCATCAGAGTTCAAGGACATATTCCAGCCAGTCAAAAACACTCAAGGAGGTTGCAATGCAGGACTAGAGGGCAGAGTCAGAGGTGGTTAGAAAGAGAGTGTAGTTTGAGAAGAATCCCAAGGGCCAGATAGAGAGGCTTGGACAGCTGCTTTTGTCACTTGGGCCAGAGGTTCCCATGCCTGATATAGAGTCTTCCATCCACTACTTAAAACCTGGTTCTACAGCTAGCATAAAAAGACAACCAGTGGTGTTAGTTTGTCTTACAAGAAGACTTGGATTTCTTACTGCAGCCATGTGAAAGTATTTTAACTGCTCTGGGATTGAGCACTATAACTGGCTTTGGCATGGTGACATTGTTTTAAAAAACACACAGCAAAAACTATTCTGAAGCCTCTCCAGCTATCATGGAAGTAACTTAAACTGGTATGTAACCATTTTGACAGAGATGGTGCAAAAAATGAACATGTAACATAGCATGGCAGACCTGCTTCATGTGTTTGCTGTATCTTCTTGAGACTTGCAGGCTCTACTGGGGTTTTACTATTCATTAAACTCCTTTAAGAAAATGATCACAGTTCTGGCTGTGAGATTTCTCTATTTCTTTTTAAAGCCCCATGTATCCTGATGCAAAGTAAAATGAGTGATTTTTTGTTGATATTTGCCTGAAATGTTTGATATAATTCATGGATTTAATTCATGGAATGCTGATATTTTTTCTGGATATGAGCATGTTACTTTTCTTTCTTTCTTTCTTTCTTTCTTTTGTAAATGGCCTTTGTTTTAAAGAAGGATGCCCTCCTTCTTTAAAGGGTTTGAACTATGTTTATCTGTATGTTTGGATAATACTATTTTTAGTAGAACAAAGGAAGAAGTATGTTGAGCATCCATGGAAAGACCAGTATTGAATGCAGGAAGCAGGTGTTGACTGCAAACAATAGCAAATGTATATGTGGCTCAAAGAAAGTTAAACATCTTGGGATTTGTTAGCAATCCAGTATGACTCCAAATAAGCTTAAAACCATCCTAGAGTGTAGGCCATAATCTTGATAAGAATTATTGGGAAGACATCAAAGTTAATACGCATAATGTACTTTACAAAACAAATTAAACTACCAGTTCTGCCACAGAACTGACTTTCTGATGCACAATTTGATTT
The DNA here is from genome assembly GCF_951804945.1 of Podarcis cretensis. Classification (NCBI taxonomy): domain Eukaryota; kingdom Metazoa; phylum Chordata; class Lepidosauria; order Squamata; family Lacertidae; genus Podarcis; species Podarcis cretensis. The sequence continues at coordinate 86,088,024 of NC_137173.1, forward strand.
GTAATACAGCAGTAGCCATACTATGTTACTGTACTCCATATAATATGTAATGTAATACTCCATTGCTAATAGCTATGGAGAGAGTCATAGGACTATTACATCAAAAGAGGCAAATCACTTGGGGATCCTTTGTTTGACTGAAGTTATGTATATGAAGATTTGTAGATGAGGGATTATTGTGATGTAGAAGGATAGGAGAGGCATGAGTCTCATTGTTCAGGCATACACTAATAAGAGGAGGGGGAAATAGGACATGCCAGGGGAGGTTTGATTTAGGGGAGGAAAGAATTATTTTGACTAAAAGTAGAGCTGAAACAAAAAGTTCTTTCAGTTTGAATTTGGGATAGGCAAAAGTGGGGGCTGATTTTCCCTTACAGAATATTTTTGGGGTAACTCCCCATAATTTTGGGAGGGAGGGGGCCTGTCAGTAGCAACTACAGCTTTTTCTTTCTTTAAATTGCTTTTCTGTCAGCTGCTATTCCCTCTTCCAGTGCTATGTCATAACATAGTCCTGTAACAGTCCACCACATCTTGTGAGGGCAAAGTAAGAGAGTTGTTTTTTTCTTTTTTCTTTTTTCTTTTTTCTTTTTTCTTTTTTCTTTTTTCTTTTTCTTTTTCAAGTAAATGAGGAAAGCTCCCTGAAGCTTACATACAAATTAACCTTCACTCCCAGGAATAGTTCCAAAATATTTCCCCAAATTTGCTGCCCCCAAATGGGGTGATGAATTAGGGGAGGGCATTTTTCATCTGCACTCAGTGAAAGAAAATGAAGGCCATCCCTCTGTTGACCCCAACAGACAAAACATAGGTTTGTGGAAGTGAAGAGGAGAAGCTGCTACAAGAGAAGTAAGGAAAAACAGCACCAGAGGCGGGTTCTAGTGAGCTCTTGCTGCTGCCGCTGCTTCTCTGATGGGAGAGGGCTTAAGCAGGGATGAGCAGTGGAAGTGGCAGTAGCGGTAGTGGCTGGGTGAGGCAAAGCCACTCCCGACTTAAGAAGGGGGTGGAGTTGCGGGCTCACGCCCCCAACATCTGCGCGGGGCTGGGGAATCCTCAGGCCGCAGCAGCCCCAGGGCCAGCCAATCGGCTGGCCGGGGGGGCGTGGCCTGGCTCACTTAAGGTCGGCGCGGCCCGGGATCTCCCCTTTTCGTCCTCGCAGCAGCGAATCCTCAGGCAGCGAATCAGGATGAGCTGTCCCTGGGGTTCCTTGTCTCTCTGGTCAGTTATACTTCCAGCCAGTATACACTCTTGTGAAAATTAGTCTTCAGCTTTGTTAACTCATACACAGCCTTAACAACTGTAGAAAAAAAGATGCTTAAAAAGTTGAATCTGAGATAAGAGAGGTAGGAAAAAACTGGGACAATTTCTCTTGGCTTTTTTCATATTTCAAAAACAGGATTGTGAACACTAAGGGCCCTGTCTCAGAATGATATGTATGATGACTAAACTAACAAAATCCAGGCTACAATAAAAACGTATCCGTTATAAAGTGTGGTGTAGTGATTGGACTAGGATTTGGGAGACCATGGTTCAAATCTCCCCTTGGCGTTGAAGCTCACTAGGTGACCTTGGACCAGTTGTGCCTCTCAGCCTAACCCTACCTTACAGCATTATTGTAAGTATTAAATGAGGAGGGGAGTGTATACCACCATGATCTCCTTGGAGAAAAAGGTGGGACAGAAATGTAATTTATAATAATACCGTAATGACAATTTATTTCCATAGTGTGTATTTTGGTATTTTACATATAGTTCCAAAAAAATATGAATTAACAAATTGAAGAAGAACAAACCTTTCCTTGTGAGATATTTGATTTTAGAAATCATTTTAGTTGAATTTTATATTCATTTCAGCTGCAGTCCTTGACATATTTATTTGGGAGTAAGCCGCATGGAACTTAGTGATGCTTGGTCTGAATAGACCTTGATAGAATTGCATTACTATTTGCAATTAATTATACTTTGATCTCTCACTAAAGACAGCAGTACTGAAACGACAGCATCGATATGTATGCTCTACGATTCCTGATAATGCAGAGAAAGAAGCTCAGAGTTTATTTGTTAAAGAGGTAATGCTTCTGGTGTATTTGCTACTTGATTTCCATGCTTTGTATTTTTAATTTTATGTTGTAGCAAGTAGAACATGCAGCAAAATGTTGTTACATAGTTATCAGCCCTAAAAGGAATGATCCTGTTCAGGGCTCCAGGTAGCTGGAACAGAAGACACGTAGTTCTGTTGATGCCTCTTGGGAGTTTTAAGAAGAGTTTTAAAAAGCTCTCACTTTTTAGTGTGTTCTGTGAAGTGGTAAAGACATTCTGACTGTTCTGCTTTAAATCACCCATTCTAGTCTGTTTATACATGTGTTATGTTCAGTTGTTGAGAATTAAATAAGTTGAGAATGGTATGGTTTATCTAGTTGTATCATTTCACTATAGGACTTTCAAGGGCAGCTACTAAATTAACTTTTATGAAAAATTAGTTGCTAGCATAGCCTTAGTTCTTATAACGAGTTTGACTAACATGCAAGATAAGCTAGTGTTGAAGCGAACATAAATGAGAATTCTTATGTTAGCAGATCATGGGTGGAGTAAAAATGTACTTCCTCTGAGCGAGGGTTTAAAGGCTTTGCTGCAATTTTAGCCAGATTAGCAGCAGAACAAGCTAGTTGTATATTCAGACGGATATTCAGTAATATAATTGTTATAAATTTTATACAGTATATGGGTGCATTTTTATTTTTATACTTTTTCTTACTACGGTATCCTTATTTAATGGGGAGAAATGCTTTTTCACTAATAACAAATCTCATCAAAAATTTAACTGACAGTTTTAAAGGCAACAATTTAAATAAAAACAAGCTCTTGCACTGCTAAGAAAATCACACTCAAAGTTATCACACTCAAATAATCTCACTCAAAGTTATCATATGTTTTCTCCTTATTTGCAGTGCATTAAAACGTATAACTCAGACTGGCATGTTGTCAATTATAAATATGAAGATTACTCAGGAGAGTTTCGACAGCTTCCAAAGTGAGTAGGATTTTCTAGGATTATACTACCTCTGTACTTGCAAAAAGATGTTTGTAAACTTTGGATAACTAATCTGAGGCTGTGTGGGTGATTTGGTGAGTGACAATTCCTTATCTTTGTGCTGCTTTTGTAATGTTTGAGATAGTTTTGCCTGAGTTCCAGATGTAGGTACAACTTACATATTTCATTGGAAACAACGCAGGACACAGGAGTCATTGGGCGCTTATGCTACTTTGTTGTACCACCATATGTTGTATCTGAAGTTGCTATGGGTGGGAACGCTATAAGGAATGTTAATTTTAAATGTCTTAGTTTCATTTTTACCTTTACAGTGCACCTCTGAAAATAGCAACTTGTTACTTGGTAGGTACTACAAAATGGGAGTGGTAGGAGAGGCAAACATTTTTTAGAAGACAACAAATTCTCCTTTGAGAGGACATACTTGTTGCTAACTCCATTTTATTAAAGAGCATAGAATGTACCAAATAATGCAAAACCCCAGTAAACATGGAAAGGGGTGAATGTGATCTCTGTGTTAGTACTGGCGGAATATATAGCGAGTATGCCTTTTCTGCCATAACTGTCTTTTCTGCCATAATTAGGATCATTGCAGCTTGAAGAAAATTTCCTTTTAATGGTTTCTCAGCAAATAGGAACTTTGTTTTTTATATTTTTTGAAGAGAAATAGAATACCATTTTCTAATAAGATACAATTGTGCTGAATCTGAAAGGCTAATGCCATGCACAGTGTCTCACCTGCCACTGCCCCCACAAAAAACCCTACTACTTTTACTTCCATTTAGGCAAACTAATAATATATGTTCTTTCAAGTATACATCTGTATTTTACTGTGCATATATGCATTGACCATTCATTACCCTAGTGATCCTGAACTGATTATTGTGGGATGTGGTATTCTTTTTTTCTTAGCAAAGGGACCAAATTGGATAAACTTCCAGTTCATGTTTATGAAGTTGATGAAGAAGCAGATAAGGATGAGGTAAGCATATGACTTCTGTTTTCAACTTGTCAGTTTAAACTCTGGTAACGTAATAATTATTCAGATAGTCTAGCATGGTAGAGTGTCAGTTGGTTATCAGAGATGTGTAAAATCTCCGTCTAAACACAGTTTTTAGTTTGTGGTGCATATCTGGTCCCGGAGTTGGCAGCTCAATAATCCTAGCGCTATTGTCAGCTCCTGGTGTCTTCACTGTAACTCCGGTGGAAATTCTCTCAGGCTATGTCTCTCTAACTCAAAACTAGAGAAAGTGTCATTAAATCTCGGTAGTTAAATGTGAAACAAACAAATTTTTAAATAACGATCTAATATGGCCATTGGCACAACCTATCAGCATTAAGTAGTTTTTGCTTGATTCAAAAGACATTTGAAAACATGACCTGTGTGCAACTTTGATGGGGAAATGACCTGACCTACAGGAACCAGAAAGTCATTTTCTGTTATAAAATTATTGTGTAATTAGTTAGGGCATTGTCTTACTGATTTTACCGGTGGCGTGATATGAGGTACATTCAAAGCTTGTAAACTAATTATTTATTCTCATATCCTGCCTTATTCCCTCAAGGAAACATATGTTAAAGCTGATGCAATCTTGATCTACCACAGTAACATCAAACTGTTGACTACAATTGGCAGACAAGTTAATAGGGCCCTCAAAGATGTAGAAATGTGAATTGAATTTAAGGTTAGAAAAATGAGAAATGGAAAGAAACTGAATTGGACATATTTATCAACCTCTAGTACAGTTGTGCCTTGCATCCTGAACGCCTTGCAAGTCGAACATTTTGGCTCCTGAACAATGCAAACCTGGAAGTGAGTGTTCCGGTTTGTGAACGTTCTTTGGAACCCAAACGTCCTCTTCGGCTTCCGATTGGCGGCAGGAGCTTCCTGCAGCCAGTTGGAAGCCATTGGTTTGCTTTCCGAATGTCTTGGTTTCCGAATGTTTTGGAAGTCAAACGGACTTCTGGAACAGATTCCATTTGACTTCCGAGGTACCACTGTATGTATAGAACCAGCAGCTCATGATAAAGGACCCAGATATGTATCACTGTCTTATTGTAGCCTTTTCTCTTTTTAAAAAAACAACAACAACAAATCCCAGGATGCAGCTTCTCTAGGATCTCAGAAGGGAGGAATTACAAAACAAGGATGGCTATACAAAGGCAACATGAACAGTGCTATCAGTGTTACTATGCGGGTAGGTTTTATTTCTTCTGCTAGACTTTCAGTAGACTGTGGTATTGCACACAGTTGTACATTGTCAATATTATTGATTTCAACAGCACTTCAGCGTGTGTAGTGCACTGTAGCATTGGGGTTGAAATCCAAAGAACTCCCTACTAAAGATCTGTGAAAGTGCATTTTCACTTTCTCCTCTGACAACCACTCTTCACAATGCTACAGGATGTTTCTGAAGCTGCTTTTGGGCCAGGCAATATGACCGTTCCTGTTTGGGGGCTTGCAAGCCCTTTCATGTTCTTAATAGGGTCTTTGGATTATGGTGTATGGAAATGGAGTGCTTTTGTGTGTGTTTTGTTAGTTTCATATTTTTAATGTGACTACTTTTTCATAACTAGTCATTCAAAAGAAGATTTTTTCATCTACTCCAACTTGGTGATGGATCATATAACCTAAATTTCTACAAAGATGAGAAAATATCAAAAGAACCAAAAGGGTCAATATTTTTGGATTCCTGCATGGGAGTGGTCCAGGTAAGTAGATAATTATACTGTTTAATATGTTGTTTAAGTATTGTACAAACTTAAATCTATATGTTCCTTTTGTCTCTCTTCAGTACTTTTGGAGTGGATAAATGGGTTTAGGTGGCAGTCATAAATATAGTAGGATGTTTACCTCGTTAAACACACTGTCTTACTTTTGAATATACACGATTGCTCCCTCAGTGCATATTGAATAATAGGGATGATTTAGATAAACATAGTGTTTCTGTGCTTTTAGTGAGCAAATAGTCTAAAATAATGTGTGCATTTTTTATTTTAAAAAATCAGTAATGGTAGCACAGTTCATATCAAGATTTTCAAAGAGTGCTCTGTTTTTATATAAAACAAGCAAGAAATATTGCCACCAAGTGTTATGTTGGTTGCTGCTGTCAACTGATTATTTGTGATTATCTGCTGACTTAAGTTTTATGTCTCTGGAGTTAAGAATGGAAAAATAAATAAATCACAGAATGGAATTTAAGATTGCATGAAGATCTAATAGAAGCACAAACAGTGCTGCAATATGACTGTAAAATGTTTTGCATAACTTCTTGTGTGGGATTTCAGTTGTAGGAGCTTCATCACATTCATAGCTGTACTCCCGAATGTTTTCACTTGACCTTTCCGATATTAACTTCTTTTTATAAAAAAAACCAACCCTTTGAAGCAAAACATAACGTAAACTCCAAGTCTAAATCTTGCCAGTAACAAATGCCAAAAATGGGTTGTTTGCATCTGTGTTCTGCTCAAAGAACACTATGGACTTGTTCTGATGGAACAAACTTGGAAACAATTGGGTTCTTGGAGCTCTCCTAGTGATTATTGCATTTCAGTCATAATGGCAATCATACATTCTTACAAATTGCTTTGCAGCAATAAACATCTTTTGCTTATATTTTGTCGTATTCTAGTTTACAGATTTTGTAGACCTGCATCAGAATGTGTGAAATCGATATTTGTGTATGTGTGCATGCATTCATTCATTTATAAATGGTCCTATGTGTGAAATTTTATCTTAGGGTTAAAAGAAAATAGTCGTAAGTATTCTTCCCCATATGATAAAGTTGGTTACTAGTTCCAATTCTTTATCTGTGTGAAAGTTTGAAACATAGCTCAATCACAAAACTTTAAAAAGAGCTGTCATTTACACCTCTGAATCCCAAAAAGTAGTTGTGGTTCTCTAGGTGTTGTTTGACTACATCTCCCAATATTCCTAATGGCTGGTCCTGCTGGCGGGGGTTGGTGCACCTGAAGGGCACCATGATGGCTACTCCTTATCATAAATTTCAGTGTCTGGGAAAGACTCTCCTCCCTGCAAGAGAGGGGAGTGGTTGTGGCTGGGAGCCGGACTCCGCCTCAAGCAGGGGGGCGTTTGCCCCCTGCCTCCCACTCACCTGGCTGGCGCCCCCGCCCTCGGCCAGGCACCCCACCAGGTGCCTTCAAGGGGGCGTGTACAGCAGCCTGAATTGTTGCGGCGCCAGCCTCCAGCCCTCTCTTCTTGTCGTCCCGTCACGAGTCACCCACCCTCCACTCCCTTAGAGCAGGGTTTCCAGTTTTCTTTTGGCCTTGCTATGGACCTTAGGTTGGTTGCCCTGGTTGTCCAGGGGGCCTGGTAGGAATTTTTCCATTTGGCATTAGGCTTTTTGGTTTTTTCGCCTACCTCGTAGCAATCAACTTTCGTGGTATTGGTGGGTAGGTTAGGCATTGGAATAATGTGTTGTGGTGTCGAAGGGCTAGGTGTGGCCATCGCCTGCGCCTTCAATTTTTGGGTATTCCGTTAAAGGAATCCGGCGGCCGTGTATTCTGTCCGATGCCTGCTTGGCGGGAGGCCATGGCATGACCCTCGGTGACATCAGGGGAGAGCCTATAGTTGGATTAGCATCAACAGGCTCCACCTACTGGTGAATAGACCCCCCTTTGTTTTTTAGACTCACCCCTCTCCAAGTGGGTGGAGTCAGCTGACGTAATCCAATGCCTAAGCCAATACCTTTTCACTTGCTGTAATCAATAAAGTTGTGGCCTTTTCTTGCCCATTAACCTTATATCACGTGTCCTTGTGTTTCATTCCACTGCGCGGGGTTTGGGTCCTCGAGCCACAACTTGCCTCTTTGGGATCCACAATAATTTTCTCCACTTCAGACAGTTGCTAGGTCCCTTCACTGCTTACATAGTTGATTCATAGTCCATAATTCTCCTACTTCCTGTATTTCAAGTCCCTTCTCCACAGTACAATATGGGCTACAGCAGCACTTTGGGAAATGTTGCCAATGGCCCACAATTCATTAAATTTAATTTAATTCTGTGAATGTGAAGCTAGAATCTTTTTCCCACTTGCCAAGAAAAAGCAATAAAAAAGGGCTTCAAAAAGTTAACAAGTTCTGCAAGCTCCAGGGATTTATGTTGAACATGTTTATGCATGATACTTTTCTCCACTTCAAACAGTTACATTTGCCCAATGCTTATATATGTGTGATGACCTCAGATGACAAAAATAAATAAATAAATCCATGGCAGGTAACATGTTAATATCCTTTATTATATTGCAGAACAACAAAGTCCGGCGTTTTGCCTTTGAGCTTAAAATGCAGGACAAGAGTAGCTATCTTCTTGCAGCAGACAGTGAAGTAGAAATGGAAGAATGGATTGCAACTCTAAATAAAATTCTCCAATTAAATTTTGAAGCTGCAATGCAAGAAAAAAGAAATGGAGACTCCCATGAGGGTAAATGCGAGTTACGTTTGCTCAGTAATTTAGAAAATGTGATGCACTAAAATAAAGATTTGTGAGGATTTGTGGCTACTAAATACAATATAGTAACCACACACTTCACTTTATTCAGCCACTGCATGAAATACTTTGTTTCTTTGTGCAGCTGCTAGCTAACATCAACATTCTTGAAGGGATTACCCCTTCCACTAAAGCCCCAGTTGTCTTTTTGCATTTGCAGGGGTGGCAGGTTTCTTAGGTTGGACCATTTTTCCTTTAGATTTGGGATCATATTTCCAACCTTATGAAGGGAAGGGGAAGGGGTCAGATTAAATCTGCATCTTGTACAGCATTCAGTTTCCAACAATGGCCAGCCAGATACCTTTCAGAGGGCTGAAAGCTTCTTCCCAGTATCTGGTACCCAGAGTTATAATGTGAACATGGAGATTTTATCTACCTGTGATTACTAATACCTGTTAATAAATCTATCTACCATGACTACGTCTACTCCTTTTAAGGTTTATGCTTGCCATCATCTGAAGTGGCCTTAAAGAATTATCTGAATGATTTTGTGATGACTAAACTGTGAACCATTTTATTTAGGGAGTTCTTAGAGTTATCACGGTAAAAAGCAGCTGGTCCATTAGATGGTACCTAGGATAGAAAAAAGTATTGAGGGAATTGCTGATTACAGCAAAAACATCTCAAGTTAGAATTTGCCTTCTCCATATGTCAAGTTAATCCTTACAACATTTTGGTTATAGCACTTTCCTAAAGTCATCAGTGAATTTTTATAGTTTCACTTTTTAAAATTTCCAGATGATGAGCAAAGCAAGATGGACAACTCCTCATCCAGTATAGATAGCTATTTTCCTGAAAGTGCCAAGGTAATGTTGTGCTTTTTAAAAGTTTAAAGTATGGTATGTCAATAAAGGAATTACAAAATCTAATCCTAATTATGGGAACACTGCTGACTGTGTTGCAATTTGATTTATGATACCTTCATACCATAAATGTTCTTTTGCTGAATGTATATCAGACGAGTATTTTTGAAATAGTTATTTAATAGTCTCCAAATCTTACAAAGAAGTTAATGTAGTTTCCCCCTCTGTTGATAACCAAAACCACCCCAACATGAAGTTGCTTTTTTTGCACGTGTATACCACTTTACTGAAGAATGTAATGGGTGGACTAGTCTTGTCTAGTTTAACTAAAGCAATCTATGAAGGCTCAACTGTAAGACGGATGATAGTTTCCAGTATCAGATCTGTGATTCATCAACTAAAGCCTCTGTGCTCTGCCATCTTCTTTTTTTGCTGCTTCAAATTATTCACTTATTTTAAAAAGGTAGCATTCCCTGCTCAAAAACAGACTTCTTGTTCTGTCTGGGCAATGGAAAGACTGAGCTTTTAAGATAAGCTTCTCTGTGCCATCATGAGTGTGCCTAGATAACAATATGCTGGCCTTGAACTTCCTAAAATAAGACAAATAAAAGTTACTTATCTAACAGTGCTTGGTGATTCCAGGCCCTGGGTAGCAAGATCAGTGAGAAAGAGAAGGGAGTAGTGCCACATTAGTAGCATTCTTCATAGAATTGGACTTCCTTGGAGTTCCTCCTACTACAGAAAGTTGCTCCTTTCATCCAGTACCCAGTGATGCTGGATGAATTTAACAATCATAAACTAATCATCTATCTGTGATAGATTGGACTACATTTTGTTAATTTATTGAAGTTAAACTGGATATGAAACTTCAAGTGTGAAGAATTCTAAAATTTGTACTTTTTAAAGCACATATACTGTGAAATAGGAAATGTTTTGGTTTATAGGCAATAATTGAGATTTGGCTCCTCCTTGAAAGTCTGAACACCTGCTTATTATATCTAATCTTGGTGCCACAACTGCAGCTTCCTGTTTCCGTGAATGCTAGAATCTATTTTGGCATCTATGTTTTTCTTGTATGCTATGTTCCCCTGCCTTCCAGAGGCTGTGTACTTTTTGTTGCTCTTTACGATCAGCTTGTTTTGTTTTGTTTTGGAACCTCTCCAGAAAATTCCTGAGTGCTGTGAACTAGGCTCTAATGCTCACCATCAATCTGTTAGCTATCTTTTTCTATACAGAAACAAATTTACATGGAAAACCTGTAACCGTCCAGATGTTGTTGAGCTCCAACTCCTATCCTTTTCTATTGTCCATACAGAGGATTTAATGGAGTCTAACAGCATTTGGAGAGCATGTACAGGTGTCCCATCCATGTCTTAAGCATTCTCAAAAGTGACACAATGTGTGCCCAATATATTTTGGATGCTTTCTTGTTTTGTTTTGTTTTTAATAAACTTTGTAGCAGAATTTCCAATGGTAATATGCTACTTATCATACGTTCTTCTCTTAATTTTCACAAAGTATCATTGCAGAGGTTTTGTTTTGTTTTGCAGAGTTCACTGTGCCATCCTAATTCTTAGTGTAGTGCCAAAATCTCCTGTCACAGTCTTCTTCTTTAGTTTTGAACCAAAATAATTCTAGACAGGATGTATGTTGGTCAGGAAGGTTGTGTTTTAGTACAAAAATAACTGAAAAGTAGTTATTGCAAAAATAAACTTTATTCCTGGAGTACTGTGCAGAACTGAATATGCTGCTAAATGTGAAAGTTTGCCCCATTGTTACACTATAAACTTTGTCTCAATGACTTAATACTTCCTCTTCATTTTATTAGTTTTTCTTATAAGAACAGTCAGTCTTTCTGCACTACTTCCTTAACCTTGGCACTTGTTACAGTGATTCCTTTTCAACTTTTTGTTTTTCAACTGCTCACACTCTTGATATACCTGATATACCTTTCTATACTTTGCAATGTAAGCAAATATGTATGCTTCAGGGTTACAAAATCTCTGAGGATGTACTTTTGGAAGCACCCACTTGGATCGTGTCTGGGTAATAATAATAATAGTAATAATAATAATTTATTTATACCCTGGCCACTTTGGGTGGCTTCCGACAAAATACTAAAACTACAAACATCAAGCATTAAATACTTCCCTAAACAGGGCTGCCTTCAGATGTCTTCTAAAAGTCAGGTAGTTGTTTATTTCCTTGACATCTGATGGGAGGGCGTTCCACAGGGTGGGTGCCACTACTGAGAAGGCCCTCTGCCTGGTTCCCCAGGGAGGGCATTCTCTGTAGCATACCCTAAGCTTTGGAACTCCCTCCCCACAAAGGTGCATATGGCGCCTTCATTATACAGTTTCCAGTGAATGCTGAAGATGCACCTCTTTACTCTGGTTTTTGACACTTGAGACGTACATTTTTAGGATCCACTTTGCTTCTGTGATTTTATGTTGTTTTAATCTGTTATATTTGTGAGAACTCTGTGAAATGGTACCAATTATTCACTTTTCTCTAGAAATATTTCATAAGTAAACTACTGCAAAGAAAAATCGTAACATATGTTTACGGTTAAAGAAACAACCTTTTGTGTTTGTAGTAAAAATCCTGTTTTAAAATATTAACTTATTATTTTGCAGAGTTCCAGAGATTCTGAAATCAAATTCAAAAGTGAAAGCAGAGTGAAACTCTTTGCATTGGATCCAGATGCACAGGTTAGATAATTGGGTGGGAAAATCAAAAATTTTAAAGAAATAATTATTCTTTTTTGGCAAGTGAGACATTGCTTTCTCTCTTCTATTTATCTTAAAGAAACTTGACTTCTCTGGTATTGAGCCAGAAGTAAAACCATTTGAAGAGAAGTTTGGGAAGAAGATTCTGGTGAAGTGCAATGATTTATCTTTCAATCTGCAAAGCTGTGTGGCTGAAAATGAGGAAGGACCAACAACAAATGTAAATACTTCTGAGAGTTCTCAAGTCCCTTGATGTTGGAATGATGAATCAATATCATGCCTAAATCCCTCCCCCCTTCATTTACCCCCTTGATATATTAATGGATGTTTAGAGAAAACAAAACAATGAGGGATATAATTGCACCTGTAGATGTTTGTCAAGAGTTTTATGAACTAGCCCAGAAGCAGAATGAATGACTATTGCCAGCAGAAAGAGAGAAAAGAGGAAAGGCATAAGTTGTGCGGAACTTCATGAGTAATTGTTAGTTGTTGATTACGTAGCAAACATTGTGGTGTCATATTATAGTGTGTAGATTTTTGTCATTGAATAAAATACATTTTCCTAAAAGAGAGCATAAAATCTTTACATATTCAGTGGTATAAGATATTTGGCTCTCTAATTTATAGAGGTTCTAAAATACAATTCCAACACATTGAATTTATAAAGTAAAAGTCACTGTATAATATAATAACTGCTCTTTCTATGTGCCAATTATCAAGTACCCATTATTTCTTTGCCTGATGGCCATGTTTACTGTTCGTTGTTTGTTTGTTTTTAATGCCCAGGTAGAACCATTTTTCATAACGCTGTCACTTTTTGATATAAAAGAGAACCGGAAGATTTCATCAGATTTCCATGTGGATTTGAATCATAGCACAGTGAGGAATATGCTAGGTAGTGCATCTCAACAGGTATTAAATGACAGCAGTGATTGCTTACATCGGATTCAAGATATTATTCCAGAGATAATGTTACAATATCCCAAACAGGTAAGGAATAAAGAAGTCACTATTTCCACTTTGCAAAATAAAGGCCTCTATTTTCATTTCAGTGTCAATAAACCAAGCATTTATTTTCAGGGAATATTCTCAGTGACGTGTCCACATCCTGATATATTTCTAGTGGCCAGAATAGAGAAAGTCCTGCAAGGGAGCATTACCCACTGTGCTGAACCATATATGAAAAGTTCTGATTCTTCTAAGGTATACTCTTGACTGTTTGACATCCCATTTATAAGTCTCAGTTTGTTTGCAATGCCATAAACACTGGAGTATTAAAATGTAGTACATCTATTCAAGGCAAATGAACTTTTCAGGGTCAAAGATCAGATCAGATTCTGAATCCTTTGTTAAACATGAAAGTTCAAAATGTGGTGCAATATCTCTCTTGAATGTTGTGGCTCAGTGCAGACATCACAAACCAGGTCTTCTCAGCTGTGGTTTGGAGATACACTAGGGGCTTTCAGGTTCTGTTCCTTCTCCCTCTTTTCTCCCTGCTTTCTTGAAAGTTCAGTCTTTCACTTCCTGGCTTTTTCTAACTGTAATTTGCTATGACATCAGAGCTGGAGAAGGGACGCGGGTGGCGCTGTGGGTTAAACCACAGAGCCTTGGACTTGCCGATCAGAAGGTCGGCAGTTCGAATCCCCGCGACGGGGTGAGCTCCTGTTGCTCGGTCCCTGCTCCTGCCAACCTAGCAGTTCGAAAGCACGTCAAAGTGCAAGTAGATAAATAGGTACCTCTCCGGCAGGAAGGTAAACGGCGTTTCTGTGTGCTGCTCTTGTTCGTCAGAAGCGGCTTAGTCATGCTGGCCACATGACCCAGAAGCTGTACGCCGACTCCCTCGGCCAATAAAGCGAGACGAGTGCCACAACCTCAGAGTCGGTCATGACTGGACCTAATGGTCAGGGGTCCCTTTACCTTTACCAGAGCTGGAGAACTGTTGTTAGTGCCTTGCTTTCAAGCCATCATTTGCTGACCCACTTCAAACCTGCCATAGTCAAAGGCACCAACATAACAAAAGTAGTCATAAATAAGAAATAAATCATTAAAAAATACACAACCAAGCCAAACAATTTCCAAATAAATCACAAGATCTAAAATAAAGATACAAAAAATGAAGCGGCAACCCCCAACACCACCACCACCACCAAACAACACCCCAACTCAATCTGTTCAGCAACCCCAGCTTTTGTAGCTGAAATTAGTCAGGGCCCTGCAGAACTCGAGCTGAGCTTCATGGTTGCCTTGACACACATACAAAATTTCACTCTGATGCCCCTAGCTCAATTCAGACATTATAAATCTGGTCCTCCAAATCATATTTGGAAACTTAAGAACATACCACTGGCTCCTCACCATTTGTATGCAGGATTCCTCTTCCCCTTTGATTTTTTCTGCCTATAATTGTTGTACTTACGTATTTTGTACTTATGTATTTTTTTGTGTTGTAAGCTGCCTTGAGCATGGTTGGAACTGTGGAAAGGCAGCATACAAATAATACCATGTATATATGCATTTTAATAATCAAGTAAAGTAACAGAAATGGGAAAAGGAAGAACGGAACCCAGGTACTTGGTGAGAATAATTATAACACATATAGATGTGTATGTGTCTTGCTCCATACTGTGTCTTGGCTACTATTGTGAGTAATAGTGTTAAAAACCTAAAATCTTCGCCAGTACCTTCTAATCCAAAATTCCCAGTCTGGGAAAGAGACCCTTCTTGTGGTCCTGTCAAGAAGAATACAGTGGTACCTCTGGTTATGAACTTATTTTTTTCCGGAGGTCCGTTCTTAACCAGAAAGCGTTCCTAACCTGAGGCTCGCTTTCGCTAATGGGGCCTCCCGTTGCCGCCACCGCACGATTTCCATTCCCATCCTGGGGAAGAGTTCTTAACCTGAGGTACTACTTCTGGGTTAGCAGAGTCTATAACCCGAGGTACCACTGTATCATGAAGGATGAGTATTTGAGATAAGTCATTATCTGTGGAAATGAGGTTAAATAAATAAATAAACCAAATGTTATTTGATGAAAAACTTATGTATTTCTATTATCATTTACAGGTTGCTCAAAAAGTTCTGAAAAATGCAAAACAGGCATGTCAGCGGCTAGGACAGTACAGAATGCCATTCGCATGGGCAGCTAGGTAAAGACTGGGGCTTCTTTTCTTCGAAGTGTATTTATTTGTGTGCCTTTTTATTTTAGTCAAAACTCAATTTAGTATTTGAGACAGAATTCCTTGCATTTAGTGGGCAAGGCTAAAGCCACTCTCACCCTATTGTATTTAAATCACAGGACTTGGAAAACACCAGATACTATTTTAGAAAAATACATTGCGTAGGTTAGGAGTTCCCAAACTGTGCTCTGATAACCACCAGTGGTCTGTGAGCTTTATTCAGGTGGTCTGTGGTGTTTCTGTGGATTTGTGGCTGAGAACACAAATTCACTGTATTAAATATTCATGCTGATTTTTAATTGTGTTTTTATTGCTTCTTGTTGTATTTTATTTCATTACAATCTGCAGTATTGTAACTTCCTGACAGTAAGAGATGTTTGACAGTGGAATTTGCTGCCATGGAGTGTGGTGGAGTCTCCTTCTTTGGAGGTCTTTAAGCAGAGGCTTGACAACCATATGTCAGGAGTGCTCTGATGGTGTTTCCTGCTTGGCAGGGGGTTGGACTCAATGGCCCTTGTGGTCTATTCCAACTCTATGATTCTATGATTCTACAGCATTCAAATTATAATCAATAAAATGCATTCTATAAGAAATAAAAGAAGCAGTAAAAGTACAGTTTTTAAAAATCATGTTGCTTCTTGCTCATTCATTGCATTACAGTTGCTGCAACATGCAGAAAAATCATTAAGTAGTCTGCCAAGACCCTCAGCAATTTTCAAATGCTCCACAGGGAAAGATGTTTGGAAATCACTGGTGTAGGTAGTAATATGTATTGTTACACAATAAATTTTGGCTTCCTTTCTTGTGAGCATTTATGCATATTTCAGTGGATCAGAGTTTGCCAATCTAATTTCAGGATATGAAGCGTTCACTTTTACTTTTTTCTCTGTTTCATTTTGTAATGAGATTCTTATATAAGAGTTCATGTTTCAGGACACTGTTTAAGGATGCATCTGGGACACTAGACAAAAATGCACGATTTTCAGCACTCTACAAACAAGACAGTAACAAGCTCTCAAACGAAGACATGCTTAAATTGTTAGCTGATTTCAAAAAGTGAGTACTGTACATATTTATTATTTAGAATACTTACATCCTGCATTATTGTCCTTAAGGGCTCTTAAAGCAGCACCTGTCACCTTTGTTATATACCTTTAGGTGCCAGGTAGAAACATTCCTCTACTCCCAAGCCTTTGGCTAATTAAACAATCTATGGCCTTTTAAACTGTGGGGTATTGTTTTTGTTTGCTGCTATGTTGTGTATTTTTGTGGTTTTATACAGTGGTACCTCTGGTTACGTTCTTAATTCGTTCCGGAGGTCTGTTCTTAACCTGAAACTGTTCTTAACCTGAAGCACCACTTTAGCTAATGGGGCCTCCTGCTGCTGCCGCGCCGCCGGAGCACGATTTCTGTTCTCATCCTGAAGCAAAGTTCTTAACCCAAGCTACTATTTCTGGGTTAGCAGAGTCTGTAACCTGAAGCGTCTGTAACCCAAGGTACCACTGTATTGTAAATTATTAAATTTCTATACAGGGTGGTATAGAAATTTAATAAATAATAATGTGGCTAAGACTAATTCAAACAAATAAAGTAATATCTCTTGAACTGAGTCTGCAGCAAGCTTCTTTCCATAAGGAAAACAATCTGAGTACGAGTGGAAGTGCTTTCTACTCATGCAAGTACAACTTCAGAGCCACCAAAGAAGGCCTTATTGAATGCCATCATACCATAGGCTCTGGGTTGGCCTCTCCTGTTTTAAGGTTTCAGTTAAATGGGTGCTGTGGAAGAATGAATTTATTTATTTTTTACAAACAGATTATAGGTGAAAAGTCTGGACTGGAGACAGTGGTCAGTACAGCTGTTCTCATCATAAGGCTTAAAAAGTCCAGTCTGTGAGGATCAAATAGTCAAGGGAAGTTGCTAAATTGGACTTGATGTGGTTTCAGTGAAAAGCTGCATAAATTTAGGAGATCTAAGTATTGCCAAGGAATATAGTGTTTACCTATCTCTCTGGGAAAAAAGACTGTCATGCTTTCCAAACCTTTTGGGGTGTTTCCTTTCCTATCTGAGTTCTGCTGTATTATCCATCCCTAGTGATTTTTCTGTTGAGTCACTTTGTTTTTTCCTTCTTCCATAGACCTGAAAAGATGGCCAAGCTACCAGTTATTTTAGGAAATCTAGACATAACAATTGATAATATTTCTCCAGACATCCCAAGTAAGTATAGAAAAATACTTTTAAATAGCTGAAAAGCATTTTTTCTTCAATTTTTTTATTGGTTTTTAATATATTTTCAGATTTTGTTAGCTCATCATACATTCCCATGAAACAGTTTGAAAACAGTACCAAGACAGTAGTAACGTTTGAAGTAGAGGAGTTTGTTCCCTGTATACCAAAACACACTCAGCCTTTCACCATCTACAACAATCACCTTTATGTTTATCCAAAGCACTTGAAATATGACAGTCAAAAGTCATTTGCAAAGGTGAGTTAATGGGCCATTAATAACATTCAGATTCAAGACCAAATTGAATCTGAATTGAATTTGGTGTTCTTTCTTGGAAGTTTTGGTTGCTTGTCTGGCACTTCTTAGGAAAAACAAAAATGTATGTGTTCTTTCTAGGCAAGAAATATTGCAGTTTGCATTGAATTCAAGGATTCAGATGATGAAGATTCCATACCTCTAAAGGTTTGTTGATCTGACTTACAGATATTAGAAAGTTTATTCAAAAACTCACTCTTATTATTCTGTGCAGGTAAGGTGTCCTCAAGTAGGAACTCAACCTCCCCCTAGTAGTTGAAGGCATGAATCAGTTTGCTTCAGAATACTTTTATGGCCTTCTCAATTAGATTGAGTAACATTTCCTTTAGTAGGGCTTTTTTGTACTTGTAGACAAGTATTGAGCAGGCTTCCTCAACCTCGGCCCTCCAGATGTTTTGAGACTACAATTCCCATCATCCCTGACCACTGGTCCTGCTAGCTAGGGATCATGGGAGTTGTAGACCACAAACATCTGGAGGGCTGAGGTTGAGGAAGCCTAATATTGAGTATGTGATCCTTCTGATGATTTCACTGAAAAAATAGAGTACTGATTATTCAGACATTCTTTTCTCAGTAAAGTAATATGCAGAGTATGCTTTAAACACAGCTGCTACCTAATTTTGGTTTATGTGTCCCTTACATTTGAATGTAGTTTCTAGATGATGCAGTGCCATCACATATATATGTAAATTTATAGAATAACTTTGGCAAAAAGACAGGTTCCTGCCCCCAGGAGCTTGGGGTCTAAAATCATAGACATCAGTCTAGTTGCATAAAACAACTATAGTTCTTGTGTGGTTGTCATACACTGAGTGGGAGCATTGGTTTATCTAGGCCCAGGACTATATACTTTGACTAAAATCAGTTCTCTAAGGCAGGGGTGGGAAACTTTGGGTCCAGGGGGCAATGCACTTCAGTATGCCACTCAGGACTCTTCCCTACCTATCCTCAGGCCTTCTCTGCTTGCTCCTCATGTGCTTTTGCCTGGTTAGAATGTGACCTTGAAACATGATAACACATCTTGTTTACCTACTGGAGACTGGGTGTGTGTGTGTGTGTGTGTGTGTGTGAGAGAGAGAGAGAGAGAGAGAGAGAGAGAGAGACTTTTGTATGGCTGGAATGTGGCCCACCTTAAAATATAAGAGTCAGATCAGTTAATCCCGTAGGCAGCCCCTGGAGGCTTTCCCGAGAGGGAATGTGACTCTTGGCTGAGAAAGTTTCTCATGCTATATAAGGTATCAGGTGGATAAATTTTCCAGCCCTGCTACCTGAGATCCTTTCACTAGGCTGTATTTTGGCATGTTGCTGCAAGTGTTGTGTTTATGTAATGTTATTGGAAGTTCTCTTTGGATTTTTTAACAGCACATCAAAAAATGTTTCATTCATGCATGTTCTTGACCTAAAATACAATAGAATAAGTCTTTCTTTTGTTATTTGATTTTTAGTGCATCTATGGCAGACCTGGTGGATCAGTATTTACAAGACAAGCATTTGCTACAGTTCTGCATCATCACCAAAACCCAGAGTTTTATGATGAGGTAACCCATTGTACACTTGCCAGTTTCCAAAAACATAGTGAGATGAGAGTGGAACTCGTTCCTTGAATTAGAATGCAACTGTCTTAATCAATTTATCAGGTAGCCGTAGGCAAGCTAGTATATCTGTCTGCCTCAGTTTCCATCTTACAGTCCTGTTGTAAGCATACCTGGAATAATGCATATTAACCGCTTTGAGTGTTTAGGAAAGTATAGTAAAATCGTAACTAGTAATAAATAAGTGGTGGATCTGAATGGCTTCTTGACAACTTTGGAGAAATTGCTTGCTGCCTTAAATGACAGTCCTGTCAGAAGCCCTGGATGATCTCTCGAACAGAAAAATGAACAGAGAAACATTTTGGAAGATGGTATAATTTCTCTCAGATTACCTCTCTTATCTACAAAAACCAGAGCTCTATAGTTTTCTGAAGAATTGGGCTGGGGGACAGGATACAGCTCATTTTAGGGATTATTCTATGGATGTATGAGTGGAAAAGAGATCTTACTTGCTTATCACCATTACATAAATTCCATGTTGGCTTGTGACGCTTTTCTGCATACTAAGGGGGTTAGTACATCTAAATCGTTTAGGAGAATAAGAGGAACCCTTTGTGGTCTGTTATGAATAGTTTGTGGAAAACTTTACTGATAAAACAGCTAGAATCCATTTTGATTTTGACTTCTCATTTAAAGAAGGTCACTGATAGTGCCTGTGGTATCTGCTTGAGGTTTGAAGCCCATTGTAGTTGCTGAAAGCTGCCAGAGGAGGTCTATTCAGTTGGGTAGCAAAGTTAATGCCTATCTTGAAGAGGGTATAGTACCATCAATTCTGAAAAATTCTATAGAGAGACCGCTGCTGAAAATGAGTTGTATCCTGCACTTTTGACAATCCTAAACAAGTCTTTAGGGATGCAGGTGGTGCTGTGGGTTAAACCACAGAGCCTAGGACTTGGTGATCAGAAGGTCGGCAGTTCAAATCCCTGCGACGGGGTGAGCTCCCGTTGCTCGGTCCCTGCTCCTGCCAACCTAGCAGTTCGAAAGCACGTCAGTGTGCAAGTAGATAAATAGGTACCGCTCCGGCGGGAAGGTAAATGGCATTTCCGTGCGCTGCTCTTGTTCGCCAGAAGCGGATTAGTCATGCTGGCCACATGACCCAGAAGCTGTATGCTGGCTCCCTTGGACAATAAAGCGAGATGAGCACCGCAGCCCCAGAGTCGGTCACGACTGGACCTAATTTAAACAAGTCTTTAATCTGCCATTTTTGAGGTTGGTGTTGCACCTGCAGCCACTGGGAGAAATCTCCTAGAGATTTAAGGTTGCATGTCCCTCTCCTTTCCCTGCATGTTTCCTAAATCTACCCCAGGGGTTCCCCTAACTATCCAGAGCAAATTTTAGGGTGTGCAATAAAAGCCACTACATTAGTGTAACTGTTGAATGATGTCCAATTTTTTTAAAAAGGAATTTTATTGGGTTTTTGTGCCTTTATTGTGAGCGTCTTTTTTGAGCCCTTTTTAGAGCCAAAAATCAAGGTGAAATCTACACACATATAAAAACCGTTCTGAAAGTGCTTTTTTAAAAAAGTGTTTTTAAAAATACATTGAATTTTCCATAAGGCTCACCATCGCCATCTAGTGTCACATTGTATATTGCACACTTAAAACATTTTATTTGCAGCTGTGTAGCTGAGTCCCAAGGTAAATAGGTCTCAAAACTGCCTCAGATATACATATCCAAAAACATTGTCATTGATACGTCTCATGTTAAAATTCTTCTACACATATGAAGCTAGACTTCTGTTGGGTATAATTGTTCTAGTCCAGCCATGTTGCATATTCAAACTCATATATTCACTTTTGTAATTTGATTAGAGCTTTTAAGGGTAGAACTTCACTACTGTATTTTAATACTGTACACAAGATTATATTAAGCTGAAATCATGCAAGCTAGTCAAAATCTGTATATGCTACCCATTCCATTTTAGATAGCCTCCACCTAATTCATTTGATCATGCAGTGCACTCCACTATATTGGAGGGAAAGTTCACTGTGTGTATTTCTTTGCATGATCGCAGCTGCGACCTCCATTGAAATGATTCTAGAGTTTCACATATATCTGTCTTTTTTTAAGTGCATATAATCCACTTTTCCACAATTGCTCCCAATGTATGATCTCTTGTTCTAAATCTTGCTTTAATTGCATTGAAAATTATTTCCTATATGTACATTTTATGAGGCATACCACGACACTATTGGGAATATTCTCTGAAGCCAAACTTATATGTTTCTTCTTCTTAGATTAAAATAGAGTTGCCCACACAGTTACACGAAAAACATCATTTGTTGTTTACCTTCTACCATGTCAGCTGTGATAGTTCAAGCAAAGGGACTACCAAAAAGAAGGACATAATTGAAGCACAAGGTATGATTGACTTGGATTTTCTGTGTTGAATTCAAAGTCTGATACTCATTTCATAGCTTCTGAAGATTTATCATTAAATCAATCATTTTCTTGTTGCTGGGTTACAATAGAGTCCAATGCTAAATGTATTAATTGACTTTAATAGCATTTTTAGAGAAATAAGTTGACTGTCAATTGCTTTTTTAAATTGAAATTGAAACTGCTGTAGATAAAAATGGGTGCTTTGTTCCATTGGGTAGAGCCCTTCTAACATGTTTAACAGGATTTTAGCGGAGGAAGTATAAGACTCACCAAGTCTTGCTAGATGAGGCTGTTTTGTGTTATATTATATACTTAAGGTGTGAATATTAGAAATGTTTTTTCTTTGCATTTTTTGTAGTTGGGTATTCTTGGCTTCAGCTGTTGAAAGATGGAAGAGTAGTGACAAATGAACAACATATCCCAGTAGCTGCATACCTTCCATGTGGATATCTCAACAATCAAGAACCTGGCATGATCAAAGTAAAAAAACCAACAACACAATAATGATTGATTATTTTTCATAGAACTTGATAGGGCAGAGTTGTTAAAACACACACACAAAAGCAAACATTAGTTTTTGTATCTAAATATGCAAGATGTTCAAAGTGCATTACTAAATTTTTGTCATTCTTAAATTTTAAAGTGTCAAGCCTGCTCGCTGTATACCTGTTCACTGTCATGGGTCACTGATTGACTGTGAAATAATTTTTCCTTGCAAATAAATGAAAGTACCAATAATTTATTATGGTTCGTGCTACAGAAAGTACACCATGCATTTCGAATCCTTGGTTTGCCTAAGAAGCCATGGTTTAGTGTTATATTTGAACCAGGCCAGTATATCCATATTTGGCATTTGTTAACTCAAGAGTAGATGGGAAATCTTTCATTTGTGTGAAAGAAACAAACCATTATTGGACAACTTATGGTTAATTCATGGTTTGCTTTAAAAAAGCATGGCTTTTCTGCATGTGCAGACCAGGCCAACATGTCCATATTTGGTGTAATAACAATACTTATGTAATATCAACAGTATTTTAACTGTCTTCTCTATATACAGCATTCTGGTTCTGAAATTAAATGGGTAGATGGAGGCAAACCACTGTTAAAGATTTCAACCCATCTGGTTTCCACTGTATATACACAGGTAGGCTATTCCACTAGAGTTTTTTCACCACATTTTTTGAGTTGAATGTGCTGTTATATTGTACATAACTGGAGGGCAGGATGACTTAAGTCCGTGTTCAGGCTGAATTGGAGTAGGTAGGGGGGAGAGAAGTGAAAAATAATTTTTGGTCTTCTGGTGCATATTATAAAATCTTTGCTGTTATAGCACACCAAGCAAGCAAAAGCAAACTTCATAAGCTTTGGCTGTGAGATTAATGTAGCTCCAAGAATCAGGAGTTATGCAAAGTTTAAATTGCTGAGAATTCCGTCACATTGCTTTATTCTTTTCAAGCTTAATTTTGATGGATGCTTGAAGGGAGGAACATTTTGGTCGTATTTACAGTGGATTTCTTTTATCTAGAGGTAGTGACATTGCAATGGCACATTTGATCAAATCAATTTGGATTATGTGTTAATTGACTTAACCTGTTTTTGTCTTTCTTTTCCTAGGACCAGCACTTAAACAATTTCTTCCATTATTGTCAAAAAACTGAGTCTGGAGCTCAAGCCTTAGGAGTTGATCTTGTGAAGTATCTTAAGGTATATAATTTATACCATGGGTAGGCAAAATAAGGCCTGGGGGCCGGATCCGGCCCACAGACGGTCCGGGGATCAGCATGTTTTTATATGAGTAGAATGTGTCCTTTTATTTCAAATGTATCTCTGCGTTATTTGTGGGGCATAGGAATTTGTTCTCCCCCCCCCAAAAAAAAATAAAGTCCGGCCCCCTACAAGGTCTGAGAACCAGTGGACTGGCCCCCTGCTGAAAAAGTTTGCTGATCCCTGATATATATCATGGCTTGCTAGTGTAGACATCATACTAAATTATAGTTAATCTTCCTTATTTGTGGCTTGACATGTAGCCTGAATTTGAGTCTTCCTGTGGTATGCCACAACGCAACGTGTGGGGAGGAAAGGATCACGTGTAACTAGCACATATTTTAGACTTCCTTTATATTTTAGCCATACTATTATATTTTGCCGTGCAAAATATGCACATTGCAATGTTGCGGCTGCAAAGTATTTTCAACAGTTAATCAACATTTATTTCACAAATGTCTTGACAGGTATTTTAACAAGGCAGCATTAGCCACTATCATATTGAACACATGTCATCTTATCCCACAGCATGATGCTTTTGTGCTGATTTCAGTCTTTGCTGCTGAATTGCTATTTAATAATGTATCCTGTATATGTATACCTTCAACTCCCAGTGCACTCTCTCATTTACCCCATCTGCTTGAAATCTGACAGGCTATGGAATAGCATCAGATGTTGCATAGGAAACCATTTACTTATATTCTTAGATTTCCACGTTTCCTCCTAGGATAAGTTATGTATAAGTCCTGTTATTTCAATAGAACTTGCTTCCAAGTAAAGTTTCTGAAGATTGTTAGCTTTACACTTCTGATTTTTTTAAAGATTTTTTTTTTTAAAGTACGTTTTGATTCTCATACAATTCTGATTTTATTTTATTATTTTCTTAATTTAGAGTCTTCATGCTATGGAGGGCCATGTGATGATAGCTTTCCTGCCTACTATTTTAAACCAATTGTTTAGAGTCCTTACTAGAGCAACCCAAGAAGAAGTTGCAGTGAATGTGACAAGGTAAACATTTTGATGCAACAGTCCTGGTACATTTCATCACCTAAAAAGCAATTTTGGGGTATTAATTTGCCAAGGTTGTTCTAATTTTTGTCAGAGTACTTTGCAATGATATTTTATGGTCACTTCATTTTATTTAGGGTTATTATCCATGTAGTTGCCCAGTGTCACGAAGAAGGGCTGGATAGCTACTTGAGGTCCTATGTCAAGGTAGGATTCATACAAAGATGCTTTATCAAAAATTGTACCATTAACATCTGTAATAATTACTTCTGCATTATGCAAATCTAATTTCACTTTTTGTCTTGCCAAGTATGCTTACAAAGCAGAGCCTTACATTGCTACTGAATATAAGACCGTACATGAAGAACTTGCCAAATCCATGACAACAATCTTGAAGCCATCTGCTGACTTTCTCACAAGCAACAAGCTGTTAAAGGTATATATTGGAAAAAAAACATTGATTGCTGCTTTTCTTGGTATTACCTATTTAACTGTGCGGGGTTGTTCTATAACCAGATTGAAGTCTTTAGTGCTCCTGAAGCATTGCTTTTCCATAAAGTGGAATTTAAGTGGAGATTCCACACTGCACTTAATATACAGATATATTGTCTGGGATCTGCCCTTCTTCATGGCTATGACCCTTCTATAATGTTTGCTCACAAGTAAATTCTGTTCAGCAAAGCCCCTTTCCAGTGCTTATAAGTGTCTTGTTTGCAGGACCTACGTCTTTTGTTCCTTTGGTTTTTGCACACGTTTTCCAAACATAACATCCCATCTTATCCAATATAATAAACCTTTGGCTATCACAGCCTGGGACTTCCATCAACCTTGACTAATGGTTTTCTAACTTTCTTTCTGATTTTGCATTTTATTTTAATAGCTATTGCTATAAAATCCAAATCCTAAATAAACTCCTCCTTAGTCCTTTTTCGCAATAATTCATATAGTTCTCCTTACAAAACTTCTTGCAACCCTACAAGCAATGTCAGTTGATTACAATTGTCTTTCAAATATATCATAAATTTCTTCCAGTATTTCAGAAAAGTCTGGTCTTGCTGGTTCCGAATTTCCCCTGTTAGTTTTGCCAACTTGGCATAGTCCATCAGTTTCATCTGCCACAAATTATCCATTTCTTTACATTGCTTTTCTTATATCCTTTCAGCTTAAGTGAAACTTTTTGAACGGCAGTTAAGTTACTATTCATTACTATTCCATCAGCCACAATTGACAGGAAGCAATCAACTGAGCAGGGCCTGCAAAGAATAAACTTTTAATTAAAAGCTTAGGAGACTTAAAATTCTCAATAGCACTTTGGTTGTACTGCAACTGCATGCTATTGCAAAAGATAAAAATGGTGGCAAATCAGATATTTTAAAAAGTATGAGGAGATAAGACCGAAAAAGCTGGACTGCAACAATCTGACAAAGTTATCTACATTTTTTATTTTAAAAATGAGTGAACAAAGAGTAGTAATTCCAGTGAAAACCATTTAACAATAATCCCATTAGCAATAAACATTTTATGTATTACAGGTATAAATGGACTGCTTGTATAATGTGTTGATTTTGTTTTGTTTTAATAGTACTCCTGGTTTTTCTTTGAAATTCTAATCAAATCAATGGCCCAGCACCTGCTAGAAAATGCTAAAGTAAAGGTACGTATAATATTCTGAAGAGGCTTGGTAAACAGCATTAATTCTAGGCACTTCCAATTTTTTTGCTGTATGAAAACGGAACATTGCCTAAGTCCAATTATTCCTTTAGTACAGCCTTCCACAACCTCCCAACCTGGTGCCCATCAGCCCCAGCCAGCCTGGCCAGTTTATTTTTATACTTTTGTAACATATGAAGGAGTATCAAACAGAATTATATCAAAGATGTTCCTGCTCTAAATAATCAAACAGCATACATTTTATTAGAGCCAACATGGAATAGTTGTGCTTGACAGAGAGACAGAAGTCCAATGCCACACTCACCTGTGAAGCTCGCTGGATGACCTTGGGTTGGTCACTATCCCTTAGTTTAACATACTTCACAGGATTGTTGAGAGGATAAAATGAGGGGGGGGGGGGAAGGGAACCACATTGGCTGGAGAAAGGGCAGGATATAAGTCTAGTTAATAATAAACAGATGCCAGTGATATTCAGAAACTTTTTTTGTCGTTTCCTCTTGGTTTGAGTTTTTAGCTACCAATTCTCAAACACCGTGTAAGGGTAAAAGGATAATTTTGTCAAATTCTGTTGGTTAATTTTTTCCCCTAGTTGTTACGAAATCAGAGATTTCCAGCATCTTATCATCACGCTGTAGAAACTGTAGTAAACATGTTGATGCCACACATTACTCAGAAGTATAAAGATAACCCAGAAGCTTCAAAAAACGCAAACCATAGCCTTGCTGTCTTCATAAAAGTGAGTATGGTTCTTTGTTGGCCTTTCTTGAAGAAGACTTCACTTAGTCAACATAGCAATATCTGAAGTGTTACGAAAATTTCTCTTTGGCCTACAAGCCAAACTTGGCGTGGCAGGAGGTCCAATTTGCCCCAAACCATTCCCCTGGGTGGATGGGAGCACATTGTTAAATCCAGTAGGGAACAGGCTGCATGTGGCCAAGGCACGGCTGGGGTTTATTTAACTCCCCTGCTGTCATGAGTTAATGACTAGGGGTTAAATCCTGTTCAGTTTGACAGGATTCCATGGAAACTACTTCCTCATTCAGGAGGAGGGTTGTATTGGACTCTTGCTAAACAGCAGCAGCCATCTCAGAAACAAAACTTTACAAGCTCTTGCATTGTGTTTGTGAGAGGAGTGCTTTTTCTCAGCTGATCTGCAAAATGCAGGGGGAAGAAACCAGCTTTTGGCAAATTGGCTTTGGGAGGGACCTCTCTTGCACATGTTCATGCCTGCAAAATGCCAGCTTCTGTGCCCCCACCTCCTCATAGGGAGGGGAGAAAGAACCACTTTGCTTGTCCTGTGTTTGATGCTTTGGGAAGTGTTGAACACAGGGCTAGCAACCTCCTATGTGCAGTATTCCCAAGCACCCAACAGCCACCAGGCTTGGGAACCCTAAGCAAGGGATTTTGACAGGTAGTTGGGTGTGCCGCACCACTGTCTTAGCAATTGCTCATACAGAACTCAAGCTGTTCTTAAGCTTTTCTTTTCTCTCATGGTCAACATGATGCAGCAGGTTTAGAAAGCAATAGCTGGCAATCTCTCTCCCTCCCCAACCCCCAATAAATTGGCATATGAAAGAAAAGTATGTGTCAAGAAAATAGATAATTTAAATCTTTGATTAAAGCTGATTTTGAATGTTCTGCTGTTAATTATAGATAGTACTGAGATGATAGAAGGTGCAGCACTTTTGAAATAAAAATCCTGCAGTTTTGGGGTATTTTGCCAGTTATCATTGATCCTGGATTGATAGTGAAAACCATGAATTCATAGTCTCTCATCATAAGTGGTTATGTACAATAAAAACTTGTTTGAAATGTGGTGTACAATAAGAAGTTCAGGTAAGATTATTAGATCTTTGATTTAATTTAGAAATATATAATTTATGAGTCATGTATTAAGCATCTGATGCTTGGCATCCGAATGCTGCTTTAGGCTAGTTTAGTTTTTATAGATTTTTTTCTTGGAAATAGCTATAAAAATATAACTTACTAACTACCATGCCTTTAGAATGCTCTTGTGACTTTTTCTGCTTTTGCAGAGATGTTTCACCTTTATGGACAGAGGATTTGTGTTCAAGCAAATTAATAACTATATCAGCTTCTTTGCTCCAGGAGATCCGAAGGTACTGTATAGCTTTGTTGTAAGAAATTGTGTTGCCATTGTCATTTTGGTTTTTTAGGGGGTTTTGTCCCAGGTCCCCAGCTTACCTAGAGAACCGCATTTGGCTCCCTCTGTGGGCAGAGTGGGTGGAAAAGGCTTGTCCTGGATGCGATCCCCTCTGCAGTGCTGACTGACTCATAGCACAGACAGGTCTTCCGCGGGGAACTAATGTGAGCTTCCATTTGGTTGATTGAGGAGCAGAGCCTGGCAGTTTAACCCTGCTTGCCACTGAGCAGCTCTCCTTAAGGGATCTTGGACTGTTGCTTTCTACCTAAAACAGAGCTCACGGGTGGCATAAATCCTAGTTTGCCTGAGAGGCCCACTGGATTTGCCCAAACCCAGATTGCCGTGTACTCAGGCCAGCTCCTCATTTCTGCTTGAGTTCAGCAGATGGGGCTGCACGATGGATAGTTCCTTGTCCCCATGCTAGACCAAACCCAGTTTGCTGTAACCAGTAAAAGTTGTGTCTTTGTTACACCCATGAAAGGTCTGTGTTCGTAACTTTGTGTCCTGTAACTGCAGCCTTCATGCATGTAGCATTCTGATACATACATTTTATGGGCAGTGATTTTTTCTTAGTTGCAATATTTAAATACGTTTCCAAAGCAAAGCTTGCTTGCTTTTTGGTTTCCAAGAATATCTTCATCTTATCTCACAAAGCAGGCAAGATTTCACCATGCGTAAGCTGGAAATCAGTTAAACAAAAAGATCTGCTATATTTCATATTTCTAATAAAATTAGAAAAAATATAATGAGCCCTCATGTTATCAGAATATGTGTGTCCTTTTATGAAAACATTGTATGGAAATCAGACAGTGTGCTGTTTGTTTATTGGGTCTTCTTAGCCATCCTTTCAAAGAACTGAAACCAGACATTAAAAATCTTTTTGCTTGCTTCTTGAATTTAAATACGTTAATTAAACAACCAATTTTATGACTTCAACATATTTTTGCAGACCCTCTTTGAATTCAAATTTGAATTTCTCCGGGTAGTATGTAATCATGAACACTACATTCCTTTGAATCTGCCTATGCCTTTTGGAAAAGGCAGGATTCAGCGATATCAAGGTAAATTCACATTTGAAAAGATAATTTGACATTGTTGTCTTGTAAGAAAAATCTTGAAATCTGTTGTGACTTGATACATGTATTATTATTATTATTATTATTATTATTATGATGATGATGATGTATATTGGGGTTCTTTAATTGTGAGACGGAGATTTTATTTCTGTCTCCTCTAATTTTCACCAGTTCGTATAATAAAGTGATAGAGTGATAGAGTGAAAGCAGATAGGTAAGTAATTTAGTTCTGGTGTAACACACACATACACACACACACACACTCTCTGTCTCATTAGCATTGTTTCTTTGTGTTGTCTCAAACCAGAAAAGCTATTTGTTACTTATTGGTTTTGTCCTACTTTGCTTCTTTTTTTCCTTTGAATTAGCTTTTCTTTCACCAACAGTGGAATCCTATGACACTCCTATAGGTAGGTGTGGAGTGTGCTGTTTGATCCTACACTGACTTTCTAATTTAAAAACCATGGTGACTTGTGTAAAAAGGAAGAATGTGCAGTAATTCCATTTGTGAGTCATGCTACACTGCTATAGATAAAATAAAGCTTTTAAAATAAATTTGACGTGCTTATTTGGAAACAAATTGAAAATGCATGAACATGTCACTATAAATTGATTGAAAACATTCCAGAGCTTTCATCTTGCTAGTACAAGCCAGAGTATCAAGAAACACTTATTTTATTTCAGTTGTCCTGTGCTTGCATGGATGCTTCAAGCTTGTGTGTATTGAATAGCAGCTCCCCTGCATTCATTGCCGAATCCTCAATACAGAAAGGGTTTTCAAAAGTATTTTGTGATGTGGCCTGCTACTCAGAGGGAATAAATTCCCTCTGGGTATGCCCATGCTCTCTTTGGAACTTGTTTTGTGTCAGCAAGCTTTGCTGATGCTAATTGTGGAGCAGCAGGGGTGGGATTAGTTGTGAATCATTTTTGAGTGACTCTGATTCAATGAAGACTATGGGGTACTTTGCAATGAATTACATACCTAACTTTCTCCAGCAGTCATAAATATTAAATTATCCTTTAAAGCGAAATTTCAAGTTCTCAAAATTCAAAAGGACTTGTTCCGTCTTTCCCCCTACTGGACGTATTCTGTACACATATGCACCCTGGTGGTGTCATTGGACCAACAGAATGGAATTATTATGCAAGAAGCGAGGCACACAAATATAAAGGCCTAGCCTTTTAAGGATATATTAATTATGGGGTCTCCAAAAGCTGCCTCATCAGCCTCTTGTTGTCTACAACATGCTGACACAGATGGTAGACGCTCACTACAGCTGGAGTCATGGGGCATGTTTTCTTCCTGCTTTTCTTCTGTTTCACAGTGCGTAAGCAAAATAAGGCCTTTTCCACCATTTTCCAAGTTCTGTTTACATTTCTTTAGATGTATTTCCTGGAAATATCTGTGTCCAATGCATCACATTCTAGGGGCGGTGCTTGCCTTTTTTCCAACTAAGAAAAGGAAGGCTAGCTAGCTGTGTGTCCAGTTCTTGGGCTAAATAAAAAAAGTAATATTAAAAACAAGAAGTTTGATAGTACAAGTGCCACTGAATTACTAGGTACGCCATTGGTTGTTTTCTTTTTTAAAAATGCATGTTCAGTTTTGTCACAGATAGCTGACCTTTTGCTTGTAGTCACCCACACTTGCTTGGTTTTAGCAGAACATATTCGTGCAAAAGTGTGGTTGTCTGAAAATTATTTAAAATGCATAAATGTTGCTCGGAAGCCACATAAAGCATGAAAGAGATTGACTTGGACCACAGCAGACCACCAGTTGAGTTCTTTTTCAAGAGTTCATATTTAGTCAGTAAGCCACCATGTACTCAAGAGAGTAAATTACTGAATTACTGTCAGTACCAATGACTCTCCATTTACGCAGGGCTTCCATTTTGGGCCCCCGTGTGCATATTCAAAATCACGTAAAATAGAGAGCATCCTGGCGAGTCCAACTGGCTCAGCAGTAGGAGACCTACTCCAGAGCCCAAAGAGGAAGGGTCTCCTCGTGAGCCGGAAGGGCTGCAGGGCTTTGTTGAGATGCTCAGCCTTCCCATCTCATCCTCTTTGGGCTCTGGGAAGGGTCTCCTTATGAACCAGAGGCTTGTTGAGGCTGCTCAATAAAGCCCTCCTGCCCCTCTGGCTTGTGGGAGCCAGAGGGATGGCGGGGCTTGGTTGACCAACCTAGCTGACGTTCGTAGGGAAGCTTCTTCCCCACTCATGTCAGCTGTGGAAGATCTGCCATCCCTCCAACTCAGTTGACCAGGTGATCCCCATTTCCTGGTACCACTTCTGGGTATCTGGCACCGTGTGTGCATAGTAGTGTGCAAATAGACGTAAACTGGGAATTGCCTGTAATTCATAACTGCTTAAATATTTTCATTTTTTGTCTTGGCTCTGCTTATAAAAAGCAAAAGAACAATCTATAGATACACTATTTTGTTTTTCTAATAAATAAGATGACATGGAATGTAGTGAACATTGTGGTGCTTCCAAATGGCAATGGATTGCATCTTTCTGTATTAGAATATGCACTTTCTTAACTGTGGTGTTTGCTTTCAGACCTTCAGCTTGACTATTCCTTATCAGATGAGTTCTGCAAGCATCACTTCTTGGTAGGACTGCTGCTGAGGGAGGTGGGAAATGCCCTGCAAGAGTTCAGAGACATCCGTCAAATTGCAATCAGTGTTTTGAAGAATTTGATGATAAAGCATTCTTTGGATGACAGATATGCTTCCAGGGTAAGTGTATTTTCAGAAGCTTTTTTAGTTACATTAAGTGCGGAGGTTTTTGTGGCTTGGGTCCTAAGAAAAGTTAATTTAAGGAAGTGAACTGAATAAATGTTTTATATCCCTTCTTCCTTATTGTAACCGCCTGTTCCCCATGAGAATCCTCTGTGGGGGAGGTTGAGGGGCTCTCCTGAACAATGTGGGATGTGCGTATATGGGACTATTAGGAATCCCATATTAGGCTGCAATTCACAGATAGATTGAAGTTCATGAAATGAAATCTCTCCTTCCCATTCTTCTCCCAACAGGCCTCCATGCTCTGTCCCCACATTGTTCAGGAGGAGGCACCACCTCTCTGGAGAGGCTTTGTGGAGGTTATAGGTAGCTGCAAGAGGGAGGAGGGGATGGAAATATTTTCCTCTATGAACTTCACTAAGCTAGCCTGTGTATGTTACAAAATACCTGCAGTACTTATTTACTGAAGTTTCACAAATAAAGTCAGTCTAATCCCAGGGCTCCTCTACTCATGCTTTAATAGTACAGTGGTGCCTCGCAAGACGAAATTAATCCGTTCCGCGAGTCTCTTCGTCTAGCAGTTTTTTCGTCTTGCGAAGAAAGCCCATTGACGGCTTAGCGGATAAGCAGATAAGTGGCTTAGAAAAAGGGGGGGGGGGGGGAAAGACCGCAGGAACTCACAAGACATTTTCGTCTTGCGAAGCAAGCCCTTAGGAAATTCGTTTTGCGAAGCACCTCCAAAACGGAAAACCCTTTCGTCTAGCGGGTTTTCCGTCTTGCGAGGCATTCGTCTTGCGGGGCACCACTGTAGATGTAGAGATCATAGCCAGTACAGGATTCTAAACTTACTGCACTTCTCTGAATAGGGGGAGCCTGTCTGTGCACCAGAACTCTTTTGTCTTTGTAAGCAGAGATCCTCTGAGATGAGGTTCGAGAACACTGGGGGAGATGATCAAAGAGCCTTTTGCCTGTATTATCCAGCTCAAGCAAGAGTGAATCATTGGGCAAAGATAGACTTGCTCACCTGGCAAAATATGCTTCTTGCACTATGAAATATATTATTTATTCTCACCTTGCCATACTTGTTGAGCTTTTTCTTAATTGCTAACATTGTGATTAGCAAATTTAGATTCAGTAAACTTGTGACTCCCACCTGACTGCAAAAAGGATATGTTTGAGGGCTTTCAGCTAACATCTGTTCCTTTTAAATGTGCAAGAACCAAAAATCAAGT
Source organism: Podarcis cretensis (assembly GCF_951804945.1). Taxonomy (NCBI): domain Eukaryota; kingdom Metazoa; phylum Chordata; class Lepidosauria; order Squamata; family Lacertidae; genus Podarcis; species Podarcis cretensis. The sequence goes on from NC_137173.1 coordinate 86,121,452, forward strand.
TATAACTCTAGCCCCACAACAGCGAATATCTGAAATGTGAGTGTGTGTATATTCCCATTGAATAATGAGAACTAAAATGTTTTGGTACAGAGCCATCAAGCGAGAATAGCTACGTTGTATTTGCCAACCTTTGGGGTGCTGATAGAAAATGCCCATCGAATTGATGTCAAGGATATTTCTCCTTTCCCTATTAATGCTTCCAGCAGTGTGAGTGGATATTTTTATTTCTGAAACTTTAAAGCTTGAAAAAATTCTAGTGTAAAAATAGACCACTTTTAGGCATATCAAAGGAAGTGAAATTATTTCTTTTTTAACAGAGTACAAAAGATGAATCCCTTAGCTTGCCAGCTGCAAATCCACTGATGACTCCTCAAAAATCTGTGAATACCCTTGATAGCAACCTCCACAAGGACGTGTTTGGTGCTATATCAGGCATTGGTAACCATTTAAAAATATTTTTTACACTTATTTTAATTCTTCTAAGAAATGAAATTTGATACTTTACATGTAGATCTTTTATTGGTGAAAATGATCTTTTGAGGGATGTAATGTTGATGTGGCATAGTGGATGGTGTTTGAACTTAGGTCACTGAGACACGGGTTCAAAATTTGAGTCTGTTGTTAATGCCGTGAATGGGTGGGGTATTATCTTGTCATGTGATGGAGGCAGGAGAGCAAAGAACTCTGGGAGGCAGGTGTGGTCACTCCTCAGTTTTTTCTCTCCTGCCTGACAGAGCAGTTCATTTTCCTGCTCTCGCTGATCTCTCTTTTCAGTTAGGTTTTTAAATTAATTTTCTATCTAATTTTGATAACTTTCCCATATACTTCTTCATCCTTTACCTTACGGTTTCTCCTTCTTTCCATTTCTGCGTTCTATGTCTAACTTCACGTCCCTTTAAGCCCTTATATTACTTAAAAATAACGAATTTCCACACAGTTACAGAGCTTGTTCCCATGAAACTCTCTCAGCCAAATCTACTTTATCAGTTGGTTACTGTATAAGGAAAAAATTGGGTACTCATTAGTTTCTTGAATGGGATATAAAATAATGAAGTCATATATATGTATATGTATATCCTATAACTAAATACCGTATTTTTCCATCTATAAGACACCCCCATGTATAAGACACTCCCTGTTTTGGGGGACTCAGATTTAAGAAAATGGGGAGGAGATGTATCTGTATATAAGACACCCCCTAATTTTTGACATTTTAAAGGGAAAAAACCCTAGTCTTATACACGGGAAAATACAGTAAGTCTGTATTTCTTCGCATTCAGATATCTCCTACTGATAAATCCAGATGTTGAATTCTGTCAGCTGAAATATGCACCCAGCTGGCAACCCCTTTACAAGCCAGGTTTCTGGCATCTACCTAGCATATAGATACTGGAAGGGTCATTTGAATAAAAGAGGGGCAGTTGAATGCAGGTTGAATCTCACACTAGCAGAGCCTCTAATGTATCCCTTTTCTACCATCTTATTATTCAGCATCCCCATATACCTCTTCGACTCCAAATGTTAATTGTGTAAGAAATGCAGACTCAAGAGGTTCTCTTATAAGTACAGATTCAGGAAACAGTCTCCCAGAAAGACATAGTGAAAAGAGCAATTCCCTTGACAAGGTAAGGGTACTTTTATATATTTGTGCCTGTAAGAGAAGCTTCTACACACTCTAATCTTGCTTTTTTGCTACTACTGTATAACTTGCTCCGCTGAGGGAAAATGAGTAGCCATTTCTAGTTCTTCTCTTATTCTACATTAAATAAAATGTGTCTAGCTGTAAGAGGAGGTCCCTATTGAGTGAACATTAATTTCTAGAGAAAACCATGCCACTGTCTCAATAAATATGGTATATGTGTATTACCTATGTGTATATATAAAGGTAAAGGGACCCCGTAATTTTTCCTGCATTCATGCAGTCTAAAAAAATAGCCAAAATAAGTTGGTATTATATACGTGTATATGATACCAACTTATTTTGACTATTTTTTAGACTGCATGAATGCAGGAAAATTTACAATAAATTAATATTTTTAGAAAATATAGTACCATTCTTTGAAGGACACTCTTAATTCACCAAGGCCTGTCTCTAATAGTAGCCATACTCAGTGTAAAGCCATTAAAATTAAGGAGGATAACTTAGGTTAATTTATTTCAATGGATCTGCTTAGTGTGACTACCATTGGATACAGCCCTACTTGTCTTAGTTCACTGGTATAAATCCACATGGTTGCTTTCAGTGAAAGAGTTTTAATAATGAAGCATATTTAGCCTCTCACGTTCAGTTGCATTTGCCTTTTACCTGTCATATTGCTAACGTTTTGAGGTTGGATCTTGTGGCAGTCACACCATGGTTTAATGTTTTCTTCTTGACCCTGACATGCCGCCTTGTGGCAGAGGGAGAAACTTCTCAGAAGGCATTCTGCTCATACATTATTTACTAGTGGAGAGGAACGAGAACACTACCATTCATCCAAGAAAAAGCGTGTTACAGTGGATTTTTCACTATTGACAGTTCCGTCTTTACCAGAGAGAGATTTCCATGCTGTTGTGTCTCCTCCATTACAAGAAGTATTCATTTCTGTGTGGTTTATTTGGTTAAGTTTCTGAGTGCAGCTTGTTGCCAATTTTGCCCTGAGCATTGAAGAAGCTTCTACTGGAGAGGAAACAGTATCTTAATTGTTTGAAAGTATCATGGCATATTGAAATGTAAAAAACCACACCATCAGATTTGTTAATGATCTGCACACTGTAAGGCTACTTCTGCTAAATGGCAAAATTGTCATCTAATTATTTTTTTCTTCATGGTAATGGCTTGATTTGCAGTGTGAAGCAATTGACTGAAATTTTAAAATTTGGTGTAGCCATTTTGAATATCATATATTCAAGTTATACTCATTTCTTGCTTGACATAGCTGCTATTTTATTATACATTTCATGATGGTACTTATCCTAGCTGACTTACTTCTAAGCTTTTCTCCTGGCTGATAATATTTTATTTGGGCTGATTGATTTCAAAGCAAGTTGCCTTTGGGGGCTACAGTGTTGGGTGTAGAGCTTTCCTGCAGCAACAAATATTGCAGAAAGTCTTTACAACTCAGGAATGGAAGTCAGAAGACCTGAGTGTCGCGAATTCCTCGCGGCGCTTTTTAGCGAAACGCTCAGAGTCCCAGGTTTCTTTTCAGTGCAGTCTTTTTAATGTGAGCTATATACAAGTATTTACAAAAACAGTCCATACAGAGTACCTGCTCCTTAAGGCAAACGAATACTCTCCACCACAGCACCACCATACCACAGCACAACCACCACATTTACTGTTAAACAGGCTTTCCTTTTAAAACAGGTGATAGCCAATTACATTAATCACATTCCTGCTGATTCACTCTCACCCAGCACTTCACAGAGTATTGCATCCGCCTGTTGAAGCCTGCAGACTTACACAGTATCCTGCGAATCCCAACACTGAGTTGATCTTAATAGAATTGAAAGACTACTCTGCATATGTAATTGTATATTTTTATCTCAAAATTAGTATGCCTGGGAGAAGGCATGCAGGCAAACACTTGAAAGAAGGCCTGAAACATCTGTAAGGCTTATTTAATTAATTAATGCAGGTTTAAGCATTTACTGTCAAATTGTCTTTGGCTTTTGTGTGATATTCCTGTTTCCTGTGTGTTTGTGTGCATTTGCAGTGTAGTACTTTTGCTATTGTAGTTTGAGGCTCAGAAGTAATTGCTTTATGGTTTGGCATTTCCACATACAAATCACATATTGAAGCATGGCTGTATCATACATCTTTAGATACTGACCAATTTACAAATTGAAGGCTTGAGAGAGGTAACCATCGAATGTGTACAAAAAGGGAATTGGATCTGGGTGCAATGTACAAACTTAGATTGGTCTATATGCTGGTGTGTCTTAGCAACTTACACTATCAACATGTGAGTGTTCCCCTCCCCACAAAAGGATGTGGTTTGTGATTTAGGAGTGTTCCACCTTTGTCCTTGATACCCAACTCTCTCGGTTTTGAGATGCTGTGTTTGTGCCTTAATGCATTAAGATGAGCCTCTTGTCTGACTTTATTCCTGTATTTTTCAGAACCAACAGATTTGCCCTTTGGGAAGTTCTGTAGTTCGATGTGACAAGCTTGATCAAGCTGAAATCAGGAGTCTACTGATGTGTTTCCTTCATATTTTAAAAAGCATGTCAGATGGTAAGCAAAAGCTTTTCACTTCTTAAATTCTGCCAGTGAGTTAACCCAATAACTTGGTGTTTTAAACCCCTGTTCAGTAACAGCTGTAACATGTCATGTGTAACTTGGAATGTAATAGCCTCTGTTTGATTCTCTTCTGATTTGTATTCCTCATGCTTAATTCTGCAAAAAGTTTTCTGGTTCTGCTGTTATTTATCAGGGGCTGAAGACTTGATTATTTCAGTGCTTCCTGCTTCCCTGCCCCAGAACAAATCTCTGAATATGGCATTCTACCAACCAAATACTTGCTAGGGGATGTAAACTTTTATAAATGAGCAGAAAATGCCCACAAGATGAATATTTAATCCAGACAAGACAAAGGTACCAGTTTATCCCTCTACAGAAGTGGTGTTCAGCCTGTTCTGGATGGGATTCCTCTCCCCACAAAAGGATCAGGTTTGTGGTTTAGGAGTGCTACAGCTTTGTCCCTGGATACCCGACGTGTGTTAGTGGCACAGAGCATCTTCCACCAGCTGAAGCTCCTTCTGGTCTGAAATGGAGAATCTGGCTCAGTTATCCATGCTCTGCTAAACCTCCATATTAGACTATTGCTATGCATTGTATAAGGGACTGGTTTTGAAGACTGTTCGGAAACTCCTGGCAATTACCAAGCACGATTCAAAGCTCTGGCATACATTTACATGGCTGGGGACCTGAGGGAATACTTCCTTCTATATCACCCAGCTTACACACTTAGGTGATATCTCATACTTGTTCCCCTGCAAACCTACCTAATCCTTCCCGAATGGGTATCTCCCAAAATATCCTTTGAATTTCACATTTCTACAAATGTTGTAATCCAATTCTTCAATCAAAAAAACGAGCAAAAGGTAAAAATACAATACAGAAATTCTTCATGTTAGGGGGTATTGCTTGCATATTAGGAGAAATGTGCCATGAAATGCAGAGCAATATTCCTGAGTAGTTTTTTTTTTTTAAATCACAAGCTAATGTGGAAATGTGATGAACTGAGCTTAAGACTGGAAACAGAAACGGAGAGAAATTGATAGATTGGCCCATCTCTAGTTCAAGCTATGTAGTCTTGAACAGTATAGAATAGCTGTGCACTTGTACCTCAAATGCATATTTAGAAGGCTGTCTGCTGTTAAATGTGTAGTCTCAAACCAGGTTTTGCTTTGTGTGACATACTAGTTTTCCTGCTTCCTGTCCTTAAAACTATTCACATCAGTGATACTCACATTTTATTCATTGCTTTTTCCAATACATTGTAGATGCCCTTTTCACATACTGGAACAAGGCCTCAACATCAGAACTTATGGATTTTTTCACAATTGCAGAGTGAGTTGGCTTGGCTATTACTATAATTCTTTGTACAGTACGGTTATGCATTTCAAACATGAACTTAAAGTCCGTGGTAAATATTGTGTATTCTATATAGCATTGCAACTTTTCAAAATGTCCTGGTAATGAAGAAATCTGCAATACATCTCACAAGCTCCCACATGCACACATTTATCTCCACACATTCAACATTAATACCATGTTGGCAATTAGAAGTAAATCAGCTTGCAGTTTTTTCCAACAAGATGTAAGCAAACTTGTGTGTGTATTCTGTTACACTGTTACAGCTCTTTGAGAAGATGATGATGATGATAATGATGATAATAAAATAATAATAATTTATTATTTATACCCCGCCCATCTGGCTGAGTTTCCCCAGCCACTCTGGGCAGCTTCCAATCAAGTGTTAAAAACAATACAGCATTAAATATTAAAAACTTCCCTAAACAGGGCTGCCTTCAGAAGATGCTCAAGGTAGTGAACTTTTATGGAAAGGTTGCTCCACAGGGCAACAACATGTTCTATGATGCCCCCATCACACAGTATCTGTGTGTGGGAGATGTTCTGTAGACTGCCTTCTATAATTAGAGGTTACTATCATGACCTCTCTAGCATAAGTAGAGCCCACAACAGATCCTGGTAAGAATGCATTTTGACCCTAAAGAAGACCACATGCCTGTAGGCTTTTCATTCATTACTACTTGACTGATGCTGCTGCCATAGCATTGGCATAAATATTTTTGTGAAGAAAGCAGATTGGCTGTGAACTGTTTCTTCACTGTTGGTGGTTCAGGAATTTAAATGTACTAGAGATAATTGAAGACACAAGTACAATCCTAACAACTTACTTTTCATTAGACATGGTTTGGATTGCACTACAGTACTAAAGAAAGTGGAAAAAATTGTCAGTGATAATTGCTATACTGTTTTAATAAACAAGACAGGCATAGCAACTACTGCATCTTGGCTTAACTCTGCATGAGAGCAGAAAGTGTTGAACATAACTTGTTTGGCAGAAAGGTGACAGCTGTAACCTGGGATTGAGGTAGAGACTCTGGTTCGGGGATGGGAATTAAGCCAAGTGATCATTAAAATCGTGGACATTCATTATTTTATCATATCATGAGCTGGCTCCAGTTAAGTTTTTACTAAAATTATGTCTTAGTTTTAAAACTAACCCTCACTGTGTTATTTGCAGAGTGTGCTTGCATCAGTTTCAATACATGGGAAAACGATACATCGCCAGGTACTGTGTATAACCTAATGGTGTAACTTTGTTGTGACAGAATACCTTAAATTCTTGTCAATTGAATAATGTTCAGTTAATACTGGAAAGAGATGTCTTTGTATTAGAAGGTAAGTAAATGGCCTTTGTAGTGCTTGACACATGTTACCTGTGTTGCCTTACTAGCGCTGAAAACTCATCCCAAATTGCTGCACCACATAGTTAAGGATTTTTGTGTTGGCTATTAAAACTGGGGAGGTTTGCCCAAACTGCCTTGTGACATTCTCAAAACTGTGCATAGTACCCGAATGATAGCCTGTGAATTATTCCTACCTCCTGTGCACTCTCCACTCAGACTAAACAAGGCTTTGTAACACCACATGTATCTTTTCATCCTATCCAATGCTGGCCACACTAGTCTTAGTTCCATTAGCTGCTTGTATGGAAATTTACCTCGTTTGTTGCAATATTTTGATGTTAGAGACAGCCTCCACATGGAGTTTTGGCACAAGCCTGTTACTTGCCAGCTGATGTTATTGTGACTTACACCAGACACAAATACAGGAAATTAAGACTTGGATATATGAAAGCGAAAAATACAACATTCATTGCCTTTCTTTCTCTCCCCCCCAAAATATTATCCTATTGCCATTAGTTGATTTTGCTTTTAATCTTTGACAATGTCTTGAAAGAGGGCATGGAAAAATCAAAATAAAGCATGCTGTTCTGTGAATCAAACTGAATATGTATTTGAACTCACCTAAAAGTGTTGCAACACTTATATGGCTATTTATCCCCCATCACCCCAGCCTGCTCCCAGGGGAAAATGCCATTTGGGGTTCTTTGAACCCTGGATTTCCCCCCAGCTTTAGATTTGTTCTGCCTGCTTCCTAATGTTTGCGCCTAGTTCTCATAAAGCAGTTGAGGTGGTAAAGCAATGTATGATCTGTAAATCACTTCAGATAGCAGGTATGGGCTCTTCTGACCAACAGATCCCTCCACACAATAAATTAGATGTCAGGGAGAAGGATGCTAGCCTAGCCTTCTTATCTTCAAGACACTGTTGAACTATAGCGTCCATTATCCTGATTATTGGCTATGTTGACTGGGCTAATGAGAATTAAAGTTCAGCATCCGGAGGGCATTGTGCTGGTTACTCTTGAGTAAGACCTCACATGCAGACTGAAGTGATACAGCACATACATGGTTTTGCCATCTAGAATTAAGCCACACATTTCTAACGTGGCACTGGTACTTGTGTTATTTCTTTGGGCTGGAGTAAAATATCCTTTATTTCTTTATTGTTGCATTTTTCTTAATGTACTACTACATGATGTTTAACCATTTTATTTAAGAATAATACATATTGTTGCTCCTGAAATTACAGTTTGAACTTTTGCCCACTTGATATAGTTGTATAAGTAGGAATATTCATAATGCATGAAAATGCATTAAATAGCTCTTGATGAATTTGTCAAGAGACTATTTCACCAATAACATACCACTTGGTTGTGTTGCATGTGAAAACATTGAACTGAAAACTATGCACGTTTCTGATGTAAATTGTGATTATTGAAGTGATTCACAAATATTTCACACTGAGATGCACCAAATGAATGTGCTAGCAAAAAAATAGTGCATGCAATCTTTACACACCCTATGGTTGAGGAAACAGGGATGTGTGTAATTCTGGTATTGGTTTTCATTTCTTGTCAGCTCTGGTGGTGGTACACACTGTAGGAGGTTAGTCTGTACTGATTGCTAACACAGATCACTTTTCTATTTCCTTCACTTGATTGCTGGCAAGTTTAACAAAGTATATGGCTCTACTCCCTTCCTGCCTCGGTAAGATACAGGCATTAGTATATCACGTAATTTTGCTCTTACTGCATGTGTGCTTACTAAATACTCTCTCAGATCCTCCTTAAACTTTCTATAACAAATTCACATCACACAAAGCTCTCTTAAAAATTATTTGTATACACAGTAGCACATTTACTATTCTGAACTAAATGTTTCTAAAGCAAATTGTGTGCTGCTGCTTTCAAGCATTTTTGAAGCTTTTGGACTGAGAAGGTACTTACTGTGATGCTTTCGGAATTCTGCCTATTTTAAGCTAATGTAAAATGACCAAAGTACAGTGGTCAGGTAGAGTTAGTCTTCCTGACTGAGTCTGTCTTCCTAAGACTCTCCTATAGCTGACTATCTCCAGTCTGTCCAACTGTAAATAGTCCATTGTGGTCAAGAAGTAAATACTATAGTCCACATCCTTTATGTACTGCCTTGGCTGACTGGATAAATTTCCCAGAACTTTAACTAAAATAGATAATAGGCTGCATTGTATTTTCATCTTCTAGTGGAGTTTTTGCTTGGCCTGCTTAACTAACTCTCACCCTCTCTTGCTGCAGTGCAACATGTTTAACTTTTGCTTCTGTCCCATTTCACCCATCTTGCAGGAACCAGGAGGGGTTGGGACCCATAGTTCATGATCGAAAATCTCAGACATTGCCTGTTTCCCGTAACAGAACAGGGATGATGCATGCCAGATTACAGCAGCTGAGCAGCCTGGATAACTCTCTCACATTTAGCCACAGTAAGTTCCATGACATAACACCTGAAATCTCATCCAGTACCACAACACCAGAGGCAGGTCGAAACCCACACCAGAGCATGTCATGGACTTTATTTTTCAAGGTCAAGCACCAACATGAATTCCTTTCACAGCTGAGTGGAAGTACCAAATGATGACACAATGTGGAACATGGTTAACTACAGCATTTTAACATTCTATATTCAAAATTTTGTATACGCTGGTATTTGATGTATACTACTTCAAATTTATGCACTCTGTGGTGTTCATCTTGAACAACGTTTTCAACTGCCATTGAGAACTTTCATTATACTCTTTCTCAAGAACATTTTGAAAACGGTGAAATGTGCTTGGTTGATCATGTGACCATGTTTTGGCATAAAGTTTTTAAGGGGAAATACTCTGAAGTAGCATAAAAGTACTGTGAAAGTCCATGATTTAGTTTGGATGTGAAGAAGCACCCAGTAATGAAGTGACTTTTTCTGTGTTTTCAGTGTGAGAAAAATATCAAGTTTGCTTGGAATTTCTGTAGACAATGGTAAGACAATCAGGTTGAAGTCAGCTTCTGTTGGAATTCTTGAAATGAAATCTAGATTTAAGTAATCTTTGGAAATATTTCAGCTGCATCATTAAAAATATCACTTGACTTTTGTGAAGCTTCACGGTATTCAAGAATGGGCAGCTTGCTGAAATAATAAAGCCCACATTAACTGTGTACTGCCTCAATACTTTTAACAAATGCATCTATTTTTCTGGAAATTAGTAGTGAGCTGGTTTAAGTCTTGGATACTCTTTCTTCATTCTAGCCTGTTTTTAAGGCTATAATCTAGCAGTGTATTCCCCATTTTTCAAATTTTCCAAAACGGAAAGCTCACCCAGACCAGACACAGAAAAGATTGACAGATTGACAGATCTTTCTCAAAAATACCTCACAGAATCCCCAGAATTATTCTCCAGAAGACTTCTATCCCTGAGTTCAATTTTTTTTAGGTGGGGGTGAAGAGATTTTCCAATACACTTTTTAAATATGGACATGGCACTGCTGCATGCAGATTGATTTGACTGAACACTGTCTTTGTGAAATCGGAAGTAATTTCCACTCAAGCAAAGTGGGGGGGGGGATTTCCCCCTCCATCTGGAATTCCCACACCACCTGCTTTGGAGGGCCCCAGGAGCAGCAGACGGAAGGCAGAAAACCCCTATTCCACAAGTGGAACTTAGGACCAAAATCATCATATTTGTTCTATTTTAAAACCCTCATGTCAAATGCCATTTTGAGCACAGACATTTAAAGAGCACTTCAGGAATTTGGTTGGGACAATTTTTGAGAAGGAAGGTATTCAGGGGGGAAATGGGTGCATGCAAATCCTGCTGTGTCTCTGCTTGAGCCTTAGGAGATCCTTAGATTTCTTCTTCTTGTAGCCATATTTCTCAGTTTGCCAAAATTCCTTTGCCATCCACCTGATGTTTCAATGACGGTTCTTCTCTGCTGCTTCCTTTAATGTACAGCAGGGCTGTGGAACCTTTGGCATTCCAGATGTTTATGAACTACCCATCAGCCCTAGCAAACATTCCCAAATGGGATCTGTAGTTCAGCAACATCTGGAGGGGCAAAGGTATTAAAGGGTCACCTTATTCCTAAGCGTAGGTTGATCAATGCTTCATATTTCTGGGAATAAAATTTGATTTTAAATTTTGCTAATTGGTATTTTCTCCCCTTTAAAATGACTATACCTATTTCTTAGCATCTTATTTACTGATATTATGCTCCCCTGGAGTAATATGTCATTAAATATTTAAACAAATAACTCGTTTCAATTGTGCTTTTATGAAGGTAGGAAATAATGGTGTTCAGTTAGGGAAATACAAGAGATATGTACATTTCTAACATACCTAGTCTAGCTTTTTATTGGTTTTGCAATACAGTTTTAGTGCAAATTCAGTTGACTGTATATGAGCAAAAAATCCAGAAATTAAGTGTTCTAACAAAGTGGAGATACAGGAATAAAAGGTAAAGGGTTAGCTGCACTAAGTTGCTTGAGTTTGCAGTGATATTAGATGCTGCTTTGTGAGGTGTCTAATGCAACATCAAGCTGGATCAGTTTCAGTTAATGCAGTCTGATGATATGGACAGGATACTTGCAATGATGTGCCTAACTACCTATTCGTTAGATCCTTAGCCATCCTGGCTTATTAAAACTAGCTGGGGTGAGCTGACTGAATGGGTCAGAGGTGCAGTAAATACATCTTTGTGTGATAGGGTGGTGCCCACTCCCTTTAAAGAGGTGGTGGTGTATCCACTCCTCAAAAAGCCCAATGGAGTGCAATAACTGTAGACCAGTCATCAGCGCTCCTTTCTTGGCAAAGGTGGTAGAGAAGGTGGTTGTGGAGCAACTGCAGGTGTTCCTGGATGAGCCTGATCATCTAGATCCAATCTGGTTCAGACCTGGTTTCAGAACTGAATCAGCCTTGGTTGTCCTGATGGATGCCCTTCATCACAAAAGGGGACAGGAGAGTGCAACTCTTTTACTTCTGCTTGATCTCTCAACAGCCTTTGATACCATTGGCCATGTTATTCTCCTGGATTGATTTAGTGAGATGAGCATCCGTGGCATAGTATTACAATGGTTCCGTTTATATATTCAGATAAGAAGGAAAGTAAATGCACTTGTGAGCCCATTGTATGCAACCATGAAGGAGATTGCCCACTGCATCTCTCAGAGATGCATGCTGGGGACTTCTTTCCTTCTGTCTGTGTTGCAAATGATTAGAGCATTTAAAGACTCCTGATGCAGCAGAATTATCTGCCTTTAGAGGAGGCTAACAGTTGTCTGTCTGCATGAGTCTGCTCAGGACTTGTCACCTTCCAGCAAGCAGGCATATCCTAGAATGAGGACTCATTAAGAAACACATGGATTGTGTTTTTTGAAGGTGGGTAATTCTTAATCTTACATTCTTAGTATGAGAGTAAAACTTTTTGATATGCTTTCAATTTTAAATCATGAAAAAATGTGCTTCAGCTATCAGAAGTCTGGAAAAGAACTGTCCAAGACCAAACTGAATGGGTCTCAGAATTTTTGAAAATTATTTTTCAGTTGTCACTTACCTAGGCTAATTCCGCCTATGTGTAGGCCACAGGTCTGGGATACAATTGGAATATTACTGTAACTCATTTGTTATTTATGTACTCTCAGCCCTTACTTTTTGCTTCAAGCTATCTGAAACATAAAGCAATCATTTACACGACCCAAGCTTGCAAATATGTGCACATGTTATATACCTGCAACTGCAGCATTCCTGTAAGACACATAAGAATTCCAGCTTTGCTACTATTTGATTAGTAGTGTTGGTATTAAAAGGTTGGAGTTTTGTCAAAGTCTGGTACAGAGTTCAAAGTAACAACTGCCTCAAATTTCCACAGGTTATGGCCATTCAGAAGCAGATGTCCTTCACCAATCTTTACTTGAAGCCAACATTGCCACTGAAGTTTGCCTTACAATTCTGGACACTTTATCTTTATTCACAATGGCATTCAAGGTATGTGCTTAGATACCTGTATAGTTAGGCCTAGCCATAGTTTTTATCCAGAGGTAGCCAACATAGTGCTCTCCAGATGCTGTTGGACTCCAACTCCCATCAGCCCCAGCCAGCAATACTTATGATCAGGGATGACAACATCTGGAGTACAGGCAGCAACCAATTTGTGCGAAGGTTACATCCCAATGCACCACACACTTATTTGAAATCATGTATAATCAGAACACCCATTGAAAAACTCTTCAAACAACCCCTGTTTGTGATGTTTCCGGGTCACCTCTGAGTTTGACACAATGTGTATAGTCACGCTCGTGCTCGTTCATCAAGCACTTTAAGCATCACCACTGCGGTTGGGTCCCACCCAGTTGGGAATCACTGTGGTATGTCCCAATCCAGTGGGCTTCACCGTCCACTGCAACAAATAGAACGATTGGTCTTACCTGAAGAGTAGATTTGTAAGGTGACAAACAGATGAAAACACCAGAGCCCTCCCTGCTGTGGTTTGCAGTTGTGCTAATTTCAGACTGCTGTCAGACTGCTTTACTTAAGGGTTCCCTTTGTTCCTATGTTTAAGGGGTTATGTTATTTATTTTGGCGGCATGTCATCAGCTGGGGGGAGGTAGGCAGGTACATTCAGATTTCTTTTCTATGTACATACATCGATTACTGCTGCTTGGTGAGCCTGAAAATCTGAGGAGATTAAGCCTGCCTCCCACAAGTCTGTGCTCCTGCCTCCATCACTTGATTACCCAATCAAGTGTCTTCATTGTCCATGTTACCAGTCTGCAATTCAAGTAAGACCAATAATTCTTTCCCAGATGTTTGTGTGCAGATAGTCAAAAGGGAAGCATTCCATTAACAAGTCTATAAGGTTTATAATGGCGTTTGAGGCCTTAAAGTAATTCATCTGTATAGGTATCAAAATATAATTCTCTTAATTTTAAGAATCAGCTCCTGATGGATCATGGGCATAATCCTCTAATGAAAAAAGTATTCGATGTGTACCTTTGCTTTCTGCAAAAAAATCAGTCAGAAACTGCATTAAAAAATGTCTTCAATGCCTTAAGATCACTAATTTTTAAGGTAAGTAGTCTTCAATTTATAACTTCTTCTCTCTGTATGTTATATTGATTGAGGGTGGTGGTTCTATTTTGTTACTTATATGCTGCCTCTAAATGTAGAGAGCCCAGGGCAGGGTATTGCTTTTCTCCAGACAGCATATCTCTTTGTTCAGTCAGAGTATATATTTCTGAAACTGAGTGAAGGAGGACTCTGTTGTGTTCATGGAGCTTTAGCTTGGGAACTAGATGCCAGGTTAATTGCTTTTTTGAATTTGGACAAGTCATTGTCTTGTTGAGTAGACTGACATTCCAGTCCAACCAGTATAAAGAAGCAGGGTCCCAAATCCCTTGATAGAACAGGTGGACCCATTAACTGAACAGGCCACTGTATGTTCAGAACCCAGAACTGGATTACCAACAAGTGCTAGTCCGGTATGTAAACATAGTGTTCGGCCATTCAGTTTTACAGTGGTTACTTCCGGGGGTCATGGAAGAGATTAGAATGTGGGCCATATGGTCCACCCTTTAAAACAGGTGACAAAGTCACAATTGCTTTCTTTTTGGGAAATTGAGCTGCAGATCTGAAATCTGACAGCCCTGAAACACTGAAATCCTGCCGAAGCTGTGGTCTTATTTTGAGACAACAACTACCTTCTGTCAGGCTGTCAATATATATTTTCTAGTCACTTTAAGGGTGAAGCTTTACAAAGTTGCAAATTTCTGCACAGACCACGAATTACTGGATTTGTGAGGTAGGCAAGCTAGCAATCTCTTTGTACACTTATTTGCAAAGCTGATTTTGGGACCCGTAAACAAACGGATGCACATATCTATATCAAGGGTGTTTGTTTTCAGTGACCCTTTCTAGTGTGTTACAAATTAAACAGCCAACTCCCATGTGACTTTTTTTGAACACTTTGCTATTTGAAACTTGTTACCTGATGCTTTCATTTTATCCTACCTTTTAAAGAGTAAATGTTTCTGTGTGTTCTACAGTTTCCTTCTACATTTTATGAAGGAAGGGCTGACATGTGTTCTTCACTGTGCTATGAAATTTTGAAGTGCTGCAATTCCAAACTGAGCTCAATACGAACAGAAGCATCACAGCTCCTTTATTTCTTGATGAGGAATAATTTTGATTACACAGGAAAGAGATCGTTTGTGAGGACACACCTACAAGTCAGTACAGTTTGTTTTTATGTATTTAAGTGGTTTTAAGGAGATGAAATGCTGACCTTTTCTGGTACCATGTCTTAAAGACTGGATTGTGTGTACTTAGCAACATAATCTTACAACAGACTGCAGTGTGTCGAGCAGCACAGACACACTGTAAGTTATGTGTGATAATAAATGCTGCAAGCCCAGCAGCTATGTGAAAAGGTCACCCTTGCTGCTGCACTCTCTATGTGTACTTCCTATACACAAATTTTGGAACAAGTAGCTGATGTTTCTAGATATTCAAACTCATGCCCTATTGTATCACTGCAGTTTTAATGCAAATTATTCACATACAGGTTTGCATTTCCCCCAGAAGAGTCTACAAATCTAAAAAAAAAATTGTATTTGTTTACTTACACAAAGTTACAGGCTGCTTAATATTTAGGAAAGTTCCAAAACTGTATACAGAATTTATAATACATACAATATAAACCCCAACCTGAAATCTTCAAGATTTTTGTTTCTGCCTCTTTACAAGGTTATCATTTCTGTGAGTCAGCTGATTGCAGATGTTGTCGGAATTGGTGGAACCAGATTTCAGCAGTCTCTTTCCATCATCAATAACTGTGCTAACAGTGACAGACTTACTAAGGTTTGTAGTAGGCTTTTTCCATTTCATTTTGAAATTATAAAGAAGGGTCTGGATCATCAGTTTCATTCCCATGGCATTGATGCTAAAACCTCAACATGTAAACAGCCCGTATGGATCAACCATAAAAAGGTTATAGTCATGTATAAGCAGAGAACAAAATGTACAGAAATGCTGTAGAATGAAAAATACAGAAGCAGTCACAAAAGGGACCTTGATGAAGTCTTATTTGAAAGTGCCAAAAATGCCAAGTTGTTCTTGATGCTTGAGAGAAAAAGGAAAATCTCTGTAAAATCTTTTCAGATCACAATAGTCCATGTTTGAGACACTAGTTTAAATATTCATTGTATAATATAAGTACATACAAAATTAGCTTTTAAAATAGTTCCATTTAAGAGTTGTTTTACTTTGAAGGAAACAATGTAACATTAACAGGAGTAGATGCAACTAATAGCCAAGACCATGTTCATGCGGTTAGGATTCTGAGGAACAGTCCACACAACTTTACTCTTCTTTCATACTACTTGATTATTCCTAAAGGAATTTCAAGCAATAGGTCACTAAGTGGATAGGTACAGTTTAGCTTCCCCTTGTTGAGCTCATTTTGCATATCTTGCCGCTGTTTTCACATTACAGCACACGACATTTCCTTCCGATGTCAAGGATTTGACAAAACGCATCCGTACAGTCCTAATGGCTACAGCACAAATGAAGGAGCATGAGAATGATCCAGAAATGCTTGTGGATCTTCAGTACAGTTTGGCAAAGTCTTATGCCAGTACACCTGAACTCAGGAAGACATGGTTGGATAGCATGGCAAGAATTCATGTTAAAAATGGAGATCTTTCAGAGGTAAGCAAGACAGAAAGTACTCCACTGGTTTTTGATGATATGGCAATACTGTTCTTAAAGTTCAGAATAATTCTATAAATCTATCACACACATATTGAAGAGGTTGGAGAAAAATGTGCCAACAGAAATTAGAAAGAATTGCTGTGCTGCTCCAACGTTTTTAGTTTTATTCAAGATATACAGTAAGCCCACAACTTATGCAGGGGTTACATTCCAGGGATTGTGCCTAAAGCCAAAATTGCATATAGTCAAAATATAATGGGTACAATGGTAGATGGGATTGCCAAAGTTGTGTTTTTTTAAATTGCCAAGCATGTAAAGCTGAATGTTGCAGGCTTGCTGTATACAGAACTTAGTCACAACAAAAATTGTGTAGTAATGGTTGCTATTGTTTGTATTTTAGGCGGCAATGTGTTATGTCCACGTAACAGCTCTGGTGGCAGAGTACCTTCTCCGAAAAGGTATGTATCATGCACCTACTCCATTGTTGTTGGGATATTTTAAACTGCTGCTTAAGTGGTTATATACCAGTCTGCTTTATAGTTTGTGCATTTATGTTTTGTCTAGCCAGTTGTAGTTATGCATATTGTGTATTGCCCTCGCATCTATGTGGATAAAGGTCCAAAAATAGTTTAATAAATAACAATTAAATTAATATTCTTTCTATTTAAAAAATAGCAATAAAACATTTAAAGAAATATCTTCAGAAAAGACTGTTACAGAAAGGAAAATCCAATGTAATCTCATCACTGTCACTCAGAATGTTTGTTTCCTATAGTTTTATCATTGCCTTCCTCCAAAAAGCTTAGGGTTCTCTTCTCCTCCCTCCTCCTTTTATTCTCACAACAATCTTGTCCGTGCAGTGATTGCATGGTAATAGTTGATCAGTGGACCGCTCTATTGCACTGGTGAGCCTTTTAAACATATCAGCATCACAGGATGTACCATCAGAAAAAACAGCTTCTTTACTTATCTATATTGTCTAAAGACCTCCATACAGTTTTTCTGTTTGCTATGAAGGTACCTCACTTCTATTTTGCCACACTGGGTTACTGAAGATAATTATATCTAATGCCAGCCCTGAATAGTCATTAGTAACCATGTGGAAGAGGCCCTCCTGTTACCCAAGTTTCCATCTTAGGTTTTGAAGCAACCAAGGTTGTGAAAATAGACATGCTTACTATTAACTTGCAATCAGTAGAATTTTGTCCTATGGTTCAGAAACCCAAGAGCATGGTTTCTGATTATTCAAGTCTTTACTAAAACACTATACCGTTTAAGAATAAAATCCAAACCTGCTGCTGTTGACCCCCTGCATAGTGGTGCTACTGCCACATGGCAGTGCTACAGCCTAGCCACTGGCAGTGGCAGTGGCAGCAGAAGATTTGCAGTGGGGCAGAGGGTGGATCAGGACTTTGGGACTGGCTGTAAGAGCAGCTTGGGATCCAACAGATTCCAGGCTGGCTCAGGCCTGCCCTTGAATGCCCCATTTGGGGACTGTATGCTGGCAAGGATACTGCCAGTTTGCCCTCCGCCTACACATTCAGCAGGCAGAAAGGGGTGGGGGCTGCTCCAGCATAGTGGCACAAGCACTACTCAGTTGGCAAGAGGAAACCAGCTGAGACTGCAGAAGTTAGTGAAGAGATGTCTCTACTCAATCCAATACCTCCCCCCAAACCAAGCATAACTTGAAATTAGATTTATTCACTGCAACTTTAAGATTGTTAATTTCTTTCATGCATTTGTGGGTTTTGCTGTTCCTCTCTTCCGTTGATCTACTTCAAGAGTGTTGTTTGCATTTTCCCCATCCAATATAAATAGGAATGTTTAAACAAGGCTGTATAAGCTTCAGAGTAATCACTCCAAATATAGATGAAGAGGCTTCTATGATGGAAGATGTTGGGATGCAAGATGTTCACTTTAATGAAGTATGTAAACTTAATTCATATTTATTTCTGTATCATCATAATACTAATTTATTTTTTATTGAATTCTAAAATGTCTTGCTTGCTGTCTAACCCGAAGAGTTCATAACACATTGAAAATATTTTTAACCCATGGAAACACAACAAAATAATAAATAGCATACACCATTACTCACTTTATAGCATGTTAAGACAAAGAGGCCAAGTTATGCTGGAGATGCTATAAAAGCAAGGCATAAGTTCAGGGGAGAGCCTGGGGAGAGAGCATTGAGGAACCTTGGACCTGGCAATTAAATGTTAACCAGATGGGATTTCCACAGAACCCTTTAGAATAGTGTGACACTGCAGACTGTAGGAAGAACGGAGAATTGGTGAAAATTGCCTCTCCCCTTCCACTGTCAGGAGCCTTTGCTGGATCAGAAACACACTGTACTGGAAATTAATCCTTTTTTATGCTGCTTGAGAAAAATAAAATTTGATTGCTCCAGATTAGTCTCTATCCACATGTGTATGCTTTTCTTTCTGTAACTAGGATGTACTGATGGAGTTGTTAGAACAGTGTGCAGATGGGCTGTGGAAGGCTGAACGTTATGAACTGATTGCTGACATCTATAAACTTATAATTCCTATTTATGAAAAGCGGAGAGATTTTGAGGTATTTGATACAAATCTATTTATGCTATAATGATTTCATTTGATACTTGTTAATGCTGTGGGATGTTGAAATAGGTAAAGTTACAGCAAAGTCTCACTGAAAGTTGTGAGGATTCATTTGATTGCAACTAACTTCAAAATGCTTGGGGGTTTTTTACCTATAAAACTTTATAAGGCTTGGGACCCCATTACCTTATGGAGCCTCTTTTCCCCTATGAATCTGGCCAGCTCTTCAGATCAGCTTTGGAGTCCCTTCTCCAAGTACCTCTTCTAAGGCAGCTGCAGAGAGTGGCTACATAAGAAAGATCCTTTTCTGAAGTGGTTCCCATTTTTGGAATGCTGTTGACAAGGAGATGCAGCAAGCCCTTAGTCCACCATCTTTTTGGAACCAGGCTAAGACTTCTTTAGATTCCAAGGCACTGGAAATTTTGATATCTGCATCCTGCTCATTCAATGGATGGTTAGCTGTTTACTGGTTTACAGTGATAATAATGTTATGGTAGGATATGTGTATACTTGGGGGAATGTTCACTTTTAGTTACCATTCTTGCATGTTTTTAATATATATTTACTACTAAAGTCAACTTCAAATATAAGGTGACACCTGAAAAAGTAATCATAACCTGTTCCATTGCTTTCAGTGGTACTTAGTTATCCCCAATTTCAGCTAAGTTGAGACAATTGGGTTTTCCAAGCCGTTAAGTACTGTATTATTTTGATACAGTTTGCTAACAATATATAAAAGATTGTATGTTTTTTATTCTGTATTGTGTTGTTCAGAATATACTAAATATCTCAGTGCCACCATTTACCAAAACGTGTTTTCCCATTTTTTTTTAGAGGCTAGCTCATTTGTATGACACATTGCATCGGGCGTACAGCAAAGTTACAGAAGTTATGCATACAGGAAAAAGATTGTTGGGAACCTATTTCAGAGTTGCATTTTTTGGACAGGTGAGCATTGTCCAGTGCCTTTCCTGAACTTTAACTTAGCATATGAAAAATTGCAATTTTTTGGCAATGTATTCTTTTTTACAGCATGCGTTAACTGCATTGTATATTTCTACTTGCATGTATTTGAAACTAATGAACTATTGAACTAATAACTGTTTTCTGAATGAGAAATTTCTTCAGTAAACTTTCTTCTTTTCCTTTTTTCCTTTTTCTATTACTTTCTTAAGGCAGCGGTAAGTTTTTCAATAATAGCCATTCATAGCTATTACTTAAACACTGCCTTTGGTGTTTTTATATATTATGTTGGTTCACTTTCTGATCTATATTATCTTGCTTTAAAATATTAATATATTTAGTTCCACTTGCAGAAGAAAACTGCACAGGTTCAATCTTTGTTCTGCATGCTTATACAAAGAATCAAACTTTTTCACTTTTATATGTTATTTCATAGTGGCAAAATACAGTGACTGCAGGATGTGTGTGTGTGTGTGACATGAGCATGTGTATTCAATGGAGGAAACACAGCTTTAGATAGAAATAGTTGATCAAAAAAAATATTCAGTCAGGGCACTGAATTGTACAATTTGAGTGATATAACATTCCATTTATTCTATTGTCTCTTATGACTGTAGCAATACCAGTTTACAGACAGTGAAACAGATGTGGAGGTAATTACAGAAACTGCTGTCCAAAACAAGCAATGCAGTAAAAACTACTGCATATAAGCTTAGTTTGTTGTGGGTATTTTTGTCAAGTCTAGTTTGCGTTTATACATGCTATGTTGTGATCCTTGCACTACATTGTCCATTTCATCTTCAGATAGGAATATTTATTTTTGCAACTTAAAACATTAACTCAGATCTGACATTCTGTATGAAAGCAGACACCTGTTTCACCTTCCATGGGACCTATTTTGGTTGTGTTTTGGGCTTCAAAGTTAATTATAAAATAGGATTATATTAAAATTTATCTAGATAAGATGGGTTTATTTGTATAGAACACTTGGCCATATTTTGTTCAAAATAACACGGCTTTCTCAGAGGACTACCATATTGGCATGTGAAACAGGCATGTGAACAATGAGTATGGAAATAGAGTGCTGTACCCTCAAAACATTAAAGTTGACGTATCATATAATTTACAGCATTCCCTCAATAATATTGTAATAATTTTCAATGCATCCATACTATAATAGCTGTTTTGCTCTCCTTACCTTGATTTTTCAATATCACTTTTTTCTTTTTCTTTTTGCTTGCAACCTTTGTGTTATACATTGACCTTGCTTTAATTATTAGGAGTCATTCTTTTTTGGACCTTTGTTTGTTTAGAACTTAACTGTTGTTATTGGTTTTTCTTTTCTAAAGGGATTTTTTGAAGATGAAGATGGAAAAGAATATATATACAAAGAGCCTAAACTCACATGCCTTTCAGAGATTTCCCAGAGGCTACAAAAACTCTACTCAGATAAGTTTGGATCTGAAAATGTCAGGATGATCCAGGACTCTGGAAAAGTAGGACTTAACTAATAATATACAACTGATTTATATATAAATTAACATGAGCTCAAATCAAAATTTTCTTTCTAGCCTGCCAGTTCTTAAGCATAGTAAAATGTGGTTCCACTAAGGATGATCATCTACTTGTGCAGTACAAAAAATACCAAATGAATGAAGCAAGAAGGGCCTTGGTGGCATACATTGATAATTTTTATATTGAAGGCACCATAAGAGTTTTAAAATTTTATTAATGATGATCAGCGTATTAGCTTGTAACCTTTTAATAATGTAACTTTTAAATAATTGCATATTTTCATAGTTGAGATTTTAATTCTCTCAAATTCTTTTAAGGTAAATCCTAAGGATTTGGATTCAAAATATGCCTATATTCAAGTTACTCATGTAGTTCCATACTTTGAGGAAAAGGAACTACAAGAGAGAAAAACAGAATTTGAAAGAAATCACAACATCCGTCGCTTTATGTTTGAGATGCCTTTTACTCAGATGGGCAAAAGAAGAGGGGGAGTGGAGGAACAATGTAAACGACGCACCATTCTTACAGGTACTAGGTCAAAATTTGCAGTTCTTTGGAACAGTACTTTGATTTCTAAAAACCAAAAACCAAAAGAGAGCACTTGACACCTTTCATTGATGTTTTTTGCCTATAGCACCTGTAACGTGCTTCCATTTAATCCAAAAAAGCCACAGAGAAATCTGAGTCTTTGCTAAATCCTGCATGTTTTGGGTCCTAATAACCTATCGGAGCCTAACTGTTCAGCAGGAAACTAACCTATAACTAACAACTAACCAAGTTAAAGCTATTTCATGCAGTTTCATGCAGTACACTCACATTTTGTACACGTAAAGTGTTAATAAAATTAATGTTTTGCAGTCACGTGAACTATACTGCTATACTTTCTGGGGAGCTGGAATTGACATAAGGGTACACTCTGACAAATATGGGCTACCACAATATAATGTGTGAAACAAAGACACACAGATTGATGCTCTATCAGTACCTTGGATGTTACTGATGCAGTTTCTCTGGTCTGCCAGGAAGCTGTTTAACAGCAAGGTCACGTTTTAGAAACACTTGTAACTGTGATCCAACTCAAAGAGAAAGGTCTCGGGTGTATTTTAAAAGCTGTGTAGAAAGGGAGATATTTTATGTTCAGGGCAGTCGGCTGTAAAATTAGAGAGAGGTATTCACCTCTGGCAGCAGGTGCTCAGAAATAGGAGCTTCCCCATTCATTCCTCCTGAGCCATTCCCTTCTATTGAAGATCAGAGCTATGTGTGCCACAGGCTTGCCATATAACTAGTCTACTACCCTTAGGCTCACTGGAGTATGCTACCCCATTTTGTTTCATCCCTAAACTGGCCTAGTATGTACTGTTGCAGTCCCGTGAATAGCTAATAGATAGGTAGGTAGATATTTAAGTTGACTCAAACATTTATTGCCTCTCAATTGCCTTATGTTCATGCGCCAATATGTCAAGGCCAGGGTCCAGTTATTTTGCATGCTGACTCATGGCTACTCTTTGCACCAGGATTACTGGTAGCTTAAAGACTGACACTGCATGTGAACAACTGTTATTGCTAATAGCTAATCTCCTGGCAAAGAACCAAGTGGAAACAGTAGTGTTGTCATCCTTCTTTAGATAACAAAATGTGAATTACATAAACTAAACAAATAGAAAAGCATAGAAAGACCCATGCTTAATATTTTTCTAAGTTTTTCCCACCTGTTGGTTTACCCAGTTGATACTTAATCATTAGTCCTTTCTGGATAGAACAGCATGTAACTTTCATGGGCTAGCAGACAGTATTATGTATGTCCCACATAATGAAAAGATGCAGGCTAGTCTTCTTCTGCAGATCAGATTTTTTCCAGGGGCAAACAAAACAAAAGAAGCACAGTCTGCAGAGCAGGGGTAGCCAATGTAGTGCCTTCCAGATGTTTTGCACTAAACTCTTAGTATCCCAGACCACAGGCAATGAGAACTGGTGCTGATGGGAAATGTCGTTCCAAACATCTGGACACATCACATTGATTAGCCTTGCTCTATAGAATTATGCTATTAAAATATATGATTGTTTGTTTACAAGTCTACTTGCTCCCAAAATAAGAAGCATTGACTTGCAAGTTTCTTAATATTTCAAGATAGCATGAGTATAGTCGTGTAAACATAATTTCATTGTTTTCTTTCCCTAGCTATACATTGTTTTCCATATGTAAAGAAGCGGATTCCCATAATGTATCAACACCATACAGATTTAAACCCAATTGAAGTCGCTATTGATGAAATGAGTAAGAAGGTTGCTGAGCTCCGGCAACTTTGTTCATCACCTGAAGTAGATATGATCAAACTTCAGTTGAAGCTGCAGGGTAGTGTTAGCGTTCAGGTATGTTGATTAAATTGATTAAGGTGTGGAGTTTTCCTTTACCTTAAAATCGGCTAATAAGCTTCTTCCCACTTTAGAATTCTGTTTGTGTGTTTGTGTCACTCTGATAAAATAATATGCAGCGCCAACAATGTCCATTGAATAAGAGTGGTAGACTTTGAATTTGAGACTAAGTTTTACTCAGAATAGACCTATTGAAATTAATAGGCCTAACCTATTCATGTCCATTTATTTCTGTAGGTCTGTTCTGAGTAAAACGTAGTTGAAAAGCACCACAGGTTCAACACTGCGATCACTTGAGCAACTTGTTAATTCTCAACCTTATTTCACAGGAAGCCCTTTCATTTGTAGTTCTGTTTGGGTGTTATCCCTCATGAGATTAATGCATAAGCTTATAAATCACCTGAAGCAGGGCTTTGCTTGTAGAGCAAGCTGCTTACTACAGGTGTGCCCTCTGGCAAGCCCATGCACAGGGGAGAGCAGCCGGGTACACTTGCCCCAGGCCTTGGAGGATAAGGCTACTGGGGGGCGCCAGGGGCCTGCAATACCTACAGTCATGCCAGGAATGCCCTGTGCCTCCCAACTGACCAGGAACCTAATGGGTGAAACACGCATGTCTGTCCGTATGTACTGCAAGGCTTCGATAGTAAAATCTAGACCTGCATACAAGTGTGTAGCATCAGATCAAATTAGGTTTCGGCGCTGTGGTGACACATCTCATGGATAAGGCTCAGACAATCTCCTGCATGGATATGCCCTCCCATGCAGGGTTGGTGCCAGCAGGCACAACCCCACTCTTCCCTCATGGAGTAGTTAATCATATGAAGGATAATGCCTGTGCAGAGCTTCTGTCTAGTTAGTTACTTGTGTGCAACTTGTTCCTTTCATGGGTATGAACTCATGCACCAGAAGGGCAGGATAGGTAAAGGTTAAGGGACCCCTGACCATTAGGTCCAGTCGTGACCGACTCTGGGGTTGCGGCGCTCATCTCGCTTTACTGGCCAAGGGAGCCAGCGTACAGCTTCTGGGTCATGTGGCCAGCATCTGGCAAACCAGAGCAGTGCATGGAAATGCCATTTACCTTCCTGCTGGAGTGGTACCTATTGATCTACTTGCACTTTGACGTGCTAGGTTGGCAGGAGCAGGGACCGAGCAACGGGAGCTCACCCTGTCCTGTCACAGGGATTCGAACCGCCAACCTTCTGATCCTAGGCTCTATGGTTTAACCCACAGCGCCACCCACGTCCCTTATAAATGTTTTAATAAATACAGGCTATTTTTCAGAAATGTATTTGACTTGTGTATAGCCCTATTCAGAGGGATGAGCAAAACTGGTTTTAATATTATTGCGGGGGGGTGGGAACATAATTTTAACTGTTTATATATTTTTAGGTTAATGCTGGGCCATTGGCATATGCCAGAGCTTTTCTGGATGATACAAGCACCAAACGGTATCCAGACAATAAACTAAAGTTACTCAAGGAAGTTTTCAGGTAAAAAAATATGAAAGTTTATTAAGTTTCTTTTTGGAACTTTGAGATTAGAACTATTCTCAATATATTTCATTTTATTAAATTAAATTTATTTCAGACAATTTGTTGAAGCTTGTGGGCAGGCCTTAGAAGTAAATGAGCGGCTTATAAAAGAAGATCAGATAGAATATCAAGAAGGAATGAAGGCTAATTACAGAGAAATGGCAAAAGAACTCTCTGAAATCATGCATGAACAAGTATGTGCTGAACATTAAGTATTTGATTCTGGTCATCCTGTTTTGGTGGAGAAGAACCAAATCTTTTTCTTGGAATTCTTTGTTATTTAAGTATTTAATTCAGAGGATCCAATTCTTTAGTATATTCCTAACTGTAAATTGCTGTAAATTGCCAATAACAATTTACTGCTTTGAGGGTGGTGGTTGTTTTTTACACTCAAGTTTTTTTCTGTAAGCCACCTTAGGGGAAAGACAAGGTATAAATAAATGTGAAACAATTATAATATGTATTTTTATGACATTAAATAATATAATGATGCTGAAGGAAATGGGTTAAGACTTCCACCCTGGAATGTTTTATCTAAAGTTAATATTTATAGTAGATGTTAATGGATAATGCCCTTGAAGCATATGCTATGATTTATTAACTGCTGTAACAGAGTTATCTAACAATAAATCCTTTCATTTCTTCCATTCTGGTTAGTACAATGCAGACAATTTCATGAATTCAGTTGTATGGGAGATTTTTAAATAACAGAATTACAAAGAAAATCAGTTTAGTTGGCACATGAATCAGACTTAAATGCAGTAGCCTATCTTGCCTTAAGCCTGCTAGTTCTAATATGAAAAATGAGCACTTTTCTCTCCCTTTTTTCCATTCTTGTCCCCTAATAAAACAGCTTAATTGATTATTATACTATACATGGCGATGTAACACTAGAATATGGTCAGTCCACAAGTACACCATAATTTGCTTTGCTAAAAGAATGACTTCTGCTGTGACTGTGTTCCAACATTGCATGATGTGGGTGAATGTTCAAGAAGTAATAGATTTCTAACCATTCCTCTACAGCAAGGAGTGGGGAACCTCAGACTCAGGGGCTGCATGCCTCTGTATTTGACAGTTTGAACTCTCCCCAGGCTACTTACTTCTCTGAGCCTAAATATGCCCTAAATATTTTTGCCCGGCTAGAATGTGCCCTTGAACTCGGACAGTGCCTCTTGTTTGTCTGGACACAGTGTAGAGAAGAGGGGTGGGCAAATGCGAGTAGAAATTAGCCTACCACACCAAGATAAAATTAACATTAATTGCTCCACCCACTTTTGCCTCTGACTGCCCACCACAGGCTACTTTCCCCTGCCTAGAAGGCCCTTGAGCTAAAAAGGTTCCCCTTTCCTGTTTTACGGATTTAATTTCGATTTGAAGGTCATGTATTTTTCCATTGGAAAATGTAATCATAATGGAAGCAGCTCTTAAATACCAAGGAAACAGTCATTTTATGGAAATATAAGTGCATGGCTTGCATGTAAATTTGGTTGTACTACCTATTCTGCAAACATTGGAATGTCCATTTTGCTTTCTTAAATAAATGTTTCAGAGATATTTTTTTTTCCTGTTTAATACATTTTATAGAAATCTTAATGGGCATCTCTCTTTCTTCCTTCCCTTTCCCCCTATGCTGCTTTGAAAATGTGATCAGCTGGGATGGTAATACATTTTTAGTTTCTCTTTCGAGTTCTGAGTTTTGTTTAACTTCCTTTACACAATATATAATGTGGACTTTGTAGTGCAGAACTGAGGGGAGACTTAGGCTTTATTTCATTTTAATGTTGAATAGTCCATCGTTATGCATATCACTATTGCTTAACAGAATGTTTATCAGTCAAATAATAATGCTTTGCTACACTGCTTCTTACAAAACTAATAGGGCAATCAGATTTTTTTAAAAGAAGATGATCTAGTTTCTTGACAGAAGTCGTTAGAGAGGGGTGAATTTTAGCTAAACATCTTTCTTTGCTATTTTCAGAACCAGTCACAAAATTAAACATATATTAATTAAGAAGGTCATCTGACCTATATCTAACTTTTGTGTCACTATAGACTTGCTCCCTATCATAATTCCAATGATCTAGAAATACATTCCATTTAAATCAAGTTGGACTTTGCTTCCAAGTAGAGATGGGGGAGAAATTTAATCCTGATTGCATTTAAAACTGAATCTACCTAATTCCCACTTTTTGAAACAGTATGCAAACCAGAAAACAGCCATCCTTGGAAATTCACAGGCTTCCCAATTTTGTAATACAGTTCTCCTGCCAAGCAGTATGTAGAAAAATGCTTATTTGGTGAAAATAATATACAAAACTGCATTATATTAGAGAAAATATGCTTTGCAAGGGTATATGTGCTAGGCAGAATTGCATACTAAAATGTGTCCCCCCTACTTGCTGTATCTGAAGTTAGGTCCCTGTTCACATTTTAGCTAGAAGCCAAAGGACAAGCCCATGGTTACCCCACTCTTTTGAAAACCTTCTCCTCCCTCAACCATGTCTAAGGCATGTGTTTTTCTCTCTTTAAGATTACCGCTATGGAAGAAAAAGCCAGTGTAATGCCCAACTCGCTACACATTTTCAATGCCATTAGTGGGACACCAACAAGCACAACAGTTCATGGGATGCCCAGCTCTTCTTCAGTTGCATAAGAATTTTGTGACGGAAAGCGCTGCTCACCTTGGAACACAAGTGGATCTTTGAACATTTGCAAACTCAGGATGAAATCCAAATCTGAAAGAGGACTGTGAAGATACTAACAATTGAGCATGCTTAAATCTCTGGGTCAGTCAGGGATAAGGAAATAGTAAGAGGTAGATTTCTAAAACATATACTGATGGTGCACATATTTTTTATATTCTGCTGGCAATATTACAACACCCAACACAGAATTGTTCTGGGGAACTTAACTGGTTCTTCTGCTCTGATAATGGTATTCTAAAATAAATGGCACATTATAGGCAAGTGTTATGGAATGTAAGTTGGCAGACATAAACCATAAAAGTGTTCTTTGATATATGCACATACAAACTGATATAAAGTACAAACACTATTAGACTTAATAGGCACTAATTTGAGGGGTTAATGTAGGTAGAAGTAGTTTTTTGTACTGTTGACTATAACAGTTGTGCACCATTTTATACCTTGTTGGCATTTTGGAGAGCATATGAGCTTAAAATTGATCAAGCAGTTGCATCCAACCAAAGGTTACATATGTTACTAACTAACTATATATTAAGCAAGACATGTACATATTTGTTAATACAACTCATAAACCCTGTACATAAATGAAATGCATTTCTAAACATTTTTAATATTCATACCAGCTTTCATCCTTCTACAATTGTGATAAATTCATGTTCATTCCAAGTAAATGCTCTATTTTCTTTTACAGTTATTGTATATAAATACAGTAAGTGCAATATGAGGTTGTATACAGTTTCTATAACGTTATGCACTGTTTTTAAAAAGAATACATGATTTTTGCCAAAGTGATGGAGTATATAAGTGGTGATAAACTACTGTGGCTAAATGGTGATGTAATTTAAAGCTTTTGCTATATTGTTTTAAGACATGAATTAGTAATTTTATATTTGAGAAAGATAAAGGGTTTTAATTTTATTTAACTGGAATCACTGGCCTGCTGTAATTAAACATTATGTACTTCATCTATATTAAAAAGGAATTAATTTATGTAGAGTGTGGTTGGATCATTTTATTTTGCTGCTGTGTATTAAATCAATTTATGGAGGGTGTCACTGGGCTATGAGGTTGGTCTTAGGATGACAAGGCAGGAGCAAAATTCTTCAGGGCTCCCCATCGCTTTTCTGCTCCTGCCTGCAATGAGCAGATCACTTCTGTTTTTTCTGTCAGGTTTACTCACTTTTCTTTGCTATCTTTTCTTTCTTTGCCTTCTCCAAATCTCTTCTTGGCTCTGCTGATATCAGTTGCCCTTAATCTCCTTTCCTTTACTAGGGGGGAAAAAGGGAAGGAAGACAAAAATTATTGACCTCAGATTCCCTCTGTGTTCTGTTTTCCCGCCTTTTTTTGCACGCGCTTGCACACCCTTGCTTTGTTTGCTGGTGGATGGGGTTTTTTTGCCTGCTCTTTTGGGTCAGAAAGAGAGGAAGGCATACAGTGGTGCCCCGCAAGACGAATGCCTCGCAAAACGGAAAACCCGCTAGACGAAAGGGTTTTCTGTTTTGGAGGCGCTTCGCAAAACGAATTTCCCTATGGGCTTGCTTCGCAAGACGAAATGTCTTGCGAGTTTTTTCGACTTTTTTTCCCCTCCCCCCCTCTTTTTCTAAGCTGTTTATCCGCTAAGTTGATAAGCCGCTAAAAGCCGCTAAGCCGCTAATAGCGCTAATCCGCTAATCCGTCGATGGGCTTGCTTCGCAAGACGAAAAAACCGCTAGACGAAGAGAATCGCGGAACGGATTCTTTTCGTCTTGCGAGGCACCACTGTATTGGGTGAGACAACCTTTGAAGCAAAAGCAAAAGGGAAGCTCCTTTGCTTGGACTGAGGCCTCAGCCCCAGTCGCTCTAGAGCTCCATTTCTCCCAGTTTGTGGCCTCAGGGTTAGTCTCCTCATGACCTGCTGAGCTCTGTCTCCTCATGGTATTATGAGCTCCATACCTTCCTCCTGATATACTGAGCTTGGTAAGCTTTTGTCTTCCCAGGCTGCATGGCCATAAGCTCTTTTCCATGACAAGAGGTCCAACAGGCCCAGTTAGCCATGACCCTCACTGCCCTGGAAAGCTGTTCGGGGCAAAGGAGGAGGAGGATGAAGCCTTGGAGGCAGTGGCAGCATGCCAGCGGGAGGCAGGCCAGACAAACAGAGTTTGAATCAAGAAAGAGGCAACTGTTACAGGAGAGGTGAAGATCTTCCCAAACCTTCCTTGCCCACATGTGGACTTCCTCTTCCCCAGAGGCTTCTTCATTTCTCCCAGCTCAGGGGAGGGATGGTTTAAATTCACAGGATCCCTCCCAGCTTTTTGGCTTTTTCCTCATCTTCGGACTTCCTGAGGCAGTTTCTCCAATTTATGGCCCAAAAAAGAACAGCAGCGGCCTTCCAACTCCAATCCCATCCCCATAATAATAATAATAATAATAATAATAATAATAATCAGGTTTGCAGTTGACTCCCCACTTAATTGCTCTGTTGAATGAGACTTTGATTGCATCCATTGCCTCTGAGGGAGGAGAGTGAAGTGAAAGTGAGGTTACTGAGGAACTGCAATCCCACTGTCTGTTTCAGGATGTGAATCATATGTGGCTACTGTCCAGAGCCTCTAGATTTGAATTCCTCTCCTCAAGAAGCCCCCACCCCACCCCAGCTTATCTTGAGAGATTACTCTGCATTGCTTTGCCAAGTTCTCCTGGCTTAAAGATACACTGTGCAGTAGGGGGAAAAATAAGTATGAAAATTTGTATTGACTGACAGAGCACCAAACATCTCCTGCTGCCCTGCTCTGAAATAGCTGGGTTTGAGCAAAATGCTTCCATACTGCCCTCCTTTGCTAAGGGGACAAATGAAATTCTGCTATCTGGGCTGCCCTTGATTCACAGGACAAAGGCGGCTCTTAATTTGCAAAAGAAAGAGAAAGCCCAAGTCCCCGTCAACATTTTATCCTCAGCAAACAGGAAAAAGCTCTTTAGGGAATATTTGTTTCTATTGGATCCTAGAACTATAGGCAGATAGGATCCTAGAATGCAACAAAGACTCTCCTCCCTGAAAGAGAGGGGAGTGGTTGTGGGCGGGAGCCTGAACACTGCCCCTAGCAGGGGGCGTAGCCCCCTGCCTCCAGCTCACCTGGCTGGCGCTCACGGCCCCCCCCCCGGTGGCCGTCCAACCAGGTGCCATGGGGGGGCGTGTCCAGCAGCCTTGATGCTGCAGCGTCAGCCTCTCCCAGGGCAACACGGAAGAAGAGTCAGAACAGCCTATGTGCCTTATGGGGGGCCGCCACCGTTAGCTATGATAAAAGTTCTGAAGGAAGGCTTCCAGGATCCCGCTAGCACGCTGGGATCAATTTGAAAAGGGCATCTGGTCGGTGGCGGTCATCCCGTATGTTGAGAAGAAACCATTAGATTCTCATCGCATGGGTAAGCCGGACTTAAGAAGGGAGCCAAAGCGCAAGGTGTGTTGGAAATTCAATAAGGGGTCATGCCAAGGCAGTCTGGTAAGTATCCACACGAATGCGAGAGGTGTGCAGGGGTACACCCAGCTGCAGCATGTTACAAAGAGAAGCAGCCCTTTCGGGGAGGTCGGGGGTTCCACCATTCTAGCTCCAGAGGAGCCCCCGCAGCAGGGAACAGACGATAGGGACCCTCCGGGTCTAGCATTTTCACTGATCCAGCTCCCTCCTCTCCGCAACCTCTTGTCTAGCTATCCAGATGGAAGCGCAGCATCCTTTCGTTGGAAGGGTTTTGTCAGAGGGTTTCAGAATACCAGTAACCGACTCTTTAATTGCAAAGGATTTCCCCTAACCAGATGTCAGTAAGGGAAAGGCTTGAGGTTGCAGAAAAAGAAAATAGCTAAGGAAGTGGCCGCAGGGAGGGTGGCTGGTCCATTCGTACACCCCCCTATCCCAAACCTGCATATCTCGGCCCTTGGTATTGTACCCAAAAAGACCCATGGTGAGTTTAGATTAATCCACAACCTTTCTTACCCTAAGGGTCTCGCTCTCAGATGTCTCGCTTCCGGTGGCTAGCACCTGGAGCTCATGGGCTTCAGGTCAGGGATATTGGGGCTTTTGCCTAGTGTGCCACCCACCACGGATTACATTCTGCAATACCTTTCCCATCTTGACGATTTGGGACGGGACCCCAAAACTTTAAAGATACACGTAGTCGCCATCAGCTTCTTTGCTAGAGCCATGTTTTCCTCTGACCTGTGCAGTGACTTCCTGATCCGCAGAGCTATTGAGGTTTGGGGCAGGCTACAACCCCCCTAGAGCCGTAAGCCAATTTCTTACGGGCTGCTATCTCAGATACGCACAAAGCTTAGGTCAATCTGCTGGGCCAAGTTCGAGGCCCGCCTCTTTTCCGCAGCATATGCGATCGCCTTCTTTGGCGCCTTGAGGGTTGGTGAAGTGGTAGCCGAGGTTAACGCAAGTGGGAGGAACTGCAGTTGACCGAAGCTAGCATGACTGTGCGCATACGTCAATCCCAACCAGACCAGGCAGGTAGGGGTTCCCTCGTAAAACTTACAGCTTCAGCGCAGCGGGGCCCATGCCCGGTCAAAGACACTAGATGGTACCTTTACCTCAGACTGCCCGGTCCTGGCCTGGTCCTGGTTCACGAGGATGGGTCACCTTTGTTGAGACACCAATTCACAAGGGCACTCCGCAAAGTTATTGATGCCTGTGGTTCATCTTCCCAGGATTATGCAGCACACTCATTTAGGATTGGCGCCGCCTCAACAGCTGCACGCTTGGGCCTGCCAGTGGATAAGATTAAGGAAATGGGCCGGTGGAATCCGACGCTTATAAAGGCTACATTCGTTAGAATGCGCCCTGCTCCTTTACCTCTACTTATCCATAATTTTCTTTTCTTTTTCTTCTCTCTCCTTTATTTTCAGCCGTTCTCAGAAGTGTCTGGATTTGTGGCCATGGTATAGTCCATTGGCCCACGTACGGTCAGTTAGCTGTGGCCTCACCCCTAACCTCGGATTGCTACCTGGAGTGTGAGTTTCCTGGTTTTCGAGACGAGGCATTGCTTATGCCATTGCTGAGAGGGGGAGTTGACACGTTTGGCCCTCCTGATAGCCACCTGGAGTGCGAGTTTCCTGGTTTTCGTGACGAGGCATTGCTTATGCCATTGCTGAGAGGGAGAGTTGCCACGTTTGGCCCTCCTGACAGCCACCTGGAGTGTGAGTTTCCTGGTTTTCGTGACGAGGCATTGCTTATGCCATTGCTGAGAGGGAGAGTTGCCACGTTTGGCCCTCCTGACAGCCACCTGGAGTGCGAGTTTCCTGGTTTTCGTGACGAGGCATTGCTTATGCCATTGCTGAGAGGGAGAGTTGCCACGTTTGGCCCTCCTGGCAGCCATCTGGAGTGCGAGTTTCCTGGTTTTCGTGACGAGGCATTGCTTATGCCATTGCTGAGAAGGAGAGTTGCCACGTTTGGCCCTCCTGGCAGCCATCTGGAGTGCGAGTTTCCTGGTTTTCGTGACGAGGCATTGCTTATGCCATTGTTGAGAGGGAGAGTTACTGCGTTTGGCCCTCCTGACATCCTTATCAGCAGAAGAAGTGTGGACTTGTCGTGGCACATAAAGAGAGATTTGGATGAGGTGGCTGCCTTGTGTCCCGGAACAACAGTGTTCTGGTCCTCCTTCCTGAAGAGAATTGTGTGACGCAGTGTTCAGAACTGTATGGCCATTGAAAAATCCAGGAAACTCTTAAATTGTGCAATAGCCCGTTGGGTGCACTTTTTGTATGGCCGAGTCATTTATCATGACCGTATCCGGATCGGCGACCAAGCTTTATACCGGAATGACGGTGTCCACCTATCGGATCTGGGGAACGACAGTTGGTTACATAGTGTCAGCAAATGCATCTGGGATTGGTTACAGCTTTGAGGGTATTGGCGGCGAGCCTTTCGGCTCGGGTGGCGGTTAGGCATTGGAATAATGTGCTGTGGTGTGTCGAAGTGCTAGGTGTGGCCATCGCCTATGCCTTCAATGTTTAGGGGTATTCCGTTAAAGGAATCTGGCGGTCGTGTATTCTGTCCGATGCCTGCTTGGCGGGAGGCCATGGCACGACCCTCGGTGACAGCAGGGGTGAGCCTATAGTTGGATTAGCATCATCAGGTGATGAACCCCTGGTGAATAAACCCACTTGTTTCGCGATCCAATGCCTAAGCCAATACCTTTTCATTGCTGTAATCAATAAAGTTGTGGCCTTTTCTAGCCCATTAACCTTATATCACGTGTCCCTGTGTCTTCTTTTCACGTCGCGGTGGTCGGGTCCTCGAACCACAACCTGATTTGCCTGCAGCAGGAAACATAATCAACCAATCAGTACTCATTGTGTAAATAATGTATATAAAGCCTGAGGTTTGGGGGGCGGGATTCAATCACTGTTCCTATGAGCTGAAAGAAAGAGCATGAAATTAATACTTGACTGAGTATATTGAGAGCCTCAACTCATTTGCAACAAAACTGAAAGGAGAAGGAATTTAGATCCACCCCTTTCCTATAGACTGTTTGGGTGTGTTGTATCTCCCAGTCATCCCTCATCAATGACTGAAACCTCTTCTGCAGTGCCCACTAGTGTTACAGTTCATCGTCGTGTGCAAAGCCTCATCCCCGCCCCCCCCAAAAGGCACCTGGATCCTGCAGGAGGAAATCAGGATCAGACGCAGAAAAAGTGTATGTCCCCACAGGGCATGATCAATCGAGGGAGACTAGGAGGACCAGATAGCTGTGGGGGGGAAGTAAAGTACCATTTCCCTCCCTTGAGGCAGATCCCAATTTAAACTTTATTCTCAATAACTGCACAATTGTGTCCTACACTTTGACTACCATTGAAATACCTGTAAGGCTTAAATAGCTATGTAAAAGGTATGCCCAGTCTATTAAACAGCAACAAAGATACATCAGTGATGAGTTGTACCCTTCCCATGGTTTACCGTAGCCCCTAGCCTCATTTACACCCCAAAGTGAGCCTGCTGAGGCATGTTCTATCGTTTCCATAGAAAGTGGTGCCGAGTCCAGAAGAAATGGAATGGACTGTGTGCACTTCAAATTGCAAGAGAGGCAATAACACATTTAAATATGGGGCCCCAGCAACAGAAGAAGAGGAAAAGGTGCCCACTCCTCAGTGATTTCCAGCAGCTGGCCTTGTGGCGCCAAGACATCTGAGTGGAGAGATTTTAAAAAGATAGCTGGGTTGATACTGCTGACTTCTGGGTTTTGGAGTTGGGGGAGAGTCATTGAATCTTGCCCAGAAATAATGGGGGGGGGCGGGACTTTGTGCAAGCTCTAGAAAACGAGCACAACAGGGAAAAGGCTGGGTCTAGAACCTTTCTCTCTATTGTACTTGTGGTTTTTTTACTTAGAGGAACCTTTTTACATGGTTTTTAATTGTAAATTAAAACTTACACTCTTATCTTGCTGCATATAGACCAAGCCTGAGAGAAGTGTGGAAGAGAGCTCGTTATCCTTTGGCAAAGCATCCCATATTTAAATAGAACCCTTGCCTTTCAGGTTGCTGCTGATTCGGGTTTGAACATGCAGCCTTGCACCATTGCATGCATTTTGAATCTTAGCCATGCATAGACTGTGCTCACAACATGGGCGCCTCAGGGAGGTTCATGGGTAGGCCGATACCCAGTGTTCCTAGAAACCAGCACATCCACCCACCAATGGCGCTAATACATAGGACCTGTTTGTCCATCTAGCCCAGGATTGCCTGTTCTGACAGGAAGCAGGTCTCTTAAGGCCTTCGGCAGAGGTGTTTGCACAACACTTGCTAGAGTCATGATGGTTTCTTCTGTCACTGAAAGCAGTCTGTGCACACCCTGCCATTGACCCTGAAGCCGCAATGATGTTGTGCACCCTTTATGAATGGTGCACCAAACACACAGCATCCTGCTCTTTATGCATAAAGGGCAGATAACCCCATTCCAAAAGTATAAAATACAACCCAAGACTTATCAATACACATGCAGATACTGAAGTGGAATCTCCTTCTTCCTAATTTAACAGTTCAGTTACTCTTATCATTTGCTATTCTTGTCTAATCCTCTTCATATACAGTGGTACCTCAGGTTAAGTACTTAATTCATTCCGGAGGTCCGTACTTAACCTGAAACTGTTCTTAACCTGAAGCACCACTTTAGCTAATGGGGCCTCCTGCTGCTGCTGTTGTGCCACCAGAGCACAATTTCTGTTCTCATCCTGAAGCAAAGTTCTTAACCTCAGGTACCATTTCTGGGTTAGCAGAGTCTGTAACCTGAAGCGTATGTAACCCGAGGTACCACTGTATTTTAGAGATGATGATGATGATGATGATGATTAAAATTTGTATACCTCTTTATACCCATAGATCTCAGGTCAGTTCACAGGAGGGAGAGAGAGACCCCTATGTATGGGTGTGTGTCTGTGCGATGTTTAGGGTGCTTTTTGAAGATATTTTTACTTTGAATGTATCATTTGACTTCAATTATATTGGTTCTAAATATAATTTGAAGTTCTTGCTACACCAGGATTTTTGTAGTTTTGTTGCCTCTAATTTATATCTCACTATTTCAGCTAGTTCTGGGACGCAGGTGGCGCTGTGGGTTAAAGCCTCAGCGCCTAGGGCTTGCCGATCGAAAGGTCGGCGGTTCGAATCCCTGCGGCGGGGTGCGCTCCCGCTGCTCGGTCCCAGCGTCTGCCAACCTAGCAGTTCGAAAGCACCTCCGGGTGCAAGTAGATAAATAGGGACCGCTTACCAGCGGGAAGGTAAACGGCGTTTCCGTGTGCGGCTCTGGCTCGCCAGAGCAGCGATGTCACGCTGGCCACGTGACCCGGAAGTGTCTCCGGACAGCGCTGGCCCCTGGCCTCTTAAGTGAGATGGGCGCACAACCCCAGAGTCTGTCAAGACTGGCCCGTACGGGCAGGGGTACCTTTACCTTTTACCTTTACCTTTAAGAAGTGTGCATGCACACAAAAGCTCATACCAATAACAAACTTAGAGATGATGATGATGATGATGATGATGATGATGAAAATTTGTATACCTCTTTATACCCATAGATCTCAGGTCAGTTCACAGGAGGGAGAGAGAGACCCCTATGTATGGGTGTGTGTCTGTGCGATGTTTAGGGTGCTTTTTGAAGATATTTTTACTTTGAATGTATCATTTGACTTCAGTTATATTGGTTCTAAATATAATTTGAAATTCTTGCTACACCAGGATTTTTGTAGTTTTGTTGCCTCTAATTTATATCTCACTATTTCAGCTAGTTACAGGTAGGTAGCCGTGTTGGTCTGCCGTAGTCAAAACAAAATAAAAAAAAATCCTTCCAGTAGCACCTTAGAGACCAACTAAATTTGTTATTGGTATGAGCTTTTGTGTGCATGCACACTTCTTAGCTTACAATTAAAATCCATCACAATGACAGTGACAATCTCCTCATTTTACTGTTGATCATCTTGCCTACTATTTGCAGTTTCACTGACACATTTTAAGAATGGACACACCCTCCCAAGTGTTTCACATTTAGGCTGGCAGAACTGGTTTTGTGAGAGTTAACACCTAATATTTAGTTTCTCTAGCTTAGTTGTTTTGCGCACTGGAAAATATCCACCTAGTGGCAGAAGGTTTGTCTTGTCAACTGAGATGACACTGCATTCTGGAAGCAGCAGTCTTTGAAACAATATTTTAATCTATTTAGGTCACACAAGCGTAACGGAGAAAGAAATTTCTAATTCAGTTACTCTTATCATTTGCTATTCTTGACTAATCCTCTTCATATATTTTAGAGATGATGATGATTAAAATTTGTATACCTCTTTATACCCATAGATCTCAGGTCAGTTCACAGGAGAGAGTGGTAATCTTGCTGATCCCCATCCCCATTAGGAATGGGGAACCTGTGAGCCTCCAGATGTTGTTGGACACTGTTAGCATGGTCAGTGGTCAGAAATTGTGGAAGCTGCAATCCACCAACATCTGGATGGTGATAGTTTTTAATGTTTGAAGTTTTATTTTGTTTAATATTCTGTTGGGAGCTGCCCAGAGTGGCTGGGGAAATCAAGCCAGATGGGCGGGCTATAAAAAATAAACTACTACTACTACTACTATTAGTAGTAGTAGTAGTGCTCTCTGTAAGGAGAACTATGCTAACAGATCTCTGGCTTCAACCTAGAGCCAAAGGCTGTGCTCACACCATGCATTTAAAGCACATTGTCCCCCCCCCCCAAAAAAAAAAATCCTGGGAACTGGGATTTATCCCCCAGGACTACAATTCCCAGGACTGGGGGAAGTCAGGTGTTTTAAATGTACAGTCTGTGTGCATGCTGTGCAGCCTTAGCTCACACATGCACTATACAAAAGAGTTCCAATTCTGCTGACTGTAGGATCAGAGGGAGTGTATGGAACCTTTTTCAACCTAGATTATCTGAAAATACATTAGAATTTAAAGCTACATAACAGCTAAAGGGAATAAATTATACCTTCATAAGGTCTATGTTTGGAATGTAGGTAACACAGTCACTCAGGTTTGGCCAATACCTTTATAACCTTTGCCTGAATTTAACAGAGGTGACTCACATTGGTTGTGCTTTCATCTTCAGTAGTTAGGGATGTGTGAAACTGATTAAAATCCTTGCACCACCCCTTAGAATTTTGCAGATATTGTACCTGAATAGAAATCTCTGAATTTGCCTCATATTTCAAGGTAGGCAAAATCTGGCATTAAGTGGAAACCCACTGAGTTTCCCTTAGTCTTCTTGAAATTCCTCTGCTTCTCTCAACATTCCTTTGATGTTTTACTGAAGCAAGGAACCTCGTCCACAGCCACTTCCAGCCCAATTTGGTGTCAGTGATGTTTGTCTAGAAGGAGATACAATGTGAAACATTATCTTGCGCATAAGTTCTCTTCATATTCAGAATGTGGCAAGCACCTAAAGGCTGTCCCAAATCTAATGTGAGAAAAGCCATGTGAGCACAGATTAAAAACCCAGCACTGAAAACCACAGTACAGTGGTACCTCAGTTTTTGAACAGCTTAGTTCCCGAACAACTCAGAACCCAAGCACTGCAAACCTGGAAGTAAGTGTTCCGGTTTTCGAACTTTGCCTTGGAAGCCAAACGTGCTCCTGAGCTTCCATTTCTAATGTTGTGCAGCAAATTTAATTCCTTTTACCCTTAAGCAGCAAATTTAAGTTGTCAGAATCTACCAGTCACAGTTGCACGCAGGAACCGCCAGAAGACTAGAAAGAAATCCAAGACAGAAATGACACCACCAGGTGGGTCAGTAGCACTTACCTATGTTTGGTATATTTTTGTATGCCTTCCTCCTCCTCCTCCTCCTCCTCAAATCAGACTTGAGGTCAAGCCTTTTTCCTCCAACTAGGACGGTATAATTTAGATTACAACATAACTGTGGGCAGCTTCTGTTTAGAGGTGTTTAAAGTTTCACAGTGAATTCCAGTATGTCAAAACAAACACAACAGGGAGGGAGCCTGTTGCACTTGGAGCAGGGAGAAAAGGCCCAAATCCCTGTCCAGCTATAAATCTCTGTGATGTTGTTGTAGGCCGCTTACTAACATTCTTATCCTAATTCGCACTGTTTTAAAATAAAATGGGAAAATAGCACCGTGGGCCATCCTGAGCTCCTTGGAGCATGGGCAGGGACATAAATATACATAAATCTACCTGCGTTGTTAATAAATGTTTTCTGTTTTCACTTGATGTTGTATTTAACTGAAATATTGTTTTATTATGTTTTAGTGTTGTTCCCCACTCTGAGATTGTGTGAATAATGAAGAGCAGGTTACAAATAATATAAATGCATAAATAAATAGTAAGTAAGTAATTGCCTTTCTCCCTAGACTCCAGAGGGCTTTCCTAAACCTTTAGGAAGCATGAAGAGGAGGAAGGGATTTGTCTTCTTCAGTTGCTCCTATAAGGAGAGGGAGCCTTCCTTCCAGCACCCCCAGTTATCCCTACCAGAGCAATGGCAGTGAAGCAAGAATTCAGCATTTGCCATCGCCAGTATCATTAGTGTTGATCTGGATGAGGGTGGGGGATTTTTTTCCTGATCCTGTCCCTTGTCCCAGCGCTGGTTTCAGGCTGGTACAGGTTGCTTGGAGCTTCTTAGTATCCAGTGGACCAAAGCTCAGCTCTGTTTCACAGAGTCCCATTACTCACCATTTTAGCGCCCTATACTTGCTACCATTTGTGGATACACCACCAATAGTAGTGTTCCAGGTGCCTTGCTTTCTAATGATTGGTAGAAGGCAGTAGGTGAGCATGTATAGAGTATACTATTTTCTAACCTACTCCAGCAGCAATAATCAGGGAGTTAAAGCTGCATTCTTTCTATCCACTAGCTTGGAAATTATGTAAAAGAATCAATTAAAAAAATATCCTAAACCCCTATAAGAACAACTAAAAAAAAAAAGTTTCCTTTTCCTACTTTGAAATATTGGTGTAAATACAGAACAAAACTTGAGACCATCCAATTACTACAGGGCACAATTTATCTAATTATTTGTGGAAAATCAAGGCTATTAGTTCATAAGTTTTTTAAAAAAAAATAAGTTTTCAATCTGGCCTGGAAATAAAAGTTTATTGAAGATAAGATTTGAAACGTACTTTGGAATCATGATGCTTCTTATCTCTCTTTCAGTTTCTATCTAATTCTTCCAATAGAAACAGGATAACACCCATGATGATGAAGATTAGACCAATAAACAATTGTGGGTCTGTCCAGTCTGTTGTTTTACTGCAGGAGTTTGCAGCAACATCACTGATGCATTAAGACTACATTTGACGTGGATGTATACTGCATCCCGTTTCATCAGTTGTTCTGAGATA
Organism: Podarcis cretensis; assembly: GCF_951804945.1. NCBI lineage: Eukaryota > Metazoa > Chordata > Lepidosauria > Squamata > Lacertidae > Podarcis > Podarcis cretensis. The sequence goes on from NC_137173.1 coordinate 86,162,582, forward strand.
CTTCCTTAATGTTTTCACATTACTGCATCTACGTTCGCTTCACTATGATTCCATGCCACCATATTTTCATTTGTACACTTTTGCGTTTATGTTGGGATTGCTGTGCTAAACCATCCCTTCTTTCAGAGGGAAAAACCCTCCACAGAAATTCTGATATTTGGCACCAACAGAGTAAGTAGGTGGGGTGGCTACCTCATCAATATGTGGATATGTTTCCTTTTACCAGACAGCAAACTCATTTCCTTGAGCAGAAGGCTATCTCAAATTGTTAAACACAGAAGAAAAAGAGTCAAGGCAGGAGAAGGGAGCAGGGTTGCGATTTCAGTCTTGGACTTTTCCTAAGGCATGGGTGGGAAACATGTGGGGTCCGCTAAAGTTAAAGGTAAACTTTATTCATCTTTAGATAATAATCAGTTACCTGGTAGAAAAATGTCCCTATATCTCTGTTGGGTATATGCAACCTTGCATCCCTCCCATCAGTAAAGGGCAGAGTTGAGCCTAGCAGATAAGTCAATGAGAATACACTTTGTGGTTTCCCACTAAACACCTAAGCTCTCCCCCTTCCTTCTGCGCTCTCTCTCTCTCTCTCTCTCTCTCTCTCTCTCTCTCTCTCTCGGATGCCATTCAGTTAGCTCCAGTCATATATTGTAGAATCCCAAACCACTCGTGAATATGAAGTGACCTTTTTTGTTTACCAGTGGGACCTTCTGTGTGTTTTAACTTTTAACTGCGGGTGCAATTTTTTTTACTAGTAAAGTTAAAGGGACCCCTGACCATTAGGTCCAGTCGTGACTGACTCTGGGGTTGCGGCGCTCATCTCGCTTTATTGGTCAAGGGAGCCGGCGTTTGTCTGCAAACAGCTTCCGGGTCATGTGGCCAGCATGACTAAGCCGCTTTTGGTGAACCAGAGCAGTGCACGGAAACGCCGTTTACCTTCCCACTGGAGCGGTACCTATTTATCTACTTGCACTTTGACGTGCTTTCAAACTGCTAGGTTGGCAGGAGCAGGGACCAAACAACGGGAGCTCACCCCGTCGCGGGGATTCGAACCGCCAACCTTCTGATCGGCAAGTCCTAGGCTCTGTGGTTACTACTTACACCTTTAATCAGGGTCTGCCTGCCCATGAGACAGAGTGAATCAGCTGTCCTGTAGCAGGATCCTATGGGGCACTTTCCCTATGGCTGCCCTGCCTGTCCCTGCCACCGAAGTCATGTGACCCCAGGTGAGGCTTCAGCAGAGGGACAGCAACACCTTCCCATTTCACCTCAGGCAGCAAAATGGAATGGGCCTTTAATGTTGTGTGTTTCAATATTGGCATCTACATTTATGCACGGAAGGTGGAAAGAAGTCACAAGAACCAGGCATTAGGCAACTAATCACAACCTGTTTGACAGTCATATAGCACTGGTTTCCTGACCTTGAAAACATCAGTTTCAACACCATATTCAAATGTGCCATGAACTTCCTCAAACCCTAATATGTTCTAAAGAACATCGGGTGGGGAATTCTTATATAATAAAGACAATTTACATGGCAACAATCATCTGTCAAAAGCATTTCCCACACTAAACAGCTGTATTTTTTTTTTGTTTGTTTGTTTGGCTTCTCAGCTGTGGAGAAGGAGTTGGGAGTTGAGAGAGAATCCTGCGCTTCTCTGCATTCCTTTATTTTTCATATTTTATTTTCAGCTTTCAATAATTTAACAATTTAACATCCAAATTACTTACTTATTCATCCCTTCTAGACTTCTCACCTCAGCTTCTCTGGATTCCTAGGGAAATAAAAATGTACTAAATATATAGTGTAATGTCTGTGGTTTGTTTTTTCCTTTTCTTAGTTTACTACCTTACATCACTTACCGTATTTTTTGCACCATAACACTCACTTTTTTCCTCCTAAAAAGTAAGGGGAAATGTCTGTGTGTGTTATGGAGGGAATGCCTACGGGTGGCATGCCTATGGATTTTCCTCTTCTAAAAACTATGTGCCTGTTATGGTTGGGTGCGTGTTATAGAGCGAAAAATACGGTAATTGAGGTGAACATAGGAAGTTGTCTTATGCCAACTGAGACTATTGGTCCATGCATGACAGGCAGCTGTCTCCATGGTTTCTAGCAGAAGTCTTTTCCAGCCATACCTGGAGATATCAGGCTTTAATGTGAGACCTTTCCATGCAAAGTTCTGTTCTGTTCAGTTCTGTTCGTGTTTAGCGAGCAGCCATTACACACATAAAAATCATAATAACAATAATTCTGCTAATAGTAGTGGTTTACATTTCCACTCTACCTCTGAACTAGCCGCTAGCCCTTTTTGCTCTATATCATAAATAGTAAGCCTTGTATGGAATTTGCAAGTTTATTGTTCCTATATAATATCTTTAAGAGTGATTCAATGGTTTTGATTCACGTCATTCCCACCAGATACGTACATGCATTTCATTCACAGCTCCACAAGACTCATTTCTCTATTGATCATAATTTGATTCATAGGGGCCTTTTCATCAATGCTGAAATTTTCAGGTCATTTGGCTGCAAAACTACTGAAATCCCCTGTACTTGTTTTTTCCTAGAAAGCATTTTCACATAATCAAACTGCTTCCTCTTAGACTTCTGAATTACTCATCCTTTATCACTAGTTTCAACATAATTTAATTTATTGAGTGGTGTGTGCAATACTTTCAGGAAAGAGAATATTAGCATTGCTTCATGAAATCCAAGATTTCCATCTCCTGACAGTTCAACATTTGATTCAATCAGTGAGAATCCTTAATCTTCAGTAGTATTTTCTGCATCTGTGTAGCTGTCATTTACTGTTTATACAAAAATTGTTCTTAAATTCCCTAATCCCAAAACTATGAAAATGCATTTTAACAGAGGAGAATCATGTCCACATTTTGCAAACAACCCTTCCCTAAAGAGTCCAGGGATGTTCAAGGCAGCCTCCACAATATGAAGAGGCTTCACAATATGAAAATAACAATCTTTTTAATTTTAAATGTACAGGCTCAGAAAAAAGAGAGGTACAATAACAATTACATATGTGGGCAACTAATTTCCAAAGCAAGAAAGATCCTAGAATCTCAAAAACGTCTAACCAAAATAACAAAAATAACAATTTTACCCCTCATACATAACCAACCAACCAACCAACCAGAACCCTATTTGCCACACCTAGAAAAAATGATTTAATCTTCAGTCCCTATTCTGAATATTTCTTAATGCTCGGAACAATATTTTGTGTGTGAGATTGCTTACTGTCTTTGTCAGTAGTTGCCAATAAGGGAGGATGATATTCCTAATAAGGCATGTCAGCTCACAACACCATTACACTGGGCATATGTGTATCATGTTTAGACTTGTGATTTCTTATTTTGGGCACAGATGCATAAGATCTTGCTGTTCAACAGCTTTTCATGGTAAAAGAATGCAAATGTTGCAGCTTCCACCTGTATTTATTGTCAGAATATTTCAATTTATGTATCATGTATTTGTTTTCCTTTTCTACAAATATAATTGGTTTTTAAAAATATTTTTGTTTTAAAAATCTAAACTAATAAAAAGCGCTGAGGGGGCGCACACACACATAAACCAAACAAAATAGCAACTGCAGCAGTACAGAAGGAAGTTACGTCATCAACATAACAGTATATCACATGGTTGAATTAAGTACAGAAACCAAAAGGATTTCCAGTATTGCAGTTCCTTAAGAAATCAAGTCTGGAAGAATGTGGTGTAATTTTAAGCATTAACTTACCCATTTTGTTTGTTTTTGACCCAGGGTCTGCCATCCATTTATCTTGAGATAGCCTCCTATTATATCCAGACATTTGCTCAAGCAGATATGGCTGGGTGACCATACTCTGTAATCATTAATAAAATCAAACCAGATTGCAAACTTAGAGTGTGGAGGAACACTGAGAGGAAAATAATTGGTAGTTTTAAACAAAAGAAGTTTGACTAAAGCTTGAATGGCGAGACATCAAGCTGAGATGGGTACAACACAGAAGGCAGCACCAAAAAGCTAACACAACAGAGACTTTGACAACTCCCTTATTGATGTACTCAAAAGTTGTTTTTAAATGCCATTCCCCCCCCCACTCAGTGTTACTCCCTGCTCACTCTACTTGTTGTTGTTGTTGTTGTTTAGTCGTTTAGTCGTGTCCGACTCTTCGTGACCCCATGGACCAGAGAACGCCAGGCACTCCTGTCCTCCACTGCCCCCCGCAGCTTGGTCAGACTCATGCTGGTAACCTCGAAAACACTATCCAACCATCTCGTCGTCCCCTTCTCCTTGTGCCTTCCATCTTTCCCAACATCAGGGTCTTCTCCAGGGAGTCTTCTCTTCTCATGAGGTGGCCAAAGTACTGGAGCCTCAGCTTCACAATCTTGCCACTTCTTCTTGATGTCTTCTGCTTCTGTTAGGTCCTTTCCACTTTTGTCCTTTATTATGGAAATCTTTGTACGAAATGTTCCTTTCATATCTCCAATTTTCTTGAACAGATCTCTGGTTCTTCCCATTCTATTGCTTTCCTCTATTTCTTTGCATTGCTTGTTTAAGAAGGCCTTCTTGTCTCTCCTTGCTATTCTTTGGAAATCTGCATTCAATTTCCTGTATCTTTCACTATCTCCCTCGCATTTTGCTTGCCTTCTCTCCTCCGCTATTTGTAAGGCCTCGTTGGACAGCCACTTTGCTTTCTTGCATTTCCTTTTCATTGGGATGGTTTTCGTTGTTGCCTCCTGTACAATGTTACGAGCCTCCATCCATAGTTCTTCAGGCACTCTGTCCACCAAATCTAAATCCTTAAACCTGTTTGTCACTTCCACTGTGTATTCATAAGGGATTTGACTTAGATGATATCTTACCGGCCCAGTGGTTTTCCCTACTTTCTTCAGTTTAAGTTTGAATTTTGCTATAAGAAGCTGATGATCTGAGCCACAGTCAGCTCCAGGTCTTGTTTTTGCTGACTGTATAGAGCCTCTCCATCTTTGGCTGCAGAGAATATAATCAATCTGATTTCGATGCTGCCCATCTGGTGATGTCCACGTGTAGAGTCGTCTCTTGTGTTGTTGGAAAAGCGTGTTTGTGATGACCAGCTTGTTCTCTTGACAGAACTCTATTAGCCTTTGCCCTGCTTCGTTTTGATCTCCAAGGCCAAACTTGCCAGTTGTTCCTCTTATCTCTTGCCTCCCTACTTTAGCATTCCAATCCCCTATAATGAGAAGAACATCCTTCTTTGGTGTCACTTCTATAAGGTGTTGTAAGTCTTCATAGAATTGGTCAATTTCAGTTTCTTCAGCACCAGTAGCTGGTGCATAAACTTGGATTACTGTGATGTTAAAAGGTCTGCCTTGGATTCGTATCGAGATCATTCTATCATTCTATTCTATGTATAACTCCATACCATCCAACATTTCTCCCATGAACATAGGGACGTCCTAAGGAAAAGCAGGATAACATCAGAAACCAGGACAGCTTCAATAAATCTGGGACTGTCCCGGCAAAATTAGGGACAACTGGAAGGTTTGCAAAAGTGGGGGAGTTAAGATCAAGGAACAAGAGAGAAGTCATGAGTGAAGGACAAGCCAAAGGAGAGGTTGAGGGAGGAGGCTTATTGGTTTGTTCTTGTTCTTGTTTTTATTGTGTATTTTGTGTTTTTTACCTTGCATTTTTAAGTTGTAAACCAACCTTAAATCTACGGATGAAGGGCAGTATATAGAATTAATAAAATAGTAACAATACTATTTGTTACTATAGACAGGCATGCCATTGTTGAGGAAGGTCTACTGTATAAATAGGGGTATAAATAGTAAAGTAGTATAAGTAATAAAGTAGCAGTAGTAAAGTGGAAGTAAAGTGGTAGTAAAGCAATAGTAAACCAGTAGTGAAGTAGCAGTTAAGTAATGGTAAAACAATAGTAAAGTGGTGGAATAGTAGTAAAATAGCAGTATAGTAGTAATGCAGTAGTAAAATAGTAGTAAAATGGTAGTAAGGCAGTAGTGAAACAGCAGTAAGATAGTAGTAAAGGAGTAGTAAAGCGGTAGTAAAATGGTCCAATAGTAAAGTGGTGGAATAGTAGTAAAATAGCTTTAAAGTAGTAGTAAAGTTGTAGTAAAATTGTAGAAAAATAGTAGTTAAATGATAGTAAAGCAGTAGTAAGGTAGTAGTAAAATGGTAGTAAAGTAGTAAAGTAATAGTAAAGCGGTAGTAAAATGGTAGTAAAATAGTAGTAAAACAGTAGTAAGATAGTAGTAAAGTAGTAGTAAAGCGGTAGTAAAGTAGTAAAGTAATAGTAAAGCGGTAGTAAAATGGTAGTAAAATAGTAGTAAAACAGTAGTAAGATAGTAGTAAAGTAGTAGTAAAGCGGTAGTAAAGTAGTAGTAAAGTAGTAGTAAAGCAGTAGTAAAGTAGTAGTAAAGCAGTAGTAAAGCAGTAGTAAAATGGTAGTAAAGTAGCAGTAAAGCGGTAGTAAAGCAGTAGTAAGAATAACCTCAGAAGTGTTCGTTGTACAAAAAGGCACCATGTTGGTAGCCTCAATCACAGAGGTTTTTCCAGTTGTTTCCATATAAAGTAGTGGGGCGGGGGGAATGGCTTCTCAGTGTTTGTATGTTGATCCCTGTTTACACTATTATGTTAAAAAGTACACCAGAATTTAGTGGCATTGGATATTTTGGGTCCCAAAATGTCCCCGCCGGCAGTGGCTGCATAAAATCCTTTAGTCAGAACTGAGCTATGGGCAACACACTGTTGTGAGTGAGGAGCTGTGTGAGGAGCCCGTAGTCAAAACTGAGGTGAGGACAAAAGCATACCCTCCAACATTTCTCCGATGAAAATAGGGGTGCCCTGTTCTCTAACAACAATTTTACTACAGTGGTACCTCAGGTTAAGTACTTAATTCGTTCCGGAGGTCCGTTCTTAAACTGAAACTGTTCTTAACCTGAAACACCACTTTAGCTAATGGGGCCTCCTGCTGTCGCCGCGCCGCCGGATCACGATTTCTGTTCTCAGAAGCAAATTTCTTAACCTGAAGCACTATTTCTGGGTTAGCGGAGTCTGTAACCTGAAGCATCTGTAACCTGAAGCATCTGTAACCTGAAGCATATGTAACCCGAGGTACCACTGTATTTATACCACATCCATCTGCCTGGGTTGCTCTAGCCACTCTGGGCGGCTTCCAAAACATATAAAAAGGTAATAAAACAGTAAACATTAAAAAACTTCCCTATGTTGTTGTTGTTTAGTCGTTTAGTCGTGTCCGACTCTTCGTGACCCCATGGACCAGAGCACGCCAGGCACCTCTGTCCTCCACTACCTCCCGCAGTTTGGTCAAACTCATGCTGGTAACCTCGAAAACACTATCCAACCATCTCGTCCTCTGTCGCCCCCTTCTCCTTGTGCCCTCCATCTTTCCCAGCATCAGTGTCTTCTCCAGGGAGTCTTCTCATCTCATGAGGTGGCCAAAGTACAGGAGCCTCAGCTTCACGATCTGTCCTTCCAGTGAGCACTCAGGGCTGATTTCCTTAAGAATGGATGCGTTTGATCTTCTTGCAGTCCATGGGACTCTCAAGAGTCTCCTCCAGCACCATAATTCAAAAGCATCAATTCTTCGGCGATCAGCCTTCTTGATGGTCCAGCTCTCACTTCCATACATCACTACTGGGAAAACCATGGCTTTAACTATACGGACCTTTGTTGGCAAGCTGACGTCTCTACTTCTCAAGATGCTGTCTAGGCCTGTCATTGCCCTTCTCCCAAGAAGCAGGCATCTTTTAATTTTGTGGCTGCTGTCACCATCTGCAGTGACAATGGAGCCCAAGAAAGTAAAATCTCTCACTGCCTCCATTTCTTCCCCTTCTATTTGCCAGGAGGTGATGGGACCAGTGGCCATGATCTTCGTTTTTTTGATGTTGAGCTTCAGACCATATTTTGCGCTCTCCTCTTTCACCCTCATTAAAAGGTTCTTTAATTCCTCCTCACTTTCTGCCATCAAGGTTGTGTCATCTGCATATCTGAGGTTGTTGATATTTCTTCCGGCAATCTTAATCCCGGCTAGGGATTCATCCAGCCCAGCCTTTCGCATGATGAATTCTGCATATAAGTTAAATAAGCAGGGAGACAAAATGCAGCCTTGTCGTACTCCTTTCCCAATTTTGAACCAGTCAGTTGTTCCATATCCAGTTCTAACTGTAGCTTCTTGTCCCACATAGAGATTTCTCAGGAGACAGATGAGGTGATCAGGCACTCCCATTTCTTTAAGAACTTGCCACAGTTTGCCATGGTCGACACAGTCAAAGGCTTTTGCATAGTCAATGAAGCAGAAGTAAATGTCTTTCTGGAACTCTCTAGCTTTCTCCATAATCCAGAGCATGTTTGCAATTTGGTCTCTGGTTCCTCTGCCTCTTCTAAATCCAGCTTGCACTTCTGGGAGTTCTTGGTCCACATACTGCTTGAGCCTTCCTTGTAGAATTTTAAGCATAACCTTGCTAGCGTGAGAAATTAGTGCAATTGTGCGATAGTTGGAGCATTCTTTGGCACTGCCCTTCTTTGGGATTGGGATGTAGACTGATCTTCTCCAATCTTCTGGCCACTGCTGAGTTTTCAAAACTTGCTGGCATATTGAGTGTAGCACCTTAACAGCATCATCTTTTAAAATTTTAAATAGTTCAGCTGGAATACCATCACTTCCACTGGCCTTGTTATTTGCAGTGCTTTCTAAGGCCCATTTGACTTCACTCTCCAGGATGTCTGGCTCAAGGTCAGCAACCACACTACCTGGGGTATATGAGACATCCGTTTCTTTCTGGTATAATTCCTCTGTGTATTCTTGCCACCTCTTCTTGATGTCTTCTGCTTCTGTTAGGTCCTTTCCACTTTTGTCCTTTATTATGGAAATCTTTGTACGAAATGTTCCTTTCATATCTCCAATTTTCTTGAACAGATCTCTGGTTCTTCCCATTCTATTGCTTTCCTCTATTTCTTTGCATTGCTTGTTTAAGAAGGTCTTCTTGTCTCTCCTTGCTATTCTTTGGAAATCTGCAGTCAATTTCCTGTATGTTTCACGATCTCCCTTGCATTTTGCTTGCCTTCTCTCCCCCGCTATTTGTAAGGCCTCATTGGACAGCCACTTTGCTTTCTTGCATTTCCTTTTCATTGGGATGGTTTTCATTGCTGCCTCCTGTATAATGTTACGAGCCTCCATCCATAGTTCTTCAGGCACTCTGTCCACCAAATCTAAATCCTTAAACCTGTTCCTCACTTCCACTGTGTATTCATAAGGGATTTGACTTAGATTGTATCTTACCGGCCCAGTGGTTTTCCCTACTTTCTTCAGTTTAAGTTTGAATTTTGCTATAAGAAGCTGATGATCTGAGCCAGTCAGCTCCAGGTCTTGTTTTTGCTGACTGTATAGAGCTTCTCCATCTTTGGCTGCAGAGAATATAATCAATCTGATTTCGATGCTGCCCATCTGGTGATGTCCATGTGTAGAGTCGTCTCTTGTGTTGTTGGAAAAGCGTGTTTGTGATGACCAGCTTGTTCTCTTGACAGAACTCTATTAGCCTTTGCCCTGCTTCGTTTTGATCTCCAAGGCCAAAACTTCTATTTCTATTCTACTTAAACTTCTATTATGGTTTAAAACAGCCACTTTTCCCTTTTCAGGGTTCCTTTTTTCCCACTAATCTCACACCTCTTCCTGTGTCTTTTCTGATTCCTGCTGCCTCATGTGTCAGAGATAAAGCATGCAGAACACTAAACATTCCACAGTACCTTCACACAGTATACCGGTATTTCACTCCTGGCACCATGTTTTGTCTTTAGCATGAAGTTCCAAGTTCAATACAGTAATTTAGGACATATATTTTATCAACAAGCCAACACCCATTTATGTACAAACATCCATCAACTGAAATTAACCTTATCAAAATGAATAAGCCAACTTACAGATGTGTTAGCTTCTGTAAGCTTCTATATGGCTGTTCATATATTCTATGTGGGACACCCAGGTTAGACGATCCAGTTGGACACTAGAAATGTGGACATTTTGCATGTTGTGCTTTAGTTTTTAACCTAAATAAATTATTAACCTAACAGATAGTAGGAAACTTGTGTTGAGGTCTTTTACCAATTGTAATTCAGTTTATGTTATATACATAACCAGATGCCTATGTGCAAAATTGCATTTTAGTCAGGCCACCAGATAGCTCCACTTCCCATACATTTTTTTGGAAAGCAATTACAGTTGAAAGGATTCAGTTGAGTTGATACAAAAGGGTATCTTCAGAGTTGGTATTCTCACAGTGAGAGGCTTTTGGATATACAGTGGTACCTCGGGTTAAGAACTTAATTCATTCTGGAGGTCTGTTCTTAACCTGAAGCACCACTTTAGCTAATGGGGCCTCCTGCTGCCGCTGCGCCGCCGGACCATGATTTCTGTTCTCATCCTGAAGCAAAGTTCTTAACCCAAGGTAATATTTCTGGGTTAGCGGAGTCTGTAACCTGAAGCGTATGTAACCTGAAGCGTATGTAACCCGAGGTACCACTGTATACTTTAAATACCAAGTTTCCTGCTTTAAGTACCATGCTCAGGGATTTGTAAACATTATGCAAAGATTATATATTGTTTCTGGCCTGATTAGATAACTAGCCATGTTCCTTTAAACCAATGCTATCTCTTTGACCCAGCTTCTCATTAGAATGGAGGATCCTTTGCTCCCACGTAGGACCTTGGTTTCTTTTTCTCAACAAGTAGCTACTAGTCATGATACTGTATACTGTTTCTAGGATCAGAGACAGCAGGCCTCATCTTAATATCTATAGCCAGGGCATGCTATAGGTGGGTCAAGCTGAGCTCAGTGGCTCATTTCAAATATATTGTTTGCAGAGAGCCAGGGTGGCAAAAACCACAGAGCCTAGGACTTGCCGATCAGAAGGTCGGTGGTTCGAATCCCCGCAACAGGGTGAGCTCCTGTTGCTTGGTCCCTGCTGCTGCCAACCTAGCAGTTCGAAAGCACGTCAACGTGCAAGTAATTAAATAGGTACCACTCTGGAGGGAAGGTAAACGGCGTTTCCGTGCGCTGCTCTGGTTCGCCAGAAGCGGCTTAGTCATGCTGGCCACATGACCTGGAAGCTGTCTGCGGACAAACGCCATCTCCCTCGGCCTATGGAGCGAGATGAGTGCCGCAACCCCAGTTGGTCACAACTGGACCTAATGGTCAGGGATCCCTTTACCTTTACCTTACAGATTGTTTGGCTACTAAGTAAAAGAATTATCTTCCTTCAAATAATTTAAAAATATGTTTCTTTTCAGTTTCCACTTTGATGTCACTTGTGCCAGGTAAAAATCAGTGGAACACAGCTTTACTTTGAAGCAGTGTTCATGAGCACTTAGCACTTCAAATACCATAAGCACTATTTTGAATGATGGCGAGCTAGAATAAACTTTGGTCTGATCCAGCTATTATTGCAACACTTCTCCTGTTTCCTGTGCATGTCTATTTTGGCAGTGCTTCCAAACAATGCTTAATAATACCTGGTTTCAAAACAGGACCAACCACCACTTTTCTCTGTAGTTAACTGTCGTTGGCAAATATATGAATTTGTTTATTTGTTTGTTTAGTGAGTTTGCCTTAGGACAGCATCAAGCAGGAATTGAAAATTTAACCAGAAACCTACACAGTCTTTCATGTAGCCACATAGTGTACCTTTTACTGTTCATAGATAACAAGAAGAATGAAGCGGATATGAAATCTCATGTTGTCCAAAAAAGGGCACATTGCTTCTTCCTGGATAGTTTGTTCTTTCAAGGTTCTAGTTAATGCTCTATTGCTGTTCAGGAATCTTGAAATTTTAGGCAGCTTCACATAGCTAGGAGTGAGCTAGGATAGGGAATGGCAAACAAGCTTTAAAAAAGTGTTTAAGTTGCATTGATACATAAAGTTTAGGACTATGGTTAAGAGTAAGGTAAAGGTAAAGGTACCCCTGACCATTCGGTCCAGTCGTGACCAACTCTGGGGTTGTGGCACTCGCTTTACTGGCCGAGGGAGCCGGCGTACAGCTTCTGGGTCATGTGGCCAGCATGATTAAGCCGCTTCTGGCGAACCAGAGCAGCGCACGGAAACACTGTTTACCTTCCCGCCAGAGTGGTACCTATTTATCTACTTGCACTTTGAACGTGCTTTCGAACTGCTAGGTTGGCAGGGGCAGGTACCGAGCAACGGGAGCTCATCCCGTCGCAGGGATTCGAACCGCCGACCTTCTGATTGGCAAGTCCTAGGCTCTGGGGTTTAACCCACAGCGTCACCTACGTCCCATGGTTAAGAGTACCACTGATGAAATCCAGGAGGGAGGAGGCGTTGGGGGGGATGTCGCCAGTAATTATGACATATAGCAATCTATACCCATATTCTTCTGTTACAGCAATGTTTTCCAGATTAATGATTACACAAGCAATACATTCGAGAACAAGAAGTTGACCCAAGGTTTGTATAGCTTTGTGTGGTGTGAGTATATACATAGGACACTTCCCGCCCAACCCACCGCAAGCCTGAAAACAATGCTCCCTTCAGAGGAATATGCCAGCATAGCACCTGAAGCTTCATTTGCGTTTCTTGCTATTTGGATTTTAACAAGGTTTGTTTTACATTAAATTTAATGCATAAATAAAAGGTGTACTAAGAATAAGGCTTAGAAAATAAAAATATATTGTTAAGGATGAGTTGTTAAACCTCATCAGAGAAAGGCATGTACAACTGAAGTTCTAATCACACTTAACTGGGAGTAAGACCTATTTGTTCAGTAGGACTTACTTCTGAGTAGACATAGTTAGAATTGCACTGTAATTGAGCAAAGTTCAAAAGTTCCATGTGTGATATCAGTGCCTTTTGTGAATGCTACCTTCATGTTTTCAAACACATGAGAATCTTAATCTCAAGGTCATGGGTTCGAAACCCATGTTGGGCAAAAGATTCCTGCATTGCATGAGTTGGACTAGATTGCTTTCATGGTCCCTTACAATTCTACATTTCTATGATTCTACGAATCACACTATGTTTCCTGTATTCCACAACCAAGTCAGAAGCTTTCTTTAAAAAAAACAATTAAGCAGTGCTTGTTAAGATTATGTACTGGCTGCAACAACTTACCAACTGGATAGCTCAGTTGGTTAGACCATGGTGCTGATAACACTCAAGGTTGCAGGTTCGATCCCTGTATGGACCAGCTGCATATTGCTGCATTGCAGGGGGCTGGACTAGATGATCCTCAGGGTCCCTTCCAACTCTACAGTGCTATGCTATGCTATGCTATGCTATGCCTATCTCAATGTGAGCAAAACATTTTTTTAAGGGAAACGAAACACCTTCCAGATAACCTGCAGCTTAATCTGCACATGTGTATCCAGAAGCAAACTGCTTCAGAATGCAGACATAAGATGGGCTGCCACCACTTTCCTCCAATCAGCAGAACTTTACTTTGTAGTATATTAAAAGAAATACAGTTTGTAACATTGAAGTGGACTCTATTCCACGAAAGCTTATGCCATTATTTTTTTAAGTCAGGGTGCCACAGGGCTCTTTTTTGTTTTTCTTGCAGCAGACTACCATGGCTACCCCCTCTGGAAACCTTTACAATATTACTTTTACTACTTATTACAGTTCAGCCATTTGCTTCTTTAAACTGAGACCTGATGTGGCGATTTCTAATGTGAATTAATAGTACTAGGCGCATTTATCTCAAAAGTTAAGTCTCTGTGGGGCTTAAGTTCCCCAGTATAGTGGTACTTCAGGTTACAGACTCTGCTAACCCAGAAATAGTACCTCGGGTTAAGAACTTTGCTTCAGGATGGGAACAGAAATTGTGCTCTGGTGGCGCAGCAGCAGCAGGAGGCCCCATTAGCTAAAGTGGTGCTTCAGGTTAAGAACAGTTTCAGGTTAAGAATGGACCTCCTGAATGAATTAAATACTTAACACGAGGTACCATTGTATTTATAATTTTAACCATAATCTTCAATCCTATGCACATTTGCTTGGGAGTAAGCCCCATGGAACATAGTGGGGCCTACATCTGAAAAAACCTGGGTAGAATTCTGCTGTAGTTTTCCTGTTCTGCAATATTCCTTTTAATGTATTCTATAGGCATCAGAATTGCAATTTTATAACAAATTTCCCATAACAAGAAAGTTTAACATCTTAGCCAGACAATGATTCTTTCAGCCATAAGAAGAAAATGTTTGGATCCATCTTCAATGTATATCCAGTTGTATTAGGATTAATGCCTGAAAATGTAACCCAGAAATGTATTAATAATCAAGGTAAGTTACTATTGACATACGTGTGTGTGTATGTGTATGAGAGCTTACCCTACTCTTGTGGTAGTAATTTGTTGTTATTGAAAACAGTTTTTTTATTGTTGAGACCCACCCTGAGACCTTATGGTAAAGTAATTGATATTATTATTATTATTATTATTAGAGTTAAAGCAGAAAACTCAACTAGTGCCACACACAAATACAAATAATGCAAAGAAATGCTCTTGTATCAAACTATATTGATCTGTTCATATAAATATATAATTCAAGTGCTTAAGTAGATTATTTAAATGTACACCCATTGTCCCTTGGTATCTGCATTTCTTATCAGTTACCTTTTCTTCTGTGTTTGCCCAATGCATTTTCTAGCTCATGTTACTTTCAGACAGGATGAAAGGCGGAGCTGTTTTTTAAAAAGAGCTGAGAGGGGGGAGGGCTTTCTATTATCTCCCCCCCCCAAAAAAAATTATTCGTACATACCTTTTAATCCTTCAGTTTAGTTTCCCTCCCCCCTTCTTAAGTCTCTTCCTCTCCCATGGCACAAGCACATTTCCCCAGTGTCTCCACCTCCTCCTAAAATATTCCTTTTCTCCATCTTCTAGTTTTTTGTGGTTTTTAAAGAACTGTTTCACCTTACTGTATACACCTCCCAAAACCCTTCAGCTCCTACAGCTAAGCACTTCTCTCTCTCCCCTCCTCCCATTGGAGTCTCTGCACGGCAGGTAGAAATTCAACAGGTCGTGTCCTGGCCGTGCAGCGAGAGGGAGCGATGGCACCTGTTGGGTTTCTATACCAGGATGCTAGTCAAGGCCAAGGGAAAAGGTGGCGGCCTCTCCCCTCCTGCGAGAGGGACCGAACCTCTTTCTTCCTCTCTGACAGCCTCCCTCCCTCTTTGTGTAACTTAGTGGGTCGGCGAGGTCAACGCTGTCTCTGTGGTGATGGGCAAAAGTGGTTCGTCCCTCCCTCTCTTTCTCTCTCGGGAGCGAGGGCGGCCCATGATCCAGCTTCCTCCCCGCCTACCACCTCTTCAGCTTCCTTGGCCCAGCCAGGTAAGTGGGGGGTAGGACTTGGCGCGGGCCCAGGGCCAGAGGCTTTAAAGGACAAAACCCCGTCCGCGTCCTCCTTCCCTCCGCAGCGCGCGCTCGCTCGCCTCAGCAGGACCAGCAGTACCATCCGCGGGCGCCCCGATGGGTACGTATGTGGGAAGGGCTGGCGCCAGGCGCTGCAGACGAGGCACCTGTGTGGGCTGCGCGCGTTTCCCGCGTTTCCCGCAGGTGCCTGAGGTGACCCCGCTGTTCGTGCGCGCGTCTATATGCCCACTTATAGGGTAGCCACTCGTCAGGGCTGCAGCCGTCGAAGGCGACGACCTGCAGCGCAGCATCCTCGCCCTCTGCCTGCTCTGCCTCTGCTCAAACACCACAGCCAAGGAGAGCCCAGAAAAGAGACGGGCGCTCTCCTTGACAGCCGAGAGGCGGGAAAGAGCAGTGCGCTCCTGCAAACTGCACCCGCGGAAATCGCCTTTTCCACACAACCGTCCGAACTGCCGTCTGTCAATGCGGGTTGCCCGTGTGACCAAGCGCTCCTGCGCGCCCTGAATGAATAAGTTGTCTTTTTCTTGGACGGGGGGCGCGAGCCATGGGGGAGGCTTGAGCACTGAGGGGAAGACTTCCTTCAGGAAAGCTACGAGCGCGGGGTTCTGACTCAGGCCCATTTCAGACAGCCTTTCTCAACCTGTGCGTCCCCAGATGTTGTTGAACTACAACTCCCATCGCCCCTAGGTAGCAAGGCCAGAGTTCAGGGAAGATGGGAGTTGAGGGATGATAGGAGTTGTAGTCCAACAACATCTGGGGACCCACAGGTTGAGCTCTCCCTCTCCCTTCCTTCCCTCCCTCCCTCCCTCCCTCTTCCAACTTGAATAAAATATTGGGGGGGGGGGCAGTTAAGCCCCACCTCACATACCACAATTCAGCCTTTCTCAACCTGTGGGTTTCCAGATGGTGTTGAACTACAACTCCCATCAGCCCTAGCTAGCAAGGCCAGAGCTCAGGGATGACGGGAGTTGTAGTCCATCTGGGGACCCACAGGTTGAGAACCGCTGAAACAGGTCTCTTCTCCCCTCCCCAAGAAAAGGGAGGAGATGCCTCCCCCCCCCCCCGCAACTGTATCCCTGACTGATCCGGGCTCCCCCTCCATCCCAAACAAGAATCCTGGGAACTGTAGTTTGCCAAGCTTTCTGGGAACTACTGCCCTACGGGGGGCCAAACTACGGTTCCCAAGATTCTTTGGGGTGAAGGCGGGAATCATGTTTGAAATGGTGCGTGGGCGCGTTGGCTGAAACCGTGAGAAAAGGTAAAGGTAAAGGTAAAGGGACCCCTGACGATTAGGTCCAGTTGTGATGGACTCTGGGGTTGCGGCGCTCATCTCGCTTTATTGGCCGAGGGAGCCGGTGTATAGCTTCCTGGTCATGTGGCCAGCATGACTAAGCCGCTTTGGGCGAACCAGAGCAGTGCACGAAAATGCCGTTTACCTTCCCGCCAGAGCGGTACCTATTTATCTACTTGCACTTTGACGTGCTTTCAAACTGCTAGGTGGGCAGGAGCAGGGACCAAGCAACGGGAGCATACCCCGCCGCGGGGATTCGAACTGCCGACCTTCTGATCGGCAAGTCCTAGGCTCTGTGGTTTAACCCACAGCGCCACCCGCATCCTACACGAAACCATGAGAAGGGACTCTCGAATGCCTGGGAGCAGCGCGGAAGTGCCCTGGGGATATTGGGGGGTGGGGTGGGGGGTGGGGAGAGAAAGAGAGACACCCCACAAAAAAAGTTCATTTCTGAGCGAGCCAGTGCTCAGGTTGTCTGCGGGCAAGCGCAGACTTCCAAGGGCAACGAGAGAAGTTTGCTGGCCTCGGTTGACGCTCGGTTCTCTTCCGATGAGGGTCTTCTCTGCTTTCTAGGCGGCTGAATGGTGCTTTGGAGCCCCCACAAGAACAGCTCAGTCGGCAAAACATCAGACTCTTAATCTTGGGGTTGTGGTTTCGAGCCCCACGTTGGGCAAAAGATTCCTGCATTGCAGGGGGTTGGCCTAGATGACCATCGGGGTCCCTTCCAACTCTACAATCAATGAGTCTAACGTGGTGCCTTCCAGATGTTGCTGGACTACAATTCCCACCATGTTCGGCCATCAAGCGTGCTGGCTGTGGCCGAAGTGAGTTGGAGTCCAGCAATATTTGGAGAGCACCATGCAGTCTAAAGCCAGGCGTGCTTCTTAGAGGCCTGGAGACGTGGTGGGAGAGGTGGCTTGCACTTCTGAAATCTAGGAGAGCAGCTCCCAAACTGCTTGAATATTGCTGAGGGTTTTTTTTTTTTTTTGGACCGCTTAATTGCTTATCCGCCTGTTGTAGCAATTGCAATGTGCCATGCCGGACACTCTCTGAATTATAATTGCATTTTTACTGCTGCTTTCTTTTCTTAATAGTGTTTTCTTTTGTTGCATTAGCATTCCAAAGAAATTTAATTGTAATGCAGTAAAATACAGTTTGAGAAATAGAAGCAGCAGCAACAATGCAGCTTAAAACTATATCAATGTGAATATTTAATGTGGACATGTTGCTGAAGAAAGCCTGTGGGCCACAGCTTGGGAACCCCTGGTCTTGCAACTTCCTCTCACATAAGTGGCACCTTTAAAAGATTAACAGGTTTACAACTTTCCCAGATTAGAGTCTAATTCAATGGACTCTGGTCCACAAGCTCAAAGGCAGAACCACTGTTTCTTATGCAAAGGTTTAGCCCCCAATACTGCTTGTCATTCATCAGTCACTTAAGGCAGTACTGAAAAAGATGGGCCAGTGATCTGGCCCTGATATAAGGCAGCTTCCTATTCCTAAACTCATGTCATCATAATCTATTGTCAGTCTTCAAGGTGTCACAACATTCCTTTTCCTTGTATTTACTTGGCTCTCTGGCAGCTACTCCCAAAGACAGGTTTGCAGTCCCGGTTTTCACCAGAGCTTGGGCACATCAAATTTAAACTCACTCTTGCACTTAGAGGCAACAGCCTATAATGAAATGCAGAAAAGGGTTGAGTCACATCAACATATTTAGGTCACTGGTATTCATGTATTCAGAAGTTCATATGGATACTAAAGAAAGAGCTATTTCTTGTTCCTTTATACTTTCAGTTATGTGAGTTGTTTTTCTAAAAAGATCAACACAAATACTGATTTGGCTTGAAAACAGAAGGGTTAAGTAAATAGCCAACTAAAGAAACTGGGGCTGATGAGTTTGTTGTCCGGCTAATGTGCTGGTCTTAAGATAATTAGTTATTAGTGCATGCAACTGCTACCACCTTTTCCTGGCAGGGCTCCTATGCCCTTAACAGCTGCAAATCAGACTCAGATTAAATGAGTGACACTTTGTTCAGTCACTGTGTTTCCACAGGGAAGGTGTGGAGAATCAGTTTCATTCCTCATCTTTGCAGCAAGTAGCTTTGTCAACTCTCTTGTTGCTGCTCCTTTAAGAGCAGCTAGGCCTCCTGTAATAAATAGGTGGTGATGTTTAGCCATGAAGCAAAAAGGTAAACCTGATGGTTTCTGCATAACAAAACTCTGAGAAAGAGACCAAAGCAACCTAGGTTGTCTTTCTTTCCCTTCTCCCACCCCACCCACAAGTTGACAACCCTAGGGGTGAGTTTAGCTTCAATTGACTCCAAAAAGACATCCCAGTTGTGTGCAGTGAAGCCTATTCTGACAATGCATGTGGTTTTGGAAGTGCAACCAAATGTCTCAAGGTGTGTTCTTGTGATACATATTTTTTATTAACTCATATCATTAGTGTTTTAAATACTTTTTAATAATGTTTTTAAAACAGATGCAGTGTGTATTTTAAAAACCAGAATGTATACCTTTATGGTTGTGTGTGTGTGTGTGTCCACAGGTGCCCAGAGAGAGAAGTATTTGGACCATGTTACTATTGAGTTATGGCTACAATCTAAATAAAACTTTTAAGGCAGGAAGCTCCACTGAACTTAGAGGGACTTACTACAAGTAAGTCCATGTCAAGGAAAGACCTTTATTAGGCCAACCCAAACACCATGATATCCAAGCTTTTGAGTTCTCCAGAACTCTTAATCAGACTAGATGGTAAACAAAGCACGGTGGGGATCGAAACTTTTGCAATAACATCATTAATCTGCATCTAATCAGAGTCTTAAAGGAGAATGTAGGAGAAGGTAGTAAACATTTAAATCAGGCTCTTTTAGGTACCAGACACCAAGGCTTACTGAGAAGAGGCATGACAAACCTGATCAGCATCTCCTGAGGGTGGAGGATGCCTGCTTTTACCCATGTCTGTCTCCATCCTTAGGTGAAACTGCAACTTCCTTGCTAATTGAAACAGGAATAAAGAGAAACTAGGCAGTCTTAATATTAACAAAGTTAGAAATTAGTTTTTTCTGACCTTGGTAACAGTGAACGCTATGCCATTGCCATTCCCTTTGTAGCTAATTCTATCCATTTGCACAGGAATACTTAAATCCATCCTGAATTTCCTGTATCGGTGCAGTAGTGTTGCACTGATTCATATTGTGCATGTTCAAATATTGACACTTCCATTTGCAAGTGCAGAAAAGGCCATTCACCCCAGAGGCAAACTGTTCATCTGCGATAAAGATGGAAACTGGCAATCAGTGATGTATCTTTCCTTTGTACACAGGAACAAACTTTTGTTTTGTTGTTTTAAGTAGAAGAGGTGATTGGGTGCTTGAAACATTTATTGTACATTTAGGTCCCATTATCTGAAAATCAGAATTTGCCTTATAGGATGCTCAGGAGTTATTAAGCACCATCAGTTCTGCATTATCACGCAAGTGTGTTCCAGCTGTTTGTTTTTATTGGTTTTTGCAACTTCGTGCAAAAGCTGGTTCTTGCATCTATGAAGGGATGTACAGAACTACCTTATCATGGACCAAATGAGATGGAAACAGAATAGCACAGTTTTTCCAATGGGCACAATGCACTGAAGTGGAAGTCTGAGTAGGACCTTAGTCCCACCAAGTCCCACCCTTTTGTTTCCTTCTGTTATGTCTGAAGATTAGTTAACAGTACTGCCAGTTGTTTATGAACTCTGGACCACATGTTAATAGCTGCAATAGCTTTCTCTTATGACCAAGAATATAGCTGTGATAGAAATATGCTTATTTCACAAATCAGGATGCTAAAGTACAAATCCTTCTTGTTCTAGAGTCTTATCTTCAAGATAATGAAGTTGGGTACATAGTAGCACAATAAGTGCTGACATTAGTCATGCAAACTTTTAAAAGCCTGAGGGGACATATACTTTAATTTCTTTATTCCCATGATATTTACAATGGGCAAACTTAGCTGGAAGTTGAGAAACTTTAGAAGTGGGTAGCTAACCCACGGCTTTTCAGATGTTGGACTATAACTCCCATCACCCCCAATGAGTATTGGAGCCTAATGCCATCTGGAGTGCCACAGGTTGGCTACCCTGCTTTAGGGGTCTCATTTTCAGGAAGCAAAGAAGTCATTCTGTCACAGGTACATCTTACCTGTACTTAAGACATTGGAATTCTAGGAGCAAATTCATCACCGCTAACTAATGAAAACCCATTGTTTGATTTCAGCGGTACTTAAGTATAACTGCTACCATTAGTTGGATTAGGGCCAATGCATGGCAAGAGATAGCAGTGATAAGAAACTGCACAGTGTCCCATACAAGGCTATATAATTAATTGTACATATCTCTGAAGCAGCAAGTGTGTAAGGATAAAAAGGGGAGACCATTCCTTGGAGCAGATCACTTGGAATAAAATTAAAAATGGAATAAAAATGTAGCTTTAAAATTCCAGAAGTGAAAAAGTGCTTAGGGTAACCAAATTTGACTATTGCATTCCAAGTAGCCAGTGTGGTGTAGTGGTTAAGAGCGGTGGACTCATAATCTGGGGAACCGGGTTCGCGTCTCCGCTCTTCCACATCCAGCTGCTGGGTGACCTTGGGCTAGTCACTCTTCTCTGAAGTCTCTCAGCCCCACTCACCTCACAGAGTGTTTGTTGTGGGGGAGGAAGGGAAAGGAGAATGTTAGCCGCTTTGAGACTCCTTCGGGTAGTGATAAAGCGGGATATCAAATCCAAACTCTTCTTCTTCCTCTAAATGTGAAAAGTGCATCATAATCTGTGTGCTGTGTGTCCACACAACCGTCTTCTTTTAATTTAATTAAAAATTTAATTAAATTTTATTATGTCAAAACACCTTTATTTCCCATCCCCCGGTGGACTAAGGAGATGAAACCAATAGTGGGTCCAACAGTGAAGAAGTGAGAGGCAGATGGAGCTCATCAACCTGGGAAGGTAGCCCAAAATCAGAAACAACAACATCAACAACGCTGATCAACTATCACTTATTTAAAATTGTAATCCCTTATTTAAACAAACAATTTAAAGGTTTAATGAAAATAGGGAAGGGTGGGACCACTGCAGTTGGAATGAAAACAGAGAGCATTGCACATATGATGACTACTTACATTGCATTAGGAGGTCAGGAAGACCAATCAGATCTGTTCTCCAGTCTCTGTAACTCCTGATTAAAAATTGGATTTTCTTTTATTGACAACCCCAGTAGATTCTACTGGGCAACATTTCAGATATTGGAGTGGAGTTGCAGGGGGGTTAGTCTCAAGCAAATTGGTAAATTCACAAGGCTGATATTTGGTTACGTACAAAATTAAACGGTGGGAATTCAGTCTTGGTTAAGAATTTTGTATGTGTGTGCTTACACCTCTTAATAAATATTGGAATATGAGCTTGGCATAAATACTTGCACATTTTTTAAGGCAAAGAGATTTTGAGATCTTGATCATGCCTGCTATATCTTTATAATAGTGAGTAAATGTGGAAGCCACAGTGAGTTGGCTGAAGGGAGAGATAGAAAGGATTACTTAGAGTTGATCAGTGGTGGATCGCATTCAAAAGTGTGTGTGCTATTTCTGCTGTGTAGGAATACTACACATGAATCTGCTGTGCACTCCACATATTTTACAAGATTAATGTGCGAATTATGAGCGAATCTACTTATAACAGACCTCTGCATCTTTTAATCTTTTACACCTTTTAATCCTATGATATGGAACCTGTGGCTAGATGGCATTTATGCATTTCATAGGCCCTTAATTTCATATTCGGTCCTTATGTCCCTATATAAAAATGTGGCTAAAATCCAATTTCCTCAACTGCAAATTAAAATAATGTATGTGCTCATTCTACTATTAAATTTATTCAGGCTACTTATTGCTTTTTCTCCACCATTCCCCTCACCCCTGTCTCATTGCAGAGAAAAATACAGGACCTCGAAGTCGTTCGGTAAGTGTTTGTGCTGCACAGTTTGGCAGCTTTAGTTTGGGTGGGTTGTGTATGTGCATGTGTTGCGAGTACACTTGAATTTTGCCTAGAACATGTCTAGAAAGTCTTAAGTAACTTAGATTTTTTTTTTAAAGCAACTGCTTCCATCGCTATTTCCCATTACTATTTATATGATTTATAAAGCTCCTTGCTCGTCCCTCCAGTACTGCAGGAGTGAGTGGCAAGCACAGATAAGATGCTGTTCTTGGTGATTGCTCCACATATCTGCAGTTCTCTTCAATTAAACATTTGCTGACATTTAAGCACAATGCTCTCCTAGAAGCAACAGAACACATCTTAAAAAACCTTAATGGAATAAGGAAAGGTTGAATGAGCAGGGTATGTTTAACTTGGAAAAAAAGAGACTGAGAGGAGATATGATAGCCATCTTCCAACATCTCAAGGGCTGTCACATGGAAGATGGAGCAAGCTTGTTTTCTCCTGCTCCGGAGGGTTAGGACTTGAACCAATGGCTTCAAGTTACAAGAAAGGAGATTCTGATTAAACACCAGGAAGAAATTTCTGACAGAGAGAGCTGTTTGACAGTGGAACAGTCTCCCTCGGGAGGTTGTGGACTCTCCTTCATTGGATGTCTCTCAGCAGAAGTTGGGTGGCCATCTGTTAGGGATGCTTTAGCTGAGATTCCTGTATTGCAAGGGGTTGGACTAGATGACCCTTGGGGAACCCTCCCAACACTACAATTCTGTGACTCAAGGATGAGCACAATTTAGTTTTGTTTTACATTTAACTGTTACTTATCTGGAAATGAATGGAAAAGGCTACTTAGAATAGTTACCAGATTTTTTTCAATAAATCCGGGGACACTTAAAAAAAAAATATTTATTTTTTTTGAAAAAAGAAAAAAAGTCAACACCACAGATCAAAGTTTGCTTTAAAACTGAGCTTTGGTTAATTTAAAAACAAAACAAAAACCCCCCACCATGCAATGTATCCAGCGGAAGAAACATGCAGGTGCGTTCGAAAGAATCCAAGCATTTTTCTCCCCCCCCCCCACTTAAACTCCTCTCCTGCATCCTGTTAGCCTATGGTTACCAGATTTTTTTCAACGAAGCCTGACTCTAGGCTGCTGAGACTGCCGCTGCCACATTTCCCAGGGACATTTAATCAAATCCAGGGACATTCCAGGGATGGAATTTGTCCG
Source organism: Podarcis cretensis (assembly GCF_951804945.1). Taxonomy (NCBI): domain Eukaryota; kingdom Metazoa; phylum Chordata; class Lepidosauria; order Squamata; family Lacertidae; genus Podarcis; species Podarcis cretensis. The sequence continues at coordinate 86,186,453 of NC_137173.1, forward strand.
GGGACAGATTTGCAAATCCAGGGACTGTCCCCAGGAACCAGGGACATCTGGTAACTCTAACTTAGAACCAAACAAACAGAGCAGCAACTACAAATCTAAATTGTATTTGTTAGATGAGCATTTCACGATCTTTTCCTACGAAGTTCAGAGCAGCATGCATAGGTAGTTTGTTTCCCATCCAGCTACTCCCCTAGGCCTCTAGGCCAGCCTTGCTTCAGGGGTGAAACTGCACCTCACACTTTCACATCATTTTCTGGGCCCTGCCCACACGTTTTTCATATTAATGGACGAGGAAGGACGCTCTGACAATTCCTGGCAGCCAATACCTGTTCAGCTTATCAGTTAATGTTTAAGCAATGCAATCATTGTCTGATGTACCAGAATTTCTGGAAACATGATTGTATTGATGCAAGCTTGTAACTGCTTTGATGTTTCATGTCTGGCCCAGGCTTACCCATGCAAAGCCTAACACGTACATTGGCACGTGGCCTTAGAAAGTATCATGAAAATTATGGGTGTGGCAAAACAGGGGATCCTCCAGTTGTTTACACAATGTGGCATTTAAATATTTAATTTTTAAAAAGCAGTCACAGTATTTTATAGGTAAAAAAATTGTCTTATATTTTCCCATCAATTAGTATTCTGTAGCTTATTTTTTTTTTTTAAAAAAAACACACAACACAAAACAAAACAATTACCGAGTGTCAAGGGAGGAATTGCATTATTTTTCCAACAAGCAAAATACTTGCCCACAGACTCCAGCCAAAAGTACATTCTCTTAGCACAATCTAGCTCTGAGTTGGACACGTTCAGGTCTATTGAAATAATTTTTAAAAGGCTTTAGTATACTTAATCAATGGGTTTGATTGTAGTCATTGGTTTATCCAGAATGCCTGACATCAGCCCTACATCTCTGGGCAGCTGCCAATGGGCTGATGCCTGCCGCTCTCCCCACCCCCTGTGTTCCCCTTTAGAAAATTATCTGGGTCTAGGGGCTGCTATCTTTATTTCCCACAATGGGCTACAATGTGGGAAATTAACATGGCTGCTCTTGGACTCAGTGGCCTGAGGCTGACCCAAGGTCACCTGGATGAGGTCCACTTAGGTGGGTCCACTCAAACTTGGACTCTACTCTCCCAAGACTCATATGGTCGGGGACAGAGGGTGGCGCTCGGGGGGGAATTGTCATCGTGCCACTCCTTGGTGTGTGGAGTGCCTCAGGGTGCGATTCTCTCCCCGATGCTTTTTAACATCTTTATGCGCCCCCTCGCCCAGCTTGTCCGGAGTTTTGGGCTGGGTTGCCATCAGTATGCTGATGACACCCAACTCTATCTGTTGATGGATGGCCATCCTGACTCGGCCCCAGACACACTGGCGAGATGTCTGGAAGCTGTGGCTGGATGGTTACGTGGGAGCCGGTTGAAGTTAAATCCTTTGAAGACAGAGGTCCTCTGGCTGGGGCGGGATGATATGGGATTGAGGGGGCAACTCCCATCTCTTGCGGGGGTGCAATTAGTGCCAGCACCATCCGTTAAGAGTTTGGGTGTAATCTTCGATACCTCCCTCTCTATGGAGGCGCAGATTACAGCTATAATAAAGGCAGCATTTTTTCATCTCCGCCAAGCTAAGCAGTTGGCCCCTTATCTCTCTCGCCCTGACCTAGCCACTGTGATCCATGCGACGGTCACCTCCAGACTGGATTATTGTAACTCGCTCTACGTGGGGCTGCCCTTGAGACTGACCCAGAAACTCCAGCGGGTGCAGAATGCCGCGGCGAGACTCCTCATGGGGTCTTCGCTGCGAGATCACATTCATCTGGTACTATACCAGCTGCACTGGCTCCCGGTGGAGTACAGGATCAGGTTTAAGGTGCTGGTTTTAACCTTTAAAGCCCTATACGGCCTAGGACCCTCGTACCTACAGGACCGCCTCTCCTGGTATGCCCCACAGAGAAACCTACGGTCTGCAAATAATAACATCCTCAAGGTCCCAGGCCTCAGAGAGGTTAGGCTGGCCTCAACTAGAGCCAGGGCCTTCTCGGCTGCGGCTCCAATCTGGTGGAACGCTCTGTCACAAGAGACTAGGGCCCTGCGGGACCTGACATCCTTCCGCAGGGCCTGCAAGACAGAGTTGTTCTACCAGGCCTTTGGTCAGGGCGCAGCCTGACTCCCTCCTCTGGCAACCTGCACAGAATCTTGCTTAATCAGTTGCCATTAATTTGATTTTAATTGATTTTTACAATGAAATATTTTTAGAATGTGCGATTATCTGATTGTTTGATTGTTTGATTGTTGTTAGCCGCCCTGAGCCCGGCTTCGGCTGGGGAGGGCGGGATATAAATAAAATTTATTATTATTATTATTATTATTATTATTATTATATGAGGAGCAAGGCCTAAGAAGTGTGTGAGTGAAAGAATCCATATGTTCTATTTGTTGCAGAAATAGGTGTGGGTTGTGTTGTTGTTGTTGTTTGCTCTCCAGCCAAATCTGTTTCTGTTATGTTGTTCTGCTGTGATATTATGTATTTCAGTCACCACCTCTCCCATGAAATGTCCTAATTATTCAAGCTAATCTTCTTTTGATTTTCTGTTCCATCAGCCCGGTTGCTTTGGCTACCCGCTCAGCATCTTCTTCATAGTCATCAATGAATTCTGCGAAAGATTCTCCTACTATGGAATGCGAGGTGATTTTTGCCTTTACTTCTGCTGGATGCTTGTGGCTATAGCGACAGAGTCTTTCTCCCCTCCCTCCTTTCCCTAATTACTCTCCTTGTTTTCTTTCCATAGCTGTACTTGTGCTGTACTTCAAGTATTTTCTCAACTGGAGCGACAATCTTGCTACAGCCATTTACCACACATTTGTTGCCCTCTGCTACCTCACACCTATCCTTGGAGCGCTTGTAGCTGATTCCTGGCTGGGAAAGTTCAAGTGAGTGCAATTTTAGAATACCAGAATAATTCTGCGGAAGACGCATCTGAATTGCGTGAAGAGAGTCAAGCTGCTTCATTCGAAGGGGCATTACTTAAAAGAACTCTGGGCACAGAGGCCTGTGACATTGCTTTATATAAAATGTACACATATTAATTTATATGTATAGATGCCTGTGGGCAAATTAATGGGGTGAGTAGCTGGGGTCCCACCAGCTTTCCAGTGTCAGTAGTTCAAATCTGTGTGACAGGGTGAGCTCCCATTGCTCTGTCCCAGCTTCTGCCAACCTAGCAGTTTGAAAGCATGCCGGGGCAAGTAGATAAATAGGTTCCACTGTGGTGGGAAGGTAACTGGCGTTTCTGTGCTCTCTGGCTTCTGTCATGGTTTCCCATTGTGCGAGAAGCAGTTTAGTCGTGCTGGCCACATGACCCGGAAAGCTAACTGTAGACAAACGCCAGCTCCCTCGGCCTGAAAAGTGACACGAGCTCCGCACCCTATAGTCGCCTTTGACTGGACTTAACCGTCCAGGGGTCCTTTACCTCTTTACCTTTTTACATATACACACATGTCTGAAAGACATGGGGAAAGGAGCTTTTGTCGAGCTTTGGTCTAATACTAAGATGAAGTAGAGCTTCTACTTCTCCCTATTAACCTCCAGGCAGATGCTGTGTGCTAATGACAACAGCAAGGCAGGCAGAAATCCACCAAATCGACCTCTCCTTGGGATGGAGACAATGAGATTGAATTTCTGTCTGTTTTGCTTCTATAAAGATATAGGCATTGGCCTGGGCACATCATTCTAAGCTGTCATGCAGATGTGCAGATATGCAGGCTTCCATAGAGGAGATGGCAGCTGATTTTACTTTTTCCTGGATGTTTTGCTGCTGCACTGAGCGAAGCCATGGCTTGACAGGCTGCATACAAAGTAATCAATTTCCAGCACAAAAATGTAGCTTTCCTCAAACTTTAAATCATTCATGTTTGCCCTCAACGTGTTGCTTTTAATGCAGGTCAATTCTAGAACCTGCCATTCACAAGGGTTGGTGTGATTACTCATTACACAGTTTGAAAACCCTCCCCTTGATTAGGTCATCCATGTATTTTCCTCTGTTCCCTAAGTGAATGAAACAGGACATGGGGGTTGTGATTTTAGTATATGCCGACGCTGCATATATCTGTTTTCAAAAGGACACACTGGGGCAGTGTAGGTGCAACCTGCTATGAGCTTGTATTTTCAGAGTGAAACCAGTTTCTCAAGAAGCACTTTTCATGGGCAAAAACATTCAATGGAGTTTAGATTGCATTTGTACTGCATAGAAAAAAACCCCAAGTGCTCCATTTCCATTGATTCGATAATGAATGTGTATATGTAGCCTTAGTGTGTTGTCTGAAACCAGACTAGCTATGAGTTCTTTTAACGAGGGTTGGTCTTATGGTTGATGGCTTGTGGTTTATCCAGGGCCACCTAAACCACAAGCTTAGATTCAGACAACACGCCAAACCATAGCTTAGTTTGGTACAATGGCAGAATGACCGAGAAGCAGTAAGGTGGCTGAAACCTTGAGTCCTGAAGGCTGCATGCCAATGCTAAGACATAGTTTGGATTAGCATGACATGCAAACTAGGCCAATGAGTATTTTTTTAAAAAAAGTAAGCTGTAACTTTGTTTTGTTTTCTTTCCTACATGGAAATGAAATTAGTAAGCTTTGAAGTCTTATGAGACTAGTTACTTAGTAGTTAATAGTATTTGTAAAACCTTTTTATAAGTTCCACATTTCAGCTTGCAACTCAGACATGTATCATTCTTGGTTTTGTGCATTTGGGATGTGTCATCCTTTTGTTTCACTTATAAAATGTATTAGCTTATTTTTTATTTTTTAAGTGCTATCTATCATCTATCTATCTATATCTATGTATCTTATACAAATAGAAACTGAAGTGCAGATTGCCAAACAATTGTATCGGAGAGAGGATGTGTACAAGAGCTTGTTAACTATTATAATGAGTATCAGGCAGGTTGGCCACAATAATTACGAAATGTTCAGGTCTCATGTTGCCAGTCCCTGCTCGGTTTTACCCTGTGTGAGTAGGAGCATACCTTGAAGTTCCTCTCTACTCAGTTAGACTTGGCGTTCCAGTTTTGTGGGATAGAGTAGATGCCATGGGTGATACCTGTTGCATGTACAAATTGGACAGCGCCAATTACGTAAGATGCAATACGTTGTAGGTCATGCTGTCATTACTGTAGCATTGAATAACCTACAAATAATAATCAGCACATTTTTCTATCCCTTTTTCCAACATGATGACTCACCTTGGTCAGGAAAAGGGCTGTAGCTCAGTGGTAGAACACATTGCATGCAGAAGGTCCCAGGTTCAGTTCCTTGCTTCTCCAGGTAGGACTAGGAAACCTGGAGAGGTGATGTCAGTCGGTGTTGTCAAGTCAACACGAAGCTAGATGGACCATAAGGCACATTCCAATCTTCCTGAAATGTTTTCCTGAGGAAAGAAGTTTATCTTCCTGAATATAGTCAATGCTGTGTTTTGCGTTTTCTTTTTGAGCTAGCTATATGATAGTACTTTTCCTACCTTCTGCTAAGTATGATTGCTTAGTAAATCCCTAAATGTTTTTCTTTTAATTTAAGAAAATTGCAATGCAGCAAATGAATCCTGAAAGCAGAAAACGGGTTTTGCACAGAGGCCTACTACTCTGGGTGCATAGATATTTTGAGTTCCAAGGATATGCATAGGCATGATTATTGCAATTTGTATAGCAAACACAGTTGCTGCTTTCCTTAGTGAAACCATAAAGCAGGAGCAGGACCCTAGTGCCTTCCAGATATGGTTGCATTACAACTTCCATCATCCTTGATCATTGGGCAAGCTGACTGGGTCTGATAGGACTTGGAGTCCAAGCACATCTGGAGGGCCACCCCCTGTGTTAAACTGTGGAATTACCCTTAGTTGGAGCTAAACCCCACTGAAATCAACTGGACTTACTTTTGAGCAGATGTTGATAGGACTGAGCAGTTAATCATTCACCGTACTTTACATATTGGGTATATTGTCTTCACATACAGAGCAAAATAGGATACTGAGCATGGAAGTAGTGCAGCAAACAAATGTTGAACGGACATGGAGTGCTCATGTTCAACAACAACATGCTCACCTCTTTGTTGTCATGCTTTAGTTGTCTAAGCAAAATGCAGCATATTCAAGAAAGATAAAGGGATTGTGTCATTAAAAAATACATCTTTTGTCTGCTTTCTTCATAACAGGACTATTATTTCCTTGTCGATTGTGTACACAATTGGGCAAGCGGTCTTGTCGGTAGGCTCCATCCATGATTTGTTGGATCAAGACGGGGATGGTCGTGTAGATAACGTTGCAATTCCCATGTAAGTTGCAGCAGTTACTTCTGCTCTCCTTGTAAGTGCAAATTGGAATCAAGTGGTTCAATGTACCCACAAATCCTCTGTTTACTGTGGTTTGAACTGCTGCAGCCTTTGTTCCTTTCTTTGCATAACCATATGACTCCTATCACATGGCAAAGTCCAAGGAGCTTTATTTTGCTATCTCAATAAAACTGCAGCTATCCTTTGGAGGAAGTGTTTCAATTATCATATTTTGTTCGTGCCTTGAAAACTGCGTGAGACATGTTGTTTTTGGTGTAGAACTTTTGTAATCTCCGTAATCCTGTCAGATAATCCTGTCACCTGCTTGAAAAATAATTGCATATGCCTGAAAACATATTGCTAGATACACAACATGGAGATTCAGTTGAAAACTAACTTTTGCCCCTTGAGGCACCATAGGTCAGCAGAAGTTCTCTTGTCAGAGTAGAGACATACAAAAGGAGGGAAAACTTGTGCATTCAGCAAATCAGCAACAGCAAACCAGAGAACAGTATAGGTCAGCGGCATTATTAGGTCGTGACTCAAGGAGCTCAGGCATGGAGTCTTCTGTGCTAGGCCCCAGATCTATTGTCTCTCTACCCTATATATCTGTATACTTATGGGGAAGCTCAGCATGTTCACATTTACTTCTGTTACATGTGACTGCTTTGCATTTGGATTGCCTACCCAGCATACAACCCAGTTTCTTAAAAGATAATTCTTTGCTTTGTATATTTAAAATAGTTGTAGCATACCCAGGGTCCTTATGGTGAAGGGTGGGTAATAAACTGAAACAACAACTATTAATCTATTTATGCTATTGCAGTGCTTTCTCTATGGTTGGTTTGATCCTTATTGCTTTTGGAACTGGAGGAATCAAGCCTTGTGTAGCAGCTTTTGGTGGAGACCAGTTTGAGGATCATCAGGTAAGAAGTTCCAAAGGTGAGGCACTTAATTGGGCGTTATTTTTATTTGGAGTAAGGTCACTAAAAGCTTATTGGCATTTTGTAACATATTTACGGGATGCGGGTGGCACTGTGGGTTAAATCACAGAGCCTAGGACTTGCTGATCAGAAGGTCGGCAGTTCGAATCCCCGCAACGGGGTGAGCTCCTGTTGCTCGGTCCCTGCTCCTGCCAACCTAGCAGTTCGAAAGCAGGTAAAAGGGCAAGTAGATCAATAGGTACCGCTCTGGCGGGAAGGTAAACGGTGTTTCAATGTGCTGCTCTGGTTCGCCAGAAGCGGCTTAGTCATGCTGGCCACATGACCCGGAAGCTGTCTGCGGACAAACACCGACTCCCTCGGCCAATAAAGCGAGATGAGCACTGCAATCCCAGAGTCGGCTATGACTGGACCTAATGGTCAGGGGTCCCTTTACCTTTACCTTTACTAATTTATTTACAAACATACTGTTTGAGCCACATCAGATCTCCAGAGACAGGCAGCTCCACAAAGGCACTTTCCAGAGCTTGCCTTCTCATTGTTTCATCTAAAACTCATATCTGAAAATGTTTCTACTGGTTTTTTCCACTTACACTTACCTTTTTCCTCTCCATCTCGCTGAAGTATTGCTGTGCAGGAGGAGAAGGAATGAAGATGAGAAATTTTCTCCAACCATTTCCTAACCTAGTTCCCTGTAATTTCCCTAACATAAGACATGGGCAGTTCTACCAATGGCTATTATGGAGTATCAGTTTGTAGTCATTACGGCTCCATTAACCCTGTCCTGTCCAAATAATAATAATCCACCCAAGTCACAACACTGTATTGAAATGTAGAATATGCTTCTTAAAATCTATCATGGTGGTTTTGCAAAAGCATGTTTTATTTATAGCAGCCCTGCATGTATGCATGGATGTATGCGTGTATACATACACACAAACACACACAGAGACACAAACACACACATGTACAGATGGACATTTGTCTCCTGAGACAGACAATGCCAGCATATATGAGCATATACAGTACTGAAAAAACTAAAGCCCACACAGTCAAGCACTTGGCCATTATTCTCTGACCATTAGCTGAATTAGCAATTACTTTGCACTTTGTGCTTTTCAAAAAATAGGCTTCCAAAAATATATTTTACACTAATGTTCTCCCTTGTATTTCAGGAAAAACAAAGAAATAGGTTCTTCTCTATATTCTACCTGTCCATTAATGCTGGAAGCCTTCTTTCTACTATAATCACACCAATCCTTAGAGGTAAAAATTGCTTTTCTAATTAATGTGTGTGAGAGAGAATATTAACCAACCAACATCAGGGTCAGGGTTCTAAGGGCGTGTCCAGACTGCTACTGCTGTAATTACTTGAATGTAATGTACACCTTTTTTTGGCCAAATTACCTCGTACCTACGGGACCGCCTCTCCTGGTATGTCCCACAGAGGAACTTACGGTCTGCAAATAAAAACATCTTGAAGATCCCAGGCCACAGAGAGGTTAGGCTGGCCTCAACTAGAGCCAGGGCCTTTTCGGCTGCGGCTCCAATCTGGTGGAATGCTCTATCACAAGAGACCAGGGCCCTGCGGGACTTGACATCTTTCCGCAGGGCCTGCAAAACAGAGCTGTTCCACCAGGCCTTTCGTCAGGGCACAGCCTGACCCCCCTCCTCTGGCAATCTGCACAGAATTTTGCTTATTGGTTGCCATAAATTTGATTTTAATTAATTTTTATAATGAAATGTTTTTAGAATCGTTGGATTATTTTGATTTTTGTTAGCCGCCCTGAGCCCAGCTTCGGCTGGGGAGGGCGGGATATAAATAAATATTTATTATTATTATTATTATTATTATTATTATTATTATGAAAATTAGGGGGGGCGCATTGGATTTGATGGCACCTTTACATTTGCCAGATAATACTTTTTGGGTTTCAAGGTTTTGAAAACTGAGGTGCGCATTAGATTCGATGGCTAGATTAGATTCGCATAAATATGGTATTTTCAGATGGGATTCAATCACATACCACCAAATTCAGGTTGTGCAAGTTCCCTACAAATTTAGACTTTTAGCGATAAGGAAAGTGACGGCACTGGAAAACGTGAGATAACTTGCTTGACACAATGTCATCTAACCTCCCCAAAACAAATCAAAGTGAATTCCCAATAAATAGCCCGTGTCGTCTAACCTCCCTAGAAACTTTGTGCAGTGAACAGGTTGTCTGTGAGCAGCCTTAAGAAATGATGGCAAGGAGACTGGGCAAAAGTGTACACAGAAGTTTCAGTGGTGCCATTTAGTGATGACACAGCAGGAGTTAGGCCATTGTGTTATTGGTAGAATTATTCCTTAGAAGCATCCCTGCCTCTGGCCCATTCACTGAGCTGCATGAACAGAATTCCACTGCTGCTTCAATTCCTTATCTCCACCCCACCACCCAAAAAGACATTTTTGGAGGGTGAAGGGACTGCCTAGCAAGTGTGTGGTGCAGCATGGAGATTTGTGAGGTATAAAATGGAGACACACCTCTTTTGTCGGGCGAAGACCTCGTTCCACTTCTGCAGGGTCCTGTTGGATGCAAGCCACCGGCTCCGTGTAGTAAGGAGACCATCATTAGCATCATTTAAAAGGGTCCATGCATGCCAGAGGTACAGATCTTTTGGCTGGGAAAAAAGAGGATAACTTGCCAGTGTTAGTAGTATCAACATTATGGTTTTGTAAACATAAAGTCATTGTACCAAATGTTCATAAAATACAGGGCTTTCCCCCTCAATGTAACCCTGAATATATGGAGGAACATGCTTCCATACCACACTGAGAATCTCTACTCTCTCCCATACAAATCTGGAATGAGACTCCTCCTGAGAAATATCTATAGTGGTTACTCTGAATATGTGTGAGAAAATAGATGATAGATAGATAGATAGATAGATAGATAGATAGATAGACAGAGGTAGATGGGTAAAATGTAGCCTACACAGGCTTCTGCTCAAGGAAAGAGTCATGATAATATATACTGCTTATTTATTCGATTTAGGGGTGGAATGTGGAATTCACGTCAGACAAAAATGTTACCCTCTCGCATTCGGCGTTCCTGCTATACTAATGGCTGTTGCACTGTGTAAGTCAAATGCTTTTTCGTTTTCCACTTACCTGTCGTATTTGCCTTAACTCTCATTTGCTGCATTTTGTTGCAGTCTGGGTTCCAGAGGGAGCAATTGTGCTCTTTCTTCATTGTTTTTTAACCTTTTTTTACCTGCAGGGGCCGCAAGGGTAGGATGGACAATGACAGGAATATAATTGCACTGCAATTTAGAAAAAGAGGGTTTTTTTAAAGAAAGAAAGAAAAAGAAGAAATGTAGTAGCACTATTAAAATAGAAATATCAGAAATGGGATGCAATCTCTCTGTTGATCATCAGATCAGATTTACTCAGAGTAGACCCACTGAATTTGATGGACATGGCTTATGTCCATTCCAGTGGGTTTATTCTGAGTAGAACTTAGTTGGATAGAACCCATAGGTTTTCTGGTACCCACTTTCTTGTTTCATCTTGCCTGGATCAGCTGTGTATAACCTATGGAAATGCAAGTTGTCTACGTCCATGCAAGCCTTATTTTAGACCCACCTCTGAAATTGGCAGGCTCCCACATCTTTTCCACAGCTAAAGTAAAAGCAACTAGACCACTTTCTCGACAGAAAGGATTAGCAACCCCCTCATCTTCCCATCTGCGTAGGTTTTCCTCATCAGATTGCAGCCTTAGTCTGTAATATGAGGGCTGTTCCTCCAGTGAGGCAGTGCTCAGTAGACTGTAAACTTTTTGTGACTTTTAGAGAGCAAACCCTAACATTACACTAGGTTCTGGAGCAGCACGCCAGGAATCTGCTGTTCTTAAATTAATGTTTGGGAAGCTGTCAGACTTAGTAGGAGGAATGTGGTGTTGACGAAGGAGTGGGTGGGAGAGAGGAGATAAGAACTGGGGTGGCTAAAAATGAAACGTGTGTCGTTGGGAAGGAATATCATGCTATGTTGAACTGAGAGGAGATGGGGAAAGAGTTAGCAAACAAAAACAGCTGTAAAGAAAGTGGAAGGATGACAAGGATAGGACTTTATTTGGAGGGGGGAAAGGGTGTTAGAAGGGTGTGTGGCCAGTCCTACATCCTCAGGGGCACACATTCGCTCTTCACTTCAGCAACCCAGGTAGTGGTGGTTGGTGGCTATTGGTATTGGTTGGGTACTAGGTGGGGAGACCAACAGCAGGTGGCGCTACAGCCAACAAGAAGCGGAGGCAACTAATTACAGTTTTGTCTACATTCTCCTCTCTGCTTAATTCTGCCAGTGGAGACCTAAACCTCTGTATTTTGCAATGGTATCTCTTGCTGATGCTTATGGGCAGCTTTGGGTGGAGAAATGAGTTAAATGTCAATGAGGAGGAACTGCTTTGCCACAGCTCCTACCTGAGCTAAGTTGTGAAAGTATGAAACTCTGAACGCTGTGATTTCTGTACTAGATCTTAAAGTGACTTCGTCAGCCGTTGTGAAAATTTGATTTACCAGACTGCCTTTTGGCACTTGAGAATTTGTCCCTGTCGAAGTGTTACAGTCGAAACGTTGTTACATATCTTTCCCTCTACAGTGGTACCTCGGGATGCGAACGGGATCCATTCCGGAGCCCCGTTCGCATCCAGAAGCAAACATAACTAGCGACGTCACGTCTGCGCACAGGCGCATTGCTTTTCGCTGCTTCTGCGCATGCGCGTGACGTCATTTTGAGCGTCTGCGCATGCGTGAGTGGTGAAACCCAGAAGTAACGTGCTCCGACTCATATTTTCACCTGGGAAACTTTCCCTAAGATCACAGAAAATAAAGGGCTCCTCCCCCTCCCTGTAACCATCAACATTAGGTCACAATTATTAAAAGGAAGATGAGTTCAAATTGTTTGCATTTAACTATTTTTGATTGTTTATGGGTTTTGTAATACTCTCATGTTGAGTCTGTGTGCATGTATTTTTGTGTGCAGTGCCAGCCCTCACTTTCTCCCTCTCTCTGTTTCTTGCTGTGGTTTCTCTTGATAACCTACACTGTATTTGATGTTTATGGCCTGTGGACCAAATAAACTTAATGTAATGTACATGCACCTCGGATCTCCTTGCATGGCATGGTCTTGCCCTGTCGCAGATTGCTACAACCTCAGCAAATCTTGGTATTCTTTATTTTTCTCTGCAGTTGTGTTCATAGTTGGAAGCACAATGTACAAAAAAGTTCAACCTCAAGGCAACATAATGGTCCGAGTTGCTAAATGTATTACGGTAAGCAATATACAATTCATGGCTAGCATTTTCAAGGACAACTGTTAAGTGTCACAAAATTAAGTCTCTAATAATTGATTTTTTATTTCATTCCCCCCCCCCCCTGAGTTTGATCCTAGAGAGAGAAGAGTTTGTTACACTAACTTCAGTTTAAAACTGAAGTTAATGCGCTAGTTGAGTGGTCATGCCACTCAAATGCTGTGTATACACTATACTTTTAAAGCACTTTTGAGACACATTTCTCCCCTCGAAGTATTCTAGGCACTGTAGTTTGTTTGCTGAGAACTGTAACTGTGAGGGGTGAAATACAGGGCCCAGAATTAGGTGAGGAAAATAATTTCCTTTAAAGATATGTTGTGCACACAGTCAAACATTAGGATTACATTATAAGTCCCTACATTAATTCTAGATAGATAGATAGATAGATAGATAGATAGATAGATAGAGATAGATTAGATTAGATGGATTAACAGAGATTAATGCCTTTAACATAGGAGCCTAGTTTTAGTTTGAATTACTTTTCTAGGTTCTTCCTAAATGCAGCTCTGGGATTGTCAGGAACATCTAGATCAGCTGTTTTTGGACTGCAATTCCCATCATCCCTGACCACTGGTCCTGTTAACTAGGGATGATGGGAGTTGTAGTCCAAAAACAGCTGGAGGGCCAAGATTCGGAAACCCTGATCTAGATTGTCTGAAACATTGTGGAAAAGCGATCTTTAAAAAGCAAACAGCTGCCAATAGCACCTACGTCTAGACAAATATATAGTACAGATAACAGAGGTTTTGAGGTCTCTGCTGATATAACTCTGTGAAGTACAAAATAACACATTTGCATTTAAAATGCAACAACTTTATTAATAAAGCTACTAAAATAGCTCAAACAGTTTACAGTAAACCCTTTGAAAGGAGGGGGAGGTGGGCAGTGATGACAGTTGCCATATCCTGTTGGCTGTGTTTCTGTCTTTGCTTCATTTTGCATTTCGGTCTGCTGGGGAGCAGTTTCCTTTCCGCAAGAATTTGTGAAAATAATTTTGGGGGTAAACAGCAACATTGTTTAACCAATTGTAAATGGTCTTTTTGCAGTTTTCTATTGGAAACAGATTTAGACATCGCAGCAAGCAATACCCCAAGAGGGAGCACTGGTTGGACTGGGCTAGCGAGAAGTATGATGTAAGTTGTGCTAGTTGTCTGTTCAGAGAGCTTAAAAACCTGGCCCCTTATATGACATATTTGCCTTAACAATGCAAAGTTTAAGGAGTTTCCATGACTTCTGGTGTCTTGAATCCTTTGTAAAATCTCTCTGCCTGTCGCTTCCAAGTCCAGTAGATCACACAGGGATTTACAGCTGATTGGAAAGGCAACAGCCATCAAATAAGATCTGAATACACAGAGTTCAGAGCTTTAAATAAGTGCTTGAACTAGTGTCAAATTAAAACAAAGAGGGCTCTGTGCGTAAGCATCACTTAAGACCTTAAACAGTGTAAGGCACCTTTCTATGTCCAGTAAGGAAAGCAGAAGATCAGAATCAATAAATGCAATTGACACAGTTGTGCCTAATCTGCAATGGAGATCAGGTGTTTATTTACGGATCCAGTCTTTGGCAGATAAAGATACTGCATTGTTTCTGAAACAGAACCAGTTGTCTCCTCCTTGTGCAGCCTAGATTATGTGTGGTCCAAATTGGCCACAATTGGAAATGTGCTTCTTATATTCTGTATCTCAGTTGTGTTATCTCATCAGCCTTATTGTTCTGGCACATTTGGGCTCTGCCTAGGCTGATACTCTACCCTCTGACATAATTTTAAGCCTGGGATTATCTTTCTATGTATTCCAATAATTTTGATCATCAAGAGTTACAGGATGGTCGCTTTGTGATAAGGGGATGGGTCATTCTCCAGATGGACTATTAATAAATCCAGCTTCCACAACTTCCTTTCCTAGCCTTTGAGTTGGTCGCTGGTATTTCTGAAGGGTACTGTTACCTTCTCTAATCTCATTGTAAACCTCATTCTTAAAAAGTTCGTATTGAATTATTATTATGATTTGTTTCACTCCTTTGTTATAGAAACGACTTATTGCCCAGACAAAGATGGTCTTAAGAGTGCTGTTCCTGTATATTCCTCTTCCCATGTTTTGGGCACTTTTTGATCAGCAGGTAACTTTGAAAAGAAAGTTGTTAACAATTTCTTCAGGTGTTTAAAAAGCTCCTATCCCCACCCCATCTAAGTCATGATGTATCATTGGATATGCACTGTTTATTTTTTTCAATATTTTTGTTATAATACTTTTCATTATTATTGGTAGTTTAGCCGGCAGAACAATCTTGCTTGTAAAAAAATTAATTAATTATGTGTCCACTGATGTAACATACGTGATTATGTGTGAGAGAAGGCACAGCAGATTTTTCACCTATGACTGTCCACTTAGAAGTTATTTGCTGAGTGTTATTTTTATTTTCGGTATGCCTATAGGCTGGCAAAAGCTTCTAAAAATTAGTTGTTCTTGCCTTTTGGCATTGTTGATAAAATTACTTATTCGGTCTCTTACCCATAGTTCTTTACAACATGGACACAAGGTGTCCTAGTACAGCAAATACTTTTGATATTCTGCAGACACTTACTGTACCCTGAGGATATTTAGTGACAAATGCTTTTTAAAAGAAATTTCTAATGTTTTCTTTCAAAGGGATCACGATGGACATTGCAGGCCACAACAATGGATGGAGATTTTGTAAGTTGTTTCTTAATCTTTCACACCTGCTTGAGCTCTGGGCAGATCTTAGATTGTATGTTTGGATAATAATAATAAACAGAATTTGGTCTGATCCAGCTGTACATGCATGGATACTCTTGGTTAGATTGGGCAAGGATATTTAAAGTTTCAACTTACAAGTACCTTAAAACTAAGATATACATCTCTCTCTTTTTCTCCAGGGCCCTGTTCAGATTCAGCCAGACCAGATGCAGGTGCTGTAAGCTTTTGTATTTATGTTTTCAGCTATTTCAAGCAACCTTTATATAAGCTGTTTGAAAGTTATTAACTTTCTCGTGTTTTTTCCCCTTTCCTCTCAACAGACTGTAAACCCAATCCTCATTGTTATAATGGTCCCAGTTGTAGATGCTGTTGTTTATCCTCTAATTAAGAAATGTCACATTAATTTCACGTAAGTGAATGTGGTGAAATTCACCAAGTTGGGCGGCAGTGGGGAAAACATACAGACTAGGTGGGGTTGGTATTTAAAAACATTTTTCATATGACAATTGCTCTCCAAAGTTTAGGCAGAACCGCACAACGAAAAAATTCCTGAAAATTATCTTCGGATGAATTTTGGTCTTACCCTCAGGCAAATGGAAAAAAATGTGGCTTTATTGCTGAGCATCAATAACTAAAACTAGAGCACTTATTCTATGGGCTATTGCTTCATATGCCAAGGGAAGATTTTGTGATGTCTGAAAGTGGCCGGAATCAGCTTTGAGCCTGCCATCTTCCTTAAGTGCTATAAATAATGTAGTGAAAAAGCTATAAACAATGTGGCTTTCTGGAGCATGTAGGCTAGTAATTAGTGTTATAGAGACCCTAAAAGCCATGGGGATATTTAATAAGTTCCATCTTTGCAAGTAATTTTTCCATGGACTACTGGAGAATATTTCTAAGATGCTCACAGGGATAGTTTAAAATGTGCAAAGGGGCAATTTTAATCATTTTCAAAGACTTGTAAGCAGCAGTGGGTTTAAATTTCAAATTGTGGCAGGGAACCTGTGGCTGTTCAGATGTTATTGGGCAGCAGTTCCCATCAGCATCATCCAGCACGGCCAGTGAGCAGGGACGATGGGAGTTCTAGTCCAACAAATATCTGGAGAGTTTCAGAGAGTTCCCTGTCATTGTTCCAAACTAAGTATGCTTCTGAAAATCTGCTTGCTTCCTTCGCCAGGCCTCTGAGGAAGATGACAGTCGGCATGTTGTTGGCGGCTTTGGCATTTGTCGTTGCTGCTGTGGTGCAGGTGCAGATAGACGTAAGTAAAAAAATAATAATCTAGCAAGGCTAACCATTTAGCTTTTTGTCTTCATTTTTACCACTAAGGCAAAGAACAGTGGTTTGATTTTGAAGTATTAAAAATTGTTTAAACGAATCAGACAAACAGAAATACCAAATCCTGCAAATGAAGCATACTATGAAAATTTGAAAATATTTTACATGCTCCCCCCCCCCCCCCAACATCCTTCTTAGTGAATTCTTATATGAGGGAATGCTGAAAAGATAGGGTGAATTATATCTATGGGGGAAACGAACATGGAGTTGAATAGGGTCAAAATTCATCTGAGAAGGGAAGGCCATACCTCAGTGGCAGAGGACATACTTTGCATTCAGATGGTCTCCAGTTACGGCACCAGTAAGGTAAAGGGTAAAGGGACCCCTGACCACTAGGTCCAGTCGTGGCCGATTCTGGGGTTGCGGCGCTCATCTCTCTTTATTGGCCGAGGGAGCCGGCGTACAGCTTCCGGGTCATGTGACCAGCATGACTAAGCTGCTTCTGACGAACAAGAGCAGCGCACGGAAACGCCATTTACCTTCCCACTGGAAGGTATCTACTTGCACTTTGACGTGCTTTTGAACTGCTAGGTGGGCAGGAGCAGGGACTGAACAACAGGAGCTCACCCCGTCACGGGGATTCAAACCACCGACCTTCTGATTGGCAAGTCCTAGGTGCCATCCGCGTCCGTTACAGAACCAGTATATCTAGTTAAATAGATATAATGTACTAGGCATACTGACAGATGACCTGTCTTAAGGCAGCTTCAGGTTTTCATACGAAGATATAAAATACTACAGAGAAAAGGGGCGGAAGGATCTGTCAATTTTGGTTCTTTCGGGTTCTCTTTCTTTTCCAGTCAGGAGAACAAAAAAAAAGGGGGCTCTGTGGGAAACGGGAAACGGTTGAGGGCTCCTCTTTCAGCTTGTGGATAGTTAGTAAGAGAGAGAGGCAGAGCCTAGTTTGCTAGAGGCAAAGCAGTAAGCTGAAAAGAGACAGAGCAATGCTTGATTTTTGTTTGAATCTAAGGCTGCGGCTGTTGGGAAAACAGGCCCTCTTGGGGTGTTGATGCTGTGAAGCCATGCATTGTAGACTCAGGTTGTATATATGTGTAAATAAAGCATATATCACAAGGACACCATGATCTCTGCTTCATTTCCAAAGGAAACACAAGCCCTGGACTAAGATCCCTAGAATTTTGCACTGCTTGGAGATAAAGGTGGCATTCAACCTCCCTTCTAATTTTATATGTGATTAAATATTGGCCATATGTGCAGAGACACGTTTGCAGGGCAGAATTTGAGAAACGTAGGGTGGGTTAGTCATTCCTTTCTCCCACCCATTATACTTCCATGCAAGTTTCCTTCTCAGTTAGGCAGCTTACCCTGAAATGGACTAATTTGCCTTTGGAGCATAGCTGTCAAGGTTTCCCTTTTTAAAAGGGAAATTCCATTATTCTGAATAGGATTCCTCGCAAGAAAAGGGAAAAGTTGACAGCTATGCTTTGGAGCCCAGCTGAGAGAGAGAGGAGGGGAAACACCTATTTTAAAGGCTTGGGGATTTGCTGGAGAAAATCAGTAGCAGTGGGAAGGTTTAAGCAAATGACTTTGCTTCCATATTAGTATTTTATGAAAAACAAAAGATTTGGAAATCTTAGGTGTTTCTTTTAATGTATGGTTTTGCCCTGGGAAAGAAAGAGGTGCTTTTAAAAAAAGGTGACACTTTTCTTTTTTCTTCCTCTACAGAAAACTATTCCAGATTTTCCTGCTGCAGGCCAGTCCCAAATCAAAATAATAAATATGGGGAACACCAGTGCAACAGTTAACTTTACTGGTACCAATCAGACTGCTGAAGTGGGTCCTGCAAATTCAGTAAGTTTTGAGAATTAATTTTGCATTTAATTTTAACTTTTGTATTATTTGAATCTGTGTCATGTGCATTTTTGGTAATAACTATTCCATTCATTCATGTTTTGGTGTTTTCACTGGTGGATGGTTTGCGATTTAAATAGTCCAAAAGTGGAAATGGTACACTGAAATTCCATTTAGATCCCAATTTAATGTCCAGTAGGGTTCTCGGGACAGTTTCAGCCAGTGCTTTCTTTAAGAAAAAAAAGGTGCTTACCATGAAGTTGTTTCCATAAGTGCCACAACATCTAGAAAAAGGTGTTGGTACTATGTACCTTTGAGTACCCCCAGAAAAAAGCACTGGCTTCAGTAGCTGGGCAATTATTTTCCATATTTTCTGTTGCAACAGAACTATTTCCCTTCATTCTTATTTTTTCTAATCTACGGGTGGTTTTACCAATCTAAGTTTTACTTAGAATAAGCCCATTAAAATGAATGAACAGGACTAAAGTCCTTTAATTTCAATGGGTCAGCTTTGGGTAAAACTTATTCTGTAGCGTTGTTGCTTATAGCTTATCCTTCTTAAAATGCGATCGTTTGTACAGGATATCCTAAATGGAGTGTAATTTCTTATATCCTGGAACTGGTGCTTCTGTTATATCCCCAAATATTGTTTTTGGTTTCTTGTTTTATTAACAGCATCCACCGTAGCTCCAGGTCTATCTCAGTTGTATTCAGCGGTGGAGCAAGTCGATTCGGCGCCTGGGGCGGCGTGTGTGCCCTGAGCCCAGGGCAGGACGCTCCGCGGGGCCTCCAAGGCGTCTGCCTGCCTCTTCCCACTCAGCCGCCCTATAGCAGAGGGGGAGGTGGCCGGTGGACCGTTTGGAGCAGTGCGGAGCCTTCAGGTGCCCAAGCAACCGCGTCACTCCCTTGAGAGATGTGTGGCTCGGGCATGCTTCAGGCCCTGCGGTGAGTGCTGCCCAGCATTTTGTCACCCCCTCAGTGGTGACGCTCGGGGTGAACCACCCCACCGCCCCCCTTCCTCCACCACTGGTTGGATTACCATAAAGGTTGTTATACTCCAGTTTTATGTGTTATGAGAAGAAGGAAAAGGTTACATCAGTGTTGATTTACTACTTCTTTTGAGAGGAAGGGACAGAAACAAACAAACAACCACCCTATGAACTTCACATACACTGTGTGTAGCTGTAATTGTTGTGATCTGTAATATAAGAGGCAAGCTGAGCTTTGTCAAAGTTCTTTAGTGAAAGGAATGTTAACTGTTTCATTGTATTTTGTCTTTTTTTATAGACAGACTACTTCACTTTTGACACAGCAGAATTAAAAAATATTGATATAAACTTTGGGAAGGAATTTTTTAATCAAACGTTTGTTTACGTGGGAAAAGAACGTCACACCCTTCAAATATCAAATAGAGCTGGGGTCCAAGCTGAGCTGGTAAGTCAGTTTAAAAGCTAGTTAAGAAGCCAGCCTTCTAGTTTCTGTTGCATATCAAAATAATACTCAGGAAGTCCAATGCCAGGTGGATACTTCTGGCAGCTTTCTGGGGAAAAACTGTCTTCGTTGGAAGCCTGAGAGAAACTGAAACACAAAAAAGGGCTGATAGAGCTGTACAGCTGCAAATAAAACATTTTAAGTGTGTTGTAAGTGCATTATACAAATGTGACACTAGATGGTGATGGTGAGCTATGGCAAATTCAATATATTTTTCAAAACATTTTTTTTAAAAAAACAAACATTTCCACAACATTTTTTATTTGTGTCTAGATTCCACCGACATTAATCTTGGTTAAGGATAACCAGAGTTCTGTATTCACCAGTGTTGATAGCTGACTTCAAATCCTTGTTAGGAGGGCAGTCTGTTGTCCTCAACGGTGATTAACACTGATGCTAATTAACACTTGGCTTGTAATTCTATACAGAGGTGCAGCCAGGGTTTGCAAGGCCCTCCCCCAGGACCACCCTGAGAGTTGCAGTTGTTGGGGGGCAGGGACAAACAGGCCCAACATCTGCACTTGGTCAGGAGGCAGCCAGCTAGGCATGTACCTGGTTACAGGTGCTCACGCTATTGTTTTGAATTTAGAATATATTACCCTTTTCTAAAACATAGTGGTGCTTATTCCCAGGTAAATGTGTTCAGCATAATCACGATGCTATGATGATTGAAATGTTTTCGAAATGCAAAAACCACACATGATCAAAGTATTATTATTATTTTTTAAATGGGCTTGGCAAGCTTTCTCCTGCTCTAACATATCAGGAACGAAGAAGCATTTCTAAAACATGGAATAGCAGCGGTGGGGCCAGGGAGAAGGGAAATGTTAATGATGTGGTTCACAACTAAAATATCACACATGGCTGCCCTTGCAAGACCATTAAATCCAAGGTCTAAAACTGCCTATGATGTTATGGGCCATGGAGGGATATCCCAGGATCCATAGGTCTCCATCTTCACCCATATTTCAAAAGGGGACACATTCCACCCTTCTTTTCAGTTGCATAAGCATTTAATATGGGAGTATTGGTTCAAGTTGAACAAGAACTGTTTATGAATGCTGAATTATCATTTGTACAAAGCATTGGTTAAAAATGAATGGCATTATAAAATAGCCATTAGACTTCTCTAACCCAAAATCTCTGTTCTCTCAGCTTGTGGATGGCCTCACAGAAAAACCAGAACAAGGAAACAATGAGATCAGGTAATATATTCATTTTTATGTTTTTTAGTTTTATTTTAGAAATTGACTTCTGTTCAAAGGGAAACGAGTCCTGTGTCATTTTCCCCACCTTAATCACTAGTAATTTTCAAAACATAGGGCATTCTGCTGCAAGTTCCTCCACTCTGCCCCACACGGCCAGTCCCCCTATTGCTGCCTACTTGTGGGTACAGAACAACTCGGTGTAATGACGTGTTGACTATCCCTAGGCCTAGTGTAGTGGGGCTGAACTTTTTGGCAGTATGCATGCATGGACTATTATGTTTCATTCCTGTCTGAATGATGCTTCAACAACAATGGGATTTCATAAGATATAACAACTTCCTTTAACAAAAATTGGAGCAACTGAGAAACTGAGCTTTTCGGCTACATAAACATTTTTAAATCTTTCTTAACAAAGTTGTTCAGCAACATCTGGAGGGCCAAAGGTTCACCATTCTTCAGTTATCCATTACAGTGGTACCTTGGGTTACATACGCTTCAGGTTACATACGCTTCAGATTGCAGACTCCGCTAACCCAGAAATAGTACCTCGGGTTAAGAACTTTGCTTCAGGATGAGAACAGAAATTGTGCTCCGGTGGTGCAGCGGCAGCAGGAGGCCCCATTAGCTAAAGTGGTGCTTCAGGTTAAGAACAGTTTCAGGTTAAGAACGGACCTCCAGAATGAATTAAGTACTTAACCCGAGGTACCACTGTATATAAATGAAATAAGAAATATGTCCTTTCATTTAAGTTATACAGACCTTCAATCTTGGCTGTCACAAATTCATATTACCTTGCATGGAGTCTCTGGACTCCATAGTTTGTATTAATAGTTTGATACAAACGTCTGGGAATGCTTGCTAGGGCTCATAGAAGTTGGCCAAGGATGATGTGAGTTGTAGTTTAGCATCAACTGATGGGCCAAAAGTTCCCCACGTCAACAATAACTGATAAATTGTGCTGTTTAAAAACACTTCATTTAAATCATGTCTTAAAGGTTCATAAACAATATGGATTCAACTATTAATATCACTATGGATGGAGTTACCTTTGGATTTGTGGATTATTTTTCTGCCACAAACTACACGGCTTTCCAAAGAGGAGAGTAAGTATTACTGTTTGTTTGCCAGATTTTTTAAACCTGTCCTTCACCGGAAGGTCATGGGGTGGGTTACTACCATATAATATATGCCATAATTTTCCATGTATAGGATGCCCCTGTGTATAAGACAACCCCTATTTTTTTGAACCCCTAATTAAGAAATCAGTATTTTTGAACTTTTGGGGGGATCTCAAAGTTGTTGAGCTACTTTGAGGTGATTGCCCTCAAAGTTATTGATCGCCCCACTGAAAACCGTGTTTATGATGACCCCCCATTTTTACTCAAAAAATTAAGAAAAAACCATCGTACACATTATACACAGAAAAATACGGTACAAGTAAAAACTTTAGTTATAAAACAAATAATTGTCTTATTGCAATTATTTGTCTCCGTGCCAACATTCGTTTGATGAAGTGGGTTCTAGTCCATGGAAGCTTATGCTACAACAAATCTGAGTATCTTTAAGGAACTTGGAATACTCACAGGATGTGTGCTTCAATAGACTAGGGTATATTAGGTAGAAAATCTGTGACTGGATCTCCGAATCTGTTTATTTTTCACTGCAATAGAGCTATGAGGCCCAGAATTTGATTGATACACTGGTGATGGTGGAGATATTTTTAGTCCCTCTTGCGCGGTACTGTTTGCCTGTTCTAAATAGCCCCTTCAAACTGCTGTTAGTCTTGTGAAGGAGAAAATGTGCACACTTTTTGTATTAATACGACGGCAGCCACCACAAAAAATACTGCTGCTGTCAGGGGCTGCCATTTTCCCCACCATGCCCTGGAACAAATGCAAAGTCCAAGGTAATTATGAGTAAATAAAATGTTGGCTGCCAGAAGACAGGTGATGGTGGTGGGAGTCAGCTCGAAAAGAGAGAAGAAGATCCAAATGTGAGAAAACAGGTGCATGCTTGACCAATAAGTGTGGGTGAGTTTTGGAAGATTGCATTGGGGTTAGCAGGAGAGAAAGCTGTGTAAAGCAAATGCTCTTTTTCTAGACCAGCTGGATGGGACCCTTTGGCTTGTAGGTGGATTTTGGCCCACAAGGCCTCTCCATTTCACCTGCCAAGGCCATATTCCCTAAACCACATCCACCTGATCCATACCTGAAGTCATATGTAATGTCAAGTACGGGACAGTTACAGATGTGACTAGATCGACTGCTTGCAGAAAGCAGGATTAAACTTGGTCAGTGACTCCCCTTTACCCTTGCAGGCCAGCTTTGACAGGGCCTGCCAATCATCGTCATGGTGTCGGATTATTGGCAGGTAGGTACTCCTACCCACCTGTCAAAGATACAGATTTAGCCTGCCAAGCCGAAAAGGTTGCCCCCTCTTGTTCTAGAGCCTCCTAGTTCCTGGTGAGAAATCATTAAGGAAACAGGCATTCATTGGGGTAGCTTCTACTTTTTAAATGCTATGGCAGGCGTAGGCAAACTCGGCCCTCCAGCTGTTTTGGGACTACAACTCCCATCATCCCTAGCTAACAGGACCAGTGGTCAGGGATGATGGGAGTCGTAGTCCCAAAACTGCTGGAGGGCCGAGTTTGTCTATGCCTGTGCTATGGAATAATATAATTCATTCTGATCACTAGTAACGATGGTGCACTGGGAGAGTGGTCAGAAAAACTTCCTTAGACAATATCCTGCCACGGCAAGCTTTAGAACTGGGAGTAAGCAGTTAACCCGAAATGCACGTGGTTAATGATCGTAAGCTGAACAAATAATGCTCAGGCTGTTGCTCTTAATACTAGCAATTCTTCTTCTTCTTCTTCTTCTTCTTCTTCTTCTTCTTCTTCTTCTTCTTCTTCTTCTATAGCTTCATATAAGTGAATTAAATTGGGTAGGTTGTGATCAGACTTCATTTCCCCCCTCCCATCTTTCTTCCCAGAAAAGAAATCACTGTTACCATTCTCAGCGATCTTCGTAACTGCAGTGGCAAGTCCTTGACATTTGGGTATGGCAGCGCTTACACTATTGTAGTAGATGGGGTAAGTTGTTTTGCTTCTCTTTAAGGAATATTGAAACACCACTGGCAGTTGAATGAAAGTCTCTGGGTACCTGTTAACAATGGTGCATGAATTATAATGGTGTTTTTATCTGACCATAAATATCAAGATTAGGGAGTCTGTGACTCTGCAGCTGCCATTATCCTTCACCATTCTCAATGCTGGCTAAGACTGATGGTAGTTGGAGTCCAACAGTATCCAGAGAGCCATAGGCTCACCAGTACCGATATATAACAAATATCACACCATAACCATACCAAAGTTACCAAACTAAAATATATATGACTACAAGTATACTGCTGTTGTAAACACATGTAAAAGATTAGCACTGAAGTGTTGGTATAGCTAATGATGGAAGTCACAGTAAATGTAAATAGGATCTGTTTAAACTTAAAATACACAAGCCACTTTATAATTCAAAGGCTTTTGGTTTCAAATTAAAATATACCTGGATGATCTGCTATCTATTGAAGATTTAGTTGCTATCTATCTGACTACAGACTATCTGACTTTTAGAAGACCTCTGAACGCAGCCCTGTATAGGGAAGTTTTTAATGTTTGATATCTTACTGTGTTTTGATTTGTTGGAAGCTGCCCAGAGTGGCTGGGGCAACTCGGTCAATTGGGATTATTATTATTATTATTATTATTATTATTATTATTATTATTATTATTTGTATATTCATAGTCATGTGCTCTTCTCTGCACATTGATCTCTTTATATGAACATGCTTTCCCATTCACTTTAGTGGAGACTATATCTCCCTTCAAGCATTCCCTTGTTTCTTCAATTGAAATGAATGGGGAGTCTTTGGTGACATGGAAGCTCTGTCAGTGTGCACAGTGGAGATTTTGTAGCCATCAGAATCTCTGGACGAGTGCACCTGAGATCATTGTGTTTCTCACTGTTGATTTGCTTATAATAATCTTTTTTAATGTGAACAACTTAAAAAAGAATGTTTCCTTTTATAAAGGGGTAGTCTTTTGCAGTTATTCATATTTTACGTCTTCAGTGTCAGTTTACGCTGTGATTAGAAGTGTGCATGCACACGAAAGCTCATACCTAGAACTAACTTAGTTGGTCTTTAAGGTGCTACTGGAAGGAATTTTTTTCTTTTATTTTGTTTTGGCTGTGATTAAAGTTATTTTTAATTTGTGCTGCCTATTTAAAATGCAGGGCTTTTGTGTGGATTAATATAATTTGGTTTTCCTCTCAGTGCAACAGCAGTGAAGTACTCCTCAACTATGTTGAAGACATTCAACCCAACACAGTCAGTATGGCCTGGCAAATTCCTCAGTATTTCATTATCACCTGCGCCGAAGTGGTCTTCTCAGTCACTGGACTATCGTTTTCATATGACCAGGTAGATGACTTTGCTTGAGAGACGTCTCAGTTGCAATGGTAGCTTTGAGATGTTATAACATAGAAACGCATGCAGACTGTTCCCAAGGAAAGACCGGCAGTAGGGTTTGCAAGTGAGCTTGTAGAATCTGTGTGTGTCAGATGGATCCTAAGCCATCTGACACACATAGCATAGTTCTGTGAACTCAGATTTGTATTTTTCAATGGTGTTCTCATTATGAATATTTTTCTAGTCTGCACAGTACTTCCCATGTAGAAACTGATACAGTTCAGCCTTTCTCAACCTGTGGGTCCCCAGATGTTGTTGAACTACAACTCCCATCACTCCTAGCTAGCAAGGCCAGAGCTCAGGGATGATGGGAGTTGTAGTCCAACATCATCTGGGGACCCGCAGGTTGAGAACCACTGATAGAGAATGTGATTCAGTAAAGCCAAGCTATGCGGTTTTTTTGTGACTAGGTGTGATCAAAAAAGAACAAAGAATTCTACTCTGTTCCAGAAGTAATTTCTTAGCTTGCAAACGATTACGAGCTACATCCAACCACCAGGAGGGCAAAACTAGATGGTGTATAGCAATCACAACAGTGTATAGCAATTGTTAAAAACAATTAATAGAAAGCTCAACAGAGTGGGTGGGTGGATGTTTCTTGATATTTTTTCCTCCATGGGAACTGGGATCCCATTGCAACCCCAGTAATTACCCCCCCCCCCCCGCCACGTGTGGATGGCATTCGCCCTAATAAGAGCAAAAAACAAGTGTAGAGGTGATTTTAGTTGGAACCACAGTGGGGAAGGAAAGTGTTGCATCCTCTGCCTCCTGAGTTTTTTTTAATTGCTAAATATGCAACTGGCCCTTGAAAAGTCAATTTTGAATCATAAATATTCGATACTGTACCTCAAAACAATGTGCAATTAAATGTGCAATTAAATAACTTGTTTCGGTAGGCTCCTGCAAACATGAAGTCTGTTTTGCAAGCTGGATGGCTGTTGACAGTGGCTGTGGGGAATATCATTGTTCTTATTATAGCTGGAGCTTCAAAAATTGAAGAACAGGTAAAGTAAACTTTGTCTTAACATCAGGGCTATAAGTTTTTATATCTAGATATACTGGTGAACACTATTGTATGGGCAGAACAGTCACTAAAACACAGCTCTGTTACTATGGCAGAGTTGTGGTTTCAGTAGAATACTGAGCATGCAAATATGTCAATACGATTCACAGCGAGAAATACAAATGGCTTTGAATCCTTGATCTCGAATGTTAGTTTTACGTGTTGGAATCTTTGGTATAGGTTCCATGAAGTCAGCAGGGGTCCAGTACATTAACAACACAATCCTACGCATTCAGAAACAGGTCTTGCTGTGTTCAATAAGGCTTGTGTGTTCATATGGGCTGTATATCTTGTATCCCGTATGGGTGGGGAGCAGGGATAAGTCACTGGAGAACCTTCACACTCAACATCTGGAACTTTAATTTTTGTACAAAAGCATATGGTTAGGTCGGAGAACTTCACAAAATCTGGTGATTCTGGATGGTAGCAACTGTGACATGACTTGCAAATCTAAAGATGGAAGACTTCATTTAACGACTCAGAAGTTTTAAGTTTTTGCAAAGCACAATTTTGTAGCCCATGTACTAGCAGTAGTAATAATAGCATAGCCAAAGAAAGGTTCTGTTAAACCTATAGAAATGGAAATCTCAGTGAGATACCAGAATTTCCGTGTTAAGTGCCAGACACAATCCTACAAATATTACCCCTGCTCCTTATCCACTGCCTTTGTGGAGTGCAAGGAAATTTGTTCCCCATCAGGCTGCAACCCCGCTTATCTGAGAGTAAGCCACATTCAATTCAACAGGACTTATTTCAACAGGATTGCAATCTCAATTTTCCTGAACCATGTGCTACTTCCTAAAAGAGGCAAGCTAGGCAGTTTGGATTCCCAAGGGCACTTCATGTGACTGTGCTAATGTTTGAAGCAAGCCTTAAAATAATGTAATGACTTCTGCTAAAAATGCTCTGTTCTTTGAATTAATGCATAAATGCTTATTCGTTAGCAATAGCACGTTGTATATATAAATATATATAAATCTAAAACTTTTTATTTTTTACTTTTATTTTACAGTGGGTAGAATACATTCTGTTTGCAGCTTTACTTGTTGCAGTCACCCTTGTTTTTGCCATCATGGCCTATTTTTACACTTATGTGGATCCAGTTGAGGTTGAAGCTCAAATGGTAGAGGATGAAAAGAAGAGGGAAAAGGAACCGCCATCTTATGAAAATGGAAATGCACCCGTTTTACAGACTCAGATGTGAGCATATACTAAAGGCTGAATGAGAATATAAACTGTCGTCGGGACAACTCCATCTCTAGTCCAAGACACATAAGTGCTGCCTTATCACTGCGCAGGGATGGTTCGTGAACACCATCAAAACACACCCTCCCTCCCGAGGGCGAAGATTAAGAAATCTGTTCTCCTGTGAAGAAAATGAGGACCCTCCCCTCAGTTCTTTCTCAGCAGATTTTGCACTTAAAAAGGGATCTGAACCTAATTACACCTGGCCACAATGAAAAGACATTCAAAGTATTATTTTTTTATACAGAACTGCTTTAATTTTATGTTGTAGCAGAAGGCAAGTGCTCCTGTCTCACAAAACATACAGGCTTTAGAGGCTCTTTGATATGCTGTCCTACAGATAATGATTGCTATTATACATATGCGGGGGATTTTAACTCCTGAGAACACGTATCTGAGCCAGTTGAATCTTCATGACCCTGGTATTGCACTACACAACTCTTCCTTTGTTTTCTGCCAGAGGACCGCCAAATCTAGCTTCAGGTGCCTACTGTGGTAGAGATGAACAAAGAGGAATTGCATTATAAAGAAGCAAAGGCAAACAAAATAAAACTGTGACTCCAAAAATGAATGGTTTGGTTTATTTTCTCAAAAGAAGAAGAGAGCTGGGCTTTCTGTTTCATTACTGTTGAGGATCAGGATAGCACAGGAATTGGCAGCCTTTTGTAAATTCATGGCCCCACTAAATCACCGCAACCAGGAACATACCATATTCATTACAATAAAATGCTACTTTAAGAGGGTGGAGGAGACTCTATAGAGGCACCAGGGAAAGCTTACAGCCTTCATTGGCCCTGGCCTGAGTGATTCTGCCTGTCTAAAACATGTCCATGAACCCTGACAATGCTCCTTGTCTGGGTGGAAGATAGAGAGGAATGGCCTGCTGCACAAAGGTAAATTACATTTGTTGCTTTGCCCACTTTTGCCTTTGTCCTTGCCCTCCACTCTCATGTGGCCTTTGGAAGATTGTCCAGAAGGGAATGTCACCTTTTGCACTGCAAAGGTTTATTTACTCCTGGTCTGTATACAGTGCTATTTTTCTAGGAAAAAAAGAGGTGCTGGAACTTGCCATAAACGCCTCCCTCGTTCTCTTAGAATGGCAATGGTGCCAACTGAGTTCTGGCAAGTCCCAGCTTAAAAAATAGGTCTGTCTGTATGACTTACATACCACCCCCCATCTTTGGACTATCTTATAAACAAAAAAAATTTATCAAAACAAGCAACAATCTAAAGAGATTTCTTAAGGTATAACAGAGAGGGATTGGCAATTGATGGGCTATGGTGAGGCCTCCTTTTTGTGGTAACAGACCAGGGCTCTTTTCAGCCACATTACTGCAAATTCCAGGACACATGGAGGTTAGGCTGGAGTAATTATACACTGCTGCTACCGGGACCGTAGGAGTTTCTTAAAAGTCGGAAGCATTGGTAGAAGGATTTTGGGAGATCCATGTATATGTGGGTGGAAGGAAGGATCAGATCAAGTAAAATAAATAATTAAATCATCCACTGGCCATCAACATATAAACCTAAAAGCCTATAAAAACCCTTAGCCCTCCACTTAGTTGCATAATAAATATGATATACAGTACATTTAGATACAAAGAGTGGAAGGGCGAGGGATCACCAGCGACATGGCAGGGAACTACACACCCGCAGTCCCCTTCCAGCACATTAGCTTGGCTTATATGAATCTATGAGCCATGGGTTCTGAATTTATGCTTTAAGGGGTATGCTGTATTATTAGGGACGCGGGTGGCGCTGTGGGTTAAACCACAGAGCCTAGGACTTGCTGATCAGAAGGTTGGCGGATTGAATCCCCGCGACGGGGTGAGCTCCCATTGCTCGGTCCCTGCTCCTGCCAACCTAGCAGTTCGAAAGGATGTCAAAGTGCAAGTAGATAAATAGGTACCACTCCAGCGGGAAGGTAAACGGCGTTTCCGTGCGCTGATCTGGTTCGCCAGAAGCGGCTTAGCATGCTGGCCACATGACCCGGAAGCTGTTTGCTGGTTCCCTCGGCCGATAAAGCGAGATGAGTGCCGCAACCCCAGAGTCGTCCACGACTGGACCTAATGGTCAGGGGTCCCTTTGCCTTTACCTTTATGCTGTATTATTATTATTATTATTATTATTATTATTATTATTATTATTATTATTATCATCATCATTATTATTTGTATACTGCCCTATATCCACAGGTCTCAGGGTAGTTACAACATAAAATCAAAATATGAAAACACAAAATACATAATAAAAACCAAAGAACATGATATAGTTGTGATCCGTTTAATAGGTTGGGTTTCTAATTGTACCCACCTATTGGTATCATCTAATGTGTGGGAAACAAAATGTCTAATTTGGTTTGCTCGGCAATACTTAGTTAAATCAGGAAGCCGCCATTTCAACCCCCAACCCCCATTTTCCACCTTTCCACCTTTTCTAGGTCATTTGCAAGCAAAAATAAAATAATTCAGCTGCCTCTGCCAGCTCCAAAGCGGTTTAAAAGAAACTGAAATTGGTAAGCGCTGAATAAGAAAAGTTAGCTTAGGAGGAACAATCATTTCAACCTAAGCTAACCTTGCAGGAACCTTCAAAATCATTTCCCTCCACCTTTTTTTGTCACAAGAGATTGTTTGTCAAATGGGTTTAAATTGGAAATACATGGATGTATGCCGGAAGAGGGAATTTCAGCAGGTGGGGCTTTTACATAACTATGAAAGTTGCAAGAGCCCTGCCCTCTTTGCCAACTGGCCACTCTATGTGAGGCATAAACGCTACACATTCTTGAGCCGAATTATCTCGACAGCCTCCCTTGTGAAACCAGTGAGGTTGAGTGTGTTGCTGAAACCTCATCCAGCCCTTTTGGTGTCATTAAGCATCTGCAACCTCTTTGATTGTGTAAGCGTTGAGGTTGTGGGTGTGACGCTTTTACTGCATTAAAACAGAAACTTCTGATAATGGTTAATTGATCATCCCAAGAAAGGAATGTAGGCAATTATAACCGCATGAAGAGTTGTTAGGAAACTGATTGGCCGTCTTTGTCAATTAGCCCCACACAGAAGAACAGAATGCTACCTGAGATCACATATCTTCCAACATTTCTCTGACGAAAACAGGGATGTCCTATTCCATAATAATAATTGTATTATTTATACCCTGCCCACCTGACTGGGTTGCCCCAGCCACTCTGGGCAGCTTCCAACATATATATAACAACATATTAAACATTAAACACTTCCCTATACAGGGCTGCAGACTTCTAAAGGTTACTTATCTTCTTGGCTTGACTTAACTCCATATCTTCCAACATTTCTTCAATGAAAATAGGGACGTCCTAAGGAAAAGCAAGGGACGCGGGTGGTGCTGTGGGTTAAACCACAGAGCCTAGGACTTGCCGATCAGAAGGTTGGCGGTTCAAATCCCCGCCACGGGGTGAGCTCCTGTTGCTCGGTCCCTGCTCCTGCCAACCTAGCAGTTCGAAAGCACCTCAAAGTGCAAGTAGATAAATAGGTACCGCTCCGGCGGGAAGGTAAACGGCGTTTCCGTGCACTGCTCTGGTTCTCCAGAAGCAGCTTAGTCCTCCTGGCCACGTGACCCAGAAGCTGTACGCCAGCTCTCTTGGCCAATAAAGTGAGATGAGCGCCGCAACCCCAGAGCCGGTCACGACTGGACCTAATGGTCAGGAGTCCCTTTACCTTTACCTTTAAGGAAAAGCGGGACATTCTGGGATCAAATCAGAAACCTGGATGGCTTCTGAAAATCTGGGACTGTTCCTGGAAAACAGGGACACTGGGAGCGTCTGAGATTAGCATAACTACTATATCTTCTTTTCAATCTGTGTCTTTCTTTTTTCCTCTTTTGCCCTTGCACCAGAGCCTTAAGAAATCCCTTTGAGCATGAAACACACAGGGCAGTTTTCAGTTTTCAGCTTTTTGTAAGGCAGACTTGCAAGTAGCCTCTCGCTTAGCTGGCTTGGGCTGAGAGAGAAGGAAAACACACTCTTTAGTTATGGAGACCGTGGCACTAGAAAACCTGCACGACTTCTAAACCGCTAGCTGGATGAATACTGTAGTCAGTGGACCTTAAAACAGCCATAACTGCGGCAGTCCATTTCCACACAGCAGAGCTGAAGAAGCCATGCACCTGCTCGCCGCAGATGCCTCCTAAATCGAATCTCAAGGTCAGCGCGTGCGAATTCCTGCACCGATTTCCCTTCCCAATCCGGGAAAAAGGTGCTGGGAAGGCAGCTGCGCCCTCTCCCCCCGCCGCCCTCCTCAGGATCCTGGCAATCACCCCGTCAGCTGCGCCTGGCTCCGCCCACTTCCGAATGGCCCAGGGTCACACGAAAGGGAGGAGCGAAAGTGGAGTTGGGAAAACACACGACACAAATGGAGACATTTGTCATCAAGAGTTCGATTCGATTGGGACCTATATATTGGCATCCGTCCATCTGAGAAACAAGGGGGCCGATCTGAATAAAGTATGGGGAGGGGGCGGGTAAGCCCCACCCCGCAAAATAGATCCCAAGACGACACACACACACAATTTGAATGGCAATGCCCATCAACTTTAAGGGCATATATTTTATTTGGGGGGCCGAAGGAACCTCAGCCCGATGATTGGAAGAGTGCGCCATCGGGGGGCGAAGCCCAGCGCTGTGGTTGCAGTGGTTGATACGGGCGACACATATCTATACATGCATATGAAGAGTGCATGTGAACATCTACAAGCGAGTTCGCTTTCCGAGTTTTCGCAGAACTCTTTTGGGGAGGGAGGGAGGGGCGCCCGCCTCGCCCGCCCCGTCGCCGCGCGCCAATAGGCCCGGCTGGGCTGCGCGAGAAGCGTGGCTCCTCCTCGTGGCCTCGTCCTTTCCCTTTACGGACCCGTGCGCGGAGGAGGAGGAGGGTCAGGATTCGCTCCTCCTCCAGGTTCACCCCTTTCCCAAACCCGGCTGTGTTGTGCGCCTGCCCGCCCTCTTCGCTGCCTTGCGCGCGCGCGCGCGCACAGACGCACAGAGACCCGGGAGTCCTCCGCCCGCCCGTCCCTTCCGTAGTCGGCTGGTAGC
Organism: Podarcis cretensis; assembly: GCF_951804945.1. Taxonomy (NCBI): domain Eukaryota; kingdom Metazoa; phylum Chordata; class Lepidosauria; order Squamata; family Lacertidae; genus Podarcis; species Podarcis cretensis. Next base: position 86,219,519 of record NC_137173.1, read on the forward strand.
TAGCCTAGCCCTGGTGGATCGGGGGTGCACGAGGGGGAAGGAGCAAGCGGGGGCTGGCTGGGGATGGGGCTGAGGTGAATCCTTCCGTTCCTGGAGCTGCTTCGAGAGAGAGGAGGAGGAGGAGGAGGAGGAGGGAAGGAAGGCAAGAGAGGAGGGAAGGAGAGGGGCCCGCGCGCAGGAGGGGCGGTAGCAGCGCTGCCTCTGCCGCTTCCGTCATCATGGCTCACTCCCCGGTGCAGCAGCCTGGCCTGCCGGGCATGCAGGTGAGAAACCAGCCGCCGCCTCCGGGCTCTCCCCCCGTCCTAACCCACCTCCCTGCATGGGCTTCAAACTGCAATCCAAGAGGCCCCCCCCCCCCAAAATGGGAACGCAGAGGGGGAGGTGGGTTTTTTTGAGGGGGGGACGGTCATTTACACACACACACACACACACACACACACACACACACACACTTCCTCCTCCCCCCGGGCTAATTTAGTGGTATGCAGGGGTTTGTTTCATCCGGGGGTTGCTAACATTGGTTTGGGTGAGGGTGGGGGCTGGGTGAACCTGGCTAACTTGTAAAGGAGCTGGAGGGAGCGTCTAAATGAGCAGTTTGGGGGGGGGAGTTTGAGGGGACAGACTCCTAGAAATGCAGTCTCGAAAGGGACCTCGAGGGTCAGCTAGGCCGACCCCCTGCTGGGCAGGAATCTCCTGGTCCAACATGGGGATCGAACCCACGACCCTGATATTTAAGAATCTCCTGCTCTGCCAACTATTCAGACCGCCCCTTGTAAAGGGAGGGGGTTGGTGCCTTGCTCAAGGTACAATCCGGATAGTTTGCTGTTTTAAATTAAGGGGCAGCCCTTAATTTGTTTTGGGTTCTGCTGTCACCTGGGAGCGGCTAGCAGTAATGCAGGTGTGTATCCTGTGGCCAAGATCTTTTAAAGGGCTCCCTTTAGAAACAACAACACCACCCCTCACAAGAAACCCATGTTCTGATCCACTACAGTTAAGGCACAATAGATGACCATGGTCATCACATCTGGGTAAGGGTCAGGTAGCGTATGAGGTTTATAAAAAGGTACAAAGAGGTAACTTTTTGGCTGGTATGTGTGTGTGAGACAGTGAGTGAGTGAGTGAATGAGTGTGATTTAGCAAGTTTTACCTTAAGTTTTTCTCTCTTATTTTTTTGTTTGTTAGCAAAATCCATATATGGCCTCCTTGAAGTAATATTTGTTGTGGCGGGGGGGGGGGGACTTAATTGTACAGTATTTAAAATGCTAGCCGTTTCAAGAATTATTTTCATGCTTTAAGGAAGGAGTCCGTCTTCGGCCTCATTTATTATTACCCGGGAGTTTTCCATCTCTCTGGAAAACTTCTTTGAAACTTGTTTTGCATCTGTAGTGTTGTAGTATTTGCATTAAGTAGCATAAAATAACATCTCTTTGAGTGTGCGTGGCAAACAGGGAAGAAGAATTCTGGTGTGAATTCAGATGTGCATTCCTATTTTGTATGTTGAGACGCGAGTCCGGTTTTCCAAACTCAAGAGCTCTGCATTTTGATGGCCTGCAGGATCCCAGGAAGTGGTGGCAGACATGTAGGCCTTCCTATTCTGGCTTGGGGTTGCTATGGCCTACCAAGGAGAAGTGGTGCGAGGGAAGAAGGCCTGTGTTTCACCAGACCAAGGGATAAGTGACTACATACACAAGAAGAGAGAACTTTTCTTCTCAGCTAAACTGAGTAGCAGAACTAACCCAGACTGCAGCTTTCTGTTCTTTGCAGGCTGCAGTAGATCTGAATGGGTTGGCTGTGCCTTGGCTAGAAAGGGGGCCTGAGAGTTGAGCTGCCTTTTCTTCTGTAACTATGCCAAAAATGGGAAGCAGAAGCTGGGGAGAAGTGTGCTTCCTTGTTCTCTACTTGGAGACAAGGAGGTATATTTTATTGGGGCACAGCTGAGACTACAAGCCCATCATTATGAGGTAAAGTGTTGAGGCTGCATTACATATCATGCTTGAGGGTTTTTATGCAAACTTATTTCCCAGTACACTGGAGTTTCTGGATCTTGTGAGGCTCTGGAGCCAATCAGAAGCCGAAAACAGCAAGCAGGGTTTGGAAGAGTGAGCTACTGCCCTCTAGAATGGAGGGAGGCTGCTTTTACAGGAAAATCTAGTACTGGTACTTGTGAGGGGCAGATATGAGCCTTTTTAAGCGACATGCTCAAAAATGACATGGCCCAGAGTTCTTTTAATTCCTGCTTGGCATTTCCTGGGCGCAGACACTTAGGAGTTAACAGGGGTGTAGTAAGTGACTGATAGCAAGAGAAAAACAAAGCTCTAGAACTATTGTAGACAGTCAGATTCCAGGGACAGGTGAGACCAATAGTGCTCATTTAGTAAATAGATTCCAGCACAGATGTGAGTTGTAGCTGTGATTGTTACCGCTTGCACTCAGGCCCCTCAAAGCAACTTGCACAGCAAAAATAAAAACGGAAGGGATTGAAATAATGTAAAAACAGCAATAAACAAAACCTTAAACACTCATTCCAGCCCTGTATTTAAAAGTTACAAGTCCTACGCACACCACTTGAAGGATAAGTCCCACAAAGGCCACGATAACTGCCTTGGGTCAATGAATAGGGTTTTGACTGGAACCTAGATGCACAGCAATGACTCCTGGCATGCTTCATTGCGGAGAACCATTCCACAAGTGGAGCCATTGTGGAAAAGGACTGTTTTCATGTTGCCACCCTGCACACTTGCTGTGGAGGGCCTCAGGTGCAGGTTCTGGGTTGGTTCATGAGGAGAGAGGCATTCCTTGAGGTATGTGTTAGGCCGCTGGTCCCCTAGCATCTATATACGAATGGAGATTGTACCTCGGGTTACAAACACTTTGGGTTACAGACTCTGCTAACCCGGAAGTAGTACCTCGGTTTAAGAACTTTACCTCAGGATGAGAACAGAAATCGCACGGTGGTGGCACAGCGGCTGTGGGAGGCCCCATTAGCTAAAGTGGTACCTCAGGTAAAGAATGGTTTCAGGTTAAGAACGGACCTCCGGAACAAATTAAGTTCGTAACCAGAGGTACCACTGTAGATTCTAGAAATAGAATCAGCTCTAAATGGCATTTGCCAGTGCATTTGTGTTTATATACGTGCATGCCTTGCAGCTCTGGCCAAGCACAATTCAAAGTGTTGGTGCTGACCTTTAAAGCCCTAAACGGCTTGGCCCAGTATACCTGAAGGAGCGTCTCCACCCCCATCGTTCACTGAGATCCAGTGCCAAAGGCCTTCTGGCAGTTCCCTCATTGTGAGAAGTGAGGTTGCAGGGAACCAGGCAGAGGGCCTTCTCGGTAGTGGCGCCCGCCCTGTGGAACACCCTACCATCAGATGTCAAGGAAATCAACAACTATCTCACTTTTAGAAGACATCTAAAGGCAGCCCTGTTTAGGGAAGTCTTTAATGTTTGATGTATTACCGTTTTTTTAATTTTCTGTTGGGGGCTGCCCAGAGTGGCTGGGGTGGCCCAGCCAGATGGGCGGGTATTAGTAATATATTATTATTATTATTATTATTATTATTATTATTATGAATGCAAGTCAGGTGGTCAAAAATGCAAGGGGTTTGAATACAGGGGACTAAAAGAAGCTGAGGAACAGCAGTCGATCCTCAAGTGTTTTCAAAACGGACAATAGATTTTGGAAGGGAGGAGGCATTTTTTACAAGTTGGACTGGGCCTATAGAAATGATTTTAGGGTGCTGCCTTGTACTGCTTTTGCCGAGCTGCTTCATAAATGGTGTGTTGCAAGGAGGGCAAAATCTGTTTCAGAAAAGGTCTTGGGGGTTGTTGAGTAACAAGGGATTATTCATGACCAGCTACTGGGAACCATTGGAGATAAGTCATTTGAAGCCCTGCTGACATCATGTGATCAGCTGGGTTAAAGGACAGGGGGGGGGATTAAGCAGGATATGGTTCCTCCTTTTGAAATCTGGTGAAGTTTTTGACTAAAACAGGTTAGACAAGAGTTGCAGGGGCCAGGTGTAAGAGAGTGGCCAAGATGCAACACTAGAATTTCCTGGTTAAACTCAGAGGCTCCGTTTTCTAGATTTGTGTTTTCTGAAACCCTATTTAGATCTGCAAAGCATACATTTTATAGTTCATGTGGTGGTGCATTGTCATGGAAAGGGAACTGAAAATAGTGATAACTGTAGACAATATATAATCTAAGCACATTTTCCCTTAAATTAATCATCCTGTTTTGAATGGCAAAAGGAAATTATGCCTCTTTTAAGATAACAATATTTCCATAGGAACATTTTGATCATATCTGTTCCAATACAATTACAGTTTTTACTGTAACAAGTCTTAATCTTAGCATTTTCACTGCCCTCACAATGTACTTTAGGTATTGAATTCACTGCTAGTTTTTGTTGGTTACCTGTTTGTCTTAACGCTAATTTATATTGTCAATTAGCCATATCCCTCTAGGGTTGGTAACGTTACTGAAACTATGAGTCTTGGAAATAAGTTAGCAAAATCTAGTTTTACACACACACACACGCACACCATCTTGGTTTGACTGCTCTTTTTTGTAGTTGGGGAGTTGGGGAAAAACCCAAAAAGAACCCCAACTTTTAGAAAGTTTTTGGGCCTAGTTGCCTGGGAGTAATTCATATGCTCTGCTGGCTAATTACAAGCTTGAATAAAGCACACACAGTAAAGGATTACATTCTCATCAATTTTAATAGCTCTTTCGGTTAGTTCTGCGAATCTGGTTCTGTAGAGCTCTGGTGTAAAGCTGAAAATGTAAAACTTTATTGCTGTTCGTAATAGAAAACTTGCCTCCACAGAGAAAGCACATATGCCCCCTTCTTATTAGCATGTTTGTGTGCAGCTCTGTTGCTCTTAGCTAGGTATTCCATAGTTAAACAGAAATTTTATGTTGTCTTATGTTCAGTTTGGCACTTATATACATACACTTATGGGAGCCACTTGTAAAAATGAGTGGGAATATGAGGGGGGTGTATATAGAAACTTCACAGTCCCAGTCTTATGGTACATTTACATTGCTGGGGGAGAGGGAACAGGCCTTGGGACTGCTCTTTGTGTGGTTAGTGCTTACTATATTGTGGACTTGATGGGCCCTTGTTATTTTTGAACAGGATAAAAGATTGGTCCCAGGGTATGGTCTAAGAAGGCCTTGCAGAAAGTAAGCAGGTTCTGTTAGTGCCTAGTACACCACCTTGAGTGGAATATAAATGTCCTAAATGTCTGAGGGTTAGGGTTAGCACAATGTTCCATTGACCTTCTAGGAAGAACTGAGTTCTTCTCAGAGACAGTAGTTTTGATAATGTGGCAGAGTTCTAATAAATTAATTAGTTAATTTGACAGTTGCCCAGGGTAGTTGTGGTGTCCACTACTAGTCAACTCAAGCTATACATACCTTTGCTTGATCTCAATGCATCAACCCTCATCTCGCATACTGTGATGCCTTGAGGTTAGTTTGGGCATCATGGAAGCCAGTCATTTGAAGGGGAAGGATCCAGATTGTGCTTGGGGCTTTGTTTCTCTGCATGTGTTACGGCCAAGCACATGTGGGCTTCTTAAATGTGCCTTGTAAACAATGTCAGCCATTTCTATGCTTTTCTGTTATTAAAAGGTGGAATTGTATGAAGCTGCACAGCATGCATTCATGGAACAAAGTTCTCATGATGCACACATGCACTGTATTACAACTGCAGCAACAATCCTATATGTGAGGCTGTTTCAGCTTTCCTCAACTTGATACCCAACATTCAGGGTTGGTGGAAGTTACGTTAGCTGGGGTTGATAGGAGTTGTGGTCCAAATTATCTGGAGGACACTATATTGAGGAAGTTTAATGGATATTAGGTAGTATGACAGCATACATTGGCAGTGTGACTCGGCCCCTAGTAACTTGGGGGATGGAATTATAATGAGTAAAATGGAATTATTGCCTTTCTAACACCCTTATCTTCCTAAGATTATCCTCCTGTCTGCCCTATTACTTTTTACCAGCATAAATTTGACTTGCCCAAATCACCTTAATTTTTCAACCCCTCAACTGCAACAGCTCTATAAATCCAAAATTTTAAGCACAGATCGTCCTATTCTTTAGCTTGTGGTTGGCATAGAACTTTGGTTTTCACGATGCAAATTTTGGGTTCATTTAGACATTGGGGTTCTGGCACTTCATTTAGGGATGACCCTGCTTTTGCTGGTAGATCACATGGGATTCAGTATCTAGGAAGGAGAATATTACAAAATTGAAGTACGAAAACCTGTTTGCAAATAGTTTGAACATAGAATAGGCCTTCCCAGGTTTGTTTGAAACGATTGTATTAAAACTGTCAACCTAGAATATTTGTACTGAACTGAGATCTACAGTGTAAATTAAATTATTTGACGCCATAATCCTGTGTATGCTACTGGGGAGCAAGTCTCACTTCTGAGTAGACATGCCTTCAAGAACTCAGAATCCTAAAGTCAAAGGTGTCGTTTTTCTTTTCTGTATTTCTGCAGAATCTGAAAGCAGATCCAGAAGAGCTCTTTACAAAGCTGGAGAAGATCGGCAAAGGTTCATTTGGTGAAGTTTTTAAAGGAATTGACAATCAAAGTCAGAAAGTTGTTGCTATAAAAATTATTGATCTAGAAGAAGCTGAAGATGAAATAGAAGACATTCAACAAGAGATTACAGTGCTGAGTCAGTGCGACAGTCCATATGTTACCAAATACTATGGATCTTATTTAAAGGTTAGAGGCTTTATGTTGAATTGTCTTATTTAAAATATGCACGTTTTACAAATCAATATATTTGTGAAATTACAGAATAGCAATTAGCGGAAGAAGGATGTTTTGAGTACTAGACTAAATGGATTGTTTATCTTTTCCATAAGGTGTTTTTTTTTGGAAAGAGTTACATAGTGTCTCTTTATTTAGATATTGAAGTGCTATTGATTTATGTGTTGAATATTGATAAAAGTAAACCTTTTTTTTTTTTTTTTGGTAAAATGGAACAATCCTGGAGGCTGTGTGTGTGTGTTACGTATGATATTATACATAAACACTCTTTCTTTTTACACCAAAGCTAAACTCCCGCCAAAGAGAGGGCACTGATTGCTTGATATCCTTGATGCCTCTACTCTAGTGTTTTGTTTAAATTTCTGAGGTTTTGAATTTCTGAGTTTTTAATTTATATTTAAATTAGGTGTTCTGTATGTTGCTGACAGGACGCAGGTGGCACTGTGGGTTAAAGCCTCAGCGCCTAGGGCTTGCCGATCGAAAGGTCGGCGGTTCGAATCCCTGCGGCGGGGTGCGCTCCCGCTGCTCGGTCCCAGCGCCTGCCAACCTAGCAGTTCGAAAGCACCTCCGGGTGCAAGTAGATAAATAGGGACCACTTACTAGTGGGAAGGTAAACGGCGTTTCCGTGTGCGGCTCTGGCTCGCCAGAGCAGCGATGTCACGCTGGCCACGTGACCCGGAAGTGTCTCCGGACAGCGCTGGCCCTCGGCCTCTTAAGTGAGATGGGCACACAACCCCAGAGTCTGTCAAGACTGGCCCGTACGGGCAGGGGTACCTTTACCTTTTTATGTTGCTGACATGGGTGGTGCTGTGCGTTAAACCACAGAGCCTAGGACTTGCCGATCAGAAGGTCGGCAGTTCGAATCCCCGTGACGGGGTGAGCTCCCGTTGCTCGGTCCCTGCTCCTGCCAACCTAGCAGTTCGAAAGCACGTCAAAGTGCAAGTAGATAAATAGGTACCGCTCCGGCGGGAAGGTAAATGGCATTTCCGTGCACTGTTCTGGTTCGCCAGAAGCAGCTTAGTCATGCTGGCCACATGACCCGGAAGTTGTCTGCCGGCTCCCTCGGCCAATAAAGCGAGATGAGTGCCGCAACCCCAGAGTCAGCCACGACTGGACCTAATGGTCAGGGGTCCCTTTACCTTTACCTATGTTGCTGTTGTAAGCCACTTTGAGACTTAGAGGGTGAAAAGGGGGTTATAATTTTTCAAAAAATTATGTTATCCAGAGTTGCCTGCATGGCACTGGGAACTGGGCCAGTGAAATTCCATTTGCGGAGTGGAGAATGCCTAGCTGCTTCTCCAGTGGAGCTCCCCGTATCCCCTTGGCACCCCAAGCTTCAGGTTTTTGAACTCCCAGGAAGGCCTGGGATGTAATGACAGGAGAATTGGAGAAAATCACGTGGAGGCAGCTTTTAGGCTCTGGAGTCTTGTCTGATTTCCACTCATGTATTTCAGTTAGAAAATATGTAAACATGGAAATCTTAACTAGATTGCAGATACTAGTTGTCACCATTAATAATATAATTTAAAATCTCTTGCCCACCCTTCATTCCAGGGTCCCAGGTCAGGTTACAGCGATTCAAAACACAACTGTAAAAACAGTTTAAAGTAAGTTAGGATCTCTTACTTTAAGTAAGTAAGGCGGATCCTAAAAATATACATTTCAGGTGTCAAAGGCCCAGATAAAATAAGTGCATCTTCAGCATTTCCTGTGTGGAGAGGGAATTCCACAATTTAGGGGCTGCCACAGAGAATTCCCTTACCCAAACCGCCCTCACCTGGGTAGTGGCAGCGGAACTGCCAAGACATTCCTACCGCTGCTGATCTTAACACCTGAGTCTGTAGAGAAGGCCATGATCTCTCAGATATTTGGGCCCTAAGTTATTTAGGGTTTTGAACACTAGTGTGAGCATCTTACTCACATTGGACCCAGAAATAAACTGGCATCTTATGCAGCTGTTTCATGAGCTGCATATATGAGTTCTGAATGGAACCTGAGCTAGGAATCTGGCCACCCCATTTGGGACCAATTTAATATTTATTTCACGAGTTACATACAGGTGCTTGTATTTGAATGTACAGAAATTGGTTCTAGCAAACTAGAATGAGGAACTGTTTTTAGCAAGGTTTTCTTTTTGTTTTAGTGATGATGAGTACCTCGGAATGATACAGCTTGGAGACATATTTACTCAGGCCTTCATGTATGTGAAACTAGAATATGCCTGTGAAGTCTTTCAAAGCATAATGATAGTGTGAAAATAGAGTGGCAATATGGTTGGATGGCATGCTCTTGTACTTTGTCTAACCTACTGCTGGCTCTTAGATGGTGGAACATCTAATAGTGAGTTGGTTTGATGTGCTGGGTGCCATGATGATGGAATATTAGATCTGTATTCAACAGAAAACTGGCCGTTTTTATCAATCCCTTCTTCTTAGCTTTCCATAGAGTGATTAAAACCAATAGACTTTACTCAAATATGTGTTTCTTCTAAAAAGCCGAGCAAGTTCAAAAACAGGAAAATGAAATCTTCCTGAAAAAGGGAGAAGGCAGCTCTTGTATTGGAAAGAATGCAATAAAATTGTTTCCTTGTCCTGTATTTACTGCATTCTTATTCTATCTTTCATTAAACCAAAACCAAGAAGGCTTACAAATAATACACAGAGCTTAAAATCTCAATGGAAAATCCAATATGGGGTGGGGGGGGAGGGATGAAACAAAACATTTAACGAAACCACAGACTTCTGTAGACTTAGCATCGTCTTTCCTTCCTCAGTGTTTGAGTGGTTTTTACAACACTTCCCAGTTCATTATAATAGATTGTGCTTATATCTCTTTTTCCGTTTTAATCTGCTGAATGATCATTTGTCATGCCACTGTATGTTCTGTATTGGTGAGAATGCATAATATGCTATAGATCAGAAATGATTATCTTGATCGGTTTTCTATATCTCAAGTGAGTAAATGTCAGTGATATTCTTGATGGCCCCAAAAAGAGAAAAAACACTACAATATAATGGTTGCGTTTTGCCCTCCCCCCCAAATCCCAAGGGCATTTTATTTAAACATTTAGGTTTACATTTCCCATTAATTCCATGGGTTCTGGAAGCTTACACAAATATGTGTAATTTTATATTTTTAGAAAGGAAATGAAAGAAAGAAACACAACCCTTCTTTGAAAACATTCCAGAAAGAGGCCGCAGAGCAATTAGTAATTGTGATATAGATCTTCGTGGGAGGAGTGAGAGCACAAACTTCTAGTAGTTTATGGTCTTAATAAATCTCGACTAATCCAGATTTAGCAGATCCGAACCTGCAGGGAGGTGTTAAATTGAGATTCCTTCATAAATCAGGGTGGCTCAATTTTTCAGATCAAGTGGGCTGCAAGAGTACTTTGACCCGGAACCCAGGGGTCACACAGTGCCTTGGCAAGGCCAAAATTTGACAGTCCCCCCCCTCCCGGCCCTCATTGTGCCTTCCCAAAGCAAGGTGCCAGGCTCTGGTAGGGTCCTAGAGCCCTCCTATCTCCTTAAAAACCAAACCAAACACATTTTTAATTGGTTTTTTTAAAATACAAATACAATAACCATTAAACACTTCTCCAGCAGTACATATAATGGTGTTTGTTTTACATACACTTTCAACATTCAAACATAGTACTTAACGTAACCCCTCCATGGAGAATATTGAGCAGTTGATATAGGAAAGGTCTTGATTTTTGGTCATTAACATAGTTAAAGAAAAGGGTCCACATTTCTTGAAGTTGTCTGTTTGTTATGCCTCGAATTTGACTGCCCTCCTGTGTCTGGTGATGCTCAGACATTGCCATATACCAGATATTATTTTCCCATATGTTCAGGGCTAGCCCTCTCATCTCCTTCCCAAAGCTGGAAAAGCACTAATTTGACTTTGGGAAGGCAAAACTCTGGGGGCCCCCTTCTTAAAGCCCAGCACTTCACTCACCCACCTTGGAGAAGGCAGAGCAAGGGCTGGAGGCATCGAACATTGCCGAGGGGCTCCCCAAAAGGCCTCAGGGGCTGCTCGTTGGGCCATCCTCCCATAAGTGATTAGGAGTCCCCAATACATAAGTCCATTGGAATGTCATGGAGGTGCTCAACATGAGATGAGGCATATAGGACCAGTTCTGCAGTTTCCAAAATGATTTGCAGCCAGTGGACAATAGGCTCGAACAGGTTCCATAACCACACTCATAACATCTTCCCTGTGGGCCCTGCTACCTGTCACAGGTGCCACTCCCTCTCTGTGGACTGAATGTCTTAAGCGGGGTTGTTATGCTATGAACTGTATCCAATGGAACGTTGCTTGTGCGATGGAACAGACCGTTCTCCTTTTCCCCATGCATTGTTGAAATCTGCTCCAAGCTGTTGGGGGCTCCCTCCAGAACAGATATTGGAGGCACAGGGAGCCTGCAGGGAGGATTTGAGAAAAGGGCAGCCCCATTGCTTGAGTAGAACTCCACCCACACAGTGTTGGCTTACAAACCTCTATACTATTTGTTTATTTTCCCTATGGAGTCAATTGGTGTCTTGGGTTGCGAAGCTTTGGGTGGGGAGTGTTTGGGTTGGTGGTGGTTCTGGCAGTATCTGTGCTGGGCTGTGCGGCAGACTGTTCTGCAGCATTACCGTACGCATAGCTGTCAACTTTTCCCTTTTCTTGCGAGGAATCCTATTCAGAATAAGGGAATTTCCCTTAAAAAAAAGGGAAAAGTTGACAGCTATTAGGATGTGGAATCACAAGTCCCCTTAGAGCTGTCTGGTATTTTCTCTTGATTTGGTGACCTAGTTGCTGCTCAAGGCCAGGGTTACAAAAGTTGGGCAGTTCCCGCAAGGCCAGCTGATAGGTTTGATGGAGTTCTTTCAGGGAAATGCAGAGAGAGATTTGTTTTAGCTGATAGTTCTGCTTGCTGTATATAAACAGGCATGGTTTCTTCATTTTTTCCCCAGCTCGACTCTGAAAGCGCTGGTTGACTGCAAAGCAGACATTGGCCCAGAATATACCAGATCAACATATGCACTTCTGCCTTGTAGTGCCCCTTTCCATTTCACATGGGTAGTCAGGGCTTACATAAATGTTGCCAGTGTTAAATGCAGCAGCTGCAAGGATTCTTTTGTTTAGGAAGCTCTGAGGTCCTTCTGGCCGTTCCCTCGCTGCAAGAAGTGAAGCTACAAGGAACCAGACAGAGGGTTTTCTCGGTAGTAGTGCCCATCCTGTGGAACACCCTCCCATCAGATGTGAAGAACTATGAAGGCAGCCCTGTGTTGGGAAGTTTTTAATGTTTTATTATATTTTTGTATATGCTGGAAGCTGCCCAGAGTGGCTGGGGTAACCCAGTCAAATGGGAGGGGTACAAATAATAAAATTACTATTATTATTATTAACATGTTCTCAGCTTTAATAATAGGTAATAGCGCTTGAATGTGACTAGCTCTGTCTCATAGCACCATGTGAATGCCATGCGCATAGCATTTATTGCTTGATTTTCAGTTTGCATTATGCTGGATGCTCCATGGTCTTTTCTCCGATTCAAGCCAGGGATTGGCACAGAAGTGGTATGGGTAGAACAGGGGAAGTTGGGTGTTGCACAAGCAACCTTAATCTGTCAAAATTCTACTCTCATTGCATACCTTTTGAGCAGTAGAGTAGAAGCCAGAGCTGTTCTGGCAATGAAACCTGTTTTTTTTTGTGATCACCTCCCTGGCTCTTTCCTACGCCTTCATGAAAGGCCTTTTGAGGCCAGTTCTGCAGCATTCTTGGGCGTTATGCTATTTTGAAAACTCGGTGAGCTTCATTATTTAGAAGCGTCTAGCCTTGGTATGCAGAACCTCTTGAAGAAAAGCAGAATCACAGTCCCTTATTGCAGTGGTTTTCAACCGTTGTGCTGTAGCACCCTGGATTGCATTGAATGATAGTCAGAGGTGCTGTGGGCAACACTGGCCTCCACCCCTCTTTCCTTCCCTCTCTTCTCTGATTCCCTCTTGTGTCTCTGCCTCCCAAAGGCTTGCACAGCTGTTTGTTGCAGCAGCCCTGCCTACAAGCTCCCCAGGCAAATGGGGCCTCTGCTGCTGGCCAGAGGATGCTGGGTGCCAGGAGCTGAGATGGCCTTGGAATAAGCAAGCATGTGGGTGAGGGAGCTCAGCCAGCCTGCCTGCCAGTCCTTGGGAATGGACAAACAAGTCCCAGGCCCCTGTGGGGCAGTGTGAGGAGGCACCTATCTTGGGGGGGGGGGAAGAGCTCAGAGATCAGGGGCGGCAGCAGCAACTGCCCAGAGGACTCCCAAGGAGAGGGGAGAGGAGGCTGAGGGAACACTCCACAAGGGAGGGCGTTCAAAAAAGGGTGAGAGGCTGCCAGTTCTGCAGGCAAGGGCTGACATAACTGGGCCCCTGAGCTGCTATGGGGTGCTGCAGAAAGAATCTAGCTGGTCAAGGGAGCCGTGGACTCAAAAAGGTAGAAAAGCTCTGCATGCCTTCAGATCATTGCTTTAGGCTGTTTGCCTGCTCAGCATTCAGGCTTTTTGTGCTGCAGAAGGGTTTTTCATCTAGTAGACGAGAGAGACAAGTTGGTCTAATGAAAAAGACTGCAGTACCTGCTCTGTACTTGCTAATCTCTAGAACCACCTAGATGACCAATATTTACATCATACTATAGGTATAGGTCTGGAATCAGAACAGTGACTTGCTTTAAAAAATAAATAAATATAGCATATCTTTCAGCCTTGGTGCAAGTAGTAGTTGCTTCTCAGTTAGGAACTTGTTGCATCATTGGGGGAAGTTGAGTCAGGAGGCCTTCCACTTGCCTGATGAGAAAGAGCCACCTTTGCTACATAGGTGAGCTGAGGTACAGGTTCCCTTTGCTGTTCGGGGAATGTATCCTCTCTTCCTTCTATAACACCCATCTGTGTATTTGAGTCTGTATCATGTCCCAGTAGGTAGCTGTGGACCTCCATGGGTCATACACTGTAGTCACACAAATCCCATGTACTATCCCACTTAGTTAAAAACTCAGATATATAAGCTAGGTGCTAAATTTCAAATGGCGGGACTGTCATCTGGCTAGTTCAGATGACAACTTGGAGCTACCGGTAGGTTAAGAGCTTTGAGAACCTAAAGGAGAAAAGTCAGAGCACTCCTGACATATGGTTGTCAAGCCTCTGCTTAAAGACCTCCAAAGAAGGAGACTCCACCACACTCCTTGGCAGCAAATTCCACTGTCGAACAGCTCTTACTGTCAGGAAGTTCTTCCTAATGTTTAGGTGGAATCTTCTTTCTTGTAGTTTGGATCCATTGCTCCGTGTCCGCTTCTCTGGAGCAGCAGAAAACAACCTTTCTCCCTCCTCTATGTGACATCCTTTTATATATTTGAACATGGCTATCATATCACCCCTTAACCTCCTCTTCTCCAGGCTAAACATGCCCAGCTCCCTTAGCCGTTCCTCATAAGGCATCATTTGTCAGTGTCCTTCTTGAACTGTGGTGCCCAGAACTGGACACAGTACTCCAGGTGAGGTCTGACCAGAGCAGAATACAGTGGCACTATTACTTCCCTTGATCTGGATGCTATACTCCTATTGATGCAGCCCAGAATTGCATTGGCTTTTTTAGCTGCCGCGTCACACTGTTGGCTCATGTCAAGTTTGTGGTCAACCACAAGTCACTTGATCCATGGATAGTCCACATGTTTATTGGCCTATTCCGACTTTTTCTTGGTGATTGCTCCTGCTCAGGCTGCACAGGAAAAACATTTTGGTTCCAGAAATTCATTCAGATTGGGCAGGTAAAATACAACTGGTAGAATTCTACAGGCTGGGGTGTTAGTGTGTGGAAGCTGTCCACATCCAATGATCCCCAGATGGTGGAGATGTCAGGCACCATCCTGGCGACAAGGCCACTTCACTTGGTCACAAGTGGTCAAAACAACAGGTGCAAAAGGCGCCTGGCTAATTTCGAACACTGCTAAGTACATTCCATTTGGAATGTTTTATGGTATTGAGGGATGTTCGCAGGATCAATGCTGTTCCATTGTTCCTGTGTTGACCTAATTTAGTAACAGCTCACTAGTTTGACTTTTCATACCTTTGCGTCTCCATGGGTAAACATGTCGTTAACACATTGTAACATGTTTTAGTGCCTGCATTTAAAAAAACCTGTCGATATCTGTAAATGTCTTTATTTATCTGTACTACAAAATACTCTATAACTGTATACAGTCGTACCTGGAAGTTGAACAGAATCTGTTCCGGAAGTCTGTTCAACTTCCAAAACCAAAGTGTGGCTTCTGATTGGCTCTAGGAAGCTCCTGTAGCCAATCAGAAGTCCCATTGGATGTTCAGCTTCCAAAAATAGTTCGCAAAGTGGAATACTCACCTCCAGGTTTGCGGTGTTCGGGAGCCAAAACGTTCAAGTACTAAGCTGTTTGAAAACCAAGGTACGATTGTACTTAATAAACCTGCTTCTGTTGTATCAGAATAGGAATACTATTTCACCACTAGATGGCCCTGAATTATTAGTCTATTTTGTGCAAGGAAGGTTTGTGGTCCCCCCCTCAAACTTATTGGCTAGCCAGTTTTCTTTAAAAGTCTATTTAAATTCAGATGGAGGAGAGGGGGAAATATACTGCTCATTCTGCCAACCTTTAGGGTTTAGAGTAAGTAAAATACTTTAAATATATGGATGTGATAAAAAGACTACTTACAAATATTGCCAGATCAAAGGATCTAAAGCCCAAACTACTTGGAGCCAAATGGTGGTTAATGGATTGAGATTGAATCCCGACAAGACAGAAGTACTGTTTCTGGGGGACAGGGGTATGCAGGTGTGAGGGTACATTTCCAAGCACAATTCAAAGTGTTGGTGTTGACCTTTAAAGCCATAAACGGCTTTGGCCCTGAATACCTGAAGGAGTGTCTCTTCACTCCCAACATTCAGCTTGGACACTGAGATCCAGCTCCGAGGACCTTCTGGCAGTTTCCTTACTGCGAGAATTGAAGCTACAGGGAACCAGGCAGAGGGCCTTCTTGCTGGACAGAACCCCCTCCCATCAGATGCCAAGGAGATAAACAACTATCTGACTTTTAGAAGACATCTGAAGGCAGCCCTGTTTAGGGAAGTTTTGAATGTTTGATGTCTTACTGTGTTTTAATTTGTTTTAAGCCACCCAGAGTGGCTGGGGCAACCCAGTCAGATAGGCAGCATATAAATAATAAAGTATTATTATTATTATTGGGATGCGGGTGGCGCTGTGGGTAAAACCTCAGTGCCTAGGACTTGCTGATCGCAAGGTCGGCGGTTCAAATCCCCGCGGCGGGGTGAGCTCCCGTCATTCGGTCCCAGCTCCTGCCCACCTAGCAGTTCAAAAGCACCCCTAAGTGCAAGTAGACAAATAGGTACCGCTTTATAGCGGGAAGGTAAACGGCGTTTCCGTGTGCTGCGCTGGTGCTGGCTCGCCAGATGCCGCTTAGTCACGCTGGCCACGTGACCTGGAAGTGTCTCTGGACAGCGCTGGCTCCCGGCCTCTTAAGCGAGATGAGCGCGCAACCCTAGAGTCGGACACGACTGGTCCATACGGGCAGGGGTACCTTTACCTTTATTATTATTATTATTATTATTATTATTATTATTATTAATTATATGCGACACCTGTCCAAGAGGCTTACATAATGGGCCTGCGACAAGGTGGAATGGAAACACAGTTTTGACAACTGAAAATGAGCCAGAGGGAGGATGAAATCTTGGGCAAGTGTTCATATACTTAGGCAAATACTCTGTTTCATAACCAACTGTAATGTGTCAGTAACCATGCAAATATCATCCACGTGGCAGTTCATACTAGAAAGCAGCTGGAAGAGAAGGGAGGCAGAAGCTGAAGAAAGACCTGTGAGTGGAGAAGACAGTGTTGTCCTTTTCCCATTCTTGGAGTTTCCTCTGGGAAACTTGCCAAACCTGCTGTACCTGCAACTGGGTACAGAGAGTGCAGCCAACTGCTCAATGGACATGGCTGTGCTGGACAGCCTGAGAAAGCTCTGCACACCTTGCCCACGAAAAAGCAAGTCTAGAGTGAGAGACTAGGGTTATGTCCGCAGCAACCTTGCTCTTTGTGAGACTTTTGTGGGTGGGCTGAGAGTTTGTTTGGGCTCTGGGTGAGTTCCAGGGTGGAGCCCTGGGTGAGAGCCAGGAAGCTGATAGGCAGGGTGTGTCCAGAGGCAAAAGAACTGATATTGTCTTATATTTATTAGTAATCTTGTATTAATGCAAAATATATTTATATGTCAACTCTGTGTTTTTGTAGTATTTGTTGCTTAAGCTGTCTGTTGTTGCTTTAGTATTTTGTATACCGCTTAAAAGATATCTATCCTTCGTCTATCAATCTATCTATATCTATCTCATCTCTATCTATAGTGGGACCTTAGTTCTTGAACTTAATCTGTTCCGGGAGTCTGTTCGACTCCCAAAACCGTCCAAAAACCAAGGCATGGCTTCCGAGTGGCTGTAGGAGCTTCCTGCACTCAATCAGAAGCTGCAGAAGCCGCATCAGATGTTTGACTTCCGAAAAACATTCGCAAACCGGAACACTTACTTCCGGGTTTGCAGCATTCGGGAGCCGATTTGTTCGGGAACCAAGGTACCACTCTAATCTATCTACCGTATTTTTCGCCCTATAGGACGCACTTTTCCCCCTCCAAAAATGAAGGGGAAATGTATGTGCATCCTATGGGGCGAATGCAGGCTTTCGCTGAAGCCTGGAGAGCGAGAGGGGTCGGTGTGCACCGACCCCTCTCGCTCTCCAGGCTTCAGGAAGCTATCCGCAAGCCTTGCAAGCCCGGCGGGAGTTGCCACCGGGCTCGCAAGGCGTGCGCGGCTGGGGGGGGGGGAGAAATAATTTTTTTATTCATTCCCCCCCCCCAAAAAAAAACCGAGGTGTGCCTTATGGGCCGGTGCACGCTATAGGGCGAAAAATACGGTATCTATCATCTGTCTATCTAATCTTAAGTGATTAAATGATAAATAAATAAAAACCTTCACATCGGGTTTCATGTCAGGGAAAAGCTATTTGCGTTTCAGCTGCTTTGTTGGCCCATGTTTGAGTTGCATCAGTCCTCAGGTGTGAAATTATTTCTGCTTTCTTTGCATTCTGCTTTGTATTCTCTCACTCCTCCCCGACCCCCTGTGTGGTTTACTATTTTGGATGGATGGGGATAACATTTGGAGCTCAGTATTTCTCCCATCAAAGGGATGTGGCTCAAGGGCAGATAGCATCCATCATGATACGAGGGACTTCAAAAGAGGTAAGCATCTTAGAAATGCTCACCAGCCAATGGCTTCTAATCAGTTCTGCAAGCTGTCTTGAGAACGATCTTCAGCCCAACATTTTCATCTCTCAAAGGTTTCCTTGTGGGATTATAGAAACCCTATAATCCCTGAGATTGCACCTTCTGATTCCAGGCCTTTTCGTGTTAAAGGTGGTACACTACAATTGGTAGTCAGCACAAGGAAAGATGTTAAATCATATGTTAAATCATTAAAATGCATTATTGTTCCTTGGATCTGAAGCAAAACTAGAGCTTCGGTGTCTGGGCTCATCTGTTAAGTGGATACCACGTTGATTTGACATACCACAAATGAGTATTTCTGTTTTATGTTCCCTCTTATCTTTACCAGTTCTTTTCCACAACATTGGACAAGTTGTTTAAGTGGAACTCAGCAAGAATGGAAGAAATACAGCTTACTCACTCATCTAGTGAAATCTGCTCCTGCCCATAAAAACCTAGGCTTCAGTAAACCAGTTGTCTGCATTTCTTGCTGCAAGAGACTAATGCTGCAATTTTTAAAAGAAGCATCTTCCAACCCTAGTTTATGCTGAAGATGCTACATACTTGATTTGTAAAGGTGTTTTTGTTTTGTAATGCTTATAATGTTACCTGGAGAAGTGAGATTTAACAACTGGAAGATAGTGATCAAAGGAAACATAGATAAAAGGGTTGCAGAGGTTAGTCTGTGAATGTAGGAGTAAAACATTTGGGCGACTTAAAGTACTTAAGTCTCATTTTCTTAGTGGATGACTTCCAAGCATTTTACTTGTCGAGGCCTTTAGAACATTGTAGGTTACACCTTTTATTAGAACTAATACAGAAATGGAAATGAAGGACTTTGCCTGCCATTGTTTAGTTCCCCATCCATAGGTCAAGGATCTGGTCTAAAGCATCTCTGTTGCAAAGAACGGTCCACTTTCAACTTCATTGACAGATTCCCTTCTTTGCAGGACTTTGATCTTAATAAGCTAACTCACTAACTCCTTCTGCCTTGGGGATCAAGTCTGCTTCAAGTCATTTAATCAGTATTTTTGACATATTCTATTGGGCTAGAGATTTCATGTAAGTTCAGGCAATTGATTCCCATGCTGCTTCACTCCTGGAGTTCAAAAATTCTTCATAATGTGAGTCTTAGCCCTTTGTGGGTGCAGGATGTTGTCATCTCATATTCGAGAAAAACTCAGCCTTATTTTCGAGAAGTCTTATTTCCCATTTCTCTCCTCCAAACTGAACAAACATACTGATTTTTCCTCCTGCTTTTTATGGGCCATCAGTTTTAGGCCTCTAATAATCTTCATTTCGTTTCTATGGATACTTCCAGGTTTTTGTCCCAAATGGATGTGACCAGAGTTGAATATGACACAGACATCATCCACTTGAATATAATGGGAGAATTAGCATGAATCACCTGTCCTTTCTTACTTATAATAACCTTTTTAATGCAGCACATGTGATATTGGCTTCCCCCCAAACTGTTTCTTTGGCTCTAAAACTTATGTTCATGCCCACATATTTTGATGTTGTAATTACTCCTTGTGCCATTTGCGGGATACAGGGCCGTTCCCTGAGCTCTTCCTCCATAAATGTCATCTTCCAGTTTTGGGAACAAACTATAGAGAAAACTATTTCTAGACTAGGGGCAAAGAGGCACTGTTGCTCTGAAAGTAGGTCAAACACTCAAGAATGTAGTGAACCCCCTCCCCTTTACATTCATTGAAATGATGGTAAGACATTCATGGGCAATACATTTGGATTGAGATCTTAGGTGGTGCAATGGGTCAATCCATCTGGCTTTGAACTAGAAGGTTGGTGGTTGGATCCCACCAAGGGACAGTTGTGGACAGTATTCCAGCATTGCAATGGGTTGAGCTATATGATGTTGGGGGTCCCTTCCAACTCTGCAGTTCTATGATTCTGTGAGGTTAAGAGGGGGTTATTGGTAAATTGAGGGGGAGAGTTGGTGAAAAGCAGTTGCAAATAACATTTGCTATATTGACTAATATTGTGTTTGCAGAATAAGAAGACCCTGTCCCCAGGGTTACCTTGTGATAGTATCCCTTTCATTATACAGTGGTACCTCGGGTTACATACACTTCAGGTTACAGACTCCGCTAACCCAAAAATAGTGCTTCAAGTTAAGAACTTTGCTTCAGGATGAGAACATAAATCGTGCTCCAGTGGCACAGCGGCAGCGGGAGGCCCCATTAGCTAAAATGGTGCTTCAGGTTAAGAACAGTTTCAGCTTAAGAACGGACCTCCAGAACGAATTAAGTATTTAACCTGAGGTACCACTATATATGTTTCAAGTGCATGATAAATATGATATTGTATGTTGGCCAAAATGTTTGTTCATTCAACTGTCAGAGAAGCAGAGTATAAAGGGATATTTTCCTCAGTAAATAGTTTCACTTAATTGAGCCAGCAGTTTTGCAAGCAAGGCATGTTTTGCTTTTTGGCCTTAAAAGCGCATTTGAATACACAAAAGGGTGCATGTATCAATGAGAGCTTTCTATTTATTTTTAAAATTTACAGCCTTGCCCCTCTCTGCAAACTGCTTTTGCAGCTTCTGGGAATTTAAGAAGCAGCTTCGATGGCTGAGGAGGAGACACTGTAGTTGCCTTAAAAAGAAAAGTTAAAATCTCTTATTTGCATGTTGGGTGAGCTGCAGACTTTTTTGGATTGCATCCATTGACTCTTTAAGAAACTGTTTGCTTCTGTATTTGGAGGGAATGAGTCACGAGCCCATGGAACTGCTAATATTAAACAAACTGATTGCTGGCAGTGAATTGTGCTTGGATGGTATTTAAGTGCAGGGTTGCTGAGGTTGTGCACCCATGACTGCTGGGAAAATATCCTAAGCCTCAGATCCACGTATGGTAGAAATGCAAAATAATGTTAATGGTGTTGTTGTTTGCTTCATTTATGAATTGTTTCTGTTGAAGCACGTTGAAGCAATTTCACAATACAATAAAAGCATGTATAAGACAACAGCATATATAAAAATTTCAGATCTAACACAGATACTGATTAGGATAAAAATCACCGCTTAGCAGACTTGCTGAAAGAGGAAATGGTGTCTTCATAATAAGCTTCTTAAGTTGAGGAACGTTTTCTCCTGGTGCCTAAAAATATATAATGAAGGCGCCAGGCGATCTTCCCTGGGAAGAGCATTCCACAAACGGGGAGCCACTGCAGAGAAGGCCCTTTCTCGTGTTGCCACCCTCTGGACCTCTTGAGGAGAGGGCACATGAAGAAGGGCCTCAGAAGATCATCTCAGGGTCTGGGTAGGTTCACATGGAAAGAAGCGATCCTTGAGGTATTGTGGTCTTAAGCCACTGTAGACAAAGATTGGAATAATGGGCAAGCTGTCCTTTGAGGAACACCTGACAACCATTATTGATCTTTGGTTTGAGGGACCCCTGAAGAGTTTTTGGGCAACCCTAGGGATACTTGGAACATCCTTGTAAGCTACTCTACTCAAGTATATATATAGTTACGGATGTATCTACTCTACTCAAGTATATATATAATTATGGATGTAAAATTTCTGGAATTTTCAAGACAATTTGCCCCTTTTGGAAGAAAACTGAAACTTTTTGGGAAATTGAAATATATCCATTAACTTACTTCACTGCTTTAACTTGAAACACATCATTTTTAAGTTGATATACAAAGTGATACTGTTTGATATGTTTACAAAATGGGTGTTTACTCTGAAGGCTCACTCAGTTTAGTAGTAGAACTTATTTCCAGGATAAGGGCCTCAAAAGTATATGTTCCTTAGTTATGCAGAAGCAAAATTGCAGGAGAGAGCTGTGTGTGCGTTTATATATTTCCCTTCAGTCAAAACCAATTCCTAGAGTAGCTTATGAATATTTGTGGTAAGACAATGCTTGCTCCCTAGGCTTACATTTTAAAAGGCAGGGCACAAAAGGAAAAGGGACTGGGCACTATTTTTTACTTATATATAAAGCATTAATGAAAACAAATTCTCAAAATTTTTTTGGCTGATATTTAGATAATTATTTTTCTACTTTTACAGGATACAAAACTATGGATAATAATGGAATATCTTGGCGGAGGTTCTGCTCTTGACCTTGTAAGTAATCAGCTTATAGTAATGGAACTAAAGGGTATTTATCTGAATTTGCAGTTGTTTCTATGTGCATTATAAATTCAGAGTGATGTCCAGTGATGTCCGACTGCTTAAACAGAAAGACATTCAACTTCTTTTCTTTCCTCTCCAGCACTCCTGCACCCCAAAAACTGCTCTGGTGTGCCCCAACCCTCCAGGTCATATCTTGAGAGGGCATAGGAGGTGCAAGGGGGAATATAATAATAATAATAATAATTATTATTATTATTATTATTATTATTATTATTATTATTATTATTTATATCCCGCCCTCCCCAGCTGAAGCCGGGCTCAGGGCGGCTAACAACAATAAAATAGTACAACATTCTAAAATTAATTCAGCTCAAATTGATGGCAACCATTAGGCTAAAGTTCTGTGAAGATTGCCAAAGGAGGGAGTCAGACTGTGCCTGGTGGAACAGCTCTGTTCTGTAGGCCCTGTGGAAAGATGTCAAGCCCCGCAGGGCCCTAGTCTCTTGGGACAGAGCGTTCCACCAGATTGGAGCCACAGCCGAAAAAGCCCTGGCTCTGGTTGAGGCCAGCCTAACCTCTCTGTGGCCTGGGACCTTCAGGATGTTTTTGTTTGAAGACCGTAAGTTCCTCTGTGGGACATACCGGGAGAGGCGGTCCCGTAGGTACGAGGGTCCTAGGCCGTATAGGGCTTTAAAGGTTAACACCAGCACCTTAAACCTGATCCTGTACTCCATCAGGAGCCAGTGCAGCTGGTATAGCACTGGGTGAATGTGATCTCGCAGCGAGGACCCCATAAGGAGTCTCGCCGCGGCATTCTGCGGTTGGGAAGAAGAAGTTGGAAAGAAGAAAAGTTGTTGCTTCACTGGATCTCCCCAATAGGAATTTATTTATTTTTTGCATTTATTTCCCACCCTCACTTTGATGATTACAAGCCAGCTTCATGTAAGCCTCATAAATTTCTGCTAACTAACTTTCGTAAAAGGGTAAATTTATGTACCTGAAACCATTAGTTCTTGGCGTAATAGTATAGGGAAAAGTACTTTGATTGTGTCATTTGATTTTTATTGGAATAAATGCCCCATTCTTAATCATCTTCCTCAGATATTGAGTAGGAAAACTGTAATAAAATTGGAATAATGATGAATGAGCAGAGGCTGTTTGCCTCAAACAGCTCTGTCCTCCTAGAGCAGCCCAGTGAGACACGGAAAACTCCATAGGTGATTCAGTATTGAACTGATTGTTGAATTGAGGGGAGCAGATTCCCTTCCAGCTGAATGCCTGATTCTTCAGCACCCTCCCTCCGATTCTCGCAGCCTTCCTTGCAGCCTATCCCAATTCCAAAGGAGAAAAGCTTACACCCCGAGTTGGCTTTTTGTAATGCCACTGTCTGAGAACATGAATGTGCAGAAAAGGTCAAAATAAATACTTCTGTAGTTTTGTGTCGTTGCTGATTTCGCACGTTTTCTCCTCTATTGTGTATGACTGTCTAAACTTCTTGACTTCAATTCCCCCACCTACAAAGGTTTATCAGCTGTAATTGTGTGACATTTATCTGGAAAAATAATCTGTTGTGTTTTCTCCTAGTTAGAACCAGGGTCTCTTGATGAAATCCAGATTGCTACGATATTGAGAGAGATTCTGAAAGGCCTTGATTATTTGCATTCAGAAAAGAAAATCCACAGAGATATTAAAGGTAAAACTTTGTAGGGTTTGTGTTTCAAATGCTTTGGGTTGGATCGAGTCTTCGTCATGGTTAGAGTAGACCCACTGAAATCAAATCACATAAGCTAGTCCTTATTTCTGTGGGTCCTTGACTAAGCCAACCTGTTTAGCTTAAACATTCGAACTCAACATTATTTTTCCCCAAAAATATTTTCTAGCTGCTAATGTGCTGCTGTCTGAACAAGGAGAAGTCAAACTAGCAGATTTTGGTGTAGCCGGACAACTAACTGATACACAAATAAAGAGAAATACCTTTGTGGGTACACCATTTTGGATGGCACCAGAAGTAATAAAGCAGTCAGCGTATGATTCAAAGGTAAGATTAAAGGAGGACTGCTTAGGGTTCAGAGTTGGGCCTGAAAATCTTTTCTTCTGTTGTCTTTGTTAGATGAAATAATATTATTCTGCCATGCTGATATTGACACACACACACACACACACACACACACACACACAGTGGTACCTTGGTACTCGAATGGCTTGGCTCCCGGACAAATCAGCTCCCGAACTCCATAAACCCGGAAGTCAGTATTCCAGTTTTTCGGAAGCCTAATGTCCAACGTGGCTTCTGCAGCTTCCGATTAGTGCAGGAAACTCCTGCAGCCAATCGGAAGCTGCACCTTGGTTTTTGAACGGTTTCTGGAGTCGAACGGACTACCGGAATGGATTAAATTCGAGAACCAAGTACCACTGTATACTGTATATTTTCTATATATAGGTTTGTATATATACTGTATGTTTTATTAACACTTATCACAGTACAATAAAAGACAAGCTAGTTACAAGCACACACACACACACACACACAGAGAGAGAGAGAGAGAATAAAAGAAGAAAGAAAAGATAGAAGAGATAAAAAGTACAGGATCCTCTCTCCCCAATATATCTTAACCTTTGTCCCATACCGAAAAGGGCGTGTCCTCCCAGCTCTCACCTGGGGATATTCCTCTCTTCTCCCAGCCTCTCATCCTGAGAGATTTCTGCTTCCCTGTCTCACACAAGGACCTTCAGACTGTACATCACGCTGAAATTTTCTTAGGAGGATTTACCTGGATCACTTTTGTATAGCCCTTACTGCTCACGCAAGTGTTTAGGATTATAATATTTCCAGAATTGTTACGTAAACGGGTTTGAAAAACAGACCGCTCATGTTTATTTTGAGCGCTTATTTTGAATACCTAAAATTAAGATGCAGAGGGAAGGGTGTACTTGTTTAATGAATGATCAGTCAGTGAAATGAATGAAATGTTGCAGTTGGTTTCAATGAAAGGGCTCCCTTTTTGTCTCCCTCCTGCTGTAAGTAAGATGGCTTCTGTGTTACAGGCAGATATCTGGTCACTTGGCATAACAGCCATAGAGCTTGCGAAAGGTGAGCCTCCACATTCAGAGCTGCATCCCATGAAAGTTCTCTTCCTGATCCCAAAGAATAACCCACCAACATTAGAAGGAAACTATAGCAAACCTCTGAAGGAGTTTGTTGAAGCCTGCTTGAACAAGGACCCAAGTTTTGTAAGTTGTTTTGGTTTTTCCATACCCCATATACCTTTGGTCACGTTGCTTAACGCACATGTGGGAAAATGGAAGACTGAACTATCAATAACGTTTGAATGTTCTGTGTATTGTATATACTTTTTTTTAACAACAAAATAATTTTATTCTGACATGCCCCTGTTTTTTGTGGAGCTTTATCCTGAAAATGTCTGCCTTTCTCCTTCCTATGTTACTTTTAAAAAAATTGATCACACATTAATTTAATAATAATAATAATAATAATAATAATAATAATAATAATAATATGTTATTTGTACCTCACCTATCCAACTGGGTTGCCGCAGCATTTCATTCAAAACAGCCTCTTTCAGTTAAGATAAAGGAGAATTGAGAGGGTTTCTTTCAAATTCAAAAATCTTCGCCAAAACCATGTTCATGTGGGTTTCACTTTGTGTATTCAGTCCACATTTTGTTCAGGCTGATGACAAACAGGTGTCACTTCCACAAAATCGTTTAGCTTTCTTATATTCTCTAGGATCGAAATATTTTGATGGAGGTTTACAAGCTACATTTTAAGCTGTTTCTAACTTTTTATGATCCATCTATACTACTTTTGTCGTGGAAGCACTTGGACGGGGCGAAGGGTTTCAGCCAATGCATTGACCACCTTCCTGTTGTGTGCAATGGTTGTTTCTGGAATGTGGAATAGGGAAACGCTTGATTGGCAGCTAGGGATTTAGGTAGATGTCCATGTATTGCTTTGACAAGTCGGTCTACAAGTATCAGTGAATCCATGCCTAAAGTCTACTATGGCTCATCTTTCCACCTATGTATATTATTAGTGAAATCTATATGCCAGGGGTCAGCAACCTTTTTCAGCCGTGGGCTGGTCCACCGTCCCTCAGACTATGTTGTGGGCTGGACTATATTTTGAAAAAAAAAAACCCACAAACAAATTCCTATGCCCCACAAATAACCCAGAGATGCATTTTAAATAAAAATACACATTCTACTCATGTAAAAACACGCTGATTCCTGGACCGTCCGTGGACCAGATTTAGATTTTGATTGGGCTGGATCCAGCCCCCGGGCCTTAGTTTGCCTACCCCTGTTATATGCTGAGAAAGGAATAAAAGTAATACAGGAGAATTAAGCATTCATTAGCCACAAATACACATTACTTAGAATATACCAATGTCTGGTGTCTGTCTTCAGTAACTGTGTGTTTAGCATTTTGGTGGACTTAAGTTTCTTTTTCTAAGTTTTCTCCTCGTAAATCAGCTGAAGTGTATTAAGCAAAGCAATTTGTTTTTATTTTTAAGAGACCAACGGCAAAAGAACTCCTGAAGCACAAGTTTATAATACGGAATGCAAAGAAAACCTCTTATTTGACAGATCTCATCGACAGGCATAAAAGATGGAAGTCTGAGCAGAACCATGATAACTCCAGCTCTGAAGATTCAGATGGGTAAGCGTGAAAGCTGGAGAATACTGCTGATGCGGTGGGGCAAGCTTAAAGAAACAACAACAATATATCTTGGACATACTCAAAATTAAACTGCTAAAAAGTAACGTAACTTTAAGAGTATAGTCGAACCTTGGATTCCAAACGCCTTGCGAGTCTAACATTTTGGCTACCGAACACCGCAAACCCGGAAGTGAGTGTTCCAGTTTGTGAACGTTCTTTGGAACCCGAATGTCTGACGCGGCTTCCAATTGGTTGCATTAGCCTCCTACAGCCAATCGGAAGCCACACCTTGGTTTCCGACCGTTTTGGAAGTCTAATGGACTTCTGGAACGGATTTCGTTCAGCTTCCGAGGTACCCCTGTATGTATGTATGTACATAATCCTTCCTTTTTCAATGCTTTGGGTAATCAGAAATAACTCTGGAGGAGCAGTCACCTGTTATCTGAAGTGTGGGAGGGAAAATTTTAATTAAAGTTGGATTTTAGAAGTAAAAGAATATGAGGACAGCAAGTAAGAGATCAAGACAAGGAATTTGTTTTAAGAGTGCATTTCTTTGTTTTTTTGGACTATTTGGGGTAGAATCATAGATAAATGAAACCATGAGTGGGATTTGAGAAAGAATTATGAAAATAATTTTATCAAAGTTTTGTAATAGATAAGTTTTGGGTTTTTTTTGGTATAATGCAGCAGGAAAGGTTGGGCGATAAAAACAACATGAAGATAAGAGTGGGAAGTCAACCTCTAAGGATTTATTCAGTTGGAAATTAATTTTTATTTTTAAAACTGTTAATCTTAAGATTTGTTAAATTTGTTAATCTGGTGGTTGTTGCTTTTTTGTTTTTTTAAAAAACTTAAAAATTAATCTCCCCCCCCCCCAATGAAGTGTAGGAGGAATACTCTGAAGCAAGCATGCCCCAAGCATGGCACCCTTGTGTATAAGAGAGCTGTAGGACAGGATTTTAAAAGTGCTGCTTTAGTCGGGCTTGTTGCATGCTGCTAAGATGTATAATGTCATGGGACGTGGGTGGCGCTGTGGTCTAAACCACTGAGCCTCTTGGACTTGCCAATCAGAAGGTCGGCAGTTTGAATCCCCACGACGGGGTGAGCTCCCGTTGCTTGGTCCCAGCTCCTGCCAGCCTAGCAGTTCAAAAGCACACCAAAAGTGCAAATAGATAAATAGGTACAACTCCAGCAGGAAGGTAAATGGCGTTTCTGTGCGCTGCTCTGGTTGCGCCAGAAGCAGCTTAGTCATGCTGGCCACATGACCCAGAAAAACTGTCCACGGACAGACGTTGGCTTGCCTGTAAAGCGAGATGAACGCCGCAACCCCAGAGTCGTCTGCGACTGGACCTAACTGTCAGGGGTCCTTTACCTTTACCTTTTAAGATTGTATAAATCCAGAAACGGATCATGGAGCAGATTTGTAATTTATGCTAGATGTAGTAATTCTGGCACCTAATTATTGAAAACCTTTTTCTTTCTATAAAAACTTATAATTTTGTTGATGGTGTTGGTTTAAAGTAATCACGTTCGAGTTTGCCAGTTTAGTTTTATTAACAGCCGATGACAATCATATGAATAAAGTGATTACTTTCTTTGCAATAACCCATGAAAAAATATTTGTGCTAAAGGGAAACAGATGGCCAAGCCTCGGGTGGCAGTGATTCAGGCGACTGGATATTTACAATCCGAGAGAAAGATCCCAAGAACCTCGAGAATGGAGCTACTCAGCTACACGAGTGGGAAAGGAACAAGGTATTTACAGACACTGGAGGAAACGAGAAACTGAATGTATTTTAAGAAGCAACGCATGCTTTTCAACTTTCATTATCACAGCTTACGGCTCTTACATGTGAGGTTTCAGGTTGTACCCTGTATGCAGTGTTTATCTTGCTTAACAGGACTTGCTCTTTCTCTCTGTGCAGCCACAAAATTAGCTCCAGGAGGTGCCCTAAATCAGGGGTAGGCACCTAAGGCCCATGGGCCACAAGCAGCCCACAGGGTTTGTTAAACTGGACCCCGAGCTGCCCGCTCGGCCAGTCTCCGCGTGCTGTGCTAAATCAGCACAGCGCAGCTTGGGAACTTGCTTCTGCAGTGCCGAAAATCGCATATGCGCAGTCGCTGGAAATTGTGTCGACGCAGATGCCGGAAATCACGGGTGCGTGTGCTCTCACACACACACACACGCGATCTGGCCCATGGAGGGATCTCCACTGGAGTGAACCGGCCCAGGCGAGGGAAACCTTGCCGACCCCTGCCCTCAACTTTGTGGAGCAGTCAAGAAGGTGTGCAGAGGGCTGCAGGAGAAGAGGGGGACATTTTGTTGCACAAGCAGGTGTTGGTTGTGCAAGCAGAGCAACAGCATTGGGTTCCATTGAAATTCCTGTGAAATGAAATAGGTGTGGGGAACCTCTGGCCCATGGGCCAGTTTTGACCCCGCAAGGGTCCCAGTTTGGCCTGAGAGGCAATTTCCCCCAAACCATGCCCACCTACCCAAGACCTGACTTTATATGCGGTGTCAGATGTGGGGCAGATAGACACAGCTGGAACCTGATCGCACAGTCGATCCTTGCAGAAAGCAGCTTTGCCCAGCCCTTTGGAAGTACAGAAAAAAGGGCTTTCAAAGCAGCAGCTCTCTGTGCGCAGCACTTCCCAAGTGCCAAGCATAGGGCTGGCAAAGCCCCTTTCGCTGTGGTTCCCCAGTGCCTGACAACCAACCGGGTGTTGGGCATTTGGGAACAACAGTGAAAAAGGGGCTTTGCCAGATCTCTGGGACAAGTAGCTTGCAGATGGGATATTTTTAATGCTATCCCTATCACAGAGTCTGCGTACCCCAACCTGCAATGCTGCATCTGATGATGCTAGCAGCAGCCACTGTATTAGTGCCGCTGAAGGATAGTCCTGGGTTGGCATGTGGCAGAGATGCAGCAGTTGTTTGCCATCCTCAGTCTGCCCCTGTTTACGCATTAAGCATGTGCACATGTGTTCCTGTAATGTCTTCCCTTGCTTTGTTTCATATTCTTGCAAATAGTAAACCAACTCCTTCCTGAAGAGTTTCATCAGATACATACTTCCCACCCACCTCAAATTTAACTTACTTGGTATTGCACATCTGAAATATTTCAGAATCCTAAAGTACACTTTGTTACATAAAGTAGTTAATCGTCTGTTTAACTACATTTCCTTGTTATTTGTAATTGAACTTTTGTTATGGGATACACAGAAGGAGTTCCACTTGTTCAAAATTGAATTTCAGCTTGCAATATTAATTTCAAAGATGCATTAATGAATTCCGGATGTATTTGTACTTGGAAGTGTGTGTTGCATAAAATGTAGAATATAGGGAAAGAATGAGAAAATGTTCAGTATATGTATCTCGCTTGATGTATTATGGAATTCTTTATTTTTTCTCCCAAAGGAAAATACCATTCAAAGGCGTCCTTTATCTCGGTGCTTATCAACAATCATATCGCCATTATTCACAGAGGTAAGTTTCCATCAGGTTCACCGTTTCCCAGTCAACATGAGGACCACATTGCCTTGTGGTCAGCTTTCCTGGTTGGGGGACTTATGCCTGTGGTGGGTGGGGCCAGGTACAAAATGGGCGGAGCAAAATATTTGATCCTCCCTTTCGTATAGTAGGCTACATTCCTGACATGCAGAAGTCTATATACATACATTCCTCCCTCTTGGCAAGCTAGAGTTGCTTTCGCCATTTAGGGAACCGTTCCAGCCAGGCAGATGCTCTCAGAGAGACTGCGGAGCCTGGCATGGTGAGGGTTGTGGTCTGGGTAGGAGAGGCAGG
The DNA here is from genome assembly GCF_951804945.1 of Podarcis cretensis. Lineage (NCBI taxonomy): Eukaryota > Metazoa > Chordata > Lepidosauria > Squamata > Lacertidae > Podarcis > Podarcis cretensis. The sequence continues at coordinate 86,250,232 of NC_137173.1, forward strand.
GCCTGGGGAAGTATCCCAAGCAACAAATAGAGTCTGTGTATTTGGTCCCTGTGCCTTGTGTTCCCCACCTCTGCTTTAGAAATGATGGGAGAAAATACAGGAAAACAAATGTAATTAGTTTTGCTTCTTTTAAGTACATATAGGATAAATGCAAGATCTTGTTTTTTAAAAAATGAGAATTAGAGCAGGGTTTCCCAAACATGGGTCTCCAGCGGCTTTTGGATACAACTCCCATCATCCCTAGCTAGTGGTCAGGAATGATGGGAGTTGTAGTATAAAAACAGCTGGAGACCCCAGTTTGGGAAACCCTGAGTTGCAGTGGTATTTCGATCCCTTCATATTGGAAATAGTAGAAGTAACAATTAAATATCTATGTAGCCCTGTTCAGAAGCTCAAAGACTATCCTGTCTTTGCAATAACTCTGCAAAGAAGATCAACAGCATTCTTGCTGCACAGCAGATGGGAGGCTGGAGCTGAGATAGAGCAGCTTCCTAGCTTAAGGCCTAGGGGTATTTTGGGAGATATGGAAGTTTGAACCAGGACTTGATGCTGAAAGGCACTAGGGCATCCTTTCCACCTCGCCTGGGGATGATGGGGGCTGTAGTCCAGCAATATCTGGCGAGCTCCATGTTGGGGGAAAGTTACACCACGGTAGCAGCAGGGGATAGACTGTCGAAACTTGAATTTAATATGCACCAGAGTTGGGAGTACACATTACTGCCTGCAGAGTACTTCATAAAGCAGGTATCTGTCCATCTTCTGGTCTTCAAGAGTTAGAGCAGAGTTTCCCAAACTTGGGTTCCCAATTTGATTTTGGACTACAGTTCCCATCATCCCTGACCACCGGTCCTGCTAGCTAGGGATTGTTATTCTAAAGCAGCAATGCAGCAGCAAGCAAAGGCTCTAGCAGCCAAGTCAGCTGCTTGTGGCTGGAAAGCCAAACAGGATGTTTGTGACTGTTGCCATGGAAACAAAGGGGCAGTCCATTCTGTACTGAGCACCGGATGTTAGCTCAGTGTGTGTGTCATATGACCTGTACAGGATGTACATGGGTTGAGTTTGGAGTTTCTCTCTGTTTGTTGAAGAGAGCAGACATGTTTTCTCTATATGACTGCTGAAGACAGGAATAAAACATGTAGATACATTTCTGTCTGTGTCTGATTCCCCTCCCTGGGGATATGCAGTAGAGCAGGGAGGAGGAGAAGCAGTTTGGTGTGTTTTTCTCACAGCCTGAGGAAAATCGCCGGAACGGACCTCGTGTTTTTCCTACCGGGAGTCGCCGGAGGGAGGTCAAAAGGATTCAGCCGGTGCCTGGAGAGATAGGCACATACCTCTGACCGAGCTTGAATTCTGACATTTGGTAGCAGTTGACGGTTGCTACGATCCATGGGAGTCTGCATCAAGGAGACTGTATTCATCCCTCTCCATGGAAGCCTGAGATGGATGCTGATTCTCTGCAGCTAGAAGCTGACCAGAAGAAGCTGAAAGCCAAGCTACGGAGCCCAGGTATGAGATTTTCGGGCTTAAGAGTGTGAATGCAGATGGATTAATTCTCTGCTTCATGGGAGCAACGTTTGGGAAAAACAGCTCCGAGAGAGAAGAGTCTGCATTCCAAACATTCCTGTGGTTTTTCCTGTCCAAGGAAAGGAATGTGGTTGCTTAGCAACGCAGGCCAGTTTCAAGATAAGGGCTGGAAGTCAGGCTCGTGTTTTGACTAGGTCCTTACAAAGGAACTGTAAAAGGGACTTTCCAAGCGGCCAGTGTTATTGCTGCCAGGTGCACAGAGTGTAAACAAGCCAGCTATTGGATTTTAGAGGCTTGTGTTTGAGAGTCAATGCAAGGACTCAAAATGGATGTCAAGAAGGGAAGTCTGCCTTCTCCACCCCTCTTGACCAGTGACAATTATGCATCTTGGTCTATTAAGATGAAGGCTTTGCTGCAGAATCAGAGACTGTTTAGGGTGATTGAGAACCCCATCCCTGCAGCACCAACGCCTGTTTGGGAGTCACAGGATATGAAGGCCAGAACTGCTATAATTCTGTGCGTGTCAGACTCTCAGCTTATTCATATACAAGATTTAGAGCACGCGAAAGATGTTTGGGACACGCTGAGAAGGACACATCAGAGAGATGCAGGTTCTTCAGCGTTGCTGTATTTTGAAAAGCTGACCAACCTGAGGCTTGCGCCTGATGGAGATGTTCAAGCGCACCTGACGGAAATGAAATTTCTGCGTCAGCAGATGGTGGAACGCAATTTCCATCTGGATGAGGAAGTGTTTTGCTTCATGGTGATCAATAGCCTGAATCGGACTTACAAAACGGTTGCCAGTCAGCTGGGGTCTCTCCCAGCGCAAGATCTAACGGCGGACAGGGTCTTTGCCGTGGTTCTGAACGAACATGACAGACTTGCCGCCCTGGAAGTCAAGGACAGGGGGAGTCAAGAACGGAGTTCTAACACCCCCACTGCTGTAGCTACTGGAGGAGACGCTGTAGCTTTGAACGTTGTCCAATGCCACAATTGTGGACAGACTGGGCATCTTCAGCGGAACTGCAGGAAGCCACGTCAGAACAAAGGAGCCAAGGGAAGCTCAACGAAGTCTGAGGCGTCAGGCAGAAGTCATGCCAAGTCACAGGCGAAGCCTGCAAAGGCTTTGATGTCCCTAAAAGCCACACCACAAGTGGGGAATTCCTTCGTTTTAGACACGGGAGCGACGGTTCACATGACCCATCGCAGGGATTTGTTTTCGTCGTTTAAGAAGCAAAGCTTCGTTGTACAACAAGCCAACGGTCGAGAGCTGGAAGCCACCGGAATTGGGACTGTGTATCTTAAAAGTCTGAACTTGACTATAAACGATGTTTATTTGGTTCCAGAGTTGAAGTACAATCTGCTCAGCGTTTCGCAGATTGCCAAGAAGGGACTAAAACTGTCCTATGATGATCAACACTGCGAGATCTACAAAGATGGAGAGTTGTATCTTTCTGCCGAAGAGAAAGATGGACTGTATTTGTTGACTTTTGATCAAAGTGATTACATGGAATGTAGTTCTTGTGATTCTAACATGATTTCTTTTGCAGGTGTAGCCAAGAAGAACGCCAAGCAGGTCACCTCGAGGGTCGACAAGGCATTTCAGCGGGTGTATGCTGATGTGATTGGTCCTTTAGCACCATCTAGAGGCAATGCAAAGTATTACCTAATATGTGTTGATTCTTTTACAGGTTTTGTCTGGATTTATCTTTTGGAGAGACCGAAAGAAGCCTTAGAAAGGTTTAAAGAGTTTTGTGACAAGGTTAAAAATATGCATGATGCTGACATAGATTGTCTTTGCACAGATGAGAAGCCAATTTTTCTCTTACAGGATTTCCAGAGGTTCCTGAAGAAGAAAGGGATAAGACACAAAATTGCAGCTTCCGAAGAAGCTTGGAACAGATGTGTCTGTGTTAGAGTGAACAAAGAATTGCAAAAGGGAATGCATGCGCAATTGCTTAGTTCACATCTGCCACATGAGTACTGGGCTGAGTCGCTAATGTCATATTGTTACACGTGGTTGAGAAAGGTCTCAAAAGACTTGGGATGTTCTCCTTTTGAGAAACTGTTCCACAGAAAACCTTCTGTTGCCCATTTCAAGGTTTTTGGGTCTCATGTGAGGACAGAAGCTCCAGGTGGAGTAAAGAATGCCAGAGGCATTTTTGTGGGTTATGAAAAGGGTCTCTACAGAGTAATTTTGTCTGAATCTGGTCAGGTGATTCTCACAAAATTTCTAGAGAGTGCTCCTGAACAGGAGAGAGTGATTGTTCACACATTTCCCACAGGTGATGATGATGATTCTGATGATGATGAGTTTGATCTTATTGAGTTCAGTAGTACTGATGATGACAGCGATAGCTCAGACAGCTCAGTTGTCACAGTCATTGAGAGGAAATCTCACATAATGACTAGACCCTCAGAAGAGGAGGATGAACCACTGATTAAGCTTAGTACTGGTTCTCCAGAGAGCTCAGAGGCTGAACCAGAAAGCAGAGAAGAGCAGCACCTCTTACGTAGGTCTGAGAGAGCAACGAAGGGTGTACCACCCAAGAGGTATTCAAAAGAGTTTGCCAACCAAGCTATTGCATGTGTTGCTGTTGTAAACGACCAAGGTCAGATTGAAGCTGTGTCTGAGTCAGAGACAAAGGCACAACAGAGAGTTGCTAACCAAGGTAATGCAGAAGCACTCATTCCTTGGAAGTCACACAACCAGAGAGGTACATTGGTAAAACCAGTGGCGGGTAGTTCCAAGGGTGGAACTGAAACAACAGGGGAGTGTTATACATATAACAACTGTTTGTTTTCTTCTCTGGATGACGCTTTGCTCGCAGCACGCATTGATACTTTAGGGGGAGTATGTTATTCTAAAGCAGCAATGCAGCAGCAAGCAAAGGCTCTAGCAGCCAAGTCAGCTGCTTGTGGCTGGAAAGCCAAACAGGATGTTTGTGACTGTTGCCATGGAAACAAAGGGGCAGTCCATTCTGTACTGAGCACCGGATGTTAGCTCAGTGTGTGTGTCATATGACCTGTACAGGATGTACATGGGTTGAGTTTGGAGTTTCTCTCTGTTTGTTGAAGAGAGCAGACATGTTTTCTCTATATGACTGCTGAAGACAGGAATAAAACATGTAGATACATTTCTGTCTGTGTCTGATTCCCCTCCCTGGGGATATGCTGTAGAGCAGGGAGGAGGAGAAGCAGTTTGGTGTGTTTTTCTCACAGCCTGAGGAAAATCGCCGGAACGGACCTCGTGTTTTTCCTACCGGGAGTCGCCGGAGGGAGGTCAAAAGGATTCAGCCGGTGCCTGGAGAGATAGGCACATACCTCTGACCGAGCTTGAATTCTGACAGGGATGATGGGAATTGTAGTCCAACAATAGCTGGAGACCCACGTTTGGGAAACCCTGGTTAGAGAAACGCAGTGCTGTGATGAAGTGGCATTTGTTCCTGCCCCCTCTCCTCCCCGTTCCCTTCCTGGTTTTAAAGACCTCATGGTGGGAGGTGGGGATATTAGCAGTTATGTTAGTGAGCCAGAAGGAGAAGCAGTAGAAGTCCTTCTCCCACCTCTATTTTGAAGAGGGCGGGGGGCAGCTGCTGTAGTGCAGCTCACATTTCTTAAGGTAAAGGGACCCCTGACCATTAGGTCCAGTCGTGACCGACTCTGGGGTTGAGGCGCTCATCTCGCTTTATTGGCCGAGGGAGCCGGCGTACAGCTTCTGGGTCACGTGGCCAGCATGACTAAGCCGCTTCTGGCAAACCAGAGCAGCGCACGGGAACGCCGTTTACCTTCCTGCCGGAGCAGTACCTATATATCTACTTGCACTTTAACGTGCTTTCAAACTGCTAGCTTGGCAGGGGCAGGGACCGAGCAACAGGAGCTCACCCCATCATGGGGATTCGAACCACTGACCTTCTGATCGGCAAGTCCTAGGCTCTGTGGTTTAACCCACAGAGCCACCCGCGTACACCACAGCACCAGAGAAGCACCTTGTGGTGTGAGAGGTGCCAACCATTCCCCATAACACACACACACACACACACGGCTGCTTTTTCTATATTGGCTGTGTGTTCGATTCTGCCGTTTTTATTTTGCTGGGTTAAAACTGTTAACCACTCATGAGTCCTGGGCATGGAGTGGCAAATTCCTATTAGGAGACGAAAAAGGACTCTTTCCCAACGAAAAGGTAGCCTAGTGACTCACTAAATGTTTTCGTTGCCATTAGAGGCAATTTATTTGTGCAGTAAAATTACTTTCCTTTTTTGGCACAGCAGCCTCCTGGTTACTTCTGTGAGTTCCTGGTGCTTTTAAAGGGAACATATCATTCAGGGAGGGAGATCAGGATGGGAAAGGCTATTGTGCTGAAAATAAGGGACATGCCCTGCTATACATTTGTCTTTGTAGAATGTTGCCCTGCATTATGGCTCTTAAACCATGCATTTATAAGCAGTTGTCAAGTTAAAGCCCTGCTCATGCTTTTAGAGATTCCTTGAGATTTGCTTGATAACATACAATAGTTTTCAATTTACGTTGTAGATCTCCATGCAGTCCGTAGACCTAAAGTGTACTTGATTTTTTAAAAAACTCTTTTGCTCATTTAGATTGTATACGCATTTCAAATGGTTACATGGCTAACACCCTTTTTTATTTTGATTCAGCTGAAAGAGAGGAGTCAAGCTTGCGGGGGGAACATGGGATCCATAGAAGAACTGAGAGAGGCTATCTATTTGGCTGAAGAAGCATGTCCAGGCATTTCAGATACCATGGTGACAGAGCTCGTGGAGAGGCTTCAGAGGTATAGTACAGCCACATAGCAGGAAACAGTATTATCCAATTCAGTGTGGTTCCTTCAACGTAAATGTATCAATGGTATCCTAACCCACATGACCAAGGAGTATGAAACCTGAATTCTCTGCCAGAAGGAGATGTGAATTCTCCTAGCAGAAATCCCTGCTTGTTTGATCTCATGCTTATTAGGTAATATTGTATGACTTAGTAAGTGGGGAACATTCCTACAATCAAGGATGTGACAGGGCATAAGTTATTAGCAGAACCATTGACTCTTTAATCTAAGGAATAGTCTTGAGTTATTCACTAATTTACTGTTTGCTATCAGATTGGGTATACAGTGGAACCTCGGTTGCCAAACGCTTCGGAAGTAGAACATTTCGGCTTTCGAACGCCGACAACCTGGAAGTGAATGCTTCCATTTTTGAACGTGCCTTGGAAGTTGAACGGCTTCCGAGGCGGGTTGCTCCATTCCCCTCCTCCAATGGAATTTGCCCACCTGCAATTGTGCCTTGGTTGTCAAAACGTTTCGGAAGTCGAACGGTCTTCCGGAACAAATTACGTTCGACAACCGAGGTTCCACTGTAGTGGCAGGTTTTAAGACATCCACAAACTCTGGATTTGAGCAAATGTCTTATGAGAGCATAGCAAATTGCAAAGAGAGTAAAATTACCAGAGCATATGAGGGGCAGGGGAGGACCAACTGGGCACTTTTTAGAGAGCGTTTCCCAAACTTGGGTTTCTTTTGGATGGATTTTGGAATCTTCCGAGATTGCCTCCATCTCTAGAGCCATAGGCTTGAAAAGCATCATCTAAACTGCCATCACAAAATAGCTTGATCACCGGTTTTGCTTTCATGACACCATTTCTCCCCCCCCCCCCCCAGGTATTCAGTAACTGGAGGAGGAAGCACATCATCCCACTAAAGTATTGTTTCGTGGCATTTGCTTGTTCGATGTGGCTCCTATAGGCACCTCCTCAAATGCTGGTCTGCCACTGTTGCTTTCAGTGGCGAGCTCTCCAGTATGTGGACATTCCTGAAGGTGCAGCAACACAAATGGACAACATAGCAAGGGCATTGTTTTTCAGCTGTGTATAGTTTTTTTTTAAAGAAAAAAACAATAATGCACATATTCAAAGGAGGTATCTTTTTAAATTTCTGAGATGTATATTTAGGATTGCAGTTAGGAAACTAAAGCTATTGTGAAATCTCAGGTATCTTGCTTTAAGTCATTGGTCTTCAACTCAGCGATCCAGATTCAGAAGCGATTTATGTCTCAGTCTAAAAGTGGGCGCCCCAATGGTACGGCCACTGTTTTCTTTCAGGGTCTTATTTTAACAAAATGCATAAGATTGGGAGATGAAATAAAGGGGTGGGGTGGGGACTAAGTGGGTATCATATTTTAGGTTGGGATTTAAGATGGATCTCGGACCTGAACAAGTTGAAGACAACTGCTTTAAGTCGATGAATCTGTGAATTGGAAAACATACCATTGGCTCTGTGTACAGATTTGTATATAGTCACTTTTTTTACTCAAAACTTGCTCAGTGTGCATATAGAATCCCTCTGTACAAATGGCCAAGTTCTCTGTAGATGATGCTAGTGAGGTAAATATTTTGGCAGGTTACAACTGATTATTGGCTTGTCTTTTGTTATATGACATTTTCGAACCATGTGACAAGAGGTTTGATTTGACCTTGTATTTGTAGGTCAAAAAGCTGTGCTATAAAAAAATCTGGTTTGTACCTCAGATGCAAAGTTTGCTCTAGTTTTGTTACACGGTGTTATTCTTTTTATTAATCTAGAGTTGGGTTTCTAATCATGGTACGACATTGATTATTTCAGTTTCCTGAATCACTTGGTTTGAGGTTCTCTAATACTTGTTTGCTTTAGTGGGTTTTTTTTTAATCAGTCTAAATTGTGCCAATCCAAAGTCTGAATTCAGTTTTATTAGGGTTTTTGATTTTTTTAAACTTCCTTGTAAAATCAGAACATCTCATACAACTAAATATTTTTCTCTCTCTTGAAACACCACTTAAGAGATTCTGGCTGGATAATGGCAATTTGTAAGATGGTGATCTTAAAAACAATATAAAATATATGAAGCTTATGTATATGAAAACTTTTAATCATGATCGTTGAGAGATACATTTGATTTAACTTGGTATCCAAGATCCATTGTTAAGGGGGAGAATACTTGAAATTTCATCAGAACTTAAAATAGATATTCTCACTGCTGTACTTTAGTTAAATATCTGTATATTTGCTTGTTACATCTTTTGTGGTTCATCTTCTGAACTCGGCCTCTTTTACAATGGGCAGAAATCAGTAGAATGTCAACATTTTGCCTATTGGGAATATTTTTTTGTAAATGCTGTATAAATACCTGATAAGATATTCCATTGAGACTATTTCTTTTCAAGAAATTCCTTGAGGCAAATGGAATACCATACATGTGAAGATGTAGTTCTCAAGAATTATTAAAAGGGGCTAACAAAAGAAAATAGGTTGCTGACAATGACTTACATCACAATCCAACCATGTCTAGTCAGGAGTAAGTCCTATTGATTTCAGTGGAACTTGCTCCTAAGTAAAGGAGGGTAGGCTTGATAATATTAAACACGTTAAAGTCCAACTTGAACTCGGAACATACCCTTTTGAGTCCAACCATGCCTGATCACACCTCGAGTGAGAACTTCCTATGCCATATGGACTAAAGATGACCCAGGTGTGAAAATTCACTTCCAACACTTATACCATATTCTGCCTGCTAAAATGGTTGGTCTGATGTAAACTGATTTTGCCACCTCCTCCTCCGCTATAGGGTTGCCCCTAAGGCTCCCTGAAAAGACTTCTCTGAGGGTTGGAGCGCTCTAATGATTGCGGTGGGCTGTGACACGAGGCACAAAGGGAAGGGGGGAATCTTGTAAAACAGAGAGGAGGTAACTTCTGGAAGTGAGACCAGCCTGCCTGAATCATATGAGCAGAGTACTGGTGAAAAAGAGGCAACTTTTAGTCTGAAGAGGGTACCCTGTGGGAAAACTCCTCACACACGTGATCCAGTTTCCAGTCTACATGGAGCCTAAGACCTAACAGCATTTTCCAAATGGAGCTTCTAGAAATTATTTGTGAATGATCTGTTACTGTAAGAAAAATAATTGCAATTCACTTTGTTAAAGAGTATTCACAGTTTGAGACTGAGGCAGAAAACTCTTTTGAAGATTTGGGCATTGGACTTCAAGAGACACCTTGACTGTGGCCTTTTTCTTTTAATTGGTAGGTTTTTTTGCAGTACTATATTTGCATAATTGGGCAGATCTTATACAAAGATGGCTTTTAACAGAGGTGTTTAGTTGAAGACTTGCTGAAAGATTTAGGGATTTGCATCCCAATCGTATGCCTGTTTACCCAAATCCCACACTGAATTCAGTTGGATTTGCTCCCAAGTAAACATGCATAGGGTTACAGAACAATAATTTGTGGGGGTGAGGATGTCCAGTTGTGGTGTCCTGCTTATACAGTGGACTGTGCTTTGGCGGGGTTTCTCCTCCTCCTATGCACCTCCAAAATTTGCTTGCAGGTGGGAGGCTGCAGGAGGGCAACTCCTGTTGCGTTTGATGTCATGACATTCACTCTCACCCTCCTGTTAGAAGATAAAGTAAAATTGCAATTCTCTTCTGGTTATGATCAAATTTGGATTGTAGTTCCAAAATCACTTCTCAAACTTTGCTATATGTTTTTTATTTTGGCCTTTTAAGTTAATGGGTGTCACGTTTTAAACAATGTATTAGAATTGTGCTCTTCTAGGGAAATGCAACATTGCAATGTATGCTTTCTGCATTTTCGATGTGCATGGTGTCAGCAGGGCCATCGGCTTATGCTTCCTGGTGCTGATGGGAGTTGCACTTCAAAACCTCTAGAGAGCACCATTATGGGAAAGGCTGGAGTAGCTAATACAGCTTCTCGTCCCTTGGCCAGGGGAGGTTTCGGTCTTAAAATATTCTTGCTAGTGAGCACCAAACACTTCCACAGTTACTCTAGAAATTTCCCACTTTCCCAAGATTTAGTATAATTAGGGCGCTAAGCGAGCTGTAAAAATAAACCCAAGTCTTTCAACCAAGAAAGGCTTCCTGTTTGTGTGGGTCGGGTCACTTTTCACATGTTTCGTTAGAAAACTGCTTCTCTTGCCGTTGCACTCTTGTAGTTGGGTGTAGGAGGTTAGGTGGCTGTTGTGTTGGTGCACAGAACTTCTGGTGAAATAGTGAACATCTCCTGTTTTCCGATTAGGTGCCATGGGCTCTTTGGTTCCCCCAATAGTTGGTCGTGTTGGGAGTTGCATCTGGTCTTGTTTTGTTCTTGTCATGTAGCGTTTTGTATTTTTGGTACCTTGCAGCACGAGCGTTTTTGTTAACACCTTTAGGGGAAGTTCGGAGGTTTATTCTTCTAGCTGTCCCCTCCACACAGCACACCCACCTCTGCTTATTGATTGGGGCGGGTAATGTCTGTCTTGGCTTTTCTACATAATGATGGTTAACATGATTACCACTTCTGTCACCCGTTTTGAAGAGGAAGGATCAAGGCAGCTGCAGGACTGTAGATGCTGAGACCTATTCCTACACCTCACCTTGCTGTAGCCATTGCCATTGCTGTAGCATCTGAATTGGCCCCACATTTTCTTTATAGACATTTGCTACTGAATTGAAGTTGCAAATGCACAGTGGGGAAAAAGATTGGAAAAAGGATTGCCCCATGACACCTGAAAGATTTGTTGTCGTGCTTTCATTGGCTAGAGTCCTCTTGATCAGATGCATGTAGGATTATCAGTTAGCAGATGCACATACATGTAACCCGTGTGCCCAAATGTAAGAGATATCAGGTCTGCAAAAGCCCTGGTGGTGGGTCTTTTATCTGTTTGGATTCTGCAGACTTTCATCTGCCTCTCGTGTTTCGTGACCTTTTGGTGATTCTGATTACAACTTTTCTTCGGTATTTGTGTGCATCTAGAAGACCCTTTATGCATCTGATAAAGTAAACACTGCCGTAATCAATTTAAAGAAGCAGCGTAGGATTTAAATTTGGTAAATAAGAAATCCAGAAATATTTTGAAACGGAGAATTTTCCACTTCTAAAAACAAGTTGTTCCGTAAAATTAGTAACATAATAAACAGATACAGAACTAGTTAACTTATGGAGCATCAAGAGTTGAAATTATTATTAATTATTATTATTTTAGGTACGATCCCTTGGGAGAATGCATGCATATATAATATAAACACATAAGTTTTTGGGTGTGCAGAAAATTAGCGTTGACAGGTTTCAGTGCCTTCCCTTAAAACTTAAACCATGTGAGGTGATATATGCTATTAAGTCACAAATAATTTTTATTGGAATATTTTATGTAAACCTTTGAATTTGTTTCGACTATGACATTTAAACACATTTGCTTTATTGACTCCCCACCCACCCCCACCCAATATTTCACTTAATACTTTGGGCTGTTGGGGAAAAAACTGTGATATTTATACAGCACATAAAAATCATCTCCTTTTACTCAAAATGTAAATTAAACATACTAAAGCAGATCTCCATCAATTTAGGGCATCAGAAAATTCTCTGGAATCCCCCCCCCCCGGAAAACCTAATTGAAAGTCTTCCAGTAAACATACATCACTAAGAACATAGGACGTTGCCTTATACTGACTCAGATCATTAACTCTGTCTAGCTCAGTATTGTCTATATCAGGGATGGGGAGCCTGCAGTCCTGCGGATGTTTTTGGAACAACTCCTCATATCATCCCTGACCAATGGCTCTGCTGGCTGGGGCTTATGCACTTCCAACAACTTCAGGAGGGCCCACGTTTCCCTCCCCCAGATTGCATTGTTCCAGAGGTTGTTTTTTCCCCTGTCTTACCTGTAAATGCCAGGGATTGAACCTGTGACCTTTGGGCACGCAAAAACGTGTGCTGTACCCTACATGGTCCAGGAGAGCTTACGCCACAATAAATCAATTGAGATGTGACAGTACTGTGTTTGCTGCAGCAGGCTTAAGGCAGCTACCCCGTTTGAATCCGTTACAGTAAAGTGGAGTTTATCTTTAGTTCATAAGCAAAAGGTACAGTAAACAGACATTGGACATCTTTCCGTATAAAATCAGTTTTGGTGAGGAAGGCAGACCTTAACATATCAGGCCAGGGTATCTATTAACCAAGTACATGCTAAGGATATGTTGCGTATAATAAGGAGGAATCACTTGGCTAAGGAATTTGCCCAGGTGGTTACTGCCGCCTTCAGCATGTGTTGGATTCTTTTTACAGGTAATTAAAAGAATTTCCTGGCTGGATCAGATCAAAACCTAGTCCAAAGCCATCTGCCTTTAGGAAATACACAAGCACAGCAATCTGTTGATAACTAGCCGTTCTCCTCCCTCCCCCGAGTGTCTGGTAATTGGGTATCTATTGTCTCTGTACATGGAGGTCTCATTTTTAGCTATTGTGAGGAAATACCCAATGAATAGCCCCCTTATCCTTTTATCAAATTTTATTTTCTTCTGTAATGCTGTTCTCTATTTATAAGCCTGTATAAAAATTGCTTATGGTCACACATCAAGCTGTTCTTCAACTCCTTGTATGTTACATGACACAGAAATAAAGAAACGCAACAATTTTGGGTGTGTGAGTGTGTTTATGGGCAACATTATCTAGGAAAACAGTTTCCAGTATTTTAAGGAACACGGGGAGAGAAGGGACAGCATAGTGGGGATTCAAAGCAGCTCATTTATATGTGCGTCTGAGAATTTTGAAACTTTATAGCCGTGATGCGCAGGAATTTTACTTATATACAGGTAAATATACATTAATTTGTGGTTGTTTGTTCCTGTAGGTTGCTGTCATATGAGAAGGTAAGAAACGATACTTGTCTAAATTAGGTGGGAGTGGTAAACCCAGCACAAGGGGTGAGAGGTTCACGCATAGCACAATTACAAATTGCAACTAGATGTCCCTTGTTTTGCACTCCTGGGGTGTATGTTGGTTGTTTTTGTTATACTGAAAGATGGTGCCTAGTTAACCTGGACTGAATAGCTTGCAGGCATGTTTACAAGACAGTCACTCTATTAGTTATGCTAAATTAGCATGTATAGATTGAAAGTAGTAAATAGCAAGATCAAACTTGGTTGGTTTTGTTATTCCCTAACAGAATACCACTGGCAAGTCATGTATTTTGCATTTCTTAAAAATGAAATTTTCTGTTTTCAAGATTTCAGCATCATACTTTTTTTAAAGTTAGGGGTAGAGAAATTTGACAGATTATTACCTTAAAATTATTGGGTGCTTTAAGATGTTGATACACTTCATTCCCTTTTCCAGTAAGCTACATTCTGAACAGTTTTGGCACATTGTGAAAAGGGCAAATGTTGCGCTTTCCAGCTGGGCTACGTTTGATTCAAACATAGTAAATGCAAAAACATTTAAGGATGTTGTGTCTAATTGCTTTCAAATGTATATACACAAAATGTGGATTGGTTTCTAGTAGCATTTCTAAATAAAGGTGTGGAAACATAGCACATGAGAGAAAAAGATTCTTCCAAAACTCACGAGGCATTACATCTGTTACTGTCTTTACTGAACCACAAATTAGTGCCACAATTCTTGTACCAGACAGCTGTTGACATGTTAGACCAGCTTTCAAATTCCCCTTCTCAACCTTCACAGGACATCAGTGTTCTAAATATTGCACAGGTTAATCGTGTAAACTGTTCACCTTGCAGAATTTTATGTACTGGAACATAGTTTGTGCCATGGAAGAGTAGAGAGAACCTTCCGACCATATTTGAAGCAAATGCTCTCCGCTTCTGGTAAGATGAAATGAGCAGTCTACAGCCTTGCTTGGTAACTTTAATTTTTAGAAGTAAAATGTGTAGAAACACTGAATAATGTAATTAAAATTACCCCTCCTTGCTTTGAGACTGCCCCTTATGAACATTTGAAGGCTGTTAATGCATACATAGGAAATACATTTCTTTTAAAAAATGGCAGTTTACTAATTAATCACTTTGAGGGGTTTGTCTGAAAGAAAAGGCATTTTGCTTTCCAAAAATTCTATTATTTCTGGTGCAAATCTTTGAGGCAAGGAAATCGTCTTTTGGCACTCCAAGGACAATATTTTAATACTGGCACAAGCTAAAAAAAAAAAAAACCACACCAAAGGACAAATACGAGACAGTCACTTGGCTGATAATAGTAAACAACCCTGCTTGAGGCAATATTACAAAAAGCTGCTCCAAAACAAGTTTTTTAAAAAACGAATTTATGTTTTTACTGAACTTTAAAAGGAATGAACAATTTGGAGTTCAGTCATCAATAAGCATGGGATTCCTCGTGACTTAAAACGTGGATGCGCGAGGCTGGACTAGTGGCACTTCGGATCACCTCCATCCATCTAAGCGATACAAAAACAAAAACGAATACTTAATACAGTGCATTTCCCCTTAAGATTTGGTTGTGTGCCTTTTAACACATGAAACACAGTGGTACCTCGTGTTAAGTACTTAATGGGGCCTCCCGCTGCTGCTGGAGCAAGATTTCTGTTCTCATCCTGAAGCAAAGTTCTTAACCCGAGCTACTATTTCTGGGTTAGCAGAGTCTGTCACCTGAAGCGTATGTAACCTGAAGCGTATGTATCCTGAGGTACCACTGTATTGTACAACACACACACACCTCAAGTATTTTAATCCAGTGGGATACAGTCATACTTCGGGTTGCACATGCTTCAGGTTGCGTTTTTTCAGGTTATGGACTGCTGAAACCTGGAAGTACCAGAATGGGTTACTTCTGGGTTTTGGTGGTCGCACATGTGCAGAAGTGCCGAATCACAACGTGCGCAGATCACGTTGTGTATCCTGCACAGATCACGTTCGCAACCCGAGCGTCCACTGTATTGGTCTGCTCATTCCTACATCCTCTATTTATAGCATGGAGTGGGGACTTACATACATACTGTATTTTTCGTCCCATAGGACGCACCTAGTTTTTTGGGGGGGAAATAAAGGAAAATTTCCCCCCCCCTTTATTTCCCCCCCAAAACCTGGTCGGGGAAACCGAACCAGGTCGAGGAACAGCGGGATGGCGGCGCTGCGCCTCCCTGCTGTCCCCCGAGCTTGTGGGGCTGGCTGATGTCTGCCCGGGGCGCTCTGCTTCAGGGTGCTCTTTGCGCCGGGCGGCAGGCTGCTATCCGCAGCGTGGGGAGCCCTGCGGGAACTCCCGCAGGGCTGCCTAGGCTGCGGATGTCTTCCTGAAGCCTGGAGAGCGAGAGGGGTTGGTGCGCACCGACCCCTCTCGCTCTCCAAGCTTCAGCGAAAGCCTGCATTCCCCTTCATTTTTGGAGGGGGAAAAGTGCGTCCTATAGGGCGAAAAATACGGTACATTTAATACCATAGACCACTGGTTCTCTTAACTTTTTTCCTCTGGCCCACGCTGATCAAGCCACACTGTATTTTTCATTGATGGGAAATACAAAGAAACGACTCCAAGCAGTGCCTGATTTATAACACAAGACAACAACTACTTTATAATAGTTGTGTGTTTATGTTATAGCTCATGGGACATCCATAAGGTGTAAAACAAGGCAGCTGAATAAATAATTCTGCCTTGCAGTAAAAAGCAATGACATTTCAGCTCACGGAAAACTGACATACCTTTCAAACGTGTATTCGCTCTCCGCCCTGAAATAGTACACATGGGATTTGAAGTGTAGCTTAAAGACATAGTCTTTATGAATGTTCTCAGATTCGGAAGGAATGGTAAGAGAGTAACCCAGCAGAGGGAGGCTAGCTAAAGGATGATTGTCCTAAAAAGAAAAGAGAAATCATTCACCAAACGGACCATCCCCCCAGAAGTCACTTCTCTTTATCCAGAATACTGTGTCCCCACAATTTTCACTGTCTCTTGGGGACCTAAACAGAAAATGCCTCTCATATATGGCCCTGGTAGGCTCACAGCTGGGAGGGACACGAGGCATCTGGGTGCAAATCCAAAAGCTATAGATAGTTGAAATGAGTCACTCATAGGACCTTCAAAGCTCTGGCCAGCAGGTGGGTTTTTTGGTGTGTGTGTGTGTGTGTGTGTGTGACTGTCCCATTCTTCTGGCTCCTCCCATCCCCTAGATCAGTGATGGCCAAACTTGGCCCTATTTTGGGACTACAACTCCCACCATCCCTAGTTAACAGGACCAGTGGTCAGGGTTGATGGGAATTGTAGTCCCAAAACAGCTGGAGGGCTAAGTTTGGCCATCACTGCACTAGATGGATGCTGTGAAGGGAGTCTGCGTGGAAACATGGTCTGGGGTGGGGACTATTCACAAGAAGGCTGCTTCCCTCTCTCCCTCTACCCCAAGTAGCTTGTCATCCCATTATCGATTACCGTATTTTTCGCTCTATAACACGCACCCGACCATAACACGCACATAGTTTTTAGAGGAGGAAAATCTGTAGGCATGCCACCCGTAGGCATTCCCTCCATAACACGCACAGACATTTCCCCTTACTTTTTAGGAGGAAAAAAGTGAGTGTTATGGTGCAAAAAATACGGTAATTTCTTGCCTCACCCAAGGCACCGTGTGTGTGTGTGTGTGTGTGTGTTTGTGTGTGTATGACAGCAATTTAAAAGTCAGTGTTAAAAATAAAAAATAAAGCACATACGCAGGTGGGAATCTGTCAGTGCTTTTGCTGAATGGGGCAAATGGACACAAAAGCCTTGCCAATCTCCACCCACAGTGGCCAGTCCACTATGAGTGTGCTAATTCCCTTGATTTTCTATATACACCTGTCTGCACCAATTTCAACAGTCATTTTTCTTTTCAGCAAAAATATACCCCCCCCCCCAAGGTTTTTGTGTTGTTGCTTCATGCAAATAAGCAATGTTTGACCTCTTAAAGCAGTAACTGCACCATGGAATAATAAGCACACATTCCCAAGTTAAACACTGAAGTGGTTTTTAAATAACTGCAGCACCTTTCAAGTGCCTTTGGACTAAGCAGTAACGTTGAACACTAATGTTTTCTTTCCCAAGTGCTCAAAGTAATGGGAAAGTGGCCTCAAATTAACATGGTGATCTTTTTTATTCCCCTCCGGTCCCATCCTAGTGAACAAATGTTGAATTGACCTTTTTGCAGAGGACAGTGGCTGGGCCATCTGTTACAGAATAGTTCTGTCTTATTTTGCCCCCATGTGCCCCTGACCTCACATTTCTAGGGAAAGTGTATTGAGTCAAAGCCTCTACTGATATGGTAGCGGCTTCCAAGCTGATCACAGTCAGGGTCTAGCGCAATACATTTTGCACCGGAGGCGGACAAGATGACACTTCCCCATTCCAGACTGGACTGGCAGTGAAACTTTCTTTTGACATTGGTGATAGGATGATATCCACCACCACACCTGAGGCAGCAGGCCAGATTAGGGGGCCAGAGACTGCTCCTGAACATCTTCTGCCTAAAGCAGTTGCCTCCTTAATATTAGGGTTGAGCCTGATCCTAGTTAAGCATTTTCAGCTTTTCTCTCTGTGCACGGAAGAACTTTGTCTGTATCCATGAAGTTCACAAAGGCTTCAATTATCTCTGCAAATGCATCCTTTGCGACAATCAACAGTGCATAGCAAGGAACTTTTTTTTGGTAATGTGTGAACAGTTACCAGTTATATTCATCTCTTGACTTCCAAGCATCAGTTACCTACCTGGTGGGATTTGTAGAAAAACATACAGAAATTGGTGAATACCACCCAGAGCTTCTGCCAACCATTGCTGTTTTTGAACTTTCTCAAAAGGTTTCCAGAGAGTTGGTTCTGAAAATGAAGAGAGATAGTGCAGCAAACTTGAGTTAAGTCATATGCAGGTGGAAAAACAGGCTGATGGAAAAACAGGCAAGCCTCATGTAAAATCATACTTTTCTAATTGAAACTGGCTGACTTTTTTCTCCATTGGTCATTTACCATGATTAAGAGTTCCAGATTCAGAATTCCCTACCATTCTTTAAATGAGGCTTGCTTGTAAATTGATTTTCTAAGGAAAGAAATCATCTGCTGTTACCTCATTCCAGGAAGAAGTTCTATATCTATATATCTATACTGGGGTGGGAGGGTGTTAGCTTTAATATTATACCAATTTAGCAACCTTGTTGGGGGAACAGGCATCTCTACACAAATGATTTAAGTCCTGCACACAAGCGCAGATGTTTAAAATTACTAGGAAAAATGAAAGCACATCCTTTAATTAACTGAAAGCACCAGATATAATGCATGAACAGAAATAACCCTAGGAAATAGGCTCCCCGCCACACTGCAGGTCTGGAACAGTTTTACTCTTGAGGAAAAACCTGGAGCCTGGACTGTGGTGTCATCAATTATAAGGGTTTTGGCTCATGAATGTAATGAATGAGCAAGTTAAGTTGGCAGTCTTCAAACATAAGCACCTGTAAACTTCCTCTCTGGGAAGGAGGGAAAACATTGACAGCTAATTTGAGGGATGGCGTTCTGTTGGACGCAAAAATCCAATTTGTTTTGGTGAGTAGGATATACTGAAGTTTTTATTCAGAATCCTAAGGTTCACCAAGCAGTGCTGTGTGTAAAATGTTCAGGGCTGTGTGGACTTGCGCAATGAATTAAGGACAGGGTGCCACTGTGAACATGCTCAGTCCTGGACAAAAACTTGGGTCTAGTTCCCTCCATCCTTGCCCCAAAGCCTTCTTTGTTTCATAGCCTAATCTGGGAGGGGCTTTTGCTTGTTGCGATAGTTAGGGATTTGGGAGTCCAGAGAGCTTTGCCAATCTGCTCTAAGTCACACAGAGATCACCCGCTGGATCCTGGCCTGACAAAGGAGTGATAAACACACGTTTTAACTTGAAAATATTCACTGCCTCTGCTACCCAAGTGGAATATATTAACCATTGCTGATATATTTTATTCTGCTTCTGGTTTAATAACATAATAAGCCGTCTCCACTAGAATTTGCCAAAGGGACAGACAAACAGAATGTTCCTCATATCACCAGCAATTATAGCAGTGAACTGGTAAGGTTGTTTTTATTTCATTTTGGAAACCAGCTGAATTCTGAAAACCTGACAGGGTGTTGAGTATGCTGGAGTACAAAAGTGCCTGTTCTCCTTTTACTGTTCCTAATTTCTGTTTCGGTTACCTCAGCACTTTGGAGGGTATCATAAACGGACAGGCTTTGCATTCGGTACCAGCAGACATATGAAATGGTAACAGGCCGCTGATCACTGATCAGTCCAGCAGGTAGGGAAGGACAGTCACTGACAGTGAGAGGATCTTCCACCACAAGAGAGAGAGATAGACAGAAAGAAAGAAAGAAAGGAGGGAGAGACACAGAAAGAAAGCATAAACTACGATACTGATGTGACATTACCCACAGACTTAAGAGACAGTATGACTGCGACTCTGCCTGCCAAGGGGCAGTTGCGGAACGGAAGACAGATGTATAAAGAGTGGAATCTGCTTCTAGGTTGCTCAGTAGTTCATGCCGATCATTTAAACTCAAAATAAATGATGTTAATGCATAGGGGGGAGGCTTAGCAGTGCAATCCTCTTAACATGTCCACTGAAGTACTCATTTAACTGAGTTCCAAGGAGATGCACTGCTAACTAGGTTTGTATAGAATTGCAGCCCAGGAGGCGAATTTTGTACCTGCATGATTTAGTTGATAGCTCTGGTGAATCAGTGCAGGTGCACTACAGCTAATCGGTAAATCTCCAAATGGTTGTTAGCCGCCCCATTACACAATACAACTTAAAAGCAACCTAGAGGCATTCTTTCTGAGAATGGGTGTCTGCAGGTACCTTGAAGAAGCTAAACCAATTTATAGTTTACTTCAAGTTCCGTGTTATCCTTTCGTCTGGAACCAATTTTACTGAAGATTTATTCGCTTTACAAGAACTGTTTGCTCATTCTGTTATTTTCCAGGAACACTGAGGCAGTATTATCTTCAAGGAACTGACTTTCAAAAGGCTCATGATCTCTTCAAATAGTCTCTTCTAAAGAGCTGGAATCAATTGTGGAAGTTCCACAAGGAAGCTGAAATTAGCTGTCATTAAAATGCAATACTGTTGCGTGTATTCTGCATTTCAATGAGCTGAAGCATTTTGATTCAATAGCCAACTGATCTGTGTAAAATTGGTTTAGCTGCAGTCAAATACATCATCAAAAAACACACAGAGACTTCCTGTGATAGAGAGGACACAAGTGGAGGGAGGCAGATGAGACCGAGAAGAGAACACTTCAAGAATCCAAAGAGGGGGAGAAAAACAGCCTAAAATAAAGTTGCATTAAAATGCAACAGCCAGAGTCAGGAACAACATCCTTTCCGAGATTAAAAACAAAACAGCAACAAAATGCTCAGAGGAAATACTATCTCAATATTTGGAAATTAAATTAGAACTGTGAAAAAATTCAGAGAGTTTACCAAAACGATTCATAATTTGCGAAAAAAGGAATTTGTTAAAATGAGGTTTAATATATAATTGAATGCCAACTTCCCCAGAAACAAAGTTAGGCGATGATTGGTTGTTGCTTCCTCTGAGGAGACGGAAAGGAAATTGTCCCTGAAGAACAGGGGCTGCAGACCAGGTTGTTTTGAGGCAGATACCTCCACAGCAATACTAAAGTCGACCATGGAAACGCTGGTATTTCTGTGCCAGCAGACGTGCACCGTCGTGTTGCCACGGTGAGGGGCCTGACGTTCGAGGGAGGTGCGGGACGCATTGAGATCGTCTTCCGATTCCTGGTCTACAGTGGATTCCTCGGGGGATTCTATGAAACGCAGGGAGAAACCATCTCTTTTTTCCCCCCTTGCAGAAGATACAAACTATGAAAACATTAAGCAAAAGGCTACTTCTGGTAAAGCTTAAAACTTTCCAAACCTGTGAAGTATAGTGGTACCTCTGGTTACGAACGCTTCTGGTTACGAACTCTGCTAACCCGGAAGTAGCTGCTCCTGGTTGCAAACTTTGCCCCAGGATGTGAACGGAAATTTAGTGCTAGAGGGGTGCGCGCAGCGCGAGACCCCATTAGCAAAAACGTGCCTCAAGATAAGAACCGTTTCAGCTGAAGAACGGTCCTCTGGAACAAATTAAGTTCGTAACCAGAGGTATTGGGGAAAGAAGTAGGTTTTTAGAAAATAAATTATGCCACAATCCAACATGGAATTTGTACGCTTCGTCTATTGCTTCTCTAGGCTCGAGCACACTTTTAATTCACTGTTGCACTGTGACCTCTGTAAGTCAAACAACATTGCGTGCATTTTGTTCTCCTGACCCTCTTGAGCACAGCCTTGGAGGAGGAGAGGGGGAAAAGGTCACATTGTGCAGCAGGTCGCATTCCACTGGCCAGCAACTTAGTTGAATGTGTTCAAAGGTGCATTGCTATGCACACTTGCATAGTGGGGAGTATGCCCCACTGAACACAGCGGGATGTATTTGCAAGTGGAAAAACCATAGGATCTGGTTTTTGGGATAAGCTCACCCAATTCTGCATGGAAAGTTACACATTCTCAGTGGCATTGTTTTGGAGCACTTAACGGTACTTTAATGCAATCCTGTACATCTCACTTAGAAATAAGTCCTGTTGAGTTCAGTGGAGCTGGCTAGCAATATTAAGTAGGTATGGGATTGCAACCTAACTGTGTAGTTCCTTAACTTTCTTAAAATGCACCCTTGCTAGGGTTGCTGTAGCTGAATAAAAGTAGCAATTCAAGGCACTGTAATTATATATATATATATATATATATATATCTCCATGCATTCTATCTGAACTAAAGTCAACCAGGGAATAAAGGTAACGCTGATCTTTAAATGTGCAGTCAAAAGAATTATTTATAGCTACATTGTCATGCAGCAGACTTTATACTACGTGGCTGTGTTTTCTGCAAACTGCAGCCTTAAGTCTGTACTTACTAGTGTCTGGTGGGCTGCCGCCTAGGAATTCAGGAGTTGGGCCATTACAATTCTCTGCCAAGTCAATAGCCATCTGTATGTCCTCAGTCCACTTGTCCATTTCCGTGCGGCTGCTAGGAACACGAAGGGAGATCTTGTTCATTTTACTGCAAGCAACTATGAGCTTCACAAGCTGGTCAATTTTTTTTAGCTGAATGCAAGTTTTCAGCCTGTTTCCTTAAGCTACACCAGGCGTAGGCTAACTCGGCCCTCCAGCTGTTTTGGGACTACAACTCCCATCATCCCTGACCACTGGTCCTGTTAGCTAGGGATGATGGGAGTTGTAGTCCCGAAACAGCTGGAGGGCCGAGTTGGCCTATGCCTGAACTGATTACAAATGTATTTACAGTGAACTGTTGTTGTAGTAATAATCTTCTTCTTTTGACAAGTTGCAAAAAAAGAGAGCGCAAAGTGGAAATTACTTACCTTGCAGCCACAACAATGGACTGGTGTTGACCTCTCAGTGTGAAGCAGTGAGGAACCCCCCATTCATCTTCGCTCTCTTCAATCTGAGGATATGGACATACAGAGACCCTCACAAGACAGGAAAGGAGACAACGATCCGCAGAAATGTTAAGCTGCAGAATGCAGCACAGTTCTGCACTATATGAATAAATACGTGGACAGTTTTGTTTCTGGAAAAAGTAAACTAAGGTTGAATTCCCACTGCAATGCTCAGGATAATCTGGCAAAAAATACAGGAGGATTGGAGTAAGCACTGTCTGGATCTAGGCCCTTCTGAGGCTATTAGCCATTCCTGTTAGCTTCACAATTCCAGCAGTACACGCTCATTTCAATGTCAGCAAATGGGAGGAAATGCACAACGACTTGGGCATGGCCTACCTCTGGCATAGGCAAACTCTTCCCTCCAGATGTTTTGGGACTACAACTCCCATCATCCCTGACCACTGGTCTTGTTAGCTAGGGGTGATGGGAGTTGTAGTCTCAAAACATCTGGAGGGCAGAGTTTGCCTATGCCTGGCCTACCTCATCATGACCACAGGAAATATTGCATTTGGATTTTGAGCAAGTCTGCATGGATTCAGAATCACAACTAAAAACAATTCAAAAAAGGTAACTTGATGGATGTTTGTGTGCATCAAAATAGTATTAGCACACCCCTGGCAGCAGCGGTTATGTTTCAGTGGTGGGTGTCAAATGCAAAGTTTCTATTTTGAAAACTATTATTTTCCATGTTCCTAGGGAATCCTCTTGTTTAGGCTTTGGTTATCAACTGATTTCACATTGTTCTCAGCCAACAGAGCCACTGTGTTCCACCACAGAGTCTACAAATAAAAAAATGGCTATGATTTATAACGCTGGACCATTTATTCCAGTCCCCTAGAACAGCGCGCATGCATTCTCATTTCTAATTTGTCTCAAAAATTCCAGAAATGGCTTTCATTTCATATAAAGACAAAAAAAGTATCAATTGCAACGTAATGTGATTTGAGACGTCCAGCAGCTAACTGATCAATCCACAGCTCATACCTACCATCATACCATATAGCGGAAGCTGCCCGTGGACTTTGAATTGATTCGATGCTGTTAGGCCTCTGCTTGTGTACAGCAAGATATCGTTGAACTAAAAGGCAAACACAAGAAGGAACATAACTTGGTTGAAAACAGGAGATTTAAAGGTTTGGTTCATAGGCCTAGCCATCTGGAGGAAGCACACAGAGCCTACAAATGTGCCCATCACTTTGTGTGTAATGTATATTGGATCATCAGTATGTACCTGTAACCGTCCCACTATTTATGCCCAGTGAGCCCACATTCTAGAGCACACACTATTTCAGGGGTCGAATCAATCACATGATCCAATAGTGTGGGAAACACTTAGACATGCTTCCAATATTGGGCTGTTGTCCCCATCCCTGGCATTCAATAGCCCAAATATATCATGATGTCTTAAGATCACAAAAACAAGTAAATAAATCTTGAGAGACACAGGACACAAAGGGAAGTTTGCTTTGCCATCCCAAAGATGGTTTGCTTTGCTTTTTAAGCTGCATATTGGCAAGGTAGCAGATTCTGGTGTTTTAGGAGCTGGCTTTGTTCCATTCTTGAACTGGGTGCAGACCCTTCAAGCCATGCATCTGTGGCCTTTGGGACTCAAAGATGAAGCACCAAAGGTTGAAAGTATCAGTTGATTTATTGTAATATGTACTAGGTCACTAGTACACATTTATGCAAATAAAACAGAAAGATGAAAGGAAAAGATAGCAGCCCAGTTCAGACATAATGGTTTGCCATGATTCTTTCTTGCCCATTTGTGTGCTACCCATGCTGTTAAGACCACGTTATTGAAAGATGATCTTACTTGGCTATGACTGATCGCCAAAGAAGAGCTACCCATACTGAGGAAACAAAGCATGATCCTTGGTTTACCATCATGTCTGAACGAGGGATCATGGCTTGTTTCACCCAACAAAACAATATCTGCAGTCAAGGTTTGTTCTTGGCTTAGTGATCATGGTTTGTTGGGAGTGAAACCACCATCCTAATTTGGATGCAACTCTATGCCAGGGGCTGTGATTTGTTTTCCTAGTGTTCGTTTTCTTAGATTATTTTACCATTTGCAGCTTCTCCCTCCCCCCACCTCTTCCACCACTTGGCATTTATTGCACAGTTGTGTTTGATTATTACACACAAACATTCCTGCCACTTACCAGGAAGAACATCCGCTGCTGTAAGCCTTTTCCAGACAACTTACTAAGGCTACCCAGTCTAATAAACTCCTGTGCAGGAATGGAAACAAAACATGCATGTCAGAGCAGTATTGAAACATCTGGCTGAAAGTCTGGGCCTAATTAATGTTGCATCACTCGATTTATTGTTTTATGCCTGCCCACCCCGTTGTAATTCAGCTACACACATGCGATATCCTCTAGGCCACTTCTGCCCATAAGGCCTCGCTCTGTCATTGTGTCAGAAGTTATGAAACGGAAGTTGGGTGACACTTAGGAAATAGTCGGAACTGGTTGCAGAGAAATGAGGTGGTAAGTGGGATTGTCTATCATGGTGGGCACTGAGCAAAAGGACAGGATGCAATTAAAAAATAAGAGCCATGGTAATGAGCAATAAACAGAAGCCAGGAACAGAGTTATTACCGCATAACGTCATTTAACTAACTAAGTCAGAGGGGAAACAAACATCCCTTAATTCCTTCTGCACCTCCATGAGAGGCTGGCAATACATTAGCCAGGAAGGCTACACAGAGAGCCTCGTTGAGCAAATGCCAGCTCAATGTGGAAAGAAGTACAACTGGCTCATCCTCAAAGTGTCCATTTATAGCAGGCTGCTTCCGCATGTAGCTCTCAGCAGCAACGGCACAAAGACAGGATGTGGAGCAGGAATCATCACATGAAAAATATATTTTACAATGCAAGGGCTTAGATCTCCTAGGGTGATGGCATACACTGATGGTCTATTGAGAATCACAGCTCTTGGTACAGAATCCACCTATGATACATTTATTTTCCTAGTCCAACTGATGCAGAACCCACCCTCCCTTACCAGTGCAGGTAACTGGCGCTGCAATTCTGACTGTCCAAGTCACCTGCCTCCAACATATGCAATCTTTGTATTTTGTTTGTTTCTGGGAAGTAGTGCGCGGAGCAAGTGGTTGAGAAACAGGATCCTTTTATGCATTAATCAAATGAAGGGGGCGATGTGTACAAAGGAGTCCTGCAATGCTAAGGTAAGAGTAATGCATTTTACTGTCCAAGAGCGGACAGGATTTATCTTATTCTTTAATGCTGTGGTACCAATGTGTTAAGATAAAGAGATAAGCCTTTGCCTGCTTTTTCAGAGGAAAAGGGTAAGGGTAAGGAGACCTGCCCCCCTTGCTTCTCACCCCTTTGGTTTAACATCCTCCTTTTTGGGCAGAACCATATTCAAACAAGACATTCCAAGCTCATATAAGGAGTGTAACAACTTTCAAGATACTTCTCCTTCAGCCCAATTACAGTATTTTTAAAACACCCCCCCCCCAAACAGGGATATGCTCCTAAATGTTGTTCTGTCACTTACCCTTCCTGGGATCACCAGATTGTCAATACCTATCAAATCTTTCTTCAACTCATGCAACTTCTGGAAATTTTCCATCTTCAGCATACTGCTGTGAAGCTGAGCGACCGCTTCTGAAATCTCTGCCAGAGCAGCTGCGAAATGAAACACATATGCAGAAGAAGGTAGCAGATGAACTACCTGGGCCGGATCTGCATTCCATGGGTCCCCCTCTGCCAAATGCCTCAAGAACCACACATAATAGGCACTGCGACTTGTGCCGGGGAGGAGAGAAGCAAGGTTCGTGCAATGCAATAATGCACCCGGGGAGCCAAACTGTTGTTCTTGCAGGTGCATTTGCAACCTCGCCAATGCCTTGCCCCTTTCCTTCCTGGGAAGCCGCAGCAGGGAAGTGAGGTCATACAAGGGCCGTCACCCCACCGACCATGACTGCACGCAAGATCTGATGTTACGGCTCCGGGGGCAGATTTAGTCTTGCCAGGTCTTCACTCAGGGATGGTGCACTTTTGTTTTCAAAAGCGCCAAAGCAAGGAAACAGTAGGCAATGGTGAGGCCTCCTAATTCTTACCCACCATTCCCTTTTCCCACCCATTTCTCTTGGTGACTGATTCCCCCCCCCCCCGCCCCGCACTTAGTAGGTGAGCCAGGAGGTGGCAAAGGTAAAGGACCCCTGGATGGTTCAAGTCAAAGGTGACTGGGGTTGCGGCACTCATCTCACTTTCCAGGCCAAGGGAGCCAGTGTTTGTCCACAGACAGCTTTCTGGGTCATGTGGCCAGCATGACTAAACCGCTTCTGGCGCAACGCGACACTATGACGGAAACCAGAGTGCACAGAAATGCCGTTTACCTTCCTGCCACAGTGGTACCTATTTGTCTACTTGCACTGGCATGCGTTCGAACTGCTAGGTTAGCAGGAGCTGGGACAGAGCAACGGGAGCTCACCTCGTCGCAGGGATTTGAACCGCCGACCTTCTGATCGGCAAGCCCAAGGCTCAGTGGTTTAGACCACAGTGCCAACCGCTGGTGTAGGGAGCATGGCATGAGTTCCAGCAGTCTCCATCTTGGGGTGAAAACTTAGCAACCCACAGCTGCTAATGTAAATAATGTAAATAACTTTAACTGTACTTGCCCCATGGGTCTGTATAAACACATTTAAGTATTATATAGACTAATAACAAGTGCAACATTTTGTTATAAGATTCTCTTGTCTCCTTTTATTACACTAGGATTCTTTCAAGGAATGTTATTTCTGATTTTAAAAAATGGTTCCTCTGGGTTTCAAGATAATTATCTTAGTCGTTCATCAATTGATTTTTTTAGCTTGTGGGTCTGCAGTTCACATAACTTTAGTGCACACATTTCCTTGTTTTAAAGCACCTTTCATGCAGTATTTTGGGCATGTTTCAATATCAGGCATTTTTGCTTCTCTATTCTGTATTTAAAACCACACATTTCAGCTACCTTTTACACCCACTGGTCATCACATTATTCTGGATGGCTGCCCAGAAATGTCATAAGAAGCTTGAAAGATTGAAATGCTAATGCCCATAAACAATGATTGTGTTGTGTTTGTCTGTCTGTATTTTTAAATCTCTCTCTAGAGGCTCTACCTAAGGAACCTATTGGAGTGCCATGACTTCCAGTGCATCATTACTTTCAATGAAGCCCAAGGGATAACCCTGTTGTAGTGAAATATAAATTATTTAGCATTTCCACCCTCGTTTCAGCATTCTGCACAATTGTTCAGTTGTTTGTGAAATGGACTCGTATGGGAGAGTTGGGCTGAAATCCTATACCTATTTATCCAAGATGGTCTTTAAGCAGAGGCTTGACAACCATATGTCAGGAGTGCTCTGATGGTGTTTCCTGCTTGGCAGGGGGTTGGACTCGATGGCCCTTGTGGTCTCTTCCAACTCTATGATTCTATGAGTCTAAGATCCAAGCCCCACTGAACTTACGGGGTTTCTGAGAGATATGCCTGGATCACTCTGTTAAGGACCCAACTATGCATTACACAAAAATGCATATAACTAAACTCCACCTCTCCTTCTCTCAAGAAGCAGCTTCTGCAGAAACCAATTTCATAGAGTTCTGGTCCAACCCCCTGCAGTGCAGGAATCTCAGAGAAAGCATCCATGACAGATGGCCACCCAACCTCTGCTTAAAAACCTCCAAGGAAGAAGAGTCCACAACCTCCCGAGGGAGACCGTTCCACCGTCCAACTGCTCTTACTGTCAGAAAGTTTTTTCTGATGTTTAGTCGGAACCTGGAAGCCATGGGTTCGAGTCCTACCCTCCAGAGCAGGAGAAAACAAGCTCGTTCCCTCTTCCATATGACAGCCCTTGAGATATTTGAAGGTTGCTATCACATCTCCTCTGAGTCTCCTCTTTAGATTAGTGACACAGCACAGCAGGTTACTGCTTAATCCCCCCCCCTTTCTACTCTAGATCACCTCCTCCTAAAGCCACAGAATAAAAAATAAAATAAAGGGCTGTCGGGGTTCAGTCACACACATCTGCATGCAATATGTCCTTAGGATCTAAGAGGTATGGTCTGCTAATCGAGGGAGATTTCCTCCAATACTCAACTCACCTCTGGAGTCCCTGAAGTCCACATGATTCGGTGGATAATGTTTACAAAGCCTTTCCATTATCTGCTTGTAGTGCATAAGTCTGTGCAGAGGCCTGAGAAGGAAGGTGTTGAGGGGCAGGTAACAGACTTTCTGCAACTCAAAGTCTCTGCATAAGGTTTCCAGCTTTCGAGAATTCTTGATCCCATTCTCCAGCTCAACCAGGACCTCGGTGTGCTTCCGCAAATGAACCGTCAGTTGCTAGAGAGAGAAAGGGGTGGGGGAGAGACGTAGTCATTATTCAGTACATCTTTAACTCTGCATCTTCAGCGCAAATGTGTATAGTAAAAAGCTACTACGATGGCATAACTATAAAATCAAATGCAACACAATGCAACGTCACAAGAAAATAATGCGCAGTAGATATAAACACATATAATAACAACACTGCTTCCGTAGTGGCTTAAAAGGGTTTACAAGGCTAGGAGAATAGAAAGACCTTGAAACAAGGTTAGATTTGTTTGAGGTGGGGTGCCACAAAAACTCTGTCCCTGGTTGCCATGTGCTTTAGCTCAAAAGGTGAAAGTACCTGGAGGAATGTTTCCGACAGTGATCTCAGGAACTAGGCAGACTGGTAATGAACTGCATGTGAGATTGAAAAGGAGTAGCGCCATGTTGTTGCCATACTGAATACCACTACTACTTATTTATTGTTTTCATGCCGGCAACGTAAAGGGTTTAGACCAGGGATAGGGAACTTGTAGCTCTTCAAGTGGTATTGGATTCGCAACACTCATCAGCCCCAGACCATGCAGGCAATGGGCAGGGTTAACGGGAGTTGTGGTCCAGCAGCAGACGAGGGAACCACAGGTTCATTACCTCTGATTGACACCATGGATATCTTAGGGAACTCCTAGCCCTACATCAGTCTTCCTCTGCTGGTAACAAATCCAATGAGTTTCTGCTCTGAGTGCCTTCAAAGATCTGCCTGGTCACTTCTCTGTTGTGACATTCTCCCTATGGAATGCTCAGTGTCCCAACAACACTCACTTTTGGAAAGGCTGTGAGGAACTTGGGCCCAAACATCTCTGACCATCTTGGACACTGGTTTGGAGGTGTTTTGTGGAATTTCCCTCAACCTCTCAGATGGGAAGCTTTTGAATATTACACTTACCATGTGGAGGTTATTACAGCAGCAAACACATGGGGTTGTAATGTTCAAATTAAATGCTATGGTTGGCCTTGGGAAAATAACAGTTTTGTACGCCCTGTGTGCTATCCATCAGCAAAGGCTAAGGAGAGCTTGGAGTGTCACGGATAAAAGAGCATTCCACAAACTGATGGAGTAAGCCCAGACTTGAAGATTGCCTCAGTAGCTTTTCCCACCCAGCTAACTTCCTTGTGGCTGGAGTTGGATTCTGCTCAAGTATCCTCCAAACCTATTTACCTCCATGCATGTGTGGACCAGAAGCACAAACAAATGGTGCTTTCATATAAAGATCTTGGGTTCTGCATCTCAAAAAACTGACCCTTATGATGCCATTTCCAAACCAGCTTTGAATTGGTAATCCCATGCTTCTACTTACAGGAAAAAGAAATACATTAAAAACTTACCCGTGTGTTTGAAAGGTAAAGGTAAAGGTACCCCTGCCCGTACGGGCCAGTTGTGTCCGACTCTAGGGTTGTGCGCTCATCTCACTTAAGAGGCCGGGAGCCAGCGCTGTCCGAAGATGCTTCCGGGTCACGTGGCCAGCGTGACGAAGCTGCTCTGGCGAGCCAGCACCAACGCAGCACACGGAAACGCCATTTACCTTCCCGCCGGAGCGGTACCTATTTATCTACTTGCACTTAGGGGTGCTTTCGAACTGCTAGGTGGGCAGGAGCTGGGACCGAAAGACGGGAGCTCACCCCGCCATGGGGATTCGAACCGCCAACCATACGATCGGCAAGTCCTGGGCACTGAGGTTTTACCCACAGCGCCACCCGCAGTGTGTGTTTGAAAACCTTATGGCAAAAAGGTGACCTACAAATTTTAATAACAATTGTTTCTATAATGACTTGGGCTTTAGACAACCCATAGTTTTCAGCTGCAGAAGCTCCACTCTAATTGCTCAGAAATTCATTGACTTGTTTTTGTTTCAGTGAGCAATTGCAGCACAAATCACAATTTCTTATTGCTTAGCCAATCATACAATGGTACAATAAAAAAAATACGATGAAAGGCACAATCCACTGAAAGATCCAATATCTTTTGCAATTATCGTGATGATAAAAACTATAAACACTTACTACAAAAAATGATCATATCCTTTTACAATGTAGGGGGTTCACAGTCCCCTACTATTTCACTTCTTCATCCACCTTCATTATTCTAAATCATGCAGGCGATCCATCATAGGGGATTTGGCCCAGAACTAGGAAGCTAGCTAAGTCTAATATGGTCTTATGCGTTTGATTTGTCACCAAGAAGACCAAAATGTCCTCTCCTACTCAACCCTTTTCGCCTTCCAATCACTTTGCTATACGCTTATGTCTAAGACAATTATATTGACCGCACTGCATCCACTGTATGTTCCAGCTTTTCCACGGCTGGTTGTTCACACCGACACTAGCCGTGTCTAGTTGAGCCAACTAGACATAACTGTAGAAGGGAACCTATTAAGTTTTTCCAAGAAATACAGCAGGGACTGTGTGATGTTGTTGTTCAAAAAGAGAGCAAGCAAGGAAGGCTGCATGAACGCCTGTGTGTGTGTGCATGCATGCATAAACTGGTCCCATATGATCCACACTAGGGTTTGAAGGCTGTGCATAATTCATACCTTCATATTCTGGATGTTCTTCAGCATAACGTCCCCAATTCTTTGGTAATCTCCTTTCAAGTGGGCATTAGAGCGGCCTTCCCTGCCAACAACAGAATTATCCCATGTCAGTCAAGCATTATAACCGTATCATCACTTAAAGAGAAAAAGGATTTTCTACATTAAAAACAAAATAAACCCCAATATTGCTCTGTGCTGCTATTTAGGAGTTTTATTAATGTGCTGTTAATTCCCACACGAGGTACATTCTTCCTTTGCAACAGCTTGCGTTTCTGACAGTGCCAAGGCCATGAACTTTGCAAACCTACCAAGTTTTGAAGACAAAAGGGCAAATGCATCGTTTTGAAAGCTACAAGGACCGACAAGGGGGTGGAAAAAGAAATGCTGGGATAGTAACAGAAAGGAAATTTACCACACAGTGGGAAAACACACACACATTTGCCGAATACTTGTAATGTTCGATTCAAAAGTTCCAGCCCACAGTATCCTGGGATAGACTTAAAGGATGCTAATTGAAACCCTTGTCTCCTTGGACTGAGCTGGAAATGAATCAATTTGATCCCGCTGCCAAACTGGAAAACAAATTAATAGATCCCCCCAAGGCAATCCAAGTGACAAGTGCAACCATTCATTTTACTTCTTGCGTGAATGGGATAGCATACCCTCCAACATTTCTCCTATGAAAATAAGGATGTTCTCTTCCATAATAATAATTTTTCTTATTTATACCTCAGCCATCGGGTTCCCCAGCAATTCTGTGTGGCTTACAACATACTTAAAAACATAATAAAACATTTAAAAACTTCCCTATACAAGGGTGCCTTCAGATGTCTTCTAAATGTTATGTAGTTACTTGTTTTCTTGGTTTGGGGGCCACATAACTGCATACCCTCCAAGATTTCTCTGATAAAAATAGGGACGTCCTAAGGAGATGTGGGACATTCTGGGATCAAATTGGAAACCGGGATGGCTTCTGTAAAGTGGGGACTGTCCCTGGAAAATAGGGAGACTCAGAGGGTCTAGGATAGACCCTTGGAGGGTCTAGAATACCCTTGTCCACTGCCCTGATATGTTCCTTTGCAGCGAAACAGCACTGACCCTTGGGTCTATTTCCAAAGGTTGCTGTTCTATCACCTCTAGTGTGCTACGGATCATGTTAAGACAATGGAGGGAGAGGAAAAGAGGGGGAATTGCTGTTCTCACATGCCAATAAGTAAAGCAAGGGGCTTGTTGGTTGGCAGCAAGTGGTAAGGCAGGAAAGCACCTATCACCTGCCTGGATCTAAGCCAGAAAAAGTTATAGATTCCACCTCACCAGGGATTCCTAAAAGCCTGACTCTACTTTGAGGTGCACTGCTACAAACCTTGGAAGTTAGTCTGAACTTCTACAGATGAAACTGATGGGACTGCACCCAGACAACTCCAGATCAGAGTGCAGACTTTAGTTTGTGTATCACAGTATATTGTGCAAGCCTTTACTTTCAGGCACTTAAAAAAAAATAATAAAAAATTTGGTCCTTCTCCACTGGAGATATTTAGACTCCCCATTCACTCAGCATTTGGAAAAGCCAAAGCAAGCCATTAACTGATTTTGAGATAATGATCTATTCTGAACAACCAATCACTTAATGGGAACAAACACAAATCTTCCAAATGCAGGAGGGATCCTTCTTCATTTGTTTTCTAACATACTGTAAAAGATTGTGATTTCGCACAAGGTGAGCACTCTCTTATTGCAAACATTTCTTCTGTAAGAAATCTAAATGCACCCCCCCCCAAAGTAGCTAGAAGCAATGAGATATTTGGTTGAAAACCCATTTTTCTATGGTAGTTATTCAAGGCATTAGGAGTTATTCAAGATGTTTACTTATTTTTGTAGTAAAAATGAAAGCTAGATCTAGTTAGACTTTTCCTCTTCTTTCCTTAAATAACTGAATTAGAGGCAACTAACCTCTGCTGCAAGAGTGCGTAATTCAGCCACAAGTTAATTCAGCACCTATAGGTTTCAGCTGAATTAAAACCCAATTCACAAAGGTTCTCGGTTACAGCAATGCGGCCAAATATGCTGAAATGAAAGTACAGTGGTACCTTGGTTTACGAACTTAATCTGTTTCGGAAGTCCGTTCTTAAACCCAAACCATTCTTAAACCAAGGCGTGCTTTCCCTGATGAGGCCTCCCGCCACCGGTGCCCTTCCACCATTCGGATTGCGTTCTTAGACCGAGGTAAAGTTCACAAACTGGGACACTACTTTCAATTTTGCGGAGTTCGCAAACCGAATCGTTCGTAAACGGGACTGTTCTTAAACCGAGGTACCACTGTACTTCAGTTCCAAGTTTGGGGATTGGAATTTGGGGATTAAAAGCAAACAAGTAATCTTGCTTTCAATTTTAAAAAAATGAGGGGGTATGTTTCGCTTAGGCTTAACTGGGAGAAAGAAAGAAGAAAGAATTCACACCTAATAAAACACTGACCACATTCACCCATAACACTAAGCCAAACTATGATTTAATGCAGATGTGCTGGCTCTTGGGGAGGAGATCATGGCAGCATTGCTTCCTCTTAGCTGTTTTAGGTCAATCTAGCACCAAGGTTTGAACCCAGGATCATGGTTAAACTGTTCTTTTCTATAGATCATGGGTAAAGCAGAGGCAGCTAACCACAATCCTGGTTCGGCAACATGCTAAGCCAAATATTGGTTTAGCTGCTGCACCGAGTTAAAAGGACCAGGGAGGAGCCAAGAGGCTGTGAACTCCCTCTGTGGGAGCCAGCCCTCCTGTTTGGCATGATAGTCAAGTCCCCAAGGACATGCTCTTACAAGGCTTCAGGCCCCAGACCAACTCTTGTGTTACAAAGTTGTCAGCAAAAGTGAAATGAAGGGTGGAACCATTAACCCCGCTGTGTGGGAATCCCTTGTGACTGCAACACATTAGACAATTAAATCAGGTGTGCATCCACAGCAGGGACCAGAGGAGGAATTACCGCTAGGAGAAGCACAGAGATGAGAAACGCCATGGTACACCTGCATCAGCACAACTGGACGCCTTTATCTGCCCCAGCTGAAACAAAACATGTCTCCCCCATCTCTGTCTCTACAGCCACAGCAGGCGCAGTGGTTTGGCTTCACCCCCGAAGGCGCACTCCTCCATTGTCTCCCGAGACAGATGTATGCCAACCAAGCCAGGCTCGTGTGATCCAAAGAGCTAATCCAGAATGCTGAAGGCCTTTGTGCCAGCCGAGTGCGATTTCTGAGGGTGTTCCTTCAGCAGAACATCTCCATGCCCAACCTCAAACTGCTGCTGTAATTTTCCTTCTCTTTCAAAAGTTGTTTGTTGTGTGGCATTGGGGGGCGGGTCGGGGAGAGGTTGCTGTTCAATAAACAGTGGGCCTTAAGCTGCCTTGGGCACAAAGAACTGTGTACTTCTCTGGTAAAGGTAAAGGTAAAGGGACCCCTGACCATTAGGTCCAGTCATGGCCGACTCTGGGGTTGCGGCGCTCATCTCGCTTTATTGGCCGAGGGAGCCAGCGTACAGCTTCTGGGTCATGTGGCCAGCATGACTAAGCCGCTTCTCATGAGCCAGAGCAGCACATGGAAACGCCGTGTACCTTCCCACCAGAGTAGTACCTATTTATCTACTTGCACGTTGAGGTCCTTTTGAACTGCTAGGTTGGCAGGAGCAGGGACCGAGCCATGGGAGCTCACCCCGTCATGGGGATTCGAACCGCCGACCTTCTGATCGGCAAGTCCTAGACTCTGTGGTTTAACCCACAGCGTCTGTTCCTGCTCATTTCAACAGGGCCACTTTCCAAATAAACGTTCTTATGATTGTGGAGCAGACAAAGCTTCCTGAATCCACAACGTTTTAAGATAAAAAGAATAATGCTATTGAGACAATTCTTCTGGGTGAGCATGCATTTGCATTCAGCATCCTTATTACACAGACCTCTTGTGTATTATTTTCTAGCTCGAGAAGCGTAAGAGGAAAAACAAATATTGCAGAGAGAATCAACCACTGAATTATCTCTGCCCAACAAGAATTTTAAAAAAGAGTTTCCAAAAGAAGAAGCTAAACTATTTCATATTAGTGGACCAGTGAAGCCAGACTGCTGTATCTTACATTTTATAATTATATTATACCCCAGACTGCTGCATCTTCTAGCTTTATCATCAAATACTCTCAGACCTCAATATGCAGAACACAGCTAAAAAAAAATATATTTCTCCCTGAAAGACCAGTTTGTGCTACAAGAAAAACATGAATATTGCATGATTTTCTTTTTAAAAATGTAATGAATGTCACAAGCTTGGCATATAAACATATGAGGTGGAGTGCACAATTGCCACTACAGAACTGTGCGCAATTGCCAAGAGAGGCTAGCCTGACCTCGGGGTGGGTGGATCTGTCTCTTTCTAATCCATGTCACTTTGGAATATGTTCATTCATAAGTCTGTCATACTCTGTTTCAGCATAAGTGGAATGTTCGGAATGATCCAATTCACACCTTCCAGACTAATGTGCAGATCTGAACAAAGTGGTTATCCTTCAGAATTAGCACCTCCCCAAATTCTGTGAAGTAGGTTTTCAGCTCAAGAAAGTGTTACGATTCATTAAAATGCATGTATTTCTTAGATGAAATGCAGTTCTGACAGAAAATATATTTAGAAATGCATACTTGGTGAGAAAATATGTTTAAAACGATGTGTGGCATTCAACTAAGTTTTATGCAGAGTAGACCCATTGAAATTAATAAGTGATGCCTGTCAATTCCGGTGGGTCTACTATGAGCAATACTTAGTTGAATACACTCTTCTTTTCTCTACCAACATTATTGCCACTGACATTATCCCTGACTCTGCCAAAGGATATTCTACTCAAATAGAAGCATAAAATGGTGCTACACCTCCCAAAAAAAGAAGGTAAAATTTAATTTTTATCAAAAAGTGGTATAAAAGGCCCCAAAGCGGGACCCCAAACCAACAAAAAATTATGATGCTATAAGAAATATAGCAACATATTGTAATTTGCCTGTGAGCACTAGAAGCTATGCTTTACAGCAATAATTCCACTCTCTCCACTTATTGGCATCTCAATATTCAATGCTAATTTTATTACACTGGGAGAGCAGTAAAGAATAAATACCTGTATTGACTTTTCTTTTTTTCCCTTTTTGCTAAGGAAAAAAAATATCTTAATCTGGTTCTGTAGAAATCAACATAAAGCTTAGCCTGAAATTAAGCTTTGAATATAAGGAGAATTCAGATTTTGGGGAAAGCTCTGAGCAGATGATGTGACCATTCAGTAGCAGCAAAGGTCATTTTAACACTACACACCTTTGCTGTGACTGAATTGATTTCCTAGTTTTACTCTGAGTGCAAGTAGGCTGCCTGCTGAGGGGAAGGAGAAATTGTTGGGTGCTGACATGCTGAAGTAATTCTGCCCCTCAGTCTCCTTGAGTGCGGGACTATACCCAAACGTTGCATTAGTTCAAACAATGGCTCAAAAGGGTCATGCATTCCAAACTACAATAAGGAAAAACAAAATGTAATTTACACACAGCCCCCTTCAAAACAGAAGGCAGAATGACTGAATTATGGCATTTTCCCTGGTAAGGGAATATCGCTCTTGTCCTGACATGAAAATGGAGACCAGAACAGAAAAGGATAAAGCCCAAGGCAAAACATCTGATCACCACTTGTTGCTATAGTCGATAGGAAGCCATAAGGAATCTGCAGCATCTTTACAAGAAAACTGATCTCCAAACACAGTAAGAAGACAGATGAAGCAGAGGGGATCAAAGATGATAAAAACCCAATAATTGTTTTTACAACCTAGGAATTCTTTTAACTACCTTCTTTAATCAACTCAGATTTCAGAAATGAATCTTCATCAAATGGGCCTCTGAGATAAAATAAGCAAGATGAAATACAGCGGCTGGGCATCTGCAGAAAGAATACTAGCTTACCGTTACTATTTCTTGCGCTGACACCCAGCTGTTCCTCCAAGGAGCTCAGAGTTACTTGCACACATGGTGCCCAGCTGGCCTCTCATTCAATTGGCACCAAGAGCCAGACATTTTAGCTTTGATTCCTTCAAGACCACTCTTCCGAGTTTATTATACAGGATTTTTTTTTTTTGGGAGGGGACACGGGTGGCACTGTGGGCTAAACCACAGAGCCTAGGACTTGGTGATCGGAAGGTTGGTGGTTCGAATCTCCGCCACGGGGTGAGCTCCCGTTGCTCGGTCCCTGCTCCTGCCAACCTAGCAGTTCGAAAGCATGTCAAAGTGCAAGTAGATAAATAGGTACCGCTCCAGCGGGAAGGTAAACGGTGTTTCCGTGTACTGCTCTGGTTCACCAGAAGCGGCTTAGTCATGCTGGCCACATGACCCGGAAGCTGTATGCCGGCTCCCTCGGCCAATAAAGCGAGATGAGCGCCACAACCTCAGAGTCAGCCACGACTGGAACTAATGGTCAGGGGTCCCTTTACTAAGCATTACTGAGATAACGTGGTATCCAGCACCCAGGTAAAAGCACTCTAAGTACCCCCGTATTATGACTTTAACATGCTCTGAAGCGAGAGCACAAAGTGTACCTGATAGTTAAAGTGAGAAATGCTTATTCCAGGTTACTGACGCTTTTGGTGAGTATAGTTAACTCCAAAAGAAGTTAACTTGCATCACAGTCTTGCACATGTCTACTCATACACAAGTCCAACTGAGTTTATTATTTATTTGCTTACTATATACAGTCATGGGGGAAAGGAAGTACATTTTCTTTGATTTCTATGGTTTAACATATGAGGACATAACAACAACAATCTGTTCCTTAGCAGGTCTTTAAAATTAGGTGAATACAACCTCAGATGAACAACAACACATTGGCATGTAACACTGTCAGGAAGAATCAGCTGCACAGATATAAGATGGGGGACACCTGGCTTGCAAGTAGTACATGTGAAAAGGACCTAGGGGTCTTAGTAGACCACAGGCTTAACATGAGTCATCAGTGTGATGCAGCAGCAAAGAAGAGTTAATGTTCTTCTAGGCTGTATCAACAGAAGTATAGTGCCCCAATCAAGGGAAGTAATAGTACTACTCTATTCTGCCTTGGTCAGACCACACCTGGAATCCAGCGTCCAGTTCTGGGCACTACAAATTAAAAAGGTTATTGACAAGCTGGAATGTGTGCAGAGAAGGGTGATCAAGATGACCAAGAGTCTGGAAACCAAGCCTTATGAGGGAGTTTAGCCTGGACAAGAAGAAGCTGAGAGGAGATAAGATAGATATTTTCAAATATCTAAAGGGATGTCTCACGGAAGATGGAGCAAGCTCCTTGTCTCCTACTTCGGCTAGGATGTGACCCAATGGATTCAAGTTACAAGACAGGAGGTTCCAACTAAGCATCAGGAAGAGAGTGGAACAGGCTCTCTTTGAAGGTGGTGGTCCATTGGACATTTTTAAGCAGAGGTTGGATGGCCATCTGCCATGGATGCTTTAGTTGATATTCCTGCCTTGCAGGGGGTTGGACTAGATGACCCTCAGGGTCCCTTCCAACTCTACAATTCTATGATCCCTGAACAACGTGGAAAAGGGCACTGGTGACTGCTGAGAGGACAATGGGACAAGGGAATTCCCCGCCCCCACTGTGAACTTCCTTAATGCAGCCTTTGAATTAAGGGGAACACAGCTGAGTCTTTGTATATTAAAGTGTTAAGACAAGAAGCCCCTTGAGGTCAAGCTTTGTCTTCTTATTTCAGACTCTAATGAAGACGAAACAGACCACATCCAGCCTAGGTTAAGTAATGAGCCATGGCCTTAGAAATCAATCACAAAAAGAGGGAGAGAATGCTAGGACGAAATGTATTCATGACCTCCTTTTTAAAAAAATCATTCATACCAAAAGTGGGATTTCTTACGTGCAAATTCAATTTTACTAGTTCTGTTCTATGTATGACTACTCAGAAGTATGTCCTATCCCTATATACACACATTTGCTTGGAAAGAAACCTGAAGTAGACATGCACAGTAAAAATGGAAAGAACAATCTGGCTTTCTACAGTTGGTGAGACTAATCTGACATACAGGTTATACTGTATATGCTGAAAGCAACCAGCAAGGCTTATTTGCAGAAACTGCAAGGAGATAAAAATCAGTCTACATATTTTACTTGCCTCATTATTTTCAGTCAGCTTATTGTTCAGCGCAATGGATAAAAACTAGTAAACCCCCCTGCGGTGTTTTAGCCTGCCTGGGAAAACTATTACATTAGAATAAAGAACTTGCTGTGCAAAAAATAAAATAAAAAATGTAGGATAAATCTTAACGCAGAGGATTTCCTCATGCGAAACATAAAATTTAAATCACAGGCCAGAGAAACAAAACTGCAGTTTGTTACTGACCTTGCTTTCAGTCAAAACCTCCCAAGACAGACCTATAAATTGTTATGAGTTTGGGGTTAACACATTCCCCTGGACTAGTACAGCTTGCCAGAACACAATAAACAACAGTTTGCAAGCCCTGTCTCCAGAGAGGTTTCCCAGTGGCCTACTTACTTGGTATTATAGAACGACTAAAGAGTTTCTATTACCTATGAATGCACAATGAAAGTAAAGGCTATTTGAATGCACAACAAAAAAAGTGCGACGTTAGATAAAAAACAGAAAAAGGGTGAATATGAAACAAGAATATGGCTTCCAGGACTAGATCATATTGTTCTTTCTTAAAAACAGCTTTAAACCCATATTGAAATCATTCACCATCTCAAACAATTCTATGTCCATGAGGCCTCCTTTGAACATTCCTTAAAAATGCCAAGAGAGGAAGTCTTAGCTAATTATGTTTTCTGCATCCCCACTACTCTAGAATGGGCAGGGTGCCCTGCTGCAGAGACAATTCCTAACTTGTGCTTCTGGCTAATTAAATCTGAAAGAAAGAAGAAATACTCCTAACAGAAGAAAGCCTTAGTATCAATTTGGCTCCACCGATTTGGAAAATATATTCATAGGGTGACTACCCCTATCCCTTTTGGGCACAGGCAACCCTACAAATCAAGTCATTCTAAGGAAGGGCTTAACTCACTGCCCAAATATAGGGCTGGGGGGAAAAATACGTCTGGTGCAAGAGGTTAATTTTCCCCAGCACAGACAAAACACTATATGGAATACCTGCTCAACACAGACAACCACTGTTGCCATTACAGCTAGAGAATAAACCTCTAAAAGTGGAAGCAAATGAATGGGTTATCATTGTGAAAATGAGAGTGACTAAGGCCCGGATTCAACTAACCCAGTGTGCTAGGGAGCAGTATCAGCGCTTCCACTGGTCTACTCCCTAAAATCTGTGCTAGAGGGTCAGGAAACTCCCAGAACAGCACGCAGGGGGGATGGAGAATGGGGGTCGTCCCATCTCGCATGCAGAAAAGTTTCTGCTGACAGAATAAGAGTGCAATGTTGAATTCCTCCCTTAAAATCTGGCTGGACTTTAAAGTGCTGTGGTTCAGCATTCATGATGGACAATTGTGTCCTTTAATTGAATGTAGCAGGATCCCAACCTTCAGATGTTTACAGATAGACTTGTAGAGTTGGAAGGGGCTACGAGGGTCTTCTAGTCCAACCTACTGCAGGAATCTTTTGCCCAATGCAGGGATCGAACCCGCAATCCTGAGATTAAGAGTCTCTTGCTCTCATCACCTTGTACCCTCAAGCTGGAGTTACAGTCCAACACCTTCTGCTGGGCATCAGGTTGGGAGATGCCACCATCCATAAAAACACATCCTTAAGCATAAGCAAATCTTATCACTGGTAAAACAGGCTTCCGCCTCCAGTAATATTTAGGAATAAGTCAGAGGAAGCAAGAAATATTATATTATATTATATATAAGAATTTATAAAATAAGCTAAACAAGTCCTGCTACAAGCTCCAGCTCTGCCAACTACATTATTTCCAAAGCATAGTCACTCGAGTTATCAGGCAGATGATTGGTGAAATCTTAGGTTAATATGCCGTACAGCTGAATATGCTCAGTATAAAACACATATTTCTGCAAGTCTATTTGTAAACTGAAGTATTGGGCAGAGAAAACATAGCAGTTCAAATCTTTGCAACTTATCTATTTTGTGGCAGAAAAAAAGTGGCATTAAATAAAGAAACAAGCCTTTTAGTCTCAGCTAATTTTTTTGTTTTTGTTTCAAAAAAGCTTAGTAGAAAGCGTTTCATTTTTATCCCCTTTTCCAAAATATAAAAAGGGGTGCAAACTTTGTCCTGCCTCTTATTATTTCTGCTATTCAGCTCAATACAAATTATCACATTTGGCTCATGCCCAGCAAGCAATGTGTAAAGGCATTGTAAAGGAAAACTGATTTCGTTTCTCTTTGATCGCCACCAAATAGAATTTACTCTCCTGAGTAACACTACTAAACTCCAGGTTTTCTAGATATGTACTATGCCAATGATTAAGGAGTACATTAGAGTACATTAGAATTTAATTCCTTTCAGTTTTTTTCTTCTTTGACTATTACAGGTCAAAGAAAATGAAGAAAATTACAGGTGCCAATAGAGGGAATAATTCATTAAAGATCAGTGATCAATTGAAAGAGTAAGGCTACCATCTGAGATATTTATTAATCTGTCTATCTGCTCAAGGGCACAGTGTGGGAGGGGAGGGTTTAACAAGGATGGAATAGCAAAACAAAAACATTTCCAAATTACTCACAATAGGTAGGAAAAAGGTTCCTTAAACAGTTAGCCAATTCTGCTAAGTCACCAGATCTGCCTCTTATTGCCTCTGTTTTTAATAAATCAGGATTAGCTAGAATCACAGAGTGGGGAATAATCTTATAAAAACCATTAGCTCCTTCTGGCACCATTCCACCTCTCTTTTTAAAAAGGGCTTCTTTGACCTTAGAGCTGAATCCCTTCTCGTAATCGATCTCCCGCTCAGAGGTTTAAATATATTGTCTACATTAAAGATCTAGAGGGATTTAAGAAGTTGATGAGATGATTTCGCTATCAGATTGGTGAAGCTTAATACCAGTAGTAGAAGAGGAGGAATCTGTAAGCTGCAAACCTGTAGGTGCCACAACAGAAAGAGTGTGCGTAACTCAGGAATAATGTTTATCCTTTGCATCCAACTCCAATCTCCAAATCCAATCTCTGGGTTCCAGCCAATGTTGCACACGCAGGAAACAATTTGTTCAGCCTCTTTTTCCTTTCCCATACTACTGATATCCTCCAGCCCTCTGAACATCAGACCATCTGGGAAGGGGCTACTGAACATTCTGGGATGTGGCATATGGTGTGGAAATTTGGGGGGGGGGGTGCCTAAAATCAGGCAGAGGAATCTTGTACTACTGTCACATGATTCTTTATTTCAGGTGATTTCTCCCGCAAAAAAAATAGTTCAGAATGTTCAGTAGGCTCCACCCATTTGCTGCTGCCTTAGTCATCCGAATAAGTTTTCCAGGAGAGGGTATTGAGAGTTGCAGAAGCGTTGGACTACTGGTTGCATGAGCTACCTTCTGCTTGTGCAATGTTGGCTACAACCCGCCATGATGAAAGGATCTCATGGGTAATAGTACGTTTCCGAGCACAATTCAAAGTGTTGATGCTGATCCTTAAAGCCCTAAACGGCCTCGGCCCAGTATACTTGAAGGAACGTCTCCACCCCTATCGTTCTGCCCGGACACTGAAGTCCAGTGCCGAGGGCCTTCTGGTGGTTCCCTCCCTGCGAGAAGCCAAGTTACAGGGAACCAGGCAGAGGGCCTTCTCGGTAGTGGCACCCGCCCTGTGGAATGCCCTCCCATCAGATGTCAAAGAGGAAAACAACTACCAGACTTTTAGAAGACATCTGAAGGCAGCCCTGTTTAGGGAAGCTTTTAATGTTTAATAGATGGTTGTATTTTAATATTCTGTTGGAGGCTGCCCAGAGTGGCTGGGGAAACCCAGCCAGATGGGCGGAATGTAAATAAATCATCATCATCATCTTTGCCTTAGACCTTAGGTAGCTGCTGCCAATACTGGGATAGAAGACAGAGCAATGGTTTTAGAAGGGAAAAAATTAATGCAGGTGTTTTATGTGCTTCATTGGGTTCAGGGTCTGGTCATAAAGCGGTGGATAGTTAAGCCATGGTTTCCTGAAATTCTACCTCCAGAATACTCTTTCCAAACAAGCTCATGTGCCTAACCCAGTGGGGGCACCTGCTACATAATCCCATCCCTGCATACTGTAAATGACAACGTTCTAGGCTGTACACTGTT
Source organism: Podarcis cretensis (assembly GCF_951804945.1). Lineage (NCBI taxonomy): Eukaryota > Metazoa > Chordata > Lepidosauria > Squamata > Lacertidae > Podarcis > Podarcis cretensis. The sequence continues at coordinate 86,294,208 of NC_137173.1, forward strand.
CATACAAGGAGGTACCGACAGGTAAGAAGTCACCTGGCTACATATTAAAGAGGGGAAATGGGAAATTATGGAAAAGTGGTTTGCTAAGCAGTTTGCCTTGTTTTTCATCATCAGACCCCCACAATCTTCAAGGAACACAACATTTTAATGGAAGACAATTTCAAACTATGCTTGGGGGTACTTGACAGCTATGGCAGGAGGCTTTTGTTACTTTGTGGGCCTTTCAGCAAGGCCATGGCACCGTCTTGTACGTTATGCTTTTGGAAGGCTTACAAACCAATGCCTGGCAAATGGATCACATCTGTCAAACGAACACGTCAAAAAACCTTGCTTCGCTATTGCCCTAGTTTTGAATTTCCACTTGGGACTATGTAACAGCAAAATATCATTTCTGGATAGGTATTTATTACACCGTACTAAAGACTGCAGAAGTTGGTGGGATCTATCGAGGCTTGCTGTCTGGGACTGCCGAAAAGACCAAACTGTACTCCACATTCTTGCAACGGAATCCAACCAGGTCTCAGCAGAATCAGCCTCAGAAGTATGATAACTGCAGGGTCCTCCTTTATATCGCTGTAGCATATGGCTACGGTTAATCTAAATCACAAACCCTCATCCATCAGCAGCTCTTCTTTCCTAATACTTGGGAAATCCTTTGTGGATTATGAGAGCTAACTCGTTGATAAACAATGCCACCTCTAAATGAAATTACACATTAGTACAACCAACACAATCAGGCACACATTCATAAATTTTATTAAGTTTAGCCTACTCCTGCTATGAAATCTATTATTTATTTATTTTTGCAGAAAATGGACACCTTTGCTATAGAAATGGCGTGTGCGGCATCAGAAGTGGGTATCTTCTCTGTGAAATAACTTTCTTTCAGTAACATATTGAATAAATATTTTGCTGAGCTTGTTGAAGTACAATTCATCGTCTTACCTGCCACTTTATGTCGCTGCATATTTACAAAAAGCTGTCTAACTTGCAAAGGGGCTTGTCTGAGTTGACAGCATTTTTTTTGTCTACTGACAAAATGGACTATGACATACCAAAAAAAAAAAAAAAAGAGCTTTACCTATGTCACTGGAGATGATGATAATTATTATTACTACTACCTCACCCATCTGACGGGGTACAGACAAGAATGCAGGCAAATTTAGGAGATCAGCAAAGAGGGGATGCATTTTAAATCTGGAAAGCTTGAATCCTACTGCAATGCTGCAAGTTGAAATAAATGATCCTGGGAGATCCTATGAGTACCACACATACAATTCTTTAGCTGCAGACCTTGTTCTGAATACAATTCCTTTTCTGTCACAGCATCCAATAAGCAAACAACTGATTTGGTTGCTCACCTACTTGCTGTGAGGGGACTAAGGAAAGCAGGGTCACTTCTGATCTTTCCTTAGGTACAATGGGGATGGGAGTTGAGACATAATCTAAACACATTCTCAACAGGAGGAATGTTTAGGAGAAATATTCCCCAAGGAGAACATCTACAGACTTAAACACTTGTGTTCGGCATCCTAATGTTTTGCTTCCATAAATACTAGACTTCTCTAATCCTTTGTTTTGCTTTTGTTTCGAGTGTCTGATTAAAGCAAAATTAAATTGTTTAGCGCTTGTCAGGTCTGATTGCATGATTACAGTTCCCTCCTATTACAATTCACTTCCGAAATGAGGTCAATCAGCTTCTCCTATTGCACAGCGATACCAGAGGCAAAAGAATAAAGGTTACGAAGAATGATAGAATTCTGAACATGCTCAGATCATTGATTAGATTTCTGCCAGCAAAGAAATGTCTCCTTTGATGAACATTTCTTTCAAGTGGCATGTCTCTCTGACTAAGTGTTATTTTATTTCTCCTAAAGCTAACAGGTGTGTCCCTCTGCTCCGCTGGCTGATTAACTGTCTTGCTTTCATCCAATACAATAAACAAGTAATTAAAATAACAGTACCTTTTAAAGGCTACTATGCAATGTAGGTAACAGTTTGGGCATGCATGCCACTATTATATATTTGTAATATTAAAAGATGTACAGGTTCAACAAAATCAGTTTTGGAAATCATTTAAGGGGCTTTGAACTTAGCAACCCACATTTTATGATCTAGATGAACTAATTTTACTGATTTATCAAACAAATGAATGTTTTCAGCCACGATTGATGTTCTATTTTATTATTTTATAAAGCTTTGCAGCTTGTTCTAGGTAGTTCCACTAATTTCAGTGAGACAAAAGCTTTAGCACTACAATCTTCTAATGCTTGGATCTCATTATTTTACTCCTGGTAAACATCACACAAAAGAGAGAAAATAAAACATAACATTAAGTTTTGCTACCATGCATTTGTACTAGATAAAGAGACAAATCTTGAACAAATCAAGGCGATCCAGCTTTGCAATATACCTGTATCACAACTGGGGTGTGTGTGTGTTAAAAGATGGAGGCTTTTCTATAGCTGTCCTACACCAAACCATTCACATGACATTAACTCACACATCCCTGATATTCTTCCCCCAATCCGGATTTTCAAAGGGCTTGGAACCCCAATATTCCGTTTTTGCAGAATATTTTAAGAAGAGGGGAACACTAAAAATATGGCCTCCCAACAGTCTACATTTCATTCTGATGAACTGGTAGATCAAGCCTGGGGGGGGGGGGAGTAAGAGAGGGACAGAGGTGGAAGCATCTGGTGAACTGAAACTATAATGGGGTGTCAGTTACAGCAAGATATTCGAGAAGCTGAGCATGGCACTGTCCTCCTCTGATAGAAAATAGTTTGGGGAAGGAGACCCGACTCAGCAGAAGCAGATCATAACCTTTTATGCCCCTATTCCACTCCACAGGCAAAGAAAACTTACAAAAGATGAATGAGAAAAGGGTATATTTAGGCAAACAAGTGGATTTGGCTGCCTAATACCAAAGCTCTTTTAACTGAACAGGTTAGAATGCAACATCTAAAGGCACAAACAGAAGCAGTGCAGGATATCTGATAAAGATCTCCTACAGGGAATAAGAAATTAATAGCAGCTTTGGGTTGGAGGAGATCAGATTGGGACAATGATCCTGACAGTGCAGGGCTTAATCCTTTCTTCCACATGCTGTATTCTCACTCTAAGATTGATTCTCCACCCTATGATCTGGTTTGCTTTTTGGAAAACCTTCCAATTTTATTCATTTATTTGTACATTTACAGTGTGATGGAATTTGGAACTAGAAAACAGAAAAGGACAAAAGGGTTAGATCCCACTGCTTTGGTATAAATCCAGTCAGTGCCCCTCCCCCTTTATTAATCTTTTTACGCAATCAAGGATCTCCTGCATCACGTCTGGGTGCACCCGAAGATTTGTAATGCTCTTTTTGCTGAAACTGACAGCTAACCCATTCTGACGTGAAGAGAGGCATAACAGAACATGAACCTATTTAGCACGGAAAAGGAATGTTAATAAAAAAACAAACAAAACTGCTTACCACAGGGCAAGCCGCTGCTCTATTTCCTTTAAAAAGTTGGTGTGAAATTTGTGCAAAGGTTCAAAGTTGGAAAAGATGAGATTCTTCAGTGCTTCTGGCATGCAGTCTTCCTTGCTAACTGTGCTCTGGAACCACTAGAAAGACCAAGAAAAGCAATAAGGCAGGTCACCTTTGGGACAAAGTCTGTTGAGTAGCATAGCCTTTCCATGGGGCTAAAAGAGAATAGGTTCTGCTTGGTGAATGACTCTCCCCAGCAAAGACTCTCCTCCCTGCAAGAGAGGGGAGTGGTTGTGGGCGGGAGCCGAGCACCGCCCCTAGCAGGGGGCGTTAGCCCCGTGCCTCCATCTCACCTGGCTGGTGCCCACGCCCCTTGGCGGGCATCCAACCGGGTGCCTGAGAGGGGGCGTGTTCAGCAGCCGTTTTGCTGCGGCGCCAGCCTCTCCCCGGCCTCATTCTTCATCGGCGGCGAGCCTTTTGGCTCGGGTGGCGGTTAGGCACTGGAATAATGTGTTGTGGTGTGTCGAAGAGCTAGGTGTGGCCATCGCCTATGCCTTCAATTTAGGGGTATTCCATTAAAGGAATCTGGCGGTCGTGTATTCTGTCCGATGCCTGCTTGGCGGGAGGCCATGGCACGACCCTCGGTGACATCAGGGGAGAGCCTATAGTTGGATTAGCATCAACAGGCTCCACCTACTGGTGAATAAACCCACTTGCTTGAGAGATCCAATGCCTAAGCCAATACCTTTTCACTGCTGTAATCAATAAAGTTGTGGCCTTTCATTGCCCATTAACCTTATATAACGTGTCCTTGTGTATTCTTTCCACATCGCGGGGGTCAGGTAAATATCACATCACAAATTTGCATCTTGGCTCAGCCAAAGGGTGCTATATATAACGTCTTATAAACAAAGTAAATTAGCTTCTAGAATGTGTTTATTGAGAATGTATAAAATGTTTATGAGTTTACTGTGTGGGGGTGGCAGCATCATATGAACGGGTTAAGTTTAAAATAGCATGTATATGTTGGTGGCCAAGAAAAGCTGGGTTCTTTTTACTGTGTTAAAGGATTGTAAAATTTCACTTCTGATTGGCTTGCTGCATAAAAATTCTTGGCCACTCATTGGATGAGAAAAGTGACTTGAGGAGAGGCCACTCAAAGTGGGGGAGATCAGGAGCCGGCCATTGCCTCACATATTCCCTATCCGGTAGGGAGAAGGTATTGAGCAAAATATATCAATTAATTTTTGGTATCCCCCCCCCCCACCACAAGAAGAGGGTTGCGAGGGAGGGAAGGCACAACCCCCTAGAATCCCTTAAGTTTTGTCCAGAAAAGCTCATGGCTGTGTGCGTAATGCAAAAGCAAACATACCGACGTGATAACTTCAAGGTCTTTCAGGTAAGTTCGTTCTGTGGTGGAAACTTCTTTAGCAATGAAGTATGCTTTGTCAGTTGGAAACCTCTGAAAACAGAAAGAAAGAAACATAGGTTTTGGTCTTTACCCAAAGAGTAAGTTCACAAATTGAAGGAAAATAATAAGGAAGAAAGAGTGGGCCTATTATAATTCAGAGAATTATAATTCAGAGAATTTTGGAAAAACCTTGCCCAACGTGATACAGTGGTACCTCGGGTTACATACGCTTCAGGTTACATACACTTCAGGTTACAGACTCCGCTAACCCAGAAATAGTACCTCTGGTTAAGAACTTTGCTTCAGGATGAGAACAGAAATCGTGCAGCAGCGGTGCAGCGGCAGAAGGACCCATTAGCTAAAGTGGTGCTAATGTGGTGCTAAAGTAAGTTTCAGGTTAAGAACAGACCTCCAGAACGAATTAAGTTCTTAACCTGAGGTACCACTGTATATTTTCAGAAATATAATTTTTTTAGCTGCTATGTATTTATTAAAAATGGTTTCAGACTGCTCTCTCATACAAAAAATCAAGGTGCTGTACAACAAAATCTACCGTAAATCATAGTAAACCACAAAAACGTTAACAAGTTTAAACAACTGGACACAGCGGCTGCAGAACCCCCAAGTGTCCCTATTTTCCAAGGACATCCCTGATTTAGAGAAGCCGTCCCAGTTTCTTATTTCATCTCTGAATGTCCCACTTTTCCCTAGGATGTCCCTATTTTCACTGGAGAAACGTTGGAGAAATATTAAATTTTAGCTAAAGATTTGAGGTTAACTTTTTATGGTCATGGGGCTTCCAACGCAGGATTTGTGAGAACATGATTTTTCAAAGGACCCTCTCAAAACCCCCACGAAATAGTAAGAAACTCCCATGCCCATGGATGCCTCCTGTAATTTCCTGGATCTGTTGTCATCCTATGTAAAAAAAAAAAAAAAAAAAAAAAAGAAGAATCAAGAAGATCCAAAGATCTATGAAGATCTGTGCCCTGAGTCATTTTTGTGGTGCTGAAAAGCACTGGAGCTGTAGTTTTTAGCACAAAGCTGCCACTGCAAGCTTTGTTTTGATAGAGTTTTCTGATGGAATTTTGTGGGGGTTTTTTTTTGGGGGGGGGTACCATGTAAAATCATGCAAATGTCAGAAGTTCTATTTTAATTCTCCTGGATGTGACATTTGTCTGAACCCTGTGGAAAAGCAAAAAATATATCTCTATGTGCTTTCTCTTTCTGTATGAAGGAGTGACCCAGGGGAGGGGAGGAGAGAAGCAATCAGGAATTGACTCTCCCTCTTATCTATTTCTGGATCAAGATTTGTTTTTGGCTTATATGTACCTAGTATTTTCAGTATTAGGATACAATAAGGGGCATTTACTGCTTCCTCCAAATATGTAAATATGGGACAGAACTGTTTGCATGCAGGACAGTTAGCACTCCATGCAGTAATTGACCAAGAATGACTTCATATCCATATTCCAAACAAGGTAAACGCCATACCTCCGAGAAACCTAATGAATTTCGTGATTCACAAATGGCAAAGGAAAGCTCTGAGGTTTACATGTAAAGAAATTGCATTCAACTAATGGTGTGGTGTCCTGCTACCTTACCCTAAAGACGTAAACCCTTCCAGGCAACGCAACAACTTTTATTGCCCTGCCTCCATCCAACAATCAGTGATGTGCTAAGCACACCCTGTAGCCAACATTGGAGCATTTCTAAGCAAGCTTATGCAGAAGTAATCAAGAGTCCACTGGCACTTGCTCTCTAGTAAGCACAAAGCAAGATTGCAGCCCAGGTTTTCTCCATTGTGATGGTTGTCAAAGGGGCCTTGTCAAACGTGGATGTATTATGATTTGGCTGTCTACAAAGTGCAAGGAAAAAGCTCAAATCAGCTGTACAGTCAGCCAACTACCCAATACGTGGAATGGAAAAGCAGCTTCCAGGCTTTTGACTTCATTCTTCACGCACTTTGCCTGCCTTGTCGAGGAGGGCAGCTGAACCCTGCTGTGTGCTCCATTAGAACAATCAAGGCTAAGAGCTGCCTAATCGTGCCTTGCGACTGAGAGCAAGAGCAGAAAGAAATACAGGAGAGCAGGGAGTTGGATGTTATCGGTGTGGGTGTAAGCAGCATCAGGCAAAGGGGCCTAGTGAGGTGGTAATGTAGCCTTATTAGACTTTACCAATTGGTGGGCTCTGCGTTGCTCCCAGATGGGAGGAAGGAAGTCAAGTGACACCGAGGGTTGGTTCAGAGAAAGAGTTCTTTATTTCTGCTCTCCGGAGCAGAAGAAAGGTACTTGCGTGGTCTGTTAAGCATATGCTAGTTCCTTGTAAAAAAATGGAGGTTGGTTGGACTGAATCTGATAGAATAATAGATGCAGTTATAAATCCTATGTGTTTTAGACATACCAGATATCATAACCAAAATGGCAAGAGCATCAAGTACCTTCCTCCTGACTTCCTCTTCATCATCAGTGCGGACACCAGTTTGGTCATTCATCAGAGGACTGACTAATGGAGAAGCTTGCCTGTTATCAGGACTCAAATTAGGAGACAACGTTGCATTTGTCATAGCTGGTCCGCCTTGGGAATTGATGGACAGTTCTGAAAGGTGGGGGCTGCCAGTGAGAGAGCCTGCTGAAGGAACAACAGAGTAAAATTCAGAATAATTTAGAAATATTACTTTTTAGCATACATGAGAATTATAGCCAAGAACCTCAGCCTATGTAAATGAGATGGTTCCAGCTAGTTAAATTGAGCTACTAGTTATCTGAAGAGCTAATCTGCCTATTTAATGCGTATGGAGAATGGACTTGAGTAAGATTCACATTGTATTACAGCAGTGAAGAAAGAAGAATGTAGCTTTGCTTTAGCATCTGCTTCTTTCCTAGCATGTGATGAATCAAGTTAGAACAGCTTTAGAGAGGCAGCTTTGTGGGTTGTATGAGCCTGTTGTTAGATCTTATTCCACTCACACATTTCAGATGCCACAATAAACTACTGTTGCTCCATCTCCCCCTTCATGAACAAAAGGAAGAAGTTTTCAAGCTTCTGTTTTTAGTTTTAAGCAAACCAGCTTCCCACTATATCTGACTATAAGAACTGACTTTTTCAAGTTAGTCGAAGCAAACTGGGATCAAATTGTGGTTTCAGATCCCAGATTAAACAATTAACCATGGTTAAAACCAGTCGCCGTTTCCTGGATCCAGGCACAAGAGGAAACTGCATTTTGTTCAAAGCCGTGACGGGAAGTTTTAAACCTCTTCCTCTTGCACACAAATGGGGGAGCACATGAATCAGAGGCTAAGACCTGCTCATCTCCATAACTTTGAATTGGGCCATACGGTCAAAGGACCTTGGTCTTAGCTCCAGCAGCCAGCTCAAAAAAAGTAAAGCTTGTAGCTTTCACTACAAATTCAAAATGTATGGTTTTTATCATCCATTAGTACTAATACCCAATTAGCAGCACCCAAAGAAACAGAGACATTTTTCTCACTGAACTCCAACCCCCATCACTTGTTATATATAGAGATACAAGCAAAGTGTCCTGTTCTATCCTCTCCCCACATTTTTATTTGAAAATTCATTGTCTTCCTCATCACTTAATCTAAATAGAAACAAATGGGGATAGGGGTGGGATTCAGTTGGGGAAATCCTGTAATCAGAAAATAAATATGAGATGTTTAAGAAGCAGTCAAGTTGTGTGGGAGAGAGTAATACTGTCCAAAGAGGACATTGTCAAAGCTGTAAATTTTCTCTGTGCTCTACTTATTAGTTTTAGTACATAATAAATGTAGAAACAGAGAGAGTTACCCTATAGTTAACTGGCGTTTTATTCACCCTCCTACAAACTTAAACTCCAGAAATGCAGCTGATTAAAATTATTTCACAGGGTGCTAAGAGAATAAGCATTTGAAAGAGCAGAATCTAGAGGAGGAAAGTGATTTTCTATGTCAATGTCACATCTAGAACAAAGGGAGCAAACTACTCAAGCCCTCTTGCTACGTACAACATAAATATGTACAGTGTACCTTGTCAAGTTATTCCACGCTCCTCTGACTGTTTTGGGGTTGAAATGCTAGCATTACATTGATACAATAGATGTTATTTTTTAAAAAGCATGTGGAAGGACCACTTCAAAATGTTCGCTGTTGTTAAGCCTAAGAAAAGTGTACAAAGAAGCGTGAAAATGGACAATTGCACACTTTGGTGGCTACATGAAAGATGATGGCCCGAAAGGGCTTTAAATGCTGTCCTCCTTTCTTGGATGAAACCTACCATTTCTTTTTGACATAAAGTAGTCATCAAGCTCACATTCACTATATATTTCCAACCACATATTTCTGCAACCCATTAATCTTCCTTCATGCTTTACAAAAGCATCTTAATTTTGGGAAACAAATAAGCTGTTAGCTAGTACAGTGAACAATACCCATCATGTTCACGCACAAATAATAGGCTCTTTATTACAAACATATCAAGAAGTTTCATCTGAAATTTATCTTGGAAGCCCCAGTAAAATATAGCACAGCGTCAAAAATTCAGAGAGATTATGATCAATTCGTTTTTCAGCAGGACCTAAATGGTGTATAGATTTTTGAGCTGCACTAGCAGGTTTCATATTTATCTCATCATCTTTATCAGCACCAAAGCAAATTAGGCAGAGCAAATGGGATACTTGCCTGTAGAGAGATATATATATATATATGCCTCAATGAAATAAATTTACCCACAATTCTAGGCTATGCAGATGCTCAGGAAAATCTGAGAGAAAGCCAGAGCTTGTTACACAAATGTCAATTTTATTGACACTAGTACACAACTGTATACAATAATTTCATAATAAAATTAATGCAGTTATAAGAAAAAGAAGAAGGGAGGGGCCCTAAGGTCAGGAAATCGTATTTTACAACTGGTATGTTTTCAAACGACATGTACAAAAGACCTACAAGAATCATAGTATCACCTCAAATATGTAGTAAAAACACAGAAATTCTGGCACCGTGCCTGCCCACATGACAGAAGAAAAGAAATATTAGCATCCGTATGTGAAGTTTTCTGCTTCTCAGACATTAAGCATCTGAAATCTAAGTTTACGGACTGGCCACAGCTAATCATTGGAAGTAGCAGCTATACATGACCAACAACCTTGTTTTTATTTCTCTAGATCTTCAACAACTGAAGTGGTGTATTTGCCATTATACAGGAGGGCATCCGTATGGCAGCCTGATGCAAATGCTTGGGCTGTCCCATCAAAACACTTGCTGTAGTGTTGAGGGTTCCTGTCTGACTCGTGGCTCAGCTAGATAGCATGGAAGCTCCAAAGGCATTAATCAGCACCTCAGCAAAGGGTCTCTCTGTGCGGCCTACTGCAATTCAGAACTGGTGTTTCGCAGTTCTCTGAATCTAAACTCCACCAAGGTTTGGTTGGGGACAGTTCACAGCAAATGAAGTCAAGATTCCTTTGAGCGTTCTTAGTTTAGTATCACCCAGTGACCACCAAATGTAAGACAGTTGCGTTTCCAAAGGCCTAATTAATACAGTGTTTTTCCCCTGTCAAAATATCTGGGAAGAGGAGACTAAACAAATGCTGTATAGAATTGAGATCTAATCATTTTCTTACTTGCAGCTGCGTGTGTGGAAGATGCCACACACATTTTATGCTACAGGGTTGGTGGACTGGAATCTGGGGATTAGCAATGGACAGGCTATAGGAGTCAAAATGCAGAAATATTTCTCTGTTACCTGGTACCCCTTCGTTGCTTATAAGGACAAGGAAGATGATAAATTGCTCCTTCTAATTTCACAAAGATCCCATTGTGGTCAGACGCAATTCCTAAGCATTCATGGCCGCTTGATTGATAACAGCATAACCTACGCCTGCTTTATCTAATGCTACATTGCAAATTCTGCCTCAGTTGTGAGAGTTATTGGATATCATATCTGTACCAATATCGACAAATTACCTATCTTTCTATCTACTGAAGGCCAAAGGCTAGGAACTAAAATGGACAGAAGGCTTCACAGCATTTTCTCCATGCTGTACGTCATGATCTAGATTAAAATCAGCCTCGCCTTTTAAGCAGAACTCTTTTGCTCCTTGCTTGTCAAGCAGATGCACTGCTTTGAACTTATCACAATGCATAGCAAGACATGTGATAAGCTACATCCTAGAAATGCTATGTAACTTCCAAGAGCTCATGCGAGAACAAAGGTGGAAGGCTTCTCTCCTTAATAACCATCTGTCAGTCTTCAAAGTCTGCTGTTTCCTACAAGGAGTTGCAGAAAATCACAACACGTTACAAACATATTGTACGATTTGAAGTTCACTTCAGTCATATTAGCTTTGGGAGAACGGTCCACATGGTGCCTTTCTGTAAAATGGGGCACCTTTGAGAAATGCTTCCTATGAACACATATATAATTGCCCTGTAGAAAACAAGTGATATTTCAGGGGGCTGTAAGATAGCTAAAGATGTAACTCTAGCCTTGAAATAATGAATGCAATATTTTCCTGGTAGAAAGCTTCTTCATTGGCCAAAAAAAGTAAGATTTCCTGGAACCCTTCTCTCTCAAAACTCATTTCTCCACATAAACAAGGATTCAGCTGATGCCTTGAAGGGTGTCTTCATATAAATATTTAACCCCAAGCAAGCATTTCGATTGCTAATCCATATGTAATTACACATAGGATTGTACTGTCTTAGATCTATGTCTGAATAACTCCCCACCCCAATCTGTTTGATGCCCAGCTGAATAATGTAGATGATGTGTAATGTGAACTAATCCCTAGAAGGATTCATAGCAAGTCTATAAAAAAGGCTTTCAAATAAGATTAACATTTCCTTTAGACTTCTATAACTAAAAAATTTGCATCACTGAACTGGGATACTCGTAAGATTGCTATTTTGGACCTCAAAAATATTTAAATGCTGGTTATTTAATTTTTTTGCTTGGTACACAAAAATGGAGGGTGAATAGTAATTTTAGCTTCATGTCAAAGCATCCAGATTGACTTTAGAACCTGAAAATCAAGCGGTCTTCTTGTCATTCCTCAGATCGTCAACAACAAAATAAGGATTGCCTCAAGCAAAATTTGAGGTGGAAGTGCTGGAATGGTGTAGGGACAGGTTGCTTATATTGGCTTATGTATAGCTATTTTTTAAATTAAAGAATCACCACCAAAAATCTAACAACCTTTTCTTTAAAAAAGAAAAGACTGATACATTCAGACACATTCAGTAAGAACGTGTTAAAGAAATGTAGATTTATAACCAGCACTCAATAATAACGAAGAAAGGTACTATTGACAGCTATAGCTAAGATACTTGAGTTCATACACTCAATGGTGTCAAGACAGTTAAAACAGAATTAATTGTGAGTGTTCTTTTGTTTCACAGATCCCCCTTTCCCAATTTAAAGAGGAGGAGCCTGCGAAGATTATAAGAAGGAACAGAGAAATGGCTGATTTGTGTGGCCCCATCCATCCCTTTCTGAGCCTTGGGCAAAGGTGGGGGGAAGGGGAGAGAGAGGCCCATATCTTTGGGGGCAGATAAGTATTCCATTTCTGTATCAGGAAGATCTCCCCTGTGTCCTGCACAGAGCTACAATTCCCAGAGTTCCTGCTACAGTTCCTAGGATTCTTTGATGGTTCAGAGAGGAAAGATATTGCTTTAAATGTATAGTGCAGAGGGGCCCAGGAAAGTCATGCATCCCCTCTTACAATTTCTATGGAACGTGCAATGCCACAGCTTCCTCTTCAGCTAATTTATTGGACAAGAGGTTTTCAAAGGGGAGATGCAGCAAGAGGTTTCAAAAACAACATAAAATAAAAATAATGCAATTTCAGCAAAGATATGGGACAGAGGCTGCCTTGCTGAGATAAACGAAAGAGGAAGGACAAAAAGGTTTTTCTGGGGTTCTTAAGGCTTGAAATGGATACCCGTGACAGTGGAGATAGGGCATGATTTGAGAGTATGGAGCATCGTACCAATGAACATGTCCCCCTGCACTTGGGTCAACAATGTGAGCAACAATTAAGCAAGGAAAAGTTTTACAGCAAGACACCAGTTAGAAAGGGTAAAGCCTTCAGTACAGGTAATAAAAAAGCAAAACGAAATTAATGTCATGCATACATAAGGATAACTTCGGCCTGACATGCTTACAGACAGTCACCAAATTCAGCATTAGGTTTAGTAGCCAGGAACCCCTTCCTCTTGGGTACAAAAATCCATGCTGAAGTGATATATAATAGTATTAGACAGTGGCAGGTACAAAACTGGACAGTAACTGCAGCAGTTAGCTGATAACGGATTACCCTTTGATGGAAAATAATGTACATCATGATAAGTCTAATAACAATATGGGTGGGGGGACTTTTAGAGGCGTGAAGCATGTCCCTTGTCTATTTTTGTTCTTTCCATCGCTGAACTAAGCAAAACGAAAAGGGATAGGGAAAAAAAATAGTGGTCTGAATACAGTTCCTTAAAGCACACATGCATGTAGAAATAGTTGCTTATTCTAAATAAGATGCATATTAAACATTGCAGAATATGTTTGCCTGCACAGTCCAATCCACATGTGCAAGCAAGCATGTGCTGCAGCTACTGTCCATTTTGGCTTCACATCTCCCTAAGAAAGCAGTGATCCTGCTAAAAAGCAATTTTGTAATGGATCCAATCATTTTAAGTGCTGCCTTCGCTCGAAAGCGAAGGGCATGGTGGCTCCATATCATCACCACGGTCCAAATATTTGTGCAGAAGGTCACATTCGTTTACTCATCAGTTTCTCCAATTTTTTATTTGTTTATTGCAAAGTAGGATCCTTGCAGTGGGTGACCACGAAATAATGAATTTTATAGATGAATGCAGGATCACTGTGCTAGGAGGATATTTCCATTTCCAAGTGGACTATTTCCACCTCTAGCAAAAGGTCATTGGGCCAGCGTGGCAAACAATGCAAGGAACAGAAGATACACCATGCTTTGAGTATAAAGACAGAACAATGGAAAAAGGCTTTTTCCTCCCATAGAGGTACATGCTGAAAAAACATACAGTGGTGTATATATATATATATTAAAAAGCAAACAAACAAACCATTGTTAAACAAATGACAAGAATGAGAATGAAGACCCCAGCAATTTTTTTGAATTGGTATTTTCTAAGTTTTGAATTTCCAAACCTGTAATTCAATGTGTGAAATATATCAGGGAACTGCCAATGATAGGAAACATAGCCAAAGTTTGTATATTAGATCAAGTCACTATCAGAACAGCAATAAGAGGTGGGGTGGAGATAAGAAATTGGGAGTGGAATATTTCGTGCCCTTCCTGAAAAGTGAGCTCTGAAATAGGTAACTCTTTCCAAGCCCAAGATTGATAATTATGTTGGAAACTCTGCATAAAAAGTAATGTTTGAATGACGTCATGAGCGTTTTGCTGCAGCTGCCGTGTTACGGTTGCCATACGTCCAGAATTTCCCGGACTTATCCAGAATACTGCAGCCCAAAAAAAAGCCCAACAGCTCTGGCAAAAAAGCCCAACAACTTTTCTGTCTGGATTTGCACTGTTTGAAACATGGCGACCCTATGCTGAGTAGCATGGCATGCTTTCCATTCACAAATGCTCTTTTGCACGGATTCCTGACGTGAGCTTTATTCCCTTTGTTGAAAAAAGTAAAATGCAAGAGCTGCTTTAACAGATAATCTATAAAGCACAACAGACAAGTAATCAAAAAGCTCCTCCTCATCAGTGAGATGAAAACCCATCGAAAGGGTGGGTATACTAGACTGCTTTTCAAGAACCAGAGAAACAGAGCTATTCCTAACCTCTGCAAGAATCTTATTGGGGGGGGGGGGAGACCTACATCTATAGAACAGATGATTGAGAGTGGGGGTGGGTGGGTTCATTAATAAAATACTGCTGTATTTAGAAAGCGAAGCCTCAAAAAAACGGAGACACAAAAAAATCGCCACACACTACTAATACTACATTCAGTTTTTAAGAGGAGCCTTAAAAGGAAGTGCAACTTTTTTATTTAAAAAATAATAATCTAAAGTGAAGATCAGTGTATGGACAGCTACAAAGATTCTGCAGATTCTTAGGACTGATAAGAAAACAAATCTGCAGGGAATGTCCAAGTACTACAGAGCATGTGAGAGACTTAAAGGGGAAACCATGTCATACTTGGGAAATTATTTTTGACTTGGGTTCACTTTGTATGCCCCACAGAAGTGACAAGAAAAGAACTGTTGGCCGTGCGTCCTCTCCCAACACTTATGACTCATGTGAACGGGCAAGCTATTCAGTCTCCAAATGAAGAAGACAGAATGTGCACCACTCTCTCTAGGGTAAATGTGCATCAACTGTCGCCCCATAAGAGCCAGAAAAGTAGACAGGAAGAAAGGAAGAAATGGTTTCTCTTCTGCTACTTTCATGGAATGGTTAAAGTGGGCCTCAGTTTGGGATTCGCCCCACCATCAAAAATGCCCATTTTACTTTGCTTTAGTAGCAAATTTCCAATTTACTCTTAACTCTATGCACAACACAGAGAGCAGACATAAAGAAAGTAGTGGATACCAACAATGAGAATTCTAATTGGCAACAGGCTTGTCGTTTTCATATTTACAAGTTACAATTAGGAATCTGATGTGCTTAAACTACACAATTCATATTTTTTTATCTCAGCTGCACTGTTTAATAGGACTGTAAATTTAAACACAAACAAGAGCATGATTTTATGTGGCTGAAACGGCAATACCAGCCCTATGGTTAGTGGTAAAGCTAAATTGTGCCATTTCCTTTGAGGATATTTCAGTGATGGAAAACACCATTACATAATTAGGTATTGATCAAGGTAACATCTCTGTTACTGAAACAAGGACAATAATCAGGAATCATTAGAAAAGAAATCATAATAAAAAATAGAGCTGCCTATAACACGATGCCTTTAATGCAAATCTAGTGTGAGGGGGCAAATTTCATGATAGTGATTAGTAACATCTCTCTACAAATCGATGGTGCAACTGTACTCAAAATACAGCGTACAGTTTTGGTTCCCGCTCCAACAAATAGAGCATTGCAGTGCTAGAATGGGTGCCAAAAAGGGCAATCTTAATGATCAGCTAGCTAAAGCAACTTCCCTATTGAGAAAAGGCTACAACATTTAGGTCTTTTTAAAAAGGCAAGTACAAGGAGAAGCATGGTGGTGGTCTCTAGTAATATTTGAACCCAGGGTCGTCCAATGAAGTTGAATGATGCGAGATTTTAGACAGAAGGAAATACTTTTTCAAACAGTGGCATATTTAAACTTTAGAATTTCCTGTCACAAGATGCAGAGACTTTAATATGGCTTTAAAAAGGGGGCTGGACAAATCCGTGGATGACAAGGCTATCAATGGGTGGAAGCCCTTATATATTGCCTCCAGCATCAGAAACAATGGTCGAGTTTGCATGCAACTCTAAGCGGTATCAAGCCTTAGTGAGAATGAGCAAGTGTGCTTGTGCCCAGAGAGAAAATGCTTTTGCTTCTCTCCTGCTCCTACTGATGATGTACGGCCTGGCACAAAGCCATTCATTTGGTCTAGCATCACACATGAACTCAATTGTTTGTCTCACTTCCAGCAAACCACAAACAACCGCCAAGGTTACTTTCCGTTTCCTGCTTGTAGTTTGTTTTGGGGAAGACAGAGCACTAGCCCAGGTTTGCACATAATGGCAATCCAAACCATGTTTTATGGGTAGCATGGCAGCAGCACAACTGGGAGGGGAGTAAAATGGCTGCGATTTCCCCTCTGGGTACCTGTATGCTTGCTCACTCTTGGTTAGGCTTAGCACTGCATGAGAATGAGGCCCAGGAAGTGCTGAATAGCACTTACTAAGGATCACAACCCGGAGAGGGATATATTGCATTCATATTCTGCTTGTGGGTTTCCTATGCATATTCACTGGCAATGTATGGAATACCCCATTTCTCTCCCCCACACCCCCCCCCCAGACCCCAAACACATCAGGTAGAGGCTATGCACTTCGATTGGGTAATACAGAATCCTATTTATGATGTTTCATTTCTGCACATTCTCTACAATGCTTAGTGAATGCGCACACAACGGTAGGTGGTAATGTACATTCTCCACTGAATCCACATCATCACCACAACATAGACATTTTGTAGACCAATGGCCACTTCTAATCATAACATTAAGATGCTTTAGCTTAAGGAGGAAATGAACTATCGTGCAATCTGCTCGAGAATGCCGGGGGGGGGGGGAATCATTGAAACAACTAGTGCTTTTGTGAAGCACCTAACAAGCCAGCGCTTTACTCCACAGTACGTTATTTCTATGCCATAATCGCCAGAAGTCAGCAAACATGCCAATAAAGGACACACTGTGTACATTCTATCTACACTTTCCAAAGTGGGTTTTTGTTTAGTTATGCTTTAAATTAAACATTCAGTAGTTAAAGGCAATGATTTGACAAACTATTCTAAACCCAAAACACAGATCACCTTCTCAGCACAACATTAAATAAAACCTTCCCTTATTAGCCCATGCTGCCGCCTAACCACAAAGTCACAGATTTGATTACTTGTTCTCTTGTCTAGTAACTAAACAAAACATCTGAACTGCATTTACATCTGCACTGAACTTCACATCAGTATAACAAAAACGCACGAGAGAGGAGGTTAAATATTCCTATGCATATGTCAGCATCCCAAAGGCCTTTAAAAAACAAAACCCTAACCCTTTGGATTGTTATAATCCTGTAAATCCCAGTTCCCATTAAATAAAAAACAGCCCTCACAATCACAGAAATAAGTTTGCTCATGCAATGGCAAGTATTTCCAATGCAGTCTATAGTGCAAACATGTTGCCCATCCTTGCCATTTACCCTGTTCTAGGAATATGTAAAATACTGAAGAGGACTAGGCAACTATAGATTGAGTTCTGTTAAAATATTCTTACACTCAGATGTACCACTTAACATGTTTTGGTTCAAGGCATCAGAAAAAGGTTATAAAACGTATCGATTTTGTTTTATAAAAATCTAAAACCATCAAAATATAGAACTGCTCAGGCTTAAAAGATGTCCTGTAACTGGCTCATTTGTTTTCATGAAAATGAATGAATAGCTGGAATCAACTGTACTCAGCTAAAGCCGCCCTCTATTATTTAATTCTGACACATTCATTTGAGAATACTTTCCCCCATACTTCCCCTCTGACCCAGTTAAACACATTTAGCAATGGTGGTAAGGTCAATGGGTATAATTTGCTGCTATTCTTTACTCAAGAAAGTTTCCTGAAACACAGGGTAAATTATTTGTCTTACTCCTTACAGATTTCCTGATTCCAATGTTCTTTATCTTATTACATTGTTAAATGAAAAAGAAAGACTGGAGCATTCCATGCCTTGCTAGATATGCAATATTCAGAGTCTACCTGACCCCCGTGTCCAAGAACGCAGCAGCTGACAGGGTCTGCTTGTGCAAAACCATTTCAGATAATTACAAGAATGCTGACCAGCAGTTGGGTGGTGTGTGTGGGAGACTAACTCTAGTATCCTACTGCCCTCCCAATTAGCCAATTGCTTAGTTTTCAGAAACGGCTTGATCAGGATATGAACCATGTCTGAAAATGTATGTACACTTGGTTTCTCAACCAGCTAGGGATGCATGTGTAAAGCCTGCTTTAACACAGCATCTGATCTGATCTGATCTGATACATTGGGGTTCCTGTTTCGAATTGGCCCCGTGATTAATGATGACAAAATACCCGAGAAGAACATTTGCAAGTAAGATCTACTATGCTGAAAGCAATCTTACAACCAATGTATAGAAATTATGATTTCTGATGTTTAAACGAGCCCATTAATAACTACAGGAACATACCACTGAGCTTCTTTCAAAAGTCTGCTTACATCCCCTCCACCCTATTTAAAGTTTGCATGTTCCATATTCTTCAACATGTTCAAATAGGAAAAAACTTGTTCAGCTCACAAATGCAACTTTTCATACTTTCAGCATAAGAATGATTTGTGGGTTTGTTGAGCAAAATATAGTATTGCTTCCTTCAAAAAACGTGTCATTAAGCTCTTTTATTATTTTTTTTTTTAATGCCTGGATTTGATATCCTCTTTTTTTGCATTTTGATTGCAATGTAAAACTTTAAACTCTAAACTGAGGCACTGGATAGCAAGCTCTCCTTTAGAAGGAGAGAAAAGCACATGTGTGTACCATGAACTCAAATCACGTTGCTTCTCGAATAACGAACACTGCAATCCTATGTACATTTACTTGTGATTAAGTTCCACTGAAAACAGCGGGAGATGCTTCTAAGTAAAAATTAATAGGTTGGGGCTACAAGTCATCTCTATCTGGCCTATACTTCATTAAATATGACACACAACTAGAGTACAGATTTCTTCTTAATGAACAAATCTACTAACAGAGTTGTTAGATGAGAAATCAGGTCTCCTTCCCGCCCCCCTAAAAACCCACATCACTAGTAGATTTCACCACCTCTCTGTATAGCAGTAGCTCCTTCTAACTTCTCAAAAGGAGGAGGTTAAGAGGTTGACATGCTGCTTTATGTACTCGATGAACAACCTTCCAACAAATCACTTTCCTGTTAGGTTGGTCTATTCCTGGAAGTGCTGCTTGGTTTTCTCAGCAACTGAAGACATGAACACCATCTTCATCACTGAGGGCCAAAGACACATCCTCTACCTCTTCCTCTAGTTGGAGGCTGCCAAATGAATACTTGTTCCTTGGCATAGGGGATGAATTGAGCACTATAGGATTTCCAAACACAAGAGGGTGGGTGAAAGGATTGACCATTTCTGAATCTGAGTCACTAGACTCCGTTCCACTGCTGGTAGAACCTTCCAATATCTGGATGGTAGACATATGGTCCATCATGCCCCTAGCATACAAGGACTGTATAACTGGGCTTTGCTTTGACTGACTAGCAGCTGGCACACCATTTGCCATGTTTTTGCCTTGTGAAGGGACCATTCTAACCGTCCCTCCTTTATGATACCTATCTGCTCTATAGTCTTGGTTTGGAGTGGAAGATACCTGGCTCAAGATAAATGGGTCTGTTTCAGATCTGTTGCGCGCATGTGAAACCACTTCCATGTGTGTCCTTTGCGAGACCGGGGAGCGCTTGCTGTAACCGTGGCAGCTATAGGAACGAGTATCATCATCTTTACTCCTAACCCTGCAGTCATGCCCGTTTTCGGAGATGTAACTCTGGGAGCCTGCTCTACTGAAACTCATGTGAGGACTTGATCCTTTGCTACTGGAAGGCAAGGGAGTAGCCAATGGACTACGGGTATCTGGACCTCTAAACATTTCATCAACTAGAGTGCTGTGCCGTGGGACTCTGGGACTCCCACCAACATAGAAGGACATACTAGAAGGGCTGCCATCATTGCAGTCTTCAGTGAGATGGTAAGATGCCTTTATAGAGGAGATGGAAGAATCCCTGTATCTAATTCTATTACGATTTTCACCTCTATAATCAACGTAGGCACCACTGGTTGAATCACCCTCATAATTGTCATTTGTTTGGGACTGTGAGCGGGTTATCTGCCCTCTGAGGAGGTCATATTCACTATCTACATCACTGCAGTCAATGAAAGGAATTGATGTGCTACTGCCACGAGCAGCCCGGGATGCAGGACCTGTGCTTGGTTGCTGTGTCTGAGATCTACTGTGCTGTGATCTGTCCTTTGCGACCTCCTCTTCTTCCTCCATGGCTTCCATCACAGCACCGTCCAGCCTCCTGCCTTCTTTTTCGGGGCTCTTTTTCAGGGAAGGGCTCGTGTGGTGTCCACCATCTTCTACTGAAACTTTTAGTTCCTTCCCCTGCCGGCAGCTTTGGATTGCTGGGGAATCAGCACCGTCTCCATATGTAAAACTACAGCTCTGGAAAGAGAAAGGAAAGAGGTGAGAGGGGACAGGAAGATGACAAATCAGCACCAATCTCAACATCAAGTGCTTTACAAATGTACCATACAACACAGTGCTACAAATTTAAATATGCCTTCAAGCCTAGAGAATAGAAGAGAGGAGAGCTCATTCCTTTGGTCTCCTTTGGTCAACTTCTGCAGCACATAGGACCCTGATAGAGAAAGCCTCACCTCTGTGGCAGAAGCACATGCTTTGCAACTGCATGTGTGATAAGTACCAGATTCAGTCCCTGCCACCTCAGGAGAGGTAAACAGGTGATGTGGAAGACCTCCACCTGAAACCCTAGCCTAGAGAGGCACTGCCATTCACCACGGACAATATTGGGCTAAATAGACAAAACATTCTGACCTGGTAGATGGCAGGCTGCCTATGAGAACAAAATATAATGTCCCACAACAGTTTTGTGGATTGTCTCTAGCTTATGGTACATTATCAAAGGAGCTCATGAGATTAAAAGGTTGTGAAATGCCATCTTGTTGTTCCTATTATGTGGTGGGAGAACATGTGGCCCTTCAAATGTGGTTGGACTCTAACTCCCATGCTGCAACAAGCATGGCCAATTGTGAGGGATGATGGGAGCTGTAGTCTAGCAACATCTCTGGAGAGCCACCGATTCCCCATCTCTAGCCTAATATGGATCTCTAAGTCATGCACTAGAATAAAGATAATACAGGAGGACATGCTTGTTGGGACACGGGAGAGGGCCTTCTCGGTGGTGGCTGCTCTGAGCCTGTGGAAGTCCCTCCCTGGAGAAGTTATGACTGGCTCCCTCCTTGCTGTCCTTCTGCTAGCAGGCGAAGACTTTTTTTGTTCCAACAGGCTTTGGGGAACTGACTGCTTTTAATGAAAAGGCTGGCGCTGGGCTGTTTTTATTGTAATTATTTGTATGTTTTTAAACAGATTTTATATATGTATGTAGTTTTAATTCTATTGATGTTTATTTTAAAAAATTATTTTTTCCTATGTTTTTTAGCAATTCTTTTATCTGTAAACCGCCTTGAGACCCACCAGGGAAAAAGGCATAAATAAATATTACAATAATCTCTCTCTCTGTGTGTGTATCAAAACTATTGGGAAATACTATGACAAGGCAATACTTTAGTTGAGCTATATCAGAGGGATTCAAACAAACATTTTTAAAAAATCATTACATGCCACAGGAAGTCATATCAGCCAACCCAGCTCAAGGGAAAAATTCTTTATGAATTGAGAACTTTTAGCCAAAATGCTTATAAAGACCATTACTGTTTCTTTTCTCAGCAAGATTATTAATTTTTTCACCTAGCTTTAACTGGAATTTCACCAACAGACATTCTCTTCTTTTGAGCTGCTTCTAGGCAACAGATCAAGCTTCTTTCAGAAGGCAGCCTTGACCACAAATTAGTAACAGGTTGCATTGGCTTGGCTTCATTTTTACCTTTCAGAATTCTGAAAATCAGGATTGTGTTGGGGTCGGGGGGGAGAGTATTGTTTTATTCCCTGCGCTCACTGAGTGAAACCGGGTTAAATCTGGGGTCAATTTCTTCAACATTCTCAGAAAGTAGAATGGAACTGTTTACATGGATCATAAAATAACACATTCAATCCAGGAGTCTCCCTGAGGGCCAGCCTGTTATTTACTCCAAGCCTCATGGGCCAAGTCTGGCAAGTGGGCAGTGTCACCCACCTGCCAATCACCACATGTCACAATGTCAGGAAGAACTTCATCTATGTTGGCAGGGGTAGGGGAAGTGGGCATGCCTCGGCTCAAATGGCAAACCCTGGAGGACCTAATTAGGATGGCAAGTTCTCCAAACCTGTCATGTCCTCTTCCTCTCAACCTTGGAAAGAAGAAAACTACCCTGTGTAAAAATTATCCGTAAGTGCACATGCAGATTATATACAGTGGTACCTCAGGTTACATATGCTTCAGGTTACATACACTTCAGGTTACAGACTCCGCTAACCCAGAAATATTACCTCAGGTTAAGAACTTTGCTTCAGGATGAGAACAGAAATCGTGCTCCGGCGGCGCGCCAGCAGTAAGAGGCCCCATTACCTAAAGTGGTGCTTCAGGTTAAGAACAGTTTCAGGTTAAGAATGGACCTCCAGAACGAATTAAGTACTTAACCTGAGGTACCACTGTACAGCAATGCATATCTGCATAATTCATTTATTTAATCAACATATGAACTTGCCAGGCACGCAGTTTAGATATTTTAATGTGTGTAGGGCTTGCCTAAGAACTACAATTAATAAACACAAATAAAAATACTGCTACTGCTTTCTACTTGGCTTGGAAACATTCCAAACCAGAGAAAAGAAAAGGACAAAGTTGCTTAAAGGTGCAGTGTTGCCATTCATTTGGCCTCTCCTGGCTGTGAATTATGGTACAGTGCGCAATGCTAAACATGGCCTAGGCAAGACAAACAGATCTATTGGACATTTTTGCTTACAAAAGCATGAAATATAACTGACTTGTTTTGGCACCTCTGAATGCTGTTCTGAAGGCTTTGCTGTCAAGCTCCTAATAGAGTGAATCTTGCTGTGTTTCCTGGAAAGAGGTAAAAACACACACAAAAAAACAAACATATTTTGCAACAAGTTAAAATGCATGTTATTTCCCACCCCTCTGAATAAATCAATGGCAGACAATCATGTCTCTAAGCCCAGTTTCAAACAGACTTCTAGTCCAAAAACAGATTTGTATATGTTGTATATGTATGCGTTATTTCAGTGAAGCTATGTGTTACATAAATGGCATAAAAGGAAAGGACAAGTCACTAAAAAATAAATCCTCCAACTCCAAAAGATGACTCAGAACACAAACCTGTCGCTAGGATCATTCTACAGTTTGGCAAAAACACTGAACTCATCATGTGGCAGACTGGCTTAGAAACACATTTGGCAATAGCATGCAACAATCCAACCTTCTATTGTCTCAACATTTCACTGCCTGTAGCCAGTTGCGCCAATTTGCTCGCCTCATTCTGCTTTGTTTATTTAATTAAGAAGTAACTGTCTACCTATCTACAGATGGCCTGAATTCCTATGATCACAACACCAGTAATTTGAGCAGGTTTCATGGACCTGGGGTCAAGATGCAGCAAGCCCTGTAATACCCCACTGTTAACAAGCAGGAACTATTTTATATAACCCAAACACATGGGACAAAAAGCAATAGATACCTAATTAGAAGGCAAAAACAAATAAACAAAAAGTTCCAAAACTCCAAAACACCTAAGCACAAAACTGGGGAAGCAGGAAGGAGAAGCCAGAAAGTGGGGTGGAGATAAAGAAAAATCTATGTCTCACTGTTTTTTTTCTTGTGTATATTGCCATTTTCTTCTGGGAAGACTATTCAAGCCAAGAACACTCTCCCTATTTTCCTGCAGCTGTGTCATTTGGCTAACTGGGCTGAATGAGCATGCATGAGGCCCAAGAAAACCCTCAAAAAGTAAACAGAGCAAATTATTTTTATTGTTGTTGCAAAGATTCTTTCTCACCTTTCAAACTGTACTTTTTTGTGTCCTCCTTCTTTGACATAGTCCAGAACCTGCTTCTGAGTTCGGCCACTGGGAAGGAAACAAAACAAAAACAAGAGTTAAAACCAGGAAAATAAAAGGCTGTGGAAGTACATTCTTCTAGTATTAGTGCATCCTTAACTCTGGGCTGTTTCTGATGCCAGGCATGGTTATTAGTTACCAGGAACAGTAAATAAAAGCTGGAGAATCTGCTGCTATGAGAATGCCTCTGAAAATGCTCCCTCTGATGTCAACTCATCCACAATGCCTGGGAGTATTTATCACTCTGAATCAGCACCATCACTCTGTCAAAGACTCTGTCCCCACCGGCTGCGGATTCTTGGAAGTGTCACGGAGAGGCAAGGAGCCTCGCAATGTGGTGGCACTGATTTATCGCTCAGCATGTTCTGGCACCACAAAAGCCCCTGCTCTCAGGCAGTAGCCATTCATTTCTTGCAAAAAAGCAAAACTGAATTTTCACCTACATGCCTCGGGTAGGAGGAACCGGATGTCCAAAAGTTAACAGAACCATTTGTGTTACTTTCTACTTCTTTAGCATAAAAATGTTCCTTTACATATATGAGTGATTTTATGTTCAGCTGCTCACAACATGATTGCAGGCATTCACAACTGGTACCCATTAAACTGAATGCAGTCCTCTGGTTGTGTATGGTGGGCCATGCGTCCCCCAGTAATCCTCTGGCTTTTGCTGCATGAGAATGCAAAAATGCTGCGCTACACCACACATCAGCTGATAGGCGGGGAGGCTAAGCAGCTTAAAGAAAGCCCCGCTGTGCCTTGGGTCTCTTCAGGACTTCCTCCACCCTCACTGATGTCCTTTGGGGGCTCCAAGGAGGGTCCCCTCATTAGCCACAAGGACTCTCAAGTTCTCTTCTGCCATTTCTGGGTTTGAATTGAATTCATTTCATTCTTTCCTGGCACTGTGCATATATATAGTTGCACGCAAGTGAATCGCATGTTAAGTGGGGGGACGCCTGCACACCCACACCCACCCACACCCCTATGAGTTCCATAAGCTGTAAGGTTCTCCAAGAGATCAAATGGTTTGTTACTACAAGCCAAGAAGTGGTGCAGTCAACTCTATCCAAAACTTTACAGAGATATTATCTGCCTACTCTGAAACAGTGAGTGTGAAGCTTAGCAACTTGCAGCACTGCCTAGCCACTCTTAAGAGCAGAAAGATTTGTCAGACATTGAGAAAATTTGTGTTCCATGCCATTCAACTCCCTTGTTGGGTATATTTCTAACCTATCGCAAAGACTGATGAATTCTCTTGTGGAACTTTTTCAAGGACCTCAGTAACTTATATACCTGCCTCAGGCAGTTCTACACTCTTATACCACTTCTAAGGAACCACCACCACAATGAGTTATGAATTTTTAAGAATACTGTTGTTGAAATTCCAAATTTTAATTGCCCAGGTGGCTCCAGTTCAGAAAATTTGGTGGGAAAAGCTGCTGGTTGCTGCTATTAAGTATAATATTTATTTGATTCCCACACCTTTTTCCCCAGAGAGGGAACACTGAATTATGTATTAGGCTGCATACAGAGGCACTGAAGCTGGAGCTATGAAACTCTGTCCTATTAAGCATCTGAGGAAACTCATATCTGGCTTAAAACTATGCTCAGCTATTCAAAATGGACGAAAACATTAATAATTTAATTTAATGCTATTTTAACATTAGCAATACATAATGCTAGTCACACTATCGTCTGCTTCACCACATCTACAAACTTGTAGTAGCCATCTAGTAATCAGGGTCTCCTGCCCCGTGTGCACATGTTGCAAGAGACATGTATGTGTCAATCATACATGATGCCATGCATGCAACCGCTTGCACAGAGGCAGTATTTGTGAAAGAAATCTGCCATGCGTGAAACGTCTCAGAAAGTTAGTTCTGTGGATAAATAAAGCAAAACACACTGTGTGCTATCAAGAGTGTGCATTATTATCTGAACAATATATTTTCCTTGCGAACTAGGCAATCAGCTGATAAGCTATGATTTAACATGCCATTTTAATTTTCTGCTAGGAAGCTGTCCCTATAGATACTAAATGAAAGTGTACTAAAGATTCAAATGAATATGGTCCTGTCTCTGAATGAGATTTTTTTTTAAAAAAAGATTAACAAATAGTGCGTGCCTTTGGACAGAAAGATGTCAATTTTCTATTTGCATTAAAATAAAAAAGTACCTGGGGCATTGATACTGTCAGTCTCTTACTAAGCTCTTCAGAATACTTGAGGATACCATGGTTTTGCTTTAATTAAGACTCTCAAGCAGGGCTGGGGAATGTGTGGCCCTCCAGATGTTGTTGAAACTATAACTTCCGTAATCCCTGACTACTGGCCCTTCCAGTTGGGCTGATGGGACTTGGAGGACGACAAGTTTCCCATCCCTTTCTTAAATACAATTCAAACATATAGACCAAAACAATTAGACTAAAGTTGCTACTTAAGACAAGAGGAAAGACAAACATATGATCAAATACGAACCCCAAAAAGTCAAGTCTATTGGTTGGCCCTTTTAGCCCAGAGTTAGCCAATGTGGTCCTCTCCAGATGTTGTGGAACACAAGTCCTATCTGCTCCAGCTATCATGGCAGACATGACTGGAAGTTGTACTCCACAACATCTGGAGAGTATCACACTGGTGACACCTGACCAGCATCTAACTCTCCAGGGCCTCCTAGAACATCTTGGGGTGGGGTGGCATTGGCCTTCTGAGTGCAACGCACCCAGGAAAAGCAACACATATTTTTACTCTCAGAAATGTTTATCTGAAGACTTTGGAGGTTGGGGGGTGGGATGGGGAGAGATATCTAGCATGAAATGAAATAGCCCCTAATTATTAAAGATGCTTCAGGCAGACTTTTACTACAAGTCTGAATAATTTCTAGGACATTCAGCGAGTAGTATGTAAATCAGCATAAACGGCCACCGCAAATTACATGCTTGGGAAACTGCATCCCTCAGCTATCCTGAAAATAAGCATGAAAAGCTTGGTATGCAGGGGAAACATCACACAGAACTCAAGCGGTCGAGATAAATGGGAAGGCAACATATGTGATGAGCCACAGAGCTGAGACAGCAAAAGAAACAGAGCAAATCCCAATTCTGGTGCATTTCTCTCAATCTAACTTAATTTATCTAGGTCATAATGTAATTAAAAAAGGAACTGGAATATAAAAAGTGAATCTTGAAATAGCCACATATGGTAGGGGTCAGCAAACTTTTTCAGCAGGGGGCTGGTCCACTGTCCCTCAGACCTTGTGGGGGGCCGGACTATATTTTGAAGAGAGAGAAAAATGAACGAATTCCTATGCCCCGCAAATAACCTGGAGATGCATTTTAAATAAAAGGACACATTCTACTCATGTAAAAACACACTGATTCCCAGACCGTCTGTGGACCAGATTTAGAAGGTGATTGGGCCGGATCCAGCCCTCGGGCCTTAGTTTGCCTGTCCATGACATATGGCATATAAACTCTCCTTGATAAATATAATAAATTTAAATCCCCAAATTCCATCACCTGATTGAAGCTCAACCCTAAAAAGGAAGCCTAAACATATACATGAGAAGGAAATGGCTTTTTATGTAATGTAGTTGACAAATAAACTTCCACAGAGAAGCTTATGTTAATCTGTTGGAGTAAAACCAGTAAAATATTGCAGCACCCTATATACTCCCCCCTCCCCCGCAAAGCAATTCAATATTATACAATAACAACCAAACATGGATGATATCATATTGTCATATAATCTTTGATAATGTGCTTAACAATATTCTGCCAACTGGGTGCCCTGTAGATGTTTTAGACTACAACTCCCACCACCCATGACAACTGGTTGTGCTGGTTGGGGCTGATGGGAACTGTAGTCAAAAACATCCAGAGGCTCCAGGCCTGTGAAGGCTGTTTTATGACACACACTGTTGAAGACTGCAAGACAGTAAGATTTCACTCAGACATCGTAGAACCCTTCACAAAGCATTACACATCTTTCATTGTCACATTTGATTAATTTTATCATTTATTTATTTATTGAGTTTCTTAACCTGGCTATTTTAAAAAATGATTGTATCTTTCTGCCAACTCACAATCACTTTTTTATTATTTTCATATGTTCATCGTTCTGCCTTCTCTGGTTCAAAACAGATGGGTTATGTTTCAGGCACTTTATTGAAGACCAAAAATTTATTGCCAAATTCGCTCCGGTGGAATTTCTCCTCTTCCTACAACTGGGCAATTATAATACTGACAGCTATTAGGAGGTATTATACTTTCTAATTTTGTCAAGTGAGCAGCAGTCACCTGGTTGCCTTTTACAGCCACTAATGTCCATGTGTAGGTGGTGGCCTACCTTTTTAATCACATCATAGCATTATCTCGTGTGCCTTTCACTTTGCTCAGCATCAGAATTTTCCTATCCTCTGCTGCCAAAACTGTGTCCCAATTCCTCTCCAAAAGTATCTCTGGTATCATATATTTGAGGTGCTAGCTTGGGTGTTCCCCTGGGTCAGTGCCTCCTTATGACTGGGACTCCATGAAATGAACATGATTTCCTAACAGGCCTCAGATATTTTGTTAATTACTATGCTGGTTCCAGGGTACGGGGCTACCCGCTTAGCTGAAGCTGGCTGTAGGGGAGACCACCTAGGAACATTATGTATGCCACCTTAATATTCCACGATGGGCTTTTTAAATTTAAGAAATAATTCATCAGTGTGGGCAACCCTTTGCAGGTATTTTCAGCCTTAATCCACATTCACGACAACTGAAGGGCTGTGATGCCTCACTATCATAAACAACGTCTACTTGATTCCACAAAGAAGAGACAGAGAAATCACTACGTGCATCTCAATATCACTTCCAGCTTTTAACCCCACCCGCAAATTTCTCAACATTTCCCCTCCCCTAGCATTCAGTAAACCTTTCATCAAGCCAGGAATGGCAAAAACTGGGCCTGATGTGCACTGTTAAACTGAACATTAAATTATAGGTGCTGCCATTTTTGATGTGGCTCTCTTTGTGTTCATGCACGTACGCATTGGTACTCAGGAAGACAGAATACATGATGCCTTAATGAAGTCTACAGTCCTCAGTCTGAAACTGTTCAGTATAGAAATGTTAAGTGCAAGCTCAACCATGGAAAATAAACACAGTGGTACCTTGGGTTACAAACACTTTGCATTACAGACTCCACTAACCTGGAAGTAGTACCTCCGGTTAAGAACTGTACCTCAGGTTGAGAACAGAAATTGCAGTGTGGGGCGGCAGCGGGAGGCCCCATTAGCTAAAGTGGTACCTCAGGTAAAGAATGGTTTCAGGTTAAGAACAGACCTCCGGAATGAATTAAGTTCGTAACCAGAGGTACCACTGTACAGTCGCCTCTCTTTCAGTAATTCTGTCAATACATAATGCTCCCGCTCCAACAAACCATGGGTTGTGGCAATGGGAACTCACAACAAACTCAAGCACTCCCTCTTTCCTTTATGGCTTCAGCAAATATTTCCTGGTTTATTTCCTGTCTACAAACTTGGAGGGAGTTTTGTATGGAGCCTTTAAACTAGAGTTTCTGGGGTTGGATGTCAGGGAAGGAGGGAAGAGGGTGTGCTCAAGTTTATTGCTTGTTTCCATTGCAACAAACTATGGTTTGCTGGAGAACATTATGTCTGATCTGAGCCAGTACCTCAGGGTGGGTGAGAACACTTTCGCATGGATTACTGTAGCAAAGAAAATTATATTTTACCTGAACCTAAAGGATGAACCTCTGGTAAAGAGAACAGGTTTAGGCTTTGGTTTAGGCTCCTCAAATAATCTGAAGAAGGCATGGTGCTCTACACAGATCTTCCAAAAGGCTTTGCAAAAATCCCGACTGGCCATCAGGAATTCTAGGGTGTCCTGGAAGGAACTCTGAAAGATAATGGTGGGAGATTTAACACTGGAAGGAGAGTGAACATCGTCCAAGCGCAAATGTGGACATTTCCCTCCACTTTCAACTACACCAACTTGTAAAAAAGGACATTTATATTGCATAAAATTAAAGCAAGCAATAACACTGATCCCTTTATTTTTAGGATTATTTATTTTACAAATGATATGGCTTTTGAATCTACTCAGCATCTACTATGCTTTTCTATACCATACAGTACCTAGACAGAAAAGGACCCTACTGGGAGGCTGAACTATTCATTTTGTTATGTAGAATGTAAAACAAGGCAGGTGGTTAGCTCAATTGGTTAGAGTGCAGTGCAAATAATGCCAAGGTCGCAGGTTTGATCCCTGTAAGGACCAGCTGCATATTCCTGTATTGCAGAGGGTTAAACTAGACGATGCTCAAGGTTTCTTCCAACCCTATGATTGTATGATAATGGAACGTAACTTTCCTGAAAAGTCGTTATAATCGAATATATCAACATGACTATGTTTCCCTAAAGTAATCATTTCTCTTGCTGACCCACTTCATCTGCCTCAAAGCATTTAATGCCAGCATCAAAACATTCATTTTGTGAATGCTACAAGAGAAGTGACAGGCAATATTTTAGAATGGTGAGAGCTTCCTAAGTAATCACAGCTGACTGGAAACAAGAATCTGCTGAACTGTCAGTTCCTGATATTCAAATCTAAGAGATAAGACACTAGCTTCCACTCATGTGGTAGGACTGTACCATTTTGGACCACAGGTTTGGGGGTGGGGGACTCGCATGACTAAACAATTCCTCCCACACAGAAAATTAGTTTTCAGGGTTCTAGCCAAGAATCCTCCTGACATCTAGTTTTTCCATGCAGATACATTTCCAATTAAGGCTTGTTTAAGTCCTCACCTGTAGTCTGAAGTGGCACACCCCAAAATGCAGGTTTACCAGTTCAGTGAGAACTAAGCCTAAGCCTAGTGAACAGAACAGAGTATTTGGAGGTAGTCAATTGTTACGTTATTCCCTAGGGAGATCACCAAAAGGGGAAAGGATAACATACACCGGAATCTGATAGGCAGAATCAGAGGCTGATATATAGTGACTTTCCAGGGCTTGACTTTCATAGCCAAGTTGAGATTTAAACCTGGATGTCATGGAGATCAAGTAGAAGCCCTACAATATAGAAATGACAATAATCATTGATTAATGTGTCCTTTTGTCTTAATGATGCTCCTTCTACGCTGGAGCGGCAATATTCTCTCATCTCACTTCCTAGCTCTGCTCACCCTTCCCCCAATCCATTTTACCATCTTCATTGGCCCATTCCTTTCATATTTTACGACCTCTCCCATCAAGCTTCTTCTGAATTTACCATTTGTGGCCTATTTCCAAAACAGGGTACATGTTGTAAGAGGTACTACCGGCAACTGGTTTAATGGGGCAATTTGAGGGAAGAGGAACACCCAAGATCAGACGCCACCGTGGGAGCAGGGCCGGGGCGGGAGAGTGCTAGAGTCCTGTCTAGTCAAATTGCATGGGATCAATTCCAATCTGTTACCTCCGAGGATGTGGACAGGCTGCTTGGACGAGTGAAACCAACCACCTGTCTCCTTGATCCTTGCCCATCCTGGCTTATAAAAGCTAGCCGGGAAGGACTGGGCGATGGGCTTCGTGGGGTGGTGAATGCTTCCCTCCGTGAGGGAGCCTTCCCAGACCCGCTGAAAGAGGCGGTTATCAAACCACTTCTTAAAAAACCATCTTTAGATGCGGCCACGATGGCCAGCTATCGCCCAGTCTCAAATCTTCCATTCTTGGGCAAGGTGATTGAGCGAGTGGTTGCTGAACAACTCCAGGCACGCCTGGAAGAAGCGGACCATTTGGATCCCTTCCAGTCGGGATTCAGGCCTCATCATGGGACTGAAACTGCCTTGGTCGCACTGGTTGATGATCTCCGGCGGGCTAGGGACAAAGGTGAGAGCTGTTTCCTAGTTCTGCTGGATCTCTCAGCGGCGTTTGATACCATCGACCATAACATCCTTCTGGACCATCTTGAGGGGTTGGGAGCTGGGGGCACTGTCCTACAGTGGTTCCGCTCCTTCCTCCTGGGCCGTGTTCAGAAAGTGGTGGTGGGGGATGAGTGTTCAGACCCCTGGGCTCTCACTTGTGGGGTGCCTCAGGGTTCTGTCCTCTCCCCCATGCTTTTCAACATTTACATGCAGCCGCTGGGAGAGATCATCAGGGGGTTTGGGCTGGGTGTTCATCAGTATGCGGATGATACCCAGCTCTACCTCTCTTTCAAATCAGAACCAGTGAAGGCGGTGAAGGTCCTGTGTGAGTGTCTGGAGGCGGTTGGAGGATGGATGGCGGCTAACAGATTGAGATTGAATCCTGACAAGACAGAAGTACTGTTTCTGGGGGACAGGAGGCGGGCAGGTGTGGAGGACTCCCTGGTCCTGAATGGGGTAACTGTGCCCCTGAAGGACCAGGTGCGCAGCCTGGGAGTCATTTTTGACTCACAGCTGTCCATGGAGGCACAGGTTAAATCCGTGTCCAGGGCAGCTGTGTACCAGCTCCATCTGGTACGCAGGCTGAGACGCTATCTGCCTGTGGACTGCCTCGCCAGAGTGGTGCATGCTCTGGTTATCTCCCGCTTGGATTACTGCAATGCACTCTACGTGGGGCTACCTTTGAAGGTGACCCGGAAACTACAACTAATCCAGAACGCAGCAGCCAGACTGGTGACAGGGAGCGGCCACCGAGACCATATAACACCGGTCTTGAAAGACCTACATTGGCTCCCAGTACGTTTCCGAGCACAATTCAAAGTGTTGGTGCTGACCTTTAAAGCCCTAAACGGCCTCGGTCCAGTATACCTGAAGGAGCGTCTCCACCCCCATCGTTCTACCCGGACACTGAGGTCCAGCACCAAGGGCCTTCTGGCGGTTCCCTCACTGCGAGAAGCCAAGTTACAGGGAACCAGGCAGAGGGCCTTTTCGGTAGTGGCGCCCTCCTTGTGGAATGCCCTCCCACCAGATGTCAAAGAGAACAACAACTACCAGACTTTTAGAAGACATCTGAAGGCAGCCCTGTTCAGGGATGCTTTTAATGTTTGATGTATCATAGTATTTTAATATTCTTTTGGAAGCCGCCCAGAGTGGCTGGGGAGGCCCAGCCAGATGGGCGGGGTATAAATAATAAATTATTATTATTATTATTATTATTATTATTATTATTAGATGGAGGCAAGCTCAGCAGCTATGATTGGACTAGCACAGAAAAGGGGTGTCCCAAATGAAGTCAGCAGCGGCCAGGGTGGGAAAAACAAATGTTCATTTCCTATGTCACAGTTCAGAGCCCACTGAACTGGGCAAGGTATAAGCTCACAACTTTATGCAGAGATAAAGGTGGTTTAAAGAATCCAGTATGAATAAGCTTAATGGAAATAATACATTTTATGCTTTCGTCAGGCTCCTGCCACTTCAAATTGCCTTGCGCATTCCAGAGACTTACGTTTGCATCTGGCCTCAACTTAATAAGAAAACGCTTCCTCTTAAAGCTCAGTTTTCGAACTTTAGCCCAGTTGAAGGCATTGATTTTGGTGTGACCCTGAATATGAAGAAGAACGGAAAAGAAAATGTATGAATACGTTTCTTCCCCCAAAACAGGCATTCATTCATCTGCGAAATTAATTTTCAAAACTAACAAAAGGTGCAGTTCACTACACTCAAACTATTTTAATTTAGTCTGCCTGCTTAGCTGCCTAAAACAAATAAGGCAATTCCGCTTTCAGTGGCACAATAAAGGAATATAATGACCTATTTCCACTTTCTGCTCAACTAGGCAATTATCAGTGCCAGCCTAACTACCATAGAGTTAGGTACCTTAAAGCCTTAGCTGCCTTAAGGCTTTAACATCCAATAAATATCTGCAACAGAACTATCTGCAATGGAGCAACTGCCCTAGGGCTTCCCCATGGAAGAAGCCATCTCTACACTGGAAAACAGTTACTAGAGGGTACTAGCAGACTGGATCTCACAAGATAGCAGCTCTGAGCTGACTCCTACTCATTTGCAGTCTAGACTGAACTATGATTAGAGCTTCTCACCTGAAACACCAGAATGCCTGTATGGGCAACTGCCAGGTTTATCTTAGTTCCTTCCCTGTCCTTGGCTGGATGCAATCGGATTCCGTACATTTCCAAACGACGGGCAATCTCAAGGAGCTGGAAATCTGATTCTGCTGGTGTCTGTCCACTGAAGGAATGATAATTGATTTTACACAGGACAAAGAAGGTTTAAAAGAACCGTTAGAGCTTTTCATGGCAGATGTTGTTTCCTGCTCAGACTTGCATACAAAGTCACTGTGAAACAAATCCTAGCACCAATTTGACGGTTTGAAAGACCTAGTACAAATAAATTTCATATCTACTGCATGTCCTTGCATGCTTTGTGACTATCTGCTGGAGCAACAACTGGCACACTAGACTGTGACCACTAATATTTTAAACACTCAAAGAGTAGTTTCAGGTGTACCAGTGAAGCAAAATGAAGAACGTAACCTTCTCACACTTCCTGTTCCTCTACAACACAACTTTGTGTAGCTTCTCAAACCTGGAATCTCCCATTTAGGAAATGAACCATTTCCCAATGGCGATAAACAAGATTTCCCATCGGCAATTGAATACGATTTTGTAGTTGATGTTATAAATGAATTCTCCCCCCCCCCCAAAAAAAGGTGATGAGTTTATACTATTACCCAAACACCTCTGTGAACTCCCAGGAAAAAGTTGTGCCATAGTTTAAGTTTTGACACATGCAAGTAGTTAAAGCAACACAAAAAGTTTTGGGTGCCTCTATCCACAAACTGGATAAATAAATGTAAAAAATAAAACAAAAGAAGAAACGAGTAGGATGAAGAAAAACAGAGACTCGCCTTCTTTCTTTTGTGTCCTACTCCAGAGTCCAGTTTTTGTGCTTTCTACTACACAGGTACTTATACATACTCAAACATTGTCTTTCTCCCTTTAATTTTTCATCCATCCCCAAAACCACTTCTGCAATGCCTTATTGGAGTGCAAAACTTCCATTCTTCCTGCTATTTGTTAACCCACCTCTGCCCACTTTCTCTACTCTGTTATGAAGCCCTGTCTTCTCCTCAAACCTTTCTGCTGTTTTTCTTACGGTTATAAATCCTAAGGACAGAAGTCCTGCTTTATAAGACAACAGCACTAAGAATGCCATTGCTTAAGCATTAAATAGTAATACTTACATGTGATTACGATGAAATTCCATGATTTTGTCTTCTAATGCTTCTTGCTGAGGTATATACTTGTTCTTTGCTAAGTGTTCACGATCAATGGTTTCGTCAAAATCCCCAATCTCAGCTAGGGAGAGGGGGGGAAAGTGCACTCAAATAGGTGAAATGTATGAGGCAGTCTATTCCAATGCATGTTTATTTATCAGTAAGCTCTACTGAGTTCAATAGGATGCACTCTTAAGTTGTATGGATTTGAACAGAAAATCCTAAAAGATGCAGTGAGCAATGAATAACAGAGCACAGTACTTGTGGTCCTGAACATTTCATGCAAAGGACTGAAAACAGGGAGGAAGGATACTGAGCTGTAGGGTCTGCTGTCAATTAGCAAGCATTCATTGGGATCAAACCACAGCAGTGAGATTTCTGAGGGTTCAGCAAATTACACAAGCTCCTCTTGAAAACATGCAGCGTTTTCCAGCGTATCACAAAGCATGCTGTTCTTTACAGCTGTTTTTCTCAAAAGACCTGTTTTTCTTCTGCTACAGGACTTCTGTGGGAATAGTAGATGGCAATGTGATGCCCAAAGCAGAAAATCCAGAGGGTGACAGCCCAAACAGCGGTTAAACTATGATAATAAATGAAAGAATTGATAATTGACAACAGCCCAACTTCTGCAGCCTCACCCTGTCCGCTGGTTTTGGCACAGTAGATGATAACTAGTTAGAGATACTCTGGAGAGAAAATGCACTGAGAAATGCAGAAACTTTGATGAAGAAAAATAGTGGCATGTGGCTCTCACTGTAGTTCTCTTTCAGGCATTTTTGCTGGCACATGTCACATTTACACTAATGAGGAAAGACGTGTATAAGGTTCTAGTCACACATAGGAGAGCACAGAAAACCACACGCAGGCCCATCAAAACCATGTGAAGGTAACCACAACAGAAAATGCCTCACAACAGATACCACCATGAATTAGCTGCTAATCTAGCAGACAAATTATGAAGGGCAAATTCTACCTGCGCTAACTGAAAGTGAATACTCTAAATCCCACCAGGTGTGTGTGTGTGTGTGTGTGTGTGTGTGTGTGTGTGTGTGTGTGTGATATCTACGTGTGTGTGTGTGTGTGTGTTTTATTAATCCCATTTCCATTATACACATTCCAGTGGCAAAGAATATTGAAAGAAACAAGCAAATAGCAATTCCTTCCTGCTTCCATTTTTGCCATAGTATTTTGAAACGACCTGAAGAAAATGGATGCCACTCAGATACCAGCCCAATGTATCTTTGTGAACATACATTTATGGATACGGCAACTGACCTTAATCTATTGAAAATGTATTCGTAAGTCAGTATTCTACCTGGGGAACAAGCACCTTATTCTTCAAAATGCAGGAAGGGTTTGGAGATGAGCAAGTTTTACTTACACTGTACGATGTGTGAGATTAAGAGAGCAGCACTGGTGTCGTTACAGGTTAGTCTTCCTTGTGCTAAATCCTGCTTTACCTGCAGTGCAAATAAGTACCTGAAAACACAAAAAGAAAAAGCGGTGGAGGAATGAAGAAGGCTTCCATGGAGTGGCAAGGACATCTGTGAAATCGAAATGTTAACAAGGGGAGATTTAGCAACGATCCCTTCTACTTCGCAAACAAGAGATAACTGCAAAATAATGTAGCGGTTGTACAGTCTTCATTGAATTAATTCTCACCTTTGGAATTATGGGTGTCTGAAACATAAACCCTCTCTGGATTTCCTGAACTTGCAGCTAGTAAAACAACAATTGTCAGCAGAGTGCAGTGGTTGGACTAGGGCCTGGAGTCAAATCTCTGTTTAGTTTTGACATTCACAGGGCAACTTCAGGCCATTCGCTACCCCTTAGCCTAAACTACCTCACAGGGCTGTTGTGAAGACAGAGCAGAACCATGTATCCCACTACAAGCTCCTGGGAGGAGTGGGGAGAGGCAAGACGGGTAATAAATAAATCTAGTTGTTGCAGGAATTTCACATTTTTAACCACCAAATGATATCCCCCCCCCCTTTAAAACAAACTCATAAGCTATGTAGGCTAACAATTGCACCAGAAAACATTATATCCTATTTATGTTGGATATAGGGCTTTTTTAAAAAAAAGGAAAGAAAAAAGAAACAAAAACTCTACCAAGTGCTTAAGGCACTGTTAGATTGCAGTTTGGCTGCCTTATTAAACTAATCTTTTTTTAAAAAAAAGTTTAGCATTGCATAAGAACGTGGCCACTCTCTCTGAAATTTCCATTTTAAGATCCACCACATTTTTCTTATTCAGAGAGCAAGTGAGAGCCATCTTCTCAGAAGAGGGTATCAGATTAATCTGGTCTTTGATTTTTTAAAGAACCTGTGCTGCCCTATGTTCCATCTGCTAGTTTCTTCCATAACTTTCAGGGGTTGCCTATACCTGAAAACCAGCATATTAAAAAAGCAAATGAATAACAACGAGTATTTTCCATTCACTGTTCTTCCTTTTAATATTTGCTCCAGGGCCTTGCCTGCTACTTAAGATAAGCTTCCAGGACTGTTGTTACCTGCCTTTATTGTCTTTCAGGAATATAAACGGTATTCTCCACCCATAATCCTACCCCCACCCCCACCCCTTCTTAGTACGTGTTAGTTTAAGAAGCGGAAAATCATTGGGGGGGGGGGGAATCAGATCAAACAGAAAAAGTGATGCTAAAACTTCAGAGAGGTGAAGATAAGTAAGAGCAATTAAAATTACTAATATGCAATGATGGTTCAAAGGTCTATAGTACTGAAACTCAGCATTTGGCAATAGTAGCAGCTCGCTATAATGCTAGGAGAATTTGAAACAGTAAAACCCTCCCGCTAAAGTATGTAATTTACATATTCACTAGAGGTGTACACCCTGAAGATTATACAGTTAATCCTGTACGCAACCCCCCCCCCCCCAATTTTAAAATAGAAAACTCATTACAGAACTGGAATACGGAGAAGCGCAACTAAACTTGTAGGAGGATGGAGATGTTTATACCTACAACTTGGGCCAGATACTGATTCCATGGTCTCTCAGAACTGGAGAGGACAAATAGGCACCAAAATATAGTGTGAAGACCACAGGTGCCCTATAGCCCTTGAACAGCCTTGCACATGAATTAAATGTCTACAGCATGTGGGTGTCATGGAAACTGCAGTTACAATGGACAGTCCACACATTTACAGAGGCATCCAAAATGTCACTGAAAGCTGAAGCCACAAATGGCATCCTCCTGGCAATCCAGGAGAGAAGAGGGCCAATCTGTTGAGGTCTCTAGGCCCTTTCCTTGCTATACCAGCCAGTGGCCCCATCCAGATTAATGTCAGACCAGGCACTGGAATCCAATTCAAAATGAACTCCTAACCCCCTGTCATAATCTGGTTTATTTTCTTTCTTCATTCAGCAGTATATCTACATGCATGCTTCAAGTAGCTGTCAATCCCCTCCTTTAATGAACGACAAATGAAAACGGATGGCAGTACTGACCTTGTTAACTCCTCTTGCAGTTGAGCATGATCAGGCGGGAAGAATTTCACCACGAATTTTAGAATCACATGCTTAGGCCCTAGGGGGAAGAAAAGGAGGATGGGTGAGAAGAAACCTAAAATTCTGAATTAAGTAGTTTCCTCCTGCTCAAACAAACACCTTTGTCTGAACTCAGGTGTGACTAGTACCCATCAACCACAATTACCATTGGATACCCATTCACTTTGAGGCAAGACTTATTTTGCCAAAATAATAGCACAAAGATAGCTTTCAATGTTTTTCTGATCCTTGCAGATCAGAATGGCCTCTGGCATTCTCCTTTCTTCACAGCATGACAATGCAACAATCTCAGACCAGAACTCCAAGCCTGAAAGCCCTTTTATTTTTAATAAAACTAAAGGCAGTGTGGGCATTTGTGCTCAGATGATCTCTACGTCCGCTTCCAACCACATAATAAAACAATGGCTAATAGTGTCCCCCTTCCCCACACTTCTTCAGTTATGGTTGCCATCGTCTGATTAAATGCGGAAGCTGACCGACCCATGATGGTGTGAGTATCCCAAAATAATTTCTTTAGAACTATGTCTAGGGTTGTTCAAACCTGGGTTCCAAATGGGAAGGTGTCAACTCTGTAGTAGACACTGCAGAAAGCTATACTGCACTGCTGTGCAACTGTTATGCTTTATGTATGTGAAGAACACAATACTGGTTTGTGTTTTGAAAATTGCAGGGCCAGCTTTATCCCACCATACTGTCTTATGTATGTTTTTGTGCTTTATGTTGTATTGTTGATGCTGATTATTTGTATGCAATTATATTGTTATACTGGGGGAAAAAGAAAGGCCTCAATGAAGATGTGATTTTTTAAAAATACTGTTCCTTAAAGGAATAATTCACTACATGTGGGGAATGCTGGGTGTGTGTGGGAACATTAACAAAATGCAACAACCAACAACTGAAGTGTATTCAGCCACCTCATCTGCAAAAGTAAGTTAAGGACTGCAGACATAAATTGCAAAACTTGCCTAGCTTCTAACCTTCTTTCTAAAACCACGCCTTGTGACTTGCTGCAATGTTCTGAAGAAAGAGAGAAGTGAGCAAGCACAGATGCACGGGAGTAAGCAAATGGTTTCAATCATTATAGCATATTCTTTTTCAAAGCCACATTGACAGGCTTTGAACCAGGAGAAACTAATGCAACATAAATTAATTCAAGGTGTAAGTCAGCATTCACGTCCATCTAGCCTGTTTTACAACTGGCAGAAAAAGCTGCCAGTGGCTATTGTCAAAACCTAATTTGGATAAGCAGTCTGCTGAACAATTTCGTAAAGTTCTGCTAGAAAGGTAGCATATAAAACACTTCACCATCACGAAGTCAAAACAATACACGGCATTCGAAAGGAACTAGTAGTCCCCTGATCCAGTTCAAGTAAACTATGGTCTGTACTGTTAAGGAAAATGGTTTGATTTCCTGAAATGGGAATGTTTACTTATGTTGAATTGCCATGTATTTTTAGCTTGGGGTTTTTCCTTTGACGGTAGCTCTCATGCGACTGGCTGACAGTGAGTCACATGAGAGAGGCATTCTATTCTGTTGTGACTGTTATTCCTGTAGCTGTCGTTTGACTTGTTTTCTTCTCTGTGTGTGAGGAGAATGGCTGCTGAGAGAGACTTCTCAGGATACTGCCGAGGACAGTGTGTGTGTGATCTGTGTGTACACACACACACAAACACACCATGGACTGGATCTATCCTGTATGTGTAGCGAGAGGTGAGAGTGCACCTTGCTTAGCTTGTCCTGCCTCCAACATTCCTGGACTTCCACACAGGGGTGCAATATCTGAACAGGACCTGCTTATATAAAGTCCAATTACTGTATACCCACTTTGCATGCTCAGCAGCCCAGATAAAATCTTGGCACTGACCATGCAATCAGGGGCTACACATGTTGAATTTTACATACATAGACCCTATCAGAATGCTACCACCTGAGCATCCATGGAAGAAGGTGAGTAAAAAAAGATGTCATGCTCTTGCTCTCCACCAAATATTGGAAAGAGCTGAGTTGTTTATGGATTCACGCTTGTCTTATCTATATGAAGCAAACTGTCGGTACATACTTCTTCTTTTTAAAATTCTATTCATTTTTCTTTTTCATTCATTATCTACATCTCAATTTCTTAACAAATATTATATAGTCCGTCCTCCCTCCCCTCCAGGGCTTCCCCCAATT
Source organism: Podarcis cretensis (assembly GCF_951804945.1). Lineage (NCBI taxonomy): Eukaryota > Metazoa > Chordata > Lepidosauria > Squamata > Lacertidae > Podarcis > Podarcis cretensis. The sequence goes on from NC_137173.1 coordinate 86,335,500, forward strand.
TCCGCTTCTGGTTTGTTTCTCTTTTCACCCACTTTGCTATCTCCTAACAGAAAAAGTTATTAATAACACATAACACCAAGCCTAAAAACCTAAAAATAAAAGTAGATACACTGTAATATTTCACTATTTTCTAAACATTTTCTAATACTAATAATGTGAATGTTTGTTTAAATCCTGCCATCAAGTCTATTGACTTTCTTTGTTTCTGCAAATATAATATAAATGGTTCCCATTCTTACGTACTTCTGATCTGTTTCACGATAGGTTTCAAAAGATCCAACCATACCTAGGGGAAGGAGGGAGAAATGCACACGATCATCTCTGCAAATATAGCAACGCGGTGTAGGCAACTAAATTATTTGATACAGCATGCAGCAGTCTTCACCACATTTTAACAGCCAGCCAGTCACCCAGCACACATTTTTCTGCTTTCAGATTTCTCTTTCTCTGCCAAGGGAAACTAAAAGTCTAAACCGCCATTAAACCTCAACCAAAGGGCCCTGAAGTGTATGTAACAAGAAGCATTCAAAAATTTAAAGACCATGGCAAAACTTCAATTAGTAGTGGAATGAACAGTCACAAAAACCTCCCATTGAAAAATGGGACAAGGCTGTTAAACTACTTAATGCTGTGAGGGTGGTACAGCTGCTACTCTCCTGTAGCTCTATTCCATGCTTCTTAGGTAATTTGGGAATATTGAAAGGCACGCACAAAGGGTGAGGATCATGGCAGTGTTAGACACCCAGAGTAGTGACCAAAGAGAAAAGCTAAATGATCTTATCCCTCCATTGTGGCTTCTGCCACTCTGATCAGTCCCTGGGCTGGGTGGCTTGCTGGTTGGCCAGTCAATTAGATGCATCGCTTACACAAGCTGGTTCTAGCCTTCCCTGTTGCAGGAGGCAAGTAGAGAGCTGTGCCATTAAAATACTCATGGGGAAATATGACTATTAGTCACGATAGCTATATGACTAAGTGGAAGTATGCCTTTGAACACCAGTCCTGGGGGCCGACTATCAGAGAGGGCTACTGCATCTGGTTGGTCACTGAGGAAAACAGCATGGGACTTTTGGCTTGATGCAGCAGGGCTCTTATGTGAATTCCTCTGCTATCAAAGTAGCATCCAATAATTCCATAGGGAGAGTAGTAAACATGCAGCTTTCATAATATAAAGGCTATTTGGTCTGAGCAACATTTGATGATGCTTCCACAAATTCCTGGTGCATGAATGAAAGTGGGGGAGAAAGCTGAACACACCTGGAAAGTTAAGATACAGGTGAAGCTGACCATCTTTACAAAACAAGAGATAACAGGTTCATTCTTTAATACTACGCACAGTTACCAGGGAGTAAACTCCACTGAATTCAATGGGACTATCTTCTGGGCAGACATGCATAGGACTGTGTGATATCAGTAACATGTCACATTAATATTAATCGAATATACATGCTTGGTTGGGTTTAGATGCAACTTCTATATCACAAACCAATACATGTCTACTCAGAAGTAAGTCACAGTAGATTACTCCCAGATAAATAGGTATAGGGCTGCCGCATTAAATGAGCATGCATTCATTTAAAAATAAATAAATCTATAACATATGTTTCTTACAAAAAGAAAATTCACCTTTCTCCTGGAAATGAACTATTTAAAAAATAGGCTTTAGAAAGGAATACAGGTGACTCTTTGGGGCTAGTACGTAAAGCCAAAAATCACATACAATAAAAACACATGGGGTTCCGCCCCCTCTCCTTTTTATTTTTTTCAGACTTTGCAAAGTATGTAGTAAAGCTGAATGCGCCGAGTTAAATGCACATAAGCTGCGAGTTACCTGTACGCATATTTGTTAAGTGTGACCTTGAGCAGCTGTAAATTATGCAAAGGCAAAACTCATTTCCAGTGTCCTTGTTACAGACGCATAGCCCCAGGAGCCACATTTTAAGAAAACCCAAAAAACCTGAGAAATATTTAAATTATTCAGCCCCCCCCTTTTATATTATTAAAGAGCTAAAATAGCAATTTAACAAAGGGATTTTTCATTTCAAGGTTCTTTTCTTAAGCACATGAAAATGTATAAATAATTCCTTTGAGATGCAATTTGAAAAGCAAGCTTTTTTTAAAACCGTATTTTTGCTAGCCAATAAAAACCTTTAAAGCACTGGTCATTTATTTGTTAGCAACACCTTAATGTTTGATGGCATTCCATTAACTCTACATCTTGTTTTTTTAGCTTCACATTTGGCACAGTGAAGAATGTTGTGCACTGCCAATTTCCTAAAGAAAATGAGTAACTAAGCTACAAATGACTGGGCATTCTGCACAAGAGGAGGTAACTGTGCCTTGTTATTTTTCGCACAGAGATTACAACTGGAAATGGGTAAGAAGCAACTCAGGTCAGAATCTCCTTGCCAGCAATATATGAATTTATCCCAGTCAAAAGGGTAGTATAGGAAGCCAGTGCCAAGCTACGGTAGGTGGTCCAATTTTTCTAGCAGTACTCTGCTAGCAGAGATAAACCAATGAATGGACAAAACAAATGCCATTTACTGGAACGCGGTTTGGACAAAGATATTGCAGATTATATGGAGACTATTCAACATTCATCATCTATATATAAAGACAGCAGCTTTCTTGTTTTAACCAACTTTTTTAAAAAAAAACCTTCTGATAGAGCTTATGATTCTGTTATGCTAATAACAACTCTGTACACAAATTACCGTATTTTTCGCCCTATAGGACACAAAATTCCCCCTCCAAAAATGAAGGGGAAATGTGTGTGTGTGTCCTATGGGGCGAATGCAGGCTTTCGCTGAAGCCTGGAGAGCGAGAGGGGTCGGTGCGCACTGACCCCTCTCGCTCTCCAGGCTTCAGGAAGCTATCCGCAAGCCTTGGGAGCCCGTGGGAGTTCCTGCCGGGCTCCCAAGGCTTGCAGACAGCAGCCTGCAGCCCAAAACCCGGGGAGCGCAGCGGAGCGTGCCCCGGGCTTCGGGCAGATATCCGCAAGCCTGGGGAGCCCGGCGCGACTTCCCGCCGAGCTCCCCAGGCTTGCAGATAGCAGCCTGCATCATGAAGTCTGGGGGGCGCTGAGCAGCACGCCCCGGGCTTCGGGCAGATATCCGCAAGCCTGGGGAGCCTGGCGGGAATTCCTGCCGGGTTCCCCAGGCTTGCGGATAGCAGCCTGTTCTGGGGACTGGGGTCGGGGGAAGCTCGGGCTTCCCCCGCCCCAGCTCAGCGCCTGGGGGGGAAATAATTTTTTTTCTTTATCCCCCCCCCCAAAAAAAAACCTAGGTGCGCCCTATAGGGCGAAAGATACGGTACATGTTGACATGTAGTTCTGAAACATGTGGAAGTTAGCACTAAGGAGAGGGGCTTTTCTGCAGTGGTATCCCAACTCTTGGGACGCAGGTGGCGCTGTGGGTTAAAGCCTCAGCGCCTAGGACTTGCCGATCGAAAGGTCGGCGGTTCGAATCCCTGTGGCGGGGTGCACTCCCGCTGCTCGGTCCCAGCGCCTGCCAACCTAGCAGTTCGAAAGCACCTCCGGGTGCAAGTAGATAAATAGGGACCGCTTACCAGCGGGAAGGTAAACGGCGTTTCCGTGTGCGGCTCTGGCTCACCAGATGCAGCTTTGTCACGCTGGCCACGTGACCCGGAAGTGTCTCCGGACAGCGCTGGCCCCTGGCCTCTTAAGTGAGATGGGCGCACAACCCCAGAGTCTGTCAAGACTGGCCCGTACGGGCAGGGGTGCCTTTACCTTTACCTTTATCCCAACTCTGGAATACCCTCCCTAAAGAGGTAAAGTTAGTGCCAATTTCACAATATGTTTAAGCACCAGGTGATTTTTCTAACCGTTAAAAAGGTTGTGCAGTGTGTCTGCTTTTACTTTCTATATTGTTCTGTTGCATCTCGGTATGCAATTTACTGTTATTTGATTGTTTTTGTTCTCTGAATAATTTTATGTCTATTGTACACTACCCTAGTGCCTTCGGAAGACAGTTTAGAAATACTTTAAATAAATAAAATTTAAAAACTACACCCAGCTGCATATGCCCAATTTTGTTTTTCTTCCTCCAGTACCAGAATAAGAAAACTGGGAAGCATTTTAAATGCAACTGCTTGCAAGCCCACTCCCATGTTGTTGTTTTTACGCTGACAAAATATGCATATAAAATGCTTCTTCACATACCATGATCTTTTTATGATCCAGATACTCAAGGCCAAAATAGTCACCTTCAACAAGGTTCAGGTGAGTGCAGACTGCATCCAGCAAAACCTTCCCTGGTGCTCTTTGCTGTAATTAAAAACAACAAAAGGTTACACGCTGTACATCCACATGAAAAGAAAAATAAGTTATAAATCCAGTTTCCTTGGTGAGCACAAAATGCAATTAATTTATAGTTAGGTGTTCAATTGAAGGAAAAGCAGTAGCTATTTTTATTTGGATGCCAAAGTGTTGTGAGTACTGACTCAGTTGTGGATCTTTTTCTTATTTGTATTGTCGCAAGGAACTGAGATGGGCAAGAACTGGCCCAGAACGCTCGTTATGTGTGCAACTTCTTTATAACAAGCCACTGTGCTCAATATTCATTTCTGCACTTCTTCTGATTAAGCAAGGTAGATGATTGCTGTTAATAGATTTGTATGGCCATTCTCAAAGTTCAGCTTGTAACCATTTCCACAAAACCGCACCGCCATTTTTCTTTACAAATCCGTATCTTAATACTTTTTAGAAGCCACACCAGTCGAGCTGAATAAGATACACACACTGGACTGAAACGGAAGTGTCATTCCTGTTCTGCCTTCCCTCAAGTAGCAGCATCAGAATAAATTATGCAAAACAGTAAAAACAGCAGAGTAACTACTACACTGTGGGAAAGAAGAAATGCAAATATGCTTAAACAAACCAGGATGCAAAATCCAAGTGTTATCTTCCAATGAATTTAGGAATCATTTTTTGATCTGATTATGCATGCAGCCTTAAAAAGAATGAAAAATAAGGCCCACCACCACACCCAGCTCCTGGCGAAGCACAACTTGTGTGTTCAGACCCAGAAATCTCCCCCCTAATTCACGCTTGACTCAAATTTTGGTTTGGTTTATGGCAGAATTTAGGCCACAACTTTATTGATTACAGAAAGTGATTGGTTGCATAGGCTCTGGTTTGACTAGCTCCCTGCCATGCAAGTAGCGCTGACCAAGGGTTCCAGCATAGGTCAGCCAAGGGTGAACACCTGGATAAGCGGAAAGCCGGGAACAGGCTATCTCTGCCACCCAAATGTCCCCCTGGACTCAGGCATGGGCACAACCCCCTCTCAGGGGTTGGCCAAACCATTGAGTCCCTGGATTCCTTTAACAGAATACCCTTCACATAGGGATGGCGAGAGCATTCTCCAATCCCTATCACCTGAACCAGAGCCTATCCGCAACCTTACAAGTTGTGACAATTTGCTACATGGCAGGTGAAACCCAAATGGCAACAGCCAATCAGCCAAGTGGGGAAAATTCCTGCCATGCCCCTGTCCCAACAACAGACGACGGCATAGCAAGGTCAATCGCAAAATGCCCTAAAAGTAGGGAGAGGTGGGCAGGTGTTCCGAATGCACGCGCCGAAAGAGGAAGCTTTGGGTCACGTGCATGGGCATAAATAGGTCCCTTGAACCGTTTGGACTGCGTCCCATTGGCCAGATTGTACAGTGGTGGCTCGCAAGACGAAATTAATTCGTTCCGCAAGTTTTTTCTTCTTGCGAGTTTTTCGTCTTGCGAAGCACGGTTTCCCATAGGAATGCATTGAAAATCAATTAATGCGTTCCTATGGAGACCGCTTGCCAGGCTGGCTGTGCGGAGAAGGGCTTTTCTCCCCACCGCAAGCCTTCAGGACAGGTACGGGAACAGAGGGGAAGGCACGCGGCGCTTCTCCTCTGTTCCCGGGGCTTGCGGTGGGAGGAGGGTTTTTCCTCCCCACGCCAACATTCAGAACAGCATTCTGAAAGTTGGTGGTGGGAAGGAAAACCCTCCTCCCACCGCAAGTCTTCAGGACAGCCATCCGAAGGCTGGCGCGGGGAGAAGGCCTCTCCGCCCCACCACCAGCCTTCGGAGCAGCCATCCCAAGGCTGGCGGCCGGAGCAGGTCTCTCTGCCCCACCACCAGCCTTCGGAGCAGCCATCCCAAGGCTGGCGGCCGGAGCAGGTCTCTCCGCCCCACCGCCAGCCTTCGGAGCAGCCTTCCGAAGGCTGGCGGCGGGAGGAAGTCTCTCCGCCCCACCGGCAGCCTTCGGAGGAGGTCCGAGGACAGTGGGGAAGACGCGCTGTGCTTCCCTCTGTCCCGGAGATTTCCCTATGGGCTTTCGTCTTGCGAAGGAAGCCCATAGGGAAATTCGTTTTGCGAAGCGCCTCCAAAACGGAAAACCCTTTCGTCTACCGGGTTTTCCGTCTTGCGAGGCGTTCATCTTGCGGGGCACCTGTACCCAACTTCGAGGTACCTACCAATCGGGTGTTGTGGCTGTCCAATCATACCCACCCGCAACACAGGGTGTTGGTTTTCCAGGTCTCACTGCAATACTCTTTAAGGGAGGACCCGATTTCTGTGCAGAAACAGGCAAGCAAATGGTAACTCGGGCTGGACCTGAGTTGTCTGTTTGTCCCTGTGCTGGCGTCTCTGTGACCTAGGCAACGAAGGTGACAGCAGCATCTATGAACTGGACTGAGCACCTGCCTTCTCCTGAGACAATGGGCTGGGGTGTGCCCTGGCAATGCTGAGGAGCGGTGCTGAGATGGGAGAAGAGGTGAAGAGAGAAACAGGAGCTGGGGTGAAGTGGGTGAGCAGAGCAGAGTGCTGGGTGACTACCCTGGGATCTGACTCACCCGTATCTCTCTGTGACGCACCCCATCCCCAACCCACAGAGCCCCTCTCCAGGGTCATCAGCCGTTTCAGGCTCGAGAAACTGTTGACCTTTCTGGCTTCAGATATATATATTCCATTCAAATGAGGGGAGTTCACAGTAAAATCCTATGCATGTTCACTCAGAAGAAAGTCCCACTGTGCTCAGTTGGGCTTAGTTTTTTCCTACGTGTGTTTAGCGTTACCGCCTAAATTATGTGTTCAGCATTCTTCATGTCTGCTAGTCATTTCCACTCTGCTCAGTCTCAGTCTCTCTCTCTCTCTCTCCCCCCCCCCCACCCTGCCAAGCCTTGAACAAGGGCATTTATTCTTCTTTCATTAGAAAAAGCTCAGGGTCTCCAATAGCTTTAACATTTGCCTGACCCTAAAGAAGTTCTCAATCAATAAACAGATTATCTTCTTCTATGGTCAAGAACTGTGTGTACCTCATTCTTTGAGATGACCTTTCAATAAGGAAGTGGTTGAAGGAGAAAAATGTTCAGCAATGTTTACAGAACCCATGTCCTGGAAGCTTTTTCTTTTTAATCCACTGCTTCTTTGAGCAAACTGATCCTTCTAATTTAAAGAGATTCTTCATCAGCCCAGTTAGACACTGCTATCAACACAGTTTTTAATCCACCTCAAGTGATTTTGGATTATGATTTTGTAAGCAAAGTTTCTCATAGGCTACTGAATCCCTTGCACTCCAATAAAGCTCTAATAACAAAATAGAGGTTTCGTAGGGTTTTAAAGTATCCCAGTCAGCCATTTTTCTATATAAAGATAAAATCTAATTTTATTTAATAACAAAATGGGATGCAGGCATTAACACTGATTGGCTCCAAATATTTCATTGCTTGTCCTTTCCACATTATCTGCTACTTTTATCATTAATCACTGTGCCTGTTTTTTCACTGTGTCTTCCTTTTCTCTCACTGTGGAGTAATGTTTCTTTTCTTTCTTTACCCCAAGCACAGAACCTTAAGAGTCATCTTCAACACCTCTTTCTTTTTCTTCTTTTCTTCAGACTTTCCATACCTACTTTTTAAACATTACAAGTTCTTTCTTTCCTCAACGTTTGATTATTGCAATTCTCCCCTGCCCTAGTTCGGTTTTTTTCTCTGCTTCATTACTGTTCAGATGCTACCAATGTGAAAGGCTCATTAATGGCGCTCCCGACACACAGTTCAGCAACGGGTTTTCTATTAATCCAAGTGAAGAGAGGACTGGGAGAATCAAAACCAAACTCCATTCTTAATTCTACTACTCGGTTGGGTTTTTCTGAATCTCATTTTGATCACATTGATCATTTTATTGCACGTCCTACATTTGCTTCTCCCACCGAGACCATATAACACCGGTCTTGAAAGACCTACATTGGCTCCCAGTACGTTTCCGAGCACAATTCAAAGTGTTGGTGCTGACCTTTAAAGCCCTAAACGGCCTCGGTCCAGTATACCTGAAGGAGCGTCTCCACCCCCATCGTTCTACTGAGGTCCAGCACCAAGGGCCTTCTGGCGGTTCCCTCACTGCGAGAAGCCAAGTTACAGGGAACCAGGCAGAGGGCCTTTTCGGTAGTGGCGCCCTCCTTGTGGAATGCCTCCCACCAGATGTCAAAGAGAACAACAACTACCAGACTTTTAGAAGACATCTGAAGGCAGCCCTGTTCAGGGATGCTTTTAATGTTTGATGTATCATAGTATTTTAATATTCTTTTGGAAGCCGCCCAGAGTGGCTGGGGAGGCCCAGCCAGATGGGCGGGGTATAAATAATAAATTATTATTATTATTATTATTATTATTAGCTTGCTGGCTTCTATTTAACCTTGTACAGAATCTAGTTTTGAGGCAGTTTTGATTATTATAACTATCGTTCAATCACCTTTTTCAGGAATTACCTTGTCTGTAGAATCATTTTTAAATATAAAACACCAAATGTCTCTTGTTATTAGTAACTTGAGAATGAAAATCATTTGAAAGGAAACAAGTTCTGTTTGCTTATCTGCCCATGAGTGCGTTACATTTTTTTAAAAAAGTCCCAAGGAGTTTTTAACAATATTGCTTAAAAATGAAAGTTGTATGTAATGAGAAGGGAGTTTTTCCTCTCTTCTCCTGAACCTTAAGAATTAATTTTCAGGTGGATGATAAAATCAATCCAGTAGCCAGCATTTAGAAGTCCACAAACATGAATTCAATAACTGTGTTTTTCTCATGAAACTGGTCCAGGGAAGTAATATTGACTCTGGAAATGAAGGTCCCATTTAGCTATCATTAATAAAAGCTACTACAGAGGTATCTCTGGTTACGTACTTAATTCGTTCCGGACGTCCGTTCTTAACCTGAAACTGTTCTTAACCTGAAGCACCACTTTAGCTAATGGGGCCTGCTGCTGCTGCCACCACGCCGCCAGAGCACGATTTCTGTTCTCATCCTGAAGCAAAGTTCTTAACCCAAGGTACTATTTCTGGGTTAGCAGAGTCTGTAACCTGAAGCGTATGTAACATGAAGCGTATGTAACCCGAGGTACCACTGTACTTATGTTTTTTAAAGCCAGCTAAGTTAGTGGCCTTTGTAACATATTGTGTGTCAAGGTCCCCAGGGCCACCCCAATAACTCACACATCACACAGAATTTTTTGTTTAAGATTTTTGGCATAATCTTGGCCACAACTTTATTAACATACAAACTTGTGAGTGGTTGCTTAGGCATTGGTTGCAACTATCTGCCCCCACCATGGGGGACAGACTGACATTCCGCACGATGCGAAAGTCAGAATAGGGGAATACACTTGGGGGTAGCGACGGAGCAGGGAACCTGCCCCCACCCCAAATGCAACCAGGAGCTCATTTGCTATGGCCTGAGCCCCTTTGAGCAATAGTTAGCCCCCAATTCCTTTAACGGAATCCCTTGCAGCAGCAGCATTAGAGGGGCAGGCACTCAACCTACCAAGGGCAGGCACTCAACCACTGCCCCTCAACCAACCAAACCATAAACCAATGCCTAACCGCAACCTTACAAGTTGTGACTATTTGCTACGCAGTAAGCAAAAACCAAATGGCCCCAGCCAATCAGCCAGATGGACAAAATTCCTACCGGGCCCCTGCACCAAGAGCAGACGACCCCATGACAGGCATAGCAAGGTCAAAGCGAACAACCGTAATTCTAAGGAGGGGGGAACGGGCAATCCGATGCACGGTCGAAAAGAGGAAGCCCTAGCCTCGTGCAAGGAGTTTTAGCATTTCTGGCTGTCAATCAACAAATGGCAACATTAACTTCTTCCCAACAACAAGGGAAGCCCCAATCGCATCAGTGGCCAACGATCAATTAGCCCGCCCCCAACTTTGGAGTGTCCTGGCGGCCCCCACCGCAACACGTGCTCTCCATGAAGGAGAACACGCTTTGTGGGAATGGATCTCATGGTCAAAGAGTAAATCTTGAAAACATCTTGCCATTATTTTGAAGTAACATGCAATTCATATGAACAAGCAACTCTCTGAATGCAACCAACTGGAGGTGATCCAGCATGCCAAGTCAGTGTGTGAGTTTGTGTGCACACAGAGAGGACTTTTTCTATGTGATAGAACTCACAGACCCCTGAAGTGTCCCTATTTTCCAGGGACTGTCTTGGATTTACAGAAGCCTTCCCGGTTTCTGATTTGATCCTGGAATGTCTTGCTTTTCCTTAGGACGTCCCTATTTTCATCAGAGAAATGTCAGTGCATGTGCAACTCACGAGCAAAAGGAGATAACTAATCATACAACCTTTAGAAGACATCTGAAGGCAGCCCTGCCTAGGGAAGTTTTTTTAATGTTTAATGCTTTATTATGTATGTTGAAAGTTGCCCAGAGTGGCTGGGGCAACCCAGTCAGTTGGGCGGGGTATAATATTATTATTATTATTATTTTGGAAAAGGGCATCCTTATTTTCATTGGTGAAATGTTGGAGAGTAGGAACTCACTGATGTGGAGTACCATCACCATTTCTTTTGCTATCCATGGCAGCCATTTTGTGTTGGTACCCACAGAACTTCTATCAATGTATAAGTACTGGCACCTCATTTATTTATTTTTTAAGCACTGTGTGTATACTCAGAAACACCTGAGCTACTCACCTGAGCTACTTACAAAGCAATCTCTCTCTCTCTCTCTTTCGTGTGTGTGTGTGTGTGTGTGTGTGTGTAGAAGGGGAGTTTGTTATCACTAATGGCTTATACATTACAAGGAAGTAAGGAACAAAGCTAGGCAGAGGTCATTTTGATGTACTTTATAGAAGTAAAGGTATCATCATAAGCTAAATGAAATATACTCAGTCGCAAAGCGATTTCATGCTCTTTATTCAGCTCATAGTGGTGAGGAGGAGTGAATGAATGTCCCCTCAAAGTATCTGCTTTATATACATTATTTACACAATGGGCTGCACATGATTGGCTAATTCTGGAATTCTACTGTAAGCCAATCAGGTTGTGGATTCACTTACATCTGGAGCATGATTGGGTGGTTCCTGCCAACCAATCATACTGCTGCATTGTTCTAGGACCAATCAGACTGCTGCAATTTGGATCCTATTGTTCTAGGACCAATCAGACTGCTGCAGTTTGGATCCTATTCAACTCAGTACATAACACTAAACTACTGACAATTTTTTGTCTTTAATGTTACCTCCAAAATTGGCACCTGAGGCAGGATGCCTAACCTGATAGATGGTACTAAAACAAGTACAATGAGGTTATGCAGCAACACATAAAGTGGTACTTGTGTATCCCAACAGCAGTGAAATTTGTTAAGCTCTAGGAGGCCACCTGCATAATTTCACCCAGTCTAATTTTTAAATGATATATACCGGTATATATTTTTCAAATGGCTAATTTCATAACGGGTGTATAAAGTTAAACAAAGAACTGGCATTATTTCTTCCCCACCCCCTTTTGCAAGTACTGAATGAAGTGAATCTCCCCCCCCCCCAAGCCTCCGAGCTATTCAAAAGCACACTGTGTTCCTTGTTTCTTCGCAGGGGTTGAAATGAGGTTCAGAATGCTCATTAAAAGTACTTCAGATTGAATTTCATAGTCCACAATTTCTGCAGAGCAGCATAATAGTACCATTCAGATTAGTTTAGCTATGCAGCAAACACTGCGTAATGAGGTATTGGCAAACTCCACCCCTCCCCACTCCTGCCCCCAAGATGTGCCTCCAAAATTGGAAAGGAGAATAGGTCCAGTTTTACCACCATGCATTCATTTTATAGACAGTTTGTGACTTGACAGCATGCTCACAAATAATCTCTGCAGGTTTTGGCGTTAACCTTTCTCCCCTCTAATGCCTGAGTTTTTCCTTTATTCAATTTTATTATCAAACTACCCTTTACAGAATTCATCAATACATAACACTAATCAAATTATCAATGGAAGTAGTAGGGCATTTACAGTCATATAGTTCTATAGCTACAGACAGACACTGTGCAGATAACCTGACAGCCACTGAAAGCAGCTGCCGCCATGTGACTCCTGCTCCTCTCTCTCCCCTCCAGGGTTAACAACCAATAAGTAAATAAGTACCATGATACGATGTCCCTGCCTGTTGATATCAGGCAGGTGCCTTTTACCGTTTCGTTTTGACGCCTGCTGAAGACATTCTTATTTAGCCAAGCCTATCCAGATATTTAGGGACACAGGTGGCGCTGTGAGTAAAACCTCAGCGCCTAGGACTTGCCGATCGTATGGTGAGCTCCTGTCGTTCGGTCCCAGCTCCTGCCCACCTAGCAGTTCGAAAGCACTCTTAAGGGCAAGTAGATAAATAGGTACCGCTTTATAGCGGGAAGGTAAATGGCATATCCGTGTGCTGTGCTGGTGCAGGCTCACCAGAGCAGCTTTGTCACGCTGGTCACGTGACCCGGAAGTGTCTCCGGACAGCGCTGGCCCCCGGCCTCTTAAGCGAGATGGGCGCGCAACCCCAGAGGCTCTGTGGTTTAACCCCAGAGTTGGTCACGACTGGCCCAGATATTGGGACACAGGTGGTGCTGTGGGTTATACCACAGAGCCTAGGACTTGCTGATCAGAAGGTCGGCGGTTCAAATCCCTGCGACGGGGTGAGCTCCCATTGCTCAGTCCCTGCTCCTGCCAACCTAGCAGTTTGAAAGCACGTCAAAGTGCAAGTAGATAAATAGGTACCGCTCCAGCGGGAAGGTAAACGGTGTTTCCATGTGCTGCTCTGGTTCGCCAGAAGCGGCTTAGTCATGCTGGCCACATGACCTGGAAGCTGTACGCCGGCTCCCTCGGCCAATAAAGCGAGATGAGTGCCACAACCCCAGAGTCGGTCACGACTGGACCTAATGGTCAGGGGTCCCTTTGCCTTTGCCTACCCAGATATTTAGAAAGCTTGTATGAGTTTGTGTGCTTTTAATCAGCTTCACCTGTTACTCCTTATTTGAATCAGCAAGCGTATGCATTGGTAATCTCAACGCTGGACTACTGCAATGTGCTTTACATGGGGCTGCCCTTAGGCCCAGCCTGGAAGCTCCAGTTGGTGCAGAATGCAGCAGCTAGACTACTGATGGGCTCAAACATCTGGTGGTATATGACATCTCTGCACTCGCTGCTCATATACTACTGGGTCAGGCTCAAGGTTTTTATATTAATATAAAAGGCCCTGAACAATTTGGGTCCAGGATACCTTAAAGCATGGGTTGGCAAACTAAGGCCCGCGGGCCAGATCAGGCCCAATTGCCTTCTAAATCTGGCCCGTGGACGGTCCGGGAATCGCTGTGTGGATTCCCAGCACACACGTTCTTTCTCTCTCCCTCACATGGCACTGACGTCGCCTCCTCCCTCCATCCTCCTGGTTTCTCCCTGGCCTGCCTAGAGGAGGAAGGGGGCTGGGCTTTGTTGGTGCCAGCCCCTCTCCAGAGCCCTTTCGCGCACCACTCATCGTCCCGCCGCCAGCCCCTGCCACTTGCAAGACACAGGAGCCGCGGTTGGCTGAGCGCCCCTCTCGAGCGGTCGCCATTTAAAGCAGCCCCTTTCCGGAGCCCTTTCGCATGCCACTCATCGTCCCTCGTTCATATTTTCCCCCCAGAAGCCAACTTGGCTTCAAGGAGATGTGAGCTGCTTAGTGTTGCTGATCCCAAACTACAGAGTACTCTTCCAGCAGAAATTCACCAGCCATCTTCACTACTAACTTTCAGGCATCTCTTGATGAACTTTTAACACAGCAAGGTCTATGCAGTTGTTTATATTAATAAAACAGAGCAGTGGTTCCCTTAGAAAAACATGTCTCTGCGCACTAAAAAATGCATTCCTTTGTGATTAAAATAATTGCTTTTGTTTCACAGTGTTATTTTTAAAATGATTGTTAAATTATATTACCTGTTTTACAAACTCTTTTCTTCATTCGGATGAAATTAAGGGGTAAAAGGATCTGACAGCAGAACACACACTGCGAATTAATCAAATTATTTCTGACCTTTCCCCACACACATGAGTTTCATATGCCTGGAATTAAACTTTGAGAAATGACCTTTTACAGACTGCAGGCTGCTGAACAAGAACTCAAACTTAGAATCTGGGTTTAAAAAGAAATAAAATGAAGAGTTGGCTAAAAAAAAGTTTTCCTCATGGAGGCTCACAACTGGCAATTAAAAACAAACAAACTGGGCGGTACTAAGGATGCAATAATCCAAATAATTTCAGATGGCAGAGAATTAAGCAGTTGATTGATTTCTTTGCAGGCTACTACAGTGGTACCTCGGGTTACATATGCTTCAGGTTACATACACTTCAGGTTACAGACTCCGCTAACCCAGAAATATTACCTCAGGTTAAGAACTTTGCTTCAGGATGAGAACAGAAATCGTGCTCCGGCGGCATGGCGGCAGCAGGAGGCCCCATTAGCTAAAGTGGTGCTTCAGGTTAAGAACAGTTTCATGTTAAGAACGGACCTCCAGAACCAATTAAGTACTTAACCCGAGGTACCACTGTACAGTTAAACTGTGTGTTTTAATGGCAGTCCCAAGTCTAGAAACCCAGCTTGCCATTTGACAGCAGCAAAGCAGTGTGAGGGGGACACAGTTTGGAATGAAGGAGTGCCAGGAAAGAAGGGGGAACCTTTATCATTTTCCGCCTAATGCTTTACCCTATGGAACCCCTTCCCCCAGCAAGAATTGGGGACGAGGCTTTCCTCAGAAAAGCAGCTGGGGTGAGGAGTTTAAGAGGGAAAAAACTGGGCAGAGGAAAGGATCTCCAGTGCAAATTTTGCTTCTTTCCTTTTCCCTGCAACTTTGCAAATGATTGCTGCCTAAACAGAGACAAGAGGCATGATGCCGCTTGCTTGCCAGGCTTAACAACTACTATTGCTGCTAATGCTCCTACAATTCAATGCAGAGAAATCTCTTTCCCCTATAAGGCCTAGCAGGTTCCTTCCATGCATACTAAAACACTGAGGCACGAAAGATATTTCATACCGAAAGGATGAGTTGCCGAAATAGTTTTCACAACACACTCCCATATAAAAACCAAGGAATCAGAAGGGAGGATTGCCACCCGCCCAGTGCTTCACATCTTGTTGGCATCTCGAGACACACTGTTTGTCTCGAAGCACAATGGAAGAGACACACCTCCCAGCGGCTATATCTCCTGTGGTCACTGTTGTGGATGCTTCACATATTTTGGGAATAAACCCAACACTGGGTACTGAGGTCTGATAATAAAATACTGGGGGGCCCCACCCATGAGACCCTCTGAGGGACAGACAATTTTCACTTCACCTTGCAAGCTCCTGTATCTACTGAAATTCTGTTCTTGAGGCTGGGGGACACTGGAACAGTGTGGAAAGTAGCGGGGGGGGGGGCTACAAAGGGAAGAGAGAGTCAGCAAAATTTGCCTACTTCCTCCTTTCTTCAGTGGGAGCTTACACTGAATTTTAGTCTTTTCTGTGAATGAAAGGATCTTGTGGTCAGGGCTGATGGAATCTGGAGTCCATGCGTAGGCAAACTAAGGCCCAGAGGCCGGATCTGGCCCAATCGCCTTCTAAATCTGGCCCGCGGATGGTCTGGGAATCAGCGTTTTTTTACATGAGTAGAATGTGCCCTTTTAGTTAAAATGCATCTCTGGCTTATTTGTGGGGCCTGCCTGGTGTTTTTACATGAGTAGATTGTGTGCTTTTATTTAAAATGCATCTCTGGGTTATTTGTGGGGCATAGGAATTCGTTTAAATATTTTTTTCCTAGTCCGGCCCCCCACAAGGTCTGCGGGACAGTGGACCGGCCCCCTGCTGAAAAAATTTGCTGACCCCTGCGTCTAACAACAGCTGTGGGGACATTTGTTCTCCATCTCTACCCTAGGGCTTATGAAATAATAATGAATGATTGTTAACAGTCTCATGGAGTATGTTCCTGCAGGGTTTTCCAGCTGTTAGGGAATATGGGGGAGTGGGGAAGTGGTTGCTGCTGCGAAAGGGAAGTTAAAATGTCCCCCTGTGGATGCTAGCTTAGATTCTGGTCCCAGAGCCTAGGTACTCAATCTCTTCACCAGCTCTATAGAATCCTCAAAATAGCTACCTGTCTACCGGCCTAACACAAAAATGTGGGCAGCTTGAAAGCTTATAAACTATTTCAGGAACAGGGTTATCTTATGCCCCTTGCACAGACCTGGCAATTGCTCTTTGTTGTGTTGGATGAAGTAGAATCTAGCTTGTGATACAAATCACGGTGCGTTGTGATGCCTTTGGCATTCTTACTAGAGAGGAGAAGTGCTGACTGCATCCAGATGTTGCACTGTGGAATGCTGCTGTCAGGATTCCCCCACCCCTCCATTTCCCCAAATTCAGTCTATGGCCACTGAGCCTGCTCAGTCCATACTAGACTGGTTGTTTTATTTTGTTTTGTTTTTTTGGATCCTCCTTTACTCCAAACTTCCCCCAGAGTCTGCTGAAACCTCCCCAGTGTTTGTTTTGGCTAAATAGCAATTGCATTCACAGTCTGAACAATGCAAAGGAAGAAAAATGTGAGGCTGCCCAAGTATTCCATTGATTAAAATATTTCATCCATTTCCTTTTGTTTTGCTACTGTGGACCTTTTAATGATTTGAAATGAAGAGCGCTTGGAAGTAGAAAGAACACCCATGGGTAATAATATCAAAATAGCAAAAATACTCTGCTAAGAGTTGTGCATTTTAGCAGAGGGCACTCACAATTATCTATACAGAATATTCCTAGGATTCCCTTTGAATTCTTCACATGAAAGTGCACTGACAACAGTGGAAACCGAAGTTCAGAATAAGTAAATTAACTGTAGATTTGGCATCACATCTACCCAGCTGTCACTAAGTAGCAGTGTATGTTTCCCCATTCTTCTTCATCAAGAAAGGATCTGATTACAAGATAAAGGACTGTGTCTTTACTCCTATCTTGCCTACAATCTTCTGTCAGTTATATCAAGATAGTTTTGCAAATGATTGCTAACATCTCATTTCACACAAGATATAAATAGTCAAGTCAATACCCGAGGAGTCTCTGTTATCCACCTACTTATATAAAACTGAAGCTATGCAAGACAGACTTGATAACCTGACAAAAACAGCAGTGTGTTTTGTGGTACCTTAAAGGCTAACAAATTTATAATTCCAAAAGTGTTCATGGACCAGAGTCCCCATTTATCAGACTTTAGTCCACAAACATTTATGCCAGTGTACATTTAAGGTGCCCCACAAGACTCTTTGCTAGTTTTGATGCAACATAACATAGCTGCCTCTCTGGAAATTGAAAACAGGGGTTTATTTTGTAAAAAACAACAACAAACCCACATAAACAGAAAACAAAAGTACGGTAACTGGCAATGCTGTGAGTTATCAAGCAGAAAGTTTTCAGGTCTCTATATTTTCTGTAAAGTTCAAGATTGTTCCACAATATAGGGCCAATACAGACTACCCAATATATGTTGAAGAACATCTGTTAAGTTTCTTGTTTTCCTGGCTTTTAGCAATTGTTTCGTCTTCCCTCCAGCTTACACAGTTTCAAGGCATTACAGGGTATTCTACGGAATGAACAATCTCAATAGCCTCTTTTATATCAAACATTACTCCCCGCCACAGCAGCCTCAGTGCAAGGGGATCACACTTTCAAGTCCTTCCAAAATGAAAGGCAACATAGTTAAATTGGTGGTTGTGTTTTGCTCTTTCCTACTACATTTGAAAATTCCCATACATTGCATTTCATGTGTTCAAAATTATTTAGTTAGTTAGTTAGTTAGTTAGTTAGTTAGTTAGTTAGTTAGTTTATGCAGCCCAGTCTCTGTGGCTCAGTGCAGCTTGTAATATAAAACCACTGGATAGAATACTTGGTTAAAGAACAACCAAAATCACTAAAAACTTATTTCCAGTTAACGGATTACCCATGATCGCTGGGAAGACAGCCCAGACATTTCTTCTAACACTTCAAAAAGACGCTCAGGCTTTGGCAGGAAAAAGATTGCCATAGTTCAGGGGTGATCACAACAAGCATCATTCACAAGCCCTTACTGTATGAACTTTGCACAGAGGTTGGTTAAAAAGCGAAAGCAAAGAATGAAGTAACACTTTCTAAGGTACCAACGGTCTATTTAGACTTAAATCGTAGATTGCGAAAATACTGAGGAAACAAACCCCCAAGGAAATCTGCAGCATAATTTATAGGGAAGTAATAAAACATATGCACATCTCTGGCAAAGCGAAAGCCATGTATCCACATGAAGAAATGGCATAAGGCACACACACCACACAAATACTCCTGTGAGGAACTAGCAAATAGCAGCCCACACACAAAATCTGGTGCACAGCCCAAGGACGGATTCAACTTTTCAGCACTGAGAAATAGTCAACACCAGATAGGAGAGAGAGGAGAAAATAAGAAGAGGTGCTTATGTGGTTGCTAGGATACTATGGAAGCCATCCTCTGTTGCTCTCCTTGATCCCTCCTTGATCCCTCCTATCCATAATTACTATTTCTCAGCTATCATGAAGGTAAGCTGAAAAGTTACATCGCTGAAGATGATACCTCTTAAAGGAGAAATGGTGGGAAGAGCCGCAAAGCAACTTCTCTGCTACCACTTCTCCTCAGTAGCTGGCAGTCTCCCGCAGGTCAGAAACCAACACTAAACTAGGCATGTCTCAATCTTTCTCTGTAATGCTACTTCTGTGTAAAGTGGCGATTAAAAAAATTCCTCTGGAAATACTAGGAAATTACAGTTGATTGGTTTTTTTTTAACCATCATTCACTTCTTACTCAACCTAAATGGGTCCAGTTCCAATCTGAGTGGAATGCTAAAATACAACTGGGTGACTGATTAGGCAGTCAGCAATGCTTGTAAAATGCTCGTAAATGCTGTCCACAAAAAGCAGAATCCCCATAATGTCTGTATGGTAAAGTGGCCTGAAATCTGCCCAAAACGCTCGGGGATTCTTGAACACCACAAAAGATGCTCAAATAAAATGCATATCGCAGAACAGGATATGAACCGCTAAGTCCAAGAGGATGTCAGGGGCAGTTAATGAGCAGAGTCAAAAAAGCTATCAGAGGCAAGAAGTCTTCTTTCAGATAATGGAAGTATTGCCAAAATGAGGGGAACAAAAAGGAACACTGCAAGACTTTGAAGAGTGTATTGTTAACAACACTAACAAGTGTTTGCTAAACACACCATCACCAATGAAATAAATACTTTAAAAGCAGGAAATGAGTTAAGAGTGAAGGGACCATTGGACAACAAAGATGTCAAAAGTGTGCTAAAGCAAGATCAGCAGATTGCAGAAGAGTTGTCTTCACAGCAGAATATGTAGGGCAGATTAACTGTGCCTTTGACCAACATTTTCAGGAAGAGCATCTGAAGAATTGTGGCAAATAATGGTGACAAGAAATGAAGCTGCATCCCAGCTGGGGCTGATGGAAAAACATCTGGAGGGCACCAGAATGGGGAAGGTTATTCTATGCCTTGCCAAAAATAAAAGTGAATAAAACACCAAGTCCAGATGGTATCCACCTGAATGTTTTTTAAAGTGCTGATCGTCCAACAAAAATAACTTGTCCCTAAAGTTGGCTTCCAAGCCTCAGGACTGAAAGGGGTCCAGTGTAATATCAATTTTTAAAAAAGGAATCTGGTGGCTCCAGTAAATTATAGATCAGTTAGTTTAACATCTGTTACTGGAAAGCTTGTGATACAGAACTGGGAGGTAGAACCTTTGGCCCTGCAGATGTTGCTGGACTCCCATTCCCATCAGCCTCAGCTAGCATAGCCAATGGCCAGGAATTATTAGAGCTGTGTTTCCCATCCCCCAAACAGAAAAGCAAGTCTTACTGAGAAAGAACCAATATGGCAGCTGCAAAGACAAGTCCTGTCTTAACTAGCCTTACCATATTATTCTGAGCTGTATCAACAAGCATGTGCTTGGGTGAGCCAGTCAACACTGTATATCTGGACTTCCTTAAATCTTTTGGCAAAGACTCCTCCTGAGAAAACTTGGCAATCATGTGATATTGTTTCCCAAACTTGGGTCTCCAGCTGTTTTTGGACTATAATTCCCAGCATCCCTGACCACTGGCTCTGGAAGCTAGGGATGATGGGAGGTTGTAGTCCAAAAACTGGCGGAGACACAAGTTTGGGAAATATTATGATAAAGGATGGGTCCTCTTATGGATCGGCAACTGATTACATAACAGGAAATGTACAGCAGGAATAAATAGAAAGGTATAAGGAGTAGAGTCATGTATCCCATTGATCTGCCTATTTGGATGGCTTTAAAAGAGGATTAGCAAGGGATATTAGCTGTGATGGCTATGTACTATCCTCCAGTTTTGCCAGGTGGTGAGCATCACAAGTGGGCAGAGTGCTTTGAGCTCAGGCCCTGCTGATGGCCTTCCCAAGAGGCACCTGGTTGGCCACTGTGAGAAGAGGGTTCTGGACCAGATGGGCTTTTCGTTTGATACAGCAGGGATTGTGTTCATGTAAATCACACAAAAATCAATGCAGCCAATAAAGCATCAACAAAATAGTAACGCATGGAATGGTGAGACTTCCTTGGACTATGTCTAGTGGCTTCTAACTATTTCAAAGTTCTACAGAGTCCTTTCTTACGACATCACCATCTGGCAATTCTCTTTGCGGAGAATGGAGTTGATAACAGAATATAGTACTATGTCAGAGAGGAGGGGAGGTTCGCTCTTAAGAGGAAGAAACAGGGTAACTAAGACGTTGGCCACACATTAAATACAAACGAAGGATGGCTCAAAACACGTCAGTAGTATTTCAAAAAGCAAACAGATACCTATTTAGAGTGAGTGCTGCTGCCAGGATGTTTTCTTTAAAAAATAAAACCAGGAAGGGGAAAAACAACTTGCTTAGAAAACACACACCTACATACAAAATATTTATACAAAGCTCTTATTACAGTCTCCCAAGGCAGAACAATAGAACCACTATATCCATAGCCAGCTTACTTGGTGGCCCACAGTGGTCATATTTTCATAACCAGCACTTTTCAACATCTCTATAATACACATATTGCTTTTCTTTCCTGCTGAAGGGAGGTGTTGGAGATAAGAGGCTAATAAAACTGACAGGTAGGATGTGTTAGAATGGTATAAATTATGCCTTACATCTAGAATCCTGAAGTATGTTTTTCTTTGCTTATCTGGACTGCCAGCTGAAGTTTTGCCAAGTTCACAAACTTGACTTTAAGAACATTGTGCCACAAAACTACCATAGAAGAGTGGCAGTTTGTTGGTTCTCTTCTTCCCAGAACCAAACAACATTCCTTCCTTACCTCAGACCTTTTCTTTGGAAGGCATTTCACATTAAGCCTCTCTTCAGGGAAACTGAACTTGTGAGCTATACAAACAGAGCCCAGTTAAGCTTTCAGTCAACTAATGAAATGCCACAAAATTGGCAGAATGTTAGAACACTGCTTGGATTTAGCTGATGTAAATGGATTGCAGTTTACCTTTGATGTTTGCCTGGCTAATTCTTGAAGAAAATACAGAGCTATAATGTAATCCAGTGGATGCTTTTGTTCCTCAGAGCCCTAAAGGTGTGTGCAATTGTACTATTAAATCACACCTTTAGTTTGGATCCTGTAAGCAAGCTATGCTGAGATCATGCAGCTTAGCGAGGAGCCTGTTATCCAAATCTTGGTAATCTGAAATTCTTTGTAATCCAAATCTGTTGATTTAGAAGTTGTTGTAGATCTGGAAGTCGTTGCATTCAGTCTGCAAAGAAGCAAGTAGTTCCTTCCTAAAGTCCATTCTACAATTGTATACTAACTAAGTTAGGCAGCACCTCTTAGCCAGCCTGTGCTCTATTTACAAAATCAGTTTCCTTTACGGTTCCAACACTTGAATTCACTCCAGTCTTAGATTTGATTACATGTTCAAGGAGAAAATTAGAAGTTGAACAGAGCAATAGTGAATCAATAAGCGCTGGCAAGATTAGGATTATGAATTAACCTCTTTTTCATCCTATGATAATACTGATCATGGAAGCTATAGCAAAGTCACCATTGGCGAGACAAGTCTACAGTTCCACAGAGAAACGTAGTAACCTCTAAATTACCCCCAAATCAGTCAACGGACAGAAGTTAACTGTAATATCTTGCAATCTCTTATTTGTATAAAGTAAGGGTTTGTTATATCGGAACAACACGAGTGAACCAAATCTGGACTAAGAAACCCATAAGCAAGGCATTATTGTATAACACACCCACCCCACTTGATTGTGCAAACTTAATAGTTCACTTCAGTCTATCAATGGAATGACACAGGCACACATTTGGGGGGGGCAGTTACCTGGGATCGCTCTCTTGAGCACCTGAACAAAATATTGTGCCACCTCTGCTCTGCCTAGAGTCTATCATGTGTAGCAGCTCTTAGTGACACTTCAGCAGATTGAGCTGGTTAAGTCTTTCAGTTTAACCAATAAATTTTGCATAACTTGCTGCATAGACAAACAATAGGTGCTAACAGAAGCACGGGAGGTAAAAGTCCCAGAAGGATGGATAAGCTTGAAGCAAGACATCCCTTTTTTATCCTTGGCTTCAACCATTATTCCAAGATAAGTGGAAGAGGCAGCATGATATTTTCAATGGCAAGTGGTGTCACAAGAGAACAGATTGTCTGTTGTTTTATGAAAACTGAATCTTTAAGTAAATGAGATAATTAGCATCACAATCCTACACATGTCGACGCAAAGGCAAGCCCTACTGAGTGCAATGGGCTTACATCCAAGAAGATTGTGCCTAAATTATTACACATGACTTAGTACAATTTCAACATCATCATGAACTATTTGTCATTTTTAAAAAATGATACACATGCTTGTATGGGGGCAAGGCTTGTGCAGGCAACCCAGCACCTGCTTTCAAACATTGTGTGTTCAGACAAATACCTGATTATGACTAGGGTAAAAAAAAAATCACATAGATCACATAAAACAAGCTAGCACAGGTGTTTCCCAACTATGGTCAATGGACGACAAGTGGTCTTTGAGCTTCATTCAGGTGGTCTGTGGTGTGTCTGTAAAAATACCAGAAATAAAAGAAAAAAACATCTAGCACAGTGCATAACAATTGCTTTAACATGCAGAAAAATCATTAAATAGTCCACCGAGACCCTCAGCAGTTTTCAAGTGGTTTGGAAGTTGGAAAACCACTGGGTTTCCCCAAAACACACGCTGCTTCACCGTCCATATGGCTGGGGAAACCTAGCCAGATGGACACTGTATGTATGTATGTATGTATGGTAAAGGTAAAGGGACCCCTGACCATTAGGTCCAGTCGTGACCGACTCTGAGGTTGCAGCACTCATCTCGCTTTATTCGCCGAGGGAGCCGGCGTACAGCTTCCGGGTCATGTGGCCAACATGACTAAGCTGCTTCTGGCGAACCAGAGCAGTGCACGGAAACACCGTTTACCTTCCCACCAGAGCGGTACCTATTGATCTACTTGCACTTTGACGTGCTTTCGAACTGCTAGGTTGGCAGGAGCTGGGACCGAACAACGGGAGCTCACCCCGTTGCAGGGATTCGAACCGCCGACCTTCTGATCGGCTAGCCCTAGGCTCTGTGGTTTAACCCACAGTGCCACCCACGTCCCTATGTATGTATGTATGTGTGTATATATATGACTGTGTATATATGTATGTATGTATAAATATTCACCAAATAATTAAGTCACATTGTTTTGCTACTATTAGAACACATGCAAAATATACAGAACACCAGCAAATACATACAGAAGTCACTGCAAGGCCAATGGAGTTAAATGAATTTTACACAAAACAGGACATGTCTGTATTTTAGAGGCACTGCCAGATCTCCAGTGTTCTGGTTTGTAGCTGGCTTGCTGTCCCAGTATCTCATGTGCTGCCAAATTCTAACATACAATGAGAACCTGCATTCGCAGGGCAAACATGTTGTAATCCTGTCAATAAATACAGACTTCCGTTCCAAGCTTCAAAGCACTGCTTTCTTAGTGATTAGAGTTACAGTCATATTTTGTCATTATAC
This sequence comes from Podarcis cretensis, assembly GCF_951804945.1. NCBI lineage: Eukaryota > Metazoa > Chordata > Lepidosauria > Squamata > Lacertidae > Podarcis > Podarcis cretensis. Next base: position 86,359,884 of record NC_137173.1, read on the forward strand.
AGCAGTTTGTCTGTTTTATGATAGGAATCCTAGCCTAGAATTGCAACCATCCAACTGCAATAAAAAACAAAATATTCCCCCCCACCACCCCAATTAAGACATTTCTTCTGGCCCTGGTCTGCAGTTACTTTACAGCAGGTATTTTCAACCTTTTCAGACCCAGAACCCACTATTAATGCTTTAGGGACCCATTTCTTCATCTATTTTTGTATTCCTTTAAATACAAAAATACAAAATATTCCTTTAAATCTCCACTTAAGTGGGAGAAGGCAGCCATAGATTTTTCTGACTGTTCCTTGCCCTAGCCATGACATTTGTCCTCCTGCCAAACCACATCCTGTGTTAACCAGGATTCCAGGCATTCTTTACTCTCTTTTTTGTTGGGAAAACTAAACAAGTCCTTTCCTCATGATATAATAATTATTAATGCTCAGGCGAATGAGGCAGGTGTGGATGTTTCCTTCCAGAAGAGCCCAGGCCTTGTCCAAGAATTATAAGGCCATGCAATGTACTGTCCTTGAAGCTCTGGGACCAATGCATCTATAATCTAACGCAAGCAAAATGGAAACCCACCCATAATCCTAAATGGGTAGCTGGGGGGGGAGAGAGTTCAATGCATTGTAAAGAGGAAATGTCACTGAATCCTTAAGCTTTTTTTATTTATTAAAAAGCTCATTTCTTCGCATGCCCTCCCCTGCTCAACTGTTGGGATTTCCCAGGAGTCCGGCTCTAATGCAACTGCAATTATTCCCTTTTACAGAATTTTTTTTTATATTTTCATATGGCAAGAATGGACAGAAGGGAGTCTACTATTCACTTAAAAGTTTAACGCAAGTCTGCAGCAGGAGAGCTCATAGCCTGAGCCAGATTAAGCAGTAATATAGAGATAATTTTATATTCGAAGGTTGGAAAGGAAATGGAAGTGCTTCCACTTAGCACACATCGCTGAATTCTAAATGTCATCTAAATGGTTCTTCAATTGTTTTCCTAACAAGAATTATAAATCTTCTGAAACTGATGAAATGTATCTAGGAACAATACTAGCAGGCAAAACACTGAGAGAACACTGCACACACGCTGCTCAACTAAATCCCCCACTTTTGAGATTGCAGCTGAATAACAATTCCCCAGCTAAATATAGATCTGCAGCTATATCGCTTCTAAGCTGTGAGCTGAATTTCAGAACTTGCAAAGCAGTTCCCAAAAGATGAAAAGAAACCAAAAGCTGTATGATGCATATGGAGAGAGATCATGGGAAGTTTCAGGATCCCATGGTCTCCTGAGTTTTACAACCTTCCTTTCTGCCAAAATGTTTACCTGAAAACAGTGATGTTTCTTTCTTATTTTTTTTTAATGATATTTATTCAAAATTTCCAGAATGTATAAATACAATAAAAAACAAAGAAAAAATACAACAGAAAAAAGATAAGGGAAAAAAAAGAAAAAAAGAAAAATACACATCCCTTATTACATCTTTTCATTTGCCTGTTTCTTGGATCTCCTCACACCTCCCTTTTTGTATTCTAACTTAATTCGTTGTTTCAGCAAATTCTTCCCATATTTCTCAATTTTTATTTAAATAATTTATCTTAACAACCTATCTCATTAATTAATTCAACATATCCTTTCCATCTGTTACAAAAACAGTGATGTTCCCACTATTAAATGAGTATCTGTGGAAAGGGCAAGGGAGACACTCAAGACTTTGATGTGTAGCTTTCACTGAAACTATGAAGTGTTAACAGATTATCATGCTCTAGGGACGTGGGTGACGCTGTGGGTTAAACCACAGAGCCTAGGACTTGCCGATCAGAAGGTTGGTGGTTCGAATCCCCGCAAAGGGGTGAGCTCCCATTGCTCGGTCCCTGCTCCTGCCAACCTAGCAGTTCGAAAGCGCGTCAAAGTGCAAGTAGATAAATAGGTACCATTCTGGCGGGAAGGTAAACGGCGTTTCCGTGTGCTGCTCTGGTTCGCCAGAAGCGGCTTAGTCATGCTGGCCACACGACCCGGAAGCTGTACGCCAGCTCCCTCGGCCACTAAAGCGAGATGAGCGCCACAACCCCAGAGTCAGTCATGACTGGACCTAATGGTCAGGGGTCCCTTTACCTTTACATTTGATTTAGGTTATGTCCAACACAGCTGCCCCATAACTAAACACGATGTTTTTGACTGCACTTCTGGTCCCTGCTTGGTCATTTAGGTATCAACGACGACTGCAATTTGGTGCCTTCTTCTATCCTTTTGGTGACAAGGTGTCTTGGGTCAAATAGTGATTGATCTTCACCTTTGCCCCTCCTAGAAACTGAGCAGGTGCTGATGAAGGTGCCCCAAGAGAATCCATGGTTGTCCATTGCTAAGCCTGAGAAATTTGATTGATCCTGTGATAAATTTTAAGCCTCCTTGGGTCAGTGTGAACTGTACATAAAGGCTTGGGGGCACAGAGTTTTTGGCTGACTCAGTGAGTGTGGCATTGGTACTGAGCCCACTGGAAGCAAATGGGCTAATCCACAGTTACTGGGTTAAAGCCTCAGCGCCTAGGGCTTGCCGATCGAAAGGTCGGCGGTTCGAATCCCTGCGGCGGGGTGCGCTCCCGCTGCTCGGTCCCAGCGCCTGCCAACCTAGCAGTTCGAAAGCACCTCCGGGTGCAAGTAGATAAATAGGGACCGCTTACCAGCGGGAAGGTAAACGGCGTTTCCGTGTGCGGCTCTGGCTCTGGCCAGAGCAGCGATGTCACGCTGGCCACGTGACCCGGAAGTGTCTCCGGACAGCGCTGGCCCCTGGCCTCTTAAGTGAGATGGGCGCACAACCCCAGAGTCTGTCAAGACTGGCCCGTACGGGCAGGGGTACCTTTACCTTTACCTTTACAGTTACTAGATCCTGTAGCTTGGGGAAACTTATGCAACTTTCAAGAATGAGCTTATCAGTGCTTTGCGGGATCCCTGAAAAGGAGATAATGACCTCAAAAGCCTGCTGAACTTAAAGGCAAGGGCATTGGTCTGAATCTGATTTCACATCTACTTTCAGATTGCTGTCCAGGGATGTGGAGTGGAACGAAAGAGCACTACAGGATTTATGCCAGCATAGTTTGAACCATAATGTTCTGGATGAACTGGTACACGTTCCCACTATCCAGTCCTTGGTGAATTTCATCCAAGCTTGCCTCAAAATTGAAGCGAGATTGGAAAACCAATGGAGAGCAAAAAGTGATCGTAGTGAGCCGTTGGCCAGGTTGCAAACATGGCTAAAAAATGTACGAGAGCCAGGAACGTGGGATAGGACCAGAGGAGAGGAACCTGTATTTGACCATTGGACTTACGTCCAGGTATGCCAGGGTTCAGGACATTCAGATTCCCAGCATGCCCTATGTATATAATCATCTTTTGGCAATTCTTTCCCCCTCTTTTGTTCAATCATTAAGGCAAGTATAAAAGGAGCTTATATTCTGCACATTATCCTAGTCACGTCGCCAGGGCTTCTATAACTGTGCTCTTCCTCATTTTCCATTTTACAACTGCCACCCAGAATATGCCTTCAGTACCCTTTGCAGGTTGCCTCAGCTTGAAATACAAACTGCCACAAAAGATACATCCTGCTAGCTCAATTCACTCATGCAGCCAGCTGAATAACTCTCTTCACTGGTACTGAATAGTACATTTCCAGAGTATGAAAAGGTGGCCTTGTAGCTTCAGCTCACCTATCACTTCCAAGCTGCTAGGAACATTTTAAACATGAATAGCACAACCCTGTCTCTCTTGTTTAAGGTTACCTATACATAAACAACACATGTAACATCTACCCTTCCCCCTCTCCTTTCCTAGCTTATATAATAAAATTTCAAAATTCTCTTCTAATAGTCACAGAAAGAATGTGGTTTTGGAAAACAGAACTGTGTGAAATGTCATAGAATCACAAAGTTGGATGTGGGGGTCCTGTAAGTCATGCAGTCCAACCCCCAGCTCAGTGCAGGAAATTCAAAACTTGAGGATCCTGTTAAGGAATGCAGTTAATGGGTTGATTCTCCATGAGTCAGAAGAGATGACTCATTCCCCACAATGCACTTGGAGGCATCTTGTGACTCTTTATCTGTGTTACTGGGCAGATTTGGCAAGTAACTACGGTGGTACCTCTGGTTACGTACTTAATTTGTTCCAGATGTCCGTTCTTAACCTGAAACTGTTCTTAACCTGAAGCACCACTTTAGCTAATGGGGCCTCCCGCTGCTGCCGCACCGCGATTTCTGCTCTCATCCTGAAGTAAAGTTCTTAACCTGAAGCACTATTTCTGGGTTAGCGGAGTGTGTAACCTGAAGCGTATGTAACCTGAAGCGTATGTAACCCGAGGTACCACTGTATGTATAAAAGGAACTGTGTATAAAAGGGCTCAGGTTACAGTGTGTTGTGTGGGTTCTGGTAGGAGAACCCAGAGTTGTTGAAGGCTATCTGTTGGAACTGTGAATTTGAGTGAAGACTTTTTGATGAGATCGTCTTAAGAAGTAGTTGGAAAAATGGTCAGACTTTGGAAGTCAGAAAACTCTATCAGTTGCAGGACTTTGAGCAACTGAACTTAGGTCTTGGCTGTGGATGGTGAAGCAAAGAACCCTCTCTGGGTTCAGAGAGAGAGAGAGAAAACTAATTGTAATATCTGTAAACAGTGTGTGTATGTTGGTGTTGGCCTAGAAAAGACAACTCTGCTAAATGGCTGGCTTCTATGGTGAACTTAACCACTTGACTGAGCTGCTGCAGCATATACACCCAACATATTCCTGAAAAATTGCTGTTCAGCCTTTTGCTTGAAGACTACCACTGAATGCCAATTGTTTCCATTGTCAAAATTCTTTTAGTGCCAGAAAGTTCCTCCAAACTTTCTCGCAAAGTCTACTAAACTGCAATTTAAGCTTATTAAGACCTAGCCTTGCCCCTCTGAGGCACCAGACCGTGTATGCATTCACCCTCTTCAATGTAATAGCCCATCTGATATCTGAAGAATGCCATCAGTCTTCTCTGCTCTAGGCCAATTATCCTTTTCTACAAAAGCAATGGTGCATATGTCCAAATAAATGTGTTTAGCACCACAACAGCAGAAGCAAGCTCCATTTTATCGCTGTAATCATGGTGGTGTGAGAAGTCATGATAAGAGAGTTTGATTTTTAAACATTACTGTCTTCAGTGCATGTATCAGACAGACTCCTTTTCATCATGTTCAGTTTTTGAAGAGCTAACCATAAAGTAATGGAGACATATGTGAACGCTTGCAGCGATAAGACGGAAAGAAAGAGAAGGCGAGATGAAAACAAAACAGTATGCTAAAAATGTCTGATTGGTAATAATATGGAAAGCCCAGCATTAACATCCACGTGAAAAAATTAATAACCAGTCACATGGTTGAACTCCTTTTTAAAAAAGTATAAATCATTTATAGGCTCCCAACTCTTTTCAGTGCAGGTAGCTTTTAATGATTAGCAGTCACTAAGCACAAACACACGTTGTTAACACTTAACTTGGAAAAGTATTAAATGAACAAAATGCAAATTCAACGTAACGAATTATGAAGCCACTGGTTGTCAATTTCATGTTTAAATTATGGCCAGTTTGCAGGGTCAGGAAGCAAGTTTAGGAGATGAGCCATGCATGAAACACAACTTCCCGTGCAATCTAATGCTGGTTGATGATCCTCATCAAGAAAAAAATTAAAAATACTGCTCTTGTGTTGGAATCTCATGCCAGCCCCACAGCTTGCGAAGCCCCACATGTGGTGCCCTTAATTGACAAGAGCAGGGAGAGTAAATGAGGAAACAAGGCCACAGATGACTCTGCCGGATTAGAGGACAGTCATCTCAGGCCTGCACATTTCAGCTTTATGGTGTGCTGCTGCTACAGCGAAATCCCACAGCATGAGGCTGTGGTAAGGGCAATAAGAAAAGAAGCGGAGCAATTTAGTATGCAAATAGTTTATTTTATGAAGGCATCACTGCAGGCTTTCTGAGTTAACAGCCTATATCCACCCTGAATGTAATTTTTCTCTCAAACAGTTCTCTCTCAATAAGAGAAACTACTTCGTGAAATGACTATTATATGATCTAGTTGGTGGGTAGACAAGCGCACCCACAAAACAATTTTGCAAAGGTTTCAGCACACTGAGTACTACGAGACAGTTACTGCTGCTGTAGAAGCACTACCCTACAGAAAGTCAACATTATTAGTAAGGACAGAAAGGAGATATGTTTCAACCCACCAGGGACTTAAGTCACGGCAATTAGTCTGCATTGCTGAATTTGCTTTGTGCTTCAGGCCAAAAATAAGGAGTTGCTTTTCAAGGCTAAAAGCTGGTGGACTTTTTCTTCCATTTCTATCAAATGAGAAGAGTCTGTATCAAAGCCTTAGAGGTAGTGAATTTTGTCTCGTGTCTTAGACTGTGTGCAGAAAAAACCCCAGTGCAGTACAGTGGTACCTCGGGTTACATACACTTCAGGTTACATACGCTTCAGGTTACAGACTCCGCTAACCCAGAAATAGTGCTTCAGGTTAAGAACTTTGCTTCAGGATGAGAACAGAAATTGTGCTCCGGCGGCACGGCAGCACCCATTAGCTAAAGTGGTGCTTCAGGTTAAGAACAGTTTCGGGTTAAGTATGGACCTCTGGAACGAATTAAGTACTTAACCCGAGGTACCACTGTATTTCCTCCCTTAGCTTTGAATACAAATAGAATAAATCTATGTTTTATTGTTCCTGTTTGGGGGTTTTCCACTTGTTTTCAGGTTTCACCTGCTTATTTAGGTTCAGGAATCTTAATGCCAGAAAGATGTTAATTCCCACCCCCACCCCCATTCCATTTGATTAGTTTTAAGCATTGCATCTGGTGGAAGTTTTCTCTTTAGAATTCTGCTTAGTGGTAGCATCTGGCTGTAGACAATTGGTTCAAAAGGATATAAAGTATCCAATTACATTTTAGTCAGAATAGACCAACTGAAATGAATTAATGTACATGACACAGGTACATTAATTTCAATAGGTCTACTCTGAGCTAAACTTAGTTGGCTACAATATCAAAACTTGCATTCTGTACCACAGAATACCTTGGATATGAAAATTATATCTAAAAAGAGTTTTATCTGCTATATATTTTGGGAAATGGTCTGTTTGTTCTCAAAAGGCTTAGCCGCCTCTTGTGATATTGATGCCAAATTTGGAATGAGGGCTTATGAGGTGGGGGTGGCAGTTTTTTTCATACTGGCTAATCAAGATGGTCAACCCAAACGTGACTTGGATGTGACTTTGCTCAATTTTTGATGTGGTAAGTTCAAACTGCACCAATTTCAAACTTGGCGCAAGGGTTCCCTAAGTGCAGGCAGAGGTTTTGTTGACACTAGGATGCTGGCTGCCATTTTGAATCAAGATGGCGGACTAAAATGTCACTTCAGCATGATGTTGCCCAATTTTTGGGCAGAGGTTCGGCCCCCTCTCGAGATACTGGTTGTATTTTTTGTCTGGTTAAATTTTGTGTCTCACTATCAGGCTTTTTGTTAGTTTGAAAGACCATCAAAATATGTTTTGAGAGGGGATTGTTTCTCTCCTTCTGAGGAGTCTGTTTTGAAATATTCTTATTGATGTTTTATATCATTACATTTTAAATTTTACCAATAGGGCACATGGTAATATACATTAGTTTAATATCAGTTTAAGAGGACACATTCTATTTCTTTACATTTTGTACCTTATCCTCTATCTATTGTTGTTGTTGTTTCACTTTATATTTATGCTGTTTGTATATTTACAGTGATCTTGAAGAAATAAATTTCCAGAACTGTATTGTATCTGCAATAAATTGCATTTCTAGTACCTAGAATTCATTCTCTCTCTCTCTCTCTCTCTCTCTCTCTCTCTCTCTCTCTCTCTCTCGCTCTCGCTCTCTCTCTTGCCTGCCAAGTAAAGAGCAGATCATACTAACCCTTTAGTATAATAACAATGCTTTTTGTTCTTGATGGAAACAATCATGCAAAAACAGCCACTTTTGCACAGTGTAGTGAAAATAACTGCATGTGCACTGGTGAACGCCAATACCCCTCAGCTTCATTTGGAATTGGCTCTGTATTTATCAGAGGTCATGAAAGGTCATTTGTTTCCCTCTCCCCCTTGGGAGTTCTTTCTGAATAACAGTTTATGAATGCGAGCATGCCCTTACTGTACAGTCATACCTCGGGTTAAATATGCTCTGCGGCAACCCGGAAGTAACAGAGCGTGTTACTTCCAGGTTTCGCCGCTCGCGTATACGCTCAAAATGACGTCATGCGCATGTGCAGAAACAGCAAAATGCAACCTGCGCAGATGCGCCGTACGTTCCATTCATGATGCGAACGGGGCTCCGGAATGGATCCCGTTCGCATCCCGAGGTACTACTGTATTGCCTCTGAGGTTTGCCCTATCACCACAACTCCTAACAAAACAAGTAAACTGGGTTTGCATCTGGATAGAGAAAGCCATAATCAACTGCTTGCAAGAAACAAATTGAGATTAACCGAGTCAAATATACTTGACAAATAAAATACTGCTTGGTTAGGTGGATGGGTATCAATGAGAGTTAGAATTAAAAGTCTTTTGCAATTATAAAATTATTTACAAGCAGCAGCAGGCTTTGGGTGCCTGGTCTACTGAAGTTGGACCACACACATTTTGCCCTTGGAGCTGGAGAAGAAAGCATTTCTAAGAGGAATGGCACTTGATTTGCAATACATCCAAGTTAGTCTTATAAACTATGTTAACTATGAACCTTAGTGATATCACTAGGGTTGATATCATTCCACTGGGCGAGGAATGTGTGTGTGCGTGTGTGTGCGCGCGAACCCAAGAAAAGGAAATAGGTGGAAACAGAGAGATTCAATTAAAGGGCCCTTTTGCAAAGCATTCCCTCCCCCCAATGTATAGGGTTGCAGCATCAGTAAGGTCATAAAGTACAGCATACGCAACAGGCACACTTTTAAACGCCTGTTGATTTCCCCCCCTATTCCTCCAGGCCTATGCAGGAAATTAAGAGTACATCCCCCACAATGTTCTATTGATGTTTGTTTTTAATTACTTTGCCTTTAACTTGTTTTATTATTATTTTTATATATAGATAGATACTTTTGGTGATTTTATGTTGCATACTGCCTTGATTTACAAAATAAATAAAAGTGCAGATTATAAAGACATACTTAAAACAACAAATAAATAAAATCTGTGATTAGTTCTGTACGATTAAAAGTTTGGCATCCCGGTTTTTGCCCCAAGATTTGGGTGGGGGTTGTAAATTGTGAACTTCATTTAGAATGCATTCTTAGTCCCTATAAGACTGCAACTGTAAGCACATTTGCCAGGAAGTATGCCTCTTTGGACTCGGAAGAACTTCTGAGCACACTTAAGTTTGGGGTAGTCCAAATATAGGCTTAAAAAAATGGTTTTGCCTATCATCCTAGCTTACACCACTAAACGTGTATACAAACCTGCAGGAAATTGATGTAAGTACAGTGGTACCTCAGGTTAAGTACTTAATTCGTTCCGGAGGTCTGTACTTAACCTGAAACTGTTCTTAACCTGAAGCACCGCTTTAGCTAATAGGGCCTCCCGCTGCTGCTGCGCCACCGGAGCACAATTTCTGTTCTCATCCTGAAGCAAAGTTCTTAACCTGAAGCACTATTTCTGGGTTAGCGGAGTCTGTAACCTGAAGCATATGTAACCTGAAGCGTTATGTAACCCGAGGTACTACTTTATGTAAATCACTGTAGCTATGAACAGTAAACTTCCAAATGAGATAAGGTTGCATTATTTAGATTCTACACATTATTTTGTGTCAATAGTAGCTAAGCAACAACAGCACTCTGCTTTGAATACAAACAAGTTGAACACACACTGAAATAGCAGCGGCTTTCTTAAAACTTGTGTGTGCTCACAAGCACGGTCTTCTCTACTCGCTGGTCTTGCTTTGAGGGCTAGTGATAATTTTATCTCATCTGAACTTCTCTTTAATAACTGTTGACAGCCACAGATGCCAGGCCCTTGGTGAGAGCATCTGTTTGCCTATTGAGGATTAAGTTAAACTACTTACTACTTAGCCTTCAGTATAGTAAATCCATCTCGCCTACAGACCACAGACTGCCGTAAGTATGCTAATCATATAGAAAAAGATAGACACCCAAATTGTAGCGAGATAAAAAAAATTCAGGCATAGGTAGATGTTCAGCTCCTGCCCCCCAACTCTACTCCAAGCTTGGGGGGCGAGAGTTCACCAAACCACCCAAACTCCCCCCACTGTTTCTCAAACCCTCATTGCTGCATTTCATCTTTCATCAAAAAATGGTCGAAGCAAAAGGATTGTGATGCATGGTAAAAAGTCCTTGGTTATCTCAGACAAACGCACAGCAGCAGACAACTTGGACTCATCTTGTTTCTCATGCAACTTAAGATGGAGATGAATACACATTACAGTGGTACCTCGGGTTACGTACTTAATTCGTTCTGGAGGTCCGTACTTAAGCTGAAACTGTTCTTAACCTGAAGTACCACTTTAGCTAATGGGGCCTCCCGCTGCTGCTGCGCCTCTGGAGCACGATTTCTGTTCTCATCCTGAAGCAAATTCTTAAGCTGAGGAACTATTTCTGGGTTATCGGAGTGTGTAACCTGAAGCATATGTAACCTGAAGCATATGTAACCCAAGGTACCACTGTACTTGGGTGAATCAAGGGGAACTTTTGCCTGGCACTGTTTTAGAACGCGTAGGATAAAACCATAAAGTTCAAGGGAGACATGTGTTGGACAAGACACAAGAACATATGTCTGGCAGCCAATAACTTGTTGAGGCACTCTACTCTAAGCATACATATTCAAAAATGCTCCTTTATTCCCCATAATTGGTGAAGTTGCCCTAGGAAAAAATAAATATATAATGCACAATTTTTGCAATGCAATTAATTTTTGTTAGGTTTTTTTCTTTAAAAATCCTTTGTCTCTGAATTAATAAGCAATTCAGAATTAATTTCCTACAGACATGTAAGTGGATACAAAACAGGCCCCCTTGTTCCTCAATGGTTAATTAAAATTAATTAAACTCATTGATACCTTATCTAACAGCTCCCAAAGCACCCTTAGTTGATCCACTGTTCATGTAATCCAGCTAAACATTATATTCAAGAAGGATTTAAAAGAGACGACTCTTACGGCTTTGTAACAAAAATGCGTATTTATAAGAAAATGGCAGTACAGGGCCCGCATTCCATCTTTGAAGATATTCACATCTATGACAGCTGCTGTAGCCTAATGCTTAAAAAATGAGTTGAAAATCAGAAAGTCCTTGGTTTAGCTCTCACCTATGCCCTGAACTAGACAAAGAGAGATCACCTTCTTCCTCTCAGCTTCAGTCCCAGTCTCCAGCATGGAGATGGTAATGCCAACCTCGACAAGCTGTCGTAAGAATTACCTTTCAAACAAAGGTTGCTATAACTGAAGTACTTTGATTACACAAGAGTACTACAAAAATATTCAGATTGCTTTCGCACTAGGTACTTCTGTGGAATAGTTACACATTGTTTTTACGGGGCAACCATGCAACACTGGGAACAAACAGTCTCCTCTTGTTTTCCCCCCACATTCAACTTCTGGTGTGTGCATCCTCAAAGCTCAGGTTTGCTTCAATAATAATAATAATAATAATAATAATAATAATAATAATAATAAACCTTGATGGAAAAGCTGCTCAATTTCTTCAGATACAGATGATCCCACTGTTATTCCTGTAGGGTTATGGATGCACAACCAGTGCTTCCCAAACTCTCTAGGACGCTTGAAAAATTGCTGCAGGTTTGCAGATGACTTAATGGTTTTCCTGCCTATTATAGCAATTTTCTGCCACCAGTGGAGAAACAGCAATGGCAGCAGTTTCTGGTGAGATCTTGTGCACTCTGTGAGCTCTTGCTAGAATTTGCCGCTGCTTCACGGCTGCCACACTACAGACCAGGTAAGGAAGGTTTCAGGAGTGGTGGGGTGGCAGCATGGTGGCAAAACGGGACACATTGCTCCTGGCTATGCTAGATGCTGAAGGATTCTTACTTGTTTTTACTGCTTCTCTTATCATTTATTGTATTAACAATACAATTATTGTATGGTATTAACATTTGAATCACAAATAATTCAAAGTGCAAGGCAATAAGAAATAATAAAGCAATAAAATTCAATTAAAAATAAATATGAGTATCATATATCTTCTACTGCAAATCCACAGACCGTAGGGCTTGCCGATCAGAAGGTCGGTGGTTTGAATCCCCGCGACGGGGTGAGCTCCTGTTGTTCGGTCCCTGCTCCTGCCAGCATAGCAGTTCGAAAGCACATCAAAGTGCAAGTAGATAAATAGGTACCGCTCCGGCGGGAAGGTAAACGCCGTTTCTGTGTGCTGCTCTGGTTCACCAGAAGCGGCTTAGTCATGCCGGCCACATGACCTGGAAGCTGTCTGTGGGCAAACGCCGGCTCCCTTGGCCAGTAAAGCGAGATGAGCACCGCAACTCCAGAGTCGTCCATGACTGGACTTAATGGTCAGGGGTCCCTTTACCTTTACTGCACACTCCCTGAATGAAGCTTGCAGGTCACTGGTAATCCATGGACCACTGTTTGGGAACCCCTGGTATAGGTTGTTCAGTCATTTTCTAGGCTGTGTCTTAGCCATTTCCTTTTCTATAGTCTGTCTCTCCACTATGATTATTATCACATTTATATCCTGCTTTTCCTCCAAGGAGCTCAATGGTAGTGGTTAAGAGCGATAGACTCGTAATCTGGTGAACTGGGTTCGATTCCCCGCTCCTCCACATGCAGCTGCTGGGTGACCTTGGGCCAGTCACACTTCTCAGAAGTCTCTCAGCCTCACTCACCTCACAGAGTGTTTGTTGTGGGGGAGGAAGGGAAAGGAGAATGTTAGCCGCTTTGAGACTCCTTCAGGTAGTGATAAAGCGGGATATCAAATCCAAACTCTTCTTCTTCTTCTTCTTCTTCTTCCTGCTCATTTTACTCTCATAGGAACTCTGTGTGGTATGCTAGGTGGATATATTTACTGGCCCAAGGTCACCCTCTTCCAACATTTGAGATTGGGGAAATAATAAATGTATACTTGGCTGGAAGCGGAATTCTTCCTTCACCCGAGTGGGCAATCCCCAATGCAGAACACCAACAGCAGGGTTCCATGCCCAGAAGCTGCTTAAGTATTATTCCTGCATGATAAAGCTATGATTGTCACTTCTCTAGCCATTAACTGCTGCAGGGAAGAGAAGATCTAAAAGTCAACCTGTGCCTTTTGGGAGGATGCACTGGTTTTTAAAAAGAGAAAATTTAAATCACAAAAGAAGAAGAAAACTGATTTAAAAACAAGCCTCTCATTTTGCGATGTATGCATTTCCTGAACCGCCTTTCTCTTTATTTGTTTAAATTATATCTGGGCTTTTTGTGCTTCCGTATCAAATCGTTAATTGCTTTTTGCCATCTCTAATAAGACATTGTCTGGAATATACATTGGAATGTGCTGAAATAGGAAATTAAGCTTTGGAAGCAATGTCATTTCAATGGCGGTGATCTTCTCAAATCCTGGGAAAATGTTATTTCATATTGCTTCGTAACTAAGAAATTGTTATTTTTAACCAGGTCTTTATAATTTTTTTATGATGTATCGATACTTAACCATTCCCATGACCTAGTTATGCATGCAAATTGAGATAATCTTGCTAAGATGGTTTCCTCTTTGGACATCCAAATTTGTAGCCAAGCTTTCTTATTCTTCCATAATTAATTTCAGAGCATGAAGCTTTACTGTACTAACTTCTTTCTCTTTAAATTTATTGAAGTCACATTTCAGGACAATTAGTGATAATGTTCATGTCTAACTGCAAACTGATGTATTTTGTGCTCTTGACTACTGATAGGGACACCAGCAATTTTTCTATTATTTCTTAATTAAATTTCAGGCAGTTCAATAGAGCTGAGAACAGGGGCCCTAAAGGACACTCTTGACTTCTCCCTTTCTTCACAGCAATGGTGAATGAATCCAATCTATTTGCTCAGGTCGCTGCTGTTGACTGTTTGCAAACTTGTCCAGTTGTATCAGAAATCACTGTTCCGTAACCATTCTATATAGCATTGATTTAATAAAGCTCTGTATCTTAGCCTTGGGACTTTCCAAAGTCACACTTCTTCCCACTGACACTGTTTCACATCCCCCTTGAGTGTGTTCTCCTGCCATACATCCAGAAACTGTGTTTATGTGGAAAGTGCTTAAATGTCCGGGAAAATCCAGACCTATGGCAAAAAATATTTTTTTAAACAAAAGCTCAACAACTTTTGTGACCAGACTATTTGAAACATTGCAATCCTACTTATACTAATTAAGACTCCCCAAGGGATGAACCATTACTTTCTAGTTTCTTAACCTTCATTTAAAATGCCTTCTCCAGTCTTGAGAAAAAGTCATGTGAGAGAAGAGTTTTCCAGGATCATCCTAACTTTTAGGAACAAATGTCTTGCAACTACACCTACAAAGAACTGAGCTGAAACAGAACTTACTGCCAGACTAAAGGCTTTCTGTCCAATTATTCCCTGTCATGCATAAATGGACGCCTTTCTATACACAAACAATGCATGGCATTTCCTCTACGTACCTCACAAAGAAAATAATTACAGGAAAAACGTGACACTTTGCATAATAAATTGACAGGTTTGCAACAGAAGCCGACCAGTCTCCCATTTGTTTTCTATTTATAAATTGCATTTCCAAAACCTCCAAAAGCTTCTAAGTGGCTAACCACACAGGAACCATAAAAACAGACTGAAACCTTCACAAATCTGGATTCCAAGAAAGTTATCACCCTGGCAGCCAGGGAGATCACTATTCAGTGAAAGACGTATCATGCAGTGCAGGTGTTAACAGTACAGTCCTGACCATGTTTACTCAGAAGCAAGTCCTACTGGATTCAGGGGTGCTAAACCAAGGTAGATTTCTAATGCTTAAAGACACACAACAGACTGCAGTGTAATTCTTTACAGGTGGCAGGAGGTCCAAAATCCCAGAGACAAGAGAATAATTTGAAAAGCCAAGGATGTGGTACAGGTAGGCCTACATAATTAAGATGTGTTTACAATCCACAAGTTCACTACTGCAATAGAGAGTCAGAGATGTCCTCAGGCTTCTAGTCAGAACAGACACTGCTATTTACCAGTGAAACTTAACTGTTCAGTTTAATATAAAACACAATTGAGGCCTAGAGCTTCTAACAAGGTAAGTTATCTTATCAGTCTCATAAATAACCACCAGCGGTGGTTCTTGCGTGCCGAGGTCCCCAGGGCCACCCCAATAACTCACACATCACACAGAATTTTTTGTTTAAGATTTTTGGCATAATTTTGGCCACAACTTTATTAACATACAAACTTGTGAGTGGTTGCTTAGGCATTGGTTGCAACTATCTGCCCCCACCATGGGGGACAGACTGACATTCCGCACGATGCGAAAGTCAGAATAGGGGAATACACTTGGGGGTAGCGACGGAGCAGGGAACCTGCCCTCAGCCCACCCCAAATGCAGCCAGGAGCTCTTGCAGTGGCCCGAGACGCTTTGACAGGATGGACAAGCAATAGTTAGCCCCCAATTCCTTTAACGGAATCCCTTGCAGCAGCAGCAGCATTAGAGGGGCAGGCACAGCCAATCCATGCCCCTCAACCAACCAAACCATAAACCAATGCCTAACCGCAACCTTACAAGTTGTGACTATTTGCTACGCAGTAGGCAAAAACCAAATGGCCCCAGCCAATCAGCCAGATGGACAAAATTCCTACCGGGCCCCTGCCCCAAGAGCAGACGACCCCATGACAGGCATAGCAAGGTCAAAGCGAACAACCCTAATTGGGGGGGGGGGGGAACGGGCAATCCGATGCACGGGCGAAAAGAGGAAGCCCTAGCCTCGTGCAAGGAGTTTTAGCATTTCTGGCTGTCAATCAACAAATGGCAAAATTAACTTCTTCCCAATGACAAGGGAAGCCCAATTGCATCAGTGGCCAACGGTCAATTAGCCTGGCGGCCCCCACCGCAACACATGCTCTCCATGAAGGAGAACACGCTTTCTCAAACTGGAAGGCAGATGGCCACACCAACAATTATTAACTTGTCACTTCCGCAGTGCTGCGGCAGGTATTTTATTGCATTCTCCTTATAAAATTAAATCCAGATTCCAGGCACACACGCCCCAATTCATGGTACAAATGTACCACCACATTTACTTTCCCTTTCGTAACATATTTATGCATAAAGACAGGGTAGCGAGCTGACATACGCCACCCTGTGCCTCATTAACAAGCCAAAAATGTCAATTTTGTGTGTGTGTGCTTTTTCTGTTATCATGCTGCCCACACTAAAGTCATAATCTGTTGGCAAGAAATTACAAAAAAACAAACAAAAATAGATGCTTGTAAAAGCAATTGGTGCTTCAAAAGAACAAGTGCAGATATGATACAAGAAAACACTGTATTTTTCCGTGTGTTGGACGAGGTTTTTCTAACTCAAAAATCACGTCAAAAAACTGGGGTCGTTCAATACACGGATAGTGGCCGGCGGGGGGGAGGGAGAGAGAAGCAGTGCACTGCCAACCAGCTTGTTGGCAGGAGCATGACTTTCCCCAATGCCGTTGTGTGCGACGGGCATTCCCTGGGTCGTTTCCCGCGCGCAGCAGCATCGAGAGAGGTTGTGCTCCCGGGAGTGCAACTTCCCCCAATGCCGCTGTGCGCGGGAAATGACCCGGGGAGTGCTTCCTGCCCACAGCTGCGTGGGGGAGGGGGGAGAGGCTCAACAACATCTCCCCTCATTTTCCTAAAATTGAGTCCCCAAAAATACAAGGGGACATCCTATAGATGGAAAAAAAACATCTTATTGTATAGTTATGGAAAACAATCCTCTGACGTTGATCTTATCAACCAGCTACAAAGCCGAGGCTGCTGAAAAGACTCTTGGGCTGGGGTGTTATTTACGTGGGGTTCTTGGGAAGGGGTGTTGTTGCCAATATCATTATTAACTTTGGTATCCTTTATTTTAGACCTTATTGTGATTTATGTGGAAATTGTTTAATTTGGTTGTGTACTTTTTGATGTTTTATTTATTGTTCATGGTTACATTTGTCTCGTTTGTAATTATGGTTTCCCCCCATGCTGTAAGGCACCTTAAACATGGCTTGAACTATGCAAGCCAGCATACAAATAAAATGACGTATGCATGCGTCTAACCAATAATTTGAGTGGGGGAACCCTTGAGTTTTAAAAGAGAAATGTGCAAACTTTTTAGAACGACGCAGAAATTAATGTTGCAGTCTCGTAAATTACAGACTTCCCACCAAATAAACATGACGACTTTTTGCACAAAATTGCAGTCTTTCTTGGGGATGGTCTTGCAATGAAAAATTATCCCAGATTACAGTTTAAGAAGTATTTGTGATGAGACATGTTTTATCATATTAAAATGTAAAGTATTAGAATGTATTGTTCAATGGGGATTATAAATGCTGGACAACTGCTCTGCTTTTTCCCTGGAATAGGATTAGGTAAAGTGATAAAAATTGTCCTCATAAGTATTTCTCTCATACATACACACACATTCATTCCATGTGAAAACTCAGCAATTCAAAATACAGTTACATGTTTCCCAGACCTTTGCCATTCATCACAATGAAACAGATCCTAAGGTCAGGTTTTCTGTCACAGCGGTTAATGAACAGCTGAGTCTTCTGCAACATTTTTTTTAAAAATCAAAATCTCCCCTAGCCAGTCATTAACCAACAGGAAATTCCAGACTGGGAGGTTCTCTTTCAAAAACCCCGAGTAGTTTCTGAGCAAATTTTTATTCAGACTAGTAGGGTAGTTTGTTGCGGTTGTGACAAGCTTAAAATCATGATTTTTTTTGTCCCAGTCAAAAAGTCCTAGGACATCAATAGATTTGCAGCCCAAACAAACTGCCGGATTTTGCTTTGTCAGGGGCCAAACTAGTAAGGATACAGGAGTACTTGTTTTGTTTGTTTACCTTTAAAAAAAGGCACAGAGGACATTCAATTTGACCAGAGCAGCAGCAACGGCAGAGAGGCTTTTAATGTCTTCTCCACATTCAGTTTCTTCAGTCTAACTTCCCAGTGGCTATTGACCTCATGGGACCGACAGGGGGATGTATGTGAAACGCACTATAATTTTCCCCTCACAATGCTAATAGCAGGTTGGGGAGGGATTTTAGATCAGGGAAATGGCTCTCCAAGCAATGCAATCCTGATAAAATTCAAAACTCCCTTGATGCAAAAAGTCAAAATCCAGCTCACACATACACACCCGAATGCCCTGATCACAAATCTCTCACATTACGTATGATTTGGCCCTTTTCCTTCCATTCTTTGGCATTTAGTAAGTTTATAAGGCAAATTATAATTTACTAGCCTCAACCATGAATAGTAATTCTACCTAGGTTTTCAACCCAAATTTTGCCTGAGAGCTCTTTGGAAAAAAATCAATTGCAGTAAACTCAGAGGCAATAAATAATCACTGGGAAGGAACTATAATCCTTCCTCAGTGCTTTAGTTCTTATTTTGTATTGGAAACCAATAAGGCTTGCTCTAACTAGAAAATAGCAAAAGGTTGCTCCAAGAAAAAAAATATGGTCACTTTGGTTGCTTAAATTCTTACTCCAAAAAGGTTGTTCATTCATTTACACACATTACCCTAAATCTACAAATGAACTGCTTATTCTTTCAGCAATCTTACTCCCAAGTGGCAGAGTTTAAATATTCATATCAGAAAAGTTTATGTCTGACAAGTTTTTACAAATCATTGATTCCCCCCCCCAAAAGACATATCACAAACAAGCAAATTTGAACCTATGGTGCAGCTTTTATACAAAAGCTTACATAGTGTCCCTTACTCAAGCAATTCTTCCAGAATATTTCCCTCCTTTTACATAGTTTTACTTCTTGAAACTCACTAGGGGGGCAAGTGTATAGCAAAATCCGCTGGGAGTGTTGCAGGGCAAACCTGCTGTCTCACTTGTACCATTAACTACTCGTGAGTTGGGTTGAAGGAAGAGTCCAGAAAGCTTATTTACTGCAGTAAAGTGTTTCAGCGGGATCACTCCACAAAGGCTGGAACCCCACCCCAGTGCTGGGGGGGGGGGCAGGTTACTTATAGATTTCTTACACAAAGCATTACAGTTTCTTCCAATCATATGCATTCTCATTACCTCATTCAAAGAAGCATACAAGTTGTCATTAACCAGAACTCATTTAGTTACATTTCATTTGCCCTGCAAAAGGAGGAGTGGGTTAGAATCCTGTGGATCTCTTCCTGAGAGGTTCTCAGCTCAGCAGAATATACCGTATTTTTCGTCCTATAGGGTGCACCGGCCCATAGGATGCACCTCCTTTTTTGGGGAGGGGGGGAAATGAATAAAAAAAAATATTCCGGAGGGCTCCCCGTGCTTCGGGCGGCAGGTACCTCCCGCCGGGCGCGCGAGGCGCTTGCGGACACCCGCCCGAAGCACGGAGAGCCCTCCGGAGGGCGCCCCGTGCTTCGGGCTGCAGGCTGCTGCCCACAAGCCTTGTGAGCCTGCGGGAACTCCTGCAGGGCTTGCAAGGCTTGCGGATAGCTTCCTGAAGCCTGGAGAGCGAGAGGGGTCAGTGCGCACCAACCCCCTCTCGCTCTCCAGGCTTCAGCGAAAGCCTGCATTCGCCCCATAGGATGCACACACATTTCCCCTTCATTTTTGGAGGGGGAAAAGTGCGTCCTATGAGGCGAAAAATACGGTACACTGGCATATCTTCCCCATCCCAACTCAGCCAGGACCCAGCAAAAATGGTGTAGTTCCTCAAACACTATTTTAAAGGCTCATTTCCCCTCTGCCAGGCTTAGTTAGGCTGACCCAGCCAGCCATAGTCCCATGGCTGAACCAAGTTTGGATCTGGTGTAACTTTATGCTGGCTTAATTTACACTGGCTTGTGTCATTCCGGCTTCTTGTGCATATAGGATTGCTCCCTTACTGGATATACAAGAACAAGTCTTAACTATGATTAACTAAACAAGATATGTACAGTGTTTACCTGCTCAGTCATTAAGCTTATTGATTGTTTTAATTATCTGAATGTTTTAAATACTGCAGCTGTTTTATTGATAATGTTATTGTTTTATTATTTTTATAAACAGCTTTGAGGTTTTCCTTTCCAATCAAATAGTTATGTAAGTTTTTATGACGTAAATAAATAAGTCTGTCCACAACATTTCATGTACAGTCATACCTCAGGTTGAAGTTGCTTCAGGTTGAGTGTTTTCGGGTGTGCACTCCATGGCAACCCGGAAGTAACGGAACACGTTACTTCCGGGTTTCGTCACTCGTGCATGCGCAGTCAAAATGACGTCAAGCGCATGCGCAGAAGTGGTGAATTACAACCCTTGAATGCACAGACGTGGGTTGTGTTCATTTCAGGATGTGAACGGGGCTCCGGAACGGATCCAGTTCGTATCCAGAGGTACCACTGTATTGCAAATAAGTTACACTTTCTCCGATTCTGACTCTTGTGGGTAATGAAACAATTCCATTTTGGGCAAAAGTCATTTTGTCAATACAACTGGGATTTACGGACGTTCTAGATTTCCAGTTCCTGGCTAGAATTTGTACAGTGACAAGTTAAACAATTCCATGCATTGTCATTTTTGTATGAAGCTCTTTTCAAAGAAAATACTATTTTAAAACACTTGTTTTATGCTTGAATAAAGAGTGTTTTGTTCACAAGAAGAGAAGTAGTGTTTAAAGTACCATAAAGGAAAAAGTACTTGTTCTGAACAGCAGGTATGTACTGAAATGTTCAATGCACAAACGTATAGGTATGAGGAGTCGCAATGGGTTACCGGATCTATGCAATTAAAAGAATTATCATAGAAGTGACTCGCAGGGGAGACACAAGTAGAGCAAAGGAATTATGAGAATAATAAATAATACCCACAAGGGGGGAAAAAACCCCAAGGGAAATTCTGGACAAAGTAACATAAGAAAGTAACAAGATAATAAGGAACTACAGTCGTACACTGGCTCCCAAACACCTTGCAAGTAGAATGTTTTGGCTCCTGAACGCCGCAAACCCAGAAGTGAGTACAGTGGTACCTCGGGTTACATACGCTTCAGGTTACAGACTCCCCTAACCCAGAAATAGTGCTTCAGGTTAAGCACTTTGCTTCAGGATGAGAACAGAAATCGTGCTCCAGCGGCACAGCGGCAGCAGCAGGAGGCCCCATTAGCTAAAGTGGTGCTTCAGGTTAAGAACAGTTTCAGGTTAAGAACGGACCTCCGGAACGAATTAAGTACTTGACCTGAGGTACCACTGTACAGCAATGCATATCTGCATAATTTATTTATTTAATCAACATATGAACTTGCCAGGCACGCAGTTTAGATATTTTAATGTGTGTAGGGCTTGCCTAAGTACTACAATTAATAAACACACAAAAAAATACTGCTACTGCTTTCTACTTGGCTTGGAAACATTCCAAACAGTTTCAGGTTAAGTACGGACCTCCGGAACGAATTAAGTACTTAACCTGAGGTACCACTGTATTCCGTTTGGAACCTGAATGTCCAATGGGGCTTCTGATTGGCTGCAGGAGCTTCCTGCAGCCAATCAGAAGTTGTGTCTTGGGTTTCCAAACGTTTTGGAAGTCAAACAAACTTCCGGAACGGATTCCGTTTGACTTCCGAGGTACCACTGTATAAGAGAGAGGTTCAGAATGGGGGTGGGGAGTATGTCATCTTGAATAAAAAGCTCTCTAATGCTTATCACAGCATCATCCTTCCAATCAGAATACATATATTCTTTGCCTCTTTTCCCCAATCAGTGCTAGAGGTCATGGACTTTGTCACCGCTGAGGAATATAGTTCTTCCACGCTCCCAAACAGCATCAAACATGGCCTGAAGTCTTGAGAAGAAATTTGGAGCTGTGATGAGGAGCTTTCTCCCCCCGCCGCCTTCTAAGCTCTGCTGACAACCTCCCATTAAATCAGATTATTTATTAATTTAGTGAGCTGATAAGGCATCTTTTGTGTATAGTCCAACACAGAACACCGAGCTTCTGTGCAGCTGGCATACTCTGTATTAGCACATTAACACGAACGGCATATAAATAGGCAATATTCCCTCAGCTGAAGAGGCCAGATAGTGAGGTAGGGTGGCATCGGGATTCACTCCCAGCCCTTCTCTTGTCACATTTTTTTTGCTGTCATGGCAACTAGATCCAGCAGCAGCAGCAGCAGCAGCAGCAGCCTAGTTAGCTTGGTTTTCAACTTCACAGCAGCACTATTTCAGAGGAAGGAGCAGGATGCAGCTGGCAGAAAGACCAGCAGTTCCCATAACTGCTTCTTTTCTGCTTTCCCTTTGCTGCTGATCTTTAACCGATTCTTTAGACAAGGATTTCCATTTGCCCAGATTGAGGAGTTGCTCGGTTTATCAAAACCTTGGTCTGCCTTTTTTTAAAAAAACAAAAACAAAACAAAACTGTTTTTATTTATTTTCATGGGAAAGGTAAAGGGTAAAGGGACCCCTGACCATTAGGTCCAGTCGTGGCCGACTCTGGGGTTGTGGCACTCATCTCGCTTTATTGGCCGAGGGAGCCAGCGTACAGCTTCCAGGTCATGACTAAGCCGCTTCTGGAGAACCAGAGCAGAAACGCACGGAAACGCCGTTTACCTTCCCACCAGAGCAGTACCTATTTATCTACTTGCACTTTGAGGTGCTTTCGAACTGCTAGGTTGGTAGGAGCAGGGACCAAGCAATAGGAGCTCACCCTGTTGTGGGGATTCGAACCACCGACCTTCTGATCGGATAGTCCTAGGCTCTGTGGTTTAACCCACAGCGCCACCTGCATCCCTTATTTTCATGGTACAAAAAATCAATGTTGAGGAAACAGTTGTTACAGCAGTAAACAACAAGTAACATGTCCTGATAAAATTACAGGCTTTTATCATGCCACGTGTTACAATTTTCACTTGATTACTCTTAAAAGGTCTGCTTTGAGCCAGTCCATGTTTCTGCTGGGATTTTTGTTTAGCACTCTATGAAGAAGACTGGCTTTAGCCCAGTGTTCTGCCCACTTCCGGGTTGGAGGAGCACCGGAAATAGCTTGTGCGCATGCACAAGCGTTATTTCCAGTGCACATCCAGGTCGGAGGAGGCCCATGCACATGCGCACAAGCTATTTCCGGTGCTCCTCTGACCCGGAAGTGCACCGGAAATAGCGTGTGCACACGCATATGGGCATGCGCTCCCCCGCCCTCAATGCAATCGGTGCTGGAGACACTGGCTGGTATAGATGGGCAAGTGTTGGTAGCCAAGGTCCCTGATAGGCCCATTGCTACTGACCCAGGCCTCTTAAAACCATTTAAAATACCATTTTTAAAATGACTTGGTGCTGTGAGAAGAAATGCAGGGTAGAGGCTGCCATCTACCTTAGCCCCAAGTGCCTGGGGGCCCTGGCCTGGGCTGACCCAGAGAGCCACTGCCTCACCTAGCTGTTCTCTTCACAACACGGTAACATGGCTTTCAGAGGCATCACCTATCCCAAATGCTGCCCTGCTATACTTCTTCTTTGGTGATCACCCGTACCCGAGTAAAACTGTCTTCCATGAACATGGTCTTAACAGTGAGTCTGTAAGTGACTGTGGAGGCCAATTCTGGATCCACACGTCCTTCCACAGTGGGACATAGGGAGTTGATCACGGTGAGGGTTTGCCAAGCGTGCCTTCCTCTTAGCACGTTTCTCCCTTTCATCCTGAGTTTGAGCGTCTTCAAAGCCCATGACACCTTCAGTAAAGGCTGTTCTCCAACTGGAGCGCTTGCAGGCCAGTGTTTCCTAGCTGTTAGTGTTTATACTACATTTTTAAAGATTTGCCTTGAGAGAGTCTTTAAAGCTGTTTTGTTGACCACCGGCATTACGCTTTCCATTTTTAAGTTTGGAATAGTGTCGTTGCTTTGGAAGACAATAAACAGGCATCAGCACATCATGACCAGTCCAACCGAGTTGAAGAATCATTGCTTCGACACTGGTGATCTTTGCTTCTTCCAGTACACTGTCATTTGTTTTGGCTGTCTTCCCAAGTGATGTGTAAAATTTTTCAGAGACACCGTTGATGGAATCTTTCAAGGAACTGGGAGATAGTTTTTGTAAGTGGTCCATGTTTCACAAGCATACAGTAATGTTGGCAGTACAATAGCTTTGTAAGCAAGCATTTTGGTTTCCCTGTGAATGTCCCAGTCCTCAAACACTCTGTACTTCAATCAGAAGAAAGCTGCTCTTGCAGAGCTCGGGCAATGCTGGATTCTTTGGTAACTTGGGCCAGCTGTGGGGGTTAGATACCAGGGTGTGGTACTGGGGGCCCTAGTGCCCAGAGCCCCTCAAACTTTGTGATGGCCCAGAAAATTGACGTCGCTTGATTAGACATCAATCCTTAAGTCTATAAGTACAGTGGTACCTCGGGTTACAAACACTTCAGGTTATATACGCTTCAGGTTACAGACTCCGCTAACCCAGAAGTAGTGCTTCAGGTTAAGAACTTTGCTTCAGGATGAGAACAGAAATTGTGCTCTGGCGGCGCAGCGGGAGGCCCCATTAGCTAAAGTGGTGCTTCAGGTTAAGAACAGTTTCAGGTTAAGAACGGACCTCCGGAACAAATTAAGTACTTAACCTGCATAAGACAATGAATCATAAATTCCCTGGTTCAAATTTTGCCTCTGACATGAAGACACAATTTCCTCCTCCTGCCCCAAGCTACATTTTCTAAAGTACGGTAACTTAAGGATTGACACACAAAGTTTTGTTTTGATTTTCTTAAAGGATCTACACATTGTGCTGTATTTACTAACCAAAACTATAACTGTGCAGCTGGCATTAACATTAGATTCCTGGGTGCTCTGCAGAAATAGCAAGCAAGCACAAAAGCACAGCTCTGAGTTATTCTCCTGAGCTTTCCAGCTTTGTAGGTGATGCCTTTTCAACTTGGTTATTTGTGTTCACGTCTTGAGTAGCGACAGATTTGAATAATGGCATTAGATCTAAGCAGCAGCTATTGATAGCTTCACACAGACTCGCACATATCACCTAATATCTTAAGTGGACCTATAACATACATGCAGAGAGCACAATCAGAAGCAAACAGGATGGCAGGAGAAATTAAGAGCATGAGAAGCTATGAATTGTCCTTTCTTTTTGCCATATTTAATTGGAAATAGCTACAACCTTGAGAGAGTAGTTTAGAAAAAGCTGAAATTCAGTGCCCTGCAAGTGTTACTCAAAATGCAAAGCAGACTTTTTTAGTTCACTATGCAATTTTGATACGCTCAGAACAAAATTATTAGAGAGTGGAAAAGTTGTCTAGACAGTTAAGCTTTCTCTCCTATAATTCCCAGCCCATTTTCTCATTACTCATTGTTCTGTTAAACATAGATATTTACACCATCTCTACTCTGCTAGCACAACACTTAGCTGTTCCAAAAAAAAAAAAAGGGAAAAAGCTAAGTAAGCAATTCTTTATCAGCACATAGTGGTTCATTAGGCCGCTCATATAATCAAAATCTTCCCTCAGGTTATTATAACACAACTAAACCACCCCTTGCCACTACAACTAAGCCACACCTTTGCTGGGTTTTCAGCATCAGATGAGAATGTTTTTCATTTAGATACAAGTCTCCTTGTCTCTCTTGAATTCTTGCTGCTCAAGATGATTACTGATAGGGAAAAAAAACAAATCTCAAGAGAACAATGTATAGGAAATCTGTAATTTCTACCAGGGTGATTTATGCCGGTGTAACTTACCCCTATTCCAAACTCCATTCAATATAGTCGCTACTGAGGCAGCAATCCTTTGAAACTGGGTTGGACTTTTAGCACTGTTCTTGCCAGTACAACTTCTGATGGGGTTCCTAGGTCATGTGACCAAGCTGAAAGGAGTCCGGAATAAGGAAAATTCTCCCCCTGACTAATCCATCCCAGGAACACGCCTTTGGGGGGGAGGCTTATGCTAGCCATGGGTCAGCTGAGTCCCAGCTGAGACATGATGGAGGGTTTGGGTGGGCACATCTGAGCCAGGATGAGGGGCTTCAGCCAGCTCAGAGGTAGACCCACCTGTTCCAAATTCTGCTCCTCCCAGTGGATCTTGGGTTTGGATTGCTCCTTAAAACTTCATTTTAGTTTTATAAAATAATTTTGAAATTGTTTTGATGTATTGGCTTTCTTATATTGCAGTTCACCACTGCAGTAGCCTTTTTACTTTTAAGAACCTCTATCACTAAGTAAAGAGAAGATGCACAAAAAGGAAGGGGTGCTGAAACTGTGGGTTGCTTCTTTAAGGGGAACGGTTTGGGAAGTACACAGGGGGAACTCTATGGGGAGATCCTGTTATCTAAATTTCCACTGAACAGTATGAAAAGTGAAAGAAACTAGGATTTCCCACTCTTGGTTTTCTTCCCTTTTCTTCCCAGTTTTGTAAAAGCAGAGTTTTGTTTGTTATAATAAAAGTTCATCAGTTAATAAAATAAATCTGTGTTCAAGCAGTCAAGCTTCTGAGAACCTTAATTCTGTTAAGATAACATTGCCTGCTGCAATAGGTAAAAATAGGTGAAGGACCCCTGGACAGCTAAGTCCAGTCAAGGCGACTCTGGGGTTGTTCCCGCCACAGAGGTACCTATTTATCTACTCGCACTGGCATGCTTTCAAACTGCTAGGCTGGCAGAAGCTGGGACAGAGCAATGGGACCTCACTCCGTTGGGCAGAATTGAACCGCTGACCTTCCAATCAGCAAGCCCGAGAGGCTCAGTGGTTTAGACCACAGCGCCACCCGCACCCTTGCAATAAAGGGTGTCGGGGAGGACCCCAGCCTTCTCCTAAGCGTCCTTTAATGCCTTCTAAATTCAAATGTGAACCTTTCTCAGAGTGCAGCACAGAAACACAGCTTTGCGGTGTTGACTCAATCACAGCCCGTCTTCCCTGCTGTTAAGCTGTTTCCCCTGAGCAACAGAGAGGTGGGATATCAAAGCATTTCCCACCCCCCTTGCTGGCACATGTGATTGAAGGGCAACAGTCAAACTCAGTTGAATTTAATAAGCAACATTAAATATACTTAACATGGAAGCCCCAAGGTGTAAAGTGAGTAAAGGCTGGTTAGGCTTTTAAAAACAAGTAGGTTAAAAACGAAACATAACATAAATAGATTGCTTAATTACAAATCAATCATGTAAGACTTTTAAATTAGCTTTGGGATATTTATGTGGGGAATTATTTCTGTATGTGTAATTTATAAGGAGATTCCAGTAGGTTGGAAATGGGAAATATATTGGTTTTTTCTATGCCAGTACAAGTGTATAGTAAATCTTCAGTTGCTGTGCCAGCTTCCAAGTAATTATGGCCAGAATTCTACCTTTGGAATAGCGAATAGCCCAGAGAGAGGCTGGCAGGGCAATGTTGCCCCACCTCCATTTTTAATTAAGTATAATAAAAGCCCCCACCTCACAATTCATACAACTGAAAATAATTTTCATACAAATCTAGCAGGATAACCCAGCTCAGTGGGTCCAATGGGGAAATAACATGTTAATGGGATTTCCCCTTAGTTCAAGATTTTGTCTTCGCAGAGCCATATGCCACACGGAAACATTTGAAAGGCAATTAGCAGACAGCAACAGCTTGCTGTATTAATTATTAGTTTATTTTCATAATAATAATAATAAAACAATCCTGCTTCAGAGGAAAGTAGTTTAGGTTTAGGGAGTCGATTATGAAAATGTGTTTCATTGCTTTAAAAAGGAAAAGCAAGATCAATCACAAATCAACGCTGCCAACAGATGGATCCATGCCAGTTTGGCTTCAGGCTGGCGTTCTATTTAGACCTCATATAACCCCTGTTATAAGACAGAAGGGGCACTGGTTGCCAGTTCGTTTAAACACTCATGGTGATGTTTGAAGCCCTAAACAACTCAAGTCCCAAACCTGTGAAAAACCGCCTCCTTCCCTACAGACCTTCTTGGGTGCTGAGGTCACCAGAGATTGTCCTCTTGCTCCTCCACCCTCAGCGGCTTGGAGGGTGGTGGCCCCTGAGCTGTGGAACTCCCTCCCCACAGACGAGCAGCTTCATTCTACAGCTTTCAGAAAATGCTCAAGATGCAGCTACAGTGGTACCTCGGGTTACATACGCTTCAGGTTACATATGTTTCCGGTTACAGACTCTGCTAACCCAGAAATAGTACCTCAGGTTAAGAACTTTGCTTCAGGATGAGAACAGAAATTGAGCAGCGGCAGCGCGGCAGCAGCAGGAGGCCCCATTAGCTAAAGTGGTGCTTCAGGTTAAGAACAGCTTCAGGTTAAGAACAGACCTCTAGAACGAATTAAGTACTTAACCCGAGGTACCACTGTATTATCCATCCTGGTTCATGACACTTAACCTGTATATTTTTAGGAGAGATTTTATTTTTGTGATTCTAGGTTGTTTTTTATAATAATATTTATTAAATTTTACATTCTAGGTTGTTTTAAACAGTTTTTAAAGGATGAAAAGTGGGTTGTTAATTAATAATAATAATAATAATAATAATAATAATAATAATGTATTTTATTAAAGAAACACTTTCTTGGGTTCCCCCTTGGGAATGCAGCAAAAAGCAGCATTCAAGTAAAATATTTAGATTTCTCCATAGCAGGTGAGCCTCGACACAATCTCACCTACATTCTTCTAACTAGAATCAGGAGGAAGAGACAAAATAAGCCTACACAAGTTATAAATTCTAAGGTATTCTGAGGACTGAAGGCTTATCGAGTTTCCAAAAATATCTGAGCTCCAAAATGCAGAACAAATTTTATTTGCTCACTGAATTTCTGGAATAAAAGATCCAAACAAAAGTGAGCACATGAGCTGCAGAATTTGGCTACTACTCTTCTTAGTAGTGCTTGCTAAATGGTCTGGATTTATACCAATGTGTTTAAAACAGGTAACATATAAGCACATGTAAATATACAAAACTTCAGTGAGGAAGGGGAATAACTCTTCCTCCATTTTAAACACCCTGCTAAAATCCAGAATTCCTGCCTGACTCCAAAATTTATTCCTAGTGCTAGTTAAAAAGGTAAAGGGACCCCTGACCATTAGGTCCAGTCGTGACCGACTCTGGGGTTGAGGCGCTCATCTCGCTTTAGTGGCCGAGGGAGCCGGCGCACAGCTTCTGGGTCACGTGGCCAGCATGTCTAAGCCGCTTCTGGCAAACCAGAGCAGCACACGGAAACACCGTTTACCTTCCCGCCTATTTATCTACTTGCACTTGGACGTACTTTCGAACTGCTAGGTTGGCAGGAGCAGGGACCGAGCAACAGGAGCTCACCCCGTCACGAGGATTCGAACAGCCGACCATCTTGCTTTTAATACCTGCACACTGTGAACTCTGATGTAAGCATACAGTTTGCTGCAGACCTTCAGCTGTAAGTGGAAAATAGGAGATGGGGAGAAAATAATGCAATCGTGGGTTAACAAGCAGTTCGATTTAAAGGAGAATGATAGACAACTTACTGGAGCTGACCAGGTGGGACTTACCCCCCAGGTAAGATTGCACCCTCAGTCTAGACCTCTCATTTTCTCCAGTGGTTAAAGACTGTGGTTGTTTATAAAAGCACTTTGATTTCATGGACCACAGTGCTTCTTTTGGTGTCAAAACATTATAAAGATGGTCATTTCCTCATTTCTCCTTTCAAACATGCCTTGAGCAAGTACTATAGACTGAAAAAGATTTGTTTTCAGAATCAAGCTGGCTGTGCTAGTCCTCCCCTGGGAAAGGAAACAGGGGGGCATTGGAGTGCAGAACCTATGAGCAGAGACAGGCCTATATTGCCAGCAGGAAACCACTAATTAAGGCAAGTGTACTGCAGTTATGAGAGGAGATAATTGGTGCTGGTGAATGCAAACAGCAAGCTAAACACTGTGTTTGGAGTTGCAGTCCACAGTTTTCAGCAGTCTCAGTTTATTTGAAATAATCACCACCGCTTTAGGGGTTCCTGTAACGGACCATACATTTCTGCTGTTGGGATTTTCTCTCCTGGCTAAGCAATGTTTTCAAGGCATCAGCTGTGGTCAAGTACCGTATTTTTCACACCATAAGGCGCACCTGACCATAAGGCGCACCTAGTTTTTAGAGGGGGGAATCAAGAAAAAAATATTATGGATGGATCCTGCTCACTGTCACTATGGCAATTCCCCCACCTCCCGCAAAAGCCCACAGGAGCTGAGCACCCTTTAAGGAGCTCCTGCAGGTTTTTCTAGAGGAGGGAGAAGGGACTGGCAGCATCAGTCCCTTCTCCCTCCTGGGGAAAAGCCCGCAAGAGCCGCGGGGAGCTTGTGTGCGGCTCTTGGGGTCTTTTCCTGCTCCCCCCCCCCGCATTCGCTCCGTAAGACGCACACACATTTCCCCTTACTTTTTAGGAGGGAAAAAGTGTGTCTTATGGAGCAAAAAATACGGTATGTTCCGCCAAGAGAGATATTCAGTGTAGCTGACATTAGCAAAATGGTGTTTGCTGAGAGGCTGGAGAACTGCTTTGTGCAGAATCGTGTAACGGAGCGGTTGGCAACTGGAGGCCCTGATCCAAACTATGACACCCATGAGCATGAATTCTGTTGCTTTTTTTTGAGCAGAGACCCTGGTAAAGGGGCTTTTTCTGCCTCTGCAAAAAAGTTGCTGATCAGGGCTCTAAACCAGGCATAGGCAAACTCGGCCCTCCAGATGTTTTGGGACTACAACTCCCATCATCCCTAGCTAACAGGACCAGTGGTCAGGGATGATGGGAGCTGTAGTCCCAAAACAGCTGGGGGGCCGGGTTTGCCTATGCCTGCTGTAAATAATACTAGAAAGTATTTGCTGTTTCTGTCCTCTCCTTGTCCTCAATGCTAAAGAGAAATCAGCTCCCTGCTGCTTATTAGAGTGTGAATGAGAGGTATTGAGTATTCATTGATATTTTCTATAGGGTGCCACGACCCAGTGGAGAATTTGCTGATCCTCATTATTCCTGCAGGCTATCAATTATGTTAACACTGGTTTCAAGAGAATTGGGGGTGGGAATGTGGAAGTAAAATTTAACTGGAAGATTGTATTCATTGGTTATACCATTATTATTATTATTATTATTATTATTATTATTAACCATCAAATTCGGCTTATGTCACCGTTTAGTGCAGCGGTTCTGCCTTAGTGTTTCAACTTAAAATCCACGTATGTGTTATATGCATTTGTGCTTGTAGTATCATTTTAGGAAAATGCAACAGAGAACAAATTCTATTTGATACCATTTCTATAAAATGACATCTGGATTGGAGCAATACTTTTCCTTACTGCAACTCTGTTAAGAAAACAATTCACAGTTTTAGGGCTTCAGTGCATGCTCTCTGCCTATTTGGACGGAAGGTTTAACAACATTCCTGCTCACCAAAGGCTTTGTATCTGTGAGTCTGGAGAAGTTGAGAATATATCACACTACTTTTATTAAGCTGTCCCTCGTACGAGTCCCCCAAGGTATAAATTTCTCATCTGTATCCTCTGCTCCTTGCCAAACAAGACTCTCCGTTCCCTCTGAACAGGTTTGTAAACTGCTAGCAGGCAATGACATATTACTATCCAGGCTGCAAAATTTGCTCTGGCTGCTAGAAAATGAAGAGCAAGAGATAACAAAATAATGCCATAGTAGGGTGAGAGAGATGTGGTTTTGCTCCTTCATATCTGCAATACCTATGCACTACGTAATTCACAGAGAGACCAGGATTCCTTTTGTTCCACAAGTCTTTTGTTGCTGTTCCTTTTCTTATGTGTGTTACTTGAAATATAGATAGATAGATAGATACGATAGATATGGACTTTATTTGCGTAACCGACAGGCCATAGCATCAAAGGACAAACACCAACAAAAATACATTACGAATATAGTTACCATAAAATCTTATGACCTATTAAAACCCTAGGTAGAAGCTGGATTATCATTCATCCATGACCCTCTGTCCCATGGGCGGCGGCCTTTTCTCTAGTAGATTGTTCCAGGTCGGTTAAGTGAATGTATTTGATATAATGTGTTAAACTGATCTGTATTTTCATACGTATTTTGTTTTTCTATATGTACTGAATGGTGGTGGCCTACAGCTCTATGCAAGTGTTTCATTTCAGTTCAATATAAACTTTGATGAAAATGAATAGCTTGTGTATGTGGGGGAGTAGGTTTTACAGAAGAAATGAAACATTTTAATGCATGACATAAAATAATCATACTGTAAAATGCACCACTTCTTTAAAATTGCACTTGATAGGTTCATATGCATTCTTTTCAAAGAAATTCACAAAAGTGAAGGTAAGCCATGCTTTCAACACGCTAGAGTAACACAGTAGCTGGGGTTTTAGTGTCACATAATTTGAAAGAACCATCTGATTTAATTAATTATTGTAATGGCCCAATCCTGAGCCAACTTAGTTATTAGGATGGAACATTCAGAGTGTTGTCCCAAAACACAAAATAAGCCCATGATCACATAAACCTGCCATTCTGCTATGTTGTTATCTATGGTTTTATTCTGGTTTGTTTTATTTTAAATCATGGGATATGACAACTCCATATAAATTAGCTTGAGGTGTCGCATTGGGTGTGAAGAAGAATAGAATTGGTTTAAACATTTCAAAAAATAGTATTCGTTCATTTCCATTTCCGTTCTGCCCTTTATATAAACCCCATAGCAGGAATCGACAATATTAAAACACCCACAATAAAATTACATGAAGCAACACTATCTCAGATACCTGGTCCCCAAGTTGTTTAGTGCTTTGAAGGTCAATATCAACACTTAGAACAGAGGTCAGCAAACTTTTTCAGCAGGGGGCCGGTCCACGGTCCCTCAGACCTTGTGGGGGGCCGCACTATATTTTGAAAAAAATAAATAAAAATGAATAAATTCCTATGCCCCACAAATAACCCAGAGATGCATTTTAAATAAAAGCATACATTCTACTCATGTAAAAACACCAGGCAGGCCCCACAAATAACCCAGAGATGCATTTTAAATAAAAGGATATGCTGATTCCCGGACCATCCGCAGGCCAGATTTAGAAAGCGATTGGGCTGGATCCTGCCCCCAGGCCTTAGTTTGCCTACCCACGACTTAGAATGTGGCCCAGAAGTGGACAAGTAATATTTCAGGATTGGTGCTGCATGATCCCTGACAGCTGTTCCTTTCAGTATTCAGAAAGCCACATTTTGCAAAACTCTGGCTTAATGTCGGTTAAAAAACCAGGGTAATAAGACAACCTGGCTTATGATCCTGGTATGTCAACCAAAATTAAGTCAGATTTCTCCAGTTTGGAGGCAGTGGGAAACCACAGTTTAATGCAAGCCAAGATCTCCACCCCAAAACCAGCACACAACGAGGAAGTTCATGGCACTGCAAGCCAAAAACCAGAGCTAGAATGTGTTCATTCATTGCTTTCTCCCTCCCAAGAAACTACAGTATATACTAAGATGTTTCTCTTTTCATTTATAAATATTTTACTCAGCTATTTAATTGCTAATTAGCAGACAAATCCTTAATTAATACAAAGTTAGTAGTTTACCATTGAATTGATTTGCAATTAGCATGTTGTATCCCAGAACTGCTCAAGAGTCATTAATCATTTTCATGAGCATAAAATCTTTCTCTTCCAGTATTTTCATCGGCCACAGTAAGTAGGTCACAAGGAAGGGATAGGACAGGTTGGGGGAGTGATAGTTAACTTTCAATTTGATAATATCCATCCAAAGTGTAAATTTTTATTCATAAAAGAATAAACCGTTTTATTTGCAGACCTTTAAATTCAAATTAGGGACGCAGGTGGCGCTGTGGGTTAAAGCCTCAGCGCCTAGGACTTGCTGATCGAAAGGTCGGCGGTTCGAATCCCTGCGGCGGGGTGCGCTCCCGCTGCTCGGTCCCAGCGCCTGCCAACCTAGCAGTTCGAAAGCACCTCCAGGTGCAAGTAGATAAATAGGGACCGCTTACCAGCGGGAAGGTAAACGGCGTTTCCGTGTGCGGCTCTGGCTCGCCAGAGCAGCGATGTCACGCTGGCCACGTGACCCGGAAGTGTCTCCGGACAGCGCTGGCCCCTGGCCTCTTAAGTGAGATGGGCGCACAACCCCAGAGTCTGTCAAGACTGGCCCGTACGGGCAGGGGTACCTTTACCTTTACCTTTTTAAATTCAAATTAGGTACATTAATATTGTAGCAGTGGATTTACTGAGATGAAATCTTGTGAACAGGAACTTCCCTGGTTGGCACTGGGAAAAGCTTGAAGCTCAGTGATCAATTGCTTCCATCAGTGGCAGATGGCTCCAGGTTCTGCCATTGGTATCTCAACTTAAAATGTTCTCAGGAAGCAGGGCTGAGAATGACAACCCCTGAGACTGTGCTGAGGTGCTGCCAACAGTATGACTCTGTATATTCAAGAATCAATGCCATATGGCAAGGCAAGGGTGCCTCACAACAGGAGTAAACAACATGGTGTTGTGGACTAGGACTCTATCGTCAGCCCCAACCAGTACGGCCAATAGTCAGGGACAATGGCAGCTTTGGCTCAACATATTCTGGGGGCTACCTAATTGGCTAATCCTGATTTACAACGAGGTGGATTTTTAAGACAACAAATTACCAACAAGTGATCAGAGAGACTGGCAAAAAAAATAAAAACGATTTTGAGATTTTTTGGCCTATTGAGGAGGCTGGCTTAGCCTCTACTCCAGAGTTTTGAGAGCTCGTGGATATGTGTGCACAAAAATCTCATAGGAGCAGATTTATCAAGTTCACTCCAAGGTATGGGGCAGCACAGTAGCATGTGCAAAGGTAGAGCCATGTAAGAGCATAAGGTTTTGCATATACACAAGAAGCCCCTGGATGGGGGCAAATGGGCAGCACAACGTTTTCCATGAAACTGGTTTCAGTTTAGCTCTCCAAGTACCGTATTTTTCGCTCTATAAGACGCACCAGACCACAAGACGCACCTAGTTTTTGGAGGAGGAAAACAAGAAAAAAAATATTCTGAATCTCAGAAGCCAGAACAGCAAGAGGGATCGCTGCACAGTGAAAGCAGCGATCCCTCTTGCTCTTCTGGCTTCTGGGATAGCTGGGATAGCCTGCATTCGCTCCATAAGACGCACACACATTTCCCCTTACTTTTTAGGAGGGAAAAAGTGAGTCTTATAGAGCAAAAAATATGGTACTTGCCAGCACTGAAGTCAGCTGGCAGCTTCCCAATGCTCATGGGAAGAGGTCAACAGTGAAGACCATGAGCCACAGCAGCCCTGTGCCACTCAGATAATTTGGTTCATATTGTCATCACTTCCCTTTAAACACACATACAAAAATTCCCCTTTTGACTCTGCACTTACACAGAACAAGTAGAATGCAGAATGGTATGTTTCAGACATTTAAATATTGTACTTCTAGCTCTTAATCAAATTGCTTCCGTGCATTCTATTTTACAACTGAAACGTAGCTTAAAACCTAAGGCTTCTACCAAGCTTCTTACTCAGCTAGGTTATCCATAAATATGAAACACTTATGGCAAAAGTATTTGTAACCTGACAGACCTTCGATCAGCCCCAGTAGTTTGGATACAGTAAATCAGGTGGGGTTGACATGTTTGCAGTGCTTATGGTGATCTGAAAGCAACACACATTTTCCTCACCAAAAATATAGTCAACTGATATCCTAGCTCAGTGGCAATTTGTATGAAGATGATCTCAAGTACAGTCCCTAAATCTCCAGTTAAAAGGATATCTGCTATCAGTCTGCCAAAACCCTCTGCAGCACACTGCCAGATCAAAGTATATATATATGTGAGTGTGTATTTATATATACTGTATCTTACTAATGCATAAAACACTTCACTATTTTCAGGTATAATTACTTGCAAATCATGCGCAGTATTTATAAAATGCTGTGCATCAAGCTTTTGGAATGTAACCACTATACATTTTCAGCTTGCAAAAAGCCTTTAAAAAAACGAAGTTTCACCAACACATGTTAAAAAGCATGTAACCACAAGCAGCTGGTGAGATTCAGTCCTGATATAAATAGACTCAACATGAAAACATGAATTCCTAAACTGCTGAGAATTCAGAATCTTGCTTCACTGCTGGGATTAATTTCTTTCCAACAGACTGGCTGTCTGGAGAATTCCCATGATTCTGTAAATGAAAACATATGGATGTGTTACAGCCAACAGTGGGAGTAGATGCACTCTAACTGATGGGTATTCAAGGGACAGCTCCATACAGAGGAAATTGCTGGTTTGGCAGCTGTTAGGAAACCTAACAAGGCCATATAGTGGAAGTTTTCCTGCTTGCTGTTCTTGTCTGTTCATTCTGGAACTCAAACATACTTGCTTATTTTCCAGAGAGAGGCAGAGGAGTAATGGTTATCCTTCCTAAATAGAAAATCCTTTTTGAATATAAACAACAAACTAATGGGGAGAAGACTTATTTTTACCTACCTTGAGCCCCAGAACAGTAGGCTTATAACACTTTTCTTCTTGCAAAACAATGAATTAATTAAGAGAACTGAGAAAAAAGCAGGTGTTGAGTGTGAAATCAATGAGTGTGAACTGAAGCAGCATAGTAAATAAGATTATACGCCAGGAGTTCAAATCTTCCTCAAGTTTAAGGCTTCGGGGGTGGGGAGAGTATCCTGTTTTGCTTGTTTCTTGATGACATGTGACTGAGGGATACATTTCTTCACAATCACAACTTCCCTAAGCTAAACTGTTTGAGAGGTTTATAGTAACAATCCAGGGCTGCCATACACCTGGAAAGTCCTGGACATAGCTGGGATTCGTCTGTCAAAAATGGCGTCCTGGTGGAATTTTAGGAAACTGGTTAAAATGTCCGGGAAAATCCGGGTGTATGGTGTTGATTTTTTGGTGAATTTCCAAAAAAAAAAAAAAAAAAAAAGCAACCCTAAACTTTTGTATTGCTCTGCCAGTTGTGTTATCACAAGTTTGGTAGCAATTAACATGAGCCTAATCAAGTCATTAAACACCACACACTCACACCCTGAATCAAACAGTGAACAATGCATTAATTTTGGTGTTTTAACGATTTACCTAGCTGATGTGTGAATCTCCTTGAATACTTCATTCCAGCATTTTACTACCTGAAGATGAATATAAGTGCCCCATTGGTAGAACGGGCAAGGGGCACTGTGCCCAACATCTTACTGGGGCACATCATCAACGGTGGCTTCTCTCCAATATACACAGAAACAGATTGCAGTAGGTTCACCTTCTAGGTGCTACCCTATAGATGGAATTCCCCCTCTTTCTTTCTGTCTCCCTAATTGCCCTAAGGACAACCCTCTTTTCTGTGTTATCTTCCGATTATGTAGACCGGATCTTTGAAACTAGGCCGCTCAACTCATCTGCAACACCTAAAACTAAGGCTTCAAACGGCACAAGACCTCTGGTAGTTTTCTCCTGAACCTGCCTGTTGGAAATAAAACAATTCATCTAATGGATATTAAGACGTTCAACTTGTCTAACTGAGCTCTCTTTTGTTTTTCCCAAGAATGGAAATCACAGACGTTGACACAGAAGTCCCAAAACTAGTACAAACCCTCTCCTTAGTCCCAAAACTGTGTGTGTGTGTGTGTGTGTGTGTGTGTGTGTGTGTCTACACTGTAGAAGGGAGGGTGGTATTTGTGGTGGGGGTGGGAGTGGACAGAGGTAGCTGGGATTAATTTAGATTGTCATGATTTCTGTTAAATAAATGTGCGTCATGAAAACCTTTTGCAATTGTATGGAAATTTGTTGGAAGGAAGGGTTGTGTCCATAGAGCGAATCCTCACAGGGCTTGTCTTTATTGCCCAGTACCAGATAAATTTATTGGTGCAACGAAAAGCTTTGTAATTCTTTTCACAGGGAAATTCCTCAGCACCACCCACAGAGTGCCCTTTTTGCAGTAAATCTGACCCTTTTTATTCTAAAAATAAAGTAATTAATGGAAGTTTGCCATTTTCCAATAACCTTTTCCCGAAATTAAAATGCGAAACACCTGAAACAAAAACAAAAACTGCAACTATTTTGCCTTAAAGTAACAACTTTAAGCTTATCCAGATTTTCATTTCATACCTAACTCTGGGCACAGGTTTAAAGGCATACTGTTTATTAGATATTTCTTGGAATCTGAGACCCCAGGTATCTGACAGGTTTAAAAACAACCCCCATCACACAATTGATCTGTATTTGTACTCCAGGGACCAACACACACACACACACACACACACACACACACACAAACTCCCAAATCAGCTGTCTTTTTGTAGACTAGATGGGCCAACAATACTGAATACATGGGTTCTGCTGCATATTAGCTATGCAACCGAACCAAGAAGGACCACTTTTGTTGGCATCCTTGCAGCAGCCACAACAAAACAATGCAAAACTATTATTGCACGCCACCCCAATCTACCCGCGGCATGAGATTCCGGAGGCTCCAGGCCCTTACCCAGGGTTTGTGTTTCCTTTTGGGAATGTGGCACAGTGGATACTACAGTGTATTTATGATATATCGTTTATTTACACATATATACAACCTGAGCCTGTGATGGAGGAGCTTGAAGCATGAACAGCCCAAGAGGGTCCTGCCTCCTCCACAGGCGCAGCCATGGATGCAAACAGAAACCAAACATTGCTCTGATTCTGTCTCCAGCTTGCTGCTTTCTTTCTTGCTGCCCAGACACTGAGGTCCAGCGCCGAGGGCCTTTCTGGCGGTTCCCTCACTGCGAGAAGCCAAGTTACAGGGAACCAGGCAGAGGGCCTTCTTGGTAGTGGCACCTGCCCTGTGGAACACCCTCCCACCAGATGTCAAAGAGAAGAACAACTACCAGACTTTTAGAAGACATCTGAAGGCAGCCCTGTTTAAGGAAGCTTCTAATGTCTAACAGACTACTGTATTTTAATACTTTGTTGGAAGCCGCCCAGAGTGGCTGGGGAAACCCAGCCAGATGGGTGGGGTATAAATAAATAAATTATTATTATTATTATTATTATTATTATTATTATTATTATTATTATTATAGCTCATATCACCATCACCTCTGCTCCCAATTCTGGTTTGTTCTGTTGAGGGAGGGGGCCCCACCCATTTGCCGCCTCACACCAAACCCCTTTATTCCCATCACCTCACCAGGAAAGCTAATTTGGCTATTTCCCGGAACCAGAAGGCTTGATTAGCTTTTAACGCTTGCTGGATGCAGGGATCAGTGGGTCTCTGCATACAGCCTGCTTCCCTCCACCCCAAACTCATAACTCTTAAGGCCATGATGCAGTCCAAGCAAAGCACTTTAAGTGATATGTCTAACTTGCTGGGAGTTAAAACAAAAAAAATTCCTTCCAGTAGCACCTTAAAGACCAACTAAGTTAGTTCTTGGTATGAGCTTTCGTGTGCATGCACACGAAAGCTCATACCAAGAACTAACTTAGTTGGTCTTTAAGGTGCTACTGGAAGGAATTTTTTTTGTTTTGACTATGGCAGACCAACACGGCTACCTATCTGTTGCTGGGAGTTGAAATCTTTCAAATTGAGATCAAATGTAAGCAGTGCTTCATTTTTACCAGATCGTGTGCTCCATAAAAATTCATTAGATGTTTGGAACGGCGCCATGCTTTTGCAGCACGCTTTTAAAGGTTTACTCACATGCGGTCTATATAAATCCTTACTTATCAAACCAATGGGAGGCAGGCACTTCAATAAAATTGGGTAAAAGGTGATCATTCTCAAAGACTGAAGTGCAAGCTGATTTCTCAATTCCCAGTGTGTTGCTATTCAGAATAAAAAAGCACACACACACACCCCGAAACAACCATTGACTGTTTTTCTAGGGCTAATCAATGAAGTGAACTTTTCCCAAACTGGACAGGAACAATGTCCGACATGTTTGGCATTTCACTGTCATGTTCTGTTGTGTTAGAAATTGTTTTGCTCTAATGTAGCTGTCAAGTGTTTACATGTTAAAACTGTATTCAGCTGCTTCAGAGAGTGCGGTTCTAAGTCAACACACTGCCAACTGTGAAAATTTAGTTGATCTGCCCAGCCAATGAGCTTGTGACTTTATTTTGCTTCCATGCATCCACAACATAGCAAGCAAAGAGGTCCCTTGGAAATGAATATAGCTCATGCAACACAAAAGCTACAGGAAATGGCATGCTATATATTGCTGACCTGGATTTTGACTACAGACTCTTTGAACCAAGAAGCGTAATTAAAAACACAAGTACATATGGCTGCAGAAGAGACCACAGTCCTTCAATCTTTGATAGACCCTTGTAAACTATTCGGCTAACTGCATACTTTGTATATATTTACATATACAGTGGTGCCTCGCAAGACAAAATTAATTCGTTCCGCGAGTTTTTTCGTCTTGCGATTTTTTCGTCTTGCGAAGCACGGACTTTGGAAAAGCTTCAAAAATCACCAAAGTCTTCAAAAACCTCAAAAAAGGCTACCACACCGCGTGCTATGAGTTGCTCCTCGAAGTGAATGCACAGTTTTAAGAAAAAGGAAACAAACTTGCAAGACAAAGGAAACAAACTTGCAAGACGTTTCCGTCTTGCGAAGCAAGCCCATAGGGAAATCCGTCTTGCGAAGCAACTCAAAAAACGAAAAACTCTTTCGTTTTGCGAGTTTTTCGTCTTTCGAGGCATTCGTCTTGCGAGGTACCACTGTATTTCCAGGGTTAAAGGAAAGAACTACAAGCTATAACAGACATAGAGGACCTCCTCATAGTGTGAGTGGAATGGAAAAAAATGACTGTATACATGTACATGCACAATTGGGGAACCCTTAATCTACCAGGTTACTGAAGTTTACAGAACCTACGTTTATGCTCAGTCTGTTTTCGCAGTCTGTCTTAACATGTGGGGTTGGGGATTGTTCCAAAAGGTGCAGACTTGCTCCTGTCT
Source organism: Podarcis cretensis (assembly GCF_951804945.1). NCBI lineage: Eukaryota > Metazoa > Chordata > Lepidosauria > Squamata > Lacertidae > Podarcis > Podarcis cretensis. Next base: position 86,400,924 of record NC_137173.1, read on the forward strand.
ACTTGTTGATGGAACATATGGATGGGTACACGAGTCGGGGGAAAGGGCTTACATTACAGGAGCAGAAGATGTATCAAAATAATAATAACTGGGTTTCATTATCATTTTACTTCCTGGAATATTGCTTGCTTTTGGAATCCATGGCAATGAAAGAACTTTTTTTTTTTAAGGGAGATATTTCCCCCTTTCATAACAAAGCAGATTCAAATTGTGAGAACAGTGGGGCATTTTGCTCCCCCCCCCCTGCTCTTGCTGTGAATATTTTTAGACTCCCAAATGAAAAAGGGGAATTAAAGCAGAATACCAAAGGTTATGGTTCTCTTGGGGATATATATTTTCTTCAAGAAAGAAGCAACTTGAGATAGAGAGGAACTATACTGTTAGGTAAGCTCAAATAATCCCTAAGAATTCTCAAGAGTAAAATAAGTGGTTTTTAAGCTTCTGTTTAATTTTGGCTGATCTTTGGCTTCAAGAAAGGAGCATAAACATTATAGCACCTCAGACACCTGACTCTTGTTCTATATTTTAAGAAGTGAGAAGAGAAAAAATTGAAAAGCTGGTTTTAATAAGATAAATTTGCATATATATTTTGGCTTTTCTCTGCTTTAGAAGTAAAGTAATGGAATAGTGTGAGGGGCAGTGCTTGATTCTCTCTTTCTCCAAAGATTTGAAAGCAACTTCGATCCCACCCAAACTAGTACCCATGGAAAGTGTATTATAAGCCCCTTTCCCATCTCAAATTTGTCTTTTATTTTTGCAGAATTTATAGTCTACTTTGGGATGCGGGTGGCATTGTGGGTTAAACCTAGGCCTAGGACTTGCTGATCAGAAGGTTGGCGGTTCGAATCCCTGTGACAGGGTGAGCTCCTGTTGCTCGGTCCCTGCTCCTGCCAACCTAGCAGTTCGAAAGAACATCAAAGTGCAAGTAGATAAATAGGTACTGCTCCGGCGGGAAGGTAAACGGTGTTTCCGTATGCTGCTCTGGTTTGCCAGAAGCGGCTTAGTCATGCTGGCCACATGACCCGGAAGCTGTACGCCAGCTCCCTCGGCCAATAAAGCGAGATGAGCACTGCAACCCCAGAGTCGGTCACGACTGGACCTAATGGTCAGGGGTCACTTTACCTTTTTATAGGCTACTTTATTGCACAAAAAAATGAAAGCACAGCTGCTTTCGAGAGAGCTTTCTTGGGAAACGTGTGTTATTTTGTGGAAGGGTTTTCCCCTCCCTGTTCCCACTGAGTAATGAAATATTTAGCAACGACTTGATCTATGACTTGACGCAAACTATTAAAAGAGATTAACACATCCTGTTAGATCCCACATGTACAAATTAGTATCTTTGCGGTGAAAGAAAACCCGGAGTGGCAGGCGTTTTGGAATTACAGCACTTATAAAACTCCCATCACTTTCATAACACAGAGCTGGGCTTCAGGCTCCTAAAAGGTTGGTTCAAAACACACACACACACACACACACACACACACACACACTGCTGCTATGGTCACGGTTCATGGGTTCTGCTGTTCCATAATTTTCCTGTGTTCATGCAGAACTTGATACTGACTGCAGAATCCAGCATCTTCAGAATATGTTCACGCCTGTGAATATAAGGTTTAAATCCTGCGGGCAATTATTGTGCTCAATTCCTGTTAAGATGGGGATAGTGTAGTAATATAGGGATCAGAGAGATCTGTAGAAAACACAAGGAGCAGCAGGAATAGTTCTCTAATTTCTCATACCAAGGCTGATCTGGAATATAACATCCTGCATATTCTCTATAGAGAAAAACTTAATATAGCACTCATTCAAAACAAAACACAAAGTATTTTGCACGGAAATCTACCTACCAATTTTGCTTATGCAGTGAGACTAAAGATAGGTCAAATCGCTCTCCAGAATTTTAGACACACTTATCTCTGCTACAAGATACCAACTGCATCCTTTCCATGCTGTAATTTTTATACAATAATTGAATTGTAGGGCTGCTGCCCGAATAGGAACTGTAATATGGCAAAAAGCTCCAAAGAGAAATTTATTGCAGACTGGTGTTCAAAATTAGGCGTGTGTGTGTCTTGCCTGCTGCCGACCACTCCAGCATTCTCCAGCTTCTCTTCTTGATGCATCTACTGTGTATGCGTGCATCTCCTTTACATCATTTTGTCATTTCTGGATAGAAAATTCAAAAGTCCGCAAAAAAACCACAAGTAACTAAAATCCCACTTTGAACATTCACATTAACTATGCAAATCAAGCCGATGGGTACACGTTTTCTCCATACAGTATATGCATACATCCTTTTGAAAACAAGAGTTTGGGCAAGATTTTTGCACAGAGTTCCTGAGCTCACTTCATGCGTCAGACTAAAAAGAATGCGGTAGGAGTTTTGTTCTCTCCTTTTCTCAAGTGAACGCTCAGCTGGCTTGTTCCCAGTCCCTCCTTCCTAGTCAAGAGAGAAAAGGAAGTATATCCTGCAGTTATCAGCCAGCTGGCTGCCTTCTATCCTCTCAGAAACTTGGGCTTAATGCACTTTCAAAAAGTGTTCAGCTGCAGCACTTGGACCAGGGACAGCGTTTTGGCACGACATGTTTTCTCCTTCAAATTCAATTCTCTTTAGCGGGTCCCCAAACATGGCATGGCAGCAGAACTAGAGAGAGCCCTTTCTAAAGGGAGAAACAATAACGCTTGTGCCAGTGAAAAGGTTGGGTCCACTTCCAGGAAAGTGTTATATAATATATCCTTAAATATTCCTCAGCAACAGGAGGAAGAAAAACCATTGAGTAAGACCCTGCAATGAATTTCTTGCCAATGGATTACAGTGGTACCTTGGTTTGCGTACGTTTTGGATTACAAACATGGCAACCCTGGAAGTGCGTGTCCCAGTTTGCAACCTTTTTTGGATTACAACCCCCCTTTTTTTTTGGATTACGAACAAAATTTTTTTGGAGGCCCCATTGGCGAAAGCGTGCCTTGGGTTACAGCCTGTTTTGGTTTACAAACGGACCTCCGGAATGGATTATGGTTGTAAACCAAGGTACCACTGTATGTTCAGGAACACTGAGCAGAGAGACTGAACATACTCTGGTGAAACCCTTGAGGGGAGCAGGAACACTGGAATTTTAGAATTTGGGTCTCCAGTCATTTTTGGACTACAACTACCATCATGCCTAAGCTAGCAGGACCAGTGGGGTCAGGGATGGTGGGAATTGTAGACCAAAAACAGCTGGGGGGACCCAGGTTTTGGGATACCCTGTTTTAGAGGAGGGTTTTCAACTTGCTCCTGAAAAATCCTACTGGTGGCTCCAGGAGTTCCACCAATGAGAAAATTATCAGATACCCTTTTATTTTCATCTGCAAGTGACAACCACCTCTCCCCTCCTATGTGAGATGAGCTAGGGAGGGTCGGTACTGCAATAAATGGAGAAACTACCGAAGATTTCATTTCATTTATATGCTCAACACGGTATCCACAAGTCTCCCTATTCCACTGTATCCTCACGTGATGCAGTTTAGGCTGAGAGATGGCGGTTGACCCGGGGTTCCCCAGTGAGCCTCATAAATGAGTGGCAATTGGAGCCTGTGCCTCCCTTATCCTAGCTCCTAGCTTGACACACAAACAACTACACCATACCCTAGACCAGTCTTTCCCAACCTTGGGTCTCCAGCTGATTTTGGACTACAACTCCCATCATCCCTAGCTAGCAAGGGCAGTGGTTAGGGATGATGGGAATTGTAGTTCAAATACAGCTGGAGACCCAAGGTTGGGAAACACTGCCCTAGACATTAGCCTAAAGCAAAGTCCATTTCAGGGGCCTATTTCCTAGGGTAAAAACTATGGTTGGTTCTTTGGTCAGCCCCCACAGCCCCTTCACTTCATCATATCTGGCCCTCTTTGAAAAGAGTTTGGACACCACTGATCTAAAGCAAGTATGCTACCATACATTCTTACTCGCATGCAATTCTCTTCTCACTCATTTTCTACATAAAATTGAAAAATAAAATGCAATTTTAGATGTGGTGACAGGACAACAACAACCAGAACAACAAAATCGAATCATTTGATTACTCTTGAACCTTTCCCACCCCCACCTCTTAAAGGCCACCATTAAGTCTGCTTTGGTTACAAAAGCTATAAATGCTAAGTTGCTTGGCTGGGTCATGAAACCCAAATCTTTCCTCATTATTCTTGAAATTGACAAAGCAGCAGCAACATACCATGGTACAACCAGGAAGATATTAATTTACACTGTGCAGGAACTGTGGTTGCTGCTGCTATGAGCACAAACTGCATGGGCTCCTCTCCACGTGGCTACCTGCTTGTAGGAATAGGCACGTTTGTGGGTGAGAACAATGGTAACCATGCCAGTCAGTCCCCTCTCCCCCCAGATATAATGAAGCACTTCGTGCAAGCTACTTATAATAGGGTTCTGGTCATAATATCAAATGCCTTTATGCTCTGCCCAATGCAAAGTTAAGACAACGCTGAGCATAGGATGAATTGCATGTATTAAGGACAGGCACACCAATTAAATGCAACCTGAAGCTTTTGTACTTCTAAATCACCAGTTTTGAAATAGGAAACAATAGGTCATTCTAACCGAGACATTCTTTAATTTGAACTAGATCTGACAAAGACACAAGCAGAGAAAGAGAGGGGGGGGGGGGACACTTCAAAAAAAGGCCTTGTCATCCAATCTGACAATTGCTTTTCACATCCTTCCTTGTGCTACATACTCCTAAATTGGGTTGTTGTTTTAGTGGGAACAGCTTACCCTTTGCCAACTTTCCAGCACCTAATTCGGTCCTTGAGTCTGTCTGTGTGAAATAAAACCACCAAGCACACCAAATGATATGTTATATATAGTTAGTTGCAACTTAAGCTGAATAGTGGAAACGCGAGAAATTGTGACTCAATTTGATAGGCATATATTTCGGATGTATGGCTTGGTCCAGACTAATGCAAACCATCTCTTGACTTCTTTCATTAAATTCTAATGTTACGTGACAGGCCATTACAACCTGCCTTATCTATGGCAGCCCAAACAATGGATAGACCGGCAGCAGCTAAATTTAAATACTATTATTGCAACTGGGATGGAGCCAAGTGTCTTTGATCCCTGCCAGGGAAACCACCCAAGCATTTACTGCTGGGAAAGCCACGCACAGGATTGCACGGGATTTCCTTTGATCTCAACGGAAGAAAGCATCATTTGTGCACAGGCATTGTACCAGAATTAGGACCCTTCGGTCAGATCCTAAGAGTTCTCAACGGAGTGCCACACAGCAAGGTCAGAATACAACGTTAAAATTGCAGGCACCTCTCACTTGGACCATCAGGCAAAGCTGACTTTCTTATCTCAGCAGAGATCAAATTAAAGTATGCTAGTTAACAAAAATAGATGCATGCTTTAAAGAGGCTAAATTATTTCTGTTCACTTTGCTCAACAGCTCAGTTCTATATACAGTGGTACCTCGGATTAAGTACTTAATTCGTTCCGGAGGTCCCTTCTTAACCTGAAACTGTTCTTAACCTGAAGCACCACTTTAGCTAATGGGGCCTCCTGCTGCCGCCGCCGCGCCGCCGGAGCCCGATTTCTGTTCTTATCCTGAAGCAAAGTTCTTCAACTGAAGCACTATTTCTGGGTTAGCGGAGTATGTAACCTGAAGCGTATGTAACTCGAGGTACCACTGCACCTCTAAGCAGAAGCTTCTTGGTCTAGCATGGGCTTTGCAGCACAAGCTTATGCATGTTTACCTAGAAATCAAGCCCCACTGTGTCTTACTCCCAGAGAAATGAGTAAAGAACTGTAGCCTCATAATTTTCTGGTGCAACTTTTTTGGTTTACTGAATTGCTTAGTAGAGTTGAGGGTCCAGGAAGACAGGCACATACACGTGTTTGCTAACATCTAGGAATGTGAAATATTTATTTAGCCCTGCACAGGCTTGGTGTCTAAAAATATGATGCCGGCATATAGGAATTTGAACTATTTCCCCCCAACCCTGTCATAGATATTTTAAAATACAGCCATGAGCTGAGAAGTAGCAGAGAGATAAAGAATCGTCACAAATTAACAAAAAGGTGTGCAAGATTTAAAGTTAAGAGAATGTATGCAAAACACGCACAAATTTATTAAAGTGATCAAGCCATTAAGATTTAAGGAGATTGAAGGGACAAGACAGATTAATGACTGGACTCAAAGTCCAAGCAACTCAAGTATAGTTGTGTTAGCAGGGTGGGTGGGAGAGTTACATAAATTAAATTGAAATGCAGTAAGTCAATTGATGTCTAGTGTCTAGCATTCACATAGGCAATTCCCTTTCTAAGTTCATACAAAATGCATTTAATGAGAACCACATGGATCAGGAAACACAAAACCAAGCAGGAAAATCCACTGGTGAAAAGACACGGAAATGTCTGGCTGACATACAGGTCACTTGAGAGGAAAGGTTACAATGGAAAGAAAATGGAAAATTGTGGCTACTGCTTTCTCATATCGAAATATGCAAAAAATTAATAATTACTTGGCACTAGGCTACTGAAAAGCAAACTGGCACAAAACTACCAACTGAACATTTGCTATTTGTTTTAGAACAGCGACATTGTTTTTGCAAATTGTGACAAATCAGTGCTTCAGTTTCTGTTAAGCATTACTTATTTGATCACCTTATCTCTCCACATTCTCCCATATACACACACGTTTCCAGATATTAGAGCAGCCTCTCTCTATCCCACCCTTAAAAACAAGTCTTCTGTTCTACAGGACTTGATTTTGCAAGGTAGCTGCATGAATTGTGCAGGCTCCTCCTTGTATAATGCCCATATCAGTAGCAACAACTACTTGCCAAAAGGGATGGCCAAAGACAACATGAAATAGAAAATCAGTGGTGAGGGTGGGGGGTGGAGAGAGAGAAATAAACCTTTTTTTTTTTAGGTTGAAGAAACTGCAAATAAATGAATATGTTTTGAACATTCCGTCATAATGCTGCTTTTAACCATGCAGAGTTGTTTCAGTGCTGGTTTACATTGCTTGGAGTATGTTGATTGCATTAAATCAGATTTGAAGCTTGTATGCCCGATATAGAAAGGTGGGATCTAAATTTCAGAAATTACTGCTGTTGCGAAACGCTCCTGGCATTACCTGATTGCAATTGTGGACCATCACAGTTCTATATTTACCTGGAACTCATATATCTCACTCTAAAGATGTGCCACTTTCCCCACATGTGCAACACGGAAGCCCGGAAACTCGTTTACACTCCCTCCTACACCAGTTTGCTTGTAACACAAAAGGCTGCTTTCTCGTTTTTTTAGTCAGAGCTTGCATCACCTTGTTTTTACATCAAATATTGTGCCATTGCCCCCAACACTGCAGCGAGTGTCATCTTCTGGAGGGAGGGGAGGCAATACTGGAGAAAAGGTCTAAAAAAAATTCTGTGTGTGTCATGGATCCAGTATGGTTGGTGGGTCAGCAAAGGTGGGGTAGCTTTGCACATTCGGCTTCCAGATGACAAGAGTTGCAGCCAACAAGAGTGTTTTGATACTGAGAACCAACATGACCCAGTGTGGCATAATGGTTAGAGTGTTGGACTAGGACCTAGGAGGGCAGGGTTCGAATCCCCGCTCAGCCATGAAGGTCACTGGATAGTAGTAAGTAAGTAGGTACCAGTAATTTTTTATTTATACCCCACCCTCCCTGGCCAAGACCAGGCTCAGGGCGGCTAATATCAAATACATTAAAACACAATCAAAACAACTGATTAAAATACAGCTTAAAAATTAGAATCAGGATAAAATCAAATGACTGCCCATGAAATTACAACCATAGAGGTCGGGAACCTCAAGTATTCATCAGGGCCGGCTATCCATGTTGGTTCCACATGAGCCTATAAAAGGGCCAAAGAGGTAACTTTGCAGGGTTCCAAAAAGGGGGGTCAAACTGGGTCTGGACCGAAGGCCAAGCGGAAAGATGTCAAGTCCCGTAGGGCCCTGGTCTCTTGTGACAGAGCGTTCCACCAAGCCAGGGCCAAAGCCGAAAAGGCCTTGGCCCTGGTTGAGGCCAGTTTAACCTCCTTCCCCATCTCTTAGCCTAACCCAATTTATAGGGTTGTTGTGAGTATGAAATGGGAGTGGCTTTGTTGGGTGTTATATCGGGAGTAGATGAAGTGAATATGGTTTATATATAGCGGACAAAGACTCATAAGTCCCTTACCCTCTCAATTTTATTTCTCTCTCTCTTAACCTCTTTCTTTCTTTTTTTCTTTCTCCCTCTCTTTCTTTATTCCATTCCCCCCCCCTTTATGTTTTTATTGCATTTATATCACAGTTTTAGTTTGGACCAAAAAAAAGAGAGGGAAAGATATTTAATATTAAGTTTTGTATTTTTCCTCTATAAGCACGAATAAAATTTATTCAAAAAAAACACTAAATCCATGTTTTATCATTCTGAAGAAAACATGAATATTTTAAAAGATGAGGCACATGACCCCTTGCATTTCAACACACACAATGTAATTACACTTTGGCTAAAAGTCTTCCGTCCTTTTAGGAGCCTGTGCCAAATGTGTTCTGCCAGGAATTAAAACTACTGCAGTTCCAAGTTACTGAAGAGAAATGTCACTTCCCTCTTCTTAATTCACAAGACTCGGCTTGGCTGTTGGGACTAACTACTCGGTGAATATTTAAATGCCCTACTTTCCATTGGGAATAGTTTTGACAGTGACGTCCACATAATTTCAGGCATGGAGAATTTCAGGCACGGAGAATAAAGCCTCAGAATGATGAATAGATGACACTTGACTTGCTGTTCATTTCTGAAGTTGGAAGGAAGGGCAACTCGCCTGAAAGATTGCTTTGTGGTTTCTGCACAACTCCCTCGACTGACGCTTAACCCCCCCCCCCAAAAAAAAACCTAGAGCTACAAATCTTGCAAGAGGGTGGAGAACAGAACTGTATGATACAACAAAATAAGCTCTTTGCAGTGTTACTTTGCCCATTTGCAAGCTGCCCGGGAATAGAGTTTAGAGGACTCGTCAATGTGATGCACCATTAAAAAAAAACCCAGACACTGTAAAATCAAAGAAACACAAAAGCAGAGTGTCGAAGAAGCTGCTGCAGCAGCAAGAACTGCGAAAACCCAAGCTATAAAAACACGCTTAAAAGGTTGGGTGGGGAATTATTTGTGTTCAGATGAGTGAATTGGGGATTTTATTTTTTGAAACACAGGGGCTATGGGTGCTTCATAGAACTACAGTGTGTTTTCAGTCCTGGTGCAGGTCCCCCACCCCCACCCCAATGCCTTTTTAAATGACGATAGAGCCATAACTATCAGCCACACCAATCCTTTCCTCTATTCCATTTAGCACCACAGCATCTCGCTTGCGAGCAGGGGGAGCAGAAACCCCTTTGTTTTATTGCCTACCGTAACTATTCTGCATGCATCCACCTTCGCTGCCCCATCCTCGCCTGTTCTTTACCTCAGCTGATGGATGAACTCACAGCTGCAACATCTGGATAATGCCAAGCTCTGGCACAGGTTGTGAATAGAGGCACACAGAAAATAAACTTTGCTAAAGCCTTAGAAGACCGAAGGAGCAGGCAGGAGGAGATGCTAGAAATACGTTTGTTTATTATTGTTGTATTTATTAAATTTGTATACTGCCCTTCCTCAAGAGATCCCAGGCGGTTTGCATGGTACAATTTCCTCATTAAGTGTGTTTCAGCCAACACAAAGCCCAGATGAAATTGGGAGAAACTGTATACTGCCTCCAGTCCAAATATAGGCATTGGACAGTCCAAATTGGACTGTCCACTGCCTATATTGGAGGATGAAGAGTACAAATGTCTCCAACATGAGCTCTGCAAAGAAGGGAGAAGCTGTGCAAGAGGGTGGAGAAAGCTGTGACTTTTTATTGGGAAATAATTTCTATTTAATTGGGAAAAAAATGTATAAAAGTTTTTTTTCCAAAAAAACCCAGAGTCCTTTTTGTTGGGGATAATTCAATGGAAATTCCCAGGTGTAAAAAAAAGGCTATTTATGTATGTTACTACTGTAGCTCGTGTTTGTTTAGCCCAAAAATGGACAACAAGCAAGGTTCCAACTAAAGAAGAATGGCAACTTAAATTGATGGAATATGCACAGCTTGCGGACCTAACATAAGAGAAAAAGAACATACGTTCAAAGAAGATTGTAAAATGTTTATTGAATATATGGGGGGAAACTATACACTTGAAAACGGTGGCAGCATTAAGATAAATTCAACAGTGTAAACAAGTTTTGATGGATATATTAATGGAATACTGAATGGTTTAGTTTATGTAAAATATGCATGGATTTACGGTATGCAAATTGAACCACGGAAAGAGAAGAAGGGAAGTCATTAACATTTTAAGGTTGTTTAATGAATATTTTAAATTGTAAAATAGGAAACTTAATAAAAATTATACAGGGGAAAATAGAGAAAGCTGTGACTTTCCTGAATCTTAAACTTATTTTTAAAAAGAGCAGGAATATGGAGAGTAACGAAGATCAACCAGCCAATGTATTTAATAATATATGAGCTCCGTGAATCCCTTTATTTTACCCATAAGCAGAATAAAGAAAACTAGGAAACTACCACTTCTGCTATTTCTTTTAATACAATTTAACATCTCCCAAAGTCTTAATGAAAGGAGAAAGCGTTGACCTCGGGTAATACATTGCCATCCTAGTTCCAATCAAATCAGTGTCAGCAAGTCCATGGTGTCAGCAAGTCCATGGTGTGTAACACAGTCTGTGAGGAAGCCCTCAGTGAAAACACCGGCTTCAAGCACCAAATCCCTGCGCAATAGTCAGAACTAGCAGCCTGGAGGCAAGCAAGCAGGGTTTGAAATTAGCAGGGCGCCAGGCGCATTTTACGCCTAAAGATTTTCCATTTACGAGCACCTCAAAAAGTCTGGGTGTCATTTTTTTGCACCTGGCTGACACTCAAGGATTACTGAAATGTATGTGACTTGAAGCCTCGAAGTATATGTTAAAGATAGACAATATGTTAAGGAGTTTAACAATAAAGAGTAAAGTGTTTTGAAAACTGAAGTATGGTACCAATATTCTTATTGTAAACACCAAATTAAACATGTATCAACAATTTCTGATAAAAATGTGGTATTGACCATGTGTCTCTTATGTGAATTGTGTATTACTTCATGCTTATCAAAAGAATAAATAAAAATTGTTGCCGACCCCCCGCAAATGGCGACTCGACAGTCTGTTTTGGCGCCCACAACCCAGGTCCCAGAAGCCATTTGGCTCCTAGCTTTTCTATCCCAGTTCCTAACACTGCAAGCAAGCAAGCTGAAATGTACAGTGAGAGAGCAGCTCCATCTGTTACTGAACAACAGATTGGACTTGCTTTTCAGTCTGAGCAACTTCATAGGCCAGGTGAAGCCATATCCTGGAAGTCCTGTTGTCACTGCTATATTAGCTTCCATTTCTACAGTTCTTGTGCTGTTGGTTCCGTTGCTGGTTGAGACTGGGTGTTATCAGCCAACTGTGTAACGGGACCTCATGGCTGCTCATGTCAAAAATGAGGAGGAATGCCTTAAAACGACAGCACTGATACAGGGCAAATCCCTCTTTGAAACAGATGGAAAGTCAATCCTGTATGGCTAATCAACTGCCCTAAGGTCACATTGTAAGCCAGCTAAAGAGAGAGTGAAAGAGTTCTCTTCTTAGCATTCCAGACATTCAGAACCATGCTAACCAATCTGAAAACCATGCACTCCATTGGTTCTTCTAACCGAAACATTTAAGGAAGGCATTTATCAATCTGTTACTAGGATGCATTCACCATTTAGACATTATTAAGGAGACCAAACTTGCAGCCATGCTTTTATATCATTTACCCTATCTAGTTAATACAAGGAGTCTAGATGTGAAGTGCTGGAAAATATGGAGGGTGTGTGTATCAAACTATCTTTGCAGAACATGTTGGGATTAACCCAAACTCTCCTGAACCAGTTCAAGTCAAGAGCATTTCCACACAAAGGGCAATATGAGGGACTAGTGAGTTGATTTGAGTTGATTGAGCTCAGCTGAGACAGCACAAGAAACTGCAGCTCCTCCCCAACCCTGCCAACAGTTGCAGTGCAAAGGAATGGAGGAGGCGTACATTTCTCCTTTTTCTTCACTTTTTCACTATGACACGATTGGGGAGAGACAGAGAAAGAGACAAACAACAACAACAAAATCCTCTGCTCCATCATAAATTCGCACTGCATCCAATGAATTTTGCAGGGTTCCCCACTGGTTAAATCAGAACTGTGCTTAGAATGATTCTGTAGAATTCTCTGTATAAATAATGTAATAGAAGCATATTTAGGCCCTTTATATATAAGGACCACACATGACTTGCAATCACCACTTGTTTTCATGAATGGCAAGGAAGCGGGTCAGTCCTTTCCAGATCAGCGCATGTTTCATTCACAACTAATTCGTAATGTGTGTGCACTTTGTATCAGTGCCCAAATGACTAAGAGTATTGTAAGAAGTGGTCCTCAGATAACCGAAGTTATGTAACCACCTTTGTCGAGGCAATGGAAACAAACTCATTAGTGAGCCATTTATGAACACAAAGTATTATATTAAAAAGAACAGGGATTCCACTCCAAGATTGTCAAAGGAGCTAATTGGTTGTGGGTTTTTGTTTTTTTTTTAAAAGAACCTCTTCATTTAAGATAATTTAATTCATTGCATCCTAGTATTTTGGTGTGACTGTCTATGATTAAAGCGTTGGTTCCTAAAATGGAGGACAATGCAAGAAAATACCAACCTTTAAAATGTACACTTTTCTATGAGAAATACAATGGGTAACTAGATCCTCATTGCAATTTCAACCCATGTGTACGTTAAACACAAAATACAAAAGTAATATTGTGCACTATAAAATTGTAACCAGCCAGCAATAAACCACAGGCAATGAAAATCATCTTACCGGAACTTCAAAAGCTTCCTGTGCATCATCCAGCATCTGGACTTTGATAGAAATAAGTTTTCCTGTAGGGGTTGTGGGCATTTTTTGTCCATGTTCCAAAGTACTGATCCCGGCATTTTCCTGAACTCCTAACCGGGATCCTGCTGTTGTTCTCTGCTCCACTTCACCCATGTTTGGAGGAGCTAGTTTCTATATCTGTTAATGGGAGAGACAGAGAAAGAAAGAAAATATGAAGCCACATTACTTAAAAACTGTTCAAAGACAATAATGCACACAGGAATGTACTACTTCACACCATTTTGTAGTTGTGAATTGTTTTCCTTTTGAGCAGAAGATGCACAGGGTATCTGTCCTCATAACAATGGTGGTTGAACCCCCTAGTATCTTGCTGGTGTTGTACAATCTGTTGTAGGTTTACTCAGAAGTAAGTCCCACTGTTTTCAATGGGACTTAGGAAATGTGTAATAGTTGCAGTCTTGGTTTATCAGCCAGGCACTACATCTTCTTACATCATTTCGGATTGTGAAATGAAGATGAGCAGGTACCACACACCTCAAATTGTTTCGCTGATCTCCTTGCACTCCAGAAGGAGGAAGAATCAAGAAATATATTGTATCAACCCTCAAGATACCAAGAGATTAGTGCAAATATCTGCAATGCCACAAGCATTATAAAGACAAGCTAAGCAGTCATTGCAGGGAGGAAATATCTTCATTTTCACCAGTTGCAATGTTTGCAATTCTGTGTGGCCAAGTTCACTCATAATTCTAAATGCAACATGTGCAAAAAAAAACCCTAAATGAACAATACTACTTGTTCAAAATGCCATTTAACTATGAAAAGTTCCATGTCTTCACCAATCAGAACCTGAAACAATTAACTGATATATATGCCAAGCAGGTCCAACGGAAAGGTAGATGGGATACAACTAGAATCAAACTGCACCAGACTTAGAATTAGTTCAGAAAAACTTAAGCAGTAATGGAAATAATTGAACTTGTCTTTTCATGCCCTCTCTCCCCTCACATAAAAGAACATAACCAAATAGGGAAGATCGCTACATCACTTTGGAAGAAAATGCTCCACCTTTTATTATTGCACACTTGAAAGCAAACTCAAGGATAGCAAACTATTTCAAAGACATAACTTTAAACAAACTTCTAATTCTTCTGCAATCTCACATTTTTCTATCTTCCGTGGAAAGGCCAATTGTTGATGCAACTGATCTTGCCTTTTTTATTACTTCTGTTGCTTTATCGTTTGATACATAATGCAAGGGCCCTTAGTCTGATCTGTCAAACCATATATATATATAAAACCTCATATATATGTTTATCCCACTCTTTTCTTTTGTTCTTCAAAACAGCCTGAGTCTGAGACTGAACCTGATGCTACCATCCACAGTATTTGTCTAGCTGGGTAATTGCCTTTCCATCTCTCCTGGACTTGTATGCCCTGATCGATGATCATTAACAAGCATGTAACAAAACAGGAGGAACAGGAATTTAACTTTCTGGCTGAACAAACATACAGTAATAATAGACCCAGCCATTCCAGTCGTTTTAAACACAGTCATAGTGCAAGGGATCAGAAGCAGGGCAGAAGGGCAGAAAAGGAAATGACTGTTGTTGCTGTTTTTTAATTCAATGTTATTCATTATTTCATATTAGCATGTGAATTTAACAGCCTAAATAATGCAACACTGACCTAAGATACAAATTCTACCACTAAAGCACTAATACCACCCATGCTGATATGTGAATCCCTGGGCATCAAGCAGACCAACGGTTTTGTTTTTTGTTTTTACAAACTGTTTTCCAGTGAACCTTAACTCTTCTGTTCAGAGCAGGACCTGTGAGTTGGTAGAAAGTCAAAGGTTCCAGCTGGCTACCAGGTACAGCCAAATTTTGTGGACCTTGCTACTGTCCATCCTTTGTATAGTCCTAGAAATTAAATGGGGCAACAGCTGCTTTTTTGGTGTAATTCAGCACACACAGATTAGTTCTGTAGTATGCACCATCCATTCAAAGTCAATAATTCTGCCTTAGTATACCAAGATATGTAGGACGATAAAAAAATAATAATATTACAAAATCTCTTTAGAAATACTTTCAAGTTTTGCATTGTTGTAAACAAATCAATTATTAATTTGGAAAACTAAGGACTGCTTTCTAGGGGTTATTTTCTTCTCTTCTGCTTAATTAACACAAACAGAAGAGACTCCTGGTCAATTTGGTAGCAAGCTAGAATGAACTTCTGCCTTGCTATTAAAGCTGATGACACACAAAGCAAAGGAATAAATATTTGCTTGTTTCACTGGGGCAGCGAATAAGGGTATCACTGAAACAATGGCATGCATGCTTATCAAGGGCCAATTTGGTGCCCTCCAGCTGTTTCAGACTACAAACCTCATCAGCTCCAGCTGGCATGGCTAATGAGCAGGGGTGCTGAAAGTTGGGCCTCAAAATGTCTGGAGGGGGCAAGGATGAAAAAAAGCTGCACTATATAATCCCCAAAACCTCCCTGCTTCAGGAAGCTCCAAAAACAGGCACTTAATAGGATAAGTTTTTTCTTCCCATATTGTCCCTAGGGAAGTATCAGACGAAGGCTGCAAACTCATGCAGAGAAAAGTGAACAATTGACATTTATTTATATTTCTTGATCCTAGCAGATTTAACCCTCTTTTAAGGTCTGGGCCAGGCAAGATTAACCATCATGTACAAAGAACCATGGAATCAAAGACTTCTGTTGATCTTCCTCTTCCTATAATTGAGAGGGTTGGGAGTGTTACGGAAGGGGGGGGGGGCATGTCTTCTTCACCTTCTTCGCTACAATATATTTGCTCAATTTCCCTTTCCTCCAGGCAATGTCAGGTGCCAGACTATGCATATTTGGGACCATTGTTTTCTCATCCCCAGGAAGTGTTTATCTGCGCATATCTCCAGCTCTGCATATTCCCCCCTCCCTCCTCCATATGTTAATCTGTGTAACCCAACCTCCCTTTAATATATTCATGATGTAATCTGTGTAACCAAACCTCTCTTTAATGTATTCATGACGTGTTTTGCACTGTATTCTGGGACATGGAGGGAGTTTCAAAAACTCATGTCACCCCTTTCTCACTGTTCAATCTTGCCTTGAACCTGTTGCGCAATAAACTTGGATCTTCTGCTGTTTGCTCCTGTCTCCGGCTGAGCTCATTTTCCTCCGCAGGGACCCACGGACTTAGTCCGATGAGCTGGGTGGCAGAGCAGCCTCGCACCCAGATTTTGCCGTAACAGGAGAGAAAATACATGCCCTCCAAGGGGCTACTGTTGGGAGTGGACCTGAAGGGAAGCAAGGCCCCAGGTCTTGGGTCTGCTGATGGTGGCGGTGCGGCAACATGAGATTAAAGAGCAGCATTGTACAGTACCAATCAGCTTGGGAGATGTGTGTGTGGAAAAGCAGGAACTAAACATGAGAGACAGTGGCCTCACTGTAGAAGGGGGACAATTTTGCCTGCAACTACTTCCTGCAATTGCTGTTCTGAGTTTCTCTGCCTCCAAATTAAAAATAAGCAAAGCAGTCAAGAAGACAATTACGTAATGCCCCATGTAAAATGGGATGTGGGTGGCACTGTGCGTTAAATCACAGAGCCTAGGACTTGCCGATCAGAAGGTCGGCGGTTCGAATCCCCACGACGGGGTGAGCTCCCGTTGCTCGGTCCCTGCTCCTGCCAACCTAGCAGTTCGAAAGCATGTCAAAGTGCAAGTAGATAAATAGGTACCACTCCGGCAAGAAGGTAAACGGTGTTTCCGTGCGCTGCTTCTGGTTCGCCAGAAGCGGCTTAGTCATGCTGGCCACATGACCCGGAAGCTGTATGCTGGCTCCCTCGGCCAATAAAGCGAGATGAGCGCCGCAACCCCAGAGTCGGCCACGACTGGACCTAATGGTCCGGGGTCCCTTTACCTTACTTCCTGCAATTGCCATTCCGAGCTTCTTTGCCTCCAAAGTAAAAATAAGCAAAGCTGTCATGTAGACAATTACGTAATACCCCATGTAAAATAAAAGGGGTTCAGCTGGTCTTCTATAGGAGTCCAAGGCTGGGTAAAGACAGAAGATTTCCTTCAAGCGGAAGGAAACTATAGCAAATGCTCTTTCTAGCAGATTACTATCTCACCTGCAATATTGGTATCTGAATTCTTTGGGTAGTTCATAGAGTAGTTGCCTCAAATATTCCTGATGCAGGCCATTTATGGCTTTAAAGGGTCAAGATCAGCACCTTGAATCTGGCATTGAAATGAACAAGAATCCAACACAGCTCTCACAAAACTGGTGTAATACGCTCCATGCCTAGGGCCCAGACAGCAACAGAACAAAACATTCTGGACTAGCTGAGGTTTCCTTCTCATCTTCAAGTGCAGCCACACAGAGAGTGCTTTATTTAGGGTAGTCAAGTTGAGAAGTTGCTACGGCATACAAAATGAGGACCAGTTTCTCTGCCCAGTTTCTGCACAAACTTCATTTCTGCCAAGCTAGCTCTGTCATCTGTGTTAGTGCCAGAGCATTCATCCAATGCTACAGATCAAATCAAGCGAAGGGGGTGCTCTGGTTGAGGTTTTCCCTGCAGCTCAGGATGCTTAAGGGGTGTTTGGTGTAGTTACACAGCCTTCAGAAGTCTCCTAATTTCTCTCTCCTCATTTGAGGTTTCAACCTCAAGGCAAACAATGGTTGGATACTAATAAGTTTCCATCAGAGCAAGTTTACATTATAAAGATCCATTATGCAAGGGCTGCTCTCCCCAGAGGCGTTCATTTTGTCCAACTAAACAAAGAAAGGATTCTTCAGGAGTTGATGTACTGGAATAGTTATCCAGCTCAGTATGATGTTAAACACATAGGAGAAACACAGGGATAGAAAGAGCAACAAAGGTCTGTAGCTTAGCAGCTAGAATTTTTTTATATTGCCCAGAGGAAATATACTAAAAGTGCTTCGGAGGACATGCAGAATTCCCTTCCCTTTCCACTGAGCAAGATCAGTTCACCACCCACAGAATTACAGAGAACTGCTTAATAGCCAATGGATTGGTTTTCCATAGGCCTAAATCCCTGTCCTCCTCTTTTTAGAAATTACACTCCCCCACCCCCAATTCCCTTGAAAATATACTGCAAACAACTACAAACACAGCCTTTCTGCCCAAAGATTTCAGTCCTGGTTTATACCCTCCAACTCCTATCCAGCTGCTTTTCACAAAAAACAAACGCACCCCCCTCAAGAACAAAGCAAAGAAGAAGAAAAAAGTCTGCACAAAAAACTTTGTTCTACATGAACTGGTTTTTGCTTTGGGGTTTTTTTTGTAACTGGATCTCAAGCAACTGGAGCAAGTTTGGTGTTTTCTGAAAGTAAGTGGTGGGGAGAGATTTCATCCAGTGATGGAAGCCAGCTGGAAGCAGTCTCTGCAACAGACAAGTCCCAAGGAAACGGAGGGGGTGGGGGAGGTTGGACAAGGCAAAACGACTTTCCTGAAGTGGAGAAGTTAGGAGATTGCAGCAGAGAGTAGCAAACAAACACTTGCAGAGAAATGGGAAGTAGAAAAGGAGTTTAAATTTGATGCTAGCAACTCCTACTCAGTCAATCAATTGGGAGTACAGCAAGGGAGTGGCAGAATTAGAGACACGGCAGTCTTGCAGCACAGTTTAGCGGAGCTTAATGGGGAAAACTGCTAGCAGTTACAAAATACAGAAGGGCAAAATACTGACTTCTCTTTTCTCAGTACTCCATCCCAGCTCTGGCTGCCAGAATTACATTCCTGGTCACCATGGCAACTGTGGCAACCATATTTGTGGGGTCCTGGATTCAAGCCGAAAAGAAATTTGAGGAAGAAAGACATGCTGTCAGTGTTAGAAACTGGGATAGAAAAGCTAGGAGCCAAATGGCTCCTGCGACCTGGGTTGTGGGCACCAAAACAGAATGTCTAGTTGCCATTGGTGTGTGTGTGTGTGTCCCGAACCCATATCTATAGGTGCCCACAAAACTTTACCATGGGCACAGCTTGTGAACAGACTTTACAGTTGAGATGCATACAGCGTTCTCTCCAATTTCACCTCAGAAGCCCAAGTGTGAGTCTGTCATGCCTAAACCTTTGCTGCTTCATTCTTTAGAGATCGGGATGAGGCAAAAGGGCAAGGGGCTTTACAAGTTAAAACAAAAACAAAAAACCAGCTCCTTGTATTGTGCCTGAAACACGCAATTCACCAGAGAACCACAGCTCTGCTAGAAAATACTCGCAGTGGAGCTCACCTTGCCAAGAGGCAGGTCAACATGTTCCCAGCAGCTGAAGCTTCCAGGCAATAACAAGAAGCCCTTCGACGAATGCATTACAGTACTTGAGCCTCAAGGTTACAAATGAGAATAATGAGACACAAATATCAAAAGCAACAGGAAAGATAAGGAGCCCTTGCTAGTCACTTCCAAAAAGTAATATAATTAGCTTCAATACCCAGAGAGATTTTGCTTGCTTATTTATTGCAAATATGTACAGTGGTACCTCGGGTTAAGTACTTAATTCGTTCCGGAGGTCCGTACTTAAGCTGAAACTGTTCTTAACCTGAAGCACCACTTTAGCTAATGGGGCCTCCTTGCTGCTGCTGCGCCGCCGCTGCACGATTTCTGTTCTCATCCTGAAGCAAAGTTCTTAACCTGAAGCACTATTTCTGGGTTAGCGGAGTCTGTAACCTGAAGCGTATGTAACCTGAAGTATATGTAACCCGAGGTACCACTGTATGTCCCACCTTTCTAGTATATATGTAATACTCAAACTACCCAAGTACATGGCATATTACATCCCCATTATGATGAGAGAAAGGAGCACATATGAATGTAGGGCGGCCAATTCTGTCAATTCAGTTGACCTCAGTCAGTGTTGGCTGTGAAAGTCTTCTGCAGCAAAGTGAACAATCTGCTTCTTTTTGCTAGCGGCACACCAGTGTTAGAACTGAGATATATAAGTTAAGTGCCAAATGGCATCTTAAATCTAAGTTACAGTCGCCACAACGGAATGCCTGTTCGCCAGGGGGTAGGGACTAGGTGAATCTTGGTGTCTCTTCCAACATTACAATTCTATGATCTCAACGGCATTGCTTGACTGTAGCTTGCTCTTGCAATAATTCACTTGTCCCAGTATGCAAAAAGGAGAAACACACACAGTGGAAATGCTACTATGGACTAAGGCAGAGGTTTTGAAAAGGTGGTCGCCAACCTGGTGCCTAGAAATCTCCACGTAGTCGCAACTGGACCCACACCAGTAGCAAAACGTGCCTGGCGCCCGGCTAATTTCTAACACTGCCACACAGCTATGCATTCTATATTGACCCAAACTGGAAATGCGACTACTGGTTCACCGTACAACATGGATGAAGAAACATGTAGCTGCCAATATATTCTGAGCTTCATGGAATTTTTAGAAGATTGGGGCAAGGGTCACATAGTAGACTGGTGCTGCCAAGGCAACCTGCAAGTCCTTTGGAATGAAATACAAAAGCAAAACATGACTCCGGCTCCTTCCCTAAACCTCAGGCCTTAGTCACACTATCCTCTGCTAACTGGGAACTTAATGGGAGGGGGGAGTTTCTCTCCTAAAAAAACATTTGCCCTCCCCTCCCTTCATGTCAGGAATTCTGTGATCGAAATTAGCCAGGTGCCAGTTTTGTGAGTGGCATGGATGCAATTGTGACCACATGGAGATCTCTGGAGGCCAGGTAGGCGACGAACACCTCCATCTGGCTGGCCCCTCCAGTTTTCTTAGGCAGCTAAGGAGAAGAGCTTATCTACTGCACTTGTATCCCACCTTTTTCTCCAAAAAATACATGGTTCACCCCCTTCCTACAACAACCCTGAGAGCTAGGTTAAGAGGCCATGACTGGCCCAAGATCACCCGGTGAGTTTCAAGACTGAGTGGGGAATTGCACTCTGATCTCCCAGGTCTGACACTCTTTAACATTACACCACATTGGTTTCCTAGAATACTTCTAATTGGGGCAGCTATATAAGTAGTCAAAAAAGAATATGGGGAAAGCAAAGGGTAACTTAGAGAAGGAAGAGGAGGAGGAGGAGTTTGGATTTGATATCCCGCCTTTCACTCCCCTTCAGGAGTCTCAAAGCGGCTAACATTCTCCTTTCCCTTCCTCCCCCACAACAAACACTCTGTGAGGTGAGTGGGGCTGAGAGACCTCAAAGAAGTGTGACTAGCCCAAGGTCACCACCCAGCAGCTGCGTGTGGAGGAGCGGAGACGCGAACCCGGTTCTCCAGATTACAAGACTACCGCTCTTAACCACTACACCACACTGGCTCTCAAGGATCTGAAATATTCTCCTTGAAGCTTGAATTTGTTTTATTCTGGATTTTTTTGTTTAATGCAAGGCGCTTTTGCAATCTTTTCTTTAAAATATAAAGAAGTATAGAAATGAAATGAACAACAACAACAATAAACATGATGGGGGGGGGAATGGTGCCTTGACATTCTGTTGCACCAACCATAACCTGGGGTTGGAGTGCCATTAGCTTATATACGTGAATTTCTAACACAGGGTGGTGACAGGCATTTCAGTACTCTACAGTGCTGAAGGCAAAGCATGCAAAACCTTATGAGTGGCAAAGAGCCAAGCAATGTTAAGAGAAGGGATTGATTATCTGCGCAAAAGACAGCGAGAGGAGAGATAAAGAACCAAAATTTATCAGCTGAGCCAGTGTCATCACTCATCATGTAGGAGCAAATATGAAAGGCTTGACAGATTTGCCTTTATGAAAAGGAAAAATAGATGCTTTAGAAGAGGCTGCATAAAGAATCCCCGCTGAGTTTTGATTGGCAGTATGATTTTAACTTCCACATTTGCTTGTTTGGATGTTTCAAGAACACAGCCCTACTTTCCTACTGTGCTCAGCATAGAACATTTTTCATCATCTAATTAGAAAAAGGGCATTCATCCAAAGCTAGACTCTGGTTAATGCCGAAATGAATCCACAAAAATAAAAATAAAAGCTATTTTAAAACGTATTGGCACCTAGGATCAATATTTAGCAGCTCAAAAGAGGAAGTATTTTTAGTTTCCCATCTCTCCAGAAACACCGCGTTCACTGCCTGCTTCAAATCCCAATGATTTCTGGCACTTACTCAAAGTACGTCTATGCTTGTATTTAGTGTCAGTCTGAAAAGCACATTTAAGGAGCGTTTTACTAAGTTATCAATCTTCCGCTTTCCTTTGTATTCAGTTACAAAGTAGGGACATTTAAAAAGTAACAAGGAACAGAAATACGCATTGTGTTCACCACAACGTAAATGTAAAGACTGGGGGCAGGCGGGCATGTTCTTCCTAGTAACATGAAAAAGCAGCAAATGACTTAAGAGTAAAGGCACAGATAGGTTTCAGCTCCATCACATCATAGACAACTTAGAAATTCTACATACCATTCTGCTTTACAGTGTAAAATCCAATTTACAACAACACTGAATCTCTACAAGTTCAATGGATCTACAAGAAAATGTATTTAGGATTTCATCTGAATCTTACAGTTCCACTTTCAATCAGCTGAGCAACCAATATTACCCATGTGCTATCATTGCGAAGATTTTACTGATTCACCATTGGTTTGTGAAAACCAAGGTGTGTGCCTTCTGTAAAATTTTAGGCAAGCTTCCCCCCCCCCAAGTCAGCATTTACCAGTGTTGACCAAAGTTGGGTCTCCAGCTGTTTTTGGACTACAACTCCCATCATCTCTTCCTTGTAGGACCAGGGGTCAGGGATGATGGGAGTTGTAGTCCAAAAACAGCTGGAGACCCAACTTTGGCCAACACTGATTTACAAGAATGTCTTTTAACGCTGGCACTTTCTTATATAAATATATAAATAAAACTGCTGTACCAGCTGGAAGATTTTGTACACACACACACACACACACACTTTCATGTGAAAGCCAAGCAAGATGTGCATAACGAGTAATCAGCTTTCTTTCCAGGCATCACTGTGGAAGAATCCAGACATGTGTGCCCAGTCCCCAAGGAGAATGTAGACACCAGTGCAATGAGAGAGAGAAAAAGAAGAAAATGTCATTCACATAGGGCTCTTTGAGATCAGGATACTGAACTTGATGGGCCATTGGCGTGGTTCATCAGGCTTTTATCGTTTGCATGGAATAGAGCCCATTTCATCAGATACAATATGGAAAGTCATCAGATGTATAGATAAAAATGCTCAATACAGGGTTCCCCCTCAAAAAAAAAAAAACCCTACTATTTTAACATATGGCCAAAAGACAAAACAAACAAACAACAACATGTGTATTCTAGTACTATACAAGAGCAGAAATGAATTCAATATTCAGGGAAGATACTTTCATTTCTTGCCAGATGGCACAGGTTGCACCAAATTCACAACGGCATAGGCCCAAGGTGCTTTGTTTTAACTTGGCATTGCCGCAGATCTAAGTTTACAGTTGTTTCAGGGAACAGAAATGGAAACCAGGATCTTAAGTACCAAAATTAGCTGCTAGCTCATTGAGATGGAAAATAAACAGCTTTCAGTTATTCTGACTACATTACAATACTGCAATAGTAGTATGCATGCTAAGTGGGATATTTTTTGGTGAGTTTTGTAGTGCTGGTTCAAGAAGGCTGTAAAGCTGGGAATGCGAATCACTGCTGTTGGAACAGTGGTGCCAAATCGCAGCACATTTCAAAGGGTTAATTTGATATATTAGATGTTCAGGTCAGCCACAAGACGTGTAACTCAAACAGTAGTCCATTTTCATTGCTAATGGTGTGAAAGAATTCTTGAAGTGGCGAGCAAGAGATACTACTAATGGACCATTTTAATGCAGCATTTAAGAGGAATAAAGCTAATCCAAAATGGAAATGTGCTATCCTTTACGTTGAATTTGTAGGAAACCTACACATACAGCTTCAGTGAGAAATAGCTCCTAAGATAACAGAGGGGTTGTTGTTTTGTTTACATATGAAGCACTGTAAAAAAACACACACAAGGGTGGTTGTTTTTTTACATGCTCTACTACTGTGCTACTTTGTACACATAAATGCTGCAACATATACAAGGGTAGACAATCAATTTAGTCCAGGAGTGAACTGGTTTTAGTTCAACTTTACAAACAAGCAAAACGAGCTGCTTCTCCCACTGCTAAGCACTCACACTGGCTTTGGCAGGGCACTTCACATTTCTGAAAACAATTTCAAGTTTAGAAAGCATAATTCTAAGGAAGCAAAAATTGGGTACTCCAGCATAGACTAGGGTCTTTCACAGGATTCTACGGCACACAAAGACCTCATAAACTATGGATATTGAGTCTCATCCCCTAAAAGGGTTTAGAAATAGCGTTCAAAAGTAACACGGAGATCCCTACTGCATCTCATTCGCTCCATTTGGACCTCATGCTAAACTGTGGTATAGCAAGGCATGAACAAACCTAGCCTTCTCTTAGACTTATGCTCTTCCTTTCTCATACAGCCAAGAGGAGAAGCTTAGAAGCTTTCATTTCTGCTTTTAGATAACTGTGGCTTCAGATATTATTGAACCTATGGAACTATTGTTAACATTACTTGTGGTTAGTTTAAATAAGCCAGCTTCAGAAACCATGGTTGGCTTGTTTTAATCAGGGTTAACTAAAAGCAAATATGAAAGCTTCCAAACTCTTCCCCTTTGCTGGATAGGTTGAGGACAACGAAGCACTTCAAACAATGAGATACGCCCCCGGTCCTTAATTTAAATGTTCCATGTAGTCTGATATTCCATCCCACATACTGTGTAAAACAATTTGTTTTCAAATGTCTAATCTGGCAGAGGCATCTAGCCTTCCCTTTGGATTCCTCGTAAATAGAACACATTTTACCAGCAATATTTGACCTCAAAATATGCCAGCATCCTTTGGATAAACACAGCTGTCACACAACAGACTAAATAGACAATTGTTTTTTCTCAGTACTCTAGTATCAAAGCAGTTCTCCACCTTCTGATCTATACCCACCTCCCACCCATGCACAAAAAAACAAAATTAGACAGCGCAGTTCTCTGAACATAAGAGACAAAGCCAAAAGAAAAATCAAGATTTATAAACTCACAGGCCAAGAATGTAAGGCTGTATACAGATAATAGTTTTCAGAAAAGTGAATGCTGTTTGATAAAGAGCTTGCTATAGATCCCTGTTCAACCAAGTTTCCAAAATATAAAACCTACAAAGCATATTTACTAGGTGTCATGGACTGGTTGGACGAAGAGGAATGGTGGGAGGAACCAGCTGGGGAACTCCCAAGGGAAGTGGTCAGAGGAAGAGGAGGGAGAAGACTTGGAGGAGGTGTCGGAAGCTGAAGAGGTAACAGGGCTTGGTGAGCAGGGAGAGTTCGTGGCAGAGGAAGGTCCAGAATCAGGAGGAGGAGATGAGAAGGACCGAGAGGCAGAGATGAGTCAGGCTGGTGAAGAGGCATGCATGTCTCCCCCTCCTGCTGCAACAAGTTCCCCTCCCCCTTGGTCTCCAGAACCAGAAGAGGAATAAAGCAAGAGGAGCAAAGGCAGACATGAAGACGCAGTCTCAGGCTGCTTGGGAAAGATGCAGGAGAGGAGGATACTTAAGGCGGGGACCTTCATTCTCCACAGCTGCCTCATGGGGCAAGACTATCCTATAGAATCAGTTTAAGAAAAGCATTTTCAAGTTTAGGACGGGAGTTTGTATACGATGGCAGAAGCTTCTGACTGCTGCACATTAACAGTGCATTTATTGTGCAAGTGAGATATAGACAGAGATAGAAATAAGAGATATGGAGAAATATAGATATGGATGCTCAACATGGTTCTTACTTTTATAGATAGCTTCAGGGTACAGTAGCTATGACTGAAGTCATTAAAAGACAGGAGGCAGGATCTGGGTCAGTGTTAGAAACACGTAGGAAAGACAGGAGCTAAGTGGCATCTTAAACCTAGGTTATGGGCACTGCTGCGAAGAGAGGGAAAGCTGTGCAGCGCCCCTTCAGCAAAGCGGGAGGAGAAACGGAGCCCCTTCCATTTCTCCTCCCGCTTTGCTGGAGAGGCGCTGCACAGAGAGCAAGAGAATATTTTTTTCCTTGTTCTCCTCCTCTAAAACTAGGTGCGTCTTATGGGGCGAAAAATACGGTATATTCATCCTGTCAAGAACAAGAGAAAAAGTGAAGTAAAAAAAGAATAGTCGTGGAGTCAATTAAGTAAGAAACTAAAGAGAGGGTGATGAAGGAGGAAGGAGTTTGAAGAACTGAAAAACTTGGAGTGAATCCAGACTAAGTTAGTTGAACTAACTGTCCATCAAAATCAATGGGATTTCAGTGAAGTTTTGACTAACTTGATCCACTAACTACAATGGGTCCTACATTCAACAGTTAGGCTGTATCCAATCCTTTATTTCTATGCACCTCTGACTTCTACAATTCTTCCCTTCAACCCTAGGTGGTACCCACTTTGGAAAACACGTTTTTTAAAAGCTAAGCCTCATCCCCCTTTATAAAAATCTTTCCTCATTCAATAGCCAATGCCATGGTGGTATATATTTTTTAGAATCCAGTCTGCAGAGGAGGCAGGAACAATGAAGTCACCATTAACATATTCCAGTAAAAAACTGACAAGTGGAGGAAATCCAAACTTCATGCTCTGATGGCGCAAAAATGCTACTTTAAGAAAAAAGAAGCACACACAATATTCCTATTCAGTTCTCAGATACCACAGTAATGCCGTGGGAAAGAAATGGTAGCACACAAAGCTGCCTATAACTTGTTGCAGTTTCATAGTCTGCCAAAACAGTATTTCAATTCAGGAGTATTTGTCAAAGGCCTGCTCACTAAGGAGCCTTGTTAAAACAGCTTGGAAATAGCATAAAATTGCAAGAATGTCAGGCACATTCTGCACTTGGCTATTGTCCACTTGCGACCAAGTGAAGATGCCTGGGCTCCAGGAGAGTGCCTGACATCTTCACCATCTGGAGGTGCATGCTTGGGGATCATTGGATCCTGATGCCTAGCTTATATATCTGAGTTTCTAACCCTGCTTGTGTATGTTGTGTATACACCTTATGTAAAAGCCCACCCCTTCCTCCCCGGTGGGGAGGGAGGCACCATTTTGTGGTTTGCCTCAGGTGCCAAAATGTCTTGGGCCATCCCCCAAGAATAGGTATTATTTCTTCAAACTCCCCTTCCATTTGCTGTCCTCCTGACCACCCCCAACAAGACAACAATCCCCAGGATTTGATTTTCGGAAGGCCAGGAGGCCGCAGAGGCGAGAAGGAGGTTGGAAAGCCCTGCTCCATTCACAGAAGGAGAGTTGGGCTCCAAGCCAGCATGCCCTTTCCAGGTGAGGAAATACCAAGATAAAGTTTTTGACATCCCTTTTTGAACAGCTAGGCTTATCCAAAAAGGCGTCAAATGATCTCTTCAGCAACAAATACAACAACATCATAAAAGCGACAGATCTGTTTGCAAGCCGCTCATAAAACACAAAGGTGCAAACCTTAATGGCATCTGACATTTTATGAGAGTAAAAAGTGCTCCAGCATGTACTTTCTCTCCTCAGTATTCCACAGTTTAATTGACCTGCACTTTTAATCTCCGCTGGAAAAATAAAAATAATAATAATAAAGGAACTCATTTATAAAGGTAAATCATTGCTATAAAATTTATAGATTCCAGAGGGAAAATAGCCTCACTCTTCAAATTCCTATCAAAAGGAGAAGATTGAGGACAAAAGAACAAAGCAAACCAATAAAGTGATGGGGGGGAGGTAGAGAGACTTCCTAAAAGATTTAAGGGAAGAGATAAAGTGTAGCTCACAAACTGAAAGAGAGAAATCATTCAATTAAAAATGGATGGCCGTAGAAGTCGCTTTCAAGAGCCCCATAAACTGAACCCATCTGTGGATAAACTAACTCAAATACTACATATTGCATGACAGAGCACTTAGAATGATGTCAAGAATAGAAGGTTTCCTGCAAGCAATTATGAGGGAGTGGGAAGTGATACATGTTAACAGACGCCACAAGTATTTGGAGGATGTAAGTTCTCAGGATAAAAGATTAAACAAGGAAGTGGCATGGCTGAAAAGAGGAATGGTTTCATGACAGGGAGAACTCACATACAGAAGAGGTTCCTCAAAACAAAATGCCTTTTTTCATTTTAGAAGATTAAATGCTGGGGGTGGGGGAAGAGTTTATAAAGTGTAAATGTTGCCATTTATATACGAATGCTGGTAACTCAATGAATGGTCAAAAACTCAAACGATACATTTAGGTGACTTATCAACCAATATCCACTGGAATGGCAGCTAGAATTCAATTGTCTGTATTCCAAACCGCTGGTGCATATGTATTTTCAAACTTTAATAGAATTCATCATTCCATTCTGGCTTCTTAAAGCAAGGTTACAGTCATCATACAGTGGTACCTCGGGTTAAGAACTTAATTCATTCTGGAGGTCTGTTCTTAACCTGAAACTGTTCTTAACCTGAAGTAACCTGAAGTATTAAATCCCGCTGCCGCTGCACGATTTCTGTTCTCATCCTGAAGCAAAGTTCTTAACCCGAGGTACTATTTCTGGGTTAGCGGAGTCTGTAACCTGAAGCGTATGTAACCCGAGGTACCACTGTATCCGAGTTTCCAACACTGGTTCTGAACTCACTCATCCAGTGGATCTTGGGTTTGGGTTGCACTGTAAGGCTACAGTGGTACCTCGGGTTACATACGCTTCAGGTTACAGACTCCACTAACCCAGAAATAGTACCTCGGGTTAAGAACCATGCTTCGGGATGTGAACAGAAATCGTGCTCTGGCGGCGCGGCAGCAGCAGGAGGCCCCATTAGCTAAAGTGGTGCTTCAGGTTAATAACAGTTTCAGGTTAAGAACGGACCTCCGAAACGAATTAAGTACTTAACCCGAGGTACCACTGTATTTATAATGATTTCAACAATTGCCTCCAGTCTCATGTTTCCTGCCCACCAAACATTTTGATTCACAATTTTTTTGTGTTGGGAGCAACAAACAGCATTTTACGTACGATGCCTTGTAAAATAGTTATAAATCCCCACTATAGAGTTGCTAGAAGTAGCCGGGGATTTAGTTCCTGAAACCAGCTTTTCTTTCATGTTTGTGGGCTAATATTTTCACAGCTGAATTAGCTGATCATACACCAGACAATCTCTGGTACAGAGTCCAGAAGCACGTTTCTGGCCTGTAATGGGCATTTGTAAACAAGACTCAGTAGGATTCCTGTTGGTCAAATACATGGCTTCAATGCCCCGATTAACTCTCTGCTGTTCCTCATTATCAGCAGAAACAAAATAAATCATGCAAAATAACTACATACAGATTTGCCTAAGTCAGTATAATTTTACACAAGTCACTGAATTTGGGTTAACACCGAGTACACTACTCAGAGTTCATAATATTCAAGAATGAAAAAAACAACACACTTCTTAAAAAGGCACTGTTGATTAATCCATACAGTAAAATTAAACTATTGAAACCACAATATTAGAGAGCATATTTAAGTGTCATCAGTAAGCATAATTTTATCATATCCACAAATTCATTCATATGTTACACACACACCCATCAATGCAAAAATATTTGTTTAAGCATCACATCACTGCCATTCCTGTTCCCATAAATGTGAGCTAATTTAGAAGCAGATAATCCCTAAACAATTTCAAATATTCAGAGGTCGAGACTTTTATTTCTGCTTTTCAGTCATGACTGTGAATTGTCATTCTCTGAAGAAAGTAATGGAGCTCCCACAAAGCACAAATGTTTTCATACCTTGATTTGTGAGCGCGTACATTGACACGCCAAGACTGCATCAAGAATTATTAATCCAGTTTTCCAGAATGAGTTATGCAATATATTCAATACATCTTAAAGTGAAAGGCAGAGCTTAAAAGACAATCCAAGTTTTAAAAAGACAACTCGCTGACAACAACTGTGGCCTATTTATTAAAACAAGTGATGTTATGAACAAAACAAACAAAAAAATCCACTAGAATAATTCTATGCCAATAAGCAATGTTTTCTGACGGCCCATCTTTATGTAGCCAAAACACAATCTACTGTATGTACAAGAGAGGTGTCAACAGGATCAGGGAAAGTGCAAGGTTTGCAGAAGTGGGGGCAGGGGGAAACACACACACACACAACCTTAAGGGAGTAAAACACACACCAAAACCCATGCCTAGTAGCCGCAGAATACTTATGGCCAGTGGGGAGTGAGGGGGGCAAAGGGACAAAATATGCTAGAAAAGGGAATGGCTGATGGGTTGGCATTTAGAATAGGAACATGCTACACTGGAACATTCTGTTGCAGGTCCCACCTGTTCAGCTAAGTATCCTTTCAAACTACAGAGTAAGCAGTGAGTACTCTGTGATGCCACTTTAAGCAGAACTTATTTACTCATGCATTAGTAAAGGGATTAGTATATTACAAAGGGTGGGGTTTTGGTTAGAGTGCTGAACTAGGACCAGGGAGGTAAAGGTAAAGGGACCCCTAAACATTAGGTCCTGTCATGGCTGACTCTGGGGTTGCGGTGCTCATCTCGCTTTATTGGCCGAGGGAGCCGGCCTACAACTTCCAGGTCATGTGGCCAGCATGACTAAGCCGCTTCTGGCAAACCAGAGCAGCACACGGAAACACCGTTTACCTTCCCGGCGGAGTGGTACCTATTTATCTACTTGCACTCTGACATGCTTTCGAACTGCTTGGTTGGCAGGAGCAGGAACAGAGCAATGGGAGCTCACCCCATCGTGGGGATTCGAACCGCCAACCTTCTGATCGGCAAGTCCTAGGCTCTGTGGTTTAACCCACAGCGCCACCCGCGTCCCTAAGACCAGGGAGACTATGGAGCAAATCCTCTCTCATCCTCCATGAACCTCAATGGGTGTCTGTGGGCCGGTCACATTCTCTCAGCCTAACCTACCTCACAAAGCTGTTGTGGTATTAAAAAAAGGAAGTGTGGGGAGAACTGTGTATGCCACCACAAAGTCCTAGGAGGAAAGGTGGGATATATATATATATCTCTCACAATTTTCCTCTATGCTAAAAACTAAAGCATTCAAAACATAATGAATTCAGCATACACTAGACAAATAAAATACTTCTAAGAGTGTCACTGGGAGCTGATGCAAAAAGCACACTTCTCTACAAATCCAATGTTCATGTTTGCACATTAATGTGCATACCAGGAAATGTGTCAGCCAAGTGAACATTTCGGTGGTCAGCATCAATTTTCAAGATCACAGTGGCTCAATGTTTTTCAAACTACAAGAGCAATCACAGAAACTTCTGACAAATACCCAGTTCACATGCTACGCTTCCCCGTTCTAATCCATGTCTCGAAAAGACCAACTCTGTTCACATGGAATATGTGTAAAATAATCATACATCACACACAAACACTATTACTATTTATTATTATTATTAGATGTATAAAGCCCCAACTTTCATCAGATGATCTAGGGCGTGTTACATAAAATTTACACTGAGTACAAAATTAAAAGATCAGCACCAATGCACATAAACACAATGTATAACCTTCCTTTAGTGTTTAGTGCTGAGTTACAGACCATGCATACATGATGCAAACTATACACAGTATTTATGCCATATGTACATGAAGAACAATATAGAACAGCATGCCCAAAGAGCAGGAGAGAAATGAATAAGCTGCTTCGACAGAAGAAAAGCAAACACCGTATGTTAACACAAAACTAGGCTGATGATCTTGCTACAATTATTTCCAACTGACTGGAGTCTTGGCTGCAATCCTGTGCCTAGCCTGACTGTTTAGCTGCCACTGAAACACTTGATATTTAAATAGCCAACCATCCCTCAAGTTTCAAACCAGAGATGGTTCCAGATTTTTATGGACCCCTGTCCTAGGGGCTGATAGCAAAGATCCAGTGTTCAAAATTAGCCAGGCACATTTTGCTATCAACCACTTGTGACCAAGTGAAGATATCTGGACGTACAGATGGCGTCTGACAACTCCACATACTTGGGGATCATTGGATCTTGGCTGTTTTCACACACTAATGCCACATCCTGCTGAATTCTATGAGTTATATTTTACCTGCACAACTGGAATGAATTTCAGGAACCAAAATGCTTTTTCTGGGCCATCTGAGCAGGAGCAGTCACCATTAAGAGAGAGAGATCAGAATAGGCCAATATATATGTGGACTGTCCCTGGATAAAATGACTTTTCAAGTTATCAAGGTTCTTAATCCTAGGCTCAAGGTTGTCATCTCAACTAGCCAGACATTTAACTGAGAATCAATTTGAAAAATAAGACTTCACAGAGCCATCTTACTCAAAAAGGGCAACTTTGGTTTAAGGAGCCATTTGGCCCCTAGCTTATAGATTTCCAACACTGCCAGGATCAATGTACAAACATATTTTCAAAGCACATCAATATTAGCCACTCAAATACCCAAGCCAGTTAATTGGTAGTTCTTTCATTTTTTATTTATTTTTGCCAAGCTAGGGACTTGTGAAAAGGAACAGGCATGCATTCTGTAACAGCTATCCCTACATGATTTCATTTCCGCTAACATAAACACGCATTTGCAAATCTTCATTCCACTAATAATGCAACCTAGAAGCGGAGACATTCCTTTTTTTCAAGCACACCTTAGCCACATTGACCGATACATTATGGAAGGCGCAGAGAGACTCCGATTATTCACACATACTGAGTGTGGTGAAAAGAAAAAGATGGAAGGGTTCAAAGGCAGGGTGTACTTTGAGAACTGGTCTCAAGTGGTTTTCATTCCTTCCTCTGCTCACTACTACTGTAGTCTACTACCACAGTAGTATATCTATCTATATCTATCTATCTATTTGCCATCATAATCCATCGTAATATTTTATTGTACGCGATAACAGCAGCGAGAATGTTGATAGCCAATAATTGGAAAGGATATTATGTTCCAACCAAAGAAGAATGGTTGAATAAATTATGCGAATACTTGGAATTAGCAAAGTTGACTGATTTGATAAGAGAAAAACCAAAAAATATAATCCAGAAACAATGGAAATGTTTAAATGATTATTTATGTAGACAAGGATTAAATGTAAGGTATTGGTTGTATTTAGAATAGATTTACAAAATATTTAGAAAATTTATTGATTAGAATATTTGTGTGAGATTGTATGGGAAAAATACGGGGTAACAGATACAATCTTGCTTAAAATGTATATAGGAAGTGCAGTGTAAGCGATGGAAATCAATCAATGAACTTTTATTATTATTTTCATATTGAGATATTTGTAGAATAAACTTGGAAGAAATTCTTCCAACTTTTCTTCTTTCCCCCCTCTTTTGTTCCTTTTTTCATATATATGTGCTTATTTGAAATATGTATATATGTATGTATGTATTTGCAATGTTTTGCTCATATTTTGCATTATGTTAAATAAATTTAAAAATAAATAAAAGGGGAATCCATCAAACTTTTGCCTGATTGCCTTGCCTCTGGAGATGACAGCGCTGCAGACTTCATAGACTAAAAAGCGAAGTTGGGGTTTAGTGGGGAGGCTATAAAAGCTTCTCCCAAACGCAGTGGATTCTTTAATCTGGCTGCCTAGTACAAATAAGGACTACTCTAAGATGAGACGACAAAAGCAATTTTATTTGTATACTGTAGGGACCCACAGCTGGGTTTAATATAAGAACAACAACAGCAGCTGTGTTGATCCTAGGAAAACACAGTGGCTTTTGAAGCGAATACCTCCTCAGCCTAGGACACCTTGGGAGGCTGGGAAACCTGTCTGGAATACCTATTCTGTGGAAAATGCAGCAACTGGAGGCACAAGGTATGTCCAGAATACAGAAACAGACAAGGGCAGTAATGAATCAGGTATAGGTACCTCCTGATAACAGGAAGCGTCGACATGCAGCACACCTGACAGTTTACGCTTTTCGAGGTTTTATACTTGGGGTGGATTCTTTACTCTTTTCTCCTTTGTCTTGAACGAGCCCTCTCACAAGTACAGACCGGCCACAAGCAAGGCATTTAGTAGTCCTTGCTTATGCCATCTCAATTTGGGGGACTTTTGTCAACCTATCCCACCTGGAGGTTATTCAAAATCAGTTTTTAAGAGGGATATTGAAACTGCCCAACTGTGTAAGTAATACAGCGTTACGCATGGAACTTAATACTGTATCCCTGGAAAATGCTCTGTGGAAGCACATACTTTGTCACTGGTTATCTCTATGGCACAATCTCCCAAACTTGTACTTGATACAATGTATGTGGAGAGATGATTTCCAGAGCCCATGGGTAAAAAATTTACAGCTGAAAATTACGGCAATGGGAATCTCCCCATCCAAATTACTAGAGCAGGACATAGTTCCAGCTAAAAGAACAGTAACCTGTAAACTAGAGGAGATGGACTTGCAACAGAAAATGGTCTTGGGCAATGGTACCTGCTCACCTCTAAATCTTGGTTTATTACCCCTCTTAAGGCTCCCAAACTATTTGAATTCCTTATCTTCTTCAGCTCATAGATATGCCTTTGTAAAGGCAAGATTCAACACCTTCCCATCGAAAGTGCTGAGAAATAGATTCTCCAATGGACAGATATCGCTCTTATGTGATTGTAATTGTGGGGCACCGGAATCGTTGCATCACATAATTCTTGACTGTGCTTCTCACTTACCGGCCAGGAGCAAGTTTCTTGCTCAATATCTAAAGGGAATTGCCGATGATACGACTGAAGCCAAACTGAGATATCTACTAATTGATGATGACCCCCTAAGATCACTCATGGTTGCCAGATTTTTGATCAGTGTCCTATCCCTAAAGAAGAGAAACGGACTCCTGTGTGGCTCGGATAATCCCTTTAAACCATGATCTATGTTTTAGGATGTAATTAGGTGATATCACTATTGATATCCTTGATTAATTTATGAGCAGAGGGTGATGTTTAGGTTACAAATTTACTGTAATGTATGATGGTGGTCTTTGTTTTTGGTTTTGCTTTGGCTCCTGTGTGTCTTTTGTAAGTTTTAGCGATTTTAAATTTGGAGGTTTAAGTATATTATGTTGGTATGAAACTGTCGTGTGATGGGCCAATGGCCGTAATAAAGATCAATCCAAAATCCCTTAAGCTTACTGTAAGCCCCCTCACCCCCGGGGGGTTCTTTAGCTCCCAGGATCTGGGTGGTCGGAAAGGCACAAATATAAAGAGGGATATAAATAAATGAGGACATGAGCGATGCTACAGTGCCTTAACAAGGGGTTGGTTATCTAATTGTGGTGATTTGCCAGCCCGTTTCAAGGGCTCAA
The DNA here is from genome assembly GCF_951804945.1 of Podarcis cretensis. Lineage (NCBI taxonomy): Eukaryota > Metazoa > Chordata > Lepidosauria > Squamata > Lacertidae > Podarcis > Podarcis cretensis. Next base: position 86,436,221 of record NC_137173.1, read on the forward strand.
GGTTTGCAAAGTCGCTGGAAGAGCTGTAAAGCAGAGGGCTTCCTTTAATCGTCTAAGGAAGTGCCCAAAGTTGATTTCATAAAGTTTTACAGATTTCTATGGAAGATATACTCATAATATATCACAGCTGACAGGTTGTGTAGGGTCCCACTTTTCTACCTCTACCTAGAAAACTTGCCATTTCCCTCTTAAAGGGACGGGGATCCTTTTTCAGCATGAGGGCCACATTTACTTCAGGGCAGCCTTCCGGGGGCCACATGGTAAATGCTGGGTGGAGCCAGAGCAGAAGTGAGTGGCGCAACAAATGATAATTTTGCCTTTGCGCTGTAGGCTAGTTTCCATTCTTCACCCATGCAAGAAGCAAGGACCCATTCCAGGTTGGCAAAAAAAACCCAGGGCTATTAAGGGGCGTGGCCTGGGGAGAATCCCAAGGGCCAGAAAGAAAGGCCTGGAGGGCTGGATTTGGCCCCCAGGCCTCAAGTTCCCCACCCCTGGCCTTTAATCTAGAGCCCTTCGAACCCTACATAAAATAATCCTTCAAAGTCTAATGTATATTCTGTGCATTGCTTTACTATACTTTTTCAGTCATTCTGTTCTTAGCACCAGTAAGTACCTTAAGACTCCTCTGAAACACTTCATTCAGAAGGGTAGCCACATTAGTGTTGTTGTAGCCAAAACAGCCAGGAGTCTTGTGGAATCTTAAACAATAACAAGTTATGATGACGTACTCTTGCTTGTTTTTTGAAATACATTTGCCACCTACGTTACAAAAATGAAAGAATGCTAAGATTTACAAGCCTGGATTATTATTATTCAATTGATTTAGTTGACAGGAATAACCTTTGAATAATGATGTATTACATTGATGCTCTTTACAGTGGTACCTTGGTTTACGAAATTAATCCGTACCGGATTAACGTAAACCAAAGCATTCTTGAACCAAGGCATGCTTTCCCATAGCAGTGGGGGACTTAATTTACATATGGAACACACTCAACAGGAAGTGGAACATGTTCTGCTTCCAAGGCAAAGTTCACAAACTAAAACACCTACTTCCTGATTTGCAGCATTCTTAAGCCAAGTTGTTCATAAACTAAGCCGTTCTTAAACCAAGGTACCACTGTACTCTATATAATACCATGACGGAATTCAGAGCGCACAGAAACACCGTTTACCTTCCCGCCACAGCAGTACCTATTTATCTACTTGCTCTGCCATGCTTTTGAACTGCTAGGTTGGCAGGAGCTGGGACAGAGCAACGGGAGTTCACCCCGTCACAGGGATTTGAACCGCCAACCTTCCGATCAGCAAGCCCAAGAGGCTCAGTGGTTTAGACCACAGTGCCACCTGAGTCCCCTCTACTCACTCCTTTTAAAAGGTTCATTAGCTTCAGTTCAGAAACAGGTGACACATATGCAAGCGGTAAGAAATGGTGGTGTGGTTTTTTACCACTGCCTTGTCAAACTACCTTTGCCATGTTAATTATAGATTAAAAATCTACTGCTAGAGAATAACCTATAGAAACCTATGCTCACAAACATTCAACTGAAAAAAGAGTTAAATTAATACAATGCACACCATGGCCTGAATCCAAATAACTCGTCCAACCAGTTTGGTGTATCTGAAGGTGCTCTGGACAGATTTCTTGTACAGTAGTAACCCCACCATGACACAAAAGGCTTTTAAGAAAGGAACTGTTAAAGGAGTTGTGATATCACATGGTGATCTACTGCTCAAAGGAAAGCAAGAATAAGAAAATCTGCTGGGTGAGAACAAGCTGTTGGGGTAGACCCAAGCAGCTCTTTGGATCCTAGTCAATGTTTCTCCTTCACTTTCCTGTCCTTCCATTGTTCAGGAACATTTCACACACTGCATGGCAGCAAACCTAGGTCTCTTGCCAAGTAGACACTTAATATGGAACTGTACTCAATTGCGGCCAACTTCCCGGATAAGTTCATCAATATTATACACGGGTTGGACACACCTAAGTCATATTTCACATTTTACATGTCAAGTGAACACTGACTATGAGAACAATCCCTCAATCCATAAAGTATACGCCACTTATAAACTGTAATCATTTTTCAAGATTAATGATTACCAACCAAATTTATTATTTCTGAGAATTAAGATAATAGTATAAAGCACAGCATAACTGCCTAGCACAATTTGCAAATTTAATTTTCAATCTCTCTGTCTACGTCCTTCTAAAACTGTCTGGAGAATTATCAAGGTTTTTTAATGGAACGGGCAAGAAATATTACAAATTGCCATGCCAAAACAGTATCTCTCTGAACCAAAAGGTACTTCCCTATCCTTCGATGGAAATGATGTGTCAATAGTTTTGTTTTGTTGTTGATTTTTAAAATACTAATACTAATAATGTAATTACCCTATGCAGATTCTTTTCTTATACACTTTACACCTGCTAGGCACGTTGTAAAATATGCAGAAAATTAAACCCAGTGGAAAAGCAACAACCGGGTGGACCTCTGCACCACAAAAGTCTGGACAGGGGTTAGCAAACATTTTCAGCAGGGGGCTGGTCCACTGTCCCTCAGACCTTGTGGGGGGCCGGACTATTTGGGGGGTGGGTGGGAAACGAACGAATTCCTATTCCCCACAAATAACCCAGAGATGAATTTTAAATAAAAGGACACATTCTACTCATGCAAAAACATGCTGATTCCCAGACCGTCCACGTGCCACATTTAGAAGGTGACTGGGCTGGATCTGGTCCCCGGGCCTTAGTTTGCCTACCCATGAGTTAGGATAACCTAACAGGGTTGGGTAACCTCAAGGACAGGAACAGAATGTGGCCTTTGGTCTCTCTATCTGGTCCTTGGGTCTCTCTCCGGACTATAATCTTCTCCAGACCACAGCCCTTCCAGCCCCTGCTCTGCACCCCCCTCCTTGAGTGCTTTTGCCTGGCTAGAATTTTGAACTCCTGTAATGCTTTTTTTTGCCTGGATGATGGACAGTGAAGAGTTTGTGTATGTGCTGAAGCTAGTTCCACCCATTTTGACATTGGCCCCACCCACCACTGATATTTGGCCCTGAATGAAATGTGACTCTCAGACTGAAAAAGGCTTACTATGCAGGACAATGGGAGAGGGAGAGGGAGAGAAGTAATCTCAAAACAACCATTTGGCTTCTTTTCTGTCATAAATCAGGATCCCCCCCCCCCCTTTACAACAAGCTCAATGCACTCACTACAAAGTGTATCAATACCAAAAAAAAGAGGCATAGTGAATATTGTAGCATAAGCCATCCTGGTATCTAACTTGTACAGTGGTACCTCGGGTTACATACGCTTCAGGTTATAGACTCCACTAACCCAGAAATAGTGCTTCAGGTTAAGAACTTTGCTTCAGGATGAGAACAGAAATTGTGCAGCGGCGGCACGGCAGCAGCAGGAGGCCCCATTAGCTAAAGTGGTGCTTCAGGTTAAGAACAGTTTCAGGTTGAGTACGGACCTCCGGAACGAATTAAGTACTTAACCTGAGGTACCACTGTATTAATGCAATACTTTCTCACCTGATGTGTAATCGGACTTTGTACTAAAATCAGTTATTAAAAAGATAAAATATATATACAATTGCCAACAGCAGTAGGCTGAAATCGCAAGGGTACTCAGGAGTAAGTTTGCAATCCATAAATAAAATGTATATTCAGATGTTTGCATGTTTAAAGCTTAAACCCACAGACTTGCATTTAACACAGATAACTGGTTCTTAAGGTATCTGAATGGTTCTAATTCTATCCAGTTCCACAGAAAGTTACTTTACAAAGGAGCATTCAAATCCCATTCTAATAGATGCAAAGTCAACTTTTTCAATGAATAACATATTCCTTAAAGATAGGGGGGAATCCCAAGTGTCAAGTACTACCGCTGGAATTTTGCATGGTCAACTGAGTGGCCGCAGAAAGCTCATTTGAAAGAAAATATTTAGCTCAAGAACTACAGTTCTCAGCATGCAATTCCTCGTTTTTGAAACAGCAACTGCAATAAAGTACAGCTTCATATGCCGGTAGATTGCCAACAGCAGTCTCCATGCGCCAAGCTGCTCTTGGCCATTTCAGTTGTCTCAGCTCAACTCAAGACATAACATTACACTATGGTTTGTGCTAAAATAGTTAGGAAGCCCAAACCACGGTTTCAGTTTTAAAAATCAGGCAAACTATTGTTTAGTGTTTGTTTACATTTACTTGGCACTCCCATTTCTCTGATGCAGCAACCTCCTGAGATATAACTATGGTGTACAGATTTAATAAATTACTGCAAAGCACAGATATTACAAAACATAGTTTGAAAATCCATTTCAAATCATGGTTTCCAATTCTATTTTATCTATACAGGCATAGCTCCAAGAAAGCTTTGCATCTAACACTACAGCGAAACTTCCTTGATAGCGATCATTGGGCATGACATCTGAATGGAGTTAATTTGACTACAGTCATACCTCGGGTTACAGCGCTTCAGGTTGCGTTTTTTCGGGTTACAGACGCGCCGCTGCGGGTTGCGAACGTGCATCCTGCACGGATCACGTTCGCAACCCGAGAGTCCACGGTATCTGTAAGCCAAGTATGTTCTCTGTTGTCTGGTGGCAAACTTATATCTTGGATACAAACACACTACAACTGGCCACGTATTTGATGGTGGAAGAGTTATAACACAGCATAACATTACTTAAAATGGATTTACTCCAATATCAACAGGTTATCCAAAGATTTATATTGGATATGTTACAAGGCAAAAATGTCTATGCACTTAGAAGAAAAACACACACACTAAAACAACCAACTAGCCCCCGTGTTTAAACAGTTATTTCCTCATCCTCAGGAGAGCAATCTACTGAAAAGAAGGCCTAAGAAGATATCATGGTTTAACAGAATGTTACTTTCAACGTATCATGCTACACTTACCGTATTTTTCGCCCTATAGGACGCACTTTTTCCCCTCCAAAAATGAAGGGGAAATGTGTGTGCGTCCTATGGGGTGAATGCAGGCTTTCGCGGAAGCCTGGAGAGCGAGGGGGTCGGTGCGCACCGACCCCTCTCGCTCTCCAGGCTTCAGGAAGCTATCCGCTAGCCGTGGGAGACCCAGCTCTCCCAGGGCTGGCGGAGAGCTTGCCTGCACCCAGAAGCTTGGGGGCGCTGAGCTCCGCACGCCCCAAGCTTCAGGATTAGCGCAGCGCTCCGCTAGCCGTGGGAGAGCCGCGCGAAGTTGCGCGGCTTTCCCAAGGCTAGCGGAGACCTTGCCGGCAGTCAGAAGCTTGGGGCGTGCTGAGCTCCGCACGCCCCAAGCTTCGGGATTAGCGCAGAGCACCTGGGGGGGAATAATTTTTTCCCCTTTATTTCCCCCCCCCCAAAAAAAAACTAGGTGCGTCCTATGGGCCGGTGCGTCCTATGGAGCGAAAAATACGGTATACAATTTGCAGTGAACAACAACAACAACATTTCTTAACAAAAGGAAAGAAAAATTGAAAACTTGCTCTGTCTTGCTTTCAGTTTATAGACTAGGGAAGTCCAGATTTTTAAAACTTCTATTTATTACTAGCAAGGAATGCCAACTGATTAAAGACTCTCAAATCGATTTGCTGTCAAGCTTTTCAGCCAATTAAATCTAAGTCAATCACTGACATTTTGTAATGTACAGAAAGGACTCTGAAGTTCTTGGAAGAGTACATTTTCCTTAAGGACAAAGCAGCATAAACTGCAATAAATGAAAGATACTATTTCACATTAAAATGAACATCTTAAAGATTCATCTATTCCAATCAAAGATCAAGATACAGTGGTACCTCGGGTTAAGTACTTAATTCGTTTCGGAGGTCCGTTCTTAACCTGAAACTGTTCTTAACCTGAGGTACCACTTTAGCTAATGGGGCCTCCTGCTGCTGCTGCGCCGCTGGAGCACGATTTCTGTTCTCATCCTGAAGCAAAGTTCTTAACCAGAGGTACTATTTCTGTGTTAGCAGAGTCTGTAACCTGAAGTGTATGTAAACTGAAGCGTCTGAAACCCGAGGTACCACTGTATATTGGCAGAGAGTTCACCCTAATGCCTATCAACTATTTTTGGTTCTTATTTTTAGAAGGAGAGCGAGTGTTCCATGAAAACTTTGCTAGCTATCGATAAATCTTATGGGAAATGTTATCCTTCAAGGAGTCCTATCAGTTTTGGCTCATTGAAAAGGAAAATGGCACATCTATATAGCCCAGCCATTGACATGCCCTTCAAGTGCCCCATCTGACTTTTGTTCTCAACATCATGGGTTACTTGAGGGGCAAATTTTAATCAGCCACTCAAACTCAAATTGAATAATCACACTGATTAAAATCGATTAAAGCTTGCAGTCCTAATTACACATAACCCACTATGAGTACTTCCAATCCCAATGTGAAATAACCTTGGAGAAAATGCGCACCCTTAAAAAGAAGAAGAACATCAGATTCATGTTTCTGCCTGGTAAGGGACATGGACAACTGTATACAAATGGTCAAGTACACTGGCTGGCAGTGCAAACTAGGGCAGACGACAAGGAAAAGAAATAGGTCAGGGGAAAAATCCCCATGTACACACTGTCCTCTGCCACAGATCCCTCTGCTTTAAGCTGTAGTTCAGTTGTAGAATGCCTGTTTTGCACACAGATAGTCCAGGTTCAATCCTCAGCATCTTCAGTTTCAAGTAACTCAGGTACCTAGTAGGTCTGTAAAAGACCTTTGACTGATAGGCCAAAGAGTCACTAGCAATCAGTGGTGGACAATACAGTCGTACCTTGGAAGTTGAACGGAATCCATTCTGGAAGTCCGTTCGACGTCCAAAACGTTCAGATACCAAAGTGCTGCTTCTGATATTGGAACTGTCACTTCCAGGTTTGTAGCGTTCGGGAGCCAAAATGTTCAAGAACTAAGCCATTCGAAAATCCAAGGTACGACTATATTGGTTTGCTTCTAGTCTCCATAAAAACCTTTTTCAGGTGCCTTCAGATCCTCACCTCATTTTTGGGTTAGCCAATAATCACTCTCTCTATTTTTATATCAATCTTTCTTACTGTGGATTGGTCTGATGAGGAGAGGAATTTAGAACTTTTTAACATTCCAGAATAAACCAAACTTCATGCAAAGTATTTTGTGTTTGTTCAATTTTGTTGTAAATATTTTACAGTACAGCTTTCAATTTTAAAAAGGAATTTAAAACAAACAAACCCAGAACTAAGACTCCACACGAAACATATGCCAAAAGCTCTTTCCATGATTAAGTTTCTCTGTGATCATCAAATGCAATCCCAAATTAAAAGAACCTAAAGTGATTTTAAAGGGATTCTGCATGTCATCAGGATTCCAGAAAAACAGAAGGGCATAAACATGGGGAAACCATTGTTCTTGCATCTCCTTGTTGCCTGAACTGGGATGTTCACAGCTGATACAAGGGAGCATAATGAGACATAAGGGAAGAGGTAGCCTCCAAGGTCATGCAAAGATCATGTCACACAAGATGCAGAGGCAAATCCAGGTCTCCCACTGAATATACCAGCAGTTACCAGAAAAGCAGTATTTAATGTCTGGTTGAAATATAAAGACTTATTGGAAAATAAGACCCCAAGGTGGTTATCACCAATGGAGGCTAAGGCCTTGAAAAAACTCAATATGGAGGCCAAATGGCCGAAATATTGGGAAATAATAGAAAAAGATGGAGATAACTGGAGGTTGCAGAGTATGGAGAAAATAAAAGATAAAGTGCGAGATTGGCTACATTAAGGTAAAGGTACCCCTGCCCGTACGGGCCAGTCTTGACAGACTCTGGGGTTGTGCGCCCATCTCACTTAAGAGGCCAGGGGCCAGCGCTGTCCGGAGACACTTCCGGGTCACGTGGCCAGCGTGACATCGCTGCTCTGGCCAGAGCCAGAGCCAGAGCCAGAGCCGCACACGGAAACGCCGTTTACCTTCCCGCTGGTAAGCGGTCCCTATTTATCTACTTGCACCCGGAGGTGCTTTCGAACTGCTAGGTTGGCAGGCGCTGGGACCGAGCAGCGGGAGCGCACCCCGCCGCAGGGATTCGAACCGCCGACCTTTCGATCGGCAAGCCCTAGGCGCTGAGGCTTTAACCCACAGCGCCACCTATGCTCAGATTAAAGAAGTTTTTAAGTTGGATAAAAAGGTAGGATTCCAGGTGGAAAAATCAAAGTTAGAAACTGAACTGTTAGAACCCAGCTCTAAGATACTTTCAAGAATGCATAATTTGCTGTTAAAATGGAATACACAGGATGAAACAGTCAAATCAGCCATGATAAAATGGGCACAGGACATAGGGTACAACATCATGTTTGCTGACTGGGAAAAGTTATGGACCACAGGTTTGAGATTTACGGCATGTAATGCCTTGAAAGAAAATATTATGAAAATGATATACAGGTGGTACATGACCCCAGTCAAGCTTGCAAAGATATACCATGTGTCTGATAATAAATGTTGGAAGTGTAAAGAAGCTGAAGGAACATTCTTTCACCTCTGGTGGACTTGCCCTAGAGTGAAGGTTTTCTGGGAAATGATTTATAATGAACTGAAAAAGGTATTTAAGTATACCTTCCTTAAGAAACCAGAGGCCTTTCTCTTGGGCATTGTTGGTCAGAGTGTGCAAAAGAAGGATCGAACCTTTTTTATGTACGCTACAACAGCAGCAAGGATACTCATCGCTAAAAGCTGGAAAACTCAAGAATTACCCACACTGGAAGAATGGCAGATGCAACTGATAGACTATATGGAACTGGCGGAGATGACTGGCAGAATCCGAGACCTGGGAGAAGAACTGGTGGAGGAGGACTGGAAGAAATTTAAGGACTATCTACAAAAATATTGTAAATTGTATGAATGTTAAGAAAGATTAGCAAAAACACGGCTCCAACAAACTAGTTATAAAGAATATAAATTTAAATTTAATTGGTTGATGAAAAGATAAATTTTGGATAAGTAATATTTTATGATTAAGCTTCAATAAGAGTATGCTAAATCCCAAAATTTGAGACATTAAATATTGGGAAATTATATTATATGAATTAAGTTAATAATTTGCTGGTAAAATCTATGTTTAGAAAGCAGGAACAAGAGATGTGAGGAAGTCCAAAGTTGAGAATGAAATGTGGATAATGGGAAATATTTTGTTATTATGTATGTTTTTTATTGGTTATACAAAAATTTAATAAATATTATTATAAAAAAAAATGAATATACCAGCAGTTACAGTCCACCTTGAGACATGTACCTGTATGACATACATGTTGGTGCACATGCATTTCTGAGGACCTATCTATGTCATTAAATGCCTTCTATTTTTAGGTATACATCAAAACATGTAATGTGTGAAACGGTCCTTCACAACCCTTTTGGACTTCAGTGCTGTGAAATGAATTTCACTGTGCCCAGGGGTAACTGTCAAAGCATAAGGGAAGCTCCGTTTAAGCACCATGAGAATGCATCACTGTGGAATAGCATTATGGTTGCAAAGGCAAGAGTGAGAGATGATGTCACTCTGACAACACACAAGTTATAAGCAAGGCAGCTGCACAAAGTGCTCCTGAGATACTACTGCTAAACACCATCAAACCACAAAGGCAAAACCCTTGTCAATGCTGTGAATTCTTAGCATCCCAGAGATGCCGGTCTTGTCAACCATCATTATCTCAAGTCTTCTCCCTGTCCCCTATGTGGACAGCCAACAAGAACCAAAACAAGCAGAGGCCCGTTCAGATGGAAATAAATTAAACTGTGTATCTGTATATAATTCCTTTATGACAGCAATAAGATTATCTGGAAAGGGGAAGACTGACTGAAGGAACCACAAATGTGGTTGCTTAGTAACAAAGCACACATTCCCTCTTCCAGTCTCATCCAGAAATAATATATTACAAGTATTTTTATACTACTCCTCAATTAATTTCCTAGGGCAGTTTACAAAAAGAAGAAAATAATTAAACTGTAAGCAACAAATGGTAAAAGCAGTGTTAAAGACAGTGGGATTGAAATTGTCTTACAAGCATGGAGGATTTTAATAAAAAGGTCTCTGCCTGGTGCTGAAAGTGCAATTAGGCACCAGGTGGGTCTCTCTGGGAAGTGTTCCACAACTGGGGTGCCAACACAAAGAAGGCCCTTTCTCTCATCAGCCCCTGACTCAGCTTAGGTGGCAGAGACACCTGAACGAGTCATTTCACAATGAAGATCTTAATTTACAGAAAGTTACATAGGGAGAGGGTACCAAGAGTACCCAAGGGCAGTGATGTTTTCTTAGCACCTCCCATGTGGTTCCTTCTGGCATGAAGTCAGCTATGAGGCTGCAAAAGCAGAACCCAGTCAGCCCGTGTGCAAACAGGAGTAGGAAGATTGAAAAGAAGGGGATTCCTTGGCCACTGGGTCATCTGGAAGCAAGCAAGTAGGCTGAGGACTATCAGATTTCCAGAACTGCATAATGCACATTTGCCGGAAGGCAACCTATAGGGATCTGAGCTAGAGCCACATAAGGGCTCTGGAAGTAAATGAGATATAAATGCATTGATCAGTTAATTTAAATGATAGCTCTGCTTCTACCACTTCTCTAGAAGGTTCACAACTAAAAGCTCCCAAGAGCTTTATACAGTACTATTCCAAATGGCACAGAAGTCCTTCCCCCCCCCCCCCACAACAAATGCAGTAGACTCAATGTGCACCTGTGGCTTGTGTAGGGTGCCTCTCAGCATGTGCACAGTTCCTCTGCAATGGAGAACAATGCCCCCCCCAAAGGCTGATGGCACAGTGCTCCTGGGCATGTTTTATTTGGGAAGAGATTACTTCTGCACCTATCTAATATTGATCCTGCATCTCACCCTCAGGGTGGTTGTGGCCCAACAGATGGTTCATTGCATTAGAAGTGATCTAGACATGGCAGGCGACCCATTCAACTGAAGTAAGAGTAAATCTGCAGCTCTGCTCTGTGCTAGCTATCAATATGCATGGTCTCCCACATACCATGTAGCCTTATGGAATGTAGCTGCAAATTACTATCAGCCATTGCATGCTCCTTATGGAATGTAGCTGCAAATTACTATCAGCCATTGCATGCTCCTTATGGAATGTAGCTGCAAATTACTATCAGCCATTGCATGCTCCTTATAGAATGTAGCTGCAAATTACTACCAGCCATTGCATGCTCTGTTTACTAAGAAGCTGGCTGCACATGTATTTGCATTCACCGTTCATGCATGTAAAAATACAGCCAATACCCTCCAAAATTCTGTTGTCTGTTTCATTCTCTATCCTATACTTCGAATTCCTCTGCAGTGAGATGCGTGTAGTTTATCAAAAGCCCAGTAGAGTTAAGACTATGTAGTTTAGCTAGGAGGGGGAAACTCTTCCAAATGATCTATAGGGCAGGGGTTGCCTGCTCCAAGATGAGGTGAAGCAGGGTGTCTCCTGACCTTCAGGCATGGGAAGCAAGTGCCTTTTATCCCTTGCCACTGCTGCCAGAACACATCATGATTTAGGAACCCACAAGGGCTTTCTTGACTTCATGGAATATTTGACCAACGACCAGCATCTCAACCTTTGGCCACAGTGTGAAAAAGTCCCTAAACAAATTTTGTACTCCCTCCCATCGACTCAAGCACGGTTCTTTTCAATGCTGAGTCAATTCGCACATTTAGCTGTGAGTCATCAGGTGTTGAGCAATCAAGTGATAAGAAAGCAGCTGATCTAAACACATCTGTGAAGCAGCCCAAATAGACCATACCATGCCTTATTTTGGTTGCACCTGAAACTATGTGATCAAGGCAAAATTAAAAAGAGGGCCACTTCCATGGGACCAAATAGGTCATGTAACTCCTGATCTTGGGGCTTCACTTCTTATTAATTTAGAATGATTGGGTCATTGAGAGTGGGGTGGCATGTCACATATTCTTTAACATTTTCTCCTTTGTTGACTCAGTTGAGATCTGGGGTATCAGCTGCAACTTAGATCCAGGTTTTCAGCCGTGTGTGTGTGTGTGTGTGTGTGTACACACACACACACACACACACACACACACACAGAGTGAGCTTAAGTCCAGAGGGCCTTCTTGGTAGCTGGATTCTTTAGCTCCCTTCCACAACTTTCCCCTTGTCTCCTCCGTTTTCAAAAACAATTCACTTAGCTTGTACTACCATATTTACACGAATCTAATGCGCACCTCAAACCCTGAAACCAAAAGGGTTTGGTTTGCCGGCACCATCAAATCTAATAATGCGCTCCCTGATTTTCATGACATTAATTTGGCCCCCAAAAAAGTGTGCGCTGCATTTGAGCAAATACGGTAGATAACAAGCATACCTTTATGAGCTTCCATGGTAGGAAGGCAGCAGTTGAACTCTGGATCTGTAAAGACACTGTGCATTGTTCAGCTGCGAGGTCTGATCATGGGAGCCAGAAAAGGGTGTGTTTCAGTCAATTCAAAACCTAAAACACCTGAGTACCTGTAAAGAGGCTGGAAAGCTAAATGGCACCCCTTCCAACTAATTAACATGAGGCACAATCTACCGGGGGGGGGGGGGGGAGAAACAACCACCCCTCCTCCAAAATGAACCATCAGGCTCTTGCGAACCCATCCTCTCACTTCAACGGGACACACTGTATTGTGCCCGATAGCTCAGATTTGATTCCCCACCTCCCACCCTGCTTAAAAACACCGGGTATCTTCCAACTGAGGCAAATACCGCACCTTGGTCACCAAGGCCTCCTTTGAATGGCACCCCCTACCTTAGCCGCGCACCCCTCCCCTGCTCCATATTGAGGAACCCTAATAAATGCTCCGCGATCCCCTACCCGCCCCCCGCCGCTGGGTCGAGACCCGACCTTTCGCGGAGTTAAACGGTTCCAGATGAGAAGCAAGGCTGGCTGCTCCTCCCCACGTCTGTCCGTCCCGTCCGTCCATCCCAGGCGCTCCCTCGGCTTCCTTTGTGCGCAGCCAGCTCTGCCTAGACGCACCGCCCGGCCGTCAAGAGAGAAAGGCGAGCCGGATGATTCTTAATTCTTATATACAAAGGGGTAGGGGAGGCGATCTGAATCACACAAACATTTCGAACCCCCCCCCCAAGACGAAAGATCGCATTTGAAGCCTGGGGGTGAGGGCGCGGGCCCACCCGAGATACTGCAAAGCGAGAAGGGGGCGGGGAGAGCGAGAGAAGTCAGAAGAGGAGCCCTTCGCCCCAGCAACTTCCAAATCGGATCGAGGAGACAAAAGGCAACTTCTGGAAGTAGCGGCGTGCAAAAGCGGAGCGGGGGCGTGTGCCATAAAGGCGGCGGCGGGGGGGGGGGGAGAGAGAGAGAGAGAGAGGGAGACCGCACAACACAACACAACACACAAACATACACTCAGCCTGGTCCAAGCGGATTTCCAGGGCTGGCGCCTCACCCTCGCCAGAAGCGTCGAACATAAAAAGGGCTGCTTCTCCTCCGGGCTGCCTGGCCGGAGCGGCCCCCCGCGCCCGGACTCGGGAGCCGCCGCCCCCCCCCCTCAGCCCCGCGAGCGCCCCCGCCGCCGCCCCCTCCAAGCCCTCTCCCCCATTGTTTGCTCCCAGCTCCGCGCGCCGCCCCTGCTCACCGCGCGCGGCGCTCCTCCTGGGGCTCGCTCGCTGGGCTGGCGCAGGACGAGTCGCCTCGGGGCCGCCGAAGGGTCCGAGCCATTAAAGGATCCGGGAGGCGGTGTGGCGGCGAGGAGGAGGAGGAGGAGGAGGGGGAAGGCAAGGGGAGCAGCGGCGGCGAGCGGGCGACGGGAACGAGGGCGCCATGGCTCGCCTTTTTGCGCGCGGGGAAAGGGAGGCCAAAGGGTCAGGGGACCGGAGCCCCGCCGACCCAGGAGCGGGAAGCGAGCGCTGCTGCTTGCTGCTCCTACAGCCGCCGCTGCCGCCGCCTTCTGTTTCCCCTCCCACTCCCACTCCGGCCCCCGCCTCGGGGAAAGGCGCGGCGGCGAAGAGCCCCCTCCAGCGTCCGCGCGCCAGTCCTGCCCCGGCTGCTGCTGCTGCTGCTGCTGCTGCACAGGCGGCCCCCGCCCCGGCCGCCTTTCTTCTTCTCCTCACGCGGAATAAGCGCAGCGCGCGCGCGCGCCAAACGCCCCCCCCCCCAACCCACCCAAGACTCACCCTCCGCACAGAACGCGGGGCGGGAGGAGCCTTTTTCCCGCCTTCTCGCCAAGGGTCAACTCATGCAAGTCTCTCGTTTCGGACGAGGCTCGGCGGCGGCGGCGGCGCGGGGTTCAAACCGAGCCACCAGGCAACAGTTCAGGCTCATTACCTGTGCGGGGTACCGCCAACTGCAATATAGTCTTACCTGATTTAAAATATAGTACTCAGAGCCGGCCTAAAGGCAAACCAGTAAAGCATTTGAATCAAATAGATTTGTATAAGATTGTGCGCCCCCTGGGGGAGAGTCATAAGAAACTAAATTAAAACTTTGTTCATAATTTAAGGGGGTGGAGGAGATGGCGGGAAAGGACGGGAAGAAGTCAATAGGCACACCGATAGAGAGAAAAACTTCACGACAAGAAGAAATTAAAGACTTAGATGTACTATGGCTGAAAATAAAAGAAGAATTTAAACAGAATGAAATCCATATAGAGAAAAAGCTAGGAGAGATGCAGGAGTCGTTTGATAAAAAAATAGAAGGTGTGGTTGGAGAATTGTCAAATAAGATAAAAGAGCTAACGACTCGAACAAAGTCCGTAGAAGACTCTAACAAAAAAATGCAAAGAGAGATGAGAGATCAGAGAAAGGAAGCTGAGAAAATGAAGGAGAGCTTTAAAGATTTGAGTAAGAGTCAGGACCAAGTTCTGGACAACTTAGCATTGATGGAAATGAAACAAAAGCAGGCAAATTTAAAATTTAGAGGAGTAGGGGAGGAAATCAACGAAGACATTAAAGGAAAAATGATTAAAGAACTGGCAAAGTGGCTAACCTTAAAAGAGGAAGAAGTAGCCCAAGCTATAGAAAATGCTTTTAGAATAAAAATAAGATCAAAACAAAACAAACTGAAAAAGGTTCCAGGAGACTGTCTAGTAATCTTTAAATCGATAGAATTGAGAAACATAATACTGCGAGAAAGCTACCAGAAGAAACTGATAATTGATGGAAGACCAATTATTATCTTCAAAGAAATTCCGATCAGACTTCTTCGAAAGAGAGAAGGGTACAAACAGCTAGTCAACACCCTAAAAAGGAATGGTATACAACACAGATGGGAATTCCCAGAAGGGATTTCCTTTTTTTACAAAGAAAAAAGATTCAAGATTACTGAAAGTCAGGAAGTCAGTAAATTCCTACGTAGATATGAGAAAGATCTTGGGAAGACGGAGGAGAGGAGTGGGGGGAGAGGTGGAGGGGGGGAGGAGGGGGATGATGTGGGACTGGGGGTTGTGGGGGGGGAGGGTGGGGGGGAGAGGGGGGGAGAGATAGGAGACGAAGAAGTAGGTGAGGAGGAAGAAGGAACAGAAAGCAAAACCACCCGAATTTAAATCGGAGAAACTTAAATTAGTAATTTACTGACTTAATTGTAGATAATTAAGATAATGAATCTTAAAATCCTAACATGGAATGTAAATGGTTTGAATGACAAAACTAAAAGGAATAAAATTGTAAATGTTTTGAAAAAGAAAAAATTGGACGTAATCTGTATTCAAGAGACACATGTAGCCAAAAAGCACAAACATGTATTGTTAAATAAGAATTTAGGAACGGAATTTATAAGCTCCATGACGGAAAAAAAAAGGGGAGTTGTAATATATGTTAACGCAAAATGGGAACCTAAATTGATATATAAAGATAAAGAAGGAAGGATTTTAGGGGTGCAAATCAACTTTCAGGGGGAAAAGATTAATGTGGTAAATATATATGCCCCAAATTCCAATAGGCCAGAGTTCTTTAAGAAATTAGAACAAGTCTTGATGAATTTAGAAAACAATAGGACGATATTATTGGGAGATTTCAATGCGGTGCCAACACCAGAGATTGATAGACAAACAGAAAGGGGAAAACGAAACCAAGGGAAATTACCAAAATCATTCCAAGACCTGGAAGAGAATATGGATCTAATAGACATATGGAGACACAAGCACCCAACAGAAAAGCAGTTTACTTTTTTCTCAGAGGTACATAAAAGCTGGGCCAGAATAGATCAAATTTGGACCTCAAGGGAGTTAACCTTAAGAGCTACAAAATGTGAAATCCAACCAAGAACCCTTTCTGACCACAATTCAATAACACTGGAATTAAAGGGTATTTCACAAGGGGGTTTTAGATGGAGGTTAAATGAATACTTGTTAGACAATGATGAGGTTGTAGAAAAAGCTAAAGCCACATTAAAAGAGTATTTTGACTTGAACCTAAATACAGGAACAAACTTAGAAGTGGTATGGGATGCCAGTAAGGCGGTCCTAAGAGGTTTCTTTATCCAACAAAATAGTTACAAGAAGAAAATGAGACAGCAAAAGAAGGAAGAAATCCTTAGACAGATAAGGGAGGCTGAAAAAAAATTAATTGAGAATCCAAAAGATGACCAAAGTATACAAATTATAAAAATATTACAAACACAATATTCGATGTTAACGAACCAAGAAATTGAATGGAAAGTCAAGCAAACGAAACAAAGATATTTCGAATCAGCAAATAAAACTGGGAAACTATTGGCTTGGCAATTGAGGAAAAGGCAAAAGCAAAATGTGATAAATAAAATAAAAGTAGAAGAAGAAGTGATAGAAGACCCAAAAAGGATACAAAAAAATTTTCTCAAATTCTACGAGGGATTATATAAAAAAGGAGAAGAAGACCTAATCCAAATAGAAAGGTATCTGGAGAATTGTAAAGGAAAGGTCATAACGGAAGAAGAAAAATCCCAACTAAATAGACCTATAAATATAGAGGAGATCCAGAATGCGATTAAAAAAATGAAATTAGGGAAAGCACCGGGACCGGATGGTTTATCGGCAAAATACTATAAAGTTTTGGGAGATGAATTGGCAACAATGCTCTGCGAGACCATGAATAATATACTAAGAGGAGGAAAGATACCTGAGTCCTGGAGGGAGGCTTTTATAACGTTGATTCCAAAACCTGATACAGATAAATTGAACATTAAGAACTATAGGCCAATATCGCTATTGAATAACGATTATAAAATATATGCAGATATCATGGCAAACAGACTGAAAAAATGTTTAGTAAATTTAATCCATAAGGACCAGGCGGGTTTCCTCCCAAATAGGTTCATGAAAGATAATTTGAGACACATTATAAACATAATTGAATATTTGGAGATTAATAATAATATACCTGCAGCACTGATTTTCATAGATGCCGAAAAGGCATTCGATAATGTCTCTTGGTTGTTCCTAATAAAATCTTTGGAGGTGGCAGGAATAGAAGGTGAATTCTTGAAAGGAATACAGGCAATATACTCAACCCAATTTGCCAAATTGGTAATAAATAATAATCTTACAAACACATTTAAAATCGAGAAGGGTACAAGACAGGGGTGCCCCCTCTCCCCGCTATTATTCATTATAGTATTAGAAGTACTGGCAAACAGAATAAGATCGAAACGAGAGATACAAGGAATTAAAATAGGAGTGAAGGAATTTAAACTAAGAGCTTATGCGGACGACCTAATGCTGTCCTTAGAAGAACCACAAGGCAGTCTGGGCAAGGCGCTGGAGATCTTAGAAGAATATGGTAAACTATCCGGCTTTAAATTGAATAAATTAAAAACTAAAATGTTGACAAAAAACCTGGGTGCTGAGGAAAGAGAAGAACTAGAGAGAAAACATGGGATAAAGGCGGTAAAAAAAATAAAATACTTAGGAATATGGCTTACACCAAAAAACATAAATTTAATTGAAGATAATTATACAACCACATGGAAGGAAATCAAAAAAGATTTGGATGTTTGGAACAGAGTTAACCTCTCGTGGATGGGCAGGATGGAGACAATAAAAATGAATGTCCTTCCAAGAATGCTGTTCTTGTTTCAAAATATTCCAGTAATTAGGGGGTCAAAATTATTTAAAGATTGGCAGAAAACCCTTTCACGATTCATTTGGCAGGGAAGGAGGCCAAGGATAAGATTTAAATTACTTACAGACCGAAAGGAGAGGGGGGGACTTGCAGTCCCTAACTTGAAATTATACTACGAGGCCTCCTCCCTATGCTGGGTTAAAGACTGGATAACCTTGGAAAACACTGATTTATTGGATCTTGAAGGGGCAGACAACAGGTTCGGATGGCATGCCTACCTCTGGGCAAATAAAGAGAAGGCTCATAAAGGGTTCTCAAATCACATTATTAGGGGCCCATTATACGAAGTTTGGGAAAAAAATAAAAAACTGTTAGAATGGAGAACGCCCTGGTGGTTGTCCCCAGTGAATATCCTAACAATTAAAAAAATAAATATGGAGGAACAGAAATTAACATATGAAGATTTACTGATAAGATCGGAAGACAGCTGGAAATTAAAACCATATGAGGAGCTGAAGGGAAAGTTAACAAGCTGGTTACAGTACCATCAAATTAACGCGATTTGGTCAAAAGATAAAAAAATTGGAATGAATGAAAAGAAATCAAAATTTCAAATTGAAATAATAGAAAATAAATTTAAATTATTATCCAAAATGTACAATTTATTATTGGAATGGGACACAAAAGATGAAGAAATTAAAGATGTTATGATAAAATGGGCGATAGATCTGGGGCATAACATAGAATATGAAAAATGGTCAAAATTGTGGAAGGAGGGATTAAAATTCACGGCGAGTGTTGCAATCAGAGAAAATCTAGAGAAGATGATATATAGATGGTATATTACACCAGAGAAGCTAAGTAGGATGTACAAAACTGGAAATAAGGCCTGCTGGAAATGTAAAACAAAAGAAGGCAATTTCATACACATGTGGTGGACATGTGAGGAAATAAAAAAATTTTGGGATACGATATATAATGAATTAAAAAAAATATTGAGATATACATTCCCGAAAAAGCCAGAGGCCTTCCTATTAGGTATCATCGGAGAAGAAATCAAGAAAGAAGATAGAGTCTTATTGCAATACTCAACAGCAGCGGCCAGAATGTTAATTGCCCAAAATTGGAAAAACAGAAATATACCAACGATGAGGGAATGGCAAACGAAACTATATAACTTCGTAGAACTAGCAAAAATGACGCAGAGAATTAGAAACCAAAAGAATACAAAGTTAAATAACGACTGGATTAAATTTATGACATATATTGAAGGTAACTATAGTAACCTACCAAATATAGCAGGCTTGTTATGAAACTTTCGATGTACAGATAGATCAAATAACCCAATATCAGCTGTAAAAATGAAACTTTTAAAATTAAGAACCCGAAATCAGGAGGGAAGGAAGTCAGCAAGTATGTGCTATTCATTAGTTTATTTTTATTTTATTTTTTATTGCTGTGGTGCTGTTTTTTTTTTTCTTTTTTTTCTCTTTTTTTTTCTTGTCACTATCTTCTGTTATTTAATTTAATAAGTATTGGGCTTAATGCAAAATTTTTCTTTTTTGTATTAGTTGTTGGCTTAGATGGTTTTGTTTTTTCTTTATGTGTGTGTGATAAATGAAACTTAATAAAAAGAATATAAAAAAAAAAAAAATATTGGGTGGGGGGCGGCCAGGTAAGCCCCGCCCCACACATGACGTGGCATACAAACACGCTATTCGAATGGAAACGCCCATTAACTTTTTTTGGGGGGGGGTCCTATAAATATTTTATTTTTGGGGGGGGGAGCCAGAAGGGACGTCACCCCCTAGGAGTTGGCTCCTATAGTACCTGCCTTGCAAAAAAATAAAAAAATCCAGGTTCCTTTCAAACCATTCTTGTCTCCAGGACATAGGTGCCAACTCCCTGGGGGCCCCAGCACCCACAAAATTCCCCTTGAAGGGGCCAGGTTCCCACAAATTTTGGTGCCAGGGCCATGCACACTGTATGGCACCCACAGTCACAGGGCCAAGTTGGCACTCCTACTCCAGGGAAATCAGATTCACCACTATCCGGAGACCTGAACATTGTCCCCTTCTCACAGTTCTCGGTTACTTACATCTTATGATGGCAACACATAGAATGTGTGCAGCATAGAATCATAGAATTGGAAGGGACTCCACGGTCATCTAGTTCAACCCCCTGTAATGCAGAAATCTCAGTTAAAGCATCCATGACAGATCACCATCCAATCTCTGCTTAAAAACCTCCAAAGGAGGAGAGCCCACAATCTCCTGAGGGAGACCGTTCCACGGTCAAACACCTCTTACTGTCATAAAAAAATTCCTGGTGGACCTGGATTTGTACTTTGCATATGGTTGTTGTGTTTGCCATTTCCCCGGCTCTAATGACTCACAAAAAATGATGCTACAGTACTTGCAACAGCCTGCATGTCACCTATGGCTTTGTCTTTTTCTTCACTATGAACTACTTAATACATATTCAATATGTACTACTGCTGATGCAAGCTGATGATAGTGTTACTTGGGGCCGGTATCTATGAGAAGGAGGCTACTAGATTTTGTAATTTACCGGTATTTACAAATTTGCCGGTTGAGCATAGGTGGAGGCACCAGCAAACTTCACATTATTATTCAGACTGCGATGGTATTCAACTAAGCTTTACTCAGATTAGACCCATTGAGCTAATACAGATATGGTCTTTAATTTCAATTGGTCCAGTTCGTTGACTACAGCCCGATGTTTCCTTGAGCCAACTTAGCTCCCAGGTGGAATGCTACTTGAATATCACCAGTTATCAACATTCTGTTGTCTGAGATGACTGGGTCAGTCCCATACTGGTAGGCAGCCCCATTCACAGAAATCTGATAAGAAACCTATAACAACGTACAGTGGTACCGGGTTACATATGCTTCAGATTACATACACTTCAGGTTACAGACTCTGCTAACCCAGAAATAGTGCCTCGGGTTAAGAACTTTGCTTCAGGATGAGAACAGAAATCGTGCTCCGGCGGTGCGGTGGCAGCGGGAGGCCCCATTAGCTAAAGTGGTGCTTCAGGTTAAGAACGGACCTCTGGAATGAATTAAGTACTTAACCCGAGGTACCACTGTACTCCTTTGTAGAGAAATCAGCAAAGATATGTGCAACCCAAAACCCTATAAAGGTATATGGATGGCCACTAGGATAGCTTTAAGAGAGGATAGACAAAAAACAACCACCACCATGGAGGATAGTTCTATCAGTAGCTAAGACCCATGTGAACTAAATAGAATCTCCATATCTAGATATGCCAACCAACAGCAGGGATGGTCTATTGCCTCCATGCCTTGCTTGTGGTCTTCCTGAACTCATCTCGCCAGCCACTGTTGGGAACCAACTTTCTGACCTGGTGCAGAAGCATTTTTTATTAGTTTTACATTATGCTTGCCAAGGCTGGTTATTGAATTTACACAATGGGACCGTGTCAGATTGCAAGCCTGTCCTTGTACTTATGTGTGGGGCAATCCTAGATATATCCCCCCCCCATATATATGTTCCACTGTGTTTGATGGGGCTTACTCCCAGGTAAGTGTGCACAGGGTTGCAGTCTTTATATGGCTGAAATGAATGGCCAGCTTCATGGGAGCATTCATGTTTTCTGAAACTGGATGTAAAATTTTGTACAGTGGTATTTTGGGTTACATACGCTTCTCCGCTAACCCAGAAATAGTACCTCGGGTTAAGAACTTTGCTTCAGGATGAGAACAGAAATCATGCTCTGGCGGCGCGGCAGCAGCGGGAGGCCCCATTAGCTTAAGTGGTGCTTCAGGTTAAGAACAGTTTCAGGTTAAGAACGGACCTCCGGAACGAATTAAGTACTTAACCTGAAATACCACTGTACCCATGTTTTTCTTCCTGTTGGATGGAAGGAAGCTGGGCTTGTTTCTTTCACTTTTGATTTATATTTTCTCTATGGTCAAATGTGTGTCTCAAGAGCCAAGGACAAATAATATTATTGGTAAGTTAAGAACAGGCAGGGTGTGGTCCCAGGAGGTCTGGAAACCTCAATCACCTCCCCATTTTTCTTTTACCCTCCCTCACACTTTGCTTACACAATGCCCTGAACCCCAGACCTACCTAGCCAAGCCAAGGTCCATCAACATGGGCAGTTGAGCAAAAACAGCATCTCAGCTCTGCTTCCCCTTTGCCTGCTGATTGCAGCATCTGGGCTTGATGAGGCAGGTGACCCTCACCTGTTCCAAGCCTACTCCAGCTGAGGAATCACAGAGCACTGTACCAAGGAGACCACGGTCACCTGCCATCTTAATTTGCCCAGAGGCAATCTCCTCCATCAGAGCACTGGTGGGAAGGAGAGTTGTGGGCATTTCTGTAGCTGCAGGGATGCCTCAGAGAGGAAGATCAACAAAATCCGAGGGCCCCTGAGGTTCCCCTCTGGGGAGTGTAAGATAGCCCCCAGTTTACAAAAGCCAAACAAAAAACAGCAACCAGTGGCTGCTGTTATCTAAGGGGAAACAAATGGATCAGAAGCTTGCATGAAACACAGACAATAAAAAGAAAAGAAAAAAACTGGATTACACTATAAGTACAAAAAGAAAAATGCTTCATGGTGGCTTTTGTTTTGTTTTTGCTACTAACCCCGCACCCTTTTCTATTATAATTAAAAGCTTCAAAACTGCTGAATAGAGCTACTGTAGTTATTTAATTAGCTATTACACCATTATTCTTCTAAGTTAGAGGCTGATGCTCCTGACTCCATTTCTAATCAGGAGACAAGTGGGATGCTTTAAAAATTAAATAAAGGTTTTTTGATGTCTAGTCTGCTTCACCTTGAACCTATAACAATATTTCCATGTAGATACCAGCAAATTTTCAGTGGGAAGATTTTGCATTACAAAATATAGACTATAAATGATTAACCTGATGATGGTTGTTATGATATTTGCACAATTATGATGCCACCACCAAATTTGCCTGCAGGTATCATCTCATACCCACATTTGCCGTCATACCCTCCAGACTTTTGTGTTGGCATCATCGCTGAGTAGTTTCTGCAAATTCATGGATGTCTACTGACTAAAATATGGATTTCCCCTGTACAAAATCCAGAAAATGAACTATTCCTCCATGTAAGTCTGTCACTTAGTAGAAAACTGCCAACAAATTTGTTTTCTGGAGTCTGACGCCCAGCTGCAATAAATTAACCTTTGCCATGTAATCCCAGCTGGTGGGCTGTGGCAGTGTTCACTGTGGTTGTGTGCCTCTTCCCAAACCCACCCTGTTTTTGTGTTTTCTTCCTTTGCATTCTTCTCCCCTCTTGGTTAAGCATGTATCGGATTCATCAGCAAATCTCCAGACCTGGTACATAAGCACAGTGCTGCTCAGCCTGTTAGTCAAACTTAATCTGAACTGAAATACATTTAAGATATCATTTACTAGTCCCATTGACTTAAATGGGAAATGAATTCAACTCAATCCAGACCTGTGTATGCAGATAGAGAAACTGGCGTTTCATGTCAGCAAAGATGGATGATGATACAGGAGAACAATCTCAACAAATTTGAATAAAATAATACCGACTACTGTGATCTTAATTTATTATCTGCATTCTGTATTAAGACACATTAAAAAAATTGCATGACATTAAAAATGCACATTTTACGTTTAAAAAAATGGTTAGAAATTGTGAGCGTCTCCTCTGCCCATTTTTTTTGGTTCTGCTCTTGAGTTTTCTCATTCTACCCTGCGGACCTCTAAAACACATGCCTCTTTCCTAAGTTATTTCAACTTCTATGTTTCCTGCATTTGTCCATCTTTCTACTCAGTCCCTCTAATTATACCACCGCAGTCCAGAGTATGAAAGATAAAGGCTCTTCTGTGACATCAGAGCAACTCATCCAATCAGTGCTAGTGTGTCGTCACATCCCCACACCAAATGCTTTAGCAAAACCACCTTATCTAGAGATAGGTAACAAGGCTGCAACCCCCTTCCTCTCCTCACAATATATTTTGCTCCTCTAGTAGTCTATGCTTTTCTTCATAAGCTTGACTGCTGAACAGCAGGACACGGTCATGCACTGCTTTGAGCATGAACAGATAAGGACTAGATTTGCCAGGAGGGGTGTACGTCCACTCAATCATCCCTAAAGCATCTGTCTGAATTGCAGAGGTTCCAGAGGAGCAGAAAAGGATGGATGGGGAGGTTAATGGTCTCATTATTTCTGCTGTTGGCTGGTAACCTATTTCTGCCCCTCATTATGTTCTCCCTGCTACAACCCACAGAGTGGGGAAGTGTATCGAAATAGCTGTAATGCACATTACAAGGATGGTTAGGAAGGGAATCCAAATGCTGCATGGGCCAGAGCATCCTTGCAACGACATCGATTTAAAGAATGCACCTCTTACAAGTTAAAATGTACATGTTATACACACCAAGTAATTGAAAGGAACCATGGCCTGTAGTCATGAGTGCTATTGGAAGAAAATGCATTGGATTTCAGTCTGTAAACAACGAGGACTGATACAAAAGAAAAGAAAAGTACTAGGCAATTCTTAAAGTGGGTAGCTGTTAGGCAGACCCATAGCTACAGTGGGACTAGCCAGGGTTTTTTGGCCCTGGGTGAAACTTCCAGAGGGGCCCCATTGAGACTCCCAGCCTGTGTGTGTGTACGCAAATGCATTTGGAGGGGGCTGTCAAACTGGGTCTTTGACCCAAGTGAAATAAAGTCTAGTTTCGCCCCTGCTTTAAGGAATTCAGGAGGCCCAAGTTTCACAAAAGTGGCTGTGGAAGAGCAGTTGGGCCTCAGAAATCAGTTGCTTGCCTAGCAGAGAACAGTATGTCTGTAAAAGTCCAATTAGGTAAACACCATTGGTATACTGTCTCCTGCCTCCCATTATTTGTATTATTTTATGCACTGTGACTTGTTTTTTGTTTTATAGTTCAGAAACCATTTATTGTAATTGTTAAGAGTGAATTTCTGTGCAATTATTATTTGCTGACATTAAAATTTATTGTGCATCATTATATTTGAATGGATTATTGAATATTTATTTGATATAAGTTGCTTATTATAGTTACGTTTTTACGATGACATTTTTGTGTTAGATCAGATTGTTATAAGGTGTGCAATCTTTGCTGTTTCTTCACCTTCACTGAAACATATGAATGGTATGTGTCCCTCTGATGCAGGGTTAAGAGGAAAGAGAAGAAATGGATAAACCCGTAACATTTAATCTTTTTTCCTTCTCTCTAATTTTAAAAGCTCCAGCCTTCAACTGGGGCTTGTATCCCATGAAGAAGAGCCCAGTATACTCCTGCAAAGAAAGTCATAACTGTAGAAAGATTAATCTTTTAAGTTTCCCGCTTAAGGAGAGAGTTAACCTACCCACTCACAGAATGGAATGATAAGCATGTTTACTCATAAGTAAGTCCCCCTTCAATGGGTCTTACTCCTTCATAATAGTGTTTTGGGATTGCATTCCACACAGTACATGGAATTAATCAACGCAAGAGCTCAGAATAGTAATTATGTTCAGGTTTGGGGTTTAATTGTGTGTGTGTGTGTGTGTGTGTGTATTTACATATATATATATATATATATATATATATATATATATATATATATATATATATAATATTTTATATATATATAATATTATATATATATATATGGATTAGGTTGAAGACATATTAATGCTAAAGGAATGACAGAGGCAGCATTTCTCTGAAGCCAAACAGATACACCCCCCCTCTCAAAGTAAGGTCCAGAAATGCCTGTTTTGCAGAGTTTTGGAATTCTGGAGTCTGAATGCTGGCTGAACCATGCTATGGAGAGCCGTTGCCTACCGATGTCAGCAACACACTTTTTCAAAGTTTCCTGTACAGTTTTGCAACCTTAAAATGCCTGTGAAATTATTTTATAAGGTGAAGGGCACACACAGTGCAAGCCAGTACTTTTTTTTTTTTAAGGATCTGAACTCAAGACCAAAGCATCTGCTTTCTCCCTCAGTCATCCCACGTCAGTAGCAAACCTCACTTCTCCAAAGCAGAGGCAAGATGCCCATAATGTCCTCACAGGATAAGAGGAAGCTGTTTTTCAAAAAACAAAACCCCCGAGTATTTCCAGACTGCAATTCACATTGGGAGGGAAACTTATCAAGACACCACCAGACACTTTACTAATTCAAGCCTTTCGCTGATTAATATCCTACTTTTTTTTATATGGGTCTGTGGGAAGTTGGGGTATTGTTTTGCTGTTTTGCTTTACTTATTTGGATGTTTTCATCCTCTATTTTATGCTGTGAACCACCCTGAGATCTTCTGATGAAAGGCGGTATATAAATATAGTAAATAAGTAAAATAAACTTTAGCTTCCACCTTCCACCTGAAAATGTTTCCCTTTCAGAGCCAGAGAAAGATGCTTTCGAAATGGTAAGGTGCAGAACTTTTTCCCCAGCCAGAACTCATGGTAACTCAGTTCCGGCTCCTCTCAGGTGGGCACCACTGCCATTATAAGAGAACAAAGGAGGCCTTCAGGGTGAGTTCTGGCACCCCTTTTTCCAGAAAAATGGCTCTGGTAAGGTGATACAGTGGTACCTCAGGTTAAGCACTTAATTCTTTCCGGAGGTCTGTTCTTAACCTGAAGCACCACTTTAGCTAATGGGGCCTCCCGCTGCTGCCAGAGCACGATTTCTGTTCTCATCCTGAAGCAAAGTTCTTAATCCGAGGTACTATTTCTGGGTTAGCAGTGTCTGTAACCTGAAGCGTATGTAACCTGAGGTACCACTGTATTGCTTTCTTCCTCATCCTCCTCCTCCTCCTCCCAGCAGAGTGTAGCGAATGGGCTTTCTGTTCTCAGGAATGATGGACATGTGTTTTTCCCACAAGACAGGGCCCAGCTGCTGTACTTTACCCCCCAAAAGCAGTGTCTGTTATTTGTGCTTATAGGTAAAGGTAAAGAAACAAGGTATACTTGCTGACAAAACTGGAATCAACTAGGCCAGTTCCCATTTCTGCTGACTGCAAATATTGATATAGCCGTGCCCCATTTTCGCTCCCCTATTGCTACAGGGTGAAGACATGTTGGTGGAAATCATCTGTGGAAGAAATATTCTCAAACAAGATAACTATTCCTTTACAAAATTCCTGTTTTCCATATCTGATCACAGTATTGCCTATGCATGCTCCTATTTAAGGTGTACTGTACCTTTCTAAAATTGCCTCCCTCTAGTGGCAAGAAAAGATACAACGGAAACGTCTTTAATTTCAACAGTTTTTAAGACTAGTACAATTTCACAAGCAATTTCACAGCTGGATATTTTTCAGGTATTGCTCATTAACCATCCATTTATCACACAGACTGTTTTGAAAACATGTGCTAGGATGGCCTATTTTTTTTTTATCAGAATAGCCTTTGGAAGAAAAAAAGAGCTTCAAAATCAGAAATGATTACCATTATATGGAACATACTGTACAGCATTATGAACATGGATATTTGGATCAGAGAATGCTTCATTGAAAGAGTCTCCTCACATTATTCAGTCCTTGTATATATTGGGTCAGGTTTATTTGTGTCGTGTTTTGAGCAATTCAAGGTGTTTCACTCAGCGTTCCATACAAGTCAAAATTGGGAAAAGGTGCTTCATCGTGAATTTGTATTGTGAGCCAGGGAGAGAATGCATGTACCAGAACATGGGAGTTGCATGAAAGTACATGAACTTAAGCATCATTTTGAGAATTTTTGAAGAAACTTTAAGTTATAAAACACACAAAAAGGAGGACAGCACCACGACGCTTCCTTCTGAACCTATGGCAGACAGATTTTCAAGACTCCAGATTATGCTCCAAGTAGACAGCATGGAATATTAAAATGCTTTGTTGTGCACCAATATTTTTGCAGTGAGATTTAAGTGCAATATTAAAGAACAGGGTTCAAATATAATATGGCAAACAATATGGCAATTTCTGTAACCTTTTCCCATATAAGTTTGAGTATTCATTTTTAGTGAAAGAAAACCATAATGCTGAAGCAAACCATAGCTATGATATTCTTGCTTCCTGTGTAGTCCCAACATTTAAGATGACAGACAATGCTGATCATGGTGGTACTTTGTGCCATAAAGAATCAATCCATTTTCATCCCCATAACTTAATCTGCAGGAGCATTTGAGCAGAAGTATGGATATAAAGATTTCTGTATGGTGTAAAATACAGACTGTTAAAACAGAAAATCCACTGTTGTAGCCATTATTAGAAGAGCCTAGCAGTACTGTCTTTTCCAGAGAGGAATGAATGAGAGGTGGGTTGAACCACCTCAGTATTTCATGTGTTTACACAGATGGGAAGTAGCTCAATTCTGGAACTTTTAGTGACATTACAATGCAATCTGCATGGCTCCATGAAGGAGCTGGCATGAAGGCAAATACTATAGTAGCTATTGCATATACCAAGTGGCAGCAGCCTGAAGTGACTATGCAGGAGAGATGCCCAAAATGAACTATTATTTAAAAATATAGTCCAAAACAGAAGACAGAGGTGGAACCTGCTTCTTTTGTTAGAAATAAGCCTTTTCCTTCCTCAAAAGCACAGGGATTAAATAGAAACATTTCTCTTTCATCATGGTACCAGATGATTAACCATGAACTAGAAAAGTCCATTCTTCAGGCCTTGACAAAAACAAGTACTGTGATTTTTTTTAAACTTAAAATATATTGTGGCATGAGTTTTTGTAGGTCAGACACAAGATCTAGACACACCTTCTTGATTCTATGTTACTGCAGTCCCTTTATGTAGTGTTTCAACTTTTCAGTTGTCAAAGTCAGATTGAATTCATTTACAGTGTAATATGTATGCTTACTTAGAAGTAAGTCCTAGTGGTTTTAGTCAAGCATAGCTCTTTCCTGTTCCTTGGGACACCATAGAACAAAATCAAATACTTAAATACTGAAGATCTCATATTAAAAAGGCCCACAATGGAGCACTACGCAGAACAGTACTTAAGTCACATCCCCTCTATCAAAATATGTTACCAATTCCATTTTAAAATGAATCTTTGTATGTGTGCCGATTTACAAAGACTGGGCAATTCTATTCAGCGACCATTCTGTTGCTAAAATGCACATCTCAGAAAATATGGAATCAGGTCAAAACAAGCAAACAAAAAGACATATGGAGAACATGAAAGTACCCTAAGAAGTGGATTCTTAAATCTCTACACACGGAAATACGAAGACTGAAAAAACATGATTACAGACCAAGCATTCTGAGCGCGACATGTTGTACTTGGAAAAGTAAACAATTATTTCCACTGAAGGCAAACAAGAGACCACACAGCACTGGACTTTTACACAAGCTTTGATTGTATTTCAATGTCATTTATTGAAGGAGTGGATGAGATACTGTCAGACATGCCAAAGACACTTCACATTCAAGGGCTGAGAGCTCAATGGCTTTCTTCATTGAGTCGCTACACAAGCCTGTTTCAGAGAACTGAATGCGATATCGATGAAGTCTTCATGCTCGATGTTGCCGTCAGTTTATAGTCTCTTAATCTACTTGGTTTGGTGGGCAGAAGGGTGTTTTCTACCCTACAAAAATACTCACACTCCAATACATGTTAACACTAGAGGGTAAAAATGCCTGTAATCTGTTATAATGGGTGTCTACTGAATACCTGGTCTTAAAAGCTGTCTTAATTAAGTTTATGCTTAATGGAAATTCAACTTGTTTCCCTTTCACCATCATGTGGTTGGTTCATACCATTAGAAAAATACTCTTCAGTGCTACTGCAGGTTTTACAGGGAGCTCCTTCAGTGCTGATGGGTAGAAATTCATTGCAACACCATTTGAAACCGTTTCTTCCTGCTGCCACTGCTTGTAGGTTGCAGAATGGCCTACATGCACTACAGTTTTCTCTCTTAAAAACAAAACAAAGAAACCTAAACCGAAGGGTAAATGTTTATTTGGAGTTTTCTTGTGGATGATAATTAAGGCCCTTTACGCAGAGTTCAGGAGCTCCTGTATGGCTGCCTGCTGTTCTGCATTGAGCTGAGATATGCATTCTGTCCACAAACCTCCAGAAGTCTACAGAATGAAGGAAAAATAGTGGGTAAGTTAAACATGCATATTAATAGGTACCCAATAGAAGCTTTAGAAGACACCCTTGCACACAAAATCTTTCCCACTCTTAAAAACCTTCTACTTCATTTTGCTAAGTGCGCTCAGGTGTGTGGAGGTAAGACAACATTAAAAAGTTTAAAATGAGTGGACTGGAACACAACAGGTAAAAAGTACTCAATACAGCTAAAATAATAAGCATTGCTAACATTCTTTTAGAGATTCACGTTCTTCTGGAACAGGAACAGAATCAGAGGCTCTCTAGAAGATGTTACTGGATTTCAGATTCCATTAATCCCAGCCAGCATGCCCAGTAATTAAGGAGCATGTGAGTTGGAATTCAACAACATCTGGAGGGCCACAGATTCCCCATCTCTGTTCTAGAGAAAGTATATGGTGATTCTTAGGCATAAGACTGGGAAGACAAGGAATAAATTAACCAGAGTAAGAAGGACAAAACCACAGCAAAAATGTGGCAAGCTACTTTCCAGAACCTCTCTTTCCTTTGGTTTTTGCTGAATCGCAAGATCTGAAATTTTATTCATCTTATCTTCTTCCAGGAGAGTAGATTATGCTTTATAACCCTACTAAGACGTGTGTATTCCCTTCTACTATTTGCTGCCTGTAAATTGTGTTTATATGCCACACAAATCTGAGCAAGCTCTGGGCCACTGGACGGTGGCCATCATTCAAAATGAAATGTCTTCCAGTCAGAGATACTGCCACTTTTGAGGGAAATGTTACAATTCTGACAAGTGACAAAATAACGTTACACATCAGCCTGGTTTGCATGCCATGGTAAGCCGGCATATGGCTTACCATGACAGCTTGCGATCTGCTTTGCTCCTCTCTGAACTTTGTAGGTTAGTGCAGAACAGCAGCTAAGTCAAGGTAATGCTTAGCATATCATCCCAGTTTACAAGTGTGGTTATTATTAATTATCCACATTTCACTCTTATGGTCCCATGGCAAGGTCACAACATTAAAACACAATATTCAAAACTGTTTAAAACAACTTAGTCACAAAAATAAGGTGGGTTTTAAAATTTCACCCCTCAAGTGTCGAATGCCAATGTAAAGAAGTGTGTTAATAATAATAATAATAATAATAATAATAATAATAATAATATACCCTGCCCATCTGACTGGGTTTCCCCAGCCACTCTGGGCAGCTCCCAACAGAATATTAAAACACGATAAAATATCAAACATCAAAAACTTCCCTAAACAGGGCTGCCTTCAGATGTCTTCTAAAAGTCAGATAGTTGTTTATTTCTTTGACATCTGATGGGAGGGCGTTCCACAGGGTGGGTGCCACTAACAAAAAGGCCCTCTACCTGGTTCCCTGTAACCTCACTTCTCACAGCGAGGGAACCGCCAGAAGGCCCTCGGAGCTGGACCTCAATGTCTGGGCTGGACGATGGGGGTGCAGACGCTCCTTCAGGTATACTGGTCCAAGGCAGTTAAGGGCTTTAAAGGTCAGCACCAACACTTTGAATTGTGCTTGGAAACATAAGAGATCTTTGTTAAGATCTCTCCTCTTAAAGCATGACCTATAACCACAGGAGAAACCCTGACACACTTGCTGTACTGGAGAGGAGCAAAGCACCTGTGATCTCCTTGAGAGCTCACACATTTGTGCTAACCAGGGTTTGGACTGGCGAGATGTGAAAATGCAGACATGAAAATATTAATTTGCATTTACCTGCACTTGCCGAACTACGTTAGCCAGTCGTTTGGTGCATGGATCTCCACGCTTCATAGCTTCGTTCATTTCACCATCCGCAATTATACTGAATATTTTGGGCAGATTAGAATTGTTGGGGCCCAAAACAATGGGATGATTACTGTTGGGAAGGCAACAGAAAATTAAAATTAGCTAGCATTAACACTGTAAAGGTTTCTAGGCACATAACACAACAGCTTTAATGGAGAGTATTATATTAAAATTCCAGGTTGCCATCATTGATGTCCTAATATTTTCTGTTCTTCCCTCCTCCTTTTTCTGCTTGTCTTGTTTTCTAGCACACCCTGGAATCTCCCTAGTTTTCCCTTCCTTTTTTCCTAGCAACCAGAAAGCATCTTTTCTGTGGTGGGCTCATCTGAGATCAGGTACTCCCTAGGAGTTATTTTCTAAACATATTCAGGATTTTGATCGCTGGATGAAGGAAATCAACTAATCTAAACTGGGTTAACTACTCTAAATTTCATCTACCTTATTAGGACTACCAAACAGTATAATAAATGTGCAATAAACATGAGGCAGGTTTGTTCCCTTTGATATCCAGCAACACGTTAAACTATCACTCTCTACAGATGTTCCATAAGGATCTACCATGTTGTACTAATATTGATTACACTACATATGCACACAACATAAACTCAAGATAACAGATATATGTAATATGTTGTGTGTGGAATTATTAACCTGGTAACAGGGTCAAATATGTTAATTGGCAGCTATTTGTTGCTTATTTTTTTAACAGTAACTTTATGTGAAGCCCCTTGGGAAACTCTTTTCTGCTGTACATTTTTAAACTTTAAAAAGGTGTCAACATAAAGATACAATTATTGTATTATGGGCCAAACAAAGACACAAGTGGAACTCTCATCTCTTTATTTTGCAACTGTGGCACTGAGGAAGTTAATCCTTTTCCTTATGGGTACACCATGGCAGTTATTTGCCAAATAGAAAGAGAGGTGGGCAGTATAATTATTAATCTCCATTGCCTCAATTTGTTTGATTAAAAGTATGTGTGTTCACTTTTTTTAAAAAAAGTTTGAGATAATACATGAGGGTTAAAACTGCAGACACTATATCAAGGCTTGTTTCATTTTCACATCTGAGTACAGTTGTACCTTGGTTCTCAAACGGCTTAGGTGCCAAACAAATCATCTCCCGAATGCCACAAACCCGGAAGTAAGTGTTCTGGAAGCCGAACGCCCGGCACGGCTTCCGCTTGAGTGCACGAAGCTCCTGCAGCTAATTGGAAGCTGTGTCTTGGTTTTCAAACCGTTTTGGGAGTTGAATGGACTCCCAGAACCGATTAAGTTTGAGAACCAAGGTACCGCTGTATATGGAAACTGAAAATCTAAAAATGTAATGCCTAAAAATAAAAATCATGGCCAAATGTTACACTTCACGCACACACATGTAGAAATCAGTCTTAACCTTTATGGCTCAAGCAGCATTTTCTTCTTACCTCTCTATTAGGTCACACAAATAATTGAAAGTATGAACAGCTTCTTCTTTGTCTTCATGCAGTGGCAGCCATGATAACCAATGAGGCAGCACTTCTTCAACATTTATACAGTCAGGCTTAAACTTCATGATCTTCCCAACTGCTGAAATGCAGTTTTCTGTTGCGTTGATATTTTCTTTGGTTTTGGCATCCGCTGATTGAATAACTCTCACCAGCAATGGAAGGGCCTCTGGTAATGCCAATATTTTTTGGAGGGGGGAAAAAACACACTGCATTATAATACTTGAATTTTTTGAAAAATTATACTTTCAAGTAGAGCTGTCAAACTGGCAGCCTACAGGCCTGAACAGAAGCTTACATATGCAAAAGTTAAAATATGTGCCAGATAAATAGCATGTAAGATACCTGTGCAGAAAGGCCGATAATTGTCCCCGCCAAACTGTGCCATGACGCCAATACCATATGCAGCTGCTTGTCTAACCTCTGGGCTGTTGTCACATATTGACTGTAGCATTGGTCTCAAGAAGTATTCTGCATATTTGAATGAGGATGGGCTGCAGTGTTCTATGACATCATCAAAAATGCATAAACCCCACTGCCTGTCTGGCCATGGCCTATGTGGGCACTGTAAAGGGGGGAAAAAACACATAATCAGCGTTCCTTCCACCTATTTGAAGGTTGTCCCTTGTCCTCCCACCTCATTACATCTAGAGCAGCTAGAATACCACTTCTTTAGAAACCCAGATTGCCCTAGATTCCTAATCTACTAGTATTATTTAGTATTTGCCCAGCCCTAAAGCATTGAAGAGGTTTCATATACATATTTTGAAGGCTTGCGGGGTCCATCACCCCACAGCAGTTTGACAATTAATTGCTTCTTGAGAAAAACTAAAGTACCATCTCACTGTAAATATGCCAACACTATTTACAAAACAAAAGCCCATCTTCACTGCTCTAAGTTACTCTTTACCCTTAATATTTTGCTATCCTCTTGTTGCAGTGTTTATGTCTCTGTGCAAATGCATATACCAGCATTACATTTAGTGTCAAGGGAAAAGCTGCAAAGAATTATAGCCAATAAGCTATTTAAATAATTTCTTATAAATGTTGTACCTAAGCATCATTGTACAAGGAGACTTCCCTGACCCATCCTCCCATAGCTGACAATATTAATTTGAGGGTCCTCTGTGCCATTCTAAATAAGCCTTGAGGAGCTCCAGGATACTTACAATTAAGTTGACAATTTGTGGTAGTAGCTGTTCAAACCATGGTAACACCTTTGACTTGTAGCTGCTGAATATTGAGTGCAAAATATCTGACACTTTAGTCAGAATGTAGACATCGCTGTCGTGCTGATAAAGGGGGGAAAAGCAATGGAATCAGTATCTACCATTTTGGATAATGTTGAATGATGGATCTTAACATTTTTACAGTTTCAGGGTGGTATGCAATGCTGTCTGCCCACTTGCACAATGGGACTTCTGCAGATCCATGCAGCTCCACAGGGTCTCCCTTCCCCCAAATATCTGCTTGAAGGTTCATCTACTTGATGGAGCAGATTAGGGGGCTGTAGGGGGAGGTGAGGAAGAAGCCCTGGTGCATGGCCACATGCCTGCTCATGCTATGCTGGCTCTCACCATCAGACTAGAACTAACTTGGCATTTTCCTAGCAATGACATCTTATGGAAATGGCAGGGAGAAGAGAATATTCTAGGCTAAAAGGTATTATATCACTCATTTTATCTAGGTTTTTCTTCTTCTCTCCCACCCTCAACAGACCCTTAGCACTATTTGCTATAGCCCTTTTCCCCACTCACACAGCTACTTCCTATAGCCAGCCATCTACATTTTCCTACACTGAAGCCCAAGCCCAAGATGTTTGATTTCCTTGCTTCCACAAGGGGTGGCTGAGCTTCTACAAATGCTTAAACTGCAATATAGTAAGCTGCCCTCCAAAGAAGAATGGTAATTGGTATAATCTTGCCAAATGGGAAGGAAGATCTTGCTACACATCAGGTGCAATTGTGAAAAAGTGTCATCTGTATTCACCCTTCCTCCCCTCACATTAAAATAATTGCCATTTCCTAGGTGATCTCACCAATTCTTTTCAATCCCAGTGCATGGCTGGGAGGCGAAGAACACATCTATTGTTACCAACAATATGCATACCCATGAACCAGCCAGGACCTGAAATTCAGTGACTGCTTATATAGTAATACTAATGCTTTAGAACTGACTGCTTTGATTCCGATACCTACAGCTAATAAGACCAGTTAGGCTTTCCATGAGCAAATAAAAGTATCTGCATCAGTTTGTCCAAACATGAGAAGAATTTAAACTACATCTGAATCTTGCAGAATGCTTGCCCAAAATGTGACTAAGTATCCTTTTTTGAAATTAGCTGTATGCCTATCCAATGAACCTTCCAGACCTCAGTGAAGGCTTGACCAATGTAAAGGAAGGCTGATGCTACTTGTCCAGGTTTTTTAAGGTTTGTGACTCAAACCCTAGCCCTTCCAGTATAGACAGTCCCTCGTCCATCAGAAGAAAATGGGGGAAAGGGGAACAGCCCTTAGAAAGAAAAGGCCAGGACAGCTCCAACCAGCAGCTTTACATTGGAAACCAATGAAATGAAGAAAAAGAAAACAGCCAAATGGATATTCGCTTGGGAATTTCTTTCAGAGACCACTCTGCAAGATGGGTTATACTCCTATCAAAGTTGTTTATTATTTTGCATTTACACACTAGTGTGCTAACATTTTGAAATACTAAAAAACTGATCAAGACTGCATATAACACCTGCTTTGGAAGAACTCACCTAGAAACACTGGGTTAACTCTGCCCCCCCCCCATTACATAACCCCAATCCCAGTTCAGCTAAGAAATCTGTAGAACCACCGACTGAGGCAGAACAGCACAAGCTGCCCCCTCACCCAAAAGCAGTGCCATTACTGTACCCTTTCACGACAACTCCCTGGGCCACGGAAAACAAAGACCCAACAAGTGCTTTTTGGAAGGGAATAAATGTACCTTGACAAAATCAAGGCAAGCATTATGAAGGAGAGCCCTGCAGATATTGTGCACAGACTTAAACTTGGAAATAAATATCATGGTTCTTGGCATGCCTTAATCCACCATAATAAAGATATCAACGTTTCTGTCATATTAATCCACAACCAGAAAGTACCGTATTTTTTGCTCTATAAGACCCACTTTTTCCCTCCTGAAAAGTAAGGGGAAATGTGTGTGCATCTTATGGAGCGAATGCAGGCTACACAGCTATCACAGAAGCCAGAACAGCAAGAGGGATTGCTGCTTTCTCTGCACAGCGATCCCTCTTGCTGTTCTGGCTTCTGAGATTCAGAATATTTTTTTGTTTGTTTTCCTCCTCCAAAAACTAGGTGCGTCTTGTGGTCTGGTGCGTCTTATAGAGCGAAAAATACGGCAATTCAATATCTGATCTGAAACTTGTCATGGACTTCCAGCACAACCTTATGCATGCTTACTCAGAAGTAAACCCTACATCTTACTAAGAAGTCCCCTAAAATAGTTGCTGTTGGCAGGGCTGCAGGGGCAGTATTTCCCTGATGAGGCTATGTCATACAAACTTTGTTTCTAAGACTGCTTACAGCAATGTATAATAAAATCTAAATGTAATATTTTAATGGATACCAGATAGTTGCCACAAAGATGGGGATGCTGCAACCGCTGGCAGATATCAAGCAAATTTGTGGTTGCCAGATCCAGAGTCTCATTCTTGACATGCATCCCAAGGCGAGGGATAATACCCCTCTCCCTCAGTATTACATTTCAAGATGGAGAGGCAATACACCCTGATAGCCTAACCCAGTTACAGGGACATTCAAAGCTAGAGAGGAGTCTTGGGCCATATATTAGTGCAGAGGCTTTCCAAAGTGCATCACAAACACAGCAACTCCCCAGGAAGGCTGGGCTTTATTAATCTGCTTCTGTGTCTCCGAGGCAAAAACAAGCTATGCTTCTTCTAACCTTGAAGTCACTGGAATTGTGCAGCACTTTGGAGGTGTTTTGAGTGCTTCCAGGGTGCTGTGCCAACAGTGGGGATGATCCCCATCCCTATTCTCCAGCTCTTAAAACTGGGAAGTCTGGTGCCTATCACCCTTGCCAGATGATAGTACAATACTTGCCATGACAAGTGGGATTGTGGAACCCTGGGCACCAGTTCTCGAGGACTGGGCCCCAAGGAACAGTATCAGGAAGAGATGGCCATATTCATGTGTGTGGGAGAAGAGATGGCCATATTCATGTGTGTCGTTGTGTACGGTCAATTTCCTGTCATAGGATCAGTAAGCACTGGCTCCATCAAGTCAGGGCCAGTCCTACATTGCTCCCAACATGATCTGGATGTTTCTGTAGGTTCAAGGTCGTTGCTAGGCCTAGAGTCCTACTGAAAGAAACAGCCTGTGATCTACTGCCATAGAAGATGTTTGGAAGCATGCCAGAAGGATGTGATGTTCCCCAAAACAGTCTCCCTTCAATAGTTACTACACAATCTCCTTTCTTCCAGCATGTTGTGGAGTGGCACCTGAGAGAATCTAGAAAGTTTGTCTCCTTTGAACTGCCTACCCAAGACTATTAGGTATTTACTTGATAGAAGCTTCCCAAAGAACATGAAAATTATCTGCAAATCGGGCATGAGGAAAAGCGATAGCACCATTTCATACCGTTACGTAATATGAAATAGCTTTTAAGAATATTCTATTTGTGAAGACAACCAACAGAACTTACTTCATCTTGCAGGGACTCTTCAACTTGCTCATCGTAATCTTCATCTTGCCTTTTCACTAATTAAAAAGCAAATTGTTAATGTATTAGCATGGCTGCTTTCAGAAATGTTCAGGCTTGCTGCAAGAAGAAAGCTGTAGAAAAGGAGCAGAGGGCAATTATTTGGTAGATCAACCCAAGGGACAGGAAACTTGCTCTAAAAAGGATAGAAGGACCCTTGGATGATGATGTGCAGGAATAAATGGCAACCTATGCCGAGACACGTTAAGGTAGTTTCATGTTTCTAGAATGAATTTTAATTGTTCTTATTCAGCTTGGAAATTCTGAATATTCAGCAGCATATTAAATATATGTTTATATATTAAGTATATAAACATACTAAAATAAGAAAAAGGCTGTATCAAGCTTTACTAAAAAATATCGCTGTAGCTACTGAGATAGATATAGAATTGTCATCTTGTTTAAGGAATTTAGTGCTTTCTTGGGCTGGCACTTGACAACAGTGTTTATCAATAGTATAGGCTGTGGTTCACCATACTTATTACTTATTTACCTCTTTTTTGTGAACAAGTTAGTTAAATTTAGAAGCTGTGCCTTGAGAAATATTTGGATGACATTAAGCACCCTTAATTAAGCTTACCTTGCCTTAATTCTTGATTTTTAAAGTGCTCTTCTAGTTTTCCTTTCAATATTCCCCCAAGTTCTTCAAAGTGTTCATTGTTAAGGCAGCCATCTCCCATTACTTCAATACACTAATGAAATAAAAGTTTATCAGCTTGAAAAATGATGTTCAAACAATTTCAAGTAACACTTTCCAAAACACTCTCTCTATATATAATAATATAAATAACTAATCATATTGTTTACATCCCACCTTTCCTTCAAAGAACTCAAGCTGGTGTACTTGCTTCTCCCTACTTCATTTTATTGGCTACATTACAAAGCTTGTGTAAAATATTAATAGTATGAGCTTTAAATAAATTTAATTTCCTTTTTATTGCTTTTAGATTATGAACAAACATTGCCACAGGCACAATCTTAGAAAAGTCATTCCTTCTTGTGAAAGAATTGTCTATGATTATGGTCTTTTTAAAGTACTTGCATAAAAATAAATTTTTAATCAATCAATCAATCCCCAACAGGGACTTTTCATGCACTAATCTAATCACTTAAATTGCAAACTAAATAAATATCTACCTAATTCTGATTACCAGTTTTCAATACAAGGCTAGATAGGTTTACCGGTATATTCTTGTACAGTAAGAAAACATACAGTTGGAACAAGGAGGTTTTGTTCACTAACCATTTAAACTTTAACAACCTTTCGCTGTTGCATAGTTTTGTAAGAAAACTAGCAAGTTTGTTTGACAATTTGATGTCTTTCAAAACAAATTCACAAACAATATAATCTCAATCACAAGGCACCTAAAGTTGATTGTTAAATATACTCTGCTTCACAATGCTAATACTGCTCTGCCGTTGCACAAAAATTCTTAGACAATAACTGTATTCTTGCTTTGAAAGATTGGGAATATATAAGGATCTCCAGGTTCATCTTTCCCTCTTCCCTTCGTCTCCGTTAGAGCCAAATAGAACTTTTTACTTTTAGTTAGTGCTTAGTGCTTTGCTACAAAAGGTGAATATTTCTAATTGCTTCTTGTAAGGAGGGGGAGTGTGAGCCTAAGGCTTATGGCTACTTGCACCTGCTTGTGCAAATTCAGGTAAAACATAAGCACTAGGACATTAAAATTATTAATTTAAATTCTCTTTTATTTCTCCTTACTGAAAATATAACATTTTCTATTCAGAGAGACAGGAAAGGTAGCTCATGCAAAGTACAATATTACCTTGGCAAAAGAATGCATTATTTCTGACAGTACATCTGAGTCAGGTTCTGTCCCTATGGCCTTGATAAGAGCATCACACATAAAATGCCACATCTGGGTGAGGTATTCTGGGCCACGAACTCTTGCACATTCCAGGAGCAAAGGCATGGATTCTGCAGCTGCCACACGAACACGTTGAATTCATTAAGGTAAATGACTGCCAAACATTTTTTTGCCAGTGTCAGACAACCACCAATCATATAATTTCCTTCTCGAGGCTATGATCGAATCCCACTTTTCCCAGTTCAGAATCCTAGGATTCGATTTTAAATTACAATTAAGCATAGAACATTATATATCTGTTACAATTTAATTCCACTCAACAAAGTAAACAAAGTAGAGCACATTTTTAAAAATCTGGGAAAACAATATTGATTCCTGGATTACAGTTTGGACAACATGGAAGGATAAATGGTATAGTGCTTGGCAATTTTACATTTGAAAAGGTGTTTAAATATTGCCTATCCTTTCAAAATGAAGGTAAATTAGTAAAATACCTCCACATAATGTTCAAAACTGGTGGTGTGATCCTTCAGCGTTGCCTTAGCTGAATATAGGCCTTTGCATCATTGCAGCTAAATTAGAATCCTATACACAAGGGGTTGGATAACCTCCCCCCCCCCATGAGGACCACAACCCTTTTGGTGAAATTTGTTTGGGCTGCTTGTCAACACTGGGCGAGACTCAGAACCACACACACACACACGCCCTCCCTCTTACAAACAACCCCCTCTTCCCGGCCTAAACAATTAGGATTAAAAATCAGTTTCTACCAGCACAAGATGTTTTTGAGCCCAACTAGTATATGTGGAGAGGAATTTTTGTGTGTGTGTATGTTGCAGTGCATGGAGAGATTTAACTCTTCCTTTCTCAGCTGTGAAGCTCCCCCCCTTAAAATCATCCCCATGTGGCAAACAGGCTTACAAAAGTTCCCATTGGTGGCATTAATGGAAGTAGTTATTTTGGAGGATGTGGGCTGGATGGGGAGATCCTATAGGTCACATTCAGCTTGTAAGCTGTAGATTCCCCATCCCTAAATATGGAAAGCAAGGCAGAATAATGCACATTTGCCACGGAAAAGTCTTAAAGAAGAGGGGTACCATTCTAACAGCCCTTTAAGATTCTTAATATGCTTATTCTGTAGGAGTTCTATCCTGCTTCAATGACAATATCTTGCAGCTCTTCCAAATAGCTTACAGCAGTGGTTCCCAACTGGTGGTCCATGGATGCTGGGATGGTGGTGGTCCGTAGCACCATTCATGTTACAAAACCTACCAGAGATATCCAAAAAAATTGAAAATGGGGGGTCCGTGGCCTGGCTTTTGAAAAGCAGGGGGTTCCAGTACTTAGCAAACTGGGAACCGCTGGCTTACAGGATGACATCAAAGTACTTGTGAACATTTTGCAGGTTATAGTATTAAAACTTCACAAGGCATTTACAGACACATTCTTCTAAAAGGATATCATCATGGAAATAGAATTTTAACAAAGGAACCATCAGTTTTACAACTTGCTCTGTGTACTCCACAAATCCTTCTTTCAGCTCTTTGGCATAGCAAACCTAAAACAAAAAAAATGTAAGCAATTTAGAAAAGGAATACTGTTGCGCAATTATTAAATGACTTTCAGGTATAATGAGAAACAATTAAGCAAACAGGAAAACTACACCTACAAAGATAAAGGAAAATGGGACACTCTTGTGTCGCTTGTGATAAGTTGGTGCACTTTGTCTGATTAATTCACTCCTACACGTCTGTGACTTTACAGAACAATTAAATCTTTTAACAACAGTAACATTCCACAAGTGTTATCTAGTCTGTCCATACCCTTCCTTCACTAAAGTTGGTCCTACTTTCTCTTCTCTATTCCCAAGGGCAAACGCTCCCTATCTTTAATAGTGTGAAAGAGCCTACGGAGTCACCAGGCTATTCCACCCTTCTTGCTGCACCCTCCTAAGTTTTAATTGCCCATGAGCCAAATTCAGCTCCTGAGCTGCAGTCTACCCCAGCTTCAGGGCCTCCATACTGCTGAATACTGATTTCAGTTCAAACCGTGTGGTCAAAACAGTACCCACCAACATCTGGCATGCAGTTGCTTTTTCTTCAAGGCCTGCAGTCTTGATACCAAAACTCTGCTGGTCACCCAGATTTACAAATTCCCAGCCATCATCGTCACTCATGTTCTCCATATCTTGTGCTATCGAGAGAGAAAACGATTAGGAGAGCCGGGCCCTTCCTTACAGCTAATTTAAGAATGGATGAAGTCTCAGAACTTACTGTCAAGGAGAGCCACTTCGGGCTTAATCGATGCAGTTTTCATTAAAGGACCCATCACAACAGGGAGGTACTGCTGGAATTCCTTTCCAAGGATCTTGCACATTCTAGCCCATGCAGAAATCATATACGATATCTGAAAATTAATAGCCTTGGTTTACTTTTCTTTTCTGCAAGAATACTTTCTTAAAAGTTGCATCACTGCCTGTGCTGAGCAAAAATCAAACCCATCTTAAAAATTAAGTGGTACAGATGCTTCACATTGATGTTAGGAACTATTTTCTACAGGCAACAGCTGAGCAGTAATCAGCATTTCAAAATTGTAGTTTTGAAGATTTCTAGGGGGAGCATTCTAAGTCCCCATACTGCAGATAGGGGTGAGGCTGAAAAAGAATAGCTTGCCCAAGGCCATCTAGTAAGCTCATGGGCAGAGGTACGATGAGAAGGGAACATTTCATCTCGGTAGCCAAAAGCCACTCTCCCATTAGATAACAAAAACTGCAATCAGCTGGAGCCACAACACTCAGCAGGAAATTAAAAAGTCAAAACTTTTGACTCCAGTCAAAAGTGGTTTCTGAATACTGCATTGATAAAGATGTAGGAAAAGTACCACACAACTGCACCACACCAGTGTTATAAACAAAGCACATTCCTTATCTGGCTTCCCCAGTGAATCCTATTTTCTGTATACGAACTGTCCCTATAGGCAAGGAATGCGACTATAGGAAAAAGTGACTCCAGAGAGCAGCGGGACAAATGCAGAGTGCAGAAGCTACTGAAGATTGGAACTCACCAATCACCCAGTACAATGATGAATGGGGTTGGAGAAAGGTCTCAGATTTTTTCCCCATCTCATCTCTGCTCTGTCTATCACACAATGAGCATTTAGCTAGTTTGGTATAAAGCTAGCATTAGTTCCGCAGCTTTTCCCTTCTCCAAATACAACCAACTGGAAAAAGGCAGATTTGGGCCACTTACGTACAGTGAAATCTCGAACCAAGCTAAAACTAAAGCAAGTCACATTGCCACAGAAACCTTTTAATCTACAGATCCTACTAAAAATGCATGTGGCAACAGAAAATTTGGCCAAAGTATGGATCAGCTTTCTAAACAGCCACCGCCCTGACAACAGGCATGAGATACTCTAGTAATAAGGTGCTTTCAAAGGTCAAAGTAATGCTTGGACATACCTGAGGGTCGTCATCTTCCAGGTCGTTGAAGTCAGTCTGTGTTTTCAGCAAGAGCTGCATCACATCTGATGCATCCTGCATGAACTATAAATAGGAAGAACCAAGAAATCATGTCAGGGCGGCTAAATAGTTATTTTCTAAGTAAAAAGCTTAATACTCATGGTTTTAACCTGGTTTCAATCAAAGAACGCAAGAACACTGCAATGAAGTTATGAACATTTGAAGTGACATCAAAAGCAGTGAAAACACGTGCATTCAGATGCTGCTTGCTGTTAACATATATTTATTCAAAATTTCAGAAAAGAATTGTAGAGCCAGATGGAATCAGTTATGCAATCCAAACACCTGCACAAATGCAACAGTCGCCACACCAAAGTAGCCTGAATGGACTACACTTCAAGACAATAGTTTCTTATAAGAGACCAGAAAGGATATGAGAGCACCACAGTAGTGTTGCAAATAAACATGGGTTCACCATCCATACTAAACTGGAGAGTCCAGATCAGCTACAGAAATCTGACACCACAGGGAAGAAACAGGATCTATCTAGTTGGCCTCTACTTCATTTAGAATGCCAGCTTTAGATTAGTCATTTATGCTATCTTAAAAACCCTGGAAATCCCGGGAGAAAATGTGAGTTCATGAGTTATTACAGAGAGAGCCTACTACATCCTGAAATACAGCAGAGAACAAGGTTCTAAGCGAAAATCATAAAATAATAGCCAAACACATAAAACAACCAAATTTATTTTCAGTTTGGGTGTTGAACCAAAGATGAACTGTTACAGAAGCTCTGCTAATGTCATCTCAAGATAACTCTACAATTAATTGGTAGTTGTTGTAGCAATGAGCTCATATATGCTTATATTCACTTGCTTTGATATAAACTAATTGGCTTGCTTTGATGTTATCCTTATCGGTGAGCTTGGGGTCCTGGGCTCTAAGCCCAGAAAGGGGAACTATCTGTAATAGTTGGGTATTTGCCACCTATGCTCTCATCTGGGCAGGGGGAGCAATGGGAGAATCTGGGCAGCATGATACATGTTGTTTTCTTTATAAAGAATGTGGGCACTTTTGCTTAGGTGCGGACAAGTCATCTCCTTGCTGTGGAATCCATCCCATGTCTGCAAAGGCTAGGAGAACTGGCAGGCTGATTAGCTGTAGGTCTATAACTTTCTTAATAAAGAATTAGAACTGGTCGTTCAGATGTCTTGGGCAGGGCTGCCTCCTGACACCAGTGTTGCTGCGGCTCACTAGGACAGGGGTGAGATTTTGGGCTGAAAAGGCA
Source organism: Podarcis cretensis (assembly GCF_951804945.1). Classification (NCBI taxonomy): domain Eukaryota; kingdom Metazoa; phylum Chordata; class Lepidosauria; order Squamata; family Lacertidae; genus Podarcis; species Podarcis cretensis. Next base: position 86,480,943 of record NC_137173.1, read on the forward strand.
CATAGAGAGAGCTGTCAGTGCATCCACGCTACCCTTACTCTGATGTGTGACAGCGATGCCAATTTCGGGAGTGTGGCTTCACAGCACCACCTCACCATGCCAGCTGCTCCTGGCTTAAATACAATACTGTTCACTACACAATGAAAGAGCCAGAGGATGACTTGGTCTCATGGAATCCCTCCTTCCCCTCTCCTGCTGTGTGACTGAGGACGAATTTGGGAGCTTTTGCATCTTTTCAGTTAACCATGTTCTCTTGCATCAACTATCAGCAGCTAACACCAACTATGGGCAGTTTGAAACAAGACAACTTCAAACCATAGTTTCTGAAGCTAGATTTCTTAAATAACATTGTTTTAAGCGCATGCACTGGTTTACAGTACACAGGAAACTGTGGTTACATAAAAAATAGATCAAAAGCTTCAAGAACCTTCTCCTAGCTATGTGCGAGGAGAAGAGGTGAGCATGTGAGCTTTGGGCTTGATCATGTTGCACTAAGACAGGGGTATAAAACTTTTGGGGGGCTGGAGGTCACAATACACAACTGAAAAACTGGGAGGGCGCCACTATTGAGAACGCCCTCTGCCTGGTTACCTGTAACCACTAGCAGCAGTATTAATAGTCAGCATACATTAATAACACAAGAGCTTGCTACACCAGGTCAATGGCCCATAGAGTACAGTTTTCTGCTCTCACAATAACAAACCAAATGCCTATGGGAAGCCCAAAAGCAGTATCTGAGCACAACAGCACTCTACCCCCTTGTGATTCCCAGCTGCTGGTATTTGCGCACACAAAGCCATCTCCCATGAAAACATAGGTGCTTATTTAATTCTTATCAACTTACCTTTTCTTTACCTACTGCAAGGCCAATTAAGCTGATGCATTCTATGGTTTTCCCTCTCAAGAGTCTAAGTTCCTTCTGCACAGCATTCTCAACAATGTGTTTAAGAGAAGGCATAAATAAATCATAGTATGGAACAAACTTTTCTTCCGCTGTATCAGCAACTGATGCAATGGATGTAACGACCTGTTCCAGAACCAACTTAGTGCCTTTTTCAATCAGCTGTTGGGAGAAAAAAAAAATTTATTATTTTTTAAAAAAACTTCATGAAATCTCAAAGCAAGATTTTAGTTAAACCAATTCTGCTTTCAAATCATCCTCCAGTTGATTGTCTTACCTCCTGCAATTTTAATACCATAGTGGAATGAAGATGCTTCACTAAGTTATCTAAGTAAGGAATAAGCAGTGATTTGGGACAGTCTTCAGTAAAGTTGATCAGAGCAGCGGCTGCATGAGCCTGAACTCGCTGATTGCCTTGGTCTTCCATGGTCTGCAGAAGAGCTGCAATTACCTACAACACAGATGGCTACTGTGAGTGAATTGTCTCAGAATGAATTTGGCTGATATTGAATTACATAGCTTTCTACTTGCCTTCTCGTGGAATTTTTTCTGGAAGCCTGGTGCAAAGTCTGTAGCCATCTGGCCAATTGCATTGCAAGCTGCATATCTTACTCTTGGGTGCTGAAATATTTAACTTTGATTAATAAATTCATAAAAGAATCAAATGCAAACTTTGAAGAAGGCAAGTGCTTTAAACTTACAGGGTCCTGAAGAAAAAGCAAAACCAGGTTAACTATTTCATTCAGAATCCCTTCCATCTGTTGGTGACAGCCTTCGCCAATAGCTGAGAGAGCCATCAAGCCAGCATGTCTACACTTCCAGTCAGCTGAATTGAAAGATATTGAATAGAAGCAATATTGTTTAGTAAAAAGCATACAGAAACTAGGAATATATTTTTACACATAACATGAATCTCTTCAAGCCAATTTCAGTGGCTCTCTCTCTTATACTAAGCTGTGAATACATCCTTCATCCTTTCTCTCTCAAGCTGCACTTTGTGGTTTGAAATCCTGGTAAGTAAGCTGATATTAAGGAACCAAGGCCTGCCATATCAAAAGCCACAAGCAATGTGAATTGGGAAAGTGGAGCACATGCTTCCTTCAGTGGTTTAAAAACAGATTTTTTTCCTTTCCAGAGGAAAAGTGCATCGCTTTTAGCAGTATTTCCCCCTCCACAGATTTCAAAGTATATTCCTGTAAACGAAGATCAGCTGTTATAGCAACTTCCACTGGACTTTGAAAGCTGTCAATCACATGTCATAATTATGACATCAGGTAACAGACTGGTCGTCTTGCCCACAAGCTGAAAGTTAGCTCACAGGAGCCGGGAAAAGTACGGATTTGACTCGGTCTAATTCTCCACACCTGCATTACAGCAAAGGTTAGAATGCAAGGCAGGCAGATGAAATCCTACTACCCGTTTATTTATTTGGACAAATAAGGAGAATGACACATTGATGCTCCTGTTCACACACTTGGGACACTCCTTGAATTGGAGGAAGGGTTTAGTGTCACAATGAAGAACAATCTTGGATTGCAGAACAGAATCAATCCTGATGAATCCGTTCCCAGAACCTTTAAATATTAGGAAAAATTAATAGCTCTCTTCTCCTACAAGCAATAACTGCACAAGAAGCTCCTACTACAGATCACTCAGAACTGTTGCTGAAAGAACAAATTGCACCTTGCCACTGGCTTCAAAGTTACTTAAGCCTGTCTTTGATGACATTTTTCACTTGTTTTAACAGCTCAGCACCAGAAGCATTACCACTGATTAACATGTTGTAACATCTGCCTTGAGTCCAAAATTAAATTACTTACGATTCTGAAGCATTTGCATAATATGTTCTTTTATCATAGGCAGAACAAGTTTTCCACCAAGGCCACAAGCCATTCTGTCCAACGCACTCTCACCAGCAACAGCATTGCTAAAGTAAGTTTGTAAAAAAATAAAAACCTGTAAGTCAAAATTTAGGATAATAGCCAATGCATTGCATCCAATTTAGTCATACTCAAAACAGACCCTATGAAATCAATGGGCTTGCAATTTAGCCTTGACTGACTTTAATCTGCCAATTTCAATGCAATCTCCTCCAAGAATGACTTAACTGGTTTCAACCCAATAAATTAAGTACTCAGTTGTATTCCTTCAGATAGGCATCCTAGTATTTTTGGTTTCTCAGGAAAACAATGTGTACTTTATCCATTAGGTGTAAAGGTATTCAGAGGCACAGCTTTCATGACACATTTTAAAATTGAAATCTATTTGCATAGATTTTTTATTAAACCCACTTCTGTTCTTAGTATAAATTTATCAATACATTTAATACAGTGGTGCCTCACAAGACGAAAAGAATCCGTTCCGCGATTCTCTTCGTCTAGCGGTTTTTTCGTCTTGCGAAGCAAGCCCATTGACAGCTTAGCGGATTAGCACTATTAGCGGTTTAGCGGCTTTTAGCGATCAGCTGTTAAGCGGCTTATCAGCGGATCAGCTGATAAGCGCCTTAGCGGCTTAGGAAAAGGGCGAAAAAAGTGAAAAAAACGCACGGGAACTCGCAAGACATTTTCGTCTTGTGAAGCAACCCCATAGGGAAATTCGTTTTGCGAAGCGCCTCCAAAACGGAAAACCGTTTCGTCTAGCAGGTTTTCCGTCTTGCGAGGCGTTCGTCTTGCGGGGCACCACTGTATACTGAATTTTATATTTCATACTGGGAGATGGGCTATGCCCCCCAAGTCTCTCTCTCTCTCTCTCTCTCTCTCTCTCTCTCTCTCTCTCTCTCTCTCTCTGTGTGTGTGTGTGTGTGTGTGTATATATATATATATACATATATATATATATATATATATATATATAAAATTGACTTCTGGTTTCAAATGATGGCATAATCATATACTCTTCAGTTACTCCTGCAATTGTGGGCTTAAACATAGCCTGATAATTACACAAACTGAACCAGTGGACTGAAAGCAGGTGATTATTTTTCAAAGAGTGATTTTCTGTGAGATCATGGCATCTAAAACTCAAGTGCATCTGCCACGAACTTGCAGGCACCAGCCTCTCACCAGGCTGCAGGGACAGTGGGAATTGCTGAAGATTCTAGAATCATAGAATTGTAGAGCTGGAGGGGACCACAAGGGTCATCTAGTAGTTCAACCCCCTGCAATGCAGGAATCTTTTGCCCAATGTGGGGCATGGACCCACAACTCAAGCATCTCATGCTTTAATGACTGACCTATTCCAATAATGTCAACTCTCAAAAAGATGGCTGGACAATAAAAGCTATAAAAGCCTATTAAAGAATCTGTTGATCAGCTTCATGATTCTGTAGAGCACTGCAGCTAGGCTTGATCAAGCAGAATCCAGAATGTCTAAATTGGACAACAGTGCAGCTGCAAATGACACATCAATGGCGGCACTACCAAAATCTACTTATGTGATGATGGCTAGAATGCTTCAACTTGAAAACTGCACACAAAAATGCAATATGGATTCTTGGCAATCTGGCCAAAAGTAAGATCAGCCTGTTAAGTTCACTGAAAATGTTTTATGAAAGATATTGGCATTAAAGCCCTTTAAAGCCCTAAATGGCCTCGGTCCAGTATATCTGAAGGAGCGTCTCCTCCCCCATCGTTCTGCCCGGACACTGAGGTCCAGCTCCGAGGGCCTTCTGCCGGTTCCCTCACTGCGAGAGGCCAAGTTACAGGGAACCAGGCAGAGGGCCTTCTTGGTAGTGGCGCCCACCCTGTGGAATGCCCTCCCATCAGATGTCAAAGCGATAAACAACTACCTGACATTCAGAAGACATCTGAAGGCAGCCCTGTTCAGGGAAGTTTTTAATATGTGACATTTTAGTGTATTTTTCATCTTTGTGAAACCCAGCCAGATGGGCGGGGTACAAATAAATAATAATAATAATAATAATAATAATAATAATAATAATAATAATTACCTGAATATTATCAACTTGGTAGAGATCGGGCTCACCAGATATCAGCCCTCTCTTTACAAGTTACAGATAAACATTGCCAATTTATTGATTTTTAATTTTTTTACATTTTAAGTTAGAGAGTTTCTGCTGCAATGTGCCAGAAAGGGGGAACTTCGGTGAGGAATGGAACAGCATAATATTATGCTATTTGCAGATTGCACAAAAGAGACTCTAATCAACAGAGATTTTTAATGAAGCATGGTAACAGGAAATTATTTACTCGTTAAGTTTCCCTGCTACTTTTTGCTTTTGTATAGGTGATCAGCAACATTCATTTTTCATCCCAGTACAAAGCAGAGGAACAAAACATCCTTGGAATAAATCCAACATTGGATGCAGAGTGAAATGTTTCAGTGCTTTAAGGCCTTCTCTTCTGCTATCTCTGCTGGACTGCAGATACTAATTTGAAGTGATTACGGCTTATCTTCATTGCGAAGGCGTACGTGGCATTAAATCGTGATGTGACTGAGGACGTTCCTCCAACTTAGAGCTGTGGCCTTTTTATTATGCTCTTACAGATTGTTACATATTATTAATGTTTGCATTCCTTTTTAAAAAATGATACTTTATTATGAAATAAAATAAATAAGAGAAAAAATTGGGTAAACGAAGAAAAGTTTCACTACCATTATCTCAAAACAAAGTATATTCTCAAGAGACTACAGAATTAGATGCTACAACAAAAACCGACCTGATACAGAAAAAATACAGAACAAATGTTATGAATACCAAATAAAGCCATATCTCCTCAGGGCTTCCATCACTCTGATTGGCCTGTCATATGAGCAGCAAATGCATAGGTTAAGCTGTACCCTGAGATACCCTTAAGTTAGGAGTCAGTTTCTCAGAAATGAGAGCATTACTTTATTGAACCAATATTTAAAGAAAAACCTAAGGACTCCTTCCATCAGCAGCCCTGCGATATGGTCAAACAAGCACCGACTAATAGGAAAATTCTAAGTGGTTTGCATATTACGTCTACTGTAGTCAACCCATACTATTACTGCAGTATTGGATTCCAGTGTTTTCTATTTTTGTGTGTGAAAAATCTAAGGAGACAATGGGATGGGAGGTGGCGAATGAGGTATGCTGTTATCGAATATGAAAGTTGTAGTGGGGTTTTTTGTCCTCCCTTTCTTGGTTTTTGGATATTCATTTTTCTTCTTCCCCTGCCCTCTGGCCTTGCAAGTTTTTATAGATGGTGCTATGTCAACGTTTACATAAATTGCCTGTTTAATCTGTTTGCTCAGCATGGATACATACTATAGATATTTACGTTATAAGGATCTTGTGGTTTCTACACTGTAATATAGATGCCTAGAAAGTATCCTCCTAGCTTATCAACAAATACACTGTCTTTGTGATTTATATGGACTTTTAGTAGTGTTACATGCCTGAGCATTTGAAGATTTTACAGATGCTGTGGTGGGGAAGAGTAATAACTGTTCCAAACATATTTGTGACAAATATAATACTAGTAATGTAACCATCATATGACTTTAAATTTGCACATGGAATGTGAAGGACTTCGGTTATCCTAAAAAAAAGAGAACAGGTGCCCTCTGAACTCAAAAAACTTAAAGCTTATCTTTTGGTTTAGGGGACTGTGTGCTAGTGGCCATTTTAAGAATTCTCAGGATGTGGCTAATTTTGGGATCTAAGGATTAAAGAAGAAAAAGACCTACAGCACCTAAAAATTTAGCAACTAAAGAGACATAACATACATTGTCTTGTCAGTTACAATTTGACCCATATGAACATGACAAATTATGGGGTAATTCTAATTTTAAGATAGTGGCAGTCTTTTTTGTGGAAGAAATAGGTTGACTGAGGAATTTATACAGTTGAAAGGTTCAAATGGGAGACAATATCTTCTATTACAACACCTGTTGGTGTCTATTTATAAACCAACTGCTTTGAGTGCTTTGGCACCTCCTAAATTGTTGGAAGGAATTACTGGATCTTCTCAGAAAGTTAAATCCACGACTACTATTTATAGTTGCTTATTGGACCTTTGTAAAGTAGATGCTCAGAAACTTTGGAGTCTCAGTCTAACCTACACCACAGGGTCGTTGCTGGGATAATATGGGGAGGGGGAGAGGATATGTGCCATTTTGATCTCCTTGGAGGAAAAGTGGGATATAAAATGTAATGATATAAATAGATAAACAAAACCCAAACAATGGAAATTGCTTCAGATTTATAACTGAGGTGGATGCAGCAAAGATGTTGTTTCAGGTATATTAGATTCCACAACATTTGTAGAGGAAGGCACTGTCTAATACAGCTAGATGCTGGAGGTGCAATGCTGAAAGACCTCAGTGATATATTCTTTTTAGTCTAAAGCTAAATTTCATATAAATTCTGTACTGGCAAAATCAATCCGCAGGTGGGTTTTTTTACTGTTTTTTACTGCAGGTGCTGTATTTTTAAACTATATTCCTATGGTATGCACGTTAATAGCAGGACAATAAGTGGATATTGTGAGCACTTATGGTTGTCAAGAGACATACACCTTGATCCTGGAAGGATAAATGCTCACTGTCCATTGTGCAACGGTCTGAGAACTTACAAGGCCCTTGCTACATTTGAACGTATTTTAAATCAATGCCAATTTCATGCAGATAGCTATTTGAACATCTGGAGGGTTTATATTGAGTTATGTTTCATTTTAGAGGGAAATACTAATGGCCTTTGAATACTGACAGTATATTGTTAGTGCATTATTTTTCTGCCCTTCTTTTTGTTACACATGATACTTAAACAAACGTTGAGCCCTTTAATAGGAGATCAAACACAGTCCATGTCTTACTGTTTGCAAAGACTGTTGTATTCATGAAGTAACCAGTCCTACGAAGTATCTTTTATTTAGTTTCCTGCTCCTATACAAATTCTAAATGGCTGAAATCTCAACATAAATTTACAGTTACAGTCTTTAAGTAAGCTTGAGTACACTCCAGCATGTGAACAAACTGCTCTAGTAAATATGCCATTTATTTTTGGTTTCTGGCATACACATAATTTACTAAGTAGTTGCCAAGAAAGCAAAAGATATGTTCTAAATATAGCAGAGCGCTCCTGGCACGTTGTAAACTATACTTTAATGGCTATATCAATAAATGCGAATAAATCACTTAAATAAAAAGCTGATGTACAAATCGGAAACATGAAACAAATTACTGATATGCATCAACACACCGATCTCCCTTATTGTATTTTGAGAGTTATCCCTTTACAACTAAATTCTATGCTTCTGAAAACTCTGATTTCAATAAAAGGAATGATTGAGAAGGACCATGCTTGCTTCTAGAAATCACATAACAAATGATTTTTATAGAAGCATTTAGTAAGACAGACAGATTGCTGTTATAAGATGTAATCAACATTGCCTTGGATTTAAGAACAGCATGTACAACTGGGGCCTTTGTTCCCCCCTCCACTACGGCCCCTACAGGATATGAGATCTTCTCTACAGACAGGTAGGAGAGTTCTTCCTCAGTACTTGTTCTCAGCAAAGTGTGTTTTGTAAGAAAGGATTCTCTTTTGCAAAAATCTGGGGTTTTTAAGGTGAGAAAAGTTAAGCACCTTTATTTTCTAACCTGCATCAACCTAAGGGCTAATTATGTATCACGTTAGCTCCCATTTGAACACCTTTGCATGAAGGTGACATTTAAAACCTGGCAGCTCAACGTGGGGATGTTGCATACACAGGTAATGGCATGCAAGCCAGCAGTAGGTGTGGCGATCACACAGGGTCCCCAGACGTCTATTGATCCCTGTGCCACCACTTTATTTCTCGCTGCCACCACCCAGGCCCTACCTGGGACAATACTGAGTCCAGTCAGGTTTGAACTGAAACATAAACTTCTGTTTATTTATTGCAGTTTAACAAGCGTGTGGTTTCATAAACGGTATTGGTCAATTACAATCATAGGGTGCCTATCCAGACCTATAACTTCTGCTACCTGCTCTCACTCACTAAACCCCCTCTCAGAGATTTACTTGTCTTCCGAGCTCCTAACTGTTCCTGACTCAGCTTATTTCGCTACACTAACTCAAGCTACCTCCAGACTCTATCCCAATTCACTCCCACTCCAACCAACCACCCAACTCCCAAGGAACTCCTCTTTCGCCCCTCCCAGAGTTGGTTTTATAGTCCCTCTGACTCCACCCCCCTGGTTCTGATTGGGTAACTTGTTTAACTATTTCACCTCCAGCACTCTCAAATGTTAACATCACAGTAGGTACCAAAGAAAAGCTTGCAATGAAAGGGAGCCCTTGAGAATGGCAAACCATATGATTTTTTTCCTTTTTTAAAAACAACTCGTTTACCTGTCAAAGTCATCGTCTTCTAACTCATCAGAATTTGCCCAGTCTTCATCTTCTTCTAGGTCAACCATCATTGTTAACATCTGAGGAACTAAGGAAATTAACATTGCTCAATCTACAGAAAAAGGTTTAACAGAGATCTGACTGCTCATGAACAACCACCTCACATCCCAGTAGAATTCATGAAGCAATGTGGCACTTGTCCATATTTCACTCTGCCACAACGTGTACCAATAGAGTAATTTTGGATTGTGAGGCACCAGTTCCGAATTATATCTGTGCAATGGCCCCACAGGGAAGGATTATTATATCGCATGCTTTGCGTGCAGAAGGCGACAAGCCAAATCCCTGGCATTTCTACCTAAAAATGGTTGCAAGGTAGGAAGTGGGCTAGATGGACCGTTCAACTGACTCAATATACACTAGCTTAATATGTTATTATTAGTAGTATTAATATTTAAATTTGTATACCACCCTATACCAGCAGATCTCAGGGAAATTCACAACATAAAACCACAATACAAAAATACAAAACACATAATAAAAACAAAATCAAGAACAACCTATTAAGCCACTCTTGGGTCACAAAAAACAGCTCACAGGCAGCACTGAGAATACCTTCTTAATAAGCATGTGGTGCCCATATTAATAAAGTTAATGAGTGTTTTATTTTTGCTTCATGCTGGCCCCATTTTAGATTCAACAGTCAGGGCTGCATACTTGACAGAGTCTTATAAAAAAGGCAAAACACCGTCCTTCTGGTTGTTTGGGGAACGGACTAGAGTAGATCAGTAGGATTTTGGCTTCTAAAAAACAGCTCTGTGACTACTGTGTAAGACCAGGGTATGTGTCTTTTACCTAATCTACAAACCTATGCCACATTAACTGTTTTAATTCTAACTGAGAAAAAATATAATAAAAGACAATAAATTTACTTACTAGCTTGTGCAACAATATTGATATGCCTTCTAAGCATAGCAGCTGCGGTCTCAGATAATGTAACTATTACTTCAAGAGCCAGTTGGCGTTGCATGTTGCTGAGATTAGTATCTGCACACAACTGAAAAAGAAAGATATTTAAGTATAGTACTAAAAATCAGGCCACCTATCTAATCAACCAAAACATGAATTGGGATGGGACAGTCAACTTACCTTCAAACTTAGTTGCAATGTAGGTTCTAAGTGTGGCCGTAGATACTTTGGAACCGTATCTGCAATCTCTACAAGGGACTTCAGTACCGAATCATCATTTTGGTAACAGGAGTCATTTACCGCCTAAAAGAGAATTCAGTTAATACCCTTTTCACCTGTAATTCACATTTAAACCCAAGCACTGTGTTAGGAAGACACTATTCAGTGCTTCAAGATACTGCAACCAAAACACAGAACCAAAGACTAGAGGACATACTGGAGAGCTCAAAAGGTGGAAAATGTATCTTGTCTCACCGAGTTATTTCAAATAATTTCATCTACTAAGACATATTTTATTTGCTCACATTGCTCTTTTCCCTCTCAATCTCCTGCCTGGTGAAGATGCAACACCACCTGATCTCTTAACTATGATTAGGAGACTAAAAGCCTACAGGGTGCTCCTTAGCTCTCTCACCTCCCGCCTCTTGTGAATAATGTTTTTATTGAGTACACCACTTCAATGGCTCTATGCTGTGAAGTAGTCTTCACAGTGGATACAGTAGCTGCCCTTGCACACATTCCGGTAAAGCTCAAATTCAGGAAGCATGTAATCTGTATTTTAGGCATTTACAGTGTATTATTTATTAGGCTATGCCTTGTATTTAAACTTTTGCTACTGACACCTAGTGTACTTGATGCTCACACTAGAATTCATGTATTATTGACATGGAAACGGCAACACTCTTAAAATACAAGCCTATAGGAGGTAACATACTTTGGTCAACTTGATGGATGAGTTTTTACCTGCAGGATCCCTGGAAGTAAGTCTGCAAAATGTTTTAGAAGAGGAAGATTTTGCTCATTAGCAAGAACAAATGCAGCCGCAGCCCTAGCTGACAGTGTCCTGATCTAGAAGGAATATAAAATATCAACATCAGTAACATATGGCGTTCCTCAAACTTTTAAATTCATACTTGTACGTCAAAAGTACTCATAACTTTTGTACTCACACCCACTCCCTCCTCACAAGATATTTATTTGTTCATGCCACAGGTATGCATACAGAGATCCAATACATAGTATCAGTACTAAAACTTTATGCTCAAAAAGCAAGACACTGTGTCCTCCTAAAGCAATAAACTAGAAAACATCCTCAGAAGAAAGGATATGCTCATCCTGAGCTTCCTTCTTCTTATATCAGGTTGAGATGATGCAGTTAAGTCCAATTATATTGGACAAATACAACTTATTTAGTGGTTATAATACACCAGCTTATTAGGTCATAGGCCTGCCTGAATAAAAATGTACTTGCCTGTGGTGTAAGGTGAAGGGGCTGAACAGGTCCCTCAGAGACTAAGATTAGCTAGTTAGAAAGGTTCTCTCTTTAGTTCTTGCCAAACAGGCTTCAGATGTTGGCAGGATAAAAAGAAGGGTCTCTCAGAAACATCTCATATAGGAAAATATGGTGATTAAGTTAGTTTGGTCTCTAGTTGTGTAAGGGTTTGTAGGTCACAACCAGTACTCTGAATTGTGGGCAGAAACAATGGTAGCCAATGAAGGTGTTATGAAGATAGGAGTCACATGCTCCTTATAAGTGTCCCAAGTCAGTCTGGCTACAGCATTCTGAACCAGTTTCCTAATGCTCTCCAAAGGCAGGCACATAAAACTAATGTTGCAGTACTATAAGATATAAGGGACGCAGGTGGCGCTGTGGGTTAAAGCCTCAGCGCCTAGGACTTGCCGATCGAAAGGTCGGCGGTTCGAATCCCTGCGGCGGGGTGCGCTCCCGCTGCTCGGTCCCAGCGCCTGCCAACCTAGCAGTTCGAAAGCACCTCCGGGTGCAAGTAGATAAATAGGGACCGCTTACCAGCGGGAAGGTAAACGGCGTTTCCGTGTGCGGCTCTGGCTCGCCAGAGCAACGATGTCACGCTGGCCACGTGACCCGGAAGTGTCTCCGGACAGCGCTGGCCCCTGGCCTCTTAAGTGAGATGGGCGCACAACCCCAGAGTCTGTCAAGACTGGCCCGTACGGGCAGGGGTACCTTTACCTTTACCATAAGATATAATTAAGATGAAACCTAAGCATGTATCACCTTGGCCAGATCTGATACTTTGCTGAAGTTGGCACACAAGCATTAGCTGTGCAAAATAATTCTTGGCCATTGCAAAAACCTGAACATTCAGGTTCAGGGCTGAGTTGGGAAAAATATCCAAGTCACAAATCCAACTTTTAAAGATAAGTGCATCTCTATCAAAAGCAGGCAAAATCTCTCTAATTTGATCAGGAACACGTCTGTTTTGCTGAAATTAAGCTTCCATTTGTTCTCTCTCATCTCACCCATTACCAGTGTTGGACACTAATTCAGACTTTGAACACAATCCTTGAATTTAGATGCAAAGGAGAGACAGAGCTGGGCATCATCAGCACACTGTGATTCCCCAAAAACTCAGGTGTCCACATCCAATGGTTCCATGTAAGCATGATACACAAGATGGGACCCCAAAGGGCTCCACAGGCCAACAACCAAGACAACTACAAGAAAATGCCAGAACCACAATCCCAAGGAGAACAAAAACTACTGTAAAACAATGCTTCCAAGTTTATCCCAACCAGGTAGTCTATCCTTCTGCAATGATTTCAACAGTTCAACAAAGGCGGCATGTTTTCATTTCGGGCATTTGCTTTTTTAGAGTAGAAAACATTCCAAGACTAACAACGTTTTTCAAACGAAAGAGGAAATGAGTTTTGAATTACCGTGGGATTCTCCTGATCTTGCATACATTGCACCAACATCCGTTTGATGACATCCAAATAATGCTGCTGTTGATTTCCAAAAATACCAGGAAAGTTCCTAAAGGGACAATACAAATGTGCATTTAAGCATCCCTGAGGCCTTAAAAACTTTATGCTGAGCATCACACATCAAACTGTCTGCCACAAAGTTCTTCTGAGTTAAGTCAGAGCTCTGATGCAAGATCTAAAGTTCATACTCAGCTCACACAGAGCAATGGTAAGGCCAGTTAAGTCTCACTGTTGCCCCAAGTGAATTGGAACATGCACCAGTATACACTCAATAACTTCCCTGCGGATGATTACCCACCATTATCCAATTGCTTCTAGGAACCTTGCAACCCAGTCAGAAAGTTATGTTTGAAGATGTGGTTCCTAACAGAAATGTTAAACAACCTGACAATCTTTCATGACCATGCACTTGTCTGCAAATAATAGTATACCAGAAGATGTGCAGTGCAGCTTCACGTAGTCCCACATTTTGAGAGCTGACAGAGTCAAACAAAAACTTCAGCCCTTCGGGCCATTGGTTATTGCCATCCTCATCTAAAAGAGATAGAATACAAACATAAAGACAGGAATTTTTGAAACCACAATAGTTAACCAAAAAGTAATAAATTGTTTCATTCTCTTCAAGGGAAAAACTGCCAAAATTGCATAGCATTTCCTTATAGGCTGTGAACTGTGAGGACATTATATTCGTGCATGGTTGCCAGGAGTATTTTCTAAAGCCCCACAGCACTTGGAGGAGAGATGGGAAAGCTCAGGCACAGTGGAAGATTAGAGAAGATGCTAAACAGGCCGTCTCTGTAATTGCACCCACACTCTAGAATAACCCACTTGCCTACTTCCTTCACTTGATTTTTTCTAGAAAGTGACATTTCTATTTAGGAAAACGTTTATGAAAGGATGCTGCTGTCTGGTCAAACATGGTCATGTTTCTAGCCTATGATGATTCTGCTAGCTGTTCACCCTTTAAAATTATTATTAGTGCCTGTTTGAGTTACTTTATTTTTCATTTAAGTTTACATTGCCTTTAAATGTTTTCAGACACAGCCAGCATCACAGAAATACAAATTAATAATAATAATAATAATAATAATAATAATAATATAATATACCTATTAGATTTCTGGCCAGCTCAGCTACAATATCACATATTTTTCTCCTCATACTGGATTGTGTTTCGAGCTGAATAATCAACAGCAATTCACTTTTGATAGCAGTTTGAACTTCAGGGGGTAACGTTGGATAAACTTCCTCAAAAGAAGCTGACAAAAGTCTTCGGAGAAGCACAGCAGCCATTTGTCTAGCCTATTAAAACAGATATACATTGTATGAGGGAGAATTAATTTCAACACAATATATTCCATTTCTGTTCTTTGCTGTTGTTTTCCTACAAAGCATAAACAAAACACCTAGAAGTTCAGCCAATGTGCTGACTCTGCCACACCTATTTTTGGCATCTTTAGTCACATAGCTATTTTTTACTCAACTATTTCATGCCACAGTTGGTATAAGAACTAAACTAGGTGACTGACTATGTTAGAAGAACTTAAGAGGCATTTAGTAAATAGTTTCAGCAAATTAAATCAAATGTTTTCTACCATATATTAACATTTATACGGAAACATCATTTGTGAACAGTTAACTTTGTGTTAACATGAAAGAATAAAGTGAATTGTGTACAGATTAGGCATATATTAAAGACTCTATTGAAAAATATTAATTCAAATGTTACTTTGAATACTTAAGTATTCATTCTTTCAAGCAAGTTATAACTGCAAACCAGAAAAATTCCAGAATAAGTTCCTCAGAAGGGGGTCAATGGGTATACACTAACCACAGTAATATGAATTATCAGTTATTTCAGCTCAGATATTGACAGTTAATTAGTACAAGGCATTTGAATCAACACTGGTGGCATGTTCTACTTGAAATACTGTGATGACTGACAAAGGACCACAGCAATTTGCCTTATATAAAGTCAGACCAGTGCTTCATCTAGCTTAGCAGGTCCCCTCCAGGGTTTCAGGCAGGATATTCACAGCCCGACCTGGAGATGTTGGGGATTGAACATGGGAACGTCTAAATGCAAAGCTGATGTTCTACTATTGAGCTACAGCCCTTCTGTAGGGAATAGGGAGACAGCGAACATGCAATCCTACCAAATGAGCAGCCACATTGTAGTGGACAAGTATGCTAAGGACAACAGAAATAGAATGTGTGGAAGACTGAACCACTTCCATTTGTGTTGTGTGGGAACATCTATGGCAGTGTCAGGCAACACAGGCATTGTACAGATTTCTTGATGTATGTCAGATGTGATGGTTCCACCAGTGTACATGCCAGAATACTCACTGTGATTTATTGCAATATTGATATATTTGGTCTTAATTTTGCATAGTATAGCAACACACGTGCATCTTATACGCATAGCATTTTCAGCTGCCATGACTTACTGATTGCAAATGCAACAGTTGTTAAGTCAATAAGTGAAATTAAAACCTAATGCACAAGCAATAATAGGTTTGGGCAGCAAATATGTTAAGGAGCAATGCAATAAGGAGTAGATTCCAAGACATTATGAGCCCAGAGGTGCATATTAGATAGGCTGCTTTCAGAAAACAGAATTTCAGACGGCACCAGGAGTCAAAGGGAAAAGGAGAATGCCTTAACTCGTGTACAGAAGGGAATTTAGGATCCAAGCCAATGTGTCTATCAAACCATTGAAAAAACCAATGGTTTGCCACTAAAACAGGAACTGAAGCTTCCAATCTATGGTGCAAAGACAGGAAGGAACTGTATGACCATGCTTGCTTCTTCCCATAAAACTGAACTGTGGTTTAGCATTACTGCAGTAGTGTTTGCTACTGAGACAAATTTCCAACAATTCTTCTTTAACTTACTGACATTGATAGCAATATATTTCTTTTCAGGTGCCTATTACAGCTGATAACATTAAATACAATGCTAATTTATTTTACCACAACATGAAACAATGCTTCAATTATGCTACTATAAATGTTTTGTAGGGACTACTTCTTAGAAAATACCTCTTCAGCAACCGTAGTATTTCTGACAGCTTGTAGAAGGAATGTAATTTTAGATTGGCCTGGTATGTTCTCATATGTTTCCTACAAAAGAAAAGAGAATCATTAAAAACAAAAACCATGAGGCATTAGTTTGACCCTCAAATATGCTCCAATAAGTTCAATTTTTAAATTTACTAGAAAGCATATCACAGAAGCACCTATGTTGAGATTAACTTTCAATTTGAATAAGTTTGATCCACCAGTTCTATTGAACAAAGGTATAATTCTAAACTAAAACCTTGAAAATTAACTTTATCATTTCCTTTAGAAAGTAAGACTAACATATCTATCAACATCTCTAAAGAGATTAGTGCTTGCTGTGTTCTTAACTCTGTTCTGCCAAATAGCGCTAGTTACTTTACTTTGATTTGCCCTGTGAGACAGTCAGCACTTTCCGTTAGAATGACTGAGAAATAGGATTTTGTGGAACTGGCTGGAATGAACAATTCCCAATATTCTTTGCTTCAGGTATTTAAGTATACAGTTGACTTGCAATTTGCATTATTGCAGTTTTACAAACTTGATGGCAGGTCAACAGACATAGCATTAATTAAATGCACACAAAGTGGAAAGCTTAAGTTCTTTTGGTGTGGAAAGAGCTTTTAAGCTCTCAGGCTTGTTTACCGGCCTCAGGGAAGGTCTCAGATGGGCTCTGGATCTCGCTGGAACTTCCCAGAGCCCATGCAAGACCCTCCCAGAGCCAAGTAAGGAAAGCGGACAAAGCCCACTTCTCACACTGGCTTTAAAAAAAAAAGGTAGCGATGGTCATGCAGGGGTGGTTCCAGGGCTGTTCTGACTATGCATGGTTTCAACTTTAGGCACAACCCGCCCTGCCCCCTCCCCCCAGTGCGACTGCTACGCAAGTTGTGTGTATTTACACTGCATATTCAAAATGCAAAGAGCTTCAAGTTGACAGACATCTCTCTTGCATAGATTCCAGAAAACAAACACAAAAAAGGTTCAATGTAGCATTGTGGACATTTTCAAAGAAAAATGGAACTCCTCAGCCTAGATCCTGCTAACTCTCCAAAGTAAGCACAGTGGAGAAGTAAAAGAAATCAAGACTAAGGACTGCCTATTTCCGTATGCAAACCTACTCCAAAAACTAGTGATCTCAATCCTCTCTTCTAATTTGGTGACATCATTCTCATTCATACTCAGCAGTGGCTGGTGAGGTGACTCGCCGTGAAAAAATGCCATTGCACTCTGACAGAGGGCTGAGAGTGATTTCCTTTCCTTACACTTTTTGTGCTGGTAGACAGTGACACATCCTTCAATATGCAAATACCTGGTGATGAATGTGGCACCCTACTCCCATCTCCCAGTGCCAAGAAGAGCAGGAGTTCCCTTTTCTGCTCCCATACACTGTCTACCAGCAGCTTCACCTACCTGACACACTGGCTGTTGCTATTCAGACTACTTTCAGGACCCTAACCCATGTGGACTTCCACTTAAAGAGCTCTCTGCAACTGGTTGGCTTTCCAGCAGGGGTTGGGTTAACTTTTTTCAGCATTTCATCCTGGGTAACCTTCCAGGGACCACACACCACCACTGTCTACGTCCAGAGGCAAAAGGTTTTCCTCTCACATGGTCCTTACAACCTGGTCACATTATGAGCAGCACAAGAGAATTTATTTTTGCTCAAATACACCATTTGCCTCTTCTTTCATCTATGTTTCAGAAAACATACATGTATGCCAAGCGGCTTCACAATATTTAAATTGCTTGTGTTGGTATGTACAATGTTGAAAAATAATCAGACTGATCTGTTTTACATTAGGGTACTAAGAACAGATTTTTTTACCCTATTGTTCCCAATGAAAGAATGTGCTGAACTCTACTGACCGCTCCAGTGATGTAAATGATAAAAGCCCCAGCACAGCCATCCAATGAGAAAATGCTAAGCCAGGCGGAGATGACTGGCAGAATCCGAGACCTGGGAGAAGAACTGGTGGAGGAGGACTGGAAGAAATTTAAGGACTATCTACAAAAATATTGTAAATTGTATGAATGTTAAGAAAGATGTAAGATTAGCAAAAACATGACTCCAACAAACTAGTTATAAAGAATATAAATTTAAATTTAATTGGTAGATGAAAAGATAAATTTTGGATAAGTAATATTTTATGATTAAGCTTTAATAAGAGTTTGTTAAATCCCAAAATTTGAGACATTAAATATTGGAAAATTATATTATATGAATTAAATTAAGTTAATAATTTGCTGGTAAAATCTATGCTTAGAAAGCAGGAACAAGAGATGTGAGGAAGTCCAAAGTTGAGAATGAAATGTGGATTATGGAAAATATTTTGTTATTATGTATGTTTTTTTATTGGTTATACAAAAATTTAATAAATATTATTATATAAAAAAAAAGAGAGAAAATGCTAAGCCAGACGCCGGTATTATTTCAATGGAACAGAGATTCCCCACTAGGCTTTACAATAAAGGATGTAAAGCACTCCTGTGGGTGGAAATAAAGCACTATCCTGATTTACTAATTACAGAGAAATCCTGTAGTTCAGAGTTTTCTCTAATAATAAGACACATACAACAGAAAAGGGGGAAAGCTTCATTCAGTACCCTATTGAACACTGAAGCCACTTCACAGATTAGAAAACACAAAGCTTAAGAGACAGGTTCATTATCTCACGGTTCACGCAACAAGCTCTGCTAAGTTTTCAAGAGATCTACATCCCTCTGGCCACAGTAAATTGGGGGAAGGGAAAGCACGCATGACACTTATTTTAAGAATCCCTCCCTGATTACCACACAGCAAATTAGCTGAACTGTGGACATAAGACTCATTCTTCTTCAAGGGGGTCCCATCCCTGCCCAGTGTCTTGGAAAGAGATGGCAATCAGAACAGACCCATCTCCCCCAGGTGCTCCAACACAGCCCAGAATGGCGCATGCCTATGTAAACAAACGAATGACAAAACTTAGATCACCACAGGAATCTTGAAGCTGAGGTCATTTTCGCTGCCAGCATAAGCAGTATTTGCAGCTACTGTGTCTACCGATTAGTTTACTATATAATGTTGCCCAACTTACCATAAACTAGTCAGGTACAGCAAACTACAGTACCTCTCTATCCCTCATCTGACCCTCCCCTGGAAATCTAATGGGAGGGTTGCACCTCCTGAGCCTGTCCCTATAGAAAAGGGAACTGCGACCCCCAACCCCTTTCCACCCAGGGACGACTGTGGGCAGGATTCGGGCACTGCAGGGGGTGGAACTAGGTGGCCCTTGGGAATCCCTTTCCAACCCTACAATGCTACGGCTCTATTCCATTCTGCATTTGTCCCGAGGGGTAGTTCAGCCAGGAAAGCATTGAGACTCTTCATCTCAGGGTTGTGGGTTCGAATCCTCCCCGCCTCGGTGGGTGAAAAGACTCCTGCATTGCAGGGGGTCGGAATGGATGATCCTCGTGGTCCCTTCCCAACAGTTCCATCCTATTAATCTAAGGGCTTGATCGAGGAGGCCATGGTGGCTCCAGCCTCGGGCGCTTATCTCCACGACCAGGGTCAGGTTTGAGGTGGAGAACGAGGAAAAGGAAATAGAAAATAGAGGGGGGGGGGAGGAGAAATCGTGACCAGCACTAGAAATGTGGGATCGCGCATTAAAATAAAAATCAGGGGACGTGGAAGGGGAAAAGGTCAGGGTGGATGGGATGGGGAGGCCCATGTTTAGAGAGAGGGAACAAGGGGGCCGGATTTCCCAAGCTGAAAGAGGAGAAAAGAGGTATGAGCCGGTGCGAGGCGGAGGTGCCGCCCGGGGGGGGGGCCTTTGGGGGGGGGGAAAGGGCGGTTGGTGGCCGAAACGCCCCCCCCCCCCAGCCAACGGCTTTAACGGCCGCCGGCCCCGTCTGTGGAGATTCCGGCCGGAGCACGTGGGCCCCGCCAGGGCCGCCCCGCGCGCGCACGCCGACACACACACACACACGGCGCTGGGAGGCTGACAGGGCAAGGCCGGGTCCGGAG
Source organism: Podarcis cretensis (assembly GCF_951804945.1). Classification (NCBI taxonomy): domain Eukaryota; kingdom Metazoa; phylum Chordata; class Lepidosauria; order Squamata; family Lacertidae; genus Podarcis; species Podarcis cretensis. The sequence goes on from NC_137173.1 coordinate 86,501,159, forward strand.
AGCGCGGTCGGCCGAGGCTGGAGCCGGCGGGAAAGGGAGAGCGGGGAACCGGGGGGGGGGGGTACGAAACAACGCGAAGCCGCCAGTCACCTCGGCCTGTTTCCGGACGACATTGTCCGGGCTGAGCAGGTTGCCTAGGAGAAGATAGAACTGCTGCTGCTCCTGCTCCGCCGCCGCCGCCGCCATGGCTGCCTGAGAGAGAGAGAGAGGCCAGCCGGGCAGGGAGGAGGGAGGCAGGAGGCGGGGTCTCCAGGCCGCGCACCGACCACAGAGAGGCGGAGCCGCCACCGCCGCCGCGCTTCTGGTGAACTTCTCCCCGCCCCTGCCGGCAACACAGACGCCCCCCCCTACCGCCCGCCTCCTGCCGACGCCGGGCTGCTGCTGCGGCGCTCCCATTGGGTGCAGGGCGAAACGCGGCCTTGCTCCCATTGGGCCGCGGCCCAGCCGCCTTTGTGATTGGGCGTGAGAGCGCCATTGTGAAGTCACTTCCCTCTCGCCTCCCTTAGTCCGTCTCCCTCTCTCTCCCCCTCCCTTGCGGGAGGGGCGGGAGGAGGGAAGCGGTTTGCTTCATCGAGCTGGGCGCCCATTGGCGGGAGGCCCTGGCAGAGGTTCTCTGACTGGGCGGGAAAACAGTCGGGCGGCCAATAAGGAGGGAGTGGGGGGCGGGGGACAGAGTAGGAAAAAGGCGGGAGAGTGTGAGGGGACTTGGGCGGCGGGAAAAGGCCGGCGTGTTGTTCCTGATCTTCGTTACCGCCCCGAGTAGGAAATACTGTGTCCTATAAGCACAGACCTCCCAAATGCCCCTATTTTTCCAGAAACCGTCCCGGTTTCTGATTTGCCCCGCTTTTCCTTAGGACGTCCCTGATTTCATCCAAGAGATGCTGGAGATTATGGTAGGACGTCCCTATTTTCCCTATTTTCATCGAAGAAATGTATGCGAGTTATGCGACCTCCCCTAGCCAAGGAGACGAGTAACTATACAGCCTTTAGCAGACATCTGAAGTTTTCTAATACTACGGTTTTACATATGTTGGAAGGCGCCAAGAACGGCTGGGGCCACCCAGTCAGATGGGTGGGGTATAAATAGTAAAAATTATTATCATTCCTATTTTCATCAGAGAAATGTTGCAGGGTATGTAAGCAGCCCCTGACGGGGTGAGAAAGAATTTTGCCCCATTTTGGGTACCCTGCGCTGGTAAAGTGCCCGTTTTGCCTATTTACAGTGGTACCTCAGGTTACATACACTTCAGGTTACATACTCCGCTAACCCAGAAATAGTACCTTGGGTTAAGAACTTTACCTCAGGATGAGAACAGAAATCGTGCGGCGGCAGCGGGAGGCCCCTTTAGCTAAAGTGGTACCTCAGATTAAGAACAGTTTCAGGTTAAGAACAGACCTCCAGAACGAATTAAGTACTTAACCCGAGGAACCACTGTATAGGCCATCATATATATAAATGGCATTAATATTAAGATTAATAGGTATGTTTTCCCACCATCTTGATTTGTGGACCCTGTGATTTTCTAGCGCCAGCTAGAATAGCCAATAGGCAGGAATGATGGGGGATGTCTGGAAGGCAGAAGATTCCACATTTCGACACTATGGTTCACATATCATACATGCTTGCATAGGAGCCAGCTCCTAGGCACCAAGGTTGCCTCGGACCCCCCAATAAAATATGTGAGGGGGCCAGCTCCCATCCCCCAGTCGTTGGGCATTGCTATTCACATGATGTGCGTGTGCCGTGTCTTGTGATTGATTATGTAGGGCGGGGCTTACCTGGGCCCTCCAATATTTTATTCTGGTTGGCACCTCTGTGTGCCTGGGAGTAACTCCCATTGAACATAATGGGACTTCTGAGTAGACATCTGTAGGACTGCACTGTGATTTTTTGATTATAGGTTGCTGCATGTCATCTTGTGCTCTCACTCTAAAAGATGACACAGCTGTCAAAACTGTCTTCCTTACTGCCCATAACCATCTTGCCAGATAGTGAATGTGGCCAAATGTGTGTCAAATAGTCCTCTTGTGAGGTTAAGCATGTTTAAGGTTTTTGTTCCAAGGAAGTCGTTGCAGTCAGCTTCTCACCCATGAAAGATAAGGCAAATGAATGCTACATATAACGGATGAAGAAAATCCTTCTGCAATTGGGTATTTGTGTGTGTAGGAGGAAAATTATACACCACAGAGAACATACTTGGTATGATTGCACAAATATCCTTCTTTTTATAATCTGTGAAATGCACAGTGGTGAACACAGAAAGATTGGTATCCCACAAAACTTTGTAGAGTCCCAGACCGTTATTGAATATAGAGTTCTGAGAGTTTTATGGAAATTATGTGATCCAGTCTTAGCATTTCATGGTCAATTAAATCACAGTACATGATTTCATATGATGACAGTATGGTTGTGTCCTAGCCTAGTGCAAGTAATCTTAGAGCACTTCTATGGCAAAAGTAGTTTTTACTTTCTTTTGAGCCATCAAAACAACTTGTTCCCATGTGTAAGATAGCAAGCCTTTCATTACTGTCCTTTGCTTGTCTACTCCAGCGTAAGTGCCATAGAATTAAATGGAACCTACTCCCAGGGATGTATGTGTGTGTGTGTGTAGGCTTGCAGCCTTTAGCCAGTTACACTGAATCTAGAGTTGCTGTCTCCATGTAATTCCCTATCCCCTCCCAGCTGTTCTAAACTCTGTTCAAATTTTGTTTTCAAAAGTCAAGGTTATTCCATGGCTGTCTTGTTAAGGGTTAAACATGAGGTGCATCATCGTAATTGTTGCATCACCACTTTGTCACAATGGTGACAAGTTTTTCAGTCCTGTTAACCCCTATGATTGGAAATGCAGTAAAGTTTGATCATGTTGCTGTTGCTAGTGAGAGTGACATATCTGTAAGACCTCCAGTGCTATTATTCTAGAAAAAGAGGTGCCGGAACTTGCCATGAACGCCTCCGTTGTTCTCTTATAATGTCAATGCTGCCCAAGTTCTCGCTGAAAAAAAGCCTTGTGAGGAGATTTGTAACTAGCCCTAGCGATATTCTGCTCCAACTCTACCTTTGGCTTCTTTGTACAGTATTCTGTACAGTATTTTTTAAAAAAGTTTTTTCTACCATGATAGCTGCTACTCAGGTATCAGGTTAAAGGGGGGAAAGTCAAAGATAAAACTTGCACACTTGTTCAAAATGGAATGATACCGGCTTCATAATTTCATGAAAATTGGCAAGAAGAAGAAGTGGAGAAATGTTTTGGTACCTTCAATATTATTTGGGTTAGCAAGCTTGAGAGAACCCCAAGGTTTGCAGAAGTTCAAATATATATTTAGGGGGAAAGTCCTAAGGAGGGACTCCCCCCGCCACAAAAACCAAATTGAGGACTGAGTGGATATATAATACTGACGGACTGCTGGAAAAAAACAGTACAGGGGAATAATGCCCAGCAGCCATGGAAAAGTGCATGGCTGGTTGGCATTATTCCTGAGCGGCATCACTCCAGACAGTACCAATTAGTTGCAGGTCTCATTTGTTAATTTCAAATATCAAGCTCATGATAAATATTTTATAAAAAATAATTCAGAGAAATCTATGATGAATGCACAAGCACAGATAACATGGTGAGGAGCTGGGTCTTGCTGCAAAACAAAGAAATCCATCAGAATTGCTTTATTCCTCCAAACCCAAGTTTTAATAAATTATAGTATATATCAAAATACAGGCATACAAAGAAAAATATGAGGGTATTATAAAGCTGTTATAGGAATTCTAAGGTCTTAAATATAGAACAAATGTTGATAATTGCACAAGGTAAACACATACCTAAGTATATAAACCACATGTCGTACAGGGAAGCAATCCAAAAGCCATCTTGGCTCTCCTAAAGATTCTAAATATTTCCTCTGCCTTCTTAATCCCCCTTGCCTGAGACCAGGTAGGCAGATAGCAATCAGGGGAAGTTCCTGGAGGGATTCCTCTCCTATATATATGAACCTCCTTTGCATTAATTGTCATTACCTGCCCAGATGTTCTGCATTGAGGGATGTCTGATGGGCAACCTGATTATCTTATCAAATGTTAATGTTTTTTGTAAACTGTGTCTGGAACTATGTAAGGTAAACGTACCCCTGCCCGTACGGGCCAGTCTTGACAGACTCTGGGGTTGTGCGCCCATCTCACTTAAGAGGCCAGGGGCCAGCGCTGTCCGAAGACACTTCCGGGTCACGTGGCCAGCGTGACATCGCTGCTCTGGCGAGCCAGAGCCGCACACGGAAACGCCGTTTACCTTCCCGCTGGTAAGCGGTCCCTATTTATCTACTTGCACCTGGAGGTGCTTTCGAACTGCTAGGTTGGCAGGCGCTGGGACCGAGCAGCGGGAGCGCACCCCGCCGCAGGGATTCGAACCGCCGACCTTTCGATCGGCAAGTCCTAGGCGCTGAGGCTTTAACCCACAGCGCCACCTGCGTCCCTTCTGGAACTATGTAAAACTTGCTAAATCCTCAGGAGTATCACGCCTTGGCCTGCCTGAGGCACAGTAACCCCACCTTATGTGTGATGTAATTTCTGCCTGTTTGTAGGGGGGGGGGGATGTGCTTCTCCAAGCCAAAATGCAAACCCTTAAAAAGAGATGTTTCTTCTTCGTTCAGGGTCTCTCTTGCCTCCTTGCAAGGAGGGGGGGGGAAACTCCGTTGCAAGAGAAAAATAAAGATCTGCCCTGCTTTTTCTGCATCGACTTAGGGCAGGCATGTCCAAAGTCCGTTTCGGGGGCCTAATTCGGGGCCCACCAGTCAATTTGATCCAGACCCCGTGGCAGTATATGTCCTGGGGTAAAAAGCTCAACAAATTTGGTTGGCTCTTTGAAAAAAAATTGGGCACCCCTGACTGAGGGGACTTAGTTCCTTGGGGAATTGGGCAGCAAAAGCCAACCACCCCTATTTTTTCTATATCAAAGCCAAATATAAAGTATAACCATCACTTTCTATTCATGTATTTAAAATTTGATATACAGTGGTACCTCGGGTTAAGTACTCAATTCGTTCTGGAGGTCCGTACTTAACCTGAAACTGTTCTTAACCCGAAGCACCACTTTAGCTAATGGGGTCTTCTGCTGCTGCTGCGCCACCAGAGCACGATTTCTGTTCTCATCCTGAAGCAAAGTTCTTAACCTGAAGCACAATTTCTGGGTTAGCGGAGTCTGTAACCTGAAGCGTATGTAACCCGAGGTACCACTGTATGAATTGTAGAGCTGGAAAAGGTTCAGAAGAGAGTAACCAAAATTATTATTAAAGGGCTGAAGCACCTCCCCTATGAGAATAGGTTATAATTTTTGGAGAGGACAGGCATGTTAGAGGCATATAAAATTGTGCATAGTGTGCAGAAAGATGATAGAAATCCCCCCTGCAGTGATACTAGTACATGGGGATATCCAATGATGCTGACTCTGGAAAATTCAGCAGACAAAAGGAGTACACAAGAATTGTCTGCAGTGATAGATGCCATGTACTTCTAAATACCATACTGGTTGCTGGAAATCATGAGTGCTGTTGCGCTTAGGTCTTGCTTGTGGTCTTCCCATAGGCATTTGATTGGCCACTGTGAGAACGGAAGGCTGGGCTTGGATAGGCCTTTGATCTGATCCAGCAGATCTCTTCTGTTCTTATAACAATGTATAAGGAATCATAATTTAAAACTGGACAACATACCATATTTTTCCGTGTATAAGACTAGTGTTTTTTCTTTTTAAAAAAAGATCTTTAAAATTTGCCCTCGTCTTATACATGGGTAGTGCAGAGGGCGGTTGGGCAATTGGTAGCAGCCGCGAGCAGGAGATTTTCTGCGGCGACATGGCGGGTGATTGGTGGCAGTGTGAAGGGCTGCTTGCGATTGGCTGCATCTGTGTCAATAGCGGGTTCGATTGTCAGCAGTGGGTGAGTGATTTTTGGTAATTCCACCCCCAAAAAAGCTCAATAACTGAGCAATCGTCCGAAAAAAAAGCTCAACTACTACTCTGTGCTATCTCCCCCTATTTTCTTAAATTGGAGTCCCTAAAAATAGGGGGCATCTTATACATGGGGGCATCTTATAGACGGAAAACTATGGTAAATAACAACAGAAAACAGTGATAGCAATTGCCAGTGGCAACCTTCAAACAGCACTCAGCCCTGTAATACTAGAAAATCTAAACCCATCTGTCTGTCATACATCCATTATAGGTACATCCGGGAAAATGATGGCAGTGCCCAACATAGATTCCTATAACTTTTTTTCTTAGAACAAGGTGCAAAGGTTCTAATATCGAAAGGGAAATCTTACATCCACATCTTTAGTCTTCTGGGAAATCAAGTTTCCTTTTAATTCCTGAGACTGCTGCTCTTGTTCCAGGAGAACGGTTCAATTTCTGAGGAGTCTCTGGTTCTGATAGCTGATTTCTTTCCATTGCTGGTGATTGACAGTGACCATCCAAAGGAAGATCTGGTTTGGAATTTTCTTGGGCACCAAGTTGTGTTGTACGAGCTAAAATTATTTTTAAAACAACCTGTTACAATCACATTTTGAACTTTGGGAAGTATAATGATCTGTAGGCTTGCTTCTTTAAGTTTCATCAGACCTCAGTGTCCAGTGGTGTCCTCCATACTGACAGTTTGCATCATCCCTGACCACTGGTCCTGTGAGCTAGGGATGATGGGAGTTGTAGTCCCAAAACATCTGGAGGGCCAAGTTTGGCCATGCCTATAGTAGAATGTTCTCTCAGTGTAACTCCCTGCAGTACCCAATGTTCCCCTAACATGAGCTCAAGAGGGTCAGAGGAGCTGTCTAGGAGAGAGGGGAAACTGGCAAAAATTCTCACCCTCCCCATTGTTCTGAGCAAAGCCATCACTGGATCTAAGAACTGTTGTCGGCTCTAAGGACACCACTGGATACAGCACACTGAGTTTCTATTAAATTTAATATACTGTTGACATTACCTGAAATGCTGTATGAATCAATCATTTTGTCATTTTCTTGCACCTGGGGTAAAAAACAACAACACAAGTTGGGGCAGAGGACTATATAAGAGATCACTGGTTAAGTTGAAGCATTCGTGAAGATATATGGCTAGCATAGGCTAGATCTACACAGCTATTAAAAAACACTCTTTAAATGCTCTGCAAAAAAACATTGTAAAGCTCACAATTCAAAATATCATTGAGTTGCAGTTTCATTTGGTGTCACTGTGTTACAACACATTTATTATGCTGTATTTTGAGTCCATAATCTCCTCTGTATGTAACCGTACAACTGAATTTTACAGTATAAAATTGACTTGTTGCTGAACATTAAACAGATTGATACAGTATACACATAAAAGCATAAATAAGCCAAGATTAGCACCGGGCTAGCTGACACGAAGCCCTCCAGATGTTTTGAACTACAAATCCCATCATCCTTGACTAGGGATGGGAGAGAAATTCTATTCAGTTTGCATTTAAAGGCCAATCTATCAAATTCTCACTTTCTGAAACATGATAATATTTCTGTAATTGTGGTAGCTCTGTTTCCAGCTGTCATTAAATTTGCTGTGGCAAAACCCATGTTGTAGGACCTGGTTCATATTAACATTTGTCCATGCAATTCAGTTTAGGGTTGGCCGGTTTTGTTCATGCATATGAAAAACAGATTGTGGGGGAGAAATTAATCTGGTTCACTTTGCTCATCCCAAACTGATACACAAACCTAAATGTAGATTTCCTTCAACATTCCCACATATTGAAATCTGCAGTGCAATTCTCCAACAAAAAATGCATACATGGGGGGCGGGAATACACACAAATGAGTATATTAGTAGAAATAAAGTACAAAAATGCATTATATTAGGGGAAATGGCTTGCAAAAATGCTTATATTAGGCAAAATAGAACAAACGCACATGGAAATGTATGGATATTGTGTGGACTTTAATTCTTTAAAAGCAAGCTGATGCACATATGGGGCGAACTGAGATAAGATTTAGAAAAATGAGAAAGTAAAACTAGCAGATTTGAACTCTCGCTTTCCAGCTCTAATCCCAGGAACCTTATTCGGCATCATTTTAGCAACACTGTATACAAGGAAACGTGCCACTCTCAAAATGTTTCCTGTACTTTATATGAACTGCTTGCATTTAATTTATAAATAGATGGCACTCTCCAGTTCTTAGAAAACTCTAGGTACTTTATCAGTGTTTAACACTGATAACATAATAATTTACATTCAAAGTGAAATAGATTTTCTGTTTGTGTGTGCTTCATATAAACCTGGTTGAAATTTAAGGCAAACTAATAATAAATTTAGTAAGCTTCCAATTGTGTTGCAAAGCAAATGATAGATTTGCACCTACAGGAAATATTGTACAGTCATACCTTGGAAGTCGAACAGAATCTGTTCCGGAAGTGTGTTCGACTTCCAGAATGTTTGGAAACCAAAGCGCTGCTTCTGATTGGCTGCAGGAAGCTCCTGTAGCCAATCAGAAGCCGCGGAAGCCCTGTCGGACGTTCGGCTTCCAAAAATAGTTGGCAAACTAGAACAGTCACTTCCAGGTTTGTGGCATTTGGAAGCCAAAACGTTCAAGAATTAAGCTGTTCGAAAACCAAGCTACGACTGTACTGTATCGGGGACAATGCAGAACCAAAAGGTTGAGAAGGGTTTTTTATTATTCTTAGAACTGAGTGGAAGTCCACTTGGTGGATTTCCCTTAGAAGAAGCATTTGGAAGGCCCTCTGACCTTCTACAACCCAACAAAATTTGTGTATCATTTATGATCCGGGGCCAAAGTTTGCAATGCCTCCAGCTCCCTTTTACCTGTTTCAAAAGTGTGTCCAGATCATCTGCATTCTCCTTGCTTTGTTCATCCAGATTTGGCCATGGCGTAAAGTTTTCTGATGGGTCTACAAATAGAGCAAAGCATTCTTCATAATCAGATTTGTTCATCATTTTAATCGAAACCCCAGAGCTCTTCAGAAGGTGTAGACCTTTTTGTTCTCCTTCTCTGTTAAAATAATATGGCCTCGAAGCTTTTATTTCCATGCATATTCCACTGTTTTTTTCCATAAAAGACTTTATCCTGACACTGCATTCATGGCAAGGGGTGTATGACACAAAAAGGTTTAGTTCATAATTTTCTTTGGTTATGTTTTCTGCGATTTGGTCTTCAATATAATCTAAAACTAAAATTTCAGCATGCTTGCCACCAGGATCATTGTACACATAGCCCCATCTTTCCCAAATCAGGTTTTCTTCCTTTTTGAAACTAAACAATAGTAATGTTGTTTTGCGTATTTTTGTGTTGTCAAAGTCTTCTTGGAAGTCTTCTTTCGGACATAGTTTTTTGAGGAAGAAGGGCATTTCCTCTGACACTTCTAAGCCAGAAACTTTCAAAAGGCTGTAAAGATAAAAAGGGCATTTAAAATAGAAATGGATCACTGCTTTTGTCCATCAGAACTACAAGCACCACCCTCAACACATGGCTGGGTAGGGGGGGATTAGTTCTTCATTGGTAAAGGGACCCCTGACCATTAGGTCCAGTCGTGACCGACTCGGGTTGCGGAGCTCATCTCGCTTTATTGGCCGAGGGAGCCGGCGTACAGCTTCCAAGTCATGTGGCCAACATGACTAAGCCGCTTCTGGCGAACCAGAGCAGCGCACGGAAACGCTGTTTACCTTCCCGCTGGAGTGGTACCTATTTATCTACTTGAACTTTGACATGCTTTCAAACTGCTAGGTTGGCAGGAGCAGGGACCAAACAACAGGAGCCTACCCTGTCACGGGGATTCGAACCTCCGACCTTCTAATCGGCAAGTCCTATGCTCTGTGGTTTAACCTGTGTGGGTAGTTGAGAGGCCAACTGACACTACCCCCATTTACAGGGGCCAGCGGAGAGCCCCCAAAAGTCAGGGAAGGGGCAGGGCTGAACCAGTCTCACATCTGTGGCATGACTGCATTGGACCCCAATTCAGGTCCACTTGTCCCACCCAACCACCTTCCACCATAACTGCAATGAGTGGCAGAGTTGTCGATGCAACTGTGGCTCTGTTGCTCCACAAATCCCCCCGGTAGGTAGCAGGAGTTGGGACTGCACTCAAAGTGCCCATTCTAACCTGAGAGTCCCATTGAACTAAGAGTGATTTACTACTGAGTAAACATGATTAAGGCTACATTGTAAGAGGTCCTTTCTGATAAAGTGCTGGACAGGTGCCTTCACTGTATTGTTTTGGATGCCAGCTAAAAATGTTTTGTTAGGCAAGCCTGCTCAGACATGTAATTTTGTTTTGTGTATTTGTTTTAAAAATCGATTTTATTTATATCTTGATAACCTTTATGTCTGGGACGTGGGTGGGTGGCGCTGTGGGTTAAACCACAGAGCCTAGGGCTTGCCAATCAGGTCACGGTTCGAATCCCCGTGACAGGGTGAGCTCTCATTGCTCAGTCCCTGCTCCTGCCAACCTAGCAGTTCGAAAGCACGTCAAAGTGCTAGTAGATAAATAGGTACCGCTCTGGCGGGAAGGTAAACAGCGTTTCCATGCACTGCTCTGGTTCGCCAGAAGTGGCTTAGTCTTGCTGGCCACATGACCCTGAAGCTGTATGCCGGCTCCCTCGGCCAATAAAGCGAGATGAGCACCGCAACCCCAGAGTTGTCCGCAACTGGACCTGATGGTCAGGGGTCCCTTTACCTTTACCTAACCTTTATGTCTACAGTGGTACCTTGGTTCTCAAACTTACTCCGTTCCAGAAGTCCATTCCAAAACCAAAGCCTTCCAAAACCAAGGCGCGCTTTCCAATAGAAAGAAATGCAAAATGGATTAATCCAATCCAAACTTTTAAAAACAACCCCTTAAACAACAATTTAACATGAATTTTACTAACGAGACCATTGATCCATAAAATGATAGCAATAAACAATGTACTGCATTCACACAAACAATCAGTAGCTGAACTGGGTTCCACACAGTCACAAAAACAAAACAAAAAGAGCTGCAAAAACAAAAACGCAAAATAAATAGCAAAAACAGACAGACCTCAGCGTAAAACTCAAATCGAAAGCATAACACTCAAAACGGAGCATGTTCGGCTTCTAAAAAAGGTTCACAAACCGGAACACACAATTCCAGGTTTGCAGTGTATGGGTTCCAAGTCATTTGAGTACCAAGGCGTTTGAGAACCAAGGTACCACTGTACATGCTTTTAACGTTTGATTTGATGGGCATTTTAAAATGAAGATTCTATATTTTCTGTAAACAGCTTGGAGGTTTTGTTGATTAAGCTGCATATGCATCTTGTGAAATAATAAATAAAATTAAAATGTATATGTAAAATTGATCTCAACTAACCACATCCTTTTCTAGCTGGCTTTGGTTATCCAGCTGTCCCGGCTATTGCTTCTACCCTCTCTGTTGGTTATCTTTCCAAACAGAAGAAGACTTGTTGTTGTTTTGTTGTTGTTAATTGAGCGCTCACTCCCACCAGAGCCACACAATCACTTCCAAAATGCTTCCATGCTATTTGTGCTATTTTGGAACCCGCTTGTTTTGCCTAAGGTTGGAGACAAATGTAGATTTTACCTTTTTTTAAAAGGAGGGATGGACCATTGTGTATTTCTATCTGACGTTTAGAAGACATCTGAAGGCAGCCCTGTATAGGGAAGTTTTTAGTGACTGATCCTTTGTTGGAAGCCGCCCAGAGTGGGCAAGGTATAAATGAACTACTACTACTACTACTACTACTACTACTATTATTATATTTCTTCAGTCCAGCAGTCTTATGTGCAATCTGAAACCTGCATGCACCCCATACTGAAATCTGTTTTGAATGATGGCTGCCTCTCCTCTTTCCCATGTTCCATTTTTTGACTCAAGTTTATTACTGTCTAGCCTGATTAAGAGTTCTGGAGAACTCTAAAGCTTGCCATCTATTCTGTGACATTTTTGTTGGCTTAATAAAATAATTGCCGTCATATGGATTTTAGAATACATCAGCTGTGTTTCCAGAACAATAATGCACAAATACGTTATAAATAGCTTGGTTGCGAGTGAGGACAGCAGATACAATAAAGGTTCTGTCGGCTCTTCTAAAAAGAAAACAAGCGAACAAGTTGAGAAGACAGTCAAATCACATTCCAGACTTGAATCCCCAGCCATACTATTTACACATTACATATTCCACCGCATGTAAACTTACCAAAATATGTGCATTTACGTTATTATTTAAGCCAGGTTTTGATGACATTTTTAGAAGCAGCTCTTGAGATACAGCCATGTTTTTCAGTTTCGGTTTTCCAGGAGATAAAGAAGTAGAACTTTATCCACAGTGCCACCTTGTGGCATTTTAAAAAATTGTTAAAGATTTTTTTTCACTGCCCTGGTAACTTGTTTGCTATAAGGGCAGACTTAGCTAAGCCTTGGGCTTCATGTGCCCTGGTAATGTTAAGCAACTAACTCTTTCCCCTTCTAGAGATTTCAAGTCAAGATCTTGCCGCTTCTCTCATGAAGGCTGTTGGTCTCTCCCTATCTGGATACCTTCTCACAGAGGGAGGATCTTAAGCATCTGCTAGGGACATGTCATGAATATACATGTATTCTCACTATATATAGTGTTTGGGAAGAGCGAATAAATAAAGAGAGGAGAGGATGATCACAGTAGAGTAATTAAGGTAAAGGTAAAGGTACCCCTGCCCGTACGGGCCAGTCTTGACAGACTCTGGGGTTGTGCGCCCATCTCACTTAAGAGGCCAGGGGCCAGTGCTGTCCGGAGACACTTCCGGGTCACGTGGCCAGCGTGACATCGCTGCTCTGGCGAGCCAGAGCCGCACACGGAAACGCCGTTTACCTTCCCGCTGGTAAGCGGTCCCTATTTATCTACTTGCACCCGGAGGTGCTTTCGAACTGCTAGGTTGGCAGGCGCTGGGACCGAGCAGCGGGAGCGCACCCCGCCGCAGGGATTCAAACCGCCGACCTTTCAATCGGCAAGTCCTAGGCGCTGAGGCTTTAACCCACAGCGCCACCTGCGTCCCTTAGTAGAGTAATTGCTTGCTATTAATGTATATTCAGTTCAGTGTGTGCACTGTGGATACCACTTATAAAAACCACCTCCAACTCAAAATATTCTGTCAAGGATATTTCTGGAAATTTTTACACATCACTTGGGAAGACATGCAAACTAATGCCAGTGTACTGGAAGAAGCAAAGATCACCAGCGTCAAAGTAATGACTCTTCAACATCAACTTCGTTGGACTGGTCATGTGCGGATGCCTGATTAGCGTCTTCCAAAGCAACTGCTCTATTCCAAACTTAAAAATGGAAAGCATCGTGCTGGTGGTCAACAAAAGAGGTTTAAAGACTCTCTCAAGACAAATCTAAAAGTAGTATAAACACCAACAACGGGGAAACACTGGCCTGTGAGCGCTCCAGTTGGAGAACAGCCTTTACCGAAGGTGTCATGGGCTTTGATCAAACTCGGGACGAAAGGGAGAAACGAGGTAAGAGGAAGGCACATTTGGCAAACCCTCACTGTGATAAATTCCCACCTGGAAACCTATGTCCCCACTGTGGGAGGACGTGTGGATCCAGAATTGGCCTCCACAGTCACTTACAGACTCACTGTTAAAACCGTGTTCATGGAAGACAATCTTACTTGGCTACGAGTGATTGCCAAAGAAGAAGACAGCTGTGAACATTTATGACACTTTCCCTTTCACTTTCCCACCCCCACAGTCATTAATTGATTCAGGACTCACTGATGATAAGCAAATGGGTTATTCAGATTAATTTTTCAGTTCTCCAAATAGGTTTTCATGGCAATATCAACAGTGAGCGATCCTGGCAGAACTATACTGACAACACTAGAATCCAACTGAAAAAACATTGGATGGGCAGGGGAAATCATCATTTGCAACTCCAGAAATTAAATGATAATTTAAAATTACCTCAATTTGAGTTGGAGAGACTGCAGATACAATCTTGTGTCTTCTCAGGTGGAGTGGGCTGGAGACTTGTGGAGAGGAATACCTGGTTATGATGACGCTGTCCAATGTTTGCTCAATGTCAGAACAAGATGGAACTGGTTTTGACGTGGGTGGAACTAGCACTGTGTCACCTTTGTCTCAAGGATTTTTCTGTGCTTTATAAGGCTCACATCTATATGTAATGCCCAATCATGAGAAAGCAAAAACTTCCCCGTACTTTCTCACTGACATAATTAATGAATCATCTAAGCAAGACCTTGGTAAGATTACCATCTGTATATGTATCATCTTTGTTTGATACTATAATTGAGGAGCCACACCTTGTTCACTTTTGATACTTACTTATTGTATGAAACAAAGAGCTAGAATTGGATCCACTAGTTCTATTTTATGGTTACTGTAGAGCAATTTGTACAGTGTTAATGCCTGCATCCATAGTTCTTCAGGCACTCTGTCCACAAAATCTAAATTCTTAAACCTGTTCCTCACTTCCACTGTGTATTCATAAGGGTTTTGATTTAGATTATATCTTACTAGCCCAGTGGTTTTTCCTACTTTCTTCAGTTTAAGCTTGAATCTTGCTATAAGAAGCTGATGATCTGAGCCACAGTCAGCTCCAGGTCTTGTTTTTGCTGACTGTATAGAGCTTCTCCATCTTTGGCTGCAGAGAATATAATCAATCTGATTTCGATGCTGTCCATCTGGTGATGTCCATGTGTAGAGTCGTCTTTTGTGTTGTTGGAAAAGCGTGTTTGTGATGACCAGCTTGTTCTCTTGACAGAATTCTATTAGCCTTTGCCCTGCTTCGTTTTTATTTCCAAGGCCAAACTTGCCAGTTGTTCCTTTTATCTCTTGATTCCCTACTTTAGCATTCCAATCCCCTATAATGAGAAGAACATCCTTCTTTGGTGTCATTTCTAGAAGGTGTTGTAAGTCTTCATAGAATTGGTCAATTTCAGTTCTTCAGCACCAGTAGTTGGTGCATAAACTTGGATTACTGTGATGTTAAAAAGTCTGCCTTGGATTCGTATCGAGATCATTCTATCATTTTTGAGATTGCATCCCAGTACAGCTTTCACCACTCTTTTGGCTTTTGAATTATGGTGCTGGAGGAGACTCTTGAGAGTCCCATGGACTGCAAGAAGGTCAAACCTATCCATTCTTAAGGAAATCAGCCCTGAGTGCTCACTGAAAGGACAGATCATGAAGCTGAGGCTCCAATACTTTGGCCACCTCATGAGAAGAGAAGACTCCCTGGAAAAGACCCTGATGTTGGGAAAGATGGAGGGCACAAGGAGAAGGGGACGACAGAGGACGAGATGGTTGGATAGTGTTCTTGAAGCTACCAGCATGAGTTTGACCAAACTGCGGGAGGCAGTGGAAGACAGGAGTGCCTGGCGTGTTCTGGTCCATGGGGTCACGAAAAGTCGGACACGACTAAATGACTAAACAGTAACAACAATGCCTGCAAGGGTCTGTTGCTATCTAATTACAGTGTGTGTGTTGGGGGGGGGAGATTAAACAAATAATATAAATTTAATAAGAAACAAGCCATAATCAAACAACAACAACAACAAAATGGTTTCTTTCAAGGGAAATTTTTTCTCCCTAAAGGATTGTGTATTTCTAATTTTATGCGGGTTTCACTTATGTGGTCGCAGCTTTGTGCAGATTGCCATAAAATAAATGTCAAGAGTGGGAGAACAAGAAAAAGCATCCTGCATTCCCATCAGCCATTGGGCGAGTGTTTAGGTGCTGTTGGAGAGTCAATGGAATGTGGAGAGAGCGCAGAGGAGATTCCAGAGAGATCAGAGATGTTCAGAGAGAGTTTGGAGAAATGCAGGGGAGCCCAGGGAGAGTTGTGGAGGAGGTTTGTCAGGGAACTGCCATCGGAGCCAGAGGGACAGGGAGGGCTCCAGAGGGCTTCAGGAGAGCGTCCCGGGAGGGAGAGAAGCAGCCCATCTGCTGGGGAAGGAATTCAGCGTAGCACCAGTGGAGAAGGGGGGCAGATGGGGGAATCGGCGAGGTGGCTCCATGACTCCTCGCCGGAGACCAGCGGGGAGAGCACGGGTCCTCCGCTGCCCACACCCTCCCTGTGCAGAAGGCTTCCGTGCAGGGAGAGTAGGCGGCGACTAGGTGTCAAAGAGCTTCTTTGCTGGAAGAAGTTCAAGAAATGCCCACTGACGGATTCTGCCAGTGATTGAGACAGCCACGGGTGAGAGGCTGTCCAGACAGAAAGGGTTCACCCAGGTAACCTAGCCAGATGTGGTGTCGATTTACGCACGAGCAACCCCTAGAACCACTACAAGGTTGAAGAGTCATTGGAGGAGACTGGAGGGATTTGCGGAGGAGATGGAGAGAGTCGTGGAGGAGTTTTGGAGAGTCATCAGAAGAGGTTGGAGAGTGATTGGACGATGTTGGAAAGAGTTGCAGACTGCAAAATTGCCCCAAAGTGTCATCAACAACCATGCCGCCTAACGGTCCTGATTTTACCAGGACATCCTGGGTTTACAGAAGCTTCTGAAAGTAATCCTAGATGCCCTGTTTTGGCCAACACCGTCACTGCTGCGCTATGGCCTCCCTGCAGGCGGTGGTGCAGCCTAGGACCGAGGCTGCTGGCTTTTCTGATGATGCACCTCCAGCGCGCTGAAGTCTTTGTCTCCTCTGCTGTGCCACAGCCTCTGCCTGCAGCTGCAGACCACAGGCCACAGAGGGTGGTGGAGAGAGGGAGAGAGATGCCCAAAGTATGGTACCGGGGACAAGTGGTGGCAATGTTGGGGGGGGGGGTGAGCAGGAAAGAGGTGGCAGGGGGTGGGATGGTGTTGTGGGATGCCCCGAATCCCTCTTGGGAAATGCTGGAACATACACATCAACTGCTGAAAACCCAAAGAAGCAAAGAGTGGTTCCCATGATTTAAGAGGAAGTGGCTGTGCTGGATTGATTGAGGGGTGCCATGCTGCTTTGAGTCCAGCATCCGTGTGCCGTTTAGGTGTGCAAGAAGGAAATCTGTGGGGCTGCAACAGAGAGCGCATCACTAACTGCAGCCGGCTGCAGGACAAAGCTTGGGTGTCTCTGGTTCAGGTCTGGAACCCTGGAGAACTACAGCCAGTCATTGTAGACCAGGCTTCCTCAACCTCGGCCTTCCAGATGTTTTTCACCTACAACTCCCATGATCCCTAGCTAGCAGGACCAGTGGTCAGGGATGATGGGAATTGTAGTCTCAAAACATCTGGGGGGCCGAGGTTGAGGAAGCCTGTTGTAGAGAGTACTGAGCTAGATGGACCAATATCCTGAGACTCAGTATAAGGCAGCTTATGCTCATTTCTACATACATTGGACATACTGGCATGAAGGCATCACACTTGATAGTGTCTTCTGCCCAAATGAAGCATCATGTTGGATGTGCTGCTGTGACATCTCATAGAATATGTTGTAAGAAAAACTGCTCCCTTTCCCTTTCCAGACCCTGTTAGAGTCCTTAAGTAGGTTTCCTATCGGTAGGAGAAAATAACAGAGGCCAACCAGAGTATATTGAGAAGCAAAGTGGCTAGTAAGCCTGATTTTTATTAAGGGAACAATTGCAACAGGGTCCCCACTCACCACATGCAGGAGGGAGGAGAACCCTGAACAATGGTGTGCAAGCCCTTATGTAGGCTTTTGAAATTGCCCACCCTGTAGCCCAACACCGCCCCCCCCCCAAATAATCATACATACATCACAGAAAGAGATGGTCTACAGCAGAAATCCTGTCTGCCAGGATACCTGCTAATGCTCACTGACTGCATTACCTGGGCAGTCTGGCCATTCTTTTGTGATGGTAAATACTTTAGTTCCTGAATCCAGGTCACAGGTTCACCCTATTCATACACAAATACGCCCGTAAGACAGGATTTGTAAATGGAAAAGGCAATGGGAATGCTTTCCCCATTTACCTCCCTTACTGCAGAGGAATATTTGAGGTCATTGGGAGAGTCAAAATGGCTTCAGGATTGCTCTCCCATACTATTTCTTTGAAGACGAAGCCTGATGTCAGAGCACACATCAAGGCAGGAGAAAATAACAGCAACAATAACTTAAGGTTTCAAGGTGATGCTCCAAAATAGTAATTTATCATTACAACTAAAAGCTCCAGTTGAAGGCTTTGCCTTTGCCTCTTCTTTTTTTTGAACGTATATCAAACCATTCATGACGCGTCTCTGTGGATCTTGATTGCACTTTATCGCAGCTTCACAGTGAGACAATTGAATTGTATAAATGAACATAAAGCAGTTTCAGTATGACTACTCCCCTCCTGGCAACAACTTCCACGTTACTAGGGGGGAAAAGACACACTTAAAAAAAATATATAGTTTGATGCGGTTTTAGAACACTAGATGGCACTCTTTGTGTGTTTAATCTAACACTTCACCCAAATTCTATGGAGAGCAACCGTAAGGGGTTTTTTGTTAAGTGAAAAGTGTATCTATTTGTACCAAACATGCCAAAGAAATAACAAAATATCCTATGGTGCCTAAATTTAACATTTGCAGAGACAAGCAGTTTCTGATCTTTGCATCAGTCATTTTCAAAATTTCCTGCCTTCGGAGAACCCTTTCTCTCTGTATCAATTTTTTGCCCTGCTGAGAAACCTTTGTGAATCCTTTACTGAATCTTTGCACATTGCAAAGTATATGGGGGAGTATTCTAGAGCCACGGCTGTCCATTTTCCAATCTTTAGAGAAGCTTTTCCACACCGACATGTTTGCCATGGGACTAGAAGATTCTGCTAGAAGATTCTGAGGAGTGTTTAGAGCGCACACACCCTGTTCACGTGGAATATGATTTCAGAGTAAAAGATATGTGAGACTGCATCTTCTGTGCAGTCACACCTGCCGGGCTTCACTGCTGTCGCATCTGAACTGATCACGCGTCTTTGGCACATCCAGTACCTGTGCAATGCAGGAGGAAATTGGAATTTCAGGGTAGGCTGCCAACTCTTACTGACCTTCTCAGTGAAGATGCCCAGTTGAAACAAGGCTCCTTAGAACATGGTACGAAAAACATAGTTCTGGGGCAATGGGATTCATTGCAGCCTTGTACATCAACTGAGTATAAGCTCAGTGGCAATCCAAGCCCCAAATCCATTGTATGTCTCTGCCCAGCTCTGCCTCTCCCACCATTAGGGGGCCTCTCACTGCTGGGCCACCAACATTGGTGAGCAGTGCCCCAATTGCTACCCCACAGGTAGAAACCATTTGTGGGGAGGGGGAGAGATTAGCGGGCACAAGGGTCTACTAGATTCTGTATGGACCCTGCTGCTGACATAAATTGTAGAGTTAGTCCAACTCCTTACCAGGGGTGCCAACTTAAATAAACTATTGTGGGGGCCCAGGTAAACCCCGCCCTGCATAACTGATCACATGATGCAGTGCACACACACCATTTGAACTGGAAATGCCCATCAATTTTGGGGGCCCATCCCCCTCAAATATTTTATTGTGGGGGCTGAAGCCCGCCACGTCCACTAGGAGTTGGCTCCTGTGCCCCCTACAATGCAGAAATCTTTTTTTTTAATTTAATTTTTATTAAAGTTTTTATCTCTACAAAATAACAGAAAGAAAAAAAGGTTTACACATATGTACATGTTAGTAACACAAAACATCCCCCCACTTCACCCCCCCACCATTGGTTCGACATAACTCGAAATGTGAGTTAAAATCTGACTTCCTTCCATCGTCGCTTGACCTTAATTCTATAACTTATCTTTACAGTTGTGTTGTTATATTGTATTTGACAAATATTCTGATTTTACTTGCATTTGTAACCTTTCCCCCTTACAAACTTTGTTCTTTACATATCAATATTTCTGTACCGGAGCAGTGTTTTATCGTATATTCATTCACACAACCCCATTCTTTTATTAAATTTTGATTTGTTTGACCTCTTAATAGCTGCAGGAATCTTTTGCTCAACGTGGGGCTCGAACCACACAACCCTGAGATTTAGAGTCTCATGTTTTTCTCCGTACCTCCTGCCCTGGCTGCCATGCATAGTGGGGGTTGTACCAGCTTGGCAGCTCCGTCGAGCTCTGCTGCTGCAATTCATGGGTTTGGATTTAGTCAGCTGAACTCAGCTCACATTGATCTCATTGGTGCATTTTCTTTGGCATGACTAACTTTTCAACCGTTCAACAGAAAAAGTTCCGCTGGCCGAGGCTGCAATCCTGTGTGTACACAACAACCCGGGAATAAGTTCCACTGACCTCAACAGGACTTACTTCTGAGTTGGCATGCATAGGCTAGCACTGGATCCATCTGACTAGTTTTGTATAACTTCCAACATGGCTTCCACCACAAACTCTGAGAACTTCAGTCTGATGGGGATACTGGGAAGAATTAGGGGTTCCTGGTAGTCCCTCTTAACCGAAATGAAATTCCTACGCTTCCCTTGACACTGAAACCAGTTTAAGGCTGTAATCCTATGAACAGTTACGTGGGAATAAATTCAGCTGAACACCCTTCAGAGTGGACATGCATAAGTTTGTGCTATTGAGTCTGTCTTATCCTTGCACCTTGTATGTGGCACTAACAGGCTGGAAGAACACAGCGGGAAAGGGAATTTTTCAGAGCGCAGGAACTGCTCAGCTAATAAAGTGGATTTCTCCCAGTGCTTCAAACAGTATGTCCAAAGAGTTCATCAGACACGCTTTCCCAGTATTATGCTTCCAGAGTTCAAACAGCTTTATCAGATGCTAACAAAATACATTCGCTAGTCAAACAGGAAATTACCCCGAGGATATGGTTTTTGAACATTTATTCAAGATGTATTCTGAGTGCCGTTTCGGCTTTTACTTTGAGTCACCGGTGGAGATGGAGCTGTTCTGCCCTAATCGGAACTTCTCTAATCGTTCTGAAATGTAGCTCTCGTGCCACAAAAATAAGAACCGCAAAGAGAAACCAGCAAAAACAATTCTGAATGCCTAAAGAACCGTATGTGAATCCTGAAATGTTCCAATTTCTGCAAAGGAAATCTTAGTGCTTTTCAAAGGGTTATAACATTTTGTTGTTTTATTGCAAAATAATGCATGGCCCTAAAATCTGAATATAGTGTTTTCAGATTTATGTTTAGCGGTACAGTCACCCATTGCAAGTGATGTTTGTTGTCCATTTACTTTACTGGGGTGTGTGAAGGAACGCATGGCTATAACACATCCTTGCCTGAATTGAACAAGTCAGCCCAGAGTCAATGCCTAGAAGGATGTAAGAACATAGCAGCCGATTGGATCATCCCAGCCGGTCATCTAGCTAGGTATCCTGTTCTCATACTGGCCAGTTTAGTGCCTGTGGGGAATCTGCAAGCAGATTGATTCTGTACTGTAAGCAGGGTAAAGTGTAAATCACACTGAGAGGTTTTATTTACAGCTGAACGCTGTACAGATTTGGTTGAATAAATTTTAAAAGGGGGCTGCTGCCTCAAGCAAAACGTACACAGGGATATTAAATGCTAATTGAATGTCATAAAGCATTTGACATGTGGGTGGTAGTGGTATCTGTGACTTGCTAGTCATTCAATGTCAGAGAGTGTGTTGCCTCTGTAGGACTAGATTGTCCTTGATAATAACGTTCCGTGTTTCAGCTCCATATTATGCAGTTCATTACTTATTGAGATCTGCAGGGTCTAAGAACTTTTTTTGGCTCTATGAGTTATTAAGATATTACTGGTTAAGCAGGGTTTTAGCCTCTGAGTACGATAACGCTTAGTTGAGTTTGTGTTGTTCTCACTGCTGTTGACACTGTATTGCTGCTGGTTAGATTGTATTCTTGTTCGGATGCGCATGTGTTTGTTGGTTCTTAATATTGCCCTGTTTTTCGAACACAGCACAGAAAAATCTGACAACAAAGAGTTGATTCCTTACTCAGGACGTACCTTGCCAGTCAGTGCCATGATAAGCAGCTTCCTTTGTCCTTTAACTCCTGCCAACCTAGCAGTTCGAAAATACGTCAAAGTGCAAGTAGATAAATAGGTACCGTTCCGGCGGGAAGGTAAACAGCATTTCTGTGCGCTGCTCTGGTTCGCCAGAAGCGGCTTAGTCATGCTGGCCACATGACCGGAAGCTGTACGCCGGCTCCCTCGGCCAATAAAGCGAGATGAGCGCCGCAACCCCAGAGTCAGCCACAACTGGTCAGGGGTCCTTTTACCCTTTTACCTTGTCCTTTAAATGTTCTTCCACCTTGTCTATGAGTAATTTATACAGTGGTACCTCGGGTTAAATACTTAATTCGTTACGGAGGTCCGTTCTTAACCTCAAACTGTTCTTAACCTGAAGCACCACTTTAGCCAATGGGGCCTCCTGCTGCTGCCATGCTGCCGGAGCATGATTTCTGTTCTCAGCCTGAAGCAAAGTTCTTAACTCGTACTATTTCTGTTTTAGCGGAGTCTGTAACCTGAAGCGTATGTAACCTGAAGCATATGTAACCTGAGGTACCACTTTAGAGGTTGGGCCTGGGAGACTACAAGGCGCATTCCCAAGGGCGACAGGAGGAATCCGATATACCCATCTGATACCAGTCCTATATGAAAACCCCAGGGATTGAATCTGGGATCTTCTGCATCGATCACTGAGCTACATCCCTTCCCGTATAGTTCAGGTTTTCCCATCGACCGAAATGATCCCCTTCACTTCGACAAGGTTAGTACTGAAGAAATGCCTGGAAGATATGCTTGCAGTATCTGCACGAAAAAATAATTTTAATGCCTTAAAAACATATACCATATTTTCCCATGTATAAGACGACCTTTTTTTCCGGAATTTTTTTTTTTTTTTGATAAATTGAGGGTCGTCTTATACACGGGTTAGTATGCTAAGTAAGCAAGGGCTGGTGCTGCGGCGGTAGCAGGGAAATATCGGAGAGGAGGCTGCTTACCTGCCCTTCCCGGCTTAGGAAGAGTATTTGGTGAGTGCCAGTATGCGGTGTATTACGGCACCAGTTCCGTCAGCCAGAGCGGGGGATTGCCGAAAAGCTGCTCAACAGCTCAGCGACCTTACAAAAGAAGCTCAACAACTGTTGAGGGCTTCCAAAAAGAGGGGTCGTCTTATACACAGGGTTGTGTTATACACGGAAAAATACGGTAAGAAGATGAATCTTTGCGTGCAGTGTCTGGCTGCTCAGATGCAGCTTGTCCGTGAGCTTTCTGTTTTAGCCACACAATTAATTCCCATGTGGGTACTTAAACTTCTAGCAGAGTCAAAGTTTTCACCCTGAGATATTGTAATTAAGTTAAATGGGGGAAACAGAAGTAAAGGTAGCAGCAATGTAGATATTCAGATCACCTCTGAAATTCAGAACTCATGGATGAGGCCTGTGGGGGAAACTAGGGATCCACCGATCACACTAATTAAACACTAACAAGACGTTTGTCCTTGGTTTGCCAAATTCAGCACGTTTCCGGTATTAACTCCCTGCACAATTAGAATTTTCGTTTGCAATTGTTAAATTTGTCATCATTTACCGCTGCACATTTGCACAGCAGGGGACGCAAGCCACATGCTCCTTCCCTATGCCTGTGGTCCTCCTTCAACCAATAAAAGTCACTCATAGTATTTATTTACAGCATCAGAAAAGGCACTGTACACATTTCTTGCTTTTTTTTTTCACCTGGAAGGAAAAAGAGGGAGTTGTGCAATTGGCCTTGAATTGGAAAATTGGAGTTGACTGTTGAATCCTCATTGAGCAGAGGGCCTTCACGGTAGTGGCACCCGCCCTGTGGAACGCCCTCCCATCAGATGTCAAGGAAATAAACAACTATCTGACTTTTAGAAGACATCTGAAGGCAGCCCTGTTTAGGGAAGTTTTTAATGTTTGATGTTTTATCGTGTTTTTTGTTCTGTTGGGAGCCGCCCAGAGTGCTTTGGAAACCCAGCCAGATGGGTGGGGTATAAATAAATTATGATGATGGTGATGAATTCAGGTTCCTCTGCTCTAGCAGACTTAACTGGTTTATTAAAAGGGTTCTATGCAGGTCTCTGGCAGAGTTTTTATGTTGGCCTGCAGTAGCATCTCCCCCCCTCCCCAGTCCAAGGGAAAAGACAGAGATGGAGGAGGTTGAAGACTGGATTCCGCATGAGGTGATTAATTCACAATCCAAAAGAGGGTGGTAAATGTGAACAAGGCCTCCACTTCTCACCAGCCACCATGCAGTGGTAGAGAGGTTTGGCATCAGCTTTGTAGATAGATAGATAGATAGATAGATTCTTTATTGTCATTACACAAGTGCAACATTGCACAAGTGCAACGAAATTGGATGCCATCCCTTAAAAACAACAAAAGCAAAACAACAACAACAACCAAACAAACCACATTCCAGCCACACCCACACCCACACCCATCAAACTCCCAGGTCACACTATCGAGTTACAGCATTTAAAAAGGCCACAGCTCTTGGATAGAAACTATTTTTCAGTCTATTTGTCCTTGACTTGATGTTTCTATATCTCCTGCCAGAAGGCAGTAGTGCAAACAGACTGTATCCCGGGTGAGATGCATCCTGCAGGATGTTGTTTGCTTTCCTAAGACAACGGGAACCGTACAGTTCTTCCAAAGATGGGAGAGGATGACCAATAATCCTTTGGGCTGTGGTTATGACCTTCTGGAGCACCTTCCTCTTCCTAGCTGTACAACTGGAGAACCAGGCACAAATACAGTATGTGAGAATGCTCTCTATGGAGCCTCGGTAGAAGGACACCAGCAGTCTCTCACTCAGATTGTTCTTCTTTAAAAGTCTGAGGAAATAAATTCTCTGCTGGGCCTTCTTCACCAGAGCAGTGGTATTTGCGCTCCAAGTCATGCCCTGATCGATAGTCACTCCCAAAAACCTGAATTCCGCCACCCTCTCCACCCGTTCCCCTTTGATATACAAGGGCTGAATGTCCGCCTTTTTTTTCCTGTAATCCACCACCAATTCCTTGGTCTTAGCCGTATTAAGAGCCAGATTGTTCTCTCCACACCAAACACAAAGCCGCTCCACCTCGTCCCGATAGGCGGACTCATCCCCTCCTGAAATGAGCCCCACCACCGTAGTGTCATCAGCAAACTTGATGATTTTGTTGCTGGGATAGATGGCTGTACAATCATACGTATAGAGAGTATAGAGCAGGGGACTCAACACACAACCCTGTGGTGAGCCGGTGTTAAGGCTAAGGGCTGTGGACATATGTGACCCCACTCTAACCCTCTGAGAACGTTCTGACAAAAAATCCAAAACCCAGAGACAGGTGGAGTTGGAGAGTCCAATCGCCTCTAGCTTGGACACCAGTCTATGGGGGAGGATAGTGTTAAAAGCAGAGCTAAAATCCACAAACAGCAGCCTCACATAACTCCCCGGCTGCTCCAGATGGGACAGAGCAGCATGGAGAGTGATAGTGATAGCGTCTTCCGTGGATCTATTTGCCCTGTATGCAAACTGGTAGTTGTCAAAAGTTGATGGAAGACAGGAAATTATATGACGGCGCACCAATTTCTCAAAACACTTCATGATGATTGGAGTCAGTGCAACTGGTCTGTAGTCGTTCAAACTACTGATTGTAGATTTTTTAGGCAGAGGAACAATAGTTGACGACTTCAGGCAGGGTGGGACAATAGACTGGTGTAAGGACTTGTTGAAGATCTTAGTAAAGACCTTCGCCAGCTGATCCGCACAGCCCTTCAACACCTTTCCCGTGATGCCATCAGGTCCAGCAGCCTTCCTCGGATTCACCATCCTCAATACCTGTCTCACCTCATGCTCCTCTACAGTGAATGAGGGGCCCCTATGGGCTGGTGGCTGTAATACCGGCGTCTCAGGTGGCTCCTTCTCGAAGCGAGCAAAGAAAAAGTTAAGCTCCTCCGCCAGCAAAGGGTCACCATCGACAGCACCAAGGTTAGGTTTGTAGTTGGTAATATGCTGAATCCCCTGCCACATCTGTCTTGTGTTGTTACTCCTTAAATTATCCTCAATCCTCTGCCTATAGACCAGTTTTGCCCGTCGAATACCCCTCTTCAAGTTTGCTCTTGCCACACTGTAAAGCTGCACCTCGCCCGACCTGAAAGCCCTATTCCTTTCCCGCAACAGGCACTGGACCTCTCTATTCATCCAGGGTTTCTGATTGGGATAAAACCGGATGGATTTATTTACTGTGACAGTGTCTGTGCAGTGATTGATATAGCACAGAACTGCCGCCGTGTGCTCCTCCAGGTCTGAACGATCGAAAATATCCCAATTGGTTCTCTCAAAACAGTCCTGCAGCTGGTGGATAGCGCCTTCAGGCCAGATTTTAACAGTCCTTGATATTGTGGGAGCCCGTTTCCTGAGTGGGATATATGCTGGTACCAGGAACAGAGACATATGGTCGGACTGGCCCAAATGTGGCAGCTGTAAGGCCCTATAGCCGTGATTTACATTCGAATAAACTTTATCCAGTGTCTTGTCCCCCCTTGTGGGACATTTCACATGCTGATAGAGCGTTGGGAGCACTGTTTTAAGTTCAACATGATTGAAGTCTCCCGCAATGATATGCACAGCTTCAGGATGCTTGTCTTGCTGGCTGCTGATAAGGCTCTGCAGGCATCCCAGAGCCAAGTTGGCATTGGCATCTGGTGGCACGTACACACCAGTTAGCATAACAGCTGTAAACTCCCTAGGGAGATAGGCTGGTCTGCATTTAACAGCCACATATTCCAAATCCGGTGAACAGTAACTGCCCACGGTCTTAGAATTATTGGACCAGCATTTGTTCACATATACACACAGCCCCCCTCCTTTGGTTTTTCCGAAGTCCATGCCTCGGTCATGACGATGTACCACACAGCCTTCCAACTGAATAGCCGTGTCTGGTATGGACGGTTGAAGCCATGTCTCAATGACAAATAAGACGCAGCAATCTTTTACGAGACTGTTCTTTGCTGCCAGCAGCCTCAATTCATCCATCTTGTTGGCAAGAGATCTCACATTAGCAAGAAATATGCTAGGGAGTGGTGGTTTAGATGGACTCCTCTGCAATCTTACCAGGACGCCGGCCCGACAACCCCGCCTTTGCCTCCTGTCTCTACGCCGCCTTCGCCTCCTCCCTGGAGGCATAGTAATCCATGGAGAGCCCGGTGGCCTGGCTACTCCCACAGGAGCGTTATCTGGGCGAAAATAATCAGCTCTCACAGCTTGTTCACACTGTAACCCGACCTTCAGAAGTTCCTGCCTGCTATAAATCTTTCTTGCCCGGCCAAACATACTCAGAACAAGTAAAAATAATGAAAACAAAACACTGAAAACAAAACAAAACGCTGAAAACAAAAGGAGAGCACTGAGCCGCAGCGTCTCTGCGCGCCGCCATGTATACATCCTTGTATGTTTCCCAACAACACACCCTCCAACGTGTTGAAACCAAAAACCACGATGCATGGCTCCCTAGCCACACTCTTGCGTGAGTCCCGTGATCTGTGCAAGATCACAGAGCTCCGTGATCTCGTGCGAGGTCACGATCTTATGTACCGTATTTTGCCCCCAAATGTGTGTTTTGGGGCTCCTCGATCTCTCGCATTTTGGGGATCTTTCGAGATGTCCCCAATTAATTGGGGCAGTTGAGAGGGATGCAATAAGACTTTTAGAGCTCCTAAGCACTGAAAAGACTACGGTGCCCTCTATACGTAGTTCAAAATAAAAACAATAGCAAAATGTAAAATTTAAATTTAAAAAACAACAATAAAACAAAGCAAAGATTTATTATGTCGAATGACAGGGTATGATTTGCTTTCCTCATTTTAATCCACTTTAGTAGGATGTTCTCTGGTTGACGTGGGGATAAATAATAAAAAAGAACAAAAAATGTGGGAAGAGTGTGTTGTGGACTGTAGGAAAGTCTTACTAAGTTTTGATTTCCCCCATGATGAGTCCTTCAATGCTTTTTTTTTTTAAAAAAGATCAAAGTCAGAATATCTCTTTTTTCGTGTCCCTAGTTCGCCCTAAACATGTGCTTCGTTTTGCCTTTTGGACAACCCAGTTCTGTTTCCCAGGCATTTTCTTGAAGTCTTTAATTGAGATGGTTTCATGGACTCTTCTTCCCGTCTCCTTCCATTTCACTTTGATCTTGCTTGAGGAAAACTTTACCTAAGAGAGTTTTGTTGTTGCTCCAACAAAACATAATTCTGGGGACACTTTCTCCAGTTATATCTTTGCCAGTCACAGGGAGGTTCGCTGCAAAAAATCCTGAGGATCCATCTTGATAAGATAGAATGAGTTGGTTTATTGTGAGGAACAGTTTACATTTATCCTTCCCGGAATTAACTGCTCTCCAAACTCTTGTTTCTGGCTCCAGCATTTTGATTCATCTGCCCTGTCATCTGATCTTGACAAATCTCTGAATGAATTGAGTGTGTGTGTGCTTGGAGTGGATGAGGAGGAGAGAAATGGCAAGGGCTTATGGGGACCCTTTCCCTTTATTAACCCTTGGTTAATAATGTGTGAAGAGCTAACAACGAAAAAGGCTCCAGTGTTCTTTTGTCAAAGAGCTTGGAGGGACGCTTCTTGAAAGGAGCCATTCTTTCCTTAATACATACTCAATTAGTGAGGGAGCCCCGTGCTAAGCGACCACGAGGCGAGAGGAAGTCTTTTCTTGGATGACTTTCCAGTGACTTTCAGAGATTTATGGGCATCTCACAAAAGGAAGCATTGTAATGACAACATACGAAGCGTTTCTCCAAAAATCTCGATGCGCGGTACCTTGCTTTGTGAGCAAGGGAAGCTTTTCAACGGTGCCGCTGCTGTGCCTTTTCATAATGTGTCAAAAAACCATTTTTTAAAGAAGATGACCAAGTGTTAAAATTAATTAATATTTTGTGCTTGGCGGAAAAACTTGCCATGCCATGTCCAAACAGGAAACATAGCAATACATAGTGTTTGTCAGCACTTGTTGAATGATGAATGTGCATCTGTGTAGCATTACAAGTACGACACCGTGAGACTTCTCCTGTGTGGAGCCAGGACTCCTTTTGTTTTTGAAAGTTAGATTCACGGTCAAGTTGGAAGAACCTGAGTGAATATTTTTTACTGGGATCAGTAACTTGGTTAACTTGGCATGTGACCTGTGCAAGCATACGAGTAGCACCTCAGCATGGAGTAATTACAGTAGGGCTCATTGGAGCCTGATTTCCCCTCTCCCACCGCTTGGTGTACACACATGCAATGTGATGGGCCTTTTCAGAAACCAGGAAGTCTGTGCACACTTCCCATACCCTGTGCATGCTTCCCTGCGGTTTGCTGTGTGCAGATGAAGGGCTGGCTATGAATATTTTGAATAAATAAATAAATCTCCACCCAGCTCTCCCTCTCACCTGATCCCAAAGAAAGGGCTATATAGGGATGTGGAAAGGGTGTGCAGATGTGCTAATCTCTACTATCTCCTCGTGCACACATGCTGTGAAGGTGGGAAACAGGGCTCTGTTGTGTCCTATGAAAAACCTCCTTGTATGAGGCCTGTGGGAAACCTAACCTAAACAGCCTCGGCCCAGTATACCTGAAGGAGCGTCTCCACTCCCATTGTTCATCCCGGACACTGAGGTCCAGCTCCAAGGGCCTTCTGGTGGTTCCCTCACTGTGAGAAGTGAAGCTACAGGGAACCAGGCAGAGGGCCTTCTCGGTAGTGGCACCCGCCCTATGGAATGCCCTCCCATCAGATGTCAAAGAAAATAAACAACTATCTGAAGACATCTGTAGGCAGCCCTGCTTAGGGAAGTTTTTAATATTTGATAGTTTATCAGTTTATTATTATTACAGTGGTACCTCTGGTTACAAACTTAATTTGTTCCAGAGGTCCGTTCTTAACCTGAAACCATTCTTAACCTGAGGTACCACTTTAGCTAATGGGCCCTCCTGCCGCCGCCGCGTGATTTCTGTTCTCATCCTGAGGTAAAGTTCTTAACCCAAGGTACTACCGGTACTTCCGGGTTAGCGGAGACTGTAACCCGAAGTGTTTGTAACCCCTGACCATTAGGTCCAGTTGTGACCGACTCTGGGGTTGCGGCGCTCATCTCTCTTTATTGGCTGAGGGAGCCGGTGTGCAGCTTCCGGGTCATGTGGCCAGCATGACGAACCAGAGCAGTGCACGGAAACGCCGTTTACCTTCCCACTGGAGCGGCACCTGTTTATCTACTTGCACTTTGACATACTTTCGAACTGCTAGGTTGGCAGGAGCAGGGACCGAGCAACGGGATGTTGCAAAGCCCTGCTGGTTGATGTGTTGCTTCTCTAAGCAGCTTCACACCCTTAAGCCATTCCTAATTCACCTCTAGCCAAGGTATGAACACTTTCACATGGGGTAAAGACATCGCCACCTGTCAGCAGCCCCTGGTGTGTGCACAAACAGAAAGAAATCTTGCCATTGATTAAGCTGTGTTGTCATGGACTGGTTGGACACAATGGAACAGTGGGAGTAACCATCTGGGGAACCACAAAGGAAGTAGGCTCAGACCCCAGGGAGTGGTGGTGGGACAACGATGAGTGGTCAGAGAGAGAAGAGGGAGAAGATGGGGAAGATGCTGTGTCAGAAGCTGAAGAGACAACAGAGTTTAGTGAGGAGGAATATGCTGGGGCAGAGAGCAGTCCTGATTCAGAGGCTGGAGATGAGGAGGGCCAGGAGACAGAGAAGAGTCTGGCTGCTGAAGAGTCCAGGGAGTCTCCCCCTCCTGTTGTGGCCAGCTCCTTTCCCTGTGGTCTCCCAGAACACACAGTGAAATGAAAAGAGCAGAGGGGAGATTTGTTGTGTGCAGGCGCAGTCTGTGCCTGCCTGGAAAGAACCCTGAAGAGGAGAGGAACTTCTGCCCTCACAGCTGCCTCATTGGGGTCAAGACCTACTGGGAAGAGTTGCTGGAATCACTAGGTCTGCACTGTTTTGGTTTCTTTGAATAAAGAGTTAACTTTACTGACACCAGGTTTTCCCGTTGCGGACCTTCACCTGACTCTGGCTCCTGACAGCGTGAAACGAGAGGAGCAAAGACAGATACAAAGGCGTAGTCTCCGATTGCTTAGAAAAAGCTCTGGAGAGGAGGAGACAGAGACTGCTGTGGGGAGGCAGGAACCTTCAGTGTGGCAACTGATTTCATGGAGTAAGACCTATGGGGAATGAGCTGCTGAGCTCATTAGTCCTGACACTCCACCAAGTCTGTGGAGATAGTGGGTTTGCTAATAAAGAGTTACCATATTTTTTGCTCTATAGGACGCACCCGACCATAGGATGCACCTTGTTTTAGAGGGGGAGAGCAAGTAAAAAAAATTCTCCCCCTCTCTGCTCAGCACCCCTTCAGCGAAGTGGCAGGAGAAACAGAGGCCCTTCCATTTCTCCTCCCGCTTGGCTGAAGGGGCGCTGTGCAGCTCTCCCTCTCTGCTGAAGCCAGGAGAATCTTGTTCTCCTGGCTTCAGCAAAAGGAACCTGAAGCCTGCGGAGCGCAGCAGGAACTCGTGCTGCACTCTGAAGTCTTCAGGGGCCATCCCTGAAGCCTGGAGAGCGAGAGGGGTCGGTGCACACCGACCCCTCTCGCTCTCCAGGCTTCAGCGAAAGCAACGCAAAGCCTCCAGAGCGTGCTCCCTCTGCACTTTGGATGCTTCGCGTTGCTGTCGCTGAAGCCAAGGAGCCTGCATTTGCTCCATAGGACGCACACACATTTCCCCTTAATTTTTGGAGGGGAAACAGTGCGTCCTATAGAGCGAAAAATACGGTAACTCCAACTTCAAACTGTGATTTGCTGGACTGGCCGGTTTTGTGACAGTTGATGTGAGCAACTGGGGTGGGGTGGGGGAAAGCGCTGTAAAATCTGGATGGTAGGGGAACAAATTCACTGTACTCTGAGGCAGTAATGTGAACACACTACTAGAAAAGATCTGCTCCAAGTTCTTGTGTTAATTGCTCCAGTATCTCCCCAGCCCCCACTTCTAATTTTCCTTCAGCAGTAAATTTGCATTATTCCCTCAAAGCAAAGCTAATGAAATTATTTAAACCTGAATGAGTTTTGGGTTTTATGTGACACGCAATCAATTTATTACATTATTTCACTGGATTGTTCTATTGCTGGAAGCGGCGCGAGAAATTCCTCATAGATGACTTTTGGAGGTAACCCGTGTCTCTTTCCAAGCGCATCTCAATAATGCTGTGTTATGATCCTTGAATAATTAAATTAGTGGGGTTTCATTGGAAAGGGGATTTAGCATTCTCCACATCGTCTGCTGGGCTAATCCACATTACAGGAAAAGCAAAGAATCAGTCGTTTGGCACTTGTTTATATGAATAGTCAAGTCAGCTGAAGTGTGGTTATGCCATTGAATTTGGATGGCCACTTACAGATTTCAAAAAAAGGGGGAAAGCATGACCGGAATTAGAGGACAAAAAAAGAACACTGATTTACATAAGTTTTGCATATGTTACTTTAGACCAGTGTTTCCCAAACTTGCGTCGCCTGCTGTTTTTGGACTGCAATTCCCATCATCCCTGACCATTGGTACTGCTACCTAGGGATAATGGGAGTTGTAGTCCAAAAACAGCTGGAGATCCAAGTTTGGAAAATGCTGCTTTAGACTGATAGATGCAAATTTAGAAGTAATTACTGTAAATACAGTAAATGTCTCACCATACCGGAGAATACTGTGCAACTTCAGCAGGAAAAATAAGGTTGGATAATTTTAGGGACCAGTTATCTAGGAGATGGAAGTTGCCTTGCTTACTTAATCAGATGCTCTCTGTATATTCTGCGATATTCAGAACAAAGAGAAGAAGTTGTTATTACTATTGCCTCTGCAGTAATACCAGCATTACACCTGCTTTAGAATATGTTGCTTGTTTAAGCAATTGAAATCAGCAGTATTAGTAAATCCAGATTGCTGGTGGGGAGAAGGTTGAGATTGAGGAGGACTAGCTCCTTGTCTAAGGCCAGCTAGTGAGTTCACAGCAAAGGTAAGATTAAAAGCAAGGACTTTTGATTCACAGCTCAGCTACATAGTCTACTACAGTGGTACCTCGGGTTAAGTACTTAATTCGTTCCGGAGGTCCGTTCTTAACCTGAAACTGTTCTTAATCTGAAGCACCACTTTAGCTAATGGGGCCTCCCGCTGCTGCCGCGCCGCCGGAGCACGATTTCTGTTCTCATCCTGAAGCAAATTTCTTAACCCGAGGTACTGTTTTTGGGTTAGCGGAGTCTGTAACCTGAAGCATCTGTAACCTGAAGCGTATGTAACGTGAAGCGTATGTAACCTGAGCTACCACTGTATATTTGCATTTCGGACCACTTGCAAGGTATCTGAGAATTCTGGTAAGGAATTCTCATCCTCATCCACAGAACTACAGCTCCTGAGGAAATGGGAACAAGGATTAAACCAGCAGTATGGCACATATTTTAATAAGTGTTTAGGGTATTCTTGAAGGGCATAAAATAAGCAGCGTCCTCTCTAATGGTCACGTCTGTCCTAGAAATATTAGAAAAGCAGAAACACGATGCTGTAATCCTAATTGCCCCCTTTCAACATCTCTTCAAACATTATTTCCCGACTTGGAATAACTTTAAGTGCCCAATAACAGGCTCTTAAACGTAGATTAGGTTTATGACATTCAGTGTAAATGTTTACATTTCTAGAAGAAGAGTCTGAGCTCAAGGCTGTCTGGAAACCATATCCTGAGGCCATGTAGGCCTGTCCTTAGCGCCAGATGCACAGATGCTGATCGTACTTTCTTTGTGATTATTCTGTGTGTGCTCAGAGGCACTGATTATTGTGTTAAGACATAATCCTTCGACTGAAAACAGGTTCTAGTGCTAAGTGATGCACCAAAGTTCGTTTTTTTAAAGACTGCAATAAAATGTGCAGCAATTTAGAAGAAGAATAAAAACAGCAAATAAAAGCATCAGGGACAAACTCTTCAGAATAATTGCACCTCAAATCTGTTCTGTCAGGAATTAAGCATTTCCTCTTAAATTTCTTGATTTTTCCACACAAGGAGATCATACTATAAAGTATAAAGTATGTTCTTCCTTGAACTGGCCAAACTAATGCTAGGATCTATAAATGTTGGTTCTTTCAATTTCCAATTTTTCCAGTCTTAAAATTCTGTTTTCTACATTCTGCAGTAATTTGTGATTCCCTCCCCTCCCGAAAAACCCCCAAACCCATAATGAAAACACTTCAGCATTTTAGTGCAAATTTCTCCTAATAAACATTTTTCGACGCAGTTTCCACTACATATTATTTCATCCAGTTTCTCTGGATTAGGATATATTTGCATATGTTCATATATGTGTGTGTGCGCATGTGTGCGCTTTTATGCAAACTTCCACCTAGCAGATGCATTTGTATATACATTGTTTGGTTGGAGGACTGTATTGCAAAATTCGGAAAAGTACAAATTTTTAAGGAGAGCTGTGTTTCGAGTTCTCGTTTCAGAGACTGTCGCTCCGACAGGTCTGAGCTGAATCGATTTCCATCCCCAATGCCTGTTGCCAACATGGACCAAGCCTGAGACCAACGTGTTCATTCAGAACTAGACCAAAAGTGCCGAAAAGGAAAGGTATCGCTTGAATGTTGTTGCCGCTACAGCTTTATTCTCTCCACCCCCCTTTTAAGTAAACTATACACTGGTCTTTCATCAACCTGGTAATTCCAAGGCACCATCTGCCATCAAAGGAAACTCCAGTGTATATGTGGCAGTAGCAACTGAACAGAGAGTTGTGCGGAAGGAAAAGCATCACTGAGTATGTCCTGATAACTTCTAAATGTTTGGACCCAGCCGCTAGGTGTGGCTCTTTCAATGTCCTGCTCATCTAAAGGCAGAGAGGATGTTTGGGCACAGAGCAAAAAGCAAAGGCTGTTTCCCTTAGGTAATAGGAAGAGCACTGGGGTGTGTACTGCAGTAATTATGAAATGACAGAAGAAGCGGGGTGGGTTCGTTTATTTATAATGTTATGAGAATTTTAAGGTCTTAGATACAGAATATATGTTCATAAATGCACACATATCTAAATATATGAACTACGTGTCTGAAATAGTATGGGAGAGCAATCCTGAAGCCATTTTGACTCTCCCAATGATCTCTAATAATAATAATAATAATAATAATAATAATAATAATAATAATAATAATAATATTTATACCCTGCCCATCTGGCTGAGTCTCCCAAGCCACTCTGGGTGGCTCCCAATCAAGTGTTAAAAACAGTACAGCATTAAATATTAAAAACTTCCTTAAACAGAGCTGCCTTCAGATGTCTTTTAAAGATAGGATAGCTGCTTATTTCCTTCACATCTGAAGGGTGTTCCACAGGGTGGGCGCCACTACCGAGAAGGCCCTCTTGTCTGGTTCCCTGTAACCTCGCAATGAGGGAACCGCCAGAAGGCCCTCGGCGTTGGATCTCAGTGTCCGGGCTGAACGATGGGGGTGGAGACACTACTTCAGGTATACAGGATATATTCAAATATTCCTCTGCAGTAAGGGAGGCAAATGGGGAAAGCCTTCCCATTGACTTTTTTCCTTGCAAATCCTGTCTTAAGGGCGTATTTGTGTATGAATAGGGTGAGCCTGTGACCTGGATTCAGGAACTAAAGTATTAACCTTCACAAAAGAATGGCCAGGCTGCCCAGGTAATGCAATCAGTGACCATTATCAGGTATCCTGACAGACAGGATTTCTATTGTAGACCACCTCTTTCTGTGATGTATATATGTTTTAGGGGTGGTGGTCTTGGGCTACAGGGTGGGCAATTTCAAAAGTCTATATAAGGGCTTGCGCACCATTGTTCAGGGTTCTCCTCTCCTGCGTGTGGTGAATGGGGACCCTGTTGCAACTGTTCCTTTAATAAAAATCAGGCTTACTAGCCACTTTGCTTCTCAATATACTCTGGTTGGCCTCTGTTATTTTCTCCTACTGACAGGGAATCCAATTAAGGACGCTGTACGGCTCTGGAATACCCCATAAAGGAAAAGGAGCAGTTACCCCCTTATAACAATAATATCACAGTAAAACAAATCATAGAACTGTAGAGTTGGAAGGGACCACAAGGATCATCTAGTACAGTGGTGCCTCGCAAGACAAAATTAATCCGTTCCGTGAGGCTCTTCGTATAGCGGTTTTTTCGTCTTGCGAAGCAAGCCCATTGACAGCTTAGCAGATTAGCGCTATTAGCGGTTTAGCGGCTTTTAGCGGATCAGCTGTTAAGCGGCTTATCAGCGGATCAGCTGATAAGTGGCTTAGCGGCTTAGGAAAAGGGGGAAAAAAGGGAAAAAACCCCGCAGGAACTCGCAAGACATTTTCTTCTTGCGAAGCAAGCCCATAGGGAAATTCGTTTTGCGAAGCGCCTCCAAAACGGAAAACCCTTTCGTCTAGTGGGTTTTCCGTCTTGCGAGGTGTTCGTCTTGCGGGGCACCACTGTACAACCCTTTCAAAGAAGGTATCTTAAACCCAACATGGGACTCGAATCCACAACCCTGATGTACCCGATTTGCAGACTAATATATGGTAAATCTTTTCCTACATGGGGCATGTGATGTTGCCACATGCGTCTGTATCTGAAAACTTATCACTATGTATTAGTCCACAAATGGTATGAATTGGTGCTTTTATGAAAAATATAAGGTTGTTAAATGAGTCTCTTGAAGTGTAGCCAGAGATGGCAAGTGATCATTTTAATGAAAAACTCTCCTCCAATCATATACATTTGCCAGGGATCGTGAAGCCCATTCTTTAGTTATTTAAAAAAAAAAACAGCTGTAAACAGTGACTGTAAACAGATCTATAGTTTATCTTTTGAGATACTGAAGTAAGGGTAAGTTCAGCTAAATCAATGAAAGGTGAGGGCAGAAAGAACACTTTATCTAACGAAACAATGTACAAATATCTTTATTGATAATTCAGTTTGCTTACATTGTAGTAACCGTAACAGCTGATTTTTAAGTATCCATAAAAAGCAAAATACACAAATATTTTACATGTTCATAAAACTATATTAAAACAAATAATATTAGCTGCAACAAGCAGCCTAATTTACCTCTCCTAATCCACCTGCTCTGGTATGAGCAGCGAAGGGAAGATAAAACTCTATGGAAAAGCGGTACAGATCTCTCCGTGAATGTATCCCGTTTTGCTGATAAAAAGGGGAAAACATTTCAATGGCAGTGAAGGTCAATCCTGAACCAAGAACCACATGGCATACTGTATACGTAAACCTCTTTTGCGTCCATCATTCATTGGAGAGCCGAAATATTGTTTCCTTGTACTTTTAATTAAGAGCCACAACCCAATGTACACCACACTATTTATATGACCAGCGTTTATTGTGTTACACATGTTGGCCATGATCCAGCACAGAGAAATTCACAGGATCTTCACAGTTTCCAGAGTTCTACATGTGTTAATCCGTTGCGACAAAGCCAGCAAATGGTTCTGTGTCACCTTAAAGACTTAACCGATTTATTAAGGCATCAAGATTTTGTGGGCTAGAGTCCACTTCGTCAGATAAATGAAGGGTTGTTTCCATAAGCTGGCAGGTTTATACTTTACATGGGATCAAGCGGCAATGGAATGCATGAAACAATTCAGTTAAAGGATGCAAAGAGAGAGGAAGAGACCAAGTGGTTGGGGAAGAACTCTGTATCCAATTGGGAAGTCTAAATAGTGGAAATTTAAAAACAGTCGGACCTTTTCCTGTCTGTTTAATTATCTTATGTTTGTATTGCTGCAGAAAATATTTGTATAGTAGAGGTAGTTCCTTATTTGGCTACATTTTAAAAAAGAGCTTATAGATAGATCTGTTAGGCTTGCCTTGCTCCTCTCTTCCACATCAGCCTTAAGGTTGCCAGCTGATCAGAAGGACAACAACATCCTGGTCAGATGTTAGCAGTTTGATCTGCAGAAATCAGCAGTTTGATCTGCAGAAATTCACATGTGACGTTTTTGGCAGCATGGAAGTAACCATTATCACTTGCTACTGTCTGCAGCATAATCTGCTTTTAAAGGCACAGCATCAGGAATCAGTACAGTCATACATCGTGTTGCGTTAGGTTCTTTTCAGCTTGCGAACACGGCAAACCCAGAAGTGTATACTTCCAGGTTTCACCGAACGCGCAGAAGTGCTGCTCTAGTTGTAGACTTTTTAGGGTGCGAACGGCACAGATCATGTCCGCAACTAGAGGTACCACTGTGTGTGTGTGTGTGTGTGTACACACACACACACACACACACACATATATGGTTGGCAACCCCAATCAGTGTACGGAAAACCACCATTTCTGGAAAGGTTACTATTCTCAAAAATACTGGATAAAATGAAATGTGAGGATAATATATTTAGAATACACAATTGTCTAAAGATTAGAGAGCATTTATGCTCTGCATCCATAATATATGACCAACGCATGTTCCACAAGTGACCAAATTCCTGCACGGAAGGCAATTTGTTAAAAACCCACACGTGGATTTTGTTGCATGTCAGGATGTGCCCAAGGTGCTTTCCACAGAGGAATTTAGGATCGAGTGTAACAGCTCTAAGACACATTAAAATAAACTCATCAAGGGGAAAATACCCCCATACATCATACAATGAAGACTACATTTTAAATAGAATTACAAATATCATATACGTACAGTACTGAAATACTAGAAACAGTAGCAATAATACTGAGCAGATTCAAATAGAAAATTTATTCGGTTTCCCATTGACTTCAGAGGTTAAAAGTGCTAGTCGACTGTCAGTGGTAAACAGTCGATCAGAACCATTGTTGGATTGACCATGCCAACATTAATACTTTTGCCTCTCTCAAACTACCGTATTTTTTGCTCTATAACACGCACCCGACCATAACACGCACATAGTTTTTAGAGGAGGAAAACAAGAAAAAAAATATTCTAAATGAAACAGCGGATGTATGATTTTTGTGGTTCATGCTGTCGTCACAGACATGTGATCTGATGGTGAGTTTGGGGTAGCCCAATGCAAAAATCCTGAGGATCCATGTGGATCCATGCTTTGTAATCACGTTTTTGCACCACTGCAGCCGCAGGCAACTGGGTGCATGATTTTTTTGGTGCAAGCTGTAGCCATGGACATGCTATGTGATCTGATGGTGAATTTGGGGTGACCCAGTGCAAAAATCCTGAGGATCCATGTGGATCTGTGCTTTGTAACCACGTTTTAAGTGGGGAGGGAAGGAAAAGCACTCAAGGGACAAGGAACACGCGTGGGGTGGGTGGAGAAGGATGCTGCTAATAATGCAGAAGAGGGGTATAAGAGGAGAAGGCTCCTCTCCTCTCCCGCTTTGCTCCTTTAAAGAAAGCAGGCTCTCTGTCCCTCTCTCCTCCCCACCTAGCGGCTCTTCTCCCGCTTTGCTGTTTCAAAGCAAGCCACGGAGGAGGGAAGGAAGGGGAACCATGGATCCTCTGCTCACGACTGCAGCAGATCCCCCCGTCATCTGTAGGCATTCGCTCCATAACACGCACAGACATTTCCCCTTACTTTCTAGGAGGAAAAAAGTGAGTGTTATGGTGCAAAAAATACGGTAACTGCTAAAGAGCATGGCAAGATTAAGGTGAAAGCAGTGAGTGTGTGTGTGTGCGCACACACAAATGCACACAGAGTTTATGGCTAATACTAAAGCACATGAATACATTTCATATCTAGGACATTCACCCATGCATTTTACTTTTTCTGTGGTATTTTTAACCAGAAATAAAGAGTGTGTACAGCATATTCACTACGGTTGAATTATTCAATCTCTTAAGACCTAGGACACAAGACCTTTGATTTCTTACGCATCTGCTTTCATCCTAATTGCCAAAGAATCATGGGAACTGTAGTGTTTGTTAAGGGTGCTGGGAGTTGTAGCTTTGCGAAGGGTAAACCAGTTCTTGGGACTCTTTGGCGGAAGCCATGAACTTTAAATGTACACAGCCTCAGAGGATGATAGAAAACAACCCACAATTGTTTCATTATAGTTCTGTTTAACGTTCCAATATAGTTTGTCATGAGCTCAAAGTGATGAGGGCAGTTTTATAAAAACCCTATCTATGGTGACACACCATAACACATTGGCAACATCGTGCACAATTCTTTTTGCAGCTTTCATTCATTTTAGTAGGTGCTTGTGCAGAGAAATTTCCTGGTGGAATGTCCTTTAGTCGTCCATTCATATGCATATTTACTGCCTACCACCATCAATGAGGCTTATTCTCTACTACTTTTCCCCCCAACAGTTTAGGAACTGCTGCCTAAATGATGTTCCCCAACAGAGAGGGGCACATTTAGTGCCTGAGAAACAACATCCCATGTTCTGAACTCACCTGTGGGGGGAAAGATTACATATTCAAGGAATTTGCCATCCTTTTTAACCTTGCCTCAAATCTGCTATCTGGGGTGAACGTCTCTCTCTACCTCCTAGTAGGGCCAGCCAGGGATGCTTTAACAACAGTGGATCTCGCCACAGGGCCAAGGATCTGACTAGCCTTGAAGCTGCCAACTTTTATGGGCCTGTGGTCATGTTTGGAATTTGGGAAAAGTGCCATGGGTGGGCACCAGTCACAAAATAGCTGCCACATGGTGAAGGGCATAACAAACAAAAAAAAATGGTTGCCACATCTAGAGAAGCAGAAAAGAGACAGAAAAGGTGTAAACATGCCCCCAGTCAGCGCCTGCTCTTGCGCATAGAAAGATCATTGCCTCTCTCCTCTGTTTTGAATGGGTGGGTGTTCAATCTTTACATGTTTATGGGGCCTGGTGTAGGGCAGGGTAAGTCAGTGGAAGCAAGAACGGCATTGAGGATGTGGGTTTTTGAGGGGATATTTACTGAGATCCTTTGCAGACACCATGAAGGGTACTCACAGGCATCATATTGGCGGTGCCTGCTTTTTTAGCTCAGATTATATATAACCCAGAACAATTTTATTAATTTCTATTATGGTTCGCCCAGTAGTGATGTATGGAAGCGAGAGCTGGACCGCAAAGAAGGCTGATTGCCGAAGAATTGATGCTTTTGAATTATGGTGCTGGAGGAGACTCTTGAGAGTCCCATGGACTGCAAGAAGATCAAACGTATCCATTCTTAAGGAAATCAGCCCTGAGTGCTCACTGGAAGGACAGATCCTGAAGCTGAGGCCCCAATACTTTGGTCACCCCATGAGAAGAGAAGACTCCCTGGAAAAGACCCTGATGTTGGGAAACATCGAGGGCACAAGGAGAAGGGGACGACAGAGGACAAGATGGTTGGATAGTGTTCTCAAAGCTACCAGCATGAGTCTGACCAAACTGTGGGAGGCAGTGGAAGACAGGAGTGCCTGGCGTGCTCTGGTCGATGGGGTCATGAAGAGTCAGACATGACTAAACGACTAAACAACAACAACACAGTGGAACCTCTACTTACCACCATAATCCGTTCCGGTGGCCCGTCCTTTAGGCGAAACGGGTCACTGGTAGAATTGCGCATGCACAGACGGCAGAAGCTGCTTCTGTGTGTGTGCGAATGTACTTCCGGGTTTGCCACGGTCGCGACTTGGATCAGGCCCAAGTAGAGGCGGTCGTAAGTAGGGGTTCATCCTTGTTGTAAGCTTTAAACCTATTTTAACTAGCAGTAATATCTTTCAATGCACAAAAAAATGTGATCGGCTCCTGGCAATGCACAACATGTTTATTACAAACACATTTTCTCTTGCACGCGCCCCATTTGTAC
Organism: Podarcis cretensis; assembly: GCF_951804945.1. NCBI lineage: Eukaryota > Metazoa > Chordata > Lepidosauria > Squamata > Lacertidae > Podarcis > Podarcis cretensis. The sequence continues at coordinate 86,542,813 of NC_137173.1, forward strand.
AGGCATTAATGGGACCTGCCCATGTTTTATTATTTACTACTCTAGGTTTGGTTATGTCTGAGATTTATAAAATGCTAACTGTGTGCTCTTTAGATAAACATAGGTAAAGATAGGGGTCCAACATTTTTGACACTGATATGTGCTAGACCTCTGAGAATATGTGGGTAGTTTCTTTTGCCATGGAAATAGTAAGAGCGAGCTCTCAAATGCAGGAAATCATTTGCAAGTTAAGTTATACTCTTCTCTATAACAGAGATGACAAACACCTAAAACTGAGACGGTATAGAGTCACGGCTGGGAGTAAAGGTAAAGATACCACTGACCGTTAGGTCCAGTCGCGGACAACTCTGGGTTTGCATGCTCATCTCGCTCTATAGGCCGAGGGAGCTGGCGTTTGTCCGCAGACAGCTTCCAGGTCATGTGGCCAGCATGACTAAGCCACTTCTGGCGAACCAGATTTGCTAATTTGCATAGCCTTATTTTTTTAAATTTATTCTGTAATGTTTACTACTTTGCACCATTTAGGCTGGCCAGTCCTGGGCGAGGGAGCAAAGTGGTAAGCAAGGCACTGAAACCTCACGCCAACCCTCCAAATCTTCAGAAGAAAGTTGACATTCTGAAGACAATGAATTCTGTGACTGCTACCATATTCTGTACCTTTTCCATGTGCAATTGCAGAACACAGAACATACTTAACGTCCGCATGCTTGGGGCAGTTTATTCATATACCGGTATTTCTCAAACTTGGGTCTCCAGCTGTTTGTTGGACTACAACGCCCATCATCCATGACCATTGTTCCTGCTAGCTAGGAGTGATGGGAGTTGTAGTCCAACAACAGCTGGAGACCCAAGTTTGAGAAACATTGATACAGTCGTATCTTGGTTGTTGAACGGAATCCATCCCGGGAGTCCGTTCGACTTCCAAAAACGTTTGACAACCAAGGCGCGACTTCTGATTGGCTGCAGGAGTTTCCTGCACTCAATTGGAAGCCGTGTTGGACGTTCAGCTTCCAAAGAACGTCCGCAAACCAGAACACTTGCTTCCAGGTTTGTGGCGTTCGGGAGTCAAAACATTCGAGTCGCAAGGTGTTTGAGATCCAAGGTACGACTGTACTTGGTGAGGGAGAAATAATGGTAGTGTCTTTTTAAGAGCTCCAGAGTCGTAACCAGTGATGACTGGTTAACCCAGCATCAGACAGGGGTTGTTATTGCAAAGAGAAGAAATTGCATCTTCGATATGGGCCCACGGAGTGCCGCCCTGATCCCTGAATTGCTTAGGCTTCAGAAAATGGAGTACCAGATGCTGACCAGAAGTTAGCCACTCCTACTGTTTGTTCTCAGGCAGAGTTGTTGAAGAATATACATTTTCCCCATGGAAAGAAGACTAGTCTCCAAAGACGCATTCCACTCTGCTCCTGCAAATTCCTCTATCGTCCTTACCTCAATCACTCTACAGCTTGTGGCTCGCTAGGCCAAACACAGATCCCTGCTTATGTAAACGGACTTGCCAGGAGCCTGATCAGCCTTCTTGGGGTTGCTGCCTGCCTGGTGGGGTGAATGCAGCTTTGTAGATCATGAGGCTGTGCAGGCCTGATCGGAACCTCTGATGAGAAATTGGTTTTACTCGCCATTTCCACCAGTGGAATGCAGCCGAGTTCCTGCTGACATGCTCATGGCTTCAGGACTCTGCTGGCGTTTAAAAAAATTCAGTTGCGTTGCTTTTCCCTGCTGCTCCTCCTCCCTGCTTGCATTTTTCTTACTTAACAGCAGATTGTTTTGAGCCGCATTATGCTCTTTTAACTTTGTTTCTGGCTTTGTGGGTAAAATATTGATATGTTTTTAAAGCTGCGGTGGTGTTTGGTTTGGTTTTTACTCCACGACACGATGCGACATGCTTAATGCATCAAGATGCACTTTGCACATTTGATAAGGGATTATGTTTTGGACATGCCTGTATCTTTTAATCTCTCCCACCAAAGAAAGAAAGAAAGAAAGAAAGAAAGAAAGAAAGAAAGAAAGAAAGATTACAGTAATTTATAGACAAAGCTTGCTTTGTCCCAAACAATAGCCATGGTGTACTATATACAAAGAATTATTACTCAGGCTCCCAGGGCTAGTTCAATGAATACAGAGTTGTTTCGTTCACAGGATTGGAGGATGATCTGGAAGTGCTCATTCCGAAGAGTTTAAGTGCTTTCAACAAGGGGTTTTCTTTTTTTGCGTCTCCTGGTGATTTTCATGTGTTCAAATAGCTACAGGCGCCGTGCGTAATCACAACTGGTACAGACTGTAAGCAAAGTTTTGCAATTTGGTTTTCCGAGCAAACTCCAAACTCGTTTCTCCCCCGAAATCTGCTGTTTTTATCGTTAACAGTCTTTTGTTGCAGGAGCTGAGGGTACACTTCCCTTTCTTAAGACGAGCTGTACTTGTTGCTGGAGCGGAAATTGTCATACCCGTGATCATTGGCTCTGAACTTTAAGCAGGAGTGCTTCTCTTCCAGGGACAGCATATCTTTCGAGTGGCACCAGCAACACAGACATGACTTGAAAGAGAGCAGAATCTCTTATTAGAAGGCTTGGTGCAACACTTCAATATAGAGAATGCCTACTACCTATTTCAGACCAAAAACTCAGAACTCTTTTTTGGGGTTGCAATTTATTTACCGTATTTTTCGCTCTATAAGACGCACCAGACCACAAGACGCACCTAGTTTTTCGAGGAGGAAAACAAGAAAAAAAAATATTCTGAATCTCAGAAGCCAGAACAGCAAGAGGGATCACTGCGCAGTGAAAGCAGCAATCCCCCTTGCTGTTCTGGCTTCTGGGATAGCTGCGCAGCCTGCATTCACTCCATAAGATGCATACACATTTCCCCTTACTTTTTAGGAGGGAAAAAGTGAGTCTTATAGAGCAAAAAATACAGTATGTTTACATTTCTATCCTAACTTTTCTCCAAGTTGCATGGTTCCCCCCTCCTCTATTTTACTGCATCCACCCAGTGAGGGAGAGTTAGGCTCAGGGCCCAAGGTCACCAATAATAATAATTATTTATTATTTATACCCCACCCATCTGGCTGGGCTTCCCCGGCCACTCTGGGCGGCTTCCAACAAAATATTAAAATACTGTAATGCATCAAACATTAAAAGCTTCCCAAAACAGGGCTGCCTTCAGATGTCTTCTAAAAGTCTGGTAGTTGTTGTTCTCTTTGACATCTGGTGGGAGGGTGTTCCACAGGGCGGGCGCCACTACCGAGAAGGCCCTCTGCCTGGTTCCCTGTAACTTGACTTCTCGCAGTGAGGGAATCACCAGAAGCCCCTAGGCGCTGGACCTCAGTGTCCGGGTAGAATGATGGGGGTGGAGACGCTCCTTCAGATATACTGGACCAAGGCCAAGTTGTGAGGACCTGAACTCAGATCTCGCAGGTTCTCATCCAACACCCTTAACCACTACACCACTTCAGTCCATGGTCTACCTCACTGGTCCTCCAAGTAGGAGGTGGAGTTGCTGGAGAACTAGAGCCAATTGCTTCTGTGGCTCTTCTTTCTCCCCGAATTTTCTTATCCCAGGTTTTGAAAATGTGTGCTCCCTATTGAGTTAGGAGTCCCCTCCTCCTAGGCTGTAAGTTGACAGTGCTAAGGAATCAATGGGACAACCACAGTTGTAGTCCTTAGGGATGCCCCTAGAGAGCAGCTGATTCATGTGGAAACTGTGCAAAGAAGGAACACTTTTATATAGTAAATTTGCACTAGACACCTTGATAATTTTGTTTGCCAGCGCCTTTAAGCAGAAACAAAACCTGTCCAGTTCATTATCCCAGGCACACCTCAAGGTCTCATCCCAGCGGGTCTTGGGTTTTTCCCTTAACCTGAGGGTTTCTATAAAAGCACATTTCAACAAAGACTTCTTACCTTAAAGCAGTTTTTGAATCTTTTGCTCACCCAATAGAGAGCAATTGGATTAATGCAGGAATTCAGGGATGCCATGTTCATAGCAATGTAGTTCCATATGAGCAAAAAGCTGCATGGGGGAAAAGGATGAAAAATAGTTGAAATTCTTTATTTAAATATAGTTAAGCACCAGGACGTGTTAGGCAGTCTACTACAACTAGGGAGAAATAGGTTCAATTCCTCACTCACCCATGAAGCTAGGTGGGTGATCCTAGAACATTTTCCCCTGTAGTTATGTTGAAAGACTTCAAAATAAGGAATTTCCCATTTGTGAAAGCAGGCTGCTAATCACACTATCCTCTGAAAGCAGGGGGGGGGGGAACTGCTCTAGTCTTTCCAGAAGAAACTAGCTATTTTGCTCCAGTGTGCAATGGGAGCTTCCCTTAAAGAGTGAGCAAATAGTTCTACAGGTTGGGTGTGTCTCGTTGGGAATTTAGGGCTTTCATGCAGGAGACAATAGTTGTACCCACGACTGCTTTAAGGTAGTCAGATTAGGAAAAGATTTCAGGTAGCACTGCTGGACTTCTTGGGGTTGTTTTGGTGGGGAAATCAAGATCATAAATAGGAGGTAGGTCACAAAGAAGGAAGTCTGGTAGGATGGATGAAAGACAGGAAAAAAAGGATGAATTCATTTGGTGGTGGTGAGTAAACACAGTGCAGAGGAGGATATTGTCTTCCCATGCTTTTAGTCAGGACTACACTGCTTTCCTTGCAATCACTTTTTGTCCTGTGGAATTTCTCTCTGGCTCCACCCTAGACTGTGCTGCACACCTCAGTCTCACTTCATCAGCGAAATTTTCTGTGTATTTTATTGTGAAAAGCAGCATGGAAGCTCTCAGAGGCTAAAGATCAAGCATATAGGGCGGCACCAAATTAGGTATACTGCTTTAGAATCTACTTTCTTTGTTCTTGACTCAGGTTCGCTGTCCTCGTTCACAGTATCAGTAAAGAAAAATAATCCTTTTATCTGACTATTCCCCCCCCCCACCTGCCACACTATTCTCTCCAGCTGAAGTTTAACTGCCACTTTGTTGCGTGTCAGTTATGCGTACCCATATAATGTGTTGTGATAAATTTCCACCCCCATCGTTCAACCCAGACTGAGGTCCAGCGCCGAGGGTCTTTTGGCGGTTCCCTCCCTGTGAGAAGCAAGGTTACAGGGAACCAGGTAGAGGGCCTTCTCGGTAGTGGCACCTGCCCTGTGGAACGCCCTCCCATCAGATGTCAAGGAAATCAACAACTATCTGACGTTTAAAAAACATCTGAAGGCAGCCCTGTTTAGGGAAGTTTTTAATGACTGATGTTTTAATGTATTTTTAATCTTTTGTTGGAAGCCGCCCAGAGTGGCTGGGGTAACCCAGCCAGATGGGCGGGGTATAAATAATAAATTATTATCACTAATTATTATTATTATTAGTATTTCAATGATTCAACTGTATACCTACTTTTGAGCCACCTATATAATGGCCGAATCTGAATAGTGCAGATGCAACACATATATAAAGGGACACGGGTGGCGCTGTGGGTTAAACCACAGAGCCTAGGACTTGCCGATCAGAAGGTCGGTGGTTTGAATTCCCACGACGGGGTGAGCTCCCGTTGTTCGGTCCCTGCTAATGCCAACCTAGCAGTTCGAAAGCACGTCAAAGTGCAAGTAGATAAATAGGTACCGCTCCGGCGGGAAGGTAAACGGTGTTTCCGTTTGCTGCTCTGATTCGCCAGAAGCGGCTTAGTCATGCTGGCCACATGTCCCGGAAGCTGTACGCCGGCTCCCTCGGCCAATAAAGCGAGATGAGCGCTGCAACCCCAGAGTCGATCACGACTGGACCTAATGGTCAGGGGTCCCTTTACACATATATAGGAACCACATTTTACAAATAGCCATAATCATTTGTGATTAGACTGGGCACTAGAATAGACAGACTTGCACCCCAACATGCCCACTGGCTGCCATATACGCTCCTCACAATGATCTCAGAGGGCCACTTGCTGTATAAATTGGTTGTGCATAAATGCCACCTTTGGGGGAGTTAATCAAAATGGCAGTGCTATCTTGGGAAGCGTTTCATCAGAGGAGCCCTACCTTAGAAGTTCGCATCTGTTTGGGTCACTCGCATCGTAAAGAGCAAACTTCAGTATCCTACCAAGGTGGAGAGGAAGCCAACACACAGCGAAGACAAGCACTAAGAAGAATACGGTTCTGGCCACTTCACGTCTCTGAAAGCAAAGAAACACCCATTGAAAATGGGGAAATGGGTCATACTTAATGAAGCTGAACATTTCAATTGGAACATGATCCCTGACCAATCTCTGCATTATGTTTCTCCTACAGACACTGGCACACTTCTGGCTTCTGGCTATGAAAAAAACAAGGGCACTGGGCAAAATATTGCATGATACTTCAAAAGAAAAGTCTGCGCATTTTGCTTTTGGGTTTTTTTTGACCGTTGCTCTTTGATCTACTTTGAATTCTTCCAACAAACAAACCAGCAAAAGAACAGCAACTACTTCCGAAACGTTTCACGATGGTGACACACTTTTTAGACATGCATCATTGTGCAACACAGTAATTCAGTTTTACTAGAAAACCAGAGGTTAAACTAACCCCTTTCCAGCCCTGGGAGGAGCGCGTGGAACGGTTGCAGGTCACGCCTACGCACTGCAGCCGACAAACTAACGTGTTGCGCCACACGGTTTGGAAAGCTGTGATTCAGACAGACTTTCTATAGTTCAAGGGCTCACCTACATAACCAAAATAGCACCAATGAAACAAGACATGCTGTTGTGGATGCTCCCCAGCCAAAAAAATGAACACGGCAGAGTGTTAACACTTGGAGTCAATTTGATCTCCCCCCTCTTTCTTTTCCCTTCCTCCTCCTGTGATGAGGCTGCATTTTAATTGTTTTAATGTTGTATTTTAATCTTGTTTTTAAGTTGTATTCATTCAACTCGTTTTTATTATTGGTTGTTAGCCGCCCTGAGCCTGGCCTTGGCTGGGGAGGGCGGGGTATAAATAATAATAATAATAATAATAATAATAATAATAATAATAATTTATTGTCAAAAGTGGACACTTAAAGTAGTTTCTATGGCTCCAAATAGCCCCACACCAGTCTATTCAATAAATAAAAATAAAATAAATAAATAGTGCGATGTGCGCTCTATGGAGTAGTTGCAGCAGTGGCCCTCCCTTCCTCCACTTTATATACAGTTGTACCTTGGAAGTCGAATGGAATCCATTCCAGAAGTCCGTTCAACTTCCAAAATGTTCAGAAACCAAGGCGCGGCTTCTGATTGGCTGCAGGAAGCTCCTGCAGCCAATCAGAAGTCCCATTGGACATTTGGGTTCCGAAGAACGTTCGCAAACCAGAACACTCACTTCCAGGTTTGTGGCGTTCGGGAGCCAAAATACCAAGGCGTTTGGGATCCAAGGTATGACTGTACTTTCCGATGGGCTGCGAACACACAGCCAGAGGCTGCACCTGTGTGGAAGCCACCTCTGCTCTTCCCTCTTCAATCCTCTCCTGGTTCTAGAAGACAGTGGTGGCACTTGGCCTTGACCTGACCTGCGTCTTCCTCCGACCCCTCCTGTGCTCCGTGCTTCAGTTCTGAAGCTTCCCTGCCTCTGACTCTTGCCTCCTGGCTGATACAGGTCCCCACAAATCACTGGACCCCTCTCCTGAGTCAAAGACTCCAACCTCCCTTCCTCTGGTGCCAGCTTCTCAGCGCCCTGCCAGTCCCTGACGCATGCCTGGCATTACTTGGTTACATGCTATTATCTCAGGAGCTCAGCCTCGCCGGCTCTAGAAACCGCCATTTTGCCTATGGAGTATATCAAGCAGAAGGCACGACTCTATGTGTGGTAGTGCGAGAGCCCCAGGAAACACAAATGCCAAACCTCTAATTCAGCCACCCAAGGCCCATATTGATTTGGCCTAGTCCAGTGGTGTCCAAACTTTTTTCAAAGAGGGCCAGATTTGATGAAGTGAAGGGCTGTGAGGGCCGATCAAAGTTGTTAACCTTTTTTTAGGATTGAAGTTGTTGAGGTTTTTTTAAAGGTTTTTTTTTTTAGGATTTTACCCCAGGAAATGAACTGCCACAGGGGCCAGAATTAAACCAACTGGCGGGCAACATTAGGCCCCCGAAACAGACTTTGGACATGCCTGGCCTAGTCAGAGCTTCTATGCCTAAGGCTACCACATAGTCACATGAGCACCCATTAGCATGACTGTGAACCTCCCTGAGACCTGTGGGTACAGGGCGGTATAAAAAATTAATAAATAAATAACAATGATGACAAGGATTCGAACCCTCCACCAGACCTATGCACGCATAACCAACCTTCTTGTACACACCGCATATGTTTGTATTCATCAACCTTGGTGGGAAACCCACTTGCAGATCCTTTTTCTGCCCTTGTGGCTCCCCCTGATATAAGTAATCCATCTCTCTGGTTTGTAATAAATTGGTATATTCTTTTAGGCCAAGTTTTAACATGCTGCCTGTTTTTTACTACTTCTTGTCTGGTAGTAAGTATAATTTGCTCAGTGGTGTGCCACAACTGTGAACTCCACACCTCAAACATGTGTTCCTGTACAGAAGAAAACAATTTTTCTACTGACTAGGAACATGACTTTACAATATAAAAGGTAAAGGGACCCCTGACCATTAGGTCGTCGTGGCCGACTCTGGGGTTGCGGCGCTCATCTCGCTTTACTGGCCAAGGGAGCCGGCGTACAGCTTCTGGGTCATGTGGCCAGCATGACTAAGCCGCTTCTGGCAAACCAGAGCAGCACACGGAAACGCCATTTACCTTCCCGCCAGAGTGGTCCCTATTTATCTACTTGCACTTTGACGCGCTTTCGAACTGCTAGGTTGGCAGGAGCAGGGACCGAGCAATGGGCGCTCACCCCGTTGCAGGGATTCGAACTGCCAACCTTCTGATCAGCAAGTCCTAGGCTCTGTGGTTTAACCCACAGCGCCACCTGCGTCCCCACTTTACAAAATATACAATGATAAAACCTTGCCACCGGGAGATTGGTAGCATGGACTATGCAGGATCAAGTGAGAGGTGTTAACTATGGTTATTGGTATTCTGGTTTGGGGGGAGACCTCTCTCTGCCTTCCTTGACCCCAAGAGGGTGTGGTATTTCATCTTCAAACTGTGGTTAGCTTAGAAATTGTGTGTCTTTTTCCCTTGTGTCCTGTGTATTCCAGGTGGCGTTCATCTAAATAATGGCAGGAGCAGAACAAGAACTGCTTGTGCAACCAGACTCCCCAACCCCTCTCCTCCTGCCACACACCCCGTAAATCTATCCTGTGGGATCCTCCAGCCCCTCCCCAAGAGCAGATTTGGGGATAGTGCCAGGTGTGTGCAGGGGGGCAGGAATCCCATTGCACAACTGAAAGCCATTCCACACATGGAATTATTTCGTTGAATACCACCCTCCACTTTTAAGGAGCAACCACCGGAAGGACTAGGCAGAGGATGCAAAAGCTATCACTGTATGTAGCAAAGGTTATGGATACCCTGGGTACAACCTGGTGATTGATGCTATACTTTTAAAATGTCCCAGTGAAGATGCCAAAGCCATAGCTTCTCCTGTCCCATTTCCCCACACTGTCCACCATCTGCATCTTTACCGAAACCCTGGAAACAAAGCCTGTTTGCTCCTATCAACCTGCTTGTTATCATTCAACGAGGCAGATGAAGACCGCACTTTAGCTTGCTTGAGTGCTACAAAAAGCATCGAGAGAAAACTTTCCTGGGAAAGTTATTTTCATCAAAATAGGATGTACACAATGTCAGGGAGATAGGCCAGTGTGTCTGGCTGTTAACCAGAAGGTTGCTGGTTCGAGGCCACCCAGCGACAGCATCTAGAGAAAAATTTCCTGGGGAAGAAATTTTCGTCAAAATAGGATGTACACAATGTCAGGGAGATAGGCCAGTGTGTCTGGCTGTTAACCAGAAGGTTCTGGTTCGAGGCCACCCAGCGACGGCATCTAGAGAAAAATTTCCTGGGGAAGAAATTTTCGTCAAAATAGGATGTACACAATGTCAGGGAGATAGGCCAGTGTGTCTGGCTGTTAACCAGAAGGTTGCTGATTCGAGGCCACCCAGCGACGGCTGTAGGCAGGATTCTTGCATCGCAGGGGGGTTGGACTAGATGCCCCTTGGTGCCCCTTCCAACTCTACAATTATATGATTCTGTATGATCTTTACCTGTTTTAAGTGGTCGTTTAAAGCGATCTGCATCCCACTCTTCTTCCTGAGCATCTCGCAGGTCATCAAAGTGTAGAAAAGGCCCGTGGTTGCCAACGGCAAGCAGAAATAAAAGCTGAAGAGCCACCAGTCTTTAGCGTCCTTGTAAAGCTAGGAGGAGGAGGGAATGAAAAAAATAAGTTTGCTTTATATTTTTTAATTATTTTTTTCTGTTTTACATTTCAGAATATTCATTTAAACAACCTTAAAATATCAGTGACTTCCCTTCTTCTCTTTCCATAGTTGATTTTGCATACCATAAATCCCTGCATATTTTACATAAACCAAACCATCCAGTATTCCATTATTACACCCCATTAAATCTTATTTACACTGTTGAATTTAGCTTAATGCTGCCATCGTTTTCAAGTGTACACAATTCCCCCCCATATATTCAATAAACATTTTCCAATCTTCCTTAAACGCCTGCTCTTCTTGTTTTCTTATTCTATATGTTAAATCTGCAAGCTGTAAATATTCCATCAATTTAAGTTGCCATTATTTACAATAACTTTGCTTTATAATGGCAGTCAAGGACACATGCATGTCCACGATGTACAGAGTATCACACGCCACACCTAACAGACTGGCATGTTCAGAGTACCTTCATTAAGAAATGGGCCCACTGGAGTCTCATAAGAATATGCCCTTGTGGGGGATGCTGCCTCGGAGTCCCACAGCAGGCAGGTTGGCCGGAAGAACTGGTGCCCAGGAGAAAAGCAGCACCCCACCTGACATGGGAGTCCTACTCCATCACCACTCGGAGGACCACAAATTCTCCATCCTTGCCGCACAGGTGAGGAAAAATGAAGGGACTCAATGCACTCACTTGCCCCATGCCTTCCTCTCTGCTCTGAGGGACGTGGGAGCCCCAGCTGAACTATACTCACAAGGAAGGAGGAGCCAGTAACCTTCCTTCCTTGGCTAATCTCGCCTGCTTTTCTTGCCAACTGCTAGGGGAGATTAGCTGTGTGAGAGATAAACAATGGAGGGGGGGGGAGGAGCTCTTTCTTCTCTAGAAGGGACGAATATGATGGGAAAGGAGACTGCACTGGCTGCCAAATCAGCTTCCGGGCCCAATTCAAAGTGCTGGTTTTGACCTATAAAGCCTTTAACGGCTCAGGACTGCAATTCCTCAAGGACTGCCTCTCCCCATATAAACCACCCTGGACTCTGTGTTCATCCTCTGAGGCCCTTCTTCGTGTGCCTCCTCCATGTGAGATCCAGAGGGTGGCAATACAACAATAGGGCCTTTTCTGTAGTGGTTCCTCGCTTGTGGAATACTCTCTCCAGGGAGGTTCGTCTGGTGCCTTCACTTTTAGGCAAAAATGTTGGTCTTCACCCAGGCCTTTGGCTGATTAACATCCCACAGCCGTTTAAATGTGTCTGTAGGAAGGTTTGGTTCCTGTTTGTTTTTAATTATTTACTGTGTTTTATCTTGTATTTTATTCTGTGAACTGCTCTGAGATCTTTTGATGAAGGGGGGTATGTAAATTTAATAATAAAATAAAAAGGTCGAGGTTAGTTAGTGAGCACTTGACACTCATACCAGCTGGGTCCACGTATCAAGACTAAGGCTGGATCTAGACGCATCAAAGAAGCGTTTCGGTTAAACACATTGTAAACTCATACAGGGAAATCCGGTTGGGAAAGATGAGACTCCACAGCGCCACCTGGTGTCACGGTGTTATATCGCATATACAATGCATATACAATGCTTTTTCTTTACCAATCTAGCTGAATCCTAAGTGTTATATAGCTCTTCCTGACAACTGAGAGGGAAAATAACTTGTAAAACACACAGTGGATTGTAATCAATGAACTTTTACTCAAAAGTAGGCCTGCTGAAATTAATGTCCATGACTAAGACCCATTCACTTCCATGGGCCTAGTCTGAACGAAGGTTAGTTGAATGCAACCCTGTTAAGTCAAGACACAGGTTTTTTGTGAGTCTTGTGTTTACCATTGCTCTTTGTCTGCAAGTACACACAGGTGCATCATTTGTACCCTCCTCAGATGTGTATTTCTGAGACAGGCAGGGTATGACTTTATTAAATAAACACATCTCTTAACGCGGAAGCAGCTGGCTCACGAGAGAACACCGTACCTGCATGAAAGAAGTTTCCTGGCGGGGATTAAGTAGACACACTTTAAGTTTCTGGCCGTGGTATGGGAGGGTAATCAAATCAAAGCCTAAAGCCTCGGGGACAGCTAAAACAAGAGACACGGCCCAGATCAGGACGATTTCGACCGCCGTCCACATTGGGACTCCAATTCCCTTGATACGGCTCCACGAAGCGACTGCCCGATACCTAAATGGAAGAAAGAGGTCTGATTAGATCAGATCATACACTATGCTGGGACTAAAAGCCCGTCTCTCCCCCCCCCCCCAGTCCTGCTGATGTGAACTTAAGCATAAGTGGTGACTATTTAGGCCCTATTTCTGTCCCAAGTACAGTTTAAGGAAGATTGGAAACGCCTGCAGCACGGAAGCTGAAAGCATGACATGTTGGGAAATAAGCAATAACAGCAGCTCCTGCCTCCATCTGAATCTGGTCAGCAGATAGCTCACGAGGAGACCTTCTCCAGAGTCGGAAGAGGATATCTTCCATTGAAATATACTCAGAGTCGAGTGTGGATTTCATGCTCTTTATTCAGCTCATAGTAGTGAGGAATGAAAGTTCTCCCAAAATATCTGCTTTATATACATTATTTACACAATGGGCTGCACGTGATTGGCTAATTCTGGGATTCTCCTGTAGGCCAATCAGGTTGCGGATTCACTTCCACCTGGAGCTGGACTGGGTGGCTCCTGCGGACCAATCATACTGCTGCATTGCTCTAGGACCAATCATACTGCTGCATTCTGGACCCTATTGTTCCATGACCAATCAGACTGCTGCATTGTGAATCCTATTGTTGTAGGACCAATCAGACTGCTGCCTTTTGGATCCTATTCAACTCAGTACATAACAGCCGTGGTTCCTGGCACACGCCCTACGGGGGGGGGCATTGGATTTTGAAGGGGGGCAATTCGACAATGAGTTATTAACAGTGAATGGCCTTTTAGGCTTCCTCCATGTGAATAGGAGTTCACTTTTGGAATAAGAAGAATTATATGTCACGGGCATCAGGATTTTAGAGAGGCTTAGGTGGTGCATGGCCCAAAAAAGGTTGGGAACCACTGCTCTACGGGCTCCAGAGAGGTTCTCCTTGCAAGCTAGAGGGGCAAGTGGGGATTTGCTGAGGCTTTTCAGCCCCCCCAGCTAACAGCTGGCATGCAGGAAAGCCATGCCTCAGCTGAGCAAGCGCCTACACTACTTCAGCTCATAGGAGCCAGAGAGACGAGGGTGGGGTGTGTGTGTGTAGTTTTGTTAAGCTGCTCAGCTGCAGCGAGGTAGCTTCTCTGCACCTCAGCGGAGCAACCTCAATAGGCCTCTGGCTGGCGAGGAGTCACTCCCCACCCCACAAGCCTGAAGAGGTCCTCTTTGGGCTCTGTGGTCTTCTGGGGGAGGTATGTTCCAGCACACTTTTCTCTAGAAAAAAATATATTGCCCATACCCATCTGTTCCTTTAAGTATCTCTTCTCTAACATGCAACAGAATTATTTTTTTCCTGGATCTACTATTTAAAAAGGGACGCGGGTGGCGCTGTGGGTTAAACAACAGAGCCTAGGACTTGCCGATCAGAAGGTCGTTCGGTTTGAATCCCCGTGACGGGGTGATCTCCCGTGGCTTGGTCCCTGCTCCTGCCAACCTAGCAGTTCAAAAGCACGTCAAAGTGCAAGTAGATAAATAGGTACCGCTCCGGCGGGAAGGTAAACGGCGTTTCCGTGTGCTGCTCTGGTTCGCCAGAAGTGGCTTAGTCATGCTGGCCACATGACCCGGAAGCTGTACGCTGGCTCCCTCGGCCAATAAAGCGAGATGAGCGCCACAACCCCAGAGTCGGTCACGACTGGACCTAATGGTCAGGGGTCCCTTTACCTTTACCTTACTATTTAAATTTATACCAAATGTGCACACTGGGTAAAAATAGAATGAAGATCTTATTTCTTACCTATCAATACTGAGAGCACATAAACTTAACACAGTGATGCCCAATGATGTCTTTTGAATGAAGGGGACCAGTTTACACACAGCAGCCCCAAAAGGCCAGTTTTCCGCATGGAGCTGCGAAGAGTGAACAAACAGCTAAGGGTTAACAATTCTATATCAATCACAATTTGTGCCTCTATGCAGCTATATCTGCAACCCCCCACCAGCGATTTAGAACCTTAAGAGTAGAACATATGTTAAGAGAATCAAATGGAAATATGTCCTTACAGCGAATACTGAACTATTACTATAGTCAGGTAGCAGGTATAATGCTGCAGCCTAAGCTAAACTCTGGCACCTGGAAACCAGACCAAATAATAAAGCTGATAGAACATGCTCAGGAAAATTGAAATGAAACATCGAACGCACGGATCGGGCCTAATCCAGGAAAAATCAATCACATGGAAATCAACAGAACTTAAGCTAGTAATGAATAAAGTCTGGCTTGTATAACTTCAATTGGCCAGAGATATATGTGTGGTGAAAAAGTGGGAAGTGATCCTTTTTGAAAGACATGTATCAAATCTATAAGTTTCACTTTTGTAGTAAGTTAAGTTGTCGATGCAATCCTAATGCATTATTTTTTCCACCATACATATGAGGTCCTTATCTGACTGAGTAAACATGTACAGTGGTACCTCGGGTTACATACGCTTCAAGTTACAGACTCCGCTAACCCAGAAATAATACCTCGGGTTAAGAACTTTGCTTCAGGATGAGAACAGAAATCCTATTCCGGCGGTGCAGCAGCAGCAGGAGGCCCCATTAGCTAAAGTGGTGCTTCAGGTTAAGAACAGTTTCAGGTTAAGAACGGACCTCCGGAACAAATTAAGTACTTAACCCGAGGTACCACTGTACTGCCCTATTCCACTGATTTTTAATATAACTTAACAATGATTAACCAATCCTATGTTTGGTTCATTCCAATCATGTATGCCTGGCCTAAGCAAGGGAAGCAATATTAAAAAGGACTATTTTATTAACTGGAAGTAATAGCTATCAACAACCATTAGGACGATGCTCTGTGCTTCAGACACTGAACCTCATCAATAGGAAAATAAAATGTATGTATGCATGTTACTTTGAACACCCAGGATACAAAAGTGTTGGATGAATGAATGAATGGCTAGATAGACAGGTAAGGGCTGTCAACCACTGGCATCATTAAATTGATTAATAACCTACCCATTAGGTTAAAAAAAAATATCATGAAACCAAAATGCCAATATAAATGCCTTTTTGAGATGTTGATGCAAACGTGAGACACCTTAAAAGTTATTAAACAAAGACTACCACTCATTGTTGGGTGGAAAGGCTGCCTTTGATATTTTGATTCCCATGTCGTAATTCATGTCAGGTTCATGCCAGGACCAAAATTTCAAAAATGCAGCAAGCGCTTTAAAGCTCAGCTCCCTTATTAAAACTGGCCCTCACTGCTTAATGACTTCATTAAAACTTTAGTTGATTTAATAAAGCTTGCAGCCTGGATTTAAAAGGAAAAAAATGTAGATGAATGCATATTTAATCTGATGAGAAGAGGCGATGGAGGTATTCAAAAGCAATAATTTGTTTCATGCAGTGGGGCGCATGAAAAACTGAAGTGGTAAGACAAATACTGTATCTCTGATTTGAAGGCAAGATTTGAGCCTCCCACCCACACAGCATAACTAGGAATTGAATCAGTCCCCAGTAAGAGGACTATGGCTTTATCTGCCTGGGTGATAAGATAGAGACATGATTCATGAATGCTCTAGAGCTCAGAGGGGTTTGCAGATCCTCCAGACTCAAATTTCATGGTTTGAGTGAGCCAAGCAAGTTAAACAAGTTAGAGGTTTGTCCATATTTATTTCGTTGCCATGACTTTAAAACAGAAATCACAACTTTTAGGACTCGGCTTGTGGATACTGTCACAGATACTCCCCAAAGCGTACTAACAACCTGGATTTCTCAAACCCAAGTCAAATTGTTGGGGAGAGAGAGTAGGGTGTGGGCAGCAACAGCAACTAGAACCAGTTGACCATTACAGTGGTACCTTGGGTTACATACGCTTCAGGTTACATACGCTTCAGGTTACAGACTCCGCTACCCCAGAAATAGTGCTTCAGGTTAAGAACTTTGCTTCAGGATGAGAACAGAAATTGTGCTCCGGCGGTGCGGCGGCAGCAGGAGGCCCCATTAGCTAAAGTGGTGCTTCAGGTTAAGAACAGTTTCAGGTTAAGTACGGACCTCTGGAACGAATTAAGTACTTAACCCGAGGTACCACTGTACAGACTGGAAGAGCAAAATGGATGGATCTTCACAGCTTATCATCTTGGCATTTCCTGGCAAGATAATATCAGCAGTATGGAATGTGCAGACCTACCAAGTCCCTTGGTTTTTCCCCAGAGAGAGATGGCTGCAGTGATTTGGGTATGTATACAAACTGCAAGAGGGATTTACTCTCGATATGGTGATATCGTCAATGCCAATAATCCTAGAGGTCACTCAGTATTTTAATACAAGGCTCGCTTTTCAACAGACCTGCAGCTTCTCTTATATTGCTCCCAGGAATGTAAAAAAATATTCTGGTTACATAGCCAGACTTTCAGTAATGTCTAAAAACCTTATAGCCATGTGGTAGAGCTTTGTGGCACGCTTACATGATAGCCTTCGGAAAGCCTATTTTGTGCACTCATTACAAAGATGCAAGGGAGTTCGAGCGCATGGCTATATAGTGGTAACTCGGGTTACAGACACTTCAGGTTACAGATGCTTCAGGTTACAGACTCCGCTAACCCAGAAGTAGTACCTCGGATTAAGAACTTTGCTTCAGGATGAGAACAGAAATCGTGCTCTGGCGGTGTGGTGGCAGCAGGAGGCCTCATTAGCTAAAGTGGTGCTTCAGGTTAAGAACAGTTTCAGGTTAAGTACGGACCTCCAGAACAAATTAAGGTACCACTGTAATGTTTTGTACATGTCTGGGAGTGACATGGGAACAATCGTACAGAAGGCTGCGGCCACGTTGCCCAAGTATATGTAAAGGCATCCAGACACATTTCCAAATGTAATTTGGATGCCAGCCAAAACCTTCTCATTTAATCTACAAATGTGACACCTTGCAGTGGGTCTGGCTCATCCTGTTTGGCACCCTTCATCCGCCCGAAGAAATGTAACCACATGACTCCAAGCCATCCAAGGAGCTTACAAGTCCATCATCTCATGAAGGCAGATGGTTGATAACAGGTACTTAGATCTAGCTCTTGCAGCATGGGAGCTGTCGCTGCAAAACTCGGAATACTATGATTTATGCAAATCAAATCCAGAGAAGAAGAAGAAATTACATAACTAATTACATAACGCAACCACTTTACTAAGATTCTCGGTTACTGCAACAATCAAACCAGTCAGCCTAGAATTGTTTCATAGAACTTGTCCTGGAGGAAAAAAAAGATCTGATTATTCACAGTCACATTGGCTGCGAACAACTGCACCTTCCTAGGAAAAACTGCCTTACACTATAATCTGAAATGCACGGCAACTGTTTGGTCATGTTAAAATCAATGTTAAGAGAGGCATGATGAAAATTATTTGAAGCCCAAGAAAGATGTTAAATTATTTTTGTATGCCACAACGGCCGCCCGAATATTACTTGCTAAAAATTGGAAAACACAAGAATTGCCAACAGTGGAAGATTGGCAGATGAAGATGATGGACTTTTTGGAGCTAGCTGATCTGACTGGAAGAATCCGTGACCAGAAAGGAGTTTCAAGAGGACTGGAGGAAATTTAAGGACTATTTGAATCAATACTGTAATATAAAAAAATTGAAATTACTTGAAAGAAACAAATAGGCCTAGGGTTAAATGAAGTTATAATTAAATAAATGGGATTTAGAATATTAAGAAATGTGAATAAGATGGACTATAATTGGAAACTGTTTTAGTTCAATAAAGATATTGGAACGCTGTTACTTTCAACTACAAGGAAACTCAGAAGGGAGGGACTAGAGGAAGTCAACCAAGATGTTTAAAAGGTTGGATTTGTAAAGAATTAAGTTAGTTGTTATTGTTTATCTGTTTATTGTTCCTTTTTTTTCTTTCGTTCACTCATGTATTTTTCTTTTCTTTTTTCTGTTTTTGTGTGTTATTCTGCTTTGTGGTTTATGTTATTATTGTGGAAAATCTAATAATTTTTTATTTTTTAAAAAAAGAAAATTATTTCAAGCTGGAAAAGGAGCCAGGCACTGAAACTTGGCAAATCTTAGAGAGGATAGGATAGAGAAGAAGCTTGGCAGCAGTGAAACAGAAGAAAGGACGAGGCTAAGGCAGTGTTAGAAATACTGTGCTGAAGATACAGAACTTGGGAAGAAGAAGGAAGGGTTTTGATGGACACAGAGAAGTGGGAAGCTGCTAAAAGGCAAAGGGCAAAAAGCATGGAGACAGGAGTGGGAGAAGGAGACAGAAGGGGCTGATAAAAGATAAGCTTGTGTGGAGTGATATGCAGATAAGGGATACAGAAAGATTTAAGAGCACTGGATAATAACCATGAAGCCACTGCAAACAAGCATAGCTTCACACTTTATGTAGCTGCAAAGACATGATTTCCAACCTAACAGGGAGACATAAGAAATTCAGCCTGGAATAAACTTTGATTCCTGATAGATGTGCTTTGAAAAACATAGGCTTCACACACGCTAACTATCCTGTTTGAATCAATTTTGTGTGTATACCTTTCAAAGCTGTGAAGTGGTCATTTAAAGAGATATTGCTGAGGTTTGATGTATATCATGAATAAAAGGTTGAATTTAGCAAATCGGTTCAGAACTGGTCAGAGAGGGTAACAGGAATGGTCTACACACACTGCAATACTCTACCATATTCTGAAATAGGGATGCCCAGAAGTTATTATAATGAGTACAGTGGTACCTTGGGTTAAGTACTTAATTCTTTCCGGAGGTCCGTTCTTAACCTGAAACTGTTCTTAACCTGAAGCACCAATTTAGCTAATGGGGCCTCCCGCTGCTGCCGTGCCGCCGTAGCACAATTTCTGTTCTCATCCTGAAGCAAAGTTCTTAACCCAAGGTACTATTTCTGGGTTAGCGGAGTCTGTAACCTGAAGCATATGTAACCTGAAGTGTATGTAACCCGAGGTACCACTGTAAAAAGAAAGGGGTGTGTGTGAATCTATTCCGAGTCTCCCCAAGATAACTGATTAAATTAATACAGAGGTCTCAGCTGAAAGCACTCATGATAATCTCAGATGCGGATCGGTCTGTGAATGAAGACTGGAGGGCAACATCAAAAAGAAGCAGACTCATAAAAACTCACGGAAATTCAATTAGCTTTCGCCAATAGAAGGGATGATGGGAGTTGTAGTCTAACAGCCCCTGAAGGGTCACTGGTTCCCCATTCCTATTGTATGCTGCAGAAGAGGGGATGTAAACCTCAGGGCCCCCCCTCTATCCAGCCTGGGATTATTCCCAGTCTCTGCTCCTTCTCCAAGGCCATGTCTCTCGTTGGCTCTGCGCTGCCTGAGTTAAGTGATGGCCATCCAATCTCTGCTTAAAACCCTCCAATGAAGGAGAGTCCACCATATTCCAAGGAAGTCCACTCCAATGTCTAGCAGCTTACACCATCAGAAAGTTCTTCCTGATGTTCAGTCGGAATCTCCTTTCTTGTAATGTTTGTTCCGTCTGTCCACTTCTGCCTCTGTCTCTCCCTGCCCAACACTAATATGTGGCCCTTGGGAAATTGTCTATAAGGGAACCCCTGGGCTTAAATAATAATAATAATAAAAAAAGGAATTCCCATCTCCGGTGTAGAAATATGTTAAAAATTATCACCACTTTGCAATAATACCGAAAATGGGTTTACCAGTTGCAGCGTGATAGAAATGGTAATCTGTATTTGATCTCTACTCCTCCCAAACGTCATTCAGGAGAAACACAAAAGCATTTTGTGGCACTTTCCTCCAATTCTGTCAATGTCTGACTATACATTTACTTACTGTACTAAAAAAATACAGTTGTACCTTGGTTGTCGAACACTTTGGTAGCCCTACATTTCAGCTCCTGAACGATGGAAACCTGGAAGTGAGTGTTCTGACCGAACGTCCAATGGCGCTTCCACGGCTTCTGATTGGCTGCAGGAGCTTCCTACAGCCAATCAGAAGCCATGCTTTGGCTTCCGAACGTTCTGGAAGTTGTAAGACTTCCAGAATGGGTACGACTGTAAAAATGTTGCACTGAATGGAATGTGGAGCACCCTAGTTGGTGTAAAGTGTTGCTGACACCCCAGAAGTCAAAGGATGCTAGGTTACTTGAGACGGATGCTATGGCAGCAGATGGCCTGCACCAGCAGGGGGTTGGACTAGATGATCCTCGAGGTTCCTTTCAACCCCACGACTCTGTTCTATGAGAAGTTCTTTCTTGCTCTCTCAATGTGGCAGGTCCCCTCTCCTTAGTCACTGCCCTAGAAAAGTGCATGAACGGATGAGGACGCTGCTTTTCTGAGAGCTCTGAATGAGCTTTGCAGCGATGGAAGCCAAGGGGGGTGGAATTCGTGAGCAAAGCAATTCTGAGCTCTTGCTGCTTTTGTACAGGAAATTCAACATGCCGCCGGTGTTGCAGTGGAGTCAAACAGATCTGCATAGATCTGTGACAATGGGAGCGTTCGTTTTTATTTGACAAACAACACTAAGCATCAGCTAGCAAGCGAAACGAACTTGATTTCTGGGAATTCAACAACTGCAAAATAAACTACAAGGGCAACTACTGAAATAGTTTCAGGATTGGTTTAGGAAATAGGATGCTGTTGTACAGGAAGCCCCCATTAAGGCTTTTTTGGGTGTGCATTAAACCTCTGTCAAATGTGGGAAGGGCTGGGAGCAGGAACAAAACTGGCAAGTTTTGAATTGTGGCTGGGATGGTCACTGTGGTCAGTGACACTTCCTTTGCACACATACTGAGGATCTGTTCTATCCCAGCTAGACATGAGTCAACCAAACTGTCCACTGCCACTAGCTGAGAATGGGATGGACTTCGGAAGGAAATGGCCAAAGAGTTGTTGGTCAAGGAACGTGATTAGTATCATGGTGGCTCCCAATGCTTCCCAATGCTTCCCAATGCTATGGGGCAATGATGGGCCAGGCCAATGGTCAGTGCATCAGCGTCATATATCCTACTATCAGCCAAACGGAACCTCAATGGGACATCATAAAAAGATTGATAAAACGCAACTTCCACAAACCAGGATTGCCCAAATGTAGCTCTCTCCCTTGCCAAACTTGTCAAAATTGTGGAGGCCATAAGTGACTCAAGCAAGTGAGCTAAGCCACATGCCTCAAGGCTTGCTGCCTCTCCCCAAGACCCCAGCCGGGGCCCTAGCATGAAGCTGACCCCTGCCCAATTATTTATATTCAAATATCTTCAAATACTTGGTATTAACAAGGGCATTCCAGTCTCAGCAGATCACCTTCATTGCCTGGGGTATCAGATAAGGCTGTGTATATCTCTAACACCATACCTACTCAGAAGTAAGTTTAACAAAATGCAATGGGGCTTAAAGGAAATGGTAAAGGGACCCCTGACCATTAGGTCCAGTCGTGGCCGACTCTGGGGTTGCGGCACTCATCTCGCTTTATTGGCCAAGGCAGCCGGGGTACAGCTTCCGGGTCATGTGGCCAGCATGACTAAGCCGCTTCTGGCGAAACAGAGCACCGCACGGAAACACCGTTTACCTTCCCACCGGAGCGGTACCTATTGATCTACTTGCACTTTGACGTGCTTTCAAACTGCTAGGTTGGCAGGAGCAGGGACCGAGCAACGGGAGCTCACACCGTTGCGGGGATTCGAACCACCAACCTTCTGATTGGCAATCCGTAGGCTCTGAGGTTTAACCGACAGTGCCACCCGCGTCCCACAATGGGGCTTACTCTAGAATAAATGGGATTAAGACTGCTGTCTAAACTCCAGGGGAATTTGAGTTTTTGAGACAATATCCAGTGATATTTCCATCTTTCATGAATTTGTCTACTTTTTAAAATTTAAGGCTCTTAACATTATCCTCTGCCCTGTAATAAATCCTCAATATGAATATTTGTGTTGTTCAATATCACAGCAGAAAGTTCCTCAGTTCTGTTTTGCATAGTGTGAAATACAGTACAATGTGAATGAAATCCAACCAGAGTTAAAGCACTCTTTAAGACCCAGTGATTACAAAGAATTATACACTCACCTATCTCCCGGCTGAGTTTCTCATAGAAAAGTCAAAGAGGGTGTGAAAAGTGAATGTTTCTGCACACCTCATGAAGCGCACCCCTGTTCTCATGACAATTCATGCCAGCGCCCATTTACTCAAAGGTAAGCCCTACTGAGTTTAATGGGACTTACACCAAAGAAAGTGTGCACAGGATTGCAGCCCAAGACAAGCAGTTGTTACCAAGACTCAGAAACCAGGTTTCAACAGAAGGGTTCAGACCTAGAACCTCTGAAGAGATGATAAAGTAGATAATGCCTCTGACCATGTGCAGAGTTCCTTTCTTTCACTACTAAGTGCTGTCAACCCCAACATATCTGTTATTAGACAAAAGAGTTTCTAGGGCAGAGTGTATAACCCTTTGAGTGCTCTTGAGTAGCACCTCTTACTGAAAAAAAACACTTTTTTCTACTCATTTTTGTTTTTTAAAAATTAATACTGTTTTTATTTATTTTCATGGCACAGAAGATAAATTTTGACAAATCAGTTGTTCGAAAACCCCCACAAATGGCTATTTACTCATTTTAATTTTGAGCAAATTGCAACCCTTAGTAGCCATGTAGTTTCTTTTTAGAGCTTAAACATTTTACGACCGAGACTGTTTAGAAGACTTAAGCTGCAATTCTGGGATGTAAGCCTCAGTGAATACGGTGGAACTTTATTCAGAATAAGCATGTAGAAGACTGCACTGTTAATTCTACTTAAACCGCTCCTCTATTTTAATGGATGCAAGGATCCCGTGCGTAAACTCCACAATTCTCCTTCCAAGAAGCTCTGCCCTTTCAACGGCAAGCATGCATGGGTCAACCACCATTAATGAGCAAGGCCTGTGATGTACTCTGCACATCCTCAGAGGCCACCCCTTTATTACCACCCGAGTCCCTCAAACTTAGATTACAGAGCGATTTCAAATTAAAGCCCAGCATCCTCAAAAGGAATCAACAACTTTTTTATGATTGCTAATTTCTGGTAGTGATCTTATTAATGTCCTTTGCATAAATGAAGCTACATACAGAGAGAGGGGTGATGGTTAGAAGAGAGAAGCCTGTGTGGGAGACAGGCAAGAGTGGGCTTTTCTGAGGATGTGAGGCTAAGAGGAAAATGTCCCTGGTTGGGCCAGGCAGACTCACATCTTTGTATGTGGATTGAAGAGTAGAGTATAAATAGAATACAGGGAGAGGGAGATAGATCTATCTACTGTATCCTCTTTTTCTTTTTTCTTTCCTGTACCACCTTAGAGAAGTGTGCATGCACACGAAAGCTCATAGTTGGTCTCTAAGGTGCTACTGGAACGATTTTTTCCCTTTTTTTCTTTGCTTCCCTCTTCTTTCTATTTCTTACTTTTTCTGACTTCATTTGTTCTAGACAGTGCTTTTTTCTGGGGGCATGCAGGTGTACGCATACCCCTAAACATTTTGTGAAACTTTGTACTTTTGTCCATTTACTGTACAGTGGTACCTTGGGTTAAGTACTTAATTCTTTCCCGAGGTCCGTTCTTAACCTGAAACTGTTCTTAACCTGAAGCACCGTTTTAGCTAATGGGACCTCCTGCTGCCGCCGCGCTGCCGAAGCATGATTTCTGTTCTCAACCTGAAGCAAAGTTCTGAACCTGAAGCACTATTTCTGGGTTAGCGGAGTCTGTAACCTGAAGCGTATGTAACCAGAAGCGTATATAACCCGAGGTGCCACTGTATTTATTTTTCCCAATTTGAACTATAAAATGGTGGTTTTCTTGAGTCAAAATGAGAGTACCCCTAAACATTTTTTTTAGGGGGGGGAAGCACTGGTTCTAGATATAATTCTATTGTCTCCTTAAAACTTTAATAAAAATTTCGGGGGGCGAGGGGAGAGAGAAAGGAAACAAGAAGACGTCGCCCGAGTCCCCCTGCTTAGGTCTGCCGCTTCACTGCTCCCACGCCACCAACCGCGCGCCTTGCTGTCTGCTGCCGCTTACCTTGTACAAATTGATGGGGATGTCGATGATGATGAGCAGCAGATCTCCCAGCGCCAGGCTGGCGATGAGGATGTTGGGGCCGTTCCTCATGCATTTGTTCTTGTAGATGATCCGCAGCAGCGTGGAGTTGCCGATGATGCCCAGCACGAAGACGGCGCAAGCCACCACCGTGTTGACATACTTGAACGCCTCGGCGATGTCCGTCTTCCTGGCGCACGGCGGGTACGACCCACGGTCACCCTTCCCGGGCGCCACCGCCTTGGAGAGGTTGGAGAAGCCGGTG
This sequence comes from Podarcis cretensis, assembly GCF_951804945.1. Lineage (NCBI taxonomy): Eukaryota > Metazoa > Chordata > Lepidosauria > Squamata > Lacertidae > Podarcis > Podarcis cretensis. The sequence continues at coordinate 86,567,586 of NC_137173.1, forward strand.
TCCTCTTCCTCCAGCTGCTCTCCGGCGGCGATCGGGGCGACGCTGCTCTTCCCGGCGCCAGCGGCGGGGCTGCTGCGCCCGTCCTCCCCCTCGAGGCGCGCCGGAGAGGCGCTGCTGGGCTCCAGCGCTGCGCCGTAGCGGAGCAAGAAGAGCGCCAGGACCCACAGCTCCCAGGCGCTGCGCCTACCCATGACCGCTGCCGGAGGAGACTGGTGCGCACGCCGCCGCCTTGGGTCTAAAAGGACGGGAGAGAGAGAGAAAGCCTCCGGATACGGGATCAGCAAGCCCGCCAGGTGGCAGCGCCCGCCGGATCCCCGTGGCGGCCAATCCCAGGCAGCCCCAAACACGTGCGCCCACCCTGAGCGCGCCAGGCGGCGAAGCAACCCGGCCGTCTGCTGAGCGCAGGGCTGTGCGCCGTCGGGAAACCCAGGGAGAAGTGGGAGGGGAAAAGGAGAAGAGGAAAACACACACACACACACACGCCCCCGAGCCAAGCCAGCCTTCTTTGTGGGGTAAAAACCCTGCCAAGCCTCTTTACACTATCTTTACGCTCCACTTTGATCTTTTCCCGGGCGCACAGCCAGGTTAGGTGCAAAAGAAAACAGCGAGCTGCGCAAAAGCGAGGGTCTTTGCTGCTCCCACTGAACTAATCGCTCCAATTTTAATATCAAAGGGGGGGGGTCTAAACTCAAGAGTGAACCAGGACGTCATGGGCATAGCCAGGATTTATGTTGGTGGCGGGCAGGACACCCACCTCCCATCATCCTCTGCCTGGCTCTGGCTAGCAGATTCAGAAGGAAATGTCTCAACAAGAGTTGTTTAAAATTACTTTCTTTTGCTCCCCCCCCCAATGCTCAGAAACATCTATCAAAATATTTGTACAATTTCTACTTTTAGTTAAGTATTTTTATTTATTTAATTGAATGACCGCCGGCTATACCCATGAACAATGGGCGCAGTTTCTGGGAAATCTCTGCCAACAATATTTGTTAAAGGGAAATATCACAAGACACTCAAACATTGGGAATATAATATTTTGGTTAAGGTATAGGTAGTGGGTTGATTCACAGCACGTGATCTTATTAACATGCCTATTCCCACTGAGCTCAACGGGACTCATTCCTTAGCAAATGTGCAGATAGGATTGTGGCCCACTCAGGGCAAACAGTGTGATGGGTTATTTGTTAACATATGTCCGCTCAGGAGTGACTTGCACTTAAATTCCTCCTTTCCCATCACATAGTCACATCCCCATACCTGTTTGCATGTGGGTGTATCTAACTACTGCTCTTTCTTGGGCAAATTTATGAGACACTCAAGATGGCTCACAAAAAGGATCCCATAACCAGTAAAAGTATGAAAACCCCAAGTAAAAATAAATCAGAACTGTTTTTACTATGGGGCAAGACCCTTGACTGCACTATTTAAAACATGTTTACGGGGATGTTCCTGAATTACTTCACCTTGACTTGAAACACATTATGCAGAATCAAATCAAGTCCTATTTCATTCGGCGAAATAAATTCCAAGTAAGATTTCATTGAAATCAAAGGGACTCCTTAAAAAACGCACGTTTTTAATAAGAATCAATTAAAAAGAGACATTCTTTGATTTTCTAGTAAAAGCTTGTGTTCATTCTAAACCAACTTGAAATAGATCTTTACCTTGTAAATTGTCCAAGCAGAAGAGTCCTTGATTTAGTTCCTACTGCTGGTAGAAAACCCTTTCTTGCTTGAGATAGTTTGTCTGCCCACTGCTTGTCTGGTGTCTACAGTGTACAGGGTTTTGATAATGGAGCATTCTGAAGGCAGTCTCCCCGGTTTATTTATTTTTTAAAACCCACTTGTGTCTTTCCCATCAGTCACTGCTAAACTCCACCCATTCCTTCCACCAGACCAGCAGCCTTTCCCGCTTGTCAGCTCTAAAGGCCTGGAGAACGTCAGCCCAAAGTTTCCTGTTAGCTGAGACATGTCACAATGCCCTTCCATGGAAATCTGAAACATGGGGAAGGGGAAAGCGAGAGACAGAGAGAATCTTCTGGCTGTAAGATTTAACATCCTTATGAAAAAAAAATTAAAAAATTGAGAGCCAGGATGGTGTTGTGATTAGAAGGTCCTCTGACTAGGATTAGGGAGACGAAGTTTCAAATCCCAATTTAGCCATGAAGCTCACTGAGTGATCTAGTTGGAAGGAACCCAAGGGGCATCTAGTCCAACCCCTGCAATGCAGGTATCTCATCCATTTCCTCTTACTTCATAGACTTCTTGTGAGGTTAAAACGGGGGCAGCCAAGGTGTTGCCCTCCTGACGCTTTTGGACTGCAACTCCCAGAAACAATGCCTGGCTCAAGGTCATCCAGTGAGTTTGGTAGCTAAGTGGCCTCCTTGGATCAGTACACCACACTGCCTCTCATAGGTGGTGAGTGGGTTAGGCTGTACACCCCGCTTACTCTCCATTGGCAGCTGGGGATTTGGTCCTGAGGTCTCTAGCTGTCGATCCCTGCTATAAATCATATTAGCGTACAGTGGTACCTGGGGTTACAGACGCTTCAGGTTACATACGCTTCAGGTTACAGACTCCGCTAACCCAGAAATAGTGCTTCAGGTTAAGAACTTTGCTTCAGGATGAGAACAGAAATCGTGCCCCAGCGGCGCAACAGCAGCAGGAGGCCCCATTAGCTAAAAGTGGTGCTTCAGGTTAAGAACAGCTTCAGGTTAAGTACAGACCTCCGGAATGAATTACCGTATTTTTTGCTCTATAAGACTCACTTTTTTCCCTCCTAAAAAGTAAGGGGAAATGTGTGTGCGTCTTATGGAGCAAATGCAGGCTGTGCAGCTATCCCAGAAGCCAGAACAGCAAGAGGGATTGCTGCTTTCACTGCGCAGCGATCCCTCTTGCTGTTCTGGCTTCTGAGCTTCAGAATATTTTTTTTCTTGTTTTCCTCCTCCAAAAACTAGGTGCGTCTTGTGGTCTGGTGCGTCTTATAGAGCGAAAAATACGGTAAGTACTTAACCTGAGGTAGCGCTGTAGTCAAGTTTCCCAGCAGAATGTGGAAAATGGATATCCCATGATATCAGATTTAATGATCACTTATATATTTGCATATATTTTCAAGATCTGTTTTCCTATCTGTGTGTTTCACCTGTACAGCTGATGATAAGAAATGTCCACAGTTTTTTTAAAAGAAAATATTTTTATTAAACAATTTCAATATAACAAGTTATCAATCCAAATAATCAATTACATCATTCCCCCCCTTTCCCCCATCCCTCCCACTCCCCCCAGACATCTGTCAGCTCCCCCCTCTGATTTCTTTGCACATATTATTCTCTGCTTGTTATAAAATTGTACATATCTTTGCCATATCTATCATATGTTCAACCAATAAATTTGTGGATGTTTATTCAAAACCTGCCAAGGAGTCCAAATCATTTTGTAGTCTTTTTAGGTAATTTGTAAAAAGTTCCCATTCTTCCTTGAAGTCACAATTCTTCTTATCACGTTTTTTGTATGCCAATTTAGCCAATTCCGCATAGCTCGTCAATTTTTCTTGCCACTGTTCTTTTGTTGGGATTTCCTCATTCTTCCATCCCTGTGCTAACAAGACTCTTGCTGCTGCTGCAGCATACATAAATAAATTCTTTGGGTTTTTTTTGGCAGGTCTTGTCCTAAAATCCCTAACAAAAATGCTTCTGGTTTTTTTTTTTTACAAATGTCATTCTGAACATTTTTTTCAATTCATTATATATCATTTCCCAGAATTTTTTAACTTCTCTACGTTCCCACCACAGAAATGTCCACAGTTTTAAGTTTGTGTGTTGTCTTTCTAGAGATCCGTAAAAGTCTTCCATGCTCTTAAATCTTTGGGCTTGCTCATATGCCACATTGTCATTAAGAAGATCAGAATTAGAGGAATCTCATGGTTTATCATCCATAGGCATATTGGGACCATTATCATAATACAACGTCCTTACAAATATAGCCGTTCAGGAGAGTAGCAGCACTGTACTGAAACACTTGTCTGCTAAGTGGTTGGATTTCCACTGATCTCTCTTCTCTAGTTCTGGCAGTTCCAAACCCCACAGAGAGAAAGATCACTTTGCAGGGAGGGTGGAGGTGAATTTCAGGAGAAAATCAGCTGGTTAACAACTCACTTCCTTGCTGGAAATAGCCTCCTCTAGAGAGCACTTCTTGCTTTGCAGAAGAGGAGGAGGAGGCTGTTGTGCTAAAGCAGCAATTGCCAACCTGGTGTGCTCCAGCTGTTTTGGATTGCAGTTCTCATCTGCCCCCAGTGAACATGACTCTGTTGTCTGGGACTGATGGAAACTGTAGTCCCACTCTCCCAGAGGGCACTAGGTTGGTGAGATTCTGTGCTAATGTTGCACCTAACAGCATAGCGAATGTGCCCTTCCTTACTGATTCCAGTCACGAAAAGACTTCCTAAAAAAATTCAGAAGTGTTCAGACTGCTGCGTGTGTCTTTTCAAAAGTCAGAGCAGCAAAGAATTTCCTGTTTAGGCATACAGGGACTCAGCTGAAAAATTCCCGTTCTGAACATCATTAGGGGCATATCATTTTGAGAGTTCCCGTAGTACACGAAAGATGTGTGGACAAAGTAATTTGAATAAATGATTCATTTTTTCCTGGTTATATTGAACCTGTGTATTGTGAGGTTGTGGGAAATCTGTGAATTACCACCTCAACCTGTGTGGGCTTTGTTCTTTGAGGGCTTTGGCGGCATTCTGTGCTTAAAGTGTCACTCTTCATTTGATATTGAGCATGCTACTATTTTGTTTTAGCCACTTCTCGTCTCAAAGAAATATTATAAGCTCTGGTTTGAAAACTTGGGCAGAGCGGTGACCGAGAGCCAAGCATATGTGATTTATAAAGGCTGCAGAAGAGACCTATGTGCTATGTATAATGTGATTCAAAGCTGTTCTGGCACAGGCATAGAAACTTAACTGGGGCGGCGGGAAGCCTTTTGTTATTCCACTTCACCACTAATTGCATATACAAAGATGTCTACAAAAACCATTACAAATACTTGAACTTCTTCATGTGTCAAAGGGGAAGATAGGGCTGCTTTTCTTAACGATTTGCTGCTGACTAATTGGGAGGGTTGGCCATCATTGGTGGGAGCCCTAAACATTCCTAGGTATTTTGGTGTAATTATCCTCATGTATGAATTCTTGAGGATGCAGTCTTACTTGGAAGTAAGGTCAGGTAAAAAGATGTAGAGGATTAGGCTAGAAAAGCAACCCAAATAAGCTTGGTGTTGTACATTTTAAGTTTGCAGTCTGAAACCATCTAAAGCAAGGTTTCCCAAACTTGGGTCTCCCACCATTGTTGGACTACAACTCCCATCATCCCTAGCTAGCAGGACCAGTGGTCAGGGATGATGGGAATTGTAGTGCAAAAACAGCTGGAGATCCAGCTGTTGGAAACCCTGATTTAAAGCATCAAAAACAGCCTAGGATGTGAAAGAGCAGGAGGGAAAAAAGGATGAACAGTTTTCTGGTGAAACAACAATTTGTTTCGACAAATTGTTTTGATAACAATTCACCAGATTTTATTAAGAAAGTGAGAAGAGCTGAGGCACAATGCTATGTGAATTTTGAAGGCTAGCTGTGTATCTGTTCCCATATGGCTCCAGAAAGTGCAGATTTGCTAGATCCACCTTTAAATGCAAACGGAATCCAATTTCTGCCCTATCTCTATCCATAGTTCAATGGTAGAGCATATGCAAGAGGTTCCAGGTTCAATCCTTCCAGGTATGGCAAGGGAACCCCAGAGAGCCGCTGCCATTCTGTGTGCAGACAGTACTGAACTAAATGCACCAGAATGCTTTTGTCTAAGGCAGGTTCTAGTAACAGGGGTCAGGGACTGGGCAGAGGAGGAATGCTGTAGATTGCCTCCCCATCCTGACCCTTCCAGGGAGGAGGAAGAGGAAGACATTATAGATTTAGAACAGCGGTTTGAGGGAGGTCGCAGCTCAGAGGCAGATGAGGGGAAAAGCTGGGAAATGCTGAGAGAGCCGGGACAACACCCAGCTGACACGGTGTCATTAGAAAGCATCCCAGACCCTCCATCTCCCAGAACCCGGTGAGCCTTAAAAGTAGGAGAGCAAAGAGCTCAAAAACAGAGGGCACCTAGCACCACCTGTAGAAGTCATCATCATCATCATCATCATCATCATCATCATCATCATAGTTTATTTATACCCCACCCATCTGGCCGGGCCTCCCCAGCCCCTCTGGACGGCTCCCAACAGAATATTAAAAACATGATAAAACATCAAGCATTAAAAACTTCCCTAAACAGGGCTGCCTTCAGATGTGTTCTAAAAGTCAGATAGTTGTTGATTTCCTTGACATCTGATGGGAGGGTGTTCCATAGGGTGGGCGCTACCACCGAGAAGGCCCTCTGCCTGGTTCTCTGTAACCTCACTCAGGTCGGCTTAATCTCCTCCCTGAGCTTGGCGGCGCCAGCACTGGCTGGGGGAAATAGGGGCATTCCAGGATCAAATCAGAAGCCGGGGTGGCTTTTGTAATTCCGGGACTGTCCCTGGAAAATAGGGACACTTGGAGGGTATGCTATTGTACTCAGAGAACATCTGTACCTATGCTCTCGATTCATCCACACAGGACTTGGTTGAATGGGTGGCGTATAAATGTGGGGAAATCTCTCCCAATAACTACCAGCCACAATGGCTACATTCCAGCTCTGCTCTCAAAGGCATTATGGCTTTGAATACCAGTTGCTGACCATTGCAGGTGGGAAGAGTGCTTTAGGTTCTGTTTGTGACCTTCCCAGAGCCTGAACAGGACCACAGTCTGTGCAACAAAGCTGCATGAAGCCTGTCAGCTTTGATGATGCTTGCCAAATGCATCACAATGCTTTTCTTTTCATAGCTTCAGGGATGTAGCCATTTCCGGATGCTTTTTAATCCCCTGGTGTGCTACCTCATTCGGCTGGCAGGCTACGGACGGCTTTGTGGGTCACAATTTGTGCCGGTCTGGCAGGATAACGTAGGGTGCCTTATCTGCTTCCATTTTTCACGATAGCACTGCTTTGCATGCAGGAATTTATCCCGTCCATGTAGGAAAACAATCAGCATGCTGCCTGTGCAGCAATATGTATGACAGACACAAGCGGAAGCTGAGAGAGGTATGTGCTTCTCTTACATGTGAAACGAGATGCTGGTGGAAATGATATCTGTGTAGCAAACCATCAGATGTGAACAGCAAAGCAGAAGATCTGCCCTTCTGTAAGCACTGGGAAGAAAGCATTTGGGGGAAGGCTAGCTCAGTGCTAGTGCTTTTTGTGTTTTGCATGAAAAAGATCCACAGTTCAGTCCCCAGCGTCTCCAGGATGTGGTCTGAAACCCTGGAAAGCCACTGCCTGTCAGAGTAGACAATAATAAGCTGGATGGACTAGTGGTCTGGCTGAATGTAATGCTTCTATGCTCAATGCAACATATAAAGGTAAAGGGACCCCTGACCATTAGGTCCAGTCGTGACTGACTCTGGGGTTGCAGCGCTCATCTCGCTTTATTGGCCGAGGGAGCCAGCGTACAGCTTCCGGGTCAAGTGGCCAGCAGGACTAAGCTGCTTCTGGCGAACCAGAGCAGTGCATGGAAATGCCATTTACCTTCCCGCCGGAGAGGTACCTATTTATCTACTTGCACTTTGACGTGCTTTTGAACTGCTAGGTTGGCAGGAGCTGGGACCGAGCAATGGAAGCTCACCCTGTTGCAGGGATTCGAACCGCTGACCTTCTGATCAGCAAGTCCTAGGCTCTGTGGTTTAACCCACAGCGCCACATAGGATCACCTATATATGATTTAAGTATCATGTCTCTCAGGTGAACAAATACCCATGAATCTCAGGTTTCCTGGCTTGGAGCAACACACACACACACATGCACACACACAAACACACACACACAGAGACGGCTGCTGTTTTGTGCAAATCTGGTAGATTGAGAAACTTGTATTTAAAAATAAATAAAGGTGTGAGCAGCGGCGGAGCAAGTTGATCGGGTGCCTGGGGTGGCGTGCATACCCTGCACCCAGGGGTGTGGCCAGTCACCCGCGGGGCAGGGCCAGCCAGGGCAGGGCGCTCCGTGGGGCCTCCGAGGAGTCTGCCTGCCTCTTCCCACTCAGCCGCCCTACAGCAGAGGGGGAGGTGGCAGGCAGACCATTTGGGGCAGCGCAGAGCCTGCGGGCGCCCAAGCCACTGCGTCATTCCCAGAGAGACTTGTGGCTCAGGCGCGCTGCAGGCCCGTAGTGAGTGCCGCCTGGCATTTTGTCACACACACCCCTCAGTGGCAACACCCGGGGTGGTCCGCCCCCACCGCACCCCCCTTCCTCCGCCCCGGGTGTGTGCTTACAGGTAAACAGGTACCAGTGGGCATGTCCATAATGACCTCAAGCAAGGCCAGCCTGCCCATGAACTGGCATGAAGTGGCTGCCTCAGGCAGCCTCAGGCAGCAGGAGCCCCTGAGGTGGTGATGTTTTGCTGGGTGCTCTCCCTTCCTCCATGTCCCCTACTTCCATTTTGTTTCCATCAGCCCAAAGGAAAGGCTGCAGTCTGTCTTTTCCCACAGCCGGCTGCTGAAGGCACATTTATGGTGTTTCCATCTTTTTACCGTTAAAACATCTCTTTTGCACAGAGATCCATTCGCCCAAAAGAGCAGTATGGAAAACAAAACGTTTCCCTTGCAGGTTTAGAGCTTGTCTTCAGGGATCATTCTATGCAAAAACATCACCCGGAGACAGAATTCCTGTTCCAATTTGGCTCAGAAAGTGTTATCCCTTTTGTACTAAATATAGATGTGTGTGTGCAATGCACACACTTGCAGCTTGAGCCTTTACCATACAAGGGGACAAGGAGGTGTAACACCATTATCGTGTTTGCTTTCTTGGTGGAAGCTAGATTGTGTTAGAAACTCCTTTGATGCCAACAGCCATACATAGCCATGCCTTCAACCTCTCTGCTGTGGGAAATAATAAATATGCAGAAAATCTCATTTAAAGAGTCTCTTTACATCATATATAAGGTAAAGGTACCCCTGCCCGTACGGGCCAGTCTTGACAGACTCTAGGGTTGTGCGCTCATCTCACTCTATAGGCCGGGAGCCAGCGCTGTCCGCAGACACTTTCGGGTCACGTGGCCAGCGTGACAAGCTGCATCTGGCGAGCCAGCGCAGCACACGGAACGCCGTTTACCTTCCCACTGGTAAGCAGTCCCTATTTATCTACTTGCACCCAGGGGTGCTTTTGAACTGCTAGGTTGGCAGGCGCTGGGACCGAACGATGGGAGTGCACCCCGCCGCGGGGATTCGAACCACTGACCATGCGATCGGCAAGTCCTAGGCGCTGAGGTTTTACCCACAGCGCCACCTGCGTCCCTTTATATAGTTTCCTTTAACACACACACACACACACACAAGATAAACATGCAAAGTACTTTTCATGTAAGTGCTGACTTTGTTGTTTAAAAAAGAGGGGTTGGGGGAATCTAGAAAACAAATTTATTGAGAAACCTGAATTTATCGAGAAACTAGAAGGGCCTTCTCGGTCGTGGCGCCCACCCCGTGGAAGGTCCTCCCATCAGGTGTCAAGCAGATAAACAACTATCTGACTTTTAGAAGACATCTGAAGGCAGCCCTGTTCAAGGAAGTGTTTAATGGATGATGTTTTACTGTGTTTTAAATATTTTGTTGGGAGCCGCCCAGAGGGGCTGGGGCAACCCAGTCAAGATGGGTGACATATAAATAATAAAGTTATTTTTTTCCTTATGAAATTATTCACTGGAAAAACTAATTTTGCATAATTTCAAAACTTAGCAAAAATTCAGATTTGAACTTCTGGAACTTTGGACTTTTCTGGATTTTGTTTTTTTAAAAGTGATGCTGTTTATTTATATGCTTAAAGGTATTTCTACCCTATCTTTCAATCACAGTTTTATTAGGCTTCCACAAGAGGCAGAAATGACCAACAACTTAGATAGCTTATAAGGGGATCAGACAGATTCATGGACAATAAAGTTATCAATGGCTACTCTGGTATCAATGGTACCAGAGGCTATGGTACAAGATTTGGAGAAGGCAACAGCTCCCATGTCCTATATACGAGTTTCCCATCGGACAAGACCACAGCCAGAAACAGGATTCTGGACTAGATAAGGCTTACGTTGTTAGACTTCAGCTTACAAGTCAATGAGGAAAAAACCATGGGAAATATCATTAGGTATGCATCAGTAGGAGACAGCAATAATGCCTGTTGTAGTGGGGTTAATGGCTAAAATGCCATTACTGCAGAACCCTGTTGTCAGCGGCTCCCGGCTGGTTGCCCAGGAAAGCATAGAGACAAGGAAAAGATTCTTACCGTCCTTTTTAATTTCAATCTTTACAGAGAGAGGCTATAGAACCTCACTTCTTGCAGTGAGGGAACTGCAAGCTGGACCTCAGAAGGCCCTCAGAGCTGGACCTCAGTGAATGATGGGGGTGGAGATGCTCCTTCAAGTATACTGGGCTGAGGCCATTTAGGGCTTTAAAGGTCAGCATCAACACTTTGAATTGTGTTCGGAAACGTACTGGGAACCAATGTAGGTCTTTCAGGGCTGGTGTTATATGGTCTCGGCGGATGAGGAAGTGATGAATGGGGAAGTGGGAGACACGGGGAAGGGGTGGAGATTCACCTGGGACAACCACCGACCTTCTGATCGGTAAGTCCTAGGTTTAACCCACCCTGTGGTTTAACCTACAGTGCCACCCGCGTCCCTGCTCCAGATGTTACCAGACTGCAATTCCCATCATCCCTGATCATAGCCAGGGCTGATGTGAGTTGGAATCCAACAACATCTGGAGGGACATATGTTCCTCACCTCTGCTAATACACGGACTCAGAGATGCTCATGTGGGATTTGAGTGTGCATCATGCTTTCCTTCCTCATTCCTCTCCATCCAGATGGTTCATTTCGAGGGGAATGTCCCAGCTAATTGAGTTATCCAAGAAAGGAATATGCAGACTATGATCTTTGCAGCTTTCACTTTTGTGTGCCCCCTGTCAGGGTTCCATGGCCCCAAATAAGCATCTCTCATGCTTCCCATGATGGAATTTAAAAATACAAAAAACAGAGGCGGCTAAAGGCACGAGAAATGAGCTGAAGAAGATAAGCTTGGACACCAGAATGATGAAGGATCAAATGTCTGGAATATTTCTGAGGTTCAGTGATACAGACCTTGTTTTTTTGGGAAATAACATGTCTGCCAGGGTGGTCCGTTACGCGGCCAGAGGGTCACATGCTACCCCCCAAGACCTTTTTTGGAGGCCGTCGGCAACGTTTGATGCCCCCCACCAGCCCTCACACTGCCTTGTGAAGTTTGCACAACACAATTAAAAGAACAAACTGATCTGCAAGAAATAAACAGGAAACAAAGAAACTGAAGAAAGAAGAAACAGGAAAAGAAACTACAAAATCCTGTCTCTTCCCTAGAGGAAGGTGCGGCTTCCCATCTCTCACCTGGGCTCCCCCCTCTCTTCTCACAGCCTTTAACCCTGTGAGATCTCCCTCTTACCAGAGGTCCTAAAACTGTCTTTCCCCTTCAGACTAGATGCAATTCTCAACTCTGGGTGTGAATTCTGGGTGTGAAGGAAAAAAATGTAGAAGTTGGAGTTAAATGACAACAGAATGCAAAAAACAAAGAACCGAAAAGCCCAGTCTTCAATTAGAACTTGATTGTCTGCAAAACAAGCACACTGAAGCTCCACAACACCAGTGATAGATGATAATGCAAACAGCAGCGAAGAGTAAATTAATGCCGGTAACGGGACAGGAAAGAAGAGTCTCTATTCACACCTGATAGAGTAGAATAGAACTTCTTGATTAAGTTCCAATTCAGCGGTTTCCTGCTGGAACCTCCTTCTGACAGTGTATGCCATAATAACTGTGTGAGTCTTTAGGGTGCTACAGATAGATGCATGTACAGTGGTACCTCGGGTTAAGTACTTAATTCGTTCCAGAGGTCCATTCTTAACCTGAAACTGCTCTTAACCTGAAGCACCACTTTAGCTAATGGGGCCTCCCGCGGTGCCGGAGCACAATTTCTGTTCTCATCCTGAAGCAAAGTTCTTAACCCGAGGTACTATTTCTGGGTTAGCTGAGTCTGTAACCTGAAGCATATGTAACCCGAGGTACCACTGTATAGGCTTCAGTCCAGGTGAGCCTAGGACTCAATTTTTGCACCCTGGTGCTTGTGGCAGAGACTTGTTGAAGCCAAGTGAGAGAAGGCTGCAAAACAGGTCGTGGTGGAACTAATCAAGCCAAGAAAACCATCTTCACTATTTTATAGGGATGTGGGTGGTGCTGTGTTCTAAACCACTGAGCCTCTTGGGCTTGCCGATCAGAAGGTTGGTGGTTCAAGGCTCCGTGATGGGGGTGAGCTCCTTTTGCTCTGTCCCAGCTTCTTCCAACCTAGCAGTTTGAAAACACACCAGCGCAAGTAGATAAATAGGTACCGCAGTGGCGGGAAACAGCATTTCTGTGTGCTCTGGCTTCCATCATGGTGTCCTGTTGCACCAGAAGCGGTTTAGTCATGCTGGCCAGAAAGCTGTCTGTGGACAAACGCTGGCTCACTCGGCCTGAAAGCGGAGATGAGCGCCACACCCCTTAGTCAAGTTTGACCGGACTTAACTGCCCAGGGGTCCTTTACTTACTTTTTTACTTACTATTTTATGCAGAGCAGATTCTAAGTAGAATCGGCTCTGTTTTAAGTCCCTTCACTTTTTTTTAACCAATCTGATGAAAGAATTCCTAACAAGTGAAAATGTGTCGAGCGTATCCAGGTTTATTGGCTGCTGTCTTTCAAACTGCCAAAAGGATTAATCCCATCCCAGTACAAGCATCTTGCCTGAGAACTGGCAACATCCATGGCATTTCAAGCTGTCTGGAATGTCTGCTGGTCTGTGGATCAAAGTATGCACGTTTTAACTCAAACTGGGGAGTTGTGCGAGATTTAGAAAACTGGGAACGTAAACAACAGCACCACAGCTGTGTTGAAGGAGCTTAAGGCATCTGGCTCATGAATGATACTTTCCAGGGCTGGTGTTGGAACCTATGTTTGGTTCATAGTCTAATAGTTTTCTCCTTTCTTCAGGACAAAATTTGTCCCTGGGCAAAGCCCATGCATGGCAGACTTTTCAAAGTGTTAGACTCCAATCTGAAGTCAGCTTCTAACGCCTTTAGAGTCCTATGGAGATATATAGAGGCATCTGATACAGTATATGAAAATAAGGACATAAGAGCAGTTCTGCTGAATCAGGCCAAAGCCTCATCCAATCCACCATCTTCTTTTCACAGTGGCCAACCACATGGCTCTGGGAAGGTCACAAGCAGAACCTAAAGCACTCTTCCCACCTGCAATGGTCAGCAACTGGTATTCAAAGCCATAATGCCTTTAAGAGCGGATCTGGAACGTAGCCATTGTGGCTAGTAGTTATTGGGAAAGATATACAGGCATGAAATTGATGTCTCCAAATGATTTCAGAAAGAAACATTGGTTCATCATAACGGTGGTTGCTTCCAGTCCAGTGGTTTCCCCTCACCCCTTTTGGTCTTCAGTTGCCGTCTTTTGTACACTTACTTTCTCTATGTGTGGAGCATCCACATATGACAACTCTTAATTTTTGTTTTTAATATAAATGTGACGGCCATGCAAAATCTTTCCAGTGTGGACTGGCCAAGTGCTATTGAGACACACATGTGCAGAGCATGGATGTTTGGGAGGTGGGGGGAAGAAGTCTTCAGGCATACTGCGGTGTAGTATGTAGCCCCAGATGCAAAACTGTTAGGGGTGCAAAATTTCAATACAACTGCACACTTCTGTCTCTGGGCTCCATTGAAAATGGCTTCTCCATGCAAACCAGGAGGTGACTTCTGCAGACAACGGAACAACTCTTCTTTTCTTTTCTCTGCGGCTGTGATCTCTTGGGTGATGCAGACGCCCGTAGGCAGTTGAATGTGCATGCATACTCCATCCATTACCCTCCATCCCACCTCTCTGTGTAGCCCCGGGCACTGGCAACCCATGCTATGCTACTGCAGGTGTGAATCCATTTCTTAAGTTTCAGTTACAAGAGCCTCTGCCTAATTAGAAAGGGAACCTCCAGGGCTCGACCTGGACACTCAAAGGCGAAAACGAACATTATAGGATTTCATCAGGAGCTACCAGGAAATGCTCTGATTGGAGTTGAAACAGAATGTTTGCCCTAAATATTTCGCAGGCACAAATCGTATTGAAAGCTGGATTGTGTATGACCACCCAGATAGCATTATGATCACGAATCATCATATATAGGAACCTAGAGGGGCCTGTATTAGATCCCAACATTTCTGACTGTTATTACCCTTCTAACCCAGCTTTAATGTAGAGACTGTAAATATTCTATTTTGTAATTGACCATAGCATACTTACAAACAAAATCTCTGGTATGAGATATGAAGGCAGTCCTGTTTAGGGAAGTTTTTAATGTTCGATGTTTTATCGTGCTTTTAATATTCTGTTGGGAGATGCCCAGAGCGGCTGGGGAAACCCAGCCAGATGGGTGGGGTATAAGTAATAATAATAATAATAATAATAATAATTCAAGATGAACAGGCTGGTCAGCTTTTACTCCGCTAAAACACATCTACACAACAAATTTACATCAACACTGCAAATCTATATTGGTTTTCTAATATCTTAACTGTCATGGCTTCCCCCAAAGAATCCTGGGAATTGTTGTTTGGGGTGGGTGCTGGGAATCCTCTCACAGAATTACATTTCCCACGGTTTCCTAGGGTAGGATTGCCATACGTCTGGGTTTTCCTAGACATTACTGGGATTTGCAAGGCGGAAGTGACATTTGTCCTGGATGTTCGGCAAGTAAACCCAAAAATCATGGTTTTTTGCTCTTTGCATAAAAAAAAAAGCCCAATAACTTTCTGGGGTCTTCCTAAAAAAAAATCTCGGGATGTCCTGGTTTTTACTTTTTGAAATATGGCAGACCTATCCCAGGGAGATTGATAAAGGAGCTGAAGTCCATGGTGGCACCTGACCTAAAGGATCTGAATATTAAAAAGTTTGTCGGGAACACACTTCCACAAAATGATAGAAGAAGAAGAGGTAAAAAGGAGTCTGGTGGTGGTAACTCCCTCCTGACCCTCCTCTGTGGCACTACTTCTAGAATGGTTAGTGAGACAATACGAGAAGTTAATGTCCTTCAAGGAGTTGGACATTTGCCATCAAACCAGCTATTAACAGAGCACCTCAAGATTTTCTCAGGAAAGCAATGGGAAACAAATAACCTTGTCCCTTTGTACTTGTGTACTTGTCCTTGAACACGTTTGCTCACTTGTTTACATTGCCCCCAAAATTGATTTCGGTGACAATTTTAACGGAAACAACTTTGCTCGACGTTACTCCTAAAGATAGTCCGTCTGTCCTAAGAGAACTCCTAAATATAGACTGGCTGTTTTCTGTGCCCTTATTTTGTCTGAACAGAACTGCCCACCCCTTGTTTGCCTTTGGCACTCTCATCTCCTAGCAGTGCTCTTAGACGTGGATTTTCCCAAGCGACAAAGGCCTGTTCACATCCATAAAGTCACAAATATTTGTTTCACGTAGTCCGACAATTAGATTGACGTAGCTTTGCCTAAACAAAAACAGGCAATTTTAAAACAAAGGGCAGGTCGTAGCTGGATCAGAAAGGATCAGGATGAGATCAACCACATGTTTGTTTGCATAGGAAGGAACTTCTCAAGAACAAAAGGTAAATCCTATATATTGAGTAAGGCAGACAGGAAGATTGGTGCATACGGCTGCCAGCCAGCCAGCACATTCCTGGTCAACCAATCAAACTAAGGCTATTAAGTATTGACGTGGTACTTCAGGTTAAGAACAGTTTCAGGTTAAGAACAGAACTCCAGAACAAATTAAGTTCCCCTTGAGCTCCACTCTGCTCTCCCTTTCTTTCTGCCCATGGCAGCCCTCCCCTCTGCCTGCCCCCCAGACCCAGTGCCGCATGGGGCTGGGTCTCAGCGGCAAGGGCAGCCTCTCCTCGTCCTCACTCATAGCAGCAGCTATGAGTTTCCCAAAGGAAGAGTCCAGCAGCAGTGGCCATGGAAAGGTAATGAGATGCTCCCTCACGGCAGCCGCTGCCTCCATCACCATTGCTTGGGACAATCTCAGGCTCTTCCTTCCCTGAGCTCTGAGGTAATAGCACTGGTAAGGGAAACAGGGACATTCCAGGGTCGGATCACAAACTGGATGGCCTTCATAATTCCAGGACTGTCCCTGAAAATTTGGGGCACTTGGGAGAGTATGGTATTGCAGAAAATCTTTTAAATTTACAGTGGTACCTTGCAAGACGAATGCCTCGTAAGACGAAAAACGCGCAAGACGAAAGGGTTTTTCGTTTTTTGAGTTGCTTCGCAAGACGATTTTCCCTATGGGCTTGCTTCGCAAGACAGAAACGTCTTGCAAGTTTGTTTCCTTTTTCTTACAACTGTTAATACCCAGGGAATCCGCACTCCGCAAGACGAAAAAATCACAAGACGAAACAACTCGCGGAACGAATTAATTTCGTCTTGTGAGGCACCACGGTATTTATTTTTTTAAAGTGGGTTTATTGTGTCAGAGCGCTTTCATGCACTTTACATTGCACAACCCTAATTTTCGACTAGATAGATAGATAAACTTTATTTGCATTAGCCAATGGCCATAGCAACATAAAACAAGCAATATATACAATTAAAAAGACAACAATGGATAAAAAGGACAATCAAATGATCAAGACTATCGTTCAGATAGTGGCCCTTAATCTCATTGCACCCTTGATAAACCTAGCAACCTTTGCTGTTGTCTGATCATTTTGATCTGATAAGCGAAAGAACAATGTGGCCGTAGATGGGCGGCCTGAGATGGTGAGTAGGAGTGGGGTGGTGATCTCATTCCTCAGGTCTTTAGAAAGGGGACAGGACAGGAGAACATGAGCCACTGTTTCCAGATTGCCATCTCCACAGGGGCAGAGTCGTTTCTCAGTTGGAATCTTTTGGTATCTGTCCTCAAGTGTGGTGTAGTGGTTAGGAGCGGTAGTCTCGTAATCTGGGGAACCGGGTTCGCGTCTCTGCTCCTCCACATGCAGCTGCTGGGTGACCTTGGGCTAGTCACACTTCTCTGAAGTCTCTCAGCCCCACTCACCTCACAGAGCGTTTGTTGTGGGGGAGGAAGGGAAAGGAGAACGTTAGCCGCTTTGAGACTCCTGAAGGGGAGTGAAAGGCAGGATATCAAATCCAAACTCTTCTTCAAGTACGGCAGAGGGCATCACATCCAATCTGGCAAGTGTGAAGGCACGTCTGTATTTTGGGATAGTTAATTTATACAAATATGGTGCCAGGGAATCAAACTGAGGGAGGGGGGAGGCATACCAAGGACAGAGTTTCTTTATAGTGGCCAGATTGTTCTGTTGCTCTAAGTCCTTCAGACGCTGTTCAATTAGCCTTTTTGCTTTAATAAAGCCCATCGTGAGAAGCTGATGTGGGTGGAGTCCGCAGGAGAGGAATTTTTGGTGCACAGTTTTGGACCACGCACTTTTATGGGGGTCTTGTGTCACTAAGGGCAGTAAACTGGGAGGATTTTCGACTATGTGACTGAATCCCTCCCGCAAAATAGGGAGGGTCTGGCACAGACCCTGTTGAGGCTCTGCTCCCTGAGTCCCAAGAAAGACAGAAGGCCGGTGTGGTGGGAGTGTAAAAAGGTGAGAGTCTTCTGGGAACTGATATATAATGAATTTTTAAAAATGTTGAAATATACATTTGTTAAAAAACCAGAAGCTTTTTTGTTAGGAATGGTTGGAAATGAAATAAATAGAAAGGACCATAAATTATTTTTATATGCAGTATCAGCAGCAAGAATACTACTGGCCCAAAAATGGAAGCAGGAAGAATTACCGTCGATAGAAGAATGGAGAATGAAATTAATGGACTACGCAGAATTAGATAAATTAACAGGAAGGATCCGAAACCGACAAGATCACAAGTTTACCAAGGACTGGAGCAAATTTGTGGACTATATGAAAAGCATTTGTGGTACGCAAATAACGTTTGTGGGTTTACAGGAAGCTTTGTGAAGAAATAATATTAGAAACACTGTAAAAAAGGGAATAAGGGAATAGGTTTATTTAAAATAAAAGGCAATGTTAAATTTAGAATAGAAGATTAGAAAACGGAAGATTCGCGTTTGAGCTGAAGGAAGACAAAATTACGTATCTGTGATAATATTGAAAATGTATGTTTAAATCTTGCATTGGAAATTGAATAAAAATATTATTTTTATTTTAAAAAAAGAAAGACAGGAGGCCGGTATTTCGAAAACAAAGAGTTGGTGTGTCATGACAGGCTGGGGGACGGGAATGAAGTTTGCCTCCTGGCAAATCCTGGCCTGTCATCACGTTGAGTGAGACGAGAACTGTCGGGAAACAATGGCATTTATCAAAGTACAGTAAGGGCTTCATATCCAATCCATCTTCCGGTGAAAAAGCGCTCGCGTTCTCACCGTGTTCCTGCCAGCCGCTGAGCTTGTCCGCCCTGATTTATGAGCGGTTTCGCCCTGTAAAAATAAATGCCTGTAATTTCAGGGCTTGTGAATGACCCCAAAGATGATAACCTCGGGCTTCTCTCATAGATTGCAAGCTGCAGCGATACAGCCCCAAAGTACAATGACAGGAATTAAGCTAGTAAAGAACAGAGCCTTTTATTTCCCCAGAGATACACATGGGAATATCATGGGAAGCACAGTGACGTTCTCCGTGATGTATTTATAACTGCTGGGAGTCCCACCCTCATCTGCATTGTTTGAAGTGCTGTTACTCTTTTACGATTCAAAAACCCACCTTAAGTACATCCTAAAATCGGTCAGTGGGTGTGAATGACCAGTTTGGGGAGCTATGAAAATAAAGTCCCACCCTCATTTGTGCAAGTTTCTTTGAGCTAATGGGTTTAGATTTTTAGAGGACTGGGCATATGTGATATGCGAAGTATTCGGGATCAATCCTGTACAAAAGAAGGTGGAGTAAAGCAAGCCTGGCGTAAAGGAAGCCGGGTCCAACCTCCATTCGTTTGGCAGAGGGGAAACAAGCCGTCAAAATAGTATTTAAGTCAGGGGGTCAGCAAACTTTTTCAGCAGGGGGCTGGCCCAGTGTCCCACAGACCTTGTGGGGGGCCCGGACTATACAGTGGTACCTCGGGTTAAGAACTTAATTCGTTCTGGAGGTCTGTTCTTAACCTGAAAGTGTTCTTAACCTGAAGCACCACTTTAGCTAATGGGGCCTCCTGCTGCTGCCGCGCCACCACCGTGTGATTTCTGTTCTTATCCTGAAGCAAAGTTCTTAACTCGAGGTAATATTTCTGGGTTAGCGGAGTCTGTAACCTGAAGCGTATGTAACCTGAAGCGTATGTAACCCGAGGTACCACTGTATTTTTTTTTTGGGGGGGGGGAGGATGAACGAATTCCTATGCCACACAAATAACCCAGAGATGCATTTTAAATAAAAGGACACATTCTACTCATGTGTCTACCAGCTCCATCTGGTATGTAGGCTGAGACCCTACCTGCCTGCGCATTGTCTTGCCAAGGTAGTGCACGCTCTGGTTATCTCCCGCTTGGACTACTGCAATGTACTCAACGTGGGGCCAGTGGCGTACGAAGGGGGGGTGCGGTGGGTGTGGGCTGCCCCGGGTGTCATCCCCGAAGGGGGTGACAAAATGGCTATGGGCTATGTGATGTGGTGGCTCGGGCACCTGCAGTCTCCACAATGCCCAAAATGGTAGCGTGGGGCTTGCATCCTCCCGCTGCCTCTCCCTCAACCACTCTACAGCTGATGGGGTGGTGGTGGCGAGGCTTGATGCAGCGTACCCTGCCCCAGCTCGCCCCGCCCAATGGGTGGCTTGTTCCGCCCCTGGGCGGAGGGCGCACATGACACTCCGCTGCTGCATGAGGCTACCTTTGAAGGTGACTTGTAAACTACAAGGTGGCTGCCAGACTAGTGACTGGGAGCGCACACCCACCAAAATTTCTCTGATGAAAATAGGGACGTCCCTATTTTCATTAGAGAAATTTTGGTAGGTGGGTGCTCCCAGTCATCTGTCTGGCAACTCAGCTATTGCTATTACTATTTATACCCCACCCATCTGACTGAGTTGCTACTCTGGATGGCTTTCAACATACATAAAGGTAAAGGTAAAGGGACCCCTGACCATTAGGTCCAGTCGTGGCCGACTCTGGGGTTGCGGTGCTCATCTCGCTTTATTGGCCGAGGGAGCCGGTGTACAGCTTCCGGGTCATGTGGCCAGCATGACTAAGCCGCTTCTGGCGAACCAGAGCAGCGCATGAAAATGCTGTTTACCTTCCCGCCGGAGTGGTACCTATTTATCTACTTGCACTTTGAGGTGCCTTCGAACTGCTAGGTTGGCAGGAGCAGGGACCGAGCAACGGGAGCTCACCCGGTCGTGGGGATTCAAACCACCAACCCTCTGATCGGCAAGTCCTAGGCTCTGTGGTTTAACCCACAGTGCCACCCGCGTCCCAACGTACATAAAACATAATAAAGCATTAGATTTTTTTAAAAAAACTTCCCTGTACAGAGCTGCCTTCAGACGGCTCAGGGGGTTGGGTAACCCGCCAACATTTCACCAATGAAAATAGGGACATCCTACCATACTTTTCGACAGTTCTCCAATGTTTTCTCCGACAGGGACATCCTAAGGAAAAGCAGGACATTCTGGGTTCAAATCAGAAACTGGGATGGCTTCTGTAAATTGAGGAAAATAGGGACACTGGGAGGGTCTGGGAGCGATCCCACTATGTTTCCGAGCGCAATTCAAAAGTTGATACTAACCTTTAAAATCCGAAATGGCTTCAACACTGTAAAAGAAGCAGGAGGCATTTCACAGCCTTGCATAACCCCCATCCACTGAGATCCAGCTCTGAGGGCCTTTTGGTGGTTCCCTCCTTGCAAGAAGTGAGGTTACAGGGAACCAGGCAGAGGGCCTTCTCGGTAGTGGCACCCGCCCTGTGGAACGCCCTCCCACCAGATGTCAAGGAAAGAAACAACTATCTGACTTTTAGTAGACATCTGAAGGCAGCCCTGCTTAGGGAAGTTTTTAATGTTTGATATTT
Organism: Podarcis cretensis; assembly: GCF_951804945.1. Taxonomy (NCBI): domain Eukaryota; kingdom Metazoa; phylum Chordata; class Lepidosauria; order Squamata; family Lacertidae; genus Podarcis; species Podarcis cretensis. Next base: position 86,588,803 of record NC_137173.1, read on the forward strand.
TATCATGTTTTTAATGTTCTGTTGGGAGCCACCCAGAGTGGCTGGGGAAACCATTCAGATGGGCGGATTCATCATCCTCTGGATACGAACTTAATTTGTCCTGGGGGTCCGTACTTACCCTGAAAAGTCCATGTCCCGACGTGCCGCTTCTGGTATGCGCATGGTGCGATAGAGCGCTTTTGCGCATGCGCGTATGGCGGAACCCGGAAGTATAAACTTCTGGGTTTGCTGCATTTGTAACTTGAAATCACGTTACCCAAAGGTAGCGTAACCCAAGGTAACACTGTATTTAAAAGCAGTGTCCATTGACAATAAATGAAATTAACAAATGTCACCAGACACAGCAGATCAGCTGAAAATCACAGTCAGACGTTTTGAAGTTATGAGCTGCCTGGATCAGAGTCCAGCCTGACACACAAGAGAGTCCAAAATGTTGCGTGTGAGTGAAGATGCTGAGAGGGTAAGAAACCCCAGCTGTGCGAGGGGAGCTCACAATGGCTCTTCCCCATGTCAGCGTCCTCCTTCAAAGGTCCTGGAACAATGCAGGCATTGGGAAAAGCAGCAGACTTTGGGGAAGCTGGGGCCTGCTGCAGCCGCCCTGCAGTGGGTCATATGACATGCATGATAGGTCCATTGGCATAGCTTTAATTTGCTGGGTCAGGCGTGCTCATTTATCCCTTCTCTGAATTATGTCCTGCTTCCCAGTCACTCTCTCAAAAGGAAAAGGAGGGATGGCAGATTAGAGCAGTGCCTCTCTGAATGCCCTGGCTTCTTCCAGAACCCATGACTTTCTTCTTCTTCTTCTTCTGTTGCCCTTAGCCAGTCTATTCCTCATCATCTCTGAGTAAGAGTCAGTCAGCTATGACCCTTAATGGCTAGTTGGCTGATGGTCTGTTTGATTAAAAGCCATTTCTGCAGAATTATTATTACTATTAAAGGTAAAGGTAAAGGGACCCCTGACCATTAGGTCCAATTGTGGCCAACTCTGGGGTTGCGGCGCTCATCTCGCTTTACTGGCTGAGGGACCCAGCGTACAGCTTCTGGGTCATGTGGCCAGCATGACTAAGCCGCTTCTGGTGAACCAGAGCAGCACACGGAAACGCTGTTTCCCGTCCCGCCAGAGCGGTACCTATTTATCTACTTGCACTTTGACGTGCTTTCGAACTGCTAGGTTGGCAGGAGCAGGGACCGAACAATGGGAGCTCACCCCATCGCGGGGATTCGAACCACCAACCCTCTGATCGGCAAGTCCTAGGCTCTGTGGTTTAACCCACAGTGCCACCCGCGTCCCATTATTATTATTATTATTATTATTATTATTATTATTTGCTCCTTTCTACAGGGTCTCTTTATCGATTACTGAAATGGTTTTTATTAAAATACAATACTACTGTGGCCCGTGTTTTGTTAGCCCCAAAATGGAAAACGAGCGAGGTCACAACTAAATGAAGAATGGCAGCTTAAGTTGACAGAATAGGCACAGCTTGCAGAATAAGAGAACAAGAAGAACATACATTTAAAGAAGATTGGAAAACGTTTATTGAATATATGGGAAATAATTGTGTACAGCTGAAAATGTTGGCAGCATTAAGATAAATTCAACAGTGTAAACAAGTTTTGATGGATACAATAATGGAATACAGAATGGTATAGTTTCTGTAAAATATGCAGGGATTTATGATATGTAAATTGGACCATGGAAAGAGAAGAAGGAAAGTCATTGATATCTTAAGGATGTAAAATGAGAATTTTAACTTGTAAAACAGAAAATTTAATAAAAATTTTTTATATATATATATATATATATATATATATATATATAAAATAAATAAAACACGTTGCTTTGTTTTTATGCTTAGTCTTTTTGGCTCTTTTTTGTATGTCACTTAAAGAGATTTCTTGCAGTAAGCAATTAATAAATGAAATAATAATAATAATAATAATAATAATAATAATAATAATAATATAATACACTTACTGCATTGGAGGACACGAACAGTTGTCTACGAAAGCATATGCTATAATAAAATGCGTTATTCTCTAAGGTGCCAAAAGATGGCTTTTCTGAATATATCTTCACAGCATGAATAACCCCTTGGCTTCACAGCATCTGAACTTACACCTCTTGTTGATTTTAACGAGCTTGAGCCAATTAGTACCTTCATGGCCAAGCCCCGAGCCCTGAGCCATCTCCTGTGCCAACAATCACAGACCTCACAAGACTGACTAACTTGGTGTGTTGTATTTGGCAAGCTGTGTTGCCAGATATCTCACTTTATACATTGAGCGAGCTAAACTGGGTTGTTTTTGTTTCTTTGGCCAATAGGTGGACTGGATTATGGCTCTTCTTCTGTGCTAAATACCGTTGCGGCTACCAAGCAGTCAATACGTGTGTGTCTTCCAAAAGTGAAATAATGAGCCAAACAGAGACATTCCCCACCCCAACCCCAGTTTGCGTTCTCTGAATGTGAGCCAAACAAACAGCACTCATTTGTAGCACAGTCCTTTAGGTTGCATCTGTTTGGACTAAGCGGCAGGATGCAGGAGAATCTGAGACACTGTACCTCATCTTCTGCAACCCCCCTGTTATGTACTGAGTTGAATAGGATCCCAAATGCAGCAGTCTGATTGGCCCTAGAACAATAGGATTCAAAATGCAGCAGTCTGATTGGTCCTAGAACAATGCAGCAGTATGATTGGTCCGCAGGAGCCACCCAATCCAGCTCCAGGTGGAAGTGAATCCACAACCTGATTGGCCTACAGGAGAATCCCGGAATTAGCCAATCACGTGGGGCCCATTGTGTAAATAATGTACATAAAGCAGATATTGTGGGGGAACTTCTATCCCTCCTCACCACTATGACCTGAATAAAGAGCATGAAATCCACTCTTGACTCCAAGTATATTTCACCCCGAAAACCCCTACTGTTTTTTGGCATTTGTTTCTTCTATGTGATGATGCTGAGAGCTTTGTTGGGGATCCCTTCGCATCCTCTCCAAGACTTGCATTTGTGAAAAGGAAAAGATATTAGTGTGGCTGCACTCTGCAAATTCCTCTGAAGCTGTTACTCAAATATTGGTTCTGGAGCAGGATTCAGACACACAAAATGGGAATCCTGTGTGGATTTGGAGGCACTTCTGGACAGTCATTTATATATATATATATACACAGTGGTACCTCGGGTTAAGTACTTAATTCGTTCCGGAGGTCCGTACTTAACCTGAAACTGTTCTTAACCTGAAGCACCACTTTAGCTAATGGGGCCTTCTGCTGCTGCCGCGCCACCGGAGCACGATTTCTGTTCTCATCCTGAAGCAAAGTTCTTAACCTGAAGCACTATTTCTGGGTTAGCGGGGTCTGTAACCTGAAGCGTATGTAACCTGAAGCGTATGTAACCCAAGGTACCACTGTATATGAAAAGGCTCATCCTCCCATTCTCCCTTTTTGCTGTTCTCTGTTTGGCCCAAGATATATGAGGTGTGTTCATCGCTGCTTCTACTCAGTGTGTGAATGAGGGCTATCCGGAACATGTCTGGTAGAAATCAGGACCTTGTTTCCATGCGTCTAATTTATTTATTTTAAAATTTCTTTCCCAACCCCGGTTGTCGAGGCAGTTTGCTAATACTGCAATAAAACTTTAAACCGCATAAAAACAGTTCACAAAGAAAAAAATAGCATTAAAAAGATTTCTGAAAATACCGCAGAGAGGTGTAAGAGGGACAGGCTAATTCTATGGTCCTGCTATCTTAGACAAAACCTGTATATGCACTGTGCTGGCTTGGTGGCGTCACAACAATCACCTGCGCTCCCAGCAGCAAAGCAGTCAGTAGTTCCAGCAAAAGGAAATACCAGCAAAGCAGCAACAACAGTCTGGCAACTTTACCATTGCTTATAATGATGCGCAATGACAACAGCCCCATTTTAGTCTTTAGCAGTGCATGGAAGGCCAACAAGTAGCGCAGTGAGGGCTGAGACACCATCATGACATCACAGAACCCGGTTCATACCTGAGTCTGACACACACAATGTTGTTGTTGTTGTTGTTGTTGTTGTTGTTGTTGTTGTTGTTCTTCTTCTTCTTCTTCTTCTTCTTCTTCTTCTTCTTCTTCTTCTTCTTCTTCTTCTTCTTCTTCATGTGTTTATCTGGAGTAAGGAGAAATGACTTGCTTAAAGTCACCCAGACAGTTCACAACTGAATCCCTGAGGCAGAGGATGGAGCTGTGCAGTCCCAGCCACAAGCAGAAGGTGATGTGCATCTCCACTCAGCAGTGAAAAGTCCTCCCCCCCCCTCCATTTTTCAGTTCTCCAACAAAACATTTTGTAAAGGTCTCATGAACATTCACCAGCATTTTTGCAAAGCAGATTTCCCATAATATTGGTATTTTCTCTAATGCATTCTTATATATTGTTTTCACTAATAAATACATTGTTGTGGACCCTTTGCTTATGTTGTGCACCCTTTGCCAGTGTGGTGTAGTGGTTAAGAGCGCTAGACTCGTAATCTGGTGAACCGGGTTCGCGTCTCCGCTCCTCCACATGCAGCTGCTGGGTGATCTTGGGCTAGTCATACTTCTCTGAAGTCTCTCAGCCCCACTCACCTCACAGAGTGTTTGTTGTGGGGGAGGAAGGAAAAGGAGAATGTTAGCCACTTTGAGACTCCTTCGGGTAGTGATAAAGCGGGATATCAAATCCAAACTCTTCTTATATGCATTTTTTTTTTTTTGCATGCATTACTTGGTTGGGTTGGCCTTGCCAAATTCAGGGAAGTCTCCGTTTCAAAGGATGTCTGCGTCTCAGTTCGCACATTGTTTCAGAGAATGCGATTTAGGTAGATTTGCCTTAAATGTGAACTGAAATGAATTTCTCTCTCATCCCTAGAGAACGGGAGGAGCGCTTTGGACATATTTGCATTTGTGTGACCCTTCCCATGAATGGAGGCTATCTGAGGAGCCCTCGGTCCAAACTGCATTGTTATCTGAGGTCTGAAGTTATCTTCTGGTTATCACTCCCATCTGTCACTGGCAGCATAGCTGAATGTCCTGCCAGCACAGCTAACAAACCTTCAAATAGAATTTTACCTGCAAACTTTTTGTTTTAACCTTTCCATGCCCTTTTAAAAAAATGTCAGAACCAGTGAAGGCGGTGAAGGTCCTGTGTGAGTGTCTGGAGGCGGTTGGAGGATGGATGGTGGCTAATGGATTGAGGTTGAATCCTGACAAGACAGAAGTACTGTTTTTGGGGGACAGGGAGCGGGCTGGTGTGGAGGACTCCCTGGTCCTGAATGGGGTAACTGTGCCCTTAAAGGACCAGGTGCGCAGCCTGGGAGTCATTTTGGACTCACAGCTGTCCATGGAGGTGCAGGTCAATTCTGTGTCCAGGGCAGCTGTCTACCAGCTCCATCTGGTACACAGGCTGAGATCCTACCTGCCTGTACATTGTCTTGCCAGAGTGGTGCATGCTCCAGTTATCTCTCGCTTGGACTACTGCAATGCATTCTACGTGGGGCTATCTTTGAAGGTGACCTGGAAACTACAACTAATCCAGAATGCAGCAGCTAGACTGGTGGCTGGGAGTGGCCGCCGAGACCATATAACACCGGTCTTGAAAGACCTACATTGGCTCCCAGCACGTTTCCGAGCACAATTCAAAGTGTTGTGCTGACCTTTAAAACCCTAAATGGCCTCGGTCCAGTATATCTGAAGGAGCGTCTCCACCCCCATCGTTCTGCCCGGACACTGAGGTCCAGCACCAAGGGCCTTCTGGCGGTTCCCTCACTGTGAGAAGCCAAGTTACAGGGAACCAGGCAGAGGGCCTTCTCGGCAGTGGCGCCCGCCCTGTGGAACGCCCTCCCGTCAGATGTCAAAGAATTAAACAACTACCTGACATTCAGAAGACATCTTAAGGCAGCCCTGATCAGGGAAGTTTTTAATGTGTGACATCTTAGTGTATTTTTGGTCTTTGTGGAAGCCGCCCAGAGTGGCTGGGGAAACCATTCAGATGGGCGGGGTACAAATAAATTATTATTATTATTATTATTATTATTATTATTATTATTATTATTATCTGCCTGCTGGAATTTGTTGGTGATTCTATTGTATTTTACCTCCTTCTTTCCAAGCCACTCTGAGAGCTGCAAATGAAGGGAAGTCTAAAAATGCAAAGAATGGATAAATAAAGGAGCTTTGGTTTGGAAATGGAAAGTGATGAGATACCACTGAACTTCTGCATCCAGCGGTTTATGTAATCATGTTAAGGGGTCCCATCATTTACTTAGCATTTATAAGCACCCCTTTGTGGTGCTGAAGGACCATAGCTCAATGGAAGAACATCTGCTTTGGTTGTAGAAGGTTGCAGGTTCAATCCCTGCCAGGTAGGGCTGGGAGAAACCTCTGCCTGAAACCCTGGAATGGCACTGCCAGTCAGGGTGGACAATACCAAGCTAGCTGGACCAAGGATAAGGTGCCTTCCTACGTTCCTGTTTCTGAAATAGCTTTGTGAGAGAGGTTAGGGTCCGAGATAGTGACTTACTCCTTTGTCTTCATTGGCTCAACACAAGTGGTGGTGAGGAACATTTGGCGCCCCCATATGCTGCTGAACTACAGCTCCCATCAGCTTTAACAAAGCTGGCCAATTGCCAGGGATGATGGGAGTTGTAGTTCAGCAAAATATCTGGAGCCTTGACACACTTGGCTTAACAGGAATTTGAATCCCAGCTTCCCTAGCGGCCAACATGGGGCCCACCAGATGTTCTTGGACCACAACTCCCATCAGCCTGAGCCAGCATGGCTAATTGTTAGGGATGATGGAAGTTGTAGTCCAGCAACCACATTAGCTGCCTTGGCCTAGTGTGACAATCTTAGGTACTGTACAGTGGTACCTCGGTTTATGAACTTAATCCGTTCTGGAAGTCCGTTCTTAGACCGAAACTATTCTTAAACTGAGGCGTGCTTTCCCTAATGAGGCCTCCTGCTGCCAGTGCCCTTCTACCATTCGGATTCCGTTCTTAGACCAAGGTAAAGTGCTCAAACTGGGACACTATTTCCAGTTTTGCAGAGTTTGTAAACCAAATCATTCTTCAACAGGACTGTTCTTAAACCAAGGTACCACTGTACTATGCAATCTTTGAGCACTATACTATACAGTGGTACCTCTGGATATGAACAGGATCCATTCCGAAGCCCCGTTTGCATCCTGAAGCGAACACAACCTGCGTTCGCTCATCTGTGCGTGCGTGGGTTGCGATTCGCCACTTCTGCGCATGTGCATGATGTCATTTTGAGCGTCTGTGCATGCGCGAGCGGCAAAACCTGGAAGTAACGCGTTCCGTTACTTCCGGGTCGCCATGGAGCGCAACCCAAAAGCGCTCAACCTGAAGCAACTTCAACCCGAGGTATGACTGTATCTAAATGCAACTGACTTACAAAATTCAGCAGAAAGCTGAATGTTGTTCACTTGTGGAAGGATTTTTTTTAAAAGTTGTGCGTCTTTGTTTCTCAGTTTGATCCTTTCACATGGTTCTGTATGTATCGTGGTCTTTTATGCATTGTGACTTGCAGTTATTTTTATTGATCATAGCTTAGTAATTATTTATTGTAGTAGTAATAATAATAATAATAATAATAATAATAATAATACTTTTATTTATATCCCACACATCTGGCTGGGTTGCCCCAGCACATATAAAAACTGAATAAAATGTCAAACATTTAAAACTTCCTGATATTGTAATTGTTAAGAGTGAATTTCTGTTTATTTATTATTTGCTGGTGTTTTGAGAGTTAATTTTATTGTGTAATATTATGTTCTAATAGATTATTAAACATTACTTTATTTGATATAAGCCTTATTATGACTTTCTGTATTGGATCAGATCATTATAAGGTGTGTGTTCTTTGTTATATATTTTGTTGCTGCAAAACACCTTCTGTATACTAATATAGAAAGGTGGTATACAAATTAAAAGTGAAATGAAATGTTGCCTTGAGGAGGGGAATCTAAACTGTTACTTAGGAGTGGGGTGTTTGTCCTTGTGTGCTTTTATTGCAAGAGGAACATGCTGCTTGAACACAAGAAAATTACAATCTTTTTCAAGGATTGTTTATGAACCAGGAGTTGTTAAATATTGTGAACCAGAAGTGCACTGCCGTATCATGTTTCTTTGGGAAAGACATGAAGGGAATCAAGCCTATAGCAACAATCTTTATCAGATGCCATTAATGAGCATGCAGGAGCCTATTAAATTTTGGCTCTCACGTCAAAGCGTAGGTTCTCATGGATGGACTTTTAAAGGATGCTCTCTCAGGGTTCCCAGCCAATTCCCAGCAGACAGGGTTCAAAATGGCAATTGCACGACTGCATCCTTTGAGAGCAAGAAGAGGTGGGTTTAAACTCCAGCCTTTTCAGGTGGAAGACAATCACCTTTATCTCCAGCCTGCAACATGAAATCCCTTTTTAATGTTGACTTTATATGTCTAATCCATCTTTCTGCTCTCTAGGGTGACCAAATTAATAGAGGCAGGGAGCTTGTCTACATTTAACAGCTGGGTTAAAGGTAAAGGTAAAGGGACCCCTGACCATTAGGTCCAGTCGTGGCTGACTCTGGGGTTGTGGCGCTCATCTCGCTTTATTGGCCGAGGGAGCCGGCCTACAGCTTCCGGGTCAAGTGGCCAGCATGACTAAGCCGCTTCTGGCGAACCAGAGCAGCGCACAGAAACGCTGTTTACCTTCCCGCCGGAGCAGTACCTATTTATCTACTTGCACTTTGATGTGCTTTCGAACTGTTAGGTTGGCAGGAGCAGGGACCGAGCAACGGGAGCTCACCCCGTCGCGGGGATTCGAACCGCTGACCTTCCGATCGGCAAGTCCTAGGCTCTGTGGTTTAACCCACAGCGCCACCTGCGTCCCAACAGCTGGGTTAGGGGAGGTTAATTTTTGTAAGCACTTGTATAAAAAACAGTTAATCACCTGTGTCTTTTTTAATCAATATGCAGAGTGTTAATCCATTGATCAAACCAATTACTTGATTACACATTGCTGCATATAACTACTACTACTACTACTACTACTTTATTATTTATACTCCACCCATCTGGCTGAGTTGCTGCAGCCACTCTGGGCTGCTTCCAACACATATAAAAACATAATAAAATGAAATGTCTAACATCAAAAACTTCCTCATACAGAGCTGCCTTCAGATGTCTTCTAAATTTGTGTGGTTCTTTATCTCCTTGACATCTGATGGGAGGGCGTTACACAGGGAGGGCACCACTGCCGAGAAGGCCCTCTGCCTGGTTCTCTGTAGCTTCACTTCCTGCAGTGCGGGAACTGCCAGAAGGCCCTTGAAGCTGGAAGTCAGTGTCCGGGCTGAATGATGGGGGTTATGCAAGGCTGAGAAATGCTGCTTGCCTCTTTCCTGATTCCTCTTTCTGCACAAAATGAATTTGCCTTCATCCACATATTGCTGTCCCGCTTCCACATCTTCCTCCTTCAATAATAATGGTGGTGATGATAATAATAATAATAATAATAATAATAATAATAATAATAAATACTCAAAGCAACTAAAAGAATAAATAAGCCACTATTCTATCAACATCAGTCTATTCCCTCCTCTACAATATGAGGATGGCGATAATAGCTGTGGCCTACCATACAGGTCTGTTGTAAGCAGTGCTATTTTTCCTATAAATAGAGGAGTTGGAATTCACAACGAATACCTTCCTTATTTTCTTATAATGGCAATGGCACCCATCTGAGAGGTACTGGAACCAAGTTCTGGTGAGTTCCAGCTGGAAAAAAGCATTGGTTGTAAGAGTGGATGTAGCACACTTAACATGCACTGAGAAATGATTTATAATGAATTGAAGAAAATGTTTAAGATAACTTTTAGTAAAAAAAAACCCAGAAGCTTTTCTTTTAGGGATAGTAGATACAGAGAGACCGAAAGATTAAAAAAATTGTATGCTACAATTGCAGCTAGAATGATTTTTGCCCAGAGACGGAATGAAGATGTAGTACCAACCAAGGAAGAGTGGCCAATAAAATTAATGGATTATGCCGAAATGGCAAGGATAACAGGTGCAATAAGAAACCAAGAAGAAGAAGAAGAAATTATTAAAGATTGGGGAAAATTTGTGGAATATTTGAAAAATTATTGTATGCAAATAAGTTCCTTAGCAGGGTTAACATCAAACAAGCAGTTAAACGTATTATCAAGAGAAACTAAAGAATAACTTTAAAATGGATTTATGTGGAAAATGCAGCTTAAAAAAATTAAAATGAAAAAGATACCACAAAAAGAGGAGTGGAGTCAAAAACATATATGTGTATTGGAAATGTGAGTTGTGTGTTTGTGATCTGCATGTCTGCAATTTCTTATTGAAAAATAAAATTCATATTTTATATTTAAAAATGAACTGTACAAAAATATGAAGTGGGGAGGGCTACAAAGACAGAAGGAGAAGAGAGGCATGCTTCTTGAAGCTCTGATCTGCCAATCCCCAGCTGCCCCTCCCCCCCAGCCTACCGCCTGAGGAACTCAAACATCCGATGGAGCCTCCGCAGTTTCCAATTGGCTACAGAAGCTTCCTGCAGCCAATCAGAAGCCACAATTTGGTTTTCGAATGTCTTGGAAGTCGAACGGACTTCCGGAACAGATTCCGTTTGACTTCCAAGGTAGCATGAAAGAGAGGACACACATCCTTCACCAAATTGAGATAAACCCAACGAAAAACGCTTCACCCCACTCACGACAATTTCACAATTTCCCTTTGATAATTTTTGAATGCAATTTCTTTCCTCCTTCGTCACACTGGGGTGCGGGGAGATGCAGGAGATATCGTTGGCATGGCAGGATTAAGAACAAAGCAGCCACCAGGACTTATATCCTGTATATTCTGTTTCTGATAGGAAAAGAAAGTCAAAGGGCAGAGTGCTCGATTTACTAATGTCCTGATGGCTGCAAAGCAAGTTCACACCGGCACTTTTGTACTGTTTATGCAAACCTCTGGTCTACTCCACCCAGAGTATCTGGGGAACAGAGATTAGCCATTTTACACGACCCGCTTGAGTTGGGAGTACTTTTATCTGGGAGGGAAATCTGTGAGCTGGTAGGCATCAGTATATCCTTTATCTTCCTGTTTGGTAGAGGATGCCCTCTTCCCACAGGAGCCTGCTTAAAATTCGTTTGTTAAAAAGAAAGCAAAGATTTGGATTGCTGTGGATTGCTGTCCGTTAGCTATGTGCAAAGGAAATTTCGCTTTGCTTTCTTAACCAACAATTGTGTCCAGGGCAGCTGTCTACCAGCTCCATCTGGTACGCCAGCTGAGACCCTACCTGCCCACCGACTGTTTTGCCAGAGTGGTGCGTGCTCTAGTTATCTCCCGCTTGGACTACAGCAACACGCTCTACGTGGGGCTACTTTTGACGGTGACCTGGAAACTACAACTAATCCAGAGTGCGGCAGCTAGACTGGTGACTGGAAGTGGCCGCCGAGACTATATAACTTAAAGCCCTGAACGGCCTCGGCCCAGTATACCTGAATGAGCATCTCCGCCTCCATTGTTCAGCCCAGACACTGAGGTCCAGCTCTGAGGGCCTTCTGGCAGTTCCCTCACTGCGAGAAGTGAGGTTATAGCGAACCAGGCAGAGGGCCTTCTTGGTAGTGGTGCCCACCCTGTGGAATGCCCTCCCACCAGATGTCAAGGAAAGAAATAACTATCTGTCTTTTATAAGACATCTGAAGGCAACCCTGTTTAGGGAAGTTTTTAATATTTGATGTTTTATCGTGTTTTTAATATTCTGTTGGGAGCTGGTCAGAGTGGCTTGGGAAACCCAGCCAAGATGGGCAGGGTATAAATAATAAATTATTTTAATAATTTGCCAAAGAAGAAAGAAGAAGAAATGGGAGTTTTAGTTCAGCAACACCTGACTGTTCAAAGGTTCCCCATATCTGGATTACTGTGATTCTGAACATTCACAGTGTGTGTGTGTGTGTGTTGGGGGGGGGGGAATCACAGAGGATACAGATGCAAATCCCCATTTTTGTTTTTTCCCTAAGCACATTTGTAGTTCTCGTATTTGCAAATACACATTTCAATCCTAAATTCACTTACAGTGGTACCGAACTTAATTCCTTCCGGTGGTCTGTTCAACCTGAAACTGTTCTTAACCTGAAGCACCACTTTAGCTCATGGGGCCTCCTGCTGCCGCCACGCCGCCACCACACGATTTCTGTTCTCATCCTGAAGCAAAGTTCTTAACCCAAGTTACTATTTCTGGGTTAGCGGAGTCTGTAACCTGAAGCGTCTGTAACCTGAAACATTTGTAACCCAAGGTACCACTGTATTAGGGAGCAATCTCCAATGAACAAAGTGCAGCTTACTTCCAAGTAAAAATTGCACAGGTTAGAGCGATACACAACAGTGAACTCCTAAGCATGTTTGTGTAGTTAGAAAGCCCCCCAAGAGCTCAGTGAGGCTTGCTCTTTACTAAGTGTGCTTAGTATTGCGCCAAAAGCTCAATGTTTGTGTTGAATAAGATTTTTAGGGATCCCACCAAGCTTTCCTTGTAAGATTACGGCTCAAGAAGGATCAAACAACCTCAGCAAGTGCCCAACCCCCACTCTGGAAGTCGGCTTTGCAGAAAAGAGTTTATGCCCTTTATTTCAATCATGTTTGAGGTTAACGCTCTAGGGATAAAACTTAATACAAATAATTTAAGGCAGTTGGCGATTGCTCTGTGTAACATCAATTCAGAGATTACGGCTAAAAGCTGTGTGAGTCAAATAGGCAGAGACTTTCATGCATAAATATGTTTTTGCAAATCAAGGCAACTGATGGATTCATGAGTGTGATCTTGGAGATGAGTTTCCAGCGGCTTTGATTTATTGAGAAAGTTTCATCCCTTGAAGAAAGAGTTACCGTATTTTTCGCTCTATAAGATGCACTAGACCATAAGACGCACCTAGTTCTTGGAGGAGGAAAACAAGAAAAAAATATTCTGAATCCCAGAAGCCAGAATAGCAAGAGGGATCACTGCGCAGTAAAGCAGCGATCCCTCTCACTGTTCTGGCTTCTGGGATAGCTGCACAACTTGCATTCGCTCCATAAGACGCACCCACATTTCCCCTTACTTTATAGGAGGGAAAAAGTGAGTCTTACGAGCAAAAACTACGGTACTCTCAAAACACACTGACAATAAAGGGAGGAGTCTTTCTCTCTACACAACTGCCTGCAGAGTGTCAACAGTAGCAAAAACCGAACACATTCATCTAATAAGAGAAACAATGTGCATGTGAATAATTTGTATCTCACATCCAGGTTGCAGAATGCAGCTTTTCTAGATGCGGAATAGTTCAGGCACTTGGTTCCTGTATATCCCCCACAGGGTCGGCCCACCCATGAGGCAGGCTGAAGCAGCTGCCTCAGGTGGCAGGATTTTGTGGGGCAGTGCCTCTGTGGACACTCTGCACAGCCCTAGGTTGCACAGCAGCAGTTTCTTCCAGTGAGATCTCACCTCAGGCAGTGAAACGGAATGGGACGCCCCTGTGCCCCACATACGGCACTGGGGAACATGAAAATCCAGTGCATTTTACTGAGTTTATAGCAAGAAGATTATTCACATAAAATACTCCTCAAGCTATGTGTAAGTCTAAGGGACTTTGTATGTATGGTGCAGGCTGGATTATTTTGACTACAGACCCTCCAGGTGTCTCTATTTTCCAGGGACAGTCCTGGATTTACAGAAGACGCCTTGGTTTCTAATTTGATCTGGGAATGTCCCACTTTTCCTTAGAACACACCTATTGGAGAAAACACTGGAGAACTGTTGAAAAATATGATAGGATGTCCCTATTTTCATCGGAGCAATATTGGAGAGTATGGAGTTATGCGACCCCCAAGCCAAGGAGATAAGTAACTATACGACCTTTTTAAGAAACCTGAAGGCTGCCCTGCATAGGGAAGTTTTAAAATGTTTAATGTTTTATTATATTTTAATAAATGTTGGAAGCCCCCCAAGAGGCTGAGACAACCCAGTCAGATGGGTGGGGTATAAATATAATAACAACAATAATATTAACAACAACAACAACAACAACAAGAACAACAATTAAAGACATCCCTATTTGCATCAGAGAAATGTTGGAGGGTATGTGACTATGGCTAAGATCAGCTAATTTGAAGGCCCTCTTAGTACTTGCTCCTGCTAACCTAGCAGTTCAAAGGAACATCAAAGTGCAAGTAGATAAATAGGTACCATTCCGGTGGGAAGGTAAACGGCGTTTCTGTGTGTTGCTCTGGTTTCGCCAGAAATGGCTTAGTCATGCTGGCCACATGACCTGGAAAAACTGTCTGTGGACAAACGTCAGCGCCCTCGACCCGTAAAGCGAGATGAGTGCCGCAACCCCAGAGTCTTTCGTGACTAGACTTAACTGTCAGGGGTCCTTTACCTTTTACCTAGTACCTGCATTTATTTTGGTGCTCCTGTGCTGGGTTGCCGCAGGGAACACATTATAGATGAATGATCGGAGTGGGTTTGGGGGGCCTTGACAGCCCCTCAATGAATCAGCTATAGGAAATGATGGATGGCAGATGTGAGCATGAAATTGGAGTTCTGAACCGCATTCAAGATCTGTGAATGAGTCTGAGCCTGCAACTCTTTGAGGAAGTAATCCCAGCGAAACCTGGTGTTTACAAAAGTTTAACTCTAATCAGTTTAGAGCCTCTCTTCTCCATACTAACCGGAGTGAGCCCCTGCGGCACACATGCCAAAACAGGAGTTGTATGCAGGTGGCACAGATGACAATCTGAAAGCATCCCTTGTGCTAGGCAAATCTCCAAAGTCAGCGGTTTATTTTCACTGAAAGCAAAATGTCTTTTTGCCCTCATTTTCTTTGATTTGTATAACTTTTTTTTTAAAAAAAAGTGGTCCACAAATACCCCCAGCAATTTTCAGGTGGTCTGTGGAGAGACAGAAAACAAACACCTGCAAATCACCGATCTGGATACTTCCAGAGTGTATCCAAAGGGATAACCAAGCACATCTTGTAAAGAGTGTATCAGGTTTGAGATATTTGGGGCATTCTTGTCTAGTGGTGTGGCCACCACTTTGTGTGTTTAAGGCTGCTGAATCCAACAAATTTTGACCTAAGCAACATGGTGACATTTAGGATTACAGTCCCTATCATCCTGAGCCAGCAATGGTCAAGGCTAATAGGAATTGTAGTCCATAATATCTGGAGGGCACCACATTGGCTAGCCCTGGGCACAGGTTGGAAAAAAGATGCTCCTTTATGTTAGGCATATTTATGCTTTTATCACATGGGTTCCTTCATCGACACTGGATCTGTGTGATTCCCCAAGTCTGCTGCTTGGCCTACCAAGGCCTACCAGAGAGGTCTTCAAGGATGCTCTAAGTTGATTGCTGAAATTGTCATTCTGATACACTCAAAACCCTTGGTGCGTAGCAGGAAAGACAGAAGCTTCCCCCTTATGACTCAAGAAGATGTGGATGGGGGAGCAAGAAAGAGGCACGAAGCAGCCCTCAGGCAGAACTGATATGATAGTAAAGCTCTTTATCATCCAACCCCAAAGCAGGGCAATGCCTTCTGAACACAATTGGGGCCATAGAGAGAGACAACACAGGAAAGCTTTATTTCACCCCAGGACCAATACGGTGCAGTCAGCACTTGTCAAATGAATGGTTCCATCAATTAGTTAGTTACCTCCTCCTGACCCTCTGGAACTAAAGGTTACTTGTTCTGCGTGGTAGCTCTGAATTCTGGGGCGACTCTAAGAAAAGAAGCCAACAATTGCCCGTTGTTTCTTGATAGTCCTGCAGCTGGAATTCAAGACGCTGCAGCAGGGACTTTTGGACTTCTTAGGGTAGAAAAGAAGTCACCTAGGTGGCAACTGCCCTCCTTCTCAACGCTCAGCTGTCATGTGCTTGGCCTCCTCCCTGGTCCCGAGGACCAGAGATGTAGCAGTTACTAGTTGGCATTGACCAGAATGCTTCAATCTCCCTTTCGCAATGGAACTGATGAGTACCAGAGTATTTTGTGGCACCCACACTTTAGTGGAGGTGAACTGCAGGGCAACACAGCTCTATGACTTTTCCCCCCCAGTGCAGGAGCAATGACGTTTTCTGTTGAGAGCGCCAGGGTAAAATCTTTTGGGTTTCTTCAGAACAAATATATGATGTGTTTGAACTTCTTAGGAAACCTCTCCCAATTATTAATCAGAAACATTCTGAGAAACATTCCTCAGCTCATTTGAGAATCTGAACTCATCCAAGTTCTCAAGTGTGTGTGTGTGTGTGTGTGTGTGTGTGTGTGTGAGAGAGAGAGAGAGAGAGAGAACTGCAACAACATCAGCATCATCATTATTGTATTTGTATGCTGCCCATCTGACTGGGTTGCCCCAGCCACTCTGGGCGGCTTCCAATGGAGTATTAACAACAGTTAATACTTTGTTGGGAGCTATATAAAGCAGTTCTATAAAGCAGGTGTTCTCAAATTGTGGTCTGTGGACCACCAGCAGTCCACATGCTTTATTCAGATGCTCCACATGTCAGCCAGATAAATAATAACATTATTATAATAAATTATATACCTAATGAATTTAAAACTTTATTTTATTACTTTTATTTCTTACATTGTTTTCTATGATTTTATGATTTGAATACAATGGAATGCAAATAAATATTAAATTATTATTATTACAAAACCTTATTATAATTTATATACATAATGACTTTTAAACTGTATTTTATTGCTTTTGTTTCTTGTATTTTATCATTTTTGATTTGAATACAATGGAATGCAAATTGTAACACAATAAAATACAATCTAAGAGCTCAAAGAACTGATTAAATGCAATTAGAAATAATGTAGCATTTAGCAGAGTGCAGTACAGTGGTACCTCGTGTTACAGACGCTTCAGGTTACAAACTCTGCTAACCCAGAAATAGTACCTCAGGTTAAGAATTTTGCTTCAGGATGAGAACAGAAATCGCATGGCAGCAGCAGTGGGAGGCCCCATTGGCTAAAGTGGTACCTCAGGTTAAGAACAGTTCTAGGTTATAGAGCAAAAGAAGATCCTGAAGCAGATTAAGTATTTTTTTCCAAAAAGGCAAGAGCTATTAAAGGTCTCAGTCCAAAAGGTGAGTTGACTACTGCACAGCAAAGGACCCTCATTGATAAATGTTAGAATTGGAGGGTACAAGCACAAAGATTTTTGATGTGGATAATCATCCAAACAAACCACTTATTCTGAAGTGTTTCACCTGAATATATTGATTATCTGTTAATGTTTCCATTCTACAGCATAGTTGTTTTGCAAAAGATTATAAGCATATAACATTCACAAGGCTTTGACTTTCATGACTAAGGGTGGCAGACCTGTGAGTTTGCAGTGCCTTTACAATGACTGTTAGAAAATGTCTACTCTAGGTAACTCCTGAAAAGACCTCAAACCTTGAAACCTGAGGGTTCTGCCAGCAAACACTGAGAGGTGATTTACACCACCATAACATGATGCTTTCAACAAGAGTTCACTTTCATTTCACTCTGGCACATCTAGTTTGTTCTATGAAAGGTTGTGACATGTTCAATGATGGTCCGACATGCCCTGGTTGGTATTCCCCAAATTGGTTCAGCCATGATCCGACAAGTCACAATCAAGTCCTTTATTTCACCCTCCATCAGTCACACTTGACTTTCTATGCAGTTAGAAAGCAAATATCTGCTTTGCCTATTGAAAAACATACACACAAGAAATCTATTCAGGAATCGAAGACCATAACAAATATTGGAAATGTTGTATGTTAGATGCAGCAAACTCTGTTTGCTTTTGAAGGACTGCAGTGATGGGTAAAAGGGACCTGATCCTAATTTGCCAGAAAAGAATAAAGCAAAATCTCTACAGCACCTGGGACAACATTAACGTTTACTTATTTTGAAAGTATATGAAATAAATTGTACACTCTGATCTCAAACCCTGGGGCTGGCAGGCACGGGGAACAAATGATATACAATTAAGTTCTTTGAGTCTGACAGACCATGAAATCCAAGCAGACAAGATGGCACAGATGTCTGCCTCTTATTCTTCCTATTCATACTACACGACAATACACAAACCTGCAAAGTACAGACACAGCCGCTATGGCCTGTGATGCACAGGAATGTGATTTCCCCCATTGCTTATGGTAATCACACTGGGCAAACTACTATACAAGGTACTTCCCCACCCCCTCCCGAATTGCTAGAAGCTGACCCTTTATGTACCTTTGAATGTCAGACTGAAACTCTCCATTTTTAGCAGAGTCTTGCCAAGCAGAAGATTAGCATTGCAGTAGTTTGGGTTCGCGCACTGAGAGAGAACCAATTCCATAACCAAATAGGGGTAGTTCTGTGGCTGCTTTTCAGTCTGCGAGGCAAAGGCCATTGTCTGGGTTTTTTGCTTTACATTACTCTGTTTATATTACTTCATTGGTATGGAAAAGTTTAAGGCAGATGTGTGCTTTAGCTTAATCCCGTGCTTTGCAGAGCCATTTATGTGGAAACCAAAGATAAATACGCTTGCTATAGCGAAGCTGTGGCCTCTGGAAGGGAGCTTCCTGAAAAGATATCACACTGTGGAAACTGCCTGTGGAGGACAATTTTGGCTATTTCACACATGCATGGAATAGAGGTTGTCCTCTTGACACCCGAGTTGCTGCAGCACTGGTCCTGGCCGGGTCTGGGTATCAGTGAAGCTGGGGCTGTATAGGCACACTAACAGAACCCATCATCATCGTCATCCTTAACGTCATCATCACCATAATTTTACTATTTATATGTCTCCTATCTGAATGGGTTGCCCCAGCCACTCTGGCCGGCTCCCAACAAATTATTAAAAACACAACGAAACATCAAACAATAAAAAACCGGAACAGGGCTGCCTTCAGATGTCTTCTGAAAGTCAAATGGTTGTTTATCTGTTGGACAACTGATAGGAGGGTGTTCCACAGGGTGGGTGCCACTACCGAGAAGGCCCTCTGCCAGGTTCCCTGTAGCTTCAAGTCTCGTAGTGAGGGAACCCATCAACCCATCAGTCGTGAAGGCATACCCTCCAAGTGTACCAATTTTCCAGGGACAGTCCTGGAATGATGATAGCCATCCCAGCTTCTGATTTGATCCTGCCACCGAGCTCAGGGACAAGGATGAGCTAGCGCTTGCCCTGAGTAATGATGGTGGCGAGGGTGCATTCTGTTGCTTCTCCATGACCGCTGCTACTGTCCTCCTCCCTTGGGCAGCTGCTGGAGGGCGGGTGGGCAGGCGTCAAGGAGGCCCAGCCATATGTAGTGTGTTGGCTTATGAAGGTCAGGCAGAGGGCAGGATCGCCCTGGGCAGGAAGATAGGGGGAGCACAGCGCCAGGAGTCTTGATATATTTTTTAATGCTTTGTGTGTCTAATCTTGCCCATTTCTAAAATATTTCTAAAATATTTCTAAAATATTTCTAAAATATTTCTAAAATATTTCTAAAATATTATTTCTAAAATATTATTTCTAAAATATTTCTAAAATATTTCTAAAATATTTCTAAAATATTTCTAAAATATTTCTAAAATATTTCTAAAATTTACTGGTGTGTGGCACTCACCCTTCTTCTGATAGAAAATGCTCTGCAGGCTGTGGGAGGACAAAAAAAGGAGGGCATTGAGGAGGGTCAGTTGTGGGAGAGTGAGAAATTTCCCTGTTTTCATCTGAGGAATGATGGGGGGTATGTGAAGGATCAATTGCCCCATACCAAAGTTTTGCATCGCCTTTCATGGAAGATGAGACCACCAGTGGCTTCTTGTCATGATGGCCATTACCCTGCCTGTGTCGACGACAGTTTGCCTCTGAATACCCCTTGCCAAGGATCACAAGTGGGGAGAACGCTGTCAAGACACACACGGATGCCAACAACCAGTAGAAACAAGAAATAGTGTCGTGACACTGACAGGCATGCTCTCAGCATGGCCAACAACCCATTGATCAGGACTTTTCACGTAGATGAATGTCTCTCCAACAATGCCACAATGCCACAGAACCCATCTTATGCACACTGCAGCATAAACACACAAAGAACCAGCATTATCTACCCCATCTGAGCTACCGGCGGCCGATTTGGCTGCAACACGAAAAACTAATTTTGTTATTTAGAAGGAATACCCGGGGATGGGTGAAGGTGGGGGTTGGAAACCCACATTCCGTCTTCTGCCAGACTGAACTCCTGCAGTTTAGAGTGCCAAACTGCTACAATAAATTAAGTATGTTAAACCCGTGTAATTAGATGATTGTATAATAGATTTTGCTGAGAGGGATAGGAGACTAATCCCCTAAATGTCTGAATCTCTGGGATTTAGGAGTGAGTCTCATGTTACCTTTCCAGAAATGTGATGAGTCCCATAAATCATTTTATGTGCTTGCCTATGTGTACAAGCTTATTGTGTGATGGTGACTGGATTGGCAGCCTCTGATTTCCCCATTTCTTGGGGAATGGGTAAGCTGGCACTGAATTATAAACACAGTTGGCCACAGATTGTTGTATTACAAGACTTGCTGTTCACTGGCTTGTTGGTAAACTCTGTATTAACCCTCTAAACAACGCCACTACCCAAGAGTCTTTTCAGCAGTCTTTTGTAGCTGGAGTCAGTCCAGGTCCCTCTTCCCAGGCCAGGTGGGGGGGGGGGGGAACCTGCAAAGCAGGGAACAGGACTTCCAGGACTCACAACCAAGATGGTCCTAAAAGGAATTGAATGTGTTTTGGATGACATTAGTACACACATGCTGAAAAATACCTTTCCTGTCATTACAGGTCACAACTTTAGCACCACATTCAGAACACCCTCCGATGATATGAACTTGGAGGTGATGTTTCCTTGTTCTAACTACCAATAGTGCTTTTGAACCAAAACCTTATGCTTTATATGCTTTACACTGATGTGCTGCTGAAAGTGCTCTCAATATTTTGGACAATGAACACTCCTTTATAAAAGTTCTTTGTTCTGTTTCGGTGCAGAGTTGCCTTCAAAATTAATAAAAAAGAAGGCTTGACAACTCTGATCCTATCCTCCCCCAGCATCACATCCTATGACTGAGATGTTTAATTGCTTACTGTTCTCTGAACAAAGTCCAATTTTACTCCTTGTTCAGCAGGAGGACAAGAGGCCTGGCTGTTCGGAGATTGGGGGTCGTGAGACAAAGTTCAGTGACTGATCCACAGCATGGAGGGCCCAACTTCGTGATTTATGAGGTCAAAAGTCTGTCAAGAACCCAGACTGGATGCAGCTGCTGAAGTCTCTATTCAAACACAATCTTGAATGTTGGAGAAAATTTCGCCAACTCCAGTTTCCTTGACTCCAGTTCTCACTCAAAACTATAGTGTAATAATTTTGGGGACATGATCAGAGACCATCTTCCCAGCTTCCTTCTCAGACGCTGAGACCTTGACTGCAAGAATATTCTGGGAAGAGGAATCTGCTTTTCTCCCAGGGATATTTCTGAGCCCATCACAGACTGACCTGAGACAGTTTTGGTGGCATCCAGCCAAGTTATACTCACCGTTGACCCATTGGAATTAATGGACCTGAGTTAGTAATGTCTGTTAATTTGAGTGGGTCTGCTCTGAATATGACTAACATTGGATGCAGCCTTTTGTTCTACAAAAAGCTGTATTCTGTGATCTAAGTAGGTTTAGCGCTAGTTGCTTTGCAGTGTTGCAGAGAATGTGTAGACATTTAAGAGGTGATATGATGACCATTTCAAAATATTTGAAGAGATGTTACATAGATGATGGAGCAAGTTTGTTTTCTGTTGCACCAAAGCGTAGGATCTTAATCAATAGGTTCAAATTATAATAAACAGGGTTACATCAGGAATAAACATCAGGAAAGACTTTCTGATGGTATATACTGTTTGATAGTGGGAACACACTGGCACACTCTCCCTATATTGCAGTTTGAATTCCATACATATTGTATTTTGTTGTATCACAGTTTGAATTGTGTGGAATTCAAATTGTAGCACAATCAAACACAATATAATAAATTAAAGAAGCGATAAATTTATAATAAATAAATATATGAATATTTAATGCAATGGATGCACCATCTTCAACCTCAAATCCATAGACACACCACAGACTATCTGAATAAAGATCAGGGACCACTGGTGACTCATATTTTGGGGACCCCTGAGCTAGATAATGGAGGTGATTCTATGAAATAGAAATTGATGCAAAGATTAGACTCATGAATAAAGGTGATGGCTGCACAGCTTTAGTTGTATCTACTAATTTGAGCAGATTAAAGCTTGCAACCCTACTAAATAACTCAAGTTATTACAATGATCTCATGCTGAAATCACAGCTTGGGCATTTTTTCCTACACTGAGAGTTAGAATTTGGCCTGCTTCACATGTTACTCTCTTGTCCTATCTTGCCTGTTAAAATACCAATGCCAGCAAAGCAACAATATTGTAAACTCCTTCCTTCCTTCCTTCCTTCCTTCCTTCCTTCCTTCCTTCCTTCCTTCCTTCCTTCTGTGCTGTTGAGAATATTTAATACTACAAGAGAGTGTGCCAAGAAAATCCTGTCAAATAAAACAGAATGCAAAACGGTTTTGCTCACTTGGGGATAAACCACAGAAGTTTTGCGATTACATCGTGGCGACCTCTATGAAAAACTGGACTGTCAGAATGAAAACATAAAGGCTGTTGTTGAAGAATGGTGTGCCTGTAAAGGAAAGAGATCCTAGGAATAAAGGTAAAGGGACCCCTGACCATTAGGTCCAGTCGTGGCCGACTCTGGGGTTGTGGCGCTCATCTCGCTTTATTGGCCGAAGGAGCCCGCGTCCAGCTTCCGGGTCATGTGGCCAGCATGACTAAGCCACTTCTGGCGAACCGGGGCGGCGCAGGGAAACGCTGTTTACCTTCCCGCCAGAGTGGTACCTATTTATCTACTTGCACTTTGACGTGCTTTTGAACTGCTAGGTTGGCAGGAGCAGGGACCGAGCAACGGGAGCTCACCCCATTGTGGGGATTCGAACCGCCAACCTTCTGATTGGCAAGTCCTAGGCTCAGTGGTTTAACCCACAGCGCCACCCGCATCCAATCAACATGGAATGGGAGTTTTAAGTTGGGTTCCTGAACACTGTCTTGTCATGGTGTGGAGAAAGTGGACAGAGAGAAGCTTTGCTCCCTCTCTCATGATACTAGAGTCCACTGAAGTTGATTCAAGATAGGCAAAACG
Source organism: Podarcis cretensis (assembly GCF_951804945.1). Taxonomy (NCBI): domain Eukaryota; kingdom Metazoa; phylum Chordata; class Lepidosauria; order Squamata; family Lacertidae; genus Podarcis; species Podarcis cretensis. Next base: position 86,612,078 of record NC_137173.1, read on the forward strand.
AAGTACTTATTCCTAAATTGTCTGGTTAAACACCAACTTGGATGTCTTTAAAAGAGGATTGGAGAAGTTCATGGAGAATAAGGCTATCAAAGGCTACTTAGTCATGATGGTTATATGCTCTGTCCAGTATCGGAGGCAATATGCATCTGAATACAAGCTGTTGGGAATTGCAACTGTTACATTCATGCCCTGCTTGTGGATGTCCTGCAGGCATCTGACTGGTTACTGTGAGAACAGGATAATGGACTAGATGAGGAATCCCAGATTGTGGTCCACAGACCATCATTGCTCTGCAAGCTTTATTCACATAGTCCGCAATGTGTCTCTGTGTGTCTGGGAGAAACAGCTGTGATTGGCGGTCGCCGTGCATTGAATAGCTACACTGATTTTTACATGTGTTCTATTGCTTCTTTGATTCCTTATGTTGCATTTTATTATTCCTAAATTTCATATTGCATTCTGCGGAATTCAAATTGTAATACCATAAAATTGACTCTGAGACATCAGAGAATCGATAAAAACACAGTTAAAAATCACACACCACCTAGCACAACAGCACATCACTGAAACAGGCAGAGAAATCATTAAGTGGTCTGCCAAGACTCTCAGTAATATTCAAGTGGTCTGTGGGGAAAACAGTTTGGGAACTCTGGTTAGATGAATCTTTGGTTTGATTCAGCAGGGCAGGGCTGTTCTTATGCATTTATGCCAGTTTTAACTGTCAGATACAGAGGTGGACTTTGGTAATATGGCACCTGAGCGAGGACAAAATTTGGTGTTTCCCCCTAAATACCTCTTATTCTAACAACAACAACAATTTTGCGTTCCCTCAGCTTGACATCCTGTGATGGGGAACTGCCTGCACAACCCTAAATTTGTCTCTGGTCAGATATGATGCTCCATAAAGTTGGTGTTTACATTTGTCTTCTGGAACTACTGTAGGACCACAGTGTATGTGGTACAAAGTGGGGAAGAGATGCTATTCTAGCATCCCACCAGGTGGGTCACTGTTGCCTACTGGGATCTGCAATTCGCAGCACCCTTAACAAAGTTAAGTTCAGACCCTCCAAGTGTCCTTATTTCCCAGGGACAGTTCTGGATTAACAGAAACCATCCTGGTTTCTCATTTGAACCAGGAATGTCTCGGTCTTCCTTAGGACACCCCCATTTTGACTGGAGAAATGTTGGAGGGAATGTTCAGGGAAGTTTTTAATGTGTGACATTTTAATGTATTTTTAATCTTTGTTGGAAGCCGCCCAGAGTAGCTGGGGAAACCCAGCCAGATGGGCGAGGTACAAATAATAAATTACTATGACTATGACTATGACTATGACTATGACTATGACTATGACTATGACTATGACTATGACTATGACTATTACTATTACTATTACTATTGGAGGGTATGGAGTGAGCAACCCCCTAGCCGAGGAGATTTGTAACTACACAACCTTTAGAAGACATCTGAAGGCAGCCCTGTATAGGGAAGTTTTCTTTTAAAAGACTGTTTTACTGTGTTTTTATATATTTTGGAAGCTGCCCAGAGCGGCTGGGGCAACCCGGTCCGATGGGTGGGGTAAAATTAATAATAATAATAATAATAATAATAATAATAATAATAATAATAATAGAATAGGATGTCCTTAGTTTCATCAGAGAAATGTTGGAAGATATGCAAGTTCCCAGGATGCTCTGGGGGAAGCCATATACCTCAAATGTGATCGAAATGCCTGGTGTGTACACAGCCTGTAGTGGCGAGGAGAATCAGAAAACTATCATTCATGGCTCAATGTTATACTACTGGACTCGGGAGAGACAAAATCTTTGTCAATAGACAGGGGACACTGTATATCATGTGATGGGAGAATTTACCCTTAAGCAACCATCTAATAATTTCACAGGGAATGAAGCTGCCTCTTTGTTAGGAGTCCAGCAAGCTACACACAGTTGTCTAATCCACTTTCGCCAATGTAGGGTCAACGATGTCAAAGTCTGTTCATTGTACTCAGCTTATCTCAGCTACAAAGAGTGGGGTTTATTCAGTTGCTATTTTGTGGTCCTTCTTGTTAGGTCGGTTTGAGCCAGACTCACAGTTATGTGCATCTTAACAACCATTTCAGTAAAAATGCAGATGACCAATGGCAAAGTGATGTGTCCGCAGCTGACATCCTGCTAAGCAGAGAGGGGCCTGTTAGCTCATGCCTGAACCAGTGTGTCAGTGGCGTGTTAGTAACCTTCTCACCAGTTGGCAGAACATTACAGAGGACTAGCTTACCAAGTGGTTGCACACACATTGTTGCAATTTACCACTTGGGCTTGCCAATCAGAAGGTCGGCGGTTAGAATCCCTGTGACAGGGCGAGCTCCCGTTGCTCTGTCCCAGCTTCCGTCAACCTAGCAGTTTGAAAGCATACCAGTGCAAGTAGATAAATAGGTACGGCTGCAGCGGGAAGGTAAACGGCATTTCTCTGCGCTCTGGTTTCTGTCACGGTGTACCGTTGCACCAGAAACGGTTCAGTCATGCTGGCCACATGACCCTGAAAGCTGTCTGTGAACAAACGCTGGATCCCTCAGCCTGAAAGTGAGATGAACGTTAAAGTTATTTGTTCCAGAAAACTGCAAAAAATCCAACACTTTTGATGTGGGCTACCCTACACCCCAGTTTTCCTGGACATTTTAACCAGCTTCCAATGGATGAATCCTGGCTATTTCTGGGAAATTCCGGACGAATGGCAGCCCTAATACAAACAGCTGTCAATACGCAATAAACTCCAATGTGGACAAGCTCTATGTATTTAGCCTCTCTTCAACTCAAAACTGCCTTCTGTCCTTCACAGGTACCTAGAAAGGACATCCCTGGCTGCAGAATGAAGAAGGGCCCCTGTTCTTCACCATTGTGGGCCAATTACCTTTAATTTCCATGGCAATGGCAGCCTGCAGCAGTACTCCTAGATCTATTAATGCTCCCCTGCCCAAACCGCTATTCTTGAAACATCTAAAAGTTGTTCTTGTTAGTAGCTTCCCTTAAGCAGAAGACACGCAAAAGACTGTGGGACAAAATTCCTTGAAGTCACTAGGTTGGTCAGCTGTTGCTGACTTTCCCAGGGACTTAGAGAAGGGACACAACTGAAATGAAGCCAATAGCAGGGGAAACGTTCTGCAGTTGAGGTAGTTCATTTCCTCTGTCAAAGGTGAGGAACGAAACTCCATTGTAGAAAGTACTGTTTTCCTTGCTGAGTAAATACAGAGGATTAAAGCACTTCATAGGGAGAGATGGGCCATGCTATGTTATTATCTAAGCTTGTACAGCTGCTTCCTTTAAAACCGTCCCCTTAGCCTGTGGTGAGAAAAGGTAAACAAACTTTCATCAGGCTTTTTCTCTCCCGTGTGTTGAGAATCTAGCAAAGGGCTATCAAATAGCATCCTCAGAAAACCGGTGAGAAAGAGGTATGAATAGCCTGAAACCTGCATTCCTAAGAAAAAAAACGGCAGTAGTGAAATGCTTCTTGAAAGCCGAGACCCAAATAAACTTCACTGTGGCTGTGTTTGCCCTTAATGTTTATCTATGGTTTGCTTTACCCTTAACTTGCTAAACAAACCAGGGTAAGCCTTGCAAAGGAACTGTAGCTTGTTTTGCCTGCCTTATGTTGGTTTTGTTTTCTAATCACTTTTGCGTGGTACTTTTGTAAGACAATGGGTTTGGGTGTAATGAGAAACCATGGTTAGTGCAAGATCTGAAAGCCAGCTTTGGCTATGATTTCATTGTCTGCTCCCCACTTAAAAATGGCTGTCCAGGGGCCTAGCAAAAAGACAGTTGTGTGGTGTCATGGCCATATGACATAGCTATGTGAAATTCAGGGAACATGTTTATGGCTCTAAACTGAGTTAATTATCCTGTTGGTACGGTTGGTAACATGGTTGCTGGTAAAATCAAGATATATATTCAAGTTGAAAAACATAGAGGACCAACTCTGGGGGTGGGGAGCATGAGAATGACTTGTGTGTTTGGGATCAAAGTAACACATTTGCATGATTTGTAGTGAGTAACTGTTTAATTCTGGAAGGGGAAGTCTCCTGTGATGACCATTAATTTGCAACGAATTGCTATGACAGCATGAAAGACATTGAATTTTGCAACACAGCATGTCTCCTAAAATCCAGGAAGTGTTTTCTGCTCTAAGAGTTTGAAGCTTAGTCATTTGAACAGTGAAGATAAATCAAGCAATTGTTTCCCTCCGCCCCTTGCCTACTTTCCCCCCTTCCAGTCTTATGGAAAGGTGTGGGGACAGAATCAATCTCTAGGTTGTCGATAAATGTTTATTGACATCATTGGTTGTGGCCCTAACCAGTCCTTCCAAGCCATCTTCCTGAATGTTCAGCTATCATTTTAATTTCTATTCTTTTTTTAAGTGACTAATTTTTACACTTTCAAAGAGGAAAAGGCAGCGCTGACCTCAAATTCTCACCAGGAAGTATACTTGAATCCAGGGCCAGCCCTATCACTAGGCAAAGTGAGGCAGCCAACCACCTCAGGTGCAAGTGTTTGGGGATGGAGAGTGGCAGCTGTGAGGGGAAAGTTATTTTATGAGATGGAATGAAAGACGTGAGGGATTAAAGGATGTAGCCTGCTACGGAGAGGAAGTGAAGCAGAACAAGCTACCAAGGTTAACCAAGATAGAGCTCTCTTGTATTAAATCACAATAAAATGTTCATTACCTTATAATACTTGCTAGCTTTGTTCCATAATATGAGGTGTACCACACTGGCAAGGTGCTGGAAGACAGAGCATGCTGCCTTATTACCTTAGTATCTTTGGCTGTCAATCCATCATAGGACGATAGGAGGCAACCTTATGTCAATCCATCTAGCTCAGTGTACATTGACTGGCAGCAGCATTCAAGATTTCAGGCAGGCGTCTCTATAAGGGCAACACTAAGATGACAAGGAGGAGGCTGACAGTCAGTGGAACTCCCCATGGACTGGTTGTAAGGAAGTAAGCGGATGGGGGCTGGCTGAGGACAGACTGAACTTGATGGGGCAGTGTTTCCCTTGCTCTGAAGACTTGCCTCTATGGGGTAAAGGTAAAGGGACCCCTGACCACTAGGTCCAGTTGTGACTGACTCTGGGGTTGCGGCGCTCATCTCGCTTTACTGGCCGAGGGAGCTGGCGTACAGCTTCTGGGTCATGTGGCCAGCATGACTAAGCTGCTTCTGGCAAACCAGAGCAGGGCACAGAAATGCTGTTTACCTTCCCGCCGGAGCAGTACCTATTTATCTACTTGCACTGGTGTGCTTTCGAACTGCTAGGTTGGCAGGAGCAGGGACCGAGCAACGGGAGCTCACCCTGTCACAGGGATTCTAACCGCTGACCTTCTGATCGGCAAGCCCTAGGCTCTGTGGTTTAACCCACAGCGCCACCCGTGTCCCCCTCCATAGGGTAAGACAGGTTTAAACAGTGTTTTTTCCCTCACGAAAAATAGGTGTCGGAACGTACCATGAAGATGTCACAGCAAGTTGTGGGGTGACTCAAGACAGCCCTGAACAGATGCTGGTACACCTGGGACTGGTGCAGATCAAATAAAATGTACCTCCCTCATTCTCTTAGATTCAGGCGGATGGCTAGGGCAGCTCAGAAGGGGCCTCATGCAAGTTTGTGTGTGTGTGTGTAATGGTAGAGGCTTGGCTAGAAAGCTTTAAGCCCACATCTGCTACACAGGAGATGGACTGAAGTAAAGGAAATACGAATTGGCCCTGCCCCGTAGCTTGACCAATTGCACTAGGACAGGCTAGGAGCTAGGTGGAGTCCTAGATATTTAAAAAAGTGTAGACTTGCACACACTGGCCATCATCCAGTTTTGACTTCTCAGAAGTACGTAAAAGCAAGAAGCAGGTGGGAGGAGCCCGCAATGGCTCCCACCTGAGAGGTGTCAGAACGTGCTCCAGCTGGAAAAAAAAACCTGCTCTAAAAACTTGCCTCCATGGGGTAAGATAGGGTGAACTCAACTTAAATTACCCTCCCAAGCTGCCATTATCAATGGGGAAAAGCACCTACTGGTGTCAACCACATAATCATTGGTGTCCAAAGACATGAGGAGAATCTTTTTATATGCAACAGACGCCGCAAGGTTATTGATTGCAAAAAATTGGAAATCAAAAAAAGTACCAACATGGAAAAATTGGCAATATAATTTTTTTGAAATGACTGAATTAGCAAAAATGATGGCAACAATCAGAATGCAGTCTAATCAAAATCTCAAACAGGAATGGAAATGTGTAGAAGAACGCATGACCAAAACAAGCTCCGACAAGAATTTATTGATATGTATAGACTGATTTCACAAAGTTAAGTTAAGCTAAGCAGATATATAAGACTGAATGTTTAATAATTAATTAAGATACAAGAATACAATCTCAATAATAAAGTTATAAAATAATAACAAGGAAGTCACGCGCGGGTGGAGGGAAGACACAGGGCAGGAAATAAGAAATGTATAAATGTTGGTACATAATTAAATGTGAAAATGTGAATTTGCGAATATAATGTTTATGCATCATTATGTAAAAATTTCATATATGGATTGCAACGTTAATAACAAACAAACAAACAAACAAACAAACAAACAAAATCATTGGTGCCTTCCATCATAAACAGCAAACATACCATGTCACATGTCCAGGAAGGAAACTGTTAACATAGTTATTCCGCAGAAAAACACTGCATGAAAGAGGCTCTGTTGAGGCGTTCAGCTCTCTTTAATGTGGCATCTGCAACTGGGATGAAATTCACTGGTGTTTAGTACCCCATTTGGGTTCAGATACACAGATAGGTTGGTAATCAGAAGCAATTTGCTTGGTGTATTCCCCCCGCCAAGAAAACTTTAAAAGAGGCTGTCTGTTATGCTTTCTTTGGAGAGCTGACTTGTTTGAGGAAAACCACCGATTCCCTGGCTCATTTGGAATTCCAAGCCAGGCACTGATCCAAAAGGATCTGCTAAGATTGTGGCATGCTTGAGTTTACTTGTAATGAAGCATGCTGTGTTTTGAGTCCCACCAACTCTGCATCCTTGAAGAAACAATGTGATGTTTTGAGCAGTCATTATGGGCAGGCTGCAGGTGTCCCAGGCCAAACAAGTGTTTCCCGCTGTGATGTCAATTTTCCATGCAAGAATCCAAAAACCATCTGAGACGTTTATCTGAAGGCAGAGTACTCTTTACAAACACACAGGCAAAAATAAATTTATTATACATGTGTAGTGCTGGTATCAGCAAAAAAAAAAAGTATTTGGGCAGGGGCTACAGAAGGGGTGAAATATATTTTAAAGGACCGCTTTCTCTTGCATGTTGGATTTGTGAAAGAGAAGCAATGGTACATTTCACATGAATGTTCCCCATGATGCATTTTTATGATTTAGTTATAATTTGTATGTCAAAAATGCCTTTAAGTAACCACAAGGATCCAGCAACTGGTCAGGGGCTGGTGGTGCAGAGGTCACAAACTGTAAATTATTCCAAGGCATACCGTATTTTTCGCTCTATAAGACGCACCAGACCACAAGACGCACCTAGTTTTTGGAGGAGGAAAGCAATAAAAAAAATATTCTGAATCTCAGAAGCCAGAACAGCAAGAGGGATCGCTGCGCAGTGAAAGCAGCAATCCCTCTTGCTGTTCTGGCTTCTGGGATAGCTGCGCAGCCTGCATTCGCTCCATAAGACGCACACACATTCCCCCTTACTTTTTAGGAGGGAAAAGTGAGTCTTATAGAGCAAAAAATACAGTAAATTGCTAACGTACTGCAGGTGTTTGGTGCATATGCATTAGAGCTGCATGCAGATGGTAAACTGTCATGTAGATGAGCTCTGGATCAGGCCTGCTGTGTAAAAAGAAATGGAAAGAAAAGTATTGCAGACAAGAACTGATTACAGTGGTACCTCGGGTTACATACGCTTCAGGTTACAGACTCCGCTAACCCATAAATAGTACCTTGGATTAAGAACTTTGCTTCAGGATGAAAACAGAAATCATGCTCCGGCAGCACAGCAGCAGCAGGAGGCCCCATTAGCTAAAGTGGTGCTTCAGGTTAAGAACAGTTTCAGCTTAAGAACGGACCTCCGGAACGAATTAAGTACTTAACCCGAGGTACCACTGTACTAAGCAGAGAAGTTTCTGAAAATTTGGTTTCCTTTTCCTTTCTTCCACCTTGGCATAATTTGTGTATCTTCCAGTGGCCAGCTAAGGGTGTGTCATTTATTTCGAAATCTCTTTGAGATAAGCTATTATATGTTTTAAATTCACATTTATGGTTCTCTGAAGGGAACCCCCCCCCTACATCTAATATAAACAAATGAACCACTAGATCAGACACATAAAAAAGGAATATAGCCCATAAAGTTTTCCTGTTATGTCAGCAAATGGCAAATGGAGTCTTTATGCTGGAAAACACTGAACCCTTTACAGTCCGCTTTGTTTATATTGAGAACAATTTAAAAGGCAGGTGCATTAATCTGAGTTCTTATAATAACCATTTAGAGAATGAGGAAAAGCTTGAAAGTGGCAATGGAATCAGCCGCAGACTCATTCTAAAGAGAGAAGTACAATCAATTTTCCGCAGCAGTATTGGCATATAACTGTTGTAAGAGGGTCCCCAGTGCCCTAGAATGCTGCCCAGGAATTCTTCCCTGTTACCATTTCTGTTTTTTAAAATCATTGCTTTTTTCTGTTAAGTGCTGGGATTCATAACCAAGGCTGTATGTACTCTCCAATGGAAAGAGAGAGAGAGAGAGTAAAATTCTTCACTAAAGCAATGCAGGCTGACTTCCAGAGAAGGGGAAATTCAGTGATCTGTAAATCACATGATCTATATCTTGTTATGAAACTTCAGCTAATGGGCACGGTTCCTCTTAATTTGAATGATTTGTTCTACATTTTTCCTCATTTGCATAATTTGTTTTTGTTCTGCTAGCCGAAGGAAGGACATGGTGACTATTGCAGGTCAGTGAAGCCTCACGGAAAATCTTATTTATCTAGTATGGCTGGCCTCTTGTTTTACAGTTCTCTCCTTGGAGGAGCCCTCTATTTGAAGGAGAGTCTGGTCCGAGTCTTGTTCCAAGATAAATAACCACAATAAGGGGAAGGCAGGGGCCTTGAAATTGCCCCTCAACCCTTAACATCTGACCAGCAGACTGAGCAGGCATGCAGTTCAACTGATCCCAGTTTCCCCCGCTACAGTGAGATGTATCTCTTTTTAATTTATAGTAATTATTTCTGAAAGACGCCTGCTTCTTGGGAGAAAAGCAATGACAAACCTAGACAGCATCTTAAAAAGCAGAGACATCACCTTGCCAACAAAGGTCCATATAGTTAAAGCTATGGTTTCCCCAGTAGTGATGTATGGAAGTGAGAGCTGGACCATAAAGAAGGCTGATCGCCGAAGAATTGATGCTTTTGAATTGTGGTGCTGGAGGAGACTCTTGAGAGTCCCATGGACTGCAAGAAGATCAAACCTATCCATTCTGAAGGAAATCAGCCCTGAGTGCTCACTGGAAGGACAGATCCTGAAGCTGAGGCTCCAATACTTTGGCCACCTCATGAGAAGAGAAGACTCCCTGGAAAAGACCCTGATGTTGGGAAAGATGGAGGGCACAAGGAGAAGGGGATGACAGAAGAGGAGATGGTTGGACAGTGTTCTCGAAGCTACCAGCATGAGTTTGACCAAACTGTGGGAGACAGTGGAAGACAGGAGTGCCTGGCGTGCTCTGGTCCATGGGGTCATGAAGAGTTGGACACGACTAAACGACGACAACAAATATTTCTAAATTTACATCTCTACATATAAATTGACATATGCACCTTGTGAAAATAAAACAATAAAGGTTCGTAATGGCGAACCCTGGGCATTATATTTCCTTTATGTTTTTCTGTTTATGCATGCTTTCATTTATTCCTTTTACAGTCAGAACTGTTATGAAAATCCAGAGTTGATGGCAATACACTGTGGGGAAGCTCACAACTGGTTACCTAGCCGGGACCAGTTTCCACTCATGGTTGCTAGCAGTCGGGCAGGGAAAGAAGGAATCTGATCCACCCATTGATGGATACAAGGCCTTGGCTGCCCTTGTGATGCTCCTATGACTGATGAGACACAATGTCTACTGAAACAGGCAGGCTACATTTTATCAGGGGCTGGACAGAGGAAGAGGAGTGGTGAAGACCACCTCCCCACCATGACCTTCCAGGGAGGAGGAAGAGGAAGACTGTACAGATTGACAACAGTGGTTTGCGGGAGGTCACAGCTCAGAGGCAGATGAGGGGGAATGTTGGGAAATAATGGGAGAGGAGGAACAGGCAGAGCTGGAGCAGCAGCTGGCTGACATGTTGTTACTAGAAAGCATTCCAGACGCACCAACTCCCAGAACCCGGCGAGCCTTAAAAGTAGGAGAGCAAAGAGCTTGAAGACAGAAGGCACTTAGCAGCACCTGTAGAGGAGGTAATGATGATGATGATGATGAATGAGGAAGTGGGAGAGAAGGGGGGTGTGTGGAGATTCACTTGGGACAACGCCATTATTCAAGAGGCTAGGTTCTATGGCCTCTCTCTATGCAGTTTGAAATAAAAAAGGACTGTAATAAACTTTTCCTTGTCTTTATACTTTCCTGGGCAACCAGCCAGGAGCCTCTGACAGCACCCTGACACCATACATTTTAAGGAAATTTAAGACTCCCAAGGTCAGGCATAGGCAAACTTGGCCCTCCAGATGTTCTGAGACTACAACTCCCATCATCCCTAGCTAACAGGACCAGTGGTTGGGAGGTGTAGTCCCAAAACATCTGGAGGGCCAAGTTTGCCTATGCCTGCCCAAGGTAGACAGACAGACAGATATACAAGTTAACATTAATTTTATATGGTAGTTAATGAGCTACTATTTCAAAAAATGGCTTTCAAGTTGCTCTTTTGTCCAACTGCAAAGTCCTCAATATTAGGAGGATTAACTTAAAATTACCTTGTTCTAAAAACACATTAAAGGCATCTCAAGAAAAATAACTATTTTAGGGTTCCTTATCAAGAAAAGCCACGAGATAGTCTTAATTTTCAGCAATCTAAGCTCTTGGCCCTAACTTTACCAATGCATTGTGTGTTCTAAACTTGTCATCAAAGTAGTTATCTATGACGTATGGTTAGAGTTATATATAACTTCAGGTCATGGTTCTCAGGCTCTAACCACTGGTAAGTGTGGGTTCAGTCCTTCTTCCTCAGATAAATCTCTCCGGCTATTATTAGAAAACAATACAGCTGGCCAGCCAATAAATGCCCCCAAAGATATAGGAGAGGCCTCTGCTCCATTGTCACGACCGGGGGAAACAGCACTATGTCAAAGGCAGAAGGTTATCATGAAATGTTTTCCCCTTTTGCTTCAAATCACTAGTGTATAAACTGTGTATGAGGAACTTGTAATAAACAGTGTGGTTCCTTTTATAGGAATAAGGTGACCAGATTCTTTCCCTACTACATAAAAACAGAGACAGTATTCCAAACATACTTGTTTTTTGTGGTGGAACAGTATTTCTTCTAAACTTGGACCTAACACACATTACTATGTGCAGTGGCATGCAGTAATATTTTCACTGATTTTCTCTTGATATCAGTTGGTGGAATGCTTCTCACTAGACTGTATATATGTGGTGATCTTTTGCAGCTTCAACACATGAAAACACACCCATCATGTGGTTGGGGAATTCAGCTTCCTAATGGCCAAACTACACCTTACACTTAAAATGCTGATATTGCAAGTTTCTTTGTCCTTAGAATCCCAGGACATACTCATGCTTATCTTTTCTACTCTTCATGTCAAAATATTTGCTCTCTTGAAGTGGCTTTGAGGGACAGAAAGAGATCCTGTATCAGATCAAGAACTGCATCCTAAATAAAAGCTTGGTGGCTTGGTGCAAGCAGTCTTGTAAGAAAACAGGGTTATCAACATCTGTTGAAATGCTTGATTGTGTAGGTATGGCTTACACATTGAAATGTGGATAAGGTGTTTTTTGTTTTTAAAAAGTAGTGCTTTAAATATTTCCTAGTATTAATAATAGCATGCCACTACCCAGAACCACTGTAGGGACGAAGGTGGTGCTGTGGGTTAAACCACAGAGCCTAAGACTTGCCGATCAGAAGGTTGGCAGTTCAAATCCCTGAGACGGGGTGAGCTCCCATTGCTCGGTCCCTGCTCCTGCCAACCTAGCAGTTTGAAAGCACGTCAAAGTGCAAGTAGATCAATAAGTACCGCTCCAGTGGGAAGGGAAACGGCGTTTCCGTGCGCTGCTCTGGTTCTCCAGAAGCGGCTTAGTCATGCTGGCCACATGACCCAGAAGCTGTATGCCGGCTCCCTCGGCCAATAAAGTGAGATGAGCATTGCAACCTCAGAGTCGGCCACGACTGGACCTAATGGTCAGGGGTCCCTTTACCTTTTACCCAGAACCACTACTAGATTGATCTGTCTATCAATTATCCAAGAGCTGCAGTTTCCTTGGCCTCACATGAAAGAATCCAACACAGTGTGATTCTAAAGGAAGGATGACGAAGCCATGACCTGCCAGATGTTGACGGACTCCAACTCCTATTATCCCATCACCACTGACCGCTTGCCATGCTTTCTGGGGCTGATGGAAATTGGAGTCCATTGATATCTAGATGGCCACAGGTTCCCCCAACTTGGGTCTCCAGCTGTTTTTGGACTACAACTCCCATCATCCCTAGTGAGCAGGACCAGTGGCCAGGGATGATGAGAATTGTAGTCCAAAAGCAACTGGAGACCCAAGTTGAGGAAACCCTGTTCTAAAACCTCCACTCCACTTAGTTTGTATCCCTCAAATCAACAGGCTGTCTCCAGGTCCATGCTTTTGTTCTTCAATATATTTTTATTTAGATGACTGCAAACTGTACTCTCAAACTAAAAACTGGAAAGTTATTCTAATTTATTCAGATAGCACTGGCGGCTGACGTTATGGGAACTGTGTCTCACGCAGATGTTCAGCAACAGCTTCCAGCAGCTCATAGGATGATGTCAGACATACATAGATGTTTGTTACTAACTGGAATAAACAATCACTTGTGCCGGATATGCATTAGTGCATGAAGTCCTTCTAAGGTTGATGCCCAATAAACCAAGCAGTCATTTATATCTTGCAATATAATCTCAGTGACCTTTTAAGCATCTGCTTTGGTTGCACAGTCATTGCTGAAGATTGTGGCAATTTAGCAATGAGATGAGCAGGTACAGTGGCTATATCCTCTGTGTTATAAGAATTTTAAGGTCACATATAAAAAAATTAAATGTTCATAACTGTATATATAAACCACATGTCTGAAACCCCACAGATTAGGTCCTGAACAAATAGACCTCAAATATTTCTCTACAATATCAAAGTGGGAAACCTCCCCATTGTCTCTTTCCTCATAAATCCTTTCCTCACAAATCCTGTCTTAAGGGCACATTCAAAATATGAACAGGGTGTGAGCCTGTGACCTGTGACCTAGATTCAGGAATTAAGTAGTTATAATAACAAAAGAGTGGCCAAAACCCAGATAATGCAATCAGGTAACTTGCCAGACAGGAGATAAACAACGCACTCAGATTTCTGTTGTAGACCGCTTTTTCTATGATGTAGGTATGATGTATCTGGGGGGTGGTCTTCGGCTAGACCCCTTCTGTGATGTATGTATGATGTTTCTGGGGGTGGTCTTGGACTCCAGGGTGGGCAAATTAAAATGTCTATATATGGGCTTACACGTATGGCTCTGGGTCCTCCTCCTCTCTCCTGTGTGCGAGGATCAGGCTTACTAGCTATTCTCTGGTTGGTCTCTGTTATTTTCATCTACCGATAGAGAACCTACATGGACTGTATATGGGCTCTTAGGTACCCCATAAGGGAAAAGGAGCAGGTTTTTTTTACTTATATTATTCTGCTACCAAGTCCTAAATATCAAAACCAGGCCTGTACTTTTAGGTTTCAAACTGGTTTGATTTCATTACTGTTTGTCTTGGGGCAGAGGGCGATGAAACATTTCAAGGACTGTGTGCCCCAAACATGCTCAGATTTGAAAATGGCAAAAATTTCAAAAACCTCCTCCCAGACACTCTAGGAATATCCCAAAATGTGAAAGCTCCAGAACTACTGTATTTTTTGCACCATAACACTCACTTTTTTCCTCCTAGAAAGTAAGGGGAAATGTCTCTCTGTGTTATGGAGCGAATGCCTGCGGGTGGCGGGGGGGATCTGCTGTAGTCGTGAGCAGAGGATCCATGGTTCCCCTTCCTTCCCTCCTCCGTGGTTACAAAGCATGGATCCACATGGATCCTCAGGATTTTTGCATTGGGCTACTCCAAACTCACTGTCAGATCACATGTCTGTGGCCACAGCATGAACCACAAAAATCATATATCCACTGTTTCGTTTAGAATATTTTTTTTCTTGTTTTCCTCCTCTAAAAACTACGTGTGTGTTATGGTCTGGAGTGTGTTATAGAGCGAAAAATACGTTATATCAAAGCTTTTATTGTGAGCACAGAGCTTGCTTACTATCCTACCCAAAATGTTTTCTTCCTCACAAATGTTTTTAGAATGTGTTGCTGAGAGAAAATAAACATTTTCATTCTGGATTAATGAATGCACTAATTTGCACTACATTGGGTGCAAACAGTTCAAGAAGAGGCAGAAGGGAATTTGACCAGGCCTTCAGACTTCCTGATAAAATGTAAAAGTCACAAAGATTGCAGTTAGTAAATAAAACTGAATAGCTTTTCTTGCCTCAGTTTCTCCAATGAAATCAAAATGACCATATATTAGTAGTATAGACCCTTAAGGCTGCAATCCTAAACCTACTTACGGCATAGCTGTCAACGTTTCCCTTTTTTAAAGCGAAATTCCCTTATTCCGAATAGGATTCTTTGCAAGAAAAGGGAAAAGTTGACAGCTATGACTTATGGTGAATAATTAAACTCCACTGGATACAGTGAGATTTTCTCCTAAATAAGCATTGCTGAAAGTCTTTTGTGATGCACTAAAGGGACGCGGGTGGCGCTGTGGGTAAAAGCCTCAGCGCCTAGGGCTTGCCGATCAAAAGGTCAGCAGTTCGAATCCCCGCGGCGGGGTGCGCTCCCGCTGCTCGGTCCCAGCGCCTGCCAACCTAGCAGTTCGAAAGCACCCCCGGGTGCAAGTAGATAAATAGGGACCGCTTACTGGCGGGAAGGTAAACGGCGTTTCCGTGTGCGGCTCTGGCTCGCCAGAGCAGCGAGGTCACGCTGGCCACGTGACCCGGAAGTGTCTCCGGACAGCGCTGGCCCCTGGCCTCTTAAGTGAGATGGGCGCACAACCCCAGAGTCTGTCAAGACTGGCCCATACGGGCAGGGGTACCTTTACCTTTACCTTTAAAGAGACTTAGATGTATCAGATCCAGAGGCAATAGACAATACAATGTAATAGGTTTGTTTTTAAAAAATCAGATCATTTGGAATAAAAAACATAACATAATATTTCTCAGAAGTTCTGCCCCATGAGAGTAAGGTTCAGGCTTGTACCAGTAACAGGGTTGTAGAAAAAAGTCTCTTTCCAAGGGGTAGGAGCCGACACTCAGCTTCCACTGACCCCGAGCGCATGGAGTTCATTCAAAATATCTGAATGAAGTAAGAAATTTACTGTGACAGTAGACTTCTACCTTTTAGCGAGGAGGAAACTGCTGGGAATCAGGACGTGGGCCAATCAATATTTTTAATTCCTAGTGTTATGTACTGAGTTGAATAGGATCAAAAATCCAGCAGTCTGATTGGTCCTAGAACAATAGGATCCAAAATGCAGCAGTCTGACTGGTCCTAGAACAATAGGATTCAGAATGCAACAGTCTAATTGGTCCTAGAACAATGCAGCAGTATGATTGGTCCGCAGGAGCCACCCGATCCATTTTAAATAAAAGGACACATTCTACTCATGTAAAAACACACTGATTCCTGGACCGTCCGTGGGCCAGATTTAGAAGGTGATTGGGCTGGATCCGGCCCCCGGGCCTTAGGTTGCCTACCCATGGCCTAGAGAATGAGCCGCAAGAGCTGTGTGCTGTTTTCTTTTCCTGGTGACATATCATTTGAGTCATTTGTTTTCATGGGTTTTTTGAGGAAGAGCGTGCCTTTAAAACACACACACACACACACACACACACACACACACACACACACTGTATTATCCAAATATCCCTTACTGAGGGACTCTGTCTCATGGAGAGTCAGTGTTCTGTAGGGATTAGAATGTTAGATGAGGATCTGCGAGAAGTAGGTTCAAAAATCCGCTCAGACATGAAGCCCAGTGGGTGACCTGGCTTCTGCCACTGTCTCTCAGCCTAACCTACCTCACAGGATTGCTATGAGGATGAAACAATGAGGTCATGCATGCTATCTTGAGTTCTTTGGAGGAAAAGTGAGGTATAAATGGAATAATAATAAAAATTACATGCCAGCTATCTGCCTGTCTGCAACACACGGTAGAATACTGCTTGCATCCTTGTTTTGTGTGTGAGTCTGTTTTGGATCAGGGTAGCCATATTGATCACCACATCCAATCACAAACAAACAACCACACCCTAGGCCAACCCCAACCTCTCTCACCACCAAAGGAACACAAGTGAACAGCACAAGCAACGCTGACACCAAACCCTACATACATTATGCAAAATAGAAACATCCCCACCCGACCTCACCCATCTTCCCCCCCAACCCTTTTCTTCCTAATGTCTCAACAAATGAAACTGATTTGTAAAAATGTTACATGGAAAAAAATACGAGAAACGTTACACATACTTCTGTAAAACAAGAAAATCTTTAATAATAATAACACTGCTGGCATCCATCCGTCAAAGGAAACCATGGAGGAGTGCGCCTTTAGGGGGAAGTCAAACTGTCAGAAGGTTGCAGCGCTTGTTGTGGCTGTAGAGACCGATATGGGAGAGACATGTTTTGTCACAGCTGGGGCAGATGAAGGCGTCTTCTTCTCTCTGTGCTCCTCCCATATATTTTATACTCCCGGTATTCCATAGCAAGAGAGCTTCACATGACAGGTTACAGAAGGAAGACGCTTGACTTCTTTTAAAGGTGCCCTCCTCCCCACATTTCCTCCATGTCCACTTTACTGCACAAGCACTGAACGAAGAGCTTAGGAAATTTCCTCTTGGCATTGCTCCTAAAGAAATTGAAATTGCCCATTGCCCATTGCCCAAGGGCTGGGAGATCAGTAAGCACCGGAATGAGATTAGTTCATTCCACTGCTTTTCAGACCATATGCCGAATAAAGGAAATTAAAGTGGAACTGTAGAGGAAGGAGAGGCAAGGAGCAGGTTTGCACAGTCCTTTATGTCTTCTTAAGTGATGCCAATTTAAACACAAGATAAGGAAATCAGCCTCACTTGGCGTACTTGGATATTTCAGGAAATTATTTTAGCTTAATGCTGAATAATAAGAGTTCAACGTGCTCTGGATATAAATTACCGCATGCATTAGATTGCACAGAGCGGACCTTGCCAAAAAATACAAAGGACAGAACCATGAACTTAGATGAACTTACCTTGTTTAGAGATAACTGAGGAAAGCAAGAATAAACAACTTAAGTTAAAGTCCATTTGCACATTAGATGTGGACGTCACTGCTCTGGCACGCCTTCGTTTGGCCAAAGTAACCATATCCAATGTTATTCCTTCATAGAATCTGATCTGAAGAATCGCATAAGTGTAAATATTGCTGTTAGATGTAATTAAACTCTTTCCTAATATCTCTTGAAATGAATATGGCCAGCTCTTCTGTGCATGGGAAACAAGTTTCATAATGACCCTAAACAAAGTGAAAACACTTTCTCATCCCTTCCTTTGGAGGAATGATTGGCAAAGTAAATGCAGCCATACTTGTTTTGCACTGGTTTTATCAGAACAGACACTACATGTTAAGTTGTGGGTGAACATATCAGACGACACAGCAATTCTTCAAACAGCTCTTGTTTATTTACAGGCCAGAACAGAACTAAACTGGAGGGTTCAGTCAGCCTGCTTATATAGAGCTCCACTACAATGCAATTGTAACACTTTCTGTAACTATCCAGTCACTGAACATCACTTTCAATCCCTTATTTGCATATGTGGACCTGAGTGAAAACTATCTACACCCTCCTGGCCCAGGGTGAGAACTTCAGTATATAACACCCCTCCCCACCGAGATAAGGCGTTAGTTACAATCGTAATGGTTTCCTTATATACAGCACTACACGTAATGGTTCAATTAGGCACAAAAGCATATCGGTTACATTTCCCACACTTCTATTAGACCGACAGTGTTACATGTCCAACAGCATAGTCCTTTAAATAAGTTGGGCGCTTGGAAACTCTGTCAGACCCAGGTAACTATCCAATCACTGAACGTCACTTTCAATCCCTAATTTGCATATGTGGACCTGAGTGAAAACTGTCTACAGTATCCTCCTGCTGGCCCAGGGTGAGAACTTCGGTACATAACACTAAGCTTAACGGTTCATAATTTCCCAGATCCCTTGTTGTTGTTGTTGTTGTTTTAATTTAAAAAATGGTATCATTTACACAAGCAGCTTTCTACTCCTGCTTCGACTGTTGGGAGGGACAGAACAAGGCATCAAAAGTACAAAGAAACATGATGCCGGGTGAAAGAAGCCAAAGCCTCTTGCCAAAGATATTTAGAGAGAGATGCATTATATAGGTGCTTATATAGTATGCCATCAGGAGACAAACACTATAGGAAGGGTGGTGAATTGTGAACTGGAGGTGGTGTTGGAGCCCACTACCAAGTTGCAGCCTGAGCTAAGGTGATCTAAGGTGAGTATAAACAGCGACAACTGGGAAACGCTTGCCTGCGAGTGCTCCAGTTGGTCCAAAGATGTCATGGGCTGTGAAGACACAGGAAAGCAAGATGAAAGGGAGAAACGTGCTAAGAGGAAGGCATGCTTGGCAAACCCTCACCGTGATCAGCTCCTGCCTGGAAACCTATGTCTCCACTGTGGAAGGACGTGTGGATCCAGAATTGGCCTCCACAGTCACTTATGGACTCACTGTTAAAACCATATGTCAGAGGACCTAGATTAAAGTAAGCTAAGAGTTGCCAGTTTCTAGATGATTTTTTTCAATCTGAGTCTTGGGTGAAATTTCTGGTGTGGTGCAATTACCGTTAATACAGCCAAACGCTGTGTTAGAGCTCCTTTTCCATTTTCAATGACTCACAAACATGGATGTCACCTCCTGAAAAATGCTATTCATAACATGCCTTGAAGTTACTAAACACTGGAAATTTTGAATTGGATATAAGAAGTAATTTAGCCTCCTTTTCTCATCCTCTACCAAGCTTCCAACTTTCCCACCAGAGCTCTTTGCCAAACAGAAGCTTTAGAAGTTGTTTTTTTTTTTTAAAAAAATAATTTTTATTAAAGCTTTTCTTGTGTAGCAAACAAGCAAAGAAAGAAAGAAAGAAAGAAAGAAAGAAAAGTACTGTATAGCCTCTCCACTTTCAATTCATAGTCCTTTTCACATTTCGTTTCACATGTTGTGCCTACTTTAGAAGTTGACGCAGCAAAGCAGGCTTGTGAGAGGATAGAAAAGCAAGATAAATTTATAGAAATATAGTTCCCATAGCTGTCTTTTAGGTAAGTAATAGGGCAAATAGTTTCCATCCCCTGAGACTCAAACGTATTTCTGAAGAGACAATTACCTGAATAAAATCAGTATTTGTTACTTTCGGTTTGGAGGGGAAATCTTTACAAATTTGGTTTTAATAAGCTGACATTAGCTATTTTCTGACAATCTCACTGTGTTAATTGTATTCTAAGAATGAAATCCATCTCATGCCCTTGTGCTCATGGAAGCACTTTTGATCCAGCAGAAACATTGGCTAATGGAAGAGGAGGGAGCTTTTCCTTTTTTCTTCCTGCCAATTTCCTGTCCCCTCTGCAGCCACCAGCAACCAATGAAAACCAGCCTGAGAACTGGGGGCTGCTCCAGAATAGGATGGAAGGTGGCATGGCAACAAACTGACCAGATTGTTGCAGTGCCGCTGGCCTTGAAGTTATATACCAGACAAGGGCATGTGACTGGCTCTTTGAACACCTGGGCTGGGTCTAGACACACACACAAAAAAGTTTCAGGAAAACGCGTTGTAAAGCTCATAATGGGAAATCACATTGCTGAAGGATCAAACTCTACAATGCCATCTGGTGTCACAGTGTTATAATGCATTTAAAACACTAATGTGGCTGAATCCCTGATTTCCAAGACAAAGAGGATTCTTGTTCCATGGCATCAACATCCTTATGGCATCAGGCAACGTATATAGCTCTGAAAACTCTTTGGACAATATACTTACATCTACTTAATTTCTCCTTATTTGAGGTGTTTAAAATGAAGGGTCCGTATAGTTAAAGCTATGGTTTTCCCAGTAGTGATGTATGGAAGTGAGAGCTGGACCATAAAGAAGGCTGATTGCCGAAGAATTGATGCTTTTGAATTATGGTGCTGGAGGAGACTCTTGAGAGTCCCATGGACTGCAAGAAGATCAAACCTATCCATTCCGAAGGAAATCAGCCCTGGGTGCTAACTGGAAGGACAGATCCTGAAGCTGAGGCTCCAATACTTTGGCCACCTAATGCGAAGACTCCCTGGGAAAGACCCTGATGTTGGGAAAGATGGAGGGCACAAGGAGAAGGGGACAACAGAGGACGAGATGGTTGGACAGTGTTCTCGAAGCTACCAGCATGAGTTTGACCAAACTGTGGGAGGCAGTGGAAGACAGGAGTGCCTGGCGTGCTCTGGTCCATGGGGTCACGAAGAGTCGGACACGACTAAACAACTAAACAACAACAAAATGAAGGGAGGGGCATCGAAAGGGGCCTGTGTGATATTTGCTCTGTCATAGTTCTAGTCTTTTCACACATGCAAGTTCCTGTTTTGATGCTATAATGATCAAGTGAAAAATATGTGTGTTTGGAACCTGTTTGCGCCATGAGGAGAGAAATTGAAAGTTATTCACAACCATTATATTCATTGGCAGGGTGGGGTTATTTTTAGCAGGAACTTGGAGGAACTGAGTTCCCTTACCTTTTTTTTAAAAAAAACAAATTGTTTGGGGGTGCTGGAACAGATATACACCCAATGCCTAAGCAAAAAATTATTAAAAAAATAGACCTATATCTGTAATCAGTAAAGTTGTGGCTATTTCTAATCGAGAGCAATGTCTCCTTGAGTTTATTAATCACAACTTACATTTAGCCACTGCTAATGCAAGGCTATATTCCTCCAAAAATTAATAAGGCTACATTCCTCTGTCCAGTATCAGTATTTACAACTTTGATATGCTTCATTTCAGAACTCTTTTTCCTATTATGGAGTTTTAAGACCTCACCCTTCAGATCACAGCACAAGTTGTAGTGTGCAGATTTGCTGATTTTTCATACGCACACCCAAAGATTTCAAGGCTGAATAAAACGGATCTACCGAAGACCCTTCATATCCCACCATTTTTACAGTTTAAATTATTATCCGCTAATTATATGTATTTAATACTAAGCAATTTTCAAAATAAGAAGCCATGTGCGAATAAGGTCTCTTTCCAATCACTTCTGAGTAACCATTGTCTTTCCATGTCTCTTCTGCCAATGTTACTTCTTTGACTTAGCATTTCAATTGCTAAATCACTCCTATTGTTAATGTTTAGCATAAAGTATACATGTCCAGGGTGCCTTATATACAATGTAGAAACTTTGAGATGGAAAGGTCAAATTAGCATAGCCTTTTAGCCCGGGCCATTCATTCAATCGGTTTGATTTTGGATAATAAAAATCTTCTCTGCAGGACAAATAAATGAATTCTAAATTAGAAGGCATCTAGGGGTATTGTAATGCAGAACAAAACTTATTCACAACCAGAATGGTGCGCAGTGATTAGCCTGATGCATCATTCTTCCACTGAAACATTATCCCAGTGGTGGTGTAAAGAAATAAGTAGTAATTAATGGTCCTGAGATGCATGGGGCCAGAGTGCCCACCTGCCTAGATCTGAAGGAAATCAAGAAAATGCCTTCTGGAAGTACATATATTATTTTTAATAGACTAGCCTGAGAGCATTCAGCAAGAATGTCAAATGTCTACAAAGGAACTACAAAGAACAATTACATGTCAATTGGATTGTGTTGGTGGGAGGTTAAATGAGAAGTGGCTGAGATGTTGTTTAAATGTAAAATGGTCCTTGTGCAAATAGAAGCAGCAAATGTATAGCAAGGAGATGGATCTTGTGTTATATCAGTCAACTAGTTCCTAAGATCATCGAAGTTTCTTAAATAAGTATGCAGCCACAGGCTTCTGTTATTGTATCATCAGAAGAAAAAATTCTTTTGGCTTGAAATAAGCACGTGAGGAATTACGACAGCCATTTGAAGGTAAAGGAAGTTCACACTTACTGATATAATGTAGTTGCAAGTAAGGTTCATTTGCAGTTGCATAATTGTTATATGATATTTTGTGCTTTTTCATGATCTACGTGCTTCTACATTTCATTGATTAAACTGTAGTTGCTGTTGTGGCTATCTCACTTGAGTATAGTCCAGTATAGGGTGTAGGGACGTGGGTGGCGCTGTGGTTTAAACCACTGTGCCTCTTGGGCTTGCTGAGAGGAAGGTCGGCGGTTCTAATCCCTTGCTCGGTCCCTGCTCCTGCCAACCTAGCAGTTCAAAAGCACGCCAAAAAAGTGCAAGCAGATAAATAGGCACCGCTCTGACGGGAAGTGAAATATACTCGGAGTCGAGTGTGGATTTCATGCTCTTTATTCAGCTCAGAGTAGTGAGGAATGGCAGTTCCCCTGAAATGTCTGCTTTATATACATTCTTTACACAATGGGCCCCATGTGATTGGCTAATTCTGGGATTCTCCTGTAGGCGCATCAAGTTGCGGATTCATTTCCACCCAGAGTTGGATTGGGTGGTTCCTGCGGACCAATCAGACTGCTGCATTCTGGATCCTATTGTTCTAGGACCAATCAGACTGCTTCCTTCTGAATCCTATTGTTCTAGGACCAATCAGACTGCTGCATTTTGGATCCTATTCAACTCAGTACATAACAGGAAGGTAAACGGCGTTTCCGTGCGCTGCTCTGGTTTTGCCAGAAGCGGTTTAGTCATGCTGGCCACATGACCCAGAAGCTGTCTGCGGACAAACACCGGCTCCCTCGGCCTGTAAAGCAAGATGAGCGTCGCAACCCCAGAGTTGCTTGTGACTGGACTTAACTGTCAGGGGTCCCTTTACATTTTTATACTCCAGTGAAACCTCAAAAGTCGAATATAATCCATTCCAAAAGGACATTCGACTTCTGAAAATTTGAATTCTGAGGCGTGGCTTCTGATTGGCTGACAGCTTTTGCAGATCGGAAGCCGCATTGGATGTTCAGGTTCTGAGGCATGTTAGGAAACCAGAACACTTACTTTCAGGTTTTCGACATTCGGGAATGGAGAGGTTTGAGATCCGAGGTTCCACTGTACTGCATTTTATGATGTCAATGCCTTCCCTGCTTTCCTGCCTCTGTCAATGGCAACCCATGCTGTGGAGGTGAGAGGGGGTGCCCAACATGATGGGCGTGTGTGATGCTGCATCAGAACCAGGGGCAACCCCAAAACCATCTAGGGAGACAGCTTGCCATGGTTTTTGGCACCTCTGTCGTTGCTGAATGCAACTGTTGTCAAACTGCCATCTGTTCAGGGTTGCCTTGAGTCGCCCAGCTACTTATGGTAACTTAATGGTGAGTTCTGGCACCTATTTCTCTTGGGAAAAAGCATTGCTCAAACATATAACACTGGCTGTGTTATAAATCATGAGGGTAATAATCTGGGTTGAAAGATCAGTCTTTGACTAGTAAAAATGCTTTAAAAAAACCTTAAGAAACTATTTTTCCTCATTAAGTCATCCAACAGAAGCTGTGGTCAAGAATTAGGAATGTAGATGTTCTGCAAAGCCATGAACTTTTTTTCTTTGAAGCTTCAGAAACTTTTTGGAAATATGTGTGGAAAAGTTCAATGCCTAGCAGAATATTAATTTAATTTAACAGCGAAGAATTTGGGTTGCTTATCTTGCACTTCATAAAGTAATGTGGAAACTTCAGGGAACATAGCATCGTGTTCAGTTGCATAACACAGTGAAAAGTTAACCAAGAAAGGGTATATTCTCAGTCAATAGAATTAGGAATTTTGAAAGCTGCCTTATAGGGAGTCAGAACAATCCTGAGTCCATCCTCCTCAATACAGTGGTGCCTTGGTTTTCAAATGCCTTGGTACTCAAACAACTTGGAACCCAAACACTGCAAATCCAGAAGTAAGTGTTCTGGTCTGTGAACTTTTTTCGGAAGCCAAACATGCTCTGTTTTGAGTGTTACACTGGGCAACAGTTTTTTACTTTTTGAATGTTGTCTAGATTTCTACAATTGATTTAGGGTATTTTTGCACTGCTGAATCAGGAAATGGCATCTGTTTCTCTCCATCAGGTCAGGTTTTTGTGCTATGTTGATTTGAAAAAAAAATCAGATCTTGTGACAAAATCGATTACATTTTTGTGGCATTATCAGCTGATTTTTGTCAACACATATCATCCTAAATGTGTTTTTAAGAGAAAAAAATGTTTTTCCAACAACATATATTGATTACCTGTAAACTGAATGGTAGGCATTGATAAAGGTAAGTACACATAAATTGCATGTTGCTTCACCATTTTTCAAACTTCAGGGCTTGAACTTCTGTTTCTTGGAACTCCTGGAATGCTCAGCGGCAGGGAGATCTCTCTTCAGAGTCCAACAGTAGTCAGCCATCATGACTGCGTCCCAGCGACCCTGATACCTGGTCTCCATCTCTTTCATGTCCTGATAGAATCTCTCCCCCTGCTCTTCACTCATTGAACCCAGGTTCTCAGAAAACCGGTCCATATGTGAAAATAGGTAGTGCATCTTGACGCTCATGTTGCAGCCCAGGTTTCTGAAAGCAGTCAGCATGTTGTTGACAAGTTCTGCATAGTTTCTGGCCTTATTGTTGCCAAGAAAGTTCTTCACTACCAGAACAAATGCCTTCCACGCTTCCAGTTCCACTTTGTTCATTGAGTTTCCGAACTCTGGATCTCTGATGAGCTGACGGATCTGAGGACCGTCAAAAATGCCAGCTTTCAATTTCTCCATGGTCAATCCTGGAAAAGCCTGGCACAAGTAAGTGAAGCAGTCACCATCCTTGTCCAGAGCCTTGGTGAACTGCTTGATTAAGCCAAGCTTGATGTGCAGCGGTGGGAAGAGTATTCTGTCTCTGTCCACCAGAGGGTCGTTGATGACGTTCCTTTCTTTGCAAGGCACCAATTCCTCCCACACAGGCCAGTCCTTCTTCGTGTAATGCTGAGCACGGTCCCTACTATCCCACATGCACAGAAAACATGGGTACTTGGTGAAGCCAGACTGTTGTCCCAACAAAAAGTTCACCATCTTCAGGTCAACACAAATAAACCACTTATGCTGATCATAACCAATTTTCTCCAGCACATACTTCACCGCTTCATAGTTCTCCTTCAGTGTATTCGAGTGAGCCAGGAGTATAGAGACAAACTGGTTGCCGTTGTGTAGCAGAACACATTTCAGTGATCGCTTGCTGCTGTCAATGAACAGTCTCCAATCTTTGGGTTCGTACTGTGGCACTCCAAGCTTGAGCAGAAGGTGTGCAATATCTGCACAGTACACCAAGTCCTTCTCTTCTGAGAAAAAACGGAGGTACTCTTGATGCCTGTTGCAGAAGAAGCTGATCCGAGCACTGTCAGAGAGGAGGTTTTTTTGCTTCAATCTGGATGCCAGCAGTTCAGCAGAGTCCTTTGACAAGCTGAGGTTGCTAACTAGATCATTCAACTCTTTTTGGGAAAATGGATGTGGAGCATCATCTTCAAGAACCACTTCTTCTTCTTCATGTCCTTCAACACTGGAGGCATCTTCGTCACTAATGTCAGGAAGTTCTCAAAAAATAGGCACTGGAATTTCATGGCAATGAGCTACAGTACAACGTGCTGATTGAAGATCAGGATTAATTTAGTTTTGATCCCCCAACTTTATGCTTTTATGAAATTGTGACCCCGGGGCTTAGGGATTTTTTCAAAAAAATCTTTTGCTGCCGGTTAAGTTGTCGAGCGCTGAGTTACTGTGCTGTGATAAAAACCCTTCTGTTTCGACCGCAAACCTCTCAGGGGCTCATTTGCAATCGTTTGGCACCATTTTTGAGTGAATTGGAGAACGTCAGATTTTTGATGAAATTGTGACGCCGGGGTTTAGGGATTTGATCAAAAAAATCTTTTTCTGCCAGTTAAGTTGTCGAGGGCTGATTTCTTGTTCTGTGATAAAAAGCCTTGTGTTTCAATCGACAAACCTTCTGTTTTGACCCCCAAACCTCTTAAGGGAGGTCATAAGGATTTCTCTTCCTGTGATAAAAAGCCTTCTGTTTGGGCAGACAAACCTTTCAGGGGAGCATTTGCAACCGTTTGAATAAATTGCCGAAAGTCGGATTTTTGATGAAATTGTGACCCCATTTTTGAGTGAATCGCCAAAAGTCAGATTTTTTATGAAATTGTGACCCCGGGGCTTAGGGATTTTTTCAAAAAAATATTTTTCTGCCGGTTAAGTTATCGCGGGCTGATTTACTGTCATGTGATAAAATGGCTTGTGTTATGACCGCCAAACCTCTCAGGGGAGCATTTGCAACCGTTTGGCAGCATTGTTTTTAATGAATTGGAAAATATCAGATTTTTGATGAAATTGTGACCCTGAGGCTTAGGGATTTTTTCAAAAACATCTTTTTCTGCCGGTTAAGTTGTCAAGGGCTGATTTACTGTCCTGTGATAAAATGTTTTCTGTTACGACTGCCAAACCTCTCAGGGGCTCATTTGCAACCGTTTGGCACCATTTTTGAGTGAATTGCCAAAAGTCGGATTTTTTATGAAATGGTGATCCTGGGGCTTAGGGATTTTTTCAAAAAAATCTTTCATCTCCGGTTAAGTTGTCGAGGGCTGATTTCTTGTCCTGTGATAAAAAGCCTTCTTTTCAACCGCCAAACCTTTTATGGGTACATTTGCCACCGTTTTGAACCATTTTTGAGTGAATTGCCAAAAGTCAGATTTCTGATGAAATGGTGACCCCGGGGCTTAGGGATTTTTTCAAAAAAATCTTTTTCTGCCGGCTAAGTTGTCGAGGGCTGATTTTTTTCCTGTGATAAAAAAGCTTCTGTTTCGACCGACAAACCATTCAGGGGAGCATTGGCAACCATTTGGCACCGTTTTTGAGTCGGATTGCCAAAAGTCGGATTTTTGATGCAATTGTGACCCCCGAAGCTTAGGGATTTTTTCAAAAAAATATTTTTCTGCCGGTTAAGTTGTCGAGGGCTGATTTCTTGTCCTGTGATAAGAAGCCTTCTGTTTCGACCGACAAACCTCTCAGGGGAGCATTTCCAAACGTTCGGCACCATTTTTGAGTGAATCGCCAAAAGTCAGATTTTTGATGAAATTGTGACCCCGGGGCTTAGGGATTTTTTCAAAAAAATATTTTTCTGCCAGTTAAGTTGTCGCGGGCTGATTTACTGTCATGTGATAAAATGGCTTGTGTTACGACCGCCAAACCTCTCAGGGGAGCATTTGCAACCGTTTGGCAGCATTGGTTTTAATGAATTGGAGAATGTCAGATTTTTGATGAAATTGTGACCCTGAGGCTTAGGGATTTTTTCAAAAAAATATTTTTCTGCCAGTTAAGTTGTCACGGGCTGATTTACTGTCATGTGATAAAATGGCTTGTGTTACGACCGCCAAACCTCTCAGGGGAGCATTTGCAACCGTTTGGCAGCATTGTTTTTAATGAATTGGAGAATGTCAGATTTTTGATGAAATTGTGACCCTGAGGCTTAGGGATTTTTTCAAAAAAATCTTTTTCTGCCGGTTAAGTTGTCAAGGGCTGATTTACTGTCCTGTGATAAAATGTTTTCTGTTACGACTGCCAAACCTCTCAGGGGCTCATTTGCAACCGTTTGGCACCATTTTTGAGTGAATTGCCAAAAGTCGGATTTTTTATGAAATGGTGATCCTGGGGCTTAGGGATTTTTTCAAAAAAATCTTTCATCTCCGGTTAAGTTGTCGAGGGCTGATTTACTGTGCTGTGATAAAAACCCTTCTGTTTCAACCGCAAAACCTCTCAGGGGCTCATTTGCAATCGTTTGGCACCATTTTTGAGTGAATTGCAGAAAGTCGGATTTTTTATGAAGTGGTGACCCGGGGCTTAGGGATTTTTTCGAAAAAATATTTTTCTGCCGGTTAAGTTGTCGAGGGCTGATTTCTTGTCCTGTGATAAAAAGCCTTCTGTTTGGACAGACAAACCTCTCAGGGGAGCATTTGCCACCGTTTTGAACTATTTTTGAGTGAATTGCAGAACGTCAGATTTTTGATGAAATTGTGACCCCAGGGCTTAGGGATTTTTTCAAGAAAATCATTCTTCTACGGTTAAGTTGGCAAGGGCTGATTTCTTGTCCTGTGATAAAAAGGCTGATGTTTCGACCGCCAAACCTTTCAGGGGAACATTTGCCACTGTTTTGAACTATTTTTGAGTGAATTGCAGAACGTCAGATTTTTGATGAAATTGTGACCCCGGGGCTTACGGATTTTTTCAAGAAAATCATTTTCTGCCGGTTACGTTGTACAGGGCTGATTTCTTTTTCTGTGATAAAAAGCCTTCTGTTTGGACAGACAAACCTTTCAGGGGAGCATTTGGAACCGTTTGGCACCATTTTTGAGTGAATTTCTGAAAGTCAGATTTTTGATGAAATTGTGATTCCGGGACTTAGGGATTTTTTCAAAAAAATCTTGTTCTGCCAGTCAAGTTGTCAAGGGCTGAATCCTTGTGGTGTGATAAAAAGCCTTCTGTTTGGACCGACAAACCTTTCAGGGGAGCATTTGCAACCGTTTGGCACCATTTTTGAGTGAATTGCCGAAAGTCGGATTTTTCATGCAATTGTGACCCCCGGGGCATAGGGATTTTTTCAAAAAAATCTTTTTCTGCCGGTTACGTTGTCAAGGGCTGATTTCTTTTTCTGTGATAAAAAGCCTTCTGTTTGGACAGACAAACCTTTCAGGGGAACATTTGCCACAGTTTTGAACTATTTTTGAGTGAATTGCAGAACGTCATATTTTTGATGAAATTGTGACCCCGGGGCTTAGGAATTTTTTCAAGAAAATCATTCTTCTCCGGTTAAGTTGACAAGGGCTGATTTCTTGTCCTGTGATAAAAAGGCTTATGTTTCGACCGCCAAACCTTTCAGGGGAGCATTTGCAAACGTTTGGCACCATTTTTGAGTGAATTGCCGAAAGTCAGATTTTTGATGAAATTGTGATCCCGGGACTTAAGGATTTTTTCAAAAAAATCTTTTTCTGCCAGTTAAGTTGTCGAGGGCTGATTTCTTGTCCTGTGATAAAAAGGCTTATGTTTCGACCCCCAAACCTCTCAGAGGAGCATTTGCAACCGTTTGGCACCATTTTTGAGTGAATTGCAGAACCTCAGGTTTTTTATGAAATTGTGACCCCGGGTCTTACGGATTTTTTTGAAAAAATATTTTTCTGCTGGTTAAGTTGTCGAGGGCTGATTTCTTGTCCGGTGACAAACAAGCCTTCTGTTTTGACCCCTGAACCTTTCAGGGGAGCATTTGCAACAGTTTGGCACCATTTTTGAGTGAATTGGAGAACGTCAGATTTTCGATGAAATTGTGACCCCGGGTCTTACGGATTTTTTCAAAAAAATCTTTTTCTGCCGGTGAAGTTGTCGAGGGCTGATTTCTTGTCCTGTGATAAAAAGCCTTCTGTTTCGATCCCAAATCTTTCAGGGGAGCATTTGGAATCGTTTGGCACCATTTTTGAGTGAAATGGAGAATGTCAGATTTTTGTTGAAATTGTGACCCCGGGGCTTAGGGATTTTTTCAAAAAAATATTTTTCTGACGTTTAAGTTGTCGAGGGCTGATTTCTTGTCCTGTGATAAAAAGCCTCCTGTTTCGATCCCAAATCTTTCAGGGGAGCATTTGGAATCGTTTGGAACCATTTTTGAGTGAATTGGAGAACGTCAGATTTTTGTTGAAATTGTGACTCCGGGGCTTAGGGATTTTTTCGAAAAAATCTTTTTCTGCCGGTTAAGTTGTCGAGGGCTGATTTACTGTCCTGTGATAAAATGGATTCTGTTTCGACCCCCAAACCTCTCAGAGGAGGATTTGCAACCATTTGGCACCATTTTTGAGTGAATTGGAGAACCTCAGGTTTTTTATGAAATTGTGACCCCGGGGCTTACGGATTTTTTCAAAAAAATATATTTCTGCCGGTTAAGTTGTCGAGGGCTGATTCCTCGTGCTGTGATAAAAAGCCTTCTGTTTCGACCGCCAAACCCCTCAGGGGAGCATTTGCAAACGTTTGGCACCATTTTTGAGTGAATTGGAGAACGTCAGATTTTTGATGAAATTGTGACCCCGGGGCTTAGGGATTTTTTCAAAAAAATCTTTTTCTGCTGGTTAAGTTGCCGAGGGTTGATTTACTGTCCTGTGATAAAAAGCCTTTTGTTTCGACCGCCAAACCTTAAAGGGGAGGATTTGGAAGCGTTTGGCACCATTTTTGTGTGAATTGGAGAACGTCATATTTTTGATGAAATTGTGACCCCGGGGCTTAGGAATTTTTTCAAAAAAATATTGTTCTGCCGGTGAAGTTGTCGAGGGCTGATTTCTTGTCCTGTGATAAAAAGCCTTCTGTTTCGACCGCCAAACCTCTCAGAGGTGCATTTGTAAACGTTTGGCACCATTTTTGAGTGAATTGCCAAAAGTCAGATTTTTTATGAAATTGTGACTCTGGGGCTTTGGGATTTTTTCAAAAAAATATATTTCTGCCGGTTAAGTTGTCGAGGGCTGATTCCTCGTGCGGTGATAAAAAGCCTTCTGTTTCGACCGCCAAACCCCTCAGGGGAGCATTTCCAAACGTTTGGCACCATTTTTGAGTGAATTGGAGAACGTCAGATTTTTGATGAAATTGTGACCCCGGGGTTAGGCATTTTTTCAAAAAAATCTTTGTCCTCCGGTTAAGTTGTTGAGGGGTGATTTCTTGTCCTGTGATAAAAAGCCTTTTGTTTCGACCGCCAAACCTTAAAGGGGAGCATTTGGAAGCGTTTGGCACCATTTTTGTGTGAATTGGAGAACGTCATATTTTTGATGAAATTGTGACCCCGGGGCTTAGGAATTTTTTCAAAAAAATATTGTTCTGCCGGGTTAAGTTGTCGAGGGCTGATTCCTTGTGCTGTGCTAAAAAGGCTTCTGTTTCGACCCCCAAACCTTTCAGGGGAGCATTTCCAAACGTTTGGCACCATTTTTGAGTGAATCGCCAAAAGTCAGATTTTTGATGAAATTGTGACCCCGGGCTTACGGATTTTTTTGAAAAAATATTTTTCTGCTGGTTAAGTTGTCGAGGGCTGATTTCTTGTCCGGTGATAAACGAGCCTTCTGTTTTCAACCCCGAACCTTTCAGGGGAGCATTTGCAACAGTTTGGCACCATTTTTGAGTGAATTGGAGAACGTCAGATTTTTGATGAAATTGTGACCCCGGGGCTTACGGATTTTTTTGAAAAAATATTTTTCTGCCGGTGAAGTTATCGAGGGCTGATTTCTTGTGATAAAAATCCTTCTGTTTCGACGCCCAAACCTCTCAAGGGAGCATTTGCAACCGTTTGGCACCATTTTTGAGTTAATTTGCGAAAGTCAGATTTTTGATGAAATTGTGAACCCGGGGGTTGGGAATTTTTTCAAAATTTTTTTTTCTTCTGCTGGTTAAATTGTCGAGGGCTGATTTCTTGTCCTGTGATAAAAAGCCTTCTGTTTCGATCCCAAATCTTTCAGGGGAGCATTTGGAATCGTTTGGCACCGTTTTTGAGTGAATTGGAGAACATCAGATTTTTGTTGAAATTGTGACCCCGGGCCTTAGGGTTTTTTTCAAAAAAATCTTTTTCTGCCGGTTAAGTTGTTTGAGGGTTGATTTACTGTTCTGTGATAAAATGTTTTCTCTTAAGACTGCCAAACCTCTCAGAGGTGCATTTCCAACCGTTTGGCACCATTTTTGAGTGACTTGGAGAACCTCAGGTTTTTTATGAAATTCTGATTTTTTCAAAAAAATATTTTTCTGCTGGTTAAATTGTCGAGGGCTGATTTCGTGTCCTGTGATAAAAAAGCCATCTGTTTTGACCTCCAAACCTTTCTTGGGAGCATTTGGAACCGTTTGGCACCATTTTTGAGTGAATTGCCGAAAGTCAGATTTTTTTATGAAATTGTGACCCCGGGGCTTAGGGATTTTTTCAAAAAAATCTTTTTCTGCCGGTTAAGTTGTCGAGGGCTGATTTCTTGTCCTGTGATAAAAATCCTTCTGTTTCGACGCCCAAACCTCTCAAGGGAGCATTTGCAACCGTTTGGCACCATTTTTGAGTTAATTTGCGAAAGTCAGATTTTTGATGAAATTGTGACTCTGGGGCTTTGGGATTTTTTCAAAAAAATATATTTCTGCCGGTTAAGTTGTCGAGGGCTGATTCCTCGTGCGGTGATAAAAAGCCTTCTGTTTCGACCGCCAAACCCCTCAGGGGAGCATTTCCAAACGTTTGGCACCATTTTTGAGTGAATTGGAGAACGTCAGATTTTTGATGAAATTGTGACCCCGGGGTTAGGCATTTTTTCAAAAAAATCTTTGTCCTCCGGTTAAGTTGTTGAGGGGTGATTTCTTGTCCTGTGATAAAAAGCCTTTTGTTTCGACCGCCAAACCTTAAAGGGGAGCATTTGGAAGCGTTTGGCACCATTTTTGTGTGAATTGGAGAACGTCATATTTTTGATGAAATTGTGACCCCGGGGCTTAGGAATTTTTTCAAAAAAATATTGTTCTGCCGGGTTAAGTTGTCGAGGGCTGATTCCTTGTGCTGTGCTAAAAAGGCTTCTGTTTCGACCCCCAAACCTTTCAGGGGAGCATTTCCAAACGTTTGGCACCATTTTTGAGTGAATCGCCAAAAGTCAGATTTTTGATGAAATTGTGACCCCGGGCTTACGGATTTTTTTGAAAAAATATTTTTCTGCTGGTTAAGTTGTCGAGGGCTGATTTCTTGTCCGGTGATAAACGAGCCTTCTGTTTTGAACCCCGAACCTTTCAGGGGAGCATTTGCAACAGTTTGGCACCATTTTTGAGTGAATTGGAGAACGTCAGATTTTTGATGAAATTGTGACCCCGGGGCTTACGGATTTTTTTGAAAAAATATTTTTCTGCCGGTGAAGTTATCGAGGGCTGATTTCTTGTGATAAAAATCCTTCTGTTTCGACGCCCAAACCTCTCAAGGGAGCATTTGCAACCGTTTGGCACCATTTTTGAGTTAATTTGCGAAAGTCAGATTTTTGATGAAATTGTGAACCCGGGGGTTGGGAATTTTTTCAAATTTTTTTTTTCTTCTGCTGGTTAAATTGTCGAGGGCTGATTTCTTGTCCTGTGATAAAAAGCCTTCTGTTTCGATCCCAAATCTTTCAGGGGAGCATTTGGAATCGTTTGGCACCGTTTTTGAGTGAATTGGAGAACATCAGATTTTTGTTGAAATTGTGACCCCGGGCCTTAGGGTTTTTTTCAAAAAAATCTTTTTCTGCCGGTTAAGTTGTTTGAGGGTTGATTTACTGTTCTGTGATAAAATGTTTTCTCTTAAGACTGCCAAACCTCTCAGAGGTGCATTTCCAACCGTTTGGCACCATTTTTGAGTGACTTGGAGAACCTCAGGTTTTTTATGAAATTGTGATTTTTTCAAAAAAATATTTTTCTGCTGGTTAAATTGTCGAGGGCTGATTTCGTGTCCTGTGATAAAAAAGCCATCTGTTTTGACCTCCAAACCTTTCTTGGGAGCATTTGGAACCGTTTGGCACCATTTTTGAGTGAATTGCCGAAAGTCAGATTTTTTTATGAAATTGTGACCCCGGGGCTTAGGGATTTTTTCAAAAAAATCTTTTTCTGCCGGTTAAGTTGTCGAGGGCTGATTTCTTGTCCTGTGATAAAAATCCTTCTGTTTCGACGCCCAAACCTCTCAAGGGAGCATTTGCAACCGTTTGGCACCATTTTTGAGTTAATTTGCGAAAGTCAGATTTTTGATGAAATTGTGACCCCGGGGGTTGGGAATTTTTTCAATTTTTTTTTTCCTGCTGGTTAAATTGTCGAGGGCTGATTTCTTGTCCTATGATAAAAAGCCTTCTGTTTCAACCCCCAAACCTTTCAGGGGAGCATTTGCAAACGTTTGGCACCATTTTTGAGTGAATTGCCGAATGTCAGATTTTTTTATGAAATGGTGATCCCGGGGCTTAGGGATTTTTTCAAAAAAATCTTTTTCTGCCGGTTAAGTTGTCGAGGGCTGATTTCTTGTCCTGTGATAAAAAGCCTTCTGTTTCGATCAACAAACCTTTCAGGGGAGCATTTGGAACCGTTTGGCACCATTTTTGAGTGAATTGGAGAACGTCAGATTTTTGATGAAATTGTGACCCCGAGGCTTAGTGATTTTTTCAAAAAAACAATTTTTGCTGGTTAAGTTGCCGAGGGTTGATTTACTGTCCTGTGATAAAATGTTTTCTGTTAAGACTGCTAAACGTCTCAGGGGCTCATTTCCAACCATTTGGCACCATTTTTGAGTGACTTGGAGAAACTCAGTTTTTTTATGAAATTGTGACCCCGGGGCATAGGGATTTTTTCAAAAAAATCTTTTTCTGCCGGTTAAGTTGTCGAGGGCTGATTTCTTGTCCTGTGATAAAAAGCCTTCTGTTTCGATCCCCAAATCTTTAATGGGAGCATTTGGAACCGTTTGGCACCATTTTTGAGTGAATTGGAGAACGTCAGATTTTTGATGAAATTGTGACCCCGGGGCTTAGAGATTTTTTCAAAAAAATATTTTTCTGCCGGATTAAGTTGTCGAGGGTTGATTTACTGTCCTGTGATAAAATGTTTTCTGTTTCGATCCTCAAATCTTAAAGGGGAGCATTTGGAACCGTTTGGCTCCATTTTTGAGTGAATTGGAGAACGTCAGATTTTTGATGAAATTATGACCCCGGGGCTTAGGGTTTTTTTCAAAAAAATCTTTTTCTGCCGGTTAAGTTGTTTGAGGGTTGATTTACTGTCCTGTGATAAAATTTTTTCTCTTAAGACTGCCAAACCTCTCAGAGGTGCATTTCCAACCGTTTGGCACCATTTTTGAGTGACTTGGAGAACCTCAGGTTTTTTATGAAATTGTGATTTTTTCAAAAAAATATTTTTCTTCTGGTTAACTTGTCGAGGGCTGATTTCGTGTCCTGTGATAAAAAAGCCTTCTGTTTTGACCCCCAAACCTTTCTTGGGGGCATTTGGAACCGTTTGGCACCATTTTTGAGTGAATTGCCGAAAGTCAGATTTTTTTATGAAATTGTGACCCCGGGGCTTAGGGATTTTTTCAAAAAAATCTTTTTTTGCCGGTTAAGTTGTCGAGGGCTGATTTCTTGTCCTGTGATTAGAAGCCTTCTGTTTTGACCGACAAACCTCTTAGGGGAGCATTTCCAAACGTTTGGCACCATTTTTGAGTGAATTGGAGAACGTCAGAGTTTTGATGAAATTGTGACCCCGGGGCTTACGGATTTTTTCAAAAAAATCTTTTTCTGCCGGTGAAGTTGTCGAGGGCTGATTTCATGTCCTGTGATAAAAAGCCTTCTGTTTCGATCCCAAATCTTTCAGCGGAGCATTTGGAATCGTTTGGCACCATTTTTGAGTGAATTGGAGAATGTCAGATTTTTGTTGAAATTGTGACCCCGGGGCTTAGGGATTTTTTCAAAAAAATATTTTGCTGACGTTTAAGTTGTCGAGGGCTGATTTCTTGTCCTGTGATAAAAAGCCTTCTGTTTCGATTCCAAATCTTTCAGGGGAGCATTTGGAATCGTTTGGAACCATTTTTGAGTGAATTGGAGAACGTCAGATTTTTTATGAAATTGTGACCCGGGGCTTAGGGATTTTTTCGAAAAAATATTTTTCTGCCGGTTAAGTTGTCGAGGGCTGATTTACTGTCCTGTGATAAAATGGCTTCTGTTTCGACCCCCAAACCTCTCAGAGGAGCATTTGCAACCGTTTGGCACCATTTTTGAGTGAATTGGAGAACCTCAGGTTTTTTATGAAATTGTGACGCCGGGGCTTACGGATTTTTTCGAAAAAATATTTTTCTGCTGGTCAAGTTGTCGAGGGCTGATTTCTTGTCCGGTGATAAAAAAGCCTACTGTTTTGACCCCCAAACCTTTCAGGGAAGCATTTCCAAACGTTTGGCACCATTTTTGAGTGAATTGGAGAACGTCAGATTTTTGATGAAATTGTGACCCCGGGGCTTAGGGATTTTTTCAAAAAAATCTTTTTCTGCCGGTGAAGTTGTCGAGGGCTGATTTCTTTTCCTGTGAAAAAATGCCTTCTGTTTCGACTGCCAAACCTCTCAGAGGTGCGTTTGCAAACGTTTGGCACCATTTTTGAGTGAATTGCCAAAAGTCAGATTTTTATGAAATTGTGACCCCGGGGCTTATGGATTTTTTCAAAAAAATCTTTTTTTGCCGGTTAAGTTGTCGAGGGCTGATTTCTTGTCCTGTGATTAGAAGCCTTCTGTTTCGACCGACCAACCTCTCACGGGAGCATTTCCAAACGTTTGGCACCATTTTTGAGTGAATTGGAGAACGTCAGAGTTTTGATGAAATTGTGACCCCGGGCTTAGGCATTTTTTCAAAAAAATCTTTGTCCTCCGGTTAAGTTGTTGAGGGGTGATTTCTTGTCCTGTGATAAAAAGCCTTTTGTTTCGACCGCCAAACCTTAAAGGGGAGCATTTGGAAGTGTTTGGCACCATTTTTGTGTGAATTGGAGAACGTCATATTTTTGATGAAATTGTGACCCCGGGGCTTAGGAATTTTTTCAAAAAAATATTGTTCTGCCGGGTTAACTTGTCGAGGGCTGATTCCTTGTGCTGTGCTAAAAAGACTTCTGTTTCGACCCCCAAACCTTTCAGGGGAGCATTTCCAAACGTTTGGCACCATTTTTGAGTGAATCGCCAAAAGTCAGATTTTTGATGAAATTGTGACCCCGGGGCTTACGGATTTTTTTGAAAAAATATTTTTCTGCTGGTTAAGTTGTCGAGGGCTGATTTCTTGTTCGGTGATAAACGAGCCTTCTGTTTTGACCCCCGAACCTTTCAGGGGAGCATTTGCAACAGTTTGGCACCATTTTTGAGTGAATTGGAGAACGTCAGATTTTTGATGAAATTGTGAACCCGGGGGTTGGGAATTTTTTCAATTTTTTTTTTCTGCTGGTTAAATTGTCGAGGGCTCATTTCTTGTCCTGTATTAAAAAGCCTTCTGTTTCGATCCCAAATCTTTCAGGGGAGCATTTGGAATCGTTTGGCACCGTTTTTGAGTGAATTGGAGAACGTTAGATTTTTGTTGAAATTGTGGCCCCGGGGCTTAGGGATTTTTTCAAAAAAATCTTTTTCTGCCGGTTAAGTTGTCGAGGGCTGATTTCTTGTCCTGTGATAAAAATCCTTCTGTTTCGACGCCCAAACCACTCAAGGGAGCATTTGCAACCGTTTGGCACCATTTTTGAGTTAATTTTCGAAAGTCAGATTTTTGATGAAATTGTGAACCCGGGGGTTGGGAATTTTTTCAAATTTTTTTTTTTCTGCTGGTTAAATTGTCGAGGGCTGATTTCTTGTCCTGTGATAAAAAGCCTTCTGTTTCAACCCCCAAACCTTTCAGGGGAGCATTTGGAACCGTTTGGCACCATTTTTGAGTGAATTGGAGAACGTCAGATTTTTGATGAAATTGTGACCCCGGGGCTTAGGGATTTTTTCAAAAAAATCTTTTTCTGCTGGTTAAGTTGCCGAGGGTTGATTTACTGTCCTGTGATAAAATGTTTTCTGTTAAGACTGCCAAACGTCTCAGGGGCTCATTTCCAACCGTTTGGCACCATTTTTGAGTGACTTGGAGAAACTCAGGTTTTTTATGAAATTGTGACCCCAGGGCATAGGGATTTTTTCAAAAAAATATTTTTCTGCTGGTTAACTTGTCGAGGGCTGATTTCTTGTCCTGTGATAAAAAGCCTTCTGTTTCGACCCCCAAACCTTTCAGGGGAGCATTTGCAACCGTTTGGCACCATTTTTGAGTGAATTGGAGAACGTCAGATTTTTTGATGAAATTGTGACCCCGGGGCTTAGGGATTTTTTCAAAAAAATCTTTTTCTGCCGTTTAAGTTGTCAAGGGCTGATTTCTTGTCCTGTGATAAAAAGCCTTCTGTTTCGATCCCCAAATCTTTAATGGGAGCATTTGGAACCGTTTGGCACCATTTTTGAGTGAATTGGAGAACGTCAGATTTTTGATGAAATTGTGACCCCGGGGCTTAGAGATATTTTCAAAAAAATCTTTTTCTGCCGGGTTATGTGGTCGAGGGTTGATTTACTGTCCTGTGATAAAATGTTTTCTGTTTCGATCCCCAAATCTTAAAGGGGAGCATTTGGAACCGTTTGGCTCCATTTTTGAGTGAATTGGAGAACGTCAGTTTTTTGATGAAATTGTGACCCCGGGGCTTAGGGATTTTTTCAAAAAAATATTTTTCTGCCGTTTAAGTTGTCGAGGGCTGATTTCTTGTCCTGTGATAAAAAGCCTTCTGTTTCCATCCCAAATCTTTCAGGGGAGCATTTGGCATCGTTTGGCACCATTTTTGAGTGAATTGGCGAAAGTCAGATTTTTGATGAAATTGTGACCCCGGGGCTTACGGATTTTTTCAAAATCTTTTTGTGCCGGTTAAGTTGTCGAGGGCTGATTTCTTGTCCTGTGATAAAAAGCCTTCTGTTTCGACCCCCAAACCTTTCAGGGGAGCATTTGGCATCGTTTGGCACCATTTTTGAGTGAATTGGCGAAAGTCAGATTTTTGATGAAATTGTGACCCCGGGGCTTACGGATTTTTTCAAAATCTTTTTCTGCCGGTTAATTTGTCGAGGGCTGATTTCTTGTCCTGTGATAAAAAGCCTTCTGTTTCGACCCCCAAACCTTTCAGGGGAGCATTTGGAACCGTTTGGCACCATTTTTGAGTGAATTGCTGAAAGTCAGATTTTTGATGAAATTGTGACCCCGGGGCTTAGGGATTTTTTCAAGGAAATCTTTTTCTGCCGGTTAAGTTGTCGAAGCCTAATTTCTTGTCCTGTGATAAAAAGCCTTCTGTTTCGACCCCCAAACCTTTCAGGGGAGCATTTGGAACCGTTTGGCACCATTTTTGAGTGAATTGCCGAAAGTCAGATTTTTGATGAAATTGTGACCCCGGGGCTTAGGGATGTTTTCAAAAAAATCTTTTTCTGCCGGTTAAGTTGTCGAGGGCTGATTTCTTGTCCTGTGATAAAAAGCCTTCTGTTTCGACCCCCAAACCTTTCAGGGGAGCATTTGGAACCGTTTGGCACCATATTTGAGTGAATTGGAGAACCTCAGATTTTTGATGAAATTGTGATCCCGGGGCTTAGGGATTTTTTCAAAAAAATCTTTTTCTGCCGGTTAAGTTGTCGAAGGCTGATTTCTTGTCCTGTGATAAAAAGCCTTCTGTTTCGACCGCCAAACCTTTTAGGGGAACATTTCCCACTCTTTTGCACCATTTTTGAGTGAATTGGAGAACGTCAGATTTTTGATGAAATTGTGACCCCGGGGCTTAGGAATTTTTTCAAAAAAATATTTTTCTGCAGTTTAAGTTGTTGAGGGCTGATTTCTTGTCCTGTGATAAAAAGCCTTCTGTTTCGATCCCAAATCTTTCAGGGGAGCATTTGGCATCGTTTGGCACCACTTTTGAGTGAATTGCCAAAAGTCAGATTTTTGATGAAATTGTGACCCCGGGGCTTAGGGATTTTTTCAAAAAAATCTTTTTATGCCGGTTAAGTTGTTGAAGGCTGATTTCTTTTTCCTTGATAAAAAGCCTTCTATTTTGAACGGCAAACCTTTCAGGGGAGCATTTTCAACCGTTTGGCACCATTTTTTGAGTGAATTGCCAAAAGTCAGATTTTTGATGAAATTGTGACCCAGGGGCTTAGGGATTTTTTCAAAAAAATCTTTTTCTGCCGGTCAAGTTGTCGAGGGCTGATTTCT
Source organism: Podarcis cretensis (assembly GCF_951804945.1). Taxonomy (NCBI): domain Eukaryota; kingdom Metazoa; phylum Chordata; class Lepidosauria; order Squamata; family Lacertidae; genus Podarcis; species Podarcis cretensis. The sequence goes on from NC_137173.1 coordinate 86,652,335, forward strand.
TGTCCTGTGATAAAAAGCCTTCTGTTTCGACCGCCAAACCTTTTAGCGGAACATTTTCAACCGTTTGGCACCATTTTTGGGTGAATTGGCGAACGTCAGATTTTTGATGAAATTGTGACCCCGGGGCTTAGGGATTTTTTCAAAGAAATTTTTTCTGCCGGTTAAGTTGTCGAGGGCTGATTTCTTGTCCTGTGATACAAAGCCTTCTGTTTCGACCCCCAAACCTTTCAGGGGAACATTTCCCACTCTTTTGCACCATTTTTGAGTGAATTGGAGAACGTCAGATTTTTGATGAAATTGTGACCCCGGGGCTTAGGAATTTTTTCAAAAAAATATTTTTCTGCAGTTTAAGTTGTTGAGGGCTGATTTCTTGTCCTGTGATAAAAAGCCTTCTGTTTCGATCCCAAATCTTTCAGGGGAGCATTTGGCATCGTTTGGCACCACTTTTGAGTGAATTGCCAAAAGTCAGATTTTTGATGAAATTGTGACCCCGGGGCTTAGGGATTTTTTCAAAAAAATCTTTTTATGCCGGTTAAGTTGTTGAAGGCTGATTTCTTTTTCCTTGATAAAAAGCCTTCTATTTTGAACGGCAAACCTTTCAGGGGAGCATTTTCAACCGTTTGGCACCATTTTTTGAGTGAATTGCCAAAAGTCAGATTTTTGATGAAATTGTGACCCAGGGGCTTAGGGATTTTTTCAAAAAAATCTTTTTCTGCCGGTCAAGTTGTCGAGGGCTGATTTCTTGTCCTGTGATAAAAAGCCTTCTGTTTCGACCGCCAAACCTTTTAGCGGAACATTTTCAACCGTTTGGCACCATTTTTGGGTGAATTGGCGAACGTCAGATTTTTGATGAAATTGTGACCCCGGGGCTTAGGGATTTTTTCAAAGAAATTTTTTCTGCCGGTTAAGTTGTCGAGGGCTGATTTCTTGTCCTGTGATACAAAGCCTTCTGTTTCGACCCCCAAACCTTTCAGGGGAGCATTTGCAACCGTTTAGCACCATTTTTGAGTGAATTGCCAAAAGTCAGATTTTTGATGAAATTGTGACCCCGGGGCTTAGGGATTTTTTCAAAAAAATCTTTTTCTGCCGGTTAAGTTGTCGAGGGCTGATTTCTTGTCCTGTGATAAAAAGCCTTCTGTTTCGACCCCCAAACCTTTCAGGGGAGCATTTGGAACCGTTTGGCACCATTTTTGAGTGAATTGCCAAAAGTCAGATTTTTGATGAAATTGTGACCCCGGGGCTTAGGGATTTTTTCAAAAAAATCTTTTTCTGCCGGTTAAGTTGTCGAGGGCTGATTTCTTTTCCTGTGATAAAAAGCCGTCTGTTTCGACCCCCAAACCTTTCAGGGGAGCATTTGGAACCGTTTGGCACCATTTTTGAGTGAATTGGAGAACCTCAGGTTTTTTATGAAATTGTGACCCGGCGGCTTAGTGATTTTTTCAAAAAAAAATTTCTGCCGGTTAAGTTGTCGAGGGCTGATTTCTTGTCCTGTGATAAAAAGCCTACTGTATTGACCGCCAAACCTTTCAGGGGAGCATTTGAAACCGTTTGGCACCATGTTTGAGTGAATTGCCAAAAGTCAGATTTTTGATGAAATTGTGACCCCGGGGCTTAGGGATTTTTTCAAAAAAATCTTTTTCTGCCGGTTAAGTTGTCGAGGGCTGATTTCTTGTGCTGTGATAAAAAGCCTTCTGTTTCGACCCCCAAACCTTTCAGGGGAGCATTTGGAACCGTTTGGCACCATTTTTGAGTGAATTGGAGAACCTCAGGTTTTTTATGAAATTGTGACCCGGGGGCTTAGTGATTTTTTCAAAAAAAATATTTCTGCCGGTTAAGTTGTCGAGGGCTGATTTCTTGTCCTGTGATAAAAAGCCTACTGTATAGACCGCCAAACCTTTCAGGGGAGCATTTGCAACCGTTTGGCACCATTTTTGAGTGAATTGGAAAACATCAGATTTTTGATGAAATTGTGACCCCGGGGCTTAGGGATTTTTTCAAAAAAATATTTTTCTGCCGGTTAAGTTGTCGAGGTCTGATTTCTTGTCCTGTGATAAAAAGCCTTCTGCTTCGACCCCCAAACCTTTCAGGGGAGCATTTGGAACCGTTTGGCACCATTTTTGAGTGAATTGCTGAAAGTCAGATTTTTGATGAAATTGTGACCCCGGGGCTTAGGGATTTTTTCAAAAAAACCTTTTCCTGCCGGTTAAGTTGTCGAGGGCTGATTTCTTGTTCTGTGATAAAAAGCCTTCTCTTTCGACCCCCAAACCTTTCAGGGGAGGATTTGGAACCGTTTGGCACCATTTTTGAGTGAATTGCCAAAAGTCAGATTTTTGATGAAATTGTGACCCCGGGGCTTAGGGATTTTTTCAAAAAAATCTTTTTCTGCCGGTTAAGTTGTCGAGGGCTGATTTCTTGTCCTGTGATAAAAAGCCTTCTGTTTCGACCCCCAAACCTTTCAGGGGAGCATTTTCAACCGTTTGGCACCATTTTTGAGTGAATTGCCAAAAGTCAGATTTTTGATGAAATTGTGACCCCGGGGCTTAGGGATTTTTTCAAAAAAACCTTTTCCTGCCGGTTAAGTTGTCGAGGGCTGATTTCTTGTTCTGTGATAAAAAGCCTTCTCTTTCGACCCCCAAACCTTTCAGGGGAGGATTTGGAACCGTTTGGCACCATTTTTGAGTGAATTGCCAAAAGTCAGATTTTTGATGAAATTGTGACCCCGGGGCTTAGGGATTTTTTCAAAAAAATCTTTTTCTGCCGGTTAAGTTGTCGAGGGCTGATTTCTTGTCCTGTGATAAAAAGCCTTCTGTTTCGACCCCCAAACCTTTCAGGGGAGCATTTTCAACCGTTTGGCACCATTTTTGAGTGAATTGCCAAAAGTCAGATTTTTTATGAAATTGTGACCCCGGGGCTTAGGGATTTTTTCAAAAAAATCTTTTTCTGCCGGTTAAGTTGTTGAGGGCTGATTTCTTGTCCTGTGATAAAAAGCCTTCTGTTTCGACCCCCAAATCTCTCAAGGGAGCATTTGCAAACATCTGGAACCATTTTTGAGTGAATGGGAGAACCTCAGGTTTTTTATGAAATTGTGACCCGGGGGCTTAGTGATTTTTTCAAAAAAAATATTTCTGCCGGTTAAGTTGTCGAGGGCTGATTTCTTGTCCTGTGATAAAAAGCCTTCTGTTTCGACCCCCAAACCTTTCAGGGGAGCATTTGAAACCGTTTGGCACCATTTTTGAGTGAATTGGAAAACGTCAGATTTTTTATGAAATTGTGACCCCGGGGCTTAGGGATTTTTTCAAAGAAATCTTTTTCTGCCGGTTAAGTTGTCGAAGGCTAATTTCTTGTCCTGTGATAAAAAGCCTTCTGCTTTGACCGCCAAACCTTTTAGCGGAACATTTGCCACTCTTTTGCACCATTTTTGAGTGAATTGGAGAACGTCAGATTTTTGATTAAATTGTGACCCCGGGGCTTAGGAATTTTTTCAAAAAAATATTTTTCTGCCGGTTAAGTTGTCGAGGGCTGATTTCTTGTCCTGTGATAAAAAGCCTTCTGTTTCCATCCCAAATCTTTCAGGGGAGCATTTGGCATCGTTTGGCACCACTTTTGAGTGAATTGGAAAACGTCAGATTTTTGATGAAATTGTGACCCCGGGGCTTAGGGATTTTTTCAAAAAAATCTTTTTCTGCCGGTTAAGTTGTCGAGGGCTGATTTATTGTCTTGTGATAAAAAGCCTTCTGTTTCGACCCCCAAACTTTTCAGGGGAGCATTTGGAACCGTTTGGCACCATTTTTGAGTGAATTGCCAAAAGTCAGATTTTTGATGAAATTGTGACCCCGGGGCTTAGGGATTTTTTCAAAAAAATCTTTTTCTGCCGGTTAAGTTGTCGAGGGCTGATTTCTTGTCCTGTGATAAAAAGCCTTCTGTTTCGACCCCCAAACCTTTCAGGGGAGCATTGGCAGACGTTTGGCACCATTTTTGAGTGAATTGGAGAACGTCAGTTTTTTGATGAAATTGTGACCCCGGGGCTTAGGAATTTTTTCAAAAAAATATTTTTCTGCCGGTTAAGTTGTCGAGGGCTGATTTCTTGTCCTGTGATAAAAAGCCTTCTGTTTCGATCCCCAAACCTTTCAGGGGAGCATTTTCAACCGTTTGGCACCATTTCTGAGTGAATTGGAGAACCTCAGGTTTTTTATGAACTTGTGACCCGGGGGCTTAGTGATTTTTTCAAAAAAAATATTTCTGCCGGTTAAGTTGTCGAGGGCTGATTTCTTGTCCTGTGATAAAAAGCCTTCTGTTTCGACCCCCAAACCTTTCAGGGGAGCATTTGAAACCATTTGGCACCATTTTTGAGTGAATTGGAAAACGTCAGATTTTTGATGAAATTGTGACCCCGGGGCTTAGGGATTTTTTCAAAGAAATCTTTTTCTGCCGGTTAAGTTGTCGAAGGCTAATTTCTTGTCCTGTGATAAAAAGCCTTCTGCTTTGACCGCCAAACCTTATAGGGGAACATTTGCCACTCTTTTGAACCATTTTTGAGTGAATTGGAGAACGTCAGATTTTTGATGAAATTGTGACCCCGGGGCTTAGGAATTTTTTCAAAAAAATATTTTTCTGCCGGTTAAGTTGTCGAGGGCTGATTTCTTGTCCTGTGATAAAAAGCCTTCTGTTTCGACCCCCAAACCTTTCAGGGGAGCATTTGGAACCGTTTGGCACCATTTTTGAGTGAATTGGAGAACCTCAGGTTTTTTATGAACTTGTGACCCGGGGGCTTAGTGATTTTTTCAAAAAAAATATTTCTGCCGGTTAAGTTGTCGAGGGCTGATTTCTTGTCCTGTGATAAAAAGCCTACTGTATTGACCGCCAAACCTTTCAGGGGAGCATTTGGAACCGTTTGGCACCATTTTTGAGTGAATTGCCAAAAGTCAGATTTTTGATGAAATTGTGACCCCGGGGCTTAGGGATTTTTTCAAAAAAATCTTTTTCTGCCGGTTAAGTTGTCAAGGGCTGATTTCTTGTCCTGTGATAAAAAGCCTTCTGTTTCGACCCCCAAACCTTTCAGGGGAGCATTGGCAGACGTTTGGCACCATTTTTGAGTGAATTGGAGAACGTCAGATTTTTGATGAAATTGTGACCCCGGGGCTTAGGAATTTTTTCAAAAAAATATTTTTCTGCCGGTTAAGTTGTCGAGGGCTGATTTCTTGTCCTGTGATAAAAAGCCTACTGTATTGACCGCCAAACCTTTCAGGGGAGCATTTGGAACCGTTTGGCACCATTTTTGAGTGAATTGCCAAAAGTCAGATTTTTGATGAAATTGTGACCCCGGGGCTTAGGGATTTTTTCAAAAAAATCTTTTTCTGCCCGTTAAGTTGTCAAGGGCTGATTTCTTGTCCTGTGATAAAAAGCCTTCTGTTTCGACCCCCAAACCTTTCAGCGGAGCATTTGCAGACGTTTGGCACCATTTTTGAGTGAACTGGAGAACCTCAGGTTTTTTATGAAATTGTGACCCCGGCGCTTAGTGATTTTTTCAAAAAAAATCTTTTTCTGCCGGTTAAGTTGTCGAGGGCTGATTTATTGTCTTGTGATAAAAAGCCTTCTGTTTCGACCCCCAAACTTTTCAGGGGAGCATTTGGAACCGTTTGGCACCATTTTTGAGTGAATTGCCAAAAGTCAGATTTTTGATGAAATTGTGACCCCGGGGCTTAGGGATTTTTTCAAAAAAATCTTTTTCTGCCGGTTAAGTTGTCGAGGGCTGATTTCTTGTCCTGTGATAAAAAGCCTTCTGTTTCGACCCCCAAACCTTTCAGGGGAGCATTGGCAGACGTTTGGCACCATTTTTGAGTGAATTGGAGAACGTCAGTTTTTTGATGAAATTGTGACCCCGGGGCTTAGGAATTTTTTCAAAAAAATATTTTTCTGCCGGTTAAGTTGTCGAGGGCTGATTTCTTGTCCTGTGATAAAAAGCCTTCTGTTTCGATCCCCAAACCTTTCAGGGGAGCATTTTCAACCGTTTGGCACCATTTTTGAGTGAATTGGAGAACGTCAGATTTTTGATGAAATTGTGACCCCGGGGCTTAGGAATTTTTTCAAAAAAATATTTTTCTGCCGGTTAAGTTGTCGAGGGCTGATTTCTTGTCCTTTGATAAAAAGCCTTCTGTTTCGATCCCCAAACCTTTCAGGGGAGCATTTTCAACCGTTTGGCACTATTTTTGAGTGAATTGCCAAAAGTCAGATTTTTGATGAAATTGTGACCCCGGGGCTTAGGGATTTTTTCAAAAAAATCTTTTTCTGCCCGTTAAGTTGTCAAGGGCTGATTTCTTGTCCTGTGATAAAAAGCCTTCTGTTTCGACCCCCAAACCTTTCAGCGGAGCATTTGCAGACGTTTGGCACCATTTTTGAGTGAACTGGAGAACCTCAGGTTTTTTATGAAATTGTGACCCCGGCGCTTAGTGATTTTTTCAAAAAAAAACTTTTTCTGCCGGTTAAGTTTTCGAAGGCCGATTCCTTGTGCTGTGATAAAAAGGCTTCTGTTTCGACCGCCAAACCTCTCAGGGGAGCATTTGCAAACGTTTGGCACAATTTTTGAGTGAATTGCCGAATGTCAGATTTTTTATGAAATGGTGATTCCGGGGCTTAGGGATTTTTTCAAAAAAATCTTTCATCTCCGGTTAAGTTGTCGAGGGCTGATTTCTTGTCCTGTGATAAAAAGCCTTCTGTTTCAACCGCCAAAACTTTTATGGGTACATTTGCCACCGTTTTGAACCATTTTTGAGTGAATTGCCAAAAGTCAGATTTCTGATGAAATTGTGACGCGGGGGCTTACGGATTTTTTCAAAAAAATCCTTTTCTGCCGGTTAAGTTGTCGAGGGCTGATTTCTTGTCCTGTGATAAAAAGCCTACTGTATTGACCGCCAAACCTTTCAGGGGAGCATTTGCAACCGTTTGGCACCATTTTTGAGTGAATTGGAAAACATCAGATTTTTGATGAAATTGTGACCCCGGGGCTTAGGGATTTTTTCAAAAAAATATTTTTCTGCCGGTTAAGTTGTCGAGGGCTGATTTCTTGTCCTGTGATACAAAGCCTTCTGTTTCGACCCCCAAACCTTTCAGGGGAGCATTTGCAACCGTTTAGCACCATTTTTGAGTGAATTGCCAAAAGTCAGATTTTTGATGAAATTGTGACCCCGGGGCTTAGGGATTTTTTCAAAAAAATCTTTTTCTGCCGGTTAAGTTGTCGAGGGCTGATTTCTTGTCCTGTGATAAAAAGCCTTCTGTTTCGACCCCCAAACCTTTCAGGGGAGCATTTGGAACCGTTTGGCACCATTTTTGAGTGAATTGCCAAAAGTCAGATTTTTGATGAAATTGTGACCCCGGGGCTTAGGGATTTTTTCAAAAAAATCTTTTTCTGCCGGTTAAGTTGTCAAGGGCTGATTTCTTGTCCTGTGATAAAAAGCCTTCTGTTTCGACCCCCAAACCTTTCAGGGGAGCATTGGCAGACGTTTGGCACCATTTTTGAGTGAATTGGAGAACGTCAGATTTTTGATGAAATTGTGACCCCGGGGCTTAGGAATTTTTTCAAAACAATATTTTTCTGCCGGTTAAGTTGTCGAGGGCTGATTTCTTGTCCTGTGATAAAAAGCCTTCTGTTTCGATCCCCAAACCTTTCAGGGGAGCATTTTCAACCGTTTGGCACCATTTTTGAGTGAATTGGAGAACCTCAGGTTTTTTATGAACTTGTGACCCGGGGGCTTAGTGATTTTTTCAAAAAAAATATTTCTGCCGGTTAAGTTGTCGAGGGCTGATTTCTTGTCCTGTGATAAAAAGCCTACTGTATTGACCGCCAAACCTTTCAGGGGAGCATTTGGAACCGTTTGGCACTATTTTTGAGTGAATTGCCAAAAGTCAGATTTTTGATGAAATTGTGACCCCGGGGCTTAGGGATTTTTTCAAAAAAATCTTTTTCTGCCCGTTAAGTTGTCAAGGGCTGATTTCTTGTCCTGTGATAAAAAGCCTTCTGTTTCGACCCCCAAACCTTTCAGCGGAGCATTTGCAGACGTTTGGCACCATTTTTGAGTGAACTGGAGAACCTCAGGTTTTTTATGAAATTGTGACCCCGGCGCTTAGTGATTTTTTCAAAAAAAACCTTTTTCTGCCGGTTAAGTTTTCGAAGGCTGATTCCTTGTGCTGTGATAAAAAGGCTTCTGTTTCGACCGCCAAACCTCTCAGGGGAGCATTTGCAAACGTTTGGCACAATTTTTGAGTGAATTGCCGAATGTCAGATTTTTTATGAAATGGTGATTCCGGGGCTTAGGGATTTTTTCAAAAAAATCTTTCATCTCCGGTTAAGTTGTCGAGGGCTGATTTCTTGTCCTGTGATAAAAAGCCTTCTGTTTCAACCGCCAAAACTTTTATGGGTACATTTGCCACCGTTTTGAACCATTTTTGAGTGAATTGCCAAAAGTCAGATTTCTGATGAAATTGTGACGCGGGGGCTTACGGATTTTTTCAAAAAAATCCTTTTCTGCCGGTTAAGTTGTCGAGGGCTGATTTCTTGTCCTGTGATAAAAAGCCTACTGTATTGACCGCCAAACCTTTCAGGGGAGCATTTGCAACCGTTTAGCACCATTTTTGAGTGAATTGGAAAACATCAGATTTTTGATGAAATTGTGACCCCGGGGCTTAGGGATTTTTTCAAAAAAATATTTTTCTGCCGGTTAAGTTGTCGAGGGCTGATTTCTTGTCCTGTGATACAAAGCCTTCTGTTTCGACCCCCAAACCTTTCAGGGGAGCATTTGCAACCGTTTAGCACCATTTTTGAGTGAATTGCCAAAAGTCAGATTTTTAATGAAATTGTGACCCCGGGGCTTAGGGATTATTTCAAAAAAATCTTTTTCTGCCGGTTAAGTTGTCGAGGGCTGATTTCTTGTCCTGTGATAAAAAGCCTTCTGTTTCGACCCCCAAACCTTTCAGGGGAGCATTTGGAACCGTTTGGCACCATTTTTGAGTGAATTGGAGAACCTCAGGTTTTTTATGAAATTGTGACCCGGCGGCTTAGTGATTTTTTCAAAAAAAAATTTCTGCCGGTTAAGTTGTCGAGGGCTGATTTCTTGTCCTGTGATAAAAAGCCTACTGTATTGACCGCCAAACCTTTCAGGGGAGCATTTGAAACCGTTTGGCACCATGTTTGCGTGAATTGCCAAAAGTCAGATTTTTGATGAAATTGTGACCCCGGGGCTTAGGGATTTTTTCAAAAAAATCTTTTTCTGCCGGTTAAGTTGTCGAGGGCTGATTTCTTGTCCTGTGCTAAAAAGCCTTCTGTTTCGACCCCCAAACCTTTCAGGGGAGCATTTGGAACCGTTTGGCACCATTTTTGAGTGAATTGGAGAACCTCAGGTTTTTTATGAAATTGTGACCCGGGGGCTTAGTGATTTTTTCAAAAAAAATATTTCTGCCGGTTAAGTTGTCGAGGGCTGATTTCTTGTCCTGTGATAAAAAGCCTACTGTATTGACCGCCAAACCTTTCAGGGGAGCATTTGCAACCGTTTGGCACCATTTTTGAGTGAATTGGAAAACGTCAGATTTTTGATGAAATTGTGACCCCGGGGCTTAGGGATTTTTTCAAAAAAATCTTTTTCTGCCGGTTAAGTTGTCGAGGGCTGATTTCTTGTCCTGTGATAAAAAGCCTTCTGTTTCGACCCCCAAATCTCTCAAGGGAGCATTTGCAAACATCTCGAACCATTTTTGCGTGAATTGCCAAAAGTCAGATTTTTGATGAAATTGTGACCCCCGGGGATTAGGGATTTTTTCAAAAAAATATTTTTCTGCCGGTTAAGTTGTCGAGGGCTGATTTCTTGTCCTGTGATAAAAAGCCTTCTGTTTCGACCCCCAAACCTTTCAGGGGAGCATTTGGAACCGTTTGGCACCATTTTTGAGTGAATTGGTGAACCTCAGGTTTTTTATGAAATTGTGACTTTTTCAAAAAAATCTTTTTTGGCAGGTTAAGTTTTTGAGGGCTGATTTCTTGTCGTGTAATAAAATGCCTTCTGTTTCGACCCCCAAACCTTTCAGGGGAGCATTTGCAGACGTTTGGCACCATTTTTGAGTGAATTGCTGAAAGTTAGATTTTTGATGAAATTGTGACCCCGGGCCTTAGGGATTTTTTTTGAAAAAAAACTTTTTCTGCCGGTTAAGTTTTCGAAGGCTGATTCCTTGTGCTGTGATAAAAAGGCTTCTGTTTCGACCGCGAAACCTCTCAGGGGAGCATTTGGAAATGTTTGGCAACATTTTTGTGTGAATTGCCAAAGGTCAGTTTTTTGATGAAATTGTGACCAAGGGGCTTAGAGATTTTTTCAAAAAAATATTTTTCTTCCGGTTAAGTTGTCGAGGGCTGTTTTCTTGTCCTGTGATAAAAAGCCTTCTGTTTCGATCCCCAAACCTTTCAGGGGAGCATTTGGAACCGTTTGGCACCATTTTTGAGTGAATTGGAGAACCTCAGGTTTTTTATGAAATTGTGACCCGGGAGCTTAGTGATTTTTTCAAAAAAAATATTTCCACCGATTAAGTTGTCGAGGGCTGATTTCTTGTCCTGTGATAAAAAGCCTACTGTATTGACCGCCAAACCTTTCAGGGGAGCATTTGAAACCGTTTGGCACCATTTTTGAGTGAATTGGAAACCGTCAGATTTTTGATGAAATTGTGACCCCGGGGCTTAGGGATTTTTTCAAAAAAATCTTTTTCTGCCGGTTAAGTTGTCGAGGTCTGATTTCTTGTCCTGTGATAAAAAGCCTTCTGTTTCGACCCCCAAATCTCTCAAGGGAGCATTTGCAAACATCTGGAACCATTTTTGAGTGAATTGGAGAACCTCAGGTTTTTTATGAAATTGTGACCCGGGGGCTTAGTGATTTTTTCAAAAAAAATATTTCTGCCGGTTAAGTTGTCGAAGGCTAATTTCTTGTCCTGTGATAAAAAGCCTTCTGTTTCGACCGCCAAACCTTTTAGGGGAACATTTGCCACTCTTTTGCACCATTTTTGAGTGAATTGGAGAACGTCAGATTTTTGATGAAATTGTGACCCCGGGGCTTAGGGATTTTTTCAAAGAAATCTTTTTCTGCCGGTTAAGTTGTCGAAGGCTAATTTCTTGTCCTGTGATAAAAAGCCTTCTGCTTTGACCGCCAAACCTTATAGGGGAACATTTGCCACTCTTTTGAACCATTTTTGAGTGAATTGGAGAACGTCAGATTTTTGATGAAATTGTGACCCCGGGGCTTAGGAATTTTTTCAAAAAAATATTTTTCTGCCGGTTAAGTTGTCGAGGGCTGATTTCTTGTCCTGTGATAAAAAGCCTTCTGTTTCGATCCCCAAACTTTTCAGGGGAGCATTTTCAACCGTTTGGCACCATTTTTGAGTGAATTGGAGAACCTCAGGTTTTTTATGAACTTGTGACCCGGGGGCTTAGTGATTTTTTCAATAAAAATATTTCTGCCGGTTAAGTTGTCGAGGGCTGATTTCTTGTCCTGTGATAAAAAGCCTACTGTATTGACCGCCAAACCTTTCAGGGGAGCATTTGAAACCGTTTGGCACCATTTTTGAGTGAATTGCCAAAAGTCAGATTTTTGATGAAATTGTGACCCCGGGGCTTAGGGATTTTTTCAAAAAAATCTTTTTCTGCCGGTTAAGTTGTCGAGGTCTGATTTCTTGTCCTGTGATAAAAAGCCTTCTGTTTCGACCCCCAAATCTCTCAAGGGAGCATTTGCAAACATCTGGAACCATTTTTGAGTGAATTGGAGAACCTCAGGTTTTTTATGAAATTGTGACCCGGGGGCTTAGTGATTTTTTCAAAAAAAATATTTCTGCCGGTTAAGTTGTCGAAGGCTAATTTCTTGTCCTGTGATAAAAAGCCTTCTGTTTCGACCGCCAAACCTTTTAGGGGAACATTTGCCACTCTTTTGCACCATTTTTGAGTGAATTGGAGAACGTCAGATTTTTGATGAAATTGTGACCCCGGGGCTTAGGGATTTTTTCAAAAAAATATTTTTCTGCCGTTTAAGTTGTCGAGGGCTGATTTCTTGTCCTGTGATAAAAAGCCTTCTGTTTCCATCCCAAATCTTTCAGGGGAGCATTTGGCATCGTTTGGCACCATTTTTGAGTGAATTGCCAAAAGTCAGATTTTTGATGAAATTGTGACCCCTCCGGGGCTTAGGGATTTTTTCAAAAAAATCTTTTTATGCCGGTTATGTTGTTGAAGGCTGATTTCTTGTCCTGTGATAAAAAGCCTTCTGTTTCGACCCCCAAACCTTTCAGGGGAGCATTTTCAACCGTTTGGCACCATTTTTGAGTGAATTGCCAAAAGTCAGATTTTTGATGAAATTGTGACCCCGGGGCTTAGGGATTTTTTCAAAAAAATCTTTTTCTGCCGGTCAAGTTGTCGAGGGCTGATTTATAGTCCTGTGATAAAAAGCCTTCTGTTTCGACCCCCAAACCTTTCAGGGGAGCATTTGGAACCGTTTGGCACCATTTTTGAGTGATTTGAGTGAAAAAACCTCAGGTTTTTTATGAAATTGTGACCCAGGGGCTTAGGGATTTTTTCAAAATCTTTTTCTGCCGGTTAAGTTGTCGAGGGCTGATTTCTTGTCCTGTGATAAAAAGCCTTCTGTTTCGACCCCCAAACCTTTCAGGGGAGCATTTGGAACCGTTTGGCACCATTTTTGAGTGACTTGCCAAAAGTCAGTTTTTTGATGAAATTGTGACCCCGGGGCTTAGGGATTTTTTCAAAAAAATCTTTTTCTGCCGGTTAAGTTGTCGAGGGCTGATTTCTTGTCCTGTGATAAAAAGCCTTCTGTTTCGACCCCCAAACCTTTCAGGGGAGCATTTGGAACCGTTTGGCACCATTTTTGAGTGAATTGGAGAACCTCAGGTTTTTTATGAAATTGTGACCCGGGGGCTTAGTGATTTTTTCAAAAAAAAATATTTCTGCCGGTTAAGTTGTCGAGGGCTGATTTCTTGTCCTGTGATAAAAAGCCTACTGTATTGACCGCCAAACCTTTCAGGGGAGCATTTGAAACCGTTTGGCACCATTTTTGAGTGAATTGGAAAACGTCAGATTTTTGATGAAATTGTGACCCGGGGGCTTAGTGATTTTGTCAAAAAAAATATTTCTGCCGGTTAAGTTGTCGAGGGCTGATTTCTTGTCCTGTGATAAAAAGCCTACTGTTTCGACCCCCAAACCTTTCAGGGGAGCATTTGGAACCGTTTGGCACCATTTTTGAGTGAATTGCCAAAAGTCAGATTTTTGATGAAATTGTGACCCCGGGGCTTAGGAATTTTTTCAAAAAAACCTTTTCCTGCCGGTTAAGTTGTCGAGGGCTGATTTCTTGTCCTGTGATAAAAAGCCTTCTGTTTCGACCCCCAAACCTTTCAGGGGAGCATTTGGAACCGTTTGGCACCATTTTTGAGTGAATTGCCAAAAGTCAGATTTTTGATGAAATTGTGACCCCGGGGCTTAGGGAGTATTTCAAAAAAATCTTTTTCTGCCGGTTAAGTTGTAGAGGGCTGATTTCTTGTACTGTGATAAAAAGCCTTCTGTTTCGACCCCCAAACCTTTCAGGGGAGCATTTGGAACCGTTTGGCACCATTTTTGAGTGAATTGCCAAAAGTCAGATTTTTGATGAAATTGTGACCCCGGGGCTTAGGGATTTTTTCAAAAAAATCTTTTTCTGCCGGTTAAGTTGTCGAGGTCTGATTTCTTGTCCTGTGATAAAAAGCCTTCTGTTTCGACCCCCAAATCTCTCAAGGGAGCATTTGCAAACATCTGGAACCATTTTTGAGTGAATTGGAGAACCTCAGGTTTTTTATGAAATTGTGACCCGGGGGCTTAGTGATTTTTTCAAAAAAAATATTTCTGCCGGTTAAGTTGTCGAAGGCTAATTTCTTGTCCTGTGATAAAAAGCCTTCTGTTTCGACCGCCAAACCTTTTAGGGGAACATTTGCCACTCTTTTGCACCATTTTTGAGTGAATTGGAGAACGTCAGATTTTTGATGAAATTGTGACCCCGGGGCTTAGGGATTTTTTCAAAAAAATATTTTTCTGCCGTTTAAGTTGTCGAGGGCTGATTTCTTGTCCTGTGATAAAAAGCCTTCTGTTTCCATCCCAAATCTTTCAGGGGAGCATTTGGCATCGTTTGGCACCATTTTTGAGTGAATTGCCAAAAGTCAGATTTTTGATGAAATTGTGACCCCCCCGGGGCTTAGGGATTTTTTCAAAAAAATCTTTTTATGCCGGTTATGTTGTTGAAGGTTGATTTCTTGTCCTGTGATAAAAAGCCTTCTGTTTCGACCCCCAAACCTTTCAGGGGAGCATTTTCAACCGTTTGGCACCATTTTTGAGTGAATTGCCAAAAGTCAGATTTTTGATGAAATTGTGACCCCGGGCGGCTTAGGGATTTTTTCAAAAAAATCTTTTTCTGCCGGTCAAGTTGTCGAGGGCTGATTTATAGTCCTGTGATAAAAAGCCTTCTGTTTCGACCCCCAAACCTTTCAGGGGAGCATTTGGAACCGTTTGGCACCATTTTTGAGTGATTTGAGTGAAAAAACCTCAGGTTTTTTATGAAATTGTGACCCCGGGGCTTAGGGATTTTTTCAAAATCTTTTTCTGCCGGTTAAGTTGTCGAGGGCTGATTTCTTGTCCTGTGATAAAAAGCCTTCTGTTTCGACCCCCAAACCTTTCAGGGCAGCATTTGGAACCGTTTGGCACCATTTTTGAGTGAATTGCTGAAAGTCAGATTTTTGATGAAATTGTGACCCCGGGGCTTAGGGATTTTTTCAAAAAAATCTTTTTCTGCCGGTTAAGTTGTCGAAGGCTAATTTCTTGTCCTGTGATAAAAAGCCTTCTGTTTCGACCGCCAAACCTTTTAGGGGAACATTTGCCACTCTTTTGCACCATTTTTGAGTGAATTGGAGAACCTCAGGTTTTTGATGAAATTGTGACCCCGGGACTTAGGAATTTTTTCAAAAAAATATTTTTCTGCCGTTTAAGTTGTCGAGGGCTGATTTCTTGTCCTGTGATAAAAAGCCTTCTGTTTCCATCCCAAATCTTTCAGGGGAGCATTTGGCATCGTTTGGCACCATTTTTGAGTGAATTGCCAAAAGTCAGATTTTTGATGAAATTGTGACCCCGGGGCTTAGGAATTTTTTCAAAATCTTTTTCTGCCGGTTAAGTTGTCGATGGCTGATTTCTTGTCCTGTGATAAAAAGCCATCTGTTTCGACCCCCAAATCTCTCAAGGGAGCATTTGCAAACATCTGGAACCATTTTTGAGTGAATTGGAGAACCTCAGGTTTTTTATGAAATTGTGACCCGGGGGCTTAGTGATTTTTTCAAAAAAAATATTTCTGCCGGTTAAGTTGTCGAGGGCTGATTTCTTGTCCTGTGATAAAAAGCCTACTGTTTCGACCCCCAAACCTTTCAGGGGAGCATTTGGAACCGTTTGGCACCATTTTTGAGTGAATTGCCAAAAGTCAGATTTTTGATGAAATTGTGACCCCGGGGCTTCGGGATTTTTTCAAAAAAATCTTTTCCTGCCGGTTAAGTTGTCGAGGGCTGATTTCTTGTCCTGTGATAAAAAGCCTTCTGTTTCGACCCCCAAACCTTTCAGGGGAGCATTTGGAACTTTTTGGCACCATTTTTGAGTGAATTGCCAAAAGTCAGATTTTTGATGAAATTGTGACCCCGGGGCTTAGGGATTTTTTCAAAAAAATCTTTTTCTGCCGGTTCAGTTGTCGAGGGCTGATTTCTTGTCCTGTGATAAAAAGCCTTCTGTTTCGACCCCCAAACCTTTCAGGGGAGCATTTGGAACCATTTGGCACCATTTTTGAGTGAATTGCCAAAAGTCAGATTTTTGATGAAATTGTGACCCCGGGGCTTAGGGATTTTTTCAAAAAAATCTTTTTCTGCCGGTTAAGTTGTCGAGGGCTGATTTCTTGTCCTGTGATAAAAAGCCTTCTGTTTCGACCCCCAAATCTCTCAAGGGAGCATTTGCAAACATCTGGAACCATTTTTGAGTGAATTGGAGAACCTCAGGTTTTTTATGAAATTGTGACCCGGGGGCTTAGTGATTTTTTCAAAAAAAAATATTTCTGCCGGTTAAGTTGTCGAGGGCTGATTTCTTTTCCTGTGATAAAAAGCCTACTGTACTGACCGCCAAACCTTTCAGGGGAGCATTTGAAACCGTTTGGCACCATTTTTGAGTGAATTGGAAAACGTCAGATTTTTGATGAAATTGTGACCCCGGGGCTTAGGGATTTTTTCAAAAAAACCTTTTCCTGCCGGTTAAGTTGTCGAAGGCTAATTTCTTGTCCTGTGATAAAAAGCCTTCTGCTTTGACCGCCAAACCTTTTAGGGGAACATTTGCCACTCTTTTGCACCATTTTTGAGTGAATTGGAGAACGTCAGATTTTTGATTAAATTGTGACCCCGGGGCTTAGGAATTTTTTCAAAAAAATCTTTTTCTGCAGTTTAAGTTGTCGAGGGCTGATTTCTTGTCCTGTGATAAAAAGCCTTCTGTTTCCATCCCAAATCTTTCAGGGGAGCATTTGGCATCGTTTGGCACCACTTTTGAGTGAATTGGAAAACGTCAGATTTTTGATGAAATTGTGACCCCCCCGGGGCTTAGGGATTTTTTCAAAAAAATCTTTTTCTGCCGGTTAAGTTGTCGAGGGCTGATTTATTGTCCTGTGAAAAAAGCCTTCTGTTAGAACCCCAAACCTTTCAGGGGAGCATTTGGAACCGTTTGGCACCATTTTTGAGTGAATTGCCAAAAGTCAGATTTTTCATGAAATTGTGACCCCGGGGCTTAGGGATTTTTTCAAAAAAAATCTTTTTCTGCCGGTTAAGTTGTCGAGGGCTGATTTCTTGTCCTGTGATAAAAAGCCTTCTGTTTCGACCCCCAAACCTTTCAGGGGAGCATTTGGAACCGTTTGGCACCATATTTGAGTGAATTGGAGAACCTCAGGTTTTTTATGAAATTGTGACCCGGGGGCTTAGTGATTTTTTCAAAAAAAATATTTCTGCCGGTTAAGTTGTCGAGGGCTGATTTCTTGTCCTGTGATAAAAAGCCATCTGTTTCGACCCCCAAATCTCTCAAGGGAGCATTTGCAACCGTTTGGCACCATTTTTGAGTGAATTGGAAAACGTCAGATTTTTGATGAAATTGTGACCCCGGGGCTTAGGGATTTTTTCAAAAAAATCTTTTTCTGCCGGTTAAGTTGTCGAGGGCTGATTTCTTGTCCTGTGATAAAAAGCCTTCTGTTTCGACCCCCAAATCTCTCAAGGGAGCATTTGCAAACATCTCGAACCATTTTTGAGTGAATTGCCAAAAGTCAGATTTTTGATGAAATTGTGACCCCCGGGGATTAGGGATTTTTTCAAAAAAATATTTTTCTGCCGGTTAAGTTGTCGAGGGCTGATTTCTTGTCCTGTGATAAAAAGCCTTCTGTTTCGACCCCCAAACCTTTCAGGGGAGCATTTGGAACCGTTTGGCACCATTTTTGAGTGAATTGGAGAACCTCAGGTTTTTTATGAAATTGTGACTTTTTCAAAAAAATCTTTTTTGGCAGGTTAAGTTTTTGAGGGCTGATTTCTTGTCGTGTAATAAAATGCCTTTTGTTTCGACCCCCAAACCTTTCAGGGGAGCATTTGCAGACGTTTGGCACCATTTTTGAGTGAATTGCTGAAAGTTAGATTTTTGATGAAATTGTGACCCCGGGCCTTAGGGATTTTTTTTGAAAAAAAACTTTTTCTGCCGGTTAAGTTTTCGAAGGCTGATTCCTTGTGCTGTGATAAAAAGGCTTCTGTTTCGACCGCGAAACCTCTCAGGGGAGCATTTGGAAATGTTTGGCAACATTTTTGTGTGAATTGCCAAAGGTCAGTTTTTTGATGAAATTGTGACCAAGGGGCTTAGAGATTTTTTCAAAAAAATATTTTTCTGCCGGTTAAGTTGTCGAGGGCTGTTTTCTTGTCCTGTGATAAAAAGCCTTCTGTTTCGATCCCCAAACCTTTCAGGGGAGCATTTGGAACCGTTTGGCACCATTTTTGAGTGAATTGGAGAAACTCAGGTTTTTTATGAAATTGTGACCCGGGGGCTTAGTGATTTTTTCAAAAAAAATATTTCCACCGATTAAGTTGTTGAGGGCTGATTTCTTGTCCTGTGATAAAAAGCCTACTGTATTGACCGCCAAACCTTTCAGGGGAGCATTTGAAACCGTTTGGCACCATTTTTGAGTGAATTGCCAAAAGTCAGATTTTTGATGAAATTGTGACCCCGGGGCTTAGGGATTTTTTCAAAAAAATCTTTTTCTGCCGGTTAAGTTGTCGAGGGCTGATTTCTTGTCCTGTGATAAAAAGCCTTCTGTTTCGACCCCCAAATCTCTCAAGGGAGCATTTGCAAACATCTCGAACCATTTTTGCGTGAATTGCCAAAAGTCAGATTTTTGATGAAATTGTGACCCCCGGGGATTAGGGATTTTTTCAAAAAAATATTTTTCTGCCGGTTAAGTTGTCGAGGGCTGATTTCTTGTCCTGTGATAAAAAGCCTTCTGTTTCGACCCCCAAACCTTTCAGGGGAGCATTTGGAACCGTTTGGCACCATTTTTGAGTGAATTGGAGAACCTCAGGTTTTTTATGAAATTGTGACTTTTTCAAAAAAATCTTTTTTGGCAGGTTAAGTTTTTGAGGGCTGATTTCTTGTCGTGTAATAAAATGCCTTCTGTTTCGACCCCCAAACCTTTCAGGGGAGCATTTGCAGACGTTTGGCACCATTTTTGAGTGAATTGCTGAAAGTTAGATTTTTGATGAAATTGTGACCCCGGGCCTTAGGGATTTTTTTTGAAAAAAAACTTTTTCTGCCGGTTAAGTTTTCGAAGGCTGATTCCTTGTGCTGTGATAAAAAGGCTTCTGTTTCGACCGCGAAACCTCTCAGGGGAGCATTTGGAAATGTTTGGCAACATTTTTGTGTGAATTGCCAAAGGTCAGTTTTTTGATGAAATTGTGACCAAGGGGCTTAGAGATTTTTTCAAAAAAATATTTTTCTGCCGGTTAAGTTGTCGAGGTCTGATTTCTTGTCCTGTGATAAAAAGCCTTCTGTTTCGACCCCCAAATCTCTCAAGGGAGCATTTGCAAACATCTGGAACCATTTTTGAGTGAATTGGAGAACCTCAGGTTTTTTATGAAATTGTGACCCGGGGGCTTAGTGATTTTTTCAAAAAAAATATTTCTGCCGGTTAAGTTGTCGAAGGCTAATTTCTTGTCCTGTGATAAAAAGCCTTCTGTTTCGACCGCCAAACCTTTTAGGGGAACATTTGCCACTCTTTTGCACCATTTTTGAGTGAATTGGAGAACGTCAGATTTTTGATTAAATTGTGACCCCGGGGCTTAGGAATTTTTTCAAAAAAATCTTTTTCTGCAGTTTAAGTTGTCGAGGGCTGATTTCTTGTCCTGTGATAAAAAGCCTTCTGTTTCCATCCCAAATCTTTCAGGGGAGCATTTGGCATCGTTTGGCACCACTTTTGAGTGAATTGGAAAACGTCAGATTTTTGATGAAATTGTGACCCCCCCGGGGCTTAGGGATTTTTTCAAAAAAATCTTTTTCTGCCGGTTAAGTTGTCGAGGGCTGATTTATTGTCCTGTGAAAAAAGCCTTCTGTTAGAACCCCAAACCTTTCAGGGGAGCATTTGGAACCGTTTGGCACCATTTTTGAGTGAATTGCCAAAAGTCAGATTTTTCATGAAATTGTGACCCCGGGGCTTAGGGATTTTTTCAAAAAAAATCTTTTTCTGCCGGTTAAGTTGTCGAGGGCTGATTTCTTGTCCTGTGATAAAAAGCCTTCTGTTTCGACCCCCAAACCTTTCAGGGGAGCATTTGGAACCGTTTGGCACCATATTTGAGTGAATTGGAGAACCTCAGGTTTTTTATGAAATTGTGACCCGGGGGCTTAGTGATTTTTTCAAAAAAAATATTTCTGCCGGTTAAGTTGTCGAGGGCTGATTTCTTGTCCTGTGATAAAAAGCCATCTGTTTCGACCCCCAAATCTCTCAAGGGAGCATTTGCAACCGTTTGGCACCATTTTTGAGTGAATTGGAAAACGTCAGATTTTTGATGAAATTGTGACCCCGGGGCTTAGGGATTTTTTCAAAAAAATCTTTTTCTGCCGGTTAAGTTGTCGAGGGCTGATTTCTTGTCCTGTGATAAAAAGCCTTCTGTTTCGACCCCCAAATCTCTCAAGGGAGCATTTGCAAACATCTCGAACCATTTTTGAGTGAATTGCCAAAAGTCAGATTTTTGATGAAATTGTGACCCCCGGGGATTAGGGATTTTTTCAAAAAAATATTTTTCTGCCGGTTAAGTTGTCGAGGGCTGATTTCTTGTCCTGTGATAAAAAGCCTTCTGTTTCGACCCCCAAACCTTTCAGGGGAGCATTTGGAACCGTTTGGCACCATTTTTGAGTGAATTGGAGAACCTCAGGTTTTTTATGAAATTGTGACTTTTTCAAAAAAATCTTTTTTGGCAGGTTAAGTTTTTGAGGGCTGATTTCTTGTCGTGTAATAAAATGCCTTTTGTTTCGACCCCCAAACCTTTCAGGGGAGCATTTGCAGACGTTTGGCACCATTTTTGAGTGAATTGCTGAAAGTTAGATTTTTGATGAAATTGTGACCCCGGGCCTTAGGGATTTTTTTTGAAAAAAAACTTTTTCTGCCGGTTAAGTTTTCGAAGGCTGATTCCTTGTGCTGTGATAAAAAGGCTTCTGTTTCGACCGCGAAACCTCTCAGGGGAGCATTTGGAAATGTTTGGCAACATTTTTGTGTGAATTGCCAAAGGTCAGTTTTTTGATGAAATTGTGACCAAGGGGCTTAGAGATTTTTTCAAAAAAATATTTTTCTGCCGGTTAAGTTGTCGAGGGCTGTTTTCTTGTCCTGTGATAAAAAGCCTTCTGTTTCGATCCCCAAACCTTTCAGGGGAGCATTTGGAACCGTTTGGCACCATTTTTGAGTGAATTGGAGAAACTCAGGTTTTTTATGAAATTGTGACCCGGGGGCTTAGTGATTTTTTCAAAAAAAATATTTCCACCGATTAAGTTGTTGAGGGCTGATTTCTTGTCCTGTGATAAAAAGCCTACTGTATTGACCGCCAAACCTTTCAGGGGAGCATTTGAAACCGTTTGGCACCATTTTTGAGTGAATTGCCAAAAGTCAGATTTTTGATGAAATTGTGACCCCGGGGCTTAGGGATTTTTTCAAAAAAATCTTTTTCTGCCGGTTAAGTTGTCGAGGGCTGATTTCTTGTCCTGTGATAAAAAGCCTTCTGTTTCGACCCCCAAATCTCTCAAGGGAGCATTTGCAAACATCTCGAACCATTTTTGCGTGAATTGCCAAAAGTCAGATTTTTGATGAAATTGTGACCCCCGGGGATTAGGGATTTTTTCAAAAAAATATTTTTCTGCCGGTTAAGTTGTCGAGGGCTGATTTCTTGTCCTGTGATAAAAAGCCTTCTGTTTCGACCCCCAAACCTTTCAGGGGAGCATTTGGAACCGTTTGGCACCATTTTTGAGTGAATTGGAGAACCTCAGGTTTTTTATGAAATTGTGACTTTTTCAAAAAAATCTTTTTTGGCAGGTTAAGTTTTTGAGGGCTGATTTCTTGTCGTGTAATAAAATGCCTTCTGTTTCGACCCCCAAACCTTTCAGGGGAGCATTTGCAGACGTTTGGCACCATTTTTGAGTGAATTGCTGAAAGTTAGATTTTTGATGAAATTGTGACCCCGGGCCTTAGGGATTTTTTTTGAAAAAAAACTTTTTCTGCCGGTTAAGTTTTCGAAGGCTGATTCCTTGTGCTGTGATAAAAAGGCTTCTGTTTTGACCGCGAAACCTCTCAGGGGAGCATTTGGAAATGTTTGGCAACATTTTTGTGTGAATTGCCAAAGGTCAGTTTTTTGATGAAATTGTGACCAAGGGGCTTAGAGATTTTTTCAAAAAAATATTTTTCTGCCGGTTAAGTTGTCGAGGTCTGATTTCTTGTCCTGTGATAAAAAGCCTTCTGTTTCGACCCCCAAATCTCTCAAGGGAGCATTTGCAAACATCTGGAACCATTTTTGAGTGAATTGGAGAACCTCAGGTTTTTTATGAAATTGTGACCCCGGGGCTTAGGGATTTTTTCAAAAAAATCTTTTTCTGCCGGTTAAGTTGTCGAGGGCTGATTTATTGTCCTGTGAAAAAAGCCTTCTGTTAGAACCCCAAACCTTTCAGGGGAGCATTTGGAACCGTTTGGCACCATTTTTGAGTGAATTGCCAAAAGTCAGATTTTTGATGAAATTGTGACCCCGGGGCTTAGGGATTTTTTCAAAAAAAATCTTTTTCTGCCGGTTAAGTTGTCGAGGGCTGATTTCTTGTCCTGTGATAAAAAGCCTTCTGTTTCGACCCCCAAACCTTTCAGGGGAGCATTTGGAACCGTTTGGCACCATATTTGAGTGAATTGGAGAACCTCAGGTTTTTTATGAAATTGTGACCCGGGGGCTTAGTAATTTTTTCAAAAAAAATATTTCTGCCGGTTAAGTTGTCGAGGGCTGATTTCTTGTCCTGTGATAAAAAGCCATCTGTTTCGACCCCCAAATCTCTCAAGGGAGCATTTGCAACCGTTTGGCACCATTTTTGAGTGAATTGGAAAACGTCAGATTTTTGATGAAATTGTGACCCCGGGGCTTAGGGATTTTTTCAAAAAAATCTTTTTCTGCCGGTTAAGTTGTCGAGGGCTGATTTCTTGTCCTGTGATAAAAAGCCTTCTGTTTCGACCCCCAAATCTCTCAAGGGAGCATTTGCAAACATCTCGAACCATTTTTGAGTGAATTGCCAAAAGTCAGATTTTTGATGAAATTGTGACCCCCGGGGATTAGGGATTTTTTCAAAAAAATATTTTTCTGCCGGTTAAGTTGTCGAGGGCTGATTTCTTGTCCTGTGATAAAAAGCCTTCTGTTTCGACCCCCAAACCTTTCAGGGGAGCATTTGGAACCGTTTGGCACCATTTTTGAGTGAATTGGAGAACCTCAGGTTTTTTATGAAATTGTGACTTTTTCAAAAAAATCTTTTTTGGCAGGTTAAGTTTTTGAGGGCTGATTTCTTGTCGTGTAATAAAATGCCTTTTGTTTCGACCCCCAAACCTTTCAGGGGAGCATTTGCAGACGTTTGGCACCATTTTTGAGTGAATTGCTGAAAGTTAGATTTTTGATGAAATTGTGACCCCGGGCCTTAGGGATTTTTTTTGAAAAAAAACTTTTTCTGCCGGTTAAGTTTTCGAAGGCTGATTCCTTGTGCTGTGATAAAAAGGCTTCTGTTTCGACCGCGAAACCTCTCAGGGGAGCATTTGGAAATGTTTGGCAACATTTTTGTGTGAATTGCCAAAGGTCAGTTTTTTGATGAAATTGTGACCAAGGGGCTTAGAGATTTTTTCAAAAAAATATTTTTCTGCCGGTTAAGTTGTCGAGGGCTGTTTTCTTGTCCTGTGATAAAAAGCCTTCTGTTTCGATCCCCAAACCTTTCAGGGGAGCATTTGGAACCGTTTGGCACCATTTTTGAGTGAATTGGAGAAACTCAGGTTTTTTATGAAATTGTGACCCGGGGGCTTAGTGATTTTTTCAAAAAAAATATTTCCACCGATTAAGTTGTTGAGGGCTGATTTCTTGTCCTGTGATAAAAAGCCTACTGTATTGACCGCCAAACCTTTCAGGGGAGCATTTGAAACCGTTTGGCACCATTTTTGAGTGAATTGCCAAAAGTCAGATTTTTGATGAAATTGTGACCCCGGGGCTTAGGGATTTTTTCAAAAAAATCTTTTTCTGCCGGTTAAGTTGTCGAGGGCTGATTTCTTGTCCTGTGATAAAAAGCCTTCTGTTTCGACCCCCAAATCTCTCAAGGGAGCATTTGCAAACATCTCGAACCATTTTTGCGTGAATTGCCAAAAGTCAGATTTTTGATGAAATTGTGACCCCCGGGGATTAGGGATTTTTTCAAAAAAATATTTTTCTGCCGGTTAAGTTGTCGAGGGCTGATTTCTTGTCCTGTGATAAAAAGCCTTCTGTTTCGACCCCCAAACCTTTCAGGGGAGCATTTGGAACCGTTTGGCACCATTTTTGAGTGAATTGGAGAACCTCAGGTTTTTTATGAAATTGTGACTTTTTCAAAAAAATCTTTTTTGGCAGGTTAAGTTTTTGAGGGCTGATTTCTTGTCGTGTAATAAAATGCCTTCTGTTTCGACCCCCAAACCTTTCAGGGGAGCATTTGCAGACGTTTGGCACCATTTTTGAGTGAATTGCTGAAAGTTAGATTTTTGATGAAATTGTGACCCCGGGCCTTAGGGATTTTTTTTGAAAAAAAACTTTTTCTGCCGGTTAAGTTTTCGAAGGCTGATTCCTTGTGCTGTGATAAAAAGGCTTCTGTTTCGACCGCGAAACCTCTCAGGGGAGCATTTGGAAATGTTTGGCAACATTTTTGTGTGAATTGCCAAAGGTCAGTTTTTTGATGAAATTGTGACCAAGGGGCTTAGAGATTTTTTCAAAAAAATATTTTTCTGCCGGTTAAGTTGTCGAGGTCTGATTTCTTGTCCTGTGATAAAAAGCCTTCTGTTTCGACCCCCAAATCTCTCAAGGGAGCA
Organism: Podarcis cretensis; assembly: GCF_951804945.1. Lineage (NCBI taxonomy): Eukaryota > Metazoa > Chordata > Lepidosauria > Squamata > Lacertidae > Podarcis > Podarcis cretensis. The sequence continues at coordinate 86,677,018 of NC_137173.1, forward strand.
TTTGCAAACATCTGGAACCATTTTTGAGTGAATTGGAGAACCTCAGGTTTTTTATGAAATTGTGACCCGGGGGCTTAGTGATTTTTTCAAAAAAAATATTTCTGCCGGTTAAGTTGTCGAAGGCTAATTTCTTGTCCTGTGATAAAAAGCCTTCTGTTTCGACCGCCAAACCTTTTAGGGGAACATTTGCAACTCTTTTGCACCATTTTTGAGTGAATTGGAGAACGTCAGATTTTTGATGAAATTGTGACCCCGGGGCTTAGGGATTTTTTCAAAAAAATATTTTTCTGCCGTTTAAGTTGTCGAGGGCTGATTTCTTGTCCTGTGATAAAAAGCCTTCTGTTTCCATCCCAAATCTTTCAGGGGAGCATTTGGCATCGTTTGGCACCATTTTTGAGTGAATTGCCAAAAGTCAGATTTTTGATGAAATTGTGACCCCCCCGGGGCTTAGGGATTTTTTCAAAAAAATCTTTTTATGCCGGTTATGTTGTTGAAGGCTGATTTCTTGTCCTGTGATAAAAAGCCTTCTGTTTCGACCCCCAAACCTTTCAGGGGAGCATTTGGAACCGTTTGGCACCATTTTTGAGTGAATTGCCAAAAGTCAGATTTTTGATGAAATTGTGACCCCGGGGCTTAGGGATTTTTTCAAAAAAATCTTTTTCTGCCGGTCAAGTTGTCGAGGGCTGATTTATAGTCCTGTGATAAAAAGCCTTCTGTTTCGACCCCCAAACCTTTCAGGGGAGCATTTGGAACCGTTTGGCACCATTTTTGAGTGATTTGAGTGAAAAAACCTCAGGTTTTTTATGAAATTGTGACCCAGGGGCTTAGGGATTTTTTCAAAATCTTTTTCTGCCGGTTAAGTTGTCGAGGGCTGATTTCTTGTCCTGTGATAAAAAGCCTTCTGTTTCGACCCCCAAACCTTTCAGGGGAGCATTTGGAACCGTTTGGCACCATTTTTGAGTGAATTGCCAAAAGTCAGTTTTTTGATGAAATTGTGACCCCGGGGCTTAGGGATTTTTTCAAAAAAATCTTTTTCTGCCGGTTAAGTTGTCGAGGGCTGATTTCTTGTCCTGTGATAAAAAGCCTTCTGTTTCGACCCCCAAACCTTTCAGGGGAGCATTTGGAACCGTTTGGCACCATTTTTGAGTGAATTGGAGAACCTCAGGTTTTTTATGAAATTGTGACCCGGCGGCTTAGTGATTTTTTCAAAAAAAAATTTCTGCCGGTTAAGTTGTCGAGGGCTGATTTCTTGTCCTGTTATAAAAAGCCTACTGTATTGACCGCCAAACCTTTCAGGGGAGCATTTGAAACCGTTTGGCACCACGTTTGAGTGAATTGCCAGAAGTCAGATTTTTGATGAAATTGTGACCCCGGGGCTTAGGGATTTTTTCAAAAAAATCTTTTTCTGCCGGTTAAGTTGTCGAGGGCTGATTTCTTGTCCTGTTATAAAAAGCCTTCTGTTTCGACGCCCAAACCTTTCAGGGGAGCATTTGGAACCGTTTGGCACCATTTTTGAGTGAATTGGAGATCCTCAGGTTTTTTATGAAATTGTGACCCGGGGGCTTAATGATTTTTTCAAAAAAAATATTTCTGCCGGTTAAGTTGTCGAGGGCTGATTTCTTGTCCTGTGATAAAAAGCCTACAGTATTGACCGCCAAACCTTTCAGGGGAGCATTTGCAACCGTTTGGCACCATTTTTGAGTGAATTGGAAAACGTCAGATTTTTGATGAAATTGTGACCCCCCCGGGGCTTAGTGATTTTTTCAAAAAAAATATTTCTGCCGGTTAAGTTGTCGAGGGCTGATTTCTTGTCCTGTGATAAAAAGCCTACTGTTTCGACCCCCAAACCTTTCAGGGGAGCATTTGGAACCGTTTGGCACCATTTTTGAGTGAATTGCCAAAAGTCAGATTTTTTATGAAATTGTGACCCCGGGGCTTAGGAATTTTTTCAAAAAAACCTTTTCCTGCCGGTTAAGTTGTCGAGGGCTGATTTCTTGTCCTGTGATAAAAAGCCTTCTGTTTCGACGCCCAAACCTTTCAGGGGAGCATTTGGAACCGTTTGGCACCATTTTTGAGTGAATTGCCAAAAGTCAGATTTTTGATGAAATTGTGACCCCGGGGCTTAGGGAGTATTTCAAAAAAATCTTTTTCTGCCGGTTAAGTTGTCGAGGGCTGATTTCTTGTCCTGTGATAAAAAGCCTTCTGTTTCGACCCCCAAACCTTTCAGGGGAGCATTTGGAACCGTTTGGCACCATTTTTGAGTGAATTGCCAAAAGTCAGATTTTTGATGAAATTGTGACCCCGGGGCTTAGGGATTTTTTCAAAAAAATCTTTTTCTGTCGGTTAAGTTGTCGAGGTCTGATTTCTTGTCCTGTGATAAAAAGCCTTCTGTTTCGACCGCCAAACCTTTTAGGGGAACATTTGCCACTCTTTTGCACCATTTTTGAGTGAATTGGAGAACGTCAGATTTTTGATGAAATTGTGACCCCGGGGCTTAGGGATTTTTTCAAAAAAATATTTTTCTGCCGTTTAAGTTGTTGAAGGCTGATTTCTTGTCCTGTGATAAAAAGCCTTCTGTTTCGACCCCCAAACCTTTCAGGGGAGCATTTTCAACCGTTTGGCACCATTTTTGAGTGAATTGCCAAAAGTCAGATTTTTGATGAAATTGTGACCCCGGGGCTTAGGGATTTTTTCAAAAAAATCTTTTTCTGCCGGTCAAGTTGTCCAGGGCTGATTTATAGTCCTGTGATAAAAAGCCATCTGTTTCGACCCCCAAACCTTTCAGGGGAGCATTTGGAACCGTTTGGCACCATTTTTGAGTGATTTGAGTGAAAAAACCTCAGGTTTTTTATGAAATTGTGACCCAGGGGCTTAGGGATTTTTTCAAAAAAAATATTTCTGCCGGTTAAGTTGTCGAGGGCTGATTTCTTGTCCTGTGATAAAAAGCCTACTGTTTCGACCCCCAAACCTTTCAGGGGAGCATTTGGAACCGTTTGGCACCATTTTTGAGTGAATTGCCGTAAGTCAGATTTTTGATGAAATTGTGACCCCGGGGCTTAGGGATTTTTTCAAAATCTTTTTCTGCCGGTTAAGTTGTCGAGGGCTGATTTCTTGTCCTGTGATAAAAAGCCTTCTGTTTCGACCCCCAAACCTTTCAGGGGAGCATTTGGAACCGTTTGGCACCATTTTTGAGTGAATTGCTGAAAGTCAGATTTTTGATGAAATTGTGACCCCGGGGCTTAGGGATTTTTTCAAAAAAATATTTTTCTGCCGGTTAAGTTGTCGAAGGCTAATTTCTTGTCCTGTGATAAAAAGCCTTCTGTTTCGACCGCCAAACCTTTTAGGGGAACATTTGCCACTCTTTTGCACCATTTTTGAGTGAATTGGAGAACGTCAGGTTTTTGATGAAATTGTGACCCCGGGACTTAGGAATTTTTTCAAAAAAATATTTTTCTGCCGTTTAAGTTGTCGAGGGCTGATTTCTTGTCCTGTGATAAAAAGCCTTCTGTTTCCATCCCAAATCTTTCAGGGGAGCATTTGGCATCGTTTGGCACCATTTTTGAGTGAATTGCCAAAAGTCAGATATTTGATGAAATTGTGACCCCGGGGCTTAGGGATTTTTTCAAAAAAATCTTTTTATGCCGGTTAAGTTGTTGAAGGCTGATTTCTTTTTCCTTGATAAAAAGCCTTCTATTTTGAACGGCAAACCTTTCAGGGGAGCATTTTCAACCGTTTGGCACCATTTTTGGGTGAATTGCCAAAAGTCAGATTTTTGATGAAATTGTGACCCCGGGGCTTAGGGATTTCTTCATAATATTTTTCTGCCGGTTAAGTTGTCGAGGGCTGATTTCTTGTCCTGTGATAAAAAGCCTTCTGTTTCGACCCCCAAACCTTTCAGGGGAGCATTTGGAACCGTTTGGCACCATTTTTGAGTGAATTGCCAAAAGTCAGATTTTTGATGAAATTGTGACCCCGGGGCTTAGGGATTTTTTCAAAAAAATCTTTTTCTGCCGGTTAAGTTGTTGAGGGCTGATTTCTTGTCCTGTGATAAAAAGCCTTCTGTTTCGACCCCCAAATCTCTCAAGGGAGCATTTGCAAACATCTGGAACCATTTTTGAGTGAATTGGAGAACCTCAGGTTTTTTATGAAATTGTGACCCGGGGGCTTAGTGATTTTTTCAAAAAAAAATATTTCTGCCGGTTAAGTTGTCGAGGGCTGATTTCTTTTCCTGTGATAAAAAGCCTACTGTACTGACTGCCAAACCTTTCAGGGGAGCATTTGAAACCGTTTGGCACCATTTTTGAGTGAATTGGAAAACGTCAGATTTTTGATGAAATTGTGACCCCGGGGCTTAGGGATTTTTTCAAAAAAACCTTTTCCTGCCGGATAAGTTGTCGAGGGCTGATTTCTTGTCCTGTGATAAAAAGCCTTCTGTTTCGACCCCCAAACCTTTCAGGGGAGCATTTGGAACCGTTTGGCACCATTTTTGAGTGAATTGCCAAAAGTCAGATTTTTGATGAAATTGTGACCCCGGGGCTTAGGGATTTTTTCAAAAAAACCTTTTCCTGCCCCTTAAGTTGTCGAGGGCTGATTTCTTGTCCTGTGATAAAAAGCCTTCTGTTTCGACCCCCAAACCTTTCAGGGGAGCATTTGGAACCGTTTGGCACCATTTTTGAGTGAATTGCCAAAAGTCAGATTTTTGATGAAATTGTGACCCCGGGGCTTAGGGATTTTTTCAAAAAAATCTTTTTCTGCCGGTTAAGTTGTCGAGGGCTGATTTCTTGTCCTGTGATAAAAAGCCTTCTGTTTCGACCCCCAAACCTTTCAGGGGAGCATTTGGAACCGTTTGGCACCATTTTTGAGTGAATTGCCAAAAGTCAGATTTTTGATGAAATTGTGACCCCGGGGCTTAGGGATTTTTTCAAAAAAATCTTTTTCTGCCGGTTAAGTTGTTGAGGGCTGATTTCTTGTCCTGTGATAAAAAGCCTTCTGTTTCGACCCCCAAATCTCTCAAGGGAGCATTTGCAAACATCTGGAACCATTTTTGAGTGAATTGGAGAACCTCAGGTTTTTTATGAAATTGTGACCCGGGGGGCTTAGTGATTTTTTCAAAAAAAAATATTTCTGCCGGTTAAGTTGTCGAGGGCTGATTTCTTTTCCTGTGATAAAAAGCCTACTGTACTGACCGCCGAACCTTTCAGTGGAGCATTTGAAACCGTTTGTCACCATTTTTGAGTGAATTGGAAAACGTCAGATTTTTGATGAAATTGTGACCCCGGGGCTTAGGGATTTTTTCAAAAAAACCTTTTCCTGCCGGTTAAGTTGTCGAAGGCTAATTTCTTGTCCTGTGATAAAAAGCCTTCTGCTTTGACCGCCAAACCTTTTAGGGGAACATTTGCCACTCTTTTGCACCATTTTTGAGTGAATTGGAGAACGTCAGATCTTTGATTAAATTGTGACCCCGGGGCTTAGGAATTTTTTCAAAAAAATCTTTTTCTGCAGTTTAAGTTGTCGAGGGCTGATTTCTTGTCCTGTGATAAAAAGCCTTCTGTTTCCATCCCAAATCTTTCAGGGGAGCATTTGGCATCGTTTGGCACCACTTTTGAGTGAATTGGAAAACGTCAGATTTTTGATGAAATTGTGACCCCGGGGCTTAGGGATTTTTTCAAAAAAATCTTTTTCTGCCTTTTAAGTTGTCGAGGGCTGATTTCTTGTACTGTGATAAAAAGCCTTCTGTTTCGACCCCCAAACCTTTCAGGGGAGCATTTGGAACCCTTTGGCACCATTTTTGAGTGAATTGCCGAAAGTCAGATTTTTGATGAAATTGTGACCCCGGGACTTAGGAATTTTTTCAAAAAAATATTTTTCTGCCGTTTAAGTTGTCGAGGGCTGATTTATTGTCCTGTGATAAAAAGCCTTCTGTTTCCATCCCAAATCTTTCAGGGGAGCATTTGGCATCGTTTGGCACCATTTTTGAGTGAATAGCCAAAAGTCAGATTTTTGATGAAATTGTGACCCCGGGGCTTAGGGATTTTTTCAAAAAAATCTTTTTATGCCGGTTAAGTTGTTGAAGGCTGATTTCTTTTTCCTTGATAAAAAGCCTTCTGTTTCGACCCCCAAACCTTTCAGGGGAGCATTTGGAACCGTTTGGCACCATTTTTGAGTGAATTGCCAAAAGTCAGATTTTTCATGAAATTGTGACCCCGGGGCTTAGGGATTTTTTCAAAAAGATCTTTTTCTGCCGGTTAAGTTGTCGAGGGCTGATTTCTTGTACTGTGATAAAAAGCCTTCTGTTTCGACCCCCAAACCTTTCAGGGGAGCATTTGGAACCGTTTGGCACCATTTTTGAGTGAATTGCCGAAAGTCAGATTTTTCATGAAATTGTGACCCTGGGGCTTAGGGATTTTTTCAAAATCTTTTTCTGCCGGTTAAGTTGTCGAGGGCTGATTTCTTGTCCTGTGATAAAAAGCCTTCTGTTTCGACCCCCAAACCTTTCAGGGGAGCATTTGAAACCGTTTGGCACCATTTTTGAGTGAATTGGAAAACGTCAGATTTTTGATGAAATTGTGACCCCGGGGCTTAGGGATTTTTTCAAAGAAATCTTTTTCTGCCGGTTAAGTTGTCGAAGGCTAATTTCTTGTCCTGTGATAAAAAGCCTTCTGCTTTGACCGCCAAACCTTTTAGGGGAACATTTGCAACTCTTTTGCACCATTTTTGAGTGAATTGGAGAACGTCAGATTTTTGATGAAATTGTGACCCCGGGGCTTAGGAATTTTTTCAAAAAAATATTTTTCTGCCGGTTAAGTTGTCGAGGGCTGATTTCTTGTCCTGTGATAAAAAGCCTTCTGTTTCGATCCCCAAACCTTTCAGCGGAGCATTTGGAACCGTTTGGCACCATTTTTGAGTGAATTGGAGAACCTCAGGTTTTTTATGAACTTGTGACCCGGGGGCTTAGTGATTTTTTCAAAAAAAATATTTCTGCCGGTTAAGTTGTCGAGGGCTGATTTCTTGTCCAGTGATAAAAAGCCTACTGTATTGACCGCCAAACCTTTCAGGGGAGCATTTGAAACCGTTTGGCACCATTTTTGAGTGAATTGCCAAAAGTCAGATTTTTGATGAAATTGTGACCCCGGGGCTTAGGGATTTTTTCAAAAAAATCTTTTTCTGCCTGTTAAGTTGTCAAGGGCTGATTTCTTGTCCTGTGATAAAAAGCCTTCTGTTTCGACCCCCAAACCTTTCAGGGGAGCATTTGGAACCGTTTGGCACCATTTTTGAGTGAATTGCCAAAAGTCAGATTTTTGATGAAATTGTGACCCCGGGGCTTAGGGATTTTTTCAAAAAAATCTTTTTCTGCCGATTAAGTTGTCGAGGGCTGATTTCTTGTCCTGTGATAAAAAGCCTTCTGTTTCGACCCCCAAATCTCTCAAGGGAGCATTTGCAAACATCTGGAACCATTTTTGAGTGAATTGGAGAACCTCAGGTTTTTTATGAAATTGTGACCCGGGGGCTTAGGGAATTTTTCAAAAAAATCTTTTTCTGCCGGTTAAGTTGTCGAGGGCTGATTTCTTGTCCTGTGATAAAAAGCCTTCTGTTTCGACCCCCAAACCTTTCAGGGGAGCATTTGCAAACATCTCGAACCATTTTTGAGTGAATTGCCAAAAGTTAGATTTTTGATGAAATTGTGACCCCCGGGGATTAGGGATTTTTTCAAAAAAATATTTTTCTGCCGGTTAAGTTGTCGAGGGCTGATTTCTTGTCCTGTGATAAAAAGCCTTCTGTTTCGACCCCCAAATCTCTCAAGGGAGCATTTGCAAACATCTCGAACCATTTTTGAGTGAATTGCCAAAAGTTAGATTTTTGATGAAATTGTGACCCCCGGGGATTAGGGATTTTTTCAAAAAAATATTTTTCTGCCGGTTAAGTTGTCGAGGGCTGATTTCTTGTCCTGTGATAAAAAGCCTTCTGTTTCGACCCCCAAACCTTTCAGGGGAGCATTTGGAACCGTTTGGCACCATTTTTGAGTGAATTGGAGAACCTCAGGTTTTTTATGAAATTGTGACTTTTTCAAAAAAATCTTTTTCGGCAGGTTAAGTTTTTGAGGGCTGATTTCTTGTCGTGTAATAAAAAGCCTTCTGTTTCGACCCCCAAACCTTTCAGGGGAGCATTTGCAGACGTTTGGCACCATTTTTGAGTGAATTGCTGAAAGTTAGATTTTTGATGAAATTGTGACCCCGGGCCTTAGGGATTTTTTTTGAAAAAAAACTTTTTCTGCCGGTTAAGTTTTCGAAGGCTGATTCCTTGTGCTGTGATAAAAAGGCTTCTGTTTCGACCGCGAAACCTCTCAGGGGAGCATTTGGAAATGTTTGGCACCATTTTTGTGTGAATTGCCAAAGGTCAGTTTTTTGATGAAATTGTGACCAAGGGGCTTAGAGATTTTTTCAAAAAAATATTTTTCTGCCGGTTAAGTTTTCGAGGGCTGATTTCTTGTCGTGTAATAAAAAGCCTTCTGTTTCGACCCCCAAACCTTTCAGGGGAGCATTTTCAACCGTTTGGCACCATTTTTGAGTGAATTGCCAAAAGTCAGATTTTTGATGAAATTGTGACCCCGGGGCTTAGGGATTTTTTCAAAAAAATCTTTTTCTGCCGGTCAAGTTGTCGAGGGCTGATTTATAGTCCTGTGATAAAAAGCCTTCTGTTTCGACCCCCAAACCTTTCAGGGGAGCATTTGGAACCGTTTGGCACCATTTTTGAGTGAATTGGAGAACCTCAGGTTTTTTATGAAATTGTGACCCGGGGGCTTAGTGATTTTTTCAAAAAAATCTTTTTCGGCAGGTTAAGTTTTTGAGGGTTGATTTCTTGTCGTGTAATGAAAAGCCTACTGTATTGACCGCCAAATCTTTCAGGGGAGCATTTGAAACCGTTTGGCACCATTTTTGAGTGAATTGGAAACCGTCAGATTTTTGATGAAATTGTGACCCCGGGGCTTAGGGATTTTTTCAAAGAAATCTTTTTCTGCCGGTTAAGTTGTTGAAGGCTAATTTCTTGTCCTGTGATAAAAAGCCTTCTGTTTCGACCCCCAAATCTCTCAAGGGAGCATTTGCAAACATCTGGAACCATTTTTGAGTGAATTGGAGAACCTCAGGTTTTTTATGAAATTGTGACCCGGGGGCTTAGTGATTTTTTCAAAAAAAATATTTCTGCCGGTTAAGTTGTCGAAGGCTAATTTCTTGTCCTGTGATAAAAAGCCTTCTGTTTCGACCGCCAAACCTTTTAAGGGAACATTTGCCACTCTTTTGCACCATTTTTGAGTGAATTGGAGAACGTCAGATTTTTGATGAAATTGTGACCCCCGGGGCTTAGGGATTTTTTCAAAAAAATATTTTTCTGCCGTTTAAGTTGTCGAGGGCTGATTTCTTGTCCTGTGATAAAGAGCCTTCTGTTTCCATCCCAAATCTTTCAGGGGAGCATTTGGCATCGTTTGGCACCATTTTTGAGTGAATTGCCAAAAGTCAGATTTTTGATGAAATTGTGACCCCGGGGCTTAGGGATTTTTTCAAAAAAATCTTTTTATGCCGGTTATGTTGTTGAAGGCAGATTTCTTGTCCTGTGATAAAAAGCCTTCTGTTTCGACCCCCAAACCTTTCAGGGGAGCATTTTCAACCGTTTGGCACCATTTTTGAGTGAATTGCCAAAAGTCAGATTTTTGATGAAATTGTGACCCCGGGGCTTAGGGATTTTTTCAAAAAAATCTTTTTCTGCCGGTCAAGTTGTCGAGGGCTGATTTATAGTCCTGTGATAAAAAGCCTTCTGTTTCGACCCCCAAACCTTTCAGGGGAGCATTTGGAACCGTTTGGCACCATTTTTGAGTGAATTGCCAAAAGTCAGATTTTTGATGAAATTGTGACCCCCGGGGCTTAGGGATTTTTTCAAAAAAATCTTTTTCTGCCGGTTAAGTTGTCGAGGGCTGATTTCTTGTCCTGTGATAAAAAGCCTTCTGTTTCGACCCCCAAACCTTTCACGGGAGCATTTGGAACCGTTTGGCACCATTTTTGAGTGAATTGCCGAAAGTCAGATTTTTGATGGAATTGTGACCACGGGGCTTAGGAATTTTTTCAAAAAAATATTTTTCTGCCGTTTAAGTTTTCGAGGGCTGATTTCTTGTTCTGTGATAAAAAGCCTTCTGTTTCCATCCCAAATCTTTCAGGGGCGCATTTGGCATCGTTTGGCACCATTTTTGAGTGAATTGCCAAAAGTCAGATTTTTCATGAAATTGTTACCCCGGGTCTTAGGGATTTTTTCAAAATCTTTTTCTGCCGGTTAAGTTGTCGAGGGCTGATTTCTTGTCCTGTGATAAAAAGCCTTCTGTTTCGACCCCCAAACCTTTCAGGGGAGCATTTGAAACCGTTTGGCACCATTTTTGAGTGAATTGGAAAACGTCAGATTTTTGATGAAATTGTGACCCCGGGGCTTAGGGATTTTTTCAAAGAAATCTTTTTCTGCCGGTTAAGTTGTCGAAGGCTAATTTCTTGTCCTGTGATAAAAAGCCTTCTGCTTTGACCGCCAAACCTTTTAGGGGAACATTTGCAACTCTTTTGCACCATTTTTGAGTGAATTGGAGAACGTCAGATTTTTGATGAAATTGTGACCCCGGGGCTTAGGAATTTTTTCAAAAAAATATTTTTCTGCCGGTTAAGTTGTCGAGGGCTGATTTCTTGTCCTGTGATAAAAAGCCTTCTGTTTCGATCCCCAAACCTTTCAGCGGAGCATTTGGAACCGTTTGGCACCATTTTTGAGTGAATTGGAGAACCTCAGGTTTTTTATGAACTTGTGACCCGGGGGCTTAGTGATTTTTTCAAAAAAAATATTTCTGCCGGTTAAGTTGTCGAGGGCTGATTTCTTGTCCAGTGATAAAAAGCCTACTGTATTGACCGCCAAACCTTTCAGGGGAGCATTTGAAACCGTTTGGCACCATTTTTGAGTGAATTGCCAAAAGTCAGATTTTTGATGAAATTGTGACCCCGGGGCTTAGGGATTTTTTCAAAAAAATCTTTTTCTGCCTGTTAAGTTGTCAAGGGCTGATTTCTTGTCCTGTGATAAAAAGCCTTCTGTTTCGACCCCCAAACCTTTCAGGGGAGCATTTGGAACCGTTTGGCACCATTTTTGAGTGAATTGCCAAAAGTCAGATTTTTGATGAAATTGTGACCCCGGGGCTTAGGGATTTTTTCAAAAAAATCTTTTTCTGCCGATTAAGTTGTCGAGGGCTGATTTCTTGTCCTGTGATAAAAAGCCTTCTGTTTCGACCCCCAAATCTCTCAAGGGAGCATTTGCAAACATCTGGAACCATTTTTGAGTGAATTGGAGAACCTCAGGTTTTTTATGAAATTGTGACCCGGGGGCTTAGGGAATTTTTCAAAAAAATCTTTTTCTGCCGGTTAAGTTGTCGAGGGCTGATTTCTTGTCCTGTGATAAAAAGCCTTCTGTTTCGACCCCCAAATCTCTCAAGGGAGCATTTGCAAACATCTCGAACCATTTTTGAGTGAATTGCCAAAAGTTAGATTTTTGATGAAATTGTGACCCCCGGGGATTAGGGATTTTTTCAAAAAAATCTTTTTCTGCCGGTTAAGTTGTCGAGGGCTGATTTCTTGTCCTGTGATAAAAAGCCTTCTGTTTCGACCCCCAAACCTTTCAGGGGAGCATTTGCAAACATCTCGAACCATTTTTGAGTGAATTGCCAAAAGTTAGATTTTTGATGAAATTGTGACCCCCGGGGATTAGGGATTTTTTCAAAAAAATATTTTTCTGCCGGTTAAGTTGTCGAGGGCTGATTTCTTGTCCTGTGATAAAAAGCCTTCTGTTTCGACCCCCAAATCTCTCAAGGGAGCATTTGCAAACATCTCGAACCATTTTTGAGTGAATTGCCAAAAGTTAGATTTTTGATGAAATTGTGACCCCCGGGGATTAGGGATTTTTTCAAAAAAATATTTTTCTGCCGGTTAAGTTGTCGAGGGCTGATTTCTTGTCCTGTGATAAAAAGCCTTCTGTTTCGACCCCCAAACCTTTCAGGGGAGCATTTGGAACCGTTTGGCACCATTTTTGAGTGAATTGGAGAACCTCAGGTTTTTTATGAAATTGTGACTTTTTCAAAAAAATCTTTTTCGGCAGGTTAAGTTTTTGAGGGCTGATTTCTTGTCGTGTAATAAAAAGCCTTCTGTTTCGACCCCCAAACCTTTCAGGGGAGCATTTGCAGACGTTTGGCACCATTTTTGAGTGAATTGCTGAAAGTTAGATTTTTGATGAAATTGTGACCCCGGGCCTTAGGGATTTTTTTTGAAAAAAAACTTTTTCTGCCGGTTAAGTTTTCGAAGGCTGATTCCTTGTGCTGTGATAAAAAGGCTTCTGTTTCGACCGCGAAACCTCTCAGGGGAGCATTTGGAAATGTTTGGCACCATTTTTGTGTGAATTGCCAAAGGTCAGTTTTTTGATGAAATTGTGACCAAGGGGCTTAGAGATTTTTTCAAAAAAATATTTTTCTGCCGGTTAAGTTTTCGAGGGCTGATTTCTTGCCGTGTAATAAAAAGCCTTCTGTTTCGACCCCCAAACCTTTCAGGGGAGCATTTTCAACCGTTTGGCACCATTTTTGAGTGAATTGCCAAAAGTCAGATTTTTGATGAAATTGTGACCCCGGGGCTTAGGGATTTTTTCAAAAAAATCTTTTTCTGCCGGTCAAGTTGTCGAGGGCTGATTTATAGTCCTGTGATAAAAAGCCTTCTGTTTCGACCCCCAAACCTTTCAGGGGAGCATTTGGAACCGTTTGGCACCATTTTTGAGTGAATTGGAGAACCTCAGGTTTTTTATGAAATTGTGACCCGGGGGCTTAGTGATTTTTTCAAAAAAATCTTTTTCGGCAGGTTAAGTTTTTGAGGGTTGATTTCTTGTCGTGTAATGAAAAGCCTACTGTATTGACCGCCAAATCTTTCAGGGGAGCATTTGAAACCGTTTGGCACCATTTTTGAGTGAATTGGAAACCGTCAGATTTTTGATGAAATTGTGACCCCGGGGCTTAGGGATTTTTTCAAAGAAATCTTTTTCTGCCGGTTAAGTTGTCGAAGGCTAATTTCTTGTCCTGTGATAAAAAGCCTTCTGTTTCGACCGCCAAACCTTTTAAGGGAACATTTGCCACTCTTTTGCACCATTTTTGAGTGAATTGGAGAACGTCAGATTTTTGATGAAATTGTGACCCCGGGGCTTAGGGATTTTTTCAAAAAAATATTTTTCTGCCGTTTAAGTTGTCGAGGGCTGATTTCTTGTCCTGTGATAAAGAGCCTTCTGTTTCCATCCCAAATCTTTCAGGGGAGCATTTGGCATCGTTTGGCACCATTTTTGAGTGAATTGCCAAAAGTCAGATTTTTGATGAAATTGTGACCCCGGGGCTTAGGGATTTTTTCAAAAAAATCTTTTTATGCCGGTTATGTTGTTGAAGGCTGATTTCTTGTCCTGTGATAAAAAGCCTTCTGTTTCGACCCCCAAACCTTTCAGGGGAGCATTTTCAACCGTTTGGCACCATTTTTGAGTGAATTGCCAAAAGTCAGATTTTTGATGAAATTGTGACCCCGGGGCTTAGGGATTTTTTCAAAAAAATCTTTTTCTGCCGGTCAAGTTGTCGAGGGCTGATTTATAGTCCTGTGATAAAAAGCCTTCTGTTTCGACCCCCAAACCTTTCAGGGGAGCATTTGGAACCGTTTGGCACCATTTTTGAGTGAATTGCCGAAAGTCAGATTTTTGATGAAATTGTGACCCCGGGACTTAGGAATTTTTTCAAAAAAATATTTTTCTGCCGTTTAAGTTGTCGAGGGCTGATTTATTGTCCTGTGATAAAAAGCCTTCTGTTTCCATCCCAAATCTTTCAGGGGAGCATTTGGAACCGTTTGGCACCATTTTTGAGTGAATTGCCAAAAGTCAGATTTTTGATGAAATTGTGACCCCGGGGCTTAGGGATTTTTTCAAAAAAATCTTTTTCTGCCGGTTAAGTTGTCGAAGGCTAATTTCTTGTCCTGTGATATAAAGCCTTCTGTTTTGACCGCCAAACCTTTTAGGGGAACATTTGCCACTCTTTTGCACCATTTTTGAGTGAATTGGAGAACGTCAGATTTTTGATGAAATTGTGACCCCGGGACTTAGGAAGTTTTTCAAAAAAATATTTTTCTGCCGTTTAAGTTGTCGAGGGCTGATTTCTTGTCCTGTGATAAAAAGCCTTCTGTTTCCATCCCAAATCTTTCAGGGGAGCATTTGGCATCGTTTGGCACCATTTTTGAGTGAATTGCCAAAAGTCAGATTTTTGATGAAATTGTGACCCCGGGGCTTAGGGATTTTTTCAAAAAAATCTTTTTATGCCGGTTAAGTTGTTGAAGGCTGATTTCTTTTTCCTTGATAAAAAGCCTTCTATTTTGAACGGCAAACCTTTCAGGGGAGCATTTTCAACCGTTTGGCACCATTTTTGGGTGAATTGCCAAAAGTCAGATTTTTGATGAAATTGTGACCCCGGGGCTTAGGGATTTTTTCAAAATCTTTTTCTGCCGGTTAAGTTGTCGAGGGCTGATTTCTTGTCCTGTGATAAAAAGCCTTCTGTTTCGACCCCCAAACCTTTCAGGGGAGCATTTGGAACCGTTTGGCACCATATTTGAGTGAATTGGAGAACCTCAGGTTTTTTATGAAATTGTGACCCGGGGGCTTAGTGATTTTTTCAAAAAAAATATTTCTGCCGGTTAAGTTGTCGAGGGCTGATTTCTTGTCCTGTGATAAAAAGCCATCTGTTTCGACACCCAAATCTCTCAAGGGAGCATTTGCAAACATCTGGAACCATTTTTGAGTGAATTGGAGAACCTCAGGTTTTTTATGAAATTGTGACCCGGGGGCTTAGTGATTTTTTCAAAAAAAATATTTCTGCCGGTTAAGTTGTCGAGGGCTGATTTCTTGTCCTGTGATAAAAAGCCTACTGTTTCGACCCCCAAACCTTTCAGGGGAGCATTTGGAACCGTTTGGCACCATTTTTGAGTGAATTGCCAAAAGTCAGATTTTTGATGAAATTGTGACCCCGGGGCTTAGGGATTTTTTCAAAAAAACCTTTTCCTGCCCCTTAAGTTGTCGAGGGCTGATTTCTTGTCCTGTGATAAAAAGCCTTCTGTTTCGACCCCCAAACCTTTCAGGGGAGCATTTGGAACCGTTTGCCACCATTTTTGAGTGAATTGCCAAAAGTCAGATTTTTGATGAAATTGTGACCCCGGGGCTTAGGGATTTTTTCAAAAAAATCTTTTTCTGCCGGTTAAGTTGTCGAGGGCTGATTTCTTGTCCTGTGATAAAAAGCCTTCTGTTTCGACCCCCAAACCTTTCAGGGGAGCATTTGCAACCGTTTGGCACCATTTTTGAGTGAATTGCCAAAAGTCAGATTTTTGATGAAATTGTGACCCCGGGGCTTAGGGATTTTTTCAAAAAAATCTTTTTCTGCCGGTTAAGTTGTTGAGGGCTGATTTCTTGTCCTGTGATAAAAAGCCTTCTGTTTCGACCCCCAAATCTCTCAAGGGAGCATTTGCAAACATCTGGAACCATTTTTGAGTGAATTGGAGAACCTCAGGTTTTTTATGAAATTGTGACCCGGGGGCTTAGTGATTTTTTCAAAAAAAAATATTTCTGCCGGTTAAGTTGTCGAGGGCTGATTTCTTTTCCTGTGATAAAAAGCCTACTGTACTGACCGCCGAACCTTTCAGTGGAGCATTTGAAACCGTTTGTCACCATTTTTGAGTGAATTGGAAAACGTCAGATTTTTGATGAAATTGTGACCCCGGGGCTTAGGGATTTTTTCAAAAAAACCTTTTCCTGCCGGTTAAGTTGTCGAAGGCTAATTTCTTGTCCTGTGATAAAAAGCCTTCTGCTTTGACCGCCAAACCTTTTAGGGGAACATTTGCCACTCTTTTGCACCATTTTTGAGTGAATTGGAGAACGTCAGATTTTTGATTAAATTGTGACCCCGGGGCTTAGGAATTTTTTCAAAAAAATCTTTTTCTGCAGTTTAAGTTGTCGAGGGCTGATTTCTTGTCCTGTGATAAAAAGCCTTCTGTTTCCATCCCAAATCTTTCAGGGGAGCATTTGGCATCGTTTGGCACCACTTTTGAGTGAATTGGAAAACGTCAGATTTTTGATGAAATTGTGACCCCGGGGCTTAGGGATTTTTTCAAAAAAATCTTTTTCTGCCTTTTAAGTTGTCGAGGGCTGATTTCTTGTACTGTGATAAAAAGCCTTCTGTTTCGACCCCCAAACCTTTCAGGGGAGCATTTGGAACCCTTTGGCACCATTTTTGAGTGAATTGCCGAAAGTCAGATTTTTGATGAAATTGTGACCCCGGGACTTAGGAATTTTTTCAAAAAAATATTTTTCTGCCGTTTAAGTTGTCGAGGGCTGATTTATTGTCCTGTGATAAAAAGCCTTCTGTTTCCATCCCAAATCTTTCAGGGGAGCATTTGGCATCGTTTGGCACCATTTTTGAGTGAATAGCCAAAAGTCAGATTTTTGATGAAATTGTGACCCCGGGGCTTAGGGATTTTTTCAAAAAAATCTTTTTATGCCGGTTAAGTTGTTGAAGGCTGATTTCTTTTTCCTTGATAAAAAGCCTTCTGTTTCGACCCCCAAACCTTTCAGGGGAGCATTTGGAACCGTTTGGCACCATTTTTGAGTGAATTGCCAAAAGTCAGATTTTTCATGAAATTGTGACCCCGGGGCTTAGGGATTTTTTCAAAAAAATCTTTTTCTGCCGGTTAAGTTGTCGAGGGCTGATTTCTTGTCCTGTGATAAAAAGTCTTCTGTTTCGACCCCCAAACCTTTCAGGGGAGCATTTGGAACCGTTTGGCACCATTTTTGAGTGAATTGCCGAAAGTCAGATTTTTCATGAAATTGTGACCCCGGGGCTTAGGGATTTTTTCAAAATCTTTTTCTGCCGGTTAAGTTGTCGAGGGCTGATTTCTTGTCCTGTGATAAAAAGCCTTCTGTTTCGACCCCCAAACCTTTCAGGGGAGCATTTGAAACCGTTTGGCACCATTTTTGAGTGAATTGGAAAACGTCAGATTTTTCATGAAATTGTGACCCCGGGGCTTAGGGATTTTTTCAAAGAAATCTTTTTCTGCCGGTTAAGTTGTCGAAGGCTAATTTCTTGTCCTGTGATAAAAAGCCTTCTGCTTTGACCGCCAAACCTTTTAGGGGAACATTTGCAACTCTTTTGCACCATTTTTGAGTGAATTGGAGAACGTCAGATTTTTGATGAAATTGTGACCCCGGGGCTTAGGAATTTTTTCAAAAAAATATTTTTCTGCCGGTTAAGTTGTCGAGGGCTGATTTCTTGTCCTGTGATAAAAAGCCTTCTGTTTCGATCCCCAAACCTTTCAGCGGAGCATTTGGAACCGTTTGGCACCATTTTTGAGTGAATTGGAGAACCTCAGGTTTTTTATGAACTTGTGACCCGGGGGCTTAGTGATTTTTTCAAAAAAAATATTTCTGCCGGTTAAGTTGTCGAGGGCTGATTTCTTGTCCAGTGATAAAAAGCCTACTGTATTGACCGCCAAACCTTTCAGGGGAGCATTTGAAACCGTTTGGCACCATTTTTGAGTGAATTGCCAAAAGTCAGATTTTTGATGAAATTGTGACCCCGGGGCTTAGGGATTTTTTCAAAAAAATCTTTTTCTGCCTGTTAAGTTGTCAAGGGCTGATTTCTTGTCCTGTGATAAAAAGCCTTCTGTTTCGACCCCCAAACCTTTCAGGGGAGCATTTGGAACCGTTTGGCACCATTTTTGAGTGAATTGCCAAAAGTCAGATTTTTGATGAAATTGTGACCCCGGGGCTTAGGGATTTTTTCAAAAAAATCTTTTTCTGCCGATTAAGTTGTCGAGGGCTGATTTCTTGTCCTGTGATAAAAAGCCTTCTGTTTCGACCCCCAAATCTCTCAAGGGAGCATTTGCAAACATCTGGAACCATTTTTGAGTGAATTGGAGAACCTCAGGTTTTTTATGAAATTGTGACCCGGGGCTTAGGGAATTTTTCAAAAAAATCTTTTTCTGCCGGTTAAGTTGTCGAGGGCTGATTTCTTGTCCTGTGATAAAAAGCCTTCTGTTTCGACCCCCAACCTTTCAGGGGAGCATTTGCAAACATCTCGAACCATTTTTGAGTGAATTGCCAAAAGTTAGATTTTTGATGAAATTGTGACCCCCGGGGATTAGGGATTTTTTCAAAAAAATATTTTTCTGCCGGTTAAGTTGTCGAGGGCTGATTTCTTGTCCTGTGATAAAAAGCCTTCTGTTTCGACCCCCAAATCTCTCAAGGGAGCATTTGCAAACATCTCGAACCATTTTTGAGTGAATTGCCAAAAGTTAGATTTTTGATGAAATTGTGACCCCCGGGGATTAGGGATTTTTTCAAAAAAATATTTTTCTGCCGGTTAAGTTGTCGAGGGCTGATTTCTTGTCCTGTGATAAAAAGCCTTCTGTTTCGACCCCCAAACCTTTCAGGGGAGCATTTGGAACCGTTTGGCACCATTTTTGAGTGAATTGGAGAACCTCAGGTTTTCTATGAAATTGTGACTTTTTCAAAAAAATCTTTTTCGGCAGGTTAAGTTTTTGAGGGCTGATTTCTTGTCGTGTAATAAAAAGCCTTCTGTTTCGACCCCCAAACCTTTCAGGGGAGCATTTGCAGACGTTTGGCACCATTTTTGAGTGAATTGCTGAAAGTTAGATTTTTGATGAAATTGTGACCCCGGGCCTTAGGGATTTTTTTTGAAAAAAAACTTTTTCTGCCGGTTAAGTTTTCGAAGGCTGATTCCTTGTGCTGTGATAAAAAGGCTTCTGTTTCGACCGCGAAACCTCTCAGGGGAGCATTTGGAAATGTTTGGCACCATTTTTGTGTGAATTGCCAAAGGTCAGTTTTTTGATGAAATTGTGACCAAGGGGCTTAGAGATTTTTTCAAAAAAATATTTTTCTGCCGGTTAAGTTTTCGAGGGCTGATTTCTTGTCGTGTAATAAAAAGCCTTCTGTTTCGACCCCCAAACCTTTCAGGGGAGCATTTTCAACCGTTTGGCACCATTTTTGAGTGAATTGCCAAAAGTCAGATTTTTGATGAAATTGTGACCCCGGGGCTTAGGGATTTTTTCAAAAAAATCTTTTTCTGCCGGTCAAGTTGTCGAGGGCTGATTTATAGTCCTGTGATAAAAAGCCTTCTGTTTCGACCCCCAAACCTTTCAGGGGAGCATTTGGAACCGTTTGGCACCATTTTTGAGTGAATTGGAGAACCTCAGGTTTTTTATGAAATTGTGACCCGGGGGCTTAGTGATTTTTTCAAAAAAATCTTTTTCGGCAGGTTAAGTTTTTGAGGGTTGATTTCTTGTCGTGTAATGAAAAGCCTACTGTATTGACCGCCAAATCTTTCAGGGGAGCATTTGAAACCGTTTGGCACCATTTTTGAGTGAATTGGAAACCGTCAGATTTTTGATGAAATTGTGACCCCGGGGCTTAGGGATTTTTTCAAAGAAATCTTTTTCTGCCGGTTAAGTTGTTGAAGGCTAATTTCTTGTCCTGTGATAAAAAGCCTTCTGTTTCGACCCCCAAATCTCTCAAGGGAGCATTTGCAAACATCTGGAACCATTTTTGAGTGAATTGGAGAACCTCAGGTTTTTTATGAAATTGTGACCCGGGGGCTTAGTGATTTTTTCAAAAAAAATATTTCTGCCGGTTAAGTTGTCGAAGGCTAATTTCTTGTCCTGTGATAAAAAGCCTTCTGTTTCGACCGCCAAACCTTTTAAGGGAACATTTGCCACTCTTTTGCACCATTTTTGAGTGAATTGGAGAACGTCAGATTTTTGATGAAATTGTGACCCCCGGGGCTTAGGGATTTTTTCAAAAAAATATTTTTCTGCCGTTTAAGTTGTCGAGGGCTGATTTCTTGTCCTGTGATAAAGAGCCTTCTGTTTCCATCCCAAATCTTTCAGGGGAGCATTTGGCATCGTTTGGCACCATTTTTGAGTGAATTGCCAAAAGTCAGATTTCTGATGAAATTGTGACCCCGGGGCTTAGGGATTTTTTCAAAAAAATCTTTTTATGCCGGTTATGTTGTTGAAGGCAGATTTCTTGTCCTGTGATAAAAAGCCTTCTGTTTCGACCCCCAAACCTTTCAGGGGAGCATTTTCAACCGTTTGGCACCATTTTTGAGTGAATTGCCAAAAGTCAGATTTTTGATGAAATTGTGACCCCGGGGCTTAGGGATTTTTTCAAAAAAATCTTTTTCTGCCGGTCAAGTTGTCGAGGGCTGATTTATAGTCCTGTGATAAAAAGCCTTCTGTTTCGACCCCCAAACCTTTCAGGGGAGCATTTGGAACCGTTTGGCACCATTTTTGAGTGAATTGCCAAAAGTCAGATTTTTGATGGAATTGTGACCACGGGGCTTAGGAATTTTTTCAAAAAAATCTTTTTCTGCCGGTTAAGTTGTCGAGGGCTGATTTCTTGTCCTGTGATAAAAAGCCTTCTGTTTCCATCCCAAATCTTTCAGGGGCGCATTTGGCATCGTTTGGCACCATTTTTGAGTGAATTGCCAAAAGTCAGATTTTTCATGAAATTGTGACCCCGGGGCTTAGGGATTTTTTCAAAATCTTTTTCTGCCGGTTAAGTTGTCGAGGGCTGATTTCTTGTCCTGTGATAAAAAGCCTTCTGTTTCGACCCCCAAACCTTTCAGGGGAGCATTTGAAACCGTTTGGCACCATTTTTGAGTGAATTGGAAAACGTCAGATTTTTGATGAAATTGTGACCCCGGGGCTTAGGGATTTTTTCAAAGAAATCTTTTTCTGCCGGTTAAGTTGTCGAAGGCTAATTTCTTGTCCTGTGATAAAAAGCCTTCTGCTTTGACCGCCAAACCTTTTAGGGGAACATTTGCAACTCTTTTGCACCATTTTTGAGTGAATTGGAGAACGTCAGATTTTTGATGAAATTGTGACCCCGGGGCTTAGGAATTTTTTCAAAAAAATATTTTTCTGCCGGTTAAGTTGTCGAGGGCTGATTTCTTGTCCTGTGATAAAAAGCCTTCTGTTTCGATCCCCAAACCTTTCAGCGGAGCATTTGGAACCGTTTGGCACCATTTTTGAGTGAATTGGAGAACCTCAGGTTTTTTATGAACTTGTGACCCGGGGGCTTAGTGATTTTTTCAAAAAAAATATTTCTGCCGGTTAAGTTGTCGAGGGCTGATTTCTTGTCCAGTGATAAAAAGCCTACTGTATTGACCGCCAAACCTTTCAGGGGAGCATTTGAAACCGTTTGGCACCATTTTTGAGTGAATTGCCAAAAGTCAGATTTTTGATGAAATTGTGACCCCGGGGCTTAGGGATTTTTTCAAAAAAATCTTTTTCTGCCGGTTAAGTTGTCGAGGGCTGATTTCTTGTCCTGTGATAAAAAGCCTTCTGTTTCGACCCCCAAACCTTTCAGGGGAGCATTTGGAACCGTTTGGCACCATTTTTGAGTGAATTGCCAAAAGTCAGATTTTTGATGAAATTGTGACCCCGGGGCTTAGGGATTTTTTCAAAAAAATCTTTTTCTGCCGATTAAGTTGTCGAGGGCTGATTTCTTGTCCTGTGATAAAAAGCCTTCTGTTTCGACCCCCAAATCTCTCAAGGGAGCATTTGCAAACATCTGGAACCATTTTTGAGTGAATTGGAGAACCTCAGGTTTTTTATGAAATTGTGACCCGGGGGCTTAGGGAATTTTTCAAAAAAATCTTTTTCTGCCGGTTAAGTTGTCGAGGGCTGATTTCTTGTCCTGTGATAAAAAGCCTTCTGTTTCGACCCCCAAATCTCTCAAGGGAGCATTTGCAAACATCTCGAACCATTTTTGAGTGAATTGCCAAAAGTTAGATTTTTGATGAAATTGTGACCCCCGGGGATTAGGGATTTTTCAAAAAAATATTTTTCTGCCGGTTAAGTTGTCGAGGGCTGATTTCTTGTCCTGTGATAAAAAGCCTTCTGTTTCGACCCCCAAACCTTTCAGGGGAGCATTTGCAAACATCTCGAACCATTTTTGAGTGAATTGCCAAAAGTTAGATTTTTGATGAAATTGTGACCCCCGGGGATTAGGGATTTTTTCAAAAAAATATTTTTCTGCCGGTTAAGTTGTCGAGGGCTGATTTCTTGTCCTGTGATAAAAAGCCTTCTGTTTCGACCCCCAAATCTCTCAAGGGAGCATTTGCAAACATCTCGAACCATTTTTGAGTGAATTGCCAAAAGTTAGATTTTTGATGAAATTGTGACCCCCGGGGATTAGGGATTTTTTCAAAAAAATATTTTTCTGCCGGTTAAGTTGTCGAGGGCTGATTTCTTGTCCTGTGATAAAAAGCCTTCTGTTTCGACCCCCAAACCTTTCAGGGGAGCATTTGGAACCGTTTGGCACCATTTTTGAGTGAATTGGAGAACCTCAGGTTTTTTATGAAATTGTGACTTTTTCAAAAAAATCTTTTTCGGCAGGTTAAGTTTTTGAGGGCTGATTTCTTGTCGTGTAATAAAAAGCCTTCTGTTTCGACCCCCAAACCTTTCAGGGGAGCATTTGCAGACGTTTGGCACCATTTTTGAGTGAATTGCTGAAAGTTAGATTTTTGATGAAATTGTGACCCCGGGCCTTAGGGATTTTTTTTGAAAAAAAACTTTTTCTGCCGGTTAAGTTTTCGAAGGCTGATTCCTTGTGCTGTGATAAAAAGGCTTCTGTTTCGACCGCGAAACCTCTCAGGGGAGCATTTGGAAATGTTTGGCACCATTTTTGTGTGAATTGCCAAAGGTCAGTTTTTTGATGAAATTGTGACCAAGGGGCTTAGAGATTTTTTCAAAAAAATATTTTTCTGCCGGTTAAGTTTTCGAGGGCTGATTTCTTGCCGTGTAATAAAAAGCCTTCTGTTTCGACCCCCAAACCTTTCAGGGGAGCATTTTCAACCGTTTGGCACCATTTTTGAGTGAATTGCCAAAAGTCAGATTTTTGATGAAATTGTGACCCCGGGGCTTAGGGATTTTTTCAAAAAAATCTTTTTCTGCCGGTCAAGTTGTCGAGGGCTGATTTATAGTCCTGTGATAAAAAGCCTTCTGTTTCGACCCCCAAACCTTTCAGGGGAGCATTTGGAACCGTTTGGCACCATTTTTGAGTGAATTGGAGAACCTCAGGTTTTTTATGAAATTGTGACCCGGGGGCTTAGTGATTTTTTCAAAAAAATCTTTTTCGGCAGGTTAAGTTTTTGAGGGTTGATTTCTTGTCGTGTAATGAAAAGCCTACTGTATTGACCGCCAAATCTTTCAGGGGAGCATTTGAAACCGTTTGGCACCATTTTTGAGTGAATTGGAAACCGTCAGATTTTTGATGAAATTGTGACCCCGGGGCTTAGGGATTTTTTCAAAGAAATCTTTTTCTGCCGGTTAAGTTGTCGAAGGCTAATTTCTTGTCCTGTGATAAAAAGCCTTCTGTTTCGACCCCCAAATCTCTCAAGGGAGCATTTGCAAACATCTGGAACCATTTTTGAGTGAATTGGAGAACCTCAGGTTTTTTATGAAATTGTGACCCGGGGGCTTAGTGATTTTTTCAAAAAAAATATTTCTGCCGGTTAAGTTGTCGAAGGCTAATTTCTTGTCCTGTGATAAAAAGCCTTCTGTTTCGACCGCCAAACCTTTTAAGGGAACATTTGCCACTCTTTTGCACCATTTTTGAGTGAATTGGAGAACGTCAGATTTTTGATGAAATTGTGACCCCGGGGCTTAGGGATTTTTTCAAAAAAATATTTTTCTGCCGTTTAAGTTGTCGAGGGCTGATTTCTTGTCCTGTGATAAAGAGCCTTCTGTTTCCATCCCAAATCTTTCAGGGGAGCATTTGGCATCGTTTGGCACCATTTTTGAGTGAATTGCCAAAAGTCAGATTTTTGATGAAATTGTGACCCCGGGGCTTAGGGATTTTTTCAAAAAAATCTTTTTATGCCGGTTATGTTGTTGAAGGCTGATTTCTTGTCCTGTGATAAAAAGCCTTCTGTTTCGACCCCCAAACCTTTCAGGGGAGCATTTTCAACCGTTTGGCACCATTTTTGAGTGAATTGCCAAAAGTCAGATTTTTGATGAAATTGTGACCCCGGGGCTTAGGGATTTTTTCAAAAAAATCTTTTTCTGCCGGTCAAGTTGTCGAGGGCTGATTTATAGTCCTGTGATAAAAAGCCTTCTGTTTCGACCCCCAAACCTTTCAGGGGAGCATTTGGAACCGTTTGGCACCATTTTTGAGTGAATTGCCAAAAGTCAGATTTTTGATGAAATTGTGACCCCGGGGCTTAGGAATTTTTTCAAAAAAATATTTTTCTGCCGTTTAAGTTTTCGAGGGCTGATTTCTTGTTCTGTGATAAAAAGCCTTCTGTTTCCATCCCAAATCTTTCAGGGGCGCATTTGGCATCGTTTGGCACCATTTTTGAGTGAATTGCCAAAAGTCAGATTTTTGATGAAATTGTGACCCCGGGGCTTAGGGATTTTTTCAAAAAAATCTTTTCCTGCCGGTTAAGTTGTCGAAGGCTAATTTCTTGTCCTGTGATAAAAAGCCTTCTGTTTCGACCGCCAAACCTTTTAGGGGAACATTTGCCACTCTTTTGCACCATTTTTGAGTGAATTGGAGAACGTCAGATTATTGAAGAAATTGTGACCCGGGGGCTTAGTGATTTTTTCAAAAAAAACATTTCTGCCGGTTAAGTTGTCGAGGGCTGATTTCTTGTCCTGTGATAAAAAGCCTACTGTATTGACCGCCAAACCTTTCAGGGGAGCATTTGCAACCGTTTGGCACCATTTTTGAGTGAATTGGAAAACGTCAGATTTTTGATGAAATTGTGACCCCGGGGCTTAGGGATTTTTTCAAAGAAATCTTTTTCTGCCGGTTAAGTTGTCGAAGGCTAATTTCATGTCCTGTGATAAAAAGCCTTCTGTTTCGACCCCCAAACCTTTCAGGGGAGCATTTGGAACCGTTTGGCACCATTTTTGAGTGAATTGCCAAAAGTCAGATTTTTGATGAAATTGTGACCCCGGGGCTTAGGGATTTTTTCAAAAAAATCTTTTTCTGCCGGTTAAGTTGTCGAGGGCTGATTTCTTGTCCTGTGATAAAAAGCCTTCTGTTTCGACCGCCAAATCTCTCAGGGGAGCATTTGGAACCGTTTGGCACCATTTTTGAGTGAATTGCCAAAAGTCAGATTTTTGATGAAATTGTGACCCCGGGGCTTAGGGATTTTTTCAAAAAAATCTTTTTCTGCCGGTTAAGTTGTCGAGGGCTGATTTCTTGTCCTGTGATAAAAAGCCTTCTGTTTCGACCCCCAAACCTTTCAGGGGAGCATTTGGAACCGTTTGGCACCATTTTTGAGTGAATTGCCAAAAGTCAGATTTTTGATGAAATTGTGACCCCGGGGCTTAGGGATTTTTTCAAAAAAATCTTTTTCTGCCGGTTAAGTTGTTGAGGGCTGATTTCTTGTCCTGTGATAAAAAGCCTTCTGTTTCGACCCCCAAACCTTTCAGGGGAGCATTTGCCACTCTTTTGCACCATTTTTGAGTGAATTGGAGAACGTCAGATTTTTGATTAAATTGTGACCCCGGGGCTTAGGGATTTTTTCAAAAAAATCTTTTTCTGCCGGTTAAGTTGTCGAGGGCTGATTTCTTGTCCTGTGATAAAAAGCCTTCTGTTTCGACCCCCAAACCTTTCAGGGGAGCATTTTCAACATTTGGCACCATTTTTGAGTGAATTGCCAAAAGTCAGATTTTTGATGAAATTGTGACCCCGGGGCTTAGGGATTTTTTCAAAAAAATCTTTTTCTGCCGGTTAAGTTGTTGAGGGCTGATTTCTTGTCCTGTGATAAAAAGCCTTCTGTTTCGACCCCCAAACCTTTCAGGGGAGCATTTGGAACCGTTTGGCACCATTTTTGAGTGAATTGCCGAAAGTCAGATTTTTCATGAACTTGTGACCCCGGGGCTTAGGGATTTTTTCAAAATCTTTTTCTGCCGGTTAAGTTGTCGAGGGCTGATTTCTTGTCCTGTGATAAAAAGCCTTCTGTTTCGACCCCCCAAACCTTTCAGGGGAGCATTTCAAACCTTTTGGCACCATTTTTGAGTGAATTGGAAAACGTCAGATTTTTGATGAAATTGTGACCCCGGGGCTTAGGGATTTTTTCAAAGAAATCTTTTTCTGCAGATTAAGTTGTCGAAGGCTAATTTCTTGTCCTGTGATAAAAAGCCTTCTGCTTTGACCGCCAAACCTTTTAGGGGAACATTTGCCACTCTTTTGTACCATTTTTGAGTGAATTGGAGAACGTCAGATTTTTGATTAAATTGTGACCCCGGGGCTTAGGAATTTTTTCAAAAAAATATTTTTCTGCAGTTTAAGTTGTCGAGGGCTGATTTCTTGTCCTGTGATAAAAAGCCTTCTGTTTCCATCCCAAATCTTTCAGGGGAGCATTTGGCATCGTTTGGCACCACTTTTGAGTGAATTGGAAAACGTCAGATTTTTGATGAAATTGTGACCCCGGGGCTTAGGGATTTTTTCAAAAAAATCTTTTTCTGCCGGTTAAGTTGTCGAGGGCTGATTTATTGTCCTGTGATAAAAAGCCTTCTGTTTCGACCCCCAAACCTTTCAGGGGAGCATTTGGAACCGTTTGGCACCATTTTTGAGTGAATTGCCAAAAGTCAGATTTTTGATGAAATTGTGACCCCGGGGCTTAGGGATTTTTTCAAAAAAATCTTTTTCTGCCGGTTAAGTTGTCGAGGGCTGATTTCTTGTCCTGTGATAAAAAGCCTTCTGTTTCGACCCCCAAACCTTTCAGGGGAGCATTTGGAACCGTTTGGCACCATTTTTGAGTGAATTGCCGAAAGTCAGATTTTTCATGAACTTGTGACCCCGGGGCTTAGGGAGTTTTTCAAAATCTTTTTCTGCCGGTTAAGTTGTCGAGGGCTGATTTCTTGTCCTGTGATAAAAAGCCTTCTGTTTCGACCCCCAAACCTTTCAGGGGAGCATTTGGAACCGTTTGGCACCATTTTTGAGTGAATTGCCAAAAGTCAGATTTTTGATGAAATTGTGACCCCGGGGCTTAGGGATTTTTTCAAAAAAATCTTTTTCTGCCGGTTAAGTTGTTGAGGGCTGATTTATTGTCCTGTGATAAAAAGCCTTCTGTTTCGACCCCCAAACCTTTCAGGGGAGCATTTGGAACCGTTTGGCACCATTTTTGAGTGAATTGCCGAAAGTCAGATTTTTGATGAAATTGTGACCCCGGGGCTTAGGGATTTTTTCAAAAAAATCTTTTTCTGCCGGTTAAGTTGTCGAGGGCTGATTTCTTGTCCTGTGATAAAAAGCCTTCTGTTTCGACCCCCAAACCTTTCAGGGGAGCATTTGGAACCGTTTGGCACCATTTTTGAGTGAATTGCCAAAAGTCAGATTTTTGATGAAATTGTGACCCCGGGGCTTAGGGATTTTTTCAAAAAAATCTTTTTCTGCCGGTTAAGTTGTCGAGGGCTGATTTCTTGTCCTGTGATAAAAAGCCTTCTATTTTGAACGGCAAACCTTTCAGGGGAGCATTTTCAACCGTTTGGCACCATTTTTGAGTGAATTGCCAAAAGTCAGATTTTTGATGAAATTGTGACCCCCCCGGGGCTTAGGGATTTTTTCAAAAAAATCTTTTTCTGCCGGTTAAGTTGTCGAGGGCTGATTTCTTGTCCTGTGATAAAAAGCCTTCTGTTTCGACCCCCAAACCTTTCAGGGGAGCATTTGGAACCGTTTGGCACCATATTTGAGTGAATTGGAGAACCTCAGGTTTTTTATGAAATTGTGACCCGGGGGCTTAGTGATTTTTTCAAAAAAAATATTTCTGCCGGTTAAGTTGTCGAGGGCTGAGTTCTTGTCCTGTGATAAAAAGCCTACTGTATTGACCGCCAAACCTTTCAGGGGAGCATTTGAAACCGTTTGGCACCATTTTTGAGTGAATTGGAAAACGTCAGATTTTTGATGAAATTGTGACCCCGGGGCTTAGGGATTTTTTCAAAGAAATCTTTTTCTGCCGGTTAAGTTGTCGAAGGCTAATTTCTTGTCCTGTGATAAAAAGCCTTCTGTTTCGACCGCCAAACCTCTCAGGGGAGCATTTGGAACCGTTTGGCACCATTTTTGAGTGAATTGCCAAAAGTCAGATTTTTGATGAAATTGTGACCCCGGGGCTTAGGGATTTTTTCAAAGAAATCTTTTTCTGCCGGTTAAGTTGTCGAAGGCTAATTTCTTGTCCTGTGATAAAAAGCCTTCTGCTTTGATCGCCAAACCTTTTAGGGGAACATTTGCCACTCTTTTGCACCATTTTTCAGTGAATTGGAGAACGTCAGATTTTTGATTAAATTGTGACCCCGGGGCTTAGGAATTTTTTCAAAAAAATATTTTTCTGCAGTTTAAGTTGTCGAGGGCTGATTTCTTGTCCTGTGATAAAAAGCCTTCTGTTTCCATCCCAAATCTTTCAGGGGAGCATTTGGCATCGTTTGGCACCACTTTTGAGTGAATTGGAAAACGTCAGATTTTTGATGAAATTGTGACCCCGGGGCTTAGGGATTTTTTCAAAAAAATCTTTTTCTGCCGGTTAAGTTGTCGAGGGCTGATTTCTTGTCCTGTGATAAAAAGCCTTCTGTTTCCATCCCAAATCTTTCAGGGGAGCATTTGGCATCGTTTGGCACCACTTTTGAGTGAATTGGAAAACGTCAGATTTTTGATGAAATTGTGACCCCGGGGCTTAGGGATTTTTTCAAAAAAATCTTTTTCTGCCGGTTAAGTTGTCGAGGGCTGATTTATTGTCCTGTGATAAAAAGCCTTCTGTTTCGACCCCCAAACCTTTCAGGGGAGCATTTGGAACCGTTTGGCACCATTTTTGAGTGAATTGCCGAAAGTCAGATTTTTCATGAAATTGTGACCCCGGGGCTTAGGGATTTTTTCAAAATCTTTTTCTGCCGGTTAAGTTGTCGAGGGCTGATTTCTTGTCCTGTGATAAAAAGCCTTCTGTTTCAACCGCCAAACCTCTTATGGGTACATTTGCCGCCGTTTTGAACCATTTTTGAGTGAATTGCCGAAAGTCAGATTTCTGATGAAATTGTGACCCCGGGGCTTAGGGATTTTTTCAAAAAAATCTTTTTCTGCCGGTTAAGTTGTCGAGGGCTGATTTCTTGTCCTGTGATAAAAAGCCTTCTGTTTCGACCGCCAAACCTCTCAGGGGAGCATTTGGAACCGTTTGGCACCATTTTTGAGTGAATTGCCAAAAGTCAGATTTTTGATGAAATTGTGACCCCGGGGCTTAGGGATTTTTTCAAAAAAATCTTTTTCTGCCGGTTAAGTTGTCGAGGGCTGATTTCTTGTCCTGTGATAAAAAGCCTTCTGTTTCGACCCCCAAACCTTTCAGGGGAGCATTTGGAACCGTTTGGCACCATTTTTGAGTGAATTGCCAAAAGTCAGATTTTTGATGAAATTGTGACCCCGGGGCTTAGGGATTTTTTCAAAAAAATCTTTTTCTGCCGGTTAAGTTGTCGAGGGCTGATTTCTTGTCCTGTGATAAAAAGCCTACTGTACTGACCGCCAAACCTTTCAGGGGAGCATTTGAAACCGTTTGGCACCATTTTTGAGTGAATTGGAAAACGTCAGATTTTTGATGAAATTGTGACCCCGGGGCTTAGGGATTTTTTCAAAAAAATCTTTTTCTGCCGGTTAAGTTGTCGAGGGCTGATTTCTTGTCCTGTGATAAAAAGCCTTCTGTTTCGACCCCCAAACCTTTCAGGGGAGCATTTGGAACCGTTTGGCACCATATTTGAGTGAATTGGAGAACCTCAGGTTTTTTATGAAATTGTGACCCGGGGGCTTAGTGATTTTTTCAAAAAAAATATTTCTGCCGGTTAAGTTGTCGAGGGCTGATTTCTTGTCCTGTGATAAAAAGCCTACTGTATTGACCGCCAAACCTTTCAGGGGAGCATTTGCAACCGTTTGGCACCATTTTTGAGTGAATTGGAAAACGTCAGATTTTTGATGAAATTGTGACCCCGGGGCTTAGGGATTTTTTCAATGAAATCTTTTTCTGCCGGTTAAGTTGTCGAAGGCTAATTTCATGTCCTGTGATAAAAAGCCTTCTGTTTCGACCCCCAAACATTTCAGGGGAGCATTTGGAACCGTTTGGCACCATTTTTGAGTGAATTGCCAAAAGTCAGATTTTTGATGAAATTGTGACCCCGGGGCTTAGGGATTTTTTCAAAAAAATCTTTTTCTGCCGGTTAAGTTGTCGAGGGCTGATTTCTTGTCCTGTGATAAAAAGCCTTCTGTTTCGACCGCCAAATCTCTCAGGGGAGCATTTGGAACCGTTTGGCACCATTTTTGAGTGAATTGCCAAAAGTCAGATTTTTGATGAAATTGTGACCCCGGGGCTTAGGGATTTTTTCAAAAAAATCTTTTTCTGCCGGTTAAGTTGTCGAGGGCTGATTTCTTGTCCTGTCATAAAAAGCCTTCTGTTTCGACCCCCAAATCTCTCAAGGGAGCATTTGCAAAAATCTGGAACCATTTTTGAGTGAATTGCCAAAAGTCAGATTTTTGATGAAATTGTGACCCCGGGCTTAGGGATTTTTTGAAAAAAAACTTTTTCTGCCGGTTAAGTTTTCGAAGGCTGATTCCTTGTGCTGTGATAAAAAGGCTTCTGTTTCGACCCCCAAACCTTTCAGGGGAGTATTTGAAACCTTTTGGCACCATTTTTGAGTGAATTGGAAAACGTCAGATTTTTGATGAAATTGTGACCCCGGGGCTTAGGGATTTTTTCAAAGAAATCTTTTTCTGCAGATTAAGTTGTCGAAGGCTAATTTCTTGTCCTGTGATAAAAAGCCTTCTGCTTTGACCGCCAAACCTTTTAGGGGAACATTTGCCACTCTTTTGTACCATTTTTGAGTGAATTGGAGAACGTCAGATTTTTGATTAAATTGTGACCCCGGGGCTTAGGAATTTTTTCAAAAAAATATTTTTCTGCAGTTTAAGTTGTCGAGGGCTGATTTCTTGTCCTGTGATAAAAAGCCTTCTGTTTCCATCCCAAATCTTTCAGGGGAGCATTTGGCATCGTTTGGCACCACTTTTGAGTGAATTGGAAAACGTCAGATTTTTGATGAAATTGTGACCCCGGGGCTTAGGGATTTTTTCAAAAAAATCTTTTTCTGCCGGTTAAGTTGTCGAGGGCTGATTTATTGTCCTGTGATAAAAAGCCTTCTGTTTCGACCCCCAAACCTTTCAGGGGAGCATTTGGAACCGTTTGGCACCATTTTTGAGTGAATTGCCAAAAGTCAGATTTTTGATGAAATTGTGACCCCGGGGCTTAGGGATTTTTTCAAAAAAATCTTTTTCTGCCGGTTAAGTTGTCGAGGGCTGATTTCTTGTCCTGTGATAAAAAGCCTTCTGTTTCGACCCCCAAACCTTTCAGGGGAGCATTTGGAACCGTTTGGCACCATTTTTGAGTGAATTGCCGAAAGTCAGATTTTTCATGAACTTGTGACCCCGGGGCTTAGGGAGTTTTTCAAAATCTTTTTCTGCCGGTTAAGTTGTCGAGGGCTGATTTCTTGTCCTGTGATAAAAAGCCTTCTGTTTCGACCCCCAAACCTTTCAGGGGAGCATTTGGAACCGTTTGGCACCATTTTTGAGTGAATTGCCAAAAGTCAGATTTTTGATGAAATTGTGACCCCGGGGCTTAGGGATTTTTTCAAAAAAATCTTTTTCTGCCGGTTAAGTTGTTGAGGGCTGATTTATTGTCCTGTGATAAAAAGCCTTCTGTTTCGACCCCCAAACCTTTCAGGGGAGCATTTGGAACCGTTTGGCACCATTTTTGAGTGAATTGCCGAAAGTCAGATTTTTGATGAAATTGTGACCCCGGGGCTTAGGGATTTTTTCAAAAAAATCTTTTTCTGCCGGTTAAGTTGTCGAGGGCTGATTTCTTGTCCTGTGATAAAAAGCCTTCTGTTTCGACCCCCAAACCTTTCAGGGGAGCATTTGGAACCGTTTGGCACCATTTTTGAGTGAATTGCCAAAAGTCAGATTTTTGATGAAATTGTGACCCCGGGGCTTAGGGATTTTTTCAAAAAAATCTTTTTCTGCCGGTTAAGTTGTCGAGGGCTGATTTCTTGTCCTGTGATAAAAAGCCTTCTATTTTGAACGGCAAACCTTTCAGGGGAGCATTTTCAACCGTTTGGCACCATTTTTGAGTGAATTGCCAAAAGTCAGATTTTTGATGAAATTGTGACCCCCCCGGGGCTTAGGGATTTTTTCAAAAAAATATTTTTCTGCCGGTTAAGTTGTCGAGGGCTGATTTCTTGTCCTGTGATAAAAAGCCTTCTGTTTCGACCCCCAAACCTTTCAGGGGAGCATTTGGAACCGTTTGGCACCATATTTGAGTGAATTGGAGAACCTCAGGTTTTTTATGAAATTGTGACCCGGGGGCTTAGTGATTTTTTCAAAAAAAATATTTCTGCCGGTTAAGTTGTCGAGGGCTGAGTTCTTGTCCTGTGATAAAAAGCCTACTGTATTGACCGCCAAACCTTTCAGGGGAGCATTTGAAACCGTTTGGCACCATTTTTGAGTGAATTGGAAAACGTCAGATTTTTGATGAAATTGTGACCCCGGGGCTTAGGGATTTTTTCAAAGAAATCTTTTTCTGCCGGTTAAGTTGTCGAAGGCTAATTTCTTGTCCTGTGATAAAAAGCCTTCTGTTTCGACCGCCAAACCTCTCAGGGGAGCATTTGGAACCGTTTGGCACCATTTTTGAGTGAATTGCCAAAAGTCAGATTTTTGATGAAATTGTGACCCCGGGGCTTAGGGATTTTTTCAAAGAAATCTTTTTCTGCCGGTTAAGTTGTCGAAGGCTAATTTCTTGTCCTGTGATAAAAAGCCTTCTGCTTTGATCGCCAAACCTTTTAGGGGAACATTTGCCACTCTTTTGCACCATTTTTCAGTGAATTGGAGAACGTCAGTTTTTTGATTAAATTGTGACCCCGGGGCTTAGGAATTTTTTCAAAAAAATATTTTTCTGCAGTTTAAGTTGTCGAGGGCTGATTTCTTGTCCTGTGATAAAAAGCCTTCTGTTTCCATCCCAAATCTTTCAGGGGAGCATTTGGCATCGTTTGGCACCACTTTTGAGTGAATTGGAAAACGTCAGATTTTTGATGAAATTGTGACCCCGGGGCTTAGGGATTTTTTCAAAAAAATCTTTTTCTGCCGGTTAAGTTGTCGAGGGCTGATTTATTGTCCTGTGATAAAAAGCCTTCTGTTTCGACCCCCAAACCTTTCAGGGGAGCATTTGGAACCGTTTGGCACCATTTTTGAGTGAATTGCCGAAAGTCAGATTTTTCATGAAATTGTGACCCCGGGGCTTAGGGATTTTTTCAAAATCTTTTTCTGCCGGTTAAGTTGTCGAGGGCTGATTTCTTGTCCTGTGATAAAAAGCCTTCTGTTTCAACCGCCAAACCTCTTATGGGTACATTTGCCGCCGTTTTGAACCATTTTTGAGTGAATTGCCGAAAGTCAGATTTCTGATGAAATTGTGACCCCGGGGCTTAGGGATTTTTTCAAAAAAATCTTTTTCTGCCGGTTAAGTTGTCGAGGGCTGATTTCTTGTCCTGTGATAAAAAGCCTTCTGTTTCGACCGCCAAACCTCTCAGGGGAGCATTTGGAACCGTTTGGCACCATTTTTGAGTGAATTGCCAAAAGTCAGATTTTTGATGAAATTGTGACCCCGGGGCTTAGGGATTTTTTCAAAAAAATCTTTTTCTGCCGGTTAAGTTGTCGAGGGCTGATTTCTTGTCCTGTGATAAAAAGCCTTCTGTTTCGACCCCCAAACCTTTCAGGGGAGCATTTGGAACCGTTTGGCACCATTTTTGAGTGAATTGCCAAAAGTCAGATTTTTGATGAAATTGTGACCCCGGGGCTTAGGGATTTTTTCAAAAAAATCTTTTTCTGCCGGTTAAGTTGTCGAGGGCTGATTTCTTGTCCTGTGATAAAAAGCCTACTGTACTGACCGCCAAACCTTTCAGGGGAGCATTTGAAACCGTTTGGCACCATTTTTGAGTGAATTGGAAAACGTCAGATTTTTGATGAAATTGTGACCCCGGGGCTTAGGGATTTTTTCAAAGAAATCTTTTTCTGCCGGTTAAGTTGTCGAGGGCTGATTTCTTGTCCTGTGATAAAAAGCCTTCTGTTTCGACCCCCAAACCTTTCAGGGGAGCATTTGGAACCGTTTGGCACCATTTTTGAGTGAATTGCCAAAAGTCAGATTTTTCATGAAATTGTGACCCCGGGGCTTAGGGATTTTTTCAAAATCTTTTTCTGCCGGTTAAGTTGTCGAGGGCTGATTTCTTGTCCTGTGATAAAAAGCCTTCTGTTTCAACCGCCAAACCTCTTATGGGTACATTTGCCGCCGTTTTGAACCATTTTTGAGTGAATTGCCGAAAGTCAGATTTCTGATGAAATTGTGACCCCGGGGCTTAGGGATTTTTTCAAAAAAATCTTTTTCTGCCGGTTAAGTTGTCGAGGGCTGATTTCTTGTCCTGTGATAAAAAGCCTTCTGTTTCGACCGCCAAACGTCTCAGGGGAGCATTTGGAACCGTTTGGCACCATTTTTGAGTGAATTGCCAAAAGTCAGATTTTTGATGAAATTGTGACCCCGGGGCTTAGGGATTTTTTCAAAAAAATCTTTTTCTGCCGGTTAAGTTGTCGAGGGCTGATTTCTTGTCCTGTGATAAAAAGCCTTCTGTTTCGACCCCCAAACCTTTCAGGGGAGCATTTGGAACCGTTTGGCACCATTTTTGAGTGAATTGCCAAAAGTCAGATTTTTGATGAAATTGTGACCCCGGGGCTTAGGGATTTTTTCAAAAAAATCTTTTTCTGCCGGTTAAGTTGTCGAGGGCTGATTTCTTTTCCTGTGATAAAAAGCCTTCTGTTTCGATCCCCAAACCTTTCAGGGGAGCATTTGGAACCGTTTGGCACCATTTTTGAGTGAATTGGAAAACGTCAGATTTTTGATGAAATTGTGACCCCGGGGCTTAGGGATTTTTTCAAAGAAATCTTTTTCTGCCGGTTAAGTTGTCGAAGGCTAATTTCTTGTCCTGTGATAAAAAGCCTTCTGCTTTGATCGCCATACCTTTTAGGGGAACATTTGCCACTCTTTTGCACCATTTTTCAGTGAATTGGAGAACGTCAGATTTTTGATTAAATTGTGACCCCGGGGCTTAGGAATTTTTTCAAAAAAATCTTTTTCTGCAGTTTAAGTTGTCGAGGGCTGATTTCTTGTCCTGTGATAAAAAGCCTTCTGTTTCCATCCCAAATCTTTCAGGGGAGCATTTGGCATCGTTTGGCACCATTTTTGAGTGAATTGCCAAGAGTCAGATTTTTGATGAAATTGTGACCCCGGGGCTTAGGGATTTTTTCAAAAAAATCTTTTTCTGCCGGTTAAGTTGTCGAGGGCTGATTTCTTGTCCTGTGATAAAAAGTCTTCTGTTTCGACCCCCAAACCTTTCAGGGGAGCATTTGGAACCGTTTGGCACCATTTTTGAGTGAATTGCCGAAAGTCAGATTTTTGATGAAATTGTGACCCCGGGGCTTAGGGATTTTTTCAAAATCTTTTTCTGCCGGTTAAGTTGTCGAGGGCTGATTTCTTGTCCTGTGATAAAAAGCCTTCTGTTTCGACCCCCAAACCTTTCAGGGGAGCATTTGAAACCGTTTGGCACCATTTTTGAGTGAATTGGAAAACGTCAGATTTTTGATGAAATTGTGACCCCGGGGCTTAGGGATTTTTTCAAAGAAATCTTTTTCTGCCGGTTAAGTTGTCGAAGGCTAATTTCTTGTCCTGTGATAAAAAGCCTTCTGCTTCGACCGCCAAACCTTTTAGGGGAACATTTGCCACTCTTTTGCACCATTTTTGAGTGAATTGGAGAACGTCAGATTTTTGATGAAATTGTGACCCCGGGACTTAGGAATTTTTTCAAAAAAATATTTTTCTGCCGTTTAAGTTGTCGAGGGCTGATTTCTTGTCCTGTGATAAAAAGCCTTCTGTTTCCATCCCAAATCTTTCAGGGGAGCATTTTGCATCGTTTGGCACCATTTTTGAGTGAATTGCCAAAAGTCAGATTTTTGATGAAATTGTGACCCCGGGGCTTAGGGATTTTTTCAAAAAAATCTTTTTCTGCCGGTTAAGTTGTCGAGGGCTGATTTCTTGTCCTGTGATAAAAAGCCTTCTGTTTCGACCCCCAAACCTTTCAGGGGAGCATTTGGAACCGTTTGGCACCATATTTGAGTGAATTGGAGAACCTCAGGTTTTTTATGAAATTGTGACCCCGGGGCTTAGGGATTTTTTCAAAGAAATCTTTTTCTGCCGGTTAAGTTGTCGAAGGCTGATTTCTTGTCCTGTGATAAAAAGCCTTCTGTTTCGACCGCCAAACCTCTCAGGGGAGCATTTGGAACCGTTTGGCACCATTTTTGAGTGAATTGCCAAAAGTCAGATTTTTGATGAAATTGTGACCCCGGGGCTTAGGAATTTTTTCAAAAAAATATTTTTCTGCAGTTTAAGTTGTCGAGGGCTGATTTCTTGTCCTGTGATAAAAAGCCTTCTGTTTCGACCCCCAAATCTTTCAGGGGAGCATTTGGCATCGTTTGGCACCACTTTTGAGTGAATTGGAAAACGTCAGATTTTTGATGAAATTGTGACCCCGGGGCTTAGGGATTTTTTCAACAAAATTTTTTTTTTGCAGTTTAAGTTGTCGAGGGCTGATTTCTTGTCCTGTGATAAAAAGCCTTCTGTTTCGACCCCCAAACCTTTCAGGGGAGCATTTGGAACCGTTTGGCACCATTTTTGAGTGAATTGCCGAAAGTCAGATTTTTCATGAAATTGTGACCCCGGGGCTTAGGGATTTTTTCAAAATCTTTTTCTGCCGGTTAAGTTGTCGAGGGCTGATTTCTTGTCCTGTGATAAAAAGCCTTCTGTTTCGACCCCCAAACCTTTCAGGGGAGCATTTGAAACCGTTTGGCACCATTTTTGAGTGAATTGGAAAACGTCAGATTTTTGATGAAATTGTGACCCCGGGGCTTAGGGATTTTTTCAAAGAAATCTTTTTCTGCCGGTTAAGTTGTCGAAGGCTAATTTCTTGTCCTGTGATAAAAAGCCTTCTGCTTCGACCGCCAAACCTTTTAGGGGAACATTTGCCACTCTTTTGCACCATTTTTGAGTGAATTGGAGAACGTCAGATTTTTGATGAAATTGTGACCCCGGGACTTAGGAATTTTTTCAAAAAAATATTTTTCTGCCGTTTAAGTTGTCGAGGGCTGATTTCTTGTCCTGTGATAAAAAGCCTTCTGTTTCCATCCCAAATCTTTCAGGGGAGCATTTGGCATCGTTTGGCACCATTTTTGAGTGAATTGCCAAAAGTCAGATTTTTGATGAACTTGTGACCCGGGGGCTTAGGGATTTTTTCAAAAAAATCTTTTTCTGCCGGTTAAGTTGTCGAGGGCTGATTTCTTGTCCTGTGATAAAAAGCCTTCTGTTTCGACCCCCAAACCTTTCAGGGGAGCATTTGGAACCGTTTGGCACCATATTTGAGTGAATTGGAGAACCTCAGGTTTTTTATGAAATTGTGACCCCGGGGCTTAGGGATTTTTTCAAAGAAATCTTTTTCTGCCGGTTAAGTTGTCGAAGGCTGATTTCTTGTCCTGTGATAAAAAGCCTTCTGTTTCGACCGCCAAACCTCTCAGGGGAGCATTTGGAACCGTTTGGCACCATTTTTGAGTGAATTGCCAAAAGTCAGATTTTTGATGAAATTGTGACCCCGGGGCTTAGGAATTTTTTCAAAAAAATATTTTTCTGCAGTTTAAGTTGTCGAGGGCTGATTTCTTGTCCTGTGATAAAAAGCCTTCTGTTTCGACCCCCAAATCTTTCAGGGGAGCATTTGGCATCGTTTGGCACCACTTTTGAGTGAATTGGAAAACATCAGATTTTTGATGAAATTGTGACCCCGGGGCTTAGGGATTTTTTCAAAAAAATCTTTTTCTGCCGGTTAAGTTGTCGAGGGCTGATTTATTGTCCTGTGATAAAAAGCCTTCTGTTTCGACCCCCAAACCTTTCAGGGGAGCATTTGGAACCGTTTGGCACCATTTTTGAGTGAATTGCCGAAAGTCAGATTTTTCATGAAATTGTGACCCCGGGGCTTAGGGATTTTTTCAAAATCTTTTTCTGCCGGTTAAGTTGTCGAGGGCTGATTTCTTGTCCTGTGATAAAAAGCCTTCTGTTTCGACCCCCAAACCTTTCAGGGGAGCATTTGAAACCGTTTGGCACCATTTTTGAGTGAATTGGAAAACGTCAGATTTTTGATGAAATTGTGACCCCGGGGCTTAGGGATTTTTTCAAAGAAATCTTTTTCTGCCGGTTAAGTTGTCGAAGGCTAATTTCTTGTCCTGTGATAAAAAGCCTTCTGCTTTGACCGCCAAACCTTTTAGGGGAACATTTGCCACTCTTTTGTACCATTTTTGAGTGAATTGGAGAACGTCAGATTTTTGATTAAATTGTGACCCCGGGGCTTAGGAATTTTTTCAACAAAATATTTTTCTGCAGTTTAAGTTGTCGAGGGCTGATTTCTTGTCCTGTGATAAAAAGCCTTCTGTTTCGACCCCCAAACCTTTCAGGGGAGCATTTGGAACCGTTTGGCACCATTTTTGAGTGAATTGCCGAAAGTCAGATTTTTGATGAAATTGTGACCCCGGGGCTTAGGGATTTTTTCAAAATCTTTTTCTGCCGGTTAAGTTGTCGAGGGCTGATTTCTTGTCCTGTGATAAAAAGCCTTCTGTTTCGACCGCCAAACCTTTTAGGGGAACATTTGCCACTCTTTTGCACCATTTTTGTGTGAATTGGAGAACGTCAGATTTTTGATGAAATTGTGACCCCGGGACTTAGGAATTTTTTCAAAAAAATATTTTTCTGCCGTTTAAGTTGTCGAGGGCTGATTTCTTGTCCTGTGATAAAAAGCCTTCTGTTTCGACCCCCAAACCTTTCAGGGGAGCATTTGCAAACGTTTGGCACCATTTTTGAGTGAATTGCCGAAAGTCAGATTTTTGATGATATTGTGACCCCGGGCTTAGTGATTTTTTCAAAAAAATCTTTTTCTGCCGGTTAAGTTGTCGAGGGCTTATTTCTTGTCCTGTGATAAAAAGCCTTCTGTTTCGACCCCCAAACCTTTCAGGGGAGCATTTGGAACCGTTTGGCACCATTTTTGAGTGAATTGGAGAACCTCAGGTTTTTTATGAAATTGTGACCCCGGGGCTTAGGGACTTTTTCAAAAAAATCTTTTTCGGCAGGTTAAGTTTTTGAGGGCTGATTTCTTGTCGTGTAATAAAAAGCCTTCTGTTTCGACCCCCAAACCTTTCAGGGGAGCATTTGCAGACGTTTGGCACCATTTTTGAGTGAATTGGAGAACCTCAGGTTTTTTATGAAATTGTGACCCCGGGGCTTAGTGATTTTTTCAAAAAAAATATTTCTGCAGGTTAAGTTGTCGAGGGCTGATTCCTTGTGCTGTGATAAAAAGCCTTCTGTTTCGACCGCGAAACCTCTCAGGGGAGCATTTGGAAATGTTTGGCACCATTTTTGTGTGAATTCCCAAAAGTCAGTTTTTTGATGAAATTGTGACCAAGGGGCTTAGAGATTTTTTCAAAAAAATATTTTTCTGCCGGTTAAGTTGTCGAGGGCTGATTTCTTGTCCTGTGATAAAAAGTCTTCTGTTTCGATCCCCAAACCTTTCAGGGGAGCATTTGGAACCGTTTGGCACCATTTTTGAGTGAATTGGAGAACCTCAGGTTTTTTATGAAATTTTGACCCGGGGGCTTAGGGATTTTTTCAAAAAAATCTTTTTCTGCCGGTTAAGTTGTCGAAGGCTAATTTCTTGTCCTGTGATAAAAAGCCTTCTGTTTCGACCGCCAAACCTTTTAGGGGAACATATGCCACTCTTTTGCACCATTTTTGAGTGAATTGGAGAACGTCAGATTTCTGATGAAATTGTGACCCCGGGCTTAGGGATTTTTTCAAATAAATGTTTTTCTGCCGGTTAAGTTGTTGAAGGCTGATTTCTTTTTCCTTGATAAAAAGCCTTCTATTTTGAACGGCATACCTTTCAGGGGAGCATTTTCAACCGTTTGGCACCATTTTTGAGTGAATTGCTGAAAGTCAGATTTTTGATGAAATTGTGACCCCGGGCCTTAGGGATTTTTTTTGAAAAAAAACTTTTTCTGCCGGTTAAGTTTTCGAAGGCTGATTCCTTGTGCTGTGATAAAAAGGCTTCTGTTTCGACCGCCAAACCTCTCAGGGGAGCATTTGGAACCCTTTGGCACCATTTTTGAGTGAATTGCCGAATGTCAGATTTTTTATGAAATGGTGATCCCGGGGCTTAGGGATTTTTTCAAAAAAAATCTTTCATCTCCGGTTAAGTTGTCGAGGGCTGATTTCTTGTCCTGTGATAAAAAGCCTTCTGTTTCAACCGCCAAACCTTTTATGGGTACATTTGCCACCGTTTTGAACCATTTTTGAGTGAATTGCCGAAAGTCAGAGTTCTGATGAAATTGTGACCCCGGGGCTTAGGGATTTTTTCAAAAAAATCTTTTTCTGCCGGTTAAGTTGTCGAGGGCTGATTTGTTGTCCTGTGATAAAAAGCCTTCTGTTTCGATCCCCAAAACTTTCAGGGGAGCATTTGGAACCGTTTGGCACCATTTTTGAGTGAATTGGAGAAAGTCAGACTTTTGATGAAATTGTGACCCCGGGGCTTAGGAATTTTTTCAAAAAAATATTTTTCTGCCGTTTAAGTTGTCGAGGGCTGATTTCTTGTCCTGTGATAAAAAGCCTTCTGTTTCTATTCCAAATCTTTCAGGGGAGCATTTGGCATCGTTTGGCACCATTTTTGAGTGAATTGCCAAAAGTCAGATTTTTTATGAAATTGTGACCCCGGGGCTTAGGGATTTTTTCAAAAAAATCTTTCATCTTCGGTTAAGTTGTTGAGGGCTGATTTCTTGTCCTGTGATAAAAAGCCTTCTGTTTCGACCCCCAAATCTCTCAAGAGAGCATTTGCAAACGTTTGGCACCATTTTTGCGTGAATTGCCAAAAGTCAGATTTTTGATGAAATTGTGACCCCGGGCTAAGGGATTTTTTCAAAAAAATCTTTTTCTGCCGGTTAAGTTTTCGAGGGCTGATTTCTTGTCCTGTGATAAAAAGCCTTCTGTTTCAACCGCCAAACCTTTTATGGGTACATTTGCCACCGTTTTGAACCATTTTTGAGTGAATTGCCGAAAGTCAGATTTCTGATGAAATTGTGAACCCGGGGCTTAGGGATTTTTTCAAAAAAATATTTTTCTGCCGGTTAAGTTGTTGAGGGCTGATTTCTTGTCCGGTGATAAAAAGCCTTCTGTTTCGACCCCCAAACCTTTCAGGGGAGCATTTGGAACCGTTTGGCACCATTTTTGAGTGAATTGGAGAACCTCAGGTTTTTTATGAAATTGTGACCCGGGGGCTTAGTGATTTTTTCAAAAAAAATATTTCTGCCGGTTAAGTTTTCGAGGGCTAATTTCTTGTCCTGTGATAAAAAGCCTACTGTATTGACCGCCAAACCTTTCAGGGGAGCATTTGCAACCGTTTGGCACCATTTTTGAGTGAATTGGAAAACGTCAGATTTTTGATGAAATTTTGACCCGGGGGCTTAGGGATTTTTTCCAAAAAATCTTTTTCTGCTGGTTAAGTTGTCGAAGGCTAATTTCTTGTCCTGTGATAAAAAGCCTTCTGTTTCGACTGCCAAACCTTTTAGGGGAGCATTTTCAACCGTTTGGCACCAGTTTTGGGTGAATTGCCAAAAGTCAGATTTTTTATGAAATTGTGACCCCGGGGCTTAGGGATTTTTTCAAAAAAATCTTTTTATGCCGGTTAAGTTGTTGAAGGCTGATTTCTTTTTCCTTGATAAAAAGCCTTCTATTTTGAACGGCAAACCTTTCAGGAGAGCATTTTCAACCGTTTGGCACCATTTTTGAGTGA
Source organism: Podarcis cretensis (assembly GCF_951804945.1). Taxonomy (NCBI): domain Eukaryota; kingdom Metazoa; phylum Chordata; class Lepidosauria; order Squamata; family Lacertidae; genus Podarcis; species Podarcis cretensis. Next base: position 86,719,149 of record NC_137173.1, read on the forward strand.
ATTGCCAAAAGTCAGATTTTTGATGAAATTGTGACCAAGGGGCTTAGGGATTTTTTCAAAAAAATCTTTTTCTGCCGTTTAAGTTGTCGAGGGCTGATTTCTTGTCCTGTGATAAAAAGCCTTCTGTTTCGACCCCCAAACCTTTCAGGGGAGCATTTGGAACCGTTTGGCACCATTTTTGAGTGAATTGGAGAACCTCAGGTTTTTTATGAAATTGTGACCCGGGGGCTTAGTGATTTTTTCAAAAAAAATATTTCTGCCGCTTAAGTTGTCGAGGGCTGATTTATTGTCCTGTGATAAAAAGCCTTCTGTTTCGACCCCCAAACCTTTCAGGGGAGCATTTGGAACCGTTTGGCACCATTTTTGAGTGAATTGCCAAAAGTCAGATTTTTGATGAAATTGTGACCCCTTGCTTAGGGATTTTTTCAAAAAAATCTTTTTCTGCCGGTTCAGTTGTCGAGGGCTGATTTCTTGTCCTGTGATAAAAAGCATCTTTTTCGACCCCCAAACCTTTCAGGGGAGCATTTGCAAACGTTTGGCACCATTTTTGAGTGAATTGCCAAAAGTCAGATTTTTGATGAAATTGTGACCCCTTGCTTAGGGATTTTTTCAAAAAAATCTTTTTCTGCCGGTTAAGTTGTCGAGGGCTGATTTCTTTTTCCTTGATAAAAAGCCTTCTATTTTGAACGGCAAACCTTTCAGGGGAGCATTTTCAACCGTTTGGCACCATTTTTGAGTGAATTGGAAAACGTCAGATTTTTGATGAAATTGTGACCCCGGGGCTTAGGGATTTTTTCAAAAAATCTTTTTCTGCCGGTTAAGTTGTCGAGAGCTGATTTCTTGTCCTGTGATACAAAGCCTTCTGTTTCGACCCCCAAACCTTTCAGGGGAGCATTTGCAACCGTTTAGCACCATTTTTGAGTGAATTGCCAAAAGTCAGATTTTTGATGAAATTGTGACCCCGGGGCTTAGGGATTTTTTCAAAAAAATCTCTTTCTGCCGGTTAAGTTGTCGAGGGCTGATTTCTAGTCCTGTGATAAAAAGCCTTCTGTTTCGATCCCAAATCTTTCAGGGGAGCATTTGGTATCGTTTGGCACCATTTTTGAGTGAATTGCCAAAAGTCAGATTTTTTATGAAATTGTGACCCCGGGGCTTAGGGATTTTTTCAAAAAAATCTTTTTATGCCGGTTAAGTTGTTGAAGGCTGATTTCTTTTTCCTTGATAAAAAGCCTTCTATTTTGAACGGCAAACCTTTCAGGAGAGCATTTTCAACCGTTTGGCACCATTTTTGAGTGAATTGCCAAAAGTCAGATTTTTGATGAAATTGTGACCAAGGGGCTTAGGGATTTTTTCAAAAAAATCTTTTTCTGCCGTTTAAGTTGTCGAGGGCTGATTTCTTGTCCTGTGATAAAAAGCCTTCTGTTTCGACCCCCAAACCTTTCAGGGGAGCATTTGGAACCGTTTGGCACCATTTTTGAGTGAATTGGAGAACCTCAGGTTTTTTATGAAATTGTGACCCGGGGGCTTAGTGATTTTTTCAAAAAAAATATTTCTGCCGCTTAAGTTGTCGAGGGCTGATTTATTGTCCTGTGATAAAAAGCCTTCTGTTTCGACCCCCAAACCTTTCAGGGGAGCATTTGGAACCGTTTGGCACCATTTTTGAGTGAATTGCCAAAAGTCAGATTTTTGATGAAATTGTGACCCCTTGCTTAGGGATTTTTTCAAAAAAATCTTTTTCTGCCGGTTCAGTTGTCGAGGGCTGATTTCTTGTCCTGTGATAAAAAGCATCTTTTTCGACCCCCAAACCTTTCAGGGGAGCATTTGCAAACGTTTGGCACCATTTTTGAGTGAATTGCCAAAAGTCAGATTTTTGATGAAATTGTGACCCCTTGCTTAGGGATTTTTTCAAAAAAATCTTTTTCTGCCGGTTAAGTTGTCGAGGGCTGATTTCTTGTCCTGTGATAAAAAGCCTTCTGTTTCGACCCCCAAACCTTTCAGGGGAGCATTTGGAACCGTTTCGCACCATTTTTGAGTGAATTGGAGAACTTCAGGTTTTTTATGAAATTGTGACCCCGGGGCGTAGGGATTTTTTCAAAAAAATCTTTTTCTGCCGGTTAAGTTGTCGAGGGCTGATTTCTTGTCCTGTGATAAAAAGCCTTCTGTTTCGACCCCCAAACCTTTCAGGGGAGCATTTGGAACCGTTTGGCACCATTTTTGAGTGAATTGCCAAAAGTCAGATTTTTGATGAAATTGTGACCCCGGGGCTTAGGGATTTTTTCAAAATCTTTTTCTGCCGGTTAAGTTGTTGAGGCCTGATTTCTTGTCCTGTGATAAAAAGCCTTCTGTTTCGACCCCCAAACCTTTCAGGGGAGCATTTGGAACTGTTTGGCACCATTTTTGAGTGAATTGCTGAAAGTCAGATTTTTGATGAAATTGTGACCCCGGGGCTTCGGGATTTTTTCAAAAAAATCTTTTTATGCCGGTTAAGTTGTCGAAGGCTAATTTCTTGTCCTGTGATAAAAAGCCTTCTATTTTGAACGGCAAACCTTTCAGGGGAGCATTTTCAACCGTTTGGCACCATTTTTGAGTGAATTGCCAAAAGTCAGATTTTTGATGAAATTGTGACCCCGGGGCTTAGGGATTTTTTCAAAAAAATCTTTTTCTGCCGGTTAAGTTGTCGAGGGCTGATTTCTTGTCCGGTGATAAAAAGCCTTCTGTTTCGACCCCCAAACCTTTCAGGGGAGCATTTGTAACCGTTTGGCACCATTTTTGAGTGAATTGGAGAACCTCAGGTTTTTTATGAAATTGTGACCCGGGGGCTTAGTGATTTTTTCAAAAAAAATATTTCTGCCCGTTAAGTTGTCGAGGGCTGATTTCTTTTTCCTTGATAAAAAGCCTTCTATTTTGAACGGCAAACCTTTCAGGGGAGCATTTTCAACCGTTTGGCACCATTTTTGAGTGAATTGCCAAAAGTCAGATTTTTGATGAAATTGTGACCCCGGGGCTTAGGGATTTTTTCAAAAAAATCTTTTTCTGCCGTTTAAGTTGTCGAGGGCTGATTTCTTGTCCTGTGATAAAAAGCCTTCTGTTTCGACCCCCAAACCTTTCAGGGGAGCATTTGGAACCGTTTGGCACCATTTTTGAGTGAATTGGAGAACCTCAGGTTTTTTATGAAATTGTGACCCGGGGGCTTAGTGATTTTTTCAAAAAAAATATTTCTGCCGCTTAAGTTGTCGAGGGCTGATTTATTGTCCTGTGATAAAAAGCCTTCTGTTTCGACCCCCAAACCTTTCAGGGGAGCATTTGGAACCGTTTGGCACCATTTTTGAGTGAATTGCCAAAAGTCAGATTTTTGATGAAATTGTGACCCCTTGCTTAGGGATTTTTTCAAAAAAATCTTTTTCTGCCGGTTCAGTTGTCGAGGGCTGATTTCTTGTCCTGTGATAAAAAGCATCTTTTTCGACCCCCAAACCTTTCAGGGGAGCATTTGCAAACGTTTGGCACCATTTTTGAGTGAATTGCCAAAAGTCAGATTTTTGATGAAATTGTGACCCCTTGCTTAGGGATTTTTTCAAAAAAATCTTTTTCTGCCGGTTAAGTTGTCGAGGGCTGATTTCTTGTCCTGTGATAAAAAGCCTTCTGTTTCGACCCCCAAACCTTTCAGGGGAGCATTTGGAACCGTTTCGCACCATTTTTGAGTGAATTGGAGAACTTCAGGTTTTTTATGAAATTGTGACCCCGGGGCGTAGGGACTTTTTCAAAAAAATCCTTTTCGGCAGGTTAAGTTTTTGAGGGCTGATTTCTTGTCGTGTAATCAAAAGCCTTCTGTTTCGACCCCCAAACCTTTCAGGGGAGCATTTACAGACGTTTGGCACCATTTTTGAGTGAATTGGAGAACCTCAGGTTTTTTATGAAATTGTGACCCTGGGGCTTAGGGACTTTTTCAAAAAAATCTTTTTCGGCAGGTTAAGTTTTTGAGGGTTGATTTCTTGTCGTGTAATGAAAAGCCTTCTGTTTCGACCCCCAAACCTTTCAGGGGAGCATTTGCAGACGTTTGGCACCATTTTTGAGTGAATTGGAGAACCTCAAGTTTTTTATGAAATTGTGAGCCCGGGGCTTAGTGATTTTTTCAAAAAAAAACTTTTTCTGCCGGTTAAGTTTTCGAAGGCTGATTCCTTGTGCTGTGATAAAAAGGCTTCTGTTTCGACCGCCAAACCTCTCAGGGGAGCATTTGCAAACGTTTGGCACCATTTTTGAGTGAATTGCCGAATGTCATATTTTTTATGAAATGGTGATCCCGGGGCTTAGGGATTTTTTCAAAAAAATCTTTCATCTCCGGTTAAGTTGTCGAGGGCTGATTTCTTGTCCTGTGATAAAAAGCCTTCTGTTTCGACCCCAAAACTTTCAGGGGAGGATTTGGAACCGTTTGGCACCATTTTTGAGTGAATTGCCAAAAGTCAGATTTTTGATGAAATTGTGACCCCGGGGCTTAGGGATTTTTTCAAAAAAATCTTTTTCTGCCGGTTAAGTTGTCGAGGGCTGATTTCTTGTCCTGTGATAAAAGGCCTTCTGTTTCGACCCCCAAACCTTTCAGGGGAGCATTTGCAGACGTTTGGCACCATTTTTGAGTGAATTGGAGAACCTCAGGATTTTTATGAAATTGTGACCCCGGCGCTTAGTGATTTTTTCAAAAAAAAACTTTTTCTGCCGGTTAAGTTTTCGAAGGCTGATTCCTTGTGTTGTGATAAAAAGGCTGCTGTTTCGACCGCCAAACCTCTCAGGGGAGCATTTGCAAACGTTTGGCACAATTTTTGAGTGAATTGCCGAAAGTCAGATTTTTTATGAAATGGTGATTCTGGGGCTTAGGGATTTTTTCAAAAAAATCTTTCATCTCCGGTTAAGTTGTCGAGGGCTGATTTCTTGTCCTGTGATAAAAAGCCTTCTGTTTCAACCGCCAAAACTTTTATGGCTACATTTGCCACCGTTTTTAACCATTTTTGAGTGAATTGCCAAAAGTCAGATTTCTGATGAAATTGTGACCCCGGGGATTAGGGATTTTTTCAAAAAAATCCTTTTATGCCGGTTAAGTTGTTGAAGGCTGATTTCTTTTTCCTTGATAAAAAGCCTTCTATTTTGAACGGCAAACCTTTCAGGGGAGCATTCTCAACCGTTTGGCACCATTTTTGAGTGAAATGCCAAAAGTCAGATTTTTGATGAAATTGTGACCCCGGGGCTTAGGGATTTTTTCAAAAAAATCTTTTTCTGCCGTTTAAGTTGTCGAGGGCTGATTTCCTGTCCTGTGATAAAAAGCCTTCTGTTTCGACCCCCAAACCTTTCAGGGGAGCATTTGGAACCGTTTGGCACCATTTTTGAGTGAATTGGAGAACCTCAGGTTTTTTATGAAATTGTGACCCGGGGGCTTAGTGACTTTTTCAAAAAAAAATATTTCTGCCGGTTAAGTTGTCGAGGGCTGATTTCTTGTCCTGTGATAAAAAGCCTACTGTATTGACCGCCAAACCTTTCAGGGGAGCATTTGAAACCGTTTGGCACCATTTTTGAGTGAATTGCCAAAAGTCAGGTTTTTTATGAAATTGTGACCCCGGGGCTTAGGGACTTTTTCAAAAAAATCTTTTTCGGCAGGTTAAGTTTTTGAGGGTTGATTTCTTGTCGTGTAATGAAAAGCCTTCTGTTTCGACCCCCAAACCTTTCAGGGGAGCATTTGCAGACGTTTGGCACCATTTTTGAGTGAATTGGAGAACCTCAGTTTTTTTATGAAATTGTGAGCCCGGGGTTTAGTGATTTTTTCAAAAAAAAAACTTTTTCTGCCGGTTAAGTTTTCGAAGGCTGATTCCTTGTGCTGTGATAAAAAGGCTTCTGTTTCGACCGCCAAACCTCTCAGGGGAGCATTTGCAAACGTTTGGCACCATTTTTGAGTGAATTGCCGAATGTCATATTTTTTATGAAATGGTGATTCTGGGGCTTAGGGATTTTTTCAAAAAAATCTTTCATCTCCGGTTAAGTTGTCGAGGGCTGATTTCTTGTCCTGTGATAAAAAGCCTTCTGTTTCAACCGCCAAAACTTTTATGGCTACATTTGCCACCGTTTTTAACCATTTTTGAGTGAATTGCCAAAAGTCAGATTTCTGATGAAATTGTGACCCCGGGGATTAGGGATTTTTTCAAAAAAATCTTTTTATGCCGGTTAAGTTGTTGAAGGCTGATTTCTTTTTCCTTGATAAAAAGCCTTCTATTTTGAACGGCAAACCTTTCAGGGGAGCATTCTCAACCGTTTGGCACCATTTTTGAGTGAAATGCCAAAAGTCAGATTTTTGATGAAATTGTGACCCCGGGGCTTAGGGATTTTTTCAAAAAAATCTTTTTCTGCCGTTTAAGTTGTCGAGGGCTGATTTCCTGTCCTGTGATAAAAAGCCTTCTGTTTCGACCCCCAAACCTTTCAGGGGAGCATTTGGAACCGTTTGGCACCATTTTTGAGTGAATTGGAGAACCTCAGGTTTTTTATGAAATTGTGACCCGGGGGCTTAGTGATTTTTTCAAAAAAAAATATTTCTGCCGGTTAAGTTGTCGAGGGCTGATTTCTTGTCCTGTGATAAAAAGCCTACTGTATTGACCGCCAAACCTTTCAGGGGAGCATTTGAAACCGTTTGGCACCATTTTTGAGTGAATTGCCAAAAGTCAGGTTTTTTATGAAATTGTGACCCCGGGGCTTAGGGACTTTTTCAAAAAAATCTTTTTCGGCAGGTTAAGTTTTTGAGGGTTGATTTCTTGTCGTGTAATGAAAAGCCTTCTGTTTCGACCCCCAAACCTTTCAGGGGAGCATTTGCAGACGTTTGGCATGATTTTTGAGTGAATTGGAGAACCTCAGGTTTTTTATGAAATTGTGAGCCCGGGGCTTAGTGATTTTTTCAAAAAAAAACTTTTTCTGCCGGTTAAGTTTTCGAAGGCTGATTCCTTGTGCTGTGATAAAAAGGCTTCTGTTTCGACCGCCAAACCTCTCAGGGGAGCATTTGCAAACGTTTGGCACCATTTTTGAGTGAATTGCCGAATGTCATATTTTTTATGAAATGGTGACCCCGGGGCTTAGGGATTTTTTCAAAAAAATCTTTTTCTGCCGGTTAAGTTGTTGAGGGCTGATTTCTTGTCCTGTGATAAAAAGCCTTCTGTTTCGACCATCAAATCTCTCAAGGGAGCATTTGCAAACATCTGTAACCATTTTTGAGTGAACTGGAGAACCTCAGGTTTTTTATGAAATTGTGACCCGGGGGCTTAGTGATTTTTTCAAAAAAAATATTTCTGCCGGTTAAGTTGTCGAGGGCTGATTTCTTGTCCTGTGATAAAAAGCCTACTGTATTGAACGCCAAACCTTTCAGGGGAGCATTTGAAACCGTTTGGCACCATATTTGAGTGAATTGGAAAACGTCAGATTTTTGATGAAATTGTGACCCGGGGGCTTAGGGATTTTTTCAAAGAAATCTTTTCCTGCCGGTTAAGTTGTCGAAGGCTAATTTCTTGTCCTGTGATAAAAAGCCTTCTGTTTCGACCGCCAAACCTTTTAGGGGAACATTTGCCACTCTTTTGCACCATTTTTGAGTGAATTGGAGAACGTCAGATTTTTGATGAAATTGTGACCCCGGGGCTTAGGAATTTTTTCAAAAAAATATTTTTCTACCGTTTAATTGTCGAGGGCTGATTTCTTGTCCTGTGATAAAAAGCCTTCTGTTTCCATCCCAAATCTTTCAGGGGAGCATTTGGCATCGTTTGGCACCATTTTTGAGTGAATTGCCAAAAGTCAGATTGTTGATGAAATTGTGACCCCGGGGCTTAGGGATTTTTTCAAAAAAATCTTTTTATGCCGGTTAAGTTGTTGAAGGCTGATTTCTTTTTCCTTGATAAAAAGCCTTCTATTTTGAACAGCAAACCTTTCAGGGGAGCATTTTCAACCGTTTGGCACCATTTTTGAGTGAATTGCCAAAAGTCAGATTTTTGATGAAATTGTGACCCCGGGGCTTAGGGATTTTTTCACAAAAATCTTTTTCTGCCGGTTAAGTTGTCGAGGGCTGATTTCTTGTCCTGTGATAAAAAGCCTTCTGTTTCGACCCTCAAAACTTTCAGGGGAGCATTTGGAACCGTTTGGCACCATTTTTGAGTGTATTGCCAAAGTCAGATTTTTGATGAAATTGTGACCCCGGGGCTTAGGGATTTTTTCAAAATCTTTTTCTGCCGGTTAAGTTGTCGAGGGCTGATTTCTTGTCCTGTGATAAAAAGCCTTCTGTTTCGACCCCCAAACCTTTCAGGGGAGCATTTGGAACCGTTTGGCACCATTTTTGAGTGAATTGCTGAAAGTCAGATTTTTGATGAAATTGTGACCCCGGGGCTTAGGGATTTTTTCAAAATCTTTTTCTGCCGGTTAAGTTGTCGAGGGCTAATTTCTTGTCCTGTGATAAAAAGCCTTCTGTTTCGACCGCCAAACCTTTTAGGGGAACATTTGCCACTCTTTTGCACCATTTTTGAGTGAATTGGAGAACGTCAGATTTTTGATGAAATTGTGACCCCGGGGCTTAGGAATTTTTTCAAAAAAATATTTTTCTACCGTTTAATTGTCGAGGGCTGATTTCTTGTCCTGTGATAAAAAGCCTTCTGTTTCCATCCCAAATCTTTCAGGGGAGCATTTGGCATCGTTTGGCACCATTTTTGAGTGAATTGCCAAAAGTCAGATTGTTGATGAAATTGTGACCCCGGGGCTTAGGGATTTTTTCAAAAAAATCTTTTTATGCCGGTTAAGTTGTTGAAGGCTGATTTCTTTTTCCTTGATAAAAAGCCTTCTATTTTGAACAGCAAACCTTTCAGGGGAGCATTTTCAACCGTTTGGCACCATTTTTGAGTGAATTGCCAAAAGTCAGATTTTTGATGAAATTGTGACCCCGGGGCTTAGGGATTTTTTCACAAAAATCTTTTTCTGCCGGTTAAGTTGTCGAGGGCTGATTTCTTGTCCTGTGATAAAAAGCCTTCTGTTTCGACCCTCAAAACTTTCAGGGGAGCATTTGGAACCGTTTGGCACCATTTTTGAGTGTATTGCCAAAGTCAGATTTTTGATGAAATTGTGACCCCGGGGCTTAGGGATTTTTTCAAAATCTTTTTCTGCCGGTTAAGTTGTCGAGGGCTGATTTCTTGTCCTGTGATAAAAAGCCTTCTGTTTCGACCCCCAAACCTTTCAGGGGAGCATTTGGAACCGTTTGGCACCATTTTTGAGTGAATTGCTGAAAGTCAGATTTTTGATGAAATTGTGACCCCGGGGCTTACGGATTTTTTCAAAAAAATCTTTTTCTGCCGGTTAAGTTGTCGAAGGCTAATTTCTTGTCCTGTGTTAAAAAGCCTTCTGTTTCGACCCCCAAACCTTTCAGGGGAGCATTTGCAACCGTTTAGCACCATTTTTGAGTGAATTGCCAAAAGTCAGATTTTTGATGAAATTGTGACCCCGAGCTTAGGGATTTTTTCAAAAAAATCTTTTTCTGCCGGTTAAGTTGTCGAGGGCTGATTTCTTGTCCTGTGATAAAAAGTCTTCTGTTTCGACCACCAAACCTTTCAGGGGAGCATTTGAAACCGTTTGGCACCATTTTTGAGTGAATTGGAAAACGTCAGATTTTTGATGAAATTGTGACCAAGGGGCTTAGAGATTTTTTCAAAAAAATATTTTTCTGCCGGTTAAGTTGTCGAGGGCTGATTTCTTGTCCTGTGATAAAAAGTCTTCTGTTTCGATCCCCAAACTTTTCAGGGGAGCATTTGGAACCGTTTGGCACCATTTTTGAGTGAATTGGAGAACCTCAGGTTTTTTATGAAATTTTGACCCGGGGGCTTAGGGATTTTTTCCAAAAAATCTTTTTCTGCTGGTTAAGTTGCCGAAGGCTAATTTCTTGTCCTGTGATAAAAAGCCTTCTGTTTCGACCGCCAAACCTTTTAGGGGAACATTTGCCACTCTTTTGCACCATTTTTGAGTGAATTGGAGAACGTCAGATTTTTGATGAAATTGTGACCCCGGGGCTTAGGGATTTTTTCAAAAAAATATTTTTCCGCCGTTTAAGTTGTCGAGGGCTGATTTCTTGTCCTGTGATAAAAAGCCTTCTGTTTCGATCCCAAATCTTTCAGGGGAGCATTTGGCATCGTTCGGCACCATTTTTGAGTGAATTGCCAAAAGTCAGATTTTTTATGAAATTGTGACCCCGGGGCTTAGGGATTTTTTCAAAAAAATCTTTTTATGCCGGTAAAGTTGTTGAAGGCTGATTTCTTTTTCCTTGATAAAAAGCCTTCTATTTTGAACGGCAAACATTTCAGGGGAGCATTTTCAACCGTTTGGCACCATTTTTGAGTGAATTGGAGAACCTCAGGTTTTTTATGAAATGGTGATCCCGGGGCTTAGGGATTTTTTCAAAAAAATCTTTCATCTCCGGTTAAGTTGTCGAGGGCTGATTTCTTGTCCTGTGATAAAAAGCCTTCTGTTTCGACCCCCAAATCTCTCAAGGGAGCATTTGCAAACATCTGGAACCATTTTTGCGTGAATTGCCAAAAGTCAGATTTTTGATGAAATTGTGACCCCGGGCTTAGGGATTTTTTCAAAAAAATCTTTTTCTGCCGGTTAAGTTGTCGAGGGCTGTTTTCTTGTCCTGTGATAAAAGGCCTTCTGTTTCGACCCCCAAACCTTTCAGGGGAGCATTTGCAGACGTTTGGCACCATTTTTGAGTGAATTGGAGAACCTCAGGTTTTTTATGAAATGGTGATCCCGGGGCTTAGGGATTTTTTCAAAAAAATCTTTCATCTCCGGTTAAGTTGTCGAGGGCTGATTTCTTGTCCTGTGATAAAAAGCCTTCTGTTTCAACCGCCAAACCTTTTATGGGTACATTTGCCACCGTTTTGAACCATTTTTGAGTGAATTGCCGAAAGTCAGATTTCTGATGAAATTGTGACCCCGGGGCTTAGGGATTTTTTCAAAAAATTCTTTTTGTGCCGGTTAAGTTGTCGAGGGCTGATTTCTTGTCCTGTGATAAAAAGCCTTCTGTTTCGACCGCCAAACCTTTCAGGGGAGCATTTGGAACCGTTTGGCACCATTTTTGAGTGAATTGGAGAACCTCAGGTTTTTTATGAAATTGTGACCCCGGGGCTTAGGGACTTTTTCAAAAAAATCTTTTTCGGCAGGTTAAGTTTTCGAGGGCTGATTTCTTGTCCTGTGATAAAATGCCTTCTGTTTCGACCCCAAACCTTTCAGGGGAGCATTTGCAAACGTTTGGCACGATTTTTGAGGGAATTGCCGAAAGTCAGATTTTTGATGAAATTGTGACCCCGGGCTTAGGGATTCTTTCAAAAAAATATTTTTCTGCCGGTTAAGTTGTCGAGGGCTGATTTCTTGTCCTGTGATAAAAAGCCTTCTGTTTCGACCCCCAAACCTTTCAGGGGAGCATTTGCAAACGTTTGGCACCATTTTTGAGTGAATTGCCGAAAGTCAGATTTTTGATGATATTGTGACCCCGGGCTTAGTGATTTTTTCAAAAAAATCTTTTTCTGCCGGTTAAGTTGTCGAGGGCTTATTTCTTGTCCTGTGATAAAAAGCCTTCTGTTTCGACCCCCAAACCTTTCAGGGGAGCATTTGGAACCGTTTGGCACCATTTTTGAGTGAATTGGAGAACCTCAGGTTTTTTATGAAATTGTGACCCCGGGGCTTAGGGACTTTTTCAAAAAAATCTTTTTCGGCAGGTTAAGTTTTTGAGGGCTGATTTCTTGTCGTGTAATAAAAAGCCTTCTGTTTCGACCCCCAAACCTTTCAGGGGAGCATTTGCAGACGTTTGGCACCATTTTTGAGTGAATTGGAGAACCTCAGGTTTTTTATGAAATTGTGACCCCGGGGCTTAGTGATTTTTTCAAAAAAAATATTTCTGCCGGTTAAGTTGTCGAGCGCTGATTCCTTGTGCTGTGATAAAAAGCCTTCTGTTTCGACCGCGAAACCTCTCAGGGGAGCATTTGGAAATGTTTGGCACCATTTTTGTGTGAATTCCCAAAAGTCAGTTTTTTGATGAAATTGTGACCAAGGGGCTTAGAGATTTTTTCAAAAAAATATTTTTCTGCCGGTTAAGTTGTCGAGGGCTGATTTCTTGTCCTGTGATAAAAAGTCTTCTGTTTCGATCCCCAAACCTTTCAGGGGAGCATTTGGAACCGTTTGGCACCATTTTTGAGTGAATTGGAGAACCTCAGGTTTTTTATGAAATTTTGACCCTGGGGCTTAGGGATTTTTTCAAAAAAATCTTTTTCTGCCGGTTAAGTTGTCGAAGGCTAATTTCTTGTCCTGTGATAAAAAGCCTTCTGTTTCGACCGCCAAACCTTTTAGGGGAACATATGCCACTCTTTTGCACCATTTTTGAGTGAATTGGAGAACGTCAGATTTCTGATGAAATTGTGACCCCGGGCTTAGGGATTTTTTCAAATAAATGTTTTTCTGCCGGTTAAGTTGTTGAAGGCTGATTTCTTTTTCCTTGATAAAAAGCCTTCTATTTTGAACGGCATACCTTTCAGGGGAGCATTTTCAACCGTTTGGCAGCATTTTTGAGTGAATTGCTGAAAGTCAGATTTTTGATGAAATTGTGACCCCGGGCCTTAGGGATTTTTTTTGAAAAAAAACTTTTTCTGCCGGTTAAGTTTTCGAAGGCTGATTCCTTGTGCTGTGATAAAAAGGCTTCTGTTTCGACCGCCAAACCTCTCAGGGGAGCATTTGCAAACGTTTGGCACCATTTTTGAGTGAATTGCCGAATGTCATATTTTTTATGAAATGGTGATCCCGGGGCTTAGGGATTTTTTCAAAAAAATCTTTCATCTCCGGTTAAGTTGTCGAGGGCTGATTTCTTGTCCTGTGATAAAAAGCCTTCTGTTTCGACCCCCAAACCTTTCAGGGGAGCATTTGGAACCGTTTGGCACCATTTTTGAGTGAATTGGAGAACCTCAGGATTTTTATGAAATTGTGACCCCGGCGCTTAGTGATTTTTTCAAAAAAAAACTTTTTCTGCCGGTTAAGTTTTCGAAGGCTGATTCCTTGTGTTGTGATAAAAAGGCTGCTGTTTCGACCGCCAAACCTCTCAGGGGAGCATTTGCAAACGTTTGGCACAATTTTTGAGTGAATTGCCGAAAGTCAGATTTTTTATGAAATGGTGATTCTGGGGCTTAGGGATTTTTTCAAAAAAATCTTTCATCTCCGGTTAAGTTGTCGAGGGCTGATTTCTTGTCCTGTGATAAAAAGCCTTCTGTTTCAACCGCCAAAACTTTTATGGCTACATTTGCCACCGTTTTTAACCATTTTTGAGTGAATTGCCAAAAGTCAGATTTCTGATGAAATTGTGACCCCGGGGATTAGGGATTTTTTCAAAAAAATCTTTTTATGCCGGTTAAGTTGTTGAAGGCTGATTTCTTTTTCCTTGATAAAAAGCCTTCTATTTTGAACGGCAAACCATTCAGGGGAGCATTCTCAACCGTTTGGCACCATTTTTGAGTGAAATGCCAAAAGTCAGATTTTTGATGAAATTGTGACCCCGGGGCTTAGGGATTTTTTCAAAAAAATCTTTTTCTGCCGTTTAAGTTGTCGAGGGCTGATTTCCTGTCCTGTGATAAAAAGCCTTCTGTTTCGACCTTCAAACCTTTCAGGGGAGCATTTGGAACCGTTTGGCACCATTTTTGAGTGAATTGGAGAACCTCAGGTTTTTGATGAAATTGTGACCCCGGGGCTTAGTGATTTTTTCAAAAAAAAATATTTCTGCCGGTTAAGTTGTCGAGGGCTGATTTCTTGTCCTGTGATAAAAAGCCTACTGTATTGACCGCCAAACCTTTCAGGGGAGCATTTGAAACCGTTTGGCACCATTTTTGAGTGAATTGCCAAAAGTCAGATTTTTGATGAAATTGTGACCCCGGGCTTAGGGATTTTTTCAAAAAAATCTTTTTCTGCCGGTTCAGTTGTCGAGGGCTGATTTCTTGTCCTGTAATAAAAAGCCTTCTATTTCGACCCCCAAACCTTTCAGGGGAGCATTTGGAAACGTTTGGCACCATTTTTGAGTGAATTGCCGAAAGTCAGATTTTTGATGAAATTGTGACCCCTTGCTTAGGGATTTTTTCAAAAAAATCTTTTTCTGCCGGTTAAGTTGTCGAGGGCTGATTTCTTGTCCTGTGATATAAAGCCTTCTGTTTCGACCCCCAAACCTTTCAGGGGAGCATTTGGAACCGTTTGGCACCATTTTTGAGTGAATTGGAGAACCTCAGGTTTTTTATGAAATTGTGACCCCGGGGCTTAGGGACTTTTTCAAAAAAATCTTTTTCGGCAGGTTAAGTTTTTGAGGGCTGATTTCTTGTCGTGTAATCAAAAGCCTTCTGTTTCGACCCCCAAACCTTTCAGGGCAGCATTTGGAACCGTTTGGCACCATTTTTGATTGAATTGGAGAACCTCAGGTTTTTTATGAAATTGTGACCCGGGGGCTTAGTGATTTTTTCAAAAAAAATATTTCTGCCGGTTCAGTTGTCGAGGGCTGATTTCTTGTCCTGTAATAAAAAGCCTTCTGTTTCGACCCCCAAACCTTTCAGGGGAGCATTTGGAAACGTTTGGCACCATTTTTGAGTGAATTGCCGAAAGTCAGATTTTTGATGAAATTGTGACCCCTTGCTTAGGGATTTTTTCAAAAAAATCTTTTTCTGCCGGTTAAGTTGTCGAGGGCTGATTTCTTGTCCTGTGATAAAAAGCCTTCTGTTTCGACCCCCAAACCTTTCAGTGGAGCATTTGGAACCGTTTGGCACCATTTTTGAGTGAATTGGAGAACCTCAGGTTTTTTATGAAATTGTGACCCCGGGGCTTAGGGACTTTTTCAAAAAAATCTTTTTCGGCAGGTTAAGTTTTTGAGGGCTGATTTCTTGTCGTGTAATCAAAAGCCTTCTGTTTCGACCCCCAAACCTTTCAGGGGAGCATTTGCAGACGTTTGGCACCATTTTTGAGTGAATTGGAGAACCTCAGATTTTTTATGAAATGGTGATCCCGGGGCTTAGGGATTTTTTCAAAAATATATTTTTCTGCCGGTTAAGTTGTCGAGGGCTGATTTCTTGTCCTGTGATGAAAAGCCTTCTGTTTCGATCCCCAAACCTTTCAGGGGAGCATTTGGAACTGTTTGGCACCATTTTTGAGTGAATTGGAGAACCTCAGGTTTTTTATGAAATTGTGACCCCGGGCTTAGGGATTTTTTCAAAAAAATCTTTTTCTGCCGGTTAAGTTGTCGAGGGCTGATTTCTTGTCCTGTGATAAAAAGCCTTCTGTTTCGACCCCCAAACCTTTCAGGGGAGCATTTGGAACCGTTTGGCACCATTTTTGAGTGAATTGCCAAAAGTCAGATTTTTGATGAAATTGTGACCCCGGGGCTTAGGGATTTTTTCAAAAAAATCTTTTTCTGCCGGTTAAGTTGTTGAGGGCTGATTTCTTGTCCTGTGATAAAAAGCCTTCTGTTTCGACCATCAAATCTCTCAAGGGAGCATTTGCAAACATCTGTAACCATTTTTGAGTGAACTGGAGAACCTCAGGTTTTTTATGAAATTGTGACCCGGGGGCTTAGTGATTTTTTCAAAAAAAATATTTCTGCCGGTTAAGTTGTCGAGGGCTGATTTCTTGTCCTGTGATAAAAAGCCTACTGTATTGAACGCCAAACCTTTCAGGGGAGCATTTGAAACCGTTTGGCACCATTTTTGAGTGAATTGGAAAACGTCAGATTTTTGATGAAATTGTGACCCGGGGGCTTAGGGATTTTTTCAAAGAAATCTTTTCCTGCCGGTTAAGTTGTCGAAGGCTAATTTCTTGTCCTGTGATAAAAAGCCTTCTGTTTCGACCGCCAAACCTTTTAGGGGAACATTTGCCACTCTTTTGCACCATTTTTGAGTGAATTGGAGAACGTCAGATTTTTGATGAAATTGTGACCCCGGGGCTTAGGAATTTTTTCAAAAAAATATTTTTCTACCGTTTAATTGTCGAGGGCTGATTTCTTGTCCTGTGATAAAAAGCCTTCTGTTTCCATCCCAAATCTTTCAGGGGAGCATTTGGCATCGTTTGGCACCATTTTTGAGTGAATTGCCAAAAGTCAGATTGTTGATGAAATTGTGACCCCGGGGCTTAGGGATTTTTTCAAAAAAATCTTTTTATGCCGGTTAAGTTGTTGAAGGCTGATTTCTTTTTCCTTGATAAAAAGCCTTCTATTTTGAACAGCAAACCTTTCAGGGGAGCATTTTCAACCGTTTGGCACCATTTTTGAGTGAATTGCCAAAAGTCAGATTTTTGATGAAATTGTGACCCCGGGGCTTAGGGATTTTTTCAAAAAAATCTTTTTCTGCCGATTAAGTTGTCGAGGGCTGATTCCTTGTCCTGTGATAAAAAGCCTTCTGTTTCGACCCCCAAACCTTTCAGGGGAGCATTTGCAACCGTTTGGCACCATTTTTGAGTGAATTGCCAAAAGTCAGATTTTTTATTAAATTGTGACCATTCTGCCGGGGCTTAGGGATTTTTTCAAAAAAATCTTTTTATGCCGGTTAAGTTGTTGAAGGCTGATTTCTTTTTCCTTGATAAAAAGCCTTCTATTTTGAACGGCAAACCTTTCAGGGGAGCATATTCAACCGTTTGGCAACATTTTTGCGTGAATTGCTGAAAGTCAGATTTTTGATGAAATTGTGACCCCGGGCATAAGGGATTTTTTTTGAAAAAAAACTTTTTCTGCCGGTTAAGTTTTCGAAGGCTGATTCCTTGTGCTGTGATAAAAAGGCTTCTGTTTCGACCGCCAAACCTCTCAGGGGAGCATTTGCATACGTTTGGCACCATTTTTGAGTGAATTGCCGAATGTCAGATTTTTTATGAAATGGTGATCCCGGGGCTTAGGGATTTTTTCAAAAAAAATCTTTCATCTCCGGTTAAGTTGTCGAGGGCTGATTTCTTGTCCTGTGATAAAAAGCCTTCTGTTTCAACCGCCAAACCTCTTATGGGTACATTTGCCGCCGTTTTGAACCATTTTTGAGTGAATTGCCAAAAGTCAGATTTTTGATGAAATTGTGACCCCGGGGCTTAGGGATTTTTTCAAAAAAATCTTTTTCTGCCGGTTAAGTTGTTGAGGGCTGATTTCTTGTCCTGTGATAAAAAGCCTTCTGTTTCGACCATCAAATCTCTCAAGGGAGCATTTGCAAACATCTGTAACCATTTTTGAGTGAACTGGAGAACCTCAGGTTTTTTATGAAATTGTGACCCGGGGGCTTAGTGATTTTTTCAAAAAAAATATTTCTGCCGGTTAAGTTGTCGAGGGCTGATTTCTTGTCCTGTGATAAAAAGCCTACTGTATTGAACGCCAAACCTTTCAGGGGAGCATTTGAAACCGTTTGGCACCATTTTTGAGTGAATTGGAAAACGTCAGATTTTTGATGAAATTGTGACCCGGGGGCTTAGGGATTTTTTCAAAGAAATCTTTTCCTGCCGGTTAAGTTGTCGAAGGCTAATTTCTTGTCCTGTGATAAAAAGCCTTCTGTTTCGACCGCCAAACCTTTTAGGGGAACATTTGCCACTCTTTTGCACCATTTTTGAGTGAATTGGAGAACGTCAGATTTTTGATGAAATTGTGACCCCGGGGCTTAGGAATTTTTTCAAAAAAATATTTTTCTACCGTTTAATTGTCGAGGGCTGATTTCTTGTCCTGTGATAAAAAGCCTTCTGTTTCCATCCCAAATCTTTCAGGGGAGCATTTGGCATCGTTTGGCACCATTTTTGAGTGAATTGCCAAAAGTCAGATTGTTGATGAAATTGTGACCCCGGGGCTTAGGGATTTTTTCAAAAAAATCTTTTTATGCCGGTTAAGTTGTTGAAGGCTGATTTCTTTTTCCTTGATAAAAAGCCTTCTATTTTGAACAGCAAACCTTTCAGGGGAGCATTTTCAACCGTTTGGCACCATTTTTGAGTGAATTGCCAAAAGTCAGATTTTTGATGAAATTGTGACCCCGGGGCTTAGGGATTTTTTCAAAAAAATCTTTTTCTGCCGATTAAGTTGTCGAGGGCTGATTCCTTGTCCTGTGATAAAAAGCCTTCTGTTTCGACCCCCAAACCTTTCAGGGGAGCATTTGCAACCGTTTGGCACCATTTTTGAGTGAATTGCCAAAAGTCAGATTTTTGATGGAATTGTGACCCCGGGGCTTAGGGATTTTTTCACAAAAATCTTTTTCTGCCGGTTAAGTTGTCGAGGGCTGATTTCTTGTCCTGTGATAAAAAGCCTTCTGTTTCGACCCTCAAAACTTTCAGGGGAGCATTTGGAACCGTTTGGCACCATTTTTGAGTGTATTGCCAAAGTCAGATTTTTGATGAAATTGTGACCCCGGGGCTTAGGGATTTTTTCAAAATCTTTTTCTGCCGGTTAAGTTGTCGAGGGCTGATTTCTTGTCCTGTGATAAAAAGCCTTCTGTTTCGACCCCCAAACCTTTCAGGGGAGCATTTGGAACCGTTTGGCACCATTTTTGAGTGAATTGCTGAAAGTCAGATTTTTGATGAAATTGTGACCCCGGGGCTTACGGATTTTTTCAAAAAAATCTTTTTCTGCCGGTTCAGTTGTCGAGGGCTGATTTCTTGTCCTGTAATAAAAAGCCTTCTGTTTCGATCCCCAAACCTTTCAGGGGAGCATTTGGAAACGTTTGGCACCATTTTTGAGTGAATTGCCGAAAGTCAGATTTTTGATGAAATTGTGACCCCTTGCTTAGGGATTTTTTCAAAAAAATCTTTTTCTGCCGGTTAAGTTGTCGAGGGCTGATTTCTTGTCCTGTGATATAAAGCCTTCTGTTTCGACCCCCAAACCTTTCAGTGGAGCATTTGGAATCGTTTGGCACCATTTTTGAGTAAATTGGAGAACCTCAGGTTTTTTATGAAATTGTGACCCCGGGGCTTAGGGACTTTTTCAAAAAAATCTTTTTCGGCAGGTTAAGTTTTTGAGGGCTGATTTCTTGTCGTGTAATCAAAAGCCTTCTGTTTCGACCCCGAAACCTTTCAGGGGAGCATTTGCAGATGTTTGGCACCATTTTTGAGTGAATTGGAGAACCTCAGGTTTTTTATGAAATTGTGACCCCGGGGCTTAGTGATTTTTTCAAAAAAAAACTTTTTCTGCCGGTTAAGTTTTCGAAGGCTGATTCCTTGTGCTGTGATAAAAAGGCTTCTGTTTCGACCGCGAAACCTCTCAGGGGAGCATTTGCAAACGTTTGGCACCATTTTTGAGTGAATTGCCGAATGTCAGATTTTTTATGTAATGGTGATCCCGGGGCTTAGGGATTTTTTCAAAAAAATCTTTTTCTGCCGGTTAAGTTGTCGAGGGCTGATTTCTTGTGCTGTGATAAAAAGCCTTCTGTTTCGACCGCGAAGCCCCTCAGGGGAGCATTTGGAACCGTTTGGCACCATTTTTGAGTGAATTGCCAAAAGTCAGTTTTTTGATGAAATTGTGACCAAGGGGCTTAGGGATTTTTTCAAAAATATATTTTTCTGCCGGTTAAGTTGTCGAGGGCTGATTTCTTGTCCTGTGATAAAAAGCCTTCTGTTTCGATCCCCAAACCTTTCAGGGGAGCATTTGGAACCGTTTGGCACCATTTTTGAGTGAATTGGAGAAGCTCAGGTTTTTTATGAAATTGTGACCCCGGGCTTAGGGATTTTTTCAAAAAAATCTTTTTCTGCCGGTTAAGTTGTCGAGGGCTGATTTCTTGTCCTGTGATAAAAAGCCTTCTGTTTCGACCCCCAAACCTTTCAGGGGAGCATTTGGAACCGTTTGACACCATTTTTGAGTGAATTGGAGAACCTCAGGTTTTTTATGAAATTGTGACCCGGGGGCTTAGTGATTTTTTCAAAAAAAATATTTCTGCCGGTTAAGTTGTCGAGGGCTGATTTCTTGTCCTGTGATAAAAAGCCTTCTGTTTCGACCGCCAAACCTTTTAGGGGAACATTTGCCACTCTTTTGCACCATTTTTGAGTGAATTGGAGAACGTCAGATTATTGATGAAATTGTGACCCCGGGGCTTAGGAATTTTTTCAAAAAAATATTTTTCTGCCGTTTAATTGTCGAGGGCTGATTTCTTGTCCTGTGATAAAAAGCCTTCTGTTTCCATCCCAAATCTTTCAGGGGAGCATTT
Source organism: Podarcis cretensis (assembly GCF_951804945.1). Taxonomy (NCBI): domain Eukaryota; kingdom Metazoa; phylum Chordata; class Lepidosauria; order Squamata; family Lacertidae; genus Podarcis; species Podarcis cretensis. Next base: position 86,739,350 of record NC_137173.1, read on the forward strand.
GGCATCGTTTGGCACCATTTTTGAGTGAATTGCCAAAAGTCAGATTGTTGATGAAATTGTGACCCCGGGGCTTAGGGATTTTTTCAAAAAAATCTTTTTATGCCGGTTAAGTTGTTGAAGGCTGATTTCTTTTTCCTTGATAAAAAGCCTTCTGTTTCGACCCCCAAACCTTTCAGGGGAGCATTTGCAACCGTTTGGCACCATTTTTGAGTGAATTGCCAAAAGTCAGATTTTTGATGGAATTGTGATCCCGGGGCTTATGGATTTTTTCAAAATCTTTTTCTCCCGGTTAAGTTGTCGAGGGCTGATTTCTTGTCCTGTGATAAAAAGCCTTCTGTTTCGAACCCCAAACCTTTCAGGGGAGCATTTTCAACCTTTTGGCACCATTTTTGAGTGAATTGCCAAAAGTCAGATTTTTGATGAAATTGTGACCCCGGGGCTTAGGGATTTTTTCAAAAAAATCTTTTTCTGCCGGTTAAGTTGTCGAGGGCTGATTTCTTTTCCTGTGATAAAAAGCCTTCTGTTTCGATCCCCAAACTTTTCAGGGGAGCATTTGGAACCGTTTGGCACCATTTTTGAGTGAATTGGAGAACCTCAGGTTTTTTATGAAATTGTGACCCGGGGGCTTAGTGATTTTTTCAAAAAAATCTTTTTCTGCCGGTTAAGTTGTCGAAGGCTAATTTCTTGTCCTGTGTTAAAAACCCTTCTGTTTCGACCACCAAACCTTTTAGGGGAACATTTGCCACTCTTTTGCACCATTTTTGAGTGAATTGGAGAACGTCAGATTTATGATGAAATTTTGACCCCGGGGCTTAGGAATTTTTTCAAAAAAATATTTTTCTGCCGTTTAAGTTGTCGAGGGCTGATTTCTTGTCCTGTGATAAAAAGCCTTCTGTTTCCATCCAAAATCTTTCAGGGGAGCATTTGGCATCGTTTGGCAACATTTTTGAGTGAATTGCCAAAAGTCAGATTTTTGATGAAATTGTGACCCCGGGGCTTAGGGATTTTTTCAAAAAAATATTTTTCTGCCGGTTAAGTTGTTGAAGGCTGATTTCTTTTTCCTTGTTAAAAAGCCTTCTATTTTGAACGGCAAACCTTTCAGGGGAGCATATTCAACCGTTTGGCACCATTTTTGAGTGAATTGCTGAAAGTCAGATTTTTGATGAAATTGTGACCCCGGGGCTTTTTCAAAATCTTTTTCTGCCGGTTAAGTTGTCGAGGGCTGATTTCTTGTCCTGTCATAAAAAGCCTTCTGTTTCGACCCCCAAATCTCTCAAGGGAGCATTTGCAAAAATCTGGAACCATTTTTGCGTGAATTGCCAAAAGTCAGATTTTTGATGAAATGGTGATCCCGGGGCTTAGGGATTTTTTCAAAAAAAATCTTTTTCTGCCGGTTAAGTTGTCGAGGGCTGATTTCTTGTCCTGTGATAAAAAGCCTTCTGTTTCAACCGCCAAACCTTTTATGGGTACATTTGCCACCGTTTTGAACCATTTTTGAGTGAATTGGCGAAAGTCAGATTTCTGATGAAATTGTGACCAAGGGGCTTAGAGATTTTTTCAAAAAAATCTTTTTCTGCCGGTTAAGTTGTCGAGGGCTGATTTCTTGTCCTGTGATAAAAAGCCTTCTGTTTCGATCCCCAAACCTTTCAGGGGAGCATTTGGAACCGTTTGGCACCATTTTTGAGTGAATTGGAGAACGTCAGATTTTTGATGAAATTGTGACCATTCTGCCGGGGCTTAGGAATTTTTTCAAAAAAATATTTTTCTGCCGTTTAAGTTGTCGAGGGCTGATTTCTTGTCCTGTGATAAAAAGCCTTCTGTTTCGATCCCAAATCTTTCAGGGGAGCATTTGGCATCGTTTGGCACCATTTTTGAGTGAATTGCCAAAAGTCAGATTTTTGATGAAATTGTGACCATTCTGCCGGGGCTTAGGGATTTTTTCAAAAAAATCTTTTTATGCCGGTTAAGTTGTTGAAGGCTGATTTCTTTTTCCTTGATAAAAAGCCTTCTATTTTGAACGGCAAACCTTTCAGGGGAGCATATTCAACCGTTTGGCAACATTTTTGAGTGAATTGCTGAAAGTCAGATTTTTGATGAAATTGTGACCCCGGGCATAAGGGATTTTTTTTGAAAAAAAACTTTTTCTGCCGGTTAAGTTTTCGAAGGCTGATTCCTTGTGCTGTGATAAAAAGGCTTCTGTTTCGACCGCCAAACCTCTCAGGGGAGCATTTGCATACGTTTGGCACCATTTTTGAGTGAATTGCCGAATGTCAGATTTTTTATGAAATGGTGATCCCGGGGCTTAGGGATTTTTTCAAAAAAAATCTTTCATCTCCGGTTAAGTTGTCGAGGGCTGATTTCTTGTCCTGTGATAAAAAGCCTTCTGTTTCAACCGCCAAACCTCTTATGGGTACATTTGCCGCCGTTTTGAACCATTTTTGAGTGAATTGCCGAAAGTCAGATTTCTGATGAAATTGTGATCCCGGGGCTTAGGGATTTTTTCAAAAAAATCTTTTTCTGCCGGTTAAGTTGTCGAGGGCTGATTTCTTGTCCTGTTATAAAAAGCCTTCTGTTTCGATCCCCAAAACTTTCAGGGGAGCATTTGGAACCGTTTGGCACCATTTTTGAGTGAATTGGAGAACCTCAGGTTTTTTATGAAATTGTGACCCCGGGGCTTAGGGATTTTTTCAAAAAAATCTTTTTCTGCTGGTAAAGTTGTCGAGGGCTGATTTCTTGTCCTGTGATAAAAAGCCTTCTGTTTCGACCCCCAAAGCTTTCAGGGGAGCATTTGCAACAGTTGGGCACCATTTTTGAGTGAATTGCCAAAAGTCAGATTTTTGATGATATTGTGACCCCGGGGCTTAGGGATTTTTTCAAAAAAATCTTTTTCTGCCGGTTAAGTTGTCGAGGGCTGATTTGTTGTCCTGTGATAAAAAGCCTTCTGTTTCAACCGCCAAACCTTTTATGGGTACATTTGCCACCGTTTTGAACCATTTTTGAGTGAATTGCCGAAAGTCAGATTGTTGATGAAATTGTGACCCCGGGGCTTAGGGATTTTTTCAAAAAAATCTTTTTATGCCGGTTAAGTTGTTGAAGGCTGATTTCTTTTTCCTTGATAAAAAGCCTTCTATTTTGAACAGCAAACCTTTCAGGGGAGCATTTTCAACCGTTTGGCACCATTTTTGAGTGAATTGCCAAAAGTCAGATTTTTGATGAAATTGTGACCCCGGGGCTTAGGGATTTTTTCAAAAAAATCTTTTTCTGCCGATTAAGTTGTCGAGGGCTGATTCCTTGTCCTGTGATAAAAAGCCTTCTGTTTCGACCCCCAAACCTTTCAGGGGAGCATTTGCAACCGTTTGGCACCATTTTTGAGTGAATTGCCAAAAGTCAGATTTTTGATGGAATTGTGACCCCGGGGCTTAGGGATTTTTTCACAAAAATCTTTTTCTGCCGGTTAAGTTGTCGAGGGCTGATTTCTTGTCCTGTGATAAAAAGTCTTCTGTTTCGACCCTCAAAACTTTCAGGGGAGCATTTGGAACCGTTTGGCACCATTTTTGAGTGTATTGCCAAAGTCAGATTTTTGATGAAATTGTGACCCCGGGGCTTAGGGATTTTTTCAAAATCTTTTTCTGCCGGTTAAGTTGTCGAGGGCTGATTTCTTGTCCTGTGATAAAAAGCCTTCTGTTTCGACCCCCAAACCTTTCAGGGGAGCATTTGGAACCGTTTGGCACCATTTTTGAGTGAATTGCTGAAAGTCAGATTTTTGATGAAATTGTGACCCCGGGGCTTACGGATTTTTTCAAAAAAATCTTTTTCTGCCGGTTAAGTTGTCGAAGGCTAATTTCTTGTCCTGTGTTAAAAAGCCTTCTGTTTCGACCCCCAAACCTTTCAGGGGAGCATTTGCAACCGTTTAGCACCATTTTTGAGTGAATTGCCAAAAGTCAGATTTTTGATGAAATTGTGACCCCGAGCTTAGGGATTTTTTCAAAAAAATCTTTTTCTGCCGGTTCAGTTGTCGAGGGCTGATTTCTTGTCCTGTAATAAAAAGCCTTCTGTTTCGATGCCCAAACCTTTCAGGGGAGCATTTGGAAACGTTTGGCACCATTTTTGAGTGAATTGCCGAAAGTCAGATTTTTGATGAAATTGTGACCCCTTGCTTAGGGATTTTTTCAAAAAAATCTTTTTCTGCCGGTTAAGTTGTCGAGGGCTGATTTCTTGTCCTGTGATATAAAGCCTTCTGTTTCGACCCCCAAACCTTTCAGTGGAGCATTTGGAATCGTTTGGCACCATTTTTGAGTAAATTGGAGAACCTCAGGTTTTTTATGAAATTGTGACCCCGGGGCTTAGGGACTTTTTCAAAAAAATCTTTTTCGGCAGGTTAAGTTTTTGAGGGCTGATTTCTTGTCGTGTAATCAAAAGCCTTCTGTTTCGACCCCGAAACCTTTCAGGGGAGCATTTGCAGATGTTTGGCACCATTTTTGAGTGAATTGGAGAACCTCAGGTTTTTTATGAAATTGTGACCCCGGGGCTTAGTGATTTTTTCAAAAAAAAACTTTTTCTGCCGGTTAAGTTTTCGAAGGCTGATTCCTTGTGCTGTGATAAAAAGGCTTCTGTTTCGACCGCGAAACCTCTCAGGGGAGCATTTGCAAACGTTTGGCACCATTTTTGAGTGAATTGCCGAATGTCAGATTTTTTATGTAATGGTGATCCCGGGGCTTAGGGATTTTTTCAAAAAAATCTTTTTCTGCCGGTTAAGTTGTCGAGGGCTGATTTCTTGTGCTGTGATAAAAAGCCTTCTGTTTCGACCGCGAAGCCCCTCAGGGGAGCATTTGCAACCGTTTGGCACCATTTTTGAGTGAATTGCCAAAAGTCAGTTTTTTGATGAAATTGTGACCAAGGGGCTTAGGGATTTTTTCAAAAATATATTTTTCTGCCGGTTAAGTTGTCGAGGGCTGATTTCTTGTCCTGTGATAAAAAGCCTTCTGTTTCGATCCCCAAACCTTTCAGGGGAGCATTTGGAACCGTTTGGCACCATTTTTGAGTGAATTGGAGAACCTCAGGTTTTTTATGAAATTGTGACCCCGGGCTTAGGGATTTTTTCAAAAAAATCTTTTTCTGCCGGTTAAGTTGTCGAGGGCTGATTTCTTGTCCTGTGATAAAAAGCCTTCTGTTTCGACCCCCAAACCTTTCAGGGGAGCATTTGGAACCGTTTGGCACCATTTTTGAGTGAATTGGAGAACCTCAGGTTTTTTATGAAATTGTGACCCGGGGGCTTAGTGATTTTTTCAAAAAAAATATTTCTGCCGGTTAAGTTGTCGAGGGCTGATTTCTTGTCCTGTGATAAAAAGCCTACTGTATTGACCGCCAAACCTTTCAGGGGAGCATTTGAAACCGTTTGGCACCATTTTTGAGTGAATTGGAAAACGTCAGATTTTTGATGAAATTGTGACCCCGGGGCTTAGGGATTTTTTCAAAAAAATCTTTTCCTGCCGGTTAAGTTGTCGAAGGCTAATTTCTTGTCCTGTGATAAAAAGCCTTCTGTTTCGACCGCCAAACCTTTTAGGGGAACATTTGCCACTCTTTTGCACCATTTTTGAGTGAATTGGAGAACGTCAGATTATTGATGAAATTGTGACCCCGGGGCTTAGGAATTTTTTCAAAAAAATATTTTTCTGCCGTTTAATTGTCGAGGGCTGATTTCTTGTCCTGTGATAAAAAGCCTTCTGTTTCCATCCCAAATCTTTCAGGGGAGCATTTGGCATCGTTTGGCACCATTTTTGAGTGAATTGCCAAAAGTCAGATTGTTGATGAAATTGTGACCCCGGGGCTTAGGGATTTTTTCAAAAAAATCTTTTTATGCCGGTTAAGTTGTTGAAGGCTGATTTCTTTTTCCTTGATAAAAAGCCTTCTGTTTCGACCCCCAAACCTTTCAGGGGAGCATTTGCAACCGTTTGGCACCATTTTTGAGTGAATTGCCAAAAGTCAGATTTTTGATGGAATTGTGACCCTGGGGCTTAGGGATTTTTTCAAAATCTTTTTCTGCCGGTTAAGTTGTCGAGGGCTGATTTCTTGTCCTGTCATAAAAAGCCTTCTGTTTCGACCCCCAAATCTCTCAAGGGAGCATTTGCAAAAATCTGGAACCATTTTTGCGTGAATTGCCAAAAGTCAGATTTTTGATGAAATTGTGACCCCGGGCTTAGGGATTTTTTGAAAAAAAACTTTTTCTGCCGGTTAAGTTTTCGAAGGCTGATTCCTTGTGCTGTGATAAAAAGGCTTCTGTTTCGATCCCCAAACCTTTCAGGGGAGCATTTGGAACCGTTTGGCACCATTTTTGAGTGAATTGGAGAACCTCAGGTTTTTTATGAAATTGTGACCCCGGGGGCTTAGTGATTTTTTCAAAATATATTTCTTCCGGTTAAGTTGTCGAGGGCTGATTCCTTGTGCTGTGATAAAAAGCCTTCTGTTTTGACCGCGAAACCTCTCAGGGGAGCATTTGGAAATGTTTGGCACCATTTTTGTGTGAATTGCCAAAAGTCAGTTTTTTGATGAAATTGTGACCCCGGGGCTTAGAGATTTTTTCAAAAAAATATTTTTCTGCCGGTTAAGTTGTCGAGGGCTGATTTCTTGTTCTGTGATAAAAAGTCTTCTGTTTCGATCCCCAAACCTTTCAGGGGAGCATTTGGAACCGTTTGGCACCATTTTTGAGTGAATTGGAGAAGCTCAGGTTTTTTATGAAATTTTGACCCCGGGGCTTAGGGATTTTTTCAAAAAAATCTTTTTCTGCCGGTTAAGTTGTCGAAGGCTAATTTCTTGTCCTGTGATAAAAAGCCTTCTGTTTCGACCGCCAAACCTTTTAGGGGAGCATATGCCACTCTTTTGCACCATTTTTGAGTGAATTGGAGAACGTCAGATTTCTGATGAAATTGTGACCCCGGGCTTATGGATTTTTTCAAAAAAATGTTTTTCTGCCGGTTAAGTTGTTGAAGGCTGATTTCTTTTTCCTTGATAAAAAGCCTTCTATTTTGAACGGCATACCTTTCAGGGGAGCATTTTCAACCGTTTGGCACCATTTTTGAGTGAATTGCTGAAAGTCAGATTTTTGATGAAATTGTGACCCCGGGGCTTAGGGATTTTTTTTGGAAAAAAACTTTTTCTGCCGGTTAAGTTTTCGAAGCCTGATTCCTTGTGCTGTGATAAAAAGGCTTCTGTTTCGACCGCCAAACCTCTCAGGGGAGCATTTGGAAACGTTTGGCACCATTTTTGAGTGAATTGCCGAATGTCAGATTTTTTATGAAATGGTGATCCCGGGGCTTAGGGATTTTTTCAAAAAAAATCTTTTTCTGCCGGTTAAGTTGTCGAGGGCTGATTTCTTGTCCTGTGATAAAAAGCCTTCTGTTTCAACCGCCAAACCTTTTATGGGTACATTTGCCACCGTTTTGAACCATTTTTGAGTGAATTGGCGAAAGTCAGATTTCTGATGAAATTGTGACCAAGGGGCTTAGAGATTTTTTCAAAAAAATCTTTTTCTGCCGGTTAAGTTGTCGAGGGCTGATTTCTTGTCCTGTGATAAAAAGCCTTCTGTTTCGATCCCCAAACCTTTCAGGGGAGCATTTGGAACCGTTTGGCACCATTTTTGAGTGAATTGGAGAACGTCAGATTTTTGATGAAATTGTGACCCCGGGGCTTAGGAATTTTTTCAAAAAAATATTTTTCTGCCGTTTAAGTTGTCGAGGGCTGATTTCTTGTCCTGTGATAAAAAGCCTTCTGTTTCGATCCCAAATCTTTCAGGGGAGCATTTGGCATCGTTTGGCACCATTTTTGAGTGAATTGCCAAAAGTCAGATTTTTTATGAAATTGTGACCATTCTGCCGGGGCTTAGGGATTTTTTCAAAAAAATCTTTTTATGCCGGTTAAGTTGTTGAAGGCTGATTTCTTTTTCCTTGATAAAAAGCCTTCTATTTTGAACGGCAAACCTTTCAGGGGAGCATATTCAACCGTTTGGCAACATTTTTGAGTGAATTGCTGAAAGTCAGATTTTTGATGAAATTGTGACCCCGGGCATAAGGGATTTTTTTTGAAAAAAAACTTTTTCTGCCGGTTAAGTTTTCGAAGGCTGATTCCTTGTGCTGTGATAAAAAGGCTTCTGTTTCGACCGCCAAACCTCTCAGGGGAGCATTTGCATACGTTTGGCACCATTTTTGAGTGAATTGCCGAATGTCAGATTTTTTATGAAATGGTGATCCCGGGGCTTAGGGATTTTTTCAAAAAAAATCTTTCATCTCCGGTTAAGTTGTCGAGGGCTGATTTCTTGTCCTGTGATAAAAAGCCTTCTGTTTCAACCGCCAAACCTCTTATGGGTACATTTGCCGCCGTTTTGAACCATTTTTGAGTGAATTGCCGAAAGTCAGATTTCTGATGAAATTGTGACCCCGGGGCTTAGGGATTTTTTCAAAAAAATCTTTTTCTGCCGGTTAAGTTGTCGAGGGCTGATTTCTTGTCCTGTTATAAAAAGCCTTCTGTTTCGATCCCCAAAACTTTCAGGGGAGCATTTGGAACCGTTTGGCACCATTTTTGAGTGAATTGGAGAACCTCAGGTTTTTTATGAAATTGTGACCCCGGGGCTTAGGGATTTTTTCAAAAAAATCTTTTTCTGCTGGTAAAGTTGTCGAGGGCTGATTTCTTGTCCTGTGATAAAAAGCCTTCTGTTTCGACCCCCAAAGCTTTCAGGGGAGCATTTGCAACAGTTGGGCACCATTTTTGAGTGAATTGCCAAAAGTCAGATTTTTGATGATATTGTGACCCCGGGGCTTAGGGATTTTTTCAAAAAAATCTTTTTCTGCCGGTTAAGTTGTCGAGGGCTGATTTGTTGTCCTGTGATAAAAAGCCTTCTGTTTCAACCGCCAAACCTTTTATGGGTACATTTGCCACCGTTTTGAACCATTTTTGAGTGAATTGCCGAAAGTCAGATTGTTGATGAAATTGTGACCCCGGGGCTTAGGGATTTTTTCAAAAAAATCTTTTTATGCCGGTTAAGTTGTTGAAGGCTGATTTCTTTTTCCTTGATAAAAAGCCTTCTGTTTCGACCCCCAAACCTTTCAGGGGAGCATTTGCAACCGTTTGGCACCATTTTTGAGTGAATTGCCAAAAGTCAGATTTTTGATGGAATTGTGACCCCGGGGCTTAGGGATTTTTTCACAAAAATCTTTTTCTGCCGGTTAAGTTGTCGAGGGCTGATTTCTTGTCCTGTGATAAAAAGCCTTCTGTTTCGACCCTCAAAACTTTCAGGGGAGCATTTGGAACCGTTTGGCACCATTTTTGAGTGTATTGCCAAAGTCAGATTTTTGATGAAATTGTGACCCCGGGGCTTAGGGATTTTTTCAAAATCTTTTTCTGCCGGTTAAGTTGTCGAGGGCTGATTTCTTGTCCTGTGATAAAAAGCCTTCTGTTTCGACCCCCAAACCTTTCAGGGGAGCATTTGGAACCGTTTGGCACCATTTTTGAGTGAATTGCTGAAAGTCAGATTTTTGATGAAATTGTGACCCCGGGGCTTACGGATTTTTTCAAAAAAATCTTTTTCTGCCGGTTAAGTTGTCGAAGGCTAATTTCTTGTCCTGTGTTAAAAAGCCTTCTGTTTCGACCCCCAAACCTTTCAGGGGAGCATTTGCAACCGTTTGGCACCATTTTTGAGTGAATTGGAAAACGTCAGATTTTTGATGAAATTGTGACCAAGGGGCTTAGAGATTTTTTCAAAAAAATATTTTTCTGCCGGTTAAGTTGTCGAGGGCTGATTTCTTGTCCTGTGATAAAAAGTCTTCTGTTTCGATCCCCAAACTTTTCAGGGGAGCATTTGGAACCGTTTGGCACCATTTTTGAGTGAATTGGAGAACCTCAGGTTTTTTATGAAATTTTGACCCGGGGGCTTAGGGATTTTTTCCAAAAAATCTTTTTCTGCTGGTTAAGTTGTCGAAGGCTAATTTCTTGTCCTGTGATAAAAAGCCTTCTGTTTCGACCGCCAAACCTTTTAGGGGAACATTTGCCACTCTTTTGCACCATTTTTGAGTGAATTGGAGAACGTCAGATTTTTGATGAAATTGTGACCCCGGGGCTTAGGGATTTTTTCAAAAAAATATTTTTCTGCCGTTTAAGTTGTCGAGGGCTGATTTCTTGTCCTGTGATAAAAAGCCTTCTGTTTCGATCCCAAATCTTTCAGGGGAGCATTTGGCATCGTTCGGCACCATTTTTGAGTGAATTGCCAAAAGTCAGATTTTTTATGAAATTGTGACCCCGGGGCTTAGGGATTTTTTCAAAAAAATCTTTTTATGCCGGTAAAGTTGTTGAAGGCTGATTTCTTTTTCCTTGATAAAAAGCCTTCTATTTTGAACGGCAAACATTTCAGGGGAGCATTTTCAACCGTTTGGCACCATTTTTGAGTGAATTGGAGAACCTCAGGTTTTTTATGAAATGGTGATCCCGGGGCTTAGGGATTTTTTCAAAAAAATCTTTCATCTCCGGTTAAGTTGTCGAGGGCTGATTTCTTGTCCTGTGATAAAAAGCCTTCTGTTTCGACCCCCAAATCTCTCAAGGGAGCATTTGCAAACATCTGGAACCATTTTTGCGTGAATTGCCAAAAGTCAGATTTTTGATGAAATTGTGACCCCGGGCTTAGGGATTTTTTCAAAAAAATCTTTTTCTGCCGGTTAAGTTGTCGAGGGCTGTTTTCTTGTCCTGTGATAAAAGGCCTTCTGTTTCGACCCCCAAACCTTTCAGGGGAGCATTTGCAGACGTTTGGCACCATTTTTGAGTGAATTGGAGAACCTCAGGTTTTTTATGAAATGGTGATCCCGGGGCTTAGGGATTTTTTCAAAAAAATCTTTCATCTCCGGTTAAGTTGTCGAGGGCTGATTTCTTGTCCTGTGATAAAAAGCCTTCTGTTTCAACCGCCAAACCTTTTATGGGTACATTTGCCACCGTTTTGAACCATTTTTGAGTGAATTGCCGAAAGTCAGATTTCTGATGAAATTGTGACCCCGGGGCTTAGGGATTTTTTCAAAAAATTCTTTTTGTGCCGGTTAAGTTGTCGAGGGCTGATTTCTTGTCCTGTGATAAAAAGCCTTCTGTTTCGACCGCCAAACCTTTCAGGGGAGCATTTGGAACCGTTTGGCACCATTTTTGAGTGAATTGGAGAACCTCAGGTTTTTTATGAAATTGTGACCCCGGGGCTTAGGGACTTTTTCAAAAAAATCTTTTTCGGCAGGTTAAGTTTTCGAGGGCTGATTTCTTGTCCTGTGATAAAATGCCTTCTGTTTCGACCCCAAACCTTTCAGGGGAGCATTTGCAAACGTTTGGCACGATTTTTGAGGGAATTGCCGAAAGTCAGATTTTTGATGAAATTGTGACCCCGGGCTTAGGGATTCTTTCAAAAAAATATTTTTCTGCCGGTTAAGTTGTCGAGGGCTGATTTCTTGTCCTGTGATAAAAAGCCTTCTGTTTCGACCCCCAAACCTTTCAGGGGAGCATTTGCAAACGTTTGGCACCATTTTTGAGTGAATTGCCGAAAGTCAGATTTTTGATGATATTGTGACCCCGGGCTTAGTGATTTTTTCAAAAAAATCTTTTTCTGCCGGTTAAGTTGTCGAGGGCTTATTTCTTGTCCTGTGATAAAAAGCCTTCTGTTTCGACCCCCAAACCTTTCAGGGGAGCATTTGGAACCGTTTGGCACCATTTTTGAGTGAATTGGAGAACCTCAGGTTTTTTATGAAATTGTGACCCCGGGGCTTAGGGACTTTTTCAAAAAAATCTTTTTCGGCAGGTTAAGTTTTTGAGGGCTGATTTCTTGTCGTGTAATAAAAAGCCTTCTGTTTCGACCCCCAAACCTTTCAGGGGAGCATTTGCAGACGTTTGGCACCATTTTTGAGTGAATTGGAGAACCTCAGGTTTTTTATGAAATTGTGACCCCGGGGCTTAGTGATTTTTTCAAAAAAAATATTTCTGCAGGTTAAGTTGTCGAGGGCTGATTTCTTGTCGTGTGATAAAAAGCCTTCTGTTTCAACCGCCAAACCTTTTATGGGTACATTTGCCACCGTTTTGAACCATTTTTGAGTGAATTGCCGAAAGTCAGATTTCTGATGAAATTGTGACGCGGGGGCTTAGTGATTTTTTCAAAAAAAATATTTCTGCCGGTTAAGTTGTCGAGGGCTGATTTCTTGTCCTGTGATAAAAAGTCTTCTGTTTCGATCCCCAAACCTTTCAGGGGAGCATTTGGAACCGTTTGGCACCATTTTTGAGTGAATTGGAGAACCTCAGGTTTTTTATGAAATTTTGACCCGGGGGCTTAGGGATTTTTTCAAAAAAATCTTTTTCTGCCGGTTAAGTTGTCGAAGGCTAATTTCTTGTCCTGTGATAAAAAGCCTTCTGTTTCGACCGCCAAACCTTTTAGGGGAACATATGCCACTCTTTTGCACCATTTTTGAGTGAATTGGAGAACGTCAGATTTCTGATGAAATTGTGACCCCGGGCTTAGGGATTTTTTCAAATAAATGTTTTTCTGCCGGTTAAGTTGTTGAAGGCTGATTTCTTTTTCCTTGATAAAAAGCCTTCTATTTTGAACGGCATACCTTTCAGGGGAGCATTTTCAACCGTTTGGCACCATTTTTGAGTGAATTGCTGAAAGTCAGATTTTTGATGAAATTGTGACCCCGGGCCTTAGGGATTTTTTTTGAAAAAAAACTTTTTCTGCCGGTTAAGTTTTCGAAGGCTGATTCCTTGTGCTGTGATAAAAAGGCTTCTGTTTCGACCGCCAAACCTCTCAGGGGAGCATTTGGAACCCTTTGGCACCATTTTTGAGTGAATTGCCGAATGTCAGATTTTTTATGAAATGGTGATCCCGGGGCTTAGGGATTTTTTCAAAAAAAATCTTTCATCTCCGGTTAAGTTGTCGAGGGCTGATTTCTTGTCCTGTGATAAAAAGCCTTCTGTTTCAACCGCCAAACCTTTTATGGGTACATTTGCCACCGTTTTGAACCATTTTTGAGTGAATTGCCGAAAGTCAGAGTTCTGATGAAATTGTGACCCCGGGGCTTAGGGATTTTTTCAAAAAAATCTTTTTCTGCCGGTTAAGTTGTTGAGGGCTGATTTGTTGTCCTGTGATAAAAAGCCTTCTGTTTCGATCCCCAAAACTTTCAGGGGAGCATTTGGAACCGTTTGGCACCATTTTTGAGTGAATTGGAGAAAGTCAGACTTTTGATGAAATTGTGACCCCGGGGCTTAGGAATTTTTTCAAAAAAATATTTTTCTGCCGTTTAAGTTGTCGAGGGCTGATTTCTTGTCCTGTGATAAAAAGCCTTCTGTTTCGATCCCAAATCTTTCAGGGGAGCAATTGGCTTCGTTTGGCACCATTTTTGAGTGAATTGCCAAAAGTCAGATTTTTTATGAAATTGTGACCCTTCTGTTTCGACCGCCAAACCTTTTAGGGGAACATTTGCCACGCTTTTGCACCATTTTTGAGTGAATTGGAGAACGTCAGATTTTTGATGAAATTGTGACCCCGGGGCTTAGGATTTTTTTCAAAAAAATATTTTTCTGCCGTTTAAGTTGTCGAGGGCTGATTTCTTGTCCTGTGATAAAAAGCCTTCTGTTTCTATTCCAAATCTTTCAGGGGAGCATTTGGCATCGTTTGGCACCATTTTTGAGTGAATTGCCAAAAGTCAGATTTTTTATGAAATTGTGACCCCGGGGCTTAGGGATTTTTTCAAAAAAATCTTTCATCTTCGGTTAAGTTGTTGAGGGCTGATTTCTTGTCCTGTGATAAAAAGCCTTCTGTTTCGACCCCCAAATCTCTCAAGAGAGCATTTGCAAACGTTTGGCACCATTTTTGCGTGAATTGCCAAAAGTCAGATTTTTGATGAAATTGTGACCCCGGGCTAAGGGATTTTTTCAAAAAAATCTTTTTCTGCCGGTTAAGTTTTCGAGGGCTGATTTCTTGTCCTGTGATAAAAAGCCTTCTGTTTCAACCGCCAAACCTTTTATGGGTACATTTGCCACCGTTTTGAACCATTTTTGAGTGAATTGCCGAAAGTCAGATTTCTGATGAAATTGTGAACCCGGGGCTTAGGGATTTTTTCAAAAAAATATTTTTCTGCCGGTTAAGTTGTTGAGGGCTGATTTCTTGTCCGGTGATAAAAAGCCTTCTGTTTCGACCCCCAAACCTTTCAGGGGAGCATTTGGAACCGTTTGGCACCATTTTTGAGTGAATTGGAGAACCTCAGGTTTTTTATGAAATTGTGACCCGGGGGCTTAGTGATTTTTTCAAAAAAAATATTTCTGCCGGTTAAGTTTTCGAGGGCTAATTTCTTGTCCTGTGATAAAAAGCCTACTGTATTGACCGCCAAACCTTTCAGGGGAGCATTTGCAACCGTTTGGCACCATTTTTGAGTGAATTGGAAAACGTCAGATTTTTGATGAAATTTTGACCCGGGGGCTTAGGGATTTTTTCCAAAAAATCTTTTTCTGCTGGTTAAGTTGTCGAAGGCTAATTTCTTGTCCTGTGATAAAAAGCCTTCTGTTTCGACCGCCAAACCTTTTAGGGGAGCATTTTCAACCGTTTGGCACCAGTTTTGGGTGAATTGCCAAAAGTCAGATTTTTTATGAAATTGTGACCCCGGGGCTTAGGGATTTTTTCAAAAAAATCTTTTTATGCCGGTAAAGTTGTTGAAGGCAGATTTCTTTTTCCTTGATAAAAAGCCTTCTATTTTGAACGGCAAACATTTCAGGGGAGCATTTTCAACCGTTTGGCACCATTTTTGAGTGAATTGGAGAACCTCAGGTTTTTTATGAAATGGTGATCCCGGGGCTTAGGGATTTTTTCAAAAAAATCTTTCATCTCCGGTTAAGTTGTCGAGGGCTGATTTCTTGTCCTGTGATAAAAAGCCTTCTGTTTCGACCCCCAAATCTCTCAAGGGAGCATTTGCAAACATCTGGAACCATTTTTGCGTGAATTGCCAAAAGTCAGATTTTTGATGAAATTGTGACCCCGGGCTAAGGGATTTTTTCAAAAAAATCTTTTTCTGCCGGTTAAGTTTTCGAGGGCTGATTTCTTGTCGTGTGATAAAAAGCCTTCTGTTTCAACCGCCAAACCTTTTATGGGTACATTTGCCACCGTTTTGAACCATTTTTGAGTGAATTGCCGAAAGTCAGATTTCTGATGAAATTGTGACGCGGGGGCTTAGTGATTTTTTCAAAAAAAATATTTCTGCCGGTTAAGTTGTCGAGGGCTGATTTCTTGTCCTGTGATAAAAAGTCTTCTGTTTCGATCCCCAAACCTTTCAGGGGAGCATTTGGAACCGTTTGGCACCATTTTTGAGTGAATTGGAGAACCTCAGGTTTTTTATGAAATTTTGACCCGGGGGCTTAGGGATTTTTTCAAAAAAATCTTTTTCTGCCGGTTAAGTTGTCGAAGGCTAATTTCTTGTCCTGTGATAAAAAGCCTTCTGTTTCGACCGCCAAACCTTTTAGGGGAACATTTGCCACTCTTTTGCACCATTTTTGAGTGAATTGGAGAACGTCAGATTTTTGATGAAATTGTGACACCGGGGCTTAGGAATTTTTTCAAAAAAATATTTTTCTGCCGTTTAAGTTGTCGAGGGCTGATTTCTTGTCCTGTGATAAAAAGCCTTCTGTTTCGATCCCAAATCTTTCAGGGGAGCATTTGGCATCGCTTGGCACCATTTTTGAGTGAATTGCCAAAAGTCAGATTTTTTATGAAATTGTGACCCCGGGGCTTAGGGATTTTTTCAAAAAAATCTTTTTATGCCGGTTTAGTTGTTGAAGGCTGATTTCTTTTTCCTTGATAAAAAGCCTTCTATTTTGAACGGCAAACCTTTCAGGGGAGCATTTTCAACCGTTTGGCACCATTTTTGAGTGAATTGCCAAAAGTCAAATTTTTGATGAAATTGTGACCCCGGGGCTTAGGGATTTTTTCAAAAAAATCTTTCATCTCCGGTTAAGTTGTCGAGGGCTGATTTCTTGTCCTGTGATAAAAAGCCTTCTGTTTCGACCCCGAAATCTTTCAGGGGAGCATTTGGAACCGTTTGGCACCATTTTTGAGTGAATTGCTGAAAGTCAGATTTTTGATGAAATTGTGACCCCGGGGCTTAGGGATTTTTTCAAAAAAATCTTTTTATGCCGGTTAAGTTGTTGAGGGCTGATTTCTTGTCCTGTGATAAAAAGCCTTCTGTTTCAACCCCCAAACCTTTCAGGGGAGCATTTGGAACCGTTTGGCACCATTTTTGAGTGAATTGGAGAACCTCAGGTTTTTTACGAAATTGTGACCTGGGGGCTTAGTGATTTTTTCAAAAAAAATATTTCTGCCGGTTAAGTTGTCGAGGGCTGATTTCTTGTCCTGTGATAAAAAGCCTACTGTATTGACCGCCAAACCTTTCAGGGGAGCATTTGAAACCGTTTGGCACCATTTTTGAGTGAATTGGAAAACGTCAGATTTTTGATGAAATTGTGACCCCGGGGCTTAGGGATTTTTTCAAAAAAATCTTTTTCTGCCGGTTAAGTTGTCGAGGGCTGATTTCTTGTGCTGTGATAAAAAGCCTTCTGTTTCGACCGCGAAACCTCTTAGGGGAGCATTTGCAGACGTTTGGCACCATTTTTGAGTGAATTGGAGAACTTCAGGTTTTTTATGAAATTGTGACCCCGGGCTTAGGGGTTTTTTCAAAAAAATCTTTTTCTGCCGGTTAAGTTGTCGAGGGCTGATTTCTAGTCCTGTTATAAAAAGCCTTCTGTTTCAACCGCCAAACCTTTTATGGGTACATTTGCCACCGTTTTGAACCATTTTTGAGTGAATTGCTGAAAGTCAGATTTCTGATGAAATTGTGACGCGGGGGTTTACGGATTTTTTCAAAAAAATCCTTTTCTGCCGGTTAAGTTGTCGAGGGCTGATTTCTTGTCCTGTGATAAAAAGCCTACTGTATTGACCCCTAAACCTTTCAGGGCAGCATTTGCAAGCGTTTGGCACCATTTTTGAGTGAATTGGAAAACGTCAGATTTTTGATGAAATTGTGACCCCGGGGCTTAGGGATTTTTTCAAAAAAATATTTTTTCTGCCGGTTAAGTTGTTGAGGGCTGATTTCTTGTCCTGTGATAAAAAACCTACTGTATTGACCGCCAAACCTTTCAGGGGAGCATTTGCAACCGTTTGGCACCATTTTTGAGTGAATTGGAAAACGTCAGATTTTTGATGAAATTGTGACCCCAGGGCTTCGGGATTTTTTCAAAAAAATCTTTTTCTGCCGGTTAAGTTGTCGAGGGCTGATTTCTTGTCCTGTGATAAAAAGCCTTCTGTTTCGACCCCCAAATCTCTCAAGGGAGCATTTGCAAACATCTGGAACGATTTTTGCGTGAATTGCCAAAAGTCAGATTTTTGATGAAATTGTGACCCCGGGCTTAGGGATTTTTTCAAAAAAATCTTTTTCTGCCGGTTAAGTTGTCGAGGGCTGATTTCTTGTCCTGTGATAAAAAGCCTTCTGTTTCGACCCCCAAACCTTTCAGGGGAGCATTTGGAACCGTTTGGCACCATTTTTGAGTGAATTGCCGAAAGTCAGATTTTTGATGTAATGGTGATCCCGGGGCTTAGGGATTTTTTCAAAAAAATCTTTCATCTCCAGTTAAGTTGTCGAGGGCTGATTTCTTGTCCTGTGATAAAAAGCCTTCTGATACAACCGCCAAACCTTTTTTGGGTACATTTGCCACCGTTTTGAACCATTTTTGCGTGAATTGCCGAAAGTCAGATTTCTGATGAAATTGTGACCCCGGGTCTTAGGGATTTGTTCAAAAAAATCTTTTTCTGCCGGTTAAGTTGTCGAGGGCTGATTTCTTGTCCTGTGATAAAAAGCCTTCTGTTTCGATCCCCAAACCTTTCAGGGGAGCATTTGGAACCGTTTGGCACCATTTTTGAGTGAATTGGAGAACCTCAGGTTTTTTATGAAATTGTGACCCAGGGGCTTAGTGATTTTTTCAAAAAAAATATTTCTGCCTGTTAAGTTTTTGAGGGCTGATTTCCTGTCCTGTGATAAAAAGCCTACTGTATTGACCGCTAAACGTTTCAGGGGAGCATTTGCATCCGTTTGGCACCATTTTTGAGTGAATTGGAAAACGTCAGATTTTTGATGAAATTGTGACCCTGGGCTTAGGGATTTTTTCAAAAAAATCTTTTTCTGCCGGTTAAGTTGTCGAGGGCTGATTTCTTGTCCTGTGATAAAAAGCCTTCTGTTTCGACCCCCAAACCTTTCAGGGGAGCATTTGGAACCGTTTGGCACCATTTTTGAGTGAATTGGAGAACCTCAGGTTTTTTATGAAATTGTGACCCCGGGGCTTAGGGACTTTTTCAAAAAAATCTTTTTCGGCAGGTTAAGTTGTCGAGGGCTGATTTCTTGTCCTGTGATAAAAAGCCTTCTTTTTCGACCCCCAAACCTTTCAGGGGAGCATTTGCAGACGTTTCGCACCATTTTTGAGTGAATTGCTGAAAGTCAGATTTTTGATGAAATTGTGACCTCAGGCGTTAGGGATTTTTTTTGAAAAAAAAACTTTTGCTGCCGGTTAAGTTTTCGAAGGCTGATTCCTTGTGCTGTGATAAAAAGGCTTCTGTTTCGACCGCCAAACCTCTCGGGGGAGCATTTGGAAACGTTTGGCACCATTTTTGAGTTAATTGCCGAATGTCAGATTTTTTATGAAATGGTGATCCTGGGGCTTAGGGATTTTTTCAAAAAAGTTGTCGAGGGCTGATTTCTTGTCCTGTGATAAAAAGCCTTCTTTTCAACCGCCAAACCTTTTATGGGTACAATTGCCACCGTTTTGAACCATTTTTGAGTGAATTGCCAAAAGTCAGATTTCTGATGAAATTGTGACCCCGGGGCTTAGGGATTTTTTCAAAAAAATCTTTTTCTGCTGGTTAAGTTGTCGAGGGCTGATTTCTTGTCCTGTGATAAAAAGCCTTCTTTTTCGACCCACAAACCTTTAAGGGGAGCATTTGCAACCATTTGGCACCATTTTTGAGTGAATTGCCAAAAGTCAGATTTTTGATGAAATTGTCACCCGGGGGCTTAGTGATTTTTTTTAAAAAAAAATTCTGCCGGTTAAGTTTTTGAGGGCTGATTTCTTGTCCTGTGATAAAAAGCCTATTGTATTGACCGCCAAACCTCTCAGGGGAGCATTTGGAACCGTTTGGCACCATTTTTGAGTGAATTGGAAAACGTCAGATTTTTGATGAAATTGTGACCCCGGGGCTTAGGGACTTTTTCAAAAAAATCTTTATCGGCAGGTTAAGTTGTCGAGGGCTGATTTCTTGTCCTGTGATAAAAAGCCTTCTGTTTCGACCCCCAAATCTCTCAAGGGAGCATTTGCAAACATCTGGAACCAGTTTTGCGTGAATTGCCAAAAGTCAGATTTTTGATGAAATTGTGACCCCGGGCTTAGGGATTTTTTCAAAAAAATATTTTTCTGCCGGTTAAGTTGTCGAGGGCTGATTTCTTGTCCTGTGATAAAAAGCCTTCTGTTTCGACCCCCAAACCTTTCAGGGGAGCATTTGCAACCATTTGGCACCATTTTTGAGTGAATTGCTGAAACTCAGATTTTTGATGAAATTGTGACCCCGGGGCTTAGGGATTTTTTTTGAAAAAAAAAACTTTTTCTGCCGGTTAAGTTTTCGAAGGCTGATTCCTTGTGCTGTGAGAAAAAGGCTTCTGTTTCGACCCCCAAACCTCTCAGGGGAGCATTTGGAACCGTTTGGCACCATTTTTGAGTGAATAGGAGAACCTCAGGTTTTTTATGAGATTGTGACCCCGGGTCTTAGGGACTTTTTCAAAAAAATCTTTTTCGGCAGGTTAAGTTTTCGAGGGCTGATTTCTTGTCGTGTAAGAAAAAGCCTTCTGTTTCGACCCCAAACCTTTCAGGGGAGCATTTGCAAACGTTTGGCACCATTTTTGAGTGAATTGCCGAAAGTCAGATTTTTGATGATATTGTGACCCCGGGCTTAGGGATTTTTTCAAAAAAAAATTTCTTCCGGTTAAGTTTTTGAGGGCTGATTTCTTGTCCTGTGATAAAAAGCCTTCTGTTTCGACCCCCAAACCTTTCAGGGGAGCATTTGCAACCGTTTGGCACCATTTTTGAGTGAATTGGAAAACCTCAGGTTTTTTATGAAATGGTGACCCCGGGGCTTAGGGATTTTTTCAAAAAAATCTTTTTTTGCCGGTTAAGTTGTTGAGGGCTGATTTCTTGTCCTGTGATAAAAAGCCTTCTGTTTCAACCGCCAAACCTTTTATGGGTACATTTGCCACCGTTTTGAACCATTTTTGAGTGAATTGCCAAAAGTCAGATTTTTGATGAAATTGTGACCCCGGGCTTAGGGATTTTTTCAAAAAAATATTTTTCTGCCGGTTAAGTTGTCGAGGGCTGATTTCTTGTCCTGTGATAAAAAGCCTTCTGTTTCGACCCCCAAATCTCTCAAGGGAGCATTTGCAAACATCTGGAACCATTTTTGCGTGAATTGCCAAAAGTCAGATTTTTGATGAAATTTTTTCAAAAAAAATATTTCTGCCGGTTCAGTTTTTGAGGGCTGATTTCGTGTCCTGTGATAAAAAGTCTTCTGTTTCGATCCCCAAACCTTTCAGGGGAGCATTTGGAACCGTTTGGCACCATTTTTGAGTGAATTGCAGAACCTCAGGTTTTTTATGAAATTTTGCTTAGGGATTTTTTCAAAAAAATCTTTTTCTGCCGGTTAAGTTGTCGAAGGCTGATTTCTTTTTCCTTGATAAAAAGCCTTCTATTTTGAACGGCAAACCTTTCAGGGGAGCATTTTCAACCGTTTGGCACCATTTTTGAGTGAATTGCCAAAAGTCAGATTCTTGATGAAATTGTGACCCCGGGGCTTAGGGATTTTTTCAAAAACATCTTTTTCTGCCGGTTAAGTTGTCGAGGGCTGATATCTTTTCCTGTGATAAAAAGGCTTCTGTTTCGACCGACAAACCTTTCAGGGGAGCATTTGGAACCGTTTGGCACCATTTTTGAGTGAATTTCTGTAAGTCAGATTTTTGATGCAATTGTGATCCTGGGGCTTAGGGATTTTTTCAAAAAAATATTTTTCTGCCGGTTAAGTTGTTGAGGGCTGATTTCTTGTCCTGTGATAAAAAGCCTTCTGTATTGGCCTCCAACCCTTTCAGTGGAGCATTTTCAACTGTTTGGCACCATTTTTGAGTGAATTGCCGAAAGTAAGATTTTTTATGAAATTGTGACCCCGGGCCTTAGGCATTTTTTCAAAAAAATATTTTTCCGCCGGTTAAGTTGTCGAGGGGTGATTTCTTGTCCTGTGATAAAAAAAAAAAACCTTCTTTTTCCACCACCAAACCTTTCAGGGAGCATTTGCGACCATTTGGCACCATTTTTGAGTGAATTGGAGAACGTCAGATTTTTCCTGAAATTCTGACCCCGGCGCTTAGGGATTTTTTTTAAAAAAAATCTTTTTCCGCCGGTAAAGTTGTCGAGGGCTGATTTACTGTCCTGTGATAAAATGGCTTCTGTTAAGTCCTCCAAACCTCTCAGGGGAGCACTCTCAACGGTTTGGGAGATTTTTTGAGTGAATTGCCAGCAGCCAGATTTTTGGCCGCCAAACAATGTTCCTTCTTTTTCTTTACTTTTCCAACATTTATTACTTCTGTTTTCCATTTTTGCTTATTTCACTGGTGTGATATACCATCTATATATCATTTTCATCAAATTTTCTTACAAAGCATTACATGCTGTAAATTTTAATCCCTTTTTCCTTAGTTTTTCCCAATCTTCTTACTGTATATTATACCCGAAATCTTTGGTCTAGTGTATCATAACCGACTTAACTTCTTAATCTTCCAACTGCCATTCCAACAGTGATTTATATATTTTAGACAATATTTTACAATCATTTTCTAATAGTTCTATTTCAAATTTTGATTTTTTTATCATCAATTCCATTTTCTTTTAAAACTTCTTTAAACATTTTATTGATTTGGGAATAGTGCAGCCAGTCATTCACATATTCTTTAACTTCTTCATACGGTTTCATTTTCCATTTACTTCCTTCTTTTTGTACCAATTTCTCATATGTGACCCAATTTTTATTCATATTTACCAGGTCTCCCGGTGTGATGACAGAGTGTGTGAGGATGGAAGGCCACGCTCTATGTTTGCACTCTCAGAGACAGGGCTGTGGGTCAAAATATTAAAGAGAGTCCTGCATCGCACCTTAAAAATTAGCAGCGGTATCTAAACTCAAGATCTGCCAGAGTTTGGATTCAGCAGATCTTGGGCTTTCCTGAACGGGACAGGGATGAACCGGGCTGGCAGCAGTGTAAGTCTCAGAAAACTGTCTGTGGACAAACATCAGCTCCCTTGGCCTGAAAGTGAGATGAGCGCTACGCCCCACAGCCGCCTTTGACTGGACCTAGCCATCCAGGGGTCCTTTACCTTTACCTACAATACTACGCGGGTGGTGCTGTGGTCTAAACCACTGAACCTAGGACTTGCCGATCGGAAGGTCGGTGGTTCAAATCCCCATGACGGGGTGAGCTCCCATTGCTCGGTCCCTGCTCCTGCCCACCTAGCAGTTTGAAAGCACGTCAAAGTGCAAGTAGATAAATAGGTACCACTCTGGTGGGAAGGTAAAACAGCGTTTCTGTGCGCTGCTCTAGCTTCGCCAGAAGTGGCTTAGTCATGCTAGCCACATGACCCAGAAAAGCTGTCTGTGGAAAAATGCTGGCTCCCTTGGCCAGTAAAGCGAGATGAGCGCTGCAACCCCAGAATTGTTCGCAACTGGACTTAACTGTCAGGGGTCCTTTACCTTTACCTTTTATAATACTACAAAAGCAGCAGCTAAGTTCCCAGAGAGAAATACATCATCATGCCACTGGATGGCAATATTTAGGTAGTAATTCTGTTCAGAATGTAAGCTGCATATTACAGTGCAGGAAAACAAAATGCTACGGTTATCAGTAGAGTATAACTGTCCATATTTATGTGTGTGATTAAATGCAAATTGTGTTAATAAAGGTATAAAATCATGAACTGGAGAACAGCAAATAAACGGAAATGATTTAATACATCTTCAGATGAGAAAAACTATGCTATGTGTGTAAAATTCTCTCCCTCCCTCCCTCCCTCCCTCCCTCCCCTCTGTCTGCCTCCCTCCCGCCCTCTCTCTCTGTAAGTGTGTGCATGCATGCATCATCTTCCCAGAGAAGTGAGGAGATCTACTGTCTTCAAGAATATGGCTCTATGTTCCACCAGTGTGTTCAGATGTGTTCCATCTGAAATAGTTAAGAAGCTCTTCTCAGTGTTTATGCTCCAGGCTGTGGAATATTTTGCCCAGTATAACTCTTTTTTGGCCTTGCAGTAAATGTTGGATTTATTTCTGTTCTAGCAAGCTTTTGACCTACCAGCTTGACTGTTTCTCTTCTACGTTCTTTTATTTTCTTATGGTTTCGAGTTTTAAGTGGCTGCGGTTTTTATATTCTCTTTTTGTAACTTTTGGTCTGGGATTCTATTGCTTTTTTGGTTGGACGTTGATTATGGAAACACACAACACAATGGAATACAGGGAGATAAAGAAACACAGCTCACACAACTCTGCATGTGTTAATATAGAACTTCTCAAAGGCAAAATGTAAAAATATGACATTTGTATTCCCCCAAATGTCTGTTTCTTTGAACATAGGCTTTGCATCATGTAGGCAATACCAAAAGCATGTTCAAGTGCAATATGGAATGTCTCAAAACCAAAGTTCCACCCCAATGTCCATTCAGTCAATGAAGGGGGGGGAATTCTCTACAAGTATAATTGTTGCTAAAGGATAATCCACAGACCAGGAAAAAATCATCTCCACATCCCTGGGAGTGTTGTAACATTGATCTCAACCACTCAATTGCTCTCAGTGACCCAGCCATGTGAAAATCCTTAGTGGGACTCTGACATCGAGACCACCAGATGCAAATCTCGGTTTTCAATGTTTTTCTCTGGTTGTCCCGCAATGGAATGATAAGATGGCAAAACATACAATTCAGCTCCATAAACTTGAAAAGGCCCTCTGCTCATCTTTTCAAGTTTCTCTAAACGAAAAAGCCCTAAATGTAGCATTTCCTTATATGGAAGTTGCGACGTATGTGGAAATAAAATGAAACTGCTCCATCTACTCATTCTTGTGTTCCTTGTGTAAAGTGTGAGATAGAATTGGGATGGAAAGCAATAGTTTTCCCATCATTGAACATGGAGGATGGGGGAGCAGACAGATTTGATCCTGTAGTATGGGAACTGTTGGCTTTTCAGATGTTGGCCATGCTTGTTTTGCCTCCAGCAACATCTGGAGGGTCAAAGGTTCCTTGCACCTGATGCAGGTTTAAGTATATACACACATATATGTTGTGGTTTGAACTTTCTGTATGTTTTAAAGATGGTTGTAATTTTTTTAGTGATAATTTGATTGTTGTTTTTCATAGAATCTCCTTTCTTGTAACTTGAAGCCATTGGTTTGAGTCCTACCCTCCAGAGCAGGAGAAAAGAAGAATGTTACAGCCCTTAAGATATTTGAAGATGGCTATCATATCTGCTCTCAGTTTCCTATTTTCCAGGCTTTTGTAAACCACTTCGAGGTTTTTTCTTACTATCAAGTGGTACATAAATTTTATGAAATAAAATGAATGAATGAATGAATAACACACACACACACAAAGTAGGGCTGGGAGATACATGGTTTTCAACATCACGGTATATAACCAGCTAAACATCGTGCTATACTGATATATCACAATGTCTGAAATAAGGATGGAGCTAGGAATCGGGACGCAGGTGGCGCTGTGGGTTAAAGCCTCAGCGCCTAGGACTTGCCGATCGAAAGGTTGGCGGTTCGAATCCCTGCGGCGGGGTGCGCTCCCGCTGCTCGGTCCCAGCGCCTGCCAACCTAGCAGTTCGAAAGCACCTCCGGGTGCAAGTAGATAAATAGGGACCGCTTACCAGCGGGAAGGTAAACGGCGTTTCCGTGTGCGACTCTGGCTTGCCAGAGCAGCGATGTCACGCTGGCCACGTGACCCGGAAGTGTCTCCAGACAGCGCTGGCCCCTGGCCTCTTAAGTGAGATGGGCGCACAACCCCAGAGTCTGTCAAGACTGGCCCGTACGGGCAGGGGTACCTTTACCTTTACCTATGTATAGGAATTGGCTGGCTTCACGGTTTCCCCCACATTGTGATTTTTGCACAACATGGACACACACACACACACACCATGTCAGGTCAAAAATTATGAAACTGATAGTATGATATATATGAAACAATATATCGCTATATTGCCCAGCCCTAACACACAGAGTACCTAACACATTGTGAAAAGGTTCTTAAAATGGCCAAAAGACCATGGAAAAATAAACGAAGGGAACCTCCAAACTACATAGAAATCATTAGTAGTTTTCAAGGGCATTACTGGTGTAACGAAGAGTGAAGGGACATCAAAGAAGATCATTAAAGTTTCAGAAGAAACAGAAGTCTGTGAGAAAACAAAAATGTTACATTAGTTGGAGGTGGAGCAGCAGCAAAGACTGCCAATAAGCCTGGAGTTCAGTGTGAGGAGTTCAACCAAGAATGCTAATGTACACAAGTAGTACAAAGACTACAGGGACTCTCTCTTGTGGAATAAGAAATGCGTGGAGAAATCTAGCCTATGAGAAATGGAAGAGAAGAAGACAACAGCTGCAGCCAAGTTCAGAGTTATAGTTTCTTGGTAAAATACTATGCGAGCCATGATTGGGGTGGCTTAGACACCTATAGGTCACTGGATTGGCTAGCTGACTGGGTAAAGAAAGCAGAAAGGACACAAGTACAATGATAAAGGAAATCCCCACTGAGGATGATTTTATTACCTCCTTGTCTTGTAGCTCTATTTTCCAGAGAAACTGTTTGTGCTTCAAGCCCAAAAACCCATCCCAAATGGAAATAAAGACACAGTGGAGACAGAATTTAGTTTAAATGTTAACGGGCAAATTTTGGTCACAGCTTTATTAAGATACACAAATGTGACTGGTATTGGCTTAGGCATTGGTATCAAACTATATCTGGCTCCTGCCCCACCCTGCAGGAAGCCTGGAAAGGTAAACAACCAGCAGGGGGATCTCCGTCAGCGTATATTGACTGGTGCTCACCCCTGGGGTTCCCAGGGGCCCTTGCATGGCCCTAGCCCCTCTCTGGGCTTCAGACGAGATCCAGACCCCCAGATTCCTTTAATGGAATGCCCTATTCAATGGAGGGGCAGGTGATGGCTGCACCTCCCCTCCCCACATTCCCCTAAACCAATGCCTAACCGCCAAACCATACAAAGTTGTGACGATTGCCAAGAGGTAGGCAAAAACCAAGTGGCCAGAGCCAATCTGCCGCATTGGAAAGAATGCCGACCTGGCCCCCATTCCAAACCGAAGTCCAAAGCAAGGCCAAACATGACCTAATTAACGGATGGGTGGGCGGGTGTTTGGCAGTGCGAAGCAAAAGGAGGTCCCTACGTCGCGCTGGCAAATAGATACCCCCAACCTTGCCACACTGCTGATTGGCTAAAGGCCATTGGCATAACTGTGGCACCACTGGCTTGGAGTGGGGCAAGCCCCGCCCACAAGCCGGTTAGGGAAGGGTTTCAGGGCCGAGCACAAAGCCACTTCCAACCTTGGGAGGAGGTGGTGTTGAGGGCTTCACGCCCCCAACACATGCACGGAGGCTGGCTTCCAGCCCCCGCGCGATCAGGGGAATCCTCGGGCCGTGTCATCCCCTGAGGCAGCCAATCGGCTGGCTCGAGGTGTGTGGCTTGCCTCATTGCCCCGGGATCTCCCTCTTTGGTTCTGCTCAGCTGTTGAGGTTTTCCCACCTGCCCGCCCTTTAAGGTTCCCCTTCTGACCTTCCTATGGACCTCGGTTGGTCGCCGTTAAGGGGCCTGGTAGGAATTTTTTCCACTTGGCAAATTGGCACCGGCCATTTGGTTTTTTGCCTACCTTGTAGCAAATCGTCACAATTCCTTTGGTTTTGGCAGTTAGGCATTGGTAGGGGTATTGTTATGTAAATGTGTTGGGGGGGGGAACGCCATCATCTCCCACAAATATTGAAGGGTAGTCTGGTAAAGGATTCTGAGGGGCGTGGCCACGCCCGAAGCCAATGGAGGCCAGGACCTAAAGCACGCCCCCGAGCGGTGACCCCGGGGGAGTCCCTAGTTGATGTGCATCAGCAGGACTCCCTCTACTGGCGGTTAACCCTTCCCAGTCTTCAAGCAAACAGGCTAAACCCGGATAGTCGGATATGACCAATGCCTAAGCCAATACCACTCTTTACCTGTAACCAATAAAGTTGTGGCTAATTTTAGCCCATTAACCTAAAATAATGGCGTCATGTGTCTTTATTTCTACTGGTGGGAGGCGGGAACTCGCCATGCAACATGGACCCTCTGTTAGGAGGATCCAACTTATCCAAAGGATAAGCAAAACAGTTTTCCACACCATCTTGGAGTAACTCTGAAATAGTCTGGAAGATGGTTCTGATCATTTTTAGAGGCATCCTTAGGAGACAGTGGATCAGGTTCAATGGTGGGTGGTATTGCCAAAGTCTTTTTCTCAGATGTTTGCTCCTTTTTCTTTTTTCCCTTTTGTAAATTTGCCAAGCGTGTAAAGCTGAATGTGCATGTAAGATGTGGGCTTACCATATATAGTAAAAAGGCAGCTGCCCAAAATGGATCTTTACTCACCTTGAACTGGTGTAAACCATCAGTAAGGATTCTCCTACACAGGCTGTCTTTCAGCTCAGAAGGGTGAGCTTTATATGCAAGTCCAGAACAAATAATATATTAGGACATTTGCAGGTGGTAAGTTTCATCTGGTCATCTAGCCTTGTGCTCTACTTCTGTTCTTTAAACATCCGCAAGCCGTCATCCCAATACTGATCATGGATGTAAAATTGATCAGTTGGTTAGAATGGTAACACCAAGGTAGCAGGTTTGTTCCCGATACGGGACAGCTGCATATTTCTGCATTGCAGGTGGTTGGACTAGATGATCCTCAGGGTCCCTTCCAACTCTATAATTCTATGATTCTAAGTTGTTGACTTCCTAACAAGCAGAAGCAGTGGCATAGCATGGGTTGCCGGCTCTCAGGGCCACGGGGAGGGCTACGTATGTGCATTCAACTGCCTAATAGCATCTACATCACCGGCTCACCTGCACCGGTTCACCTGCACTGGGCGTCGAGCCAAGGGGACGCTGCAACAATGACTTAGAACAAAAGGTGACAGGTTGGTGGTGGTGGGGGGGTGGCTGCCAAATTTTAGCGTCTCACTGGGTGCTGCTGAAATTTGAAAGCCTGAAGCCTGTCACTGATGGTATGCAGCCTCAGTGGGGCCTAGACTTGATGTGAAACATCTCCCAGAACAACAGCCACTTGGAGGCAGCTGCTTCTACAAGGAGGTAGGGTGCCTGATGCTAAATTTTGTGCCTCTCCCTATCTCAGCTAGCTGCCTCCCTCCCACTCACCTCCTTTTGCTCCCGCCTTGAGTAGGCCCACATAGCTTAGCTTAGTTGGTAGAGCATGAAACTCTTAATCTCAGGGTCATGGGTTTGAACCCCATGTTTGGTGAAAGATTCCTGCAGTGCAGGGAATTGGACTAAATAACCCAGATCTTCCAAATTCCTTTTTTCTAGGGACAGCCCAGATTTACAGAAGCCGTCTCGGTTTCTGATTTGATCCCAGAATGTCCTGCTTTTCCTTAGGACGTCCCTATTTTCATTGGAGAATTGTTGGAGGGTATGGTAAGATGCGGAGCAGGAACTGGCAAGCCACTTCAGTATCCCTGCCAAGAAAAGTCCATGGACTAAGACAACAGGAATATAAAAATTATGACGCTGGAAGATGAGCCCCTCAGGTCAGAAGGCATCCAACATGCTACTGAGGAAGAGCGGAGGACAAGTACAAGTAGATTCAGAGCTGATGAAGCAGCTGGGCCAAAGCTGAAAGACAGGAGTGCCTGGCGTGCTCTGGTCCATGGGGTCACGAAGAGTCGGACACGACTAAACGACTAAACAACAAAAACAACAACATGGTAAGATGTCCCTATTTTCTTCGGAGGTTATGGAGTTATGTGACCCCTGAGCCAAGGAGATAAGCAACTGCCAACAAGACATTTGAAGGCCGACCTGTATATAATTTTTTTAAAAAAATTGGCGCCAGGGCCATGCCTGCTGCATGGCACCCACGGCCTTGGGCACCCACAGTCTTGGGGCCAAGTTGGCACTCCTCTTGGGGTCCCTTTGAACTCTGCAATTCTATGGTTGAGTAAATAAATAGTAAATAAAGTTGCACTGAAGAACTTCACAGTTTGTATGACCTTCTATGCCTGCGAGCATATACAAAGTGACCTTCTGTATTTGCATGGTGGATCGTCTTACTGCCAGTGCTTTCCTACGTATGGAAGTGGGATTGTACAACGTTTGGTGGTTCAGTCGTCCCCGTTGTTGTATAATTGCATGCTGCTCATTAACCTGAGCTTGCCAAGGCTGTTAAGAAGATGCGTTTTGATGGGAAACAAACACAAATCCATAATGGGAAGAATCAGATCTGTGCGTTATCTGATTTCTGCTGGAGTGCAAATAATTTCCTTTTTTTATATTTAATCAGCTCCAGGCGCAGTAGCGAAGAAGAAGAAGAAGAAAGAGGGTGGCGTCTCAGCTTCTCTCCTGAAGGGAGGGGGCAATCTTAACAAGGGTCTGCCTTCAAAGAGATTTCTTCAGTCCAGAGGGATTCTCTTCCTGGGGGGGTTTGCACTGGAGGGCCTTTTGAAGATTTTTGGATTTCTGACTTAACAGGTGGTCTTAATTCTTACTAGTTTCTCCACTGAGCTGCAGCAATACAACTCTCCAGGAAGCCTGCTTGCTTCGATTCCTGAAGGGGGGGCAGACCGCAGGGAACCCCTGCATTTTTCTTTCTTCGTATCAAGGTTTTGTAGGTGATCGGAACAGCTGCAGTACTTCACCGCCCAGCCAACTCGCGGAGAATAAATTTGCTGTGACTCTTTGTCAGCAAGCGCAGGCTTTGGGCACTTCTACATCTGCTGTGAAGGGACGCAGGTGGCGCTGTGGGGTAAAGCCTCAGCGCATAGGACTTGCCGATCAAAAGGTCGGCGGTTCGAATCCCTGCGGCGGGGTGCGCTCCCGCTGCTCGGTCCCAGCGCCTGCCAACGTAGCAGTTCGAAAGCACCTCTGGGTGCAAGTAGATAAATAGGGACCGCTTACCGGCGGGAAGGTAAACGGCGTTTCCGTGTGCGGCTCTGGCTCGCCAGAGCAGCGATGTCACGCTGGCCACGTGACCCGGAAGTGTCTCCGGACAGCGCTGGCCCCTGCCCTCTTAAGTGAGATGGGCGCACAACCCCAGAGTCTGTCAAGACTGGCCCGTACGGGCAGGGGTACCTTTACCTTTACCTTACATCTGCTGTGATGTAGTGGCACAATGGGTCAGTATGTTTGGGTGCTCACCAGAAGGTTGGTGGTTTGAGCCCACCCAGGGATTGCTGTGGGCAAGATTCCTGCATTGCAAGGGCGGTTGGACTGGATGACCCTCGGGGTCCCTTCCAATTTTACAATTCTATTATTTTAGTGGCTAAAAACAGAAGGAGCTGTGAGCAGCGTGGTTCAAATCTTGACTCTCCCCCAAACAAACCAGATGGCCCTGTGACGTGTCAGTATTCTCTAGTGCTGTGGCAAAAATGTCAAGTTTTCATTTTTTGGGAGGGGGAGCTGAAGTGGCAAAACAAGGTGGCCTGTGGAGATGCTGAGGGGAGGAATAAATAAACTGAACATTTGGGAGGTTGCCCAGTCCCAGGCGCACAGGAGGGAGGAGCTGGCCGGCCGCCTCAGTGTCTCGCTGGCTCGGTTGTCTCTGAACTCGCAGTGCAGAGCCACCCGCAGCACTCTGACCGATGGGAGGGCTCTTCCCTGGACTCAACTCTTGGACCCTGGACTCTCGGCCTGGTGCTCCTGAGAGCCTGGCGCCTGGGTGCCCCGCCCCCTTAGTGCCTATGGGTAAGACTGCCCTGGACAAATATGTTGGTTTCTCCCATTTTCTCATTTTTCCAGTCTTCAATTCTTCACATTTCTGCCTTAATTTGAGGTGGTTTTTTTTTTTTTTTTTAAAAAATTCTCATGAAAATTTGTCAGCATTTTTGTGCAAATTTCTCCTAGCATATACATTTTTTTGCATGCAATTTTGCAAAATAGACATATTTGCAAAGCATTTCCCTCTAGCATAATGCATTTTTCGTATGGCTTTTAACAAAACCAAACACCACATGTGCATCTATATGCACACCTTACTATAGCATATACATTTTGTAAAACTTTCCTTGGCATTGTAAAATTGGGATTACCGTGCATTTTGGAGAATAGATGCATGCAGGAATCAGTTTGCATGTAGTTTTGGGAAGTGTGGCTTTGATAAGTTTGCCTTAAAATGCTTTAAATGAATCAAATTTATCCCCTGTTCCTACTCTTGAGCCTGTGGTCTTGATCACTGTTTATGCTTCACTTCCTGACCCACTCGATTGCTTGCTAATGACCCAGTCTGAACCTTGATTCCAAACCAGAATAAGAGGCGTGGGATCAGGTAGCGCACTTCCGCTCCCAGGACTGTACTTGCACACAGGGAGAACACCTGAAACAGGCCTATAGATAAAGGGGAAAGAGAGGCTAAAACACCATTTAAGTCTTCTGTGCATGTATGCAACATTCTGTATAATTTAGGATGGGACAGATTGGGTAGGCAGCGCGGGGAGACAAACCCTACATCCTACCAGTGTATGAAACCTTTAGCGCAAAGAATCAGAGTTGAAAGGGACCCTGAGCAGGGCCATCATTAGCAGATGCGGTGACGGGGTGCAATTATCCGCCCAGCACCCCCAAATTACCATGGATAGTGTTGGGGTGGCCGTAGCTGCGCACTGCCAGCCATCCGGGGGAGTGCAACTCTCCCCCATGCCGCTGCGGGAGAGCGATCCCCGCAGAGGCTTGGGAGTGAAGTTGTGCCCACCAGCCATATGGTTGGCGGAGAGCAGCTTCCATCCTAATCCTCTGCAGGCATCGCTCTCCTCCCAAGGAGGCTTGGGAGGGAAATTGCATGCCCACCAGCCTTATGGTTGGCGGGGCGTGGCTGGCGGGTGTGCAGGAAAAGGGGAGGCCGCTGGCAAAGCTGCGCAGCTCCCCCACTTGCTGGGGTTCCCCTGAGAGGCTGGCGCCCTGGCACGACGCACCACTAAGCCCTATGGGGAAGACGACTCTGACCCTGAGGAACATCTGCAATGCAAGGATGTGCAGTTGTCCCATATGACAACCAGCCTGCAACCTTGGCATTATCAGCTCCATGCTCTAACCAACTGCTCTTTCTGCAGAGGTTGCTTCTGTTGATAGAGCCCCATGGAGAGATAAAGGGCTAAGAAGAAATTGTTATTTCTTTGGGGTGGGGGAGCAGGTGACAAATTATTCAGTTCTTTGCTCTCATCCACCCTTGCAGTGCTTTTACACACACACCCCTTTTAGGGCATAAGGATTGACCTGATTCTGGAGCAAAGGTGATGTTCTACTGCTACTTTGTCTGTTCCCTTGTTTTACAGAACCTAGCAAGGAAAGGCTCTGTGCCTTACTGGTTTTGAGTCACTAGATGGCACAATGGATCAAGCAATGGCCGAGGCATGTAAGTTGTGTGCATAGAAAAGCAATATATGAGTTTGGAGAACAGATACCAAGGGGCAGTGAGTGCGGCCAGTCATTCCCCCAAATATGCTATCAGACCTGCAAGCTGGTTTTTCTGCAGTTTCAGCAGCCACTGTGTTTGCATACCTTCTCCAGAAGCGGGATGTCTGGGGTGATAAGAAGAGCAGAGCATCAAATACATACTCCGCAAATCTTGGCCATTCCTAGATATCGGGTGGTTTGGTTAGAGTGGCTGAGATACTTGTCCATTACAGCAGCTTTCAGGGAGCTGTCTATTGAACTGTACTGGGAAACTTTTCAAGTAGCTTTGCTTTTGATGGATAAAAAAAAGGTAAAGGTACCCCTGCCCGTACGGGCCAGTCTTGACAGACTCTGGGGTTGTGCGCCCATCTCACTTAAGAGGCCAGGGGCCAGCGCTGTCCGGAGACACTTCCGGGTCACGTGGCCAGCGTGACATCGCTGCTCTGGCCAGAGCCAGAGCCAGAGCCAGAGCCAGAGCCGCACACGGAAACGCCGTTTACCTTCCCGCTGGTAAGCGGTCCCTATTTATCTACTTGCACCCGGAGGTGCTTTCGAACTGCTAGGTTGGCAGGCGCTGGGACCGAGCAGCGGGAGCGCACCCCGCCGCAGGGATTCGAACCGCCGACCTTTCGATCGGCAAGCCCTAGGCGCTGAGGCTTTAACCCACAGCGCCACCTGCGTCCCTCCCACCTATTTTGATGGATAGCTAGGTTCATTTCCAGGACAAGCAAAAGATGACATCAAATTGGCTATCATTGGCGTCTGCCAGTGGTGTTTGATTCAGCAACATTGTTGGGTTCCTAGAAGACCTGGGGCACAGGCCTATAACACAAAATGGCATATAAATTTGCATTTGCATAAGCAAATTTATACGTATAGATGTATAGATATTTTATTGCTTTAGAAAGAAGGGCAGGAGATCTGGGCCCTGAAGGAACATCTCCACCCCCGTCGTTCAGCCCGGACAGTGAGGTCCACCTCTGAGGACCTTCTGGCAGTTCCTTCACTGTGAAAAGTGAGGCTATAGGGAAGCAGGCAGAGGGCCTTCTCGGTAGTGGCACCCATCCTGTGGAACCCCCTCCTAGCAGATGTCAATCTTTAGAAGACATCAGTATAGGGAAGTTTTTAATGTTTAATGTTTTATTATGTTTTTGAATATACTGGAAGCTGCCCAGAGTGGCTGTGGCAACCCAGTCAGATAGGTGGGGTACAACTATTATTATTATTATTATTATTATTATTATTATTACCTAGGTGCCTTCAGACCGCCCTTTAAAAATTACCCTATGACACCTCTGTTCAGATTCAGAAAATGTAGTTTTGACTTGCAGAAGAAAAGACTAGCTCTAATTATGAGGAATATGGAACTACCATATTATTTTGCTCTATAAGACTCACTTTTCCCCTCCTAAAAAGTAAGGGGAAATGTGTGTGCGTCTTATGGAGCGAATGCAGGCTGCGCAGCTATCCCAGAAGCCAGAACAGCAAGAGGGATCGCTGCTCTCACTGCGCAGCGATCCCTCTTGCTGTTCTGGCTTCTGAGATTCAGAATATATTTTTTTTTCTTGTTTTCCTCCTCCAAAAACTAGGTGCGTCTTGTGGTCTGGTGAAAAATTCTAGGGTTACAGAGGTTCCTGAAATGGAGATTTTTTTATGTTCCTCCCCCCCCCCCCCAGTTCCTTATTTGAAATTACTTGCAGCTCAGATGTTAAGATGGCAAAAGAAAAAAGACTGACTGTCATCATATATTTGTAAAAAAAAAGAGGAAAAAAAGGAAATGGAATGATGTGGTCAGTAATACTGAACAGTTGGATATGAAGTTCAAATAAACCCACAAGGTTTATTCTTAGGTAACTGGGCTCCTTTGGGAGAGGAAGAGTAGAATATAAATTGAACAAATAAATACACACACACACACACACATATATAAACTACAGCAGCAGTGTAGGAAGCTTGAAGGCAACTTACTAATTGCTGATATTGAATAGCAAAAGATGCCTACTGTAGTTTATTGAAGAAATAAGCATTAGCAAATGGTGTTAATGAACAAACCAACATTTTAGATAGTTGCAGGATGAGTAAGGAAAGTTAGCAATGACATGTTTATTAAATATTTAATTGTAATTTGGAACATTTAAAAATGTACAGCAGATATGATAAACACTGTAAATATATAGGCTTGAAAGGATATTTAAAAGTTGGCTAACACCTGTACTATATTTAGTAAATCCTGTGTTCCTTTTTTGGGGGTATAAAAAGCAAACTATTCCAAACAGAAAATAATAAAAATGAAAAGAGAAAGAAGAAGAAGAAGAAGAAGTAGTTAGAAGAATGCAAGGAAAAAGGAAATAATAAAAGGATAGAGAGAGAAAAAAATAAAAAAGGAAAGAGATAGGTAAAAGCAAAGGAATAAGTACAGTATAATAACAGAGTAAAGCAAAAGAGAAGAGATATGAATAAAAGTGACTTCCAACTATCTGTCAGTTGTAACTGCACATTTGTAACAGTTGTAAATGGATATTGTCCTTTTATAGAAACACAGCAATGCGGAAAACCAGAGATCAACCAGCCCTAGTTGCAGGTTCGAACTCTGTAGGTGACAGCTGCATATTCCTGCAATGCAGGGGGTTGGACTAGATGATCCTCAGGTCCCTTCCAGCTCTACAATTCTATGATTTTATGATTCTGAGGCAACACACAGTGCTTTTTGCCTGGGCCCTTTTAGCACTGGAAGTTGAAGAAGTAAGAAGCATGAGTTTCATCGGGATCTGTTGATACTAACTTAGGCTACAGACAGTCCCAAAAAAGCCCCAAACCTTTTGTGTATGGATTTTCACTTTTTGAAATATGGCGACCCTGGAAGGGCTTACTCCTCAGGTAAGTGGGGATTGCAGCCTCAGTCTGGTCCCAACCCAATACCCTGTTTTCCCGAAAATAAGACAGTGTCTTATATTAATTTTTGCTTCCAAAGATGCGCTAGGTCTTATTTTCAGGGGATGTCTTATTTTTCCATGAAGAAGAATACAGTACACATTTATTGTCTAATTGTGAGTCAGCCAGACTCCGTCAGGGCAGAGCGAGCAGCAGGCGGCAGCTTGCCCTGGCGGTGGCACGGGCTCTCTGATTCAAAGAGACCTTGCACTGCCTGAACAGCTCCAGCTGCATTGCGGCCAATCAGTGAGCTGCGCAGCGGCGCCCGTCGCTATGATCCAGAGGAGTCAGACGCCTTATGGTAGCTTCGGGGGCCTTATATTCTGGGGAGGCCTTATGTTCGGGGGAGGCCTTATTATCGGGGAGGTCTTATTTTCAGGGGATGCCTTATATTACAGCGAGAGGCAAAACTGGGAGTACAGTGGTACCTCAGGTTAAGTACTCAATTTGTTCCAGAGGTCTGTATTAAACCCGAAACTGTTCTTAACCTGAAGCACCACTTTAGCTAATGGGGCCTCCTGCTGCCGCCGTGCCACTGGAGCATGATTTCTGTTCTCATCCTGAAGCAAAGTTCTTAACCTGAAGCACTATCTATGGGTTAGCGGAGTCTGTAACCTGAAGCGTATGTAACCTGAAGCGTATGTAACCTGAGGTACCACTGTAGGTCTTATTTTGGGGGGATGTCTTACTTTTGGGGAAAGACGGTAGCTGCAATCACAAACAGATGAAGCGTGTTCAACAAAGACCAGCAAAAACTTTTGTAAACGAACATGTCCTTATTTTGCTGATGGAAAGGAGGTGGGAATCAGAAGTCTATTGATCTAATGTATATACTGCCCTTCGATAAGCTTCTAGGGAAGTTATACAAAATAATAACATAAAATGCAGATATCAAAATAATGTATACTAAATTGCAGCCTATAAAAAATACAACCAGATGCCCAGGAGACCCCCAGTGTCTCTGCGTGTTGTGGAAATGAGAACAGTGTTAGCATCTCCCAAGAGCTGGCTTGCTTGGAAGCGGACACAACAACAAAGAACCCCCCTGGTCTGTTCCCCCTTCTCTGTAACTGACAGGAACTGCGGAATGAAGAGCAAAATCACCCTCTAAAGATCTTAATGAGTGGGGAGGCATAATGAGAAAGCTTCCCCAGAGGTATTCAGGCAGAGGAGGTTGGTTCACGTGGGTGAATGGGGCACAGCCCCACCAACCTCAGTCTGCCCCCAGCCAGTCGCTGTGTGACTGCCTTCACACTTACAACCAGCCAGGGGGCAGCTGTGCCTGTCATTGGCTCAGGCTTCACCCACTGTTTGCCTCCTTGCTTCCTGTCCTACCAGTCCAAATTGACATCAGCTACCACAGTGTACAGGGGCCAGGCTGTTTAGGACTTTAAAGGCACTTTGGACTGGGACAGTAGCTATAGAGGCATTCAATGAAATCCCATCAGCAACTGAGTGATACATTCTCCTTCTATTCCCCAACCTCCCAGCCGCACGCCAGTCACCAAACTCCAGTCACCAATCTGCCCGCAGTTTGCAGTACAGTGGTACCTCTAGATACGAACGGGATCTGTTCCGGAGCCCCGTTCGCATCTAGAGGTAAACGTATCTAGCGATGGCACGTCTACGCACGCACACACGCGTCGCTTTTCACTGCTTCTGGGCATGCGTGTGACGTCATTTTGAGTGTCTGCACATGTGCAAGTGGCGAAACCCGGAAGTAACGTGCTCCGTTACTTCCGGGTTGCCGTGGAGCGCAACTCGAATGCGCTCAACTTGAAGCAAATTTAACCCAAGGTATGACTGTACTTGGAGCGTCAAAATAAAAAAGGTAGTGCTAAAGGACCCTTGGACAGTTAAGTCCAGTCAAAGGTGACTATGGGGTGCGACACTCATCTCGATTTCAGGCCGAGGGAGCTGGCGTTTGTCCACAGACAGCTTTCCGGGTCATGTGGCCAGCATGACTAAACCACTTCTGGCACAACGGGACACTGTGACGGAAACCAGACCGCACGGAAATGCCGTTTACCTTCCCGCCGCAGTGGTACCTATTTATCTACTTGCACTGTTATGTTTTCCAATTGCTAGGTTGGCAGGAACTGAGACAGAGCAACGGGAGTCACTCTGTTGTGGGGATTCAAACTGCTGATCTTCTGATCAGCAAGCCCAAGAGGTTCAGCAGGTTCGACCACAGCGCCACCTGCGTCCCAGTACTCTCCAAGGGCAGACCCATGCCAAGCACATCCCAGCTTCGCAGAGCAACACAGGGCTTACGGGGAGGGTAGTATGAGCAGCATGCCCCCCAGAAAAATGCCCCTGGGGTGATGGCCCTGGCAAAGCCCCCCCCACTACACCACTGTAGACAGGGTGGCTTATGTGTGTGTTCTTTAATAGTTATGTAGAAGAAGGGCTTTCAACAAGAATGACTTTCAAGCAAGCAACTATTAAAGATGCAAGAGCTCTCTTTTATAAGTGGTCACTCTAATCTCAAGCTAACAGTGGCACTCTGAAATGGTAAAAACCATTCTCAAATAGATGAAAGACTCATCTAATCCAGAATTTTGGTTTCCATCAGTGATCAGCCAAATTCCCAAGGGGCATAAGCTGGGCATCAAGGTAGCAACTCATTGACTGTCCCTAGCTCCTGGAATACAGAGGTCTACCATGTCTACTTATGTTTGATAGACCTGTCCTTCAGGGATAGGTTCCAAAAACTGGGGGAGGGGGGAGGGTTTGCCGGGTGGAGGGGGCAGCTTTCAGTAAGTCATCCAGCCCAAAGCACTGCAGCTAAACCATTCCTTTATTCTATTCTATCCCTTCCTTTAGACCACACCCTCAATTTGGGCAAACAAATGTCAAAAACTCCTCTCCTCTGTTAGATGAGTGTGAGCCAATCAACCCAATGACTGCAGCGATCTGCCGCCCTGGTGGAACATTAATTAGCATCCATTGTGATTGACGGCTCAGCCACACCAAACCCAGGGAGCCTTTTGCACGACAGGAGAGCATGTCTCGTAACGCAATGTTTGGTGTGGGCCTTGATGGGGTTGTGCGCGACTGCCTTCCTGGTTGCGCGTGATGAATGAGCAAGCTGAGACTCTCTGGATTGCCTCTTTTACTGCAATATGTTCACAGTTGTCATTCACCTTGAACAAACACAGCAAAAGCGGTGGCACAGCCAAACACAGGTAATTAAGTCCACCTGCAGAATCTGAGTGCAAACATATTGGTGTCCCGATACCTGTAGCCAGAAGCAGCCGCTTCTCTGGCTTGTGTTCAAAGACGCTTTTATCTCTGGTCTGGAAGGCTTCCAGCCTCCTTTCCAGCCACAGCCTTCACTGACTGCTCATCGTGAGAAGGTCTGTGTATTTTAGCTGAGTACATTCTCTCTGGTGTAGCCATCTGCTCAGATGGTAAATTTTTGGTGGAGTGTTGTATAGTGCAGACATTTGTTGAACTCTTTCTCGCTTTTATCCAACAGCCCTTCATTACAAAACAAAGGGCATCTGGACTTTTTTTAAAAAACAACAACTTAAAAACAACTTTTAAACAACTTTAAAAACAACAACTATGAACAGAATAAAAAATTTCCTTCCAGTAGCACCTTAAAGACCAACTAAGTTAGTTCTAGGTATGAGCTTTCGTGTGCATGCACACTTCTTCAGATACACTGATGGACTTCCATTTCATGCGGCTCAGTGTGGTGCCTTCCACAGTTCCAGTTACAGATAGGTAGCCGTGTTGGTCTGCCATAGTCAAAACAAAATAAAAAAATTCCTTCCAGTAGCACCTTAAAGACCAACTAAGTTAGTTCTAGGTATGAGCTTTCGTGTGCATGCACACTTCTTCAGATACACTTCTTCAGATACACTATGAACAGAATGAGCCAAGTCTTATGTTAATGGAGGAATGGGAGAATCACTTCTCCCCTGGTGCTCCAGCATCATTTGTAGGAAGTGATCACATGAATTGGGCAACTGACGTGCCACTTCCCATGCCGGCGAAACTCTTCCCTGTGAGAGCTGATGGTGTCAGCAGTAGGGTTGCCATATTTTGAAGAGCAAAAAAAGAGAATGCTATGATGGCCATTCAAAGCAAAGAAATGTAATTTGCCCCTAATTTTACCCCTGAAAAAGAGGACTTGTCCCGGAAAAAAGAGGACACATGGCAACCCTACTACCATTCACACACCCAGCTCTTGTGAGTCCTTCCAGATTCACATGAATGTAGAACATACTTTTTGTTGTTGTTGTGGTTGATATTGTCTGGTCATTTAGTCCTGTCCGACTCTTTGTGACCCCATGGACCAGAGCACGCCAGGCACTCCTGTCTTCCACTGCCTCCCGCAGTTTGGTCAAACTCATGCTGGTAGCTTCGAGAACACTGTCCAACCATCTCATCCTCTGTCATCCCCTTCTCCTTGTGCCCTCCATCTTGCCCAACATCAGGGTCTTTTCCAGGGAGTCTTCTCTTCTCATGAGGTAGCCAAGGTATTGGAGCCTCAGCTTCATGACCTGTCCTTCCAGTGAGCACTCAGGGCTGATTTCCTTCAGAATGGATAGGTTTGATCTTCTTGCAGTCCATGGGACTCTCAAGAGTCTCCTCCAGCACCACAATTCAAAAGCATCAATTCTTCGGCGATTAGCGTTCTTTATGGTCCAGCTCTCTCTTCCATACATCACTACTGGGAAAACCATAGCTTCAACTATACGGACCTTTGCTGGCAAGGTGATGTCCCTGCTTTTTAAGATGCTGTCTAGATTTGTCATTGGAACATACTTTACACAAGCAAAAAGAAGAGGCCGTTCCTTCTCCTCACCACCCATCCCTATGACTTTCATAGTCAAAGAAACATCATGAGTAGAATTACATTTACCAACTGAAGGGGGTCAGAGTGAAATAGTAGTAATATGATGAAGTTTGGTCTGTATTTTTTTTTTTAAATTTTTTTGCAATCATTGATGCAAAGCCCACTAAAATCAACATTCGGTGTTATCCAGTAAATGTTTATGCAGAAGCAAGCTCCATAGAATTGTAGAGTTGGAAGGGACCTCAAGGGTCATATAATCCAACCCCCTGCAAGGCAAAAATCTTTTGCCCAACATGGGGCTCAAACCCACGACCTTGTGATTAAGAGTCTTGTGTTCTCCCAACTGAGCTATACCAGCTTCTTGCTGGTTTCCCACAGGCATCTGGTTGGATGCTCTGAGAACAGCCTATTGGACTAGATGAGCCATTGGCCTGATCAAGCAGACTTGTTCTTACTTCAAGGTAGATTGCAGGTTTAAAAATAAGACTACAGCTTTAAAACCTTTGTTTTGTGCTTACTAGATTCTATCCTGACCAAAATACCCATGAATGTTCATTCCCCCTCCAAAAAAGCCAAGTTTCCTTTTTTTGAACAAGGCAAATCCAGTCATGCAATGGGAAAGTCTTGTAATAATAATATAATAATAATTTATTATTTATACCCTGCCCTCTGGCTGGGTTTCCCCAGCCATTCTAGATGGCTCCCAACAGAATATTAAAAACACGATAAAACGTCAAACATTAAAAACTTTCCTAAACAGGGCTGCCTTTAGATGTCTTCTAAAAGTCAGATAGTTTTTTATTTCCTTGATATCTGATGGGAGGGTGTTCCACAGGGCGGGCGCCATTACTGAGAAGGCCCTCTGCCTGGTTCCCTGTAACCTCACTTCTTGCAGTGAGGGAACCGCCAGAAGGTCCTCGGAGCTGGACCTCAGTGTCTGGGTTGAATGATGGGGGTGGACACACTCTTTCAGGTATACTGGGCTGAGGCGTTTTATTATAATATTGTATTTTAATATTATTTAAGGAAGCTTATTTCATGTAACAATATATCACCTTCAAACAATGTCAGATCAGTAATTGAGGTTGCAATCCTAAACACACTAACCTGGGAGTAAGTCTCATGGACTTCTTCCGAGAAGACTTGTGTAAGATTGTGTAAGGCTATAGCCTTGCCCAGGGGCAGGTAACCTCTTCCTAGCATTTTATCTAAACTGGGTTGCTGACCGGGTTGCAAACATTTGTTGTAAGGATGTAGGAATAATGCAACATGTCCATATTTCATTTTTTAATGTTTTGGGGTCTTTTGGTGTGTGGGTGTGTGTTTGCAGGTGGTGCACCACACAGAAGAGGGGAACTTAGGAAGTGGTAGTTTCAGCATCATGAATAAGTCAGCATCTCTGCTTTCCACAGGCACCGTGCTGGAAGGATATTAATTCTAAGCCTATTGCACATCACAACTTGTTTCTTCATGGGAGAAAGGGAGAGAAGATGACTCTTTAGATGGCCTCCAAAAAGTAAACATACTTTTACTAAAGTCTGGTGCCTGCCCCTTTCTTTACCAAGTGGTGGCAAGAGCATGGCACAGACTGATGTGCTTTAAGATATATAGTTTATTCATCTATTTACACCTTCAGTCTGCATGGAGGGAGCCCTGTTCTTACAGCCCTGTTCTTACAGCATGGCACACAGCAGTGCAGGCAACCTTTCGCCTCCCTCTCCAAGATAGATATCACCTCTCCTTCCTCCTTCCTCCCAGAAACCCCTGTCTCTGTTCACACCTGAGGGCAGGAGTGAAGTTTTCAGTGGCCCTCTATTGTTCTCTTAACAGCCCTAACTTGGCCAGGCTGTTTTGCATAAGCCAACCCAGGAATTCCCTGTCTAGCACAGCTCTACAATTTGTGTTTTAATCCATACCCCACTTAATCAAAATCCTAGCATTTGTTCATTCCTAGGGTTTAGGGGGAAAATCCCCCCCAATCTATAACAATACGAAGCCACCCTTGATTGCATCAAAGCTCTGTCTTCCAAAAGAAAGTCCCGTGTTGTTAATTACCGGGTGTTTTAATAAGTTTAGGTCTGTGTTTGTTCTCTTTCACCTGCATCTTGGATCAGGAGACTTTACACTACAAACCAAAGAGCATGCTGCTATTGTAAAGAACCTGGCTGCACACTTTGCTCTCCCACAAGGAGCATTGTGAGATGAGAATACAAATCAGAGGGTGGTGTGCTTGAAACCTGGCCTGTTGGGAGGCAACAGGGCATCCTTGCGTACTGCTTCTTCATCAATAACAGATGAGCCACTATTCCTTCTTGCATGTGATTATCCATTTCCCCAGAACCAAAGCCAGGAGGTGGGGGAGGAAGGATTTATAACATGGAAGGACCATCATATAGTTGGAAATGCCTGGAAGATGCTGTGTTCAGGTAGGGTTGCCTTGAAACAATTTTGAGTTTCCTTAAAAAAGCTCAACAACTTTGAGCTCAACCACTTTTGTGTCTGGAACTTTACCGCTAGAAATATGGCAACCCTAGTTCGAGAAGTTTCACAAATGTTTTGGATTCACATTGGTGGTAGCCCAACTGGAATATGAGGGCAACACATTGGATTGTGACTCTTGCTGAATAGTGTCAACTAGCTAACCCACCATTTTGATATTGCCTTCCAGTACACAGACTGATGGGACACATGCATGCATTCGATACAGCCCTAGCCCTTTCTGTTTTCTCCCTATGCTTGGGGAGAGAACAGAAGGGTAAAAGGAGGACATGATATATGTTTGGTTCATTTCCTTGTAATTAGAGAAAATACATTACTATTTTGACTTGCTTGCCATGTAAATGTTGTTGGGTTCCTTGCCTTTCC
The DNA here is from genome assembly GCF_951804945.1 of Podarcis cretensis. Classification (NCBI taxonomy): domain Eukaryota; kingdom Metazoa; phylum Chordata; class Lepidosauria; order Squamata; family Lacertidae; genus Podarcis; species Podarcis cretensis. The sequence goes on from NC_137173.1 coordinate 86,782,771, forward strand.
AGGATCCACAAAGGATAGAAGGAGATAACAGAAATCACTGGGTTAAAGCTGACCAAAAGTCCAGAGGTAGCATCATTATCAATTTACGGTGGGGTGGAAGGTTTGCAAGCTATGAAGGACTTCCTCACAAATTTTTTGACAGCTGCGCGAATTATGAAAGCTAGGAAGTGGAAGGGGCAAGCAGAATATGAAATCGAAGAATGGTATAAAGAGGTGTGGGATATAGCTATTAACGATAAATTAACATGTGCCATTAAGGTAAGACGGGGAATACACAGGAGAAATGATTTTGAGGAGATATGGAAGGTGTTTGTAGAATTTGTACTGTTAAAATGGAAAGGGGTCAAACCATTGCAAGAGGTGTTGAAATTCTAGAAGGTTGGGTAATGGAATGGTCTTGGTGGTGGGGTGCACATTTTTATTCTTATTTATTTATAATTATTACTTTGTCAAAATAAAATAATAATTTTTTTTTTAAAAAAAGATGAGATGGTTACTTTTCACACCTGCAGCCATTCTGGTTGAAGCTGGTGTTCTCTAAATTCCTTCCTTCCTTCCTTCCTTCCTTCCTTCCTTCCTTCCTTCCTTCCTTCCTTCCTTTTACATTTATTCTCCCCCTCTCCATTTTATCCTCACAATGACACTGTATAGTGGGTTGGGATAAGAGACATTAATTGGCTCAAGACCACTCAGTGAGCTCCACATCTGACCACGTTATGCGGTCTCACCAAGGATGCTGTGCCTCTACAGATTGAGTTTTGGGGATGTTGTAAAAGCTCTCGCCCCTTAAGGGAGTGGAATGATGAGCCCAATTTGGGGGCTAGAGTTCCATCTAGAACATTCCCAAGGATAGATCTTCACAGGCACAGGACTCATGCGGGAAAGCACAGACAGGGGCGGACTTTGGTAATCTTTTGTAATATGGCTTCCTGTGCAAGGCCAAAATTTGGTTCCCCCACATGGATCTTCTCAATTATGAGTCTTTTTTGGGCACCCTCAGCTCAGTGCTCTGTGTTGGAGAACTGCCCAAACCACTCTAAATCTGGTGCTGTGCACAGAGGGCCCCTTGAAGAAACATCATAGGCGGGTGGGTGCCACTGCCATTATAAGAGAACAAGGTAGGCATTCATGGTGAGTTCTGGCACCCCTTTTTTCTAGAAAAATAGCACTGGCTATAGGTAACTGTTCTGTTTCATCCCTTGTGACCAAAGGATTTGTGTTAGTTTTACTGGTGGCCTAAGAAAGGGCAAATTGACATTTCTCTTAAATATCTAGAAGGATAATCTGGTTATATATTCACAGGTGCCCTAGTAAAGAGGTGCCCTTGCAAAGAAAAACTTTGCACAAAATCTTAGGTTGTTGTTTTTTGTTTGGAAAGAAACACAGGTTTTTGAAGAGTCATGTTTTAGACGCAATGGGAAATTTTCTACATTCATCTTCAAAAGCTTGTGCAAGTATAGAAACACGGCTGACTATACCCATTTTTTTTGGAGGGGGGCAGTCTCCTTATCGTCACCGTGCAGAAATACAAATATCTGATGAATGTGACAGCACAGCTTCTCATGTTTCCCTCCAGGAGCAGCTGTATCAGCAGAAATACTTCAGCCAAACCCCAGAGTGGGCTGGCGTGTTTGGCTTTCAGCAAGAGCTCTGAGCCCTTGCTTCAGGTGGAGCTGCATACATTGAATCTTGTTGCATCAAGACCTTAGATTTCCATAACACTGCAGAAGAATTCTGATTGCCTCTGATTTGCCTGCAGAGATGACAATGTTTTAGGATGCCTTAGACTACAGTGGAAAGGTGGCGTGTATGGAGGTGCAAAGTGACAAAACTGACAAAGCTAATATCTTCCTGCTGTTTTGAGCTATCATTCATAGTATCTAGAAGGTGTGAGAGAGGATTTTTTTATTTTTTTTGGCAATAGGAATAATCCCATAGAGAAAGAAAGAGAGAGCTTTCGAGATGAGTGGTTTTCTGCACTTTACACTAACGTTACATGATGATTACTTTCCTCTAAGTGCTCTTGCACTTCATCCAACTCTTGATAAAGGACAAAAGGAAAACATTAAAGCGTAAAATCATCCCACTTGCATCAGTGACCTATCAGAGATGAGAGTAATGGGAGACAGTGGATGTAAGTGTAGGTAAATGCTAAAATGTGTAGGTAAAACCAAATCTCACAGGTAAGTTTCATTGGTTTAGGAAAACGGCACTGCCCAGCAAAATGATAGGATGAGGGCATCTAGTGATCTGATTCTAGTTTCTAGTTTTCTTTACTTTTCTAGGCCTTTTTGCTCTTTAGATGTTCAATCCAATACCTCTGATAGCTTTTTCTTATTTGTAAATATTCGGGGGGCAGGGAATGGAAAATGCCTATCTCCATTTCCCCATATGGCTTAATCATATGGCATGACCACTCCATGAATCAAATACCTTTTAAACCTCATCCTATTCCTGACTTGCCAACAGAAATTATTACTTCTAGTTCTTGCTTCTCTGAACGAGTGCTTATTAATTACCAGAGCCAAAGGGGATGGGGGATGGCATTTCTCTGCATTTATCCCAGGTGTTAATCATTGCATTTCAAATCTCAATGTTACTAAGCTTTCCTTATTTGCTTAACTACACCCAGTTTGCATTGCCAATTCCTTGCAGCTTACTTTCCCATGGAGGTATTTGTATCATTGCTCTATGACAATAAAGCATAACATTTGGAACAGGACGCCCTCCTTTTGAATTAGGAATCGATATTATTTGAGATTGAATTGATTTTCCTTTGACAGATCTCCCTGAGCAAGGCATTCGATGGGGTGGGTAGCACCACAGACAAAATTCTGCCATGTGCGTTTTTGGAAGGCTCCTCTGAGTGCAATGTTCTAGTAAACCGCATTTTGGGATCTTTCACGGGGCTCTTCCCGTACATTTCTGTGGATGCTCACCACAATCTCCATCTGCTTTATCTTAATCCTGTAACCTTAGGCATGACAGCAAAGAGCATGTCTCTCTTGCTCTGTACTTTTACATTTAATTCTCCACAACTTTAAATCTCTTGAAAAATGACAAAAGTAACTGACGCTTCTATAAAACAGGACATCAATCAGTTTCTCCATGCCTTTTGAATTACAATAATAAAGGGAACATTTTTATTCCAAATAGAGAGCTGTCTCTTTTATTTATGGATTTTTCAGCTGGAAATGAGAAGGTAGTAAAATCTCCCCTTCTATATCTTTTTCCACTGTATGAAAACAGGGTTACAGATCAATTGATTTACCATCACAATCGATTAGGTGACGTTCCTACTATCTCTCTTGTGGCAATAGACAGGCGCTCATATAGATCTTTCATTAGAGAAGTCATTGAAAAGCTAAGGTTCATTGGAAGCCTAAATGCCTTGTAGCTGACTCATTAGGCCATTAACCAACCATTAATATTGTTTAGCCCTCAAAGCATTGCAGATAAAAATAAATTTTCATGTTATTGGATCCAACTTTTAAATTATTATTTAAAAAAGAAAACCTTTGAAGGACATGTATACTGATGAGCTCTTATTAATATTGATCACAAAAAATGTGAATTCACATGTGACTTTATTATGATACAATGCGGTATAAGACTGGGCAAATCTGGGTTCGGTTCCTTACTCAAACATGAAGCTCACTTGGGTCAGTCACTCAGTCGAATCTAGTTTACAGAGTTACTGTGACAATAATCTGCCTTCCTTCCTTATCATTCCATTTTTAATCCTATTAGCTGTGGCAACCAATGTGATGTTGATGATGCTTTGTCTGATATGCTGATGTCACAGGCATTCACAGACAAAATCGCATTGAGTTACTGCAGCTGCTTAGATGAGATGTAATTGTGGGCAAAGGAGATGGAGGACAGTGAAGCTGGCGGTGGCAGGAAGCTGGCGCTGACAATAGGAATGAAGGAGAAATGTGGTTCAGTCCACATTTACAGGCAAATCTACTTAATCTGCACTTTCCAGAAGAATATGCAAAATGAAACACAGCCGCCCTTCAAAATTAACATTTAAAAAAAAGGTTTTTTTGCAATGCAGTTCTTCAGCTAATTAATATGTACAAGAATGAACGCACTAGGGTAAAGTTTGCATAAAAACCCACATATTACTGAAAATAACATGTTGTTGTTGTTGTCGTTTAGTCGTGTCTGACTCTTCGTGACCCCATGGACCAGAGCACGCCAGGCACTCCTGTCTTCCACTGCCTCCCGCAGTGCCTTCCAGAGATGGAAATATGGATAACTGAATTTAAGATGGGAGTAATGAGAAAGGGAGAGAAACTGAAACGAACAGCCATCCCTAACTCAGTAGTACAGTGGTACCTCAGGTTAAGTACTTAATTCATTCCGGAGGGCCGTTCTTAACCTGAAACTGTTCTTAACAGCAGCAGCAGTAACAGCAGCTACCAGAACAAGCATGGGATGTTTGGTGATGTGAGCACTCCTTTTAAGAACCTAGCTCTGCGGAATATTGAGCAAACGAGCACCTAGGATGGGAGCTGGAACTAAGACAGCCAGAGGCAAACCTGGGCCCCCTTGTATGGTGGCAAGGAGCTGCATCAGCCCCTCCAAAGTCAGGAGAGATCAACTAGAAACTCAAAAAGTTTGCTTTTCGTCACTTTTGCACTCCGCCAGTGCCTTCCTCCACATCCATCAGGTTTGGGCTTACCCTGTTCCACCTCCCCTCCTCAATTGGTCCATCTGCCTGCCTACCTGCTTGCCTTCCTTCTTCCTTCTGCTTGCTGCTTTCCCTTCTGCCTCCTCCCTCCCTTCCCCTTTTTCTCCTCACCCCCTCTCTCCATCTTTCTTCTCTCCAAGCCCCTACGGGGCGCTCCATTCACACTTCTAATCGCGTCACAGGCCAACTGGAAAGGTTTGCTGCAGCAGCCCATGCCAGCACCCAGATTCCTCCACCAAGGTGCCCAGAAAAGCTTCTGTTTTCACCTGGCCACCCAGAGCAGGGGGAGCAGGTTGGCAGGTGGTTCCTAGCTACTCTGAGCCAGAGCAGAGAATAATAATAATAAATAATAAATTTTATTTATATCCCGCCCTCCCCAGCTGATGCCGGGCTCAGGGCGGCTAACAACAACTTTGCTGCCACATACACCCGGACAACACCATTACTGGCCCCAGCAACATCACACATACCATCTCGGGACTATTTAATTGCTCATCGTCTAACATTGTGTATGCCATCAAATGCCAACAGTGTCCTTCAGCTCTCTATATTGGACAAACAGGCCAAACCTTACGCCAAAGAATAAATGGACATAAATCCGACATCAGGAACCACAAGACAGAGAAACCAGTAGGAGAACACTTCAATCTCCCAGGACATTCTATACAAGATCTCAAAGTAGCTGTTCTATTACAAAGGAATTTCAGAAATAGACTGGAAAGAGAAGCTGCTGAATTGCAACTTATTACCAAACTTAAAGGGATGCAGGTGGCGCTGTGGGTTAAAGCCTCAGCGCCTAGGACTTGCCGATCGAAAGGTCGGCGGTTCGAATCCCTGCGGCGGGGTGCGCTCCCGCTGCTCGGTCCCAGCGCCTGCCAACCTAGCAGTTCGAAAGCACCTCCGGGTACAAGTAGATAAATAGGGACCGCTTACCAGCGGGAAGGTAAACGGCGTTTCCGTGTGCGGCTCTGGCTCGCCAGAGCAGCGATGTCACGCTGGCCACGTGACCCGGAAGTGTCTCCGGACAGCGCTGGCCCCTGGCCTCTTAAGTGAGATGGGTGCACAACCCCAGAGTCTGTCAAGACTGGCCCGTACGGGCAGGGGTACCTTTACCTTTACCTTTACCAAACTTAAAACCATGGAGAGACCTGGTCTGAACAAAGACATTGGATTCTTATCTCATTATACATGACAAAGCCATTTTTCACCTTTTCACCCCTTGCTTTTTTCTGTAAGACCTATTGCAGTCGTTAAGAGTCGTCAACAGGCTCATCACAGCTATCTGCCAATCACCCAATCCCACCACCCTTCTGAGTAATACCCCTCCCCACCTTCTCACTATATAGAAGGGTCTGGTGACTTCTGTTTCAGTGTATCTGAAGAAGTGTGCATGCACACGAAAGCTCATACCAAGTACTAACTTAGTTGGTCTTTAAGGTGCTACTGGAAGGAATTTTTTTTTATTTTGTTTTAACAATAAAATAGTACAACATTCTAAAATCATTTCATTATAAAATTAATCCAAATCAAATTGATGGCAACCATTGGGCTAGAGTTCTGTGCAGGTTGCCAAAGGAGGGAGTCAGGCTGTGCCCTGACCAAAGGCCTGGTGGAACAGCTCTGTCTTGAAGGCCCTGCGGAAGGATGTCAAGTCCCGCAGGGCCCTAGTCTCTTGTGACAGAGAGTTCCACCAGATCGGAGCCACAGCCGAAAAAGCCCTGGCTCTAGTTGAGGCCAGCCTAACCTCTCTGTGGCCTGGGACCTGCAAGATGTTTTTGTTTGAAGACCATAAGTTCCTCTGTGGGACATATCAGGAGAGGTGGTCCCGTAGGTACGAGGGTCATAGGCCATATAGGGCTTTAAAGGTTAAAACCAGCACCTTAAACCTGATCCTGTACTCCACCGGGAGCCAGTGCAGCTGGTATAGCACCGGGTGAGTGTGATCTCGCAGCGACGACCCCATAAAGAGTCTCGCCACGGCATTCTGCACCCGCTGGAGAAGTGTGATTTTTGTTCACCCCTATGCCTGCACCCTAGGCATGGACCAACCTAACTGACCTCTAGGTATGCCCCTGGAGTCAGCGTATTCTAGATATGCTTTGTAAGTCAACTTGGCACCAAGGAGCTTACTAAATTGCTGCAAGTTTTGCATGTTATTTCAGGAACGTTTTGATGGCTGTTGCCATCAGGTGCCCAGTTGGCTAGGATGGGAGAGAGGACCTTTTCAGTCACGGCACCCAAATCCTTACCAAAGTCTTTACCCTGATCACCCTCCTCTAGTCCTTGGGGCTATTGCCAAATCATTTCTTTTCTGCTCCATTTTGATTTGGCCTCGTTCTGCCTCCTTTGCTGTTGTCATTTTGATATACAGCTTTTCGTTTTCAGCTCCGTGGTTGTTTCTTTTATTTATTCATATTTATGACTTCACTTTCTGGGCTGCCCCTTATGCCCTTTATGCATTTGACAATATAAAATGTAACCCATAAAAACCAACAACAGAGCTCAAATTTAAAATTAAACATCAAATAAAAATTCAGGAGGATCTTAATGGCAAAGCAGGTGGGCAATCTGTTAATCAGTAGCTGGCCTCCATTTCCATCATCCTGCTGTAAAGGTCTGGTCTTAAATACATGTGCAAAGTTCTGTGTGAAGAAACTGGGTAACATCCAGCCATATACAAGCCCCCTACCAACATTTCCTCCCACTTTAGAACAGAGGAGAGCAACCTGTGGGCCTTCCATATGTTGTTAGACTACACCTTTCATCATCCCCAATCATTCTCCATGTTGGCTGGTCTTGATGGGTAGCCCAATGTAGAATCCAATGTTGTTGGATTCTAACCCCCATCACCCCTTACCACTGGCCATACTGGCTGGGGCTGGTAGTAGTTGGAAACCCAAAGTATCTGAAGCGTCATAGTCTGCCAACCACTGCTTTTGAATCACCAAGAGCCAGAAGCAAAATGGCGCTACCCAGAGGAAAAAGTTGGGTAATATAAAGTCTTGATTTTCTTTTTCTCTTTTATATCTATATTTTATTGAAAGGATTTCAGTTAAACGGAAGATAGTGATACAGAAAAAAGAAGGAAAGGTGTGTGGGGGGGAAAGTACAACAAAGATACTTATAAAAGAGAATATATATATATATATAGTGCAAAATATATTGCAATATATGTTATTCTCATACAGTGGTACCTCAGGTTAATTACTTCGTTTCAGAGGTCTGTACTTAACCTGAAACTGTTCTTAACCTGAAGCACCACTTTAGCTAATGGGGCCTCCTGCTGCTGCATCGCCGGAGCACGATTTCTGTTCTCATGCTGAAGCAAAATTCTTAACACGATGTAATATTTCTGGGTTAGTGGAGTCTGTAACCTAAAGCATATGTAACCTGAAGCGTATGTAACCTGAGGTACCACTGTACATTCTTATATAATTTGGCATAGTGTTATTATCTTAATTCTTATGTAAATGCTAATAGCCTACTACATTTTGTATGAAGTCCTTCAATATATTATCATATTTATCCAAGAAAATTCTGCGCCTGTAAGCAGTCCGTTCATAGGTTGCGAGTGATCTCATATCGTCCATCCATTGATTAAAGGGTATCATATCTTTATTTTTCCAGTTCATCAATATCAATCTCTTGGCCACCATTAGGGCACGCAAAATCCATTTTTGTCTTGATTTTCAACGACTGAGGTCATCACCCCAGTGATGCTTGCACATTTAAACGTCTAAGGAATGTTCTGAAGTCAAATGATGCAGTCCTCTTGCTGAAACCAAGCAGATGAAGGTTTCATCATTGCATGGCCAGAAAAGCTGCTTGAAAACTCTATGGATGTTGCCTTGAGCTCCTGGGAATAATGGCAGGATATACGTGTAACAGATAGATAACTACCATTTGTTCCTAAAAGGAAAAATCCAAGTGGAAATGGAAGAGTATTATGCAGGGCTCCCCCAACCCCCGGTCCGGCACCTTTTAGGTGGGCGCCATTCTAAGAAAACAAAGGAGGTGCTCATTGTGAGTTCTGACACCTCTTTTTCTAGAAAAATAGCATAGGTATTATGATATGGGCAATGCCACCATGTTTACAATGCTTCCTTGTCCTTCCTGGCATTGTTGTTGTTACAGTATTATTAAGCAGGGGCAGATGGGGCTCATCAGCCTGGGAAGGTAGCTCATCTAGGAGAAGCCAAACTCTGACCCTAAACCAGGAGCTTCGCAAGGGGGGTGTGGGGGTATGTGGTCCACCCTGGGTGTTATGCCTAGGGCGTGACAACCCCCCATGGCGGATCAGCGTGGCTGTGCTCGGACCCCCGGCAGGAAGATTAGCATAATTGGTGCAATCGCTGTCGTGAAAATCCGCCTGCTGATTGTGCAAACGCTCGGAATGCCAGATTTTTCACGATCGGCGGGTGTATCTGTTTCACAGCCAACCCTCACTAAAAAGGTCAACAACTTAAAAAAGCTCAACAACTCTGCACAACGTTCTCCAAAATTGCAGTGTGTGTGTGGGGGGGTGTGTGTGTGACAATTTCCCCCCCCCCCCACCAGGTGCCACCTGACCTCGCTACGCCTCTGCCCTAAATCTCAGCTGGCAAAAGAAAAGGCTAAGGTGTAAACCCTACAGAAATCCAGAGTGGAGTCTCTAAGGTGGTTGCATGGCACCTTGCGTGTCTCCTTCTGGCAATTCCTGCATCCAAGCTGGTGCCAAACATATTGCTTTCCTTTCTTTTAGTCCACATCAGTGAGGCCTTGTCATCTGGGCAGCCCAGGATCTACATACACACTGCACAGTCTTGATCCCCAAGGATGTCACTTCAGTGCTGCTAACGCAGTGGCTTGACTTCACCCCTGGAGGGGCACTCCATTGTCTCTTGAGACAGACAGATGCTGACAACTATTAAGCAGTAAGACAGTGACTCAGTTTTTTGGGAGGTCAAGTGAGTATTGCTACCAAACCACACTGCCTACTGCTGGCCGGGACTAGCTCTCACTGTCAGAGAACCTGCAAAGGAAGAGGCTATGCAAATTAAACATTGCATTCCCAGAGGCCCTTACAATGTGCAAGCCTCCCCTTTCACACCCTGCACTCATCAAAATGATGCGCATGTTGCAGGTAATAATTATAAATGGCAATTAACGGGGAAAGTGTTTTGCAAACTTTCCGCGCAAAGGAGGAAAAGCAAGCATATGTTCTGAGAAATAAAATAAACTTATGTCAGTATATTGGCAGGGAGCCACCAAAGTCCTGGTTACTATCAATAACATAAAGAAAATATGCTTTGTGGCATATATGGCACATAAGATTATATAAGCAGCAAGCTTGCAATGCTTACTGCATTGCTAATCTCCCAGCAGGTCAGCTATAATGAATGCGCCAGTTCTCGCACATAATTTTTAATAAGATAACTTGCTTTAAAGTGAGGCAGTCAATAGGCCCGTTTGCCGGCAGATTTCTCCACAGGAAAAAACAGCCATAACACAATATCAACTGTTTTCTTCAGACTATACAAAAATAACGCATATGTGGAAGGGGTTGGTGGCGGCCGTGGCGATGCAAACAATAAATTTAATGGCAGATGTGCATATAGGAAAACGAGCTGAAAGGAATATACAATTAGGATAAAGATACAGAAGGGGTAAAGGTAAAGGTAAAGGTACCCCTGCCCGTACGGGCCAGTCTTGACAGACTCTGGGGTTGTGCGCCCATCTCACTTAAGAGGCCAGGGGCCAGCGCTGTCCGGAGACACTTCCGGGTCACGTGGCCAGCGTGACATCGCTGCTCTGGCGAGCCAGAGCCGCACACGGAAACGCCGTTTACCTTCCCGCTGGTAAGCGGTCCCTATTTATCTACTTGCACCCGGAGGTGCTTTCGAACTGCTAGGTTGGCAGGCGCTGGGACCGAGCAGCGGGAGCGCACCCCGCCGCAGGGATTCGAACCGCCGACCTTTCGATCAGCAAGTCCTAGGCGCTGAGGCTTTAACCCACAGCGCCACCTGCGTCCCCATACAGAAGGGGTATTTCGAACCTATTCTGAATGTTCATGTAGCTGTAAATTCACCATATTCTTGGAAAAGAGCAAAAATGTAAAATGTGTTTATCAGAGTAACTTTTTTTTTTTTTTAAAAAAAAGGCACTGTGTTTGTAGTTATGGAGTGTAAAAGGATGCGTTAACTCAGTGGTCGGCAAGGTTTACCTCACCTGGGCCAGTTCACTCCAGTAGAGATCCCTCCGTGGGCCGGATCGCACATGCGATTGCGATTTCTGGCCTCTGTGTCTGCACAGACACGATTTTCAGCATCTGAGCATGTGAAGACACGATTTCTGGCACTGCGGAAGCAAGTCCCTGTGCCGTGCTGTGCCAGTTTAGTGCAGCACATGGGGACTCGCTGAACAGGAGGCTCGGTTTGGGGGCGGCTCGTGGGCTGGTTAAACGACCCCCATGGGCCACTTAGGTTGCCTACCCCTGCGTTAACTGAGTCAAGTATGGCCATGTATTCTTCCAATTCATTGCTTATGTGCAGCTGTAAGGAGAGAAGGCCTGGTGTCAACATGCAGCATCTCTGGGCAGCTGGTGTTCTGACAAGGCCCACCATTGTTGCTGTCTTAAAACACTTTTTTGGAGTGGCTGGTGCTCTCTGTGTTGGGTGGTGCCATTTTAATTTCCCTCCAAATCTGCTCAAATTATTTCCCCTAAAATTACTGGGGCAGCTCCCAGATCACCCAGCATTTGATGATCTCCTTCTATCGGTCAACAATAGAAGCTGTCCTTTCATACTTCATCAGGGTGTGGTACGCTGATGTATGGGGGGTGCTCGTGTAATCTCACTGTATACAAGTTGTACAAGTGACAATAAAGTATTTCAATCAATTGATTCAAAGCACCGTTGCTGTTGCCATCGCTGCCACCACCAGAGGTGCCCGATCTCATGATGAACGCCTCCCATTCTACAACCTCAAAACTCTACCATATCATTCTACTTCAGGTGTAGCAGCTGGAGCTAATGTTTGAGTGGATGTAGTCTGGTTTTGTTTTGATTTTTTAAAGAAAAAATGTTACTGCCTTACAACTTACATGCTGGTTTTCAGGGCTAGTTAGCTCCTGGGTCCTGTGGGTTCTTGGGCAAGAGGCCATCTGTGCTCCCCCACCCATAGCTGTAAAGATGGAAGGGTGAGAACAGTGGGACCAATCCTCTTGCTCCTTACAGGTATTCCACATAATGGATGGGCAGTCATAGTTCAGTGCCCATTTGAACTCCAACCTTGAGCAATAGTGGTTGGAGGTGCAGTGGTGCTCACCTGACCTCTTGTCAGCCATGTTACTGTTCCTTATTGGGAGGGTGAGGGATGAGGCAACGGAGAGGCCAACATGGTGCAAATACACTGGCAGGAACACTGGCTTGGCTCCCCTGGTGCATTTGCACCATGCTGACCTTGCCATCACTTCCTTTCCCCCCACCTCCCAGTAATAATGGTGATGAGAGGTCAGGTGAGCCTCACTGCCCCACTCAGTGGCATAGAGTGGGTTGCTAGCACCTAGGGCCATGTGGAGGGCAGATGGGATGCAGGAAAACAAATGGAATACGCACACACATTCAACTGCTTAATGGAGTCCATGTCACCCCAGAGATCGAAGCACCAGAGATAAGAAAAGAGTCATTCTGTTGTCTGGAGTGGTCACTTCCTGGTTCGCATGGAGAAGCTGATTTCAATGGAGCCCAGCGACAGAAGTGTGCAGCTATATTGAAGCAGCACCAGGTGTTGAAATTTTGCACCTTTAACAATTTTGTGCCTAAGGCAACCACCCCTGTGGCCCTCTCCATGCTACACCACTGGCCCCACCAACCACTACTGCCCCCAAATGTACAACAGTCCTTCATTAATGGCTATTTAAGCCTGAATAAACATGAAGAGATGACAATCACCTTAATGCTCTGCTTGTGAACTTTACAGAGATCTCTGGCAGGCCAGTGTGGGGACAGAGTCCTGGGTGAGATCAATCTCAGTCTGATTCAGCTGGATGAGGTGGGCTTCAATCTGATCAAGTATGACTCCATCTTAAATGATGATGATGATTCCCCCCCACTAGACAATTTATCGTCCTATCTGAAATGCAAATGCTCAACAGTGAAAGGAACTCAGAGGCGCAGGAATGCAGAGATTGGTGCAGGGGGCAAAGGATGTGCAAGAGATTGTATTGAGATCCCAATGATATATGTTCCAATCTGTAGCATTCTGTAATGTGTGCCTCACTCTACAGGCAACATCCCAGCATGAAGAAAACTGCCTACAGTTTCTCCATCAAGGGCAACTCACTTGGAAACCCAACAAAAGCAACACAGGGAGCCTGGCCTCACGCAAGCATCAAAAACGGTTGCCATGCAACCCATTGTGATTATTTTATCAGCAACAGATGGACTTTTTAATACCCTCCTAATCCACATTTTAAATACTGCCTCCTTGCTTTGCCCAATAAATATGATTAAATAAAAGCAGGCCTTCTTAAAAAAAGAAAAGGAAAAAGTATAACATAATTGATCGCAAAGCCATGGATAAGAGATTTCACGCAAAGTAAAAGATGGGAATCTGCTAAACACCGTTTGAAAACCCTGCCTACCTTGATGGTAAATCATTTCCTAATATATTTTCATAATTGAAGGGAGAACTATCCATCCTCACCATATTTTTACTGCTTTAGTCTGATTTATTTCAGAAGATACGCTGAATTCCATTTTTCAGTCTCAAGGGTGTGACTTTGAATTTATTATAAGAATCCTCTGGTTAACTAAAGCAAAAGAATAAATAAATTGTGATGTAAGTTTTACCTTTCTGGACGACACCAAAAGCAAAATTTGGTTCAAGGGAAGTAATAGTGCCACTGTATTCTGCACTGGTCAGACCTCACCTGGAGTTCTGTGTCCAGTTCTGGGCACCACAGTTCAAGAAGGACACTGACAAACTGGAACGTGTCCAGAGGAGGGCAACCAAAATGGTCAAAGGCCTGGAAACGATGCCTTATGAGGAACGGCTAAGGGAGCTGGGCATGTTTAGCCTGGAGAAGAGGAGGTTAAGGGGTGATATGATAGCCATGTTCAAATATATAAAAGGATGTCACATAGAGGAGGGAGAAAGGTTGTTTTCTGCTGCTCCAGAGAAGCGGACACGGAACAATGGTTCCAAACTACAAGAAAAAAGATTCCACCTAAACATTAGGAAGAACTTCCTGACAGTAAGAGCTGTTCGACAGTGGAATTTGCTGCCAAGGAGTGTGGTGGAGTCTCCTTCTTTGGAGGTCTTTAAGCAGAGGCTTGACAACCATATGTCAGGAGTGCTCTGATGGTGTTTCCTGCTTGGCAGGGGGTTGGACTCAATAGCCCTTGTGGTCTCTTCCAACTCTATGATTCTATGATTCTATGAAACAGAAGCCAGCTAAATGGCTTTGGAAGCTCACAAGCAGAACAGCAAGATGATTGGAATCTCCAGCATCCTATATTCAGAAGCATACAGTAAATCAAGGATGGGGAAGCTGTGGCCCTCCAGTTCCTGGAGTGCAACTCCCATAGTCCATTGGCCATGATGGGTGGGGCTGATGGAGTCCAATAACAGCTGGAAGGTTCATCCTCCCCGCTGCAAATGAAGATTCTATTACTCATCATGACAGTGTTTGATAGGTATTTCCTCCGTTAATTTGTGTAAATAAGTAGAAACAGAGGAATCTGTCAATTCCAGTTTCTCTCTGCTTCTCATTTTTCCAGAACTTTAGTCCAGTTCTCCACATTGCCACATTAAAAAAAAGTTCTCATGAAAATTCACCAGCGTTTTAGTGCAATTTTCTCCCAACGTACATATTTTTGTATGCAGATTTGCCTAATATACACAAGTTTCCCTAATGTAATGCATTTTAAAATGTCACTTTCAGCAGTATGTGTATCTTTATTTACATTTTACCTTCTTATATGCATTTTTGTGCACAAGACCTGGCTGCAAAACTCGCATTGCAAAATTGATGGAAGCACAAATGTCAAAGGATGGTTGTGTCTTGCTTCCCGTATTGTTTCAGAAAGTGCAAATTAGGTTTGGTTTTAAATGTGGACTGAATCAGATTTCTCCCCCATCACTACTAATCAGTGGTGCATTTAAGTAATTTTGACTCTGGACTTAATATTATACGGAAGCCACCTTGTTTGGATCATCATGTGTGTTGCTTTGCTTATGTCAAATGTGGTTAACCAGCCTGGCTGCTTTTGAAGCTCCTGTTCATTTTTCTGAGTGGAGCCCTGGATTTCTGTCCCAAAGCCTTACTTGAGTGCACTGCTTATCTTCTTAAAGCCACTCAAGATATTTAGCATGAAGACTATTCTTTTGTCTGTTCCAAATCTATCGAAAACCAACATTTAGTGAGCCTAGGTACTATTAAGAGAGAAAAACCCATTTACGCCCACTCTTCCTAAACATGGAGGGAAAAAATAAGGCATGCTGTGGTTGCAGTTTTCTGAATACTTCAAAAATTCCCACTACTAAAAAACCTTTAAAATCAGATTCTATCTCCAATTGATGGTGAAACAATAGAATGATTATGTAACATTATGGCCATTAATGTTGATAGAGAAATATAGATTATGGGAAAATTTGAAGGCCAGTGCTCCCAATTTATTGCATGCATCAACTGGAATAATAATCTATTTTCAGATAAAACTCTAAAACCAATTTGAGTAGCAATACAGCAAAATTAATCTGTCAATAGGATTGTTCATTATGAAACTTATCTACAATGGAAGGATCTCTGGAACAGGATTTATACATAGTTAGAAATGAGGAACATAAAAAAGTCTCCAGGGTAGGAAGTGAGGACATGGTGTTGCACTATCTTAACAGCAAGAAATTTAATTTCCTCGTTAGAAAAACAAATGGGACAGTGATGAAGATCAAGGAGAAATGTACCACAAGACTCTCCCAGGCTCCACCATCCTTTTGACCCAAATGGACCAAAGCGGGATGCACGCCAGGGCACCCATTACACACTTGATAAGAAATATACTATGGGTGGAACCTAGTCATTGCAGAAGAGCTTGAAATTTGGGCTGCTATATGTCTGGATTATTACCAGGATTTCCTAAAAAAAAAAAAAAAAAAAAAAAAAGCTCCACAATCTCAGTGGTTTCCTAAAAGAAAGCTCAACAATTTGGGGGTCTTCCTTAAAAGAGCACAATAACATTTGGGGTGTCCTGGTTTTTCCTTTTGAACTATGGCAACCCTAGATGCCTCTGAATGTGGGCACCAAGCACACTTCCCATATGTTTTTTTTGTCCTTTGCCCCACAAATAGCTGAAAATTGATTGACTGAAAATACCAGTCCACCTCTGGGTAGTCTTCTGTGGTTGGTGTTGATGGTTCCATGCATTTCCCACTTTTGGCCAGAACTGTGCATTAGTACATAGGATGAGTCCCCAATTCATCTATTAGGCTACTGAATATGGTATCCAATCCTGTCAGTATGAGAAAGACCTTTTCTGTCTTAATAATAGTAATAATAATGATAATGATGATGATGATGATGATGATAATAATAATAATAATAATAATAATAATAATAATAATAATTTATTATTTATATCCCGCCCATCTGGCTGAGTTTCGCCAGCCACTCTGGGCGGCTTCCAATCAAGTGTTAAAAACAATACAGCATTAAATATTAAAAAACTTCCCTAAACAGGGCTGCCTTCAGATGTCTTTTAAAGAGAAGATAGCTGCTTATTTCCTTCACATCTGAAGGGAGGGCGTTCCACAGGGCAGGCGCCACTACCAAGAAGGCCCTCTGTCAGATGTGTGTAATTTCACTACCCAAGATGCCTCTCTTAGGCTCCTTGCTTTTAGGAAAGTTTCAAAAGTTTTCTATTTGAGAGGAATTGCAGCACATTTTTTTTCTTTTCCCCACCTACATTTTTTTTTGCTGCTGTTTTTGATATATATTTGTTTGGAACAAGACATTCTACATTTCTGCCTTGTTCATAATGGATTGTAGTTTGACTGGGAGCTTCATTATTGGATAGGATCCAAGCAAGGCGAATCCAGTAGCTCCTGATTCTCTAGTAAGGGCAAGGCAAAAGTCAGCACCTTGGAGAGAGTTCAAAAGGTGGGCTCAGGACCATGGATAGTACTTCTCCCACAGCTGAGGCCAAACATCCATGTTGCTTCAGCAATGTCCTGGAGCAAGTGGCTGAGTTTTTATAGCAGGACAAGGTAGCCATTGACTAGAACTCCATCCGCTCTTGGCCAGTTAAAGTGGCAGCACCTTCTACTGTAGCCTTAAGTTCCTTTGAAGCCTCAGGTTGTGTGCTGAGGGTGTACATAAACTGGGGGGGGGGAGAGCATGGTCCGACTGTTGCTACAACTCCTTCGTCGGACACAGACCTGGGGACAGCTGCTTAGAGGCTAGAAGCATGTGTATCTGTGGTGCCACTGGAGTTGCTGTAAGTTGACACTTTTGCCAAGAAAGAATTACCGTATTTTTTGCTCTATAAGACTCACTTTCCCCCTCCTAAAAAGTAAGGGGAAATGTGTGTGCATCTTATAGAGTGAATGTAGGCTGCGCAGCTATCCCAGAAGCCAGAACAGCAAGAGGGATTGGTGCTTTCACTGCGCAGCGATCCCTCTTGCTGTTCTGGCTTCTGAGATTCAGAACATTTTTTTTCTTGTTTTCCTCCTCCAAAAACTAGGTGCGTCTTGTGGTCTGGTGCGTCTTATAGAGCGAAAAATACGGTAACCATCAGATGAGTGCCTTCCTTGGCTGTGGGTGTTTTGGGCTGGTTGTCTAGAGCCCTGAGCACGAGGACTCCAGACTGCAACTTTTTTCTGTTGTATTCTTCTCTTTGGCTTATGTAATACAGAAGCAGACCTTCAGAATTTTGACTGGTTGTGTATACACCACAGCATTCTCGTACCAGTTTCCCCCCTGTCCTTTTTACTAAGCATTGCTTGTTTCCGTAACAGTCATTACTATGCAAAGACATGGTACATTGTGTCAAAGATGCGCTGATTAACTCCGTATTATGCAATGGTGCTACGGATTTGAAGAAAACTCCAAAAGGAGACTTGGCAAGATGTATTGTGTCAAATGAAAGGCTCAATATCCTGCCTTGACAGACTACATCATTACAGCTGCAAAGGATGGAGCGTGTCAGTGAGGAGTATAAAGCCATTAGCACTAAGATTCTTGACATGATCCAGCCTGATAGTTTTATATCCATATTGAAATGACACATTTTATATTATGTTAAGAGAGTTGTGTATTAGCAGCTCAGATCTCTCTCTCTCTTTAAACAATTTATTCCACTGAACACTGAACGTGGGAAAAGTGATATATTGAACACCCCTTGAGCTGGCTTTTGAATGTTTCTTAGCAGCAGACAGATGGGGTGCAGAGGTGTGTACAAGAGAAAGGAAGAGACAGAATCCATGCCAGAGAGACAGCAGAAGATTTAAAGGCCTTGCATGCTTCAGCATGGAGACACAGAAATTTCATTGGCTCACATGTAGGGACATCAGAAGACATCACTTTCAATTCTGGCCTCTATTTGTCCCATGCAGGACTGTTTCCATACCGTTGCAATTCATCATCTGCCAAAAACTATGTTATTCATCTCACTGCTGCTGTGAAATTATGTAACTTGTGTGATTTGCATAATTAATTATGTAAATGATGTTGTCATTACATTATCCCACCCCATTCACTTTGAGGCAAATGAAATGTCATGCAAATGGGGGAAGAGAATCATAAACCACATATCGTTTGCAGACTGAAAGCAACTGCAACAGTGCCTGCCATTGTATTTCCTGGATTGATTTCCATTCTGAACACAGGATAAATAAGTGAACATCAGCAACTTCCACTGCCATTTCCATTTCTGTTGGAATTCTCTGACATGTGTACTGGAAAAAGCTTATAATCACTGGTTTGCGAGATGTACTAGGCTGGTCTTTCAACATAGCATTAGAAACTGAATCGAGATAGTCCTTGTTAATTGTGAGTCTTTTAAAAAAAATATGATGGAAAGGCATAAGAAACATAGATGGCATGTGCTTTAAATGTGTGGTGTAGATGTGCTCTAAGAGAGAAGCACTGGCTAAAAGACAAATTTTATGGGAACAAAAGAGCAACTTTAAACTTGTAACAGCTACATTGATTCTAGTTTTAATAACAGGAAACTAAATAATTAGTGGCAAATACAGATTTTGCCACCCTGTGGTTGCTGCCACCATGCAAAATGGTGAGAAGAGAGGTGTGCTTTACCTTCTCCCTCATTTTCTTTTTCACGTCCTCTTACAAACTGCTCTGTCATAGCTGATACACCTAGATGTGATTTAGGAGGGATAGTGACTATGTAGAAGGGTTGTAGTTGGAAAAGAACAGGAAAGGAAGAGTGAAGCATCCCAGCTTCTCTCTTTGAAATGTCGCCTTTGCCATGTTGCTCATGAGCAGCAAACACAGGCTTGGGCATTTGTGGGCAAGTATTTGCACTCTAAAGGGACGCGGGTGGCGCTGTGGGTTAAACCACAGAGCCTAGGACTTGCTGGGTCCCTGCTTCTGCCAACCTAGCAGTTCGAAAGCATGTCAAAGTGCAAGTAGATAAATAGGTACCACTCCGGCGGGAAGGTAAATGGTGTTTCCGTGCGCTGCTCTGGTTCGCCAGAAGCAGCTTAGTCATGCTGGCTACATGACCCAGAAGCTGTACGCCGGCTCCCTCGGCCAAAAAAGCAAGATGAGCGCCACAACCCCAGATCGGCCACAACTGGACCTAATGGTCAGGGGTCCCTTTACCTTTACCTATTTGCACTCTAGATTGGGATGCAGAAGTAGAGGCAGCATTCAAGAATTTTGAAGGAGTCACAGGGAAACGTTCAGATATAAGGAAAAGCAGCAGCAGATGGAAAGATCAAGATGGGCGGAGAGGTCTGTTTTTAGACTTTCTATAAGTGGCTGTGCATGAATGCTTGATGTAGTCCAATCTAATACTTCCAGAATATTTTTAAGTAATGTATTTGGAATATATGAATGAAGATTAGATTAGAAGAGTGAAAAGGGAAGGAATCTATGAAGAAAGAACTGAAACCTACTTACACTGCTTTGTTTATTATGATGACATGTACACATGTTGAACTAGGTTGGTGTTTAAAAAATTAACAAAACCAAAACTGTTAATAAAGGTGCTTTTGGTCTTGTGGTATCGCTCTCTGTTGTGTCAGGGCTCTATGAGAACTGGAGGCAAGGAATCGGAAAGAAATAGCCATTTCACTTTTTGGAGGGGCATGCTTCACAGGGATAGCTAAACTAATGTTATCCCATTGACTTCTGTTGGGCTACACCCCAATCAGAGGAGTTTATGAATGACCCACAAGATAATGTGCAACAACACTGACATATCCTTTGTTTCCCAAACACACATTTGTGGGGGGAGAGAGAAAAGCTGCACAGATGGTGCATTTATATCTAAGGAATGAAGAACCCCCAACTTCAGAAAACTGTTATCTGAACCAAAGTGACTTGACAGCTTTTATCTCAATTCCTTGACTGCTGCTTAAGAGGATTAGTGACACCGGGTAGCTTCATGAGAGTAGCTAACGGTAAAAGGATCAATTGCAACTCATAGCTAAAAATCAATGAAATGTGTCTCACTGAATCGGACTTATCCTCAGGTCACCGTAGAGAATGCATTACCCTGCCCTTATTTAGTTACACGATTAGAGCCCAGAAATGATCGTAAATGAGACTCCTTCAACTCCTTTGAAATAGATAGTCTTCAAATTTTTGTTGCAATTAGAGGTTAAAGAGGCTTCAGAGAGCGAGCCAGCAAGATGCCCTCTTGCCAAAATGGACCCTGCTGCTTTAGTGATTATTTCAAATTTTCTGCTGTGGGAGGCAGATGAAGGATCACATATTTCTCTCTCTCTCTCTCTCTCTCTCTCTCTCTCTCTCTCTCTCACACACACACACACACACACACAGAGAGAGAGAGAGAAGTCAAGGAGAATTTACAAACGAAAGCATGGCATCATCTTAGCAACACACAGATCACCCCAAGGAAAGTTCTGTTTGCGCTTAAATATGTCACAGCACGGGTCCCCCATGCGCTATTGAGAATGTGTCCATGCTCTGTGCGCGACTGTACAAACAGTAATGAGGCAAGATGTGAAGGGTGGCAGAGGGAGCTCCCGCTGGGCTGCACCGTGGAAAGAAAGAGACAGAAAGAAAGGAAAGGGATTAGTAGATCCCATGACCTTTCCAGGAAATAAAGCGCTGGAAGACGGAGCAGAATTTGTGTGGCTATAAGCCACTATTTTATTGCACAGTTCACCACAAGCCAACAACCGTTATTTAAAGGGAAACCTTCTTTAAGAAGGCATTTGGGTTGCTGGAATGAGGTTATCCGTATGTGTGGAAATGTAGGTGTGTATCTGTGTGCGTGAGAATGGATGTGGGATATATACATTTACTAAATACATTTATTAGATCCCCTCCTCCATATAAATGTCATTATATTGTTATTTCATGTCTGCCCCAGAAAGGCAAAAGACTACATTGCCAATCCGTATCCTGAGGGATTCTTTCAAGAAACACACTTGTTCCATGACACTTTTCCTCCTGCCATTGATGATGTTGTGCCACCTAAATCCCTTTATTATTGGTTGTTGCCAACTTTATTATAAATCCTAACCATCTCCGAAGAGTTTTGATTGTTCAGTGAATAGAGTAGTTGTTGACAATGGGGATTTAGGTTAAGATGATCCAGGCCTGCCCTAGTGGCTTCAAACTTTGAAAGTTGTGGGGGCAGCTTGGGGTGAATTACTCATGACCTGCAATAGTGTACCCTTTAAGTATAAAGGTAAAGGCACCCCTGCCTGTACGGGCCAGTCTTGACAGACTCTAGGGTTGTGCGCCCATCTCACTCAAGAGGCCGGGGGCCAGCGCTGTCCGGAGACACTTCCGGGTCACATGGCCAGCGTGACAAAGCTGCATCTGGCGAGCCAGCGCACACACGGAAACGCCGTTTACCTTCCCACCAGTAAGTGGTCCCTATTTATCTACTTTCACCCGGGGTGCTTTCAAACTGCTAGGTTGGCAGGTGCTGGGACCGAGCAGCAGGAGCGCACCCCGCCGCAGGGATTCGAACCGCCGACCTTTCGATCGGCAAGCCCTAGGCGCTGAGGCTTTTACCCACAGCGCCACCCGCGTCCCTCACCCTTTAAGTATAGATATATATAAATAGCAAATTCTTCTTCTTCTTCTTCTTCTTCTTCTTCTTCTTCTTCTTCTTCTTCTTCTTCTTCTTCTTCTTCTTCTATAACAATAAAAAGAAGGAAGGAGATTATAAATAAAATGAGCACCAAACACCTTGAGGTGTATTGTGCTCCTTTTATTTACCTCCCTTATATCATAGCCTTGGGCTTCTGCAGTGACTGAAAATCCACATTTCTCTTTTCATCCAGGTGAGGAGGATGGTAGAAAACGAGACTGAAGAAGATGAAAGGTACACAAGAAGCAGGAAGGAGGACTTAGTGTGCTTATGCCTGTAAGTAGTTGTGTAGCGATTAGACACCGTGTCAGATGAACAAGCGAGAAGCAAGAAATCAAGGTGGGTCAGTGAGAGAGGAGTTGGTACTCAAGAGAGAGCTTGGTGAGCAGGATTCCTGATTTGCAACAGTTTACCCCTTCATAACCAACCTGCTGCTAATATTATGAAATGTAGTAATTATTGTCCAAGTATTTATTAAATGCACTTAATATATTACTGGGATTGCTTAACAAATCCATTTTTAATGCATATAAATGACTTAAGGGAGCACCACAATCTTTACTTAAAAACAAAAGGGGGAGGAAAAATCTATAAGGTATTGTTATCTAATATACCGTGATCCATAAAAGAAAGCTATTAGCCCTGGAATTAAAGAAGAAGATGGTGTTTATTAAATAAAGAAATACAACAATATTACTTTTAAGTGCCATGTATTCATTTCCACCATTAAGGATTGCAATGTGGAATGTAATAAAGAGTCTCTAAATAAGGAATAAGGGAGAGCCAGCATGGGTGCAATAAAGTTTTCACAATGGGTTCATAAGATTATACTAATTAAAGATAATCTCGTTTGAACTGTTTTTACACACTGGAAAAAAATAATAATTTGATGTCATTCTGTTGGAAGAGTCACTGGTATGAAGGCTCTGGGGTAAAGCTCAAAAACCCCCACTCACATTATGTGTAATATTAAAAATTAGAGCTGATCTATGAGACGGTCTTAGATCTAGTCATCTCTTCTCCAAAGATCCACCACATATTCCGTTAAGCCTCCATAATTATCTCCCCTTATATGTGACAAGCACAGGCTAATCAGTCTCTCAGGGAGTTTCCTGCAGATCATTGAGAAACGCATGTACGCTTCACATTTCTTATCAAGCTATTTTGTACTTGGCGTCACATAGGAACTGACAAAAGTTCATTATCATCATCGTCTAGATGGGAATTACTCCAAATTAAGAAAAAAAGGGGGAGGGGGGACTGCTCACTTTTGAAGGAATAAGAAAAAGGATATTGACAATCTTGAAATGCAGCTGAGAAGATCTTCGTTAAGAATAAAAGCAATCTATGGTCTTAGCGCACTTTAATCCCATATTAAAAGATTAGAAAAAACATCTGAAGAAATCAGAGATAGTCTAATTGAGGGTCTCGCCTTTAATCCTGCTAGTATACTCCCCCTTGGATACTAAGATCTGTCAGTTAAGAGTCCTGGGTATCCCCAAAGGAAAAGAAATCAGAAGGAATGGACATACAACGTATATTTTTTTTTGGGGGGGGGGAGTGAGAGAGAGAAGGCTGATGACATCCAAACATACTGCACTATAAAATTAAAAGAAGAGAAAAGCAAGAGACCCATGTACTCTTTATAGGGTTGGGGGAAGAGATTGCATTCAATTCACATTTAAAAATAAACCTACCAACCTCAGTCTTTTCAAAACAATCCATAAACCAAAGCACAGCCATTCTTTGAAATCCTTCTCAAAATTTTGCAGCGCAGTTCTCCAGTCAAGTAATGTTCATCTGTTAGGGTAAAGTGTGCCCAGAAATGCATACTATCGCAGAAACGGCTTTCAAATATGCATTACATTATGGGAAAAATTGCTTTGTAAAAGTGTGTATATCGGGACAGATTCATACTAAAATGCAGCTGAGTTTTCATGATGACTTTTTTTAAATACAAAAAACGCTGATGTGGAAATGTTGTGAACTTAACATTGGACTGGGAAAATGAGAAACATGAAGAAAACAGAATTAACCTATTCACTCATTCCAAACTTCAGAAAAATCTGTCTGCCCTAGAGTGACTAACCTTCCATTTAAAAGAAAAATCACTGTATCTGGCTGAAAGTCCAACCTTTCTCTTCCCCAGCACACTAATAACAGTAAAAAAGAATTCACTTTCTTTCTCATACTGGCAAGCGGTCATATGAATACACACTTTCAATGTCCACACACACACACCTGCAGGGTGGTACCCCCAAATTCCCATTGCCATAATGCTGATACTTTTGCATCATACATGTTACAGAGCACAGAATTCAGGTGAAAAAGCCAAACCAGAAATGCAAGTCTAGAAACAGAGATAAGATACAGTACATAAACTTAATATATTCTATTAGGTATTATCAATGATTTTGGTTGTGTTGGTGCTGGCAAGGTGACAGAGTTTTTTAGCATGGTAATCTCATTCCATTCACCACGTTGTCCGAGGTTGGGATCATAGCATTGGCTATGTAGTTTCACCAAGTCATCTCATTCACCATGCTATTCCACTGCCCAAAGAAACAATGATGGCAAATTAGATTTTGAAAAACCTAAGCATTTATTTTCAATAGGTTTAGACCCAAAGTGAGGGGACTTTACTGCCAGCCACTTCCTTCCTCAGCACCTTGTGCCCCATCAAAAGTTGCTCCTGAGTGTCTGTGGATCTCCCAGAATGATGTGGAATATGACATGTGATTAAAATATATATTGAAGACCTCCTGTGTGTGAGCAGAAATGAGCATAAATGGGAACTTCTTTTGTGTGAGTAGATGTACTTTCCACTCAATGCTTTTGCTTCCACAGAGCCAAGTCATAGTGTTTTTCAAGAGGTCACAGTGGCTTAGCGTGGGTTGTCAGCACCCGGGGCAAGGCAAGTAATTTGCGCCCCCTAACCCTAACCCCCAGATGTTGCGCCCGGTGCGGCCGGCCCCCCTGCACCCCCCACGCTACGCCACTGAGAGGTCACTGGGTAGCGCTCACCTAAATTTTACTCAGAATAGATCTATTGAAATCAATGGACCTATCTAAGTCATGTTCATTAATTTCAACGGCTCTGATCTAAGTAAAACTTAGTTGAATTTTTGAGCTGAAAAACTGGAAAAAAATTCCATTGGAGCCTTTTTTGAGATCACTCAAAAAAAAAACTGGAACAGATGGGCCACTGATCTGAAATAATACAGTATTGTCACAGAATAATAGCGCTCTTTATAGCCAAATATGTATTTTTAGAACAGTAGAAGGAAAATCACAAGCCCAAACTAAAATCTCTTAACACTTGGAATCCTTTTAATTGAGCAGGATAAATATAAAATGGAAACTGTTGCACTGAATGACTAGAAAATTACTGAGATTCATGTTTCTAAATTACAGAATGATGTATAGATAATAAATGTCAGCTATATAAGCCTAAGTGTGTGTTCTCCATTTGCTATTTTACATACAAATATAGTGGAATATTAAATTACAACACATTTTGAGAGTTTTCTTTTATTTCTGCCATAAATAATCTCAGATATGGAGAAGCCATTTTGAAATTTTTAATAGGCAATTTCATATTTTATTAAGAGTGCATTACATGTTTCTCTTCACTGGTCTATGGTTGAGCTGCTGCGAAATATGAATCAAATCCTTCTGTAACGTAAGAGCAGCTTTGCACATGTGCAACAAAAACTTTGTATGTGTGCCCATAAAAACATAGCTGCCTGCATCCAGCTAGGGGCCCATATGCCTCAAGATCGGTGTACATTGACAAGTGCTGCAAACATACCGTATTTTTCGCTCTATAACACGCACCTGACCATAATACGCACATAGTTTTTAGAGGAGGAAAACAAGAAAAAAAAATTCTGAATGAAACAGTGGATGTATCATTTTGGTGCTTCATGCTGTGGCCACAGACATGTGATTTGACGGTGAGTTTGGGGTAGGCCAATGCAAAAATTCTGAGAATCCATGTGGATCTGTGCTTTGTAACCACAGCAACTGAAAACAGCTTTTACAACTTTGTAAACAAAGCAACCGAAAACAGAAGAGGGTGGGCAATAAGACCCTGAGGCAGAATGCAGGAAAGCAGCAGCCTCCTCTCTGCAGCGCGCGATCTGATTTTTGCCTGATTTTTGCCTCTGCACTCGGGCCAGTCGGCTCCAGGGACCACACATTCGCTCAATAACACACACAGACATTTCCCCTTACTTTTTAGGAGAAAAAATGTGAGTGTTATAGAGAGAAAAATACGGTAGTTCCTGGTCCAATTCAGCAGCTGGAACCATATGTGTGCACAGGGTTGGTCAGACCAGATATTTGTTTGGGAAGGGGAGAGAAAGGACAAGGCTCATTCCTCCATATTTATGATCAGGGGTTTTGCAGGGGTTATACACATACAAGCTGGACGTGGGTGGCATTGTGGTCTAAACCACTGACCCTCTTGGGCTTGCCAATCGGAAGGTTGGCGGTTTGAATCCCCACGACGGAGTGAGCTCCCATTGTTCTGTCCCAGCTCCTGCCAACCTAGCAGTTCGAAAGCACGCCAGTGCAAGTAAATAAACAGGTACCACTGTGGTGGGAAGGTAGATGGCATTTCTATGCTCTCTGGCTTTCATCATGGTTTTCCGATGCACCAGAAGTGGCTTAGTCATGCTAGCCACATGAACGGGAAAGCTGTATGTGGACAAATGCCGGCTCTCTCGACCTGAAAGCGAGATGAGCAGTGCAACCCCATAGTTGCCTTTCACTGAACTTAATTTTCTAAGGGTCCTTTACCTTTTTTTACCTTACATACAAGCACATCTACTCTTGGATGAGGACCATCGTCTACTGTCCAGAGTGAGCTAAATTTAAGTCTCATTGAAATCAATGCGATGAGCTTGTTACAGTTAACTTAAGCTCCCATTATTCACCATGGGACTCACATGTAGTTTTCTTGGGATGAGCATGTCTGTGAGGTGTACTTGGTGTAGCTCTCCACCACATTTACATGTGCTGCTAAACTTGCGATGCATGAAGCAGCTCTTAGGAGAACATGCAATTCTGATGGCTGGTCATATTACATAGGATCTCCTCCGAAGTCAGACTAAACAATGGACTTTAGCATGTACTTGTTAATAGATACATTGGAAAATTTTAATTTAGACAACATTAGACCTGGAATTACTTGTCTATTTGTCAAGTATTTTAAACCTTACCGTAATTGATTTTCTTAAGAAATCTCCTACTGGTATTTGCTGAAACTCAATAGCTCGTTCAAAATCTGTATTTCTTCCAGCAAATCTGACAGGTTATTAAAACTGCTGCCTTTAATATGGAATTCTAAGTACAATCACTCCCTGCATGATGTTTTGATCAATAGGATTAAATGTGCATATAGGGTAGAAATTGTTTTGTGTCTACAGGAAGTCCAATAAATGACAAAATAATTATGAGGCAAGTGACTCAGAATGCTTAATTAGCTTTCTTGTTTGTTTGTTAACAGTGACATTAAATGATACAATCTATGCTTGTGTAGCTGCAACTAAGATGTACAACTACCACATTCTTTATGTGGTTTCAGGCCTGAGGTAATGAGAGCGGTTAGTGTGAGAGGAACAGCGCATTATTCATAACGTGGCATCACCAGCACCCTCAAAAATGCTCTCCTACTTTCCAGGAGTGTCTAGAAAACTCTTCCTGTTAGAGGCACCACCTTCGAGAGTGGCATGTCAAATGCCTGTGGCGTCATGTATGTGACATGTGTCTTACATGTGGCATCAGGAGGAGGCATCAGGAGGCATCGGGAGGAGGCCTTGCCCGGCTGCAATAGCTGTGGCTCCTTCTCTCATGTTCAGAAGGAGCCTGCACCATGCTCAGCTCAGCTATTTGGCCTCCTCTGCCCCCTCAATAAGGAGGGGGTCTGAACCCCCTGCTAAGGAATATTGAGTGGGTTGATGACACCACCGCACCTTAGAGTTGCCGTGCCTGCTTCCTGTTGACCACATTTGTGGATAAACACTTCCCTGATATCAACTGTCTCAGACTCTATGATTGGCATGTGAATGTTTGTTGGTGTTGCCACCACTGAAGGCTTCCCAGTTGCCACTGGTCCACAACGTGGCCTTCTCAGTGGCAGAATGCACTCCCTGGTGAGATGATCTGACTCCCTTCATCAGTGAATTTCAGGAGGAAGCTAAAAACATTCCTGGGCATTTGGTGGCTGAAAGATACTGTTCCTGCAACCTGGAAATCATTGGCCGAGAGAATGCTTTTAACTGATTTTAGAATGCTTTAAAAACTTTTCTTTTTAAACTACTGTTGGGTTTTTGGCCCTGGACTCCTTTAGGAGAAAGGGAGGGGTGTACACTAAATTAATTGGTTAAGTAATAATAGAAGGGGACCCACCCCCCAACATGCTTCGGAGTGTTCCCTCTAATCTGGTGCAAAGTAAGAGATTGGTTTCTGCCCTCACTTGAATCCTGTATGTGTGGCAGACGATTTGCAGGAGTAAGGTAAAGGTAAAGGTACCCCTGCCCGTACGGGCCAGTCTTGACAGACTCTGGGGTTGTGCGCCCATCTCACTTAAGAGGCCAGGGGCCAGCGCTGTCCGGAGACACTTCCGGGTCACGTGGCCAGCGTGACATCGCTGCTCTGGCGAGCCAGAGCCGCACACGGAAACACCGTTTACCTTCCCGCTGGTAAGCGGTCCCTATTTATCTACTTGCACCCGGAGGTGCTTTCGAACTGCTAGGTTGGCAGGCGCTGGGACCGAGCAGCGGGAGCGCACCCCGCCGCAGGGATTCGAACCGCCGACCTTTCGATCGGCAAGTCCTAGGCGCTGAGGCTTTAACCCACAGCGCCACCTGCGTCCGATTTGCAGGAGAGGTGACTACAAATAAAGACTGGCTACAAAAACCAGTCAGAAATTGTGGGTAGCACAGAAAGGTGTGTTTGTGTGTGTTTGTGTGTACACCCAACCACCCAGGGAATGACTTACTCATTCCCTGAAATCATTACATTGCGCAGAGCGGGAGAAAAACACATACTGTGGCTTCAGTCCTA
The DNA here is from genome assembly GCF_951804945.1 of Podarcis cretensis. Taxonomy (NCBI): domain Eukaryota; kingdom Metazoa; phylum Chordata; class Lepidosauria; order Squamata; family Lacertidae; genus Podarcis; species Podarcis cretensis. The sequence goes on from NC_137173.1 coordinate 86,811,838, forward strand.
ACTCCCAGCCCCTTCCCCTTCATTTCGATTTGCGTCATTCGGATTGTAAGCCTGAAGCCAAGGCAAGGACACTCTTACTATTGACATTTTCAAGCTACCATGGTCAGAATTATTATTTTTTTAACATGAGCTTGGAAAAATGCTTTAAATAAATTAAAATTAAATACATTTTCTACAGGGCAATAAATCAATTGATTCATTTTATATGGTTTTACCACTTGGGGGAACGTTTATACTCAGGGACGAATTACAGGGACCGGTAAGCGTTGTGGTCTAATTCCATTAAAAAATTGCTTGTAGAAACTCACCCTTAATGTCCCCTTAACCGTATATAGATTGCTAAGTTGTTTAATATTTACATGAAATGGTGAAGTCGTCTGGAGATTTGAGCTGCAGTGCCATCAGTTTCTCTCATTTTCATCTGCTTCTGAACCGGTATCTGGGATTGATGGCGAACTGGATGTAGGCAAACAAGCAGAGATACAATCAAGACCAGACAAAGCTGCTGTCAGTTGTTCCCGGTGATCTGGCTGTAGATGTTACCTGTTTGACTTACATAGAGTCGCACTGTCTGTGAAGACCCAGGAACGAAGCTTGGAAGTGACGCTGGATCTGGTTGTTCTCCAAGATGCTCAGATGGTGGCATCTAGGAGCTCTGCTCAGCAGGTTTGGATGTGTTTTGGATGTATTCTTACCCAGAGAAACTGGACACAGAAAATGGGCCATGATCCTACATGCCCATATTTCATCCACGTTAGGTTATTGCAGTGCACTGTAGATGAGGCTGCCTTTGAAGGGTGTTCAGATCCTACATTTAGTTCCTAGTACAGGTGTCGACTGATGTGAGGTACAGTGGTACCTTGGTTCTCAAACTTAATCCGTTCCGGGAGTCTGTTCCAAAACCAAAGTGTTCCAAAACTAAGGCACGCTTTCCCATAGAAAGTAATGCAAAACGGATTAATCCGTTCCAGACTTCTAAAAACAACCCCTAAAACAGCCATTTAACATGAATTTTACTATCTAATGAGACCATTGATCCATAAAATGAAAGCAATAGTCAGTGTACTGTACTATAAAATAAATAAGACAGTATTGTAAATGATACAAATTAAAATTAATTCCCCCCCCCTTACCTGCACTGATGATAGTCATTGTTTGGAGGGGGGCTTTTATCCATTTCCGCAATCAATCAATCAATCAATCAATCACTGTTCATAAACTGATCCTGCTGTTCAGCAGGTGAATCAAAAGGCAAAATCTTTTAGACTTTAGTTCCTGGGATAGCAGCTAAAATGTGGTCTTTTGAGAAACTTTTGAATGGAACTTGTTTTATTTGCTGCACCTGAAATTTTATTTTGTCTGCATTAGCATTTCCTCATGGCTGCTTTTATATTGTTAATACTTTTAAATTGATTTTTTTAAAAAAGTGTTGTAAGCTGCCTCGAGGCTCTTTGATGGAGAGGCAGCCTATAAATGTTTCAGACAAATAAATAAATCAGCTAAATAAATAAACAAGCGCTTTAAATAATTTTATGCATGTTCAAAAAACTCCCAACAACTTACCATGACATGGAACCATACATATGTATTCATGTGCTAGAGGGTATTTAAGACGAACCTGTAATTTAGTATAAAAGTCTTAGATTAGCTGTTATATTAAATGAAAAAGGTTTTAGCTCGCCTGTGCCTTTAAGCTGGTCATAACTGAATGATATATTCGAATTAAAACTTTTAGTTAAACAGCTCATATTGTCCAAGCCTCAGGCATTCTCAGATTCTCTGCACAGAAGTAAACCGATCTTGAAAACTTTTTGATGCTTCCAAAATCTAATATCTTCCAGCCTCAGGTGGTCCCAGTTTCAGAACTTACCATATCCAACTAAATACACCACAACAAAGGACAAGTTGGATGGATTTGAGTTATATCTGATATGATGAGCCCTTTCCGGTTTAGCAAGCCTCTGCAACTTTCAAATGAGTTTTGGGGCAGAAAAGTTCCTTGGTTTGAGTTTCCTAGACTTTTTACACAACCTTATCCTCTAATAACGACCCCTGGGTTTTGCACTTGAGTTATGGCGGTGTCTGGTGGTTCAGGAAAGGCTTTACTGAAGAGGGTATTTATGAGTTGCTCAATGAGGACGAGGCAAGTTGCTTGACAAACCGCACATTAGCAGAGCACATCTCAAATCCACAAAGCATTTCACGCACATTTTCTTAACAATCCTTACGGCGCCAGTATTATTTCTTTAAATTATTTACTCACTGCCGACCAGCGCCCCCATTTTTGGAGCGGCCTACAAAACGAACAAATAAATGACTGTGAATAATGTTCTCTTACAAATCACTCAAAATGTTTAGAAAATGTTAAAACACTCATATAATGTTATACCTGCATTACAGATGGGCAGTGAGATGGGAATGGAGGCTAAGACACAGCACCATTTTTCAAGAAAAAGAGATGCCAGAACTCACCATGAACGCCGCTCTTGCCCTTTTAATGGCAATGGCGTCCACCTGAGAGGTGCTGGAACTGAGTTCTGGAGTGTTCCGGCTGAAAAAAAGCCCTGCTAACAGGGGCGGAGGAAGGGGTGTGTGGTGGAGGTGAGCCGCCCCAGGTGTCACCACTGAGGGGGGTGACAAAATGCCAGGCGGCACTCACCGGGGGGCCTGCAGCATGCCCGAGCCACGCGTCTCTCATGGGAGTAATGCCGTGGCTTGGGCATCTGCAGGCTCCGCACTGCCCCAAACCTCCCCCTCAACTGTAGGGCGGCTGAGTGGGAGGAGGCAGACAGACTCCTCTGAGGCCCCACGGAGTGTCCTGCCCCGGCTGGCCCCATCCTGTGGGCAGCTAGCCATGCCCCTGGGCGCATGGCACGCGTGCTACCCCAGGCACCCAATTGGCTTGCTCCGTTGCTGCCTGCTAAGACATAAGAGATCTGCTTGCTTGTTGACATTGCTGAGGTGACACTTGACCCTGAAATTTGATGGTCTTGAGCTTGTCGGCTTAGGCTGCGATACAAAGCCTTTTGTGCTGGGCTTCAGGTGGGGCTGCATGGGGTGGAGGTTTCTCTCAGCACAGCCTGTTGGATTCCACCTGCAAAGTGATGTCAGCACCATGACATCAGCACAGAACTCCCTGTCAAAATTGCAGGTGGCTGTGCTGCTCGTGGGAGTCTTGTCAGAGGTAGGACGAGACTGAGGAATTTGGAATCATAGAATCATAGAATCATAGAGTTGGAAGAGACCACAAGGGCCATCGAGTCCAACCCCCTGCCAAGCAGGAAACACCATCAGAGCACTCCTGACATATGGTTGTCAAGCCTCTGCTTAAAGACCTCCAAAGAAGGAGACGCCACCACACTCCTTGGCAGCAAATTCCACTGTCGAACAGCTCTTACTGTCAGGAAGTTCTTCCTAATGTTTAGGTCGAATCTTCTTTCTTGTAGTTTGGATCCATTGCTCCGTGTCCGCTTCTCTGGAGCAGCAGAAAACAACCTTTCTCCCTCCTCTATGTGACATCCTTTTATATATTTGAACATGGCTATCATATCACCCCTTAACCTCCTCTTCTCCAGGCTAAAAATGCCCAGCTCCCTTAGCCGTTCCTCATAAGGCATCGTTTCCAGGCCTTTGACCATTTTGGTTGCCCTCCTCTGGACATGTTCCAGTTTGTCAGTGTCCTTCTTGAACTGTGGTGCCCAGAACTGGACACAGTACTCCAGGTGAGGTCTGACCAGAGCAGAATACAGTGGCACTATTACTTCCCTTGATCTAGATGCTATACTCCTATTGATGCAGCCCAGAATTGCATTGGCTTTTTTAGCTGCTGCGTCACACTGTTGGCTCATGTCAAGTTTGTGGTCAACCAAGACTCCTAGATCCTTTTCACATGTACTGCTCTCAAGCCAGGTGTCACCCATCTTGTATTTGTGCCTCTCATTTTTTTTGCCCAAGTGCAGATTTTTTGCCCAATCTGCTGGATCTTGAGCCAGCCCTACCCTCCGTCATCATGTGATCGCTCCATGCTTGTGCAATTGTTTACCTGCCCCATGACTCTGCCCCGGCTGGCATGAACAGCAGGGTTTTGTAGATGCATTGACAGCCCTTGCCAAGGATCACATTGCATTCTTAGTTTTTATATTGCACCAGATCACAATTTTGGCTGTAGTTTTAGAGTCACCAGAGATGGGGATAACCTTGGGTTGGTTCGCATTTCAAGGCAAACCTACCCGATTCACACAAGTCGTGAACTGAAACAAAGTCATCCTTTGAGATCCGCACTCTAGACAAGCAAAGCATACAAAAATTCATCTGCTAGGGAACAGCACACCTACAAAAGCACATGCTAGTGAAAATTACATGAAAAAAATGCATTGTATTAGGGGGAAATGCTTTGCGAAAGTATTTGGCAAAATGGCATACAAAAAAATGTGTATATTAGGAGAAATTTGCCCTAAAATGGGAATGAATTTTCACGAGGGCTTATAAATAAATCACAAAACAATGTGGAAATGTCAAGAACTGAACTTTAAACCAGAAACATTAGAAACTGAGAGAAACCAAAATTGACATATTCACCTATCCTAAAAGTCATTCATTCAGCATCAGCCTGCTGGCTGTTGCAAAGATCTTCAAGACCAAACAAACAAGAGGAGTGATGAAAGCCAGATTTCATTTTAGAGGTCTGCCCAGTCAACTGCAATTAATGAACTGTTATTGTACATGCGTAGTAAAAGTAAACACACAAACATAAAAACTCACTTTTACTACATGGGCTAATATATAATATTTAAACACGGCATTGTTGATCTTTTCTGTTGAATACTTCAGATATGGAATTAGTCGCTGGTAATTAAAAATTGCCCAGGAAGTATCTAACCTGGTTCTCCCTTTGAGTAAAAGAATAGAGGAAGGCCATTGGAGTTGCCTCCCCCCTTCCAGATAATTGATCGTCCGCAAGTGTGAAACTCATCTGTGTATTCTGTTGAAGATCTTTGGATATCGACTTCTGTACTCTTCTAGGAATCTGAGAAAAGCACAATCCTCAGGGAAAGGCTAGACTGACAAGTTGGAAAGGTGCGCATCTATAATTATGTCAAAGTTTAAGGCTCCCTCCAAGGTCGTGAACATGGTATGATTTCCACATCTCAACCATGCGCACAGTTCCAAAAGGATATGCACCTTTTGTTTTATTTATGAAGCCTTTTATGCGTATTCAATACCTGCAAATCTTTGCCATCATTATGGCTCTATTACCGGCTTCTAATTTTCCTATTTATTGTTCCCCCCTCAATAAAATAAGCCTCCCATTAAAAAAAAAAAAGGTCCCAGCTCAAACCATCTGCATGCTTTTCTAAGAATATTCAGTTTTTGTTTTATTCATTGGGATTTAGAGGTAATGGGCACATTTAGCATAAAGGGGAAACTGAGCACACAAATCTTTATAAAGGCTAAGAGAAAGAAAGGAGAAAATAAGGGTTTACTGGGATCTCTGAGGGAGTAGAAATTGACTCTCCTTCCTCCTTCCTTGGAGGTTTTTAAGCAGAGGTTGGATGGCCATCTGCCATGGATGCTTTAGTTGATATTCCTGCATTTCAGGGGGTTGGACTAGATGACCCTTAGTGGTCCCTTTCAACTCTACAATTCTATGACCAGTCGCAAGGCAAAGTCTGAAGAAATCCTTTGACAATTTCAACAGCAGTAAGCCCTTCTGAAGTTGGGTGTGTTGAAGACTTGCATAGACATCACTCAACTTCTCTACACTCGTTTCCTGGCAGATGAATGTGTGAACCGTCTCCTTTGGAAAGTAGAGACGGAGGAGAAACTTGATTCAATTCACTTTTAAAGGTGAACCTCTCCACCCTACACTTTCTGAAACAGTATGAGAACCGGCCACCCTTCAAAATTCACATTTCCAAATTCGGCGACGCAGTTCTCCAACCGATGCTTACAAAAACACAGACATGAGGTGGAAGCGTTCATAGACATTCAAACATTGGTGAAAAGAACAAACAAAAATTGCATGATGTTAGTGGAGACAGCTTGCAAAAGGTGCAGATTTGTGAAAATGACATTAAAAATGTGTTTAATAGAATAAATTTGCACTAAGATGCTGATGAAGTTTCATGAGGTGCATTTTTTTTTTAGAAGCCCACTAATTGCTGCAGAAATGTGGAGAACTGAAATTAAGTCTGGAAAAATAAGTAACCAAGAGAAATGAAGCTGATCCTTCCATCCTTACTGGAAAGTGCAGTGGCTGATGGGACGGGACAATTGATTATATGAAAGCTATATTATGGGGGCAAGGCATCTCAAGTCTTGTGTATGACTGTGGCCCTCCAGCCCTCTCTATGGCCCTTGAGACTTGCCCTACACCCCTGCTTTCCTTAGGCCTCACTGGACCTCCTCTACACTCTCCTCCATGGCTTTTGCTTGGCCAGAATTTTGTCCTTGAACCATGCCACTTTTGCCTCTGACCTTCCTCACCCCTGGCATGAAGCCCAAGAAGATTGTTCATAAAGGAATAAAGCTCCTGGCCTAGAAATGGTTGTCTTGGGTTTGGCTAGTGTGGGCAAGTGGCCACTTTAGAAGCTCAATGCTGGGATAAGTGTCAGAACATGGGAAGAGGCAAGTAGTGACGCTTGTCTTTGGTGACATTCCAGGCACTAGCCAATACGTGCCTATAATGGCTGTGAAACCACACACTTCAGTCTGCATGACAAACTGCTACTGAGGCAGACGGGAAGGCAAGTGTGCTAGACAACCGCATCTCCCCCCACCCCCAACACAAAAAGCCATTTTGAATAGTGGGGAAATATGGTATCACTGAAATATTGTGGAGTTTAGCTTCCCCCACCCTGCTGTGTGGGATGCGTGTGGTGCTGTGGTCTAAACCACTGAGCCTCTTGGGCTTGCTGATCAGAAGGTCGGCGGGTCGAATCCCCGCAATGGGGTGAGCTCCCGTTGTTATGTTCCAGCTCCTGCCAACCTAGCAGTTTGAAAGCATGCCAGTGCAAGTAGATAAATAGGTACCACTGCGGCGGGAAGGTAAACGGCGTTTCCATGCACTCTGGTTTCCGTCACGGTGTCTCGTGCCAGAAGCGGCTTAGTCACGCTAGCCACATGTCCTGGAAAGCTGTCTGTGGACAAACGCCAGCTCCCTTGGCCTGAAAGCGAGATGAGTGCCGCAATCCCATAGTCGCCTTTGACTGGACTCAACCGTCCAGGGGTCCTTTATCCTTTTTTACCTGTGTGAATTAGTTACAAAAAGATGACTTGAAAAGGAGTTTTGGAGAAGATGCTATTGCATGTTCGACATAGAGGGCATGTCGTTGATGTTACATATCCCAAGTATCAAAGTATTCATTGGTGGTGTTGCGCACATTACATGGCAGCAAAACTTGATTTCTACCCAGTGTATCCTCAAAAGGGAGCTGCGGTCAATTCTGGCTCCCTACTGAGTGCACCTGAATGGTGCTTTGTTAGCAGGTTGGCAGCATTCACACATTGCTTTTCTATTTCTACTCCAAAAACATCACAGGAACACACCTAAAATGGTGTTGCATGAAGTGGTCCTTACCTTTATAAGAAGTGACTGTCCTTGCACTTTACTCAAGAATATCAAAAAATGTTCCAAAAGCAGACGTTGCCGTTTCCTGGTTAGGTCGGAGATAATATCCGATACAATTCTATCACATGCTCTTCTTGTCCCCCCAAAATATATGTTTAATTATGAATGAATACTTGGACTGTGGACATAAAAATCTCTTACTGTGGAGAGCCTGGATAGCTCAGCTGGTGAGAGCGTGGTGCTGATAACGTTAAGGTCGCAGGTTTGATTCTTGTATGGGATGGCTACATATTCCTGCATCACAGAGTCTTGGACTAGAATTCAGGGCTGTCCAACTTCCAAGAGACTGCGATCTACAACCTCTATAACAAAACTGGCAGCGATCTACCCATTGGATGGACCAGAGATGTTGATCTTTTTTAGGGAAAGCTTCATCGAAGTTGTTGAGCTGACAAAGGTTTTTTTAGGGGGTAGGTAGGGTTCCACGATCGACCAGTAGGTCGCGATCAACCTGTTGGACAGTCCTGGACTAGATGATCCTCAGGGTCCCTTCCAACTTTACAATTCTATGATTCTAAATAATACATTAAGTTTGGACATGCAAATTGCAACACTGAAGAACATTAATAAGTTACAGTGGTACCTCGGGTTAAGTACTTAATTCGTTCTGGAGGTCCATTCTTAACCTGAAACTGTTCTTAACCTGAAGCACCACTTTAGCTAATGGGGCCTCCTGCTGCTGCTGTGCCACTGGAGCACAATTTCTGTTCTCATCCTGAAGCAAAGTTCTTAACCTGAAGTACTATTTCTGGGTTACTGGAGTCTGTAACCTGAAGCATCTGTAACCTGAAGCATATGTAACCCGAGGTACTACTGTATTTGCAAACACTAAAAATGGTTATTTCCATGGTCTTCAGTAGTGATCATTATAAAAATGATGGAAGCATAGATGTACTGCAAGTGCCATCTAGCCTGACCCCAGGCTGAAATCTGCTGGTACAGCATCCCCCATAAGTGGGCTATACTCTGCTTAAAAACTTCTGATGAAGTCACACAGTGAACAAACAGTGGGTGGCGGAATCCTCAAGTAATGAGAAGGATTATATCTGAATTTGCAGCACGACTTGTGAACGTGAGGCTCCAAACCACGGTGCATGAGTGGGATGTAACACAGAGATAAATATAATAAAAACATTAAGGGAAAACTTCCTTGTTTGATTAACTCAGGGGTCATCTTCTCCAAAAGCAAGCAACCAGAAGCTTCTTGAGGTTTACAAGCAGCACTTTGAAATGAGTCCATACCCTCCAACATTTCTCCAATGAAAATAGGGACGTCCCATTCCATAATGATAATTTTACTATTTATACCCTACACAGCTTACCAGGTTGTCCCAGCCACTCTGGGCAGCTCTCAACATATATAAAAACATTTGTTGTTTAGTCGTTTAGTCGTGTCCGACTCTTCGTGACCCCCTGGACCAGAGCACGCCAGGCACTCCTGTCTTCCACTGCCTCCCGCAGCTTGGTCAAACTCATGCTGGTAGCTTCGAGAACACTATCCAACCATCTCGTCCTCAGTCGTCCCCTTCTCCTTGTGCCCTCCATCTTTTCCAATATCAGGGTCTTTTCCAGGGAGTCTTCTCTTCTCATGAGGTGGCCAAAGTATTGGAGCCTCAGCTTCAGGATCTGTCCTTCCAGTGAGCACCCAGGGCTGATTTCCTTCAGAATGGATCAGTTTGATCTTCTTGCAGTCCATGGGACTCTCAAGAGTCTCCTCCAGCACCATAATTCAAAAGCATCAATTCTTTGGCGATTAGCCTTCTTTATGGTCCAGCCTTCACTTCCATACATCACTACTGGGAAAACCATAGCTTTATAAAAACATAATAAAACATTAAACATTAGAAAAAACCTTCCCTATACAGGGTTGCCTTCAGACGGCTATGGGGTTGGATAACTCTATACCTTCCAACATTTCTCTGATGAAAACAGGGACATCCTAAGGAAAAGTGGGACAGTCCAAGATTAAATCAGAAACTGGGACAGCTTCTCTAAATCAGGTATGTCCCTGGAAAATAGGGACACTTGGAGGGTCTGTGAGTGGCCACCCCAATTTCATCTTCTCCACCCTCTACCTCCAGCAGCTGGTACTCAGGGGTATATATTGCCTCTGACTCTGTTTACTGTGCCTAATAGCTGTTGATGGGCTGATTTTCCCATGAATTTGTCTTTTACATGTTTAAAGCTATTTAAGTCAATGGCACATCTTGTGCAAATTGTCGTAAGTTAATTTGTGTTTGTAAAGAACTTCCTTTTGTTTGCCTTTTGTTCCCACTAGACAACATCACTGGAAGGCTCTGAGTTTCAGAATTTTGAGAGGATGAGGGAAGAAAAGGCTCTCTGTCTTTTTCGTAATTTTATTAACCTCCATCATATCTTTCCTTAATCAACTCCCTGCCCGCTAGTGTACCAAAAAGCCTTCCGTATCCTTTCCCTTATACAGTGGTACCTCGGGTTACAGACGCTTCAGGTTACAGATGCTTCAGCTTACAGACGCCGCTAACCCAGAAATAGTATCTCGGGTTAAGAACTTGTTGCAGGGATTTATGTATAGGTTGGGGGAGGGGGTTGCCCCTCCAGCAGATATCATGCACATGCAGCCCACTACCAAAATCAGCACAATCACTTTTGTGACTTTTGTGATTTGTCCCCACAAAACACTTCACCACAGTTTCTTCCTATCTATTCAAAGGGCCTCTGCTGCACAACACCAAATGTAACAATTCACTAATAAATATATCTATGTACTGGCTCACTGGGAAAACTTCAGAAATTCATATAGACATGTGAGCTCAGCTACTCAGCAGCCCCTCTGCCTGAGTGATAATCCCCGACATCTTGATATCTGAGTGCCAGACAGGTAGCCATTCCAGAAATAACAAACCCAGATGAAGACAAAAGGGTGTGATTAACTTGGCTGGGAAATAGGGAAATGTAAATATCTCTTTTGTTACACATGATGGGTGTTTGGTGGAGGGCAAGGGGAGACATGGGCAGGGTCCAGGACGCTCAGATTACTGCCACCAGACCTCCCCTTTCATGATGTAACCATGATGTAGTTTGGGGGGTTGTAACATGGGGATTAGCAGCTAATAAAAATTTGGGTTCTCTTTTGTATGGGGCTTCCATCTTGTTTCACCTGGTAGCAGGTGGGAGTCCTGTCGCGACAGTCTTCAATAAAGACCAAGCCTACTGGCTGCTGTATGCTCTGGTATTCCTGGCTGGTGCCCTTGTTTTCTTTGTCCAAGGGAGCCCTCAGATTTCTCTGTTAACAAACTTTACTTCAGGATGAGAACAGAAATTGTGCAGCGCTGCGGTGGCAGCAGTGGGAGGCCCCATTAGCTAAAGTGTTACCTCAGGTTAAGAACAGTTTCAGGTTAAGAACAGCCCTCCAGAACGAATTAAGTTCTTAACCTGAGGTACCACTGTATTGAAGAGAAGCTGAAAGGCATAGTGAGTCCTGGAAAAGCTGCTCCCTGCCTTGAAGGCCTTTTCCCATCTAACTTGGAAGGGCAGGTCCTGACTGACTCCAGCTGCAGAAGCTGAGGCTGCTGAACAGACTCTTGGGCTGGGGTATTGTTTATGGGGGATTGTTGTTGTTGTTTGTTGTTATTGATATTAACTTTTTGTAATTGATTTTAGATGTTATGATCTATGTGGAAAATGTTTCAATTTGGTTGTATACCCTTTGGTATTTTTTTAAAAATATTTATGACTACTTATGTTTGCAATTATATATATATAATTTTGTAGGCTGACTTGTGAGGAGTGCCAGCTTGGCCCCGTGACCCGGAGCCGTGAGTGCTATGCAGTGTGCATGGACATGGCCCTGCCACTGAAATTTGTGGCTGCCGAGCCCCTTCATGGGGAATTTTGTGGGTGCTCGGGCAGCCAGGGCCCCAGGGAGTTGGCACCTATGGCCTTGAGCATGGTTTTAGCTGTGCAGAGGCCGGCTACAAATAAAATGATGCATGTGTGTATTTTAGTTTCTGTATTCTGTACTTTCCTCTCCCCACCCATTACTGTATTTTTTGCTCTATAAGACACACTTTTTCTCCTCCAAAAATTAAGGGGAAATGTGTGCGTCTTATGGAGTGAATGCAGGCTCCATGGCTTCAGCGAAAGCATTGCAAAGCCTCCGAAGTGCAGCGGGAGTGCTCCCCCCGCACTCCAGAGACTTCGGGTTGCTTTCGCTGAAGCCAGGAGAGCAAGAGGGATCGGTGCACACCGATCCCTCTTGCTCTCCTGGCTTCGCTTCACTGGAGAGGCGCTGCACAGCTTTCCCTCTCTGCGCAGCGCCCCTTCAGCGAAGCTGGAGGAGAAATGGAAGAGGCTCTGTTTCTCCTGCCGCTTCGCTGAAGGGGCACTGCGCAGAGAAGGAGAGAATTTTTTTTACTTGCTCTCCCCCTCTAAAACTAGGTGTGTCCTATGGTCGGGTGCGTCCTATAGAGCGAAAAATACGGTATGTCCATTTTACATCTTATGCTGTGCCGGATCTGACACAACTAGCTGTGTACAGGAACCAGGAGTCCGAACTGTGACAGGAGAGGGTTTTGGTCTTTCAAATTTCAGCAGCGCCCTGTGTGAGGCTGAAATTCAGTGCCCCTGCCTTCTCCTTCTGTTCTGCTCAATTCACTGCATCACAGTTGTGATGCCCTCTAGGCTTGACTGCCCTAAATCTCCCTCTGACTGTGACTTAGGACATCTCCAGTTCAACTCTCACCTAGATGGCCTTAGGTGAGCGACTGTTGCCAGTCTTTGCTCCACCTACTTGCATTAGGGAGATAATAATTGACACCTACCTTACAAGGTGGTTGTAATGATTGCTTATGACCACTTACAGGCAGAGTCTTTGCAAACTTGGCCTAAAAGAAGGTTTCCAAAACTGGCCCGCGAGCTTCATCCAGGCAGTGCTCTGGAATACCCGTAGATTTGTGCATGAAGATGGGAGGTGCCACATCTATCACATTACATATTCATATTTATTTTTAATTGTCTTTCCATGGCCTCCACCGCTTCTCACCTTGCATTCTACTGCATTGCAACTCAAGCTCTACAGAATTTGGTCAGAATGCAACAGAAGACAACAGACAAGAAACAAAAGAAGGAATCAAAATACAATCAAAATACCATCTAGCATCTAGCCCAGCACAATGCAATTGCTTCAACAGGCAGGAGAGAAAAAATTAAGTGGTCCACCAAGACCCTCAGCAATTTCCAAGTGGTCTGTGGGGAGAGAAGAAAGTTTGGGAACCACTGGCTTAAAACCTCTTCTTTTTTTTTTGCATTTTATGGCCTTGGTGAATATATTGCAGATATGCATTAGTATGGAGGATGTTGCAGCCACCAGCGTTTTGGTAGAGCTGAAAGTACAGCGCTGTTGTAAAAGAAAAAGGAAGGGAAAAGAAGAAGACGACGACGCAGAGCAGAGAAGGCAGATATCAGCTGGGAAAATCAAAGCTAAAGTAGATTTCTGGAAGAATGCAAAAGCACCGTGCCTCCTTCCATGACAGCTTTGGTTTTAAAATGGAAATTACGATACGCCCAAGTCATTATCCCTGTCATCTCAAAGCAAAAGTGGTCTTCCTTGGCGTCGACTTCCCCGCCCCCAATTAGTTTACAGTTGCTCTTAATTTTCCGTTTGTTGTATTGCCAGCGAGTAAAAGCGTCCTTTTGAACAATTAGCCTATCTCTGTTAAAACGGGGAGGGGGTTGGTGGAAAGGGGGGGCGGGCGGTGGTGCGCACAAAAGGAGAGGCTGTGTACAGGTGAGGACTAAGCAGAAAATGTTGTAGCAATTTGCTGAACATGGAGGCTTATTGAGGATGCGGTCCTGAATAATAGACGCCAGCTTTGCTCTTCCTTCCTTTAGTCTGTGCAGAAGAGAAGCTATGAATCATTCATGGTCTCCCAGCTGAGAAGGGCTTCAAAGGGGATGATTCTGATTGGGCGTCCTGGGTGAATTGCCAGGCTGCAGAACTCCCTATACCCCTAGCACTGGAGGGTTGAGGAAGCACTTTCATCTGCGCCTCCAAAGTGTTTAGGGTCACAGTTCACCAGGAGATAACGATGCAGATGTGCATTCGGAGCTAGCTGCCGAGATACCTGCGTAGTGCGGCGTGGAAAAAGTGAGCCAGTGAGATCCCAGGTGGCTGCGGTGAATCAATTACTGTATTCTGAATACAAGGTTGGCTGCAGGGGATAAACAGATGTCAGAGAATTTTTTCCCTAATAAGACCCCAGTAATAGAAGAGCCCTGTCAGCTTCATTTTGCATTAAAAAAACCCCAAAAACTAATTTCCAATTTACATGGCCATTTTTTTTTTATTACGCCTCTAAACAAAGCATACATACACACACACACACACACACACACATATCTATTAATGCATCATCACCATCATATCAATATGTATCTATCTATCTGTCTATCTATCTATACACACACACACAACACACACACATCATCATCATCTAATGTGGTTAAAATAGAATTTAGAGAGGAAAACGAAAAGCCTAATTAATTCCAAAGCGAATTTTTTTTTTTGGGGGGTGCTAAATAAACAAACATATTTTTATCTGCATACAAAACAAGAGGTTGGAAGCCTTTGCATAACACACCATAAGGACAAAGCTTCAAAGATTGTATAAACTTTGTTGATAACATGAAAAAGAACCTGCAAATTTTACTTTTATTTGCTTTCAACTTGTAGCAAAAAAATGCTTCTGCAACAGAGTCAGTTAGTTTCCTTGAGGCTTGCAGTGCTAAATGAGTTTGAGGCATCAGCCCTAGATCCACTTACTTGCAAGTAAACTCCATTGAACCCAGTGGGACTTCCTTCTGAGTATCCATGTATACTGTATATGATTTTGCTGTGAGTCTTTTAAAGACCAGCTACCTTTCAGAACTGGATCAGACGAGTTAACTGCCTTCAGGCAAGCAGCTCAGGAGTTTGCAAAATTGCTGCCAAGCTTGTGGCCAGAATTCTGTGCACACCACCAAATTCCTGGGTGCCACTATTTGTGGTGCACTCACAACCCTGAGGGTGCACACAATCTTCTATTGCATATATCGCTGGAAGGGAGCTTGAAGCTGCAATTGTAAATATGGCTGGTGAGGAAGTAAGTTCTGCTGATTTCAGACAGGCTTATTTCTAATGCTTAATGTTTTACACCTCAAAACTGGGAACCACTAAATGTGTGCCTTTAATTGATACATTAATGAGGTCACTTTGGCATGTGCAGCTTTGCAGATCCCCACAGTGCTGTGATTTAAATAGAACCTGCAGACATTCCCCAACCTATACTGGGAGGAATTAGGTGGGACGCAGGTGGCGCTGTGGGTTAAAGCCTCAGCGCCTAGGGCTTGCTGATCGAAAGGTCGGCGGTTCGAATCCCTGCGGCGGGGTGCGCTCCCACTGCTCGGTCCCAGCGCCTGCCAACCTAGCAGTTCGAAAGCACCTCCGGGTGCAAGTAGATAAATAGGGACCGCTTACCAGCGGGAAGGTAAACGGCGTTTCCGTGTGCGGCTCTGGCTCTGGCTCTGGCCAGAGCAGCGATGTCATGCTGGCCACGTGACCCGGAAGTGTCTCCGGACAGCGCTGGCCCCTGGCCTCTTAAGTGAGATGGGCGCACAACCCCAGAGTCTGTCAAGACTGGCCCGTATGGGCAGGGGTACCTTTACCTTTACCTTTTACTGATTGGACTAGGATTGGTGAAACCTAAGGTAGAAAGTGCCATCTAAATCCACAGAGCCTAGGGCTTGCCAATCCCGTGAGCTCCCGTTGCTTGGTCCCAGCTCCTGCCAACCTAGCAGTTCGAAAGCACATCAAAGTGCAAGTAGATAAATAGGTACCACTCCGGCAGGAAGGTAAATGGCATTTCCGTGTGCTGCTCTGGTTCGCCAGAAGTGGCTTAGTCATGCTGGCCACATGGACATGTACACCAGCTCCCTCAGCCAATAAAGCGAGATGAGCGCCGCAACCCAGAGTCGTCTGCGACTGGACCTAATGGTCAGGGGTCCCTTTACCTTTACCTTTAGATCCACTACAATTCACACCTGGTTTAGGAACTGAATCAGCCTCAGTCACCCTGATGGATAACCTTATCCATACCCTCCAACATTTCTTCGATGAAAATAGGAACGTCCTATATAATAATAATAGTAGTAGTAGTAGTAGTAATAATAATAATAATAATAATAATAATAATCCCCTGCCCATCTGACTGGGTCTCCCCAGCCACTCTGGGCAGCTTCCAACATATATAGAAACATAATAAAACATTATTGTATTATTTATATGATGTTAGCCAATCTGAGCCCAGCTCCAGCTGGGGAGCGCGGGGTACAAATAAAAAGTATTATTATTATTAAACATTCAAAAACTTCCCTATAAAGGGCTACCTTCAGATGTCTTCTAAAGGTTGTAAAGTTACTGTTCTTATCTCCTTGGCTCTGGGGGGGGGGGTCACATAACTCTATACCCTCCAACATTTCTCTGATGAAAATAGAGATGTCCTAAGGAAAAGCAGAATATCTCATGATTAAATCAGAAACTGGGATGGTTTCTGTAAATCCAGGATTGTCCCTGAAAAAGTAACCTTCATATACAGCCTGTAAAAGAAAAGAAAAGAAAAGAAAAGAAAAGAAAAGAAAAGAAAAGAAAAGAAAAGAAAAGAAAAGAAAAGAAAAGAAAAGAAAAGCCTGTAAGGGCCAGCATTATTATTTTCATATTTTGGGTGGGAACTGAAGTTCTGAGGACAGAGGTTTGCTGAAGGTGAGTTCATGGTTGCGGTGTAATTTGAACACAGGATTTTCCACACTCTTAGCCATGTACCACAGTAGCTCTTGAACACTCTTGATTTATACATTGATGTTTAGGGTTGGCATATTTCAAAAAGTGAAAATCCAGACACAAAAGTTGTTGAGCAATTCTTAACGACATTCGTCAAAAACAACATTGCCATACATCCAGATTTTCAGCGTTTTCCACCCGGATGTTGTTTACGAGGCCAGAATACCGACTGTGTCCAGGGAGTTCCAGACATATGGCAATTGGTTCCAGGAGCCTTAAATGCTGCAAGACCAACAGAAGAATGCGTCAGAGACAATGGCAGGTGGAGCCAAATAATTTTACTTTTGTCTCCATTCCCCTCCTTGCTGAGTTCTACAAGAGCAACACTGAGACTAAGACAAGGACTGGTTTTAAGAAGGAAGGCAGGTGAGATCGGGTTGAGCGGACGTTTACTGAAGTTGTTGGACAGAACTCTAGTTGCTCTAACGGAAATGGACTTGCTTCTACTTTCTAGATAAGTGATTATATATAGGATGAGGGCAGACCTACAACTATAAATCCAATTACAGTCGTACCTTGGTTGCCGAACGCCTTGGAACTCGTACATTTCAGCTCCCGAACGGTCAAAAACTGGAAGTGAGTGTTCTGGTTTTCAAATGATTTTCAGAAGCCAAACGTCTGGTGCAGCTTCTGATTGGCTGCAGGAGATTCCTGCAGCCAATCAAAAGCCACGCTTTGGTTTCTGAATGTTTCAGAAATCAAACCAACTTCCGGAACGGATTCTGTTCAACTTCCAAAGTTCTACTGTATTCCCATTTTCAATAAGGGCTTTAGAACATAAGAGCAACTCTGCCATACTAATCTATATCAGGTCAGCAACTAACTCTGACTCCATGAATGAAAGGCTTAATGGAAATTTGGAAATTTTAGCACGATCAAGAAGATGTCTCATGTTCATTTTTAGTGTTTTAATGCAGGCCAGAGGGAGTAAAGTATGTTAGTTTAATTATCAAGAACAGCCCTAAGGACACATTCATATTAAATTTAAACAGGGTAAAAATCAAAATAAATATAGACACAAGGACATGGTAACTAGTTTAAAATTCTCTCTCTTGGGTGATTTACTGGAGGTGGAGTATAGATATCAAAAATGCATATTTCGTTTGTATCATTTGCATTTATTTATTGTTTCTTTTTTAAAGAGAAAGATCTGCAATGCACCTGTCCAGGGCATGATACTTTGTGTCCTAGTGGGACTTAATTCCAGAGCCTAGTGGGACTTAATTCCAAGAAAACAAAACATGGAATCAGGATACACAGCAGGAATTCTAAAACTATGGACCAAAAAACCTCACTGAACCAAGTGGGATTTACTTCTGAGTGAAATCTTTTTAGGATCATGCTGAAATGAATTTCAAGGGGCTTAATTAGGAAAATGAATCAAATCTAAGTATAATCATGGTGTCTTCATAAATACAGAAGTATTCATGTGGAACATGTTTGAGCAGAATACGGACCTTGTGGGTGCCACTTAACATAATCATCCTAAAATATGTTGTTAATTCTACATGCACATTTATGGAAAGGTCTTTGAGCGGGACAGTTTTTAGCACCAGCTCAAACCAAGAGCCCTAGGACTGCTTTAGAACCCCTCTTCCCAATCCTTGGGAAGTTTCCCTCCCCAGTTCCCTTGAACGGGATGGGATTCAATAAATTGAGGCTCAATCTTGATAAGGTAGAAGTGCTGTGGGTGGATGGTTCCTGTGTCTGGGAATTAGGTTTATAGCCCATTCTAAGAGGGGTTGCACTCCCTCTGAAGAAACAGGGTCATCGTCTGGGAGGACTCCTGGATCCCAACTTGCCACTAGAGTCTCAAGCAGCTTCTGTAGCTAGGAATGCTCATGCGCAGCTTTGGATGGTTTCCTATGGACATTCGTGGACTAGGATAGCTAGGCCTCAACTGTCCATGCTCTAATGCAGTGGTTTTCAGCTTTTTGGAGTCCACGGCTTCCTTGACCAACCACATTCTTTCTGTGGCTCCCCTGTGGGATGTGCTTGCCCTCTGCCTTGCCCTGAACTTGTGGAAGGAGCCTTTATGTAAGTGTACCAGATATGGAGAGCAGGGGGAGACTAGGAATCTGGGAACCTAGGAATCTCCTCCAGCAAGGAGGAGGAGGAGGACTCAAGGAAGATTGTCTGCTGGGGGAGAGAGAGGGGGAGAATGCAGGAAGATATGGGTTGCAAGTTAATGAAAGGGGCTCCCCTTAGGGCTCCTCTGAACGTTCCTCAAGTCTTCCCAGGGTGCCACGGCACAGTGGTTGACAACCCATGCTTTAGTGAAAGACACTCTGTGTGGCACTGCCCTTGAAGGCCCAGAGACTGAAGCTAGTGCAGGATGCGGCGGCTAGGTAAGGTAAGTGGGACAGCCCAATGGGACTGTCATTGGCCCCAAAGCACTGCATTACCAGCAGTGAAAAACTGGGCGTGATCCAAAGTGTTAGCACTAGCATATAAAGCCATAAATGGCTTGGGACCAAAGTACCTAAAAGAACACTTTCCCTAATATTGACAAACTGAGACGTTGGCAGGTGAGACCTTTTCGTAGGTGCTACCACTGGGGGCTGTCTGGTTGGTGCTGACCCATGACAGCACCTTTACAGTGGTGGTTCCCCATTTGTGGAATACCCTCCATCCTTCTTAACTTTCAGGAGGCATTTGAGAACATTCCTGTTTACAAATTTGTGGTTGAAGGCTACTGATCCTGGCAACCTGAGATGACTGGATGAAATGATTTTTTTTATTACTGTAACTGTTTTTAGAATTCTGGTTGTTGTTTTTTTTTTTAAAAAAGCGAGTGTGCTTGCCACCATCAGCTCCTCGGGGTGGAAGGGCAGGATATAAATTCTATGATTGCTATTAATAAAGACCAGGAGTAGGAAACCTCTGGACCTCAGATGGGCTTGAACCTCACCTCCCATCCACCCCAGCCAACATGGTGGACTCCGACTTCCTGGACAATTCCCATCATACATGACTATAGGCCATTCCCTGTTCAAAAGACACAGCTGGAGCATATGCAAAAGTCACCTTTTATACACCTGAGGAACAGACCTTCAAGGTGACTTTGCATATGCTCCAGCTGTGTCTGTTGAACAGGGAATGCTCCTATTCTTTGATGCCTGTCCCTGGGGAAATATTGTGCTCAATTTGCCTTTGGGGGAGCTACTGGGCATTCCTTAAAAAAGCGAGACAGAGATCACACATGTACCCTAGAAATTCTTCAAGTTGCAGTTCTCTTCCCTTGATCTCTAATTTAATTCTAAACACTAATAGGAGGAGTACAAACTATTGAATTGTAACACAGTTAGGATCGCTCTGTTTATCTGTGTGAGGAGGGGCTGTATATTGACTCCATTTTGTACACAAATAAATCTTCTTCTTCTTTGGAAATCACTCATAGCCAAGTAAGATTGTCTTCCATAAACACGGTTTTAACAATGAGTCCGTAAGTGACTGTGGAGGCCAATTCTGGATCCACATGTCCTTCCACAGTGGGGACATTGGTTTCCAGGCGGGAGTTGATCACAGTGTGGATTTGCCAAGCGTGCCTTCCTCTTAGCACGTTTCTCCCTTGTGTCCTGAGTTTGAGTATCTTCAAAGCCCACGACACCTTTGGTAAAGGCTGTTCTCCGACTGGAGCGCTCACAGGCAAGTGTTTCCCAATAGTTGATGTTTATTCTACATTTTTAAAGATTTTAAAAGATTTTAAAGATTTGCCTTGAGACAGTCTTTAAACCTCTTTTGCTGACCACCAGCGTTACGCTTTCCATTTTTTAAATTTGGAATAGAGTAGTTGCTTTGGAAGACGGTAATCAGGCATCCACGCAACATACATGCACACACTCTTATAGTTCAATCCCTTTGCTGGTTTTCTCATTTAATTTCAATGGATGTGCATTCTAATTCTATACATGTTAAGCAACAATCCTCTATCCACTTTCCTGGGAACAAGCCCTGCTGAACTAAATGGAACGTAATTCGGAGAAGACTTGCTTGCGATTGTGCTGCAAAACCAAAACAAACTAACAAGCAAAACCAAGCGACAGAAGTTCTGTAAAGCGGAATATACCCTTGGTCCTCCTAACAGTGACCTCGATGGAAATGGAGCCCCAAGGGGGCAACTGAGGCTTACCCTGAGATATGCAGATGCGCAAAACATTTCAAAAAACCAGAGCAAAGAAAAATGGGGGCAAACCCGTCCCCAGTAGCCCAATTTGAAATGCTCAATGACTTCCACAAGCCACATGAAGCTGGGTGTCAGTTGGAAAGGAGAAACGGAACAAGTGAGAGTGAAGCATCCCGTTTGACCTGCTTCCAGCTTATATAGTGGGGAAGGGGAGCTGGAAATAATGGCAATATGTTTCACATCTGCCCCTTTGGTATCAGAGAGTACATGGGTCGACGAGTCTAAAAAGCCCGGAACACAAATTTTCACAGCCCTCTATGGTGACTCATTTACCAGAAGTAATGTATTTAGTGTTATCTCTGGAAGTGTATACCTGATTCTGACCAAACTAAGCCTCCTAGAGCAAGATATACATAAGGAGGCTTAGTATTTGTGTCCTGGGCTTTCCAGGCTTGTCTACCCATGTACTATCTGAATAATTTAATTAGACAGCACCTATATGATATTGAACTAAGGGACGCGGATGGCGCTGTGGGTTAAACAACAGAGCCTAGGATTTGCCAATCAGAAGGTCGGTGGTTCGAATCCCTGCGACGGGGTGAGCTCCCGTTGCTCGGTCCCAGCTCCTGCCAACCTAGCAGTTCGAAAGCACGTCAAAGTGCAAGCAGATAAATAGGTACCATTCCGGCGGGAAGGTAAACGGCGTTTCTGTGTGCTGCTCTGGTTCGCCAGGAGCGGCTTAGTCACGCTGGCCACATGACCCAGAAGCTGTACACCGGCTCCCTCGGCCAATAAAGTGAGATGAGCACTGCAACCCCAGAGTCGGTCACGACTGGGCCTAATGGTCAGGGATCCCTTTACCTTTACCTTATATAATATCGAGCGACAGAATAATTTGGCCACAATAAAGAAATTAATTTTTTTTTCATCTCTCCTACCACATATTGGAAGATGGCATTGCTGGGCTGGTTGGTAGCATGAACAGGAATGTTCGACTTAGGGTGTGAGCTCACATTTTGTTACAGGTTCTGTTTGCCGGCTCGAGATTCCAAAAAGCGACCCGTGGATGAAATTCATTTCTTTGTTCTGTGTGCTCTGTCTCACCTGACGGAGCCGTTTTAGGCTGCAAGGGGAACGTTACATGTCTGGACGTTCCCTCACAGAATGAAACGAAAAGAGAATACGGCTGCGCAGAACCCTTTCCTTTGACAGGTCACTTTTCCATGTGCAAGAAGGGATGTATTCACCTGTGGCTTGAAATGGCATTGCCCAGAAAAGGAAAAAGATTCTGGTACCCGTAGAAATGAGCTCTCAGCCTGGTGCCTAAGGGATAGAATCATAGAATCATAGAATCATAGAGTTGGAAGAGACCACAAGGGCCATCGAGTCCAACCCCCTGCCAAGCAGGAAACACCATCAGAGCACTCCTGACATATGGTTGTCAAGCCTCTGCTTAAAGACCTCCAAAGAAGGAGACTCCACCACACTCCTTGGCAGCAAATTCCACTGTCGAACAGCTCTTACTGTCAGGAAGTTCTTCCTAATGTTTAGGTGGAATCTTTTTTCTTGTAGTTTGGAACCATTGCTCCGTGTCCGCTTCTCTGGAGCAGCAGAAAACAACCTTTCTCCCTCCTCTATGTGACATCCTTTTATATATTTGAACATGGCTATCATATCACCCCTTAACCTCCTCTTCTCCAGGCTAAACATGCCCAGCTCCCTTAGCCGTTCTTCATAAGGCATCGTTTCCAGGCCTTTGACCATTTTGGTTGCCCTCCTCTGGACACGTTCCAGTTTGTCAATGTCCTTCTTGAACTGTGGTGCCCAGAACTGGACACAGTACTCCAGGTGAGGTCTGACCAGAGCAGAATACAGTGGCACTATTACTTCCCTTGATCTAGATGCAATACTCCTATTGATGCAGCCCAGAATTGCATTGGCTTTTTTAGCTGCCGCGTCACACTGTTGGCTCATGTCAAGTTTGTGGTCAACCAAGACTCCTAGATCCTTTTCACATGTACTGCTCTCAAGCCAGGTGTCACCCATCTTGTATTTGTGCCTCTCATTTTTTTTGCCCAAGTGCAATACTTTACATTTCTCCCTATTAAAATTCATCTTGTTTGTTTTGGCCCAGTTCTCTAATCTGTCAAGGTCGTTTTGAAGTGTGATCCTGTCATCTGGGGTGTTAGCCACCCCTCCCAGTTTGGTGTCATCTGCAAATTTGATCAGGATGCCCTTGAGTCCATCATCCAAGTCGTTGATAAATATGTTGAATAAGACCGGGCCCAAGACAGAACCCTGTGGCACCCCACTATTCACTCTTCTCCAGGATGAAGAGGAACCAGTGATGAGCACCCTTTGGGTTCGGTCAGTCAGCCAGTTACAAATCCACTGAGTGGTAGCATAGTCAAGACCGCATTTTACCAGCTTCTTTACAAGAATATCATGGGGCACCTTGTCAAATGCCTTGCTGAAATCAAGGTAGGCTACATCCACTGCGTTCCCTTCATCTACCAGGCTTGTAATTCTGTCAAAAAACGAGATCAGGTTAGTCTGACACGACTTATTTTTCAGAAATCCATGCTGACTATTGGTGATCACAGTATTCCTTTCTAGGATGAAAGTGGGACATTTGTTTAGGACCTTTGGAGAGGGAGATGCCCTCTTATGCGTTTGCCTTGTTCTGGACACTTGCCCCAAAGCAATCGCACAGAATTCTCTTTTTGTTGTTGTTGTTTATTCCTTCTGAATATATAAATATTTTCCTACTAGCTGGGTTTGTAAGATGGAGGAATCAGACCAAGGAACAGGAAACTTCAGCCTCTCGCAGCTAGCACCCCCCGCCCTTCATCTCTTTTTCTTCTATCATGAAAAGCATTCTAAGTAAAGAATGCCAGCAGTGACTTGCTTTGCTTCTGGGCAATTTTTTTGTTCTTGTGATCTAAAGTCCACTTATTGTGTTTTGTGTTATTTGGAGGTCACCAAACTTTGATCACTAGGGGGTAGTATGGGGCTTTTCCTTGATGTTGCAGATCTACCATATAGACTGATGTTTTATGCGTATATGAAAGCGGGGGAATTATTTTATTTTATTTTTTAAAAAATAGCAGTACGAAACTTTTTTTTAACACACGTTAGTTTGTTAATAGAATTGAAATTTAGATGCTGGGGTAAGGGAAGACTTGCGGTTAACTCATTCATGGGCAAAGGCTTCAGGGCTCTCTGTCTCCTTTTATTTCCCATCACTGTGCGACTCGTGCTTGAATTAGATCTCGATATACTTACAGGGTTTCAAGGGTTGCAAAACAAAAAGTGACCCCGGTATCCCATATTAATATTTAATCGACTGCTTGCTCTAGCGTTACAAGCGATTCGCTGGAAATTAATTAGCTCCAAAGACGCTGGTCCTTTAATGGGATTGTAATCCCTTTTGAAAATTTAGACGAGATAATCTGTGGAAACCAACTGCTGGTTGTGGGGGGGGGGGGGAGGTCCCTCTGTGATGTTGCTAGCGATTCGGACGACCCCACTCGTATTCTGATCGAACAGTTATGGGCTGCAAATTTCCTCTTGAAAATAAAGAGAGAATTAGTTCCTCTCCCTGTGCTCTCTCTCTGTCCCTTTCACAGATTACCCTTTTCATCGCCTAAATCTGAGTGTAACCCCTGGAGCAAATTACAGAAGTCTTCAGGGACCCTCCCTTCCTCACTGACAGGCCTTGTTATGGGGAACCCTGAGAGGGATTTTCTGTGTCTGACGACACCAAGGCGAAGGCAATACAGAGAAGGCTTTCAAAGTATGACCTACAGTATCTTTGTTGTTGTTGTTAAAAGAAATCTTACTTCCCCCAATATTATTTTATTACCTCGTTGCTTATCAGCATGGCTCTAGGGACTGAACCACTTCTGTGTTCAGTGCAGCTTATGGTATACGGTTGCATTTGATGAAATAAATAATTGTTGCTGTAGTTGCAGCGGTGTCCTGCTGCTGCTATGTTCTGCTGTTACCAGGATTATATGAAGCTGCTGCTCCCAGTATACAACTACTGTCACTGCCACTAGGTGCAAAAATACCAAGGCATTGCTGCTACCATTTGTAGCATTCCATAAAATTAGTAGTAGAAGCAGCAGCCCATGTCACAATCAGTTGATGCATTGGAACAGATATGGTTTGGAGCAGTATTCATTGACTTAAGGTGCGGGATGGCAATTATAGTCATTTTTTCACCATGCACAGAGAAGATTAATTTCTGTTTCTTAATGAACATTGTCTTTGGTATGTGGAGTAGCCATCTTTTTCCATCCGGTGCTGCACAGCTGCTCCCCGGCGTGTTTTCAAAGGCATTTAGTACAGTCATACCTTGGGTTACAGATCCTTCAGGTTGTGTGTTTTGGGGTTATGGACACGCTGAAACCTGGAAGTACCGGAATGGGTTACTTCCGGGTTTCGGTGCTCGCGCATGCACAGAAGCGCTAAATCTTGCTTTGCGCATGCGCAGAAGTACCGAATCACAACCTGTGCATGCGCAGATGCGGTGCTGTGGGTTGCGAATGCTGTGGGTTGCGAACGTGCCTCCTGCATGGATCACGTTTGAAACCTGAGCGTCCACTGTACCTGTACAACACTGTGCTTTGCTCCTGAGCTTCTCCAAGGAGCCTGAAAAATGTTTCCGAAGTGTGTTTGGGGCAGGAGGAGTAAAAGGAAAAGGTGATTCTCAAGCACTCTAAAGGAGGAGCAATATTTGTAAGATTACAAGGGGAGATGGGCAGGAGAACATACCTGCCTTGACACATGATCCTTTCGTTAGGTAGGGTAGGCACAGACAGAGGTCGCAGAATTAGTTTCATAGCTGATCAGGGCTATGAACTCAGGTTTCCCCAGCAAGAGCCCAACATGCAAATCTCTACCCCACCATTGGCCAGCTCACGCTTATACAACTTTCAGTTGATCCTAATAAATTGGGCTCTCCCTTGAGGGTGTGGTCATAGAGGCAGCCATGATGAGCTCCTGCACTTCAATATTTACAACAGGGTCAGGGATGATGGAGCTATTGTTCACCAGTTGGGATAGCTCGGTTGGTAGACCATAAGACTCTTAATCACAGGGTTGTGGGTTCAAGCCCCACATTGGGCAAAATGTGGATTCCTGCATTGCAGGAGTTTGGACTAGATGGCCTCCGTGCTCCCTTTCAACTCTACAATTCTATGATTCTATGATCATTTGGAAGGGCACAGATACGCCACCTCTGATCTAGCAATAATAATAATAATAATAATAATAATAATAATAATAATAATAATAATTTATTATTTATACCCCACCCATTTGGCTGGGCTTCCCCAGCTACTCTGGGTGGCTTCCAAAAAAAAAAATTAAAATATTGTAATACATCAAACATTAAAAGCTTCCCTAAACAGGGCTGCCTTCAGATGTCTTCTAAAAGTCTGGTAGTTGTTGTTCTCTTTGACATCTGGTGGGAGGGCGTTCCACAGGGAGTGCGCCACTACCGAGAAGGCCCTCTGCCTGGTTCCCTGTAACTTGGCTTCTCGCAGTGAGGGAACCGCCAGAAGGCCTCAGCACTGGATCTCATTGTCCGGGTAGAACGATGGGGGTGGAGACGCTCCTTCAGATATACTGGACCGAGGCATTATGAGTTACTTAGATCAACTCTATTTGCCTGTGCTCTCGCTCAGCTTCTTATTATTTTGATTAGCTCTGCATTGAAATTGTTTCTTTTTTTAAAAAACCAAATAAGTCTTTATTTCATTGCTTCACTGGAAATATTTCCAGTGTGCCCTGAGTCAACATTTTTAGCTGCTGTAGAGCATCTGCATGTAGAGAGCCAGTGTGGTGTAGTGGTTAAGAGCGGTAGTCTCGTAATCTGGGGAACTGGGTTCGCTTCCCCGTTCCTCCACATGCAGCTGCTGGGTGACCTTGGGCCAGTCACACTTCTCTGAAGTCTCTCAGCCCCACTCACCTCACAGAGTGTCTGTTGTGGGGGAGGAAGGGAAAGGAGAATGTTAGCCGCTTTGAGACTCCTTAAAGGGAGTGAAAGGCGGGATATCAAATCCAAACTCTTCTTCTTCTTCATCTTTGGGATAACCGAGTGGCCAAAGGTATGAAAAGATAAGTGCAGTTTGAAAATTTGCAAGTGTCGCCTTCGGCCTTGTAAATAAGCCTTTAAAAGTGACTAGCCGGCAAAATGTTTTTATCAGCCTAAGGAGCTAGTAGCCTCTTGCTTCTATGTTGGCTCCAAGCAAGCAAGCAAGCAAGCTTTCTTCTAAGAATTCCTGATCTCCTATGCTTTGTATCTATACAGTGGTACCTCAGGTTAAGAACGTAATTCGTTCTGGAGGTCCGTTCTTAACCTGAAACTGTTCTTAACCTGAGGTACCACTTTAGCTAATGGGGCCTCCTGCTGCTGCCACTGCGCCACCACTCAATTCCTGTTCTCATCCTGAAGCAAAGTTCTTAACCCGAGGTACTATTTCTGGGTTAGCGGAGTCTGTAACCTGAAGCGTCTGTAACCTAAGGTACTACTGTACAAGACTGGTTGCCTTCAAGGAGTGCAGCGTCAAGTCTGTGATTTCTAAAGTGAAATATATTTTCAGCCTTTTCTACAATTTATCTCTATTATTGGGTATGTGTATTATTTGGGTGTGAACACTACCACCACCAGGAGCCAAAAGTGATGGATCCAAGTCTTGAACCACTTGAAAAGTATTTTGCGGAGGTTTACCCACAACTCCTCAAAGCCAAAGAGGATAGCTCTGAGAAATGGTGAATCGGTTATTGTCGTATCATTGTTCTCTCCAAGGGATTTAAACATGGCTATAAAAATCACTGAAAAGCAATCACCAGGCAGAAAGATTACCTCTTTGGAATATCAGTGTCAAAAGCCAGTGAGCATTGCAAGTTATTTACACCCTACTCCCTTTGCTCCCTTGACCTGCTGCTACTTGTACTGTGAAAGGAAATGTGGTTTTTGCTATTAGACTTCCGTATGAACTGCATTGCCGGAGAAGTTATGTGAGGTCATAGGAGGAGAAGTTCACCTCCAAATTACTCTGTACGATCCGACGTACATTTAAAACTTGCTCACCGTGACTTTTCGCTCAGAGTCACACGAACCTTTTCCCGCCTGTGTGTGCATCCCAAATGGCCTTTGAACTCAGCTAAGAAATACCTGCTCTTGTCTGAAACAATCCTATCAGAAATGGCTTCGTAAAGGTTTTAGCCTTATGTATCGCTCTCAAGTTTTTGCTGGCTTTTAAAACAAAAGCCTAGACATTCACAGCACAGCCCTAACCGGAGGTGCCAGCTTGCAAGGGCATTTTTTTTGGGGGGGGGGGGCAATGTCACATGCATAATGTCAGAATGTCGGCAGGAGCCAGGGGTGGAGCCAATCTCAGTGGTTGCACAATTTCAATGACCAGCAGTTCCTCCCCTGCTTCCTCTTGTCGCTGCCACTGACAGGAGACTGCTTTGACCCTCTTTCCCCTCCACAACACCCCAAAAATATAGGGGGAACCCCAAAGGACCAGCCCCCTGGAGCTGGTGCCCCTGACCCTAACCATGCCTGCTTGGAAGTAAATCCTATTGAATTCAGTAAGGCTTACTCCCAGGTAAGTGGGGTTTGGATTGCAGCTGTAGCCTTTGACAGACCCTAGGACTTGCTGATCAGAAGGTCGGCGGTTTGAATCCCCGCGACGGGGTGAGCTCCCGTTGCTCGGTCCCTGCTCCTGCCAACGTAGCAGTTCGAAAGCACATCAAAGTGCAAGTAGATAAAAAGGTACCTCTCTGGCGGGAAGGTAAATGGCATTTCCGTACGCTGCTCTGGTTCACCAGAAGCAGCTTAGTCATGCTGGCCACATGACCCGGAAGCTGTACGTCAGCTCCCTCGGCCAATAAAGTGAGATGAGCGCCGCAACCCCAGAGTTGGCCACGACTGGACCTAATGGTCAGGGGTCCCTTTACCTTTACCTTATACTGCAGTGATGCCCTCCAGATACTCTTGGACTCCAGTTCCCATCAGCTCCGGCCAGCAAGGCCAATGATCAGACGTGCTGGGAGTTGTTACCTATTTCTACCCGAATGTTGAATACAGGAAGTGAAGCCTTGAAATCAAGGCTCTGCTCCACTGTGGTGCTGCTCACCCGATGACCACAGGCCAGATTCTCAGCTGAATTTACTCCACAGAGGAGGTGCGAAGATAAAATGGGGCAATCACAGATGTGCTGCTTCCAGGAAGAGCAGTTTCACATATGATAAAAATTCATGGAGATCTAAAGAAAGTGACCCAGTGTGATATAGTGAAGAATGTTGCAATTGGACTTATGACTAGGGGTAGCTTAGATTAATATTGTTGTATGCCACCCCAGTCTCGGAGAGGCGTGAGATCCCAGGGGTTCTAAGCTTCTTGAAACCAGGTTTTGGTTTCTTGGAATAACGGACAGCGGAGACTGTGGTTTCTTTATGATATATGGCTTATTTACATATATATACAACCCGAGCCTATGATGAAGGGGCTCACAACACTGATACCCCAAGAGGGTCTCGCTTCTCCCATAGCCACAGCCTTGGATCCCAGCAGAAATCAGGCATGCCTCTGCCTCTCAGCTACACAGCCTGCTTCTAACTTCTAGGTCTCACACACCTCAACTCTGGCTTTTGTCTTTCTAACTACCAGAGCTGTTTCCCTTTGCTACGTTAATGACTCATACTTAGGCCATTACCAAGAAACTTGCTCGACTATTCCAGCCATTGAATTCATGTTGGATCTAGGAATTAGAAGGGAACACATATACACCCTACAACTCACTATTTTTTTTAGTGATCTTGGACCAGATATGGCCTGGTTTGCATAACACACTAAGCCAAACATTGGCCTAGTGAGATAACATGAACATGTGGGCTCTTGGAAAGAAGCTTGCAGGCTCCACAGTTATTTTGGCTGCTGCACCAAGCTAAACTAAGGTTTGGGTTTGGGTGTCATCCAAACTGGGACTTCTGCTTAAGCTCTGTCCTCACAAAGAGGGGAGGCTATGGTGTCCCAGAAAATTCTTTGGAAGCTTAGAATTTGGGCAGACAGAAATAGAAGAGAGAGTGTGGGAACCCCAGATACCAAAATGACCCTGGAGGATTTCTAGATTGGTTGGATGCAGCTATAATTTCCCTGATGGAGGATATTGCAACATGGATACAAATGGAGAATAAGGGGTCATAGCTCAACTGCATGCGTCTTGTATGCAGGAGGTTTAGTGTTTATGGGTTTGAGGTCTAGGCAATGTCTTTGTGCTTAGAAATCTGGAGATATACTTCTAGCCGGAATAGTCTACTAAGTAGATAGTGCTACATTAGATGGATGGCCCTTCAGATGTTGTTGTCCAACTTCTACTAGCTCAAGGGATGATGGGAGCTGTGGCCTAACAACATGTGGAGGGCCACAAGTTCTCCATCACTGAACTAAAGGCAACTTCATTGGGCCCTGGGCTAGCCAGGAATGCTGGACCATGACCAAGAAATCCTGCTAGAAAATGTGCTATTTTGAAAAGTATCCCCTCCCTCATGAGAAGTTGGATGTTTTGTCACCAAAGAGCCTACCCTGTATGTTTGGCCTTTCATATATAATTTAATCTTATTTTTGAGACTGTTCCATATGGTGAATACAATACACAAAGAGAGCTCTATAATTTATGCCTCAACTAATGATATACTTTCCAGTCAAGGCACACACCACATGACACAGGGAAAATAGGACCACTATCTCCTATAGATACCCCAAAGAGACTCACAGAAATGTTGTTCCTTCTTCAAACATGAGGCTGATCCCAACTGTACATTAATTATAGCCACTGCCGCTTCTCCCGTCCATAGGCACAACAATATTTTCAAGTGTAGCCCTCGTCCTACTGAGCACTTTCCCACTGATAATTCTGTTTTCTGTGATTTCTGCCCTAATTGATTCAGTGATCAATAACATTCCAAGCAGCTGCTAGAAAGAAACTCACATTTGCAGGCCAAATATTGAAAGCTTTACCAATAAACAAATTTGATGGATAGCAAAAGTAATATAACCCAGCATAGATGACATGTTTATCTGCTAAACGTTGCACATTTTTTGTGATGGTTTGGTAAGTATGTTAGGGGAACAAAGAACCCTACCGGCCAGGAGCAAAATGGGGCCTAGTCACGTGTTGCTGATGTCTTGCATCTCAATCCTAAACACCTTTGCTTCAAAGGAATTTTAATTGATTTCAGTGGGATTATAATTTGACTAAAGTCTGGTTCAGGCCATCTCAAAATGATAAGTTTCACATATAGAACTGAGTGTAGACTCTTCAAGTGTCCCTATTTTCCAGGGACTGTTCTGGATTTACAGAAGCCATACCAGTTTCTGATTTGATCCCGGAATGTCCCGCTTTTCCTTAGGACGTCCCTATTTTCATTTGAGAAATGTTGGAGGGTATGGAGATATGCGAACCCCGAATAACTGTGCAACCTTTAGAAGACATCTGAAGGCAGTCCTATATAGGTATTTTTCCTAAAGTAGCCTCTCCCCACCCTTCACTGAATTCATTCACTTCCTTCACATTAAGTGATATATTGGTCAGATTTTCACACATAACCTGTCACACTAAACTGGCATGTGTTGATTCCATGCTATCAACTTATTATGTTTTACTTGGAAGTGACTCCCTTGAAATAAATGAGGTTTCCTTCCTACTGAGGGAAAAAATGGTTATATTGCAACATTCCATCTCTCGCCACCAAATGTCTGTGTAATTAACACAAGGATACTTCTTTTGTTCATCAAGGCTGGAAAAACGTTTTTTCTGTATGTGTTTTGCCGAGAATTGTGAAGCTGCTCATGCTTTGAGTATTTGTTGCTTGTTATTGTTTATTTGTATATTCTTTCTCTCCAAGAGCTCAAGGCTGTGTATGCTGTCTTCCCTTAGGTAAAGGTAAAGGGACCATTAGGTCCAGTCGTGGCCGACTCTGGGGTTGCGGCGCTCATTTCGCTTTATTGGCTGAGGGAGCCGGTGTACAGTCATGTGGCCAGCAGGACTAAGCCGCTTCTGGTGAACCAGAGCAGCGCATGGAAACACCGTTTACCTTCCCGCTGGAGTGGTACCTATTTATCTACTTGCACGTTGTGCTTTTGAACTGCTAGGTTGGCAGGAGCAGGGACCGAACAACAGGAGCTCACCCCGTCGCGGGGATTTGAACCGCCAACCTTCTGATTGGCAAGTCCTAGGCTCTGTGGTTTAACCCACAGCACCACCCGCGTCCCTCTACCCCTTACCTCACTTTTATCTTCGCAACAGCCCTGTAAGGTAGGTTTGGCTGAGAGCTGGTGCTTCTGACACAAAATAGCAAAAGTGCACATACTGAGAGACACCTTTTTTGTTATTTATCAGGGTTTGCAAACTTTGCTTTGTTGGGTTTTTTTTTTTTTTTTTTGCTGTAAAAATCAATACTATGAAACCTTTCAGTTCAAGCTTTTCTGGCGTTCTGCACCTTTATTTTTCTTTACGTGACTTGTGACCAGTATATTGATATCTGGCCTTTTCTCCCAAGAGCTCAAGGCTGTGTATTTTAAACTCCCCTCCCACTTTTTATCTTTGCAACAGCCCTTTGAGGTAGGCTAGGCTAAGCTAAGCTAATAGATTGCATGTGGTTTTTGTGCAATCCACATACATGCTCAGGAAATCACATAATCACCAGATGGATGGGGTATAAATAGTATATTATTATTATTATTATTATTATTATTATTATTATTATTAACCAACAGGATTTCCTGGGCATGGTACGCTGTATGTGAATTGCACACAAACACATGCAACCTATTAGATATTCTTGTGCTTGTACATACTTCAACATTCCCCTGAATAAGCCGGGACTTTCCCATTGTGTGGTTTTTGACCTCATCAACCAAATGACTGGAATCGGAGTTAATATATAGATTACCCTAATGATGATTATATCCTGCACGCCTCTGATCTTGGAGACGGTGCTGAGGTAGTTGTTGTCCGATGGCATCCCTTCCTTTGTTAAAGTATGAAAATACAACTGTATTGAGATCCTTCTGCCCGGACACTGAGGTCCAGTGCTGAGGGCCTTCTGGCGGTTCCCTCACTGTGAGAAG
Organism: Podarcis cretensis; assembly: GCF_951804945.1. NCBI lineage: Eukaryota > Metazoa > Chordata > Lepidosauria > Squamata > Lacertidae > Podarcis > Podarcis cretensis. Next base: position 86,844,599 of record NC_137173.1, read on the forward strand.
CCAAGTTACAGGGAACCAGGCAGAGGGCCTTCTCGGTAGTGGCACCCGCCCTGTGGAACGCCCTCCCACCAGATGTCAAAGAGAAAAAACAACTACCAGACTTTTAGAAGACATCTGAAGGCAGCCCTGTTTAGGGAAGCTTTTAATGTTTAATAGATTATTGTATTTTCATATTCTGTTGGAAGCTGCCCAGAGTAGCTGGGGAAACCCAGCCAGATGGGCGGAGTATAAATAATAAATTATTATTAGTAGTATTATATTAGAAATATTCTACAATCTTCCTGGGGGGGAGGAAGGAGATGGAAGTGCATCCCTTGATTTCTTTGAAAACATGTATTGTTTTCTTTCATTAAACACAATGGGCTTTCTCTGTTCTCAAGAGGCTGGATGAGGAGAATGATGTTGGAATCCGAATGCTACCAATTACGGCAAGGTGGGGTTCTCTGAGATGAACGTTGCAGTCCATTGGAATGCCATGAAAGCGTTCCAACGTTTCAGTGACTCCCATGCCTGGCTGTTTTCTCCTTCAATTTTCATTAATGATAATCCTTTGGCGTGGCACATGTGGACATAGTTCTCTGCGTAGCGAGAGCTTGGGGATCTGGTAAGTATTTGTTAAAGTAACAGTAACATTTAATCAAATGGAGAGAGAGAGAGAGAGAGAGAGAGAGAGAAACCCACCCTTGATTAATAAATAATGTATCTAGATGAAAATATAGACAAACAAGAGAACACAAAAGGTCCCGTAATTTGAGCTTGATGCTTGCCCTTCTTTGAAAGCACAGCAATGTTGCCTGCTTCCTTACAAAGACATCACATTTCAAATATTTTATTTACAACTGTATTGAGATCTGAGGCTTCCATTCTAAAACACACACACACATACAAACACACACTCATTCATTCCCGGCCCCCTCAGGCTGCCCTTTAAACTTGGAATTCCCCTCAAGTTGGAATGTTTCTTTAAAAACCTGTATACCTTTGTTTCCCTGAAGCCATACCTTTTTAATGCTACTTTCCTTTAGATCGTGCTCACTCTTATGGTGGTTTTAAGAACAGAAGAAGTTCCTCACTCAACCAGACCAAAGCATACTGTTTCCAACAGTGGCCAGCCAAGATGCCCCTGGGAAGCTTGCAAACCGAGCTCAGTGGCAGCAACCCTTTGCTGTTGTTTGTTATACCAGTGTCAGAGGGATATTGTACATGGAGATTCCTTTTAACTTGTTACATCTAATAGTAATTGGAAAGTGGGGTTTATTTGCTCATAGAGTGGGATAGCAATTTTAATAGAGTGATAATTTTGCAATTTTTAAAACAAATTCTTCCAAGGAGCTGAAAATAGCATATACAGTGGTACCTCGGGTTAAGTACTTACTTCGTTCCGGAGGTCTGTTCTTAACCTGAAACTGTTCTTAACCTGAAGTACCACTTTAGCTAATGGAGCCTCCTGCTGCCACTGCGCCGCCGGAGCACGATTTCTGTTCTCATCCTGAAGCAAAGTTCTTAACCCGAGGTACTCTTTCTGGGGTAGCGGAGTCTGTAACCTGAAGTGTATGTAACCTGAAGCGTATGTAACCCGAGGTACCACTGTAGATAATTTTCCTTCCTTGTTTTACCCTCATAACAACCCTCTGAGGTTGGTTAGGCTGAGAGACAGTGAATTTCCTAGGATTACCTAGTGAGGATCCTGGCTGAGTAGCGATTTGAGCCTTGGTCTCCAACATCCTAACCTAATCAATACACCACAGATGATGAGGATATCATTGGAATTAATTTCTCCCCTTTAATTCTGGAAAATCACTTGGTCTAAACACTGGCTTGTGTGCAAGAAAACTGCTCTGAGACATGTAAACAACCCTTATGCCCAAAACATTTTCAGTTAAATATCTTGCCCCATTTTTCAAAACCAGCATTACCTTCCAGCGACAATGAGTGAATCACTTACCGCCTAGGAAATACCCAAAGTATTTCAAGTCCTTCGTACTGTTGTGATTTCCTGCCCCTGTGATACCGTTTATAGTTTTGCTGTGCTGATAAAACGCAGAAAGAAAAGTTTCCTTTTGTGGTATTTGTAGCATTAAAGAAAAGGCATCTTGGGCTTGTTGGTGAATGTTGCCATTTTTCTCTAAGCTGATGAAGAGCCCATTGCGAATTGAAGTGAGAGAGGCGTCAGTTTAGCACCTTAAGCTATATGTGAATTTCTAGAGGGGTTCCCTAAATAGGAATATTCTGATAGCTAAATGTCTAAAGCATAGTGGTAATTTGTAGGTAAAGTTAGTATTGTGTGACCAGCCGGCGACAGCCCCAGCCCCCAGGGATCATAAGAAAGGAATAAAGACTCTGACAATGTTAAATGGAATTAAAATTAGGCCACAACTTTATTAAACTTCCGAATGTAGGAAGACCTTGGCTTAGGCCTTGGGCGTGTATCCCTCCCAGCCCTGCAGACAGGCTGAAATTGGGGTTCATCAAGGTAAATGGGATATTGGGGTGCTCTGCAAGACGTAAGTGTAGCAGGCAGCCCAGCCCATATCCCCGCATGCAGGGTAGTTCACTGATGACCTTTCAGTGTATGGCCAGTGACACCCATATATATATACCGTATTTTTCGCTCTATAACACGCACCCGACCATAACACGCACATAGTTTTTAGAGGAGGAAAATCCGCAGGCATGCCACCCGTAGGCATTCCCTCCATAACACGCACAGACATTTCCCCTTACTTTTTAGGAGGAAAAAAGTGAGTATTATGGTGCAAAAAATACGGTAATCCCTTTAAGAGGGGGACCCTGGAATCGCTGCTGTAGGGGGGTGAGTCACCACTTCACGCCCCCGCTCCCATATAGGGAGGAAAAGACTAAAGGATTCCACCCAAGGCAATAACCGCCAAAATTGTGACGAATTGCTACGGGGAAGACAAAACCTGTCAATGCAGGAAAATTTATTCCCTGTCCTTCAACAGCAACCAGTCAAAGACCGTAGCAGAGCCCGCTAAACAGGAAGAAAAAGTTAACCTGCAAACTAGGAACATTAAACAAAGGTAGGGTAGGGAGGGTGAATCTCCAGAGCCAACTGCCTGGCTATTTCGGCTCCACCCCCTCTTTATAAATGGGGCTGGCCCCACATCCCAGCAAGAAACTTGATTACTGAGGCTGGGCGGGAACCTCCAAAAATTAACACTGAGAGGCAAGCCAGCCCCTGTTTGCCAGTAAGCTCCCTGGGAACTGTAGCACCACACACGATCCCGCAAAGGGCACCCACAGTGTAAGGTGTGAGTGCTCATTTCTGTTCAACATGCCTATTGCCAAAATACAAATATCTGGGGGAAGAATGGCAACATCTAGGTCACTGACAAATTGATGTTCAGCTAATCCAGGATTTACTTTTAGTTTAGGACTGGTTCTCACATGCATGTTGTTGACCTGAAGATTATAGATAGAGTCAGGTCTGCAGCTACAGATGTACCACTGCAAATAAAGCTTTGCCACCTTAAAACATGATTCGATCCAGAAGCAAGCTGGAGAGTGGGAGTCAGAGCGATGTTTGATTTCTGTTTGAATCCACAGCTGTGGCAATAATCATAATATAATCATAGAGTCATCTAGTCAAATCCCCTGCAATCATAGCTGTCAACTTACAGATTTAAAAATAAGGGACCAGCAGCCTTGAAAATAAGGGACCAGCAGCCAAAATAAGGGACCTGCAGCCTCACCTGTTCCCGGCACTCCAGTCCTCCTGCAGTCTGGTCAAACTCATGCTGGTAGCTTTGAGAACACTGTCCAACCAACTTTGTAACCAGAGGTTCAACTGAATAGAATCTGAATCATATGCACCACAAGGCCTATGCAGCCTCAACTTAAGATGGCTCCCCGGCCTGGCTTTGTACTGCAAAGTTTGCAGCAGCACATGCAACAAAATGGCGTCCAGCATTCAAAACCCCCCTCAGCTTGCATTAGCTAGCCACACACAAGGCATGCAAGCTCCACCCCCCAGTTGTTCTTAGACTTCTTATTGGGTGAGCAACACAGCCAAGCAACACAGTTGGAGCCTCCCTCCTCCCTGGCCGGCAGGGAGGGAGGGAGAGCAGCTGCTTCCTTTGAAATTTGAGGGACATCATTTAAGGGACATTTAAGGGACATCCATCAATAAGGGACAGCAGCAGGATTGGCGCTGGAATAAGGGACTGTCCCTTCAAATAAGGGACACTTGACAGCTATGCCTGCAATGCAGGGATCTCAGCTAAAGCATCCATGACAGATGGCCATCCAACTGCTGCTTACAAATTTTATTATCCCACCCATCTGACTGGTTTGCCTTAGTCACTCTGGGCATCTTCCAACATATATAAAAACATAATGAAACATTAAACATTAAAAACTTCCCTATATATCTCCAGGAGATGCAATGAGGCTGAGGATACATTCTATCATATGTGGTGGACTTGTAAAAGGGTAAAAGCGTATTGGGAAATAATTTATAATGAATTGGAAAAAAAAAGTTTAAAACTACTTTTCAAAAAACAACAACCAGAGTCCTTTTCGTTGGGGATAATTCAGATGGAAATTCCCAGGTGTTAAAAAAGGTTATTTAAGTATGCCACTACTGTGGCCCATGTTTCGTTAGCCCAAAAATGAAAAACGAGTAAGGTCCCAACTAAAGAAGAATGGCACCTTAAACTGCTGGAATATACGCAGCTTGTGGACCTAACATATAGAATAAGAGAACAAGAAGAACATACGTTTAAAGAAGATTGTGTACACTGCAAAACGTTGACAGCATTAAGATAAATTCAACAGTGTAAATAAGTTTTGACGGATGTAATAATGGAATAGTCAATGGTTTCGTTTATGTAAATTATGCAGGCATTTACGGTATGCAAAATGAACCATGGAAAGAAGAAGAGAAGTCATTGATACTTTAAGATGTTTAAATGAATATTCTAAATTGTAAAACTGAAAATTTAATAAAATCACACACAAACACACTTCCCTATACAGGGCTGCCTTCAGATGTCTTATAAAGGTTGTATAGTTCTTTATCTATTTGACATCTGATGACAGGGTGTTCCACAGGGTGGGCGGCACTACTGAGAAGACCTATGGGGGAAGAAAGACCGTCTTGGGTTGTTAGTGCTGTGAACCCCTCCATCATAGGCTCAGGTTGTAGATATGTACAAATGAACCGTATATCGTAAGGACACCACCATCTCCTCTGAGCCTCATTCAGAGGGAAACACAAACCCTGGAACCCCTGAAATCTTGCATTGCTTGGAGATTGGGGTGGCACGCAACAATATGTATTGTCATGAAGGTCTATTTATGGCAGCATGACCCCATCCATCTCTTTCCTTTGTAGCACATTCAAAAGATGTACCCTGTTGTATTTTGAATAATGAGCACTGATAAGACTGGAAGGTTCATACAGGTGAAGAATATGCTGATGCAATGCATCCTCCTGGCTTTCTATACTCAGAGGCCTCCCATGGAGGCTCAGGTAGAAATGAAAGCTGATCTTCTATAGTCAAACCCTTAAGGCATGTTAGGCAGCAGAAGGCTGGACTCGCACAGGTGGAGCTCCAATGTGCCTTCAGGAGATGGTGGTCTCTCTCTATCTCTGACTAAAGAGGCAAAATTGTCCAAAGCAGAAACATATAAGAGAGGAAACAAACAAAAAGAAACTACAGCTGCATTTCACAAGATCTCTCCACCACTACTGTGCTAAAAAATGCTCACACATTTTAACGTCATCTGCTAATACAGCTTTGCAGATAACATTTTTTTTAAAAAATGCACCACCAGCTGAAAAATAGTTGGGTTGAAAGAACTTTTAAATAATATGATTGGACTGTCAAATAGAATTCAGTACCACTGAACAGAACTGCATCCTCCAAACCCCCAAAAGGCTTTCCTTTCCTTTCCCCCCAAGGGGGTGGCATTTGCTGTTCTAATGGGGCTGCCAGTCCATTTTTTAAAAAAGTCCTAAGTTCAGTGTTCCACATTTGCATGCCAGTTGGAGAGTCCCCATGAAGGTTCCTCATCGTTTCAGTGTGAATTTATTTTTATTTTTATTTCATTTATTTATTGAATTTATATACCGCCCTATACCCGGAGGTCTCAGGGCCTAATATACATATTTTTGCATAGCAAGGTTGCCCAATAGAATGCATTTGTGCATGTTGGTGTCACCAATATGTGCATTTTTAATGCACACGGTATGTATGTATTTTTGTATACACATTGCATGGAGAACTGCACTGGAAAACCAAAAGAAGTGTGAAAAAGATGGCTGTGTTTCATTTCGCATATTGTTCTGGAAAGTGCAAATTGCATAAGTTTGTCTTCAAATGCAAATGGAATCAAATTAATCTCTGGCTGCCAAACCAGGCAGAAGGGGGGGAAGAGCTGCCATTCTCAACCCAAGAATGACCTCCTTCGTTCCTTCCTAGTCTCACAGCTCTAGGCTCTATAATCAACTGCAGTGGTAGTTAGTGGCAACAAAACCCTGAGCGAAAGGCTGGTCCAAGTGGAGCAGCAGAAACTTCTCAGAGTCTACTAGTCCTCCTTGATTCAGATTGGCTGCTGGTGGTGGTAGATCCCAAAAGATGTCCAAGCAAGAGATTTGTACCTTCCTTACCTCCAGGACTTGCTATGGTTTTCCCAGTAGTGATGTATGGAAGTGAGAGCTGGACCATAAAGAAGGCTGATCGCTGAAGAATTGATGCTTTTGAATTATGGTGCTGGAGGAGACTCTTGAGAGTCCTGTGGACTGCAAGAAGATCCAACCTATCCATTCTGAAGGAAATCAGCCCTGAGTGCTCACTGGAAGGACAGATCGTGAAGCTGAGACTCCAATACTTTGCCACCTGGCCAACTCATGAGAAGAGAAGACTCCCTGGAAAAGACCCTGGTGTTGGGAAAGATTGAGGGCACAAGGAGAAGGGGAAACAGAGGATGAGATGGTTGGACAGTGTTCTTGAAGCTACCAGCATGAGTTTGACCAAACTGAGGGAGGCAGTGGAAGACAGAAGTGCCTGGCGTGCTCTGGTCCATGGGGTCACGAAGAGTCGGACATGACTAAACGACTAAACAACAGCACCTCCAGGAAGAAAAGCAGATGTGTGGGCAATTTCTAGAGAGAAACTGTGGAAGGAGAAAGGGGTTTCCTCCCCATGCTTGTCTTCCACTGCAGATTGCAACTTTCCAAAAACATTGGAAATGGAGAGGAGGAGACAACTCCCATGCAAATTTTCCCTAGGTTGCTGGAAGGATAAAAGAATACAAGGATATATGGGAGAGGGTGGGAAAGACGTCTAAATAAGGAGAGAATGAGCTATTGATTCAGAAACAATGGCTCAAAGATTGCTCAGCATGGAAGAGACAGATGTTGGCGATATCATAAAAATCCCCAATTCAGGCAAGCACCGTGATATCGCACTAAATTTATTTTTGTTTCTGTGTAGAATTTTACCCCGCGTGCTAATTAATTCTGATGCCTGTGAGTTCCAGCACTGTTAATTTTCTTCCGATACTTAGAAACACTCTGAGTAATTTATTTGCTTTATGAATTCAATTAGAGGCTGACGTTTGCACTAAGCTGCACCCCAGTTTGCCTGGCAGGAGACTTTGCCTCTGTAAGTTGGTGAAGAATTTACCCTGAAGTATTTTATCATCTTCTCCTTCCCTTGTGTTGCTAATGTAGCATTATCTCTGTGCTTGGTAACAGGAATGGCAGAGGGGGAGAAGAGCTGGCCTTTGAAAGCTTGAGAGGCAGGAGCCATTGCTACTGATGACCAGTGGAGGCAACATGAAATGTCCTTGTGGGTGCTTTCCATGGAGAAAGCTTTGAGGTTTATTTGTGTATATAAATACCAGTTTTTATATACTGCTGAATCAAGGGATACTTTGTTTTTGCTTCGGCAAGCAGCAGGTTGTATATTTGAATGCCATCCTTACTGAACATACCGATCTTGCATGTGAGAGCCAGGTTAGAGTGTTAGACAATTATTATTATTAATTAAATTTGTATACCACCCTATATCTGTAGGTCTCGGGGTGGTTCACAGCTTAGACAAGGACTTGGGATGTTGTTGTTGTTGTTTAGTCATTTACTCGTGTCTGACGCTTTGTGACCCCATGGACCAGAGCACGCCAGGCACTCTTGTCTTCCACTGCCTCCCGTAGTTTGGTGAAACTCATGCTGGTAGCTTCGAGAACACTATCCAACCATCTCATCCTCTGTTGTCCTTTTCTCCTTGTGCCCTCCATCTTTCCCAGCATCAGGGTCTTTTCCAGGGAGGCCCATGAGGTGGCCAAAGTATTGGAGCCTCAGCTTCAGGATCTGTCCTTCCAGTGAGCACTCAGGGCTGATTTCCTTAAGAATGGATAGGTTTGATCTTCTTGCCGTGCATGGGACTCTCAAATATTCAGCCACGAAGCTCACTTAGACCAGTTAACCATCTCTCAGCTTAACCTACCTCACAAGCCTATGGCAATAATAAAATGGGGAGAGAAAGAACCATTTGTGCCCATGGCACCAAATGCTAAAATACAAAATGAAAAAATGAAAGAGGAGGCCTTAGCCTTTTCCCTTATATCAAAAGTGTATGCCTGTGTGTGTATGACAATATTCTAATAGTATTATTTTCACTTGTTAGTTGACTTCTTACATAAAGTAACTCAAAACAACTTGCAAACCTACATTAAACACAACACAAAACTAAAACAGAGTAAAAGCTGAAAATGAGACAGTTGCGCAAGTGGAATGATTTCTCCTCTAAATTGGTTTTGGGTTCTCCCTCAACCCTCCAGGACAGATTTTGGGGTGATGCGGAGTGAAAAGGGGGTCCTATTGCACAAGCAGAATTTGTTCCACTCACACAGTTGGTTAACTGAATACCACTCATACAAATTAAAATCAACAAAGGCACATCACAAAATTTTAAGAAGAGACAGTTAATTAAAGGAGGGAAAAGGGCAGTCTTCCAAAAATCTTCCCAAATTCCTGAGTAAGTAAGAAAGCTTCCACTTGGTGCTGGAAAGCCCATAATGTTGGTGTCAGTTGTGCCTTCCTGGCAAGCGCATTCTGAAGCCAAAATGCCACCTTCTGCAGGTAGGTAGCCGTGTTGGTCTGTCGCAGTTGAAATAATAAAAAATTGTCCAGTAGCACCTTAGAGACCAACTAAGTTTGTTCTGGGTATAAGCTTTTGTGTGTGTGGTGCTGTGGGTTAAACCACAGAGCCTAGGACTTGCCGATCAGAAGGTCGGCAGTTCGAATCCCCGTGACAGAGTGAGCTCCCATTGCTCGGTCTCTGCTCCTGCCAACCTAGCAGTTCGAAAGCACGTCAAAGTGCAAGTGGATAAATAGGTACCACTCTGGTGGGAAGGTAAACGGCATTTCCATGCCCTGCTCTGGTTCGTCAGAAGCAGCTTAGCCATGCTGGCCACATGACCCGGAAGCTGTACGCCGGCTCCCTTGGCCAATAAAGTGAGATGAACGCCGCAACCCCAGAGTCGGCCATGACTGGACCTAATGGTCAGGGGTCCCTTTACCTTTACCTTTACTTCTATAGTACAGTTCTTCTGAAGAGAGTACTTGGAATAGGGCCTCTCCAGCAGAACTTGAGACACTGGCTGACTCATATGGGAAGAGGTACCCCCTCAGGTTCTTGAACCCCAAGGTGTTTGGGGCTTCAAATATAAGCACCAGCCCCTGAAAGTGGGCTCTGAAGCAGATAGATGTATGATGTACAGAGGAGGGCAACCAAGATGATCAAAGGTCTGGAAACCAAGCCTTATGAGGAACGGTTGAAGGAGCTGGGTAATGGGAAAAGAGGAGATTGAGAGGAGATATGATAGCCATCTTCAAATATCTCAAGGACCATCACATGGAAGTGGGAACAAGCTTTTTTTCTCCTGCTCTGGAGGGAGGACTGGAACCAGTGGCTTCAAGTTACAAGAAAGGAGATTCCGACTAAACACGAGGAAGATTTATCTGACAGTAAGAGCTGTTTGACAGTGGAACGGACTCCTTCGGGAGGTGGTGGACTCTCCTTCCTTGGAGGTTTTTAAGCAGAGGTTGGATAGTCATCTGTCGTGGATGCTTTAGCTGAGATTCCTGCACTGCAGAAGGCTGGACTAGATAATCCTTAGGGTCCCTTCCAACTCTACAATTCTATGATTCTAAGTCTGGTTGTAGGCATCAAAGTTCTAGAATCTGAGTTCTGTACTCACTGAAGCTTCTGGGTCATCTTCAAGGGCAGCCCCCCAATATAAGGTTTTGCCGCAATCTAGCTGGGAGGTTTACCACAGTTCCCTGTTCAAAAATGGTTGCAGCTGGTGAACCAGCCAAAGCTAGCAAAAAGCAGTCTAGACCACTTAGGCCTTAAGTGATGGTTCAAGGAATTCAAATTGCATACTTGCTCTTTCAAAGGGAGTGCAATCCAATCTAGAATGAGATGGACACCCATTTCTCGGAATGCTTCCCTCTTGTTGGGATTCAGAATCAGTTTATTGACCGTTGTCCAGCCTGTTCCAGAGCCCAGATTCAGCAAATTAAGGGCACAGAGAACCCTGAGGTTGACTTTTGTTCTTTGCAATTTTATAAACCCTGTTGTTTGCAGTTAGGACTATCCCTGCAAGGGCTAAGATGCTGCCTCAAAACAGAACTCTTTGTCAGAGCTGAGTTGCTTTGCAGGTTATGGAACTTAACGCCCTGACTGGAGGTCCGGCAAAGAAATACAGGATCAAGTTTAGAATCTTCTTAGAACTTTCAAATGGAGGAGAGCAGGAATTTCAGCTGGCACGCAAGGACATTTCTAGCTGCCTCCCCCGCTCTGGTGTGACAGCCACTTTCTCAGTGGTCATGTGAATTAGCTGTAACTTGGGACTTAAGGGCAGTTGAATGGAGAGGCTTTCAATTGTTTGTTCTTTTGCTAAGCAATGAATGGAGAGCTGATGATCCCTTCTTGCCTCTTGGGCAGTTGCAGGTGCTGACACAGAGACCCTCCCCCCTGTAGTGTTTATTGAACGTCAGGCTTTATTTTTAAAACAGGAAATAGCTCTCCAAAAGGAAAACTTAGACCATGGGTAGGCAAACTAAGGCCCAGGGGCCGGATCCAGCCCAATCACCTTCTAAATCCGGTCCGCGGACGGTCCAGGAATCAGCATATTTTTACATGAGTAGAATGTGTCCTTTTATTTAAAATGCATCTCTGGGTTATTTGTGGGGCCTGCCTGGTGTTTTTACATGAGTAGAATGTGTCCTTTTATTGAAAGTGCATCTTTGGGTTCTTTGTGGGGTACAGGAATTCGTTGATATATTTTTTTCAAAATATAGTCTGGCCCCCCACAAGCTCTGAGGGACAGTGGACCAGCCCCCTGCTGAAAAAGTTAGCTGACCCCTGACTTAGACTCTCTCTAATCCTCCCTCCTTAACATTGATCACGTGATAAACTTGATTGGCAGCTTAACCCTTCTGGCATATGTCCTTGTTTTAGATTGTAGCAATGTCCATTGGAACAATTTTTGTGTTGCTTCTACAGATGAACCTGCCAGAAAAGCTCGTCAGTCTTTATCCTCCTCCCCCCCCCTTTTTAAAAAACAAGCCAAGGTAAAAAAAGCTCTCTCACATACACATCAGGCAGGCAGCGGTTTTAACTCTTTGAATTAGTTGGAAGTCATTTGTTTTATTTTCAACTTCCAACAACTTTTAAGATCCCAGCTCTTGAGCCTGCTCTGTAACCTGGCTGCGTCTCTGAAGGAACGAGCGACTCAAAAGCTGCAACTCCAGAATGTGACGTTTCAAATCTGGAGAAGGAAATAAATCAAAAGTCCTTTTGTTCCTTTCTCCCTTTCCCTCCCCTTCTTCCCAGAGAAAAGAAGAAGGGAAGTGTAGGAATGGGTGTAGCAGGGAAACCCTCCCCGTTCCTCGCTGTAGGAGAGTGCTGTGCAGCTAGCTACAAACCTCATATTCACAAGGCAAACAAAGCATCATTTTTTAATGACTTTCTGAATACTTTTTTTTTTTTTTTTGCAGCTGCTTGCCTAGACCTGCTTGTCATAATGGCTTCTTCAAACGCTTTTTAAAGCCTGTGATGTTCAAGGGCCTAGCCTTCCCCCTCTCTCGCTAGTTTTTTATGTGTCACAGTTGTCAAGTAAAATAGAGCACCTTGCCTTTGTTTCAAGATGGTACCTGATCAATATCATCAATCCGTCTCCCCTCCCTCTCTCTCCCTCTCTCTTACACACCCATATACACACACATTCTCTCTCTCTCTCTCTCTCTCTCTCTCTCCAGCTGTATCCATTTCCTCCTGGCAAAAAGGGACTTTATGAATAAATGATACTGAAATGCTGAGGGTTCAGATACTAAATAATGAATTTCACCACCAAAAACACAACAACTTCTCCAATCATAAAATACCGCTCCTTCCATATTGATTGGGCTTTGGCGACTGGATGCAGTGCTAAGCCTCATTCGCCAAGGTGCTTAAAAAGGAAAAAACAACAGGTTTCGCCAGGGTTTATCGTCCAGGCTAGGAACAAAATGTAATACCTCTCAAAGTAGGCTGCCTGCCTAATGTTTGGGCGTTAATATTTCTTCCATCGGGGTTAACCCCTTTTGCAGGGGATGGAATCAATGCAAAGAGTGCCTCTCTCTGGGATGGGAACTTTGCTTCTTGGGATATTACAGTAAGTGTGTCATCTCTTCTGTGTTGTTCTGTGGGTACTGCTGGAAGGAGAGGCTGCGGCAGAGCTGGCTTTAGAAAGAGCGGCGTGCTGGAGGAAGGAAGGGGGAGCTCTGTGGCAGGACTGGGGCTTAGGTCAGGAAACTTGCAGCTGCTCCTCCTAACGCTGCTGCCGGGTTCCTTTTTTTTGTTCTGTTTTTCTGAGGGGGGCGGCTCACTCGCTGCATGCAGTGGGGTCAGGGCATGGGAGCACCCATTGCCTGCTCAGATGTGCTTCCTGGAACCGTCGTTGCTGCTGGTGCAAGTTCTGATGTGCCTTGAGATGCCAGGATCTGTTCTCTGAGAGAGGACTTGGGGGTCAAGGGAGCAGTGCAGGGCTGAGGCATGTGATTGGCAAAAGCAGCTCTCTGTCAAGTTGTGGGCTAACTTTTTGGACAGCAATCTTCCGCATCTGCCTATAAATTTCCCTTTATTGCCTGTTAATGTCACGGAAGCCTCCTTTTTAATTAGCTGAAATGAGGAGACTTTGCTTTATGGGGAGCTGTGCGTGTCCCACCTACAAGCTTCCTTCCTTTCTCTCTCTTTTATTTTATTACTTTTTTTAAAAAAAAGAAAGGTGTAAATAGCTTTGCAGCAGGTCAATACAGAGCGAAGCCACACAAATTAAGAAATCAAAGTTGAGGCAAAGTTGAACCCCCTTACCTTTTTAAAAAATTGGTTTGATATACATGGAATAATTACAATTGATTTAGCAGTTGCAAAAAAGAGAGAGAGAGAGAGAGAGAAGAGAGAGAGAGAGAGAGAGAGAGAGAGAGAGAGAGAGAGAGAGAGAAGATTTCATATTAAGTAGGCTAGAAAATCTCATTCGTTCTGTTGACTGGGGGATATATATATATACATTTTTACCAACCCTAAAACACTTTCTGTTCTCTTTCTGTTTGCCAAATGTTTACTTGTTTATTCAAATGATAATTTTTATATCTGCCTTGCTTTATTTATTTATATTTCTCCCCTTTTTTTAATGGGCAAAGAAGAGAAATTGAAGGCATTAATTTAGAGCTACTGATGCAATGAAATGGAGGAATATATTTAAGCTATTAGCTGCTTCAATCTCGTGCCCACAAATAATTGATGAGTTTCTATTAAAGATTGACAAGCTAGCAGGCGGCGAGGCGTTTTTTACTAGACCATGCTGCAGAGGCAGACAATATGCATTGTAGTCCTTATTCTAATGCAGCGTATTAGCCTATTTTAGAAATGCGGGGGGAGGGTTCTCTTTCCTAGGGACCTACAAACATATATATGTATATGGCCAAAATTATAAGCCACACACTTCACCAGCATGCTGGGTTCCAGTGGCTTCATCAGAGCAGAAATATCCCACTCTATGGAAGGAGGGAATGAAAACTCGCAAAAAGTGTACAGTAAAAACAAAAGCCCTGTTGCGTCTCTTTGTAGAATGTGTGTTGCCAGAATGTTGTAAATAAACAATAATTTCCCCAATGAGTTTATTCTGTCCAGGTCTATTACTCTCTTCTCTCTTTATATATATATCTATATAAAATGATCTGTACAAAGAGACCTCTGTTCTGCTTTGGGTTTTCTTGGAAATTTGGTTTTCCAAGGAGGGAATAGTTAAGCAAGATATAATATTTGTTATCTATTCATTGTCATTCAAATATGCATATGTAATAATCAGCAGGAATTCAAAAATATCAATGGGGATTTTTTTGGGGGGGTGTGTGTGCAGGTTTGTAAACTAAGCATCCAAACTAACGCATGTTTATCAGTGGCCTAGCGTGGGGGGTGCAGGGGGGGCCGGCCGCACCGGGCGCAACATCTGGGGGTTAGGGTAAGGGGGCGCAAATCCACGGGTTAGGGGGCGCAAATCCACGGGTTAGGGGGTGCAAATTACTTGCCTTGCCCCGGGTGCTGACAACCCACGCTACGCCACTGATGTTTATGCAGAAGTCAATCCATATTTATGTTAAAGTTAGTCTACTATTTTGTGCCTTCTTTTCCCAGGTGTCCTAAGCATATTTATTCAAAAGTTTGTTCCAATGTGTTCAGTGGGACTTACTCCCAAGTAAGTACGCCTATGATCTTGGGATTTCAACCCTACTAGTGATTATTTTCCAAATCCAACCCTCAGTTAATTTTCTCTTGTTCCTATTGCAATAATAGCTTTTCAAAAGAGGAAATATGTGAAAAGTAGAATGTAAAACAGTTGCTTTGGTATTTTTAGGCTGTAGACATCTGCACACCTGCCTGGGAATAAGCCGAATTGTATACAGTGAGACATCTAAGAGAACATGAACAGGCTGTGTTGTTTGGGGAAAGTTTGGCAAATAACTACAAAGTTTATCGCTTGCTTACCAATGAAAGTTCATATCCTTTCTGCCTTTTACAACCCAGGGAGAACCAGTTAAGATGCTGGTTTGGGTATTGTTCATTACAACAATTTCCAGAGGGGCAACTGTTGTAGCAAAACAGCAAGGAGGCTTGTGGTATCTTAAAACTTATGCCATAATAAATTGCTATTTGTTAAGATATCACAGGATTCTTTGTTGTTTTTGATACACACACACACACACACACACTATAGCTAATTTGTCTAATACAATCACTGGTCTGTAACAGAATTGCAATTCTTCACTGCATAATTCACAATAAGGAATATGTTGATCACCAAATATGTTTGCAAATAATATTGCACTTTAAAGTCTAATTTAATTCACACCAAACAAATGATTACCATATAACCTGACTTTTTAAGGATGGGTTCAATACAATTTATGGGTAAAAACAAACAGTTTAGGTGCAAATACAAAGGGGGTGGCTCCAAATCTAGACCCATTGAGGTTAATAGGATCAAAGTTTATAATCACAACCAGTTTACACCACACTGATTTATATAAGAATGTAATAAGATTTCAGCGGGTGTGCTCTTAAGTGCAGCTACACAATCCTAACCATGTCTACTCAGAAGTAAGTCCTGTAGAATCCAGTGGGGATTACTTCCAGGTAAATGAAAGTAGGATTCCAGCAAAAGTCAGGATCCAGCTCAGTGAGAGAAATTGAAACCATTGCTCAGCTGAGCAGCTTCCTCCATTGGGACTAATGTCTGGACCAGGAACACGTGACACACAGGAAACTCACTGATATAATTGGGATTGCTTCTACATAGTTGCCTTGATTTAGCTAGTGTTCATACACAAGCAGTTACAGCTTTTCCCCTGTCGATATATTGTATGTTTACTTCCTTGAGCCCAAATCCATAACTGGGCATGTGCAACTTTTTAAAAAAGTGAAATTCCAGCCATTAGGAAGAGGTGTAGGGAGGAGCTGTGTTATCTTAGCCATGCCTACGCAGAATGAAGATCCATTCATTTCAGTTGGGCACAGAACCCAGCAGTATGTGTGCAGGATTGCAGTGTTATAGCATCTGAAGAATCTGAAGAAGTGTGCATGCACACGAAAGCTCATACCAATAACAAATTTAGTTGGTCTCTAAGGTGCTACTGGAAGGATTTTTTTGTTTGTTTCGACTACGGCAGACCTACCTGTAACTAGCCTTACAGCAGTTTGACCCATTGGGCTATTGTATCCAAAAGTCCAGGATAATCTCAGCTGCTCAATGTCCAGGCCTGCGGTACATAGCAGGAGTGTCTGTGACCTCATTGTCTAGAGGTGAGGTGTAGTAAATCAAATTCTGGAATTCAAAGGGCTGTGTGGGAAATCTGAGTGCCTTTGGATCCAAATCACCAGCTTAACTAGATGGTGGAGCAGGATGCAAAAAAGTTATTTCACGTGGAGATTCAGGGGTGTGATGATGATGGGCACAGATGATTGTCCAAGGCTGTTTGCACCAGATGTGTGGAGTTCAGAAGTTGTTTAACTACTACATAGTCGCAAGTCCCAGGACTTCCAGCCTTGCACAATCTGATCATTCAGCCAGTGTGAGCTTGAAGTTGCCATTTCGTTTCCAGTGCGTGTAAGAAGAGCTGCGATGGCTCAGCTTTATGCTAACAGGCTTGTTTGCATGAGAAGTTATTTGTGGAAATGAACTAGGGCCAGGCGTGGGAACCGGCTTTGAGATTTGTAAGAAAATAATTTTCTTAGCAGGATTTTGCAGTGTGCTACCTTGCATATCAGGCAAACACACACCAACACACACACACTGCACCCCTAAAATTATGAGAAAGGTAGAGCATCAACACCACAGGACATTGGCTCCGCCAGGCAATATCTTTGCTAGGTATCATTTTACGGGCTTTGCTTGCTGGCTTCATTTTGTATTTATGAATATATTTTCAGGAGAAGGATAAATAGGTGAAAATAGTTCGGTACCATGTGATTTGTTTCATCCTAAGGCATCGCCTGGGGTTACTGATACAGTCCTGGCTCTCGGTATGGAGAAGTGAAATGTGCAACAATGAAAATTTTATTAAAATGTTCGTTAACCCATTACAGGGTGTTCATTTTCAATTCTTTGCGAGAAGCACGATGTATCATTTTGTGTGTGTCATTTGGTAGAGAGAAAGAGAGAGAGATGAGCCAAGAGGAAGAACACATTTAATGCGGGGGGGGGAGGGGGATTTTAATGGGCTGCATTATACAAATGGCCCAGTGCACGATTGCCATTATTAAAATAATTTGTCATTGGATTAAAAAAAAGAGAAAGAAATTTCAAGGCTTCTTTGAATATTTCCTCTCATTTTCTCACTGTCTCCCTCCTTCCCTCCCCTTTCTTTCTTTAAAAAAAGAAATAGCAGCTTTAGTATCATAAAGGCAGACGCATTTTCAGGCAAAGCCCATTTCAGACCAGAATTTCTGAGAGTCCTATTAATGTTTCATGCTAATCAAGGAGAGTAGGAAATAGAGCTGACAGGTGCTTCTACTCTGCTTATTCCTGTCTTCCTGCATTAGACGTTACTAGCTAAAAAAGGAGCAGTGTGGCTCCTTTCCAAGGCTTATAGTGACAAGGGCAGGAACGAAATGGGTTCTGTCCTTAAGTTTTGTCGTTGTTTTCTTTATTGGCACATCTGATGACATCCCCGGTAATCTGGCAGCATTGATGACGAATCAAACTCTTTTGCTTCATACTGTGACCTCAGCAAGGCTCTGTGTTTCCTACCTGTCATCTTCAACTGATGATCACATGTTCGCTATTGCCCTCGCAAAGGTCCTGTCAGAGAGTCAATTCAGGCAATGATTTACCAAGTCATGGCATACCACAGTGTGCTTGCAACTCTTTGATAAGATGTCGTTTGTAATCCCCAGCCAAGGGTTGGAAGTTGGTGATGATTTTACCACTTCCTGGATTCCTATCAGGAAAGATGGATGTGTTTGTGTGCGTGTATAACATTTACAGATGATGGGCATACTGGTTAGATGTACACATGGCGCTCAGTACTGGATGATGTGGCAGGGCTAGTCAGCCATGTTGCTGTTGCTTACTGCGAGGTAGAGGCAGAGGCAGAGGCAGTGGCAGTGGCATGTCATAGCAGTGCAAACACACTTGTGGGAGTGCCAGATCAACTCTGCTGGTGCGTTTGCACTGCACTGACCTCCCCACTACCTCATCCCTTCTGCTCTATGTTTCCAAGCACAATTCAAAGTGTTGGTGCTGACCTTTAAAGGCCTCAATGGCCTCGGCCCTGTGTACCTGAAAGAGCATCTCCAACCCCATCATTCAGCCCGGACACTGAGATCTTGCTGTGGGTGCCTTCTAGTAGTTCCCTCACAGCGGGAAGTGAGGTTATAGGCCACCTCTGAGGGTGGGTGAAAAGAAGGCACTGCAGCCGCAAGCAGAGGATCCCACCGCTGTCTGTACGGCACTCGAGTGGTGCTGTCGGCAAACCGCCCGGTGGCGCATGCATGGCACTACTATGTACTGCGCATGTGCGATGCCACTGCACACGCACATGCGCAGCATATAGCACCGTTGCACATGCTCTGTACATACGGCGCATGTGCATGCATCACCGGGCCCCCGACACCCCACACTGGGTACCAGTTAGCCTTCCTTTGAAGATGCTTCCCAAGGTCTTGCGAGACCTCAGAACCTGACTTCTGGTGGCACCAGAACTCAGGTTCTGAGGTCCCACAAGACATCTGTCAGGAGAGTGTTCCATGGGGTGGTTGCCACTTCTGAGAAGACCTGTTTCCCTGTAGCTTCACTTCTCGCAGTGAAGGAATTGCCAGAAGGCCCTTGGAGCTGGATCTCAGTGTCCAGGCTGAACAATGGGGGGTGGAGATGCTCCTTCGGGTATGCAGGGCCAAAGCCGTTTAGGTATTTAAAGGTCAGCACCAACACTTTGACATGTGCTTGGAAACGTACTGGGAGCCAGGTACGCTTAATGTAGTACTTTAATGTGGCTCCTCTTATTGGGCAGAAGGCAACACGGCCAACCCTAGCATGCAAGAAGGCGAAACAGGCTGCATCAAGCAATGGTGTCTAGAAGTTTAGATGAAGGCAAGAATAGATGACTGAATGGTGCAGTGAGGTTTTGAAGTGTTGACCCTACATATATTGGTGGGTGGGTGGGTGGGTGGGTGGGTGGGGTGTAACTGGGTCCTTGTTTGACCAGTAGATAACCAAATTTGTCTGGAAGCTTACCCATGACTAAACTTAGTAAGCACTATGGAAACCATTCCATCTTTTTCCTGCCAATAATAATAATAATAATAATAATAATAATAATAATAATAATAATAGTAGTAGTAGTATAGTAGTAGTAATTTTATTATTTATTACTTATACCCTGCCCATATGGATACGATTCTCTAGCCACTCTGGGCAGCTTCCAGCAGAATAAAAAACATAATAAAATTTCAAACATTAAAAACTTTCCAATACAGGGCTGCCTTCAGATGTCTTCTAAAAGTCAGACAGTTGTTTATTTCCTTGACATCTGATGGGAGGGTGTTCCACAGGGAGAGTGTTACTGCTGAGAAGGTCCTCTTCCTGGTTCCCTGTAACTTCACTTCTCACAGTGAGGGAACCACCCGGGAGTAGACCGGGCATGATTGACGGGGGTGGAGACACTCCTTTAGGCATGTTTCATTCTATTGAAACATAGTGATGCGCTTATTCTCATGCGCCTGTGCTTTTCAACAGTGTGTTGGGCCCGTCATCCTGCATGAGCTGAGGTTGCACCCTAGGACACACCAAAACTCCCCCAACAACTCAATCTCTATAGCCGGAGATGGCCTTTGAGGTGTGGAAGGAGGGCAGGTTGAACCCGAATGATTTCAGTCACAGGACCAGATAATGAAAACTACAGTGAGAAAATTTGTCTTATTACCTTTTGCGCTGGGCCTCATGGTGCCTTGAAAGTGAGGCAAACGGTGGGGTGAACTGCGCATGACATTAACGCAACCTGCGCATGACAATTTTGGCTGGAGAAGGAGTGGGCTGGAGAGAGGTGCTGAACACTTGTCTCAAGCAAAGAAAAGGCAGGTGCAGCTAGGATTTGGCACCTGTCTCCTATCTGCTGGCTCCCCACCCATTCCACAATTTTATATTTTTTTATTGCATTTATATTCTACCTCTTCTCCAAAGAGCTCAAGGTGATGTACTTGGTTCTTTCCCTCCTCATTCAACCCCCACAACAACCCTGTGAGGTAGAATCATAGAATCATAGAATCATAGAGTTGGAAGAGACCACAAGGGCCATCGAGTCCAACCCCCTGCCAAGCAGGAAACACCATCAGAGCACTCCTGACATATGGTTGTCAAGCCTCTGCTTAAAGACCTCCAAAGAAGGAGACTCCACCACACTCCTTGGCAGCAAATTCCACTGTCAAACAGCTCTTACTGTCAGGAAGTTCTTCCTAATGTTTAGGTGGAATCTTTTTTCTTGTAGTTTGGAACCATTGCTCCGTGTCCGCTTCTCTGGAGCAGCAGAAAACAACCTTTCTCCCTCCTCTATGTGACATCCTTTTATATATTTGAACATGGCTATCATATCACCCCTTAACCTCCTCTTCTCCAGGCTAAACATGCCCAGCTCCCTTAGCCATTCTCCCGGGGCTTAGGTTAGGATGAAAGCGAGTGACTGGTCCAAGATCTCTCAGTGAGCTTCATGACTGACTGAGGATTTGAACCCTGGTTTTCCAAGTCCTAGCCTAACACTCTAACCACTACACCACACCGACTCTCTAGGAATTCAGCAATCCCTTGTATTCTTATATAGGTGTATCTGCTATTGTTAATGTGGAGTTAGCTGGGCTCCTTGCACCCTGAGGATCCTGTCTTCTACATTATGTGACAGTGACTTCTGAGGCCTGTAGTTTTTCAGTCTGCTCTATTAAGTGTTTGTCTCATTTAGATGTTAGAAAAACCTCTTAAGTTGTTGCTTAAATAACTCTGAATAAATTTGATGAGCAAAAAGGGTTTTGCATCTCATGGGTGTTTATGATCAGTTTAATTAAATCTGTTTAAAATAAATATATTCAAAGTGGTGTGAACCCCTGCTGTAGGCATACTTAAAGTTGTTTGATCCTTGTTTGCATTACTTGGTGTCAGTAAAAAGCCTGCTTAAGCATGGGTTAAATCAGGTAACAGAAGAATTTTGTTGTACACTGATTAATGAAAGCTGCTGTTTGGCTAAATTAAGTGACCCTCTTTAAATGGACAAGATCTAATTTCATTTACAGTTTAAAATTACTTGTCAGATTTCTTTAGCATGTGCAATGCTATTTTGTAGACAGGCAAGTTGCAAAATAAGAAAGACAGGGTTGAGGAACCTGTCACCTTACAGATGTTATTAGAATCCAGCTCCCATCAATCAACAGTCATTTCGTTTCACTTTTAATTTGTATACCACCTTTCTCTATTACTATATACAAGGCAGTAAACAAGCTGAAGAAACAACAAAATAGACAGAAAAAACGCCTAATAACAATCTGATCAATACCAAAAAGTCACAATAGCTTTAAAATACACAAGTCCTATCAAACAAAACAACATTCAATAATCTATTTAAATATACAGTGGTACCTCAGGTTACATACGCTTCAGGTTACAGATGCTTCAGGTTACAGACTCCGCTAACCCAGAAATAGTACCTCAGGTTAAGAACTTTGCTTCAGGATGAGAAAAGAAATCGTGCTCCGGCGGGGCGATAGCAGCAGGAGGCCCCATTAGCTAAAGTGGTGCTTCAGGTTAAGAACAGTTTCAGGTTAAGAACGGACCTCCAGAACGAATTAAGTTCTTAACCCGAGGTACCAGTGTAATAGTAATATTAAGATGCTGTCTAGGTTTGTCATTGCTTTTCGCCTGCTTCTTGGGAGAAAAGCAATGACTAACCTAGACAGTATCTTAAAAAGCAGAGACATCACCTTGCCAACAAAGGTCCGTATAGTTAAAGCTATAGTTTTCCCAGTAGTGATGTATGGAAGTGAGAGTTGGACCATAAAGAAGGCTAATCGCCGAAGAATTGATGCTTTTGAATTATGGTGCTGGAGGAGACTCTTGAGAGTCCCATGGATGGCAAGAAGATCAAACCTATCCATTCTGAAGGAAATCTGCCCTGAGTGCTCACTGGAAGGACAGATCCTGAAGCTGAGATTCCAATACTTTGGCCACCTCATGAGAAGAGAAGACTCCCTGGAAAAGACCCTGATGTTGGGAAAGATGGAGGGCACAAGGAGAAGGGAACGACAGTGTTGGACAGTGTTCTCAAAGCTACAAACATGAGTTTGACCAAACTGCGGGAGGCAGTGGAAGACAGGAGTGCCTGGCGTGCTCTGGTCCATGGGGTCACGAAGAGGCGGACACGACTAAATGACTAAACAACAACAACAAAAATATTAAATATCAGCAAATGATAGTTAAACAGTTTACACTTCTCAATTACAATAAAGAATTACTAAACGATAAAAATAATGGCAAGTCGCAATGCATAAAATACCACAAAACATACAAAACCGGGTAAAAGGATCATATTGAGAAACAAGGACACACAACTTATAATTTATTTATTTTTTAATATCTCTGAACTCTTCTCTCTTCCTAGCTGCTTCTGCTCTTCTCAAAGTCATGGTGTGGGAAAGGCTCTTAGGGCTGCAGGGTAGGAAAAAGCCATTGTCTGATGAGCAGCAGGGTTGGCGAGAGTGTCCATCCAGCGACATGGTGCCTTCTGGAGATTGTTGTACCACAACTTCCATCAGCTGCGGCCAGCATGACCAATGGTCAGGAATACTGGGAGTTGTAGCCCTGCAACATCTTGTAGGCAGCACATTGGCTGCTCCTGCTAAAAGGATTGTGGGTGAACATTCTCATGTTTATTTTTTTAAAGAGATGGATGGGATCTACCTTTGGAGCACATGCAACGAAACATGTAGATTTGGATTTCTTAAATATATAAAACTATGATGGGTAACTATGAGGTCCTCTGGCTGGGACGGGACGACATGGGACTGAGGGGGCAACTCCCATCTCTTGCGGGGGTGCAATTAGTGCCAGCACCGTCCGTTAAGAGTTTGGGTGTAATCTTCGATACCTCCCTCTCCATGGAGGCGCAGATTGCAGCTACAACAAAGGCGGCATTTTTTCATCTCCGCCAAGCTAAGCAGTTGGCTCCTTACCTCTCTCGCCCTGACCTAGCCACTGTGATCCACGCGACGGTCACCTCCAGACTGGATTATTGTAACTCGCTCTACGTGGGGCTGCCCTTGAGACTGACCCAGAAACTCCAGCGGGTGCAGAATGCCGCAGCGAGACTCCTTACGGGGTCCTCGCTTAGAGATCACATTCATCCGGTGCTATACCAGCTGCACTGGCTCCCGGTGGAGTACAGGATCAGGTTTAAGGTGCTGGTTTTAACCTTCAAAGCCCTATACGGCCTAGGGCCCTCGTACCTACGGGACCGCCTCTCCTGGTATGCCCCACAGAGGAACTTACGATCTTCAAATAAAAACACCTTGAGGGTCCCAGGCCTCAGAGAGGTTAGGCTGGCCTCAACTAGAGCTAGGGCTTTTTCGGCTGCGGCTCCAACCTGGTGGAACGCTCTGTCACAAGAGACAAGGGCCCTGCAGGACTTGACATCTTTCCGCAGGGCCTGCAAGACAGAGCTGTTCCACCTGGCATTTGGTCAGGGCGCAGCCTGACCCCCTCCTCTGGCAATCTTTACAAAGCTTTAGTTTATGGTTGCCATCAATTTTGATTTTAATTCATTTTTATAATGTTTTATAATGTCACACTGTTTTAATGTTGTTAGCCGCCCTGAGCCCGGCTTCGGCTGGGGAGGGCGGGATATAAATAAAATTTATTATTATTATTATTATTATTATTATTAACGATGGGTTAGAACTGGACTCCTGTTTTCATGTTCCTTCAGACAGAACATTTGCTTAACTCAATTTCTGCTGAACTTGAAGACAGAAGGGAGGGAGGGAGGAGGTTCAGATGCCATTTTTGAAAGTAGGACACTCCATATGGAATATGCACTTAATTCAAACCGGGATCTTGTCTCTCTTTGACTTTGAATTTTGACTCTTGTTTAATGTTGTCAGTTGGGGTTTGACTCAGGGCATTACATGTGTACAGTCCTCTTTAAAATATACATTTAACTTAACAGCATGAATACTACTTCCACAGTGATCACTCCCATGCCAATATGGACACATGTCAAGTTTACCACTAGTGTGGACTGTCCTAAGATGCAGCAGAGTATTGGCAACTTAAGATGTTAGAATATGAAGAACTTCCAGGTTTAACACACAGAATAAGAAAACAAGAAGAACGTATATTTAAAGAAGAGTGGAAAATATTTGTTGAATATATGGAAAATAATTGTACACAGCTGAAAAAGCTGGCAGCACTCAGATAAATTCAGAAGAGTAAACAATATTTGATTGATGTAAAAGTAAAAAAAAAAATGATTTGAATGGTTATAGTAAAATATGCAGGAATATGTGATATGTAATATGAACAATGGATGGAGAAGAAGGGAAGTCATTGGATATTTTAAAGTTTGCAAAATGTTTATTTTGAAATAATAAATAGGGAAGGTAAGGTAAACGGGAAGGTAAACGGCGGGAAGGTAAATGGCGGGAAGGTAAACGGTGTTTCCGTGTGCTGCTCTGGTTCACCAGAAGCGGCTTAATCATGCTGGCCACATGACCCGGAAGCTGTACGCCGGCTCCCTCGGCCAATAAAGCGAGATGAGCGCCGCAACCCCAGTGTTGGCCACAACTGGACCTAATGGTCATGGGTCCCCTTACCTTTACCTTTAAAAAACTGAAAACTCAATAAAAATTATTATTATTATTATTATTATTATTAAAAATAAGATGCAGCATAGTTTAAAAGTCACAAAATGTGCAGCGACAGTGAAGCGTTAGGATTGTAGGCTGTTAGATCCTTTTAATACCCTGTTCAGTCCACTTACAGCTCCTCCATTTCTACCCCTCTCAGAAGGAATGGACCATGCCATTAGTAAGTTTAAATGTTTGACTTACAAACTTCAAAGGCCAGATTTATGTGCTATTCCATGCAGCAGCAAGAAGAACACAGGTGGAAAATTACTGGGTTGCAAAATACAGAAAAATACTTCTGAGCACGCTGTCTGGGCTTGAAGACATGTTACCTGGTGGAAGACGGTGAACAAAGGAAGCTTCACTTCCTTCTGTGTCAAAGGTGAGGGTGTGTGACTTAACTGAGTCTAGGAATGCAGCTCTGTGGTCTTAACCCCTTCATGCATTAACTAGCCATGTTTACTACATTTGTCTAGACTGAATTCAACCCAATACTCGAGATGTACTCTAGATTTGAAAAACCAGGAACTTTGGAAGTAACTTAAACAATGCATCTTTCTTCCATGGTTTTGCAGTTCTTGGCATCTTCTTACATTGTGTGCAATCACAGACACCAGCATCGATAAGCAAGACAGGGAAGGCAGTGAGGGGTTGTGCGCTTGTGTGTTTTTGTGCCCCCACCATGCTGAGCTCCACACACCCCTCTCTCTCTCTCTCTCTCTCTCAGTAAGCGGCAGCAACACTCTGTGTTCCAACCACCTTGCTAACCACTGCTGCTCACACACTTACTTGGGATAAAACCCTGGATGCAGGTGGCGCTGTGGGTTAAATCACAGAGCCTAGGACTTGCCGATCAGAAGG
This sequence comes from Podarcis cretensis, assembly GCF_951804945.1. Taxonomy (NCBI): domain Eukaryota; kingdom Metazoa; phylum Chordata; class Lepidosauria; order Squamata; family Lacertidae; genus Podarcis; species Podarcis cretensis. The sequence goes on from NC_137173.1 coordinate 86,870,413, forward strand.
TCGGCGGTTCGAATCCCCGCGACGGGGTGAGCTCCCGTTGCTCGGTCCCTGCTCCTGCCAACCTAGCAGTTCGAAAGCACATCAAAGTGCAAGTAGATAAATAGGTACCGCTCCGGCGGGAAGGTCAACGGTGTTTCCATGTGCTGCTCTGGTTCATCAGAAGTGGCTTAGTCCTGCTGGCCACATGACCCGGAAGCTGTACGCCGGCTTCCTTGGCCAATAAAGTGAGATGAGCACTGCAACCCCATAGTCGGTCATGACTGGACCTAATGATCAGGGGTCCCTTTACCTATTACTTCTATGTCAGCATGCATAGGATTGTATTGTCCTGAAATCTAGCTCCCTTGCCCATTTTTCTTTATGTAAGGGCAGTACATTTCATTGACTAGAAAATGTCTACAGTAAGCATACTTGCAAGCCAGTATATTTGCTGAGTATTGAAAAAGCAACAAAAAGGAGAGGTACTTTTTCACATTTATATGCACCCCAGAAAGTGATTAGGACGATCAAACCAGCTTTTCACATTTCGTAGGATTGACCCACAAAACATTTTCTTTTACGGTCTTTTTGTTTTCTTTTTACTTGGCAGAAAAAGCATTGTGAGGAGATCAAAACTTCACAACTTTCACTGTCTATGCCATTGTTTCTAATTATACTATTCTTTTATGCAACCCTGTGATGCGGAGAATCAAATCCTTTTCTTTTTCAAACAATAAAACATTCTGTGTTGGAATCTTAGCATAAAAAGCAGCTACTAATCAACATGTTTTGAAAGAGAAGGGGGAGATTCTTTATGTCCCAGAAACAGTCGCTACTAATGTATGAGTTCTTTGCTTCAGTTCTGACTTCGCCAGTTCTGAGCTTTCTTTTGGGAAAGTTGTTGAGTTTTTGTGTATGTGTGTGTGTGTGTGGGGGGGGGGTTGTGTGCACAAAGTTGTGCTTCTTTTGCGAAATCAAAAAAAGGAAAAGGAAAAAGTTTTGAACTATTTTTTATGGATATTCGGCAAAATCTAGACTTCCGGCAAGGGTTGCCGTATGTCTGGATTTTCCCAGACATTCCAGAGACTTCCACCCAGACACTGCTTCTGACAGCTGTATTCTGGCTATGTCTGGGAAACTTCCTACCCTAAACTGGGAAAAACTCTGCCCTAAACTAAATCCCTTGCCTGTGTTTTCAAAAGATCAACAACACCCCTATTTCCAAATACAGCAGCCACGATCTTTTCTTTTTCCACCCTACCATCCAGGAGTCACCAATGGATTGATTTACACCAGGGGTGGCTAACGCCCAAGAGACTGTGATCTACTCACAGAGTTACAAACTGGCAGTGAACTACCCCCTTTTGGGGGTTCAGGTCAAAGTTGTTGAGCTTTTTTTTAGGGAGGAAAGCCCTGTTTTGGGGGTGCAAGGCAAAAATGTTGAGCTTTTTTAGGGGAGCCAAAGTTGTTGAGCTACTTTGGGTGGAGCCAGTGATCTACCAATGATCTATCACAGACGTCCAGTGATCTACCAGTAGATCGCGATCAACCTATTGGATGTGCCTGATTTTCACATTTGAGAAAGCAGATTTAAAGTATGTGAGCAGTAGACTTCAGGGAAGTCAGATTGGGAAAGAACTCCACCCAGACTTTGCGTGTGTGAATCATATCATGAATCTGATGCAGTGTAAAACACATGCTTTGTTATGCACGTCGCTTACCATAAAACTTGAAATGATACCACTTTTCATCAATCAATAATTTAAGCTTCTACTTACACTCTCAGATGACTAATGAGCATATCTCAAGAATTAACCCCGATCTTAAAAATGTTTATTTGGGAGTTCAATGAGATTTTCTTCCTAGTGAGATTAGGAATGTAGAATTAAATAATATTTCACACACTGAAAAGGGGTCACTTAGATGTGGCAAGGCGTTCAAGGAAACAATATAGGACAGAAGAACAATAACAATAACAATATAACAATAATTTTATTATGTATTATGTATATCCCACTGGTTTCCCCAGCCACTCAAAGCAGCTTACAGTACATATAAAAATGTAGTAAAATGTCAAACTTTTTTTTTTAAAAAAAAAACAACCTCTCAGCAAGTATAACTAATGAAGGGACACTGAGAACAGTGCCGGATTTATATATAGGCTAAGTAGGCTGAATCCTAGGGCCTCTAAATCTAGGGGGCCTCACCAGCTCGCCCGTTCCCCAGTGGGCAGTCTCCCCTCTCCCAAAATTGCAAACCCAAGACTTCATGTGAGGCCAGGGCAACTCGGGCCTTTAAATCTAGGGGGCCAAGGGTGCCCACTTTCCCTCCTTCTTGACATGGAATGCTTTTAATGTTTGACAGACTATTGTACTTTTAATATTTTGTTGGAAGCCACGCAGAGTGGCTTGGGAAACCCAGCCAGATGGGAGCGGTATAAATAATATATTATTATTATTATTATTATTATTATTATTATTATTATTATTATACACTCCAGAGAGGCTTACCAGGCTCGGACACACTATTCCTTTAGTTATTTGGCTGAAAAGTGACTTTTCCACTTTCGTTTTTGGATTTCAACCTGCAATTTTTTAGTGCCATTCGATATGATATGACATGACAGCTTTGTTGCTGTATTGGAATGGCATTGTCTAAGCCTATCATTAATTTCATTGCTGTGATCCTTATATTTTGTAGTATTTGTTACTTCTGTGATGCCTTTGTTGATTTTTAACTTATGACTCTGCAGCCACAACCCCCATGTTACATATGTAGTGCAATATTTGGGCTCACTTAGCGATAGGAAGGGGCTAATAGTTGATGTAATTGATTGCCAGTTGATTAAATTAATCTTAAGGCTTTTGCAGAGTTTGATATTAAAACCATCCTCTTTGTGAGAGCTCAACTTGCATTTTAATAGATGGCAGCTTACCTAGATTTCTATAATTCATTGTTCCTGTTCTACTAAAATAGCTATAAATTATGTTTTCCAGTATATAGGGAATGAGCTCTTAATCCTCATTTCCCCTTTTTAGCAGCAAGAAAAATACACTAACCCAATTCCCATGCTTTTCTACATTATGCAATTATGTTAATCTGAGTTTGAAATTTCACTCCTGTGGGAAAAGAGGAACCAGTAGCAAGGACCTCAGATTGCCACTGAAATGAATTAAAATGTATTGATATACAATGCCCAATACAGAAATATTAATACTGTGAACTTAAAAGGCTATGTAGGAATAATTAGGAAGATCCATGCAGTGTATGCAACATGACTAATCAAGAGCAACTAAAAGACCAATTTATATAAGAATAAAATCACATCCGATTCTGGTCACCAAACCTTGAAAAGGGCATAGCAGGAAGAGGTGCAAGAACATGGACATCCAAAATGATGAAGGGGTTGGAAGAGGTTACAGCATTTTTTGTGGGGGGAGTCAGCTTAGAAAAGAGAGACTAAGAGGAACAATTATAAAGGGGTATAAAATTGGTATGGAGAAATTGGTTAGAGAGAGGTTTTTCCTCGACCTCAGTATTAGAGCCTGGGGCCATCCAGTGTATCTGAATGTTGGAGAATTTAGGAGATACAGAAAAAAAAGCACTTCTTCACACAATACATAGTTAAGGTTGAAGGATCTGGGTATGTTTAGCCTGGAAACGAGGAGACTGAGAGGAGATAGGATAGCCATCTTTAAATACCTCGAGGACTATCTCATGGAAGAGGGAATAAGCTTGTTTTCTCCTGCTCTGGAGGGGAGGACTGGAACCAATGGTGTCAAGTTACAAGAAAGGAGATTCAGACTAAACACCAGGAAGAACTTCCTGAGAGTAAGAGCTGTTCAACAGTGGAATGGACTCCCTCGGGAGGTGGTGGACTCTCCTTCCTTGGAGTTTTTTAAGCAGAGGTTGGATGGCCATCTGTCATGGATTATGTGGCATTTGCCCTCCTAGATGTGTGACATCATACTGGGTTCATAAGGAAAGGGTTAACTAATTGTAAAACGACTAACCAATGGGAACCCAAGAGAAGTGAGTTAGAGTTGTTGAAAAGACAGTCTGGAGTTAGAAGAGACAGAGAGGATAAATCTGTGGGTTGGGCTAGTCTGATGGGAGAGAGTGAGAGATCATCTCAAACAGTTGAGATAATCAAACAGAAGGTATTAGGTAGGTAAAGGCCGGTAAAGAAACGAAAGTTAAGATACTGACAGGAATTTTATCTGAGAAGTCATAAACTTGTTAATGTTTATAAAATAAACTTGTTTATTTGGTTCAAGTTTAGCAACTGTCTGGACTCAGTGTTTTACCCGAGAGTAACGGGTTGGTGGCAGCGGGGAAGCAAGCACAGTGGTGGCACAGGGATCAATAGACCGTTAAACGTCCGGGGACCTTGTGTGAACACCACAGATGCTTTAGCTGAGATTCCAGCATTGAAGGGAGTTGGACTAGATAATCCTCAGGGTCCCTTCCTATTCTCCAGTTCTATGATCCTATGCTTCTAAGATGGAGCACACTCCCTGAAGATACAGTGATAGCCACCAATGTAGATGACTTGTGGATGACAATGTGGAATGTGATTAGACAAATTTATGGAGGAAAAGGCTGTCAGTGGCTCCTGAGGCTCACAGTTCAGTTGGTAAGAGCATGGTGCTGCATATTCCTGCTATTGCACGAGGTTGGTCTAGATGACCCTCAGGGTCCCTTCCAACTCTACAATTCTATGATTCTGAGTTGCAATGGAAACCATATTTTTAATCTAAAGCGACTTTTTCTGTCCCACACTTGTCAGGAAGCTAGAGAAGAGCAAACGGCAGAAGCCGCTTCTGTGTGTGCGCAAATCGCGGCAAACCCGGTATTTATTTCCGGGTTTGCCACAGTTGCAACTTGGATCGGGCCCAAGTAGAGGCGGTCATAAGTAGAGGTTCTACTGTATTGTCTTTGTTAAACCAGAATAGGCACAGCAACATCCTGATTTTGCCCAGGCACAACTAAGTCCAGTGCCATCTAGTGACGAAACCACATAATTGCAGTATCCACTGTCCCTTTCATGACCTACACAAGCTGAGAAAACCCTCTACCCTCGTCTCAAGGTCTGCATGAATCATGTGTAGGTGTGTTGCATGAACACTCCCCATGCTTCTCCAGGGGCTGGAAAGGGGTTAGTTTAACTCCCACTTTGCTAGTAAAACTGAATTACTGTTTTACGAACTTGAAAAGTTTGGAAAGCTTTGCCTTAAACTATGCATTCACAGACAAAAACATGCACCAGCCAACTCTGTTGCAGAATTCTGGTCTTCTGGTTGCAGAATATGGGTTTAAAATAAAATAAATCTGCACTGCAGGACAGCAGGTAGTAAATTCATGTGGAATTCACAATCCTGAAAGAGCAAAGGGAAAGAGATTAATTTTGGGGTCTGAATGGAATCCCTGAACAACAATTGAAAATAAAAGTGTAGGTTTTTCAGGTGCTTTATAACAAGAATTTTACTGATACTGATTGAAATTGTCTTTCCTTGCAGCTGATAGAAGGATCTGTCCCAGTGTTTGAAATAAATCATTAATGAGCATGTAGCAAGATATGTTTTAATGATTAATTAACATTGCATGGGGTGTTTTCTTCTCCTTCTTCTTCCAAGAAACGTATTTGCAACATGTCTGTATATCAAATGATAATTGCAATATTAAAAGCCCTCTGATTAAAGCAATTAATTATATACTTAATTTATTTACTAATTAAGTTTTAATATATGTATAGTTAAGTAATTGCTAATGAGTGTTTTGCATTGGCAAAACAGCTTCAGCATTAATTACATAAGAATCACTTAGAAAAAAATCAACTATGGTCTAGAAGCCAGACTCTAGATGAAAAATTAAACTCTCTAATTTGAAGGAGAAGATGTACTTTCAATGATTCAGTCATTTCACTGAGACATTGGCTGAGGACATAATCCAAGAACATATGTAACCTTCAACTGCCCTGTTTTAAGTGGGACACTCCCAGATTCACAGAAGCATTCCAGACTTCCATTTGGATTTGGGAATGTCCCACTTTCCCCCTCCAGAACCTCTGCCATTGAGCTTGGGGAGGAGGATGAGCTGGCTGAGCTGCTCCATAGCTGCTGCTACTGGTCTCCTTCCTCGGGCAGCTCATAGCAGCTGCTGGAAAGCAGGTGGAAGAGGAGGGACTGCCACTGCCAAAGTCCAGCCCCAAGTGATGCGCCGGAACCAGTAGCCCCAGCTCACAGACTGCAGGAGCTGCCAGCATTGATGGCACTGCCAGGATTATCACCTCTCAGGGGCTGTCATTTCCTCCATTGCACAGAGGAGAGGGGCGCGCCTGTCAGCATCGCCCTTGAGCCAGTGCACCAACTGGACTCATGCACTTCAACCCCGACTGGGCTAGGCGAGCTGGGTAGCACTGCCAGCGACCACTTTTCTCACAGGGACAGGTCACCGTGCTGTGGACTCACAGCTTAGAGCTGAGAGCACCGGATTCACTTGCTCAATAATACAGTCGTTGAGCAGCAGAGTTTTGCAGAGTCTTGCAGAGTATAAACCACTCGGAGAGCAGCTCTGTAGAATATCTTCCTTTTATTCTATAGCTACAACTATGATACAAAACTATATACAGAGCTAAAAGATCTAAGCATAAATCAATGCTACACTGAGAGTCTGCAGCTGCTCTTAGCAGCAACCTTATCTCTAGATACGATCTCTAACACACACACTCTCTCTTTCCGATACACTGACTGACTCACTCACTGGCTGATTCACTCACTGACTGACTAAGTAGAAAGCAGAACATTGCTCCTCCTCTCTGTAGAATCAGCAGGCTCCTCAGGAGATTCTTGGATATGGGAGGGGTGAAATCTCCTCAGTGCCATGGTTTGAACACTGAGAGGTAGCACAGTTCAGCAAAGATGAGATAGAGACAAGGTCACACATCAGACTTGTAGTTTTATTATAAAATTGGGACAGGAATATATGGAAACTCACGAGATATGCTCTTTCATCATCATAATTTAACATTTATACCCTGCCCATCTGGCTGGGTTTCCTCAGCCACTCTGGGCAGCTCCCAACAGAATATTAAAAACACAATAAAAACACCAAACATTAAAAACTTCCCTAAACAGGCTGCCCTCAGATGTCTTCTAAAAGTCAGATAGTTGTTTATTTCCTTTACGTCTGATGAGAAGGTGTTCCACAGGCTGGGTGCCACAATCAAGAAGGCCCTCTGCCTGGTTCCCTGTAACTTCACTTCTCGCAGTGAGGGAACCGTCAGAAGGCCCTCAGTGCTGGACCTCAGTGTCTGGGTTGAACGATGTGGGTGGAGACACTCCTTCAAGTATACTGGGCCAAGGCCTTTTCGGGCTTTCAAGGTCAGCGCCAACACTTTGAATTGTGCTCGGAAATGTACTGGGAGCCAATGTAGGTCTTTCAGAACCGGTGTTATGTGGTCTTGGCGGCCACTCCCAGTCACCAGTCTAGCTGCCACGTTCTGGATTAGTTGTAGTTTCCAAGTCACCTTCAAAGGTAGCCCCACGTAGAGCACATTGCAGTAGTCCAAGCGGGAGGTAACTAGCGTATGCACCACTCTGGCGAGACAGTGTGTGGGTAGGTAGGGTCTCAGCCTGCGTACCAGATGGAGCTGGTAGACAGCCACCCTGGACACAGAATTGACCTGCACCTCTTATGCAGAGGAGAGGGGCATGTCACAGTTTTAATGCTGAGACGTAGCACAGTTCAGCAAAGATGAGGTCACACATCAGATTTGTAGTTTTATTATAAAATTGGAACAGGAATATACGGAAACTCACAAGATACGCTCTTTCATGTAAGGTGTTGCTTAGAATGGCTAGCTCCTCCCCTTCTAGACTATTTTGTAGGTGTCAGATCCCTCCCTCTGCCTTGGGATAGCCCTGAGGGACCTTTCCTGTCTTTGTTTCATTCTGTTATGTGGAGTAAACACCTTGTTTTGGGAGTGCGAAGAGGGGCTAGCAGGCCTTTGGGCAGACACCTTGTCACCTGGTTCCAAGTCTGACCCCTTTCTTTGCTTAGGGTTAGAGCACCTGCTTGATGGGCCTGTTGAATTTGCAGTGTCCCAAGCACAGCGGAATGATGAGGAGTACATGCCACATACTCTAAATTACTTTATTTACACTTCAAAGCTGGTAGATTACAGAAAAACATCTTGCCTCTGCCGGAGCAGAGAAAGCATCCTCTCTCCTCTAAAGCACGGAGAGAACACTGCGTGAACAGTGAAAAACAGGAAACCAGTGTACGTCACATCCAGTCTCCTTTCCCGTGGGAAAACCCAACAGCACAGACTGTGGAATGTAAACACCTGTCTCGTGACAAGCACTTCGCTGCACAGTGAAGAGAGCAGAAACCAACATCCTCCCCCTTTCTGTGAACATCACTGGGCAGCGTGTTCGTACAATATCAGTACAAACCCAACTTCTGCACATAGGTACAGTGTTGATCCCTTGATACAATCTTGGACAATACATCAGCAGGAATTTCATTACCTGGCATATAGGACACCGTTACGAGTCCCTTCTGAATACGTTCCCTAGCGTGTTGCAACTTCAATTGCAAGTGCTTCGTGCTTTGCTTACAACCTTCAGAATTCAGCAAAGCCATACATGCTTTGTTGTCCTGGTAAACCTGGATTGGACATTTGACAGGAATTTTCATGTCTTTGCACAATTGTAACAACCATTCACAATCTTTGAGTGAATAAGACAGTGCATTCAGTTCAGCTTCACAAGTACTTAAGCTAACTGTTGTTTGCTTCTTGCATGACCAATCAAATAGACCCTGATTGTACATATAGCAAACTCCAGACGCACTTTTCCTGTCTGTAGTGTCACTTCCAAAACTTGCATCTGCAAATATCTCAAGACCACCAGACTTCTGATTGTTAAATCTCAGTCTGTAATGCATAGTGCCTTTCAAATACCGCGCTATGCGTTTCAGAGCTTTCCAATCCTTAACAGTAGGATTGTTGACTTGTCTGCTTAGCAAATTACAGCTAACAGCAATGTCTCGTCTTGAACATCTGGCAATGAAGTTTAGCTTGCCTAGCACACTTCTGTACAGTGCAGTGTCAGAAAATGCTTCTTCAGTGTCATCTACCTGATAACCTGTTGTCATCGGTGTGTCTACAGGGTTAGCATCCATCAGGTTTAGTCTGCTTAACACATCAGCAATTTTCCGTGACTGGTGTACTAGAATGTTACCATCTTGATCTCTTTCTATTTCCAGAGATAGGTAGTTGTTTACCTCACCAAGATCTTTCATGTCAAAGTGTTCTTTCAGTTGAGCTAGGGCGTTATTGTACATTGTGACATCCTTCCAAAAGAATAAAAGATCATCAACATAAAACAAGCAATACAATTTCTTTTGCCCCTCCTCTTTGACAAATACACATGGATCAGCTTTCCCTTGCTGAAAACCTAGAGAAAACAATACTTCAGTGAGTTTTGTGTGCCAACACCGTGCACTTTGTTTGAGACCATAAAGGGACTTCTTCAGAGCACAAACAAATCCCTGTTTTACCTGTACGCCATCAGGTGGAAGCATATAAAGAGATTCACCTAGAGATCCGTACAGAAAAGCTGTATTCACATCGTGGTGACTAATGTGTAAATTCTCCTCTGCAGCTAGCTTGAGCATAAGCCTAATGCTCTCATACCTCACTGTGGGTGAGTAGGTCTCGTGATAGTCTTCACCTGGTACCTGTGCAAAACCTCTGGCTACCAATCTGGCTTTGTGTCTGACTATCTGGCCATTTTGATCAGTCTTCGCTTTGAAGACCCATTTGCTTCCAAGCAGTTTCATTCCTGGAACTACTGGAACAAGGTCCCATGTTTTGTTCCTTTCTAAGGAATCAAGCTCAGCTTTCATGGCATTTAACCATGGCTCAGCTTCCTTTGAATCCAAATCCTGGATTTCTTGGAAACTTGAAGGTTCAAATACCTTTTTGGAGCTTTTAACAGCTGTTACTGCTATCTTAGCAAACTCATCAGCAAATCTCTTTGGAGGTCTGCCTTTTGTGGCTCTTTGTGACCTGCGAATTAACCATAGGTCTTCAACACTCTCCTCTTCCTTCTTAGGAGAAAAGTGACCTATTGTGAACAATGGTTCTTCCAATTCTTGATCAGAGCTTTCAGAGGGTCGCATAGAGGCTTTCGCACTCTTGAAATCCTCTGAATCACCCGATTCAGTTTCAGACTCAGAATCAGAACCTTCATCAGTGGGTGTGGGTCGCTGTGGCTGCTTTTGACTATCCTCAGTCTCATCACTGTCATCAGGATAATATTGGAAAATTCCCACATTCTCCCCCCACTTGGCATTGTACTCAACACTTCTTGTGAGCTTAATTGTCTTAGAGTCAGTCATCATTATTCTGTAAGACCCTTTCTGATAACCTAGAAAGATACCATGCAAACCACGCTTGTCTAACTTGGAGTTTTGTGGTGTGTGAACCCACATGTCAGAACCAAAAATTTTCATGTGTTTGATGTATGGCCTTTTGCCAAACATCTTCTCATAGGGGGTACAACCAATCGCTGAAGATAACCTGCGATTATAACTGTAAACAAAACACGAGAGAGATTCGGCCCAATAACTCTCTGGAAGATTGGCATCATGCAGCAAGGTTTTTAACCCTTGAAGCAATGTTTGATTTGCCCTCTCGCAAAGTCCATTCTGCCATGGCGAGCGAGGACTAGACAAATCGTGTTGAATTCCTTTCTCAGACAGAAAAGCTTCAAACTGCTGAGAAGTGAATTCCCCCCCCCCCGCGATCAGTGAAAAGAATTTTTATCTTCTTACCATGCACATTTTCCAACCAAGCACAGAATTCCTTGAACCTTGGAAAAGCCTCTGATTTCTGCTTGAGATTGTACACATAAATATACCTGGAAAATGCATCAATGAGTACCATGAAGTACCTATTTCCACCCAAAGAGGGCGCTAGTGGTCCAACCAAATCAGCATGAACAACCTGGTATGGTTCTGTAGCTTGTCTACTAGACACCTTTCCTTTCGCAGCCATTTTCACCTTGTTTGCTGCACATGCCTTGCACTTCATTTGGTACCTGCAGGGTTTAATAGTCATACCTTCAACCAAGGCAGGCATTTTAGATACTGCCTCAAAATTCAAATGACCAAATTTTCAATGAAAATCATGAATACATTCTGCATGCAAACTTTTGTTAGAACCTGCAATGCAACAAGTGTCATCCTGCACAACATCATCATAATACAAAACATACAAACGATCAACATATTCAGCATGCAATACATAATCATTTTTCTTTGTGATGATGCACCTTTTGTTCTTAAAGGAAACGTCAATTTTCCGCTCATTCAGCTGTCCAACGCTGAGCAGATTATGTTTGGCATCTGGTACGTAAAGCACATCTTTTATCGATAAGTCCAAACTGTGAAGAACAACAGTTCCGTAGCCTTTACTGGGGATTGTGTGGTCATCCGCCTGGTGAATTGCACCTTCCTGCGGTGTAAAAGACACGAACAGTCGCTTATCGTTGCACATGTGGTGCTTTGCAGCCGAATCAACAACGAAGAAAGATCTAGACGTCTTCTGGACCTTTGCAACCTCTGGAGTGAAGCGTGAGACCATTGCCTTGTGCTGTGTTGTCCTGGACACCGGACCTTTGCCTTTGCTCTGGCCTTTTCCACGCGATGAGCTTCCGCTGCGCTGCTCTGTCTTGGCCCTGGGATATCTGCATTCCCTCTTCATATGGCCTAGACGTCCACACAAGTAGCATTTCACTGCCTTCAAAGCTTTGGTGCCATCTGGTGGTTCCACTGCACTCTGGGATGACGTCTGTGAAGACTCCCCCTTACCCATGCAGCTATCACCCTGGCGGTCTGCTTCATTCTGAATCATGGCAGTATCACAGGCTACTCTGAGCTGAGCATGTGGCTGATTGGCATCAGATTCCCCATTTGCATCAGCCAGCCTTCTGCAGCTAGCCATCATGACTCTGGCATTAGCCTTCTGCGTCATCTCTGCTGCTTTAAATCATGCTGCGTCACTGCTGCAGCTGCTTTATTCCAAAAGCACTTTTTAAAGGTACTTTCGGTTTCCCCCAGCATAGGAGCTTGTTCCTTTGAGCCTTTGCCTATGCCTGGCAAAATGGCCATAAAAGTTCAGAGTCCAGCCATAAAGCCATTAATTAGAAGCTGGCAGGCTGCCCGGAGCATGAGCACATACCTCATCAATCATCTTGACGCGCAGAGCAGATACCGTCCGATCCGTCCCTCTGCATTCCGATCCTTTTGCCGGCATTCAGATGACTGCGTCTTTCTGGGCCCATAACCAAGAATGTTGAATTTGCAGTGTCCCAAGCACAGCGGAATGATGAGGAGTACGTGCCACATACTCTTAATTACTTTATTTACACTTCAAAGCTGGTAGATTACAGAAAAACATCTTGCCTCTGCCGGAGCAGAGAAAGCATCCTCTCTCCTCTAAAGCACGGAGAGAACACTGCGTGAACAGTGAAAAACAGGAAACCAGTGTACGTCACATCCAGTCTCCTTTCCCGTGGGAAAACCCAACAGCACAGACTGTGGAATGTAAACACCTGTCTCGTGACAAGCACTTCGCTGCACAGTGAAGAGAGCAGAAACCAACAGGGCCCCTGTTCCTCACCCTCCACTATCTCCCAGCTCCTCTCCTCCTCTGCGGTGTGTCCAGTTGTCCACCAGTCTGAACCTGGGTCCAGACTGTCCTCTCCTGCACTTTCCCTGGAGGCAGCTTGGTCAGGTCCAACACTCCTCCTCATCCAGCCAGACCCCGACAGTGTGCCACCAACTCTCTGCCACTTCCACCCCTGGGTCAGGCCTGACTGGGGAGTGGAGCTTTGACCTGGAAATGCTGGGCCAGTGCTGAGGAAACTGAAGCATGCTGGAGACCAGCTGAGTAGAGGCATGGTGCTTCTGTTGCTGCCTTCTGTGTGCTGCTTCCCGATCAGGCCTAACTTGGGAGTAGAGCTGTGGCCTGACAGCACTGGGCCAGTGCTGAAGAAGCAGCTTCCATGGCTCCCTAGTGCGCTGGAGACTAGCAGAGGAGAGTCATGGCACTGCCAGCACCCTTCTCCCTGTTGCTTCCGCCCTCGGCGTTTTGATGTCCTGGATCCAGAGCCCAGAATGTTGGCTGGCCTACAACAAAGCGATAGCCCAGCCCAAGACCTGTTGGAATGAATGGGATAGTACCACACTTTTTATAACTCCCATTCTTTTCATTCCAGGTAGACAGTGCCCTAGCAGTGCCATTTTCTACATAGCGTTAAAAAAGGGACCTAAAAGAAAAACCCCTTTGACTCTGAAAACAAGACTATAATCAAGCTATATCTGCTGCAGTTTCTTAAGATAGGTCGTGCCTCCTTTCCTGCACCCCCTCCCCAGGCCAAATCCTGTGATCTGCGTTCAGTTGATACCCCAAGTTTACTCGGGTCTGAATAAGGATTTCTTTAAATGTTGTGCAGGAATCAAACTAACATCCAGGTAGTGTGCAAAGTGGTTAAACTTGCACCGTCTTATCGGGAAAGTTTAATATGCTAAGAAACAATGTCCCACATAATCGATTACATGACATAGTGCATACACACCATGTGAATGGGGATTGGTCATCAATTTTGTGGGGGTCCAGCCCCCTCAAATATTTTATTGTGGGGGCTGAAGCCCCCTATGGCCACTAGGAGTGGCTCCTATGCCCATGGAGCTCGAATTTACAAAACAGGTGATGGCAAGCGGTGTTTAGCTTGGTGAATCAGGAAGTGTGAATCTGCTCAACCCCCCCCCCAAAAAAAAACCCCCACCATAAACATTTTTTTTAAAAACCCAGCTTGTATAATTGCAGTATTATGTCTTTGGTGCACAAACGAGTACAGTTTCTATCAGTTTCCTGGTATGTTTCCATTTTAAGAAGACACGATCAAAACAAGAGGCATGTTAGTGCAGACTCCTTCACTACCTTCACCAGACAAACAAAAGAAAAGATCGGCTAATCATTCAGCGTATTGTTCAAACACATATACATTTCCTTAAGAGCATTATCATATTTCCTCCTTCTATTTTGGTAACAAAGTGGTATCATAAATATTGAATTATGAAAAGTGGTGGCGGGAATCTAGGAAATCAGACGCTGGAGCTGGTGTTTGTTGATGGCTCTTCCTTTTGTTTTCTTGTCTTAACCGCAGCTGTCAGTAGTTCATAAGCAAAGGCTTTAACATTACAAGGCTTATTTATTTATTTACCAGATTTAATAATTTCGTTTATTAACTCCTAATGGATGAATTTAAAGGCTTGTTGGCTGCACTCAGCATTTTTATGGCCGGCCTGATTTAAATATGCCATGGCTAAACAGCTATCTTTTTCAATCTTTTTTTTTTCCCTTTTTCTTTTTTGAAGAAGGAACGTTCCAAGGCAATATATATTTTCCCCGGCGCATACTTGATTTATTTGTCGTTGATGACTTGCTATTAAGGCAATCTACAAAGATTCATGCCCAACCAAGCCACAGTTTGAAATAACAGGGTGGCGACAGCATCCCGTTGCTGTTTGCAGACATTGCTGATTTTACAAACACTTGACATTGCATATTTGGGAGGTTTATCCTGAAGGACACCCCCGTGGGATTTTCATGGTTCCTGGTAAGTGTCATAGAATCATAGTTTTGTAGAGTTGTGAGGGACCCTGAGGATCATCAATTCCAACCCCCTGCAGTTCAGGAATATGTAGCTGTTGCATATGGGAAACCAAACCTGCAACTTTGACACTGTCAACACCATGTTCTAGTCTAACCAACTGAGCTATCCAGACTAAGATAATTACTTGTCCAAGAATAATAGAATCTTATTATTAGATTCTTAGAAGGGACCCAAGGGTCATCTAGTCCAACCCCCCACAATGCAGGAATCTCAGCTAAAGCATCCATGACAGACAGCCATCCAACCTCTGCTTAAAAACCTTCAAGGTTCACAACCTCCTGAGGGGGACGAGTCCACTTTTTTTGTTTGATGTTTTACTAAGCTTAATGTTTTAATATGTTGGAAGCCACCCAGAGTGGCTGGGGCAACCCAGTCAGATGGGTGGCATGCCAACAAACAAACAAACAAACAAACAAACAAACAAACAAACAAACACAAACAAACACAAACAAACACAAACAAACAAACAAACAAACACAAACAAACACAAACAAACAAACAAACAAACAAACAAACATAGTATTAGTAAAGGTAAAGGGACCCCAGACCATTAGGTCCAGTTGTGACCGACTCTGGGGTTGCGGCACTCATCTCGCTTTATTGGCCGAGGGAGCCGGCGTACAGCTTCCGGGTCATGTGGCCAGCATGACTAAGCCACTTCTGGCGAACCAGAGCAGCGCACGGAAACACCGTTTACCTTCCCGCCGGAGCAGTACCTATTTATTTACTTGTACTTGATGTGCTTTTGAACTGCTAGGTTGGCAGGAGCATGGACCGAGCAATGGGAGCTCACCCCGTCGTGGGGATTCGAACCGCTGACCTTCTGATCAGCAAGTCCTAGGCTGTGTGGTTTAACCCACAGTGCCACCCGTGTCCCATTAGTATTAGTAGTATTACTGAAAAGGGCTGTTATGCCTGGCCATTCATTCCTAAGCACCAGCTGGGACGTTGCGCATCATCCAAGGTATTGTCCTCAGTCTCCAATAATCCCCATTCGAAACTCCAAACCTCAGTGGTCTAATACAGATTTGAACCCCTCTTCCCCAATGCATGAACATTTGTGTATTAGCTCAACAGTTTGCATGAGGAGCCCTGCTTCCCCACCCACTATTTTCTGCAGACTTGCTAGTAACGCTTCCAAGTCTGATGCCAGTTTGGGATGCTTATCTGCATATAAGAAAATGAGTTTTTTGTTGTTGTTTTTACCATGTCGAGCCAGATGGGATTGGCACTGGGGGATGGCAGAGTGGATGGTGCCTGTCGATGGCCAGGGACCGCAGTGGTGCCCCCCCCCCCGAAGGCAAAGCAGCGTCTCATTTAGCAGTCAGCGATCCTTCTCCGCGCTTCTCTTCCTCTCCTCGTCTGCCAGTTTTGCCACTGATCTTGTGCAGTAAATGCGTGCTTGTCAACGAAAAATGTCAACTAAGTTTTAAAAGATAGTCTGAGTAAAACTCAAAAGTAAATTATTTAAGTAGAGTTGTAGTTGCAACTTGAAAGAATTCTGTTTGGTGGTTTTCTTTACATCATTCTGCCAATGGAAATGGGAGCTCTTGAATGTCTAACTAGCAAGGCTCTGTCATAACTAGGGCTGACAGTTCACATTGAAAATTCTGTTTTCTTCTTTCCCAGGAAAGCAAGTCAAAGTTAAACTAACAAACTACTGTTGGCAAGTGCCTTTACCTTTGTTTTCAGCTCTTTTTATAAATTAGCCATTTGGGACTTTTCTAGGTTACCTTGACACTCCGTTCCTCAAACTGTGGCCCTTTCTTTCTGTGGCACTGTTTCTTTTCTGTTGCATTGTATCGTTTTTAAAATAGCAAGCGCTTAAAATAAAAAATAAAACTAGAAAGAAGCACGGGGGAGGAGGAACCACAGAGTACTTAGTTTTGAAGCAGATGAGAAGCCAAGAGGGGAAGAGTCTGATGGCAATGGAAAAAAAGAAAGAAACAGGAAAGACACGATAGCCAAGTGACTGGTGGAAATTGGATTTAAAACACCACAACAACATCTGAAAAGAGGGATAAGTCAGTGATTGCAACAGCAGCATTGAACCTGGCCTATAAGCAGGGCCATATAACTATGCTTTTTGTGATGTTATTGCAAGTATAATATGATTGTGAAATGCATTTATCAAGTTTGAAATACCAGTAGCAATTGGGAAACTTTCTGAACAAAATGAAAAGGCCCAAAGTTGGAGATCTTCATAATTAAGCTACACATACACACACACACGGAAGGTAAAAAAATAGTTATTCTTCTATAATAACTATAAAATCCATTGGCTGAATTCATCTTTATGCCTTTGGTACACACTCACCTCCATAGGTGCTGCTCTCTGGGGTTCTGGGTGCCCAAGCACCCACAAAATTCCCTATGAAGGAGCCAGGCACCCACAACCCTGGGCACCCATGGTCGCCGGACCAAGCTGGCACTCCTGCTCACCTCTTTTATGTCTACAAGGACAGTGGAAACAACAAGTTAACCACAGTTCCCTGTTGCATCCAAACTCAGAGAACCGAGGTTTGCAATTGTTCCAGTGGTTCTCAACCTGTGGGTCCCCAGATGGTGTTGGACTACAACTCCCATCATCCCTGAGCTCTGCTAGGGGAGATGGGAGTTGTAGTTCAACAACATCTGGGGACCCACAGGTTGAGAAAGGCTGGTTTAAACTATATGGTTAGTGAGAACTATCAGGATCCAGCGGCGTAGCTAGCTGCTCGGGTGCCTGGTGCGGGGATGTGTCCTGCAGCCAGGGATGGGGCGATCCACCCATAGCGGCGGGGTGATCTATGCCCATGGGGGTGGGGTTAGCCACTCTGATGCTTGGAGCCTCTCCCCTGCCTCCCCCTCAGCTGTGGGGCGGCTGAAGGAGAGGCAGTAGGCAGACGCAAGTCCCACGCTGCCATTTCAGGCAGCGCAGAACCTGCAGGCGCCTAAGCCCCACGTCACACCTAAAAAGTTTTGTAGGCCCAATTTTTTAAAAAACTAATTTTGTCACCCCCCTCAGTGATGAAACCCAGGGTGGACCCCACCCCCCGCACCCCTTCCTCCACCACTGTCAGGATCAAACCATGGTTTTAAATCCTGCTTTTTGTTCTGAAACCAACCAACCCTTAGTTCAGGCATAATAGGGAACTGTAATTTGTTTTAAAATGGAAGTGAATGTTTCTGGTTTCTTCCTGCTTGATCCCACTGTCCTGTTTGATGTAAATATTGGTTTAACAACTGTTCCAACGCTAGACCAAGCTAACATAGCAAGCTTACTCTCAAGGGTTCACCTCTGGTGATGGCTGCAGTTTCAGGTTGAGTGGGTCAGGAGAGATGAAGAAGATTGGCAGCTGTCCAGTTTTAAGGGCCCTTGACCCAGTTGGGTTCTGATTGTCAGGTGGCTCTGCCCACATAGCCAGGGGAAAGTCTGTATGGCAGAGACAGCAACCTTTCCTCCAAGGGTGTATTGAGAACTTTGTGGGAATGGCAGGAAGGAATGGAGGACAAAGGAACACTGGTCCATCTTAAATTGAAAGGCTGGTGGGGGTGAGATGTAGAACTATACAATAAGTGCCACACCTGTGGGATCTAGCCTTGCAGACAAGTTGCTATCTTAATATCCTGTTTTCTTGTACATAACCAAAGAAGATGGTGGTCTCTGCCTCCTTGGACGTTTTTAAGCAGAGGTTGGGTGATCCTCTGCCAAGGATGCTTTAGTTGAGATCCCTGCATTGTAGGGTGACCCTTGAGATCCCAAAGATTCTACGTTTTGGAACCAAATATGTCCCTTTCTCCGTTTCTTCTTTCTCTTTTCCTTAATCAACTGTTTTATACCAGGTCAGGACATTGTCTTCTCTGCCTGGCTTTCCAGGGTTTCAGACAAGTGTCTGTCCCATCGCCTGTTGCCTGATCCTTTTATAAACAGAGATGCTAAGGACCAAATCCAGGACTTTGTGTGTCCAAAGTGTGTGCTCTACCTCTGAGCTATTTTACTCTTCTCTTCCTCTACTTCTTTTCCGCACACACTCACATTTTCTTCTCTTAGAAACCTTAAACCAAAAAAAGAAAGGAAAGAAAAGAGAAAGAAAAGAGAAAGAAAGAAGAAGGAAGGAAGGAAGGAAGGAAGGAAGGAAGGAAGGAAGGGAGGGAGGGAGGGAAGGGAAGGGAAGGGAAGGGAAGGGAAGGGAAGGGAAGGGAAGGGAAGGGAAGGGAGGAAGGAAGGAAGGAAGGAAGGAAGGAAGGAAGGAAGGAAGGAAGGAGAGGATGGAACGGAGGAAGCTGCCTTATACAGAGTTAAACCACTGGTCCAGTTTTGTCTACCGTGTCTTGTAATGACTCAAGAATTTCCGACAGAAGCTTATCCCAGCCCTATCTGGTAGATGCTGTACCACTGAGCCTTCACTGGTGGTGTCTTCCAAACCCATTTACTGATAGCTAGTGAACTGGCTTGTGTATATCAGGCCCATGATAACATATTCATCCAGCTGATTTTGTCAAACCCATTTGAATTCTTACTGTGTAAATTGCCCTGTTTGGATCAACTTTTATTGACCTGTGACTGTGATCAATCAATCTGTCTGCCTCTCATTAATCTGGCAGTAAGTCCTTCCCTAGTTGACGTCTGTTCCCACCTGCAAGTATTGGATGCACGTGGGAGAGGAGCCAACCATGCACAGAGCCAGCCAAGGAGTGACAAACGTTCCAAATAACCAGGCTATCACATGATAATTGCTATCACCCTGTGACGAATGTGATCTCGCATCTCTACCTTTAAAATCCCGGAAACGATGGGACCGAGTTGTGTGCCTCCCCCCCCCTCCTTCTGTATTGTTGATTCCTTCTATATTTTACTTCTAGTGGGGAAATTTTAATGATCCGCTTTTCTATTTCTGTTTATTGAGATTTGTGTGTGTATATTTATACAGGCGCCTCACCTCTTTCCTCCTCCCTAATTGACTTTATCAGTACATGCTGTAATGTATGCCTGGCCAGTTCATTAAGGTTAATTTGTTCAAAAATATTAGAAGCATTAATTTCTGGCTCGTAGCTAATGGGCTGCTCCCAGCTAGTGTCTTGTTTCGTCATTAGTGTCGGCTCGATTATAACTCACACCCAACTGCTTTTTTTCTTTTTTAACACTATCTAATAGAATCAATGGATGTGATGGGTTGACAAGGTGCTTCCCTCTCTCTCTCTCTCTCCACCCCCCTCTCTTTTGCATTTTGTCATCTTGCTAATGCACATGACTTAAAGGCATTGGTATCCATAATGGGGGGCAGTTTCGCAGGCAGCTTGGAAGAGGCTGAACGGCAAAGGGCCATTTTCATAAAATATTAATGCCATTGAAAAATACACTGGGGTTGAAGGCTTGTCTGTGCGGTGGAAGGTAAAAAAAAAAAATCCATTCTCTCCTGCCTTTCTGATGACTGTAATTAGCAGCCCTAATTAAAAATTCAAACCGTGTGTATATTTAAAAGCATGAATCTTTGCCCCGCGTCATGTTTATTTCCTTCTACGAAAAGTATTTTATTTTAACAAAAGCTAATTGTGCAGGACCTCTCCCTAGCCTTGACAGCCACAGCTGGCTCGATCCAGTTTATGTATCCAGAGGTCTCCCATGGCTGCTTCCTTTTGTAAGCAATAAAACATCTTTAAAAAACATGTATATGCTCTCTGCGAGCCATTAACTCTGTGTCATCCACCACAAGGCTTGCCCCCCCCCACATGTGTGCGCACACAACACACATACAAACTCTTCCTTCACTTAAAAGTGACCTCTTTGAAGAAAGCCGCTTTCAACCTCCCCAAACCTTCAATATTTAATGCGGGTTTACTTACATTAAATGACCACCTTCCTTAAGAAGATTCGGCCCCGTTGCGACATTATTTATGAACAACATATGCTGTAAAAAACCAGAAGAAGGAATCATCCGTGAACACACATTACTTCTGCTAGAAAACTCTACCTTTAAACCTCACTTGGCAGAGTTATTTTGAAATTGGTGGGATAGGTGATGGAGTCCCGCTAGGGAATATATGACTTCAGCCGAAGTCCAAAAGGATTATGATCATACTGGTCTATGAAAGCCAGAGCACAGCAATGGAGAGGGTGTTTCAGCTGTGAAAGGCGGATGTGCTAAATTTTGACGGAATCATTTCCACGCTTTTGATCTTGCCTTAGGAAAGGAATTGTGCTCTGTCAATTTTTGTGTCCTTACTGGCTGTTTAGCAAGGACAAGGCAGTGAGCTTTTAATAGATTTAGGGCACAATCCAGGAGAACTGCAGAACTTTCAGGGTCTATAGTTTCAGTGGGACAATCAGTTTGATGTCCCATACACACTCAATGGGGCTTAACTTCTGAACAGACACCGTAAATGTGTTTAAGGTGGCAGTCCCATAGTAATAGGTTGCTCACATTCTGTTAAGCGGCACTGCAGCAGAATCTTAAGCATGTTTACTCAGAAGAAAGTCTCATTGTGTTCAATGAGGATTGCTCCCAGATAAGTGTACACAAGACTGTGACCCTAGGCCAGGCATAAGCAAACTCTGGACCTCCAGATGTTTGGGTCTACAATTCCCATCATCCCTAGCTAACAGGACCAGTGGTCAGGGATGATGGGAATTGTAGTCCCAAAAATCTGGAGGGCCGGAGTTTGCCTATGCCTGCCCTAGGCAGTCTAATGTTGTGCCATCGAAGTCTGTGCATGAAGAGCCCTGCTTTGTTTCTGAAAGATCATATCTCTCTTTGAGGAAAAGTTGAGCCCACTTTGTATTTGACAAAGGGGTGACCTATGAATTAATATATGCACTTTTAAGTTCCTTAATGAGCTTCAGGTTCATCACTGCCACCCCCTACACTTCAAATATCTCTTTTATTTTTCTCACTTGACTTGGATCATATCCAGCCATTTTACAATGTGACACCTATTGACTTGACTGTGTGCTTTTTGACAATTGATTACCTCCAGAAGATTATGGTTTTTTCCCACAGCATTCCTCTGGATGATGGCACACTGGAACAATGATACATTTCCTTTTGTGGCTGAAAAGATTAATCCAATTTTTTTGTCCTAATGCTGTTTGATAGGCAGTTTTTCGTTTCAATCCAATGTTGCCAGTTTGGTGGTGATCAGTGCTGGGTGTGTTGCAAGAGTTCATCAGAAACGAGAAAGCTCAATTGGTAGAGCATGAGACTCTTAATCTCAGAGCTAGTTACAGATAGGTAGCCGTGTTGGTCTGCCATAGTCAAAACAAAATAAAAGAAAAAAAATTCCTTCCAGTAGCACCTTAAAGACCAACTAAGTTAGTTCTAGGTATGAGCTTTCGTGTGCATGCACACTTCTTCCGATACACTGAAACAGAAGTCACCAGACCCTTCTATATAGTGAGAAGGTGGGGAGGGGTATTACTTAGAAGGGTGGGGGGAGTGGGTGATTGGCAGATAGCTGTGGTGAGCCTGTTGACGACTCTTAACGACTGCAATAGGTTTTACAGGAAAAAGCAAGGGGTGAGAAGGTGAAAAATGGCTTTGTCATGTATAATGAGATAAGAATCCAATGTCTTTGTTCAGACCAGGTCTCTCCATGGTTTTAAGTTTGGTAATAAGTTGCAATTCAGCAGCTTCTCTTTCCAGTCTATTTCTGAAATTCCTTTGTAATAGAACAGCTACTTTGAGATCTTGTATAGAATGTCCTGGGAGATTGAAGTGTTTTCCTACTGGTTTCTCTGTCTTGTGATTCCTGATGTCGGATTTATGTCTGTTTACCCTTTGGCGTAAGGTTTGGCCTGTTTGTCCAATATAGAGAGCTGAAGGACACTGTTGGCATTTGATGGCAGAACACTTCAATGGCAGAACTAACTTAGTTGGTCTTTAAGGTGCTACTGGAAGGATTTTTTTTTCTTTTATTTTGTTTTGAATCTCAGAGCTGTGTATTAGAGCCCCATTATGGGTAAACGATTTCTGCATTGCAGGCGGTTGGACTAGATGCTCCTCGTGGTTTCTTCCAACTCTATGCTTCTATGATTTGTGAGAAGTCAAAGCTATAACCAGCAATGACATTAAGAAACCTTCTCCTGCCCCCAGCCCATTGTTTTTCCCATCCTAACAATCAGAGGCGTAGGAAGGTCAGATGGTACCCGGTGCAGAAAATTTCTTGTCACCCCCCACACACATTTATTTATTTATTTTTTTGCCTGCAAAAATGGTTTTACGTTATTTCATATTTTCTTACAAAGGAATGTGGATTCTGGGCCTCTGATAACAAGTAGGCGACTGTGGACAGATACTTAAATCTACAGGATGAATTGAAATTTCAGCCTTCACGACATATGAAAACAGCCAAGTAAACAGTTATTTTCGTGGAGGAGGGTCAAGATATTAACTAATATGCATGAAATTTCAGATATAATCCCTAGTGTAGTAAGATAAGACCTTTGGAGCAAGCATTTTTTTTTAAAGTTTTTTTTATAAACTGCCCTAGTAGGGCATTAATTGTTCCATGATAATTTGTCACCCCCCTCCATGATGGCACCTGGGGTGGACCGACCCCCCTTCCTACGCCCCTGCTGACAATGTAACCCTATAAACATCTACTCAGAAATAAGTACCATTGGTTTCAACGAGGCCAGTGGCAGACTTTGATAATATGGCACCCTGAGCGAAGACAAAATACCCCTCCCATTCTTATTTTCACAATAGTTAATTCTGGTACAGTTGCTTTTTTATGGAACTTCTCAATATCATTATTATAAGCCCCTTCTTCTTCTTCTTCTTCTTCTTCTTCTTCTTCTTCTTCTTCTTCTTCTTCTTCTTCCAACACATTCTTTATTACAGTCCAAAGACCTGCAAAACAATTTCGAAAGCAAAGTACAGTAAAAATGAGAGAAGATAATACTAGGCAGTCACTGTGTTTTATCCAAGACATGTTGATTTCTAATGCTTACTACTTCCGAACCACCCACACCACCCTAAATCCAGTGCTGTTGAGGCTTACTCAAAGGTAAGTGGGCATGAGATTCCCACCTTACCTTATAGCTAGTATATCTTTAGCTGTGACCTAGTGCATTGACTTGCAAAATGATGTGGTAGACATGCTTTAGTGGGAATCGCCATGGGTTGTATTAATAAAGAATTGCAGCTTTCCCTAATAATAATTAATATTCTGGGTCCATTTGTAGTAGATAAATTTAAGCTCTTTTGAGGAATATTGTGACTACCATTAAGGAACATGGTTGCATGTGAGGGGATGTAATTCAGATGATCCATTTACAACCCATTCGTGTGACATGGGATATCAAAAAAGTAATTGATCAATTTCTCCCCATAGACAAAACTGGTCCACAACTGCCCAAGGCAATCTGTTTTAATGTTGTATATCTTGTTTCTTTTTTCTTTATTTTCCAAGGGAAAATGGCAGGTGGGATCACAAAGCTTCCCACCCCTGTTCCCTTTCCAGAATATTTTGTCACATCCATCACCGTCTGATTGCTACCTCGCCGTATGTTTACAGAATCCACCCACATGATTGCATGTCCTTACTGGGCTGCTCTGGAACTAAAGAGAGCCACAGAATTTCTCTTGAGGTCCTGGAACAAAAATCCATGTGGCATCAAGGAATATGTGAGTCAGGGTTCAGATGAGTCACGTTGAGAGAGAGAGATTTCCCTGTTGTAGGTTCTACATATTGGCCATGATCCAGTGCACAGTTGCTGCATGCTTAAATCTGATTGAAACCAATGGGACTCAACTGTGTCTATCTCCATGTTATTTCAGCCACAATGCAAACTCCAATGAAATACACCGGTATCCTGCCAGCAGAAAATCGGGCTGGTGCTTTCTAAAGAAATAAGAATGTGTCTTGTACATTTTTCTATGAGGTTTTTGCTTACAAACACTGAATGGGTAGGCACAGCAGGGGGAAATATTATGTGCAGATGTGCATACAGGCAGTAAAAATGTTACAGCGCTTTGTTACTTCAAGGTCATATCAAGCTTTGTACTGCTACAGAAACTTTATTTGAGTATTTTCTTTTAAAAAAAGAAATGGGGTGTTTTTTTTCTTTTTGCACTGGTCTTATTCTGCTTGCGATGAATTTCACACACACACACACACACACACACACACACACACACACACACACAATTTATCGGCCAGCTTTGATGTCTCTGTCATAGTCTGGTGTGGCCAGCAAACCTAGAGTAGGCCAATGCAGATGAAGGGGCAGGAGTTACAGAGAAGAGAGTGGCTTTCTGTGTGGTTCCAACTGAGCATGGAGATGCCTGGTGGAGATCATAGAATCATAGACCTGAAGAGTTGGGACATCTCGTCCAAACCCTGCAATTCAGGAATCTGAAGCTATCCCATACGGGGATCAAACCTGCAACCTTGGCTTTATCAGCACCACACTCTAACCAACTGAGTGTCATAACTCAGTGGTAGGACATCCATTTGCATACAGAAGGTCCCAGCTTTAACCCCTCGCTTCTCCAGGTAGTGCTGGGGATGTCCCCAGTGTGAAATCCTGGAGAACCATGGCCAGTCAGTGTCTTCTTCTTTGGCGACCACTCGTAGCTGAGTAAGTTTGTCTTCCATGAACACAGTCTAAACAGTGAGTCCGTAAATGACTGTGGAGGCCAATTCTGGATCCACACATCCTTCCACACTGGGGACAAAGGTTTCCGGATGGGAGTTGATCACAGTGAGGGTTTGCCAAGCATGCCTTCCTCTTAGCTCGTTTCTCCCATTCATCCTGAGTTTGAGCATCTTCAAAGTCCATGACACATTCAGTAGAGGCTGTTCTCCAATTGGAGTGCTTGCAGGCCAGTAATTCCCAGTTGCTGGTCTTTATACTATATTTTTAAAGATTTGCCTTGAGAGCGTCTTTATGGACCAGTCATTTAATTCAGCATAAGTCGGCTCCCTGTGTTCCCAAATGGAGCACCATCACATGTGATTTTATGTCTTTATTTATAAAAGAATTTCTGTACTACCATATCATAAAAGACCAGGGCAGTTTACAATATTAAAACACAGAACTCCATTAAAAATAAATAAATGAAAATATAGATAATCATTAAAGTGGCTGGCTGGCCATTATACTACATCTGGTATGTGTGTAAACAGATAAAGATGGCACCAAACAATCTCTGCTTGTGATCTCAGCTCCCCAAAACACCTAGTCACCTTTAAAAAAAATCTGCCTGCAACCATTGTTTTCCCTGGCTAGTACTTCTTCAACACCATTTCCCCTGCTTTGTTGCTGCTTCTTTTCCCCTGGATGAATCACTTGGCAATCTCATACATTCTGGGATTGTGTAGCGAACAGAATGATATCATGCTGCTGTTCAGCCAATTGTATTTGGCCTCATGATGATGTCACGCAGGGCAGACTAGTGGAAGTGTGTGTGTGTGTGTGTGTGTGTGTGTGTGTGTGAGAGAGAGAGAGAGAGAGAGAGAGAGAGATATCAGTTTGAAATGAACAACTGAACATTTGCAGAAAGTCATCCCCTGCAAAAA
The DNA here is from genome assembly GCF_951804945.1 of Podarcis cretensis. NCBI lineage: Eukaryota > Metazoa > Chordata > Lepidosauria > Squamata > Lacertidae > Podarcis > Podarcis cretensis. The sequence continues at coordinate 86,896,647 of NC_137173.1, forward strand.
AAAAGAAAGAAAGGATATATTTGGCTGGGGTGGGGGATTGGCTTAAAATGTTCATGATAAAACTGTGAATAGTTTTAGCTCAGCTGTGCAGTCCTATGCATATAAGTGAATGATTGTTCATTGTCAACTGAATCTTCTCTGAGTGACAGCAACTCTTTTAAGTTCCCATGGGGAACTCGTGTCTTGCACTGTGCACACTGAGAACCATTTAGCATGTATGTGTCGTGTTGCTGGAAAGTCCCTCACACATTGCCTATAAGGCGGGCAATGTATGGCTGTGTTTCTAAAAGGAAAGGAATTCACTTGAAAATGCATGCTTTTTTTATTTTTTAATGTAGCCATGGATACCCTTCTTCATATTCCTACTCCAATGTGAGGTCCAGAGGGTGACAACATGAAAATGGGCCTTTTCTGTAGTGGCTCTGTTTGTAGAATGCTTTACCCAGGGAGGTTCGCCTGGAGCTTTCATTATATATTTTTAGGACGCGCTGGTGGCACTGTGGTCTAAATCAGAGCCTCTTGGGCTTGCCGATCGGAAGGTTGGAAGTTCAAATCCACGTGACGGAGTGAGCTTCCGTTGCTCTGTCCCAGCTTCTGCCAACCTAGCAGTTTGGAAGCACACCAGTGCGAGTAGATAAATAGGTACCACTGTGGCAGGAAGGTAAACGGCGTTTCTGTATGCTTTGGTTTCCATCACAGTGTTCTGTTGTGCCACAAGCGGTTTAGTCATGCTGGCTACATGAACCGGAAAGCTGTCTGTGGACAAATGCTGGCTCCCTTGGCCTGAAAGTGAGATGAGCACCATACCCCACAGTTGCCAATGACTCGACCTAACTGTCCTTTACCTTTTACCTACATTTTTAAGCGCCAGGCAAAAATGTTCCTTTTTTGGCGGATTAATATCCTACAGCCTTTTCAATGTTTCTGCAGGGAGGGAGGGGTTATTGTTTTGTTGTTTTGGTTTAATTATTTCTTGTGTTTTGTCATGTATTATATTCAGTGACCGGCCCAGAGATCTCTTGATGAAGGGCTGTATAAAAATCTAATCAATAAATAAAATAAATATATGTTTAAATACTATTGCTACAGCAATGTCATGTGATAGCTGACAAGCTGTGCCATGTCAGTGGCATTATGATGGATGGCATGAACAGATCGCAAGATGAAATATTAAGCAACTGTTTTAACATTCCCAGTGTTCCCACTGACATTGTTTCATCTGTCTGAATTGGAAAAGGTTTTCTGCATCACAGGTGTGAGAGGTGCTGTTACAAAGGAGAAGCAAAAGTTGCACAAAGAGGAAAAAAAGGGCACACACATACTGCTGAGCGATAAAGGATTTATATGTTAGTTGGGTACAGTTTGTTTATGTCGCTGTAGATTCATCTCTGAGCTTTCTACATTTCCTTTCATTGTTTGCCCTTGACCTTCATCAAACTGGATGCCTGCACCTTCATCACTACCGACATTATGTGGCTCGTTCGTTAATATGTTTGTTAAAAAAGAGGCCTTGGGTATAGCACAAACATTCCACTTTCACAGCTGAAGTGCATTCCCTAGCAATGAACACCAAGTGTCACTGTGAACACACACTAGCCTTTAAGGTGCTTAACAAAGTCCCCCTAAAATTTGGAGTTTGTTTTTATGTTTCGTGCATGGCTCATTTGGGATTTCCTAGCATTTGTGTTCAAGGTTGGGGATTCTATATTTATTCATTTTCACCATGGATGCTTCCTAGTTCATCGAATGCTGGGGCGTTCCTCCCCCCCCCCCATGCCACACAAGATTTCAGCTGCATTGGCTCTGTCTGCTATTGCTATGAGTTCGGGGGCATTGTAAAATCAGGAGCAGGAAAGAGAAATTTGCAATTTTGACCAATGTAGATTCTACACTGGTATTACGAACTGGTGTCCAGTGTAATGCTCTGCATGTTTACTCAGATAGAGGCCTCTCTGTCTTCAATAGGGCTTACCCTCAGGCAAATGTGTTAGCAGGGATGGTGGCCATCCCAGGGAGCAACTGTTACATTCAGAGCAAGGCAGGATCCATGATGCCTGTGGATAATATGGCAGTGTTACTGAGCCAATGTTTTGGCTTTCTAAGAAAGGAATGATTAATCAGCTAAGCAGAAAATGAGCTTAACAGTGAAGGTACCTCTTTAAGGGAAGTTTTTAATCTGTGATATTTTAGTGTATTTTTGGTTTTTATGGAAGCCGCCCAGAGTGGCTGGGGAAACCCAGCCAGATGGGCGGGGTACAAATAATAAATTATTATTATTATTATTATTATTATTATTATTATTATTATTATTATTATTTAAAGATGAATGGGAACCCTTTACAAAGTATTTAAAGAAACAACAAAATGAATTGGACTCCTTGGCAGGTTTTGAATAAACATTGACAAACTTTTTATAGACAACATTTAGATAGATAAATTAAGGATCTGCACAATTTTGTAATTTGCAGAGAATAACATATGTTGATAAACCAGAGAAAGGAGCTGAGGGAAGTCTGGGGGAGGGGGGCTATAGTTTGGGGAGGGGGAGGGGAAAATAGGGGGGAAATTAAGGATGATATGTTTTCTGATAAAATGTTATGTTGAAATTCCTAATAAAAATATTTTTTTTAAAAAACAGTGAAGGTACCCATCACAGGCTGCCATGAAAGCTGATTTTTCTTGGGAGCGCAGGATAGATGAATTGGTCACTTTAGGCTCTCCTCGTTTCTCATTTTTCCAGTCTGAAATTCGGTTATCCGCATTTCCAGAGGAAATGGCAATTTATTTTAAAAATCCTCACAAAAATTGATTTTTGAAAAATCAATTTGAAAAAAGTATGTCAGCATTTTAATGTGCGTTTCTCTTAGTAAACTCATTTTTGCATAGATTTTTTTTTTTTACTATTATGCACATTTTCCCCAAGCAACTCACACCCAATATGCAACATTTTTGTACATTATATTCACAAATGCATATTTAATCTTGTGCATTTCCCCCACTACTGTATGCATTTTGGTACATATTCTTTGGCTAGAAAGGTGTGAATTTTGAAGTGTAGCTGTGTTTTGGTTGGCATACTAGTTGGAGACAGTGCCAGATTTACGTATAAGCTAAACAAGCTATAGCTTAGGGCCCCCCCCCCCAAAAAAAAAAAATTAAAGGAAAAAGATTGGATGTTCATTTCCAAAATATAAGATAAAAAAACAAATAAAATAAAACCTACATACGGTATCAGTGTTTGTGTTCTTTAGGCTCCTATGATGTAAGTAATGGGCCCTGCCTGTTAGCCTGCTCCCTAAAATATCAATGGTAATTATTTCACTATTAATATACTTCTTCTTAATTGTATTTCAGTTCAACAATTACTTTGATAAAATACATATTTTGTTATGTGCAAATGGCTTTAGATACCTATTTGGTCCATAAATTACCATATAGCGTATATTCAACACCAAAAACAGTGACAATTTGTTGTTGGCAAAGGACAGCTGGACATATAAAGGGCCCCATTACCTTCAGTAGCTTAGGGCAGACTTTCTCAACCTGTGGGTCCCCAGATGTTGTTGAACTACAACTCCCATCCCCCGTAGCTAGCAAGGCCAGAGCTCAGGGATGATGGGAGTTGTAGTCCAACAACTTCTGGGGACCTACAGGCTGAGAACGGCTGGCTTAGGGCATCATCAAACCTAAATCCGGGCCTGGTCAGAGAAGTGCAAATCATCTGGATGCAAAGTCAAATTTCCCCTTCAACCCTACTGTGAGCTGATGTTGCAGTCACATAGTGGAGACAAGCAACATTCTGCAGAAGTCAGCTAGGTGCCTCTACCAATGAACCCTTGGAGGAAATCTGTGAATGAGGTGCGAATTTCAGAACATCATGTTAAAACTTGACAATAAACCGGGATAGGTAAAGGGTAAAGGGACCCCTGACCATTAGCTCCAGTCGTGACCGACTCTGGGGTTGCGGCGCTCATCTCGCTTTATTGGCTGAGGGAGCCAGCGTACAGCTTCCGGGTCATGTGGCCAGCATGGCTAAGCCGCTTCTGGTGAACCAGAGCAGCGCACGGAAACGCCGTTTACCTTCCCACCAGAGTGGTACCTATTTATCTACTTGCACTTTGATGTGCTTTCAAAATGCTAGGTTGGCAGGAGCAGGGACGAGCAACAGGAGCTCACCCCATCGCAGGGATTCGAACCACCAACCTTCTGATTGGCAAGTCCTAGGCTCTGTGGTTTAACCCACAGTGCCCCCCGCGTCCCCACATAAACCGGGATATCTTATCCTTATTGCAAGAATGTATTAATATTATGCTTTGGTTAGCCAATGAACACACCCCAGTTCTTGGTAATGCTCATTAACTTTCAGATTGATTTACCCATTCTTTCTTCATTTTTGTAATGTGCTATGTTATTATAGGAGAGCAGAAAATAAATATTAAATAGCCAAGCTAAGTAACGTTTGTTGTGGGACTCCAACTCCCATCAACACCGACCTGCGTGGCCAATGTTCAGAGTGATGGGAATTGTAGTCCAAAAAAAAAAAGGGCCACAGGTGCCACAGATCCCTGGTGTATAGGATTCTAGCCTTAGGCTGCAATCCTATGCATACTATGGGAGGAAACTCCATTGATGGGCGAAATAGTCCACCCGAGCCAAACTCCTGAGCTCCACAAGCAGAGAACAGGTGCCAGGAGTCTCTGCAATGTTAGAGACTTCAATTCCCTAGCCCGATGTGCCACCTTTATGGAAAACAAATTGATCTGTCATAGACAATGTAATTCTAACACCTTGCGGTACAGCTCAGCGATGTCTTCTGTGCATAATCAGTGTGCCAAAGGGAAGATTGTCTGTTCATAACAGTTAAGAGGGAGAGCCGTTGGAAGATCTGGCAGCGCAAGGGGAGATTGGTGAGATGAGTCAAAAGTTTGGGGTTTTCTGCTGAAGGAAGGAAAATACAAAATGTACATGGTATAAACAGGCTGAGCTGAAAAGGGGGCAAGTTTCATGCTCCCATGGAAAGCACCCCCTCATTTTGATCATACAGCGAGAAAATGTCTGCCAAATCAGTGTGAGGGCAGGAAACGTTGCCCCCTCTCTCTGATTTGGCTTTGTATCATCATGGCACATGCAAATCTTATTGGTTGGATGGTTTCAGGAAGCCTATTTGGAGCAAGGGTAATGCTTCCTACTTGCATCCTGTTTTTGCTTCATGATTTTGCTTTGTCAGTGTTGCTGTTGTTTGTTGTTCAGTCTGTTACCCGCCCTTCACACCAGGTCATTGGTGGGGTGCAACAATTTAAAATTCAGTGTTAAAAACAGTCATGACAGATCACACTGCCAGGAATGGGATGGGTCCTATAACAATTTAGTGCATAACACACCAGCTGTCTACCAGCTTCATCTGGTATGCCGGATGAGACCCTGCACATGGCTCTGGTTATCTCCTGCTTGAGCTACTGCAATGCGCTCTATGTAGGGCTACCTTTGAAGGTGACTCGGAAACTACAGTATACCTGAAGGAGCATCTCCACCCCCATAGTTCATCCCGGACACTGAGGTCCAGCTCTGAGGGCCTTTTGGCGGTTCCCTCATTGCGAGAAGCAAAGCTACAGGGAACCAGGCAGAGGGCCTTCTCGGTAGTGGCGCCCGTCCTATGGAATGCCCTCCCATCAGATGTCAAGGAAATAAACAACTATCTGACTTCTAGAAGTCATCTGAAGGCAGCCTTGTTTAGGGAAGTTTTTAATGTTTGATCTTTTATCATGTTTTTAATGTTGTGTTGGGAGCTGCCCAGAGTGGCTGCGGAAACCCAGCCAGATGGGCGGGGTATAAATATTATTATTATTATTATTATTATTATTATTATTATTATTACTAATCCAGAATGTGGCTGCCAGACTGGTGACTCTGTGTGGCTGCAGGGACCATATAACACCGGCCCTAAAATAACTGCATTGGCTCCCAGTACGTTTCTGAGCACAAAAAAATGTGTTGGTGCAGACCTTTAAAGCCATAAATGGCCTTGGCCCAGTACAGTGGTACCTCGCAAGACGAATGCCTCGCAAGACGAAAAACGTGCAAGACGAAAGAGTTTTCCGTTTTTTGAGTCGTTCCGCAAGACGAATTTCCCTATGGGCTTGCTTTGCAAGACAAAAAAACCGCAAGACGAAGAGACTCGCGGAACGGATTAATTTCGTCTTGCGAGGCACCACTGTATACGTGAAGGAGTGTCTCCACCCCAGTCATTCAACACGGACACTGAGATCCGGCTCCGAGGGCCTTCTGGCGGTTCCCTCACTGCGAGAAGTGAGGTTACAGGGAACCAGGCAGAGGGCCTTCTCGGTAGTGGCACCCGCCCTGTGGAGGCACCCTCTGAAGGCAGCCCTGTATGGGGAGGTCATGTGATTTGCCCTGGAGAGCAAGATTGTCCATTTGAAATTTCCTCTTTCAGAAAGTTTGACTTTTTGAGGGGAATGCACTTTTGAAGCAGATGACTTCTCCCAGAGAATTCTGAGAACTGTATTTTGTTGAGGGTACTGGGAATTGCAGGTCTCTGGTGGGAGAAACTACAATTCCCTGAATTCTTTGATGGAAGTTATGTGCTTTAAATGTGCGTTGAATGAACTTTAAATGTATGGTGTTGCTCTGCCCTTTCCTGTTTTGAGCAGTAGATGCAAGAGAACTAGGCCTTTAATAAAGAAAGATTATGAAAACAGAATCGTCTTGGTATCTGGCTCTGCTTTACAGACAGCCCACTGGAGTCCTTCCTTGGTTTGATTGTTAACAATTGCTGGTGGGGCTCTTTTGTCATTGTTTCATTTTAGAGAGTAGACAAGAAAGTCTTTGCCACAACTACATACCCTTGAGATGCTTTTCTTTTTTTGGCTTTCTTACTTTATTGAGACGGATGTTACCCCAGAATCCAACAGGACACAGATATGCTTTAAACTGTACTCATCTAACAAAAATGTCACGGAGATGTACAGGAATATTTAAGACCTGCCAGTATCTATTTATGCAAGAAATGCCGGGAGCATTCATAATTTACAATAGATCATAACAGTCATTCCAAAGCACACTTGGAAAAAAAACTGCTCACAACTTAAAAGTAAACACTGCTCAGAATGAACTGCTTTCTGCCTTCTGACTCCTGAGCAATGCTTTTCGTAACTGCAATGACAGTGAAAATAAAAGTCTTTATTAAAACTCAAAATGGCTTTTAATAAAGTGACCCTTTAAGCACAAATGGTTGCTGTTAATCTACTTGATTTGTTTTGCTTGGGAAAGAAAGGAAGTATGTATTTGCTTTTGTGAAAGAATGATGAATACATTTCAACTTATTTCTAAGTTTCAACTTTTCTTAGTGCATTTGCATGGATATAAAACTGTCAATTGTTCCTGCTCCACAAAAACACCAGAAGTTTTGTGACAGAGCACTTTTGTGGATCTCTCCTTTATGTGGTCTTAAACCCTAGAGGAAACACTTACAGAAAAGTATTATGGGAGAAACTATGTCAGAATGTGAAACTGGTGGGGGCTTTGCAAGAACAGCAACAGGAAGCTATTGTCTTAAACTTAACACTAGGTTGACAATTTACCAGAATCATTTTGTAAATCAGGATTAGGTATTCAGCAGGGTAGATATCCCCTCTCCCCGAACAATACTGTGGTACCAATGTCTCCTGTGGCTTCTTGTTCTTCTTCCTACCAGAATCATCCATGTAGTCATTCCACCCAATCAGGGATCACGTATGTCATCTTCTGGTGTTTAGTTGGAACGTTTGAAGGGGCAAGTGGGAATGTGTGGTGTGAATCTCAGTGGTGATGCTGCATTTGTCAGGTGCACTTCCTGGCCAGTGCAGGATTGGCACTGAGTCTGAAGGAGGCTACTATACTTGCTCAAAGGGTTTGCAACAAAGGACAGGAACCCTGATTGTTTGCGGTTCCTATTCCTGAACTGCACACTCTGAAGGAATTTCCTTTAGACCAGTGCTGACCATGCATTGACTGGAGAGCGTGCTTAATGTATAGCCTTCTCAGTTGTGGCGCCCACCCTGTGGAATGCCCTCCCATCAGATGTCAAGGAGATAGGTAACTATACAACCTTTCGAAGACATCTGAAGGCAGCCCTGTATAGCGTAGTTTTTAATGTTTAATGTTTTATTATGCTTTTGTATGTAAGGTAGAAAAGGTAAGGTAAAGGACCCCTGGGTGGTTAAGTTCAGTCAAAGGCGACTATGGGGTCCGGTGCTCAGCTTTCAGGATGAGGGAGTTATGTGGCCAGCATGACTAAACTGCTTCTGGCGCAATGAGACACTGTGACAGAAGCCAGAGTGCACAGAAATGCCATTTACCTTCCTGCCACAGCAGTACCTATTTATCTACTTGCAGTGGTGTGCTTCCAAACTGCTAGGTTGGCAGAAGCTGGGACAGAGCAACAGGAGCTCACCCCGTCGTGTGGATTCAAACCGCTCACCTTCTGATCGGTAAGCCCGAGAGGCTCAGTGGTTTAGACCGCAGCAGCACCCACTCCCTATGCTTTTGTATATGCTGCAAGCTGCCCAGAGTGGCTGGAGCAACCCAGTCATTTGGGAGGTGTAGAATAATAATAATTATTATTATTATTATTATTATTATTATTATTGCAATCATTAAGTGGGTGGTGTTCATTCTACACATATCCATTGGCCTGTTCATATGATTGCATCAATATATGATGGTTAATGTGATATCTGTGGACTGACATGATCAATTAGATAGTTGACTTGATGACAGCACCAAGCGTAGACTATCAGTGACTATTAGTCATGGTAGCTTTCAGGTTCAGGGAGAGCATCCATCTTGGGGAGGAACAATGGGAGAGGGCTGCTATCTTCCTGACCTTTTCGTGGACTTCTTGGAGGCATTGGATTTGCCACCATGGGAAATGCTGAACTAGGTGGTGCATTGGTCTGATGATCCAGCAGTGCTTTTCTTATGATCTGAGATAAGGCCAATCATGATTGAGGACAATTTATTTCATACATAGAACAGATGGTATTATTCCCAAGGATCACTAGGATTTTTGTATTTTTTTGAAATGAAGTTTCAACTGAGTTGTCTCCTCCTCTCCATTTCCAATGTTTTTGGAAAGTTGCAGTCTGCAGTGGAAGACAAGCATGGGGAGGAAACCCCTTTCTCCTTCCACAGTTTCTCTCTAGAAATTGCCCACACATCTGCTTTTCTTCCTGGAGGTGCTGTTGTTTAGTCGTTTAGTCGTGTCCGACTCTTCGTGACCCCATGGACCAGAGCATGCCAGGCACTCCTGTCTTCCACTGCCTCCTGCAGTTTGGTCAAACTCATGCTGGTAGCTTTGAGAACACTATCCAACCATCTCGTCCTCTGTCGTCCCCTTCTCCTTGTGTCCTCCATCTTTCCCAACATCAGGGTCTTTTCCAGGGAGTCTTCTCTTCTCATGAGGTGGCCAAAGTATTGGAGCCTCAGCTTCACGATCTGTCCTTCCAGTGAGCACTCAGGGCTGATTTCCTTAAGAATCGATAGGTTTGATCTTCTTGCAGTCCATGGGACTCTCAAGGGTCTCCTCCAGCACCATAATTCAAAAGCATCAATTCTTCAGTGATCAGCCTTCTTTATGGTCCAGCTCTCACTTCCATACATCACTGCTGGGTAAACCATGGCTTCAACTATACAGATCTGCTGGGTAAACCATGGCTTTAACTATACAGATCTTTGTCGGCAAGGTAAATCCATCCCACTACACTGTTTTCCACCTCATCTGTTCTGAGTCGATTACAAACTCTCTCTCTCTCTACATCAGAGGTGGGGAATTTTGTTTCAGCCTGAGATCTACATTCTGTTCTGGGGACAGTATGTAAGTTGTGGGTGGGATCAGAGGCAAAAATGTGCAGGCCAATTGATGTGACTTTTACCTTTGCATGGTATGTGACACTTCAGCCATGCAGAAACTAGAGGTTGTCAGGCAAGCAAACAATGGGCACGTTTTAGCCTCACAAAAGCACTCCAGAGAGCATAGAGCGAGGGCCTGTGAGCAGTGTGGCCTGGGACAAATAAGGGAGCCTGAGGTCCCACACCCCTGCCCTAGATTTATCAGAAGATTCTGAGTTATACTCTTAGTTTGCACAAAGAATCAGCAATGTTGGAAGTGGCAGCAAAGCAAGTTTTGATTCTCCGATGGCTGGTTCTGCATCAGCTCTGTAAACATAAATTTTTCTTGTGGCTCTGGAGAGGCATAAGTCAGTGTGAAATGGCAGGCTCAAAACACAAGTAGTCTGATATGTTTACAGTTTAAAATTGCCACGTGCTTGTCAATTATTGCAGTACCTTTGGCTGGAACTCTAGAAGGGGTGGTGGCTGAGGCAGATTTACATCTTACTGGGGAACTGGGGGAAATACAACCTGCACACTTTCTTCTACATCTCCATAAGTAAAATGACATTGATATTGCTTTTTGAAATGAAAGCTGTCTCTGGAAAGTCAGGATCCTTGGAGGGCATGGCATTCGAACCTCAAACACATGGACTGAATTTGCACAGCGTAGATTTTGCACACACTTAATTTCCGTTCTGTTCTTTAGATGGGAATCTCTTGGTGAATGCAATAGCCAGTGGCCATGAGAAAACGGGGCTATCCCCCAGCACTTGTCTGAGGCCTGCGATGGGAATCTTGCTAGAATAAAGTTATGAACTCAGACAAAAAGCAGCTGGTCCCTGGCAGGATCCCCCAGCCAGCTTAGCCCTCCGAGGCTTGGGGCAAGTGTACCCAGTTTACCTCTCCTCTGCACAGATCTGTCACCAGGGAGCCAGTGTGGTGTAGTGGTTAACAGCAGTAGACTCGTAATCTGGTGAACTGGGTTCACTTCCCTGCTCCTCCACATGCAGCTGCTGTGTGATCTTGGGCTAGTCACACTTCTCTGAAATCTCTCAGCCCCACTCACCTCAGAAAGTGTTTGTTGTGGGAGAGGAAGGGAAAGGAGAATGTTAGCCGCTTTGAGACTCCTTAGGGTAGTGATAAAGCAGGATATCAAATTCAAACTCTTCTTCTTCTTCAGTTCAATGTGTTTAGAAAAGGAGCTTCCAGCATAATGCAGTCTCTCTCTGGGATCAGAGAGAGAAGTTCTTGGACTGTGTTAGAGGACTTAAAGAACTGAACTGTGTTGCTACTTGATTGCAATGGGTTACTTTGTTTCTTTGTAACATTGATATGTAACTAGCTTTAAGACTGTTCTGCAGTAAAGCTTTGAAATTGATTCTTGGGGTAGATAGAATATTTATTTCTATACAAGGTCCAGATCAGAGATTCAACTGAACAGCTCTAACAGATTTTAGGCTGCAATCCTATACCCACTTATCTGGGAGTCAGCCTTCTTGAACACAATGGCATTTACTTCTGAGCTGTCATGTTTAGGACTGCACTATAACCGTGGTGCTTCTTGTTTAGTTACTTCACCTTGTTGCTCATGGATCTCTAAATGCTAGGCAATAGCTTCTTATTCAGATTTTCCTCTGACAAATCTCCCTTCCCTCCTCCTCCTCCACCACTAATAATTATGCTCTTGTCTGAAAAACCTCTGAAATGTGCCTAATACAATCCTGCCCATGGGAGACCTTTTACATCATTTTCCCAGGCATGGGTGACCTGATCAAATCATGCTGTTGACACTGCTGCTGAAACGGCCCTCCAATAAATGGAGCAGGATTAGCCAGACCCTATGGCAAACATCAGCTCATAATATGCATCAGGAAACGTCCATAGCACATTGAATCTCTGCTTTGAAAGGTGTGTACTCGTGCCTGAATTGCAAGCATGCATTTCCCTACATGATTGCTGAGTTTTATGAAGGGCAAGTATGAGCTGAAGCAGTGATAGAAATCTTCTGCAATTTTATAATTGCCTTATTGAAGTTCAGAAATTGATATGAAGGGGGCAGGCGCAGAGTTCAGCATCCCAAGAACCATAACTTTCTTTTTAGTTTTGCTAACAGAGAGAGGAAGAAAAGAAAAAGGAATGTTTTTAGCTCTTAGGGCATAATTCCTGCTGACACCTCAGCAGTAAATCAGGCTGGCAATAAATCACACCATGCAAGTTAAGAGTTAACACTTTATTAACAATAACACAATCTGCACAGACTTGGTGGAGTGTCGGGCCTAATAAGCACAGCAGCTCATCACCGATAGATTTTGCCCCATGGATCAGTTGCTGAGACCTCTGCACAGCCATCTAAGAACCTCTCCATGGTTCTTCTCAAGCAATTGGAGACTGTGTCTCTGTGTGTGAAGCCAACTTCTCCACCCCTTTCATGCCTCTCCTGGTTCTGGGAGAACAGGAGAGGAGGGGAGCTGGTTGCAGCAGGAGGGGGAGATACCTGTGACTCTTCATCAGCGTGAGTCATCTATGTCTCTTGGCAGAAGCTGATGCAGGAGAGAAGGGCTCTCCTGAATCAGCTTCTGATTTTGATTCTGGTCTTCTCTCTGCCACGGACTCTCCCTGCTCACTAAACCTTGTTACCTCTTCAGCTACTACCTACCTGACGCCTTCTCCTCTCAGTCGCCTCACCACCAATCCCTGAGCCCTGAGCCTTCTTCTTCCCTTGGTGGTTCCCCAGCTGCTTCCTCCCACCTTTCCTCTGCATCCAACTAGTTCATGACACTGAGTGAGCGAATGGGTTTACTTGGCAGAGGCTGTGGGTCTAGAACAGGCTGGGAGCCAATCGGCCACTTACCTTTGAGCAGCGTAGTCATTGCTTGATTCTCATAACTCTGTCGCTGGCTAAACCTGCCTAGGTGGGAAGGCACGTGGCTGGGCAGACTTGCTGCAGGATCAGCCACAGCTACTGCCACATTGCTGGAATAGTGGTGGTTGAAAATGTCAGAAGCTCAGCCTACACTTGAGTAGGACCCTGGTAGAGACGCATGCCCGACTGGTATGTTCCCTCCCTCCTGGTCGATCATTTGGGTACTTCATAAGCTTTCTTCAGCCTGAACAACACAGTGACCGATGCCAACAGACACTGGCACACTTAGGGATCCGCAGAGTGCTTGCAGTTTGCGTAACAGACCTCAGCAACTCAGCATTTTGGCTAATCTACTTTATTTACATAAACACACACACACACACACAGAGAGAGAGAGAGAGAGAGAGAGCGTGCGAGCGCACTGCAACATGGCTCCCTCTCTCTCTAGCATCAGACAGCAAAGAGAAAAAGAACAAAGGACAATAGTCCCACTTGATGGAACACAGTAACACAAATATCCTGTCTCTGTCACTTCCCACTCTGTGGAGTCAAAACATATACCGTCATGTGAAAGACAACAATCCCATGACTGCAATCCTGGAGCAGGAATTCTAACAGAAAATGGAGGTGGGGCTCAGGAAAGGTGTCATCCTCAGTGAGTCTTACAGGGTGTGTGGACCCTGGCAGATGACCCGCTATGTCATGTGGATGCCTGGCCTTCTCTCTTTGACACACACCTGTCGTGTTCTCAGCTGAGAGGATGCAAAGTATCGGGGATCACCTCCAAACTATTAGCTTCCATTAATGGAAGAGAAAGAAACCTCAACAGAACATTCTGGACTATCAGCCATTCTAGCAAAGGAACCTTTCTAACAAAGGCAGCAGCTTTGTCAAATATTGAACAGAACGGAATAAGCCATAGGAAATAAGCAGGCTCTATTCAGTTGGGTGGGTAAGGTTAAAACTGCATCTGAGTTTTTCTCCAAGCTACCATTCACAAAAGGGCTATGCTGAAAATGCCAAGGAAAGGTTTTGGTGCTTGTTGCAAATTCATATCACATGTTGGCATATGCTGTAAATTTAGTTTATATTGTTGTAATTAGCAGTGACACGGACAGATTGCCTTAATATCCTCACTTCTCTTGCTTAGAGGAGGTTCCTCACAATTTGAATGCCACAAAATATCAATACTGATGCTTTATGGCACGTTGCCAGCGGAGCCTCGGGACAAGAAGGATGGGAGTGATGGCAGTTTTTGCTAGAGAGCAGAGTTTGTTCGGCCTCATAAGACATTTATGAGGTCAGTTGTATGTCATCGCAGACACCAGTGGAGAGAAACACATTTAACCTGCACACAGTTTCTCCCCGGTATAACTGCGCTTATATTCTTTTGCCTGTTGTATTGATTCTCTGGAAGTGTGTCTAGGGGTAAAAGTTATCTGATGAAGATTGCAGACAGAAGGTTTCCTGGGGGGGCAAACCAGTGGTCAGTTATGCTGTCATTCCAGTGGAGTTGCTGGAGAAAAGTGTGTAATGACATCATCGGGGTAAGACTGCTGCTCTTGTTGAACCAGCTAGATCACGCTGGTAAACGGTATCTCAGGCTGATTCCACACTGGGCATTTATAATGAAATAGATGCACTTGGTTCACTCAAATTTTAAAGGGCATTTCTAGGATACTGTGAACAAAAATCTCAATTTCCTTGTTCAGTTTCTGAGATAATCTGATTTTAAAACAAACTAACGCCCCACAATGGAATTTCCCCAGGTGTACATGGCCTATCTCACTGCTGTTTGATTTTTGCTCGGGCAAAGAAAACGCTAGATTGCTCTAGGCATTTCATTCTCTGTAGTCTGCCTCTCCTCTCTAGGAATCAACTTTATCACTTTAACCCTTCCCTTTCCAAATAACATTGCATTTATATCTGTTTCTTTTCTTGCCTTCCTTAAATAGTGTGTATGTGTGTGCTGGGGGGACATCCCCTCGAAATATCTTTAAAAACTCAAATGTGGTGGGGGTTTTTTAAGAACTCAAAGGTGACAGTGCTGTACTTCCAAAAATATTGAACGTGTCCATATCATTCGCATATATCTGAGGATTGAAATGTGGCAATTTAACATCAACTTTAATAAAGGGATATATTGGGGGTAGGGTGGGAATCACAGACATTACATGCTAGTTAGCTTCAGTTTCAGGAAGGTGGAAAACATTGTTAAGGATAAAATTACAAAGCATTAGGAAGAACAAGTCTTGTTGATGCAGAATCAGCATGGTTTCTGCAAGGGTAAGTCCTATCTCATTAATGCTTTAGACTTCTTTGAGAGTGTTGGCAAGCATATAGATAGAGGTGTTTTAGCTGTCCTTGTGTGTTTAGACTTTCAAAAAGCTTCTGACAACAGACTCCTTAGTAAACCTAGGTAAAGGTAAAGGTACCCCTGCCCGTACGGGCCAGTCTTGACAGACTCTGGGGTTGTGCGCCCATCTCACTTAAGAGGCCAGGGGCCAGCGCTGTCCAGAGACACTTCCGGGTCACGTGGCCAGCGTGACATCGCTGCTCTGGCGAGCCAGAGCCGCACACGGAAACGCCGTTTACCTTCCCGCTGGTAAGCGGTCCCTATTTATCTACTTGCACCTGGAGGTGCTTTCGAACTGCTAGGTTGGCAGGCGCTGGGACCGAGCAGCGGGAGCGCACCCCGCCGCAGGGATTCGAACCGCCGACCTTTCGATCGGCAAGCCCTAGGCGCTGAGGCTTTAACCCACAGCGCCACCTGCGTCCCTGTTTTAGTAAACCTAGCAGTCATGAAATAAGATGAGAGGTCCTTTTGTGGATCAGTAACGGTTTAAGAAGCAGGAAGAGGAGAGCAGGACCAAATGGACAGTTCCTCCAATGGAGGAATGTTGAAAGTGAAGTCTCCTTCTTTTTATTTGACCTGGTTCCGTCCTACGAGTGCTTGTTCCAAAACGGAGTCCACACTATTTCCACCATGTGTATCAAAAAATTATGGGACATGTATGTGTTGAATTGGAAGTAGTTATTCGCATGTGGTGATATATGCCTGCAGAGTTTCAAATGCAAGATAGGATCTGGATTGAGCCTGGGAAAGCGCTATGCAAACATCAGTATGCACACTGAACTCCTGGCATATGTCAAGTGTGTAGATATTGGGGGATCATTGTGGTGGTATGGGTGTCTAGTCCATATGGCCCTATGATCCTATCCATGCGTGAACCCCCTTTATGTGTAAAGGTAAAGGGTCCAGGGTAAATTAGGTCCAGTCGTGACCAACTCTGGGGTTGCAGCGCTCATCTCACTTTATTGGCCGAGGGAGCCGGCGTACAGCTTCCGGGTCATGTGGCCAGCATGACTAAGCCACTTCTGGCGAACCAGAGCAGCGCACAGAAACACCGTTGACCTTCCCGCTGGAGCAGTACCTATTTATCTACTTGCACTTTGACTTGCTTTCGAACTGCTAGGTTGGCAGGAGCAGGGACCGAGCAACGGGAGCTCACCCCGTTGCGGGGATTCGAACCGCCGACCTTCTGATCGGCAAGTCCTAAGCTCTGTGGTTTAACCCACAGCACCACCCGCGTCCCTCCCTTTATGTGTACACACATGTAATTATTATCCTGCTTAAAGTCAGAAACCGTAGTTCAGCTAAAGTTCCATTGAAATCTAATTATATTTGTGACTAACTCAAGTCCCATTGCTTTGCATGGGACTCAGTAACAGTCTAGTTGGATTGCGGAAACATGCAGGAAACATAGTGAATTGTGGTCCATAATGTTTGCTGCTATGGAATGATAATATGCATTTTTCAAAAACGTTCAAGGCTACATTTATTCATATTTTGCTGCTTTGCAGGTACTTGAGATGACCTGAATAAATGCATTCTTACTCTTGAATATGTGTAGAAAAATTATGTACATTTAATTGTACCCTTAGATATTTTTCTGAAACTTGCTTTGACTTCAATGAGACTTGTTTCCAGGGGCAGATTCTGTCCTGGTAATTATGGGTTGTTGTTTTTTTCCTGGTCAGCAATTTTTATTTTCCTTTAAGAAGTAAATATGGATGCTAATCCAGGCTCCCTTTATGCATTTTAAGGGCTTTCCCTTTGAAGTAAATGAAACCACTTATTTGTTGTTTCTTGTGCAGATTACAATTTCAGATCTGATTTGAGTACTCTTAAGTCTATGCAGGAAGGTCCTTTTCGTTTGATGGAAGGCACAAATTGAGCTGAGAATGAAACTCAAATGTCAATCTGGTTTGATTTGTGCTGCACAAGTTTCTCATGTTTCTTGATGCTACAGTTTTTCATTCATAAGGTAAGCACAAATTCATTTTCATTTAAAAGCTGCTTTGTGCTGGCCTCAAGGTGTGTGCCATAGATTGCAGATACTGCACCTTTTCCTTTTTATCCTGGCATTGCAATTTTCCTGAAAACACACTTTACCATCTTCAACACATAAGTAGTGCTGAGAGAAATGGAGAGGGAGAAAAAAAAGCAGCATTTACTTTTAACTATTGCAATGCATGGATTATAATCAAATATTCCCCACCCACAGTTGGAGAGCTCTGAGCTTTGAACAACCAGTCAGGACCCATAACTGGGTGACAATGTGGCCTAAAGTAGGTCATAAAAGGATCACTATACACATAGGTGTGTATTTTTTCTTCCAGAAAAGAAATAGATAGGGTTTCCATATGTCCAGAATTTCCCGGACGTAGTCAGGATTCAGTTGTTGGAAACAGTGTCTGGGTGGAAATCGCCAAAATGTCTGGGAACATCCAGATGTATGGCAACCCATGTTGGAAGTGTTGAATTTCTCTCAAAATAGCTCAAAAACATCAAACAACTCCCCCCCCCAAAAAAAGCTCAACAAATTTTGTGTCCAGATTTTCACTTTTTGAAATATGGCAACCCTGAAATAGGTGTGTCCCTTAATCCATGCTAGTGAGTGCATGGTAAAATTTGAATCAGGGACTTGAGACTCTGGCTTTTTCTTTCACGTAACTCTTGCAGCCCCTCTACCTCCATGGCCGATGGCAAGGGATGATGAGAGTTGTAGTCCAGCAACATCTGGAGGAACACAAGTCCCCCACCCCAGTGCTACTAGCATCCACATGGAATGCCATTACATTGGTGGTGAAGATATATTAGGTGGTGGGGGCAATGCTTAGTGTTTGCCTCTGTTATCCAAGCAAGTGATTGTGAACTATTTGCCCACTGATTGTGTTCAGAAAAGAAAGCAAGTGCAAAAGTGGAAGCCTATCACAGATGATACAGATGTGAACCTTGCACCAGCTGTTACCCAGAGAAGAAGTTGCTTGCAACTTGTGGGACAACCAGCCTCATATAACCAACATCCTTAAGTCTTAAGGGGGTTAATACCATAGAGTAAGCTGCCTTGCCAGGCTTAGCTATGTCACTTCCCTTTTCTTGGGAGGAAATAGGTCACCAAGCCTATCTGCACCCCCTGCCTGAGAAGCTCAGTGTGTGAAGAGGTTTCATTTGGTTGCTCCCACTCAGCCTCATGGCTCTCATCAGCCACTCTTGAGTTCCTCTACCAATATTCTAGAAACCTTTACCACTTTGTAACTAAGCTAAGTTTTACTGCCTGTGCAGCTTTTCTGACTGGTGTATGGAAAAGCACATGAATCTGACCTTTGCAGAGTTTGTAAGTAAACTATTTTTAAACTTCCCAAATGCATGGTCTTTCCTATGCTGGGGGAAGAGGGAAACTTTTGAATTTAACTATTTAAGGGGAAATTTTGCAACTCACTTGGAAAGGCATTTTTAAAGCTCTAACAACATGCATTTCCTTGCTTTACTTTGCCACATATTTTGTGATTTTAAATCTCTGTTGGCATTCTCTTACCAAAGAGTACTTTCTCCAAACTTGGATCTTGGCATCCAGGCATTCTCCTTTCTATATTTTCTTTGCACCAATACTTTGCATGTATGGAGGTCTGTTGTGCCAGCAGAACTGTAACATTGGACACCACCCAGAGGAAGCTGCCTTAGATTTAGTCAGGCCATTGCTCCATCGAGCTCAGTATTGTATATGTTGATTGGCAACAGCTCTTCAAGGTTTTAGGTGGGCATCTCTCCCAGTCCTACCTGGAGATGCCTGGGCTTGAACCCAGATCTTCCACATGCAACACAGATGCTCTTCCAACGAGGTCCAGCAGCCCTTCTGATAATCCATGGATGCCAGAATTCCAGAATCAGAGACGGTGTCCAGGGCAGCAGTCTACCAGCTCCATATAGTACACAGGCTGAGACCCTACCTGCCCGCAAACTGTCTTGCCAGAGTGGTGCATGCTCTCCCGCTTGGACTACTGCAATGCACTCTACGTGGGGCTACCTTTGAAGGTGACTCGGAAACTGCAATTAATCCAGAATGCAGCAGCTAGACTGGTGACTGGGAGCAGCCACTGGGACCACATAACACCAGTCCTGAAAGATCTTCATTGGCTCCCAGGACATTTCCGAGCACAATTCAAAGTGTTGGTGCTGACCTTTAAAGCCCTAAATGGCCTTGGTCCTGTATACCTGAAAGAGCGTCTCCACCCCCATCATCCAGCCCGGACACTGAGGTCCAATGCTGAGGGCTTTCTGGCGGTTCCCTCGCTGCGCGAAATGAGGTTACAGTGAACCAGGCAGAGGGCCTTCTCGGTAGTGGCACCTGCCCTGTGGAACACCCTCCCAGCAGATGTCAAGGCATCTTTCCTGTTCAGGAAAGTTTTAAATGTTTGATGCTATATTGTTTTTAATATTCAGTTGGAAGCCCCCCAGAGTGGCTGGGGAAACCCAGCCAGATGGGAGGGGTATAAATAAATTATTATTATTATTATTATTATTATTATTATTATTATTATTAATTTCTGCAAAACCTTGTTGCTCCAAATGGTCTGTGGGATCTCCAGAACTTTGGCACATCTGGAAACCTGTCTAAAAGTGGCTTGAGTGATACAGCCAAACGGAACCAACATAAGAGTTTGATCACACCGCTGGGCTGTTTTTATTCCATTACTGTAACATTAAAAGTGTATCTGTTTGTTTCTCATTTACAATCAGCCTTGCCTCAATCAATAACACACAACTTGGGACTGGCCTCTATATATGTTTGCTGTACGTTTTCTCCGTGTTCTTTTGGCTTCGCTTGCTTTCAGTGGCTACTGAGCGTTTTCACTGAAGGGAACGGAAATCAAGCTCGCTAACTGATTCTCCGTCAGCACATAGGGAGCCCTGAGCTATTTTTACATGCCGATTTCCCGTTTCAATTAGAGTGGATTTTCCAATGGTGTGAAAAATTATCTCATTTCCAGGGCATGATACCAAGCTACTGAGAGGCTGCTGGTGAGGGGAGAGTGTGGCTCATCTTTCCTGTGGTGTGCCATCTCTATTAGACTTTGTAAACTGCGGCAGTTTGAAATCTTTAACCAGCCATTACTAATAAGCATATGTTAATTGTAGGAGAGATCATAAGCAGGTCAATTAGGAGGCAAAGACTGGAACGGAATGAAATGTTCTGCTGGAGGGAGAATTCGGGGCAGGTGTCGGCCAGCAACACCCTGGCAGGGGCTCAGAGCATCTTCTTGGGTAGAGCTCATTTAATGTTTTGATTTGCTGAATTTGCATTTCAGATTTCCATTCCTAATAGACAATATAGGCCGTCTTTGTTAATGAGGACACTGATTACACGTGCCATTATAATTGGGAATATGCAGGCCAGCCTTGTTTGGGAGATTAAATCCAAAATAAATTGGATTAAAGACAATGCTTCGGGAATAATCTTTTCTCTTTTCTCCCTTCACTTTTTCTCTTTTTCTGAAGCTGTGTGTGTGTGTGTAAGCTCCATTTGTTTGGTGCATATGGCTCTTAATTTCATCCCTGTGTTTTGAGAGTTGTTTATACTCTTTTCAAGGGTATACCTACTTGCAGAGCAGAGGTGAAAAATTCATGCAATTGGCTAAGTGAGGCTGCAGAGGTGACCTAGTGTTGTTAGGCAAAAAAATATTTGTTTGCTGGAGAAAAGAGGTTAATGTGTCTTTATTTAAAATGTGCATTAAAAACAACAACAACATCCTAGTGACTGCACTCTGGTACTTTAAAAGGATGCAGACTTTTGAGTAAAAACAAAACAAAACCCCAGATGGTCTGGACTGAATCATTTGCTTACATCACTTTTTCTGCATAAAGTCAGATTTGATCCAGAGTTTACAGTAGTGCTGCTGATGGTTTGCTTCATCACAGTTCCAGCATTATTTCAAGAAGAGGTCATTTGGGCTGCTCACATTACAGCAGCATCATTTGGGTGTGGTCGGATAAGGGATATAACAAAGGGAAATTCCTCTGTGAAAACTGTCTTAAGCCAGGAAGAAGTTCGGGTTGGTGGGCTTCTTGACCTATCCCATTCCATCCCATCCACACCCACCTGCCTGTTTATCTTTCCACAAGTGAATCTGTACCCTTCTCTCTGTACTCCTGATTCTTCCCTACTTACCTGAGAGTAAGCCCCATGCACTTAATTCTGAGTAGACATGTGTTGGATTTAGGATTGTACTGGAGGAGGCATTATTTAGCCCTCGTGTTGGAGACCTGCAACTCTTGACTCCACACTGGCTTGTAGCCATCAAACTCTGTACAAAGTCTGGTTCTGTTGTAGCCCATCCCTCCCTCAAGCGTCTTACAAAGCCATCTGTTAAGCAAAACCCACACCAATGATCCTCTCCACTCCAAAGTACTATTACCCAAACACCGCTGAATGCCCTCAAACCTTCCCCTAACGGCTGGCGCCCTTATGCTCGCTTGAATGCCTGTTTGCTTGGAACTCTTCACTTGCATTTTATAAAATAATCGAAACCACCCATTAAAGTGAAAGCCATAAAGCCAGAGTTTAATTTCCTGCTTTTCTCCGTTGCTGGAAAAACCATGCCTTTTTATTCTTTATGAGGATTCTGCATTTGCTGAGTTTGTAAATTTCTCGAAACATCTCGCTCCGTGACTGTTCACATTGTTTCTTGGTGCCCCGGCTCCTAATTAGTATACATCAAATGCGTTTCTTGTCATGGCAGCATAAGCAATATTAGGCTCACATCGTCAATTTAAGATGAACAGGGCTGGAGTAGAGGGAGCCATGGCCTCTGTTTACCTCCCAGCACTTGGAACTGAGAACCTGAGAAAAATAAAGGAAAGGGAAACGCAAGGGCCTTCTTTTCCTACCTGGCTCCCTCCTGATGTTGCCTGGTGTTGAGAACATCTGGAGGGAGCACTGGGTTTGCCTCCAATACCACATGCACCACTGACCTGGTGCCCTGACTCTATGACATTTAGCATAATATCTGCAAAAGTGCACCTACATACTATATGCTCCACATGACTGCGACTTCTGATTGCACAGAGGGCTGCATTGCATCAGTATCTCTTTGCTAGCATTGCATTGAAAACATGCATGCCAAGGGGGGCAGGGCCAGCAGCACATGTGACCTTGGGAGGGTGGGGCAGTAGTGCAGTCCCTCCCCCCCTTCCACAATAAACATTATGCACTGTATTTTTCGCTCTATAAG
Organism: Podarcis cretensis; assembly: GCF_951804945.1. NCBI lineage: Eukaryota > Metazoa > Chordata > Lepidosauria > Squamata > Lacertidae > Podarcis > Podarcis cretensis. The sequence continues at coordinate 86,918,974 of NC_137173.1, forward strand.
ATGCACCAGACCATAAGACACACCTAGTTTTTGGAGAAGGAAAACAAGAAAAAAAATATTCTGAATCCCAGAAGCCAGAACAGCAAGAGGGATCGCTGCACAGCGTAAGCAGTGATCCCTCTTGTTGTTCTGGCTTCTGGGATAGAAGCACAGCCTGCATTCGCTCCATAAGAAACACACACACATTTCCCCTTACTTTTTAGGAGGGAAAAGGTAAGTCTTATAGAGCAAAAAATACGGTATGCGAAAAATATCTGAAGAAAGAGTGGGCGGAATGGGAAGTAGTTTCCTGTTCCAAGGAGCTTTTTTTTTTTTTAATTCTTTTTATTAATTTTCACATTAGATCACCAAAAAGAAAAACAAATCAACGGTTACAACAGTTGTAAAAAACCCCAACACACACAAAAAAGAAAACTAAATAAATATCAATACATAACGTATAAACAATGTCGATTTCCATTACGCTTCTTTGTCTTCTCATTTATATCTTTATATCTTTAAGTATTTTAATCATTCTTCTACACATCTATTGACTTCCATCCCTCCCGGTTTCAGGCTTCTTAGTATGAATAGTTTGTTTCTCCTGCAGTTGATAGTTATAATGATTTGCACATCGTAAGATCTATATCAGTCCTGCTATAGTTTTTAGGTTCTTGTAATTCCCTTCAATATAAATCATAAATTTATTCCAGTCATTAGTAAACTTTGTATTCTTTTGGTTTCTAATTTTTTGTGTCATTTTTGCAAGTTCTACAAATTCGAATAACTTTGTTTGCCAATCACTAATTGGTGGGATACTTTGGCTTTTCCAATTTTGGGCAATTAATAATCTAGCGGCAGCTGTAGCATACTGGAATAATGTCTTATCTTCTTTTTTAATTTCGTCCCCAATTATTCCCAGAAGAAAAGCCTCTGGTCTTTTGGGAAATGTATATTTAAATATTTTTTTTAACTCATTGTAAATATATTCCCAGTATTTCTTCATTTTGTCGCATGTCCACCACATGTGGAAAAAATTACCTTCTTTAGTTTTACACTTCCAGCAAAACTTATTCCCTGTCTTGTACATTTTCCCTAGCTTTGCTGGGGTAATGTACCACCTGTACATCATCTTTTCTAAATTTTCCCTCAGTGTTACACATGCCGTGAATTTCATTCCGCTAGTCCATAAATTCAGCCACTTATCATACTCTATATTATATCCCAGATCCATTGCCCATCTTGTCATGACCTCCTTTATTTCCTCATCTTTGGTGTCCCATTCTAATAGTATATCATACATTTTAGATAATAATTTGGATTTACCCTCTATTATTTCTATCTGAAATTTGGATTTCTTCTCATTCATCCCTACTTTTTTATGTTCCGTCCATATTGCGTTTATTTGGTGGAATTGTAACCAGCTTGTTAATTTCTCTTTCAGCTCCTCATATGTTCTCATCCTCCATCCACTTTCTGATCTTATTAGTAGGTCCTCATAAGTAAACCTTTTTCCTTCCATATTGGTTTTTTTGATCACTGAAATATCGATTGGTGATAGCCACCAGGGTGTTTTCCATTCAAGGAGTTTTTTATTCTTCTCCCACACTTCATATAGAGGCCCCCTAATAATATGACTAGAAAACCCTTTATGTACTTTTTCTTTGTTTTGCCATAGGTAGGCATGCCAGCCGAACCTATTGTCGAACCCCTCGAGGTCTAATAAGTCAGTATTTTCCAAATTGATACAATCTTTGATCCAGCAAAGGCAGGCTGCCTCAAAATATAATTTTAGGTTGGGTACCGAGAATCCCCCTCTTTCTTTCCGGTCTGTAAGAAGTTTGAATCTAATTCTTGGCCTTTTCCCTTGCCATATGAATTTCGAAAGAGTTTTTTTGCCAATCTGTAAACATTTTAGAGCCTCTGATCACGGGGATGTTTTGAAACAAAAACAGCATTCTTGGAAGTAAGTTCATTTTTATTGCCGCCATCCTTCCCATCCACAAGAGTTTCACTCTGCTCCAGGTGTCCAGGTCTTTCTTAATCTGCTTCCATGTCGTAAGTAGTTGTCTTGAATCAAGTTTATATTTTTAGTAGTTAACCAAATTCCCAGATACTTTATTTTTTTTTGCCACTTTAATTCCATACTGTAATTCTAGCTTTTCATTTTCATCCTTTTGCAAATTCTTGGTTAAAATTTTGGTCTTTAATTTATTCAATTTGAAACCAGATACCTTACCAAATTCTTCTAACATCTCCAAGGCCTTACCAACACTTTCTTGTGGGTTTTCCAGGGATAGCATCAAGTCGTCGGCATACGCTTTTAACTTATAGTCCTTTGTTCCTATTTTGATACCACGGATCTCTGATGTTACTCTTATTTTATTTGTGATTACCTCTAGTGCCATAATAAATAGAAGCGGGGATAGAGGGCAACCCTGTCTTGTTCCTTTTTCAATTTTAAATGAGTTTGTTAAGTTATTATTTATAATCAGTTTTGCAGATTGTTTCGAGTATATTGCTTTTATTCCGTTCATGAACTCGCCCTCTAGCCCCGCTTTTTCCATGCTCTTCAATAGGAACTGCCAAGAGACGTTATCAAATGCCTTTTCAGCATCGATAAAAATCAGCGCCGCGGGTATCTCATTCTTACATTCCAAGTACTCAATAATGTTTATAGCGTGCCTTACGTTATCTCTAAGTTGCCTATTTGGAAGAAATCCTGCCTGATCTTTATGTATTAAATTTACTAGACATTTCTTAAGTCTGCTTGCCAACACCTCTGCGAAGATTTTATAATCATTATTTAATAGTGATATCGGTCTATACTTCTTAATATTCAGTTTGTCCATATCTGGTTTAGGGATCATCGTTATATAAGCCTCTTTCCAGGACTCTGGAATCTTTCCTCCTTTCAATATCTTATTCATGGTGTCACATAGCACTGGTGTTAATTGGTGTTCTAATACTTTATAGTATTTGGCTGATAATCCGTCCGGTCCTGGGGCTTTTCCTGGTTTCATCTTCTTTATTGCCTCCTGGATCTCTTCTATTTTTATGGGATTATTTAATTGGTATCTTTCTTCATCTGTTATGGTCTTCCCACTATAGTCTTCTAAATATTTTTCTATTTGGGCTATTCCTTTCTCTTCTTTTTTATACAGCTTCTCATAGAATTTGAGGAAATTCTCTTTTATTTCTTTTGGATCTTCAATCAAGTGCTCTTCTACTTTTATCTTATTTATTACACTTTGTTCTTGCCTTCTTCTCAATTGCCATGCTAATAATTTGCCCGTTTTGTTTGCTGATTCGAAATATTTTTGTTTCATTACTTTGATTTTCCATTCTATTTCTTGACTTGTTAACATTGAATATTGAGATTGTAACATTTTTGTTGTTTGCCTGTTTTGATCATCGTTGGGGTTTGTTATTAATTTTTTCTCACACTCTCTTATCTGATTGAGAATTTCCTCCTTCTTTTGTTCTCTTACTTTCCTCCTGTAGCTGTTTTGCTGTATAAAAAACCCTCTTAAAACCGCTTTACTAGCATCCCAGACTATGTCCAGACTTGTCGCAGTATTGAGATTCAGGGTAAAGTATTCTTTTAAGGTGGTTTTGGCTTTTTCCACAACCTCCTCGTTTTCTAATAGGTATTCATTTATTCTCCATCTGAAACCGCCCTGTGATTTACCTTTTATTTCCAATATAACCGAGTTATGGTCCGAGAGAGTTCTCGGTTGAATTTCGCAATTTGTAGTTCTTAATGCAAGCTCTCTAGAGACCCAGATTTGATCAATTCTACTCCAACTCTTATGCGGTTCTGAGAAGAAGGTGAATTGCTTCTCTATTGCATGTTTGTGTCTCCAAATGTCTATTAAATCTAAGTTTTCTTCCAAGTTCTTAAAGGATTTTGGCAGCTTCCCTTGTTTATTTTTCCCCTTTCCTAATTGTTTATCTAATTCTGGTTCCGGCACTCCATTAAAGTCTCCCATTAGGATCGTCTTATTAGATTCCAACTCCAATAGCATTTGTTCCAGTTTCTTAAAGAATTCTGGCTTGTTCGAATTTGGGGCGTATATGTTTATCACATTAAGCTTTTCACCTTGGAAGTTAATTTGTACTCCCAAGATCCTTCCTTCATTATCTCTACAGATCACTTTGGGGTCCCATTTTTCTTTCACATATATCGCCACCCCTCTTTTCTTTTCCGTTGTGCAATTTATAAACCCAACTCCCAACTTTTTATGTACCAGGATATGTTTATGTTTTTTACACACGTGTGTCTCCTGTAAACAGATTACGTCTAATTTCTTTCTTTTCAACACATTTACAATTTTATTCCTTTTGGTTTTTTCATTCAGACCATTCACATTCCACGACAGAAATTTTAAGTTCATTATAATGACTACTTTTCGGTCTACAAATAATTAGTGTTTTAAATTCGAGTGGTTTTGTTTTCTCTGTTCTCCTCCTCTTCTTCTTCTACCTCTTCTGCTACTACCTCTTCTTCTTCTTCTTCTTCGTCTGCTTCCTCTCCTCTACCTCTCTCTTCTTGGTCCTTTCCTCTTTCTTTTTTCCTTCTTCTCTCCTCTGTATCCTCGTTTATTCCTTCATATCTCTCTTCTATTCTTCCTAGCTCTTTCTCATATCTACGCAGAAATTTCTTCACTTCTTGCATCTCGGCGATCCTGAATCTTTTGTCTTTGTAAAAAAAGGAGATTCCTTCAGGGAACTCCCATCTATATTGTATATTGTTCTTTTTTAGGACATTTGCCAATTGTTTATAACCTTCCCTTTTGCGCAGGAGTCTGGTTGGTATCTCTTTAAAGATGATGATTGGTCTGCCGTCAATGACTAATTTTTTTTGATAGCTTCTTTTTAATATCAAATTTTTCATCTCTATCGAGTTAAAGATAACCAAGCAGTCTCCTGCAATTTTCCTTAATTTCACTTGTTTTGTCTTTATTTTAATTCTGAAAGCGTTTTCCATCGTATATGCAACCTCTTCTTCTTTCAGTTCTAACCATTTCGCTAGCTCTTTGATCATTTTTTCCTTAATATTTTCATTTATCTCTTCACCTACTCCCCATGGCTGAAAATGGTTGCTGACCCCTGCCCTAGATTCCAGTATTATGACACACAGAGAAAAATGTGTCTCTGTCCGTTTTCTCCACACCATAACATCATGTTATCCCTTATTGCTGAACTCCTTACCCCCCTTTTCTTCTAAACTAAACAGCTCCCAAACGCTTAACCTTTCCTCATAGGGGAACGTGTTTATGTATTGTTTGTTCCATTTGTTAGTTCTCTTTTTACAAGAAGTAACACAAAGTGACTTGTAACATCACGTTGGTTCATATATCAAACTAATCCATTGTTTCCCATGATATGAGTCAGCAGCAGACTCTCACACTTGCTGCTCTTCTCGTGCATGCTTCCTTCCTTCCTTCCTTCCTGTTTAGCTCAAACCATAGTTTATGATGCATTGGAACCAGCAGCTATGGTTTGTTCTAGTTCTGAAATCAGAAGGGAGAAAGAGAAATCCTGTTCAAACCATAGTTTCCAATTTAAGAAGTAAGTGAAATCAGAAGAGAGAAAGAGAGGGAAAGAGAGAGAGAGAGAGAGAGAGAGGAATCCTGTTCAAACCATAGTTTCCAATTTAAGAAGTACTGGTAAGTGAATTTAAAAAAAATGAAGTCCACAAGGGGAGCGTGGGTGTCAGAGCTGGCTCAAAACATTTTGCTGTCTGAGGCAAAGGCACCCACCGCCACCCATTCCATGTATGGAAGTTGACCAGGGTGGCAGTAGAATCAGATTCCAACACTGGTGATAGGGTGTTGTCCTTCACCACACCTGATGGCAAAGTGCAAGCTTAAGGGGTGAGGAGCACATTGTAGTGCACATACAGCTCTGTCCTCCAATACTGTGCCACTGCCCCTTATCCTTCTTAGCACCTGCCACTTCTTAATACTTGGTCTGCTTCTTTAGGATGTGTGAGTCTGAGATTCACTCATTGATAGTTAGGCATTGCAAAATGAGCTACGGTTACAGAAGGTAAAGTAAGTGATGCATGATTTTCCAAGGAAAATAACTATTGGCTTGCAGAACAGGGCTGGGGCGGGGCTTTGCTTTAATTCGCCTGTAAAAGAATTGACACAAGTGAAAATTTCTTAACACACGATCTCATGGCATACCTGCATGATGAAATGAACTGAAATTACATTTTTTAAAAAATCAGGATGGCGATGGTGGCAACCACATGTTTAGGTTGGTAATTCCCATTAGAGATTTTAAAAAGAAAGAAAGCTTATGTAGTGTCAGGGACTGGGAAAATGAGAGAGGGAGACGGGTGGGGACCAACACCCCCAGAGCTTTTCAGAGAGTTTAGACCTTGAATGGTGGTTTCAGGCAGGTCATACCAAAGGAGAAGGAGAAGAAGAAGAAGAAGAAGAAGAAGAAGAAGAAGAAGAAGAAGAAGAAGAGGAGGAGGAGGAGGAGGAGGAGGAGGAGGAGGAGGAGAGTTGGGAAATAATGAGCGATTAAGGACAGGAGTAAAATATCATTGACCCAAGGCAGGAGTCAGATGTGTTGGAATCTGTGCAGCAGCCAAGTGACTCGCTGTCTCTGGAGAGTTTGCCACAACCCCCACCCTCTCCGAGATGCAGGCGGCTCGATGCAAATCGCTGAGCAAGGAGCCCAGGGGGAATCTGCCCTTCGCACTTGCCTTAGGCAGGTCTGATTGGTGGGAAGTAAAGGTGAGGGGGTGGAGCTTTACTCTGGGCAGCGCCAGACTGAACGTAAGCTGCGTTTGCCTGCATTTTGTGAGTCCTTATTGAAATAAAAGAACTAGAAAGCCCCCTTCCTTGCGTCCTTAATTTCCTAGCCAGGAGCCATCAGCAGCACCTTGACATGCAGGCTCTGATGTATCGATTTAAACTGTTTGGTGACCCCCATGTCAGATGATGAGGCAACTTTATTCATAAAATGGCAGGCTGGGGTAGCGTTTCCTGCTCTTCTGGCAGTGGAATTTGGCAAGGCAGTGGGGACGTTAGCACTGTGCAAACACACTGGCGGGAACCCAATATTGGCTCAGCTTGTGTACTTGATTTTCCCTTGCCCCTCCCATTCTCCCACCCAGTAACCAGCAGCACCCCACCTGTGAGGAGGCCAGGTATGTGCTACCTGTTCCCACCCTGCCATCTGCTACTTACTCATAGCTGTCAACCGTCCCTTATTTAGCGGGAAACTCCCTTATCCCAGCGCCGTGTCCCGCTGCTGTCCCTTATTGATGATGTCTCTTAAATTTCCCGGGTTTCATGCTCGCCCGGCTCGGGAGGGAAACAGTGGCTCGGGGTCCTCTGCCTCGAGAGAGCGCGCACACGAACTGCCGTTTCTCCGTCTCTCCCTTTCCCCCCTCAGGGGCACGTCGTGAGGAGACGGGTGGCGGTGGGCGGGCAGGCAGCCCCTCTCTTGCGAGACTTCGGCCGTGCTGCCAGGGGAAGCCAGAGGCGGCAGCAGCAGCGGAGGTGGCCTGAGGGAGGAGGAAGAGGAGGGGATGGGGAGGGATGCAGAAGGGGGCGCTTCAGCGGCTACCGTGGCACCACAACCGCCTCATGGCGGGCTCGCAGGCAGCATGGGCGAGAGTCTCTCTCCCTCCCTCCCTCTCAGGCAGGGAAGGGCCAATGGAACTCCTCGCACCAGGATGACGGCAGCCCCGACGTGCTGCTTAGCATACCCTCCAACCAGTGCAGCATCTTAATGTAGTGATTTCCCCCTCTGCATCCCTTTCATAACTCTATTTTTATAAATCATTTGTCCATTCATAGTTCAAATTTTTACTACAAGTTTTCTGTCAATCCTACCAATGTATGTAACTCTTTACAATAGCTTTTCAAATAAATTATAACTTTCCCCATTCTTTATTAAAGAGGTCCTCTTCCTGGTTTCTAATTCTGCCTGTAAGCTTTGCCATCTCAACGTTGTTTTGTCTGCCACTCTTCTTTGGTCGGAGTTGTAGACCCTAAGGATCATCTAGTCCAACTCCCTGCAAAACACAGTCAGTCGCAGCAAAAGCAGCATGGCTCCATCAGTGATGGATATATGTATAAGTTAAGCAAAATCCCTTATTTTGGCTGCTGATCCCTTATTTTCGAGGCTGCTGGTCCCTTATTTTCAAATCTGTAAGTTGACAGCTATGTACTTACTACATCCCTAGATGTTTTTCGGCAACACCCCTACATAGCTGTACAATTTCCACCACTTGCGGTAGTGTATAATGGAATTGCAGAATTCAGAAATGTTCTCTGCCTAAAGACAGACAGGACTGCATATCTTTCTGGACAGAATCATAAACAGATATTCATCTCGAAGGAAGACCTTGAGTGTTTATGTTTACAGTGAAATGCTGAAGCGCACATCTTAATACTCCACGGTTCCCTTTCATCCCAATGTCATTCCCTTCGAAAATAAAATAAAAGCTCTTACTGCAAACACCTGCAGGTGGGTACTGAAAAAAAGTTAGCACCAAAGGCTTTCTCACAGCTATTTCTTGAAATATACACCACCACTTGAAGACAGAACCTATGTGTATGGATCAGTTACTTAAGGACTCTTTATCATCCCTCTTTTTTAATAAAACAATGATAAATCGATCCCTGAAATTCTGGGATTCTCTTGTAATATCTGATCAGGGTAGTTATGCCAGGGAACAAAACCTTCTCTTCAAAACCAGCAGACACCATATGTTTCCTTCTGGCCTTGCCTCAATACATGCCAATTTCTCTGCAAACTGAACACATACTGGTGTAGATCAGAGTGGTTATCAAATTTGCTCCCTGAATATTCAGAATCTCTGAATATTCAGATGATTGCCCAGCATTCGTAGAGCATAATTCAAATGACCTGCCAACCACATTATCCTATTCTTGACAATTGTTAGTGGTTCTGACAATGGCAGCAATTTTTCTGACATTTTACAAAGTAACATAAGAAAGTGGAATATTCAATGATCGCTGAGTTCCAGATTTAACTGTGACTTTTGGTCTCAAAAATTAATGTTCATTGATATTTGTCAGTGTCTGATAGCTGACTTGCAATGCCATTTTATAGGTAGGAGTAGCTGATAACTGATATGCAATAGAATTTAGCTCTAATATCATTTTTATACCGTTGTCAGGCATTTTGTAGCTGGAAGGGTATGAAAATTCATATATGATATCTATTGAAGTGAAAACAAGCAAGCAATGCAAATTAAAGTAGTCCAATTTTGAGATTCAATTCAATATTTGAATGTCAGGTTTTAAGAGTGCTATGTCTGAAATCCAGCACTTGGGACAAATTTAGAATATTTGCAGATCCTCATTTCAGCTGCAGTTAGGAATACTGTTTCTTTAAGGCTAGACAGACAATAGTTTCGAAAGTACAGAAGGTCAGAAGCAGACAGGACAGCTTACCTGACCTCCTTGTAGTGAAGTCACTGCTGCATACTGCTAGCAAAGTCACTTAAATAATGCAGATGTAGTCCAGAGAGAAAAGTTCTGATAACACTTTACTGAACAAAACTGAACAAAAAGCAGTGTACAATTTGAGACGGAAGGAACAGAGAGCTTTTGTCTTTCTTAGTTCGGGGCAGGGAGCCATGCAACCAAACATACAAAGGAAAACTCCCTGAGAACTGTGCAGCCAATCAGGCCACGTGCTACTTCGGTGGTCACTAAGCAACAGTTCCATCCCCTCCACTGGTTAGCTGACTCATTAACAGCAGAATTAACCCTTAAGTTATAAATTGAATGATCCCTGCTGTTGTGACATTTCCTGAATGTTGGAGTGCGAAGGGCAAGGCAAATGCATCGGCTGGAATGCCAGATTGGCTCCAATTTGTGGAGCCCAAACCTCCCTGCTGCTTTGCCCCTCTTTCCTACCTCATAAGCACAGTGACCCATATGCTGGGAGGTCAGGTAAGCCTTGATGCTCATTATCCGCTACTGTTGAATGTGCTAACATTTTCAGGGGAGGCAGACAATAGTTTGTTTCTCTTTTCTTTTGTTCTCCTTTTTCTCTTGGGCCAAAAAGGTTTCTGTAGCATTTGCAAAATGTATGAACAGAGAGAAACTTGAGATGATCTAGGGTTGCCATATTTCAAAAAGTAAAATTCCTGACACCCGTTGTTGAGGTATTTTGTTTTTTTAGGAAGACCCAAAAATTGTTGAACTTTTTTTTTTTAACCCACCAAAATTGTTAAACTTTTTCTGAGGTCAAAGCCAAACTGGCCTTTTTTAAGGGGGAACCGAACCTGTAAATAGTGATTTTAAGCTTTTTGAGCTTTTTCCATCGAATTGCCATATATCCGGGTTTTCTCTGACATTTTGCTGCTTTGGCAAAATTCCTCCCTGACGCCATTTTTACACCCAGAAACCAGGACATGTCAGGAATTTCCCTGACGTATGGCAACCCTAGATGATGATGAAGGGTGCCACTTGGAAGTATGGTTTATTTAACACCACCTTTCCGAGACCCAAATGCTAAAAAGTTAGCCTGACAGCTATCGCTGAAAAAATAGTGCTGCAAGGGAAGGATTTATGTTGCGGGTTGATTTTTCCGATCCTCTCCCTATTAAAAGCCCAGAGTTTACGAGCAGCGAATGGCATATGGTTTGGAGCAGCCCCAAAGAAGAGCGAACCAGATTTGCAATTTACCAAAATGTTTCAAATCGATATTCTAAAGAAGAAGGCAGTTTGTGCCAGAAATGGCGAGATGCAGTTTTGGAATCCTTTTTAAAGAAGTATAAAAATAACCTTAAATGAAAGGAAGCCGTTATTGTATGTGGGTGTTGTAGGGGGGGAACAGAGGCTATGACATAGCATCTGAAGTCAATAGTCTAGTTGTTATTATTTATACATGAGTAAAGATTACAAATGCAGGCAGTGGCTCAGATCTCTCACCCCCTGGATCTGCGAAACCTGTCACTCAGTCTCCTGCGGTGGTGTCTTCCTGTCTCCCAGTCATTGGACCACCTGCTGCCGTGACTCTCATCTATTGCATAGCCCGAAGGCCTCGGTGATAACAGCATTGATTCCAATGTACATCTAATTACTTCTCATAATCTATTCATTTCACAATAGTGTAGTGAAACATCTGTCACATCATAAACCCTTTAGTACCCTTATCAAACCATCAAAACATACTCGCCTGCCAATTGGCAGCTCCTAAACTCTCCCCCTTATTAATACGATGCAAACACTGCCTGTGTTTTTTTTGGGTTGCCTTGCACGAATTTCCCCAATGGCTGACACAAACATAGAAGTGGGCAATTGCAACGTGCCCGCCCTGCTTCTTCGGAATGCCTTTATGAATATCCTACGGATATAACCTAAAAATGACTTTGTTTCGTCAGAGATGAAGGTCCTAAATAGGGTCCTTAACATTTATGGCTTTGGAATGGATTCCTCTTTTCCTTGGCTGGGTGTGATGGATTCATTTACTAAAATAAGCATCTCGGATATTATTGCATTTTAGTGGTATATTGCAGAGAAAAGCCTTTTACCTTTATGGGTTTTAACTTTACCTGTGGGTAGCTAATGCCACACTATCTCACCGACTTGGAGTGAGAAATCAAAAGCAATGAGACCCATTAGCACATGTTTTTATTATAAAACTATAGAGGTTCAATCTATCCCAATAGGACTGTGAAAAGAGAGGTGCATCTAATAAAAATAGGCTGATTAGTGCACTAGGATAAAAAAAAAAGAGGTGGGGGGAGGAAGAGCAGCATGGAAAATAAATGTGGTGAAGCTGGGGGTTGCTTTACGACCACTTCCAAATTATTAGGAACAATAAATCTTCCACCCTAGAAATGAATTGTGTATTCAGACAGGCTTTCTTTCTCTTGTGAAATGCAGTTGCAAGTGGGCTTACCAATACAAAGCCTGCAAAAACTGAAACACACCCAATATTGGGGTTTTTTTTTTGGGGGGGGGGTAATCTCTTTGGCAAGCATCACAGTTTAAGTTAGCATTGCTCTGTTAACAGCTGGCCTCCCCAATGCCAAAAGTTAAATGGGCCGAATCCAATGGTGCTTTATAAATAATTTTTGTTCTTGAAAAACAAAAGCGCTTTGAGCTGTAAAAACTTCCAAAGGGGCACAACATAAAAAAATAAGCACTCATGTTATAATGAAGCCAAAACTTATTAGTAACACACACACACACACCATCAAGACAATATTATTTTTAAGATGGACACACAAATAAAAAATGTCCCCTATGCCAGAGGTGGGAAACTTTGGGCTTCTCTATCTATCCTTCAGACTCTCCCCAGGACCTATCAGCAGAGGTGTAGTGGGGAGGCAGGGGGAGGGAAGGGGAGGGTGTTGTCACTGTTAGGATATTTCCGTTCCACCTTAAAAGGGAGCAGGCTTTGTGAGTCACAGAGTCCGCGTATTTCCTGTTCACAAGATGTTTCTGTTGTGTCTCTGCTTTCGTTTCTCTCTCTGTGCCTGAACACACAAGCAGGCAGTCATGTTTTTTCCTTTGTTCTGACCTACGCTGAATAAACTTCTAAATAATGCTCTCCTGCGTGCATCTTTCGCTGTGCGAATTCTGCTGATAGAGCGTGCATCAGCTCTGGAATGTGGCAAGCTATTTTCTGGAGCTCGTGTCGCTAATTGCTGATACTGTATCTATGGGAGATCGATGGATCGTCCGGAGGTGATGTGGGGGCCATGATGGGCTTTATCTCCCTAGCAGTATCCCAACACCACCCACCAAGGAGGGAGGGAGGCAAGAAAGCACCCGAGGAAGGAAGGGCACCCCTGGCGTGCACCTCCACCTCAGCTGCCCAGTCCACGTGGGGGCCACAACACTTGCCCTGCCCCAGGCATTGGCAACCCATGCTACGCCACTGCCCTCCAATCACCCTTCCTCCCTGTTCCCCGATGGCACTCATCACTGGTCTTGCTTGACCCCTTCCGTAAGTCATTTTCCCTGCTAGGAATGTGCCCTTGGGCTCTGATCATGACTCTTGCTTGTCTGGATAGGGGATAGAGTGAAGTACATGAGCATGAGCATGGGTAGAAACCGGCCTGCTGTACAAAAGTAAAATTTAGGTGAATTGCTCTACTTACTTCTGCCTCTGGCCCTGCACACCTCTGGCATGTGGCTACCAGGTTGCCCAGAAGCTCATGCGACCCATGTGTTTGCCACCCTCCACATATGAACCCAGCACATCAGGGGAAAGACTAATGTAAAAACCCCATGATATCGTGGTTTTAGGGGGCATATTTATGGAGGACAATGACCATGCATTAAAGTGACTACCTGAAGTACTGAAATGGAACAACCTAGCAACATGTTTAAGGATTTTGCTTGCATTTTTATTTGTTAAATAAATGAATAAGCAAGCTGGCTAAAAATAGATTTCAGCCAGGGGCAGATTTTGGCAGTCTTTTAGAATATGACACACACATACTCCCGCCAATGGATCTTCTCAATTTTGTGGCCCCTTGACTCAGCCCTAAATCTGGCACTGCTTCAGCTCCTGAGTCTAATGTTTTAGCTTCAAGCTTCATATTTTCACTGGCACGACTCTGGGTCCTATTGGAATCGTTGTGCAGCCTGAGGGTATAGCCTGGACTCCACAGGATACAAGGGGTTAATTCCCTTTGACTTAGCTGGATCAAGATTGCTCTTTGAAAATAGCAAGTAGGATAAGCTAAGCTGGAGAAAGCTATCAATGGTGACTAGTCATGATGGCTGAATATTACCTCCAGTATTGGAGGTGATATGCATTTGAAGGAAAGGTGCTTATAATTTTATTTCATTGATTTCATTGATTCAGCCAGTGTGGTGTAGTGGTAAAGAGCGGTGGATTTGTAATCTGGTGAACCGGGTTTGATTCCCTGCTCCTGCTTGGCAGGGGGTTGGACTCGATGGCCCTTGTGGTCTCTTCCAACTCTATGATTCTATGATTCCTCCACATGCAGCTGCTGGGTGACCTTGGGCTAGTCATGCTTCTTCTGAAGTCTCTCAGCCTCACTCACTTCACAGAGTGTTTGTTGTGGTGGAGGAAGGGAAAGGAGATTGTTAGCCGCTTTGAGACTCCTTAAGGGGAGTGAAGGGTGGAATATCAAATCCAAACTCCTCCTCCTCTTCTTCTTCTTCTTCTTCTTCGGCGGCAATCACATGTAGCTGAGTAAAAATGTCTTCCATGAACACAGTCTTAACAGTGAGCCTGTAAGTGACTGTGGAGGCCAATTCTGGATCCACACGTCCTTCCACAGTGGAGACATAGGTTTCTGGGCAGGAGTTGATCAAGGCGAAGGTTTGCACATTCTGTCCTTCAAGCATCTTCAAAGTCCATGACACCTTTGGTAGGGGCTATTCTGCAATTGGGAGAGTGCTGTGGGCAGAGCACTGTTGTGCTCACATCCTTCTTGTGAGCTGTCCACAAGCGTCTGGTTGTGCAAGAACAGGACATTGAACTGAATGGGCTCTTGCTGATCCAGCAAAACTTGTGTTCTTAAACTCATACAGTCCCATTCACTGGAACAGCTTAACAAGAAAACAGACGTGACAAATGCGAAAGTGGATGCTGCAACTATTAAAATTGACTTAAATACAGAAAGTATAAATAATCTGGGACAAAAGGTGAATACCAACACAGAAACCATCCAGAAATTGATACAGGAATCTACTTTGATACGGCAGACTGTGGAGGAAGCTAGGGAGAAAGCCGTTGCTGATGAATGTAAAGTAACACAACTGGAGAGAGAGAGAGTTGCAGCCCTACAGAGGCAACTTGATCATAAGTTGACGCTTGCTATGATTGAACTTAAAGAAAAACAGACAAATCTGAGGATCAGAGCCCTACCTCAATTGGAGAAGGAAAGTTTGATAGACTTTCTCACACAGGAATTTGCTGACTTTTGGGACTTGGACTTGGGTCAAGAAGAGTTTAGAATTGTGAGGGCCTTCAGACTTGGAAGAGGGGAAAAAAAGAGAAGAATAGAATAAGAGACTGCTTGATCACCCTTCGAACTAAAGAAGAGAGAGATAGAATCTTGGGTTGGCACTACCAGAAGAATCTAGAAGTACAACAGTCAAGAGTGGAAATTTTTAAAGACGTCCCAAAATATCTATTGGATCTTAGGTCTAACTACGGAGATATAGTTGCCCTGCTGAGAAGGAATAAAATCATCTTTAGGTGGGAGTTTCCCCAAGGTCTATCCTTCAGTTTCAAAGGAAGGAAAATAAAAATAAGAGCAGTAGAAGACAAAATAAAGTTTTTGTATAAATACGAAGAAGATCTGCAGAAGGGACTTGGAAAAGAGCCAAGAGCATTGGATAGAAGATCATCAGATAGAGGACTAGAGCAAAGAGCATCGGATAGAAGATCACCAAATAGGGGAATATTGGATATATCAGCATTATCCTTTGGATTGGATCTCCCAGTGAACGTGTCACCACCACCACCAACAGAAGAAGAGCAAGCATTGGGTGCAGTTGGAGGAATATCAGCATAATTACACGATGGCGTTGCAGGTTTTGAGCTGGAATGTGAATGGATTAAATTCTCCAGAAAAAAGGCAGAGAGTTTTTCATTTATTGAAAAAAGAACATTTGGACTTGATTTGTTTACAAGAAACACATGTGATAAGGCTACACAGGAAGATATTGAGTAATAAAAGACTGGGCCAAGAATTTATCTCATCAGATAAAGTTAAAAAAAGAGGAGTGATCCTTTATGCAAAGGAGAGCCTATCACCGAAATTCATATTCAAAGATGACCAAGGAAGATTTGTTGTAATTGAAATTCAATCACAAGGGGAGAAATTCCTGATTGTAGGTATTTATGCACCAAATGAAGGAAAATCGGAGTTCTTTAAGAAGCTACATGAGACTCTGATGGATTACATGGACTATAATATGATTTTGATGGGAGATATGAATGGAGTGGTGTCTACAAATATGGACAAGGCACAGAGACAGGTAGTCACCAAAGATGGTAGACTACCAAAAACTTTTTTTGACATGACTGAAAATATGGACTTAGTTGATATTTGGAGAATGAAGAACCCTCTGGGAAGAGAGGGAACTTTCTTCTCTGAGGCTAAAATGACATGGACAAGAATTGATCAAATTTGGGTAACCAGGGGATTGGTTCTGAAGATCAGCAAAGTGGAGGTTTGCCCCAAAACTTGTTCTGACCATAATGCTGTGAAGATGGAAATGAAATTGACGCCAACTGGTTCCTTTAGATGGAGGATGAACGATACTTTGTTCAGGAATGAAGAGGTGACCAAGAAGGCCCAAAAAACTCTAAGAGACTATTTCGAGATAAATATGAATACTACAGTGGAAAAAAGAGTAATTTGGGACGTAAGTAAAGCGGTTATGAGAGGATTTCTAATACAACAGAATGCAATTAAGAAGAGAACTCAGAATGAAAAAAAGGATAAAATCCTGGGGAAAATAAAGGAAGGAGAGAAGAAACTGAGAGTAAAACCAAATTCACAGGAGATCATGAAAGAGATAAAGTTATACCAAGTACAATATATGAAGCTGATGAATCAGGAAATAGAATGGAAGATTAAACAGATGAGGCAAAAGTCATTTGAATCGGCAAATAAGTGTGGAAAACTGTTGGCCTGGCAAATGAAAAAAAGACAAAAACTCAATACTATTACGAATTTGGAAGTGGAAGGAAAGAATATACAGAACCCAGTGGAGATCAGGAAATGTTTTCAGAGGTATTTCAAACAACTTTATACACAGGAGAAGCAGAAAGAAATGGACATTGATCGATTTTTGAAAATAAATGGACTACACAAAATCTCTCAGGAAAAATAGCTAATGTTGAATTACAAAATAACGGATCAGGAGGTGGAAGGGGCCATCCAGAACATGCAATTAGGTAAATCTCCAGGACCAGATGGTTTGACTTCAAGATATTACAGATCTTTGAAAGAATGGTTAATACAACCATTGAAGGAAGTCTGTAATGAAATATTGGAAGGGAGAAAGGCACCAGAGTCGTGGAAGGAAGCTTACATTACACTTATACCAAAAACAGAGACTAAAAAGACACAGCTCAAGAATTACTGCCCCATATCGCTGCTTAATGTGGATTACAAAATTTTTGCAGATATTTTGGCTAAAAGATTAAAAAAGGTGTTAGTAGAAGAAATTCATAAAGACCAAGCGGGCTTTCTCCCGGGCAGACATTTGTCTGACAACATGAGGAATATAATTAACATTCTAGAAAAACTACAAGTGATTATCAATACTAAGGCAGTTTTGATATTTGTGGATGCAGAGAAAGCCTTTGACAACATCTCTTGGAGTTTTATGAAGAAGAATCTACAGGGGATGGGGGTAGTTCAAGGTTTTGAAAATGGTATAGGTGCAATTTACTCAGAACAAAAGGCAAAATTAATTGTGAACAATGTAGTGACAGAAGAGTTTAAGATTGAGAAAGGGACACGACAAGGTTGCCCAATTTCTCCATTGCTCTTTATATCGGTCCTTGAGGTTTTGTTAAACATGATTAGAAAGGACCAAGAGGTTAAAGGTATACAAGTGGGAGCTAAACAGTACAAATTGAAAGCATTTACTGATGACTTAGTATTGACTTTACAGGAGCCAGAATCTAGTACTAAAAGGGTATTGGAACTGATTCAAGAATTTGGACAGGTAGCAGGTTTTAAGTTGAACAAGATGAAAACTAAGGTTTTAGAGAAAAATTTAACTGTGAATGAGAGAGAGAAGTTTCAGGAGTAGACAGGATTAACATTGGTTAAGAAAGTGAAATATTTAGGGGTTAATATGACTGCCAAAAATGTGAATTTATTTAAGGATAATTATGAGAAATGTTGGACTGAAGTGAAAAAGGATTTAGAAAT
This sequence comes from Podarcis cretensis, assembly GCF_951804945.1. Lineage (NCBI taxonomy): Eukaryota > Metazoa > Chordata > Lepidosauria > Squamata > Lacertidae > Podarcis > Podarcis cretensis. The sequence goes on from NC_137173.1 coordinate 86,936,849, forward strand.
ATGGACAAATTTGAAGTTATCATTGTTAGGCCGAATTGCTGTGATAAAAATGAATGTGTTGCTAAGGATGTTGTTTTTGTTTCAAACATTGCAAATTTTGGATAAGATGGATTGTTTCAAGAAGTCGCAGAAAGATATTTCCAGATTTGTTTGGCAGGGCAAGAAGCCTCGAATAAAATTTAAGATATTAACTGATGCCAAAGAAAGAGGGGGATTTGCCCTGCCAGACCTTAAACTGTACTATGAATCAGCTGCTTTTTGCTGGCTGAGAGCATGGCTGCTTCTTGAAAACACTGACGTGTTGGATCTAGAAGGCTTTAATAATGCATTTGGCTGGCATGCATATTTGTGGTACGATAAGCTAAAAGCACATAAAGCGTTTAAAAATCACATTGTTAGAAAAGCATTGTTTAATGTTTGGATAAGATATAAGGATTTGTTAGAAAAGAAAACCCCAAGATGGTTGTCACCAATGGAAGCGAAGGCACAGAAAAAACTCAATATGGAGGCCAAATGGCTGAAATATTGGGAAATTTTGGAACAAGATGGAGACAGAATAAAATTGCAGAGTTTTGAAAAATTAAAAAATAAAGTGCGAGATTGGCTCCATTATTACCAAATAATGGAGGCATACAATTTGGACAAAAAAGTTGGTTTCCAGGTGGAAAAATCAAAATTGGAAACAGAATTGTTAGATTCAAAAATCAAGAATTTGTCAAGAATGTATAACTTGCTGTTGAAATGGAACACTCAGGATGAAATGGTGAAATCAGCTACGATTAAATGGGCACAAGATGTTGGACACAATGATGGCTGACTGGGAACAGTTATGGACCACAGGTATGAAATTTATGGCATGTAATGCCCTAAGAGAAAATTTAATGAAAATGATTTATAGGTGGTACATGACACCAGTCAAGCTTGCAAAAATTTACTATTTGCCCAGCAATAAATGTTGGAAATGTAACAAGACTGAAGGTACATTCTTTCACCTTTGGTGGACATGCCCAAGGATTAAGACATTCTGGGAGATGATTTACAACGAAATGAAAAAGGTATGCAAATATACCTTCCTGAAGAAACCAGAGGCCTTTCTTCTGGGCATGGTCGGCCAATTGGTGCCAAAGAAGGATAGAACTTTTTTTATGTATGCCACAACAGCAGCAAGAATACTCATTCCGAAGTATTGGAAGACACAAGATTTACCCACCCGGGAAGAATGGCAGATGAAGTTGATAGCCTATATGGAACTGGCGGAAATGACTGGCAGAATCCGAGACCAGGGAGAAGAGTTGGTGGAAGAAGACTGGAAAAAGTTTAAAGACTATTTACAGAAATACTGTAAAATTAATGAATGTTAGAATGAAATTATATGGCTTCAGTAGAAATGTTATAAGGAATCAAATATAAACAGATTAATAGAGTATTAAAGGAAAAAATAAGGTTAGAATGTGTTAAGATAATTATAGGATAGAAAACAGAGGAAGATGGAAAGGAATTGCTGAAACAATTAACAGAAGTGGAATACAAAAAGGGAGGTGTGAGGAGGTCATTGAAATAAGTGAATGAAAGACAAGATATTGAAATTGTGTAATGTGTTTGTGTTATGTAGTGTTTTTGTATTGTATTCTTTTGTTCATTTTTTTCTTTTTTTTATCTATGTTTGTAGTGTTTAAATTGTTGGGAAACTAATAAATATTATTTTCAAAAAAACCAAAAAAACCCCCTCATACAGTCCTTGTCCCTTTCAGACTGTATGAATTAGTTGGTACAGTAAAGGAAAACCAGTTAGAGAATCTGTAAGCGTTCATGGGTTTATATAACAATGACAACACCGCTTCCTCCCCATGGATGAACTGTATTTACATATGGATGAAAATGTTAATCATTTCCCCTGAGAGGAACAAGAAGGGAGCTTCACTCGACAGAAATCAACATGAAAGCCCTGCCATTGTCCTGCTATACAATCAGCAGAATCAAGTGGCAACCACTCAAATTTCAACCAAGCGTTCATTTTTCTAAATGCAGGGAGGCCAAATTTTAGACAGTTGCCTCTTCTGTATGTATAAACTGGCCTGGAAATGTTGCATTTTTTCTACTTGGGGACATCCTGGGGGAATGCTAAATAGGGTGTTTGGGGGATAACATTCTATAAATGTCCAAAAGTGCTGCCACCATTCTGCATGTGGTTCCATTCATTATTTCACTGGATAAAATGATTTTCACTGAGGTCCTCTGTTGGGACTGTACCATTTCAGACTGCTGGTGGCACAGGCTTACACAACTGAATGCCCCATACAAAATAAACATTCCTGGCACTTGTAAAATTATCATTATCAGGGCAAGCGTGCCAACTCCTAGGGGCAGAAGTGCCTACAGCCCCCTCAATATCAGCTGGCAGGGGTCAGCCCCCCTCAGTGTTGAGGGGGTGGAGGAGGCTGAGCTTCCCTGGCTCTTGAGCATGAGAGAGGAAGGCATGCCACCCCAGACTCCATGCTCAGACTCCTCCCGATGATGTGATGTCGCACACACATGACATCACATACATGCAACACATGCCGGGGACCCCCAATTTTAGGCACCTCTGTATCAGGGAGAAGTCTAAACATGAATATTTTTGAGGACATCTAGATTTCTATACCCCGGGAGGGGTGTTCAGTCATGTCAGCCTTCACTTGGAATCTGAAGTGCTAAAACCCATCACCTCATCGAGAACTAGGTCTGTGGCCCTATCTACATCCTGCAGCTAAGGCGCTATTATAAAGTCACAGCTTCCAATGCAAAAAACCTGGTAACTCTAGTTTGTTAAAGGTGCTGAAAATTGTTGGAGACTTCTATTTCCCGTGCAGAGCTACAATTTCCAGAGTTCTCTAGGAACAGGGATTTATGCTCAAACCACTCTGAGAGCTAAGACTCTGTCTCCTAACAGCTTTCAGCATCCTTAACAAACTACAGTCCCCAGGCTGCTTTGCAGGAAGCCATGATATAAAAGTGCCTTAAATGTAAGGGGCAGATGTCACCTATGTTGAACACCTTTGGGTTCTTTTCTGTTGTCTTAATTTCTGCATTAAAGCCCCCTGTCAGCTGGGTGAAACAGATGTGTCTTGTGCAACAGTGAGGCCCCAGCCCAGCTGTTTACATTGGAGAAAGAGGCTGACTGCACATCTGGCTCACATGCCTGCTTTTATAGGAAATTGATGACCACAAACCAGAGGTGGAAATACACCAGTATGAGATGAGCAACTCACAAAAAAAGCTGCTTTTTTCCCTTTCTGAGGTGATGTGCACAGTTGTGTGGAAAGTAGATAGTGATGTGGTTAAATGAATACTTAACTACCCAGTTTTGTTGATAGCAAAATTATAAAAATGGAAATATCTGATGCCTCAACCAATAGGAGCTGTGTTGGCTGCGTTGGCCGCCTACCTTGGTTGAATCAACATCCCACAAAGGACTGATTTGCAGGCAGATAAATTAGATTTACAGTGGAACCTTGGTTCTCGAACGGCTTAGTTGATGAACTCCTGAATGCTGAAAACCTGGAAGTAAGTGTTCCTGTTTTTGAACGTTTTTCGGAAGCCAAATGCCTGACACAGCTTCTGATTGAGTGCAGGAAGCTCTTGCAGCCAACTGGAAACCACACCTTGTTTTCTGAATGTTTTGGGAGTCGAACGGACTTCTGGAATGGATTAAGTTCGAGAACCAAGGTACCACTGTATGTAATGAGATATGTAACAGCTTTCTATAACTTTTTGAGTAACGCCCCTTGCTTTTGCTTTTTCTCCGGTTTGTCTTCAGTCTTGGTGCAGTCATACCTCGAGTTACAGACGCTTGAGGTATGTTTTCGGGTTGCGCACTGCGCCAAACCCGGAAGTACTGGAACGGGTTACTTCTGAGTTTTGGCACTCGTGCATGCGCGGAAACACTAAATCATGCTTTGTGCATGCACAGAAGCACTGAATCATGATCCACGCATGCGCAGATGCGGTGCTGCAGGTTGTGAACACTGCGGGTTGTGAACATGCCTCCCGCATGGATCACATTCACAACCCGAGCGCCCACTGTATTATGATACTGCTGAATATGTTTGATCATGGTATGTTGGGTTTTGGGTCACGGAAAAGATTTGGAAGTTTTGTGGGGGGTGGGTTGTATATTTGTATGGTTGGATTTTTATGGAAACTGAATATAATTTAACTTTTAAAAGGCCCGGCCGGTCATTTTGTTTAAACACGCCATACTATTACAAACATTCGTATAGATTTCTCTTTGTCCTGCAGTTTTCTGCTGTGTTTTATTCCTGCTGCTCCTGTGTTTGCGGGAGTCTGGTGTAGACTTGTAGTTTGGTATAGGCTTGTAACAATAAGCACTCACGCAATGCTTCATAAAACAGAATTTGTAACTAGTTTTGTTCTTTTCCAGTTGTCACCAACTGGGAAACTTGCTGTTGTTGCTCAGCTGTGTTTCAAGTGCAGCAGAAATGTGTGTGCAAAAAGAGCTTGGTTTCCCACCGTTAGAGCCTAAGCTGGTTTAAAATAGCATCACTACAGCAAACAGCCAGGTAACACTGTTCCAACCTTTGGAGGCAACAGGGGCTTCTGATAGCACAGGTAATTGCTAAGAAAAAAGGAAGCAGCTCAGAGCCAAGGAACTGGTGTCGTCCTGATGTGCTTGGACCTGGTTTAAGCGGGGAAAGGCCCTCTGCCTGTGTTTTCATAGGGAAGGATTTGCTTGCTGCTCTGGAGAAGGCACCTTCTCTCATCCTCCTCACCTCAGATTTCATAGAAGCGTAGAGTTGGAAGGGACCCCAGGGTCATCTAGTTCAACCCTCTGCAATGCAGGAATCTTGCTCACAGCCGTCTCTGAACTAGGATTGAACTAGGGTTGCCATATTTCAAATGGTGAAAACCTGGGCAGAAAATTTTTTGGCAAAGTTGTTGAGCTTTATAAAGTTTTACCCAAAGTTGCTGAGCTTTCCAGGCAAATTCGCAAAAAAATGTTGACGTTTTGCAGCTATTTTTTAAAGGAAACTGCCCCAAATGACACTGCCTACATGTCCGGATTTCCCTGGACATTCCAGCGATTTCCATCTGGACACTGCTTCCGAATGCAGTATATATTCTGGATATGTCTGAGAAATTCCGGACATATGGCAACCCTAATTTGAACCAGCAACTTTCTGATCAACAGCCAGACACACTGACCCATTGCACCATAAGTCTTTCTAGCGAACTGAGATACCATACAGGTATGATTTTGTACAAGACTTTGGGGGGGGGGGGCGCTATAGTGTGGGGCCCCAGGCAATTGCCCAGTTTGCCCCCCTCCCCAAAGGCTAACACTGGGGAAAGATTTGCCTGCTTAATATCTATTTTAGGCTTGGAGGTGTGTGTGTTTGCTGCAGGGGGAGAGGGAAGAGGCAGCATTCCTCTTTAGTTATGGTTCTGCTTAGATTGGAAAATAATACCCAAATTAAATAATCTTGTAATTACACAGCGTGAGTGTTTGTGTCTCAAGTGCCCAGGCCAAGCTTAGCTCTGGGCATAAAAGAAAAAAGCAGTAGAGGAAGAAAAATAAACAGTCGGGCAATACTAGCAAAGCTGTATTTTTATGCTTTCCACCAAAGGGAGAATCCGCCTCACTCTTATGTGTACTTTTGGAATTCCCTCTTCTCCGTTGCATCACTCGCTTCTCCTTTGTTACCTTCCTTTTTGATCTGTTGAGAGAGTCAAGCTGAAAATCCCATTCTCTAGGCTCCTCCTGTAACAGGATCTAACAGAGCTATTGCAAAAATAGCTTTAGGATTTGGGGGAGCCGCTTGCTAACTCAACTATGCCTAGGCAAACTTTTTCCTCCCTCCATCTCGAAACCTCTGCAAACTCACATGGGTACTCGGCTGCTGCTGACGTATCAATATTCCCTTTCTCACCTGATCTTTTTTCTTTTTGAGCTGACAACTTCGTTTGAGTCTTTGAACTCAGCAGATTCCAGCTTGCATCCATTAGGCCAAATGGGGCGCTGTTCCACTAACCTCATTTTGCCCTCATCCAGTCCCACTGGCCTGCCTTTTTACTCGCATCCAGCCCAGGAGGTGGCCCTGGCTATCAGGTAACACCTCTGAGACCATGCATTTCCCTCAAGGCTGATTTACACATACGCGTTTATCACCTGGATACTGCAACATCCACAAAGGAATTGCCCCAACAGAATCCCTGATCTGGACCTTGTGCGGAGTAAAAAACAAATTTGCTCTCTACCACAAGAATGAGTTTCAAAGCTTTATTGGAAACTGTCTTAAGTTAGTTACATATAAGCACTACAAATATACACAATAATGCACTGTGCTTAAACAAGCAATCAACATGGCAGCGACGCCAAATTTCCCCCTCACATTGAGGGGGCACGGCCACATGACACATCACGAGACACCACCTGGTGTGGGCCAGGCGGGGGCAGGATGCATGGAGGGTGATCTTCACGCTTACTCATCCCAGCCACCACCTGGCTCCTGGCCTCCCGGGCAGTTGGGCGGAGGCTGGGACAAGTGAAGCAAAGATCGTTCTCACTCATCCCAGCTACCACTTGGCTCCTGGGCTGCTGGGTGTAGGCTGGGGTTGGCGGCCCCCTCAATATTGGGGGGGGCACTTCCCTAATAATAATAAGAAGAAGAATTTATTATTTATACCCCACCCATCTGGCTGGGTTTCCCCAGCCACTCTGGGCTGCTTCCAACAAAATATTAAAATACAATAGGCTATTAAACATTAAAAGCTTACCCCGAAATATTCGGGGAGCTGAAAACCCCTCTGCCCCCTATACCCGGCACCCCTGCAATATGGTCCCATCCTATTTTTCATAGCCACTTTTCTCTGATCCCAGAGAGAGATCCTTTGCAAGCTGGGAGCTCCTTCACTGACTTATTGAGCTGGGTCTCTTCCCTGCCATGCTGAATTCTCAGGTTTCATTTTTTGCTGGTGGAGAGATTGCAGTTGAATGGAAACATCTCTCTCCCCCCCCCGTGTCACATTAGCTAGAGACAAAAATATTTTGCCTAGCGCAAACTTCTCTTTATAGCGTTTCAAATGCAATGCATTGAAACACAGCATTTTGTACATTTTAAACCTATACCCTTCAAATGAATTGCATATGTAAGTGAACCACAACAGCTATAACACCGCAGATGGAACTTTAAAACAAAAGAAATTTAAGTTTAGAGCTGGAAATAATCAAAACCTGGTTCACAACATGTGCGTGAACATCGCTTGATTTTCCCGTACTTGATGACTGGCTGCTAAATGTGTGAATAGAGCCCACAGATAATTATTGTCTTATAAATTATAGAGAAATTGAGATGTTACATAGATGATTGCCCATCCACACATCCCTCAGTTATGCACATGCATGTGTGAACCTGTCCTTAGTGGGTGAACCACTTGCTTTTATGGCAAATGCATCCTAATAATTCCTGCATTTCCACTGTGATCCACTTACTATCTAGCTCCCTCCAGTGTGAGAGGAACTGTCTGATTCTAATCTCATATTTGAATCCCGGTTTGGGTTTATGTTTTGAAATATTTTCCCTTTCATTTATATTCTGGAAGCAAAATCTCTTCTGGAGCCTTTATTTATTATGACAGCCCCTTTCTGCCTTTCCCCCCCTTTCTTTACCACCTGCACATCATTCATGAAAACTTCTTTTTCTTCTTCTTTTGTCCGTGCTGATATCATAGGAGATTCTAGGAAGGGAGACTATTTAAAGCAGAGAACTGGCTTTCAGAAGTTCTGCGACTTTCTTCTTCCCTTCCTGTCACCATGATTTAAGGGGGGGAAATGTAGTCGTGGGCAGGGTGCACGCAGTCAGAAAAGAGCCAAATGGAAAGAAGATAAAGAAAAAGAATTAACAAATGAAAATCTTTTGTTCTTAATGACAGGGTATAATGGAAAAACTAATCTCACGCTCTATATTATTATCAGGCAAACTAGTTACACATATAATAAGGTTTTGCCGTATAAATTATGAATGGAATAAACCAGCCTGTCACCGTGGTGCGCAGTGAATACACCACATGTTATATGTAAATATATTAGTCATCTGCCTTTTGTTTATGTGTCACAGGATTCCATTTCTTTCGTGGTACATATCTCCCCACCCTGCTCCTTATCCCCCCCCCCCCCGTGTTCTCAATGAAGACATTTCAACCCATCACATAACAGGCCTTTAAAAGGGAATTAATCTGTTCACTGTTGTTAAGCCTTTTTCGTTTCTGCCCAGTATTAAGAATGCCTGCAAATGCTGTGGTTTCCCATTATTTGCACATTATTAGTGAGGAAGGAGGAAGCGGCGGAGGAGGGATGTTGCGGGGTGGGGAAGGCAGCAGACAAAGCTGTGATGGTTCGACACAGTAAAGAAAACGTCCCTGATAGGAGCTTGACGCCATTTCTTGCATTTTTTCAGTCCGGTTTCACCTGACACCAGTGGAACCTGGCCACAAGAGGTTCCACCTGTCTGGTATCGCCTTTAAACCAGGTCATCAGCATCTTCGTGAGCAATGTTAGCTTGCCAGCATGGTGTGCTCCTGGGTCACGGGAGCACACAATGGCTAATGGTGCTCATGTGAGCATTTATGGCCTCATTTACATGTGAAATGAGTCACGCAGAGGCAAAGCTTTTTAACCCACCCAATGCTCTATTTAAACCGGACCGAATGTGTGGCCTGTGAAGCAAAAGTGATTGTCTTTGCCACTTTTCCATCTAGCTTTCCTTTCGTTTTGGGTGACACAAAACAGCCATTGGCGGCTGAAGAGTCCTTCTGGACTGCACCATTTTAGATGCTTCTTCCATAACAGATGCCTGCGGACATCTGGATAAAGAGATAACGGCAGATAGTGGGATGGAACTGATCTCGCAGATGGGAGCCATCTTGGTTGTCAATGGTTCCCATTCAGTCGGATGGGGAAAGTAGACAGGTTGCAGTTTGGGGGAAGATGGAGCGAAGGGGACAAAGACACTCATGCCGTACTGTGAGATCTGAACCACCAGGGACAGGTGTTGGAGAGAGAGAAGACAGATTCATCTTTCGTCATGCCCTACAAATATCCCTCTACACAAACCTTTACTTCCTCCTATAGAAGTAAGTAGCTGCCATGGGTAGCAGGTGTCTCTGTGGTTCAAATCCGCATGACACAGTGAGCTCCTGTTGCTCTGTCCCAGCTCCTGCCAACCTAGCAACTTGAAAGCACGGCAGTGCAAGTAGATAAATAGGTACCGCTGTGGCGGGAAGGTAAACAGTGTTTCCATGCACTCTGGCTTCTGTCACGGTGTCCTGTTGAGCCAGAAGTGGTTTAGTCATGCTAGCCACATGACCCAGAAAGCTGTCTGCAGACAAACACCGCTCCTTCGGCCTGAAAGCGAGATGAGTGCCACACCCCATAGTCACCTTTGACCAGACTTAACCATCCAGGGGTCCTTTACCTCTACCGTACCTAAGAGGCTGCCACTCACTCATAAGGAGGAAAACTGAGTGCTGCAGGCAGAGGCAAACCTGGCCTCTGTTCCCAACACCAGAAATGTCAGCTTCCACAAAGTGGACCCCATTCCCCAAAGTGAGTCCAGTATTCTGGCCCTCTCTCTGTTCTGTCTGTCCAATTCATAGGTGTTTTACTCGTTCATAATACTTCCCAGATAGGGTGGCTATTTGACTCTGCTCCTTTCATGCCTTTATCAATTCCAGGCCCCAATGTCTTCAGGGCTGGGTGATTAAAGGTGTTTACAAGGGCAATTCTATCTTTATTTTGAAAGGTGATTGGAGGTTTGTCTCTTTCCCCTCGTTTATGGCGGAGAGAAAGGAGGAGTGCATGCTCTTAGTAACGCTGATTTGCAATTCCCTCTCTGCATAGGGCTTCGCTGCAGAGACAGTGGTTAGAAAGGAAATACAAGAAAAAGCCCTCTTACCGTCTGCTCACCCACAAAGTGGACCATAGAATTAATATATGAGATGTTATTTCTAATTTATTTATCAGTGCACATTCTCTCTCTGTGTAGCACATGTACTCTCAAAAAGCACTTACATATTTGCAGTCTGCTGTAGAGAAGACACCAGCTAATGGTAAATGGTTTGCTTGCAGAAGTGATCTACTTGAGTGCATAGAAGAGGCTTCTTTTATCAAATATTTCACCTGAAATGTTTTACAGTTTCTTCTAGATGGCACGCCATAGAGCACAATAAATTTCAGTTTGTTTATATTGTCTGACTGTATTTGCACTTTGATGATTATATTTGAATTCATGCAAGATCCTGTTTCTTTTCCTTTCTTTCTTGGGGGTGGGGGAGTGAGTGGGGAGGAACTTTAGCATAATCTTTTCATTAATCCACTCCTGTTTGTCTGTTATTAATAGGCCACTGTACAATATATTCAGCAGCAAAACTCCACCAGGCATGACTAATTCAGATAATTAATTTGCCAGCACATTAACACCATCAAATGAGCCTGCTAAACCGGTAAATTTAAAGTAAATTAAACTTAATTTGCAGGTTATTGCAATTAAGTCTGCCTTGCCTTTCTGAGGGATTTCTGCATCCCCAGTATTTAAGAGGCAATCATAATGCATGCAAGTGGGCGGGCTTTTTGGCTAATTAACACGAGAGCCTAATCTGCTTTTCAATTAGAAAGGGGGATGTTTATAATGTTCCGGTGACAGTGTTGCCATTCAGAGCAGCCTAACAGGGATCGCACGGCATAATTATAGCTGAAAAGGAAGGCTCATGCCAGGTCTGTTTAGGGGTTAATGAGACACCGGCAGCTTCCCGCTGAGGAGATCGAGTCTGTTTAGTGTGGCTTCAAGAGGAAACCACCCATAGGGGTTTCCTTTGAACTGTCAAAAGGTCCCCTTGTTCTGGGTGGCTTATGTTTCATTTGTCTGAGTGGCATATCAAAAATGGATGAGCTGCCAGCAGCAGTCCTTATGACATTAATTCACCAATTGTGTATCTAATAGTTTCATCCTTAAATACATTTGGGTGAGGGTAAGGCTGAGGAGAGGAGGGAAGAATATATATATATATATATATATATATATACACACACACACACACACACTGTTGTTGTGTTTCCCCAAAATAATGACAAAGGACTCCATCAGTTCTGAGAACTGGGCCCGACCCACTGTAAAGGCATCAGCAGCAAATGTTAATGATGCAGATGACCTACAGTAGGAGCTATTAGCAGGAGGAAGACAAAGATGCATTGTGCAGGACTCCTCTGAACTGCATTCAGAGTCAGAGGAGTGACAAAGACGAGGCATTCATTGCCACCGAGTTTAAAAAGGGAAAAAAGGATAATAGGACAAATTTATCCCCGAAGCAATGTCAGCAGTTTCAGTGATATTTTTTTTTAACACCATGAGTGAAGTTGGCTTGTTGGCAGGAATAGGAAGGTGGAAAGTAAAATGAGGGTGGTGGGGGGTGGGGAGAGCAAGCAAAGGCCAGAGTGCTAGGATTTGCCACACAGCCCTTGGACAGGGTCAGTGGCGTAGCGTGGTTTGCTGGCACCGGGGCAGAGGGTGAACGGAGCTTGCCACGCCAGCCTAGCTTTTGGGGCTGGAATGATCACAGCATTGCAAAGCGGCTTGGGGCTGGCAGGGTGGTGTGAGACGGATGCAACAGACATGCGCCCTTTGATTCCAGGACAGCGCATGGCTGTTGTGTCCGTCTCACACCACCCTGCCACTCCAGAGCCACTTTGCAAGGCTGGGATCATCCCAGCCTCACAAAGTGGTGCAGGGCAGACAGGGCAGTTTGAGCAATGCCCCCCACAATGCCCCCGGGGCCATCACCCCTGCAGCCCTGCAGCCCCTCTCACAATCTACACCCCTGGGAAGGGTCACCTATTTTACCTTCCGCAATTTAGTTCTGTCAGACAATTCAGAGACGTTTAGTGTATTCTGTGCAGCAGGAAAACCCTAAGATGCACACTTTTTGATACCCAAAAGGCTGTTTTGTTGCACTGAGAGGCATTGCACATTAGTCATATTTAAGTAACTTAAGAATTAATTTCAATGCGTTTACTCTGAGTATGACTAAGACCCTGTGCCTCCAACTGTAGACCAACTGGTGGCTTGCAGACTAGAGATGCCACTCACATTTTATATGGGCCCCAGATTCCTGACCAAATGTTGTTGAAAGGTGGATGGGAGCATAGGAGAGAATCTTGACGATGGAAGTCCTTCCTTAGGGAGGTTAGATGGGTTCATCTTTGTTAATTTTAGGTGGCCTGTCAAAATATTTTTGTGTTGCATGGCTTTTTGACAAATTTAAAAGTGAACGTGTTTCTTTCTTTCTGTTTGTAACGGTATAATTTTAAAGTTCTTCATTTAAAGTTATAAAATCATAAGTCACCTTTTCGGGAGTAGCAAAATACACTTCCCAGCACCAGACCACTGCATAGAGAATATAAAGTTTTGTCATTCTGGAGCTGAACTTTTAAAGCTAAACCCATCTCATCCAATCTGGTGCCCTCTAGACGTTTAGGGCTATAACATCTCCCCTGAACATGATGGGAATTGTCCAAAACATCTTGAAGGGACCAGGTTGAGGAAATCAGACCTAGACCTTCTATTTTATACTTAGAGGGTGCTTAAAAGCTTTATCTAAGACCCAACTCATATGATTTCAAGTTTTACTAGATAATAGATAACAACATGCTTTTCTTTCACAGTGTCTCCTAGAACTGGGCAACCAACGATGCCCAGAAGATGACAATTAGAAGATGACAACTAATGAAACCTTAGTTTCACTTTTATACTTTTACTATAGGCTGTATGTGTTATGTCCACAGCAGATTCATACCAAACACAAATCTTCCATTCATAGGCTGATTCTAGGTCTGTGAGAATTCTGATCCACCACCACCAGGATCTATTTCTGCGGGCTGGGGAGGAAGGTGAAAGTGATGGAATTGGAGGAGGAGCAAAATTGCAGAATTTACCTGCTGATGCTTCCATCCAAATATGACATCCCTTGTTAACCGGGGATTCAAATTTAATTGCTGGGAGACTCTTTAGGAGATGAATTACACTATTCATGTTAATAGCCCCAGGCATTATTATGCAAAGCTGATTGGTAGTCATATTTAGCATATAACTCCAATGGCAATGATTGGCTAATGAACTGGGAATCACCAGGCTAGAAACTGTTTCCGAATATTTGAGAGTAGGTATTTTGAAATTATATTCTTTTCTTTTGTTGTCTCCAGACCTAAAGTAAAGTGGTCTCCATGGCATATCCTTGAAATATGTTTGGAAGCTGTAAGTGGTGCAAAATGGAGCATACCAACTCTTAACTGGAATGGGGTGTTATGTACATACAATTCTTGTTTGGGGATTTCCACTGGCTTTTCCCAATGAGCTTTAGGATATCATTCAATGAGTTGCACTTACCTTGTCAACTCATAAATGGTCTTAGTCCAGAGATCATTAGATCTGACCTGCTTGAGTAGAATAATAAAGAAGAGATTAATAGTGGTCATTGAATCAGTTTCACTTGATTCTTAGCCTGCTTACTGTAACTTTATTGATCTGACAAAACTTCTTAGTTTTTCCAACCCTATTAAAAACCATCTTAAAAGCATTGTCTAAAACAATAAAAATACATGCATGCTCATCACTGGCTGCAGCCTCAGACAATGACTTGCATGCATGCACGAGCCTTCAAATGTCAAATACCACAAATATGTTTCAAATCACTTCCCATTGCAATGTTTCTACAGTGAGTAAGTGAGCCACCACACATCCCCATTACTTAAATTGCAGAGAAAATGAGTGATCACACATTCAGCCAAGCCCTGGAATAGACTTAGAACACTTATCAGCCACAAGAAAAGGGGGAAGTGTGCAAAGAACATTAGCAGGACCACCCTCTCCTCATCAATCTGTCAATGAAATTCATCCACCATGACTATTAAAGCAGTCTCTGTTAGGGCTGCCATACACCCGGAATTTACCAGTCATAGCCAGGATTCGTCCATCAGAAATGGTGTCTGGGCAGAATTTTCAAAAAGTGGCTAAAATGTCCCTGAAAATCCAGGCATATGGCAGCTCATATCGGAAGTGTTGATTTTGGGAGTGAGTTTCCTAAAATATGGCAACCCTTGTCTCCATTCTAAACCCTGACCTAAACACCAGTTGGTACAGTTCTATAACAATGTTTCAAATCAAGAACTCCTGGGGTTTCATTGCCATTGCCCACTTGACTGCCTTTAAAAAAAGAAGGGAGATTTGAAATGAATCTAAAGTTATTACAGATCAGATGGAGGGTGAAAACTTTTAAGTAATTGCACGTGCCAGAGCTTCCTTTGGGGTGGGTAGCATCTCTTCGTTTTGTAAGTTGTTACTGATAATCTTTAGCAGGAAAGGCCCTGATTTCTTCCTGACTAGGTTTCACTAACAAAGAAGGACAAGGTGTCTATGGCTCCCCTTTATCACATACACAGCCCAACAAGACAATGACAATAATCCACCAACAGCATACAAATCAATATGGCTAACCTGATCCAAAACACCCACCCACCCCACTCACACACGAAAACAAAGATCACCACAGCCAATCACAAACAAACAATCACACCCTAGGCCAACCCCAAACTCTCTCACCACCAAAGGAACACAAGTGAACAACACAAACAATGCTGACACCAAACTCTACATACATTAAGCATAATAGAAACACCACCACCTGACCCCACCCCCATCCATCTTCCCTCCCTCCATCCCCTTTCTTTTCCCTTTTTTTTCTTCTTTTTTTCTTCTCCCCCAATGCCTCAACAAATGAAACGGATTTGTAAAAATGTTACATGGGAAAAGAAAAATACGAGGCATTACACTTCTGTAAAACAAGAAAATCCTAAATAAAATATTTAAAAAAAACAAAAACAAAGAAGGACAAGGGTCGAGGGAACAAGTGGTGTTCCATACACTTCTATGAGGATATTGCCCACTTCCTCCAGTAAGTATAATTGAAGCCAGCCTTACAGATGTTGGACAAGGAGAAGTGGTAGACACCTCCACAAAACATCCTATCAACAGCGGCATCCAGGTTGTCATGGATGTGAACAATTTGGAGCAGTGCTTTATAAAACCTTCACAGCCATTTGCATTGATAGAACTCTTCCGATACCCACTATCTGTGGTGTAGTGGAAAGTTCATGAGCATGACATGGCAGCCTCCATCACATAAGATCGAAGTCACACACACCTGGGCGGAAGCATGGCTATTTATTTATTCTCTAAACACTTCTCTGTTGTTGCTATATGTGTTTGTGTGGGGGGAGGGGGAATCATCCTGATGGCACCAAGAATAACAGATGAATTTTAGGTGCACAGCATATGGTGGAGACACATTTCTACCCCATGGTAATGCAGTGTTTTTCTGTTCCTGAGAATAAAGATGATGGGATGAGAAAAAGAAAGTATGTGACACACAGACAAAGTGTTTCTAACAGAAACATTTTTCAAAGTTTTCCAGGAGGCGTCAGCGTCTCTTGAACCAAATCGTTTCTTACAAGACTCCAATGGGAGCATTACAGAGAGGCCCTGTTTCTGCTCACAATTAGGCTAATCATGTAGGAAGAGTCTTGAATTTGTGCAATCTCTTACTCAACAAGAATATTAATCCCCATCAATGTATTGTTGGGAAGGAGGGTTATTAAGGCAATTTGCTCACAAACACCAATCTGTTAGCTGATCTTTGCAGCTGAGCTCCCCATTCCCCGAGTACAGTAATAATTAGGATGGGGTGTAGAATGTAAGTCTTTCTGTTTCTTTGCAAAGCAGATGCACTGAAATCCAATCTCGCAGAGTTGTGCTGATCTGGCAAGTGCTTCTCTCCTCTCTTCAGCCTAGGGGTGGCCATAGGACTGTAGTAGCTGGCATGAGTGGAGCTGTGTTGCTCTACTGGTTTCCTAACACCGTGTGCATCACTGCCAGTGGCCGAGAAGGGGAGGATCAAGGCAGCAGGGAGCTCTGTGCAGTGCAGATGTAGCACACTGAACTCCCAGCTTCCTTGCCCCTCTCCCTCTTGTCAACCATCAGCGACACAGCATGCTGAGAAATCAGTAAAGCAATGCATTCCTGCCAGCCTCAACCACAATAGTAGGGCATGGCTCAGTTTGCACATCACCTTAAACCATAGCAAGATAAACTATGGCTTAGTTTAAATGAGAAGCGTGTTGGAGGAAATGGAAGCTTATTTGGATGTACAGACGAGGCCATTGTGAAAGGATGTGTGGACCGGATGCTCTGAATTAGCTAGGATGGTTGTGATCTGGCACATTGTCTATGATATTATCATGATAAAATAGTTCTATTGTCAGGATGTAGATTTCTCCTGAGGCATAAAAATGTAAGAAAACCCTAACAGATCAGGCCAATGGACTCTATTCCAATCCAGGATCCTAACCAGAGGGCTATGGGAAGCCTGGAAGCATGTACAGTGGTACCTCGGGTTACATATGCTTCAGGTTACAGACCCCGCTAACCCAGAAATAGTACCTCAGGTTAAGAACTTTGCTTCAGGACGAGAACAGAAATCGTGCTCTGGTGGCGCGGCAGCAGCAGTGCTTCATCTTAAGAACAGATTCAGGTTAAGAACAGAACTCCGGAACGAATTAAGTACTTAACCTGAGGTACCACTGTAGTGGCAAACCATAGTTTGTTGTGATGACTGAATCAGTTTACTGTCAATTAGAGTTTTTTCTATCCAGTATACTCTACTCCTGGAATGGAAAATCTGTGGACCTCCAAAACTTATTGGGTGACAACTCCCACCATACCTGTCCATTGGTTCTACTGGCTGGGGCTGATGGGAGCTGGAGTCCACAACTTCTGGAGAGCCACAGGTTTCCCATCCCTGGTCTACTCTGACTGACAGTGTCTCTTCAGAGGAGACCTTTCACAGTCCTGCTAGTTGGAGGTTGAACCTGAGACCTTTTGCATGCAAGGCATTGGACTTCCCCTGAACTATACACCTCTTTCCCAAGATTTTAGAGAGCAGAAGGCAACAATTACTGTATTTTTCGCTCTATTGGACGCACCGGACAACAGGACGCACCTAGTTTTTAGAGGGGGAAATCAAGGAAAAAAATATTATTCCCCCCCAGCCCCAAAGAGCAACGGACAGGCTGTGCGCTTCCTCTTTAGCCTTGAGCAGCATCTTTAGCCTTGCACAACGGGATGGATTGTGCCCGCTGTCCACCGGGGCTGGACTAGATGACTCCTGGGGTTCCCTTCCAACCCTGCAATTCTGTAACCTCAGAAGTTGTTGGGGGTCTCCACCACTGGAGGCTTTTAAGCAGCAGTTGGGGGACCATCTGCCTGGCGTTCTTTAGCTGTGATTCCTACATTGTGAGGGGGCTGGGCTAGATGACCCTCGGGTGGCCCTCCCAACTCTATACAGTCCTACACTTCTGCGGCAGGAGATCCACAGCCACTTCACACAATGCCCACTCCCAATTTTCATTGGAGAGACATGTGGCTTCACAGTCTAGGTAGGTACCCCCCTACCTGCCACTCTTCCCTCACCCCACTTAAGCCGAGGGAATTCCTGCCCAGAGAAGCTCCCAGGTGAGGCAAGGCTTAAGATCTACCTCTGGTAAATGGCTTTGTATCCTCCCTCTTTCCCTTTTCTCTTCTTCTTCTATGCTAGTTCCTTCTCTTGTGTTTTGTTTAATCTGTTTTTATTGTATACTAAAATAAAAGCTGTAAAGTTTCCTTTTTTATAATATTCCCCCCCTCCAAACTAAAACGTTAATCTAGATAAAAACACTGATCCAGAGGAAAATAAGGGGGTGGAGAAAGGACGAAAAAAGAAAAAGAGGTAGAGATAGAGAGATTTTTAAAAAGTTGGCTTCTTTAGCCTTGCACAGCCTCCCATGACTGGAGAGATTGCGCAAGGCTTTTCTAGAGGAGGGAGAAGGGACTGACTGGCCGCGTCAGCCCCTTCTCCCTCCTGGGGAAAAGCTCGCAAGAGCCACGCGAAGTGTGTGGCTCTTGTGTGTGGCTCTTGGGGGCTTTTCCTGCTTGCCTCCCCCCCTGCATTCACTCCATAGGACACACAGACTTTTCCCCTTAGTTTTTAAGACGGAAAAACTGCGTCCTATGGTGCGAAAAATACGGCAAGAGGCACAGCTCCCACAGCCATGAATTTAAGGCAATGTTTAGTTTGGCCTTGGGTGTATTTTCAAAACACACAGCTTCTAAGACACAGCTGTCTTTTATGCAGGAGGTGTCTGAGCTTTGGGGGGTATATTAAAGGAAGTGATTGGGGAAATATACCGAAAGGGTATTGGGACCTCTTATACTAGGGCAAATGTTTTGGTGTGTGTGCACGCTTTTTATTTAGCTTGTTGTTTTGCCTGCAAGGTAAACCTCTTCTTCTTTGGTTAGGAGTGTAAAAGGAGAAAAGCAGATGAAAGCTACAGACTTTTTTTGTCAAGCTGTGACAGAAATCAAATGCAAATAGAACTCAGTTCAAGACTGTTTGTTAAGTGTCATGTCAGTGAGCATTAAATACAGTTTATGTAGTTTTACAATGAGCAATACTGAATGTGAATTTTATTGATTTTCTTTTTCAAAGAACATATGCAGAATAATATACCCTTTCCAGTACTAACTTACAATTGCATCTTTATATTTCTGGATACATATACAGCAGTGCTCCCTTCTTCCCATCACCTTGTTTAGGTGATTTATTCCATGGTTCATGCTATAAAGGAAATGTGGAATGCAATTCCCTCCTTTAGTGAATCATTCTGTTTGGTTCTTTTAGAGGAGTGGGATTTCCAAACTGTGTCCCACAGGAAACCATGGACTGCTCATAGGCTTACTGGGCAAGTTCAAGAATGGTGGGCAAACTTTCTTGAGCAAAACAGAGCTTGCTCATTCCAACTAGTCTTCGCCAGTGAGTTGAAGTTACAGGGGAATATTGGTTGCATGGCAAGTCCCCTCCCCCATGAGAAATGAAGACACTGGACACATTATATAAGGTTAATGGGCATAAAAAGGCCACAACTTTATTGATTACAGAATTGAAAGGTATTGGCCTTAGGCATTGGCTCCTATCGACTACCCGGCATGGAGACCGGGAAGGGTTGTCCACAAGCCGTGGGAGTCCTATTGAAGTACACCAACTAGGATCCCACGGGTGTCACCGCTCGGGGGCGTGCCGGGGGCCCTTACCTCCCTAGGTTTCGGACAAGGCAACGCCCCCCGGAGTCCTCTACCGGACTACCCTTTCCATTGGGGAAGGTGATGGTGCTTCCTTCCCCCCATTCATTTGCATAACAATTAACCCCAGCCAATGCTGGGAAAGGGGAAAGAGGGCGGTCCCCGGGCGTGCCTGGCCTTAAATGGGCTAGGCCCCGCCTCCCCGGCCCGCCGATTGGCAGATGGGGTGGAAGGCACGCCCGGGGATTCCCTGTTCATGCGGGGGCCAGGTCCCGCCCCTGTGTGTGTGGGAGGAGGGTTTAGCCCGCAACCCCCTCTCCTCCCAGGTCGGAAATGGCTTTGTGTTCTCAGTAAAGGTACCTCCGTGTTTTTCCTTTTTTTGTGGGAGGAATTCAAGTACCTACTGGAAATTTAGGTTTGCACAATTGAAGTGGATCAAAGTGTTCTGCCATTCTCAACCAGCAAATCTACTTTTTTTTTTAAAAAAAGAACACTTTGGGAACAGGTAGAAGGAAGATACTTCAACATCCCATATTCTTCTAGTTGGATGCAGAATTTTGGATACTACAATTTGGCTCCAGATCCTATCAGAAAGGGCAGAAACCACCTGAGAAATGTAATGCTTGAATTGAGACTTGGATAACTAGGGTGTGTTAGGATGACTTTGGAGGCCCTTTAAGATTGCGTTTTACTCAGCTTCCAGCCTTGCCAGGCTTCCACCACATGTGTTGCTAGGCTCCGTTGAAAACAGCTTCTCCATGCAAGCCAGGAAGTGACCTCTCCAGACAACAGAATGACTCTTCTTTTATTATCTCTGTGGCTACGATCTCCTAGGTGATGCAGATGCCATTAGGCAGTTGAATGTACATGTGTACTCCACACACCCTGGGCACTGGCAACCCACGCTATGCCACTGAGTGGAGGACACGGCCCTGTTGCCACTGTTGAAGTGAGATTCGATCACCTGTCCAGTAGGTTTCTGTACAGGGGGTTGTTTAAGGGGGCAAGCAGGGAAAACCCTTCGTCTCAGGCTGCAGAATGCCTGGAGCCAACTCTGATTCCTAGAAAATACATTCATGTTAAAGTGGAAGGGGTGCTTATTGGGCGTAGGCTTATGAGTCGTCCTGTGCATGGAAAACTGCTCATATGTGCCTCCCACTGTGTCTCAACCAGATGGGCCAGATGTTTTTGTGGTTGTTAATCAGTACCTGAAATAGATCCGAAAGGACTGATGTGGGGAGACAGAACCTCTCTATCTCTGAAGTGTATAGCAACCACCCACCCCTCAAACCCATCTCACAGGGTGGCTTTCACATTGATTTTCTTTGTGAATATACTTCAGGAAATAATCTTTTAATCTGTGAGATGGATACATATTTTTGACAAGCTTTTCATCTTCACTTGTTGATAAGGGTGACATTAAACCAGCAAGTCATTAATCGAGGCTTGTATCAGAAAGATTTCTCTTTACACGGAACTTATGAGGTGGGGGGAAATTAACTTAAGTGAAAATTCTGTTCAATATAGTATAAATCTCCTTTGCACTCTTCCTGCACAGTCTTTCCCCCTTTTCCTGTGGTTGTAAGTGCTCTAGGTCTACTTCGGGGCCTGTTCACACATGCATATAACATCACTTGATTAGGGAACAGATGATGGCTGAATGTGAGCTCACCCACTTTCTCACTGGAGTAAGCACTGCATTTGAAGTAAAGGGAATGCATGGCCGCTCACTTACTCACTGGAGAAACATTGCAATGGGAAGTGATTTGAAATGTATTTGTATTGTTTGACGTGTGAAGGTTTATTCATGCATGCAAGTCATTGTCTGAGGCTTCGGCCACATTGATGAGCATACAGGTATGAATCAACCCTTTGGCAATGGGAAGAATCACACCTGACTGAATGACATTTGTAAAAAAAGAAGAAGAAGTCAGATAGTTGATTATTCCCTTGACATCTGATGGGAGGGCAATTCCACAGGGCACAAATACAGAGAAGACCCTGTAACCTCACTTCTTGCAATGAGGAAACTGCCAAAATGCCCTCAGAGGTGAACTTCAGTGTCCAGGCTGAATGATGGGGGTGGATAACCTCCTTCAGGTACACAGGGCCTCTCCCACCCAACATCTCCTAGCATAATACCTCTTCCATTAAATGTTCAAGTGGTTCTGGGTAGTAAAGCAGCAAATTCTGTACAGAAACAACACAATTCCTGTTTAGGAAATAAAAAAAAAATAGCAGTTATATTTTGAGTAGACAAATTGAAATCAATGATACTTAGGTGAGTCCCATTTATGTCAATCCCATTCCTTTCATTGGGTCTACTCTAAGCATGAACTACGTCTGGCTTTAACCCAGATAAACTAGCACAGGAGAACTTAGTGCTGCCTTGTACCCTGTGTTTGGATTCATATCAGAGGGGCTTTTTAAATTGCTTTATCCCATATCTGATCCAGGTTATAGTTTCTCAAATTTCCCTTAAGAATGTTCTGTGACCCTGTTTCAGTAGAAAAATAATTTGTTTACAGTAGTCTATCTACGGCTCTGATTCCTTTGTTTGATTCTCAAGTTCCCAAATGCAATTGAGGTTGGAGGGCAGAAGAGGTAGGAAGAGGTCAGTTGTACGGGATACATACAAATGAATTCTTCCGGCTTCTCTTCTGGAAAAAAAAAGCAGTAAGAGAAGGGAAATATTTCAGCTTGGTGGTGGAATGGATAGTGTTTCAGAGAAATATTTAGCATGGGTTGATAGGTAGTTATAGCACATCCTCAATTTATTTGTGTCATTGATAAAAGGGGGCTAATCAGAGGCTGCAATAAGGTGAAACCAAAGGAAATTAATTGGGCATTCTTGTCTTACCTTTCCTTAATGTTTAGATCGGCTCCTTTCTGATTCACACATGCTAGTTATCCCTCGAGTCTACGGACAGGTGACAAATATGTATGTGTGAAGCAGAATTATCAAAGGGCTCAAAGTACCTGAAAGTAACAATTTCAGCCAGTCGTATTCCTCAGGGCGAGTCGTCTTCTTGTGCCTTATTTGGTACGGCGCTCACAACAACCCTGTGAGGTTGGTTAAGCTGGAAAACCCTGGCTCACTGCAGGGAGGAGGGATCTTTCCCCAGTCCAAGCTTAAGGGTGGATCTCAACATACTGCTAAGCAGATAATTTCACTGGTGCAAGCATTTCTGCTTGTCTCACAGAAAAATCTCTGGGGAAACCCAGCCAGATGGACGGGGTATAAATAAATAATAATAATTATTATTATTATTATTATTATTATTATTATTATTATTATTCTGGTCTGGAGGTTCTGCTGACCATTTGGAGCAGATGGGGGGGGGGAGAGAAAGGGGAAAATGCTTTTGCACTAGCAGGAGTCCTTGCACTGGCTTCCACTAACAGAACCCAGTAGTTATTTGACCCACAGATTTTGCCCACCACACTCTGCCTTAGACCAACTCCTGCTATGGACTCATAATGTAGCAGCATCGAGCAAGTCATGATCTCTTGTTTCAGTTTCTCATCTATGAAATGATCCCACCCTCTGAGGATTTTGAGGGAGTAAACACAATAAAGGCATTGCTAAGAAGAAGAAGAAGAAGATGTTTACTGATTCATTAGAAGCTACTAACGCTAGTTTTGGACGATATACCCCCCAGCCCTAATAGGTAGAGTCGTAATTTTTGACCTGACAATATATCCTGAATCATGATGTGTGTTAGGGCTGGACGATATATCGACCAAAACTGATTTGAAGTCTGTATCATGGTATCAGTTTCATAATTTTTTACCTGGCAATATATCGCAAATCGTGTGTGTGTGTATGCGTGCGTGCTATGCAAAAATCACGATGCGGGGAAAAGTGTGAAGCCAGCCAATGCCTCTATATAGCTCCATCCTTATTCCAGACATCGTGATATATCAGTATATTGCAATGTTTAGCTGGTGATATATCACGATGTTGAAAACCAGATATCACCCAGCCCTACTACCTATGTGTTGTTATACCATATGGATAAAACAATAACCCTCTTCAGGTGTTCTGGTTACTGACACAATTCTCACTGGGTCTCAGGGCCCTCTTTAGCATATGCAGCGCCGGGGTGCAAAAAACTGCCCAGCACCCCCAATTTGGGGGGCAGGCCAAAGTTGTTCAGCTTTTTTTAGGGGGCAGCTTAGAGTTGTTTAGCTTTTTTGGGGGCGCAACTCTCTCCCATGCTGCTGCAGGAGAAGAGCAATCCCTACTGAGGCTTGGGAGGGAAGCTGCATGCCTTGTGTGAGCAGCGTACATGTGCTGGGCGGGCCTCTCAACGGCCCGCCAATCCTAGGCGCGCAGGAGGGCGGAGCTGGTCAGCTGCCTCAGCGCCCACAGCAGAAAAGCCTGCAGCGCTCTGACGGGTTCTGCTTCACTTGGCAGCAGCTGTCAGCTAGCCTAACTCTTCAATCTCCAAACTCCAAATCTCAGCCCCGGACACTCGGCCTGGCGTCCCTGAGAGCCTGGCGCCCGGGTGCCCTGCACCCCTAGTGCCTATGGGTAAGCCGGCCCTGCTGGGCCTGAGTGGTGAAGAGCAGGCATCTGCTGCAAAGACCCACCCCCTCTGACACTTCACTGCCCTCAGCTTAAGAACCAGTAGCAAATTATTGCCAACAGCATTTGCTTTTATTGCACCCATGAAATGGTTGCAGAGAACTGATTTCCTGAATGCACACATATATGTGTTTTTTTTTTTACAGTGCAACTACATATTATATGGCATGCGAGCCCATGAATATATTGCTACCAGACTGGTGTTTATTATGAAGAAACCCTGCACCTTAAGAGTCTGAGACAAAGAAATTTAGTCGCATGTGTCTCCTTTTAAAAACATACCTCAGCTGAGGTTTTTGAAAACCCAGAAAATAATACTAATGATAATAAATCGAAAGCTTTTATTTATTTTGCCAAAGATGCTTCTTAAATAAATAAAACAGACTGTGTCCAATAGATAGGATCTTTTCTTACCCGCCCACCCCCTCCCCAAGATGAGCCCAACTTGTGTGAGTCTTCCATTTCCAACTCTTGTCAATTTGCAGGAGGTGGTGTGTAAAAGCACTTTAGTAGGGAAAAGCAGCAATCTCCATGCATCAAAGTTAGATGGCGGCGGGGTTATCACTCCGTGAAAATCACATAAACATTCCCCATATGAAATATTATTCATCAGGGCAAAGCCCTCCAAGGGTTTCGCAGATGACAATGGTGTCAAGAAACCTCTTTTTGAAAAAGGGAAGAAATGTATTCTGCCTCTCGGATTGCTTCTGTAGCCAGGCAGCAGGCAGGGCGGCAGAGGGAGAAATGAACATAATTGAGTCGAGAATTAGCAAACCTTAAATATCTGTCGCTGCAATATCATTACCCATAAACTTGCCCTTTCCCCACCCTTTTTTCCCCAAAGACCGCCATCCCATAACTGCAGCAAGACGGAATATGTTCTTTCGAACAGCTAAATCAACAAGGTCTCACATGAGTAGTGCCGAGTTGGTGTGGTTGACTGGTTTCATGAAAAACTAATCATGTATTCATCATTGAGATCAAACACTTCCCAAGTAATTACTATCAAAACCAATCTGAAGAGAGAGAAAATTCTGAAGGGGTGGCATGGCTGATGTAATCAGCTGTGGAAGAAAAATAAGAGTTCTCCTAGCTCTTCAGGGTTGTTTTTGGTTTTTTTAAGATAGGCTCGGGTTAAAAAAATAAAAATTACAAGACAGTAATTGTATTTTTTATAATTAAGGAAGAGAAAGTTGCCACCCAGCAACCAATCACTTTAGATCAACCATTACAACTTCAGCTTAGACTTCTCCTTCATTAAGACCATCACAATTGCCAACTGATTCCCTCCCCCCAGTACAATAATAATACTTACAAAAGTGGTTTATTGTTCAACTCCTGCTTGCGGGATAAAAATGGATGGCGATTAGATAGTTTCTTGATGAAATGCAAGAGCCATGGGATTGCAAGATGTAAATCTGTGGTATTATATGGATTTATTTTCCTCTACATTGGCTTGATGCTTTTAAAAAACAAAGCAAAGCAAAAACATCTTAACCAAACTGTGTGACGTTCATTGTTTTAAAATTACTGTCATTATACAATGCCAGAATTAAGTCAATAGCAGGGCTTTCCCCCCCTTTAACGGACTGCAGGGCTTTTGTAAACAACAACAAGAAAATCTGATCCATAGATTTGTTTATTTAATCTACCAAGCTTTTGTCAGAGGCAGGCTTTGGGCACCAGGTGGAGAGAGCCAGAAACTTGGGCTCAGGATGGAAGAGCAGGCAGGATCAGAAGGCAAATGAAAAGGAAGAGCTGGAGAACAAGTCAGGAGTCCAGATCATGGGACAATCTGGGTCAGAGGGCAAATAAGGGAGCAGGTCCAGAGAACAAGTCAGGACTAAGACACAAGCTCAGAAATGCAAGACGCGCTAGTGCTCAGGTAGACCTCTTTGCTTGAAGAAGGCTTAGCTGGAAAAGGAAGTTCTTCCTGACCAGGAGAACTTGTTAACCTGCTGAGGAGGTACAGCCAAGCCAGAAATTGAAGGTTCCTCCTCAGAAGGCTGCAGTTATGGGGTCCACCATGTGTGGCAGTGGCTGGCAGTTCCTGAAACCCGAATATTGCATTTCCCCCCCAAAAAAGTTCACCGTAATGAGTGGAGGTTAGGAGAGAAAACAGAAAAGAAAATAGCAGACCCTCCAGGTGTCCATATTTTCCAGGGACGTCCCTGATTTAGAGAACCCGTCCCAGTTTCTGATTTGATCCTGGAATGTCCCACTTTTCCTTAGGATGTCCCTATTTTCACTGGAGAAATGTTGGAGGTTATGGAGTTATCCGACCCCCGAGCCGTCTGAAAGCAATCCTGCATAGGGAAGTTTTTTAAAAAAATATTTAATGTTTTATTATGTTTTATACATGTTGGAAGCTGCCCAGAGTGTCTGGGGCAACCCAGTAAGATGTGTGGGGTATAAATAGTAAAATGATCATTATGGAACGGGACATCCCTATTTTCATTGGAGTAATGCTGGAGGGTAAGAAAGAGCTGCCGTAGCTAAGAAGTTTGAAAGATTTAAGGTAAGACTGACTGGGGACATTTCTGAGGGAGTTCCATCTGCGATGGGGGCAAACTAGATGTGACATTCAGTTGCATATAGAGCCCTGTCCAGGCACTCCTCTTGCACGGTTAACATTGTAGCATCATAGAATTGTAGAATCAGGAGGAATCCCAAGGGTCATCTAGTCTAGCTCCCTGCAATCACAGTTAACGAATCCCTGATGGTCGTCCATCCTCTGTTTAAAAACCTCCCAGGAAGGAGAGTCTTTTGAGAAGAAGAGTGGGAGGCATGATCCCTGCCACATCCACTGGATCGCCACCACTGCTCTTGCTCCTCTACATATATTGGTTGTTGAACTTTGGTAGAGGGGAGGCTGTGTAGGTCTCCTGTGTGATTTAGAGCCCTAGAATTGCACAGGGAGCATAGACAAATAAGCAGGCTCAGGAACAGAAAAGGCAACTCACCAGGTACTTGGAGCAGTGGGGAGATTTTCTTTTAAGCCAAGAGAGGAGGGGGAAAGCAATTCTGCCATTGTTGCCCTGCCTCACTGCTGAAAACTCTGAGATTCCTCTTGTCTCTCCTCCTCCAAATCACCCCAAACATTTATTTTTCTTCTGCTCTGCTTTTACCCTTAACATTCTCTCTCCACAATATCCCACTCCCAGTTTTCTAGAAAGGCTCCTGGTGAATCTTTCAGATCAGTACAATAATAAACAACCTTACCTGGGCACAGGATTACAACCTTAATCATTGGAGACCATGGGATGAGCGAGTCATTAAGATCACAGCTTCTGTTTTCCTGGGGAAATGGATAGCAATTCGGGATCCAGGGAGTCACATATGAATAATCAGCTAATAGTGGGGCAAGTTTCCTTTTTAGAAGTGTTCAATGCAAACTTCCCATGGTGTACTTCTGCTTAGATTGCATGACCACAACCTTTAAAGAGGCTTCCTCAACCTCGGCCTTCCGGATATTTTTGGCCTACAACTCCCATGATCCCTAGCCAGCCGGACCAGTGGTGTGGGATGCTGGGAATTGTAGTCTCAAAACTTCTGGAGGGCCGAGGTTGAGGAAGCCTGCTTTAAAGGTTTGTTTATATGATTCTGAGCCTCACAGAAAATGTGAGAAATTTCACCTGAATTCCGTATGCTGTGGAGGGGGGCGGTCAAGAGATATGCTAATATCTTCGCCTGTTTTTCGGTAAAGCCTGTCCAAAGGAAATGCAGATCCCAGTTGACAATTAAAAAGAGAGAGAAAAATCTATAATGCAGAACCATTTCTGTCTTTTGTAACTAATGAAGGGCTTTTAGTATTGACCAGCATCCAGTCTAATAGTGACATTGACTCCACTCATTTGAAGCCATAAATTTAAAGACATGGCAGGGCCTATATTAGTATAATAAACTCAAACGTTCATTGCAGTTTAAGAAAACATCTGGGAGCCAATTGAGCATTACAGATATTCATGTTGCTTTCTCTTCAGTAGCACCATATGCCTCGATTCCTTCCTTCCTTCCTTCCTTCCTTCCTTCCTTCCTTCCTTCCTTCCTTTTCTTATATGGATTCTACTCAAACAAAACAGCTGGAGACAGATAATAGTTTTTAATTCCATAGGGATAACTGTGTCAGTGTGTTGTAGCAAAAACAAGAGTGTTCGGGACATCTTAGAGATGAGTAACAAATACATTGCAACACATGCTTTGGTGAGTCAAAACTGAGGATTTAAAGGTGAACTTACCTCATTCTCACCTCCCCAAACAACACACAAACCGTCGTCCTTCGAAATTCACGGTTCTCAAGATTTCGCAATGTGGGTCTCCATCCAAGTCAGATGTGCACACATGCATATGCCAGATTAAAGTTTTTATGTAAAATGCATATACTGTATTAGTGAAAACCTATCAAGAGCCATTATATTAGGTAAACTTGCTTTGCAGAGATGTGCATATTGGAAGAAAATTGCACTAAAATGCTGATGAATTTTCATGAGGAAGTTTTAAAGAATAAAATTGCAATCTGGTGTGGAAATGAGAACTGTATTTAACATGGGGGGAAATGAGAAACCGAAATCAACTTCAGGGCTCTGAGAAGCGGCAGATCTTCTTAGAATTAGGCAACCTCAGAAAGATGGCCAGAAGAATGCCTATGCCATTGCCGTGGTTTGTCATGGTGGCTAGAAAGACATTTAAGCAGCTTTTTGAAAACTCTAAGATTAAAATAATGAGGCAAACTGCAGCCAATGAACAGGCAGTGCCTGGCTACCTCACCTGGAATGCCTGGCTCCGAGAAGAAGGTCCTTGCTTTGGCCCTTTTAAGAGATGGTGGAGGCAGATGCCTAGCTGGCCACTGCAGATGAGAGCTGGACCTGGTGGGAAGTGAGCAAACTGCAAGTCAGGCTTGCAAGGGACCCTTCTAAATCCTGGGCCCTAAGCCAGAGCATGGCCTGGGCAACATCAGGTGCATAGGAACTAACAAAGGGCCCACATAAAATATTTGAGGGAGTCCTCCCCAAAAAGTTGGTGGGCATTGTCATTTAAATGGTGTGCATGTGCTATGTCTTGTGGTCAATATTTTATTCATTATGGGTGAACTTGTAAGGACTTGTGGCAGATGTTGCTGGATTCCTGAGTCTCATAAGCCCAAGCCAGCATGGTCAGTGGTCGGGACTGATGGGTCTGGCAGTCAAATGATTTCGGGAGGCCTACATGTTCCTCACGTCACCCAGCAGAAGAGTGTCTTTCTCTTCCTGGGTTTTCCTCTTTCTCTCTGATTTTTTCCTGCTCTGCTCTTGGTGGTGCCACGAAGAACCCTCTCCAGCCCATTTCTTCACTGCCATGCCAGCTCTCTTCTCTCAACCCATTTCCCAGAATTCTCATTCTCTTGTAGGCACGCCAAGTCCGTGGGGCAGAGGCCTCTACAGCACTGTAATATCCGTTGGGACGGAGCTCAGCCCCCCTCAATCTTGAGATTGAACTGCATCTAGTTTGCTGATTTTATTTGAATGGAATAATTATTTGGGAGCATTTAAAAGCATATTTATAAATATTATATATATTGTACCATAATAAGATGAGGAGGAATTCTGCAACAACAACAAGCTGGTCCCAGGTGCTGGTTCAGAAGGGCCAAATTGTATGTGATGTTAATTGCTGAAATGTAGATTATAAGACTGAGCAGCCTTGGGAAAGGGTAATAATAATAATAATAATAATAATAATAATAATAATAATAATAATTTATTATTTATACCCCGCCCATCTGGCTGAGTTTCCCCAGCCACTCTGGGCGGCTCCCAATCAGTGTTAAAAACAGTACAGCATTACATATTAAAAACTTCCCTGAACAGGGCTGCCTTAAGATGTCTTCTGAATGTCAGGTAATTCTTTATCTCTTTGACATCTGATGGGAGGGCGTTCCACAGGGCGGGCGCCACTACCGAGAAGGCCCTCTGTCTGGTTCCCTGTAGCCTCACTTCTCGCAATGAGGGAACCGCCAGAAGGCCCTCGGCGCTGGATCTCAGTGTCCGGGCTGAACGATGGGGGTGGAGATGCTCCTTCAGGTATACAGGACCGAGGCCGTTTAGGGCTTTAAAGGTCAGCACCAACACTTTGAATCGTGCTCGGTTAACTCTTGTCCTACCTGCTACCACCCTAGGACAATCATCTCTCCCCAGCTGCTATTTGCATTTCAGAGGAAACTCCCATTGGTGCCAAAGGCAGAACATTTTTTCACAATGGGTTCAGGAATGCCTGTCTACTATTCAGACTTGATAGCAAGCCTCCTGGGTTAACCCATGTTTCACTTGCATACGTTCAAAGCAGTGCTAGAAATTCAGATATGTAAGCTAGGCACCAAATGGCTCCTCAAACCAGGGTTGCAGTTGCTAAAATGGAATGCCTACTTGTTGCCATTTGGGGGGTCAGACGGCTCGAAAGTCATTTTTTCCAATACAATTTTTTGGTTCCTGAAATTCATTATGATTGTACAGATAAAATATAACAGATATAATTCTACAGGATGTGTTGCTAATGTGTGAAAACAGCCCTGATCCAAGGATCCCCAGGATCTTCAGATGGTGGAGACCTCAAGTGCCATCCTGGCACCCGGGCAACTTCACTTGGTTGCAAGTGGCCGATAGCCAGGTGCAAAATTTGCCTGGCGCCTGGCAAATTTCAAACACTGGTTCCAAGAGTCTTGTCTACTAGGATCGAGAAGCCATAGTTGTACTATGTCTCGACACATGGGCTCAGTAACACACACAGGTCTTTTCCAGAACAGAGGCTGTGTTTATTGAACCTGAAGGCCGGTGGTTCGAATCCCTGCAATGGGGTGAGCTCCTGTTGCTCGGTCCCTGCTCCTGCCAACCTAGCAGTTTGAAAGCACGTCAAAGTGCAAGTAGATAAATAGGTACCACTCCTGCGGGAAGGTAAACGGCGTTTCCGTGCGCTGCTCTGGTTTGCCAGAAGCGGCTTAGACATGCTGACCACATGACCTGGAAGCTGTACGCCGGCTCCCTCGGCCAATAAAGCAAGAAGAGTGCCGCAACCCCAGAGTCGGTCACTACTAGACCTAATGGTCAGGGGTCCCTTTACCTTTACCTTTTAGAACCAAACTACACAAACTGATTTACTGCAGTGGGGAATATCTTAGCCAAATACGCACATGCCTTTGGAGAAATCAGCTCCACTAAGTGGCATTGGCCACTTTGGTTTTGAGAAATATAGCAAAACCAGTCTAACAATGCCTAAATTAGGCTCCATATTGAAGTATGCAAAGAAATCCAAAATGTTTTTAGTTGTGGAAAAGCAAGAAACACTGCAATATATGTGAGTAATCTCACAAGCAAGGTGGATGGGATTCATTGGAGACTGATTCTACAATCTGTTTGTGACGGTTTTGATGGTGGTGCTTCTCCCTTTACTGCCCTTTTGGCTGAGCAGCCCCCCACCCCACCCCTCCAATTCTCCACCCACCATAACAACAGGATGCACAATGGAAAGTCATGTTTACAAATCTCACATGCAAATGATTTGCAGAGGAGCCCATGCTATGCAGCAATTTAAATTTGTTGACAGAGTTGCTAAGAGACGACCCCTTTTGATTCTTTGAAATTCTGTTTGATTCGGCTCTGGGCTCTGACAGCTGAAGTTATTGAACAAGAGTGAGGACTCTTTAAAAGGGGGGAGGATCCTGCCATTTGCTATGTTTTCAGAGCCTGTAACAAAACACTGAATATTTCTTCGGTGTCGGTTTTACTCGGCACGGGAGTGTCGGGTTCCATGCAGGGCTGCTTTTCAGCTCCCCTGTATGGTAATAAATGGCTTGAGCACTGAATTCCACTGCTACACACACACACACACACACACACACACACACACACACACTTCACAAAGGATTTATGAATCT
Organism: Podarcis cretensis; assembly: GCF_951804945.1. Taxonomy (NCBI): domain Eukaryota; kingdom Metazoa; phylum Chordata; class Lepidosauria; order Squamata; family Lacertidae; genus Podarcis; species Podarcis cretensis. The sequence goes on from NC_137173.1 coordinate 86,968,560, forward strand.
CATAAGGTTCTTTGACATCTCCCTTTTAAGTCCCTGTATTTTTACTAGGGGCTCTTGAAATATTCATTCTCTAACATGCGTACATACAGAGGCTAATGGGCAGTGGACACCACTTCTTCTCTCGTTGACCTTAGGAGAGGAATGAACCCTCTCCAAGAGAGTCATAGGCAGGCAATTAAAACAAGGCACCCGTAAGACACATTCAGTTCTGTCCAGCAGTCAGCATTAACACGCTAGCTACCATTAAAAGTCCTTCATAAAGAATTTCATCTTCATCTGCTTCTTAAAGGCAGGAAAGGATGAGGCTTGGAGAACTTCCTTTGGGAAGGGGGTTCCAGAACTGCGCCTCCTACTTTCTGCACCATCACTAATTCGATCCCTGTTCAAGTCTTCAATGTCAAACATGGAAGAGGGGCAGGTCTTGCCTGCTGCTTTGCTGAGCCCCTGTTCCCTGGCCCTGTTGACCTCCATGTGCTGTAAGGTCAAAGCCTGCAGCAATTGACCATTCTACCTTTGTAGGCTCTCTAAGCACTTAGAACAGAAAGCATTGCATCACATTTTCAAGGCCCAGAATCCTTTTGAAAGAGGCCTTGTGACCACATATGCACTATACATTATTTGACAAAATGTATATACTGAAGGGACGCAGGTGGCACTGTGGGTTAAACCACAGAGCCTAGGACTTGCCAATCAGAAGTTCAGCGGTTCAAATCCCCATGGCGGGGTGAGCTCCCGTTCCTCAGTCCCTGCTCCTGCCAACCTAGCAGTTCAAAAGCATGTCAAAGTGCAAGTAGATAAAGAGGTACTGCTCCTGCGGGAAGGTGAACAGCGTTTCCGTGCACTGCTCTGGTTTGCCAGAAGCGGCTTAGTCATGCTGGCCACATGACCCGGAAGCTGTACGCCAGCTCCCTCGGCCAATAAAGCGAGATGAGCGCCACAACCCCAGAGTCGGTCACGACTGGACCTAATGGTCAGGGGTCCCTTTACCCTTTACCTTTACCTTTATATACTGCTAAATAGAACCTCTAAGGGGTTTTACAAGAAATATATGTGCCCTTCTTCCTCTCACAGAGTTATGATTGGTTTAACAAACAATCCCTCTTCCCAGGGAATTCTGGGAAGTGTAGCTCTGTGTGTGTGGGGGGGTGGTCTCTTGACAACTCTCAGCATCCTTAGCAAATCACAACTCCTAGGATTCTTTGGGGGAAGTCATGTCTCTTTAAAGTGGTATCATAGTGCTTTAAATGTGTAGTACGGATGTGACCTGGTTGACTACCACTTTAGTAGCCTCTGGTCCTTCTATCCCATCTCCCTCAGAGTCCACACCATAACCTGGAGTGCATCTCTTGACAGTGGTCCTTGTCAGTTGCGTAGCGTTGGTTGTCAGCACCCGGGACAAGGCAAGTAATTTGCGCCCCCTAACCCATGGATTTGCGCCCCCTAACCCTAACCCCCAGATGTTGCGCCTGGTGCGGCAGGCCCCCCCCCTGCACCCCCCACGCTACGCCACTGGTCCTTGTGACTCAAGTACAGGGAAGAAATGTATACTGAGGTGTAATCTTGATGGCTTCTTAACAAATTAAGAATGCCCTTTTTCAAGGCTTTCATAAATAGAACTAGAGCAGGGGGGGGTGCATCTTGGAAGCTATCCCTGGAATGCCAATTGGCTGCTGAAGGGCAAGAGAGGCATTTTAGAAATAAATCCATAAAACAGATAAAGAAGAAGGCTCATTAAAATATCCAGCACTCTCAAATGTTCAAACCTCTTTCACATATCACGGGTTAATTATACTTAGAGTTGGACTTTGCCATGCTTCCTCACTGACATCAGGGAGACTTAAGTTCACCATTCCCCCCCCCCCTTATTCAGAAAAAAAATGGGTAGTATGAGGCCACAATGTTCTTACAATATCTTCATAACAAAAATGAAACCTATTTACTCCAAAGGAAGTTCCAGTGAGTTCAATGGGTGAATAGGTTCAGGAATTTCATCCCCCCCCCCCTTTTAATGGAATCTGAACATTCAGGAAAGTGGCCTGAAATAACTCTTAGATGGCCAGTCTCCCACAGCTCTGAACCATCCCTAATTTTTCAACTTTATTCCTCTCTTTTTCAGCTGGGATGTGCATGAGGACTGAGGTCATTGGAGTGACCTACAGTGGGTATTCTAGGGATTAACATTTTAAACTCTGGGGAAGGCTGCTCTTTAGCGCTCAATCAGAGCAAAAGGCCATTCAGGTTTTCTCTGGTTTGACGTCTGCTCCAATTTAGCACTAAAGAGTGGGTTTTCCCTGGGAAAAGAGCAGGGCGAGTGGAAAACTGCTTGAACTATCCCTAAAAAGTGTGGGTCAAGTGGAAAACCACTCAGATCCATGCTTTCTAAGCACAAGACAAATGAAAGTGTGGACAAGCCCTCTGTTATTCTGATTGTGCTGTATTTTAGGCAGGAAATGGAACTGATAGATTTTAAATGTGTTATTTGCATCTTGTTTCAGCTTTGCATGCGCCAGCCAGAGCACTTTGACCAGCCAGTCAACAATCAAATTTAAATCTATGGGTCTTCCTTTCCTTCCTTTCTTTTTGTCCTATAGAATTTGAACGGAGCTGAAATGTTACAAAATAAAGGGCGCCCCCTTTATATATGTGTTCCTTTTTTCACAATGCTGAATCTCCCGCGATGTTTTATGGAGATGCAGCATTCTAAGCTGATGGATACATTACATTTATTTTTTAAAAAACAACAACAGCAACCCACCACATGACAATCCCAGAATACAGTGTAAAGGATAAAAGGCAAAGCTCTAAATGTGACCCCTTTTCCTCAAAGTCGTCCTTTTAGCACCAGTTTATCGCCATCATTCATCTTTAAATACACTCGCGGTGCAAGAGAAATGCTGGAAGCTCTTCTAGAGTCTGGGTTCCCCCCCCCCCTCTTTTTTATTTTTATTTTGCAAGAGGAAGGAAATTGAATGTGGCAGCTTGACTACGAAGCGCTGCTGGGAGGGCAGCAGCAGCTACATTTCCAAGAGCTGGAAAAGAAAGGCAGAGAGCCCAGGTAGACGAGGGAAAGCAATCTTTTGCTTCTCTCTGACGTACTCAAAAGCCATTTGATAACAGCTTAATAAAGACGATCTTGTACTTCATTTTTGTTTCCAGTCAAAGCACGCTCGTTACGTTCGGAAGCGGCGTCATAAGAAAGCACATGAAAATTTCCTTTTGGGGGGAAGAAAATACATTTCCACATCAGCTTGTGATTTATTTTTTTAAAAGTCCTCGTGAAAATTCAGCAGCATTTCAATGATTTCACCCCCTTAATGTAGACATTTTGAATGCAATTTTGCCTGGAAATGCATAGTCATACAGTGGTACCTCAGGTTACATACGCTTCAGGTTACATACGCTTCAGGTTACAGACTCCGCTAACCCAGAAATAGTACCTCGGGTTAAGAACTTTGCTTCAGGATGAGAACAGAAATTGTGCTCCAGTGGCACGGCAGCAGCAGGAGGCCCCATTAGCTAAAGTGGTGCTTCAGGTTAAGAACAGTTTCAGGTTAAGTACAGACCTCCAGAACGAATTAAGTACTTAACCCAAGGTACCACTGTAAATAAATAAATGTCTGGGCGTGTTTTTTTACAGAAAATGTGAAAAGAAAAAGCCACAAATCCTGCATTTTGGGAGGATTCCTGGAGCACCCTTGCATTCTTACTAATAGCCTCCTCATGAGCCGTCTTTGGTGGCACGTTTTTGCAACCAACAGCATGTATTACCCAGGGTCCTTGGTGTTGCAAGTTTATTTATTGACTTTGCTCTCATGCCATCCAATAGGTTAAAACTATATAAAACTGAGCAAATGGGCCTGGTCATGGACCGGAAGACAGTTTAATTCACAGAATCCCAGGGTAATGAGATCCAGGAAGTTAGGCTATCCATAAAGCTTCCGTGAATTTGAAGAAGTGTATCTGAAGAAGTGTGCATGCACACAAAAGCTTTTACCAAGAACAAACTTAGTTGGTCTCTAAGGTGCTACTGGACATTTTTTATATATCTATACACCATATTTTTTGCTCTATAAGACGCACCAGACCATAAGACGCACCTAGTTTTTGGAGGAGGAAAACAAGAAAAAAAATATTCCTGAATCCCAGAAGCCAGAACAGCAAGAGCGATCGCTGCGCAGCGAAAGCAGAGATCCTTCTTGCTGTTCTGGCTTCTGGGATAGCTGCGCAGCCTGTATTCGCTCCATAAGACGCACACACATTTCCCCTTACTTTTTAGGAGGGGAAAAGTGAGTCTTATAGAGCAAAAAATACGGTATATCTCAGCTTCCATGAAGGTTTTACAAGTATGAGCTGGGCTGGGATGGAGCAGGAGAGCTTTGGGAAGTGGCCAAGCAGTCAAATGGGACCTGCTGTGCCCTTAGACTGATTGCCAGGTCTCATTGGAGACTTTTGCTCTGCCCCTTTAGAGAAGATATAGTAGCTGTATCTGATTCTACGTAGTCCTTCCTGGTCTAGAACACAAAAGTGGTTCTGGGGATATGGATGGCTGCAAGTACCAGGGAACCAATGAGTGGGAGAAGGTACCTTTGCTGGATTTCTTGCCCTTGTCTCTAGGAAAAAGGCAAAATTTTGGGTTGTGACCTGGAAGCCTTGGACCACGTAAATTTGAAGGAGGTACATTGATATAGGTTCTGTCCATTTACTAGAGTGCAGAAGAGGGACTGGTTAATCAAAAAAGACAAGCAGACATGTTAATAGCCCAGAGCTGCTTAGGGATGCACATTGCAGACTGGAGCCTGGACAACACAAATGTTTAAATCCACCTCGATTGTACTGAAAGCAGCTTGGCCTGCAGCGGTGTGAATGTAAGCAAACAAAACCAGCCAGTTAGCAAGGAGCATTTCATTCTGCCTCTGTTATGTTTGTGAGATACTTGATGCCTTATTTGCTGTAGCACGTTGCACATTTACCGAGATCAGTGCTGAACAGAAATGGTTTTGACTGCCTGGTGGCCTGCAGGATCAACATGGAAAGCAGCGGAAACTGTGTTCAGATGGTCCAGGTAGCTCCATTTTAAAGAGGTGCCATTGATTCCAGTAAGAATCAATTCATTCATTCATTCTGGTAAGGGTTCACAAGGTGTGCACAGGAGACAGGTATCCACTGTCAGGGAACTGCCATCGGAGCCAAGGGTGGCACTGAGGCTCCCTAATGATGATGCTGGAGAGGGAACCAGCAAAGGGAGAGAGGATGCTTCCGCTGGGGAAGGAGATAGAGGTGACACCAGGGAGAAAGGGGAGTCTGAGGGAGCTGCGGAGAGAAGGCTCCAGGACTCTTCCAGTGGAACCAGCGGGGAGAGCAGAGGACCTCCTCTGGGGACGCCCACTCTGCGCAGACAGCTTACGTGCAGAGAAGGGAGATGACGATTGGGTGTGAAAGAACTCTTATGTTGGAAGAAATTCAGGAAACGCCCACTGACGGATTCTTCCAGTGATTGAGACAGTCATGGTGTATTGACTGTCCAGCCTGGGGGAAAAGTTTTGTACAAACTACTCAGCCTGGAGCAGTTTGCGCTTTACGCACAAGCAACCCCACACCCCATTACATCCACCTTAACCCTTGATTCATCCATGAGAATTGTCATACTTATCTCATTTGTATCCCAACTTACGAGGCATATTACTTATCTCCCCTACCTGCTCACTTAGATACACAAACTACTATATCCCTGCAACAACCGCATACCCTCCAAGTGTCCCTATTTTCCAGGGACAGCCCCAGAATTACAAAAGGCATCCCGGCTTTTGATCTGATCACAGAATGTCCCTATTTCCCCCACCAGCACTGCTGCCACTGAGCTCAGGGAAGAGGATGTGCCAGTGTTTGTCCAGGGCAGCGGCCAAGGCAGTGGCAGCTCCAGGTAAGCATCCCGTTGCCTCTCCATGGCCTCTCCATGGCTGCCACTGCTGGCCTCCTTCCTTGGGTGAGGAGAAGAGGAGACAGCCGTTGCTGAGGCCCAACCCAATGCAATGTGCCAGTTCTGAGGGTCAAACAACAACAAACAAACCTATGGTCACATAAAGCATACTCAGTAAACACACGAGACATAACCGGCTGTGTTCTTAGATAGAGAAGGTATACTATTCATGTATCAAATCATAAATTTCAATGGAAGTAACTCATAAAGTTCAACAAACGAACAAAGCAGAAGACCCAGTGGATCAGATCATTCTCTAATCAGTTCATGCATAAGGTCCATCCGTGTCATAGTGTCTATTCCACCTGTCTGTTCATAAGGTCCAAACAATCCACATGAAAGTTTGTTACAGTTCCACAGAATCCTTTCACAGAGTCTAAGACAAGGATTTCCAGAATATTGGCCTTGTTTCACCGTCCTGGGCTTCATCAGTAGTTAAAGCTCATAGGTGATATTACAGGAGAGTGGATCTTATGGCATAGTGCCAATGCGATGTACCAGTTCTGAGGGTCAGGCAGAGGGCAGGGTGGGAAGATAGGGGGCAGCGGAGCACAAGAAGTCTTGATTTTTTAAAATAAAAAATTCTTTGTGCAGCCATATGCAGGGGCGTAGCAAGGAGGGTGCAGTAGTTGCGGGCTGCCCCATGTGTCCCCACTGAGAGGAGAGTGACAAAATGGTGAGCGGCACTCACCGCGGGGCCTGCAGTGCGCCTGAGCCATGCGTCTCTCCTAGGAGTGACAGAGTGGCTTGAGTGCCCACAGACTCTGTGCTGTTCCATATGGCTCGCCACAGGCACGGGGCACGCGCGCCGCCCCAGGCGCCCGATTGGCTTGCTCCACCACTGGCTGTATGTAATCTAGCCTCTTTCTAAAATTTGCTAATCGGTGTGTGCTTTTCCTTTTTGGAAATCTACCAAAGAATAAAATGAAATGAAACAAAGTGAAATAAAATAAGGATTAAGGCATTTTCTCAGGACGGCAGAGGACGTGTGTGCTGTGTCTCATTGGTGAAGTGGTGGTGGCACTAATCCGTTAACCCATCTTCTGATAGGAAGTGTTGGGGAAACAACAAAAAAATGGGGGAGGGATCAAGGAGGGTCTGTTGGGGAGTGAGAAATGTCCCTATTTTCATCTGAGGAATGTTGGAGGATATGCAGCCATGTGAACGAAGTAAATCAGAAAGATCATGAGTGGCCCAAAGTCAAGAAACATACCATATTTTTTGCTCTATAAGACTCACTTTTTCCCTTCTAAAAAGTAAGGGGAAATGTGTGTGCCTCTTATGGAGCAAACGCAGGCTGCACAGCTATCCCAGAAGCCAGAACAGCAGGAGGGATTGCTGCTTTCACTGCACAGTGATCCCTCTTGCTGTTCTGGCTTCTGGGATTCAGAATATATTTTTTCTTGTTTTCCTCCTCCAAAAACTAGGTGCGTCTTGTGGTCTGGTGCGTCTTATAGAGCGAAAAATACGGTAATTGGCACACTGACCACAGAACTGCAGAACTGCTCTTCTCTCTTTAGGAGGGTGGATAATGGGTCAAATAATATCTGTTAATCATGAAGAAAAGATCACTCTCGCACTATTTGCCCCATATGTGAAAGTTGTTAACGCTGCAAACAATACAGAAGAGTAACTGACGTGGATTGTAGCCAATGTAAGCTTTGCACTGATATTCAGGGTGGTAGTCAGAGTTTATTAAAGTCTCAGAGCCCAGCACAGCGACAGATGAGTAGCACAGAACAGTTGTGTTCTGTAATTGTTCCAGGATCACATCATCAGGGTACATCTCTTTTAGTTTAATTCCAGTTGGAAATCCAGATTTCACAGCATAGCTGCCAGGATCCTGTTCGTGAGGTTTCCTCAAAACCATTTCTTAGAAATCTGGCTCACCATTCTGAGATTACCCACAAGGAAATTGAAAGAGGCTGCAGCCTAGAAACCTGCCCACTAGGCATCTCTTTAAATGTCCTCATTTATTTCCACAGTGCCATTGCACAATTTCACAAATAAAAAAGTGTGGGTTTTTAAAAGTTTGCTTTTTTAAAAAATAGCAGCCAAATTTTCTCTAACACACATATACCACACTCAAACTAGGGTTGCCATATTTCAAAAAGTAAAATTCCTGCGCTTTTTTTTTAGGAAACCACCAAAATTGCTGACCTTTTCCTGGGGAACAAACCCAAATTGTTGATTAGTGAATTTAAGCTTTTTGAGCTGTTTCCACTGCTTTTTCCATCATGTTGACATACAGCCGGGTTTTCCCTGACATTTCCCTGACATTTGACCCATTTGGCAAAACTCCCTCAGGACTCCATTTTTACACCTGAAAACCAGGACGTGTCAGGAATTTTCCTGACGTATGGCAAGCCTACTCAAATTGAAAAAATACTTTCCCAGAATCAGATCCCAAACAGATTCCTCCTCCCACAAGTTCTGATCCAGAAACTGTGATGGAAATCCAGAACTTCAAAATAACAGGTTGGAATCCAGTTGGGATAGCTTCTGTAACCATCCCTACCAAAGCCCTTTTAATTTACTTGAGATTTAAATATGCAGTTTTGTGCAATGGATTGCGGTCCTAATTTGTGCAAAATTGGGGTGCTTGCAGAGTTTATGCAACACAGAGGACTTCATTTTTCTTGGCATGCAATTTCTATTTATTTTAAGAAGAGGAAGATTACCCTGGCAACCTGGAATAAAATGTTCTCTTTAGGTGCTTGAGTGTACAAGTGGTCCTAAACTGCTTTACGTCCCCATGTTCCAGAAAACCGATACAATGGCTGTTTCTGGTTTGTTTCCCTTTAATGAAGGAGAAGGAACCGTTGAGTTTCCTGGTGAAAACAACAAAGCAGCCGACTAGAAGCCTGGCATCCTTAGCAATCTTCCTTTCTACTTCCCCGTGCATGTTGAGTGATCCGGGATGAAAAACTAACAAGCACCTGTCAAATCTGAGACAACAGGGTTGCGTTTGCGTGTTTTGACAGACGGCCCACTGGACTTTCCCTATCAGGAGAGCCTTTATGAGTAAACCGAGAAAATCTCCCTCAGACAAAAAGGGAAAACCGAGCTCATCAGAAATTAGCAGACCCTTGGCTTTGGAGGGCACCCGGTCGCTGCCGAAAGGCTTTTGATCACAGTGCTTTCTTATTCAGATTTGACATCGCATTATAGCTAATCAATACCTTGCAACTGTCCAAGTCCCCAGTCGGACACACATCTCACAATCAGGCAGGGAGGCCTGCTAATTGAAGAAAAGTCAGAGACACAGGTAGCATTGCCCTGGGGCCATTCTACTCCCTCTTTCTCCAACACACACATGCATTCTCGCCCCTCACCCCTCCACCCAACCAGAATCTTGGAAATGGTGGAAATAAAATTTAGAGACATGACAGGAACGGGAGAGCAGGATCAATTCCTGTCACTTGCCACCAGTGTTTACTGCTTTCCCGTGTCTTCAGAGAGTTTTATTCTCTCCCCTCCCCTCCCTTCCCGACCCCACCTTGCCTCTCTCTCCCTCTCTTGACTTAGGGGAACTTAACCTTTTATAAATGGGAAGATGGTACCTTCATGCATTTTAAATGGCTTCATTCTCCCATTCTCAAGATCAGCTCAGGTGGAGAGATGGATAGAAAAAAATAATATTGGAGCACTGGCATTTATTTATTAAGATGTTTGCCAAACATTTTGCCCTTAACGCACCATAAAATAGAATAAAATCTGCTGAATCCTGCTACTGCTATTCTCAGCAGTGTGAGTGAATATTTTCAATTCACTTTATGGAAATAAATCAAAGCATTCCTGGGCTGTGATGTTAAAGGAGGTGCAGCTTTTCTCTCTCTGTGTGTGTCTGTGTGTCTGTGTGGTTTAAAATTTTGCCTATTTGGGGTAATTTGCACAGCCTGTGGCCTGTCACCCTGGGCTGATTGCCCAAAAGAGCCCATGAGTCATGGTGGAGAGAGAGTAGCAAGGAGGGTCCCTAAAGAGCAATAAAGCTCCAATGATGTCTGGGATCAAACTGAAACCTTCTATGCTGGGACATCTTGGGCTCTGCCCACTCCTTGAAAAGTCAAAGGGTTTAAAGGCTTCTTGCCTGGAGCTCCACACTCTGGTTCCATGGAGCAGAAGGTCCTTGAAGGCAGTGATGCTTGCTGGACCTGTGTGCAGTCTTTGTCCCAGGTTCAGGGGCTTGTGTATCGAGGCTCCGAGACCACCCTGTTCCATGAGGTGCAGATAACTAGACAGCACATGGCATATTGGTTTTGGGATCAGATAAGGCCACAGCTTTATTGGTTTGGCCATAGGCAGTGTGGTAAGCAACAGCACATGTCCCTCACACCCATCTGCTGGGAGTGTTTCTAAGGGTGAAACTGGTGGAGGGGACGCCCTATGACCTACTTCAAATCAGGGTGTTTCCCCAAGCAGTCCCCATTGGAGGAGTGGTATGGCCCTAGCCCCTGTCTGGGCATTGGACAGGAGCCACTCCTCCTGGATCCTTTTAACAGAATACTCTTACAACCTTCCCTCCAAATAAGACTAGGCTTACCCAATGCTTACCCCCCATAAGTGGGTGAACGGACTTGTAGCACTTCTAGTTTAGGGGGCGTCTGTGGCATCTTTGTCGCAGGACGGTTTCAGATTTTAAGAGGTCTCTGGATCAGTGCCTCCTCCATAGGCACCACTGGCCTGACTGTGATATTCTCCAGGCGCTGTTGGACTACAACTTCCATAATCCCTGATCCTGCTGCTGATGGGAGTCGTAGTCCAAAACATCAGGAGGGCACCATGTTGACTACCCTTGCATTGAAAACAACTGCATCAAAATCACAGTGCTGGCCATTTAGCCAGCTCCTTTACCTCCAGCAATTCCTGCATAGCCTGTTGTTGGAGGCATCAGCAAGACAAAGGACCGTTTCCAAAAGAACATGTTTACAACCTCTGGGAGTGGCTCTTTGAGTCATTCCCCAGACTATATCTGCTCAACCACACGAGACCAGATCTTCTGGAACCAATCTGCGCAGACGATGAGTTTGGAGGAAATATTTTTGCACACATGAGCACTTCCAAGGAATCACTTCCGCTTCTGTTCATGGTTGCAACATTTTGCATTGGGCTTTAAATTGGCCTCAATCCAAGCACTTAACTCATGCACATGCCAGCAGATAGAGCTTAGTCCACTCAAAATGTCTCCCAGTAGGTCTTCTTTCAGGCCTTCATCTGCAAACAGCCCTATTTATCCCCTAAGAATAAAAATTCATGTATTCCCAAATTCAAAGAGAAACTGTGGGCTGGCTTGCCTGTTAATTCTTTCCATTATTTTATTGCCAGCTGGAAATAATCAATTGACAGGATTTTTTTTTAACAAAAAGGAGGCTAACAAGCAGCAGCAGCAGCAACAGCAGAAGATTATGTTTCGTTGGTGGACAAAACTTTTCCAAGTCATCATCTGCTCTTCTTTGCCGTTTGTTTGTTAATTTTGCTTGCTTTTTTTAAAAAAAAAGAGAAAACATGTTTTCCCCACCCAATAAGGATCCCATTAATTACATTCCATTCTTTCCACTTTGATATCTCATTAAAATCTTATAAATGATCATGCAGTGACCTTGAAGGGCATGCATAATACATGAAAGTAAACCTGCAGTAAAATGTATTCTTTCACTCCTGACTGCCTTCATCCCACATTTCATTCTCCCATCCCCAATGACCCCAATATGGGGAGCGGATAGTTAACGCTGGCGGAGTCGAGGTATGCAATGGTGTGCAAATCCACTAACTCCATTAGCTTTTCTCTCCTGATGACAGCTGCAATATGTTAATGGCTTGTGTTTGGATGCAGCGGGTTGCCGCTGCTACTTAGGGCTAATTACCATAAGATGGTGACAACAGGTGCAAGTGTCGCTTCGCATCAGTGTCAGGCTGCGCGAGCAAAAAGAGCGAGAAGCACCCAAAGGGAACTCACAAAAGATGCAAACTTTAGTCAGCAGGCTGCAAGTCTCTGAAGAATCCTCTGCGATAATGACCTGTGTGTCTCCAAGTCTGTCTCTCTCTCTCTCTCTCTCTGCCTTCTCTACCCAAGCAGGCAGGAGAGGGAAGGGAAAGCTACAAGACCAGTAAGTGCTTCCACACACAGAGCAGCCCCCCAGTCATTGCTGTTCTGCTTTAAGCTGCAAATGAAATAGTATCTCTCTTTCCAGTCTTCTGGGATCCAAATGGCCTTAGTGAAGCACAAGCTTGACACAAGTCAACAGTGTGATGCTGCGGCAGAAGAAGACGCCAACACAATTCTAGGCTGCATCAACAGAAGTGTAGTGTCCACATTAAGGGAAGAAATAGTACTGCGCTTTTCTGCCTTGGTCAGACCCGACCTGGAATACAGTCATACCTTGGTTCTCAAACAGAATGCGTTCCAGGAGTGGACTCCTGGAACCATTCAAAAACCAAGGCAGGGCTTCCGATTGGCTGTAGCCAGTCAGAAGCCATGCGGAACATTCAGCTTTCAAAAATTGTTCAAAAAATGGAACACTTACTTCTGGGTTTTGATCGTTCAGGAGCCGCTTTGTTCGGGAGCCAAGGCATTTGAGATCCAAGGTACGACTGTACTGCATCCAGTTCTGGGCACCACAGTTTAAGAGGGATGTTATTGATAAGTAGAGGAGGATGATCAAGGACCATTTTGAGAAATGGTTGAGGGTATGTGTAGAGCTGCCATTTTTCAAGAAGTTGTTGAGCTTTTTTTTGGCAAAATCTCCAAAAAAAGAAGTTTTTTGAGCTATTTATAAGGCAATTCGCCAAAATCTAGACTTACGACATGGGTTGCTATCCACTCAGATTTTCCTAGACATTTAAGCTATTTCTGCACAGACTGTTACTGACCGCGTATTCCGGCTATGTCCGGTAATTTCTGGACATATGGCAACCCTAGGTATGTGTAGCCTAGAAAAGAGAACAATGAGGCGATACGACAGCCATCTTCAGATACAGAGCTATCACATGGAAGGTGGAGCAAGCTTGAGTTCTGTGGCTTCAGAGGGTGGGATCTCAACCAATGGGTTCAAATGGCAATAAAGGCAAACATTAGGAAGAACTTTTCTGACAGTAATAATTGTTTGACAGTGGAACGGACTCCCTCGGAACGTGGTGGACTCTTCCCCATTGGAGATTTTTAAACAGAGGTTGGAGGGCAATCAGTCAGGGATTCTTCAGCTTTTGATTTCTGCAATGCAGGGGGCTGGACTAGGTGACCCCAGAGGTCCCTTCCAACCCTACTATTCTATGGAACTAAGTGGACACCTCCACTTTCACCACTCCCAAATTTTGGGAGTAGGTGTGTGATTTTTATTTGGACCCTGGTGTGGAGGAAAGGGGATCAAAGAATCCTTTTTTCTCTCACTACACTCCCATTTGTGACCCCCCCCACTGCTGCAACTGGGAGAGAGTGGGAGAAAATAAACATATAGAAAAACAATTATATTTGGAAGAAGAAAGGTTTCAATTAGTGGAGTTGATTCTTAGAGGCAGACTGTAGAAAAGGAAATGGGCAGGCCATACTACATAGGTCATAAAGGTAAAGGTAAAGGGACCCCTGACCATTAGGTCCAGTCGTGACCGACTCTGGGGTTGCGGTGCTCATCTTGCTTTATTGGCCAAGGGAGCTGGCGCACAGCTTCCGGGTCATGTGGCCAGCATGACTAAGCCGCTTCTGGTGAACCAGAGCAGTGTATGGAAACGCTATTTACCTTCCCGCTGGAGCGGTACCTATTTATCTACTTGCACTTTGACGTGCTTTCGTACTGCTAGGTTGGCAGGAGCAGGGACTGAGCAATGGGAGCTCACTCCGTCACGGGGATTCGAACCGCCAACCTTCTGATCAGCAAGTCCTAGGCTCTGTGGTTTAACCCACAGCATAGCTGCCCCCAAACCCACTGACCATCTGGGCAAGAGGCCACCGACACTGGGGAGATTGTGCAGCTGTTCCATCATGCTAAAAAAAATGAACTTTCTGAGTTCAGCAACAACAAACTGAAGCAGGCACAAAATGTCTTGTGCCCTGTGTCATGCAAATGCTCTGTAAATGTGAGTGGCTCTTTTGCAGTAAATATGCAGTTGGGAAGAAGCCTGTATTTTGCAAACCTTCAGCCTTTCACCAGGGACAGAGCCCTTTTTCAGTGTCCTTCCACCTTAGAAACCGCTTGCGGGAACATCGCTGCCTTACATTAAGGCCAGGGGCAAAATCAGCTATAATTAAGAGGCACAGAAGCAAAGAGCCATGAATGAATGAGGGCACAGAGGTGAGCATTGACCAGCACATCTACCCCATATGCGCCATGCTAGTAATTGGGAGAAGGCTTCTGCAAGATGCAGTACTTTCAAATTAGTAGGGATGCCTTCGTGAGCTATCTAAAGTTACGTTTCAATAGCATGCCTTTATGGTGCAGCTTGAGCCAAAGGCAGAAGATTGGAATCTATCCAGGACTGCTTATTGAATAAAAGTTTTCCGAAGCTGCATTTATCGCTTTGACTCCATACTGGAGTCCCTGTAATTTCATACAGAGTGAAAACAGTGGGGCATTTCAGTTCTTACACTTGCAATCTCATACTATGGGTTATGTGGAATTTAGCCCCTTTTTAATAGCAAGAAACCTCTGCACGCTGAATCTGAGCAGAGGATGGACACCCCAGGGTGATGTTGCTTTGCTCTATTGCCTTCCGCAAGCTGCTTTTATTTTATTCACGGGGCTGTGGGAAGCAGTGAAAAGTGACTTCAGAACCAGGTACAGTGGTACCTTGGGTTAAGTACTAAATTCGTTCCGGAGGTCTGTACTTAATCTGAAACTGTTCTTAACCTGAAGCACCACTTTAGCTAATGGGGCCTCCGGCTGCTGCCGTGCCGCTGGAGCACGATTTCTATTCTCATCCTGAAGCAAAGTTATTAACCTGAAGCACTATTTCTGGGTTAGCGGAGTCTGTAACCTGAAGCGTATGTAACCTGAAGCGTATGTAACCCGAGGTACCACTGTAATTGATATGTATGTCTGTCATCACTAAATATGCAAAGGAGCATTATTTCCATAAGAACCAATCTACCATATCTACCATATTCACTTTATTAAAATAACTTGGTCTAATAGGTAAAATGTGTAAGTAGTTTAAGATGTTTCTCATTGCCCTGTTGGCCTGAAGACGCTTCCCTGTTAGTGAATATTCTGCTTCTAATAGTGGGAGAGCAAGGACTGATTTATATGCTGGAAATAACCGATAGTCTGATGAGAACAAATGCTATGGAACCCTACTAAAGCACCTCTTAGCTGTCTCTTATTTTTATTTTATTGCGTTAATTATTGCATATTACAGTGGTACCTCGGGTTAAGTACTTAATTCGTTCTGGAGGTTCGTACTTAACCTGAAACTGTTCTTAACCTGAAGCACCACTTTAGCTAATGGGGCCTCCTGCTGCTGCTGTGCCGCCAGAGCACGATTTCTGTTCTTATCCTGAAGCAAAGTTCTTAACCTGAAGCACTATTTCTGGGGTAGCGGAGTCTGTAACCTGAAGCATATGTAACCTGAAGCGTATGTAACCTGAGGTACCACTGTACTTCTTCCAACATCCTGCAAGGGTGGTTCAGATCTTCAGAGAGAGCCATTCTGATGTTTGGAGCTGCCAGGTGGTGAAGAAAAGGCTTATCAGTGGTGGTGCCCTGGCTGAAGAACATGTGTGGCACCAACAGTGTTTTACTTTTTCTGCCAACTTAAAATGTACATGTTCTCTTAGACATTGGTGCAAGGT
Organism: Podarcis cretensis; assembly: GCF_951804945.1. NCBI lineage: Eukaryota > Metazoa > Chordata > Lepidosauria > Squamata > Lacertidae > Podarcis > Podarcis cretensis. The sequence continues at coordinate 86,984,318 of NC_137173.1, forward strand.
TAAGTCAATGGAATCTTCTGCAGCATCTTCAGAATCTTTAAAAGGGATTTTTATAACGACTTGTTGTTCACTGTTATAGTGCTAATGGCCCTTGTTTGAATTCCTAGGAGTTATTCCATGTAGGGATGGAGGGAAAATTCAGTTCAGTTGACATTTAAGGATTAAATTTGAACTTTCTGAAACAAGACGGGAGTTGAGATCCAACAACTTATGGAGGGCACCACACTGAGGAAGGGTGGTTTAAGTCACAATTCTGCTCCAATTCTTTTATCATTCACCTTTCATATATGCTTGTCTCAAATGACGTTTTCTAATGAAAATGCTATTATGTGTATGTACGAAATCCAAACTTGATTTCTTAGACGATAGATAGGATGCTAGGAATAACACATCACAATAATATTGCTGCACAACCCCGCTATTGTTTGTTTCTCTACCCTCCTTTAACTGTTTTGCTTAATTCCTTTTTATACGGAAGGAACGTATTAAGCAGGCTTCCTTCTTGCCCGAGAAGGCATTCTGTTACTGTCATTTTATGGGACCAGATTGGTCTCTATTACATTCCCCCTGTTGAGACGTAGCCAGAATGAATTGTAACTGCAGTATGTCCAGCTGTTTTGTAAATAATTCCCATTATTCTTCACATAGTCACTAGAACCTGTGTCACTTCCATCAAGCTCTCTCAGTGGTATGTGTTACCCAAAGCTATTGATTCTGCAGGGATAGAAAGGCCTTTTGTAGAGAATATTGTGACATAATTTGTCTCCATCTCAACAGCTCACTAATTTATATATTCTGGTCTCCTCCAAAACACCCTTTTTGGCTTCTTCACTAAATCAGAAGCAATCTCCCCCCCCCCTCCTTTCTCTCTCTTCCCATTATTTTGCATATGATTACATTGTGCACATGTGATCCCAAGATCAGCACAATTTTATTTATCAAGACGGGCTAATTTCCTAGCTGTAGGTGCAGAGGCGCCTCTGATCATGAAGTTCAGTCAATAAGCTGACTTGAGAAAGTAAGCAATTATGCACTGCCTCTGGGAACATTCTCCCCCACCTTACCGATTTTTGCATACTTGTTATCCCAGGAAAGTATCTGAGAAATTAAAATCCACCGTGATCAAAGTTTCTTGTTTTTTTTCCTTATCAGTTTCCCTTAGCTGTAAACACGGTGCTTGTTACAGTTACTCTGAACACAATTTACAAGCTAACATGTCACTGCTGTTTGTTATATCACTTTCGGCAATGCTACCATCTTGGTGCTTCTAAGCGTGAATCCATTAACAGTGATCCAGTTCAGCACTGGATACAGATCTAGGAATGCATATGTTTTAGAAGGGCGAGTACATTCTATGTTCTGTTCAGCTCATCCACCCAGATTTTTATGTTCAGGGTGGGACTAATAGAACATACGTGGCTATTCAAGAAAGGTGCCCTCAGAACCTGTTAGATACTGGCTCATCTTGGGCAAATAGTGCTTTATCCTGGAATTTCCTCATCTGCGAAGGCCGATTGACTATCTCTACTCCAGTTTTCAGGAGGTGGGCTGAGTTATCGGAGCATTTTGTAACGGATTGTCAGCTCTGTGGTTAAGGATATCAGGAAATTTTGGTGGAAGTGGGGATGGAAACTGCTAATGTTTGCAGAGCATGAGACTCTTAATCTCAGGGCCATGGGTTTGCCCATGGGTTGGGCAAAAGTTTCCTGCATCGCAGGTGGTTGGACTTGATGACCCTCGTGTTCCCGTCCAACGCTGTGACCCCATGATTCTATGATCCCATGACAGAAAAGAAATAAATAGGGAGTACAACTGTCATTTGCTGTTGTTGCTGCTTTGAGACTGCAAGTGATACGTAACTGATTATGTTTACTTTCCCGTTTGAATTGTGTTTCCTATGCAATGAAATTAATGGGGTGGAATGATGTGATTAACCAGTAATTTACATAATTATATAAATGACATAATTTTGCAACAGTGGACAGTGAGATGAATATCCCAGTTGTCGGTGGAATACCAACTGCAGCAGAAAGCGAATACAGTGGTACCTCTGGTTACGTACTTAATTCGTTCCGGAGGTCAGTTCTTAACCTGAAACTGTTCTTAACGTGAAGCACCACTTTAGCTAATGGGGCCTCCCACTGCTGCCGGAGCACAATTTCTGTTTTCTCTTTTTTTAAATAATATTTTTATTAATTTTCCATCAAGAAAAAATACATATCACACCACATTACAACTTTCACAAGTTTTCTCTTTTTTGGACAATTTCTGTTCTCATCCTGAAGCAAAGTTATTAAGCCGAGGTACTACTTCTGGGTTAGCGGAGTCTGTAACCTGAAGCATATGTAACCTGAAGCGTGTGTAATCCGAGGTACCGCTGTAGTCCTATATGTGACATATACAAGGCAGACTTGCCATCTGCAGTTGTGGGATGCTTTCAAAATTTCTTCTGGGTAGAAGTGCTGTAATTTTAAACGATGTTCTTTGACAGCATTCAATAGGGCAGTGGAGGGAGAATTTGAGAAGAACAAGCACATCCAGAGCACTCCTAGTCTCACATCAGCCAGGGGAGAAGTTTGGAGAGGGACAGTTATAGGAAAAATAATTGTAAAAGCTCCAGGGCTCGTGTATTTTCCCTCCCTGGAGGCCTTTGGCTCCTGCAGACTCTCCAAAGACTCTCCCTCTGCAGACTCTCCCTCTTGGAGAACTTTGTGTTATGAGACAGCATACATCTGCAATAAAATAAAATAAAATAAAATAAAATAAAATAAAATAAAATAAAATAAAATAAAATAAAATAAAATAAAATAAAATAAAATAAAATAAAATGGTATGTTTTCCTTCCCCATCCAACAGCAGTCAGTGATGTAGAGTGTTGAACACACAACATTGTATGCCACAGGATATGGGTAAGCATTTTTGGATGTTACAGAATGAAAAGGTGACACTGGCCTGTGGGTGACTGCCGCTTTGGGCATGTATGATTTAGGAGTGTATTCAACGTTAGTCCAACACAGAGCAGACCTGTTGAAAATAATGGACACAATGAACTTAGGTCCGTTAATTTCAATTGGTCTACTCTGAGTAGGGCTGTATATAACCCATTGGGTGGCATTCAACGAAGCAGACCAGTTCAAATTAATGACTCCAACTTTGTCATGTTCCTTGATTTCAGGGGGCCTATTCTGATTAAAACTTACTTGACCAGCCCCCACAATGCCTAGTTCTGGCCTGTAACTGTAGGCTTCCTGTAGCTATAGCAGCAGTTCTCTGCCATGCTCTTAGAAACACAAAATGAAGTGTTGTCCTCTTTGGCCAGCTGTCTCAGACGTCCATTCAAGTGCTTCTGATTGCCTCCTCTCTCCATCATTCTTTCTCACAATAGGCTCTTTGCCAATTCTCTTGATTAACTTGTCAGTCTCCACAGTATCATTCTTAACCTTTGACCCAGGAGACAAATCACTGTCTTGTTAGCTCAGCTCTTTTTCAGAGGAAATCGCTATTTGGAGCGCACGTGGCTCCTTGGCAGATCTTTCGCTCTCATCATATCCAAGCTGCTTCCTCCAGGATCATTTCCCATTTTTGTGGTTGTATTCAGGCATGCGAGTCTGCAACGTAAACACTTGCTGTTTGTCTCATTTCAACACTGACTCGTCTCCTTTTCTTTCTTTCTTTCTTTCTTTCTTTCTTTCTTTCTTTCTTTCTTTCTTTCTTGTCTCCTGGGATGTAGAAATGGTGAAATGTCCATAAAGAACAGCTCTCTCTTGTGCAATGATCATTGGTGATAAATCCTGTTCTCTCAAAATGGCACCACTACTGCCAAGAGCTCACAGACTCAGAGGTACCCTAGAGCAGGGCTGGGGAACCCCTTTCAGCCTGAGGGGCAAATTCTATCCTGGACAGCCATGCAGGGACCACTGGTGGAGGAAGAGGGGTGCGGTAGGTGTGGCCCACCCTGGGTGTCATCCCTGAGGGGGGTTGACATTGGTGCGCCAGCCCCCTGGGATGCTCTTCGTGGGCTCCACCCCCCTGGGACACTCGCCGCTTGACATGATCGGTGCCCCTGTGGGCGGCTAGCCCCGGAGCAGCTAGCTCCGCCTCTGCCAGGGACCACATGCAAGTGGTGGGCGGGGTCAGAGACAAAAGTGGGCGGAGCAACAAATGTAAATCATACCTTTATACAGTGGTGCCTCGCAAGACGAAATTAATCCGTTCCGTGAGGCTCTTCGTATAGCGGTGTTTTCGTCTTGCAAAGCAAGCCCATTGACAGCTTAGCGGATTAGCGCTATTAGCGGTTTAGCGGCTTTTAGCGGATCAGCTGATAAGCGGCTTATCAGCGGATCAGCTGATAAGCGGTTTAGCGGCTTAGGAAAAGGGGGGGGGAAGGGGAAAAAACCCGCAGGAACTCGCAAGACATTTTGTCTTGCGAAGCAAGCCCATAGGGAAATTCGTTTTGCGAAGCGCCTCCAAAACGGAAAACCCTTTCGTCTAGCGGGTTTTCCGTCTTGCAAGGCATTCGTCTTGCGGGACACCACTGTACCATAGACTTGTTTCTGCACATGCTCGTGTAGAAGAGTTTGGATTTGATATCCCGCTTTATCACTAAGGAGTCTCAAAGTGCTAACAATCTCCTTTCCCTTCCTCCCCCACAACAAACACTCTGTGAGGCAAGTGAGGCTGAGAGACTTCAAAGAAGTGTCACTAGCCCAAGGTCACCAAGCAGCTGCATGTGGAGGAGCGGAGACGCGAACCTGGTTCACCAGATTACAAGTCCACCGCTCTTAACCACTACACCACACTGGTTCTGGTGTACCCACCTCTGCCTTCCATCCAGCCAAAAAGAGTTCAGGGGCATGTTCAGCCAGGCAAAAACACTCAAGGTGGGTGTGGCTGGGGAGGGGTGCAGGGGCAGACATAGAAATCTGGAGGGCCGCATTTGCCCCTCTCCGGCTTGAGGTTCTCTGAACTACAGCGTGACATCCCCAGCTGCTTTTAAGCGGGTGGGTCGAAAGCGACATTAGAACCAAGTGCTCCTGCAAGATTGGAGGCTGTGCTCTGCATGGCTCGAACTGCGGACAGCCGCTTCGAACTAACCCATGAAAAATAGGTTAAAGCTCTAATGGTGGTTTTTGTGGTGCACTCCCTGGGAGTCAACAGGGGCAATTTGTGGGCTTCCAAGGGAGTAATTTGGCATTTAGTTAAGTGTAACTAGTGGAATAACATAAAAGAGATATGATAACACCTCTGAGCTTTGCATTAGTTATACTTTGTCAGGTGTGAACTTTACCGTGATGAGCCACTTAAACTTTTATGGAACCTCAGTGTACAGACGCATCAGGAAAGGTGTTTTACTGTAAGAATAAAAGTTAATTTGCCCTGTTGTATATTCTCGGCAAGGAAAGTAGCCTATATAAAATAAGTTATGGTATATAGAGGAACTGGCAAAGGTTTTTTGCAAAAGTCCATGTGAACTGGTATGCTGTAGCCTTTCCGCATTTATCATGTCTCGTATGTCTAATTCCTAAACAAACATTAGCAATCCCGTTTCCCTCTTATATAATATTTTACAGACTTTTCGAGATTCGTAGAGTCCTAGAATTGTAGAATTGGAAGGCACCCTGAGGATCATCTAGTCCAACCCCCTGCAGTGCAGGAATATGCAGCAGTCCTGGGGAAAGAACCTGCAACCTTGGTGTTATCAGAAGTGTAAGACAATGGCTAATAAGACTAGACTGATAATAAGCAGGAAGATTTTGATAACTGTGCCCCTGCCACGATGGACACAGTAGCTGCTTTTAGACACAAAGCCTTAACTCCTTCATCTAAAATTTTCCGAGGTTATGTATGTGAATAAAGGTAAAGGTAAAGGGACCCCGACCATTAGGCCCAGTCATGGCTGACTCTGAGGTTGCGGCGCTCATCTTGCTTTATTGGCCGAGGGAGCTGGCGTACAGCTTCTGGGTCATGTGGCCAGCATGACTAAGCCGCTTCTGGCGAACTAGAGCAGCGCACGGAAATGCCGTTTACCTTCCTGACCGAGCGGTACCTATTTATCTACTTGCACTTTGATGTGCTTTTGAACTGCTAGGTTGGCAGGAGCAGGGACCAAGCAATGGGAGCTCACCCCGTTGCGGGGATTCGAACCACCGACCTTCTGATTGGCTCTGTGGTTTAACCCACAGGGCCTCCCGCATCCCAGATGTATGTGAATGGAGCACTTTTAATACTCAGAAGTGTAATGTTAATAATGAACATGACAATAAAAAGGTTATTGTTAATAAGGAAAGTCTTTCAGTAATAGCCTATGCATGTAGCTTGCAAATTAAGGTTGAGGAATCTGTGGGCATCCAGTTGTTTGACTACAACTCCCATCATCCCTATACAATCTTCATACTGGTTTGGGCTGATGGAAGTTGAGGTTCAACAATATTTAGAGAGCCACTGCCCCATCCTTGTGGTAAACACACCAAAAATTGCAATCTTATTGGATCACATTGTAAAATAAGCTCAGGATATGCTGTTCTTAGGACTAGTGTAGAACTATTTTCATGGTGCATCAGACATTTATCTAAATGGTTCCCTTTCCTCTCTTTTCTACCCTTTAAATATTTCATTGGACTGGTTTTTTTTTAAAAAACCCTACAATTTCTGCTGTGCAATTGATTTAAAAAGATGTGGCATACCTGCAAGATCTTTAGAGACTCTGCAAGATAGCTTTCAATACATTCTACTTCAGGAAATGCAAAAAAAAATCTCTAATTAAAATAACTGCATGGAGGTTGGAATAATAAGTGCCATTTTTCAGGATGAATAAACACACTTCGGAAAAGTTGAAATGGAAATAGGTTTTGACATAACCTTCCTCTTGTCACCCAAATACTTGTTCCAGTTTGTATATATAGCAAATAGGTGTAGGGTTTTTTAAAATAAAAAAGTCAAGTTAGCAACTTGTGCATATTGCAAAACCAGTGGGTGTTTCTAATCACAACCCTGTATATTTAGCTTTTTGTAATCTATGCATTGGTTTATGAAGGTCTGATCCTCTGGGAAGTGCCCACAAATTCACATGATCTCCCCCAAGTGCTAGATTCTGCACAGGAGTCCTTTATTTATCTGAGATTTGTTTTATTCTATTTTTACCCTCATGCAGCCAATCAGTTCTCTGGTGACTCAACATCTGAGGAGGCTCAGAAGCACAAGTTATTCCAGTAATTCTATGGAATAAATTAGGTTCTTTAATGCATTTGCTGATCAGACCTCGGAATAATTTATTCTGTCTGGATTTGCTACCTGGATTTGCAAATTCTGAAAAGGTCCACTACTTGCAAGAGAGCAAAATATTTGCAGTCCTGATGCTTGTTCTTTGATAGCCAAACACTCAATGGTTGCATTACCAAAGTTTTGTAGCATAGATGTGCAGCTCCACAGCTTTTTAGACAAATCCAAAAGCTGCTAGGTTTTCAAAATATCACATTCTGAATTTTGCACATTTGTTGTTTGCGTTTCAAAAGGCATTTGTTTACCTAGAATGGCCACTGTGAAAATAGGATGTTGGACTAAGTTAGTTTTTGGCTATCTCTTTTTGCGTTCTTATGGCTATCTATGGAATATATCTTGTTTAATACATGCAACAGTTCTCTAGATTGTAGCCCATATGTTTTGTAGTACGAGGTAACAATCCAGTTTATCAGGATTCCTGATTTACATTATTCTTTACTCTTTTTTCTCAAAGGGATAGAAATGACTCACACCCTATTAGAAATTCACTATAAACCAAACTGGGACATTGAAACTCTGCATATATTGAAGTGACAATATGGATTACAGCCTTGCTTTCCTTGGAATGGGAATCTGCATACAACAATATTCAGCATATATTGTCATGAAGCAAACAAAATCAGTGGTGGTTTTTCTCTCACAATTTAAGAAATGAGACTCAGTGAAAAAGACTAGAATCATGATGAATACAGGTGTAACCTGAAGATAACAAGATATATCGTGCACATGTGTTTACCACTAGGTAAGATATTTTTATTCTTATTTATCCAAATATATCACTATACAGGTATAAAATGTGCAAGAATGAATTTCTGTGAAAAGATGTAAATTGGGAGGATAATTTCTTCAGCCAACAAGGCAATGCAAGCTTCCTTCATAGAAATGGTTTCTAGCCTGCCAAATTGTTTTCACTCATTTTAATATTGTTATTAATATTTCTGTAACATGCCTTTGCCCACATGGCATAGAGATGGTAAGAAATCCAATAAAAAAACAACAATAACAATAACAAAGAGGCCATACTTGAATCTGCATACAGTGGTGCCCCGCAAGACGAACGCCTTGCAAGACGGAAAACCCGCTAGACGAAAGGGTTTTCCGTTTTGGAGGCGCTTCGCAAAACGAATTTCCCTATGGGCTTGCTTCGCAAGACGAAAATGTCTTGCGAGTTCCTGCGGGTTCCCCCCCCTTTTTCTAAGCCGCTAAGCTGCTTATCAGCTGATCCGATAAGCCGATAAGCCGCTAAAAGCCGCTAATAGCGCTCATAGCGCTAATCCGCTAAGCCGTCAATGGGCTTGCTTTGCAAGACGAAAAAACCGCTAGACGAAGATAATCGCGGAACGGATTCTTTTCGTCTTGCAAGGCACCACTGTATTCACTTAGAAAGAAATCTACCAAATTCAATGACATTTGCTTGCTATGGGTGTGAACACACACATTTTGGGAGGAATTCAATGCCATACTATGTTAAAGTCCCTGACTGGTGCACTATTGTGCTAGTGGAATAGCATGCTCATGAGAAGGCCAGGAAACTAGGGCTGCCATACGTCTGGACATTACTGGAATTTCAAGGGTGGAATTAACATCCGGGGAGAATTTCTGAAGGTGCTGTTTTGGGGTCTTTGAGGTCTTCCTAAAAAAAAGCTCAGCAACTTCCTGGGTGTCCTGATTTTTACTTTTTGAAATATGGCAACCCTAGACACCTTTACCCTGGTATGGCTCCCCTTTATCACATACACAGTCCAACAAGAGAATGACAAAAATCCACCAACAGCATACAAATCAATATGGCTAACCTGATCCAAAACACCCACCCACCCTACTCACACATGAAAAAAAGATCACCACAGCCAATCACAAACAAACAACCACAGCCTAGGCCAACCCCAACCTCTCTCACCACCAAAGGAACACAAGTGAATAGCAGAGAACCTGCACAAGCGATGCTGACACAAAACCCCACATATATTAAATATAATAGAAACATCGCCACCTGACCCCACCCCCACTCACCTTCCCCCCCTCCATTCCTTTCCCCCTCTTCTTCCTAATGTCTCAACAAATGAAACTGACCTGTAAAAATGCTACTTGGAAAGAGGGAGAGAGAGAGAGAGAGAGAGAGAGAGAGAGAGAGATATTGCACATACTTTTGTAAACCAAGAAAATCTTTAATAAAAATACATTTTTTTTAAAAAAAAGAAATATGGCAACCCTACAGGAAGCCAACATGGTTATCACGGCTGGTTGCAAAACAGATTGCTGTGGTCCTGATATTCCTGTTGCACAAGTGGTTTCACAACAAGTTTATGCTAGCGCAATTGTTGCATTGCATTTCATATTGCACAACCATTATTCTCACCCTCACACTAGCGAAACAACTCTTGCCTCAGAGGTTGGATAACACTGAATCTGGGCCTTTTCTTGCATCTAGCCGGAGGTGGAAAGGTAACACTTGGTAGGTAAAAAAGGACCTCTGGATGGTTAAGTCCAGTCAAAGACGACTATGGGGTTGCAGCGCTCATCTTGCTTTCAGGCCAAGGGAGCTGGTGTTTGTCCACAGACAGCTTTTTGGGTCATGTGGCCAGCATAACCAAACTGCTTCTGGTGCAACGGGACACCGTGATGGAAACCAGAGTGCATGGAAGTGCTATTTACCTTCACGCTGCAGCTGTACCTATTTATCTACTTGCACTGGTGTCCTTTCGAGCTGCTGGATTGGCAGGAGTTGGGACAGAGCAATGGGAGCTCACTCTGTTGCGGGGATTCTGGTGGCATTGTGGTCTAAACCACTGAGCCTCTTGGGCTTACAGATCAGAAGGTAACACTTGGACACATATATGCCCACAGACAGAATTCAGAACGTTTTGATACATAATTCTAATTTCATGATTAGGTATGTTAAGATCCTAAACACATCATCATGATTACATTTACTACACAGACATTGAAAAGGAGCATTTTAATGCCCTACACCCACCGATGGAGATCTAGTCACCCACATTTCCAAAATGCCACTAAATGCAAGGGAGTGCCCAGCTACGAAGTCCTGGTGATGATCCTATTCAGCAGGGTGTGGGAGGCCTAAACCCTCTAGTTAACACCACCATTTAGATGTAGGATTATTAGAGCCAAGAGTGCATTACAATTTGTAAAAAAATAAAATTGCATATGCCTTTTATTTTTTGGCAGTTGGACATACAATAAGAAACTATCCTTCTTTTAAACAATATTATAATATAGTCAGATTATATCATATTTCCACCTTCCAGTACTATCTACATAATCCTTCCATCTCTGTGCCATGCAATAACTCTGCGTGTCACTGCGCAGCATCAACCCGTATAGCAATGCCAATATGCACATACCAGGTTAGTTCCCACACAAGTGGGCCTCAATAATTTTGAACAAGAGCATTTTGAGCAAGAGCAACAGTGGTTGCATCCTGTTTTCCATAGCGATGGCTATTAGACAATGGGACACTATTGGCCTAAAGTGGAGTAATTGAGTGTATCTTGTTTGTTAATCAGGCTAGCCAATTTAACTAACGCTGAGCAGCATGTCCATTATATCTACTGACAATGACAACGGAATGGGTTCCACTTTCATCAAAATCAGTTTTGCTTGTCCAATTTATTAAGATGGCCCTGGCTCAATGTTTATAGGCTTTGTGGTTTATCATAATTTATTTGGCTGTCAACCAATTAAACCAATTTTTCATTCAATTAGCTGTGCTCCAGTAATAGATGAATTAATCAATATATCAAACACTGCTTGTACCATCCCTTATCCTGGACAGCTACTTAAAGAGATTTGGTTGTACTGGTGAAGGTAGACTAATTAAACTTAACATTGTTTGCAGTTGTCGGCGTCATAATGCAAATATGATAGCTCTGATACAGCAAGAGAAATTCTTGTGCAGAGGCTGGCATCAATACACATCACTAAGGTGTCATAGGAGCATCTAGAGACACATCTGTATCACAACAGTTATATGGACCCCATTCAATCTGCTTGATATATCTTTTGATGTCCAGGGAGGGGTTTGGACACTATTGGTGTTTGCGACCACAGTTAGACTCCAACCACTGAATGTCTGAAAACTCTGATTCAGTACTAGACATCCTGGATCTGAGAGCAATTTTTAAAAATCTTATAAAGGTAAAGGTAAAGGTACCCCTGCCCATCTCACTCAAGAGGCCAGGGGCCAGCGCTGTCCGGAGACACTTCCGGGTCACGTGGCCAGCGTGACATCGCTGCTCTGGCCAGAGCCAGAGCCAGAGCCGCACACGGAAACGCCGTTTACCTTCCCGCTGGTAAGCGGTCCCTATTTATCTACTTGCACCCGGAGGTGCTTTCGAACTGCTAGGTTGGCAGGCGCTGGGACCGAGCAGCGGGAGCGCACCCCGCCGCAGGGATTCGAACCGCCGACCTTTCGATCGGCAAGCCCTAGGCGCTGAGGCTTTAACCCACAGCGCCACCTGCGTCCTTTATAGCCACCTGCGTCAATCTTATAGAGGGAGATAATTCCATGGATACTTTGAAACATCCCTTCACTGAACTTAAGGATCACCAGTTTACAAATTCATTGTGACATTTGATTATATTTGGACGTTGCCTGGAATTCAGCCACTGGTTTTTCTGAATGATAGTTGGCAAACTCTTGTTCAGAGCCACTATGGCCTACACCACAGGCAGCCAACAACATCCAAATACTAAATATCTGGCTTTCAGTTACAGATGCTTGGAGCTATCCAGCAGAACTGTACCCAGAGTACAGCAGAATTGTGCTGATCCCGTGGGATACCCAAGAGGCAAGGTCCAAGTCCATGGTCAAAGGTGCAATGTGGAGGCAGTCCGTAGTAGCTGAAGCTGGGTGCAGGGCAGGGAGTCGGGTGAAGTCAGGAACAGACTTGCAAGCAGGGAGCCAGGGTGGGTCAGGCAGGAAAGCAGGACAGGGTTCAGGCAGGAACTAGCAACCAACAATGTTGCTCCCACAACTTGGGACTGGGGCTGGCCAGCTTTTATCTGCCCTGAGGCATAGGGTGGCCCCGATCCTCTGGTGACTCGTCTCTCCTGGCCTGGAGGCGAGCACTCCTCCTGCGGGAACTTAGTTCCCTCTGCCTCTCTGCCCTGAGCCTCTGCAGCTCAGGAGAGGCTGGAGGGTTACCAGACCCAGAGGCAACCTCAGCTTCCTCTGGCGGGGCAATGGCTCCTCCATCACCTCAGGAGCCAGAGCAGACTCAGCTGGTGCCTGCACCTGAGGATCCAGCACAGGTGAGGACCCTCTAGGCTCATGCCCCAGCCCCGGCTCAGCTGGTTCTGGAGGCAGGGAATCCTGTGCAGGCTGGGATCCCAGGCCATCACAAGCATAACCTCTGCATTCTACCCTACCTGCTGCTTCAAATCAGCCCTCATGGTAGCCCCACATAAAACATACTGCAATAATCCAACCTCATGTTTGCCAATGCCTAGTAAGTAGAATGGGTCTACTTACCATTCATCATAGCTTAGTGCCCTGGAGGACACCCATTTTTCTGCCATGGGACACAAGTCATCAATGGTAATATGCCAAGGGCAGTGGACAGGGCTGGAGTCAAACATAGACAGGGCTAGAGCCCAAAATCTGGGTAAATTCACCTTCCCCATTTTCTCTTTCTTTCTTCTGCCTCTTTGTTTCTCTCTTTCTCCTACCTGCTTCATTGCATTCCCCCCTCTGACTTCCATTTCACCTGCATGAAATTAGGGTTGCAAGTTGCTCATCTCTGGCTTTCTAGCAGAACCTTGGAGAGACACTGCCAGTCTGTGTATACAAGCCCATAGGCCGAATAAAGCCCAGCAGAGACCCTAATTTGACCCCTGAGAACATTTCCCTCAACCCCACCCAACAGCCCTCATATGTGATGTCAGGTGTGGGGCAGGTAAAGACATGCCTGCAGAGGAACGGTTGGGACTTCAAAGTACACTTCTGATTATTTCTTGGCAAATGGGGCTTTCTCAGAGCTGACAGCAAATCCCACTGGGATTGGGAATGGGACTCCCTCTTGCAGCCAAGAGGTCTTGTTGATTGGTCCTGACAGCATGCCTTCCAAAGGGTTCATAATGATGTCAGGTGATTGACGGGTGGGCAACCCCACCCACCAAAGCGGCCCATGGGGAGTGGAGGAGGCTGGGATCCAGTTTGCCGGTCAGAAACAACAACCAAAAAAATCCCTGCAATTGGAATATCAGACAATTCCCTATACTCTAATTGTGCTTAGTAATGCAACCTAAATATATGTATTTGTTTCTGTGCTGAACTCAGCAACATGCCAGACCGGAGTCACTGTAGATCCTTGTCTATATTTGTGTTTTTAAAAATCAAAGCTTTCTATTAATGCCTATGATCATTAATGCTAAAAACAAAAAGAGGCATTTTGAAAAGTGAGGTAATGGTTTATTGTATTGTTTGATGCTTCCTTTTTCTATCAGTGCTGGGAAGTTGAAGGCAACCTTTACAGGGTGACTTTTCTTTGGAGGAGAGAGAACAGTGCAGCCTCGAGGCTGGTATTGTAAAACCAAAAAACAAAGCTACTTACAAGTTGTCAGGGACTGGCTGGGCACTGAGAAGTGGTGGCTAGATGCTGATGAGTTGGCACCAGGAGAAAGGGGGCTGGAGACTTGGAAGAAGGGATCTGTGATCTGGGGGAACCTGTAACAGCCAGGAGACGAGAGTCAGAGGCAGGAGAAGCTGCAAGATTGGAAAGTGAATAACAGGTATGGGTAAAGGTAAAGGTAAAGGACCCCTGGATGGTTAAGTCCAGTCAAAGGCGACTAGGGAGTTGTGGCGCTCATCTCACTTTCAGGCCAAGGGAGCCAGCGTTTGTCCACAGACAACTTTCCGGGTCATGTGGCCAGCATGACTAAACCACTTCTGGCACAACAGGACACCATGACAGAAACCAGAGTGCACGGAAACACCATTGACCTTCCTGCCGCAGTGGTACCTATTTATCTACTTGAACTGGTGTGCTTTCAAACTGCTAGGTTGGCAGGAGCTGGGACAGAGCAACGGGAGCTCACTCGGTCGCAGGGATTCGAACCGCTGACCTTCCGATCAGCAAGCCCAAGAGGCTCAGTGGTTTAGACCACAGTACCACCCACGTCCCACTAACAAGTACAGGAGGAGAGCGGGAGAGGTCAGGCTGGTGTAGAATCAAGGGCTTCCACACCTCCTCCTCCTGCCCCCTCTCCTGCTCCACTGCCTCCCAGGACCAGAAGAGGATTGAAGACGGAGTAGCTTTTTTTAGGCAATCAACCTAATTTTTCTGAAATTCCAGATGTATGACAACCCTAAGTGGGAGGAGCAGAAGCAGGCATAGTCTTCACCTGCTTGCACACAGGTCAGGTGGAGGAGATGCATAAGCCAAGGTTGAGGATAGAGCCTCTCTGTTGCTGAAACTGCTTCATCAGGTACACACCTGGGAGTGTCTGAGAGATGGACATGCCATTCTCTAACTTGTATATGTACTTATGGCAATGAAGAGTTGATTCCTTGCTCTGGAGATTCCTCGCCTGAGAGTGCCATGACACAAATGTATGGGAGCAGACGAAAAGACATAGGTAGAATAACAACATCCCTCAAAACCATCTCAGAACGTTGGACTAGATGGACCGCTGGCTGATCCTCAAAGCAGGACCTGAGTGCAACTACATTCTCCCCAGTTCTGATTCCCGTAAATTGATATTCAGGGACATGCAGCCTCTGACGATGGAGATAGAACATGCCTAGATCTGTAGAGCCACAGGTTGTGCTAGGCAGTTTTTATACACTGAGGTGAGTGATCCAGCCCCACCAGCCCCACTCCTGAGCGACCGTCTCCCAGTGAAGGAAATAATCAGGACAATTTCTCTCTGAAAATGAATGAATGGATGCCTAAGTCTAACAAAGACAGCTGTATTCACATTCTACCCACCACCCACCCCTCGCTAACTGCTTTCCCCTTCATTTGGCATTGTGTAAGACCTGGCTTGTGAACAATTTTGTTACTATTTGCATCAACAATAAAATGGTTTATTATTACACAAATCTGCCCAAGGGCTCCTGTAACCAGCATATACATAATAGCCTGATTTTTTAAAAAATATATATATAAATCAATAATATATCTGCAAGTTCCTTTTACCCAAGGGATCGAATACCATTGCAGGTTTAAGTGGCTCTCGGGTACTGCGGTTACAGGAGCTTCAGGAGAGGACATGAAAATAATGCATAAAGGACGCCAAGATAAAAACCCTCTTAAACATCCATTTGCAAGAAGATGATGAAACAAATCCAAAAAGCCCATTTCAGCCTTCCTGATCAATCCTTTGCAGCACATTTTATAGCCACCAATAAAACGATTTTAATAATCCCGTGGACAAAAAAAATAAATGCAGAGGTTATATTTTTTCAGTTACATCTGTGATGCTCAAACTGCACAATGCAATTAAATATGCAAAAAGTCATACTGGTATTTGGGGACTCGTGTTGCTCTTCAATTGTACATATGTCCCATTGACATTACTGGGAATTATGTGTGAAGATAAGAGAGCGAGGTCTGTGCGTAGAAAGTACATTCCGTTGTTTCCCCCCTGAAAGAAAAGGACAAATATTTTGTTCTCAAGGTATGGCTGCAATTTGCCCACCTCTCCTAAAAGCACTGGTTTGAAGACCCTGGAATAGAGTGGATTCTGATAGCATTTTCTCCCATTGCTTCTATTTCTGGTGCTTAGGCCATGAGTGGCACTGCTTATTTATTTATTTAAGGCATTTACATGCTGCCTTGCAGGGCTAGCCCTCCTGAGGCGACTTACAAATATAATTAAAACAATATAAAACCAGAGAGAGAGAGAGAGAGAGAGAGAGAGAGAGAGAGATGCAAAGCTAAAAATGGCAGCAGTTTAAAAATGCTAAAAATGGCAGCAGTTTAAAAGCCCAGTGCACCATTTTTGGAAAAACACAGAGTGAAACAAAAGTGTTTAAAAGATCTATCTGAAAGCTAACAAAGATGGGCCATGGTAGAGGTTAGTACACAGTGGCGTAGCAAGGTCTGGTGGTACCCGGTGCAGAAAATTTCTTGTCAACCTCCTCCCTCATTGAAATCTTTTTGTTGAGCTTTGTGGGGGATTCCAGGGTTTGGGTCCAGTGTTCCCTCCACCCTCTGCTTGTTTGTTTGTTTGTTTGCTAGCCTGCCTCCTTCACGTCTCTCTCTGCATGCCTGCATGCCTCCTCCACCAGCCCGGGAGCGTGGGGCTGCAGTGGCGTAGCGGGGGGGGGGTGCATGGGGGGCCAGCCGCACCGGGCACAACATCTGGGGGTTAGGGAAATCCACGGGTTAGGGGGCGCAAATCCACGGGTTAGGGGGCGCAAACCCATGTGTTAGGGGGCGCAAATTACTTGCCTTGCCCCGGGTGCTGATAACCCACGCTACGCCACTGTGGGGCTGTAAAAATGAAAGCAGAAGGGGGGAATGCAGCAGCTACCCTCCCTTCCCAAGATAGATTAGGGTAGGCAGGAGTCGTGGCCGGGCTACGCACCAAATGTCACCCCCCTCGGAGATGACACCTGGGGTGGTCCACCCCACCGCCCCCACCTTTCTCTGCCCCTGTTAGTACAGTCCTACCTCGGGTTACAGGTGCTTCAGGTTGAGCGTTTTCAGGTTGTGTACCATTCCGAACCCGGAAGTACCAGAACGGGTTACTTCCAAGTTTCGGCACTCGCACATGTGCAGAAGCGCTAAATCACGACCTGCGTGTGCGAAGATGCAGCGCTGCGGGTTGCAAATGCTGAGGGTTGCGAACATGCCTCCCACACAGATCACATTCGCAACCTGAGCGTCCACTGTACATTAGGGAAAATGGGTCACCCCGACCTTAGTCTGCCTTCAGCCACTTCCCACCTGCCTGCCTTCTTACTTCCAACTCATCCAGGAGGTGGCACTGGTTGTCAGCTTCCTCCGCCTCCTTCTCAGTGGTGCTCTTGTTGAACTCAATAGGGAGGACAACACTAGGATGAGTTGGCCATGCCTGTCTTTGGCTCCCCCTCCTGTTGGCCTCCTTGCTTTCACCCCTATCAGACCCAATAACAACATTTTTCATTTCAGCGCTTTTCAAGGGCTCATACTCAACTCTGATAATCTCGACTGTCCTCAACACAATAAAACATGGTCCGAAGGAGGAAACTATTTTGTTTTGCAGACCTACACAGTCATTTCTTGAAGATGTTACCAGAGCAAAGTAGGTTTATTTGTCCCTCCAGGACGATGTTGTGGGTTTCATTTATTTAATGTGAGTCACCCAGAGAACTTTGCGTTCCAGAGCGTCAGACACATGCTAAAAACAAACGCACAGACAAACAAGCAAATAATATGTTTGATGAGCTTCCTACTCATTTCAATTGCACATATTGTATTAATTGGCTCTTTGACAAAAATATGGGCAAGTAACAATCTGGGCATTGTGAAATGTAGTGACATTCAGAGTTGTGCCACTTCAAAGGTTTGGTGAAAGTGGTACATTTGTGACACGGTCAGGGCTTTTTTCCAGCTAGAACTCCCTAGAACTCAGTTTTGACGCCATGATAAGAGGACAAGGGAGAACAAGGGAGGAATTCTGGCACCTCTTTTTCTAGAAGAATAGTACGGGACACAGTACTTCATATTTTGTTTCCTCCTTTCGTCACGAGACCCGAGTTAATCAACAACTCGCTGGATTGCCAAAAGAACTGCTAGATGAACGAATGAATATTTAATTAAATGAGCCAATAATGAGGCGAATGTGCACTGAAAGCTGCTAAACATTTCTGCCTGCAAACACTGAATAGTTTGAATGAATGTTTTGACTTCTGAGAGCACTTGTACTTTGAACTGGTAAATAGACAGATTTAAACTTTGCTGAAATAGTCTTCTGAATACAGTGGTACCTCGGGTTACATACGCTTCAGGTTACATATGCTTCAGATTACAGACTCCGCTAACCCAGAAATAGTACCTCAGGTTAAGTACTTTGCTTCAGGATGAGAACAGAAATCGTGCTCTGGTGGTGTGGCAGCAGCAGAAGGCCCCATTAGCTAAAGTGGTGCTTCAGGTTAAGAACAGTTTCAGGTTAAGAACGGACCTCGGAACAAATTAAGTACTTAACGCAAGGTACCACTGTACTACAAAAAAATCCACCACAAGTGATATGGCTGAAGGATTTTGCATCAACTGAATCTGTGTTCTTGAAGAAATCTTCATGAGGGTCTTTACACAAACTGAAGAATCCCAGCCTAACAGTCTTCTTGCTGCCGCTGCCACTGTTGCTATTGCTTTTGACAAATAGGAATCTGGCACATTCCCATCTAGCATCCACTTGCTAGATTTCATTCCTGAGTCACTTGTTTCTCCCCTTACCCTGTTATTGTTTTGCCACGTCCCATCTTCGCTTTGCTGAAAGACCACTAGGTTCTACCTAGCTCTTCTCATGATCTGTCAGATTCCACCAGACTCTACCCCTCACCAAGCTCCTTGACCCGTGTCTTCAGGAGATCAGTGTTTTAAATATCAGAAGTCGGCAGCCACATCTGAAGCTGATTTTGTCTGTGGTGTCTACTTTTCCTGGAATATTCATTCATCATCTTTGGAGTCTCTCCAGATGCAGTTAAGCTACTGGTGCTGAGTTGCAGTCAAATGTCAACACATATGGACCCTCTAAATAAGTTCACTCAAGAACAGAACATCCTGAATGAAGGGGCTCAATGAGAGGTGACATTTGTGAACATTAAAATGAAGTGATACCTGATGGATTGCTATGAATTCTTGCATATACGTAACATATTTGAGTTTGGCTTGTCTGACATACACATGTGAGTTAGCCCTCTGCATGTTGCTAGACCACAACATCCATCATTCCTGATCATTGGCCCATATTGGCTGGGGCTGATGGGAGTTGGAGGCCAGCAACATCTGAAGGTCACTGTGTTGGCTACCCTGGGCTAAGGAGGCCTGGATTCAGCCACTGTATCTCTGCCTAATCTACTTCCCAGTGGAGACTTCATAACAAAACAGGTTAACTGCATGGACACCATTTTGGCTCCCTTGGAAGAAGAGCTGCAAAGACAATAAACCCATAGAGTGGTACCTTGGGTTACAGACGCTTCAGGTTACAGATTCCACTAACCCAGAAATAGTACCTCGGGTTAAGAATTTTGCTTCAGGATGAGAACAGAAATTGTGCGCCGATGGCGTGGAGGCAGCGGGCGGCCCCATTAGCTAAAGTGGTACCTCAGGTTAAGAACAGTTTCAGGTTAAGAACGGACTTCCAGAATGAATTAAATTCTTAACCTGAGGTACCGCTGTAGATAAGTTTTGTAATCTGAGGCTTCTTTTCTCATCCCAGTGTCTTGGGTTGAATTCTTTTCACACAGCCTAGACCACCCTACAGGCAAAAATAAGATTACAACCCTATGTATACAATCCCTGATTTTGACTTCATCTGCACTACACGTTTAAAGAAGTATCATACCACTTTAAACACCCAAAGAATCCTGGGAATCCTGTAGTTTGAGAAGGGAGCTGAGAGTTGTTAAGAGGCCCCTGTTCCTAACATCTTCCATTTCAATCATCATAAAACCTTGGGAGGTTAGAGAAATCCAGGATTAGTTGCCTGCAACTCTGGGAGGTTGGCAACAAAACTCTCTCTCTCTCTGTCTTTCCCCCCAGCTAGACAAAGATGGGTGTGTGTGCACTGCAGGCTCAAAAACAAGGCACAGTTTATTTTCTCTGGTTGATTTTCTAAGAGTTTCATACATGTCTAGAAATTTATTTATTTATTGCAATGAATGAGTATGTTTCTCTCTCCCCCACCCCTTCCCCTCTCTCAATTGACAAACATCCATAAGGCTCTTTACAAGATCTGAAAGAAACTTAATCATCCTTTAGCAGGGAACTGGTGGAGATCTGAGGCCAGAGCCAGCAATGATCAAATGCACATTTCAGCTACTCTTAAATAGGATTGGAGGGAAATGATGCTGTTTGAAATGGGTTGTTCCTAGCCACTGCCGCAGGAACGACAAGAGAAAATTTGATTCATATTGTTAGCTACTGGGATTTGTTTCATCATCATCATCACCATCATCATCATCCACTGTCTTCTTTTATTATTTTTATTTTTACTATGGATTTTTGATGCTAACTCTGGATATAGAAACCTCCTGTTTCTATCCCCCCCTCCCCTTTTTCTTGACCGTTAATACCGATAATTATATCTGTATTTCTTAAGAATATTATGAGTTGCCATTTCTGCATAGTAGCAGATTGAATTTATTCACCTTACGGATATATTATTATCACAGATAATAACTGCAGCATGATAATTATCATTAATTATTCATTTGGATTAAGAGGCAAATCGGCTCCCATTCAAGGGTCTTCCAGAGAGCTGCTCATTGTTCCAAGAGGGCTGTGTGGCACTGTGACTAATTTGTGTGTGTGTGTGTGTTTGTGGGTAGGTGTATTGATGCTGGTCTGACTGGTCCCATACATATTTATTGGAAAATATTAGAAAAGGCGTAAGCACCTCCTTTCAGGACCTAAGCACTAAAAGAGACATATGGCTTCTGGATGTGCCCTTTGAGTAAGAACGTGCCACTCTCTATTAAAGGGTCTGCATTCGCAGAACAGCGTTGCGGTAAATCTGAACGTCTCTCTCTCTCTCTCTCTCTCTCCCCCCCCCCATTCCTGAGGCATGCGCACACTCTTTAAGCCTGTGTGTGCTAATATATTTACATAATAGCTCTTAGCGCAAATAATAATTAGGTGGGGAGCCACACAATATGTTGTTCGCGGAAGGTAGGCCTTTGCAAAATTGGGAGTTCGTTGTTTGGTTGTGCCTCTCTCTGTGTATTTTACGGCTGCTCCGAATCCATGTGCAAAAACCTTTGTAAGGAGAGGGGTGAGAATCAAAATAAAGGGGAGGGGGATAAAAAAATAAAAGCATGGGAGAGGAGGGACGAAGGATAAATAATATAAATGCTAATTTCCATATAAAGATTTCACTCTCTTCTGATTAACCAGTCATACAATCTCTCTCACTCTCTTTCTACCCACCCCCTTCTCATATTGAATGAAATGTCTTGAAGGTGAGAAAATAAAAAAATGAGCACCTCAGGATAGATCCAGTATTTGGACATTCATATCTGATTATTGTAGTGTTGGAGCACTAATTGCTGTCCTGATTGCCAGAGATGATCTGTTTATGTTCTTCATATTATGGGCCACTCTTGGGCACCTTGGACATTAATTCTAGTGAGGTAAGGGGGGGGGACAACCCAGATTTTATAAGGCTCAGGTTTCATTGCTCCATTATTTAGGCTTGTGAAGGAACAAGTGGTTTCAGTCCATAACAGAGAACATAGTTGCTTAAAACAGAATTGAGTCCGAAAGTGCAGAATCTGGTTGGTTTTTGCATTCCTGACATTCACTTGCAGGTTGGGGAAGTAGACACCTGAGGTGGAACAATCGACTGTTATCATTCACATTTCAGTTGGGTTTTTGATAATAAATCCTTTCATTTTTATTCACACAAGAGTCTCTCCACTGTGGTCATACATTCAAACAATATTCCATAGTTATTTACTTATTGTCTATTCATTAATTCACACTCAGTTCCATATATTGGAATATATGTTGGCCGTGATTTGCCATCCTAATTATTATTTTTAAGTTCATTCTATTTCCACTTCTTCAAGGAGAATCATCAGAGACTTGGTAGCTTTTTCCTCTGAATTCACTCCAAATTGAACACAGAATCCTTTCTCTCTCAGCTCTATTTCGGTCAGCTAGGGATGTTTCTTAATCTCTCCATCCATGGCTTCATTCCACTCCTCCAGCATCATAACTCCAACATTTGACTGTTTCATTATTCTAGGCACCTGTGTGAATATCTTCTCCATTTCAACATCTACTGCCTCCAACTTTCACTCTCCTATTTTGGCAATCCTTTATCAATATTGTTCTCCAAAGGTTTTGTGTCTTCTTTAATTTCATTCTCTATTTCATCCTTCTCTGGTCCATTTTCATTTACCGTTTTATCAATCTCAGCTCTGATCTCTTTTAGTTGCTCATCCAATAATTGCTCTAAGATGCCAGCAGTCAATGGGGTGTCCAACAATGTTTTTGCCATGCTAAATATTCTTGATCTTATTAACAATTCAATCTCCACCTTAAGGTCTTCACAATCTCTACCTTAAGAGCTTCAGTCCCCCATCTTCACCTTGAGGTATCCACAGCATTCCTTATCAAACCACATTTCCCCCCACAGTGCTATGGAGAAATTAGTTTCAATTTGATGACAACACTTCCAAGAAGGAGAAGGAAAGTTATATATATATATGATTTCTAACTGTTAGAACACCCATCAGCCATTTAAAAACTTTCTTGGTTGCAAACAATTAAAACTTTAAGTTTAAAAAAGTTTAAAAGTTTAATATATATATATATATATATATTTAAGATTTCTAACTGTTAGAACACTCATCAGCCATTTAAAAACTTTCTTGGTTGCAAACAAGTAAAACTTGTTTTTTGTTTTGCTTTCAATCTTTTAATGATCATCACTTCTTAAGCCAGAAGTTAGCTCACACTCCAGATGTAAATTTCAACCAGCAGATAGATCACCTCAGTCGTGATTTATAATAGTCTCAAAAATAATTAGAGAGAGGAGGGCTTTGCAGATCTTATGCCCTAAGGGCTGTCCTTGAGGGCTATTATGTGGCATTTGGGCAAGATAAAGGTTCCTCCACTCTAGGTCACTTGCCCCCTCTGGGCTCCCCAAAGCTTCTCAGTCTCCTGGCATGAGAAGTGGCTTTTCAGAGTATCAGAGGTTGATTCCTTGTTCCCAGAACAAATATTGCCATTTCTGATGTCAGATTTGTCCAACGTAGAATGTAGATGGATATTGCTGGCAGATGGTGATATATATCACATTGGTAGATGAGCAGTTGAATGAACCCCTAAAGTTGTGGATGACATTATTAGGTTCCACAAGAGTACTACTAGAGTAGATATGGGGACAGAGTTGGCATCTGAGTCTGCCAGAGGGGCTGCTCCACTGTTAAGTATGTAATTATCACTGTCTGGACCTTTCTTCATTTTATTCCAATCTGACCTCACTGTTCATTATTTATATACTCACACAAAACCATGCATCTCTATTTATCTAGGTTACTCAAGATAAAATGCTGTTCATCTGAGGAAGTGGCTTTTAATACCCAAAAGCTTATACTATCACAAATCTGTTCATCTTGAAAGTGCCAGGTTGGTTTTTGTTTTCCTGCAAGAGACTAACATGGTTACCCCTCAGGAATTAGAAACCTTTAACAGTTTGAAGATTCAAACGAGCTTCTGTGCATCTGAATTGAGGGCATTCAACTCGCTGAGGTGAGATGGCTTAGAAATGCGAATGTTCAGCTGAGCTCTAGTATCTGCTAATCAGACCCATTAAGAGAGGCTTCTTAGAGGATTTTTAATTTATTTATGGAAAGGTATTTTTGCATGAAAACCCAGTTAAGCTTGACAGCTTGTTTACAATAGGGCCCCGAAGACACATTACACAATGCACAACAATATAAATATACATTTGAGATGCACACTTGAGCTCATAACATTTGTTAAACATCTGAAGAGCACAGCGATCAGGTATTCAGCAAGGGCTAATTCCCCACTTATACAGGATGTCGACTGGGGGACTGCTGTGACTGGATAACACAGGAATGGCATGTTACCAGGTGCATCTTTTGTGACTGCCAGCTATCAGTCACAATAGCTATAGACAGAAGCCAAAGATTTGCCTGTTGTTGGCTTTCAGATCAGTGTATTAAAATGTACGTACCATTCCTGCCTCTTCTCAACTGTCACTTTCACCCCCCTGCTCCCATATCACCTTGGCTCACAGGCCCCCTCCCCCAATCTCTCTCACATCTCTTTACGCTTTCTATGGAACGTCAATGGATTTCACTTGCAAAAAAAAAGAATATGGTTCCCTCCCTCCAAGGAGCTTACAATATTCAGTCATTTTTGTGTGTGGAGCTATTTAGAAATATGAATGTCTGCACTTAAAAGGTTTCTATGTAAGTTTTCCCCTCCCCAAATTTCTGAGAACACCTCCCCTAAATTTTGTTAATCTGGCAGTGCTGGTGATTCCAACCTTCCTCCATGGAAGGCCAGAGTTGTATAAACACACACACACAGAGACAGACAGAGAGAGAGAGAGAGAGAGAGAGAGAGAGAGAGAGAGAGACCTTAGTTTAACATCATGACAAACCTGTAAGGTTGAAAGACAGCAGCTGACCCAAGATCACTCCATGAGTTTCATAGCTGACTAGGGATTTGGGAAAATATCAAGTGTGCCTTTTGACAGTGTAAAATTCACATTTGGATAAAGTGCATTGCTGTCTTCAGCTGTCCTACTAAAGTTCTACAGTGGTACCTCGGGTTACAAACGCTTCAGGTTACAGACTCTGCTAACCCAGAAATAGTACCTCGGGTTAAGAACTTTACTTCAGGATGAGAACAGAAATTGTGCTCTGGCGGCGCGGTGGCAGCAGAAGGCCCCATTAGCTAAAGTGGTACCTCAGGTTAAGAACAGTTTCAGGTTAAGAACGGACCTCCAGAACGAATTAAGTTCTTAACCCAAGGTACCACTGTATATGGAAATCTCTCAAGGTCCATAACTCACAGAACTCAAAAGCTATGTTGTATATCTGCAATAAAAAGTGTGGTATAAGTACATAAAATGAACATAAAAAATTATAAATCTGGAACTATGTACATTTTGTGGTTCAGAGGGTGTAGTAAACCTCCCGGATTTAGTACTTGGTGCAGAATTCCACTTTCTGAGAACCTCAGCAGGCATTTACTTTAAAAGTATATAGGCAATGCCTGAAGCATGACTGAATAAGATTTCCAGTGATCAGAAGCAGGGCTTCATTGCCCTGCATGTCACCTTAGCTCTCCTGATGAAAAAACTATTTTTGAAAAATAGAAAAATAATAATAATATATCAGACTAAATGTATTTGTGTGAGGGGGTGTGTGGAGAAAAGAAGAGACAGAAAAAATTCTTCAATAAATATTTCTAGGGCAGTTCTAGGGCAGTTAAGAATAAATTATGCAAAATGATCCATTCTGACAAGCTCAAACTTTTCCAAGACACAAGCATACAGTGGTACCTCGCATTACATACGTTTCAGGTTACATATGCTTCAGGTTACAGACTCCTCTAACCCAGAAATAGTACCTCGGGTTAAGAACTTTGCTTCAGGATGAGAACAGAAATCGTGCTCTGGCGGTGCATTGGCAGCAGGAGGCCCCATTAGCTAAAGTGGTGCTTCACGTTAAGAACAATTTCAGCTTAAGAACGGACCTCGGGAACAAATTAAGTATTTAACCCGAAGTACCACTGTATATTAAACTGTTAAAGAAGAGAAGCAAGCCACAGTGTACCAATCTGCTCAGTTTGCATAACACAAGCCAGTCATAGAATAAGGAACAAAAACATGGCAATAACATTAAGCATATCCCAGAACACATAGCCCAACATTTCATTTCCAGATCTCTATAAAACATGCAATATTTGACATTGTGCCCAGTTTTATTCTCATCACTACTGTTACTGAGGGCATGAAAAATGGATTTACATTTGGACACCTGAACATTTTTTGTGGAGGCTCAGTCGGCAGGTTTCTCAAGCCAGAGAAAGGATATTTCACGAATAGCCAAGACTCTATTGGCTTCGATGGGAAATGCTCCAACATTTCCATTTCGGCATGTTCTAATGTATTTACTGCCTTGGTGCCTGAGCTATATTCTTAGAGCTGTGTTGGGAGCAATAGCCTTTTGCCGAGTTAGAAATGTTCATTATAAAATTCATTGAATAATTAAGCAAATGGTGACCTCTTTGTGGATATTTTGCGAGTCGGAAAAGGACGTTAAATTCTGCAGGTTGAATTATTTATTGTGAATTATTGGGACAGCTTTAATAGTTCTTAATTTCAAGTGCTTTTGGTTAAGGAAACAGCTGCATAAATCAGTCAACACTGTTAATCCGTTTTGGAGCAAATTGAACATTCCTGATTCATACACTTGTCACTTCCAAACATTCCTTGTTCCTCTTGCTTTGACAAGCTGATCTCAGGGCAAGGTACTCAATCAGCTGAACCAACTAGTACGGCTCTTCCTATGCTCTGCCACATGAGGCTGCATGTAGCAAATGTACGCATTAGTGAGTGTTCTTATAGAATGCCCACCCCATTTATGGGGAGAAGAGAATTTGCCACACCCCTCCTCCCCTGGAAGAATAGGAGAGGTGGTATCTCTCTAAGGAAGGACATTAGGGTATAGGGTTATAAAGGTATAGGGTTATAAAGACCAGGACGAGCCTCTTGAGAAACAGTTTCTAAGGTAAAAGGTAAAGGGACCCCTGACCATTAGGTCCAGTTGCGAACGACTCTGGGGTTGCGGCGCTCATCTTGCTTTACTGGCCGAGGGAGCCGGCATTTGTCCGAAGACAGTTTTTCTGGGTCATGTGGCCAGCATGACTAAGCCACTTCTGGCGAACCAGAGCAGCGCACGGAAACACTGTTTACCTTCCCTCCAGAGGGTACCTATTTATCTACTTGCACTTTGACGTGCTTTTGAACTGCTAGGTTGGCAGGAGCAGGGACTGAGCACCGGGAGCTCACCCCGTCATGGGGATTCAAACTGCCGACCTTCTGATCGGCAAGTCCTAGGCTCTGTGGTTTAACCCACAAATGCAATTCTGGTTTTAAATGCAGCATAAGGAGTCTCTATAGTATATTGTATTTTAAAATGGGTTTCAGAGTTTTTCGGGGTTTTTGAATGTTTTATGTAGTTTTTCAATTTCATTGTTATGTATGGGACAATGACAATAAAGATATTGTATATCATATATAGTATATTATGAGCCTGCTCTTCCCCACCCTTTCCCCTCTTCTTTATGTGGCACCTTCCTTCCCTCTCTCCCTTTTGCAGTGTGGGCCTACAGGCTTGTTGTCTGTTTCCAGGGGCTGAGTAGGATTTATTTTTTTTTGAAAGACCCCAGTTGGCTCCAGGTCTCCTCTTCATTGCCTACTCCACACAGTTGGGTGATGTTTGTTGGAGTGGTAGTCCTTCAGTTTGGCTAGTTGGCATGTAACACCAGTCTTGAAAGACCTACATTGGCTCCCAGTACATTTCTGAGCACAATTCAAAGTGTTGGTGCTGACCTTTAAAGCCCTAAATGACCTCGGTCCAGTACAGTGGCGTAGCGTGGGGGGTGCAGGGGGGGCCGGCCGCACCGGGCGCAACATCTGGGGGTTAGGATTAGGGGGCGCAAATCCACGGGTTAGGGGGCGCAAATCCAGGGGTTAGGGGGCGCAAATTACTTGCCTTGCCCCGGGTGCTGACAACCCACGCTACGCCACTGGTCCAGTATTCCTGAAGGAGCGTCTCCATCCCCATCGTTCTGCCTGGACACTGAGGTCCAGTGCCGAGGGCCTTCTGGCAGTTCCCTCGCTGCGAGAAGCCAAGTTACAGGCAACCAGGCAGAGGGCCTTCTCAGTAGTGGCACCTGCCCTGTGGAACGCCCTCCCACCAGATGTCAAAGAGAAAAACAACTACCAGACTTTTAGAAGACATCTGAAGGCAGCCCTGTTTACGGAAGCTTTTAATGTTTAATACAGTGGTACCTTGGATTAAGTACCTAATTCATTCCAGAGGTCCGTTCTTAACCTGAAACTGTTCTTAACCTGAAGCACCACTTTAGCTAATGGGGCCTCCTGCTGCCACGCCACCAGAGCACGGTTTCTGTTCTCCTCCTGAAGCAAAGTTCTTAACCCGAGGTACTGTTTCTGAGTTAGCGGTGTCTGTAACCTGAAGTGTATGTAACCTGAAGCGTATGTAACCCAAGGTATTGTGCTCACTGTACTGGGAGCCAATGAAGCTCTTTCAGGACCGGTGTTATATGATCCCGGTCACCAGTCTAGCTGCCGCATTCTGGATTAATTGCAGTTTGGAAGGAACCCAAAGGGTCATCTAACCCAACTCCCTGGGGTGGGGAAAATGTTCTCTGCTCACAGAAACTAGTATGTTAGGAAAGAGGATTCTCATTTATTTATAGCAGGGGTGGGGAACCCTTTTCGGTCCATGGGCCACATTGTCTCACGGGAAACCTTCCAGGTTCTGCATGCCAATGGTGGGCGGGGCCAGAGGCAGAAGTAGGTGGAGCCACAGATGCATATCTTCCAACATTTCGCCAGTGGAAGTCGGGATGTGTGTCTTTTGGTGCAGCGCTCTCCCGTGAGTCAGCTGGCTTGCCTGAGAGTGTGACACTAAGACATGTGCTGTCATGCAAGCCAGCTGATTCATGGGAGAGCACAGCTCCACTGCAAGCACCAGCCCTAGCTACAAGCGGCCACTCGTCCTCCACCCCAAGCTTGGCGGTGGTGGCTCTGGAAGAGGAAAATGGGACATTCTGGGATCAAACGAGAAGTCAGGGTGGCTTTTGTAATTCCAGGATTTCCTGGGAAAATTGGAACACTTGAAGGATGTGCAGATGGGACTTCTCCCTTTGTGTGGCAGCTCCTTCCATGGGCAGCTGTTTAGACAGCACTGTCAGCGTACAATTGTGCATTACAAAGTTTCACAAGCAAAGTTTAGATCAATCTCTTTCACACAGCAACTTAAAATATTTCCTGCTTGACCAGGGTGCTTATGTTTGATAGAGGACTCTTCTTCTTCTTCTTCTTCTTCTTCTTCTTCTTCTTCTTCTTCTTCTTCTTCTTCTTCTTCTTCTTCTTCCTCCTCCTCCTCCTACTCGTCACAGCAATGTATTTTAAGTGGAAGCTGTTGGCGAAAACAGTCCCAGATTGCCTAGGAATGTACCATTTTGGGGTTTGTTTGTTTCCCTTTTTCATGTAAAACAGAGAGCAAATACATTAATGGCATATGCTTTGCTGCTTTTCTCTTGTGTTATATATAGCTTCAATACCCCAAGAAATAAAAGTGCTAAACTGTGGCTCTATATCTCATTGTGCCCCTAAACTATCCTGTGCTAAGCATGACAGAGGCTCCATGCCTTGAACTGTGGGAGTTTTCACCCTGCTCAATCACGGAGCATTTCCATTATAAGCGGAAACTCCTAACCTCAGCAGTCCCTTTGCTGCATGATTAATTTGTTTTATGGGTGGCAGAGTGAATTACAGAAGTGTCTGATGGCCCCGGGGTACAGCTTTCTGGCCTTTATATGCCTTGCCAACATCGGCCTTATTTTCTCTTCCTCTCTTCTTTCTGCTTTCCTTCCGTTATGCACTCAAATATCAAGCACTGTATTACTGGTAGCTTTGCGGGTGTTTTGTGTGCTCTCTCTCTCTCTCTCTCTCTCTCTCTCTCTCTCTCTTTTCCAGAAAGCTATTTTTATGTTTCTGAACATCCTTTGGAAATGTAGAGCAGCAGTGGGGAACCTCAGTCTCCAGGGTTGAATGTGGACCTCCGCTCCTTCCCGTCTGGCCCTCGGGACTCTCCCCCAGCCACTCTCTTCATTGGCCCTTCTTTGCACACACTTCGATGGTTTTTGCCTGCCTGGAATGTGACCTTGAACTCTGATAATGCCTCCTGCTTCCCCAGAGGAGCATGCGCCAATAAAGTGAGATGAGCGCCGCAACCCCAGAGTCGGTCACAACTGGACCTAATGGTCAGGGGTCCCTTTACCTTTATATGCCACTCGAACCGTTCTGGCTTTCACTACCAAAGTATCCTGGGAACTGTGGTTGGTTAAGGGTGCTGAGATTGGGAGCTATGTGACAAATCAAGTACAGTTCCCAGGATTCCATAGGGGGAGCTGTGACTGAAATCTCCCTCTCCACAAATATAATAATCCTGTGTGAATTTCCCGTTCTTGCAATCCAAGTCCAGATGGTTTCCATATATCATCTCCTTCATAGATAACATTGCTCTTTCCATCATAATCTTGCAAAACTGTCGCTCTTAAGTCCCACTGAGGAGTTAATCCACAATATATAAACAGCTTTGTTTTTCTCTTTCTCCTCCCAGACTCAAGACCTCCAACAGTGCTTCTCAAAATGGTGACGGCATTTTTAACTGCGTCATTCCAAAACTCTTATTGCTTTGGTTCAAAAGTTTATCTCCACACAGCCTTAAATCCACAGCTTAAGTCCTTAAAACGACATTTCTGACTCATTAGGGGAGGGGATTCTTGTTTAATCACATAAGAAAAAAGGAAAGTTTTTTTCCCCTCCCCCCTCAGTCATTTGCTGTACCGTATCTTGACGTATCTTCTCATATTTTATTCTTGTCTTGTTTTATCAGAGATCTCTTCTGTCAGCAGTCTTTACTTCCCCTCCTTCCTTGAAGTATGTGCAGTTCTTCTCGTCCAAATTGTTTCTTTTGAAGTTCTTGCAGCTAGTGGCGCGAATCAGAGACGGCGTCCAGGAGTGCTGGAATCCCACAGGAGGGCTTTGTGCCTAGTGCCCCCATCCCCACAAATTAGGGCGGTGGTATAGGGCACAGCAGGCAAGGGCCGTCCCCCCCCCACAATCCTGGGGGGGTTAAGGAGGCTAATTACCCCCATCATAGCCTCCAGATTACCTCGTGTGGGTCAGAGAGATGTTATTGTCAGCCATCTTCCGATGCGCCCCCTAGTGGCCCCCCCCTAAGAAAGCAGTTTTCACATATCTGATAGATAAAGTGAGTCACAGATTAGCAAATTAGATAGATGATTGATTGATTGTTACCTGGATTTATCAAGGGTAAATATGCATGTGTAATTTTTATAAAGTGTATGAGTGTGTGTGTGTGTGTGTGTGTGTGTGTGTGTTCACGGGTTTTAACTTACTGGGTGTTGTTGTTGTTTTTTTTAAAAAAAATGTTTCCATCTTGAACCTTGAAGTTCCAAACAGATTAAAATCCAAATAAATAATCAAATTATGCAATAAGTTACCCATTTCACCATAGCACATAACCAGATCTTAATGTAGCAAGTATATCTTTATTATAATATGCTCAAATTCATGCTGATTAGAACATGCTTAGATTTTGCCAGAAGACTTCATTCATTACACCGAGCTATTAACCTCATCATCTTTTAACCAGCCGTCTTACAAATTAGCTTTCTTTTCATCGCAAAATGCCGTCATTCACCCTACTGCCATTAATCCTGGAAGGCCTAACGTTGTAGCTTGCTTCCCTTCACAGCTGCAGCCAGGTATGTTGTTGATTAGCTAATCTAAAGGAGGGGAGGGGTTTAATCACATCTCTATCAAGAGCAGAGCAGCTCATTTAAAATATCCCTCCCCAAATTGCGTTGTCGGATACACTTTCAGAGAGAGGCGCTGCAACTTTTGCCGAGCAAGAAAACGTTTGCTACGGGGACGGTAAAATTTACTTTTCACAAAAGGAGCCTACAGTAATAATGCATTCAATTCTATTTCCCAGAATGCTTCTTAAGTATGTTAATAAAGTCTTTATTGTGTCTGCTTATAAAAGTCGCCACCATTTCCCATTAGAAAGTCTCTGTTTATTCATCAAACATTTACTGACAGTGACTGCTGGGAGCAAGCTCGGATTTCCACTCTGTTACACGTTTGTGGCATAAAACACATTAATTATAGATATATTACAATATTCAACTCATTGAGGAAAAATTAGATGATCAAGGCTCATTTTCCTTGACAATAAGCAAGTTAATGAAAATACTAATTACCTGATGATGAAGTGGAGCCTGCAGGATTGAATGTTGAGCATCTGTAGAAGAGGTTGGTGAGCCCTAGTGCTGAATATTAAAAGTCAGAAGCACTGAAAAGTCTAAACAGCGGTTCACAAGGTCACCAAGTGCTCTTTAATCACAGAGCAGAGGGTAGTTAGTTGGTTTACAGCATAAACCTTTTTATATCTGGTGATAGTGGAAGCCATAAAGCACCACACAGTCGCATTACCCCTCTGCTCGTATACCTAACCATGACAAAGACCCTTCTGCCTTGTTGTGGATTGGGACAGAGAGCTATCTGACACATTTGGAGATGCCACACAGAACCACCTACCAGGGACTGAAACAGTCAAATGCTAGTGGGGAGATTGCATCGCTTCACCAGCTCTTCAATGTGCCAAGGAGACAGAGTTTGGCCTAGGTTTCTCCTTGGTGTGCTAGATTTCTTTGTGCAGGGAATATTCAGCAGTGTTAATGATTGGATTGTTCAGTCCCTCAGCTGCCTTCCGAAGCTGTACAGTCCCTCAAGAGAGCTATGCAAAACGTGTCAAAGGGTACTTAGTTGACATCGCTCAGAGGGTTAATCCATCTCAAAGTGCTCCTCCAGATATCCTTTTCATTTGTGCCCACGTATTCCCACTTTAAAGGGACACGGGTGGCGCTGTGGGTTAAACCACAGAGCCTAGGACTTGCTGATCAGAAGGTCGGCGGTTCAAATTCCCATGATGGGGTGAGCTCCCGTTGCTCTGTCCCTGCTCCTGCCAACCTAGCAGTTCGAAAGCATGTCAAAGTGCAAGTAGATAAATAGGTACCGCTCCGGTGGGAAGGTAAACGGCGTTTCTGTGCACTGCTCTGGTTTGCCAGAAGCAGCTTAGTCATGCTGGCCACATGACCCGGAAGCTGTACACCGGTTCCCTTGGCCAATAAAGTGAGATGAGCGCCGCAACCCCAGAGTTGGTCATGACCAGACCTAATGGTCAGGGGTCCCCCCCTTTATTTCCACTTTTAAAAATGTTTGCACCTGTCAATGTTTTGGGGTGGTCACACTGCTTCTTCTAATCAGTGCATATCCCATAGCTTCCAGCTGAAATCCCATAACTTTTTAATCAAATGCTTATTTTGCTCCTGCTTTTGTTGTGCTATAGCCCCTCCGAAAATGTGGTAGTATTTGGGAAGCATTCCATAACAAGTTAAATCAGAATAAACCCACTACTGATTTGCTAGTGTTGTGTCAAGATCTTGCCGCAGAACTCATAAAAAAACCAATCTGTAGGCAACTTGCTTCTGGGTTGAGTTCCTTCACTGTCAGAACTGAAGCTGGTGGTGACCTGGGGACAGAAGAGGGCCTTCTCTGTGGTGGCACCTCATTTATGAACTATTTCCCCAAGGAATCCTGCCAGGCAACAACTTTATTTTCATTTTGGCACCAGGCAAAGGTTTCTTTCTGCCCTTAAACTTTCCACTGCAAAACTGTGGTCACATTATTGCGGGTGTTTTTTAAATCTACTGTTTGGCAATTTTTAATGTCATTTTCTTATTATGATGTTTGTTTTTTTCTTTTATTCTGTAAATTGCTGTGGGAATATTTGAAAATCTTAAAATGATAATAAACCCACTGGCAAGTTCCCTTACCCCTGTGTTACCATGTTAACTGTTTGATATTTTACAGCAGAGCCTAGGAACTTTTTTCCAGTTCAAAGCCCAGAAAATTATATGGAGACAGAAATTTTGTATTGGCTCTGGGATTCTGTGTCCTCTGTGTGGAAAGAGTTGGCAGTATCCTTTGACCATCTCATGCTCTTTCTCCTGGTCCTTTTATCTGTTTGTCTCAGAGAAAAGATGATGTGCTTTCCAAAGGGAGACCCTCTTTCCCTCCTTTCTCCTGCTCACATCACTTGTTATAATTTTCAAACTGAATACATCTGGTGACTTCCAGTGCTGACATACAGATGGGCAGAACAGCTGGTCTCTGCTCTGAAAAATCTCAGCAGATCCTGGAAGAAGCTAATTCTGCTCGGCCAAAATTCCAGGATGGATTAGGCAATGTGGATTCTGCAATCCAGTGTAGCATTCAAAAAGGACCATGGAATGAACTCTGAATTGTCCAGTCTGATCTCGCTCCTTTTGGTTTGTTTTTTTACTACCATATTTTTCGCTCTATTGGACACATAGGACGCACCGGATCATAGGAGGGGGAGAACAGGAAAAAAAAATTTTCTTGTTCTCCCCCTCTAAAACAAGGTGTGGTCTGTGCATTCAAGGTGCGTTCACCCGAAGCCTCCGGAGCCCAGTGGGAGTTCCCGCTGGGCTCCAGAGGCTTTGGGTTCCTTTCAACCTGCTCTTTGGGGCTGGCGAGGGGGAGCACTGCTTTCCCCCACCGCCAGCCTCCAAACCAGGTTGGGGAACAGTGGGAAGGCAGCGCTCCACCTCCCCGCTGTCCCCCGAGCTTTTGGGGCTGGCGGTGGGGAGAAGCGCTGCTTTCCCCACCACCAGCCTCCAAACCAGGTCGGGTTTGGAGGCTGCTATCTGCAAGCCTTCGGAGCCTGGCGGGAACTCCTGCCCGGCTCCCAAGGCATGCAGATATCTGCCCGAAGCCCGGGGCGCGCTGCGCAATGCACCCCGGGCTTTGGGCTGCAGGCTGCTATCCGCAAGCCTTCAGAGCGCGGCGGGCACTCCCGCCGCGCTCCGAAGGCTTGCGGATAGTTTCCTGAAGCCTGCATTCGCTCCATAGGACACACACACATTTCCCCTTCATTTTTGGAGGGGAAAATGCGTCCTATAGAGCGAAAAATACGGTACATCTTGCAACACAAGTAGAGAGTGTGCTAGGCTATTGAGAGGGCAGTAATGTCGTTGTTGTTGTTTCTGTTCAAATATCTTTAATACGGTCAATGACCAGAAAACGGTTTATAAAATATGACATTATAAGTAGTATTGAGCTACAAATACCAGTAGAAATATAGCCAATTCACAGAATTGGTGCTTATATTTATGACCAAGTTTCGGCTTTTAAGGTTTTAAAAATTCAGTTCAAATGTCACTACTGTTTATTATCATTCCTTCGATGTTTACAATTTAAACTCCATTGCTGACATCATTGCTCGTCTTACTCTTGTTGCAATGTAACAGTACTTTGCCACAGGCCTGTTGATTTCGGTCTCTTTGTCAGCTAAGAGGTGTCTGATATAGGTGTCGTCTGTACTACGAGGTATTTTCCTTAAAATCGGCTCGATCAGCTCTTTTCTTGAGTCTCGATATAATGGGCAGTATAAGATGACATGCTCGATGGTTTCGATTTCGTTGCTGTTACAGGGACATAATCTTTGTTCAATCGGTGTTTTGTTGTATCTTCCCTCTAGGAGAGCTGAAGGGAGAGCATTAAAGCAGGCCCTGGAAAATGCCCATCGGTGTTTAGCGTTGTGTAGTACTTTGAGATAGTTTGCTAGATGGGGCCTTTGGGAATTGAATAGGAGTTTATAAGTTATCGGAAGTTGATTAAAGTCATTTTGGGCTTCAATGTCCCTGAGTCTTTCTTTGATTATGTTCTTGGCCCTTTCTCTTTCTAAGCTTAATAAATACTCTTAATACTTAATAAATACTTAATAAACTTAATACTTAATACTTAAGAATTAATACTTAATACTTAATAAATACTCTGACCATATGTGGCCAATTGTTTCTGTTTAAATTTGTATGCTGCCCTTCATCTGTAGCTCTCGGGGAGGTTCACAGAATAAAAATAAAAGATAAAAACATCCCCATGTTTCACCAGAGGCTTCCAGAAATCCAAGGAAATACTTGTGATGATGTTCCCAAGCATCACCCAAGCTTCACCTCTTAGGATCCACCATGAATGGGAAATCTCACGCCCAGAACAGAAATGTCTCTGCCCCAGCCAGAATTCCGGATATGAATCTGAATGCTAGTGCTGGTGGCTTTTGGCACCATTTCTATAGCTCTCCATTGGATGCTGTGCAATTGCCTTGCAAGCAATAGAGGCCCCAACTGTACAGCAGAGCTTTCCAAACTGTGTGTCACGGCACATTAGTGTGTCAGCTGCAGTGTGCTGTGCGAACGCTCCCTGCGCTCCTCCCATGGCTGGAAAAGGGTTTGTTTCACCTCCGGTTTGCTAGTAAAACTGATTTCTTGTGTTGCAAAATGATGCATGTCTAAATAGTGTGTCCCCAACATGAAAGGTTGGGAAAGCTCTGCTGTACAGAGTACAACTCATACATCCAGCACTACAGAGATGTAGCATCAGTCTGTTTTCTCTGGCCTTTCCTAGATGCCCTTTGAGCATTTAGGAAGAGCATTAAGTAAACATGCACAATTCAATTTCTGTACTTGATTCCTAATAAATAAATCCCACTGTCTTCGATGGGGCTCACTCCCAGGTCAGTAAGCACAGGATTGCAGCTTCAGTCTTGAATTGAATTGAATTTATTAATACGGTCACAGACCAGCATCAACACACACAATAACACAGATCATAAAAAAAATATCAGAAATACTAGGGGCAATATGAATATAACAAGACTCTAAATACAAAAATTAAAATTAATTGTTAGCGTGTCCCCTGTAATTAACAATTAGGGGTTTGAACATTATGGGATACCACTTGCTTCCTGCGATTGATTGCAGACGCACAGAATTTAGCTACATTTAATGTAGTCTTGGGATTCTTGTCCTCTAACAGTAGTTTTAAACTATGGTATTCCGATTCTTTCCTGGACTTTTGCAAAACAGGTGTAATAAAAGTCAAACGTATATCCTCGTAAAGACGACAACGTAATAGTACATGTGAGGCAGTTTCAACTTCCAACGAACCACAAGGACAGACCCGTACTGTGTAAGGTTTACCCTCAAATCTGCCCTGAAGTAAGGCAGAAGGAAGAACGTTAAATCTGGCGAGGGTAAAAGACCGTCTGTATTTGGGTACCTGAAGACCTGACAGATAGTTAGCTGGAGAGAAACCTCTTCCATAGTCCCTTATTGCCGGATGTTTGATCATTTCGCTCATGTGGCATTGTAATTCTACGTCCCGGATACGCTGGCAGATTGTAGTCCTAGCTTTCTTGAAGCCTGTCGCTATCAAAGTCTGCTGTGGGATCCCCAAGCCTTTAAACTTTTCCATCAGTGTAGCTTTCCATCTGGATTGGTAGGTATCTAATAAGGTTAAAGGTGCCAGCCCAACTGCTTCAGTCTTATTCAAAGGCCCAGATCTTTGAGTGGCATTCAAGACAGGAGCTCATCCTTGGCCTGTACAACAGCTTTGCTTTCCATGCCCTCAGTTTTATTCCAGTTTTGAATGAATAGCTAAATATACATGGCACTCTTTTTAGGTATACGGACTTATTTCGGAGGCAGCTGTTTGCAGAGAGGTCAAGAACCAGAGTAGCATATGATTATGCCACACAGAAAGAAATTACATATGGCCTCAAGCAATTGTGTGGAAGAAGAGGAAATGATTGTTTATACTTATACTTACTGTTTTCTGGAAACCACAGGAGGGGAGAATTGTGAGGCTGCAGAAAACACTTTTTTGGCACCGCAGTATCTCAGTATCTGCTGCGGAAGCAGTTGGTAAATAATAAAATAAATACTGATTTATTTAAGATTATATATGTGCATGGACAATTGAACTGGAGGGTTGGGGGGAAAAAAACCCTGTTTGGCACCACAATGGGGGACTTATTTATGCAGTTCTTCCACTATCGCAACAGCACTTTTTGACCCCTTGCCTGTGTCCCCCCCAAATGGCTCAGAGGTCTCAGGGAAACCCCCAGTGTAGCATGAAGGAGGGAGTATTTGAGAGATGGTTCTATCTGGCTAGCTGAAATGCATTGTGTTAAATTTGTCCCTTCTCGTTGTTTGTTTTTTAAAAAAATGAGTGGGCTGCAGAACCACAAAAAACCTTTTGGCATAATGGCATCACAGCAGGGAACCCACAGGTACAGTTCTGTGTGTGTGTGTGTGTGTGCGCGCACACACACACACACAAACACACACACATTTTGGTGGGTCTTGGGGGAGCCACAAAAAACTCCTGGGTACTAGGAATAGAGGAGGCCCATGGGCTAGTCTCGCCTACTGTAACCCTTGGCTGGTTGGTGTTATTATCACCCCCACACAGAGGCATCCTGTTCTGTGTTACATTGTTGGGGCTCATTGCGTGTGTGTGACGTCACACACACAACACACACGTGTGATGTTACATGCATTGGGAGGAGGCCACTAGGCCCAGGGAGGCCTGCCGCCACCATGGGTTGACCTGACGAGGCCCTCCGTCCCTGTGGAAAGGAAAGGCCCGGTGGTTCCCTCAAGATTGGGGGGCTCAGCCCCATCCCTGCATACTTTGGGAGGGGGCTGAGCTGTCTTCAGCCCCATAGGGTTGGCGTCTATGCTCCCACATTACAGAAGGTGAACCGAGACTGACAGAAGTCCGAGCTGGAGCTGTCCTTTGCTTTCCCTATGAGTCTGTCTGTATGATGAGTTCAAAACTAGGCTCTTCCCACACACATCTCAAACATTTAAGAGTTAATTTTTTAACTAGCTTCAATAATGAATAATGAATGATAAAAAATGTTTCAAAATAGTGCCGACTGGCTGATGAGGAAGTTGACTACACTCGCTTTTATGATTCGGCCATGCCACCTTTGACTCACAGACCTTGGTAGGTTGACCATGGGTCATTATTGCCCTTGGCCTGAAAATATTTAGCCAATCCTGTCCAAGAAACTGCACTGCAGCTAAACCTGTGTGCGCTTACTGAGAAGAGGCTAGAAAGTTCTTTCCCAGCCACCACTTCCAAGGATTTAAAAGGGATATGCATTTAATAGCGTGCAAATCTGCCCCTCACAAACGCCTATTGCATTTGTAAAGACAGATCACTCATGTAAAGACTGATCAGCATGGAGAGCTGAAACCCGGTGGCAGCAAGCACACAAGACAACTTGAGGCAACTGCCACATGCTGGCTGTGTCACATAAAGAGGTCTATGCTGGGAATTTGGCAGCATAGGTAGCAGTGAGGCACCCTGATCGCCATGAACTCAGAGGCTATCACAGAACCAGTGAACTGGGCGGGGTATAATTCTGTGCCTTCAAGAAGTTACGACAATCTGCAGAATCATACCCAAAATCCTGTGCCAAGAAAAGTGGAATTTTGTGACCTATATAAGGTAAAGGGACCCGTGACCATTAGGTCCAGTCGTGACCGACTCTGGGGTTGCGGCGCTCATCTCGCTTTATTGGCCGAGGGAGCTGGCGTACAGCTTCCTGGTCATGTGGCCAGCATGACTAAGCCGCTTCTGGCGAACCAGAGCAGCGCACGGAAACGCCGTTTACCTTCCCGCCGGAGCAGTTCCTATTTATCTACTTGCACTTTGCCATGCTTTCAAACTGCTAGGTTGGCAGGAGCAGGGACCGAGCAACGGGAGCTCACCCCGTCACAGGGATTCGAACCGCTGACCTTCTGATTGGCAAGTCCTAGGCTCTGTGGTTTAACCCACAGCGCCACCTGTGTCCCTGTGACCTATATAAAGTATGACAATTAAGCAGAGCTGCATGTCTTTCCTTAATGGGCATCATTGATTCTGTTTTTGCTAGCCATAGCACAATAAGCTGTGCAAAGGGATCCAGTGGCATAGCATGAGGGGGGGGCCACAGGGACGGTTGACCCGGGCGCAAAATTGTTGGGGCGCAAAATTTCAACACCTGGTGCTGCCTCAGTACAACTGTGTACTTCCGTTGCTGAGCTCCATTGAAACCGGTTTCTCCATGCAAACCACGAGGTGACCTCCACTGCAGGGGGTTGGACTAGATGGCATTCCTTCCAACTCTACAATCCTATGATTTTATGAGCTCGCCAGACAATAGAACAACACTTCTTTTCTTTGCATCTGTGATCTCCTGGGTGACGTGGATGCAGTTAGGCAGTTGAATGAACATACGCTCTCCGCTCTTTTCCCTCCCATCCACTCCGTTCTGCATGGCCCCGGGCACTGGCAACTCACGATACGCCACTGATGGGACCCAAAGTCCCACTCTTCTGACCAAAGAAGGCGATATTGTGCCATCTTCAAAGATTCTCCCTGGCATTGCTCACCCATTTTATAGGGGGAGTTCCCCCCAGCCACAAGTGCTTTAAAGCTGAATGATAATCGAGTCAATCAAAATTTGGCAACTTGTGTAGAATCACAGGATCCATATCCCATATACCACTGCTGACATTGTAACGTGACTCATCCTGAACTTTGTGGGAATTTGGGCAATCCATAGCATAGAAAGAAATTGATTAACTTCACAGTATAGTACCGGTTTCTTAACTTTCAACATCCAGCTCTCCTAAAAAGTAAAAGGTAAGCTTAGAGGTTCGAATCCCCGCGGCGGGGTGCGCTCCCGCTGCTCGGTCCCAGCGCCTGCCAACCTAGCAGTTTGAAAGCACCTCCGGGTGCAAGTAGATAAATAGGGACCGCTTACCAGCGGGAAGGTAAACGGCGTTTCCGTGTGCGGCTCTGGCTCGCCAGAGCAGCAATGTCACACTGGCCACGTGACCCGGAAGTGTCTCCGGACAGCGCTGGCCCCTGGCCTCTTAAGTGAGATGGGCGCACAACCCCAGAGTCTGTCAAGACTGGCCCGTACGGGCAGGGGTACCTTTACCTTTACCTTTTAAGCTTAGAGGCAATGTTGTTCGCCTTGCAGGGATCTCTTTCAAAAAGCGCACTGCATTTAGTGATGCCAAAATATGCTGACACATAGGAATGGCGAGCAGCAGGTAGGCAGGGTGGTGAGCCAAGACAATGGCTCAGTGATAGGGATGGTTGAAAAAATAGGTCCATGAATTCCATGCAGAACGGACCTGGTCTGTACCTCTGGGACCGCCACTTCCCATATGACCTTGTGCTCATAATCTGAGGCCTCCTCCACAAGAGGTCCAGAGGGTGGCAGCACAAGAACGGGCCTTTTCTGTGGTGGCCCCCTGTTTGCGGAATGTTCTCCCCAGAGAGGTTTGCCTGGTGCCTTTGTTACATATATTTAGGTGCTCAGCAAAAACATTCATCTTCTCCCAGGCTTTTGGCTAATTAAGCAATCTATGGTCTTTTAGGGACGCGGGTGGCGCTGTGGGTTAAGCCACAGAGCCTAGGACTTGCCGATCAGAAGGTCGGCAGTTCGAATCCCCGCGATGGGGTGAGCGCCCGTTGTTTGGTCTCTGCTCCTGCCAACCTAGCAGTTCGAAAGCAAGCCAAAGTGCAAGTAGATAAATAGGTACCACTCCGGCGGGAAGGTAAATGGCGTTTACGTGCGCTGCTCTGGTTCGCCAGAAGCGGCTTAGTCATGCTGGCCACATGACCCGGAAGCTATACGGCGGCTCCCTCGGCCAATAAAGCGAGATGAGCGCCGCAACCCCAGAGTCGGTTACAACTGGACCTAATCGTCAGGGGTCCTTTACCTTTACCTTTATTGTCTTTTAAAATGTTGGTGGGGAGTTGTTTTTGTTTGTTATTATGGTATGTATTTTTGTGTTTTCATACTGTGATCTTCGTATGAAGGACGGTATAGGAATTTAATAAATAATGAATAATAACATTAATACCTCTCATATTAATTACCCACCCTTTGGGATACAATCTTTTAAAATGCTATGTTAAAAAAACAATTTAAAAGAAATCATAATCACAAGAATAGGGTGCATCCTAAAAAATATACATCTCCAAAGCCAGGGTCACCTTTAGCATGAAAATGGTATCAGGAAAGTGACAAACAGACCTCTGAGGGGAGGGATCATTATGTAAGATTTTGCAGTTCTCCAAAATTTGTGATATGCTGTTCTCAGCTCAAAAGACGTTCTAAAAAACATTAGAATTCACATTTAAGGTTAAAATACATTTAGAAATGCATACACTGAGATAAAATGTGTATTTGAAATGTATTTTGTGATAAAGTGTATAATTAAATAATATTTAAATGCAAATTTTGTGCAGATTTTTTTTTATAAAAACAACAACCAAAAATGCGGAAACTGGATAGAATGGATTTACAAATGAACCCATGCAAAACTGGCATGGACATTGATTGATTGATTGATTGATTGATTGATTGATTGATCCATCCATCCCTACTCAAGAGCAAGTTCAACACAAATGAGAACCATTGCACATGATCTATGCAAACTGACTCTCAAACTCTTCACCAATTGCAGTTTCGGGTTAGATCCAATTTTAAGTGACAGTGAAATGCAAACTTTTAAAAAATAATAATAACCATAGTACAGATTTAAATTTTACCCAATTTTAAGTGGCAGAGACCTGCAAACTTAAAAAACACACACACCACGTTATGCAGATCTATATTTTAAATTCACAACTGCAGAATTTATGGAAATGAATAATCAGTTCACATCAAATATTCATTTTAGCCTTCCAAGTCACTAATCATATCAAACACTAATAAAATTAGTTTAGTTTAGCCTCAGTAGAGCATGCTTTGGGGGGATATGAGGTGAACTCCCTTTGGAGTGCTAATTTCATTGGGGTTTGCAAAAATGACAATTTCAAAGGAGGAAGGATATATCCTATCCTAACCACCCTCCCCTCCTCCCACCAAAAAAAATCTCAGAT
Organism: Podarcis cretensis; assembly: GCF_951804945.1. Taxonomy (NCBI): domain Eukaryota; kingdom Metazoa; phylum Chordata; class Lepidosauria; order Squamata; family Lacertidae; genus Podarcis; species Podarcis cretensis. The sequence goes on from NC_137173.1 coordinate 87,026,987, forward strand.
TTTGAAGGATGGCAAAATTCTTGTTATTCAAATAAGCAGATTCCCCTAATGTTAAAATACGAGATCTTCCTGAAGCAAAAATGTTTTGCTACACTAATCTCCAACAGTTTCAAATTCTTCAGAGGCTTAATGCCTAACTGTAGATATTTGTTAATGTGTTATTTTTTTTCCTGACCTGAACATTTTCCTGTGATTCTCATCCCTCCAGCATGGCGTGCTACAGCTAAGTTAAAAAGACTGTGGGGATATACAAAGAAATTATTGCAATGGAGTCTGAAGTTAAATCCCAACATTTACAAAGAACTAGATGAAAAGGAGGCCTTAAATGTCTCCATTCATAAAGACGCCCCGTTTTTCTGAAGCAAGTTGGCAAAGATCATTTCAGTGCCTATACGATGACAGCAACAAAAGGAGCGAAAACCCTGATCCCCTTTTAATCTCTGAATGCCCCCCTCTTCCACTTTATAGGGATCCTATGCCCGCAAGCTACCATATACCGCATGCTTTAATTTGTCTTTAATATCAGATGTGCCCTATTGATTTTCTTCTGTGTATGTTTTTGTTCTGAATAATTCAGAGGCAGATTTTGTGCACCCCCCTCCCCGTTATGGTCAATGGCAAGAGCAAAAATTTTAAGATAATCAATTGAGCCTGGCCTGACAAATACTACTGTTGATATTCCCCCGAAGTGAGGGAACAGGAAAGGCGAGGGGATAAAATGACACAACAGTCAATCATAGCAATCCGAAGATGTATCAACAGTGGTTTTATGATGGGAGCCCAGATTCATAGGGAAAGTCTGTAATGCCAACTAATAGCTCATCCTTTTCCCCCAGCTGAGCAGTGCATATTTTTGTTTGATGTCTTCCTAGTTTCTTTCAGCCACACCCTCAAAACCCTGTGCAACCCTCCTGCTACCCTTTCCCTTACATTATTTAATATCTACTTCCTCCTAAGACGGCACACTAGAAATTGTTGATTTTTTTTTTGCAAGTTTGTTCTGCTCAGAAATACAAGGGGTCATCAACCAATTTCTCCCCTCCCATACTATATCCCCCACCCCGCAGTTCTTTCCCAAAAATTCATTAATTTGAACTCCTTGGATTAAAGAGAATTTCATGAGAAAGCAAGCCTCACTGTATATTTTTTTAAAAAGTATTTCGGATTTCAAAAATTTGGTCTACTTCCTTAGGATTAGTAGTGCAATCTTAAATATCTCTCCCCAGAAATATCTCTCCCCAGGAACTTGTTCTCAAGTTAGAAAGATGTGGACTCCAGTCTAAGCTACCTTGACCTAAATGAACAATATAGAAGACTGCAGTCTAGATTTTTTTTTAATGTTAATTAAATATTCTACCCAATGGGGCTACCTTAGCTGGTTTACTAATAGTCCTGTGTAAAAGAATAAAATGCAAATTCAGTGAAAATTTCCCATTTCATCAGTGTACCCGCCCCCCAATTACCTGCCATTAATACATCTTCCCTTTGTTGGGAGTGGATTTAGTAACTCATTGGTAAGGGAAATGTGCTCATGCAACAGTCAGTGACAGTTCTTTGTTATGTCTTCTTACACTGCACAATTTGTTTATTTTGGGCACTGAAGTTTAGGATGATGATGATGGTGGTGGTGGTGATAATAATAATAATAATAATAATAATAATAATAATAATAATAATAATTTATTTGTACCCCACCCATCTGGCTGGGTTTTCCCAGCCACTCTGGGTGGCTTCCAACAAAGATTAAAAATACATTAAAATGTCACACATTAAAAACTTCCCTGAACAGGGCTACCTTCAGATGTCTTCTAAATGTCAGGTAGTTGTTTATCTCTTTGACATCTGATGGGAGGGCGTTCCACAGGGCGGGCACCACTACTGAGAAGGCCCTCTTCTGGTTCCCTGTAGCTTTGCTTCTCACAATGAGGGAACTGTCGGAAGGCCCTCGGTGCTGGACCTCAGTGTCCAGGCAGAATGATGGGGGTGGAGATGCTCCTTCAGGTATACTGGGCTGAGGACTAAGCCATGATGAGTGCTGGCTCACTTCCAGGGCTGATTGGACATTGCATACTTCATCTATATTGAGGCGAGTACAATTTGTTCTCACAAGGAATGCATTCCCTCAAGAGAGATCTGTTGGAGGCTGCATTCTGGTGGTGGGTGGAGCCATAGTGTGTGGGGCCAGGGCTTTTTCTTCAGCCAGAACTCACAGGAACTCAGTTCCAGCAGCTCTCAGGTGGACACCATTGACATTATAAGAGAATAAGGGAGAAGTTCATGGTGAGTTCTGGTACCTCTTTTTCTGGAAAAAATAGCTGTCAGGAGTCTAGTCCCTGGCTTGATAACACAGTGAGCGTAGTTAATGAAAAGGGATGATTTATTGGTAAAAAAAACCAGATAGCTCCAGACTGCTTTAACACAGCCTCCGCCATCATGTCAAGATGGCCCTTCTGTAGACTGCTTCCAGCATGACCAGAAGCAACTGAACCTTCACTTCATACTTCTTTTGTTTTGCTTCCTATCTTGCAGCCCTCCCATTCGTCGAGAGCTCAGACTGAGTGGGTCAGATCCCGCCTCTTCCCCATTCTCTGAGAGGCTGTCTCTTAACTCTTCCCCGCCTGTTTGTGCTTCACAGCTTTGACTGTGTTGTAGCTGGCTCCCCTCCATTCCCTTATCAGCCAGCATTCCAAGGGGTGGGGGAGTTGGCACTAGCCGATGCTCATCCTGCTTGGCAGTTAACCCCTTCTGTTCCTAGCTGCTTTCTTCGGTTGGCAGCAACCCTTCTCTGGGAGCTGACTACAAACCTTCCCTGGGAGCTGGCTCATTCATGACAACAGCACTTGGTGGGGCCAAAGCCAACACTGGGTGGTGCTACCACTTTTCTCTCTCTCCTTCACTTTACTTCTCCTCCCTCCTTCTTTCTGACTGCCACCCCCTTTCCCCCCTCCTTTTCACCCAGATGAAATCTGACCTGGGATGGCTTCCATCAATCCGGAACCGCCCCTGGAAAATAGGGATACTTGGAGGGTCTGCAAACATCAAAAGAGGTGCTAATAATCACCATCACCATTTCAGATCGCAGGTGGCACTTATGGTGATCAAATGTTTGAACATCACCCCCATCCATTCATCAAACGAAAATGCTTAGAAAACAAGCATTTGAGGAATACAACTAGGGGAGACACCTCCCTCACATCTAATTCTCTATGCACAGTGAATTTCTTTTATGAGGGACCGTGCGGTCACTTGATACCTCTCACCTGTTTTCCTATAAGGGAGCACTTTTGGAAACTCATCCACTGTTTGGGTAGGCCAGGCTGATGTCCAAATTTGGAGCGGATCCCCACCTCGAAATAGCAGCAGACGGAACCCACTGTTAAATAGATTATAGCTAAATAGTTTAACGAGAAATCCAATGAGCACAAAGTAAAAGAGTAAATTGGCAGCACCAGCTCAGATTCCCATGGATAACTTATTTATAAATCTCTCTGTGATTTATTATTAATCTCCTTATGCAATAATCACTCATGCATATAAACGTGGATTAGCTTAAAAAATTAGATTCTGATTCATGTTTCTTTACAAAAGAGATGTTTTGACTCTAAAACTCAGTTCATCACTGGTTTGAAGGCTTTAAAGACATTAAAGTCAGGAATTATGGGTGGAAATGTAATTTTCATTAGTTTCAGGTTCGTTTATTATTCCGTTTCCCACCCCCCAACCCAATATTACATTGCCATAAATGCAATTGCAAAACCATGGCCCTTGATCACTTTAAGCGTTTCACTGCACCCCAGTACTACTTGTTTTAATTAGGATTAGTTCATAGGAATTTAAGCAATTTCGTTTTAAATTAGGAAGGCGATACTCAAACAAATAAAGTGTGTGTGTGTGTATGTGTATGAAAGGTTTTTCCCCCTTCATCAATATTAATCACCCTCTTATATAGCAAACATATGTGTGATATGCTCCAATTATTTTCCAAAAAGTAGGTCACTGCAATTTACTTCTGTTTTCTATATTCACTGGATCGCAGAACATGATACAATGCATGTTTAACAGTCCTGGCAGCTGTAAAAGGTCTTGGTACCCAATTTGGTAAACAGAGTAGATCTAAACTTTTCTTCCTTTCTTGACTTTTCAGTTACCATCACTAACCCAACAGCATACAATGCAATAAAGAACGTTGGATGTTTTATACAGCCTGTTTCATCAGAATGGGCTGATGTTATGTTATGTTGTAAAGTCTAACTGCCCTATCAGCTATAAACTTGAAACTGAAATATGTTAGACTACCATTTACTAGACTATTTATCAGATGTTATTAGACTACCATTTCCATTATCCCTGACCATGGCTATGCTGATGGGAATTGGAGTTCAACAACAACTGGAGAGCTGCAGGCTTCCCACCTCTGCTCTACTGGTCAAGAAACCTTTTGTATTTGCACTATCAAGCCAAGAAGATCATGGGATTGATGGCTGCTTGTGGACCCATTTCCATACACTTTCATTTCCCCCCCAGCTTCTGAAATCATAACTTTATTTATAATTTTTCAACAAATTCAACAACATTTCAAATTTAGCAATCAATCATTCCACCTATGATTCCCCTCCCCACAGGTCCCTCAAAATTTCAATTTATGGTGTGTATTATAGTTTCTCTATATCTTCACCACATCTCACAATAAAAACAAAAAAGTTCACACTCACTGCTGCTCTTACTCAAATCCTGTTTGCGTTCTGACATTTTTACACTGAATTTTTAAGTATTCTGCAAACATTTTCCATTCTTCTTTAAAATCAGTCTCTTTCTGTTCTCTAATTTTGCACGTCAAACTTGCCGGTTCTACCTATTCTATCTGTTTTCGCTGCCGTTTTTCTTTGGTACCACTGCTCCCTGAAACTTTGATGTGGTGTTGCCCCATAAACCTAAAGCATGTACGTGTGTCGCTTTTCTGAGGAGGAACCCAAAGGCTGGAAGGCAGCAAACCAAGGTTAAACAAGAGGAGATGAAATGTCCAGGGTGCATAATACTAGGATTTCATTCATTGCAGCAGGGGTAGGGAGCTTTTGGCTCTCTACCCCAGAAGTGACTGTAAATGAATATGGCACAAAGCTGGTGAGCACACCTGCCGTATTTTTCTGACCTGTCCCTGCCTGACATATCTCCCCCTCTGCTATTTTTGCTCTGTTTACCTTGGTGTGTCTTGGAAAGAATACACCTCTCCTTTTACACTCACTTCTTTCTGAACTTGCACCCACTCCTCATGTTCTTATCAAAAGTAGGCCTTCTCCGTTCAGTAAGATGTTTCGTAATGACAAGCCAGAATGGGAAGAGCGTGAATGGTTTTCTAGCTGTCAGAATTGTGCATGATTCGCAGGTTACACATTAGGTTTGATCAGAAGTAGGTCAATCTCCAGGAATGAGATCTCCTGCCTTTCTTTTCCTACTGCTCAGGTTTTTATATCTCACTCATCATTATGGTGTCAGAGTGTGTAGTGTAGCCCCAGGCTTTTGTATGAGGCAGCCAGATGTAGCCGGTAGTTTTCTACTGCTCCCTCTCCAACGTCTGTCAGGAACACTGGAATCAGAATACAGAATTGTTCTGAACTCGGAGGCAAACCTGTAATCCTACATGGCAGAATATCTTTTTGGGGATGAGTTGAAGGTGTAGGGCCACAGGGATGAGGAAATGCAATGTTAGAAGCATCAATTTGGCATCAGTTTGGGGGCTAATTGCCATGGCTTCTCCCTACATGTGCCCCAATGCAGAGGACACTAGACACATGGCAGCCCCACCGGCATCGATGGGACAAGCTAATCATGGCTATGCTTGCAATCCTCTATACCTACTTTTCTAGAATTAGGTAGGGATGAGGGAGTAATTTGATTTAGTTAGCATTTAGTTAACTTACCTCATTCACACTTTCCAAAACAAGATACGAACAGAAGCAGAGGCATCCTTCGAAATTTGCACTTTTCCAATGCAGTTCCCCAGCCAAATGATATAACAAAAAGTACATATACAGTGGTACCTCGGGTTACAGACGCTTCAGGTTACAGACTCAGAAATATTACCTCGGGTTAAGAACTTTGCTTCAGGATGAGAACAGAAATCGTGCTCCGGCTGCGCGGCAGCAGCGGGAGGCCCCATTAACTAAAGAGGTGCTTCAGGTTAAGAACAGTTTCAGGTTAAGTACGGACCTCCAGAATGAATTAAGTACTTAACCCGAGGTACCACTGTACTGGGGTGAAGGGTACATGGAAATACACACATTACTGAAAGTAACCTACCAAAATGCGCCCTGTTAGGGAAAATCGCTTTGCAAAAATGTGTAGATTAGGCAAAATTGCATACACGAGTGTGTCGATCAGGAGAAATTCCTGCTAAAAAGATGGTGTATTTTCATGGAGAAGTTTTCCAAAAAATGCAAAGGATTGTGGAATTTTGGAGAACTGAAAAGGAAGACTGGAAACGTGAGAAACTGAGAGAAAACGATTGGCCCATCCCTAGCAAGTAAGCCCCATTGAACTCAGTGGGACTAACTTCTGAAGAAGCATCAATAGGATTTTACAGTGCAGTCCTAAAGCACTGCTACTGAATTAAATGAGACTTCCTTCCAAACAACTGCATAACTACATGCTCAAACTCGTTTGATTTCCACTGCTATATGCGACTATATTTCTCTGGATCAGACCCTTACACTCTTTGCATGCTTCTCTGAGCAAGCTTGATTTTTGTTTTTTGGCGGAGCAAGCTCTTTCATTACAGCACACACTCACACAAATGTATAAAGAGTTCTGGCTGCCTCCACACATAGTGCCTGTGGCTAGACTTTATATGAGCATCAGCTACAATCCCGAGATGGTAGGGAGGATCAGCCCCCCGAGGGTTTCTTGTGCGTGAACAAAGGCATGAGTTGTTTCATCGCAAGTTGTTCCAGGGTTGCCAATGCCATCTGGTTAGGTCTCCTATGCCTTAGAGCTGCATGATAATGCTAAATATGGCAGCATGGGTGAAATTAAACTAGAAAATAATAATGTCCTTATGCTTATGACTTGTCCAAAGGCTGTATAGCTAGTACAGAATGCTGTTGTGGTTCGAGGACCCGACCACCGCGACGTGAAAAGAAGACACAGGGACACGTGATATAAGGTTAATGGGCTAGAAAAGGCCACAACTTTATTGATTACAGCAATGAAAGGGTATTGGCTTAGGCATTGGATCGCGAAACAAGTGGGTTTATTCACCAGGGGTTCATCACCTGTTGATGCTAATCCAACTATAGGCTCACCTCTGCTGTCACCAAGGGTCGTGCCATGGCCTCCCGCCAAGCAGGCATTGGACAGAATACACGACCGCCAGATTCCTTTAACGGAATACCCCTAAACATTGAAGGCATAGGCGATGGCCACACCTAGCCCTTCGACACACCACAGCACATTATTCCAATGCCTAACCTACCCACCAATACCACAAAAGTTGTGACGATTGCTACGAGGTAGGCGAAAAAACCAAAAAGCCTAATGCCAAATGGAAAAACTCCTACCAGGCCCCCCGTGCAACCGGGGCGACCAACCTAAGGTCCATAGCAAGGCCAATGACCTAAGCCCTAACTCAATGGGAGTGGAGGGTGGGTGACTCGCACAGGACGACGAAGAGAAATGAGGCCGGGGAGAGGCTGACGCTGCAGCATCAAGGCTGCTGGACACGCCCCCCCCCACGGCACCTGGTTGGACGGCCACCGGGGGGGCGTGAGCGCCAGCCAGGTGAGCTGGAGGCAGGGGGCTATGCCCCCTGCTAGGGGCGGTGTTCAGGCTCCTGCTCACAACCACTCCCCTCTCTTTCAGGGAGGAGAGTCTTTACCAGGGTAAGGAGCAGTGCACCATACTGGCATGTATCAAAGCAATACTGGATGACCTGCACTGACTGTCAGTTAGGCACCAAACCAGTTTTAAAGTCTTGTTGCTTATATAGAAAGCCCTAACCAGCTCTGGACCAGGAGACCTGAAAGACCAGCTACTTCTCCGCTGTCTGACAAGGGCACCAAGATCAACAAAGGGGACCTGCTTAGCCTTGACAAGACCTGATGATGACCACCCTGCTGCAAATTGTAGGGTTGCAAAGCAAGGAGCATGAGCCTCATCCACATGCAAACCACTGGTAACTTTTTGAGGTGTAAACCAAAAGGGGCACGACTTAACGCAACTGAATTAAAATATCACAACAGAAACACAAATTCCCTTAGTTTCTGAGCTGCCATTCATTTCAGTTTCTTTGCCAATTATTTGTATTGATTTCAACCAAATTGTACAAATTATTTCCAAATTAATACAATTTTGTTTAAGGGGCTTCCCACACGCTGTTCTTGAGGCATCCTTGGTTTCTGTTGTTACTGCGTTTACAGATTCTTATTTACTTCTTATTACAGTGGTACCTCAGGTTAAGAACTTAATTCGTTTGAAGGTCCGTTCTTAACCTGAAACCGTTCTTAACCTGAGGTATCACTTTAACTAATGGGGCCTCCCGCTACTGCTGCGCCGCCGCCACACAATTTCTGTTCTCATCCTGAAGTAAAGTTCTTAACCCAAGGTACTATTTCTGGGTTAGCAGAGTCTGTAACCTGAAGCGTATGTAACCTGAAGCGTCTGTAACCTGAGGTACCACTGTACATTCCATTTTACAAAGTTATCACTTAGTTAACAGCTGCACTCTTAACGATTTCTATTCATGTTATTGCATTATTTAACCTTTCCACAAAACATTAAGTGAGGATACAATAGTTCTGTTCTTTTCAATCTGCATGCGTCAAATCTACTAATTCCAGTTGTTGACTTCATTGGCCTTGTTGGTCTGCCACTGATATCTTCCTGCTATTTCCGACGACTTTGGGCTGACTTCCTTGCAGAGTGCTCACTGACTTCCTTGCAGAGTGGGGAAAATGTCCAGGGTCAACCAGCAGCCAACCAGACAGATATGAGCATCACGTTGTTAAACACGCTTGCACTTCCCGCTGCACAAGTGGCAGGATTGTCAAGCGGGTTGTTTAGAGACCAATGTTTTCTTGTTTTAAAGCACCGTTTCTGCCTCAACCAGTTTGTTGGCAAGTTGTCTGACAGCAAAGTCATAACAGATGGGGTTTAAATTGCTGCTAACCACTCTGTTGAAAATTGCCACAGGCTTTACAGTGGAACAGCAATGCTTAAAATAAAGATGGAATTAATCACATATTTCCCAGCTTTACAAAGTCCTGTCTGTTAACGTGAGATACGAAAATGCAGTTCGAACTTTTGCAGGCAGCGTTGCTCACATACTTCGATTTAAGTCTCATTGAATTAGTGGAAATCACTTCTGATGTTTAAGATTGCTTCTAATGTTTCACCTGCATGAAATTTCTTGTTGTACCAATGGTTACAGCTTCATTGTTCAATTAATAGATTTAAACGATTGCAGGACATCGAAAATTAGCAGGTGAACTGGTGGAAATACCCACAAAAATTAAGAAAGAGAGAAAGGCTTGACACATCTCTCCCAACAACTATTCCAGAACAACATCATGAAACATGATGTCATGTTGCCAGTTGCAAGTCAGCTGTCATAGAGGAGAAAGTATTTTGGATTTGGGGGAGCTGCTGTCAACCAATGCTAAATATACGGGATGAATGCAGTGGGGGTTTTCTGGTAAGTCAGCATTTTGTGACTCACACCACCTGCATGTTCATTGCCTTAACAAATGCTGAAGAAGACGCCGAAGATCAAAGAGGCAGCAGACAGGGAGGGAGAGCAAGGGAGGATGGCAGAGAATTTCTGAAAGCCTGAATCGATACATGGAAAACTTTCAGACATAATGGAGCCGTAACGTTGTAGACATAACACGGTTAAGTAGCCAAGGCAGTTTATTAGGGTTGTCCCGTTCTGTGCTCCTTTCTTCCTTAGTACAATTTATTTTAGTTCTTCGCTGTCTCTAAAACTGAGTTACAGGATGAATAACAACGCAAGAAGAGAGCTGCTGGATGCAGCCAAGACCCCTTTATTCCAGTTTTCAGGTCTTACAAATGTCCGCAAAAGCCTGGGTACTGTCATACTTCTCTAATGTAAGCTAGGAATGACCTACAGTGGAGAATTTGCAACAGTCCAGAGTCATCCCTGTCCTGCTGAAGGTTCAAGGGATCTGTATCTGGTGGCACTATGGGTGGCAGGGAGATAGATGAAGACAGGGTCAGGCTTTTCTAGATCAGTAAGGACTACACTGGCTAGTGTAGCCCTCAGTTAGGGTGACTTTCCCAGCCCGGAGATGCCAGGACTTGGGATTTTCTGCAGGTAAAACCGTTACTCTTCTACTGAGCCATGACAGCATCACATTCTCTGCAGGGGCCCACAGTAGCAGGGAAGGAGAAATATGTTACTTTAACAGGAAAACTGTATTTTTTGGTGCCCTCCAAAAAGATCTCAGGTAAAATCAGTTGAACATTTTAAAAGAACATATATTTTTTTAAAATGATTCTTAATGTTTCCTTCATTTCCTATCAATGCCTCGTGTCATCTGGCTGGTCAGCATTGCTTTTCATTCCTCCACTATGAAGACCTTGTATCCACCCACAAATTCATAGGTGACACACCTGGTTTTATTCTCCATGCTTCTCCATCATCTGAAATAACTGGTCCATCTGTAACTGAAGTCATAGCAGCTGCCTTTTGATGCAGAAACAATTCCTTCCCACAGCTGCTCTTGCTAAAGCTGCTCCGGTTCGGATTTGCTCTTAGGGAATAAATGGGCTTGTTTACAATTTAGTATACTGTTGTTGTTTTTAAAAAATAAAAATAAAAAGCTGAGCATGGAAGTACAAACTCTTTTTGTGGTTGGTAATGATACAACTTAATAGAAAAATTCCAGTCACAGCCCATCTCCTAGGGAAGCCTATGGCAAAACTATCACTGATTATAATGGCTCCGGCTTGTTGTCCTAGATTAAGATGAGAGTGTACAATGGGGAATTCTTGGTTCAAATCTTGCCTCAGGCCTGAACTCACTGGATGGTCTTTGGCAAGGAGTCAAGCATGCATTCACTAGGCAGGTAAGGTTGCCAACTCACCGTTCTAGCTCTGCCTTTCAAACATGTCCTTCTCTTTTCTATGGAAGCAACACCTATTGATTTCTCAGATCAAACACTTGTTAAAGTCGCAAAAGGAGGCCAGGTTATTTTTTTTCATGTCAGTTATAAACTTTACCATAACTATGGGTTTGCTCCGGGGAAAGTTTAGCTGGACTTAGTTCCCATTGAAATTGATAGGATTTGTTCCATCAGTTCCAGTAGAATCTTAAATTCCAATGGCTAAGATTGGATCCAACCCTATGTCTCAGCCTTAAGGCAAGGGTGAGGGTGCCTATTCAAAGCCCACCTACTGAGTTGGTCTACCACATCTGGAATACTGTGTCCAGTTCTGGGTGTCACAATTTAAGAAGGATGTTGACAAGCTGGAACGTGTGCAGAGCAAGGCAACCAAGATGAAACCAAGCCTTATGAGAAACTGTTGAAGGAGCTGGGTATGTTTAGCCTGGAAAAGAGGAGAATGAGAGACAATATGATAGCCATCTTCAAATCTCTCAAGGGCTGTCCGATTGAAGGTGGATCAACCTTGTTTTCTCCTGCTCCGAAGGGTAGGACTTGAATCAAGTTACAAGAAAGGAGTTTCTGGCGAAACATCAGGAAGAAATTTCTGACAGTAAGAGCTGTTTGGCAGTGGAATGGTCTCCCTCAGGAGGTTGTGGACTCTCCTTCCTTGGAGGTTTCTAAGCAGAGCTTGGATGGCCACCTGTCAGGGATGCTTTAGATGAGATTCCTGCATTGCAAAGGGTTGGACTAGATGACCCTCGGGGTCTCTTCCAACTCTACAATTCTATTATTCTATGAGTTAATGGTTGAGGTAAGGACTTCCTGCTACATCAGCTATATCCCCATGTCCCTACCTATTACATATTTAGAAATCTTTGTTATTAAATTCATATGTCTATCTAGCCACTCAGAAAGGAGCCACAACTTCCCAAGAAGGAAGAGCTGTAGCTCAGGGCTGGAACATCTGCTCTAAATGCAGGAGGTTTCAGGTTCAATCTCCAGGGAAAGAACCCTGTCTGAACCACCAGAGAGCTGCTGCCAGTCCATGTAGGTAATACTGAAGTGGGTGGACCACTGCTCTGACTTGTTTTTTATTAAGGTTTTAAAGATTACAGAAAAAAAAAGAGAAAATAATAACAATCAAGGGGGAAAAACAAAAAAACAATACATATATATATATAAATCATCAAAAACTATAAAACAGAAAAAAAAACAAGTCAAACCTGTACATCACTTGCTTACATTCACTTATTTCCTTGACCTCCTCACACCTCCCATTTTTGTATTCTAATTCAATTTGTTATTTCAGCAAATCCTTCCAACCTTATTTTTATCTTAATAATTTGTCTTAATATACTATAATTTTACATTCTCTCTTTCACCAACTCATTTTTACTTAATCCTTTATGTCGTTTCTACTAAAACCACATAATTTTCTTTTCCCAACATCTTTCTAACAATCCTTAATTTTGCAATATTTTTGAAGATAAACTTTGAATTTTTTCCAGTCTTCTTCCACCGACTCTTCTCCTTGGTCCCGGATTCTGCCAGTCATCTCAGCCAGTTCCATGTACTCCATCACCTTCATCTGCCATTCTTCCCGGGTGGGTAGATCTTGTGTCTTCCAATACTTTGCAATGAGTATTCTTGCTGCTGTTGTGGCACCAATTGGCCGACCATGCCCAAGAGAAAGGCCTCTGGTTTCTTCTGGAAGGTATATTTAAATACCTTTTTCATTTCATTATAGATCATCTCCCAGAAGGTCTTAATCTTTGGGCATGTCCACCAAAGGTGAAAGAATGTACCTTCAATCTCTTTACATTTCCAACATTTGTTATCAGGCAAATGATAAATTTTTGCAAGCTTGACTGGTGTCAAGTACCACCTGTATATCATTTTCATTATATTCTCTCTTAAGGCATTACATGCCATAAACTTCATACTTGTGATCCATAACTTTTCCCAGTCAGCCATCATAACATTATGATCACTGCTCTGACTTGTTGTTCAGCCCTTTCCTATGTTCCTATCTGCTGGTGAGCTGTAACCCGGTGTAAATGTGGGTAGCTGCTTATAATACACTAGAGATTGTGTGGAGACCACTAAACTCATTTCACTTAAGATGACAAGCTGGACCAAGCTGGAGGGCCCAGAGGTGAAAGGCTAGTTCTTTATCCACTAAGCTAAGGAAGTAATTTCATTTTTCCTATTAAACTGCAGCGATGGGAAAGATTGTTCAATGACTGAAAGTGCACCGCAAATATCAGGGTTACCAAAAGTCACAGAGAAACCTTTAAAATAATTTAAAGTGGTGATAGGACAAGTAATACATTGCATTTGTACTGATGCAGCAGTCATTAGCCCTTACACCTTCACTCTTACTTGTATTAAGAAAAGCAAGAGCCCGGGGAGGCAGCAGGGAGAGAGGGGTTGATGATGCTGCAAAACAAGGCAGAAAGTTGAAGAAATGCATCTCTTTGGAGTGTGCGTCTGGCACAAGCAAGTCCTTGGCAACGCGTTTGTTGTGCATTGGAAAGCAAGGGTTGCCTTCCTTACTCGTCCCAATGGTGCATTTCTCCCAATATACAGCATGCTTGAACATCCCCTGATTTATCAGCTGCTGGTTCCTCTGCACTCAATGTATGGCAGTCGCATGCGTGAGCAGACTTCACTGAGGAGCATTGACCAAAATTCAGCACCGAGTTAGATGTACTAAAGCCCACAGATAGAAAATGGCAGACTTGAGAGTCCATAGAATAGTCACTGCAGAGTTCTCAGTTGTAGGCCCCGCTGGAAGTTTGGTGTGACCAAGAGACAAAAGAGCCACACTGTCATAGGTTAGTTAGTTAGTTAGTTTTAGTTAGTTAGTTAGTTAGTTAGTTAGTTAGTTAGTTAGATAGATACTGTGATGTGTGTGTGTGCTACCCAATTTTATTTTAAAAACTTTACAGCTTAGTCATCCTTATTAATGCAGGAATCTCTAAAAATAGTTCTGGGCTTGATATTGCATGAGCATCCAGACCACATAATCATCTGCATGATCAATTATTAATATTAAAGGTAAAGGGACCCCTGACCATTAGGTCCAGTCGTGACCAACTCTGGGGTTGCGACGCTCATCTTGCTTTATTGGCCGAGGGAGCCAGCGTACAGCTTCTGGGTCATGTGGCCAGCATGACTAAGCTGCTTCTTGTGAAACAGAGCAGTGCACGGAAACACTGTTTACCTTCCTGCCGGAGCGGTACCTATTTATCTACTTGAACTTTGACGTGCTTTTGAACTGCTAGGTTGGCAGAAGCAGGGACCGAGCGATGGGAGCTCACCCCGTCGCGGGGATTTGAACCGCCGACCTTCTGATTGGCAAGTCCTAGGCTCTGTGGTTTAACCCACAGCGCCACCCACATTATTAGTATTAGTTATTAGTTATTAGTATTAGTATTGTTTAATTTCTTATATGCAACTCCTCTTTGCATGCCTAAAATGCAACAAATAGTTCTTTAAAATACAGAATTAAAAACAAATAAAATGATAACTATTTAAATATTGTTAAACAATGTAACATCCAGTAGTGCAATACAACTGAGTGAAAAAGGTCAAGCAGACTACGTTCCGGAGGCTTGGAAGAATAGATATGTTTTAAACTGCCATCTAGCTGAATGTAAAGTGATGGGATACCCAGACCTGCACTGGGATTGTCCCAATATGTGGTGTCCCTCCTTGATGTCCCACTCACTGCACCAGTGTGGTTCAAAGACCATATGATGATCCCAAAGCATTCTGTCTAGACCAAAAGAGAACAACTTTGTGGATAAGAAATGGGTGTGTACTGGGTTGCTTTCAGTTTGTAGAGTATAAATATATACACCACTTCTGTGGCCTGGTTGCCAGTCATATCCTCGTGGCTGGATTCCAGATGCTTGGTGGGGCATTCCTGGGCTAGTTCCTCCACTTGCCAGAACAGACCTAGGATGACATGGTAATATCCAGATTCTCCACCCCTTCTCGAGTCAGCTGTCCATGCTATAGTGTATGACTAGGATACATGCTCAAGGAACTGGAAACCATTATTATTATTATTATTATTATTATTATTATTATTATTATTACAGTCTTTGCAGTTTAATCATAATTGTCCTCCATGTCATTTTACATTGCTGTGGGGTTTTTCTTTGGTAAGCTGTTCTTTCATTCATGTCACTGTGCTGATGCTTTCTTTACCTTGTGCAAGTCACACGTAGAAAATCCAGTAAAGAAAGCATCCCACCAAGCAACTTTCAGTCAGTGGAACCACTGGACAAGTGCCCAGTGCATTGAAATTCTGCCCAAGAATATGGAAGCCTCCTTCCTCTGACCCCGAATATTTTTCACTAGCCTTCTTAAAACTTTAAGCTGGGCCAAGATGTGCATAGGTGTTTGGGAGGTGAAGATGAAGGTTGTTGCTCATCTCCCAGGTTTCCCCAAGGAGACCTGCCTCGTTCTTTGAGTTTCAGATTTAGATTCCAGCTCTGAAGAAAAGAGAGGAAGAACATAAGACCAGCTTTGCTCAATAGAACATTAGTCTTCTTGACAGATGGAGAAGGGCTTTGGCTCTCCAGGTGTTGTTGGACTTCAGCTTCCTTCATCCCCAGCCAAGCATGAGCAATGGTCAGGGATGATGGGAGCTGTGGTTCAGCAAAATCTAGAAGACCACAGGTTCCCAACTCTTGCTCCATCTAGAATAGAATTCTGTTTCCAATAGTAGTCAGCTAAGTGCCTTTAGCTAATAGGTAGGGCATGGAGGCAACATTAACTCCCTGTTGACTGTGTCCTGCATCTGCTCTAGAGAGACATTGCATCTGAAAGTGGAGGCTCAATTTGGCTAGCACAGGTTATAGATGTTGATAGACCAGGAATATGCCTAAATTTGTTTGTTTTAAATCAGAGGCTATCAACACCTCTTGTCATAAAAGCAGCCTGTCAGTAGTAGGGTACTAATGTTGGTCCCTTGACATCAAAACACATGTTTATGCTACTTATGTAGTCTTAAGTAACAGGAGTGTGGTCTTAAGTCAGTCAAGGAACTGATTTCTAGACAAAGAATGACCTGGGCTGAAAAATGAAGCTGTAAAGGAAGTCACTAGGAATTCATTAGGACTGTGCTAATGAAAATAAACAGAAAACAAGTCCCGAGAAAAAAAAAGCAAGGCTAAAATTAAACAGGAGGGGTGATTTATAATAAGAGGCTCAAAGACATGACAGGAAGTCTCAGTACACCAAAAGAAAAATCTTGTTTGCTCAAATTATTTGTTTCTTCTGTCTAATGAACGTAATTCTAATATACAAGTGATAACACTGGCATTTCTTTGAAATGTTGATTCAGTTTAATTATGAAAATCACCAAGGTATTTTCTGGCTGCTGCATTACTCCCTGTACTAAGATTAATCACATCAACATCATTCATTTAATCTTCAAAGAGGAAGCAGTTGTCCACAAAAGCCTTCAAATAGCTTCATTAGTGCAATTTCTCAGACTCAAACACTTAGCTGGCAGCATATGATTGAGAGTGAGGAAGGTCATTTGATTCATCTAGTTCCTAATCCAATTTACTTGTTTAATGTTTCCACGTTTTCCTATAAATCCATCGGAAGCTTGAACTCTGCATTCTTTGCTTCCTTTTGTCTATTCTCTTCCCAAGCCATCCCACATATCATTCATTCAGAACCTGGCAAAGTTGGGGGCATGATCTGAAAGCAATCAGGAAGAACCAGCGTTATACGAGTAAACATGTGGCACAGATCTACAGCCAAGCCAGCACGGAGGAACACTACCAAATCTCTCCTGCCAGAAACGGCCACATGCTTTGACTGGGATGGACCCAAAGATATGGCAGTGGAAGAAATTCTGGTGGTGGCCCCGTTCTGAAAGCTGTTGTGTGAGCCCTGGCAGCGCAGCATGGATCTTGAGAGACTGTGCAATACTATGTGCTCATAAGAGCACCCTCTAGATTTCAGTTCTTTTCTCATGCAAGAATCTTGCTCTAAGTTGAGTGAAAGCCTTTCCCCTCATGGAAGGATACCCTCTGGATCCAACCTCTGTTAATTAGGCAAGATCTACTAACAATTGCGCCCAGTGCTATTTCTTTAGAAGAATAGGTGCCGGAACTCACCATGAACACCTCCCTTGTTCTCTTAGAATGGCAATGGTGTTGGAACTGAGTTCCAGTGACTTCCAGCTGAAAAAAAGCCATGATTGTGCCTTCTGTGAATGAAAATCAGTGTTCCATAGTTCTGAACACCATAATGGAGTTGTAAGAGAGATGAGAAGAAAAGACACTGTCATTGCCTATTTCTCCTTTCTTACTTGGTACTCAGCACTGGTGATCTCAATATAAGTGTGTTATGATCCACACATATTGCTATTGCTAAGTAGCAAGCATGGGTAGTTGTAAGGCCAGCATATTCCCTTCTCTTGACTCCCATCCTGCTTAGAATTGTGAGCCTTCTTGCACACTGCACTTACCACTTCTCCAGGCAGGAATCACCTATGAATGTGGGATCCAAGTCATTTGGTGACCAAGTAAAAGGAGCGAAGATCTCTGTTTGCTGTGCTGCAGCCTAGCATGTTTCTTGATCCCTGCATGGATGGAAGAATAGCACTCAAAAGAGCCTATGGCCCAGTGGCATAGTGTGGATTACCAGTACCCAGAGCTGCACAGAAATGGACGGAGTACGCATGTTCATTCAACTGCCCAATGGCATTCATGTCACCCAGGAGATTGCAGCTGCAGAGGTAAGAAAAGAAGAGTCTTCTGTTGTCTGGAGAGGTCACTTCTACAGCTTCTTACAAATGAGGATACATCTTTTGGCATGAGCTTTTATAGGCAACAGCTGCCTTTCTCAAACATATGGAGCGGAGAGGGAAGGTACTGGAATCTAAGGTCAGTGAATACTAACAATGGCAATGATGGCAATAACAAGTGTGCAGGCTCACACCTGCCAGAGGGTGTAGTGGTTAGAGTGTTGGACTAGGACCTGGGAGACCAGGGCTTGAATCCCCACTCAGCCATGATGCTCGCTAGTCATGTCTGTGAGCTAGTCATTTCCTCTTGGCGTAAACTACGTCAAAGCATTGTTGTGGAAATTAAATGAGGAGAGGAAGAACCACGTGTGCCACCTTGGCCTCCTTGGAACAGAAGGTGGGATATAAATGAATTTAAGAAATGCAATAAATAAAAAAAATACCCTTGAGCCATGGAAACCTTCCTAGATAAGAATGAGTTCTAGTTACTCAGGGGGAGGGAGCCACTCTGCACCTTTCCAGAGATTATCTATTTTAATTACGGTATATGTGTTTCTTAGCTGAATCTCCAAAGCACTTGCTGGATCTAAGCCTCTTGAGTCCTTGCTCAAAATAAGCCCAGTGTGGAATTCATCACAACGGTGGAGGTCCAAAGAAGTCCTTTCGCTCACAAAATGAGTCATCTGCTCAAAGAATGAGTCCTCCTACTCACAGAAGGCCCACTTAGGATCTAACACTCTTTCAGGGATCAAACTCAGGTTTCCCCATATAGATGTGAAATCAACATCTGTTGCCAATGTTGGAAAGGATTCTTTAAAAATAAGTGCAGTCCTACTTGCATATTAATTTTTAAAGAGATGTTAAAGGCACACACACACCCCACTTCTCCAGGTTCCTAAAGCTTTTAAAGTGCCCTTCTCAGATGGAAGTGAAGCTTTTTCATTTTTTTGGGGGGGGGGGGAGGGGGAGACATACTGCCACCTATTTATGAATACTAAACTGGTACTCAGTTATGAGAAATGACATTCAGTTCACATAGGACAAATACTTTGCCAGAGCTCTCTGTTGCCTGCCCACTCTGCTAGCTAAGGCAAGATGGTCACCCCCAATTATTTTCTCTGAATGGTGCTAAAACATGCCGCTGATCAAAATTTACTTAGCCTTATTATCGAGAAGCAAAACTGCCACTATGATTTTTACACACCATAAAAAGACTTCATTAAAGTTTCTGCTAACGTACTTGCCGAAATTCATTACCCTGCAATGCTCAGCGACTCTCCGCACAAGCAGAAGAATCAGTCAGCCAACGAGAGGTGCAGGAGAGATAATGTGACCGAAAGCTAAATCTGCCATTTCAAAGCCTTTTATATCCTTACAGACCAGATGACCACAGAGTCAAACTCACATTAACTTTGTTCTCATGTCCAATGAATTGCTTTGAGTTATCCTTTGAGGGAATTGATAAACCAAGTGGTAGTTTGGTGTATAGAGGGTTTTTTTGTGGGTCCTCTCATAAGTTAGCTTAGGTTTTACTCATTTTCATAGAATCATACAATTGTCGAGCTGCAAGGGACCATGATGGTCATCTAGTCCAACCCCCTGAAATGCAGGAATCTTTTGCCCAACGTGGGGCTCAAACTCACAACCCTGAGATTAAGAGTCTCATGCTCTACCGACTGAGCTATCCCAGAATATGGATATTTTATTGTTGTCGCCCACCTTGGGCCCTTATGGACAGGCAAGTAATCAAATGAATAAATAAAGTAACAATTAACGTTTGTGTATTTGAAGCTAGATATTTTCTCCTTGTTTATTACATTTATATCCCAGCTTTCCTCTAAGGAGCTCAAGGTGGCACAAATGATTCTCCCACTCCACATTCTATCCCCTCAACAACCCTGTGGTTAGTTGAGGCTGAGAGACAGTGATTGGCTCAAGGTCACCCAGTGAGCTTCAGGGCTGAGTGGGGTTTTGAACCCTGGTTCCCAAGATCCTAGTCAAACGCTTTAACCACTACATCACACTTCTCAATCTCCTGCTGTCAATCCTGAGGCTCCATATTTCCTCTCCCCCACAATTCTGTGTCATCTCAGAACCCAACCCCAGAGGACCTATACTGCTTTGTTGGGATATTCCGTTCCACCTTAAGAAACAGGCATGATTGTTGTGTATCACATGGCTGTTTACACTCCAGCACAGCTTGCTGGGAACTTCCATTTGTGTATAGCTTTTGCTTATGCTGCTTGCTTTGGATACGAAGGGGAGAAGACATGTTTTCCTTTTGTCTTGATGTATGCTGAATAAACTGCTTGTAAATATGCTCAACACAGCCTCTCCCTGCCACTTCTGTTGCGCAGCCTTGTTTACTCTGCTGAGTGTGCGTGCCCAGCTTCTGAAGGCTTCTGAAGCTAGAGTCGCAGTTTCATGCTGATCCAAGGACTGGAGATCACCCGGCACACTGGCCGGTGGGCTGGGGTCAGCTGGGGGCCTGCCAATTGCCCCCAATTCCTTGGCTGCACCTAACACACTTAATGGTGTATGTTTTCATGTAATCTTGGCACAATATAGGGAGCACGTGTGGAGCTATAGAGACTTCCAGTTTGCTTTTGGGCCAAGTTTGAAGTTTTGATATTGACCTTTGAAAGCCCTTCATGGTTTGGGAGCAAGGTACCTGAAGGACCACCTTCTCCCATCTGAACCTGTCCAGCTATCGAGATCATTGTAAGAGGCTCTTCTGTGCATCCCAACACCCCCTGGAGACCACAGAGAAAGTCAGTGGGATCCATAAATGATAGCAGAAATAGTGGGTGTCGCCAAGAGCGACAGGAATGCAATATATTGTAACAGTAATACACGTGCGAAGTGAATTGCAGCAATGGTGCATAAAAACATATCGTAGCCCAAAAAAAACATGGCGAATGAACTGAAGATACAAAATCTCCCTATGAAGCTAGCTTCATATTTATTACTATATTTATTATTGTGGTTTTTTTCTTGTATTCTTATACCCATTCACTTTGCCCATGATTTTTGTGTATTTGGAGCCCCGCTCCTTTGCATTTGTTCAGCATCCCCAGAAACATGCCTACTAGACATGGTGGCTAAGTTCTACCTCCACAGCAATGATTCTGAATAGCAGTTACTGGAAATTGCAGGAGGGGAGAGTGGATCTTGTGCTTGGAATCCTCCTTGCTGGTTTCCCACAGGGATCTGTTTGGCCACTGTGAGAACAGGACTAGGCTCTTCTTACATTCTTATGTTAATTGCAGCTGCTAGGTAGACGGCCTTTTCAGTGGCTGGCTAGCACCAGGCTGTGTAGCTCCCTACCAAGGTTAGCTCTTCCCAGTCCTCCCTGCCTCTTGATATATCTTCCAAAGCCTCGTCAGAAGTTTCCTTATGGGACCTCAAATTGTTCCAGTTTTTTGTGGGTTTTTGGAAGCATTTTTAATTGCTGAGGTTAAAATTGCTGCCCTCTTTAGTGTTTTGTTGGCTACTTTATTGAACCTATTCATGCTTTCCAACAGTTTTTAAAAATGTTAAATGGTTTTTTGTTCCATGTTGCTTGACAGTCTTGGGACAACAGGCGACAATCTGGAGCTGGCTCTGTACAATTGTACTGTGAGGACTTATTCATGTGTCCATCACTTTGCCCATTTTTAATTAAAAACGAGAAATCAGGATACAGTGGTACCTCAGGTTACATACGCTTCAGGTTACGGACTCCGCTAACCCAGAAATAGTAACTCGGGTTAAGAACTTTGCTTCAGGATGAGAACAGAAATCGTGCTCCGGCGGTGCGGTGGCAGCAGGCAGCCCCATTAGCTAAAGTGGTGCTTCAGGTTAAGAACAGTTTCAGTTTAAGAACAGACCTCCGGAATGAATTAAGTACTTAACCCGAGGTACCACTGTATAAGCTTTAGAAATATAGAATAAATGAACTATACTGAGAAACAAAAGTGGAGAGTACAAAGCAAAGTAGGAGTGGGGAACTCTAAATTCTACATAGTCATACATTCATACTTTGACTTCCATCTGTTTGGGAATAAGGGATCTATGAGGGTGAAAATGGGGCATTCTCAATTTGGGTGCTGTGGTTATGGAAACACCTCCCAAAGAAAGCTCATCAGAGGCCAATTTTACCAAATTTTTGAGGGCAGATTTTTCATTGGGCTGGGGAATAGCTGTTACCTACTGGTACATGTTAGGAAAATGTTGATGCTTTTCCTTTAAAAAACGAATACATCTTTATTTACTACATTTTTATTTGTATTTTAATGAATTGTTGTGAGCCATTCAAGACACCGCATGAAATGAGAGGCCAGTTATAGAGAGATAGAGAAAGATAGAGATAGAGATGATAGAGATAGAGATGATAGAGATAGAGATAGATAGAGATAGATAGATAGATAGATAGATAGATAGAGAGAGAGAGAGAGAGAGAGATCTAATGAACAAATGAATCAAGTGTAATTGTCCACCATCTTGTGCATTTTATGGAAAATCAGAAGAGCAGCTTTTAAAACAAAATGTTTGAGGAAAACTAACTGTAGCAAATATAGAGTTACAGATAGGTAGCCGTGTTGGTCTGCCATAGTCAAAACAAAATAAAACAAAAAATTCATTCCAGTAGCACCTTAAAGACCAACTAAGTTAGTTCTTGGTATGAGCTTTCGTGTGCATGCACACTTCTTCAGATACCAAGTATAGATAGTGTGGGCAAGTATAGATAGTGTGTAGCAAGTATAGATAGTGTGGGCATCATCTAGCCACAGGGAAAACATTTCCCCCATTGATTTCAATGGGAAAGGTAAGTGTATGCTTATATTTCTCAGGCTTACGTTGATAAGACTTGAAAGGGCTCCATTTGTGCCCTGCATGTGCAGTATGTTGCTAAACATATTCCTTTCACACTTTTTATGTTGCAAAGTGGCTCATTGGAAGCTGAAACCTACCAAGATATATGGTGTAACCAAAATGTCCATCCTCGATCCAGCGGTGCAAAAATGAAACAAAACACAGAAGTGTATCTTGTGGAGTTATTTATTTATTATTATATATTAAATTTATATACCACCCATCATCCAAGGATCGCAGTGCGGTTTGCAATATAAAACCTACACCTCACCATCTTGTTGCTTTTCGGGGGGGGGGGGAGGCAAGCAATCCTTTCAATTTACTTTTTGCCCTGTCAGTCTACATGCAAATGAACTTCACCTATTGAACTGGGAATATACTGAGACTGGCCATTCACAATGGGAAGACGGAGGGTGGACATAATGCAGACATTTCACTTGTAAATATAAGACGAATGATTTGGGATAGGGGCAAAAATTAATAACCTTTACAGTGGTGGTGAATACACAAGATAGGCTGCAGAGAACTTCAAAAAAAACAACCAAGTTGGCATTTAGCATTTCTTGGGGTCAGGCTCTGCCTTTTCTTCCCTATTAACAAATATTAAGCATATGCAGAGTCTCCATCACTCTGGGTACCAAGAGGAAATGCCTCTTCACAGAGCTAGGCAACAGTGCTTCACCTTTCTGACCACCCTCTTTTCTGCCTCCTATCTATCCTCATAAAATATTTACCGTTTTCCTGAATGACCAGTCTGATTATCCTTACACTCCTTTTCAGATTCTCTGATGATGTCACAGAAATGTTAAACCCATTATGCTAAGTTAGCGCCTCCATCCTGCCTGACCCACTGACATCGACTCCTTTAGGACAGCATGGCATTTTTGCATAAGGCCCACAGCAATGACACTAGACCACAATTTTTGTAAAGCCACACACTGGTAAATACTGAACAAAGAGGAAATCAAAATAATAACACAAATCCATCAGGCATTGATTCAAAAGTCAGAGAATTAAAGAGTCTGTTAAAAGGGAAAGGCTTGTTCTCTCACTTTCTGATCTATCTGCATGTGTAAACGTATGTACAGTATACGCATAATTAGGCAATTAAGGCTGCAATTTCTAATCAATAGATTAATCAACTAAAGCTTTAGTTAATTTATGAGTGGAGCTAAAAGATAAGGACAGATAAATCACTTTTTGTGGTATTTTGGCTCTGGGGTTCTTGTAATAAAGAATGAGAAAGCAAACATTTACAGTTGCAGTCCTATACCCACTTACCCAGGAGTAAGCACCATTGAATTTGGTGGGATTTACTTCTGTGTAGACATGTATCGGATTGTACTGTAAGTTACATTTCCTCCAAATGACTTGGTCACTTTAAAAATTAAGTTGCGAGTTTCATATACTTTTCTTCACTTCACTTCTCCAAAGGCTGTGTTTTCTACTGGGAAATGATCCCTGAAGTGATATACAAAAGTTGTCCCCTACTCAACTCCCCAATTTTTTGTAATGTTTGTATTTAATATTATCAATTAATTAATCCACTAACGTATTAAAATTCAGGTGATTAATCAGCTAAAAATATTCAATATGTTGACAGCCCTTTTACCCACACAAATAGAGGTGCACAGACCCCCTGCCTCCCCTGCCCACACACTCCCACCCTCAATTTACTATTAAGGGATTCGGAAAACGATTAGTGACTGGCACCTCACTCTAATTATCTTTAATGTAACATTTCCAGTTGATCATGCATAATGCAATTAGAAATCATAGTTAAATTAATTTATATTGATTTAGGCCTTTCTAACTTTAGGCCAACATTAATGCTGGAGCCTATTCACTTCTCCCTGCTTTTCCTGCACCCGTGTTTGAATGGGTCCTTGTTAAGTGGATCTTGAAATAATAATTGGAAGTTGGAGCGGAATGTCAAGATACTACACCACCACTTAATGTCAGCTGGCACTATTAAATGTCACTGTATGAATCAATCATTTGTTGGAGGGTGGGGTATGAGCTGGCTTTCAAGTGCTTCAACAACAACCAAAACAAGAGAATAACTTCACTGGGCATAGAAAGGCAAATAAAAGCGACAGTGCAGCCATGTTGAGGGAATGCTCAAGGGTTGAGAGTAGGTTCACTAAGAAGCTAGAGATTCTGCAGTGTTGTATAAAAGAGGAAACGGTTGCAGCGGCAGATTGTATTTATTCATTTGTATGCCGCTTAATTACAAAAGAGACTTCTGGGCGTTTTCTCACGTTTAAAG
The DNA here is from genome assembly GCF_951804945.1 of Podarcis cretensis. Taxonomy (NCBI): domain Eukaryota; kingdom Metazoa; phylum Chordata; class Lepidosauria; order Squamata; family Lacertidae; genus Podarcis; species Podarcis cretensis. The sequence goes on from NC_137173.1 coordinate 87,052,005, forward strand.
GTAATAGAGCCCTGGACTCCTTTCCATCTCGTCACCCTAACTGCAAGTTCCTCCTTTGCTAATTTGGAAGTCCACCAGCAGCGAATTGATTCTGGCTCTTTGGCGACGCCGTTTAGTCGTGCGCTGTCCACCGTGCTGAAATTTCCAGAGACGCGTTCTCTCCCCAGAAGCCACTCCCATTATTTGGAAACAAGCTTCCTAGATTCCCGCGTAACTTCCCAGTACGCAACACATGTAAGAGCGGAGTAATTCGAGGATCTGGAAGGGCTTGCCTCTCAATTCCTGGCCAAGGAGGAATCTAACTCGAACTAAGAGTCGCTTAGCCCAGCGGAGGCCGCGCACGGATTGAAGTGGCTTACGCTAAAGAGCTGCGATCCGCAAGCATTGCAAGCCGAAGTGTTTGCCCTTAATTTTATTTCAAAGAAAGGAAAGAGTCAGTAAAGAAGGCAGGGCGCGTAGAGAGAGTAAAAGCAATCTCCATGGTAATGCATGAGGGATTGCACAGCAAACACGTTCCGTCCCGGGCAAAAGTAAGATTGCAATCGGTAATAACTTTCTGTTTCCAAGACCTGTGCATTCTCCCCAGATCCTCGCTATCCTACTGACACGAGATGTTTGAAGAAGAAGAACAGCCTCCCAGAGTGTACCTCCCCTGTGTGAGAGGTCAGATTGCTAGAAAGCACGGGCAAGAAAGTTTCTGACAAGTCAACTGTCCCTACCCCCCCCCCCTTTTTGTAAGTAACCAAACTCTGGAAAAGGCTACAGATTCTTTTGCCAAGGCAAAATCTTCTCCAGACAAGCAATTCGGTTCAGTGGCATTGCTGGGAGAGAGCGCTCCTCAAATAATATCACCACAGGGTCGGGAAAATCAAGGAGATGCCCATTCCCTCCGTTGCATCCTTTCTTTGTTTTGGGTGAAATTTACAAAGGACAAAAGGGACACGATTTGAGATCAGGCTGTGCAATTTCTTTGAGGAGCACGAAGGGAACCAGTACTAGCGCTTCAAACTGAATCCAAGTTTGACTCCACCACATCCTAAATTGTAGTTCTTCGGGGGACCGCTCTATGTGCGTTCTGTCCTTTGTTTGGTTTCCAAAACAATGCCCAGAAATTCTGCCGGTCCTCTTTGGCCAAGAGAATTTGGCAAGGGAGACTGGCATCCAATGCAATTGCAGAGGCAGCTCACTGGCGCCCCACAGAGGCAGGCCTTTGGAAGGACAACAAAGGACAAAACTGTGATTAAAGGTGACACGCCCTAGTCTCTCTCTCCCCGCCCCCCGTTTTTCTCCTTTTTTAGAAAGAGGGCATGGGAGGAAGGCTTTCTCTGGGGGGGGGGGCGAATCTCAGATAACTGAGTACTTTAAATGCTTTTCAATAATATTTGTGGATCTGCCCCCCCCCACCTTGGTTACCCCCCCCCCCAAGTTAATTTGCCCTCTTATCTCTTTCACTTTCTGATAACTTCCAAAACCCACTCACCTCTAAGACTTTGTAAGCTTCTATTCCCCAGTGCTTAATATTTATCACTTTTAAAGATATGTCGTTGTTGCTCTTGAATTGCTTGGGCTGAAAGTGTTTGGTCAGCTCATCAAAGGATCAAATGAATTAGTTCTAATTTCCTAAGTATAAAGTTGGGATTAGCAGGGGTAAAATTAGGGCCTCCCACCTTCCATTGCACAGAGCCGTTTGATCAACCGGAAGGAAATCCTCAATGGGAAAAGAACATAGTATGGCTCCTTGCAGGGGATTACTCCTCCGGGGCAAGGGGTGATTTTGGGAGCGGGGAGGCTCTACTTAAGACCTCAGCCAGAAATTACCTGCGCCCTCCACTGAAAAAAAAAATTACAGGGCATGTGATGATAAATATTCTGCATCTTCAAGAACTCATTTAAAATATATGTATGTGAATAAGTCCAGTTAACATGTGCAAAAGAGCGATTTGTCTCCACTCCTACGTCTGCTCAGAGCCAGCGTGCCAACTCGACATCTTTAGATGGAATGCCCCAGCCTGTGGGACGAAGATTAAGAGATGCAGGTTTCTCGTTGCGTCCTCGGGATATAAAATCATACTCAGCCTCTGCCCTTCTCCATTCAGGTTTGCATGCGGAAAAAGGTGGCTGGAGTGACATCATCAGTCCTTCCGAGGACCTCAAAACATCGTGCAAAACATCGTGTGTTCCCCCCCCCCCCTTATTCACAACAATCCTGTAAGGTAGGCTTAGAAGAAGAACTGGTAACTTGCCCATGCTCGAGTTCACCCAGTCAGCTTCATGACTGAGCGGAGACTAACTCGCTTAGATGGTATATAACGAGTGGTGGCACAGCAAACCTGCAACTCTTAAGGGATTTTTAAAACAAAAGTGAGCTCTAACTCAGAGAATTGGCAGTTCTCGAGTTTTTGACTCCAGCGTAAGGTCATGGCTTGCAAGAAGGCGGCTCGCAGAGGGGTTAGGAGTCAAAGACCGCTTCTGCAACACCAAGCTCATTGGCATCTTTAGGGTTTTGCCCTTCAACTGGGCCGACCTAATTAGATTGGTTTAGCACTTCAAATGAGAGGTGCCCTGACCAAAATAAATTTGTTTTCCCCATGGAAGCAACCCCAGAACAACCCATGACGCCAGATCTGAGCGCAGATCCATTCAGAAAAGGGAAATCGCTCGCTCTGGGTTCCGTTCTCCACCCATCTGAACCCCATGACAAAGCTCCCGTTTATTTTAATAGAGCTGAATTGCACCCAGGAGAAATTCGCCTTTGCTTAGCGAGACCGGGCTCCTTCCTCACCGCTGATAATAGATTCTTTGCAAAGTCGGTGGACTTTGATGCAGGCTTTCCTAACCATTTTATTGGAGCATAGCCTGGGTTAGTGCTTTAGCATCTAAAAGTAATCTCCCTGTCCTTTTTCCTACCAATAATTTGGGTCCTGTAAAATAGACACCATTCTCATTTTTTAAAATTTAATTTGCTTTTTAGTTTCTATTTGGCGCTTTCCATTTGGATCCTTATTTTAAGAGGGGGGAGTTTGGGGTTGTTAGTGTGTGCGTGGGCGTGTGTGTTAGTTAAGCGCCTTGTTAGTTAAACGCCCAGTTGCAGGCTGGATTCCGTGTGCAAAGCATGGATTTCCTATTCTATGTACATTTTAATCACCCGATATTTAAAATAGACATTTCCATCTAAAATCCAATCAGAAACCAACACCCTACCTCGAGGCATTAGATGTTCATCTCCATTTTGCATTTGTAAACTGGGAGGAATAAATGTGACTTGTGGATACCAAGAGGTCAAGTGCGGCTGCTCAAATATTTTTCTTACAAAATGACGGATTTATTAGACAAATAAGTAGCCCGGCTGATGCAAAACCCCCAGTGATTGAATTTTGACGTTGAGTCAACAACAACTCGAACTACATCAGTGCTCCAAGATTTAGTTATGATGGTAGAGATTACTGAACAAATAGGAGGCAGAAATGAATACAGATTTCCTAGGATGCGCCCCTGGCAGCTTCCCCTTGACATTCTCCTCCATATGCTACCCCTATTCATACTGTATTCTAATTAAAGGACTAGGCGAGGACTTAGAATTTTACAAGAACTTTTAAATAATTAGTCTTGTGTGAGAGAGATGGTGCTGGTGGTGGGGAAGTAGTCTTCCACCAACAATTCTTTCCTCATCTTTCCAGTTATGCAAATTAAGAAATGCGAGTTTGCATTGATTAGAACAATACCGCGCAGAGAGATTAGTCCCCATTTCAGTTCCATCTTCTGCCTCTTCCCTGTTAGAAAATATTTCACATCCACCCTTTATTCCCCTTATCCTCCCCGCCTTTTCTTCTTAAAAAAACAAACAAATGGGGATGGGGGCGTGTTTTCCCAAAATTCGATTTCCCCAGTACACATTTAAGATTCCCCCCCCCCCCGCACCCATGACGCTCTCTCTCCTCCCTTCAATTATACGCTCTCCCCCCCCCCTCCCGCCGCCCCTTATAGGAAGGTGTATGTTATGTTACGAAGAGAGTTCCCTCGGTTGGAAGAGTTGTTAGCTAGCGGGGAGCTGACCAGCGTGCTGACGGTCGGCGCGAGTTTCGAGGGGAACGCTGTTATTCTTGCTTCGTTTTCTTGGAGAGCGTTACTTTTACTTGCTAATCACGGAGGGGCGCTTAAATTATTGAGAGTACGTTTAAGCATAAAGCAGCCCGTTTCTAAGCTTTTCAGGGGTAAAGGGACTAATGTGCACCTGCTGCGAGAGTCCCTTTTTTATATAGATTTATTCTGTGCATTACTTCAATCCCAAAATGGACCTCATACCTCCAATTACATCTGAACCATGTTGAAACCGGATAAACATCTTAGCCCATTTTCTGCTGGTATAAATTTAGCATTTCCTTTCTCATATACTGGGCGATAGCTTTTGTTTTGCTGCTCTCATCATAACCAGTGATAGGAAAAAGTAAATTCTAAAATTTATCCTCCGGCCGTCTTAGCTTTGGTGATGATATAGGGGCGGCGCATTCCACCTCCTGTCATATTAGGGTGCAGCTGTGGACATGTGTAGGCTACTTTCTGAAGATTTTAACCCCGCATTTCTGCAAATTCCCTGGCTCTCTGGTGAATGCAATGCATTTTTAAAGGCCCTCAGGTACTTTGCACCAATGACAAACATAGTTTGATTAGCTGCTTTTAAATTAGCTGGTTCTTTAGGGCTGCGCCAGCTCACTTGAACCAGGACTCGCCCAATTCACCCAGAGCATTAGGATTTGCTTTGGTGCAAACCTCCATCTAAAGCAGTAGTGTTTACTACCAAAGAAAATACGTTTAGGATCAGGTGCGGGTTCTTTTTTCAATCTAAACACTTCGACTTAACTGCTATGGGGATCTGTGAGCGGATCTTGCCTTAAAGATTTGCTTATGTTAATTTTAAGATTTCTCTGTCCGCAGCCTGTTTAGGATGCAAAGGTTGGATTCGACGGGAGAGGGCGGGGGGAGTCCTCCTGTCAAATTAAAGTGAGCCTTCCTGTCTTGCCTGCTTCCAGCAAATAACTTGCAGAACCTAATAAATCCAGATGGAGTCCCTCATATAGCCTGGTGCCGAAATAATAATTGTCCTGCTTTGTTTCATGTCAGAGGCCTCTTTGGCTCATCTGTCATGAAACCAATTTCACTTTATTTACATCCATTTGCTAGTTTAATTACTGGGCTGATGAATAGCCTGGAGGAATTAAGTTACGAGTCTTTGGAAACCTAAAGCGACAGATATATGGGGTTACCTTTTAACTGGGGGGGGGGACACGGTGGTTGGAGTTGGGCACCCAAATTTGAAAGGGGAAGGGGGGTGAGTGATAAGTACCTTCCTAGAGGGGGGGCAGTTGGAAGGAGCAAATTGCTACATCTCTCCCCGTCTTTTATTGGATCTTGTCGTGTATTTATCTCCATCTTGATCCGAGCCATTGCTTGAGGATACTCGGATAGCCCCGCAGACTTGCCTTGGTTGAATAAAATGTTTATTAAAGGAAACATACGCTTAAAGACGGGCACCGCAAACCTGAGCACTCATCATGCGACAGGCCAGAAATAATCTATCATCAGAGAAACGGAAACGGGAGGGGTGGGGCGGGTAGCATTAGCTGCCCATTCCACATGGCGGTTTTCCGCAGGAACATTTCTAGATGTATAGTCCTGCCTTCGTTCCCAAGCCCAAAGATGTCCACTGTCACATGCACAAGTCATTGAGAACAAATCTAGTGAGTAGGTGGGATGGTTTTTATATATAATGCCAGGGCTCAGGTGCTTGCCAAGACGAAACCCAGCTGCATACATTTAAAGCACATGGTTCCCCCTGAGAATCCTGGGAACTGTAGTTCACCGCTACATTCCCAGCACCCTTAAGAAACTACAGTTCCCGAGAGTTTTTGCATGGGGGTTCGTGTGCTTTAATGCATGGTGTGTACTCAGCCATGGTATTCACAAGGTGTGCTCAAGCGATGGAATGGCTTCACTGGCTTGCTCTGAACCGAGGCATGATATATTGTGAGATAATGATCCAGCGAGATTAAGCATCCTATACACTCCACTGTTTTCAATGGATGAGATTAGGGGAGCTTTTACAGAACAATCCTAAACATGTCCATTAGCTCCCAGTGATACAACTTCCCTAGTAAATGCTTATGGGATTGCAGTCCTTTACACCCCGTAAACTGGACTGTGCCCTAAGTTTTGCACAGGTTGCAGTGTTATATATTTTTTTTGCCTTTACCCTGATTTCAAACTCTCACCAAGGCCTTGTCATCTTTCTGGTGCTCCCAAGTCCCTTGCTGTTTGCCTAGAACAAAGTGTCCGATCCAAGCCCCATTAGTTCCCACTGAAAAGAGGAGAGTTCACATGCTTAACTTTGGCTGGATCACGTCAAGAGGATTTTCTTTTCCTACATAGTGGAGATGTTGTCTCTCTCTACATAACACATATAATCTAAGGAGAGCTATCTTTACGTGCCTCAATAAGTACTTTTTCCTTTCAATAATCTCGCTATACCTGCTAAGCTTGGATCCTAACTTTGGGTGCAATCAACAACCATGAAAATCGATAGGAGATGTACCATTGACCTCGCTGGGATGTGAATTGCATCCTTATAGAATTCCTCCTCTCCCCTCGCCCCACCTTCCCGGAATAATCTAGGGACAATACTATGGATTCAGCCCTTTGATATAGTTGAAGGGAAAGTTCGGCCGGCTGCTTCAACAGAATAGTTTTCACAGGCAAATATCAAAGAGCAAGCAACAACAACAAAGTAAAACGATAGTTCCTATTGTCGGTGCAGATTTTAAAAAAATAAATAAACCTTCCTTTCTGGAATATATATATATATATATATATATATATATATATAAAATTCCCTCCACCCCACCCCATGGGCAGGTGCAGATTTCACTCCCTCCAATCAGATCTGCAGCAGCCCTACAGAAGGAAACTGATCTCCTTTTCTTTCTAGATATAAACGCTCTATTTGGGTTACACGGAAACATCAAGGTTTCTTTGTCTTTCTGCTAGTGGTAGGTTTTTTTGTACTTTTCTTATTTGAAAGGTGAGGAGGGAAAGGATAAGGGAAAATATGTAGTCAAATAGGGTTGGGGGTATGAAACTCCTCTTCTCCCTCCCTCCCCCCCCCCCCTTTCTCCCTCTCCCTTTGATTAATAGATCCATGTGGCTAACGGCCTGACATATGGTGCGCGCGGCAGCTTGAGACGCTACCTTAGGCATCCCCTACGGCCATTAACATATTAGAGGCTTCTGTGCAGTCAGACAGTCAGACTTCATCTCCAGCCCAGCGCAGAAAGGCTGCACCCCAGAGCTGTTGGATACAGGCTTTCAATAATGCATCACGCTCGCGTTCTGAGGGAGCTGTTCTTGGTGCTGAGGCTCAAGTGCAACCAACTAATCAGCTCAGGCAACAAAGAGCCACCAAGGTTTCACAAACCGGGGGGGGGGGGGGAGAGAGAGCGCGTGCGCGCGCGTGTGCACGTGTGTCCGTGTGTAAATATAGGCATAAGGGCTGGCCTCTGCTATATGTGCATATGTATATATCCAAGGTGCATCTCTGAAGACGATTTCTATATAAACGTCCATCATTGGGTAGTTGCATTGATATCTAAAGAGGCGGGGTGGTTGTGGGGGGGGGGGAAGGAGACTGTGCCAGGGGGCGGGAGGGGGGAGGCAGGGAAAGACTATCAAGTGATTCTACCTGAAACGTTTGATCTGAGAAAGAAGCACACAACAGAAGGGGCTCGTTTTAGCCCCTCCTGAAATCAAGATGAATAAAACCGGAGATAGACAGGTATACAGGCAAAGAGACAGCTAGTTGTGTGTACATGATGAGTGAATGTGTGCGCGTGTGTATGTGATGATACATATGATGCTTGGTAAATATATAGTCAGGAAAATGCTAAAATGATTGCATACATGGATAAGAGAAAGACAGTCGTGCCCCCTTGCCTATAAGTCCCATGTAAGTAATTTTCCTTAAGGCCAAGTAGGCGTGCCTCAAGCCAGTAGAGGAAGCTACTGACGTCAACCTGACTCAGATTAAGTCATGGCACTTAATGTACAGATGTTGCACTGCAATTCTAAATAGCCTAACAAGACACGCATCCTTATAGGCGACTTTTCTGCAGACAGACGTGCAAAACTCGAGATCAAAAGTTTCAGATACACTGGCCTGCTCTTTTCTCACGGACTCCTAGAGATCCATTCACAACTGCGTATCAGTTCATATTTCTGTTTCATTAAGTAGGCCGGCAAATCAAAATATGATCATAATCCATACCAAAAAACAACAACCCCACTGTGTATATAAAACGCCTGACAAATACACCCGCACGGCAGAAAACTGTCCTGGGTTTGCTTTATACTTTATATAGCTAGTATGTTTGAGTAAGATGTTCTTTTCCACATTGCCTGACGTCCCTTTGACGAGCATGTATGCACATGTTGACAGCTTTCTATACCTGCATGAATGTTCGCTGGCACTGCTAATCGTTCTAGGAGTTTGCTGACATCTTAATGCACCCACACACTTTCCTCAAGACATACACGTCTGAATCTTCCTAAAGCCTCTTTCGGTCAAGCTTATCCCATTGACTTTCATCGCCCCAAGGCTGTTGTGAATGTTTGACTGTGTTTCTGGACCAGGAGCTATAAGGGAGCAGGGGTCAAATTCTATCTCCTGCTTCCAAGAGTATCTGGAACCATCCTGACTTTTTCCAATAGTTTTTTTTTTTATTTTTTAATTGGGGGGAATCTGTGGGTTCTGTTCTCTTAAAAAATGTCCAGGGAAGCATCCCAGAGACATCATCCTAATGCAGGAATCACAACTGAAGAATCCCTGGGCAGATGGCGTTAGTAGGATTGTTCTCTTAAAGTTAACGAGGGGAAGTTGAGAAACCTCTGAGCTGCGGGTAAGCCTCGTGGTCCCATCAGCTGGCGATAAGAAACAATAAACAGGCCGAACTCCCAAGGCCGACGCAGCCCTGGTGCAAGGTTTATTTGAAATACCCATTTCGGCGTTTGACAGCACCGATGGATTTATCGCGTCTCCGAGCTGTAACTGTTCCCAGCAATGCTAAACTTTGTTCTGGCTGTTGGGGGGGGGGGGGAGGAAGAGGAAGGGTTAAGACACGCTAGCCTTTCCACGTGACTTCGTCTTCTGATTTCCGGGAACTCATGTTAATAACCAGCTTTTTTGATGTTGGTTTATTTTGGTACGCTTCTGCCTTAAGGGGCAGGGGGTGCGGGTAGGCTTCCTGCCTATAGGTGAAGAGAATAAAGTCAATTGCCAGGCGCCTGGGAGACCTTTCCCTTTCAAAACAGCGAAGCCACTTCCTTCTGGGAGCGTCGGGCTTTCGAAAGCCATAATTAACGTCAAGCACTCTCTCGTACTTTCTCCCCCGATATTATTCTAATAGGCCAAAATCCACTTCTGCTTATTCACACAAGAACAGAAATTTGCTATTTCTCTTGTTATCGCCACCACGTTAGAATGGTTCCTGCGCCTTTAAAACTTGCACAACAGGCAAAAATACATTTAAAAAAAATATATCAGAAAGTCAGAAATTCCCTCCACCCACACCCAAATCCTGTATCTTCATGGCTGGAAAGTGTTCGGCTATAGAATTTCTGCCTGCCATGCTGTTATTCATTGCAGGTACAGGAAAAAAAGTTTCTATCAGCCAGAAAGTTTCTGCTACTGAACACGATCAAAACCCTAAGGGCCTTTTCAGGCAGAACGTAACCACATATTCGGGTTGTTCGTGGAGCAAAGGACAAAGAATGGCGATTTATTAATTTCCCTCCCAACCTCCGTTTGCACTGGGTTGCAACCAGAGGGGGGTCAGAATTCTGAATTCTTGGAGGACCAAAAGTGGGGCAGATTTTGTGTGTGTGTGTGTGTGTGTGTGTGTGTGTGTAGCACAGCAGAGCTTGTGCTTTTCATGCTCTTAGATTGGAAGATAAAAAACCGCCTTGCAACCGAGCCAGACCCACTTTCTCCATCTAACTCAGTTCTGTCTACTCGGACTGGCAGCAGTCAGGGTTGCAGGGTCTCCAGGACTGGGGACATTTCTAGCCGTGCCTGAAACCTAGGACATCTTGCCTGCCAGTGAGAGCCAGTGTGGTGTAGTGGTTAAGAGCGGTAGACTCCTAATCTGGGGAACCGGGTTCGCATCTCCGCTCCTCCACATGCAGCTGCTGGGTGACCTTGGGCCAGTCACACTTCTTTGAGGTCTCTCAGCCCCACTCACCTCACAGAGTGTCTGTTGTGGGGGAGGAAGGGAAAGGAGAATGTTAGCCGCTTTGAGACTCCTTAAAGGGAGTGAAAGACGGGATATCAAATCCAAACTCTTCTGCTCCACAGCTTTCCACAGGTACCTGACTTCACATGTTGGGAAGACTATGGCGATGTATCAGCCGGCTCTCTGACCTTGCAGGGCAGTTATTGTTATATAACTCGACGAAATTAGTTGCTTACACTTATGAATGGGGTACTTTGTAATAGTTTATTTAAAGCCCAGGTCACCCCAACCAACGAACCCTACGAATGTCGACTCCGAAGTAAGTCCGGGTGGGACTTGCTCGCAGAGAAGCGTGTGTAGAATGGCAGCCTTAAGCCCCAGGGGGGAAGCACTGGAATCAAGTTTCTATCGAATCATAGAGTTGGAAGGGGCCACGAGGGTCATCTTGTCCAACCCCCCAACCCCGCAATGCATGGATCTGTTTGCCCAACGTGGGGCTCGAACCCACGACCTTGAGATTAGGCGTCTGAGCTATTTGGTTTCCTAAATGAGTTTGCAAGAGAACGTCTTGTAACGCTGGGATGCCGCTTCCTTCGGCGTCAAGGGCGCTTCAATCCGGATTGGGATTTCGGCTGGGATCTCCCCAATGACGTTGCTGGCACAAGCCGTGCCCCGCCCCCCATCCTTCTCTTGATTTCAGAGGATCTTACTTCCAACCCATTTTTTTTTATTATTTTTTGCTTCCTGGGAGAGGAAAGCTCAGTCAGACCTACAGGTCTGCTGGTGTCCAGACAGCTCCGATTTATCTCCCAGCTCTCTGGGATCCGATCTGCCTCCCTCCCCTTTCAGCAAACTTCCCTGGAAGGCAAACCGAAAGAACTCCCTTCAAGAGGAATTTGCTGGGAATCGGTTGGTGTGTTGTTGTTTTTTTAAAAGAAAAAAACAAACAAACCTGGTTTTTAGAGAAAAAAATAAGCAATAAAATAAACCGTTGTTAATCGTGTGCCATTTTTCCTCAAAGCAGGCTAAAAAAACAAAACAAACCAACGCTGTCGCTGCATGGGCTGGCCCAAATCTCCCACCTCCAGCCAAACTGTCCACCGAAGTCCGTAAGCCTCCTTGATTCCTTGGAGAGGGCATCATTTTTAGGGAACCAGCAAGCGGAGTGAAACAGGCGCCCCACCAACTCGCCCCGGATTCAATCCGCCTTCTCTTGGAAGCCACCGCTGGCTTGTCCTGACCGAGCTAGTTCCCAAGCCAGCTTGCCTTGGCTTTACCACCCCCTACCCCCCCCCCCCACCAACCCGCTCCCCTCTTTCTCCATCCGCTGCCTGCGTGGAATTAACATAAATCATTATTAGTTATTCGGATTTGCTCCAAAGGACGGGCTGCTGCCGAGCCCCACCGAAAGCCGCCCCAGCTGCTGCTCCCAGCCGTAGATCTCCGAGCCACTCGCTGAACGTGCCCCCCCAACGCCCTCCCGCCTCCCCTTTGGGGGTCCTCCTTGCTTTCTTCGGCAGCCAAAAAAGCAAACAAAAGCCATAAATACCGACCTCTTTGCTTCTCTCCCTCTCTGCCCTCTTCTGCTGCTGCGTGACTGTTTTCCCCGGCTCTCGCCTCTCGGAAAAGCTCAATAGCCGCCTGAAAATATTGCTTTTTATATCACCAAAGGGCGATTAATATTGCATTAACTGTATTTAACATTTTTCCCTTCCTCCCTCTCTCTCTCTCTCTCTCTCTCTCTCTCCGTTAACCACGAGTAATCTGAAATGAGTTAAGTTTCTGTTGCTAAATACGGCAGGAAGGATTGGATCCGGGGGCGGCGGGTGGGGGTCGCCGGGAGGATGTCAGGAGCGGCGCAAACAGCTGCAACTATCTGTATAAACAGGTTATTTGTTTCATACTTCGTATTTTTATAATGTTAGGGTCTGGCGCGCGCCGTGTTTGAAGTCAGGAAACTCATGCTAATGGTCTGTTTAAAGTATTCTGACACTGTCTGGAGACATCCGCGTCTCTGCCTTCATTAAATGTTTATTGTCAACACACTTCGGCGAGGATAACGAAAGAAGAAGAAGAGAAGAAGAGAGAAGGCGGGGGGGGGGAGAGGGAGAGAGACGCAGGAAGGGTCTTGTGCAAGGAAAGAAGTTAACAGCGGCTAGATGCCGTCGACGCTTTGGCTGTGTTCTGTTCTGCTGGGGCGGGGTGTGTGTGTGCGTGTACACAAATTTACAGATGTTAGGCTGCAATGAATGGATGGATGAGAGGGAGGGGCTAATTAGCTTCCCCATCAAATTTGCCTTTCTAAATTCGGAGTAGTGTTTGATTTCGGAGCAGGCTCCCAGTTCCGCCACACCATCCCGCCCCAGAGGCAATTGCCTAATTAAGGGGGAGGAAAAGACCCTAGGGAACCTTGCATGGGACAGTTTCTGAAATCTCACGCTCTTCCTGCCCCTTGCAAGTGCATCCATCATCATCATATTTTGCGTCACCACAACACCAGAGCCCCCCCCCCATAAATAGCTTATCCAATCTCCGCACTCACTCTCTCCTTTTGAAACCTAAAAGAAAAACACACTCAAAACAAGAAGCATCCAAGAATGAAGTGCAAAAACAATGTGTTACGGGTGCCCAGAAAAAGGACTGGGTTATTTTTGACACCTAACATTGGGGATAAAGCCCCACCTCTCCTTAGAAATGCATTGCTCTCCATTGTTTTGTGGTATATTTAGTGGCTGAATGTGGTGTACTGTGTTAGGCTGGTTTGAGGCCTGCTGCCCTAACTAAGCCTCGGAGCAACATGCCCTGTTTTCTCTCTGCTTTCAAATACGAATCCCTCACCCCAATTACACCACTGACTTGGAGTCCCTTAAGAACAGGATCCTAGTGGTGGATGGAACCTCAGTTGCTTTTGCTCAGATATATTTTCCTGACTACATGAGGTCAATTTCAAAGAACATGCCAAATCACAAAGCAGAGCTTGAACTTCTTTTTAAATCTCCCATCATTCAAGTGCTTACTTTTACAACAAGGAATTTCTCTCCCTTATCCTACCCCTTCCGCTATCATAAGATGATTATTCTGGGTTTGTTTTGGTTTTCTTGCTGGCATTTTCATTCACCCTCTCTATTCACTCAAAATTTGAGGAACAACAACAACAATTTATTATTTATACCCCGCCCATCAGGCTGGGTTGCCCCAGCCACTCTGGGTGGCTCCCAACAGAATATTTAAAACACAATAAAACATCTAACATTAAAAGCTTCCCTGAACAGGGCTGCTTTCAGATGTCTTCTAAAAGTCAGATAGTTGTTTATTTCCTTGACATCTGATGGGAGGGTGTTCCACAGGGCAGGCGCCACTACGGAGAAGGCCCTCTGCCTGATTCCCTGTCACCTCTCTTCTCGTAGTGAGGGAACCACCAGAAGGCCCTCAGAGCTGGACCTCAGTGTCCAGGCTGAACGATGGGGGCGGAGATGCTCCTTCATGTATACAGGGCTAAAGCCTGAATGTCTGGGCCCTGCTTACTTGCAAAGCATTGCACCTGGCATAACATGAAAGCTTTATCTCGCTTTATTGGCTGAAGGAGCCGGCGTACAGCTGGTCATATGGCCAGCATGACTAAACCACTTCTGGCGAAACAGAGCAGCGCATGGAAATGCCGTTTACCTTCCCACCAGAGTGGTACCTATTTATCTACTTGCACTTTGACATGCTTTCAAACTGCTAGGTTGGCAGGAGCTGGGACCGAGCAACGGGAGCTCACCCCGTCGTGGGGATTTGAACCTCCAACCTTCTGATCAGCAAACCCTAGGCTCTGTGGTTTAACCCACAGCACCACCCGTATCTTCAGTGGTAGTTTATGATTATTAGGCACCAATCTGATCAAAGTGAAGCACTTTTATGTCTCTTTGGCTTAAATTGGAAAACAGTAAGCACGTTCATTATCCCATTGAACTAGAAGGAGAGGGAAGTGTTTAACAGAGAAACTTAGGCTGTGATCCATCCTATACACATTGACTTGAACTCCAATGGGGTATATATTTTTAGTAGACTTGTGTAGGAGTGAACTGTTTTCCCCATGCCCATTTTGTGATCAATAAACTACTTCCATTATGGAAGAAAGGGTTGGGGGGACGGGGACCTTTGGACCAGCAATCTTAAGCCTAGATAGAGATGTGTAGATGGATTCATTTGGGATGTTTCACTGCCGAGATTAACAAACTCATCCTGGCTCAATTTGTGCCAGGGCTTACGATAACCTCTTTTCAATTCAAAGGTAGCACCTGGGATATGTGCCTCAGTGCTAGCGTTCACTGGGGCATGTGCGGAGTGCAATTCCTTTGGCCACCAAATAATAAGCCCAAGTCATGACCACATGTTGTGGGGTTCAGAAAGGACAGCTCTCTCCTGTCAGAGGGTGTTATTCTTACCCCACCTCCCCTCCCCTTCATAGGTTGAAACCCAGGGCATTATAACTAATAGTGGGTTGTAATCTTAAGCAACACTTACCAGGGAGTAAGGTCCACTGAAAACACTGGGGCTTCCTTCTGAGTAAACAGGAATAGGACTATTTTCTCAGCTCCTTATGGATTGTTCCCAAGGAAACATTTCTTTCTGAATCAGGGGTAGGGAATCTGTGCCCTCTCCATATTATTAGACTACAACTCCCATCATCCCTGGCGATTAGCCATGATGGCTGGTGGGCTGATGGGAGTTGGAGTCCTTGTCCCTGTTCTGAACCATCACACTCACAAGTTGCTTCTCTATCCCTGCCCCCTTACTTTGGCACGCAGCCCCCCTAGATAAACACGCATCACAATGGGTCGTCCTTATTCTGCTTATGTAGATTTCATTTCGGACAAGCTAGGTCCTTCGGAGCTCTCCGGCAGAATGGACCACCCCCCCCCCCCAGCCCTGTAAATGTCAATAAAGGCATATTGACACAATGGACAGCAGGAGGCTATTAAGTCCCGGGGTGCCAGGAAATGTATGGATTATGACTCCCTCCCTCCCTTTCTTCCACCACCCCCGTGAGAAAATCTGCTTCAGTGGGCCTGTTCCCCTAGTGTCCATCTTCGGGAGCCTGGCGAGTGACTTTGGCAAGCTTCAAGGGAAAGAAGCAGCGAGATGCTTTCTAGGTAGCTAGACCTGCCCGTCTACAAAACAACAAGAAGAAGAGGAAGAAGCGGAAGGGAAACTCAGCGGAGTATTAGATCAAGGCTGAAGTCTAGGTCGTTGCTGGATTTTTTGGTCCGTTGGTTATTCATGCTTATCTCGACACACGCAAAAGATGGGTCGTAGGCTTGTTGTTGTTTTTTATCAGAGCCGCTTTCAAGCAGCTCGAGAAGCGGCCCCCCCCCGTGTCTGTCTGTCTGTCTGTGTGTGTGTGTGTAGGTAGGTAGGTAGGTAGGTAGGTAGGTAGGTAGATCTGTCTCTGTTAACTGTTTCTCTGTTTGGATTCCAAAGCCTGAACTGTGCTTGGAGAGGGCAACTCTCTGTGTTTGTATGCAGAGTGAAGGAGCGGGAAAGAGAATGAAATCAAGCCTGCCTGCTGATGTGGGGGGCGGGGGCGGGAATCCAAGGCGTCTGGTTGGCGTAGACCTACTAGATCTCCTTTGATGGAAACTCATTAAACTCGCCGGGTTTTTTTTGTTGTTGTTTTAAAGATGAGTCTCGTTTTCCACCAACCCATTTACTCTCCCCGCCCGCTGTCCAAATGTCAAGGGTGCTGATCTCTGCGTTGATCCAACTGATCTACGTCGGGGTGCTTTGCGCAGCGTCGCCTGTGCGCACGCCAGAGCCTTTCCTTGACGTCCTTTGCGCCTCTTCCAAAAAGGAAGCCTCCTTAGCCTACGGCTCGGCGAGCACCCAGGGAGGAAGAAGCAACAGCCTACTTCAGGCCATGCAGAATGGTCGGTAGGGGCGTGGATGTGGCGTAAGAAAAGAGGAGAGAAGAAGAAAGGCCACGTTGGAAGAACGAGAAAGTGCTCAGACCGGGAGCTTCTAGATTCTGCTTAGGCTTTATCAGAAACTCGAATGCAGCCCTTTATTCCAGAAGGAGCCAAATCATCACGACCACGGGTAGTCTCGTGTCAGCCTCGAAACGCGGTTCGCTAAGCAAGGCTGCTTCCTCCAGCTTAGTCCTTTCCGAGAAGAAGGAGGAGATTTTGTGGAGAGGCAAAAGGGCCTTGTGCAACACGCCTCCCATCAAGCCTCCTCGACAACAATTACTAAAGTTTTTAATTAGCCTCTTGTTATAATTCATTTTATTAATTTTCCAAATCTCAGCCCATGAATTATGCAGAGGGCGGCTGTGTAATTGTGTTTGCAGCAGTTCTGGAGGAGGGCGCCCGCGCGCGCGCGCGCGCTGGGCTCCGCGGAGCCGCTCCGGCCTCTCCCTTCTGGCTAAGCGCCCAAAACTCGCCCGCGTCCGGGCCTAGGCGGTGGCAAAGCGCTAATATTTTATCAACCTTTAAATCACACATCAATTAACGCTCAGCAGAGGCTTGTCTCGCAGGTGGGAGCAGGTTCCCAGGCGTCGTGGGATGTTTGTTGATGATTGGAAGGGGGGATAATATTAATCAATTAGGATTCCCCACATTGGGGGGGGGGGAGGAAGGAGGGAAGGAAGGAAGGAAGGAGGAAGGAAGGAAGGAAGGAAGGAAGGAAGGAAGGAAGGAGCAGGTCTAACCAAAACAAAAACCAATAATGGATTGAGAGAAGGGGAAACCTGAAATTTAAATAACCAGAGGGACCAAAAATCGTCTGGGGGCAGTCAGAAGAAGGGGAGCACCGGCAAGTCTCCTTTTGTCGCGATCAGAGAAAATAATTATCTTTGGGGAAGGGCAGAGACGGGAAAAATCCTTGGCTGAAGGAAACTTTCTTGCTCCTTGTGGGGGAATCTTTGACTTGTTGAGCTAGGCACTGGATTAGGTTTAATATCACAAGGGGAGGGGAGAGAGCAGGGGGTAGGAAAGGATCAATACGAGCCCTTAGTTGCCTCTGTCTATTATTCATTGATGACGGTCTAATTTAAGTTGAAAGCAATTTCAGAACAAGTGTTAAGTAGAAATTCCACATGTCTGGGTTAGACGAGGGAGAAACGGCAAGGCTGGAAGTGCGCGCGCGTGCGCGTGTGAATTAGTTTAAAAACCGAGAGATTGCTTCGGGGAGAAGGATAACTTTTGCCTTAAACAATATATTCAGGGCAACTGAACGCAATCAGCCTTGCAAATGCTCATTTCTGCCCTCCCTCCAACACATACATTTTTTAAAAAATCATTTCAATGACGGGCTGAGCAATCCTGAACATGCCTCCTCAGAAGTAAATCCTATTTAATCCAATGGGGTCAGGCTTGCAGGCTAAGCATTGACATCAGTCCTAATCATATTTACTCAAAAGGAAGTTCATTTCCTAGTACTACATGATTTGTGATTAGGGACGGTAGCCTTAGGGCGCGATCCGGTGCGCGTTTTCTCGGGAAGCAAGTTTCATTAAGTGAAATGGGACTTACAGCGCTGTCCTAACCTTATCTCCTCAGAAGCAAGCCCTGCTGCGTTCAATCCGGCTTACTCCCAAGGAAGTGTGCATAGGACGGCAGCCTTAAAAATACCACCGGAAAATCTTAGGAGGCGTTTTTCGGATGTAACTTCCACTGAAAACAACTCACTTCGTGCTCAGAACATGCTTTGTTTTTAATCCCAGGGTCCGTTAAAAGACATATCCTGAACACAACCCGTCCCAAGCATGCACTTGGAAGTCCGATTGGTGTCAGTGGGATAAAATCCGAGCACGTGGTTTAAGGGAAATAAAGAGAGCTATAAGGCGGCAGTAGGAAACATACTTATGAGTAAGCCCAATTGAAGACACTGGGGCTGACTTTCCAGTAACCATGATTGATCTGTAATCTGTTTATATTTAGCTAGACGATGCCCAATGAATGGATCAATCCGCATCGCCACCTCCTGCCTCTGGAAGGCTCTTTGCTTCTTTGAGGTCTACATATTAAAATCCCATAGTCCAACTGTACTGTTATTAAATGTTTTAAACTGTTACACATAAAACGATTCATTGCTCTGTTGTTCAGTTTCCCATAGATATTAAAGCTGAAAACTTTGCAAAGTACAAGTTTTTGCCGTTGTTATTATTTCTATTGCTATTATCATCATTCGCAATCGAAAGCTGTTGTGTTCAACACTCCTTTTTTAAAAAGAAAAGAAAAGCTATATATTGACCTTAAGTTGGTCTCTTTCAAGCAACACGTACCATGTTTCTGGTATTTTGAAAGGCCCAGTGTGCTGGACCGCAACAATTCTCTTCGAAGGTAGATAATGAAAAATAAAACACGACTTGATATTCATTTTATTTGGTCATTCCTGATTCTCCAAAAATGATATCCGATAGAACTCACGTATAAAATATTTTTTGTTTTTTTTTGTTTTGTTTTTGTTTTTGTTTTTTTTACAAATGCATTTTAAAAAATCAGATGACATTTCGAGTTCATAACAAAAGAAACAAATCTGTTCTCGGTGGAAGAATTCTACTTTTTTGTTTGTGTGGGAGGGAACCCAAACCTTTATTTACCCTTTTGTACCCTTTCCCACCTTCTCCAAGAGTTGCTGAAAAAAGAAAAGGAAATCACAGCTTTTGGAAGTTGTCGTATGTTTTACCAGCCACGCGTCTGGATTCACAGGTTTACGGCCCAAAAGACACGGGTTTGGATAAAAGAGAAATAATCACGGGCAGGGCAAGATCTCAGCTTTAAATAAATTCCCCCTCCCTCTAGTCTGGCACACATACAGTCAAATACCATACTCACTGAATGGGTAGTGCCCTACTCAGAGAAGACCCAACGGAATTAATGAGCATGACTACATTCAATTTCGATGGGTCTACCGTGAGCAGGATTTAGTTAACTGCAACCATATTGTAGTTTAGTTAACTCCAACCAGCTGAAATTATTCGTGACATGCAGCACGAAACTACAGAAAGTTTTCTCAGAAGTAAATGCCATTGACTTCAACGCCGCTCAGCCTTAGACGGCAGCCCTGCGTTTACTGACCTGCGAGTAAGTTCCAGTGCACTAAATGGGGCTTACTTCCGAGTCAAGATGCCTTAGGATCGGGCTGTCGTCACGAAGGACTTTAGCTGGATCGGGGTCAGTTTGGTGACTTGGAAGAAGTCGGTGGCCAACGGTCAACTCTACTCAGAATACATGGGAGAGATCCGTGTATGGTATTTATTAACCGAAAATAGAAAATAAACATTATTTTCCCTACATCATTAAGTACACATATATGTGCACATATAATCTGGAAGCTACTCTGGCTAGGTTCGCTCACAGATATTTTTCAGAGGAGCAAACTATCTCAAAAAATAACTTTTGAAGTCCCGTCCCACCCCCGTGCTCTTTCAAACTTGGTCTTCAATTTTCTGCACTTATGCCGAACAAAGGTCAAGAAACACACGCAGCTAATATATAGTTCATTTTATTCAGAGTATCCATTTCCACATAAGACCTATCTTATAGTAAGGATTTCTGAATTTAGCAGAAAAATACAACTCTCGATTTGTTAAAAATTTTTGGTAGACTCTTTTCTGTCTTGGTTTTTGTCTAAAGGCTTGATGCCTTGATTTTAGTTTAGTTTAGTTCATTTATTTTTTTAGCAGCCGTGTTTCAGGAAAAGAAAAGGAAAAAAAGGAGGGGGAGAAACCTCCTAAGAAAAATAAGTAATAATTATTAATAATAATACTTTTCTGTTGTTTTTTTCCAGGTTTGTTTTATTTGTAGGTGTGCTGGGACAGATCTCCCTGTGGAAGAGTTTGGCGTACAGAAATATTTCTGATGGAAATTAAAAGAATATATATATATATAATTTTTTTTCTTAAGAAAACATCAAGAGGATCCAACCAAGGAGAATGCTCAGCAAACATACATGGACAGGTAGATAATTCAGTGACACGTGGTTGAAATTCGTAGCCATTTTG
Source organism: Podarcis cretensis (assembly GCF_951804945.1). Taxonomy (NCBI): domain Eukaryota; kingdom Metazoa; phylum Chordata; class Lepidosauria; order Squamata; family Lacertidae; genus Podarcis; species Podarcis cretensis. Next base: position 87,072,267 of record NC_137173.1, read on the forward strand.
CCCCCCCTCCCCCTGTGTATTAAAGAAAATATTTACAAACATCTTCCTCATTTATTTTTTTTGTCGCTGCTGTTTGTTTGCTTGCTTTTGCGTTAAGATCTAAATACAAGTAACGTGACAAGGACTCGGTGTGTTGGGGTGTGTGTTTGTGTGTGTGTATCTCCCTGTGTGTGTGTGTTCGGTGAAAAAACAGGCAGTCCACTGTGCGAAAATCACATCCATCATTCACAAAATAAAAGGGGCGGGCGGGCGGGAAAGGAAATAAATCGCTGGAAACTACCGCTCTAAGTTTTCTCTTATTTTTTTTAGTGCTCAGTTTCGAATGCATAGGACGTTTGCTCTGCAAACAATGATACGAAGAGAAAGAAAGAAGGGTAAAAAGAAAAAATGCCTTCGACACGCGTTATATAAATTATTAAACCATAAATACTCGCATAAATAAATAATTAAATAAATAAACAAACGAACAAGCAACCCCCCCCCCCAAGACCTGATCATGGAATCTTTCTGCGCCTTCTCAGGACATGACATGCATAATCTCAGTCCCTCCCTCTCCCTCCCACCCAACCCTGAACCCCAAATTTCTTTTTATAGGTATTATATTTTCCCCTCGAAAAAAACCCTCTTTTTCACGTTAAATAAATTCTTTTGGAGATTAAAGCATTTCCTGTAAAAGATTCAGAACTCGCCGCTCCCTCTTTCTTCCTCTTGTCTCCTTCCCTCCCGCGCCTTTCCTTCATTGTATACCCGGCTACCATTTCACAGAAGTTAACAGCCCTCCGGTTACGGATGGTTGTTGTACAAGAAAAAGGAGAAAAAAAGAAGAAGCAAGAAGTCACGATCCTTCAGAAACTAGAACTCTCCTGGTCCTACGTGGGAAATCGTATCAGTGCAAAATTCCTTGGTCCCCCAACATTTTGTCTATCTAGCTTTTATTATCGAGAGGAAACCAAACACGCAAACGCCCCGCGCGCGCTTTCCTTCACCTCTTAAAATCGAAACACCCATCCGGATTCTTTGCGGTGGCGAGTTTCACATTAGGAGTTCGGTTCCCTTCCTGGGTTAAAAAGAAAAACCTCTTCCAGTAGAAACCTCTGCACCCTTAACTCGGAAGTAAATCTCACTGGACTTGCAAATGTGCAAGGAAGGGCGCAGAGGTTTGCAGGAAAAAACAACAAACCCAAAGCAGGAATTTCCGTACCTGCAGGAAGCTAAATTGACCGGTGGGTTAAGGTGATGCTAAAACGTCCATTCAAACGAACCCGCTTCCCAACACCAGGTACCAGAAAGGTCGTGGGAACACAGTTTTGTGCTACATAGCTACCCGGGCGCCTGAAAGGGAAGGGGGAATAAATAAAAGCGAATGGGCCACGACTTTTGACTTGTACGCTGCTTGTTTCCAACAGAAAATACAACGAAATAAAACAACTTAATGATTCCCCCCCCAAAAAAAAACTTTCGCAGGGTAGGGAAGGGAATTTGTAGCTTCTGAAACTGAGACGCTCTTTGGGCAAAATTCCTCACGACAAACATCACCAATAATCCAGGAGGACTCTCCTTGCTAACCACTTCTCCTCCTCGCCTAACCGCAGGCCTCCACGCCCCCCCCCCAAGTCGCCCGCAATCCCAAGAACATGGAGCGATCCACATCGGTCAACTTCGTTAAAAAGGAAAGAAAACTAGCTTCAAAGAAATAAACCATTTGTGGGAAGGAGGGACAATGACGCGGGGGGAGGGGACAACGAAAAGGAAAAAATGCAGGACGAAAACAAAACACGCCATGAGCAGCACATCTTCACAACCCCCCAGCTTAGGTTTCTACGCTCTCTGCCCTCTTGCTTCCAAGCAGCGATTTTGTACAAATCATTCTGGATGGGATCTTGCGCGCGCGCAGGCGCGCCCGTCTGTCTGCAAAACATCTATGTGCATGGGCTTAGGCTGCAATTCGCCTTCTCTTTCCAAAGGGATCACACTCAAGAAGTGAACTCTCTATCTCTCCCCCCCCCCTCTCTCTCCCCACGCCCCCCCCCACGCCCCGGCCTTTTAGACGCACACACGTGTTTGAGCTTATTTTCGGAATGCTTCGTTTCTCTGAAGCGACTCGCTTTTCGCTTGATTTGTGCCCCCCTCCCGCCCCCCTCCATTGGTCCTCGGTCAGTCCCCCAGCGGTCGCCTCCTCCCAAGAGTCTCTAGTCCAAACGAGAAGTCCGTGGGGTCCCCCAACTCAGCCCCTCTCCACGCTCCCTTGCCTTTTGCGCCCCTTCTACAAAACAAACGAAGCCCCCCCAAAAGCGCGCCTCCTCCCTCTCTCACTCTCCATTCTCTGGGGGAATTTTGACTGCGAGGGCCTTTTGTCTTAGGTCAAAGGTTGTTTTTTTTAATTTTTTTTTTTTTTTTTTGCTTGGGTGGGATCGGAGAGGCGGCCAGTTATTATTTTGTCTGTCTTTCACTCTCTGCGTGTGTGTCTGTGTCTGTCTGTGTGTCTTTTTGTCCGTCTGTGTTTTTGTTTTTTTAAATTATTATTTTTTTCAGTAGGTGGCGGAGAATTTCATTCTCTTTTGCTTCTGTCTCTGGTTGCAAAACCAAACCCTCACCACGTTCTTTTTGAGGTCCAGTTTCTCGGCGATGGCCGCGATCTTCTCGGACGAAGGCCGCGGCTGCACGGCGAAGTAAGCCTCGAGGGAGCGCTTCTCGGGCGCCGCGATGGAAGTCCGCTTGCGCTTCTTTTCGCCCCCGTTGAAAAGCTCGGGCTTGTTCATTTTCTCGCGCTGCGCGCCCTCGGCCTCCTCCAGCCAGGCCTGCAGGATGGGCTTGAGCGCGATCATGTTGTTGTGAGACAGCGTAAGCGACTCGAAGCGGCAGATGGTGCTTTGGCTCAGAGAGCCCACGCCGGGGATCTTCAGGTTGGCGAGCGCAGAGCCCACGTCGGCTTGCGTGACGCCCAGCTTGATGCGCCGCTGCTTGAAGCGCTCGGCGAACGCCTCCAGCTCGCGAGGGTCCGTGTCCGAGTCGCAGATGGACGCCAGGCCAGCGGCGCCCACCGCCGCAGCCGCAGCTGCAGCCGCCTGGCCGGCCGCGCTGCCGCCGTGGTGCGCCGCCACCAGCCCCGGGTGCGGCAGCCCCGACGGCATGTTCATGGCGGCCGCCGGGTGCGCCAAGTGGCCCAGGCCGTGCATGTGCGCGTGCGGATGCGCCGAGGTGGAGATGAGGCCCCCACCTCCTCCGCCGCCCCCGCCGCCTCCTCCGCCGCCGCCGCCTCCACCTCCGCCGCCGCCCGCCCCGTCGTGTCCCCCGCCGCCGGTCATGAGCGCCAGCGAGGGGGAAGTGATGTGCTCCAGCAGGTCGCCGGGCTCCAGCGCTTGGTGGTGGTGATGGTGGTGGTGGTGATGGTGGTGTCCCAAGGGCACCGTCGACGTGGAGGTGCACGGCACGCTGTTCATGGTGTGGTAGGTGGCGTCGGGTTTGAACGGGTGGCTCTTGCCCTGCGACACGGCAATGTCGACCGCCGCCAAAGCCTCGGCCCTCGCCAGCAGCGTCTCGTCCAGGCTGGCGAAGATGTTGCTCTGCAGCTGCAAGCGACAGGGGAAGAAACGAGGCGGAGAGGGGGCAACGGGGCCGGGAAGGGGGAGAAGGGAAGGGACGGAGGGGAAAAGCCATGGGGGGAAAGAGAGAGAGAAAATTAGCGCCGAAACAGGGAGCAAAAGAAGAAGAAGAAGGGGAAAGGGGGCCGAGGAGGGAAGCAAGGGTCAGGTTGGAATAAAGGAAGGAGGAAATTAAAAAAAAAAATGGGACGGTGCAGAAGAAAGGAGGAATGGGATAAAAGGAAAAGTTGTTCGTAAATATATTGGAGAGGGGTGAGCAGGTCGGAGAGCAAGGAAGGGAAGGAGGAACGGAAGAGGAAGGCAAGGAGAGGGGAAAGAGGCGGCGCACAGAAGGAAGAAACAGGAGAGCATAGGAATGTAATTGGGGGCAGCGGAGAGAGAAGGGTGGTCATGTTGGGACAGCATTGAGGGGGAGGCGCGGTGGGGAGGGGGGAGATGAATGGGAAGATCAGAAGAAGGGAATTGGCGGTGGGGCGGTGGGGGGGGAGAGAGAGAGGTTAAGCAACAGGAACGCCGAGAAGTTTATATATATATATATATATAAATGCAATTGCCCGAGGAGAAGGGTGGCGAGTGGGGGAATCCGAGGCCGTGCCAGGGGCGGCGGATGCAGGAGTGAGAGAAAGTGTCCGAGCGAGGGAGAAGGGACGGGAGGGAGCTCAGCCGCTGTCGGCTGGGGCCGCCGGGTCTCTCTCTCTCTCTCTCTCTCTCTCACACACACACACACACGGGCAGATTCCTTTCGTGGGGAGCGGGGAGATCGAGTTCCAGCTAGGACCCGGCAGCCAAAGTGATGCAGAGGTGGAGGGAAGCCGCGCTAACCCCCGTTCTTAACCCTGGATCTGCAGAGAAGGGGAGAGAGGGAGGGGACGCGGCTGGATCCATGCAAGAGAGAGAGAGAGACTGAGCGGGAGGGGGGGGGAGGGGGAGTCAAGGCGCCGGGAGGGCGAGCGGGGAAGCCCGGCTGGCGGCGGGTCCCTTACCGGCGGAGTTGGAAGACACGCTCTCCTTATTGCTTCGGAGCTGGAGTGCAGCGACGGGTACTTGTGCTCGGGGAGGGTGGGGTGCATGGCGAAGTGCGGCTGCTTGCTGTTCATGGACATCATCTTGAAGGCTTGCGGTGGAACAACAACCAAAAACGAAAAGAGGGAAGAAGAAGAAAAAAAGAGAGAGAGAAAGGAAAAACAACAACCCCGAAATCCACCCAAGGCGCCGCAAGAGTGCGGGGAGAAAAGAGCTCTCCTAGCGCCGGAGCTCAACGAGGCGGCGGCGGCGGCGGCGCATCCGAGGCTGCTGGCGCTTGGAGCTCCCCGGGAGCGCGCACGCCAAGCCTCCCTGCCTGCCTCGCCGTCTGACTTATCTGCCTGCTCTATCCCAAGGCTGGCAGGAGATGCGCTCGCCTTACACCTGAGCCCCACATCCCGTGGCTCCCCGACCGGCTCTCCCTCTCGCGAGAACTGGCGACGCCAGTTTTGATAGACTGGCCCGCTCTCGCTCTCTCCTCCTCCTTCCTCTGCACGCTCCCTCCCTCCCTCCCCCCTCCCTCCTCCTCCTCTTCCCCCCGCCCCCGCAGTCGCATCTTCCTGCTCACGTCTAACCAGAGAGCCGGAGTCTGCCGCTCCGGTGACAAAGGCCAAGGCAGCTGCTGTTACACCTGGAGCTCCGACACGTGTGCCGCTGGCACACGGACAGATGTGCTGAAGTGTGCGGGGGAGGGGGGCTAGGCGCCGCGCGCGCCCGGGTGTGTGTGTGTGTGCGCGCGTCCGCCCGCCCGCCCGCCCGCCCGCCCATAGAATCCATTAGGACGAAGCATCATGTCTTTTTCTAGCGCCAGAAGAGAGGCAAAGCAGCGGCTGAGAGCTGGGTTAGCGCGTTTGGATACCTTTTCTCGTTCTCCTGGTTTAAAAGTAGCGGCGGGCTTCTCGCAGAACTGCGCTTTTTTGTTTTCGGTTTGAGATTTGTCTGTTTCCTGGTCGCTGTTGGCCAAACCAGCCATTAACTGTGTCGTTGTAGCAATAGGTTGCGTGAATGTGGTCAAAGCATGGTTGTGTTCTTTAAGTTCTCTTTTGCTGGAGGCGAGTCGTCCTGGTGGTCCTATTTCGCTGGGCCCGTCCTGCCTAGCCGATCCACAACTCCCCCCCGGAGAGAAGCGCTTGAAGGGTAAGCCGAACTGGCTCCATCGCCTTCCACAAAACGATTGTCCCGTCGTCGTCCCCACCACCTCCCTTCCTAATACAAGCAATTCTGGAAGTAAGTTCCGTTGAAATCAGTGGGGTCTGCTTCCCGGCGAACGTGCTTAGCTGGACTGGGACTGTAAGACGGGAAGCCCTCATTCTCCGATGGGGTCAGGGGGACTTCATGTAGGAATGTATACAACCCACACTTCACAAAGAAGTCGGTAGGGTTTTCCTTCTCCCACATCAACAAGCCGACAGGATCGGGTTAGCTAAATCAGCTGGAGTTCAGGGGTCTATGTTTAGCCGGGTTGTTGTTGCGCATTGGGAATTATTATTTTTTGCTGCTGCTGCTGATTTCTTTAAAAGGGTTCCTTTAAAAAAGGAGACTTTGCAGCATTTCTGTAGGTGCTATTTTTCTCTTTGTGCTTCAGATGTGGGAGGCGACATCTTTCGGGAGGGCATGCCTCTTCGAAGAGACTCCTTCTCATCTGTAATAATGTCATTTGCTAGTCACCCAGTCACTCAGCCCAAATGCAGGCTGCTTTAGGAAATCAATAGATTCCTGTTCGGAACGATTCTCCTAGAAGGTTTCACACACACCCTCGCTTGTATGTATGTATGTCTGAAGGACCTCAACCTCATTGATCTCCATGTGCATTCAGACCCACGTGGCATCACTTGGGTGCTGAGCGTCCACTCCCGCCCCTCGGATGGTCCTTGCTTGGTGCGGGGCAAAGACACGGCTCTTGACAGTGCAGACGGCTCAATTGAACCCGGGAGTCCAGACAGACCGATTCGAAAAAGACGCGCTCTCCTGCACGTTTACAAAGGGAGTTTGCTTACTCCAGGGAGCGTGAAGGAAGGAAGGAAGGAAGGGGTTAATGGAGAACAGGACTGGAGAGAGGGAGAGAGGGTCTGTTCCTCGGGATCTAGCAAGGAGCACGTTTACTTGGAAGCAAATTCAACTGGAATGAATGGGGTGTGTACGTGTGTTTAGAATTTCTCTTGTCGTTGTCAACTCACCCACCCCAATTCCCGGTTTCGCTTCCACTACTGTTGACACGTGATTTATTCATATAGAGTAATTCCCCTAAGGCATATAGAGTGAAGGCCATTTTTGCTTCATGCAACCTTACAACTGCGAGGCCAGCCCCTACATTATCCCCATTCCCGTGGAAGGAAAACTGAGGCTGAGCGGGCGGGAAGGCGGTCTTGGTAAGCCAAGTATGCAAACGGATCTGAACCTGTCTCCATCGCTTAGACGATCCTCCACCTCCCACGCTATATATTCTAAGCAAAGGACCTTGAAACAGTGGCGACGACTTTCCGGAGTGACAGGAAGGCAGGCTGACACGAATTGTTCTTCTTGGTGGCTTGCTCAGACGTTTGAATGGGGCCTACGCCAAGCACCCCAAGAAAGAACGGCTGTGTACAAGCTGCGACACCCCCACCCCCCACTTTATCGCAGCAGAATTCCACCGCAGGCTGTAAAACCAGCCTTGCCTCTGAGTAATAACACAAGATAGATATGTAAAATAATTGGAGAAGGAGGCGGCGGGTCTTCAGCAAGGAATCTGCGTCCCCCGCCTCGAGTCCTCCTCCAGGAACGGTGGGCGAGCCGCATGTTCCTGGCGCCGAGATTTGTGTACACACACACCCGCCCGCCACGAAAACCCACATTTTCCATCATGCGCCTTCCCCCTGTTTTCTCCCGCAGCCAGAGAAGCTATAGCGCTCATTAATTTCTGTCTCCATCCTTGAATGTGTCCCGTGGGGTTCCTGGATTCAAATTTATCTCGGTGAAATATGTCCTGGGAACTCAAACATTCTGATCTGCTGTGCATGGAGGGCTGGCATTATTTATCTTGCTGATTCTCCTATATGATGGCTAATTATTGTTCTCTTATTAGAGACGTCTGCTTGGTACTGGCTCGAGATGCCTCGTCTTCGGAGCCTTGGTGCACAAATTATGCCTCAGTCGATAGTTTGGAACAGGCTGAGTTGTAAGGGATCCATTCACCGAGAGTAATGTTGGGGGTTTCCTGACCGCTTGGCGAGGGTCATTGGAGAGATCTAGAAAGCCAGAGAGCTTGCGGGGCACACCACCGAGGCAGAATGGCTCAGTCAAATTGTTCACCTTGCGGGATGTTAAGGGTGAAGACAGGCGTCTTAAGGGTGAAGACAGAAGCGTTAAGGGTGAAGACAGACGTAAAGTATTAATTGTGGTGGAAGTGCTTTAGACACACAACTGCTGCCTTCCTGGGCATGTTACTCTTTTCAAAAGAATCCCCACACACTTACAGTGCCAACCTGTGCATATCTAGGCAGGAGCAAGCCCCATTCAGTTCAGTTATGGGACTTGCTCCCAGTTAAGTGTGCAGAGGATGGCCGCCTTAGACTATCTTCCCCGCAAATCAAAAGCTTTTCCAGTAGACCTTGTGGATCTGAATCACTTCTGGGACATGACTCTTGATCTTGAGTTGGGAAACGTTGAGTGTAAAGCCTTTACTGATCTTAAAAAAAAAAAAAAAAAAAAGAGGGGAGGGGAACCAGTTTTCAGAGGATGCAGAGAACTTAGTCGTGGCACATAGATTGCAAAAAAGAACAGAGAAGGCGTTGGAAAACCTGCTAAGTTTGTGTGTGTGTGTGTGTGTGTGTGTGTGTGTGTGTGAAGACACAAAGCGGAAGCCGGCTCTGGGGGAGTATTTGCAAGATAAGGAGCATGTCCTTAGGTTCATTAAATCTGTATTCTTTCCCTCGCTACAGATGAAGTTTTTGCTTTTGTCTTGTTTTGCATCATAGGATATCTCTATCTTCTGAACCCTACGTTCAACCCTAAACATTGCCATTGGGTTTTCCAAGGAATGACCTACTACTGCATAATGTATGTGAAACTTTTTAGTAAGCGTTGTACAAATGTTTCTTCTTCTTCTTCTTCTTCTTCTTCTTCTTCTTCTTCTTCTTCTTCTTCTTCGGCTGCTGCTTCTGCTTCTGCTTCTGCTTCTTCTGCTTCTTCTCATCATCCGCACCAGGCATACTGCAAACTGAAGGCCAAAGACTATCCTGAGGCTTTTCAGGAATTCTCAGTGCTGGACAGCTCCCCGTCCCGTCGCGTCATCGCCAGATCACTTGCCTATAAGGGACAGCTATAACAACGACATAGTAGTTCCCTTCGATCAATTTGCCTCGGTGTAACTTTAGACAGTCTTCCCACTTACACATAATTCTTCGCCAGAGACCTTTCTACTCAACAGAAGCCGGAGATGGTGTGTGTGTGTGGCTTTTCTTCGTACAGCAAGGTCTTTCCATAATCAACCTCTTCTCTCGCCCCCCCTTTCCTAGCTGATGTCAGATGAGATGGGGTGCGGAATGGACCCCAAAGACAGTGGGCGTACCCTACAAATTATATAAAGATGGCTAATTTGTATCTGTGTTTCTTGTCAGATGACACAGAAAGAATCTCCAGGTTAGGAGAAGAGGGTGGCAAAGATCCCACCTTGGAGGTGCGAGGCCATAGAGGTGTACGTTTTCCCCCTTTATTTTATTTCATTTTATTTTGAGTATTTATACCCCTCTGTGCAGCCGAATGTCTCCCAGAGCCGCTTACATGCGATCAAAACAAGAGCCTCCCTACTCGCAGGTTTACATTCTAACAAAGAAACAAACAAAAATGCAACACAAGGGAAAAGAGACTAAGGGAGAAAGAGGAAGTAATCGAGAATTACTTCTGACACCTAGTTCCTACACGCAACTTAGAATGCCTTCTTCATCTATCAGCCTGGCTTGGGCTGCACACCTTCGAACACGTGACCTGAGAGTACGTCCTACTGAATTCAGTGGGGCGTGCTCATCTGTAGACACGAATACAGCCTTGCAGTGGAGGAGCCCAAAGTTTCCTCTCGGAAGAGGTTCTGATTGCCAGTTGCGCGAGGTTACAGTAAAGGTTGGTTAATCCGTGACACGCGGTCCTGAGAACGCGCCCCGAGGCCCATCATCACCCCTGTTTTCCCCGCTGTTTCTTGCGGCGCTCACCTGGTTCTTGACTGGGTAAGCAGCAAGGGCTTGGGTATAAGCGAGCCCAACCACGATCGAGATTCCCTGGCTGCGTTTCTGAGCATTTGATCTTTCCCGACTGAGATCAGGCCAGCCGTTTGTTTCCAAAAGGGGGTTAAGATGGGGAGGAAGAAACAGGACCAGTCCCCGCATTACCAGAAACCAGCTGCTCTGCCTTTCTCTGCTGGAAAGGGACTGAGAGGCTGGATAGATGTTGGGTCGCTGCTCTCGTCTGGTCCAGAGACCCCTTTCTGCACAACTTACACACAAAGCGCTTTCTCCCGCTCCAGAGACTTGGCTGACCCGCAGACCGCCTCTCCCACGGGCCTCCTAATATATTTTAATACTCGCTGTTATTCCTAATGGGCTCTTTTTTCCATGCTCATGAATACTGATGGCTATAAACACTCCAGCTTGGAGGACCTAAACTCCACTGGAGACCCGCGGCTGGGCTGTACTCCTGATCTTTTTCTTCTTCTTCTTCTTCTTCTTTTAAATAACCACTCAAAACCAGAGGGAGACAAGTGCATTTGGTCGAACAGTCGTGGCGCAGAAGCTCACCTCCAGCTCTTTCTTTCTCTTGCACACACTTGAAAAAGTAGGAAGAAACAAACAAACAGGGGGCAGAAACAAAGATCTTAAATTAGCCCTGTTGTCTCGCTTGTTCGGAGTAAAAAATAAAACTCTTGCTATTTGGAACCCAAGATAGTTCGATTTCCTGTTGGAAGGCCCCGTGAAAGGCCTCGATTCCACATGGAAGGAAACCCCACCTTCCTTCCTAGTATTATGGACTGCTATAGTGTCTTTCCGATAGGGCCAGGGGTGCCAAGTTGAATAAAATATTGGAGAGGGACTCTAGGTGAGCCCCGCCCCGCATAAACGATCACATGACGCGGTGCACGGACACTATGCCCATCAACATTGGGGGCCCTCAAATATTTTATTGGGGGGGGGGACTGAAGACCCCTCGGCCCCTAGGAGTTGGCTTCTATGTCTCGCCATGGGCTTCAGCCCTTAGTGATTTCGTCTCAGCGTTCATCTAGTAATGAAAATACCCATTTTTCACCCCGAGGTAATACATCTTTACTTCGAGGTGAGTCCCGTGAATTTGAACGGTACGTGCTTTTCAGTTGATCCTGAGGTTTTACGGCCCTCGTCCAAATACACCCGGTTTGCGCCACTCTCTTCGCCTCTTTGCATCTTCACCAGGAGTAACACAGCCAGACTTATTCAGCAGTGTGACGTTACACGTGTTTAGGCCACCCACAGCTCGGTTATGCAAACGTTGCAGCTCAGTCCTAAGCATGCCTAACTCTGAAATAAACCCCAAAGTCTTAAGGCAGTTTTTCGCGTCACTTTTCCCCCCTAAACGCCTCTACTTGGAAATCTCACTGATCCTCGAATTTAGATTGCGTCCTTTTTTTGTTTGTTTTGGTTTAAGCCAAGTACTGATCTTGTAGATCGCTCTCTTCATTTTACTTGCCTCCCCAACTGCCAACTCTTCACGGGTGCAAGCCCACCGATTGAGAACTGTAGCATCCTAGCGGCGACCTGCACGTGTGAATCTGCCGCCACCAGGGTTCAAAAACAGCGCGAATGGGACCTTCTCAACTGGCTTAGGCCAGTTGGCTGTTTGAGTAGAGTCAGTTCACACATTCAGTGTCAGCCACCAGGTGCAGAGACATTGAAGGAACCTAGTAATACAGAGAGCGTATGAAAACCAGTCTTCTGTAAGTTTTGGGATATGGGATGCAGCGTTCCTCAAACATGAGTCTCCAGCTGTTTTTGGACTACAGTTCCCATCATCCCTGACCACTGGCCCTGCTAGTTAAGGATGATGGGAGTTGTAGTCCAACAACTGCTGGAGACCCAAGTTTGAGAAACGCTTCATTGCAGCAAACTTGTGCGGTCCTCTGGCTGTGGTTGGACCTAGATTTCCATAAGCCCTAGAGAGCATGGGCAGTTGCCAGGGATGATGGGTGCTGGAGTCCAAGCACATCTGGGCCTCCACAGGTGCCCCATCCTTGTCTTCAAGCGTGCTGGAGGATGGCAAGCGCTGCCACCGAAGAGCCGGCCTCCTTTTTTTTTCAGGATCGAGAGGTGCTGCCGTCGGGGAGAGAACTCGCCAATCGACCTTAAAACAAATCCGCGTGGTTGAGTGCGCAAAAAGTCTTTCCATGTCCTAATGAGGACTTTCCCTGACAACAGCAAAGGCCCTGCTAATTAAGTGGCGCGCGAGCTGCAATGATTGCTTTTGCAGCCAAAGTGTAGAATGTTGTCATATTAAATATGGAAAAGCTCGATTGTGATTGCAGGTCCCAAGGCAGCCTCCCCTTGTCCCCTTAGGGGAGGAGAGGACAGCAGCGAGGCTGGCTGGGTGGAAGCGACTAGGGAGGGGCGTCGAAAGATCACCCGCTTATCCGTCTCCCTGAGTAAGTGGATCCTAAACACACACAAGCACTTTTTAGCCTGAAAAAGCATTCCTGTGCATGTCCTCTCGCCCGGTTGGATGGAGTTTACTCCGAAGTAAGCTGATATGAGGATTTACTTCCCTATCTGAGATTTACAGTGGTACCTCGGGTTACATACTCAGGTTACAGACTCCGCTAACCCAGAAATATTACCTCGGGTTAAGAACTTTGCTTCAGGATGAGAACAGAAATCGTGCTCCGGCGGGGCGGCAGCAGCAGGAGGCCCCATTAGCTAAAGTGGTGCTTCAGGTTAAGAACAGACCTCCTGAACAAATTAAGTTCTTAACCCAAGGCACCACTGTACTTATGAGTCAGTGCGCAGGCATAGTACCGGCCTGCACCTCCTACCGATTCCCGCACGGGGAGTCCTGCAGTTATTTCAGTGGAAATCAATTCGCACCTTGGGCTGGGTCCACACGTGCGTGTCTAATCATTCCTTGACCACTGCAACGCCGAGGGAATGGCTTGAATGCGTGGATGGGGCATTGCGGATCTCACCGCGCAGAAAGAACTTCCCTCCCACCGAAAGCAAACTTTTAAATGGAGCCCATTCCCACGTTACGCGAGGAACCTCCAAAACTGGAGTTTAAACCAAGAGTTAGTTCACCCACGCAGATTCACCATTGCTGCGCCCTTGGCCAATTGCTGTTGGCTGTGTGAACAGATCCCTTGACGGCCCACTCACTAATGCGTGGAAGCCATCTCTGAATGTTGCAGACACGTATGAAGCTTTTGCCTGCAGCCTTCTAGAACGCTGAATTTTAAAGATCTAATGATCGTGCCTTGCAAATGCAAACGCGCATGGCATTCTAAATTCAACCATCCTAGTTCAGCTCCGGTCATTTTCACTTTCTAGACCTTTCCTCCCTTGTAGAGACTTTCCTGGTAGAGACTTCTTCTTCTTCGTTTTTGATCTCTTAGGAGCAGCTAAATCACGCTGCTTCACATTCAAAGAAGGAGGGGGAAGGGCTGGAAGGGAGGAGATCGATTAGGAGTTAAAATGCAAACGCCATCCGAGAGGTTTGGGCTTGCAAAAAAAAAAAAAAATCCAGACCGAATGAGCTGCTCTCCAGTCTCAACGCACCCCCCCCCCGCCTCCTTCCTTTCTCCTATCTGTGCAAATCCGAGCACATTCAGGAGGGGGGGGGGAGAGAGAAGAGACTGGGAAATAGTTGCCTTGTCATGTAACACATTGCGCTGATTTATTATAAAATTTTAACGAAATCATGCATATTTTAACAGCCTTTAATCACTGCATGAAAATTTAATTCATGAACTGTAGCACGTTTAAATAAATGAAGTGTTAATTCATTAGGATTAATTAATTTGTTAAAGGATTGTGGGCAAGGTTAAGGTGGAAGGAAAACTCTTTGTTAGTTTCCTGGCTTAATCACCAGGTTTTGTTAGCAGGAAGAATAATTTAAAAAAAATATATATGAAAAAATCACAGGAGTGGTTGCAGCATGGGTTGCAAGAGGAAGTGTGAGATTCAACTCTATCGGTAGGGTTTGAGAGGCCTGCGGACAGGCAGCTGTGATATCAATCATCCCCATAATTCTTCTGATGGTGAAATGAAAGTTCACCCAGTTTGTTCACACCTTACATACACCCCAGGATTGGTTCCAGTGTCACCCCCTTTTTAATCTGCTAAATTTGCATGCCAATCCTCTAGTAATTCATACTGACACTGGGTTGTTTAAAACCTTTTTCAGCTTTGCAGTGATTTGCAAAAGGGCAGTAGCTGTTAATAGTCTGCTTTGCAACAGAAGCAAAAAATCTTCTGGCACTTTAAACGACTACATTCAAAACAAAACAAAACAGGATTAGCTTTTATGGACCGCATCATCAGATGTAGTCCATAAAAGCTACATCATCAGATGTATGAAATGTGATATTCATCCGTAGGTGTTGTGTGTGTGTGTGTGTGTATCATTAGATACATGTGGTACTGTAAGCACTGCAGTAAGAGAGGGAAGGGAAATGCAAAAATAAATAAAAAATAAATACAGACGGTGGCAATTCTGTTAGAGCTAGAGAGTGTCTGCAACATAAGCAAGTGACTCTAAAGGTGTAGAATGATTTTTTGAAGCGAGGAGTATAGCCAGAAAGTTTGTACCTTGAGCATATTACAGGCAAAATATAAGATACCACCTTGGAAAATGTTATTAAATCACTTGCTAAAGTCGACCACACTCTCAGTCATTCTGTGTACAGGAAGCTAAATTGCACTGTTATGGATCTAATGCTAAATATTTTTTTCTTCCATGGGTCTGTGAAGATCTGATAAGATCTTAATTGCACTGGCCATCTAATTGCTTTATGGCCCCAATTAGCCCCAGTGGTCCGGCACGCTCCCAGCCAAGCTGCGCAGACCTTGCTCTTCTCCGGTTTCGTCTAGCAGAGTAAAAACACAGCGGATCAAAACTGTCGCAGTCTGCTTCAGATCCAAATACACCAAGCACTGTGTATGTCCAAATTCAACAGTTCTTTATTGTAGCAAATATTTACAGCTCAGCATTTCCCAAAAACTCCTGGACTGCTAGCATTCATGGCTTCCGTCCGTCTCTCTCAGAGACACAGAGAGAACAACAACTAGAGCTCCTCCCTCCTTCCAAACGTCAGAGAATGGGAGGCACACTCAGAACAGAAATTAACCCAGTAAGTTCTGAAACCCAACACCCCCTCTTGCCTCCATTCCTGACAAGACCTGTGGATGTACCTTTGCAGACCTCTGTGAGATCAAACCCTTCCCCAATGCCTTGCGCCCTCTCCTGGCGTTCCTGTCAGGCATCTGTGGAACATCCTCACAACTCTCAGATTCGCACTGTGCGAAACTTACCCACGCACCTGTGGCCTGATACCTCTCAGGTGGAATTCCCTTCGTTGTGCGACTGGACCTCCTGGGCACAAACTCAGGCACTGCCTCTGACTCACTGTGGTCAGCAGGTGTGTCCTCTGCATCCTGGGATTCCCCCTCTGACTTAACACGTCTTCGAACCCTTGGAATTACCCTCACAGGAGAACTAGGCTCACTCTTGGGCTCCCTTTTTACAACTTGCGGAGATGCCCCATCCTGCTCCTGACTTTGGTCAGCGAGCTGATCGTCATCAGCAGACTCAGCCCCTGGCTCTCCTTCCTCCTCATCAGAACCTTCCTGCTCTGAATCAGAAAGACATTCTGAAAGAATATCGCGTCTGGCAGGGGTCTTTGACCTTTCCTCCTGCTTACAGAACTCAGCGTGTTTACTGATCAGCAGCTTACTCTGATCACCTGACGGATATGCAAACCTCCATGCACGAGCCGTTGGCTCATACCCACAGAAGATCATTTTCTGGAACTTGGGTTCACCTGGCCCTCGCAAAGCTTCAGGCACTGGCAGCGAGGCCGTTGATCCGAACTCACGGAGGAAGTGTACCTGCGGCTTCCTCCCGTGAAGCATGAAAAACGGTGTGTCTCCTACCACTGAATTGTAGGACCTATTCCAGGTGAAGCTCACATATTTAACTGCCTCCATCCAAAACTTTGGAGATAACCCAGAATCTAACAGCATCACCTGTGCAGCCTTAACCAGAGCCTCACTTCTGAGCTCTGCCACCCCCCTCTGTTGAGGAGAAGTCACTGTGTGACTTATCCCTTTCTTGTGAAAGAACTTCTGCAAAGCAGACCCAGTAAACTGTGAACCTCTGTCACTAGCAATTTCCCTGACTCTGGTGGAGAACATTAGTTCCACCTCCTCAATCCAACGCCTAATCAGCTGTGCTGCATCTTCCTTGGATTTGAGACCATGTGTCCAGGTGTTCTGCGAAAAATCATCCTGCAGTGTCAGCAGAAACCTGGCCCCTCCCAAACTTGGTTCCTTCATGGGACCCAACAGATCTATGTGCACAAGATCAAAAGGTTTTGTGGTTACCCTCTCCACCCTGGGGTAACTGCACCCTCTTACCTTTGCCTGTCTGCAAGCCTGACAATCTAGGACTCTTGCACATTCCGCAATTCTACAGCCTTTGGAAACCTCAGGTAGCACCTGTAGTTCTTCAAGACAGGCATGGGCTGTCTTCTTATGCCACACACACGAACATGAAACATGAGTGGGAACTGTAGCACGCAGGGCTTGTGCTTTCTCAACCTTCCCCTCACCCTCCAGAGACGTTTTAAGAATGAAGAGATCATTCTGCCCCTTTGCAACTCTGACCAGTTGCTTCCCTCCTTTGGAGATTGTACAAACATTGTGTTCAAAGCAAACCTTAAACCCCTTTTTCAACAAATAAGGCACAGATAAAATACAGTGTTGCACTCCTGGCACAATGCAAACTTCCATCTGCTCCTGCAAAACAGAAAACAATACATTTGTAACATTAGTCACATTTTTCTTTGTCCCATTTGCAAACTGAACAGTTTTCCCAGCCGGAATTGCCTTGCAATTCCACATCTCGACTGCAGGGGTCTCTGGGATCAGGTGGCAGTTAGCTGCTGAGTCGATTACAAAACGAAAAACAGTGTGGCTCTCAGAGCTGTCCTCAAACAAAGCCATACTGGCAACAAACGTATCGCTGCCCCCCCTCTTTGGGCTTCTGCAGCAGTTCTGTCTGGTTGTCTTGGCAACCAACTCCCCCTTGCTCAGGACCTTGGCAGCTTCCGTAGAAGTAGCCTCCTCCGTTGCCTTGGAGACCGGCCTGGCCTCTGCGTTCCCACGCGACTCTTTAGGCCTTATCTTCACTTTGTCCAGGTGGCCGACCTTGAAGCGTCTAGCTCTCCTCAGCCTTTCAGACTTTGCATGACGACGATCCCCAGTGGAAAAATACTGCCCAGGGCTCCTTTCAGCTGGCCTGGCCCCCCTTCTTCCGGAAGAGCACTCTGTGCCAGCCCTGCCCTCGCTGAAACTGCGTTTCACTTCAGCACTCACAGTGGAAAACTTTTGAAACTTGCCTTTGGAATTCTCAGCCCCCCCGACTTGCACCTCAGGGACTGGGGCTACAGCCATTTCTAGGCTCTTCGTGACTCCTCCAGGGCCCTGGCATCCTGCTGAAGTTTCACACAAACTTCTCAGCACCTCCCAGGCAGCCCTTGCTGACTTTACGCCCTCCAAACTGGGCAAAAGTGATGCATGTACGCATGCTTTTAGCATAGCAAGCTCTCTTTGCATTCTCTGCTGGCTTTCTTCAGGCAACGCAGCCGCAAAGCCTGTAACGTCTGTCCCTTCAGGACCCAAGGGAAGTGGTTCTCTCTGGCTTACATTCCAAAGCCCAGTAACCAGAAACCAACCCCTTACTCTTCTGGACCAGGTTGCCCAACTTCTTAAAGTGAGCTTCTCAAGCGGAACGTCTTCAAAAACCTGGCTGTCTGCCATTCTCTCCTCTTTCCCGGGGCCCCAGCTGCTGTACTCACGTTTCACCAGTCAGCTCTCCGGCACCCGATTCCTCAGCTGCTTTCTCAGCTCTCTGCCTCAGCGACTCTTGCCTCAGTAGCGTCTTCCAGCTATTGTGAAGCTGACTTCAAGACTTCAAAGCTCACCGGCAGACTCTTAGCAACAGTTTTATTAGCGGTAATTAGGTCCTCCATAACCTGTGAAGATCTGATAAGATCTTAATTGCACTGGCCATCTAATTGCTTTATGGCCCCAATTAGCCCCAGTGGTCCGGCACGCTCCCAGCCAAGCTGCGCAGACCTTGCTCTTCTCCGGTTTCGTCTAGCAGAGTAAAAACACAGCGGATCAAAACTGTCGCAGTCTGCTTCAGATCCAAATACACCAAGCACTGTGTATGTCCAAATTCAACAGTTCTTTATTGTAGCAAATATTTACAGCTCAGCATTTCCCAAAAACTCCTGGACTGCTAGCATTCATGGCTTCCGTCCGTCTCTCTCAGAGACACAGAGAGAACAACAACTAGAGCTCCTCCCTCCTTCCAAACGTCAGAGAATGGGAGGCACACTCAGAACAGAAATTAACCCAGTAAGTTCTGAAACCCAACAGGGTCTTCACCTGAAGAGTGACATGTAAATACATTCATTCATCCATCACTGACGTGACGACAAGAACACAAGAACACTTACGTATTCTTGTTGGGGGGAGGGCACAATTTTGAGTCTAACCAGAGAGTGACTTCCTTTGGCTATCTGTATAATATCAAATAGGAAAATATTTAGCTGTACACCAACTGCCAACCTCATTTTTACATGATGGTGGAGTTTCTAAATATTTATATAAATAAATGTGTAGTAAAATATGTTCTCTGAGTGGTCTCTGCTAGTCTGCTTTATCCCAGCTCACACTTTAAAAGTCTGGGCTTTTGAGTAACAATAGTCTCTTTCTGCCTATTTACAATACATGCGAAACGCATACCAGGCTGTTCAGCTCTGCCAAGGAAATGGTTCATTGATTATATTTCATCTGAGACACATACTCAGCCCCCAAATGGCACATGCAACAACATACACAGAGCAAAACAAAAACTGCAAAGCAACATCAAATAGAGCAATAAAATGAAAGCTTCGTATAACCTGCAGCCAGATCCGATGGATTGTTTACTTATGCATTGCATAGGTTCAATTAAAGAGGAAAAGGGACTTTTCTACTGTGGCACCACCATGGAAATGCTCTCCCTGCTGAGATTCAGCAGCCACCAGCATTGGGGCATTCTCTCCCTCTCTGGCAAAACGAAAACTTATCTTTTCACCCAAGCACTTCCTGATGGTGAATACTAATGTTGGATCTCCTGGTCACCATGTGGTTGTTGTTGTTGTGGGATATTCAGAAAGAGCAGTCAAGTCCAACATTTCCTGTTTGCTAGAATGGGCACTCAGCGGAATGTGGGTCCAAGAGGGAGGACTTCCTGTCAACCTTGTGGGAGCCACTCCCTCCTGGGTGCAGCCAAGTAGAGATGGGCAGAACTTACAAAAAGACTGGTCAGGTCTCCATCTCTCTCTTCTGCTGCATCTTGCTCGCTTGCCTTCATCATGCATCTTCTGCCAGGACATCTCTACAGAGAGGTGGTAGTGACTTGTTGAATCTGAGGTCAAAAGCCTCAGACTCCATATGTATATATAGTATATATATAGTAACTGCCAACCTAGCAGTTTGAAAGCACACCAGTGCAAGTAGATAAATAGATACTGCTGCAGCGGGAAGGTAAACAGTGTTTCTGTGCACTCTGGCATTCACCATGGTGTCCTGTTGCACTAGAAGAGGTTTAGTCATGCTGGCCACATGACTTGGAAACTGTCTGCGGTCAAACGCCGTCTCCCTCGGTCTGAAAAGCGAGATGAGCACTGCAACCTCATAGTCGAATTCTACTGGACGTAACTGTCCAGGACGTAACTGTTTACTTGAAACTGCAACCTAAGCCTGCCTCCAGATTGCTACTGTATATGAACTGTGAGTAAATTGTATTTTATTCCAAGAGACTGTTTTTGTGCTGTTATGGTTTTAAGGAGGATAAAAGGGGGAAATACTAGGAAAAATCCAAGCTGCACCAAGGCATCCTGGCTTGCTTCATCAAGAAGGCTATAACCAGCTGAATCAACAGTGTCCTAATTTTGTTGCGAAAGGGGTGTACTCTGCTAAACTCACAAACGTGTACTGTATAAGAAAGGATAATATCTAGCTAATATATCCTGCCCTAGTTTCTATGTACATCCCTACAGCTGTCACATATGTTTGTACGTACATTTGTTTGCACGTACCCCACACTTTAGCAAAAGAGGCTCAGAGTGGCTTATAAAATTCAGTACTAAGATGACCCCTGGCCTCAGGTTCATAATCTGAAAAGTCACGATAGATGAAGAACAAGGAATTGTGGGGAGGGAAGAAAATGCAAGCTCAAGCAATTCAACTTCTTCAAGTTCTAGTTCTTGTAACAGTGTTATGGGTTCTGGCCATCTTGCCCTTGATAAACCAGTACCCGCTTCCCAGATCAGCTCCAGACACAGAACAGGTGATAATATCTGGGCCAGGAACAGAAGGTAGCTCTTGCCACATAGATTTTCCTAAGCCGTTAGCTTCCTTCCGTGCCAATGTCAGCCATGGCTCAGGCTCAGTGGCGTAGTGTGGGTTGTCAGCACCCGGGGCAAGGCAAGTAATTTGCACCCCCTAACCCGTGGATTTTAGTAGGGGCAGAGAGCTGCGAGTGCGAGTGCCCCCCAGATGTTGTGCCCGGTGCGCCCGGCCCCCCTGCACCCCCCACGCTACGCCACTGCTCTGGCTGTCTTACTCTCTGCAAAAGCACTTGTTCATGTTGTTGTTGTTTTTGCTGTTCTCTTTCATCCATCAATTTAATGGATTTTGTGTTGTCCTAATATGTTGGGAACTCGTTTAGTACTTTCCTATAAACCAAAAGCTGTATATACATTTTTTATAGTGAATAACTATTCTCTCCTAGCTGCACAAAGCATTGTGGAGTGTAGTTGTGTTTTTAAATGTCTGCAAGCTTTCTATCAAGAACTTAATTTTGGAGGATGCACTAGGTAGAGAGAGTCAGCTGAACCCAAATTGTATTGCATTACCTGGTGGTGCAACCACTTTCATCCAAACTTAATTCCTAGCTTTGCTAAAATTAAAGACTGCCACGGTCCTTTTTACTTCTACTCTCTGCCAACCCAGGGTGCTACATTTAAGGGGTGTGTTAAAAGGCTTACAAGCCCAGTTTGAATTTTTCAGAAATGGGGAACAGCCACTGCTTCTTGATCCTGAATTCCTAGGTGCATAAACTGATATCTGTAGCTCCTGGGGCAGTCATTTCCACCCTGCAATATTGGCCGAGTACACACTATACTTTTAAAGCACATTGCCCTGCTGAATCCTGGAAATGGTAGCTTGCCTCCCAGAATTTGTTGTTGTTGTTGCTGGTGCTTTAAAGATGTGGTACTTATGCAGCCACAGTCTACAAGCTGACCCAATGGCTTAATGGCTGCATGATGCAGCCTAATTTTTGAAGTGTGTTTATTTTGGAAACCTTTCCTTATCTTTTCACCCCAACCCCCTGAATGGTGCAGCTGGTTTGGCACTGTCAAAAGACACAGAAGTGAGTGAATAAGATCTACCGTGGCCAAGATTTCAGCACAGGGATTTAAAAGCCTTCCAGTTTGATTTGGAACCTCCATTTTGCACCTATAAGAGTGATTAGAGCTTCCGAATTCCATTGAACGCTGGTTTTGGGTTGGAGTGGTGGTGGGCCGAGGGACGATGGAAACAGCAATTAAACTAAACCCGTCTTCACTGTAACCTGAGCCATGTTTTGGACAGAACATATTTTGTTTCACTGTCCATTTTTGACTGTGCGACAGTATCAGATGAACTATGGCCCAGCCCTGTAGATATTCATTAAGATCACGGAGACTTACACCCTAGTAGCAGGTTTGAGATTGCAGTCTTCAATGCATGGGCACTGCACAGGAATGCCAGGCCAGATGAGCACAGCAAATAAATAATAATAATAATAATAATAATAATAATAATAATTTATACCCCACCCATCTGGCTGGGTTTCCCTAGCCACGCTGGGCGGCTCCCAACAGAATTAAAAGCACAATAAAACCCATCTCTGGGTTGCCCCCACGAGACTGAAGGTTCCTGCTTTGCCTAAGTAGTCTCCTTTCCAGGGTTTTCACCAAGCAATCTGAGACTATGCCCATGTGAAGCTAACTTCTCCTTATGCCTCTTCATGCCTCTCCTGGTTCTGGGAGACCAGGGGAGACGGGAGCTTGTTGCAGCACGAGGGTGAGATGCCTGTGCCTCTCCACCAGTGGGACTCATCTCTTGGCCTTCCTCCTCTCTTGCTTCAGCTTCTGCCCCCAATTCTGGACTCCTGTCTGCCACAGACTCTTCCTGCTCACTAAGCCCCGTTACCTCTTCAGCTTCCGACATCTTCTCCTAGCCTTCTCCCCCTTCCCACTCCTTATGCTTCCACACAAGAAGGAATTGTTAACTGCGATCATGAGAGCAGCTACGGAGAACCTGTGGTCCTTCAGGTGTCTTGGACTCCAGCTCCCATGATTCTTAACAGTTGGATCATGCTGGCTGGGGTTGATGGGAATAGATTCCACACCCCTGCATTAAAACAGGTATTAGATGGGGAAAGACAAGGTTTAAACCACCTGTGGGAGACCTCTAGATGATGTTGGACTACAGCCCCCATAGGGACGCAGGTGGCGCTGTGGGTTAAAGCCTCAGCGCCTAGGACTTGCCGATCGAAAGGTCGGTGGTTCGAATCCCTGCGGCGGGGTGCGCTCCCGCTGCTCGGTCCCAGCGCCTGCCAACCTAGCAGTTCGAAAGCACCTCCGGGTGCAAGTAGATAAATAGGGACCGCTTACCAGCGGGAAGGTAAACGGCGTTTCCGTGTGCGGCTCTGGCTCGCCAGAGCAGCGATGTCACGCTGGCCACGTGACCCGGAAGTGTCTCCGGACAGCGCTGGCCCCTGGCCTCTTAAGTGAGATGGGCGCACAACCCCAGAGTCTGTCAAGACTGGCCCGTACGGGCAGGGGTACCTTTACCTTTACCTTTACAGCCCCCATCGTGCTTGGCCACTGATCATGCTTGCTGGGAGTTGTAGTTCAGCAACATCTGAAATGCAACTTCCACCAATCCAGCAAGCATGGGGGCTGAAAGCCTACAACATCTGGAGAGGCAAATGTTCTTAAACTTTCCAGGCATCTGTTAAAGTCGGCCAATCTGCTGGCTGTTGGGTCAGTTGGAGTGCTTCTATGCAAGCAAGACTACCAGCAAAGGAAGACCGGCTAGCCCCCAGCTGGCTATCAATGCCTCTTTAGGTAAAGGTAAAGGGACCCCTGACCATTAGGTCCAGTTGTGACCGACTCTGGGGTTGCGGCACTCATCTCGCTTTATTGGCCAAGGGAGCCGGCGTACAGCTTCCAGGTCATGTGGCCAGCAGGACAAACCCGCTTCTGGCGAATAGAGCAGCACACAGAAACACCATTTACCTTCCCGCCGGAGCAGTACCTATTTATCTACTTGCACTTTGAAGTGCTTTCGAACTGCTAGTGGGCTGGAGCAGGGACCGAGCAACGGGAGCTCACCCCGTTGCGGGGATTTGAACCGCCGACCTTCTGATCGGCAAGTCCTAGGCTCTGTGGTTTAACCCACAGCGCCACCCACGTCCCACCAATTTGTGTTTGGCATTATCAAGCAGATCTCTCTACTTTTACACGCTTCCTTTGTATGCTCTCCCCCCAACCCACCATGTCTTTGTATTTTATAAGCCTGAGGGCAGAGTCTATATGTCATTTTGGAAATTATTGATTTGAGCTGCTTTGAGAAGACATATTTGCCTGAAAAGCAGAATAGAAGAAAGAACAAGCCATGATTAAAGATAACAACAAAAATGTAAGAGGAACACCACAGGCTCAGGCCAAAGGTGCATGTCCTGTCACTGGCCAACCAGATACTTAAGGGAAACCTGCAAGGAAGACATGAATGGAACAGCACTTTCCCCACTTGTGAGTCCCAGTAACTGATATAGAGACACAGGATGTGGAATGTATCCACCATGGTCAGCACCCATTGATAGCCTTCTCCTCTATGAATTTGTCTATAGGGAGAGGGGATGGGCTTATGGCGATTCCATCGTTGGGCTCCATTGAAAGCAGCTTCTCCATGCAAATCAGGAAGCAAACTTTCCAGATAATGGAACGACTTTTCTTATCTCTCTGTGGCTGCAATCTTCTGGGTTGAATGTGCATGTGCAATCTGTCCCTTTCCCTCCAACCCACCCCTTCCACCTTCCCTTGGGCAGTGGCAACCCACGCTACACCACTGCTTAAATAATAAAGAAATTATGTGGAGCAGGTGACTTCTTTGATTCACTAAAAATTTTGAAAAGATAAAGGTAAAGGGGCCCCTGACCATTAGGTCCAGTCGTGACCGACTCTGGGGCTGCAGCGCTCATTTCGCTTTATTGGCCGAGGGAGCTGGCATACAGCTTCCGGGCCATGTGGCCCGCATGACTAAGCCGCTTTTGGAGAACCACAGCAGCGCATGGAAACGCTGTTTACCTTCCCTCTGGAATGGTACCTATTTATCTACTTGCACTTGAAGTGCTTTTGAACTGCTAGGTGGGCTGGAGCAGGGACCGAACAACGGGAGCTCACCCCCGTCGTGGGGATTCGAACTGCCGGCCTTCCGATAGGCAAGCCCTAGGCTCTGTGGTTTAGACCACAGCTCCACCCACGTCCCTAAAAATTCCTACTAGGATGCTAATGCCTGGCAGTGTGTTTCTTTCTTCTTCTTTTTTGACACAATGGTTTTTTAGTGTGGGTTTGCAGGTTCCCAGGTTTATTGCCGATCTCCAGGAGCTCCTGTCAGAAAGCTCAGAGAACCATTTCCAGTCAGTTTAGCAGACAATCTCGAGGTAGATGGAACAATGGTCTGACTCAGTTTAAGGCAGCTTCCTATGAGTCATTGCAAAAGTTGCTTGCAGTATTGCGTGAGAGAGGGTTTCTGCCGTTCATTGAGAAAAAGTACACTCCAATAAGTACACAAAGCCTTGGACAGACCAAAAGTAATGGTGTTTTTTTTTGGCTCCTGGGTAATCCTGCAGAAAGAGACCTTAGTTTCCTGACACATGCCTACTTCTAATTCCCTACTGGGAACAAGGAGGACCCAACAAGTCAACGCTGCAATTGTATTTTACATGTGCGGCTTGCTAATGTTGAGGTGCAGCGTTAGCAAAGACTTCTGCGAAATCCAGAGAGATTAGGCTATTATACACTCTAGTAACCGCCCATTGGCACCAGATGTGGCTGTTTGGAATAAAATCTCCAGATGCAAAATAGGGCAACACTGTTTATACAGACTAGTTTTTGTTTGTGTAGCCCCTTGCCTGTGTCGTAACTATTTTGATACACATCAGTTTGTGTGCAGGCCGCACCTCATTAAATATTTAAACAATGTGCACAGAAATGAACACGAAGCATTCACTGTGCCCTTGAGTGGGTCATGCAAAGGAAAAGAAAGATCTGAATTTAAAGAGGTTATGTTAATGCGGCCATTTCCTTTGGTGTAACCCTTTGCACACCTGGGTTACAAGTTCAGAGATGAATTTGCTGCTATTGCCTTCTGCTTGCATAAGGGCTGTAGTGCAGGGGTAAGGCCTGTGGTTTGCATGCAAGGCTGCCCAGGCACAGGCCTTAGAATTAATTAGGAGCCTTTCTTGACATTCTTGAGCTAATGCCAGGCAGACTATACGGAACTGGGCTAATTGGACAAAACGCTGCTTCATTTCACCTGTGCTCCAAAAAACATGCTCCATTTAAAATTGCAGGGTCCAAGAAAAGCTTGTGCAACATTTCACTGCCGCTCTGATTTCGTGCAGTGGTTTGAGAACCTATATATCAGGGACAGCCAACTTCTAAAAGACTGCAATCTACTCACACAGTTAAATTCTGGCAGTGATCTACCCCCTTTTTGGGGCTCAAAATTGTTGAGCTTTTTCTAGGGAGGAAAAACCAGTTTCTTTTGGAGGAAAGTCACTCACCAAGAGATCGCTAATGAAACAGTCAGCCTTGCAGCAAGAGCTCTGTCTTCCGGTATAGCGATCTAGAGGGCGGGAGGAGCCAGCGATAATCTGCAATCTACCAAAAGCTCCCGGGGATTGACCAGTAGATCGCGATCGACCTGTTGGATATCCCTACTATAGATGACTGCAATTCTGTTGGGTCAGAAGAGGCAGCAGAAATTGCCCTCAAAAAGTAACACTGACCTACAAAACTGAGCTCTGGATCATGATCGTACAACTGACCCCTGGCTGTCCACAGCGCAGGGCGGCCATGTTCTCAGCTTCTTTCCCTGTCATTCATTTCTAGGCCACCAAGCACAAAAACAGGTTTCTAAGCAGTGTCTGAAATTAGCCAGGTGTCCAGTGCATTTTGCACCTGGCTTTCAACCACTTGTAAGCAAGTGAAGATGCCTGGGTACCAGGATGGTTCCTGACATATTTTCACCATCTGGAAAGTACATGCCTGGGGATCTTGGGATCTGGACTTAATACCCCATCCTGTAGCATTCTATGTTACTTTTTATCTTCACAATCAGAATGAATTGTAGGAACCAAAAATGCTTTTTCTGTGCAGTCTGAGCAGGAGCAGCTGCCATTAAGAAAAAGATGTCGGAATAGGCCAATATACATGTCGACTGTCCCTGGATCAAGTGACTTTTCTTCTTTAAGTCCTCAAAGCTCTTAACCTAGCTCAAAGTTGTCATCTGAACTAGCCAGAGGTTTAACTGAGAATCAATCACAGTCAGCCCATCACTTGAAAAACAAGACTTTAGAGCTACCTTGCCCCCAAATGGCAACTAGACATTCCATTTTGGTGACTTGTAACCTTGGTTTAAGGAGCTGTTTGGCATCTAGCTTACATATCAGAGTTTCTAACACTGCTTCCAAGCATTTTACAAGTATGAAAACCAAAAACATTAAACTACAATAAAAAACCATTAAAGTATGAACCTCCACAATGAAAAACACACAATAAAACCTTGGTCATTGGGTTTAGTTGACAGGGGATGATGGGAGTTGTAGTCCAACAACATCTGGAAATACAAGGTTCAAGAACACTGGCTTATTTTTTGTTTTGCTCATCAGGCAAACGGCTTGCTGACAAGTAATACATTCCTGGTGGGAAGTTGGATTGTACATACATTATTCCTGCCTGGCTTTTCATTGATGAGGACTATTCTTCCATATGCTGTTCATCCTTTTCCGTTTCCCTGATCTGTGCACTTAAAGCTGAAGACCAATGTTGAATTAGCTCTTACAGTACTTACTCTGACAGAGTTCTTGGAAGAATTTTGTACCTTCTAAGCACAAGGAAAGGAGCTCGGAAGGGTGGGGTGGAAGGGAGCAAAACACTACAGTACTGATCCCACTGAAGAGCTACTGATACGTTCTATAATAAGGCTGGACCAAACAATCCCTTTGATTGGTGATAGCTGGGTTGAAACCCATAGATCAGCCTCAAACCTCAGCCCCAAATTACATGTTACAGGGATATGGGTCAGCTGTAGCGATGTGGGAGAAACTTGTCTTGGTCCGGCTTTTAAATGCAAACCTGCATAATAATTATAGTTATCTACTGCATTGGTTAAGGACGCGGGTGGCGCTGTGGTCTAAACCACAGAGCCTAGAACTTGCTGATCAGAAGGTCGGCGGTTCGAATCCCCACGACGGGGTGCGCTCCCGTTGCTCGGTCCCTGCTCCTGCCCACCTAGCAGTTCAAAAGCACATCAAAGTGCAAGTAGATAAATAGGTACTGCTCCGGCGGGAAGGTAAACGGCGTTTCCGTGCGCTGCTCTGGTTCACCAGAAGCAGCTTAGTCATGCCGGCCACATGACCCAGAAGCCGTACGCCGGCTCCGTCGGACAATAAAGCGAGATGAGCGCCGCAACCCCAGAGTCGGTCACAACTGGACCTAATGGTCAGGGGTCCCTTTACCTTTACCTTTTACTGTATAGGTTAGTCGCTTTGCTTACAAGGTAACTCAAAGCAACCTGCCAGAAAACCAATTCAGAACAATAAAACATAGAAACACAATTCAAATAAAAGACTAAAAACACAGTCAAACTAAAAGAAATGAATACAAGTCCTGCCCCACTATAAGAGGCCACAATACCCTTCCTATTAAGGGTTAAAGCTGGGGGGGGGGAGGGAAAGTATTTGCGCTGCATCTAAAACTGAATAATGATGGTGGCATGAAAAAAGTATTCCACAAGTTGTTCACTTCCTGGAACGGCATGGAAAGCAAAACGTTATCTGTCAAAATTTGCAGTTGTTTGAATTTTGGGAAGTTCTCCAACCAAATTACAAAAAAAAGACAAATCTGTATGTAATAGTGGAAAAAATGCATTCTATCTGGAGAAATTTCTTGCAAAAAAAAAAAGTGACTGGCAGGTATAAATGTATCTTTGGAAAAGGTTCATGCTAAGATGCTGATGAATTTTCACGAGGATTCCTCCCATCAGCGGTAGAAGAAGAGAAGAGTTTGGATTTGATATCCCGCTTTATCACTACCCTAAGGAGTCTCAAAGGGGCTAACATTCTCCTTTCCCTTCCTCCCTCACAACAAACACTCTGTGAGGTGAGTGGAGCTGAGAGACTTCAGAGAAGTGTGACTAGCCCAAGGTCACCCAGCAGCTGCAAGTGGAGGAGCGGGGAAGCGAACCTGGTTCACCAGACTACGAGTCTACTGCTCTTAACCACTACACCACACTGGCTCTGTGGTAAACCGTTGCGGAAATGTGGAGAACTGAAATCAAGGTGGGAGCATGCAAGGGGAAGCAAAATTGACAGATTCAGCTCTTCTTGGGAAGTTGTTTCCCCTATTTCCCCCAGTGCCACAAGCCAGTAAAATAGACCACAGAATAAGAAAAAACACTTATGTGATGCATCACACATTCTCAGCTGTACTAATTACGAGGGGTTGATTATGCCGTAATGTGTAGTTCAGGCCAGTTCCTCTTGCTTGACTGTAGTTGACAGGAGTTGGGATGCAAAAAAAACCCCCATACACAAATGAACAGCAATAGCCCCTTGAACATTTTGCTACCCGGAGCTCTTTGAAGGCAAGAATAGAATACAAGTGAATTTGAAACCAAACATTAATGCAGGATGGAAATCAAAAGATACCAGCTACATTATTCGATACCACATTGACAAAACTGGTACGCGCTGCTATCACAGGGAACGACTTAATGAACATTCTGAGTAGGATTTCTAATTGCAAAAGTCTCCAATTCTTTGTATGCTAATTCAGTATCTGAAGCAGCATCAAGGAAATGCGGCGCTTGTGACATTTTTTTTTATTCATTCCACATGGAAAAAAGCATGCAGTATTAATGTAAAACAGTACAGTATTCATGTAAAATGCTCAGTGCACATTTGGTAAACAAGGCATTAGCATACCAACCCATTTTTATGAACTACACAGTCACAAAACAACACGGTCTTGTACAACAGTGGCGCTTTCTCATTTTGGAAAGTTGAAAGCAGTGTTTAATTAAAAAAAAAAGGAGAGCAAAGAAGCAAAAAGGACTGGGTTCTGTGTCTTCAGCAAAACAACATTATTTTTCCAAATGAAAACTGCGAAAGAAAGAGACTAACAGCTACATATTCAAAGCTACAGATTCAGCAAAGACTCATGCAGGTGCAAGCAAGCAAATGTTTTCCGGTGGAAGCCAGGTTCGGAGAGAAGCTGGGCTTTGTGATGATAGCTCCTGTCACATTTTTGCAGAAGAAAACTAGAAGCAACGCAGCCACCCCACTGGTGTCAAACCCATATCATGATTTGTCTCCACAAGAAACTGCTTTGAAGATCTGTCAAGGCTCAGTAACTGGGCATTTAACAGCTCCTCACAGGACAGAGACCTCCTATAACCCAACGCTAGAGAAGCAAAAACAAACCCCAAGGTGTCTAAACATGAAGACATCTATCAAGAGATAAACATTACGAAGATTTATTCTTCAAGAAAATGTACTCCAAAGCAGAGGGGGAAAGAACCTGTGGGTCTACAGATGTTGCCAGACTCCCACCAGCCCAGCAGATTGTCAGGAACGGTGGGAATTGCAGTCTGGATGAATCTGGGAAGGCCACAGGATCCTCACCCCTGCACCAAAGGAATTCCACACTCCGTCGCTCAGTGTCAAAGTAGGACAGACTGAGGTCACTGGTGAACCCAAAAGGAATTTGCAAGGGATGGTGAAGGAACGAACATTTTCACATTGGCACTAAAGTATTGTGTTTAGGAAAACAAAACAAAAAAACCCACTGAAAGTCAAGAAGGGGAATCAGTTCTTGGTCGTTTTTGAGGGACTCGCGCTGGACAGGCTACTCTGGATTTTCCTTTTCGCCGACGCGTGAATACTTTTGGCTTTTCTGTCGGGTATGAAGGACGACGACCAAGGAGACTGGAGTTGGTTGTGGAGGGTCTGCAGCTCGGGCGCCATCTTATAGAAAGGGGACCCAAGTTTGTGCTCTTCAAATGACCCTCGAGAGTTGCTAAACAGAAAGCTTGGGGAAAGCTCTCGTTGGAATAGGAAACTCCGAGGTTTCGTTTCACTCGTTTCTGAAGTCCGGCCGGCAAATAACGGGAACGGCTCTGTCGTCTCTAACGCAGATGGAGAAAGGATGGAAAAGGTGGCAGACTTCCAGTCACTCCCCTCTTCCGAATTATCACCTGCAAGAGGACATTTCAGAGCGTTTTGCTCCTTCCTCTCCTTGGCAATCTTATCCTTTTCATTGAGGAGGTCAGGACACTGCGTCGACTTGCAAGAGTTATCCAGGTCAGAAGATGACTTGGAAGTGTAATAGGGGCTCTTGCTATTGTCTGACTCGGACATCATCGAATCCAGCTCGGAGATTTTATCAAGGTAGGCGGCATCCATAGACGCCTCGCTGGACGTCCTGGTTCGATTCATTTCCGAAGAGCGGACAGGATGCAGCTTTTTCGGGACGCTCGGGTTGTGCGTTTTGTCGCTGGATTTCGCCGAAGGCTCGCCAGAGTCGCCGGGGGCCGCGCTGGGCTCGGCACCCTCAAAGTTATCGTCATAGCGTGGCTGGCACCTGTTCCAAAACACCGGCTTGTCCGAAGCAAAACAGGCCGCCTTGGTCTCGCCGCCCTCGCAACTGCTGGCGCTATGTTCCGGAGAGTCTTTGTTCCCGTCATCCGATGCCTCACCGAAATCCTCAAACTCCAGTTTTCTCAGAAAGGTGGGCGTTGTTCTGGGATCCTCCTCTTTTGTGGCGGGGTCGTCTTTGTTGCCAGGTGTGTTCAGCTGCAGGCAACTGAGAGACAGAGGCGTGCAGGGATCCGGGAGTTCATAAAGCTCTTCTTTGTACGGCACACAGTCTTCTATTTTATCCCATGTTTGCTCTGAGCAGGTGTCCATTTCGGAGCCCCCTATATCCAAGAGGCCCTCCTGAGAGCCGGCGAAAACGTCCGTGCCGGACGAGCACTGAGCAACGGGCTCATCCGAACAGCCCCGGCCGGCTGAATTTAGGCACACGTCATTGCTGCTCCCTAACAGCCCACTACCCGCCGGCTGCTCGAGGTCATCCGGGCTGTGGCTAGCGCACAAGCAGCTCGGGTCTATGGGCTCTTCCGGGCTCTCCAGCAGCGCTATCTCGCTGGCTGCGCTCCTGCCACTCTCTTTGTCCTCCATGGGATCCGCCACGTCGCTTTCCGGGCTTGTGCTTTTCCGTTGGCTGCCTTCCCTCTTCAGCCGAGCGACCTGAGCTTCCAGGTCTTCGATGTAGGCATCGCTTCTCTCCAAAGCTTTCTTCAGGCGGTTGGTTTCGCGTTCGCACTGTTCCAGCTTGGACTGAAGCACGGCGACAGTAAACCTTCCGAATCTGCAGGAAACCAAAATGTGAGGCGATAAAGAGGGTTAAGGGAAACAGAGAGTCAACCGACACCCCAATTCTTACCGTTTCACTTATTTATACAAGAAGCAACCCTCAACAATCCCATTTACCCTGCCATAGCTTTATGACAGAGGCAAGATCAACAAAACATGGTTCTATAGGCCTCCTAGAAGAAACCTGTGGCTTGAAAGTTAAAGGTAATTAAATAGACAATTTGTTATATGCAAACAACTCATAGCTCTGACGAAGGTGGCTCAGAAGACAGACACATTTATGGAGTCAGGAAAAGTAAGAGGGACTCTGAGAAGGAAGGGAGAATGGCAGACATGGAATGGGAAGGGAGATGAGGAATCTGTGGTCTCTCCAGGCATTGCTGGGCTATTTATCTAACTATTGTAAGTTGTGCTGAGTTTACATTTCATTTTAAAAAGGGGTTTCGTTTAAAGAAGGGACTAGTAAATCCCATAAAGGTAAAAGGTAAAGGTACCCCTGCCCGTAGGGGCCAGTCTTGACAGACTCTGGGGTTGTGCGCCCATCTCACTCAAGAGGCCAGGGGCCAGCGCTGTCCGGAGACACTTCCGGGTCACGTGGCCAGCGTGACATCGCTGCTCTGGCGAGCCAGAGCCGCACACGGAAACGCCGTTTACCTTCCCGCTGGTAAGCGGTCCCTATTTATCTACTTGCACCCGGAGGTGCTTTTGAACTGCTAGGTTGGCAGGCGCTGGGACCGAGCAGCGGGAGCGCACCCCGCCGCAGGGATTCGAACCGCCGACCTTTCGATCGGCAAGCCCTAGGCGCTGAGGCTTTAACCCACAGCACCACCTGCGTCCCACCAGTAAATCCCATAAATAATAACAATTACTTCAATTGGAAGCCACCCAGAGTGGCTGGGGAAACTCAGCCAGATGGGTGGGGTATAAATAATAATTTTTTTATTATTACTATTACTATTATTATTATTACTATTACTATTATTATTATTACTATTATTATTATTATTATTATTATTATTATTATTATATATCCTGCCCATCTTCCCAATAGATTCCTGGCCAACATATAACAAGCGATAAAACAATATCGTCATCAAAAGAATTCCAATACAGATTCTTTCCAAGGACTGGCTAGATGAGGAGGAATGTGGGGAGGCAACAGCCTAGGGAACCTCCCATGGAAATATCAGACTGGGAAGGCTCTGAGGCAGGAGAATGGTGCAGGAGAAAGTGCTCAATGGCTTTGGCCCTGTATATCTGAAGGAGCATCTCCACTTCCGTTGTTCTGCCCGGACACTGAGGTCCAGCTCCGAGGGCCTTCTGGCGGTTCCCTCACTGCGAGAAGTGAAGTTACAGGGAGCCAGGCAGAGGGCCTTCTCGGTAGCGGTGCCCGCCCTGTGGAATGCCCTCCCATCAGATGTCAAAGAGAAAAATAACTACCAAACTTTTAGAAGACATCTAAAGGCAGCCCTGTTTAGGGAAGCTTTTAATGTTTAATAGGTTATTGTATTTTAGTGTTTTGTTGGAAGCAGCCCAGAGTGGCTGGGGAAACCCAGCCAGATGGGCAGAGTATAAATAAATTATTATTATTATTATTATTATTATTATTATTATTATTATTATTATGGCCCTGGCAACCCACACATGGTAAATCCTAGTTTCTTGACCCTTCTTTCCTCAATGTCAAGACCTCTGTAGCATTATTTTAACAGTAAACAGTTGAAGGGTAAGAGTGCTGACCATCCCAATCACCCCTCCATCATCCAGCATAAAAATTGTCTGTGGAATGCCCTCCCATCAGATGTCAAGGAGATAAATAGCTATACAACTTTTAGAAGACATCTGAAGGCAGCCCTGTATTGGGAAGTTTCTAATGTCTGATGTTCTGCTTATGGTTTTCTATCTTTTGGAAGCCGCCCAAGAGTGGCTGGGCGAACCCAGTCAGATGGATGGGGTACAACTAAAATGAAAGTGATACCAGCTCCTCCATACTTGGAAACTGTGCCCACACAAGGATGGGTCATGCCCATGTCTTTAAAAGTCAGCAAAGCACCACTCTGCAACAAAACCTAGAACATGGCGATTATGCCCTAGTTAAGCCCCCAAATTCTACATCTATGATAAAAGGGAGCAGAGAATACTTTAGAAAAAAGAGAGTCTACGGCTGAAAATTAAACCATTAGCAGCACTAAGGCAATAACAAGCAGAAGATTACCCTACCAGGGGCCGGACCTATCCATTCAACTCAAATATGCATGAAGAATTATCCCCTAAAACAATGACAGAGATTTATGATAACATTTGAACAGCAGTCCACATCTTGAAATATTTACATTCAATCATTTTCTTACAGCTCAGCAGTGTTTTACAATATACATTTCATCCACAATGTCACCTTGTCAAATATAAAAATGCCAATATGAAATTCAGTAATTGTCACCATCCTTTAGAGATTTTTTTTTTTAAGACTCATTTGGAGCCTTGCGATTATTTTCCTCTCTGATGTGCAGCTTTCTCCCGGCTTACGCAATGCTGGAACTTTTAAAAAAATAAAATAAAAAATCTTTTGCAAAGCTGCTTGTTTCCTTGGAACTCCAAACCCGCACACTTCAAAAAAAAAAAACCACAGCAGTCAGTTGAGCAGAGCGGTGCTTTTGATGAAGAGTTTGTGCTGACTCCCTAGATCATTTTGCTTCACAAGTTTTAGTTAGATTTCTGGGCCTAATTCGAAGTCCTGGGGCCCTGCCTAAAATGACTTGGTACCTAGATCTCTGAAGGATATGCCCTTTCTCCACCTGTAAACTCAGGCTTATCTACAGAGTTCCTCCTCCGGCTGCCCCAAGCCATCTGAAGTGAGGCACGTGGCAATTAGGAAGAGAGCCTTCTCAGTGGTATTAATATTATGTTATTATTATGTTATTGAATTTATATACTGCCCTATACCTGGAGGTCTCAGGGAGGTTCACAGAATAAATCAAAATATAAAACCACAAAATACATCATCAAAATAACAACAACAACCCAATAACACCCCCATTCGAAAAAGCCCCACATTTTAAAAGGGCATAGGATGGGCTGATAGCACCCCAGATGAAGAATATTCACCCTGGGGAGGTTTGACTGGTTCATCTTCATCATCATGATAATAATAAAAATAATAATTTATTTATACCCACCCATCTGGCTTCCCTAGCCACTCTGGGCGGCTCCCAACAGAATTAAAAGAACAATAAAACACCAGACATTAAAGACTTCCCTAAACAGGGCTGCCTTCAGATGTCTTCTAAAAGTCAGATGTTTATTTCCTTGACATCTGATGGGAGGGCATTCCACAGGACGGGCGCCACTACCGAGAAGGCCCTCTGCCTGGTTCATACTGAGAGCTGCTGCTCAAATTTCACCCGAAGCAAAATTGGGGGTAAGTCCATAAACAGAAGAGCTGATGAATTCTGAAGGATGCAACATGAAGCACACCCACAGGTGCAAGAAATAACAAAAACCGATCAAAAATTAACTGTGTCAGGTGAACAGACTACAAGCTGAACTGTTCTTGCACAGATTTATAAATATATTTAACATTTGTTTTGGTGCTGCAGTTAACAAACGCTACTTTCAGTCACTGTATTTGCGGTTTTAATATTGCATATTGGATTTGTGTTTCTTTTCTAAGCCTTGTTGAGTATTCATTTGAACTGAAGAGCTGGGTAGAAGTATATGACACACACACACACACACACACACACACACATATAAATGTATTGGTTATAATATTTGCGCTGGGCAAAGTTCTTCCTGGTTTCTCTCTGTCTCTCATGCCTTGTTACACTGCTGTTTCTATGAGGATATACGCTCGGTATTTATTACCCCTGCTATGCAAAAATCTCCAAATGAATCTGAACTTCAATGTCTAAAATCCTTGGTAGAGGACAAGGATCCTGAGATCACGTTAAGGGTAACCAAATTCTGTGATTGCCATAAAACCTAGGGAACAAGCTGTGCAATCATAATGATTACGGCCTTAAATGATAAGGTTATATGTTAGTGACTAAGTTTTATCTTATATATTTTTAAACTGTTGCTATATCTGTATTGTCCCTGTTATACCTAATTGCAAATTCAAATGTATCCCTATCGTGTTTTATGACTTCCTTGATATTGTATGTGGACTGGAACTGGTCTGTGACCGAAATAATAAAATTTATTCACTCCTGGTTTCTCAAGATGTCTGAATTTAGGCAGTGGGGGGGGGGGTGCCCACTTTTACTCGCCATTTAAATTTTTGCTATTTTCCCATTTATAAGCCGCCCTGAAAGTATTTGCCATCAAATGTCAGTGACTCGTGTGCTAAGCCAAACCTCACCTTAGCTCAGCATGGCAGTAAAAAGGACCTTAGTAAAGGTAAAGGGACCCCTGACCATTAGGTCCAGTCGTGACCGACTCTGGGGTTGCGGTACCCATCTCGCCTTATTGGCCGAGGGAGCCAGCGTACAGCTTCCGGGTCATGTGGCCAGCATGACTAACCCACTTCTGACGAACCAGAGCAGCGCACGGAAACGCCATTTACCTTCCCACCGGAGCGGTGCCTATTTATCTACTTGCACTTTGACATGCTTCTGAACTGCTAGGTTGGCAGGAGCAGGGACCGAGCAATGGGAGCTCACCCCGTTGCGGGGATTCGAACCGCCAACCTTCTGATCGGCAAGTCCTAGGCTCTATGGTTTAACCCGCGTCCCAAAAAGGACCTTAAGGAAGAACAAACTGGCTGTGGACTCTTCTCTGGGATCTCCTACCTTCACATGGTCTCAGCAAACCATGGTTTGGCTTACAGCAGTGGTTTTTAACCAGTGCGCCGTGGCACCCTGGGGTGTCTTGAATGGTGGTCAGGAGTGCCGTGGGCAACACTGGCCTCTGTCCCTCTTTCCTCCCCTCCCTCCTCTGATGCCCTCTTGTGTCTCTGCCTCCCAAAGGCTTGCACAGCTGTTTGTTGCAGCAGCCCTGGCTACAAGCTCAGCAGGTGAATGGTGCCTCTGGGGCTGGTCAGGTGGTGCTGGCTGGCAGGAGCTGAGGCAGCTTTGGAGTAGGCAAGCAAGCAGGCGAGGGAGCCCAACCAGCCAGTCCACCAGCCCTTGCTGTTGGGAATGGACAGACAAGTGGGAGGCCTGGCAGGCAGGCAATGTGCTGGCCTTTTTTGTGCTTCCTGTGTGCAAGGCCTGCCCGGACACTGCTGAGTGTCCGGTGCTGAAGGGGAGCCTTCCCGCCATGCAGGCCTGCTGCTGCTGCTGCCTCCCAAGGTGAGTAAGATGGCCTCACATTCACCTCTGGCCAGTCTCCATCAGGCTGCTAAGGCTGGGGGAAACTTCTTCCCAGGACCGTATGGGGCAATGTGAGGAGGCACTTCTCTTGGGGGTGGCTGCTCAAAGACCATGGGCCATGCTGCCTGGAGGACTCTCAAGGTGAGGGGAGAGAAGAAGTGGCTGAGGGAACACTCCACAAGGGAGAGTGTTTGAAAAGGGATGAGGAGCTGCCATAACTGGGCTCCTGAGCCCCACGGGGGTGCCAAAAAAAGAACATAGTTGGTCAAGGGAGCCGTGGACTCAGAAAGTTTGAAAATCTTGGTACAGTGGTACCTCGGGTTAAGTACTTAATTCGTTCCGGAGGTCTGTTCTTAACCTGAAACTGTACTTAACCTGAAGCACCACTTTAGTGAATGGGGCCTCCCACTGCCGCCACGCCACCAGAGCACGATTTCTGTTCTCATTCTGAAGCAAAGTTCTTCACCCGAGGTACTATTTCTGGGTTAGCGGAGTCTGTAACCTGAAGCGTATGTAACCTGAGGTACCACTGTATTATGCAAACCAGTTGCACGTTCAAAATGGCTGCCGAGCGAGCTCTGTTTCTGTTTCAAGCAGAAGCACTTGGGAGAAGTTGGAAATTCTCTTGGGGCCTTCTTGTCATCCTTCTACGCAGAGCGGGGAAGGGCACACAATGAAATGCAAGTTTCAGAGGGGGGCACCCTCTCCCTGCTTTCCAATGTGCAAAAAGTACTGTTGGACTCTGCCAACAGAGGCCGAGGCAGCCTTTGAACCCAGCCTCCGCTGTTCAAATTCCAACAATACTTGTCTCCCACTGGAAGCCAGGGAGCATGTCTCTTTCCCTTCAGGCTGGTCACCATCTATCTTCAGTAGCACCCCCCTTGGAAGGGGCTGAAAGACAGGATTCAAGGTGAGAAGACGCGGGGGCCTGTTAGCAAGCTGCCATTTACTTTGAGATCCAGCCGTAGTTGCCGTGGAAGAGAGAGACTTGTCTGTGCCAAATACGCACAGTACACTTATATGCAGATCTAGCAGAAAAGTCCAATGGAAGAAATGTGTAAGATGTTTATTTAATGCAACCTGCATTAGAGGCAACCTCTAATTTGCTTACCAAGAGAAAGCATTGTACTCTCAAGTGCAAGTTCTCTTAAGAAGTGTCTCTGGACCTCAGAAAGACCACCATTCTAGCAGCCATAAGGGACACATGGAGAAGTACAGACTGAGCAGGGCTACATCAGCACATTAACTAACCCACCAGTCTATTTCTAGTGCATTTAACACAGGAAGGAAGTTAGGTAGGAATGTATCTCATGTCCGACCCAACATTGTGGTTTGCACACATCAGACAGCCAAGATGAGATGACCGCCCTCTCTCTCAAAGGATCATAGAACTGTAGAGTCAGAAAGGACTCTACAAGGCAGGAATCTTTTGTCCAATGTGGGGCTCAAACCCACAACCCCGAGGTTGAGAGTCTCCTGCTCTACCAACTGAGCTCTCCCAGTCTCATCACGTTCTTTGAAGTGATGAGTCTTTTAACATAGCAGATCATGAGTGGGGAACACCAAGTTCTCCAGATGTTGGGACTCCAACTGTCATCACCTCCAACCACCATGGCCAATGGTTAGTGATAGGAGCTGTTCACCACACTCTTTAAATTCAACAAAGGAAGAAGAAGAACTAAACATTGGAAGAGGCTGGTGGGCCTTGGTAGGTCCCGACGGGAATTTCCAAGGGTGCCACTGTGCCCACGGGTGCCATGTTGGGGACCCCGGGTTCCAAAACTTGTTGTATGAGTGCTAGGGGAAATGGACGATGGCCACAAAACTACTGGAGGAGTCATTGTGGAAAAGG
This sequence comes from Podarcis cretensis, assembly GCF_951804945.1. NCBI lineage: Eukaryota > Metazoa > Chordata > Lepidosauria > Squamata > Lacertidae > Podarcis > Podarcis cretensis. The sequence goes on from NC_137173.1 coordinate 87,111,092, forward strand.
TGGACAATGCTATGAACTGTTTCAACCAATGTTTTGAGAAGAGGGAACAATATGGTTTTCTATAGTTCTCTAAGTAACCTTGAGAGCAACCAGGAGTAGGCTAGACTTTACCACTCTGAGGCCAACCTGGAAACACTACGGGTTGGTGGAGGAGGAATGGATGGTACCCTTCAGATGTTGTTGAACTATAGCTCTCATCATCTCTGATCATCTCCCATGGCTGGGGCTGATGGGAATTGAAGTCCATCAACATCTTGAGGGTACCATGTTGGCTATCCCTGCTCTACCCTTTGCCTGTCCATTAATTTACTTCTACAGATCCCCTTGCCACCCATGGCATCCAAGCATCTGAATACAAGGCTGTAGTTAGCAGTACCGTTGTCATGAAGGAATGGGGAATCATTTTTACCTGCTGTTGATTTGATTGTCCTGTTTTTGCATCTCAACCCTTGGACCTTCGGGCTGCAGGGTGGACTACAAACACTTTTAACAAAACCAATAAATTTGCACCTGAATACCTGTGGTGCAAGTTGTTTTGAGGACTCATAAATAATCTATTTTTTTATTGTTATTCTATAGAACAGCACAGGGGGTTGTGGTGGTGGTTAGGCGGGGGAGGGGAAGTAGGAAACAGGCAAATATCAAGCAGTTTTTGTAATATCGTTGTAGGTGGTTTTGAAACAAATCTAATATAAATCACCATGCATTCAGACAGAGACGGCATGTAGCATCTAAGTCTGAAGGAAGACAAGCCGTTCAGAATTCCTATTTAATCTCCACACACACACATACACACACAAAACAAAGACAAAGCTCTGCACCAGCCCAGTCTGCATTCCTGCAACGGCGGTTATGGTCCTCCAGTAGCTGCGTATGATCGTATGAATAATGCACGACAGGTTTTAAAATATTTACATACTTCTGGGGCGATCGGCTTCCAACCTCAGCCTTTAGCCGCAAGTTCTCCCTCACAAGGCCACTGTTTTCGAGCCTGAGCTTCTTATTTACCTATATGGAAATAAATAGGATTATAAGCACGCAGGGGAAAAAAAACCCCAAACAAACTCACTCGTAATGTTTATAAGACTTTAAAGGAGGGGAAGCATATTTAGACAGGAGCAACAGTTAACTCCGCTCCCTCTTCTCTGAGACCCTCGACAGAGACACCACTTAAAAATTACCCTGGGAAATGGCTTGCAAAAACTGGAGAGAGAACAGGCATTTTTAATTTATATTCCCAAAATACACCGCAAGGCTTCTACCCAGGGAAATAGAGCCATGTTAGTTCAGCCTGACAGTCATTAAGGGGTGGTGGTGGGGAGCTCCTAATGGCAATTCCATGTTCCCCCCCTCCTTCTCCTCCACATGACTAAATACTTTAAATGCATTAACATTACAATGTGCAGGTATCAGCAAAATGAGTGTCGAACAGCTTCCCGACTCTCCCAAACTGAGTTAAGATTGTCAAGTGGCTTTTTCCCCTTATAGGAAAAAATAAAAAGAGAGGCACAGACACACACACTCTAGAGAACAAAATCCGCGATGACAACTTATTTGCCAGGCTCCATTGGTGTCGCTTGCAGAATGCTGCTATTAATAAGCCTCAGGATTTAAAGCCCCTCTTGTCTCCGCGAACGGAATCAAGTGTCTCGTTTTCCGTTAAGGGCAAGGAAGCCACAGGCGCACACGTTCGCACACTTGCAACAAAGGAAAGGTCAGAAATTCAGTTGCGCACCAGGGCTGCAGCCCACAGGCCAACTTTTGACCCATATCCCTGTTTCCTCCAAACCACACCTACTTGCCCCGTGCTTGACAGTGGGGAATTCGGCAGCGGAGCCGATACCTGCAAAAAACAGGGGCTGAAGTCATGGCTCTACCAGCTGATGGGCTGTTGGTTCAAGCCTGCAGAATTGGCTGCAGGACCCTGCAGCTGATAACCAACTCAAAGCCGCTCTGCCAACCGAGACTTGGCGCTCGAGAAATGCAGACACGGGGCTTGCAAAGCGTCTTTGTGCTGCGTTTCCGACAGACCAGTTGACCGTCAGCGGCTGCACATTGGTCTTTCGCGGGCAGGCGGAGAAACCCCCCTGCCCATCATTTGGCATCCAGGTGACGGGCAAACAGGTTGCCCTGCCTGTCAGAGTCAGCCCATCGGGGTGGGCGTAGATAAGGATTGGACCTTCGAGGTCGGACAAATTGCACTTAGGCAAAACTGGAAGTGTCCTAACTCTTCCTTCTGACCATGCAAGAGGAAAGGTGTGTGAGCACACCATGAGACAGAGGCTCCCTACAGCTTGTTTACATTATGCTAAACCAGGATAGGGATGCTGTGGCTCTTTGGCACTGAGCAAATGTCATGGAGGTGTGGACAATCTGGAGAGAGAAAAAGTGGAGTGGGGAAGCCAAAATAGGTGGAGCGAAGGCAAAGGGGTCAAAGCTATCAGGAGGGACTGTTACAAGATTGTGGGTCCTAAATGAAGAGAACATGCATGTGCCATCCTGTAATAATAATAATAATAATAATAATAATAATAATAATAATAATTTATTACTTAAATGGCCTTGGTCCAGTATATCTGAAGGAGCGTCTCCTCCCCCATCGGTCTGCCCGGACACTGAGGTCCAGCTCCGAGGGCCTTCTGGCGGTTCCCTCACTGCGAGAGGCCAAGTTGCAGGGAACCAGGCAGAGGGCCTTCTCGGTGGTGGCGCCCGCCCTGTGGAATGCCCTCCCATCGGATGTCAAGGCGATGGACAACTACCTGACATTCAGAAAACATCTGAAGGCAGCCCTGTTCAGGGAAGTTTTTAATATGTGACATTTTAGTGTATTTTTCATCTCTGTTGGAAGCCGCCCAGAGTGGCTGGGGAAACCCAGCCAGATGGGCGGGGTACAAATAATAAATTATTATTATTATTATTATTATTATTATTATTATTATACCCCGCCCATCTGGTTGGGTTTCCCCAGCCACTCTGGGCAGCTCCTAACAGGATATTAAAAATATGAAAAACATCAAACATTAAAAACTTCCATAAACAGTGCTGCCTTCAGATGTCTTCTAAATGTCTGACAGTTGTTTATTTCCTTGACATCTGAAGAGAGGGCATTCCAGAGGGTAGGTGCCACTACCGAGAAGGCCCTCTGCCTGGTTCCCTGTAACCTCATTTCTCGCAGTGAGGGAACCGCCAGAAGGCCCTTGGCGCTGGACCTCAGTGTCCAGGCAGAACGATGGGGGTGGAGACACTCCTTCAGGTATACTGGGCCGAGGCCTTTTAGGGCTTTAAAGGTCAACACCAACACTTTGAATTGTGGTCAGAAACATACTGGGAGCCAATGTAGGTCTTTCAGGACCGGTGTTATATGATCTCGACGGCCATGAAGGGAACATTCAGGTGCCATTCTGTTAATTACAGGCAGCCTCCGTTTTAGTCATGGCCAATATGTGAGCAATCGCACAAAGCGCCGAGCCCAAAAGTGACCTGGAAACATCATAAAAGAGCGGAATGGGGGACGGGGTATTTCAATCGCCACAATTTCACTCAAGTGCGCAATGACCCAGAATTCAATCCCCACACGGATCAGGGCTTGCCCAATGCCATAAAATGACGGTGTGTCAAAAATGAAGACAGCACATGAACCTCACACAACCACGTTCTTGGTTTCATGGAATATTGGACAATGGCCAATTAACAGGAAGTCCACTGACCCAGTGCCTCAACCCTATTTCGCTTCTCAACCCACCTAGGATATTACACAAGAGGTCACACCGCCCGTTATCCCTGTCCATTCAATATCGTCAGATTTCGCACTCATTACCTCCGTTAGCGCTCCCATGTCCTCCTTCACTTTTTCATACATATCATTAGCTGCCTGAAGCTTCTGTGTCCATACTGCCAAAGTCTCTGGATCCACCTTGTGCCCGTCCTCCCAGAGTCCTGGACTCGCCCGGGTTTTATCAGACACGTCTAGCGTCTCGGGGTGCAGGACAGATTTCAGCTGCACCTCCAGGCTGAGCTTGCTCCCTTTCAGCTCCTCCACTTCCTTCTGCAGAGATTCTATTTCATCCTTCCGAGTGAGGCAAACCCACGGCCGATTGGGGGGCAGAAGAAACACGTTTTTGCAGGAGGCAGGAAAAGGAGAGGGGAAAACAACAACAAAAACACCTCAGTTTCTTTGTTATACTGCTCAATTCTCCTGAAGGTTTTCGTAGGCTGATCCCGGTACAGAAAATGAGCTAGCTTTGAACCTGTCATCAAAGAGTACAGTGGTACCTTTGTCCCGGAGGTCCGTTCTTAACCTGAAACCGTTCTTAACCTGAAGTACCACTTTAGCTAGTGGGGCCTCCCACTGCCACCGGTGCGCGATTTCGGTTCTCATCCTGAGGTAAAGTTCTTAACCCGAGGTACTACTTCCGGGTTAGCGGAGTCTTTAACCTGAAGCATTTGTAACAGGCCCTGTGGAACATGTGTACTCTGTATCCATGGGGTCCCTTTTAAATGACTCACCCTATATGTGTGTGCATGAGAGAGAGAGAAAGAGATCTTATACAGTGGTGCCCCACAAGACGAACGCCTCGCAAGACGGAAAACCCGCTAGACAAAAGGGTTTTCCGTTTTGGAGGCGCTTCGCAAAATGAATTTCCCTATGGGCTTGCTTCGCAAGACGAAAATGTCTTGCGAGTTCCTGCGGTTTCCCCCACTTTCCCCCCAAGCCCTAAGCCGCTTATCAGCTGATCCGCTAAAAGCCGCTAAACCGCTAATAGCGCTAATCCGCTAAGCTGTCAATGGGCTTGCTTCGCAAGACGAAAAAACCGCTAGACGAAGAGCCTCACGGAACGGATTAATTTCGTTTTGCGAGGCACCACTGTAGTACTGGATCAGACCAAAGGCTGATCTCATACAGCATCTTTTTCTCAGCAGAGCCTAGGCAGATGCACAATTCAAAGTGTTGGTGCAGACCTTTGAAGCCCTAAATGGCCTTATCCCAGTATACCTGGAGCATCTCCACCCCCATCATTCAGCCTGGACACTGAGATCCAGGACTGAGGGCTTTCTGGCGGTTCCCTCACTATGAGAAGTGAGGTTACAGAGAACCAGGCAGAGGGCCTTCTCGATAGTGGCACCCACCCTGTGGAACGCCCCCCATCAGATGTCAAGGAAATCAACAACCATCTGACTTTTAGAAGACATCTGAAGGCAGCCCAGTTTAGGGAAGTTTTTAATGTTTGATGTTTTATTGTGTTTTTAGTATTGTGTTAGGAGCCCAGGGAAACCCAGCCAGATGGGCAGGGTATAATTAATAAATTATTATTCTTATAATTATTATTTTAGCCAGATCTGTATGGAACAGCACCTTGGAACACAAAGCAGTTTCAAAATATGGGCTTCCATCCAGTGTACACCTTAAGCTCCTCAATATAAAGGCTGGGTTTCTAACACTGGACCTGAGAACCCACTGATTCGCCAGGGCTTGCAAAGCCCTGGGAACATCCACAAAGACTCTCCTGCAAAGCCTTGCAGAGTACTTTGCTTTTAGCTGAGCCAGGTCATTACCTGCCCCACACTTCACAGGTGTAGGGCAGGTGGGTGTGGCTTGGCCAAAATGGCCTTGCAGAACTAATAAGGTCCATAGGTTGTTGGTTCCCCATCCCTAATGTGTCCCAAGGCAGTTGGCTCCATACAAACCAGAACCTCATAAACCGCCCCTCCTGACATGGTCTTACCTCATATTCTTTGTGCATTAGCTCCAGCCTCGTTTTGCGGAGCTGTTTCCTAACCGTCGGGCTGAACACAGGGTTGCTTTCACTTGTCCCTCCTGCAGCAACACAACAAGCAAGGCACCGTTCAGCGCTCAGCTTTCTTCTAAACATCTGCAGCCCCTCCAGATGTCTCCAGACTACAACATCCCTGCCTCAACATCTGGAGGGGCAGCAAGTTTGCACACTTCGTTTTGAAGTTTAAATATAATTTATTTTAAGATTACGATTCACAAAGGCTTTCACATCCTAAGGTGACTCTCCTCCTGACAAACGCCCTGAGAGACGTGCAATGCAATCTTATTTATATTTATAAAATTCATTACATCTTCTGTGTGTCTACTCAGAAATCAGAATGCTTATTTCCATAGGCCTTGCTGCCAGGTAGAGGATTTCAGCCTAAAGTCTTCTTTACTTATAATCTGGAGGTCTTCTTTACTTATAATCTGGGGTTGCCACCACCTCTGCGATCACTCCCATGTAGTTTCCTGGAATGTGTAACACATATAGGTAACGGTAAAGGGACCCCTGACCATTAGGTCCAGTCGTGGCCGACTCTGGGGTTGCAGCGCTCATCTCACTTTATTGGCCGAGGGAGCCGGCGTACAGCTTCTGGGTCATGTGGCCAGCAGGACTAAGCTGCATCTGGCGAACCAGAGCAGTGCACAGAAACGCCGTTTACCTTCCCGCCGGAGCGGTACCTATTTAGGTACTTGCACTTTGACATGCTTTCAAACTGCTAGGTTGGCAGGAGCAGGGACCGAGCAATGGGAGCTCACCCCGTCGTGGGGATTCGAACCACCGACCTTCTGATCGGCAAGTCCTAGGCTCTGTGGTTTAACCCACAGTGCCACCCATATACCTGACAACAACCCTGTGAGGTAGGCTAAGTAGGAAAAAAAAAAGGAACTGGCCCAAGGTCAAGCAGTAAACTTCACGGCTTGAGCGGAGATTTGAATTCAGGTTCCGCAGGCCAACATTTTGCTTCCGTGTTGCCGACTTTGGGGGCACATTATTTGCAAACTGGGGAAACTTTCCCTGGCACAAACAACAAACTCAGCACATGTTGAATCTATTCTATTGGCTACAACAGAATGCTTCTTTCAAGCCTCATTTCAGCAGGGGAAGGGACCCTGCGGGTGCCAGGAATGGTCTTGGCACGTGCCCCTGTGGGTGCTGCGTTGGTGACACCTGCTCTAACCACTACACCCCACTGCAGCGCACTGGCTGGAGAATCAAGGCTACGGCTGAGAACACCTGGGTTTGCTGGATAACCTATCCCATCCACACTATCACAGTCAAATCTGTTTCTCGGAGATGTTGTGAAAACAAAATGGGATAGTGAAATGGACGCCACCTTTGCAAAAAGGGCAGAATAAACATACAGGAGCTGGTTGCGAGCCTCAGCAGAAACAGTGCAGCTGGATGCTGCAAAGGCTCCATGCTCCATGCCATTCAGAGGGTAAAAAGATTCTGCATGCATTTGATGGGAGGGTGAAAGGATGCCTTACCTAAGACTTCTTTGCAAGGATTGTCAGTAGTGATGGGGATCCTGCAAGCAGGGCACTGACTGTTGTTCTTCAGCCACACTTCAATACAAATGGAGCAGAAGACATGGTTGTTGGCACAGATGACCGGATGACGGACCTTGCAACGGAGAGGGTATAAGAATTAAAAAGGTATTCTAGCAGCAATTGCTCTTTCCCCTTTTTGGCTTGGAACACACATAAAAATCATGCAAGGAACATAGAATCTTAGAGTCAGAAGGAACCCAAGGGTAATAATAAAATAATAATAATAATAATTTATAACCAGAGCATGCACCACTCTGGCGAGGCAGTCCGCGGGCAGGTAGGGTCTCAGCCTGTGTACCAGATGGAGCTGGTAAACAGCTGCCCTGGACACAGAATTGACCTGTGCCTCCATGGACAGCTGTGAGTCCAAAATGACTCCCAGGCTGCGCACCTGGTCCTTCAGGGGCACAGTTACCCCATTCAGGACCAGGGAGTCCTCCACACCTGCCCACCTCCTGTCCCCCCAAAATCAGTACTTCTGTCTTGTCAGGATTCAACCTCAATCTGTTAGCCACCATCCATCCTCCAACTGCCTCCAGACACTCACATGCAATGCTGGAATCTCAGGAAGGAGAGTCCACAACCTCCCGAGAGAGACCGTTCTACCATCAAACAGCTCTGTCAGAAAGCTTTTTCTGTCTGTTTAGTCAGAATCTCCTTTCTTGCAACTGGAGAGCAGGAGAAAACAAGCATGCTCCCTCTTCCATGTGACAGCCCTTAAGATATTTGAAGATGGCTATCCTGTATCCTCTCAGTCTCCTCTTTCCCAGGCTAAACATATCAAGCTCCTTCAACCGTTCCTCACAGAGCTTAGTTTCCAGACCCTTGATCATCTTGGTTGCCCTCCTCTGCACACGATCCAGCTCAGGCTTCCTCAACCTTGGCCCTCCAGATGTTTTTGGCCTACAACTCCCATGATCCCTAGGTAGCAGGACGAGTGGTCAGGGAGGATGGGAATTGTAGTCTCAAAAACATCTGGAGGGCCGAGGTTAAGGAAGCCTGTTCCAGCTTGTCAACATCCTTCTTAAATTGTGATGCCCAAAAATGGACACAGTATTCCAGGTGTGGTCTGATTAAGGCAGAATAAAGGTAAAGATAAAGGGACCCCTGACCATTAGGTCCAGTCGCGGACGACTCTGGGGTTGCGATGCTCATCTCGCTTTACTGGCCGAGGGAGCTGGCGTACAGCTTCCGGGTCATGTGGCCAGCATGACTAAGCCGCTTCTGGCAAACCAGAGCAGCGCATGGAAACGCCGTTTACCTTCCCGCTGGAGTGGTACCTATTTATCTACTTGCACTTCATGCTTTCAAACTGCTAGGTTGGCAGGAGCAGGGACCGAGCAATGGGAGCTCACCCCATTGCAGGGATTCGAACTGCCAACCTTCTGATCAGCAAGCCCTAGGCTCTGTGGTTTAGACCACAGAGCCACCCGCAAATAGAATAGAATGGTACTATTACTTTCCTTGATCTGGACACGATACTTCTGTTGAGGCAGCCTAGAATAGTGGTAGCTTTTTTTTTGCTGCTGCATCACACTGTTGACTCATGTTAAGCTTGTGGTCCACCAAGACCCCATGATCCTTCTCACATGTACTACTAGTAAGCCAGCAAGCAGCAATGCCACCAAAGCAGAGAGGGAGAGAGAAAGAAAGAAAATACAGGGGTAAGGAAGGGGTAAACAGAGCAGAATGTAAAAAGTGAGGGGAGAGACTTCATCAGGCAAGGCTTCTTCCACCTGCCTTCCCCCACCCTCTAGTCTCTGCTTCTCAATTTGTATTGTATTATTTTATGCACTGTGGCTTGCTGTTGTTTTCTTGATTGTAGTTTAGAAATTATTTATTGTAATTGTTAAGAGTGGATTTCTGTTTAATTTTTGTATGCTGATATTTAATATTATTCTATATTACTCTAATGGATTGTTGAATGTTACTTTATTTGGAAAGGTTGTTTATTTTAAGGTTATGTTTTATTATCACTTTTTTATACTGCATTAGATCTGCACTATATTAGATTTTTTATATTGCATTAGATTATAAGGTGTACATTCTTTGTTTCTTCAGCTTGTAAACCGCCTTGGGTATTGTAAGATAGAAAGATGGTATTACAGATTTAAAAAGTGATGAAAAGTGAAAGTGATAGCAGGTCCAAGCAGCTAGAATACTATATGCACAGAAATGGAAAGAAGAGGAGTGGCAGCTTTTGAAAGTAATGGACTACGCAGAAATGGCAAAGATGACAGCGAAATTAAGAGATCAAAATGATGAACTTTTCGTAGAAGAATGGAGGCTCTTTGTGGACTATATGTCAAATGAAATCGTGAGATAAAAGCAGCAGAAGAAAAAGGAAAAATTAATTGTAATAGAGAAGCTTTCTGTAACAGATAAATATATATAATGCAGTAGAAAGTGTTTGAGTAAAAACCCTGTGGAGGTGAGAGTAGGAAGTCAATTTACGAAACAATATAATTATTAGATTTTGTGAAAATGTTTGAAAAAAGTAACAAAAAAGTATAGATATTGCTTGCTAGACTTTTAGAAGATTGCCCCTGACTGCTTCTGGTCCAACGTAACTCAAGTTTCCAGGATTTCCGCCTTCCCGGTTTTACACCACACTGAGAACTAGAAACTTTAGAAAATAAAAAGGAAGTCCAGACTGTCCAAAGCCCAAGTTCTGCACAGTGTTTCTTTTGCACAGAACCCCAGGACAAAAGACCCAAGAGACGCGATGATAAGTGAACTCGAAACAGAGTTTAGACTTGCTGAAGAATCTGCAGCACAAAAAACTCCGCCAGTTTGCCATTTCCCTGCAGACAAAAATTAGTCAAGCTACCACGGAAGGGCAAGAGGTTTTCTCCACCCTGCTGAGATGTTCTAAGCACTGATAACCATCCAATATAATATGTTCTATTGTACAGAAGGCAGAAGTAAAGAGCTGTATGCCACAGAGAATTGGGGCTTTAAGTATTTGTATCTTAACAAGATGCTTATATATTTTCCTAAAGGACCACAAACGGTTTTAGAAAAATAAGTTTCTGAAAGGCATTACTAATAAGATCTCCCTTTAATTTAAAATTCTGCTTGGAGTCCAACCCTGGGATTCAATAATCAACTATAAACAGAGAAATTCTGCATTTCATAATGCTACTTCGCCCACTGCGAAAACTTCTTTAGAGACCAAAACAAATGTTACTTTTGCTCCCAAAAGCCTTTGATATATTTGTGCTTCTAAACTCTGCTCTACTTCCAGAGATATGAGACACAGGATAAAATAAAAAAAGCCTAATTTCTCAGGCATTGTGGTCTACTGCTCTGTCCTAGGCAAACAAACCTAAGTCTACAATGCCTTGCAACGTGTGGGGGGTGTCTCAGGCTCAGGGGCCAAATACAGTGACACCTCAGGTTACATACGCTTCAGGTTACATACGCTTCAGGTTACAGACTCCGCTAACCTAGAAATAGTGCTTCAGGTTAAGAACTTTGCTTCAGGATGAGAACAGAAATTGTGCTCCGGCGGCGCGGCAGCAGCAGGAGGCCCCATTAGCTAAAGTGGTGCTTCAGGTTAAGAACAGTTTCAGGTTAAGTACGGACCTCCGGAACGAATTAAGTACTTAACCTGAGGTACCACTGTATAGCCATCCAGGGCTCTCTATCTCTGAACTCTCCTCTATCTCAGAACTCTCCTCATACCATACCAGCTGGTTTTCCATGCACTTGTCAAGTACCTTTGTCCCGAACAGTGTTTCCCAAACTTGGATCTCCAGCTGTTTTTGGACTACAATTCCCATCATCCCAGACCACCGGTCCCGCTAGCTAGGGATGATGGGAGTTGTAGTCCAAAAACAGCTAGAGCCCCAAGTTTGGGAAACCCTGGTCTAGAATGCCTTTGGACTGCTACAAGCCTGGGTGGAGAAATGGGTGCCAAAAAAACCTCAGACAAGTCAGAAACCTTTTGTACGACCAATAGCGGGTGGCATGGCAGAGATGCTCAACTGTCCTCCTGACAGCTGAATGGCTGCTGCTTACTGGGAAGGGGGAGGTAGCCAGGAGGGTGTCGCAGTGCAAACACATGGCTAGATATGCCATTGTTTCAATTACACACAGAGTTTGTTTCAGAAGGAGGGTATCAGGGCTAGGGAGCTGTCCAATGGTTTTGAGGAAAATATGAGTTTTAAGGTGGGGCCAGCAACCAAACGCTGCTGTTTGATGTGTTCCTGTTAAGTGCAACAGCTAACCAGTCGTGCCCTCTCAAAGGACACTCTGTTCCAGCCCTCTTGCAGGATACTCTATTCCACTCCTGCTCCCCCATGTTTTTCTGTTTTATTCTTCGCCCAGGCAATTGGCATTTCCTGTCCACTGAGCATGCTCAGTTCTCATTCGGCTTTTTCTGGGGTTGCCCTCTATTACATTTTTTTAAATGCAGGTACTTCTGCAAACCTTGGAGGTGGTGCCATTTTGGCTACAAAAAGACCATGTAAACAGAAGATATAGGGAACCTCTGGGTCTCCAGAAGTCACTAGATCACAACCCCCACTATCTCTAACCAGTGGCCATGCCAGTTGGGTATGATGGAGTCCAGCAAGATCTGGAAGGTCAAAGGTTGGTCACCTCTGGTACACAGGATTCAAACTTGTGGGGTGGAGTGGGGGGCACACAAAAATCACACAGGCGAGTTTTGTCTATTTATTCTTGGGAGTCCATTTCCCAAACAAAGCATCATTTGCTGCTTGCAAAACACTAGCTAGTGAAGAACAAAGGATGCTGATCGGGTCAACCCGAAAGCCACTCTTTGGCCTCAAGCTCCCAGGTGGCCTACAATTAAAATACAACAATATACATCAATAAAAGCCAGTCAAATTACAGCCAGCCAGTCCAGAAGCTTGTACCAATGCAAGTCTTCATCTGGTCCAGGAAAATAAGTTGAAACAGATGCACTTCTCTGGAGAGGGCATTCCAAAAACCTTCTCTCTGATGGGCAGAAAGCGTTCAGTTTCAACCTACTGTCCCAACCTGCCTGGAGCTGATGGGAGTTTTAGCCCAAAATATCTGGAGGGACCAGGTTAGTGAAGGATGCTCTACCAAGTCCTAGTCTTAATGTCCTCTCTGCTTCAGGTGAAAATGCCTGCAGACAGCAAATAAAGGCACAGTAAAAAGCAGAGACATCACCGTGCCAACCAAGGTCCGTATAATTAAAGCTATGGTTTTCCCAGTAGTGATGTATGGAAGTGAGAGCTGGACCATAAAGAAGGCTGATCGCTGAAGAATTGATGCTTTTGAATTATGGTGCTGGAGGAGACTCTTGAGAGTGGACTGCAAGAAGATCAAACCTATCCATTTTGAAGGAAATCAGCCCTGAGTGCTCACTGGAAGGACAGATCGTGAAGCTGATGCTCCAATACTTTGGCCACCTCATGGGAAGAGAAGACTCCTTGGATAAGACCCTGATGTTGGGAAAGATTGAGGGCACAAGGAGAAGGGGACGACAGAGGACGAGATGGTTGGATAGTGTTCTCGAAGCTACCAGCATGAGTTTGACCAAACTGCGGGAGGCAGTGGAAGACAGGAGTGCCTGGCTTGCTCTGGTCCATGGGGTCACGAAGAGTCGGACCTGACTAAACGACTAAACAGCAACAACAAATGATTTGAGGCCTGGCTAGTGCCTGAATCCTTACCTTGATTCAGTGAACAAAACTATGTCAGAAGTTCAAGCAATCCATCAAATAGATCCCCCTAGAGTTTCAAAGTGACTCAACGTTTAGAAGATATATAAACACAACTGACAACACCATTCAAATGTAGAATGGAAGATTTCAGCAGTTTCATAATTAAGAATGCATTGCTTTTAATACAAGCAGATCAATCCACTATAGCTTTACCAGATTACTGAAGACCAATTTATCAGTGGGCCTACTTGTTTATTCTGAGGCTATTTTGGTTCTACCGAAGCAGGGAAAAATATTTAATGGTGGCTTTTCTGTCTAAAAACAATAATCATTATAAAAGATTTATAGTCCATAAGGACTCAACCTCTACTCATGTTTCTATATCAGCAATTTAAAAAATCAGAATGTTCTCATATTGGTGTATGGCTTTTATTCGGGTATGTTTCTAAGTTTTTAACATGTTTATAAAGCATTCTGTTTTATTTTTTTTAAAAGGAAGAGCAGCTATTACACTTATTTACAGGCCACTCTTTAATAAGCATCTTGATATTTTATGAGTTGGTATTCACCTGAAAGGCATCAGAGGAATCACAGAATTGTAGTGTTGGAAGGGACCCTGAGGATCATCTAGTCCAACCCCCTGCAAGGCAGGAATATGCAGCTATCCCATACAGGGATCGAACCTGCAACCCTGGTGTTGTCAGGACCATGCTCTAACCAACTGAGCTACCCAGTTGGTTATCAATCCCTATTGCCCCAAAAGCATAGCACTGCACTATCCTGCCAAATAAGATACTCCACTAGCAAACTTGTATATGGCCCCTACACTCAACAGGTGGTACCACACTTCCAAAAGATACCACAACACCCCCGTAGCTGCCGAGCTCCTCTCACAAATCCCGCAAAAACAAATTAGAGATGAGCTTGCAGCATCTCCAAATCTGGGAGAGTTGTGCACAACTATTAACCAAATGAAAATCAACAAAGCCAGTAGACATGATGGGTTACTTGCTGAAGTCTTCAAAGTGGGTGGAATTCAACAACAACACAAGCTCATCGAGAAAATCTGGGAGAGGAGATCTCAGCAGACTTTAGGGATGCCAAAATTGCCAAACGTTTTAAAAAAGGTAATAGAACGGATAGCAAAAACTATTAAGGCATCTCTTTATTGGCCCGAAAAATTCTTGCAAGGATCTTAGCAAACCATTTCCTAACTATATCCAAGGCTACCCTTCCTGATTCCCAAAATGGTTTTCAACCTTCTAGGGGGACAATAGACATGATTTTCAGTGCTCAACAGCTTCAAGAAAAATGCAGAGAGCAAAACCAACCCCTATATATGGTGTTTATTGACCTCACTGTAAATCGTAATGCCCTGTGAACTGTTTCTCTGAAAATTGGCTGCCCAGATAAATTTGTGAACATTCTTCGGCGCCTCTGTGATAATATGACAGCAACAATTGCAGATAACAATGGCTCTCAAAGTGAACCATTCACAGTGGGATCAGGTATTAAACAGGGATGTGTTATCGCCCCAACTCTATTTATTATTTATTTTCATTGCCATGATCCTACACATTGTCGAAGGGAAACTCCCCACCAGGGTAGAAACCATATATCGAACAGATATAAAGCTCTAACTTGAGTAGGCTGAAAGCAAAGAGTAAGGTTACCATAACTTCCGTCATAGAGCTTCAGTATGCTGATGACAACGTAGTGTGCACGCACTCAGAGGATGGCCTCCAAAGCATCCTAAACATATTTGCAGAAGCTTATGAAAAGCTTGGCCTTTCACTCAACATCCCAAAAACCAGGGTGCTGCACCAACAAGCACAAAACAACCCCTCTGCAGTGCCACAAATTCAACTCAATGGTGTAACATTGGAAAGTGTCAATCACTTCTCCTACCTGGGCAGTTATCTTTCCACAAGGGCCAACAATGATGCCGAAATCCAGCATCATTTGAGCTCTATGAGTGCAGCTTTCTCCCAATTGAAGTGCAGAGGTTTTGAGGACCGGGGCATTCGCAGGGAAAGCAAAATGATTGTTTACAAAGCTATTGCACTACCAACCTTACTGTATGCTTGTGAAACTTATAAATGCCATCTCCAACTCCTTGAAAGATTCCATCAACGGCGTCTCCGAAAAAAATTGCATATCACTTGGGAAGACAGGTGAACTAATGTCAGTTTACTGGAAGAAGCAAAGATCACCAGTGTTGAAGCAATGATTCTTCAACATCAACTTTGTTGGACTGGTCATGTTGTGCAGATGCCTGATTATCGTCTTCCAAAGCAACAACTCTATTCCAAACTTAAAAATGGAAAACGTAATGCTGGTGGTCAACAAAAGAGGTTTAAAGACTCTCTCAAGGCAAATCTTTAAAAATCAAGTATAATCACTGACCACTGGGAAACACTGGCCTGCGAGTGCTCCAATTGGAGAACAGCCTTTGCCAAAGGTGTCATGGACTTTGAAGATGTTTGAACTCAGGACGAAAGGGAGAAATGTGCTAAGAGGAAGGCAAACACTCACCATGATCAACTCGCACCCAGAAACCTATGTCCCCACTGTGTAAGGACGTGTGGATCCAGAATTGGCCTCCACAGTCACTTATGGACACATCATTAAGATCGTGTTCATGGAAGACAATCTTACTCAGCTACGAGTGATCGCCAAAGAAGACACTCCTCTCTCCATGAGAAAAGCCACCACCAGATCTGAAAGAGGGGGAAAGTTTTCCAACAAGCTCCATCATACTCACGGCCACAAACTTTCCATTGTGTATACAGAGCCTGCTCAAAACAGGGTTGCAGGTCTATTCGGTGAACACAATTTCCCATAAGTATCATAACAAACAGATTGGGAGGGAGGAAAAGAAGACAACAGACCACAGAGTGGTTGTAAATAAGATCTGGAATCATAGCTCAGGATCATTTCTTGCAGTGCTAGTCAACATTTTCTCAGTATACATGCCGTGAACGAAGGTAGAAAGCAAGAGGGGGAAAACAAACAAACTCCAGCTGAACTCCTATAACATTATTGGTTGTGGAGAGCTTAGTGAAGCAAGCAGGGCTGTCCTTAAACGGGGGGCGGGGGCGGGGGAGTCTCTCTGGCCTAGGCTTCTACTCCAAATGATTTGGCCTACCTTGTTACTAGCAGGTTCTCAGCCTGCAGAAACCCAGATTGAAAAGCTCGTCTCTCAAAACCACTGACAAGGCATCGACTCTGATCCAAGCAATTTCCAATCACTCTAAAATACTAATTTTAAAAAGCCCCGAAACAAACGAGGAGGAAGGGGGAAGTCTTCGTTTCGCCCCCACCCCCCGGCCGACCCTTCATCACAGGAGCTTCCCTTCATTTTACAAAAAGCGAACGCGTCCAATTTCCAATCACTCTAAAATACTAATTTTAAAAAGCCCCGAAACAAACGAGGAGGAAGGGGGAAGTCTTCGTTTCGCCCCCACCCCCCGGCCGACCCTTCATCACAGGAGCTTCCCTTCATTTTACAAAAAGCGAACGCGTCCTCCTTTAAGTACTGTACAGCCCAATAAGTCTTGAAAAGCGGAAGCGAATCTTTCCGACACGGCAATGGTCCAGCTAAGGCCTCCCTTCCTCCTCCTGGCTCTAAAAGCAGCCACACACACGAGGTTCCGGTGAACTGCAGGGGCAAATCTGGGAAGCGGGGAACAATCGGCTACGTGTCAGAGGGAAACCCGACAGCTTTTGGGGGGAGAAGAGAGAGGAAATCCTCCTTGGAATCCATTCTCGCTCTCCTCCCTGGCAAGGCATGGCTTTCTCCCGAGGACCACGCACGCTTCAAAGTGTCCCTTCTTCGGGGTGGGGTGGGGGGCGGTTGCATCTCGAACGCAAGGCGCCGTTACCTTTCCCAGGCAAATGTGGCAAGTGATGGGCAGCGTGAGAGAAAGTGTTACATTCTGAACGTTCTGAGCCATTGTGACGTTTCGAATCCCGCGAGCGTGGAAGTTCCAATCCACAGGCGGCGGCGGCGAAGGAAGACTCGCTCTCTTCAACTCTCACGCTGTTAGGGCTCCCGGTACGGAAAGCCAGCTAGGCCAATCTTCCTCGCGTTGACGCGGACGCTTTTTAAGACTTCTCATCGGAAGAGAGAGAGGGGAGGAGAGGAGGGAGGGGCCGAGAAATCTGAGCACGTAGAGCGTGAAAAACGCGAGTTTGTCGCCGGGTTTGTCCTCTCTTGCCTTGGCAGACACGGATGTGCGCACACGTATCTATTTCGAATGTGTAAGAATTTCAGTCGGAATTGGTGCAACAGACCCAGGCTTACCAAAGCCCCTCCCCTTTTGTCCTTACAATAACCCTATGAGATACTTGAGGTTGAGTGTGCGACCGGCTCAATGTCAGGGACATTAAAGCAAGCAAACAAACAAACTCTTAACCCAAATGATTTAAAACACACTGCACTTTCTCCAGTTAATCCTCGAAGAGATACAAAAGCCACGCTGAATTCATAGGCTGGCTTTTTTTCCAGCAGTGCAAGCGGTTCTTGCTTGTGTATACTTGAGTTGCTGTGAATCCCACCTTGTTTCTCCTTGAAACCATCACAGTCAGAAGAATTTGCATCAGCCACTAGCCATAGCAATAAAATAAAATACAATGTATTGAAGACACAGGTAAAAACAATACAAAATACATTCCAGATGTTTCCGTCAACAATCAAATAATAGATGTTATTATAAGTGCCCCTGCTAATTTTTTATTTTGCTGTCACCAGGTTATCTTCATCTGTTAGAAGAAAACAACACAGTAGCAATGGTCGTGAGAGCTGGTATGGATAGTAGTAGAGGGGGAATAACCTCATTCCTCAAATCTTTATAAAGAGTGAAAGCTGGCAACACATGAGCTACTGATTCAATACTGCCATCTCCACATGGACTTAAGCGTTTTTCCAGCAGGATTTTTTGAAATCGGCCCTCCAGTTACAGCTGAAGGCAGTATATTTAATCTTGCAAAAGTGAAAGCGCACCTGTATTTTGGAACTGTTACATTTTGCAAATAGGGGGCCAATGTATCGAAAGGACTAGGTGGAAAATAATCATACCATGGACAAAATTTCCTTATTGTGGCCAAATTATACTTGAGCTGATGTAAATTCCACCATGTTTCTCCTTGAAACCAGACTGCAGAACTTGCTTCCGTCATGCATGGCATATTCATACGTAATATATCTGTTGCATATAGGTCTGATCCACAAAAGCGTCTCTCGGAAATGCCGCCCACTCCATAGCTAGAAAATTTAATGTTCAAATTTGCGCTACGGAGTGCAAACAATAAATTCAATGTGATTTTGATATCATAGCAACTAATGCTGCTATCTAGAATCTATTTACTTGCCCAAGTGAACAGAGAGATCCAGCTAGTACTCATTCTTGGAATTGCCCAAGAACGCTGAGGACTAGCACATTGCATCTTCCTTGCCTGGAAGGAGATGGTGTGTATGCATGTGCAAGGCTGGCCTGAGACGTTTTGGCATCTTTATTTTATTTATTTATTGAATTTATATACCGCCCTATACCCGGAGGTCTCGGGGCGGTTCACAGAACAAAATCAAAATATAAAACCACGAAATATATAATCAAAATAAAAACAACAATCCCATAACCCCCACATGTTAAGTTGCGGGTGAACATATCAGACGACACAGCGATTCTTCAAACAGCTCTTGTTTATTCACAGGCCAGGACAGAACTGAAGAAGAGCTGTTTGAAGAATCGCTGTGTCGTCTGATATGTTCACCCACAACTTAACACTGGCGACGAAGGTGTAGGTGTAATTGACTCCCCCTCTGCCTGGTTCCGGTGGTGGAACGCATGGCGGGCAGCACCATGGGACATGATTAAAGAGAAGCTCCGCAACCACTATGCGCCAAACCCGTCCAAGATTGCTGCCCGCCATGCGTTCTACCACCGAAACTACCCTGTACCATGTACACTACCCTGGAATCAATGTTTCGGATGAAGACACAAGCTGTATACACCCCCAAACATTTAAAGCACACCCTTCCAAAGAACCGTCGTTCATTGAGAGCCAGTGTGGTGTAGTGGTTAAGAGCGGTAGTCTCGTAATCTGGGGAACCGGGTTCGTGTCTCCGCTCCTCCACATGCAGCTGCTGGGTGACCTTGGGCCAGTCACACTTCTTTGAAGTCTCTCAGCCCCACTCACCCCACAGAGTGTTTGTTGTGGGGGAGGAAGGGAAAGGAGAATGTTAGCCGCTTTGAGACTCCTTAAAGGGAGTGAAAGGCGGGATATCAAATCCAAACTCTTCTTCCTCTTCTTCATCTCTCCCAGAGCTACAACTCCCAGTGCCCACAACAAGCTACAGTTCCAACCATTCTTTGTGGGGTCTTTTAAATGTATGGTGCGTAACAAGCTGCGGTTTGGATTCTTTTCCCCCTTCAAAATAACAAGTAAATAAACTGTGTCATGCACAGGGCTCGAAGGCGCACCAAAGTCAATTGGTTTTGATGGATTTAGACACCCCTGTCTGTAGAACTAGCATGCAGCCGGACTCTTTGTGTTTGCTATTCAAACAGCTACCCAACAAGCTGGTGATCTTTGGGCCTGTCCATATGGCCATTTTTGTGTGCGTAATAAATGTGTGTCTGTTTATCATATGTCGGCATGGTCTGTGTGACTTCTTTAATAATAGCCATAAAAAAGGAGCTTCTGTTGCATTTCCCGGACTTCAGATGCAATAGTTTGAACCTGAGGAGATGCAATTCTGCATCCATTGCTATGCTAATTGCATAATATGCATTCGTCGCCTTCTGTGTGCAAACTCCAATGCTTTCTACCCACCAATGTCTGCCAGCTTCCATTAGGTCCATTCACTAGATCAGGGATATCAGCAGCCTCCAAGATGCAAACCAGCTCAGCAAGCAAATTTGCCTTATTATTGTTCCACAACATGCTACTGCTGGATGATTTCCTCCAGTTCTCCTCCTCCAAGTGTGCTGAGAGTTATTGGGAGGTTCCCCAGAATTCCCTGGGAAGAGGGATTTATTGTTAAACCACTCAGAATTGTAGCTCTGTGAGGGGAACAGCAGCCCTTCCAAGTGTCCCTGTTTTCCAGGACAGTCCCAGATTTACAGAAGTTGTCCCGGTTTCTAATTTGATCCTGGAATGTCCCTATTTTCCTTAGACATTCCTATTTTCATCAAAGAAATGTTGGAGGATATGGAGTTATACGACCCCTGAGCTAGGTAACTATACAGCTTTTAGAAGACATCTGAAGGCAGCCCTGTAGTGGGATGTTTTTAATGTTTGTGGTGTAGTGGTGTAGTGTGGTGTAGTGGTTAAGAGCGGTAGTCTCCTGATCTGGGGAACCGGGTTCGCGTCTCCGCTCCTCCACATGCAGCTGCTGGGTGACCTTGGGCCAGTCACACTTCTGTGAAGTCTCTCAGCCCCACTCACCTCACAGAGTGTTTGTTGTGGGGGAGGAAGGGAAAGGAGAATGTTAGCCGCTTTGAGACTCCTGAAGGGGAGTGAAAGGCGGGATATCAAATCCAAACTCTTCTTCTTCTTCTTCATATATATATATATATATATATATATATATATATATATGGAGCCATCCAGCATGGCTGGGGAAACCCAGTCCGACAGGCAGGGTATAAATAACAAAATTATTATGATTTTGATTATGGAATAGGACTTATTTTTGTCGGAGAAAGGTTGGAGGTTAGGGACAGATAGTACACTTGGTCTTAGCAAAAAAGCCGAGAAGCGATACAGGAATCTCCTAACTAACAACTCTCAGCAAAGTGAAATTCCTAGGATTCTTTGGGGGGGAAGCCATGGCTGTTTAAAGTGGTATGATATTGCTTTAAATGCTTTAAATTTCATTTCAGTGCACATCCGGCTACAGGTTCTTACTGTAAGTAGCCTTTTACACCATAAATGTTCTGGTTTATTTAAGTGCCGCTTATTCTGTTGCACTATAACCCCTCCGGACAGCAATAACGTGGCAGCACTGGGGAAGCATTGCGGAACAAACTAAAGCAGAATGAATCCACTACTAATGCACTATTATTTGTGTTAAGAATACATTGCAGAACACAACTGCAATAAAACACCAGTCTGGAGGGACCCTGTGCCATAAATACAGCCTTCTGAATCAATAAAGTTTCACTAGCAGAGCTTACTGCTTTGGGGGTTATTATTTTTAAAATCATTTGCAGAACACTTGTTTGACATGGTTCTTTGTATCCAATTTGTTGGGTGTGGTGTTTTTTGTGGGTGGGTTTTTTTTTTTTTTTCATACTTTGTTCTTGAAACTTTTTATACCTTGCTATGAAATAATATAAAAATAGGACCTGGTGAATCTCCCCATGTTAAATCTTCTCACCAATATAAGGCATTATATATATATATATATTATATAGGCAGTGTCAATTAAACCAATTATATTTAACATTGGCTCCACGTGGAAGTGACGCCACACAATTCCCCATGAGAAATGGACCTTGCAGAGCTTTCTGAGCCCTGCTCCAAGTGATTATTGAATCAGGCTCAACACAGCAAGCTTATGTATACTTGGAAGTAAACCCCATTGAACGCACACACCTGTTTCTGAATAAAGACGCCTAGGACTGGGCAGGACCATTCTGATTTTGAAGAGAGGGGTAAATGGAACTCCACATCCATCCCAAGAAGGCAAACCTGGCAAAAAAAAATAAAAAAATCTGTGGGATATGGAATTTAGTATCATCTCAATTTAAGAAAGATTATGGGGTGGGAAGGGAAGAAAAATATCATTCTGGTTTTCTTTGCTCTTTTGGAGTGAGAGAATAATAAAAAAACACCATGCTGCCTTTCAGGAGGAAAAGAGAAAACTGGATCTGAAATCAATATTTATGAAGCCATGATTAGCTGACAGATGAGAAAATGATTACAAAGCCAGGTCTGAAACATCTACCCAAATGTATTACCTGTGATACACACACACACACTAAATGGGTCAATGAAAGAGTGAAGTCAATCAATTTTTAATAGCACTTAAGATTTTATGATTTTTTAAACTTTCCTTTTAATAATTAATCGGAAAAATGAATCTAATTTAAACAAGGTGGTGGAAGGTGTTCTGTATCTATTTGATGGTGTTCTTAATGAGGAAATTCAATTAAGGTTGACTTTTCATTATAAATCTGTTTGGATTAATGGAGCACTTTGATTGGCTGAAAACATTTGAGATAGGCAAAATCGCTAAAGCAAACTCAGCAGATATAATAGCTAGATTTTGTTTTTTTATAGGCCTCTTGTTCAGTTTTCCGTTCTCTCTGCTTTTTTCTTCCTTATAACGTTCGAGAATGGGATTTCAGTTTTCGATTCATGGGGGCTATAGTTTAATATTCTTAAATTTTACAGATTATTTATACGGAATCCTGAAGGCTGAATGCTGGTTGTGTGAAATTTCTGCACATACTAGTAGGATCTGTGCAAAGGAATGTGTAATGGGATGGAGATAAATTTGCACTTCCCAGAAAAGTAGCCAAACCAAAACGTAAGTCTCCTTAGAAATGCACACATCACAGTTGTCCAAGTGAGTAACATGTACAAAAAATCATATATTAGGGAGGGAAATTCCATAAAAATGCACAGTTAAAATTACATCAATTCTTCATGTTAGAGGAAATGGCTTGCAGATATGTGTCTGTTAGGTAAAGGTAAAGGTAAAGTACATTTTCTCAAGCAAGAAAATCTAACCACATGTGCCAATTGCAACCCCAGCCTCCAAATGTTACTTATTTTATTTTGGAGCATTATCGTTTCTCTGTAAAATGCCCTGGGCATAATAGGGGGGTGAGTCCCTACCACAAGAAGCTTTCAATTTATAAATTGACCCAATGAGTAAAAGTAAAGGACCCCTGGATGGTTAAGTCCAGTCAAAGGCGACTATGGGGTTGCGGCGCTCATCTCACCGAGGGAGCTGGCGTTTGTCCACAGACAGGTTCCGGGTCATGTGGCCAGCATAACTAAGCCGATTCTGGCGAACCAGAGCAGCGCATGGAAACACCGTTTACCTTCCCGCCGGAGTGGTACCTATTTATCTACTTGCACTTGATGTGTTTTTGAACTGCCAGGTGGGCAGGAGCAGAGACCAAACAACAGGAGCTCACCCCATTGTGGGGATTAGAACTGCCGACCTTTGATCAGCAAGCCCTAGGCTCTGTGGTTTAGACCACAGCACCACCCGCGTCCCTGTTAGGTAAGGTTGCCCAATTTCAGAAGTGCACTGAAACACTTGCGAATTTTCATGAGGATTTAGAAAGAATCACTAAGTGGTACAGAACTGTAGTGTAAAAGGTAAAGGTAAAGGTACCCCTGCCCGTACGGGCCAGTCTTGACAGACTCTGGGGTTGTGCGCCCATCTCACTTAAGAGGCCAGGGGCCAGCGCTGTCCGGAGACACTTCCGGGTCACGTGGCCAGCGTGACATCGCTGCTCTGGCCAGAGCCAGAGCCAGAGCCAGAGCCGCACACGGAAACGCCGTTTACCTTCCCGCTGGTAAGCGGTCCCTATTTATCTACTTGCACCGGAGGTGCTTTCGAACTGCTAGGTTGGCAGGCGCTGGGACCGAGCAGCGGGAGCGCACCCTGCCGCAGGGATTCGAACCGCCGACCTTTCGATCGGCAAGCCCTAGGCGCTGAGGCTTTAACCCACAGTTGTATTTAAAACTGGAAAACAGAGAAAATAAACCGAAATGGACAGATTCCTCCATCACAGTTTGAGCGGGAAGGGTTAACCGTCCAACTCTCCATGTACTTCAGCCTGCCTCCTCCACCAATAAAGGTCCTCACATGAGAATTAGTATTTAAAACAGTCTTCACTTAGTGCCATTGGAAGCCTAGCCATGGAGTGAGGTGGTCTGCAGGGATTTATAATTGTGTTAATTAGAATATGAGTAGAGATTAATTATGTTCTTAAATGCCCTGAGATCTGTGGGTATAGGGTGGCATACAAATTTTAACAAAAACAACAGAAACAACAACAGTTGTTGTTGTTGTTATACAAATAATAGAACCTTCTGTGCAACCGAAGACCCTGATAATGCAGACTCTCTGATCACAAAGATTTTGCTGCACATAAGTATGGGCACGGATGTACCAGTCTTTGCAGTTCCTTCAACAAATCAATAAATCAGCTACGTATGCTGAAATGTTGGTTAAGAGCAGTGTTTCTCAAACTTGGGTACCCGACTGCTGTTGGACTACAACTCCCATCATCCCTGACCACTGGCCCTGCTAGTTAGGGATGATGGGAGCTGTAGTCCAACAACAGTTAGGGACCCAAGCTTGAGAAACACTGGTTAAGAGGCATGAATCAACTAAGAGACTCGTGAGGAATCAGTAGAAATAAACATAAAAAAAACCTTTAATGAAAATACTGTGGAACCTCAGTTTTCAAACATAATCCATTCCGGAACACCGTTCAAGTTCTGAAACGTTTGAAAACCGAAAACTCAATACAGAAGCCGCAAAACAGAAAAATTACTATGAAAATCTCAGTTCGGAAGCTGCCTCAGAAGTTCGACTTCCGAGGTGCATTTGAAAAAGGAAAGAGTTACTTCTGGGTTTTCGGCGTTCGAGTTCCAAATCGTTTGTCAACAGAGACGTTAGAAAACCGAGGTTCCACTGTAACCATATTCACACATTTTTTTGGGTGGGGGTGGAATGTTTTATTAATTTTGTAGCAAAACAACATTGATCCAGTCCAACTCTAGAGCAGCGGTTCTCAATTAGCTAATTACTGAGGACCCCTTATTTTTCAAAAGCTAAGCCATGGACCCCCTACTTTTGAAAATTTTGATAACTCTCTGCTAGTTACCTCTGCAAAGCAATTTTTTGAACAAAATGTGGAGTAGCCCCTAATAAGCAAAGGATTTTAGGTATACAGTGGTATCACGGGTTAAGTACTTAATTCGTTCCGGAGGTCCGTTCTTAACCTGAAGCACCACTTTAGCTAATGGGGCCTCCTGCTGCCGTCACACCGCCGGAACATGATTTCTGTTCTCATCCTGAAGCAAAGTTCTTAGGCTGAGGTACTATTTCTGGGTTAGCAGAGTCTGTAACCTGAAGCGTATGTAACCTGAAACGTATGTAACCCGAGGTACCACTGTACTAAAAAACAGACCAGGGCTGAGCAAAGTACGCATTTCAACACTGTGATATATCAGCAGCAGCAGCTAAACACTGCTCTGCCTCAGTGCTGGGGGAAGTTAGTGCTATGGTTGCCTTGAAGTGAGGGCAATCAGCTGCCCTGATCTCCATCAGTGTGAGGGAAGGCAGCTTAGATCAGCAGCGTTATCGGGCTGAGATCATCATGCGATATTGACGGTGCCTTGCAATCAGCTGCCCTGCCCTCCCTTGCGCGAGGAGCGATATATTCCTGCATATTGCTGGGTCAAAATCATTATTGTGGTGTGATTTCAAAAACCCATTTTTGGCCAATATATTGAAAAACCACACAGCGCTAAAACAGACCATAACATTTGTGATACAGTGGTGCCCCGCAAGACGAACGCCTCGCAAGACGGAAAACCCGCTAGACGAAAGGGTTTTCCGTTTTGGAGGCGCTTCGCAAAACGAATTTCCCTATGGGCTTGCTTCGCAAGACGAAATGTCTTGCGAGTTTCTCCGACTCCCCCCCCCCTTTCCCCCCTTTTTCTAAGCTGCTAAGCCGCTTATCAGCTGATCCGCTAAGCTGATAAGCCGCTAAAAGCCGCTAAACCGCTAATAGCGCTAATCCACTAAGCCGTCAATGGGCTTGCTTCGCAAGACGAAAAAACCGCTAGACGAAGAGAATCGCGGAATGGATTCTTTTCGTCTTGCGAGGCACCACTGTATTACCATGCAAAAACGACATAAATTTAGTTGGGGTTAAAAGGCAAGGGATGGGGCTGCAGACCCCCTGGGTGCATTCTGTGGACCTTCAGGGTCCCCGGACCCCTAATTGGGAACCACGGCTCTAGAGTGTCCTGGACTGGCTAGATGCAGAGGAATGGCAACAGCTGGGGAACCCCCTAGGGAAAATGGCTCAGAGCCAGGGGATTAGTAGTGGGACAACAATGAATGGTCAGAGTGAGAAGCCTGGGAGGAGGAGATGTCAGAAGCTGAAGAGGCAACAGGGCTGAGTGAGCAGGAAGAGGCTGTGGCAGAGAGCAGCCCAGAATCAGAGGCAGAAGCGGAGGCTGAAAAGGAGGCAGGGTCCAAGAGGCAGAGATGAGTCCGGCTGATGAAGGATCCAAGGGGCTCCACCTCCTACGGCAACCAGCTCCCCTGCCCGCTGGTCTCCCAAAACCAGAAGAGGTATGAAGAGGGAGGAGCAAAGACAGGCATGGCAATGGAGCCTCAGATTGCTTGGGAAGGACACAGGGGAGGAGGATAATTTTTTATTAGTTTTTTAACATATCATTTTCAACAGTAATTAAACATACTTTTACATCTTATTCAATCCTGTCTGAAAATTTTCTGATCTAATCTCTTAGTATGCATTTCTTATTTTCCCTATGACATTTCAAACTCATAACCAATATCTCTATCTTTTTCTACTTTGTAACACTTCGTATATTTCTCCTTACAAAACTTCTTGTAGTCCTACTAGTGTAATTTGTTGATTACAGTTGCTCTCCAAATAATTCATATACTTCTTCCAATCTTTTGTAAATCTCTGGTCCCGCAGGATTCAAATCCTTCCTGTCATTTTGTCCAATTCTGCATAGTCCATTAATTTCGTCTGCCATTCTTCTTTCGTCGGAATTTCTTCTTCATTCTTTAAGCTGTATATTATATCCAAAATCTTTTGTCCAGTGTATCATTACCGATTTCACTTCCTCATCTTTCAAATGCCATTCCAACAGTATTTTATACATTTTTGACATTATTTTACATTCATTGTTTAATATTTCTATTTCAAATTTTGATTTTTTTTTAATCATCAAATCCTTTTCCCTTTAAATCCTCTTTATACAGGAGGAGGAGGAAACTTAGATAAGTGTGGGAAGGCAGGGACCTTCAGTCCCAACTACTACCTCACAGGAGCAACAACTACCATAATGAGTTGCTATGCTCAGTAGGCCTGGCCTCCTGTGCCGATCTCGTTTCCTTGAAAGAGTTAACTGCACTGACACCGTGTGATTTATTGCTATCCATTTTTACTTGCTTATGTCAATCACATATGAAAAGAAAAGCTGAAATCAAATAAATAAGGAATATTGGGTGTTATGTTGGAGGGGATGCCAGGAAATAGGGAATTATGTTCACATGTGGTGGGGGTGTAAATATGTACAATTTGGGGGGGCAAAGGGCGTTTAAGGAGATAACAGAAATCACTAGGTTAAAGCTGACCGAAAGTCTAGAAGTAACATTACTATCAATTTACAAGGAGGTGGAAGGTTCACAGGCTATGACGGACTTGCTCACAATTTTTTGGACAGCTGCACAAATTATTATAGCCAGGAAGTGAAAGGGGCAAGCAGAATATGAAAGGGAAGAATGGTATAAAGAGGTGTGGGATATTGCTACTAACGATAAATTAACATGTGCCATTAAGGTAAGGCGGGGAATACGTAGGAGAAATAATTTTGAGGCGATATGGAAGGTGTTTGTAGAATTTGTACTGTTAAAATGGTAAGGGGACAAACCATCGCAAGAGGTGTTGAAATTTTGGGAGGTTGGATAGTTACAATAGAATGGTCTCGGTGGCGGGGTGTACATGTTTATTCTTATTTTTTATGATTATTACTTGGTGAGAATAAAATAAATAAATACAATTATTTTTTAAAAAAGAAGAAGAGAAAAGCTTGGGAAGGGACACTGTCAAATATCAGAAGAAGAAGAAGAAGAAGAAGAAGAAGAAGAAGAAGAAGAAGAAGAAGAAGAAGAAGAGAGAAGAGTTTGGATTTGATATCCCGCTTTATCACTACCCGAAGGAGTCTCAAAGCGGCTAACATTCTCCTTTCCCTTCCTCCCCCACAACAAACACTCTGTGAGGTGAGTGGGGCTGAGAGACTTCAAAGAAGTGTGACTAGCCCAAGGTCACCCAGCAGCTGCATGTGGAAGAGCAGGGAATCGAACCCGGTTCACCAGATTACGAGTCTACTGCTCTTAACCACTACACCACACTGGCTTGAATACGCCATCAAGGGTAGAATCACACCTGATTCCACCATCCAATGCCTGTCTGGTGCCCTTTTCCGAGAATGGGATATGGGAGGAGAATAGTCCCAAATCTCGTTTTGCAGTTCTTCTAGCCATTTATGCATCTGTCAGCTGGAGACCATCCAGAGGACTATTGCTGCAGGTGCCTCTGCTGTGAGATTGCCTGCCCTAGACTAAGAACGGAGTATTTTAGCACTGGCTCTCATATTAAGGAATTACAAGCGAGGGAGATTTGTAAGACTCAAACTGTTATTGGTAGTTAATTAAAATTCCACCAACCGTTTGATGATCTTTGAACCTTTCCTTATTGTTTGGCTTCTTGCCTTTTGCCCCGGTGTTGCTTTCAAAAGTTGTCGTTTTGTGTTTGACTGATTTTATTGCCATTACAACAACGGGATTAATTGCCGTACTGTTTCCTGTTGGGTTTTCTTTTATTGCTGTTATTGTAAGCTGCCCCAAAAAAAAGGCTGCTTCCTGAGGAAAGGTGGCAATGTGATCATATATGGAAAGCAAGAGAAAGATGGATTTGGGTTTGAACGCGGGGAAAACCTGAAAAAGCAATTACTGTATGTGTGAAATACACACACACACAGCTTAATCGAGGAGATGTTTCTGCTACTTGCCCATTTAGACCAATGGGATTGTGCTAATTGGGGGGGAAATTTCATGTTCTCTAATCTTAGGGCTATAAAAATTGTTCATCTGTTCAGTCGCAGGCCATTTAATTTTGGATGCATCATTGCCAGTTGGTAACAGTAATTAGCATTCCCTGTACTGTGGCAGCTTCCCTGAAGCGATGCTAAATAGGGTTGCCCTTTTGTGTGGAAACATAAGCAGGGTTGTGCAAATGAGCCTGGCCACCCATCTTAGAGACAGACGCTCCAGCTTCTGCTTCTTGGCTCAGGACCGGGTGCCTTCAATGCCCACCTGCAGATCTTATTTACTGATTATTAATGACACGAACTGTCGGCAACTTTGAAAGGCACAGCATGGCAACATGATGCTTCAGCCCCAAACTGTCCTCAACAGAGTGGTAATTTCCTTGAATGACATCTGATTCTACTTTCATCTCTCTCTCCTACTAATCAATGTTTTCAGAAGAGGACTCTGAAAACTGAAAGGCGTAGGAACACACACCTTGGTTTGAAGTTAGTGCTGCAATGAAATTTTGCGGTGCGGCTAGCTTGGGGTCTCAACAGAGGTCCAATATACTGTAAAACGGAATGGGATTTGCTGCAGACTGAACAAAACATCCTTGCCTATGATATCCTTTCCAAGAACACTACTATATTGATTTTATTTATTTTTTTGGTTCATGGGTGATGCCATTCGAACTATATTTTATTTACTGTTATGTACTGAAGTTCTCACCCTGGGCCAGCAGGGGGATACTGTAGATAGTTAGGCAAATAAGGGTTCGAAAGTGACATTCAGTGATTGGATAGTTTTAGAAAGTTGTTACAGTAACGTTGTACTGGAGCTCTATATAAGCAGGTTGACTGAACCCTTCAGTTCAGTTCTGTCCTGGCCTGTGAATAAACAAGAGCTGTTTGAAGAATTGCTGTGTCGTCTGATATGTTCACCCACAACTTAACATTTACAGTGGTACCTTGGGTTACATACGCTTCAGGTTACATATGCTTCAGGTTACAGACTCCGCTAACCCAGAAATATTACCTCAGGTTAAGAACTTTGCTTCAGGATGAGCACAGAAATCGTGCTCTGGCGGCGCGGCGGCAGCAGGAGGCCCCATTAGCTAAAGTGGTGCTTCAGGTTAAGAACAGTTTCAGGTTAAGTACGGACCTCCAGAACGAATTAAGTACTTAACCCGAGGTACCACTGTACTTATTTAGCAAAACGCATGTACCATTTGGCAGTGCCAAAGAATGCTTCAACTACCACACATTTGCACTCATTTCACACGCTAGCAAGGTTATGCTTAAAATTCTACAAGGCAGGCTTAAGCAGTATGTGGACCGAGAACTCCCAGAAGTGCAAGCTGGATTTTGAAAAGGCAGAGGAACCAGAGACCAAATTGCAAACATGCACTGTATTATGGAGAAAGCTAGAGAGTTCCAGAAAGACATCTACTTCTGCTTCATTCATCTCACTTCTGCTTCATTGACTATGTCGACCACAGCAAACTATGGCAAGTTCTTAAAGAAATGGGAGTGCCTGATCACCTCATCTGTCTCCTGAGAAATCTCTATGTGGGACAAGAAGCTACAGTTAGAACTGGATATGGAACAACTGATTGGTTCAAAATTTTGAAAGGAGTACGGCAAGGCTGTATATTGTCTCCCTGCTTATTTAACTTATACGCAGAATTCATCATGTGAAAGGCTGGACTGGATGAATCCCAAGCCGGAATTAAGATCGCCGGAAGAAATACACTGGTGCCTCGCAAGACGAAAAGAATCCGTTCCGCGAGTCTCTTCGTCTAGCGGTTTTTTTGTCTTGCGAAGCAAGCCCATTGACGGCTTAGCGGATTAGCGCTATTAGCGGTTTAGCGGCTTTTAGCGGCTTTTAGCGGCTTAGCGGCTTAGCGGATAAGCGGCTTAGCGGCTTAGAAAAAGGGGGGGGGAGGAAAAAAAACCCGCAGGAACTCGCAAGACATTTTCGTCTTGCAAAGCAAGCCCATAGGAAATTCATTTTGCGAAGCATCTCCAAAACGGAAAACTCTTTCGTCTAGCGAGTTTTCCGTCTTGCAAGGCATTCGTCTTGCGGGGCACCACTGTATCAACAACCTCAGATATGCAGATGACACAACCTTGATGGCAGAAAGTGATGAGGAATTAAAGAACCTTTTAATGACGGTGAAAGAGGAGAGTGCAAAATATGGTCTGAAGCTCAACATCAATAAAACAAAGATCATGGCCACTGGTCCCATCACCTACTGGCAAATAGAAGGGGAAGAAATGGAGGCGGTGAGAGATTTTACTTTTTTGGGCTCCATGATCACTGCAGATGGTGACAGCAGTCACGAAATTAAAAGACGCCTGCTCCTTGGGAGAAAGGCGATGGCAAACCTAGACAGCATCTTAAAAAGCAGAGACATCACCTTGCCAACAAAGGCCCATATAGTTAAAGCCATGGTTTTCCCAGTAGTGATGTATGGAAGTGAGAGCTGGACCATTTATTATTTTCTTAGATTCTATAACCTGTGGAACCCAAGGCGGCATAGATGTGATTCCTGGGAGGTTTCCCATCCAGGCAGTGACCAGGCCCAGACCTGCTTAGCTTCAGCAAAGTATTGACCCCTGGTGTCTTCAGGCCATAGCTTGGAGACAAATTATATCAAGGAGGTTTCATCAAGCCCCTGACAAACCTGCCCATGCTTTGCAAGGCTCTCCATTCTGCACTGCACATCTCCCCAGATCACCATTTCTCCCTCACAGCTAATGCCTCTATACTGTATGAAATTGTTAGCGGTCTTGCATTTAATCAATTCACATTATTACCTATTAACAGATTAGATGGATCAGTAACTAATATTTAATAAAATAAAATGTACCTATGCATAGTTAATCATTCAATTAATCAGAGGGAAGCACATCCCCATGTAAGATCCATGTAATGCTAATGAAAATAGAAGAACTAATCTTACTACCACTAGCATAATAGTCCACTGGGACTAAGGATGATTCAGATGAGAAGGATGAGGTTCCATAGCCTGTATTTCAAATTTCTGATATAATTGAGACATTTTGTTCCCATTAACACTAATATCCCAGACCATGCATAACTTTAAGTATGTATAGCCTATTGAAATCCTTCCCTTTATGCACCAATATATCTTATCACGGGAAATACCACAGGAAGTTTCAGCTGTGTGGTAGATCCTTTAGAGTTAAGTTAAGATCAAAGTTGTATAGTAATAAAGGTAAAGGGACCCCTGACCATTAGGTCCAGTCATGACTGACTCTGGGGTTGCAGAGCTCATCTCGCTTTATTGGCCGAGGGAGCCGGCATACACAGGTCATGTGGCCAGCATGACTAAGCCGCTTCTGGCAAACCAGAGCAGCGCACGGAAACGCCGTTTACCTTCCCGCTGGAGCGGTACCTATTTATCTACTTGCACTTTGACGTGCTTTCAAACTGCTAGGTTGGCAGGAGCAGGGACTGAGCAACGGGAGCTCACCCCATCGCGGGGATTCGAACTGCTGACCTTCTGATCAGCAAATCCTAGGCTCTGTGGTTTAACCCACAGTGCCACCTGCGTCCCTTCTGTATAGTGATACCTGTATGTATTTACATACATCAGGGATGGGGAACTTGTGGTCCTCCAGATGCGTTTGGACTGCAACTCCCATCAATCCCAGCCATCGTGGCCAGTGGTCAGAGATAATGGGACCAGGCCTGCTGACCGGTGTGACAGTTCAAAATATTTTTGAACAATTGAAAAACACTTCTAAGAAGCTTGAAAATTTTAAATTACAAGTTTCAATGTACTTCCACTTCTCCCGTCTTAACAATACCTAGGGAGAAGCAGAGTGAACCCAAACACATGCCTACAAACAACCTGTCAAAAATTAAAGAAATGGAAAGGCCTCCTCATTCAACTAACCTGGTACCGAGACCGTGTGAGGTTGTTCTACAGATATTTCCATATGAGGGACCCTTGCCTTACTGGAAGTCAGCTAATAATAATAATAATAATAATAAATTATTATTTATGCCACATCCATCTGGCTAGGTTTCCCCAGCCACTCTGGGTGGCTCCTAACAGAATATTAAAAACATGATAAGACATCAATGGTTAAGTCCACCAAACATTAAAAACTTCCCATAACATGGCTGCCTTCAGATGTCTTCTAAAAGTCAGATAGTTGTTTATTTCCTTGACATCTGATGGGAGGGCGGTCCACAGGACGGGCGCCACTACCAAGAAGTCCCTCTTCCTGCTTCCCTGTAACCTCACTTCTCACAGTGAGGGAACTGCCAGAAGGCCCTCAGTGCTGGACCCCAGTGTCCGGGCTGAACAATGGGGGTGGAGACACTTCTTCATGTATACTGGGCCCAGGGCTGTCTTAACCATATGCAGCACCGCGGTGCAGAGATCTGCCCAGCACCCACCCCCCAGGTTGCCCAGTCCCAGGCGCACAGGAGGCTGGAGCCGGCCAGCTGCCTCAGTGTCTCGCTGGCTCAGTCGCCCCCAAACTCGCGGCACAGAGCTGCCCACAGCAGAAGAGCCCACCACAGTGCTCCGACCGACAGACGGGCTCTTCCCTGGACTCCACTCTTGGGCCCCGGACTCTTGGCCTGGCGCCCCTGAGAGCCTGGCACCCGGGTGCCCCGCACCCCTAGGGCCTATGGGTAAGACGGCCCTGACTGGGCCGAAGCCTACTGGGCTAAACAACATTTGGACTTACCCCCTGCTAGAACCTCCAAACAAGCTAGATTAAATATATTGCCTTCAGCTGTAACTTGAGGGTCGATTTCAAAAAAATTTCACTGGAAAATCGCTTATGCCCATGTGGAGATGGCAGTATTGAATCAGTAGCTCAAGTGCTTCCAGCTTACACTCTTTATAAAGATTTGAGGAGTGAGGTTATTACCCCTCTATTGCTATCCATACCAGGTCACTCAACGATTGCTACTGTGTCCTTTCTTCTAGCACATCAAGATGATCAGGTGACAACAAAAACTGCAAATCTTTTTAGCAGGGGCAATGAGAATAAGCTCTGTTATTTGATTATTGATGCAAACCTCCAGAATGTATTTTGTATAGTTAACTTGTTACCTCTATCTTCAGTACATTTTATTTTATTTTATTGCTATAGCTAGTGGCAGATGCCTCTACAGTAGAGACATCACCTTGCCAACAAAGGTCCGTATAGTAAAAGCTATGGTTTTTCCAGTAGTGATGTATGGAAGTGAGAGCTGGACCATAAAGAAGGCTGATCGCCAATGAATTGATGCTTTTGAATTATGGTGCTGGAGAAGACTCTTGAGACTCCCATGGACTGCAAGAAGATCAAACCTATCGATTCTTAAGGAAATCAGCCCTGAGTGCTCCCTGGAAGGACAGATTGTGAAGCTGAGGCTCCAATACTTTGGCCACCTCATGAGAAGAGAAGACTCCTTGGAAAAGACCCTGATGTTGGCAAAGAGGGAGGGCACAAGGAGAAGGGGACGACAGAGGACAAGATGGTTGGATAGTGTTCTCGAAGCTACCAGCATGAGTTTGACCAAACTGCGGGAGGCAGCGGAAGACAGAAGTGCCTGGCGTGCTCTGGTCCATGGGGTCACGAAGAGTCGGACACGACTAAATGACTAAACAACAAAGTGGCAGATGCAAATAAATATTCTTCTGGAGGGTGCAGCTTCACAAGTGCCCTCCTTTGTATGCAGGTGAGAACATTTCATGTGGGTGGCCACTGGAAGAAGACAACTGAGGGGTTCTCATTTCCTTTTGCTTATATGGCATGTCTGAGGTTCCTCTCTAATAACCATACATTATGATAGTTGTCTTCAAATATCTCAAGGGCTGTCACATGGAAGAGGGAACAAGCCTGTTTTCTCCTGCTCTGGAGGGTAGGAGTCAAACCAATGGCTTCAAGTTATGAGAAAGGAGAGTCCGACTAAATGACTATAAGAGCTGTTTGACAGTGGAAATGACTCCCTTGGGGCTCTCCTTCCTTTGGAGGTTTTCAGCAGAGGCCATCTGTCGTGGATGTTTTAGCTGAGTTTCCTGCATTGCAGGGGTTTGGACTAGATGGCCCTTGGGGCCCTTCCTACTCTACGTTTCTACTTCCTGCACACGTAAGATCAGACCTGCTGGATCAGACCTGCTTCTGGCGCAACGGGACACTGTGACGAAAGTCAGAGTGCATGGAAACTCTGTTTACCTTCCCACCGCAGTGGTACCTATTTACTTACTTGCACTGGCATGCTTTCGAACTGCTGGGTTGGAAGGAGCTGGGACAGAGCAACAAGAGCTCACTCCGTCGTGGGGATTCGAACCACCAATCTTCTGATCAGCAAGACCAAGAGGCTCAGTGGTTTAGACCACAGCTCCACCCGCGTCCCTAGATGACAGATGGATGCCAACAACATCAGGAGGGCCACAGTTTTCCCATCCCTGTTCTAAGAGTTAAATACAGGCGAAAAGGGGCACCTTAGCTTGTTTATTTCTGATAGATCTGTGGAACTAAAATATCACACTATGAAGAAACAGAAGCTGCTGGCAGTGAAGGAATGCCATCTGGGGTGACACAGATTTCCATGTCTGCCTGCAGGTGGTTGCCGTCAGCCATTACTAGAGTGATAATAATATAGACAAGCCACCTTGTAGAGATATGTGCTCAAATGGAGATCGCTTTAGTCCTTAAAGCTGACAAAGCCTAAATGGAAAAAAAACAGCAGCTTTGTTTTTGAAGGGGTCTTGGTTTCTTTTTGAGGAGGTGTTGGGGAACAAATCAACATGCTACCAGTAGGATATTTGCATGTCTTAACTGGAACACATTGGCATATTACAATCAGAGCTAACTCATAGATTACAAACAGGTCACCAGGGCTGGATTGTTGTAAACAATGGGTTAAATTACACAGTGCTTGGTCTCATGCCATGAGTAGCACACTTCTGATATTTTGAGAGAAGGATGCCAGGAGCACTGGGTTACCATAGCAAGGTTGAGAGTATGATTTGCTGAGCCATTCACCCTCCCATTGGTTCAGGAAATATGCCCATGGGGATAATAGTCTCTAGGTCAGGCATAGGCAAACACGGCCCTCCAGATGTTTTGAGGCTACAAGTCCCATCATCCCTGACTACTGGTCCTGTTAGCTAGGGGTGATGGGAGTTGTAGTCCCCAAACATCTGGAGGGCCGAGTTTGCCTATGCCTGCTCTAGGTCATTGCTTTCATTATATGTTGTCCTGTCCTGTCCTGTTTGCTGTCAAGGTCTGAGTCTGGATCTGTGAGAATCAGGGGAGGAGCAGGGTCAGCAAGCATGGTGATAATGTTGGTGGATCTCCATACATATGTATCTTTACCTCAAAGACCAGAAGAACTGTATATCATAGATAGCAGTGTTTAGCTTTGCCTGGAGACAATAAACCTTTTGTTACATTGAACTGTGTGGGAGAGGATTTTTCCACTTAAGCAGGGACTCTGGAGGAAGCAAAACCAACAATCTTTTAATGAGACAAAATGAAAGTGACAACGTTAAAAGCAGCTCCCTGACCAGAGGACCAGTCAGGTGAAAATAAAAAGGGTTATTGTTCCTTTTGCCTACCTGCGGAAGTCTTTCAACAAAGTGGCTAGATGAACCTACCCCGGTAGGAACCTGCAAATCTTGGAGTAGTCACTGAAAAGGCCCCATCAAACATATAAGATGTTGGTGGCTATGGAGCAGAGAGAAGATCCTTTCTGGAGGATCTCAACACCACCGCCTTGGCTGGGTCCCAAGATGATTATGGCCTCCCAGGCTTTTCTATCTGGCCTGCAGGACTTACCCTAGGGTGCACACCCTCTCTGGAGCCCACACCCCTCACCTGTCCTGTTCCTCACCTTCCTCAAGTACTTCTGCCTGGCTGAAATGTGCCCTTCAGCTGTGATAACTTCCTGATCAGGTTGGAGGATGGAGAGATGCAGGGTGTAGAAACCTCTGGCTTTTGCATGTCAGGAATGTAGCCGACTATACAAAGGTTAAGAGTCTAACTTCTGGCTCCACCTAAACTCAAATCCTCCCAGTTTACTATCCCTAGTACTTCAAAACTCCCAAAAAGTGCCTGGCTTAAAATCGTCTATCAAAAACTTCACTCTTGTGGCCTATCCCCACAACACCTACTCACTATGGACCCTACTAAAGCAAACAGCCTAATTGGTCAACGTCTAAAAGACATCAAGCATCAGAACAACCTGGTCACTATAAGGAAAATCTGCCCTTGGTATGTTCATTTCCCACCTCTCCATTTTGATTCTCTGGCCCCATATCCGCACAAACTTATTATCCCCAAATACAGATGTGCTTTTACACTTGCAAGACTGGATGCAAGACTGGGGGTATTTGAGGGCCGATTCCAAAAGATCCTGCCTGAGAAGCATCTTTGCCCCTGTGGAGATGGTACCATCGAAGGAGTGGCACACACCCTCCTGTCTTGCACTCTCTACAAAGACCTGAGGAACGAGATCATCACCCTACTCCTTCTAACCATTCCAGGGTGCTCAACCACTGCCACAATGTCCTTTCTTCTATCAGATCAAAATGAGCAGATAACAGCCAAGGTTGCTAGGTTCATAGCAGGGGCAATCAGAATAAGGGCCACTAACTGACTTGCTGATTCAGGATTTTAAATTGTGCTCTTATATCAAATTTCCTTTTCTGTGTATACTGTAATGTTTTACTGTTGCTATGGCCATTGGCTAATGTAAACAAAGTTTTATCAATCAAAGGTTAAGAGTCATATGCATTGCTCCATCTACTTTGGCTTCTGCCTCCACCCACAAGTGGGCCTCATAAGGTTATCCACATGTCAACGAAGACCTTGAGCTGAAAAGGTCTCCCTGTTCCTGTTCTATAGGCCAGAACCAGCTGCAAGTACATAAGCATAGGACTACAGCAGGATGAATTCTCAAGATTTTGTGTTCATTCAGATAATGAAGTGGAACAAATGTTAACAAATAGTAAATGACTCCTCCTGCCCCCCCCCCAGCTGAAAAACACAATAATAGTGCATTAGTCATGAATTCAAACTAGACTGTCCACAGATCACTCTGTTTTATTAGTTAGACCTTTATTAGACATGCACTGATTGGAAATGAAGCAATATGTCTGTTCAGATACTTCTGCAGGTGCAAGCAGTATTGAAAGCAATATTGTGTAGAGCTATCCTGATACCATCATGAGCACAAAATGATCATGAATACAAAATGAGGAGGACCTTAGGGAGTGGGCAAACATTTCCCTTGACAGACTTACAGATCCTGCAAGTGTCCCTATTTCCCAGAGACAGTCTCGGATTTACAGAAGCTGTCCTGGTTTCTGATTTGATCCCAGAATGTCATGCTTTTCCTTAAAGGTAAAGGTACCCCTGCCCGTACGGGCCAGTCTTGACAGACTCTGGGGTTGTGCGCCCATCTCACTTAAGAGGCCAGGGGCCAGCGCTGTCCGGAGACACTTCCGGGTCACGTGGCCAGCGTGACATCGCTGCTCTGGCGAGCCAGAGCCGCACACGGAAACGCCGTTTACCTTCCCGCTGGTAAGCGGTCCCTATTTATCTACTTGCACCCGGAGGTGCTTTCGAACTGCTAGGTTGGCAGGCGCTGGGACCGAGCAGCGGGAACGCACCCCGCCGCAGGGATTCGAACCGCCGACCTTTCGATCGGCAAGCCCTAGGCGCTGAGGCTTTAACCCACAGCGCCACCTGCGTCCCTTACCATGCTTTTCCTTAAGGCGTCCCAAATTTCATCGGGGAAATGTTGGAGGGTATGGAGTTATATGACCCCCGAGCCAAGGAGATAAGTAACTATACAACTTTTAGAAGTCATCTGAAGGCAGCCCTGTATAGGAAAGTTTTTAAATGTTTAATGTTTTATTATGTTTTTATATCTGTTGGGAGCTGCCCAGAGTGGCTGGGGTAACCCAGTCAGATGAGTGGGGTATAAATAATAAAATTTTCACCATCACCATCATAGAATGTTGTTGTTTAGTCGTTTAGTCCAACTCTTCGTGACCCCATGGACCAGAGCACACCAGGCATTCCTGTCTTCCACTGCCTCCCGCAGTTTGGTCAGACTCATGTTTGTAGCTTCGAGAACACTGTCCAACCATCTCATCCTCTGTTGTCCCCTTCTCCTTGTGCCCTCCATCTTTCCCAACATCAGGGTTTTTTTCCAGGGAGTCTTCTCTTCTCACGAGGTGGCCAAAGTATTGGAGCCTCAGCTTCACAATCTGTCCTTCCAGTGAGCACTCAGGGACTCTCAAGTCTCCTCCAGCACCATAATTCAAAAGCATCAATTCATTGGCAATCAGCCTTCTTTATGGTCCAGCTCTCACTTCCATACATCACTACTGGGAAAACCATAGCTTTAACTATACGGACCTTTGTTGGCAAGGTGATGTCTCTGCTTGGAGGGTATGGATTTAATTCCTGCCCCATCCCATGAAATTATTATAGTACTGATTTAAAAAAATGCTAGGACTTTTGGTGAATTATCAGAGATTTTCTGAGTCATGTTTCAGCAGCTGCATCATATAGCCTCCTGCATGTGCCCAAAGATGGTCCATAAACAATAATCTACTCTGGCTCAAAGGATGGCTAAATCAAAAGGCATTTTTTCTTTTAAAAAGCAGTGCAGAAAGAGAACCCTCTCATGGATTTATAGACAAAACTAAGCCTCCAGCCTCGAACATTTGCACTGATGTATCTGCCAGCAATTTCAATGTAATGTTCTGTTTTGCAACATTGTGGAGGCTGCCCATGCTTATTTTATTGCCATCGACAGAGAGGAAAAAAATAATGATTAAAAAGATGAATGTCAACCAATCCATGCTGTGAGAACACCTGATCCTAAACATATTTGCATCAACAACAGCACAAAGTTGCATGCGTAAACATAGTTATACTCAGGAAGAGCTATGCAAACAAGAACATCAACGGATTCTGAGCCAAGTGGAATTCTACGACGTGAATAAATTATGCATATTTGCATATATTTGTCATTCTTGTGCTGTACATCAGTGATAACTCTGTCTGCAATAAGTGCCGTTTCTGCCTCTACTATTTCATATTTACACATACTTTACTCATCCTTTACTACTTCTGTTTCGCAATATGCTGGCAGACATTACCAAGGCAAGAGATTATGCTGAAGTGGAACCCAGTAGGCTTGAAGTTTAAGATTACTTCACACGACCATCTTTTGTTACATAATTATTAACATAATATAAAATATTTCAGCACTTGAGAAGTTCTTCCAGTCTATAGTTCTGAGGTGAGACCTTACAGAGCAGCTGCACCAAAATAAATAAATAAATAAATAAATTAAAAAAATGAGCAGTGTTAGAAACAGAGATAGGAAGGTTAGGAGCTCAATGGCACCTTAAACCTAGGCCATGGGCGCAACAATGGAATGCCTAGGCACGCTTGTGGTGATCACACAGGGTCCCCCGACGTTTCACCATCTATTGATCCCTGTGCCACCACTTTATTTCTCGCTGCCACCACCCAGGCCCTACCTGGTACAATACTGAATCCAGTCAGGGTTAAATTGGAACATAAACTTCTGTTTATTTATTGCAGTTTAACAAGCGTGTGGTTTCATAAACGGTATCAGTCAATTACAAACATGGGGTGCCTATCCAGACGTATAACTTCCGCTACCTGCTCTCACTCACTAAACCACCTCCTAGATATTTCCTTGTCTTCCTAGCCCCTAACTGTTCCTGACTCAGCTTATTTTGCTACACTAACTCAACCTACCCACAGACTCTATCCCAATTCACTCCCACTCCAACCAACCACCCAACTCCTAACGAACTCCTCCTTTCGCCCCTCCCAGAGCTGGTTTTATAGTCCCTCTGACTCCACCCCCTGGGTTCTGATAGGGTAACCTGTTTAACTATTTCACCTCCAGCTCTCTCATATGTTAACGTCACAATTTTTTTTATATAACAAGAATACAAAGCTGAAAATGAATCAATTGCAGCTAAAATATTACGTTTGTGTTGCACATGGTCTAATATTCTTAAGAAGACTTCTCCAGTCTTCGGAGAGTAGCTGGAAGTGGGGAGGCAGAAAAAGGTCCCCCTTTCCTTCCACTCTGCAGTTTTAATCTGAAATCTTCGGCGCAGTACTTCGCCCAGAGCTCAGAAGCTGCTCACGCTAATGAAATTCCCTGTCGCAAAATGCGCCCAGAACAACTGGAGTTTCGAACACTGAGCATGAGATCCTTGCAAGTGGCTTCTTTCTTTGACTACAGAGCTCTTACTCCCTTTCCTCACCGTCAATGGAATATTTGCTGTGTTGCTTTGCAGGAAGAAAGGAGGTTCCACAGTCAACAAGAGAGATGGGGGTCACTATATTCTGAGACTGCTGTGCATGTTCTGAGTCCATAGCATGTCCTTCATAGCATGAGAGCCAGTGTGGTGTAGTGGTTAGGAGCGGTAGACTTGTAATCTGGTGAACTGGATTCGCGTCTCCGCTCCTCCACATGCAGCTGCTGGGTGACCTTGGGCTAGTCACGCTTCTCTGAAGTCTCTCAGCCCCACTCACCTCACAGAGTGTTTGTTGTGGGGGAGGAAGGGAAAAGGAGATTGTTAGCCACTTTGAGACTCCTTAGGGTAGTGATAAAGCGGGATATCGAATCCAAACTCCTCCTCCTCCTCCTCCTCCTCCTCCTCCTCCTCCTCCTCCTCTTCTTCTTCAACATTTCTCCAGTGAAAATAGGGATGTCCCATTCAATAATAATAATAATAATAATAATAATAATAATAATAATAATAATTTTATTATTTATACCCCACCCATCTGACTGGGTTGCCGCAACCACTGTGGGTGGCTTCCAACATATATAAAAACTTAATAAAACTTTAAGCATTAAAAACCTCCCTATACAGGACTGCCTTCAGATGTCTTCTAAAGGTTGTATAGTTACTTATCTCCTTGGTTTGGGGTTGTATAACTCCATACCCTCCAAGTGTCCCTATTCTTCAGGGACAGTCCCAGATTTACAGACATTGTGCCGGTTTCTGATTTGATCCTAGAATGTCCAGCTTTTCCTTAGGATGTCCCTGTTTTCATCAGAGAAATATTGGAGGGTATGGTAGGTTGTCCCTACTTTCATCGGAGAAATGTTGGAGGATATGGAGTTATCCGACCCCCGAGCCATCTGAAGGCAGCCCTGTATAGGGAAGCTTTCTTAATGTTTAATGTTTTATTATGTTTTTATATATGTTGGAAGCCCTCCAGAGTAGCTGGGGCAATCCAGTCAGATGGGTGGGGTATAAATAATAATAAAAAAATATGGAATAGGACGTCCCTATTTTTGTTGGAGAAATGTTGCAGGGTATACTTCCAACATTTCTCCAATGAAAATAGGGATGTCCTAAGGAAAAGCAGGGACGCGGGTGGCGCTGTAGGGTAAACCACAGAGCCTAGAACTTGCCGATCATAGAATCATAGAATCATAGAGTTGGAAGAGACCACAAGGGCCATCAAGTCCAACCCCCTGTCAAGCAGGAAACACCATCAGAGCACTCCTGACATATGGTTGTCAAGCCTCTGCTTAAAGACCTCCAAAGAAGGAGACTCCACCACACACCTTGGCAGCAAATTCCACTGTCGAACAGCTCTTACTGTCAGGAAGTTCTTCCTAATGTTTAGGTGGAATCTTTTTTCTTGTAGTTTGGAACCATTGCTCCATGTCCGCTTCTCTGGAGCAGCAGAAAACAACCTTTCTCCCTCCTCTATGTGACATCCTTTTATATATTTGAACATGGCTATCATATCACCCCTTAACCTCCTCTTCTCCAGGCTAAACATGCCCAGCTCCCTTAGCCGTTCTTCATAAGGCATCGTTTCCAGGCCTTTGACCATTTTGGTTGCCCTCCTCTGGACACATTCCAGTTTGTCAGTGTCCTTCTTGAACTGTGGTGCCCAGAACTGGACACAGTACTCCAGGTGAGGTCTGACCAGAGCAGAATACAGTGGCACTATTACTTCCCTTGATCTAGATGCAATACTCCTATTGATGCAGCCCAGAATTGCATTGGCTTTTTTAGCTGCCGCGTCACACTGTTGGCTCATGTCAAGTTTGTGGTCAACCAAGACTCCTAGATCCTTTTCACATGTACTGCTCTCAAGCCAGGTGTCACCCATCTTGTATTTGTGCCTCTCATTTTTTTTGCCCAAGTGCAATACTTTACATTTCTCCCTATTAAAATTCATCTTGTTTGTTTTGGCCCAGTTCTCTAATCTGTCAAGGTTGTTTTGAAGTGTGATCCTGTCCTCTGGGGTGTTAGCCACCCCTCCCAGTTTGGTGTCATCTGCAAATTTGATCAGGATGCCCTTGAGTCCATCATCCAAGTCGTTGATAAAGATGTTGAATAAGACTGGGCCCAAGACAGAACCCTGTGGCACCCCACT
This sequence comes from Podarcis cretensis, assembly GCF_951804945.1. Lineage (NCBI taxonomy): Eukaryota > Metazoa > Chordata > Lepidosauria > Squamata > Lacertidae > Podarcis > Podarcis cretensis. The sequence continues at coordinate 87,154,370 of NC_137173.1, forward strand.
AGTCACTCTTCTCCAGGATGAAGAGGAACCATTGATGAGCACCCTTTGGGTTCGGTCAGTCAGCCAGTTACAAATCCACTGAGTGGTAGCATAGTCAAGACCGCATTTTACCAGCTTCTTTACAAGAATATCATGGGGCACCTTGTCAAATGCCTTGCTGAAATCAAGGTAGGCTACATCCACTGCGTTCCCTTCATCTACCAGGCTTGTAATTCTGTCAAAAAACGAGATCAGGTTAGTCTGACACGACTTATTTTTCAGAAATCCATGCTGACTATTGGTGATCACAGTATTCCTTTCTAGGTGCTCACAAACTGTTTGCTTAATGATCTGCTCCAGAATCTTCCCTGGTATTGATGTCAGACTGACTGGGCGGTAATTATTTGGGTCCTCTCTTTTCCCCTTTTTGAAAATAGGGACAACATTTGCCCTCCTCCAGTCTGCCGGGACTTCGCCTGTTCTCCAGGAATTCTCAAAGATGACTGCCAGTGGTTCTGAGATCACATCTGCCAGTTCTTTTAATACTCTTGGATGCAGTTCATCTGGCCCTGGAGACATGAATACATCTAAACTAGCCAAGTATTCTTGTACTATCTCCTTAGTTATTCTGGGCTGTGTTTCCTCTGCTGAATCATTTGCTCCAAATTCTTCAGCTCGGGCATTGTTTTCTTTATCGGAGAAGACTGAGGCAAAGAAGGCATTGAGGAGTTCAGCCCTTTCTGTGTCCCCTGTTTGCATTTCACCATCTTCTCCTCTGAGTGACCCCACTGTTTCTTTGTTCTTCAGAAGGTCGGCAGTTTGAATCCCCACAACGGGGTGAGCTCCCATTGCTCGGTCCCTGCTCCTGGCAACCTAGCAGTTCGAAAGCACCTCAAAGTGCAAGGAGATAAATAGGTACCGCTTCGGCGGAAAGGTAAATGGCGTTTCTGTGTGCTGCTCTGGTTCGCCAGAAGCGGCTTAGTCATGCTGGCCACATGACCCGGAAGCTGTACGCCGGCTCCCTCGGCCAATAAAGCAAGATGAGCGTCGCAACCTCAGAGTCGGTCACGACTGGACCTAGTGGTCAGGGATCCCTTTACCTTTTTAAGGAAAAGAGGGACATTCCAGGGTTAAATCAGAAACCAGGACAGCTTCTGTAAATCTGGGTGTGGAATTCCCTGGAAAATAGGGACATTTGGAGGGTCTGCCATAGCCAAAGACCGGTTTGAGGCTGCGTGAATCTCCCAATCCACAAGGACTCTCTCTTTTTTTGGTCACCTGGGCTCTGTGATGAGCAGCCTGTGAAAGAGGTGGAAGATAAAGCTGTCATACACTCGATGACACTAGCAAAAACACTAGGGCCTGTGTTTCTCTTCCTTTCTCCCGCCCCCAGTGTCTAAATTGCAGAATTAATACAATCCACCCGTGTTCCGCTTCCCCCAGCTAAATATCTACCAGCTGCATCCTTTTCTCTTTTTTAAAAAGTCTTTTCATTTTAGCAGAAGGCCTGCTTATTGCTTTGGTGGGGAGGGGAAGAGAGAGAGAGAGAGAGAGAGAGAAACAGCATCCCTGATACAGTTGACAAGATTTTTTATTTTCATGATTACTTCTCTACCTCCCCCCCTTCCTTTTTTTTTTTTTTTTTTTGCTGGAGGCAAAGGTTGGCATAGATGTCAAGAGAATGTTCTCCAGCTGGGGCCTGCAGTATAGAGAATTGTATATACCCAAGTGCTCTTGGGACCTTCAGCAGACTATTATGGTAATATTGGAGACTGCTGTCCTTTCCCTCCCACAGCTGGGCCGCCTCTCTGATTGTAAGTATTGAAGCAATATGTTTTGCAAATTATACGCTGGGAACAACAGGGACCCAGTAAAGTGAGCTGAGGAAGAGAAACATTGCAAAGCGATTTCATTTAATATTGTAGTCCCCCCCCCCCACTTCGTCAAGGAAAAAAAATATTAAAGGCTTTAATTTTTAAAAATTAAATGAAGTTCATATATTGGTGAGGAAATGTTATAACCGTTTTTTTAAAAAAAAAATAAAAATAAAACCTTAATGCTGACTTTATGGGGTCAGAGTTTTAAGGAAATACGGTTATAGGCAGATTTCATGCTATCCTGATGCTCAGATTGTACAACAGCTTCGACTTCAGATTTTCCACAATCCTTTTGAGTCCAATGAAGTGGGATTAAGCCAAAACGCAGAAAACACAACCCTACACCCAAAAAATATAATTTTAATTAGTGCTAATGGGATCTCGTCATGGTCCAGCTGTTTCATACAGGATGCAAATCTCTGCCCCTTTATTAGCAAAACAACCTTGAAAACAATGACACCTCTGATATTTCACCATTACTTAGAGATGTATACTTAAGTACGGTGGCTGAGCAATGTGATTAAGGGTAACCTGATGTTATATTCAAAGCAAAACAAAGCAACCCTCCCCAAAAGGTGATGCGCTTTTCCTTCTCAATAAATAGATTCTGAGGAAGGTAATATTGTGATAGGATTAAGGGGTAAATCAGTGCTGTTGGGATTTCTGATTCTGTGTGTACCTGGGACAATAAAGGACTCTCCTGTGGGTCTTAAATCTGGGAGAGGTCAAGCGAGGATTTTGCCAATGTACTATCACTGACATCTCTGGGCTGGGGTATGTGTGGGAAGAATTGCAGGAACACAAACCAGACTTATTGGAGACCCCTAAACACTTAATAAGGGACGTGGGTGGTGCTGTGGGTTAAACCACAGAGCCTAGGACTTGCTGATCAGAAGGTCAGCGGTTCGAATCCCCGCAATGGGGTGAGCTCCCGTTGCTTGGTCCCTGCTCCTGCCAACCCAGCAGTTCGAAAGCACGTCAAAGTGCAAGTAGATAAATAGGGACCACTCTGGTGGGAAGCTAAACGGCGTTTCCGTGTGCTGCTCTGGTTTGCCAGAAGTGGCTTAGTCATGCTGGCCACATGACCTGGAAGCTGTACGCGGGCTCCCTCGGCCAATAAAGCGAGATGAGCGCCGCAACCCCAGAGTTGTCCACGACAGGACCGAATGGTCAGGGGTCCCTTTACCTTTAAACACTTAATAGGCTAGAGCAGGTCATGGAATGAGGCTTGACTTCCACCTTCCTAACCGCTAGCCTTTCCCATAAAAACTTGTAGTAGGGTTGCCATATTTCTAGAAGTAAAATGTATAGAAGTAAAAATCAAAGTCGGTGGGTTGTGTTTGTTTGTTTATTTGTTTTTAGGAAAAACAAAGTTGTTTAACTTTTTTTTTAAGCGATCAACCTTAAAGCTCTGGACATTTTGTCAATTTTCCGACAGCATGGCTATACCATTTCACATTCCGGTTATGTCCCATGTTCGATGCGCCCCCTCCAAATAGCACACACCCCAAATTATCTGTACATTCAATAAAGCATGTCAAGGTGAAGGTTTCAGCACACCCTAGCATGTCTCCCCTGACATTCTAGTTCTGTATACATTCTAGCATATGGTGGAATATTGTTGTTGTTGTTTAGTCAAGTAGTCGTGTCCGACTCTTCGTGACCGCATGGACCAGAGCATGCCAGGCACTCCTGTCTTCCACTGCCTCCCGCAGTTTGGTCAAACTCATGCTGGTAGCTTCGAGAACACTATCCAACCATCTCGTCCTCTGTCGTCCCCTTCTCCTTGTGCCCTCCATCTTTCCCAACATCAGGGTCTTTTCCAGGGAGTCTTCTCTTCTCACGAGGTGGCCAAAGTCTTGGAGTCTCAGCTTCAGGATCTGTCCTTCCAGTGAGCACTCAGGGCTGATTTCCTTCAGAATGGATAGGTTTGATCTTCTTGCAGTCCATGGGAGTCTCAAGAGTCTCCTCCAGCACCATAATTCAAAAGCATCAATTCTTTGGCAATCAGCCTTCTTTATGGTCCAGCTCTCACTTCCATACATCACTACTGGGAAAACCATAGCTTTAATTATACGGACCTTTGTCGGCAAGGTGATGTCTCTGCTTCTTGGGAGAAAAGCAATGACAAACCTGTACAGCATCTTAAAAAATATGGTGGAATGTACACACACATATAAAGAACCATTCTGGAAATGTGTTTTTTTTGAAAAAGCGTTTTTAAAAAGGACATTGAATTTTCCATAAGGCTCACCGTCACCATCTAGTGTCCAGGCAGATTTTTTGCTAAATCGGCAAAATGTCAAGAAAATGTCAACAACTTTGAATGCTCAACAACTTTGACCAAAAAAAAAAAAAAAAGGGGGGGGGGAGCTCAATTATTGTTATGGCATAGGATGTCCCTATTTTCACTTTTGGGAATATGGCAACCCTAGAATAAGTACTTGAGCCAGAAGCCAGGGCTGTTTAATTATTTCTGTTTAATCATTATTTGCTGATGTTTCAAGAGCAAATTTTATTGTCTAATTACTGAATATTACTTTATTTGATTTAAGTTGCTCCATTTTATAGTTATCATAGAATTGTAGAGTTGGAAGGGACCCTGAGGAATATGCAGCTGTCCCATACAAGGCTCGAACCTGCAACCTTGGCGTTATCAGCGCCACGCTGTAACCAACTGAGCTATCCATACTCTATGTTTTATTATGATATTTTGTATTGGATCTGATTATTATAAGGCGTGTAGTCTTTGTTGCATCTTTTCTTGCTGTAAACCGCATTATAGAAATTAAAAGTGAAATGAAATGAAAATGGCCTGAGACTTTTTGGCACCAGAGGCAGTCCCCCAAATGGCATCCCTCTTCCCATGGGGAAGAAGGGGGGGGGGTGTCAGGGAAGATCTTCATCAGGAAGTGGTGGTGGGAGAAAGATTGACATTGGGATCTGCTGGCCTGTATTGATTATGCCGCCTGAGGCAGTCACATTAGGGTTGCCATGTGTCCTCTTTTTCCAGGACACACCCTCTTTTTCAGGGGTAACATTTCTGCCTGGGTGGATATTTAAAATCTGTCAAAATGTCTCTGGCTATACTATCAATAATCATAATAATAATTTCTTATTTATATCCTGCCCATCTGGCTGGGTTTCCCCAGCCACTCTGAGTGGCTTCCAAACAAATATTAAAAACAATACAGCATCAGACATTAAAAACTTCCCTAAACAGGGCCGCCTTCAGTTGTCTTTTAAAAGTAAAATAGTTGTTTATTGCCTTGACATCTGCTGGGAGGGTGTTCCACAGGGCAGGCACCACTTCCGAGAAGGCCCTCTGCCTGGTTCCCTGTAACCTCACTTCTCGCAGCGAGGGAACCGCCAGAAGGCCCTTGGCGCTGGACCTCAGTGTCCGGGCTGGATGATGGGGGTGGAGATGCTCCTTCAGGTATACTGGACCGAGGCCGTTTAGGGCTTTAAAGGTCAGCACCAACACTTTGAATTGTGCTCAGAAACGTACTGGGAGCCAATGATGGATGAAATATCAACAAAATTGGTGGCTGAAGACTTGCTTTCTTCTTCTCTTCTCCAGCCTCCCCCCCAGCAATATATCACAGATTCTACAGCAGGGGTCATCAACCTTTTTCAGCCGTGGGCCGGTTCACCGTCCCTCAGACCAGGTGGTGGGCTGGACTATATTTTGAGGGGGAAGAAAAGAACAAATTCCTATGTCCCACAATTAACCCAGAGATGCATTTTAAATAAAAGCACACATTCTACTCATGTTAAAATACCAGGCAGGCCCCACAAATAACCCAGAGATGCATTTTAAATGAAAGGGCACATTCTACTCATGTAAAAACACACTGATTCCTGGACCATCCACGGGCCTGATTGAGAAGGCGATTGGGCCGCATCCAGCCCCCAGGCCTTAGGTTGCCTACCCCTGTTCTGTAGCCTACATATAGTTGGTTTTCAAGCACTGGGGTGCCTTGAATGGTGGTCAGGAGTGCCGTGGGCAACACTGGCCTCTGTCCCTCTTTCCTCCCCTCCCTCCTCTGATGCCCTCTTGTGTCTCTGCCTCCCAAAAGTTTGCACAGCTGTTTGTTGCAGCAGCTCTGGCTACAAGCTTCGCAGGCGAATGGTGTCTCAGGGACTGGTCAGGGGGTGCTGAGTGCAGGAGCTGAGGTGGCCTTGCAGTAAGCAAAAGTGGGTGAGGGAGCTCAGCCAGCCTGCCCTCCAGCCCTTGGGAATGGACAAACAAGACCCAGGCCCCTGTGGGGCAGTGTGAGGAAGCACCTCTCTTTGGGGGCAGCTCAGAGATCAGGGGCAGCAGCAACGGCTGCTCAGTGGACTCCCAAGGAGAGGGCAGAAGAGGCTGAGGGAACACTCCACAAGGGAGAGTGTTCGAGAAAGGGTGAGAGGCTGCCAGCTCTGCAGGAAAGGGGTGACATAACTGGGCTCCTGAGCCCCATAGCAGTGCCACAGAAAGATAATAATAATAATAATAACAATAATAATAATAATAATAATAATAATAATAATAATAATAATAATAAATATAATAATAATTTATTTCTACCCTGCCCATCTAGCTGGGTTTCTCCAGCCACTTTGGGCAGCTTCCAACAAAAGATTTAAAATACATTAAAACATCAGTCATTAAAAACTTCCCTAAACAGGGCTGCCTTCAGATGTCTTCTAAACGTCAGTAGTTGATTAAGGGAGCCATTGATTCAAAAAGGTTGAAAACCTCTGCTACAATGCACTGTGTCATTGCACTGACTGAGCTAGGGTACAATCAAAGTGTTGGCAAATTGGAAACAACCTCTGAGCACCAGGATGCCAAATAGATACACTTCCAAGTTACCTTATGTGCCCATGAGGTCTTTGAACATGCTACTTCTTCAATGAAAAATGAGGTGCACACAGCATTAAGTTGAAAAGGTGTGCATGTGTGTTAGGTATACAAATTCACATAAATTGGTTGTCATAATCATTAAAGATAACAAGCACTTTTAAAATCCGTTGATCTTTGAGAAGAGGGGAGTTCCATTCTTCAGCTGAGCACTGAAGTTGGGATTTTGTACAATTTACTTTTTAAATAGAAAGAAATCCCAAAAGGTCATAGTAAAGTGAACTGATATGCAAAGGCATTTTCCTAACTTTATTCAAAATAAGGATCGTGTTGTGCTGAAACTGGCTGAATCTGAACAAGGGAAACACTATCTCGCATCTGCATTTCTTTGCAAATGGTCTGAGCGACATGTAGTTTATAACTATCTTAGCTACTGGTACATGGAAAACATGCAAAGGATTTAGACAATCCAAAGTATATCCAGCATGGAATAGTAGTGGCAGTGTCAGAGCTGAGTTCAAATTCCCGCTAGGAAAGAAGCTTCTTGGATAATCTTGGGTGACTCTCAGCTTAACCTAACTATAGCTTGGCAGTGAAACCCACGCTTGGTATGCGGAAGTCCTAAATTCAATTGAGAAAGGTCCCTTTCTGAAACCCTGGAGAGTGACTGCCACTCCGTGTAGACAGCACTGGGCTAGATGGACCAAAAGTATGAAAAATATAAGGCAGTTTCCTATGTTATCTTATAGTAATAGTGATCTTGAGGTCTTCTTCTGGTATTCATGAAGCTTCTGAGCCCAGCACCCCACCATGCCCCCTTTTCCAAGGATCAAAACTGGAGCATGAATGTGTAGTGCTGTGATCACTTGAAAGCGCTATACAGTGGTGCGTCTAAATAACCCCCTGCCAATAAGATTGTTAGGGAGATATCTGGTTTTCAGCATCGTGATATATCACCAGCTAAACATCGTGATATACAGATATGTCACAATGTCTGAAGTAAGGATGGAGTTATCCAGAGGCACTGGCTGACTTCACGGTTTTTCCTGCATCATGGTTTTTGCATAGCACACACTCTCACACACATCATGATTCATGAGGTATGGCTAAGTCAAAAATTATGAAACTGAAATCACGATATGGACTTCAAACCAGTTTTGGGTGATATATCGCCCAGCCCTAACACAGTGGTACCTCGGGTTACAAACACTTCAGGTTACAGACGCTTCAGGTTACAGACTCAGCTAACCCAGAAATAGTACCTCAGGTTAAGAACTTTGCTTCAGGATGAGAACAGAAATCGGGCTCCAGCAGCGTGGCGGCAGTGGGAGGCCCCATTAGCTAAAGTGGTACCTCAGGTTAAGAACAGTTTCAGGTTAAGAACGGACCTGTGGAACGAATTAAGTTTTTAACCCGAGGTCGGCGGTTCGAATCCCTGCGGCGGGGTGCGCTCCCGCTGCTCGGTCCCAGCGCCTGCCGACCTAGCAGTTCGAAAGCACCTCCGGGTGCAAGTAGATAAATAGGGACCGCTTACCAGCGGGAAGGTAAACGGCGTTTCCGTGTGCGGCTCTGGCTCTGGCTCTGGCCAGAGCAGCGATGTCACGCTGGCCACGTGACCCGGAAGTGTCTCCGGACAGCGCTGGCCCCTGGCCTCTTAAGTGAGATGGGCGCACAACCCCAGAGTCTGTCAAGACTGGCCCGTACGGGCAGGGGTACCTTTACCTTTACCTTTACCACTGTACAAATGCTTACTTACTAAATGCATACTTACTAAATGAAAGAGGATTGACTTAGAGCTGCTTAGACAAAAATTCCATATCTCACCTGTGTTGCAAATGCACAGACCTCCATTCATGGTAGCTTATAAAAAACACACACACCATAAAATAAAAATTGCAGTGCAATGGTACTATTCTTGCTATTTTTCTGAGGTCTGTTATTGGCATTGTCTGTGCGAGGCTTTCGCTGAAAGCCTGATGCTTCCCCCAACCTCTGCCTTTCCTAATTAGTCGATTCTCCCTTTGCTTTGCCCATGCCCATCCTTACAATTATTGCTATTGCATTTGTCGATTCCAAGTCTGTACGACCATTGCTCCTCTCTCTCCCCCTTGAGTACAGTGGGAGCCTATTTGTACTCGGCCGGGATTTTGGTGCGCGCTCCAAATTGTGCTTCATTTCTGATAGCTGGCAGCAAAAACTGCTACCATCATGTATATTAGCGCGGATGCTGTAAATCCTTTCTCTGTGCCAACAGGCAAATATGCCTCTGATAATTTGCCCTGAAGGACAGGCAAGAGAGAAAGAGGGGGAGAAAAAAAACATGCTTCAGGTAAGGAAATGAGAATTGAGAACTGCTGAGCCAGTAATTGGGTCTAAAGGATACAGGATATAGTGCATTATAAAATGACAGCCTGGCAAATGTTCTACTTCATTCTCTCCAACCACCTATCTGTGCCACCTTGTACCCTCTAGGCTGTGGCTGGATCTACACATGTAGCAGAATGAGGTGGAAATAATGCAGGGGAGTTTTAAGGTACTGAAATCCATGGTCTGGCTTTATTAACGCTAGTAAGTTCTAGAGTGCCCTTGGTAATTAGGTGCTGCACATAAATCAAAATACAGCCACAGGCTCTGTCCTAAGGCTTCCAAATGAATGGTGGGACCAACATTGGCCATGTTCATGCATCATGGTGGGGATGGGGCAGATCAGTTCGGTTCACACGTCAGTACAGACCTATCCAATTTGCACTTCCCAGAAAAAAACGCACAAATCAAAACACTGCTACCCTTTGAGAGTCGACTGGTGTGATGTTAACATATGAGAGAGTGCTGGAGGTGAAATAGTTAAACAGGTTACCCAATCAGGACCCGGGGGCGGAGTCAGAGGGACTATAAAACCAGCTCTGGGAGGGTTGAGGAGTTCATTGGGAGTTGGGTGGTTGGTTGGAGTGGGAGTGAGTTGGGATAGAGTCTGTAGGTAGGTTGAGTTAGTGTAGCAAAATAAGCTGAGTCAGGAATAGTTAGGAGCTAGGAAGACAAGTAAATATCTGAGAAGTGGTTTAGTGAATGAGAGCAGGTAGCGGAAGTTATAGGTCTGGATAGGCACCTCATGATTGTAATTGACTGAGACTGTTTATGAGACCACACGCTTGTTAAACTGCAATAAATAAACAGAAGTTTATGTTTCAATTTAAACCTGACTGGACTCAGTATTGTACCAGGTAGGGCCTGGGTGGTGGCAGCGAGAAATAAAGTGGTGGCACAGGGATCAACAGACGGTGAAACGTACGGGGACCCTGTGTGATCACCACACCTGGTTGAAAACCACTGCATTATGAGACTAGCTTTTAAATACAATATAATAGAGCCGGTGGGGGACGCAGGTGGCGCTGTGGGTTAAAGCCTCAGCGCCTAGGACTTGCCGATCGAAAGGTCGGCGGTTCGAATCCCTGCGGCGGGGTGCGCTCCCGCTGCTCGGTCCCAGCGCCTGCCGACCTAGCAGTTCGAAAGCACCTCCGGGTGCAAGTAGATAAATAGGGACCGCTTACCAGCGGGAAGGTAAACGGCGTTTCCGTGTGCGGCTCTGGCTCACCAGAGCAGCGATGTCACGCTGGCCACGTGACCCGGAAGTGTCTCCGGACAGCGCTGGCCCCTGGCCTCTTAAGTGAGATGGGCGCACAACCCCAGAGTCTGTCAAGACTGGCCCGTTAGGGCAGGGGTACCTTTACCTTTTTAATAGAGCCGCAGGATTGGAAGGGGCCGAAAGTTCATCTATTTCAGCCCCTGATTACAAGGCACAATAGTCTTCCTGACAGTGTCACGATGAAAAATATACATCTTGCCAAATTCCATGTGCCACACACACATAGAAGGATTTATGCAGAGCCTGTAAGAAGAACTATGTTGGATCAGACCAAAGATCTATCTAGTTTAACATCTTCTTTCCCACCGTGGACAACTAGTTGCCTCTGGGAACACTAGAAACAGAACATGAGGTCAATAGCCCCCAGCAACTAGTATATTTCAGAGGGGTGTGCCTGTGATCCTGGAGGTTACAGATAGCCATCATAATTAGTAGCCAAAGCTTTCCTCTCTATGAATGTTTCTAGTCAAAGGTGGTGGCCGTCACTCTAGCCTGTTAGAAGCAAATCCCAATAGTTTAGCTAGGCAGCGGTTCTCAAACTGTGGGTCGCTATATGTTGTTGGACTACAACTCACATCATCCCTGAGCTCTGGTCTTGCTAGCTAGGCGTGATGGGAGTTGTAGTTCAACAACATCTGGGGGCCCACAGGTTGAGAAAGGCTGAGCTAGAGGGACAGAAGAAGCCCCGTGTCAGATCAGACCAAAAGGCCCATCTAGTCTGCAGGTGGTTTGAGTAAGTGAGCCAAGCTGTGGAGTGTGAACAGCAGCATTGGCATTGCAAACTTTCCTGTGGCAAGACCATTTTATTATATAGTGTATAAAGGTAAAGGTAAAGGGACCCCTGACCGTTAAGTCCAGTCGTGGACGACGCTGGGGTTGCAGTGCTTGTCTCACTTTACTGGCCGAGGGAGCCAGCATACAGCTTCCCGGTCATGTGGCCAGCATGACTAAGCCGCTTCTGGTGAACCAGAGCAGGGCATGGAAACGCTGTTTACCTTCCCGCCAGAGTGGAACCAATATTTATCTACTTGCACTTTGATGTGCTTTCGAACTGCTAGGTTGGCAGGAGCTGGGACCGAACAACAGGAGCTCATCCCGTCGTGGCGATTTGAACTGCCGACCTTCTGATCGGCAAGCCCTAGGTTCAGTGGTTTAGACCACAGCGCCACCCGCGTGCCCTCTAATGCATGTTACTATATACTGTATACTTACTTCTTTTAGATAATCTATTTATATCCTTCTTCTCAAGCAGCCAGCTCAAAGAGAACAGTGCAGGTAGCCATTCATGTGTGAGAGTGTATGTTTAATAATCACTGATTTGGGTGGTACTTGCTCCCAAGTAAGCATGCATAGGATTCATAAAAAGTAGTTTTCCCCCCAGGCATGGCTTATTGGAGAGATATTGGTTGATCTTCCTTCCTTCCTTCTTTCCTTCCTTCCTTCCTTCCTTCCTTCCTTCCTTCCTTCCTTCCTAACTATTTTAACTATCAGTTAAAATCTGATATCATGCAAGTTGCATGGGGTTTTGCTATGGAAATGCTACTACGTGATCCTTCACGAAAGGAAAGACTATGGTTTATGAACAGAACAGTTTAAAATATTGAGTTATGCTTGATGTAGTGTTTGGCTGCTGTGACGTCAAAATTATTGATTGCCTTTGGTGTTAAAAATACTTCAGACAAATGTCACTTGCGTAGGTCACAGCGAGCTGAACGAAAATGACCATATGTATCAATTTAATATTTTATGTTGGGATAATCACCCCTTTAGCATTAGTTAAAAGAAGCTCTTGAAGCGCAGTGGAAATTTGACTGATGCTTTGTGAGCTTTGATGTGAGCAGAGTGAAATTTAAAGTTATTAATGGGAAAATGGTGAATGACACCGAGAAGCTGATTCCAAATGTTGAATATTGGTATTTTGTGAATACCTGGCGATATTTTGTGATGAAACCACAGTGCTGCAAGTCAAGTTCATCAGGAAACTATTTCAGTTAGGACAAATGAAGAGAGTGAACGTATTTGTAACAGGAGGATGAAATCCGTGCCTTTCTGACTTATCAAATTATGCCTTATGAAACTTCCACGGGAGCAAATCAAAATTGAATGTTTTGCCAATATTAATCCTTTAACGGTGGTCCTGACAAAGAGTTTTCTTGTGCAGGCAGGTCTGGTTCCTTAGGGAAGGAAATGGAGTCAACGATTTACTGATAAATTCACCCAGTGTATGGATCATCTACATCCTATGCATCAATGTCTTGGGCAACAGCTTGCTTCGCTAAGTGATTCTGTAGTGGGAGATTTGGGAACGACTTCGTATTATACACGATGCTCCCAAAACAAATGTAAATGCAGATAATTTTCAGGGAAACAATCATACCTGTCTACATAAACTTTGATTGGCAACAGGTTCAGGACATACGAAAGACGATACTTCTTTGCACTGCAAGGATGAGACAAAATCCATGGGGGAAAGGCCTCCCAATAGCTTTGATAATGAATTGGAACCTCCATGTTCAAAGAGAGTATACCTCTGAATAACAGATTCCTGGGAATAACAACTGGTTCAGGATGTCCGCTTGCGGGTCTCCTGGAAGCATTTGGCTGTCCACTGTTGGAAACAGAATGCTAGATGAGATTTGCCGGAGGTCTGATCCAGCAGAACTCTCCAGATGCAACTAGACTATAGTCACCATAATCTCTGACCATTGGCCATTCTGCTTGAGGCTGATGTGATTTGGAGTCTAGCAACACCCAGCTAACATTGCCTACACTGACCCAAAAAGGGGACATTTTTTAGTTCATCTATACCAATTCCTGGACTTTATTTCCTTTTGGGATCCTTACTTTTTGTGTAAACGTGCAGGGTGTACAACTTACATAGATTTTGCACCAGTTTATTTCGTGGTTTCACCAAAGGATACTGGGAAGTGTAACGCAGTCAGGGTGATTTCTTAGAAATCTCTTATCTCCTCGAAGTGCTACAATTCTGAGAGAGAGTGGGAACAACTGTGACATCAGTTTAATTTTGTGGTGTAGATGCCTTAGGTATATGTCATACTTCTGAACATTAAGCAGTCATATTGAGCAAGACTAGAGAACAGCTGAGCTCACGGTCCTGTCTAAAAATGTTCCCAGTCACTTTGATACTTCACTGTCTTTTTTAACTTTTCTGAGCCAAGCAGAGGAGCTGTCCAGCAGTTTCAGAAGTCAGTTTGTGAATACTTATGGACTAATTTTATTATATTTTGTATGCTATAAGATGTCTACCAGCGCCATCTGGTATGCCGGCTGGGACCCTACTTGCCTGTGCACTGTTTTGTCAGAGTGGTACATGCTCTGGTTATCTCCTGCTTGGACTACTGTAAGGCACTCTTTGAAGGTGATTCAGAAAGTACAACTAATCCAGAATGCGGCTATTAGACCGGTGACTGGGAGTAGCTGCCAGGACTATATAACACCGGTCCTAAAAGATTTACACTGGCTCCCAGTATGTTTCCGAGCACAATTCAGAGTGTTGGTGCTGACCTTTAAAGCCCTAAATGGCCTTGGCCCAGTATACCCGAAGGAGTGTCTCCACCCCCAACATTCAGACCAGTTTTGAGGGCCTTCTGGAAGAAGTGAAGTTACGTGGCAGAGGGCCTTCTCAGCAGTGGCACCCACCCTGTGGAACACCCTCCCATCAAATGTCAAGGAGATAAAGAACTACACAACTTTTAGAAGACGCCTGAAGACAGCCCTCTATGGGGCAGTTTTTATGTTTGATATTTCATTATGTTTTTATGTGTGTTGGAAGCCACCCAGAGTGGCTGGGGCAATCCAGCCAGATGGGTGGGGTGTAAATAATAAAATTAGGATTAGGATTATTACTTTATGGAAATGTGGATTATAAATATTTGAATAAACAAATAAGCTAGGGCAGTGATTCCTGCTGGAACAACAGATTTCCCCCTATGTTCTCCTCACGTGTCGTCCCCATCCCCCCGACCCAAATCTGCTTTGGAGGGTCGGGAGACATCCCCCTCTGCTGCTGAACAGTGTGTAGGGGAGCAAAGGGGAAATTGTTCCATCAGGAAAGTAGAACTGCTCATGCTGATGGAACAATTTCCTTAGCGCTATGTTGAATACAACCCAATGTTCTTAAAGCTTAAGAACATTTAATGTATCCCGACTTAGGCTTAGAGCAGACATGGTGAAGTATGACTAAGCCTGGACCCAATCCATTGTTTGCAGCCTAGTCCTGTCCCCTTTATCCATTGGCAATCCTGTGCACATTTCTTTGGGCATAAGCCCCATTGAATTCAAGGAACTTTCTTCTCCTTAAATAAGCACATAGGTTTGCGATCATTGGAAGTTATATCCAAATAGGGATCCTTAGGATTTTACAGCACTCACTGGGCTTGCCCAGGTAATATTCCATCTCCAAAATTCTACCTGGGGAGGAGTCAAGAGCAGGCTTCAGACTCACACATTTTCCCACTGTATGATTTTCCCTGTGGAAAGAAGCAAAATACCTACAAGAATTCTCCAATTTTATCTCGCCCTATGTGATAAAATCTATTGGAAAGTGAGATCAGCCTTGTCAAAAAAAATTTAGAAGCAATTAATTATATTTTAAAATTGCATGAAGGGAACAGTACATGATTAAGTCTGTATTCCTGGATATAATTCCCCTTACTTCTGAGTAGACGTACAAAGAATCGCACTGTTAGTGGTATATATTTTCTGTTGGCAAGCCAAACTTTCCATAAAATGCCTTCAGGATGACTCATTGAAAGCACAGACATTCCAGGTAGCAGCGATGTGTTAGATGCTATGTTTCAATGTATTCTTGAACTGTTTTAAAGATACAGCATTTGGGGGTTTAGAAGTCTTGTTGTGAACCATAGTCTGAGTAGCTTAGGCTGCACCTCGCTTCTGTTTTCTTAGCCAGTGGTTTTATTTTTGGTATTACTTTTTCTGTTTAAGTATCTCCTGCTTATGAATAATTTGTAGCCCCATGTCATCACGCTTTGAGGATAGGGTCCTGTGCTCAGTGACCATTATTATCCCTTTCCACATTTCGGAATTATCTATATTAATAAATACATTTCACCAATATGCACAGCATACATTTTTTTTCTCTCTCTCTTCCTGGTGCAATATTACCCAGAGCATCTCCTCTCTCCCTGTACACAGGACCAAAAGTGCAGGCACATCATTTATTGATAAGACAAAAAGAATGTAATGAAATTATCAATGTTCTTGAATTAATTATGAACATGATTAAGAAAGCTAAAATCTCAGGAGCCAGGATCTCATTACCCATTCAGTCTTAGGGATTGCTTTCATTCAGCACGGCAAAGAGGCTTTGAGCAGCCCCACCATTGCCTCTCCTCTCCCTTCTTTAAATATATATATATATTTGTGGTTAGCACTAAGGTTTATTTGTTCTCCGGCTCTGCGCTCCTTTTTTGAAATGATTCCTCTCCGTGCATCGTCCTTTGAATGCCACATTCCTTCCTTCGCTGGAGAAGGGAGGCATCAGTAGGGCCTATCTAACAAGGTCTGCGAGCCTGCACACCTCCTTTGCAGGGCATCTCAGTTCGACTTCACTGGAGCTCCTCAATATCTTTTCAAGGTAAGTCTGAGGATGTAGCCAAAAAAAAAAAAAAAAAAAAAGTTCTTCCAGATTTATGTCTGCTGCTCCGCTCCAATACTGTCTGATTCCCGTTCAGCTCGGCACTTTAATGACATCATTATTACGCTGTCTCAACTTGATTTAACTCGGAGCATGTTCCATAGCTTCTTCTACTTTGGGGAAGAACTAATTGCAAAGAACTAATCTTATTAAGTTTTTGACAAAATTAAAAGGGAGTGCTGTGTTTTTTTTTTTTTAAACTACAACAGCACTTCAGACAAACATTTCCATAAACTGGAAATTGGAAATAGCAGCAGCTGCAGGCTGGACTACATGGCTGGGATAGATTCATAACTGTGTTGCAGAAGTGCTAATTGGGTTATGAATTTTTCCCCCTTCTGTTTAACTGTATCGGTAGCATCTGCCACTGTCCCACTTTTGCTGAAAGGGCTTTAAAGCAACGTTTTAATAGAACACCTTCTTCCTCCTCGCATTTTACAAGGCCCTCATGAATTAGTTGTTGCTACAGAGTTTGGCCTGGAATGATCGTCTGATGTCATATAGCAAATAAAATGGGATAATTGCTCGGCTGAAGTGAGGTTATTCCTACTTGATTGTAATCAAGTCAGCGCAAAGGGTGGCAGTGTGAGATTTAAATGACATGGTTTGTATGTGTGTGCTGTGAATCAGACTTTTGAATCTTATATGCAGTTCTGCACTGAGCACTTTCTGGCTTGCAAAAGAGGACGGTCTGTTGACTCGTGTAATAGTCGGGACTTGATGGAGTCTGGTATTTTGGAACTTGGGTTCATTTAGCAAGTGCTTCATGGGACAAGTGAGCAGGGCTTGATTGCAATTATTTTCCATGTAGCTGTTGGACCGATTGCTTAACTACTCTGCTTTAGGAGAAAGAGTGAAAGGGAATGAGGGGGAGAGAGAAATTAGATCTCTGAGCTAATTTGCACAGATGGTACTCTCTGGAAAGAATCGTTCTTCCTTCTGACTGAAGAAACAGTGTCAATATCTCCCTAGCTAAATCACATTTGAAAACAGGAAGCTGAATAGGGAGCATAACACAAATGTTTTAATATTGTTAATTGTAATACTGCGCTGTTTTTATGAGCTTGGAAGTGGACAAAATATTGTTTCAGATCCACTCAGAAAAACTTACGCAATGGCTCATATATCAGAAGGCTCACTTCAGGGCCACAATGACTTTTCATGAATTTAGTGTTGCGTCCTTAAGGCTCTTTGAGATTTTGGTCCACAAAAGCCTTGGAAAGACCTATCGTATGTTTTCTAGGCCCAAATAATTTCCTTTGATGCTAATCATGGAAATATTAATTATTCAAACGCATCATTATAAAGTGTACTAGTTCTACTTTTGAAAAATGACCTGACATTGAAAACATGCTCTGCTTCTAGAAGTATGTTCCAGGGAAATCTAAAAGTAGAGATTATGTACATTTCAGCCTATTCTGGAAACAGATAAGCTGGAATTCTTATGCTGTTCTCCAAATATGCCTTTGAATAGTGAAAGATGGATTCGCAGCGCATTTTGTTTTAGATCAATTTGATACATCCCTCGAAGAAAAGTTTAAGTCCATTATTAACTGTGTGGTGCTGTCCTCATCAGCAATTGAACCTTTTTGTTCCGGATGGTAAAACCACGAGGAAAGCCGACATAATATTATGTTAGCAGCATCACTTGAGTAAATATTGAATTGCTCTTTGCAGGGAATCAGGCATTCTGTACAAATCTAGGAAATGAAGCATCATCAAACCTTACAATTCTGGGTGAGTCCGTCCTTTTAAGGGATGTTGCTGTTGCTGTTACTGCAGGCTTCCAATAAACCTTTTGACCTACCGGTATTTCATTTGTCTCGGGAACTTCACTTTCTTGAAGCTGTTTTGGCACTTCTCAAAAGCATGATCATGGCAGTCATGTCTGACTTTTGTGAGTCTATGGATTTGCATGTAGGCAATATTAGAACGGATGAATATCATTCATAGTTGTGGTCACTGGAAGCTACTTCAAACAATTGCAGGAATTGTGATTATTTTATAATGCTTCTAATTCAGAAAAGGTTAGGGTGCAGGGAGAGAAACAAGTTTGTGTATATGGTTAAATTTTCATTGGGAACACTTTCGGAACAGAAGTTTGCTTTCACCAGAATCGGGCACTCTATGCCTCAAATACCATCAATTCCTAATCAAATGAAAATATATGGAAATCAGGATCAGTTCCTAAGCTTGCAGTCTTATGCAAACTAATTCAGGCCCATTTTGCTCGGGAGACGGACTTTTCTGTAAACACGAAAGCTCAAGAGCAGACTTCATATATGATAGAGGAAATCGCAGAAATATGTCTGGACATGAAACGTATGCATTATTTAGAATAGTTGCAGGTAATCTTTTACATACAAAGAGTTGCTGATTCCTAATCGGGGGGGGGGGGGATCTCAGCGTAAGTCACGGAGAATAAAAAGCTTGCAGATCAGTGAAGCACAATAACCTGTTATTTTGTCCTTGCAAAGTAATTATCTCTTCTGACTTTTGTATTTGTTTATGAGAATGGCCCAAATGCGAAAGGGCCCTGGAATTGGGGTTTTTTTGGGGGTATCATTTTGGAAAATGGAATTTAAATCTTCTACCACCTATGTATTTCTAGAAGCTGTGTGCCTCTCATAACTACATTCATTACTTTTGCCCCAATCTAGTTAGGGAGATGTGTGTGCAGAAGCCATCCTACGCATGAGTCATGCTAGCTGGATATGAAGCCATGCTTGAGCTGTGAAATCTCCACCCAACTGAGTTGTACATTTAAAAGCACATCCTCATCCACATTCTAAGACAACTATTAACACACCCATGCTTCCTCCCCACCTTCTGAAGGCACGTGTGTTTTCATTTAATAAAGGCCAGCGGGGATTTAACTCTCATCTCTAGTTCTTAAGAGGCAACCTATTTTACGCTACAATCCTTTTACACACTTGCAGGAGGGAGCCTATAAGCCCCATTGAACTCAGTGGGATTTACTTCTAAGGAAACATGTATGGAATTTCATGTTCTCAAGTGAGAGAAGATTTAGCCTTTTCCCTGATGTAAATTTATATTCACGCAGCTGTATAAATATAGTATCATACAGGAATCACCACATTCTAATTGTATAGAGTCTAACAAGTTATTATTGTAGTGGGGTTCTATCCGAAGCACAATGGAATAGAAGGAACAGAGGTAACAAAATAATAATAATAATAATAATAATAATAATAATAATAATAAAAATAAATAAATAAATAAATAAATAAATAAATAGACAGCATATTGACCAAAATAGAAAAAAACAGGCATGGACTTTGTCTGTCTTTCTAAATGTATTCTTTTCTCCCTCTTGATTTCTAGATGCATTTTCTAGCTGCATCACAAAATGGGGTGGATGCTTTGTATATAGAATAATTACCAGTTTAGAAATGCAGAAGTTACAAGGCAATTAAAACTTTGATACAACATTTATATTTTATGTGATCAAAAAATAATAATTATTTGATAATGTGCTCTGCCTTATAGATGAAGTGCTTGTTTCATTAATTCAAACCCAGTCAAAATCACCCAGAGTTATACTACCTAATCTATTGACACGATACTACCTAAAATGGTGATGGATTTTTGTTTGTGTGTGTGGCTGAATTTTCCTGAGGGGGTGTAATCTTAAATGCTCTGCTGATTTACTTCAGTAAAGCAGAGCAATCAAGCAGTTTTTTTGTACAGCTATTCAGGTAGACAAATTTCATGTTTTAAAATGAAAATAATACAATCCTTATTTAACATTTTGATAACCTTTTCCCTGATGGTGTTGGAAAATAGCTATCAACAATAATAGCATCACCATTATCACCATTTATATGTTTTTATCTGCTTTTAATTTTGCACTTCTAAATTGCGGAACTCCGCCCTGGGACTTTACAGGTACGAAAATAATCATAACTGCAACAATAATCTTCTGTGCCAAATAAATCTATGGAGATACACAGTTCACACTGTATATATATATGGACTGATACCAGATTAGCACCATGCTAAACGTATACAGGGCCACTTCCTACAACCTGTTGTACCAGCACATACAGGGCAGATGAAGTGCTTTTTACAATGCAGACGTTTTAAGTGTGTTTTAAGTGCAATGTATTATGTGACACTAGATGGCGATGGTGAGCCTTATGGAAAATTCAATTAGTTTTTAAAAACGCTTTTAAAAAACCATTTCCAGAACTTTTTTATATATGTGTGTAGATCCCGCCACTTAGATGTATGGATGGATCTGAGCTGCTAGTTGCATTTTACACAGCGTGATAGATTTGGTTTCGAATTGATCTTTCTGCCATAAGGGGGGGGGGGGAATCCATCCCTTCTTAAATTTTTGGTTTCACTCAGGAGAAACATTTAACCAAGCTCTTTTTATTTCATGCATCTCATCATTTTATTCCTCCATTCAGGTACATGCACACTGACATGCAGTAACACATGTACCCAAACAAACAGATGAGAGAGTTCCCTGCCCCAAGGAGCTTACAACCTAAACTTTAACAAGAAGTAGAGGGAAGAGAAGGATATAAATGAGAAAGGCAAGGCCAGTAATTGATAAACATGAGAAAATGCAGTTGTGCATGCTTCCAGGGCAATGCTATGCACACTTACTTGGGAGTAAGGCCCATTGACTCCAGCAGGGCTTACTTATGAGTAGAGATATACACAGGGCTGCCCTGTGGAGCTTTGGGTTTATTTTCCTGGCCAAAGCCGAGAGTGTTGCCGGAAGATCAGTTCTGATCTGAACGGGTTAAAGAGAACCCTGTGCCTTAGATTGATTTAAATCAGTAATGGATCTTCTCATAAAGCTGCTGTTACTAGATATTACACTGCTATCTCAGTCCTTTGATAGCACAGATAAGAAATGCTTACCACAGAGGATGCTCCTAAAGGACAGATATTGTTTCCTGTACCTCAGGGAGCAAAAAAGCCATACTGCTGGATCAGGAACTTTTCCTAGTAGCAAGTAAATTCAGGCCTTATCAAGTTGCAGCACAAACTGCACGCTTGTTTTATTATTCTCATTAGAGATTTAAGGACTAATTCCAGTTGTTAGTGCTTAGCAGTTTAATGTTTTCCATAGATAAGAATTAAGATTCTTCTGGGGGATTTTTTCTCTCTCTCCTCCTCTTAATTTGCTCAAGCTTGCAGAATATAGTCCTGGAAATGCATTTACACACAGGAAATCCATGTACATTTCCTCAATTGTCCTTAACGTTTTTGAAAGCATGTGATATATATATATATATATATATATATATATATATATATATATATATATAAAACCAAAATCTCATAACTGCTCATCAGCATGCACCTTCAATGAACGCGATGTCTTTCATACCTAAAGCACAGAAGACTCTGGGTGTTGTTTTTCTGAAAAGCAAAAAACGATGGTTGAGCTTTCTATTTGTGTACACCAGATGACATCATTCTCTATAAATAAATTTCCCAAGGCAAATTGAGGCTGCAGGCTCTGTGGGGAAGGGATGTAGCTCAGTGGTAGAACATCAGCCCTGCTTGCAGAAGGTTGCAGGTTCAATCCTGGGCAACCCCATCTCCAGCAGGGGATGGATTCTGCCTGAAACCCAGAGCACCACTGCTAAGTCAATGTAGGCAGTACTGAGCAACATCGACCAATGGAGTGTGGAGCGAAGACCGGTCCCTGCTGCACTGAGAACCAGTGTGGTGTAGTGGTTAAGAGGGGTAGACTCGTAATCTGGTGAACCGGGTTCGCTTCCCCACTCCTCCACATGCAGCTGCTTGGTGACCTTGGGCTAGTCACACTTCTCTGAAATCTCTCAGTCCCACTCACCTCACAGAGTGTTTGTTGTGGGGGAGGAAGGGAAAGGAGATTGTTAGCTGCTTTGAGACTCCTTCGAGTAGTGATAAAGCGGGATATCAAATCCAAACTCCTCCTCCTCTTCTTTTTCTTTTTCTTCTTCTTCCACCTGGCCTAGGGGCCCACGCTTACCCTGAGCATGTTAAAAATGTTTTTAAATGTTTAAAATACTTGTCAATCTATGGTGCTTTAAATGTTTTCTTTTTGCGCTGTTGTGGGAGGGGTGGATGTTTGATGGCACTGAGGATTAGCTTAGTTTAAGAATAAATGTAATTCTTATTATTTAAATTAGTATTTATCGTCTTGTTGGTTTGCTGTAGAGCAGGCACGCCAAACTCCCAAGAGACTGTGATCTACTCACAGTATAAAAAACAGAGTTGTTGAACTTTCTTTAGGGAGACAGAGTAGTTGAGCTGCTTTTTTGTATTGTTTTTTTTGTAAGAGATCACTAAGGGTCCAAAGATTGACCAGGGTCGACCAGAAGCACTCCGTGATCGACCAATAGATCGTGTTCGACCTGTTGGACATGCCTACTGTGTAGTTTCATTTTGTTTTAAAGGGGAGACGGTATGAGTCATGGGGGTGCAGAGTGTGTGTGAACGAACTCAGTGCTTAGCTTACATTTTTAGTTGCTATTTAGTTCATTTTTAAAAATATCATTTTATAGATTCTAAATGCCGCCTTGATTGTTAATCATATGTCTTGCCATAATTGTGAGGTTTAGTTTATTCTTTAGTTGATGTTTTTTATTATTATTATTGCAACTGTTTTATTGATAATTTGTTAATTATTTCATATGATGTGTGCTGTATTCACAATGTGCTATTATGTTTTATTATTTATTGGTTGTAAGCCGCTTTGAGATTCATTTGAATGAAAAGCGTATATAAATAAAAGCAATCAATCAATCAATCAATCAGTGGTCTAACTCAGTGCAAGACAGTTTCCTGTGTTCAGCCAGTGCTTTTCCCCTGAAAAACAAGGTGGGGGTAACTCATCACGAACTTTGTTTGTTTATTACAGTCACGCCTCTCCCCCCACCCTGGACAGTGGATAAATGTAAAATTTGATTAATAAACTCAAGCAGACAATGATCTGGATTATGCTGAAATAGCAAAAGTGACCTTAAGAATCAGAAATCAGGAAGATCAAAATTTTAATAAGCAATGGGAAGAAATTATAATCTGTCTTAAAAAAAAAACCCATTGTAAACAGCTAAAATCATTAGTGGCAGTGGAGAATGGAGAATTTTGGACATAATGGAGATGCAAAAGATTTGGATTATTATAAAAGATGCAGGAGGAAATGACTAACAATAGGATCCACAAAGGGGAGGGGGGAAGTCCAGGAGATTCTTTCTATATTGTATGTTGATGTGTTATTGTAAAATTTTAATTTGAAAAACCCAAATAAACAAATCTATTTTAAAAAAAGACAGTGATATGGATTAGAAATGGCCACAACTTTATTGATTACAGGTATATGTGGGTTTTTGGCTCAGGCACTGGGTGTATATTTGTTCTAGCCCTCCCAGACATAATAATTCTTTAATTTTAAAAAGGTAAGGGAACTCAGTTCCCCGAGTCCCTGCTAAAAACAAAACCCCTTTGTGTTCCTATGCACATTTTTTCCCATGGCACATAGCAGACAACCTGCATTAACTTTCATGGGATCATGCTGTAAACTGGACATACTGAGATTTAGAACAGGTGGAACAAATGCCTCAGAAAGCTGGTTTTACTTCTGGCAATTGTCCCCACTTCATTATAGGAAGGGAATGGATTGCCTTCGACTATGATGTTTTTAGTAGATCATTTATGGTTTGAATGTCATAAATGGTATCAAAAGGATGTTGAGAAATTAAATAACCCAATAATTACCTTTTTTTTAAAAAAAAATGTTTATGTAAAATATATTGAATTATTCTCCCCCCAAAAAAATTTAAAAATGGAATGAATGACAGAGGATTAATAAAAAAGCATAAATGTTCCCTCCCTCCAAAAAAGATTTATAAAGATTATAGGAGATTCTAGAAAACTAAAATAATTGTGTTCATGACCCATTTACAACACAATCTTACACATATCTACTCAGAAGTAAGCCCAGTTGTATTCAGTAGCATTCGCTGCCTGGAAAGTGGGTACAGATTTATAACAGATTAATTCTTGCTCTTTATCAGCTTCGCTGTAATTTGCATGTTACCAAATGTTATTGTAAGTTCCTTGTTGTGCTACTGAAGGAAGTGTAACCTAGTTTTTGTTTGTTTAAGCATAAGATGTTCATTAAGCTGTAACATTAGAAACATCTTTTCTAATAGCTGCTAATGCCATTTCACCCCTTATTGTTGTTGTTGTTTAGTCATTTAGTCGTGTCCGGCTCTTCGTGACCCCATGGACCAGAGCACGCCAGGCACTCCTGTCTTCCACTGCCTCCCGCAGTTTGGTCAGACTCATGTTTGTAGCTTCGAGAACACTGTCCAACCATCTCGTCCTCTGTCGTCCCCTTCTCCTTGTGCCTTCCATCTTTCCCAACATCAGGGTCTTTTCCAGGGAGTCTTCTCTTCTCCTGAGGTGGCCAAAGTATTGGAGCCTCAGCTTCAGGATTTGTCCTTCCAGTGAGCACTCAGGGATGATTTCCTTCAGAATGGATAGGTCTGATCTTCTCGCAGTCCATGGGACTCTCAAGAGTCTCCTCCAGCACCATAATTCAACAGCATCAATTCTTCAGCGATCAGCCTTCTTTATGGTCCAGCTCTCACTTCCATACATCACTACTGGGAAAACCATAGCTTTAACTATACGGACCTTTGTTGGCAAGGTGATGTCTCTGCTTTTTAAGATGCTGTCTAGATGTCTAGACGCTTTTTAAGATGCTGTCACCCCTTATTACAACAACCAAAAGAGCATAAAAGAGAGAACTGTGTGTTTCAGTAATGGGGAATCTGGAAGTCCTTTAGATGTTGTTGGACTGCATTTCCCATTTTCATTGACCGTTGATGGTGCTCAGCGGAGCTCATGAAAGTTGGAGTGGAACGACACTGGCTCCACATTTCTAATGCATGTGCCTAACTCACAGCCCCATCAGTTAAAACCAGCAGCTGTTGTTGGGACAGTCACAATTACCTGACCATTGCTTTGGCATGCCAGGAAGAAAAGGTGGAGAGCAGAGATGCTGGTGGTGGGGTCAGTGCAGTGCAAATGCACTGGCGGAGCCAATGTGTGTGGGATATTTAGTGCAGTCAAACCAACAATTCATGTTTTGCTTGATAGGCCCGCAATAGACGCTTAAGCTCACAGAGTTTTCCTGAAAGTTTGCTAGAGAGACACTCCCACTGTGCCCTGACAGGGTGAGGGCATAGCTACATATATTCTCTTACCTTTGTGGGCACACCATCTTTTTCATCTCTTCTTCATCTCTTCATCACCAAGCCAGAAATGTGAGAACATTTGCTAAGTCGGAGCTCCAATGCTCAGACACCATTTTAAACTAGACTTAAGTATGTCTTAGTAACTGAATTACCATTTGAAGCCTGCCTAACCAAAGCTGCTTCACCTGTTACTCTTCAAAAAGTATTCTGAGTGAGTAAATGTGGACTTTTTATTTTTTGCAAGCTTCTTTGTGTGATTATTTTTTTAAGGGGGAAATACTAGGAGAATCCAGTCTGCCTTAAAGCACCCTAAATTTCTTAAACTAAAAGGCTAAAACTAACCTATCTAAGCTTCCCTTTTAAGCTGCAAAGGGGATGGCACTCTGCTGAAGTCATAAATGTGAGGAAGGAAGGATAATATTTAATAAATATATCCAGGGGTCTTTTTCAGCTAGAACCCACCAGAGCTCAGTTCCAGCAACACTTAGATGGGCACCACTGCCATTGTAAGAGACTAAGGGAGGTATTCATGGTGAGTTCCAACACTTCTTTTTCTAGAAAAATCGCACTGAATATATCCTCTCATAGCATCTATTCGCATCCCAACAATATGATGCTCCTGCTGACCACTGTTGGTTAAATTTGACCCTTGTTGATTAAATTTGACCTCTGATGATCTGCCAACAAAAGCTTTAGCTGGAGGAAGGTTTTCTACTGTCGGGAGGCACTTTGAGTCCAGTGTGCCAGCTGTAAGTCCATGACCAGAGATATGTAACGTTAAATTCCCAAAACAGCACCAAAACTCATAATAATAATTTATTATTTATACCCCACCCATCTGGCTGAGTATGCACAGCCACTCTGGGTGGCTCCTAACAGAATATTTAAAAACATCAAACATTTAAAACTTCCCTAAGCAGGATTGCCTTCAGATGTCTTCTAGAAGTTGTTTATTTCCTTGGCATCTGGTGAGAGGGCGTTCCACAGGGCGGGCACCACTACCAAGAAGGCCCTCTGCCTGGTTCCCTGTAACTTCACTTCTCGGAGTGAGGGAACGGACAGAAGGCCCTCGGAGCTGGACCTCAGACGGAAACCTTTGGGACCACCATTCAGCCTGCATGTTAGGAATGCAAGAGTGGTTGGTGCTGGAGTCGGCCCGCCACGAGCTCTGTCTCAACACACACACAATAGTCACGGAAATGCGTAATATCCCATCACCAACCGACATGTTTTCCTCCCTCCACCAGCCACCAATGACATGGAACAGAGGTATAACCGCACACACACATGTGAGCACATTCCCAAACATCACTCTGTAGCACAAGGCAGAAGTCAACATGGGGCAGCCCCATGCTCTTTGTCACGTCTAGTGTCACCCTCATTAAACTCATTTGGTATTGTTGGCTTCTTGGAATCAGATGGGAACAAACCCAGCATGGTCTGCAGGGCTCTCGAATAGACAAGAACCTAATTATCCTAATTGCTTGAGAAATTGCAGCAATTGACCTTAGATTATGTTTTCTTAAAAAGGAAAACACCTCCTCAATTCAGGAAGAAAGTGCAACATCGAGGAAATTACAAAATATCTATCAGATTGTTTCTTTAGAATCAGGTCTTTGGCGAACTCAGACAGTGGTGTTCTGGCAGCAGCAGGGCATTCAACAGAACATGGATTATTAAGCTTTTTTTTTTAAAAAAAATGAACAAAATGTCACTTTCATTTTCAAAGAAGCTGTCTGCGTGGCACCAGGAGCTGTCATCTGACAAACTCAATTCCAGTGCCCTTGGGATGTGAGGAACCGGTTGCATAGCTCTTTGGAACCTACCTATTTGGAGAATTATTTTTGCTGCAATTGTTTCATATACAATTCCCATTCACATACTTTCCCCCCATCCACCCATGTCACATTTGGCTCATAAACCTCTGCGATCCACATACTCAAGAAGTACTAAAGCACATCATGATAGGGCCAATGAAGAAAATGCAGTGGTATAGCGTGGGTTGCCAACACATAGGGCTGCACAGAAGGGGGTGGGAGGGTGGGAAACAGATGGAGTACACATGTGCATTGTGGCATCTGCGTCACCCAGGAGATCACAGTCATAGAGATAAGAAAAGAAGAGTTGTTCCGTTGTCTGGAGAGGTCGCTTCCTGGTTCGCTGCCAGGCGTCAGGGAATCTGATGCCCCCCATGGCAGGCTGCCAGGGATACATAGAGAAGAAAAGCTCTTACCAAGTCTTTTATTCAATATTCACAGAGAGAGGCTTAGAAATGCTGCCTCTTTGAGTAATGGCGGTGCTCTGAGTAATCTCCACCCCCCCTTCCCTTCTCAATTGTCAACAGCACCACCCCCTTACAGTGGCTACGTAAGGCCATTTGGCTCTTAACTCTTTGCTCTCCTACTTTCACTACTCGCCGGGTTCTGGGAGAAGGGGGGGGGGTCTGGAATGCTTTCTAGTGATAACGTGTCAGCCAGCTGCTCTGGCTCTGTTTCTCCCCCCTCCCCTTCTGCCATGATTTCCCAGCTTTGCCCCTCTTCTGTCTCTGAGCTGTGACCTTCTGCAAACCACTGTTGTAAATCTATACCAGGCATAGACAAACTCAGCCCGCCAGATGTTTTGGGACTACAATTCCCATCATCCCTGACCACTGGTCCTGTTAGCTAGGGATCATGGGAGTTGTAGTCCCAAAACATCTGGAGGGCCGAGGTTGAGGAAGCCTGAGCTGGAACGTGGGCAGAGGAGGGCAACCAAGATGATCAAGGGTCTGGAAACTAAGTTCGCCTCTGCCTGATCTCAGGTTACATACGCTTCAGGTTACAGACTCTGTTAACCCAGAAATAGTGCTTCAGGTTAAGAACTTTGCTTCAGGGTGAGAACAGAAATCGTACTCCAGCGGTGCAGCGGTAGCAGGAGGCCCCATTAGCTAAAGTGGTGCTTCAGGTTAAGAACAGTTTCAGGTTAAGAACGGACCTCCGGAACGAATTAAGTACTTAACCCGAGGTACCACTGTACTGTCTTCCTGTTCTCTGGAAGTTTCAGGAGGGGGAGGGGGCGGCGATCTCCACCCTTCCTCCTCTGTCCAGTCCCTGACATTCACGTGGAGAAGCTGTTTTCAATGAAGCCCAGAGACAGAAGCACACAGCTGTACTGAGGCAGACCAAGTGTTGAAATTTTGCACTGCCCAACAATTTTGCACCCGGGGCACTGCTCACACCCAATATGCCTGCAAAAGAAAAATAAGCCAAACTGGAGATACCAGTTGGGGGGCCTTTTGCATGCACAGTAAGTTCTCTGTTGCATTGCTGCCCCTCCCTTTTCAATAGAAGGAAGTGGTCTCAGGTGGTCTCAAGTAGTGGGGAACTGCTGAACAGACAATCCACGTGCCCTCTGGTGTTTGAGATCACCATGGGGGCAAACTTGACATCTGGAAATGCCTATCGCTCAAGCTCAGGGTCTACTCGTTACTTGTAATTAGAATTGACTCATTACCATGCTCAGGCCACCTTTCTTAGCATGTCTTGCCGGGGACAAAACAATTACCGTACTCTCCCCGCCTCCCCCAATGATCCAGCCGCCCTAGAGCTATGCCCAGTAGGGTTATTTTTTTGCTGTGAGCACAGAAGGAGGAAGAGGGATTGCCCCCCCCCCCCATCATGGTTTCCTGGATGCTATATTCCTCTAGGCTTACAGTTAACATGATCACTATTTTATGTTTGAATCAAGAGAGGGTGAGAGCTTTCTTTCCTAAAGCAAAACAAGAAACAAAAACCCATGTGTTGGCAGGTTATCTCGCTTGCAGAACACGAGGTGGCTTGTTTTCCAGGTATTGGGCGTAAGCAGCCTTCTCGACAGGAAATAAATTTATGATGAAGAACTCCCGGCAGAGAGCTTGGAAAACTTACACAGAGCTGTTCTGCATCCAAAATGCTGTTCAGTAGATTTTTCCAAAGCACCCAGGTAACAGCTGGTGCAGGCCATGTGCCAAGCCTGACAGCCCATATGCTCTCTTTAGTGCGGTAATTATCTCAACACAAAACTCTGATAACCCAGCCTACAGGGTCCAGTTTCACCAGGTTAAATTGACTCAGTGGCTTTGTTAGTCAGTTCCTTTGGCACAGCAAGAACTTCATCAAGAGTTTAAGCACCGCGGCAGCCTTGGAGAAAGCAAGAGGGCTGTTAGTTTCAGGACAGGTGTCTTATTAACCCAAAGAGATTGGAGGCTTCCCGTTCATTAGAAAGGCACTGGCAGCATGTCTATAGTTAAGGGTCTGCCATTGTTTCCATCGGGCATCCATATATATATATATAAAATCTCCCATGCCCTTTTAAAATGTGGTTTTTTTTGGGGGGGCAGAGGGTCATCGGGTTGTTGTTTTTATTTTGTTTTTTTATATATATAAATATTTATTGAAATTTTTTAAATACAAAATGCAAAAATGATAAATATAACATGAATCATAACACATTTTTCAAAACTTCTTTGGACTCCCTCACGTCTCCCACTCCCACTTACATCATTATAACCTTTTCCCAGCAATTTATCATCTTGTTTACATTCTTAAATCTCGTTCAATTAATTTAATCTAATAATTCTCCAAAAATTTTATATTTTCCTCAATCTCACTTATCGTCTAATTCAAATCTAATTCAATGGTAGGCAGTTATTTATGATCTAGCATCCTTCTTAGCCTTCTGCCAAATTACAATACTTTTGTAAATAAATCTTGAATTTCTTCCAGTCTTCTTCAACCCTCTCTTCTCCCAGGTCTCGAATTCTACCAGTCATCTCGGCCAGTTGCATATAGTCCATCAGCTGCATCTGCCACTGGGTTGTTGTTTTTATTTTGGTTATGCATTTTGTGGTTTTGTATTTTGATTTTTTTCTGTGAACCGCCCTAAGACCTCCAGGTATAGGGTGGTATGTAAATAACAACAACAACAACAACAACAACAACAACAACAACAACAACAACAATATACACACACAGAGTGCTCTTTCCTAAAAAAAATGTTTAGCGGTACTCTCATTTGGAAATATTGCCCCTCAATGAGGCCAAACTTAGTCACAAAATGTTTACGGGTATGCATACCCCAGGAAAAAAGCACTCTGCGCGCGCACACACACACACACACACGGGGACAGAAGTCTTAACTCGGTTAAACGCTTGGAGGACCAGGATGATTTTGCGCACACGGACAACCAGCTTGAAGGAATTAATTTCACGCAGAATGGAACACAATGGCCTTAAAACAAAATGCTGAAAATACATTAACAGAGCTTTTTTTTAAAGAAAAGAAAAGCCACACTTTTTTCTTTTTTTGGTCCATCAGTGGGGCACAGTAACATTTTTCATAGGGAAACAGTTCGGGCCAGAGGGGCCAGCTTGCAAGGGTGATTGGGGAGGGGCTGGCGTCGTGATGTCCTGCCGTTTCACTTGAGAGCATCGCGGCTCCCTCCCTAAGCCAGGCAGAAGTTTCCTGGGCTTTGGATAGGAGCACCAGAGCTTTCACACAATGCTCCTGTTTCCTTCCCAAAGCTGGGTGGGCTTGGGGAAGGTGGCGGGAGGGCTCTTGTACCCATCAGAGCATCACACCTCCCTCCCTAAGGCGGGCAGAAGATTCTGAGGTTTTGGGAAGGAGGTGCCAGGAGAACATTTAGGGAACTAGCCTAGTCCCCTTAGACCACTGACTGCCCACCTTTGTGGTCCATGTTGTTATTCATTGTCAAAATGACTAAACTGGGGGTCAAATGTGGTCTTCCGAGCCACAACCTCTCTCCAGCCACCATTCCTCTGCAGGCCGTGTCCCTCAACCATCCATGCTTTGCGCCTTCCTTGTGTTGGTTTTGCCCACATGGAACGTGCCGTTGAATGCTTCTGGCATCTCTCTCACATCCAGATGGAGGTCAGAGAGGCATGTGTGAGTGTGTGTAGAAATGAGCCTACTGTACAAAGGTGAAATGTACATTTGTTGCTCCTCCCAGCTTTGCTCATGGCCCTGCCTACGAATGGCACATGGCCCTCAGAAGGCTGTGGCTCTCAGACTGCTCTTAACCATAGAACCATCGAATGGTAGGATTGGATGGGACCACGAGGGTCACCTTGTCCAACTCTCTGCAATGCAGGGATATTTTTGCCCAGCGTGGGGCTCAAACCCACAACCCTGAGATTACGGGTTTCGTGCTCTACTGACGGAGCTATCTTGCAGCCAGATATAGCCCACATGAGGCATAGGCAACACTCAAGGAGCAGAAGTCGATGGACAGGAAGCACATGATATTTTGTGGGGCTGCCAGTGGCATAGAGTCATGTCTATGCTATGATCTGCTTTTCCCATTCAGTACCGCTTACGGGGACCACAAGGTGGGGGGGGAGATTGGGGAGGGGACATGGAGTGGCCAAAGGGTGATGATAGGCTTTGTCTCACACGTTAAGGTTTCCAAAACCAAAATCACAGTACAGTAGTTAAATACGCTTCAGTTTACATACGCTTCAGGTTACAGACTCAGCTAACCCAGAAATATTACCTCGGGTTAAGAACTTTGCTTCAGGATGAGAACAGAAATTGTGCTCCAGCGGTGCAGCGGCAGCAGGAGGCCCCATTAGCTAAAGTAGTGCTTCAGGTTAAGAACAGTTTCAGGTTAAGAACGGACCTCCAGAACGAATTAAGTACGTAACCAGAGGTACCAGAGGTATTTTACTTTAATGCTGCCATCCTGAAGGTGTTTTCTCTGAAGTATCAAAAAGTATTTTTAAAAATTCTGTAATGGGGGGTTGGATTCGATGACCCTTCCAACTCTACAGTTCTATTATTCTATGAAGTTACTCTGTTGATTTTTGATGGAGTCCTCTTTTAGGAAGCACACTTGAGATGGCATGCTTATGTCATTTTCCCAGTTTATGAGTCAATAATCATTTAAATGTAAGAAAGGCCTTTTCTTCAAGTAACTGCAGGAATGGGCAGGTGGAGTGGGGGGTTGGGTGATAGGTGAATGATCAGTGTGTGGGGGGGAGCACTTCTGGGCTACTCCCCACCCTGAGCACTACTGGAGTACCACTCTGAATTAGACTCTCCCACAAAAAAGGATGCTATTGCTGTAAGCACTCTGGATTTTTATGAGCAGGAATGTTGTTATTAATAACAATGTGACACACATTCCAAAAAGCGCTCCCCCCATTCAGATTTGGGCATACCTACTGGAGCTCCCTCTTGATCTTTCAGCTCCTTGTCCTCACCCCCTACTTGCTTTGGTGGTCTTTCCTAAATCCCAGGGATGTAGGAGAGAGCTATGCTTCTGAAAAGCATAGGCAAAGTTTTTCCAATGCGAAAACTAGATCATTGGCCTCTCTACCATGGCATTGTCCTGTCTTATGACTGACAGCCAGCTCTCCAGGGACTCAGGCGGAGTCTTTCAAAAGTGGCTGCCTGAGATCTGTATCTGGAGATGTCAGCAGCTGAACTTGGGACCTCCAGAATACAAAGCATGTTCTTTGCACTACTGAAGGATAGACCATCCCCTCCCCCTCTCCTAAGTTGGGCTTCTGGAAAGGATTTGTGCTATATGCAAGGCACATGAAGTCCTTTTCCACGAGGGTCATTTTGTGCAGTACATAAAATTGAAATGAACAAGTGCCCATTTTCACATCATTTGTAGCCTTCAAAGTGCTTTAAAAGGTAGAGGTAAAGGGACCCCTGACCATTAGGTCCAGTCTTGACCAACTCTGGGGTTGTGGCGCTCATCTCGCTTTACTGGCCAAGGGAGCCGGCGTACAGCTTCCGGGTCATGTGGCCAGCAGGACTAAGCCGCTTCTGGCGAACCAGAGCAGCACACGGAAATGCCATTTACCTTCCTGCCGGAGCGGTACCTATTTATCTACTTGCACTTTGATGTGCTTTTGAACTGCTATGTTGGCAGGAGCAGGGACTGAGCAACGGGAGCTCACCCTGTCGTGGGGTTCAAACCACCGACCTTCTGATGGGCAAGTCCTAGGCTCTGTGGTTTAACCCACAGTGCCACCCAGTCCCTCAAAGTGCTTTACAGCATCTTAAAAAAATATGTCTGGCAGAGCAAACAATCTTGTAGAGTAGATTGCTATTACTCCCATTTGACAGATGGGGAAACCAAAACAGAACCTAGAGTTTGGACGTGTCCGACAAACAAAACAGATCCAGCTCATTCAGTGAATGTATTACATAAAAATGCATTGGCACTTGGATAGTGCCTGACACACTGAGCTGCAAGCAAGGAAGTTTCAGATTCAAATCTTCCATCTGCCATTGCGAACCTTAAGAGGCCTTAGGCAAGCCACTCCGTGCCACTATCCCCATGTAAAAGGAAGGTTAATGAAACTAACAGACAGCGTTGAGTTTAGCTCTTGCATTTATTTCCCACATTTTCCCCAAGGAGCTCAAGACATCCCCCGTATTTTATTTTCACATCAACCGATAAGCTAGTTTTCAATGCCTAGGATTTTTATTTCACAAGGAATCACCCAAACACATGATTCACTGCCACCTGTTGTCACCTGTGGCACAGTCCTGGAAAAGAGGTATCGCTTCATCCTGCTGCATACGGTCTTCAAATAAAACATTTTGGAGATCCCGGGCCACAGGGAGGTTAGACTGGCCTCAACCAGAGCCAGGGCTTTTTCAGCCATGGCCCCGATCTGGTGGAACGCTCTGTCACAAGAGACTAGGGCCCTGCAGGACTTGACATCTTTCTGCAGGGCCTGCAAGACAGAACTGTTCTACCAGGCCTTTGGCCAAGGCACAGTCTGACCCCCTCCTTTGGTAATCCTCACAGAACTCTAGCCCAATGGTTGCCCTTAATTTGATTTTGAATTGATTTTAGAATGAATTGATTTTAGAAATTGATTGTGATTTTGGGGAGGGTGGGATATAAATAAATTATTATTAGTAGTAGTAGTAGTACACTTGCTATTTTGGTTTAAGTCATTTGACTTTAGTGAGCATTACTTCCAAGCTCTCCTCTCAGACAACTGGTACTACCTAGGGCAAAAGCAACACACCAGGTGGAGAATTGGAATCCAGCCACAAACAAAGGGTGATGCAGCAGTCAGAGAAAATGTGAATGGTAAATGAGTATCCTTAACCATCTGTATAAGTGCATCGTTGCAATCAGGGCTACTAGGCATGCTTGCATTGATGTTTAAGGATGGGTGTCTGTCAATAACACTTTGTGTGCTTTCTACAGGAAGTATAACACTGCTGTACTCACTGCAAACATGATTACCACATGGAGTGACCATTCAGTAGTCTGATCAGGCAAGTCAGCGGTGTCAGCAGAGAATAGCTGATCCATTTGGACAGCTCCCCAATAGTGGGCCTCGTTCCAACTGGGATAGCTTCTAGGTCTGCATCTGAGCCAAACAAGGTTTGGAATTTATAATATTTTGCAAGAGGTTTTGCTTACAAAAAGCACCAGCTTCCTCCCCCAAATTGCTAATACATGATTTGCTTTAATAAGCAATTATGAGATGCTTTCAGATTTCAGAGACATGACATCTCTCATTAGGACAGATTCACGAATGGTGTCCTCTTTCTAAGTCTGCAGGAGAATGTTTGTTTTGATTTGAGTGCGTATGTGAAATCAGTGCCTTTCCCCTATAAATAATTTGGCTCCCTAGACAGAAGACCCAATAGCTATTTTTGTGAAGTTAAAGTTCAGTTTTTGTTGTTGAGCATATGTACACATGGAAACTCGTTACTCAGTTGTCTTCCACAGGTAGTCAATGCTTTTAAAGTCATTCTTTATATGTTGCCATGAACAGTAACCAAATTTAATGATTGGTGCATTATTCTTTGCAAATAAGTCCGCCGAGACCATATAACACCAGTCCTGAAAGATCTTCATTGCCTCCCAGTACGTTTCCGAGCACAATTCAAAGTGTTGGTGCTGATCTTTAAAGCCCTAAACGGCCTTGGTCCTGTATACCTGAAGGAGCGTCTCCAACCCTATCATCCAGCCCGGGCACTGAGGTCCAGCGCCGAGGGTCTTCTGGCGGTTCCCTCGTTGCGAGAAGTGAGGTTACAGCAAACCAGGCAGAGGACCTTCTTGGTAGTGGCGCCTGCCCTGTTTAGGGAAGTTTTTAATGTCTGATGCTGTATTGTTTTTAATATTCGATTGGAAGCCACCCAGAGTGGCTGGGGAAACCCAACCAGATGGGTGGGGTATAAATAATACGTTGTTGTTGTTGTTGTTGTTGTTGTTGTTGTTGTTGTTGTTGTTGTTGTTGTTGTTGTTATACTAGCTCTCATCATATTATAATTAAAACCAAGGGACCTTTAATCAATTATGAATTTTAAAATCGCATGTTGTATATAAATGCACCATTCGATGTGAAATTCATCAGTGTCAAACAACTGTATGAAAGACAAAATATTTTCTCTCTCATTATGATCAACCAATGAAAAGCTCATTTTGCCCTGCTTTGGTAGAGAATGCTGTGGCCTCTTTCAGGCACATAGTTGCCCAGACAGACATCTGAAGGCAGCTCTGAATAGGGAAGTTTTTTATGTTTAATTTTTTATGTTTTTATATATGTTCAAAGCCATTCACAGTGACTGGGGCAACCCAAACAGATGGGTGGGTATGATGGTGATGATGGTGATGATTAGTATTATTGAATAGGACAGTGGTGCCAAACCTGTGGCACGTGTGTTTGTGTGTGTGTGTGTGATACACGGAAAAAAACGGTAAATTGCCATGTTGGCACTCTGCGATAAATAAGTGGGTTTTGGGTTGAGGTTTGGGTACTCGGTCTCTGAAAGGTTCGCCACGACTGGAATAGGACATCCCTATGTTCATCAGATAAATGTTGGGGGTGTAGAGTTGCCATATTTTGAAGAGCAAAAAAGAAGACCCATTTGCTGACTTTTTCCTTTGACTATGGATTGCTGTGATGACTCTACCCATGAAAAAGAGGACATACAGTATGGCAACCTTACAATGTTCCATCCTCAATGTTCACATGACCATTATGCACAAACGTGGTTCTTGAAACATATTCAGACTAAGGTGAGACGTGCTGATCTTGTTCTGTCTTCCCCTCCCATTCAGTAGCCTTTAAAAGGCTCTTTTGGGGTTTGCCTGAAACAGTTAAGCGCCCCCAAATTGAGACAGGAGGGCGCTGTCCATCCAGAGAACTTGCCATCTCTCTCTTCTAGTAATGGGGATCAGGGACTAAGGATGGGTGACCTGTCAATTTCTGCTCCATGTCAGGTTTGCATGCGCTCAGTTATTTTTATTTAATTTATTACACTTACATTCTGCCTTTCTTTCAAGGAGCTCCAGGTGGCATCCAGGGATCTTCCTCTTCCAATTCTATTCTTCCAACAGTCCAGTGAGGTAGTTAGACTGAAAGGCAGCGACCAACCCAAAGTCACTCAGTCAGCTTCATGGCTGAGAGGAGATTTGAACCTTAGTCTCCCATGACCTGTTCCCTCACTCTAACCATTGCACCACGCTGGCCTCACTCCATGGCAGCAACCTGTGTCCCAGAGCCCTTTGGATCCTGGCCTCAAAGAATTCCGAATGTCCAGGAAGGTTTGGTGCAATTTGCTTTCAGTCCTTGCTTATATCCCCCTTGATCACAGTTGACATTTACATTAATAAATAAATAGGAATTGGTTCCTGGGCCCTTTTATCAACCAAAATCTCCCTATAATGTATCACAAATGAAAGGGGTAAGGCAGTTGAAGTGCTCCCCAGCTGGCCTTTAATTTCCCATTCATAGATATTTTGTAAATCCCATGGCTGTGGGCTGGATCGCGCTTGCAGAGAGACCTTGGGGTGATTTCTAGCGTTAAGCATACTCATAGGAGAACCATGGCAACTAATGGATTATTCTGAGGGTGACTGACATCGGATCTCACCAGTGACGGATTTACATATAAGCTAAACAAGCTATAACTTAGGACCCCACTCTCTTGGGGGCCCCAAAAAAATTTAAATGGAAAAAAACATTTCCAAAATATAAGATAAGAAACAAATAAAATAAAACCTACATACAGCAACAGTGTTTTGTGTTGTGTAGGCTCCTATGATGTAAATAATGGGCCCCGCCTGCTAGACTGCTCCCTAAAATATCACTATCACTGTTAATATACTTCTTCTTAATTGTATTTCGCTGTTAATATACTTCTTCTTAACTGTATTTTGAAGGGACGCGGGTGGCGCTGTGGGTTAAACCACAGAGCCTAGGACTTGCTGATCAGAAGGTCGGCGGTTCGAATCCCCGTGACGGGGTGAGCTCCTGTTGCTTGGTCCCTGCTCCTGCCAACCTAGCAGTTCGAAAGCATGTCAAAGTGCAAGTAGATAAATAGGTACCGCTCTGGCAGGAAGGTAAACGGCATTTCCGTGCGCTGCTCTGGTTCGCCAGAAGCTGCTTAGTCATGCTGGCCACATGACCCGGAAGCTGTACGCCGGCTCCCTCAGCCAATAAGGCGAGATGAGTGCCTCAACCCCAGAGTCAGTCGTGACTGGACCTAATGTTCAGGGGTCCCTTTACCTTTAACTGTATTTCAGTTCAACAATTACTTTGATAAAATACATATTTTGTTATGTGCAAATGGCTTTAGATAACTATTGGGTCCACAAATTACCATATAGCATATATTCAACAGAAAAAAACGGCACAAATTGTTGTTGACAAAAGATGGCTGGACATATAAGGGGCCCATTACCTTCAGTAGCTTAGGACCTCATCAAACCTAAATGTGGCCCTGTCTCTCACCCTATACAGCGGTACATCGGGTTAAGTACTTAATTTGTTCCGGAGGTCCATACTTAACCTGAAACTGTTCTTAACCTGAAGCACCACTTTAGCTAATGGGGCGTCCTGCTGCTGCCGTGCCACCAGAGCACAATTTCTGTTCTCATCCTGAAGCAAAGTTCTTAACCTGAAGCACTATTTCTGGTAACCTGAGGTACCACTGTATTTGCTAGCACTTATGTCTCCTTATGTCTGCGAGTGTGCCAAGCATCTCCCTGATTAGGAGCGTGAGCTGCCCTGCCACCTACCCAAACTGGGGGTGTGGGTGTCCCCCACATGTGAATAAACCCCGCTTGCTGTTCGCATGTCGCTCTCTGCACACTCGGAAAGCCACGCTTTGCTTTTCCCTTTCGATGCTTTCTTGCGGGCTGCGACTGCAAGCGATCAATGGCGAGCGCTCTTTGGCAAGGGGGCCTTCTCCGCTGTGCATCTCTTGAAATAAGACACTGGAGGCTTAGCGATGCTGCTCTGGCAGGGCTCCTTTGTGCTGAGAGATTTTTATTAGGCTGAAAAGTCTAATGTTCATGAAGTCGCGACTGGAGAGAGGAGTAGGCGAGCAGTGCATTTGCTAAACCCTTTCCACCCTCGCTCTGCCTCCCTCCTCCCCGCCTCCCTGCTCTCCAGTATCATTTCAAAGAAGAGGTGGTGAGGTTGTATTCCTCAGAGTGCTGTTTAAAGTCAGGAGGAGCAATATTTAAGCACATGGTAGGGCAGCCGCGTTTGAAATCTGCGGCCCCCCCTTGCTGGTGTACTGATGTGCCTTTAGGGGATGCTTCCCTGTTTGTAGTTTGTTTTCTTTTGTTTAAGGTTTCAGCTAGTGCATTGACTAATGATTATATAGCAGTAAACTCTCGTCCCTGCTAAATTCAGAGGTAATGCCTCAAAAGCATTTTTCCCCTGTGTGACATAAAACCATAAAAGAACGAGACAAGCCCCTTTGAGTAAGAATCATCCTTTGTTTAAAGAGAGAAAAGGCATTCTCTTGATGCTGGGGGTGCTGGCGTTGGGTGGGAGTTGAATTCAAATCAAAGATAAAGCTAATTGATAAAAAAAATGAAATGAAATGAAAGGGACACAGGCTGATCCTTCGGAGGGAAGTTAATGGGGTCTCCCACACACATTGGCAGAACCCACCAACATTAATTGCACTCTTTTGGTATGAACAGCACTTAAAAAAGTACGTTTACTGTGGGTTTGATTTTTCATCTCTCCGGTGCATGTATAAACCTGGATTCTTGCTGCTAATAGGAATGGAAGGATTTGATTCTCAGCATTTTTTCCTTTTGACAATCTTAGACAAAGTTCTGCACATTGCTGCAGCAAATTGTATTTTTTTTTTTTTAAAAAAAAAACCAAATCCTCATGAAATTTCTTCAGTAAATTTCTACATATTTTTGTATGCAGTTTTGATTGATTGAGACAGACATTTTTGCAAGCAATCCCCCCTAATGTAATGCACATTTGTATGTGATTTTCACCAATGTATTCATTTTTATGCACATCCAACAATATATCAATTTCTGTAAACATTATTTGGTTGGAGAACTGCATCATAAAAATGGCTTATGTGCAGCTTTCAAAGAATGTCTCTGTTTCAGTTCTCATATTGTTTTGGAACATGTACATTGTATGCATTCCACTTTAAATGCAAACTGAATCAAAATTCTCCCCATTTCTGAACACAGTGATATTGTTCTCTTATATGCAATGATGCCCGAGAGGTGCCAGAACTGAGTTCCATTGAGTTCCTGCTGAAAAAAAAAGCCCTGCCTGAACATCATATCTTCCTTCTTGAATTGTTGTGAGGATACCCATAAGGTTTGCCTTGCTTTTTGGAAGCTACCTCAACACCTCCCAGGGTTGGAAATGAACTTCCAGTGCTTCCCCCTAACTACTTCCTGTTAGAGGATCCTATAGTATGTCATCTACTCTTGCTCATGAGATCACTCCCACCCCCTTTTCTTGCAAAATATTTGTTCCCTCCTGAGACCATTGTGTTGGATCTAAACATTGTGTGTGTGTGACAAAGTTGACTATTCTGGCTCACAAAAACATATGTCCCAATAAACGTGGTAGCCTTTCAGAAGCTACTAGATTCTTTGTTGCTGTAAAGCAAGAGTAGTCAATATGGTACCCTCCATCAGCCCCAGTGAGGGTGGCCAAGAGCCAGGAATGATGGAGGGTACCGTATGGTTTTAAACACTGTGTGGAACCTTGGGTGTTGCAGTTGACCAAATACCCTTCTCTAGTGAGGCATCTATGGGTTCCCCTTAACCACTGGGCTAGTTAGAGAGTCCTGTGCAGTGAGGTAATTTTTGACTAGGGCTGGACGATATATCAATCTATCATCCAAAACCAGTTTGAAGTCCATATCATGATTTCAGTTTCATAATTTTTGACTTGGCCATTTCTCATGAATCATGATGTGTGTGTGAGTGTGTGCTATGCAAAAACCATAACGCAGGAAAAACCGTGAAGCCAGCCGATGCCTCTGGACAACTCCATCCTTACTTCAGACATTGTGACATATCTGTATATCACGATGTTTAGCTGGTGATATATCACAATGCTGAAAACCAGATATCGCCCTAACGATCTTATTGTGTATTCTCCCACATTCTTCAAACTGTGGCAAGCCCGCTATGCTGCATCTTAGGGACCTTGGCTGGACCTACACTGATCTGTTAAACGTTATTAAATATAACGGTCTATAATGTTCAGTGCCAGTTCTCGCTGCTCTGCAGCGCCCCTCTGGTGTGACATTTAAATAACACATTCTTAACATTATAAACCATGCATGTAGATCTGCTCAAAGTGTTCATTCTGCTGAGTACAGCCCTAGACTTCTGCCCGATAATCCTGCCCTGATGGTTATGTGCTAGAGTAAGCCATAGCTGTCAACTTACAGATTTGAAAATAAGGGACCAGCAGCCTCGGAAATAAGGGATCAGCAGCCAAAATAAGGGATTTTCAGAGCACAAGTTTGTTAAACTTCTGAGCCCCTCCAGAAAGCCCAGCCAGCAGCCAAACGAAGCCTCAAGTGGTGGTTCCCACAGCACAGCAACCCGGCAAAGGGGATGCAGCAAGGAAAACCACCGTCACCTCTCCGCTGGGAAGTGCTGAGCAAAGGCGAGTCCCTAGGCAATGCGGCCGATTTGATCGGCACAAGGTATGCAAGCTCCACCCCCCCCAGTCGTTCTTAGACTCCTTATTGGGTGAGCAATGCAGCCAAGCAACACAGTTGGAGCCTCCCTCCTCCCTGGCCGGCAGGGCGGGAGGTTGAGGAGCTGCTTCCTTTGAAACCTGGGAAATTTAAGGGACATCATCAATAAGGGACAGCAGCGGGACACGACACTGGGATAAGGGACTTTCCCGCCAAATAAGGGACGATTGACAGCTATGGAGTAAGCATTGTTTCAAGGAATGTGTTTGTACAACACGTGCCATAGAGATTGTGGTATATGTCATGATGGCATTTCTGCTAGGGGCTGGAAGCTGAACCATCCCAAATGCATGGTGTATAGGCTTTAAATGCCTTCCTAAATACTCTCTTTTCTTGATCCAGCACAAAGTAGCTCAATGTTCATGTTTGCTTTGACTTTTATATTTGAATTCTGAGACGTACCTGTATCCTTATTTGGATTTATGTACCGTGCCTAGTTAATGCAGGTGCTCTAGAAACAAAAAAAAATGAAGCCAATAATGAATATAATAAAAAGAGAAGTTTAGGGGTCCGAAAAAGGTTGGGGTGAAGAGAGACATTCCAGTTATTTTAAATTATGAGCCACTATACTAATTGCCACTATATGTACGGCTCGTTTGACTGCGGCTTGCAGGCGTCTACTGTTTCTGATTAATCCTGGACCAATTCCATCTTTGCTGTAGGTGGTAGATGATGGTAGATGGCAGGAATCCTGCTTTTGTCTTCCTGCATGCCTCCTATTGTATTGACGGCCAAGAGCGCTTTGTCTCCATTACCTGATAAGTGAACTTTAAGCTGCATGGGAGAAAAAGAGAGATGTCAAACAGCACTGCAAGAGCAGAACAGTGGGGAAAGAATATAGTGTTCTTCAGTAATCTCCTCTTGTGGATGAGGAAATTACAGAAGACTATTATGTTCTTTCCCCCTACTATATTGAGGGGGGGGGATCAACGTGCCTAAAAATCTGTGCTATAAAAAGGTTTCAGTTGTGCACAATCAGTATGCAATGTGGGCTCATATATGAAATTGACTTCTGGCAATTTAGATATAGAAAATAGAAGTGTGTGTGTGTGTGTGTGTGTGTGTATAATACAGTGGTACCTCGGGTTACATACATTTCAGGTTACATACGCTTCAGGTTACACACTCCGCTAACCCAGAAATAGGGCTTCAGGTTAAGAACTTTGCTTCAGGATAAGAACAGAAATCGAGCTCCGGCGGTATGGCGGCAGCAGAAGGCCCCATTAGCTAAAGTGGTGCTTCAGGTTAAGAACAGTTTCAGGTTAAGAATGGACCTCCAGAACGAATTAAGTACTTAACCCGAGGTACCACTGTAATGTTTATTTTTTTTTGCCAGCACTTCCACTATCACTATTGCTGGGCTCTTAATTACTGATGCTGTTTCAAAATCAGAGCATGCAATCCTTAACCTGCTGACATCAGTGGCAGTCTCCCCATCTTTACCCTAGCTCAGAAGATATGCCTTGGGCTGGAGATTGGGTGGGGGCAGCCTTGTGTTGTGTTCATGACATCGGGAGGAGACATGTCATCGGGAGAAGCCCAAGTGGCAGAGATGAATCAGGCTGGTTCAGAGTCACGGGTCTCCCTTTCCTGCAATGACAAGCTCCTCTTTCCCAGTACCAGAAGATGCATGAAAAAGGTGGAGGAGAGGTTGGTTTCATGAGGGCGCAGTCTATAATTGCTTGGGGAAAGTCCTGAAGAGGAGAGAACATAGACAGCTATAGGGAGGCAGGGATGCATGTCTTGACAACTGAACCATGAGGTAAGGGCTACTGGGAATGTTATGGGTATAGCAATTTTTCTCACTAGGCTTCTCTGGCTCAGTTTAGTTGTTGAAACTGCAAGCAAATGTGGAGAAATCTTCAAAAGAATAGCTTTAAAAAACAGCGAGAGGAATTCAAATAATGTTGATATGATCAGCAAAATTCCCCCACCCCCTCAGAATGGTGCACTTAGCAGAGACAATTTAAATAACATTTCAAGCGAAAATCTGAGGTAAGTTTGGAAGACCATGCTCAAGCGAAAGAGGAAGTTGTGACAAGTTAGCAGTGTGAAGGAATGAAACTATCCCACAATTTTTTGTTCTGTTTAGTTGTTATAAAACACTTGCCTCTCCTTTTTGTTTTTGGTTTAGAAGTTATCCTGAACACAAGGGTCAAATGTTTTTAGGGGGAAGTGGTGCACAGGAAGGTTAAAAGTTTACAAGGGTATGTGTGATGGCCTGGGAATCTGATTCAGAAGTTGAACCTGAGGAATCCTAGCCTGCACAGGAGTCCCCACCTCCAGGGCTGGCTGAGCTGGGGCAGGGGCTTGAACCTGAAGGGCCCACACCTGTGCCGGATCCTCAGGAGCAGACACCAGCTGAATCCGCTCTGGCTCCGGAGGTGATCGAGGACCCATTGCCTGCAGGTGCTCCTTTCCCAGCCCTGTCAGGGGAAGGTGAGGTTGCCTCTGGGTCCAGTAACACTCCAGCCTCTCCTGAGCTACAGAGGCTCAGGGCAGAGAGGCAGAGGGTACTAAGTGCTCACCTCCAGGCCAGGAGTGGTGAGTCACCTGTGGACCGGGGCCGCGCTATGCCTCAGAGGAGATAAAGGCCAGCCCGCCCAGTCCCAGGTTGCGGGAGCAACATCGTTGGTTACCTGTTCCTACTGGCACCTTGTCCTGCTTTCTGCCAGA
This sequence comes from Podarcis cretensis, assembly GCF_951804945.1. Taxonomy (NCBI): domain Eukaryota; kingdom Metazoa; phylum Chordata; class Lepidosauria; order Squamata; family Lacertidae; genus Podarcis; species Podarcis cretensis. The sequence goes on from NC_137173.1 coordinate 87,198,324, forward strand.
GTTCCTGACCACGCCCGTCTCCCTGCCTTGGACCCCGCTTCAGCTTCGGACCGGACACGGACCTCGCCGCACGGTAACCACCACCCCCTCGGGACCAGCAGAGTATGTTTTGTTCCGGAAGCTTTGTATTAGAGGGCCAAAGGTTTTCTGACAATGAAGATGAAATGGAAATTCCACCAGGAATCTATTCTATTTCTGATTAGGTGAAAGCCTGGGATGGGGAATGAATCTTTATTTATACATGTCAAGCTAGAAAAGAGGATAGTTACAGAAAAGATGGAGAGCTGAAGAGAAGAAAAGTTTTGGAGCCAGATACTTAAAAAGCTGGAGTTGAAGAGCCACAAGAGAGATAAAGGGATTAAAACCTAAGAGAGCTAGAACAGTGAAAAGTGTCAGAGATCACAGCCATAGAAAGGAGCCAGAAGTCAGGAAGGGTCCTCAGAAGCTGAACTGAGAGATGCAAATTCATATGCATTTGTTTGGACAGGCAGGGAAACAATCTACAATAGCTATAGCTGGATGCAAAGCTTTGACCTTTGTATATTTTATATTTGTTTTATATATTTTAGATTTCTTTAAGTCACCTTGGATCATTTTGAGAAAGAGGACTAAGAAATGTAATACAGAAATAGTCAATCTCTGTTTATTTTATTTTTTTCTTATGGATAACTACTCAAACTGTAAAATTAGATTATTATTATTATTATTATTATTACAGTGGTAGAATCATAGAATCATAGAATCATAGAGCTGGAAGAGACCACAAGGGCCATCGAGTCCAACACCCTGCCAAGCAGGAAACAAGCAGGTACCTCGGGTTAAGTACTTAATTCGTTCCAGAGGTCCGTACTTAACCTGAAACTGTTCTTAACCTGAAGCACCACTTTAGCTAATGGGGCCTCCTGCTGCTGCCGCGCCTCTGGAACACGATTTCTGTTCTCATCCTGAAGCAAAGTTCTTAACCTGAAGCACTATTTCTGGGTTAACAGAGTCTGTAACCTGAAGCATATGTAACCTGAAGCGTATGTAACCTGAGCTACCACTGTATTTAGACTTCTCAAACTGTTTAACTTGTTGGCTGGTGGTCATGGTAGAAACATTTCTTTAAAAAGATTAAAATAAAATAAAATTGTGGTCTTGGTATTTATCCCGTGTCTAAACGCCATACAACTCTATGCATTATGGGGAGTAGGTTGGACCAGTTGAAGTGCACAGGGCTAAAGAGCTGTTTAGTATGGACAGCTCAAAGAGGGGAAAGTCAGTTTACAGCAGCAGTGATGAGAAGAAGGAGTGGTTGGTTTGGCTGGTGTGCCTTCCTTCCTTGCCCTCCTGTGGTGTACTCTGCAGGCCATGCTATACAGAGATATGTCATTAAAAGCAACAGTAGAGGATCATTCCTAGGCGCAAAAAATCTGTATAAAAGTTGAAGGAAGCTTAAAGAACTTTGAAAAGATTAGCAGTGGGAAAGTGCACTGGAGGGAAAAGTGATCACGGATCTTTTCATTCCATAGAATTAGTTTCTAGTCACTTCTCAGCATTTCATACACTGGCTATATTCACACATGACAATAAGCCAAGTTGTTTGGCTTTTCATGGTACAGTATGAAGAAGTCACATGGTGGTGCATACTGCTGAACTTTACTCTTCGTCTGCCATGAGCAAGAAATCCAGGAAACCTTGGCTTGCCATTACATCTGAGCCAGGGACTGTGGTTTGCTGCTTTCAAACAGGTAAAAAAAGGTAAAGGACCCCTGGACGGTTAAGTCCAGTCAAAGGCGACTATGGGGTGTGGCACTCATCTCGCTTCAGGTCGAGGGAGCTGGCATTTGTCCACAGACAGCTTTCCAGGTCATGTGGCCTGCATGACTAAACCACTTCTGGTGCAACGGAACACCATGATGGAAGCCAGAGCACATGGAAATGCTGTTTACCTTTCCGCCACAGCGGTACCTATGTATCTACTTGCACTGGTATGCTTTCAAACTGCTAGGTTGGCAGGAGCTGGGACAGAGCAATGGGAGCTCACCACCATCAAGCAGATTCGAACCACCAACCTTCTGATCAGCAAGCCCAAGAGGCTCAGTGGTTTAGACCACAGCGCCACCCATGTCCATTGCTTTCTAACAAGGCACCGTCTGTAAGCCAACAACAAAGCATAGCTTCATTCCATTGTATATCATTGGAATGCAGGAAGCTGCCTTATAGAATCATAGGCTTTCAGAGTTGGAAGGGAGCCGAAGGTCCAACCCAAAGCACCACAGGAATCTTTTGCCCAACGTGGGGCTCAAACTCATGACCTTGAGATTAAGAGTCTCCTGCTCTACTGACTGAGCTATCCTCTTCTGCTGGAAGATATTAAAATAGCATCTTGCAACTATGACACTGTCTCTCATTTGATCAAATGACAGGATCTGGTTGCCATACAGACTACAAATGAGCCCGTTCCTGCTTGATGCAGTTTAACGAACTCACTTATAATGCCATTTTTCTCAAATTGAGCATCCAGCAAGGCAGGGAGGCAAATGGGGCATTGCTCCGTCTAGCTCAGAATTCTCTACACTGACTGGCAGCTGCCATCTGTGCTTTCAGATAGGGATCTCTCCCTGCCCTACCTGCAGATGCCAGGAATCAAACCCAAAACCTTCTATAGGAAAAGCAGATGCTAAACCACCGAGCTCTGCCTCTTTTCTCTCTTCCCTCTCTTCTGCGAGCAGATCAAACTCTCCCCCCTCCCTCCCTTTAAACTTACTAGTTACTTTTAAATTAAGATTGGTGCCATTTAGGAAAAGGCAAGCTAATCTGAGCCCTAAATCTGTAGCTCTCAGCTCTGCAAACGGCGGCTCAGGCATCGGCTGTAAAGCTCTCGATAAGGGAAGGTAGGGAGCAAGGTGCAAGTCCCTCTACGATAACCTCCTGACTCCGACATTATAGGTCTTTCTGCCGGAATTGAGTTCTACATCTTACTCGATTGGTTATTGTCACGGATGAGTAATGGATGCACCCCGGCGCTCTCCCACGGCACTCGAGCCAGTCCATCAGGCCATCAAAGAGGCACAGCTGTGAGCCGCAGGGGCAGGCAGATAAAAAGGAAGCCGTTAAAGGTACGAGGACCACCAGAGAGTGGATGGAATACCTACATCTTTGCTGAATAACTACTTGAGTATAAGAGCTCCTTGTACCACTCTGAAACTTCATTAATCAATCTGCTCCCTTGCTCTACAGTATAGGTATTTAGATAAAGCAGTAAATATAAGTGAAAAGGTAGGGGGGAGAAGAAAAGAAAGAAGGTAAGAGACTAATCTTTTGGATTAAGATTCTCAAACAGCAACAACTCTGCATCTTTATCAGAAAGTTTTAATTGGAAGCACAGGGACCAGGAAAACATTAAACAGGTTACAAGAAAGAAAGAAGGAAGGAAGGAAGGAAAGAAAGAAAGAAAGAAAGAAAGAAAGAAAGAAAGAAAGAAAGAAATTTAATTTTCAAAAGGAAGGAAGAACGGAAGAGAATTTTATTGAAATAAAACCCAAAAAGGCTTATTTCCACAGTTTATCAATTTAAACGGGATTACAAAGTTTGGTATTTAGAGATGAGCAAATCTAAAATTTCAGTTTCTCACATTTCTCATTTCTCATTTCAATTCAATTCAGTTCTCCGCATCAGCTTGTGATTTTTATCTATGTTTAAGGAAAAAAAGCTTCCTAAAAATTCAACGGCATCCTGGTGCAAATTTCACCTAATATGCACCTGTTTGTATGCACTATTGATGAGTTCTTTTTTGCAATTCAGTTTCCCCGAAATAATGCATTTTTGTATTTTCACCACTAGATGCATTTTTTGTACACTTTACCCTATCACATGCATTTCTGAACACATTACTTCTCTGGAGAACAGCTTTGTAAAATATGAAGAAGGGTGACTGTTGAAGGTTGGTCTTGTTTAAGTTCTTGAATTGTTTCTGAAAGTGTGATTTAGGTAAGCCCACCTGTAAATGTGGATTGAATTGAATTTCTTCTCCATAACTACTGGTAGGTTTCCAGTAGTTTGTTCCCTAAAGGCAGGACATGTATTTGTGTGTACAGATAATCAAGATACAACACAACTGATTTCAATATGAGAACTAGCACTGTATGTCTACAGGAAAGAATATTCACAAAGGCAACAATCATTTTGTCTGTACCGTACTATAATGGACTGAAATATTTTAAAACAATAAGTGCAGAGTGAATAAGGATTTGCTTATCAAGATGGGAGACCGGCCTGTTGACTTCCTCATGACATGGATTAGAATCTGGCCTTGTACCAGAAGAAGCCATCACATGTCTCTAGATAGGATTCTCATATTTTAAAGGCAATGGGAGCCAACTGGTTGTTCTTGGGCCAAACTGTGCTCACAAGATGGGCCTTGTCCTACCATTCACCTGCCACAGACTTCATAAGGGAGAGGAAACAGATACAGGTGTGGCTTGGAATTACATAGGTCATTAAGCCAAGATATGCACTAATTTGGTCATGACATGCTCCATTCTTGCCCTACTCTTTCCCTCCTCCCTTATTGGCACACCTTGACTGAAGACTTACTGGGTTAATTATCCATCATTTTCTGTTACATCTACACTGGGAAATTATAGTCACCAAGATCTGAACCCACAGTTCAAAATTGGTTTAAGATCCTGATTTACCAGTCAAGGACCAGTTGTTTTGGGGTCACTTGACAAACCTCAGTATAACATCAGTTCCCACTGCTGTGTTAATTTGCAAAGAGCAAGTGACACGACAGGATCATCAGTCACAGGGAAAAACAACAACCCTGTAGGCAGTGAAATTAGGGTTGCCATATTTCAAGAAGTGAAAATTTGGACACAAACAAATTGTTGACCTTTGTTTTAGAAAGTTCCCAAAGTTGTTGAGCTTGGGGAGGAAACCAATAACCCATGATTCTATGGTAATGTGGCCAAAAATACATGACAAACCACCGCTTTTTGGGAATTCCCCTGTATGTCACTTCCGCCATTGAAATCCTGACAATGTCCAGGAATATCCGAACGTGTGGAAACCCTAGAAATGTACGTGTGTTTCTATGAGGTGAGACGAAACAATTACAGCAAGTTAACTTTATTGAGTGAACAGAGGCAGAACAGTCAAACAGAGATAAAGCAACTGCTTGTATGTATTTCTGGAGGCCTGGGCCACTCCCACTCTGAATGTGATTGGCTGTCTAAGCAGCGAATCGTAACCCAGAGCTTAAGAGCCAATGCCAGCAGCCCAAACCCTGACAATACTACATGATTGGATATCATGTATCAAATCAAAACACAGGGCTCAGGACCCTAGTGCAGACTCGCACTCAGGCGAACACAGACCATAGCATATGTAACATGTTGCTACTTCAGGAACCGTAACCACTTCCACATTAAAAATTTTTGGTGGTTCGATTCCAGCCACAATTCAGCCCTAAAATATTTTTCCATGTGGAGAGACTAAGGCAGCATTTCTGCACGTTCCCATAGCTCTTTCCTATCACTACTTGTTAAATTAGTTTTGAGGGCTCCTAGGACAGTTCAGATGCTGGATAGCTCCCCTTCAAAAATGCCTGTGCAATCGTGGGAGGCCACTGGCAATGCTCTTACACATTGCTGCCATTATTTGCATGATCAAGCTGATTATCACGGTGCAGGCATTCCCATGGCTGCCACAGTCATATAAATCATGATGACCACATGTTATATGCACCAGGTAGAAGCACTGGCTCATATTTATTGGTGTCACAGCGCAGGTGACGCTGTGGGTTAAAGCCTCAGCGCCTAGGGCTTGCCGATCGAAAGGTCGGCGGTTCGAATCCCTGCGGCGGGGTGCGCTCCCGCTGCTCGGTCCCAGCGCCTGCCAACCTAGCAGTTCGAAAGCACCTCCGGGTGCAAGTAGATAAATAGGGACCGCTTACCAGCGGGAAGGTAAACGGCGTTTCCGTGTGCGACTCTGGCTCGCCAGAGCAGCGATGTCACGTTGGCCACGTGACCCGGAAGTGTCTCCGGACAGCGCTGGCCCCTGGCCTCTTAAGTGAGATGGGCGCACAACCCCAGAGTCTGTCAAGACTGGCCCATACGGGCAGGGGTACCTTTACCTTTACCTTTACCTGTTCATTGGCTGGGCTAGCGTAGGGCTGCCATATTTCAAGCAGTGAAAATCCGGACAGAAAAGTTGTTGAGCTTTTTTGGGCTCAACATATCTGGAATACTGCAGTTGGGCGAAAATTGGGAAAATGTCTGGCACTCTTCTCTAGGTGATCTCACAAAGAGGTGCTGAAAATCTAAACTGGGCCGACGTCAGAAAGATGGCACTCAACGATGACTGTTTTATTGACAAAAATGTATCTCGGACTATTAGATTAGATTAGATTATAATATGATGAATACGCAAGCAGGATTTGAATTACGAGCAACAGGAAGAATGAGAAAATATTGTATTGTGATTATGATATAAAAGAGGGAATATAGGGTGCAGCAAAGGGGTAAGGAGGAATCACCAAAGAAAACGGGATGGGAAGTCGATAAAACAAAAGAAAAAAATGATCATGTATTGGAATTATATGTGAAATCTATGGAAATTTAATTATATATATATATATATATATATATATATATATATATATATGAAAAAAAATATTACCCTGTTGCTTCTCACTGATGCAATGCAACTGAGATATAAATATTTTTTCCCCCTTAAAAATATATCCATTGAATGCATCATATACCCAGAACAGTGTCTTGATTGCTCTTCGTGGAATACATTTAAATGTTTTGAATGCCCCAGTTCTTACATTCCATTTTTTTTTTTTAGCCATCATCATAGGGAAGATTTAAGCACCCTGTTTAATATACAGCTGAACTGAACCTGCGTCCCTCCCAAGCACTGTAGCATTTTGCCGTGTCTGCTGCAACGAAAGTTCTTTGGACACAAGATATAAGAGGGAAATATTTCTGCCTCACCATCTCAGGCTCCTGCATTCCCCAAAGTGTATCCCCATCTGCTTTTGGGAGCTCTCATTGCAATATGCAGTGATTGCAGGATAAGCACACCATTTTCCTGTCAATACTTTCCTATTAGCCTCCTGGATCCATACATCATCGTCTTGCTGGCCTGCAGTTTGCTTATCTTTGTCTCGGAGGCTGCCTTTGATTTATCTAACGCCCAGGTTAATGAGGCATGGGGCCCAGGGTGGCTCCAAGGATAATGCACTCTTGTATAAAAATGCTTAAGGAAGGGATCAAGTGATAATCCATTCTAGACTAAAAGGCCTAGCTCTTCAACAAATGTTGTATTTCTTAATCACTAAACTAAGACTATAATAGCTGCCCCTTAAGCCACCATCATTCATAAACAAAAAGATACCCACCAACCTCTCAAAAATTAGAGGAGGAAAACAAAACAAAACCAGCAGCTGAAAATTACATTTCAATTTAAGCCTTCCCCCCCAAAAAAAAAAATAATCAAAAGAGGTTTGTGTCTTAAGAACAGTTATCATCATTATAGGATAGTGTTCTTATGCAAAAATAAGTTAGCTTTAATATTTAATTTACAGTAATAGTTTTTTATTCCCTCCCTGGGACCTCTGTTTTTCCAAAGACAAAAATAACAGAAGCTAGAATGTGACAGTGGCAAGGATAAATCAAGTTAGCTATTTCAATAATGGAGGTAATTACATAGTGTATATATCGCAAAAACGTACCAAGTGGTTAGGGGTTGTTTAATTAACATAAAAATTTTCAATATCAGCAGCAAGTGTTGTGTCTCGGTATCACACACAAGCTCTGTTAAAGATGCATGGTCCAAGAATCACACCTGTCTCTGTCTCCAACCAGTGTGCAGGGCTAATATACCTTTACATTCCACTTATCCTCATTACTGAATAATGAGTAAATAAACTCATTGAATAAACTCACATGTTAAATGAAGGCTGGGGGATTTTGCAGGAAAGTGTTCTATTGCAAAACTGCCCTTTGGATACAGATCTGCTTCCTTTAGCTTTGTGTTTATATTATGGTTCTGCGAAAACGTTTCGAGGGAGACGCATCCTGCAGGAAACACCTTCTCTCCAGATAACACCCAAGGGAGGATATTTTGTGAAATATCCGGACATGCAGAGCTTTTACCACCCTTGGTCCATTCTGGTCCCCAACGGCTTGACCCAGGTAATAAAGTCCCTTACTGGTCACTAACCTACATTATTGAAATTCAGTTCAGATTTTAATGATGTGACATGTTTACGAATTGTTATTGAGGCGCAAATGATCTTCTCATAGGTTATTTAAGGCACAAAGGGAGTCCCTTGCTTAGAGGTGGAATGAGCTATTGATTATCTCAGCAATTAAGAAAATAAATTTTAGCATTTGTATTCAGGCTTTTTTTTTTAATGCACACGCTAAATGGTGGTCAAAGAAGCAAAACATGGCAGGAGATTCCTTAGGTATCAGGAACGCATGTGCATGTGCATTTAATATTAGTTGAGAAGGCCAACTGGTGTTCAATGTGGATCCAAAGCAATTTTATATATCACTTCTTGGTTCTACCAAATTTTAATCAATGCCGGGGATGGAATTCTGGCCATGGAATCATAAGGAAAATGAAAAATGTGCTCAAACTGGAAGAAAAATTGCAAAAAAGCCCCATTTTAAGGCCATGTCTCTTCTCATACCCTCCAACATTTCTCCAAAGAAAATAGGGATGTCCCATTCCATAAAGATAATTTCACTATTTATACCCCACACATCTTACTGGGTTGCCTCAGCCACTCTGGGCAGCTTCCAACACATATAAAAACATAAAAGGTAAAGGTAAAGGTACCCCTGCCCGTACGGGCCAGTCTTGACAGACTCTGGGGTTGTGCGCCCATCTCACTTAAGAGGCCAGGGGCCAGCGCTGTCCGGAGACACTTCCGGGTCACGTGGCCAGCGTGACATCGCTGCTCTGGCCAGAGCCAGAGCCAGAGCCAGAGCCGCACACGGAAACGCCGTTTACCTTCCCGCTGGTAAGCGGTCCCTATTTATCTACTTGCACCCGGAGGTGCTTTCGAACTGCTAGGTTGGCAGGCTCTGGGACCGAGCAGTGGGAGCGCACCCCGCCGCAGGGATTCGAACCGCCGACCTTTCGATCGGCAAGCCCTAGGCGCTGAGGCTTTAACCCACAGCGCCACCTGCGTCCCGTTATAAAAACATAATAAAACATTAAAAATACCCTTCCCTATACAGGATTGCATCCAGACGCCTCAGGGGTTTGTATAATTCCATACCCTCCAACATTTCTCCAATGAAAATAGGGACATCCTAAGGAAAAGTGGGACATTCTGAGATCAAATCAGAAACTGGGGTGACTTCTCTAAATCAGGGACATCCATGGAAAATAGGGCCACTCTGAGCTCCTATCTGCTTAGGCCCCGCTCCTTCACCAGAAAACCCAGCAAAATTATGATTATGGAGTGGACATCCCTATTTTCATCAGAGAAATATTGGGAGTGTATGGGAGCTGGTTCTGGTCACAACGGCTTCTCAATAAGCAAGTTGAAGGCTCGGGTGCAGAGGGTTGATTGAGAGAATGACTTGGTAGAAAACGTCGAAAAAGAAGACCCCCAAAGGAGCATGTACAGTGGTACCTCTAGTTACGAACTTAATTCATTCTGGAGGTCCGTTCTTCACCTGAAACTGTTCTTAACTGGAGGCGTGCTTTCGCTAATGGGGCTTCTTGCTGCCGCTGCGCTGCCGGCACACAATTTCCGTTCTCATCCTGGGGCAAAGTTCTCAACTCGAAGTAACTCTTCCACGTTAGCGGAGTTTGTAACCTGAAGCGTTTGTAACCTGAGGCGTTTGTAACTCGAGGCACCACAATATTTGCGTGAAGTGTGCACATTCTGATTTAATTTATTTACTCAATTAACAAGATTTATATTTCTTCTTTGACCAACATGAGCCTTTAAGCAGTTTACATGAAATACAAAAACTAGCTTAGCATCGTCCGCCTAGCTCAGCATGGTGTACATGGACTGGCAGTGGCTATCCGGGGTTTCAGTCCTTCCCAAACCCACCTGGATGTGTCAGGATTTGAACCCTGGACCTTCTGTCTGCAAGGCAAATTCTCTGCCACTGAGCTTCCTATCAGCTCTAGGGGTAGAACCCTGATCTCATTCCAAACACTCAGGTTACCCGGGTCAGCAGACGGACTTATCTGTCACTCTGACACCTTTGATTCTATCCACATGGTGAGAAATTTCTGCACTTAATGTCTCCTTGCAATTATTTTATTACTGTTGCTATTAGCAGTAGTACTAGTACTAGTAGTATTTTTTTAAGGAGCAGTTTAATTCATAGCTGTCAACTTTTCCCTTTTCTTGCGAGGAATCCTATTTGGAATAAGGGAATTTCCCTTAAAAAAAGTGAAACATTGACAGCTATGGTTTAATTCAAGATAAAAGTAAAAGAAAAAGGGGAAAAGAAAAGTATACTATATCATTATAAGAGTTAACAATTGCAAATCCATATATACTTCTCTAATACCTTGGTAGTGGTGTTATCCAAATACATATGTTTCTTTTTAACCTGCTATATTTGTGTTCCAAGCATCATTACGCCTGTCCATGCAAAGTCTACGTTTATCAGCAATCTGCTCTTCACTTGCAATTTTGTATTAAATTGAGCAGTACGCTTATCTAAGATTGCAGTCCTAACCCCACTTACCTGGGACTAAGCTCCGTGGAATCCAATGGGCTCATTTCTGAGTACACCTGGCTAGGACTGTGCTGTTAAGGCAGCAGTACAGAGGAAACTATCACCGATGATGGTTCATGGTCTGTGCTTCACCATGTCTCTGGAGAAAGGTGCAATATCCCCCCCCCTCCTCTGTCCAAAGATGTATTCCAACCTCCCACAGTCCCTGTAATATGCAGTCGTCTCCCCCTCCATACCAATCACCATCAGGATTGGATTTTGCTAGTCTATAGAAATATGTGGCTTTCCCGCAGTCATCCTCTTTTGGAGCTCTCCTTTCAGCTGGAATTGGTGCAATGTTAAAAGAAATATATGGATGTCCTGTTCCCAGCCTTCCCCTTATCCCTGCTTCTGGCAGGTGTATGCTAGACACTGACTGCTAAATACTTTGTAATTAGCATGCCTGGGAGCAATCACTGTCATCTTACATCTGTAATCTGGAGCGAGGGCACTGTTAGCATGACTCTGTTCATTTCTCTAATGTCCCATGCCTATAGACCTATACAAGGCAGCCTGAAGGATCAGCGTTTGATGTGTGAACCACAGGCAGACCTCAGAAATGTATCTCATTATATTCCTATCTGGCTGCCCTCTCACAGCAAGATTTATTATTCATAGGCAAAGGGCGGGATAAAACGGGGAGGGAGGGATTGCTATCGTAGGATAAAATAATCCTGCATATATTGCCCGGCTTAAAGTTCAGCAATTATTTGTATAAATCAATTTAACCTGTAGTAAATAGCGATATATTTGGGGTCTATTCACAAGAGTGCAAAGTGGATTATGGAACACACCCTTTCAAGTTTTCCAGGCACAGTCCTGGATTTGATCCTGGAATGTCCCACTTTTCCTTAAAAGGTAAAGGTAAAGGGACCCCTGACTATTAGGGTCCAGTCGTGGCTGACTCTGGGGTTGCGGCGCTCATCTCGCTTTATTGGCCGAGGGAGCCGGCGTACAGCTTCCAGGTCATGTGGCCAGCATGACTAAGCTGCTTCTGGCGAACCAGAGCAGCACACGGAAACGCCGTTTACCTTCCCACCAGAGCGGTACCTATTTATCTACTTGCACTTTGACGTGCTTTCGAACTGCTAGGTTGGCAGGAGCAGGGACTGAGCAACGGGAGCTCACCCCATCGCGGGGATTCGAACCGCCAACCTTCTGATTGGCTCTGTGGTTTAACCTACAGCGCCACCCACGTCCAATACGGAATAGGACGTCCCTATTTTCATTGGGGAATTTCCATCATAACCCAGCAACTCCCAAATGATTGCCTCTGGAAGTGGGTGGATCTGTTGCTGGAAACAGCAAACCATGGGTGTGAACTAGCGATTCCATGTGAAGCCTGCATATTTGGCTAGCAAGCCTCCCAACTCCATGGCCTCTTGACGATAATTCCCATCAGCATGGCCAGTGGTGAGGGATGATGGGAATTGTAGTCCAAGCCAAGATTGATGTAAACACACAGAGACACCAAAGTCACTGTGATATCACCAATTGCATAATTTGGTTCATGGCAGCTGGACATGAGTGGGCTGGCAGATATACTCTTCAACTGATGAACTTTGATTGCATCAACAGCTTACATTTACAACACTCTCTAACAGTTTAATAGTCATAGATTTCCCCCAAAGAATCTTGGGAGCTGCACATTCTTTAGTACATTCCAAAGACCCACTAAAACAGTTTCGAAAGCAAAATACAGTAGAAATACAGGGGAAAGACCCCAAGGCAGTTGCCATGTTTTATGCAGAACATGTTGATTTCTATTTCTTATTACCTCCGAGATAAATTTTGCCATGGCCAGGGCAATAACATTTGTCTTATCTTCAAGAAGATCATTGAGATAGAAGGTTTCAGAATTTCCAGGTAAATCTACCCAGTGCTTTCTTTCCTTTAAAAAAAATGTTTAGGGGTACTCTCATTTTGACTCAAGAAAATCACCATTTTATACTTCAAATCTGGAAAAATAAATACAGTAAATGGACAAAAGTACAAAGATTCACAAAATGTTTAGGGGTATGCGTACCCCTGCATTCCCCCAGAAAAAAGCACGGAATCTACTAATAAGGGTTTAATCAAATGTTCCCTGGCTTGTTTATACAGCCCACAGTGTAGTAAGATATGCTTCATGCAGTCGGCAGCCTGAGAACCGTAGTTTAAGTTTCTAGGAATCTTTGCCCTGTGAGGGGTTTACTAACCACTCTCAGAACCCATAACAAACTACAGTTCCCAGGATTCTTTCTTGGGAGGAGCCATGACTGTTGAAGTGGTAAACGAGCACTTTACATTTATGGCATGGATATGACAAGATTCAGTTGGATATTTACAAACCAGAGCTGAGAGGGACATAGCAGAAGCAAAGCAGAGAATGGTCTGCTTGGAATGAAACCTGAGCTAGCCCCATATTTGGGATGAATGGATGGCAGAGGTCAGGGAGGAACGAGCCACCGGAAAGGAATCCCTTGTGAGGAGATCCAAACTTGTCACCTTCAGGATGAGCAATGGTGATAGCGGAATCCAGGCAGGTTCCATCATACGTCTACCAAAAGACGAGGAACACATTACCCATGAACAGACTATGGTGTCTAAACCATGGAGCTTCTTGGGCTTGCCGATCAGAAGGTCAGTGGTTCAAAACCGCTTGATGGAGTGAGCTTCTGTTGCTCTGTCCCAGCTTCTGCCAACTTAGCACTTTTAAAGCACACCAATGCAAGTAGATAAATAGGTACCGCTGCAGCGGGAAGGTAAACGGTATTTCTATGCACTCTGGCTGAAACATTTACTGATCTTTTGCGGGCATTTCCATAATCCTTCAACCCTCACCCAAGCATAGCTGTCAATGTTTCCCTTTTTTAAGGGAAATTCCCTTATTCTGAATAGGATTCCTTGCAAGAAAAGGGAAAAGTTGACAGCTATGCACCCAAGAGGAACGGTGGGATCAGAGTCAGTGCGGCAGCATGTAGAGCAGGAAGCTCAAGAACAAAACCCCAGCTCAGCTATGAAGCATACCAGCCAAATCACTTGCCTTGTGAAATTCACTGTCTTTTCACAGAAGTCACCTCACAGAGTTCTTGTGAGAGGTTAAAGTATTGACCCTGAGCTCCTTGGAGAAAGGACAGGCTAACAAAGGGGGGGGGGAGAGCATGCACACTTGGTAGGTGCCTGTAAAATTCACTTGCACCAGTGCAAGTAGATAAATACGTACCACTGCGGTAGGAAGGTAAACAGCGTTTCCTTGTGCTCTGGTTTCCATCACAGTGCTCCATTGCATCAGAAGCAGTTTAGCCATGCTGGCCACATGACCCGGAAAGCTGTCTGTGGACAAACTGGCTCCCATGGCCAGAAAAGTGAAATGAGCACCACAACCTCATAGTTGCCTTTCACTGGACTTACCTTTACCTTTACTTACCTCTGAAGCAACTCCCCTACCATCTTCCTCCACACCAGAGCTCATCCTAATAATTATTTTCACCCCTCCCCCCATAAAAGAGACCATTTCAACATATATTCTTCTTTATGCTTATTTAGAATTCTCTTGTGGACAAACAGCATTGTAAACAAAGGGCTGCATGTTCTAAGGGCATCTCTATATTATTATTATTATTATTATTATTATTATTATTATTATTATTAATATCCCGCCCATCTGGCCGGATTTCCCCAGCCACTCTGGGCGGCTTCCAGCAAAGCACTAAAATACAATAACCTATTAAACATTAAAAGCTTCCCTAAACAGGGCTGCCTTCAGATGTCTGCCTTCAGATATATGGGTTTTTCACATCAGATGTGAAGTTTCTACAAACTTGTTTTGGGTGGCCTCTCTCTTTAAAATTCACAAAATGGGGACCCCACTGTTTGGTACATGATTTTCGTTGATTTTTTAAATTTTGATTTTTTGGGGGTAAAGGCAGAAGCAGGAACAATTAAACACACACACATATTCCACATCGAATTTACTGTTTGCCTATTCTATACAACACACATTTCCGTATTCCTTATTGGCAATATGGGGCTTCTTTTTCCAGATCACATTTTCATCTCTTTCCTAACTCAATATTTGTCTGAGTTCATCTTTTTTTAATCCTCTTCCGTCTTCCTCTTTTCCTTTACGGTTCCTTTCTTCTTTGCTTGAACTGCCGCTTTTATAAACCATCTTTAATTCCTCACACTTTGTGCTCAAGGGAGTCCCTGCACTTTAAAAACACTTGACATTCAGGAAAATACTACATATATATATATATATATATATATATATATATATATATATAGAAAAAAAATCAATGGCAACCCAATATTTACAACTCAAAGGCCAAACATTTTGTTTTTCTTTATAAAGAATGGTTGTGTGCTACTAAGCTGGAGACATCAAAGAATGATAACAACACCATTTTAAACTCAAAGGACTTGAATGGACCTCAGTCTCATTGAGGAAAAGACTGGGCTCTTTTATTGCTCTTCTAATAGAAGAATGGATGAAAACACCCACTTTCATGTGACACTAGCAAGCAAGCGTTATTGTCCAGCAAAAGATTGAACTCCTTTGCCAAATGCAATTTCTGGACTAAGGGGGCAGAGATTGGGGTGGGGGAGGCTTGGTGAAACAGATTCCAATGCTTTCCAGTAGCACCCCTTTTCAAACTTGTTTGCAAGCCCATCTAGATATTCGCAGGTACCAGCATCTCACAAAGAGTTTCACATCTCCTGGCAATATTATTTAGAACATCTCACTCGGTGACTTGGAGACACTGCATCATCCTGCAATCCATGTCAGTTGTGTTCACTGATCATCATAGCATGGTGGCCAAAACATGTATGAAGAGTTGTCCTAAATTAGGGGTGGCCAATTTATAGATCCTTAGTGGAAATGCTCTTACCCAGACTGTAGTCCAAGCATTACACACAAACCAGAGCCTTCAACTGTCGTCAGGTTCCATAATAAAGTTCTCACCATCTATATCAGAGATCCTCAACTGGACAAGAGTTGGGACAATCTGGAACCACTCCCAAGGGTTCATGCATCGGGGTTGGGGGTGCCCAAAGAGATGTGCTTACTCTCCCCAGAAAGCAAAACAACGGTGGCAGTGTTGCAGTAACCTAGCTGTAAACCACAAACCTGCAAACCACAATCTAGCAGAAAGGTCTTCCCACCACATGGTCCACCCTTAACGCTAACAGTAAGGTATAACATATGGCAGAATGCTATTTCTTATATACCACACAATCTTTTTTTCTTTTTTCTTTTTTAAGGGGAAAAGTACCAGAAAGTACATAAAAGTCTTTTAGGTCACCATCCCTGCCCTAAAGTACCTGGCTTTGAGATGGGAAACTTGATTGCTATGGAAAGTTGAATGTCAGTACCAACCCTGAGATTTGCTAGTGTCCCATGAAATGTGGATACTTTCCAAACACCTTTGACATCATCAAGTGTTTCCACACCAGCATGTCATCTTTAGGTGCATCTAAAATGGCAGAGTTTTGTACAATCTGATGCAGAAATGAGTACCAGGGCATGACACAGTCCACAATGAATCCCCTTTAACTAGTCCCACTCTATAATCCTTGATATTGTACCCATAACCGCCCACTAGTCTTGACCTGTTACTTATCCTTGCAGCTGTTAACCCGTCAAACCTGGTCCTCCATTGAAATCATCCCATATGGGCTAAAAGGTCAATATCCTGCACTGAAAGAAACACATGCCATTCCATCAATACATGCATAGCAAATCAGAAACATGAATTAAACGAGCTTCTGCTGTAATATTTTACCCTTGCTGGATTAATTTGGTTTGGAGAGAAAAAAATACTGCTAGGCATTTATTTCCTCATTATAAACCATATTAAACATCCAGGGAATACAGTGTCATTTGGTTGGTACATTTGACCTCTCTCATTATTAGTTGCTCTTTACTAAATCAGCAGAAAGAGATAGGTCGGTAATGGCTACTACCAAGCTAATAATAATTGTGAGGGCAAAACATGGTTATTGATGTTTGAGACATAATTTCATATGTTCTTTTTCTCAGTCACTGACTTGGTTTGGTGTTTTTTTAATTATTGGGGTTTATTTTCTTCGTTATTAGGAGTGAACTCTCTTTGACCTGTTATTTGCCATTCAAAGTTGGACTGTTTGCTCTAAGTAGTGAAGCTGAGATACCCATTTGATATTGCAAGGGGGGCACTATAAACTATTACCCTGTGACTGTGAAGAAGGCTTACATTTCACTGCTCCAAAGGAAGCATAAAAATAACAATGACAGAACATTAGGGGGGGGGGGATATTGATCCACAAATGATACTTTTTTTTTTTTTAACCAGCCAGATTGTCTACGAGCCAGCTTGAACAGAAGGAGTTTCATTGGGAGGAGTGGGAAGAGATATTCTGCTCACGATCACATGTTCTACTGCCCCCAGCCCTATGCTTAACTAAGAGGGGTCACTGCTCAGCCTTACGTAGAAATAATAACTTCTGTCTTGCAGAAAGTGCTTCTGGGATGTAGTTAGGAATGGAGGCGAAATTCGGTGTGGTTCACTTTTTTTAGGGTCTTCTTCAAATCAATCATTTAACAGTCATAAATAATAGACAGCAAAACTGCTGCAGAAAAAGTACTTCAGATCTTAATATTCTGCAAGAAAATATGTCTTAACATAAAATTACAATATTTCGTCTAGAAAACCTATGAACCTACTTGAATTTGCTTTTGTGAGAGGTAATTATTTTCTGGACCGTTTTGTATAAGCACCCACCTGTTTTCCAATAATTTATTCCTATAATCACTTGCACTTCTCTCTCTTAGATAAGATGAAATTATATTTTTGGCATTATAGCCAAATCCCAAACTTTTCCAAGTCATTTCAGTGTGAACTTACCTGAATCACATTTCCTGAAGCACTGCACAGCTCTCCTTTGCAATTTGCACATCTCTTAACTTTTGTGATTTACTTCACCGACCAAAAATGTGTACAAAAAATGTGCATATTACAGGAAAATGTGCATGAAAATGCATATATTAGGGATAATAACATAGGAAAAAATGTGTTATATTAGGGGAAAATATTTCAAATATGTGCATACTAGGAGAAAGGTGCACTGAAATGCTGCTGAAATTTTGTGAGGCCTTTAAAAAAAAAAGGTAAATAAATGGCAACTTGGTGTGGAAATGAATGGGTCCTATGATGGGGATGTGGGTGGCGCTGTGGGTTAAACCACAGAGCCAAGGGCTTGCCGATCAGAAGGTCGGCATTTTGAATCCTCATGATGGCGTGAGCTCCCATTGCTCGGTCCCTGCCCCTGCCAACCTAACAGTTTGAAAGTACACCAGAGTAAAAGTAGATAAATAGGTAAGGTAAACGGCATTTCTGTGCGCTACTCTGGTTCACCAGATGTGGCTTAGTCATGCTGGCCACATGACCTGGAAGCTGTACGCCAGCTCCCTCGGCCAATAAAGCAAGATAAGCGCCACAACCCCAGAGTCGTCTGTGACTGGACCTAATGGTCAGGGGTCCCTTTACCTTCATGATGGGGAAAACGAGGAAATTAAAAAACCGAAATTGACAGGATCACCTGTCCGTAGATGTAACTGGCAATAAGAAAAAGGGGAAGCCAGATCCGGTGGACAGAAGGACACATAGAAGGATAATGATCATCCTTACTTCTTGAAAAAATTGAGTACCACTGACCAGTACCAATTTTTAAGGTACCAGTGTAGGGTGGCTAGAAGAAGAAAAAGACAGCACTGCAACCCCTTTAACAGTAATGTAGAAGTGGGAGTGTGGTGTATGGGGTGTTCAAGGAGAGCTAGTACCTCTGACAGGGGACATGCTGTGCTCCTTCTGGGGCAGTTGGTCCACCTTTGGTCCCCACCCTGTACTCAGTTCTCAGCTGCAGCTCCCAGAAGCTGTCAGCATGCGACAGCAGCCATGCCCCAGCAAAAGGGGTTTGAGAGGCCAGCAACACAATATTTACAGCTCAAAGGCCAAACATTTCGTTTTTCCTTCTAAAGGATAGCACTCAGATTGGTTGTGTGCTACTAAGCTGTAGACATCAAAGAATGACAACAACACCATTTTAAACTCAATTGACTTGAATGGACCTTGGCCTCATTGAGGGAAAGACTGGGCTCTTTTATTGCTCTTCTAATAGAAGAATGGATGAAAACACCCACTTTCATGTGACACAAGCAAGCGTTATGATGTGGAGAAGTTTGTTATGAGTGAAGGTACACTACTAGGAAAAGAATTCATATTAGTATGTATGTCTGGTCCATGTAACTCACAGGGGAAATTCTATCACTGTTCAGCTAGATGAATTTCATAAAGGAAAGATAATTATGGCAGGTGACTTCAGTGGAGTTATGGATTAAAAATTGGACAGGAAAGAAAATTGTGAGAAACTTACCTAAAAGTTGTTGTTGTTTTGAACAAATAAATGAATGTCAAATGATGGACCCTGGCAATATCTAAGCGAACAGGATAAATATTTTACATGTTATTCTCTGGTTGATAAATCAAATTCTTAATATGGTTTTTTATATATTGTCTCCAAAGTTTCTAACAGGAATTTGCTCATTTAGAATTTAACCTGAGTTTTCTGCAGATCACACCCCAATTTCTTTTATATGGATGAATAAGGAAGCAGCTCCTTCTAAGCAATAATAATTGAATACACTTGAAGAATAACGTTAGTAACATCAGTTAGAGAAGAAATCAGGGATTACTTTAATTGTAATGTGACACGTAATATGACTCGGCTAACAGTATGAAATTCCCGTAAAGCTTATATAGGGGAAATATTTTTCAAACAAAGATATCAAAAGAAAAACAAATGAGCGATGACAGTTGCTAATGGGGGAAATTGCTAACTTAGAGCATGTACAGGTATGTAAAGAAACAAAATAATCACAGGTCTATGAGAAGCTATGAGGATTAAGGAAACAATTAGAGTTGGTTAATAACCACAAACTTGAGATAGATTTAATCTATCTGAGACAAAATAAATTTGAATTTTGTGAGAATTATTCCAAATTACTAGTTAGATTAATTTACAAAGAGCAAAAAATACAATACCTTATAAAATTATGGAAATAAGGAAATTACTAATCAATTTAAGCTTTACTATGCAAAATTAAAGCATTCTGAAAACCAAAAGATATAAGATTTTAACAAATTCTCAAGAAAATTAAATTTCCATTGATGACCAGAGAAAATCAGAGGCCTTGATTACATTATCAGAGGTAAGACTAATAATTAAAAAAAAATTAAATGGCAAATTTGCTGGCTCAGATGACTTACCAGCTATTATAAAGTTTTTCTTGAACTGCTGAGACAACCACTTTTATAGACTATCACGAATCAAAATGGTTAAAGAAATTGCCAGGCTCTCAGAATAGGGCAAAAATTGTTGCTATAACTAAACCTAACTATGACCCAACAAATTCAGAATCTTACAGACATATTTCATTGTTAAACAAAGATGTGAAAATATGGTTATCTTTTATCACAGAAAGATTAAGCTCTATTAGTGTGAAGTATACTGTATAAATATTGATTAGGCTGACTTCTTGAGAAACAGGAAGGTATCTACTAATATAAAAAGATTAATCAATATGATCAAGAGAGCTCTAGATAAAAAAGTTTAAAGCTGCATTGTTCTATTTAGTCGCTGAGAAGGCATTTGACAGAGTGGAGTGGTGACATCTATTAGAGGTTATGGATTTTTTAAAATCTGGGTGTAAATTGTTGTTGTATGTGGTATTCATTTGTGTACAAAATGTAGCTCAGCCAGATAATGTAAAAAGTATCCAGTGTAGCCTTGCCTTGCAATGCTGAAGATGAAGTGTGACTTTTCCAAAATAGCAATATTCCAAATCCTCTTAGGCCAAAGCATTATTATCAATCAATCAATCAATTAAATATGCTGGCCTATACCTACAGGTCTCAGGGCAGTTCACAAGTTAAATCACAATATAAAAGCACAAAATACATAATCAAAAGAAAAAGAAAAACAACCCAATAACCCCCTCCCTCCAACACATTTTAAAAGGGCATTGGATGTCAATCAGCAAAGTCCTGGGTAAGGAGGAACATTTTTGCCTGGCACCTAAAGGTGTATAATAAAGGCACCAGGTGAACCTCCTTGGGGAGAGCATACCACAAAGGGGGGGGGGTCACTGCAGAAAAGGCCCGTTCTTTTATCTCCACCCCCCGGACCTTTCATGGAGGATAAATTCCAAGTCCTGTAATCTTTCCCATTTCTATATGATGGACCAGCATGCCGTAACCAATAAGAAATTATTGCATATGCCACAAAACACACGCAAATTTTATGCAAATAGGTATCCACTTTTGCCAGTGGATTGGAGGGGTCAATCAACATACAGTATACTGAGCTCAGCATCTCAACTCACCTGATTAGTCGACCCAACTATGGTCAGATGTATAGTATTTATTCAACTTTCAGGAATTATTTGTAAACAGCATTTTTTTTTTTTACGGCATATGTAATTTTCATGCATACCTGTGTCACGTTTTCTTTTTTCTTTTGGTGATGAGTGCCATCTTTCAGTGATAACTGTATTAAGTGCTCACCCTAGCATCCTGTGTCTATTGTGTAACCCTATGAGAGCAGCTTGGCACAATCTCCATATCTTGCTATATCTGTCTCGCATTCCCAGAGGCCTCAGAGAAGAGCCTCGTATGGGCCAAAAATTGCACAACCCGCTAAAGACTTTGGGCAGACTCCAATGATTCATTGCTGGCTTTGCCACAGTTCCCCCCCCTCAAATAAAACCATTCTAATTCGTATCACCCACAGCCCCCCAATTCACCAACCTGTTCCATGGCATGGCCCTGATCTGCAGTCATCATTTTTTTTGGGGGGGGGGGAATTTATGCTGTCTGAGGGGTCCATCCCTGAAGCAATTGAAGGGTGAGGCTAGCTTCTCTTTTTTAAAAAACCTATCTTTTAATGAACAGTTTAAATTGGGTTTAAAAAATAGGGTCTTCCCAACCAGGCCTCTCCTTCTCCTTCCTGCCCCCTGATACAGCACAGTGCAGGGTCAGATCCTCCCACTTGATCTTCCATGAGCTGCTTCCCTGCCTGCAAGGGAAGCTGCTTGCAAAGGAGCAATGACCAAGACTGCGGCAATTAGAGACCTGCAGCTAATCTTGCACCAAAGAGTTGCCCCATTGTATCAGGAGACATTCTGACCTTACGGTACCAGGAACGGCCTTACTCCTTATCTTGTTCACCACATACCAAAGTGTCTGCATAATACAGAAGAGGCCCACATGCTGCATGAAAATGCTCAGAGAGTTCTTTGCTTGCTTGCTTAACTAATATGCAATTAACCAGAGTCCTTCTATGGAATCACTAGTAGAGCGTTATCCCAAATGATTGGAAGGTATTCCATGTGTATGTATAGTCTTAACAGATAAGGGACAGATATACTGGTGACAGCAGCCACGAAATTAAAAGACACCTGCTTCTTGGTAGAAAAGCAATGACAAACCTAGACAGCATCTTAAAAAGTAGAGACATCACCTTGCCAACAAAGGTCCGTATAGTAAAAGCTTTGGTTTTCCCAGTAGTGATGTAAGGAAGTGAAAGCTGGACCATAAAGAAGGCTGATCGCTGAAGAATTGATGCTTTTGAGTTATGGTGCTGAAGGAGACTCTTGAGAGTCCCATGGACTGCAAGAAGATCAAACCTATCCATTCTGAAGGAAATCAGCCCTGAGTGCTCACTGGAAGGACAGATCGTGAAACTGATGCTCCAATACTTTGGCCACCTCATGAGAAGAGAAGACTCCCTGGAAAAGACCCTGATGTTGGGGAAGATGGAGGGCACAAGGACAAGGGGACGACAGAGGACGAGATGGTTGGATAGTGTTCTCAAAGCTACCAGCAGGAGTTTGACCAAACTGCGGGAGGCAGTGGAAGACAGAAGTGCCTGGCGTGCTCTGGTCCATGGGGTCACGAAGAGTCGGACACGACTAAACGACTAAACAACAACAATATTAGGAAGCCCCCTTCTTCGGGAGAGGTGATCAGTTCTACCAGTTCGAAGGCCACTGTATTCTGAACCAGTCTTCACATTCTTCTCCATGGAAAAATCTCATCTGGATGTACAGTGGTACCTCGGGTTAAATACGCTTCAGGTTATATATACATCAGGTTACAGACTCCGCTAACCCAGAAATAGTACCTCGGGTTAAGAACTTTGCTTCAGGATGAGAACAGAAATCATGCTCCGGAGGTGCAGTGGCAGAGGGAGGCCCCATTAGCTAAAGTGGTGCTTCAGGTTAAGAACAGTTTCAGGTTAAGAACGGACCTCCGGAACGAATTAAGTACTTAACCCGAGGTACCACTGTAACAAGTTGTGGTTAACTGGCAAGATCATGTTCTTCTAGTGAGGAGCCACTTCTGGCAAATCAACTGAAGCTGGCAAAAGGTGCTTCAAGCCATACATGCTGCTTGGGTATCTATCTACCTGCAAGACCAAAATGGCCTCAGGGAACCAGATGTTGTGAATGAAATTGGCTTGTAGATGACAGTCAAGGGAGAACACTCCTCTTTACAATTAGCACACTTTCTGTCCCCAAACCTATTCTGAATACCATGGAGGGCTTCCGTTTAAATAGAATGCTTCCATGCCCAGTACACAGTGTTGATAATGTGTGTTTGTGTGGCAGGGGCGGGGAGTTGAGGGAGCCAAAACATCACCTTCTCTGCTTCTTAATGAGTGGTGCTGCTTATGTGAAATGACCCCTGCCTTCCTAAACACACAGCAATCTAATTTGAACCTGTGTGCCAATTACAGGCCTCTGCGGAGCACTTTGCTATGAAACAATCAAGTCACAATAGGATTAGAACGGCGTCGTCGGAGGGAGACCACGAGGGAAGGCTGAAAAGCCAGCATAACTGCAGGCCGGTTCCTTTAAATTGTCTATAAACAGCTTGATAGCCACCTCAGCGGCGGCACCTTGCTATTGTTTCAATAAATCCTCAGCTGAATAACGCAAAATGAATAGATAGGAGGTCAGCCATCATGTATTGCACTTATGAACAATGTTTACAAGCATGGGCATAAATTAACAACAGGCAGTTAGCCAAAAAAAGAAGAAGAAGAGAGAGAGAGAGAGAGAGAGAGAGAAATAAAAGGAAAAATAAAAGGAAAAAAGATGTGATCCTAAACAGTAGTTCAGGTAATCTATTTTTATTAGTGTTATTTTCAAAACTATAGGCATTTTAATGCACACTTTCCTCTGCCATATGTATTCTTTTCTCTTTATGAAGAACTGCACCACAAAATTCAGAGAAGTGAGAGTTTTGAAGGATCGCTGTGTTTCGGTATTTGGTTTTTTTGTTTGTTTGTTTCTGAAGTGCTTCTTGCGTATATTCACATTAAAAAATGCCAATACAAATGTTTTAAGTTTTGTATCAAACTAGTATATATTTTATTGAATGACATTGTATACATTTCAGCAGCCTTTGGCTATAAGCAATAAACTTGACTGACTGACTGACATTAAAAATGCAAACGAACCCAATTATGAACTGCCCTGAGATCTTCGGATGAAGAGTGGTATATAAATTGAATAAATATTAAATTGATAAGAACAGACACTACACTTGATCTTAGCCAAAAAAATACAACATAGATGGTATTTAACACCTGAAAGAATAGCAAAAATGAATAAAAATTGTAGCGATGTCTGCTGGCAATGCAACACTGGAAAAGGTACTATGATACATATATGGTGGAATTGTTTAAACATCAAACAATTTTGGGAAACAATTTATAACAAAATGAAAAAAAATGTTCAGATATTCATTTAGAAGTGGAATAGAAGTGGAAAGAAATTGCAATTAAGTAGATTGGAAGTCAAACACAAAGACGGGGTGAGGGGTGGTGGATGGTGATGGGGAAATGAATTATTCGTGGGATTGAGTGTAGGTATGTTTGAACACTTTTAAGGATTGTATGAAATGTATGTTTGTATATTTGTAATATATGTGTATTAAAAATTCTTTTTAATTAAAAAAAAAAGAATAAGAAATAATAATAAATTGAATAAATATTAACTAATAATAAAATTTATTCCCCATTCCTACCTCTCCACTCCCCCATCAAGGTGTATAGTGCCTAAGGCCGGTCGAGTTATCTTGGCACCTGAGGCAGAAAATCCCATAATTGCTTCTCCTCCTCTTTGGTATAGAAGGTACCACAATGAACTAAATAACTAACCATTTCCTGCCCGGTCATGACACCCAAAATTCAGGCACGAGGTGCCACCTCACTCTGCCTAACTGCAGGACCGGTCCTGCCTTTAAAACAAAGCTGGAATCCCTCCAATCAGCTGCTCAGGAAGACAAGTGGGCAGCTTCACCAACTAGCTGTTCAACTGAACTTGATCCCCTCTCCCCAAACAGCTATGTATACACAGCTCCAGATACTCTGTTCATGCTCTGTTCTGAGGGACAGAAATTGTGGGGCTCTCCAGAAGCCATTGGACTCCAGTTTCCACCAACCCTGAACATTAACCATGCTGGTTGGGGGAGTTGGTGTCACCCAGCATCTGAAGGGCCACCCTGCTCTGTTAGATTAGAGACAGCATATTTACTGTGTCTTTAAAAAGGCACTGGTAATCAGCCTGAATTAATCTGTGTTACTTTTTCCCCCTTCTTGCAAATCATAATATTATTGAATCTGATCAAGTGTCCAGTCTAGGGAAAAGAAGTCCAAATGAAACCAATCCTAAGTGTTCTTGCTTCCTTGAGTATCCACAGACTATGAATATTTGATCTCTTAATTGTAGCAGTACCCTGAATGACATTTTAAAACCTCTGATTTTATTAAGTTTCATCTTAATAATTTAATTAAGTAAAAACCAAGATAAGAGGTTTAGTAGCGTGCATTTTGAAATTAATGAGCTGAGTGCCAGAGGATGAACTGTATATTAGAGGCTCGAAGTGCACATACAACCCTAATTAATATAATCTAGCTTTGGTATAAATGCATTTGATAATCCTACATTGTGCAGTACTTACATCTGCTTTACAAAGAGCAATCAGAAAGCCTGGAATAATGAAGGCATAGATCATAGCTGTCAGCAGAGAGGGAAAATAATTGTTTTTAATAAGCAATTCTGAGATTAAAGAAATATAAGGTTCTCAAAGTTTTGAAGTCATTTTTATTTTTAATTAGAGGGGTTACTTGGTTCTTGCATTCTATCTCGCAGCATCACAGGCCGATCCTCAAAGCATTCCACCCATGCAAACCACATTAAAGCAAGCAAGGCATGCTTTTGTGGAAGTTTTAGATTATTAGATCAGCAAGATCAACAGGGGGGTGCAGCCAAAAGCACTTCCCGATTTTCGCTACTGTTTCAAGGGTGGAAAATAACTTCCCACTTTTTTGAGAGAGAGAGAGAGAGAGTTTTAAATTTTTATTATTTTTTTTTAAAATGTACACGCTTTACATCAGAGGATTTTACAACCCCCCCCCCAAAAAAAAAATACAAACAAGAACATGAATTTGCTTTTCATTCATGTTAGTCTCCTTCTTTTAACTCCTTGTTCTTAACTTCTTAAATCACATGCATATTTTAAACAATTTTCCAAATGCTTCCCTATACATCCCTCCCCCCGTTCCCGTTCCTTCCCTTCACCCACGTGCGATCTTCTCAACCTAATATTGTTTCTCGTTGTGTTAACAAAAGTTTGTATTTGTTGTTCCATATATGTCACGATTGTTGGTTTCTGCTCTCTTCACTGTGCAGCGAAGTGCTTGTCACGAGGCAATGTTTACATTCCAGTCAGAGTTGCTGTTGGAGTTTCTCACGGGAAAGGAGACTGGATGTGACATACACTGGTTTCCTGTTTTTCACTGTTTCTCAGTCAGTGCTTCTCTCCGTGCTTTAGAGGAGAGAGGATGCTTTCTCTGCTCCGGCAGAGGCAAGATGT
This sequence comes from Podarcis cretensis, assembly GCF_951804945.1. NCBI lineage: Eukaryota > Metazoa > Chordata > Lepidosauria > Squamata > Lacertidae > Podarcis > Podarcis cretensis. The sequence continues at coordinate 87,225,040 of NC_137173.1, forward strand.
TTTTCTGTAATCTACCAGCTTTGAAATGTAAATAAAACAATATAGAGTATGTGCACGTATTCCTCATCATTCCGCTGTGCACGGGACACTGCAAACATAACAACGATATTGTCTTGTATCCTTGCACATTTTACCTATTGCATATTAAATTTAAGCTCCAAAACCAAATCTTTCCATGTATTCCTTTACGCACTCCCACTCTTTATAAATTTTTTGGTTGGAACAGCCTCTAATTGTCACCGTTAACTTTGCCATCTCAACAAATTCCCACTTTTTAAAGGTTTCTTCGAGAATTATTTGAATGCACAAATAAATCAAATTAAGATCAAAACCACGATAAAGCCAAAAAGACACCAGGAAATCAAAGGGTTGCATCAGACTGCTGATTGTAAGAAAGAAATCCTAGAGAAAGGATTAGCTACTTGCAACACATCGTTTCAGAAGCCAGCATGGAATGACATTCTTCAATATATGGGCTGTCCTTCGGCCAGCCTTCCCTGACATTCTTTAGGAATGGAACACAGCTCAATCCTTGGTATCTCTAGATAGTCCTGGGAAATATGAGAGACCCTGGAGAGCTGCTACCAGCCAGCTTAAACCATACTGAGCTTCATGGACCAATGGCCTGCTCAATAGAAAGTAGATGCAATGTCTCAAACTCTTGAACACTGGTTCAGTAGACTGAATGATTTCTTCCCTGCCCCTGTGGTGTGTAATACTTATTTTTTTCATGCAGGATAGTAAAAACAATCTGAATTCTGTGCACTTTTTGTTTGATTGTGTCAAGGAGACTGCCGCTTAGTCCTATGGGATCTTATGTCAGAGATGTCCTCATATTTCAAAGGTCATTCACTAATACAGTGGTACCTCAGGTTACATACGCTTCAGGTTACATACACTTCAGGTTACAGACTCTGTTAACCCAGAAATAGTGCTTCAGGTTAAGAACTTTGCTTCAGGATGAGAACACAGCGGCACAGCGGCAGCAGGAGGCCCCATTAGCTAAAGTGGTGCTTCAGGTTAAGAACAGTTTCAGGTTAAGAATGGACCTCCGGAACGAATTAAGTACTTAACCCGAGGTACCACTGTACGAGGTACACTGTACAGTGGTACCTTGGGATGCGAATGGGATCCGTTCCAGAGCCCCGTTTGCATCCTGAACGCGTCTGCGTGGGTCGCGTTTTGCCGCTTCCACACATGCGCGTGATGTCATTTTGAGCGTCTGTGCGTGCGCGAGAGGCGAAACCCAGAAGTAACGCGCTCCGTTACTTCCGGGTTGCCGTGGAGTGCAACCCGAAAGTGCTCAACCTAAAGCACATTCAACCCGAGGTACAACTGTACCGACTCTTTACACGGCATATTAATAATAATTTATTCTTTATACCCCACCCATCTGGCTGGGTTTCCCCAGCCACTCTGGGTGGCTTCCAACAGAATATTAAAATACAATAGTCTATTAAACATTAAAAGCTTCCCTAAACAGGGCTGCCTTCAGATGTCTTCTAAAAGTCTGGTAGTTGTTTTCCTCATTGACATCTGGTGGGAGGGCGTTCCACAGGACGGGTGCCACTACTGAGAAGGCCTCTGCCTGGTTCCCTGTAACTTGGGTTCTCACAGCGAGGGAACCACCAGAAGGCCCTCGGCAGTGGACCTCAGTGTCCGGGTAGAACGATGGGGGTGGAGACGCTCCTTCTGGCATGTCCAAAAGATGCTGGATAACTACATCTGCCTTTGTGGTTTGGCTATGGGGACCAGCTAGTGCCTTCTGCCACTTGAGCCTGACGGATCGTACAATTTTCATTGGAGGCTATTCTCTAACTCTCACCACCATCTGTGGTTAGGCTAACAGTGAATGGAGAGAGGGTCTTCTCAGGCAAAGTGCACTTGGCTCCTATTCTGATTCATTCATTTATTTGGCACCAAGCAAAGAGGTTATTGTTATCATTTGCTCAGAGATTGTAGCATGCCGGCAGCTGGGTTTCACTGGTGGCGCATGGCTATGATAATCAACAAAGTGCCTTCCAGATGTTGTTGCATGATAGCTCTCATCATCCCTGACCATTGACAATTCTGGCTGCAGCTGATGGGTCTTGCAGTCCAATAGCATCTAAAGGGAAGGCAACACATTGGCCAGCCTGCTCATTTATGGTGTGGTTGGCTTAGAGAATGACACCACTGCTGGTCAGCTTCCTTTGAAAGTTATTGCATTGCTTTTGGCTTCCAACTGTGGGTGGTCCTGGGAGCTGGTTGTGTTGAAGGATAGCTCCCAAATCCTCTAAATATCCAGCACATTCCACCTGCAATTCTGTGAACCTTTCACAGCTCAGAAATGCAAACTTACGCAATTTATTTTTAGTCTTACTGTATTGGGTCTCATGTGGGACGGGCGTGGCGCTGTGGGCAACACGGAAGCAAAATGTTGGCCTGGGAAACCTGAATTCAAATCTCTGCTCAAGCCGTGAAGTTTACTGCTTGACCTTGGGCCAGTTACTTTTTTTTTTTCCTACTTAGCCTATCTCACAGGGTTGTTGTCAGGTATATGGGTGGCACTGTGGGTTAAACCACAGAGCCTAGGACTTGCCGATCAGAAGGTCAGCGGTTCGAATCCCCGCAATGGAGTGAGCTCCCGTTGCTCGGTCCCTGCTCCTGCCAACCTAGCAATTCAAAAGCATGTCAAAGTGCAAGTAGATAAATAGGTACTGCTCCGGCGGGAAGGTAAAGGGCATTTCCGTGCTCTTGTTCTTCAGAAGCGGCTTAGTCATGCTGGCCACATGACCCGGAAGCTGTACGCCAGCTCCCTCAGCCAATAAAGCGAGATGAGCGCAGCAACCCCAGAGTCGGCCACGACTGGACCTAATGGTCAGGGGTCCCTTTTCCTTTACCTTTATTGGGTCTCATGTACACCACTTAGAGACTATGATGATTAAGCGCTATACAAAATGTTAAAAGAAATCAATCAATTTTATTGTAGGTTTTCAACACATCATACAATAAAAACCAAACGAAACTAATATATAAAAAGAGCAAAATAATAAAGCAAAAGAAGAGATGCCGGGGGGGGGGGGGAATCACACCCACACAGAAAACAACAAAAGGTTATATCCTATCAATATTCTATCTTAATCTTCAGTTCACAAACAGACATCAACATCTTCCCAGCTCCCTCCTGGGACAGGCCCCATCTTTCTCAGCTTCACACCCTGAGAAAAAACACTCTATTCTGTCTCTCACACAGATCTCTTCTAACCATCTTCTCTCTGTATCTTCATATCATATCATTCATATCATACTTATAAGTCATACTATTTAATATTATTTTAAAAAAATTATCAAAACTACATAATAAGAAAAGAAAACCCAAAAAGATAAAAAAGAGGTACTTCCACTCTTTGATCTGCCAATTATATGTAATAAAGTTATTTCCAATATTTGGCATATACACTCATAGCTGTAGGTGGTATGCAGCTTTCTGCCGTCTGCTAATGGCATTTCTTCAAATTGCCTTTTACTCAGACACAGCTCTGTGTTCCATGGAGCCTTCTAATGGTTAAGCATTCGGAGTTAGTCTATTGAAATTAATGAGCATGATTAACTCAGGTTACAACATTTCAGTGGGTCTGCCCTGAGTCCACACTTCCACTGTCTCTCTCCCCTGGTGAGACCTGCTCTTTATCACTGAAACAGAAGAAAAGTCAACCGTGTTCCCCATGGATTGACATTGGCTTGGATTCAGTGGTAAGAAAGTGAGTTTTCCCAGGGAAAGCAGTGGGGCAAATGGACCTGTGCCTGAAAAGTGGGAAACCTCTCGGAATCATGCTTTCTAGGCATGGGGCAAACAAAAACAAGCCCTTGGTTAAGCCACAACCTTTGGTAATTGCCATTGGTTTCAAAATGATTCACAGGTGGAACTCGGAAAATTAGAATATCGTGGAAAAGTTTATTTATTTCAGTCAATCAACTTAAAAGGTGAAACTAATATTTGAGATAGACTCATGACATGCAAAGTGAGATATGTCAAGCCTTCATTTGTTATGAAAACCCCAAATTAACCATCTCAGAAAATTAGAATATTAAATGAAATCAGCAAAACAAGGATTGCAAATAGAGCAATATTGGACATCTGAGAAGTAGAAGCATGCATACTCAGTACTTGGTTTGGGCCCCTTTTGCATCAATCACTGCCTCAATGTGGCTTAGCATGGATGCTATCAGCCTGTGGCACTGCTGAGGTGTTATGGAAGACCAGGATGCTCCAATAGCAGCCTTCAGCTCTTCTGCATTGCTCGGTCTCATGTCACTCATCTGTCTCTTGGCAATGCCCCATAGATTCTCTATGGGGTTCAGGTCAGGCGAGTTTACTGGTGTTGGTCCACTGTGCTTCATTAAGTCCAGGGTCACCTGTACTTTCAGATCTGTATTTGTTAAACTCTGGAAGCCTTCCCCAGATCCATATCCAGTCTTCCTTAGGAGGTTGGCGTCCTGCACAAATTCATTTCTCTTTTTGCTCCTAGACCCGACCGCGCTGCAGAAATCCAATGCATAGTTGGCCTTCCAAAACACTGTTGCCCACTGCCTGGCTAGTCAGCAAGGCTCTGCCTTCAAAGCTGAAAAAAAGCCCTGCTGGGAATCATATTTGGGTATATCTATGACATGTGTGCATGTTCCAAACATCAAACTACTGTGCCAGAAAAAGCTTCATTCTTTTTAATGGGGCTGCCCAGAAGTACGGTAAATGGTTCAGGAAAGGGTTAGAAAAGAAACCGTGATTTTGTTTGGCCTTGAATTGCCTTGTTAGACGGAAAGGAAACAATATGTATGGAAATGGGTAACTAAAGCCAGTGAAACTGTTGCAGAGTGATGGGAGAATCGCTGTTGGGAAGTTGTAGAGCAAAGGGATGGGAACTTGTTTGTAATGATCTTTGTCAAAGGGCTGTTCCTACAGGTGACATTAAATGTGAACTAGACACTTCAGAGGCATTAAAGGCTTTCTAACTACCGTATTTTTCGCCCCATAGGACGCACTTTTCCCCCTCCAAAAATGAAGGGGAAATGTGTGTGCGTCCTATGGGGCGAATGCAGGCTTCGCGCAGATCTCCACAAGCCGTGGGAGCCCGCACCGGGCTCCTGAGGCTTGCGGAGAGTTGCTTGGATGTCGAAGGCTGGGCGCGCTGAGCTCAGCACGCCCAGGCTTCGCGCGGCTCTCCGCAAGGCACTGTTCTGGGGGCTGGGGTCGGGGGAAGGTGGGGCTTCCCCCGCCCCAGCCCCACACTTGGGGGGAAAATAATTTTCCCCCCCTTTATTTCCCCCCCAAAAAACTAGGTGCGCCTTATGGGACAGTGCGTCCTATAGGGTGAAAAATACGGTATATTAACGTAATAGTGATTTACCAGAGGCTGCCTTTGTTCCTTATTTAGAAGACATCTGAAGACAACCCTGTTTTGGGAAGTTTTTAATGTTTGATGTTTTAGCGTGTTTTTAATATTCTGTTGGGAGCTGCCCAGAGTGGCTGGGAAACCCGGCCAGATGGGCAGCGTATAAAGAAATTATTATTATTATTATTATTATTATTATTAGTGGGGGGGAAAGAACTTTGAGGTTTTCTTCTACCACCAAGTGGTATATACATTATTATGTTTTTGTAAAATAAATTAATAATAAATGTACACCCCCTTAGGTTCCTTAATGTAAGGTCTAAATATAAGAAAATGAGTAAATAAATACTGCTCAGTCTTATATACTTTAGGCCAGCAAACCCACAAAAGTTATGAGGTTGCAAAATAAAAAATTATCTGCTGAGGCTCAAGAGCATTGGTAGGCAAACTTAGACCTGGGGGCCGGATCCGGCCCAATCACCTTCTAAATCCGGCCTGCGGATGGTCCGGGAATCAGCGTGTTTTTACATGAGTAGAATGTGTCCTTTTATTTAAAAGGCATCTCTGGGTTATTTGTGGGCCTGCCTGGTGTTTTTACATGAGTAGAATGTGTGCTTTTATTTAAAAGGCATCTCTGGGTTATTTGTGGGGCATAGGAATTCATTCATTCCCCCCCCCCAAAAAAAATATAGTCTGGCTCTCCACAAGGTCTGAGGGACAGTGGGCCGCCCCCCTGCTGAAAAAGTTTGCTGACCCCTGCTCAAGAGGAAGAATTAAGAGCTGTGTTTAGGCAGCCAGTTCATTTCTATGCTAAACACAGTGGGACTCTGGCAGGCCACGTCCTTGTCCGCATGGAAGTCCTTCTTGCCCATGGTTTCCCTTGGCAAGTATTTAAAAGCAAAACTGATGTGTAGGCCCCTTTGCCTACAGATATTATGGCCAATGCTCCAGTATTACGCATGCTCAGGGGCAGGTGAGGAAAATCTCAGCCCCTCCTACAACAGCTTCATCAGAAAACACGTCTCCTTTTCCTCAAAATATTTCCAAGTCTTGGAAAGAGTTAAAACGTCCTAGAATTTCAAACAGTGATGCTGATGCTGATTATCACCATAGAACGCAAAACTCTCCCAAGTTTGGACCTCATAAATGTGCATACTTCTAAATTTTCATACCGGAGTAAATTTTTACAGTAGAGTGATAAAATCCAGGGTTAAAAGAGAGAGAGGGAGAGAGAGGGGCAGGGTTTATATTGGAAAACACTGACAGATCTTTAACTATAGTGGCATGAATGGTGCTCCTATAATGAGCAAAACTATTGCTTGGAATCAGTCGAGCTATATTCTTCTCTGGGCTTCCACCGTCCCAACCCCCCTGGAGTCCCATTCAAGACAATGATGAACTATGGTCCCAATTCCCTTATTAGCTGTAAGCCCTAAAAATTATATGTGCAATTAAAAGGCAAAATGCTGATATTACTCATAAGAAGCCCTTTGTACATTAGCAAGGTACAAAAGTCTGCTGACACTTTGCAACAGAGATAGTCAGCACGCCGGAAGATTAATAGAGCCTCATAAATTTGCAGGGTGAATACAGGAGATAGGGGCAGAATAAGCATGTTGTGTTAGAGATAAATAAAGGGCACAGCCGTCATGACAAAACATTTAACGAGAACTACAGTCCTTTTCTGCTCAGCAATTTGCTTGGCTAGCATGATCCTGTTTTATAGAATTACTCTGCGGCCATTCCAGCTAGTTATAACAATGGCCAGAGTACAGCACTACTGTCTATAACAGCATGAAGGATAGACCATTTTAAAAGAAAAGATGGGAGGCCTTCTTTCCAGGGCAGGGCACGTGCTATAATTCTGTGGGAGAACAGAAAAAGCGGCAGAATGAGGTGCTGACCTCACAATCCAGCTTCTAGAGTAGCAGTTCTCAACCTGTGGGTCCCCAGATGTTGTTGGACAACAACTCCCATTATCCCTGAGCTCTGGCCTTGCTAGCTAGGGGTGATGGGAGTTGTAGTCCAACAACAAGTTGTAGTCTGGGCTGCATCAATAAGAGTATTGCATCTAGATCAAGGGAAGTAATAGTGCCACTGTATTCTGCTCTGGTCAGACCTCACCTGGAGTACTGTGTCCAGTTCTGGGCACCACAGTTCAAGAAGGACACTAACAAACTGGAACGTGTCCAGAGGAGGGCAACCAAAATGGTCAAAGGCCTGGAAACGATGCCTTATGAGGAACGGCTAAGGGAGCTGGGCATGTTTAGCCTGGAGAAGAGGAGGTTAAGGGGTGATATGATAGCCATGTTCAAATATATAAAAGGATGTCACATAGAGGAGGGCGAAAGGTTGTTTTCTGCTGCTCCAGAGAAGCGGACATGGAGCAATGGTTCCAAACTACAAGAAAAAAGATTCCACCTAAACATTAGGAAGAACTTCCTGACAGTAAGAGCTGTTCGACAGTGGAATTTGCTGCCAAGGAGTGTGGTGGAGTCTCCTTCTTTGGAGGTCTTTAAACAGAGGCTTGACAACCATATGTCAGGAGTGCTCTGATGGTGTTTCCTGCTTGGCAGGGGGTTGGACTTGATGGCCCTTGTGGTCTCTTCCAACTCTATGATTCTATGATTCTATGAACATCTGGGGACCCGCAGGTTGAGAAAGGCTGTTCTAGAGAATCTCAGCTTTCCTCCTGTAAAGGATGGAACTTCTCAATCTTAGTCGTCATGGAGATATGTTTGAAAGCATGCTGGCAGAGCCTGGTGAGTCGCACACCCTGGAAGAAGCCCAGTAGAAGATTCCAGTGGTCACACATCAGGATTTCCAAGTTCTCCATAGATCCCTAACGATCCCCTAACAAGCAGAAGCAGAATAAATTATGAAAACATGGCAATAATTGTAGAACTTCAGTGTTCGTTGCTGCAGAATTAATATACACAGGCCTGATCGACTTCATTCTCAGGAGAATGAAGATACTTTTCATTCTTTTCATTTATCATAGGTTAAATGTTCAGCGTAGGCATAGAGCATACAGTGGTACCTCGGGTTACAGGCGCTTCAGGTTACAGACTCCACTAACCCAGAAATAGTACTTCGGGTTAAGAACTTTGCTTCAGGATGAGAACAGAAATTGTGCGGTGGTGGCATGGCGGCAGTGGGAGGCCCCATTAGCTAAAGTGGTACCTCAGGTTAAGAACAGTTTCAGGTTAAGAACAGACCTCCAGAATGAATTAAGTTCTTAACCCGAGGTACCACTATATTTTTGTCAGGATTTTTGTTTGTTTCTATTTCCTTCCATTTGGGACCTTTAAAAGAAAGCAAAATTTTGTCCTTTCTCGGTGATATTTTTATCGAAAAAGAGGTGCCCAAACTGAGTCGCATCCTTCTCCTTTCCACCTCCCTGGAAGGTCTAATGAAGTAGCCCAAGAATAACTTCATGTGGGCTGTAGAATCCAGAACCATCGGAAGGTGGACATCTTCATTCAGGAAATTGACTTCTTTTTTAGTTTACAGGTTTATTTAAGCAATTTAAATACGGCTTAACTACAATTGTCTCTATGTCGTGTACAAGAAATGTAATGGAGAAAAAGGCAAAGAAAAATTGTTTAAAACTGTCAAATTGGTCTTTGGTTCAAATGCCTACTATAATAATAATAATAATAATAATAATAATAATAATAATATTGTCTTCAGTATACCCTGAAACTTCACAGGAAGTTAGCCCATATGACCTCAACTGGAAGGGAGTTCCACAAATGTTGGGTGTATAATACTGAATGCACAGTATTCAGTATTATAGATCACTAGATGATTGTGGTGTTCTGGCCAGCTGAATGAAGGCCAATACAAAGCAACCTGTTTAGAACTTTTGAACTTGAGGGTAATATCTTGAACTTAGCTCAATAATGTACTGGAAGCTGTAGTAGAGCTTTGAGCACCACTGTAATGTGCAATAGCGTAGCTTTTGGATGGAGCCTGGCACACTTCCTCTGCGCCGCTCTGCTCTCCGTCCTCCGTCAGCTACTTGTAGCAGAGTATCCGCAGCGTAGAAACTGCTGCTGTGCGTGTGTGTACCAAAAGAAACACACTCAGGCATTCGTGCGTATTTCTTTCAGTCTTTAATCGTGTAGAAAAACAACTCATAGATCACCCGGCGAGAGAGCACCCATCTTGCTGTCTCACCGTCAGAAGAACAGACACACAGAGAAAAACACTCCCCTCTGTGAAACCTTAGCCACGCCTCAGGAATGTGAGACGTCACTCATAACTTCTTAACCCTGTAAGTTCTGAATCTATGCTGACATGGGGTTGCTCCGGCCAAAAGCCAGGCTGCAGCACTCTGTACTACCTTAAATGGAACTCTTGTCTTCCCATTTAATTCACTCTCATTCATCACCTAATGGCCATGGGGTGCTTCCCCATGACAGTTCATTGTGCACTTGCCGCTGCTCATCCAGGCAACCTTTGCACAAAGTCCACCTGACATTGCCCTCATCAAACGGCCACCCCATATTATCTTCTCTTTAATCCATATTTACAGCTTCCACAGAAGAAGAATAAGGGGGTTTTTTATATATAAAAAAAGAAAATCCACAAAAAATGATAAATTCAGATTAGATAGCGGGAAATATGGGATGGCATTTTGATAAGGATTCTAGGAGAGGAGGGACTTGTGTATGTGAGCAGCACAAAGTCTACAATAACCTTCCAATGCCCAGAGTTATAAGTTCTAGCAAGTTACCATGGATGGGCTTAGGGTTGTTGTTTTTGTTTTAATTTGGTGCTATTTTGCTAAGCAACGATGGTAAATTGCAAGAGAAAAATGTAGAAAAATTTATGAGTGGTTTTTTTTTTTTTAAAAAAGACCACTAAACACACCTTGTTCTCAAATTCCAGAAGAAACTTGTTTTGCTAAAGCCTTCCTCTGAACTTGTACTTGCCGTTATTTGTCAACAGTAAGCATTCTTTAAAAGGCTTCTTAAATTTATGAACTAAATAATGTACCCTTACTTGGGGAATTGGCACACATTAGACTTATTGCAAGTGACATTAAAGAAGAACTATAACCATTTACATTTTTAAATAAGGCTGTTATGCTAAATATAATCAGAGCATGTGTTGATCTACTTGTTCTAACTACTGTTGGCAAAAAGCCGCAACTAAAACAACATGGCATTTCATTTGTACGAGACGGAATGCTTTCTTCCCAAAGAATGGAAGCTGCTCAGGCTTAAAGGTCCCTTGTTACCTCTCCTCTACTAAATCTACTGAACGTTTAAGCCTCAGTTCAGTAATAATGGTCTCAAGTCAACCCTAAACCCAAAGACTCCCCCGAGCCTCCAAGATGAGGTGCTCAGACGCTGGAAGAACAGCATGTCGATTATGTCCTGCTTGAGCTCCAAGGACCTTTGAGAACCTTCATCTCCTGAGTGTCCAGAGGAAACATGGGTCTGAGAACCCCACTTGCAAGTTCCCCCCATGGCAAAGTGGTGGTGGGATTTGAAGGGGAGAAGTAGCAGGTGCCTGCTTAACCCTTCCGTCACCTACTATTCCCAGTCTTCAAGTTCGTGCATCATTTTGGAAAGTGTGAGATTGGTAGACTCAGCTATAAATCCATCCCTAGTGCATGTGGAGGGAGAAGCTGCATATTACAACCACATCTAGAGAGCATCTCTATATGTTGGGCAGAAAGTGAGAAAAGGGGATTCTGCAGGCAGGTAGCTATAGACCGCACAGGTAGATGAAGGATGTCTCAGAGAAGAGGGGAAAGTTGTGGTCTGCTTCCCCAGGGGGCCGGAGAAGCTGTAATGGGCTACAGGAAGGATAGTGTCACCGCATCTTTAGTCTTCATGGTGGCCACCATGTGGAGATCATTATTCCCTCCATGTCTCTGCTTAATAACCCATTCACCTCTGGAGTCATGGGGTGAATAACAAGGCCATTGAGAGTGTTAGACCAGAACAAATAAAGCTTTTATTAAAGGGTGTGTGGGGGTGTGGGTATAGGTGTGTTAAGGCAACAATTTAAGTCATTGCTTAGGGCTGCCATACGTTCTGATTTTCCAGGACATGTCCTAGAATTCACCTCCGGAAATGGTGTCCTGGATTATTTTTCGGAAATCAGGCAAATGTCCTGGGAAACCAGCAATGGGGCTTAAATTGTGCTGAGAATGCTTTTTAAAAAGCTCCCAAACTCAAAAATTATTATAAAGAAAAGCTCAAAAACTTTGGTTCCCCTAAAAAAAACCCAAAACCACCAAAAAAACCAGCACCTCAACTATCAGGGCCGGATTTAGGTTTGATGAGGCCCTAAACTACTGAAGGTAATGTCCAGCTGTCCTTTGTCAACAACAAATTGTCGCTGTTTTTTTATGTTGAATATATGCTATATGGTAATTTATGGACCTACATAACACAAAACACTGTTGCTGTATGTAGGTTTTGTTTTATTGGTTTTTTATCTTATATTTTGGAAATGTACATCCAGTTTTTTCTTTCTTTAATTTTTTTGATGCCCCCCAAGAGAGTGGGGCCCTAAGCTATAGCTTGTTTGATCGATGTGAAAGTGGAAAATAGATTTGAATGGTTATAGTAAAATATGCAGGAAAGTATTATATGTAATATGAACCATGGAAGGAGAAGAATATCACTGGATATTTTAAAGTTTGTTAAATGTTTAATTTGAAATGTAGAAAAATGAAAAGTCAATAAAAATTATATATATAAAATAAAATAAAAATAGTTTGAACAGTTAGTCATATAAGAAAATGATCACAATGTACAGAAATGCATCTAGGTAAACCCAAGCCAGCACTTAACAGCAAAGCAGTTTCCAACTCTCTCTGACTTCTTATGTTTCTGGAGTCTGGATTCATGGCAGCCATTTAGCTTCTTTTTTCTGGTATATCACCTCTTCATTCTCTGATAGTGCTCCAGCTCTAACTCATGAGCTGGCTCTATCTATCCACTTTTCTTGTATACATTAATTCCACTCTCTCCTGCCAACAAAAAGGGAATGGTGTTCAGTTTAAGTTTCCTCCACTACCACCCCTGCTTTTCTTGGCTTCTCTCCTTTTCTCCCATGACCTTTTAAGTCTTTAATATTTCCCTTAAGTACCACATGCCTGGGCTGATTTCTTGACCCTCATGGGAAGAACAGCCTCTTAACAAAAAGCAGCAGTTTTGCAACTTGGAACAGAACATAAAATGGCGGACAGGAATGGGAAGGAGATCTAGTTTGGTTCACATTTCAACACAAACTTGCCTGATTCACACTTTCCAAAAGAATACATGAACTAAATGGCAGCTATCAAGACATACACTTCTCTAAATTTTTGCAAAGCACTTCTTCACCCAGTAAATGCATGGCTTTTTTTCAGCAGGAACTCACCAGAACTGAGTTCCAGTGCCTCTCAAGTGTGCTCTATTGCCATCATAAGAGAACAAGGGAGATGTTCACGGTGAGTTCTGGTACCTCTTTTCTGGAAAAATAGCACTGAGTAAATGTGTACAAGGATGCATACATTAGGGAAAAGTTGCATGCAAATGCATTTATCAGTGAAAAAAAGCACACAAGTATGTGTTATATTTGAGGTAATGGTAAGGGTAAAGGCACCCCTGACCATTAGGTCCAGTCGTGACTGACTCTGGGGTTGCGGCGCTCATCTTGCTTTATTGGCCAAGGGAGCCAGCGTACAGCTTCCGGGTCATGTGGCCAGCATGACTAAGCCTCTTCTGGCGAACCAGAGCAGCGCACGGAAACACCGTTTACCTTCTGGCTGGAGCGGTATCTATTTATCTACTTGCACTTTGACTGCTAGGTTGGCAGGAGCAGGAACTGAGCAACGGGAGTCCCCCCCCCCCCCCCGTCATGGGGATTCAAACCTCTGACCTTCTGTTCGGCAAATCCTAGGCTCTGTGGTTTAACCCATAGTGCCACCTGTGTCCCCTATATTTGAGGTAATTGCCTGCAAAAATGGGTATATTCGGCAAAATTGCATGCAAAAATGTGTGCAGTAGAAGGAAAATGCTGTAAATCCTGACTTTTTTAAAATAAAAGAACACACAAACTGATTCTGAAATGTGACAAACTGAATTTCTGATGATGGGGAAATGAGAAACCAAGAGAAGCTGAAATCGACAGATTCATCTATCCAGAACTGTGGAACAATGACAAGCAGATTTTGGAAGACTATCAGGAAAAAGTCTTTTGGCAATAAGAATGTATGAAAAAAACCCTGATGAATCAGGCCAAAGGCACCCTGTTCTCACAGTGGCCCTCAAACCTGAGTGCAACAACATTCTTCCCCTTTGTGATTCCCCGCAGCTGACATTCAGAGGCATGTTGCCTCCGACAATGTGAGAACAACAATGGAACCAATAACTGGGATGGGGGGGGGGCTCTCCCTCATTGGAAATCTTCAAGCAGAAGCTGGACAAGCACCCATTGATGTTGTCCTAGTTCCAGATACTTCAATGAACAGGGCTTGTTCCACTCTTGCAATTAGTTAGCTGAATACTGTCCATAGTGTTGATATTTCAGCATTGTGGAAGCAAATTGTCCTTATTTTATAGATTTACATAGAATAATTTTTATAAGTGCGATCTAAACTACACAAGCAAATAGAAGGGAAAGAAATGGAGGCAGTGAGAGATTTTACTTTCTTGAGCTCCATGATCACTGCAGATGGTGACAGCATCCACGAAATTAAAAGACCCCGACTTCTTGGGAGAAAAGCGATGACAAACCTATACAGCATCTTAAAAAGCAGAGACATCACCTTGCCAACAAAGGTCCGTATAGTAAAAGCTTTGGTTTTCCCAGTAGTGATGTATGGAAGTGAGAGCTGGACCATAAAGAAGGCTGATCGCCGAAGAATTGATACTTTCGAATTATGGTGCTGGAGGAGACTCTTGAGAGTCCCATGGACTGCAAGAAGCTCAAACCTATCCATTCGTAAGGAAATCAGCCCTGAGTGCTCATTGGAAGGACAGATTCTGAAGCTGAGACTCCAATACTTTGGCCACCTCATGAGAAGAGAAGACTCCCTGGAAAAGACCCTGATGTTGGGAAAGATGGAGGGCACAAGGAGAAGGGGACGACAGAGGACAAGATGGTTGGACAGTGTTCTTGAAGCTACCAGCATGAGTTTGACCAAACTATGGGAGGCAGTGGAAGACAGGAGTGCCTGGCGTGCTCTGGTCCATGGGGTCACGAAGAGTCGGACACGACTAAACGACTAAACAACAACAACAACAAACTACACAAAGGTCAACTTTGACTGGGGATCTAGAGCCTCCATGTTTTCCCAGCTGCAAAAGTCGACTTGACTTGTTTTACAATGATGGATTGAGGATTCAAGATCTAGTTCAGTTTTAAGAATTGAATCCACATTTGAAAGCAATAGGGTTCTCTTCCCACCCCACCCCCCAGGGTAAGGAGCATAGGATTGGTTCCGCATGGAATGCAGGCCCCTTATTCCAAGTACTTGCTTCTCTTGAAGACTCACCCCATGAAATGACAATTAGGAAATCTAAGCCTGCCTTCACTTTTGTAGAACTCATCCTCTTTATTAATGGTGTTTTCGCAGCATGGTTGATCCAAGGCTAAGCCATTTTGTCCCATTGCTTTCAAAGAGTAAGATCTAAACATGTGCTTATTTTTATCAATGAAATCTGTGAGATACGATAAAGCGCCTTAACACTGAACATCTCATGTGAATAGTAAATTATGGAGCAAACTCAGCTTTCACTAGACACAGCCAACCTAGCAAATGTCCAGCAACCGATTCATTATATCAAGTTGCTGATTGTGCAAACTGGCTCCTAATCACTATTCTTCATCAGTGCATTGACTTAAACTTACTAGCAGAGGGACTTTAGCTCTACTCAATTTATAACCCAATATATGGGACTTGCAATAAAATATTGAAGTTTCGAGTGCCCCTGTTTGGGATGTTCCATTCATTCCTTTGCATTTAATCCCTGCTTCCTGCTAGATTTCCATTTCCTTCCCCTTAACAGTGTGCCAGCATTCCAGGTTTACTAAGTATGCTCACTGGGCTGCTTTTTTTGGGGGGGGGCCCTCAAATTTTAAAATATTACATATCTCTTTCTCTTGATAAAGAATCATTCTCTCTTACACACACACACACACACACACACACACACACCCCTCACTTCTGCAACCTGCTGATACCTCTTTCTTGTGCATGGATGTTGTTGTTGCTGTTGTTGTTGAGTAGGCCCACTGAAATCGATGGAACATAATTCACTAGACTGGGGAGAACACATTTGAAAGAGTGTTGATGTCCAGGAAAAGAGAATGCTGCTAAGATCCACAACCATTTATTCAGTCAAAGAGGGAAGCAGGCCATTTAGGTGCATGTCTGAGATGGGATTTTTAGAGACTTATCTTTCACACATCCATTATTTTTCTGGCACAGAAGAGGATGGAACTAGGGAGTTTCATTTTCGTAATAGCTTCCTCTTGGCAATCAAGCAGCGCATTTACATCCATTTGAAATCCCGAGGTGGGCCAGAAGGAATGTGCATCTTGCCATTATTTTTAAAATATGAAAGGAGGTGGAGTTGCCCGTACTACGCTGCAAATTGCACAATAAGGCATTGCTATGTGAGCTTTTCTCCCACAGCCCAACTCCCTCTGTCCCTCTCTGTCCTTGAGAGCACCCCCTTCATTGTTAAATCCATTGAGGTCACATTTGTGGCTCCTTGCCTTTTGGCCTGCTTGACTTTTACACCCACAAACAAAAGGTTTATACAGGAAACCAATCTCGCTTACTCTCAGCTGCCCACTCCCACATGGCTGATAAAAAGCTAATTGACTTTTCCAAACTCACTTAGCCGCTTTCCCTCTTGCCTTGAACAGAAATCACACCAGGGAGAAATTTAGATCCACTGTGTCTTACGTTAGAAACCAGAGAGGTCTGGTCACGGTTGTCATCTGCATAATGTGCTCACTGGATTCAGAACTCAGGAAGTGAATGGCAAGAGCAAACCATCATGAGAATGGCTTCATCCACAATTTTGGATGTTTGAATACGACAATGATGCTTTGGGGTGCTGGGTCAAAAGTATAAAAGTTTCTGCTTGCAGAGTATATTGATCATCTCCAGGGATGCAGTTGCGTGAAGGAAAGGAGTACCTGAGCTTTGCGGGACCCTAGTTACAGGCACCATTTACCGTATTTTTCACTCTATAAGACGCACCAGACCACATGACGCACCTAGTTTTGGGAGGAGGAAAACAAGAAAAAAAATATTCTGAATCTCAGAAGCCAGAACAGCAAGAGGGATCGCTGCTCAGTGAAAGCAGCAATCCCTCTTGCTGTTCTGGCTTCTGGGATAGCTACGCAGCCTGCATTCGCTCCATAAGACGCACACACATTTCCCATTACTTTTTAGGAGGGAAAAAGTGAGTCTTATAGAGCAAAAAATACGGTACTTCTGGTAACTCATCTCTATGCAAATTGTTAAGTTGTGGGTGAACATATCAGACGACACAGTGATTCTTCAAACAGCTCATGTTTATTCACAGGCCAGAACAGAACTGAACTGAAGGGTTCAGTCAGCCTGCTTATATAGAGCTCCAGTACAACGTTACTGTAACAACTTTCTAAAACTATCCAATCACTGAATGTCACTTTCGATCCTTCATTTGCATAACTATCTACAGTATCCCCCTGCTGGCCCAGGGTGAGAACTTCAGTACATAACACAAATCACCACTGAGAAGTAGAGGGTGAAACTGGGAGTGCACCAATTTATAATCCCCCCTACCACAACACATTTAAAAGGATGTCAATCAGCCAAAGGCCTGGTTAAAGAGGAACGTCTTTGCCTGGTGCCTAAATGTGTATAATGGTGGTGCAAGCTGGACCTCTCTGGGGAGAGCATTCCACAAATGGGGAGCCAACCGCGGAAAGGTCCGTTCTCATGTTGCCACCCTCTGGACCTCTTGTGGAGGAGGTACATGAAGAAGGGCCTCAGATAATAAATGCAGGGTCCAGGTAGGTTCATATGGAGAGAGGTGGTCCTTGAGGTTAGTTTGATCTTCTTCTTCTTGACCTTTCCAGGGCTGGTTAAGGCATTTTGATTCTGGAAGGCTTTTAACCCTGTTGGCTTAGCAGTGAGTTTAGTGGATTCCTGCCCCCCACCCATGTGTGAGATATTTAAATTGGAATCAACTAATATTTTAATGGCTTACCATTTTCATGATTTTTATGGGGGTTTTGTATTTTTCATTTCTCTTGCTATTGTACTAGAACAGGAGGGTATACATATTCTTAAGAAAATATTATACTAATGGCAAATGCACTTTAGGGCTGCAGCCTAAATGGTGAAAGAAAATAAAAGGAAACACTATGAAAAGTCCACAGAGGCTAGTTAAGATGACCCAAAGCTACGGTAGATATCTTTTCTCAGGATAATGCTACAAAATATAATTGGTAAATAAAAGGAATGCAGTGTGATTTGATCTTAAGTTTAGTTGCTTACCTTTGTTTAATTTGATTATTATTTTTTAAGTATCTTTGATTTATTTATGGTCCTCTGTGTATCACTGCATAAAGATTTTGAAAGATTGGTCATGGATGAGAAAGCATATGGTGAGATCCATCTCTCTTTCCCTGCCCTGGGCTTTTTAGGGCAGGAGGTCAGTTGCAACTCTGACCTGTCGCTGGTAAAGTTTAATGCGAAGTTGGCGGCAAATTTCACATTAGTGATCCTGAAATTACTTTACAGTGAGCCCGCTGGCCTTTCATGGTGTGCCAAGTCTTGACTGAATTAGATAGATGAGCTAGTACAGCATCTTTTCCTTCGTCTTCTAGTGAGGTTCACCTTAATATTATTCTAAGTGCTCATGTCACAATCCAGAGTGAAGTGATACGTGCCTAAGATCATTACATTCTTTTAAACGGCTTTTTAATTGTGTGGGTTTTAAATTGTTTTAACTGTTTTTATGTGGGGGGGGGTTGGGGGGGTTATTTGGCTGTTTCTGTTTACATTTTGATTATGTATTTTGTGTTTCTATATCGTAATTTTATCTTGTGAACTGCCCTGAGACCTGCGGGTATAGGGTGGTATAACAACAACAACAACAACAGGTTTAAGCACATCTCACTCTGTGCTGGGCTACAGCCTCTGTATTGGTTAAAAAACCCAAACAATCCTAATCTAGCTCATCAATATATTTTTCTTAACCCTTTCTTATTACCCGTGTGTGTGTGTGTGTGTGCGCGCGCGCGCGTGTGTGTGTGTGTGTGAATGCATGTTTCCTTATTTAAAAGCATTTATAAAACCACCTCTGAGCAGTGTACAAAATAAATTGGCTTGCCATTATCCTATCCCTCACAGGGTTGTTGTGATTGCACAGACAGGGAGGAAACTAGGTAGAGTATGTCAAGGCCGATGACAATGCTCATTTCTCTTCATTCTTCTTTATGGCTGAGTTCTGGAAAGTAAGGCAGTATAATATTAATGCTTACAACAACAACAATGATTTTTCATAAGAGCAGTTAGAACATTTAAAATTCACTCCCTCTTTTGGAAAAGCTAACAAAGATTATTCACACACACACACCCCTTAGGTTTTTATACACTTTAATTTACTTTTAGAGGTTTTTTAAAATAATAATAATAAATCACAGGAGCTTTGAGGCCATCTGGACTAAAGTTGCGTTTTAAGGGTACTGGAATAGATTCCTCCCCCTCCAAGATTTCTCTTGGCCATCCTTACAGCAGCAACAGAGACAACTGACATAGAGTCTTAGCGGCCTTAGGACTGTGAGGATCAGTGGCCTATTTGTAGTGATGGATCTTTCATTCAATAACTTAAAAGTGCCCATGAAGCATTAAATCCAAACTCTCTCAAAGGCAGGCTTCCCAAAGGAGACAACAGCAATATCTACTAGGTGAGGGACCAACTGCAATTGTCACAAAAAAAGGCTATATCCGCTCTGTACAATTAGGCTATTTTGCTTTTAGGGATTCAGCCAAGGGGTGGGTTGGGTGCCATTCTACGCCGCATCCCTGACGGATGTCAAGACATAGGGAAGCCTCTTTGGGGATGCCAATTTGCAGGACTCAGGAGTCCGTGTGCCCCCCTGCCACATGGCGACACATAGGCCTGGTTTAAACATCTGAGTGTAGAAGAAATGAATGCTCGCTCCTCAGACTGTGGGCGCCCTTTGTGGGACTGTGTGCAGCAACCCTGAGGCTCGTGGGACTTACCAGCTGGTTGTGCTGGCCCGCCTCTCTGATGCCACAGCCATTGGAGGTTCCCGCCAAACCTCAATTCGAGGAATAGGCAAGAGAAAGAGAATAAATAAATGAATGCAAGTTATAACAGAATGGGGGAAAAATGGTAGTTATAGCAGCATGATTACAACAGGAACATCATGGATGTAAGGACGAGAAGTCAAAATGTAAGAAATTATTTTGTTGAAAGTGAGCTGAACAATGTCAAATTGTAAATAAAATTTTATTAGAAAAGGATGTCTGTTTGGTGGTCAATGGCCCTACCCAAAGAGCCCTGAGATGTGTTCTGTGAAAAGACGTATTTGGTGGAATCATTTCAAATTCTGTTTCAGTGTCCTTGTACTGTTCAGTAGATGGCTAGAACACATCCTGGCTACAGTGGGGTGGGCTGTTTTTAGCCTTCCAGATGAGGCTGAACTCTGAGCTCCCAGCATGGCTAATGGCATGGAGTGATAGGACTTATAGTCCAGTCCAGCAACATCTGTGCTATGGGGACATGGTCAAGGAAGGATGAAGCTGCAATCGAGCAATGTTCAGAAAAGCACCCCAAGGGCAAGGAAAGGGCCCAGAAAGTGGCTAAGGAATGGCAGCTGTAATAGCAAATGGCAGAAATGTTGTCAAAAAAGGAGTTCCCCATGGCTTAAGAGCTCTAATACAGGATTTGAAATTTTAAGATTATAAAGCTAATAACTTGCCTAATGGAACCTCCTTCAGGAAATACGCAGGCACCTAGGGCATCTGTCAGCCAGTGGGGTGTTTATTTGATGGGTGCTTTGCTCTGTGGAGTTCCCTTCCTTGGAGAATTTCGAGATGTTCACAGGTCTGGTGGCAATCTTCCGTCTCCCCGCCACCCCCTTTCCATTTGATCTCCCTTCTACCGGACTGGGAAGGGCTTGAGTGCTGCCATCTGTCCTTATTTTGTCTTCGATATACTCGTGGCAGGGTTGTGGGAGGGAGGACTTTTCCTGGCCTTAAGGAGCATAGCTGTGATATCCATTTGAGGAAAAAACTCTGTGCCAGATGTCGGCCTGCCCTTTTCTTTGGGGAGGTCCTTCCCTGAGTCATCAGCTGTATGAAACCCGATGCTAAAAAGTGCATCCTCAAATCTGGCTTGCTGAAATAAAGCCGAGGCATGATATTTATGGGTGATTTGCTAAGCGATGGTAATGATGAAGATCACCTCACAATTGTCCTGTGAATTTTGGTGGCAAATAGCCTCCGACTATTCTCTGAAAACTGGATGTACTAGTCAATTTTAGCAACCCAAAGAACTGTGCGTGCTATGCTGGCCCACAACTTTGTGAGGGAGAATGGCCCGGAAAACAGGAATTGCCACTCCAAGCTTATCTAATGTTGTGTTTGAACTTGGTACGCTATGTTGCATAGGGCTGCCTCTGAACACGGTTTGGAAACTTCAGCTGGTGCAGAATTCAGCGGCCAGGTTGCTCATCAGAGCAAGACGGTTTGAGTACATTACACCGATCCTGGTCCAACTGCACTGGCTACCAATTAGTTTCCGGGCACTATTCAAAGTGCTGGTTTTGACCTATAAAGCCTTAAACGGCTCAGGACCGCAATACCTCAAGGACTGCCTCTTTCCATATGATCATCTTCTGAGGCCCTCCTTCGTGTTCCCTCTCCTTGAGAAGTCCGGAGGGTGGCAACACGAGAATGGGCCTTCTCTGCAGTGGCTCCCCATCTATGGAATTCTCTCCCCAGGGAAGTTGGCCTGGTGCCTTCATTATACACGTTTAGTGCCAGGCAAAAACATTCCTTTTTAACCAGACCTTTGGCTGATCTTATTGACATCCAACACCTTTTTTTAAAAAAAAAAAAAATATTTATTAAGATTTTGCATAGTAAAACAAGTATCACAATCAGACAAAACAAAAGAAAAAGCACAATCCAACAAGAACAATAAAGCACAATAAAAAACATAAGCGAAAAAAGGAAAAAGTAATAAGAGAAAACAAAAAACAGAAAAAAAATAAAAATCTAATTTTTGGCTTACTGTCTTTATAACCCTCTTTCCTGACTTCCTCACATCTCCCTTTTCTGTGTTCCCCTTTACACAATCAAATTCAGCAATTCCTTACCCTCTTTCCAATCTTATTCAATATTATACATTTCAACCTATTATGTCTTCGGTTTTCCTTTCCTTTTAAATCCATTTATCACATGTTCTTTATAACTTAGTCCCTTGTATCGTTTGTTTAGTTTCGACATAATTTTACTCTGGTCTTTTCACCCTTTTTTCTTAAAACATTTTTGCATATTTCTTTTTACTATGTCACTGATGCCATATTATCTTTATATCCAACATCATTTTAACATTCAAACATTTTACAGTGTTTTTGGAGATATTCTTTGAACTTCTTCCAGTCCTCTTCCACCGACTCTTCTCCCAGGTCTCGGATTCTGCCAGTCATTTCTGCCAATTCCATATAGTCTATCACTTGCATCTGCCATTCTTCCAGAGTGGGCAAATCTTGTGTCTTCCAATACTTTGTGATGAGTATTCTTGCTGCGGTTGTTGCATACATAAAGAGTGTTCTATCGACATCCAACACCTTTTTGAACATGGCTTGGGGGCGTATTGGGTTACTGCTTTTGGTTTGATTTTATATGTCGTGGTCTTGTTGTGAACCGCCCTGAGACCTCTGGGTATAGGGCGGTGTATAATTTGAATTAATAATAATAATAATAATAATAATAATAATAATACAGTGGTACCTCGGGCTACATACGCTTCAGGTTACATACGCTTCAGGTTACAGACTCCGCTAACCCAGAAATATTACCTCAGGTTAAGAACTTTGCTTCAGGATGAGAACAAAAATCGTGCAGCGGCGGCAGGAGGCCCCATTAGCTAAAGTGGTGCTTCAGATTAAGAACAGTTTCAGGTTAAGAACGGACCTCCAGAACGAATTAAATTAAATGAACATTTTCCCACAGATAAATAAAGCATGGGGTCCCCCCCCCATAATTCTCCATGGAAAATTCCTCACCCCATATCACTGGATGATATCCCACCCCTCTTTGAGCATTGTCCTTCACCAAGGTCTGTAGCATTTGAACCTTCATCTTTCCATTAGTCTTGATAGAACCAGAGATATGGAGGTTGGGGAGATGCCATCGCACATCCGAGAAAACGTATCACGACAGCACAGTAAGGAGGCGAAAGCAATCATCTCAGGATAAGGCGCCTGAACCAACCGTGTTGTACAATTGCCACCTCATGTTTGAATTAGTATAATTTAAGCAGTAATTAAAATTTGATAAATTAATGTAGCCCAGAGAACTCAATGAGCTCTCTGGAAACCAGATAATTTATCTAGGCTGAAAGCTTGTCATTGCATCCGCAATAATGTTAAGGCCTCGAGGGATGGCTAAGCTCTCGGCAGAGATTCCATCTTTAGATCAGTGTATACACTTTTCTTTTTTTAAAAAAAAACCCTCAAACTAAAAAGGTCATATTACTATATCTATCTATCTATTGCTCACATCATTTTTTCCTCCTCTCTTTCTCTCTCTCAAAAAAAATAAAAAATAGTGAGCGATATCAAATGAACCTCTTAAATACTTTTTGACAGACTAACAGCAGGCAGCTTGTTGACCTTTCACCTCATATTGATTTGCCTTTCAGCCATTATTCTTTGGTGATTTCTACTTTTCCTGCCTGCCCTTTCACTGAAGGGGAACCCCATCATTTCCTCCTTGCATCAACATCATCATCATTTGTGGCAGTAATGATTGTGGAAGAACACATTGCAGAAAAATGTCAACGTCTTTCTACCTCTGTGGCGTTTGTCTTCTTCTTTTTTTTTAAAAAAAAGTAATGAAATAATAAAATGAAAACTCCTCTTAATTTCCTGCCAAAAGACACCCAAGGTGAAATGTCGTAGAACAGAATGGAATTAAAACAATAGCAAAAGAATGAGCAAAAGTAAAAAAAAAAAGAAATCATGAGGCAAACACTACCCCCAAAGTACAAGAGAGCTGAAATGCCTAGAGGTTTTAACAGCATGAACAAAACCAAGCAAAAGACTTAACAAAATCATAGAATTATCAAGTTGGAAGGGACCCTTAGGACAATCTTGTCCAACACCCTGCAAGGCAGGAATCGCAACTAAAGCATCCATGACAGATGACCTTTGCTTAAAAACCTCCAAATGAAGAAATGTCCACCATTTCCCAAGGGAATCCATTCCACTGTGGAACAGTTCTTCCTGATGCTTTGTCTGAAAATCCTCTCTTGTAACTTGACTCCATTGGTTCCGATCCTACCATCTAGAGCAGGAGAAAACATGCTTACTCCTTCTTCCATGTGACAGCCCTTCAGATATTTGAAGATGGCTATCATATCTTTGGGGACGCAGGTGGCGCTGTGGGTTAAAGCCTCAGCGCCTAGGGCTTGCCGATCGAAAGGTCGGCGGTTCGAATCCCTGCGGCGGGGTGCGCTCCCGCTGCTCGGTCCCAGCGCCTGCCAACCTAGCAGTTCGAAAGCACCTCCGGGTGCAAGTAGATAAATAGGGACCGCTTACCAGCGGGAAGGTAAACGGCGTTTCCGTGTGCGGCTCTGGCTCTGGCTCTGGCTCTGGCTCTGGCTCTGGCCAGAGCAGCGATGTCACGCTGGCCACGTGACCCGGAAGTGTCTCCGAACAGCGCTGGCCCCTGGCCTCTTAAGTGAGATGGGCGAACAACCCCAGAGTCTGTCAAGACTGGCCCGTACGGGCAGGGGTACCTTTACCTTTACCTTTTTTATCATATCTTCTCTTATCCAGGCTAAACATACCCTACTCCATCTGCTGTTCCTCTTAAGGCTTGGTTTCCAGACCCTTTCTCAACTTGGTCAAGATCCTTCTTGCTCCTGGTACAACCTGGACCTTGAGCATTAAAAGGTCACGATGTTATATATTGACAGTTATTAAATTAATGTAACATTATATATATATATATATATAGGGAAGGGCCATAGCTCAGTGGTAGAGCATTTCTGCTTTGCAAACAACATGTCCTAGGTTTGACCCCAGAATTTCCAGGTGGGGCTGGTAGAGACTCCTAATTGGCCAGTGTCCATCAGTGTACACAAAACTGAGCGTAGATGAAAAGCAAAAGGAAGCTTCCCGATACTATTTTCTTTCCACTATGGGACAATCAGGCATGTTTTCAAGATGGTAGATGAAAAGCCAGATTCCAGCTTTGTGACAGAGGCCCAAGGAACATGGCAACCCTGCAGTTTCTCAGTAGCAGCTTACCTGTAGCCTGACAGAGCTGACCACTTGTGCCCACTGGATAGTGCTGGTTGAGGACGGAGCAGGGTGTGTGCTTATTGAACCATGTTAAGGATCATCCACCACAAGCTGGCAAGATGTGGGCACTGCATATATTAAAAGTTGTGATGCTTATGTATACTAGGGCTTAGAAGAATATGCAGAAACCAAGTAAATTGAATGTGATGAAACTGACAATCACGCCAAAGAATAATGAAAGGTACACAGACATGTTAAATAGATGGAGTTTAGTAACTGGGGATGTTAAAAGGGATCTGGGGACATCTGGAGATGATGGAGAGTATTGTTACCGCTGTTGACAGTGATCATATGAATTCAATGCTAGAATAGTTCGATAGATTAGGGTGTAAGCTTCTGAGGGTATATCAGATGATAATTTTCTGTTTCCAATATATCTACAGTGGTACCTTTGGTTATGTACTTAATTCATTCTGGAGGTCCGTTCTTAACCTGAAACTGTTCTTAACCTGAAGCACCACTTTAGCTAATGGGGCTTCCCGCTGCTGCTGCACCGCCGCCGCACAATTTCTGTTCTCATCCTGAAGCAAAGTTCTTAACCCGAGGTGCTATTTCTGGGTTAGCGGAGTCTGTAACCTGAAGCATATGTAACCCGAGGTACCACTGTATTATACATTTCCAAGTAGTGTGTCTTGTCTGCTTTTATATTGAAAAGTTGTATGTTCAACTTTTATTAAATAAATGTTAAATATAAAAAGAAATGTGACAATGAAATGTCAAAATAGAACATTATACTCAAGAAGCGTCATTTTCTGCATGCACAGGTCCTAGAAGATTATGCTCAAACTGGGCTGCCATCATGTAGGTTGCAAGAGGACTCATTTCTGGATAGACATGGTTAGATTCTGCTGTTGGTCCTCATCTGTTCACTTGTTGGCAGTGCTGGGAAATCAGCCGTTTTATGTTGACGGCAGAAGTGAGTTACATTGCCATAGTTTCCAACAGATTTGTACCCAGTTCTTTGCTATTATAGTGCAGTTTTCAAATGATTCGCTATAGTGTCCTGAACACATCTGCCTCTACATGTGTCAGAAGATTAAAATTTGATTAAGAAGGACGGACCTTTTTGGCAATACACAGTATTTTTAGCAACCCTGTTCCCTTAGCCGGGATTGCTATAATTTCCATTCACTGCATCGGTAGGAGAAAAGGAAGGGGTATCAAGTTTTGCAGCAACCAAAGGGACAGATCTGTTTACTTGACACCATTAACTGATTAGTTCACTCTGATACTGGGTCACTGAGTAGTTCTATTGATGAAATGATATCTCTGGACGGAGTTATAAGCCTTTCTTTTGTATTGCCTCGGTTTTTTTTCCTGGATGCATCAGAAACATGCTTGCCCTCCATGAAAAAATGCCCTCCAACCAAGATGACCAACCAACATTTTGCTAGGAAGCAGTAAGAGAAATAATCGGTCCTAATGCCTGTTGATGAAAGCTTTGACAGAATATTGCCATCTGTGGAGATAGGATTTCGTTGTGGCACTCCAGAGAGGATGCGAGAGAAGACTGGTAGGGGGGTGGGGACTACATGAGTCAAGAACATCCTTTATATATATAGGAGGATAGCTTGTGCCAGATTGGCTTGTTTCTCAATCTAGTCTCCTCAGACTAGCAATGGGTCTCTAGGACAGAGGTAAAGGTAAAGGGACCCCTGACCATTAGGTCCAGTCGCGGATGACTCTGGGGTTGCAGCACGCATCTCGCTTTACTGGCCGAGGGAGCCGGTGTTTGTCCGCAGACAGTTTTTCTGGGACGTGTGGTCAGCATGACTAAGCCGCTTCTGGCGAACCAGAGCAACACACGGAAACACCATTTACCTTCCCACCGGAGTGGTACCTATTTATCTACTTGCACTTTTTGGCATGCTTTTGAACTGCTAGGTTGGCAGGAGAAGGGACCGAACAATGGGAGCTCACCCCGTCGCAGGGATTTGAACAGCCAACCTTCTGATCAGCAAGCCCTAGGCTCTGCGGTTTAGACCACAGCACCTCCCGCGTCCCTAGGACAGAGGTACCCACAGGCAAAAAGAGGTCTTCCCAGCTGCCCCCTACCATAGGTATCAATCAAAGGATCTTTAACATCCCTTGCTAAACAATCCATTTAATGGGAGATTTAACCTGGGACTTTCTTCATGGGAACTATATGGGGATATTGGTGACTGCATCACAAGGTTGTAAATGCCCACTCCTTATTGTGAACTGGTTCCTAGAACAGATCCTAAATTGCTTAGGGGTTCTATTTACAATCAGGTGCATGCATAAACACACACTTTTTAAAATAAATACATCATATTCTGCCCACAGTACAGCTGAAGCCAAACATTTTAAATCCCTTTATTTCAGTGGGAAAATTAAACTAATACAACAAAGCATTAATTCAATATATTTTCTGACCAAAACCAATTAAAACGATTCCTGGTCCAGTTTTTGTCTGGCGTTTCCCTATTAATTCTAAACAAATCAACTTTGCAATTACTCTTATTTGGTGTCAAAGGATGAACGATAGAACAGCTCTCCTTTGAAATTTGCACTGCTTTCAGTTTTGTGATGCTGTTCTCCAACCAAAGCATGCACAGACAAAAAAGCACATATTAGTGAAAAGCGCACGCGTGCACACACACACACACAAAAACAATGTAGAAAACTGCATATTATTAGGGGAAATTAGCTTGCAAAAATGCAGATACCATGAAAAATTGCATACAAAATGCACGTGATTGTTTATGTTGACTTCTTTTTAAAACAAGAAACAAATACACCCCGCAAACATATGTGGAAACCTAAGAAAATGAAGAACTGAGAGAAAATGGAATTGACAGATTCACCCATTCCTACCTAGGAGTAAGTCCTGCTAAACTTAATTGAACACAATTTTCAGTACTCATGTGTAGGACTGCACTGTGAATGTGCTTTGAATTCTACATAAGATTTGATCAGCAGTGATGACTGATGCATGAATGAGTTTATAAGAAATAATACTTGGGTTATCAAAGAACCTAAAAGAATATGGCAAGAGATAGCACACATTGGAAATGAGCAACACACAGCAATTAAATGGCTGGACAAGCTGCTACTCTATGAGAGGCCAGTCAGGTAGCTTTTTGTTGTTGTTGTAATCATATGAAACATTTTGCCTTGACAAATTTATTTAATGCTGCGAGGTCTTGACTTCCATGCTGTACATTGGTCTTTGTGATTGATACTTTGTACCGAGACAAAACAAAATGCCTGTGGCTGAAACATTTACTGATCTTTTGCGGGGATTTCCATAATCCTTCAACCCTCACCCAAGAGGAACGGTGGGATCAGAGTCAGTGCGGCAGCATGTAGAGCAGGAAGCTCAAGAACAAAACCCCAGCTCAGCTATGAAGCTTACCAGCCAAATCACTTGCCTTGGGCAAATCACTGTCTTTTCACAGAAGTCACCTCACAGAGTTCTTGTGAGAGGTTAAAGTATTGACCCTGAGCTCCTTGGAGAAAGGACAGGCTGACGAAGGGTGGGGGGGAGCATGCACATTTGTTAAAGGTAAAGGTAAAGGACACCTGACAGTTAAGTCCAGTCGCGAACGACTCTGAGGTTGCGGCACTCATCTAGCTTTACTAGCCAAGGGAGCCGACATTTGTCCACAGACAGTTTTTTCCAGGTCATGTGGCCAGCATGACTAAGCCGCTTCTGGCGAATCCAGAGCAGTGCATGGAAACACCGTTTACTTTCCTGCCGGAGCGGTACCTATTTATATACTTGCACTTTGATGTGCTTTCGAACTGCTAGGTTGGCAGGAGCTGGGACCGAACAACAGGAGCTCACCCTGTCGTAGGGATTCGAACTGCCTACCTTCCTATCGGCAAGCCCAAGAGGCTCAGTGGTTTAGACCACAGCGCCACCCGCATCCCTTATGCACATTTGTTAGGTGCCTTAGAGGGACTTCTCAGTAATGCTCCACGGGACGCGAGTGGCGCTGTGGTCTAAACCAATGAGCCCCTTGGTCTTGCTGATCAGAAGGTTGGCGGTTCGAGTCCCCATGACGGAGTGAGCTCCCGTTGCTCTGTCCCAGCTCCTGCCAGCCTAGCACTTCAAAAGTATGCCAGGGCAAGTAGATAAATAGGTACCACTGTGGTGGGAAGGTAAACGGCGTTTCCGTGTGCTCTGGTTTCCGTCACAGTGCTCTGTTGCACCAGAAGCAGTTTAGTCATGCTTGCCACATGACCCGGAAAGCTGTCTGTGGACAAACGCCTGCTCCTTTGACTGGACTTAACTGTCCAGGGGTCCTTTACCCTTTTAATGCTCCACCCTGCCCCACAAACTCCCTCCGGACATCAGATCATCTCCCAGTTTGGTGATGTTTAGGCATTTCCTGAAAACATTTTGTTGGCTAGCTGCATAGCTGAGCAGTGATGCTTTTACTGCTGAATATTGTCTTTTAAAAGATTTTCATTGGTTTGCTGTTATTTTAACTATTGTTTTATGATATCCAAATTGTGTTTCAAGATTGCTGAAAGCTGTGTGGAGAAAGCATTGGCATATAAGAACAATCAGTCAACTAACCAACCAACCAATCAATTAACCAACCAACCAACCAGAGGGCTATACTATTAGACAATGAAGCTCTTTTTACATTATACATTGTGATTGTGACTATTTGTTTTTATCTGAGAATAATTTTTTATTAACCGACCAATCACATCAAATCAAACCAAATTACATAAATTCCAAATTACACAGCCGAATTTTAAATTTTTGTTGGGGGTACCCATATTTCAAGTTCCGAAGGGGATCCAATCAACTTCTTGCTTCTTACTGCTGTTTTAATGTCCACAAATCTAACCTTATGATGTTCACAGTACTATCCAGTCCTTTCTTATTGTTTTTCCACATCTCTTGTTATTTTCATATATTTTTCCTTTCTCTTTGTGACCTCTGATAATCTCCGCAAGCTGGTTAGAACAGTTTGTAATCCTGCGTGGATATTATTATTTTTATCCAGTAGCCATATCCAGACGTTTTCCATATAACATCACTTCCATACATCAAAACAGTCTTAGCGTCATTAATCTTCACCAATTTGCCTCCTTTCTCAAAACCTCTGAGGAGATTCACTAGGAATGCAGTCTGAAAAGAAGTCTGTTCTTCCTCCCGGCTATAAATCCTTTGGCAAGATGGCGACTCCGAATTAATTGCTGCGCCATTCCCAAAATATCTTATTACTTCTCGATCTCCATAAAACATACTTTTGGTTAAAGTTTATCTCCACACAGACCTTAATCATCTTGCTTGGGTCAGTTCAACCGACGATTCTAATGAGGAGGGGTTCTTGTAAATCGCATAGAAGGAAAGTAAAAAAGGTCCCCCCCCCAATTCAGTCCCGTTGTCAACATACCCAGCCTTTGGTGTATCTTCATCGTAAACTATTCCTGTTTCTCCAACCCGTCGTCTTATTTCGCAGAGGTCACTTAAATTAGCAGACTTCACTCCCCTTCTTCATTTGAAATATGTGCATTTGCTTCTTTTGTAATTAATTATTCCAAATTGCTGCAACTAGTGCGCGATCAGAGACAGCGTCCAGGAGAGCCGAGGTCCACACAGGGGCATTCTGCCTAGGGCCCTCACCCCCTTCTTTCGAAATAGGGGGTGATTTATGGGCACAGCAGGCAAGGGCAGTGTTCCCCATTTCCTTGGGGCAACAAGGGAGGCTGCCTACTCCCATAACAGCCTCTTAATTACCCCGTGTGGGTCGGAGAGATGGTATTGTCGGCCATCTTCCAATGCACCCCCTAGTGGCCCCCCGTGACTATTTGTTTTTAAAGTGATAAGTTATGGTCTGTTTAACTACCTTGTGATAGAAGCTAAGAGTTACTCGTAGGCACAAACTAACACAAGTCAATCTGTTTTAAGTTAAATTGTGTTCACTGGTAGAGTTAAACATGTTCTGAAATCTCCCTTGAAAGAAGTAATAATAATAATAATTTTATATTTTTTTGTATGCAAAGGTTTCCCCAGCCACTCTGGGCGGCTCCCACCAGAATAGTAAAAACACGATAAAACATCAAACATAAAAAAATTCCCTAAACAGGACTGCATTTAGATGTCTTCTAAAAATCAGATCGTTGTTTATTTCCTTGACAGGGTGGGAGCCACTACCAAGAAGACCCTCTGCCTTCTCAGTAGTGGGGCTTCATGTTTATGTATTTTAAAAGAACATCTCTGTCCTTTTAAAATACATAAATCAATGTTATATTATCTCTGTCATATTAACACATTATCACTATGGCTCTGATTTTTTTTATTTCATTTCATTTAGTTTGAAAACTACCATCGACGTAATTTTCATTTATGAGGAGCACGGTGGTGTAAGGGTAATGCAGTTTCTTATAATCACCCAAGAAGCCTATGTGGAGTTCACTAACGAAGAAAGGCTGTGTGTCTCATGGCAATAGGGTATCCCCAATTTTATTTAAATAAAGCGACAATTCGTTGGACAGCTATCTCATTCCATTGCTACCCACCCACCCACCCGCTACCTCTCCTACCTTGCGAAACACAGCATTAGTGAAATGTCACTTTGTGTTAAGATCAGCAGTGGCCTTTGCCACACATGTTTCTGCACAAAGATTGCAGAGCACCACAGATTCTCGGCTCCAGAGATCGATCTGCCTTCATGTCTGATATTAACTTACATCGCGGGGGCCAGGCTGGATGTTACGAAGGTGGGCTGGAACGGTGCTTGTGCATTGAACCTTGAGCTACAACTTGAGTGAACGGCTGAGCTGCTTTTGAGTTGCTGAAACGACTGCAGTTTGGGGACTTTCGCCCACCTCCCTCCCTCCCTTTTTTTTTTAGGGGTTTGCAGCGATAAGAGCAGCTCTCTGAGGAGTTGAATGTCTGAGTGATCTAAACCCAGGGCAGTCGAGCTGAAGAGGATGTGTACAGGAACCTGTTTGCACTGAATAGTCTCCATAAATAATTTACGGCAATGACTGCTCGCTATTATTACCAAAAAAAAATACAAAAATACCAGATTGCATCTTGACACTTGCATCCTGCTTGTAAGTCAATAGATACATTCCGCCCGGCAAACAGAGACCACAGGTTGAAGCACCCATTCATGCATGGCTTGCAATGATGCAATCTGCCCATTGAAAGGCAACACTGCGGGTAGGAGCAATGTGTGTGTTCCATCAACGGTGTCTCTGAAAAAAATTACATATCACTTGGGAAGACAGACAGACTAATGTTGGTGTACTGGAAGAAGCAAAGATCACCAGTGTCAAAGCAATGATTCTTCAACATCAACTTTGTTGGACTGGTCATGTTGTTTGGATGCCTGATTATTGTCTTCCAAAGCAACTGCTCTATCCTGAACTTAAAAATGGTGGTAGACAAAAGAGGTTTAAAAGCTCTCTCAAGGCAAATCTTTGAAAAATGCAGTATAAACACCAACAACTGGGAAACACTGGCCTGCGAGCGCTCCAATTGGAGAACAGCCTTTACCAAAGGTGTCATGGACTTTGAAGACGCTCAAACTCAGGACGAAAGGGAGAAACGTGCTAAGAGGAAGGCATGCTTGGCAAATCCACACCGTGATCAACTCCCACCCGGAAACCAATGTCCCCACTGTGCAAGGAGATCCAGAATTGGCCTCCACAGTCATTTACAGATTCACTGTTAAAACCGTGTTCATGAAAGACAATCTTACTCAGCCACGAGTGATCACCAAAGAAGAAGATGTATGTTGTTGAATAGATTCTAAAATCAAAACAAAGCTCCAATTTTTTAATGAGCATATTGATCTTACAAGGTTTGCATTTGGATTCACGGCAGCTTTCACTTTTAAACTCCTCCATTTAATTTAAGTCTTAGGACTCAGCTACACATAGTGCCGGATTGATGTATAGGCTAAGTAGGCCGAAGCCTAGGGCCTCTAAATCTAGGGGGCCTCGCCAGCCCTCCAGCTCCCCAGTGGGCAGTCTCCCCTCTCTCAAAATTGCAAAATTGAAGTTCCCAACAGCAGTTAATCAAGCAAGCAACACACAGGCCACCTTTGTCACAGTCAGGACGCCTATGTCCTGGCCAGGCCTGTGCCCAGTCTTGTTTTTGTACAATCTTGTTTGTTCTCAGTAACCCAAATTATATTAACATATACAAGCAGAAGAGTTGTTTTCCTTCATTTGCAAGGAATCATACAAAACAAAGCGCAACTAATAAGAAAAAGTTCCGGGGTGGCAACAGAAAGCAAACTAAAAATGCCTTTGCAGTTCATCAGAACTATCCAGCAATATCAAGTTATAGGAAAACTGGTGCTATTAACATTAATCCTTCTAGTTGGGTAACTGGTTTGGCAACTTCCATGCACGTGACGTGTGATGCTAATTATTTCCCCCCAAGAGTTAAATAATTACTAATCAGAGGCAGCTATAGTTGCAGATGGCAACAAAATAACCTGTGAAAGGAAGAGGAGCAGGTTTGCTCAATAGTGTTGCAGTGCAGGTAGAAATACTGTTTGTAATGAAGTGAGAGCAGTAGTTTACTTGCTCGAATTAACAAATAATAAAGTTTAGAGAATTTAAATTCTAGATTAAAATTGATTACGTAATTGAGAAGGGGATTGTAACAAAAACACTGGGGCCTAATTTGAATAGTAGAGTGTCTGGTATCTGGTGGGCAATCTCATCCTTTATTTCCACACTGTGGCTGCAGACCAAACCACTATCAGGACAGCTATGAGATTCAGGTGAGGATCAGATGCCTTGTCAATTCTGGCAGGTATATAACAGGAAGACCCGGCCTGCCCAAGTTTGCAAAGTTCAGTTATTGCAAAAGTTTTTCAGTGTTAAATTTATGCATTTTTAAAAATCGCCATGGTATTTAACAATAGTATCATGTTCTTTAAAGGAGAAATTGTGAATTGCAGAATTTTAAATACCCGTCATCATCCTTGGATTCACTCAGTTTTGTTTATAACACTCTTCCATTTTCTTTTAGTTGTGAGGATGGGGAATGGGGAGGGGCCTCACAAGTGAGTAGCCTAAGGCCTCTCTTCATCTAAATCCGGCCCTGGCTACACAGCTGCAAATATAACATTTTAAGTGTGTTTTAAGTGCACTATACAAATGTGAAACTAGATGGCGATGGTGAGCTAATGGCAAATTCAATATATTTTTTCAAAACTTTTTTTTAAAAAAGCTTTTTCACAGTGTGTCTAGATTCCACTTTATTTTGCTCTTTTTGGTCAGTTGGGGGAGCCAAAGATTTGAAAAAAGATGAGGATGAGGATTAACATACTGGGCACTGCATATCTTTGTGGGTGCTTTCACACAGTAGTTTATTGGAGAGTCTGAGCGGTATTCAGCTAAACAGTAATGACATACCTGCCAACGTTTATCCAATTAAAATAGAGACGTCCAATTACATTTTATTATTTATACCCCATACATCTGACAGGGTTGTCTCAGCTACACTGGGCAGCTTTCAACATATAAAAAAACATAATAAACCATTAAACATTTTTTTAAAAAACCCTTCTATATACAAGGTTGCCTTCAGATATCTTCTAAAGGTTGTATAGTTACTTATTTCCTTGGCTTGGGGGGGTTGCATAACTCCATACCATCCAACATTTCTCTGGGAAAATAGAGGCATCCTACCATACCCTCCAACATTTCTCTGATCAAAATAGGGACATCCTAAGGAAAAGTGAGAGCTGGACCATAAAGAAGGCTGATCGCCAAAGAATTGATGCTTTTGAATTATGGTGCTGGAGGAGACTCTTGAGAGTCTCATGGACTGCAAGAAGATCAAACCTATCCATTCTGAAGGAAATCAGCCCTGAGTGCTCACTGGATGCACAGATCCTGAAGCTGAGGCTCCAATACTTTGGCCACCTCATGAGAAGGGAAGACTCCCTGGAAAAGACCCTGATGTTGGGAAAGATGGACGACACAAGGAGAAGGGGACAAGATGGTTGGACAATGTTCTCGAAGCTACCAGCATGAGTTTGACCAAACTGTGGGAGGCAGTGGAAGACAGGAGTGCCTGGCGTGCTCTGGTCCATGGGGTCACGAAGAGTTGGACATGACTGAACGACTAAACAACAACAAGGAAAAGTGGGACATTCCGGGATCAAATCAGAAACTGGGACGGCTTCTGTAAATCCGGAACTGTCCCTGGAAAATAAGGACACTTAGAATGTCTGCACAGTAAAACCTGGTCCAATTTTTTGGGGGGGCGGGTAGGATAGAAGAGGAGAGGATGAGGAAGTTGCAGCTAAAAGTCATTGCACTAGTGGAGAAACTTTTTTGTTGAATATCACTCTTGGTGCTGCTCAGACATGCAAGTTTTGCACATGACAACATCCTCATCAAATGATGCTCCATATTTCCCCGCCTGTCGTTTCATCCAGATTTACTGTATTCAGATTAAAAAAACTGGATCAAATGAGCATATAATATGGAATGGCATTTTGATTATTTGGGTACATGGAATTCCCAGTAAACCACCGTGTATTTCTCTTTAAGGGTGGTTGGAGTCACCAAAGAAATGTGTTTTATTTTCATCTGGTTTACACTTGAAAGAATATTGCCAGCATGATTTCCTCCTCTGTGCTCGGCAGCCAGTAGAGAGCAAGCACCTTAATCCTTTTGAAATTAATTTTATTTTCAGAAATATGACAGAGCATACATGAGACACGTAAAACACCTCACGGGTGACTAGCTGTTTTCGGGGTCAATTCCAAGTGCAACTCCAAGTGAACTGCAACTTGATATCAGAAGGACTTTGCAGCCCAGTACAAACAAACCCTGAGTGCTCACTGGAAGGACAGATCCTTAAGCTGAGGCTCCAATACTTTGGCCACCTCATGAGAAGAGAAGACTCCCTGGAAAAGACCCTGATGTTGGGAAAGATGGAGGGCACAAGGAGAAGGGGACGACAGAGGACGAGGTGGTTGGATAGTGTTCTCGAAGCTACCAACATGAGTTTGACCAAACTGCGGGAGGCAGTGGAAGACAGGAGTGCCAGGCGTGCTCTGGTCCGTGGGGTCATGCAGACTCGGACATGACTAAGCGACTAAACAACAACAACAAACAAACCCAGTTCTTGAGAGGGCCCTACTTTCTGCAACAAGTCAAGGATAAAGTCAGTGGCGGATTTGGGGGTCTAAAATTTTATTACATGTCATTTCTCAGTAAACTTTAACTTCATTGCAAGACCACCACATATGGAAAAAGCGTGTCTTCTTTCTCTTTACATTTCCAACACTTATTCAGCTTTGATTGATACATTTTGGCCAGTCTACTAGGTGTTTTAACGTAATCTGCTTTGAGCTACTTTGCAAGAAGAAAAGACAAGGACAACCAGTGCTATTCTTCTTCCAGAACTCACCATGAACGCCTCCCTTGTTCTCTTACAATGGAAATGGCCCCCAACGGAGAGGTGCTGGAACTGAGTTCCAGTGAGTTCTGGCAGAAAAAAAAGCCCTGAGGGCAACCAAGGTGAACTGGAAACTAGGCCTTACGAGGAGCTCTTGAAGGAGCCTGGAAAAGAGGAGACTGAGCGGAGATATGAAAGCCATCTTTGAATATCTTGAGGGCTGTCACATGGAAGAGGGAACATGCTTGTTTTCCCCTGCTCTGGACAGTAGGACTTGAACCAAAGTTACAAGAAAGGAGATTCCAACTAAACATTTGAAAAAAAAAATCTTTCTGAAAGTAGGAGCTGTTCAGCAGTGGAGCAGAACCCCAAGAAAGGTGGTGGACTCTGCTTCCTTGGAGGTTATTAAACAGAGGTTGAATGGCCACCTGTCATGGATGATTTAGATGAGGTTCCTGCATAGCAGGGGGTTAGACTAGATGACCCTCAGGGCCCCTTCCAACTCTAAGATTCTATGACTAGTAGTAATAATAATATAATAATAAATAATATTTTTTTATTTATACCCCGCCCCTCCCGGTTCAGAAAACCGAGCTCAGAGCAGCTAAAAACAAATTTTAAACACTTAATTGATGCAACAAAAAACAGCATAAAATACAGTATAAAATGTGAATAACGCTTCAGGTTACATACGCTTCAGGTTACACACTCTGCTAACCCAGAAATAGTGCTTCAGGTTAAGAACTTTGCTTCAGGGTAAGAACAGAAATCGTGCTCCAGCGGCGCGGTGGCAGCAGGAGACCCCATTAGCTAAAGTGGTGCTTCAGGTTAAGAACAGTTTCAGGTTAAGAACAGTTTCAGGTTAAGAACAGACCTCCGGAACGAATTAAGTATTTAACCCGAGGTACCACTGTATAGCAAGCAAGCATAGAAATGGGAAGAACACATTTTGAAAACATCATTTTATTTTATTTTTAATGCCCAGCAGTGATCAGCTGCAGAATGAGTCGATCAGGTCTATCATAAAACGAAGCATAATGATACACAGGTCTGGGAAAATGCAACGTGGCCTTATGCCGCGAAAGCAAAATGATTTTCTCTCCCCTCCAATGGGGTCGGGGAATGTGCACAAATGCCACTGTTGTAGTATACCATCTTTATTATCGATCGCCAGCAAAGTTGTAAGGTACTCTTTGATTAGGCACATTTATAGGCGACCGGGGACGACATGTATATTTAATAAGAGTTTCCATTATCAGAACACATGCTGGGGGGAATACAATAACATTGTTTCCCACTTTCTCAATACTCGTACTAACTGTAATAATGTTGTAAGGCTTAAGTGATATCTTTATTGTAAGAATAAACTAGGGCGGAAGATGTATGTTCCGAAATAGAATGAACCGCTCCGTCCAAATGACTACAGACGTTATTGGGGACTCACAAGTTCCCTGATATTAGATACAGTTTCCCCGATAGCCTTAAGTGATTATGGACAATGGGAGAGAAAGTTGGCCAATCCAGTTGGATGAACAGTCATTTTCCAGGTGCCTCTAAGGGATGTGGGTCAGTGGGACAGCACCTCAGAAATCACACTGGGCCAAAGTGGCCCTGAGGTCTATTCTGGGGGAGAGCATCAGAAAAAGACAGCGAAGATCAAATCCCCACTCAGCCACGATGTTCACTGCGTTACTTTGGAACAGTAACTTTCTCACAGGGTTGTTGTGAATATAATATGGGGGTGAAGGGAACTATAAATGTGGCCCTGCCCTCCAAGGAAGGAAGGAAGGGATAATATTACACGCAGAATCATAGAATCATAGAGTTGGAAGAGACCACAAGGGCCATCGAGTCCAACCCCCTGCCAAGCATCAGAGCACTCCTGACATATGGTTGTCAAGCCTCTGCTTAAAGACCTCCAAAGAAGGAGACTCCACCACACTCCTTGGCAGCAAATTCCACTGTCGAACAGCTCTTACTGTCAGGAAGTTCTTCCTAATGTTTAGGTGGAATCTTCTTTCTTGTAGTTTGGAGCCATTGCTCCGTGTCCGCTTCTCTGGAGCAGCAGAAAACAACCTTTCTCCCTCCTCTATGTGACATCCTTTTATATATTTGAACATGGCTATCATATCACCCCTTAACCTCCTCTTCTCCAGGCTAAACATGCCCAGCTCCCTTAGCCGTTCCTCATAAGGCATCGTTTCCAGGCCTTTGACCATTTTGGTTGCCCTCCTCTGGACACGTTCCAGTTTGTCAGTGTCCTTCTTGAACTGTAGTGCCCAGAACTGGACACAGTACTCCAGGTGAGGTCTGACCAGAGCAGAATACAGTGGCACTATTACTTCCCTTGATCTAGATGCTATACTCCTATTGATGCAGCCCAGACACTCAAACACATCCCAACTAAAGGAAAAGGATTAGACACTTGACTTTCCACCACACACCAAGAAACCAGAATCCACAACTTCCAACAACTTCAACTTCCGTGTCTCTCCGACAGTGGTGTAGCATAGGTTGCCAGTGCCTGAGGCTGCACAGAGGGGTGGGTGGCTGGGAAGGAAATGGGCAGAGTATGTACCCGCATTCGACTGCCCAATGGCGTCCGTGTCACCCATTAGATCACAGCATCAGAGATAGGGAAAGACAAGTTATTCGTTGTCTGCACAGGCAACTTCCTGGTTTGCATGGAGAAGCCGTTTTCAACAGAGCCCAGCAACGGAAACACACAGCTGTATTGAGTGTTGAAATTTTGCATGCCTGACAATTTTGCACCCAGGGCAACCGCCTTTGTGTGTCCCCCATGCTATGCTATTGGTCCCTGTAAGTTTCCAGTGGAGGAAGCCAAAAGGTGGGCTTCAAAGCACGGGAGCCATTGGATGGGCTTGGGCACACAATATGCTCTCTTGGATATCGAAGTGCTCAATAGAGTTCAGGTCCTTGTGGAAGCAACTTCCCTCTAGGGTTGCCATATTTTGAAGAGCAAAAAAGAGGATACATTTGCTGACTTCTACTTTTAATGCGGGTGGTGCTGTGATCTAAACCACAGAGCCTAGGGCTTGCAGATCAGAAGGTTGGTGGTTCGAATCCCCGCGACGGGGTGAGCTCCCATTGCTTGGTCCCTGCTCCTGCCAACCTAGCAGTTCAAAAGCACGTCAAAGTGCAAGTAGATAAATAGGTACCGCTCTGGCGGGAAGCTAAACGCCATTTCCGTGCGCTGCTCTGGTTCGCCAGAAGCAGGTTAGTCATGCTGGCCACATGACTCGGAAGCTGTACGCCGGCTCCCTCGGCCAATAAAGCGAGATGAGCACCGCAACCCCAGAGTCGGTCACAACTGGACTTAATGGACAGGGGTCCCTTTACCTTTTACTTTTAACTATGGATTGCTATCTACCCGTAAAAAAGAGGATGTGTCCTGGAGAAAGAGGACATATGGCAACCCTAATTGGAGTTAGCATTTGGAGGTGTCCCACGTTCTACCCAGTCTAGTCTATCTGGAACCTAGCTTCCCTGCTACTTGACCTCCAGCTCTGTGAATAGTATCTGAACAATGAGTGGAGGTGTCAGGGGCTGGGCAGAGGAGGAGGAATGGCGGAGACTGCCTCCCCACCCTGACGCTTCCAGGGAGGAGGAAGAGGAAGACAGTATAGATTGACAACAGGGGTTTGCAGGAGGTCACAGCTCAGAGGCAGATGAGGGGGAAAGTTGGGAAATAATGGGAGAGGAGGAGCAGGCAGAACAGCAGCTGGCTGAGAAGTTGTCACTAGAAAGCATTCCAGACACACCAACTCCCAGAACCTGGCGAGCCTTAAAAGTAGGAGAGCAAAGAGTTCAAAGACAGAGGGCACTTAGTGGCAGCCGTAGAGGCGATGATGATGATGACGAATGAGGAAGTGGGAGAGAATGGGGGGATGGAGATTAACTCAGGACAACACCATTATTCAAAAGGCTAGGGTCTATAGCCTCTCTCTGTAAAGTTTGAAATAAAAAAAGACTATAAGAAACTTTCCCGTGTCTTTATAATTTGCTGGGCAACCAGCCAGGAGCTCCTGACAGGAAGTGTGCTTTTGATCTCTCTGCTGGTCAGATATATATATGACTAGCCTATCACCAGTCAGAATTGGCTCCTACTGATAGTTTTGCCTTGTACAAAGTAATGGGCCTCTAGCTTTGGAGCATTTTCTCTCTACAGCATTAATCTAGGAATGTGGTGCTGAATGGTGATGAGCAGCAAAAATGGAGAGCCAGGGTTAAATTGGGTTCACAGCCACCCACGCACTGATTTTTCAACTTTCCCCATAGCTGAGCTGAGCCCAGGGTCTCCAGACCATCAATTAATGGCCTCCATTTTCATGTACCCATCTCTACAGATGTCCAGCTTCAATGATATGATAGGCACTAGCAAAATCTAAACACTATCATGTGTGCCATTCAAAACTGGCAATAATATCCAGAGGTCAGGGGCTTAATAAAACCCAACGGACAGAAATCTGTGCTTCTAAGTACAGAAATTAAAAGAGAGAGAACGCTTCCTATGTGTTTTTGTCAGAGGCAACATCTCCCCTTCTCCAAATACAACAATTAAGCACAGCGTCCCTGATATATCATTAGGTAGAAGCAAAGTTTATTCTGTCGACTTTTTAAACCATTCCTTAATATTGCTTATAAAAATTCTCCCAGAAACGGCTCATTTTAATCATCAGTCAGCATTTTTATTGTATGATAATCCTTAATTGATTGACGTTTAATCACAGTCTTTGTATTTTACTATCCCACGTCTCATAAGAGGCAATTTTCTCTTTACTGTAGTTTAACAGCTGATGAACAAGATTTAAGGAAACCTATAAACTTAAGATTGGTTAATGGTCCCTTATAAAAGAATATTACACTTTTAGGATCCATTGCACAGATGTGATACTCAATTGTAGAAATGTGCATGGGGTTTATTAAATTACAGCACAAATCTTCAGTCTCCTGAATTATTGTTCATGTTGGTATTGTTAGGCAAATGGGGAGACACATTATTGCTTCCAGTTGTTCACATTACTGTGGTATTATACGGGCAGAGACAGCTGGTGCATTTGCTCCAGGCAAGTGTGGAGCTACAGCAGCTGCAGAATTCTGGGCCCCTAGTGAAAGTCCAGCACCGCTGAGTCAGTGCTGGGTGGTTCATCAAAAGATGTCCAGAAATTAAAAGTAATTAGTGCCTCCCATTGCAAGCAAACCGACACGGGTTTGTTTAGCTCTTTATTCAATCTGTCCCATTTTCGGGATAGATAAAGCAAAAGGAAAGGAGGATCTGGGGGTGGGGGAGAAGACATTTTTGAGCACATGGATCAAAAATGGAGAGAGAGAGAGAGATATGCTAATGGGCAAGGCATACAGTATGCTCATGGCTTAGATACCGCTCACTATTTCATTACACAGAAATGATCAATGCTCCTCTCAGTTGCTTTAGCACATCAGTGCGAGATTCCATCTGAAATCAGTAGAAAGTGCTGCAAAAATGCAGCACTTGGTCGGGGGAGGGGGGAGTTGATAGGTGGCTAGGAGACAAAGGGGGTCCAAATTTCCCCTCAGAAAAACAGCACAGTGGGTTACTTTTTCCCATAAGGAAGTACAGTTTGGGTCTCAAACGCCTTGTGAGTCGAACGTTTTGGCTCCCGAATGCCACAAACCCAGAAGTGAGAGTTCCGGTTTGTGAATGTTCTTTGGAACCAGAACGTCTGACTTCCATGGCTTCTGGTTGGCTGCAGGAGATTCCTAAACTATCACAGAGGTATCTCCAGCCAGATGGGCGGTGTATAAATAATAAATTGTTGTTGTTGTAAGGATAAAATGGGATATAACCTGATATACATTGTGTTGAGCTTCTTAAAAGATGGTGAGATGCAAATATGAAGACGACAATCTGAACAAGGTTTTCAAAACCACATGCATGCCATTTCTCCAGCTGCACTCCACTCACTATTTTGAACTCCACTCACCACTGATTATTGATTTTTCTACAAAGAATGCTTCATTAATATAAAAATGAGGTGATCTCCAATTCTTTCCATTGGTTCCAATGAGCCTACTCTGAGTTATGTCTAAACCAGACTTCCCCAAGCTGTTCTTCCTCCATGGTGGAATATAAAAAAATATAAACACATATTTAAAAAAACCACTGTGAAAATGCTTTTTTCAAAAGTGTTCTGAAAAATATATTGAATTTGCCATAAGCTCACCACCGCCATCTAGTGTCACATTTGTATAATGCACTTAAAACACACTTAAAACGTTATATTTGCAGCTGTATAGCTGAGTCCCAGGGGTTTGGGACACCAGTTCCCATCAGCCTCAGCCGGATGAAGGGAACTGTAGTCCAAAAAATCGAGAGTGCACCAGCTTGGGGAAGACTGCCTTAATGAGGGACTGCCTCATGCTTTTTTTAAAAAAAGCCTTGCTTTTAGTTCTTCAAGATTCGCAACAACGGAAAAAATTAAGTGTGCGCACACCGGCCACACCTTCTCATGTTTATTTCCATGTGCTGTGTCAGCTTTCGAAGCAACCTTATTTGCACAGATATCCTTTGCCTGTCTCCACTTTCCCTGCTCCCTGTCCTGTAAGAAAACTTTCAACTCCGGACAAAGAGAGACAAAGAGCTGTGGCCATTCGTTGTGCACTTGGCGTGCAGTTCTGTTCCAGCAGGTGCATGCTAAATTGCCTTCGACTTAACACCAGGAATCAGACCGCTAATTGGATGCAAATGTGAGGGATTTCTCTCATTTGAGACCTGAATTGCAACACTTTGCCTCCCTTTAGGCAAGACGTCACCTTCTTCCTATCCCAAAGCAACAGCGCAACCACTAGAGCTAGAGGAGAATTTCCCTCAGCTAACATCAGAAGTACTTAGTGAATATCCTGTTTCCAGGCTGTAAGCCACTAGAGGAGAAAATCTTTATAGTCCCTCAGTGATTTAGACGCAGTATAATTATTGGGTTCTTTATTTTGCTCTTTTCATTTATTTTTAATTTTATGTGCATTGGTTTCAATAAAATAAGGAATTTATTTCATGGTTGCCTCCCCCGGCCCCCTCAAAACCGCACAGAGGCCCAAGCTTTTGGGAAGGTGAAAGGAATATGCTTAAAAAAACCAAAAAACTATAGAAACCGTGTATACAGGCTATTAGGAGGGAGTCACTCTTTTGAAAACAAGGTGGGCCCTGGAATCCACTCTTCACTTCGTGTTTTTGAACAATGACCCACATAACTGGCTCTGGGGGAAATCCTGTGTTATGTATTCAGTGGTCTGTGTTTGCCTGAGCTTGTCTGGACTAAGGATTCTGAGCCCCTGTGTTCTGATTCGATACATGATATCCAATCACAGGACATTTCAGGATTTGGGCCTCTGCCGTTGGCCCTTAAACTCTGAGCCATGATTTGCCGCTTGGAAGTTTAGACAGCCAATCATGTTGGGAGTGGGAGTGGCCCAGGCCTTCAGAAATGTATATAAGCAGTTGCTTTCCTCCTGTGTCTTGCCTTGTGGGAACCCACCTATGCTTCCTCCCGGAAGGGCTGTTTCCAGAGTACCAGTTGGACAAAACGTTGATGAGACACGTAGGCTGGACAATGCATTTGAAGGATTTTCATCCAAGCGCAAGGGCTTTTTAAGAGAATCTGCCCACAACATTTTTCTCCTCCT
This sequence comes from Podarcis cretensis, assembly GCF_951804945.1. Classification (NCBI taxonomy): domain Eukaryota; kingdom Metazoa; phylum Chordata; class Lepidosauria; order Squamata; family Lacertidae; genus Podarcis; species Podarcis cretensis. The sequence goes on from NC_137173.1 coordinate 87,269,047, forward strand.
TCTAGAATTCAGAGCCAGCAAGTGAAGCTGGATGTTGGAAGATCAGAACAGAAAAGACAAAGTTCCTCTCCATATAACAGAGCTCTCTGTGAAGAGGGATTGACTGTTAAACCACTTTGGAAATTGTGGTCCTGGGTCAAGGATGCTGAGAGTTCTGAGGATATCCCTTGCCACCTGCGATATGGGAAAGAAAAGTGACTTACCCCACAGAGCTGCAACTTACAGGCTTTCCCAGACTTAGATATCCAGCTGTTTATGGACTACAGTTCCCATCATCCTTGACCACTGGTCCTGCTAGCTAAGGACGATGGGAGTTGTAGTCCAACAGCAACTGGAGACCCAGGTTTGAGAAACTCTGAACTAGGTCATGCATGCAAATCACTTTGAGCTGTTTAAATGTTAAGTATATTTATATTTACGTTTTACCTTCCCTCCTGGGAGAGTAAGACAGCAGCATTCATCAGGTTCCCAGCAGGCTGCATCCCATTCAGAGCTTCCACAAAGCTCTCTATAATATGGCTTCAGACCCCACCCCAGCATTTCTGTGAATAACAGAGCTTGTTATGCTCAGGGGGGGAATGCATATTTATTTTAATTATGGATGCTCCTAGTTAGTATTTGTGCAACTCATTTCTTTGCTTTCTAAGCCACTTAGAAGAATGCATTAAGTAACATATACAAAAAAGTAATAATAATAATAATTCACAGGTGCAGAAAACCATATCTTAAGAATCTTTGTGAGTTTTGAGCCTTCTGTACCTATTTTACATGAAATCAGAGAAATCAGAGAATTGTAGAGGTGGAAGGAACCCTGAGGATCTTCTAGTACAATCGCCTGGCATGTAGGAATATACAGCTGTACCATGCGGGGATCGAACCTGCAACCTTGCCATCATCAGCGCCATGCTCTAACCAACTGAGCTATTCAGGCTCAGTCTATCTATGTCTATCTACATTTAGGAAATCCCTAATGAAATCTAAGGAGGGTTCAGTGCTCCTTGGCCCATTCCATTGCACTTATTCTGCACATTTCCAAAATAAGTAGGCCACATATGGACACATTTTCCTTAATTTGCAGAAGTTGCGCGAGTTGCAAGATCCGGCATTTCTTAATTTTGACGCAGAATTTAGAGAGGGGTGTGCTAAACTCGAGCACGGTGAATGCACCCCAAAAGTGCAGTCTAGCCTCAAGATGCTTTTTTATTCTTCTTCGCCTTTTCGTAGCACTTGCATTTTACCAACAGCTGTGTGGAGCCTGAATCTAAAATCGAATGGTTTTGTGTAAGGGGGGGGGAGTGTTTAGGTCACATTGCTCCACATTTACACAACCATCAATAATTCAACTTGACTTTTGCTTTGTTTAGTAATCTTGAAGACTTTGCCTACCACTGATTCTCAATAGTGTCAGTTAGGCTGCAGTTTAAGGGCAGTGGCTTAGCAGAGAAGCATGCTTATCCCTACTGCTTGTGTCAGCCAGAGTGGAAGAACAGAGGATTTCTGTTATGTCAACTTCCCAGGCTGGTGCAGGGAACAAGCCCAGATTGACCAGAATTTCCCAGCACTGTTTCTAGCTTAGGATCCGGCAGATATTTTTACTGGTCCAGCTCTAGCTCCCCTCCACCACTGAAACAATCTGCTTCAGAAGTTCACCTTGGTTAATGCCAGCAGAAATTCCACAGGACGTGTGTCAGGGGCTCAGGAGCAGAGGCACAGGGAAGAGAGGAGATGGAGAGCGAAGGGGAAGAATCCGAGGGGAGCGTAGGAGAAGAGGACAGTGGACCGAGGGATTCCATGAGCCTCTCCAGCGAATCGGAAGATTCACAGAAGGGGGCGCCAGTGGCCAGGGGTAGGGGGTTCCCAAGGGGAACGCCCCAGGAGCAAGGGGGCAGCAGGGACTCCCAGAGCAGTAGTTGGAAATCAGGACCAGCTTCCCCACCAGAGCAGAGTGGGGGGGGGAAGAGTCCCAAGGATCGGGGCCAGTGCATTCCCCACCAGGGAGAGAAGATGAGGCAGGGCTGACCACGCCTCCATCAGAAAGCCGGACAACGGAGGGGAGGTCAGATCCGGCCAGTATCCCGGAAGAGGGAAGCAGTGACCGAAGTAGTGTAACGGTTAGGAGAAAGGTCACTGGGTTGGTGCGAGAGGCAAGTTCAAATGTACAGGAGCGCGGGACAGCAGAGAATGAGGATTGGGAACCGGGTCCTAAAGCCCGCAGGAGGCAGGGGGAGGAGCTAAGCGACTCAGCGTCGGAAGAGTCCAGAAAGGGCAATGCCCCAGCCGGCAGGAGGACCCAGAAGAGGAGAGAGCAGCGGAAAAGGTGGAGCAGGGCTAGGATCTTAAACTGGTGTCAGAGGGGAGGAGACTCAGATGGGACTTCGCCGATCTAGGGTTTAAGATGTAGGGCTGCGCGCTGCGGCTTTGAAATGGAAATTGAACTTCAATAAAGACTTTTGTACATTACGATAGCCTAGCGTTGGTCCTTTGTGAGCTGGAACCTAGAGGCAGCTCTGACAACGTGGTTCTGCCCACCTGCAGTTTGCATATCCTCCAACATTTATCCACTGAAAATAGGGACATCCTATTCAACAACAACAACAACATTCTTTATACCCCACCCATCTAACTGTGTTGCCCCAGTCACTCTGGGCAGCTTCCAACATAATAAAACATTAAACATTTAAAGAAACTTCCCTATACAGTGGTACCTCGGGTTACATATGCTTCAGGTTACATATGCTTCAGGTTACAGACTCCGCTAACCCAGAAATAGTACCTCGGGTTACGAACTTTGCTTCAGGATGAGAACAGAAATCGTGCTCCGACGGCTCAGCGGCAGCAGGAGGCCCCATTAGCTAAAGTGGTGCTTCAGGTTAAGATCAGTTTCAGGTTAAGAACGGACCTCCGGAACGAATTAAGTACTTAACCCGAGGTACCACTGTACAGGGCTGCCTTCAGAGGTCTTCTAAATGTTGTGTAGTTACTTATCTCCTTGGCTCGGGAGTCACATATCTCTGTGTCCTCCAACATTTCCATATCCTCCAACATTTCTCCAATGAAAATAAGGACATCCCATTGCCTCCGACATTTCTCCGATGAAATAGGGACATTCTGAGATCAAATCAGAAACTGGCTTCTGTAAATCTGGAAAATAGGGACACTGGGAGGGTCTGCAGTTTGGACAGGGGCATTAAACAGTTCCAAAACTGGTAGTGTCAGCCATTGCTGAGCAGAAAGCTACATCTACTTTATTCAGCACCCCTTCCCTTCTCTTCCTAGTGGAACAGATACAGGGTTTGAACAGGTCCAATAGACTTTCATTCTCATCATGAATATGTGCCTTCATCTCCCTTCTCATTTCATATAGGACACACACCATCTCTATTGTCTTTTTTGGTGCCTATTGAACAAGCATTTTAAGTGGATATTTTTATTCCTGTCTGTACCTGCATCGGATTTGATATTTTTTTAAAAATGAACTTATTTTAACTGTTTTTCTGTACGAAAGGGTTTCCTTCTGTTTTTATCATGGAACTTTTCATTGTTCTCTCACTTGGAGACGTTTCATAGGAAGTGATTCATATATAGGAAAGGAATGAATAAAGAATTTCTCCCGCTACAAAATGGCCCCGTACAACCGTGCATTCGGGGGAAGAAAGCCACACGATACAGTCCCGCTGGGCTGGCAACAAATAGTTCCCCGTTAAAATAGATGTCATTGAATAGAGAGAACTAGAACTTCAGGGGATGGCTTAGGTTAGTCTAGAATCACAGTGATGTAGAATCATAGAGTTGGACCCCAGGATTATCGAGTCCATGCAATGCAGGAATATGTAGCTGTCCCATACGGGGATTAAACCTGCAACCTTGCTGTTGCATGTCAAAGCCCCCAAGCCACCCCCATAAGAAAAAAAGACACAAGGACATAGAATTTTAGGTTAATGTTAATGGGCAAAATGTAGACCACAACTTTATTGGTTACAGGATGTGAGCGGTATTGGCTTAGGCATTGGCACCAACAGACTACAGTGGTGCCTCGCAAGACGAAAAGAATCCGTTCCGCGAGTCTCTTCGTCTTGCGGTTTTTTCGTCTTGCGAAGCAAGCCCATTGACGCCTTAGCAGATTAGCGCTATTAGCGGCTTAGGGGCTTAGCGGATCAGCTGATAAGCGGCTTAGCGGATCAGCTGTTAAGCGGCTTAGCGGCTTAGCGGATCAGCTGATAAGCGGCTTAGCGGATCAGCTGTTAAGCGGCTTAGCGGATCAGCTGTTAAGCGGCTTAGCGGCTTAGCGGATCAGCTGATAAGCGGCTTAGCGGATCAGCTGATAAGCGGCTTAGCGGATCAGCTGATAAGCGGCTTAGCGGATCAGCTGTTTAGCGGCTTAGCGGCTTAGCGGATCAGCTGATAAGCGGCTTAGCAGCTTAGAAAAAGGGGGGGGGGAACCTCAGGAACTCGCAAGACATTTTCGTCTTGCGAAGCAAGCCCATAGGAAATTCGTTTTGCGAAGCACCTCCAAAACGGAAAACCCTTTCGTCTAGCGGGTTTTCCGTCTTGCGAGGCATTCGTCTTGCAGGGCACCACTGTATATCTGATTCCTGGCCGCCTTGCAGGGAGTCTGGTAAGGATAAACCACCAGTAGGGGGAGCCCCACCAATGTGGATTGACTCAAGCATCCCCTGGGTTCCCGCTAGGGTCATGGCATGGACCTAATCCATGGGTAGGCAAACTAAGGCCCGGGGGCCGGATCCAGCCCAATCGCCTTCTAAATCCAGCCCGTGGACAGTCTGGGAATCAGCGTGTTTTTACATGAGTAGAATGTGCCCTTTCATTTAAAATGCATCTCCGAGTTATTTGAGGGGCCTGTCTGATGTTTTTACATGAGTAGAATGTGTGCTTTTATATAATAATAATAATAATAATAATAATAATAATATTTATACCCCGCCCGCCCTGGCCAGTGCTGGGCTCAGGGCGGCTAACACCAATAAAATCACAGCAAAAACATAATAGGGGGGAAAGGGAGGGGGGAAAGAGAGAAAAAAACAATTTAAAATACAGGTTAAAATGCAATTTAAAATGCAGCCTCATTTTAAAGTAGCTGATAAATCAAGACCATAAGGGGAGGGAAACATAAGGGTCAGACCGAGCCCAAACCAAAAGCCAGGCGGAACAGCTCTGTCTTGCAGGCCCTGCGGAAAGATGTCAAGTCCCGCAGGGCCCTAGTCTCTTGTGACAGAGCATTCCACCATGTCGGGGCCAGTGCTGAAAAGGCCCTGGCCCTAGATGAAATCAATCTAACCTCCTTGAGGCTTAAAATGCATCTCTGGGTTATTTGTGGGGCATATTTTTTTTTTTTCAAAATATTGTCCGGCCCCCCCACAAGGTCTGAGGGACAGTGGACCGGCCCCCTGCTGAAAAAGTTTGCTGACCCCTGTGGCCTAGCCCCTCCCTGGGCTTTGGACAGGATCCACACCCCTAGATGGAATACCCTTGAGCACGGACGGGCAGGTGATGTAGTCAGCTTAGTGAAGTGAAGTAAGTTTGAGCCTTGTCAAATCCTGGATGGCAGGCAGCTTTGGAATACCTTGGCTCAATTTCTGTGACGGATCGTTGTAAAACATTAAATTCATTAGCAGGAATTATTTAGAGCTTGTAGTTCAAACACCGACTAAGGAAAAACAATAGATTGGATTTAAAATAAGATGCAGCACAATAATTTTGACAGAAGGAACCACCAAAGGAAGGGGAGGGAAGTCCAAGGGAAATTTTGCATTGTTATTGGACGTATATAAAACGTGAAATTTTGAAAAAGCCAGCAATAAAAAAAAAGAGATTTCTGTGATGAAAGAAAAGTGCCATGTAAATGTTCAAAATTTATATCATTATCATCATCATCAATTTCTTTACCACCCTTCATCAGTGGATCTGAGGGTGGTTCACAACATAAAATTACAATATAAAAAACACAAATACATAATAAAAATAAGAACAAAGCAAACCAATAATCCCCGCTCCCACAACACATTTAAAAGGGCATCAGAGGGCAATCAGCCCAAGGTCTGAATCATTGAATCATAGAATCATAGAATCATAGAGTTGGAAGAGACCACAAGGGCCATCGAGTCCAACCCCCTGCCAAGCAGGAAACACCATCAGAGCACTCCTGACATATGGTTGTCAAGCCTCTGCTTAAAGACCTCCAAAGGAGACTCCACCACACTCCTTGGCAGCAAATTCCACTGTCGAATTCCATTTTTGCGTGGCGCCTAAAGGTGTATAATGAAGGTGCCAGCCAAATCTCTTTGGGCAGAGCCTTCCACAGATGAGGAGCCACTGCGGAAAAGGACTGTTCACATGTTGCCACCCTCTAGACCTTTCATGGGGGAGGCACACAAAGAAGGGCATCAGAGGATGATCTCAGAGTGGTCTTTGAAGTATTGAGCTCCTGAGCTCTTAAGGCTTTCTAGGTGAAAACCAGCACTTGGTCCCGGAAACGAATTGGCAGCCAATTCAGTCGGGTCATGATCACACATTACGCAATTCAGATTATAACATAGGAAAGGGTGAAAATGAAGAATGCTCTTATAGTAATAATACATGGAGATGAATGGGGAACTCTACAAAATGCCCAAGCGCTCCTGAAAACAGACACGCAGAATATTGATATAACGAGGGACCGAAAAGTGCGCTTTCTTCAACAGCTGTGGTTCGGGGGGCAAAGCATGATATGTCATGCTCTCTTAGCCATGGGCAAAATTAATTAGACCGGTGGGATATTCATCAAACTTCAGCATTACAGAAAATTTAATTCCCGGGGCCTTTTGAAATGATTGAACGATTAGTTAAAGCAGCACGAGTAATCGAGGAAGGGGACATTAATTGTTTGACATTGTGATGTTTCGGCCACAGACCACTTCAGGCTTGTGTGCTAGCTGAATTTTGAACCAACGTGATAACGGAAGAAGGCTCCAACTGGATCATATGCAGGGTTCATCTAGGAGAGCAACCCTGGTTTCCACCATGAAGATGCCTATAAGCATATAATGAACTGCTGGAACCCCTGAGACAAGCAAAATGGAGTAAGGCCCAGACCAGCCATGGCTTCATCATCAAAGCCATGATGAAAAACACCAGGATGGAGTGCAATGCACCTGTGATGGATTCATCTGGCATCATCTGGGGAAAGGACATTCCCATCCTCCCCAACATTTCTCCAATGAAAATAGGAATGGCCAGTTCCATAATAGCAATGTTACTATTTATACCCCACACATCTTACTGGGTTGCCCCACTCACATTAGACATGAAAAAAAAAACTTCCCTATACAGGACTCCCTTTAGATGTCTTCTAAAGGTTGCATAGTTACTTATCTCCTTGGCTCGGGGAGGGGGGGTCGCATCCCCTTCAACATTTCTCTGATAAAAATAGGGGTGTCCTAAGGAAAAGCAGGACACGGGTGGCACTGTGCTGATCAGAAGGTCAGCGGTTCGAATCCCCGCAATGGGGTGAGCTCCCATTGCTTGGTCCCAGCTCCTGCCAACCTAGCAGTTCGAAAGCACAAAGTACAAGTAGATAAATAGGTACCGCTCCGGCAGGAAGGTAAATGGCATTTCCGTGCACTGCTCTGGTTCGCCAGAAGCGGCTTAGTCATGCTGGCCACATGACCTGGAAGCTGTACACCGGCTCCCTCGGCCAATAAAGCGAGATGAGCGCCGCAACCCCAGAGTCGGCCACGACTGGACCTAATGGTCAGGGGTCCCTTTACCTTTACCTTTAAGGAAAAGCGGGACATTCTGGGATCAAATCAGAAACTGGGATGGCTTCTGTAAATCTGGGACTGTTCCTACAAAATAGGGACGCTTGGAGGATCTGCTGTGGTGGGAATCTCTCCCACTAGAGATTCATTGGGTACCTTCAGGGATGTGATTCTGCCCATAATCAGAGAGCTTCTTTTTGGCCCTAGCATTTCTGGACTCTTGACCAACCAGCTCCCTTTCTGCTATTTATTGTACTGAGTGGTGTATATTTTCCTCAGGTAGTTTTGTCGTTCCCCATCATTGTACACAGCCTTGATACGTTTTGCGTAAATCAATCTATCTATCAGTCAATAAGCATTTAGAGGGCATTTCGGAATTCGGGTAAGGTTAGGGCTTCTTCCAATGCATCCTCACCGCAGGGGCGTAGGAAGGTCAGGTGGTACCCAGTGTAGAAAATTTCTTGTCACCCCCGCCACACACATTGATTTTTTTTAATTATTTTTTTGCCTGCAAAAATTATTTTACGTTATTTCATATTTTCTTGCAAAGGAAATAATAATAATAATAATAATAATAATAATAATAATAATAATAATAACAACAACAACAACAACTTTTATTTATATCCCACCCTCCCCAGCTGAAGTCAGGCTCAGGGCGACTAACATCAGATACCTAACATTGGTATAAAATCAAACAATAATTAAATTACCTCCTAAAAACATGTCAAAATCACCTTAAGGTCTAATTAGATGGCTTTCCGCAGGGTTAGGGTTAGGAACAGCCAGTGGCGTAGCGTGGGTTGTCAGCACCCGGGGCAAGGCAAGTAATTTGCGCCCCCTAACCCGTGGATTTGCACCCCCTAACCCGTGGATTTGCGCCCCCTAACCCGTGGATTTGCCCTAACCCCAGATGTTGCGCCCGGTGCGGCCGGCCCCCCCTGCACCCCCCACGCTACGCCACTGGGAACAGCAGAAGCACGTTCAGCTCAAAAGCTGCAGAGTGAAGGGGTACCCAACCGTCTCCTGTTCGCCAATCAGCTGAAGCTGGCAAGAGCCACATGTTTCTGATGGCGCAAGCAATAGGGCTGCAGATGTGGCAGTGGTTGAGCCTCTCTGTCACACCCCACTGTGACCTGGACAGGGTTAGTCACAGTTAATCACTTACCGCAAGTCCCCATGATTTCAATGGATCTACTGTAAACATGATAAAATCTGGACCCAGCCCATAGCCAATATAATAATAATAATAATAATAATAATAATAATAATAATAATTTATACCCCGCCCATCTGGCTGAGTCTCCCCAGCCACTCTGGGCAGCTCCCAGTCAAATGTTAAAAACAGTACAGCATTAAATATTAAAAACTTCCCTAAACAGGGCTGAAGAGCTGCCTTCAGATGTCTTTTAAAGATAGGATAACTGCTTATTTCCTTCACATCTGAAGGGAGGGTGTTCCTCTAGAAGGCCCTCGGCGCTGGATCTCAGTGTCCGTGCTTAACGATGGGGGTGGAGACGCTCCTTCAGGTATACAGGACCGAGCCCGTTTAGGACTTTAAAGGTCAGCCCCAACACTTTGAATTATGCTCGGAAACGTACTGGGAGCCAATGCAGATCTCTCAGGACTGGTGTTATGTAGTCCCGGCGGCCACTCCCAGTCACCAGTCTAGCTGCTGCATTCTGGATTAATTGCAGTTTCTGGGTCACCTTCAAAGGTAGCCCCACGTAGAGTGCATTGCAGTAGTCCAAGCGGGAGATAACTAGAGCATGCACCACTCCGGCAAGACATTCTGCGGGCAGGTAGGGTCTTAGCCTATGTACCAGGTGGAGCTGGTCAACAGCCGCCCTGGACACAGAATTAACCTGCACCTCCATGGACAGCTGTGAGTCCAGAATGACTCCCAGGCTGCACACCTGGTCCTTCAGGGGCACAGTTACCTCATTCAGGGCCAGGGAGTCCCCCACACCTGCCCGCCCCCTGTCCCCCCAAAACAGTACTTCTGTCTTGTCAGGATTCAATAACATCTCAAGCAGCAGGGGAAATCTGGCCTGATATTTTCCGAAGGAAACTCTGCCATCCTTTCATAATTCAGTAGATGATTACTATTAACTAGGAAATTGTTCCTTCAAGGATCCTTGGTTCCTACGTAAGTGTCAATTTGCACAGCATACCTAAAGGTCCCTTTAGCGTTAGTGCAATGTGAACCTTTAAGGAAATGCAGGTTCAGGCAGAAGTCCAGCTCAATCATAACGTCAGAGCCTGCAAAGACTCTTGCATGGCAAAATAGAGTTGTTTTATACAAGCGGGTTGACAGGCTTCAATCAATGCAGAGATTACGCCACCTTCTGGCAAAGAGTTATAATGTACTTTTTTTGAAAACGTGACTGCTTGCAATTAAAAATAGGCTTGTGAAATAATCGTGATTGTTTGCTTCCGTTACATCTTTAGATAGCTGTAAGGATCCACAGTTAAATTATGGAAAAGACCAAAAGCAACACAAAGAAAGCAATTTTAGGAATTTACTGCAGTGGAAAGGGAAGGAAGAGAAAGAAAGGCTGGGGCCCTTCTGATGAGACAGAGTCATTTTAAATTTCATTTTGGAAGGATCATGGGCACAAATATGGATTTAAAAACGCAGCTTTCCGTGCAGAATCGACTTTCAGTTAATCTATGACAATGGAACACTTTTATTCACTTTGGTCGATTTCAAATTACTCTCTTGAATCTTCCCAAGATATTAATTGCAAGCTGATAGAACAACGTAATACAAAAACCTAAAGAGATCGCGGTAATTTGGTATTTGTTTCTTAAGTTACTGTTAACAGGGAATATTCTGGGAATACGCTTCAGTAGATACTGTAAAAGCTGGTGTTTGTTTTAAGGGGGAAATTGGATATAAACAGTTGTGCATATCATGGATACATCGATATTATGCTCCAGTCCAGTGAAAGAGATCTCTGTGTGGATGTGCATATGGGTGGATTCTGCATGCGTATGGGAATCAGGGGTGCTGATCTGATTTACATCCAAATGCAATGGGAGAGTGGTAAATTCTGAGCTGTGGACTCCCTTCATGACCATAGCAATGGTCATAACCAGGGCTATTTTTCAACCGGACCTCAGTTCCGGCACCTCTCAGGTGGGTGCCATTGCCATTCTAAGAGAACAAGGGAGCTCCAGTATGGGGGGGGGCCCTTCGGAATCAGCAACAAGGTCTGGGTAGCCACTGTTATCTTCTTCAATGGGGTCGCTCCACGACGGATTGCCACAATTTTAAAATAAAATATGAGATGCATTAGTTATAATTGCTGTATGGTCTTTTGAACTGTGTGTGGCAGGGTTATTGCTTTTGTTAGTTATGTGTTTTTGTGTTTTCCTTTTGTAAACCGCCCTGTGTTCTTTGCATGAAGGTGGGGTAGTAGAAATTTTAACAACAACAACAATACTGGGCAGAAGGCAGAAGGCCTTCTCGGTAGTGGCACCCTCCCCCTGTGGAATGCCCTCCCTTCAGATGTCAAGGAGATAAAGAACTACTTTTAGAAGACATCTGAAGGCAGCTCTGTATAGGGAAGTTTTTAATGTTTGATATTTTACTATGTTTTATATATGCTGTAAGCCACCCAGAGTGGCTGGGGAAACCCAGCCAGATGGGTGGGGTATAAATAAAAGTGTTGTTGTTGTTGTTGTTGTTGTTGTTGTTGTTGTTATTCTACAACCCAAGTTGGTGGCCATCATGATATCATGTGGGAGCAAAGTTCATAGCTTAACTGCTGCCCGCAAAATTAGTTGAGAGGCAGAAAAACCTCTCCCTATCCCATACCCTCCAACATTTCTCCGATAAAAATAGGGATGTCCTATTCAATTATTTGTATTAGTATTGCAGTGGTACCTCGGGTTACATACGCTTCAGGTTACAGACGCTTCAGGTTACAGACTCCGCTAACCCAGAAATAGTACCTGGGGTTAAGAACTTTGCTTCAGGTTGAGAACAGAAATCGTGTTCCGGTGACACGGCGACAGCTAGAGGCCCCATTAGCTAAAGTGGTGCTTCAGGTTAAGAACAGTTTCGGGTTAAGAACGGACCTCCGGAACGAATTAAGTACTTAACCCGAGGTACCACTGTAGTATCATTAGTATTAGTATTATTTTATTTATACCCTGCCCATCTGACTGGGTTGCCCCAGCTACTCTGGGCGGCTTCCAACATATATAAAAACATAACATTAAAAAAACTTCCCTATCCTGGGTTGCCTTCAGAGATCTTCTAAAAGTTGTATAATTACTTATCTCCTTGGGTCAGGGGTCGTATAACTCCATATCCTCCGATGAAAATAGGGGCATCCTACCATACCCTCCAACCTTTCTCTGATGAAATTTGGGACGCCTTAAGGAAAAGCAGGACATTCCAGCATCAAATCAGAAACCAAGACAGCTTCTCTAAATCAGGGACTGTCCCTGGAAAATACAGACAGTCGGAGGATCTTGCTGTCCACTTTACTGACAGCACACATAAGTTTATACACCTCTATCATTCGTGCAACAAGTAAATTAACTTTCCTTAGGGACATTGTCATTTCATACTTTGTTCCTGGTGTGCTACGGCAATGAGTTGGGTTGCCATACGTCTGGAACTTTCCGGACATATTCGGAATACCACAGCCACCAGCCGTGCCGAAAGGAAATCGGCTAAATGTCAGGGGAAATCCTGACGTATGGCAGTCCATGTCAGCAGTGTAGTTTCTGCCAATTTCCCTCAGAAATAGCTCAAAAATGTCAAAATTTGGCCAAAAAAACTCAACAAATTTTCCGTCCAGATTTTCATTTTTTGAAAAACCCTAAACGAGCAGACACTGAGTGGCAGCTTTTGTTTACTCCCTCATCTTCAGTTATTGTATATCCCCTGCAGCTACTCAAAAAGTCACATATACCGATGTTTCCAGCACATGGAAATATATCAACTGTAACCTCTTAATTAACAGATTAATTGGTTGACAGCTGCACTAAAACCATACCTTTTTCTCATACGGCTAATTGCCTGGAATTCACAGTGTGAGTCTCTCTGTTTCCTAAACGTGGGCTAAATAAACCCTATCAAATGCTTGATATGTTCATGTTGAATGCGCTCTAGGATTTACTTCAGTCCCGGTAGTCTAAATTCTGAATAAACAAATTAAATCCTTGCATCTCAGCTACGTTATAATCAGATACATTACCTTATGGATGCAGCCCACTGGGATTGCCTCCTGTTTAACTTTTACCTAAATGAAAGGGATTTGCAAAAATAATACTTCTTCCCATCAGCACAATTCCAAAGGGAGGTTCTCCTGCGCATGCCTCCACTGAAATGGATGTTCCATATCCTGCTTTTCCGCAGCTCCCATTCATTTCAACGAGACTTGTGAATGAGGCCTTCCCAGTGGATTCTGCCCAAGTGTTGTTCTTCCATAAATCCCATTCATTCTCCTGGAGCCTGCAGAGGAGAAGCTCCCAAATTATGATGCCCTGAACTAATTTAAACAATGGTATTCGCAGCAGATGACAGCCCCTTCCGCCAATATGCTCCCTCAACAGAAATCCTACACGTGACGCCAGCTTAATGCCCAATTCAGAACCTGATGGAAGTTTGCTTTTAAGCATAGAATCATAACATTGTAGACTTGGAAGGGACCCAGGGATGCTCGGGTGATAATGCCGAGGCCTGGTGCCTTCCCCCAACGCAGTGTCACCCAGGATTCATCTCTCTGGTCTCCCATCACACAGATGTGGCCCTTATCCAGGGACATGAGCACACGATTAGCAGAGTTCCAAAGCTCAGCCTTGAGGAGTAACATCTAAGCCTAATTTGTTGCAAATTAAATCGAACAGAACAGAACATAGAAAACATGGCTTCTCTCTCTGTCTTTGTGGCTTAGGGCCCTCGTATTTACGGGACTGCCTCTCCTGGTCCATGATAGTTTAGAGGTCCCAGGCCCTAAGGAAGTCAGATTATCCTCCACCAGGGCCAGGGCCTTCTCAGTGATGGCTCCAACCTGGTGGAATGCTCTGTCCCATATTTAACTTCCTTCTGCAGGGCCTGTAAGACAGAGCTATTCCGCCTGGCTTTCAATCTGAACTTAGCCTGATCTTTTATTCCCCTTCCTTCCCTCCCCCTCCCCTTTTTATGATGATTACCCGCTCTGGGATCCCACAGCTAATTCTCCCCTGGTCTCCTCACTGGCCCAAATAGGACTGATTTAGCCAGCTAGCCCTGGTGATCATCTATGTTTATTGGATGGATTTCCCCCCAAATTGATTTCTGAATTCTGAATTTATTGTTATTCACATTTTATACGTTATTTTATGCTGTTTTTTGTTGCATCAATTAAGTGTTTTAAATTTGTTGTTAGCCACCCTGAGCCTGGTTTTCTGAACCAGGAAGGGTGGGGTATAAATAAAAAATTATTATGATTATTATTTTTATTATTTCTTCCTCGGAGAGAGAGCTGCAAAAGCAAAAGCTATCCAAAACAGAACAGCGTGTCTCAATTTCCTCTCACAAGACCCCAACCATCAGTGGTGGAATGTAGACAGACATGTGACACGTAACAATCCCACACATCTGCAACTCGGGAGGAATGGAATTCTCAACAATCTAGTCCGAGCCCTGCAAAGCAGGAAGCACAACTAAAGCATTCAAGACAGATGGCAACCCAACCTTTGTTTGAAAACCTCCACAACCTCTCCGGGAAGTCTGAATTCTGGGCATACAGACTAAGGTTGCCATTTTTCATAAAGTGAAAGTCTGGACGAAAAAGTTGTTGAGCTCTTTTAATTTTTTGCCACAGTTTTTGAGGTTTTTTTGGGGGGATATGCACCAATAAAGCTACACTTGCAACATGGGTTGACATATGCCCAGGTTTCCCTGGTCATTTAGGGCTATTTTTGGAAATTCATCACTGCTATTTCTGGTGATGAATCCCAGCAATGTCTGGGAAATTGCAGACATATGGCAGCTCTAATAGAGAAAATAAGAGTACCCCTAAACATTTTTTTTAGAAAAAAAGCACGGTTAAACTGGAATGACTTATATAAAATAAAGTACTGTTCGATGATCCATTAGAATATAATAGCGCACAATAACATTAACTCTCAGCACATCAGCAGAATGAAACAGAAATTCATTCTTAACAATCACAATAAATAATTGCTAAACTATTATCAATAAAAATAGCTGCAGGTTATTCACTGTCATGTGAATGGACTTGAATAATACCGTAAGGAACTGCAAGTCAGAAGTGAGTCCTGTTGGGTCATTTGGAACTTCCGCTTTCAAAAAACACACTTTCCAGAAACTTCTTTATTTTAGTATTCTTCTGCTTACTTGCAGCCCCAGAAAACTCGGTGGCCTGAACTGTTTAGTCCTGCAAGTCTGCCTAATTATTTTCTCTCTCTCTCTCTTTTTCACATTATCATCTCTGATCATTTATTTTTTATGCTTAGCTCCTCTAATTAGGTTAAAAGCCTCTGGTTGTAAGGAGTGTTTTCTTTCGGAGTGTTTTAAAGTTATCTAATGCAGACAGTGACACTCAGCATATTTATAAATTAATAGGGTATATGTTTAAGAAGGCCGGGCCATGGAAAATAAGAGGATAATATCAGGCATTTGTTTTTGGCTTTCGTGTTTTTAAAAAAGTCTCCTCAGAGAGAGAGAGAGAGAGAAATACAGTGGCCAAATAGCTAGAACAGAATTCTGAGTTTGAATGCAGAAATTGGACTTCATTTCGTTTTTCTTAAAGCTCAGCTGATACTTGTTTGGAAAAACTATCTTAACAATACTTTACACTAGGGGAGTTTCCAAAATGTGGCGCTTTGTCCTGGGTATTTGGCAAGTCAATCTAAAAATTGGGGCTAGGGGGGTTGTAAAACAACTTTGGGGTTTGTCTAAAAAATGCTCAACAATTATGGCAACCCTAAAAATTTACACCCACCAGATCCACAGAGGTTTTCAACCTGTTTCCCCATCCCTGACTCCTCTTGGGCCCTTCATAATATTTTTTCAAAAGATGTTGCTAAAACTTTTTCATAGGAAAAATTATGAATTATAGGGATAGTAGTACCTAAACTGTACAGAAACTTCTTTATGTATGCTACTACAGCAGCAAGAGTGTTACTCACCCCAAAATGGAAAGAAGCAGAAGTCCCAGAAAAGGAAGAATGGATACAAAAACTTACGGAATATGCAGAAATGGCGAAACTTACTGGAAGAATAAGAAATCAAGATAACAAATTTTTTATAAAAGAATGGAAATGGTTTATTGAATATTTACAGATAAATTGTAAAGAGATAAGAACATTGGCAGGATTATTGTAATAACCTGCAGTTTCATAGGAGTACCTATTTAAAGTAGACGAATAAATGAGCAAATTAAGTTAATTTGGATATGCAGAAGATATTAAAAATAAATTTAAGGAGCCGCAGAAAGAGGGGGAGAAAGAAGTCAAGTTCTGAAATGTTAAAATTATTGTAAAATTAGTGAAATGCATAAACCTGAAAAGCATTTTAAAAAAAACAAAAAACCAAAGCTTTTTCATAATACAATAGGATAAAAGAAACTAATCTATATGAAAACAAAAACAGAGAAAGAAAGAGAAAAGAAAACAGTCCTCTCTCAAAGGTAGCTTTTAACTCTCACATAGAAAGTAGTGGACCCTCCCAGTTCTCACCTATGAGCTTTCCTTTCTTCTCCCCATCTCTCACCCTGGGAGATGTTCATTTCCCTGCATCTCATGCAAGCTCCCTCCACCACCTTCATGTGTGAGCAATCCTTGGTCCCCAATAATGGCCCATGGCAGAGGACACCAAAGAAGAATAAAGAAAGAGGAATGAAAAGAAACTGGGGAAAGAAGAATGAGAAATAAATAGGATTTCTGATTTTCCATCTGTTGCTTATATCATCATCATCATCATCATCATCATCATCATAAATTTTATTTATACCCTGCCCTCCCCAGCCAGAGCTAAGCTCAGGGCAGCTAATACCAGTAAAATTACAGTAAAAACATAATAGGAAAAAACCCAATTTAAAATACAGGTTAAAATGCAATTTAAAATGCAGCCTCGTTTTAAAAGTAGCCCATAGATCAAAACCATAAGGGGAGGGAAACATAAGGGTCAGACTGAGTCCAAACCAAAGGCCAGGAGGAACAGCTCCATCTTGCAGGCCCTGTGGAAAGATGTCAAGTCCCGCAGGGCCCTAGTCTCTTGTGACAGAGCGTTCCACCAAGTCAGGGCCAGTACTGAAAAGGCCCTGGCCCTAGTTGAGACCAATCTAATCACCTTGTGGCTTGGGACCTCCAAAGTGTTGTCATTTGTGGACCTTAAGGTCCTCCGCAGCAGCTGCAGGGTGACTTCTCCAAATGCCCTCTGAAAAAAGGTGTGTCACAGACAATTGCCTGAAGCTATAAAGAGATGAGGCCAGACACACACGCAAGGAGCCACCACTGAAAAGGTCCTTTTCCAGACCCTCACATCGTGTGACTCATAAAAAGGTAAAGGACCCCTGGATGGTTAAGTCCAGTCAAAGGCAACTATGGGGTGTGGTGCTCATCTCGCTTTCAGGCCAAGGGAGCCGGCATTTGTCCACAGACAGCTTTCCGGGTCATGTGGCCAGCATGACTAAACTGCTTCTGGCACAACAGGACACCGTGATGGAAACCAGAGCGCACGGAAACGCCGTTTACCTTCCCACCGCAGCCGTACTTCTTTATCTACTCACACTGGTATGCTTTCGAAGTGCTAGGTTGGCAGGAGCTGGGACAGAGCAACGGGAACTCACTCAGTTGTGGGGATTCAAACTGCCGACCTTCTGATTGGCAAGCCCAAGAGGCTCAGTGGTTTAGACCACACGCCACCCGCGTCCTCATACCTTCACAGGGACCCTCAGGAGGGCCTCATCTGTTGATCTTCTTCAATAACGGGCTCTCTGCATCATACAGGCTACACATGGTGCATGGAGAAACATAAGATAATATAAGAAAGCAAGAAGAATCTTGTTGAATCAGACCAAAGCCCATTGTGTCCAGAATCCTGTTTTCTACAGAGTCCCACCAGAAGCCTATGGGAAGCTCCAATACATGGAGGCAATAATCTACTCCTGCTCTTACCTTCCAGCAGCTGATATTCAGAGGCATCCAGAGGAGCAGTAGCGTATCATACTTGAAGCTGAAGGAAAGTTTTTGCTTCTGCACATCACCCTAGAATGTTCAGTTCACCATGAGTTCATGAAAATATTGCATTCTGACTTGTTCTTAGTCTGACCTGTTCTTAGGCCTTGGTTGACCACATCTACGAATGAATGCTGTATATTAATCACTAGTAATTGTTTAAGTCTTGCTATATTAATCACTAGTTATATTAATCACTAGTTATAATTTAATATGGTTGGATAGTGTTTTCGAGGTTACCAGCATGAGTCTGACCAAGCTGCGGGGGGCAGTGGAGGACAGGAGTGCCTGGCGTTCTCTGGTCCATGGGGTCACGAAGAGTCGGACACGACTAAACGACTAAACAACAACAACAAATTATTTAATAAGGAAGCTTTCACGCCTGTCCAATTCTGTGTTCCATTTCCCACCCTTTAATCTATTGATGATTAATGTCTATATGTAACCTTTGCTTTGTACTTGCGTTAACCATTCAGCAACAAGCACATATGTGGCAATGCTCTGTATTTGTGTTAACCAATCATCAACAAGCACATATGTGGCAATGCTGTAATATTCAATAAAAGAGACTCCCTGAGACATGCTCGGGAGATGCCTCCCATATGACACCCACCACTCGTCTGTCGTTTATTTCAACCCAACAGAAGCAGGAAAAGTATCCTGTACGTTGGAAGAGACAATGAGAGCAATGTTGGGATGATCATTCTTAAAGTTGACTGTGTGCATAAAACTGCTCTTGTAGAATCCTGGAATTGTATTGGAAGCATCATCTGAGCATCATCTAGTCCAGGGGTAGGCAACCTAAGGCTTGGGGACCAGATCTGGCCCAATCGCCTTCTAAATCTGGCCCGCAGATGGTCCAGGAATCAACGTGTTTTTACATGAGTAGAATGTGTCCTTTTATTTAAAATGTATCTCTGGGTTATTTGTGGGGCATAGGAATTCGTTCATTATTTTTTTTCAAAATATAGTCCAGCCCACCACATGGTCTGAGGGACAGTGGAGCGGCCCACGGCTGAAAAAGGTTGCTGGCCCCTGATCTAGTCCAACCCCCTGCATCCAAGCCAGATGACCATCCAATGTCCGCTCAAAACCCTCCAAGAGTCCACCACCTCCCAAGGGAGTCCGTTCCACCGTCGAGCAGCTCGTAACCATTAGAGGATCTCCTTTCTTGTAACTTGAATCTCCTTTCATGTGCTGAAGCCTTCAGGACATAATGTGACATGAGTAGAGTGGGGACTCTTTCAGAATTGAGATGGATCATTTAGAAGACTAATTGCACATGTGAAAAGCACCTGTAGAAATTTTCTCCTACGGACACAGGGGCAAAATGGACAACGTGAATGTATGTTTTCATCCTGTGCTTTTCATGGACATCTGCCCAAGCTATTCTGAAGTTTTATGTTTTGATTTCACTTGAAGCGGAAGTGAGTCATTCATTCTCTCTCTCTCTCTCTCTCTCTCTCTCTCTCTCTCTCTCTCTCTCTCTCATACACACAGAGATATGATTCTTTACACCCATGAAACCCAGCTAAATGAAAATCCTAATTCTGTGGGACTGCAAACCTGGCGTTTTGCTTTCTGCAAATGTTTTTAGGCTGTTTTAAGTCCTGTTATTTATTCCTTGTTTGTGTTTTCTCAAAAACTAGTTGCACATCTGAAATGGTAGTTTTTGAATTATTCATATATATTTCACCAATCCAGAAGGAAAGGGCAACATTATCTGGGAACCCGGAGAAGTACAAAGTTTTGTTTTGTTCTGTTCTGTTTTTTTGTTTAAAAAAGGCTTAAAACTGTTCTGCTAACACAAATGTTCTTTTTATTCCTGGAGCACCTTAGATTGGTCTCCCTGACTGTTTGGCCCTGGGTTGATGCTCGTCTCTTTTTCAAGAGAGGTGTTGTTGACCTGGTATTGTGACAAAACACACTAAACTGTAACTTCAAAATGGTTACTGAAAACATTTGTAAATGCTCTTCTTTTGAGTTTTGGAAAGAGAACAAACAACAACAACACAATCCTGTTATCTCTCTAGTAAAACTCATGTATTTATAATTGGGTGCCCCCCCCCCAATGTTACTACATCTCCCTTTTAGCACTACCAATTACACAGAGATCAGTTATGTGACATGTTTTAATGCAAGCACCAAAATGCCCAGAAGACCCTTAACTGCAAAAGCTTTCCCAAGTTTTGGAGGGGCTCCCACCCAGACAATTAATTGAACTAATTCAAACAGTGCCTTGCTAAAGTTTATAGCTTCTGGAATAATTCCTGTGCTTACAGAAGCATTTTAAAGATTGCATCCTCAAAACTTCGAAATCAATTATTTTACTGTAGAAGCAGATCTCTTGTTTTAAAGTACCTCTTTGTGCTGATCTATCATTTTTTCTTAATGTAAGCAATTTCTTTTTCTCCCCCCCCCCCTTCTTCTTTTTTTTCTTTTTTCTCTTTTGCAGAAACTAATTAGTAACTTATGCCCTGGAGAAAACTGTCTGTTGGTTTGCCCTCTTCTTATAGGGAGAGGGGGAGAGAGAAAGTTCTTACACTTTTAATCGCAGTCATCAAACCATTTATTCCAGAGCAATTGAATCAAACTCAGTGGGATGCCTAGATTAAGTAGTTTCGAGGATGGTATCTGTGTTCATATGAAGGTGGCGTGATTTTATCTTTATTGTGTTTATCCTTATATACTCGAGATTTCTGGGTTTACAAGGTTACAACGTGCTGTGATCTTTTGGAACGGGTTATGAAAGGAACACAAATGATTTGTTGAAGAGCATCACTTTACAAATGAATATCATGCTTCAACAATTCACAACGGTGAATTTTCAGAGAAAGCAAATTCCTAGCAGTGTCTTTTAACAACAGAAGATATCACAGTGCAGGACGCTCTCTGGTTACTACACTTTTAGAGCTATTAGACAGAAAAAGATTTGGCAGCCACATTGAACCTGCTCTTTCTTTCTTTCTTTCTTTCTTTCTTTCTTTCTTTCTTTCTTTCTTTCTTTACAGTTCTGTATAAAGCTGAATTTAAAGTGTTGGTGTGGACCAGGTAAAGGTAAAGGTAAAGGTAAAGGGACCCCTGACCATTAGGTCCAGTTGTGGCCGACTCTGGGGTTGCGGCACTCATCTCGCTTTATTGGCCGAGGGAGCCGGCGTACAGCTTCCGGGTCATGTGGCCAGCAGGACTAAGCCGCTTCTGGTGAACCAGAGCAGCACACGGAAACACCATTTACCTTCCCACTGGAGTGGTACCTATTTATCTACTTGCACTTTGACGTGCTTTTCAACTGCTAGGTTGGCAGGAGCAGGGACCGAGCAACGGGAGCTCATCCCATCACGGGGATTCAAACTGCCGACTTTCTGATCAGTAAGTCCTAGGCTCTGTGGTCTAACCCACAGCTTAGTTCAAATAGAAAGATGAAAGATCACACTTATACAGTAATTTACATTTGGAAAGGACTCCTGAACTCCTGAACATCAAGCTCTGGTGAACTGGACATGTATAGTATAAGACAAGAGCAGAGCAGAAGAACATCTTGCCCCAACAAGTATCAATGGTTCTTCCCACACATGCACTATCTGTTTCATTTTGGAGAAAGCGATCACCTAAACAATATACACATTTTAATTTTTGAAATCTATAGATCCACAGAAAAGCATATGGCATGTTCACCCTGCAAACTTGATTCTGTTTTATAACCATGTAGTAGGCATGGCTTCCCATAAAAGGTCTTGGAAACTGTAATTTGGTAAGGGTGTGGAACACTGTCTATTTGAGACCCCTGGCTCTGTTGTGTATGCTAACAGGTATGCATCATTTTCTCCCTAAACCCCAATGCAACAGGCTCTCTCATGGAATTGTGTTCCCAGGGGAGACACGGGTGGCGCTGTGGTCTAAACCGCTGAGCCTCTTGGGCTTGCCGATCAGAAGGTTGGCGATTCGAATCTCCACAACAGAGTGAGCTCCTGTTGCTCTGTCCCAGTTCCTGCCAACCTAGCACTTCGAAAGCATGCCAGTGCTAGTAGATAAATAGGTACCAATGCGGCAGAAGGTAAACGGTGTTTTCGTGTGCTCTGGCTTCCATCACGGTGTCCTATTGCAGCAAAAGCGGTTTAGTCATGCTGGCCACATGGCCTGGAAAGCTGTCTGTGGACATACACCAGCTCCCTCACCTTTCACTGGATTTGACTGTCTAGGATACACATTTTACCTTTTACCTTTTACCCTGGGAAGACAGAGTGACTGATAAACCCATGTAAGCCTTTGCGTATCACTATGCCAGAGGGTCATCTGAAGGAGCCCTTCAGAGCAGTGGCATAGCATGTAGTGTCAGTGCCCGGGACAAGGCAATGACCTACCTCTGATTTTCAGATCCTTTCCCCACCCAATTGTCAGTGCCTTGACCATTTTTTCGCAGCTCCTCCTATCCGAGCAATCACCAGGCATGTCCCAGCGTCACCCTACCTTACTGGACATACCACTGCCATCTTTGACATCCTTTACACAACAGCAAAACAAAGAATCCATCTGGCTCCTTAAATGCTGTCGTGTCTCCTCGGTGTCCCTTCCCCACCCCGCAAGTCTCTAGTGAGAAGATGTTTGTCACTTAATTGCTGCCGCAGATCACAGATGATGGTTTATGGGTTTAGGCAAATTGCAGGGAGCATTCGGTTAACAAACGGAAAAGCACAATGATACTTCATAATTATCCTATAGAGCTCAATTGGCCCTTAACGGCACCTGCACGTTCAACATCAGGGAGTCTTGTTCCAGAACAAAAGCTCCTTCTTGTTAATTAACCTGTGTGCACTTGTTACAAATGAAACCTATTTGTTTCCACTTAATATATTTGCAGCTAGTTTAAATATTCATTTATTACTCAGCTTGTTAACTGGGGAAGAGAGGAGAAACAGAAAATCTTTCCATTACGGGGTCTTAAAGGAGCAGAAAGACTCGGTGTGGCTACCTCGTTTTCGTTTCACGGTCCTCGCATGTAGGGGAACAGAAATGATGAGCGGCTAGGGAAGGCGGAGAACTTTGATTCAGTTCACCACTAAAGGTGGAGTTGCAGAATCTGCGCTTCTCAAAACAAGATGGGAACCGGAACACAGCAACCAGTTGAAATTCATAGCGAATACTGCAGTGCAATTTTTCCACCCAAATAATGGGCACAGATGCACATGTACTGGGGCAAAGTGTGTGTGTGAATGCATTTATTAGTTAACAGACAAAAACGCATTGTATTCAGGAAAGTTTGCTTTGCAAAAAATGTTTATTATAGGGACAGAAGCATAGAAAAATGTGTGCATTCCGAGAAATTTGCACTGAAATGCTGATGACAGAAAGAACTCTTATTTAATCACAGTGCTTTAATCATACACAAGCAGAAGGGCTCAGGGACAGCATAAAGTTGTTAACTGGAAAAATCCCCAATCCTTTATTGTTCGGCCGAGGTGTAATTACCATGCAGACCTCAAAATCTTCCATTTAAAAAGTCCTCCTTTGTTCTAAAAGCACTGAGTCTATTGGCTATTATTAGCACACCATCCACTATTGAATCGGGAAGTTTTTAATGTTTGACGTTTTATTATGTTTTTATTTGTGCTGGAAGCCACCCAGAGTGGCTGGGGAAACCCAGCCAGATGGGCAGGGTATAAATATTAAAATATTATTATTATTATTATTATTATTATTATTATTATTATTATCACCCAAAAAAGGGAGCAACAGTGTGAGTGGGATACAGATTTGCATACAAGTTGCATATTTTGTAAACTGCTTAAGGTTTTTTTCTACCATCTATAATTTTTATGGAATTAATACATAATATGCAAATTTAGAAATAATTACAATGTAAATAGAAACCCTAGACAGCATCTTAAAAAGTAGAGACATCACCTTGCCAACAAAGGTCCGTATAGTAAAAGCTATGGTTTTCCCAGATGTATGGAAGTGAGAGATGGACCATAAAGAAGGCTGGTCGCCGAAGAATTGATGCTTTTGAATTATGCTGCTGGAGGAGACTCTTGAGAGTCCCATGGACTGCAAGAAGATCAAACCTCTCCATTCTGAAGGAAATCAGCCCTGAGTGCTCACTGGAAGGACAGATTGTGAAGCTGAGGCTCCAATACTTTGGCCACCTCATGAGAAGAGAAGACTCCCTGGAAAAGACCCTGCTGTTGGGAAAGATGGAGGGCACAAGGAGAAGGGGACGACAGAGGACGAGATGGTTGGACAGTGTTATCGAAGCTGCCAGCATGAGTCTGACCAAACTTCAGGAGGCAGTGGAAGACAGGAGTGCCTGGCATGCGCTGGTCCATGGGGTCACGAAGAGTCGGACACGACTAAACGACTAAACAACAACAAATAGAAACCCAACAAATATCACCATTGTGACCTGCATATGTGTCCAAGTGGCCAATTGATGGTCAATTGAAGGCCACCACTCTCCTTTCATATGGATATTTATCATTAAACTGGACTTGGGCGGGACACAAGAATATAGGAAGCTGCATTATACCACATCAGACCATTGGTCCATTTAACTCAATATTGTCTACACTGACTGCCAGTACCTCTCCAGGGTTTCTGGCTAGTCTCTCTCCCAGCCCTACCTGGGAGTTACAATCCTTCTCCTTTTGTATTTGATTGGTTAAACCGTTGTTTTAAATTAAAAATCACACTCAGTGCCGGATTTACATATAAGCTAAAGAAGCTATAGGTTAGGGCCCCACTTGCTTGGGCCCCCCCAAAAAAAAATTAAAGGAAAAAACACCTGGATGTACATTTCCAATTGTATTTCAGTTCAACTATTACTTGGATAAAACAACAACAATAACAACAACAACAACAACAACAACAACAACAACAACAACAACTTTATTTATATCCTGCCCTCCCCAGCCAGAGCCGGGCTCAGGGCAGCTAACACCAGTAAAATTACAATAAAAACATAATGGGGGTGGGGGGAACCAATTTAAAATACAGGTTAAAACACAATTTAAAATGCAGCCTCATTTTAATAGTAGCCCATAGATCAAAACCATAAGGGGAGGGAAACATAAGGGTCAGACTGAGTCCAAACCAAAGGCCAGGCGGAACAGCTCTGTCTTGCAGGCCCTGTGGAAAGATGTCAAGTCCCACAGGGCCCTAGTCTCTTGTGACAGAGCATTCCACCATGTCGGGGCCAGTGCTGAAAAGGCCCTGGCCCTAGTTGAGACCAATCTAACCACCTTGTGACTTGGGACCTCCAAAGTGTTGTCATTTGTGGACCTTAAGGTCCTCCGCAGGGCATACCAGGAGAGGCAGTCCCATAGGTACATGGGTCCTAGGCTGCGTAGGGCATTAAAGTACATATTTTGTTATGTGCAAATGGCTTTAGATACCTATTAGGTCCATAAATTACCATATAGCATATATTCAACACAAAAAACAACGACAATTTGTTGATGACAAAGGACAGCTGGACATATAAAGGGCCCCATTACCTTCCATAGCTTAGGGCCTCATAAACCTAAACACGGCCCTGACACTGAGTGTATTGACACAAAGATGGTATACATATGCCCTAAGGAGAGAGATGGTGGCCCCTGTTAGGCCACCACATTTGGTTGGTGAGTTGTGTTCATTCACCTTTGTGGGTCACAAGTTCTCTTTTGATAGCTTGGACTTGCCAGACAACCTCATCCCATCTACTCTCAGACAATCTTTGTAGCTTTTTGTGATGTCTTCTCTCCACCCACTGCCCAGAGCTTTTAAGTCACTGAGGTTTTATAAGATATGGGAAAGGTGTGGATATGAGTTTCTGAACATTGCCCATCACGAACCTTTTCGGATAGAGAGTCACAAAGGCTAGATAAAGCAGAATGTGATAATTTGCCCATATAAACTATAATGAATTGACCGCTGTGAATTTTCCTTTGGGGAATCTGAGAAAATTCTGCAGATTCTAATTGACTTAATAAAGCTTCCTTAGAGTCTGGAGACCAATTGCCCTCCAAAAATGGATCCAGAGGAATCAATGGTGAATTATTTAAATTGAGTTTGGGTTGCACAAAGTCCAAAACTGAAGATTGCTTTGAAAGAGAGGGTGGATACTGCTCAGGGGGAAGAATGGCCCAATGTTCTCTGCTGCCTTGCAAGTGTCACATTAAATTTAAAATCTAAGCGAGCAGGTAAGAGGGACCTTCCACTGCGAAGTTTGCACAAAACTTGATTCCAATCCCCAATGCTCCTCAAATGAGATTCCCTAAATTCTTTGGATGGTGACGGCTAAATTTTAGAGGCTCAATCAGCCCTTCCCAATCTGGTTCCTTCCAGACATTTTGGACTACAATTCCTCTCATCCCTGCCTGTTGGATGGGGACCAAACAGCACCACCCCTGAAAAAGTGCAAGGCATTAGTAGGCTATGGAGAATGTTGTTTGTTTGCTTGCTTGCTTGCTTGTGCGTGCGTGTGTGTGTGTGTGTGTGTGGTGTGTGTGTGTGACCCCCCAGTAGCCTAACAAAGGCCAGAATTCAGTGATGCCCCCTTCGTGCCCCAGCATTTCAGTGCATACATTTTCCATTTGAGATTGGAACTATTTTTATGCAGCTATTAGAGGCTTTTGGCAGATGACACAACCTTGATGGCAGAAAGTGCGGAGGAATTAAAGAACCTTTTAATGAGGGTGAAAGAGGAGAGCGCAAAATATGGTCTGAAGCTCAACATCAAAAAAACGAAGATCATGGCCACTGGGCTCATCACCTCCTGGCAAATAGAAGGGGAAGAAATGGAGGCAGTGAGAGATTGTACTTTCTTGGGCTCCATGATCACTGCAGATGGTGACAGCAGCCACGAAATTAAAAGACACCTGCTTCTTGGGAGAAAAGCAATGACAAACCTAGACAGCATCTTAAAAAGTACAGACATCACCTTGCCAACAAAGGCCCATATAGTAAAAGCTATGGTTTTCCCAGTAGCGATGTATGGAAGTGAGAGCTGGACCATAAAGAAGGCTGATCGCCGAAGAATTGATGCTTTTGAATTATGGTGCTGGAGGAGACTCTTGAGAGTCCCATGGACTGCAAGAAGATCAAACCTATCCATTCTGAAGGAAATCAGCCCTGAGGGCTCACTGGAAGGACAGATTGTGAAGCTGAGGCTCCAGTACTTTGGCCACCTCATGAGAAGAGAAGACTCCCTGGAGAAGACCCTGATGTTGGGAAAGATGGAGGGCACAAGAAGGGGATGACAGAGGATGAGATGATTGGACAGTGTTCTCGAAGCTACCAGCATGAGTTTGACCAAACTGTGGGAGGCAGTAGAAGACAGGAGTGCCTGGCATGCTCTGGTCCATGGGGTCACGAAGAGTTGGACATGACTAAATGACTAAACAACAACATTAGAGGCTTTCTTTGGGGGTTTCATTCTGTGAATTTGGGGAGAGGCCTTTAGAGGAGGGAGGGCTGTGGTCGGAAGCGAATCATACAAAGCTCTTTGATTGTGGCCCCTTCTGAAAATCACACTGCAACCTTACTGTCTATCCTTCCATCTCGGCTTTCAGAAAGATGGAATAATTTATTCTATAACATAATTCCATGATCCTAGTGGTATAACCCTGAGTAACTTCCACAAATCCTTGATCAACAGTGAATTTAGTTCACCACGATTGCCGCCCGCACACTGTGACCAATGACAACAGCTTTAAAATGTCTCCAGAACGTTGTCAGTCCTGCCAAATCTAATATTAATGCATTAATTCCATTGTAAATCAGTTATTGCAACAGTGTGTCGCTTGCTGTTTAAAATACACTCGGCTATCGATGCAGGTAACAGTCCCAAAGCAACTAATCAATGACTTTGATTCTTCAGTTTTAAAATTGGTCCAATAATGCATTTTAGAATAGGTCAATACTGCCCTGCTACATGGAATAGGATGTCTAATTTGTTTCAATTCATCATGATCATGTATTTTAGACAAGCATATTTAACATTTCAACCTGCCACTGGGAATGAACAGTACACAGTAATCTTCAATTATATTTTTGCCAGCATGCTATATATTTCCAAAGGTATGCATTCTAAGAACAATTCCTTTGGCATCAGCCTTTCATAACGCTGTTGGACCAGTGGCGTAGCGTGGGTTGTCAGCACCCGGGGCAAGGCAAGTAATTTGCACCCCCTAAGCCGTGGATTTGCGCCCCCTAACCTGTGGATTTGCATCCCCTAACCCTAACCCCCAGAAGTTGCGCCCGGTGCGGCCAGCGCCCCCTGCACCCCCCACGCTACGCCACTGTGTTGGACGGAATTGGGCACTGTACAACATTTCACTGCTGTCTGAAGATAATGTATTCATTTGAGCTTCTTACTGTGGTCTGAACTAAACACAAATATAACTAGGCATTTCCCTCCATTCTTTCTTTCTTTTTTTAAAAAATTAATATTCCTTATTGATTAAAAAATTTACATGTCTATACAAACATTATGTACTATCTCTTAACAGGTAAGAAAAAGAAAATTACATAAAATAGAAAATTTATAAAGAAATAAAAAATAAAGAAGTAGCAAAGATAAGAAACAAAGAAATAATAATAATAAAGACAAAGTTATTTACATAGTAAAAGTACTCCATTCTTCCATGAAGTAATTGACAATATACAGCTCAAAAATGTGTAGGATTTAGCCTCTAGTTGAAAGAATTAAGTTGGCTTTGAGTTCAAATATCTTCACAGCGCTTATACCTGGAGGTCTCAGGGCGGTTCACAAACAAGGCCGCAATATATAAAATAAAAATAAAAACGACAGCCCAAAACACACACCCTCACCAAAAAGAGCCACATTTTAAAAAGGTATAGGATGTCAATCAGGTCAACCAAAGGCCTGGTTAAAGAGGAACGTTTTTGCCTGGTGCCTAAAGGTGTCTAATGAAGGCACAAGGCGAACGTCCCTGGGGAGAGCATTCCACGGACGGGGAGCCACTGTAGAGAAGGCCCATTCTCATGTTGCCACCCTCTGGACCTATTGAGGAGGCATCACATGATGAAGGGTCTCAGAAGATGATCTCAGGGTCTGGGTAGGTTCATATGGGAAGAGGCGGTCCTTGCATGCAGTGCTACCGCAATAAAATAATTTTTTTTAATGCTCACCACATCAGATGCTGCAGACCCTCCACCAGAAGTCATGTTTGGAGGCCCGGCAGGATCTCCAATGTTGTCTGGGGGGCCGCATTGGGGCTCCAATGTGACTTTTGGTAACCAGAAGTCGCACTGCAGCCCTGTGTCGTGGGTGCTAAGACGTGGTAAAATGCTGGCTGTTGGGGCATGGCATAACACAAAATGGCTATTGTGGGATGGCATAGTGGCTACCACATCTCAAAGTGCATGATCTTCCTATCTTTTACAAAAAAAAAAAATTGAAAATACCAATTGAAAATACAGTGGTACCTCGGGTTACATACGCTTCAGGTTACATATGCTTCAGGTTACAGACTCTGCTAACCCAGAAGTGTTACCTCAGGTTAAGAACTTTGCTTCAGGATGAGAACCGAAATCATGCTCTGGCGGCGTGGCAGCAGCAGGAGGCCCCATTAGCTAAAGTGGTGCTTCAGGTTAAGAACAGTTTCAGGTTAAGTATGGACCTCCAGAATGAATTAAGTACTTAACCCAAGGTACCACTGTATGTCTTCTGAACAATAAATTGACTGATCATTAGTTCCCTTCCCACAAAGCACTCCCTACCTGACTCCCCAAGAAACCCTACAATTGCTTGAATGCAGAAATGATGACAATACAGTGGAACCTCGGGTTGCGAACATGATCCATGTGGGAGGCACATTCGCAACCTGCAGCACTGCATCTGCACCCGCGCGTGATACGATTCGGTTCTTTTGTGCATGCACAAAGTGTGATTTAGTGCTTCTGCGCATGCGTGAGCACCAAAACCAGGAGTAACCCATTCTGGTACTTCCGGGTTCGGCGCGTCTGTACCCCGAAAACACGCAACCTGCAGCGATCGCAACCCGAGGTATGACTGTATAGCAAGAATGCACGCAGCGATATTACATCATCTGTATTTATCACGTAAGTTACTAGATAGATAAAATCTTTATTTGCGTCAGCCACGAGCCACGAACCAAATCCAATAAAATACAGATATAGCTAGTTGCTTGGCTATACAAAATGCATTCTGAAATTTGCAACTATACAAATGAAAGAGTTAATAACTGTCCTTGGCCACAAGCAAAATATATGAATGAGTGGGCTTTCTTTATTAGAAATATTATTTATTTATTTATTTATTTATTTATTTATTTGGCATTAAATGGGTTAGTTGGATGGTAGATCTAATTCTTATTGCTCCAAGCTAAAAATGTTGCAACATGGTAATCTTGGTCTGCAAGAAGGAAGGGCATTGTGCCAGTGGATGAACAACCTGGTGTGGATGACAGAAGAGGGGTAATAACTGTTATGTACTGAAGTTCTCACCCTGGGCCAGCAGGGGGATACTGTAGATAGTTTTCACTGAGGTCCACATATGCAAATAAGGGATTGAAAGTGACGTTCAGTGATTGGATAGTTACAGAAAGTGGTTACTGTTCCGTTGTAGTGGAGCTCTATATAAGCAGGCTGGCTGAACCCTTCAGTTCAGTTCAGTTCTGGCCTGTGAATAAACAAGAGCTGTTTGAAGAATCGCTGTGTCGTCTGATATGTTCACCCACAACTTAACAATAACCTTGTAACACAGATCTTTATAAAGAAAGCAAGCTAGGAGCACATGCACTACAGATTCAACACTGCCACCTCCAGCTGGACATGATTGTTTTTCAAGTAGAATTTGACAGACGTAACTCTCGAGTACTGCCAACGGCACTGCATATGGTAGTGCGTATATATCTGCTACAAATCTAGCTGAGAATCAAGGCTGCTTTTCAATCCTTCAGATGGTTGGCTGGAGAGACCCATCCCTTTCCCCCTTGGGCCATCGCCTACTCAAGGAAGCACTTTACAACATCTTCCTCAATTTGTTAAGCGACTAATTACAAAGGTTCACAAAAGATTTGACAGAAGGGGAGGGGAACGTGGCAATCCTGTCAGTGGCCCCATGAGGAACAAATGTCATTTGTGAAAAGAAACAGAACAGAAATGAAACAATGGCTGTAATAAGCAACTAGGAACTGATGGGTAATAGGACTGGCGGGGACGACAACCACATCCTCTTGGATAGATACAAAAGCTGCTCTGAATGGGCTCTTTTGACTTCCTTATATAACCCTTGATCCTTATGTAACCCTTCATGAATCCCAAATCCATTGTTCAGGTAACACTTTGAGGTCGGGTTGCCATATTTCTAGAAGTAAAATTCAGAAAGCTCCAAGATCTTGAGCTTTCCTTAGGCGATCAATCTCAAAATTCCCCCGGATGCTATTTTCGCCAGTTAAATCCCGGACATATGGCAACCCTACTCTGAGGTTGCTTCCTGGGAATGCAGCAGTGTTTCAGTTCCATCCCCATTCGTCTTCCTCCAGAAGTGACATTATTTGCCTTGCTGTCCATTGTGCTGATATTATGTAACTTGCAGAAATTACGCAAGCTATTCCACCCCCTCCATTGCCATGCAAAGGAAGCAATGCTAATGGGCGGTATCTAACGGCAATTCTCGTCAGAGTAGACCCCATGAAATTAATGGGCATGTCTAATTTAGGTTTGTTCATTTCAATGGGCTATGAACCGTAATCAATTACATATCGTTTGCAGACTGAAAGCAACAATGGTAAAAACTTATGGTATTCACTAGATTGATTGCTGTTCTGGATATGGGACAAATAAGCAAACACTGTTTCTTTTTTTGTTGTAATTCTCAGACACCCCTACTTCCAGAGAGAACTATATCAAGCAACTGTCCTTGTTTGTTTTCATAAAATGTACTGAGAACATGTCCGGAATTCGTCAGCCGAAGATAGTGTCTGGGCGGAATTTTCAGAAATCAGTAAAAATGTCCAGGAAAATCCAGCCATATGGCAGCCCATATTGGAAGTGTTGCTCTCTTTTTTGGCAAATTTCCCATAATAATAGCTTAAAAAATAAACATTCCTTTGAGTTATGACGGTGCACCTTCATGGCACAAAAGGCATTCAGTAGCATCTACCCAAACGTCAACGATCTGTGCAAAAGTCTGGAAGTGCCACTAGGCCAGGCTGGATGCTAACAAGCTGAATAAAATGTCTCCTGTTTATCTGAGCTCCGTCTAACTATGATTTCCGCCTTCCTTCCCGTGCCATGACAATGCCGATAAAGATTCCTTATGAAGGCTGTAACGCTTATCAAATTAGAAGGCATTAAGGGATGCACTAGAACCTATAAGCAGAAGGCGAGGAGTGCTTTGTTTAAAGGACAAATGAAAACCCTGTCTGTTAACAAATCAAAATCTCACCCACAGCCCTCAAGTTCCTTAGCTGGAATAGCTGGATATTATAAACACCAACCCCTCACTAGACCTCCGAGATGAATGCGCAGCAAACCGAACTTACTTTGTTTCCGTCAAGCTGCATCTTTTAATGAAATTGAATGCAGGGGGGAAGGGGGAAACGAGAATCGTCCTTCTTTCCTTGCATGCCTTTCCTTTCAAAGCAGCTCCTCTGCTACACTCTCAGAAGCATTGCTCGCATCATTATGTAAGACATCGCCAAATATGTATTATATGTATCCCAATGGGAAAAACTGGGCCTCTTCTAATGTATTCGCGAAAGATGAATTAACAGCGTTGTAAGTACGATAAGGAACCCACAGTATAGTCTATCATCATGCGGGCATTAAAAGGTACACTTCTCTTTTTTAGCAAAGCCGTTTTATTTATTTATTTACTTATTTCTTTTCACAATGGTAGCCATACTGCATGGGAAAATATTATTGTCATTATAGGTTTGTGCATGCTAAAATGCCTGGGCTCTGTAAACTTTCGAATTTAATGTGTTAAACGGGGTGTCAGACCCATGGGCTTATTTGACCTGTGTATTAGACATTTCTAAACCCTCTGAAATTAGCATGTGCTAAAAGCTAATGAAGGGAAGCTGGTGCTAATTAACATGGACTAAATTCCTTGGAGGTGTTAGCCTGGGGCGTGTGTCATTAATACAAGAAGAGGATAAAAGGCGGAGGGGCCTCTCTCCCTGTGTTAGTAACAACAACAACAACAACAACAACAATTTATCATTCATACCCAGCCCATCTGGCTGGGTTTCCCCAGCCATTCTGGGTGACTCCCAACAGAATATTAAAAACACGATAAAACATAAACATTAAAAACTTCCCTAAACAGGGCTGCCTTCAGATGTCTTCTAAAAGTCAGTTTTTTCTGATGGGAGGGCATTCCACAGGGCGGGTGCCACTACCAAGAAGGCCCTCTGCCTGGTTCCCTGTAACCTCACTTCTCACAGTGGGGGAACAGCCAATGCCTGGGCTCCGTAAAGCCAGGAGTTGGGGGGGGGAGGGAAGCGATGTGCGTCAAAAGCTAAGAGAGATGAGATTATGCAACAAGCAGAGTGCAGGAGGCCAATGAAAAATGGCTAATGTTTATTTGAATTGAATGCTACGCTTCTGGAGAACGCCAGGCCCTCTTGGAGTATAATGAAGGGCAGCCCATTATTGTAGCCTCGGACTAGACATATTTATTAGTAAACCATATATCATAAAGACACTGCAATCTCCACTGTGCCTAATTTTCCCAAGGAAGCACAGGTGGGTAAAGCACATCAGGAATTCCTAGAATCTCACACAGCTGTGGGGACTGGGCTGGCATGTAATGATATAAAGTAGGACACATGGCCACCCTACCTGTTTAAAACTCCAGGAAGGTTTGAGATCACATCTGAATTCTGCAGAAAGCCCCTCCCCCCCCCCGATATTGTTTGTAAAGTCGCTTATCTTGGGACAAAGGAGTAAGATGTTGACTGCTACCTGCTCATTTCGACTTCCTCGCCTTCACAAGGGTGCATAAAGAAATCACAGGTTTCAGAGAGTCAAGAGGTTGTTTTGCCAAACCAGCTGACTGCGTAAGCAGATAAGTGATCTTTTATTTTGTTTTTCACCCCACAATGCTCACACCTTTAGTCCAACGCAGTCTAGATGGGGAAGCTTTTTGTACAGTAGCTTGTATTTGTATTCCCGTAGGCTTTGTGCCTATCAATAAATCAGGTGGTTTTGCATCTCAATCCACTGTGGACCTGATTGCTTAATGATCCTGTAGCCCAGGGAATGCAAACCACTGTTGCAAGAATTTCTGTGAGGTTCCTATCATTTGCAAAAAAAAAAAAAAAAAAGTATTTTAGACAATTGGGAAAACAGTAGGGTTTCCCAAACATATTGTCTTCAACACATGTCGAAGTTTCACAAAGTGTATCACCTGCCAAAATATTTGAAAAGCCAAATGTACCTATCTATGTTTTAAGAATAGCATCAGAGATCCTTCTCTTGCTAAACTGTAACTTTAGTTAGATTGCCATGTACTAAGAGCAGGATCTTCTCATCAGTGGTCCCTACCATGTGAAATTCCCTTCCAAGGCCTCTTTAGTATCAGCATTTGAAACAGGTTTTAAAGCCTGCCTATTCTTAATGGCTTTTACTTGATGCATTTTATCAGTCACGGTGCTATTTTATTGTTATGGCACTGAAAATAGTTTTTATACTGGCTGAGTTAGGGGGTGGAATTGGGGGGGGGAGGGGAGGAACGTTAAAAGTTTCACCATCATGTTATACTATTGCCTTTCCGTAATTGCATTTTATCCACTGCAATGAATGGGCTCAGCTAAGAAAATCAAATTATATATGCAGGCGCCGCCCCCCACTTACACTGGGATTACGTTGCAGGGTAGAAATCACGTAAGTTGGGAGCCCCCTCTGAACACCCTTTAAATGCCATCACTGCTGCTCTCACTCCAATCCGTATCAAAAATACTGTATCCAAAAGGACCCACAACTGGAATTGAAGCTCTGGGGCTGGCAGGAGTTGGGAAGACAAGGAAAAAAGTGGCAGCGGCTGCTGCGCTATCCCGCACATCGGCTGTTAGGTGGGGAGGCTGAGCAGCGCAAAGAAAACCCTCCCTATGCCTCCAGTTTCCTCAGGGCTTCCTCTGCCCTCACTGATGTCCTCTCCGGGCTCCAGGGAGGGTCTTCTTGTGAATCACAAGGACTTTCCAGCTCTCTCCCGCTATTTCCAGGTTTTAGTGGAATTGTTTATTATTTCTCAGCGCCGTGCATGTACATGGCTGCACATGAGTTGATCACGTGTAAGTGGCGGGGGGAAATGCCTGTATATAAATAAATGTAAGCATCTTGCTTCCCAGTAGAGATGTATGGAAGTGAGAGCTGGACCATAAAGAAGGCTGATCGCCAAAGAATTGATGCTTTTGAATTATAGTGCTGGAGGAGACTCTTGAGAGTCCCATGGACTGCAAGAAGATCAAACCTCTCCATTCTGAAGGAAATCAGCCCTGAGTGCTCACTGGAAGGACAGATTGTGAAGCTGAGGCTCCAATACTTTGGCCACCTCATGAGAAGAAAAGACTCCCTGGAAAAGACCCTGATGTTGGGAAAGATGGAGGGCACAAGGAGAAGGGGATGACAGAGGATGAGATGGTTGGACAGTGTTCTTGAAGCTACCAGCATGAGTTTGACCAAACTATGGGAGGCAGTGGAAGACAGGAGTGCCTGGCTTGCTCTGGTCCATGGGGTCATGAAGAGTCGGACACGACTAAATGACTAAACAACAACAACAAGCATCTTGCAACGAAGGTCATGTAAACCAGCTTTGGGTGTGCAAAACTGGAACAGAGAGGCAGATTGGAACAAGCCTTTGTGTTCCCTAATCTTCTTGTTTGGGACGAGTCTTCCGCGTCCTTTTTTTGCGCATGCTTTTCAAAATCCAAAGGTATCTGTGGGGAATGTGGCCTTGGGGCCTCAAATGACACGAACATTTGAGCCTTCACTCTCCCCCCCCCCCATTGCACAGTTTTTCATTGCGAAGGGGGCAAAATTGCCAAATTAATAAATCTTTCATTAAAAATGAATACTAAATATTCTCAGGATTGCTTCATAATACAGCGCTAATGTGTTTTTTAAATGTCATTGTCTAGCCTATTCATTTTAAATTTTAAGCATAACAGTCCTCGCTTCTCTCCCACCTCCCCCTTTTCGAATACGAACCACGCTGTTATTAAAGAATTGAAGTTTTCTGGTGAATGAAGCAGTCCAACTGCTTTTCGTGACAAAGCTGGTAATTAGAAGACCAATTTAATGGTGAATCAGGCAGAAATATTCAAACCATGACAAATGACTTTAATAATGCAGCTTGCAAAGCTTGAACAGAAATAAATTTCACTTCCAAAACTCTTGCGCTTCCCCCAAACCCACCCCTCCCTCAGCCTGCCTGGAAGATATAACTGCCCAGAACGTGTTTTGTTTCCTTTATACAGTAAAGCTTTTACTAGATTTTAAGTGGGCCAAATAGCTTGCAAATGCAAAGACATCATTCAAGATCCTACGGCTTTCTCTCTCTCGCTCTCGTCCCCTTGAAGGTAGACTGTATCAAGAACCCCATCTAAGTTAAAAGAATTTATCCCCCTACCCCACCCGACCGCCAGCCTGCATTCTGCATAGCCACTGCAGAAGCCTTTTATCATTATAACCGCGACTTGCCATGTTAGGAAGAGGCTCGGGCGGCCTGAGAATTGAGAGGTAATTTCCGTGTTTGCCATAAGTTTGTTAAGACCACATGCATTCCGCCGTTTTGAAAAATTTGGCTTTTCTGTCCATGCTGGGGCTTCGTAATTGGATAGTAAGAATGTTCAAAGACTAATTTAGTGAATTGCGCGATATTTTAAATGGAATTATGCAGGTTTATGAGTCCTCGGAGGATTGAGCCAGCAGCCTCCTGAGAATAGCTGTTTATCAGTAAATGATATTAGCAGTGCTCACCTACCTTTTGTCTTCATTAAATTGCTGCTCTTCCAATGGAGGGTCACATCTGAGGCACGCTTTGATAATTTGTCATTATTGTCTTGCTTATTGGAGCATAAAGTTGATACAGCAGAGGTTGCATACTTTATATAAAGAAGAGGGGAAGGGTTTTTTTATTGTTATTATTACCATTATCAACTATTTCAACTCCCCTCCATATACGAATGGTCCACAAAGCCGAAACGCATCGTTTTCCAGCTTGTGCTAAAACTATGCATGTTCTCTGAGAATTTGCCGTGATACTTTAACATCATCGTTAGGAGTTTCAGGCATGGAGACATGATAGCAAAAAGCCTCTCTTGTGCTACCCAAAGGGGGAAAAAATGCTCAGGGTGAAATAGAGCCTAATGTAACTGCCACAGCCTGCTTGATGTTAATTTCTGGGGGAAAGCAAAGGCAAGCTTGTGGCACACCCTTGACTTTTTCCTAATGGTAGGTAAATGGCAAACACCTTTCTTTCTGTTTATTAGCCTCAGGGCAAGTTCACACATGTGCATTTATCACTTGATGGCTGCGTCGTCAAGTGAGGATGGCTCAGGCCCACATGTGTGAAGCATCTCCAACCGTTCCAACTCAGACAGGACATTTTTTTAAAAAAATGGAGGCAGATCAATTATCTCAATTTATTCATTATATTTTCTTGGAAGTAAGGCTGCTGAGTCAGGCAATAGGCAAAACATACAAATCAGCCGCCTCATGTGATGTACAGTCATACCTCATGTTGCATTCTGCTCTTCTTATGGACTTTTGGGTTATGAACGCGAGTTTCGCCACCCGTGCATGTGCAGACGTGATCTCCGTGCTTTGTGCATGCGCAGAAGCGCTCAATCGCACCGCACACATGCGCAGAAGAGGTGCTCTAGTTGCGGACTTTTCAGGATGCGAACGGCACCCTGAAACGGATTAAGTCCACAACTAGAGGTAGCATTGTATAGTTTGCAGGATCGTACCATTTCAGACGCTCCCTGCCCATTCAAAACTCATAAATCAAGGAGAAGGCTTGCCTAGAAATGTCTAACTTGGCATGTGTTGGATTTTTTTTTAATGTATGCATTTATTTATTTTTACATGAGGAATAATAATAATAATAATAATAATAATAATAATAATAATAAATTTTATTTATATCCCGCCCTCCCCAGCCGAAGCTGGGCTTAGGGTGGCTAACAACAATCAAAATAATCCAACGATTCTAAAAACATTTCATTATAAAAATTAATTAAAATCAAATTTATGGCAACCAATAAGCAAAATTCTGTGCAGATTGCCAGAGGATGGGGGGTCAGGCTGCGCCCTGGCCAAAGGCCTGGTGGAACAGCTCTGTTTTGCAGGCCCTGCGGAAAGATGTCAAGTCCTGCAGGGCCCTGGTCTCTTGTGACAGAGTGTTCCACCAGATTGGAGCCGCGGCCGAAAAGGCCCTGGCTCTAGTTGAGGCCAGCCTAACCTCTCTGTGGCCTGGGATCTTCAAGATGTTTTTATTTGCAGACCGTAAGTTCCTCTGTGGGACATACCAGGAGAGGCGGTCCCATAGGTACGAGGGTCCTAGGCCGTATAGGGCTTTAAAGGTTAAATCCAGCACCTTAAACCTGATCCTGTACTCCACCGGGAGCCAGTGCAGCTGGTATAGTACCGGGTGAATGTGATCTCGCAGCGAAGACCCCATAAGGAGTCTCGCCGCGGCATTCTGCACCCGCTGGAGTTTCTGGGTCAGTCTCAAGGGTAGCCCCACGTAGAGCGAGTTACAATAATCCAGTCTGGAGGTGACCATCGCGTGGATCACAGTGGCTAGGTCAGGGCGAGAGAGATAAGGAACCATTCAAACTTTTGCTTTTCTCACTTAGGATAGGGTGAGGTCCAACAATGGAGGTTTTAAATAGGAAAGTCAATAATAATGTGTTCATAGGTGACTCAACCCTCAGAAGGGAACAGTTTGCCGCAGTGGGAAGAGTCTTGGAGGAGAGGAGAGCACATTTATCTCCCATAGTCTTGGGGAGGCTCATTTATATTTACGGTATGTTTTTTCCCCAACATAAAGCAAGCATTCACAGCTGGAATATATAGAGAAGGGTGTTGTTTTTAAGATGAGTTTTATACTGGGAGTCAATGTGGTTTGTTGCAGGATTAAACTTGGCTTTTGGAAAGCTGGATTCAGAAGTCAACTCTGCTGAGAATACATTGTATCCTGCATTCATTGTATATACATTGCGTCTTGTATCTGGTCTTTGTATCATAGCCTCAATTCCCATCTGCAAAATGGAAAGCGACTTCACAAGATTGTTGCGAGGTCAATAAATAAATATATCACTGCTCATTCGTTCATTTGGTCACTGTGGTGTAGTGGTTAAGAGCGGTGGACTCGTAATCTGGTGAACCGGGTTCGCTTCCCCGCTCCTCCATATGCAGCTGCTGGTGACCTTAGGCCAGTCACACTTCTCTGAAGTCTCCCAGCCTCACTCACCTCACAGAGTGTTTGTTGTGGGGGATGAAGGGAATGGAGATTGTTAACCGGTTTGAGACTCCTTAAGGGGAGTGATAAAGCGGGATATCAAAACCAAACTCTTCTAAATGTATTTATATATTGCTTTTCACGTGGTCTCACAAAGGAGCTTACAAGATATATTTATATTTATTGTGTGTGTGTGATTTGGGTTTTTTTGGGTTTTTTTAATGCTACTGCTTCTTCCCTCTCCCATCATCCTCCGGGACGCTGGTCTGTGACCGTATTAATAAATTCATTCATTCATTCATTTATTTATTCATTCATCCTCCAGGACAAGAGAAGCCCCTCTGGTGGTCACAGGGGGAAAGAGGGTTTACAACTGGGAGCTGGATAGTGACCACTCATCAGGCTGTTTTTATATGCATTTAAGAAGACGGTTTCGCTTTATTTATTTATTTATTGAATTTTTATATCGCCCTATACCTGGAGAGACCTCCAGGGCAGTTCACAGAAAATACCTCAATATATAAAATCAAAATAAAAACAATAACTCAATGACACCCCCTCCCAAAATAGCCACATTTAAAAAGGGTATAGGACAGGGGTAGGCAACCTAAGGCCCAGGGCCGGTTCTTGCCCAATCGCCTTCTCAATCCAACCTGCAGACAGTCAGGGAATCAGCGTGTTTTTACATGAGTAGAATGTGTCCTTTTATTTAAAATGAATCTCTGAGTTATTTGTGGGGCCTGCCTGGTGTTTTTACATGAGTAGAATGTGTCCTTTTATTTAAAATGCATCTCTGTGATATTTGTGGGGCATAGGAATTCATTCACCCCCCCCCCAAAAAAAAATACAGTGGTGCCTCACAAGACGAAATTAATCCGTTCCGTGAGGCTCTTCATATAGCGGTTTTTTCGTCTTGCAAAGCAAGCCCGTTGACAGCTTAGCGAATTAGTGCTATTAGCGGTTTAGCGGCTTTTAGCGGATCAGCTGATAAGCGGCTTATCAGCGGATCAGCTGATAAGCGGCTTAGGGCTTAGGAAAAGAGGGGGGGGAGGGAAAAAACCCCGCAGGAACTCACAAGACATTTTCGTCTTGCGAAGCAAGCCCATAGGGAAATTCATTTTGCGAAGCGCCTCCAAAACGGAAAACCCTTTCGTCTAGCGGGTTTTCCATCTTGCGAGGTGTTCGTCTTGCGGGGCACCACTGTATAGTCTGGCCCACCACATGGTCTGAGGGACAGTGGACCGGCCCACAGCTGAAAAAGGTTGCTGTCCCCTGGTATAGGATGTCAATCAGGTCAACCAAAGGCCTGGTTAAAAAGGAATGTTTTTGCCTGGTGCCTAAAGGTGTATAATGAAGGCACCAGGCGAACTTCCCTGGGGAGAGCATTCCACATACAGGCAGCCACTGCAGAGAAGGCCTGTTCTCGTGTTGCCACCCTCCGGACCTCTTGAGGCTTTTGGTTTTTACTGAGCCAAACCTCTGTTTGTGAGTCAAGACCATCAGTCTGAAAGAATCATGCCTTTTATTTCCAAAGTGTGGCTGTGAGTGTTGCTGCATATGTGGCCAGAATAGCGCCACCTAAACACAAAAGGGTTGGCTTGGTGGATAACTCTTTATCCAAAGATTAAGATGATTTCCAACAAAACGCAACAACAAATCAATGGTGAAAAGATAGTCAATTAATTCAATACATTCTTTTTCATTTTTTTTACTGAAAGAATTCAAATTATAAAGAAATAAAGTGATACTGAGGAGAAAGGGGGGAAAGTGAGGGGGAAAGACCAACAATGTCTGTAAGAAAAAAATGCAGTGTAGTACTGTATACAGTGGTACCTTGGGTTACATATGCTTCAGGTTACATACGCTTCAGGTTACAGACTCCACTAACCCAGAAATAGTACCTCAGGTTAAGAACTTTGCTTCAGGATGAGAACAGAAATCGTGCTCCAGCGGTACGGTGGCAGCGGGAGGCCCCATTAGCTAGAGTGGTGCTTCAGGTTAAGAACAGTTTCAGGTTAAGAATGGACCTCTGGAACGAATTAAGTACTTAACCCGAGGTACCACTGTACTCCTATACATTCTTATATAAATTGAAATTGTGTTATTATCCTAATACATATGTAGATATTAAGAGCCTACTACATTCTGAATAAACTCATTCCAAATGTCATTTTTATCCAAAGTCTATGTCTATAAGCAGTCTGTTCAGAAGTTGCGAGTGTTGCCATACTGTCGATCTATTGATTAAAGGGTATCATATCTTTATTCTTCCAGTTCATCAGTATCAGTCTCTTGGCCACCAGCAATACAACACATTCAATAAAATGTCAAACATCATCAACAAATGCTTTATCCAATGGCTTAATGGCAAGGAAAGAAGAGCAGCGCTTCAGAACAGTGTTCTCTCCCAAAGAGATCTAAGAGTTACAGGGTAAAAACTGTTAGCTACTGCGCTGATTTTATGCTTGATGCAGTGTGACAACTATGACTAAAAATATTACGTAAGGGTGTAGAAGCAGGCTGCATTTGGTGCATTGCAAGGACAGCTGCACATGCCCCGACTATAAGTCTCCTATTTGGGCAACCTTGCTTAGCAAAATTGGGACAATTTATCACTCCACTGCCGGGAGCAGTACGCACTACAAGGAAGTGATTAGTTCCCAGCTTTGGTACTTTCTGAGAAAGTAGTACTCCGAATAAGAAGGTCAGCTCAGAGCTTAAACCAACTCGTGTGAACTATAATGCTTGAGGGATTAATAATGGGGCATAGTACCTTGTGTCTCAGTTGTTCGAAAGAAGATGTGGTTGGAAGCACTTGACAGCTATTAGCATGTGACAAATGTTCACTGGTCTCCAGGAAGTCAGGATAGTTGGAGTCAATGAATTTTCCAAGTGACAAATAAGGAGGGGGGGGGGATAGGACTCTGATCCATCAATGAGTTCAGAAGGTTCCTTAATCCTGTTTAGAGACTCTGTGGCACTTGATGTCCGAAACTTGGTAAATGTTGACATTTATCGGTAAGTCCTAAGATTTTAAAGGAGCTAGTGGGGAATGTACCTCAGTGCCTAGGACTTGTCAATCGTATGGTCAGTGGTTCGAATCCCCGCGGCGGGGTGAGCTCCCGTCGTTC
Organism: Podarcis cretensis; assembly: GCF_951804945.1. Classification (NCBI taxonomy): domain Eukaryota; kingdom Metazoa; phylum Chordata; class Lepidosauria; order Squamata; family Lacertidae; genus Podarcis; species Podarcis cretensis. The sequence goes on from NC_137173.1 coordinate 87,311,577, forward strand.
GGTCCCAGCTCCTGCCCACCTAGCAGTTTGAAAGCACCCTAAGTGCAAGTAGATAAATAGGGACTGCTTTATAGCGGGAAGGTAAACGGCGTTTCCGTGTGCTGCACTGGTGCTGGCTCGCTGGCTGCAGCTTCGTCACTCTGGCCACGTGACCTGGAAGTGTCTTCGGATGGGTCCGGCTCACGGCCTCTAGAGCGAGATGACCATGCAACCCTAGAGTCGGACACGACTGGCCTGTACAGGCAGGGGTACCTTTACCTTTACCTTTAGTGGGGAATGTCAGAAAATTCCAGTTGATCAATCTCAATTGCCTTCATTAAACAACTGACATGAATTTCCATTTCAGTCATCTACTCATAAAGAATGACAGGCACTGTGGTGAAAAAAAATGCAGGGTGACAATTAACATTCACTAGTATGTCTCAGGAACCACCAAGTACTTTCACTAAGTTGCCAGTTTACAGCTTCAGTTCAATAGCTTACTGGGAAAGGTCAGCATTTACTGGGATAGGTTGGAAAATCTCCAGAACTAAGCGGACATGTTATAGATGATGGAAACCTGCCCTAGAGAAGGGCAACACGATGTTGAACGTTCTCCTTCCTGCTCCAACAACAGCATCATGCTATGTAACATTAACCCCCCATTTTATGATGTCACAATGTTGTACATCTTCCAACCCTATGAGTGGAAGCCAGTGATGTGAATAAGAGTACAAAGCAGCATGACATCACAATATGAGAGTCACAATGTGTTCAATATCTACATAAAAGTTATGGGTTATACAGTGATTGGCAAATGAGGTCATCAGTATGACCTCAGTACCCAAACACACATCTTTTCATTGGATTACAGGGATGCAGTGGAATTCCTGAACCAGTTTCTGAGATCGGTGATGAACTGGACACAGACCAACAAACTGATACATAATCCAGACAAGACAAAAGTGGTTTTGGTCAGTAGGAAATCTGATTCAGTATTAGGTTTACAAGTTGTTTTGGAAGCGAATCAAATCACAATATTATGTTTTGGACATTTGTTGAAAATTTCCTTTCTCCAAAGCTTTCCCAAAGTAGTCTATTTTATTTCTGCAATTTTAATTCTTGTGGCTTTTTATGGTTTAATACTTTTTATTATCATCTGTATTATGTGTTTTATGTTATGTACTTCTCTTCTTCTGTCGGCTTATTATTTAGTTGTTCAGTATTTTGTATTTTTATATTTTATTGTCAACCAATTTGGCTAAATCCTGAACTGAATTGGACCACTTTAGACCAAATCTGAATCAGGTTGAGGCAGCTCCAAATCTGTCTGAATCTAGGCACATGGATGTGAATTAATATGATCCAGACAGCCTGTCTCCAAAGTGCTGCAAAACAGCAACATATAAGGAGAATGTCAGGGTGTGGCGAGGGGGAGAAAGGAAACTCTAGCTGCCAAACCTGGGCTAAGCACAGTGCTATTTTTCTAGAAAAAGAGGTGCTGGAACTGAGTTCTTCCAAGTTCCGGCTGAAAAAAAAAGCCCTGGATATATATATATATAGTTTGTCGTCATTGTGTTAGTGTTGCAATCAGCTGTAGCACCATGTTAAGGGAGTGACATTGGGTAATGTGAAAGTTCTACGTGTGTTCCTGACAGACTCATTCACACATTCAAGGCATCACTTGATGTTGTTGATACTGAATAATTGATGGACATCTATGAGCCAACCATTACAATACTTAAAACTTTGCAAAATAAATAATAATCTTATACATAAGATTCTTATAATCTTATATTTGGGTCACCACCCTCCTACATACACCTACCAAGGAATAAATCCATTTGAGGTCTGCGAAGTTTACTTCTGAGTAGAAACAAACTGAAACCTGCTGGTAGTTTTGCAAAAGGAATAAATTTCTACTGGATTTTCCTTCTTTCTTTTCTTTTTTTTTTAAAAATATCACCCAATCCTCTCAAATATCCAATAAATTGCTAAACCGAGGCAATTTATGATCCTCCATGTATCTCCATAAAGAAAATTCTCCCTGCAGGTAGACTTCGTATGTCTAAAATCCAAAGTTATTAGAGGCAGTTTTGTGAAAGGGATCATTAATTATAGCACATGAAAGTTTAATAGCCAGCTTCTTTTCTGCAGGAATCAAGATCAAAGTAGCTGCCATATGTTGACCAAGCAAGTATGCGAACAGAGGGTTGCCTTTCTCCACCCTCATTTATTGGGATACATTTTATAGTTTCATTTTCGTTACTGTTCTTCATGGCCAGTATACCAAAAGGTATTTATTTAGGCTGAAAGCTTAATGACCGGGGAGGAATCACCACTGAATTCAGTAAGATTTCTTTTTGAGTAGATTGCTCCACTAGCAAGAACCTTGTTTATTCATCAAGCATGCAGCTGTCAGGCTGTTAATAGGGGTGGGGGGGATCTTATTGAACTCATTGATCCAATTTTGAAACAACTTCACTGGCTCCTCTAGTCCCAATTCAATGTGCTGGTTCTAGCCTACAAAGCACTGAAAACAGTCTGGTCCTGAGCACTGCATAGATTGCTTTCTCCACTGATAAAGTCATATCCTCCAACATTTCTTTGATAAAAATAGGGACATTGACATTATTATTATTATTATTATTATTATTATTATTATTATTATTATTATTATTATTTTACACCCCACCCGCCACTCTGGGTGGCTTTCTACATATATAAAAACATAAAGAACATTAAATATTAAAAGCCTCCCCTATTCAGGGCTGCCTTCAGATGCCTTCTAAAAGTTGTATACAGTGGTACCCCGGGTTACATAAGCTTCAGGTTACAGACCTTGCTAACCCAGAAATAGTAACCGGTTAAGAACTTTGCTTCAGGATAAGAACAGAAATCGTGCTCTGGCGGTGCGGCGGCAGTAGGAGGCCCCATTAGCTAAAGTGGTGCTTCAGGTTAAGAACAGTTTCAGGTTAAGAATGGAACGAATTAAGTACTTAACCCGAGGTACCACTGTAATTACTTATCTCCTTGGCTCAGGGGTCAATAATTCCATACCCTCCAACATTTCTCCAATGAAACATTTCTCCTTCTCCTAAGGAAAAGCTGGACATTCCAGGATCAAAGCAGAAACTGGGATGGCTTCTGTAACTCTGGGACTCTCCCTGGAAAATAGAGACACTTGGAGGGTCTGTAAAGTAGGTTAGGTCATCTACGGAAGGAACCCTGTTATATGTTCCGTCACTACTGGAAGAAGCAGGGTGGTGATGTGAGGCAGGGCCTTTTCAGTGATGGCACTGAAAATATGGAGGAACACACTGCCCATATAATTTTCAGATGTTGGTTGACAGCAGGTTTATTTCAGGGATGTTCGGATTTGATTCAATTATGAATTTATGTTTACTGCTATTGCTTCACGTGGCTTTTTCAGTGTTGTAGCTTCATTAATTGCTATTATTGGGGGGGGGGGTATTTTATTCATAAGCTGTTATTTTCATCCCAAAGCAGATTTTAAAATACCTGGAAATCAAGGAAGATATCATTAAACAAACAGAACAGGTAAACAAATTAGCGGCCAATCCAGAGAACAAAATGATACTTCTCATATTATGTTGCAGTGTGATAACCACATGCTCAGACTTGGGCTATATATCACTGAAGCGCAGATTAAAGTCATAAAATGTGGAGCAATTCTTAAGGAATAAAGAAGCAACCTGCTTAGATATCTAACAAGAAAATGTTGCATCATGAGGCCAGTTATCCTCACTCAGTACCAGCACAATTGTGATCACAAATGATAAAGCCCTGTCTTGTACTGTCTAGGGCAGAAAGGCCAGTTGGTGGCTCACACAATGGATCTCTTAAAAGCATACAGTGTTACACCAAAGCAAACCAACCTTCCTCCTTGTAAACTACAGGTAAAACTCAGAAAATTAGAATATCGTGGAAAAGTTCATTTATTTCAGTAATTCAACTTAAAAGGTGAAACTAATATATGAGATAGACTCATGCCATGCAAAGCGAGATACAGTGGTGCCCCGCAAGATGAATGCCTCGCAAGACGAAAAACCCGCTAGACGAAAGTGTTTTCCATTTTTCGAGGCACTTCGCAAGACGAATTTCCCTATGGGCTTGCTTCGCAAGACGAAAACGTCTTGCAGGTCTTGCGAGTTTTTTTCCTTTTTTTCCCCTTTTTCTAAGCCACTAAGCTGCTAATAGCTGCTAAGCCGCTAATAGCGCTAATCCGCTAATCCGTTAATAGGGATGCTTCACAAGACGAAAAAACCGCTAGACGAAGAGACTCGCAGAACGGATTATTTTCATCTTACGAGGCACCACTGTATGTCAAGCCTTTATTTGTTATAATTGTGATGTACAGCTGATGAAAACCCCAAACTAACAATCTCAGAAAATTAGAATATTAAATGAAATCAGCAAAACAAGGACTGCAAATAGAGCAATATTGGACCTCTGAGAAGCAGAAGCATGCATATGTACTCAGTACTTGGTTTGGGCCCCTTTTGCATCAATTACTGCCTCAGTGCGGCGTGGCATGGATGCTATCAGCCTGTGGCACTGCTGAGGTGTTATGGAAGTGTGGGCAGGTGCCAAAGTCCTGCTGGAAAATGAAGTCAGCATCCCCATAAAGCTCGTCTGCGGAAGGAAGCATGAAGTGCTCCAAAATCTCCTGGTAGATGGCTGCGTTGACCCTGGACTCAGTGAAGCACAGTGGACCAACACCAGCTAGGTGTAAGGTTACCAGATTAGATTTTTTTTCAATGAATCCACTTCAAATAAATAAATAAATACTACATGTTCGGGACGTTGATGCTTCAGTGATGGCGGTGGCAGAGGGGTGGCTGACGCCTTGACCTCAACCGCCACATTTCCCCTTCCTCCGAGGCTTCTATCTCCTTTCTCCACGAGCCTGGGCAGCCCTTGAATTGTTGGTTCTTCAGTGGTGGTGGGGAAACAGTATGTGGTGGGTCAGACATGGAAGGCGGAGAAGGAGGGCCGAGAGCAGCGGTGGCGAGGCTCGGGCAGCGCGATGCCTCCCTTCCCATTCCTTCCTGCGTGCAAGCAGAACGGTGGGCGGGGATCCCTCAGCTGGGAAGGGAGGCTTCCCATTGCCTAACTGAGAGATCCCTGCCCCCTCCTGCTTGCACACAGGTAGGAGTTGGGAGGCTGCTCTGATAGGCAGCATGAAGCCTCCCTTCACAGCTTAGTTGCTGGGGTCAGGGAAGGAGAAGGCAGCCCGGAAGCTGCATCGTAGAGCCCCTGCACCACCATCATCTCTCTGTGATGGGTAGCTTTTAAAGAGACATTGTCATTCAGCGGTGAAGATTGTTCATTTTTTGTTTTAAAGAACTATGTTTTATATTAGAATTAGAATTACAGTGGTACCTCGGGTTAAGTACTTAATTCATTCTGGAGGTCCGTACTTAACCTGAAACCGTTCATAACCTGAAGCACCACTTTAGCTAATGGGGCCTCCCGCTGCTGCTGCACCGCCAGAGCACGATTTCTGTTCTCATCCTGAAGCAAAGTTCTTAACCTGAGGTACTATTTCTGGCTTAGCGGAGTCTGTAACCTGAAGCGTATGTAACCTGAAGCGTATGTAACCTGAAGCATATGTAACCTGAAGTGTATGTAACCTGAGGTACCACTGTATAGAATCGTTGGAAGGGACCTCCAAAGATCTTCTAGTTCAACCCCTGCAGTTCAGAGATATGCAGCTAGGCTGTGTGTTAGGGCTTTTTTGTATAAAATTTCATGTTGATAATTGCACAAAGCATCTGCGTGGAAGAAAAATTGCAATAGTGAATCATAATTGCATATATTGCATATACTTCAACAGCTGTAGACTTCCCCCATAGGCAGTAGCTATTCAATACACACTCGATAAACACACAGAGTCAGTGTGGTGTAGTGGTTAAGAGCGATAGACTTGTAATCTGGGGAACCGGGTTCGCGTCTCCACTCCTCTACATGCAGCTGCTGGGTGACCTTGGGCCAGTCACACTTCTCTGAAGTCTCTCAGCCCCACTCACCTCACAGAGTGTTTGTTGTGGGGGAGGAAGGGAAAGGAGAATGTTAGCCACTTTGAGATTCCTTCGAGTACTGATAAAGCGGGATATCAAACCCAAACTCTTCTTCTTCTTCTTTTTGCAATGCGACCCCACAATTTCTATGAGCTTCCTTCACTTCTTCACTGTGCTTCTTGGAGAACTTTCGCAAAGGCCCCCAAAAGCGGAATGACTTGACTTGCCTTCCTTTGAGAGAAGGTATTAATTTCACCTTTAATATATGGACGGCGTCGTTGTTTCCATTCCGCATGGGTTTGGGAAGATAAGCCCCCAGCATTTGATCAGCAGGTGCTTTTGCTGAGTGAGCTTTCACTGCATCCTCCAGAGTATTGTTCATCTCCCTCCAAATGGAATAATTAGGACTCTTTGGACCAATACGATAAATTGGTTGCCAATAGCAGTGCTCGAGATTCCCTGCTACCACAGTTGCCCTGCTTTTATGTTTCGTTTTGTTTCCCAACCCCGAAAGCGGAGTTTCTTTGCATTGCTCCTCCTTCCTGCCCCCAATTCCTGCTTGGCCTTTTGGTGACCTTCTGACATTCATTAACGTCAGCCTAAGGTCATTTGTATCGGTCTGCCCATCTATATAGGGGTGTGCAGACTCACAGCTGCTTAATGAGGATTATATACTCCTTAGCGTCCTTTGATTACCCTTTTGGGATGGCTAATGCTGATCTGCACTGTCCCCATGTGCGTTTGTGTACAGAGTGGCATAGCTAATCCACATTAGTACGTCATCAAGACTTCTGTAGCAATGCCTGAGTCCATCAGGCACCACGACTCTTGTAAATGGTAGGTCAACAACATGCCTTTCCAAATGGGAGCTGACTGTGGACTCTGAACAGCTCAGGGTTACAGGATTTTTGGGGTGGGGCATCCAAACAATGTCATCCTATTCTACCCAGACAGGGACGTGGGTGGCGCTGTCGTCTAAACCATTGAGGCTCTTGGGCTTGCCAATTGGAAGGTTGGTGGTTCAAATCCCCGTGACATGGTGAACTCCCGTTGCTCTGTCCCAGCTTCTGCCAACCTAGCAGTTTGAAAGCTTACCAGTGTGAGTAGATAGGTAAAGGTAAAGGGATCCCTGACCATTAGGTCCAGTTGTGGCCGACTCTGGGGTTGCGGCGCTCATCTCGCTTTATTGGCTGAAGGAGCCGGCGTACAGCTTCTGGGTCATGAGGCCAGCATGACTAAGCCGCTTCTGGCGAACCAGAGCAGCGCACGGAAACGCCGTTTACTTTGACGTGCTTTCAAACTGCTAGGTGGGCAGGAGCTGGGACTGAGCAACGGGAGCTCACCCTGTCGCAGGGATTCGAACTGCCGACCTTCTGATCGGCAAGTCCTAGCCAGTGTGAGTAGATACAGCAGCCCTAATAAGGGAAGTTTTTAATGTGTGACATTTTAATGTATTTTTAATCTTTGTTGGAAGCTGCCCAGAGTGGCTGGGGAAACCCAGCCAGATGGGTGGGGTACAAATAAATTCTTTTTCTTCTTATTATTATTAATAGATACTGTTGCATCGGGAAGGTAAATGGTGTTTCCATGCACCAGAAGTGGTTTAGTCATGCTGGCCACATGACCCAGACATCTGTCTGCAGACAAACACCAGCTCTCTCAGCCTGAAAAGCAAGATGAGCGCCACACCCCATAGTCACCTTTGACTGGACTTAGCTGTCCAGGGGTCCTTTACTTTTTACCTTTACTTATTCTACCACCACAGCCACCACCATAATCTGGATTTATTCTTTCCACAGGGCTTTTGGAGGGCAGAGGCTGCTTGTCCAATTTTCTTCAGAAACAGTAAATGTGGGTTATATGGGGAGATAATATGGGATAACATTTGGATAAGTCAGGTGGATGATTTGTGCGTATGAGCAGCGTCAAGTCTACAAGAAGCTGCCATATGGGAAAACACTGACCTGGCACTGAATTCATAAGCTTCGTTTTAATAAACTGGCTTAACCAAGTAAAAAGTAGGGTAGCATAGTTATGTATAACTTGTGGTGGGCTTGAATAAGCAATAACATGATAACCACTGCTTACTTACACAGTAAAGCACCCCAGAACTTTTTCACCCATCCCCTGCTGTTTATTTCAGTAAACCCTTCTGGAAGAAAACATGAGTTAGTAGGAAGTTTTTAGTTTTTTTGTTTAAATTAAAAAAGCATCTATTCAAAAGTTACAATACAGTTACAATACAATACCATTTGAATCAATTTATGACCTCCACAGACACCTCTGCGATGACGGTGGAATTAAAATATCCTGTTCTTCTTCAATAAAAGAGAAAAAGGGAAACCAAATCGTGTCAAAGGTAACTTGTTTTGAAGATGCCTTTCTTTAGTCGCCAATGATATGTGAAGCGTTCTGAAGAGCAATGCTCCAGATGTTATTAAACCAAGCCTGTGTTGAGTTTGTAAGAAATTTAAGGTTGGTAGTTTTTTTATATGTACATGCTGTAACTGGAAATAACAACAACAACAACAACAACAACAACAACAACAACAACAACAATTTATATCCTGCCTTTCCCCAAGACTGGGACTCAAAGAGGCTGACATGTACAATAGAAAAAGCTAAAAATAAGAAAAGAAAGTCATTAATACAAGTAACAACAACGACAAAAATCCCAGTCAGTTCCTAAAAGCCTTTTGAAACAAGGTCTCGTAGTCACATTATCAAGGGAATTACTGTTTTTCACCATTACTCTTAAAAGGCTGTTGTAATGTTACAGCCATTTCACTCACTTGTGTGTGGCCAGAGCCATCTGGGGACTCAGCTACACTCAGTCAAATATATCGTTATAACAGCGTTATATACATGCGACCCCAGATGGCACTGTAGAGTTTGACCCTTCGCCAATGTGGTTTTCCATTATGTGCTTTATAACGCGTTTTTCTGTAATATTTTTTTTATGCGTCTAGATCCAGCCTGGATGCTACAATTCCATAGGAACGCCAGAGAAGAAGGGGAGGGGAGGATGCAAATGGTAGGATTTGACTAATGAATGAGGAGGCAGCCCTGTGCAAGGACTCCTACTTTTGCAGTGGGTTTTAACCCCACTCGCCCCATCCCGGCTGTGGCCTCCCCCCGAACAGTGCACAGGGGAGGGGAGCATCATTCAGGTTCGCATGCGGCAATGCTTGCACAAACAGAATGTTCACCATAGAACGATGTTGAATCCCACCCAGAATTTGGCAGCTTTCTAAGGATCTCCCATTGTGTTTGAAAACAAAAGACATTTTTTGGGTCTGTGCACAGATATGCACACAAAATCATGTAAACGATGCCTGGCGAAATTTCGGAAGCAGGAGAGGTAGTTGAATAAAATTTCTCCTCTTCGGTATCCTTGCCTCTCCTACCAGCATAAATTATGCAGACACCCAAAATTGCAGAATAAATTATGCAAATTGGAGGAAACGTGCAAATTTGCTTTAATAAAGATCACAGGCTGATTCCTTTTCTTCTTTGCTGGATTACACACAGTCCTGTGTATTACAAGTAGCAAAACAGTCGACGCGAAGAATCTGTTTTGACAGACCCCACTCTTCCTAAGGATGTTTTATTGATGACAACACAGGAATCAGAGGCTTCATGTAACTACAACCACTTGCCCTTTGATGGTACAAAACCTGGAGACAAGCCCCCTTTTTTAGTAAATAGATAAACCAGCTAGCCTGTTTTGCCACATTGTGCTTTTTCTTCCATGCTCGCCTGCCTCTAGAATTTGTCACAACAAGTCAAAATCCAGCTGACACACAAAATCCATCTGCCACCAGCAACAGGTCTGGACCATTCAGAGAGATATCAATCATCACACCAGACCCTCCTAGTGTCCCTATTTTCCAGCAGTGGCGTAGCGTGGGGGGTGCAGGGGGGCCAGCCGCACCGGGCGCAACATCTGGGGGTTAGGGTTAGGGGTAGGGTTAGGGGGCGCAAATCCACGGGTTAGGGGGCGCAAATTACTTGCCTTGCCCCAGGTGCTGACAACCCACGCTACGCCACTGTTTTCCAGGGATGTTCCTGATTTAGAGCAGTTGTCCTGGTTTCTGATTTGATCCCAGAATGTCCCGGTTGTCCTTAGGATGTCCCTATTTTCATTGTAGAAATGTTGGAGGGTATGGAGTTATCCCACATGCGAGCTGTCTGAAGGCAGTCCTGTAGAAGGAAGGTTTTTTCAAAATTGTTTCATGTTTTATTACGTTTTTATATATGTTGGAAGCTGCCCAGAGTGGCTGGGGCAACCTAGTAAGATGTGTGGGGTATAAATAATAAAATTATCATTATGGAATGGGACGTCCCTGCTTTCATCAGAGAAATGTTGGAGGGTATGGTACACTAAGAATGAAAAATAGCTGCCTGAGTCATTCCCGCATGTACGGAAATGAGGGTGTCTTAAAATGAATTCCATTCAACAAAGCATGTGGGACACAGAGAGAACCCTACACTACTACAGAAATCCCACTGTAATATTATATAATCAGGCCTTGCAAATGGTTTCCAAAGTGCCCAAGTGTCAGCTGATTTGGGGGCTTTGGGGGAGAATATAACAAGAAGAAGAGGAAGAGGAAGAGGAAGAGGAAGAGGAGGAGGAGGAGGAGGAGGAGGAGGAGAAGGAGAAGGAGAAGGAGAAGGAGAAGAAGAAGAAGAAAAGAAGAAGAAGAAGAAGAAGAAGAAGAAGAAGAAGAAGAAGAAGAAGAAGAAGAAGAACCTGAACCTGAAGGAGCGTCTCCACCCCCATCATTCTACCCGGATACTGAGATCCAGCTCCGAGGGCCTTCTGGCGGTTCCCTCACTGTGAGAAGCCAAGTTACAGGGAACCAGGCAGAGGGCCTTCTTGGTAGTGGTGCCCGCCCTGTGGAATGCCCTCCCATCAGATGTCAAAGAGCTAAATAACTACTTGACGTTTAGAAGACATCTGAAGGCAGTCCTGTTTAGGGAAGTTTTTAATGACTAATGTTTTAATCTATTCTCAATCTCTGTTGGAAGATGCCCAGAGTAGCTGGGGAAACCCAGCAGATGGGCGGGGTACAAATAATAAATTGTTGTTGTTGTTGTTACAACAACATTTCATTGTTTATATGTCACCCATCTTACTAGGTTGCCCCAGCCACTCTAAGCGGCTTCTAACAAGATATCAAACAAAATAAAATTGGCAGAGCCCACAAAGTTGAGCCCCACCATTACCTTATTAGTCTGTGACTTTATCTATCTACGATGACATATTTGCTAGAAGCAATCTTTAAATTAAGGAACTTCAGAGCACGTTATTCCATGTTTTGTGTGAACACCAGGTTAACATCCTTATTGGCATTAGTGAAGGGCAAATTCCCTAAAGACAAATTCTGAAAAAGGTGACCAATTGCTAATATTTTCAAGGACTCTTGGAAAAATTCTCATTTTCCCAAATATTCTAAAATGAGTTGTGGTGTTGCTTGCACTTAGAATAGGTTGGTTTAAAAAAAATAATCATAATTTTTGGTAACTAAATTAAGCATCCCAAGGGTCATTTTTAAAATATGAGGAACCAGTGGAAAACTTGGGCTCTCTGAGCTGAAGAATTGCATGAAAATGTGCAGAAAGAAGCTAATTTATGTTCATATTTTTGAGGTAAAGGTAAAGGGACCCCTGACCGTTAGGTCCAGTCGCTGACGACTCTGGGGTTGCAGCACTCATCGCTTTATTGGCCGAAGGAGCTGGCGTACAGCTTCCGGGTCATGTGGCCAGCATGACTAAACTGCTTCTGACAAACCAGAGCAGCACACAGAAACGCCGTTTACATTCCCACTTGCACTTTGATGTGCTTTCAAACTGCTAGGTTGGCAGGAGCTGGGACCAAGCAACGGGAGCTCACCCCATCACAGGGATTCGAACCGCTGACCTTCTCATCGGCAAGCCCTAGGCTCTGTGGTTTAACCCACTGCACCACCCGTGTCCCTTTGAAGTAGGGTTGCCATATTCCCAAAAGTGAAAATCCAGAGAGAGTTGTTGAGTTATGGGTTTTTTTGCTTTGTTTTCAAAAACCCCAAAAAAATTAAATTCCCAGACATTTTACCAATTCTGCAAAAATCCGCCTGGACACCTAAATGCCACCCAATTCCAGAATGTATCCAGATGTATGGCAGCCCTTTCTGAGGGGAATTAAAAAAACCAAAAAGAGCAATTGAGGATCTAATAAGTTAGAAGTTAGAAACTCCTATCATTTCATCTATATGATCTAGTACTCAGTTTCAATATTTCCTCTGTTTTGGGACATGCCCAATATAGACAGGTAATATTCACTCTAATAGCTTGAGAACGCTATTGTGTTCTTTAAGAAATTTCAATATGAAATTCAAATGAACGTTTGCATCCAGTTCATATCCACTATATTTCATTGGTGTATGAGACTAACCTGTATGCAATCTGGATCATATGCAATCTGTATTATCGGATATAAATGTCTCATAATATATTTATGGAAATTTAAGCAAAAACATCTAGTGATTTCTGCATGCAAAGTCCTCTGCCAAGAGCCAGTGAAATATAATGGAACATTCTTCTGCTAGAGCTGAGGTCCTCATACGTTCTGTTCAGAGCATCCAGTTGGGAAGGCTGACAATTATTGAGCCCTACGAGTCACAAAATTGTCGCACGGGGTGGAGTCAGTCACAAACTGATGGCAGATGGAGATGAAATTTGACATAATCAGCTGACCATTATACTGAAATTATTTTCTACTGATATCTTCTCCCTTTTTGGAAATTGCTAAATTCTTTGCTGCAGCATTTTCCTTGTCGCAAGGAGTTCCATAGTTCAGCTTTCCTTAAGTCAAATAGTGGCATTCAGCTATTTTACTCATAGGAGATTCATTGAAGCTAATGGACCTAGCCATGTTCATTCATTTCAATGGGTCTGTTCTGAGTACAACTTAATTGAGTGGCTCTCATTAGCTCTGGCAGTATTGTGACACAGCTCCCCATTTTTGGAAGAATTAATAACAATAACAGTAGTAGTAATAATAATAATCATCATCATCATCTGGCTGGGTTTCCCCAGCCATGTAGGGTGGCTTACAGCATATCTAAAATCATAATAAAAACATCAATCATTAGAAAACCCCTGGTACAGGGCTGCCTTCAGATGTCTGCTAAAAGTTGTGTAATTCTTCATCTCCTTGACATCTGAAGGGAGGGCATTCCACAGAGAGGGTGCCACTACCAAGAAGGCCCTGATCCAGAGATTCTAAGTACCGTTGACTTACAATTTTATTTTCCCCCTCTCTTCCATGCCATTCAAACCACTTTTACACCTCTCCTGCAATTTCTTATCACCCTCACCTTTCACAGTCGTCTATTTTATCCCCGCAATCTCCAGCTTCTTGCATCCCTCTTGTAACGACTTGCCCTTGTTGTGACATTGAGTACCATCTGAATATGGTCCATTTGAGAAACACTGTGCTAGAGAAATCTGGATTCAATCCCGTGAATTCACAAAGCTTACTGTGTGACCTTCAGCCAGTTGCCTTCACTTAACCTAACCTACCTCTCAGGATTGCTGTGAGGCCCAATTAGAATAATCCCCATTGCCCCGAACTCTTTGACAGAAGGGTGGGTTACAAATCACATAAATAATTTTTGTGTACTCAACGAACCAGCAAAACTGCTGAACCATCTCCACTCCACTCCACCCACTCTCTCTCTCTCTCTCTCTCTCTCTCTGTGTGTGTGTGTGTGTGTGTGTGTGTGTTGAGCTCACTTAAGAGGCCAGGGGCCAGCGCTGTCCGGAGACACTTCCGGGTCACGTGGCCAGCGTGACATCGCTGCTCTGGCGAGCCAGAGCCGCACACGGAAACGCCGTTTACCTTCCCGCTGGTAAGCGGTCCCTATTTATCTACTTGCACCCAGGGGTGCTTTCGAACTGCTAGGTTGGCAGGCGCTGGGACCGAGCAGCGGGAGCGCACCCCGCCGCAGGGATTCGAACCGCCGACCTTTCGATCGGCAAGTCCTAGGCGCTGAGGCTTTAACCCACAGCGCCACCTGCGTCCCCTTGAGCTTTCTTTAGTTTTGCCCAAAGTTGTTGAGCTTCTTTTTCCTCCAGAACACTGCTCCATGTTCTTGTATTTACAATGTCTTTAAGAACGGCCAATACGGTTTTTTCACATGTGGTGGACATGTAAAAAAGTAAAAGTATATTGAGAAATGATTTATAATGAATTTTTAAAAATGTTTAAAACTACTTTCCCAAAATAATCAGAGTCCTTTTTGTTGGGGGTAACCCAGACTGAAATTATTAGGTGTCAGAGAAAGTTATTTAGGTATACAACAACTGCAGCCCGTGTCTTGTAAGCCCCCAAATGGAAAGTGAGCGAGGTTCCAACTAAAGAGGACTGGCAACTTAAGTTGACAGAATATGGAGAACTTGCAGATTTAACATATAGAATAAGAGAGCAAGAAGAATATACATTTAAAGAAGAGTGGGAAACATTTTTTTAAAATTAATTTTTTATTCAAACTTAAAACAAAACATATTATCCAGAAACAGAGTGGAAAACATTTATTGAATATGTGAAAAATAACTATATGCAGTTGAAAAAGCTGGCAGCATTAAGATAAATTCAACAGAGTAAATAATTTTTAATGGCTGTAAAAGTGGGAAATGGTTTTGAATGGTTATAGTAAACTCTGCAGGGATGTATAATATGTAAAATGAAGCATGAAAAGAGAAGAAGGGAAGTCACTGGATATTTTAAAGTTTGTAAAACGTTTATTTGGAATTGTAAAATTGTAAAATACATAAAAATTGTAAAATTCATAAAAATTATCAAAAAGGAAAAAGGGGGGGGGGGAGAGAATGGCATTTTTGCAGTCTTGAATCCGCTAACTGAACTAAACAATTTGCAAGGACACAAATCAAAGCAATTGGAAATAAAACAAATCAAGTCACTGTCCCCAAGGGGGCTTGGAAATGCAAACCCCAGCAAGCATCGGAGGGGTTGCAAAACTACAAATATATTAATGATATAAAAACAGCTCTGGCACATATGTAGATGAGTGCATATACTGACGCATCTTTTATATGATTAGTTGAGAGGGGCACCAAAGAGACAAAAGGTAAATAGACAGTATTGGTGGGGGGAGGGGGTGTTGTAACATTCAGATAAAATTAGCATGAGCTGCCCCTGAGATACTTATTAAGGCGCCAGTGGGAAAGTAGATGATGATGTCACACCAAAGTACAGGAGAGAAGACCCATGTAAGCTTGGACGGGATCCAGTAGGTGCTGTAGATTTATGCAGTTAATTTTGTCCCTTGACTGCATTCAGATGAGCACTTCTCCTTGACATCCACCAAGAAAATTGCAGCATTATAGCTGCGCTAATGGTAATCAGCATGCTAATGAGCACCAGAAGGTCGTTACAGAAAAAGGAGGTTCAAAGACGTATAACCTAGAGCAGAAAATGAAAGAATCCTTTGGGGAAACAAAAGTGTCTTGTTTGCAGGTCGTAGATTATTTGTTTTGGTCATTGCAGAGCCGTGGAAGCTTAATTTAAGGACATGGAGAGACAAAGCCACTTGAATGCTAGAAGCAGCATGATTTAACTAAATATAGATGTGAAAGGGGGAAACACCATAAGTAGGCTGGTTTCAGAGATTTTTAATTTATTTATTTTTAAGCCCGTTTATTTGACACTTGCATAGCTACCATTCATCTTGGAACACCTCCTGCTGAGTGAAGTTTCCCATTCAATAACAATCAATGGGGGGGGGAGTATTCCATTCCTTGGAACTAGAAGATGGCGGAGGAGGAGGAGGAGGAGGAGGAGGAGACTTTAACTTGCTGTTCTGGCTTCTGGGATAGCTGCGCAGCCTGCATTCACCCCATAAGACGCACAAACATTTCCCCTTACTTTTTAGGAGGGAAAAAGTGAGTCTTATAGAGCAAAAAAATACAGTATTAACTCAGCAGGGATCAGGTGACACAAGAACCCATTGGAGACTTAAGAGGCTGCTGAGTACAGTGGTACCTTGGATTAAGAACTTAATTCATTCTGGAGGTCCGTTCTTAACCTGAAACTGTTCTTAACCTGAGTTACCACATTAGCTAATTGGGCCTCCCGCTGCCACCGCACCACCGCCACGCGATTTCTTTTCTCATCCTGAAGCAAAGTTCTTAACCCGAGGTACTATTTCTGGGTTGGCGGAGTCTGTAACCTGAAGTGTCTGTAACCTGAAGCGTCTGTAACCTGAGGTACCACTGTACTATGACTCCTATGAGCTCAGAAACAGAGGCTACATGTAGCCCTCTTCCCTTGCTTTTCATGACTTCCTTCTCCCAAGATTTGCCAGTGATAGCTACTCCATCACCCTCGTGTGTCCTGGTTTAACCGAGACATCCCAAATCAACAGATGCTGCCCCAGCTTCCGATCCCAACCCAAAATGCCCTGATTTTGCTCCCCTGCACTGGTCGCGCCAGAGTGAGGGACCAAAAGATAAGCGTTTGTTGGTTCCATGCAAGTCAGTGGGCTCATACCACAGTGTGGGACCAAAAAAAAAACAGAAGAAAAACTTACCTTGACCTGATCTTCTTCCTTCTACCACGGCAGTTCCAGAAGTTCATCTGTGGCTCCAGAGGAGGAGGCAGGTCTGGTCCATGCCATGTCCCCCAACACTCCCCCAAGGCTATGTGCGATCTGCTGTGCGCCACAACCACGGCTTGAGCCACCACGCACAGAGACAGCAAGACAAGCCCCCCTGCAGTGTGCCTTTTTGTCACCCCCTCAAGGATGACACCCGGGGTGAACCGCCCCTACCGCCCCCTTCCTATGCCCCTGGGTCAACGACAGGGAAGGGGCAAGTAATGGGATCAGTGGGGCAGAGGGTGCCCTGAATTACGCTCCCAAAATGTTGGGGGCTATGCTACTCTCTCCTAAGTTCTTGAACCCTATGTGTTCATGAGTGGAACACCACAGTCAAGGGACATTCCCACCCACAGAATCAGGGGAGAGGTGATTTTTGCCTATTCTCCTCTCCCTCCCCACGACCCAAGAAAAATCTGCTCCGGAGAGGTGGAGGGCCCTATGGAACAGTGATGTCAGTGGGAAAATCCATGGGCTGTACCCAAAGGAACTCATTCTATCACTGAGAGGATTTTTGCTTGCACAGTGAAATGTTCCCTCATCTGATCTCCCCCTGCATGCTGTGCATTCTTCCCAATTTTGCTCCAGGGACTTTTGGGGGGGGGGCCAGAACTGATTTTGGAGGAGCATGGGGTGGTATTTAATTGTGCAGCGTGGAATTTTTGTGCTGATGGAACAACCCAGTGAAACCCTCTTTCTGGATTGAAAGCCCTTCCACAAATGGAATGAGAACTCCCATTCCTGGAAAGTTTCCTTTGGCCCCAAACCAGAAAATTTAAAAATAGACTTTCAAGCTCTCGCCGGATACCTCCTGCCTGGTTCCTGAATCCAACCCCTAGGCATAAAAGAAGCTCCCACATTCCATTTTCTTTGTGCAGGAAAGTTGCACAAGGAATCTAGTGTAAGGAATCTCATCCACAAGGCAAAGCTTATTGTGGTGCCAGATGTAAATAAGACAAAAAGTGCAAGAGGTTTATTGTCTTGCACGTGTGGCCTGATTTCTTAATTGTAAGAACAATGCAGAAACATCTCGTTTGAGAGCTATAGAAATGTAGCAGTGCTTCACAAGACTTTGCATGATCTGAGCTTCACACTGTCTACATTTTTTTCTTAGCTGAAAAAACCAAGGCCACTTCTGCGCCACACATTTAAAGCCTCAGCGCCTAGGGCTTGCCGATCGAAAGGTCGGCGGTTCGAATCCCTGTGGCGGGGTGCGCTCCCGCTGCTCGGTCCCAGCGCCTGCCAACCTAGCAGTTCGAAAGCACCTCCGGGTGCAAGTAGATAAATAGGGACCGCTTACCAGCGGGAAGGTAAACGGCGTTTCCGTGTGCGGCTCTGGCTCTGGCTCTGGCTCACCAGAGCAGCGATGTCACGCTGGCCACGTGACCCGGAAGTGTCTCCGGACAGCGCTGGCCCCTGGCCTCTTAAGTGAGATGGGCGCACAACCCCAGAGTCTGTCAAGACTGGCCCGTACGGGCAGGGGTACCTTTCCTTTACCTTTACATACCACTTTAACAGTCATGGCTCTCCCCCCAAAAGAATCCTGGGAACTGTAGTTTGTTAAGGCTGCTGCTGGAAGCTGCAGAAACCTCCATGAGTACAAAGAGCACCCAATTTAGGGTGATGTAGGTGGGTCCCCTGTACAGGGTGCTGAGCCAAAGGTGGGGGGCAAAATTGATCCATATTTAAGAAGGTTATTTGAGAAGGTCCATTTGGGTCCAAATTTTGGCCTTGCTTCAGGGCCCATACTGGAGATGGAAATGGAGATTTGCGTGCCAAGCGTATGCTCTAGCAATGATTTATGGCTATTTCCCATAAAGAAATGAGTGTGTACGGCACAAGCAACAACAGCTCTATCATGCAACTTTCACCCACCAACGAATAAAGCAAAACTATTGTCTATCGCCAACCACAGAAGGAACGTTGGAGGGCGAATGGCAGAATCTGAATTAGGCTGGAGAATAGAGGATGCCAATAGATAGATATATAGATAGATAGATAGATAGATAGATAGATAGATAGATAGAGATAGACAGACAGATGATAGATAGATAGATAGATAGATAGATAGATAGATAGATAGATAGATAGATAGATGATAGATAGATAGATAGATATTTAAATGACTGGTTAGATAAAGGAAAACCACACTTATATCAGACAATGAATAAATCTGTTTCTAAATGCCTAAAAAAGAAGCATAAAATGTCCTAGTTTACTAAAAACCAAGAAAATGAAGTATGACCAGGAGCATTTTTTCCCCTTCTTCTTATTCTTTCTTTGTGGTGAAATGGAGCAGGTTGCCCTTAGGTTTTCTCCACTATATATGCAGATGTGGGAAAGAAATGAGTTGTGAATCACGCAGGTTCAGGGACTGGTTAAATTAAAATGGTTACAGATAATTTGTTGATCTTCTTTACATAATATATATATATATATATATATATATATATATATATATACACACACACACACACACACTAGAAGCATCACCCCAAATCTGATATTTTAACATAATATAATTCAATAAAATACTGTTTGAATCGCAGAGAGATTCTATAGAAAGAAGCATATTGGAGAGAGCATTGCTCATGGTGCAGTTTTAATTCTGAAGTATCTTGCTAAGAGGGTTTATTTAAATAAGGTCTCCCGGAGATGAACATTTCAGGGGTGGGGGGTGGAATTCTTACTGGGTGATTTATAGAAAAATTATATGAAGCGAATGAAGGACAGAAAATTTTTATTAGAAAAGGCTTCCATTTCCACAAAATATAAATTATACCTTTTTAGAGAATATATTGAGTTTTATTAATATTCTGTAGACAGCCTGCAGTGTTAATCTCCACCAATACCTATAAGATTTTCATTATTATGTACAAGGTGTATTTACCCTTTAACCAAATAGTTTTAGAAGACTTTGTGGCAACCTTGACTGCAGTTGATGGACTCCCGACAGCTTGCAAATAAGGTCCTTTGTGGAAAAGATCTGTACTATTTGAGCTAGAGCTAGGATGCCAAAGGTCCTGTGCCCGGACTTGGAGCACATCCTGCGTGCATGGCGTGTCCCGCTGCTCATGCTTCCTCTCTGAAACTCCTCTTCCTGCATTGAATGCCACCCTCAAGAATACCTTGGTGGTTGTGTCTGTGTGTGCACACACATGCACACCTCCAAAGAGTTATAACTAGAAGATGGACCTGAAAAGTCTTGGGATCAACGCAGAAGTCCTCGTGGTCCCTCCTCATCATTTCACCTCTGGTATGTCCATGGTGCTTCCGAAAAGGAAGCCAGACTTATCTGAACCCTTGGGCACTAGAACTCTGTCATTCAACGGTTGACAAGCTGAAATGTGTGCAGATCAAGGGTCTGGAAACCAAGCCTTATGAGGAATGGTTGAAGGAGCTGGGTATGTTTAGCCTGGGAAAGAGGAGACTGAGAGGAGATAGGATAGCCGTCTTCCAATATCACATGGAAGAGGGAGCAAGCTTGTTTTCTCCTGCTCCGGAGGGTAGGATCTGATCCAATGGATTCAAGTTACAAGAAAGGAGATTCCAACTAAACACCAGGAAGAACTTTCTGGCAGTAAGAGCTGTTTGACAGTGGAATGGACTCCCTCGGGAGGTGGTAGACTCTCCTTCCTTAGAGATTTTTCAACAGGGGTTGGATGGCTATCTGTCATGGATGCTATAGTTGAGGTTTCTGCATTGCACAGGGTTGAGCTAGATGACTGTAATGGTTCTAGGGGGTTGCTCGTGCGTAAGTCGTCGCCACACCTGGCTGAGTCACCTGAGTGAACCCTTTCTGTCCGGACAGCCACCCATCCGTGGCTGTCTCAATCGCTGGCAGAATCCGTCAGTGGGCGTTTCTTGAACTTCTTCCAGCAAAGAAGCTCTTTGACGCCCAGTCTCCTCCTACTCTCCCTGCGCGGAAGTCTTCTGCGCAGGGAGGGTGTGGGCAGCGAGGACTCGTGCTCTCCCTGATGGTCTCCGGTGAGGAGTCCAGGAGCCTTCTCTCCGATTCCCCCATCTGCCCCCCTTCTCCACTGGTGCTACGCTGATTTCCTTCCCCACCAGATGGGCTGCCTCTCTCCCTACTGGGACCCTCTCCGGCATCCCTCTGGAGCCTTCCCTCCGCCTCTGGCTCCAGTGGCAGTTCCCTGACAATGACCCATGGGGTCTCTTCCAACTTTACATTTCTTTGATTTTAATTAGGAAATCCCTTCAGCATTGGGCAAAGAGTGGCCACATACCCTACTTTAGGATACAAACCAATCTGCAGCTTTCAGTATTGCAAAAGGCAGTGCTTATGGAAAGTCGAGGCCACAGACTGCAGAGATGCACATTCCGCTGGGATCAACCACTGCCTGCCTACCTCCTAAAATTGAGCTTCAGCCTTTTTAAAATGAAGGTCAGACGGCACAGGGTTCATGCAGGGCATCCACCAAATTTTGGCCTAGCTCAGGGTGCCATATACCAAAGCCCCCTCCCCCTTTTAAATCAAAATACAGTAGTACCTCGGGTTACATAAGCTTCAGGTTGCAGACACTTCAGGTTACAGACTCCACTAACCCAGAAATAGTACCTCGGGTTAAGAACTTTGCTTCAGGATGAGAACAGAAATCGTGTGGTGGCAGCACAGCAGCAGCAGGAGGCCCCATTAGCTAAAATGGTGCTTAAGGTTAAGAACAGTTTCAGGTTAAGAACGGACCTTCGGAACGAATTAAGTACTTAACCCGAGGTACCACTGTAAAACAAAACTGGATTTTTGGAAAACAAAATCCCTTTAAAATTTACCTCAGAAGGGGGACAGGCCGGACTTTAATGAGTTTCATCCATCCCTAGTATTGAAAGTCTTTCTGCTGTTCAATGTTTCTCTACTTGCACCCCTGCCCCAGCAACTTAGGAAAACACCAGAATTGTTGAGCTTCTTTTGACTTCCCTGGGATTGAGGACAAAGCACCGACTTTCGGAAATCCCCCCCCCCCATCAATTCTGCCTTAATTTAGGCGCAGCATGTATGACATTACATTTTGGCTGTATAAAGCTGCAATCCTATATTTTATCGGAGAATCAGTCTCATTGAACTCCGTGGGGCTTACTTCTGAGGAGATATGTACAGGATTGCATTGCAAGAGGTGGTATTTGCTAAGGCGTTTGTCTGTGGTTTATGAATGCTTGGAAACCTGTCTTGGGCCATGTTTAAAATAAATAAATACCCTTGCTTAAACTCATTACACTGCCTTTTTCAAGAGCACTGTCTTTACATTCATTTAGTTCTTTGGGGGAGGGGGGGCAACAGGAGGGAAGGTATAGGCCTCTAGGGGCTGCTGCTGTATAAATAATAAAGAATACTAATGACCACACAGTCATGGAAACCTCTAAGGCTACAGTTGTATGCCTCTTACTCAGGAGTAAGCTGCATAGAACTCAATGAGACGTTCTTCTTTGAGGCTGGATATAGTTGTGCAGCTTGCTGCCAGATTCTTGTCCTGCACTGCATTGTAAATTCTTCTGGATTTCAGAAAGGAAAGTTTATAAGCTCTTTCCCCCCCCCCCCAACCATGTGAGAGTAGAAAGAGAGGGAAAAGGAGCGTGTGAGCCCAGAAGGAGGCTGGAGGCTCACGTCTCACTAAATCAGCCTCCTGCTTTCTGGTGCCCTCAAGAAGTTAGACTGCAACTCCTGCCATCCTTGACAACTGGTCAGGGCTTCTAGGAATCACAGAGTCACAGAATTGTGTTTGTGTTTGTGGAGGAGGGGAGGGAGGGAGGTTCAGTTAATTTCATTGTACACAGGTTGTACATTGGCAATAAAGGTATTATTATTATTACAGTGGTACATACGCTTCAGGTTACATACACTTCAGGTTATAGACTCTGCTAACCCAGAAATAGTGCTTCAGGTTAAGAACTTTGCTTCAGGATGAGAACAGAAATCGTGCAGCGGCGGTGCAGCGGCAGCAAGAGGCCCCATTAGCTAAAGTGGTGCTTCAGATTAAGAACAGTTTCAGGTTAAGTACGGACCTCCAGAACGAATTAAGTACTTAACCTGAGGTACCACTGTATTATTATTATTATTGAGATGGAAGGGATCCCGAGGATCATCTAATCCACTGCATCTAATCCCGAGAATCATCTATTTCAACGCCACTGCATGCAGGAATCCTGCCCACAGCTGTCCCTGGATGGGCTCGAACCACCAACCTTCTGGTGAACAGCCAGACCCATTGACCCACATAAGGAAAGCACCAGTTTTGGGACAGCAGCACTAAACTATCACAATGTCCAGGCGCAGTCAGTAACTCAAAAACTATGAGTTTGCTGAGGTAATACGTAAACTGGGCTTTGAAAACAACAACAACACATGCACACACACATACACTTGAAGTTAAAACATTCCAGAAAAAAACAACAGATGCATTTATGGGTTTTAATAGATATTATTCACATCCTGTTCCCTTAGCCAATACCTGTGCAGTATTTTCCTAAGCTTAGATGTTTCAAAAACTAGTAATACCCCTCTTTATAAAGGAAAAGAAAACTCTCAGTTTAAAGGTTTAAAAATCTGAACTGCTGCTTCCACTGGTCTGGACGTAGCTTGTGAGTTGCTGTGATTTATTTCTCTGTTGGCCCTTCTAGCCAAGTATCGCTCCATTTTCACACCCGCCCTCCTTCTGCCCCCTGTCTTCTATATTTTATTTCATGTGTCTATTGAGGCAATGAAAGATAAAGCTATCTGCTTTCTCTTGTAGTGAGGAACTGTATGGAATCAGTTCACCTGTCTGTCACTCCTCATTAAATTCTTACCCTCTTCATTCACATTCTGATCTTTGCAAATGAACATTTGCTTAATAAATGTTTCCAAGACTAACAGTGCAGAGGGAAGATCCCACACAGCAGTAAATTATTAACTCAGTCACAGGGGGAGCGCCATATATGACTTTTCAGAATGAGTTATTATGTGGATCATCATGTAATTATGAATTTTTCAAGCCATGATAGAGGAAAATTGAATATTTAATATTTTATGGACATATTCCGCACCGAGGATATCTTTCAAAATTTTATGATAATTTTGGAGTGAGCGAAAAGCAGAACAAAAGTTACCAAATAATTACAACACGGGAATATTTAATCACCATGGACAGCGCTGGCCATTTCTCAAATTGTGCGGTGGAATCAAGGTTGTGAACTTTTAATCATGCACTACTCAAATGGCTGGCTGGGATGAGAATTTTTTTTTAAAGTCTGTGTTGAATGTTTAAGTAATAGGACTTTTCATTGTTGTACCAGTGCCAGGGTGACAAGATTCATAGCCAGACAACAGTTTGTCAATCTTTCCTGTCTTATCATGGGAAATTTCCACTCTGGACACTGGAGTTTTCAGGAAATCTTAACTGGAAAAATCTTAACTGAAGAACGCAACCTGTTAAGGCAGTGTTAAGGAAGGGCTCTGGTTTGGAGAAAATAGTCTTCCTCGGGCAGTTAGGGTTGCCATATTTTGAAGAGCAAAAAAGAAGACACGTTTGCCAACTTCTACTTTTAACTAGGGATCGCTATGATGACTCAACCCATGAAAAAGGGACACAGGTGGCGCTGTGGTCTAAACCACTGAGTCTCTTGGGTTTGCCTATCGGAAGGTCAGCAGTTCGAATCCCCATGATGGAGTGAGCTCCTTTTCCTCTGTCCCAGCTCCTGCTAAGCTAGCAGTTTGAAAGCACACCATTGCAAGTAGATAAATAGGGAAGCGGGAAGGTCAACGGCGTTTCCATGCGCTCTGGTTTCCATCGCAGTGTTCTGTTGCACCAGAAATGGTTTAGTCATGCTGGCCACATGACCCAGAAAACTGTCTGTGGACAAACGCCAGCTCCCTCGGCCTGAAAGCGAGATGAGCGCCACAACCACATAGTTGCCATTGACTGGACTTACCCGTCCAGGGGTCCTTTACCTTAACCTTTACCCATGAGAAAGACGGTGTGTCCTGGAAAAAGAGGACATATGGCAACCCTAAGAGGGTGGGCAATGTGGACAAGCCAGCTGATGGAATACAATGGCCGCTTACTGTCCTTGCCGGTGAGGAGCGGTTTCAGCCCAACATGGTGCCTCCTTTACTCACAGACACAACAGACTATATTTGCATATATCCCCATCCCCCATGGCTGCTGCGGAGGCTCACGGGTCCCCAACCAATCCTGTCCATTCAAACAGACCAATCCATGGCAGCCCCGGGTGGGTGGAGTATGGAGAGCAGACCTCTGGGAAGTGATCCTCTCTCATGTCCACCCGCCATCTATTTAACCTTATCGCCATGACGACTCTACCCATGAAAAAGAGGACGTATCCTGGAAAAAGAGGACGTATGTCAACCCTGATAGGATGGGCAATGTGGATAAACCAAATCATGGAAGACAATAGTCTTAATATCAGAATGAGAGGTGTATAATTTTAATTATTTTAATAATGTTTCAATGTTTCACTTTAATTGCATTTAACCTTTTAGAATGTATTAGGCTTGATTTTGGGGGGTTCTGCATTTGTGAGTCTCCCCCCCCCCTAGGCTGCATTCCATCTTGTAGCACCCTGCTTGTGGTTAACGCTTAGCTGGAATGAAATATTCAACGCAGCAATAGAGAAATTAAAATAATAATTTATTTGTCAGGCAAATAAATGATAGACACAGTGGTATATGGTTACCAAAGCTCTGCCCCTTCCAGCCCTGATGGCCAGCACTTATATTTCCTCAGCCCAGCCCCCTTGCTCCTCCTTTGGCTGCCTCTGTCCAATCAGCCTGGTTGAAATTCCTATTGGCTGTTTGCTAGAACCAATCATAAAAGATACACCCATTTCCTATTACCTTTTATGGGAGACAAAGAGCTATATTTCCTTCTATCCATAAATGGCAGACAAGTAGCCATATATCTTACATTTGCCTCGACAAGGCACCTTAATTACCAGATCACCTTTTGCTCCTGTTGCCCCTGCATTCCAAAACAAATGGCTAAAACAAATGGCTCGTGGTATTAAATTCTATCTAAACAGAGATCTTGGGTTCACATTCTCACACACCATCAATGAAATAAGAATCTAACATTTCTTACTTTCTAAATCCTTTGCCTAATTACATTAAGCCAACAAATCTCATACATAACATAGATAGCTTTTTAGAAGAAAAGGCCTTTGCAAAGTAAAAAAGGAACTCAGTAAAAAACAGCTTCAAAAGAAGCCTCTTCAGTTTACACCCCCCTTTCCCAGCCAGCTGCTTTTCCCATTAGCTCTTCCCAAAATGTATTGCCCTTTAACTCTCTCAGTATACCTTAAACCTTAGGAAAATATGGCTAGAGTCTGATGGGAGGCACATGGTATTATTTTCTGTTAAACAATAAATCTTACTATTTACCAACTCTTAATTAGTGTTTTTGCAGCTTGATTGTATTCTGTAATATGTAGGGTCAGTGTAACATTTGCTCCCAGCCTGTAATTCCCTTTTACAACTTTGAGAAACGTGTCTCCTGCTACTGCTATAAATCGGGGGGGGGGGGGGCTTGTTCAGGAGAGCAGGAAGATAAACAACTGCCAAAGTACTTAGCCAGCTGGTTTCTGCCTGGCATGAAACATACAAACATTTGCACATATATCTTTAAGCTCATTTTAAAATACAGGCCTTGATCGGATGCCTCAATCTCTCCTTATCTGCCCCTGAAATTTTGTCCAAATGGCAGGATGTTTTAGCACCAGAATGTAAATCAACTATCCTTGAAGCTATCTGAGACCCAGGAAGAGGATTTTATGATGCTCTTCCCTCACTGAAGGCTAGGTTGCCAGGGTAACGCCCGACATCCGAGACCTAAAATGGTCAAATGGCCTAGGCACATCGGAACCACTCCAAGGTGATTGCAGGGGTGAAGATACCAGTTTGGAGCCATGCGCGCTTTACTTCTCATGACCTGTGACCTTTCTGATGTATGTGAAGATGTTTTATGACTCTTCATTTGCTGTGTTTGAACTACTGTGGTACCTCGGGTTAAGAACTTAATTCGTTCTGGAGGTCTGTTCTTAATCTGAAACTGTTCTTAACCTGAGGTACCACTTTAGCTAATGGGGCCTCCCACTGCCACCACGCCGCCACTGCACGATTTCTGTTCTCATCCTGAAGCAAAGTTCTCAACCCGAGGTACTATTTCTGGGTTAGCGAAGTCCGTAACCTGAAACGTCTGTAACCTGAAGCGTCGGTAACCTGAGGTACCACTGTACTGTATAAGCTTTTGCTCTCAAGTGCCTTGGGGCAGACCTTCTCAACTGGCATGCTGAGTCGAGTGAGCTCTGTTCTATTGCAAGGGCTATCATAAACGCTGGGTCCCTAAATCTAGACACCGGGCTTAGAGATAGTTTCCTCGGTTCCGTGGTTTATTCAAAAGGTGGTTGTTCCTCATCTGAGGGACGAACAAGGTGGTGTAGAGGTGAATTCTTACCACAATCTGAGCAGCAAGTCTTTTGGAGACTTCCCGTGTGTTTCAGAACCCTGATTATGAATAGTTGCAAAAGATGCAGAGAGACTCCTTGGATCCAAAAGCTTCTCCTTTTCAGACTGTTGCCTTCCCCCAGATGCAAGAACGCAGAAACAGTGGCAGAACGAGCGGAGCTAGCATGCTCATCCACACTGCTCCCTCACCTGCCTACTTTAACACCTGCACAGGGCTGATGTTGATGCAAAAATAGGATTACGGGTGCACAAAGGGTCTTTTATATTTCACCATCTTATTTGCAGGCAGAGAAATTAAGGTGGACAGAACCATTTCTCCAGTTTTCTCCAGTGAGAGGAGTCACCCAGAAGATTTGTACGGGTAGGGCTCACTGCTAGTAGTAAAATAGCTTCTTTCTTTTTGCATAAAGTGTTTTGAGGCAGAATATTTTTTTTGCTGCAACCGCAAGTTATCATAGGAGCAGCCTGTCCATCATTTCCTGCCATCCACAATGCTCCAGAACTTAACATCGTTCTGGGACATTGGGATGTGGGGAGGAGGGATGGTGGCCAAGGGCCAGCACATAAAAAGATGAAGAATATTCATAGAGATTCTACAAGGGTAGAGGGTAACAGAGACAATTAACACAACTGTTAAATTTGCAGAGGAAACTATCCTTTGTGATTATATACCCAATACATGGAACCCAACAAAGGGACAATATGAATGGACTCTCTGCACCCTTGCTATGGCAAAAAGAGAAGTATTGATGAACTGGAAAAATAAAAATGTGTCTCCTTTCAACAAAAGGATAGAGGATATGTACAAACTTGCAACACATGGACAAGTCGCTTACCAATGAAGACTTGCCATGGACAAATTTAAAGTTATTGGAAGTCATTTTTATAAACTCTATATTAGGTTACGTTTAGGTTTAACTACAATAACAATCATGTAATGTTTGTAGTTTTTTTTGTTTTTTACAGAGGTGTTATTTTATTTTATTTTCACCTCTTATTTTACCATGTGCACTTATAATTTTTTACTTCTTACTTTTCAATAAAGCGTGTGTGTTTGTGTGTATAGCCAGAGAGGTAAGGTGAATAATAAGGGGGGGGATGAAAGTCTTGTGAGGAATATTATCACAGCTCTAATTTGCTGGTGATTATTGTTGGCTGGGGGAAAGCAAATTATCCTTTGTGCATAGCAATATATCCCACACATGCCTCCAGTACTTTTCTTGCCTGTAAACAGTTGTGACTTCAGCTTGATGCAAATCTGCTAATCAGGCAACTGTCGTGTCACTTACATTGGCTTGCAAAAGGATGAGAGAAATTGGTGGAGAACAGCATAAGTGACAACTCTGGTGTAAACCGGATTAGATGAAAAATTGCAATCATTTCTGCCCCCACCTGCAAATTTGGTCAAAAGAAGCTGTGGGATATTGGGGGGAGGGGCGGTCAAGTATAGAGTTTATAGTGCTTAGGAGGGTAAACCTTTGTTACATACTATTTTGCTAATGAATTCTCCCTCCCCCTAGATATTTGTCCCATAAGGAAAAACTGAAATGCATACAGTAGCTTAGGTAGAAGAAGGAAAGCAAGGCATGATGTGCTCTGGAGATCACAGAGAGCATTAATGCAATACTGTACAATAAAGGAGTAAATTAGGATTGGAGCTATAAACCAGAGAGCTATAACCTAGTAATCAGGCTTCTTGTGAGTTGTCCTTAAAGTGCCACCTTCTTGAGTTAATACGGGATGAGCTTAAGAAACCTCACTATCCCAGAAGCGAGATGAGGCAGCTGTCTCAAGTGGCAGAGTGTGGATTTACTATTTATTTATTTATCTTATTTTTACAAAATTCTATACTACCCTTTGATAGAATGTTCCACCACTAAAGGACCAGATGGAGACTTGCTCAAGATCCTTTGTGTTTGAGCAATTAACTTTGAGACCAATTTTTTAAAATAATTGCATTGTTTGCCTGCTTACTGTTCTGGCCGCCTATGATCAGAACCTCCATATGAAGAGCCAGTGTGGTGTAGTGGTTAAGAGCGGTGGACTCGTAATCTGGTGAACCAGGTTCGCGTCTCTGCTCCTCCACATGCAGCTGCTGGGTGACCTTGGGCCAGTCACACTTCTCTGAAGTCTCTCAGCCCCACTCACCTCACAGAGTGTTTGTTGTGGGGGAGGAAGGGAAAGGAGAATGTTAGCCGCTTTGAGACTCCTTAAGGGGAGTGAAAGGCGGGATATCAAATCCAAACTCTTCTTCTTCTATATTCAGTATATAAAAGTATCAAATTAAAGTGATCCTAACAGCAAAAGGAGGACAGACCAAGGCCTAGGAATCCAGACCGAGCAACAAAGTGTTGTGGAACTCATGGCTCAAAACTACACAAGCGTGATCAAGCTGACTTCAGATGGTCTAGAAATTCATCACTTAATTAACAGTATCAATATTTTAAACATTTTTTTTCGCTTTATAAAGCCACAATAAGAGGCTCTGCCATGTGACCCGGACAGGATTAATTCACACTTGGCTGAATCGTTGGCAATTGTCCCTCCTTCTCTTGCCTTACAACAGTGCAATTTGCATGAATTAATATACTTCAGTCCAAGCCATGACATCTCTCGTTACTTAATTATGAAATGTCTTTAGCACTCTGGACGGTGCAAGGACAGTCTGATTGGCCATGACTGATGTCGTCAGTCGTTCAGTGACAGCTGGTCCATGCAAGTGTAGGCTTAGAGTCTTCCACTGCTGTCTCTTCTACCATCCTCTTTATTCATGAATTCATTATATTATAATAGTTCTAGGATTTGCATTTCTTGGGAATTATTGCCTCTCTCAAGTGGCTGAAATGAAACAGCTTTTCAGCCTCATGCTCCACAGCTTTCTTCAAGTCAAGTTCTAATTGCCCGCAAATGTATCGTCCTTACTCTAATTTTTACCATGTGCTTGGTTCTGTTCCGAATCTCTATTTCACACAGACGACGACAGGAAGAGAGAAACTGTCATGTATCTGAATTCATTTTTTTCTCCTCACGGGGTGGGCAATTAATTTCTACCCATCGGATGAGCGGGCCACACACGGAGCAGTTCGTGCACATCTAATTTAATAATTTACAAACATTGATGGTATCTTATACAATGAAATGGGCGCACTTTCAGGTCCCTTGACAATGTGAAGTACCAACGCCTTTGACTTGAGAGACCCACTCAAAATGCATTAACTGCCACTCCATGTTACGAAAGAGGTCCCATGTATTGATACAGTAGAGTACGGTACTTTAAATGTAAAAAGCTCCTACGCTGGTTACTTCTGAAAGCTTGAAAGAAATCGTTCTTCTTGTTGTGCTACCTTTACGCCATGTGATCCAAAGAATGTATAAGTCTTTTTTGCTCCATTTCTGTGAACCGCCCGGAGACCATCTAGGTGAAAAGTAATATGGGGTAGGGGAGAGATTATGCTTGTTTTTATTACTGTTTATTAACTACATCGAGTCTTCTTAGATAAACAGGTAGCCTAGAAATGTTTTTAATAAATATTATATATCTATCATATCTCTCTCTCTCTCTCTCTCTCTCTCTCTCTCTCTCTCTCTCTACCAGCCAGTCAGCCATTGCCCTCAGTGCTTCACTGCCTCTCTCATATATATATATATATATATATATATATATATATATATATAATTTACTTTTGCATTTTCAATTTTACATCCAATAAGCAAAAGAAAAATAAACACAATAAAAACATAAAATCCCCTTTGACTTCCCTCCTCCCCCCACCCCTTTGTGGATCCTCAAATAATGATTTTCCCTCTACAGCTCTTCTGTAACTCTATTATTATAAATCCTTTGCCAATCCATTAGTTCAATTTTTTTTTTTTTTACTACAAGTGTTCTGGTCAAACCTTCCAATGAATGTAATTGTTGGCAATAATTCTTCAAATAAGTTATAAGCTTTCCCCATTCTTTATTAAAATCTGCCCCTTCCTGGTTTCTAATTCTTCCTGTAAGTTTTGCCATTTCAGGATAGTTCACTCATTTTAACTGCCACTTTTCCTCAGTCTGAATTGTGCCTTCTTTCCATCTCTGGGCAAATGCTGTGCTGTTTCAGGGCTTGCTACAAACCACCTTACAACCCTCTCGCGAGGTTTTCCCTTAATGCATCATTTACAAATCACCCTATAACCTGAAGGTATACTTTTTTTTCATAGTCTGTAGCAGAGGAGCTGTTAAAGTTCCAAAGGCCTCTAGCTAAAGTTACCTTGGGCAGGAACGAACAAGCTAAACTTTTTAATTTTATATGACATGAAATGTCACCGTTATGAATAAATGACAAAAACTGAAAGCTCCCTGCGGTTCTGGTTTCTGCGCTTTCCCTAGCACAGGGCAAAACAGCGCCAGAGACTTGCAAATTTAAAAACTCCCTTTGGGAATTACATTACATAAGCACAGGTAAGCATAATCAAATATAATATTTGATTATAGTGATGGTTACAAAAAATTGACGGGAAAGTACTGAAAGTACAGTGGTACCACAGGTTACAGATGCTTCAGGTTACCGATGCCTCAGGTTACAGACTCCGCTAACCCAGAAATAGTACCTTGGGTTAAGAACTTTGCTTCAGGATGAGAACAGAAATCACGCGGCGGCAGCACAGCGGCAGCAGCAGGAGGCCCCATTAGCCAAAGTGGTGCTTCAGGTTAAGAACAGTTTCAGGTTAAGAACAGACTTCCAGAATGAATTCAGTTCTTAACCCAAGGTACCACTGTAGACACTTTATATACAGCAAAATACTTTCTGTTTTGTTGTTGTTGTGTGTGTTTAAAAAATCCTGCCTGTCCCATAATCCCAGTACATTTTAGCTCACAAACAAAAATGGTGATCTCATTATGTTGCTCCCCACCTCAACCCCATGAAGTATTTATTGATCTACCATAATCTACATACAAATAATTTTTGTACTTACTGCTTATTGGTATTCTGGTCACAAGGACTAGAATCTTAAGATTGGAGAAAACATACCCTCCAACATTTCTCTGATGAAAATAGGGATCTCCTCTTCCATAATGATGATGACGATTTTACTATTTACACCCCACCCATCTGGGTTGCCCCAGCCACTCTGGGCAGCTCCCAACATATACAAAAACTCAATAAAACATTTTTAAAACTTTTCTATACAAGGCTGCCTTCAGATGGCTTGGGGGTCGGATAACTCTATACCCTCCAACATTTCTCCAATGAAAATAGGGGTGCCCTGGTAAATAGGGACACTTGGAGGGTCTGGGAAAGATGCGCTGGAATTTTAGTGAATGTTGTCCATGAACAGCGCAAGATGTGAAATTTGTCAATCATTTTGAGGGGAGGAGCAATGATCTAATTGGAGATTCTGAGGTCAGTTCACACACAAAAAAGGATCATATATGCGTCTGGGTCACTTCTTCTCCAGAATAGCTTTCTTCCCCCTCTAAACTGTGAAACGGAAGGTGGATGGATAATTATTCACTTAGGAAGTGTGTCCTGTGTCTGCTGCCTAACACAGTCAAGTAAACCAAGCTCTTGAGTCTGTCAGTGAGGCAAAGAGGGACTTGGGAGCAGAATGAGCGGTGGCTGGAACCTTCTGACTAGGCAGCAACAAGCAACTGCAGGCACAAGTCCAGACTAAGCTCTGAACAGTGAATAGGCTGGAATTCAGCCGCAGTAAAATTATCCTTAAATCTACAGGTGCAATGAGTTTTGACTTGCTCTACAGGGACAGCCCCTTCATGGATCACTGCCTTGCCATGGCAAAGGGGCTTGAATAACTCAGAGAAGCTATGAACTATGCCGAGCAGGGCACCCAAGATGAACACGTCATAGTGGAGAGTTTTGACCAAACATGATCCACCTGGAGGAGGAACCGGCAAGCCAGAGACATCGCCTTGCCAACAAAGGTCCATATAGTAAAAGCTATGGTTTTCCCAGTAGTGATGTATGGAAGTGAAAGCTGGACCATAAAGAAGGCTGATCGCCGAAGAATTGATGCTTTTGAATTATGGTGCTGGAGGAGACTCTTGAGAGTCCCATGGACTGCAAGAAGATGAAACCTATCCATTCTGAGGAAATCAGCTCTGAGTGCTCACTGGAAGGACGGATCCTGAAGCTGAGGCTCCAATACTTTGGCCACCTCATGAGAAGAGAAGACTCCCTGGAAAAGACCCTGATGTTGGGAAAGATGGAGGGCACAAGGAGAAGGAGATGACAGAGGACGAGATGGTTGGATAGTGTTCTCGAAGCTACCAGCATGAGTTTGACCAAACTGCAGGAGGCAGTGGAAGACAGGAGTGCCTGGCGTGCTCTGGTCCATGGGGCCAGGAAGAGTCGGACATGACTAAACGACTAAACAACAACAACACAGGGACAGCCTCTGGAAACATTTAAAGAACATGACTCCCCCCCCCCAGTAATCCAGGGAACTGTTGTTTACCACTGACAGAGCTACAATTCCCAGCACCCTTGACAAACTGTGACTAACAAAGTCGTGTACACAAGCCAAACGCCAATAAGCTCTGTTTTGCACAAAGGTTTCTCCAAAGGTTTTGCACAGATAAGGCAAGATTTCAGAACCCCTTCTGGCGGTGAAATATGACACTGGCTCGAGGGCCAGGACTGATAACAGTTTGCCCCCTATTTCTCCCCTGTTGTGCTGCTAATTTAGTCACCCTGTGGGAGCAGCATCTCCCAGTATCATTAAACTATTATGCCAGCAGAGATTTGCTATGCCCCCAGTCATTTTGCCTCAGTAACATAAGGAAATTTAGTAGTGATCCTCTCTAGTCCAGTGGGTGTTAACTCAAGGACAGAACAGCTCTGTTATTCAGGTAACATCCATTTAAGAAACCTGGTAGCGAACCCACCCACCGCCACCCCCATATCCAAAAGGATACAGCTTCATAAAATATAACACTATAACTAAAAGAAGTGTTTCCACCTTGAGCTTCTTATTCAGCTAATAACTGCTTTGATGGTGCAGTGTGGATAATTTGAGGTCCATTGACGCTTTATTTTGCAATGTGCTTCTGATTATCCGTGAGGGAGCAAACATGGTATCTCTTTCAAGACGCAGAATGGGGTTGTTCCAGTGGCTGGCTAGCTTGAAGAGGTCTCCGAAGAAAACAAGGCAAAGATTGGGATGCGATAAGAACTGCAAACCACGGAGAGCGTTCCAGGTTTCCAGAATGCATCGTTTTAATGAACGGTTCTGTTGGCACAGCAAGAATACTGTGTCCCGAGCTCCAGTCTGAGGCTCTGTGAGGATCCATGGCATATCGTTGGTCATAATGTGGCAGAACGAAGAAAGAGCCACACTGTCAGATGTAGAAAAGAAGAGGGGCTCCCCAATGCACTCAGTTAATAGCATCTGCAAGTCATTCCTATGTTCCAGGTCTGTCAGAAAGATGTGCTTCTTCTCTGGCTCCTTTGCTGAAAGCCTTCCTCTTAGGCCACTTTTGCACCATATATTTGAAGCACGAGGATACCATTTTAAACAGTCATGGCTTCCCCCAAAGAATTCTGGGAGCTGTCGATTGCTATGAGAGCTGAGATTTGTTAAGAGACCCCTCTTCTCCTTACAAAGCTGCAATTCCCGGAGTAGTTTAACAGTCAATCCATGTTCAGAGGGAACTCTGGGAACAATAGCTCTGGAAGAGGAATAGGGGTCTTCTAACCACTCTAGAACCAGGGCTTTTTTCCAGCTGGAACTCTCCAGAACTCAGTTCCAGCACCTCTCAGGTGGGCACCACTGCCATTCTAACAAGGGAGGCATTCATGATGAGTTCCAGCACCTCTTTTTCTAGAAAAACAGCACTGGGTAGCACGCTTAACAAAATTACAGCTCCAGGAATTCTTTGAGGGTTATCATAGTGCTTTAAATGTATTGCATGAAACGAAACCCATTAGATAGTTGCATGGGACAGTCCATAGATGCTTTTTATGGAGTTGGATCCAGACTTCCGCTTCCGCAGATAGAATGGCTCCTTCCATCCACAAAAGACTTTTGACCTGGCAGAGGGAAGGGAGACAACTTTTGCCAGTTTTCGTCTTCCCTCACAGCCCCCTGTTCATACCCTGTTCAGGGGAGCCCCTTTGCAACCCTGCGGTAGACCCTCTGAGTGAAACTTAGCACTCAAACATATGCTTCAAAATATTGCAATGGATTAGTCACAATCCTCCTTTGTGTTACTACACTGTATGTAACAGGGACGCAGGTGGCGCTGTGGTCTAAACCACAGCGCCTAGGGCTTGCCAATCAGAAGATTGGTGGTTCGAATCCCCACGACGGGGTGAGCTCCCCTTGCTCAGTCTCAGCTCCTGTCCACCTAGCAGTTTGAAAGCACGTCAAAGTGCAAGTAGATAAATAGGTACCCCTTCAGGAAGGTAAACGGCATTTCTGTGTGCTGCTCTGATTCGCCAGAAGCAGCTTAGTCATGCTGGCCACATGACCCGGAAGCTGTTTGCAGACAAATGCCAGCTCCCTCGGCCTATAGAGCAAGATGAGCACCACAACCCCAGAGTCGTCCACAACTGGACCTAATGGTCAGGGGTACCTTTACCTTTACCTTACTGTATGTAACAATGCAGACAACAGTACAGTGGTACCTCAGGTTACATACGCTTCAGGTTACATACGCTTCAGGTTACAGACTCTGCTAACCCAGAAATAGTAGCTCGGGTTAAGAACTTTGCTTCAGGATGAGAACAGAAATCGCGCAGCAGCGGCGTGGCAGCAGCGGGAGGCCCCATTAGCTAAAGTGGTGCTTCAGGTTAAGAACAGTTTCAGGTTAAGAATGGACCTCTGGAACAAATTAAGTACTTAACCCGAGGTACCACTGTAGAGGAATAGAGGCAAAGGTTCCCTCCCTCCTCCACTTCTCCTGTCAAAGCTCAGTTCCATAAGTACTGCCAGCGGATGCTGTTTTTAACCACTCTCTTGCCTATCTAACATGAGTCATATGAATATTTCATTTTTCAGTCTTACCATCCTCGTACCGCCACCGTCGCATTCGCTCCTCATGCTCCTTGCTCGCAAAATCTGTTTCTGCAATGTCACGTACAAGCCCAGTGTCATCCCCTGTCACTGACTCTCAACCAAAGAGGCTGCACGGTCAATGAATTTCTGGCTTTGATTTGCGGAATCTGATATATTAGAATGCTTTGACAGATACAGTTATATATTCTATATATACACTTTGACATATGTGAGTTCAATTACAAAATCCATGTATCAGGTCATTCGACATGTGTCCTTTTGCAACTGAGTAATCAATCACCGATTACAAGACATTTATAAGAATATCCCATAATGTATGGGAGTGGGCGAAAGTATATAGACAGGCATAGATGAAGGCAATGTGCGGGTCTTTGGATACAATATCTATGGGAGGACTAAATTTGAATTGCCTTTAAAGTATTTTAATTTCTTCTTGCAGCAACATCTCTGCGGAAGGTATTGAATTTTTAAAGACAAATTTCTTTATCGTATAGTCATAGAACTGGGAACAGGCAATAAAAAGCAAAGCTACCCAGCCTTCATGTCTTCTGAATTTAGCAGTGCTGCACTTTTATAGTTGAGCTAGCGGAAAGTTGCTAATTTGCTAATTAAAGGTAAAGGTAAAGGTACCCCTGCCCGTACGGGCCAGTCTTGACAGACTCTGGGGTTGTGCGCCCATCTCACTTAAGAGGCCTGGGGCCAGCGCTGTCCGGAGACACTTCCGGGTCACGTGGCCAGCGTGACATCGCTGCTCTGGCGAGCCAGAGCCGCACACGGAAACGCCGTTTACCTTCCCGCTGGTAAGCGGTCCCTATTTATCTACTTGCACCCGGAGGTGCTTTCGAACTGCTAGGTTGGCAGGCGCTGGGACCGAGCAGCGGGAGCGCACCCCACCGCAGGGATTCGAACCGCCGACCTTTCGATCGGCAAGTCCTAGGCGCTGAGGCTTTAACCCACAGCACCACCTGCGTCCCTAATTTGCTAATTAGGCGCCAGCATCTATTTTCTACAGAATCAAGTGGTTCTTGTTCTGAACTGGTCTGTTTTGAGGAGGGGACAGTTGCATGCAAAACTCCCTACATATATAAAACTAGCGTGTCAGGGGAAATGAGAGAGGCTAGCCTTCTCCCAAGCTTGACTTTTTCTGGGAAATTATTCCATGGGTGAGCATTCAAGCCAATGGGGATGACTTTGGAGCAGATGTTTGGGGACCCGCTTAGCAGAATGAGCAGGAGGACCCCCCAATGCAGCAGGGCTGCCCTACCATCACATCTTGGGTAAATGAATTCATACATATTGCCATCTAAAAATTGCCCGCTGTAATGAGATCATCCAGCAGGGGCAGAAGATCATCCAACTAACCAGGGTTTCCAAAACTTGAGTCTCCAGCTGTTCATGGACAACATCTCCAATCATCATCCCTGACCACTGGTCCTGGTAGCTAGGGATAATGGGAGTTGTAGTCCAAAAACAGCAGGAGACCCTAGTTTGGGAAACCCTGAACTAAACAGTTCCACTAGTGCAAGGACTTTTAGCTGCACAGTTAAGAACGTAAGAAGAACCTGCTAGAGAGTTCCATAGTTTATGCACTGTGTGAAGAAGTATTTTATGTGTCCTGAAACTTCCAGCTTCCTTAGATGTCTGTGAGTTCTAGTGTAATGAGAGAGGAAGGGAGGGACCCTCTGTACACTTTCCCCATGTCTTGCGTAATCTTATCAACATCTATGACATAATTTCTTGCTCACATTTTCTCTAAACCAAAAACAACAACAACCACACAAACTCAAATTCTGAAACCTTTGCTCATAGGGAAGTCGCTCCATCCCCATAATTATTTTTGTTGCCCTTTTTTGAATTTAACTTTTTCACCCTCTCCTCTCCCTTTGTTGTTTAGTCATTTAGTCGTGTCCGACTCTTCGTGACCCCATGGACCAGAGAACGCCAGGCACTCCTGTCTTCCACTGCCACCCACAGTTTGGTCAGACTCATGTTTGTAGCTTCGAGAACACCGTCCAATCATCTCGTCCTCTGTTGTCCCCTTCTCCTTGTGCCCTCCATCTTTCCCAACATCAGGGTCTTTTCCAGGGAGTCTTCTCTTCTCATGAGGTGGCCAAAGTATTGGAGTCTCAGCTTCAGGATCGGTCCTTCCAGTGAGCACTCAGGGCTGATTTCCTTCAGAATGGATACATTTGATCTTCTTGCAGTCCATGGGACTCTCAAGAGTCTCCTCCAGCACCATAATTCAAAAGCATCAATTCTTCAGTCATCAGCCTTCTTTATGGTCCAGCTTTCACTTCCATATATCACTACTGGGAAAACCATAGCTTTTACTATACGGACCTTTGTTGGCAAGGTGATGTCTCTACTTTTTAAGATGCTGTCTAGGTTTGTTTAGTTGGGTACCACCCATTATATCCAGAGTCTCAAATGACCTAATTATACTACCGATTCAAACATGCAAGTTATGGCATCGGTTACTGCTGTAGTGGTCAAAATGATGTTGTTGGGCTCCAACTCCCATCTCTACCAACCAAGATGGTCAATGATCCAGGCAGATGAGAGCTGCATTCCAACCACATTGGCTACCCCTGAATTGTTGTTTCATTTGAACTTATCCCTTTATAGTGAATTTTGCCATCTTAAGAATTCTAGCCTTCAGTGAGATCAGCTTCTTTTGTAAATGCAAATCTTCTCCATGAAAGAGAGACATCTTCTCCACATGAGCTTAACATGAAAGAGTCAACATCCAATAGTAACGTGTAGACCAAGTAACGTCCCAGTAATAAGAATTAATGGAAATGTTCTTTGGTAGAATGTATAATGAACTGTACCATCACAATATCACCATGGACTAGCTGACAGGAAGTCAACATGGTGCTCAAAGCTGTTTTGGACTACAACTCCTATCATCCCTGACCATTGGCCATCCTAGCTAGGGTCGATGGGAGTGGTAATCCAAAAAATCTGGAGGGCACCATATAGACTACCATTGGACTGTCCCAAGCTGTCACCCCAATGAAGTTCTTTCATGTTTTAGGGCAATGGCTTTAGTACATCATTCCACTATATCTCTGAGGTGTCACTTCTAGATTTATAATTGGGAGAGTGCTGCTGCACTAAGGTCCTGTTTTTGGCAGGGGAGGCCTTGGCCCAGTATACCTGAAGGAGGATCTCCACCCGCATTGTTCAGACCAGACACTGAGGTCCAGCTCTGAGGGCCTTCTGGTGGTTTCCTCACTGCGAGATGTGAAGCTACAGGGAACAAGGCAGAGGGCCTTCTCGGTAGTGGCGCCCACCCCGTGGAACATCCTCCCATCAGATGTCAAGGAAATAAACAAATATCTGACTTTTAGAAGACATCTGAAGGCAGTCCTGTTTAGGGAAGTTTTATTCTGTTTTTAGTGTTCTGTTGGGAGCCGCCCAGAGTGTTGTGGAAACCCAGTCAGAAGAGCGGGGTATGAATAATAATACTAGTAGTATTAGTATTAGTATTAGTATTAGTATTAGTATTATTACTCTGTTGTGCTGTCCACTGTGCCACCTCATCAGCATTGGTGCCAATTTCGGTGAGATCTCGCAAGATCTCACCATGAAATCTCTCATGCTATCTCGTCAGAAACCAGCGCTGATGCCAGAACAACTTCTCCATTGGTGGTGAGGTACTACTCTGAGGAGGCTGCTTCATCCCACCTCATGGGTAGACCAACTCTGGTTTGTCGGTTTCCCATGGGCATCTAGTTAGGCACTGTGAGAATAGGATGCTGGACTAGATGGTCCTGATCCTGCAGGGCTATTCTGATGTTCTTAGCATTTCTTTGTTGAACAAAATACGTAAAACACCCTACAAATAACTTGTGGGATGGTGAAGTGTACATACATGGACCCTGTTAGTCCCAGTGTCCCTTAATAGTGTTTTTTCCCCCCTTCCCAACCGACCATAGCTGGATAGCCTGGGCTGTAGAAGTTTAGAATGTCCTTTGAAAGAATGATAATCCTCTAAAAAACTTAAAGCATTACTCAGAGAAATAAATGTATCTCTTAAATGAAACTCAGATGATGCCAGATGAAAGATGATAGATGTCTTATAAATAGTTAATGCCATGGCCAAAACCCTCCTGCCACTTAAGAGATGGATGCAGAACACTTGTATGAGAAATTACTTTTTAGCCAATAAGAATGTAATATGTAAATCACCTTAAATGACTTGTATTGCTATACATAAACCATTTTCTGTCTCATGACTGGTGGTGACACCTCTCCTATCAAACCAAGAAATATTCCACATGAGTGTGAAAGTTAGCCCTGATGAGAAGGTTCAGAGTCGAATCAGTGAAATCAAAGGTCTTTTGGATTGCATGCTTATACGCTATTGCTTTTGAGTATTAGAGACACCTTATAACTTAGAAGAACAGCCGTGTTAACATGTGTTCCACAACTAGTCCATCTGAACCAATGGGAGCCTTAACATTTCAAGACAACCAGAGACTAACATTTCTGATGATGTGATCATGGGAAAGCTTATTCAAATACAGTGGTGTTTTTTTTAATTTGATGCACTAGGAAGGGAAAGAGATTCCCACCCCAGACTAGCTCAGCTGGAATAGCATGAGACTTTTAACCTCAGGACAATAGATTCTTGCATTGCAGGGAGTTATACTAGATGACCCTCATACAATTACACAGTTCTATGATTCCCTCCTCTGGTCTCGGTCATGCACGCACCATCAAACACCCACCCACCATTCTCACTTCCCATTCAGAGGAGCTGGCCCAACTCCACCCTTTGATCTGCTGCTACAACAACCTCGAATCATAAAGAGGATGGTAAAGAGGAAGTTAGGGACGCGGGTGGCACTGTGGGTTAAACGACGGAGCCTAGGACTTGCCGATCAGAAGGTCAGCGGTTCAAATCCCCGCAACAGGGTGAGCTCCTGTTGCTTGGTCTCTGCTCCTGCCAACCTAGCAGTTTGAAAGCATGTCAAAGTGCAAGTAGATAAATAGGTACCGCTCCGGCAGGAAGGTAAACGGCGTTTCCGTGTGCTGCTCTGGTTCGCCAGAAGCAGCTTAGTCATGCTGGCCAGCTCCCTTGGCCAATAAAGCGAGATGAGCGCCACAACCCCAGAGTCGGCCACGACTGGACCTAACGGTCAGGGGTCCCTTTACCTTTACTAAAGAGGAAGTTATCAGGGAGAGCTGACCCACCTCCTGTTCTTCTGCCCATGGCCATTGCTAGGGGTGGAGCAAGTTTTGTTTTCCTGGCTCTTCCTAACCAGAGAAAGAAACTAATGAACATTTCTGCCCCCCGCCCCCCCACACACCACAAAAATTGTACCCACCCTCCTTTTAGATTCTGATTTCTGAGTGTTTTTCAGGCAAAGGATGAGGACTGATGTTCTTCAAAAGTGCGATTGTGGTGAGAGAGGTTGGGGTTGGCCAAGGGTGTGGTTGTTTGTTTGTGACTGGAATACAAGCAAATAGTATAGAGAACCCACACAAGCGACACTGACACAAAACCCCACACATACACTAAGCAGAATGGAAGCATTGCCACCCGACCCCACTCACCACGTCCCCTCCACCTCTTTCCCCATTTCTTCCTAATGTAACACTATTGTCTCAACAAATGAAACTGATCTGTAGAAATGTAACTTGGGGAAAAAGAGACATTGCACATACTTTTGTAAACCAAGAAATCTTCAATAAATATATGTTTTTAAAAAGAAAAAAGGGGGGTTGCGGACAGGTTCTGTGTCTTGCAGAACAGACTTGCATAAAGGCCACCTGTCTGGAGGTGCACCAAATTTGCTCCTTAAGAAGGCACACTCTTCTGAAATGCATCGACCAGGTTTTGCTCTTCAGTTTCTCCCATATGTTTTGTTACACTCATTCTGATCGGAAATGCTCTCTAGGGGAAGGGGACAAAAAATGGAGGGTCAAGGAGGGTTAATTGTGGAGGGGGGAAGTGAAAATGTCGTGGGGGGCGTGAGAAATGTCCCTATTTTCATCTGATTCTGAATCATAGTCATTAACCATTACACTCAGAAACAGTTCTCAAAATTTGGGTTACCATATGTCCAGACTTTCCTTGACATAACTGGGAATCGTTAAAATGTCTAGGAAAATCCAGACGTATGACGAGCCATGCCGGCAATGTAGTTTTTTGGTGATTTCCCTTAAAAATAGCTCCAAAATTCCATTATTATTATTATTATTATTATTATTATTATTATTATTATTTTGAGAATTTGCCAAAATAAACCTCAACAACTGTTCTGTCCAGGTTTTCACTGCTTGAAATGTGACAAAATGAGTTGGCAATGAGTTGCCATCCCACTTCATTTGAACAGATGCAGCTTAACTTGACCCGACCTGAAAAAAGCATTCTGCTTCCTTTTTCCTCCCATCGCCCAGAAACTTTACCGATGTGGTGACCAAACCACATTCTGCCACCAGCAACCCCAGCCCTTAGGAATCCACTTTGACTGCTGTCTCTCGGTCACATCAGAATGTGACAGGGTGTTGAACGAAGGACTGAAACAGAACGTTGGGAACTGCCTTTCTAACACATAGATATTCTTGAAGATTGCTGGGACAGCCTTTACATCTGCTAATTAATTTCATGTTGCTCCTGTAAGAAAGTTCAGTTCTATCTATTGGTTCACTTTTCATTCACTGTAGTTATAATTTTAGATTTGGCATAGCGCAGGTGTGGTGAATCTCGACTGCCGTATGAATATCTTTTTCTTTTTCCTTTTCTTTTTGCATTTTCCGTTACAAACATTTATTTCTTTCACTGTGGTATTCTAGGTCCCCCCCCCACATACACACACACACTTATCAGCTCTTCTGAGCCTCTAATACAACATCCTAAATCTCCGTTTGATTTTGCGGCAACTCCTTTATATTTCTTCCCCTTTTTCTTATATATTTCCTTTTACCCCCACCCCCTTTTTTACTGGTGTTCATAAATCTATCCCTGCTCGCATATTTAACATTTTTTCTAGCAATTCCCCCTCACTTACTATTATTTTCTCATCCGTATGACTGCCGTATGATTATCATCTGAAGTACAATACAAGAGAGTTAAACGCAGCTGGCACCTAAGGGTTGGATATAGCTGAGGCAAAAACTCATGGCAAGCATAGTTTGCTTGGTTCTTTTTTATATTACGGAGCAGTTTGCGAGTTGTTTGCAGCATGCAGGTCATTAACAAATACTAATTAGTCGTGCAATATGAGCAGAAGCCATCAAGTACAACCCCCCCCCCTTCCGAACCACCTATTTTCTTCACGCAAATAAGACAGAAACAAATGTTTTCGCCCCAGCTGGGTAACACGTCCCATTTAGAATTCTTCCCCTCTTCTTTGTTCTTTGATGTTCTGCAAATGAGCTTTAGAACTCCACTCCTCACACAATTCAATTTTACAAGCCCATTATCTGAGATATAATGTGGAGGTTAAATATATCAGGGCAGCCATTATGTGAAAATAATTAACAGTAATGAATAATGCACTAATTCCACTGATGAGAGATTGTTATAT
Source organism: Podarcis cretensis (assembly GCF_951804945.1). Classification (NCBI taxonomy): domain Eukaryota; kingdom Metazoa; phylum Chordata; class Lepidosauria; order Squamata; family Lacertidae; genus Podarcis; species Podarcis cretensis. The sequence continues at coordinate 87,355,300 of NC_137173.1, forward strand.
GTGTAATGAAGTGTTGGGGCAGCCCTGACAAATGAAATTAAAATATTTAAACACTGTTTTATGATATTACTTTGCTCATATAATTTCCTTTACCTACAATGAGGCCCTTCGATTATCGTCATTATCTTGACAGCTCGGGAGGATGAAATAGAGCTGGTTAATGCGACAGCGATTAGTCACTGGGAAAATCCATCACATGGAGTGGAGGAAGAGTGAGAGAAAGGTCTCGATACTTTCTCGTTTCAAACATGAGAAGAATGATATCATCAACATCACTTCAATATTAAATGGGTGGAATTATCTTGTCATTCATTTACAGCCATTGAAGAACTACCTATTTGTACCTGCAAGGGAAAGGTCAGCCCTTCTTAATCATCCCTAAAAAACAAGTTGATGGATATCTGCTATCAATAATGCTGGCAGACAGAACACCAGGGTACCGACCGGAACATTTCGAGCGAAAGCAGTCCCAGGCCATGATCCCCGGTGCAGTTAGGGCAGTTCAATTTACAAAGGAGGGCATCTTTTCGTATAGAGATCTTGCTGCGGACTTGTAATTATCACTATCACAGTTCTATCTTTTAAAAATGCATGCACAAAAATGCACAAAAAGAAAGCTTACGAAGCCTGCTTGAAGCAAACACTCAAGATCAAACTTTGAAGGACAGGAACTGAAAATTGGATTTAGAATTTGATAGGTAGGATAGATAGATAGATAGATTAAATAGATGATAGATAGATGATAGATAGATGATAGATAGATAGATAGATAGATAGATAGATAGATAGATAGATAGATATAGAGATAGATATAGATGATAGATAGATAGATAGATAGATAGATAGATAGATAGATAGATAGATAGATAGATAGATAGATAGAGATAGATATAGATAGATAGATAGATAGATAGATAGATAGATAGATAGATAGATGATAGATAGATGATAGATAGATAGATAGATGATAGATAGATAGATGATAGATAGATCGATAGGAGAGAGAGAGAGAGAGAGAGAGAGAGAGAGAGAGAGAGATGATAGATAGATGATAGATGATAGAGATAGATAGATAGATGATAGATAGATAGATAGATAGATAGATAGATAGATAGATAGATAGATAGATGATAGATAGATAGATAGATAGATAGATAGATAGATAAAGGTAAAGGGACCCCTGACCATTAGGTCCAGTTGTGACCGACTCTGGGGTTGCAGCGCTCATCTCGCTTTATTGGCCGAGGGAGCCGGCGTACAGCTTCCGGGTCATGTGGCCGGCATGACTAAGCCGCTTCTGGCAAACCAGAGCAACACACGGAAACGCCGTTTACCTTCCTGCCGGAGTGGTACCTATTTATCTACTTGCACTTTGACGTGCTTTTGAACTGCTAGGTTGGCAGGAGCAGGGACTGAACAACGGGAGCTCACCCCATCACGGGGATTTGAACCACCGACCTTCTGATCGGCAAGTCCTAGGCTCTGTGGTTTAACCCACAATGCCACGCGTGTCCCAGATAGATAGATGATAGATAGATAAATGATAGATAGATAGATAGATAGATAGATAGATAGATAGATGATAGATACTAATCCTCAAATAATGAAGAATTGCAGTCAGATGGAAGGAACAATGTGTTTTTCAATAGCTGTGACTCTCCTGCCTGTATGTTTAGGGAGCATTTTATATAGGGGAATGTTCATATCTTTGGTAATCCACCTGCAGAACGGTTCAGCTCAGCAACTTTAACATCACATATGGGTTCTGCTTTTCCACTTGAAAATCAGAGAAAAGATGTTCCACAGCCCTGGATGTTTCGCAACTCCCCATGGAAATAAGCAGATGCTTTGCTCTAACCGTTCCTAAACTGTACGTTTATCTGAAACAACAGGTTGCTCCTTTAATAGCATCCTTGTGGCTTTTTGGTGCAAATTTCTACCCCCAGCCCACAATGGTTATACTCAACCAAGCATCTGCTTCCTTTATTTAAAATGCATTTTTAACACCATTTTAGCCATATTTCCCCGGAACCTTCTGCTTTGACACATCCACATTCTGTAGACCAAGACAGTTCTATTATGTAGGAAGAACCACAGATCCAAGAGTTAAGTGACTAGGATTTGATTTGCTGCTACTGTACTTAGGTTCTCTTTTTCTTGTGTTATTGGGTTTAATTGTGGTTTAGATGGTCTTATCTTAAATTAAAATGTTGCCTGAGCCATTGAAGGCTGTTGTGGGGGGGCAGGAAGTTGGGGTCATATATTGGGAAGAAAGGATGAATAAGAAAATTAGCACCCTGTTCTTTGTTTTTCAGGATGCAAATGGAAAAGAAAGTAGCCATGACAGTGAATCCAACTTGGATAAAAAGAACAATCTTTTACCCATTCATGTCACTAGAAGGTCATGGTCATTGTTCATGATATCCTGGAACAACACATATGGCCGATCATATGGAAATGTAAGAGACCAACTGAATCCTACCCTTTTTATTCCTAGCAGCTGGTATTCAGAAGTATACAGCCTCCAAAAGTAGCTAGTGGCAACAGATAGCCTGATCCCTCCAAGAATCTATAAAATCCTTTTGTAAAACAATCCAAGTTATTGGCCATCATTGTGTCTTGTGGGAGCAAATACCACAGAATAATAATAATAATAATAATAATAATAATAATAATAATATCCTACCCATCTTACTGGGTTTCCCCAACCACTCTGGGCGGCTTGCAACATATATAACAAGCATCAAACATTAAAAAACAAAATGTCCTATACAGTGGTACCTCAGATTACAGACGCTTCAGGTTACAGACACTTCAGGTTACAGACTCCGCTAACCCAGAAATAGTACCTCGGGTTAAGAACTTTGCTTCAGGATGAGAACAGAAATCACGCGGCAGTGGCACAGCGGCAGCGAGAGGCCCCATTAGCTAAAGTGGTGCTTCAGGTTAAGAACAGTTTCAGGTTAAGAACAGACCTCCAGAACGAATTAAGTTCTTAACCCGTGGTACCACTGTACGAGTAACAAACAAACTAATAAATCAATAGAAACCAATAATAACAACAATAATAACATGGATAGCAATAATAAACAATTTACAGTTATACCCAAATTAAAATAACTGCCAACTGCAACATTAACCCGACCAAAAACAACAACAACACACACAACCCAAAAGGAACCAAAATTATAACCATTTGAAACATTTCAAAACATTTTAGCCAGTTGTTCCAACCCAAGAGTTGTTCCAGCCTCCCAGGAGCCTCTTTTGGGAAGGATACAAAGAGGTTTCAGAGTTTACCTATGTGCTGTGCAAAGTACTTTATTTTGTCTGTCCTGAATTGTTCAATTCCATTGGATAGCCCAAGTTCTTTGTATAATGAGAGATGCCTATCCACTTTTTCAACTGCTTTCATAATTTCACATGTCTCTATCTTGTCTTTTGCTTACTTCTATTTTCAAATGTTGTAACTTTTCCTCATAGGGAAGTTCGCTTCGACCCCTTGATCATTTTGATGGCCTTTTTTGATTGCTGAAACTTTTCTATCTCCTTTAGCTAATTAAACAATCTATGAACTTTTAAGCTGTCCAGGAGGATATTGCTCTTGTTTGTTACTAAGTTATAGGGACATGCGTAGCACTGTGGTCTAAACCACTGAGCCTCTTGGGCTTGCAGATCAGAAGGTCAGTGGTTCAAATCTGCTCAATGGGGTGAGCTCCTGTTGCTGTGTCCCAGCTTCTGGCAACCTAGCAGTTCGAAAGCATACCAGTGCAAGTAGATAAATAGCTACTGCTGTGGTGGGAAGGTAAACAGTGTTTCCCTGCACTCTGGTTTCTGTCACGGGGTTCAGTTGCACAGAAGCGGTTTAGTCATGCTGGCCACATGACTGTCTGTGGACAAACGCTGGCTCCCTTGGCCTGAAAAGTGAGATGAGCGCCACACCCCATAGTCGCCTTTGACTGGACTTAACTGTCCAGGGTTCCTTTAACTTTAAGTTATGTATTTTACCTACTAGGTTATGTATTTTTGGTTTCTGTATTGTAAAGTGCCCTGCTATCTTTAGATGAAGGGCAATATAGAAATTTAAATTATTATTATTATCAGCAGCAACAATTTTGAGGAATATATTGATCCCAGTGATGTGCAGGGGGAAATATACTATAAGTGCCTTCTCCTCCGCTGATATATGATTACTCTGAACAGCCACTCCACATTCCGGCTGATTTAAATTCTTAAGAACCAACAGGGGGAAAACATTCAGACAACTAGGGCCTGCCGAAGCCATTTTGGCACCTGAGGCAAACCACAAAATGGCACCATGCCTTCCTGCCAGGGAAGAAGGGGTGAATGAAGATCTATACCAGGATCTGCTGCCTCTGTGGATTCTGCCACATGAGGTGGTCACCTCATCTTGCCTCATAGGTGGGTTGGCCCTGTGGACAAATGATAGAAACACCTAACTTGGCCCTTTAGAGGAAGAGGCACACAGACATTTGCACAGATGTTTTCGCACAACAAAGCATAGAAAATACCTCGCATCTGATGTTTTGGAACTGCTACAGCAGACATGTTCAACCGGTCAACAGCGATTGACAGGTAGATCCCCGGGTGATCGTGGTCGATCACGGGATCCTTATCAATCACGGGCTTAAAAGAACTGGGGGATGAATGTCTCAGCCCCCCGCCCCCTCTCTATGTTCCTCCGTCGCATCAAGTACATTTCCGAGCACAATTCAAAGTGTTGGTGCTGACCTTTAAAACCCTAAACGTCCAGTATATCTGAAGGAGCATCTCCACCCCCATCATTCTACCCGGACACTGAGGTCCAGCACTGAAGGCCTTCTGGCGGTTCCCTCACTGCGAGAAGCCAAGTTACAGGGAACCAGGCAGAGGGCCTTCTCGGTAGTGGCACCCGCCCTGTTGAACGCCCTCCCACCAGATGTCAAAGAGAACAACAACTACCAGACTTTTAGAAGACATCTGAAGGCAGTCCTGTTCAGGGAAGCTTTTAATTTTTTGATGCATTACTGTATTTTAATATTTTGTTGGAAGCCGCCCAGAGTGGCTGGGGAAGCCCAGCCAGATGGGCAGGGTATAAATAATAAATTATTATTATTATTATTATTATTATTATTATTATTATTAAGTGGGCGGTGTTTGGGGTTTTCTGTTGGCGATTGGGAATACGATGATTGGCTTTAGCGCTGCGTGCGTTTGTTAGCGACCAAGTTGCAGGTGAGCGATTTATGTCATTCCCCCTTAAAGAAAGCTCAACACCTCTGCTCAATCCCCACCAAAAAAGTTCAACAACTGTGGTCAATCCTCAATGGCAATGGGTAGATTACTGCCAGTTTTTTTAATACTGGGAGTAGATCGCAGTCTCTTGGGCGTTGAGCAGGCCTGTGCTACAGGATCAGGCTACATGACCATAGGAATCATGGTGAGGAGGCCATCTTCACTCATTCCTTCTCAACACACATGGATGTGGAGGGCTCCTTGGATGCCTCTGCTGCTGAGACACTTCAAATCACAGAGTGAGCATGAAACTTCATCTGCAACACCTAAGCATAGCTGTCAACCTTCCCTTCTTTTGCGGGAAATTCCCCCTATTCCAGTGCCGTTACCCGCTGCTTCCCGCTGCTATCCCGGATTGTTAGCTATCCCGTAGACTATCCCCGGGACAGGTGAGGCTGCTGATCCCTTATTTTCGAGGCTGCTGATCCCTTATTTTCAAATCTGAAAGTTGACAGCTCTGGACCTAAGCCAACTTTCCATGTTTGTTTTTAAGAGTGTTATATACATTAAGGGACACGGGTGGTGCTGTGGGTTAAACCACAGAGCCTAGGACTTGCCGATCAGAAGGTCGGCGGTTCGAATCCCCGTGACAGAGTGAGCTCCCATTGCTCAGTCTCTGCTCCTGCCAACCTAGCAGTTCGAAAGCACGTCAAAGTGCAAGTAGATAAATAGGTACCGCTCCGGCAGGAAAGGTAAACGGCGTTTCCGTGCGCTGCTCTGGTTCGCCAGAAGCGGCTTAGTCATGCTGGCCACATGACCCGGAAGCTGTCTGTGGACAAACACCGGCCCCCTCGGCCAATAAAGCGAGATGAGCGCCACAACCCCAGAGTCGGTCACGACTGGACCTAATGGTCAGGGGTCCCTTTACCTTTTCTTATACATATCACACATTTTGCATGGAAGCTCTTTTATGAGCTATTCATCTGCTTTTTTGACATATAACAACACAATCATGCTTTCCGCTGAGGGACACCTCATTCAGATGAATGAATGACAGCTGATCTGTGGGCTTACGTATGTCAGTCACCCAAACTACCATGAGAAGCAGACCATCAAAACTCATCATTGAATGATTTGGGATGGATACTACATAGGTTTACATGATCTGAATGGTGTTAAACTTTGGGAAGCACTGTTTTTAATTGTTACTAAATATAAATAAATACAATTTACTTAACTCCCCTCGTAATAAGTGGACCGCCTTGTAATAAATCTAACATTTAAAAAAAAAATCATTTCTGGCAAATTACTCCAATAAAATCAATGCCTATCAGGCTCAGCTGGAGAAACAAATAAATTAGAAACTATTGATGGGTTGCAACGGAGGGTTGTGGGGTGAGAATGTAATTGTCACTATAAAAAGCTGAGAGAGAGAGAGAGAGAGAGAGAGAGAGAGAGAATAAATATACTAAAGAAATGCAAAGGCAAAATATCCAAGTTGACAACTTAAATTGTTAAATGATTCCTTGAGTCAGGGGCAGTTATTTGCATGTAGCTCCTACATTTCCAGCAGCGCATACAGACATACTGTGTGTGTCTCTGTAACTGAACTAATGTAATACATTTCTCAAATTTAAAGATTTTCCAAGTCCCTCTAATAAAAAAATGAAGAACTAAAGAATAATGCCGTATTTACTCGAATCTAAGCAATGACAAACCTAGACAGCATCTTAAAAAGCAGACACATCACCTTGCCCACAAAGGTCCATATAGTTAAAGTTATGGTTTTCCCAGTAGTGATGTACGGAAGTGAGAGATGGACCATAAAGAAGGCTGATCGCCGAAGAATTGATGCTTTTGAATTATGGTGCTGGAGGAGACTCTTGAGAGTCCCATGGACTGCAAGAAGATCAAACCTATCCATTCTGAAGGAAATCAGCCCCGAGTGCTCACTGGAAGAACAGATCGTGAAGCTGAGGCTCCAATACTTTGGCCACCTCATGAGAAGAGAAGAATCCCTGGAAAAGACCCTGATGTTGTGAAAGATTGAGGGCACAAGGAGAAGGGGACGACAGAGGACGAGATGGCTGGACAGTGTTCTCGAAGCTACCAACATGAGTTTGACCAAACTGCGGGAGGCAGTGGAAGACAGGAGTGCCAGGCGTGCTCTGGTCCATGGGGTCACGAAGAGTCGGACACGACTAAACAACAACAATGCGCCACCAAAACTAATGTGCACCTCAATTTTCAGAACTTTGAAACCAATAAAAGCATTTGCTGGTGAATGTAAATATGCCATTGAGTCTAAATGTGCACATTAATTTTGACAACATAATTTGGCCAAAAACGTGAGCATTAGATTTGAGTAAATATGGTAATTCATTGAGGATAAGGTTCCAAATGGCTACTTGCCATTATGCTTAGGTTTTACTTCCTCTCTTGGAGGTAGATAGCTCAGTTGGTTAGAGCAGTGTTTCCCAACTTTGGGCCTCCAGCTGTTTTTGAACTACAATTCCCATCATCCCTGGCCACTGGTCTTGCTAGCTAGGGATGATGGGAGTTGTAGTCCAAAAACAGCTGGAGGCCCAAGGTTGGGAAACACTGGGTTAGAGCACTGTTAAATGCAGAGAGTTAACTGTCTGTAAGCTGTCTTGACTTACTGCTGAGAGATGTTATTCTTTTTTTAAAAAAAAATATTCTATTAGGAGCCGCCCAGAATGACTAGGGCAACGCAGTCAGATGGACAGCATAATTATTAAAAATTATTATTTTTAATGTTTAGTTCCAATCCTACTTTGACATTTCCAAATTATAACCAATTGGACAGTGTGTGCTTCAGGCAAAACCCAATAGGTTCTTCTTATTTATTTATTTAAATAATTTTATGTAATAAAATTTGTATACTGCTAAATTGTTGAAACCTCTAAGCTCTTTACCTCTGGCAAAATTTGTTCTTAGTGTAATAAATGTACAATTGTGTTTGTTTTGCTGTGTGATGTTCAGTCAGCTTATTCCAGGGTACCAGTTCTTTTGTGGGGATAGCTCAAGATTCCCAACATATTTCATGCTACCTGTGACATCACAAAGTTGTAGATCTCTTTCCTCAGAGACTCACCTGAGCCCAAGACTTAGAGCGTAATCCTGGACATGTCTACTTACCTACCTTATCTGAACTTCCTGAAATAGTATTTGAAGTGAAACACAGCCACCTTTTGAAATTCAAAATTCTCTGAATTTTGCAATACAGTTCACTAGACAAGTAATGTGTACAAAAATGCATATATCAGAGTAACACACAGGTAAATGCATGCATTAGTGAAAATAATAATACTGTTGTTGTTGTTGTTGTTGTTGTTGTTGTTGTTGTTGTTGTTATTTATACCCGTCCATCTGGCTGGGTTTCCCCAGCCACTCTGGGCAGCTTCCAACAAGAGATTAAAAATACATTAAATAATGTACACAATGCATTATTTGGACATCTCTTTGCAAAATTGTGTGGATTAAGAAGATTTGCTTACAAAAATGAGCATATTAGAATAAATCTGCATGAAAACACTGGTGAATTTTCACGAGGTCTTTGGGAAAAAATCGCAAACTGGTGTGGAAATGTGGAGAACCTAAGGGTGGAAAAAAGGAGCAACTGAGAGAAACCAAAACTGTCAGATTTGCCAACAGAGATGGTTTTAGGCTAGTGTGACTGGTTTGACCACACTGGGTGTCACACTGCAGAGAGAACCACAACAATGCTGTAGAATGGAGTGTGGCCATCAGATTTTAGTGTCACACAGGGTGCTGCTGAAATTTGAGAGCCCAATATCCTATCCGCTGCTGCTGCTGCTGCCAATACCTAAATTTGATCCAGTTCCAGCTTCTAGTCCTGACCAAATTGAGTGAAGTTGGACCCAGAGAATCTGTTCTGTTTCTTGACCTACTGGCAGAAGGTGGGGCTCTGTGGACAAGGTCTCTCTACACAGGTGAGCAACAAGGACAGAGGGCCCCCAGCCCCAAGGGCTGAGCTGGGTCTGAAAAGCTCTGAGAGTAGAGGGAATGCATAAGAACAGACTTTAAAGCTAATGGACTACGTGAAGCTGGCGAAACTAACAGCAAAAAGAAGAAACCAACATGCCAGGCTATTCATGGAAGAATGGAAGCCCTTCTTGGAATATCATGGGGGGTATCATAATCAGATGAAATCACAAGCAGAATTTGAAATATGAGCAGCAGTAGGAGATTGAAAGTATATTAAATAGAAAAAGATGTCTTAGGTGAAATGTTTACTAGAATGCAGTTTGTATATGGGATGGGATTGAGAACAGCATGGGGGGAACGCAGAAAGTCAAAGTTTAAAGAGAAATGTATAACAAGTTTGGAATCTGGAGCGTATATGTAGAGGTTTTAAAGTTTAATAAAAATTTGACTCTGAAAGTAGAGGGAATGTGCTGTCTTACCGAGGCCTTTCCCCTCTGGACTTGTTCAATAGGATGGGGAAGAGCAGGCCCAGTAATTCACAATACAACAATAATGTCGTTTAAAAATGGAATTGAATTCCGTCTTCAGCTAATGGCTTTATATGTTCAGCATGTGCTGTAGGTAGGCAAGATATTATTGGGGTGGGGTAGAATGGTTATGGTTGATTCCACACCCTCAGCTACACAAATATTTCCCAACGCATCTATTGTATTTTCCAGCACCACGAGATAGAAGAGATTTCGCGGGAGCAGTCCGAAAATATGGAAAATGAGCTGAGTGAATAACCAGAACGACGGCGACATCTGAAGGCAGGCAGGCTGGCTCTGGAGAGAAAATCGTAAAGCTACTGCGTGGTTAAACAGCAACCACACAGCAACCTCTGTCCGATAAAGACACTTTTATAAACACATTTCTTTCTGACACTTTGCCTTTCCAAAGCAGCTTCTCCTGCTACGCTCCCCCCCCCCCCGCCAATAACTAAATGTGACTTTTCATTAGCACAGCCATTCAGATGTGTGTGTTTTTTTCACCCTCAACTTGAAAGATGGAGAAGATAGAAAGCTCAGTACATGGAAAGAGAAAGGGGGGGGGGACCTGCCTCTGCCATTACCTTGATTAAGGCACAAAACGTTAAAAGCAAATTACTGTGAAAGTATGAAACAATTTGCCCTTAATGTTTCAAGTCATATCTGTAAAAAATATGACTTAAATATAGTTTTATTAATAATACATACTTTAATTAAACGGCTAGAGGTGCATCTAGCAGGGAAAAAATTGAATCTTCACCAGGTTTCACATACTGGTATGATTCATGGGCAGTAAATATGCAAAGCATTTTGCCCATAAGGCAATCAAACTGAAGGGCTGCTATGCATGTTTTTAGCTGAAAGAATGAAGTTTAGGGGTGGGCGTGCGATGGGGGGGGGATAAAAAATAAAGACTGCTGGATCAGGAAAGGCACCAGACGTAACTCTTCCATTTTAGAAACTGCCCCCGTTCTCCACTCCTATACATTGGAAAGCACGGTACCTGTTAGCATTTTGCATGCTGTTGAACAAGCGTTCGTTATTGCTTTCATTACTCTCGTTGCATCAGGCTCTCCCGCATCTCCACATATGTAAAAGAACAATATCACAGAAATGAGCCATAAAACCCTAGGACAAGAGTTATCACGTCACCACGGCATAGTGTGAAATGCTTTTGGCTCCACACTGTTCTGGGCACGGAGCGCTCTGTGATCGGCTGATTTGTGAACATTGTTTCCCTTTGGCTGCTTGGAAGCTCTCGACCCAAAAAATAAAAATAAAAGGGAGGGAAAAGCAATATAACTCTCAGAACTTAAACTTGCTTTTCTGGGTTTTATCCCATCGACATTTCCCAACAAAAAGTCGTTCCCTACTCCTGATCCCCACACCAACTAGCACAAACTAACAAATTATGGTGATTGTTTCTGCATTTGTAAGAAAGCAATCTTTTAGCACCCAAACTTTGAAACTCCCTGCCTATTCACATTGAGCGGGTGCTTTCACTGTTCTCTGCTCAGCGCCTGCTAAAATCATTTTTTGGTTAGGCAAACCTATCCAACCATGTAGAATGTCAGCAGATTTTTTAATTTGGTTTTTAGCTTATTGTTGATTTAAATTCATTTTCGAATGTTTCAAATAGTTCTTTTCAACTGATTATTTTTTATGCTTTTTGAAAACTGCTTTGAGGTTTGTTTGCGTGCTGTTGTTTTTTTTACAGTCAAATGGTAAATACATTTTGGGAAATAAATAAATTCAAGTTACAGAAATACTCCGCTGTTGCAACACTGACCAGAGGGTAGTTCCACACTTGCCAGAGGTGTCGTCAGGCTAGTTAGTTACAGAAAAACCAACAGAGAGGCTGGTAGCACCTTAAAGATTTTAAATGTTTTTATTATGGCATATGCTTTCATGGACTCGTGTACGTGGTGGATTCTAGTCTAGGCCCTCATATTTACTGGACCGCCTCTCCTGGTATGCCCCACAGAGGATCTTAAGGTCCATAAATAATCATAGTTAGAGGTCCCAGGCCCTAAGGAAGTCAGATTATCCTCCACCAGGGCCAGGGCCTTCTCGGTGATGGCTCCAACCTGGTGGAATGCTCTGTCCCATGAGACCAGGGCCCTGCAGGATTTAACTTCCTTCTGCAGGGCCTGTAAGACAGCTATTCTGCCTGGCTTTCAACTTGAACGTAGCCTGATCTTTTATTCCCCTTCCTTCCCTCCCCATCCCCTTTTTATGATTACCCGCTCTGGGATCCCACAGCTAATTCTCCCCTGGTCTCCTCGCTGGCCCAAATAGGACAAATTTAGCCAGCTAGCCCTGGTGATCGTCTAATGTTCATTGGATGGATTTCCCCCCTAAAATGATTTTTTAATTCTGAATTTATTGTTATTCACGTTTTATACCGTATTTTATGCTGTTTTTTGTTGCATCAATTAAGTGTTTTAAATTTGTTGTTAGCCACCCTGTGCCCAGTTTTCTGAACTGGGAAGGGTGGGGTATAAATAATTTATTTATAAGGGTGGGGTATAAAATTATTATTATTATTATTATTATTATTATTATTATTATAGCTTATGCCACAATAAAACCAATTAGTTTTTAAGGTGTTTTGTTGTTGATGGTGATTTATTAAATTTTTCAGGCACCTTCTGCCGTTGTGTCAAATAGGGATTCCCCCTAGCTCATTAATATTCACCGCCCACGGCGGCAGCCAATCGGCTGCCGCAAAGGGCGGGCCCTCACAGGTTCACTTAAGGTCGGGGCAGCCCAGGGCTCGCCCCTTTCGTTCCCCCAGCAGCAGCGGTTTGGAGGTCTTGGCCCCCCCCAATATTTTTTATAAGTCGGTATGGGCCCCCGCCCCCCCAATATTTTTTATAAGTCGGCGCCCCTGTGGGTAACCATTTAATTCTGGACCACCTGCAGGATATGACATCACGGGTCAACCTGCCAGTGGGGATTCCCATTACATACCTCAAACAGGGGATCCCCGCAAGAATCTCCACCTAGAGCAGGGGTAGGCAACCTAAGGCCCGGTGGCCGGATGTGGCCCAATCGCCTTCTAAATCCAGCCCATGGAAGGTCCAGGAATCAGTGTGTTTTTACTTGAGTAGAATGTGTCCTTTTATTTAAAATGCATCTCTGAGTTATTTGTGGGGCATAGGAATTCATTCATTTTTATTTTCATTTTCAAAATATAGTCAATCCCACCACATGGTCTGAGGGACGGTGGACTGGCCCACGGCTGAAAAAGTTTGCTGAGCCCTGGCCTAGAGGAGCAGTGAGGGTCCAAGCCCCTTTATGGGCGTAAGGACAGAAGCAGCTCCTTCGTGGATCCTGTGTACTTATGCTGTACTGCAATTGCACAAAGTTTCCACCAGATGGAAATAACCTATGTGTGGTTTGGTTGCATTATGGCTAAACTAATTCCATGGAAGCTGTGGTCTGCCTTCATAGAATCATAGAATCATAGAGTTGGAAGAGACCACAAGGGCCATCGAGTCCAACCCCCTGCCAAGCAGGAAACACCATCAGAGCACTCCTGACATATGGTTGTCAAGCCTCTGCTTAAAGACCTCCAAAGAAGGAGACTCCACCACACTCCTTGGCAGCAAATTCCACTGTCGAACAGCTCTTACTGTCAGGAAGTTCTTCCTAATGTTTAGGTGGAATCTTCTTTCTTGTAGTTTGGAGCCATTGCTCCGTGTCCGCCTCTCTGGAGCAACAGAAAACAACCTTTCTCCCTCCTCTATGTGACATCCTTTTATATATTTGAACATGGCTATCATATCACCCCTTAACCTCCTCTTCTCCAGGCTAAACATGCCCAGCTCCCTTAGCCGTTCCTCATAAGGCATCGTTTCCAGGCCTTTGACCATTTTGGTTGCCCTCCTCTGGACACGTTCCAGTTTGTCAGTGTCCTTCTTGAACTGTGGTGCCCAGAACTGGACACAGTACTCCAGGTGAGGTCTGACCAGAGCAGAATACAGTGGCACTATTACTTCCCTTGATCTAGATGCTATACTCCTATTGATGCAGCCCAGAATTGCATTGGCTTTTTTAGTGCAAGGAGTTGAGGCTGTATGTTATTGCAGTGTGCTCTTTCTTGTCCTCTCATGGAACCTTAACTGGACGATGAGGAAATGTCACGGTTTGCACCCGACAACATAGAAAAGTGAGGTCACATAATCACCTGATCTGACCCAAGTTAAGTGCCTTTTGTGAATTAAGTTCAGCACGTGCTTAAATTGCTCTCATTTGAATCAGTGGTTTGGATCCTAAAGGTAAGTTGATATGAGAAAGTTAATAGAAGGGAAGTCCCTCATCCCTCAGCCACCTGCACACCTCCAAAGAGCCCTTGGAGAGGACATGATCAATGGGGAGCAATTACAGGTGTAAAGGATCAGCCCAAATCATGTGGAGATCTGCCTCCCCCCATTATTCCAGAGGGACCCCTGACCCTCTAGAGAAAAAGGAATGACAAAGCTATCTTTTGTGAACTACCTTCAGTTAATTTATCTGAAGATCTGAGCTGGTGTTGTTTAGACCCCATAGACCAGAGCAAGCCAGGCACTTCTGTCTTCCACTGCCTCCCGCAATTTAGTCAAACTCATGCTGGTAGCTTCTAGAACACTATCCAACAATCTCGTCCTCTGTTGTCCCCTTCTCCTTGTGCCCTCCATCTATCCCAACATCAGGGTCTTTTCCAGGGAGTCTTCTTTTCTCATGAGGTGGCCAAAGTATTGGAGCCTCAGCTTCAAGATCTGTCCTTCCAATGAGCCCTCAGGGCTGATTTCCTTCAGAATGGAGAGGTTTGATCTTCTTGCAGTCCATGGGACTCTCAAGAGTCTCCTCCAGCACCATAATTCAAAAGCATCAATTCTTCAGCGATCAGCCTTCTTTATGGTCCAGCTCTCACTTCCATACATCACTACTGGGAAAACCATAGCTTTTACTATATGGACCTTTGTTGGCAAGGTGATGTCTCTGCTTTTTAAGATGCTGTCTGGATTTGTCATTGCTTTTCTCCCAAGAAGCAGGTGTCTTTTAATTTCTGAGCTAACAAGCTATAAAAGTGCACATCTTTGGCAGGACATTTCACTCAGTGTTTTTGTTTTTGTTGTTTTGTTTTTAAATGCCCACATGTATCTGTGGAATTTATGCAGTGTTTGCAAAGCTGCATGTATGCAGGTGGGCATCCTGCATCTTGTAGGTGCAGATTACCGTAACCTTAAAAATTGGTGCCTTAATTTGTTTTCCTCTTCCCTCCTCATCCCTTTTACCTCTCTTGTCATGTCTAGTAGAGTGGAAATCCTTCTTTTTTAAAAACATCGTACAGCACTTTCTTAGGCAGCAGATGAAGATTAAATAAGAATGTTCATTTACAAAGTAATGTTTGTATGGTGTCCCTGCAAAAATATGTCTGCAAGACAGGTTAGCAAGTGTGCACATATGGAGGCAGAAGGTAGAACAGAATCTATAAGTGATTTGCAGTAGATCTACAAGTGTTTCTGACTTTTATTTGTCTAGCAATAGTTGCTGGGAAAGACTGGGGAAAACCAGGAGTGGACTTTTGTGCAGAAGGGCTTGTGAGATCAGTTCTGGTGTTGATTGAAAATCCCTGGCCTGCGTATGTGCTCAGAGGCACCTGTTCCTTAATTCTTAGCATATGATCACACACCAGAACAACTCTTTTGCACCTGGCTCCAGCTGGTGGCCCCCAGGTTTCTCATAGTAATAATAATAATAATAATAATAATAATAATAATAATAATAATAAAAGCCTGAAAAATCCCTACCCTGCCTTAAATCAAGACAGTTGATTTCTTCCTCCAGGCCCATTAGCATCTTCTCCAGTTAGCAGTGGCTCTGTAGAGTCTGAGACGGAGGTCTTTTTTCAGCACTGCTTCCTGAAATCTTGCAATGAGAAGAATTGAACCCAGCGTGAGCATTTCTCAGTTCCTGTTTCATACAGCCATTTGCACCAAGCGTGTATTTGCTGTGGCTCTTGCCATCAGACATGTGTGCTGTAGTAAACACACCTGTGGCGACACCAACCAATATCCCCTTCATGGTTTGACTTGTAAGTTAGTTACCCTTATTCGGCCTGGTTCAGTTTTTGCCACAGCAAACCAGAGCCTGTAGATTCTGAGGTGTTTGCTGTGTAAAAACACTGCGTGTCAGACGGGTCTCAAGTAAATGTGGCTCTTTTAATAAAAGGTTGGCAGGAGATCACAGACATTACTGAGGGAGCCATTGTGTGTTGTCAAAGGGAAGTGAATCTCCCATCTCTGTGTTTCAGGGCTACTTAACACTCCCACCATGTGATTCTTCCTTCCTCCCATTTATTCACCTTCCTCCCATTTATTAATATATCTTTTAATTAGCTTGACTGATAAAAAAAAAAAATTGAGAGGAGATACGATTGTCATCTGCAAATATCTCAAGGGATTGACTGTTAAACTGCGCTGGGAAGTATAGCTCCAGGAGAGAAAGAGGGGAATCACCTAACAACCTTCAGCAAACTATGATTCCATAGGTTCAATTCCTTAGTATACATGAGGCCTGCAGCACACTCTGTGCAGGACCGGCCTTCGAAACAGCTCGGAAATGTCAGTTAGTGTGTAAGGCTGCTACCAAAATCTTAACTGTGGCAAAGTGCTGGGCTTATATGACAACACACATACACACTGTACTGGTTGTGCCAGCACTTACACCAAGCACCCCCAACCTGCAGCCCTCCAGATGTTTTGGCCTACAACTCCCATGATCCCTAGCTAACAGGACCAGTGGCCAGGGATGATGGGAATTGTAGTCCAAAACATCTGGAGGGCCGAAGGTTGGGGATGCCTGATGTACACCCTTCCCAGGTACAATTCAAAGCCAAAAGCCAATGGTTCTCATTGGGTGTGGCATGCAGCTAGAGAAAATGGGAAGTATGGCAGGACAATATTATTATTATTATTATTATTATTATTATTATTATTATTATTATTATTTGTATACCAACCTATTCCCACAGATCTCAGGGCAGTCCATAGGATAAAATTGCAATATAAAAACACAAAATGCACAATCAAAACAAAAACTACCCAATAACCCAACCCAACATATCAAAGAAACCTTTAAACATTTCCATGTGGTATGGATGTACAGTGGTACCTTGGGTTAAGAACTTAATTCGTTCCGGTGGTCTGTTCTTAACATGCAACTGTTCTTAACCTGAGGTACCATTTTAGCTAATGGGGCCTCATGCTGCCGCCACGCTGCCACTGCACAATTTATGTTCAAATCCTGAAGCAAAGTTCTTAACCCGAGGTACTATTTCTGGGTTAGTAGAGTCTGTAACCTGAAGTGTCTGTAACCTAAAGCATCTGTAACCCGAGGTACCCCTGTACAACCAGAAACAGTACCCATGGCTCTTTTCAAGAGCACTGGCTACTCTTCTACCGTTCTCCACAATTTTGTTGCGAATGGGGATTTTCAATTCCAACAAATATGAAAGGTCAGGAAAGAGAAAGGTTTCTTCATGTTGATGAGGAGATGAGGCGTTGTTTCTCTCAAATTGGAACTAATATAAATGAGATTAATCGGCAAAAGCAACCACACACCCCTCATTGAGTTTGTATACATACATCCGAAAGAGGCTCATTTATAATTATATATTGGGAGTGATTCATGTTCTTATGTAGTTGCATTATTATTTTTATTATTTGGTGAATTTATATACCGCCCTATACCCGGAGGTCTCAGGGCGGTTCACAGAACAAACTCAGAATATAAAACCACAAAATATATGATCAAAATAAAACAACAACCCAATACCCCCCACCCCACCCCCCAAAAAAAACAACCCACCACATTATTTTATTATTGTTTTATACTTTCTGCATCATATTATAAAATAGTTGTGTTTTATGTTGCAAAGCAATCACGGCTAGGAGTTGCTTCTTTTTGTTTTCTGATGTATTTCTTATCAATTAATTTTTTTAAAAAAAATGTGTATTATGGAAAAATCTCAATAATTTTTTTTTGTTTTAAATCACCGTGGTGCAAACAAACATTTATTCTGAAAGTGTGGCCCAGATAAAAGGGTTTAAAAACCACTGCCCTAAAAAAGTTTGAGACAGTGTTTCTTGAAGGACCATCTCAAGAATATGAAGCCTATCAGATCCCAGTTATGGTGGAGCTACAATTCTTATCAGCTCAACCAATATAGTCAATAGCCAGTGTTGACAGTATTTGATTCGGCTGCTGCTGCTTCACATACAGAACCAGAGCATTGCTCACTGTGTTTTGTCACTGCTTTTATTTGTCTTTTAAAAAGAAAAAAAATGGGACGATTGTGGCTTCTATGCTTGGACTTCTATTGGTAAGACACTTGGAGTAGGTCCTCCTGAAGAAGGGCAAAGGCAGAATATGCACTTCACTAACTGAATAAATATGCAAAAGTTAGGCACCTCTCTTTTTGAAGTGATACATTTCCTCTGTTTTGGGGATGCATAAGAAGTATCCATGGATGAGGATCTTGTGGGGAGCATACTTTTCCTGTTTCCAATTCTGTGCTTCAGTGCTGAAGTAGAAGCACCGGGATATGCCCTTTGGGGGTGAAAAAGAGAGCAAAAAAATCAATAGCCCCTTTAAACCAGCTGAGTACTGCACCGCGATCGTCAAATTTACAGCAAGTTTACAGGCAGCTTATTAACTACCCAAATCAAGCGCACGGTTTAAATAATGCAAAGCAATCTGATCAAGATGAGCAGGTTTGTGGATAGACACCATTTGTTTGCTGCGTAGAAAAATTGGCCTCCATCAGCTTAATGTCTTTTCCCCCCCATCTAAATTTAATATGTGTTTAATTTCAGAGTGAATTGTGATCAATGTGTCCAAATGACTTTTAAATGTTTAGATATGACTCTCTCGGTGTGATTTTTTTTAAAAAAAAAAACTCATTGAAACTTGTGTAGCGCACTTTATGCGTTCAAGCCACAGTTTGTCCCTAGATGAAAAATAATAAGAATTAGCCAAAATATCAACGTTGTAGATTCTGAAAAATGGGGATTTGAGGAGGAGATATGGATTTGTGCTGTATTCTTGACTCATCAGGCTTTTTAAAAAGAAAGAAAGAAAGAAAGAAAGAAAGAAAGAAAGAAAGAAAGAAAGAAAGAAAGAAACCCACTATTAATCCTTGTACATCATTTCTACTTTACTATGCATTCTCCTGATTGAATGACTTCGTGCCTCGTTTGGATTTTTTTTTAATATTGTTATGTTGAGAGATAAACACTTTGGTACATATTGGAGAGTAATAAATTGTGTTGAACATTGATAAACTAACGCAATTACCAGCAAGGTCACAGAGTCAGCTAATTTAGAAATATCAGTACTAAGATTTTGAGTGGTCCCCTGGAGAACACTGTCTACTTTATTAAAGCAGGAGGACGAGCAGAAAGCGGTGCATTAGGATTGATCTTTTGATCTAATTGTGAAACTCTGCCATGCCTTGTTTGGCCCAAAAGTGCTTCGTCAGCAGGAGGAAACGCAGCTCAGCTAATTGAGGAACATCCCTTACAAGCTAAAGGGATTGTGGGAAATAAAAACAAATTGCAGCTTGCCCAGGGTTTTTATGGTATTAGTTATGAATGGAAGGTGTAAATAAGTACAGCTCAATTAATCTTCCTTCTGCTATGCAGAAACCTTTCCGAGATCAACGCTTACAAAAAGAACAACACCCCACCAGCCTTTTGATCATTCCCTTCAAATTGAGAATGGGTTTCTGAAAACATCCAATGGCCACAGGGTGTGTTGGGTGTAGGCGATATCAGTTTTTCAACATCAAGATGTATCACTAGCCAAACGTCATGATATACTGGTAAATTGTGATGTTGAAAAGCAAAGGGAGGAACAAGCTGCATCGGCCCCGGCCCCGTGAGGCACTACAGTAGGCTGAAATTGCCACCTCTTCCGCCTCTGCCAGCACCCAGCGAAGGAAGGAAAGAGGCAATGGAGAAGTTAAGGTGCAGGCAAGCCCCACCCACAATATACTGCCTGGTAAAGATGCCATTGGGATGCGGGTGGTGCTGTGGGTTAAACCACAGAGCCTAGGGCTTGCCGATCAGAAGGTTGGCAGTTCAAATCCCCATGACGGGGTGAGCTCCCGTTGCTCAGTCCCTGCTCCTGCCAACCTAGGAGGTCAAAAGCACAAAGTACAAGTAGATAAATAGGTACCGCTCTGGTAGGAAGGTAAAAGGCGTTTCCGTGCGCTGCTCTGGTTTGCCAGAAACAGCTTAGTCATGCTGGCCACATGACCCAGAAGCTGCACGTCGGCTCTCTTGGCCAGTAAAGCGAGATGAGCACCGCAACCCCAGAGTTGTCCACAACTGGACATAACGGTCAGGGGTCCCTTTGCCTTTGCCTAAGGAAAAGCAGGACATTCCAGGATCAAATCAGAAACTAGGATGGCTTCTGTAAATCTGGAATGGCCTATGGGAAATAGGGGCACTTGGAGGGTCTGCAATGCTCTTGAATTCCTGAACTGTGACTCCTGGGCCCTGCATCTGCTACTGAGGCTGTACAGTTACCTTCCTGAATAAAGATCTGTTTCTCACTTACAAATAAGAGCCTCTGCTTGCGTGTTTTGGGGTGGGAGCAAGGACACTA
Organism: Podarcis cretensis; assembly: GCF_951804945.1. Lineage (NCBI taxonomy): Eukaryota > Metazoa > Chordata > Lepidosauria > Squamata > Lacertidae > Podarcis > Podarcis cretensis. Next base: position 87,375,690 of record NC_137173.1, read on the forward strand.
AGTGAAGAAGAAGAAGAAGAAGAAGAAGAAGAAGAAGAAGAAGAAGAAGAAGAGGAGGAGGAGGAGGAGGAGGAGGAGGAGTTTGGATTTGATATCCCGCCTTTCACTCCCCTTCAGGAGTCTCAAAGCGGCTAACACTCTCCTTTCCCTTCCTCCCCCACAACAAACACTCTGTGAGGTGAGTGGGGCTGAGAGACTTCAAAGAAGTGTGACTGGCCCAAGGTCACCCAGCAGCTGCCTGTGGAGGAGTGGAGACGCAAACCCGGTTCCCCAGATTACGAGACTACCACTCTTAACCACTACACCACACTGGCTCTCCAGTGTAGCAGTTTAGGGAGACTTTCTAGCCAGGCAAAAGCTCTCAAGGAGAGGCATGGCTTGGGCAGAGGAGTCTAGAGGACTGAGTTTAGACCCTGACCCTGAGTTTCCCCACCCCCGATCCAGGAAATTCAAAAGGAAATCGAACTGCAGCAAAGACAGGCGCAGAAGCTGTCGCTGAACTGAGACAGTCTTCCCCAACAAGCCAAATTTCATCCCGCTTTTTAACATTTTTGAATGGCAGACATCTGTGACATCTCTTAAGCAACGCTCACATCTGGCCATTCGGCTTTCTAGAAGTCCCGACACCGTGTAGCCCTCAGAATCGCTCGCAGGGTTGCCCCATATGGCCTCCAGCATGAGGTCACTAAGATGATGTGGGCTTTAAAGAACTGAAGCTCATAAATGCCTGCCCCTCTAGAGAATTGGTAATGGGATAGGGAACATTTTACTTCCTTGTCGTTGCCTTCAATCAGGCCCTCATAATGAGATGTCATTGCCCCCCAAAGGCTAGTTACCGGCAGATTAAAACGACAGGCATGGGTGGAATCAGAACAGCAGATGAAAGCAGGTAACAGTTTGATGGTGAAGTCCGAATCTATATGCTTGTCAGGTTTGTTACTGAAGACTAACAGTGCAATCTTATATACGGCTACTCAGAGGTAAGCCTCACTGGGTGAAGTAGGGCTTACACCAGGCATAGGCAAACTCGGCCCTCCAGATGTTTTGGGACTACAGCTCCCATGATCCCCAGCTAACAGGACCAGTGGTCGGGGATGATGGGATTTGTAGTCCCAAAACGTCTGGAGGGCTGAGTTTGCCTATGCCTGGCTTACACTCAGGTATTTGGGTATAGGCCATGTCCCAATGTCTGTACAGAGTCCTGGAATGCCACCTTCAGCCTGTGGGGCCCGCGGTTCCCCATCCTTTGTGTAAATGTTGACACTAAGTACCCCATGAGATTCATTCATCTTTCACTAGTTTCCCCTCTTTTTACACACACATGCACAACACATTCAAGGTTCGATAACTAGCAACTGAGTGTGTCAACCGGCACTACTGAAGACCAATGTGTCTGAGCACACAGGGAAGTTCTGCCATATAGACCTGTTTAGAAGCAGTGTTTTGTGTGTGTGTTCCGAGAAACTAGAAAGCCTACAACCAGCTTTGTGGAAGAGACAGACTCCACCATCTGGTTTGATAAGCGCTGAAATAAATATCACAAATATTTGAATATGGCTATTTTCCAACTTTCGTCAAGCAAACTTGGAATTATCTGAAATTTTGAAATGTTTGTGTCAGGGACTCAGCGGGAGCGCAGGGAGGGGAGGAGATGGAGAGCGAGGGGGAGCAATCCGAGGGCAGCGTAGGAGAAGATGACAGCAGCCCGAGAGATTCCATGAGCCTCTCCAGCGAATCGGAAGATTCACAGAAAGGGGCGCCTATGGCCAGGGCAAGGGGGGACCCAAGGGAGACACCCCAGAAGCAAGGGGCCAGCGGGGACTCCCAGAGCAGCAGTTGGAAATCAGGACCAGCTTCCCCACCAGAGCGTAGTGGGGGGGAGGAGTCCCAGGTATCAGAGCCAACTTATTCACCACCAGCGAGAGAAGATGAGGCAGGGTTGGCCACGCCTCCATCGGAGAGCGAGGGAACGGTCAAGAGGAAGGTTGCCGGCTGGGCGCGCGCGCCAAGTTCAAATGTACAGGCGAGCGGCACAGAAGGTAGCCCGGATAGGGAACCAGGTCCTAAAGCCCGCCGGAAGGAGGGGGAGGAATCAGGGGGGTCAGCGTCAGAGGAGTCCAGAAGGGACGAAACCCTAGTGGGCAGGAGGGCCCAGAGGAGAAAGGAACTTAGGAAGAGGTGGAGCAAGGCGAGAGTCTTAAACTGGTGTGGAAGGGGCGGAGACTCAGACGGGACTTCGTCGGTCTAGGCTTTAAGACGTAGAGCTGCGCGCTGCGGCTTTGAAATGGAAACTAAACCTCAATAAAGACTTTTGTACATAACGACAGTCTGGCGTTGGTCCTCTGTGAGCTGGGACCTAGAGGCAGCTCTGACAGTTTGTGTTTTAGATTTCTTAGCATCTCATAGATTGATTTGGCTTGCATAGGCATAAGATATGAAATGTTTTCAACTGTCAATGGGCTAATACTAAGTAATGCAACATGTTATCTTCCAAATGCTATCAGATACTGAATACCATTTCAGTGCTCAATAGAATTCAAATGCTAAACGCTGCTGCATGTCAGCTACCAAATAAAATCAAACACGTCGTATCCCAGCCATCAGGTACTGAAAGTCATTTCATATTAGTTATAAAGTACTATGAAATGCAAAACGCCATTACCTGTCAACTATCGGCCAATACGAAATGGTATTTTGTATTTGACAGATGGTGGATGCAGTGACTAATATACAATGACATGCAACCCTAGAGATGAAACCAGACATTTTGGGTATGGTGTGGAGATCAATGAATGTAACAGCTCCAAGTCTTTCCCTCTTTTACCTCTCAGTAATGTCTAATTGACTACTAAAATAGGGTTGCCATACAGCCGGAATTTCCCAGACATACCCAGAATACTGTGGTTGAAAGCAGTGTCTGGGCAGAAATCAGCAAGATGTCTGGGAAAATCTGGATGACTGGCAAGCCATGTTGGCAGGGCCATTTTTGCCGATTTCCGTAAGAAATAGTTAAAAGTACAGTTGTATGTCGGAAGTTGAATGGAATCCGTTCTGGAAGTCCTTTTGACTTCTGAAACACTCAGAAACCAAGGCGCGGCTTCTGATTGGCCGCAGGAAGTTCCTGCGGAACCCTTGTTGGAAGTTCATGTTCCAAAGAACATTCGCAAACCGGAACACTCATTTCTGGGTTTATAGCATTTGGGAGCCAAAACATTTGACTTGTAAGGATCCAAGGCTGTAGCTGAAAAATGACAATTATTTTTTAATGGCAAAACTAAAAAAAGCTCAACAACTTTTGTGTCCGGAACTATTAACTAAAATATAAGATGCAGCATTTGACAAGCACCCTAAAGGCAGCCCAGGGGAGAAATTTCCAACGCAATGATATCAGGTCATATATTTTAGTGGAGTAGACGTTACCAGGAGGGAGAAAGGGGGATGTAGGGCTGTCGCATTGGAAAGCAACCTTATGATATCCACCGAGTAACTTCTAATCTCACACATGTCACTGTGAATATGCATGTGTGTGCTCATGAGTGTACACACAGACACAAACACACACGCACAATGCCATGAGCGCAAACATGGAGGTACGAATTGCTGTGGCTTCGCGCAGATCTTCCACAGAACTGCCTGCCTTCTGCTTCCTCAAGAAGCGCTTTTTTGTCTTTATGAAATTTACAAATACAGTCCCCATTTACATGTGTTAATTAGAATGATTTATTCTAAATGGGTTAATTACAGCCACATTTACATTTTAAGTGATTAGTTTTACAAGATTTGCAAGCTTCCAGTTGTAAATGCTGCTGGTCTCATTAGGATTTCAAGCACTCTCCCATATGGGCACCACAATTAATCTATTAAACCCCACTGAGTCATCCCGTTTAGATAATTTTGTACACAGACTATGCTGGTGCGTGCAGGCATGTTCACACCCCGCCAGGTGCCACTGTTTATTCCAACAGTGCAACAGCCTTTTTCTTCCTGTATTTTTATCATTCTAACTGAGGATCACTGTAAGCTCTAGTTATTTGGGCTTTGGGAATGAGTCGTGCTAATGACTCAGTTCACATTTAATGGTGAACCTACCTTTCCAAAACAGCACAGGAACTTCTCAGCATTTTGCAGTGTGGGTCTTCAGCCATGTAATGTGTACAAAAATGCATACAGCAGAGAAAATTCCATAAAAAATCATTCATTCGGGGGGAAATCGCATTGCAAAACTGTCGGTGTTAAGTAAAATTGCATACAAACAGGAGAAATTTGCACCCAAATGCGGATGAATTTTCGTGTGACACAGATAACTGACTTGGAAATCTGGGGGAGATAAATTTAAGACTGGGGAAATGAGAAACTGGGAGAAACCATAATTGACGGATTCATCGAGCTCTATTTCTCTCGATTTAATCCCAGCTAGGATGACAATGTTTTGAATGGTTGGTCTGGATGGGGCTAATATACTGAAGCTCAGTCCATATAAGACTTGTCTTGTTCATTGGTGGCATAGTCAATCAAGAGAGTTTATTTAATTTTAAGTACAACTGAGACCTTTGGGGACAGCAATAAATATGAAATTGCTGTAAAGCTGCCCTGAGCCCATGGAATATTTATTTATTACTTTCACATCCTGACATCCTTACACCATAAAACTCAAGGAGACACACATGGAATTCCCAGATGGTCTCCTATCCAGGCACTGACCAGACCTGCTTAGCTTCAGCAAGGTGGCTAAAGGATCAGTTCTGCACCTTGAGGGTGATGTTATCTCTGACCTTGCAGATGGACACTCAAGTGATATTTAGGGCTTGCAGCAACTTCCACTATCATTGGTTGCCCACTGTAGTCTATGCATTTATAACCTTGAAGCTAGATAATGTGCTGGGCCCGGGGGTTAACCCGAGCAACACGGTCCAGGTCTGATCCTGAATCCAAGGGTTCCACGAGGAGTTAGTCCAACAGGGCCAAGGCAGGACACGAGGCAAGAAACCAGGCAAGGTCAGGTACAGGGTCTCAGGCAGGTTCTAGCAAACAGCAATGTTGCTCCCACAACCTGGGGCGGGGTCCAACAGCCTTTTATCTTTGTCAGGGTAACAGCCGGTCCTGATCCCCCAGTGACTCACCTCCCTGTCTCACCCAAAGGTGAGCACTCCTCTTGCGAGTACTCAGGTGTCTCCTTCTCTCAGACCTTAGTCTCTGCAGCTCGGGAGATGTTGGTGGGTTACTAGACCCAGAGGCCACCTCAGCCTTTCCTGACCCAACTGGTAGTGGAGCAGCTGTAAGTGATGGTCCAGCTGAAAGCAGCAAGGTAATCCCCGCATCTGGAGCCGGGGCAGGCTCATGCCCCTGACTCGGCCCAGCTGGTGCTTGCTGCAGGGGAACCTGTGCAGACTGGGGCTCTTCAGAATCAGGCCCCTGACTAGGTTCAGATGCCGCCTGAGGCAAAGGATCTGGTTCAGACTGAGATGCCTCTAGTTCCGAGTCCGAGTCCCAGGCCATCACAGATAACTGCAATATGCTCTATTGTCAGGAACTGGCTGGATAAGGAAGAGTGGTGAGTGGGAGCCACCCACCCAAGAGCCTTCCATGGAGGTCATGGCGACTTAGATCCCAGATCCCAGATCCATCAAAGTCTTCAGAAGGGACAAGCTGGGAGGTGCTAGAAGCAGGGGGTGTGGGTGATCAAGGAGGGGGGCAGAAGAAAGAGGGCCTTCCAGGACAGGCTGAGAATCACCTTGTGAGTACAGACTCACACAGAGAGGAGTCAGAGGTTGGCTTGCTACACAATAACAGGACAATGCCAATCCTGTGGACTCTCTTCCCCCTGGGACAACCCACTTGAGAAGTCCTGCACGCTGCTGAGCAACAGGCCAGACAGGCCCAGGGGAGGAGCTCACCCCCTCGACACAGCCTTCATTTGTTTGGGAGGGATCCAAGTGAAAGGCTGGAGGGGAAGGGTGGAGGTAGTTGTCCATTTCAGAAACCTCCCAGCTTTCTGTTAGTAAAATTACATTTGTTGCCTCCCGTGTGTGTGCATGTCCTATGGTTGACCTGGCTCCTTGACAGCTCCTTGACATCGATGTAGGGCTGCTCTTGGGCCTGGTTTAGAAGCTCCAGCTGGTGCAGAACGTAGCAGCTGATTGGTGAAGGGGACATCAAGCCAAGAACATGTGACACTGTTGTTAAAACAAGCTATACAGTGGTACCTCAGGTTACAGACGCTTCAGGTTACAGACTCCGCTAACCCAGAAATAGTACCTCGGGTTAAGAACTTGTACGGCGGCTGTGTGGCAGCAGCGGGAGGCTCCATTAGCTAAAATGGTACCTCAGGTTAAGAACAGTTTCAGGTTAAGAACGGACCTCAGGAACAAATTTAAGTTCTTAACCTGAGGTACCACTGTACTGGCATTTTATCATATGTGGTGGGATTGCAGAATCATTAAAAACTTTTGGGAAATGATATATAATGGATTTAAAAAAATGTTTAAGATAACATTTGTTAAAAAAAAAAAAAACCAGAAGCTTTTCTCTTAGGTATTTTAGGACAAGAATGACCGAAAGAAAAATGGCATCTATTTATGTACACGACAACAGCAGCAAGAATCTTAATAGCTCAAAACTGGAAGACTGGAGAAGTACCATCCAAAGCACAATGGCAAAAAAAGTTGATGAACTATGCCAAACTAGCAAAGTTAACGGACAAATTGCTGAAAAGAACAATTCTTGGAAAAGAATGGGAACCTTTTACAATATATTTGCAGAAACAACAAGAAGAAATGGTCTCGTTTGGCTAGATTTAAATAAACATTTACAACTTTCTTTACTGAGAACAATGTAATAACATATTACAGTATACAAACAGCAGAATGTATCATTTGATGTAACAAACCAGAAATGGTAGTTGAGGGAAGTCAACAGGGAGGGGGGAAATTGGAAAATGTATGTTTAGTAATGTCATTGGCTATTTGTTATGAGAAAAGAAACTTAATAAAAATTATTATTATTATTATTATTATTATTATTATTATTATTACTATTATTAAGAACAAGCTATACTGGTTGTCCATCTACTACCGAGTCAGGTTTGTTAATTTACAAAGCCCTGAAAAACTTAGGTGTAGTATGCTGAACCCTTATTGAAATACTTTATTGCCTATTGTACAACTTGTATACAGTGAGACTGCACAAGCACCCTCCCCCCACTCAGCTCTCTTAGTCTTAATTCCCCTCGTTTACTGACGCACACCCACCAAACCCGAAAGTCAGTTGCCCTGTTGTTATCTTTTCATTCAACAGCCTAACAGCCTACGGATAAAAGCTGTTCTTTACCCTGTTGGTGCGACTAATCATGCTTCTGTATCTTCTACCTGAGGGTAGGAGGTCAAGAAAGTGCTGGCCAGGGTGTGAATCATCCCTGAGAATTTTCCGCACTCTCCCAGCTCGATAAGCAAGATCATCCCCAGGAACATCGTCAATTGCTCTGAAGAGAAGACTCCCTGGAAAAGACCCTGATGTTGGGAAAGATGGAGGCACAAGGAGAAGGGGACGACAGAGGACGAGATGCTTGGACAGTGTTCTCGAAGCTACGAACATGAGTTTGACCAAGCTGCAGGAGGCAGTGGAAGACAGGAGTGCCTGGCGTGCTCTGGTCCATGGGGTCACAAAGAGTCGGACACAACTAAACGACTAAACAACAACAAAACAAGGCTGTCTTCAGATGTCTTCTAAAAGTCAGATAGTTGTTTATTGCCTTGACATCTGATGGGAGGGTGTTCCAAAGGGCCGGCGCCACTACTGAGAAGGCCCTTAGCTACAGCAGTGTGCCTTTTCAACCACTTGCAAATGCAGAATAGGAATGTTCTGGTAAAATATTCTAGCAAAACATTGTTGGTGGGGTGTGTGTGTTATTTTTTCTTTTTCTTTTTGTTTCAACTATTTATTTTGTACTTTTATCCTGTAATTTTTTTGTCTTGTGAACTGCCCTGAGATCTTCGGATGAAGGGAGGTATATAAATTTGAAAAAGTAATAATAACCAGACCCAAGGCCCTTTGTGGAATGCATTGCAGTAATCGAACCAAGTGTCATTCCAGCACTCCTGCTACTGCATTTGTGACATGCTGGGCTTCCCACCACCTTCTCACTAAGGAATGGTGACCCACCTGCTGGGAATCTGGCATAGCAATTCCACGTCATCTGTCTAGCTGCTTCAGTGTATACCATATTCCCATCATGAGTTATCACATACAGTGTCGGGGAATCAACCAGGAGGAATGGTGTGCACTGTCAGCTCCCTTAAAAGGTAAAGGTAAAGGGACCCCTGACCATTAGGTCCAGTCGTGGACAACTCTGGGGTTGCAGCACTCATCTCGCTTTATTGGCCGAGGGAGTCGGCGTACAGCTTCCGGGTCATGTGGCCAGCATGACTAAGCCGCTTCTGGTGAACCAGAGCAGCGCACGGAAACGCCGTTTACCTTCCCACCGGAGCGGTACCTATTTATCTACTTGCACTTTGACGTGCTTTCGAACTGCTAGGTTGGCAGGAGCAGGGACCAAGCAACAGGAGCTCACCCCATCGCAGGGATTCGAACTGCTGACCTTCTGATCAGCAAGTCCTAGGCTCTGTGGTTTAACCCACAGCGCCACCCTTAAACCAGCTTTAATCATCAGATGTTTCCCTAGGATTCAGGCTCTGGGTATTTCGGTAAGACACAATGTGCCCAAAATGCGCTGCAAGGCATTTAAGACCCATTTAACCCTTCCCTTGCCCTTCCTCTCTCTCCTTTGGCCTGGTTCCCACTGCAGGTGAAAAATAATGTACTCTCATCATGAACTACCAGTTACAACAGTCAGGAAAGCGGTACCACCGCTTTGTGGCTTATGACCTTATTATCTGACCTAAAGAGCCAGGAGCCATGACCTACATGACACTTATTATCCATTTTGTTCTCCACTTCCACATAACGCACAATGAATCCTCGGCTGTCTCGTTCAATTTTACAGGGATTATTTTGTAATTTGCCAGTATAATTTGGTAGTCATCTGACTGATGAAAGAATGTAGACTACTGACTTCATTAAACAGTAAACAATGAAGTGGGGGGGGGTGTGGAGGAGCCCACGATTTCATCTAGAATTAATTCTCATCATTACTCGGTTGGATAAAAATGGAGATCTTAAAGTGTTCAAAATTGCTGCCTGGAGGGAGGTTGGATTGGGTTAATCATTTAATATATTTTTTTTCTCTTGAGGGAATTTGAAATTACAATAATTTTAATCTATGTTTCTGCCTCTTTGGCTAGAATTGTAAATAATAATGTAATATTTCAAATTAGTTCCTACTAAACCAAATGATGCGGGAGCGAGGTTTTGCTCTGGGTTTGTACGGTGACGACGTAGGAAATTAGTTCTCAATTTTGGAAGTTTACATATTCTTATGAACAAACCTCTCGTGTTGCTTGTGGTCTGCTTCTAATTTGGAGCCAGGAAAATTAAGGAGCCTCTTTCGTGAACAGACCATAGGCAGCGTTGATGGGAGGGCGGTGGCAAAGGGATAAGCCCCCTCACCCAATTGTGAAACACTTTGAGGGAAAGGCACAGAAGCAGGGATGACAGAAAGTCTTTGGAGCTCACTTCCAGGCCTTCCTCTTGGACAAATCCACTCACCTTCCCGGGGGGGTGGCAGGTTGCAGGCTGGCCATGTGCACTCTCTGCGTACACTGGGGGGCGTGGGGAAGCCACCCACATCAATGGGAGTTCTGGCTGCATCACGCCCCACGGCCGACCAATCCGGTTGGCCGGGGGTGTGGCTTATCTAATTTAAACCACCGAGCAGCCGGGGGGCTCTTTCTCCTTATTTCCTCGTGCCTCAGATCTTGATGGTTGGTCAAAGGGGAGGTTGTAGCCTTCACCTGCCTCTCCCCTTTTTAAGGGTATTCTGTTAAAGCAGCGGTTCTCAACCTGTGGGTCCCCAGATGTTGTTGGACTACAACTCCCATCATCCCCGAGCTCTGGCCTTGCTAGCTAGGGGTGATGGGAGTTGTAGTCCAACAACATCTGGGGACCCACAGGTTGAGAAAGGCTGCGTTAAAGGAATCCGGGGGTATGGATCCTGTCCGAAGCCCAGGTATGGGCTAGGGCCATGCCATGACCCCATTGGGAACCCTGGGGGAGGTCGCTGTTGATGTACATCAACAGGGCTCTCCCTACTGGTGGTTGACCCTTATGAGACTACTTGCACGGTGGGCAGGAGTCAGATATAGTCGGTACAATGCCTACTGTAAGCCAATACCGCTCACATCTGTAACCAATAAAGTTGTGGCCTTATTTATCCCATTAACCCAAAATAGTTGGTGTCCGTGTGTTTCATTTTCTAGAAATGGGGTGGGCTCAGGACCTTGCCATGCAAATATTCTGGGTTGGAAGAACAGGGGCAGCAGTTGCAGGTCTCAGAGAGCACAGAAAGCTATAGAAAGTGCCAAAGATGCAAGCATTTCTTCCACTTACCAGAGGAGGAAGAGACATGAGCTGGTGGTTGGTGACTCTCTCCCAAGAGGAACAGAAGCTGCATTGTGCAGACATGAAAGGATGTCCCAGGACATGTGCTGTCTTCCAAGTGCAAATATCATACCCTCCAACATTTCTCTGATGAAAATAGGGACATCCTTTTCCATCAGGGGTCAGCAAACTTTTTTAGCAGGGGGCCGGTCCACTGTCCCTCAGACCATGTGGTGGCCAGACTATATTTTGAAAAAAGGAAAGGAAAAGAATGAATTCCTATGCCCCACAAATAACCCAGAGATGCATTTTAAATAAAAGGACACATTCTACTCATGTAAAACACGCTGATTCCTGGACCATCCACAGGCCAGATTTAGAAGACGATTGGACCGGATCCGGCCCCCAGGCCTTAGTTCGCCTACCCATGCTTTTCCACCATCATCATAATTCTACTATTTATACCTTACCCAGCTTTTTATGCCTCAGCTACTCTGGGTGGCTTCCAACATATATAAAAACATAATAAAATATTAAACTTTTTTTTAAAAAAACAACAACAAAACCTTCCCTGTACAGGATTGCCTTCAGATGGTTAACTCCATACCCTCCAACATTTCTCCAATGAAAATAGAGACTTCCTACCATACCTTCCAACAGTTCTCTGGTGAAAATAGGGGCGTCCTAAGGAAAAGCGGGACATTCCAGGATCAAATCAGAAACTGGGGCGGCTTCTGTAAATCTGGGACTGTCCCTGCAAAATAGGGACACTTGGAGGATCTGAAATATTCAAGATGCGACAGAGAAGCCGCCGAGTCTTATAAGACCACTGACAATTACCCCTTCCTTCTGATCCATGTTGGTACAAATGATACTGCCCGACAGACCGTTCATTGTGTAGCAACTCTATGAAACTCTGGGTAAACAACTGAAGGACCCTGGGGCACAGGTAGTTATTTCATCATTCTTTCCGGTTAAAGCTATTGATCAATGATAGAAACAACAGTCATGCTAGATGCCTAATTCTTCAGTGTTTTAGATACTTAGACAATCATTTTGATTGTCTAAGTATCAAATATAACATTAGAAAAGTCTGGATTATCAGTGCCGTGTGCACTATTTCTGTCTGACATTTGTTGAGTTAAACAAAATAGTGGTCTGGGTCTGATCCATTGTTCTGGTTTATTTTATTTTAATTTTTCTCCCGGTTGCCATTCAGTTTTGCTAAAAAGGCTTCCGTTTATATTTATGTTATATGAAGCTTGCCACCCATGATTATTTATATAGTTAGAACCGACAGGTCTAAAATAACAGGGAGGTTAAGAGGCAACAAATTATATTCCATTTGTTAGGTTCGTTTTCACTTCTTAGGTTGGTTTTTACTTCTTTCAAGCAAATGCCAATGTAGAGTTCCCTTGAGACTTTGGTGAGAGAAATCTCCAAGCTCTTCCCTTGAAATCAATCTAAAAATATTTAGCATTGTATAAATCCCATAATAGCCGTATGCATCTTTGTTAGATCTTGCCAATATTAAAATGATTTAGACAAAAGTCGAGAGCTCAGTAAACTATATTTGTCACAAGCATCATCATCCTTATTAAATTATTGCCAGGTCAAAAAATTCATCAGGCCAGTAAGCAAAAACTATAACAGTGCATTAGTAAAGTAATCTTATTTTAACTGAATTTCCACAAACCTGCTGTCATTTTAGCACTTCTTAAAAAATAAAAAACCAAAGTGCTTTTTCCACTTCAAAAAGCCTCATTTCATATATTTCAGAAATGGTTGCTTTAACACATTTCCAATGTATTTTCATGAATATTTTATTCCAGAAAGCTACAAATCCTCTTCAAGTCACAAACAATAAAGCTGTGCAGTTAGACTGTCTGCAATGCACAGGCTATTTTCGGCCACCACCAAACACATGGAGATTTCTCTTCTTCGTATGTTATACCAGAGTGGCCCTACCGTGAGCCAAAATGAGGCAGCTGCCTTGGTGGACAGTTTTTATGCGCCATCAAGGGCAACACGCACATGTCACCTATGTAGCAGAAAACCATTTGGCAGTCCTGCCTGAGCCCCATTGGAATGAATAGGAGCTGTAGAAGAACAATGTGCTTTTGGGTATCTCCTGTTCATTTCAACAAGGTTTGTGCAAGCGAATTCCATCTCAGGAGAACTCGGTGGTCTTCTTCATCTTGATGAACAGCAACTCCAGACTCTATTTTCCAGGGACAGCCCCAGATTTACAGAAGTTGTCCTGATTTCTGATTTGATCCCAGAATGTCCCACTTGTCCTTGGGATGTCCCTGTTTTCATCAGAGAACTGTTGGAGGGTATGGAGTTATGCAACCCCTGAGCCAAGGAGATAAGTAACCTTTAGAAGACATCTAGAGGCAGCCCTTTTAATGTTTAATGTTTTATTATGTTTTTATATATGATGGAAGCTGCCCAGTGTGGCTAGGGCAACCCAGTCAAATGGGTAGTTTATAAGTATTATTATGGCTATGGTTATGGTCATGGAATAGAACATTCCTGTTTTCATCAGCCCCTTCATGGATCACTGCCTTGTCGTGGCGAAGGAGCTTGAATATGCTATTCTTGAGAAGCTATGAGCTATGCTGTGCAGGGCCACCCAAGATGGACAGGTCATAGCTGAGAGTTTAGACTAAATGTGATCCACCTGGAGAAGGAATTGGCAAACCACTCCGGTATTTTGCCAAGAAAACTCCATGGACATAAAAAAGGAGAATCTTTGAGAAGAAAGTGAGAGTTTCCAAGGCATGCTCTGGTTCATGGGGTCACGGAGAGTCAAACACGACTAAGACGACTAAACAACAACCATTTTCATCCGAGAAATGTTGGAGGGCATGATCTCCTGTTCATTTCAACAAGGTTTTTGCAAGCAAAGCCCATCTCAGGAGAAGTCTGTGGTCTTCCTCATGCTGATCAGTTCCAACTCCCATAATTCTCAGGCAGCAGGCTGGTCAGGGATGGTGGGAGTCCGGCAACATCTCATGCATGGTGCCTACAGTGCAAAAAGCTGGAGGGGTGTGTTTAAGAATTTGTTTTTCCACAGAGCACCAAAAGACCTTGGTCTTGACCCTTAGAAGTGAAAGTGCAGCTGAACATCTGTTTTGTGGGCATTAGGCTAGGCTGGGATGGGTATTCTTTTGCAGTCTGAGATCAACATTCCTTTCTGGGCAGTTTTCTGGAGGACATGTGCCAGTGCTGGTTGTGTGTGGCTCGGGAGAGTCCCAAAAGTCAGACAGAGAGGATTGGAGGACCTCATTCAGTCCCTTGGAGTGAGGGTTCCCCATTCCTGCCAAACCCAGAGTGATGTTCCTACTCACATACATCTGATAGCTAAATCCGTAACAATACAATGCCCCAAAGTACAAAGCCTGTTGCCGTATTCTTTTAAACGATTTTATAAAACAAAGTAAAATTGATTGCTTTGATGATTTGTTCAAATATCTAAATCTTGGGAAACAATGAGCATTTACCAGTCCCTGTGCTATAGTGGCAAATTATGACCAGCCATTTGATGCATCCACAGTATATCTGTATTAAACATACATTCATCAGCATCATGTAATGGAAGGCATAGAACGTGCAGAGGAAAATGAAGAGTTCACACTTCCCTGGGACTGGCTGTCATTCTTGTAAATTGACGAATATTAATTTGTGGCATTTTCTTTTGCGAGTGTCATTCTAAACGTGAATCAAAATCAATGAGATGTAGAAAAGTAATGAAAAGGAAGTCCTGTTCTCCCTGGAGTAACTTTCAACATGGATTCACTTGGGTGTTATTAGAGTCAAATTTCATATATGAATTGATTGCGGAGAAATTTTTAAAATAACCAATTGATTTTAATCTCTTTAACCGAGTTAGTTTTTATGAATATGTATGGTTGCAAAGAGTGGAAATGCCAGTTCAGAATAATGCCATCAATGGTAACTTAGTTTTTCATTTGTTATACAAGAAAAGGCTTGGGGAGGAAAGACAGAATTTCACTTAGCATCACTGTGGAATATTGAAGGATGCAGTCTATGTACATCTCTTTTGCATGGTTACCAGACCGTGGCTTGGATTCAAAGGGCCAAAGAAATGGGTTGGCTTTTGAATCCCTACCCAAACACCCCTCAAAAGCCATTTCTGAAGGTTAGGGAGGGTTGCAATACATGGTATACAGCCCTTGTAAACAGTCAATCGAAAAACCGCATTAGGAAACCACCCAAATTGTTGAGCTTTGTTTAGACAAACCCCAAAGTTGTCAGAGAATTGATGGGCTAGACTGGGAGCCCTTGAAGGAGTTGATAAGGCTCTTGGATATATGTCTGACATCCCTGGGCTATATATAGTCACAATCCCTGATGGATCAGTCACCCCCCATCTGAAGCCCTGCTAGCTATCTGTGGCAGGGGAAGGAAGTGTGGAATGGCTTACCCACCTATTTCTTTCATTTCCATTTACCCCTCCTGTTGACTCCAGTGGGAAGGAAGATGTTATACCAGCCCCAGGATTTTGCCCCTTCTAGCATCTGTCATGGGATGATGGGACTTGGGATCCTTTGACTCTACAGTCATGCCCTTAAATGAGCTGCTCACATCATCATCATCATCACATGTATAAATTTGTATGGGTGTACTTGTTGTGATATTGCCGGGGAGATGGGGGCATTTGGCAGGCCCCCAGCTTGCTCCAGCCACCGGCCAGCAGCCAGACGATCTCCGGTACAGCATCAATCAGTTGGCGACTCGAGCCTCAGTAGCCTTCTGAAGCTACCGAGCACGCTAATTAGCAGAGTGAATCAATCTCCACAACGGAAGTGGCGGACAGAGATGTGTGTAAGCATATTTACAAGCGTTTATTTAGCACAGTTCAGGAACAAAGGAAAAAACATGTCTGCTTCCCTTCGTGTTCAGCAAAACAGCAGTAACACAAAAGCTATATACAAAACGGAAGTTCCCAGCAGACTGTGCTGGAAATGTAAACAGGCATGTGACACACAACAGTCATGCCTGTCCCTTTTAAGGTGGAACGGAACTATATCCTAACAGTACTGAGGGAGCGGGAAAGACAATCCTGCCGTGGTGGGCCTCTTTCTTTGACAGCAGAGCAGCACATCTGTTCCATTTCCAGTGGCCCCTCAACTGGTCTATGACAGGCTTTAGGATACAAATTTGCCCTTCACTTAGAAGGGCTCTGGAAAGTTCTTTAACTTCAGTATGAAAGAGCTTGACAGCTAACCATGTTAGAGAAATTAACATTTCAAGACAGAGCGAAAGCAATTCTGAAGCATACATGGCTTTATTGAACTATGGTTCTGCTTTGCCACACATGTATAAGCAGAAAAGGGAACCTGTTGACCTTTTTTTTTAAAGTTAAGGTGGGTTCTCTTTTTTGCCTCTGACAGAGGTGCCAGAACGCACCAAACAGGTGCTGGTACTCAGTTCCAGTGAGTTCCGGTTGAAAAAAGAGCCCTGTGTACAAGTTATAAGACTTCAAGAGCATATGCTCCAACATTTCTCTGATGAAAACAGGGACGTCCTAATCCATACCCTCCAACCTTTCTCCAGTGAAAATAGGGATATTTTACCATACCTCCCAACATTTATCCAATGAAAATAGGGGTGTCCTAAGGAAAAGGGGGGCATTCTGGGATCAAAGCAGAAACTAGGACGGTTTCTGTAAATCTGGGACTGCCCCCTGGAAAACAAGGACACTTGGAGGGTCAGTATCGTGAATGAGCCAATCCCCAGGGAAGGGTTGCAACCAGATCCCAGGGAAGGTCTGCAACCAGCTGAAGGAAGCAGCCAGGAACAGAGAGGGTTAACTGCCAGGCAGGATGAGCATTGGCTAGTGCCAACATCCCCACCCTTTGGAATGCCGAATGATAAGGCAATGACTAAGAGCGAGCCGGAACCCTTCCAATGCTCTCAAGAAGTGCAAAATGCTGCGAACAGAGAAGGAAGCAGTTTATCAGGTGGGAAAGAGCTAAGAGACAGCCTCTTGGAGAATGGGGAAGAGGCAGGAGCTGACCCTCTCAGCACAAGGTCTCAGCGAATGGGAGGGCTGCAAGACAGGAAGCAAAACAAGAGACTTCAGAAGCGAAAGTTCAGTTGCTTCTGGTCTCGCAGGAAGCACTCTTCAGAAGGGTCATCTTGATTCATGATGGCGGAGGCTGTGTTAAAGCTGTCTGGAGTTATCTGTTTGTTTTTACAATAAATCATCCGTTTTAATTAACTACGCTCACTGTGTTATCAAGCTGGGGACTGGACTCCTGACAGTCTACAACAGAGGGCCTCTGGTAAATCAAAAACTACTCTGAGGTGACTTATTGGTTAATTCTTGAGATTGGATATTAGTACTGTGACCTGGCACTGGGGGTGGATGGACCCATTACAGTTCAGTCCACCCCAGTTCTGCAACCCCACTTTTCAGTCCAGGGAAACACTGTGGGCAATCATATTTTCCCCATATATTCCCACTGAGAACATCACCAAGTCTCATTGGTCCCAGGGGGACTTATTCTATTCTATTCTATTCTATTCTATTCTATTCTATTCTATTCTATTCTATTCTATTCTCAGTGTGTGGGAACGGGTGGTCTCCATGAGCTGTTCCAGGCTATGGGCTGCTTCTTAAAAGGCAAGAAAAAACTTTGCTAGACAGAGGCAGAGTGTTTTGGGTCCTCCCCCCCCCCATTCCAAAATAGTTATTTGGGATGGTACCTCGGGTTACATACGCTTCAGGTTACATACGCTTCAGGTTACAGACTCCGCTAACCCAGAAATAGTACCTCGGCTTAAGAACTTTGTTTCAGGATGAGAACGAAAATCGTGCTCTGGAGGTGAGGCGGCAGCAGGAGGCCCCATTAGCTAAAGTGATGCTTCAGGTTAAGAACAGTTTCAGGTTAAAAACGGACCTCCGGAACAAATTAAGTACTTAACCCGAGGTACCACTGTATATTGATTGAGTATCCATGGAGTGAAGGATGTCAACTGGACTCTAAATAAGAAATGATGCGTCAACGTGAGGAAATGATGATGATCATCATATGTTCGGAAAAGGAGCGGGAAACCATGATTTTGAGAAATTGTTTCAAACTAATTTCATTCGGTTTGATTTCTAATCATTTGGAAAACGAATAAAAATCATTTGGAAAGAAAGAAAGAAAAAAGAAACTAGTGTTCATGACGGCTGCTTTTCAGGTGATGCTGCGACGTCGGAGCAGATGTCTTCTGCAAACACTGAAGCCCTTGTTACATGTATCCCCTTGCAAGCAAACAAACATATTTTAAAATGTGGAACCCGATATGAAGTGGGTTTTAAATTATTTATGTGAGTAGCGGACACTTAGAAGCCAGGAATTCCCATCACTGCTTGGCAGCGCCCAATTAGAAATCCCGGGACGGGAAAAAGTGGTGGCCTTCAAACCATCACAGATGCATTCTACAGGATGCATCCTTTTGCGAGAGTTGTCTTGAGAAAACGGAGAAAATGGGTCCTTCCTTTTGTCTTAAAGCTGTCTGTGCATGATCTTTCCTTCTTGTGGTGTTAGCCTCTAACCTAACAAGGTTAATCCCGTGCAAACAGCATTTTACTAGTAGAAAGGGTCAGAGAATTGAGGGGGTATATTGGGCAGAGGTATCTATTTATGGCCCCAATCTTCTTTTTTGAATCCTTCACTTCTGGAAATCAAATGAAAAATAATGCCCTATCCACAGTGCAAAACACATCCTATTTCAATAAACACATTACTTTCACAGAGTGACATAAATATCGAAACAACTGTTTGTTACATAAAAGAAAAGTGAATGACATATTTCATGGTTTTCGCTATATTATTTGCATTTGTCTCCAAAGGTTTAGCATTTCTTCTTTTATGGTCATCTTCCTGAACTTTCCGGTGTTTTCTGTCTCTCTGGACTCAACAGATACAGCAAACTTTATGGATGTGATAATACATTTTGATATGGCAATATAGTTCCATTATATTATTGCCTTATATTTACTGTATGAATCCTAATAAGACTGACCAGAAACATATTACAAATTCATTTGTTTGGGCCTCGGTGTCTCAGGAAGCAAAAAGAAATGTGTATATTAACACGAAACATACCACCAGGCCTTTCTAGAGTTTTAAATGTTTTCCTTTCTAAACTCCTGGTACCTGGGTGGTGTGAGGGGACTCTCGGTAAAGTGCCACTTATGGCTTGGGATGAATGGATCTGTCCATATTGGTTTCTCTTTTTTAAGGCTTAAGTTCAGTTTTCCACATTGATTTCCAGGTTTTGGGGTTTTTAAAAAATATAATTATTTAAAAGTCAGCAGGAAAATTCATCAGCATTTTAGTGCAATTTCCCCCCCCCCCCATAATTTTTGCATGCATTTCCCCTCATATAATAAAAAAATTATTAATATTTAATAGATATCATATTATATGTGATATGCCATTTTCCACTAATATATGCATTTCAATGCGCACATCTCCCCAATGTACACATTTTTGTGACGTTATTTGGTTGGAGAACTGGACTGCAAAATCTGGAGAATTGCAAATTTTGAAAGACAGTTGTGGAGGTGGGACAGCTTGACCTTCTGTGTTGTGTTGCTGCTGTTAGCCAAGAGGTGGGGAGGGGGACAAAGCAATGGTGAGGTTGGCACACTGGCAGGAACACCAAATTGGCATGGTGAAAATGAATCAGATGAGCCAATCTCGACACTGTCTTACCTCCTTCTTCTCTACCTCCTGGTGAGCAGCAGCAATGTGACCAACCAGAGGTCAGGTAGTTGGTGAGCCCCTCACTCTGCTGTCTGAGGTTGATTAGAAGGGTAATAGGCTAGTGCGGGTGGCGCTGTGGGTTAAACCACAGAGCCTAGGGCTTGCTGATCAGAAGGTCAGCGGTTCGAATCCCCATGAAGGGATGAGCTCCAGTTGTTCGGTCCCTGCTCCTGCCAACCTAGCAGTTCGAAAGCTTGAAGTGCAAATGGATAAATAGGTACCGCTCTGGCAGGAAGGCAAACGGCGTTTCCGTGCGCTGCTCTGGTTCGCCAGAAGCTGCTTAGTCATGCTGGCCACATGACCTGGAAGCTGTACGCCGGCTCCCTTGGCCAGTAAAGCGAGATGAGTGCCGCAACCCCAGAGTCGTTCACGACTGGACTTAATGGTCAGGGGTCCCTTTACCTTTAGGCTAGTCTTGGTTTATTTCCCCCCTTGTATTTAAATTTCATATTTTAAATAGCATCAGAAATGAGAATCACATATTCTGTATCCCTGGGTAGGCTGGGGAGAAGTATAGTTTTGTATGGATCCAACTAAGAACCTCAAGCAAGCGACAAATTACGATGAGAGTACTGCTGAAATCCTGATCTATGCGGGATAGATAGATAGCCCACTGAACACTGTGGGATTTATTTCTTAGTAACCTTTCTGAAATTGCACTGGCAGTGATACCGTTCTCAACAGCAGCATCTACATGCTGCTATCCAGTGTTTTTTCTGGGTGACGCAAGGTACACTAAAACCTAAACATTCTGTGAATCTAACAGGAGAAGAAACTAAACATTTTTAAATTTTTTGTTTTTTCTCTAGCACGGTGAATTGTCAGTTCCATTGCTACCCTTGATGGCAGCCTCACTTCCTGTCACAGTGTTTCCTGAGTCTCAGGTGGAAGCGAGCGTTTAATGTATGAAGCAGTGTGGAATGAAGCAGTGTGGAAGTGGCATGTTTTACTGATGAAAGTTTGGCCTCATTGAGGGGCAGTATTTCAATATGAGGTAATGCATGTTCTTTGTAAAGGTAAAGGGACCCCTGACCATTAGGTCCAGTCGTGGCCGACTCTGGGGTTGTGGCGCTCATCTTGCTTTATTGGCCGAGGGAGCCGGCGTACAGCTTCCGGGTCATGTGGCCAGCATGACTAAGCCGCTTCTGGTGAACCAGAGCAATGCACGGAAACGCCATTTACCTTCCCGCCGGAGCGGTACATATTTATCTACTTGCACTTTGACGTGCTTTCGAATTGCTAGGTTGGCAGGAGCAGGGACCGAGCAACAGGAGCTCACTCCATCATGGGGATTCGAACCGCCGACCTTCTGGTCAGCAAGTCCTAGGCTCTGTGGTTTAACCCACAGCACCACCCGCGTCCCTATGTTCTTTGTACTTTTGTCTATTTAGCAGGGGTGTCCAAACCTTTTTCAAAGAGGGCCAGATTTGATGAAGTGAACATGTGTGAGGGCCGACCAAAGTTTTTGAGCTTTTGGGGGGGGGATTTTACACCCGGGCCAAACTTTGGACATGCCTGATTTACTGTACTTATTTTCCCCAATTTGAACTATAAAATGGTGCTTTTCTTGAGACAAAATGAGAGTACCCCTCTCTTAGGAAAAAAAGCAGTGCTGCTATCATTAAATTATTGATTAAATCCCCATCGCAAACAAATGAGGGATGCAACCCCACCTAGAAATTGTGCGGCCGTGCACATAGTAGTGGGTCAGGAAACAATGGTTCCGCAATTTTTACCCCTTTCCTTGGCACGTGGGCAATGCAACATTCTTCCAGCCTTACTATGCTTCCTGTTTCCTAGGCCGACCCTCCATTTCCAGCCCAAAATTTCATCTAGGAATTGAATCATAATAAAAATTCAACTAATCTACATTGAAGTAGTAAGATCCTACATTGGAGAAGGCTCATTCAATGCAGAAACAGGAAGCGTGCTGTATTTCTATTTGACAGTTGAATGGACTCCCTCAGGAGGTCTGGACTCTTCTTGTTAAGCAGAGGTTGGATGGTAATCTGTCATAGATGCTTTAGTTGAGATTCCTGCATTGCGGTCCCTTCCAACTTTGATTCCAATTCTTGGTATCAGCCAATGCACCACAGATTATACATCCACTGTGGAATAAGGGATGAACGGAAGGGATTCATTGAACCTTATATCAATTCTTCCATGCTTCAATGGCTGGACTCGCTTTTATTTTTTAAAATCTATTGCCTAATTAATAAGGCATCTTTTTTATCTGATCAAGAAGGGTTTTCCAACACTGTCCTAGACACATCTACTCAGTAGTAAGTCCCACCGAATTCCATTGGGCTTACTCTCAAGGAATTATGTATATTCTACCTGGCGACAGGGGACGCAGGTGGCGTTGTGGGTTAAAGCCTCAGCGCCTAGGGCTTGCCGATCGAAAGGTCGGCGGTTCGAATCCCTGTGGCGGGGTGCGCTCCCGCTGCTCGGTCCCAGCGCCTGCCAACCTAGCAGTTCGAAAGCACCTCCGGGTGCAAGTAGATAAATAGGGACCGCTTACCGGCGGGAAGGTAAACGGCGTTTCCGTGTGCGGCTCTGGCTCTGGCTCTGGCTCTGGCCAGAGCAGCGATGTCACGCTGGCCACGTGACCCGGAAGTGTCTCCGGACAGCGCTGGCCCCTGGCCTCTTAAGTGAGATGGGCACACAACCCCAGAGTCTGTCAAGACTGGCCCATACAGGCAGGGGTACCTTTACCTTTACCTTTACCTGGCGACAGATCACAGCTGCAATCATTTAACCTAGCTGATAAATTGGCTAAACATTGGACTTCTATTTATTAGCCTCTTAATAACTGATATTTAAACACCTCGGACTCGCAAGGTCTTCAGCAGCAGGATAAAACTGTGTGAAAATAATACATCTTTGTTTTTTGTAATTAAGTATGCAGCTTAAGCACACTTACAAATGCCAGAGGTAATGATTACTTGAAGTTTATCATTCATGGTAATTCTTCCATCCGACAAAAAGGCAAGGAACACTGTGACCAAACAAAATTAGAACCATAAATCAGATTAGTCCCTTGCTTGTTTTTCCCCCTTTTTTTTATTCTAACCAGTCAGTTCAATAAATCATTCAGCATGGCCTATACATTATGCTTAGTGCCTTGCTTGTACCTCCATCAGCACAACGGTGTGTCGTAAAATGTTCTTTGATATATGCAAAGTGAATCAATGGAAATTAAGAACAACTTTTACTGCTTTAAACTCTCTGCTCTACTCCGTGTGGGCTGCTGCTGCTGCTGCTGTGGTGGTTGTTCAAAACCTGTAAAAGACATAAAGTGGGAGAAAAAGCTGAACATCTAGATTCCCCTACATTGCAATTTGACGAAGATAAAAATCTTCTCACTGAGTATTCACTTGCCTAGATTGTCTGGTTACCAAATCTTGATCCTAGGAAGTGTTTTCTGTGCTTTATGGGTATAGAAAATATTATCCGCAATCAGGGCATTTTTCCAGCTGGAACTCAGTTCTGGCACCTCTCAGATGGGTGCCATTGCCATTATAATAGAACAAGGGAGGCGTTCATGGTGAATTCCAAGACCTCTTTTTATAGAAAAATAGCACGGTCTGCAACTCAGTCTCCAGGCAGTGAGTGGTTTCCAGGGTTCCAGGATGTGCCCCAGGGCTTGGTTTTCTTGGGATAAAGATCAGTGGAGACTGTTGGTGTTTCTGAAATGCAAAGATTTATACATATGTATATGATCTGTTCATATTCATATTCTAAGCTGCATCAACAGAAGTGTAGTGTCCCAGTTAAGAGAAGTAATAAAGGTAAAGGGGCCCCTGACCATTAGGTCCAGTCGTGACCGACTCTGGGGTTGCGGCGCTCATCTTGCTTTATTGGCCAAGGGAGCCGGCATACAGCTTCCAGGTCATGTGGCCAGCATGACTAAGCCGCTTCTGGCGAACCAGAGCAGCACATGGAAATGTCATTTACCTTCCAGCCGGAGCGGTACCTATTTATCTACTTGCACTTTGACGTGCTTTCGAACTGCTAGGTTGGCAGGAGTAGGGACTGAGCAACGGGAGCTCACTCCATCGCGGGGATTCAAACCGCCGACCTTCTGATCAGCAAGTCTGTGATTTAACCCACAGCGCCACCTGTGTCCCCGCGTAATAGTTCTGCCCTATTCTGCCTTGGTCAGACCACACCTGGAATCCTTCATCCAGTTCTGGGCCACAAATTAAGAAGGATATTGACAAGCTGGAAGCTGTCCAGAGTAACCAACATGATCAATGGCCTGGAAACCGAGCCTTATGAGGAGCGGTTGAGGAAGCTGGGTATGTTTAGCCTGGAGAAGAGGATACTGAGAGGAGATAGGACAGCCATCTTCAAACATCTAAATGACTATTACATGGGAAATGGAGGAAGCTTGTTTTCTTCTGCTCCAGAGTTACAAGAAAGGAGATTCTGACTAAACATCGGGAAGAACGTTCTGGCGGTAAGAGCTGTTTGACATTGGAATGGCTCCGTCAGAAGATAGTGGACTCTCCTTCATTGGCGGTTTCCATGCTGAGGTTGGATTGCTATCTGTCATGGATGATTTGGTTGAGATTCGTGCATTGCAGGGGGTGGATTAGATGACCCTCAGAGCCACTTCCAACTCTACAATTATACAATTCTGTGATTCCATTAGAATCATAGAATCATAGAATCATAGAGTTGGAAGAGACCACAAGGGCCATCGAGTCCAACCCCCTGCCAAGCAGGAAACACCATCAGAGCACTCCTGACATATGGTTGTCAAGCCTCTGCTTAAAGACCTCCAAAGAAGGAGACTCCACCACACTCCTTGGCAGCAAATTCCACTGTCGAACAGCTCTTACTGTCAGGAAGTTCTTCCTAATGTTTAGGTGCCCATTTGCTAAAGAACCCAAAGCAGCACACACTTATCCCCATAGCAGGTGGAGTAGACTTGAGAGATGGGTTTCATGGCAAAGTGATTTGCATCCAACGCCCCCGCTAACCTTTAGACTACACTGATCCTTAGTGAATGGGTGACTGAATAGATAGTGATAGAAAATACACTTATTGAATGTTTCTTTGCTGTACAGATGTTAAAAGCACAACAAAAGACTGTTCGGAGTCGGAGATGGGCAATCTTCTTGATTAACAACCAAACACCAGGAGCTGAGAGGGAGTTCACACATTATATTGAAATCACTTGGGGATACTGTTTTCACTTGTCAGAGTTTGCCTGCTCATTTCAGCGAGGCGTCAGGCTGTCACTGCTGTGACCTCCAGGTCCGGTGGGAGTCTGAAATGCACCTTGACACAACTGAGATCAATGGAATAACAGTTCACACCTTAGATTGTTTAGATGAACCCACATGGTGGGGATATGTGACCAAAGTAACATGTAGACTGGCCCTAAATTCTCTTTATTTCCACTAATGGTTCAAAGTGAGGAATGTTATTTAACACAATGTGTCTCCCCTGATATGGTCATGCACAAGGCTAAGAAAAGGAGATGTACACGGGCATGCAGTGCCATTTATAAAAATCATATGTATTTGATGATACTTAGCATTTGTATAACTTGCTTGCTGGGTGATTTATCTCAGTAATCCTTAACAACCATCACTGGATAGGTAGGTCAGTTTTATTTAAACCGAGCAACCACAAGGTGTCAGGGAATCAGCTTCCTCCCCATGGCAGTAAACAAAAGATTTCTTCTTACCAGTTAGAATCTTTACTAATCACAGTGCAAGAACAAAGAACACGTCTCCTAGAATGGCGGTGCTCCCAATTAAGGGTCACTCTTCCCTCCGTCCCTACATCACTCCTACGTCTTGTATTCTGAGCTTGTACCTGCTGTGCTTTCTGTTCTAACACATTCTGAGCTCTCCATGTCCTTGGAGAGGGTAGATGCTGGTCAGAGACTGTGAATCTGTTAACTCTCTCTCTTCTAGTGTTTCTTCCACTAGCTGTTCGCCATCCGGTATTTCCCAGCTTCTGCCTTCTGAACTATGCCCCTCTGCAAACCACTGTTCCAAGTCTAAACTGTCCTCCTGCTCCTGGGAAGATTGAAGAGCAGGATCAGGATCAGGGGAGGGGTGGCTCCCACCATTTCTCCTCAATGCAGCCCTCCTCAGCACGGTCCCTGACACAAGGTTTGGTTCAGCACTCAGAACTTTGGGGAGATGGACCTCTTCAGCAACTGAACCTGAGCACCTGAGGAGGGGGAGGTCATGCGACTGAACACCTCTGTGTCACTTGTATACATTACAGTGGTACCTCGGTTTATGAACTTAATCCATTCCAGAAGTCTGTTCTTAAACCGAAACCGTTCTTAAACCAAGGTGTGCTTTCCCTAATGAGGCCTTCCTGCGCCAGTGCCCTTCCACCATTCGGATTCCATTCTTAGACCGAAGTAAAGTTCTCAAACCAAGACACTATTTCTGGTTTTGCAGAACTTGTAAACCAAATCGTTCTTAAACCGGAGTGTTCTTAAACCGAGGTACCACTGTATATGACGCTGGAAATGATAAATCACTTTAATAATTTATAAATGTAGATGTGTTTGGTCTTTCAAAATTGGTTTAAAAGCTTACGTTTCCCCAACAATTATTCCAGAGCAGTTTCATGTGTAACCTCTCACTTTCTCCCTCTCCTGGTTTTGGAGAGTGTCCTTATGAAAACAGAGTACATTTAAGTATGCCAAAGTGCTACTGGCTATAATTAAAGTTCTGTCAGCCTTTCTATTATAAATCCCCCTTTCAAGGTTTAATATCTCAGCTGTTTCTAATCCCATTGGACTAAACTTCAGGCAGGAAATAAACCCTCCTCCTCCATTTGTCCCACTAATATTTTTTTTTTTTATGTGTATGCTTGAATTCCGCAATTCTGTAGAAATGTATGATTGGCATTAAAATAAACCTGATTCTCTGGAAGAATGATGTCGTCCCCTTTATAAAAAACCTGAAAAGTATGACCTAAATCTTGAATGCAACAGGAAATGTATATGTTTGAGGACAGAATAATGTCCCCGCTCCCCCCACTACTCAAAGCTGTAGAAAAGCCTCAGCAGCTACACTTAAAGAAAACAACCCAGAGGTACTAATGCATCTTCCCCCCCTCCTTCTTTCGAAGTACAGGAATGCCTTGGAAAAGGACAGGGCAAAAAGGGATCCATTGCGATTGTTGCCTTGCTTTCTAGCTTCAGATAGGACTGACTACAATGTTACATTAAAACAAGTGGGGGGGGCACATTTTCTCATGGGCCCAAATTCTGTTGAGGGAGGGCTCAAAATTGTTGAGGTTTTTTGTTCATAGCCTTCCTGCAAAAAGTTGCTTATCAAAACTCCTCAGTCGGAATTCCAAAGATGTTTCATCCAAGCCAGACCCTCTCAGTCCATCTCTAAGTTTTACTGTAGGTGACATTCAATTACAGCACTAGCGAAACCTTTTCACTCTCATTGAGATCATTGTCAAAAACTGAATTGTTTCTGCTAGAGTTGCCATATTTCAAAAAGTAAAAACCAGGACACACCGAAAGTTACTGAGCTTCTTTTAGGAAACCACAGAAATTGTTGAGCTTTTTTCTACAAAAACGTCCAAAAAAATAATTATTTTTCGATTGACTTGCCTAAGATCCAAGAAAAAGCAATGCCTTCTGGAAATTCTCCCTGGACGTCAATTCCACCTTCTTTCAAATCACAGGAAAATCTGGACTTATGGCAGTCCTAGTTTCTACATGTAACATACAATAACAATAAGGGACCAAGGCAACAATTTGTTGTGTATCATTGCCAACTGGAACATAATAACCAAACTGGCACCATAGATCATTCTAGCCACTATGGTAAAAATCAGCATCGTAGATCACTGTAGTCACTTGTTGGTTTAACACACTCAAATATCTACAATGCACACTAATTTGGAAGGACATCCATTGTAAACGATTAAGGGTCCTCTTCAAAATCTGGACTTAGAAGCATGGAGCCAAATCTAACTATTTTCATAATTCAACAATGACAGTTGTGTACTTTTTCACCAAAAACATGTAGTGATACAATTGATTGCAATCGACTTGGGAGTAAGTTTGAACTAATTAGCAAGGGGATTTTAACATAAATTGGATGGATGGAAAAACCTATTCAATTAAACACCTGTTTGGAGCAGGAAGTTTATCCCAGTTGATTAATGAGTCTTCAAGATTAAGTAACCTCTGAGGAAAACAGTGTCTTATCCACTGAGAAGTTATCTGTCAAGAAGAAAGTCAGGAGGGCTATGTATTCCCTCACTATAAATGGACATGTAGGATTGTCCTCCCTTAAAAAGAAATTTGGCTTTCTGGGATGAAAATATTTCACACTAGTAACATTCTGGAGCAAAACTTTTGGAAGCACAAGCAAATACGATGAAGACGACTTTGTGGGTGGGGCAATGGACATCGATGGCAGACACTGATGGCCATGACTGGCCAATACTGCCCAGATACTGCTAGGTAAATATTTATTCAGTGCATCTAACCAAGTTCCCTGGGTGGTTCACATGAATATTAAAGTACAATTCATAGCTCACACTAAAAACAAGATAAAATAAATCAAGATAGGCTGACTAAAACCCCCAACAACAATCAGCATAATACACAGCAGCTTCAGTAAACCACATGGTTAGAACCAGCACAAAAATCCAGCAAAGAACTTGGTAGAAAAACTTAGATTTTTCTAAGAACAAGGTCTCCACCTCATTCACAAAAGACCACTGCATAGGCACCAGGTGAGCCTCTCTGAGAAAGGCTTTCCATAAATGGACCATCACCACCAATGTAGGTGTCTCCCTGATAACCACCCACCTCATTCTTCTTTTTTTCTTTTTTAAATAATTTTTATTAATTTTAACATATAAATTATAAAATGTACCACAGAACTTATCACTTATACAATCTTTTTGGACTTCCATCAGCACCTCTGATGACCCACCGTTTTAACCACTTCTTATGCATTTCTTAACTTTATATTGCCTTTACATCTCTTAACAAATCATCCTTCCCCTTCTCCATTTTTACAATACTTCCAATAATACTCCTCACAAAACTTCTTGCAAACCTCATCTGATCTTCACAAATACTTTTCAAGTAGTCCGTGAATTTACTCCAGTCTTCCGTGAATTTCTGGTCCTGCCGGTTTCGAATCCTTCCTGTTAGTTTATCTAGTTCTGCATAGTCCATTAGCTTCATCCTCCATTCTTCAATCATCGGTAATTCTTCTTGCTTCCATTTTTGGGCCAATAATATTCTTGCTGCTGTTATTGCATATAAAAAGAGCTTACATTCCTTTCTATTTATAGCACTCCCAACAATGCCCAGTAAAAATGCTTCTGGTTTCTTTATAAATGTATATTTCAACATTTTTTTCATCCACTTTACACTTCCAACATTTATTACTGACTTTATACATTTTCGCTAACTTGACAGGTGTAATATACCATCTATACATCCTTTTCATCACATCTTCTTTTAGGGCATTGCATGAAGTAAATTTTACCCAATCACTCAGCTGTATATTATACCCAAAATCTTTGGCCCAGTGAATCATAACCGATTTAACCTCCTCATCCTTCAAATGCCATTCAAGCAGCAGTTTATACATTTTAGACAAAATTTTAGAATCATTACTTAACCCACCTCATTTTTCTAGGTGGGTGAGCCTGGAAAAAGATATCTCCAGAAGATCTCAACTTCTGGGCAAATAGAACCTGACATCCTGACTCTTGTGTTAGCATGAGATTGTGCTGTTTTAATTGTTATGTCCATGCATTAAATCATGGTATACACATTTCTGTATACAGTCATACCTCATGTTATGTTTGTTTCACGTTGTGCGTTTTCAGGTTGCGTCCCGCGGTGACCCAGAAGTACCGGAAAGGGTTACTTCCGGGGTTTTTCAGCTCGCGCATGCGCAGACACACAAAATGACGTCACGCGCATGTGCAGAAGTGGCGAATCACGACCCACGCATGCGCAGACGCGCAGACGTGGGTTGCGTTCTTTTCAGGTTGTGAACGGGCCTCTGGAACGGATTCTGTTCACAACAGAGGTACCACTGTATATATATAGTTGAACTTTTTTGGCAAAATCGCAAAAAAAAGACAGTTTTGACGAAATTTTATGGAAAATTGACAAAAACGAAACCATTGGCATGGGTTGCCATATATCTGTGATATTCCAGATATGTTCAGCAAATTCCAGACATATGTCAGCCCTAGAATATCCATTAAACCTTGCCATGATGGGCAGGCAGCACCTAAGGCAGGTGTGTGCAGCAGCGGAGCAAGTCGATTGGGTGCCTGGGGCGGCGTGTGTGCTCTGCGCCCGGAGGTGGGGTGGGGCCAGCCACCCTCAGAGCAGGGCGAGCCGGGGCAGGATGCTCCGAGGGGCCTCTGAGGAGTCTGCCTGCCTCACCCCACTCAGCCACCCTACAGCTGAGGGGGAGGTGGCAGGCAGACCGTTTGGGGCAGCAGGGAGGCGAGGGGTGCCCAAGCCACCTCGTCTCTCCCAGGAGAAGTGTGGTTCGGGCGCGCTGTGGGCCCCACAGTGAGTGCCGCCTGGCATTTTGTCACCCCCCTCAGTGGTGACACCCAGGGCGGCCCGCCCCTACCACACACCCCTTCCTCCGCCCCTGGGTGAGTGTTCAGCTGAATGCAATTACAATCCCACTTCCAGCCTTTCTGTTCATCACAGGAAGAGCAGGGTCACAGTTAACAAGCATCCAGATAGGGCTCTACAGTGGTACCTCGGGTTAAGAACTTAATTCGTTTTGGAGGTCCGTTCTTAACCTGAAACTGTCCTTAACCTGAGGTACCACTTTAACTAATGAGGCCTCCTGCTGCTGCTGTGCGATTTCTGTTCTCATCCTGAAGCAAAGTTCTTAACCCAAGGTACTATTTCTGGGTTAGTGGAGTCTGTAACCTGAAGTGTCTCTAACCCGAAGTACCACTGTATTTGATAACATAATGTTCCTTTTCATGATTTTGATCCTTTTCATCATTTCAACTATTTCATTCTGAATGTATGACTTACAAACAGGTTGCCGGTAGCAATCAGTTGAAGGGGGTGGCTGACAACACAGTTCTATTCTTCCTGCGTCCTCCCTTCCTCCACCTCAGGCTGCTAAAAGTTTGAAAAGAGTAGTCATCCCTGCTAAACGTTTCTCTGTCATTTCGTATTTATTACTGTATGAATTATAAATGATTCTCGAATAAACCAAAATTGATACAAATCAAATTTTAAATATATTAATCAAGATGTATCATGAGGCCAATTTCAGATTTCCCAATGAATGTTGGGATAAACATTGTCTTCCAGATGATGAAGCACGGTGGGGTGGAGAAGTCACAGGGTGTGGGATGACGACTTCTTCTTCTTCTTCTTATTCTTATTCTTATTATTATTATTACAGTGGTACCTTGCTTTTCGAAAGGCTTGTCTCTCGAACAAATCGGCTCCCGAAC
The DNA here is from genome assembly GCF_951804945.1 of Podarcis cretensis. NCBI lineage: Eukaryota > Metazoa > Chordata > Lepidosauria > Squamata > Lacertidae > Podarcis > Podarcis cretensis. The sequence continues at coordinate 87,406,451 of NC_137173.1, forward strand.
ATCGCAAACCCGGAAGTAAGTGTTCCGGTTTGCGGATGTTTTTCAGAAGCTGAATTCCGCAGCTTTCGATTGAGTTCAGGAAGCTCCTGCAGCCAATGCGGAAGCCGCGCCTTGGTTTTTGAATGGTTTCAGGAGTCAAATGGACTCCCGGAATGGATTACATTCAACAACCAAGGTACCACAATAATAATAATAATAATAATAATAATAATAATAATAATAATAATAGAATGTATATACCGCCCTATACCCAGAAGTCTCAGGGCAGTTCACAGAGAAACCATCACAACTCAATGACCAACCAAGCAGAATCCACTGGCAGCTTGAGTAAATCTCTCCATCTTTCAGCCTACCCGAGGCTGCAAAAAATTGGGGAGTTGCCTGAGAAAGGGGGTGCTGCACTTTGTAGGCCACAATACCCAGCTGGTGGGCTCTGTTCCATTTTGCAGACCTCATGTTCAGACCTTGCATACAGAAATAAAGAGGAGCTGGCAATTTCCAGAATCCTCACAATCCATCTCTGAGTTAAAATTGCTCCATTCTGCTCTGCAATTGAGACTACGCCAATTGTATTCACCCAAAAGTCAACCAATGGGCGAGCACTGCTCTTTCTTTCCATGCACCCATCTTTACATCTAAATATTCTTTACATTTAAAGGTTCTGGCCATAGAGAGTCAGAGGTATCCACAGGCTTCTAGTAAGAACAGACAATGCTATTTACTAATGGAGCTCAACTGCTTGTTTTAATATAAAAGACAATGCCTGTCTAAAGGCCTTAATAAAAGTCAGCCATCTATCAATAACACAAACAATCACCAAGAAGTTCTTCCTCTCATGCAGCTTTTGCAGACCCTCCCAGTGTCCCTATTTTCCAGGGACAGTCTCACATCTACAGAAGCTGTCCCAGTTTCTGATTTAAACCCAGAATATCCTGCTTTTCCTTAGGATGTCCCTATTTTCATCAGAGAAATGTTGGAGGGTAATAGCATGTCCCTGGGTCTTCTTTTCAGCTGAAACTCGCTAGAACTCCATTCCAACACCTCTCAGGTGTGCATCATTGCCAATATAAGAGAACGAAGGAGCTCCTGCACATCTTTTTATAGAAAAATGGTGCTTGGCATCCCTATTTTCATTGGAGAAATGTTGGAGGGTGTGGAATAGGATGTCCCTATTTTCACTGGAGAAATATTGAAGGGGACATCCTTATTTTCATTGGAGAAATGTTTGAGGGTGTGAAATAGAATGTCCCTATTTTCACTGGAGAAATGTTGAAGGGGACATCCTTATTTTCATTGGAGAAATGTTGGAGGGTGTGGAATAGGATGTCCCTATTTTCACTGGAGAAATGTTGAAGGGGACATCCTTATTTTCAATGGAGAAACGCTGGAGGGTATGCCTTTGTAAGGCTGGTGGCTCCTCCCATGATTATTATGCCTCCACTCCCCCAGGACTGTTGCAGACTGCATCAAAGGGAGAGTTCAGACACCAACACCCTCTCCATCTGCTTCCCTTCATCCCTCTTGGAACTATCTTCCATAGCTCCTTATTTAACTTCATTATTGTAATGGTTCTAGGGGTTGCTTATGCGTAAGTTGCCGCCACTCTTGGCTTGGTTGTCTGGTTGAACCCTTTCTGTCTGGACAGCCCTTCACTTCATGGCTGTCTCAGTCGCTGGCAGAATCCGTCAGTGGGCATTTTTTGAATCTCTTCCAGCAAAGAAGTTCTTTGACGCCAAGTCTCCTCCTACCCTCCCTGCGCGGAAGTCTTCTGTGCAGGGAGGGAGTGGGCAGCGGAGTACCTGTGCTCTCCCCGCTGGTTTCTGGCGAAGAGTCTTGGAGCCTCCTCTCCAAATCCCCTCTCTACCCCCCTTCTCCACTGGTGTTACGCTGATTTCCTTCCCCAGCAGATGGGCTGCCTCTCTCCCTGCTGGGACCCTCTCCGGCATCCCTCTGGAGCCTTCCCTCCGCCTCCAGCTCTGATGGCAGTTCCCTGACAATTATGTAATGGCAGGAGATGTTCCCAGCCCTAGCTGGAAAAATTGGGGATTGAATCGGGGACTTCCCAAAGCGCTTGTCTCGCGTGTTTCTCTCTAGCTCGTGCCATTAAGTAGTAGATTCAGAATAGTGATGTCAGCAATAGCTGTGTTGTCATAGAGATTCAAATATTTTCATAGTATCAATGGCTAGGGGAATGGTTTCAGCCCAACGCCACCCGCACTGAGTCATTTATTATTATTATTATTATTATTATTATTATTATTATTATTGGTACACTGCTGTTACACCCAATGTCTGCTGCTGATTCAGCCCTGGCCATGATAGAAATATCTCTCTGTGTGTGCTGTCTCCTGGCCTCAAAACCATAAATTGAACGGTTGCATTTATTTATTTTTTAAGTAGATGCCAAGTAATCTGAAAACCTCCAGGAGTTTTTCAGTCTCTATTACAAGTCCCTTAACACTGGCACTCCAGATAATATCTTCATTTCCACAGACACTAAGCAAAGGTTTGGAAAGTCTACTTTTTACGTGTTGCCATCCCAGGAGCAAAATTAACTAACACCTCTCTCTCTGTTTCTCTCTTCTCCCCCCCCCCCCCCAAATCTCTCTCGTTTTCTCTGGAACTACTTGGGGAATAAGGGAAAAGGATAACTGATCTCTTATCCCCAAAGAAATAATATCAGTTCTATCACCCAAGGGGTGGGGGAGAGAAAAATGCAAACAGCCCTCCTTATTCACTCCAGACCATTTTGTCATTTATAGCATTTTCTTTATAGTACATAGAAATGCAAACTCAGTCTGTAAATGAGCAATATTTCCTCTCGTATACTTGTTTACTACGAGAGTCGGATATTTGCAGGCAGGGGGTGCTGGAAAGCCATTAAAAAAACGAATCTGGCACCCTGGCAGACGCTTATATTGTATATCCTTTGTATATTTCATCCTTTTATGGTTCAGCCGTGAGAGATTTGGGCCCCTTTAGAGTTCTGTGCTTTTCTCCTTTCATTCGCTTGATTCAGCTCTGATGGAATTACAATGCATATCGACACGGCCCTCTGGAGGGTACCTTTAAAAGTTCCTCCCTCCCCGTGATTGCAGGGTTTTCTTTCTTTTTCTTTTAAAGTACCTTTTTTGAGAAACTAGAGATTTCCATTTGTAGGACTGAGTTGGAGGCAAGTAAGAAGCAAACAACGTCTTACACCTCAGCTGCAGCCAAAATAACCCCAGTACAGCAACCAGGATCCGTACACAGCTTCCAGGATCCAAACAGAGGTCTCAGTTTATGCATTACTCTCCAGGGAGTGTTATCACCTAGCTACCTGGGATTTTGCTTACGGTCAATGAAAGCCCAACCAGGGATTCATACTGGGGGGTGTTGCTGTGGTATACTGGAGGAGCAGGGCCAGGAGGCTAACTTTCACACCTGAGAACAAAACAAAAAACAGAAGTAAAACAACTACAGTGGTACCTCGGGTTAAGTACTTAATTCGTTCCGGAGTTCTTAACCTGAAACTGTTCTTAACATGAAGCACCACTTTAGCTAATGGGGCCTCCTGCTGCTGCCGTGCTGCTGCCGCGCGATTTCTGTTCTCATCCTGAAGCAAAGTTCTTAACCCGAGGTACTATTTCTGGGTTAGCGGAGTCTGTAACCTGAAGTGTATGTAACCTGAAGCGTATGTAACCCGAGGTACCACTGCACATATTTCCTTTTAAATGAACCTTTCTGCTGAGGGTAAAGCAGGCATCCCCAAACTTGGCCCTACAAATGTTTTGGAACTACAATTCCCATCATCCCTGACCACTGGTCCTGTAAGCTAGGGATGATGGGAGTTGTAGTCCCAAAACATCTGGAGGGCCAAGTTTGGGGGTGCCGAGTATAAAGCATAGACCCTCATTTTTAAAGGGAAAGGAAAAGAAGGCTTCTCCCAAAGTGTTAGAGTGCCACAAGTAGTTTAACAATACAGCAAAACAAGATGTGTTATTTTATATGATACAGAATCCTATGTCCAGCTATGTGCACTGTGACGCTTGTGAATAGCCTTAAGAGGCCTGAACTGAAAGTCTCTTCAGGTTTACATAAGCACATCCTGTTATAACATCTGGGAAAGGTGGACATCAGGTTGTTTAGTAGGGCAACAATTTTAGATAAAATTATAGCTACCCATTGATATAAGAATTTTAAGGTCTCAAATATAGAATAAATATTCATAAATGCATACATATCTAAATACACTGGTGCCTCGCAAGACGAAATTAATCCGTTCCGTGAGGCTCTTCGTATAGCGGTTTCTTCGTCTTGCGAAGCAAGCCCATTGACAGCTTAGCGGATTAGCGCTATTAGCGGTTTAGCGGCTTTTAGCAAGAACTCGCAAAACATTTTCGTCTTGCGAAGCAAGCCCATGGGGAAATTCATTTTGCGAAGCGCCTCCAAAACAGAAAACCCTTTTGTCTAGCGGGTTTTCCGTCTTGCGAGGCATTCGTCTTGCGGGGCACCATTGTATATAAACCATGTTTCTAAAATAGTGCAGGAGAACAATCCTGAGCCATTTTGACTCTCTCCTCTGCAGTAAGGGAGACTAATGGGGAAAGCCTTCCCATTGTCTTTTCACTTACAAATCCTGTTTTAAGGGCGTATTTGTGTATGAATAGGATTCCTAATACGTATTATTACTGTATGACCAAAGGGAAATTCAGTATCCCTCCAGTATAAGAAAATTGTTTTTTTCAAAAGTAGAATTTCCACGTGCAGCAATTGTCTATCTGAGTTTGGGTTTCGAATTGGATTTATTTGGTCCTAGGAGCATTAAAAGACTGTATTTGCATAAGATCAGCCAAGACCCTCTGACTTCCTTTTAAAATGTGTTTTTCTCTCTCCTTTCTTTCTCTTTGGGGCTTTTCACCACCCATCCCTCTTCTTGGTTCCATGCAAACCCTTTCAATGAGTTTTGATGTGTAAATTTACTCCTGAGTAAGCTTCAACAAGAGTCCTTTCCATTTTATTCTGACTTGATTACTCACCTTTTAGGTTCCGTGTAAGGTGAAGAAAAAGGATGCGTGTGGCGCTGTGGGTTAAACCACAGAGCCTAGGACTTGTCGATCAGAAGGTCAGCGGTTCGAATCCCCACGACGGGGTGAGCTTCTGTTGCTCGGTCCCAGCTCCTGCCAACCTAGCAGTTCGAAAGCACGTCAAAGTGCAAGTAGATAAATAGGTACCGCTCCGGCGGGAAGGTAAAAGCCGTTTCCGTGTGCTGCTCTTGTTCACCAGAAGCAGCTTAGTCATGCTGGCCACATAACCCGGAAGCTGTACGCTGGCTCCCTCAGCCAATAAAGTGAGATGAGCGCCGCAACCCCAGAGTCAGCCACGACTGGACCTAATGGTCAGGGGTCCCTTTACCCTTTACCTTAAGGTGAAGAAATGCTTTTTGCAAGTCTAAAGTAGAAAGTGCCTTTCCATTACAATCCTAATGCAGCCAGGCTGAGCAGAGCTTGCCAGCGAAGTGCTTCTGGCAGGAAAAATGCTCACACACACACCCTTACTTTCATGCGTTTAGATCATGTATAGTCTGTGAAATGACTCAACCTTAGCTATATAAACACATTACAAGTTCTGAAGGGGTCAAAGAATCATAAAATTGTATAGTTGGAAGGGACCCCAAGGATCATTGAGACCAACTGATTCTCTTCCTCAGCTTCCCGCCCCTGCAAAATTTCTTTCTCACACAGTAACAAGCCCACAGGAGATCCTATCTTCTGCTTCACTGGGGAGAGCCACGCAGCCTCTCCAGATTTTCCAACTCTTCCTCTCCCTGCATTGCATGGTAAATGAGCCTTCTTCAGCTTCATGGGACATGCTGGGAGGTTGGAAGCCTCAATGGAGCCTCTCTGGAGGCTTCGCCCAGGACAGAAACCCCACCCCCAGCTATGGCTCTGGCTGCTGTTCACCGGTAGACTGGAGGTTGAACAATTGGCTTGATTACCTATTTCCTCCCAGGGTGAGGGAAGTGGACACAGCTAAGCCTAGCAGTACAGCTTACTCTATGGTATTAACCCCTACATGCATCAATTAGACTTAAGCGCATTGGTTATACAAGGCTGGTTATCCCATAGGTATAACATGACCACTACATGGCAAACCCAGTGGGGTTTCTTAATGCTGATAGTAGGATTAAGGAAGACCTAGGAAATGTAGATCAGAAGGTTGGCGGTTCGAATCCCCGCAACGGGGTGAGCTCCCATTGTTCGGTCCCAGCTCCTGCCAACCTAGCAGTTTGAAAGCACATCAAAGTGCAAGTAGACAAATAGGTACCACTCCAGCGGGAAGGCTCTGGTTTGCCAGAAGTGGCTTAGTCATGCTGGTCACATGGCCCAGAAGCTGTCTGCGGACAAACGCCAGCTCCATTGGCCTATAGAGCGAGATGAGCGCCGCAAACCCAGAGTTGTCCACAACTGGACGTAACGGTCATGGGTACCTTTAAATTTACCTAGGAAATGTAGAAAGGATGTGTGGTTATATAGGGCTGCCATACATCCAGCGGGAATTTCTGAAGGGTGGTGCCTTGTCCTGGATCTTAGGCAAGTCAATCGAAAATCACATTTTTGTAATTAAATAATAATAATCTCAACTATTGGGGTTTTCCTAAAGAGAACTCAACAGTGGTTGACTTATAATAATAATAATAAAAAACTCATCAAAACAACCTTCAGGATATCCTGATTTTTATTTTTTGAAATATGGCAATCCTAACATACCAAAGCCTGGCAGAATAGCTTATTCTATGGTATTAACCCCTACATGCATCAATTAGACTTAAGCATGTTGATTATACAAGGCTGGTTATCCCATAGCTATAACACAACCACTACATGGCAAACCCAGTGGGGTTTCTTCATGCTAACGGTGGGGTTAAGGAGGACCTAGTAAATGTTGAAAGGGTATGTGGTTATACATAAAGCACAAGAGAGACTGCTATGCAGAACAGAACACAAAAAGCTCTGATTTGCCTTCCACTTCCCAAACAGAGTGTCAGCATCCTTAGGGAAACCAACTATAACATAGAAAGAGCAACAGATTTTCTTTTCCTCGACTAACCCAAATACACATATTTTAATCTGCGGTTTCTGCCTTCCATAATGCGATTCCAGGCTGCCGACTCTGTGGCACTGTCAGTAAAAATTAATTTTAAGAGTGGCACACAACAGCGACTCGAGCCTTTTGCCTTAATTTACTTCTCCACTAAGAGCGGAGATCAGATGTAGCACCGCAGAGGAAAAGGATGGACGGTTGTACGCTATATTGTAGGAGACGACAGTGCTAAATTAATCATGCCCTATCTGGAATTTGCAATTCTTTCAGAGATGCTCAAGACGGTATAAAAAATTTAGTGGTTAACAGTGAAGGCAGGCAAGAGGTTGCAAAGCAGAAAGCTGAAGAGGGCACTTTAAATGTGAAAGATGCATTACAGTTTCTCACACATGAACACGGTAGCACATCTTGCTAAAAATATAATAAAATAAGGAGCCAGGTCCAGCAGATGTAACTGGAAGGGGCCTTCACTCCCAGGCAAATGTGCCGAGCATGACTGACACTCTCTTAAGATTTACTGCGATAATGCTAGAGGCAGAAGAAAACTTCACTGAACCAGTAGGACTTTAGAGGAGACTCTCAGGTGGTGGTTCAGAATTATTCTTAATACACTGCTATGTCATAGTGTACGAGAGCCATAGAGGTGGTGTTAGGGGGCACAAAATTTGAACACCCAGTGCTGCCTCAATACAGCTGCATGCTTCTGTCCCTGGGCACCACTGAAAATGGCTTCTCTGTGCAAACCAGGAGGAGACCTCTCCAGACAATGGAACGACTCTTCTTATCTCTGTGGCTGTGATCTCCTGGGTGATGCAGATGCTGTGAGGCAGTTGAATGTGTCTAACATGCAGCCCCGGGCACCAGCAACCCACGCTATGCCACTGGTACACAGAGAACCTGCAGCATACTTTAGCACTCTCATCTTGCCTATCCACATAAGCTTGTGACCCTACCACCTGAAAGCAGCCCACCAATAAATCTCAATAATTTTTTTTTCTGTGCTGCCTTTCAGTGTCTGCATAAATACTGGAGTGAGGCAGATCCTGTTGCTTTAGAGAAGCTGCCTTTGGTATATTGAGCAACAGCCTGTTATATTCAAGTCAGTAAATCCAATGAAAGTCAGCCAAGCTTGGTGAATCAGCATTTGCAGGTGAGCTTGCATGCCCAGGCTCTGCACACACACCCCACCTTCCCCGACGGAGTATAAATGATGGACATGGCACACTTTGATTAGACCAATAAGGCCACAACTTTATTGATGACAGATGTAAGAGGATTGGCATAGGCATTGGGCAACCATTGACTTCTGGCCAGCCTGCCAGAGGGGATTCCTATGAAGTTTAGAAAAGTTTGGAAATAATGGTTATAATTAATTACAAATACACTGTATCTCATTGTTGTGGGGAAAGTCTGGGCAGGTGCCTGTTAAATCTGTCTTCTGCTAATGGTGGGTTCAAGGCCGCTGGCTGATTTCTCCCTTCTTCTGTTTCTTTATCTGTGAATCAGACAGCCCTTTCAACAGAGGACACCATCAAACAGAAAACTGCCCCATACATGTCTGGTTTGGCCCTAGGGAAGGATAACAGATTATGACAGTAGGTCCACTCTTGAGACATGGCAGACCCTCCAAGTGTCCCTATTTTCCCAGGGTCTCCCTGATTTAGAGAATCCATCCAGGTTTTTGATTTGATCCCGGAATGTCCCACTTTTCCTTTGGACGTCCTTATTTTCATTGGTAAAATATTGGAGGTTATGGTAGGATGTCTCTATTTTTATTGGAGAAATGTTGGAGGGTATGGAGCTATCCAACCCCCCAAAGCATCTGAAGGGAAGTTTTACAAAAATGTTTAATGTTTTATTATGTTTTTATATATGTTGGAAGCTGCCCCAGAGTGGCTGGGGCAACCCAGGAAGATGTGTGGCGTATAAATAGTAAAAATATCATTATGGAATATGGCATCCCTATTTTCATCCGAGAAATGTTGGAGGGTATGACATGGCATGCGGGTGGTGCTGTGGGTTAAACCACAGAGCCTAGGGCTTGCTGATCAGAAGGTTGACGGTTCGGATGTCCATGATGGGGTGAGCTCCCGTTGCTCAGTCCCAGCTCCTGCCAACCTAGCAGTTCAAAAGCACGAAGTGCAAGTAGATAAATATGTACCTCTCCGGTGGGAAGGTAAACAGCGTTTCTGTGCACTGCTCTGATTCAGAAGTGGCTTAGTCATGCTGGCCACATGACCTGGAAGCTGTATGCCGGCTCCCTCGGCCAGTAAAGCGAGATGAGCGCCGCAACCCCAGAGTCGTCCACGACTGGACCTAATGGTCAGGGGTCCCTTTACCTTTATGACATGGTAAGGGAGAGCCTTTCATGTATCTGGCACAGAAATCAGCAAGCTGCTTTCTAACAAACCTTTGCAGCTCAGACCCTTTGCGCCCTTCCCTTTCCCTCGCTCTTATTTCCAGAACTGGGGATAGTCCCCAGCCTTTCATCTGTGTTGACTTTCCCTTGCCTTCCTGTTGCGGTTTCATCCCTTGTTCACATGACAGCCCTTCTCAACATCAGCTGTGCAAGGTGAACAAAGAGCGGAGCAAGTTATCCCCATTAGTGGCCCGCTGCCGATAGTCAGCTGCAATTTGAATTAATCAGCGTGTGCTTGGCTGCAGCGATAAGCAGAGGGAAGACGCAAATGGGCTAGTTTGTACTCCTCGTGTTCCATCGTCTTCTCTGCAAGGGATTTCAGATCAGAGCCAGACTTCAGCATCGCCACAAAGCTGGAGGCCACAGACTTACCTCCTTCTTCATTTTTTTGGAACACAAACAAGGAGAAGAGCCTACCGGCGTTCTGCTTTTAAAAGAAATTCTTGATGTACAGTAGATTTCCCCTACCCCTTCCCCAACTCACTTGAAAGTGGCTGACAGAAATCTATAGCTAAAGCCCGAAGACTGGCACAGGTTTTTATTTATATTTTTTTATTTATTGCATCTTTTGTTCTTCTCTTAGACATGAGACCAGCTGCACAAATCGAGGAAGAAGAAAAACCACCTTTGTCTCAATCCGAGATCCGTTCAGAGATATAGGACCGTCATGGCCGCTTCCCAAAGCAACGCTTTGCTGAATGTGGGTCACATGACTTGTGGCAAGGGGCACAAGTGCAAGCACGCGTGGTAGACCTGCGCTGGGCTGCTGCAACACGGCGGTAGTTTCTAGGTATGCCTTTGAACCCCCTCTGAGGTCCATCAACTTGGGCAGTTGAGTAGGGTTGCCATATTTCAAAAAGTAAAAACCAGGAGCCCCCAAAATTGTTGAGCTTTTTTATAGGAAACCACCACCGAAATTGTTGAGCTCTTTTCTTTCTTTCTTTCTTTCTTTCTTTCTTTCTTTCTTTCTTTCTTTCTTTCTTTAACAAAAACAGGCTTGCCTAGGATCCAGGACAAAGTGACAGGTGTTTTGTTTGTTTGTTTGTTTTTTGATTTTTTCTAATGGTTTTTCAGATTAAAATTTTACAGTCACATATCCAACATACAACATAAAAACAAGATTCCAAGGAATCTCCTGGACTTCCCTCCTCCCCTTTGTGGGTCCTGTTCTTAATTTGATTCTGACCGTTTTTAGGAGGTAATTTAATTATTGTTTGATTTTATACCGATGTTATATATTTGATGTTAGCCGTCCTGAGCCCGACTTCTGCCGGGGAGGGCGGGATATAAATAAAAGTTCTATTATTATTATTATTATTATTATTATTATTATTATTATTAAAATTCACCATTAAACTGCAAGTGATATTCCAATCCTACTAACTATTTTAACAGTTTACAATGGTCGTTAAGTTATACATTTTCCCCATTCCGTATTAAAATTTTTGATCTTCCTGATTTCTGATTCTTCCGGTCGTTTTAGCCATTTCGGCATAATCCATCGACTTGATCTGCCATTCTTCTCTGGTAGAGACATTATCTTCTCTCCATTTCTGGCCCAATTACACCCATGCAGCCATGGTCACATATATAAATAGTCTTTTCTGCTCCCTTGGGATTTCGGCACCTAGCCCTACAGGTTTTTTGGATACGTGTGTGTGTGTGTGTGTGTGTGCTGAATTCCACCCCAAAATGGAAGTTTATTGTATACAGGCACTACATCAAGCCACCAATAACAAGATCAGTCTAGAAGAGCAGAGGCGGAGCTAGGTGCTCTTGTACCCGGAGTGGCACACATGCTGTGTGCATGGGGGCATGGCTAGCTGTGCACAGGCGCGCATCCCAGGGGGCGGGGGGGCAATGTCACCCCCCTAAGGGATGGCACCCGGGTGGGACCGAACCCCCTTTCTCCGCCAGTGCAGAAGAGTAAGGCTCTTGAAAGATCACAGCTCCTAAGATGGAATCTCCTGCTGATAGGAAAGGAGTCTTCCAGCTGGAAAATCAGCTTTTCAAGCTCTACTTTTCCACGCTCTGTTCTGCAGCTTCAGTAGCACTGTGAGACATCTACTTGGAGCTTTGTCTCATCTTTTCCCCTTTTGCGCTTCAGCCTGCGAATTCGCGTCTTTCGCCACTTAGCTCCCGTGTCAGGGTGGGTCCCCCGGGCTCAGTCCCTGAGAACAGGGAGCAAGGCTGTGGTCAGATGGCGATGGATAGACCTCGCCAGCCACCACAGAGCACCTCTAGCACGAGATTGCGGCGGTGGCGGCAGCAGCAGTGGAAAGCGGCAGCCCTAGAGCTCTGCTTCTCTTTCGTACTTTGCCTGCTGAGTGCAACATCTGGGCTTGATGAGGCAGGTGACCCTCACCTGTTCCAAGCCTTCTTCAGCTGAGGAATCACCCACTTTCCTCCTAAAGCTAGCGAGCCCCACCTGGCCAACTAGGGAGCTGGGGTGTGGGTCCCTGACTCCTTCAGCATCCTAGAGCACCCATCCTGCTGCTCCCTATGCCCCAGAGCCCGCCGTTTTCATGGGGACAGGGGCCCCTCTGGCTCTGGTGATGGGTCCTGATTCTCTGTGCCCTGACTTCCATCCCCTCACCATCCTCTCTTACCCTGGGATAACTTCCTTCCATCTCCTCTGCTTGCCCCAGTCTGTCCCAGTCCCAGCTACAGTCCTCACTGGGATCCTCTTCCTGCTCCCCATCGCAGCGGCAGAGCAAGCCAGTTGGGCGCCCAGGGCGTGTGCATGCCCTGTGCCTGGGGGCGAGGACAGCTGCACGCAATGATTGTCCCAGGGGGTGCCACACACGGCGATCCTCCCGGGGGGGGGGTGCCAAGCCAAGCAGCTCATCCTCTCCCCTGCCTGCCTGCCTGTCTCCTTCATCCAGGAGCAGAGGCAATGGCATGCATGTCGCCAGCTCACAGCTGGGCAGCGCCCCGAATGTCAGCCCCCTCAGAATGACACCCGTGGTGGACCGCACCCAACGCACCCACCTTGCTCCACCTTTGGTCCATCGTCCTGCCAATTCCCGGCACTATTTCCCCATTGCATTCCCTACCACCAAGTTACAGGGAACTAGGCAGAGGGCCTTCTCGGTAGTGGCACCCGCCCTCCCACCAGATGTCAAAGAAAAGAACAACTACCAGACTTTGAGAAGACATCTGAAGGCAACCCTGTTTAGGGAAGCTTTTAATGTTTAACAGACCACTGTATTTTAATACTTCAAATATTAACCAAGGGATAAGTTTAAATGTGTGACCATTATGTGAGCCGATTCAGACAACACCTATATGGAACTGCCAAGCTATCACAATGTGACCTCTCAGCCTTGTTTGTCTTTATCAGTGTAGAAAAGGGGTAGAGATGCTTTGCCACACATCAGGAGTAAGTGTAGAACAGCCACCTTGTATCTAAGGGCATTTCAAGGTTGTCACTATTTTGGGGTGGGATACAATTGCTTACAGACAAATTCAGTTTGCATAATTAAAAGGGATTTGGAGCCCTTGATCGTGAAGCCCTCCCCCACCCCAAAATTGGACCTTTTGCGATAAGTAAAGTGATGGGGAAATGCACTGATAAGTTTGGGAGAACATGTGCTTGGAGCAACATTGTCTAACCTCCCCACAAGCAAATGAGAATGAATGTTCAGTAAATGGCCAACATCATCAAAGCCACTGGTTCCCAAACTTTATTTTCCCATGCACCTCTTCAAAATTGCAGGCGGTCTTGATGGACCACTTAATGGTTTTTGTTGGGTTTCTTTTTTGGCCTTTGTAACAATTGTAATATGCTGCGCTGGTGCTCTATGATTTTTAATTGTATTTTAATTGCTTCTTTTATTTCTTATATAGCGTCTTTTATTGATTACAACTTGTGTTCCACAAAATTCAAGTTGTAACACAATAAAGTACAATATAAGAAATAAAAGAAGCAATAAGAATACAATTAAAAATCAATGTGACTATTTAATGTAGGGATGGCGCGGTCCATTGCAATGAAGCTCAAGGGCTGCAGTTTGGGAGCATCTAACCCAAGCTGCAGGCAAACTTTGTGCAATTTCTGCAAGGGCTTTGGCTCAATGGTAGAGCATTCAATCGCCAGGTAGGACAGCCTGCCTGAAACTCTGGAGAGCCACTGCAAGTTATTTTGGAAAATACTGAGCTAGAAGGGGTGTAATTGCTCCCACACAAACAAATCAGGATGAACGCTCATGAAACAGGTTGTCTGGTAGTGACCATATTGAGCAACCACTTACCTTTAGTGAAATCGACAGCGTTTGCCCCATACCAAATAACGCTCATTAAATATAGGGCACAATGGCGGAACAGCAGGCCTCCACAGAGTGGGTGTGAACTGAAGAACTACAGGTCTCCAGCACGCACGCAGAGTTCACAGAGTTTCCTCTCTGGCCAAGGGCTGCTCCGATCACTTTAACACCAGGGAATGTGCGGCTTGCGAAGCCAAAAGTGCAGGATATAAAGAGCCAGATCATCATTTCTGGGAATGCATCAGCAAGTGTAGATCAAAAGCAGGTCTGCATAAAAGCCAAGCTGAAAAGACAGGGCACACGCAAAGGCTCAGTAGGGGATATGAAAATGTGCTTTCCTATTTAAAAATGAACATTTCCCTCTTAAACTATGAGAAATGCTTTGCAAGGTTAAATGTGCTTCCTATGGAATGCTTAGAATCAGCATATGTAGCAGCTGATGCTGTCTACTCGCTGCGTATTAAATTTGCAGTGTAACTCCAGTCTGAATTCCAGCGAATGCCTGTTTCACCTCTCCAAATGCAAGTTCAAATGTAGAATACAATCCAGCCCCCCCCCCTCTCTCTCTATATATATATCGAGCCCTATACAGTAGCCCTATACAGTGGTACCTTGGGTTACAGACACATCAGGTTACGTGTTTTCAGGTTATGGATGCGCCAAAACCCGGAAGTACCGGAACGGGTTACTTCCGGGTTTCGGCGCTCGTGCATGCACAGATGTAAAGGCGAACAAGATAACTAAGAGACATGTGGTGAATGCGGTGGAAGTCTTTTATAATATTTTAACTAGGATTTAAATATTGTAATGTTTGAAGCATGAATTTGGTAATATTGGTTATGATTTCTTTTCTTTTATCTTTTGTCCTTTTTTTTTAGTCTGCATTTTGGAAAACATGTATATAAATGTGTTTACAGTGTTATGCATTGTTCCTTGTTTCTCTTTCTCTTTTTATTTTCTTGTAAAATTCAATAAAACTTAAATCTTTTTAAACATGCGCAGAAGCACTAAATCACTCTTTGCGCATGCGCAGAAGTGCCAAATTGTGTCATGCACATGCACAGACATGGCGCTGTGTTGCGAACGCTGCGGGTTGCGAATGTGCCTCCTGCACGGATCAGGGTCGCAACCCAAGGTTCCACTGTGTGTATATATATATATATATATATATATATATATATATATATGGTTTTTCAGATTAAAAATTTACAGTCCAACATACAACATAAAAACAAGATTCCAAGGCATCTCTTGGGCTTCCCTCATCCCCTTTGTGAGTCCTGTTGTTAATCATTTCCTCCTGCACCTTTTATAATAATCCAAACCTTTTATCTCTCCATTGTATCCAAGATTCACCATTAAACTACAAGTGATATTCCAATCCTATTAATGATTTTAACTATTTACAATGGTCTTTAAGATGTTATAATTTCCCTCCATTCCTTATTTTTTTAAAAGGTCTTCTTGATTTCTGGGTCTTCCAGTCATTTTAGCCATTTCAACATAATCCATCAACTTGATCTGCCATTCTTCTCTGGTAGGGACTTTATCTTCTCTCCATCTCTGGGCTAATAACATCCATGCAGCTGAAGTCGCATACATACCGTATTGGCCCAAATATAAGCCACACCCGCAAATAAGCCGCACCTTTAAAATTCAAGGGGGAAGAAAGACAATACCCAAATATAAGCTGCTCCCTTAAAATTGGGTTACAGGCTGAAAATCGCTGCGGTTGGTAGAACTGTAACTCCGAGCCAATTTAAGCCTTTGATCTTGCAAGCCCACAAAAGTTACCGTACAGTCGCTAAAATTGCAAATCGCTATTCAAATGCTACAATTCTGCAGGCACTCAAGCTCTCAAATCAGCAATAAAACTTTTTTTTGTTCCATTTTACCATGTTTCATCAGCAATATTGTAAAAACCATTTTTTGTAAGGTCATGAATATAAGCCGCACTTTAACATTTCAGGGTCAGAATTGGGGGGGGGGGATGGCTTATATTCGGGCCAATATGGTAAATAGTCTTTTCTGATCTCTTGGGATTTTGGCACCTAGAATTCCTAAGAGGAAAGCTTCAGGTTCTTTAGAAAACGTTATTTCAAACATTTTTTTTCCAACTCATTATGTGTCATTTCCCAAAATTATTTTACTACCTTATATTTCCATCACATATGATAAAAGGTGCCTTCTTTTTCCTTACATTTCCAACATACATTTTACCCCGTAATCCAGACAAAATCCAGTTATACATTAAATATGTGACAAATGCTATGAATGAGATCCAGTGGTGTGCATCCCCAAAATCAGCCCCGGTGTGGGTTGAAGGACCCTTTGGTGCAAATTTGGGGGGGGGTGCAAAGGGGGCTGCAGAAGGGAGAAGAAAAACCAGAAGTCCCATTGTGCTAGTGGAATTTCATTGTACAAGCAGGCAAGACATCACTAGACATTGCCCTACTGGGACATGGTGCAAGGTAGTGGCATTCGCTCCTGGAATTACCTATATTGTATCCAAGCCATTAGAATAATCAGCATTTGAATAAGCCAGAGGAAATTAGAGATTTCTTATTCATCTGTAAATAAGAAAATATAATGATTACACATGGGTTGGTTTTTTTAGTGAACCAGGTTTAGAATACTGGAAAGAGCCATGCATATTCCTACTTTTCATTAAAGGTACATTATTCCTGACTTTTGCAATGCGAGGATACTTCTGACAAAAAAAATGGGCATATAAACACAATAAATAAATAAATACCCCTGTTTCTTATTTGTTTGTGATCAGGGCATGAAATTTTGCAGTGGAGGGAGTGGGCAGGGGACTGAATCGAACTATTGTTTGATAAGATCGTTTTCAGCAATTTTTTTTATATTAAAAAAACATTGTTCTCTGGGGCATTTCCCCCCTATAGATTTTTATTTTTTATTTTTTTTAAAAAAAGCAACAGAACCTTGGAATCTTAATTGCTGATTTTATTGAATCCTTGTTCACAATGCTGCAGCAATCCGAATGTGTTATTCATGATGCAAAACTTAATTACCTGCTAAGTAAATGGTTCATTAAATAAATCTTATTCTGATTGTTCTGGGAAATGCCAGGCGTAAACATTGTCTTTCAAAATTTGTGACTTATTTAGGGTGGAGGGAGAGCGTGTTCCAATTGAGCATGGATCGGTGCAATTAGGAATGAAGATGGCTGGGCTTAGAGAACGTCATTCCTCAAGGCAGAAACGTTGCTACTTGGATTTTCATTTGGAAGTTCATCAGAACTAAAGCGGCTCAGTTATGACCTACCATGAAGTCATATTTTGAGAAAGCGAAGTTAACTTTAGGAGGGAGTCCAAGTGTTTTCAGCCATAATTATATTCATGTGCTACAATAGCTGGAGGTTGATAACGCCACATTGTTGGGTAATAGCTCCGAAAAAGATGTAAGCTGGGAACAGAGCGGGAGCATCGACAACAACAAGAATGTACATTGTGAGCATATAACTATGGCTCTATTCCCTAACAAGAGGCTTTTTAAATATACATGGGCTTCCACGAACAAGTTAGTTCAGAGAGCGCTCAATTCACCAAGGCCTCTTTCCCTACGCTTGGGGCTCCCGGTTCGGAGCAGTTTTGCCGCTATTGAAACAGCTGTGCAATTTCTGATTTGGTCATGGATAGTTTTAATGGCTTCATAAAACGAAGGAAAGAAGAGAGGGCTTATTATCCTGCCAAGCTGCACACAGTACAAGCAGCCAAGTTTGGCATCTGCAGTACACCAGATAGAGCGTCCACTTGGACTGGCACCTGCCCGTTAATGCTAGAAGCCTGGGCAGTAGCTGCTTGGCTTCATTTGGCGACCGGAAGCCACCAAGTCAAGACACTGAGGAGGGAGCAGGAACCATGGTAGGAGAGTTCCAAACAGGAATGTTCAGGCCAACTTACATAGCCATTGGTGGAGATTCTACTCTCCACCCATATTCTGGGCCCAGGTGGGACATTCCACCCACAATTCATTGGATTTGCTGATAAGCTGGTGTTGATATGGAACTAAAGGATGTCTGCATTATGAAGTACATATGCTCAGGCATGGCCAGCTTGGTACATACAAAGTCCAATAGAGAGGTGTAGGCTAAAGTGTGGAATATCTGCATACATTGTTTTGCTTCACCTTAAGAATGAAACTCTGGGCAAACCTATTATCACATCTTCAACTGATGAAAAATTGGTAGGGTCAACTGGGGCTGAATAAGTTGCTTTGGGAGCCATTACCTGATGAAATTTGCCAAATGTAGGAAGCTATGTAAGGTGAGATGTGAGAACCTCCTAATCTTTTTGTTCTGCTTCGAAACTTCTTGTTGCATTTGTATGGGACCTGAGTACCTCCTTTGCCATCCACGAGAGTGTTAAGTATAACTGATTTAATTCACACAGAAACAAAAAATGGCTAAATGTGTATCGCTGAAGGGTTGTTAAGATTAGTGTTTTTCCCCCAGTGTTGTTTTCTAAAGGACTCTGAGCTCCTTAATGGGTTAACGATTAACTAACTGATTGTTGTTCTCTGGTAGCTAACTTATGAGTGTTGTAACCTTAGATCATGTGAGAAGTATTGGGTTTCAAATCTCCATTTTGAAAGGAGTTGCCTTTCGTCCTTTGTCTCCCAAGCTTCTTGGAGTAAGGATGTAAATTAAATTCTCCTGAAGGGAGAGTAAACTGCCTAAAGCCAATGGAGGCTGGAACGCAGGCTGTGGAGAGAGAGAGAGACCTTGGGTGTCTTCACCTCCTGCTGCGACAAGCTCCCCTCTCCTGCGGT
This sequence comes from Podarcis cretensis, assembly GCF_951804945.1. Taxonomy (NCBI): domain Eukaryota; kingdom Metazoa; phylum Chordata; class Lepidosauria; order Squamata; family Lacertidae; genus Podarcis; species Podarcis cretensis. The sequence continues at coordinate 87,425,015 of NC_137173.1, forward strand.
CTCCCAGAACCAGAAGAGGCATGAAAAGGGCAGAGGTTAGCTGCACACAGGAACCATCTCCAATTGCGTGGAGAAAGCCCTGGAGAGACTTAGATGGCTGTGTGGAGGTGGGACTTTCAGTGGACTTAGATGGCTGTGTGGAGGTGGGACTTTCAGTCTTGGCAAGTGATTCATGGGGCCAGACCTACCAGGGATAAGCTGCTCTGCTCATTAGGCTTGACACTTAACCAGGTCTGCAGACCTTGCATTTTTGCTAATAAAGAGGGTGTGTGTGTGTGTGTGTTTATTTATTTATTTCAGACATCTTTATTGGAAGTTCCAAAAGTACATAATTATATGTGCACTAAACATGATAAGGGACGTGGGTGGTGCTGTGGGTTAATCTACAGAGCCTAGGACTTGCCGATCAGAAGGTCAGCAGTTCGAATCCCCACAACGAGGTGAGCTCCCACTGCTCGGTCCCTACTCCTGCCAACCTAGCAGTTCGAAAGCACGTCAAAGTGCAAGCAGATAAATTCTCTGGTGGGAAGGTAAACGGCGTTTCCGTGCGCTGCTCTGGTTCACCAGAAGCAGCTTAGTCATGCTGGCCACATGACCCGGAAGCTGTACGCTGGCTCCCTCAGCCAGTAAAGCGAGATGAGCGCCGCAACCCCAGAGTCAGCCAGGACTGGACCTAATGGTCAGGGGTCCCTTTACCTTTATCTTAAACATGATAAGACGTAAATAAAAGAGAGAGAAAGAAAAAGAGAAACAGCACCAGTGTAGAAGGAAGATAAAGAGGGAAGGAGGAAAAACCCGGAAGTGTATACTTACAAAGTTGTTATTGTACTTTACCAGATCTTAACCTATTACAGTATTTGTAAGAACATTCCAGATATCACTGAATTTGTTCATGGCAAGTCTGCATTTATATGCAAGTTGTTCATATGTTGCAAATGGTTTTGCTAATAAAGAATTAACTCCAACTCCGAACGGTGTGATTTACTGCCGGCACACTCTTGTGACAGGTAGATGGACTCAGAGCCCCATTTGTAAGGCTTACCTTCTTTTTAAAACTTTAACTCATGGCAATTGGGCAAAAGCTGCTCATGCACCCCTAGTGATGTAAACCAATCATTATCTGGTAAGTCAGATAGGGAGGGACTGCCAGACAATTGGTTTGGGGGAAAATCAATCAAGAAAGCTTATGCTAATAAGAGGTTCAATTCTTCATGCTAATCATAGCAGCAACAGAGGGAAGAACTAAGCATCACCTCTGGATCTGCCTGCCTGGAAACTGGGAGATTCCTTTTGGAAAATTGGAAGCCGCTTAGGGCAAAAAGAAGGAAAGACCTAGGCAGCCATATGCATTAACAAAAATCTGAACAAAAAGAAGGGCTGCCATACGTCCAGGTTTTCCCAGACATGTCCGGGAATCATTCAGCAAAATGGCATCTGGGTGGATTTTTGCTGATTTGGCAAAATGTCCGGGAAAACACAGACATAGGGCAAGTAGGGCATGCTTTAAAAAAAAAAAAAGTATTTAAAAATCAAAGAAAAGATGGAAAATGAATTTTGGGGAGGAGATGTTCCCGAATAAAAGCACAACAACTTTGTACAAGGAGCAAGTAGAAAGACTGTATTTTGGTTATGAAACGTAATCTGTGGGAGCAATTCCTCCCATACCAATCTGCCAGGGGCCAATTGAGGACATACAGTGTGTGTGGACCCATAGCAAGGGCTTGTTGGTGGCAGCTCCAAAACTCTTGAATGATCTCCCCATGGCCTTGCTCCATCATTACTGTAATCTAGGAGACAAAGAGAGACTCACTTGTTCCACTAGGGCGTTGGTAGAGGAAGCGTGATACAGAATATAGGTTTTGTGGAATTCTGAAATCATGTCCTCCTTGAGGGCTTCTCTACCAGTATTTGGTTGGCCATGGCGAAAGTCGTCCCTATTTTATGATATACAGAATCTGAAGAGGTTGTTTCTGAACCCGGTGAAGATCGGCTGTCTGCAATGTTTCCAGAATCACGTGGGTTTGAAAGTGGTTTTTTCCCTGACACCGTTTTTCAGCAAGTGATATTATCCCCCACAAAAAGCGTTGCTGCAGACCTGTGCTTCCGTCAAAGTGAGAAGAGATTTGGGGTATGCAGAACTCTGAAGGAATGCTTAGACACCATCCAGGAAAATTGCAGTGGAGCCAGCAATGATAGAAATAAAGCAACCAAATTTGCAAAGGGAAGGTCTGTAGTGGCTCCTTTCCTTCTTTCTTTAATATCCTTCCTTGGCCTGACTTCCTCTGAGCAACCCTACAAAACAAGCTAGGAAGCACTTTCGACATGGAAGCAAGGCCTTCGCTACAGTCTCCTGTGTGCATTGTTTCAGCGGCGCTCGAAGAGAGCTGCTTTTAAACGTTTATATTTTATTCAGAAAGCTTAATTGGGAGGTTTTTACAGCTCCAGATTAAAGTGCGTACAACAAAAGGAAAAGTTAAAAACCGCTGGCAAATTGCTGCTGGCAAATGATATTCAAACAGTCATTCCAAAACAAAAACAAGTTTTTGATTGTTGTGTGCGTTTGTGTTTTAAAAAGCGAGATAATAAAGTTTTAGCATCCGCCGCATTTGGGCTACATATGGCTTCTGTCCATTTTCCTGCCACCCACTCCTCTTGCCCTGGTAATGGGTAGTAAAATAAGACATATGACACTGTTCTGTGGACAGGATCCATTCTACACTAAGGGTGCCGTCCTTGATCCACAACTCTGGGAGAGGGGGAATTGGATGAGGAGAAGGTCTCTCTCTGCCAAGCTAACAAAAGCTCCAGCAGCCTTCAGCCATGGAATGAGGATAATGATTTTGTTATTCATATGCTGCCCCAGTATTACCTTGCAAGTATAGGGCTCCCTATTCTGCCCACCAAATGTGAGCATTCCCAGTGGGCATTCCCAACGAAACAGGATTGGGGACGACCTGGGCCAACCCACGATTCACTGGATCAGAGCCAGACTCATTGCCATCCCTTGATAGCATCAGAATCGATCACTATGCCAGCTCCGGGGCTGACCTACCCCAGGGTAAAATTCTCCTTGCCTTCTGCAAACAGGAATGTAGCAGTGGCTATTAGGCTGTGTCATGCCCAACATCTGCCTGGCCATGGTTTGGCTGGCTCTGCAAGTTAGACACACTTTTGTCCCCTCAAAATCAACGGGGCACACATTTTATCAGATGTGGTGGTCTTGTAAGTTAGTAAAAGACTTCTGGGAAATGATTTGGAATGAATTGGGAGGGAAACATGTTTTAATGGCTGCATAAAACGAAGGAAAGAAGAGAGGGGGTTTTGTCTTGCCAAGCTGCACACAGTACAAGCATCCAAGTTTGGCATCTGCAGTACACCAGATAGAGCGTCCACTTGGACTGGCACCTGCCCGTTAATGCTAGAAGCCTGGGCAGTAGCTGCTTGGCTTCATTCGGCGACCGGAAGCCACCAAGTCAAGGCACTGAGGAGGGACCAGGACCCATGGTAGGAGAGTTCCAAACAGGAATGTCCAGGCCAACTTACATAGCCATTGGTGGAGATTATTCTACTCTTCACCCGTGTTCTGCGCCCAGGTGAGACATTCCATCCACAATTCATTGGATTTCCTGATTAGGGGGAGATGCAGTTTTGGGAATGTTTTATCAGAAACCAATGAAGGGGAGGAGGTAAGTCAAAATAAGTATGTATGTAAATGTAATTAATGGTTATTATTGTTAAATCGAAAAATGAAAAAAAAAGTTTTTCATGAAATCAACAGGGCAAGTCCACCATGGCTTGAGTTTTTACTCAGCGGCAATTGCTGTGCAATTTCACACCATTAATAGTAACTATTATAAACGGCTGGATACGAGGCTGTTAACTCAAGTTTTATGCATCACCAATGAGCTCTAAAAAACACCGCAGTCTCACAAAATTCATCAAGTGATAATTAGATCGCTGCTAATGAACTCTTGGTCTTTTGCATAATGTTCTCTTATTCACTACACCTGTAGAGAGCTCCCCTAAGAGGAGCGCAACTGAGAAACCAACATCCAACTGCACTGCCATGTGTGACCAGGGGTGGCAGAGCCCAAACGTCAGGGGGTGCTTGGCACTGCGCTGCCAACAGCCCCCCACCCACAGTGCAGGATTCCTGCTCCCAATGCCAGAGCAATAATACCAGCCAGTGTGGTGTAGTGGTTAAGAGCAGTGGACTCGTAATCTGGTGAACTGGGTTTGATTCCCTGCTCCTCCACATGCAGCTGCTGGGTGACCTTGGGCTAGTCACACTTCTCTGAAGTATCTCAGCCCCACCCACCTTACACGAGTGTTTGTTTGTTTTTTGATTGTTTTTTTTTTAATATAATATTTATTGGTGTTTCAAAAAGTTACAAGAATAAAAAAGAAAGAAAAAGAAAAACAGAATATACAAAATACAAAAAAACACAATTAAAAACAAATCCATCTTTCCATATCTTATCATTTGCTTGTTTCCTTGACCTCCTCACACCTCCCTTTTTTGTATTCTAGTTCATTAGTTGTTTCAGCAAATCCTTTCCTTCTTTGTTTTTATCTTACTAATTTATCTTAATATATTGTAACTTTACATTCTGACCTGTTAACAATCCATTTTTACTTAATCCTCTCACACGAGTGTTTGTTGTGGGGGAGGAAGGGAAAGGAGATTGTTAGCCGCTTTGAGACTCCTTCGGGTAGTGATAAAGCGGGATATCAAATCCAAACTCTTCTTCTTCTTCCCGCCCATCAATTTAAAAGCAAACAAAGGTCTCTCCAACGATGGACACTGTGTGAAAACTCTGAATCCTCAACACCCACAGAATTCCAGCTATAATCATGGGAAAGGTGGCTCACTTAGCACTGAAAAGCATCTTTCCATACCAGCATTTTGTAGACACCTCAATCTACCGCCCTGCTTGCACTGAAAAATAATATTGCCGGCTCTTCCAAAGTTGGCACTTGTTTAACAGCTAAAGAAGCTCTCAATCAACAGGAAGGATTTTTTATCATCTACTGCAGTACCAAGACAGCAGGTGTTGTGACTACCACTTTACCATGTGAATAGATAGAAATTATGAAGTTCAGAGGTATAGCTACACCCAGTGCTATTTTTCTGGAAAAAGAGGTGCCAGAACTCACCACGAACGCCTCCCTTGTTCTCTTAGAATGGCCATGGCACCCACCTGAGAGTTCCGGTAAGTTCCGGCTGAAAAATAGCCCTGCCTACGCTACATATTAAGCTGGCTTAGCAGTTATCTCTTTTCCTCAGAGAAACCTGGGAATTTTCTTTTTCCCTAAAAAACAAAGACAAGGCATCTTTAAGAAACTTTCTTTTGTCTTTTTTTACCCATTCTTTGTCAACAAATGAGAAAAGAAATTGTGTTTGAAAATTATCAAAGGAAACATTTCTGTGAAATCCTCATGGGTCTAGCGCAGGGTTTCTGTCGCACTTACCAGAGTTGTGAGGTTGTAGGCATGCTTTCTGCAGTGCCACCCTCAGCTGGGCTTTCCTGTAAGTGCAGAAACATGAGAAGGAGGCCTATAATGCTCCGGACAACTGTTCATTTATATATTTTTTATTTTAACATTGAAGGTATTTTCTTTTTCTGTTTGTTTGTTTGTTTTAAATTTAAAGAAATCAGAATGGAAAGATTCCCTAAATAACAAAACCGGCAACCGCACCAATCTCAGGTTCTAGACAGATGGCTTGCCTTCGTTTCCTGAGCTTCAATTAAAGCCCAAAGGAAGATGTCATGAGATAACTCATCCCAGATCAGGAAGCGCAGAAGAAAAACACACATTTCCACACACCTCTCTGGGCCATCTTGCAGCAGTAAGGGAAGCTGAAATCACACCCCCCCCCTTAGAAATGCTAATGATTAAGCAGTATATGAATGCCTTCAAATAATTATGTAAAATGCATAAACCCAAACACACCAACATGAGTTCAAAAAGTGTCCCGTTAACAAGGCAGAAAAGTAGACACCTATTTTGCAGGGAATTAAACTTCCAAGAAACTGGAGGGAAGATTTCGGCCCATGACTACTTCCAAACTTCCAAACAAAATGTACCGTATTTTTCGCTCTATAAGACGTACCAGACCACAAGACACACCTAGTTTTTGGAGGAGGAAAACAAGAAAAAAAATATTCTGAATCTCAGAAGCCAGAACAGCAAGAGGGATCGCTGCGCAGTGAAAGCAGCAATCCCTCTTGCTGTTCTGGCTTCTGGGATAGCTGCGCAGCCTGCATTTGCTCCATAACACACACACACACACACACACACACACACATTTCCCCTTACTTTTTAGGAGGGAAAAAGTGAGTCTTATAGAGCGAAAAATACGGTACCTAAATACCTAAAAATCCTTTAGAACAGAGACAGGGAACCCGCAGCCTTCCGAATGTTGTTGAGCTCCAATTGCTATCAACCCCAACTCTGGAGGTTGATAGCAGAGAAATGATGATGATTACATTTTGTATTTCATTTGTAGACTTTGAGAATTTTGTTCCCGTTTACTGTCACTGCTATTCTCGTGCAAAATAAAGCTCACAAAAAACACCACCTTTAAAATGCAAAAATATAAAAATAAAATAATATCATAGAAACCTGATATAGTGTAGACGGGGCGTTTTTGCTGGTTCATGAACCCTGATGTAGGCAAATAACTACCTGTTCACGTAGCCAACATGCATGACCAGCCTAACATTTAGAAAGTTTGCACATAGTAGACTGAAGCCCAGTTCATATGTAACTTGTTCAGCAAGGGTGAGTGGAAAAGCTTTTTGCTTCTTTTTACTAAATTTATATCCCACCCTTCCTCCCCAAAGGGTGCCCAGGGCAGCTTGCAGAAAATCTGGTAAGATCAGATCCAAAAACTATAATTACAATTACTATAATTAAAATCTATAGTAGCTGGCTGCCCCTGTCCCCTACAAAATTTCACCTTTTGGTTAATAATAATAATAATAATAATAATAATTATTATTATTATTATTATTATTTATTACTTATACCGCCCCATCTGGCCAGGCCTCCCCAGCCACTCTGGGCAGCTTCCAACAGGGTATTACAAACACAATAAAACATCAAACATTAAAAACTTCCCTAAACAGGGCTGCCTTCAGATGTCTTCTAAAAGTCAGGTAGTTGTGTATTTCCTTGACATCTGATGGGCTGGCGTTCCACAGGGCGGGCGCCACCACCTAGAAGGCCCTCTGCCTGGTTCCCTGTAACCTCACTTCTCACAGTGAGGGAACCGCCAGAAGGCCCTTGGAGCTGGACCTCAGTGTCCGGGCTGAACGATGGGGGTGGAGACGCTCCTTCAGGTATACTGGGCCAAGGCCATTTAGGGCTTTAAAGGTCAGCACTAACACTTTGAATTGTGCTTAGAAACGTACTGGGATCCAATGTAGGTCTTTCAGGACCGGTGTTATATGGTCTCGGCAGCCACTCCCAGTCACCAGTCTAGCTAACCCCCTATGCTATAGCTGCCATTTTCACTGCAGAGCAAAACACACAGGGTGAGATCTAGCGAAGCCGTACTTGCAGAGTAGACTCACTAAAACCAATGGAACTTAAACATAAATGGTTAAGTCCATTGATTTTAATGGGTCTACTCTGAATATCACTAATGCTGGATGGCACCCATCATATTCACAGTATGGGCACAAAGCAAAGAGTTGACAGGTGAGAAAATCACCTTGCAACTCAGTCTAAGTCAGGGGCTTGCACAGTTGCATTTGCCCTTTCAAAAAACTCTGGGAGCTCCAACCATGAATCTCTCGCTGTCACATCTAGTGGTGCCCAGCCACTCCCCTATTAAATTTAGGAAGCCTTGGCTTGCCACATGAAGTCCGGGTGGCTTTAAATGAATTACTAAGCAAGCTACAAAGCACAACTTCTCCGAAGTTTAGGGGCAAATTGGAAAGGAACTTTCCCTTTATGTGCAACACACAGTAATTGTTTCTTCCGATGATGAAGTGAAGTATTTTTGGAGGCAGCTTAAAATAAAGCTCTTTAATTAGTAACCATTATCTCTCAAATAAAAGATTCATTAGTACTAAGTGTTTAAGTCAAACTAAAGGATGCATTTGATCCCTACTGGGCCTCTAAATGTAAAGTTTAAAATTGAAATTAATGTGCTTTGCTCGTTCATGAGAACCCACCGCCCTGTTGCTAGTTTCAGTGGTGCCGTTTCCAGTGAAACGCCATATTTTTAGAGACTATGGTTTGGATCCAGACCAAGGCTGCAATCGAAACTCTGCTTTGGAGCATGCTGGGGGGGGAGTGCTGTTTGGAACTGGCTGGTTATTGGGTTGTTGTTGCTATTTTGATTATATATTTTGTGGTTTTATATTTTGGTTTTGTTCCGTGCACCATCCTGAGACCTCTGGTTATAGGGCAGTATATACCGTAAATTCAATAAATAAATTCTGTTAGGAATATTAAGAAATGATATTAAAAAGAAGAATGAGAAGTTGTTTTTATATGCAGTAACAGCGGCAAGAATTTTGGTGGCACAAAAATGGAAACAGGAAGAAATCCCGACGAAAGAAGAATGGAGAATGAAGCTGATGGAATACGCAGAATTAGATAAATTAACGGGGAGAATTCGGAACCGACGAAACCAAAGATTTACCGAGGACTGGAATAAATTTACAGAGTATATTAAAAATATATGCGAAGGACAATTAACGTATGTAGGTTTTCAAGAAGCTCTGTGATAATAATGGAGAGAAATATTGTTTTATAATATTTGTTAAGACTAATATGGTTAAAAAGAAAAACAATATAGATGGAAGAAATGTGAATAATTGTGATAATATGGAAAATTTCCAGACAGGCTGAGGGAAGTCTAAAAGTATAAAGACTAGAACTGGATGTAAATTTTGGACGGACTGTTTTTCTTTTATTGTTATTTTTGAAAAAATTGATAAATAATTTTTTAAAAAAAAATTTCAATAAATAATAAATCATCATCACCATCATTCCTCCACCCAGACTTGCTGGTCTCTGCCTGTATCATTTTGACAGTGCAGAGTTCCTCATTCAATCCACGAAAAGTGAGCAGAACTACCATTGATGGAAGCCCTGCTGGGGTAGCCTGCAGAAAGTCCCCAAATCGAGATGGGCGGACCCAGCTCAGAAATCACTAGATCCTGGACCCAAGAGCTTCACCAGCTTGCTCTTTGGTAGGAGGAAAACAGGACAAGAAAGAAGTTTTTAGATGAACGAAGGTGCAGATGAATTTTAGGTGATATGTTATTGTAGCACTTTTTCCATGGCCTCAAAAATACATATGGATCAGATGTTGCCTCTATCAGGAATAAAGTCACACATGTATATAAATATAAAGGTAAAGGGATCCCTGGCCGTTAGGTCCAGTCGTGGCCGACTCTTGGGTTGCGGCGCTCATCTCGCTTTATCGGCCGAGGGAGCCAGCGTATAGCTTCTGGGTCATGTGGCCAGCATGATTAAGCCCCTTCTGGAGAACCAGAGCAGTGCATGGAAATGCCGTTTACCTTCCTGCCGGAGCGGTACCTATTTATCTACTTGCACTTTATGGAGCTTATATTTTAGTGATTAAGATTTAACTTGTATATTTTTAACTGTTGCTATATCTGTATTGTCCCTGTTATACCTAATTGCAAATTCAAATGTATCCCTATCGAGTTTTATGACTTCCCTGATATTGTATGTGAGCTGGAACTGGTCTGTGACCGAAATAATAAATTCATTCATTCATTCATTCATTCATTCATATGGAGGCAAGGATGTTACCTTACCCACAAACATGTATCTTACCTTTAGACTTTCCTGGAGAGCCTGGAGTGGTGTCCACAAGCTTGTAACATCAATTGCCCTGTGCAAAACCACTAGGTAGGGCTTCCATATATCCGGAAAATCCCAGACATTGCTGGGATTCTGCTGTCGAAAGTCTCGCCCAGGCGGAAATTTCGGCAGTCATTTGAATTGTCTGGGAAAACGCGGCAACACATTGTGTAAGTGGGTGAGGGTTTTTTTGCTGAAATGTTTTAGGCACTGCTCGAAAACTGTTTTCTTCTTGGGATATTTTGCAAAAGAAAAAGCTCAACAACTTTTGTGTTCTCATTTTCACTTCCTGAAATATGGCATCCCTACAACTAGGAATCCAAGTCACTACCATAAGCCTGCTGCTGAGGGTTGCTTGCTCAGTGGCATAGTGTGGGTTGCCAGCACCCGGAGCCTGGGGGGGTGGGAGTTAGGGAAACAAAATGGAGTACGCATGCGCATTCAACTGCCTAACGGCATCTGTGTCACCCAGGAAATCGCAGCCGCAGAGATAAGAAAAGAAGAGCCATACTGTTATCTGGTTCGCACGGAACCCAGTGATGGAAGCGCACGGCTGTATTGAGGCAGCACCAGGTGTTGAAATTTTGACGCCTGCTTCTTGGGAGAAGGGCAATGACAGGCCTAGACAGCATCTTGAGAAGTAGAGACATCACCTTGCCAACAAAGGTCCGTATAGTTAAAGCTATGGTTTTCCCAGTAGTGATGTATGGAAGTGAGAGCTGGACCATAAAGAAGGCTGATCGCCGAAGAATTGATGCTTTTGAATTATGGTGCTGGAGGAGACTCTTGAGAGTCCCATGGACTGCAAGAAGATCAAACCTCTCCATTCTGAAGGAAATCAGCCCTGAGTGCTCACTGGAAGGACAGATTGTGAAGCTGAGGCTCCAGTACTTTGGCCACCTCATGAGAAGAGAAGACTCCCTGGAGAAGTCTTGGGAAGTGTTGGGAAAGATGGAGGACACAAGGAGAAGGGGGCGACAGAGGCCGAGATGGTTGGATAGTGTTTTCGAGGTTACCAGCATGAGTCTGACCAAGCTGCGGGGGGCAGTGGAGGACAGGAGTGCCTGGCGTTCTCTGGTCCATGGGGTCACGAAGAGTCGGACACGACTAAACGACTAAACAACAACAACAACAATTTTGCACCTGATGGAACCACCCCTGTGTCCCCATATGCTATGCCACTGCTCCCTACCTGTATGTTCAGAGATCTGACTCCAAGCACAACTAAAGAAAACATGCCAGAACCCTCCTAACAAATCTGATAAATTCAAGCTGTCCAAAAGATGATGCAGTGCTGCTCTTGCCCTCTGTTGTAGAGAATCTGAAGGTGTTATTGATGAAGGAATTATCTCTGTATCTATAACTCACAGAGAAATTTAGAAACACCTTCGCTTCTTGGGAGAATAGCAAATTTGCTGAATACAGTGGTACCTTGGATTACGAACTTAATCCATTCTGGAAGTCCGTTCTGAAACCAAAGCATTCTTAAACCAAGGTGTGCTTTCCCATCGCAGCGGGGGACTCAATTTACAAATGGAACACACTCAACAGGATGTGAAACATGTTCTGCTTCCAAGGCAAAGTTCACAAACCAAAACACCTACTTCTGGGTTTGCAGCGTTCTTAATCCAAGTTCATAAACTAAGCTGTTCTTAAACTAAGCTGTATTTCAATTCAAGGAGGGTGTATTGTGGAGACACAGGCTCTGATCCACTTTAACAACTGGTTGTTCTAGATTCAAGGCACACCCCCATCTCTATTCAAAAATGGGTCCAACCAGTTCAATAGGACCTGAACTTTAATAAAGATCCCAATATATAATACTGAAAAATGCACAGAAAGCTGCTCAAGTCTATGAATCTTTCTTGGAGATCAACACTACAGTTTTGAACAACTGAACTGGGGGCTTTCTGCATCCAAACTTGTGTTCCCACACTACAGCCCTCATAATTTAAAGAAAGCTTCTATTCCTTAAAAAGAAAACTCTATACAGTATAAGTTAATAGCGATAAAGCAGTGCATATTCTAAAGAGAAGCAATTAGCCTTAACATCAAGAAAATGAATGGAACAAACAGCCTCCACGGTGCTGTGTAATGTCAGAAATGTTTGCTATTCATCAATTATTCCAAATACTATATTAGCTGTTTGGTTTTGCACACAGAATTGCACTAAATATGCTTGTATGTACTGCTTTTTCTTGCAAAGGAAGTAAAGCCTGGTGAAAAATACCCCTAGAATACCTTGGAAAATATATATCCGATTTCATAGCACAAAGCTGTCGAACCCCACATTCGGACTCACTCTAATCCCTCTACCTGCTTATGGCTAAACAAGAGGTGTCAGGATCAGTGACCCTGACCCACGTAATTGGTTTTGGGGGGGCTTTGTCTTTCTGAGAGAGGAAATGGATCAAATGGGACTCTTTCAGCAGCTGTGAAAAGGTATCCAAGGTTTATTCTTTCACAAATGCAAGGATGTAAGTTATACTAGTGACTAGATTGGAAATACGTGGAGGGGGGGGGGAAGCATTTTTTAAAAGAAAAAAAGTTAAGTTGGGAAAGAACCATGAACAGTGCTGGATTTATGTATAGGCTAAGTAGGCTGAAGCCCAGGGCCTCTAAATCATGTGCATGTGGAGGAGCAGGGAAGCGAACCCGGTTCACCAGATTAGGAGTCTACCGCTCTTAACCACTACACCACACTGGCTCTCTCAGCAAGGACCTGGCGCACTGGCTGGCTGAGCTCCCTCGCCCGCTTGCTTGCTTGCTTGCTCCAAGGCTGCCTCAGCTCCTGGCAACCAACACACCCTGACTAGTCCCTGAGACACCATTCACCTGCTGAGCTTGTAGCCAGGGCTGCTGCAACAAACAGCTGTGAAAGCCCTTGGGAGGCAGAGATGCAAGAGGGCATCAGAGGAGGGAGGAGAGGAAAGAGGGACAGAGGCCAGTGTTGCCCACGGCACCCTTGACCACCATTCAATGCACCCCAGGGTGCCACGGCGCACTGGTTGAAAACCACTGCATTACAGTATCAGAAAATGGCCCCACCCACCTGCCCAAGTTGACCCATGGGGTGAGGGGATGAAGAGCTGGCCCACTGGTCCAAAAATGTTTCCCTACCTCATCTCTGTACAGCTCCCATTGGTGGCTGAGGACACACTTCTTTACACTGGCTTTTGAAAACACACAAACTGATCCCTGTAATTACTATTATTTATTCAATTTATATCCTACCCTTCTTCCCGAAGGAGCCCACAGCGGCAATACGTTGTATGGATTACTGATGTGGGGGGTTACGAGCGAGGTTGTTTCGTTTGACTGTTTTAATAATTGTGTTTTTATATGCTGTAACACACGCTGGGTCCACCTGCTGAAGGACAGGCGAAAAAAGACAATAAATAAATGTTATCATTTGTTATTGTTGTTACTTCAAGTTATTGCCGGTGCTGTTATTTGGCTATTATTTAAAACTATGCTTATTTCTTATTTTTAATGTTACTGTTGTTGGGAACTACTGATGCTATTGCTGTGATTTATATTATTACTGGTTGCTTTTTATTTCTTTCCCTGTTATTTGCTACTACTATTATTGGTATTATATTATCATTATTATTGGTTATTACTCCGATTTCTGTTATTCCATAGTATTACTATTTCTTTGATTATTATTGGCCGGCATTTGTGCTCCTGAGTATTCGAGTAGTGTATTGTTGCTTCTCTTTCTCTCTCTTTATTATATTTGATTAAGTTTCTATATATATATATATATATATATATATATATATATATACATATAAATTATAAAATGTACCACAAAACTTATCACTTATACAATCTTTTTAGACTTCCATCAGCACCTCTGATGATCCACTGTTTTAACCACTTCTTATGCATTTCTTAACTTTATATTGCCTTTACATCTCTTAACAAATCATCCTTCCCCTTCTCCATTTTTACAATACTTCCAATAATACTCCTCACAAAACTTCTTGCAAACCTCATCTGATCTTCACAAATACTTTTCAAGTAGTCCGTAAATTTACTCCAGTCTTCCGTGAATTTATGGTCCCGCCAGTTTCAAATCCTTCCTGTTATTTGATTAAGTTTCAACATTTTTAGCATATACAGTCATAACACAATTTAGTCTTTTATTTTTGTCTATTTTTCCACTCCCTTTTCCACAGTTTTTTTCCTCCCCTTCTGCTGCATCCTATCTTCTACCTATCAACAAATAACCACAATATTACAATCTAATTACTTCTGTTGCTCATAGCTCAAATCCTGCTCATGAGTTCATCATACTATATTTCTTTAGTCCAAAAAAGGCATTCATTCTTCCACAAGACACTCATCATTAGATTCTCTTAATTTTGCTGTTAATTTTGCCACTTCTGCATTGTCCTTTATCTCACTTACCCGTTCCTTCTTTAGTTGGAACTTCTTCCTCTTAGTCTTGCTGTACGTCAGGAAAATTCCTGACATGTCCCGGTTTTCTGGTGTAAAAATGGCGTCAGGGAGGGAATTTTGCCGAATTGGCAAAATGTCATGGTGTATGTCAACGTGATCAGTGGAAACAGCTCAAAAAGCTTAAAATTACTATTTTGGGGGAGGTTCTCCCCCCAAAGTGGAACGATTTGGGTTTCTTTCCCAAAAAAGCTCAACAATTTCGGTGGTTTCCTTTAAAAAAAGATCTCAACAACTTTGCAGGTATCAGGAGGAAGTTTACTTTTTGAAATATGGCAATCCTATCTCCCTTCCACTTCTGCACATATAAAATCCTAGCTGCTGTTGTTACATAGGCATTGTTGCTTTTCTCATTACAATAATTTATATGTGTTCAATTCTGGTTGATACTGTTGCTGTTACTGCACTGGGTTCTTATCCTCTACTATTTTTGCTTTAAAGTTGTTTTCAAATTGTTATAAGCTACTTTCAGAAGCTTTCTTGCTCTGAACAGAAAGGTGTACATTCATTCATTTAAATAAATAAAAACAGCATAACAAGATGAATTTGCCTCCCCCCCCCCTTGAAATATTTTCTAATTCCAGGAACTGACCTTCTCAAATCCGCTGCAAGCATAGATCAGCCATCTTGCTGCTCTTGCGCTATAGCTTGTGTCTTATACATTACTCCCATTTTTCAGAAAGAAGGTAGAGGTCAAGAACCATGGCAACCCTGTATGTAGAAGGTTGATGATGAGGCTGAACGTGGATCTGCATCTCTAAGACCCAGGTCCAACACCCAATGGGAACAATAGCTACAGGCAACGGGATATGCAATGCATGGTAAGTTATTATTTCCGCAGCATCTACATTATGCTGTACATAAATCACAATATACTAGCCCTGCCCCAGGCTTACAGTCTGAAAAACTAGAAGATACAGGAGTGGAGGGGAAGGGATAGAGATCGTAGGATGATGAAATGAGGCTAAAAAGGCATACCCTCCAACATTTCTCCGATGAAAAAAGAGACATTCCATAATGATAATTTTACTATTTATACCCAACACAGAGTGTCCCAGCTGCTCTGGGCAGCTTCCAACATGTATAAAAATGTAATAAAACATTAAACTTTTTTTTAAAAAAAAAACCCTTCCCTATACAGGATTGCCTTCAGTCGGTGGTCAGTTAACTTCACACCCTCCAACATTTCTCCAATGAAAATAGGGACATCCTAAGGGAAAGCGGGACATTCCAGGATCAAATCAGAAACTGGGGTGGCTTCTCTAAATCAGGGACGTCCCTGGAAAATAGAGACACTTGAGGGAAGACTGGAAAACATTTATTGAATATATGGGGGGAAATCGTGTGCACTTGAAAACATTGAGCATTAAGATAAATTCAACAGTGTAAATAAATGTTGATGGATGTAATAATGGAATACTGAATGGTTTAGTTTTTGTAAAATATGAGGGATTTATGAAATAATAATAATAATAATAATAATAATAATAATAATAATAATAATATACCCTGCACTATATTAATATACCCTGCCCATCTGGCTGGGTTTCCCCAGCAACTTTGGGCAGCTCCCAACAAAAAATTAAAAGCACAATAAAACATCAAAAATTAAAAACTTTTCAGGTTGAAATGCAAAATGAACCGTGGACTGAGAAGAAGGGAAGTCATTTATATTTTAAAGGTAAAGGTAAAGGGACCCCTGACCATTAGGTCCAGTCGTGACCGACTCTGGGGTTGCGGCGCTCGTCTCGCTTTATTGGCCGAGGGAGCCGGCGTATATTTTAAGGATGTTTAAATGAGTATTTTAAATTGTAAAACAGAAAATTTAATTGTGTGTGTGTGTGTGTGTGTGTGAGAGAGAGAGAGAGAGAGAGAGAGAGAGAGAGAGAGAGAGAGAATAGGGACACTTGGAGGGTCTGAAAAGGTGAGTTTTTAGTAGGCATCAATTGGGATCAGGTTGGTCTTTTTTTGCTGGCATTTTTACTGGGATGCAGCTGTTGCATTTACCTGGTGATGCTCTGTCTTATGCCCAGTGACTGAGGCCAAATTGTCCTTGCAAAAAGGTGTATCCTGTGTATCCTGTTTCTACAAACGGGGGACCTTTCATTTCATCTTTTGCGGGGAAACAGTGCAATAGGGTGTAATGGGTGAAGGCACAGATCACTTTTTTAAAAATGGCGGGGAGACATAGCTTTAGAAAAAATTCTGTCCCCCCCTTCCCAATTTGTTCAAACATAGCCAAATTAGGCGTTGATCTATTTAAGCAATCAGCAGCGAAACTGGATCCAGCTCTCCAATTTACAGTCAACTTCTTGTGGCTGCTGTTTTTGAAAAATAAAAGTCCCAACCATATTGGCATGTTTGGATTAAAAAAAAAAAAGCTAAAGGCCAAATAAACAGAGGAAGAGACGAAAATGCGCAACCAAATTGTGACAGATGAAATTTCCCTTGGGCAACAAAAGAGCCGGCGAGGTATCAGCGAGCGTTTTAGTCTATCCTCCTGACGCACCTAATTTGGGAATATTCCCCCTGAAAGTCGAAGAAATGGTTCCAAGCAGATACATAGTTAATGCTGGAAAACATACCCCCAGTGCTGTCTAAATGGCAATGTTTAATACTGGTTTTTGAAAACTTTGCATAATTACAAGGGGGAACAAACGACACAGGCTTCGCAAATCGAACCCAATAGCTGTCTATGCGGGGAGTGCTGTTTTGGAAGAATGCGTGTTTGGATTTTAATGCGGTTGTGAATTTAAATTACGCTGATGGCTTTATTTATCTTACGTATCTCTCTGTGCTCCCAGTGGCACCCCAGCTGCAGTCCCTGAAGTGCATAGGCAGTGTGAGAGTGCTATAAGAAGCAAATAAATATACAGTGGTACCTCTGGTTACGTACTTAATTCGTTCCGGATGTCCGTTCTTAACCTGAAGCACCACTTTAGCTACTGGGGCCTCGCGCCGCCACTGCACGATTTCTGTTCTCATCCTGAAGCAAAGTTCTTAACCTGAGGTACTATTTCTGGGTTAGCAGAGTCTGTAACCTGAAGCGTCTGTAACCTGAAGTGTCTGTAACCCGAGGTACCACTGTACCGTATTGGCCTGAACATAAGCCTCACTCCCCCCCCCCCCAAAAAAAAAATCTGATCGTGAAAAGTTAAAGTACGGCTGAAATTCGTGACCTTGCAAAAAAATGGCTTTTACTATATCACTGCTGAAACAGACGTATGGTAAAATGGAACCAGTGTGAGTGCCTGCGGAATTTTAAGGGAACGGCTTATATTTGGGTATTGTCTTTTCTCTCTCCCCCCCCCCCCTTGAATTTTAAAGGTGCGGCTTTTATTTGGGTGCGGCTTATATTTGGGCCAATACGGTAGGTAAATATATCACCCAATCAAATTTTATATACTGGAAATGCAGGCTCAACAACTATGGCCATTCTTTTTGCCCACATGCTGTATGGAAGCATAATGCTAAAAGCAGCCATGGGATTCCACTTTGCATGTTCCCCACTACCTACAAAATCATAGCATTGTAGAGTTGGAAGGGACCCTGAGGATTATCTAGTCTAACCCCCTGTAATGCAGGAATATGCAGCTGTCCCATATGGGGATCGAACCTGCAACCTTGGCGTTATCAGCCCCATGCTCTCACCAACTGAGCTATCTAGCCTTGTGCAAATACATACATCATGATCGCCATTTTATTTATGCGCTGCCTTTCCATAATTCAAACCACGCTCAAGGTGGCTTGTTGTTGTTTAGTCGTTTAGTCATGTCCGACTCTTTGTGACCCCATGGACCAGAGCACACCAGGCACTCCTGTCTTCCACTGCCTCCCGCAGTTTGGTCAAACTCATGCTGGTAGCTTCTAGAACACTATCCAACAATCTCGTCCTCTGTCGTCCCCTTCTCCTTGTGCCCTCCATCTTTCCCAACATCAGGGTCTTTTCCAGGGAGTCTTCTCTTCTCATGAGGTGGCCAAAGTATTGGAGCCTCAGCTTCAGGATCTGTCCTTCCAGTGAGCACTCAGGGCTGATTTCCTTAAGAATCGATAGGTTTGATCTTCTTGCAGTCCATGGGACTCTCAAGGGTCTCCTCCAGCACCATAATTCAAAAGCATCAATTCTTTGGCGATCAGCCTTCTTTATGGTCCAGCTCTCACTTCCATACATCACTCCTAATATGATTTTTTAACAAATTTACGAACATAACAAAAGTAATCACAAACAATAAAGAAGACATTAAAAAATACACAAAACCGTGAAATTAGGGATTAGCGTACAGAGCAAAAGCATAAAATACATGTGCAAAACTGCCTTGCTCGATGATGCAGTTACTCAGGAGTCTGCCACAGCCTCAAGATGCAAAATTAAAGTACCATATTTTTCGCTCCCTTTGCCACCGTTATGATTTTCTTCCATTTGTTAATGGCTACTGTACAACTCCTCTTCCTTGCCCGTGGTAGTGCTTTCCTAGGCGTGTGAAGAAAAATATTTACCGTGGGATAGAAAGGCAGCTGCTGAATGGGTTTTTGTAAAAACAGAAGAATACAAGCTCTCTGCTTGGGAAGCATTTGGTGAAAAAGTTGGAGCGTTTTTAAATCAGATGGTCTGAATCTGCTTTGAATCCCTTCTATTGCAAGAGGAAACCTGGGATGTTTTTCTGTCTCAGTGATCTCAGCTTGGCCTCTATCAGTACCATTAAGTGTAGAATAGCTTGTAAACAACTTGTCGCCAGGAAGGCTCAGGATCAGGACCATAGTGGAGACAAAGGGTTAAAGCTCCTCTCCAAATGTTAGGGTCACAATCCAGAGAGAGATCTCTGCATTGGCAATTTGAGTGAAAAAACAAGAATGCTGCACTTATAACAGGGAGCTAGCGGCTGCTGTTTAGGAATCTGAGTTAAAATCTAACTTCAGCAAGGCTGGCAATGCCCAAGATTTTACAAGAGATTCATTTCAAAGTTGTGAGTAGCAGAATTCCTCCCTGTGGTAAAAAGAAACCACAGTTCTCTCAAGGCACACTGTGATCCGTGAGGATAAAACAGAAAGTGAGCGTTAAGCATCTAGAAATTCACTCCTAGGTAGGGCTGCCATTTTCCCAGATATTACCGGGATTTCAAAGGTGGAATTGACATCCAAGGGGAATTCCCGAAAGGTGGCACTTTGTCCTGGATCTCAGGCAAGTCAAATTTGTGTTTTTTGGTGCTTTTTTAGAAAAAAGCTCAACAACTTTGGGGGTTCCTGAAAAAAGCTCCACAATCTTGGGTCTTTCCAAAGAAAGCTCAACAACTTTTGGGGTGTCGTTGTATTTACTTTTTTGAAATATGGCAACCATAGTCATAGGGCCACACAGGAGCCAACTCCTAGGGGCTGAAGGGAGTTCGGTCCACCCATAAAATTTTGAGGAAAATTTTGTTGGAAAAACGCCCCTGGGGAAAGGTGCCAACTTCCCAAGACACCGGGGCTTCTCTCCGTTGGTCACTCTCTGGCTGGAAATCTCCCTCAGCCCAGAGAGACCGGCAGTAAGCGACCCTTCCCTCCGGAGAGCACACTCGCATTCTTCTGCCAATCCATCACAGAAGAGAGAGTCCGTAGTCTACATACTACTTTATTAAGACTGTACAAGCATGACTGCTCTCCTGAGCAGTAGAACACAAGAGTCTCCGACTCGACTCCAGCTTCAACTCAGAAGCGAAAGTAACTCACAGTAACTCCCCGGTTACAATGAGAACTGGCAGAGACTTCCTGTCTCAAGCTCAGAGACATCACATGATGTCATAAATCTAGCTGCCTGCTAGCAGCTGGTGGGAACTGAAATCCCAACACACCCACACACCCAAGTTAATGGGTATTGCCATTCAAATGGTGTGTCTGTGCCACATAATGTGATCGACTGGGGGGACAGACGGACACAGTTTTTGTAAAGAAAAAGCTCAACAACTTTGGGAGTTCCTTAACAAAGCTCCACAGTCAAGGGGTCTTCCTGAAATAATAACAACAATTCAGCAACTTTCGGGGTGTCCTGGTTTTTACTTTTTGAAATATGGCGATCCTATTCTTTCAATGTAATTATCGATGGTTTAGGGTGCTATTCTACCAGTCCTCACTGCCCAGTGGGGCTGACAAGAGCGATGGGGCAAGCACCGCATTAGCAGCCGGGCCACACACAGTAGCCGGGCCACACGGGGGTCAGGCTGAATGCTGGGTCAAGGATCCAACAGTTTCGACATTGGCTCAGACCCTCTCCTTCCTTTCCCCCATAATGTCCCAGTTTGGAACTGGCCACTGGCATTTCTGCCCAAATGTCTAGTGGAAGGTTACCAGACATCCCCGTTTCCTGGGGACAGTCCCCGGATTTACAAATCAGTCCCCATACAAAATCCTATCATTCCTATTGAAGTTGAAAAGTGTCCCCGGATTCATTGAAAAAAATCTGGCAACCTTAGTCTAGTGGTCAGAAGGGAAGCTGGCACACCGACATTACCTTCAAGGCAATGGATGGCAGGAATGGATGGAAGGTCCCCTCTGATCAATGCAGTTCCCCCAAAAGATTCTAAGTGGTGGGTTGCTCTGCCAGTTTGTGTTTGTGTGTGGAGGTTGTTTTATTTTAATCTTGATATTGCAAGTTGTCTTAATTGTTTGGGTTTTTTCAAACAAAAAAACAAAACCCAGGAAGGTAAGGTATAACTGTTTTTAATAAATTACTACATCCTCTTGGGAACTGTAATTTGGAGAAGATGCTGAGAATTCATTCAGCCCACTTCACAGATAAGAACAACAGCCCTCGGAATTCCTCAAGGAGAGGGAATTACTATTAAACCAAATGTAAAGACATGCATACATCACTACTGGATGGAAGTGAGAGCAGAACCATAAAGTTGGCTTCTTGGGAAAAAAGCAATAGCAAACCTAAAGGTAAAGTAAAGGGACCCCTGACCATTAGGTCCAGTCGTGACCGACTCTGGGGTTGCGGCGCTCATCTCGCTTTATTGGCCAAGGGATCCGGCGTACAGCTTCTGAGTCATGTGGCCAGCATGACTAAGCCGCTTCTAGCGAACGAGAGCAGCGCACGGAAACACCGTTTACCTTCCCGCCGGAGCGGTACCTATTTATCTACTTGCACTTTGACGTGCTTTTAAACTGCTAGGTTGGCAGGAGCAGGGACCGAGAAACGGGAGCTCACCCCATCACAGGGATTCGAACCACCGATCTTCTGATCACAAACCTAGACAGCATCTTAAAAAGCAGAGACATCACCTTGCCGACAAAGGTCCGTATAGTTAAAGCTATGGTTTTCCCACTAGTGATGTATAGAAGTAAAAGCTGGACCATAAAGAAGGCTGATCGCCGAAGATTGGATGCTTTTCAATTATGGTGCTGGAGGAGACTCTTGAGAGTCCCATGGACTGCAAGAAGATCAAACCTATCGATTCTGAAGGAAATCAGCCCTGGGTGCTCACTGGAAGGACAGATCCTGAAGCTGAGGCTCCAATACTTTGGCCACCTCATGAGAAGAGAAGATCCCTGGAAAAGACCCTGATGTTGGGAAAGATATAGGGCACAAGGAGAAGGGGATGACAGAGGATGAGATGGTTGGACAGTGTTCTCGAAGCTACTAGCATGAGTTTGACCAAACTGTGGGAGGCAGTGGAAGACAGAAGTGCCTGGAGTGTTCTGGTCCAAGGGGTCACGAAGAGTCGGACACGACTAAACGACTAACAACAACAAAGACATGATCTGTTTCAGTTCATGAAATCTGAAATAAACTTCTGGTGCTGCAGTGGAATGCTTTAAGGTTCACATAAATTGGATATTTTGTGCAAGAGCTCAGGAGCAGATTTGGTTGCAGTGATTTTGTGAAGCCGGCAAACATTGCTGGGGAGGTGGTGCTCTGCAGCCATTGTTTCTGCCGAATCTTCAATAGATCTGGCTCCTTGCTAGATTTACTTTTGTTTAGCTTTAAGAGTTCCTTTAAAAGCTAGCCTATTTCGGTGGAAGTGGCATGCGAATAGGGATAAAGAGACCAATTAACCATTTTTTCTTGCCTGTTCCCTCATACCCAGACATGTTCCGTACAATCCCCAGTTTTGATGTATTATTTTAATTAATCCAAGTCTCTTTGATTTCTGGGGGGGAGAAGAAGCAGGTTAGCAAATGTAACAATGCTCGGGAGTTTCTTTATCGTAAAAGACACATAATTTCAAGCATTTAATAAGGTAGATTTATTCTGGGTACTTTAGTTTGCCCAGGCACTCAAACAGCCCTCCCCAAAGACAACATTAAAAATGTGATTAGTTAGCTGCCATCAATAACACAAAATAGAAAAACGCTCTCTGAAGGGACAGCTTTGTGGAGGGCACTGCACAGTGTGTAGTAAAAAATATATGGCCTAATAAGTTTACATTTGCAGGCTCATTTGTTAAAACTCTTGAATTTCTAATTTGTGTCTGAAAGATAAATGGATAGCACCTCAGTAAAGTGTGAGATTAATACTGATAGATGGGGATTCGGTTTTTTGCTAGGCTCTAACTTCCTTGCAACCCAGTAGGCAGTTTATGGGAGAAACCAAATGTAAATAAAAAGGCCGCACATTATTTACGTTGGTCAAGACCAATTACCTGGGATATTGTTCTTCGGAACTTTATAGTATTGATGCAAATTGCCCTTATCTAATTATTGTTTTACTGTGCTTTGGTAATCGGGACTGTTGCAAAGTGTAACTCTTTGCTAAAAGGGACTGGCAGCCATCAGGTTGAAAAGGAACCTTTTTTGGGGTGCGGGACACTTTTGCGGGAGATACCAAGCAGATACCAGAAAGATAAAGGATTTTGATGAGTTTTATTTTCAGTTTTCAAGAATTTACAAGTACACATCTTAGAATCATGTACTTCCAACACAAATACATATCAGACTCCCCCACCCCGCTGCTGCCTTTGTGGTTTCTTCTCTTACTTAGATTTTTAACACTGCATTTTCCACTTTACTCCTGTTGTAATCTTGGTAATACTTTTCACTGCTCAATTTAAGTTAACCTTACCAACGCACATAGTTGCATACCATGAAAGGAAAGATAAAGGATTTCAAATTGGCGCCGTTAAGTTTCAGTTTGAGATCAAAATCTGCAACCGGAAAGGAAGTGAGGATAATGTTAAATGGAACGTTAAAGAACTTTTATTATTATTATTATTATTATTATTATTATTATTATTATTATTATTAGTACCCCATCCATCTGACTGGGTTGCCCCAGCCATTCTGGGTGGCTTCCAGTATATATAAAAACGATAAAACATTACACATTAAAAAGCTTCCCTATACAGGGCTGCCTTCAGATGTCTTCTAAAGGTTGCATAGTTACTCATCTCCTTGACATCTGATGCCATTACCAAGAAGGCCCTCTGCTTGGTTCCCTGTAGCTTCACTTCTAGCAGCGAGGGAACTGCCAGAAAACCCTTGGAGCTGAACTATGGGGAAGGAGATGCTCCTTCAGGTAAAGGTTAAAAGGTAAAGGACCCCTGGACAGTTAAGTCCAGTCAAAGGCGACTATGGGGTTGCAGCACTCATCTCGCTTTCAGGCCGGAGTTTTCCCACAGGCAGCTTTCCATGTCATGTGGCCACTATGACTAAACCACTTCTGGCGCAACAGAACACTGTGACAGAAACCAGAGAGCATGGAAATGCCGTTTACCTTCCTGCCATAGCGGTACCTACTTATCTACTTGCACTGGCATGCTTTCGAACTGCTAGGTTGGCAGGAGCTGGGACAGAGCAACGGGAGCTCACTCCATCAAGAGGATTTGAACCGCCAACCTTCTGATAAGCAAGCCCAAGAGGCTCAATGGTTTAGACCATAGCGCCACCCGTGTCCCTTGCTCCTTCAGCCATACAGGGCCTAACCATTTAGGACTTTAAAGGTCAGCACCTGGCTTGTTCATCCCTTCATTCAGTTCTTATGCACCTGGAACTACCCTTGGCCGCCCCACTTCTTCTCCCCACCTCTAGTGTCCTGCCTTTCACCTGCTCTTTTTTATTTGGTCCCACTGACTTTTCTCTTTTTCTTCTCTTTTTCATTTTATTTCTACTCTCTCCACCACACCCCTACTTATAGGAAATAAACAGCCCCTGGGTGGCAAGAAACCATTGATTATAAATGGTCATAATTGTACCAACTTATATCTGTGACCGGCGTAAATTTCCATCTCTCCTATTTTAATTTCTTCCAAGTTATTCTTGTTTGTTTAGTACGGTGCTCTTCATATTTTGTGTGTAACAGGCAATTAAATCAGATACATTTTCTAACATGTTCTTGAGGAACAGCCCAAATATCTAAACAGCCTGACCAATGGCATCTGTTCCATATAATCTCATTATTCTCAACATTGAGCAAAATGGTGTAATTACTCTAGGAGGTTTTATTCGGTTGTGAAATGGCTGGTTAAATCGTTTTAACCAATGATCTGTAGAAACGCTAATCGCACTTTCATAGCTCCTTTCCCAGCAGCAAATACAAGATCTGGATTCTCAAGTTTAAACATCAATGGTATTTAAGGTATTTTTATTTTAAAAAACAAACAAACAGGGTTGGTCATGTAAAAACGAAACTAGGCAGGTGTGAAGCACAGGGGGTCCTGAAATGGCAACCTCTGAGATCTCAAGTGGGAATTCAGCCTGGGCAGAAGAGCACAGCTACTAAAAGGAATACTCCGACAAGAAAGTGTCTGCTTATTTAATCTTTCCTGCTGCAAGTATTTAAGTGAAACATTTAAATATTCTAATAGACTAATGTTTTCTTATGCATTCTGAATAAATACTGCTTAGTAATTGAAACCCTGCCAGCAACTTCATTTGCTTACATTCATCCTTTGCTATCCTGCCTTTCCCTCTGTATCATCCTCAACACCGAAATTCGGATTTGTAAAGTGTGGATTCAAGCGAGCTCTAGTAGGAGCAGGACCTACTTGCAGTAGGGTTGCCATATATCAAAAACTAAAAACCAGGACACCCCCAAATTGTTACTCGTTGAGCTTTTCTTTACAAAAATGCCAAAAAAGAGGCAAATTTTCAATTGGCTTGCCTAAGATCCAGGACAAAGCACCGCCTTCCAGAAATTTCTCCTGGACATCATTTCCACCTTTGAAATCACAGTAAAATCCAGACGTATGGCAACCCTACTGTAAGACTACTCAGCGAGACCATGATTATATTGAGGTGGCTCTAGATGCAGACGTTCAGGCTTTTAATCCCTATGTTATGCCTGCTTCAGAAATTCTAGGACAAACCTAAATTCCATGCATCTAACTTCAGATAGCGCTAATACAGTATGTCATAAGGGACAATGTGTTAAATAAGGGTAAGATGCAAGCACATATAAAATGCTCCAAGAACCCTGAGCCAGCTGTTCTCAAACTGATCCCGTTTGCTGACAGTCATAAACAATGGCTGGGCAATCACATGTACAATTTATTGACTGGGAGTGGCCGCTGAGACCATATAACACCAGTCCTGAAAGATCTTGGCTCCCAGTATGTTTCTGAGCACAATTCAAAGTGTTAGTGCTGACCTTTAAAGCCCTAAACGGCCTCGGCCGAGTATACCTGAAGGAGCATCTCCACCCCCATCGTTCAGCCCAGACACTGAGGTCCAGCTCCGAGGGTCTTCTGGTGGTTCCCTCCCTGCGAGAAGTGAGGTTACAGGGAACCAGGCAGAGGGTCTTCTTGGTAGTGGCGCCCACCCTGTGGAATGACCTCCCATCAGATGTCAAGGAAATCAACAACTACCTGACTTTTAGAAGACATCTGAAGGCAACCCTTTATCAGGAAATGTCTAATGTTTTACAATTTTTTATGTGCTGTAAACCCAGCCAGATGGGTGGGGTATAAATAATATAATTATTATTACTATTACAGTGATACCTCGGGTTACAGATACTTCAGGTTACAGACTCCGCTAACCCAGAAATAATACCTTGGGTTAAGAACTTTACTTCAGGATGAGAACAGAAATTGTGCGGTGATGGCGCAGCAGCAGGAGGCCACATTAGCTAAAGTGGTACCTCAGGTTAAGAACTGTTTCAGGTTAAGAACGGACCTCCAGAATGAATTAAGTTCTTATCCCGAGGTACCACTGTATTATTATTTGGATGTCAAGGAGATAAATAACTATACAACTTTTAGGTGTATGGCAGCCCTAACTTAGAGCCAGACAAGGGGTGGTCTTTTTGATTTCCACCTATCACACACACAAACCCAGCTACAAACACTTTTCTAGGGAGACCTCAACCCCTTAAGAAACCCTTAAGCCTTACGAGGAATGGTTGAGGGAGTTGGGTATGTTTTGCTTGGAGAAGAGAAGGCCGAGAGGCGATGTGATAGCCGCCTCAGAGTATCTGAAGGGAACATGGAGCAAACTTGTGCTTACTGCTCCAGAGGGTAGAAACCAAACCAATGGCTTCAAGTTACAAGAAAGGAGATTCCCATTAAACATCAGGAAGAAGTTTCTGATGGTAAGAGCTGTTCAACAGTGGAATGAACTATCTCAGAAGGTGGTGGACTCTATGCCTGACGCTACCTGAAGGAGTGTCTCCACCCGCTTCGTTCTGCCCGGACACTGAGGTCCAGTGCCAAGAGCCTTCTGGCGGTTCCCTCGCTGTGAGAAGCCAAGTTACAGGGAACCAGGCAGAGGGCCTTCTCGGTAGTGGCACCCGCCCTGTGGAACGCCCTCCCACCAGGTGTCAAAGAGAAGTACAACTACCAGACTTTGAGAAGACATCTGACGGCAGCCCTGTTTAGGGAAGCTTTTAATGTTTAACAGACCACTGTATTTTAAGTTTTTTGGAAGCTGCCCAGAGTGGATAGGGAAACCCAGCCAGATGGACGGGGTATAAATAAATAATTATTATAATATTATGATTATTATGCTTCATTCACCATCTGTCCGGGATTATTTAGCTGTGATTCCTGCACTGCAGGGAATTGGACTGGATGACCCTTGGGGTCCCTTCCAACTGTATAATTCTGTTTGTCGAGAGACATTGGGGGCTACAGCATAAAGGAGGTGGGAAAGCCCCATTCTTGTGCTTGCCAGTGCTTGCCCCATAATACCCCAACTCAGCATCACTCTGAGGCATTGTGGGAGATATACAAGGTGGCTTTCACATCCTCCATTGTTAAAGCAGTTGTCTGAGAATGCTGTGTGCCCATTTCAAGATCAGAGCCTATCATTCTTATGGTGTTGATAGGAGTAAAAAACCTAATTCGCTTTATAACTGGATGAGCAAGCATGAAAAAACAAAAAACAAAATAGTTTTGCACATGCTAGAACTTATTATAAGAGAATAGAGTTCTGACATGCTCTGCAGAAAATCAAATTGCATGTGTGTGGATACTTTGCTAACTCTGGAAGAGAACGTGGGGAGAGGGAGAGAATGGAGGGACGGTTATTTGCCCAGGTAGACAAGGGAAAATGAGAAAAATCCCTGCACAATTCACAGAGGTACTAATGGAAGCGGGAGAAAGGACTGCTGTTAATCAAATGTCAATAGATGTCTAATAGGAGGATAGGAAGGAGCTGTGTGTTTGAGACCTAGGGGAACAGCACAAAACAGTTTCCCACTAATATTGGTTCAAAAATTAAATGGATCGTTAGACTTCACACATACCTTGTGTCAGTTCTGTACAAACATTCTGTCAAGAAATTTTACAACCGGGCAAGTGGGGTGGGGGGAAATACCTCTAAAAGTAAACTTGGGATCATGAGTCCTCACCAGCTCAATTTGTACATCTTAGGAATTAAGAACTGGCCATCTGGGGTGAAAAACAGATGCACATTCAGGTGAGAGATGACCACATAAATGAAGGTGGAGCAGAGAATCTGTGGGTCCTCTAGATCAGGCTCCCTGAAACTCGACCCTCCAGATGTTTTTGGCCTACAACTCCCATGATCCCTAGCCAGTGGTCAGGGATGATGGGAGTTGTAGTCCCAAAAAGCTGGAGGGCCAAGTTTGGCCATGCCTGGCTTATACGTAAACCCGGCACTTATTTATAACTTATTTAGGAGACCACTGGAAGCAGATGGAAACAAGAGCAGGATTTTGACTCACTTATGTAAAAAATATTATGGATAATATGGCTTGATATAAAAAATTGGACTAATATGCAGTTGTAGATGTTTCAAATAAGACTCAATGGATGGGATGGGGGGGTGAGTCTTGAGATTTGGAGAATCCCCTCATACAGTATGATTCTATTGATCTCTGTTTATTTGTACTTTTTATTTTAAGACCAATAAAATGTCTTTTTTTAAAAAAAAGACGAAGTCTGGATATTATGTGACGCACCCCAATCTCTCCACTTATGTGGCAAATCCATTGGTGTGTAGAGTCTACTTATAACCTGTAGTTCTGCCCCCCCCCCCCCCCATTTTTCAGTGTTGATTAAAACACAGACCCTTACACTTAACGGATGTCATTCGCTATTACGCTTTTCAAAATTTAAAAGCCAAACAATGTGTTTTTAACAGCAAAACTCCCTGATCCCTTAAGGCACAATGTTAGAGCGTAAGTGCTTTTCATAAGTGTTGCAGCAAACATTATTCAGCTTTCGCCGGCTGGCATTTAAAAGCCATTCAGCTATTCATTCCTGGATCCATGACCTCAGTGTGGAGAGCCCGGACTTGAGTTTTCTTGTTACCGCACAAGTCGGCTTTTGTGGAGTGTAAGGATTCACACATGTAATCCCATAAAGAATTTATCCATACCCACAATACCTTGACTCAAACAACTACATTTCCACGGCAGCAAGCACACACATTTGCGCAGTTCATCTCCTCCTCTTGCACTGAACCAAGAACACCAGGGACTCGGCTACATTAGTAAAGAAAAATGTTTTATATGCATTATAACACTGTGACGCCAGATGGCACTGTGGAGTCCCGTCTTTCGCCAACGGGATTCCCCTCTTTGAGGTTTACAATGCGTTTTCCTGAAACGCTTTTCTGATGTGTCTAGATCCAGCCCAGGTCAAACATCTGAATTGGCCGTAGATAAAAGATATACTTCATACCTGTTTTACACCTTCAGGGTTGATGTGTATGTATATGCAATAATAATAATAATAATAATAATAATAATAATAATAATAATAATAATTTATTTATACCCCGCCCATCTGGCTGGGCCTCCCCAGCCACTCTGGGCGGCTTCCATATGCAACAGATACACACTTTGTAATAGAACGCTACTTATGCTGAAAGTTATAGTTAACATATGGAATTTCTTCCCACAAAAGGTGGTGATGGCCACCAATTTGGATGGCTATACAGTGGACACTCGGGTTGCGAACGTGATCCGTGCGAGATGCACGTTTGCAACCCGCAGCTGCATGTCTGCACATGCACGGGTTGCGATTCGGCGCTTCTGCGCATGCGCAAAACACGGTTTAGCGCTTCTGCACATGCGCGACCACCGAAACCCAGAAGTAACCCGTTCCGGTACTTCTGGGTTTTGGTGGTCTGTAACCCGAAAAAACACAACCTGAAGTGTCTGTACACTCTCTCTCTCTCTGTATATATATATACCTCGGGTTATGTTACCTTTAGGTAGTGTGGTGTAGTGGTTAAGAGCGGTAGTCTCGTAATCTGGGGAACCGGGTTCGCTTCCCTGCTCCTCCACATGCAGCTGCTGGGTGACTTTGGGCCAGTCACACTTCTCTGAAGTCTCTCAGCCCCACTTTGTTGTGGGGAGGAAGGGAAAGGAGAATGTTAGCCACTGAGACTCCTTAAGGGGAGTGAAAGGCGGGATATCAAGTCCAAACTCTTCTTCATAATTTCAAGTTACGAATGCTGCAAACCCGGAAGTGTATACTTCCGGGTTTTGCCACGTGCGCATGAGCAGAAGCTCTCTGAATGCTTTGCACATGCACCGAAGTGCTCTTATCATGCTGCACGCATGCACAGAAGCGGCGCCTCTGGATACAGGCTTTATGGGGTAAGTACAGACCCCTGGGACGAATTAAGTTTGTATCTGGAGAGTCCACTGTATATAATAAAATTTTCTGTTTTATACTTTAGAATATTCATTTAAAAAACCTTCAAATATCAATGGCTTCCCTTCTTCTCTTTCCATGGTTAATTTTACACAGCATAAATCCCTGCATATTTTATATAAACTAAACCATTATTAGTTCCATCAAAACTTATTTACACTTTTGAATTCATCTTAATGCTGCCAGCGTTTTCAAGTGTACACAATTCCGCCCCCCATATATTCAATAAACATTTTTCAGTCTTCTTTAAACGTATGTTCAATTTGGATGGCTTTAAAAGATAAGAAATTTGTGGACAATAGGCCCAGATTGAGACATATATATATATGTCTTCACAATACAATTAAAAGAACAAACTAATTGACGAGAAATAGAGAAAGAAGCCTACAAAATCCCCTCACGTCTCTATATCTTAAATTTCACCCCCTACAGATGAAGGCATGCCCTCCCAGAAGACATTTAGAGGCCCTAAGCACTTAAAGATTTTGGTGCCCCCATATATATCTACTTCAAAATATAAACAACAATAAACCATAAAATAATAATTTCAAAATGAAAAAAACCTACAGTAAGATGGAAAATGGTCTTTATTTTTGCGTACTTCCACTTTATTCCACAATAAGAACAATTTAGCTACTAGCTTACAGCTGAATCTTGTGATTTCGTACTTTAATTAATATAGATTTTGTCTCAAAATTTGTAAAGTGAAAAGTGGAGTTGCTGGTCCACGGTAAATCCGGCAATGGGAAATTTCTGTAGTGCCACCCCTTCCCTTGATGCCCTAAGCATGTGCTTATTTTGCTTAATGGTTAATCTGGCCATGATGGAATGCTCTGCCTGCACAGTTGGCGACAGCGATGCTTCTGAATGCCAGTTTCCAGAAACCACGGGAGGACAGAGTGGTCTTGTGTTCGAATCCTGATTACTGGTTTCCCACAGGAATCTGGTTGACCACAGTGAGAACACTGGACTAGATGGACCAGCAGCTTCTTCATATGTTCCTCTTCTATTTCTATTCAGCCATTTCAAAAAGCTCACGCACGATTCCCAAGCCACCTCCCATCCAAACGATTGGCAGGGCCCATTCTGCCTTGTTTCAACAGAGCAACGCCATGTCACTTCCAAGCATGGCTTCATACAACGGCATGGGCCAACCTTGGTTCCTCCTCCCCCTTTTAGCATTGCACTATAGCCTAGATAGGGACACGGGTGGTGCTATGGTCTAAACCACTGAGCCTCTTGGGCTTGCCGATCAGAAGGTTGGCGGTTCGAATCCCCGCGACAGGGTGAGCTCCCGTTGCTCGGTCCCTGCTCCTGCCAACCTAGCAGTTTGAAAGCACGTCATAGTGCAAGTAGATAAATAGGTACCGCTCCGGCGGGAAGGTAAACAGCGTTTCCGTGCGCTGTTTTGGTTCTCCAGCTTAGTCACTCTGGTTCTCCAGCTTAGTCATGCTGGCCCAGAAGCTGTACGCCGGCTCCCTTGACCAATAAAGCGAGATGAGTGTCGCAACCCGAGTCGGCCATGACTGGACCTAATGGTCAGGGGTCCCTTTACCTTTATGGCCTAGATTGGGACGCGGGGGGTGCTATGGTCTAAACCACTGAGCCTCTTGGCCTTGCCGATCAGAAGGTTGGCGGTTCAAATCCCTGTGACAGGGTGAGCTCCCGTTGCTCGGTCCCTGCTCCTGCCAACCTAGCAGTTCGAAAGCACATCAAAGTGCAAGTAAATAAATAGGTACCGCTCCGGCAGGAAGGTAAACAGTGTTTCCGTGCACTGCTCTGGTTTGCCAGAAGTGGCTTAGTCATGCTGGCCACATGACCTGGAAAAACTGTCTGTGGACAAACGTCGGGTCCCTCGGCCAGTAAAGCAAGATGAGTGCCGCAACCCCAGAGTCATTTGCAACTGGAATTAACTGTCAGGGGTCCTTTACCTTTATCTTTATATAGCCAAGATGCACAGCCCTATAGCGTTGTAAAGGAAGAATCAGGGGAAGGATTAGCAACAGGGAATATTGAATGGCAGAGATGTCAGGGAGAGGGCAGCAGTTGGGAAGAACAGTTAGGGAGGTAGGGAAAGATGCTGAGACAGAGATGAGTAAGTGAGATAAGAGAAAGAATAGGTTAAAAGTTGGTGGTTTAGATAGCTGTCGAAGAGGGGATTAGATTAAAGTCAGAGCCAATCTTTGTAAACCTTAACGCAATGATTACTTTTCCCGGTTGGTGTTTTTTGTCAACAGTCCTTAAAGCAATGAATGTATTCTGGAGGATTCTAGGAATAGAATGTCTCATCAGTTCATGTACTAACTTTGAGAGGCAGAGTTAGGCCCTATAAAAGGAAAATCCTACTGCTCCCTGTAACTCAGTCGGAAGTGGCAATATGTGGAGTGCTGAAGAAAGGATAGACTCAGTGGAATAGCTGAATAATAATAATAATAATAATAATAATAATAATAATAATAATGTCATTATTTATTATACCTCGTGCATCTGGCTGCGTTTCCCCACTCTGGGCGGCTTCCAACAAAACACTAAAATACAATAACCTATTAAACATTAAAATCTTCCCTAAACAGGGCTGGCTTCAGATGTCTTCTACAAGTTTGGTAGTTATTTTTCTCTTTGACGTCTGGTGGCAGGGCATTCCACAGGGCGGGCGCCACTACCAAGAAGGCCCTCTGCCTGGTTCCCTGTAACTTGGCTTCTCGCAGCAAGGGAACCACCAGAAGGCCCTCAGCGCTGGATCTCTGTGTCTGGGCAGAATGATGGAGGTGGAGACGCTCCTTCAGGTATACTGGACCGAGACCGTTTAGGGCTTTAAAGGTCAGCACCAACACTTCAAATTGTGCTCGGAAACGTACTGGGAGTCAATGTAGGTCTTTCAGGACAGGTGTTATATGGTCTCGGTGGCCACTCCCAGTCACCAGTCTAGCTGCCACATTCTGGATTAGTTCTAGTTTCTGGGTCACTTTCAAAGGTAGCCCCACATAGAGCGCATTGCAGTAGTCCAAGCGAGAGATAACTAGAGCCTGCATCACTCTGGCGAGACAGTCCGCGGGCAGGTAGGGTCTCAGCCTGCGTACCAGATGGGGCTGATAAACAGCTGCCCTGGACACAGAATTGACCTGCACCTCCATGGACAGCTGTGAGTCCAGAATGACTCCCAGGCTGCGCACCTGGTCCTTCAGGGGCACAGTTACCCCATTCAGGACCAGGGAGTCCTCCACACTCGCTCGCCTCCTGTCCCCCCAAAACAGTACTTCTGTCTTGTCAGGATTCAACCTCAATCTCTCCTCTCCCCCGCCTGAAGATCCACATGGTCTTTCTGTTGTCCTCTGCACTCATCCTGCACTCATTTTACCATCCCCTCCTCCTGATCCGTGTGCTTTTCCTCCCACCCGACTCGCGAACTGCATGCTTTCAAATGCCTTCCTGCCCGATGGTCTGTGCCCCAATCCTGCACTCTTTTCAACACCCCCTCCTCCCGATCTGCATGCTTTCCCGCTGCACAATCTTTGCATTGAAACCTCCCCCTCTCGCCCCAGCCTTACCTTTGCCGGCTCTTTCTCCTCCACCGCTGCAGCTAAGCCTTGGCCTTTTTGCATCCTATTCGGCCTCAATGAGGTTGCCGGAAGCGGAGCACCTGAATCTGAATGTGCTGCATCCACTTCTGTGAATATGGCGGTGGCAGAGGTAAACCACAATGGCAGTGGAGCCTATGGCGGAGGCTGCCTGCCGTGGACCATTGAGTTTTGCATATATGAGAACATCTACCCTGCATGGGAGCATTTAATTTGCACAATGGGTTGCCATATGCTGAGGTTTCCCTGGAAATTTTGAACGGTAGCTGAAATTCCCACCCAGACGAGACTTTTGGCAGCCGAATCCCGGCAATGTCTGTGATTTTCCAGACTTATGGCAGCCCTAGGAATGATGCTTTTGAATTATGGTGCTGGAGGAGACTCTTGAGAGTCCCATGGACTGCAAGAAGATCAAACCTATCCATTCTTAAGGAAATCAGCCCTGAGTGCTCACTGGAAGGACAGATCCTGAAGCTGAGGCTCCAATACTTTGGCCACCTCATGAGAAGAGAAGACTCCCTGGAAAAGACCCTGATGTTGGGAAAGATGGAGGGCACCAGGAGAAGGGGACGACAGAGGACGAGATGGTTGGACAGTGTTCTCGAAGCTACCAGCATGAGTTTGACCAAACTGTGGGAGGCAGTGGAAGACAGGAGTGCCTGGCATGTTCTGGTCCATGGGGTCACGAAGAGTCGGACACGACTAAACGACTAAACAACAACAGGAATGACACAAGAGTCAATATAATCCAAATATTAATCTGGGGCTGGAGCAATCCAACCCACCATGACTTTTCAGGCTCTGATAACACCTAGTAGCATGTTTTCTTTAGACAGGGATCACGAGATCTTGGATGGTATGAGATGATTGGGAGCAAGGAATTCCTTAAAAAAATCACTGGAAGAGGCAGATTGGAAGTGATCCTTTTTGTTTCTATAATATGCATGAGCCAAGAATACAACAAAATGGATGAAACCATTTTAAAACCAATAAGGGGAAACAAGTTAAGTGTAGAGGAATTTTAGAGATTCATCAGAAATTTCCAATATGGCTTTGGTTTGGTTTATTATTATTTTTAAAAAAAGACAAAACATTTTGGAAAAGAAAATGATCTGCCATACTCATATGGCATTTGGATATCTACTAATATTAATATATAATACTCAAACCGCTATACCGAATGTAAGAAGTGATATCACACATATTTTTTATTATGGTCCAAAGACCCACAAAAACAGTTTCTAAAGCAAAATGCAGCAGGAATACAGAGAAAACATCCCAAGGCAGCCACTATGTTTTATCCAGAGGATGTTGATTTCTAATTCTTATGACCTCCGAGAGAAGTTTTGACACGGCCAGGGTAATAACGTTTGCCTTACCTTCGAGAAGATACTTGAGATAGGTTTCAGAATTTCCAGGTAAATTTACCAATAAGGATTTAATTATGTGATCCCTGGAAGTAACTTTAACGATGACAACAAGTAGCAATATATTCTGCCAACACAATAAAAAACCCACACAGAATTAGAGAGGGAGGGCACTCAACACGCCAGTACACAACCGCAAATATCAATTTAGGGAGAAGCAACTGCCGTTGTCTTACCAGGTTTTTAATTATGTGTTTGTTTGCCGTGGTGGCCTAATTTCGTCAAGTAGATGAGCCGACATTAAAAGCTGGGGGGAGAGGTAAGTAATCCCCAGGGCGTGAGGTTCACGCAGACAGTTTAAAAGGTACAGGTATGGTAGCATAACGGCACGGCAAATTTGAGAAGGGGGTCTGGATGATGAACAGCAAAAAGCCGGCAAATCAGATTTTTCACAATTAGTTGGACAACAACTGTGACAGGTTCGGCGCTTAGCGTTTTCATTTGTGTGCTCAAATTTGGTTATCCGTCCTCTTTTATGCAAATGTGATGTGACAGGAAAAGCTGAGATCACTCAAGCAGGCCGATCCCTCACAACAGGAGCTGGAGCCGTACAGAGGAGAGGCCCAGATTAAATGGACCGAAAGCTGATGGAGAAGTGACAAGGAGGAGAGCTCTGGAAATCTCATGAACTGATTTTCTTATTTTATTTTATTTTATTTTCTATTAACTGATATTTTATTGGGGGGGAAATTCAAATATAAAGCAGTAAAGTGATACAAAAAGAAGAAAAAAGCACAAAACAAAGAACTGTGTAAAGGGGGGGGGGGACATTATTTGAATACATACCAAAAACACCCAAACCCATACATTCTTTGATAAATTTGATATTGTTATCCTAATACAGTGGACCCTCTGGATACGAATGTAATTCGTTCCAGGGGTCCGTATGTACCCCCCAAAAATCTGAAAGTAGAGGCGCTGCTTCTACACACGCACACGGAGCAATAGAGCACTTTTGCACATGCAGGCAAGGCGAAACCCGGAAGAATACACTTCTGGGTTTGCCGTTTTCACAACACGAAAGTTACATTACCCAAAGGTAACGTAACCTGAGGGTCCACTGTACTAATAGAAATATTAATAGTCTACGTTTTGTATAAATCTGTTCCAAATATTGTCATATTTATCCAAGCAGAGTCTACGTCTGTAAGCGGTCCGTTTGTAAGTTGCAAGTGTTATCATATTATCAATCCACCGATTAAAGGAGATCAAATCTTCACTCTTCCAGTTCATCAATATCAGGCTCTTGGCTACCATTACAGCTCATATAATCCATTTTTGTTGTCGGGTTGTTAACTTCCATATAGTAGGTATATAGTTCAGAAGAATATTCTCTGCTTTTAGTTTTTTTTCCGGAACAGTCATAGTTATACAATCCAGAGCTTTCTCCCAAAATTTAGTAAGTACAGAACACCGATTTTAAACTTCTCCGGGAAGGTGCACGCCGCAGGACCTCAAATGCCAACGCAAATGTGTCAAAGCAGAACAATAAGAAATGAATGCCAGTTGGGCGTATACTTCATCAAAGCCAATGCATTTGCCCTCCGTTGTGAAAAGAAGAAAATACATGATGAAGATTGTAATAATTAGGTTATGCATCTTTTTACGGGACTGTGACACTTTATGGAATGGCACTTGAGGAAGAAAGGGGGGGGGAGGGAAGAAAGAAGAGAATGCAAAGAAAAACATACTAGCCTAAGAGTTACAGTGGTACCTCTGGTTACGTACTTAATTCGTTTCGGAGGTCCGTTCTTAACCTGAAACTGTTCTTAACCTGAAGCACCACTTTAGCTAATGGGGCCTCCTGCTGCCGCTGCGCCGCTGGAGCATGATTTCTGTTCTCATCCTGAAGCAAAGTTCTTAACCCGAGGTACTATTTCTGGGTTAGCGGAGTCTGTAACCTAAAGTGTATGTAACCTGAAGCGTATGTAACCCGAGGTACCACTGTATTGGACTATACTTGTTTAACTTGTTTAAACAATTCGCCTTTCGCTCAACCCAGTCCCTCTACGGATATACAAATGGTACAGCAATAGAAAGAACTGGCCAGTAAATCTTACAGCACTCCAGAGGGTTCAGTTATTACGATGCTTGATTGAGCTGGAAATAGGGCTGCCATGTGTCCTCTTTTTCCAGGACACATCCTCTTTTTCAGGGGTAAAATTTCAGTCCGGGCGGATTTTTAAAATTTGCCAAAATGTCTCTGGCTATACTTTCTGGATGAGACATAGACACAACCGGTGGTTGAAGATTTGCCTTCCTCTTCTCTTCTCCTCCCCCCCTCTCCCCGCTCAGCAATATATCACAACTTCTATAGCCTACATATAGTTGGGATATTTAAAATGAGAGTCATCATAGCGTCCTCTTTTTTGCTCTTCAAAATATGGCAACCCTAGCCAAGAAAGGATGTCTTTAGCCTAAAGCTGACTATTCAGAAGTCAAGTCACACTGAATCCAGCATAGTATTGCAGTCCTGGCCACAGGAGAGAAAGAAAGAGAGAATATTGTGCATAGCTCCACTAAACGGCAGGTATAATTTTGATAGAAAAATTACAGATCAGAGATTTCATCCAGGTTTTTTTAAGAAACAGTCTCCCACTTGTAATATAAACCAGAACTACCCCGAGAGCTGGTTCCTTCCATCTCAACCAGTTGAAGAAATGAGCACTTGCATTCTTCTGCACATAAAACAGAGTAGCCTTCCATGCAAAAGAAAGTAATAACTGTGTTTCAAATTTTTTCATGTTTTTTATATCTGTTACGGCCACCAACTTACACACGGCCTAAAGCCTGCAGCCGTCTCTGCATACTGTGAGAGGAACTACAGCTTGGTCTCTAGCCAGAGCACCCTGTTAAAAGGTATTTTCTTAATAAATAAAAAGCAGAACCCACCATACCAGTAGCTGGGGCACAACCGAGCCTAGACACTACTTATCCCAGTGCTTAGCCAAGAGAGACAAGTAATGAACCTCATTCAGTGTCCTAAGAATGCATACCCCCAACATTTCTCTGATGAAAATAGGGACATCCTATTCAATAATAGGGACGTGGGTGGCACTGTGGGTTAAACCACAGAGCCTAGGACTTGCCGATCAGAAGGTCGGCGGTTCGAATCCCTGCGATGGGGTGAGCTCCTGTTGCTCAGTCCCTGCTCCTGCCAACCTAGCAGTTCGAAAGCACGTCAAAGTGCAAGTAGATAAATAGGTACCACTCCGGAGGGAAGGTAAACGGCGTTTCCGTGCGCTGCTCTGGTTCGCCAGAAGCGGCTTAGTCATGCTGGCCACATGACCCAGAAGCTGTACGCCGGCTCCCTAGGCCAATAACGCGATGAGCGCCGCAACCCCAGAGTCGGTCACGACTGGACCTAATGATCAGGGGTCCCTTTACCTTTATTCAATAATAATAATAAAATAATAATACTTTTATTGTTTATACCCCACCCCAACAGTCTGTTCAGCAGCCTCAGCTTTTGTAGCTGGAGTCAGTCAGAGCCCTACCCCTCCAGGCCAGGCGGAAAAGGTCCTGCATATTCAATAATACAGTGGTGCCTCGCAAGACGAAATTAATTCGTTCCATGAGTTTTTACGTCTTGCGATTTTTTCGTCTTGCGAAGCACGGACTTTGGAAAAGCTTCAAAAATCACCAAAGTCTTCAAAAACCTCAAAAAAGGCTACCACACCGCGTGCTATGAGTTGCTCCTCAAAGTGAATGCACGGTTTTAAGAAAAAGGAAACAAACTTGCAAGACAAAGGAAACAAACTTGCAAGACATTTTCGTCTTGCGAAGCAAGCCCATAGGGAAATCCGTCTTGCGAAGCAGCTCAAAAAATGAAAAACTCTTTCGTTTTGCGCGTTTTTCGTCTTTCGAGGCATTCGTCTTGCGAGGTACCACTGTAATAATACCAATAATAATTTTACTATTTATACCCAGTGGCGGAGCTCATGCTACAGCACCTGGGGGTGGAGAGCAGGTGGGGGCGGGGCTTGTGCGTGTCCTGGGGGCGTGGCACCCAGTGTGGGCAGGGGGGCAGCCGTGATGGCACCCCACCGTCTGCCAGTGTTTATACCCCAACCAACAGTCTGTTCAGCAGCCTCAGCTTTTGTAGCTGGAGTCAGTCAGGGTCCTGCCTTTCCAGGCCAGGCGAGGCAGGGGGCAGCTCTTCCAGGGCTCACAGCTGAGATGAGTATTTGAGTAGTTAGCAATGTAACAAATAATGAACGACACTACAGGCTGCCTTATGTCTGCACATGGAAGTTCATCTTTTAACATCAGAATTCAATTTTTTTCTACTGGAGGCCTAACTCACAACAAGAGGAGAATTTATAACATTTGTATTCCATCCTGCAGCCAGAAGCAAATTATAATATCCTAGCCTCACAGTTTATATGTAAAGTAAGACCAGAACTATCTAGTGATCTTCATAGCTGAGTTGAGGAACGACAATGTAAAGACCCCTTCATCGTCTGTTTAACTCGCTGTTCGTTTTTCCTCCTTTTCTACTTTGTGGGAAGAAGGTTTTGTTGGCATAGTATGTAATGAATTTTAATATTTTTAACTACTGATTTTAGTGTTGATTTTTGTGCACAGGCATGGTCCTCACAATAAACGGATTTGATTTGATTTGATTTGAGTTGAGTTGAGGAACGCTACTCACACTGGGATCTACCTCGTCACAAGTCATCTCCTTTAAACAAAGAGGTCTTAATACCCGCAAATGAAATCAGAAAAAGGGACCTCAGCTAACATGCAGAAACTATGAGTGTTTTAGCATTGCAAACTCTGGTTAAACTGCGCCAAGCAAACTTCCCCATTTTAAATTCCTTCCTTCGCACACAGATGGGAAACAGAGCTGGTTATGTTCAAAGGAAAAACCAAGCCACCACAGAAACGAGTATTTCAATGTCACAAGCTATGGTTGCTGCCACAATGACTGGTTGTAGCTACTTTTTTGCTTCCTCACATCGTCTCATACTTGATTGAACTTGGTAGCCCCAGAAACTCGCGTGTATCTTATCTAAATCATTATGATATGCTTGTATCCGTATTGGGATCTCAAAAAGTAGCTGGGA
Organism: Podarcis cretensis; assembly: GCF_951804945.1. Taxonomy (NCBI): domain Eukaryota; kingdom Metazoa; phylum Chordata; class Lepidosauria; order Squamata; family Lacertidae; genus Podarcis; species Podarcis cretensis. The sequence goes on from NC_137173.1 coordinate 87,465,445, forward strand.
TGACACTTTAGCTTGAAAAATCCGAATAGCAGCTGGTATAAATTGGTTAAAGTCTTATGAATTTATGTTCCAAGTAGTCTAACCGCCAATTGCTCAAAGGTCTTCTTCTCCTTTCTTCCTTCTGCTTACTGTCTCAACCAATACTTTCATTCCCCCCCCCAAAAAAATATTCAAGGGATAAGCTTCCCAGTGAGAAGGATTAACTACCTCTTCCAGCGACCAGAAGGTTGTCATCATCCTACAGAACTAGTATTTGAAAAGGGGAAGAAGAACATGGATCATGGAAAGATTAAAAGGATGAGATGAGGAAACGGAGAATGGTTGAGGTATAAGGAACCATTGGGAATAATACCCCTCACCCTGACACAACGTCCTTTGGGGTTTTTATGTGGCTAAAATGCGGCCTTGAATTTTGACAATATCTCTTGCTTGTCTAGACAAGCTGGGGAAGGCACTTGTAGCCGCAGATGACATCTGGGCATCTAGAGACAAAGATGTCACAATATGTCACAGACCGCCTCTCCCCACATAAACAGACCCGGATTTTGCAATCATCAACCGCGGCCCATATGCGGTCCCCAAAAGAATGCCCAGAAGGGCTGAAAAAGGTTCCCCACCAATGGTATATGTTCATAGGCACCAGTTCCTGGGGGACGAGGCACTTTGGGGCCCCCTCCAGGTTTCTTTTATTTGAGGGAGGCAGGACCCCTCTATGTTCAGAAGGTGTTTGGCTTCACCCCCTATTGTGCGTGTGATAACAGGGTGTCGCGTAGGGCCCCCTCAATCATCCCGAGAAGTTGGCGCCTCCGTACACATTAATGATGTGCAGGAATTGTGAGAAGTTGCTGGAGATAAAAATAAGAGAAGGAAAGGAATGGAAAGGCTACACAACACGCCTGTGATGAGCTTCTGTTCACCAGATTGTGGGCAAACTACGCATTCAAGCTGCTGATCTAAGCATATGCCACGAACGGAAAAACATTAGACCAATCCATCCAAAGCATTACTACCCCGAAGTAGGATACTGGGAACCATGAAAGAAATTTTCTAATATCTTAACACATTAAAAATACCTTCTTTTGCGGTCTTGAAGAAAGTTGTGCATTAGTATTTTCTTTTTTTAAAAAAGACTATTTTAAAACTACCACAACATAATGAGCGTTTAGTCGACTTTATTGCTGAGTTTTGGCAAACGTGCAACTTTCCTACGTTTACAAGGAACGGAAATGCAAATTGCTCAGGAAAATGCTAGAAAGACACCTGAACCTTTTAAAAATAGTGTCTTTTCCCTCTCCTGGCGAGTTGGAAGTTCATTCCTCCCCGCCTTTCACGTTGCAAATTATCGTTTACATAGCCCCATGATCCATGTGCTGGCGACTTTTCTGGCACATCAAGAACACGCAAAGCCTCTTCCTGTGGCTTATGCCTTTGGAGCAGCTGGCTAGCTAGGAAGCCATCATTGTGACCGTCTGGAGATTATCGGAAGAGAAGACAGAACTATAACAGCAGCTGAAAAACAAAGCAAAAAATTGTGCAGCTGTGGAGTCTCTCTGTAGGATTATCTATTTCTTTTCTGACTTGCTATGCTATGCTTCAGCAGCAACCTGTACGAAGGGCAGGTAATGCAGGCAGGTAGAGACAATAATATACCTTACAATTGGGAATCGCCTTCCAGGTCACGAAATCATCACCAACCATGCATTTGATAAGAAGCCATGCGGTGATTTATAAGGTTAACAAATCACAAATCACATTATCTCAGTGGCTCTCAAAGCAGAGCAGGCTAAACTCTGAACTTTTGACGGAACCAGGTTTTAAGTGGGGCCTTTGTAAGAATGTGTAACCTCAACGCAAAATACTGGCCACAAACATTCATTCATTCATTCATTCGATGGGAAATGCCCAAGAGAGGGGAAACTGACTGAAGAGGAGCCGGCAAGTGTGAGAAAATGAATTTGGTTTCACTTACGGAGACAGACTGCCCCCTAGCCTTCACCAAACAAAAAAACCATGTACATAACAGTATTATCGCCATCAACATGTTTCTACTTCGTTTCCAGAAAATCTGGACGTAAAGCGTAGCTTTTGCTATAAAAAGGAAACTTTCTTCCAACTTGGCAACGACCTGCAAAGAATGTGTTCTCAAAATCTGGTCTTTGAGCAGACTGGTGGCCTTCTACATCCTTGCTACAGAAAAAAAAAGGGGGGGGGGAATTAACAGGTGAGGAAAGCTTTCAGTCAAAAGAAGCACGATCTGCAGGGATTTCAAAAGCACACATGCAAATCAAGGGTCATTTAGTCCAACGCCTTGTAATGCAGGAATCTAAACTAAAGCATCCAGGATTCAGGACACAAGGTCAAGCAACAGCCCTCTCCTGTTCTTGCTTGACAGCACTGAGAGACAAACCACATTTGAATCTATATTCAACACTTAGCTATCATACCTAGTAGCTGATAAAACTTCACCTCCATGAATTTGTCTAAGCCCCTTTTAAAGTCATCTAAGCTCGAGGGCATTGGGACGCAGGTGGCGCTGTGGGTTAAAGCCTCAGCGCCTAGGACTTGCCGATCGAAAGGTCGGCGGTTCGAATCCCTGCGGCGGGGTGCGCTCCCGCTGCTCGGTCCCAGCGCCTGCCAACCTAGCAGTTCGAAAGCACCTCCGGGTGCAAGTAGATAAATAGGGACCGCTTACCAGCGGGAAGGTAAACGGCGTTTCCGTGTGCGGCTCTGGCCAGAGCAGCGATGTCACGCTGGCCACGTGACCCGGAAGTGTCTCCGGACAGCGCTGGCCCCTGGCCTCTTAAGTGAGATGGGCGCACAACCCCAGAGTCTGTCAAGACTGGCCCGTATGGGCAGGGGTACCTTTACTTTACTTTAAGCTCGAGGGCAACACTTATGAACTTCTGGCGGTAAAATCCATAAACAGAATTATGTCCTGTGTAAAGTACTTTCCTTTGTCGGCCAGACATCTCCTTACCCAAAAGTTTTGTTGGGTGGTAGGTTTCAAGAATTATAGGAAAGGACCCCTTATCACCAAAAATGAAAGAACGGCTGTTATATTTCAAAAAGTAAAAACCAACACACCCTAAAAGATGTTGAGTCTTTTTGAGGAAGACCCCCAAATTGTTGAGCTTTTCTTAGGAAAACACCAAAGTTGTTGAACTTTTTTTCTTTTCAAAAAACACAAAAAAATCCCCACACCCGTGGTTTTCCAATTCACTTGCCCAAGATACAGGGCGAAGCGTCACCCTTTGGAAAATTTCCCCTGCATGTTGATTCCACCTTTGAAATCCCAGGTGTGTGGCAGCCCTAGATATAGACCTAGCTAAGATGTCAAAATTGGCATGTTAAAGCCTGGAAACCCCTCATGGACTTTTTATGTGAAAAAGAAAATGGTATAATGATTACCTGGATTGGAGATAATGTTTGTTGATACAGAAAGTGGCTTTGTTGGGTGTTGGATTGGACAAAGTGAATATTGTATTTATATCGCATATAGATGTAGAATCAGAAGCTCTTTACTTTCTGAATCTTATTTTTCTAACTTTCTCTTTTAATCTCTTTTCTCTTTTCCTTTCTTTCTCTCTCCCCCCCCCCCTTTTTGTGATTTTTATTGTATCTAGATAAAAGTCTTGGTTTGGTTTAAAAAGGGGGGAATATCTTAAGCTTTGTATTTGCCTTTATAAAACTTAAGACTATTTAGATATAGATAGATAGATAGATAGATAGATAGATAGATAAATATTGAAAAGGAGGAGGAAACTCTAACCACTCTCTCAACACCATGCATAAAGGCATGGAATTATAATTGGCAAAAATACATTTAGATTTTGCAGGCAAAAAAAAATCTACTTGAGTGTCATAAAATGTTTTGTTTCAGGGTGGCTCAGTTGTTTCCTACAACCTAGGCTCAGAATTAACAAGAATACAGACTGACAATAGTTTGAAAAATGCAAGAAGAAAATAATTATTTGAGACAACAACCTGTGTACCACTGATCAAATGATATGCTGCATTTTCTAACCAAGCAAGTATTGAAATAATTTAACATGCAATCCTCGTCAAGTCTCTTTAACAATGTGGAATGTAAATGAACATTAAAATTCTGAAATGTCCCCCTTCACATGATATTAATCAACAAATCTGATAACAAGCTATACTGAGCCACTCATTTTTGTGGGGGAATTGGTTTACATAAAGGGCCCTTTTTGATCAAGTAAATTTTGTCACTTAACAGATCAAAGCCAAAATGAGACCAGATGAGCCATGTTCATTTCAATATTTTCAAATTTGACATTCTGTTATGGCGCTGAAAGGAAAATACCGTCCAGTTAGAGGCCTGACAAAAAATTAAGCATTTAATACAGAGTAACAATGATATGGAAGATTAGCAATTACTTTTTATATAACACAAAAACACTCAGAATGTGGGAAACATCTAGGGACTCCAATGTCATAATGCATTTGGCAATGAATATTAGAAAATACTTTTAATACCTTATTAGATATAAACCCAAAAGCAGATTCCAATAGGTGTTTTTTTAATCAGTGGTACTTTATAAAATACAAATTGGGGGGAAATACCTTCAGTAATGATGGCTGTTGAAGTGTTTTGTTTATCTAGTAGTTCATCCATTTTGGAAATGTGAAAAGGGAAAAAATTGGGAAGGCTTTGATTTTATGTTGACAGATTACAGAAGGTGCAAAAGTTGTTTTATTAATTTAAAATGGAGCAGTTAAGGTGAGAGAAAGCAACAAACTTACGAAAACATCAGCAAACTCCTCAGTTGCTTATTTTTGGAGGCTGATCCTTGCTGCGTACCATGGTATCCAGTTGGTTCTGTCGAATCCAGGATATGATTTTGACATGTTGCATTCAAGCTTGGGAAAGTTCTGTAAAACAAGGAAGTTCGTTTGAGGATAAGCCATGTTTCTTTAATACTAGTATGATAAATTCTGCAGTAATATTTGGCCGTATACACCTTTCTTCTTAAGTAAACTGCTTTTAACCCTGTTTTTTTCTATTTTTTTTGTTTTCAAGACTTAACTAACAGTATCTAGTCATTACTTTTTTTTTAAGAATAATTTTTTATTAACCGACCAATCACATCAAATCAAACCAAATTACATAAATTCCAAATTACACAGCCAAATTTTAAATTTTTGTTGGGGGTACCCATATTTCAAGTTCCGAAGGGGATCCAATCAACTTCTTGCTTCTTACTGCTGTTTTAATGTCCACAAATCTAACCTTATGATGCTCACAGTACTATCCAGTCCTTTCTTATTGTTTTTCCACATCTCTTGTTATTTTCATATATTTTTCCTTTCTCTGTGACCTCTGATAGTCTCCACAAGCTGGTTAGAACAGTTTGTAATCCTGCGTGGATATTTTTTTTTTTTTTATCCAGTAGCCATATCCAGACGTTTTCCATATAACATCACTTCCATACATCAAAACAGTCTTAGCGTCATTAATCTTCACCAATCTGCCTCCTTTCTCAAAACCTCTGAGGAGATTCACGAGGAATGCAGTCTGAAAACAAGTCCGTTCCTCTTCCCGGCTATAAATCCTTTGGCAAGATGGCGACTCTGAATTAATTGCTGTGCCATTCCAAAAGCTCTTATTGCTTCTCGATCTCCATAAAGCATACTTTTGGTTAAAGTTTATCTCCACACAGACCTTAATCATCCTGCTTGGGTCAGTTCAACCGACGATTCTAATGAGGAGGGGTTCTTGTAAATTACATAGAAGGAAAGTAAAAAAGGTCCCCCCCCCCATTCAGTCCCGTTGTCAACATACCCAGCCTTTGGTGTATCTTCATCGTAAAATATTCCTGTTTCTCCAACCCGTCGTCTTCTTTCGCAGAGGTCACTTAAATTAGCAGACTTCACTCCCCTTCTTTACTTGAAATATGTGCATTTGCTTCTTTGTAATTAATTATTCCAAATTGCTGCAGCTAGTGCGCGATCAAAGCGTCCAGGAGAGCTGAGGTCCACACGGGGGCATTCTGCCTAGGGCCCTCACCCCCTTCTTTCAAATTAGGGGGTGATTTATGGGCACAGCAGGCAAGGGCAGTGTTCCCCATTTCCTTGGGGCAACAAGGGAGGCTGCCTACTCCCATAACAGCCTCTTAATTACTCCGTGTGGGTCGGAGAGATGTTATTGTCGGCCATCTTCCAATGCGCCCCTAGTGGGCCCCCCGTATCAGCTTTTCTAGAATAGGAAAAAAATAACAATGGCAGGAGCTAGAGCAAAAGCTGGGTAAAGTATCAACCTCTTAGAAGCAACCTCTGGAAGGCACAATAAAAAAAAACTGAGCTTAAAACTCCAGGCCTCCCGTTTAATAGAGATATACATGTACGGATTGTATATTTGAATTAATCTTTAAAATAACTGTACATTTTAACAATGCCAGTTTTCACAGATCATGCGTTTGAAAAGCCAAGAGCTTTGATTTAGTTATTTGGATCTAGCAATACAAAGATCTTGTTCATCGCAGATGGCTGGGATTCCAGCTGTGAAAATGGGACTGATCCTTCTCTCAGCCCCTGGCTTGTAGTGCATCCATTTAATGAGATAGGCAAGTTTGAGATAAACTTTTGCTCATGATACATTTTTCAGTGTGCTGAACGTGTTACTTTCCCTGCAAATGGAGCATACACAATACAATCCCAGCAGCTGTTTCGATTTCATCTTCCTTTCCAAGAAATTCCAAGGAACTTTTGAGTTCAGCAATCATACATACCAGTTTAATTAAAAATTACAGCCACCTTCCCAATTCATTTTCCAGAGGTAAAGATTTGTGTGACACTTCATTTGTGTAACGATTATAACATCTCATTTTCCATCTTGCAAGGAAACCTGGCTCAGTTAACTCCCCGGCGACATGGTGACCAACAGGGGTCTCCCCATTTCCCCATCTTAATAGGGATATCTAAGTTACGTCAAAATGTTTGCAGTTGAATGCATAGCATTTGGGGTTACTGGAGAAAGCCATGACAGGGATATGTGGGTATTTTCTGAGATGCCTTGTTCATTTCTTATTTCTTGGCAACACAATGCAACTCATGCGGGTTATAAAAGCAGCCAGTGTCGCCATAGGAAACAAAACATGGAGAGGATTCATATTGCAATTTTCCTGCAAGTAATTCAAAGCATGCATCTAACCACTTGGAAAGCTAGTCCATCTGTATTGCCTTGTGAAGAGGCAAGAAGAATCCTACCACACTTCCCGCTTCAGATAATAATAATAATAATTTATTTATACCCCATCCATCTGGCTGGGTTTCCCCAGCCACTCTGGGCAGCTTCCAACAAATATTAAAATACAATAGTCTATTAAACATTAAAAGCTTCCTAAAACAGGGCTGCCTTTCAGATGTCTTCTAAAAATCTGGTGGTTGTTTTTCTCTTTGACATCTGGTGGGAGGGTGTTCCACAGGGCAGGTGCCACTACCGAGAAGGCCCTCTGCCTGGTTCCCTGTAACTTGGCTTCTCGCAGCGAGGGAACTGCCAGAAGGCCCTCGGCACTGGCATTTGAAATTAGCCAGGCACATTTTGCACGCCGTTTTCGACCACTTGCGACCGAGTTTCAACCACTTGGGGGCCAAAACCGTGCCAGACACCTCCAGCACCTGGAGGTGCATGCCTGAGGATCATTAGATCTGGACCATTCTTGCCCACCAAGACCCCCTCCTGTAGAATTCTATCAGTTATCTTTTATCTGCACAATCGAAATGAATTTCTGGAACCAAAATGCTTCTCCTGTGCAGCCTGAGCAGGAGCAGTCACTGTTAAGAAAGAGGTAAGACTAGGGCTGCCACATTTTAAGAAGTAAAAATCCAGACATTTTGACAATTTTTTTGGGGGGGGAGGGGAACCCATGCTAATTTTCCTTTCCTTTCAAGCTTTTATCGGTATGCACGAAACGTAAAACTAGATCACTTGCAAGAAAGCATTTACTACACCCCCTATGACATTTTCTAGTGACATATATAAACCAATAACTCTGCAATTGTGACTATATTTTTAATTATTGCATTTAAAGCCTGCCTTTAAGAGAACTCAAGGGGAGTCTCCAAACCAAGCACTAACCAGCTCCAGACCTGCTTAGCTTCAACAAATTTGCTTTGCTTTCCAGTAATAGACCTGTCTAGAAACTACATTTTCAGCATACAACTCAATGGCTTGAATTTAAAGACAGTTCGTAGAATAACGTATCTGATCCAAGCCTGATATTGGGCAATTCCCCCTCCCTTAGGGGTCCCTGTGCCCCATCACATATTGTTCAGAAGAGTCCTTCAACTTTCCTTTAAGGGCATAAAGGTAAAGGTAAAGGTACCCCTGCCCGTACGGACCAGTCTTGACAGACTCTGGGGTTGTGCGCCCATCTCACTTAAGAGGCCAGGGGCCAGCGCTGTCCGGAGACACTTCCGGGTCACGTGGCCAGCGTGACATCGCTGCTCTGGCGAGCCAGAGCCGCACACGGAAACGCCGTTTACCTTCCCGCTGGTAAGCGGTCCCTATTTATCCTCTTGCACCCGGAGGTGCTTTCGAACTGCTAGGTTGGCAGGCGCTGGGACCGAGCAGCGGGAGCGCACCCCGCCGCAGGGATTCGAACCGCCGACCTTGCGATCGGCAAGCCCTAGGCGCTGAGGCTTTAACCCACAGCGCCACCTGCGTCCCAATACTTGCTTGCAAAGAGAAGAACGGGGTCAAAACTTTCATTCAGATAACTTCTTTAAGCTTCCCACCTCTTCTTTAAAAGAACCCCAGTATCTGCATTGAGCTCCAACCGATCTCTTTGAAGTCCTAGCTTGGAAATATAGAACTGATTTCAAAGTAACTCCAGTTTTCATTTTATTGGTACCATGTTTCAAAAACATAACATGACACATAATTTATTAGGGTACATTGTACCTCTGATTATTAACTTAAAATTCCTCCTTGGGCTATCACGAAATCTTGGAGGAGGAAACAGAAATTTGGAAGTTAAATACTGGGGTAGGGGGCTCATAGCAAAAAAGAAAATAAATCAGAAGACAAATAATTACCTAGGTGAAATACTGGGTTCTTAGTAAGCAGCAGGAGCTCAAGGTAGCCCAATAGACAAATAAGATCCCCTGGACCCCAAATCAACAATGCAAGAAAGAAATCAGTGGTACAAGTTCACACTAAGGAGAATGTTAACTCTTGTGTCATGATAAAATTTGGAGCAGAATTAAGGCCCAGGACCTGCTTCACCAAACTTTTTAGTTGGTGGGCAAATTTGTAGAGTAGAGACACTGTCATGGGCACAACCTCTTCTATCAGCTACAAGAGAGTACAGTGGTGCCTCGCAAGACGAAATTAATTCGTTCCACGAGTTACTTCCGTCTTGCGATTTTTTCGTCTTGCGGAGCGCGGATTTCCCGGGTATTAACGGCTTTAAGAAAAAGGAAGCAAACCCACAAGACGTTTTCGTCTTGCGAAGCAAGCCCATAGGGAAATTCGTCTTGCGAAGCACCTTGAAAAATGGAAAACCCTTTCGTCTAGCGAGTTTTTCGTCTTGCGAGGCATTCGTCTTGTGGGGCACCACTGTATGTTTTTCAAGCCTAATTTCAGCAGGGTTGGTTCTGCAGTACCTGTGTCCCTGCTACAAGGGCTGGGCAATATCTGTTTTTCAATATCAGGATATATCAGCAGCTAGCTACTGCGATATGCTGATATATCACAATGTCTGGAATGTATCTCCCACCTTAGGGGAGGAAGAAGCAGTCAAGATACATCGTCCAGCCCTACTGAGCAAGCCCCCCCCCCATTGCTCTAGCTCACAGGAGCTGGAGGGGCAGAGGCTTCCTTAAATTGCTCCGCTGGGGGCGGGAATCTGAGTGAACCCCGGTAATGTTCCAGCTCGCACGAGCTGGGGAGGGGGGCTTCCTCAAAGCCACAGGCAGGTAAGGCTGGCAAATGGAGCCCCAAAAAGTGCTTGCCCAGAGCCTTCTCAGATTCCCATCTGCCTGCGGCTTTGCCACCTGCCTGCGCCTTTGCCATCTGTATTGCCAACTCAAAATGTCTGAAACCGGCATTGTGATCTGAACGCCGTAGCAGTTTCTGACCATTTACCGATACATTGCCCAGCTCTATCTGCGACATTGGAGACCTCAGGGTAAAATTCATTCTCGAGTTTCAATGAACCCCTGCACTGCTTTGTAATGGGTTCATAGTGGGGTGTTTTTTTGGTATACACAGGAATGTACAGAAAAAGGTTTACAAAAAAATTAACAAATCTCCTCCGGCATTCTCTAAGTTGTATAAGCACACTCTTAAGAACAATAAAAATGATAAGGCAAAACGTGAAGTTATTTTCTCTAGCCTATTTGAGAAGTTGTTGGGAGACAGAACAGAACCCAGCAAGCTTAAGAATTCGGTAGTTTCATCTTCTTGTTCATTTCAACATGGGTAATTAGACCCCACTAAGCCGGTCAGGGGAGTATGAAGTGCTTCAAGTTGCTAAAAAATATTTGACAATATTTTGAAACAGCTGCCGGGGTCCATAGCAACTCCATTAGCTTGCAAGAGTTAACTTCTCTTAGGTTCCCAGCTTACATGGCTTACCAAGAAGGCATGTAGACAGTACAGTTGCGATACAAAGAACAAATCAAAATTAAAGATGGGGGGAAAGACCAAGAGTTGCGGCTTTCTTTGTTGTTTTTCAAACCATCTGCCTGAAATGAAAAAAGGAAATCATCAGAACAACTGTTCAACGGGTGATAAAATATAAAGGATGGAAAGCATAACTTTAGAAGGAAATATAACAGCAATCAATTCAATATTTAACTGGCTTAATGGATTTAAAATTGAGTAATTTAAAACTGATGGTAGTCAGAACAACCTAGGAAGAGGCCTCGTGGAGTGATGAAGTAGAATAGGCCTGCTGTAAATAGAAGGGGAGGGTTTTAAAAAATAATACTTAACACTGGAGAATAATGGATGCCCAAAGCTGTAAAGTAAGGGACGCAGGTGGCGCTGTGGGTTAAAGCCTCAGCGCCTAGGGCTTGCCGATCGAAAGGTCGGCGGTTCGAATCCCTGCGGCGGGGTGCGCTCCCGCTGCTCGGTCCCAGCGCCTGCCAACCTAGCAGTTCGAAAGCACCTCCGGGTGCAAGTAGATAAATAGGGACCGCTTACCAGCGGGAAGGTAAACGGCGTTTCCGTGTGCGGCTCTGGCTCGCCAGAGCAGCGATGTCACGCTGGCCACGTGACCCGGAAGTGTCTCCGGACAGCGCTGGCCCCTGGCCTCTTAAGTGAGATGGGCGCACAACCCCAGAGTCTGTCAAGACTGGCCCGTACGGGCAGGGGTACCTTTACCTTTACCTTTAAAGCTGTAAAGGCAAAATAGACACATTATAATCTGGTGCAAAATTGTATCTATAGGGTAGATGGCAGAGGCAAGGAGGCATGACTGGTCTGGCTACTTCTGGGTTCCTCCCTCCCAGGAAAGAACCTATCAGTCTGCCCTATCATTTGTAAAGTGATTGGACCAGCTTTCTGAATGCTCCTGTTTTTTTTCCTCCCGTTGTCCCTTATGCCTTGTCTATTAGAGCATAACCCATTGTGATAACCTCAATTTTTATTCTGTGTGCAATATTGAGAGCTTAACGAAGATTGAATAAAATTAATACCTACCGGTCACGTCACTTTGCTGCATTTCTTTAAACGTGAGCTTCTGCCACACAAGAAAAACAAGCCCTCTTGCTTTCTCAAATGTGAGTGTGGCCATGCTGTTCTTGAAGCAAGAACTCCCTTTGAAAGCCTGGTTCTGAAGTTAGGTAGCCAGCTGGCAATTTAAATTGTGCGTAAAAGGATTTTCAGCATTTGGCTTCAAGGCCAAATTGTTTTATCGTTTATAAGGTTGAAATAGTGATAGTGATTCAGCTCTTTTCGTGAATATGGGGGGGTGGGGGTCGCCACATGGAATGGTCTCTCTTTTTTTTCAATTTTTTTTCTTTGTTATCATGGGCCATAGTATAACGTCATTATTGCTTTTTTTTTCTTTTTTCCCCAAGACCATTCCATCTCTTTATTTTTTTAAACATCTTAAAGTGATAAGGAGATATATGCAAAGCAGTCATACACTGTATCATTAAAACTCATACGTAAAATACGTACACAAATCCAACAAAAGGCTAGTACATAGTAAAGCCTAAGTATACTACTATGCAATATTATGAATACGTAACTTTAGAGACTTCAGTTTAGTAATGTTATCTATTATTATTTCTGAAAACATTCACAAAGATCTTAAATGCAAATTTCCATTCCATACTTGGAATAAAACAAAACAAAACAAAAATCTATGTTATAACAACTCTTGGTCATCTTGTTGTGTGACCAATTCTTTAAATTACAAAGAACCCAAAGAATTCCATAATGTTTCTGTAGGAGTAATAAAAACATTGCATATGTTCCTAATATGATGTCTTTAGCAATCATTTACCGAAATGTAAATGCAACTCAAACATCAATCACTCAAAAGACGGGACCAATCAGCTGCTTGAGTCTTATCTGAAATCCAAATTCACCACTTTCACCCAAACTCCTCGAAGTACAAATATGCAAAAGTACATTAGAAAATGCTAATGCAACACAGGAACAGTTCTAGCATTCTCAGTAATCCGCTGAATCATCTTCTCCAAGAACGAGATTCATTGTCGTCGTCTTCTTCATCATCATCTTGAAGCAATGAGTCATCTACCAGGGATTCTTCCTGAAACTGAAAAAGAAATGTTTCGTAAGACCCTGCCGGAAGCACTGAAGATATGAAATTCCCTAACAAAAAAAAGGGGGGGTGGCATTCAGGCACCTTTTAGGACAATGCAAATTACTTCTGCAGTTTGAAAGAATGGGGAAAACACAATACCTGTGAAAATCAGAATGTTAGCATCTTCCACGCCAATTGTTGATTATGAAGATTAACAAATGGAGGGAAATTCTATAGATCATGAGATATACATCTCATGCTGGGATTCATTTATTTATGTTAAGCCGTTATGCTGCTGCAAACTGTATAATGCTTTGAAAAGCTATCTAATAAATTCTAAAAATCACTGATTTATTCTGTAAGTGACATGAGGTATGGATAATGGTTGTAGGTCTTGTCTGGACAAGCCAACTTTCAAAATGTGATTAATGTTCCTGGCTAGTTTTGGCAAACCACCGTTTAACCACACTTCAGTGTGCATGTAACAGCAAACCATGGCTAGCTACAAATGGATAAGAAAGTTTCCAATCTCCTTGTTGTAACTGCACCAGAGGACTAGAGGGGAGAACATGAGTCATTTGCTCATTTATTTTACATCCAAACCAGTCGTTCTTGTTATTATGGACCAGCCCACACAGGGCTCACAAGGGTTGAAGTCCTGTGCTCTGAACACTCAGCAAGACAGCAGGTGCATATTCAGTTTTGGTTTGCATGCCACATTAAAACATAGTTAAAATAAACCTTTTAATGTAAACACGCATTGTCCTGGTACATGTGCTGAAATCACAAGCTAAAACACTCCCCCTGACCCCTTCCTGCTGCTGCTGTACTGCTGGGAAACAAACCATGGTTTGGCTGGTCATTATAGCCAACCTTGGACTTGTGGTTTCTTTCCCTCCATGCAATCTACAAGATATAAGCCCTAAACAAACCTTGCTATCTAGTAATGCACATATATTTTACTTCCATCCTGAGCATTTTGGATAGGGTTGAACCCAAGTAAGGGTCTATCCACTATTGAGCCAAAATTCTCCTATTATTTATTGAATATAGATAATTACTTAATATTCATTTAAATAAATATAATATTTTTGCAATGAACACATACTACTAGTTCAGAACGAGAGATAATGCATACCAGTGAGAAGTTATGAAACTAATTTTTCATAAATGGAGTATGCATTTTCTAGGAGGTGCTTACGCAAAGGTCAGAGCCAAAACCCATAAATAACAGAAAATATCCTGACATTGGAACAGCAACTCTGACAAAATTTATAGTGAAAGCAATGTAGGTTCTCACTCATAATTTACTCTACAGCTGATACATCCAGGACCTGGTGATTACAAATATTCTATTTCAATACTCCTTGGTGTCTGTGCTAGAAGCACTCGTGAAATTCTATCTTAGGAAAAGCTGACATTTAAGAAATACAAAATGCTTGAGGGAACTTTGATTGGAAATCCATTATGTATGGGAATTTATTGAAGAAAAGAGGGGTTCTGTAATAGTGGAAGAGAACGTAAATTAATATAACCTGGTTAAGTAAATCAGAAAAAGGCCAATGCATACAGGACAGAAAACATGACTTAAGTAACAGAATGTATATTAAGACTATGAGCTAGTAAAAGGGGAAAAAAGGGAAAATATAGGTGTGTGCTGTGCCAAAACTATTACAAATGTAAAGTACACAAATTCAGAGAAAATTAAGGACTCCCAATTGCATCACAAGAAGATAGCAAGAGAGTCTGCAGTATTTTTACATTCAGCATATACACCAAGTAAGATCTGAATATCAACCACTTGCAATAGTTCTGCATGAAAATTATTATCTGAGCATGCTATTTTGAATGCACTAGTTTGATGCTGTAGATAGAACCGGAAGTCTCAGTTTTAAATTTCTGCTTAGCCACAAAGCAATCTGGATAGCTATTGGCAACTCACTCTCTCTCACACAGCTGGTATAAGGATAAATACGATAACATGACCCCTAAACTACTTGAAAGGGGGAACAGTAAACAAAATGTAATAAATATATAAAAGTTGCTCCAATGCGCAATACATGGAAATTGTAGGGATATTAAGACGAAAGTGTGTATATGAACTACCCACTCAACTTTTGAATCATAATCTATGGATGGTATTTGATCAAGTCTTATTCCTAGTAGACTCACTGAAATAATGGACACTTATTAATATATTATTTTACATTTTACTAATATGAAATAAACTGCCTTTCTTCAGTGGGTCAACTGAGTATGATCTGGTTGCATACTATCCATAAGAGCTTTATACTGACATCCTCTTTTCAATAATTGTTTTCAAGTTTTCTGCTAATATTTCTTGTTACCAAAAAGACACACGTTCCCCCAGAGAAAACAAGTGGTATTAGCGTTACAAAATCACCAGAGCTGTTATGAATCCGCAAAAGCTATCTTTATTAAACAGCAACAGTAACAAGTTTTCTATTCCTTCATCCGTTTGTCAAGGAGGAGGAGACGCAAACTTACTTCTTCTTCATCTGGTTCAGTCTCCTCTGTTTCCATCGTTGAGATATTTATGACTGGCTTGTTCCAGGCCAACTTCAGGTCTTGCCCTTTGAAGCGAGATCCATGGATAGCAGCCTAAAGAGAACAGCAATATTCTCTTTTATAATGAAACATGTCCTCTGGGGGGAAATGGTTGAATGGCAACAAATACCAGAAAAAACTGCATGCACCTCTGCATAACTAGGCTGCAACTGAAGTAATTGTCCCAACTCTCAGGACTTTTGTTTTTAGGACAGTATTTCACTATGCCACATGACAAATCACTTTGGAAAATGTGTGTATTAACAAAAGCAGGTTATGATATAGCATTGGGAGGTGGGTTTTTTTTTGGGGGGGGGTTGTTGTTTAAAGAACAAATCAACACCCCAGTGGGCATCCCCAAGTCCTTTGGCAAATTTTAAGCCTAGGTTTCAATGCAGGTGTGCATAAGTATACAAGGTATACTGTAGTCTTAGTATTCTATTGCAGATTACTATTTCAAAGGTAAACGTGCATGCAAGCCTTTCCAGATTTCTTTAGGTGTCTACACATACACAAGGCAGTGAAGAAAAATGATTTTTTTTAAAGTCCTGAATTATTTCAACATGCAGGTAGCATGCTGTTCAGAGAAACCAACTGTTACTGAACAATCTCCTCATTGGTGTTTTGCTTTTGAAATATTGATACTTTTTAATCTTCATACATTATTACTACTGCCCAAAACGGGGCATCCTGAAAATAAAACTGAGTTGGTTATTTAAAAAAATGAACTTAAAGAATATAACTTATTCTGCCGAAAAGCATTCCATTTTCTTTAAAGGCTTGGTAATTGAAATGTAAAAAATAAAAAAATTAACCTATGGGATATTCATGTCTTCTTAAGTACCAGCTGCATTAAGTGGCTGCTTTGGAAATAGTATGTTCAAATTAAAGTAACATGAACTAGCATAAATCAGTGTTAGCAACATTCCGAAATAACTGCCACAGTCACAAAAGATTTATAGTACAATCTGAAAGTACAGCATAATGTGAAATGTGGAAACAATTACATGTTTGATGACATCTGAACATGAATTGTGTGATATTAAGGTCCCCAGGTATAAATTTTAAATCTGTACATATAAATTTATGATCAATTTTAAAAGATTCCATGCCTATTAAAATGCACCACAGGAGTGGGTTTTTTGTCCATGGTCTCATCACAATGTCACAAACTGGAATTTTTAAAGAATACTTATATATGACATTTGGGTTCAGAAACAACTTGTAATCTTTGAAAGAAATTACTGCAACATAAAAATGCAACATTTTACGACTAGGGAATCCTCCTCACCCTTCCAAGCTCAAATGTACATGGCCATAAAACTTAAACCTCTTTCATTCAAGACAGTAAAATATTAGCTACCATTCCTTCAAAGAAAGATTAATTTCTACTACCAATTATTATTTATAATATATTTGATTTGCTAACAAGTAGAAACTTAACTTGCAGATATTTGATTTATACACTATGAACTATTTTTTTGTTTTACAGCTAATCAAGTTCCTCTTCTTGTATTCGAGAAAATATTCATATCCATAACACAATCAGATTGAAAGTTTTAGAGAAAACACAAATCTGTTGTTCCATTCGCAATGTCACAAAGGACCCCTCTTCAGGCACTCAGGGTTTTGGAGAGCATCTTTGGGGCCTTAATCTTTCCAAAGTAATTTTGCACAAAATTTTGCTTCGCCATTTAGTGATGAAATACTGTTAGAAGCTGCAAGATGTTAAAGAGAATCCTAGTTGACGATCCCTGTGCTCACAAGCAGGGAAAACAAACGTGTTACAAGGAATTTAGGCCGTAGCTCTTTCTAGCTTTGATAAAGCACATTTTCTCTTGATTCTTCAACTAAAAGCTGAGAAAGAGAACTACAGCCAAAGAAAACGCCAATATGACAAAAGCTGATAAATAGAACAGAGGTCAGCGTTTCAAACTGCATTTTACACACACACAACCATGAAGGGAAGAATTCAATGTAGCGCTGTGGCAATCATTCCCTAGACCAGGGGTCAGCAAATTTTTTCATCAGGGGGCCAGTCCACTGTCCCTCAGACCTTGTGAGGAGCCAGACGATACTGGAGGGGGGGGGAATGAGCGAATTCCTATGCCCCACAAATAACCCAGAGATGCATATTAAATAAAAGGACACATTCTACTCTTGTAAAAACACACTGATTCCTGGACTTCCCGCGGGCCGGATTGAGAAGGCGACTGGGCCGGATCCGGCCCCTGGGCCTCAGTTTGCCTATCCACGCCCTAGACACAAGCATTTCCATATGATGCTTGGAACGAACCCCCCTCTCCACATTCTGCATGCTGTTGTGGAGGTTCTCTCAACGCTCCAAGAGCCAATCGGTTGTCTGTGTGGTAGCCCGGGGTGGGGTGGAGAGGGAAGATCCCTGCAACACCAGCAGAAATCCTTCCATTAATGGGACTCCTTAGCTGAAACCAATCCAAAGTGCTTAAGGTTACATTGCCAGATACACTTCATTATAGGAAATGCACACCCCCCCACCCCCCCGGCAGTCCTTCGTCCGCCCACATCTTAGATTGAAACGGGAAAATGAGAGCAAAGCCTCTGTACACACTCACTTTATTTCGGTGGTTTGGTCTTCATTATTTAATTAAATAACTGAAGCCAGACAAAGCGTATGCTAATTCACGACACATGTATTACAGGTAATAGGAAGGGGTGGAACACAGAAGCTCTGTACAATAGTTAGATGCCGTTAAACTCAACCTTGCCAGCTAACAAGAAAACAAAAAAGGAGGATATACTTACTGCCTCAGCTTCTGCTCTCGTCTTGAAAGTAATCACTGCATGGAGAGACGAGTCATCTATCTGGCAGTCTTCAATTTCACCATATTGCTTTTTAAGAGGAGGAAAATTGTCACCTTACTGAAATAATCTCTCCTTGATGCATAACATGTAAGGGCTGTTAACAGTTCTGAAACCTAATGGTCCCAAATCTTCTAAGATAGTTGTAAAATAAACCATCCCCCCAAAATTTAAAAAAACGGAAGAACAGGAAACTGAAAAATGAAACTTAAGCAAATTTAAATATCAAGGAAAACAGATATTCAATTTATAAATAGGTCATTAATGATAACCTTTATGATCCCAAAGAGCAGCCCAAGAATTTATTATGTCGGATGTACTTGAAATTTGACCTGAAACTTTGCTTGCTTTTGACTTTGGATCAAGAGAGCTATTTTCAGTTCTTAGTTCTGCTAAGGGTAGCTTCACATGAGTTTGTGAAATAAACTCCATGTAGAAAAAAACATAGGCATCGAGTGTTTTACACAGGTCAGGGAATGGCTGTTGCCTTTCTAGTTTATTTATTCACAGTAGAAACAAACAGTTGTAACATACTTCAAATTATGCAACAGCACACTCTTGAGATAATTTCTGTGCAGAAAAGCCAACGCGTGTGACAGGTGCCCATTAGTCTTCTCTCTGAATGACTGTTTGCCACGGACGGACAAGTTAGGAAAGGCATCAAAACAAACCTGCAGTCGTGACTATCAGAACCAACCATCCTTGTCCACTGCACTTAATTTCACGTACTTGACAGAACATTATTATAGTGCCCGCCTAGCCTAATGCCTTCCTCCGGAAGTTAGAGATGCATATTTGATTTACAAAACTTTGCTGATTTTCATTGATCACAATCACACTGCAACAGAATGTTAGGTTTCTAAGACATATTATCACACTGAGATAGGAAGGCAGTGGGGCGGGTACATACCGCAAAATGTGGAAGGAGATCTTCTCGGTCGTTCTCTGTAAAAGCAGAGATTTCAAGTGCCCTTGGACGATGATCCACCACAGCATGGATAGGAACACCTCTTCCCCGACCCCGGCCTCGTCCTCCCCTGCCTCTGCCGCGAGACGCACCGCGACCTCGTGTATGAATTCCTCTCCCACGACCCGAGGACAAAATCCCTCGTTTCGCAGCCTAACATGAAATAACAACAACATCTAATACAAGCCAAACTTATCCATATGTGTTATGCTACTGTAAACCTTAAAACATCTCAATGATATACCAGTATTGTAATTATTTCCACATTGCAAATGGGGACTCAGGGGAGATTGTCTAATTGCAGTGTTTCCCAAACTGTTTTCAGACTGCAGTTCCCTTCATCCCTGACCACTGGTCTTGATAGCTACGGATGGCGGGAGTTGTAGTCCAAAAATAGCTGGAGACCCAAATTTGGGAAACGCAAGTCTAATGCTACCTCAGGAATTTATGGCAGAGGTAAGATCTGAGCCAGACTTGCCAACTGACAGCTTATTCCCTTTGCAACACCACACCAATTCATCTTGAATAGCAAACCTCTTGAAAGACAACCCAGAGCAATTACATGCAACAACTTTCATAGGCACAGATTCTAGGACTCCCAAAGACATTTGATCATTCCAGATGCTTACATCCACCCATTCATTTTCTTATCTCTCTAATATGAGGTAGTGGTCAGTCTGTTTTGTCCTGGGCCAAATTCATGTCTGCCCGATTTAGGAAATACTATGTGCCTGATGGGATTACAGGCTCTCTTCCCATGGGTACACTGCACTGAGTCAGAGATGCAAGGCAGGCAGAGGAAAACACAGGTGGAAAGATCCTTGAAGACTTTGCCACTTCTTATTTCCATATTCTTGGGGACAACATGACAGCAATATATATATATGGTGCAGCAAATCACCTAACAGGGCAGCAAATACCAGTGTATGAAGTTAAGGCCTGGTAAAGGCACTTCCAAAGAAATGAAATATGAAAGAATGCTGATCAAAATGGCATTACGTAACACTTCATTTTAATACGCTTTGCAAACCGATAAGAATTGGGAAGCAATAATTAGCAAAATTCAGTTTCAAAGAGAAAGAGAACTAACTTTGCATCAGATGACCTTCTGCCATTCATTTCACTTCACTCTAGAAGTCTGGGCTTAACATACAATCATTTTAAGGTAATGCATTATTTTCAATGCGCTCGCGCTCTTTTAAAGGCAGTGAATCGAAAACAGACATTTCAGTAACTGCTTACCAGTTCTAAACACCAACAGCACCACCTAGGGGAACATTTTGAAAATGCATGCTACTACCAAAGTTAAGTTATTTGGATGTTCCTTTGGATATATTGCATAAACTTCATCTTCTGGGTTAGAGTGGGATATTTTATTTTATGCGTATGATGTTGTCATATGTTGTAAGAATCTATTTTTTCCTGTTACACAAATTCACTGAGGGGGGGATACATATGGAATAGTGCCGTGTTGACCATCAAAAATGAAATCAACTTACTTCAAGCTGCAGTTCTGTGTACTTTCGTCTTAGTTCAGTGACTTCTTCGCCTGCCTGCATCTTCTTATACAAGTCCAATTCAGTGTCCAGTAGTTCTTTTTGCATCTAAGGGACACTAAGCAATTTAGTATGCATTTCTTAACTCGTGCAGAAAACGTGGCAGTAAATAGCCAGACTCCAAAAGAGCATTACAATGTTTCAAGTTTTAGGGGGAACGTCTTCAAAAGAAACATTAGCTGACATCTACAGAAAGGATGATTGCTAGGTTAGAATAAGGGCCCACTTCTTTTTTTTTAACGGGGTATAAAGCCAGGAGGGTAATGCAGTTTTATTTTTCTCAAATTTCAAAAATTGTCTCCTCCTCTCCCACACTGAAAACCGCCTTAAAGGTAAAGGTAAAGGGACCCCTGACCATTAGGTCCCATCATGGCCAACTCTGGGGTTGCAACACTCATCTCGCTTTATTGGCCAGGGAGCCGGCGTACAGCTTCCGGGTCATGTGGCCAGCATGACTAAGCCGCTTCTGGTGAACCAGAGCAGCGAACGGAAACACTGTTTACCTTCCCGCCGTTTACCTTATCTACTTGCACTCTGACGTGCTTTCGAACTGCTAGGTGGGCAGGAGCTGGGACCGAACAACGGGACCTCACCCTGTCGCGGGGATTCGAACCGCTGACCTTCTGATCAGCAAGTCCTAGGCTCTGTGGTTTGGATTTAGCATAACCTTGGTGTGTTGTAATGACCCACCAGTGACAGGTGAATGGATTCAAACTTCTAGTCAGCCATAAAGGTCACTTGGTGGGTTTAAGCAAGTCACTACTTCTCAGTCTTATCTATTTCATGGGATTGTGGTGGTGGGAAAGAGAGAGTCCTATGTATGTTATCTTGGAGGATAAGCAAAACAAAAATGTGATCAATGCATCCGCTCCCAGCTTTCCGCAGCAAACTTATACATCAAAAGAAAATGATTTAAAGAAAAGATAGCTTAAAAGCATCCAATGATGACAAAATACAGATACCTGTGTTTTTGTTTTCATGTTTTTCAGGGGAGTGCTTGCTGGAGTGGAGACCCCTTTCAATTCATCCTTTAACTTGGTAATGCTGTTAGTCAAGGTCTCCAGAGTTTTCATGATTTCAGCTTTGTCCTCCGGTTTCATCGTTTTATTCTTCTCCAGTTTTGAAATCAGCATCTATTGAAATTACACATATTACTAACAGGAATCCTTTACACGTGGGTTATTTTTCATCTTTGAAGGAAGCTTATCTAAGCTCCCCACCATCGCACACATTTATGAAGACATAAGTTTTTTTTTTTTAAAAAAAAATTATCCATACATAATAAGAAAAGCTGCCAAATATCCAAAATGGCACCAACATCCATGGAAAACAGCTCCAACTGGAGAGAGGAATTAGACAACCCTTAGGTTCTGATGTAGGAACTACAGTCTTGACACCAAACTTAGTGCGCTTAGAAAGATGTATTGAGAACTCTCCAATACAGATTTCCACTAGTCATTCTTGTAACTCTTCTACAAAATTTGTCAACTGTGCTCTCCTCTGTGAAGAGCTGGGAAAGAACAGCTAGGACAACTTGTGGAAAAGCTTGGCGGCGTTTGGCAGATTTGAACTGAATTTGAAGCTCTCCACAACTTGACTTGGGAAGATTTTTTATGCTGTTAAAACCCATATTCTTAAAGTAGTACTAGCTTGGCAGTAACACCAGCTGCGAATAGCATGGATTGCTTCAGCTGAGAATCTGGAATTATTTTTCCATGAGCCAGATGCAAAAGGGTCTGTCCACGGAAGGAGTTATTTCATTCTTGGAAGGAGTGGTTTACATTCCACAGGGGCTTCCATGAATGAAAGTGGGAGGGTGATTCTTCGCTAGTTCTCCTTTCAGCCCTGTGGCATCACCTCACACAGTTTGGGCCTTCCAGAGTGGATTTTTGGTTGGCGACCCAAGCGGAATTCCACTCAAATGACACAGACTAATACCTAGGATACGGAGGCAGAGGCTTCCACCCCATTAATTCCATCACCACTTTCTGTTTTACTTGCAAAGTTTCATCTGGGTGTGCACAAGCTCACACCGCCCCAGGTTCATTAATTTTAGTGGGATCCCTATGAACCCTGGAATGATAAGTAAGATTTGTGTTTCACCTCAATCACCGCTTAGCAACCTTTACAGCACAGGATTTTACGGTGACGTAGCGAGCACTGTATCTTACAACCTTGCTTCTCAAACTATGTTGCTGTGGTGGATCAACAACCCACCCACTGCCATTATTTGGTTCCTGAAGTATCTTATTCAACCTGGGCTGTGATGGGGTCATGGACCAGCAACTGATGGCTTATGGACCAACATCAGTACACGGACCACCACTTTGAGTAGCACTGTCTTACAATACATCAATGATTATTAATATTATTCAACAGTAGTCCAGTTGCATTAATGTATATATTTACCTTTTGTGTTTCAATGTGCTTTTCTAAAATCTCTTGCTTTTTCTTTCTCACGTCTTGCTGAAGTCTTAGTGCCTCCTGGAAGCATAAAAACACAATTATTATCACCCATTGTTAAACATAAGCTGATGAGTAACTGCGCAATTCCATCCATTTTATCCATATATTCTGTCCGATTAGAATAAACCAATAATGTGGAAAGAACTGATGTGACTGAGCATGGGCACGCTGAAGGTGATCTCCAATAATGGTAGCCATACCGCTAACTGGTGCCTATGTCTTAGTGTAGCACAACAGCAGAATCCAATGGGTATTTTGCATTTGTGAAAGATCATATTCAGCCCCTAATGCAACTACTATTATTAAACTCTGTATGCTACCACTTGCACAATGTCAGTTCTCAAACATCTTGAGCAAACAATACATGGAATCTCGCCTTGAATGGTTATGTGGTATCATCTCTTCCTATATTTATAATTGACACAGAACAGCAGTATACACAGTTACATCATTTGACAACGGATATTTTTTGACCAAATGCTTGTGTTATATCTGCTCCTCTGGACACTTGTACACTCCCTTACCATATTCAGGATTAAGAAGTCCAAGGTTCCACGCTTTGCTATGGGGATGCTGCACGATTGCATCATTTATATATTTAGAGCTTTTTGTGCATTACTTTTTGTCACAGGTGCCATTCTGGAATTCCAAGATTACTAATTCTGTGCTGTTTACAGGATTTGTTGGAGCATTTCTAAAGTTAGGGGTCTGGAGGATGCATAACTTTTATGGCTAAACTGCACCTTTCTAGTAGCTAAATTAACAAAAATATTGAAAATATATTGGATTTCCAACCAATATGCATTAAGAGCCTACAGAAAAATAGCTACACATAGCAAGGAAATGCAATTCATTAAATCTGGAATGCATTCTTAGGACCGCTTCAGTAAATGTTTCTGAATTCCTTGTTTCCTTTCTGTTTGAACTTTCCATGACTCTTTGTATAAGGAATTGCAAATGAAGTTGTTTTATGTTAACAGAAATCTTTACTGGTTCATCACAGTTGTGACTGCACATTTATGTTTTTTTTAAAAAACCATATTAGCAGAAAGTTTTCCATTTTGAGGCAAGACACGGTAATGACAGTCATAAGATTCAGTTTCATAACTTGAACAAAAGTGAAATTCAACACAGTTTAACAGAGAAAATTTGTCACAAAGCATGTAAGACTCTAAGTTAAGGAAATAATTATCACTGTAACCCTATGTGGCCTATTTTGCTATTCCAAAATCAGCTTGTTCTCCTCAAGAACAATTTCTTAAAGCACTGAACCACCTGCATCATGACTTTCAGAGCAAGATATCCAGAAACCCAATTTCTGGTGACAAGTATGATTAATATGCAAGGAAATTAGAGGAATTACTTTTCCCAATGATTAAATACAAAAAGATCTGACACAAATCTGGGTTATTCTGAATCAATGGCCTCTGAGAAAAAGCCAGTTGTTTTCAAGTGGAGGTGAATTCCATTCATGTCTGAATTACAATTGAAGAAAAAGTGATGCAATATGAGACCTCTTACAAAATATTTGATCAAATGAATTTTATTTTACTGATTTTTCTGTAGTAGCTGAAACAAATCTGAACTTGCAAGAGAAGTGAAAGAAACTCTTTTATCATGACAACTTTCTAAAGTGGTTAATACCAGATTTGTAAGAAATCAAACTTGTTTCTGAAAGCAGGTAACTATGGATCTCACCCCCTTTTATTAGAAGATATGCACAGAAATTCTAAAATGTTAGAATTAGGTGTCAATGTTTCAGATGTATTGCACATATTAGCCCTATGTGGCATCTCTTAACCATAGTTGGGCACCAAACTGAAGGGGTGCTATTCAACTTATTCAGAGTAGACCCATTTAAATTAATGAACATGACTAAGCGCTATTAATTCCAAGAGGTCTACTCTAAGTAAAATGTAGCTGAGTATCACTCAAGGCCTTTCCCCAAATAATCCAGACCATACAGAGAAATGCAAAGGTCAATAAATGATTCCAAATTGTTACGTTTGGAGACTAAACTGGATAATGCAAGAGTTTCAATTGGTGAATTATCGGATTTACTTAGATAACATAGATGTGTTGCTCATCTTGGGACATTAGGAAGTAAATTTACCAAGTTTATTTATCTTACGGCAAAATGAAGTATGCAGAATGTCAAATGATTTCTACCACTAGGTGTTACATATATAAATAATACCAGAGTTCGCTTCTCCTGATAAATTTTACCACCTGCATCCCTGTTCTGAAGATCTTATCACCTACCGCAGCATTCAAATAAATTCTCATGCCCATAGCAAAGTTCAAATACTAATCACCTTCCCCTAACTATACACTGATACAAAATTTTCAGCTAATGAAAAATGGTTTGACATTCTGAAAAGGAATGTGCACAATATTATGTTTTTATACTAGGATTTCTTCAGTGAAATACTGTGCAGAATACTGCAAATCTGATGTTGGAAACTTACAGCCCTGAAAGGAAAATGCCAATAAAATATTTTACACTTGTCCAAATCAAGTGAAAAAAGAAACAAGTCTCCTCTCCAAGGATAATGAGAAAATGTAAGACGTTAAGAGAAGAGAAGCAGCAGCTCAAGAAAGATTGCTCAGGATTATTTAACTCTAGAAAAGGGAGATGAATACACCCAAAGATGAAGTGCACTGGTAAAAAAGGTAAGAAGAAAACTGGTCCACTATGTTGTGAAAAAAGTGACGACTCAGAAAGCTATGCAGGAAGAACAGCAGCAGAAAACACATACTACTGTAAAATGTAACATGAAACAAAGTTCTGTCCTTAAGATCAACACAAGATTAAACTGCTACTTGGGGCTAAGGGCATTTCAGTAATTGGTACTGAAGATGTTTCTTTCATGCTTTTGAGTGTAAGATCTTCAAATAGCTCATTGTGCTTTATTGTGTAGAGGTCATTGTTTGTCTTCTTTTGTCCACAGTACAGGGATTTAGCGGGCCAGACATAATTCATGATGGTATTATTTCTATGTAGGCGCTGAATACCAGAAGTTAGGCACCAAACCAAGTCTAATGAAAGTCACAAGATATGAGTAACTCCTATCTAACTTCCCCTACATTCTTCCTTTGCTTCTGCACATAAATCCTCCTTCCATCTTGCTTTATAATGCTGATATAGCACTAAATCTGCACCTGAATTTCCACTAGCCATGAACTGCTCAACCTTCAGTTTACAAATCCACCGCTAACGTTGGCTGCAACTGATTTGGAGTAGAGCGTTTTTAGCAAGCACACTAGTGAGGACAGGACACTATAACACAGTTAGCTCGAAAAATGGAAGGGAAGGGAATCTGTTAAAAAGAGGGGAATCTGTTAAAAAGGGAGCATCTTCAATCTAATCGTTGTTAGATGATCAGAAAGCTTTAGCTTGCATCTGGCATGACCCACTGTAAGAAAGGCATCCTTCCCCTACAAGCACAACTGCAATTACAACTGTCTTATCTTTTTGTAAATCGCTTTGGGGGTTTTTCTTACATTCAAGCAGTATATAAATATTATGAAATAGAAAAATAATTCACACAACTAAATTCTAACAATTGGTCTGAGTACTATATCTTCTGCAACCCTAGAAGCCAAGTAAGATAATCAAATGGCATCTAGCAACCCACTGCCTTAGGTAGCAAAGAGAAAATTACCCCTCTTCCTAAAATGTGTCCATGAAAGCAGATTCAGGTTTAGCCTTTACTGAGAAGGTGCACCAACAAAACATCTCAAACTGCAACTTTTGAAATAATTTTCAGAACTTGACAGAGATTCTGGCAAAGGCACAGTATCCAGCATCTTCAGGAATAAGCAATCATGACAAACTATGTTCTAGATGTTGCAAATTTCTAAATAAATTATTGCTGTTTTATAAATAAGCAGAGTTCAATTTACCTGTTTTTTCTTCTGTGCTTCACTAGAATCTAGCATGGAACTGTTAACAACAGGCAACATTTTCTGCGCTGCTTTCAAAGCAGCTGGGTTATACACTGTTTTTGTCAAGCCAGTAGAAGTAGACAACACCTACAGAAGGAAACCATTTTATTTTGCTAGTAAATAAAGAATTCGTAAATATAGGATTCAAAGTATATTACTCCAAGACAGACGCTTGTTGCTGTGATTGCAAAGATGGCATGAACATAAAAAATGGAGTAAACAGACTCATGTCAATTTAAAGACAGGCTAGGACTGCCTCTAAAGTCAGAATTCCAGAATTGTTTTCTATATGTTGTAGAAAACAATCTACTTGAGTTTTATCAACATGTGCCTCTGTTTCAGCAGAAAAGTTGTGCCTGGCAGTTTCTATATACATCAGACTATGCAATATAATCAGTTAATTAAGAAATGGGAGTTCCCATTTTTTCACTTATTTCGGGGTGAATATTTTAAGTGCTGGCAA
Organism: Podarcis cretensis; assembly: GCF_951804945.1. Classification (NCBI taxonomy): domain Eukaryota; kingdom Metazoa; phylum Chordata; class Lepidosauria; order Squamata; family Lacertidae; genus Podarcis; species Podarcis cretensis. The sequence goes on from NC_137173.1 coordinate 87,492,997, forward strand.
GTGATGTAGTTACAAAGTCATAGAAATCCACATCTGGAGTATAGCTAATAAGATCAATTCCCAGCTGCCAGCAATTGTCCGAGATGTTTGTATGTCCCTAGCATCCTAGAAAGAAGCATTATATCCAACATGGAATATGGTTGGTTAAAAAACATGAATCTCAAATAAACAAGCAAGCCAAGCTGCATGCAAGCCAAGAATTATGCAGTATTGGAGGATGAAACACAACAATTCAGTAAAATTGACTTGGGGAGAGATTTATTCCCACTGTGGAACAAATTGATCACTTACACCCAAGTATACAAGCAAGACACATAAGTACACTTCTGACTACAGAACCCTAGGATATAGTAGCTCTATAGCCAAGGGAGATATCTGCTTAGCAAACCTAAGAATTTCTACATCGCTAAAAAGTCTTTCATTGAAAAACACAAACTATACAGAGATTAATGTTCTTCTCAGAAGTTCCTAGCACAGTAAAACCTAGAAGCAGATTCTCCACCGATCCCTACCCACTCACCCCCAAATGGTTGTTGCTTAACATCTGAGGATGTCCAGTGCGATTGTTGACTTTCCCCTTTGAATGGCAGATCACCACCCTGCCATACAAAATTGCTTTTAAACATTTTTCGTCTTCAAGAGAGTTTTGCTATGCAGTACTGAATATTACGGTCTAAGAAACAAGTCTCAGAAATACACTCCATAAACTTAGCACAGATCTTATTCGTCACCCAACCCACACACAGGAAAAAAACAATAAAGGGGGGAAAGGTGTTAACTCTCTTGGCTCACATTGTGTCACAAACGAAAGGATTCACAAATAAAAAAATCAGGATCAGTCTTATTTTGTATTGTGTGTCATCAAATACAGAAGCAACGCTATCAAGCCAAACAGTTTGTTTATATGCATATCGAAGCTATGTCAAAGTCGAAGTAGATAACACCTATAGAAGGAAACCATTTTCAAAATATTCCTTTAACAATCACTAGAAATAAATTATAGGCTGTCAAATCTATTTTAAGCATTCACAAACATGCATGACCTCAATTTAAGGTTATTCTCCCACCCCCTTTTCTGCAACACTGACCCTATTCACACGTTACTTGCAAGTAGGGCATAATAAGTATCTAGAACAAGCAGCTGGGCTGTGTTCTTAGCATGACCTGAGTCTTTCCCCACTCCTCAAAAACCATCAAATGTTGTATGAACAAAAAGCCCAATATGCTGAGTTCCTGCAGCACTCAATCAGGACACCTGATCATGTGGGTGTCCTGTTCGTGTGGAGCCACTACTCGTGAGCAAGAGTCTGCACACTGGGCCCTCTGTTAACACAACCACACATAGTGCTACATTTGTGGGGAGAAGGAAAAACACACAATGCTGTGGGCAGGCCTAAAAGCATAGCTCTGCTCCTTGCTCTATATGCTTTTATGTCCAACATACGAGTAAGATGTTAACAGGGCTTCCAACTAGCTTTCAGAAAGCTTATAGCACTAAGCGTGAGCAATTTTATCCAAGTCAAATGATCCTGAAGCACATTTCACGTATATTGGTTCAGCAAAGGCAAGAAGCTAAGTCCACAATCCAAGGGCAGCAGTAGATGAAGATGCTGCACCTATCCAGACAACCTCTGAGCAGCATCTCAATCCTGCGGGATGCAGGTCACCTAAGCAGACTGGGCAAGCAGTAAGGCAACAGCAAAAGCAACACCGAAAGCAAAATGCAGAACTCAGCAGAAGCTACCCCTCACTCACTAAGAGCATTCAGAGTTTTCAGGAAGAAGGCAGCTCACCCATGCAGTTCCAGCTCTTATTGAATATCCTAGACCTCCAAAGAAGTAGAATCACGGTAAGGGATGCCTGTCACCAGATCTCAGGGGCCATTTCCAACGGACCATAATTTTGTCCACTCTTCATTCACAGGCCCAATCTCAATTTAGTATTACAAATGATAACCCTGTCATGCAAGCTCCTGCCCAAACCACAACCATTTAGGTTTCATCCTATATATACTGAAAACTTTATTTCATCTTAACTTTGTCAGCAAGGTTTAGTTGTGTTCAATTCACTGCAGAGCTCTATTCATTGGGAGGAGGAGGAGGAGGAGGAGAAGCATGCAATCATTTTGCATTCACATGTTTAATGGACATTAGAAGCACCTATGCTAAATGTGCATGTGATATTATTGCTATGTGACAGTTCAAGGGCACTATTATTTCCTTACCTTTTCAGTGGTTGGAGTAGGTGGTTTAGGTACAAAGCCCAGCCTTTCCTTCACAGACAGTTTTGTTACATTCTAGGAAAAAGAATTTTTTAAAAATAGTTTGTGATCATGTATTTTTAAACTAAGCACAGACACTTCTCACTTTAACTGAAGCTATAAGCAAAGCCATTATTTCTTAAGCTTCTGCATTTTCAATTTTTTTTTTAAGTTCAGTTAGAAAGGCTGGCCTGGTTGGTAGGTAGGCCGGAGAGATGGATCTAGTACAGCTTCCATGAGGTTGAAAGAAAAGGTGCTTGCAGTATACGAGAGTGAGGAGCACCACTTTAGCAGTCATGGCCAACAGGTTCAAGAATCTGTCCCGTCCACCTTTTGCTGGATGTGGTAGGATTCAGGAGCTCCATTGCTGGCATGGCAGGTGCCTATCCCAGCAACAAGGAGGTCAAGGTAGTGAAAAGTTGTCAGAGCACCATGGTAACACATCCTCCTGCATTATCACAAGACCCTGTAGCTTTGCAGGACCTTGAGGGTTGGCAGAGAGATGTCAGCAGTTTGGAAGCCATGCTACAAATTGCTTGGGAAGAGCAGGCCAATGAGATGCAGCAACAAAGCTTGCAAAAGGGGCTGTGGAGAGGCTAGGATGAAGAAGAACGCATCAGGGCATCGATGAACCAACCCCCTTTCCTCCAACTAAGGTCATATGGCTTCCACACCCAGGCTGAAGCTGTGCAGTAGTTCTCATTTGGATAATATACCAAGAACTGCATGAAGACAGATTGCAAACCGATTTAACAAACGTGAATACAATTCATCAACTCAACAGTGTGCTCTCTGCATTTTCTTTAGAGGGCACACCGTTAAGATAATCTTATAATAGAATTAGGAGTTATGGGAAGCACACAGATATCACAAAAAATAGCAGTGCCCCGTCACTACCTCAATCTCCCTAAAACATGTGACAAAATGACATTGTTTTCCATAGTTCCATAAAAACAGAAAATAAAAATTGCTTTGCCCATATTTTTCCACATAAAGTACTTTGCTTAAGTGTATAGGTTTTGCTTGTAAAATAATTGACATTTTCCAATATTGGTATGATATGTATTTTGTACCAAGACTTTTAATATTACCCAACCAGCAGCATAAAAGACAGATCATTCATCTTTGACAAAACAGTTTATCACAAGGGTATTATGTCAGTTATCGTCTAGGGCTGTGAAAGCGAGTTTTTCTAAAGAGCCTATAACCTGGTCCAAAAAATGAAACATGATTTTTTTACCAGTTGTCTGTATTAGGAGAAAAAAAACATCTATAAATTTCAGTATGTTTATTAAATAAAGGCCACCAATTTCTGCTAAATAGAACCCTTTATCAAAGAGAAAATTTCAGTTTAGTTTTACAGATCTCTTAATATTTTGGAAAACAAATATTATACCCACCTGAACAGCTTCTGTACTGGCACTCTGAGCTTCAGTAGGCTCAATGTTACTGGCAGGTACTGGACCTAATCGTTCCTTGACAGACTGCTTCACAACAGGTAAAATGGGCTGTTGAGCTAAAGGCTGCATTACCTTAAAAAGAAGAAGAGATCTTTATGGCAACACATGAACATTTCAAAATGAACTTTTCACCCCTACTACCATTTTTACATGTTTAAGTGCAGATGTTCTCATTCTTCCATTGCTTTCTAAACTGCAAGTATTCATCTGCTGAATAAATTTCCTAAGCTAAGCATCAAATACTTTTGAAGGAGCATTTATATTTCAGTGCAATTGTTTACAAGGCTGCAGTATTAGAGTAAATTCTAAGTCTAAAAATGAAGTACTTCAAAGTCTAAACAGTCTGACAGTTTGTTTTTACTAACCATTGTTGAAATAAATCAGAATTCTTCATTCCAATGTCACTAGGAAGTGTAGTTCTAAAGCGTAAGGTGAAAAATATTCTCCTTTCTTGAAGGAGAAGCATGCAGACCTAAGGTTCATGCAGACTAATTTCTGAAACACTGGACTCTTTGGAACATAAAGCTAAGCCATTGTTTGTTTAAATAGTGTGGCTTGTTTGAACATTTGAACTGAACACAGTCCTGTAGGCTAATCATGGTTTGTCTTCTAGCAACAAGCCCTGATGTGAAGCCATGGTTTTTTGATGGCTTGTTTTAACTATGGTTTGGTATTATGCCTGAACAGCCTTGCTTAACCATGGTTTAGTTAGCTACTCTACCCCAGGTGCTTGCCAGGCTACAAAGGAACAATGCAAAAACAGGTGGAAAAGCAAGCAAGCCATGGCTCATTTGTTCATCTATGAGATTACTCGGGATTGTTGAGCAAACCATGGCTTGGAGTTAGGTGCAAATGCAGCCACTAAATTACATCTGAGCCAGGCTGCTATTTTGTGTTTGTAGCACATCAGATATAAAATGAATTACCACTGTTAACCTTCCAACATTACCCCTGAGGCCTCCTCAAGGGTAGGGTGTTTCTGCATAAATAAACACAAGCATACATAAATGTGTATGTGCATGAAAACTAATGTATATTTACGTGGATTTAAAAAAATAAACAAAATTTAAACCAGGTTTCTTCTACCCCTTTACCTTCTGTACTGAAGTTGACATTGGTGGAGCACTGCCTTCTCTATGCCAATAGACTTTGATGAAGCGATTATTTAATACTGCTTCTGTGCTCGATATAGCTTTCTTTGCCTCCTCATGGGTAGCAAACTGGATAAGGGCACCTTCTGGATCTCCCTGATAAGCAACCTATGGTTTTCAAGAAAAGCCAAGAATAAGAGCACAAATAACAACACACAGGCTTGCTGTCCCCATTCAGCCACATCACTTGGGGAAACTGGGGAAACTAACCCCAAACCGCCAGCGTGCTAGACTTTCAGAAGCAAAATGTGTCCTGCCTCAAAGATACCTACAGCTATAATCTAAGCAGGCAACAGGAATTGGATTGGGAAGGGGGGATTAAGTAGCAAAAGAGAACGGAGATAGAAGAATAACTATTAATACAGTCAAACCTTGGTTCCCAAACACTTCCATTTTGGAACGCTTCGGCTCTCAAAAGCTGAAAACCCAGAAGTGTTCCGGGTTTCAAATGTTTTTCAGAAGCCAAATGTCCAATGCGGCTTCCACTTGAGTGCAGGAAGCTCCTGCAACCAATCAGAAGCAGCACTTTGGTTGTCGAATATTTTGGAAGCTGAGCGGGCTTCCAGAATGGATTACGTTCTACAAACAAGGTTTCACTGTAATGCACTTGGAACACCATTTCTAAATGTACAAACACTGTCCAAAATGTGCATTAGTACTTTATAAATAGTAGCCTTTCTTTCTAATTTCAGGCCCTCTTTTTTACCATATATTGGTGGAGGGGATGACAGAACATTATTTTCCAGAGGGTGAAAACAACAACATGGTCACACTTGCCTCCTCCGCACATCCTTCTGTATAATGATTTGATGTGTGCAGAGCTCCTTTCTTTTAGGAACAGCAGTGTAGAAAACCACTGCAAGGCTATCTGAATATGTAAGACATGGCTATTTTGTGACATCGGCATCCCTAGACCAATCATGCTTCATATCTCTGCATAATCACAAAGACCTTTGCTCTAAGGCAGTGTTTCCCAACCTTGGGCCTCCAGCTGTTTTTGGACTACAACTCCCATCATCCCTAGCTAGCAAGACCAGTGGTCAGGGATGATGGGAATTGTAGTTCAAAAACAGCTGGAGGCCCAAGGTTGGGAAACACTGCTCTAAGGGATGGCAGTAGTGGCCAGAAGTAAGGAGACAAACTACAGCAGGAGACAAAGGCAACAGGGCTAAGGAAGTGGGATGAGTGCAGAAAGCATAACCATTTATACTTGGCTGTTATATTACCGGTAAAGTGGACTAAATCAAAGAATTTTCAGCTCATCCTTATAAAGCATGGGTTGCTAACCTACAGCCCACCTGATGTTGCTAGGCTACAGTTTTTTATCATCCTTGACCACTGACTACACAGGTGAGGTCTGATAAGAGTCGAATAACACCTGGAAGGCCAAAGGTTGCCACCCTGTTAGAAAAAGCACCCTGATGATCTAGGCTCTAACAAGGAGCAATGAAAAAGTCAAAGATACCACCTACCTGCAAATTTACTAAATTTCCAAATTTGCTGAAGTGCTCATTTAGTTTGCTGATATTGTTAAGCTCTGGAGGAACTTTCCTCAATTCAAGTTTAGTATTTTCATTTCCAAATTGCACCTTCTTCTGGAAAGCAGGACTGCTTGTTCTATTAAAGTTTTGCCTGCAATAAAACAATGAGTTGGGGACGGTCTTGAGCTACTAGTAATTAACGTATTTGCAATGGGACAGACAGGTAAGATGTGGAATTTCAGTGAAAACAAGTCTAAAGCTACATTTTAGGAAATGTTCTGGTCTTAACTGAAGACGCTCCTGTTCCTTTGGGCTTTTGGGAGACAGATGTAGAGTCTAAGAAGAAATCTGGTCTGCTGAGATAAGGAAGTTGTTGCAGATGTACAAATGCTTACATACGTTTTTAATCGTTGTTCTGCAATTCTTACTATTCTGTTAGCTGCCCTAAGGGCTGTTTAGAAATGCAAAAAATAAAACACGAGAGTGGAAGGAGTGCACATATTGACACCAAACAACTACCAAAGGTAGCAACCCTATGTTCCCTTGCCCACACGGCTAAGGGGCCACAGGATGTTGCAGACCTCCCTCATTGCAGGCAAAGGCCTCCCAATGGTTTGAGTTTGCGGTGTGGATGCACAAAATGTCTCTTTAAAAAATAAGCAGGGAGTTAGAAGAAACACCAGTTATTCTGGGAGCTGATCCCCTTTAAAACACTTGCATCAACTCACCAGATCTGGGCAGATCTGGGTGGGGGGGTGCTCTGAAATTTTCAGTAATCCAACGCCGAAAGCCTCTTAAGATCACAAGCTGTGTCCACTTTAGATTTTAAGGTTAAAAATGTCTGAATTTCCTTAATTTGCAGATATGTACATATGTTGTCCTTCCTGCTACAAACTGTAGGTATCCATTCATTTGTGCCTCTATAATTGGCTCAGGACAGTGTGACTCCCTCATAGGCCAACCAGGGTTTGCATATACTAATTTACTACAATGTCATGCCATGTTGAAGCAGACTTAATCATGGAAACCAAATGCTCAAGACTTAAAGGATGGAAGTCCTCTCCCCCATAATCTAAAAACACATAGTGATGGGGAACCAATTGAAAGGCTGTATAACACAATTTAAACACCTGATTGTACAGGTGTACGGACAAGTGTCGACTATTACGCAAAACAACCTGTGACAAACAACCATATCACGGAGAGGGGGATACTCCAAACCAAAAAACAGAAATTTTAATTGGAATATATTGAATGGTTTGGAAATTTGAACACCGGAAAAGCAAACTTGAAACACATTTCATAGTTCAGGCATTGGTATGCAGTTAACACATCTAGCAACTACTCACTTGTCAAACCAATTCTTCTTTGCTGGAACTCCATCACCTGCACCAATAGTTCTTTTTCGGGACTCAGAATCCACCACTATCCTCATGCTGCTTTTATTAGGAGGTTTTTCTGTGTGGAAGAAAAGAGTACACTGATTAATTTTTAAAAGATGTTTGTCTGTGCATTTTATAGTAGGATTTTCTCTCCTTATTACCATCAGCTGACTTATTGCATTTTTGGAACATACTAAGTGTTATACTTCTATAAACCCAAGGTCCCTTTGGTTCAGCACTGGTCTCCAACAGATACCAAAACCAGATGCTTCAAAAGGAAGTGCAAGAAACCCCACAGGGCAACTATAGAATACATTGCCCAGAAAGCAAGATTTCTTTTCAACTTTTAGATATTTAGCAGATGGCTTATGACTTGAGCCCGAAAGGGATGCCTTTGATATTTTCCAATATTTTTGAAAAAGAAGCTAGACAAGAGATGGGGGGCTGTCATAGATGCATAGTACAAATATAACATGGGTAGTTCAGGAGAGCCTTGTAGCTTTGAAAACTAGTCTCTCTTCCTCCCACACAAATTTACCCTTCTTTTTCAGATCCAACCCTGCCTTCCATTGATACCCTGAGTTTAGGCAAGTCTTGTTGGCCCCCAAACTGGCAAAAGTAGAGTTCCCCTAAACATCTTTCTGAGCAAACTGCCCTGGCCTCAGGTGATTCAAGCTGCAAGCCAGGGAACCAAACCAGTCCACCAGAAAAATGAGGAGTTTTGGCATGTGCAGAAAGAATTAAAGGAGTACCATCCTGCGCTGTGTGATGTATTGCAAAGTGAACCAAAACGCTTTAGTTCCCCACAACTCTTAAAGCCAATTTATAGTAAAGCAAGATGAAGGTAGAATATCATCTGCACCAATCATATATGTAACATGGCCACTTTATAGTATCCTGAAGCAGCTATACCATTCCTAGTGCCCTAAGTACTGACCATTCCAAGTTTTTCAAAACGCACAATATGTTTTATGGCAATGATCAGAAGCCCAGGTCTCATCATGCATTAGCTGATATCTCTCTCCCTCCCCACCAACCATTTAATTTAAATTTTTCTTTTTTGGTGCATTTTTAAAATCAGATAATGAACTTGTAAACTGGGACTTTTATCAATGCAAACACATCTATTATTTTGGATGGTTTAGGTACATGTGCAGAACAGTATGGGATTAGCTTCTCCGCAGTAGAATACCAGTCAAAAACAAACACACACACAAAATTTTGATTTGTTATTTTGTCTACTTCAGAGAAGATATTCTTAACATTTCATAACTACATAAATACTTCCTTAAATCAGAAAAAAAGATGGGACATAGCAAAAAGGTACGTTCAAATGATATATTAAGCAAGCTTTTAAAATCTGCCTTTGGACAACATGGGAGACCCCAAGACATCTTAAAAATACAAAAGCATCAATAAAATAGGTGAAACCCATACATACAATAATAAAATATCACAATAGCATTAAACCAACATTCAGCTAAAAAAATTACAAAAGCAACATTTTCGCTGTCTATGAACAGGGGCTTCCATAACGAGCATGTCGTTGTCAAACAAGTCCTGTATTATCAATATGTTTTATTCTAACATCACAAGTTGGTTAGGCAGCAGAGGTTGGAAAATATCTTGCTCCAAGCAGATTTCAAACTGGCAGAAAACATAACACACACACACACACACACACACACACGCAATTATTCCTAGTACTGCATTAAAAAACAATGTTAAGACGAGTCTTGAGAACATAGATCAATAAATCTTTCACGATACCTCTTGGTGGAAGGTCCATATCCCCTGATGTAAGTCCTATCAAATTTGGTCTTTGGGCATGCACTCTGTGTCTATACATGGGCCTTGAAGTGATAGTTATACTTGGTGCTTCAGGATTATAGCCATCTGTGTCGTATGTTTCTGTTAAAGACAAAGTTATCTAGTTACACTACAATACAGAAAGGGTTACATAGCGCCAAATTCAAACAAGGCAGTTTATAAAACACTCTCCATAGAAGCTAAAACTATCTGTAGTGGACAGATCAAAACTTTCCTTTCCTCTAGACAATCTTCGCCAGGATCCAAAGAGCTGCTTTGGCTCCTCCGTGGAGCCTGAACTAGCTCAGTGGATTTAAAAAATAATAATTCTGTTTTGAATATGAACATCTGATCCCCATGACATATTTCATATTTTGTAGATTTTATCTTATTTTTATCCTGTTGTACACCACTTGGATAGCTTCAGGCTATGAAGCATTCATAAATTTGCAAAAAAATAAATAAATAATAATTTACAAACTGCTTAAGCCCCATGAGTTTCTAAAGTAGTTTGCTGCAAGAAGTTGGCTGCTTGGAAAAAACACATTTCATGTTCTATGGGGCTCGGAACTAATTTTGCAATGCTTTTGATCCTGTTGTCGAGTGTAAAACTACATTCTACAGTTTTATTCTTTGACAATGACAAGTTTCTACCAGATGATAAAATCTGTTACACTCAAATTGTCCATTGCATCTGTCTAAGGATAATAAAACTTTCTTTATCATGAGTAAATATTCTAGTACTGCACCTGTAAAAAGAGAGGGTGGAGCAGGCAGTGGCTGGTGATGAATACCGGTTGTTACAACCGTAGGAACAGAACTAGTTGCAGAATTTGGGGGAGCATCCATACCAGAGGGTTGCAAAGGTGGGAGAGGAGGTGGTGGTCCTGTCAAAACCAGAAATAATTTAATACCAAAAGTGAAAAGAAAAAAGCAACCACATACAGCACAAAATATAATATCGTGACCATTGACAGCACTATGGATCTTCAGAGGTAGACAGCAGCATAAAGGCAGTCAAAGGGATAGAAGAACTCACTGTTTAGCTTCTGGCTGTTTAATTAAGGCTATCCTCAGTATGTAAATAAAGGTCCTGGATGTTTTAACCAATGTTTAACAAGTGTACAGTCACCAGGGAAGCTACTTACCGTACTATGTAGGTTCACCGTAAAAATAGTAGCATGCTGTTCCCTATTAGTGTAAGGTGAGTAGTAAAAGGAAAGAGTAGTAGTGCTTGGTTGGTTACAGATTTCAGCTTGGTGCCTGAACCACAATTAGTTCAAACTTCGGCCACCAGAATTTTAAATGCAACAGGTAATAGAGACAATATAAACATTCATCCTTAGAGATACAGTTGGTCTGAATGCAAATTTAATAAATGTGGCAATTTTGACCTTTAAAGCTTACAAGATCTGCACCGTTATACCTAAAAGTACACTACTTTCTATATATTCCCTCTCCCAGGCAGCGAGACCTTCTGTGCTTGTTTTGCTGAGGCCCTTATGCTTTAAGATGTATCAAGCTGCTGCAAAACCTAGGGACTTCTCAGTGACGGAAATCCAGTTATGGAACTCCATGCCCCAGGATATTTTCTTGTTTTCCTCCTCATTTTTAAGAATTTTCCCCAATTTGGTTTAGAAACATTGTATCTGAACAGTGTTTTAATGGGTTTCAACAGAGTACAGTAAGTTATTTTGAAATTTAAAAGGTACATCCTACCTGTAACAGGTGGAAGGCTGGGAGGCAAAGGGCCTGGAGGTGGAACAGGAGGTCTAAGGTTTACAGGAGGAGGAGTAAGAATAGGAGGTGGTGGAGGAAGTCCTGGAGGAGGTGGTCCTTCAACAACCGGGGGCTGCGCTGGAAAAGGCAGTATGCCTGGAAGGTTCACATCTTCTACAACTACAGGGTCACTTCCGTGATCAAATGGACACATATCTCCTCTCATACAGAAACCCTTTTCTGAAAAGTTAAAACAGTATGTTACCAGGATGTTCTGAGCAGTGCAAATTAATAGCTTTCCATTCAGTTTTGGAAATGAGTTCATAAATCTCCAATCGCAAAGAAAGCTCCACCCATTTTTACTTTTTATGTTTCACTTGTAAAACAATAAAATGAAATACGAAATACTAAGGATAAGAAATAGTTTAAAAGAAAATATTTAAAATGTCTGGAAGATATACTGGTTATTGTCATCAATGCTCGGCAAGGCAATGGGATAACTCGTTTTTTGTTCTTACCATCATAGTCTCTGCAACGTTTCTTTGGCAGTGGAGGTCTCCCATAGGAATTGTGGTCTAATTGTTCTTCATGAAAATCTGACCAACTTTCAGTAGTATTATTTCCATGGTGAGCAGGAGCGATGACCGTTATAGTGCTACTTAGTGTAGGGGCAGGGTAATGGCTGGATGAAATGTTTGTTACAGAAGAAACAGGAGTATAGCTGTTTTCTAATGGCTCTGTTCTGTCCAAGTCATATTTTGGTTTCCCTATATCCCTTTCTGCAAAGAAGAACAAGGCATCCACATTATGTCAGTAAGACAAGTATTACGCAAACTGATGAACATTTTTAAAACTAAAAAAACTCCCAATCCCAACTGGTTTATCGATCTGAAAGCATGCAGGACAGCCAATGGCAACCTCAAATCACATTTACAAAATACAATTGGCTAAGCGTCTTAAATCCTGAAACACATAAAGAAAGCCCTTTGCTGTGGGACAAATGAAGTATCAAGCCCAGTAACTTGTTGTGATGTCATTTCATCAGATTTCACCCAGAGAGAGATCGGGAGGAGGCTCTTCTTCCCCAATAATCTCACCACGGGAAGAAACAGGCAAGTGAACCAGAAGAAAGACCATTCAAATATATACAGTTTTTCTCGGTTCAATTGCTCCTTTGCACCTCTAGTGTACAGAGTGTGGAAAAAAACATGCGAAGGAAAGCAATAAGCATGTGTCTGCTCATCCAATGCATGAGAACACACACCATCAAACACCATGGTTTTACTTCTAAGTATATATCCACAGGATGGCACTGTACTTAAAACGTGTGTGTGTTAGAACACACTTGTGTGGCATATTTGTATATTATTGTCCTGGTACTTCCAAAAGAAATCTTCATAGCTTTTCTAGAGCATAAACATAATCATATACCCTCCATAACACGCACAGACATTTCCCCTTACTTTCTAGGAGAAAAAAAGTGAGTGTTATGAAGAGAAAAATACGGTATATTTTTTCCTACTTTATATCCTGCGTCTCCTTTGAGGATCCCAAGGCAGCACATATGATCCCTCGCCTCTCAGCGGTATCCTCAGACTTTTGCAATGTCCAGCATTGGACAGAACATTAATGATCATCTGAATGTATCAAATGATATCTAACCACATATATTGAAAAGTCTTTGGAAGCAAGTCTTATCCATCCAAACCTGAAAACGTTCATTTTCTACAGAGTACCAATTTGTAGTTTGGAGACAGTCCTACACTCACTCATTCATTTATTTAAGTTTATATACTGCTTGATTGTAAAAAAACAACAAAAACCTTTAAAGCAGTTTACAAAAAGAATTGCAATGCTGCAAGTCAGCATGTGCAGAGCATCGCTCACCTCTGCTCCTTGTTCTACTTCTACTTCGACTCCTGCTCCTGTCGCGGTCTCGATCCCGCAACCTCTCCTTGCTCCAGCTTCTGCTGCGACTCCTGCTGTAGCTCCGGCTTCGCCCCCTTCTTCTGTTGTAGCGGTCTCTATAGGACTCTCTTCGCGGGGGATTCCGGTCGTAGTCTCTCTTGCGAGAACGCTCCTCTTTCTTTCTTTCATCCCTGCTTCTAAATATTTTGGATTGTTACACAGAAATAAATTCTAGGCACTAAACAGAAAATTCATACCAAATATAAGTGTAACCATTTGTATCAGAATCAGTGAAAACACTATTTTAAGTGCCAATTCTGGGCAAAAACAAACTTTGAACCAGCACCAGTTATCACCTACCACAAGCCATTTTAAAAGCTATATAGTTTGGGGCAGTGCTATTTTTCTAGAAAGAGATGGTGGAACTAAGTCCTGGTGAGTTCCAGCTGAAAAAAAGCCCTGGTTCAGGTATCAATACATCGCCCAGGACTGGTCTGAGGGCCAGAGCACAATGGCATTTTTCTGAGCGGTATATCATGAGCGAATCCACCACCGCTCTGGAGTCCCTCTGCTGCCAGCACTCAGAACGGTGAAGGGAAAACGAACTGCATCGGCCCCGGCCCCCTGAGGCGCCAGGGGTCGATGTAGCTTGTCCCCCCCCCTCCATTTTTCATCATCACGATGCATTACTATATTGTAATGTCTGGCTGGTGATACACTGTGATGTTGAAAAGCGGTATCGCTCCAGCCTTAACTTACACTCCTATTCCCCCGCCCCCATGAACTCCCCATAAATACAAGAACATGCTATGCCATTTGCGTTTCTGAGCTCAAGGACATGAAACTCTGTTACTGTATATTAGAAGCAAACTGGAATACCAATAGCACAGCGCCAGTGTTAGAAACTAAGATAGGAAAGCTAGGAGCTCCATGACACCTTAAACCTAGGTCATGGGCACATCAACAGAACGTCTCAGCGTGCTGCTTTATAACAAGAATACAAAGCTGAAAATGAATGAACTGCAGCTAAAATATTATGCTCATTTTTCACAGGTCTCTTCTCCAGACTTCAGAGAGTAGCTGGAAGTGGGGAGGCAGAAAAAAGTCCTCCTTTCCTTCCATTCTGAAGTTTTAATCTGAAATCTCAGGTGCAGTACCGCACCCAGAGTGGAGAAGCTGATCACACTAATGACATTCCACGTCACAAAATGCACCTAGAACAATCCAATTTTCGAGCTGCACAGCAGAGACCCTCCTCCTCTCATTGCAAACACAGGAGCAGAGAAAAAAGTCCGCCCCGAAGAAGACTCTTACAAGAGAAAACAAAGCAAATGAAAGGGGAGCAAATACTTCAAATAACCCAGCAATGTATTGTAAAGTGGCTTATATTTCCACTGTTTAATATGCAGCCTAGACCTTCATGAGCTCAGACATTCTAAGCGGTAGCCAAGGCAGGATTTGCTTCCATGAAAAATGGATGCATACCAAAGGCAAATCCTAATTCAAATGCAATAATCTGTGCACAGTTGGGTGCTTTCCTGCAGATGCAGGTGTTGTGCATTTTCCCCAATTTATCATACAAAATGTATATTGACTCAAGACAATCACCATCCGTTTAAGTGGGTGTAAAAAACACTGATGATGCAGAGTTGTTGTAGGAAAATTCAGAGGTTGACAATTTTCTAATACAAAATTCACTAAGGTGCTCTTTAACTTCAAAACTGTCAAGTAGAAGGAGATAGCTATGTTTGAAAGCACACTCCCTTATCTATCTATAAAAACTTCATTAAAAACTACAAAATTTGGATTGTGCTCTGTATGTATTACACATGGAGACTTGCTCATTTATACCTTTGTATCCTTACCATATAATTTTTTTCAAACTGCTGTAACAGCAAACAATGTAACTAAATCCACCTCAAAACATTTATACATGAAAAAGGCAGGCAAAGCCAGTAAAAAACAGCAACATGAAAACTTTATTAAATAACCTCTCCTGGTTTTTACTACAAGGGACAGAATACATGATCACCTGGTTTCTCGATAGCGTGAACTTGACTGAGGGGGACTATGGTTTAGCCTTCTAGAAAACTTTTTCTCTCGCTCTTCCTCCTTAATGACCTTGATAAAGAAGGAAAAGGAAAATCAGACAAGAGTACAGCACCCAGAGAAACATCCAGCAACCAAATAAAATAGAACCATTTCAAAATCCTTGTCAAGAATTCTACGCCAACCTCAGTCTTCAGAACTGCACATCTTTGTAACAAAGAAGATGCTTTGACATGAGAATTTGAAGTTTAGAAGAGGCATCAGGCAAAAAATTCCACTTCTCCCATGCCTTGGGTTAATTAAACAATCAATGACCTTTTAAACTGGGAGGTATTGCTTTTGTTTGTTACCATGGTATGTCCTTTTGTGTTTTTATATTGCAAATCGCTCTGTGAACTTTGGATGAAGGGTGGTGTAGAAATTTAATAAACATAATAATAATGAATAATACAATAAGTAAGGGTTTTTAGACATATATGTGATAATCCACTCTTGCTCAGGGTTCTCCAAACAAATATTGCACCTGTAAATACTAGTCTCACACCCTCAACCCAATAGTAACACCCATAGCTTCATTCTCTAAGGTTCACTATATCATGTAGTTAAGAGTCACCAAGTGAAGTTTATCCTCAACAATCACCTATCAAAAGTATTGAGCTTTAAGAAATTGGCATTTAAATGCATTGTAACTGAAAACAGATTAAACATACAGACACAAATTGCAAGATACGCATTAAGAAGAGGATGCATGACTGATCCCTACCTCTTCCTTCTTAGTTTCTTTTTCCTGATGCTGAAAAAAGTCTGATTTCAGGCTTCCTGATGTTGGCTGCTCCGGTGGAGGTAGATAGCTCTTTGTATTCACAGCATCAAAAAGTTTTTCTACGAATATCTGGGTCTCTAAAACAAGATCCAAAGGTAACACTTGACAAACAATTTCTATGGCTAGCATTACTCAGAACTCAATTAGCCATTTTGCATTGGTTGAGCAAATGGTCACTCTTCTGTTTGCTTGGGTAACATGACAACTGTAGGCAGTAGAGAAGACCTACAGTAAACCAACCCTTTCCCATCAATGGCACAGTGCTATCCCCAAAACCCATCCCTGGAGCTTTCAATCTTGAGAAAAGCAGCATCAGGCATTCATCTGCCTCCTCAAGTGTTGGCACACTCTTTATGGACAGCACATGGAAAAATAGCAGTTCTAGCAAGCAGAGCACAGAGGAGAGAGAAGTATATCTACTATGCACTTTTGAAAGTTTTGTTCGTCTGTTCTCTATAGGTTGCCTCTTGATATACCGTCACCAAACTTGGTAGAAGAATGCAAAGGTGGGGGCGGTAGTCTTCGTCAATGTTTGGGTGCCAGGGGCCATTTTGAATCAAGATGGTAGACTAAAACACAACTTTGGTTTGACTACAATCAATTTTTGGTGTGACAGATACAAACTCACAAACTGCACTATTCATTTAAAAATGACAAAATGTTTGGGTTTATAAAAATGCCTGGGGAGTGCTCTGTAATTGAAAGCATTTGATTTATTATATTTACAGTCACACCTCAGAAGTCAAACACCTTACAAGTAGACCGTTTTGGCTACCGAACGCCGCAAACCCAGAAGTCAGTGTTCCAGTTTGCGAATGTTCTTTGGAACCCGATCGCCTGACGCAGGTTGCACAGGAGCTTCCTGCAGCCTATCAGAAGCGACGGCTTGATTTCCGAAAGTTTTGGAAGTCAAACAGACTTCCAGAATGGATTCCATTCGACTTCCAAGGTACGACTCTATTTTTTATATATCTAAGGCATCTACTATATAATTCTTAGTATTTCTAATACTTAATTCTAGATGATGATCCAATAACCACTCAAAAGGATTCATAGCTTCCAAGAGTGAGACATATGATGCATTTATTTTCTACAACAGGATTTGAGTATCTATAATATCTCTTAGATGTTATACACTACTTTATTTCTTTGAATCAACAAATCTGTTGGGCTGCATACTTTTTTGTTCTATTTAATGCAGAGCCATTCAGCCCAGGATGCAATAATAATCATATACAATTAATTCAAGATGGAGTCAGAATTCAGAACAAGTCAGTGATATATTTACAAGAGCTTACCCTTTTGAAGAAACACATCCAACTGATCAACACATAACGCCCTCAGTTCTTTCTCACTTTTATCCTTCTTTACCAAAGCAAGAACATACTTAGCTAGAGCTGATGGGTCTGCATCACATCTGTAAAAGAAGCAAAACAAGACCTGTCAGTAATGAAGATATCCTAAAAAGTTAACTCAAGCTGGTGCAGTATGCCCAGGGTGTTCCGTATCTTTACACTTTCATTTTGCATTGATGTGTGTTATATAAAATGAATCAAGTGTCAACTTCTACTGAAAAAGCCAGTCTATGAGTTTCATCCATTTGTTTTGCTTCACTGCGTTTTGGACCACCGTTGTGCTCATGGCTGTTCCCATCCCTTAACAAGGGTTACCCAGCCTTCAGTGACAGCGTCAAAATGTGTAAGGTTGACCCAAAATGCTGGGCATTGTATACCCTTCAGCCAGGCTTTCTGCAAAGTATTAAATCCCCTTTGCCCCAATCATTAAAATACAGGCATGACCATTTTAGGAGCATTCAACATGTACGGGGGGGAGGGGGGGACAAGAACAGAAACCCCACGTAATATGGTCACCACCTGTAACATTTTGATAGTTAGTAAAGGAATTGTGGCCTCTGCTGTTCTTACTTATTTAAAAAAAGGTGGGTCAAGTTTCATTGGAATAGTTTTACCATTGTGATGTTCATTTTATCAATGATAATTACTGGGCTTCTAGCCATTAGTTACTGTTCTGCAGACTATATGTAATTAGCTGATGAGGTATCACACAGAGAAAAAGAGAACCGGCTAATACTAAACATAAAAGCATTTCATGGCTAACCAAAAGTTGGCTCAAGGACAATCACATTGTCACTTCTTTCTTAACCATCCGTTGACAAGTGGGGTTAAATGCACCCCAACAGCACTGAAAAAGCATTCATAAAACTTTTGGGTTCTTCCACAATTCAATGTTGCAAATAGTCCTCAGTGATGAAAGGTTGTGGAATACTGTTATATATTGATACCTGTATGTATTTAGCTTGTTATAATACAGTTCTATTTAAAAAAGCACTATGGTGAAGTATAAATTGCCATAGGTTGTTTCTGTGAGGATTAAATTATGGAAAAATCAAGGTTTTTACTTTTACAACTTTTCATTTCAATTCTGCCACTACTGTAGTAACTGAGAAACCATAAAAGCTGCACGAAAGTCCAAGAAGTCAACATGATTCCAAGACATTCACTTCCTTTAACACCACCACAAATGGTATCAGGGCAGGGTCAATAACATTCCACACGTTTACCACCAAATTGCTTTAGAGTTCCAGATAAAGGGAGATCTAGGCTTTTCAATATGCTCATACGCGTCATCTTCAAATTTACCGTACTTATCCAACTAGAGTATCCTTAAGGTGTAGGTGTGATACACGATTGGCATAGGGTTCAGCTGAACTTTACTAACTTGTTTCATCATTGTGCATCTATCTAATCTATCTATCTATCTAATTTCAGTCTCTCTGTGGAGGAGTGTGATATTCCATCTAAACAAGTAATGTTCTCTGAATGTCATGATCAAAGTAGCCTTAAAGAGATGGTTCAAGGAAACTGGGAACACCTGAAAGCATCAACAGTCTTTGCAAGACTGGATGTTCTTTTAAATTAAAAATTAACTTTACACTATTTTAAATATTCCTTATCCATCATGTTCTTCAAGACAAAACAGTTGGTCACTTGCACAGAGATTAGAAAAAACACCGAACATAATATTAAACATAAGTTTAATACGTTCAGGGAAGCTTTTAATGTTTGATGTATTAGAGTATTTTAATATTTTTTTGGAAGCCGCCCAATTATTATTATTATTATTATTATTATTAAGTACTTCCCATTCTTAAAAACAAGATACAAGGTGTATCTTGCCACCCAGAGTGGTTGGACAACCCAATCAGATGGGGAGCAGACAAATAATATAATTTGTTGTTGTTGTTGTACTGAGAATAGAACCACTGAAATTAATAGGTACATTAAATTTCAGTGGGTCTACCAATAGAACTTTGCTGGCTACAACCCACCATTTTGAAGCACTTAAAAATAATAACAATACAGTGATTGAGTAACAAGTAACTGAAGTTTGTGAAATATGGTATAGGATACCTTAAAGCAGTGGTTTTCAACCAGTGTGCCATGGCACCCTGGGGTGCCTTGAAAGAAGGTCAGATGTGCCACAGGCAACACTGACCTCAGTCCCTCTTTCCTTCCCCTCCCACCTCTGATGCCCTCTCATGTGTCTGCCTCCCAAGGGCTTTCACAGCTGTTTGTTGCAGCAGCCCTGGCTACAAGCTCCCCAGGCGAATGGTGTCTCAGGGACTGGTCAGGGGGTGCTGGTTGCCAGGAGCTGAGGCAGCCTTGGAGCAAGCAAGCAAGCAGGCAAGGGAGCTCAGCCAGCCAGTGCGCCAGGTCCTTGCTGTTGGGAATGGACAGACAAGTGGGAGGCCTGGCAGGCAGGCACGGCTCTGCCTTTCTTGTGCTTGCTGTGTGCAAGGCCTGCCTAGAAGCTGAGTGTCTGGTTCTGAAAGGGAGCCTTTCCACCATGCAGACCCATCAGCAACCGCTGCTGCTATTGCTGCCTCCCAAAGTGAGTAAGGTGCTGGCCTCATGTTCACCTCTGGCCAGACTCCGTTGGGCCACCAAGGCTGGGGGCATCCTCTTCCCAGGCCCCTGTGAGGCAGTGTGAGGAGGCACCTTTCTTTGGGGCTGGGGGGGGGGAGCTCAGAGACCAGGGGTGGCAGTAGTGACTGCCAGGAGGACTCCCAAGGACAGGTAAGAGGAGGTTGAGGAAACACTCCACAATGGAGGGTGTTCAAAAAAGGGTAAGAGGCTGCCAGTTCTGCGAGAAAGGGGTGACATAACTGGGCTCCTGAGCCCTACAGGGGTGAAGCAGAAAAATGGAGTTGGTCAAGGGAGCTGGAGACTCAAAAAGGTTGAAAACCTCTGTCTTAAAATTTCAAAGTTATCAGTGAAAGGTCCTCTACCAGTATTACATTAAAATTTCTAAGCATTTCAGGAATTCATACATCTAATATATATTCTGCACAGTATATGGCCACTGAATTAATGTTTCATAGAATCATAGAATTGTAGAGCTGGAAGGGACCCCAAGGGTCATTTAGTCCAACCCCAGCAATGCTGGACTCTCAACTAAATCATACATGACAGATGGCCAACCAACCTCTGCATAAAAACCTCCAAGGAAGCAGACTCCACCACCTCTCATGGGAGTCTGTTCTACTGTTTTATCTTCTGGAAACCACCTCCTCCTCTGTTGAATTTACATTGTTCTCTTCTGTTTGGAACAGTTTACAAACATTATCATTGCAATTGCTTTATCTGTTTTCATAATTTTGCATTTTATTGTTGTAACCCATCCTGGGACATTACAATGAAGGGTGCATAGGAAATCTTAAAGATAAATAAAAAAAATGTGAGCTTATCAGAAATTCAACAGTCTGACTCAAGCATGAAAATCATGTCGAGTAAAGAGGAAGGTGAGCCAACAATGGTGCTGGAATGATACCAAAAGACCTTGTAGGGGCTGGTTGCCATGATGATGTCCCTTGTTGTGTACCCTTTAAAACCTTAAAGCTTCCCGTGTCATGATTCCCCTGGATGCATCAAGTTTAGAAGCTTACATCTGCTTCAAATGTTTCAAAACCACGCTAGACTGCAACACACACTTGTTAAAAATCGCTGTATTTTGCAGTTACTCAGCAAACCTTTCGAGGCTGGAGAGTTTATACAATTACACGGTTCAAGATTAAAAACCTTTAAAAAAGAAGTCATTTAAAAAATGGAAGTTTAGCTCTCTTGTCAATTACAGACATTCTTCCAGTTTTTATATAGCTCACAAACTCATTCATACAACATTTACCATTTTTAATTGACTTGTTGACAAAAATCTTGTTGCCAATATAGCATAGCATCATAATTTGTTTAGCCATCTGAGCAAGTATTTCCAGAAATCAAGTTTCAGAAGCCTAATCAAAGATATAAATGTATACCCCAGTTCTGAGCTCCAAACTCTGCCCACTCAGCAACATTCAGTTGTATACACACTTTAATTTTGTATTCTTTTGGATAACATTATATAACAGTGGTGTAAACAGCAAAGAACAAATCCAACTACTAGTAGCTTACCTGCAACATATTTTCCAAACATAACAGTTTTTAGTGCTGTCCCCTGGGAGCAAAATGAATGGGTCATCCATGCAACTTGCTCATATATTAAACTATGAACTATGTATAAAGAATCCAAATGACATGAAAAATGTGAGAAAATCTAAGAAAACAGGAGACCAAAAACTTTTAGAATATAGGAAGAAAACAAATCCTCTCAGGAAGTTAAAAAAGAAAAGAGGACTTTAAGTCCCAAAACAGGCAACTGCAGAAATTCATTACAAAATAAAGTATGTCCATCATGCTGTATTTACTCGAATCTAATGCTCACCTTTTTTTGCCAAATGACGTTGCAAAAATTAAGGTGTGCATTAGATTCTATGGCACATTTACATTCGCCAGCAAATACTTTTTCGGTTTCAAGGTTCTGCAAATTGAGGTGTGCATTAGATTCAATGGTGTATTAGATTCAAGTAAATAAGTGAACTACTTCTTCAAGAATAAGATTTCTATTCCACATTGTGTCGATTCAGTCAAGCAATTTTATCATTTATTCAGGAAACGTAAATGGAATAGAAATTTCTTTGCCTCAGAAATATATACAATGCATTTCAGTTTACTGTTCCAATAAATGTCTGCAACATTTTGAGGCTTTGCCTCCTTTTGGGGACTTGCAGGCCTCTCAATGCTGCCCCTTCCTCTTCCTGCCCAAAGATTTCTCCTACACACTGCTTATTTACGGTAATATAAAAGAAGGGAAACCAAAGTAATAATAAAACCATGAACTACATTTAAACCATCTCCTTGATTGTATTCCCGTCATAATGAATTACAGCAACAAAATCCCAGGGCATTTAACAAGCAGAAGGAACACTTTCCATTTTAATGAGCCTATGCTTCTACAATGTCTCTGTACAATACAAATGTTTAACCATGATTTCCCAAAATAACCTGAGTTAGAAAATAGTAAGCTTGTGCAAAAAGTATCATTCCAAGAGAACTAAAGGGCAATAGGTTGAATATCCTGAAAAAGCCAAATCAAACAAGTAGTACAAATGAGAAATAAATATGACTGAAAACTCCAGGGAGCACTGCAGTGAATCAACACAGCAACAACAATGACTGAAAGTGTTTGCCCAGTCTACATGGACAGCACCTCCAGGGATGCTTTTAAACTAGGAGACAAGTATATTAACAAGGAAAACAGGGAGAAAGATTGTTCAGAATAATAATCGAAACCTATTTTCACAATAACCATTCCATATTTACTGAACTAGAATCTTTCTCCATGGTATGCTACTATTACTTGCAAATGTAGCTATGCAATTTTCTACTCACTTAGGGCTGGTAATAATCATTTCCAAAGATCACCCGAAAGTTCAAGGTGAACCTACCCAAGCAACTATTGCTGCACTGTGCTACTCTGCCCCAAGTAGGTAAATAGTGAAATGCTACAATGGTTGTATTTATTCCCTCAACTCTACCTAGATAAGACATTTTGCTTGTTAAGAAGGCTAGACAACAGAGCACTAGGACTGCATCAGCAGCAGTGCTGCATTTCCCAATTCCACAATTAACAGAAAAGTACTATGCAGTATAGGAAACGACCATACACTTAGTCAAGCAGCTCAGTATTATCTAGACCCGTGATTTCCTAACACTTTCCCCTCTATGAACCGCTTGAAAATTAGACTCGTGAAGGGCCACTTAATGATTCCCCCCCCCACGCGCCTATTTTAGCTATTGTAATGCACTATGCGAAATGATGTGTGACTTCTATTTGCATTTTAACTGCTTCTTTTATTTCTTATCCAACACTGATTACAAGTTGAAGTCCATAGAATTCCACAGAATTCACAGGCACACTGTGGTACACCAGAATGATGTTTGTGGACCACAGTTTGTGAAGCCCTGGTCTAGATTGACAATGGCTCTCCAGGGTTTCTAGCAGGAATTTCTCTTAGCCCTACCTGGAGTTGCCAGGGATTGAACCTCCATGCAAAGAAAATGGTCTACTTCTGAGCTGCAGCCCTTCCCATTTTATGAAGTGGCTACATGTGTCCTATGTCTTCTGTTCTTAAGGCAGAGAGCAACCACAATGCGGTGCCGCTTTTCCAAACAAGATGTAGCAGATGACCAACCACTCCTAAAACGTAACTGCAAAACTGCACAAAAATATACATATCTGACCAAGGATTTCAAGATTTCCCCTTGTTTGCACATATACACATGAATGTTTCCACACACAGCACACTTCACTGGGCACAACAGTTAAAGAATCGTCTTGCATTTTCAGTACAGTGGTACCTCGAGTTACATATGCTTCAAGTTACATACGCTTCAGGTTACGGACTCCGCTAACCCAGAAATAGTACCTCGGGTTAAGAACTTTGCTTCAGGATGAGAACAGAAATCGCATGGCGGTGGCACGGCAGCAGCGGGAGGCCCCATTAGCTAAAGTGGTGCTTCAGGTTAAGAACACTTTCAGGTTAAGAACGGACCTCCGGAACGAATTCAGTACATAACCAGAGGTACCACTGTATTTATTTGGCACCCAAAATCACACCTTTAGAATCTAAGTGGTCATCTGCTCCTTCCAGGACTTTTGTGTTTAAAAAGCTCATATTGCATTTCCATCTAGGGTTCACTATCCTCAGCCAAACAAATCAGCTCTTGCAAAGAATGTAACAATTTCTGTACAAGGTCCCTACTTCTGCATTTGAAACAAGAATCCCTGGCATGACCAAAAACTGGACAAACTGAGAACCAATGATAACTCTTCATACCATTTCTTATCACGCTGGTTATGGAGGCTTAATCTGCACACAGCATAAGATTGTTAATCACAGGGTTGTGGGTTGAGCCCCATATTGGGCAAGAGAGTCCTGCATTACAGAAGACTGGAATACAGAAGACTGGGGTACCTTCCAACTCTACAATTCTATAATCCCAAAATGTAGTTACACATCCAGAAATCAACTTACAGTGTTCAACTTCTGAGACAATGCAAAGGAGTAGCACAGTCATTAAATTTTCTTATCGTGTTTTGTCCATTCTGCTTTTATGCAGTAAGTTATATTAAAATGATGTTTTGTTATGTTAAAAGAATTACTGATTCTTCATCCCAGGAGTATTTCCACTGTACCAACACCCTGCTTTGCCACAAATCACAATTCCTGCATGTTTTTCTACATATCAGCTGCACAGTGCAAACCCTTTGAATTGGTGGTAGCCCGGAAATAGCTGGCAAGAATAAACATCTATTAAAAACACACTGCACTCTCAAAACTTTGGTGTCAACAATTCAATTCAAAGCACCAAAGAATGAACCAACAATTCAATTTAATACACTGTTAGGCAAGAGTCTCAAACAGGCAAGAACGACAGTTGACATTTCGAAAATTTCTTGCAACTGAACTTTTACTTTTACCCTTTAATTCCTTGCTCACATGACTTTATGACAGAAGTGCACAATGTATTTGTTAATTAAGTGTGCTTTCTCATAAGGAAACTATACATCATCCAATATGATGGCGGTATAATTCTATACAGCATCAGTTATTTACACACTATAAAGTCTGAAACATACATATGTAAGAGTCAGGCGTACCAGATCAAGGCGTATGCATACATAAGCCATAGGTGCAGATCAGTTAAGCACAGCAAACTTTCACAACAAATACAGCAAGGGAAGGTCAAGTCACCCATCCTCTTGCGCAGAAGTCTCTTCCACAAACGTCGAGGCAGCAATACCTATGTAGGCTAATTTCCAACTTTTGTTTCGAGTTGTACCACTACAGGCTGCGGGTATAGGGGCTGTCGTGAGTTGAAAGCACCT
This sequence comes from Podarcis cretensis, assembly GCF_951804945.1. NCBI lineage: Eukaryota > Metazoa > Chordata > Lepidosauria > Squamata > Lacertidae > Podarcis > Podarcis cretensis. Next base: position 87,518,327 of record NC_137173.1, read on the forward strand.
CCATACACAATGTTCCCCCCTCCTCCACCCCACTAAAGACAAAAAACAAACACACCTTCACAGAGTGAACTAGATCAGTGGTTCCCAATTAGCTAATTACTGAAGACCCCCTATTTTTCAAAATCCAAGCCATGGGAAATTTTATAACTCTATGGTAGCTACCTCTGCAAGGCAATTTTTTGAACAAAATGTGGAGCAGCCCCTAATAAGCAAACAATTTTAGGTACGCTAAAAAAACAGACGATAAAATTTGTGATATTACCATGCAAAAATTTATTTAAGGGAGAAGCAAGGGATGGAGTTGCAGACCCCCGGGATAGGTTCTGTGGACCCCCAGGGGTCCCTGGATCCCTAATTGGGAACAGTGTTCAAAACTTTTTATGAGTCAATAATCATAAGGTGATGATGGTTTTCTTGCTAACCACAGACAGCCTTTAAGGCTGTCACTTTCTGTTTGGGTAGTGCACTGCAATAGCTTTGAAGAGAACACGTGTGCTACTTTTAAACTGCCTACACCCAGCGTTCGAAACTCCCATTATTCGAGGCATGTTCTGTGACAGAGAAATCATTAGCGTGAGCCGTTTCTGAGCTCTGGGCACAGTACAACACCTGGGATTTCTGCTTAAAACTGCAGAGGGGAAGTAAAGGAGGACCTTTTTCTGCCTCCCCACTTCCAGCTGCTCTCCGAAGACTGGAGAAGAGGCCCTCTTAAGAATACAGTGGTACCTCGGGTTAGGTACTTAATTCGTTCCGGAGGTCCGTTCTTAACCTGAAGCACCACTTTAGCTAATGGGGCCTCCTTCTGCCGCCACATGATTTCTGTTCTCATTCTGAAGCAAAGTTCTTAACCCAAGGTACTGTTTCTGGGTTAGTGGAGTCTGTAACCTGAAGCGTATGTAACCCGAGGTACCACTGTATTAGGGAGGACCAGACCATGTGTAAAATCAACGTAACATTTTAGCTGCTGTTCATTCATTTACAGCTTTGTAGTCTTGCTAAGAGGGACGCAGGTGGCGCTGTGGGTTAAAGCCTCAGCGCCTAGGGCTTGCCGATCGAAAGGTCGGCGGTTCGAATCCCTGCGGCGGGGTGCGCTCCCGCTGCTCGGTCCCAGCGCCTGCCAACCTAGCAGTTCGAAAGCACCTCCGGGTGCAAGTAGATAAATAGGGACCGCTTACCAGCGGGAAGGTAAACGGCGTTTCCGTGTGCGGCTCTGGCTCGCCAGAGCAGCGATGTCACGCTGGCCACGTGACCCGGAAGTGTCTCTGGACAGCGCTGGCCCCTGGCCTCTTAAGTGAGATGGGCGCACAACCCCAGAGTCTGTCAAGACTGGCCCGTACGGGCAGGGGTACCTTTACCTTTACCTTTTAGTCTTGCTAAGACAATAAAAAAGCACACTGTGGAGCCCATAACCTAGGTTTAAGGTGCCACAGGGCTCCTAGCTTTCCCATCTGGGTTTCTAACACTGGCATTCCAGTTTGCTTCTGATGTACAGTAACAGAGCTTCACGCCTCGAAGCTGTTCAGACACTGAATGGCATGGGGTGTTCATGGTTGGGGGGGGGGACGGGACAGGGGTGTGTTAGGGCTAGGCGACCCCGCTTTTCAACAAACCCCAGCCAAACCTTGCAACGATTGGGAACCACTGAACTAGATGCAAGGGAGGAGGAGGAAGAAGTCAGGTTTCTGCACACCAGACACCCCCCACCCCCACGACACTATGGGTCCATTTTAGTAACCCCCGCTTGCAGAGGCTCCACGCGGGCGGGTGCGCATTTATGCACCTCCGCACACGCATATGCGCCCTGGATACACGTGTGCGCGGGCGTTCAGACGTTCCCCACGCTCCCTACTACTCACATGGGCGCCAAGGTCTTGCTGAGCCACGATTTCAGCGCCTCGAAGTTTTCTATGATCATTCTCGCCACCATCCAGAGCCGGCCCGAGCCCCGCCTCCTCAGGCAGCGGTGACGAGGGCTTGGCGGCGAGGGCCCCGGGCCTGAGGGGACGCCGAGAGAGAGGCCCGAGCCAAGGAAAGGGGCAACGGCAGGCGGCCAGGCAGCCTCCCCGGCCCTGACTCTGACTCCGGAATGCTTATGCAGACGCGGCCCCAGCTAAAGCCTCTCTCCTTTCTTTCTTATTTCCACCCCCCCCCTTTTCCCGCCCCCTTCCCTTCCTTTCCTCGTCTTCTTTTCGCGCAAGGAACAACTAAGATGGCGGCGGGGAAGCGTCGCGAGGCTTGCGGAAACCTCGCGAGGGGGCGCAACGCGCGGGGAAAGCGGGAGGCGGGAGAGCGAGCGAGCGCGCAGGCGCACGGCGGGGCGGGGCGTCACTAGCCGGAGGAGGCTGCGCGCGCATCCCCGGCTGGTTTGAAGGGCCGGGATCTCCTTCAAAAGCGGGGGGGCGTGGCCCGTCGGAGGGTATGGAGTTACAATACAGTATATGCAATCCCGAGCCGAGGAGATAAATAATTATACAACCTTCAGAAGACATCTGAAGGCAGCCCTGTAAAGAGAAAAGTTTTTTAGTGTTTTATTTTTATTATGCTTTTTATATGTTGAAAGCAGCCCAGAGTGGCTGCAGCAACTTACACAGCTGCAAACAAAACGTTTTAAATGTGTTTTAAAGTGCAATATACAAATGTGATGCTAGATGGCGACAGTGAACTCTGCAAAATTCAATGTGTTTTTCAAAACATTTTTTAAAAGCATTTTTACAGCGTTTTTTTATATGTGTGTAGATTCCACCCCAGTCTTGGGAGGGCGGGGAATAAATAATAAAATTATTGTTATTATTATTGAATAAGATGTACCTATTTTCATTGGAGAAATGTTGGAGGGTTTGGAATTTCCGCCCTCTATATAAATGTGCTTGTGTGCCTGGAATGAGCCCATTCTGCCACAATGTGCTTGCCTTTCCATGTTCTGCAAGACTCTCCTGCGTCTGGCGTATGACTAAGCTGCGCCTTTGGATCATGTCCTGATGTCTTGTGCTTCTTTTCTCCTCTTGCTGCCAAACCCTGCAAGAATCACTTTCTGGATGCACATCATTGGATTGTTAGGAGCACAATCTTTTCAGTGCTCATCTATGCTTCTTTATTGTTAACTTAAGTAAAGGTAAAGGACCTCTGGACGGTTAAGTCCAGTCAAAGGTGACTATGGGGTTGTGGTGCTCATCTTGCTTTCAGGCCAAGGGAGCCAGTGTTTGTCCACAGACAGCTTTCCATGTCATGTTGCCAGCATGACTAAACCACTTCTGGCGCAAAGGGACACTGTGACAGAAACCAGAGAGCATGGAAATGCCATTTACCTTCCCGCCACAATGGTACCTATTTATCTACTGGTGTGCTTTCGAACTGCTAAATAGGCAGGAGCTGGGACAGAGCAACAGGCGCTCACCCCATTGTGCGGATTCGAACCACCAACCTGATCGGCAAGCCCAAGAGGCTCAGTGGTTTAGACCACAGCACCACCCGCTTACATATTGACTCCTTAAATAATGCCCAAAGCAACCTTTAAGTGGTTTACAAAATATAAAAGCCAGATACGCAAAGCAAATTGAAATCCATTATTGAAATCCACAGTAAAACAGTACCATAAAAACAAGGCAACAGGTTAAAGGGTCAGGAGATCAGAAACACGCTTGCATAAATCATGGGAGCGCTAACAGGCCACAGCTCTTCAGTGTTTTAATGATGGATGTCTTCCAGCTTTTCCTGGAAATTAGTGAATTGTGCCAGGGACCTTGCCCATGCAAAGCTCTGTCGTTGAGTTTTATGTCTTGGTACACAATGGGGTTAGCTAAGTGTGGCATGAGTAAACATACACAGAATGGCACCTTTAAAATGTATTTCTAATATAGGCCAACCGCCCTTGCTGTGCTCACTCTGAAGTATTTTAAACGGTGGGGCTTTCAATGGGACCCGTTTATGAGTGAGTAGCTTACTTCGGACTGCAACGAACGCATCATTCTCAGTTCATGTTCTTGTGCAAATACTTTAAAAAAATAGTAGAATTTAATTTGGAGGAAGCACAGCTTCCAGGCTCACAACAACTCAGATGCATGAGAATTTCAGCTCTGTGCAACTGAGTGGATTGCAAATCTGAATGGTATATTATGTATCAGATTGGTTGGCAGGTGACCTGTGCTTTTCAGAGACCAGAGATTTCTAGCGCAATCCTAGGCACGTACAATGGGATTTGCTCCCAGAGAAGTGTAGAATTGTGACTGCAAGGCACCAACACAGACAGCTATCGTAAGGACACATCTCAGTGTCATCGTTGGCCCTCAAAACAGACTCTGGGGCTAAAATGAAGCCTTGGTTGCATGTAGAAAAGGGCAGTGAAGTTGTAGCTAATTTGCCTGTGTCACAGATTAGTTCAGATCTTTCCAAATAGTGTCTGGAACTGGTCTGTGACCAAAATAATAAATTCCTTCATTTCCAAATAGTGCAACACGTTAGTATGTTGGCTGCAGTCTGTAGGTGTGTCACATGAATGCTCCTTCTGGGGCTAGAAAGGAGTTAGTTTAACCTCTGGTTTGCTAGTAAATCACGCATCGCAAAGTGATGCATGTCTAAAAAAGCATGTCAGCAACATGAAAAGTTTGCAAAGCTCTTATTATACCACAAACTCAGCACTCAGTCGCTAAAGTGGACTGGAAACTCTATACATAAATATTCACTGGGGAAACAGCTATTTTGCCCATTTTTGCCTACCCTAACACCGAATATAGCAGGCTGTGGGGAGTGTATTAAAGTGTATCTCGCCTCCATTAAGTGGGTTTGAATATACCAATATGGAATAACAAACTGTATTAGTGATGTAATTACAAAATGAAGAATTAACTTCATGATTTAGCTGGACTCGGGGCTGAAGAAACAGCAGCGCTTGTAACTCCATGCTTTATGATAGAACATTTTCATGCTGGATGCAGTGTTGTACAACCTTAGCTGCATTCCTATTCATGTTTTATGAGATATATGTGGCCTGTCACATGTAAAGCATCCTGAGAATGCTAGTCTTGTCTGATGATTCAATAAATCTTGGGTATGAAGGCCCACGACTGTATGGCATATGCAACTTGTGGCTGCTAATTTAAAAGGAAAGGAAGGGACCGTTTTGAGGATAGAAGTTTTTGGGCTTTTTTACCATTCCCCATTTGGCTATTTATAGTATTCCAAGTGCCTCCAAGCAGCTAACTGCTTCCGTGTTCATGGGAGTATCAATTATGGTCATCAATACTGTATAATAAATATTATAAATAGTTTTGTCCTCCTCCTGAACACAGCAAAAATAGAAATGAATTCCGTCATGTGACTACAGCAGTCAAATGTGAAGCCATTAAAATCCTGTAGTGTGACAAATACGGTACTCTGAGGATTTGAGCCATAAAATGCTACATACCGCGAATGGACCTGAACTGAGGATCTCAGGCTGAAATTCTCCATGTTCCTGGAATGCATCAATATCCTTAGCAACACGGAGACTCTTGGCTGTTAAACAATTGTTTGTAGAATGGAATGACCGTGTGTGGAACTTGGTGACATCGGGATGAGCCTGTCAAGCCCATGGCTGTCGTGCGAAAAATGAGATTTGACACTACGGTCTGTGGGCCTGATTTTGTGTGCCCATGAAGTATGGAAATTGACACAAGGGGAATTTCACCATCTGGCATAGGAAACAGGCAGAATGGATCTCAGGTACTGCATCTTCCCTCATTCGAATAGATCGTTTTTTTACAGAGGAGGAGAATAGTGCACCCCTGGAGTAAAACACTGCAATGTAAGAATATCAATGTGTTGTACATATACATGGAGTTAGAAAGCAGTTGTCTTTTTGTAAGCTGGGAATGTGGGGGAAAATGAACGAGAAAATCCAAATGGAAATCTCAATATTTCAGGTTCAAGACTGGAGGGGAAACGGTTAATTCCAAATATTGGAATGTTGATATTGGCATTCTGGGTAGGTTTTTTTTTTTTTTGAGGGGGGGGGAGAACTGTCAGAAATCTTGTTCCTAGAAAATGGACCTCCACAGCAAAGCTCATATACTTACATAAAATAAGAATGTACACGTTTGAACATTTCTAACTTTTAAAAATGCTTCGGTTTGACAAATTTCACCTCCGCTTCTTGTTGCGACTTAGAGTCGGTAAAAGGAAACTCGGCAATGTAAGTCTACTGACTTCTGTGCTTGCTTCATGCGGACTAGTGTCTTAGTTGGGTGCCATGTTTGGAGGTGGCATGGCTTCCCACAGGCATCTAGCTGGCCTCTTTGAGAACAGGATGCTGGGCTTTTGGTCCGATCCGCTGGGCTCATCTCTATGTTCTTATGCTCCCTGTTTCCTTGCTTGTGACACCGCAGCTTTCCAAGTGGCAAGGACACTGCCACTACAGGGGCTTCCGGGTTAGCGCGATCCGGTTAATGGTGGATTCCCTCCGAGCTCTGGAGGGAATCGGCTCTGTTGCAGACGGGTCTTACCGCGACGGCGACGCGGGGACCCTCAGAAACCGCAGGCGCAGAAGCCTGCGGACTTGGTGACTCGGCGGGCACCTAAAGCGCCCCCCCGACCCACGAAGAGCCTTTTTAAAGGCTACAGAGAGGGTACGGGGAGCGGCGTGGTGCTGTGAGTAGACCGCTACTGCAGTGGAGCGAAGCCGCGAGCCATGGCCGGAGACCGCTGACTTTCTTCCCTGAAATTCGGACTTTAATTAATCCGTGAGTAGATTGGAATTTGGACTTTAAAATTTTTATCCTTGAATTCGGCACGATCGGGGGATGTGCTAAAGGGAAGTCCGCACCCCCCCTGCTTACAGAAAATTTAAAGCAAGGATCGGAGAACTAAGGTGGAGAGTTATTTCTTTGGTGTTTTGTAAAAGATAATACTTGCACGAATTTGACAGAAGAAGATTTGTGCTGGAGAGTAAGAGTGGAATTTTAGAAGCTTTTGCTTAAACCTCCCCAGACCCGGGAGTGTCCTCTATGTGAGCTGGAGAAAAAGGAACGAGGAGTTTGACAGCTGTCAAAGGAGCTGTCAAACGGGCAGCGAAAGTTAAAAACCTTATTATCTAACACCTTTCTGGACTTAATTTGCTATATTTGAACTAAAGTGGTTGGAAACAAAGTAGGGAAATAACAAGGTAACGGACTATTGGGAAAAGACTAATAAGTAACCAGAATCCCCCTAGGGGAAACATTGAAATACTACAATGGCTGCAGATGGAAAATTACAGGCAGAGATAGAAAGAATGTTTTTTCTTGTGGGAAAGCTGCAGGAGCAGACTATGGCTATGAGTAAACAACTTATAACCTTGAACTCTAAAATAAGTGACTCTGCTGAAGGCACAATGGACTTGACTGGGAAAAAACCTGCAGCTGAATCGGAAGAGATAACTTTGGAACAGGGGGAGAGTGAACAAGGGCCAGTACAGATGGAGAGTACCAACCACAAGCCTACATTGTCAGAACATAAAGAAGAAGACCCTTGCATTACAAATCTGCGAAAGATGCGAAAGAGGAGGGAGGAAGCCCCTGGAACACTTGGAATATTTGAATTTAAAAGAAACAAGAAATATGATTGGGGCTTCCTCTTTGAGAAGTATGGATTAGCTGACCTTTCGCAGCAGCTGGTACCAAGTACTTTGGATGGAAGAAAATTTGATGAGACTGAGCTAGAACTCCTTCGAGACCCAAGGACCAACAAAGAGGGCTACCAACAAAATCGGCAGAGAGAGACGGACAGAGACTTAAAGGCCTCAGATGTGAGGAATCCAGGCTAGAAACTGTTTTTGTGGACATGGGGACATTGGGAAGGGACAGAAACCGGGCCGGGGGGGGGGGGGGGAAGAAAAAGAATTTTAAAAAAAAATGTTTATGACTTTTGTGTTTGATTATTATGACCTATTTTTAAGATAGAAGGGAAATTCGTGGAAGGAATTCGAGTCGACCTTAGAAAAGGATTTAATATTTATAAGAAAACTGGAATTTGGCCAAGTAAAAGGAATTAAGTATTTCTTTAAAAATATATATATACAATAATAATATGTAAAGGATGAGAGATATGAACTTGCTGAGCTAATTTAATTGAATTAGGATGTATGAAGGGGGGTGGGGGGAGGTCAAGAACTGGGGTTAGGAAAGTAAGGATATGAAACTTCATATGTGTTGTCTTTGTCTATATGTGTGTATGTCTGTCTTTACAAAATGTGAAAATTTAATAAAAAAAATTATTAAAAAAAAAAAAGGACACTGCCACTACAATCCTGCGCGTGTCCGTTCAGAAGTCCCAGGTAAGTGGTTGGATTGGAGTTACGAATCGGCAGATCCTCAATTCAAATCTTGCCCCTTCCATGAACTCATGAGGTAGTTTTAGGTAAGGGACGGCTTTGCCTCAGTTCTCCGTCAGTACTATGGGCATAATAATACTGTTATGAGTTGGGGAGGGCACAGGCACCTGGCTCCCCCTAACTTTTTTTCAGAAGGGTTGAGAATGTGAGATGTCACATGCTCCAAGGAGACCGCAAGGCCCGTCACGGCAGCAGGAAGGTCTGAGGGCCCCCGCTGCAAAGTTAATTTTCAATATGGTGAAAAGGAGACTGTTCTGTTGCTGCTTACAAACCATGATGCTGTTACAAGAAGCGCCACACTTTTAACCAGTTGTTGTTTTTTTCTAGGGGAAAAAGGGTTCTGGTACTGTTTACCCTTGAATACCTCCAGAAAAAAGTACTGGCTAATTGGCTATTTGTGCCACATTTCAAAGTGCATTTCCTCATTCCTTTTCTAACCCCAAAGTGACCTCTCTCTTTTCCTTTACAAGTGGTTTTGTAGGGCCAGAACAATACAACATTTCGTACTCTTTGATTGCACAAACCTGAATTTCTGGTAAGGCATTGATTCTCTGCTGTAAAACAACTGGCAGTCTGTCAGTGACCAGTTTATTTTATTTCCTTCTTCTGTGGTCCCACCAGAGGGAGCTCAAACATTGTTTCTTCTGCTTAAGTGGCTGCCCTATACATTTGCTTTAACAATTCCCATATTTCTCTCTTTTTTAAAAAATAATATTTATTACTTTTAAAAGGAAAGAAGACAGAAGAGAAAAAACAAAAGGGAAAAAAAGACAATACAATACAATATATGAACAATACAAAACACAACCTAAACACATTAAACTAAACACATTAAACTAAACACAACAAAACCCACTCCCTAACCGTAACCCTAAATAAAACAAAACAAAAATAATTTAAAAGAAAAAAAATACATCCCCCCTTTTCAATACTCTTTCTTTCATTCCCTTGTTTCCTCAACCTCCTCTACCCTCCCTTTTTGTATTCCACTTCTACTAGTTATTTCAGCAAATCCTTTCCATCTTTCTCTATTCTCTATCATATTATAAATAACATATTTTTTAACCTTATTTTAAGATTAAAACTAAAACATATATACTTAACTCCTTATAACATTTCTGCTAAATCCATAAAATATCAATCCACCATTTTTCTATCACTCATTAATTTTGCGATATTTCTATATATAAACTTTAAATTTTCCAATCTTCTTCCATCAACTCCTCTCCCTGGTTTCGGATTCTGCCAGTCCTTTCCGTCAATTCCATATAGTCCATCAACCTGGAGATCTTATGTCCGAGGCTCTTAACTCTTTTCCAGGTCCCTTCTGCAGATCGTCTTCATCCTAACAATATTTTTATTCCTTCTGGACAGTTCAGCCAAATTTCCATAGTTGAAGCTAGGGTCTATAAAGTGTTTCAGGACGTATTTCAAGATTCCTCCAAATCCAAAGGCCCCCAAAACTTCAATCTCCTCCAAATCCAAGTCCATGTCCCAAAAGTCAATCCCTGGATAGAGGGATCTTTCCAACTTTCCTTCTTCAGTCCAAGCCGGGATCCAATCCTCAAAGTCTGACTTTTTCTAGATTCAATCATAAAAGGCCTCAATTTATAGTCCTCAATTTGCTTCTGTAAAACTAAGGATCCCACTTGTGAACAATTCCCATATTTCTCCCATAAGGATACACAGTTCAGAGGTATGCCAAAAAGGAAAACTCTTCCCGATCTTTTTTAAAAAATCTAAATCTCTCCAAATGTGTACGTGATACAGCAACCTTAACAAATACACACGTTTATCTTAAAAAAAATAAAAATAAAATTCTAATACAGACAGAAAACCTACTCTGCAGCAGGGAAATCAGTACGGCTTCTTTTTAAAATAAATAAATAAAATTGCAAACAACTTTATGAAGGACTTCCTTTTATCAGACAAATGTACTGTATACAGTTCATTTGGATTCTCTCAGGAATCTTCCAGACAGGACAAGTTCTGTAATCTTAGAAGTATTTGTTGTGGTGGTAGTTGTACAGAAACAAAGCGCAAGACATCAGTATTTGGATATAATTGTGATGTTTCTTTCCCACGTCCTTCCCTCCTATATGTTTCTTTTGTCCTAAGTTTCAGCAGTTCACTGTACTCCACAAGGGTCAACTTTCTTGTACCCCCAATGTTTTATATGCAACATTTGCTTCGCTCGGGTACAATCTCTGGATCATTATGAAATAAGAAACATACTTGTGATAGATAGTTCTCCTTTTAAGTGGCTCAAATCATCTCAAAATGTTTGCGCATGAATTTAAAGAGAAAGATCTTGTAATGCTAATGCTTGCAGCCATTGACTACAGAACTGGACTTTAGTAACTTTGAAATGATTTGGGCTATTGGTGTGGTTTGGGTTTTGTTTTATTTTATTTAGCAATCGCCCAGATCCACTTGAGCTACTCAAGGCAAAACTTTTGAATAATATAAAGACAGACATAGTACACAGGGTAAAATGGCACTCATTCATGAATGTTGTTCATCAGAGCCGACAACTGAAAAGTTTGCTGTATTGTAAATCTGAAATCAGAACTCCTGCCCTAGGGTGGACTAATGTGCAGTTCAGCTAAATATAGAAATTGCCACCTGACTGAAGGGTTCTGCAAGGAGATGATATTGGCTATAAATACACTAGGATGCATGCAGGTTAGAATAATCTTGCAGAGAAGATGCATCGTAGTTGCATGCAGCATTGTGAGGTCAGCATTGTTACAATTAAGTAACAAAGCCTATTTAAGCAGCTACTTTGTGGAATTCCATTCAAGATGCAATTTTATTGCTAACTGAAAATGGCAATGCATGCAGAATACAAATAAACTTACCAAAGTTACTGTTTTGCAAAACGTGAACCTTACAAATAAGCTTACCAAAGTTACTAGTTTGCATTGTTTATCTATATATGCCCGTTTAATTCATTTGGGGCACATTTACAACCTTAACCAAAACGGGTAAGGAGGGAAATTTATACCCTACATTTACAGTACGATTCCCTTCCAATTTACTGATGGAAACTTCATATTTTACTATACTGATGTTAAACCAGCGTTTCCTTTAGTGAACACAGAACATACATGTATGATCATCATACCTGTGGACGTCTTTCCCCCCACATTTTATTTAAAATTTTCAATTTTACAACAAATACACATTTATTAAAGTAATCTCATTATCCTCAACTTCCCTTCCCCACCTTCTGTGGTTCATGAAAGTTTCCCTTATTCGACTGCATATCCAAAATGCTCTTTTACCATTTTATATTCACCTTCAGCCTTATTTCGTTTCTCTTCTCTGATTATTCTAGTCCTGCTTGCGTTTTAAGGTGTTTACAGTAATTCTTCACATATTCCACAAATTTCTCCCTTTCTTTCTTAAACATCTCCTTCTCTTGGTCTCGAATTCGGCTTGTTAAATCAGCCAGTTCAGCATATTCCCACAGTTTCATCTGTCATTCCTCTTTTGTCAGAGTTACTCCTTCCATTTCTGGGCATATAACATCTGTGCCACTGTTGTAGCATACATCAATAAGTTCTTTTGATGTTTTGGAATCTCCTCCCCTATTATTCCTTTAAAAGGGGCTTCCGGCTTCTTCTTAAAAGATACCTTCATCATTTTTTCCCCATTTCATTATATATCATTTCCCAGAAGTCCTTTACTAATTTGCAAGTTCACCACATATGATACAAAGTTCCTCCTTTTTCTTTACATTTCCAACAAATACCTGTGGACATCATTTTTAAACATCACTTTACATGGATTTTGGAATCTTGGCAAATTACAATTTCCTTAGCATGTGTACATGGGTGTACTGTTTAACACGCTCATACTTGTATGTACGAAACCAAGGCCTTTTGCGCTAGCTGAATTAAACACCAGTGTTTCCCTAAGCACTTGTCAAATGGATAGATCTGCCTTAAGATGGTAGTTTCATGGCACTGTGACTGATTAACATATCTGCATTTTGTACCGACACATGCATTCAATGAAACTTCTTCAGCACATTACCTGATGCTGTTATGACATCCTGTATCTTTGTACTCACTGCTTACATTACAGATTTGATTCCATTCTCAGAAGAACTATATGCCTTTTGATGACGCCTTTCCTTCAACATGTCGTGTTTTGTTTTCAAGAGTGATGGCCCTGAGGCAAATACAGGCCTCAGCTGGAGGGGTGGAGAGAAAACGCATGTTTTCTTTTGAAGGATCCCGCCTCCCGTTTCTAATTCATGACAGGGTGCAAAGTTACAATAAGGAAGTACTAAAAACAGGGACCGATTACCATTATTCATTCCCAGCTTCTAGTCCACAGACAGGCACGGCCCAAAGCATCTCCCAATTTATCACTGACTGTCGAGGATAATAATTGAGGATCAAAAGATGAAGGCCTGAAAGTCTCATTTGTTATCATGCATCTGACTGAGAAGAACCCGCTCTGTGAAAATCGGGTCTTGTCGCCGCGGCGAAGGCGGAGACCCTTCAAAAATCCCAATCAGAGGAAGCCTGGGAATGTGGGATTTGGCTGACACCAGGAGCGCCCCCCCTACCTGCAGGGAAACCCCTTTTTGGGGGCTTCGAAACAACGTGGGGTGAGCGGCGCGGTGTTTTGAATCGACCGCTATTTTTACGGAGTGAAGCCGCACAGTCGTTGCCGGAGAGCGCTGACTTTTTCTTGTGGACAATTGGATTTCAAACAACAACCCGTGAGTAGAACGGGAAATTAGGTTTTCAAAATAATTTAATTTGGCAAGGAACGGGGGAAGGTCTAAACAGGAAGTCCACCTTCCCCTTCTGTAAATAGACTGAAGCAAAGAGTTTGTTAACTAATCCAGAATGCGGCAGCTAGACTGGTGACTGGGAGCGGCCACGAGACCATATAACACCGGTCTTGAAAGACCTACATTGGCTCCCAGTACGTTTCCGAGCACAATTCAAAGTGTTGGTGCTGACCTTTAAAGCCCTAAACGGCCTCGGTCCAGTATATCTGAAGGAGCGTCTCCTCCCCCATCGTTCTGCCCGGACACTGAGGTCCAGCTCCGAGGGCCTTCTGGTGGTTCCCTCACTGCGAGAGGCCAAGTTACAGGGAACCAGGCAGAGGGCCTTCTCGGTGGTGGCGCCTGCCCTGTGGAACGCCCTCCCATCAGATGTCAAAGCGATAAACATCTACCTGACATTCAGAAGACATCTGAAGGCAGCCCTGTTCAGGGAAGTTTTTAATATGTGACATTTTAGTGTATCTTTCATCTTTGTTGGAGGCCGCCCAGAGTGGCTGGGGAAACCCAGCCAGATGGGCGGGGTACAAATAATAAATTATTATTATTATTATTATTATTATTATTATTATTATTATTAAGGGACCCCTGACCATTAGGTCCAGTCATGACCAACTCTGGGGTTGCAGCGCTCATCTTGCTTCATTGGCTGAGGGCGCCAGCGTACAGCTTCTGGGTCATGTGGTAAGCATGACTAAGCAGCTTCTGGCGAACCAGAGCAGCGCACGGAAACGCCGTTTACCTTCCCGCTGGAGTGGTACCTATTTATCTACTTGCACTTTGACATGCTTTTGAACTGCTAGGTTGGCAGGAGCAGGGACCGAGCAACGGGAGCTCACCCCGTCGCGGGGATTCGAACCGCCGACCTTCTGATCAGCAAGTCCTAGGCTCTGTGGTTTAACCCACAGCGCCACCCGCGTCCCACCTTACACTGTACACAACATTAAAGTCTCACATTGAGTACTGTATAGCTGATCTGCGTAAAGGACTTTATGATCTGAAAATAGAGGTGTCTGTGTCATCCAGGAGATTGCAGCCGCAGAGATAAGAAGAGTTGTTCATGGTTTGGAGAGTTCACTTCCTGGTTTGCAAGGAGAAGCTGTTTTCAATGAAGCCTAGCGGTGGATACGTGCAGCTGTATTGAGGCAGCACCTGGTGTTGAAATGTTGTGCCCCTAACAATTCTGCGCCCAGGGCAACCACTCCTGTGCCCACCCCACAGTATGCCACTGTACGATGTTCTTGGAATGGGTCAATCCCTGACTGCTGGTCCTGCTTGCTAGGAATGATGGGAGCTGTATTCCAACAGAAGCTGGAGACCCAAAAACACTGCTCTAGGCCGTTGCCTGCTAATGCCATTGAATACAAGCCGGTGCTTTAGGGGCCTCTGGGAAGTTTAGATCCTTGGAGACTCATTTCCAAAACTGCAACCATCTGCTGATTTCAAACAGACACCTCAAACCAGAGATTATTCAAATCCAGCTTAAGAATTCTGCTGAACTAAGAGTTCACAAGCAATTCTGTTCTTTCCTTATCCAAGAGCTGTTGCTCTCCCAGGAAGAAGGAACACACACAGCGAGCTTCCTGAGGCTCGTCTTGGAATTGTTAATCTTCTTTCTAGATAAACAGCCAGATAACCCAGGTATCTAATACCTTGATACCTTGAGATATTGGAGTGGTTCCGGAAAATTATGCTGCATCTTTTAAAACTATTCGTGATTTTTCTTCATTTTCGCACACCACCGTTAAAAATACTGTGTATCTTCAGCTAGAGACAGGTTCATAAGGTGCTACCTTATATGAATCAGACAATTGGTTCACATAGGTAAATACTGTCTTCTCTGGTAGGCAGCAAATCTCCAGGGCTCTTTCTGACCCCTGTCTGGAGATGCCAGGCATCTTCTGCATATGAAGCAGATGATCTGCCACTGAGCAGTGTCCCCAAGCTATGTCCCGTTGCTCCTCTAGTATAGTGGTCACCAACCTTTTTGGGCCAGTGGGCACATTTCAAATGTTGAGAGAGTGCTGGGGGCACCAGTCACAAAATGGCTGCAGTGGCTTTTGTTTTTGTTTTAGTTTTTTTTATTCAAAATTAAAACAAGACATATTATCCAAAAACATATCATCCTTGTCCCCCCCACATTTTTCCTCCCTCCCCCCCTCCCACACAAAACCCACCTGCCCCCACCCCCCGACTTCCCTCAGTTCAAGTCTTTGGTTTCTCTGAGACTGCTGTTTTCTGCATGTTACAAAGTTGTATAGATCCTCAAACTATTTAGCTGATTATTATCAATAAAAAGTTTGTGAATGTTTATTCAAAACCTGCCAAGGAGACCAGTTCGCTTTGTTGCATCTTCAGATACTTTGTAAAGGGTTCCCATTCATCCTTAAAGTCACAATTATCCTTGTCCTGTAGCTTATATGTCAGTTTTGCCAGTTCTGCATAGTCCATCAGTTTTTCTTGCCATGATTCTTTAGTTGGGGTTTCTTCAGGCTTCCATCCTTGTGCTACCAGAACTCTTGTGGCCGTTGTCACATACATGAAGATGTTCTTCAGCTTTTTTGGCAGGTCTTTCCCTACAATCCCCAACAAAAATGCCTCGGGTTTTTAAACAAATGTTATATGGAACATTTTCTTCAATTCATTGTATATCATTTCCCAAAATTTTTAAATTACATTACAGTCCCACCACATATGATAAAATATCCCTTCCTTTTCTTTACACTTTCAACATATATTTGAACTAGTTTTGTACATTTTCCCTAACTGCACTGGTGTTGTGTACCATCTATACATCATCTTCACGTAGTTCTCCTTCAATAGGGAACAATCTGTAAATTTTAAATCAGTTTTCCATAATTTTTCCCAATCTTCCATCATAATGTTGTGACCGCAAAATAGCTGCAATGGTGAGGGGGCAGCATGGCACAACACAAATTGGCTGCCACAAGGACCATGGCATAACGTTAGAGAGACAGCCACTTTAGACCACCTTAAATGGGGTGTCAGCTATACCCTACTGGCCCTGAATGTGGAGATCAAAAGGTATTGATTTCATATACACTGATGCTGTTGAGGTCTAATCGCAACAGGGAGCATTCCTCAGCACTATGATAAATTTGCAAGGTTGTGGCCACAACACACTCATTCTCATTTCACAGAAATCACTTAGAGTGGACCTGCACCTTTTGCTCCATAACTTTCAGTGGGGGGGGGGGTTTGGCTGGCTAAAGGCTTGTTTCTCCCCCTCCTCACTTTTAAAAAATGAAAGCTCAGTCTGGGACACCTGTCCAGCGACACCAGTGGACAGGTTGCCAAGTTGGCAACCCTTGCTTTGGACCGTGGTTTGGGTACTGAACCTAAGACCTCCCACTCAAAGCAAGAATTATGCTGCTCGATTAACAAGTTAGACACAATAAAGAAGATTTCATTCTGGCTGCCTTTCATTTCTTATAGGACATGCCAACACATGCTGATTTTCCATTGTGCAATCAGCATCTATCACGCCCTGAATTACAGTGTAATGCCATTTGGGTTTTCCTTTTTCAGCATCAACAATAGTACCCCACAACAGAGGCATATCAACCTGGCTACAAAATGACTTGTTAGCAAAGGGCATTTGGTACTGAAATTTCTTTCGTCCTGGGTTTCATCTCATGAGTTTTCTTCCATCTTCCTCTGAGGTTTGGACTGCATATTTTTTAATCTGAGTCTGCAAGTTTCACTGTTCCTGAAAATTTCCACCAAAGAGGCTTCTTTTCAAAATTATCTCTCACCCCCACCCGACTTTGATTGTCACCACATTCTTCTGAATCTCTCGGTCCATCCCCTCCCCTATTCCCACAGTAAATGTATGGGATGAAGGGGACTAGCAGCCAGGTGTGTGCACATTTGGCACGATGAGTTTCAAAACAGATGCAAGACATCCGTCACTAATCACAAGAGAAGGAACTGTGTGTGTACTGTAAACAAGACACAGTGTACAAAGAGCACAAAACCTTCTGTTTGGGGCTAACATGGTGACAAACATCAACAAAGAAAACATTAACCCTAAACCAGATCTTTCTGGGTAAAACTACACCCCAGGTGCACTTTTCACTGCACAGTTTGCACAGAAGTAGACTCATAATGTAGTCCTCCTAAGATATTGTTGCTTGCACAGAAGTAAAAAAAATGGGGCTTGTCCACGCCTACATTTGATGTGCTTTCGATGCTGTTTGCATTCCTATTAATGTGGTGTTGTCCGCATGACGTCTCACTCCAACAGCAGCTATCCTGCTTGTTCCCCCCAGTAAATTTGGATTTCCCCAATCCAGGGATAATTTGATAAGTTTGGAAAAGACAGCTTCCAAGCCACTCCACCCAAGACAGTGGGCACATCACTTTTATCTTGTGGGGGTTGAAGAAACACCCTTTTTTACAGCTTTCCCTTTCACACACCCCACGTCCCCTTAATGCCCGTTCCGTTTCAGCTTAACCTTAGTGGAAACTGTCATTGATAGTGGAGCTGAAAGACTCCTCTTTTTCAGTTTAGGCGAAAACAGCCTGTGTGGGCTTCGAGGACAGATTTGACTGGTAATCAGATGCCTACCCAGCTGTCTGCTGTCAACCAAAGAGCTCTGCTAGATCTGAGGGTGTTCAATTTGCCCTTTCATGTAATCCTAGTGTGGGTACACTTGGGAGTGGATATTCTTTCCTTAAGCACTGTTTAGGCTCAAGTGTTATATCAGGCTTCCAGTTTGAAAGCAACCTGCGTCGGGTTTTCAGGGTTTTCAAGTTCTGCTCATCATGTTGATCTTTCAAAACAAGTCTTTTTAAACAAATATGCAACTTATGGATGCAATGTTTACTTGCAGGAGAAGTTTCGCTATATTCCTGGCATGCCCATTTAGCTATTGAGAACCACACTTTTCATTTAATGCAATTAACATAATAGTTGACCGACGGATTGGCTGTTATTTCTTTGTAGTCATTAATTTAAAGAAAGGGTGCCATCCTTGCTTAGGAGTAAGTTACATTGAATTCACTTGCTTATGACTATGAGTAAGCAGGCAACGGCAGAAGCTTCTGCTTTGGTTTATGGTGTGAATTTTCACCTCCCAGTCTGTTACGTCCTTGGCTAAGTCAGTGTAGAAAAATCTATGCATCTGTTTATTTTTGTTGTGCAATTCTAAGGTTGCCATATTTCAAGAAATAAAAAATCCAGAGCTTTTTTTGGACAATCGTCCAAAAAGTTGTTGAGGTTTTTTTTGGTGGGGTGGCAATCAGCAGATGTTTCTGCTTCCACCAAGGAACAGACAAAATCCTGGACATTTAGTATTAAATTTTAAAAATCCCTCCGAGTGGCCATATTAGCCTCCGCTCCCAGGACATCACGAGAATTTTTCGGTATATATGGCGATCCTATGCATTTCACTGCAAGCATCATCCAAGGTCGAAACTGCATGTCATGTGGGCAGCAGAACTTAATTGTAGGGGTAGGAATTGATGGTGCTGCAGGGGACTGTTCAGCACCTACACTTTGGCACCCCTCTGCCTCACCCCTTGGCTCAGCATGTAGCCTTTTTTCAAATTAATTTTCCAAATTTATTATAATAATAATAATAATAATAATAATAATAATAATAATTTTTATTTATACCCCGCCCTCCCCAGCCAAGGCCGGGCTCAGAGCGGCTTACAAGCAATAGTAAAAACAAGTTGAATGATTACAACTTAAAAACAAAATTAAAATACAACATTAAAATATTGAAACATTAAAATATTAAAATGTAGCCTCATCGCAGGAAGAGAAGGAAAAGAAAAAAGAAAGAGAGGGAGGGAATCAAATTGGCTCCAAGCCAAAGGCCAGGCAGAACAACTCTGTCTTACAGGCCCTGCGCAAAGAAATCAGATCCTGCAGGGCCCTGGTCTTATGAGGCAGAGCGTTCCACCAGGCCGGAGCCAGAGTTGAAAAGGCCCTGGCTCTGGTTGAAGCTAATCTAACTTCCTTAGGGCCCAGGACCACTAGGGTGTTGCTATTTATGGACCTTGAGGCTCTCCGTGGGGCATACCGGGAGAGGCGGTCCCATAGGTACAAGGGTCCTAGGCCGTGAAGGGCTTAACAAACATAAAAGAAAAACATTACAATATAAAACAAACAAACATTTATCCTAACTGTTAAAATCCCAATTTTGTTATCATTGTTGGGTGACTTCCTCAAATCCCCCTAGCTGAGTTTCCATATAAGTCATTGTAGCAGTTTTCCAATACTTCTTTCAATTGAGATAAACTTAGTCAATTAACATCTTTCTTTCTTTTCATATTATCCTCTATCCATAATGTTATACAATTTTACATATTGAACTCCTAGGCCAATTTGGTACTTACAAATAATTCTACTTATGTTATCTTAGCATATTTAACTAAATAATCCTTAAATTTCTTTCATTCTTCTTGGTGCTCCTCCTCTTTCTGTTTGCAGATTCTTCCAGTCAGGTCAGCCAGCTCCAGAAAGTCCATCATCTTCATCTGCCATTCCTCCACTGTAGGCATTTCTTGTAGTTTCCAATTTTTGGCCAACAAAATTCTTGCTGCAGTTGTGGCATACAAAAACAATCTAACATCTTTCTTGGGCGATTCCAAACCAATTATTCCCAGCATGTAGCCTTTAGACGGACCATTCACTCCTATGTGTAAGAGAATGAAGGGTGCTTCTTTTAGGACAGAAATGCTACCTGAGGTTTCCTGCAAGTATTCCTATTAAAAATAAGCAATGCTTTTTAAAAACAACTGTGTTTCTAGCAGACTATTGCTTCTTCTTCTTCTTTAAGCCTACTGCAAACCCAGCTGGCTTGTCCATTACTTAGAGATGAGAGGGGCAGAATGCCAGTTTGGAGGCTTCCTTCCTTACCTATCTGATGATATGATGTGGGCCTTCTTGGGTTGTGTTTCAGGATATGGTTTTGCTCATCAGACGCTTATAGCTTATCTGTCAAGGAAATTTTAACAATTGCTTGGGTACACGGATGTGAGCTCAAGCAGGTCTCTTGTAACATCTATTATTGGAGAGCTGATGTTCAGAGAGCCCAGAGAATCCTGGCAACAAACCTAAAGGGGTGGTTACGTTATCCCAACTCACACTGTAAGGTTTAGTAGCTACATTTATCCATGCCATAATGATGATGATAAAATTTTTAAAATTTATATCCCGTCTATCTTGCTGGGTTTCCACAGCCACTCTGGGCGGCTTACAACATATATAAAAACACAGCAAAGCATCAAACATTAAAAAACAAAAAATCCTAAAAGAGCAGGAAACAAACCAATAAATCAATAGAAACCAATAGTAACAATAATCATAGCAATAATAGCAATAATAAAGACTTTACAGTTATACCCAAGTTAAAATAACCGCCATTCCCAACTAAACATTAAATCAACATCAAACCGACAAAAACAAAACAGAGGAACCAAAATTAGAACCGTTTAAAACATTTTAAAACCTTTTAGCCAGTTGCCCCAACCCAAGAGTTGTGGCATCACATTGAGTGTGCAGTCAGTAACGAGGTGCACTTACATGAGTAAGCATGCCTCATTGTTGGTGTGTGTTGGTCTCAGGACCGGATTTAGGTTTGATGAGGCCCTAAGCTACTGAAGGTAATGTCCAGCTGTCCTTTGTCAACAACAAATTGTCACTGTTTTTTGTGTTGAATATATGCTATATGTTAACTTATGGACCTAATAGGTATCTAAAGCCATTTGCACATAACCATTATGTATTTTATCAAAGTAATTGTTGAATTGAAATACAATTAAGAAGAAGTATATTAATAGTGACATTTTGGAGGGTGCCCAAAAGAGTGGGACCCTAAGCCAGGGGTCAGCAACCTTTTTCAGCCGTGGGCCGGTCCACCATCCCTCAGACCATGTGGTGGGCTGGACTATATTTTGAAAAAAAAAATATGAATGAATTCCTATGCCCCACAAATAACCCAGAGATGCATTTTAAATAAAAGGGCACATTCTACTCATGCAAAAACACGCTGATTCCTGGACCGTCTGCAGGCTGGGTTGAGAAGGCAATTGGGCCACATCTGGCCCCCGGGCCTTAGGTTGCCTACCCCTGCCCTAAGCTATAGCCTGTTTAGCGTATACATAAATCTGGCACTGGTTGATATGTGTAAAACTCAACATAGGCTTGTTATTTACAGTGATGCTTCTGTCACAAAGATTGATGAATGCTCCAGGGCCAGTCTGAGGGGAACCCAGTGCTAGAGCATCTGTTTTGCCTGCAGAAGATCATACAGTCATAGAATTGGAAGGGACTCTGAGGATCAGCTAATCCAAACCCCTCCTGCAGTGCAGGAAGATGCAGTTGCCCCATACAGGGATTGAACCTGCAATCTTGGCACCAGGCTCAATCCCTGGAATCGCCAGATAGGAATCTCAATTCCTGTAGCCAGTACTAGGCTAGATGGACCCAAGGTCTGATTCAGTATTTGGTGGCTTCCTTTTTGTTCTTGCCAGAGTGAGGTGGCTGTGATGCAGCGAGCGGCTAGGGTCAGCCCCATACCCTCCATCCACCTTAGCTAGTAACCCACTGGTGACAGTGCTCGCTTGCTGGTGGCCTGGCCAGCTAGCTGCCTCTCACTTAATAGCCAGCTTCCTCTTCATATGTCACAGACAATACTATTCGGAAAGGCCTCAGGCCTATTGAGCAGCTAGACTATGGGGATGGTGAGGTGAAAGACCCTGGGGCCCAAGCACACATGCATATTGTATAAAGGTGCAAAGCCCTTCTTTCGCACCCTGTGAAACATAAATGCGCAGAGCTTTTAAAAAACTGGGCAACGGCTGCCCACCCGCAACTCCCGAGCCTCCCCCAATCAGTCAAAACAAAAGGGGAAGGGGGCAGGAGATCTGTACCGCTGGACGTCCCCGGTTCCCCTTCTGCAGTGGCGGTGGCAGTCAGTAGCCTAGAGCCAGCCTGGTAGCACAGTTGGCTCTGGCTGACTTCAGAAGCCGCTTGGTGTTCGCTGCCGTGGCGCCCACCAGTTTGCCTCCTGGAAGTTCCCATATGATGTGTCTTGTGCGCAACACATCATATGGGGACTTTCAGCGAGGAAAAATGGCGGGCGCCACGGCAGCGAGCAGCTCCTGAAGCCAGCCAGAGCCAACTGCACCTCCAGTCTGGCTCCAGGCTGCTGAGGCTGCCGCTGCCACATTTCCCGGGAACAGATTTGCAAATCTGGGGATATTCCGGGGACGGAATTTGTCTGGGGACAGATTTGCAAATCCAGTGACTGTCTCTGGGAACCGGGGACGTCTGGTAACCCTAAGCTAGAGAGGCAACTGTCCTGAGCCATGCAGTTCAGCAGTCAGGATGCATGTACAGATGTACCTTGGCTTATGTGATACAAGCTGGAGCTGCATTCCTTTTGCAACTGCACTCTCCCCTCCTGTGGTAGACAGCAACTGGTATTCAGAAGAACAGTGTTATGTACTGAATTGAATAGGATCCAAATTGCAGCAGTCTGATTGGTCCTAGAACAGTAGGATTCAGATTGCAGCAGTCTGATTGGTCCTAGAACAGTAGGATTCAGAATGCAGCAGTCTGATTGGTCCTAGAACAATAGGATCCAGAATGCAGCAGTCTGATTGATCCACAGGAACCACCCAATCCAACTCCAGGTGGAAGTGAATCCGCAACCTGATTGGCCTACAGGAGAATCCCAGAACTAGCCAATCACGTGGGGCCCATTGTGTAAATAATGTATATAAAGCAGACATTTCGGGGGAACTTCCATTCCTCACTAATATGAGCTGAATAAAGAGCATGAAATCCACACTCGACTCCGAGTATATTGCAAACAGTATCCCATTGCCAGTGTTGAGGTAAGATTCAACTTACTTCCACGTGCCTTCTGCATGTGGAACAGAGGGAGAGGAACCAGATCAGGGCAGATTTAGGGCTGTGTGTGTGGTGCCAACCCAATCTAAATAAACTTTACTGGTCTTTTTTTAATTAACTGAGTCAGTTAGCAACTTAGAGGACATGTATGATGGCAACTTTCTCACAAATGTCCCTTAGAGAGTATACAGCTTTTTTTCCTATGTGTTTCTTTATCCCAAACAATAGGATTGCCTCTGGATAATACTTAGCAAGTATATATTGAAAAGTGAGCACTTCAAACCTAGCATTTTAAGTATTGGGCCTAAATTGAAGGGGTTTTAGAGTATTGTGATGTCACTGCCATTCTCCACCACAACTGAGATTATTTTCCTCTACCCCCAAAACCTTGCCAATCTGTATTATTTACCTTGAGTGTTCTGACTCAGGTATCACCAAGGCCAACATCTTAGCATGGTCACGACCAACCAGAGACAATAGCAGTGCCTAAAAGGTAAAGGTAAAGGTACCCCTGCCCGTACGGGCCAGTCTTGACAGACTCTGGGGTTGTGCGCCCATCTCACTTAAGAGGCCAGGGGCCAGCGCTGTCCAGAGACACTTCTGGGTCACGTGGCCAGCGTGACATCGCTGCTCTGGCGAGCCAGAGCCGCACACGGAAACGCCGTTTACCTTCCCGCTGGTAAGCGGTCCCTATTTATCTACTTGCACCCGGAGGTGCTTTCGAACTGCTAGGTTGGCAGGCGCTGGGACCGAGCAGCGGGAGCGCACCCCGCTGCGGGGATTCGAACCGCCGACCTTTCGATCGGCAAGCCCTAGGCGCTGAGGCTTTAACCCACAGCGCCACCTGCGTCCCCAGCAGTGCCTAAACTTATAAGTAATAACTAAATGAATGTGCTTGGTGGTGGCCTTGAATGAAGCAAATGTGCAGGACAGTGGAGAGGGTGGCAAGAGAACTTTTCTGTTAAAGGGGACCTAACATAATTTCCCATTACCTCCTACCATGTATAGGCACTTATAAGCAGGGTAGCTGCCTGAATGAATAAAGACCTCTGTTGCTATGATACTTTTTTCACCTTATAGAGGTGTAACAAATAACTCCTGCAAAGTGAGATATGGGGAGGGTTAGGTCCGCCGACCTTGTAACGTGGGAGGGAAATGTCTAAATGTAAAGAACTAACAATCATAAACGTTAATGTTTCTGGGTCTGTTAGCAGAGGCAGTAGGAATGAAGGAAACTACAAATCTAATCTGCAGGCTATCAGAACAATTCATGCAGCAGTCACAAGCCTTACGCTACGCTTATAGCCCCCACAGCCCCTCCAAGTGTCCCTATTTTCCAGGGGCAATCGTGGATTCACAGAAGTTTCTGATTTGATCCCAGAATGCCCTACTTTTCCTTTTTTCCTATTTTCATCGGAGAAATGTTGGAGGGTATGGCAGTATGTCCCTATTTTAATTGGGGAAATGTTGGAGGGTTTGGAGTTATTTGACCCCTGAACCATCTGAAGGCAGCCCTGTATAGGGAAGGACGTTTATTATGTTTTTATATAAGTTGGAAGCCATCCAGAGTGGCTGGAGCAACCCAGTCAGATGGACGGAGAATAAAAAATAAAATTGTTGTTGTCATGGAATAGGATGTCTCTATTTTCATCGGAGAAATGTTGGAGGGCATACCCCCATGGCTGTAGGGCAAGGAAGAGGAAATTGCAGTTCTCCAGATTTTGTTAGACAGAAGCTCCCATCATCCTTGATTACTGACAATGCTGTCAGGGTCTGATGGGAGCTGGAGGACTACAGGCTTCCTTGGGTCTATCTTAGAGCATGTCCAAAAATGGCATTTTAATGACCAGGATCCCATATAAAGCTCCCTAATTACCTCAACATGTTGTCTAGCTCCTAAAACTCCCAAAAAACTCCAGCTCCTAAAACCTAAGAGTTTTGTATCTATATAACAAGATCCTAGTAATCAGTTGTGCATGATGTATGTTTATATTTTGCAAAAACAGATTTACTTGGGTTTATGATGCCAACTTTTATCTTTAAAGCTGGAATGCCAAGGTAACTAAGATAAGTTGCAGATGTTACTGCATACTTTCCCATGATTGCAACCTTGACCCATGGCCAAAGAGACATAACTGTCTGTGAGTCTTGTCCTTCAACATTAAACTACTCCTTCAAGCAGACCACTTGCATGAACAGTTGTTTGCATGGACAAGCTTACTTGAATAATGCCTGCATTGACTCTTGGACTGGAAAGTAGAGTACCCCAATCAAATATCAACAAAACCATTAATTCATTGGGTGGCCTCAGGAAAGCTAGTTTCAGTCCGCATTATCCCCTCCAAGTATGAAGCCATTGTAAGGAAATACATTTATTAATAATAACTCAGATAGCTTAATAATGACTCACATTGCAGTTCCATATTTTATGAAACTATTAAATTTGTGAGACTGCCCATGTTGAACCTTTTAGTAAATAGTTGTGTTGGTCCTAAGCTTGAGAGTAACTCCATTGCTCCTATTACAGATAGGTAGCCGTGTTGGTCTGCCATAGTCAAAACAAAAAAAATTCCTTCCAGTAGCACCTTAAAGACCAACTAAGTTAGTTCTTGGTATGAGCTTTCGTGTGCATGCACACTTCTTCAGATACACTGAAGAATACATTGTATACATTGAAGATACACTTCAGATACATTGCTCCTACTTTGTGAGTGCTTGCCACAGTTCCTGCTTAGAGTAATAAAAGTGGCAAAAACTGATAAAAAGTTAATACTATCTGCAAAGCCAGAAGTGTCATGTTCAGGTATCAGTATCCAGATTATTTTTCCTAGCTGAAGAATTGCGATTCAAATATTATGTTACTCTGTTGCAGCAAGAACAACAAAAAGTCATAATTTTTTTCAATTCCAACATATTCATAGTGACATGAGTTTCTGGGTATTCATATCTTGATAAAAGTGCTGTGGATGCCAGCAAACAATGGCTGCCAGATGCAGCAGCATAAAAAAACGTGATGCTTCTCTATACTGGTGAATACAAAACAACCCCTTTGTAATGCTACAAATCCAACTCAATGGTGTAACGTTAGAAAGTGTCGATCCCTTTTCCTACCTGAGCACTTATCTTTCCACAAGAACTGAATTGATGCTGAAATCCAACATCGCTTGAGGTCTGCGAATGCAGCTTTCTTCTGAGTGAAGTGCAAAGTGTTTGAGGACCGGGACATTTGCAGGGAAAACAAAATGCTTGCATACAAAGCTATTGTACTACCTACTTTATTGTATGCTTGTGAAACATGGTCCACTTATAAATGTCATCTCCAACTCCTTGAAAAATTCCATCAACGGTGTCTCTGAAAATTTTTACACATCACCTGGGAAGACAGGCAAATTAATGTCAGTGTGCTGGAAGAAGCAAAGATCACCAGTGTCAAAGCAATATTCAACATCGACTTTGTTGGACCGGTCATGTTGTGCGGATGCCTGATGATCGTCTTCCAAAGCAACTACTCTATTCCCAACTCAAGAATGGAAAGTGAAATACCAGTGGGCAACAAAAGAGGTTTAAAGATGCTCTCAAAGCAAATCTTTAAAAAACAACATAAGCACTGATAACTGGGAAACACTGCAAGCACTCCAATTGGAGAACAGCCTTTACCAAAGGTGTCATTGACTTTGAAGACGCTCAAACTCAGGACAAAAGGGAGAAACGAGCTAAGAGGAAGGCACACTTGGCAAATCCACACCGTGATCAAGTCCCGCCCAGACACATATGTCCCCACTGTGGAAGGATGTGTGGATCCAGAATTGGCCTCCACAGTCACTGACAGACTCACTGTTAAGACTGTGTTTATGGAAGACAATCTTACTTGGCTACGAGTGGTCACCAAAGAAGAAGAAGAAGACCATCTCTAAACAACAACAACAAAACAGCAACTGTGTGTGTTTGTGTGTGTGACCTTATTAAAGAGGATGCAAGGAAGAGTATTTTTACAGAGCAAGGGCAAGCGAAAAAAGAGGTAGTAGTAGATGCATTACAGTTGAATTTGAGCAGAGCACAAATGAATGCAGAAGCCAACATGGGCGAGCTGCAACAAAATGTTGCAGTGTAGAGTGAACAATTTATAATTTCACTCAGCCAGTCTGGAAGGTCATTCCACTCCATTTCTTCTTCCACCTCTCCCCCCCCCAAAAAAAAAGTGATTAAGCATTCTATGAATCGTGAGCATGCCCAGTCCTCATTAACTTTCCTTAATGATTTTTTTCTACTGCTTCAAGCCTCAGGGTTTCACCAAGCCTATTGCTGTCAACTCTTGTGGAAGTGTGTGGTGTTGTTTTTGGCTGCATAAGCAACAGCAGTCATGCCTGTGAATCAGAAAAAGTGGGAATGATTAAATGAATGAGTTCAAGATGCCGTCAGCAATGGGTGTGGAGCAGCCACAACAGACGAATAGGTATAGCAAGAACAATAGTGCAAATAAACAGCTAAAAAGAGACAAACGCTTTCGGTAATGAGCTAACCACACGCCATAGCATCAGAACTGCTAATGAATTCCAATTAGGAAGCTTCACGCTAGAGTTGCCTGCCTCCAGAGAGACTGAAATGCCCCCTCACTGGTTTTGGAAACAGTCTAAATGTCGTGATGTGTGCCCATTTATTTTCCGCAGTTGAACCTGACTTATTTGAGTTATGCCAGTTGCCGAAGGGCATTGTGGAATCATGATGGCATATATCGTGTTTGAAGATATGCATGTGAACGAGCCTTTGGCACCTCTCAGGTGGGCTCCGTTGCCATCCTAAGAGTACAAGGGAAGCATTCATGGTGAGATCCGGCACCTCTTTCCCTAGAAAAACAGCACTGACGATTATGATGTTGCTGATGATAACGACGTGGTGGACGGACACCATTTGAATGGCAATGCAACTTTTGGATGGGGGGTGACCCCCTCAAATAAGTTATTGGGGGGCGTGCGAAGACCGCTTGGCCAATGGGCGTAGCTAGGATTTTTGTTTGGTGGGGCAGAACCTCAGATTTGTATTGATTTGCATTGATTGGAGGGCAGAACCTCAGATTTGTATTGATTTGTGGGTCAGGCTTTTGTGGGGGGGGGGTCAGAACCTCAAATTTGTATCCATTTCGGTTGATTGGGGTGGGGGCTTGGCTGTGCCCAAGCCTCAGCCCCGAGGAGTTGTCTCCTACGCCTTACTTAGAGTGATGCTCTGTCCTATTATATAGTCATATGCTCTGAATACTCCCAAGCATCGCTGCATTACATGGGGGGGTTGGACTAGATGACCCTTGGGTCCCTTCTCATCTCCACAATTCATTTTAGGCAGCCCTGCAGCCCCCAGTTAAAAAAAAGCAGCTCCTCTATCTGTGTATAGAGGCTTGCCTCCCCCCAGGGCCGGATTAAAGTTTGATGAGGCCCTAAGCTACTGAAGGTAATGGAGCCCTTTATATGCCCAGCTGTCCTTTGTCAACAACAAATTGCCGCTGGTTTTTTTGTGCTGGATATGTGCTATATAGTTATTTATGGACCTAATACTGTAGGTATCTAAAGCCATTTGCACATAACAAATAGGAGCCTACACACACAAAAACCCCTGTTGCTGTATGTAGGTTTTATTTTTATTTATTTTTATCTTATATTTTGGAAATGCACATTCAGGTTTTTTTCCCCCCTTTAATTTTTTGGGGGGCTCCCAAGAGAGAAGGGGCCCTAAGTTATAGCTTGTTTAGCTTATACATAAATCCGGCACTAGGTAAAGGTAAAGGTACCCCTGCCCGTACGGGCCAGTCTTGACAGACTCTGGGGTTGTGCGCCCATCTCACCTAAGAGGCCAGGGGCCAGCGCTGTCCGGAGACACTTCCGGGTCACGTGGCCAGCGTGACATCGCTGCTCTGGCCAGAGCCAGAGCCAGAGCCAGAGCCGCACACGGAAACGCTGTTTACCTTCCCGCTGGTAAGCGGTCCCTATTTATCTACTTGCACCCGGAGGTGCTTTCGAACTGCTAGGTTGGCAGGCGCTGGGACCGAGCAGCGGGAGCGCACCCCGCCGCAGGGATTCGAACCGCCGACCTTTCGATCGGCAAGCCCTAGGCGCTGAGGCTTTAACCCACAGCGCCACCTGCGTCCCTAGCTGGCACTAGCTGGACCATAAAGAAGGCTGATTGCCGAAGAATTGATGCTTTTGAATTATGGTGCTGGAAGAGACTCTTTGAGAGTCCCATGGACTGCAAGAAGGTCAAACCTCTCCATTCTGAAGGAAATCAGCCCTGAGTGCTCACTGGAAGGACAAATCCTGAAGCTGAGGCTCCAATACTTTGGCCACCTCATGAGAAGAGAAGACTCCCTGGAAAAGACCCTGATGATGGGAAAGATGGAGGGCACAAGGAGAAGGGGACAACAGAGGATGAGATGGTTGAATAGTGTTCGCGAAGCTACCAGCATGAGTTTGACCAAACTGCGGGAGGCAGTGGAAGACAGGAGTGCCTGGCGTGCTCTGGTCCAGGGGGTCACGAAGAGTCGGACACGACTAAACAACAACAAATCCGGCACTGCCTGCCTCACCCGGCGCCACGCGCCCGGAATTTCCCGGACACGCAGCCGCGCAAACCGGCGGTGAGGTCCTAACAAATCCGGACGCGCAGTTTGTGAGGGTGGTGGTGGTGCCCCCCCCCCCCAGTTTCATTCGGGGAGCCTCTCGGAGAAGTGGGTTTTGCGAAAACGGAGACGTGCCAACTTTACCGCGGTGCTTCGGAGGCCTCCGCCTCCTCCGCCTCCTCCTCCTCCCGTCACGCGCGCGCCTCCGAGGGGGACGAGCCGAGAGAGAGGGCGGCCTCGACGCGAGGGGAGGAGCCGGCCCGAGAGCGACGAAGGCGGAGGGAAAGCGAGAGAGAAGGGAGAGCAGCTAGAGAGACGCTGGAAAGGACCTAGCCGAGCGTCGAGGCCCGAAGAGGCCTCCGTCGCCGGGATGGAGCACCACCAGCAGCAGCCCGCCAGCCGGTACCAAGTGGTGAGTGGCGCCGCGGGGTCCTGTCAGCGCGTCGGCAGGGCGGGGTTAGGGTAGGCCGCAGGCCAGCTCGAGGCCTCCCCCGGCCAGCTGGGGAGACGAGGCTGGGGAGGGGAGCCCTGCATTCCCTCAGGCCTCCGGGGGCGAACGGAAAGCGCCTCCGCTCTCCGTAATACTGAGGAAAAGCTTACCTGGGGTGAGGCCTCCTCCTTCCTCGTCCTTTCCTCCTCTGCGCTTCCCCTACCCTTTTGGCTGCCGCCCAGGTGAGCTTCTCGGAGCCCCCAGTCGAGGGGACGCTGAGGGTCATCTAGTCCAGTGTTTCCCAACCTTGGGCCTCCAGCTGTTTTTGAACTACAATTCCCATCATCCCTGACCACTGGTCTTGCTAGCTAGGGATGATGGGAGTTGTAGTCCAAAAACAGCTGGAGGCCCAAGGTTGGGAAACACTGAGTTAGAAACGGGAGGTCGCCACTCGACGGCCCGTGGCTTTCGCCGAAAAAACCAAAACAAAGCAAAACATCTTGGGCTTTGGGAATAGGGTAGCGAAAAGAGGAAATGTTCCAAATCGCGAGGACGAAATGACACACCGCCCTCGATGTGAAATAGTACACAATGTATGGTTGTGTCTTTGTAGGGTGGCTGGCGCAACCCCAATCAGATGGGCGGCGTAAAAATAATAAAGGTACAGTGGTACCTCGGGTTACATACGCTTTAGGTTACATATGCTTCAGGTTACAGACGCCGCTAACCCAGAAATAGTACTTCAGGTTAAGAACTTTGCTTCAGGATAAGAACAGAAATTGTTCTCCGGCGGCGCGGCGGCAGCAGGAGGCCCCATTAGCTAAACTGGTGCTTCAGGTTAAGAATAGTTTCAGGTTAAGAACGGACCTCCGGAACGAATTAAGTACTTAACCACTGTATTATTATTATGACTATGATTCGTGCTTGCTTTTCAAGAGCAGACCTTTCTATGCTATGGTGGGGTTCAATGTTACCTCTGATTCCGCCGCAGGGCTGCGGTCATAAAAATAAAAATAAAAATAAAAATTTATTATCTATACCCCACCCATCTGGCTGGGTTTCTCCAGCCACTCTGGGCGGCTTAAATGCTGCCACACTCCTTTCGGAGGTCAACACAGTGAGAACGGGTTTGTAGGGCTTCGCGCCAGAACAATAATTCATCACCTGCCTTGCCTTTCGGTGGATATGATTGCATCAATGAATTGATTCATGTGAATTCAGTTCCTACCCAAAGTTTTACTTTAAGCCCTTTCCCTGCCTCCCCTCGGTTGGTGAAGGGAGCGAGAGGCAACTTTAATGATTCAATACGCAGGTGATGATGCTTTTCTTTTGCCAACCGCAGACAGCCTTCCGTGCTGTCACTTCCTGTTTGGGTAAGTGCACTGCAATAGCATTGAATATACAGTAGCACCTGGTTTTGAGTCTCCCCTAACAAGCGTGTGTGCTGGTTTCGAAGGGCCGCCAATGAAAATGGCCTACACCCCCAGCATTCGAAACGCCCATTGTTCGAGGCGCGTTTTCCGCCAGGGAATTCCCTTAGCGCGAGCAGTTTCTGAGCTCTGCGCATAAGATTTCAGATTAAAACTGCAGATTGACCTTTTTCTGCTTCCCCACTTCCAGCTACTCTTTGAAGACTGGAGAAGAGACCCCTTTTAGGAGGTGGGCAGGGGAAGGACTAAACCATGTGAAAAATGAACATAATATTTTAGCTGCCGTTCATTCCTTTTCAACTTTGTATACTTGTTATAAAAAAAAGTGTGCCTAGACATTCTGTTGTGGCGCCCATAATCTAGGTTGAAGGTGCCATTGAGCTCCTAGCTTTCATATCAAAAATTTCTAACACTGCCTATACCAATGAATCGGGCAAAGCCTCAGTTAAGAAATCTACTGATTACCCATGAAAACCTTGAAGCCTGTAAAACAACATGCAGTTTCCAGCTCCAGCTCTTATACTTAATGCCACACCTATATCACTCCGGGGCATCCCAGATCTATATTGCTTGGTAACACTGAAGAATCCATAGGTGCACAGTTTCTCTTATTAAATGAAGAAACGACCAAGCACAATTCTTGTTGGGATTTCTGTATTGCATTTGAAAGTGAATTTTGTAATGGAGATAAGTGGTCCGAAGAAAGGAATATGTATTGGCAACATACTGGCATAATAAAACGTACTCTCATGGAATCAGGTTCTCTTTAATTTTCCTCTAATTGCTTTTTATTTCACATTGAGGATGATCATGTAGTTTTGTCATTTTGTTGCTTCATATTTCATATTTTTGCTACCTATTCCTGAAATATTTTTTTTTTCAGTGAAAGCCACTCGTTATTGACTGCCATCATAACTAACACTTTTATTAGGGTCAGAGGCTTTGGAACAAATCCCACCTATTTTATTTCCTCAAGATGGTACCTACTACCCTCTAAATAGAAGGAACTTAGCTGAAATATGGTGGGGGTGGGGAGTATTGTTTTATACCAGGAATACTATCTTAATAGAGATGTTTGATGTCAGATAGCAAGCCAAGAGAGGAAAATGTTGGTGTACCTATAATATGCCAAATGCCAGTCATTTCTCAACTTATATGAACAATTTTATCTAAAAATAAAGTAAAAAAGAGATTTGTTCCTTTCCATTATTAACATATTTTTCTACATTGTTTCAATGATGCTCCCAAATTTTTGGCAGTACCTCATGTCTTTTTTGGGGTCAGTTTGAATGCACTTGGGTCGAAATTGGACAAAAGGTGTGAAACCTATATCCCCAAACTGGATGTTACCTATTCTTTGCTGCTGCTTTTACATAATTAAGGTGTTTTTCAGTGATGGGTAAGCATTTTACTAGAAACGTAGACTATTAAAAAGAGCCTACCTCATTCTAGATGTTAACGACCACTCCTTATCTGTAAACTAAC
The DNA here is from genome assembly GCF_951804945.1 of Podarcis cretensis. NCBI lineage: Eukaryota > Metazoa > Chordata > Lepidosauria > Squamata > Lacertidae > Podarcis > Podarcis cretensis. The sequence continues at coordinate 87,551,316 of NC_137173.1, forward strand.
ATGCCGTATTAGTACAATTTTTTGGATTCTTACATCTCTCTGTAGGAAAGGGCTGGAGCTTAGTGGTAGAGCACTTGCCTTGCATGCAGAAGATCCCAGGTTTAATCCTTGGCATATCCAGGCAGGGCTGGAAATGTCCCCAGTCCGAAACGCTGGAGAGCTGCTGCCAATCAATGTAGAGAATACTGAGCTAGATGGACCAGTGGCAGGACTCACTATAAAGCAGCTTCCTATATGTAGCACGAGTGAGCCTCAACTTTCTGAAGCTCCACCCTATAAAATTCTGTGCCCTGAAATAAGGAATATATTTGAATATAGTAAAAGAGCTCATATTTTGGAATAAAAGGTATTCCAGCATTGTGATTTTATTATGGTTTGCAAACCATTTTGAGAATGGCTGAGTAAGAATGCTGGATTTAAATTTATAAACAAAAGTATTTGGCAAAAAGTTGCTTTGGACTTCGCTATTTCTTTATATTTCTCTTTGCTTTGAATACACACAGTCCCTGGAAATGTGACTATATACAAAGTGTACTTCAAACAATGTGCATTGAAACATGCTTAAAAGCAGATCTTTGCACATACAAGATTTAGAACCAGAGCATCTCTTACCCTGTGCCTCATTTTATGAATGGAAAGAGTGTAAAGCTCAATGTTTCTTAGAAGGTTTCTTTCACCCCTGCTGAACCTTTTCTGTAAGCAGATAATAGCATTTGTTTGTGCTGGGAAACTGTAGGTGGTTTCTTGATTCTGCTGGAGGCAGCTGGAGTTACATCATAGGTGCCTTTAAGGATTGGCTGCTTGCAGAACTTAAGGAACTAACCACATAGCACTTAACTTGTTCCTTCCTTGGCTTATCACATGATGGACGATTTTGGCATGGAACAACCCTTAAAGCAAACTCCTTTGCACTTACTGCTTTTGCTTGTTTGTTATTGCTCATGGCAAGTAGAAATTAAGGGTGTTAAAACAATTTAAAAGAAAAAAAAAGAAACAAAGAAATAGGCTTATAATTGGATATGTTCCAGTCATTAAAGCAAGTAAATCAGAAAAACATAACCCTTGGCTTGCAAATGAAACTTTAATAGGCATTAATGAAATGATGTACTGTAAGACTTCCCCCATGCCTCTGATTTTAGGTTACATGCTGATGTGGTTTTAAATCTGATTGCTCATGCACAATATACAAAAAAGTATACCCTTTCATGCATATTTTGGGAAGAGAAATTAAGGAGTATTTTGGGGTGCACATAGATAGGCATAGTTTGAGTGAGGAAACTGCTGCAGATCTGTACTTACCCTTTCTCCAGAAAATCAAGCTCAGAAATAACTATTCCCCTCCACCCCCAAGCAGAAGCTGACTATACAGATTGAATCAAGTCACTTCCCATATTTGGCCTATATATTGGGATGGTAAATTGGTGGCCACCCATTGACTGTAACTCCCCATTAGCCATGAAACTGGTGGGAGGCGGAATCCTAATTCTGCTGGAGAGCCATAGGTTCTCCATTCCAGGCCTATGACAATGTTTAAAGTTTAATCTTCTCTCCCCAGAAACATTAGCTTAAGAAATGGAAAGTGGCAAGGGAAGGTTCACTAGATGTCTTGACTTTTTGAAAAGTGAAAGCCTGCCGCACCGTATGCGTATGCGGGAGGCAGGCAGCAAGGGGTACGTCTGAAAATTGATGTACCATTTGAAGTATTTTGTCACTGGCCACTTAAACCCTTTGTTCTTCCCCTTGCTCCCTTCACCCCTCCCACCCTTAACTAATTGCACTGCTGTTACAGTCAGCTCCAGATACTCCTCCTTTGTATTACATTTCTCTTTAAAAATCAAAACCACCCAGCTCTTACTATGCTGTATAGGGAAAACTGAAAATTTATGCTGGGTTTGCTCCTCCTTCTGTATAGCTTTTATGTATATCAGCTTTTAGTATTTGTGTGCATTATGAATATGACCAATTAGTATTTCACAAGATGGCTTTCTACACAGTCGCTGGTTGAAATCTCTGACCTAGGCCAAATGTTTCTTCACTTCAATTCCTTGACTTCAGTATATTAATTTTACTGACCTAGTTTACAGGAATGCTGTAAGGGTAACTGATTGAGCATTAATTAGCATTCTATATAAGAACATAAAGACCTGCTGGATCAGTCCATTGGCACATCTAGGCCAGCATCCTGTTCTCACTGTGGCCAACCAGATTCCTGTGAGAAACTAGCAAGCAGGATTTCAAGCACAAGAGCACTCTTCCCCTCCTGTGGTTTCTTGTACTTGGAAGTGTTGCTGCCTCGACTGTGGAGTGATGTAAAAATTGGGGTTTGGCTTTTGCTGCCAAGTTCCCCATGGGACTCTTGAGTCCCCTAAGTCCATGATCGGTCAGGGAAAAATGGATGGAGACTGGATCCAGTGGAAAGCAAGGCAGATACTTATTTTTCTGTTCCAAGGAGGGAGACAAAAGTGTGCAGGAACCTTTAAAGACTTTTGGCATTGCCCAACCCCCTTAGCCAAAGACCACTCCAAAATCATCATACATACATCATATGATTTGTAAGTGAAAATACAATGGGAAGGCTTTCCCCATTTGCCTCCCTTACTGCAGAGGAATATTTGAGGTCATTGAGAGAGTCAAAATGGGCATCAGGATTGCTCTCCTCTACTATTTCAGACACATGGTTTATATATTTAGATATGTGAGCATTTATTAATATTTATTCTATATTTGAGACCTTAGAATTCTTATAACAGGAGGCAGAGTATGGTAGCCATCAATAGATTATAACTATGACGGCATAGCTCTTTCTATACAGGAGTGTTTTGCAAGGTTTGCTTATTTTTGTATGAATAACTTCCTGAGGTGTCTTCATTCTAACAATTTCTCCACTTCAAGCAAGTTCCTTGTATCACAGTTGCTCATAAATGCATTGAGGAAGTGAGGCAACTGCTGCATCTGAAATGTATATGGACCTTGTAAGCAACCTGGCTGATCAACTATTTAGAAAACAGGAAGGAAATGCAGCATACCATGTCCTCTTTCTCCCTTTACTTCTATTACATAACAAAAGAGGGAGAAGAGCAGGGGGGAGAACGTTTTTTCAGCTCAAGGGCTTCACTGCCTTGTAGGCATTGGCATGGAGAGACACTATGGCAGTGGTGGGAGTGGCCAGAGTCAAAACGTGGGTAGGGACCATGGCAAAAGTGGGTGGAGCAAGATATGTGACTCTTACCATTGGCGCCATGGGTCAGTGTATCTGGCTGTTAAGCAGAAAGTTGATGGTTTGAGCCTAACCAGGTGTGGCTGTGGGCAGGATTCCTGCATTGCAGGGGGTTCGACTGTATGACTCTCAGGGTCCCTTCCAACTCTACACTTCTACCTTTGTACAGTAAGCTGCATAAGTCAGATGTTTCTATCTGTCTCCCTCTCTCTCGCACACACCTAAATCCAGGAAAGCAAGGGGCTTTATCACAGAGCAAATTCCAGCCAGGTAAAAGCAGTCAAGGAAAGCATGGAGCAGGACTGGGGGAAGGGCTGTGGCCTGAGGGAAGGGGTGTGGCCTGGTTTGAGTCCAGAGGGACAAATTGGGAGTCCTAGTGGGCCATATGTGGCCTCCGAGCCTTCACCAAGCTTCAGAACAGAACTCACTTCTAACTAGTGAAAATTCAGTAGATATCTGCTGTCTCACTTTTGACATAATTCCGTCCATGTTATATGATATGATCAACCTCATTGTGAAATTTTGAACCACAGCCAAGAAAATCTGTAGGTTGTATATCTGAATGTGATAGGCTTTAGTGAAAGGGGCTTGTGCTACACTTGGAATCAATAATGTATTTCTGTCTATTACTGTGAATGTGGGAAATTTACAGGGTTTTTTTTAAACAAATTTTTGTTGTTATTCTGAATATAGGAAACCACAAGTGAAGGGGGGCACCAATATTCAGCAGCAACTGGCAACTTTCCCAGTTTTTGAAGCTTATAGTAACAATCATTCACTGTGTCTGTTGCAATAGTGTTTGAACTCTGTTCCAGTGATTCCTTGGAAGGCAGTTCAGGTAGACAAGCTTCTCAGTAAGGCAGCTTCTGCAGCGCTACTGATCTTCTCCTTCAGTTTGCAGCAATAGAGATAGTGAGATTCACTCTCAGTTCACATGGTGCCTATCAAGATTGGCCCAGGGCCCTTCCTTCATTTGCGCCCTTGAACAGGGCTGACTTCAGTTTTCATCATCTGTGCTTTTTTTTTTACTAGAATTCTTATGCTCCCCCAATGTTGGTTTTACAAAGCAAGACTTGGGCATAACTTAATCTGTACGTAAAGTTTTTCAGCAAAGATAAATTGCTCAGTCCCCCTTAGATGCGCATTCTTGCAGGAATTCCAGCAGGCACTAATAAGTCCATCAGAAGTTAGCTAGGATTCCAAGGGGGAGCTGTCATTCCTCCCCTCATAAATCCTAGAACACTGCAGAATTATTCTTTCTTTCTTTCTGCTGAGAAAGTAGATGGTTTGAAAGCTGCTACCTTGTCTGTCACTCCCATCTGCATTCCGTCACACGCATACGAGTATCACTTCCAATGCAATATTATCCAAGTCTGATGAGAAGTAAGTCTTCTGAGTTCAGTGAAACTTGCTCCCAGATAAGGGTGAATAGGACTGCAGCTTTTCTTTCATTTGTGGCCAGATCAAATATCACAGAGGTGGGCGGGGGGGGGGGATAGACACATCACTCAAAAATGTAAGATTGCTTATCATTATTGTTGTCAGTGTTTCCATCTGCGAAACATAAATGTAATTCAAACTGCCGGGCTAAGATTTTCAACTTGCTTCCCTGCTTCCTTTAGAAGTATGTAGTTCAGAGGGCAGTGCTGGTCTTCTGTTGCTCCCCCCCGCCCCTCCCCCATCAGTGAATTCACAGACTTTCTGTTCAAGGAAGCAGGGATGGTTAAAAAAAAGTTTAATGTTGGCCAAAGCAATAAACCAGCATGGTGTAGTGGTTAAGAGTGGTAGTCTGGTGAACCGGGTTCGCTTCCCTGCTCCTCCACATGCAGCTGCTCGGTGGTGACCTTTGGTTAGTTACACTTCTCTGAAGTCTCTCAGCCCCACTCACCTCACAGAGTGTTTGTTGTGGGGGAGGAAGGGAAAGGAGATTGTTAGCCACTTTGAGACTTCTTAAGGGGAGTGAAAGGTGGGATATCAAGTCCAAACTCCTCTTCCTCCTCCTCCTCCTCTTCTTCTTCTTCAGAAGTGCTTTCTTTGTCTACCAGAATTCTGGAAATTATTCTTCCTTATTACTAAATAGTACAACTCAAGGAATAACCCAAGAAGCAATAAAGTGGAGCTGGGAAAATCTACTCTTTCCTGCAGTTCACCAACACAGCCTGCTCTTATTTAGTAGAATCATGGTACCATAAAGTTTCATGGCACCCCCAGCGGTCATCTAGTCCATCTCCCTGCAATGCAGGAATCACAACTAAAACATCTGCTTAAAAACCTCCAAGGAAGGAGGATCCATCACCTTCTGAGGGAATCCTTTCCACGGTCGAACAGCTCTTTCGGTCAGAAAGTTTTTCCTGAAGCTTAGCTGGAATCTTCTTTCTTGTAACTTGAATCCATTGGTTTAGGGCCTACCTTCCAGAGCAGGAGAAAACAAGCTTCCTTCCTCTTTCATGTGACAGCTTTTTAGATATTTGAAGATGGATATCATATCTCCTCTCAGTGCCCTCTTTTTCCAGGCTAAACATTCAAAGCTTGCTCTGTACAAGCAGCAAGATTTTGTTCAGTGGGAGAAATTTGACTCTGCGGTGGGCTTCCTACATATTTTTTATCAGCTTCCCCCAAATCTGGTTCCATTCCCCAGATGCTCAATTCAGCTGGAGCTTTGCACATGCCCTATAATATGTTTGTTTTGGCTTGGCTGTGAGTAATGAGTGTGGCTCTGTTGTAAGAAACAGGAGGGAGTTACAGTAGCTGAAACTAAGTATCACCCCAGCCTAATATTCTCCAAGCAGAGAGTAGCTCAAGCTAAGTATTGGTAGATACTGACAAATATTCTCCCTATATTAGCTGTGCTGTACAGGGAAGCTCCTTGTCTATAAACGATACACATAAGGAATCATGTAACTACATACCTAACTGGTTAGTTAAAATAACCCTCGCAGCAAGTACCAACTCGCAGTGATGAGATTATTGGGAGTTGCTTTACAGTTATTGAAAAAGTGCTTATGTTCTTAGATGGCTTATAGAGGTTTTAAATTGTCTTAACATTTTGATGTTTGCTGCCCTGGAAGGAAGGGTAGGGTGCAAGTTTAATAAATATTAATGAAGATAATATTCCTTGAAGGAGAAAAAGTTGTGTACTAAGAGCATGGTCCAATTGGCAAGAAACCTGTCTTTTGCTTCCTTTCTGGCAGGAGGCCAGAAATTATATTGTGATGACAAAGGATAACTTGCTACCTGTGTTCTTTAATGCTGTGCCTCTTAAGCCCAGCCCTGCCCTTAATAAGATTAGCCTCTGTGTCAGAGCAAAGCAGTGTTGGTATTTGCAGAGTAATCATGCTTGTTGCAATGAAATCTGTGGTGCACAATTGTTTCTTGCATAGAAACATGAGTAGATCTGGTAACAGTTCATATCTTCCCACAATTTGCATATATATTACAACCCCCCCCAAAAAAAAGTTACAAAAGTGCATTTTTAAAAAGTTCAGAGCAGAATTTTATTTTTCAAACAATTGTGCATTTCACGGCACAGGAATTTGGGTTTCATGAAACAGAATATCTGGGGTCACTAAGAATCCAGTGCATTTCTTAGTATCTGTCTTTGCAATGAACACTCTGTGCAACCCCAAAAGGCATAACGTCAACATGTTGATCTCCAAATGTCCAAAGCAGAAAGTAAAGTATGGTGGTTGAAATAAAACACCTAAAAAGAACAGACACCACAGAGCTAAACTGCGTGTGAGAAGCTGCAGTATTGTGAAATACTATACACTTTCATGTGTGCATGGTGTAAAGTCACATGCTGTGAAGAATGTGAGGACGTGAATCTAGGGTTGTGAAATGTAAGTGCTCTGGATGTCTAAGCATTAGGCCTAGATGTCTGCAAAGTAAAACTTGTGTAAATACGCCTGTATGTATATGCTTTTCTTTGTAGAAGACATCTTCATTGAACGTGAACATTGGGGTTGGGGCAAGTGGTGCCATATGACCTCAGGGTGCTTTGAGACATTGGCTGTACAGCCCTGTTGTACACAAAAACCCCTTCACAAAACTGTGAAATCAGGGATGTTTGTTAGATTTCACAGAGCTTTTAAATTTTGGTATAAGGTCCCTTTTCATCAAGGGACATCGGGAAAGGCTTGAGGAATTGGAAGGTGTCTCACAATGCTTTCACTTACAGGATAATGCTTTTTGAGTGCTGTTATATAACCTTTTTGGTTGTAGATTGAGTGGTGGAATTTTTCAACTCTTGCTCAAGAGGAGGACTTTAAAACAGCCAATGAGATCTGATGTTAGTTGTTAGTAGAATTACTTCTGACTCGCACAATGCGAGCAATGTAACTGCTGATAATGAACAAGTTATAGTACAGTTCTTTTTATCTCTTTAGTTCATATCACATAAGTGCAAACTATAACTAGCCTCTTGAACGTGCCTAGATGAATCATAATGTAAATGCAGATGAATCACAAACCTGGCAAACAGAATGAGCCGTATAACAAGAATTCAGAAAAAGAACAAGCGCCAATTTGATGACAAGAATTTACACTTCTTGAGGAAATGGTAAATGGCTGCATCTCAACCATTTCTGAATATATATATATATATTTAAATCTGGGCAGCTACAAGTGGTTTGCATAACCCTTATTTTCTACTATCATGGCTTGTTCTGGCTTCATATTCTGAAACTAGGACTTTGTAGACATAGTGAAATAATTGGAGGATTTTCAGGCAAATCTGAAATGTTATTGTTGTTCATAGGAAACTCTTGCTTCACACTCTGGATTAGTATTTGAATCAACCATAATTACACATTATAGGGCCTAACATCAAGGGTTGTTAGAAGATTGCCTACTACAAGGTACATAATAAGTCGCAATACATCAAAGGTGCAATGAGTTGGATTTCGCTTCCAATTATCTGTCAGGAAGAGGGCAGTTGACAGTTTAGGCAATGTTCTGAAATAGCACATTGTTATCTACATATCATGAAATGGTTTCATATATTCTCACTCATTTACTTTGTCTGGGTCTAGTTGATCCTTATGTTCTTTTAGGAAAACTCTCAAATACACCCCTTCCCCCAATACACACACTAGGGTGATGGTGAAACACTACAGTACCATTCAGCCTTTTATCACGGGCAAATACTTGTAAGTAGTACATGTTTTTTGGGGTAAAAACATTTTACGTACTTGCTGCCTTTTGGGAGAGGCGGGAGGTGAGTACAGTGGTACCTCGACTTACAAACGCCTCAGATTACAAACGCTTCAGGTTTCAAACTCCGCTAACCTGGAAGAGTTACCTCGAGTTGAAAACTTTGCCCCAGGATGAGAACGGAAATCGTGTGCTAGCGGTGCAGTGGCAGCAAGAGGCCCCATTAGTGAAAGCACGTCACTAGTTAAGAACAGTTTCAGGTTAAGAACAGACCTCCGGAACGAATTGAGTTTGTAACTAGAGGTACCACTGTAGTATGGTTAAGTCCAGATTAGGAGTTACTCTTGTTACTGGTTTCTCTTCAGTCATTACTTAATAAATTGCATTGGAGTAGATGAAACAGTTCCCTGAATGTATTTGTTTTTCTTAAAAGCTTCACAATGAAGATGATCTTCCAGAATCATCAGTGGCTGAACAACCTTCCACCTCTACAGAAACTGCACCAGCCTCTCAAATGGAGGCATCTTTACCTGAAGAAGATACTTCACCTCCACCTTACTGTAGTATTGCTGCAGAAGCAGCTGCAACAGCAGGTATTTCCTTTCATTTATATAACCTCAGATATTTTTAGCTATGCTGGAGCAGTAAATATAGCTTGAATAATCTTTTCAGAAGCATATGGTGCCATCTCTTCATGCTTCCTTCTGCTGCCCTTTATAAAATACGATCTGCTCTTTTCTTTTTGTACAGGACCCCAAATGACTTTGTGCTTAATAGAGCAAATAACCAGATTAATGTTCTTTGTGATATGGATTTGTCTTGGATGCCTTTCTGTCTATGTATGCTAAGGCTAGCATGTCTTATTTGATTAAACTTGGACCACAATCCTAACAGGACAGAGATATGAGGAATCAATTGTTTTGATAAATATATAAAACCACCCTCAGTATTTCTAGCTATAAGAAACAATACAGCATTCTTAAAGGCTTTATAGACTTGTAGTTCTGACTAATAATTATTTAGCCTCTAAAACATGAGTTGATGTTTGTGTCTCTGTGTTTTTTTTAACAGAGATGGAATCGCCTAATGACTTTTACCCTGTGCCACCTCCATACAGTGTAGCTACCTCTCTTCCCACTTATGATGAAGCTGAGAAGGCCAAAGCTGCAGCAATGGCAGCTGTTGCAGCAGAAGCAGCAGCAGCTCAGAGAGTGAGTGAGCAATCTGGGCAGCATGAAAACATGCATTTTTGAAATGCGTAACTTTGGATTGGCTTCGCTATGTCGCTTAGCTTGTTAAAGGATATATTAGCTAGCTAAATTAAGAGGGGGTTGTTTTGATTATTTGTACAAAGCATCTTAAGAATAGAGAATGTTTCTGTAGCACTTTATGGAGTAAAAGAAAGAAAAAAAGGACCCGTTGACTACTTCACGCTTTATTTCATGCTTAATATTCATGAACTCAGTTCATAACTAATCAAACCATGCACAGTCCACCAGCTACAAGAGCACAGTAGTCCTTTCTACTTCGTAGACCTAGAAAGGCAACAATAGTAGCTCCACTGAATTCTTGGTGGGCCACCATATGCAGTGGTTAAGCTGCATTTAATCTGAAGGGTCACCAGTTACAATGCTAGAGAGTAAGTATATGTCACAGTACAAAACTGCAGGTACCTGACTGCATGCACATGCTTAATAATTTTGCTGGCACATAGGAATTTTTGCAGGTTTTTATTCTCATTCTTGTTCAAGGCTGGTATTATATATAAATATAAAACTACTGCATAAATATTTGAAATGTTTTTCCATCTCTGATGTCATTGTACTGGGCTGTAGGTGGCATTCAGCTAAATAGCTGTGCTAGTACAATTAGTGCTGTTACAAGGGGATTTCCCTTCCCCACCTCCTTACACGCTCCTTGTACCACCCCAAATCTGCTAAACTGGGTTGGAGGAATCCCCAAAATTGATTTAGGGGGTGCAGGAGCAAGGAGAAATCCTTGCAGTGATGGAATATTTTGGTTAGCTCTACACTGAATGCAACATATTGTATTCATCTTAATGAAAAGACATTTGCTTACTTAAACAAACTCACTCACTCACTCTTACACTTAAATGGGGGTAGCATTGGAAACTTCCTGCCCTTTTTAACTACTCTCAAATCTTATAAATCGGATAAGAAAGTATTTGCTCAAATACAGGGGTTTGCCATCACAGTAACAATGTGATATGCTATCTCAGATAAATGTTAAGACCACAGAAAGCTGTTTTAGCCTGTATTTTGACCTCAGTTGCCCATTTGTAAAAGCTGTTGCATACTGTGTAGTAAAACACCTTTTTGTGTGACTGTTTCCTTGTAAGTTTTTCATTTCTAATCGGACCAAATAGCAATGATCTATTTCCATGCTAAAATTATATGCTTCAGAAGTAAGTCCCAGTGTACAGTGGGGCTTGCTTCTGAATACAAATGTATAAAAGAGCACTGTCAGTATTTGAATTACTGGATCTCTCTCTGTGAGATATTTTCAATTCCTTTTATATTACATTACATTTAAATTCTAATTTAGTTTGCTAGAAACATTGCTTGAATGTTTGACTTGTACTGAATGGCTTAACATTCCTTTAGTTCTTCTGTCTTATTTTCTTTACATGCTTAGCACGGCCAATTTAGGGAGTCTAGGAGTCTGTTTGATGAAATATTCCTGAGCCCACCAGAGGTATGAAACAGTTCTATGAAGTTTAGATTTTGCAGTGAGTTTTCTTCCTGCCAAGCAGAAACAAATGAATTTCTCAATGCCTTCACTCGATGAACTTGCCGCGATTCTAATCTCACAATGCTGTATGAAGATTCTCATTAGTTTTCTATAAAGACTTAAATAGAGATAAGGACTACGGAGCACACTGGGACTTACGTTTAATTGTAATCATGCATAAGATTGTGCTGTTATGAAGATATCCTTTCATCCTCTACAGTAGTTGAAATAAATTTGAAAACATGAGGGAAATAACCAGGAATACCTGGTAAGCTGAGCATCCTTGCTCTAGAAGAACCTTCACTGTGTGCCTTCTACCACAGCTCCCATCATCCCTGACTATTGACCATACTGGCTGTGATTGATGGGAGTTCTAGTCTAAAACAACTGGATAACATCAGTTTGGGGAGCATTGATCATGGTCATTCAAACTAGTATCATTTCTGTGGGCAATTGAGCCTCCCCTGTTTTAGATTATATCTTGCTGTGAACAAGGTTTCTTCCTTTGGATTGGATATTGATGCAATTTCCAATATTTGGGGGGGGGGGTAGGGGGGGGTTGGAGTGGGAAATGTATCCAGTAGGAAGGATGAAAGGAAATAAAATGCAACACTTGCTTTCAGTTCATTGAGTTTCTGTGAGGTGTTACTACGCAGCACCTTTATGCTTCCAAATGATGATTGTTTGGTACTTCTAAAATACCAACGAAGATGTGTTTAGGCTAATTTCTGTCAAATACTTGTTTATGCTGCAGCTACTAAACATTATCAGGCAGAATGTGAAGCAAATATATGTTTGTTATAATGTCTTTCCATATAGTCAAAATAGGTATAATTTTCACTATTATATAGTACATACTAGCAAGTAAAAAAGAAAGAAAGAAAAGATGATGAATACATATCCCTTTAATGTAGGGATGCCATACTGCTGCTTAACATTGCAATGGTATGAGCAACAAAACTATGGTACCTCAACTGAAGTTGTATTTTTTAGGATGTTAGCACCCTCTGCTGTCTGACAGCAGCAAAGCTTTTGATTTAGAATATTCATTACACACTTGTAATGAATGAACTATTGTCTTACATTGGACAATTACATAAGCACATGTTGAATATCTCAATAGCGTAGCTAGAATCAATGAGATTTAAGTTCATATTATTTAGTGGGAATTTAGAGAGAGTCCCTAACTACTAAAATGTATGTGAACAGTTGAGGGTGGAAATCAGAAAATACTTAGATAGGTCTGTCTATGTTTACACAGGGGCTGCTGCAGCATTTTAAATAATGCTCGATAATGCTCTATATGCATCTTCAAAATAAAATATATCCAGCAATGCAGTAGAATTAGGGGTTCTCCAGCTTCTTTCATGATAAAGTTAACAAAAATAATCTTCAAACTTCCCAAAGTGCCACTAAGACAACAGGAAAACAATGACAAGAATCCTTGGAAGTTGCTGAAGTGTCTTAGCTGTAGTTCTATCTTTTGTGCGTTTTGATCTAACGCTAAAATACCAGCTGGATACCTTCTGACCACCTACTTTATTTACTAAAGAACGGAAGCCAAAAGTTAAGACTTGAAGCCCAAGGCTCAGTAATCATAGGGAGCAGGTTAAACATTGGGCTTTGGTGGAGTTTCATTGGGCCTGTCTCTACAGCGGAAATAATTTTCCCGGAATAATAATAATAATAATAATAATGATGATAATAATAATAATAATTTATTTGTACCCCACCCATCTGGCTGGGTTTCCCCAGCCACTCTGAGCGGCTTCCATAGAAACCAAAAATACACTCAAATATCACACATTAAAAACTTCCCTGAACAGGGCTGCCTTAAGATGTCTTCTGAATGTCAGGTAGTTGTTTATCGCTTTGACATCTGATGAGAGGGCATTTCACAGGGCGGGCGCCACTACCGAGAAGGCCCTCTGCCTGGTTCCCTGTAGCTTTGCTTCTCGCAATGAGGGAAAAGCCAGAAGGCCCTCGGCGCTGGACTGATTTCCTGATTTCCTTTTCAATACAGAAGTTGGAGAACCAACTTAGACCTTTCTGCAGTCCCTCAGTAAACTATGGCTCCTTGTTGAGACACATAAACTCAACAGAATCTAAAATCTTAATTACTGTAGCAAGACTTAGGGAAGAAAGACACACACCTGAACTTTTCCGTTGAGTTAATTAGAAAGCACGCAGGTGTTTCATACTTTAGGGTGTTGTGTTAAATATCCATACATAAACTGGTGGCCCGTTGACATTTTAGTATTTCCCATAAATGTACATTTTGGGGGAGCGGCCAGTCACTGCTCCCTTCTGTATGTGTGCATTTTTAACCGGTGTCTTTGTCATGCATGTTACACTGCACCCCAACAACTTGAAATGTGAAGGGGCTCTCTGACTTCAGCGGCTAAGTAATTTTAGAGCGCAACTTTTTCGTAAAATTATGTGGTTCAATGAGGCCGCCACCCTTTGCTGCTTGTTTTGTTTGACTTTTGAGGGAGACAAAGGAGCAACCAGGAAGGAATGAGTGGGCCTAACCCATTAGCTTGGGAAAGAGATGAAGTGCTGAGGAATGGTGGGAATATAGAAGCCATTCATGGGCCTATACCAGGGTTCCTCAACCTTGGCCCTCCAGATGTTTTTGGCCTACAACTCCCATGATCCCTAACTAGGAGGACCAGTGGTCAGGGATGATGGGAATTGTAGTCTCAAAACTTCTGGAGGGCTGAGGTTGAGGAAGCCTGGCCTATACTTTGGTAAGAGGGAGACTTGGTTGGTGGGTGGTTCCCAGGTCTGTATGGGACCACACTCCTTCTGATGGACCAGATGTGTCATTTGGGGGCGGGGTGTGCTCTGTGATCCATCTTTGCCGAGGGAGATCTGGGTAACATTGATGGCAAGGCATGCCTATTATTGGCTTAATTTGGTTCACCAGCTGTGCCTTTTCCTCAGCAAGGATAGCGTAGCCGCCTGATGTATGTGTGTTGGTAATCTCAAATTGGACTACCTTAATGTGCCTTTCAAGAGACAGCTCCACAAGCCGTAGCCAGTGCAGAACACCATACCGCAGCCAGGTTGTTGAGTTGAGTACATGGCTGCAGACATATTACAAAGAGAACTATGCTGGCTGCCAGGTCATTTTCAAGGTCTTGTTCCAGTTGGACAAGGCTTCTGTAAGTTATTTACCTAAAGGACTGCCTTCCTCTGTAAAGTCCTGTACTCATACTACACCCCACAGCAAGGAGAGAATCCATGGGGGCTGCAGATGCTGCTGAACTCCAATTGTCATCAATCCGTGCCAGCGTGGTTTGGCCAGGGATGGTGGAATTCGTAGTCCGGCGACATCCGGAAGGCTGCAGGTTTCCCATTTGAGCAGTAAGCGGAAAATCAGAATTTTCTGCTCTTGCTCCTGTGTTCTGTATCCTCCATCCCTCCACTGCCCCTGAAGTGTCCTCTATCAGTTGCTTCGAGCATCTGACAAAGACATAACTTCTTGTCCCAAGTTTTCCCAGACCCATAAGATTGGACCCTGCCATTACAAGATTTGTTTTTATGATACCGTTTTTCTGTTTGTCCTTAGAAATCTTAGAATATGAAGCAATTTAGAAACACTTCGGTAAATAGGTTTAGCTTGGCTTCAGTGCAATATTAAAATAAATGATACTGAACTAGGGGTTTTTTCTTAGTTATTTTTCTAATTATTGCATTTTATGTTTTTAAATATTTCAGTTTTTATTTTGTAAGTCACAGAATTTTACTGATGTGTGGCCATGTACACTTAATAAATAAAAATAACTTATTATGAGCAAGCAATCTAAGCAACTGAAGTGTACATATGTATTCACCTTGGTTTTTTACTTAGATACCTATTCCCACTTAAATTGGTAGTTTGAAAAGTATTAATTTAATTCCATGCAATGTGTGTTTATTAATCATCATCATCATCTTAAAGGAAGAAGAGTATCCCCCAAGGGACGATTTCAGTGACGCAGACCAGCTTCGCGTGGGCAATGATGGCATCTTCATGTTGGCTTTTTTCAGTAAGTAACACATCTTTGTGTCCTCGTAAGCAGCAGTTGTTCGAGGCATGGGTGGGGAACACCCTTCAGTCCAAGGGCCCCTTCTCATTGCAAACAACTTTTTGACAGCTGCATACCAGTGATGGGTGTGGCCAGACACCGATCACTGTCCATCTTCCATTCAGACATGCAAAAGGTTTCATCATAGTTCAAGGACACATTCCAGCCAGGTAAAATTGTCAGAGGAGGATGTAGAGGGAAGGGGGAGCACAGGGCCTGGATTGAGTCCTGGGGACACACTCAGACCCTGAGCCAGAGGTTCCTTCTCCATGGCAAATGCAGCAGGATTCTTGATGTCACTCAGTTGGTAGAGCATGAGACTCTTAATCTCAGGATCATGGGTCTCAGCCTCATGTTAGGCAAAAACATTCTTGCGTTGCAGGGGTTTGGACTAGATGACCCTTGTGCTCCCTTCCAGCTCTGCAGTTCTATGATTCTAAGAATCCTCTTTTCCCAGCCACACAAGACACAGCATTTACTAATGGAGAATAGAGAAATATATTAAAGTCTTGTTCATAATTTGGCTCTCTTCTGAGGGCTGTTCCACACGTTAGGCAGCGGCAATTTGCAGTTTGACCTAGATTCATGTGCACCACAAGGAGCCACAACCAGCCTTGATCCTCACGTTTTACGATTTTAGGCATATGCGTCAAATTATAAAGCATGTTAGAATCCTGAGAGAGATCTGTGTTGTTAAGTGTTGCCATTGACATGCGGTTTGAGCAAATTTAACTCCATGAGCGGCCAATGATATATTTGCACTTGACTTCCGAGGCTGGATAAGTGGAGGCAAAGTGTAGGTTGATTATCTGTACTCTCAAATACCAGTTTTTACTGACATCAATAACATAGGCTGGGCTTTTGATATGTGGAGTAGGATGAATAATCTTTCTCACCCAGCTCCTATCCTCCTCCCCAGTACACCAGTGTTATGATAAAAGCACCTGGTTCTGAATTTACAGTAATTGAAGCATTGTAATTTGAATCCAGTAGTTCCATAGTGTGTCACACACACTGAACATTGCTCCTTATTTTGAAGTTAAATTAATTTCTGTCCTTGCTGTGGATCATGGTACATGACTGCCATCCTGTGACAATTCCCTGTATTGCAGCTGCTGTCATTGCATGACTTATATGCAACAAGTGTTTAATGTTTTGCAACTATTCATGTCGATACTTGAAATTACCTGCAATAACTCAGGTCTTTAGCATAGAGATTCTGTGTTTGTGTTTTAATTGAATACTACAGATAGGTTATACAAGCATATCTTTGGGTGCTGTTTGCAAAGTAAAAAAAGCACATTAGAGCAGAGCTTTCCTAACTGTGTGTCGCGACTCGTTAGTTTGTCAGCTGCAGTCCATGTGTCGCACGAAAGCCTCTGGTTTGCTAGTAAAACTGAATTACTGTGTCGCGAAAAGATGCATGCTTAAAAAGTGTGTCACCAACATGAAATGTTTGGAAAGCTCAGCATTAGGATAATGGGGCAGGGGCTTTTTTCAATTCATGTCAGCCAGGTCAGGACTGCCCAAGCACAGCAGATGAGCCACATATGATAATACCAAATGGTTTCGCCGCCCCTAATTTTCACAGGCAGCAAAATCGGGAGATTTATCAAGCTCTGGGTAGTCACCATATATGGCCTTTAGGCTATGTTCAGTTCGGTGGGTTGCAAGTTGTGCAATCTAGATGTAAACAAGGAACTGGTGGAAGAGTAAAATTACATTTTGACAGCGCTGATTAATGTTTCTGGGAAACTGGAGCAGCTTCTCAAATAGCTAAGTACTCTAATGAAAATAAGAGCTCCACATGATGGAACTTGCCACTTGTAAATGGAAATGTGAGTTTGTGCACCTCCTTAGCACAAGGCATAAGACGTGATGCTCCTTTAAATATTTAGCACACTACTGTGGAGGCTGCTTTTCCAGTCTAGCAGTATTGAGCAATGGGGTGGGGAATACAAAACCTCCCTGCAATTTCTGGACCTCTAGAAAGAAAAGGACCATTAAATCTATTAATCTTTGGATAGTGGGTTGTGTTTATCCCCAGCAGTTGAAGCCCCTCACTTTTAACAGAGAAATTTCCAGAGAGGCATGCAATGTAAAATCCTTAAAAACAATGAAAGGGTAAAATATCTTCAATGAAAAATACAGATGGAGCAGCCAGCAGCCAGATAAAAATAGAGTTGAAATTGGTGACCTAAAAAGCCTGTTAAGTGTTTCACCCTATGCTGAAAAGATAAACTTGGTATCTGGAAAATCTTTGGGAAGAGAATTCTAAAGCCAGGATGATGCTATAGAGAAGGTCCAGTTGCTAATTGCTATCATCCTAACATCCTGGAAGAGGGTCTCCAAGGCAGATCTTAATACACGTTAAAGATCAATACGGATACTTTGAATTATTCCTGGAAATGAACAGAGCACTATTTTAGCCATTTTAAAGCGGGTGTAATGTTTTGTTCAACCAGACCCAGCTAGTTTGAAATATAATGGCTAGATTGCCAACTGCATTTTCTGAGAGTTTTTAAAGGCACTACAGTACACTATAATCAACGGGAATATTAATAGATCATGGATAAATTATCGCCAGGGTATCTGTGTTCAGAAGGGGCTAGAGCTGGTGCATAGCCAAAGCTGGTGAAAGCTGCATTGTGCTATGGAAGCTACTCAGGGCTCCAAAGACAAGGAGAATGCAATCCCATCAAGAACAGGTTGAACTTCTCCTAGAGCAGACAAACCACCTCCTAACACCACCTCCATCTTGTCTGGACTGGATTTCAGGTTTCTGGCCCTCTTGCATCACTTACCATATCCAGGCATCCGTTTAGCATCCCTACAGTTTCATCTGTCTTGCATGAAAAGCGAAAGTGCACCTGGATGTTATCTGCGTGTTGATGACATCTTGCTCCAAATCTCTGGATGACCTCCCGGGGTATTAAAACAATGAGTGCTTCTTTTAAAGCCATTTTTCATGGGGAAACTTTGTTATGTTAGAAGTGAGGAAGTCCATATGTCCATAATACACTTTTTTGACTCAAGCTTTTTGCTATTTATTGGGAGATCCTCAGAGTTGCTCATTCTGGACATTTGTCAGGAGTGTCTGTGAAGCCTTAGAGCAGGGGTCAGCAAACTTTTTCAGCAGGGGGTCGGTCCACTGTCCCTCAGACCTTGTGGGGGGCTGGACTATATTTTGAAGGGGGGGAGGGGAAAAAAGGAAGAATTCCTATGCCCCACAAATAACCCAGAGATGCATTTTAAATAAAAGCACACATTCTACTCATGTAAAAAACATGCTGATTCCCAGACCGTTCACCCATGTCTTAGAACTTTGATTTGGTTCATCCCAGTTCACCCTAAATATTACGAGCTACTCCATTGCTTCTCCGTTCTTAGTGGTTTCTTTTTTATTGTTTGCTTTTACCTTTTAAACAGTCTTAAATAAGTATCTTGATAAAGTCAATTTACGTACAGACACACACACATATGAATTCAGCTAAAAGAAATGCAATTAAGTTTTAATGAGACGTTCGTTTCATTTTAGTGGCCTTCATTTTCAACTGGATTGGATTTTGCTTATCGTTCTGTATAACGAACACCATAGCAGGAAGATATGGTGCCATCTGTGGATTTGGGCTGTCTCTGATCAAATGGATTCTCATTGTTCGAGTAAGTCTCTTCCAATTACAGATCTTAAAATGAATTTTAAAAGGACTTTTTTTGTTTAAAATGAATATTGGCAGATAATTATTTCCACTTTGATCAAGAATCTACTTAAAGGACCAAGAATTTGTTGTAGTTTAATGCAACAAAATTTGAGTTATGTGGTTGTTTTTTGTGACATGGGAACTTTTGCCTTTATAGTAGTTTTGTTTCTTTGGTTATCTTTTAATGCTTTAATTTTATTGAACTATGATGTTGATATTTCTACAGATAATTCAGTTTAGGCAAGAGGAACATGTCTATCAAGCAACTTGGTAGTTTGTGTATTCCATTCTAGCTAGTCATTATTATAAGACCTACTATTCACATTTAAGAATTGGTGTCTGAGTTTGCTTTCCCCCTTCTCCCTTCAGATCCTTTTTTCATTTTGGGCCATTCATTTTGGATTTTTTTGGCCTGAAGTCTGGAAGTGTCCTCTTTTAATTGATTGTATTTAAGCTGTTGTGGGACAGGGTACAGAAGCTCCCAATAAATGATACAACATGGTACCTTTTTGCCCCAAACCATTAAGAGCTTTTCTAAGTGCTATTAATGTTAAAATTTGGGCCCAGGTTAGGCGTGAGGGTCTAGGCACGCCTAGGGCACATGGGCACCAGCAGCTACTTAAGGATGCCACAGATTCCCTGCTCCTGCCACATTTTTGAGAGGGTGCAAAGGTGAGACAAGTAGGTCACATCCAAAGGAAAGCAGTGGGAGCAAAGGCAGTCTGTTGCAGTTAACACAGCAGCAGAGACCCCCTTAAAATTGCTCAGGCATGGGAATTTTAATAGATGTCAGATACTTGACCTCTTCTGTCTACAGCTATTACAAACCTTCCTTGCTGGCCTGTTTGGGTTTCCTGTAGCTCCCCTCTTTTTGCCCACAGCCTGGGGAAATCTCAGGACTTACAGCAGGCTTAAGCCCTTTCCAGTGTGCGTCCTCTGCTGCACTGCAGTTGCGTCATGATGCCAAATCTAGGTGATATAAATAGGTGGGACCACACAAAAACAGAGGCAAGTGTACTGCTTGGTTGCAGTTGGCAGGAACAGGTTGTTCATGGCCCTATGAGACATTCATAGTTGGCCAAGCTATAATAATGTGGCCACCTCTTACTAAAGTTTAGTGAATGTGTTGTAATACTGTGGGAAGCTTTTCTGCATTTGATGAAGGCATATTGTTAGACCTTGTTGGAAGTATTTTTGTTTTTACTGTGTTTTCTTTTTGCAAATGCCATAAATACAGTAACAAGCTTTAAATAATGGAAATGCTCCATTAGCCAGTTTAAATGATTATGTGCAAACTGGCCTTATTTTTCTGCTATGTAATCATTTGTAAGAGCATTTGGCCCTGCCTTGTTTCTTTAAATGTTTGACTTAACATACTGCATTAGCCAATTAGCCAATAATTTACTGACACGAAACAACCTAGAGTTGATTGGCAAGTTGGAGCAATTGTAGCAACAGAGAAGGAAGTGATTGAATAGCCCCTGCTTGACTACCGTATTTTTCGCTCTATAAGACGCACCAGACCACAAGACGCATCTAGTTTTTGAAGGAGGAAAACAAGAAAAAAAATATTCTGAATCTCAGAAGCCAGAACAGCAAGAGGGATCGCTGCTCAGTGAAAGCAGCAATCCCTCTTGCTGTTCTGGCTTCTGGGATAGCTACGCAGCCTGCATTCGCTCCATAAGACGCACACACATTTCCCCTTACTTTTTAGGAGGGAAAAAGTGAGTCTTATAGAGCAAAAAATACGGTAAATTGTTTCTTACCACCCTCTAAAAGTCGCAGTGCACCTTCTGCGTTACTATGAGTTTCAGGCTGTAACGGTGCTGAGTTCTTGGAGACATTTGAGTCAACCCTTTTTATCAGTGAAGCATGCAGTCTGCAGTCTGCTGAAGGCCAGATACCTGTCTCCAAAACCATCGCACCCTAGCCTCCAGCTGCCTGTTCAGATTCCCACATCACAGAGAAGACAAAACTGTCTGCTGTGCTCGCTAACAGGAACGATTGAATTGGCCCTTCAAGGTTCATTTAGCTGCGTTCAGCTCACTGCTGGGAACTGAATGCAGGAGAATCTAGTTTGAAAATGAAAAGAGTTTAATGAATCAGGGGTCTTTATGGAACTGGTATTCTTGGCAGTGATTATCAGTAGGGGGTGTACAGAAGGTCAAAAGCTCTCCTTTTGTGGGGTCAGCCAAACATCCCCATCTGATAAGATTAAACTAATGTGACTTTTGGTGTTAATATCGAAAGCAGCAGGCTCCTGTAATGTGTTTGAGATGGCAGACACGGGGCGGGGGGGGGGGGGAGAGACAGATTTACAAACGCAACCATTATTACGGTGACTGTCTGATTCTAATGAGCAATTCTTAATAAACCATTTTTTCACAGGTTGGTTGAGACTTCTTTGCTTGCAAGAAAGTAAAAGAAATAACTCCTCTTTTATTCTAAAGCTGCACAGAGTATATTTGTCTTCCCAAATGCACCAATTGTGATTTTTTATTTATTTGTTATGTATGTTCTGTAATGTTATGTATTTTCAGTAAACCTAATATGTTACAAGCATGATTTGAAATGTAGCTAACATGTTTGGGGGCTTTTCTCCCCTTCCAGTTCTCAGATTACTTTACTGGTTATTTCAATGGACAATACTGGCTTTGGTGGATATTTCTTGTACTTGGTAAGTACCAATCAAAAACTTTACTTTCTGAATTTCCAACTAACTTGATAACTGCGTAGAACAATCCTAACTGGGTTTAAGAAAGATTGGCAGTAAATTTGCACATGTATGCTCATTGAAATCAAGGGCTTATTGTAGCAGTGGTAGAACTTATCACAGATCAAGCACGTTAGATAGAATTTCCATATTGCCTTTTCACAGACAAAGTAATTTTCACAAGAGGCGGTTCATGCTTGAATGTGGCACCAGTCCTTAATAAATAATGTTTGATCAATTAAATATTTAATTTAACTTTTAAAAGCAAAATCCCAAACATGCTAATGCAAAGGGTCATCTGATACCTATCCTCAACGTTCTGTTAGAAAATCTGTTTTATATTTTTCATACTCTGTGGGTTTCATTGATACTCTTTGTTTTACCACTGCTCCTTTTTAAAAGTCAGAAAAATAGAAGTCTGTTAGAGACAGAGGGTAGATTTTTCTGAATTATGTTTTTACGTTTTCTAAATCTGAATAAGATGAAGCTTGTTTCTGAATTGATCTCATTATGTTTAAAACACAGCATCATAACTGAACTAAGACTATTCAAGTATATAAGGTCAAAGTTTGCGTATAAGCTTTTCTTTTAAGATACCTAGTTTTTATAATTATTTTCTTGGACTATATGAATGGTTTTGAATGCGAGTGTGCCTGTCACTTTGTATTCAATCCATGGAGGTATCCTTTTTGCCTTAGAAATGCACTGTGCATTAATCATTATTCACTCAGGCAAGGGGAAGGGCTTTATGCTGCTGAACACAGTGCTTCTGTTCCCTCAATTTTCTTTTGAAAAGCTGTCTGCCGAGCTTCAGGCTTCTGGGGCAGCTGCAGGGAAGGTTGCTGGGGAAAAGAAGGCTTTTAAGTGTATTTGAGCATCCATTGTACATCCGAAGCTTGGCTCACTTACTTGGGTCAGCTGGTGATCTTGCCTTGTGGCGTAACTATCACCCCAACTATTTACATCTTATTCCTACCACTTTATTTTAAAATTCCATGCCAACTTTCTTGAAACGGCCCGTAAACAATAAAATATAAGAACTAAATGTAAACAGCGGCAATTTATAGATGTACCGCTGATGCAAATAAATCCCATATAGCCCATACATACCTTGGCAGAAAAAGCAAGAGTAAAACTCAAGTCTAATTAAAATTAAGGCCGTTGATTGATTCAGTAATTAATATAGGTTCCTGTTGGAGATACTGTGATTGATTGCATAGGAAAGTTAAGCTTTCATCCTACTCTGTACAGTCCCCGACTTCCTACTTAGAAAGCCAGCTTAGGAAAGCACCCTTTCCTTGAACTTGCCAAGGTATGTTGATGTGACTGTGACTCTATAAAAAGTTCCTTGGCATACGTACTGAACGTGTAAAATGGCAAATCGTTGAAAGCTTGCTTCCTTTCAATTAGCATAAGAAAATCATCTTTTAATCAACGTTTCACATTGCACCTCTGCTTTCAGGTCTCCTCCTATTTTTCCGAGGTTTTGTTAATTACCTGAAAGTCAGAAACATGTCTGAAAGTATGGCAGCTGCTCATAGAACAAGATTTTTCTTCTTGTACTAGAGGTAAGCACCGTAGCTCCTTTCGTAGGTAAGTACTTGGCACAGAAAATGCCTTCAGCGAAATTGCTTTCTCACTTTTGCACACTTGGGCTTGCATGCACAAATATTGCCTTCTATTGCTTGATAGTTGCCTTTGTTTGTCAAGCCTATTTCTGCAACGTCAGGGTTGTGTCCCCCCCCCCTTCTTTTTTTAAAAAAACAGCAACAGCAAGTCCCATGCATTCCTCTGACAGAAAAGCAAGCTGTTAATATCTGATTTCCCCAACTTTATTAAATGTTGTAGGCCTCTGCATAAATGCCTGACTCTTCTGTAGTGCGGATAAATCAACTCCCTAAACACCTTTTTAACATTTGGCAGGCGTAACTATTATGTCTTCAAAGTCCATGAGCATTTAAACTTCAACCCACATTCTATAGAAAAGAGACATACCAGGCCTTAACTGACGGTAGTATGGTCCCATTGAACGTTGCCCATGATATTTGCATTCCCTTTTCAGTTTCCAGATTACTTATCTTAAGGCTTTTGCAAGGACTTCTGACAAAAATGCAAGTTAGACCGGCATTATTATCCCATGTTTCAGTTTGGGAGTGTGTGTCATGCGGGCTAAGAAAATAGCAAGGTGCATAAAAGTAGCTTGCAAGTTCATTGCCAAAGTGCGATTTGAATGAGACGTTTCCCTTTGCAACACTTGTGGTCCTAGTGTAATATTCATATCACAATACTGACTCTTTCCAAACATGCTCATCTCCCTGGACAAGGGAGAGGATGTTTAAACTGCACCGTCAGTGTGCAGTGGTGCCTTACAGAATTATGCCAGCAATGTAGATGGGTTCCTGTTTCCCAAGGAGCTTAAAATCTAAAAGGGAGAGTGGGGGGGGGGGGGACAACAGAAGAGGGAAGAATGTGGGCAAATGCTGTTGCAAACACTTGAAGTTTGGATGAGGATTAAGAGGATAAACAAAAAGCCATGTGGAAAAGGTGGGTTGTAAGGAGGGATTTCAAGGAAGAGAGAGGTGGCATGCACAATGTTCACTTTCCGGAAGGGTCTTTCTTGGGGTGGGGGTGGGGAGGAAAGGACAGAGTAGTTTAAATGCACAATAGTCTGATTTATTGATTCATCCGGGTTATTTCTTGAAGTTTGGGCCACAGCGGTAGTCATCCCTATATTCAAAAAGGGCCTTGCATGCAATCCGGCTAGTTATAGACCAGTTAGTTTGCTACCTGTAATTAGCAAATTATATACAAAGCGTCTTTACAATAAGCTAGTTGATTGGATAACCGATGGAGCTATTTTTGCCAAAGAGCAAGCAGGATTTAGACGAGGCAGATCCACTATAGACTATTGCTTTGTACTAGCCCATTTTATAGATAAGTATGTTAAGAAACCAGGTGGTGTACTATATGCAGATTTCATTGATCTGAAAGCTGCTGATTCAATGTCTCGAGTAAGACTGCGGGATAAGCTGAACCCTTCCAAGTATAGATAAAATATTGTTGTTCTTCGTTAAATGTCTGTATAAAAACACAGTGCTGAAAGTGTGTTGCTCTACAAATGGGCAGTTCACAGGATCCGTACCAGCCACAAAGGGAGTTAAGCAAGGTTGCATCCTAGCTCCCACACTATTTAATTTATATATAAATGATATTGTCCAGAGTATAACATCCCCAGAGTATCATGCCCCTAAACTGACCACAAAAGCTATCTACAGTGGTGCCCCGCAAGACGAACGCCTCGCAAGACGGAAAACCTGCTAGACGAAAGGGTTTTCCGTTTTGGAGGCGCTTCGCAAAACGAATTTCCCTATGGGCTTGCTTCACAAGACGAAAATGTCTTGCGAGTTCCTGCGGGGTTTTTCCCCTCCCCCCCCTTTTCCTAAGCCCTAAGCCGCTTATCAGCTGATCCGCTAAAAGCCGCTAAACCGCTAATAGCGCTAATCCGCTAAACTGTCAATGGGCTTGCTTCGCAAGACGAAAAAACCGCTGTACGAAGAGCCTCACGGAACGGATTAATTTCGTCTTGCGAGGCACCACTGTATATTATTATACGCAGATGCATAAAAGGGATAAAATGAAGAAAGGGGCCCCAAATATAATGTGGTAAAGCTGTGTTTAAGGCAAAGACTATCTTCACATTTAAATAGTTATCAATATTCAGTATTAATCTGTTACAATCTACTATACTATACTATAATCTAGTATTAATCTGTTATTACTCTTTGTATCAATGTCTGAATATAATTCAGGGGCTGCAGATAAGAATGTAGACCAACCAATTTAATATGGCTTCAGAATAATGTAAATGAGCTGTGTGCTTGTTTTCAAAATGTATAACTGACTGGAGCCCTTAAAGCATAGGTGAAAACAACATCATAGCATAAATTCTCGATAAAAACAGCTGAATGTCTGACCATTCTTGACATGGAATAGGTAAAGGGACCCCTGACCATTAGGTCCAGTCGTGGACGACTCTGGGGTTGCTGCACTCATCTCGCTTTATTGGCCGAGGGAGCCGGCGTACAGCTTCCGGGTTGTGTGGCCAGCATGATTTAAGCCACTTCTGGCGAACCAGAGCAGCGCACGGAAATGCTGTTTACCTTCCCGCCAGAGCGGCACCTATTTATCTACTTGCACTTTGATGTGCTTTCAAACTGCTAGGTTGGCAGGAACAGGGACCGAGCAACAGGAGCTCACCCCGTTGTGGGGATTCGAACCGCCGACCTTCTGATCGGCAAGCCCTAGGCTCTGTGGTTTAGACCACAGCGCCACCCGCATCCCTTGACATGGAATAGGTAGTAGTCTGTAAACCATGTCTCCCAAGGGTTTACAAACCTAAGATGTTTCCAAACAGAGAGATTCCCATGGGCTTTAGAAGGGGCAACTAAATGAATCTTGAGTTTTTCTGAAGGAAGGGAATTCCACAATAGTTGGCCACCACACTAAGGTGGTGGCCAGTCACATTTCTGATGGTGGTTACACC
Organism: Podarcis cretensis; assembly: GCF_951804945.1. Taxonomy (NCBI): domain Eukaryota; kingdom Metazoa; phylum Chordata; class Lepidosauria; order Squamata; family Lacertidae; genus Podarcis; species Podarcis cretensis. The sequence goes on from NC_137173.1 coordinate 87,577,465, forward strand.
TGCAGGAAAAGCCTTGCTTCCTGTTCTTAACACCTGGGAAGGAATGCAAGGGGAAAATGCTCACTCAGATACCACAGGGGGAAAGCATATGGGGTTTTAAAGATTAAAGCACCTTTAACTTAGCCCAGAAACTAATTTGCCTCTACTGGAGTTCTTGTTGTAACGGTGAAAAATTCTCCATGTACTGAAATATCCCTGAGAGACTATATTCACATACATATTTCATTATGCAGTATTGTTAAATATGTTGTTTGATTATCCCGCTGATTTTTTTAGTTAACTAAAATACAGCTCTTTTCTTTTATTCCCAGACTGCATCGACCAGACATTCCTTTCTCATACCAATGTGAACTTCCAGCCAATCTGTAACCTTCCAAACGAATAGGGAAAGACGACTACTAGAAGCAGGAGATAAATTTGAAGCAGGATCTTTTTGCCGCTTAGGGAATGACAGGGTGGTCTATGCTTAAGTGCCATTTCTGTTCATTCCACTAAATATTTATATTAAGCATTGCCTTTTGTCTTGCACATATGCATATGTGCTAATTTAACAAGAACTTTAAAAAGAATAAATTCCATGCATATGGTCTGCTAAGCAGTTGAATACAGCCAGACTTGACTAATTTGTGTTTTGTATCTGAAAGATTTAAAGTGGTAACTTGTTTTCACAGTATTATGTACTATCTACTTAACAGAAGTTTCATTAAGTACAAGTAATTTGTACTGAATGACTCACAGTAAGCCACTCAGACTCTGTTAGTATGTAAATTGCATTCATCCAATTATGCACATAAAAACTGCTCTATCACATGATATGTAGTTCTATAAACACACATTGAAAAGCTGTGGAGGGCTAACCAAGGTTTCCCTAGTGCACCTCTCTTACACTGGTGTGAATTTGGGTCCCGTCCCCCCCTACATAGATGTGGGCCATAAAAGCAGTAGCCTTAATCACTGCCATTTTAAGCCCAATTTGAACAGATTCTTAAAGTATGCATATACAGTAAAAAAATCTGCATGTGCTGTAGTTCGTAAAGTCCCAATATTTGATCTGATAATTATTATACAGGAAAGTGTAACACCATCCCATGCTGTTCTAGTGATCTAGGAAACCAGATGAGAGATGGGAGCAGTAGCCTCAGTTGTCAGATCAGGGAGTAATGGGATTGCTCTCTCTCTTCCTCTGTGGCCTCTCCATTATTTCTGCCTTAGCAGAGCAACATGGGATTGAGCCATGTTGGATCAGTGGCTGCGCTGCTCCCAAAACATTCCCACCAGCCCTTAAGCTTCAAAAAGAAGTGTCCGGATTACAAACAATGGCAAAATATTAGCAATATCACTTCTTCTCCAATGTCTTACCAGTTTGATGTGCATACGGGTCTTTGGGGCTGTGTAACTTTGTGAGCGTTAAGCCCTGCAAGAAAGCTTTTGGCAACAATCTGTACAGAGCCAAAAGAATTAAGACGTGCATCAGAACAATGATGTTTCCTTAAGGGCACAAATTGATGGATTTTGAGTCCCGGTCCTGCAGGGGGGGAAATCTTACACTTGTTTCACTGTCATGTTCATCATCTCATTGGAAAGGCTAGCGTAAGATAATTGCTAGTCTGGTCCAGCGCATTTTTCTAGGTAGGTAGACCTCTACCCCACTCCTTTTTCTCGCCCTACAATCATTGGCTCTAACTGGAGATCAGGACTGTACACTCTCTGCACAATCTCCACTCCTCTAGGTGAGTTTGTTAAGGAGCCCTGCTCCATTCCAGGTGAAAGGAACAGACATTGCACACCACCAGTGGATGAACAACCTAGTTCTTTAAGCCGGAGTGTCAGTTTTTCTTGTCGTTGTGTTTTGTGGGAGTATTTCCATAATCACCGTTCCTTAACCCCAAAGGTTACTCGCCATGCTTTCACAGGAATGATGTTAAGTTTAGGTCAATTCCATTGGGCACATTTTCATTTTCCTTGCAAAAATACAAGCAATTCGCCATCAGTGGTATCCGCACCATAGTAATGATGGCCCTCCCATGCAAAGGAATATATCTAGGGCTTTTTATGGGGAGGCAAATGTTGAAGCACATGTGTTTCTTCCCCAAACATCTCTGGGACTCTGCACTCTGGCATGACGGGAGACAAAATCTCCCAGATATCCACAAACAGCTCTCATCTCAGTTGCTGCCAATCACTAATCACTCTGCGTTTGGGGAGTGGTAGATGCACATTTATTCTTTTGTTTGTTTCTTAATTTGAACTCTTGCATTTTTAATACTAATGTGTAGAGGAATTATATGTCTCATTTAGTGCTGTATCCAATTTTGTATCTATTGTATGCATAAGGTTTATATTCTTTAATATTTCAGGATTAATAATAATTAAAAAAAAGGCCGAAGAGTTTGAAAGCAAAAGCCCACTACTGCTTTTCATGAAAGCAAGATTCTCTTGGGAATTCCCATGTGTTTCTCTCTGAATTCATCAGTATTTTTTCTATGATTTTCTCTCCTCTCTATCTCTCTTATTTATCTTCCTTTTTTTGCATTATTTGTTCTCATAAGAGGCAGGTGAATAAAAGTTTTTGTTTTGGAATAAAGGCTCCTGGTTTTATGTTGCACATTAGGAAACTGCTGCAGTTTCTATCAGGTCAAATGGTTTGTCTGGATTCTTTCTGCTTGGTTCCATTTTTAAAACTATAAATTTGTTACAGTGTTGTGGAGGATTTGTAAACGTGTGTGTGTGTGTGTGAGAGAGAGAGAGAGAGAGAGAGAGAGAACGAACATACTTGTGTGAGTGGTGTTTTTATCTAAGATCAAAGCTGCTGCTTTGGCGATCACTCATAGCTGAGTAAGATTGTCTTCCATGAATATGGTCTTAACAGTGGGTCTGTAAGTGATTGTGAAGGCCAATTATGGATCCACACATCCTTCCACAGTGGGGACATAGGTTTCTGGGTAGTAGCTGAAGGTTTGCCAAACACGACTTCCTCTTAGCACGTTTCTCCCTTTCGTCCTGACACCCTTGGTAAAGGCTGTTCTCCGATTGGAGCACTCGCAGGCCAGTGTTTCCCAATTGTCGGTGTTTAGACTACATTTTTAAAGATTTGCCTTGAGAGAGTCTTTGAACCTCTTTTGTTGGCCACCAGCATTACACTTTCCATTTTTGAGTTGGGAATAGAGTAGTTGCTTTGGAAGACGATTATCAGGAATCTGCACATGACCAGTCCAACGAAGTTGATGTTGCTTTGACACTGGTGATCTTTGCTTCTTCCAGTACAGTGGCATTAGTTTGCCCGTCTTCCCAAGTGATGTGTAAAATTTTTCTGAGACATTGTTGATGGAATCTTTTCGAGGAGCTGGAGATGCCGTTTATAAGTGGTCCATGTTTTATAAGCATACAGTAAAGTTAGTGGTACAATAGCTTTGTAAACAAGCATTTTGGTTTCCCTGCAAATGTCCCAGTCCTTAAACACTCAGATACTAGGGGCAAGGCACTAAGGAAGAGTCTCTCAATTCTTCCATCCTAGTGGCAGTGTCCTGTTTTTAAATAACTGTGTGCACATAGAAAGAAGGAGACTTCATATTTGCCCACAAGGGAAAACATACAGGAATTTGAGATGAGTAGAAAAGTTATTTCCCGTGGCTAGAGCTAAATCATTTTAAGGTGACTTCCTAGGTTTGCTGCTGCTTATAAGAAACTGGTTCCTGCCTGGAAACTGCAAGGCAATAAAGGAATTTCTCATTCGGAATGATCTTGCTGCGGAAGTGACTGCATTAGTTATTCTTCCCTGAGAAGTCAAGCCTGCAAATTTCTGTTGTATGTATGTACTTTGCAGTCCCCTTAAAAATAATGAGGTTGTAGGGCTAAGTTCTTGAATCTATTGTGTCTGCTCCACACCTACACCTGCCCCAGAGTGGATTATTTTTAAATGAAAGATATAGATGAGACATTATTTTGAATCAGTTTCCCCCATGTATACTCCATGTGAAAGTGTTCAGCTAAATAGGAGCTTCATTCTACCTACAAGCGCAGTCCAAAGCCCTTAGAAGTGGGAGGGCATGTAATAATGAAATGAATTATTTGGGTTTCTCTGTACACATAAATGCTTCAAGATGCAAGAGCTCAGAAGCTTTCATAAGGGGGAAGGACTGGTAGTAAGAGGACAATACACTGTCTCAACGGGAAGCAAAGTACAAGCTCCTAATTTGCTGCTTTAGGTCCCTTGGCTTTTGACTATGAATTCATCCTCTCCCCTTCTTCAGTTCTTCTGTTAAGAAAAACAACCTGAATTATTTACAAGGGTTTTTATTATAGCTGCCTTGGTTTCAGTGGGGCAAAAATTAAACGTTCTAATTTGCCACAATAATACATGATTTATAGAAGGGTTTCCCAAACTTGGGCCTCTGGCTGCTTTTGGACTACAACTCCCATCATTCCTAGTAGGACTAGTGATCTGGGATTATGGGAATTGTAGGGAAGATGGGGATTTGTAGTCCCAAAACAGATGGAGACCCAAGTTTGGGAAACTGATCTATAGTGTCAAATGCTTGGATATTGTTCCCAACAGTTTTTTAAAATGTAGAATAGGCTTTAATAGAGGGTCATGGACTTGGTTTTTAAGAGATTTAACAGACGTCTGATATTAAATATAGATTTTAAAAATAATCTGTTTTACATTTGAAACAGGCATTTCAGTTCCTGGGGACCAAAAGTCCTTCTGCATCAGAGATCAAAATAGCAGAACCTTAAACAGCCCATTCATAAAGTTTTGTTCTTTGACTTCAGTTCTGGATATCTATGAACTTATCTCAAGTTCATTTTGTGCTCTCTTCAGACAAATATTAAAGCCGAGGGATTAGTAGACATTGTTCTTGTAAAGAGTTATTTGAGGAAAATAAAATAAACAGGACTTAGACGATCTCTTCTGAACATTTTAATGGTTTTTGGCTGTAGTCTCTTGTTATTGCCATGTTGGCAGAAAGTCCTGCTTTTTTTTACTTCTATATTAAGCTACTAGTATCATAGGAAGTGTTTAAATATGCCGTTGGATTGACTCCTATACAGAATCTCCATCAACTGGGGAGACTTACTTGAATGGGACTTGTGCACATGTAACGAGCTGTAGGCTCATAGCTTAGGATTGCCAAGACACCCTGAAAGTCTTTTGGGGAAGGCCTTTTAAGGAAAACCCCAAAGTTGTTGAGGTGTGTTATTCTTGTTGTAGTAGTAGTAGTAGTTGTTGTTTTACAAAAACATGATTTTCAATTGACTTGTCTAAGATCCAAAACCACCTTTCGGAAATTCCACCTTTGAAATCCTGGTAATGTTTGGGGGAAATCCCGACAGATATCAGCCCTATCATAACTTCTGGGTATTGGATGTTTTGAGAAGTCTTGTAAATGTGGATTGGCTTTTAAGATTTGGTATTTTTATTGTGGAGCACCAGTTGGGAAACCCCCAGGGGAAGAAGGCTGACGAGTCAGGGGATTGGTGGTGGGATGATAGCGAGTGGTTAGAGAGAGGAGAGGGAGCAGACTGGGAAGAGGAGGAGGTGTCAGAAGCTGACGAGGCAACAGGGTTTAGTGAGCAGGAAGAGACTGTGGCAGAGAGCAGTCCAGACTCCTAGGCGGGAGCAGAGACTGGAGAGGAGAGAGGGCAGGCTGCTGAAAAAGCCAGGGAGTCTACCCATCCTTTTGTGTCTAGTTGCCCTCCTCCCTGGTCTCCCAGAACACGGAAGACAAGAAAAACGAGGAAAAGGAGCCTCTGTTTTCTGGGGGAGAAATCTTAGATAGCGGTGGGAAGGTGGGGAACTTCATTCCTCACAACGGCCTCATTGGGGCAAGACCTAGAAAGAGTTGCTGGGATCATGAGGCCTGCGCTGTTTTGGTTTTTCTGAATAAAGAGTTGGTGTCACAGACAAGAATTAAGTGGCATCTAATTCTGTATGTTCCCAAAGTGACCACTCTCTGCTACGATGAGCAGAAATGTTAACTATTGGAGACCCCATCCCTAGGGTTGCCATATGTCAGGAATTTTTCGGACATACCCGGAATACTGCAGCCACAGAAAGTGTCTGGGTGGAAATCGGTGGAGAACAATAAAAAGTAGTGTGTGTGGGTGTGCAAAAATGGAGCCCTGTTTATACTGCAAATAAAATATCGGCAGCAAATGAAGGAAATGGTGAAGCTGGCATACAAAGCCCTTCCTATGATTTTGACGGGAAAGGTCACCAATCCTTTAATTTAATTCTTTAATTGCAATGCTTTGGCAGCCAGCGATTTCGTAGGAAACGGGTGGGAGTGTCGATTCTTTTCTTGCAAATGGAGCCTTACACTGTCTGCTCAGAAGGAAGTCCCACTGTATTCAATGGAGCTTACTCCCAGGTAAATGGGTCAACAGTGGGCAGCTTTACACTGCAATCCTAAGCATTTTTACTCAGAATTAAGTCCCACAGGGTTCAATAGGATTTACTTTCTGGTATGTTCCTGATTGTTCTCACAGTTTCCATTATTATTATTATTATTATTATTATTATTATTATTATTTCCCCGACAGTGACTGGGGCAGCTTGAATTTAATTTCATTCCATTTTTCTGCGGAAGGTGTTGCACATGATCCCTTCCCTCGCACATTTTTTTTATATACAACAATCCTGTGAGGCAGGTTCGGAGGAGAGGCTGTCGTTGGCTCAAGGAAACATATTTGTATGCATTTATGACGTCTATGTGTGCAGCGAGATCAAACGCGGGAGAAACTTCCTGATGCAGAATAAAACGTCACTATTTTCATGTGAGAAATGTTGGAGGGTCTTGCAGTTTTTAAGGGCCCAGAAGAGGCCTGATAGTAAAAAAGTCAATCCTATTCAAGGCCCAGGAGAGGGATGCAGGTGGCGCTGTGGGTTAAAGCCTCAGCGCCTAGGGCTTGCCGATCGAAAGGTCGGCGGTTCGAATCCCTGCGGCGGGGTGCGCTCCCGCTGCTCGGTCCCAGCGCCTGCCAACCTAGCAGTTCGAAAGCACCTCCGGGTGCAAGTAGATAAATAGGGACCGCTTACCAGCGGGAAGGTAAACGGCGTTTCCGTGTGCGGCTCTGGCTCGCCAGAGCAGCGATGTCACGCTGGCCACGTGACCCGGAAGTGTCTCCGGACAGCGCTGGCCCCTGGCCTCTTAAGTGAGATGGGCGCACAACCCCAGAGTCTGTCAAGACTGGCCCGTACGGGCAGGGGTACCTTTACCTTTACCTTTATGACGTCTATGTGTGCAGCGAGATCAAACGCGGGAGAAACTTCCTGATGCAGAATAAAACGTCACTATTTTCATGTGAGAAATGTTGGAGGGTCTTGCAGTTTTTAAGGGCCCAGAAGAGGCCTGATAGTAAAAAAGTCAATCCTATTCAAGGCCCAGGAGAGGGTTGTCGTCTCTTTCCCTCCCTGTGTGTTTTACAAGAGCCTGACAAATTACCGAGGTGATGCTTTTTCTAAAGGCTTTCTTTCTTTCTTTCTTTCTTTCTTTCTTTCTTTCCTTCCTTCCTTCCTTCCTTCCTTCCTTCCTTCCTTCCTTCCTTCCTTCCTTCTTTCTTTCTTTCTTTCTTTCTTTCTTTCTTTCTTTCTTTCTTGGATAAGAGTTTATTAGTGAAGATTTTCCTGGATTGCAAAAGAACGTGCAATGTCTCTTTTCAGGTCTCAGAGTCATAGATTAATATGTTCAATGCAAGACATCAATGTTCAGTATAAGGTTGGAGGGGAAGACAAGTTGCGGGAGTGGGTGGGTGGTAAACTGAATCTTTTAAAAACTTAGTGCATGCGTCAGGTTTCTGCATCAGCTTGGGTATGTTCTCTTTCCATTCATTTATTGGTTTTTATTGGCCGTGAGAGAAAGCTCTGCCAGCTTTGGAGGGTGGCTGGTCCCCCATTTGGGATTGGCAGGGTGTAAGGCAGGGAGGTGAACAGTAGGGGGAGCCAGAGCCAATGACAGACAGAGCCAACTGATTCTCGTTTGTCTTTCTCTTCCTGCCATAAGTCCTGATTTTCCAGGACATGTCCTGGAATTCGCCTCCGAAAATAGCGTCCTAGATTGTTTCTTGGAAATCGGGCAAATGTCCCATGAAAACGGCAACAGGGATTAAATCGTGCTGAAAGTGCCCAAACAAAGCTCCAAATTTCTTGTAGATCAACAACTTTGGTTGCTCTAAAAACAAACAAAAACTCAACAACTTCAGGCAAAACTTGTATTTTCCTGTTCATTTCCTTACCACGTAAACTCTTGATGTTTTATTTTTTTGGGGGGAGGGGAGAGGAGGTGGTTGTGCAAGAGCACCAGATCCCTTTCATCGCACAAATAGATTGCACTGGGATTTGGTTGAATCCCACCTGCAAAAAAGATTGCAACCCTCTAGAGCAGAATTTTCCAAACTTGGGTCTCCAACTGTTTTTGGACTACAACTCCCATCGTTCAGAGCTAGCAGGACCAGTGGTCAGAGATGATGGGAATTGTAGTCCGAAAACAGCTGGAGACCCAAGTTTGGGAGACACTGCTCTAGCGGGTAAAGGAGCTTTGGAGACTTAGAAGTATGGGGCCTGCCTGCAGCTTCTGCCTGTGAGTTACCTGTGCATCGTGCCAACGTCCTCATGGGAGCTGTGCAACTGGGGAAGCATCAGGGCAGCATTCTGCTGCGCTGTCTGGTCCATCAGCATTGCACCTTGGCATTTTAGGATCTTTTGGCTTTATCCAACTGACTTCTGTGTGGAGTACCCTCATGTCAAATTAATAGACCTAAGTAAGCCATACGGGACGCTGGTGGCGCTGTGGGTTAAACCGCAGAGCCTAGGGCTTTCAGATCAGAAGGTCAGTGGTTCGAATCCCTGCTCCCGTTGCTCGGTCCCAGCGCCTGCCAACCTAGCAGTTCGAAAGAACGTCAAAGTGCAAGTAGATAAATAGGTATCACTCTGGCAGGAAGGTAAATGGTGTTTCCATGCCCTGCTCTGGTTCGCCAGAAGCGGCTTAGTCATGCTGGCCACATGACCCGGAAGCTGTACGCCAGCTCCCTCGGCCAATAAAGCGAGATGAGCGCTGCAACCCCAGAGTCGTCTGCAACTGGACCTAATGATCAGGGGTCCCTTTACCTTTACCTTAAGCCATACCGAATAAATTTCAGTGGGTCTACTCTGCCTCTGGCTGTGGTTTGATGCAGCCCTATATGTATCCCTCTGCCCAGAAAACTTAAAATAAAATCGTAGCGGTCCTCTAGCCCAACCCCCTGTAGTGCAGGAATGCTACTTTAATCGTTTTCAAACTCACCTGAGATGCTGATTTTGGAAACAGACACACATTTTCCCCCTTCTGCTTTAAAGCACATTCAAAACACATTCCCCCTCAAACCCTCAAAGAATTCTGGGCACCGTAGTTTGTTAAGCCTGCAGTTCTCGGCGTTCGTTTATTGGGAAATCTTTCTAACTGTGACCTTTGGTCAGAACCAGTGGCGTAGCGTGGGTTGTCAGCACCCGGGGCAAGGCAAGTAATTTGCGCCCCCTAACCCTAACCCCCAGATGTTGCGCCCGGTGCGCCCGGCCCCCCCCTGCACCCCCCACGCTACGCCACTGGTCAGAACCGATCATTTCCCTTCTCCTTTCCAGCCACTCCACTAGAATTTAATAGTGTTCTTTTAGTTATCAGATACAGGGGAACCGAAGGACTTTGCAAGATCGGGAGCCAACTTTAGAAAAACAAAACAAGACACCTCCCTCTCTTTTGACTTGAGTACAGAACATGGACGAGAGAAAAAAAAAATGCCCACAGATATTTACACAGGGTAAATAACCAGTTGCGTAATGAGTATCCGTATGAGGACCTGAAGGGTAATGAGTTCATTAAGCTTGGGTTTCTTCTTGACCGTTGTGACCACCCAGAAGGCTCAATAAACCACTTTCCTCTCTTCCGTTGTTCTCCAGAGAAGTGGCCTTCCTGAATCCAGCTATATAAGCATTTAATGAGTGACCTATTTGTGAGGCAGCTTTCCGAATTGGCAAATGAGAGGAGGATATGGAATGTCGAAAGCCTTTCCCTTTTATAACCCCATCTTCCTCGAGTTCCCCTCTGCGTGGAATGTGACCAGCGCAGAAATGGCACCAGTCACCGCAGGGCTGAAACGCAGCGCTGACAATAGCTGTCGGCAGCTTTTCTCACCTAACTGTCATCAGACTGAGCGGGGAAATGGGAGGGGTGCAAGTGGGGAGAGAAATATTGAGCCGAGGTGGGACGCTTTCGGATTTCAGCTACTGAGAAATCCCCTAGCCCAAATGCAACATCTTTTGCTGCATTTCAGAAAGTGAAAATCCGGACAAAAACGTTGTTGACTTTCTTTCTTTCTTTCTTTCTTTCTTTCTTTCTTTCTTTCTCTCTCTCTCTCTCTCTCTCTCTCTCTCTCTCTCTCTCTCCAAAGTTTTTCTGCTAGTTTAAAGAAAACTGGCAAAAAAACCCCCCAACCACTTGCAGAATGGGTTGCCATACAACATTTGAAACGAACAGTAAAAAATCCGTCCAGATGCCATTTTGGGGATCAAAATCCTGGCGATGTCTGGGATTTTCCGGGTGTATGGCAGCCTTCTTTACAAATACAGATGTTCTTGTTTTCAGTGTACAACCTGCTTAACCTCCCAGTCTTGGGGTAGGTAGGTAACAGGGCCAGATTTAGGTTTGATGAGGTTCTAAGCTACTGAAGGTAATGGGGCCCTTTATATGTCCAGCTGTGCTTTGTCAACAAATCATCACTGGTTTTTTTTTGTGTTGAATATATGCTATATGGCAATTTATGGAGCTAATAGGTATCTAAAGCCATTTGCACATAACAAAATATGTATTTTATTCAGTTTTTTTCCCTTTAATTTTTTTGGGGCCCCCAAGAGAGTGGGGCCCTAAGCTATAGCTTGTTTAGCTTATATGGAAATCTGGCACTAGCAGGTAACCACATTGGCAGATAAAACAGTGAGGGACCCATATTACAAAGGTTCTCAAGCTGAGCTGTATCAGCCATGCATAGTGAGAGGAGAAGGAAAAGCATGCAAGTTTAGCATCTTGATCATTCATGGCTCATTTTTGAAAGTGTGGACTAGAAATTACATTTACGACCCCCAGGAAGAAAAAAAGCTGCAAGGACAAACCGCCTCAGGCTCCATTTGAAGCAGTATCATACCATTTTAAACAGCAGCGGTTTCTCCCAGTGCTATTTTTCTAGAATATGAGGTGCCAGAGCTCACCATGAACATCACCCTTGTTCTTTTATAACAGAAACGACATCCACCTGAGAGGTGCCAGAAATGAGTTCTGGTGTGTTCCAGCCGAAAAAATAAGCCCTGGTTTCTCCTAAGGAGTCCTGGGAAGTATAGTTTGTGAAGACTTATGAGAATTGTCAGGAGGCCTCTATTTCCCTCACAGAGATAAGGTAAAGGTAAAGGTACCCCTGCCCGTACGGGCCAGTCTTGACAGACTCTGGGGTTGTGCGCCCATCTCACTTAAGAGGCCAAGGGCCAGCGCTGTCCGGAGACACTTCCGGGTCACGTGGCCAGCGTGACATCGCTGCTCTGGCCAGAGCCAGAGCCGCACACGGAAACGCCGTTTACCTTCCCGCTGGTAAGCGGTCCCTATTTATCTACTTGCACCCGGAGGTGCTTTCGAACTGCTAGGTTGGCAGGCGCTGGGACTGAGCAGCGGGAGCGCACCCCGCCGCAGGGATTCGAACCTCCGACCTTTCGATCGGCAAGCCCTAGGCGCTGAGGCTTTAACCCACAGCGCCACCTGCGTCCCTCCCTCACAGAGATACAATTCCCAAAATTCCTTAGGAACAGGGATTGACTGTTAACCTCTCCGAGAATTGTAGCTCTGTGAGGCAAATAGGGGTATTATATTCCTGTGAAACTTTACCTTTTCATGTATGTGCATTTTGGAATGCAAAATGTCATTGGGCCCTGAGGGGCAGGGGAAGATGATGATGATGATGATGATGATGATAATAATAATAATAATAATAATAATAATAATAATTGTACCCATCCATCTGATTAGAATGTCCCTTGGCACTCTGGGCGGCTTCCAACAAATATATAAGCATATGAAAACATCAGTCTTTAAAAACTTCCCTATACAGGGCTGCCTTCAGATGTCTTCTAAAAGTTGTATAGTTATTTATCTCCTTGACATCCAAATAATTTGTATGTGTGATTGCCCAACCATTGTTGATCCCTGTCAGCAAACGGGATCAGTTTGAGAACAGCTGGCTCTGTGTTCTTGGAGCGTTTTATATGTGCTTGCATCTTACCCTTTATTTAACACATTGTCCCTTATGACATATTGGAACTCTCTGAAGTTGGATGCAGGAAATTTAGGTTTGTCCTGGAATTTCATTGTCCCTGTTTTTTACTTTTGAAATATGGCAACCCTACCTTACAGCCAAAGAGAGTGTTTGTCATCTCCATAGGCAGTCTGTGTCATGACTTTGCTTCACAAGTTGCATGCACAGTTTATAAGAGAATAAACTTGCAGACTGTATGCCTGCATTTATTCACATCATGTGAAATGTTTGTCCTGCTTGTTTTAGATGTATCGTGGATAGGTGGTTCAAGACAGGTATATCCCAAGTAACCCCAACCCACCACTGTTTCTCTCAACCTCCTGGGTCTGCAACATGCTGATAGCAATATTGGCCCACATTGCAGGTTGCTGGAAGGATTTCTGAGATGAATCATAGAATAGGATCATAGAGTTGGAAGAGACCACAAGGGCCACCGAGTCCAACCCCCTGCCAAGCAGGAAACACCAGCAGAGCACTCCTGACATATGGTTGTCAAGCCTCTGCTTAAAGACCTCCAAAGAAGGAGACTCCACCACACTCCTTGGCAGCAAATTCCACTGTCGAACAGCTCTTACTGTCAGGAAGTTCTTCCTAATGTTTAGGTGGAATCTTCTTTCTTGTAGTTTGGAGCCATTGCTCCGTGTCCGCTTCTCTGGAGCAGCAGAAAACAACCTTTCTCCCTCCTCTATGTGACATCCTTTTATATATTTGAACATGGCTATCATATCACCCCTTAACCTCCTCTTCTCCAGGCTAAACATGCCCAGCTCCCTTAGCCGTTCCTCATAAGGCATTGTTTCCAGGCCTTTGACCATTTTGGTTGCCCTCCTAGGCTAGAGCTCTTAAGGAAATCGCTGTATAAATACGTGTTTCTGAACAGAGAGTCGCATGACATGTGTCTCTTGCCACCTGCACGTTCAGAAACCAAAACTCCGTTGTGCGTTGCAGACTTTAGATATTTGAAACGGCAATATCTGAGCAGCCTTGCATGTACAATCCTTCGGCAGTTCTCAGGTGACCCTGGCAGGTGACTGGTGAACTCTGGATTAAAAACAATGTTCTTCCCTCAAATACCAACGTCTTGATCTTGCCAAGGTCTGCATCGCCTGAAGCTTTGACTTCAAACGTGTTGGAGCGGATGTCCCGGGGAGCTGGATCATTTATTTGTGCGCATCGCGAAACCACCACATAACTTGGCAGGGCAGACAGGAATGGCAAAGCTCTTGCGGGTCAAGGAGGAGGTCAGCTGGCAGAATGTGGAAGGAAATGCACAAGTTTTCAGACAACAGCACTTCTGATATGTAGTCTCTTGCATCTGTTACACTGGGACCCAAACTGGGGGGGTTAAATGCATAGCTATTTTTTTTAAAAGAATGCAAATGAGAAAGAGAAGGATTAATGGGGTCATGGCATGCAGGGAGAGGGGACTTTAACCCTTTCCTGCTTTCTGGTGTCCTGATGAAAAACATTTGTTGAAGCTGCTATTTGCACTGTGAGGAATTTCTCCATTTTTGTCATTTTTTTTTTTTTTGCATTCCTCCCAGTGCAAGTAGTATCCAAAAAAGACTCCCACATACATGCTATATGCAGGATTCTCTGCACCCTGAGCCTAAATAAAGATGTATTTATTAAGAAAAGGTGAATTCTGTGGCCAACATACCTTTGACTTACTTCGCATCATTTTTATATACTTTTAAAACATTTTTTTTCTGGCTTTTGCTCGCTATGAAGAAGAGCAAGGAACATCATGGGGTCCCCAAACCCCGCCACTGGAGGCTATTTTAAAGTTGCAGTTACATGCGCTTACAACCCAATCCTATGCTTATTTCTTCAGATGTGATTCCTACTGAGTTCAATAATCCCAAGTAAGTACAAATAAGACAGCAGCCTTAATCAGAAGTGAGATGCATTTTGAGCAATAGAACTGACTTCCAAATAAACAGGGATACAGCAGGGCCGCACATCATTTATTTTTGCGGTGGAATTTCAGACGCTTTCCCAAGTCTATCATTATATCAGTAAGAACTATGAACTTTTTAAAAAATGAGATTTATGTTTTGCCTGGAAAAGAAGAGACTGAGAGGAGATATGATGGCCATACTGAAATATCTCATGGAGCATCACATGGAAGAGGGAATAAGCTTGGGCGGCTTCCAACAAAATATTAAAATACAATAGTCTGTTAAACACTAAAAGCTTCCCTAAACAGGGCTGCCTTCAGATGTCTTCTAAAAGTCTGGTAGTTGTTTTTCTCTTTGACATCTGGTGGGAGGCGTTCCACAGGGCGGGTGCCACTAGCGAGAAGGCCCTCTGCCTGGTTCCCTGTAACTTCACTTCTCGCAGTGAGGGAACCACCAGAAGGCCCTCGGAGCTGGATCTCAGTGTCCAGGCAGAACGATGGGGGTGGAGACGCTCCTTCAGGTATACAGGACCGAGGCTGTTTAGGGCTTTAAAGGTCAGCACCAACACTTTGAATTGTGCTTGGAAATGTACTGAGAACCAATGTAGGTCTTTCAGACCAGTGTTATATGGTCTCGGTGGTCACTCCCAGTCACCAGTCTAGCTGCCACATTCTGTATTAGTTGTAGTTTCTGGGTCACCTTCAAAGGTAGCCCCACATAGAGCACATTGCAGTAGTCCAAGCGAGAGATAACTAGAGCATGCACCACTCTGGCAAGACAGTCTGTGGGCAGATAGGGTCTTGGCCTGCATACCAGATCGAGCTGGTAAACAGCTGCCCTGGACACAGAATTGACCTGTGCCTCCATGGACAGCTGTGAGTCCAAAATGACTCCCAGGCTGAACACCTGGTCCTTCAGGGGCACAGTTACCCCATTCAGGACCAGGGAGTCCTCCACACCTGCCCGCCTCCTGTCCCCCCAAAACAGTACTTCTGTCTTGTCAGGATTCAACCTCAATCTGTTAGCCGCCATCCATCCTCCAACTGCCTCCAGAAAGGACCTTCACCGCCTTTGCTAGTGCAAAATTGTAGAATGCACACCATTTGCTTTTCTTCGTTGGGAGCTGAGTTTAATTTGATTCGGTCTTGAGAAAACGTTTGGAAGCAGAGAATTTCAAAACACCCGGTTGGGACACTTTGTAACGTCAAGATCTGCAGCTATTTGTTTGAAATGCCATTGTTACCTTGGGCATTCTTCCTTGTTAGAACACCCCCCCAAGCCTGCAATAGTCTCTTTTTCACTCAATGTCTGGTTTCTGTTTGCAATACTTCCACAAAACAGCTCGAGCCAGTAGTGAATCATTGCTGTTATCAAGTGCTCTGACAGCCCGGTTTCAACAAGTCAAGCCTCTCTTTAACCTACTATTTTAAGCTGGCGGGATGGAAGCCTCTACCTGCCAGAACAAAACCCTTTTGCATGTACTAGGAACAATATCTTATTGTATTCGGGGATAGCTTGGTGTCGATAGAAGGAAGAATGGCAAGCGATGCAGTGATTCTGAACATGCAGTCATTCTCACCATCGCATGCTGCTGTTTGAATATACGTAGACCCAGAAAGTGGAGCTTGGCTCATATTTGTATTATGAGACATTGAGGCTAGCGCTAAATACTAAATGCATTTATATCACACGGTCAATGGCTTTCCAACTTCACAGCTCGCTTTCCACACTGATCTGTCCACGAAGGAGCTTTTGAGCACCTGTCAGAAAATCCCCACACGCTGCTAAGGATTTGGTAGGTAAAGGTAAAGGGAACCCTGACCATTAGGTCCAGTTGTGACTGGCCCTGGGGTTGCAGTGCTCATCTTGCTTTATTGGCCGAGGGAGCTGGCGTACAGCTTCCAGGTCATGAGGCCATCATGACTAAGCCGCTTCTGGCGAACCAGAACAGTGCACGGAAACACCATTTACCTTCCCGCCGGAGAAGCACCTATTTATCTACTTGCACTTTGACATGCTTTCGAACTGCTAGGTTGGCAGGAGCAGGGACCGAGCAACGGGAGCTCACCCCGTCGCGGGGATTCGAACCACTGACCTTCTGATCGGCAAGTCCTAGGCTCTGTGGTTTAACCCACAGTGCCACCCGTGTCCCCAAGGATTTGGAGGCATGTGCTAATATGCAGACCCATGGATAAAAAATGAGAGACATTGGAGATCTGTGACTGGGTACCTGGATGCTTTCTAAGAAGGCAAAGAGCAGAGAGGGATGTTTATAGGTAAATGGCAGAAGGGGAAAGTGTTGACCTCCTTTCCACCATAGCATTGTGGACAAATTTGTCAGTATGGGGTTCCTTCCTTTTCTTGTTTTTCCTCCCCCTTAAACCACACCTCCACATTTCAACACCAGTTTGAGATTTCTTTGCAAAGCCCTCACGGAAATTCATCTGGGTTTAATGTGGATTTCTCCACATTTTTGCCAACCCACCTTCTCTAATGCAATGCATCTGTTGCATTTTATTTCTTACAAATATTTGCATTTTATGCACACTTGAGCACAGGCATTATCATACACGTTACTTGGCCAGAAACTGCAAAATTTGGAGAAGTGTCAGTTCTGAAGTTTGGCTGCATTTTGGTTTGCATAGCATTTTGGAAAGCGCCATTTTGGTAGATTCGCCTTTAAATGTGAACCTCATCAGATTTTCCCTTGCATATCCAGCCAGGGCCATAAGCCCCTTCTCAGTGTAATGCCCCTGTTTACTGCTACAAATTTTGATAGGGGACTGGTGGCTTTACTTGAGATACGCAACCCTTAGGGCCCTGCCAAGCGAGATGGCTGAGATTGGCCCAGTGTGGATTTCTGCAATGAACCTAGTGCTAAACTCTACCCACTTATTTTATGAGCTGCATATTTGGCTCTTCCTTGGTTCCTAAAGTTAGCGTAGCTTTCTGTCAGCTTGGCTACCTCATGGAAGCCGGTGCCAAGTGCATTCATTGAATGTATGTCTGTAGAGACGGAAAACCTGGTGACCTTCAGAGGTTGTTAGACTCCAGCTCCCATCATCCCTGACCACTGAACATTGTAGCATCATGAGGGGAACAGGGGTCTCTTCACAGCTCTCAGTTTCCTAAACCAGCTGCAGTTCCCAGGATTCTTTGGGGAAAGCCATGGCTGCTTAAAGGGACGCAGGTGGCGCTGTGGGTTAAAGCCTCAGCGCCTAGGACTTGCCGATCGAAAGGTCGGCGGTTCGAATCCCTGCGGCGGGGTGCGCTCCCGCTGCTCGGTCCCAGCGCCTGCCAACCTAGCAGTTCGAAAGCACCTCCGGGTGCAAGTAGATAAATAGGGACCGCTTACCAGCGGGAAGGTAAACGGCGTTTCCGTGTGCGGCTCTGGCTCGCCAGAGCAGCGATGTCACGCTGGCCACGTGACCCGGAAGTGTCTCCGGACAGCGCTGGCCCCTGGCCTCTTAAGTGAGATGGGCGCACAACCCCAGAGTCTGTCAAGACTGGCCCGTACGGGCAGGGGTACCTTTACCTTTACCTTTATGGCTGCTTAAAGTGGTATATGGTGAAGATGGAGCCTAGCTCCTTCTTATATGGTCTGGAATCAAGGTCCAAACCATAGAGGAGTCCTTCTGCCCTTTCCTAAGTGTGCCACAAACTTTTGTGGCTTCCTTACCTCACTTGGGCACCCATGTCTCAGGTTGGCCATACAAATACACCCTTCCGGAAGGGGCAAGCAGAATATAAAATGGAAGAATGGTATAAAGAGGTGTGGGATATAGCTATTAATGTTAAATTAACATGTACCATTAAGGTAAGACAGGGAATACACAGGAGAAATGATTTTGAGGAGATATGGAAGGTGTTTGTAGAATTTGTACTGTTAACCAGCGGTTCTCAACCTGTGGGTCCCCAGATGTTGTTGGACTACAACTCCCATCATCCCTGAGCTCTGGCCTTGCCAGCTAGGGGTGATGGGAGTTGTAGTTCAACAACATCTGGGGACCCACAGGTTGAGAAAGGCTGGTTAAAATGGAAAGGGGTCAAACCATAGCAAGAGGTGCTGAAATTTTGGGAGGTTGGATAGTGACAATGGAATGGTCTTAGTGGCGGGGTGCACATTTTTATTCTTATTTATTTATAATTATTACTTTGCCAAAATAAAAAAAGAAATACATACTTCCAAAACCTTCTATACACCAGCTGTGTGTCGTATTAACAGCATTTATGCTTTTACCATGATCTGCTAGAAACTCACTTTCTCATCTCCCTCCCCTACTGGGGAAAGGCTCGTCCCACATTAACAATGGGTCTTTTGTGCTCCCAAACACATTCCACCACGCCCAATATCCCGAGTTTTATTTCCCTCAGACACGTAACATCTTTCTTTTTTTCACCCATAGCTTTACCTGTGTTCCTTGGACTTTGTGAACATTCCTCCGACTTGTTTTTGGAGGGGCGAAAGGAGCAGCGAGCGTGCTCTGAAATCAGGGTCAGGATCAGGGCTGGCCCAAGATTATGACTACTTTTCTGCTGCTCTGGGCAATTTCCAACTCTACCCCCCCCACCTTGTCTTATTATCATATGCGCACACTAAAGCTGCAATCCTGACCAAAGTAGGCCCCATTGAATTCAATGGGGTTGGGAATGTGCTGGAAATTATAAATAGGTGATGGACATAAAACAGGCAAGAATGGGATTTTCTTAGGGTGTGAGGCTGAGAGAAGGGAAAGCCTTCTCACTAGGTGTGAGTGTGTGTGTGTTATTATTTCTAATGTTTTTCTTCTCTCTTTTCTTTCTTTCTTTGCTTTCCTCTCTTTTCTTTTGTTGTTGTTTCTTCTTTCTTTATTGATACTGGTTCCTGAGATAACCCTACTGCATTGTGAAAACTTTAATAAAAACCTCTGCAAAAAAAGAGGAAAATTATAAATATTTTACTGTGATATTCTGTCCCTTTTGTTTTAAAGATTTGTCTCCCGGGTCCTTTACAACAGTGTCTGAGGCACCACAGGACTTCCCCCATAGAATCCCTTTAAATGTGGGTGTTAAGAAATGTAGGGGGGGGGACTACAGTTTCTGGGATTCTTGGAGGTAAGCTAGGGTTACCAGACGTCCCCGGTTTCCGGGGACAGTCCCCAGATTTGCAAATCTGTCCCCAGACAAATTCCGTCGCCAGATTTGCAAATCTGTCCCTGGGAAACTTGGCAGCGGCAGCCTCAGCAGCCCGGAGCCAGCCTGGTAGCGCAGTTGGCTCTGGCTGGCTTCAGGAGCTGCTCTCTGCCGTGGCGCCCGCCATTTCCCCTTGCCGGAAGTCCCCATATGATGTGTTGTGCACAAGACACATAAAGGTAAAGGTAAAAGGACCCCTGACCTTTAGGTCCAGTAGCGGATGACTCTGGGGTTGCTGTGCTCATCTCACTTTATTGGCCGAGGGAGCCGGCGTACAGCTTCTGGGTCATGTGGCCAGCATGACTAAGCCTCTTCTGGCGAACCAGAGCAGTGCCCAGAAATGCTGTTTACCTTTTCGCCAGAGTGGTACCTATTTATCTACTTGTACCTTGACGTGCTTTCGAACTGCTAGGTTGGCAGGAGCAGGGACCGAACAACGGGAGCTCACCCCATCGTGGGGATTCGAACCACCGACCTTCTGATCAGCAAGTCCTAGGCTCTGTGGTTTAACCCACAGCGCCACCAACTCAATCCTTTAAATATATGGTGTGTATGCAGCCCAACTCAGGGAAGCTCACAAGTTCAGAGGACTCTGGTTTATTGGTTTGCATACTGACTGAATCCGCTTTTCAGACAGATATTGACTCCTGAGGCTTCTTCCTGTCATAAAGCAGAGAGAGACCATCAGGCTCACAAAGGAAAAAAGCAAGACATACACTGAAACAGGGAGAGGAGAGAAAAGGTGGAGGAAGGAGATCAGTTCTTCAGGGCTGGAATAAAATCGGTCATCTGTAATAATGCAGTTCATTTTTTTATTTATTTTTTTATTCAGTTTTAATCATAATCATAATCATAAAAATATGGGATTCCTTGAATCACTGGACTTCCCTCCATGGGTTCCATTGTTAATCTTATTCAACTGCATCTAATAATGTTCTCCACTTTTCGTTCAAAATTCTATTCTTGCCATAGTTCTTGTTACATTACAAGTGCTATTACAAGCCTGCTAATGTTTTTAATTGTTTACAGTATTCTCCAAGATAACTTATAATTTCCCCCCATTCCTTGTGGAAGTTTTTATCTTCTTGGTTTCTAATCTTCCTGGTCATTTCCGCCATTTTGGCGTATTCCATCATCTTTTTCACCCGTTCTTCTCTTGTAGGGACTTTATCTTCCTTCCATCTCTGGGCAAAAAGTATCTGCGCAGCTGTCATCACATACATAAATAGTCTTTTCTGCTCCTTTGGTATTTCTGCCCCTAAAATTCCTAGTAAAAAAGTTTCTGTTTTTTTCAAGTTATTTCAAACATTTTTTTAACTCATTATATATTATTTCCCCGTATGCTTTTGTTATCTTGCACATCCACCACATATGGTAGAAAGTGCCTTCCTTCTCTTTACATTTCCAACAAATATTCATAAGAATGCAGTTCAGATCAGGCTGGTCTTCCATTGCTGGTGTTCTCTTGCTCTTTGGAATGATGGTTTGATGAGCGAATCTCAGTGTCTCTCAGTTTCTCATTTCTCCAATCTGAACTTTAGTTCTTCAGATCAGAACTTGCCATTTTATTTTATTTTTTAAAAAGTCCTCCTGATAATTCACCTGCATTTTAGCGCAAATTCTTCCTAATATACAGATAGGTAGCCGTGTTGGTCTGCCATAGTTAAAACAAAAAAAATTCCTTCCAGTAGCACCTTAAAGACCAACTAAGTTAGTTCTTGGTATGAGCTTTCGTGTGCATGCACACTTCTTCAGATACACAGAAGATACCTGAAGAATCTGAAGAAGTGTGCATGCACACGAAAGCTCATACCAAGAACTAACTTAGTTGGTCTTTAAGGTGCTACTGGAAGGAATTTTTTTTGTTCTTCCTAATATATATAATTTGGGGGCAATTTCCCCGAAGACACATTTTTGCAAAGCAATGTCCCTCTAATAAACACACAGCTTTATTGCTGTCCATAGACCCAAAATACACAGTACAACAATAGTATATATCAACAGTTATTAAGGTGTAAGATCGTCCTTGCTAGTCAACAGAGGCTGCACATACTGATTTTTTATTTTTACTGCCTCTGAGATAAATTATGCTACAGCCAGTGTAATAGCATCAGATGTATCCTCAAGGAGGACCTTGATATGAAACAAGTCAGCAATCCCAGGTTGTTCTATTCGTATTGGATGGCTCTGATAAAACCCTTTCCCCCACCATGCTATTTTCACTAATAGATGCACATTTTATTCCTGGGCTGGGCATTCTTGTTCACATTTCCAGAGAATGGCATTGTAAAATTCGGAGGAGTGCGATTTTCGAAAGAGGGCTGTGTTTTGGTTCCTCTTTCTCCGGCTTGGCTTCTGCAACAGTCAACTAGAGTTGAACATTCTTTCAGGCATGGAGGGGGAAAGTAAGTTCCCTGCAGCTGCTGCTTCTTTGGCTGATGGATAGAGCCAGGACGGCTTCCCGGTTGCCTTGATGTTTATTCCTGAAAGGCAGAGGAGTGCAGCCTCTCAGTGTCTCTCAATCCCCTGGCTGACTTCTCTTCTGCTTCTCCTCACTGGGAAGTTAGTAAAGGTAAAGGGACCCCTGACCATTAGGTCCAGACGTGGCCGACTCTGGGGTAGCGGAGCTTTATTGGCCGAGGGAGCCGGCGTACAGCTTCCGGGTCATGTGGCCAGCATGACAAAGCCGCTTCTGGCAAACCAGAGCAGCGCACGGAAACGCTGCTTACCTTCCCACTGGAGCGGTACCTATTTATCTACTTGCACTTTGACGTGCTTTCAAACTGCTAGGTTGGCAGGAGCAGGAACCGAGCAACGGGAGCTCACCCCGTCATGGGGAAGCGAACCACCGACCTTCTGATCGGCAAGCCCTAGGCTCTGTGATTTAACCCACAGCGCCACCCGCGTCCCTATTGGGAAGTTAAGTGGTTCCCAATTACCTAAGTTCTGCGCACTCCCTGTTTTTCAAAAGCCAAGCCATGGACCCCCACCTTTTGAAAACGTTGATATCTCTATACTAGTTTTTGTTATGTGAATGGTGCCACGGACCCCTGGCTGTGTTATGCAGACCCCTTAGGTGTCCCCGGACCCCCAATTAGGAACTACTGCCTTAGAGTATTAATTGATCAGGTGTTCTACCAACCTACTTATTATGCTACAATTTGCAACCTGTCTTTCTCTTTGAAGACACGCAGGGAGACTTACAGTTATGGCTGAGGAGGAGTTTGATCTGGTTTCCATCTGAATGTGAAACCACCCAATTCTCACTTCTCAGACCAAGGCAAGAATTGAAATACAATTAAGCCTTGAAATTCACTCTTCTCTGAATTCTGTGATGACCAATGTGTATAAAAATGCATGTGTCAAAGGTGTGCATAAAAATGCAGTTATGAGTGAAAGTAACATACAGAAATTAGGGAGACTTGCTTGCAAAAATGTGTATGTTGGGAGAAATCGGCATGAAAATGCTGGCAAACTTTCATGAAGTTTTATAAACAAGCAAGCAAGCCACAAATTACTCTAAAATGTGGAGAATTGAATTTAAACCAAAACCCAAATTAACAGATTTGTCCAGCCTTTCAATAAACCAAATAAACAAAGAAATAATTCCAGATCAGCCATAGAGCTACATTTTCCCAATCTCTCTCTCTCTCTCTCTCTCTCTCTCTCTCTCTCTCTCTCTCTCATCTATCTATCTATCATCTATCTATCTATCTATCTATCTATCTATCTATCTATCTATCTATCTATCATCTATATCTATCATCTATCTATCTATCTATCTATCTATCTATCTATCTATCTATCTATCTATCTATCATCTATCTATATCTATCTATCTATCTATCTATCTATCTATCTATCTATCTATCTATCTATCATCTATCTATCATCTATCTATCTATCTATCATCTGGAGACTGTTTACCAGGCCTCTAAAGTAGCTTTTCTCACTTGTCTTCTATTAATCTGATACCTTGTTGTTTTTCTCGGGCTCCTTCCTTCCTTTGCTCCAGCTGTTCCTTTGCTCCTATGCTTCACTACCCAACACAGAGCAGCTTTTGTGCGTTCCTGACATCCGCAGCAGATGTTTGTCTGACTCCAGTGCTCCTGAGCACCTGTCGGTTTGCCTTCCCCCGCCCTCAAAACTCTTATTTTAAAGAGCCCCTCGGAGCAAACACATCTGGATCTGCTATGGGGGGAGGGGAGAAACCTGGGGAGGATGATTTTAAATTCGACATACCTGCTCCCTGCCCCACCGGTCCAAACCACAGCCTCCTCTAGGCCGCTTTTCAGTGTCACATAGCTCCGCCACTCAATTTTGCGTACAACTAGGACCATGCCCTCGACTTCCAACTTAGAGCCAAGAATGACCAGACTGAATTTAGGTCAGAAAAAGTGGGATTTAAATTAACAGAATTTACTTTCTTGTTCAGCGTTTCACCCAGCCAGCAATGCCTCCATCTAGAATATTGAAGTCCAGCTACATTTGGCACGATGAGTGCATGTGTCTTCTGGTGTGTTAGACCCTTATTTGCTGCCTCAGTGTGCCTGGCTCTGATTTTTTTTTTTTTAAATGGAGATTCCACTGAGAATTAACAGGGGTTGGGTAAATAAGAGATATATGTACAAGTGCGAACCAGCTGTTATTTATTGAACCAACCACCTTCTACTGATAAATATTTCATCTGTTCAGAAGGTTGCATTACCAACCTTACTGTATGCTTATGAAACATGGACCACTTACAAACACCATCTCCAACTCCTCAAAAGGTTCTATCAATGGTGTCTCTGAAAATTTTTACACATCACTTGGAAAGACAGGCAAACTAATGCCAGTGTACTGGAAGAAGCAAAGATCACCAGTGTCGAAGCAATGAATCTTCAACATCAACTTCTTTGGACTGGTCATGTTGTGCAGATGCCTGATTATCATCTTCCAAAGCAACTACTCTATTCCGAACTTAAAAATGGAAAGCGTAATGCTGGTGGTCAACAAAAGAGGTTAAAAGACTCTCTCAAGGCAAATCTTTAAAAATGTAGTATAAACACTAACAGCTAGGAAACGCTGGCCTGCAAGCGCTCCAGTTGGAGAACAGCCTTTACCAAAGGTGTCATGGGCTTTGAAGACACTTGAACTCAGCACGAAGGGGAGAAACATGCTGAGAGGAAGGCACGCTTGGCAAACCCTCACCGTGATCAACTCCTGCCCGGAAACCTGTGTCCCCCCTGGGGAAGGATGTGTGGATCCAGAATTGGCCCCCACAGTCACCTATGGACTCATTGTTAAAACCGTGTTCATGGAAGACAATCTTACTTGGCTCTGAGTGATGACCAAAGAAGAAGACTGGTGAATATTTCATCCATTCAGAAGCTCTGGACTTTTCAGGTGATAAAATTCAGTGTGTGTACAAGGAACATGAACCTGTTTCTCTTTGTTGCTTGTCTATCTGTTGTTCAGTGCCTGCAACAAAATGCCTTATGTGTGCCTTTCTGTATGAACAACCATTTGCCATTACTTAATGCAATGTCCACTATATGCAGACCCAAGAAATTGATTCCTAAAACCCCTTTTCATGAAGGAAACAAATCTAACCAGGGCAGAGAGGGTGAAATGGCTGCTGAGTGATACTGATGACTCTGTGACTTATAAGGTGGATCTCTATGCCTTGGCAGCTAGGAAGATTAGGAAGAAAAAACTGGATGGGCTAGCAGTCAGTTGCAAAGGGGACTCAGAGATCTAATTTGAGAATTACTTTTTATTCTGTGTAATAAGGAATTTTGGTGGATTTGATCATGGTTTTACTGCACATGTGGCAACTGCTGTCTCTCTCTCCCCCCTTCCCTTCTTTGGATGATACCACGGCCTTTGGCTAGCACAATAAAAGTTTATGTTTTTTTATAGATTTAAGGGGAGGATGTGGGTGATGCTGTGGTCTAAACCACTGAGCCTCTTGGGTTGCCGATTGGAAGGTCGGCGGTTCGAATCCACCAAACGGGGTGAGCTCCCGTTGCTCTGTTCCAGCTTCTGCCAATCTAGCAGTTCAAAAGCACACCAGTGCAAGTAGATAAATAGGTACCACTGTGGCAGGAAGGTAAACAGTGTTTTTGTGTACTCTGGCACTTGCCACAGTGTCCCATTGTGCCAGAAGCAGTTTAGTCATGCTGGCCAAATGACCCGGAAAGCTGACGCCGGTTCCCTCAGCCTGAAAGAGAGATGAGCGCTGAACCCCATAGCCGCCTTTGACTGGGCTTAACCATCCAGGGGTCCTTTATCTTTACCTTTTACCTTAGTCCAACCCCCTGAAATGCAGGAATCTCAACCAAAGTTATAAGATCTTGACTCCCTCCATGCAGACTGAAGGTGTAAATAGGTGAACAAACCATATTTCTTAAAGCCACAACAGTCTCCACTGCGTCTTCCAAGGGACACAGGCCTTGTGTGGGTGCCTGTGACTCTGTGGGTTCTTGCAACCACTCGGCAGAGAGAGGGGCAGGCACCTGACTTTTGTAAAGATATACTTTTTAAAAATACTAATTTTAGTTATAATTTTCCTTTATATAGTTTAACAAATGTTCCAACATTTCAAACCTCGACTTCCACCCTCCTCTTTCTGAGCTTCCTTCAATTTATTTTATCATTTCCACGTTTGTAACAGTATACTTTAAAAAGCTACCCCCACCCCATGAAATCCTTCGATCTTCACTGCAATCACTTAGCAAAGAGCGTTTCTGGAAAGGTTCTCCACCCCCAATAAAATGCATCTGGAATAGATCTTTTTGCTGAAATGTCTGCCACCAATGTCAGTTTCCTCTGATCTTGGCTATTGCCTGTGTCTTCTTCCTGTGCTCCAGCTGACTGTCTGAGACCCTCTCTGCTTTGCAGCATGTTTCCTTCATCCATTTGTATACCTGCCAGTCATTGCCACAAGGAACTTCCTGCTTCATCCCTGCTTGACAAGGTTAAGCCAGACTGATGATCTGCAGTTGTGCTTCACTTCATCTCTCCCTCCTCCACCCTGCTTCCCCCCCCCCCCGATCATTTCTGAGCAAATGTGAACTCTGTGGTATGTGTTCATTGCTGAAGGAAGGCCAAGTGTTAGCCTCTGTATTTCCACATTGGCTAATTCTCCAAGGAGTGAGACTGTTATGGCATCTATGGGGTGGAGGGGAGGATAGAGGAAACTGCTCTCTCTCTCCCCCCCCCCAGCCCCAACCTTCTCCCCTCCCAATCTTCAGGAATGAACTTTAAAGCCAAATCTGCCTGTCTTACTTAGGCGTCAGTTCACGCACAGCTGGAAATCCTGAGCGATGGGATTGCAAGCATCATACGAAGATATTGTTAGGAGTATTGCTGTCTTGATTACTGAAATGAGCCTATCACCAGGCAGCTAACAGAATTCAGAGGTACCTGATTCTAGAGCAGATTTATGCTAAGTCATTTTTGCCAAAGGTAATGCATGAAAAAACCTCACATGTGCCTGGGAGATTCTGGAGGAGGCTGCAAGCCCGGGAAGGACAATAATAGTGATAATAATTTATTATTTATACCCCGCCCATCTGGCTGAGTTTCCCCAGCCACTCTCCCAATCAAGTGTTAAAAACAATACAGCATTAAATATTAAAAACTTCCCTAAACAGGGCTGCCTTCAGATGTCTTTTAAAGATAGGATAGCTGTTTATTTCCTTCACATCGGAAGGGAGGGTGTTCCACAGGGTGAGCGCCACTACCGAGAAGGCCCTCTGTCTGGTTCTTTGTAACCTCACTTCTCGCAATGAGGGAACCGCCAGACAGCCCTCGGTGCTGGATCTCAGTGTCTAGGCTGAACGATGGGGGTGGAGACGCTCCTTCAGGTATACAGGACCTCTCCTGTATAATTTTGTTACAGCACAAGTGAGGAGAGTGCTCAGGGAAACTTCCCTATCCCAGTGTTGTTTAGGACCTTTCCATCCTTTAAATGTGAAATGTGGGTCTCCCAGTGCTTTATTCTTTTTAAGGGGGGGAAAAAGATGCTGGTAATCACCATGAATTCGTTACAATAAGTGCCACACTTTTAACACGGGGTGTGTGTGTGTGGGTACTGCATACCACTGTGTACCCCCGGGGGGGGGGGGAGTCCTACTTATGGTGGCCATTTCTGACTTTTCAAAGCTCGAAAAGATCTGGGACAACACTGGGATGGGGAGGACGTAATGTGGACGTCCCTCTATTAATGAGACAGGCAGGTGCAAAGCCACATATTGCTCAGGTGTAGACAAGCCCCAGGATGCTGGACGAGGTGGCCTGATCCAGTAGGGACCGTCTTATGTTATTGTGTTACAGTCTCATACGTATGGCAAGGTGAGATGTGCTACCGCTGCAGTTTTGAAGAGTTAAAAGGTACGTTTCCCTATTTTGCTGCATCCCGGTATATTATAGGTTGCTTCCAGACTGGTGTTTATTGTGGGATTGGCACTGCTCTTGCATACACCCCCATGACATCAGCATCAAAATGCTGGGCTGTGTTTCATTCCTTTTCAGAGTCACAGTTTTCACAGAAAATCAGGTAAGGGAAAACAAACAAATAAAAACCTGCTGCCAACGTCCCATTTGCAATGTCTGAACGGCCAGTTTGCAGTATTCAGGCTCCAGCTGGAAGGACCCACAGACATTTCAGTTGCCGCACAACTGGGGTGGGGATAGGGCAGGATGCAATCATATTGTACACTTCAAATGTTTGTGCATAGCACTAGCAAAGGTGCAAGATCCTGCTGATGGATAAATACGTATCGGAAGGTATATGCTTGAGGGTTTCCTATAGACATCTAGCTGGCCACTGTGAGAACAGGATTCTGTTCCAGATAGGATTCAGCAGGGCTCTTTTCAGTGGCGTAGCGTGGGGGGTGCAGGGGGGCCCGGCCGCACCGGGCGCAACATCTGGGGGTTAGGGTTAGGGGGCGCAAATCCATGGGTTAGGGGGCACAAATCCACGGGTTAGGGGGCGCAAATTACTTGCCTTGCCCCGGGTGCTGACAACCCACGCTACGCCACTGTAGCCAGCCGCTTGGGTGCTGGGTGTGATGCGCACATCCTGCAGCCGGGGGTGGGGCGAGCAGCCCAATGGGGGCAGGGCAAGCCACCCATGGGGCCAGGGTGCGCTCTCTGCCGCCTCCCCCTCAGCTGCAGGGCGGCTGAAGGAGAGGCGGAGGGCAGATGCAAGCCCCATGCTGCCGTTTCAGGCAGTGCGGAGCCTGCAGGCCCCCAAGCCACCATGTCACTCCCAGGAGAGACGTGTGGCTCAGGCACGCTGCAGGCCCTGCGGTAAGTGCCGGGCTCTGTGGTGTGGTGCCCAGTGCCAGCCGCGTTTCGTTACATTTGTTGACTGAACTAAAAAGTTTTGTGAGCTCATTTTTTTTAAAAAAAATCCCTCTTATTTTTGTTATTTTGTCACCCCCCTCAGTGATGACACCCCCACCCCACCCCTTTCCTCCTCCACTGGCTCTTCTTGTATTCTAGGTACTCTTTAAGAGTGAGGGAATATCCGCACTGGTGCTTGTTTCTTGCAGTTGTAGTCACACAGCACCTCAGCTTCCTGTACTTCACATCAACAGTAGGTTGCAAAATAGCAAAATTAAGTGGAAGAGAGCAGAGGAGGAAAGTCAGCTCCTTCCGGGAGTCTCCAGAGGACAGGGCTCCAACCCCAAACGCCAGCCCCTCTCTGCCCCTCCCTCCCCAAGGGGGTCCCTCACACCACCCATCACTCACCAGAATGGCTTTGGTTGTCTCCTCCTTGGAGTACTTCAGGGTTCGGAGCCCCCTGAGCCGAGCTGCCTGGCAGTCCTGGATGATGCCCAGGAGATACAGCTGATCTTTGTCTAGCAGCTGAAAGGCAAAAGTCAGGCTGTCAGTTCCTTGTGGGGGGAGGGCTCCTCCACTTCTGAGAGTGCAGAGTGGAGTGCAAGAGGGGGGCAGGTCTGAGGGATCCCCTCCCCACTCTCGTTTTATCCAATACTCACCGCAACGGAAGGGATGTGGATTCCCAGCACATCTGCAAAGTGAAGGACATGGGGACAGGTGAGTTCCTCCCTGAGCCCTTGCAAGGCTTTTCCAAGAGTTTTCTCCTGGATTCCAAGTCCTACTACAGGAGAAGGACACCCCAGGCCTTGGGGGCCAATCCTAACCTCCTGCCCCCAGAACATGGCTCCCCAGGGAAGATGCCCCTCTGACAACTGTCCCCCTGCCTTGCCCCACAGCCCAGCCCCCTGCTTCCTCCAACAGACCCCACAAAAATGGGGTGGTTGCTGGGAGGGGGGGCGGTGGTTGGGGTTCCAGATGCTGTCGCAGATAGGCGGGTTGGATCCAGCCGTCTGGCTCTGTGCATCTTTTTACTAGATGCCCCCCCCAGCCCATTCCTGCCCTCCTCCATCTCCAAAAGGAGGGCCACTTGCTCACCCGACACCGTGGGCTGCTCCAGAACTTCCAAGGGGGCCACCTTCTTGCAGCTGATCAGCTGCCTTAAGCGCCTGAACCTAGAAGAGACAAGGAGAGAGAGCGACTCAGAAGCTGGCAGCCCCAATTCTTGTGTGTGTGTGAGAGGAGGGGCCTCTGGCCCAATTCCTGCCATCTCTCTGCAGTTCTGTGACCTGAAAGGGCATCGGCAGAGATGGAAAGAGGCACCCTAGAGCACAAATGGCTGGCAGAGAGAGAAAGGAGGCCCCAAGTGCTATGGGTTCAAGAGCTCCAACCCAAAGGAAAGACAAGCATTGCCAGCTGTTAAAGGGCTGCTCTGCCTTGTCTTCTTAGGACTGTCGCAGGAAACCCCCACCAATCAAGCCATGGTGGGCCTTATCAATCTTAAACAGGACAAAAATGAGAATGAAGTGTGAAAATGTTTGTTATTTGAGAGGCTCCAAAGAGAGTCTTCCTCCGAGCGGTAAAAAGAAAAAAAGGAAAAAAAATCCTGTATATGTGTTTACTTGTGTTCTGAAAGGAGAATTACCCCACCTCTTCCCTCTATAGCTTAAGTGAGGAGGATGATTTTAAGTGGATGGTAAATGATGTTTTGTTGCAACTTTTGAGTTTGTGAGTCTACATCCGTGTTCCAGTTTTTTTGTTCCGGTATTTTGGAATGTGCTGTGAAGAAACTAATGTTTCTGCTGCAAAAGCCTAGTTGAGCACAACTGCTCTCTCAAGCTAAAATGCAGTGTCTGTATTTCATTAAGCATATGCCTATTTTTTTTTTTTAATGGTGTTCCTTCTAAGAAAATTTGTTATTAAAAGGTAGAAGCTCCCATAGTCAGCGATTGTCTATCTGAGTCCTGATATCAGTCTCTATAAGACTTCCTGGCCTCTTTTCTTGGAAAATGCTCCCCCTTGTTTCAGTCTTTTTCAGTTTTTCCCCCCTTCTTACTTCTGTGCCAGGTAAATTTACTCCCGAGGGACGCAGGTGGCGCTGTGGGTTAAAGCCTCAGCACCTAGGACTTGCCGATCGAAAGGTCGGCGGTTCGAATCCCTGCGGCGGGGTGCGCTCCCGCTGCTCGGTCCCAGCGCCTGCCAACCTAGCAGTTCGAAAGCACCTCCGGGTGCAAGTAGATAAATAGGGACCGCTTACCAGCGGGAAGGTAAACGGCGTTTCCGTGTGCGGCTCTGGCTCTGGCCAGAGCAGCGATGTCACGCTGGCCACGTGACCCGGAAGTGTCTCCGGACAGCGCTGGCCCCTGGCCTCTTAAGTGAGATGGGCGCACAACCCCAGAGTCTGTCAAGACTGGCCCGTACGGGCAGGGGTACCTTTACCTTTACCTTAAGGTTCCTTTAAAAGGAAACTGCGGGGAGGGGGGCAATCTTTGCTAAAGGTACCCTGCACCTCAATTTCCTATGTGTGGTAATTTTAAAATCCTTATTAGGCTTACTATTCCTATGCAAGTTCAGAAAAATTGTTCACTTTTGTATTCCTTTTAAATCAAATCTATGGCTGTTTTATTATTTGTGAGTGGTTATATCAATTGAATTAACCCTATGGTTATAAAATATTCTCTCCCTGATTCTCTTCCTATCTTATCTTAGGAAAACTGTTCTTCCTTTAAAGATCATTTCTCTAGGAACTTGCACTCTTTAGTCTAAGGAAGTAAACTCTCACTCAAATTAGCTTCAAGATCTGCTAAAAGGGTTCTGTATAAAGTTGGGTACTTTTATTTTCCTTTTCCTTAGTGCATATGTGTGCTTGCTGTGTTTTCTTTCCCAGTTGCGCATCTATACTTAAATGTGTGTCTTTTTGGTAGTACAAATCTTGCTGTGAAATCTTGCTGTGAACCCTATATTTTGGAGGGTTGAACTAGATGACCCCAGGTTCCTTTCAACTCTCCCAATTTGTGGCTGTGTGGAAGGTCATGTGTCTGCAAGCATTGGAGGGTAATTCTTAGATTCTGATGTGGTGGTGAGTTGAAATTCAGCCCAGCTTTGCTCTTTGTTTTTTAAAAGTGAGAGGTGAAAGCTGTGATGTTTTGAAGCAGAACTGGTAATATCAAGCATTTGAGTGATTACAGTGTTTATCATTTTGTCTATTATTTACAACAATCAGACTTAAAAGTCTATTCAAAGTTTAAGCACATACAAATTTATAATCAAGCAGAATGAGCCTTGACCATCCTGTAAATAAAGGGCAGAAAATTTTGTCTGCAAATGGTAAGGCTGAAATGACTGAGAATGTTAAAGATCCTATGAATTCTGACTCTCTGGCCATTTTTACTCATAAATAAGAGAACAAAATAATGATAGCCCTTTCCTGTACATGAAGAAAGCACTCCCTTTGCTTGGGCTGCAGGAAACATGATCCCTTAGAACTGAGTTAACAGAAATTTAATTTGACCAACTTCTATTGTTAGCTCAGTTTCTTGTTTTGTTTTAAATCTAAATCTATTTTTTAAATCTACGCCTTACCCTTCCCTTCCTTTATTCTAATTTAGCCAAAAGATGCAACACTTTCAATGGTATAAAAGGTTTGCTGAAATATGAACTCTGCACATGCACAGAGGCTAGATCAGCTTAAAAACAAAAAACAAAAAAGGAGGGGGGAAAGGGGGGGAGAGGAGGTTTGGAGAGCATGGGCTGCAGGGAGAAACTTATCCAAATTTCCTTATGTAAACTTGGAACCATTGAGGGAAATCACCCTTAATGTCTCCTTTGCTCCAGGGGCTACATAAGACAAAAGGGTTAAGTACTGGACCATCAAAAGTCAAGAGGTTGCCAAGTTTCAAATCTTAACATGCCAAATTCTTTTCACAGGTAAATATCAAAGTACTCCCACTGTGAGTTCCTCTCTTGAGTAGTCCCCCCCCCACATGGGATTTAAATTTTATAACAGATTTTGTTTGTGTGCATTTTAGGAACAGCATTTCCTGACAGACTTCTCACATGAAAATAATTTTCCCTTTTAACAGGATATGGGAACCTCTAACAAAGTGTTTGTCCCTTCTTTTCTCCCACAAAAAAGTGTGGGGATACAAACAGTAATTTAAATATTCTGTACCCAAGATTCTCAGAAAAGTCATTGCATTTGTATTTCTTTTCGTCTTTCTTCCCTTTCAGCCAAACAGTCACTTTCTTTCTGTTCTGCGAAACAAGTCTGAATCCCTGCTATATTAGTTGACTTTCCTCTGTTTCTTTATGGCTTTGACACCTTTTAAGTTACAAATAATCTGTTTTCATTTATTAAATCAGTTTTTCCATGATGTCTATGAAATTAATTGAAGCACAAACAAACATTGTTTGTGGAATGGTATTTGTTTACCTTTTTATCAGATAGCACATGGTGAATTTTAAGCTTTCCCCCCATTGTTTTTTCAGTCCAGTAGTAATCTGTGCGGTTTTGATAATATCTTTGTATTATTGGTTGGTGTCTTTGCTTTTGTCCAAGGGAGCCCTCAGATTTTTCCATTAACAGGACAGCCCTGCCCTTCCTGGTGAGGGAGGAGACTCTGGTCCCTGGTGGACCAGAGAGCTAAAGCTGTGGAGGGGACCCAGGACTCACACCCCGCCCCCAAGAGACCAAGAGAAAGCAAAGGAATGGTACTTACAGCCGGCACATCTTCTTGATGAAAAATCCCCTCCCCCTATCTAAGCTAACTACCTAGCTAAAATTCCCACCCAAGCCTGATCCCAAACTCTGATCCCACCCCCAAACCCAGCCCTAACCCTAAACCTAACCCCCACCCTAACCCTACACTTACCCCTAACTATTCTTCTATAAACAAAAGAAATATACTCAAAAATGTGCACAAATGCTCACAAATGCACACAAATATGCACAAATACGCACAAATATGTGCAAACACACGCAAATACACACAAATACGCGCAAATACGCACAAATATGTGCAAACAGCTCCATCCCCACCCACTGAGGTCCAGCTCCGAGGGCCTTTTGGCAGTTCCCTCACAGCGAGAAGTGTTCCCTGGCTACAGGGAACCAGACAGAGGGCCTTCTCAGTAGTGGCACCCACCCTGTGGAACGCCCTCCCATCAGATGTCAAGGAAATAAACAACTGTCTGACTTTTAGAAAACATCTGAAGCAATTTCCCCAAATACTTTCGCATGCTATTTTCACTAACCAATACAACACTAGGCACATTTTACTTGGAAAACTGCACTGAAAAACCTGAAGACAAGCAAATTATGAAGTATAGCTGCTTTGGAGTTTGCACTTTGGTGAGAAGTACGTATTAGGCACTTTCTCACTGAAATGCAACCAAAGTTGAGTTCTCCCTCCATGATAAGGTGGTATGAACATTATAATTATATCTCCCAATTTCAGTCTCATGCAAAAGTATTTCAGGCCATATACAGCCATGATGGGCAAGAGAAACAATGGTTAATATAATATAATATAGTATAGTATATAATAATATAATATAATATATAATATAATATAATATAATATAATATAGCAGTCATCTGAACCTGTCTCTGGCAGTAATCAGGACTCACAGACACCTTGTAAGGCAGGGAACAGAAGTAAAGAAAAACATCGCAGTAAATATGTCAGCCAAGCAGTTTGGACTCCTAAAGTTTATGTTGCCATGGAAGCCAAATGCAACATTTGGTATATCCAAACTGGCTTTTGGCGGCCAATGCAGCCAGAAGTACAATAAACCTGTAATTCCTCAGGATGTCTGCCTTCACTAGGTCCATCGCAACAGCTTCTAAGCTACAAATTTCCCTCTTTGGCTGTTTGCGCTTCTTCCTGAGAGAGGGGGTCTTACAGTTAATTTCTAACGCAATTAAAGTTCAAAGATTTACCGTGGAGATGGGGGTCTCCTCCAGATGTTGCCAGCTTATTACTAGCATCAGTCCCAGCCAGCGTGGCCAACAGACAGGGATGATGGAAACTATGGTCCCAAGCTACCAGAAAACCAAGGAGACAGTGCTAACAGGAAAAGATGCTAGCTGCTTGAGGAAAGATTCCATTCAGGCCTGACACATTTCAGAGTACAGTCAAACCTTGGTTCCCGAATGGCTTAGTTGCCGAACAAATTGCCTCCCGAATGCAGCAAACCTGGAAATAAGTGTTCCGGTTTGCGAGCCGAACATCCGACGCAGCTTCCGCTTGAGTGCAGGAAGCTCCTGCAGCCAATCGGAAGCCGCGCCTTGGTTTTCGAATGGTTTCGGGAGTCAAACGGACTCCTGGAACGGATTAAGTTCAAGAGCCAAGGTCCCACTGTCATCATCATAAACTTTATTGCACTAGCCAAAGGCCATGGCATCATTCACAAAGGAAACAAAAAGAAAAACAACAATAACCATAAAAACACCAGGCACTGCAAAAACAATAAACCACGGTCACGTCTCCTAGAAATTATTTGTTGCGTATGATAGAATAGCAGGGGGTTCTCAGATAGAATGTGCCAGCTTAAATGTCCGAATCACCTTTGCAATTGGCCGCTATTTTATCTAGTTCTTTTCTCCGGATCTTCTTAGCTGCCAACGCATATAGTGCTACTTTGTAAGTTACAAAGTCATCAGTATCACTCAGCAGCCATTTCACCCTTTCCGCCCTGTTCGAGTGTGTTCCGTTCACAAGCATGGGTTTTTTATAGCGGGTATTGCAATAAATAGTGGTACAGGTCCTCTACACAAGGTTGCCCACACAGGCAAAGTCTCTCCTTGTACTGTACTTTGCCATACCGACCATCCACCACCGCCGAGGGCAAGGTGCCACTGTAGTTCTTCCTCAGGGGCACATAGCAATGATCATTGAGTTCTTGAACCATGGCAGTGACCCATTTCCACTGCATAGGAAACATACCCCCAAAGAAGCACTATTTCCCCCTAAGTGCATCATGATAATGCAGATTGTACCTTCTTTGACGCGAGCGAACAGGGAATCCACCACCTTGAAACACATTTCATTAGCTGAAACACTTCTGCTGTTCAGTGCGGTCTGTACTTATCCAAGTCATAAGAGGAGCACTTATGCCTGCCTCCTTACCCTGCAATTATGTAAAAAAAGGGAATCCTGTGACTCTCTCTAAGACCAATATTACGCAGGCTAGCTAAAAATGATTCTATTTCTGCATAGACTTGCTCATTCATTGTCCTCCCTAATCCTCTAGTTTTTCCATAATTATCTGGATGAAACTCAAACGTTGAGTTCCATGCCCCTTATAAACTGCAATGGCCGCCACCTGTAATTATTATTATTTATTTCATTTCTATACCGCTTTACATTTTCAAGAAAAAACCCTCAAAGCCGTTTACAACACATTTAAACATCAAATAAAACAACCCAGAATAAAACATTACTGAAGAAAGTATACATTCAAAGCAATGTACTGTGGTACCTCGGGTTACAAACTTAATTCATTCTGGAGGTCCGTTCTTAACCTGAAACCATTCTTAACCTGAGGTATCACTTTAGCTAATGGGGCCTCCCACTGCTGCTGTGCCGCTGCCATACGATTTCTGTTCTCATCCTGAGGTAAAGTTCTTAACCGGAGGTACTACTTCCGGGTTAGTGGAGTTTATAACCTGAAGTGTTTGTAACTCGAGGTTTTTGTAACCTGAGGTACCACTGTAGTTAACAGGAAACTAAATCATTGTCTTAAAGATTTCAAAACAAAACATTATGAAGGTAGTCAACTACAGCATTAACGCAGCAAAGTTAACAAAAAAAAACCTTAAACATTTCAAAAATAGCACAATTAGCAAATCTGTTATGATTTGATACTTTTTTTAGTATTCTACTTAATTAAATTTCAGCCAGTTCCTGGATCTCCTATGATCATGGCAGATGTTGTGTGTGAGAGAATTGTGCATCATATTTAGAAAATGACCTGTTTTGAACTTCGGTGAGCTACCAGAGGGAGGACGTTATTTACCCGGCATGCAATTATTGAGAACTTAGGACTTCTGGGGTTTCCTGAGAGATGCTCCATCATTTCCTATTGAGCCAGCTGGGCCTTTCTACATCACAGTAGGTTTAGCTGTTGTCATTCTCTACCCAAGGTACCTTGGGAACTGTAGTTCTTTTAAACGTTCTATAGCAAATGAAGTCAGGATTGTTTGAGGGTGGGGTGGAATGGTAGGTAATTAAACTGCCTTTCATGAAGTTTAGAATCTGTTGTGTAGTAATGGGGAGCTCTAAATGTGTTCCTCTCTATGAGTTTACTCAAGGCAGCCTGGCAATTCATCATGCACCAGCTACAGTACATCGTGACTTCATGGAATATCTGACAATATTTGTGGGGGTCAAATAGGAGGAAGGTTAATTAACTAGTGTCAACCGACAATTTAGACTAGTCTTTTGTCTGATGTGCCAACCTGAGATTAATGGTATCAAGAAAATGGTAGCATGAAACTGTTTACAAGAAAAAATGCACACTTGCTAGCTTATTTTTAATTGAAGTGAATAGAGCAGTGGGAATTATTTGAGGAGAGTGCCCAGTGTGGTGTAGTGGTTAAGAGCGGCAGACTCATAATCTGGTGAACTGGGTTCGATTCCCCGTTCCTCCACTGCTGGGTGACCTTGGGCTAGTCACACTTCTCTGAAGTCTCTCAGCCCCACTTACCTCACAGACTGTTTGTTGTGGGGGAGGAAGGGAAAGGAGAATGTTAGCTACTTTGAGACTCCTTAGGGTAGCGATAAAGCGGGATATCAAATCCAAACTCTTCTTCTTCTTGTGTACACCCAAGTTAATGATCTGGGTCTCACCCCGCAACCAATTCACTGAACAATGATTGTCTACATCCAATGCTGTGGAGAGCAATTCCAACACGAGTATTCTGTTCTTTACACCACCTTCTGCTTAATGTCTTCATTCACAATGTCATTCTGATTCAGGGCCTTTTGAAAATGTGTTGCCAGATGGTCAGCCTGAGAATTTTCTGCTGGTTCTCTGAATGTCCCGATTGCCTTTCTGACAAGCCTTGTTCGACTCTCCTTCCCGTTTGGGTCATCACGTTGGGAAACGTGAGATGTTACGTTAATCTTCAGCAGGCGATTTCAGACCTTTTAGATCCACTTATAAC
Organism: Podarcis cretensis; assembly: GCF_951804945.1. Taxonomy (NCBI): domain Eukaryota; kingdom Metazoa; phylum Chordata; class Lepidosauria; order Squamata; family Lacertidae; genus Podarcis; species Podarcis cretensis. The sequence goes on from NC_137173.1 coordinate 87,615,367, forward strand.
CTCGCGATGAATTACTTCACTGTTTGGCAAATATTAAATAACATCTTTTTGTTGTGTGTGTTGCTGTGGCAGTGTCTGTGATCTTCGGGCTCCAGCTGGCTCCAGAAGCTGTTGCTGCTCAGTCTCAACTCGCCTGCCTCTTCCTCTCGCTTGTGTCCTCCTGTTGAAACGCAGCTGGTTTGCATCTGTCAGGATGGATGGAGGGACATTTCAAACTAACCTGGCAAGAGCTGAGAAGATCCGGAGCTGCCAGTCTTGGAGAACAACTCTTGGCTCCAGCTGAGTACCGTATGCCTGAGCCTGAACCAATTATCTTGCGTTACACAATTAGGGAAATCGACTCGCTCCTCAATCCCCACATCCTTTCCACATTGCGTATTTCAAGGCTGATCCAAACATGCAGAAAGAGTGTGGGATGCCACTTCAGACAGCAGGTGGGAAGCTGCGATTGCAAATACACCCTTAGCAGGGAGCAAGCCCCACTGAGCTCCACAGATGTACTTACGAATGGACACACACCTGCTATGAATGTTGGGGAACCAGGAATCAACAGCAGGACCCCTTGGTAGGTGCCTGATGATGGCAACTCCTGATGCCAGCCCTGTCTAAGTTGGCTTGGCATGTGGAGACTGGTGCTCTGACCTTTAAACAAAGCTGAAAGCACCAGATTAGAAGAATGATGGGTCTAGGCTTGGGAAGAGGGGAGTGAAAATGAGGAAAGCACCATGCATCATTTCTTCACTAGGCCTGCCTGACAGCCAGTAAATTTTCCTGCAAAGCCCTCTTGCCTTCTTGCTTTTCTTGACCCTCGACAGATCAAGAATCTTTCAAATCACAGTTGATTCCGCTGTAAAAGGTAAAGGTAAAGGTACCCCTGCCCGTACGGGCCAGTCTTGACAGACTCTGGGGTTGTGCGCCCATCTCACTTAAGAGGCCAGGGGCCAGCGCTGTCCGGAGACACTTCCGGGTCACGTGGCCAGCGTGACATCGCTGCTCTGGCCAGAGCCAGAGCCAGAGCCAGAGCCAGAGCCAGAGCCAGAGCCAGAGCCAGAGCCAGAGCCAGAGCCAGAGCCAGAGCCGCACACGGAAACGCCGTTTACCTTCCCGCTGGTAAGCGGTCCCTATTTATCTACTTGCACCCGGAGGTGCTTTCGAACTGCTAGGTTGGCAGGCGCTGGGACCGAGCAGCGGGAGCGCACCCCGCCGCAGGGATTCGAACCGCCGACCTTTCGATCGGCAAGCCCTAGGCGCTGAGGCTTTAACCCACAGCGCCACCTGCGTCCCGCTGATGCTGTGATAAATGCTATCTGTTAGAATAAGTGATCCTATTTGCCCAACCGAAGCATAAAAAAATGTTTCCATTAACAAGTATGCCCTGTGATGTTTTAGACATCTCGAATATCGTTTTAGACATCTCGAATATGTGGGAGGCAGTGGAAGACAGAAGTGCCTGGCGTGCTCTGGTCCATGGGGTCACGAAGAGTCGGACACGACTAAACGACTAAACAACAACAATATCGTTCTAATAGGAGGAAAATAATGTTAAAACAGGTCAGTGTAGATCCAGCCACAGTAAGCCAGGCTCTCGCTTACCATGATGTACAAACCAGAGAAGTGTGATCCACAAAGCCTATTAAAGGTAAAGCGATCCCTGACCATTAGGTCCAGTCGTGGCTGACTCTGGGGTTGCGGTGCTCATCTCGCTTTATTGGCTGAGGAGGCCGGCGTACAGCTTCCAGGTCATGTGGCCAGCATGACTAAGCCGCTTCTGGCGTACCAGAGCAGCGCATGGAAACGCCGTTTACCTTCCCGCCGGAGCGGTACCCATTTATCTACTTGCACTTAGATGAGCTTTTGAACTGCTAGGTTGGCAGGAGCTGGTACCGAGCAACAGGAGCTCACCCCGTCACAGGGATTCGAACCGCCCACCTTCCGATCGGCAAGCCCTGGGCTCTGTGGTTTAACCCACAGCGCCATCCGCGTCCCTACAAAGCCTATTAGCCAGCTTTTAAAAGGAATCTGGGCTGCATTCTCACATATCCTCGCTCAGGAGCAAGCTAGATTGGATGCAGTGAAGCTTACTTCTGAGGAAACTTGCTTAGGATTGTGCTATTAGTCTTCCTGGGATCTGTGGTTCAGCTGTGGGTACACTGGTTTAAGCAGTCTGTGGATTTCAGCACAGTGCTCCTCGAAAAGGAAACCATGCAATAAATACAGAGGTTTCCCCACTCTGTTCTCTAGCACATAAGGGCTGACAGAGCAATCTAGGGGGAAATGCTGGCCAGCCTCAATTATAGCTTGCCTTGGGCCAGTATTCACCATTTCCCTGCTTCAGCTCTGCAATGTATGTAAAGTGGGAAGCTTGTGTGGTGTTGTGGATAACATCTTAGGCACTGACTCATAACATAATAGGCAGAATGGTGGAGTGAAGTGGTAGAGTTCATGAACTGCTCCACTTCAGAGTCGGGACACTGGTGGCGCTATGGTCTAAACCACCAAGCTTCTTGGGTTTGCTGATTGGAAGGTTGGCGGTTCAAATCTGCACGACGGGATGAGTTCCCGTTGTTCTGTTCCAACTCCTGTCAATGTAGCAGAGCAAAAGCACACTAATGCAAGTAGATAAATAGGTATCACTTTGGTGGGAAGCTAAACGGCATTTCTGTGCGCTCTGGCTTCAGTCACGGTGTCCTGTCGCACCAGAAGTGGTTTAGTCATGCTAGCCACATGAAGGAAAGCTGTCTGCGGCCTGAAAGCGGAGATGAATGGCGCACCCCATAGTCACCTTTGACTGGACTTAACTGCCCAGGGGTCCTTTACCTTTTACCTTACCACTTCAGACAGCTGTTTGCATGCACACACATTTTTGAACGGTGGTGAGGACGATTATATCTGCACACTGAAGCCCAACATGAAGCGAGGTTTGCTATAGCCCACTTCCAAATTTTCAGGGGGGCTGTTTTCTTTGTGCAGGGGGAGATTCGAAAAACATGACCCCACCAGCCTTTTGAAGTGGTGCAACCAGAATTCTACCCCATCTCGTTCTACGCAGTGCTATTTTTCTAGGAAAAAAGTGCCGGAACTCACTATGAACTTGTTCTCTTAGAATGGCTATGGTGCCCACATAAGAGGTACTGGAACTGAATTCCAGTGAGTTCCTGCTTTTAAAAAAGCCCTGATTGTACGTAATCTGTAGTTTGGCTCTTAGACGAAGGGGAATGACTCCATGCAGCTGTGAAGCCTGCTGGCTGACTTTACCCTGTCTCTCAACCTATTCCACTTCGCAGGGTTGTTGTGAAGATGAATGAACTGTGTGTTTTCCACCCTGGGGAAGTTTGTTGGCAAAGAGGCTAAAACTTGCCCCTTGTGCACAGGAGTTGGAATATAAGACTTCCATATCAATCAACGCTAAAGCAATAACACATAGTATAATAACTGGCAACTGCTTCATATCTCGGGCCTTTGCTTGCCAAATGTAATCGGATACCTGGACGCCTTTAGGATCCAAAAATCTGAAGGGCCACATTAATAGACACAATGCAGATGTCTTGAGTTTTATGAGGGCTGGTTCTTAATAGCAGCTGTCTTTCCCACATCGGTTGTGACCATCTGTAGATTAAGCCGAGCTGCCAGTTTCTTTCTGAAGCCGAGACCCCAAACAACACCGCCACATGCTCTTTCTGGGTTCTCCCTTCGTCGTTCCTCCTCACTTGTCCCAGCTTTTAACATCCAGCCCTTTGAGGAATGGATTCAATTTTCACCGAGGGCTGTTCCCAAGTACATAAAAAACAAAAAGGCACTTTGGTTCTGTGGATTACACATTTAATAGACGGCCATGGAGCTGCTCCGTGGGAAATTCTTAGCTCATATATTTTGCAAGGCGGTGCCATTTGGCATGGTGGAGCATGGAATTGGTACACAGCTCAAATCAGTTGCAGCTGACTCGCCCACATGTGCGCTGAGGAATCGGGGGGAAGAACCCCCCCTTAACTCCTATTAATACATAATTGGCGCACTGTGCTGCGCAGATTTGCTCAGAAACGAGGACCACTGTGTTCAACGGGACTTTCAACCCAGTAAGAGTGCTTGGGATGGCAGATTGACCATTCAATCCTATGCCGGTCTACTCAGAAGCAAGTCCCGAAAAAGAACCTCCAGGGGGTATAGAATTGCCTCTGAGGCTGCACAACAGGCACCACAGCCCGGCTTCCTCTGAAGCCTTCATGCCAGTACATGGAGGCTGCTCAGACTGTGGTCGGCTTTGCATTTGATTGCCTTCACAGTAAAGCTTGGAAAGCATGGGAAATTGTGACTAGGGAATGGGCTGGAGATTATATATTGAGGGAGACTGTAGAAAAGTACACACATAATGTCTGCCGGTCTCCCGTACATATCGATTGTGAAGAAATGGGGGGGGGGGGAGGAACTTCAAAAGGGAATTTTGATTTATTAAACCCAGAGGTTTGCTTCCTTTATGCAGAAAAGGATTCAAGTGTGCATCAATACCTTTTTGTCTCTCTCGCAAAAAATGATAGGGGCATGAATGCCACCTTTTCCTGTTTCCAACTCCACATGTGCAAGGTTTGTTTGGGTAAATTAATGGACACTGATTTTTTTTTTAAATTAAAAAAATTAGGATCAGAGACATTATTATTATTATTATTATTATTATTATTACCACCGGTATTATTATTAAAATTCTATACTGCTCTTCATCCAAGGATCCCAAGACAGCTTGCAATATAAAAACACAAAAATACACACCTTGTAATAAAAGAAAACAGTACCCCACCATAGTGGGGCCATAGATTGTTTAATGAGCCAAAGGCCTGGGAGAATGTTTTTGCCTGGCACCTAATGATATGTAAACAAGGACGTGGGTGGCGCTGTGGTCTAAACCACAGAGCCTAGGGCTTGCCGATCAGAAGGTTGGTGGTTCGAATCCCTGCAACGGGGTGAGCTCCCATTGCTCAGTCCCTGCTCCAGCCAACCTAGCAGTTCAAAAGCATGTCAAGTGCAAGTAGATAAATAGGTACTGCTCCGGTGGGAAGGTAAACGGTGTTTCCATGTGCTGCTCTGGTTCGCCAGAAGCGGCTTAGTCATGCTGGCCACATGACCCAGAAGCTGTACACTGGCTCCCTCGGCCAATAAAGCGAGATGAGCGCCGCAACCCCAGAGTTGTCCGCGACTGGACCTAATGGTCAGGGGTCCCTTTACCTTCACCCTTTAATGATATGTAATGAAGGCACCAGGTGAGCCTCACTGGGGAGGGCATTCCACAAATGGGGAGCCACTGCAGGAAAGACCTCGTCTCACGTTGCCGTCCTCTAGACCTCTAGCGGAGGAGGCATTCAAAGAAGGGCCTCAGATTATTGCTATTTTTATTGTTGTTGTTGTTGTTGGTTCAGATGCTCTAAAGCACAGGTGGGCAGCCTATGGCTGGGGGAGTGGGCTTCCCCTATTCTTCCATCCCACTAGATTTCTTCCAGTTCCTGGAAACTGATGGAGGAGAGAGGGCTCTTCTTGTGCTCAGGTCCTGATGTCACGAAAGGACAGGCTGGCTGAAAGGAAAGAGGCAGTTCTGAGTTGGAGAGAAGAGATAAACCATAAAACCACTGCAAAACACTGCTTGGAACCTAAAATGTAGGTGTGGTTTAGATCAATTAAATACTTGTAAAAAAGCAATAGATGCACAGCGTTTATTTTTAAAATGCAATCTGATTTTTTCTTTTTAAAAGTCTTTTCTGCCCACCTGAAGGCCTTATAGAATAGGGAGAGGTGGTGGCATACCTGAAGATGGATATTCTCTCCATTCTGCATGGAAGAGCATTCATTCATTCATTCATTCATTCATTCATTCATTTGTTTGCTTGCTTGTATATGACCCTATTGTCAGGGGCGCCATCAACAGCTCACTGGCTAACTGCCTAGTGAAGTCAGAGATGCAGAGAGCTTCTTTCAGTTTCCTTATTTTAATCCACAGAAACACAGGAAGACATGGAATGTACACTCTCAAGTTGGAGCCAACGTTGTTCAGAGTGCTGCTCCAACCCCCTGGCAGCTACTTCCTAGCCCTCCTGCCACCTGCGGCTGCTGCTAAGGGAATCCCTCTGTCTCTATTTGGCTTTCTGCTCCGAGACATGCAGGGCACGCCTGGTCCTAGGGATGAATCCTAGGTGGATTTAGAACAGTGGGTCCAGTTCCATCACACCAGGTGCTGAGTCTAGGGGGCGCTGCAGGGCATCAAAGTTATGACATAGTGAATTGAACAGAACAGAAGGCGAGAAGTAGGGTGGGGGCATGGACAAATTTTGGCCTTGCACAGGGCACCGCTGAAAATTGAAATACCAAAGTCCAACCCTGCCAATGGCTCTAGGAGAGAGTCTAGCAATCTCTCAAATACATCAGTCTAAGACCTCTGGCACAAGAGAGGATCGTATTCAAATATATACAATTGAAGTGGTGCATATTTTCCTCTTTCTCATTACCGTCTTTCAGTTTTTGCTCCCAGAGTATCACATTGTCAAAAGATATCGCCACTGCTGTTGAGAACAGTTTAGCTACTCTATTTCTGGCACCGGGGGAAAAAGTTTATATAACAATTCACCACAAATATCTGTGCAGTCATATATTTTAATGTTTGCTATCACAATATCTTCCCCAAGTGGAATGCATAATTCCAGAGGGCTTTTTGTGTCCCGACCACAGCATGTGTTATAATTTATCCAATGACTGGGAGCCATCGTCGTGCAAATTGGAAATCTCACCTCCTTCCCTTGCTCCCCCGCCTTGAGTTAGTAAGAGGAGGGAAAGCAGGCCAGCGAAACAGCCTGACTTTAATGCCATGTGGTATTTCATTCAATTGGATGACAATCTTTTGCTTTGGAACCAAAATGGAAGTGTGGTCTTGTGGTTTACACCCTGGAACTGAAGTGGTACTCAAAAGATTACAGCAATGTTCCCAATTCTCACCAAATCGCAGAGAATCAAGTTCGGTTCCCACACACACACACAATCCCTCTCCTTAGACACATCTAGGACTGTGCTTCATATGCTCTTAATATGTTAAAAATGGAGCCAAGCAGCTTTCCTCTGGGCCACCCAGAACAACTGGACTGGGTCTGAAGACTCCAGAGTATGCTAGTAAAGACCTCCAGTGTCATGAACTGGCAGGACAATGGGGAAGACCATCCCAGAGAGGTGTGTAGTCAGGACTGGGGCAAACTGGGGATGGGGAAGGAGTGGTTGGTGTAGGAAGTACTCATGGGGTGATGGAGGATGACGAGGGGATGGGGGTCAGGAGCCGGAGGAACCAGAGTGGCAGGACGGGTCACCAGAGCTATAGCGGCCCTTGTCTCCATCAATGTGGTGGGCTCTGAGGAGCAGCAGGCTGGGTGATCCAGGAGGCTGAGGCAGGTAAGGGCCCACAGCCCAGCTCACTAGTTGGCCAGGTGGGGCTCGCTAGCTCTGGGAGGTGTGTGATTCCTCAGCTGGAGTAGGCTTGGAACAGGTGAGGGTCACCTGCCTCCTCAAGCCCAGATGCTGCAATCATCATGCAAGATACAAAAGGGCAACAGAGCTGAGGTGCTGGGTCTGCTCAACTACCCATGTTGATGGACCTCAGCTTGGATGCTCCAGGAGCTCTGCAGGACTGTGCTTAGGTTTGGACTTTGGACACGTGGATTGACCCTGGACTGGGGACTTGGCATACTTGTTTGCTACTAGGTAGGGACGCGGGTGGCTCTGTGGGTTAAACCACAGAGCGTACGACTTGTTGATCAGAAGGTCGGCAGTTTGAATCCCCGCAAGGGGGTGAGCTCCCGTTGCTCAGTCCCAGCTCCTACCCACCTAGCAGTTCGAAAGCACGTCAAAGTGCAAGTAGATAAATAGGTACCGCTCCGGTGGGAAGGTAAACGGCGTTTCTGTGTGCTGCTCTGGTTCGCCAGAAGCGGCTTAGTCATGATGGCCACATGACCTGGAAGCTGTACACCGGCTCCCTCGGCCAATAAAGCGAGATGAGCGCCGCAACCCCAGAGTCGGTCACGACTGGACCTAATGGTCAGGGGTCTCTTTACCTTTACCTTTAGGTTCAGGACATTCCGTAACATGAAGGTATAAATGCAAACATAGGGAAGTCTAACTGATTACTCCTGGCTACGTGTGTATAGTGATGGCAAATTTGGTGTGTGTGTTTTTTTAAGTCACAGATAAAGCAAACATTTTAATATGTCTTGTTGCACCATTCAGACACCAGTTCAATTCCTTCTGCCATGCCCACCCGCTTCATGATACTGCTTGGAGAAGGCCACCCTGATGTCCGGGACTGGACAGAGGAGGAGTGATGGAGACCGCCTCCCTTTCCTGACCCTTCCAGGGAGGAGGAAGTGTAGTTTTACAACAGGGGTTTGAGGGAGGTCACAGCCTTGAGGCAGATGAGGGGAAAAGCTGGGAAATCATGGGAGAGCCAGAACAAGACCCGACTGACAAGTTGTCATTAGAAAGCATTCCAGACCCTCCATCTCCCAGAACCTGGCGAGCCTTAAAAGTAGGAGAGCAAAGAGCTCAAAGACAGAGGGCACATAGCAGCAGCTGTAGAGATGATGATGATGACGAAAAAGGAAGTGGGAGAGATGGGTGTGTGTGGAGATTCACATGGGACAATGCCCTTATCCAAGAGGCTGGGTTCTATAGCCTCTCTGTGTAAAGATTGAAGTAAAAAAGGACGGTAATAAACTTCCCCTTGTCTTTATACTTTCCTGGGCAACCAGCTGGGAGCCGCTGACAGCATGCTGACACCTGGTTTCACCCTGCTCCTCTGAATGAATGTCACACCTGCGTTTATACCTGTGCTGCTTTGCACCATGCTATTGGAATGTTGTGATGATTTATTCCTTTTGCTTTCTTCCTTTAATTCCATTTCAAAAACAAAAACAAAAACCTCTTTATAGTCTAAATCAGGGTTTCCCAAACTTGGGTCTCCAGCTGTTTTTGGACTACAGTTCCCATCACCTCTAACCACTGGTCCTGCTAGCTTGAGATGATGGGATTTGTAGTCCTAAAGCAGCTGGTGACCCAAGTTTGGGAAACCCTGGTCTAAACACAGCAATATTTAGTGACTATTGGTACTGTCAGGGTGGAAGGCAGAGTGATTAACACAGGGTGGAGCAAGAACCAATGATGGACATTTTTGCCACCATTTCCCCCCAAACTGAGTTCTGACACTAAGTGCAACTCTGACACTAAGGAAGCAGAAATTGACAGCAGCAATGCCTCCTGGGCTGGATGTAAGAATTCTGTCAGGTGGGGGCTGGCTGAGGAGAGACTGAGGTTGGTGGGGCAATTCAGTCTAATGGAGCAGCCTCTGCTATGTAAACATTTGCAAATAATGCATTCCTTGGTTTGAGGGGGGGGGTGAGATTAAGGAAGAAAGTATGGTTTTGTTCATAAATGTGCTGGCGAGAGAGTAGCTTCGTCGGTCTGAATTTTTCATTACATTTTTGAGGTGAATCAACTGAAGCCTCAGACATCCAAGACAGAAAGTTTTAGGCATCTGAATTACTGAGCATTGAAAGAACTTCTGCCCAATGGCAAATATTTTTTTTCCATTTTGACAGATGCATATTCCAGATATCCGTTACTGGCATTTTTTCATCTACCTCATCGGATACTTTGCTTCCTGCTCTGGATCCAGTATTAAGCACATGTGGTATCCCATCTTTTATCAGAGATGACAGTGGGCCAGCATCTAGTCACCCCCCCAACCATCTCCCCCCCCCCCCACATCAAAACGTTTTTGGAACTTTTGGGATTCAACTATAAAGAAGATCACATCTTCTTGGCCATAATCCAATGGCATGGCTAGGATACTTTACACAAAACAATTGAAACTGAAGATTATAAATTGAATTCTATTAAAAGCACTCTCTAAATCCATTTTGAGATACTGCAGGCACATACCTTATCCGGCAAGGAGAAAATGTCTGGAGACTGGGGGGAAACACACCAGGAAATGAAAGATCCCCCACCAAAAAAAAAAATAGAGTGAATCAGGGCAAAGTTAAGTGGGACATCTCCTCTGGAACCCAGTTAAAGATTGTTGACCTCAAACCAAAAACATATCCAATAATGTGATTTTTTTAATATTAAAAAATATCTTACCTTTTCCTATTTGGTAAATGTTCTTAACATCTGATTGAAATTTTGTCTCACAAGGACACAAGTTCCCCGAACTTCTTTATTTACAAAGGGAATTAACTTTTATGGAACTGTTACAGTTGTGACTAAAGGCAGGATGGAAGCAGACGTGACAATTTTACCTGTGTTCCCAGCAGGTCCTTCAATCACAAGGTGAGCCCAGTTTAGCTGCATTTTGCTTCGCACGCATGCAAAAGGAATCAAATACTGATTCAAGCTGTCGACTGCCTTTTCCTCGTGCAAACCTGTATCCCTCCAGATGTTGCTCCCACAATCCCTGACCATTGACCAAGCTTGCTGGGCCTGGTAGAGTTCATCAACATGCAGACGGCCACAGCAAACAGCCATGCCTTCAACAATGTAATAAACTACTGCCCACTGGCCCTTTTTAGGGCAGCTGTTCACATGCTTCGTGGTACATATTCATGTTCACTCTGCAAACTTTTGGGGTACCCATGTTTCCTGAAAATCCCATGATGTTCTCGGTTCGACTTTTCTGTAGGCATGACAACAACCTTGCTCCCCGCTCATGCGAATTCATTGAAAGTTTATCTAGCCTTTGATAGATTTGTAATGCAATTTCTTTTCTCATTATTTGTTGAAGAATGGTTGCTTGGGGTGAAGGAGTGGAGAAACCACAGGATAAATTTTCAGCACACCACTAGGGAAGATGGCAACTGTGGCCTGTGCCTGCTCAGTCTACGGCCCAGATCTTGCTGGCTGAAAATTTCAAGGCCCCTGTTGTCTCTTATTATGCTTCTTTCTTTTTTAAAACAGACTTGGACACTACAGTGGTACCTTGGGTTACATACGCTTCAGGTTACAGACTCCGCTAACCCAGAAATAGTACCTCAGGTTAAGAACTTTGCTTCAGGATGAGAACAGAAATTGTGCTCCAGCAGCACAGTGGCAGTGGGAGGCTCCATTAGCTAAAGTGGTGCTTCAGGTTACGAACAGTTTCAGGTTAAGAACGGACCTCCGGAATGAATTAAGTACTTAACCTGAGGTACCACTGTACAGCTCTTCAGCAGAAGACTTCAAATAAAGGATGGTCCTCTGCTGGCTCTTCAAATGGAGGACAGATTTCTATGATGTAAGTACCCTACTCTCACAGCCAGACACACCCCATGAGCTTAAAACATGTCTTTTCCAAACAGTTATGTGTGTTCAGTAGACTAGGGGGACTGGGCTAGTAACCTACATGTCCCCCTGGTGCCTCCTTCCCAAAGACTGGGAAGCTTCCGCCCAGCTTGGGGAAGAAGGCATGATGCTCATGCATGCAATGGCCCTCCAATCTTCCTCACAAATTGGTGTCTCTGGCCAAAACTGTCCCCCTATGAAAATTTTCACCACACTCCACTGTTCCCAAAGCATCCTGGGAACCGTAGTTCTGTGAGGGTAAAAGACTGTTCCCAGGGTAGTAAAGGTAAAGGGACCCCTGATCATTAGGTCCAGTCGTGGCCGACTCTGGGGTTGCGGCGCTCGTCTCGCTTTATTGGCCGAGGGAGGCGCTGTGAGGGAAAGCGTGTGTTTCAAATGTACAGTCATGCAGAAAACAACTTACTTGAAAACAACAACAGGGTTCCCCCCCCCCACAGTATGAAAGAGCTCAGTATTGATGAGTGGAATTGCAGCTTAGTTTTGGGAGGTGAGGGGAGGGAACGGAAGAAAAAAAGAGAGAGGGAGAGAGAGAGAGAGGAAAGGGGGCTTGGAATTCCAGCTGACCATATGTGTCTGGATTCCTTTATGGTGTCCTAACACATAGTTAATTGTAAAGCTCTCTGCGGACAATGAAATTAGTGTCACAGTTTTTATTTTTATTTTTTAAAAAACAGCTTCGGCCTCTGGGTGCACCTGTTTACAGCCTTTTGGCAGACGTGGTCAGGAGGTTATGCGTATGTATGAACGACTGTGTCTGCCTCTGCAGCTGTTCCACTGCCATTAAAATACTACATTTATTTAGCCTTTCTGAACTCCACAGTTTGGGCTAATTAAAAAAAGAAGAGGGAAAACAAGGAGATTCTTCCAGAGCCAGGTCTGGATTGCGACTACAGTTTCGAGAACAGATCCAGTGTGTCAATTCTTCATGGCAGCATGAAGGCAATGGAATGCACCACTTATCAAGCTGCTCAAAAGATGCCAACTTCAGTGGCAGGCATTGGGCTCTTGAATTTTCCAAAAGCTGTGGACCAGCTCCCCTTCGAAATCTCATAAATAAACTGAGCAGACATGGGATAGAGGGATGGGGGGTAGAGATTTGGCGTGGTTCACATTTTTGGGCAAAGCAACCTAATTCACACTTCCTGAAACAATACACAATGCAAAATACTGCTCTCCTTTAAAAATTTGCAGGTCTTCGAAGGTTTGCGATGCAATTCTCCAACCCAAATATTGCGGATATAAAAAAACACACCAAGAACCCAGCATATACTAAGGAAAAATATGCGTAAACATGTATGGGTCCCTGAAAACAACATGCAAAAATATTCTTAGGGGGAATGGTTGGCAATATATATGCATTAGTAATAAATTGTTGTTGTTGTTGTTGTTTTATTATGCTGCCCATCTGACTGGGATGCCCCAGCCACTCTGGGTGGCTCCCAACAAGAAACAGTAAAAACACAATGCAACATCAAACACGACAAACTTCCCTGAACAGATGTCTTTTTAAAAAACCATAGTTGTTTATCTGTTTCATATCTAATGGGAGGGCATTCCACAGGGCAGGTGCCACTACGGAGAAGGCCATTTGCCTGGTTCTCTGTAACCTCACTTCTCGCAATGTGGGAACTGCCAGAAGGCCCTCGGACGTGGACCTCAGTGGCCGATGGGGGTGGAGACACTCCTTCAGGTATACTGGGACAAAGCCGTTTAGGGCTAAACGACGTAGAGAAATGTGTGTATGTGGAGAAATTCAAACTAAAATGCTGGTGAATTTTCAAAAGCAGTTTTTTTAACAATGGAAATGTGGAGAACTGAATGTAAGTTTGGAAAAATATGAAAGTGAGAGACACCAAAATCTGATAGATTCCTCCATCCTAACAGAATGTTATTCTATTTGTGTAGTTCTATTGGAGTGCAGCAGGGGACATGGGTGGCGCTGTGGGTTAAACCACAGAGCCTAGGGCTTGACGATCAGAAGGTCGGCGGTTCGAATCCCTGCGTTGGGGTGAGCTCCTGTTGCTCAGTCCCTGCTCCTGCCAACCTAGCAGTTCGAAAGCACGTCAAAGTGCAAGTAGATAAATAGGTACTGCTCCAGTGGAAAGGTAAACGGCGTTTCCGTGCGCTGCTCTGGTTCGCCAGAAGTGGCTTAGTCATGCTGACCACATGACCCGGAAGCTGTACGCCAGCTACCTCAGCCAATAAAGCGAGATGAGCACTGCAACTCCAGAGTCAGTCATGACTGGACCTAATGGTCAGGGGTCCCTTTACAGAAAGAGAGAGAGAGAAAGTGTCCTTAGTGCTCATGGCTACAGTGGCCTATAAATGTAATATATTATAATATTATAATAAACAGCAGACATCTTCAAAATTGAGTTACCTATGTGTCCATAAATGAGGACCACTAAATTGCTCCCAAGGAAGCCGTGTGGAATGAAATTGTGGATAGTTCTTGACTCTGCTTGTTGACTGGCTTCCTGGCATTTAAGAAGAGAGCCTTATTTCACGGCAAATCCCTGGAATGTGTTTGCACATTGAAATTCTAATCTGGGAAGGAGGCACAAAACGAATTCCATGTTTATTTTGGAAAACCGCTTATGATCACTGAGAACCATCCACTCTGCCTTGGACATCTTTCCTCCAGCTGTAGGTAGCCCGGCAGCATGGAATAATGAAGCCCATATTTAAAAGAATAGTTTCTGAGATACTTCAACTTTTTGAATATTTTAAAAACTGTTGTGGTTCCATAGTTCTACTATGCCAACTTTTATTTTCCTAAATATGGTGATTTCTGTCTGTGCAAAGCAGGGCGGGGGGCACCCTTAACTTAATCTAGCCTTTAAAGCAAACAGACGTTTTCCTACAGCAGTGGAATTTGTAAAAAAAAAAAAAAGTCACATAGTACCCTCATTGATAAAAGTGCAATTCCACCAGGCCTTAAGAGGCCCTACTTAACAGGATTAATGCACACGAGGCAAAATTATAGTACATTTCCTCTTCATTTTGAAGCAGTTTTTTTTAGTGTCCCATTAAAGTGGAAGGTATCTCATATATGGAGTTGCCAGCCAGCCTGTTCTTCCCTGGCACAGTTTGATATGCAGGAATAAATAGGTGGTGCTTTTCATAGCAACAACAGGGCAGCAGGAGACAGTCCAGTCGTGGGCGACCCTCTTACCTGACCTAGCAGTGAAGTCGTTGCTGACTGCTTGCCAGGAGGGACAGGTGAGAAAACTCACCTGTCCTCTGATGCATCCCAGATATCAGGTATGTCCTTCAGCAGCATCTGGTAAAAATGGAAATTTGTAATCTCCCCCCCCCCTTTTTTCAAACATCTTTACTGAAAATTCAAAAAGTACATAATTATATGTGCACTAAACATGGTGAGTCCAGCCTTTCGCAAAAGGCTGGACTGGATGAATCCCAAGCCGGAATTAAGATTGCCGGAAGAAATATCAACAACCTCAGATATGCAGATGACAGAACCTTGATGGCAGAAAGTGAAGAGGAATTAAAGAACCTTTTAATGAGGGTGAAAGAGGAGAGCGCAAAATATGGTCTGAAGCTCAACATCAAGAAAATGAAGATCATGGCCACTGGTCCCATCACCTCCTGGCAAATAGAAAGGGAAGAAATGGAGGCAGCGAGAGATTTTACTTTCTTGGGCTCCATGATCACTGCAGATGGTGACAGCAGTCACGAAATTAAAAGACGCCTGCTTCTTGGGAGAAAAGCAATGACAAACCTAGATAGCATCTTGCCAGCAGAGATATCACCTTGCCAACAGAGGTCTGTATAGTTAAAGCTATGGTTTTCCCAGTAGTGATGTATGGAAGTGAGAGCTGGACCATAAAGAAGGTTGATTGCCAAAGAATTGGTGTTTTGAATTATGGTGCTGGAGGAGACTCTTGAGAGTCCCATGGCCTGCAAGAAGCTCAAACCTATCCATTCGTAAGGAAATCAGCCCTGAGTGCTCACTGGAAGGACAGATTGTGAAGCTGAGGCTCCAATACTTTGGCCACCTCATGAGAAGAGAAGACTCCCTGGAAAAGACCCTGATGTTGGGAAAGATGGAGGGCACAAGGAGAAGGGGACAACAGAGGATGAGATGGTTGGATAGTGTTCTCGAAGCTACCAGCATGAGTTTGACCAAACTGCGGGAGGCAGTGGAAGACATGAGTGCCTGGCGTGCTCTAGTCCTTGGGGTCATAAAGAGTCAGAAACGACTAAATGACTAAACAACAACAAAACATGGTGAGACGTAAATAAGAGAGAGAAAAAGAAAAAGAGAAACTGAACACACATAGAAGGGAAAATAGGGACACACACACACCCAAAACTGTATATTTTACAATTATTGTACTTCACCAGATCTTAACCTATCACAGTATTTGTAAGAATGGATTCCAAATATTTGTCCATGGCAAGTCAGCGTTTATATGCAAGTTGTTCATATGTTGCGAGTTTGTATGAGTCTTCAATCCAATTATAGAAGGGAGCCGCATTTTTATTTTTATTTCCAGTTCATCAGTATCAGTCTTGTTGCTGTGATAAGGGCACATTATGGGTACATAATTCAAGAGGATATTTTGCTCTGTAAATGTAAGGTTGTTGCATACAGTTCTGTTGATGGTTTCAGTTACCTTCTGCCAAAAATCCTTTAACATAGGACAATGAAAAAAACCATATGTTTTAGAGAAGCAGTATCCCTATTGCACCTCCAACATTTAGATACCTTAGAGAGCCCCCTTTTTGGACAAAATTTTGTAATTTGGTAAAAATGGAAATTTGTCTTACTGTGAAATTATGTTTGCAAATGGTTGTGGTGTTGGGGTGAAAGAGTTTCCTTTGCTCTGGCTGTTATTCTGCTGAGTGGCCTAGAGAGAAGACAGAAAACTAACAGTGTCCCTGCCTGATCCACCAGAGGAAGGTGTCAAATGATGGACAGCCACATCTGTTGTTGAAAGGGGGGGAGATGAGACCCTGGAAGCAGGACTAAAAGCATGACCTTGCTCCACACTCCACACAATTATGTCCTAGACATGAGTAACTTATGAACAGAGCTCAGGGACTCAGCTACATTAGTAAAAATAAAACGTTATAAATATGTTATAACACCGTGACACCAGATGGCGCTGTAGAGCTGAAACCAGAACTCTATGAAATTTTCCATTGTGAGCTTTAAAACAGTCTCTCCCCCCCCCTCCCCGAGCATTTCCAGAGCATTTTTTTATAGCTATGTAGATGCAGCCCAGGTCAACATAATATTGAAATGATAATGTGAATTGTATGATATCTACATACCTGATGCCTTAACACTGGTGCTCTTGGGTTGCTCTTATATTCAGCGTACAAATAATCTGGAGAAAATGCCTTTTGGCTCAGCTGTGATAAAGAGGGGCAGTGAAAATTCTGACTTTGAACAGCTGACAACTTTCTCAAAAGTGAAAGTATGGAAACTCTATGAAATAACAGACACTTTGGCACTCAAAGCAGACAGTAAGACAGCAAGAGGGATTGTGATATAATAAATATATCAGTGTAATAAATAACTCTTGCATATTTTCCACCCAAAGGAATACTACTTTGCAGCTTCCTATTTGGAAGGTACACCTGTATCAAATTCACGAGCAACATGGTCCTGAACACACAAAAAGGGAGAACTTGATAGCACAGAAGTTTGATAGATTGATCTGTCTGTCTGTCCATGCTTCTCTTCTGGTGTCTCTGCAAGTGGGACTTCAGGAACTGCTTTGGAAATCCGTAGCTTGTTCTGACATCTGAACCTCAACAAACTGTGGCTAGTTTAAACTATGGTTAATGGACACAAGGCGACCTCAAACTATGAAGGCTGGCTTGTTTAGACTACCCACAGTTGAGATCAGGCATAGGCAAACTCGGTCCTCCAGATGTTCTGGGACTACAACTCCCACCATCCCTGACCACTGGTCCTGTTAGCTAGGGATGATGGGAGTTGTAGTCCCAAAACATCTGGAGGGCTGAGTTTGCCTATGCCATGTTAAGATTAATCGGAATTTAGGACTTGAATGCAGTGCTCAATTGTGCTTAATCTAAAATGGAATCAAAAGCTTCCAATCACCTCCTTACAGCCACAGCTGAGCAAGGGAAGGAAATAAGGGAGGATGGAAGTCTGAGGCTTACTGTGGCTTTTCCAATTTGAGGCTATTTTGTGACTAGGCAAGACTAACTGCTTGCACTGCTCCCCCACCCCCCAATTCCTGACTTCGATTTTCAAAAACAGATGCCTTGTAGAAAAAAATGAAAAGCACAAAACTTGAAACAGCTCAATTTATTGGATTTATATATCGGATATGGACTTGCAATGAAAGAACAAATCATGTGATCGTCTACCTAGAATTGTAACATACTTGCAGCTGCCGAACCAGCGATGCACAGGAAATCTAAGAAACCAAAATATCAATGCAGGTTAGAATGTGGGACGCAGGTGGCGCTGTGGGTTAAAACCTCAGCGCCTAGGGCTTGCCGATCGAAAGGTCGGCGGTTCGAATCCCTGCGGCGGGGTGTGCTCCCGCTGCTCGGTCCCAGCGCCTGCCAACCTAGCAGTTCGAAAGCACCTCCGGGTGCAAGTAGATAAATAGGGACCGCTTACCAGCGGGAAGGTAAACGGCGTTTCCGTGTGCGGCTCTGGCTCGCCAAAGCAGCGATGTCACGCTGGCCACGTGACCCGGAAGTGTCTCCGGACAGCGCTGGCCCCTGGCCTCTTAAGTGAGATGGGCGCACAACCCCAGAGTCTGTCAAGACTGGCCCGTACGGGCAGGGGTACCTTTACCTTTACCTTTAACCAGCGATGCACAGGAAATCTAAGAAACCAAAATATCAATGCAGGTTAGAAAGGATCAGTCTGCCATCTTGGTTCAAGTGGGTGTCCAGTCATATCAAAACTTTATCCCAAAGCTGATCCTTGATCGCAGGGACCATAATGAAAAAAACAGTTATGATACCTTAGATAAACAGCTTTCTAAAATATATTGTACATTGTCCTAGGAGGTTGATTGGGGCCCAGGTTGGGAGAGAGGAAAAGAAAGAGAAGTCAACAGTACAGTGGTACCTCAGGTTACATACGCTTCAGGTTACAGACTCCGCTAACCCAGAAATAGTACCTTGGTTTAAGAAATTTGCTTCAGGATGAGAACAGAAATCATGCAGCAGCGGTGCAGTGGCAGCAGGAGGCCCCATTAGCTAAAGTGGTACCTCAGGTTAAGAACAGTTTCAGGTTAAGAATGGACCTCCAGAACGAATTAAGTTCTTAACCAGAGGTACACTGTATTTCAATAGTAGAAACACCCCCCCCCTACTTTTTATAGCATTCCCTCTCTTTTTGTTATGGCTGCTAGATCTCTCTTTGAAAGAAAACAGGAGAATACATTTCCTTCAGCTTGACACCACCTGAGTCTCCCTCCAACACCTTCTCCTTGAACTCTTTGTTCTTTTCCCGAATCCGTGAAATTTATGTGCACTGTCTTTTTGAATCTCCCTGGTACTCATTCATCAGGGAGAGTGTTCCAAACTGATGACCACTAAATTCTTCAGCTTAAATTAAACCATTCTGTGTGGACGTACATTTAAACATCTTCCAGCTACACTGTTCCACCGACAGATAGATGTGTTCTCTAAAAACGTTGCCAGCATGTCTTTTTCAACATATTTTAACAAAACGCTCTTGCTCTCTCAAACCGCCCCTACCAAAGAATATATATTTAGGCTGGCAGAGCCTGGAGACCAAATTTGTTCTTCTGGTGCATGCATTGGGTTCTCATTGAAGTTAATGAGAACCACCTGTCAAGGGTTCTTGAGCAACACTTTGATGAACAATGAACTTAAGAAGAGTGATGGTTGGTTGCTGCAATTTTACTGCTTGAGCAACATCAATGATCAAAAGATGAAACATGCACAGCCAACACAATGGCATACACAAGCAACAAATTGTCGGCTGCCTGGGTCCAATTTTGTGTGTGTTACACAGTTCTGAAACGGCTCAGCCAATTTCCTCCAACTTGAAGTGATTCCCCAAGTCTGTTGGTTGGTTAAATTTGGTTTAACTGCTTGGTTTAACAAAAACTGCTTGTTAGGAAATGGTTAGCAGGTTTTGTGTGGTATAAGCAGCCATCTACATTGCTCATGTGGGGTGTTTCTGTCAGATACTCTTCCATCAGTTTGTGTCCCCAGTGAACATTTGAGCTCTGAAGTCTGCAAGTGTCTCGTTCCTATTCCGATGCTCCTTCAACTAAACGGTAGTCCAGTGGGAGGCAATAATGTTGAAGGAATGGACTGGACTGGACTTTGAAATGTTTGAACAAGAAATGCTCTTCCACTATAAAACGCAACTTCTGTCCCGGATTAGAGAATTCAGAAAAAACACTTTTAAAAGACCTGAAGCCCTCCCCTCAACTATTTTAACAAAAGACGTAAGTGTATGAGTAACTCAGATAAGTATATTGCCTTTAAAAGAACAGGGTATTTAGATGAATTATTTTACAAGCAAAGTTATCTATGTAATGCTGGCCTAAATCTGTAATACAGGGATGGGAAACCCATAGCCCTCCAGATGTGGCTGAGAGCAGTGAGAGTTGGAGTCTATCAAGATTTGGAGGGCCACATGACCCCTGTCTCTGCTTTAATCCTAGCCACAATGACATGGGAGAGAGCTCCATTGAATATAGTGGGCCTTACTTATGAGTAAGAATATGACTGAGCTGTAAAGGTCTAACTCTAACTAGACATGATGGCGGCAGACCCATGGGTTGTTGAAATAAAGGAAGCAGGAGGTTAGAGTTTATGTGAACTTACATTTCAGCTCGAGAACATCTTGATAATAGCCAAAACTTGGGTTGCTATTTAAGGAAGGTTCTATCTATTAGAATAGGGCTGCGGAACCTGTCGTTTTCCATACGTTGTTGGACTCCAACTCCTGTCCAACCCCAAACAGTGTGGCCAGTGGTCAAGAATGAAGGGAGTGCAGTCCAACAATGTCTGAAGTTCCCGTTGTGTTAGAAAATGAATCTGTATACAGCTAAACAACATTTTATGTCCAGAATGAGAATCTAGTACAGTGGTACCTCAGGTTACATATGCTTCAGGTTACATACGCTTCAGGTTACAGACTCCGCTAACCCAGAAATAGTGCTTCAGGTTAAGAACTTTGCTTCAGGATGAGAAGAGAAATTGTGCAGCGGCGGCAATGGGAGGCCTCATTAGCTAA
This sequence comes from Podarcis cretensis, assembly GCF_951804945.1. Classification (NCBI taxonomy): domain Eukaryota; kingdom Metazoa; phylum Chordata; class Lepidosauria; order Squamata; family Lacertidae; genus Podarcis; species Podarcis cretensis. Next base: position 87,635,957 of record NC_137173.1, read on the forward strand.
AGTGGTGCTTCAGGTTAAGAACAGTTTCAGGTTAAGAACAGACCTCCGGAACGAATTAAGTACTTAACCTGAGGTACCACTGTATAGAAAGATAAATCGTATTCAATACGTGGACCTTCAGTGTTATACTAAATTGGCCATCATAATCCAAGTGATATCAAGGTGTATAAGGTAAAAGGGAAAGGACCCCTGGATGGTTAAGTCCAGTCAAAGGTGACTATGGGGTTGTAGTGCTCATTTTGCTTTCAGGCTGAAGGAGCTGGTGTTTGTCCACAGATAGCTTTCCGGTTCATGTGGCCAGCATGACTAAACCACTTCTGGCACAACGGAACACCATGACAGAAACCAGAGCACACGGAAACACTGTTTACCTTACTGCTGCAGTGGTACCTATTTATCTACTCGCACTGGCATGCTTTCAAACTGCTAGGTTGGCAAGAGCTGGGAGCTCACCCCATTGTGCAGATTTGAACTGCCGACCTTCCGATCAGCAAGCCCAAAGAGGCTCAGTGGTTTAGACCACAGCACCACCTATATGCTTCCCCCCCTGAAAAATAACAAAAATAACAAAAATATAAGATTAGCCCTGCTGCTTTAGACCAAAAACTCATCTAGAACATCCTGTCTCATACAGTGGGCCTCCAAGTATGACCTGAGTCCAATTCAAACAATGGCCATTTGTAAATTGCTCCACCCAACCTGCTCTTCAGGCCTTGGTCCAGTATATCTGAAGGAGTGTCTCCACCCCCATCATTCTACCTGGACACTGAGGTCCAGCACCGAGGGCCTTCTGGCGGTTCCCTCACTGCAAGAAGCCAAGTTACAGGGAACCAGGCAGAGGGCCTTCTCGGTAGTGGTGCCCTCCCTGTGGAACGCCCTCCCACCAGATGTCAAAGAGAAAAAACAACTACCAGACTTTTAGAAGACATCTGAAGGCAGCCCTGTTTATGGAAGCTTTTAATGCTTGATGTATTATGGTATTTTAATTTTTTTTGGGAAGCTGCCCAGAGTGGCTGGGGAAGCCCAGCCAGATGGGTGGGGTATAAAAAATAAATTATTATTATTATTATTATTTGGGGACCAACAATCATTTTCGAAATGGATATGAAAGCAGTGGGGAGAGCGGATCTGAGTAGACAACTAAACAGAAAAGAAAGGGTTAAGCAGTTCCACTCCCCTGGTCGTCTACTCCTGCTTCCAGCCTCCAAGGCTACTTTTCAGTTTGAAAACAAAACTTTACCCCAAAGTGCTAGGGAGGTTTCTTCTAAGCATCCTCTGTGAGATGTCTAGTTTAGCCTACCGTTGCATGGGAAACTGGGATTTTCTTCCCCCATTAATGAATGCAACATACCTTCTTTGATTCGAATGCTTTTGGAGTGCTGAAAAGATCCAAAAGGCATTGCTTCCTGCACCAGCAGCATGCCTTTATAATTCTCAGTTGTTCACCTCTACCCAGCTGCTATTTCTCATTAACAAGCGTTTGGCTGGCCTAGCCAAGGGGGGGAGTGTTGACACTTGAAAGGCAGGCACTGGCAGATCTCAACTGCAGAGGCAGGAAACTGCCTGAAGGTGGACGGCTGACAGAGAGAGAAGGATTTGCAGGCACCCCTGGCAGCAGCGTCCAAGGAGGGGGGCAAATTCGCACCCCCAGAATAAATTCTATACAGTTTGACCCATAGAAGCCTTGGGGAAAGAGCCTGTCTAACTTGAATGGCCCTCTCTCCTCATTTGCAAGGCCCCAGTCTGTATTATATTCTGCAGCCATGTTAGATACCAAGACACAATATCTGTTATCTATCTATCTATCTATCTATCTATCTATCTATCTATCTATCTAATCTCTATCTATCTATCATCTATCTATCTATCTATCTATCTATCTATCTATCTATCTATCATCTATCTATCTATCTATCATCTATCTATCTATCTATCTATCTATCATCTATCATTTATCTATCTATCATCTATCTATCATCTATCATCTATCTATCTATCATCTATCTATCTATCTATCTATCTATCTATCTATCATCTATCTATCTATATCTATCATCTATCATCATCATCATCATCTATCTACAGTGGTACCTCGGGTTACATACGCTTCAGGTTACATACACTTCAGTTTACAGATGCCGCCAACCCAGAAATAGTACCTCTGGTTAAGAACTTTGCTTCAGGATGAGAACAGAAATCGTGCTCCGGCAGCAGGAGGCCCCATTAGCTAAAGTGGTGCTTCAGGTTAAGAACAGTTTCAGGTTAAGAACGGACCTCCAGAACGAATTAAGTTCTTAACCCGAGGTACCACTCTATCTATCTATCTATCTATCTATCTATCTATTGGGACTTGACATCTTTCCGCAAGGCCTGCAAGAGAGAGTTGTTCCATCAGGCCTTTGGCCAGGGCACAGCGTGACATCCTCCTTTGGCAATCTTCACAGAACTCTAGCCCAATGGTTGCCATCAATTTGAGATGAATTAATTTTATAATGAAATGATTTTAGAATGTTGTATTATTTTATTGTTGTTAGCCGCCCTGAGCCCGGCTTCAGCTAGGGAGGATGGGATATAAATAAATTATTATTATTATTATTATTATTATTATTATTATTATCATCATCAATATCTATCTATCTATCTATCATCTGTCTATCTATCTATCTATCTATCTATCTATCTATCATCTATCTATCTATCTATATCATCTATCTATCATCTATCTATCATCTATCTATCTATTGGCTTGTTAGCAGATAAGAGATGGTCATGAAGTTAATTGCTACAGGCATTGCCTTTCAATACCTGCCCTCCTTGCTTCCCTGCCTCTTTGCCCAGACCAATCAACAACTTTCGGGCCCTAAGAGGAATCTGAGAAAGCCTCCCGCCTCCCCAGGACCTGCATTTTGAACATGATGCATCAAGAAGAGTATCTCTTCCTAAGGGCCATAACTCAATCATAGAGCATCTGCTTTGCATACAGAAGGTCCATAGTTCAATCTCTGGCATTTCCACATTAGGATGGGACTGGCTTCCTTTTGAAGCTCTAGAGCAGTGGTTCTCAACCTGTGGGTCCCCAGGTGTTGTTGGACTACAACTCCCATCACCCCTGAGCTCTGGCTTTGCTAGCTAGGGGTGATGGGAGTTGTAGTTCAACAACATCTGGGGACCCACAGGTTGAGAAAGGCTGCTCTAGACTAGAGCACTGCTTCCCAAACTTGGGTCTCCAGCTGTTGTCAGACTACCATTCCCATCATCCCTGACCACTGGTCTTGTGAGTTAGGGGTGATGGGAGTTGTAGCCCAAAAACAGCTGGAGACTCAATTTGGGAAACTCTGTTCTAGAATGTTGCCTCCAGTCAGAGTAGCCAATATGGAAGTACAGTGGTACCTCGGGTTACATACGCTTCAGGTTACAGACTCCGCTAACCCAGAAATAGTACCTCTGAAGGAGGTGAGGACAGGTGCCCCACCTAGGCCCGAAGTCACCCCCCCACTAGCCCTCAAGCCTCAAAAATTCTCAAAGTAGCTTTGAGAAGTTTAGCTTCTCAAGTAGCTAAAAGGCATTAGCTAAGCATTTGCTCATTTGCTCTGCTGTAAGAAAGGTAGCTGAAAAAGAACAATGCTTTTTCGCTTCCCAGCCTAGTTGACCTTGCTAAAAGAACAGAACTTACTCTTATCTCATTCGGTTGCAACTCATCTTGGACACGCTGAAATGCAAGGCTCCTCAACCCCCTTGGTCTCTCTACCCCCTTTTCTGGGAAGGGTGTCAAGAGTCTCAAGACAGGAGCTTTCTGTTCATGCTCAGGAAACTCATCATGGGGCAGGGCTCCTGAGGAGGGAGAAAGGGGAAGGAACTGGAGGGGAATATATGCTCTGTGCAAATGGCTGTGCTTGTGCTTGTTCGTGAATTTATCACACTAGCTGCTTCTACCAAGCCCGGATGGTAGAAATAAAGCTTTTTCTCTGAAATTATTCCTTGAGTGTCTGCTTGACTCCCATTTCCCTGCTCTTCCCACCCGAGGGCAAAGCTTAAAAAGGCTACACCTCGGGTTAAGAACTTTGCTTCAAGATGAGAACAGAAATCGTGCTCCAGTGGTGCGGCAGCAGCAGGAGGCCCCATTAGCTAAAGTGGTGCTTCAGGTTGAGAACAGTTTCAGGTTAAGAACAGACCTCTGGAACTAATTAAGTACGTAACCCAAGGTACCACTGTAGATGGACTGAGGTTCTGACTCTATATTATTCAGCTTCCTTTATTCCCATTACTCTACAATCCATACAGTGCCTGGTGCTTGCCTTTGTACCATTGGCCAGAATGTCTGATGGCAGGAGCAAGCATACTTCTTAGTGAGCCACTGAATAGAACACCAAAAAAAGCAGTGTTCTGTGTTTTTCCACAAGCAAAAGGCCGAGGACATGGGCGGACATTTTTGAGGGAGTGGGTCACAGGCCACATTTCTCTAGAGATCACTAGCATTACAGGTGTAGCAGTGAGTGGTGCCTCAGTCAAAACTGGGAAAAAGGACCAACCCATTCTCTGTTTCTTCTGCCTCTTCTTTCTCTCATTTTCTAACACTGCTTCTCTCTCTCTCTCTCTCTCTCTCTCTCTCTCTCTCTCTCTCTCCAACCCAAAAAGTAGCAACAAATTATTCTTTCCAGGGATGAGAACTGCAGATTGATTTCAAAATTAAGCCAAGGGCCACAAAAAGTGAAATTGAGGGCCACATGCAGCTATGGTCTAGGCATTTGCTTTTTCAACCAAAAGCTGAACATTCACAGAGAGGGTCTGGATTATCCCTGAAGGGGGGCTGGGCTGTTAGTACAGTCCTGGCATTTGGTCATAATGTGGACATCACAAAGGACTTCCACCTCATGCTGTTAGGTATCGTGGATGAATCACCTTGGGCATGATCCAGCTGCTTTGAAGCACCGTTGATTCGAATTGGAAGGCTGCAAACCTTTCCCGCTGAAACCAATGGGACAGAAAAGTTTTGAACTTTGGCTGAATTGTACCCCGTGATTTGGTTATGTTGTCATTTTGTATTATTATTATTGCTATTCTTATTCTTATTCTTTGTTAGTTGCTTGTTACTCAAAGGTCTCCAAGCAAGTCAAAACACATTTAAAATAATAAATACTGTTACACGCCACCCTTATCTCCAATGAGCAGTGCACAAAACATTCCAGCCACTTACCCAGAGTTTGTGTTTCTTTTGAACACCGGGCACAGGGTAGACTGCAGTGTCTTTATGATATATGGTTTATTTAGACATATACAACCTGAATTTACAATGAAGAGAAGGTTCACAGCATTCACATCTCAAGATGATTATTTAGGAGCAGCAGGCTTAGGTCTACAAACAGAGGAAGCAGCCATACTTCCTGTCCCTTTCTTCTACCCTGCTCCAGCCAGCCCATCAAGAGTTCTGCTGGACCCCTTTCTGGCCTGCTATTTGAACCTCTAGCAAAGCGCCACTATTCATTCAGCCTGCATCACCCAGCACTGAAATCTTAACCTTTTTCTTGCCCTGCCCACTAACATACACAGCTAGAGAAGGAGCCATTCTCCTCCTTGCCTGGCAGTTTTGCCCTCTGATGGTTTCCTCGATAGGCCATCACAGGCCTTTGGCCCCTGCTAATGGCCCATCTTAGCGGCTATTCCAAGTTGGAATGGGTTGCTAGCATAAACTAAATACAGAGGGGCTCACTGTTTCTCACAGTTTAATCAAACCTTGATTAATTCTAATTTTTACTAAGTACAGGGATTATGGGGAGTCTTTCCCCATGAACTCATAACAACACATTGCAGTATACTATAAAAACAGAACACAACATAGTGCCACTGTTTAATTACAAATAGGGTGTTTTTTGGGGTGTGTGTGTATGTGTGCTCAGAAATAAATCTGCTTCTGTATTTACCTATATGATATTTGCATTTTCAGACCTTTGTTTGTCATGCCTTACATCTTTAAGATGTATATTTTTAAGAAACTTCAAGCATACAGCTCAAATTTAGACACCTGAATTGTACAGAGGCCCTAACTGATGAGGGAAGAAGCACATATGCAGCCACTCTTCAAATAACACAATAGGGATGAAAACTGACAGTTATTTGGCTAGTTCTAGTTTTTTACCATAAATATACAGGTGTGAGTTGTACATGCTATCATCATCGCAGGGAATGGAAAATTTCCCCTCTCCACCATCGAGTTTCACGCACATCAAACACAGACAGGATAAGCTAAAAGTAGATTTTTACAGTCCTTTGTGTACTCTTTGTGTTTCCTGTGAAGGGGAACCACAAAACAGAAATACACCCACCGCTTCAAGTTTCCTTTCCTCAGAGCTAAACTCAGCTGAGTTTTGTATGGTTTTGGCCACAGCTACATCTGCTTTTAGCTTTCTAATATGTGGTTCAGTCAAGTGAAAAATTCAGAAGACGGTACCCATCACTTCGTAAATGTTGAGCTCCGGGCCCCAGCATCCTTTACAGCTGCCATCTCACAACCCCATCATGTCACCAGTGTCTCCTCTCATCCCTAGACCTCAAAGACTTCTTTCAGATGTCACGAAACGGAGTCAGTCAGATGTGGGTACTTCTGGGACCAGCTGTGATATGATGTATGTAGAATTATCCTCCCTCCTTTTAATCTTTACAACAGCTCTGTGAAGTAACTTAGGCTGAGTGATAGAGACTGGCCTGAGATCACAAGAATACGAAAAGAGCTTGTTGGATTAGGCCAATGGCCCAGCGTCCTGTTCTCATGGTGACAAACAAGATGTTTACGGGAATCCCACTTGGTGGGGTAATCTCATGAGAGCAGTTCAACATGACTGTGGTGGAGTTCGAATTCAGGAGCCCTTGGTCCACACCTGACTCTGTCTCCATTACAATCTGCTGAGAAAAGGAGAGAAATTGGACACACCTAATTAGACATCCCCTTCATGGATCACTGCCTTGCTGTGGCGAAGGGGCTTGAAGAACTCAGAGAAGCTATGAACTATGCCGAGCAGGGCCACCCATAGTGGAGAGTTTTGACCAAACGTGATCCACCTGGAGGAGGAACCGGCAAGCCACTCCAGTATCCCTGCCAAGAAAACTCCATGGACAAAGACAACAGACATATAAAAGTTATGACGCTGGAAGATGAGCCCCTCAGGTCGGAAGGCATCCAACATGCTACTGAGGAAGAGCAGAGGACAAGTGCAAGTAGATTCAGAGCTGATGAACTGGCTGGGCCAAAGCCGAAAGGTTGCTCAGTTGCGAATATGCCTGGAAGCGAAAGGAAAGTCCAATGCTGTAAAGAAAAATATTGCATAGGAACCTGGAATGTAAGAACCATGAACCTGGATATGGTTGGATAGTGTTCTCGAAGCTACCAGCATGAGTTTGACCAAACTGCGGGAGGCAGTGGAAGACAGGAGTGCCTGTCATGCTCTGGTCCATGGGGTCATGAAGAGTCGGACACGACTAAACGACTAAACAACAACAACAATTAGACATAGCACTTTCTGTTAACTTAATGTTAATTACATGCTGACTCCTCTGCTTAGATCTGGGTTTCCAATGTGGTGATTTTGGACACCATAATACCCTCAGACACCCTTTGATATCTGTCAAGGACTCCCACCCTGACCCTCTCACTATATAATCTTTTAAAGCTAATTTTTTTTTTATTTGGATCTTAGTACATGCTCAAGCCAGCAATTTGTATTCACTACCTGAACGGAGTTTATAATCCTGACAGACAAAAATCCATTCTTGGTTCCCTCACCTATGAAGGATTTAATATCGGCAGCATAATTTAGGAAGAAGAAAGGAATTTCTCGAACAGTTGCTGCTGTTAAATAACTGGCATTTTAAAGGTGAAGCTACCATATCCACACTTTCTGAAACAATGTGAGAACCGAAGAACTAAAATTCGCACTGATCCAAATTTTGCATTGAAATTCCCCAACCAACCAAGGTTGACAAATATGCCTGCATGAGGGGAAAGTGTACATTAAAACGAATAAACGAGTGAAAAATAACACACACAAATGCATCAAATAAGGGGAATTTGCAAACCCACACAGAGACGCCAGTTTCCAGTCTGCTTGTGAGAACCATTAGAGATTGCAAAGAAAGGAATATATGATAACAACAAGATGAGAAAGAAAGTAATAAAGGACTATCCGGATCGAACTGGATAGAACTGTCTAATTTAACGCAGTAAAATATGTGATGCCTGGAGCTATCCAGAATTTTGGACTCGTGCTGAGCTTGATGTATGGGTACCGTTAACAAAATTTAAAATTTGGCTGTATAATCTGGAACTAATGTGATTTGAATAATGTGATGTGATTGGCCTGTTAATAAAAATTATTTAAAAAAAAACAAATAAGGGGAATTTGCTTGGGAAAATGTGTACATGAATCAAAACTGCATTAAAATTTGTTTATTAGGAGAAATTTGCACTAAAATGCTGGCACCATTCATCAGTATTCATGAGTATTACATCACCATAGGTGCTAAGAGTCATTTTCGTACCTCACAATATCTGGACAGTTTTATCCTAAAGTATCTCCTACTATGTTTCATTAACTGTGTTGTTTTCTGATCCACGTACAGTCGTACCTCGGGTTGAATATGCTTCATGTTGAGAGCATTCGAGTTGTGCTCCATGGCAACCCAGAGGTGACGGAGCGCGTTACTTCTGGGTTTCGCTGCTCGCGCATGCACAGACTCTCAAAATGACATCACACACATGCGCAGAAGTGGCGAAAAGCGACGTGTGCGTGCGCAGACCTGCTGTCGCTAGTTACATTTGTTTTTGGATGTGAACGGGGCTCCGGAACGGATCCCGTTCGCATCCCGAGGTACCACTGTATATGATGCACTTTCTCTATGCCAATAAAGGAGATTGATTGCTTGATTATTTTTGTTAATTACTTCAGAAATGTGAACTGAATTTACAGTTGGAAAACTGAGAAACTGAGAGAGCTGAGATATCTTTCATCCCTAGGAACGAGCAAGCTTACAAATTCAGAAATTCTAGAGCTCCTTCTGAATTCAGAAGAATTCTGAGCAACCTTCTGAATTCAGAAATCCTGGAGCTCCTTCTTTTGGATCATAGAGTTCCTTTGTTTTGGATCATAGTTTGCACCAGCTTCAGCATTTCTGGGGGGAATTTCTGAAGCGTGATGCTTGTTTCTTGATCTTTGGCAAGTCAAAACCACATTTTTTTGTGTGTGCGCTCTGATTTTTACTTTTTGAAATAAATATGACAATCCTATGATAGGAGCTGTAGGCCCAAACATCTGGGGGTTGAGGAAAGCTGGTCTAGGAGAGATCCCTTGGCAATATTCACGCGATCCTCTTTCAACAAGTTTTCAAAGTGGAGGCTTCTCCCAGCTGATACCTATGTTGGATTTGAAATTGCTTTTTTATATTTGCAATTGCTTTAACTGTTTTTATCTATGCCGTTGTTTTATATATTCTTCTATCATATGATGGAATTGCTTTGTTTTGTTTTTTTTAAATGATATTTATTAAGTTTCACAAAATATAACAAACTTCGACACAACAAACAACAGACATCAGAAATACAAACAATATCAAAAAAAACATAAAAACAAAAACATACAAAAGATTCAACATAGTAATAAAAGAAGCATTAAAAGACAACTCTGGTTCATTCTAATAGTCTTCAAAACCTTATTTTCCTTGCTTCCTCCCGCCTTCCCTTCTTGTATTCCACTTTAAAAAATTTTTTTTTCAGCAAGCTCATTCAAATTCGTTTTATCCTTTATCTTTCCCTTTATACTCTTCCTTATCCATATGATGGAATTGCTTTGAGATGCTTCATAGGGCGATGATGAAGATGGTGTCCTTTTTTGAGGCTGTGTTGCTCTTTAAAAAAAGTTGGAAAGATCTCTGTCTGCCATGCGACCAGGCAATCCTATATATAAATGATTAAAATTAAGGGAGGTCTTAGCAAGAGGAAGTGTAGAATATTTTCTGAAGCTGAACGACCCCAAAGTAGAATAGAGACTTACAAGCAACATCTCCTTCTTCTGCACTTCCTCCAACTTGATTAGTTGTGCAACAAAACTCAAAGGCATGGGAACGGGAAGAGCAGAACATCTGTATGCCATTGCTTAGCGGGGGTGAAGTTTGCATTTAGAAAGCAATTGCATTGTTGGGCTAGAGACAACAGGAAGCAGGAGCAGACAGCCCCTCGCCCCTCGACACAAACACACACAGGCTTAACCTACCACTGAACCTTTGCCCTTGAGTGACCAGTGCTCTTAGGGCAGAGGTCAAAAGGTGGCAGGTTGACAGAAAATGGAGCTCTATTGGATCAAACTGATCGTGAAAAATTCCTTTGTGCTTTGCTGTTCTGCGTTGTCGTTTTACACAACCCGCGTGCTCATGTAGTGGCGTCTGGAATGAATAAGTTAGGGGGGTTCCTCATATTGGTAAGAAAGCAATAGGGGATGTTAGGAAGAGTATCAACAGGAAACCATGTCAAGGAATACTGCTAAAGGCCTGGAATCTATGCAATCAATGGGTGTGCAATATATTTGGGAAGTGGGATTTTTTTCTTCTGAAGTTGCTAGAGGGTGGTTTTGTTGTTGTTGTTGTTGTTGTTGTTTTGGTGCGGAGGGAAGGGAAGGGAAGGGGGAGAGGTTGCTAGCTGAGAGATTTCCTTCCTGCGTGAAAAGGAGCTGTCCCACAGTCTGAAGTGACACACTCCATTTTGCCCTGTCAGAATCTGGAATCAATGTGTGTCACTGCTGTAGCTCCTGAGTTGTTCTGATCACAAGTTCCCAGTTCAGCTGTAAAAGAAAACTACATTTAATTAACCCATGAATTGCATCAGGCCAAGAAGGGACGCTGGTGGCTCTGTGGGTTAAACCACAGAGCCTAGGGCTTGACGATCAGAAAGTCGGCAGTTTGAATCCCCATGACAGGGTGAGCTCCTGTTGTTCAGTCCCTGCTCCTGCCAACCTAGCAGTTCGAAAGCACGCCAAAGTGCAAGTAGATAAATAGGTACCGCTCCAGCGGGAAGGTAAACGGCGTTTCCGTGCGCTGCTCTGGTTCACCAGAAGCGGCTTAGTCATGCTGGCCACATGACCCAGAAGCTGTACGCCGACTCCCTCGGCCAATAAAGCCAGATGAGCGCCTCAACCCCAGAGTCGGTCACGACTGGACCTAATGGTCAGTGGTCCTTTTACCCTTTACCTTTAAGAAGGGAGGGTGAAAGATGTAGAGTAAGCACAGAGTGTGAAAGGTCCAGACCTATCTTGGGTTAATAAGGCAGAAAAAGATGTGTCCAAACTTCTCCAGTGACACAGGAAGGCCAGTGCTGGGATAGTGTTGGTATACATACTATAGTCACTACATGGTGCTGGACTTAGTTGTATCTGGGTTAAGTTAGGAGTTTCCCATTGCTGTTTTGTTCTTGTTCTTTAAGACAGATACTGTGCCCAACATTTCTCCAATGAAAATAGGGACTTCCTAATCATCAACAACAACTTTATTATTTGTACCCTGTCCATCTGACTGGTTGCCCCAGCCACTCTGGCTGGCTTCCAACATAGTTGTATAGTTACTTATCTCTTGGTTCGGGGGTCGCTTGATTCCATACCCTCCAACATCTCTCTGATGAAAAGGAGGAGGTCCTCCATACCCTCCAAAAGTCATCTCATTCTTCTAATACATATTGATGTTCCTCTGAAAAGCCAGTGTAAGGGGCCGAGAACACTTGCTAGGCCATTCACAAAAAAACCCCTTTTTCTTATGAGGATGCTCTCTGAGTTTCGAGTGGAGGAAGGTTTATGGTTCTCAGTTAAATAAAGAGGGTCTGCTTAAAGATCTCCCCCAAACTCAGCTCAAGCAGTCTGCATGCACAACGTCTGAGAAATGAAAACCTCCAGGAAGTCAATGGCCTTTCTTTGCAGGTCAGCACTGGAGCTATATCCTCCAACATTTCTCCAATGAAAATAGGGACGTCCTATTCCATCATCAGGACGCGGGTGGCACTGTGGGTTAAACTACAGAGCCTAGGACTTGCCGATCAGAAGGTTGGCAGTTCGAATCCCCACGACGGGGTGAGCTCCCATTGCTCTGTCTCTGCTCCTGCCAATCTAGCAGTTTGAAAGCACGTCAAAGTGCAAGTAGATAAATAGGTACTGCTCTGGTGGGAAGGTAAACGGCGTTTCTGTGCGCTGCTCTGGTTTACCAGAAGCAGCTTAGTCATGCTGGCCACATGACCCGGAAGCTGTACGCCGGCTCCCTCGGCCAGTAAAGCGAGATGAGCGCCACAACCCCAGAGTCGGTCACGACTGGACCTAATGGTCAGGGGTTCCTTTACCTTTATTCCATCATCATCATCATCATCATCATCATCATCATACCCTACCCATCTGCCTGGGTTGCCCCAGCCACTCTGGGCTGCTTCCAACATATATAAAAATATAATAAAACATTAAACTTTTTTTAAAAAAAAACCCTACACAGGGCTGCCTTCGGATGTCTTCCAAAGGTTGTATAGTTACTTATCTCCTTGGCTCTGGGGTCACATAACTCCATATCTCCTAACATTTTCCCAATAAAAACAGAGACATCCTTCATACCCTCCAACATTTCTCCAATGAAAATAGGGGTGCCCTAAAGAAAAGCAGAGCATTCTGGGATCAAATCAGAAACCCGGGCAGCTTCTGTAAATCTGGGACTTTCGCTGGACAATAGGGACACTTGGAGGGTCTGTAGTAAAGTTCTTGTTTTGCTTCTGGACTTAATTCTGTTTAAAGGGCCCACACAGTAAATGTAAGGCCATTGCAGACCATAGGTTTCTGACGAGCTTGTACCTGGCTAGATGCTTATATGGCTGTTCCTCTCTTTGTAAGGTTAGTTTTCTTTAATCAGTGGTAGTTAAATACACTAGAAAGAGCTTGTATTTCCCACAGTGCTTGTTCCCAGCACTGGTTGGAAGGGTGAAGGAAATAAAAATATAGGTCAGCTGAAAGTTCTGCAGCTATGAGACTCTAATTTGACTATGCTACGAAATGCATTCATCTTGTAGTAGTTAGGAAAGGATTTTCCTGACATCCTTAATTATTTTGAACGAGCATTTCCCCCACCGTGCTCCTCATGGATGCCAAGTTTTGAGAAGGAAGTGCTTTGTCTTTCAATTAAAAATATCCAAACAACCCCACAGAGTCATGATGGGAGAAACCAAAACAAGTCTTCCACTGCAGATAGATGGAGGCTGGCTGATCCTGATCCGTGGGGAGGGAGAGGAAGCCCCCTTTGCTGACCTTCTGCCCTCTGGCATCACAGGTGGCGAATGAGCACAAAGGAGACTTGGCTGTAGATGTCGCTTGGGTACTTCACATCGGCCGGATTGTAAACTTGTCCATTTACGAGCACCCAGTGGGGTTCCCACCAAGTCGGCAGACACAATTGCGGCTGGAGGGAAATCGCCATATCCATGAAGTCTCCTCTGATTGCCGCTATTAATAAAATGGGGGCCATAAACAAATTTACAGCGTGTTGTTTTCAAGGCGGGGTGGGGGGTGGGGGCTCAGCAATAAAGCAAGTGTGCAAAGAATGGCATGAAGAGGAGGGAGGAAAGGAGGAAAGGAGGAAGGAAGGGGGAAAACATGTAAGCAGGGCAACAGAAATGGATTGGGCAACCCAGAAGATAACACAGCCCATGTGGGTCTCAAATGTACCCAAATAGTTTTTTATCCGCTGGATGTTCCACCACAAAAGCCAGCTTGCCTTTTTATGAATTTATGTCTTTTAAAAATAAAATAAAATAAATAAATAAATCAAAGCTGGTTTGCCTTTTTTTTCCTCAGCAAAATCGAAACAGATGCCACTTTTAACATTTCCAAATGCGGACAAGAGAAGGCTGAAGTATGGTGAGATGTGTTTCGCTCTTCCCGTTTCTGGAGATCTCCCAGATGTTTGTGTGCTCCTCTTTTTCTGCTGCTGCTGTTTTCAAGTGGTAGTTCAGCTATGCTTCTTTCAGAGAATCGTAGAGCTGGAAGAGACCCAAGGGTCATCTAGTCTAACCCCCTGCAATGCAGCCATCTCAACTAAAGCATCCATGACACATGGCCATCCAGCCTCTGCTTTATTTCAGTTCTTTGTATCCTGACTTTAAAATGATCTTCCTCCCCACAAGGCAGCGCACGTCAATGAAACAATAAAACAAATGAATAAATAATTAAATCTATGTAGAATATTTTCTTTCTTCATTTTTTTTAAAATAATGTTTTAAAACACCTGAAAGCTACCATACTCTGAATTCAACCCACCTAGATCAGTTAATGCAATGCTGCAATGTTTGACAGCAGGTCTTTAGGGTTTTAGACAGGACTTATCTGGAATACTGCAGTCAGAAGCAGTGCCCAGGCGGAAAGCACTTAAATGTCTGGGAAAATATGGACGTACGGTAAACCACGTTGGCAGTGTCGTGTTTGGTGATTTTCCTTAAAAAAGAAGCAGTATTTTTTCTGTCCAGATTTTTACTGCTTGAAATATGGCAACCCTACTCTCTGCAGACAAAGCCTTTGTTTCATGGACTATAGTCCTTCCCCCAAAAGTACAGTCTTTCCCCGATGAAAATAGGGACATCCTAAGGAAAAGCAGGACATTCTGGGATTGAATCAGAAACTGGGATGACTTCTGTAAATCTCAGGCTTTGCATGCTCACATGTGGTAGGCCCAGTCAGGACTTTGCACTGATTTTTCTTCCTTGGAACTGTCTGCTTACATACATGGTGGCAAAATCATGCAGATGCCAGATGCACACAGGGACATGGCTATTGTTATTTTGCTTCCTTTGGCTGTGTGTATTATTTTGGAACTGTCTGCTTACATACGTGGTGGCAAAATCACGCAGATGCCAGATGCACACAGGGACATGGCTATTGTTATTTTGCTTCCTTTGGCTGCGTGTATTATTTTGTGTTTTTCAGGAAAACAAGACCATAAACGGATATGTCTTCCTGCATCAATCACATAAATGCCTGGAAACGGAACCATGTAGCAAGTAAATAAACTGCTCCTTTTAGGAATCCTATATTCCTTATGTTGAAGATAAAGGGTGCTATTAGATGTCAGTGAGAAGAGAGGAATGCTAAATAAGGACAGATTATTTATACTTTTCTGATATCACAATAAGCTGCCACTCCAGCTTGCAATTTGTATTCAGTTCATTAGTCCTTAATTAATGCCCCCATAATATAAAGAGTAAACAATGGCCGCTCTGCTTTGTTGCTTAATTAAGCAGAACGAGACTTCCCGAAACGTGGAACCTCAGGAGCGGAAGGTATTGTGCCTCTATGCACAGGGAAGCCAACAATAATATGAAAAAAATGCAATTGCTTTGCCAAGATTTGCTTCCCTGTGAAGTTGAAGCCTCTGCAAGTTACACAGAGCATTGTCAGACACATATGGATTCTGCTTTTTTCCTTCAACGCAGCTTGAGAAATATATTTTTCAGTACCAATCACCTCCTCATCAATCTGCAGGCTTGCCATCTGTCTTGAGAAACTTTGATTGACAGCGCAAACCTACGTGCTTTTAAAATTCGTTATGAATTACATTTAAATCCCTCCAAGGAGCTATCAGTCTGAACTAAATAGTATGGGGACATTTGAAGCTGCCTTATATTGAGCCAGACCTTTGGTCTATCCAGATCAGGACTGTCTATGCTCTGTGGTAGCAGCTCTCCAGGGTCTCAAAAGGGAGTCTGTCTAAGCCTCATATCAGATTGTACCTGGGGCCTTCCTGTCAGTGGTGGTACCACTGAAGTTGACTTGGGGCTGGATCTACTGCCGGGATCCTGATGTCAAGCAAAACATCACGTTCCATAAACAGATGGTTCTGCCACCCAGCAGACAATGACATGGCATGCTTTCTATCTGAGTTTGTTTTTATATGGAGGAGCATTCAGGCATGGGAATTGTTGTTGTTTAGTCATGTCCGACTCTTCATGACCCCATGGACCAGAGCACGCCAGGCACTTTTGTCTTCCACTGCCTCCCGTAGTTTGGTCAAACTCATGCGGGTAGCTTTGAGAACACTATCCAACCATCTCGTCCTCTGTCTTCCTCTTCTCCTTGCGCCCTCCATCTTTCCCAACATCAGGTTCTTTTCCAGGGATTCTTCTCTTCTCATGAGGTGGCCAAAGTATTGGAGTCTCAGCTTCACGATCTGTCCTTCCAGTGAGCACTCAGGGCTGATTTCCTTCAGAATGGAGAGGTTTGATCTTCTTGCACTCTCAAGAGTCTCCTCCAGCACCATAATTCAAAAACATCAATTCTTCAGCGATCAGCCTTCTTTATGGTCCAGCTCTCACTTCCACACATCAGTACTGGGAAAACCATGGCTTTAACTATATGGACCTCAGCCGGCAAAGTGATGTCTCTGCTTTTTAAGATGCTGTCTAAGTTTGTCATTGCTTTTCTCGCAAGAAGCAGGCGTCTTTTAATTTTGTGGCTGCTGTCACCATCTGCAGTGATCATGTAGCCCAAGAAAGTAAAATCTCTCACTGCCTCCATTTCTTCCCTTTCAGGTCATAGTGGAGAGTTTTGACCAAAAGTGCTCCACCTGGAACAGGGACCAGCAATCCACTCCAGTATCCCTGCCAAGAAAACTCCATGGACAAAGACAACAGGCACGGGGATAGCCCAGCACAAATGACCAGCTATCAAGAGGCTACTGATCATCACCATCATCACCATCATCACCACCACCATCATCATCATCATCATCATATGCTGCTCATCTGACTGGGTTACCCCAGCCACTCTGGGTGGCTTCCAACAAATTAAAGCAAAGACATCAAACATTAAAAACTTCTCTATATAGGGGAGATGTCTTCTAAAAGTGAGATAGTTGTTTATTTTCTTGACATCTGCTTGGAGGGTGTTCCACAGGGCAGGCACCACTACCGAGAAGGCCCTTTTCCTGGTTCCCTGTAACCTCACTTCTCGCAGTGAGGAAACTGCCAGACCCTTGAGGCTGGAGCTCAGGGTCCGGTCTGAACAATGGGGGTGGAGACGCTCCTTCAAATATATACTCACTGACTGGGAAGGTAAAAGCGAGACTTCTCTGAGGGCTGGCAATCCATCTGCATTGTAAATTATGGGGATAATCCAATTGCATGGCTTCTAGACCTCTCTGCGGAGGTTAACCAGAAGGAGGTAAGGCCAGATCATGCAGAGTGGCGTCAGGCAGACTCCTCTGAGAGTGGGTGGATGTGTATCTTGGAATGCGTGCATGCCATATAAACAGCCAACCAGTCACTTTTTAAACCTTTTGCTGCACTTTAGCCATTCTCTTGCAGCGCACTGCTGTAGCCCACCTCCGTTTGAGAATTACTGCAATAATCCACGAGCTGCCACTGCTTATCAAATCATTATAAATTGCACGGCTGAGCGTTATTCAACTGGCGAACCATCCACTAGGAGAGAGCATTATTTTCCTGGCCTTCCCGCAGCAGGTTAGCTACGTTTCTGAATAGTTAACATGGAGATCCAAATGAGTCGAGCTTCCTAAAATCTGAAAAATGAAGAGATCATGACAACACAACAAATTGCTGTGGTATTGTGCCACTGACTTGCCTGCTCCCGAGAAGCACAGCTAGATGTCATAGTGGCACGAAGAAAGCTAGCAGAATTTAAGTTTATTACAAACCCTCTCCCAAACAATTAGGAGATTTGTTGCCCAAATCGGCAGCTCTTTCCCCTTAGCGTCAAAATAAAGGATATTTTAAATGTATGCTCACAATTCAGTATCTTGAACTTTTTTTTCTTTTTTTTAATAAATCATTTTTATTAAGTTTCCCATTTTAACAATCCAATCAAATCACATTAAATATTCCAAATTATACAACTACATGTCAATTATTCCAAATATTCCGCCTGAATTATAATTTTTTTGTTGGGACTTCCCATGCTTTGAGTTTGGTGGGGCTCTGATCATCTCATATCTCTGCTGCCTTGGATAGTCTCAATTTAAATCCTTAAATCTTAAAAAGATGCAGACAGTGTTTGTGTGTTTGTGTTGGGACAGCTACAAGGGGGCAGGTTTACATGTAAGGCTACAGAAATGTGTTCATCCATTTTATGCATTGTCGCCTTTAAATTATCCAGATGCGTTGACCAGATACTTTAATTTAGAGGATAGGAATGGGCTGAGAAATTTGGTTCTGTTCACATTTAAATGTGAGCATACCAAAGCTTGCACTTTCCCAAATAAGAACCAAAAGGAAACAGAGACATTCTAAATAATTTGTGCTTCTCTGAATGTTGCCACACAGTTCTCCAACCAAGTGTTTTGTACATGAAGGAGTATACTAGGGTAAAGTCTGCACATACACACATAGATTGCTGAAAATAACACACATATTGGGGAAATTGCTTCACAGAAAATGTGTGTTTTAGGAGAATTTTGGATTATTATTATTAATAATAATATTTGTCTATACTGAGTGTGGACACCAGTGCTGATGCACAGAGTGACACCCTGAATATGGGTCTTTGTCAGGATGACGGTAAGGCTGAACTCCATGCAGGCTTGGGCAAAACAATTGATGAGTTTCTTGTAATGGCCCTTTAAATATGGGCCATTCAGGTAACAAAGGAAGGGGCTCTGTGCTAAAGAAAAAATGGAGGATGCTCTTTCCCTCAACTATCTGGTAGTTAAAAAGACAAGAGCAAGACTGGTTGCAGGCAGAAGCCTGTGAGACAGAGCCAGGCCTTATTTCTGCAGAGCATGAACTTCTTGGGGTGTTGATGCTGTGACCCCCCCCCCAGTATCCTCAGATTTCATATGTGAGTGTCAATAAACCATAGATCATAAAGGCACCACAGTCTCTGCTGTCCCCCATTCTGAGGAAACAAAACCCTGGGTAAGCTCTCAGAACCCCTGGAACTGACGGCTGATTCAGGACTTTAAATTGTGCTCTTATATCAAATTTCCTTTTCTGCGTATACTGTACAGTGGTACCTCGGGTTAAGTACTTAATTCATTCCGGAGGTCCGTTCTTAACCTGAAACTGTTCTTAACCTGAGGTACCACTTTAGCTAATGGGGCCGCCTGCTGCCACTGCACTGCCATCACACGATTTCTGTTCTCATCCGGAAGCAAAGTTCTTAACCTGAGGTACTATTTCTGGGTTAGCGGAGTCTGTAACCTGAAGCGTATGTAACCTGAGGTACCACTGTAATGTTTTACTGTTGCTATGGCCATTGGCTAATGTGAATAAAGTTTTATCTTATCTATTTCAGAACCCCTGGAATCTTGCACTGCTCAGAGGTGGCATGCAACAATATGTAAACTAGAAGCTCCCCAGTACTAATCTTATCACTATCACAAGCAAGCCACTATTTTTCTCAGGCTCCCATCTGCGGGAATGATAATAGCAGCTTGCTGTAGTAACACATTACAGAAATATCCTTACGACAAGTAAAGCGTGGTTTTAGTGCTAAGCATTAGTCTCTAGTTCTAACAACCAACAGTCGTACCAGATTTATGGCAGCTTCAAGTTAATCTAATTTACATAGCTTGCACAGTAAATGTAACTTTCAGCCGTGTTGTTTATTTTTCTTTATTAATTTTTACCAGACCTTATTGCGTTTACACCGATCAAAATAGTTCTGTAACAAAGGCTCTAACGACTTGCAAAATCTATACAACCACATAACAACTTTGGAAAAGAAACCGGCTTTACAATAAATCTTGAGGAGCAAGTTTGGGCCTTATAAGAATGATAGAATAGTAACATCAGCCGAACATTTGACTGTTTTATGAATCTCACGAAGACATGCCCTACTGTCTATATCATCCCCATAAAACTGTCCTGATTACGAATGGAACGACGAGAGAAGCAATTCTGTGATGTTCCACATGTTACAATTATAATAGTGCACAAAAATATTACAGTTATTATGAGACTAGAAAACCTTTTGCTTAATTTAATACTTTTTGAAACATTTTCCGAATGCTTTTTCATACCAGGGATGTGAGCTGATGACAAGATTTTTAGCGGTGAGTCCATTTACTCCTTTTTGGTCCTTTTCCTCCTGTATCTGCTCAGGGAAATGTTTACTCTTGGTTTGCAGCCCAAAGGACTCTTCACGACGCCAGTCAGCTCCCCCTTATGTCACTCAGGAACAGCGATGGTCAAACCTGTGAGTTTCAGTTTCTTTCAGCTTCCTAGTTTTAAGTTCCGCTCATGCAATATTTCTGCATCAGCTTGAGGTTTTGTTTTTGCTTTTTAAAGCATCCCCGAAAATTCACCTGTACAATTTTGCCTAATATCTGCATCTTTGCAAGCAATATCCCCATAGTATGCATTTTGGTATGTGAATATCACTAACATTTACATTTTTATGAACCTTTTGTTTAGTATATTCATTTTTAAATGCATGGTTTGGCTGGGGAACTGCATAGCAGTTTGGAGAAGTGGAGGCTGCAGCCTTCAGTGAGATCTCGTGGCGCTCAGCAAGATCTCATGAGAACTCTGTGAGGTCTCACCAAAAGCCACCGTAGAGTGATCCATGTAACTGACTCTGCCCCACCTGGCAGATGACTTTTGCAAGTGGCGGTATGGTTTCTTTAATTCAGAACACGCACAGAGCAGCTTTTGCTAGCAGAAAGGCAGCTTTTGCTAGCAAAATGCAAGTAAGCTTTTGCTCAACTTAGAACAGCAGTTTTAGGCAATATGGATTCATCTGTTGTTATTATCATCATTATCTTCTTCTCTTCCCTAGCCAAGGCCCGTTCCAGTTTCAACAGTGCTGTCATTCTCCTTCCCTCATTGATTGATTGAATTCCCATGTGAGAAAAGCTAAACAGTTTGCCCCGTAGATCTCTGGTTCGTTTCTTCCACCAAGCCTATGTTTTGCCCTGAGTCCTGGGCACTCAGCTATCCAGCTGCAAATAAAACGTTTTAAATGTGTTGTAAAGTGCAATATACAAAGGTGACACTAGGTGGTGACAGTGAGCTACGCCAAATTCAATGTATTTTTCAAAACATTTTTTTAAAAAGCATTTTTTAAAAATATGTGTGTAAATTCCACCCCAGTCTTGCAAGGGCAGGGAAACAGAATTTGTTCTGTTATATGCCATATGCGCTTGGTCTTTGCCATGCAGATGTATACAGTAAGTCAAATATCTATTCAGGCCAGACTAACCTGCAATTCAGAAATGCATATGTTAATGAGATTGGTAGGAAAGAGGGCAACAAAAAAAATAATAATCCACCAATGGTTTCAATTTGAGAGGTCTGGGAGAGCAAGCTATTTTTATACTAGGATGCTTTTCATTTGAATCAAAAAATGCTTTACCATCTGCTCTGCCAGAAGTTCAAAAGGACTGGTAACAAACATTTAAGTCCCCCCCCCCCCCGCTTTTTAAGCAAAAAGAAAAAGAAAACGCTCTAGGATTGGCAATAAGCCCTCATGAAGAAGCATATGTAGTTGAACAGCTTATCTCTATCGAGCTGTTTCCCTTAATATGTTCCCAATTATGATTCCATATATTTGCTCGTTGCGACCGGCTGAACAATATGGCAGTAATTTCTTAACAGGCCTTGCTGTTCTTTGAACTACGAGTACAGAGGGCCAGAACGGAACCAGATCAGTGAGAGAGAGTGCTGGGAAGTAAAGCCAGATGCAGTCCCCGGATATCCATTTCCAGATGTTCTCCAGAAAGAGACCTGAGCTAACAGCTGGGAACACTCCCCTCCTTCTTCAGGAAATATCCTGAAGGTTTTTTTCATTAAGAGCGCAGCCGTTCTCTTATTGAGGTCCGCACCCCTCTAAGGAGGCTTTCTCAATAGGCACAAAATGTTAGCAAATTTAACAACAAAGCCTTGGTGGGGAAGCGACACCCGAGACGTTGTGGGTTTGGATGGGGTAGGGGTTCTTTTGCACCTGAAGCAACAAGTTTAAAATGATTCCCTACTCTTCTGGAATGGAACTGCCTCCCCAACTGCTGCCTGCAGTGCTGCACAGAGATATGTTGTTGTTGTTTAGTCGTTTAGTCGTGTCTGACTCTTCGTGACCCCATGGACCAGAGCACGCCAGGCACTCCTGTCTTCCACTGCCTCCCGCAGTTTGGTCAGACTCATGTTTGTAGCTTCGAGAACACTGTCCAACCATCTCGTCCTCAGTCGTCCCCTTCTCCTTGTGCCCTCCATCTTTTCCAACATCAGGATCTTTTCCAGGGAGTCTTCTTTTCTCATGAGGTGGCCAATGGAAGGCAAGAAAATCGCCCCTCTCTTGGAATTTGCTGTCTGGATATAGTGCTGCTTCACAGAAGTGAGTTGCTACCGGCATTATGTAAGTGCTGAAGTCAACCCCACAAGTTGGTCTTTGTCTATACGATGAATGCTTTAACACAGGAGTTGCCAACATGGCGCGCTCATATAGGTAAAAGACCCCTGGACGGTTAAATCCAGTCAAAGGTGACTATGGGGCTGCGGCGCTCATCTCGCTTCAGGCCGAGGGAGCCGGCGTTTGTCCACAGACAGTTTTCTGGGTCATGTGGCCAGCATGACTAAACTGCTTCTGGTGCAACAGGACACCATGACGGAAACCAGAGCGCACGGAAACGGCATTTACCTTCCCACCACAGTGGTACCTATTTATCTACTTGTACTTGTGTGCTTTTGAACTGCTAGGTCGGTAGGAGCTGGGACAGAGCAATGGGAGCTCACCCTGTCACAGGGATTCGAAGCTCCAACCTTCTGATTGGCAAGCCCAAGAGGCTCAGTGGTTTATATGGGGATGCTTAGTATAGTAGACAAGGAAATATTTGTTAAGTATTATCCTTCCTTCCTTCCTTCCTTCCTTCCTTCCTTCCTTCCTTCACTCACTCTAGTAGATGTAGCAGAGCAAAGCCCCTCTATATTCACAGAAGCTAGTTGATTAGATTCATTTGAACCTTTACAAGATGACTAATCCAATCTGACTTGCTCAGATGGATTCCTCCTGGTGTCCCCTTTTCTCTCTCTTGAAATACAATAAAGACTCATGAGTCTGTTTTTAAAAGTATGACAATACGTTTACTCATAAGTTGCTCACAGTACAAATCCTAGAAGGCAGTCTTTAAGCTTCAGGTTAAAACATATAACGTGGCTCACATCCTTTGTGAAGATGGGCCTAGGTGCTGCTGGCTGAGAGCCAGAGACTTAACTGAACTGAATCGAACAGAGTTGAAATCGAACAGAAGAGAAAATGGCTGTGTGACTCTGCCTTTTATAGAGTCACACTCATCTGCGGTGTCATTTACAAGATGAACAGGAAGTTACATATCCTCCCGTCTCTGTCCACTCTAGGAATTAAAGTTGTAATTGACTGTACTGATGTAACACATCCCACAGTTTAGATCAGGCATAGGCAAACTTGGCGCACCAGATGTTTGGGGACTACAATTCCCATCATCCCTAGCTAACAGGACCTGTGGTAAGGGGTGATGGGAGTCATAGTCCCAAAACATCTGGAGGGCCGAGTTTGCCTATACCTGTTTTAGATCACAGCGCCACCTGCGCTCATACATCACTAGGCCACCAGTACCTTTTATGGGGGCCTGAAAAAGACATCCAAGAGGCCCTGTGTAATGGCTTGGAAATCCGATTCAGAGGCTGAACCTGAGGAATCCCAGCCTGCACAGGAGTCCCCGCCTCCAGGGCTGGCTGAGCTGGGGCAGGGGCTTGAACCTCAAGGGCCCTCACCTGTGCCGGATCCTCAGGAGCAGACACCTGCTGAATCCGCTCTGGCTCCGGAGGTGATCGAGGACCCATTGCCTGCAGGTGCTCCTCTCCCAGCCCTGTCAGGGGAAGGTGAGGTTGCCTCTGGGTCCAGTAACCCTCCAGCCTCTCCTGAGCTGCAGAGGCTCAGGGCAGAGAGGCAGAGGGAACTAAGTTCTCACAGGAGGAGAGCTCGCCTTAAGGCCAGGAGAGGTGAGTCACCTGTGGGCCGGGACCGCCCTATGCCTCAGAGGAGATAAAGGCCAGTCTGCCCAGTCCCAGGTGGCGGGAGCAACATCGTTGGTTACCTGTTGCTGCCGGCACCCTGTCCTGCTTTTGCAGAGTTCCTGACCACGCCTGGCTCCTTGCCTTGGACCCCGCTTCGTCCTTGATGGACAGCCCCCATACCCTCGACCTAGGACCAGACTCAGACCACACCGAACAGTACCCCCCCCGGGACCAGTACACCCTGGCTGTTCAGGCACCCACAATTTTTTTGCTTTGGGTGCCCAGACTCCACCTCTGCTGCCACCATCTACCACTGCTTGCTTCTGGAGTGCATCCACAGTGGAGAAGCAGGCCCTGGCCCAGTTGCTGTCATGGCTCCAGAGTGCATAAATGCACCGCACTGTCACGACATGGCATGATGTCATGATGTCACATTGACGTCACATTGTGCTGATGTCATGATGGCCTGGCATGTGCACGCTGGGCACCCAACTTTGGACAATCGCCCTCAAAAAGCTCAGCAACTGTGTCTGGATTTTTACTTCTAGGCAATCCTAGATTTGTACTCCTCCAACTAATGTGTGGGTCAAATCCTATCTACGCCACAAGATTCTGCTCTTCTCTCGATGTTATGATATTTACACCTCTCAGCAGTTTCAGTGCATCAAAATATGTCTTAAAGTAATACTTTGATAGAGAAAAATGGCATTTGAAAATACATATTTTGAGAGGGCTGCTTTTTTAAAATAAATAGACAAATTGCAGGCGGATGTGGAAATGGAACAGAGCAAAACGTGTGAAAGTGTCACAGAGAGGAAATGGACATATTTGTCCATTCTAATTACAAATGAAATGAATGACTGTTAATGATCGGTAAAAGGCAGTTATTACCATTTGATCATAAGCACAAAATTATTTTGTAGCATCAGCAATGGAGTTCCCCCTGCCACATTAAATTTGTAAGTGAGTAGCTAGAGTTTGCAAATGAGGTGACCTGGGGTGAAATAGTGGAACCACATGAGATATTTTTTCTAGCCCCCATCATTTATGCCAAATTGCCTCAGTTTTATTACTATACAAGTCTGGAGGGGGCCCAGTTGACAGGCAATGATTTATGGTCAAATAGATAGTGTTGGGTATCAGACATGGCACTGTGGTGAGACTTAACACCATTCGAACAAGACTGTGGTTGTGGCGTCTGGCCAGTGGCTGAAGTGAAAATTCAGAGTGACAACAACATCTTGCCAAGAGATGGTATTGTCTCACGGACTTTCTTTTTTTATTTCAAAGGTCAAAACACTCCAGAGTCAGCCAAATCTACTCCATCAGATCCGCAAGAAAGAATTAGAGCTGTGTTGACTTTTTAAAGGCCTTCTTTGTACAGAATCAGACTTTGAAAATAAGGTTTGTTTTTTAAAACGTGAAAAAATAGGTAAATGGATAAATCTTGTACCTCAGTAGTGTGTGCCAGTGTTTTACATGGGGTGAGGGGAATTCCTCGTGCCATATATCTGATAACGGTACCAGGTCGGAGAAGCTCCACTTTTCAGAACTATACAATAAACTGCACTAGGAAGCTCATGTAACACTGAAGTTGGAATGGAAAGTGACTGGGCTCCAGCAGACCCTCCAAGTCTCCCTATTTTCCAGGGAAAATCCCACATTTACAGAAGCCGTCTGGGTTTCTGATTTGATCCCAGAATGTTCCGCTTTTCCTTAGGGCACCCCTATTTTCATCAGAGAAATGTTGGAGGGTATGGTAGGATGTCCCTGTTTTCATTGGAGAAATGTTAGCGGATATGGAGTTATATGACACCCAAGCCAAAGAGATAAGAAACTATACAACCTTTAGAAGATATCTGAAGGCAGCTCTGTGTAGGTCTTTTTTTTAAGAATATGAAATGTTTTATTATGTTTTTATAAATATTGGAAGCCGCCCAGGGTGGCTGGGGCAACCCAGACAGATGGGTGGGGAATAATGATGATGATGATGGAATAGGACGTTCCTATTTTCATTGGAGAAATATTGGAGGATATAGCTCCAGTGCTGACCTGCGAAGAAAGGACAATGTCTTCCTGGAGGTTTTTGTTTCTCAGACATTGTGCATGCACACTCCTTGAGCTGAGTTTGGGGGAGACCTTTAAGCTGACCCTCTTAGTTAACTGAGAACCATAAACCCAGAGAGCATCCTCATAAGAAAAAGGTCTTGGTTTTTTTGTGCGTGAATGGCCTAGCAAGTGTTCTTGGCCCCTTGCACTGGCTTTTCAGAGGAACATTAATACGTATTACAAGAATGAGATGCCTTTTTAAGAAAACAAGCCGTGAAATTTCAACACAGGGAAGATGCCCGATGGTTGCTGTGGTCTGGAGCTCCTAACACACAGGGCAGCTGTATGGTAAATCCAGGGCATTACACCTATTATAATTTCCCTGGTAACTATTTCAAGCCGTGGCTGGTCTTACCATGCTGCAAACCATTAATTTAACAGATTTGTGTATCTCTTTTTTTAGGCTGATCTCACAGAGCGTTGCACATGAATTTAATATGACGAGAAGAGTCATTGTCGTTTTATTTTTTTTCCACAACGACAACAACAGTGCCAACAATGGTTTTGATGAGGCGGTCTCTTTCTTCTACTCTGCTCTTCTCGGGGCAAGAGGATTCACCAGAAGCCCATGTAGTGGCGGTTGAGGGAAGGAGAAGCCAGCACTGGGCACTAGATGGTGACAGCTCACCAAACTGCTTCTGCAGTTGGATTCAAAGCTGGATGGGGTATACAGAAACCGGAACGCAATGACATCACATTTTGCTTTACTGAATGCTACCGGGAGTAGGGAGGAGAGGAGGAGGAGGAAACATGAAGTTGCTACTTTTGGCTACAGCTCCATCGCTCCCGTAATGTCTCGTCCCGCCCTTACTCCCCATAAATAACCTCTTTCTAGTGTTTCTTCCCCCTCCCTACGGATCGCTCCAGGGGGTTGCATGCTCCCAAATGCCCACACCATACCTAGGAATCCGTAGGACAATTGTGCAGTAATCCCAGCAGGGATATGGTATATTTCCAGCGACGGGGAGAGAGGAGCTTTATCACCCCCCTTGCCTAACAGCTTTAGGATGTACGTTTCTTTCTCTCCCCCCCCCCCAATCCCGCTCTGTTTCGGTTCCACAATGTTCCATTCTGTACCTCATAAGCACTTAATTTATTCCCACTCCTTGGCCTGACCTGTAATCCCCCCTCTCCTCACGCATCTGACCCATCTGTGTTTCATTTCCCGCTCATCAATGGCCAAAGAGCTAGGCCTAGGCCTGTTTGGAACCATTCGACAGGGGTTGGCAGCGTTCCCTCTTCCTGCACCACATCCTCCACAGAAAAATATGACCATCAGATCGGAGAACAGAGTCTGCTTTGTCCCCCGGCAACCGAGATCTGGAAGTGCTTTCAATGATTTGCACTCTATACCCACTCAAATGCATTAATGTGATCAACATTGGGCTTGTTGTGGGCATTTTCCCTCTCTCTCTCTCTCTCTCTCTCTGTCCAGCAAATAGCTTGCTAACATTCCAGGCATGTACTTCCCTGAAAACAAGACCGAGACGGGGCCCTGAATATTCAATTGGAAAATCACCAAGTGCGAGAGCTTAGCTTGGCACGGCTGGTGTTGATTCTTAATAAGTGACTTCCTAAAAGCTGAGGCATGGGGCTTACGGCTTCAATGACTTGTTTGAAAAATATTTTGTAGGTGCCTCATACCACTTTATTTCCTGTGGTATGCGTCATATCGTGAGTTATTCCGAGCCGGGCTGTTTAAGAGTGCTCACATTTTTTTCCGAGGTTGCGGGGTTTTTAACGAAAAAATGTGCTTATACGAGATGAGCTCATAGCTATTAGTGCTGATGTAGACTTAACTACTTGGAGACCAGAAACTTCTGAGCTCTAATACCTGCTGGAGTGCTCAGGAAGGGGGGGCAGGCAAAGGAAGGAAACCTGAGCACCCAAATGGAGGGTGGGGGGATCTGAAAAGAGTTTAAAATGCTTTTCAAAGAGACAGGAGCCCTCCGTTTATATGAGGAGAAAGATTCTGGAACAGTCTACACCCTGTCGTGTATATGATCAACAGCAGTGCAACACAAAACCTTTCATTCTCATTAGAAAAGATCACTTTTTGAGGGATTGTTCAATTAAATGGGCCTGAGCTGCTCAAACAGGAGGCTCTTCAGCATAACTGTACCCAAGGAAAGCCATTTCGTTCAGGACAGCTGGGCACGCTAGTTAAGGTTGCCATTTTCCCGGACATACCTGGAATACTGTGATCAAAAGCAGTGTCTGGGGAAATCTGGATGTGTGGCAAGCCATGTCGGCAGTGCCGTTTTGCCGATTTTCATAAATAACCGTTCAGATTTGCTCAAAAACAGCTTTTTTGTGGTTTTGCAAATAAAGCTCAACAACTTTGGCAAAAACAAAACAAAAAACAAAACAGAAAAGCTCAACAAGTTTTGTGTCTGAGTTTTCACTTTTTGAAATATGGCAACCCTACACTAGGTAAATCCTTATGTTTATTCATTTATTTGGGCCTTTCATCAACCCATACCACCACGATAAGGCAAGATTGGCTGTGTTGAGGGGGGGAGGGTTTCAACTGGCACTTGTATCAACAAGCAGGACTGAGCCCTAGCTGGCTCATTCAGCCAATCCCATAGCATGATGGTTTTGTGATGTCAACTGGAGAGGTTCATTCAGCCATTGTCTCCTTGGCTTGGTCCCCTTTCTCCCTAATCTCAAAGAAGCTGGGTTGTATTATGTAGATGATACTTGAAAACCTGAGTGGCAGGATTTGTGCCATTTTTTGTTTAGCTGGCTGGTAAAAATTATGATGTATTAACCCTTGGAGGGCAAACTCATTCCTGTACTTTTGGCCAAGGAGTTCACTTTACTTTTACAAGGTTGGTTTTAGAACACTTAGGACTTAGCTACGCCAGTCAAAAAATAGCTCTTCAAATGTGTTATAAACATGCAACACCAAACGGTGCTGGAGAGCAAATAAAATAAAATAAAATAAAATAAAATAAAATATTTGGGATTTTCCATAGCAGTTATTTTCTTTTGTTGTAACCTTTGCTTTTTTTTCTAGAAAAAAAGGTGCCGGTACTGCATTGCCTTGAATACCTCCAGAAAAAAGCACTGGTTATAACAATTTATTTTTTGACTTATTTACAGCGTTTTCTTCCAGTGGATCCACTCTTAAGACAGAAAGGATGGGTGGTCCTGTTGGGGGTCTCTTATATGTTTTATAGTCCTTGTGAAAATAATCTGCCCGGATTGTCTTGCTCTGGCCAGGGATAGCATGTCAGGTTTAAACCTGCTTCCAAACCATAGCTTTTGATATAAAATGGCTTTTCCACACATTGTGCAGCAGCAAACCCAGGTTTGCCACTCTGGGCATACTAGACCATGAGTCATAGGGCACACAGTTTCAAGGTGTACTATTCAACATCCACAAGCTGGGCCTTACAGACTCTCCAAATGTCCCTATTTTTCAGGCATAGTCCTGGATTTACAGAAGCCATCCCAGTTTCTGATCTGATCCCAGAATGTCCCGCTTTCCCTTAGGACAACCCTATTTTCATCAGAGAAATGTCAGAAGGTATGGAGGATGTTCCTATTTTCTTTCGAGAAATGTTGGCGTTCTGGGGTTATGTGACCTGTGAGCCAAGGAGATAAGTAACTATACAACCTTTAGGAGACTTCTGAAGGCAGCCCTGTAGAGGGGAGCTTTTTAAATGTGTAATGTTTTATTATGTTTTTATATGTGTTGGAAGCCACCCAGAGTGGCTAGGGCAACTCAGTCAGATGGGCGGAGTATACACAATGAAATTGTTGTTGTTGTTAAATAGAACATTTCTATTTTCATCGGAGAAATGTTGGTGAATATGGCCTTAATCTCTGAAAGTTCATATGCACTTATTATCTTTGTTGTTGTTGTTGTTTAGTCGTTTAGTCGTGTCTGACTCTTCGTGACCCCATGGACCAGAGAACGTCAGGCACTCCTGTCTTCCACTGCCTCCCGCAGTTTGGTTAAACTCATGCTGGTAGCTTCGAGAACACTATCCAACCATCTCGTCCTCTGTCGTCCCCTTCTCCTTGTGCCCTCCATCTTTCCCAACATCAGGGTCTTTTCCAGGGAGTCTTCTCTTCTCATGAGGTGGCCAAAGTATTGGAGCCTCAGCTTCAGGATCTGTCCTTCCAGTGAGCACTCAGGGCTGATTTCCTTAAGAATGGATAGGTTTGATCTTCTTGCAGTCCATGGGACTCTCAAGAGTCTCCTCCAGCACCATAATTCAAAAGCATTAATTCTTTGGCGATCAGCCTTCTTTATGGTCCAGCCCTCACTTCCATACATCACTACTGGGAAAACCATAGCTTTTACTATACGGACCTTATATGTACCTTATTATCTTATTATCTTAGATGCACACAATAGGGTGTCCAGGTTTTGGGGCACAACACCATCTCTGTGTGGTCCCCAATCCCTCAGTGGGTTCACCACTGCCTCCCTGCTATTGTCACCAAGTGATGGAGAACAAGACTGCAAGCAAGCAGATAGCAGTTGCTCCTGATGCTTCTCCTCTCCAATGCCACTTCTGTAGCCTGGTCTAGGGCTGCCATATTTTGAAGAGCAAGGAAGAGCGCACATTTGCCGACTCCTACTTTTAACTATGGATCGCTATGGCGACTCTACCCATCAAAAATAGGACATGCCCCAGAAAAAGGGAGCACAAGGCAACCCTCTGAAATACCTAGTAGGGAAATAGATTGGATGGATGCAATATGGAAGAGTAGATAAAAAAAGCAGAGTGGAACCACAGGAAAAAGGGGTGAGTTGACAAAGGTGCAGACGGAAAGGTTGACTGGTTTTTCCATAAAGGATTTTGCCAGCCTGCAAAAGTTGGGTTTGAGGAATGGGACCTTTGGAAATTCCTATACAAAATTATTTGATTTGTACGCCTCTGTCAGAGCTGCCCAAGGTCCCAGCTCACAAAGGACCAACGCCAGTTCTTACTATATACAAAAGTCTTTATTAAGGTTCAGTTTCCATTTCAAAGCCGCGGCGTGCAGCTTTACGTCTCAATCCTAGACCGCTGAAGCTCCATCTGAATCTCCTCCCCCTCGACACCAGTTCAAGACCCTAGCCTTGCTCCACCTCCTCCTCTGCTCCTTTCTCCTCTGGGTCCTTCTGCCCTCTGGGGTGTCGCCCTTTCTGGACTCTTCTGATGCTGATTCCCCGGATTCTTCCCCCTGCTTCCGGCGTGCTTTAGGACCTGGCTCCCAATCCGACCTCCCTGCTGTCCCGCGCTCCTGTACATTTGAACTTGGCGCGCGCGCCCAGCCAGCAACCTTCCTCCTGACCGTTACACTGCTCCTGTCACTGCTTCCCCCTTCGGGGGGGTTGGCTGAGTCTGACTTCCCCTCCGTTCCCTCACTCAGCGATAGGGACGTGGTCAGCCCTGCCTCATCTTCTCTCCCCACTGGAGGGGAAGCCGGCCCTGACACATGGGACTCTTCCCCCCCGCTACGCCCTGGTGGAGAAGCTGGTCCCGATCTCCAGCTGCTGCTTTGGGAGTCGCCGCTGGCCCCTTGCTTCTGGTGCGTCCTTCCCGGGACCCCCCTTGCCCTGGCCATCGGTGCCCCCTTCTGGGAGTCTTCCGAATCGCTGGAGAAGCTCATGGAATCTCTTGGCCCACTGTCATACTCCCCTACGCTGCCCTCGGATTGTTCCCCTTCGCTCTCCGCTTCCTCTCTCCCCTGTGCCTCTGCTCCTGAACCCCTGACATCCTCCAACTAATGTGTGGGTCAAATCTGATCTATGCTACCAGATTCTGCTCTTCCATCAATGTTATGGACCTACTACACACCTCTCAGCAGTTTTAATGCATCAAAATACGTCTCGAAGTGATATTTTGATAGAGAAAAATAGCATTTAAAAATACATGTTAGGTTGGAGCTCTCAAATTCTGTGCATAAATCCATTTAAAATTAATTCCTCCTCCATCCCCAAACTGAGGTTTTCACCTTGTTATGATTAAGAGATTTTAATGTGCCCCATTCACCTTTGTCTTCAGGTGAAGACTTAGTCCTGAATGGTTCATTTGCCTCACCTGCTTGCTCTCTTACACCATCCAGCCTGTATTTCCATGCAACTCTCTTTCTTGGGGAACCACATACAAAAATCTCAGGAAACAGTGAGCTTAATTGGGACCCTGGTTAATAGTTTCACCTGAAAAAATATGTTTCTTAAAAAATCATATATGGCTTCACTGTGCAGATTTTCTTGTCAGTAAACTCTTAGCAATGAATTGCATTAATGGCACTCCTCTTAAATGTTGAAAGCAAATGAGAAGCCAAACTAAATAACCCATAAATATCCAATACAAGGACCCTCTCTGCATTTTTGACAAGCATTGCTCAAGCATGCATTATTTCCCATTAAGAAAAATATCTATTTTTTATTTGCAGCACTAAAGTGGAGAATGTGATCTTATTGCAACTTATCATTTAGCAGACACCAATATTCTTATTATTGTAAAACTAGACCTACTACATGCTGCTAAATGCATGGTGGTGGCCTGGCTGCTGCTTGACACCACTGTTTTTGCAGTTCAAGGCAGAAAAACAGATTTATGGTGGCTACTCCATATTTGGCTTGGTGGGTTATGGGTTGTGAAAACCTGTTTCAAACCATCGTCACTAAATCTTACTCACTAATCACAAACATGGGTATTCTTTTTTTTTACTCCAGTAGAAAACATCTAAAACTGGTGCTCTTTGACATAAGATGCTATTTTTATCAGGATATGTCAAAAACAGTAAATCGTATTAGAAAGTTTATTAATACTAATATTAATACAGTCGTACCTTGGAAGTCAAACAGAATCTGTTCTGGAAGTCCGTTCGACTTCTGAAATATTTGAATTCCAAAGCACGGCTTCTGATTGGCTGCATGAAGCTCCTGCAGCCAATTGGAAGCCGTGGAAACCCTGTAGGACATTTGGCTTCTGAAAGAACGTTCAAAAACCGGAACAGTCACCTCCAGGTTTCAATTGTTTGGGAGCCAGAACGCTCAACTCCAAGGTGTTCGGGAGCTGAGGTACGACTGTACTAATAATATTTACATCCGGCTTCCAGCACATATAAAAACATAATAAAACAAGAAACATTAAAAACTTCATGGTACAGGGCTACCTTCAGGTGTCTTCTAAAAGTTGTGTAGTTATTTATCTCCTCGTTCCACAGGGAGGGCACCACTGCCAAGAAGGCCCTCTGCCTGGTTCCCTGTAACCTCACTTCTCGCAGTGAGGGAACTGCCAAAAGACCCTCAGAGGTGGACCCCAGTGTTTAATACACTACATTTACAACTCTACATTTAAAAATCCATGTTTAAAACTCTTAAAGAACAACCTGTGTTTAGAAGTTGAACTCTTAAAAAAACACACCCTCATGTGAACAAATGTTTGAGATACGCTTGCTACTAAATTTAATGGGGTAGCCAATTTGGTTTCCAAAGACATGGACTTTGGAGAGAGCCAATGTGGTGCTTTCCGGTCACACAATTCCCATTGTTCTTAACTATTGGCCATCTTGGCTGAGGCTCTCCATAATTTCAGACACAGGACACTTGCCAGACTTACCTAGAGATGACAGGGATCACACAGGTCAATTAAACCTACCTGGAGCCCTGCACTTTCCATGCATGTAGGGTTCCACAGAGACCATGTTTCTCCTGAAATGAAATGTTAATCCATCTTCCTTTCCTCCTTTCCATGTAGCTCACTGGATGCCATATTTATTTTCTTTACAACGGGTGCTGATGGTCTTTATTTCCCAATCCTTCATCATTGCCATGAAATTATTTTCCTTTCTGGCTTTTAAAACACAAAATTCACCTTGCAATTTCTGTAGTCTTGAGGGTTGGCAAATATTCCTGACGAATATTTGAAAAACATCAAGCAAGAGGCTGCAGATGTCAGCGTCTTCTAAAAATAAAAAAAAGTGTGTGGGGGGGAAATAGTCCAGTCATGGGAAATATGCAGAAATTAAAGGTCTAAAATCCACTGGCTGGACTATGACATGCAGGGAGTGCATAAAGGGTTATGTAAGAAAACATTTCTAAAGTTGTTTAAATGTTTATTTTTTTAAAAGGAAAAAACCCTCAGAATAAATCTGCAATGCACATAAATGTATGCATCAATTGGATAAACGTCATGACAGATGTGTTTATGAGGAAGAATGAAAAAAGACAAAGAAAATACAGTGGTACCTTGGTTCTCAAACGACTTAGTCCCCAAACACCAAAAACCCGGAAGTAAGTGTTCCAGTTTTCAAACGTTTTTTGGAAGTTGAACGTCTAATGTGGCTGCCACCTATTGTTTCTGGGGCGCCTGCACCAATCAGAAACTGGGCCTTGGTTTTCAAACATTTTGGAAGTCAAACACACTTCTGGAACAGATTAAATTTGAGAACCAAGGTATCACTGTATTTGGTGCTTTTGGTTTTGCTATTTATTTTGTGTTTTTGTTTTTGAGGCTTTTTCGGTTAATTTGTTTTTGTGACTGTGTGGAACCCAGTTCAGCTGATTGATTGATTGTGTGACTGGAGAAATGGATAAAAGTCCCTCCTCCAAACAATGACTATCATCAGAGCAAGTAAGAAAATAATAATAATAATAATAATAATAATAATAATAATAATAATAATTTTCATCATCTACAATACTGTCTTTTTTATTTTATAGTACAGTACATTGATTATTAGGGACGCGGGTGGCGCTGTGGGTAAAACCTCAGCGCCTAGGACTTGCCGATCGCATGGTCGGCGGTTTGAATCCCCACGGCGGGGTGCGCTCTCGTTGCTCAGTCCCAGCACCTGCCAACCTAGCAGTTTGAAAGCACCCTCGGGTGCAAGTAGATAAATAGGGACCGCTTACTAGCGGGAAGGTAAACAGCGTTTCCGTGTGCGGCTCTGGCTCTCCAGAGCAGCTTCGTCACGCTGGCCACGTGACCCGGAAGTGTCTGTGGACAGCGCTGGCTCCTGGCCTATAGAGTGAGATGAGCGCACAACCCCAGAGTCTGTCAAGACTGGCCCGTACGGGCAGGGGTACATTTACCTTTACATTGATTATTGCTTTCATTTTATGGATCAATGGTCTCGTTAGAGAGTAAAATTCATGTTAAATGGCTGTTTTAGGGGTTGTTTTTAAAAGTCTGGAATGGATTAATCCCTTTTGCATGACTTTCTATGGGAAAGCGTGCCTTGGTTTTGGAACGCTTTGGTTTTGGAACGGACTTTTGGAACGGATTAAGTTTGAGAACCAAGGTACCACTGTATTCATAGAATCACAGAATTGCAGAGTTGGAAGGAACGCCTAGGGTCATCTAGTACAACTCTCTGCAATGCAGGGATCGCAATGAAAGCATCCTTGACAGAAGACCATCCGCTTCACTTGTGCAAGTTGTGTCATTGTGCAGGCTGCGTGTGTGTCATGTGCATGTCATGTGGCCCTGGCCCCCTCAATTGTGGGGGCAAGCTGGTGCGCCTGCGTTGCAGTGCATGCTTGGTTGTGATGTGTCTTTCTCCAGTTTGCAAACACACCACCTCGGGCCTAGCGATATTAGTGGCCTCCTGCTTTAGCAAGTTTGGCCAATGTTTCAGCCTGCAGATATTTCTGGACTAAAACTTCCCCCATCCCCCTGACCATTGGCTGTGTGGCCTGGGGCTGATGGGATCCAAGAAGGTTGAAAAGTCTCCATGATGGATAGACCTCATATACAGGGGCAGAGCATGAGCTTTCTAATGTCCCCAGTCCGATCCCTGTCACCTCCCAGTATATCATTCTGGGATGATATATAATGAACTGAAAAAAAAGTTGAAAATAACTTGTGTAAAAAAAAAGCAAGAAGCTTTTTTATTAGGAATTTAAGGTACCGACATTCCAAAGGAACAGAAAATACTCTTTATGTATGCGACAACAGCCACATGGATGCTGCTAGCCCAGAGATGGAAAGAAGAAAGAGTCCCTACCGGATAGGAATGGCAAACTAAGCTGATGGACTCTGCTGAAATGGCAAAACTGCCTGGAAAGCTCAGAAGCCAAGAGGACAAAAACTTCAAGAAAGAATGGGGGGAAATTATAATTGACTTAGGAGACCACTGTAAGCAGATAAAAACATTAGCAGGGCTGGTAACGCAACAGGTAATATGGACAACATGGATGAATATAAAATATACCGTACTTTTCCGTGTATAAGACTAAGTGTTTTTTTACTGAAATATTATGTTTAAAATCTTTGGGCAATCTCCCCCCAAAATAGAGGGTGTATTATACATGGGGGCGTGTTATACATGGAAAAGTATGGTAGATTATGAAATAATATGTAGCGGAAAATGTTCACATTAGGACCCATGGAAGGGACCGGGTGAAGTTGCGAGATTCAGAGAAATCTCTTCATGTGGATATGTATTGTGTATTATTATAAACTCATTTTTGTAAAATCTAATAAAAATGCTTTTTTTAAAGGGATCTTAGCAGTGCTATTTTTCTAGAAAAAGAGGTGTCAGAGAGAGGTGTCAACCTCTCTCGTTCTCTTAGAATGGCAATAGCGCCACAACACACCTGACAGGTGCTGGAACTCAGTTCCGGTGAGTTCCGGCTGAAAATAACGCCCGGATCTTAGTGAAGGGGACATCAAAAACTAATGCCAGTCAAATAAGTGCTGATTAGTTCATTGCTCCAAAGTCTGGCTCAGTGCGAAGCAGAGTCAGATGTCGTTCAAACGAAAGAGAAACACTCTGGCTGTAATGTATAGCCCATTATGAAATGGTTCTCATCTGCTTTTTATCTCACATTAACCAACGCAGGTGACAGATTCCAGACGAAAAGCCATTCTGAATGCATTAGTTGGAAGCCGAGTCAGTGCACTGCACACCCCCAAGAGGTCTATGCACTTGTTAAAATATTAAGAAAGACACACTTGTTAAAAAAAGGGGGCTGTTCTTTCACGAGCCCACTTAAGGAATATGAAAACGCCACCCTCCTATGGACTCGGGTTAACACTGTTGCATTGAGAGTCGACGTTGCTCAGTTCATTTAGAAATGGCAATAAACGTTTTTACTATGGGAATCTGGTGAAGGAATTAGTTCATAAATAGGAAATATTTGACTGTACATTGCCAATCAAGTGATGTTTACACGCTTTAGTAAGATTTTTCAAAGATTCAATATCCTTCAGCTGCGGCTCAGAGAAAACAGTTTGTGAAACATGCCATTTAAAAAAATAAAAAAAATAAGAGGAAAATTGTATGATTAAGGAATTATTTGTTTGTGGAAATTATGTCCTCACTCTCAAGGGATCCTAATGCTCACTTTTTAGTTGTTGCACTGTTCATTTGAAAGAAAAGCCTC
This sequence comes from Podarcis cretensis, assembly GCF_951804945.1. Lineage (NCBI taxonomy): Eukaryota > Metazoa > Chordata > Lepidosauria > Squamata > Lacertidae > Podarcis > Podarcis cretensis. The sequence goes on from NC_137173.1 coordinate 87,673,402, forward strand.
AATATATGAAGATGTTTTTTGTCGTTGTTTGTTTCTTGGAACCAGCAGGCTTAGGCTGCTGATTTCCCTGCCTGTCAGAAGACTTTTATTTTATTTTTAAAAATTTATAATCCATTCTCCTTCCCAAAGGAGCATGGGGGGGGGGGGGTTGGCAAACACACACACAAAAATAAAGCAATGCAGTTAAAAAAAAAAAGGCATATTTTAAACATTTTAACACAATTTCTAAAAAAATCTAAAATACTCATAGTGGAAGCCGAGACCTTTCCAATTGGAAAGTTTAGAGGAGTTGAGACAGCATGTTCAAAACATGAGAAGATCTTTCCTGTATCGTGTCAATGGCCTATGTAATCGAGCCTCTTTTCCTACATGGCTAACCAGATGCCCAGGGGAAGACCACAAGCAGCGCATGAGAGCAATAGCCCTCTTGTGTTTTGTTGTTCCCCAGCCCTTGGTATTCAGAGATATGGTACCTCTGATGCTGTAGGTAGCATGTAGCCATCATGATTAGAAGTCACTGGCAGGCTTCTGCTACATGAATTGGTTCAGCCCTCTTTTAAAGTCTATAAGAATATAGAAGAATATATTCCTGGACCTTTTGCTGGTTGAAAAGCTTCTTACCTTCAATTCCAGTACCCAGTGGTGGGCTGTATATAAGGAGCACTCGGGAACAAAAACACAATCTTACCAACTTTTAGAGCTACTAGATGCTCATCATCATGAAAAGCATGGTTGTAATAATTGCAAGGGAACAGCATTAGCTTTTTTTGCTGGTGCATCTTGCTGTTGACTCAGGTTCAGCATGTGGTCCACCAAGAACCCTAGATCCTTTTCACATGTCTTCTTCTTTGGCGATCACTCGTAACCGAGTAAGATTGTCTTCCACAAACACGGTTTTAACAATGAGTCCGTAAGTGACTGTGGAGGCCAATTCTGGATCCACATGTCCTTCCACAGTGGGGACATTGGTTTCTCGGCGGGAGTTGATCATGGTGTGGATTTGCCAAGCGTGCCTTCCTCTTAGCACGTTTCTCCCTTGTGTCCTGAGTTCAAGTGTCTTCAAAACCCATGACACCTTTGGTAAAGGCTGTTCTCCAACTGGAGTGCTTGCAGGCCAGTGTTTCCCAGTTTTCAGTGTTTATACTACATTTTTAAAGATTTGCCTTGAGACAGTCTTTAAACCGCTTTTGTTGAACACCAGTATTATGCTTTCCATTTTATTTATGCATCTGTGCTGAAGTTGTAAGCTTACTGTATTCACTATATAAGAGGGTCTCTGAGGAACCTCTCATGCTCAACTGATCACAGTGCATAGTCCAGTCCTAGCCAATGAGTTTTTGTTGTTGTTGTTGTTGTTGTTAAGGCATTTTTACAGCATATACACACCATACAATATTTATCTTTATCTCCTGGACTTCCCAGTCCACCTCTCCCTGGTAGTCTTTTGTCAAGGTAGTCTTTCTAGGCAGTCATTGTGATTCTAAGCAGTCTTTTGTTGACTGGACAATCTGTTATTCCACCCATTTTTGTCTCAAATCTTCCTTTATTTAATGTTATTTGCTGCTCATATGTTCATTCCTACTTGTAGGTTAAACTGACTATTATACTCTCTGAGATACTCTTCAAAACACTTCCGTTCATCTCTTATCTGTGACTCATCCTTATTTCTTAGTTTTGTGGTCATAGTTGCTAAACTATGAGTTTTATTACCTTTCAAACCCGTGACAATCTGCTGTCACTGACTTGTTCAGTAACTCTGGGGAGGTGGGGAGGAGCTGGGTGAAAGGCCTTTTCCCCCCAGGTAGAATGAATAGCACATCTAATGTTTCTTGCCTTTCAAGTCTTTTTAAAGTTGAATAAAATCACTAAAAGACATGCACACAAATCAGCATACAACCCAGTGGACAAGGGATCCGGCTTGTATAGAAATCCTGATTGAAAGATTTATCTTCTGGAAAAAATCCATGGAGATAAAGTGGCCAGATAAGAAAGGATGGAATAGCATACAGTAGGCAAAACAGGTTTTTGTGAAATGCTATTCTTTTGTCCTTTGTATAAAATATTCTAAATAGCCTCAATGTGCATGTTAACCGGGGGAGGGGGGGATACAAGGTCCCTTCCCACATTTGTGATTGCTTGGAATGTTCAGCATAATGTTGGGAAGGGAATCACAGAATGCGCTCTTTCTGCACCACCTGAGAAACACTTGGAAGTAGAAATATGGAAAAAATCATAAACGCTGTGCAGACATCCTTGCAATGGGCATAAGCAGGCAGTGAAGGGGGAAACTGGAATTGCACTCATTGGTCCTGACCGCAGGATTCATGTGTATATGCAGGTTGGTTCTCTCTGAATGGTTCATCCCAAGTGGTTGTGAGCATGTGAATCATGTGGAGAGAGTTTACACAGACACAGCTGAAATGCATGGTGATATCAGCTTACAAGGTACAATCAGCAATGGAGGGTGAAGATGGGAAGCAATCCTACACTCCTTCCTGCGTTGAACATTTGCACAAATTAAAAAATATATATCCCTACGAAACACAGATGGAACAACTGATTGGTTCAAAATTGGGAAAGGAGTACGACAAGGCTGTATATTGTCTCCCTGCTTATTTAACTTATATGCAGAATTCATCATGCGAAAGGCTGGGCTGGATGAATCCCAAGCCGGAATTAAGATTGCAGGAAGAAATATCAACAACCTCAGATATGCAGATGACACAACCTTGATGGCGGAAAGTGAGGAGGAATTAAAGAACATTTTAATGAGGGTGAAAGAGGAGAGCGCAAAATATGGTCTGAAGCTCAACATCAAAAAAAACAAAGATCAAGGCCACTGGGCCCATCACCTCCTGGCAAATAGAAGGGTAAGAAATGGAGGCAGTGAGAGATTTTACTTTCTTGGGCTCCATGATCACTGCAGATGGTGACAGCAGTCACGAAATTAAAAGACGCCTGCTTCTTGGGAGAAAAGAAATGACAAACAGTATCTTAAAAAGCAGAGACATCACCTTGCTGACAAAGGTCCGTATAGTTCAGGCTATGGTTTTCTCAGTAGTGATGTGTGGAAGTGAGAGCTGGACCATAAAGAAGGCTGATCGCCGAAGAATTGGTGCTTTTGAATTATGGTGCTGGAGGAGACTCTTGAGAGTCCCATGGACTGCAAGAAGATCAAACCTATCCATTCTGAAGGAAATCAGCCCTGAGTGCTCACTGGAAGGACAGATCGTAAAGCTGAGACTCCAATATGTCAGCCACCTCATGAAAAGAGAAGACTCCCTAGAAAAGTCCCTGATGCTGGGAAAGAGAAGGAGAAGGGGACATCAGAGGATGAGATGGCTGGAATGTGTTCTTGAAGCTACTAGCATGAGTTTGACCAAACTGCGGGAGGCAGTGGGAGACAGGAGTGCCTGGCGTGCTCTGGTCCATGGGGTCACGAAGAGTCGGACACGACTAAACGACTAAACAACAACAACAATGAAACACAGAATATCTTTAGCTCAATGCTGATGCGACGCTTCTTATTCTGCTAACCATGGTTAAGAGATCAGGTGTTCTATGGGTTCCATTCTTTCCTTCCTCGATGTTCTTCCCATCTTATGTGTCAATCACTATAGCTCTCATTGCAGAGCTAGCTGTGGTGTAGCCTTACCTCGGCGCCAGCACTTCTGCTAACCATGGTTAGCTCCGAAAGCACTGTTTGCAGGTGTTACAACACTAGCTTGCTTTGCACATTGCTCCCATTGTAATTAAACTCCTTCTCCCTTTTCAAGGCTCCCAGAATGTTTGACAGCAAAGGACGACGTTAAACAACTAAGCAAGAGGTTTTCAAACGCTGGAAATATTTCAGAGAATTATTGTAACACTCAGAAAATGTGTTTTTAACAACCTTTGGATGGGCATGCATGTTTAGAAAGCGTTCTCTTCACTCTTCCCCTTGCCTCTGTACTATTAAAGTGATTAAGTATTACGGCAAATCCTGCCTTTATTTGGTATAAATGGGTGGCTTGGTCAACATATCTGACATGACTTTTGTTAAACAACACCATTTACTGTATTGTTCAACAGGATCCACATTTAAGGGCTGAATGCTTGTGGCGCTGTGGTCTAAACCACTGAGCCTCTTGGGCTTGCCGATTGCAAGGTTGGCAGTTCAAATCCGCATGATGGGGTGAGCCCAACGTTTGTTCTATCCCAGCTCCTGCCAACCTAGCAGTTCGAAAGCATGCCAGTGTAAATAGATAAATAGGTACCACTGCAGCGGGAAGGTAAACAGCATTTCAGTCATGGTGTCCCGTTGCACCAGAAGCAGTTCAGTCATGCTGGCCACATGACCCGGAAAGTTGTCTGTGGACAAACACAGGCCTGAAAGCAAGATGAGCACCGCACCCCATAGTCACCTTTGACTGGACGTAGCTGTCCAGGGGTCATTTATCTTTACCTGCTTTTTTAATGTAATTTGGCTTGTTGATTCTTTGGGCCCATAGTTAGTGTTGCACAACCGGTTGATTAGATGTGATCAATATATTCAAAGTGAATTTTTAGAGTTTGGTCCTTTGTAAAAACAGAGCTTTTTTCCAGGTTGAACTCAGTACCAGCACCTCTCAGTTGGGTGCCATTGCCATTCTAAGAGAATGAGGTGAGTTCATGGTGAGTTCTGGCACCTCTTTTTGTCGAAAATCAGCACTGAGCATACCTTTTGACAGCCACATTGAATCAGCTGAACCTTGGAGTTGCTGAAAAGGGAAGGTTTTAACATACACACTATTCCTGATGCAGCCTAAATGAGTGTGTAATAATGATGATGATAATAATAATAATAATAATAATAATAATAATAATAATAATAATTTTATTATTTATACTCCGCCCATCTGGCTGGTTTTCCCTAGCTACTCTGGGCGACTTACAGCACATAAAAAATGGTAAAACATTAGACATTAAAAATTTCCCGATACAGGGTTGCCTTTAGATGTCTTCTAAAAGTCAGATAGTTGTTTATTTCCTTGACATCTGATGGGAGGACGTTCCACAGGGCGGGCACCACTACTGAGAAGCCCCCCTGCCTGGTTCCCCATAACCTCACTTCTCACAGTGAGGGAACCACCAGAAGACCCTTGGAGCTGGACCTCAGTGTCCGGGCTGGATGATGGGGGTGGAGACGATCCTTCAGGTATACTGGGCTGAGGCTGTTTAGGGCTTTCAAGGTCAGCACCAACACTTTGAATTGTGCTCGGAAACATACGAATGTAGGTCTTTCAGGACCAGTGTTATATGTTTTCAATACAAAATAATTCCTTCCAGTAGCACCTTTAAGGTGCTACTGGAAGGAATTATTTTGTTTTGACTATGGCAGACCAACACGGCTACCTATCTGTAACTGGAAATATGTTTTCAATGTGTGCCGAATGGAGGTGTTCATTGTGCATCTGGGTATATGTCTCCATGTATGTGTGTTGAATGTGTACATGTGTTAATGGCGCCAGCATCAGTCACCCCCACCAGCCTTACCCACTGGCATGGAGGTCTCGAACATCAAACTACTGCCACATGGGGCTCTCAGGGTCCAGATATCTACACTCTCTTGGGATACTTCCTCCCTGAGATGTGAGTTTAGGTACAGTTCACAGCACCTTGAGCATCAAAGCCTGCAGTACCATAGAGTGTTGCCCATCAGTACTAAAGCACTCTTCTTCAGTTTATATTTTCTTGATTATTTTACATGTGTCGTTAATGTTTGGTTATAAGCCTATCTTACAGGCCTCTCTTGTGAAAAGCTGGAAATAAACAGTATTTTATTTACCGCAGGAAAGTTCCACACTGGAAGCGTTGACATGGTCTGTAATTATGGCCATCTGTACCCAACCCAAGGGGAACCTCTAATTTTCTAGTTTATGTAATTTAATTTTTAACTGCATAGCAAGAGAGAGAGAGAGAGATTTTCACTGAGAAATGAACTCTAATTATAAAGCAAGCAGTCTGAATCATTTAAATAAGCAAATAATGTTCTATTCTAAACTTCCCTCTTTTTTTTGGAGGGGAAAAAAATGACCCTTGTAGGAATGGCTCCAATATTTTACAAAGAAAATACTTCCCCTAATTAAAATTAGCTAGCTATTTGTTCAGGGATTTGGGGTCAATTATGCTCACTAAGGGTTTTGAAAGACAACCACATGTTGACATGCCCTTGGCTTCCTGTAGTTCTGTAATGGTATCTCACTATTTTACTTTTTTCATATTTAATATTCAATTAGCTAGTAAGTGTCTAGAAACAGGAGGGCATTGACTTTTCAGAGTCTGAAAGATGGACTTTTCCCCCTTTTTAAGTACAACCTGTTTTTAAATTACCCTTTCTTGTGACTCTTGCGGCATCTGGCATTCTTTAGACCAGATATCACCAATCCGATGCCCAGAGACATCAATATTCTCCCTTTATATATACAGTGGTACCTTGGGTTAAGTACATAATTCGTTCCAAAGGTCGGTTCTTAACCTGAAACTGTTTTTAACCCGAAGCACCACTTTAGCTAATGGGGCCTGGAGTACAATTTCTGTTCTCATCCTGAAGCAAAGTTCTTAACCCGAGGTACTATTTCTGGGTTAGTGGAGTCTGTAACCTGAAGCCTATGTAACCTGAAGCGTATGTGTCAGAGCTGCCCAAGGTCCCAGCTCACAAAGGACCAACGCCAGTTCTTGCTATATACAAAAGTCTTTATTAAGGTTCAGTTTCCATTTCAAAGCCGCGGCGTGCAGCTCTACGTCTCAACCCTAGACCGCTGAAGCTCCATCTGAATCTCCTCCCCCTCAACACCAGTTCAAGACCCTAGCCTTGCTCCACCTCCTCCTTTGCTCCTTTCTCCTCTGGGTCCTCCTGCTCGCTGGGGTGTCGCCCTTTCTGGACTCTTCTGATGCTGATTCCCCGGATTCTTCCCCCTGTTTCCGGCGTGCTTTAGGACCTGGCTCCCAATCCGACCTCCCTGCTGTCCCGCGCTCCTGTACATTTGAACTTGGCGTGCGCGCCCAGCCGGCAACCTTCCTCCTGACCGTTACACTGCTCCTGTCACTGCTTCCCCCTTCGGGGGGGGTTGGCTGGGTCTGACTTCCCCTCCGTTCCCTCACTCAGCGATAGGGGCGTGGTCAGCCCTGCCTCATCTTCTCTCCCCACTGGAGGGGAAGCCAGCCCTGACGCATGGGACTCTTCCCCCCCGCTACGCCCTGGTGGGGAAGCTGGTCCCGATCTCCAGCTGCTGCTTTGGGAGTCGCCGCTGGCCCCTTGCTTCTGGTGCGTCCTTCCTGGGACCCCCCTTGCCCTGGCCATCGGTGCCCCCTTCTGGGAATCTTCCGAATCGCTGGAGAAGCTCATGGAATCTCTCGGCCCACTGTCATACTCCCCTACGCTGCCCTCGGATTGTTCCCCTTTGCTCTCCTCTCTCTCTCTCCCCTGTGCCTCTGCTCCTGAACCCCTGACATCCATCCCCCCTCGAAGCCCCCCCTTCCCCCCTCCCCCTCTTCGGATGCGGGTTCCGGGTGCTCCAGTGTTGTGGGGGTGAGTGTGGGATACAGTTCTTCCCCTCTGGTGTGCAGCTGGCCGGCTGGGTCCGGCCAGTCCGGAATGGGCTCGTCGACGTCGATCTCCTCTGCTTCCATCTCTCTGCAGCTGTGCTCGAACCCAGGATCCTCCCCCAACACGTCCGTGTCCGTCTCCCCCCCGGTCGCCTCGGGGGATGCTGCCTGCCAAGGCCCCTTCAGCAGTTCCCTGCTCCACCCCACCTCCGGTTGATCATCCCACCAATAAGAGCAGTCTGTAACAGACCCCGAGAGTGATCCCTCCGGGGAGTGTGTGTCGGGTGCTGGTTCCTCATCTGATGAGAACCCCTGGAACGTGCTGGCTGAAAGTGTGGGTGTGAAAAGATATTTGTCGAAATAATCTGCCTGCATAGGTCTGTGTGGGAAGAGTGCATGGAACACGTCTTTGAGGTAGTGCTCCTCCACCGCGTAGTACGGTACCCAGCTGTTGGCGCTGGCCAGGGTACCTTCCCTGGCGAGGAGATATTCAACCCCCTCTCCCCCCCATCTCGAGTCCAAAATCTCCGTGACCTCGTTGAGTGGCCCTGCTCTCGGCGACCCCCCCCTGTTGACGATTTGCGGGGTGGGTCTGGTGCGTTCCCTGGTGCCTGGAACCTGTGGGGTTCCTTGTAGGGTGTGAGCACTGATCTATGAAAGACCGGGTGCATTCTGGAGCCCTCCGGGAGTGTCAACCGGAAGGCTACCGGATTGATTTGTGCCTCGACTTGGTAAGGCCCTAGCTGTTTGTGTCTGAGCTTCTTCTTAGCTAACGTCCTGGCCGGCACTGCCTGGGCTGCTAACCAGACCCAGTCCCCCACCTGGATGTCTTCCCCGACTCTCCTGTGCCTGTCTGCCTGCACCTTGTATGCTTGCTTTGCTAGTTCTAAATTCCTTCAGAGCTGCTCGTGGACCTCCCGCAATTCCTCTGCCCAAGCCTCTGCTCCCTGTGTGTCCCCCTCCCCCCTTTTTCTAATCCCGGGAAGGTTCTGGGATGCCGTCCATTGTTGGCGAAGAATGGTGTCACCCCCGTGGACACGTGCTTCGTGTTGTTGTAGGCAAACTCGGCCAGCGGTAGGTAGTCCACCCAGGTCGTGGGCTGTTGATTCGCGTAGCATCTCAGGTACTGCTGCATGATGGCGTTGACCCTCTCCGCTTGTCCGTTGGTCTGTGGGTGGCGAGCCGACGCTAAATTGATCTTGATGTTCAGGATGCCCAGCAGCTTCTACCAAAAGCTCGAGATGAATTGACGACCCCGGTCGGACAGGATGGACCGCGGTAAGCCATGAACCTTGAAGACGTGGTCTATGAACAGCTTGGCTGTCTGTTCCGCTGTGGCCACCTTCGCGCAAGGAATGAAATGCGCCATCTTGGTGAACAGGTCTACGACCACGAGTACTGCTGTTTTGCCTCGCGAACTGGGCAGATCTGTGACAAAGTCTAGGGCCACTTTCTCCCACGGTCCGAGCGGCGTCTGTAGCGGTTCCAACAGTCCCGCCGGCGGCCTGTGTACTGGTTTGGCCCTTTGGCATGTGTCACACCTAGTGACGTAATCCGCGACTTCTCCCCTCATCTTGGGCCACCAAAAGTCTCTGGCTACTAATTCCGCCGTCTTGTCCTTGCCGAAATGCCCAGCGCTGGGCGCGTCGTGTAACTGCTGCAGCACTTTCGCGTGGACGTCGTCTCCCGGCACGTAGAGGGCCCCTTTGCGGATAAGCAGTCCGTCGCGTATCTGGAACTCGTCATCCTTCGCAGTGCCTCTTCGCACCTCCTCCATCTTGGATTGTGCGAACGAATCCACCTGCAGCGCGCGACGTACCGCGTCCAGGTCCACGATAGCTGAAGCGCACGCCCACGCCTTCGGTGCGAAAATGTGCTTGGCCGCCACCGGTGCCGCTTCCTCGAGATACTGCAGCTTCCTGGATAGCGCATCCGCCATGACGTTGCTGTCTCCCGGGATGTATCCTATCCTGAAGCCGAAATCCGCAAAGAACTCCGCCCAGCGGATGTGTCTCTGGTTCAGGAACCGCGCCGTGCGCCAGTACTCCAGGTTCTTATGGTCCGTGCGGACCTGCACCGTGCGTTTGGCCCCGATGAGAAAGTGCCGCCATGCTTTGAAGGCTGCATGAATGGCCAGCAACTCCCTGTCCCAGATGGTGTAGTTCTGTTCTGACTTGCTGAGTTTTCTGGAGTAGAATGCGCACGGCCTCCAGTCCCCTCGCAGATCTTGCTGCAGCAGGACCGCCCCCACCGCTCTGTCCGAGGCGTCCGTCTCAACCCTCATTGGTTTGCTGGGGTTGACGTGTAGCAGCTGTTCTTCGGACGCGAAGAGACGCTTGAGTCTCTGAAAGGACTGCTCCGCCTGGTCCGTCCAGATGAACTTCTTCTTCTTGGAGCTGAGGGTGTCCGTGATGGCTGCCGTCTCCATCGTGAACCCCTTGATGAACTTGCGATAAAAGTTGGCGAAGCCGACGAACTTCTGGACCTCCTTCCGATTGCGCGGGCTCTTCCAGTCCAACACCGATCGGACCTTGGTGCTGTCCATGGCGAGTCCCTTGTCGGACAGCTTGTAGCCCAGGAAATCCACCTCCGTCATGTCGAACTGGCATTTCTCCAGTTTGGCGTAAAGTCTGTGCTCCCGTAGTCTCTGCAGGACTTCCTTGACGTCTCTCTCGTGAGCCTCCTGCGATTCCGAGAAAATCAGGATGTCGTCTAGGAAGCAGACGCACTTCTTATAGAGGAGTCCCGCTAGCACGTGGTGCATGAAGGCTTGGAAACAATGGGAGCCATTTTGTAAACCAAATGGCATAACTCGGTATTCATAGGTGCCCAAAGGCGTAAACATGGCTGTCTTCCACTCATCGCCCTCCCGCACACGTATGAGGTTGTACGCTCCTCGAAGATCCAGCTTGGTGAAGATGCGTCCCTTCCTCACCGTCGCGAGTAGGTCGTCAATCTTGGGCATGGGGAATGCCGTGGGCTTCGTCCTCGAATTTATGACCCTGTAATCAACTACAAGCCTCTTTTGGGGCGTGTCTTTTTTCTTCACGAAAAACACGGGACTGCCCCCCACCGCTTTGGATTCTTGGATGAATCCCCGCTTCAAGTTGTGATCTATGAACTCCCTGAGTTCTTGCAGTTCGTCCTCAGACATGGAATACAGTTTCCCAGTCGGCAGCGTCGCCCCCGGCAGGAGGTCAATCTTGCAGTCGTAGGGCCTGTGGGGAGGCAGCTTGTCCGCTTCCTTTTCGCAGAAGACCTCTAAAAACGCCTTGTACTTGTGGGGTACCGCTTGCAGCATGCCTAAGTGTAGCTGCGGGTCTTCCTCCTGCCCCTCATCCTCCTGGCTAGTCAGGATGCAGTGTTCTGCGCAGTAGGAGGAGCAGAAGGTCAATTGACGCTGGTACCATGCTAAAGCCGGGCTGTGCCTGTGCAGCCAACTCATGCCCAATACTATGGGCGTGTCTGACAGGTGGGTGACATTGAAGCTGATGACTTCCCGGTGATTTCCAATGCGCATCACCATTGGCGGCGTTTGCTGTACCACCTGTCCTCCCAGCAATTCTCTTCCATCGACCGTGACGGTTTTCAGGGGCATCGTGGCTGGCAGGAGCGCTATGCTATGTTGCTTGATGAAATCCGCTCCTATAAAGTCTGCATTACTACCAGAGTCAATGGTAATGGGCACTTCCATAGTTAGTCCATTGGGTAGCTGGAGCGATGCAGTGAGTTGCACCACCGGTTTGGGCGGGAGTGGGTCTGTGGGCTGTAAAATCTCTGGGGACTGCTTCACTGACTCGCCTGGCTGGGCCCCAGTGCCTCTGCCTCCAGCCAGGCTTTGTTGTTTCCCTGTAGCTGTTGCTCCTGCTGAACTGTTCCTTTTACTGTTGCTGAGGCTGCAGTGTGCTTTTGGAGCCTCTGGGGGCACTCCTTGGCCATGTGCTGTGCACTGTCGCAGATGTAACACTTCCTGCTCCCTCTAGGAGGCTTCGCCTTTACTGCTCCTGGTGTTTGGGCTGTGGTCGCTGTCTGAGCCCTGGCACCACCTATCTCCATCGGCTCTTCTCCCCCTCCCAGTGGAGGCATGGACTGGGCGCGCGCTGTCTCTCTGGGTAGGAAAGGAGTTGATCTGGCTGGTGTGCGTCCCAAACGTCCGTCATCCTTGCTCCAAGGGCGTTCTTCCAGACGCACCCCTATCGCCAGCGCTCTTTGGACGACTTCCGTGGTGCTGTTAGGTCTCTCCCCCCTCGCAATTTCATCCTTCACAGCCCCATTCAGCCCCTCCCAGAACAGGTCTCGGACGGCAGCTGAGTCTTTCTCCCAGCCCAGCGCATCTACCCACGCAAAAAAGCGGGAGTGATATTGTCTCACAGTGGCTTTCCCCTGCTTCAACCCATGCATTTCCCTCCTGGCCACATCCACATCAACCGTTGATTTAAAACAAGCGTCCATAGCCTTGATAAAAGCTGTAGAATCTTTGAGGGCGGGGTCATCTTCGCGCCATAAATTCCGCAGCCACGATTTAGCCTCCCCATGCAGGTGAGTTATTATGAACCCCACTTTCTCCTCCTCATCTCTAAAGTCTTTCCGAAGCAAATTGAGCGCGTAAACTATGTCTGCTCTGAAGTTAGGATACTGCTGCAGGTTCCCGTCGAAATGGGATACGATGCTGCCCCCCCTCTTCCCGAGGCCAATCCCCTCCGGCTTGGGAGCTGGCAGCCCCTCCTTGCTCAAACGTTCCCACCTGGTTTGCAGATCCTTGCAGAACGCTACTGCTTCCTCCTCTCTCTTTTTGGATGCTGCTACTTCCATGGAAAGCCTCGTGACTGCTTCTTGCAGGGCTGTCACTTTCTCCTCTGTAGCCATCCTTCCCGATCTTCGTGAGCTCGCAAAACACCAAGTTTTGCCCCTCGCTGCGCCAACTCACGCTGCGAAGGTTTTTTGGAGATGGAGCTTACTGTCAGAGCTGCCCAAGGTCCCAGCTCACAAAGGACCAACGCCAGTTCTTGCTATATACAAAAGTCTTTATTAAGGTTCAGTTTCCATTTCAAAGCCGCGGCGTGCAGCTCTACGTCTCAACCCTAGACCGCTGATGCTCCATCTGAATCTCCTCCCCCTCGACACCAGTTCAAGACCCTAGCCTTGCTCCACCTCCTCCTTTGCTCCTTTCTCCTCTGGGTCCTCCTGCCCGCTGGGGTGTCGCCCTTTCTGGACTCTTCTGATGCTGATTCCCCGGATTCTTCCCCCTGTTTCCGGCGTGCTTTAGGACCTGGCTCCCAATCCGACCTCCCTGCTGTCCCGCGCTCCTGTACATTTGAACTTGGTGCGCGCGCCCAGCCGGCAACCTTCCTCCTGACCGTTACACTGCTCCTGTCACTGCTTCCCCCTTCGGGGGGGTTGGCTGGGTCTGACTTCCCCTCCGTTCCCTCACTCAGCGATAGGGGCGTGGTCAGCCCTGCCTCATCTTCTCTCCCCACTGGAGGGGAAGCCGGCCCTGATGCATGGGACTCTTCCCCCCGCTACGCCCTGGTGGGGAAGCTGGTCCCGATCTCCAGCTGCTGCTTTGGGAGTCGCCGCTGGCCCCTTGCTTCTGGTGCGTCCTTCCCGGGACCCCCCTTGCCCTGGCCATCGGTGCCCCCTTCTGGGAATCTTCCGAATCGCTGGAGAAGCTCATGGAATCTCTCGGCCCACTGTCATACTCCCCTACGCTGCCCTCGGATTGTTCCCCTTCGCTCTCCTCTCTCTCTCTCCCCTGTGCCTCTGCTCCTGAACCCCTGACAGTATGTAACCTGAGGTACCACTGTATCTATATATTTTTATTCAGTTTTGCACTATACATTTGAATTCAAACATTAACCATAATAATTTAAGATTCCCTGATTCCTTAGACTTCCCTCCACCCCTCCACGGTTTCCATTATCAAACTTTTTCTACTGCATCATATATTTTCTCTGTTTTCTTAAGATAATCCATTTTTACCTTAGTTTTTAATGCATTACAAGTGTTACTCAAATCCTGCCAAAGTTTTTAGTTGTTTACAGTGTTCTCTTAAGTAAATTGTAATCCCCCCCACCCATTTCTTAATAAAGTTCACGTGGGCAGAGTACCTAGGAATGCCAATGTTAAAACAAACAAACCAGTATTGGTGAAATTGACAAGAGTCCTACATTAGCCACCCATCCCCAAAACACCCACCTACCCCTTCTGTTAGTGGAGAGATATTCAGGGAAATTGAGAAGCCTGGAGATTTAAACAGGTGCAAAGAAGGAGAAAATCTTTGTTAATTTCACCATTGCTTAAAAACACACAAAAGACCCAGATCAGAATGGGTTTTTTCAAGGTGTGAAGCTGAGGAATGGGGGAGATCTCTGAGGTGGGAGATTGTCAGGGACGGGGCAGAGGAGGAATGGTGGAGACCGCCTCCCCATCCAGACCCTTCCAGGAAGAGGAAGACAGCATAGATTTACAACAGGGGTTTGAGGGAGGTTGCAGCTCAGAGGCAGGTGAGGGGGAATGCTGGGAAATCATAGGAGAGCCAGAACAACACCCAGCTGATACATCATCATTAGAAAGCATCCTAGACCCTCCATCTCACAGAACCCAGCGAGCCTTAAAAGTAGGAGAGCAAAGAGCTCAAAGACAGAGGGCACATAGCGGTACCCGTAGAGGAGGTGATAATGATGACAAATGAGGAACTGGGATAGAAGGGGGGTGGAGATTCACTCGGGACAACGCCATCATCCAAGAGGCTGGGTTCCAAAGCCTCTCTCTATTAAGATTAGAATAAAAAAGGACTGTAAGAAACTTTCCCTTGTCTTTATACTTTCCTGGGCAACCAGCTGGGAGCCGCTGACAGCATCTCGACAGAGATGGGTATTGTTGCCATATTCCCAAGGTGAATATCTGGAGAAAGTTGTTGGGCATTCCTCCCCCTCAAAATTGTTGAGCTTTTTGGGGGAACATTTCCTCCCAACCCAAAAAGAATATTTTTGGGCTTTCTCCTGTTTTTTATAAGGATTTTTTTTAAAAAAAACAAAACCTTGCTATACGTTTGGGTTTTCCCAGACATTTTGCCAATTCAGCAGAAATCCGCCTGGACACAAAATAACTGACTGATTCCTGGATCTGTCCTGGAAACACAGGATATATGGAAGCCCTAGAGATGGGGATTCAGCTTTCATTATGTGGCTTGAACACGGAGATGAAATGGAGATAGAGGGCTATATATATATATAATTGTGTTTTATGAGGATCATGACTATTGTGTTTTATGTTTTCTTTTCCTATATTATTCTTTTCTTTTGATATATTGCCTTTTATTATCTTTCTACAAAAGAGTTTGGATTTTATTGCTTAATATGTTGAAACCTTTAATGAAAGCTGCTATATGTATATGAAAAAACACACACCAAAAAAAGGCAAACGATAAGCACCATTAGAGCAATGGACAGAGTGGCTTTCCCTGGAGACAGGGATTGCATTATGTGCTGTCAGCAAGCACATCATAAAGCACTTCTCCACACCAGGCAAGAAAATAGCACCCAAGTCACTCTATATACGAATGGATTGTACTGCAATTCTGGTGGAAGTAAAAAAAAACAACAAAGTCATGCAGCCCCCAAAAACATAGTACAAGAGAAAAATCCATAGGAATGCAAAGGCAAGGTCACCTCGGTTCTTTAGTAAAGAAACAATGGGGTGTATGGTGTCCTAATGGGTGGGTGGGGCAGTTCAGGTGAATGGTGGGCAGGATTACTGGGTGCTAGCTGCTAGTATTGGTGGGACGCGGGTGGCGCTGTGGGTAAATCCTCAGCACCTAGGGCTTGCCGATCGCATGGTCGGTGGTTCGAATCCCCGCGGCGGGGTGAGCTCCCGTCTATAGTCCCAGCTCCTGCCCACCTAGCAGTTCGAAAGCACCCCTAAAATGCAAGTAGATAAATAGGTACCGGTTTCTAGCGGGAAGGTAAACGGCGTTTCTGTGTGCTGCATTGGTGCTGGCTCGCCAGAGCAGCTTCGTCACACTGGCCACGTGACCCGGAAGTGTCTCCGGACAGCGCTGGCCCCCGGCCTCTAGAGTGAGATGGGCGCACAACCCTAGAGTCTGTCAAGACTGGCCCGTACGGGCAGGGGTACCTTTACCTTTCCCTTAGCTGCTAGTATAATGATTATGAGAGGGGAAAAGAAATTAGCAGCAGCTATAACTTTGAACGAGGGATGCAGGTGGCACTAGGGGTGCAGGTGGCGCTAGGAACGTGGGTGGCACTGTGGTCTAAACCACTGAGCCTTGGGCTTGCCGATCGGGAGGTCGGCGGTTCGAATCCCCGCAACGGGGTGAGCTCCCATTGCTTGGTCCCAGCTCCTGCCAACCTAGCAGTTTGAAAGCATGCCAGCACAAGTAGATAAATAGGTACTGCTCCAGTGGGAAGGTAAACGGTGTTTCCGTGTGGTGCTCTGGTTTCACCAGAAGCAGCTTAATCATGCTGGCCGCATGACCCGGAAAAACTATCTGTGGACAAACGTCGGCTCCCTCGGACAGTAAAGCGAGATGAGCGCCGCAACCCCAGAGTCGTTCGTGACTAGACTTTACATATATATATATATATATATATATATATATATATATATATACACACACTTATATATATATACTTATATATACTTTATATATACTTTATATACTTTATATATACTTTATATACTTTATATATACTATATATATATATACACATACATACACTTTAAACTGGTTGAAGAGAGGGAAACTTTTTCCATATGTGGTGGGCATGAGGAAATGTAAAAGAACATTGGGAAATGATATATAATGAGATGAAAAAAAATGTTCAAACAACCTCCCCCCCCCCAAAAAAAAAACCAGAGGCATTTTTGTTAGGGATTATTCAGACAGAGGTTCCCAGGAGTCAGAAAAAAAATATATTTATGTACGCAACAACAGCAGCTTGAATCTTGCTAGCCCAAAAATGGAAAGGGAAGGAGGTCTCTAGGAAGGAAGATTGGCAACTTAAGATGTTAGAATATGCAGAGTTAGCGGGACTAACAAGTAGAATAAGAGAACAAGAAGAACAGGTATTTAAGGAGGAGTGGAATATTTTTTTGTTGAGTATATTGAAAATAATTGTGTGCAGTTGAAAATGCTGGCAGCATTAAAGTAAATTCAACAGTATAATAAAGTGATGTAAGATAGGAAAATAGAATTAATTGGATATATCAAAATATGCAGGAATGGTGGGAAAATTAAATGAACCTTGGAACGGAAGGGAGGGAATTCAATAAATACATGGTATAATAAAATATGTTTAATTTGTAATGTAAAATTAGAAAATAATATTATTATTATTATTATTATTATTTAAAGAGAGGGCAGTTAATTCATCAAGGCTATACACCAGCATTGTATCCCCAGGGATTTGTGTAAAGGCCGTTATTCAAAGCAGACCTCATTCCTGCATCGCTCAGAGAGGAAACTTTGGTTGTCTTCCTAATATTGCGCTGACTTGAGATAGTCCAGAGTTTGGAAGCAAACAATGTATGTGCTGTTCAAAAATGTGCTACATCTGGTGGTCCCACATTAGGACATAACATAGGCTGGAAGAGTATGGATGCTTAGCTTGGATAAGTAAGTGTATCTACCTGAGACATACACTGGGTGCTCCCCTGTATGTCTCGTGTTCATTAAAACTCACATCATGGCACGAAACACCAAAGAGAGGCTCTGCACAAAAGCAGGCACACACATCATTGCTCATTTCAGCTCAAATTGTATAAGTAAGGTAAGCAGGCAGCCCAGAATGCTTTCTTTCTGCTTCACACCATTAATTCAACACCCCCCCCCCCAATAATTATGTTTAAAAGATGTCAGATGAATTGTGGAAGAATGGTTTACTGGGGGGTGGGTTATTGTTTTGCTTTTTGTTTTACTTATTTACTGGTTTCTATCCTTCATTTTATTCTGTGAGCCACCGTGAGATCTTTGGATGAAGGGCAGTATATAAATCTAATAATAAAAAGAAACAAAATAAAATAATATTTTCCCCTTTTCTACATTACAGTACTTTCTTTGAATGAATGCATGTCTTGCTTTTGCAAGGTGCTTAGGCAGGGGTCAGCAAACTTTTTCAGCAGGGGGCCGGTCCATTATCCCTCAGACTTTGTGGGGGGCTGGACTATATTTTGAAAAATATATATGAATGAATTCCTATGCCCCACAAATAACCCAGAGAAGCATTTTAAATAGAAGCACACATTCTACTCATGTAAAAACACCAGGCAGGCCCCACAAATAACCCAGAGATGCATTTTAAATAAAAGGACACATTCTACTCATGTAAAAACATGCTGATTCCCGGACCATCCGCGGGCCGGATTTAGAAGGTGATTGGGCCAGATCCGGCCCCCGGGCCTTAGTTTGCCTACCCATGTGCTAAGGGCTTTATATACGGTAGACTCAACAATCAAAAGTTTATCGTATTAACCAGAGGATGTAACAGTTTCAATCCATCTGACTTGCCACACTGCAAACCAAAACGTGGAGCATACAGCAATTACGTAAAACAAGGCACCAATGATTTGAAGAAAGGGAGTCAGAATTAATAAATGTCATCTGTTATCTCATACAGTGGTGCCTCACAAGACGAAATTAATCCATTCCGTGAGGCTCTTCGTATAGCGGTTTTTTCGTCTTGCGAAGCGAGCCCATTGACAGCTTAGCGGATTAGCGCTATTAGCGGTTTAGCGGCTTTTAGCGGATCAGCTGATAAGCGGCTTATCAGCGGATCAGCTGATAAGCGGTTTAGCGGCTTAGGAAAAGGGGGGGAAAGGGGGGGAACCCGCAGGAACTCGCAAGACATTTCGTCTTGCGAAGCAAGCCCATAGGGAAATTCGTTTTGCGAAGCGCCTCCAAAACGGAAAACCCTTTCGTCTAGCGGGTTTTCCGTCTTGCGAGGCGTTCGTCTTGCGGGGCACCACTGTACTTAGCTGTTAGACCTCCGAATCTCCGGCTCAACTTATTGCAATACCAGCTAGCTCTCGCTTTCTCATCTTACTTGCAGCCAAAGCATTAAGCGCCACTCTGTGTGCCACAAATCTGTTAACGCGAAAAAACAAACTGCGTCTGTTTCCCGGAGTTAGTAAAGATTCTGGAATTGGTCTTTTCGATCCCCATGGAAAGGGCAGATCAACAAATCGCGTGCTGGGTTTTCCACCTGAAGTTGGCCACGTATACAGCGTATGTTTTCATATGGAATCCTGTATATTGATAGCAGCACCGTGAACTGCCCTAACTGCAGCTTTCAGATCAAATGCAAGGGTAACCCCATATAGAATGCGTATAATATGCAGGAACATTTTAAGTGTGTTTTATAGGGCTGTGCTAAGTCCCTCAATCCAATGGGACCTGACATGGCCTGAGACAGGGGTCATCAAACTTTTTCAGCAGGGGACCGGTCCACTGTCCCTCAGACCTTGTGGTGGGTGGACGGACTATATTTTGAAGAAAAATAATAATGAACAAATTCCTGTGCCCCACAAATAACCCAGAGATGCATTTTAAATAAAAGGACACATTCTACTCATGTAAAAACACGCTGGTTCCTGGACCGTCCGTGGGCCAGATTTAGAAGGTGATCGGGCTGGATCCGGCACCTGGGCCTTAGTTTGCCTACCCATGGCCTGAGACAACACACCTGCCCTTACAGGGGCAAGGAAAGGAGATACTTGCAAAACAGACCACCAACTTCCTTCCTTCCTCCCTCCCTCCCTCCCTCCCTCCCTCCCTTCCCACCTGGTGCCTCGCCAACTGACAGCCTCAGATCATTGTGGGCAGTCAAAACCACGCCATGGTGATCTGGGGCTGTCCCTACCCTTCTTCAGAGAAGCAGCCTCCTCTAGGCAGACCAATTTGGGATTCAGTTGAATCCAGTGCAGAGCGCTAGGATTTTGGCCCTTGGAACAAAAGATTTTAGCCAAGTTTTAAATGCTGGGGTTGTTGCTTTTAAAATGATGATTTTATGATGTGCGCATTGATTTTATGTGGATATTTGCATTGATTTATTGTTTTAACTTTTTCTGGCGAGCTCTCTCTCTCTCTCTCTCTCTCTCTCTCTCTCTCTTTCTGACGTACTGTCCAGAAGATGTGGTTAATAGGCAGTCTATAATGTGTCAAAAATAATAAATAAATAAAGTGCTGTACAGGAAGAAGAAGTCCCGAAACTGCAGAACAGACCACAGCTTTTTATTTTTTAAAATTTAAAACCTTTGGGGGGGGTCGGGGGGGGGAGGTAAAACACAAAACATTCATACGTATGCATATCATAAAACCCATCCTTGATGAATGGAGGGCAAATTTTTCTCCTATCCTATCTGGGTGAAGAAGAAACCGTGGTGGCCCTCTTAATTCACTGTGATTTGTGTTGTAGGACTTGTCCCGTGAAACATTCCAGCGTCGTAACTTTGGTCCAAGAGAGAACGTTTCCAGTTTGCCGAGGTGCCCCCATTCTCCCGGAGAGGGATTTCCTCTGACTCCGATGTGAATAATTCTTTCAGACACTGGTATTCCCTTGAAGCGACTGGGCTTTCACTCTGAATCACAGAATCTTATGCTGTCGTGCTGAAGCCAGGGGTTCTGTAGACCTGGTGCTAACGTTCAGTTTCAATTATCCATTCCTTGTGTTTACCTCATCGGCATTGATTTAACATCTCTGTGTCCTTCTGTGAAAAATGATTACAGGAAGTAGTGGTTGTGTGGCAAATTCCAGCCCCCCCCCCGGTGGAAATAATGACGCATAACACAATTATTAAAGTTAATGGGCTAAAAAGGCCACAACTTTATTGGTTACAGGTGATGAGCGGTATTGGCTTAGGCATTGGTCCTAACCGACAATATCCGACTTCAGCCCATCCGCTTGAAGTCCGGAAAGGGTCAACCACCAGTAGAGGGAGTCCTGCTGATGCACATCAACTAGGAACTCCCCCGGGGTCACCGATAGGGGGCGTGCCTTTGGCCCTCACCTCCCTAGGCTTTGGACAGGGCCACATGCCCCGGAATCCTTTATCAGACCACCCTTCAATATGCAGGGCAGGTGATGTTGTTACCTCCCCTCTTCCATCTACAAAACTATACCAATACCTAACTGCCAATACCCAGAAAGTTGTGACAATTTGCTACGAGGGACGCAGGTGGCGCTGTGGGTTAAAGCCTCAGCGCCTAGGACTTGCCGATCGAAAGGTTGGCGGTTCGAATCCCTGCGGCGGGGTGCGCTCCCGGTGCTCGGTCCCAGCGCCTGCCAACCTAGCAGTTCGAAAGCACCTCCGGGTGCAAGTAGATAAATAGGGACCGCTTACCAGCGGGAAGGTAAACGGCGTTTCCGTGTGCGACTCTGGCTCGCCAGAGCAGCGATGTCACGCTGGCCACGTGACCCGGAAGTGTCTCCGGACAGCGCTGGCCCCTGGCCTCTTAAGTGAGATGGGCGCACAACCCCAGAGTCTGTCAAGACTGGCCCGTACGGGCAGGGGTACCTTTACCTTTACCTTTTAGGCGAAAACCAAGTGGCTGGTGCCAATTTGCCAAGTGGAAAAATTCCTACCAGGCCCCTCAGCGGCGACCAACCAAGGTCCATAGCAAGGTCAAAGACAAAACCTTAAAGGGCAGGAGGGTGGGAAAACCAAACGGCTGCAGAGCAGCAAAGAGGGAGATCCCCGGCCGCGTCCTGCCTTGAATAGGGCAGGCCACTCCCCCAGAGCCAGCCGATTGGCTGGCCAGGTGGTGACGCAGCAGGGAATCCCCCCAATCACGCGGGGGCTGGGCTGTGAAGCCTGCAACCCCACCTCCACTGAAGGGCAGAAGTGGCTTTGAGGAAAAGCCACCTAGAAAAGAGGCTCCCCCTTGGCTCTCTGTTTATACATTTGTTGTTGTTGCTGCTGTTAGTGGTGGTGGTATTATTATTTCTATACCACCCTATACCTGAAGGTCTCAGGGCGGTTCTGTTGAGCCCCAGAAATTGAGAATCTGCTTCACTATTTGTTCTTTCATTCACTTCACTCTGAACCAAGAAACGGGATCTATTCTGCCTCATCTCTATTTCAATACCATTCCAGAAAAGATTTTCTACCACCTGCCGGACACCGATTGTAGGGTAACTCGCAAGGTCTCTTTTAGCAGAAATGAAAATCCCGACAAGAGTTTTATAGGAGATTGCAATTGACTGCTTTGGGGGTGCTCTTAATTTAACCTTTATATCTTTTAAAAACTAATTATTTTTACCTGTATCAAATTTTACCCTTTCAATATGTAAGTTCTATATAGTATGTTACATGTGATTTATATTGTATGTTAAACATACTACACCCTATTTTCCAGAGACAGTCAAGGAATTAACGGAGGCCGAGCCGGTTTTTGATTTGATCCCAGAATGTGTCCCGCTTTTCCTTAGGATGTCACTATTTTCATTGGATAAATCTTGGATGGTATGGAGTTATGTGACCCCTGAGCCAAGGAGATAAGTAACTATACAACCATTAGAAGACATCTAAACGCAGCCCTGTCTGGGGTAGTTTTTTTAAATAAATGTTTTTATTAGCAATTCCAACATAACAACATATCAAAACATATCATATTCATTATTTTCTCCCCTTTTGTCCCACTCCCCTCAAACCCCCCTTCCCTCCCCCAGAGACTTCCCTCAACTCCTCTCTCTAACTTCTCAGCACATATTATTCTCTGCATGTTATAAAATTATACAAACCCTTACATTATCTGTCTACCGTGTTATCAATCAATAAATTTGTGTATGTTTATTCAAAACCTGCCAACGAGTCCAATTCATTTTGTTGTCTTTTTAAATAATTTGTGAAAAGTTCCCATTCTTCTTTAAAGTCACAGTTGTCGTTATCTTGCATTAATGTGTAATGTTTGATTATGTTTTTATATATGTTGGAAGCCACCCAGAGTGGCTGGGGCAACCCAGGAAGATGGATGAAGTATAAATAGTAAAATTATTAGGATTGAATAGGATGTCCGTATTTTCATCAGATAAATGTTGGAGGGTATGGAATCAAGATCATCATCATGCCCATTCTTGCTTCTGATATTCTGGTGTATGTGTGTGTAATATTTTTGTCCCCGTCAGTTCAGTTTTCCCAGAATGAGGTGTCGCTAGAGATTCCGTTTCCTCCCCAAGTGCCTCTTGCAGTCTTGGGAATGGATCCAGAGAAAGCACGGCCACATTTTTATTCTTTATCTGAGTTTGTTTAAGGAGCCGGAACGATCCAGGACTGAATCACAGGTCGTTTGCAGAGTCCCTGACTAGTGCCCAGCAAATTCTAAGAAATCTTTTATTCCAAGGCAGTGCTGTTCTGCAAGCCTGCGGAATTCGGCTGACCACAGGAAGCAGTTGAGAGGTTTTCTAG
Organism: Podarcis cretensis; assembly: GCF_951804945.1. Lineage (NCBI taxonomy): Eukaryota > Metazoa > Chordata > Lepidosauria > Squamata > Lacertidae > Podarcis > Podarcis cretensis. The sequence continues at coordinate 87,696,388 of NC_137173.1, forward strand.
CCTGACCATATCGGCCGTCTCACCGCAAGAACGTCCTATTTTGGCTCCGTCCCTTCAATCAACTCAAGGTTGTGCCTCTCGTGATCTGCAGGGCCGAGTTTAAGGAGAGCTTGTTGGCTCTCTGTTTATGAAGTAGCCCTTGCTCTACACAAGCTCTCCTTTCTTGCATCAGAACAGCTCCTGTTTGCTTTATTAAGCGCTGGCTAATTTTCCAAAGGTGCATAAACGGCTTCCATTACATCTGCATGCTTAAAGAAAAAGAAAAAGAAAAATCTATTGCGAATCCACTTACGTTAAATACAGAAAACAGAGAGTCAATTGAATAATAGAGGAAAAACACACCCTCCCAGCTCTGCTTCTGTAAATTAATATGGCCCAGTTCAAACACTGGCCTGGCCAAGGATTGTAAGTTTTGTGGTGGAGGAAGGAGACCTGCATGCTAGGAACATAGCACTGAATCACAACATTGGTCCATTTAGCTTAATATTGTCTACACGAACTGACAGCAACTCCTTGGGGTTTCAGAAAGGGGTCTCTCTCAGCCCTACCTATAGATGGCAGGATCGAATCTCAGACTTCCTAAGTAAAAAGTGTGTGCATTAGCTCTGTGCTATGGTCTTTCCTCTACTTCTGAGTAGACCTACCTGTCAGGCAGCGTGGCACAGTGGTTTGAGTGTTGAATGAGGAATAAGGAGATCCTAGTTGAAGTTTTTACTCATCCATCAAGCTCCCTGTGTGACATAGTGTCTCAGGTAGGAGAAGATTGCATGATCCTCCATGAAATTGACTCCCTGCACCTGGAAAGTTAGCATATCAGGGGGAAAGCTAGGATTACCCCTGTTCCTTGGTATGCTGTATTTCTGTAGGCAATGAACTCAATTTGTGTTTTTGTGTGGGTATATATGTTTAGGTCAAAGCCTGTAATCCCTGACTCACAGTCAAAAATAGTACAGCCCACATGATTCTCCTGAATGTATAAACTGGTGCTAACTTCCTTTGGATAAGGGCCAATATATATGGAGCTGGACTGAAGCATTAAGCCATAATTATCTTATAATCAGTTGCTCTGACTTCCGCGGTGTATAAGGTAACTGTGGATTGTTAAATGCAAACATTTGCAGAATAAATTGAGTTCCTTTGTTCCGAACAATTCTCTGATCCAGTGCTCTTTCCTAAGGTGCAGTAAATTTTCTTCCATGACATTTAAAAAGCCAGGCCTGACATTTTTCATCTTAATAGCCAGGACAATGTTTCTTATATTTCCAAATCTTTCCATATGTTACAGCTTATGGGATATAAACAACGAATGTTAGGCTCGTAGATCTCCTGACGATGTTTTTCCTCCTCAGTTTGCCTGAAGATTTAAGGTTTTCAGACATTGCTGTGGATTATATTATTATATTTGTTTTCCACCATTCCTTTAAGGAGCCCAGGACGTGAAGGAAGTTGCCCCATTTTATTCTCATAATTGTCCTGGGGAGGCAGGTTAGGTTAATGATTTGTCCCCAGGGCTACGCAATGAATTATATGGCTTAGTGACAAATCAAATTCCTATTCTCCCCAATTTAAGTCTACTGTTCTGTCTCATACACTCCCAATCCTCATCTAATGCTCTGTCCACTATCTCCATACACAGCCAGGACCCAGAAGTGCAGTGGGACAGAGTTGCTCTGCTAGCTTCCAGGCAGTGGGTTGCTGTTGCTTACCAGGGACTCGGCTACACAGCTGCACATAAAACATTTCAAATGCGCTGTAAAGTGCAATATACAAAGGTGACACTGGATGGCGACAGTGAGCTATGCGAAATTCAATGCATTTTTCAAAACGTTTTAAAATAAAACATTCTCACAGCATTTTTTAAAAAATGTGTGTGTAGGTTCTACCCAGGTTGGTGCAGTGCAGACACAATGGAAGGAGCATCAGATTGGCGAGTTTGCACCATGCCAACCTCCCTGCTGTCTTGTCCCCTTTCCAGTAAGCCACAGTAACCCACTTGTTTCTGGAGCCTTTACATCCAGATATTAATTTTGAGCAACTCAGTTTATTTGTTCTTCTGTTGCTTTGCAAGCTTTTTTCATCCAACCAGGGGCACATGGGGGGGGGGGGGGTCCAGAGGCCACATGTTTTTGAGGGGGCACGAGCCAGGTGCCCCTACACAGGGAGCTCTGCCCACCCTACACAGGGGGCTCTGGAGCCTAGCCTGGCCTTGTTGCTGCATCCCTGGCACCCTTGCAGAATGGCCACCCAGCTAGTGTTGGGGGGATGCCCCCGCCAAGGGCTGCATCGACCAGCCAGGCTCCCCCCCCCCCACGGGCAGGCAGGCGGCATAGTACAGCATGGCCCCATGAATCCTCTGTGTCCCGTGCCCACCCGGAGTCAGTAGCGAGGGTTGGGCTGGTGAGGTGGGTTTTGTTCACCCTCTGCTCCCAGCACCCGGTCTCACTTGGTGCATGCACACACATGTGTGAGCTCCAGACAGCGGCGAAGGATGCACCGCTACATTCAACGCCCTATTTGAGATACCAAAACCTCTTCAGATTTATTTTCGTTCAGTACCTGAGCTTTTGGGCTGTGGGGATTTGGTTTCCTATCTTTGGCCCATCCTGGTAAGAAGCAGAGGGGCTGGTGCATGAAGGGATGTTGGGGGCATGTGGGGGTGTGCTCCCTGAAGGGTTTGTGTTACATGAATTCAGCTGAATGCCTGAACAGGGCCCTAGCAAGTACAGTCCAATGACACCCAGTGTCAGGTGGCAGAGGATCCAACCCCCATGGCAGGTTACCAGAAATGGATAAGACAAGGGAAAGTTCTTACCAACTGCTTTTTATTCAGTATTCACAGAGAGAGGATTAGAAATACAGGCTCTTCAAATAATGGTGCTGCCCCGAGTCTCCACCCCCTCCCTCTCTCCCTTCATGAGTCACCACTATGGGTGCTGAGAAGTGCCCTCTGCCTTTGAGCTCTTTGCTCTCCTAATTTCAATGCTCACCAGGTTCTGGGAGGGGGGGGGGATCTGGAATATTTTCTAAAGGCACTGTGTCCATCAGCTGTCACCAGTGGCGGAGGAAGCTGCTCAGGCGCTTGGAGCGGCATGCCCAGTGATGGTGGGGCGAGCAGCCCATGGGGCGGGGCACACCGTGGGGCCTCCGGAGTCTGCCTGCTTCCTCCCTACAGCCGCCCTACAGCTGGGGGAGGGGAAGGCAGCGGGCGGACGATTTGGGCAGCGTGGATCCTGCGCACACCCAAGCCACCACATCTCTCCCAGGAGAGACGCATGGCTCAGGCATGCTGCAGGCCCTGCAGTGAGTGCAACCTGGCATTTTGTCACCCCCCTCAGTGGTGACACCTTGGGAGGTCTGCACCTACCGCACCCCCCTTCCTACGCTCCTGGCTATCGCCCCTCTAATGCTTCTTCTTCCTGCTCTCCCAGGTTTCCCCCTCATCTGCCTCTGAGCTGTGATCTCCCTTAAACCCCTGTTGTACTTCTGAACTGTCTTCTTCTTCTCTGGAAGGGTCAGGCTGGGAGGGCAGTCTCCACCATTCCTCCTCTGTGAAGTCCCTGACACGGCTTCGTGGTTGTGCAAGGATCTGACTTGGGTCTCCCTGGCACTAGTCATTTGTTAGCTGGGCAGTTGCTGTCAAAAACATTGGAAGGATGCCAGGTTGGGTAAGAGTTCCATAAGCCAGGGATGGGGAACCTGTGACCCACTAGATACTATTGGACTCCCATCTGCTCTAGCCAGGGTGACCAATGTTCAGGGATGATGGGAGATGAAGTCCAATTCTTTTTCGAGTGCCACCACATTGACCACCCCTGCTGCACTCTAACACTCAAACTAATGCGCCACACCAGCTCTGTTATTTGAGATGTGACGTTCTTGTATTTTGAACTGCAGCAGTTTTTAACAATCCAGGTGTGTGTTGTTCTCCACTCCTCCCCAACAACATTCTTAATAAATACTACAGTGGTACCTCAGGTTACATACGCTTCAGGTTACATACGCTTCAGGTTACAGACTCCGCTAACCCAGAAATTATGCTTCAGGTTAAGAACTTTGCTTCAGGATGAGAACAGAAATCGTGCTTTGGCGGCGCGGCGGCAGCAGGAAGCCCCATTAGCTAAAACGGTGCTTCAGGTTAAGAACCGTTTCAGGTTAAGAATGGACCTCCAGAACGAATTAAGTACTTAACCCAAGGTACCACTGAACCTTGAACAACAGTACTCTACGGACTTCTCCTTTTAAAAATGTCCCTGTTTTTAAGTTCCGTCAAATGCGACTCATCTTCCAGTCCTTTGAGCAAGAGCTGTAAAAATATTTTTGCTGGGGAAGGGTATCAGCATTTTAATCTTCCGTGCACTGATAAAAGGAGGAGGGCGAGGAGGAGGAGGAAGGAAACTCCTTTTTGCAGCACAAAATAGAGGAGAAACAAAGATGGCCTTTGTTTGGGGGAATATTGCACCTGCGTTAACTTCGCTGCTGACATCCTTAGTTGAAATTTGATTTCCCCCCTCTCCTTCCCCTCCCACTTTCATTATTCCTCAGGCCCAGGAATGTGCGGCACGCAAGCCATCTTTCTTGTCACTGACAAATTTCTTTCTTCGACTGTGAAGAGAGAGAAGCCCTTCCTTGCTTGCGCTACCATCGGCGAGGCATTCTGGCAGTGCACCTGTGCCTTGTAACCATATCCTCTCCTTGAGCAGGGGCTTCATGCCGGCCTGACAGACTCGGGAGATCGATTTCCTGCCCTTTTCTAAAAGCTCGGGGTTACAGGTTCTGTCTGGACGAGGGAAGACCTTTTTAGAAATCCCTGCAGAAAAAAGAAAAAAACAAAAGAACCAGGAAGAGCAGGGGGAGCCCTGGATTTCCCTCAAGGAGAGAGTGTGGCTAGGAACTCTTGTGGCATGTGGTTGTGGAGGAAATGCTGCTTCTGTTTCATGCTGGGCTGCTACTTTTTAAGCTGGCAAGTTACATTGGAAGCTGCCTTCTAACAGGCTAGGAAAGTGGTTTTCAACCAGTGTGCCGTGGCACCCTGGAGTGCCTTGAATGATAATCGGGGTGCTGCGGGCAGCACTGGTCTCTGTCCCTCTTTCCTCCCCACCTTCATCTGAAGCTCTCTCATGTCTCTGCCTCCCAAAGGCTTTTGTGTTTGTTGAAGCAGCCCTCGCTACAGGCACCACAGGTGAATGGTGCCTGTGGGGTGGCCAGTGGATGCTGGTTGCCAAGAACTGAGGTGGCCTTGGAGTAAGCAAGCAAGTGGCCAAGGGAGCCCAGTCAGGTAGTCCACCAGCCCTCGGGAGTGGACAAACAAGAGGGAGGCCAGGCAGGCAGACATGGTGCTGGCCTTTCTTGTGTTTGCTGTGTGCAAGGCCTGCCTGGGAGCTGAGTGTCCGGTGCTGAAAGGGAGCCTTTCCACCATGTAAACCCAGTGGTGCCCACTGCTGCCTCCCAAGGTAAGGTGTAAGCCTCATGTTCACCTCTGGCCAGTCTCCGTTGGGCCACCAAGGCTGGGGCCCTGTGAGGCAGTGTGAGGAGGCACCTCTCTTTGGGGTGGGGGGTGGGAGCTCAGAGACCAGGGGTGGCAGTAGCGACTGCTCAGAGGACTCCCAAGGAGAGGGGAGAGGAGAGGAGGCTGAGGGAACACTTCACAAGGGAGAGTGTTCAAAAAGGGGTGACGGTCTGCTGCCTCTGCCAGAAAGGGGTGACATAACTGGGCTCCTGAACCCCACAGAGGTGCCACAGAAAGAATGTAGTTGGTCAAAGGAGCCGTGGACTCAAAAAGGTTGATTGGTTTAGGACATTGGTTTAGCTGTCCCAAGATTGTTTCTCCTTCCTGGCAGTGACTCTTTCCAGAGTCAAAGCAGAGATCTTTGTGATTACCTGCTGCTGATATATTTTACCAGAAATGTGAAGGATTGGATGTGCAAAGTGTGTGCTCAGCCACTGAGTTGCCACGTAGCTTGCAGCAGGAGGCATTCTAACCACTGCACCATGCTGCCTTTCCTCTTTTCATTTGGCCCAGCTGGGTGGAGAGTTCCTTGGACAGGTGCTTGTATGTTGGACAAAGGAGCCCAAACAACATTTTCATATAGCCCAGACTCTTTATATGATATTTACCTTCTTTTGTTCTTTGCATGCTGTGTATTTAGGAACAGATTTATAAAGGAGAGTCCGTTGGGGTTGATTTTGGAGGACTTGGGTTCAAGTTGCACCTTCACCAAGTGCAAGTTGTGTGGCCTTTTGTTGATTGACAAAGTCACTTCCCATTCTTGGCTTTGGTTTCCTGTCTGTAAAAAAATAGAAATAATTGTTGACTGTGGGTTTCATCTGACGAAGACAGCGCAGAAAAAAGAAAATTATGTATGCTACCACAGCAGCTTGTATGATGTATACCCAAAGGTGGAAAGAAGAAACAGTTTCAACGAAAGGAGATTGGCAAATAAAACTGATGGAATATGCAGAAATGGTGAAAGTTAATGGAAGAATATGAAATCAAGATGAGAGACTCATTATGACTTAGTGGAGAAAAATCTATTGGTTATTTGAAGACGCATTGTAAACAACTTAAAATGTTAGCAGGGTTGGCATAAACTGGTACAGTAACGGATAACTAAAAGAGAATATAATGGGAAGTTAATAAATAGATTTAAATTGGATATGCAGTAATAAAAAGATATAAAATAAGTAACCGCAGAAAGGAGGGGAGGGAAGTAGAAGAAAATGCGGATTGATATAAAGATGATGATGATGATGAGGTAAATATATGTAAAATGAAAAGTGAAATTTCTATATATATAAAAAAGACATAGAACAGAATTATATTTCCCAGCATAGAAATTACTATTTTAATCTTTGGAAATTAATAGTTTCATGGATTATAAGATCCTGTCCCAGTGGATGTAGACCAATTGATGACAATCTTGACACTTTAAGGACCTCTGTAGCCCTCAATTTGTACTTCGTTTTCAAGGCCTAAGATCACACGCATTTCTCAGCAATGTGTTGCCTCACCCACTGGGCCAGCCTGTGATTTCGTGCAGTGATTCCCTTGCTCTCCTTTCCCCAGCTCCAGGGAACCTCTGACGACTTGCTCTGAAAAGAGAGCTGTGGATATCTCGTAGATGACGGCTATGGAAAAATGACCAACAAGGTTCTATCCCAGTCTTATCACTTTCACCGCACACCACCAGTAAGCAAAGAAAGAAAATGGCTGTGCCGCAGATGTCCATGGATCATGGGGAAGACGTAATAAAACCATGCCTACTAACAGTGACTAAAGACACACCTCTGAACTCGGAAGTTAAAATGTGTGTAAACCCCAAATTGAAAAAAGTGGATAGAAATCTTAAGCGCACTAGAAACAGAATAATTCTAGTTGCATGAGACACAAAAAATGCAGTAAGGTTGGAACATGACCTTCTTACATGATTATTAGTGCCGTATATTGTATTTATCATCTGTTAACTATTTAATGATTACATTGTTGTTGTTGTTGTTTAGTCGTTTAGTCGTGTCCGACTCTTCGTGACCCCATGTACCAGAGCACGCCGGGCACTTCTGTCTTCCACTGCCTCCCGCAGTTTAGTCAAACTCATGCTGGTAGCTTCGAGAACACTGTCCAACCATCTCGTCCTCTGTCGTCCCCTTCTCCTTGTGCCCTCCATCTTTCCCAACATCAGGGTCTTTTCCAGGGAGTCCTCTCTTCTCATGAGGTGGCCAAAGTATTGGAGTCTCAGCTTCAGGATCTGTCCTTCCAGTGAGCACTCAGGGCTGATTTCCTTAAGAATGGATAGGTTTGATCTTCTTGCAGTCCATGGGACTCTCAAGAGTCTCCTCCAGCACCATAATTCAAAAGCATCAATTCTTCGGCGATCAGCCTTCTTTATGGTCCAGCTCTCACTTCCATACATCACTACTGGGAAAACCATAGCTTTAACTATACAGACCTTACTGATTATATTAAAATCAGTTAAAACAATTCACATGACCCTCAGTTGATTCAAAAATCCCAAACAAGTATCTGTACATTTAACTAACTAACTCTCTCTCACACACACAGCTGCTGAAAAACACTTTAAATGCTGTGTGTGAAATCTTAGTCATGATGAGATCCCATAATACCGCCTAGGAAACTTATTTTACAATTTCACCTTGTCCAAAATGCGACACTGAAACTGGTGCCAAGCCACAATCCAATCGCCAGTCATTGCCAAGCTTCTGCCATCTTAGAAATGTCATAGACATCTTGATAGATGTGAAAGCTAAATCAAATGTGGGCTGCATTCATGGAGATGGGGAGCCATTCTTTACTTCTGTGGCTTCTACATCCTTTTGATTTCAGCTTGTTCCTCCTTGTCATTGTGGTGTGTGGGTTTTACCTTTTTTTTTTTTTTACGTTAACGTTAGATTTAGAAGAGTTAACCTCACGAGAAGGAAACTACGGTATGAAGATATTTCATGCGCTGTAGCCCATCAAACTGTGGTGAAGAGCTTTAAATTCAACAGTGCTAACTGCAGAAAACTCCAGCTTCTGACATGTTCTCTAAAATCTGCTTGAGATTAGGCCTTAAAAATAAATCTGAGGGAAAGGAATGTTTTTGTGTGGAGATATTAGGACCAGCTTGAGCTGGAGACCATCTTGGCAACTAGGGTGGACCTCCCTGATGTTTAAGGAAAGGCAAGCTCCATTTCAAATCCTTTCGGAAATTGCCATTTTGATAGAATAACATTACAGGCAATCTCTCATATTTAGCATGTTTGTTTCATGCTCTGCCAGTCAGCCCACTGGAACAATGATAGAACCTCCAGGGCAGGTCATGGCTTGGAAATCATGGAACAATAGATAAATATGTTTCTCTCCCCCTCCCCCTTTTGAATGAAAATAGTATATATTTTTCTTTGGGAAAGTACGGCTCAAGTTGCTTTATAAATATGCTTACTGGCAAACATGTTAGGTGGATTTTTCCCCTACCTAATGTGTTCAATGAAACTTACTCTGGGTACATGCATCTTTAATCTGTGATTATTCTGTGGTTGATATTTAATTGTCAAAGCTGTGAAGGCTGAGAATGAAAGGTGCATTTATTAATTTTTGGTCCTGTCTTTTTTTTACTGCAATGGATAGTGAAAAATCACACACTGAAGCACATTTCCTTTTAGTGACTGCATTAAACCTGCCACTGCCTCTAAACAGGTAGGGTTATGTGTTTCTCAGAATTTTTTTTTAACAATCAGGCACAGTTTGTGACCTATAATGCCACAATTACATTTTAGACCTTTAAAAAAAAAACTTTAAATTGCTTCAAGAACTCTTGGAGAATGTGATGGGAGATGTTTGTATTCACTCCATGCCACATAATGATCTCCAAGAACGTCTTCTGAATATTGCCATCCATGAACCACATCTGGATAGCAGAGATCACATCCCAGTCTCTGTCCCATATTTATTTAACATCTTTCTCTTGCAGGCTAACCAAAGCTTGGGCTTGAGCATCTATTGGAAGTGTTAGCCATCATTTTTATTTGTCCTGGCTTCTTGAGCCAGGATGACTACAGCTGAGGATTAGGATTTTTTCACATCTGCTCCAAGTTTCCACAATTCCAAGAGCTGGAAAAAGAGTCCACAGGTTAACTCTCTCTGGCTTTCTTGTGCATCTCACATCTCACGGGAGGTCTATCTGTGTGAGCAGTTCAGTGCTGGAGGAAGGGACTTAAAGAGATCCGCAGAGCAGCACCCATGAGTAAACTGGAGTTTCAAAATAGGAAAACCCTTCTGATTGATTTATGGAGCTCTGTGAGGACCCTCCTCCAACATAAAGCAGTTGCACCAGTTGTATAGTTAAATGCCCATCTTGGGGGAAAATACATCTACACCAGCTTTAACATCCAGCTGCCACTCTCCTGTCTACTTCATTATCAGACTGTCTTAGAAGGGACACGGTACTCTAGATGTGCAGAGATCCTGCTCCAATCTGTATGCTGACAGAGCCCTTTCAAATGCCAGCTGAACATATGGGTGGAAGGGCATGGGGATGAGGACACCTAAAGTCTCGTGAAATCAAGGCAGTAATCACCAGAAGGAAATCTTACTCCCTCAATTCTCAATGGTGAACTGACCCTCTGTATAGGAAGAATGGGTCTTTTCAGGGCTTTTGAACCCAAGGCTCATAAATGGGTTCCCTTGATGTTCTTCAGAGGCTTTGCCTGAGGAGGAATTCCAAAATTCATTGAAGAAAGCAAAGTTGAAATTTTGTTGCTAGGGGGGTAACCTCAGGGTGAGAAAGAGAGAGGGAGGGAGGGAGGGAGGGAGAGAGAGAGCAGGGGGAGAAACAGTTTCGTTTTTGTATCTGAGGCCTGTTTGTGTGGTTGAGTCTGTTACTCTTGTCAAGAAAAACAATTCGGGACAAATACACCAATACAGAGTGACAGCTGTCAGTTAAGTTGAAACTTATTTAGGTTTCTCCCTTGACCTTCCCCTCATGTGCAACAGTATAGCTTCAAGCTATTAAAAAGTCTGATGTGTGGTGTTGATCAATAATATACAATTGTATACAATAAATTCAAAACAGGATTTACTTGAAGCAGGTTCTTCTGCCTCTCTATGTTAGAACTACTTAGAAAAAGTTAAAATCTTTCTTGTCCTTTACAGTGGAACGGATACACCGCTACAAACAGCCCGAGTCAACAAACCATGGTCCTCAAGGACCGAAACTTACAGCCTCTTCAGAGGTTTATGAGAAATTTACTTTCCACTTGTTTTAAACTAAATTAAAGACATTTGGATGCTGTTTGGCTTTCTGCGTTAGACCAGCCTGGCTTTCTTTTGTTTTTCTTGCTGTATGAGTTGCAGAGAGGATGGGATGGGGAAATTCTTGATTTCTTTTTTGGGCAAAATAATGCATCCTTCAAATCAATATGGCGAACATGACCCAATAACCTGCCCCCCCCCCCCCACAAACAAGCCCCACTGTAACCAACTGAATGCAACCAATCAAGCTCTAGACCCTCTAACCTCTTGCAATGTATGTGTATGTGTATATACCGTATTTTCGCCCTATAGGACGCACTTTTTCCCCTCCAAAAATGAAGGGGAAATGTGTGTGCGTCCTATGGGGCGAATGCAGGCTTTCGCTGAAGCCTGGAGAGCGAGGGGGGTCGGTGCACCGAAGTTGCGCGGCTCTCCCACGGCTAGCGGAGACCTTGCCAGCAGCCAGAAGCTTGGGGCGCGCTGAGCTCTGCACGCCCCAAGCTTCGGGATTAGTGCAGCGCTCCGCTAGCCATGGGAGTGCCGCGCGGCTTTCCCAAGGCTAGCGGAGACCTTGTCGGCACCCAGAAGCTTGGGGCGCGCTGAGCTCCGCACGCCCCAAGCTTCGGGATTAGTGCAGCGCTCCGCTAGCCGTGGGAGAGCCGCGCGGCTTTCCCAAGGCTAGCGGAGACCTTGCTGGCACCCAGAAGCTTGGGGCGCGCTGAACTCCGCATGCCCCAAGCTTCAGGATTAGTGCAGAGCACCTGGGGGGGGGTTAATAATTTTTTCCCCTTTATTCCCCCCCCCAAAAAAAGACTAGGTGCGTCCTATGGGCCGGTGCGTCCTATGGGGCGAAAAATACGGTATATATAGATGGACACACACACACACACACACACACACAACCTATCCACCTGATGCTGACACAAACCCCCATCTTTCTCTCTCTCTCCCTCTCTTTCTCCCCAATCACAAGTTGTCGATGACAAAAGTGTGTCTCACTACATGCAAACAAACTGTGAAAAAGACTCGATAGTTTGAAAGGGGAGACAAAACATGTAGTTTCCCCGCATTTGTTTGTTTTGTAGCACAATAAAACCTTGAATAAAAACTAATTCATAAAAAGTAGTGGCAATCTGTATGTATTCAAAATGGCACCATCTATGTGCAAGGGGGAAAATATCAGGAGGGTTGTGGGAAAGGTACAAAACCTTCAGGGGGAAAATAGAAAATAATCTCAAGTTGGGAGGGAGAAGGAGTTGCCTCCAAACAACCCTATGAGAACTAAGCATGGAAATCAGAGGATGGGGAAGGGAATCAAATTGCAGATTCTCCGATTGCATGGAGCCCGGACAGCCCCGTGGTTCTCCCCGGAGCTGAGGGTGATGAAACAATCGTTGAGACGGCTAGAGCGCCGGTGGCGGAAAACTCATTCTGAATCAGACCGGACACGGGTCAGAGCTCAACGTCGAGCCTACCAAGTGGCAATGGCGACGGCGAAGAGGGCCTTCTTCGCCGCCTCCATTGCATCTGCAGAAAACAGCAGCAGGAGACTTTTTCAGGTGGTTCGCAGTTTATCGGAACCACCTGTACCACCGGGGCCTGGTAGGGACCCCAAGATCTCCTGCAATGCTTTTGCAAAGTTTTTTGCAGATAAAATCGCTCAGATTCAGAAGGAAGTAGACTCCACAGTGGGAGCAGGGCCAGGGCGGGAGAGTGCTAGAGTTCTGTCTGGTCCTGTTATATGGGATCAATTCCAATCTGTTACCTCCGAGGATGTGGACAGGCTGCTTGGACGAGTGAAACCGACCACCTGTCTTCTTGATCCTTGCCCATCCTGGCTGATAAAAGCGAGCCGGGAAGGGCTGGGCGATGGGCTTTGCGGGGTGGTGAATGCTTCCCTCTGTGAGGGAGCCTTCCCAGACCCGCTGAAAGAGGCGGTCATTAAACCGCTTCTTAAAAAAACATCTTTAGACCCGGCCAATTTGGCCAACTATCGCCCAGTCTCAAATCTTCCATTCTTGGGCAAGGTGATTGAGCGGGTGGTTGCTGAACAACTCCAAGCACGCCTGGAGGAAACGGACCATTTGGATCCCTTCCAATCGGGATTCAGGCCTCACCATGGGACTGAAACTGCCTTGGTCGCGCTGGTTGATGATCTCCGGCGGGCTAGGGACAAAGGTGAGAGCTGTTTCCTAGTTCTGCTGGATCTCTCAGCGGCCTTTGACACCATCGACCATAACATCCTTCTGGACCGTCTAGAGGGGCTGGGAGCTGGGGGCACTGTTATACAGTGGTTCCGCTCCTTCCTCCTGGGCCGTGTTCAGAAAGTGGTGGTGGGGGATGAGTGTTCAGACCCTTGGGCCCTCACTTGTGGGGTACCTCAGGGTTCCGTCCTCTCCCCCATGCTTTTTAACATCTATATGAAGCCGCTGGGAGAGATCATCAGGGGGTTTGGACTGGGTGTTCATCAGTATGCAGATGACACCCAGCTCTACCTCTCCTTTAAATCAGAACCAGTGAAGGCGGTGAAGGTCCTGTGTGAGTGCCTGGAAGCGGTTGGAGGTTGGATGGCGGCTAACAGATTGAGGTTGAATCCTGACAAGACAGAAGTACTGTTTTTGGGGGACAGGAGGCGGGCAGGTGTGGAGGATTCCCTGGTCCTGAATGGGGTAACTGTGCCCCTGAAGGACCAGGTGCGCAGCCTGGGAGTCATTTTGGACTCACAGCTGTCCATGGAGGCGCAGGTTAACTCTGTGTCCAGGGCAGCTGTCTACCAGCTCCACCTGGTACGCAGGCTAAGACCCTACCTTCCCGCGGACTGTCTCGCCAGAGTGGTGCATGCTCTGGTTATCTCACGCTTGGACTACTGCAACGCGCTCTACGTGGGGCTACCTTTGAAGGTGACCCGGAAACTGCAATTAATCCAGAATGCGGCAGCTAGACTGGTGACTGGGAGTGGCCGCCGGGACCACATAACACCGGTTCTGAGAGATCTGCACTGGCTCCCAGTACGTTTCCGAGCACGATTCAAAGTGTTGGTGCTGACCTTTAAAGCCCTAAACGGCCTCGGTCCTGTATACCTGAAGGAGCATCTCCACCCCCATCGTTCAGCCCGGACACTGAGATCCAGCGCCGAGGGCCTTCTGGCGGTTCCCTCATTGCGAGAAGTGAGGCTACAGGGAACCAGGCAGAGGGCCTTCTCGGTAGTGGCGCCCGACCTGTGGAACGCCCTCCCATCAGATGTCAAAGAGATAAAGAATTACCTGACATTCAGAAGACATCTTAAGGCAGCCCTGTTCAGGGAAGTTTTTAATATGTAATGCTGTATTGTTTTTAACACTGATTGGGAGCCGCCCAGAGTGGCTGGGGAAACTCAGCCAGATGGGCGGGGTATAAATAATAAATTATTATTATTATTATTATTATATTATTCTGGAAAAGAGGGTGGCCGGCTGGCTGGTTCCTCAAACAGGGTGGGAAATGACAACAACAGGAGGAGGAACACAAGTTGTGAGATTCTACACCACTCCTGTTTTTGACTTTGCACACACACATGCAAAGGAATTAACAAAACAGGACAAAATGGTTTGACTATTTACGGCTTCTGTGTGTGTGTGTGTGTGTGAGAGAGAGAGAGAGAGAGAGAGAGAGAGAGAGAGAGAGAGAGAGAGAGAATCTGTAAGGCTTTGCATGAAGGTCTGAACCTTGCAAAAAGGTTTCTGAAGTTGTCTCTGTGATAGTTCATTGTGTGACTTTGTCCATTTTTATTTCCCCTTTACTTAAATTGTCTCTGCACACCCTTTTCTAAAGTACACATTTGAGAAACACATTTGCCTGGTTGTGAGAATATGTCTATTTTCCTCCCAGTCAGATAACAGGCCCTTGTTTCCTTAAAAAAAAAGAAAAAGAAAAAAGCTCAATGGCAGCTGTTTTGGCAGCTGCAAAGGAGGGTAAACAAAATACCATTTTCAAGTTTCCACATATTTCTCATATTACAGCCATCCAGGGACTGAATCAATACAACAAAAATTCTCAAAAGCGGGATTTTCAGATCCATTTGCTAGCAAGCAGGCAATATATTGAAACGGCAAGTCCTGAAAAGCAAAGGAGGTGTAGGAATGAAATTGCAACACAGAAAACACTTAGCAGGGTGGTGTTATGCAAAACAAACCCATCGGGATGTCATTTTTATTGGGGGGTGGTGGTGGTTGGGGGTGGAACACCTGTTTTCAATTGTCAGGAAAAAAAACCTGCGCAACTCATGACCCACCAATCCAAATAAATACAACCCAACAGCCAGACTGTCAAGCTTAGAGATATGTTTGACAGCAATTAGAATTAGATCTACCATCTGACGAACCTGTTTAATGCCTTGCAAGGAAAGCCCACTCGTTCATATGCTTCATTTGTGGTCGAGGACAGTTATGAACTCTTTCATATGTGCAGTTGTAAATTCTCAGAACGTATTTTGTATAGTGTATAAAGCCTCAGCGCCTAGGGCTTGCCGATCGAAAGGTCGGCGGTTCGAATCCCTGCGGCGGGGTGCGCTCCCGCTGCTCGGTCCCAGCGCCTGCCAACCTAGCAGTTCGAAAGCACCTCCGGGTGCAAGTAGATAAATAGGGACCGCTTACCAGCGGGAAGGTAAACGGCGTTTCCGTGTGCGGCTCTGGCTCGCCAGAGCAGCGATGTCACGCTGGCCACGTGACCCGGAAGTGTCTCCGGACAGCGCTGGCCCCTGGCCTCTTAAGTGAGATGGGCGCACAACCCCAGAGTCTGTCAAGACTGGCCCGTACGGGCAGGGGTACCTTTACCTTTACCTTACCATCTAGCTAGATCTGTGTTTATTGGATTTGATTCCTTTGCTATGGCTTGTGGCTGACTCAAATAATTGTTTTATCTATCTATCTGACAGCCCAGGTCTAGCCCTCTCATTAGCAAGACTGATAATCTCCATCTCAGGCAGCAGGTATAGGGGCACCTACCTCCTAATGGATAGCACATTGTCAAGTATTGTGTTTATTATAATTCTGCCATGACAGGAGTACCATTCAGACACCTAAATATCTTGCCTGCTTTTTCACTCACAGACAGGCAAAAATTAGTTGAGCCCTTGGTCGACCATCTCATGATGTTGGGCTTTGAGAGTTTCAAACTATGCAGGCTGGATTTAAAGCTGCAACGCGGGTGGCACTGTGGTCTAAACCACAGAGCCTAGGGCTTGCTGATCAGAAGGTTGGCAGTTCGAATCCCCGCGATGGGGTGAGCTCCTGTTGTTCGGTCCCTGCTCCTGCCAACCTAGCAGTTCGAAAGCACGTCAAAGTGCAAGTAGATAAATAGGTACTGCTCTGACGGGAAGGTAAACGGCGTTTCCGTGCGCTGCTCTGGTTCGCCAGAAGGGGCTTAATCATGCTGGCCACATAACCCAGAAGCAGTCTGCGGACAAATGTTGGCTTCCTCAGCCAGTAAAGCAAGATGAACGCTGCAACCCCAGAGTTGTTTGCAACTGGACTTAACTGTCAGGGGTCCCTTTACCTTTACCTTTAAGCTTGTAAAGAAAAAGAAGGTACCTTTTATCATATGTGGTGGACCTGTAATGTAACTTAAAAATTCTGGGAAATGATATATAGTGAAATGGGGGGAAATGTTTAAAATAACTTTTGTTTTAAAAAAAGAAGCTTTTTTATTGGGTACCGAGATTCCAAAGGATCAGAGGAAATTGTTCATGTATGCCACAACAGCTGCTTGGATGTTGCTAGCCCGGGAGATGGAAGGAAGAGACAGCCCCGACCAGAGAAGAATGGCAAATCAAGTTGATGGATTATGCCGAAATGGCAAAATTAACTGGTAAGCTCAGGAATCAAGAAGACAAGAAATTTAAAGAAGAATGGGAAATGTTTATAATGTATATACAAAATCATTGTACAGTGGTGCCTCTGGTTACGTACTTAATTCGTTCCGGAGGTCTGTTCTTAACCTGAAACTGTTCTTAACTTGAAGCACCGCTTTAGCTAATGGGGCCTCCCACTGCTGCCGTGCCGCCGCCGCACGATTTCTGTTCTCATCCTGAAGCAAAGTTCTTAACCCGAGGTACTATTCCTGGGTTAGCAGAGTCTGTAACCTGAAGCGTATGTAACCTGAAGTGTATGTAACCCGAAGTACCACTGTAAACAGGTTAAAACATTAGCAGGATTTTAAATACACGTGTAATGTAACATAATGTACAGATAACTTAGGAAGATGAAAAACTGGAGAAGTATTGATATGCAGTTGAAAACAGAATTCAAAAGATGGGGACAGATTCAGAGTAATCTCGATATTTCGATTTTGTACTATGGTTTGTTGTATGTTTACTTTTTTGAAAATCAAATAAAAAAGATAATTAAAAAATAAAATAAAGCTGCATAAGCTGGTTCCTGCATGCATTCGCACACCTATTTTTATTTTCTACCCAGGCAAACCAGAAATGTGACCAGCTTTCAAAGACTCGTACCAGTCAGGCAAAGCACAAAAGGAGGACTGTGGAGAGGTGGGACCTAAGGAAAAGGGGTGTAGCTGGGGAGCGTTCCATGAACCAAACAGAGAGGACTAGAGGGTGACATTTGGCTCGTGGGGCTGAGCTGCCCTCATCCCCGCTTTCCCCTCTTCTTGACTGAGACTGACGGCTTGGCTCTTCAGCAGAGATTGCATTGCCTTTGATTTTCTCCCCTGATTTCTTTTCTCATGCTGCGAGGTGCAGGAAACGTCTAGTTCTGTATCTGTATCTGTTTTTCTTTTTTTAAGCTGAGATTTCTGCCGTGACTCATTCAGCATATCCACTGGAAGACAGAAAGGTCTTCCCCAGATCATCATTTCGCTCCTGGTGGTGACTTTAAAGAGAACCATCTATTCCCTCCCCCCCCCCCATCTCCTCTTGCCACCCTGTTCCCACTTCCTCCATCCCACACCAGAATACTTAAAGGCTGGCTCCTGCACTGCCGTTCCTTTGTGGCCACTTTGCTCACTCTGCAATCAAGTTTCTGCCAGCATGTTCTAAAATTACATAGTTTATGTCTGAGTGGAAGACTAGTGGGTGCTGAAGCTCTGCTGTGTGAGTGGTCAGTCTGTTCATACTTTCCTGTGAGTTAGACTGCTTCTTGGTCATCACAACTCCTGCCAAGGAAAACATCTCCTCTTATAAACACGATGTGTATAATTTTACTGGGCTGAGGGCGGTGGTGGCGAAAGTTAGCACTTTGCCGTTTCAGCACTGCCCACTAATAGGTTTCTTCAAATCCTTACTAAGTGAGTCACGAAGGGACTCTGCTAAGAATGACTCAAAAAGCATCCCACAGTTTATTACACAATTTGGTGAAGTTTTATGAGGTAGCACTGAGTGTCCCATGGAAAGGAATTCCGTCCCTGATGTCTACTAGGAGGTATCTCATTTGCCAGTCAAAGACCTCGTATTCATCATTGTCCTTTCATATTTCCTTCCTAAACTTTTCAACGTTCTCCAGATGAACAATTGCCTTAGCATTGTCTCAACGGGGACATGACGGGTTGAAAGAAAACCAGATGTGTGTAGAAGGTGCGATGAATGATTAAACAAGAAGCCTTTCCTTGCAAAAGCAACCCCTCTAGTGGTCTGCTCAATAGCAAGACATATTTGTAAATGGTATTATTCACATAGCCACTTGGGGAGGGGATGGAGTTGGCCTGGTCAGTGAAATGTCACTTTTTTTTCTTACTTCAAACTATGAAGCTATAGAAGGGCACAAAAACAACCCCAAAAAACAACTTAACAAAGCTGTCACTAGTAAGGCTGCCAAGTTGTGATTTAATACACACCTGGTGAGCAGAGACAGGGATGGGAATGACTAGTCAAGGGACGGATTCTAATGAATTTTTGGTAGATAAGTAGGTACACTCCTGAGGGTTTTAAAAAATATTATTTGTATGAGTTTTTCAAAGGTTTTAACTAATTTACTTAACATAAAATATAACCTTCACTTATATTTTTCTTTTTGGCTTCCCACCCCTTCTGCCCTGATGCTTTTATTCTAATCCTTAATTGCTGCATTATACTTTTTACTAACACGCCAACTCCATCTTATTCATTTCCCCCCTGCCACTCGTATCTCAAATCCTGCTAGCAAATTCATATCGCTAAAATACTTTGACAGATAGTTCAAAGAGGCCTCCAATTTCCCATAAATGGTTCATCATTTTGATCTCTTGGTTTTCCACACAATTTCACCATTTCAGCGTAATCCATTAATTTTATAAGCCATTTTTCTTTGGTTGGAATCTCGTCCTCTTTCCATTTTTGTGAATCACCCCTGAGGGTTTTGATGGGTCAAGGGAGGTAGGATCTAGTAGGTTTTTCTTTTTTAAAAAAACAGGGTAGGGTTGATTAGGAGCTTCTGGGTAGGTGGTGTACTTGGATGGTGAATTGCGATCACCGTCTTGCCATCAAGTGGAATGGCATTTAACAGGGTAACAACAGAAAATAATAGACACTGATCCGAAATACAAAAGCAATTAAAAAAAATACTTTCCTTGCACTCAATACAATCATTACCTGTTTCAAAATTGTGCTAATTTACATGCCTTCTGAAGCTACAACAAACATGTAGCAGCTGTTGACTGTATCTCATCAGTGGGGACTCTTTGACTTGTAAATATTAGGTTTTCGGTTAAAGGCATACAATGCTATGGAATGAAGAGTTCCAAGAGGACAGCTTGGAAATATCTGTCATCTCTCAAAAAGTTCCAAAAAGCAAACAGGAGACAAAGTATTATCTACACGGAGAGTTCAGCAGTCATGTGGTGCAGTTTTTTGGGGGGCTGTACCATTTTAGAGTGCAGAAATAGGAGACACATGCTTGAATGCTTCCCCAGATTTTTAAAAAAGAAAACACTAATTCTGTACCTACAAAACTGACACATCCAAAAAAGGATAATGTCAGTGTAGGTGTATGCTTCCCACAAAACTGTGTCCAATGTGGCTCACAACATATCAAATGAACAAGAAGTACAACTCAAAAACCTTTTAGAAACAATTATACATCACAATAAAAAAAATTTCATTCCATGTAACATTATGTGAAGTGATACAAAAAAGTTAATATAATTTAGCAGCTTAAATGAAACAATATTGTATAGAATATTGTTACGCTCCTAAATTCCAAGCATGAGAGATTTCCAGGGGTGCCTACACTTATCCAGAGTTTGGTTTCCTTTGAATAAAGACCAATGGAGACTGTGGTGCCTTTAGGATATTTGGTTTCATTTGCACATATATGCAACTTGAGCACAAAGATCTTACAGTGTTGATGCTCCCAAAGCAGAACTTACTTCCCAATTAGGTTTCCAGGGCAGCCCCCAAATCCAGCCCAGAGCAAACATGTCTCCATCTCCATCTCCAGCTTTCAGCATCCGGATTTTCTGCTCACACCCAAAACAACTCTGGCTATTGTTCTCCTATGTACCAGCCAGGTGAGGGAAGTGTAGAAAAGTCATGCACATTTGTCTGTGGCACAGAGCAACGTCTTTGGATATGCTAAATTGTGGTACTTAACTAGCCAGTCAAAGCCATTACCTTGACAAAGAATCTCATTTGGCAGGCTTTATGGAATCATAGAACTGTAGAGTTGGAAGGGCACATGAGGGTCGTAGAAGTCCAACCTCTGAAAATGTGGGAATCTCAGCTAAAGCATTCATGACAGAAGACCATCCGCCGAATTCAGCAGGCACACAAGCCATGAGCTTTTCCTGTGAGTTCTCCTCCACTGACAAAAACAGTGCTGGCTTCTCCACCAATTCCTCCCTCTCCCACTTTCCACAGCAGGGTCCCATGTAGTAGAGAAATCAGTTGGCAGCAGCTCACGCTGGCTAACAGACACCTTCAATTTCTCCCACTCCCCTTTTTCCACAGCAGGCTCAAACATATTTGGGACTTACAAGGGGACATGAAGGAAATAAGCCCTTCCTTGTTTGTTTCCAAACATCTGGTATTTAGTGGCATACTGATAGGATAGGAGAGGCCCCGTACATAGAGTTTCAACACACACAGAAATGCTATATGGATTAATGCAAGAAAAACAGACATGCTCAAACACACGCGGAAAAAGATGATCTCTTTGCTTTGCTGCCCTTTCAGCTTGATGAAAACACTGCCTTCTTAAACCCAATGTGAGATGGTTCGTATAGAAGCACTTGCTCACAAAAGCTGTGTGCCTGTTCCACTTGTTAATTGATGGCAAAACTTATTCCAGTCTTTCCGAGATCTGTTTCTTTGAGGAACCCCAGGGAATAAATTACTTCGCGCACAGGTATTTGTAGCACTTAGTCGCTTTCGTGTAAAACGCTGAATACAATATTGTCCTGTGTAAATCTCCTAGGATTAGCACTTTGATTAAACCTGAGACTTGAAATTCTTGCCCAGAAGGAATGGAGACAAAGAGATTTGCTTTGGGGCTCCCTGCACCTCAGAAATGATGAAGGTGAAGGAGAAAACGTTGACTCTTGGGTCTGACAAGCCCAAGCTCTAAACGTCTTTTTAATGCAAAAGCAATTTTGAGCAAAATAATTTAAAATATGTATCAAAATGGGTCATGTTGTAAGCATAGGCATCAATGCTGATATGGGCAAAACACATCTGTCAGTTAATAAGATCTTGCTCTGTGCATGTAGGGAGATTGATAGCCAGTCAAATGATTTTGAATGTGTGTATTACAATCTGTTTGGGAGTATCCTAATTTAAATGCAGATGGGAAACTGCTTGTATGAATGGTGAATTGTATCTAGAGTTGTACACCAGGGTACCTTGAGAAATGTAGTTTCTTGAGGTGGCTTGGATAGGGTTACTAGATGTCCCCGGTTTCCGGAGACAGTCCCCGGATTTGCGAATCTGTCCCTGGACAAATTCCGTCCCTGGAATGTCCCGAGATTTGCAAATCTGTCCCCGGGAAACGTGGCAGCGGCAGCCTCAGCAGCCCGGAGCCAGCCTGTTAGCACAGTTGGCTCTGGATGGCTTCAGGAGCTGCTCACTGCTCGCTGCCATGGTGCCCGCCATTTTTCCTGCGCCATGGCAGCGAGCAGCTCCTGAAGCCAGCCAGAGCCAACTGCACTACCAGGCTGGCCCCTCCTGGGTAACAGCCGCCCATCCATGAATCCCGAGCTTCCCCTGATCTGCCAAAACAAAGGGGGGAGGGGGGAGGAGATTGGGGAAGGCTCAGGAGTCATGGGCGCACGGCGCACCATTGCCTAGTTTTTTTAAAAACTCTACGCATTTATGTTTCACAAGGTGCGAAAGAAGGGCTTTGCACCTTTATACAATATGCATGTGTGCTTGGGCCCAGGGTCTTTTGCCTCAGCATCTCCGCTATTGACTCCCTGTTGCTACTCAGCTTTAAAAAAAAAAAAAAGTGTCCCCGGAATCATTGAAAAAAAATCTGGTAACCATAGGCTTGGACCATTTTATTTCTACGATTATGAGACTTTTGAGTTGTCTTAGCGTTCCAAACTTGGAGGGTAACTTATGGGTCCCTCTGAAGGTTATGCCTTGCAATCTTCTCTTTCAATGACTTGCTGACGACCAAAAGAGCAAGCCTCAATTGGTGTTGTTGTTCTGCTTTAAGCTTATTTTCCTCCTTTGTTCTTGTATAACAAGAACAAACAAATAAAATTAATTTATTGACTATTTTGAATTGATCTATGAGTCTGTGCGTTCTTTGTATGTGTTACCTATTGTGTTCAGGTTGATTTGATTCCCACCCCCCGCAAAATGAAGTATGATTATGTCAGTTTTAATTTGTTCATATTTATTATATCAGCTTCCCATAACCAGTACATATTATTCTATTTCATAGAAATCTGATGTCCAGATCCCAGTTTGCAGCTTTTGGGTATGTTGGGATGGAATATGGACTGTGTATACTCCATACATTTGAAGCACATTCCCACCCAACCATGGGAACTGTAGTTTGTTAAGGGTGCTTAGGGTTCTTGGGAGATCCTTATTCTTCTCACTGAGCTACAGTAGTGGTTTAACAGTCAATCCCTCTTCCCAGGAAACTCTGGGTATTGTAGATCTGTAGGGGGTTACAGTGCCCAGGATTCTTTAGGGGAAGACTGTTTAAAGTAGTACAGTGGTACCTCGGGTTAAGTACTTAATTCGTTCCGGAGGTCCATTCTTAACCTGAAACTGTTCTTAACCTGAAGCACCACTTTAGCTAATGGGACCTCCTGCCCCCACTGCGCTGCTAGAGCATGATTTTTGTTCTCATCCTGAAGCAAAGTTCTTAACCGGAAGCACTATTTCTGGGTTAGCAGAGTCTGTAACCTGAAGCGTATGTAACCTGAGGTACCACTGTATTTATGTTGTTGTTTAGTTGTTTAGTCATGTCCGACTCTTCGTGACCCCATGGACCAGAGCACGCCAGGCACTCCTGTCTTCCACTGCCTCCCGCAGTTTGGTCAAACTCATGCTGGTAGCTTCGAGAACACTATCCAACCATCTTGTCCTCTGTCGTCACCTTCTCCTTGTGCCCTCCATCTTTCCCAACATCAGGGTCTTTTCCAGGGAGTCTTCTCTTCTCATGAGGTGGCCAAAGTATTGGAGCCTCAGCTTCAGGATCTGTCCTTCCAGTGAGCACTCAGGGCTGATTTCCTTAAGAATGGATAGGTTTGATCTTCTTGCAGTCCATGGGACTCTCAAGAGTCTTCTCCAGCACCATAATTCAAAAGCATCAATTCTTCGGCGATCAGCCTTCTTTATGGTCCAGCTCTGTATTACAAAGTACACCACTGTTTTACAAAGCTTTAAAATATAGCATGGATGTAGGCTTTATGGACCTTCATTGAGTATGTTTGAGGGTGTGGAGCAAGGAGTTTGGCCAAAGACATCACAAAAATGGTGAGTTTAGAAGAGGATTCTGATGGAAGACACTGGTAGCATAATGCGGGAGTTCTTTCTGGGAAGGATTGGTAAATATTCCAGTTCTCTGCCATCGTCTGAGTCATGATATATTCTTGACATGGCCTTCAGTGCTGTCTAAGTTACTTCAGCCCAATCTTGCCATATGCTTCAAAGCAGAAATACAATTATCCCTTGGAAGTGCCCATTCGTTTCTTCCTTTCCCACTGCCAGTTCTGCGTATGGGGTGTGTGTTTTTTCTTTCCCCCCTTAGTGTCCATAGGAAATCTTACTCATCAATATGACTAGCTACACGAACCACTCGATTATCCTTCAAACATGCAGAGGGCCTCTTGACTAAACCAGCTGTCAGCGTTAACAGCAGCCACTCCTTCAGGAAAGGAACAAGAATCCCCCCACCCATTCTGTTAAATCAGAGCTTAGTCACTAAAAGTTATTAATGGGAAAAGATTTGAATGCAATCATGGATTCAGTCAGAACAGGTATGGAAAGTTTAGGGATTTAGACTTTTTTAAAACCCCACTCTTCAGTAAATGGTTTAAATCACATAGAAAAGGCACCACCAAATTTACATGTCTGCTGTAGAGTGATTTTTGATACGCCCTCATTGCAAAGTGTGTGGTGGAATATATAAACTTGTGCCAGCTTCACAACAATAACCCTATCAATTCCCCCCAGTCAAACTAGCCAGGGCATGCTGGGTTCCGTGTAACAGTGCATTTTGCATCCACTGCAATGGAATATTAATAGAGAATGACTAGGAGTTAATTTTATTAGAAAGATGATCTTGGAGAACTGTTACAAAGGTGTCACAATGAAATTCAGTTAGTACTGCAGTTGCTCGTGCGTAAGTCGTCGCCACACCTGGCTGGGTTACCTGGGTGAACCCTTTCTGTCCGGACAGCCACCCATCCGTGGCTGTCTCAATCGCTGGCAGAATCCGTCAGTGGGCGTTTCTTGAACTTCTTCCAGCAAAGAAGTTCTTTGACGCCTAGTCTCTGCCTACTTTCCCTGCGCAGAAGTCTTCTGCGCAGGGAGGGTGTGGGCAGCGGAGGACCCGTGCTCTCCCCACTGGTCTCCGGCGAGGAGTCATGGAGCCACCTCGCTGATTCCCCCATCTGCCCCCCTTCTCCACTGGTGCTACGCTGATTTCCTTCCCCAGCAGATGGGCTGCCTCTCCCCCTCCTGGGATGCTCTCCGGCATCCCTCTGGAGCCCTCCCTCCTCCTCTGGCTCCGATGGCAGTTCCCTGACAGGGGATTTGAGGAAGTCAGATAACAATGAAAGTTAATTTGGATTTTAGAAGTAATAAGTGTTTTCATTTTTCTTTCTTTTTTTCATTTAGTACAGTGGTACCTCGGGTAACATACGATTCAGGTTACATATGCTTCAGGTTACAGACTCCGCTAACCGAGAAATAGTGCTTCAGGTTAAGAACTTTGCTTCAGGTTGAGAACAGAAATTGTGCTCCAGCGATGCAGCAGCAGCGGGAGGCCCCATTAGCTAAAGTGGTGTTTCAGGTTAAGAACAGTTTCAGGTTAAGTACAGACCTCCGGAACGAATTAAGTACTTAACCCGAGGTACCACTGTATTGTAATGTGTTTCGTTTTGTGTCTTTTATGTGTTATATTTGTTATAAATGTGGAAAATCAATAATATATATATATATTAAAAAATAGAGAATGACTACAGGCGAGGAGCATCTTTGGTACTACCCCTCTCATTTGTTTAACTTTTGAATATTTATATTTCATTTCATTTTGCAGCCCACTTGACAGTGTTGATGTGTCCTCTGCACGCATGATTCACCTCGTCGTGTGAGATCTTGTGTTTCTTTCCTCACGTGTAACAACAGCAGCAAACGGCAACACAACGATGGCCGTGCAGGTGGGCCCTGCCACCTTTATAAGTGAAAAAGAAGTATTGTAAAATAGTATTTACAAGTCACTTGGCCACTGAATTCCATGAGCTGGTGACCTACTGACTAGAGTACTGCAGCGCGATCTATGCAGGGCCGCCCTTGAAGACTGAGGGTGGAATTCAACATAGCACTAAGTGGGGTATGCACACACAGGACAAGGCTCACTAGTGGAATGTGACTTTCCCTGCCTCCTCTCCCCTCCCTGATAGGTGGTTATATAATATAATAATAATAATTTATTATTTATACCCTGCCCATCTGGCTGGGTTTTCCCAACCACTCTGGGCGGCTTCCAACAAAATATTAAAATACAATAGTCCGTCAAACATTAAAAGCTTCCCTAAACAGGGCTAAAAGCTTCCCTAAACAGGGAAGTTGGAAGATATCAGGAAGATGTACACCAAAGATGGGAATCCTCCAGGATTGATGATGAAGCCTGGTTATGGTTGGACTGCAATTCATCCTTGTCCATTGGCCAGGCTGGCTAGGGCTGATGGGACTTGGTATCCAACAACATCTGGAGGGCCACAGGTTCCCTGATGTGCATACACACCCACACCCACCCACACCCAATATAGCATGACAAGAATGGCAAAGTGGAAGATAATCTACCTTTTCCTTAGAACACGTTGCCTGCTTCCGGATGCGAAAAGAGAGGGAGTGAACCTTATACACCGCCAGGAGCTCTTTAGAAAAAAGGTAAAGGTAAAGGGACCCCTGACCATTAGGTCCAGTTGTGACCAATTCTGGGGTTGCAGCGCCCATCTCGCTTTACTGGCCGAGGAAGCCGGGGTACAGTTTCCAGGTCATGTGGCCAGCATGAATAAGCCGCTTCTGGTGAACCAGAGCAGCGCACGGAAACGCCGTTTACCTTCCTGCTGGAATGGTACCTATTTCTCTACTTGCACTTTGACGTGCTTTTGAACTGCTAGGTTGGCAGGAGCAGGGACCGAGCAACGGGAGCTCACTCCATCGCGGGGATTCGAACCGCCGACCTTCTGATCGGCAAGTCCTAGGCTCTGTGGTTTAACCCACAGCGCCACCTGAAAAGGTGGAGTTTAAATGTAATAAATAATAAGAAATGAGCAGGGCCTGTGTGCTGATTGGCCTGGTTGTTGGAAGTGCAACAGCAGAGATCATTCGGTGTGTGAATTAAGGGTTAATTGCATTACCAGTAAAACCAGCTAACCAAGTGGGTTGAGGAGGTGTTACTTAAGTTCTTAAGGGTGTGTGTGTGTGTGTGTGTGTGTGTATATATATCTTTATGGCATGCTCATAAGATAGTAAATAGCCAGGAGATTTTGTTTCGTCCCATAGTTACGCTTTTAGCACAAATTTCTGTTCAGTTACAGTTCTGCCTTACTTCCGGAAATCTCTCTCTGTACCTATGGCGGCATGTGTTTTCAGTTAATTACATTTGTTCCTGATTATTTTTGTTATGGCTGCAGGGAAAGGAAGGGGCCTTACTATCTCTGAAATGTGATGTGAATATCCGCAACCCCCGCCTCCAAAATCCAGCTTTTGATTCATTAACAAACTATCTTTGGGGAGCGGGGGCAGAGGGAGACTGCAGAGACTGTCTGTACCATTGACACGAAATAAAACTCTTGTCTTTCGATACCGCCCCCCCCCCCAGTTGTCTTGTTATAGCCCTGGAGACCCTTATTTTCCATATCAATTAATAATTCAATAATTCCATCTTTCCATCAGAAATAAAATACTTCGAAACTATGCAAGTCCGGCAGAAATCAAACCAGACCCAAACTCCATTCAGGAGCAGGCTAAAGCTGGCTGAGCTAACAAGCCTTCAGAATAGTGTTTGAATTACACCACCCTTTCTGCTGGGTTGCCAGTACATGTGACTGAGCTCAATGGGCTTAGGATCCAGCGTAAGTGGCCCCTCTCTGATCCCACCAGATGCCTCTTTCTCAGGGCTTCTACCTGCTTAAGATCTGCTGGATCCTAATTCTGCTTACCCGAGCAGCTCTTGCTATAGGATGGATGCCTTAGAGCAGGGAAATCCCACCTCAAATTATTTCAGAAGCACAGGACTAAATCTGGTTCTTAACACAGACCGTCCAAGTGTTCCTATTTTCCAAGGACAGTCCTGGATTTACAGAAGCCACCCCAGTTTCTGATTTGATCCCAGAATATCCCACTTTTCCTTCGGACATCCTTATTTTCATCAGAGAAACGGTGGGGGGTATGGAGTTATGTGACAACCCCCCCCCCCGATCCAAGGAGATCTGTAACTATACAACCTTTAGAAGACATCTGAAGACAGCGCTGCATATGGAAGTTTTTGAAAAATGTGTAATGTTTTATTATGGTTTTATATATGTTGGAAGTCACCCAGAGTGGCTGGGGCAACCTAGTCAGATGGGCAGGGTAATAATAATAATAATAATAATAATAATAATAATAATAATAAAAGGACATCCCTGTTTTCATCAAAGAAAAGTTGGAGGGTATATTAACACTGATCCTCTGGTCTCTTGCAGACTGTCAGAGTTTTCTGTAGGTACTGTAATTTGCTAAGGGTTGCTGAAAACCGTAACTCTGGAATTGCCCAGAACTCTTTGAAGGAAAGAATGTGCTTTGGATGTGTTTTAAAGGTATACTTATGTACACAGTCGGAGAGAGCTGTGTGTTTTGAGCAGCTGAATAGTAAACATGCAACATCTTCCTGGGCTTAGGATATAAGAAAAGTGTAGTAGGCTGGGGAAGTCTTCCTGTGTAATTTTCCTGGAGATATTTTTGGCTTGGAAAACAGACCCAGGAAGGACGAAGGCTGCGTGGGAAGCAATTGTGAAACAACCTCTACTCACAGGAAGAGTAGTAAAAACTCAGCGCATTATTTATAGAATGACTGTCAAGCTGACCAGCTCCCAGAGGAATATTTAACTTACCATCTGTTGCCTCTTCAGTCATTACTACTCAGCTTCTTCCGTCTCTCCAGCTGCTCAGAAGGCCCCTGAAGGAGGGATTCAGAAGGACAGTCGTCTCCTGGGGCTTCTCAGCTGGCAGATGAACCCCCAAGATGCTGGCCTATAAATTCCCCATTTCAAGTGAAAAACCTCTTTTACATTCATCTAAGCCAGTCAAGTAGAAACATCTCATTTCCTCCGCTGGAAAGTCTATACCAGCCCTTCAAGCTATTGGGTAATTTTTGTATCAAGTCCAAAGCTACTTGTAAAGGACCACCCATAGAATTAACACCCCTTGCTCTCATTCAGGAGTGGGGTGGAGAGGGGAACAATATATCCTTCCCCTACCTGGCCATATGTTTAATTAGGGTTTCAGAAAAGCTCCTAATTAAACATAAGCCTTGCTCCTGAACTTCTTTGGAACTGGGTCCAGTGTGAGGTAGGTCATCCTCAGGTTAGTCCAGGTTGGGTTGCCCTGATTCAGGCCCCTGGAATCAAGGCTGCAGGGGGGATGTGAGAGGGCCGTGGCAGGCTCCCAATCTACCCCACCTTTGGCTCCGATACAAAGAGTCTTGGGTTGCCCCACCCTTGGCTGACCCTAGGACCACCACCCCACACTTGGGTCCAAGTAAAGTCAGGGGCAGGACTAATTTTGGGTGTGTGTCATTGTTTTGGTTTCTTACTATGGGGTGCATTTTTAAAGTTTTTCTGCTGTAAACCACCCTGTGATCCTCGGATGACGGGCGATATATAAATTTTATAAATTAATTAAATTGAATTAATGTTTTGGAATCCTCATTAAATACATAGCTAAGAGAAGGGTGGAGGCACCCTGGCTGAGATGGTGGGTGCCTCCCTCCCACAGACTCACCACCCTTGAAAAGAAAGCTGCTTGTGGACATCACCCACCCACAAGCTGCAGGATGCTGAGGTGTGGGGAGGCATCAGGCAGGAAGAAGAGCAACAGGCACACGGGAAGTTGGGCCTTCCTCCTCCTGGAAGATGCAGCCACCAAGCAGAGATCTTGACTTTGCTGAAGGGTTTCCCCACCATGCTTGCCTCTCTTTCCTGTCTGATGTTCCTTCCTGATGACAACCATGGATGGCTGTGGACCACCCAACCAGACCCATAGCAGTTCATGCCTCTTCTTCTTTGACAATCACTCATAGCCAAGTAAGATTGTCTTCCATGAATATGGTCTTAACAGGGTGTTCATAAGTGACTGTGGAGGCCATTCTGAATTTGCACATCCTTCTACAGTGGGGACATAGGTTTCCGGGTGGGAGTTGATCATGGTGAGGATTTGCCAAACATGCCTTCCTCTTAGCTCTTTTTGCCCTTTGTCCTGAGTTTGTGCTTCTTCAAAGTCTGTGACGCCTTTGGTGAAGGCTGTTCTCCAATTGGAGCACTCGCAGGCCAATGATTCCCAGTTGTCAGTGTTTATACTACATTTTTAAAAAAGATTTGCCTTGAGAGAGTCTTTAAACCTCTTTTGTTGTCCACTGGTATGTCGCTTTCCATTCTTAAGTTGGGAATAGAGTAGTTGCTTTGGAAGACGATAATCAGGCATCCAAACAACATGACCAGTCCAACGGAGTTGATGTTGAAGAATCGTTGCTTCCACACTGGTGACATTTGCTTCTTCCAGTACACTGACATTAGTTTGCCTGTCTTCCTCATCTGATGTCAAAGTCCTTCTGAATAGACCTGACTTGGGTAGGACTCAGGGAAATTTTGTCCATAGCATCTCTCCATCCATCCATCCATCCATCCATCCACCATCTCTCCTCCCTCCCTCCTTCTCTCTCACACACTTTTATTGATGTTTTCATTTATTTGTTAACCACTTTGGGATGTCTCATGGGAAAGGAATCATAAACAAAATCAAATAGGCAATTAAATGTGCCTGTATCATTTGAAATTAGTTTCCCGCCACCTTGCATTTTGAACATTGTTTATGGCATAGCAATTCACCTAGCAATGATTTATACCTTTGAGACAGCAAACAGCAAACTTTCTTCCGCCATTTGTCACAGCAGAACATCCTGGAAGTGGTAGACGGACTTGGCCAAAGATGCCTCTGTTTTCAAACAACTCAGTCCCTATATCTGCTTTTGCAAATGACCAAGTGATTGCTTTTAAAGGTATTAAATGGGTCCAGGTGGCACCATAAAGCTAAGTGCCTCCACATGGAACATCTGTCGCCTGTTCCCTAATTCCTGCTATCTTTACAAGGCAGCGTGTGATCTTTTTTAACCCTTTTGCTTCCAGCCTTCTCCTCCTAACAGTTTGCACCACTGCAAACTTTGTTCTGATAAGATCACAATGGATCACTGTGATGCCTTTACCGCATAAGCACATTATGCTGGGTATGGTAGGCAGCTGCAAGACAGTGTGAGTTTTTCTGCAGAGATGGTTTCCTGTGTGTCCCTAAAACTACAACAGCTTCACAGTTAGATCTGCACTTCACTTGTAACATTTTATATCACATTCCTGCCCCCCGCCGCTCATATCTCAAAACCTGCGAGAGATTTCGTTTCGCTAAAATATTTTGACAGATAGTCCAAAAAGGCCTCCAATTTCCCATAAACAGTTCGCCATTTTGATCTCTTGGTTTTACAGTCAATTTTGACATTCCAGTGTTATTCATTAATTTTACAAGTCATCCTTCTATGGTTGGAGTCTCCTCCTCTTTCCATTTCTGAACATCTAAGATTCTGCCTGCAGTTGTTGCATGCATAAAAAGATTAGTCAATTTCTTTGTAACCTCTGTCCCAATCATCTCTAGCAAAAAAGGCTTTGGGGTTTTTTGGGCGGGAATCACCAATTTAAACTTCTTTTTGAATTCATTATCTATCATTTCCCATAAACCCTTGACCTTTTCTCCTCACCTACTGCATTTTTTTTAAAAAAAGATTTGCCTTCTGTTGGGTTGGAATAAATGACAGACGAGTACTAAATAAATAAATAAATCCAAAAGTCAAATCTAATCTGAAATGTATGTGAGAGTGAAAGTAGGGGCAAATGGTCAGCTCCAATTCCAAAAACAAAAGGGGTGTGACAAGGGTGGTTACTGGCTCCCCTGCTGTTTAGCATTTATGCAAATGATGCAATAATGGAACTGAAAGGACCAGAATTATTTCCTGTTTCAGTTTTATCCCATAAAGTATCCATTTTGCTATTTGCCAGTGATATGGTGTTATTCAGCATCTTAAAAAGCAGAGACATAACCTTGCCAACAAAGGTCTGTATAGTTAAAGCTATGGTTTTCCCAGTAGTGATGTATGGAAGTGAGAGCTGGACCCTAAAGAAGGCTGATCGCCGAAGAATTGATGCTTTTGAATTATGGTGCTGAGGGAGACACTTGAGAGTCCCATGGACTGCAAGAAGATCAAACCTATCCATTCTTAAGGAAATCAGCCCTGAGCGCTCACCGGAAGGACAGATCCTGAAGCTGAGGCTCCAATACTTTGGCCGCCTCATGAGAAGAGAAGACTCCCTGGAAAAGACCCTGATGTTGGGAAAGATGGAGGGCACAAGGAGAAGGGGACGACAGAGGATAAGATGGTTGGATAGTGTTCTCGAAGCTACCAGCATGAGTTTGACCAAACTGTGGGAGGCAGTGGAAGACAGGAGTGCCTGGCATGCTCTGGTCCACGGGGTCAGGTCATGAAGAGTCGGACACGACTAAACGACTAAACAAACAACAACAATGGTGTTATTAGCACAAACGCAAGTCGGTATGAGGCCTTCACTCCTCCTGCTGCAGTCTGGCATCTTGTCCAAATTATGGGCCACAGGATAGACTTGAGATGTATTAAAATGCAGTTTCCCTATGTATACACACACAAACAGGCAAATGCATGCGCAAGCACACACTTGCATACACCATGCACACCAGGATGGGATAAAACCCACAGATTATTTTAAAATCCCTTCCACTGAACTTTCCAGTCCTGGGTGTAGTGCATTCCAAACAGAGCTGTTGTACCCTGAAAGGACTCCAGTATACATTGGAAATTAATCAGTTTCAAGGAAATGCAGCTGGGCATACATTAATCTAAATGCGCCCAGAACACGCAGTACAGACTCTTCCTTTCTGCAAGTCTGTCTCTCTCCCTGTGAAGCTGAAGTGCCTTGAAATGTTCACTGGCCCTTTAACCCTTGCACTGCCCATTACCGTTGATGCCACAAATAAAACAGCAATGTTCAATCTTACACAAGCGAGTACTGCTTGTCCCGGGGGGGGGGGCGGATCTCCTCACAATTACATTTCCCCCAGACTATTTATTCCACAATAGTCATGACTGTTCATGTTTGGTGTAGACAGATGCCCGTGGTGTTGTTTTCAGGCAATAACAGTGCGATCCTACGCATGTTTCTTCAGAAAAGACCCACTGAGTTCAAGCAACTTGGAATAGAATTACAGTGGTACCTCAGGTTACATACGCTTCAGGTTACAGACTCCAATTTTGGGTTGCCCTCTTCTCATGCAAGGGGTTTGACAAGTTGATCCTCATGGTCCCTTCCAAACTCTGCAATTCTATGATCTAGAAGGAGAGTTACAGATTGAGGGCCTTCATGTTTACATTATGATGATTCAGGGGGGCAAGATAAATTTAAGAAATTGGTGAACTTGAAATAACCAGTCATTTAGAATAATAGTTTTTACTTTCCACGCAATAATTTATAAACCTTATTGCTCCAATGGATGCATTTTTAGTGTGAAAACTTTTTAGCGTTGACGTTTTGTGCTGCTAATGCTGATAAAATAGTGGTCCCTACACCCTTAGACAGTTTACACCTCCTGCTAGCAACGTGCTGTTTTCCTGGATTAATTTTTTTTTTATCGTGACTGTGCAAGAGACGCATAAGATGCATTCCAGTGAGAGAAGCTTGTAAACATGTTGGGAGCAGAATGCTGGACTAAATGGACTTTCAGTCCTATCCAACAGGGCACTTTTATGTTCTTAAGTTTCATAGATCATAGCATAACACATTGGTCACATAAGCGGAAATGGTTTGCTTATTTTAAAATAATTAGCAAAAGCAACTGACTCACCTGGGCCCTCTTTCATTGACCCCTGCTTCATTATATGAGAAAAGAAACTGATACATGAGTAAAAGATCATTTTCTCTCTCAACCATCACCAGTATGAATTACTAGGGGCTGCCACTCTTGCTTGCTCCATTTCCCAATCCCACCTACCCACCTAGACCTAGATCTCACCCTCTCTTCTATCGCCTCCCAAGTTGCCCATCCCCATAGCTAACCTCAAATAAATATTTCTATTTATTTCTTTTTAATAGGGCTGCACTGTTGACTTTGTTAATCAATTAGATCCGCTCCCCCGGACCAATCCTACTAGTGGACTAAGAGTGACAAATTTGTTGATTTTGTGTTCTCTCAATTTCTCCCTTTTTTCTCCATTTCCACATCAGCTGGCAATTAAAAAAAAAAAATCTCGCAAAAATTATGCAGCAACTCAGTGCAGGTTTCTCCCAGTGCAAACATTTCAGTATGCAATTTTGCCCGATGAACACAATTTTGCAAGCATTTCCTCCTAATATTTCTGCACATTACTTTCACTAACATACGCACACCAGGATATGAATTTTTGTACACGTTACATGGTTGGATAACTGAATTGCAAAATTCTTTTTTCACCAACTCTTTTAAATTCATTTTCAGACTTTTGCCTGCATTGCAAAATTCAGAGAGGTGCAGATTTCGAAGGATGGCTACTTTTTAATTTGCTTTCTCTTCCAGGAATTGGCTAGGTTCACCCTTTAATGGGAACTGAATCAAATTTCTTCCCTATCCCTAATGACTAAGGAAAGTCCTGATGCTGGAGGATGTGAATTGTCCAAAGTCCTACAAGAAATTTGGCCACAGGACATAAAGGATAGAGAGAGAAAGGATTTCACTTCCACATTGCTGGCTGTTCTTCCCCTGGTACAAATTCTCCCCCATTGTTTGGACCCGCCCAATCTACTCCTGACATACCCCTTATGGCCGTGAAGCTTTTTTCAGCAACAAGAGATGGACCTGTGAGGTCAGGTGTCTCATGCAGGAACAAACCTCTTTCTCCACCTTCAAAGTGGGGGGTCCACTCCCTCCTAAGGCCCCTGGGATGCTCTCCCTAGGACAATAGTAATGCAGGAACCATATTCCAATAAAATAAAATCCCTGAATTAATCCGTCAGCATATTATTTTCAGATACAGTGGTACCTTGGTTCTCAAACTTAATCTGTTCTGGAAGTTCGTTCCAAAACCAAAGCGTTCTAAAACCAAGGCATGCTTTCCCATAGAAAGTAATGTAAAATGGATTAATCCATTCCAGACTTTTAAAAACAACCCCTAAACCAGAAATTTAACATGAATTTTGCTATCTAACAAGACCATTGATCCATAAAATGAAAGCAATAAACAATGTACTGCAGTCACACAGTCCATCAATCAGTAGCTGAACAGGGTTGCACACAGTCACAAAAACAAAACAAAAAAGAGCTGCAAAAGCAAAAATGCAAAATAAATAGCAAAAACAGACAGACCTCACTCAAAATGGAAGTGTGGCACTCAAATTGGAAGCATAACACTCAAACTGGAGCACGTTCAGCTTCCAAAAAAAGTTCGCAAAACAGAGCTGGATTTGGATTCTAAGTTGTTTGAGTACCAAGGTGTTTGAGAACCAAGTTCCACTGTATTGGGTGATATCCAACGTCCAGGAGACATACTCAGGTATTAGTCCCATTGAAATCAATGGATTTAGCTACTGAAGTCCACTGTTTTCAGTCAGGTGTACCCAACACTGTGTGAGTGGTATTCTGCTTGCATAATGGGATGTCTCGCTGCACTCCGCCCAAATTGGCTGTGGTCCTCAGAGGGCCTCACCAAACCTCTAAAATGGATTTTGAGGGTGCACAGTAGGGTACATGGGAGAGGAGAGGAAGGGGAGCCCGCTCCATTTGCACAATGGCAATGTTGGGTAGAACTCAATCGATCTACCCTGAATATCACTAATGTTGGATATCAGCCATCATTTTTAATAAGACTGCTTCTCAAAACTGCAGAAGGCAGGTGCCATCAAGAGACTTTCTCCAAAGCCTGGATTTCGGTGCCGTGGTTATAGTGAGGTTATACCTCTATACATACCAGAGGGAGGCCTCCTCTGATTCCTGCATCATCTAGCAAGAAAAAAAAATTGCCCTGTGTTTCAGATCTAATGAATGGGTTAATTGATGAATTTGTATGATTGATGGTTCTAAAAATTCTTTCATCTTCCTGCAGCCCTACTTTTGTAGTTCACATGCCGTTTGAGCAAAACAGTGAAGCGATTACTTCAAGATTCTAGCATGATATGTCTGTCCTCAGACACGACCTGTGAAGTAGAAGGTTGAATTGCTTCTCCTTTTGCTGAACCTGATACTGAGGCAAGTTTTTGCTGTGCCACTTCAAAAATCCAAGAGACAGGCTAAGACTACTTTCTAAGTACATTCTGTGTCCTTGAAGCACAGAGAGGCAAAAGAAATGAGCTCTGATTAAATTCCAGCAATATTTCTCATTTTTGCAGGTCACAAGTGGTGCTTATCTTTCCAGTACATGTTGTGATTCAGTACTGACCGGTAGATTATAAATGGGTTGGGGACACTTGACAAAAGTGATTTCAAAGCCGTGCGTTCCCAGTTGGTGTGCATCTTCTGAAACATGGAAGAAAATGACTGGTGTTCGGTTTTTGCAAGGTGCATTGGGCAAACAGATGCTAAGGGGTTCAAGACTCTTGTCCTCCAGATAGTTGAGGACAAGAAGAAGGAATTTCAGTCGGTGGCTGTTTTCCTGTCCCTGTGTGACAAGCTGGATCTGCCCCAAATCTTCCATGAAGCTCTGCATATGGTCACCTATAAAGTATGGCAGTAGTAGGGTGTTTTGTTGATGCACCTTTGTGCTTGTGATAACGTTGTGGAGCTACATCCACAGTCATTAATAGTGAGACGTAAGGGGGCTGTTGCCGACTTTTTATTTCAGAGCACAGGGTTGGGCTGGTAGTGTCAAAGCAAGGAGCTGCCTCGAGCCTAGAAAACTAGCTATTAGATCTTTTTAAAAATCCAGTCTAGGAATGTGCATGGGAGAAGGTGATTTGTTACATTTACCTTTCCATAGCAAATGCCTCAAGCAGCTGCAATTGGGGTGGTAAGGTAATCCAGGGGTTCTGATGTAATTCAGGGATGACAGCCCATGTAGTGTCGGACTACATGTTCCATCATGCCTAGCCATTGGCTGCCCTGGTTCAAGCTGATGGAAGCTGGAGTCCAATGACATCTGGAGGGCCACAGATTTTCCACCCATGCTGTAATATAATGGCAGAAATATTCTAAAGGTTATTTTGTCCAAACATTCAGGGACTTCTGTTAATTTAGTCAGTGCTTTCTTTCGGGGGACAGGGATGCAGGAGTACACATACCCCAAAACATTTTGTGAATCTAATGGGAGAAGCACAGTGAATCTCTAGCACAGTGAATCGTCAATTCCATTGAATAGCATGGTGAATCGTTTGTTCTGTTGCTACCCCCGATGGCGGCCTTATTTCCTGTCACAATGTTTCCTGAGTCTCAGATGGAAGGGGGCGTTTAATGTGTGAAGTAGGAGTTGGAATCTAGCACAGTGATTGGCCAGTTTCAATGTTACCACCTTTGATGGTGGCTTCATTTTCTTTCCCGGTATAATGCACGTTCTTTGAACTTTTGTCCATTTGTTGTATTTATTTTTCCCAGTTTGAACTATAAAATGATGATTTTCTTGAGTCAAAATGAGAGTACCCCTAAGCATTATTTATTTATTTATTTAGAAAAAAAGCACTGAATTTAGTTAGTAGAGTAATGGGATAAATGTTGGTGTTTTAAATGATGAGGCTGAACAGTTCGTGCTTTTTTATACTATTTTAATTCTAATTATCTCACAAGGGTAAGCAACATGAAGTCCCCAAAGTTCTTGGGCTCCAAGTCCCATCCATCAAGCATGGCCAATGGTCAGGGATGATGGGAGTTGTAGTCCAACATCCTCTGAAGGACACCATGTTGGCTATCCCTACTCTATTATAATAGAAGATGAAGCAAATATTAAAGATTGGATTTTCTTGTAGCATTGAAAAGTAGTTTACATTTAGTAAATAGTAAGCTATCTCATGTTTCTTTAAGTAGTACATAAAGTACATCTCTCTATATATATTCCAGAAGCAATCTATTTATTCATTTTACTTTTTCAAAATGCAAAGACATGGTATTATAACAACAATTTTGCATAGAAAACAGACATAAAACAATTGCACCCAAAATACACTCTAGAAGATCTATAGAGCTATCTATAGATTTTATTGAAACGTGGCCTTGCTAGGAATATTGATTTTTGCAATCTATAGGTTTTGTTAAATTTTATTGGTCAGTACCGTGCATTTTGGATAATTTAACATGGTGGGTGACCACTACCATTACTACTAAGTCCAAGCTAAGACCTGCAGAGTTCAAAACTGCCAGAATCTGGGGATAAGGGATATTAACAATACCTGTCACATAATGGTTGCCTTAATTCACTCTTTGTTCCCTGGATTTCTTGTGAGTCACTCTCATGTCTTAAAATAGCTGCAAATGTATTGTCAGAAAGACAAGACCTGTGAACTATGAGACAACGCACTTGAGCTAGACATGAGCACTGACCTTCAAGCCTATTTCAGAAGTTCTGCTGTGACCTGAATAGAACATGTAGCCACAAGGAATAATATATCCATATTTTGTCAGTGTGACGCTTTCTCCTTTTCAATGAAGGCAATCGTCAGGATCCTCATTAGGCCTGCCAGAAATCCTCATTTTGCCTGCAAGGCAGTTTCAGCCAAGCCAACCCATCTTTCCTACACCTGACAGAGGTGTGGGTGGGCTGAAATGTATTATTGCAAGCACCGCCAGTCAGCTGATTGGCAGCTCCTGCTATGTCATGTGCAAAGCCTCTTCATGGTGCATTGCAAGCCCCAACGACCAGCTGATCAACAGGGCTTTCAAAGCACTGGGCTGTGCCTTTGGTCACACCATATGATTTCAGGACATGTCAACAAAAATGGGTCACCCAATATCAGGGGTGCCAACTTGGAGAAAATATTGTGGGGGGCCAGGCAAGCTCTGCCCCACATAATCTATCACATGATCACACTATTTGAATGGGAATGACCATAAACTTGGGGGGGGGAGTCCAGCCTCCTCAAATATTTTATTGTGGGGACTGAGGCCCCCACAGAGCCTAGGAGTTGGCTCCTATGACCGACGTCATTGTGATATCAGGCAAGTGGTGAGTGCAGGAAGAAATGATCTGACCCACCAGGTGGGTTCAGTTCCCCACACCTTTCTCAAGACATTCATGCCCCATATCATTAGATATACTTGTGAAATATTTGTCATTATGAGGTATTCATGAAGTGAAGGCCTGCTTATTACAGGGAACTCCAAGAAGAAGAAGAAGAAGAAGAAGAAGAAGAAGAAGAAGAAGAGGAGGAGGAGTTTGGATTTGATATCCCGCTTTATCACTACCCTAAGGAGTCTCAAAGCGGCTAACAATCTCCTTTCTCTTCCTCCCTCACAACAAACACTCTGTGAGGTGAGTGGGGCTGAGAGACTTCAGAGAAGTGTGACTGGCTCAAGGTCACCCAACAGCTGCATGTGGAGGAGCGGAGACGTGAACCTGGTTCCCCAGATTACAATTCTACCGCTCTTAACCACAACACCACACTGGACCACAATGGTGACAGAGGTGCATTCCCCAGTAACACATCCTTGCAAGCAACACCTTTTTAGAGATATTGCCAACTTTTACTCACTCAAAATGGAACGTTGTCACCAAGTGTAACATTGCGGGTGCCATTTTTCCTCCATGATCTCCTAGTGAAGCTAGTGTTTGGGATGAGGGGCAAATTATGCCCTCCTACAATTCTACCTAGTATTTCAACCAACACTTGCCATAAAACTAAATTTTAAATTAAAAAGGAGCCGCTATGAATTGAGTTGACTTCTGTTTGCTTCATATCAGTCTGTCACAGCTTCAGCTAGTGTATGATGGAGACTTTCCTTTTAAAGAGGGTGACACAGAGAGAGTGTTGAGAACTGACAATTATATGCCTATTATGTGTACACCTTTATGAATGTGTATCATAACACTACATTTCCTGCCTTTGTTGTATTAGTGAGATTAGAGAGACTGAGCAGTGACTTAATTTGAACTGCTTTTTTAAAACTTTAACACACAAGAGATCAAGAACCAATTTTCAAACATCTGTGGAAGGAGAAAGAGCTGTTCCAACTTTGCATTGCTCCAGGATAAAAGAAACACCTCTCTTTTTACGATCTTGAACTCCGGTACCCTTCTGGCAAAACCTTTATAAAGCAATTAAAATGCTTCATATATAGTTCCTAAAACTGACATATCTGAAAGACTAGAGAATTTTTAAAATTGTGATTATGTTTCATAACAATATGTACTGTCAATACAGCTGGGGTCCATAAAGGTGAGATTAAAAAAAGAGAGAATCATTATAAACTTACATGTTTAGACTACATAAACACCATACATTTAAAGTATATTTAATGCAGAGGACTTCCCCCAAATAATCCTGGGAATTGTAGTTTGTTAAGGGTACTGGGAATTGTAGCTCTGTAAAGAGTAAAGCACAGTTCTCAGAGGAAATCCATGTTCTTTAAATGTATAGTGCTTATGCAGCTAAATACACAAGCCATATTATTAATCCTGTAGCACATTTGAATTTGAGTCATTCGAAAAAAATCCTGTGACTTTAATGGCAGCCTCACATGCAAAAATAGTGCTGGCGTAGCTGTTCCTGGCACAGAGTTAAAGCGATAGGGAGGAACTTTACCAGATAAAAGTGTGGATTTATTTGGCATGGGGCACTGGAAGTGTTCCCACCCTCTTAAAGACTTTCTGCATTTTGCACCAGAGCAGAAAAGGTCCAGTCCCTGGCTTTGCACACCCACCAGAGTTAAGACATTGCTTTGGCTGGGCTTCCGATTTCCCCCGCAGAGCTCTGTCTCTTTAAGGGTATAATTCCAGGACTCTCTCGCTCTGTATTCGTACATCAAGTGCCAAGCAGAGACATCAACTGTAGCCTCTGGGACACGCTGCTCTTTGCCACAGAGAAAAAGGAAAGAAAGAAAGAAGAGAATGTGGGAGGAGGGGAAGCACAGATCCTGTTATGTTCCAAAGGATGAGTCACTTCCTAGCAATAACCCCGAGATGCTTATTTATTTCTGTTTGCCAGAGTTGCAGGGCACAGTTTCTCAGCGTTCCTCAGCTCCAGGACCCAGATCCCCCACCCTCGGCTGGCCATTAATCATTGCAGGCCTGTTACCAAATGTACACAGGGAGGGAGCTGTGCATGGGCAAGTGGCCTTTAGCTGTCTCCAGTCCAATGAAATCACCCTGCGCGGAGACCTCTTTTATGAGAGTTTGGTTTATTTGTAACTAAACGACTTCCTCCGTTATTTGATAAGCTCAAATATTTGCTACCGATAGTCCGGGAGAGTGTCACATTTATTATCCCTTGTGCTGCAGGCAGGCATTGCCTGGGTCTTTGATTTCGGCGCAGGAGTCAGGTTAACCCCTTGAAAGGCAGCTGCACAAATGGCCGAGGGAATTCTAAGTATTCTAAGTTGGGGGTGGGGTGGGGGAAGCTTTTCCAGCTGCAGGGATTCATTCCCTTCGGGGCAGGCTTCCAGGGCCCACATACCAGTAGTGGGATGGGCCACAGGCAAAAGGGGTGGAGCTACAAATATAAATTCAGTGGTACCTCAGGTTACATACGCTTCAGGTTACAGACACCGCTAACCCAGAAATAGTGCTTCAGGTTTAGAACTTTGCTTCAGGATGAGAACAGAAATCGTGCTCCAGCGGTGCAGCGGCAGTAGGAGGCCCCATTAGCTAAAGTGGTGCTTCAGGTTAAGAACAGTTTCAGGTTAAGAAGGGATCTCCGGAACGAATTAAGTACTTAACCTGAGGTACCACTGTACAGTCATACTTCATGTTACGTTTGCTTCATGTTATGTTTTTTCAGGTTGCGTCCTGCGGTGACCCGGAAGTACCTGAAAGGGTTACTTCCGGGTTTCACCGCTCGTGTATGCGCAGAAGTGCTATAACATGCTCCGTGCATGCGCAGAAGACCAAATCACGCCGCGCACCTGTGCAGATACGGCGCTTCAGGTTCTGCGCTTTTCATGTTGCGAACGGGCCTCCGGAATGGATCCCGTTCGCAAACAGAGGTACCACTGTAGTAACTTTGTGTAGCTGGCTAGTTCCTACACACCATAGGAGCCAACTCCTAGGGCTCTGGGTCTTTGTCCCCTCACCCATAAAATAGTTGAAGGGGCCTGCCCCCCCCCAAGTTGATGGGCATTGCCATTCAAATGGTATGCATGCACCACATCTTGTGATCGGTTATGTGGAGCGGGACTCACCTGGGTCACACCAATATTTTATTCATGT
This sequence comes from Podarcis cretensis, assembly GCF_951804945.1. NCBI lineage: Eukaryota > Metazoa > Chordata > Lepidosauria > Squamata > Lacertidae > Podarcis > Podarcis cretensis. The sequence goes on from NC_137173.1 coordinate 87,738,430, forward strand.
TGTCACCTCCGCTACACACAGTCACATGGTCCTCTCTATCTTCCACCTGGGCAGGAAAGAGCATACCTTCCAACATTTCTCTATTTAAAATAGGGACATCCTATTCCATCATCATCATCATCATCATCATCATCATTATTATTATTATTACCTGTCCATCTAACTGGTTTGCCCCAGCTGTTCTGGGCCATTTCCAACATATATAAAAGCATAGTAAAACATTAAACATTTTTAAAAAACCTTCCCTATACAGGGCTGCCTTCAGATATCTTCTTAAGGTTGTATAAAGTGGTACCTCGGGTTAAGTACTTAATTCTTTCCGGAGGTCCGTTCTTAACCTGAAACTGTTTTTAACCTGAAGCACCACTTTAGCTAATGGGGCCTCCCGCTGCCACCGTGCCGCCAGAGCGTGATTTCTGTTCTCATCCTGAAGCAAAGTTCTTAACCTGAGGTACTATTTCTGGGTTAGTGGAGTCTGTAACCTGAAGTGTCTGTAACCCGAGGTACCACTGTAGTTAAGTAACTACAGTGGCTCAGGGGTCCTTGGCTCAGGGGTCGCATAACTCCATACCCTCCAAGATTTCTCCAATGAAAATAGGGATAGCCTACCATACTCTCCAACATTTCTCCAATGAAAATAGGGACATCCTAAGGAAAAGCGGGACATTCTGGGATCAAATCAGAAACTGGAATGGCTTCTCCAAATCAGGGACATCCCTGGAAAATAGGGACACTTGGAGGGTCTGTCACACATACTAGAGTAATACGATCTGCCCTTTTGCCTTCCCACCAACTGGGCTGACCGACTACATTTTGCCATCTAAAGGAGTATGTGCATGTGCGTGTTTGAGACCATTAATCCAGAATCTAAACCCAACAAACTGCATCCCTATTTTGTGATTTTGATGGGGCCTGTATCTACCAGCCGCAGGAAAAGTTAGGCCCTCCCTGGAAGTTAGGGTTGCCTGGCAACTGCTTGTGCAGCAAGGTGGAATGTCTTTTTAGCTTCGTGCAACACCCCGCCCCCCCAAAAAAAGAAACAGGCTGCAAAAAGGCAATGATCGAAACAAACACACTGCTGGGGAAAGCGAGCGAGCAGAAAAGTATTCTGTTAGCATCCAGCATTAAAAGTCCTGGAGCATACTGGTCTAGTGACTGGGCGAACAGAAATACTCAGGACTGATCTAAATATCGCACAAAATGAGGTGATGGACATTTGAGTGTAATGACAGTTTAGAGACACCAATGGGTGTTGCAAAAATAAAAATAAAAATGCTGAAGCGTATCCCCGGTCTGTAGGAGTGAGGCTCCAGTCTTAGGTCTCCAGGTAGCCTGAAACAAGAACCTTGTGATGCTGTTCAGGTCTTCGTAGGGGGAAGTAACCTGTGGGGTGGGGTGGAGAGCAGGGGGGCGTTGTGGGGAACTTGTGGGCCTCCAGGCTAGACTACAGCTCCCATACATATCCCTGATCATTGGCCATGCTGGTTGGGGCAGATGAGTGCTGGAGTCCAGCAAGGTCTGGAGGGCTACTGGTTTCCCTCCCCTGACTTAGCCCTTAAGTATCCATAACTTTAGCCAGGTTGTTCCCTCTGTTTTGAGATATGAAGTCAGTGGACCACAACTCCCATCTGCCCCAGGAAACATGGCCAATGGTCAGGAGCATGGAAGGGAGCTGTAGCCCAGCAACATCAAGAGAGCTGCTGGTTCCTTACCTCTCTCCTAAAGTCACATCAAAGTTCCCATCCCACTTTTGCCATAATCCAATCATACATTATGTAAATATGCCACCATCTTTGAATTTTCAGCTCTCTGTTTCTATGGTTGTCACCCTCATCACCTCTTCTCTGCTTTCTGGCTTCAGAACAGTTATTTTATAAATCTCTTCCCATCCCCCTGCCCCCAGTAAGCAAGACATATTTGCCCAAGTGTTTGTTCATATGTTTCAACAAAAGAAGAACTCTGGAGTGAGGGGAAGTGGGGGAAAAACAGAATGCATCTGCTTAAATCTGCCATGCCCCACTTTCCTGCCTTAGGAAAAATCTGCCTGAGGGGGCAGCACATAACTTTCCCCAAAGAATACTTGCAGACCCTCCAAGTGTCCCTATTTTCCAGGCACAGTCCCAGATTTGCAGAATCTGGCCTACTCTCCTGAGTAAGCATGTTTAGGATTGCAACCTTAGTCTGCAATCTTATGCAAGCAAGTACTGTATTTTTCGCCCTATAGGACGCACTTTCCCCCCTCCAAAAATGAAGGGGAAATCTGTGTGCGTCCTATGGGGCGAATGCAGGCTTGCGCTGAAGCTTGGAGAGCGAGAGGGGCCGGTGCGCACTGACCCCTCTCACTCTCCAGGCTTCAGGAAGCTATCAGCAAGCCTGGGGAGCCTGCGGGAGTTCCTGTAGGGCTCCCTAGGCTGCGGATAGCAGCCTGCTGCACGGAGCGTGGGGAGCGCTGAAGCAGAGCGCCCCGTGCTTCGGGCAGACATCGGGCAGCCCCACATGCTCGGGGGACAGCGGGGAGGCGCAGCACCGCCATCCCGCTGTTCCCCGACCTGGTTTGAATTCGACCTGGTTTGGTTTGAAAAAAAATTCCCCCCCCCTTTATCCCCCCCAAAAAAAACTAGGTGCGTCCTATGGGCTGGTGCGTCCTATGGGACGAAAAATACGGTAAGTTCCAGCAAAACACCCTTGGATTCACTTCCAAGTAGACGTTCCTCAGATTGCTCTGTTATTTCAATTAGATTTTAGTAGGTGCAAAACGGATTTCAGATTGTGCTGGAATAGAGCAACAACAATGGTCCTGAGCTGTGTGGTAGCCTAGTTAGGCTCCCACAGCAAACCAATAAAGAATCTTATGACATCTTAAAGGCTAAAAGATTTTTTATTTTATTCTCTTGTAACATAAGCGTTTGTGGACTTGCATCTGATGAACTGAGCTCTAGGCCCCCAAACCTTCTGCTATAATACTTCTGCGAATCTTAAGGTGAGCAAGCAAAGTAATTTTCCTTCTGCATCTATTTACAAGGAGTTTCTGATATTCAAATTACCTTCCAAACCGAACGCTTTGGCTTCTCGTGTGTTCTTGGCTTCTTCCTAGTATTTTCTTCTCAATAATCCAGCCACAATCTGGTGGTCGTTAATAGAGTTGTAACACATTTCCGGTTCCCGGATACAAATATTTGCATGAAGCTGTGTGGTCCGTCCATCCCTGCCTATTCTTGTCCCCAGACCTTCCCTGTTTTCCTTTGTTTTTGGTAGCCTGCTCTCTGTTGGTTGAAGTAGACGTACGGAGGCCTGGGACACCCAGCAGGGGAAATATAGGGATTAACGTAGTGCCCACAGGCAGAATGTGGACAGAGGAAGTGGGTAAAAAAGGTTCTTCTCCCTTTTTCATAACACTAAAACTAAGGTGCATTCAAGGAAGCTGAGTATTGGAAGATTCAGGGCAGACAAAAGACATTACCGCTTCACACAGTGCGTAGTTGAACTGCGGAACTCACTCCCACAAGATGAGGTCATGGCCACTGACGTGGATAGTTTTAAAGGAGGGCTGGACAATCTCACGGAGGAGAGGGCTATCAAGGGCCACTAGCTATGGCTATAGCCAGTGTGGCGTAGTGGTTAAGAGTGGTGGACTCGTAATCTGGTGAATCGGGTTCGATTCCCCGCTCCTCCACATGCAGCTGCTGGGTGACCTTGGGCCAGTCACACTTCTCTGAAGTCTCTCAGCCCCACTCACCTCACAGAGTGTTTGTTGTGGGGGAGGAAGGGAAAGGAGATTGTTAGCCGCTTTGAGACTCCTTCGGGTAGTGATAAAGCGGGATATCAAATCCAAACTCCTCCTCCTCCTCCTCCTCCTCCTCCTCTTCTTCTTCTTCTACTACTACTGCACCATTGGAGATAGTATGCTTCTGAGCACCAGTTTCTGGAAATTCTGTGGGAGAGAATATGGTTGCAATCAGGTCCGTCTTATGGGCTACCCATAGGCATCAGGTCGGCCAGAATGCTGGATTAGATCCCACAGCAACCTATAAAAAACTTTAGCATCATCCTTTTCTTTCCATGGGCAATTATCTTTTGTAGCAGAAGAGATCTTTGAAGTTTGTCACACCGATAGCTGTATTGGACCCCAGCTTGCCAAATTTGGAGTTTGCTTTGGAAATCTCTAAAGCAAACACCAGCATTTGACAAATGTGAGATTCTGGACTTCCAGCAAGCTTTTTTTAAAAAAGCATTTGCAGGGGGAAATGTTTCCTTGTGCAATAAACTTGGCTGGCCGTTCGGAATGCCAAAGAGTTGCAAAATGCAAGTGAATCATTTGTCCGCAAGATGAAACTCTAAATCATGCCAAATACAGAAGTGCAGACTTGTAATATATGACTCCAGTTAGTGAAGTGACGATAAAAATAAAGGACACAAACCAGCCAAAGTTATGCACTTTTCAGTCTCATAAATTTCATTGGTTTGCACACATCCGGTGAAAGAAAGGTGCTGGGATAGCTCAGTTGGTAGAGCATGAGACTTTTAATCTGAGGGTCAAGGGTTCAAGCCCCAGGTTGGGTAAAAGATTCCTGCCTTGAATGGGGTTTGACTGGATTGTACTTGCTGTCCCTTCCAGTTCTCTGCCAAATTCTTTTTAAAGGGTTGACCACCACCCTGTAAAGGTATCACTAGGGGTCTCTGTTAGGAAATCTGCCATATCAGGAGAAACTGGCCACTCTCCAGGCACCCAGCACGATCTCCTGGTGACCTCCCTGTCTGCATTCCCCGGCAGATGCAGGCTAGGTCGCGATCGGCGATCCTCCTCCACGTGAGAAGAACACACCGCTCTTCCCCCCCTCCCAGGTAGGGGGAAAGAGAGAGAGACAGAAATGTATTTACATGCCTTTATTTCTGTCTTTGCAGCATTTCAGAGAAAACATGTCTGCTCTCATCAGAGTCCATCAGAAGAGAGTGAAATTCAACTTCCTGTACTTCCTGTACAGGTCATATTACACTCTGAGCCAATTCCGGTGCTTTGCACTGAAAATAGACCCTCCCTCTGTTCCACGGAACAGAACCAACATTCCCATTATGTTTTGCTTCCAAGCCACCTGCTGCTCGTGGTCGCATTGCATCCATATCATAACAGTCTCATCATGTGAGGCTTCCAATGTGGATCCACAACCACATCAAATGAAGACATGTGACATTGAGATCAGTGGGCATAGAACTATTTGTGCATAGCTGCTCACCACGACTGGTACTCCAACTTGAGCACAACTGCACATGCATCCACAGTTCTCTTCACACATTCTACTTAAGGTGTGGATTTTGGAGGGGAGGGGACATTGCCTGGACAGTATGGGAGGATAGCAGGCCACAGTCCTATTCCCCACCTCCACCCCATGTGTTTAGTGCATATGTGGCGCTGTGGGTTAAACCACAGAGCCTAGGACTTGCCGATCAGAAGGTCGGCGGTTCTAATCCCTGCGACGGGGTGAGCTCCCGTTGCTCAGTCCCTGCTCCTGCCAACCTAGCAGTTCGAAAGCACATCAAAGTGCAAGTAGATAAATAGGTACCACTCCGGTGGGAAGGTAAATGGCGTTTCCGTGTGCTGCTCTGCTTCGCCAGAAGCGGCTTAGTCATGCTGGCCACATGACCCGGAAGCTGTACTCCGGCTCCCTCAGCCAATAAAGTGAGATGAGCACCGCAACCCCAGAGTCGGCCACGACTGGACCTAATGGTCAGGGGTCCCTTTACCTTTACCTTAGAAGCATGCATGAAGACGTGAGGAACTGCTCAACTTTGCCCCATGTGGCAAGCTGCGTAACTGCAGCCTCCCAGTCAATCACCTTCCAAACCTAGCTTGGCTCTGCTCATCCAGAGTGTCCATTTGCTCCTCATGGTCAGGAAGGACTACAGAATCATAGAGTTGGAAGGGAACCCAAGGATCATCTAGTCCAGTGTTGGAATCTCAGCTAAAGCATCCATGACAGATGACCATCCAACTTCTGCTTAGAAACCTCCAAGGAAGGAGAGTCCACCACCTCTCTTGGGATTCTCTTCCCCTGCTGAACAGCACTTACTGTCAGAAAGTTCTTCCTGATGTTACTTGAAGAAACTTATAGATGAATTAAAACATAATATTTACAGAAACATGCTTATGCAAGCATGGGTTTGCAGTCTCTTCTCCTAACTTCCAAACAACTGTATTTCCCTCTCTATCCAGAGCTCAGCACTCAGCCTTCTGTATCTGAATTAGGCCATGCCTTGTAGCTCCTGTGAGAGATTTCCACTTCAACCTTTGCTCTCTTTCTTTCAGGCAGAGAACAAGCAGTCCGACACTCTATTCAACTTCGCAGTGTTCACAGTGGATTCTAAAAACACAGTCATCCTGCTTCACATAAAATGGAGCCTCTTCTTCACTAACGTTGTGACCAACGTTAGCCAATCACATGAACACTACGAGAGAACTCTCTAGAATTCAGTTACCAACCGATCAAATTGAAACATGTAGTAATGCATACAAGCATTTACAATTTCAGCGAATTAAATTACTGTACTTAACAAAGCACTCCCAAGAAATCATTCAAGTGGGGTGCATTTTTTTCAATTTTATTTATTTTTTTGGCAGTGGCAGTGGTAGCATTGCATATTTTACATTTCCCAGGTTTGGAGGCATTCAAATGATGGCGAATATTTGCACAAGTCCTGATTAATAGGGGCTTTTGCTTAATACAGGCCAGTTGTTGTATTTCTTTATTTCTGACTACTTTATTGCATGCACCTGTTTCAACTAACTACCAGCCATTTCTAGACATCCAACCTTCTGATTGGCCTAGAGCCAGGAATGATCTCTTGTTCCCACACTTAACATGAGCTCAGCTCTCCAATGGTATAGCCTGAAAAACACTGATAGTATACAACTCTCCTTTTGCTCCCAAACAGTAGGCTCAACCATTTTTTTATCTACTTGCAGTGCAATAAATGTTTTCTTTTTTCTTTTAATGGTTGAGTAGTCCAAGCCTCAGGGTCATACCAAGTTCAGGAGAGCTTTGCCTGGTTTTATATTTCCTTATGACCCATTCATGGCATTCTGTTCTAATCCTATTTGTCCACCTCCATAGTAAAATGTGTCGGATCCAGTGTCATCCACAAACAAACAAAGTTAACAACAAGTGCATTATGTATGTATTTGAATGTCAGGATGACGCTCAGATGGTGGCTGCTATTTCTCTCTCCCCAACAGCGAATCATTTGTTGTTGCAAAAAAAAAAAAAAAAGGGGGGGGGAGGAGATTGAAATCCACAGTCTCTTTTACATAAACAAAGGTGAGCACTGTTAGCTGCTTCTATACCATTCAAATGCGTTTTATAAACAGAAGTACATTGTCCCGTTTTCTCCCTAGAAGGTGAGATGAGGAATCATGTTCACTCTAAAGTCATGTGAGGATATTTCAGAGACTGACTTGTTTATTTACATCCTTTATAAGTCTCCTTTCATGGGCCAGGTCTTAAAACACGGTGCAAAAATTTAAAATAAATAAATAAATAATGACAATGCAATAAAACCATCTAATAAATTACAACTAGCAGTAGCAACAGAAAACAGAAAAGGGCAGGTAAAGAGAAAGGCCTCTAGAAGTAAAGAAATCAAACGAAGGAATTGAGGGTCTTGGGCTTCATATATGCCATATGGTTAAAACACATTCTCCCCCACCCCAAATAATAATCCTGAGGGGTGGTGTTTTAATGTTTTAATATTGTTTTTATATCGGGTGTTAGTCGCCCTGAGCCCGGTCTTGGCTGGGGAGGGTGGGGTATAAATAAAATTTATTATTATTATTATTATTATTATTATTATTATTATTATTACTCCTCAAAGAGCAGGGCTTTTTCCCCAACCAGAACTTGCCGGAACTCAGTTCTGGCACCTCTCAAGTGGGCCAATCTAAGAGAACAAGAGAGGTGTTTGTGGCAGGGGTGCCAATTTGAATAAAATATTCAGGGGGATTAAGCCAAGCCCTGCCCTGCGTAATCCATCACATGACACGGTGCGCACACACCATTTGAATGGCAATGCCCATCAACTTTGGGAGTCCCCTGTGCGACAGGCGTGTTGGCGCTTTTTCCTCTCACATGGGTGAGCCCGCTCTCACTCAGATAAATTGCCCCCACCTTACTAACCAACCCTTTACCCGAAGGTTTCTTTTCCTTTCCTCTTAAAATTCTAGCCCAGATTATCCAACGGGGGACCTTTGTGAGGGAATAACTAGTAAGCTGGAATCTCAGTCAGGTTTTCTTTAAATAGGCAATAAAGATTTATTTAAGGCAAGATAGTACAGTGGTACCTCTGGTTGCGAACGGGATCCGTTTCGGAGTCCCGTTCACAACATGAAAAGAGCCCAACCCGCAGCGGTGTGTCTGTGCACGTGTGGGTTGCGATTCGCCGCTTCTGCGCATGCGTGTAACGTCATTTTTGCTTTTCTACGCATGCACAAGCGGCGAAACCCGGAAGTAACCCTTTACGGTACTTCCGGGTCGCCACGGGATGTGACCTGAAAGAACGTAACATGAAGCAGACGTAACATGAGGTATGACTGTATATAACGCAAACGGAATAAACATAGGTTACCGTATTTTTCGCCCTATAGGACGCACTTTTTCCCCTCCCAAAATGAAGGGGAAATGTGTGTGCGTCCTATGGGGCGAATGCAGGCTTCAGGAGAGCCGCAGCGCCAGCCCCACAAGGTCGGGGCACAGCGGGGAGGCGGAACGCCGCCATCCCACTGTCTTCCGATGTGGTTTGGAGGCTGACGGCGGGGAGAAGCACGTGTCTCCCCGCTGCCTGCCCCGCAAGCTCCGGGGACAGCTGGGAGGCGCAGTGCGTCTTCCCACTGTCCCCGGACCTGGTCTGCAGGCGGGCGGCGGGGAGAAGAGCGCTTCTCCCCGCTGCCGGCCCCACAAGCGCCTGGGGGGGAAATAATATTTTTTTCTTTATTTCCGCCCCCCAAAAACTTGGTGCGTCCTATGGGCCTGTGCGTCCTATGGGGCGAAAAATACGGTACTTTAAGAATACAGTGCGATTTCACTTTCATTTGCCCTCAGTTGTTTTTGCATTATAGGTTTGGTTCATTTACACGGCAATACTTTCTTTTAGTTACCAGCCCCCTTTAACAATCCTGCTCCTGAGGTACTTTGAGTAATAGACCAAAGGGCTCTCCACACCCCTCCCTTCACTGGGTTTAGGAGTTTCTTTCTTTCCTTAGAAGATTCTCTCCCCTCCAGACTAGATTTGAGTCCCAAGTAGGCTGTTTCTTTCCAGCTCCTACTTCTCCTGGCTCAACCTCTCCCTCCCAGTAAAATTCTAGTCTATTCCTCCTACAGGACACCACACTCTGTTCTTCACAATACACTCAGAGTGGATGTTGTTTTCCCCAGAACCAACTCTTCTATTCGCTCTTTACTCCTCAACCTGGTCTCCCTCGATTCCAACCCTCTCACTTGCTTAACTCCAAACCCCTTAACAACTGCCTCTCCTCAAATCCTCTCCTTTTAAACTCTCCCTCCTGGACCCACAGCCAATCAGAGGCTGCCGTTCATTAACCATTTGCTGGCAGGAAAAAGAAACAAGAAACACTTGTTGCTCCCATCTGTCCAGAAAAACAATTTTTTTTCTGATCACACCCTGCCCCCTCCAACATTTTATTGGGGGAGGGCGAAGGAACCTTGGCCCCTAGGAGTTGGCTTCTAGGGTTTGTGGTGAATTCTGGCCGTCAAAGAGCTACAGTTTCCAGAGTGGAACCCTGGCAGGGGTAGGAACCTTTACCCCTTTGATGCAGAATGTGATCCCAACCCTGATCAGGATGAACGCTCTCATTCCTGTGAATAGCAGGCACAGCCCTCACCTCTGATCTGAATTGGGACCTTAGTGGTAGGCACAGGGGTAAAACTGTCTTCTCCCACCTGCCAGGTTACCAGTCCAGATTGTGGCCCTCACACTTGTTATTTTACTCTCTAAAAAAATATTCACATACTTATTATTGCTCTTTTCCACTGGCTACCAGGTGAAGGCACAAATGGCTTCAGATTCAAAACAGGAAAATGAAAATACGGATATCCTATTTAATAGTTATAATAATGATAATTAATAATAATAATAATACCCCACCCATCTGACTGAGTTGCTGCAGTCACTCTGGGAGGTTTCCAACATATATAAAAACATAATAAAACATGAAGGATTAAAAAACTTCCATATACAGTGGTACCTTGGGTTAAGTACTTAATTCGTTCCGGAGGTCTGTTCTTGACCTGAAACTGTTCTTAACCTGAAGTACCACTTTAGCTAATGGGGCCTCCTGCTGCTGCCACACTGCCGGAGCACGATTTCTGTTCTCATCCTGAAGCAAAGTTCTTAACCTGAAACACTATTTCTGGGTTAGCGGAGTCTGTAACCTGAAGCGTATGTAACCTGAAGCATATGTAACCCAAAGTACCACTGTACAGGACTGCTTTCAGATGTCTTCTAAAGGTTGTATAGTTACTTATCTCCTTGGCTCGGGGGTCACATAACTCCATCCCCTCCAACATTTCACTGATGAAAACAGGGGTGTCCTAAGGAAAAGTGGGACATTCCAGGATCAAATCAGAAACCAGGACAGTTCTGTAAATCTGGGACTGTCCCTGGAATATAGGAACACTTGGAGGGTCTGGTAGGGTTGAGATTGTCCCCATTCCTGTCACCAGAGCTGTCACCAGAGACAGAACTGAGCTATATGGACCAAAGGTTTGGCTTGGTATATAAGACAGCGAACTACATTTTCTGAATTAGGCAGTAGATTTATTGCTACAGAAATCTCCAGGTTTTGTGGGAGTCCCTACCTGTGAAACTAAAGTAGGGGCTTTCCACGCACAGGGTCCAGAACAGAAATTCGCTAGGTAAATCCATATTAACCAACATGCTGAGAGCAGCATGTTTGCCGATGGAGGTCTGCTAGCTGTTACTGCTAAGCGTTTTCCCTTCATTGTAAGGTCAAGGATCAAATAGCGTTCTGTTTAAATAATCCAGATTAGATTTTGAAGGACTCCCCCTTCCTCCCCTCAACGAATGCATTACCCCATGAACCCTATTACAACACAGTCTTTTCCTATCTCAGATATGCCTAAGTAATGCTATGATGCAAGTGTTAGATAATCATTGCACTTTGCAATGTCAGTTCACAGGTGGTTACATTGAATGTATAATTACCAATGGGATTAGACGACTGTGTAAATTTATTTGGATTAAATGCTTTGTAGCATTTTTTGAAAACTAAGGAACTCTGGACAGCTGGAGAGCTAATCCGGATTCCCCCGAGTATCTTCTTCTGAATTTCAATAAATTGAGTTTACTTTGTTCAGAAGGTTATACAAAACAGCACTATTTTGCAATAAAGATGAAAAACAAAAAACGAGAAGAAATTTGTAATTTAAATTATGCACCCAAAGAATAGGACCTGATTCGGGGGCATCTAAGAAGCTCTTAATTGGTAGTTTTGTTAGTGGCCAAATAGGATGAAGGGGAATGGACAGAAACTGCAAGGAGGGAACTAGAAATCGAAGATGCAGTAGTTCTGAAAAGCTACTAGTGCTACAGTTGCTGGTTGTTTATCTGTTCATTTGTTTTTTTTAACATCACCACAAATCAGTTCTGAAAAAAGGATTGTAGAAAGGACAACACAGAAGTCACAATGTTCTGTGTGGTTTGGCAGTATACTGGGTCTCACTGTGACTTTATTGAATTGTAGTCATTGTTTTGATGAATTTGTTGCTGTTGTTTGCTTTAGATGTCATCACATTTGATATTATAGTGACGGCAATGTTGGGTTTCTTAAATGTTATTGTGATTATTTTGAGCGCTTTGAGCTGGACATTTGTTTTTAGAAAAAGCAGAATACAAATTTTAAATCAATGCAACTCACTGGTATGCAAGGGGCTTGCAACCTCATAGTCTAGGTTTTCTGTAAAAAGTGAGAGAACGAAGGATGGTAATTCCAGATTAAAATGATAGTGTGGAAGCGGTTATCGTCTCATTTTTTTTGTCCTAACCAAAGGGACCTTTGGTGTTCACATCTAGTACACTGGCCCATTTGAAGTGTTTAGTACAGTAGACACTCAGCAGGGAGAATTAGTGATCGTGTCTAGAAACAGAAAGGCTTTTTCAAAAACCATCACACCTGGTCTTAAAGTGGGTGGTGGTGGGTAGTTTGTGGTTTCTTGAAGGATCAGAAAAGTTTTCAGGTGCATGCTGAGACATCTCCGTGCATTTCGGGACACTATTTTATTCTGAAAACAGATTCCAGAAATACAAGGCCTTTCAAGAATGATCACACATAATCTTAAGAGTGGGGTGGCTAAAGATTTAGAAATTCCTTTCTAAAGAGAGAAGTACTGAATGTATATCCTTCTTGGGACACCCTGGTCCTTAAGATTACCTGCAGGGGGAACAGGTGTATCATAGAATCAAAGAATTGTGATGCTGGAAGGTAATATGCATACTCTATGCATCCTCAGAAGGGACGCGGGTGGTGCTGTGGGTTAAAGCACAGAGCCTAGGACTTGCCAATCGGAAGGTCGGTGGTTCGAATCCCCACGACGGGGTGAGCTCCCATTGCTTGGTCCCTGCTCCTGCCAACCTAGCAGTTCGAAAGCACGTCAAAGTGCAAGTAGATAAATAGGTACCGCTCCGGCGGGAAGGTAAACGGCGTTTCTGTGCGCTGCTCTGATTCGCCAGAAGCGGCTTAGTCATGCTGGCCACATGGCCCGGAAGCTGTACGCCGGCTCCCTCGGCCAATAAAGCGAGATGAGCGCCGCAACCCCAGAGTCGGCCACGACTGGACCTAATGGTCAGGGTTCCCTTTACCTTTACCTTTATGCATCCTCAGACGGGGATCAAACTTGTAACCTTGGCATTATTGGCACCGCACTCAAAGCAACTGAGCTCTGTGGTTTTTTTGGAGCACCAGACAGATATTCAGGCACACACTGAGACATTTCAGGACTGCTTTGATTCTGAAAACAGATTCTGGGCTGTATCTTTAGCGCACACTGGGTCAAACGACTCTCTGCTTCTAGCCAATATCGACCAGCCACCATTGCTTGAACTCTCTCCTCTCTTATTGCCCAACTGAGAGAGCTGAAAGGTCTGGCAGAGATTGTGCTGGAAGGCCCCAGAGAAGGAGTTATTCCTGGGACAGCTTTGTAGGCAATTCCTCTCCAAGATATAATCAGGAAAGAAACAATATTCTTTCCAGAATATACACAGTTTAGATACAGTCCTCCCTGAAAGGAAATACTGCTCTGTAATTATTACTAAGAGAGCAAATCTTTGGCCTTCCTGAAACAAGGGCCTGCTGGAACAACGCCAGTATTAAGGCTGTGGGTATTATTGTAGAACATGGCTTGTGTGGGGGAGAGGAGGTTATATACTGTACATGAATATTCTACCCCCCCCCCCAATGTTTTAAAAAGACATTAGGTTTGGCATGTGTTCACACATACATGGTGCTATCTCAGCAGAAGAAGCAGAAGATCCCTTAAACACAGAAGAACTAGCTTCCATACTGCAACATTTTGTTGCTGATCCCTCTTGTTGCTCGTGTTTCTAAATGGAGAGCAACTGTTAACCTAGCTCAGTTATTTTAGGGATATGCTGTTGGTTATTGTTTCCAGGGCGCCTGTACCAATCAGAAACTGCGCCTTGGTTTTCAAACATTTCGGAAGTCAAACGGACTTCTGGAATGGATTAAGTTTGGTGCTTTTGTTTTTGCTATTTATTTTGCATTTTTGTTTTCGAGGCTTTTTTGGTTAGTTTTTTTGACTGTGTGGAACCCAGTTCAACTACTGATTGATTGATTGTGTGACTGCGGAGATGGATAAAAGCCCACCATCCAAACAATGACTATCATCAGTGCAAGTAAGAAAAAAATTAATTTTAATTTTGATCATCTGCAATACTGTCTTATTTATTTTATAGCACAACACATTGATTATTGCTTTCATTTTATGGATCAATGGTCTCGTTAGAGAGTAAAATTCATGTTAAATTGCTGTTTTAGGGGTTGTTTTTGAAAGTCTGGAATGGATTAATCCATTTTGCATTACTGTCTATGGGAAAGCGCACCTTGGTTTTGGAACACTTTGGTTTTGGAAAGGACTTCCGGAACGGATTAAGTTTGAGAACCAAGATACCACTGTATAGCAGCTTTGGTGGTTGCAACCCTTAATTCGAAATCGGACCTCAGCATGGCTAATGGCCAGGAAGGATGGAAGCTGTGGTCCATGGATGCTGGGAGAGTCCTAGTTCTATGGACTTCTTGACTTGTGGGTATTGTCGAAGCAATGCCCCTACCAATCAACCACCCCAAATGGTGTTGTAGCTTTATGAAATCCAGTATTTGAGAGAAGCAATCCATGCAGTTGTTGACTCTTCCCCATGGCATTCATATACCCTGGGGATCAGGTGCTCTAGATTCCTTTGTAGTTTCCCCCTGGGGCAAAAATAAAAATAAGACACTCCTTTTCCAAACTGACAAGAGTAAAAGACTACATTTAAGTCCTGGGGCCCTGGTCTGTTTCCTGTAGACCATAATAGGCCACAAATAAAGCCAAAGCTGGAGGCCACGAATTACTGTGGTAGCCAACCTTAAATATAATGCATATGGCAAAACATATGCTTGGTGATTTAATCTACAAGGATGATCTACAAAAACAAATAAAACAGAAATGTGGCATTCTTCCATTTTCTCTACTCTCTTCACTCCCATTTCCTGTTCAGTCTTTTGTATGCACATTCTTATTTCCAGTTTTTCATTACGGCTTACATTTTTTGCTACTGTATTTCTTTCCATTGATGAGTCCAGATTCTGCTGTCAATTTCCAGCAAAGATTTGAGGATGGTGGTGAAATCAATTTTCAACTGCCAGGCCGGTAACTTCCTTTGGGTAAACATAGGGGGTGCCAACAGGATTTTCCTGGGCCCTGCCCTCTGGCCCACTTGCAAAGGAGGACACAAATCTGCATAAAATTTGCATCTACTTTATGCCATATGCAGATTCATATCCTCTTTGGTAGTTGGGGTGGAGGCCCCCAAAATCAATCAGTGGCTATATAACTAGTAGTAAGAGGCCTGGACATCAAAATGTCAACAGGTGATACATTCCTGATATTGCATTTCCATACTACAATAAAGGCTTAACTTGTTGAATTTCTGCCTACCACAAAACTGTCCCCTGTTTCCTGTGGCGATCTGTAACGCTTGGCAAAGAGAAACATTCATAATAGTATGACATTGGTTTTCTTCCATTGAATTTGGTCAAATCCACAGCATTGCTAGTTTTTAGCACTTTTTGTTCAGTTTGTAATGAGGGGCATGGAGAGGTGTTTGGGGTTATATGGGACATCACGATGAATTATGGGATTTTAAATATCCATGGGTGAACTTCCAAGAGAGGAGCTATTCTGATTGGGCATGGATCCAGTAAAATCCAGCAGCTTTCATCAACAGAGGTCAGAGGGAGGTGAGAGTTTTAGAATGACATCTAAGAGATTCTTCCCACCATCATCTCAAGCACTGCTCCCTCACGGTCTTCCAGCTGCAACAGCCACCAGAACTTTCAGGGAGTGGGGTCATCAACACTGCCTTCACCACCTTAGGACAGAATTGCCCTGTCAGCAGCGTATAAACTGGGCAGGCATCCATGCTTTCTGTGCTTTCCTCAAAGTCGTTGACATTATGAGAGCCTGCACTGAAATGAGAAGACCCAAAATGAGACCAGATGCTACTATGTGAGATGAATTGAAATGGCGGCTGGGGGAGAGAGACCAGGGCTGAACATCTCTCTGCAGTGCTATGGATTGTGTTGTGGTTTTTTGCTAAGATTTAGCCATTGGCAGATGAAGGAATAAACAGGGATGGGAAGATCTTGGTCTGGGGTCCAAATGTGGCCCCATAGACATCTCTGTCTGGTCCTCAGAACGATCTCCAGGCGACACCCCCTCAGTGGCCCTCCACCACAGCCCCCAGTGTTTTAGCCCAGCTTGAACTCTGATAATACCTCTTGCATGTCTGGATGGAGGATAGATAGTGGTATGTATCGATAGAAGTCTGCTCACCTTCAAAGGTGGGTGGTGTTGAGTCCTGGCCCCAGACACGCTAGTGACCCGGCAACTGGCTGGGGGCAGGAGGGGGCCGCCTTCCAGTGATCTGGCCAATGCTGGCAGGCAACGTGTGCATGTTCCCCAGGGGGCGGGCCTAACTGGCCAATGAGCGTTGCTCAGGACTGCTTCCAGGGGAAAAAATTGCGGCCCACCTCTATCATGGTCTTTGTTTTGTTATGTATTTTGCACTCTCATTCAGTATTTTTATGTTGTGAACCACCCTGTGATCTTTGGATGAAGGACGGTCTACAAATTTGATAAATAAATAAATAATGGTTATGTTAGAACATATGCAAGATTTGAAGTATAGCAACAGATGAGAATTGGTAGTTTAAAAAATTAGAATTAAAGTATATAATGGGTTAAATGTAAGTAGCTTTATATGGTAAGAAAAGAGCATGATGGAATGGTGGATGGGAAGTCAATGGAGATGTGAGATTTGTTCTGAGTGTTGTCAAAAAGAAATGGTAAAATCTGAAAATATAATAAAAAGGCTTTGCAAAATAAAAATTGAGGCCCACCTCAGCTCTGTCCCTATCTGTCTTGGATGGAGGTGAGGTTGTAGCCTCTGCCTGACCTCTTGGTTATGGGGATCCTATTAAAGGGATCTGGGAGGAATGGCTTCTGTCGGATGCCCAGGCTGGGACTAGGGTCATAACATGATGAAAATAGGGACATCCTAACATACCCTCCAGGGGACGCGGGTGGCGCTGTGGGTAAAAGCCTCAGCGCCTAGGGCTTGTCGATCGAAAGGTCGGCGGTTCGAATCCCCGCGGCGGGGTGCGCTCCCGCTGCTCGCAGTTCAAAAGCACCCCTGGGTGCAAGTAGATAAATAGGGACCGCTTATTGGCAGGAAGGTAAACGGCGTTTCCGTGTGCTGCGCTGGCTCGCCAGATGCAGCTTTGTCACGCTGGCCACGTGACCCAGAAGTGTCTCCGGACAGCGCTGGCCCCCGGCCTCTTGAATGAGATGGGCGCACAACCCCAGAGTCTGTCAAGACTGGCCCGTACGGGCAGGGGTACCTTTACCTTTTAACATACCCTCCAACATTTCTCCAATGAAAATAGAAAAAGCGGGACATTCTGGGATAAAAGCAGAAACCAGGACAGCTTCTCTAAATCAGGGACGTCCATGGAAAATAGGAACACTTAGAGGGTCCGCTATAGCACTCTTCCAATGGGGATCCTTCATGGGGTACCTCAAGTTGAGTTTACCCTTAGGTGCCTTCCCAGCAGGCAGGCTGGAGTAGAATAATCTGGCTTCACCCAATGCCCATTCCAAACCTTTCACATCTGTAACCAATAAAAGTTGTGGCCTATTTGACCCCCAAAACTATATTCTGTTGTCTGCTCTGGTTATTTTCTTCCTGGGGACTGCAGGGTCATAGGGTCACGGCATGCAAGTTAATTTACTGTACAAAAGAAAAGCTTGCACTCATTGGTCCTCAGACTTTTGTCTCTTGCCCTGCCCACCAGTGGCATGCAACCCCTAGAAGGGATATGGCTTTGGGGATAAAAAGGATTCCCCATGCCTGAAATAAATTGGCAACTGCAATGCAGAATGCAAGAACCAAAGCAAGCCGCAAAATTGAGGCAAGATGTGTGTCTACCAACTCCACCTGGTACACAGGCTGAGACCCTACCTGCCCACGGACTGTCTCACCAGAGTGGTGCATGCTCTAGTTATCTCCCACTTGGACTACTGCAATGCACTCTACGTGGGGCTACCTTTGAAGGTGACCTGGAAACTACAACTAATCCAGAATGCGGCAGCTAGACTGGTGACTGGGGGCGGCCGCCGAGATCACATAACACCGGTCTTGAAAGACCTACATTTGCTCCCAGTACGTTTCCGAGCACAATTCAAAGTGTTGGTGTTGACCTTTAAAGCCCTAAACAGCCTCGGCCCAGTATACCTGAAGGAGCGTCTCCACCCCCATTGTTCTGCCTGGACACTGAAGTCCAGTGCCAAGGGCCTTCTGGCGGTTCCCTCATTGCGAGAAGTGAAGCTGCAGGGAACCAGGCAGAGGGCCTTCTCGGTAGTGGCGCCCGCCCTGTGGAATGCCCTCCCATCAGATGTCAAAGCGATAAACAACTACCTGACATTCAGAAGACATCTTAAGGCAGCCGTGTGACATTTTAGTGTATTTTTGGTCTCTGTGGAAGCCGCACAGAGTGGCTGGGGAAACCCAGCCAGATGGGCGGGGTACAAATAATAAATTATGATCATTATTATTATGCCTCAAACCATTGCTTTTCTCCCCACCGCATCTCCCCATTTGACACTGCATATCTTTGGGAAGCCACATATGTAGGAACCAATATGTAGGTGCAAGAGGGAAGTAGAAATATAATTATTAATTATCTACTCCAGAATGCTCTTGCCTTCCAAAATGGTTTCAGCTGGACCAGAGAGTGAAGATTGGCTGCTGTTTGCCATACCTCTAAATGTGTCTCGAAGAACGGTGACAAATGAAAGGAGCAACAGGAAAATAAATAGACCTCTCTGTGTTTGGAAAAGATCTGTCGCCTCCACATGCATCCTGGTCCCGGGCTGTGCCAGGAATTTTGACATTCCTTTGCAAATTAGGCAGGCTTTGTGAATGCAGGTCTGCTTTGGGCTGCAGCGGCCTCATGGGGGGGGCGCTTTGGAATCTGGCAGGGGTTCAAGATCAAAGTATTGCTTTGAACCCACTTGTTAGCTGCGCAAAATAAACACAATCCACCTTGCAATTAAAAAGAATTCGCAGTAAAAGATAAGAGAGAGATTTGAGAGAGAAAGGGGGAGAGGGGGACTTCTATAAAAAAAAAAAATTCCCACCCACACGCAGCATCTTTTTGCTGTTAAGACTAGAGTAGGACTCCAGATTCATGAGTTCAAAAGGAAACAAAACCCTACTGTTCTTTAAAGGTACAGAAGCAGAACTTCTACTTTGCGTTCCTGAACAAAAGAGCTAACGCCTCGCTGTGATCCTAACCATGTCTACTGAGAAGTGAGTTCTAATTTCCATTGGACTTACTCCTAGGTAAACGAGGTTAGCGTTGTGGCCTCAGTGGTATAAAACTCTTCAAGAAATGGAACTGGTTGTTTGTGGTTTTGAACAGAAATAGCAACAGGATTTGGATGAGTCAATTACGGAAGAAGAATGGCGTTGGCTATATTATTAAAAAATACAATTCCAACAATGTTTAAAGAAAGCTTTTAGAGTTTTAGAGGTATTTGGCACCTACTTGAGTGAAGAAAGTATATGAGCATCAGGATAAGAATGTTGGAAAGATCAGTACCTCAGAACAGATATTTTACATGTGTTCTGGAGATGCCATCAGAAGGAACTCATTGAAATAAAACCTAAAGGTTGTATGCGATTAAGTTCTACCCAGAATAGACCAACTGAAGTTAATGGGCTTAAGTTAGTCATGTCCATTAATTCCAATGGGTTCCTCTCAATAGAATTAACATTGAATACAACCCAATGACTGGTTGCAATATTTCAAAAATACCCAGTTACTTCTTAGGTAAAGTAAATGCTTAATGATGAATGGTTAAAACAAATGGTTAATCATGAAAATCCAGAACTCATAACTGCTCTTATATCAGCAGCAAGACGTGTCATTCTTGCTAAACGGAACTTTCGCCCAAATGATTGGATTTATTTCAATGGTTCAATAAAACCTGGAAAGCACCTTTCTTAAATAGCTTTAATTATAACAGAAGCATCAAAGAAATGTATTGAAAAGTGGAGGTGTTTTTTTTTTTTATAAAGACACGTTCCAAGGTAATGTTCAATTGAATTCTTTGTTTGGTTTACTTGAGAATATTAAAGGATGCAAAGCAGTTGTGCTATTTTTGATCCATATATGTTTAGCGTGTTGCTATCAGACAACGTAGGGACGCGGGTGGCGCTGTGGGTTAAACCATAGAGCCTAGGGCTTGCTGATCAGAAGGTCAGCGGTTCGAATCCCCGTGACGGGGTGAGCTCCCGTTGCTTGGTTCCTGCTCCTGCCAACCTAGCAGTTCGAAAGCACAAAGAGCAAGTAGATAAATAGGTACCGCTCCGGCGGGAAGGTAAACGGTGTTTCCGTGCGCTGCTCTGGTTCCCTAGAAGCGGCTTAGTCATGCTGGCCACATGACCTGGAAGCTGTACGCCGGCTGCCCCGGCCAATAAAGCGAGATGAGCGCCGCAACCCCAGAGTCGGTCACGACTGGACCTAATGGTCAGGGGTCCCTTTACCTTTATCTATCAGACAACGTAATTAGTGCAACCTTAAACTGTAATTTTATACCGCAGTCTATTTTCTGATTTTAAAAGTTTTGAGTTTTCCTTTGCTGTAATTTCTTCTCCACCTCTCTTTCCTTGGTCACAACAGAGGTGATCAAAACCGTTAGAAAAATCAGTGTGGTATCCTGATGTTGCCCCAAAACGTTCCCTCGGCTAATTATTTGCCAGTACAACTGTTCACTTCCTGTGGCGGATTTATGCTAAATCCTATTATTAGTCTTGCTCTGCAATTGCTATTGTTTGTGACTGGAAGCAGAACTCAAAAGCCAGTGTCAGCCTTTTATTACACAACATGTGAATGAAGGTTTGATCTACTGTTTGAGCATTCCCGCCTTTGAGGCTTTTGTGGAAACGACTAAGCTTTTCTCTATAAACCACAAATGTTGAAATGAACTTTTCCTTCTTTTTGGGTGGGGGGGGGGGTTACAATAATAAAGCTCAAGCTTTTAAAAAGTGGAGTGTTCCATTGGTCTGATCTTTAATGCAAGCAGGTAACAAAGCTTTTGATTGCAAGGCCTCTGCGATCTCGGCTGCTCAGTTCTGTGTAACATTGGCATAACTTGAGTCAGAAAGGAGTTAATGCACTTCCAAGCAGCAAAATTCATAGCAGAATGATACTGCTTTAAATGTAAGGTAACTACCAGATTCTCAAACCTTTATTGGTATATGTACAAGATTTCAGTAGGGTTGAACAACAAACAAAAAACCACTCATCAAAAACAAAGCAGAACTAGGCCAAGGCCGTTGCAGCGGTTCTCAACCTGTGGGTCCCCAGATGTTGTTGGACTACAACTCCCATCATCCCTGAGCTCTGGCTTTGCTAGCAAGAGGTGATGGGAGTTGTAGTTCAACAACATCTGGGGACCCACAGGTTGAGAAAGGCTGGTTTAAGGCTTTAAAGGTCAGCACCAACACTTTGAATTGTGTCTGGAAACGTACTGGGAGCCAATGTAGGTCTCAGCAGCTGCTCTCAGTCACCAGTCTAGCTACCACATTCCGGATTAGTTGTAGTTTCCAGGTCACCTTCAAAGGTAGCCCAAAGTAGAGTGTGTTGCAGTAGTCCAAGCGGAAGATAACTAGAGCATGCACCACTCTGGCGAGACAGTCCGTGGGCAGATAGGGTCTCAGCCTGCATACCAGATGGAGCTGGTAGACAGCTGCCCTGGACACAGAATTGACCTGTGCCTCCATGGATAGCTGTGAGTCCAAAATGACTCCCAGGCTGCGCACCTGGTCCTTCAGAGGTACAGTTACCCCATTCAGGACCAGGGAGTCCCCTACACTTGCCCGCCCCCTGTCCCCCAATAACAGTACTTCTGTCTTGTCAGGATTCAACCTCAATCCATTAGCTGCCATACATCCTCCAACCGCCTCCAGGCACTCACACAGGACCTTCACCGCCTTCACTGGTTCCGATTTGAAAGAGAGGTAGAGGTAGACTACATCTAACACTTAAAACAAAAAATTCCTTCCAGTAGCACCTTAAAGACCAACTAAGTTAGTTCTAGGTATGAGCTTTCGTGTGCATGCACACGAAAGCTCATACCTAGAACTAACTTAGTTGGTCTTTAAGGTGCTACTGGAAGGAATTTTTTGTTTTGACTATGGCAGACCAACACGGCTACCTATCTGTATCTAACACTTAAGTTAGTGTTGTATAGCATTTATGAATCCTCATTGCATGTTGCAGAAACCTGGCTACAATCTCATCCTGGGTAAACATAAAGAAAGCTTCCTTTCGTTTGTCTGAATTCCACTCCATACTAGCAACCAACTGATTAATAAACTGAGATTGAATTGTCTGACACCAGGGACAGCGCAAAAGAATATGAGCAACTGATTGTATTTGTCTCTGTCCAAGGGGGCATGATCTCTCCATGAATGGTGTTTTCTGGTATCGCCCCTGTAGCCCTGCTGAGGGTCGTACATTCAGTCTCACCAGCATATAGGCCCTGAATTGATTTGGGCTGGTCAAATGGGAGAGATACAACTCCATTGGCTGTTCGCCGTGTACCATCCCCAGACTTGCACATACACTATTCCTGATTTGGCTCCAAGAACGTGGCAACACAACTAATGCTGACTATTTTAGGGTTGCCATCTTTTGAAGAGCAAAAAAGAGGACACCTTTGCTGACTTCTACTTTTAGCTATGGTTTTCCCAGTAGTGATGTAAGGAAGTGAGAGCTGGACCATAAAGAAAGCTGATCGCCAAAGAATTGATGCTTTTGAATTATGGTGCTGGAGGAGACACTTGAGAGTCCCATGGACTGCAAGAAAATCGAACCTCACCATTCTTAAGGAAATCAGCCCTGAGTGCTCACTGGAAGGACAGATCGTGAAGCTGAGGCTCCAATATTTTGGCCACCTCATGAGAAGAGAAGACTCCCTGGAAAAGACCCTGATGTTGGGAAAGATGGAGGGCACAAGGAGAAGGGGACGGCAGAGGATGAGATGGTTGGACAGTGTTCTCGAAGCTACTAACATGACCAAACTGTGGGAGGCAGTGGAAGACAGGAGTGCCTGGCGTGCTCTGGTCCAGGGGGTCACGAAGAGTCGGACACAACTAAACGACCACACAGCAACAACTTTTAGCTGTGGATCACTATGACGACTCTACCCATGGAAAAGAGGATGTATCCTGGAAAAAGAGGACATATGGCAAGCCTACATTTGTTCTTCAAAAGCATTGGATAAGCTCCTTGTTGGAGCTTGAAGAGCTCTCTCAGGCATTGCTACCTTACAAATACCTAAAGGGGAAGCCAGATCTCGCTTGTTCCTTGGGTGCCAAGATTCCTAGGAGTTTATAGATGATGATGATGATAATGATTGAATACCAGTACTTTCAGTTGCATGCATAAATGAATAGGCAACAATATAGTTGGTGCAAAAGGTGGGAGGGGTCATATGACCCCTCTGGGAAGTCTGGTTGATGCATTCAGAACAAATGGTAGTTTCCAAATGGTCTTCAAAGAGCACATTGCCATGATCAATGGATTACTGCAGCCAGACCGGAAGGTTCCAGAAAGGGGCAAAGGTAGCACACTAGTCTAAATAGTGAAATGTGTTTTGGCCAAAGCTGGGGCCTGTGATTGCAGGTCTAAGACTCAATCCAAGAGGGTGCACAACATTTAGAACACATGACTTGCCCCCAAAGAATCAAGGGAACCATAATTTACCCCTCACAGAGCTATGATTCACAGCACTCTTTACAAATTACAGTTCCCATGATTCCTTGGGGGGAAGTCACATGATTTAAATGGTCTTAAAATTTAGGGTGACTATGCAGCTTTAATTTCAGATGGTTATTCCTTATTCTTCCCATTACTGACAGATATTGAGTCATGACATCTTCTTTCTATGATGAAATTTTATCGCTAGTATTTTTCTTAAATTGAAAAATATTTAATTTTAATTATAGGGAATGAAAGCAGTCAGAAATATTAATTCAATGCGATCGTCCAATGAGCAGGTTGTTGCTACTTTTATTTTTATTTTCCTTTTCTTAAGAGCAAGTTAAAATAAAGATTTAAAATAAAGACTTTTCTCCCACCAAGAGTATTGCCTCATCAAAATTATTTCAATGGGTGAAAAATGTTTTGGGATAGCTGTCTGTACACATATTTATCTATCTGCCAGACTTTCGGTTTACAGGGAAATTGTTCTTTGAAATCTGATACTAGCAGGCCAGCATTTAAGTATAACCCAGTGGTTGGAATAAACTACATGATCACCTATTCTGGAGTATTCCCACTGATATTCACTACATTGGAAAGTAGAGCTTTTCCTCCATTTCCCTGAAGCTATAAATACCAGAACTTACCACATGAGGGCACCTTGAGAAGCTTCACCTGGCATAAATATATAAATAAATGAATGAACCATCCGATGGGTTGATAGATAAATTAATAACATCACTTTAATGGGGAATGTCATCCACAGAAGGCTGCATAGTGTATATAGAATTGCATATATATATATATATATATATATATATATATATAGTGTCATGGATGGCCTACAGACACTAAAGGTAAAGGTAAAGGGACCCCTGACCATTAGGTCCAGTCGTGGCCGACTCTGGGGTTGCGGCGCTCATCTCGCTTTATTGGCCGAGGGAGCTGGCGTACAGCTTCCGTGTCATGTGGCCAGCATGACTAAGCCGCTTCTGGTGAACCAGAGCAGTGCACGGAAACGCCGTTTACCTTCCCCGCCAGAGCGGTACCTATTGATCTACTTGCACTTTGATGTGCTTTCGAACTGCTAGGTTGGCAGGAGCAGGGACCAAGCAATGGGAGCTCACCCCGTCACGGGGATTCGAACCGCTGACCTTCTGATCGGCAAGTCCTAGGCTCTGTGGATTAACCCACCCGCGTCCCCTACAGACACTAGAAGGGAATTAATAGAATTCTTAGAAATATAGATGGCCGCTAAGGATAATTTAGTCCAGCCCCCTGCTGTGCAGGAATATGCAGTTGTCCCATACGGGGATCGAACCTGCAACCTTGGCGTTATCAGCACCTTACTCTGAGCTATTTGATCGTCGTTGGTTGGAAAGTAGGGTATTCGTGTAGCTGCGCCACCAACCTCCGCCTGCCCTTTGCCCTACTTGCCCGCTGTCTTACTTACTTTCCAGTCAAGGTGCAGAGACAGACCTTGGAGAAGTGGAAGGAAAGCTTCTGGGAGATGATATATAATAAGATGAAAAAAATGTTGAAATATACATTTATAAAGAAACCAGAAGCATTTTTACTGGGCATTGTTGGGAGTGATATAAATAGAAAGGAATGTAAGCTCTTTTTATGTGCAATAACAGCAGCAAGAATATTACTGGCCCAAAAATGGAAGCAAGAAGAATTACCGACGATTGATGAATGGAGGATGAAGCTAATGGACTATGCAGAACTAGATAAACTAACAGGAAGGATTCAAAACCAGCGGGACCAGAAATTCACAGAAGACTGGAGTAAATTTACGGACTATCTGAAAAGTATTTGTGAAGATCAGTTTGTAAGTTTGCAAGATGTTTTGTGGGTATTATTGGAATTATTGCAAAAATGGGTAAGGGGAAGGATGATTTGTTAAGAGAGGCAATGTAAGGCAATGTAAAGGCAATGTAAAGTTTAGAAATGCATAAAAAGTGGTTAAAACGGTGGCTCATCAGAGGTGCTGATGGAAGTCCAAAAAGATTGTATGTTCTGTGATACACTTTATAATTTATATGTTAAAATCAATAATATATATATATATATATATATATATATATATATATATATATATGGAGAGTTGGAAGGAAGCACAAGGCTCATCTAGTCCATAGCTGTCAACCTTTCCCTTTTCTTGCGAGGAATCCTATTCGGAATAAGGGAATATCCCTTTAAAAAAGGGGAAAGTTGACAGCTATGATCTTGTCTAACCCCTTGCAATGTGGGAATCCTTTGCCCAACGTGGGGCTCAAACCCACAACCCTGAAATTAAGAGTCTCATGCTCCACCGACTGAGCTATCCTGGGGATACGCTGGTATAAGTCCTCCATCCTGCCTCAGGTGGGGAAACTCTATTTTAAAAGTTTGTTTTCCCTCTGCGAGGCTCAGCAGTAGCCCCGCTGATGAACAGAGTTTGGAACTGGGTTTAATTCCAGGGGCATAATTTACTCTCGTGTAACCGACACTGGCTTCCTATACAGTGGTACCTCTAGTTAAGTATTCAATTTGTTCCGGAGGTCCGTTCTTAACCTGAAACTGTTCTTAACCTGAAGCACCACTTTAGCTAATGGGGCCTCCCGCTGCTGCCGTGCCGCCGTAGCACAATTTCTGTTCTCATCCTGAAGCAAAGTTCTTAACCTGAAGCACTATTTCTGAGTTAGCGGAGTCTGTAACCTGAAGCGTATGTAACCTGAAGCGTATGTAACCCGAGGTACCACTGTATTATTATTAATAATATTATTATTATTAACCCGAGGTACCACTGTAGTTTGGATTGCTCTGTTAAACCCTGGGAAGTACCCTGGGATGTTGATATGGGGGAAATCTTACAATCAGTGCAAAAGACGTTTCTATATACTAGCTCTTAAAATTTGATAGCAAATGTACATTCTGCATCTCTTTTCTTTAAGAAGCTCAGTGCAAATACTTGTGCTATTTCACAATTGATCCGATGGGGTAGGATGTTGTTGTTTTTTTAAAAAATGAAACGTTTCAAAAGAAATAATTAACCAGCAATTTTCCTTTTCTTCACAGAGCAGTGATTAATGAGGGGGCTATAGGTCTTAACATGTATTCACAAAGACGCATTCATAGGGAAGTGACAACGGATAATAAATGTGTTAACATTTCAGATATTGTAGTCATGTATAGCCCAAGCACGATTTCCTTTTTGCTCCAGCTTTACAGCAAACTTTATGCCCGAAAGAAAAGTTAGACAAAATTAGCTGAACTCGAAAATAGTTCTTTAATAAATACAATTTTCATCAGCGAGTGAGGGAGATGGGTGGGAGAGAATGAGAGAGGGAATAAACTATTAAGAAATGTTTGATGAATTGCTTTTAGGAATATTTAGGATGTTCTGTTGTCAAAGCCTGTTAATTGCTAGTACCGTGGAATGTTCTGCGCTGGCATTTCTGCACATCGTGAAGAAACAGCCATCGGATCAGTCCAATATGGAGGTTTCTGATTGGATGAGGAACCATCCAATTGGATGGGGAGATTTCTGCATTGTGGTGGGTTGGACTAGATGAACCTCAGGGTCCCTTCTAACCCTCTGCCTCAAATATCTGATTCTAACCCTCTGCCTCAAATATCTGTAAGCACAGTCAGAGCCGTAGCTACAGGGGTGGGGAGCGAGCCAGTTTTTTGGCCACATATGAAGCCTGAAGAGGGGTGCCATTGAGGCTCCCAGCCTATGTGTGTATGTACACAAATGTGCATGGTTGTGTTTTTGTTTTGTTTTGTTTTTTACCAAACTGGGTCTTTGACCCAGGTGAAATAAAACCTAGTTTCATTCCTGGGCACAATTGGGGACAGAATGTCAGGAATTTAGTTTTCCTTCTCCTTTTCTCCCTTTTACAGAAACCAAACCAGCACTTTCTCATATGTTGACTGGGCTGAAATGTCATCGGTTTAATTCGGAACATTGTCTCATTGAGTTAATAAGGTGAATATTACGAATAACGAGGACGCAGATAAAGTCAGAATTCAAAAATAACTGGGGTTGATGATTTCGCCTTCCACTGGGTACCACTGATTCTCTTAAGGCTTGCCTTGAACATTGGGACATCTTTATGCATGGTGTTGGGGCTGTAGTAAAAAGAAGAGTCTGAAAACAACCCCCTGTGCAGGTTTGGATCAGTACCTGTGTCTGTCAAACTATATGTGAAAGATTTTGTGTTTTGCCTGCTCCAAGGACTACCCCGGGTCCTTTTATATGTCCTGGAGTCAACTCAGCCCAGTCAAAACTCAGTCAAACTTCAGGAAACAATTGCTTCTTGATAAAGCACAGAGTGTTTGGAAAACAGGGTGAGATAACCACTTCAGGAAAACTAGGAATGTTCACTCAAAGCCACTTCTCTGTTATATAATGACTAAATGAAATATAATATCTAATTGGAATGTCATCTCATATAAGAAATTGCAGGAATACCATGCTTAGATTGTAATGGCAATAGTAGGTTTTGTTGTGTGTCGTGAACAAATGGGTTACCATCTCTATTTAAATCTCTCTCTCTTTCTCTCTTTAGATTTTATTTGTAATTTTCATCATTGCAATTTTCCACATTGAAAATAACAATGCATTAAACTTCAGCTTTCCTTCCCACCTTCTGTGGTTTCCTCCAAGCTTCCATTATTACTGCATATTCAAGTTAATCCATATCTTCTCTATCTCATTTTATATCAACATAACTTACAATGCTGAGTTTACTCTAAACCTGCCAACGTTTTGACCTGTTTACAGTGATTCTTCATATATTCTACAAACATTTTCCAGTCCTCCTTGTATACTCTTTGCTCTTGTTCTCTAATTCTGCTTGTTAGACTCGCCAGTTCTGCATATTCCATTCAACTTCAACTGCTACTCCTCCCTCGTTGGGACTGCTCTTTCTCTCCATTTTTGTGCATACAGCATTTGGGCTGCTGTAGTTGCATAAAGGAATAAATTCTTTTGACCACCACTATTTAAATCTTTAAAATTCGTGTAAAACCCGACTCCCACCCCATGCAGGATCCTATTGTGGTATTCTCCATGGGGCTACCATTGAAGGTGACTCAGAAACTACAACTAATCCTGGTGACTGGGAGTGGCTGCTGGGACCATATAATGCTAGTCCTATAGGATCTTCACTGGTTCCCAGTAAGTTTCCAAGCACAATTCAAAGTGTTGGTGCTGACCTTTAAAGCCCCAAATGGCCTCAGCCCAGCATACCTGAAGGAGCATCTCCACCCCTTCGTTCAGGCCAGACACCGAGGTCCTCCTCCGAGGGTCTTCTGCTAATTCCCTCACTGCAAGAAGTGAAGTTAGGGAACCAGGCAGAGGGTCTTCTCGGTAGTGGCACCCTCTGTGTGGAACACCCTCCAGATAAAGAATTACACAACTTTTAGGAGGTATCTGAAGGCAGCCCTGTATTGGGAGGTTTTTAATGCTTTATATTTTTACAGTGGTACCTCTGGTTAAGAACTTAATTCGTTCTGGAGGTCCATTCTTAACCTGAAACTGTTCTTAACCTGAGGTACCACTTTAGCTAATGGGGCCTCCCGCTGCCACCGCGCTGCCAACATTTGCTTTCTGTTTTCATCCTGAAGTAAAGTTCTTAACCCAAGGTACTACTTCCGGGTTAGCGGAGTCTGTAACTTGAAGCATTTGTAACCTGTAGCATTTGTAACCCAAGGTACCACTGTATTATGTTTTTAGATATGCTGTAAGCCTCCCAGAGTGACTGGGAAAAGCCAGCCAGATGAGTGGGGTATAACAACAACAACAACACTTAGCCCTACTCAGAGTAGACCCATTGAAGTTAATGGATGTGTAACATAGTCATAGGACGCAGGTGGCGCTGTGGGTTAAAGCCTCAGCGCCTAAGACTTGCCGATCGAAAGGTCGGCGGTTCGAATCCCTGCGGCGGGGTGCGCTCCCGCTGCTCGGTCCCAGCGCCTGCCAACCTAGCAGTTCAAAAGCACCTCCGGGTGCAAGTAGATAAATAGGGACCGCTTACCAGCGGGAAGGTAAACGGCGTTTCCGTGTGCGGCTCTGGCTCTGGCCAGAGCAGCGATGTCACGCTGGCCACGTGACCCGGAAGTGTCTCCGGACAGCGCTGGCCCCTGGCCTCTTAAGTGAGATGGGCGCACAACCCCAGAGTCTGTCAAGACTGGCCCGTACGGGCAGGGGTACCTTTACCTTTTACCTAACATAGTCATGTTCATTAATTTCGAGAGGTCTACACTATTCTGAGTAAAACTTAGCTGAATACCAGCCCTGGTTCCAGATGCACATTTTAAGAAATTTTCAAGACCAGAACACCATATAGACTGCGTTGTAGGATCAGTCTGAGAGAACATCAAAGCATGCTGAGTGATGTTTGTATCTCAGCTTTAAACAAAACACCCCAAGTAAGAATATCCCATTAATTCATGGCAACTATAATTATATAGATTTGCCACCTTCATAGGTGTGCCCTTTCATGCAAGAATTTTGTTAACATATCATGTGAGTCTTGCATCTAATCTTGTAGTTGTTCCATAATCATTGTGCACTGGATGTTCTCATGCATCATGAAACTAGCCCACAACAATTTCACAATGGGTTGGCATCGCAGTGTGCTTAAATGCCACAATAGGGTGCAATTAAAGTTCGGCTGCAGTTAATGGGTGAATGACCACTGACGTTAATGATGATGTAAACTGATAAAGATCCCCCCAAAGCATGACGTCAATTGAATTCTTCCCGAGCCTTCAAAAGCCTTGAAATTTAATTGAGTTGACCAAAGCCTGGTCTTCCTGAAGCTGTGAAGTTGGCCCTAAAACTTTGCATTGGCATTTCTGCCTCTGACATGGCATGAGCTTGCTGCAGTGCCTCTCAGTAGATACTAATTCAGAGTTAAATTGTGGTGGGAATAGTCCTATTTTATAATGTTGCACTAGCAAAATGGTGAGCAGTGGATTATGTCATCTTGGTCATGAGTCTCCAGAATCTTGCTTTTAACTGATTAACCCCATACCCTCTGACATTTCTCCAATGAAAATAGGGATGTCCTATTCCATAATAATAATTTTACTATTTATGTCCCACCCATCTGACTGGATTGCCCCAGGTACTCTGGGCAGCTTCCAACATACATATAAACATAGCAAAATAGTAAACATTAATAAAACTTCCCCATACAGGTCTGCCTTTGAATGGCTCAGGGGTCAGATAACTCCATGCCCTCCAAAATTTATCCAATGAAAATAGGGACATCCTAAGGAAAAGCAGGACATTCCAGGATCAAATCAGAAACTGGGAAGATATATGTAACTATGTAAATCTGGGGCTGTCCCTGGAAAATAAGGACACTTGGAGGGTCTGTAACCCCATTGTTCAGATGTGTAGTATCTACTCATTCCTTTTATTTCTGCGTATGCTGAACATATTATCTGATCCATACAACATTTAGCCATATTCAAATCGATGCATTCAATCCATTTGGCTGAAGGGCCTAAATTATTGTTATTATTTATTGAATTTATATACTGCCCTATACCTGGAGGTCTCAGGGCAGTTCATATCCCCACCCCAAAAAATATCATGGCAGCACAGTGATGTTTCTGTATGTCTTAGGACAGCAATGTGGTTTAAACATGTCTGCTTAGAATCACAGAACCATAGAGTTGGAACAGACCCTGAACACCTCCTGCAGTACAGAAATATGCAGCTTTCCCATACAGGGATTGAACTAGCAATCTTGGCATCATCAGCACCTTCTTCTTCTTCCTTTGGCCATCACTCGTAACCGAGTAAGATTGTCTTCCATGAACACAGTCTTAATAGTGAGTCCATAAGTGACTGTGGAGGCCAATTCTGGATCCACACATCCTTCCACAGTGGGGACATAGGTTTCTGGGTGGGAGTTGATCACAGTGAGGGTTTGCCAAACATGCCTTCCTCTTATCACATTTCTCCCTTTTGTCCTGTGTTCAAGCATCTTCACAGACATTGAAGACACTCAAACTCAGGACATCAGCACCATGCTGTAACCAACTGAGCTATTCAGCTGGTCATGTGTTCCTCATTTTAGCTAGAGGTGGACAAAAAACAGCCGAAGAGTTGTATGAAATGGCATAAGTGCTGCTTCACTGATGGAGCTGGAGACCCATTGGCAGGGCAGCAGTCACACCACTGGTCAGACACAATGCATATTGCAAGTTCTTTGAGTTGCAATGAGCAGGGATATCATGTTAGGGAAAGACGATGGACCAAGCAAGGGAATGCCAGTAGTTCCTGGTTCCCCAGGTATTCAGGAAGATGAGACATAGGGTTGCCACCTTTGTTCTGGCAAAATACAGGACAGGGCGGGATGGGGCAGTCGGGGGCAATTTTTTAAAAAAATAATAATCATCTGGTGTGATCCATTGCAATCTGTTGCAATCTTACAGGATGGTCCCTCTGGAATGTGTCACACACACAAAAAGGTAAATCTTTCTGTGCTTGGTTACCCAGAGCTTAAATAAAGGGACATGGGTGGAACTGTTGTCTAAACCCTCGGCCCTTTTGCTGGCCCATGTAGGACCAGCATGGATAATTGGCCCCGGTGAATATTTGATGTTTTCTCCCCTTATGGCTTTGATCTATGGGCTACCACTAAAACGAGGCTGCATTTTAAGCTGCATTTAAAACTGTATTCTAACTTACATTTTAATCAACTGTTTGTTTGTTGTTTTAAAAAAATGTTTTTAATGCATTTACGGTATATTCAGTGTTAGCCGCCCTGAGCCCAGTCTTGACCTGGGAGGGTGGGGTATAAATAAACTTCTTCTTCTTCTTCTTCTTCTTCTTCTTCTTCTTCTTCTTCTTCTTCTTCTTTATTAAACCTCTGAGCCTCTTGGGCTTGCCAGTCAGAAGGTTGGCGGTTCGAATCCCCGTGACAGGCTGAGCTCCCGTTGCTTTGTGCCAGCTCCTGCCAACCTAGCAGTTCGAAAGCACTGCTTTCGAGCATTTCCGTGCGCTCTGGTTTCCGTCACAGTGTCCCTTTGCACCAGAAGCGGTTTAGTCATGCTGACCACATGACATGGAAAGCTGTCTGTGGGCAAACGCCGGCTCCCTCGGTCTGAAAGCGAGATGAGCACCGCAACCCCATAGTTGCCTTTGACTGGACTTAACCGTCCAGGGGTCCTTTACCTTTTTACCTTTTACAGCTTAAATACATGACATTTCACACACCTTTTCAAACACATGCATTTGGAGAGGATCCCCAACTTGGCAGAGAGAGAGAACAAAACTGTATCAATAGAGGATGTAGGGCTTTACATTGAATTACAGGACAATCCTGTATTATACAGGATAGGTAGCAAGCCCAAGCCAGCATCCTGGAGGAAGCTGTGAGTTTGGGAAAGGGATGGGACAGGGGCCTGGGAGCTAGTGGTGCATTGTCAGAAGCCCTAGCATGCCTTGGTTACCAAATTGCTCTGGATGAGGGCCATCCTGCCAGGCAATTGGTTATCCTGCCCTGGGTTGCTTTATCTAGCAGTGAAAGTCTCCCAAGGACTGGAGCTGAGATCATTCCTAATTCTGCTGCCCACGATCCCTGGACCTTCCGGCATCAAAAGCACTTGCTGTATGGCTGAGCTGTGTAGACTCATCTAATCTATGCATATTCCCACAGTTTATTTCCATCCGCTGTGTCTCTAGAGTATTTCTCACTTAGTGTATATAGCAGCATCCAAACTTTAGATTTCTTCAGAAGTACAGAGTCAAAGTAAGTTTGAGCAGACCTCAGTCCCCTGAACGAGAGATCATTCTTAATTAGCATCAGAAAATGTTCCTTTCTCTCCCCCCCCTTTAAAAAATGTAGCTAGATGACCCAATTTCCATAAATATTTTGCTTTGCCCCTTCTCCCAAATGCTTGTTCTCTGTCTGTTTGTCTCTCTCCTCTCTAATGGCAAATGTTTCTGCATTGAAACTGACGATGTAAATGAAGCCCTGCTGTTGCTGTCTGGTTTTAGTTACAATGTCTGTTTGTTGACATCTCACGTGAAGGCCTGCTGTGTCTCTGGCTCAGTCTACTTCGTTTCCTCTCTAATTAGGCTTTGCCCTCAATTAAGTTAATGATGCAACTTTTTCCTATAGATCATTTGCCCCTTCACTCAATTAGCAGAATCCTGAAGGGCGCATCCCTCTTTGGCTGGAGTCGCTTGCCTAGGGGCACAGGCTGTTCACTGCTCAGAGAAGCATTAAGAGAAAAAGAACTGTTTACTGGAAATACATAACCCTACGTAATTGGGGACGAGGGGAAAGGAAGTGGGTCACCATGCAGCCCATGGCCAAGATACATGAAGCACATGTTGCCAAGATCTCTCTGCAACAACACGACTCCAGGAGACAGGTACACAGTGCTGCTGAGATCTGATTCCATCCTCCAGAAACCACACACACACACACACACACACACAGATTCCCTGTGTGTAAATATGCCACTAGTCGTCACAGAGGAACAAGTGGCCTTCAAGCAGTAGTGCCCAGTAGACTATGCTAGGGCTAGCCAGAAAAGGTAGCTGGGATGCAGAACCTGTGGCCCTCTAGATTTTGTTGGACTACAACTCCCATCCAAATAGAAGGGGAAGAAATGGAGGCAGTGAGAGATTTTACTTTCTTGGGCTCCATGATCACTGCAGATGGTGACAGCAGTCACGAAATTAAAAGACCCTGCTTCTTGGGAGAAAAGCAATGCCAAACCTAGATAGCATCTTAAAAAGTAAAGACATCACCTTGCCAACAAAGGTCCGTATAGTAAAAGCTATGGTTTTCCCAGTAGTGATGTGTGGAAGTGAAAGCTGGACCACAAAGAAGGCTGATGGCTGAAGAATTGATGCTTTTGAATTATGGGGCTGGAGGAGACTCTTGAGAGTCCCATGGACTGCAAGAAGATCAAACCTATCCATTCTTAAGGAAATCAGCCCTGAGTGCTCACTGGAAGGACAGATCGTGAAGCTGAGGCTCCAATACTTTGGCCACCTCATGAGAAGAGAAAACTCCCTGGAAAAGACCCTGATGCTGGGAAAGATGGAGGGCACAAGGAGAAGGCAATGACAGAAGACGAGATGACTGGACAGTGTTCTCGAAGCTACCAGCATGAGTTTGACCAAACTGCGGGAGGCAGTGGAAGACAGGAGTGCCTGGCGTGCTCTGGTCCATGGGGTCACAAAGAGTCGGACACGACTAAATGACTAAACAACAACAACAACAACAAAACAACTCCCATCATCCACCGCCAGCATGATCAATAGTCAGTCATGATAGGAGCTATAGTCCAGCAACATTGTGGTGGTTGTGGGGAGGCCCACCATCCCTGCAAAAATAGTGTCCTACCAGCATGGAGTGGAGGGAATATGACACATTCTTCTGGATGCTATAAACTCTGAAGGCATATTTTAGAGGTTCTGTAGGAGGATGGATGGAGCTGGAGTGGTTGACGGAGTAGCCACTGAACTCCTGATCATTCCTCAACAAAGACAATCTGAATCATCTTGTCTCTTTCTCCTGGATCAGATGTTATTAACAGACAGTTCCATGTTGATTCTTTATTCTGGATTTTGTTTTCACCCACTCTTGAAACAGAGTATAACCCAACATACCAAACTATCTCTCAGAATTCTCTTTAACACCCTGTATCCCTGCTTATAACATGTAAAATAAG
The DNA here is from genome assembly GCF_951804945.1 of Podarcis cretensis. Lineage (NCBI taxonomy): Eukaryota > Metazoa > Chordata > Lepidosauria > Squamata > Lacertidae > Podarcis > Podarcis cretensis. Next base: position 87,773,765 of record NC_137173.1, read on the forward strand.
CTTGTGGCCTACCGAGTTTTCTTTCAGGTCCTTATCCCCTACATCGTCTCCATCTCATCCTGAATCCTCACACTGTGCCAATATAAATGATCGTTTGTGGGATGTTTTGGCTTTGGCGGAAAGTTTATGTAATCTTAGTAAAGGTAAAGGTACCCCTGCCCGTACGGGCCAGTCTTGACAGACTCTGGGGTTGTGCGCCCATCTCACTTAAGAGGCCAGGGGCCAGCGCTGTCCGGAGACACTTCCGGGTCACGTGGCCAGCGTGACATCGCTGCTCTGGCGAGCCAGAGCCGCACACGGAAACGCCGTTTACCTTCCCGCTGGTAAGTGGTCCCTATTTATCTACTTGCACCCGGAGGTGCTTTTGAACTGCTAGGTTGGCAGGCGCTGGGACCGAGCAGCGGGAGCGCACCCCGCCGCAGGGATTCAAACCGCCGACCTTTCGATCGGCAAGCCCTAGGCGCTGAGGCTTTAACCCACAGCGCCACCTGCGTCCCCATGTAATCTTAATGAGGTCTAATACATGTACAGGGGATGCTGTTAGAGACATGCACATTATTCATAAAATTTGAGAATTATCCAATGGAAAGAAAGATGAGGCAGGGTGAGAAAAATATATTAGGAGAAACTGATTTGTTCTCTTGGCTTTGTTATTTGAATGCAATGTTTCCCAATTTTGGGTCTCCAGCTGCTTTTGGACTACAGCTCCCATCATCCCTAGCTAGCAGGACCAGAGTTCAGGGATGATGGGAACTGTAGTCCAACAACAGCTGGAGACCCAAGTTTGGGAAATCCTGTTCTAATTGGAACATTAACTGTTTCCACTTGAAGAATATGTGAAAGCACAGTCTCCAAGGCAGGAATGTCTAACTGTGGCCCTCTGGATGTTGCTAAACTGCAATTCCCGGCAGTCTCAGGCTAGCATGGTCAATGGTTAGGAATGACAGGAGTCACCAGAGGACCACAGATTCGCCACCACTACTTCAAGGGACTGGAAACATTGGAAGAGATAGAGAGTATGGTAACTCTTTCCAACTTTAGTCATGTCCTGCTTACAATTTTCCAAATTATTTTGGAAACATTCATATCTCACCGGAGACAACATATATAGAACCAATGAGATTTTGCAGGGAAATTATATATATATATATATATATATATATATATATAAAATCTGTTTTTGTTTCTTATTTATAATGTTCATTTATTTACATTACAACTATTATTTTGCCAAATTTAAACATTTTCTATTTCGACTCCCTTCCCCTTCCTTCTGTGGTTCCTTACATTTATTTTCATCTTTTCCTGTATACTCCAAATTATCTTAACTTATTATTTTATTCATCTATCCCGATACATATCATTTTCTCATATATATATATATATATATATATATATATATATATGAGAATATATATATCTGCAAGTTTTTACAATAATTCTGCCAATGTCTTCATCTGTTGCAGGGAAAGTTTCAAAGCAGAACTGTGCTTAGCAAGAGTTTGTATACAAATGTATTGATAAAAATACTATCTATATCTATCTAAGTATCATCTATCTATCTATCTATCTATCTATCTATCTATCTATCTATCTATCTATCATCTATCATCTATCTATCAAATAAATAAATAAATAAGAATGCACATTGGAAGTCATCTTTCGGCACTGCAATTCTAGAGCAAATGTGTAAAAGTATTGACTACAAATGAATAAATGTACCACAGGTAGGGGATGAATCTAGGCAATCCTAAAATGTTATTAAGAGAATGCTCTGAAGAACTTTGCATAAATGCCCAGATCCAAATCTAGCTCTAGCTCAATACTTATCAGAATACACATTCCTAATTATTGCAACGTTGCCAGGATGCAGCCAAAGCCAGCTATGCTAAGATGAATCTCGTTCAGGGAAAATATTGAAATTGACCTTTGATCTTCTTTTCTTCATTTATGCAGGAGTCATCCTGATTATTTCCTCTTGGGTATGCACATTCCAAAGGTTGAGAGCCAATAGTTGTGCAAGAAGTTACTTGTAGTTTAAATGAGGCACTTGGATGATAAATATCTGGGTTTCTTTCAATATAAACTCATAAGTCACGTTAATGTTGTTTGATCTTTGCTATATTGAACCACTCCACCTTACACTAGAATCTGAAGTATTATGAATACTTTTGCTTTTCTTGTCTATCTCTGCTCCACTACGAACAATACAGCAAATATGCAGGCCTCCTTAGATTTCTGGAGAGCACTGAACATGCTTATAATAAATTTAACATGGATCAGGGCATCCAAAATGCACATACATTCTTTTAAAAAATCATGAAATGCATAACAAATTATACAAATATGTTTTATGCATTTGGAGGGGAGTATTCCCTATTGAATTACAACAGGAGCTCTGGAATGGAAGATTTAATTTCCTTTTAACTATTTCTCCATGAAGCTGGCTCACACCAGGGATGGAGGATTAATTCAAATTTTAATGCAAAACTATCTGATTTGCACTTTCTGAAGTGATAGGCGGATAGAAACACAGCTATCCTATGAAATTCGTACATTTCTGAATTTTGTGATGGACTTGCCCAACCAAATAATGTGCACAAACTTCTTGGTATTAGGGGAAAGTGTGTATAAAAATGGATACTGTATATCAGTGAAAATAACAATAAAAATGCATTATGTTAGGGGAAATGGCTTGCAAGGTAAAATTGCGTATACAGGGTATGTATATTAGGAGCCATCTGCACAATTATGCTGCATGTATTCATAATCCATACATTTGCTCTTAACAAATGACCTTATCCGTTTTGCAAAGTTGTTTTGCAAAACGGCCAAGGGACTCATTGAGAGCACATTGTAGCTATGAAATAAGCAAACTTAAGTAATGCGGGACAAAACCACACTGGTATGGGCAACTGTAATAATGCTGTCTTTCTCTCCCTTGAAAAATGTAATTTTTATAGATATGGGTGGAGGAAAGATGACTTTAAAGCAACTGTGTTGGTGATAAAGATTTCAGTAACATATGACTGCAGTTCTATGCTCATCCAACTGGCTGGGAGTGAAGGTTTACTTCTGAGCAGACATGCACAGAATTGTGCTGTAATTAATGTTAGTATTTGCACCGGCACTGTATTTGTTATAAAAATCTGTTTTACAAAGACTAAATTGTAATTGGGGCAGGGGAGAAAACCTACCATACTTTTCCATGTATAAGAGTAGGCTTTTTTATTTAAAATTTATGTTCAAAATTGTGGGTCGTCTTATACACGGATACAATCTCCCCCCATTTTCTCAATTTGGAGTCCCCCCAAATTGGGGGCGTCTTATACATGGGGGCGTGTTATACACGGAAAAATACAGTATGTCATGTAATGTAGCAGCTGCAATATCTTGTGACTCCAGTCAAGGTCATGGAAACGCTGAAATTGCCTTGTCAATTTGTTAAAAGTGAGTGTGTTTGTGTGTCTTAGCTAAGAGCAATGGGAGTTGTGGGTTGGCTGGTTGTTTTACTGCTGTTTTGCCGAGTGTGGAAACTTCAAGCAGGTGCTGTGTCTGGAGGGGTTTGTGAGGACAGACAAGCTATGGACTGATAACTTATGTGCTGCTACGAAGGAGTTTTGGAAGCAAGCAAGAAAACCCTCTCTTGGGCTCAAGGGAGAGGAACACACTGTGTTGGACTTGATATGCATAAATACTACTGCTTGTTAATAGTTGCCATCCTGCAAGTAAAGAGTCACTTCAAAGTGTTTTGTGTGGAGTCTACTTCATCACTAGGACTTGTCTCTTGTGACAGAGCGTTCCACCAGGTTGGAGCCGCAGCCGAAAAAGCCCTGGCTCTAGTTGAGGCCAGCCTAACCTCTCTGTGGCCTGGGACCTTCAAGGTGTTTTTATTTGAAGACCGTAAGTTCCTCTGTGGGGCATACCAGGAGAGGCGGTCCCGTAGGTACGAGGGCCCTAGGCTGTATAGGGCTTTGAAGGTTAAAACCAGCACCTTAAACCTGATCCTGTACTTCACCGGGAGCCAGTGCAGCTGGTATAGCACCGGATGAATGTGATCTCTAAGCGAGGACCCCGTAAGGAGTCTCGCTGCGGCATTCTGCACCCGCTGGAGTTTCTGGGTCAGTCTCAAGGGCAGCCCCACGTAGAGCGAGTTACAATAATCCAGTCTGGAGGTGACCGTCGTGTGGATCACAGTGGCTAGGTCAGGGCGAGAGAGGTAAGGAGCCAACTGCTTAGCTTGGCGGAGATGAAAAAATGCCGCCTTTGTTATAGCTGCAATCTGCGCCTCCATGGAGAGGGAGGTATCGAAGATTACACCCAAACTCTTAACGGACGGTGCTGGCACTAATTGCACCCCCGCAAGAGATGGGATTACACCCCCTCAGTCCCATGTCGTCCCGTCCCAGCCAGAGGACCTCTGTCTTCGAAGGATTTAACTTCAACCGGCTCCCACGTAACCATCCAGCCACAGCCTCCAAGCATCTGATCAGTGTGTCTGGGGCCAAGTCCGGGTGGCCGTCCATCAACAGATAGAGTTGGGTGTCATCAGCATACTGATGGCAGCCCAGCCCAAAACTCTGGACAAGCTGGGCGAGGGGGCGCATAAAGATGTTAAAAAGCATCGGGGAGAGTATTGCACCCTGGGGCACAGCACACACCAAGGAGTGGCGGGATGACAATTCCCCCCCCCCCAAGCGCCACCCTCTGTCCCTGACCAGAGAGAAACGAGCGCAGCCATTGAAGGACTGTGCCCTGGATCCCCACGTCGGCAGGGAGTCTTCTCTTCTTATGAGGTGGCCAAAGTATTGGAGCCTCAGCTTCAGGATCTGTCCTTCCAGATCCTGGGCTGATTTCCTTCAGAATGGATAGGTTTGATCTTCTTGCAGTCTATGGGACTCTCAAGCACCATAATTCAAAAGCATCAATTCTTCGGCGATCAGCCTTCTTTATGGTCCAGCTTTCACTTCCATACATCACTACTGGGAAAACCATGGCTTTAACTATACGGACCTTTGTTGGCAAGGTGATGTCTCTGCTTTTTAAGATGCTGTTTAGGTTTGCCATCGCCTTTCTCCCAAAGAGCAAGCGTCTTTTAATTTCGTGACTGCTGTCTCAGACAAATAGCCTCCATTAACTCAACTACAGGCTTCAATCAGGCTCAAGTTGCTTTGAGCTTGTTCCAGTTTATACCAGAACAAACTTAGTTGGTCTATAAGGTGCTACTGGACAATTTTTACAAAATCTTTTTTTTAATTCCAGTTTATAGTTTTTGTGACGGATATCTTTTGCTAGGCATAGTATTTTTTTAAAAAAAACCAATTTTCATTGTTTTTTTCACAAATTTATACATTTTAACTTAACCATTTCAAACATTAAAATACAAGGTTCTTTTGAACCTTTGGACCTCCCTCCCTCCCTCCATGGGTTATATGTTTAAGATTAACTTTGCTACATCTCTAACCTTTATCCACCTGTTAAATATCCATGGTTATCATAAATAATTCCACATTACGAGTGTCATTACATCCCTACCAATGATTTTAACTCTTTACAGTGATCTTTTCAATAAATAAAAAAAATTACTCCAGTCTTTTAAAAATACTTGATCTTCCTGGTTTCGGATCTTCCCCATCAGTTTTGCCATCTCTGCATACTCCATCAGTTTCATCTGCCATTCTTCTTTTGTTGGTACATCTCTTTCCTTCCATCTCTGGGCTTGTAGCATTCTCGCTGCCGTCGCTGCATACATAAAAAGTCTTTTGTCTCCTCTTGGTATCTCTTCACCTATTATACATAACAGAAAGGCTTCCGGTTTTCTAACAAACGTTTTTTTAAAAAACATTTTCTTTAATTCATTATATATCATCGCCCAGAAAGCCTTTACCAGTGTACATGCCCAGTGGACATAGCATTAAAGCAATGGGGCCGACTTGCACTTCTTTCATTCTCTCCTTCTCCCTCACCGGCCTTGTGTCTGCCTGCAAGCAAGTGAGCACCCAAGTCCCTCCTTTTCCTCTTTGCTCTGCTGTGGGGGCAAAATACACAGCTGTTTCCTCTTGCTTGGCCAGGCGGCACATGATGAGTGCACCTCTGAGCATGTGCAGAGCATATGTCCTGCCCAGTTTGAAGCAATCTGGAGTAAAGCTCATTCACCTCTCCTAGGGCTGCCCTTGCCACCCCTGCCATAGCCCGCTTCCAAGAACAACAGAGCCCAGATGCCTCATTTACCACTTTTTGCTTCTTGGACTGGGGTGGCCTCCAAAGTTAAGAGACCCACTTTGGTGTATGGATATCGTGAAGAGGGAGGGCAGCAGGGTAGTCTTTTGCCCCTTACAAGCAAAATCTGTAGATCCAGCACTGGTATATTTCATACTTGACTCTTCACAGCAGATCTTTGGCTTGGATAATAATACTAATACTAATACTAATACTAATACTAATACTAATAATAATACTAATAATAATAATAATTTATACCCCGCCTTCCCCAGCCAAGGCCAGGCTCAGGGTGGCTAACAAGCAATAATAAAAACAAGTTGCATGAATACAACTTATAAACAAGATTAAAATACATTAACATATTGAAACATTAAAATATTAAAATGCAGCCTCATCACAGGGGGAGAAAGAAAAAAGAAAGAGGGGGAGGGAATCAAATTGGCTCCAAGCCAAAGGCCAGGTGGAAGAACTCTGTTTTACAGGCCCTGCGGAAAGAAATCAGATCCTGCAGGGCCCTGGTCTCATGAGGCAGAGCATTCCACCAGGCTGGAGACAGTGTTGAAAAGGCCCTGGCTCTGGTTGAAGCTAATCTAACTTCTTTAGGACCTGGGACCACTAGGGTGTTGCTATTTATGGACCTTGAGGCTCTCCGTGGGGCATACCGGGAGAGGTGGTCTTGTAGGTACGAGGGTCCTAGGCCATGAAGGGCTTTAAAGGTCAAAAACAGCACCTTAAATCTGACCCTGTACTCCACCGGGAGCCAGTGTAGCTGGAAAAGCACTGGGTGAATATGCTCCCATGGCAGAGACCCCGTGAGGAGCCTCACTGCAGCATTCTGCACCCGCTGGAGTTTCTGGGACAGCTTCAAGGGCAGCCCCGCATACAGCGAATTTCAGTAGTCAAGCCTGGAGGTGACCGTCGCATGGATCACTGTGGCCAGGTCCAGGCAGGAAAGGTAAGGGACCAACTGCTTGATGCGGCGAAGGTGGGAAAATGTCGCCTTGGCTGTTGCTGTAACCTGTGCTTCCATGGAAAGGAAGGCATCAAGGATTACACCCAAACTCTTAACAGAAGGCAATGGCACTAATTGGGCCGTTGGATACACTATGGTTCCCATGCATAGGGACTATTTAGTGAAGGCATGTCCAAAGTCAATTTTGGGGGCGTAATCTAGCCCGCCAGTTGGTTTAATCTGGTCCCTGTGGCAGTTTATTTCCTGGGGTAAAAGCCTAAAAAAAAGGTCAACAACAACTCTGGTCGGCCCTCACACATGTTCACTTCATCAAATCTGGCCCTCTTTGAAAAACATTTGAACACCCCTGATTTAGTGTATGGAGGAACATTCAGTTCTTCATATGGTAGCTGACATGGTATAGCTCAATTTGATGATTACCGACTCAGTGAGAACTAGACTGGAGTCTGCTGGCTATTTCTGGATCAAAAATGTGATTTTACTCCCCCTCCCCCTGTAAGCAGATATATAACAGCTCATTGTTCCTCCAGAATAATTATAATGTAATCAGCCTTGGATGCAAGTCATGTGGAATATTACAAAAAGGAATTGTGTAACAGCCAAAAAGTCTTTCTCAATGAATCTCTATGTAAGCCTCATTCGCTTATCATATTTGTTCCTGTTTGCAATTTTTATGAATCAGCACAGGAACAAACAGTCAAGGGGAAGAGATAATTCAAATGAAACCATGAAATGCTTTATGTGGAGAGAGATACCTAATCATTGCTAAATAACAGGCAAAGGTTTCAAATGTCATGTGCTCTCGCTGTTTTTCAAATGAAACACTTTACAACTTACAGAGAAGTCGGGAATAACATGGGCCACGCACACAGTCAAGATAACTTTGGAATCCATATTATTCTTTTAATGTACGCTTACCTGAATAATATGGCATTAATGTGGACAATAATATCACAGCTGCACCATGCATTTAACACACATTTATACCACTTTAACAGCTGTGGATCCCCCCACCAAAATAAACTTGGGAACTGCAGTTTGTTAAGGGTGCTGGGAATTGTGGCTTTGTGAGAGAGTCTCCTCTCAGCAACCTCTATAGCTCCTGTGAGCTGCCCAAGGATGCTGTGGGCCTACACTAGATCTTGCTCATGTATATAGTCAGCCTAGTCCGTTGCATGATTTCTGCATGGAAATGGGCATCTATGCTCAAACAGTATTGCTAGTCGCACTGTGCCTGTGTAAGCATAAATACATGTGCCCTCATCTAGTCATGTGAATTGCCTAGATGGTAATCCTTCCCAGCATCTCTAGGTTAATGCAATCAGATCCCAGAAGTTTATTTAACAGTTGGTTAAGCAGTATTTCGAGTGCAGACAAGGAACTCTGAAGTCACATTAGAATATTGAACATAAATGGGCACCAATCCAAAGTCAACAGGGCTCTGTTGAGTTCTACTTGTTTGGTATCTGGGCAGTTCTCATGATTTCATTTCAGCCTTGTGATGTTCATGTATTCTTTTATTTCCTTTGTATATGCATGTTTGGTTTTTATTTTTATTTTTTTTCAAAAGCTCCTCTTTCTAATAGAAATTAAGATGAAGACGTCACCTTTGTTTTCATATCATAAACTGGTCTTGTGTGACATACCTGAAGCTCATTTGCCTCCAGAAATACAGGCCTCTCGAAATATGCAAAGCCTAGCTGGACTAGCATCTTAAAAAGCAGAGACATCACCTTGCGAACAAAGGTCTGTATAGTTAAAGCTATGGTTTTCTCAGTAGTGATGTATGGAAGTGAGAGCTGGACCATAAAGAAGGCCGATCACTGAAGAATTGATGCTTTTGAATTATGGTGCTGGAGGAGTCTCTTGAGAGTCCCATGGACTGCAAGAAGATCAAACCTATCCATTCTGAAGGAAATCAGCCCTGAGTGCTCACTGGAAGGACAGATCCTGAAGCTGAGGCTCCAATACTTTGGCCACTTCATGAGAAGGGAAGACTCCCTGAAATAGACCCTGATGTTGGGAAAGATGGAGGGCACAAGGAGAAGGGGACGACAGAGGACGAGATGGTTGGACAGTGTTCTCGAAGCTACCAGCATGAGTTTGACTAAACTGAGGGAGGCAGTGGAGGACAGAAGTGCCTGGCGTGCTCTGGTCCATGAGGTCACGAAGAGTCGGACATGACTAAATGACTAAACAACAACAGCTGGACTTCCCAGGAGGGTTACTACGTATTATTAGCTACGTATATTACCAACAACCAACCAGGATTGTCAATGGGCAAGAGGAGATGCTATCATAATGGGGATGAGTCCTCAACACAGACAAATATTATATAATTAGCAACATCTCAATAATTCAGTAATTGCATGAGTTCTTCCCCTCATCTTCATTTGCCTATGCACACGCAGAGTTACTAGGTCTACAGAATCCTGAAAGAGGCAGGGCTTGATGATATCACAAGGTGAAACTTGTTGGTGACAAGGCAAGGTCTGCCTACTCTTGAAAGGAAAAACAACAACAACAACACCCTGAACAAAATGCACAGTGTGGCTTCAGAAACTTGAGGAGGTTCCCCACAAGAAGTCTAGAAGGAGCCAGTGGCTGCAGAAAAGGACACTGGCTCTTTAACTAGCCAGGTGCTGCAGTCATGACATAAAAGCCAATTATGGAAATATAGTGGTCTCTTAGCACTCGCTTCCATGTTAATTGGCTCCAGAAATGATCTGTTTGCAACCCCATTAACCCAGAAAATTGTGTAAAGTTATGAAATTTGGGGTGGTATGCCAGCATAGAGTTCTTTTCTGCCATTTTCATCAGTGAAGCATGGGCACATGTGCAAAAATGATGGCGGAGTAGTGACATCGCCCAATGGTGTTTGTTGCTGTGTCATACAAGGCCTAGTGGTGTGAATGAAAATTTGTGAAACATGCCGGTATATTGGTCAAAAAGCCACCATTCCACAACACAACAGGAACTGCAGTGTGAAAGGGGCATAAGAAGATAGGGCAGCTCAGTAGGTTAGAATGTGGTGCTGATAATGCCAAGGTTGCAGGTTTGATCCCCATATGGGGCAGCTTCGTATTTTTGCATTGGGCTAGATGATCCTCAGGTTCCCTTCCAATGCTACAATTCTATAATTCTACGAGCATCATAATCAGGGAAACTAACACAACATCCCCCACATCTTGTTGCACCCTGTAAAATTCTGCTACTTGCTCCAGGGTGGTGCTGAGACAACTTGCTTTCTGTCTCAGCTGCAGGACTGCTAACCATGGTCCTGAACCCATTGAACCACCATGTTGGTCCTTGTCCAAGGTCCTGACCTTGCCATAGTTTCAAATGTATTCCAGAGCTTTGGGCAACACAGTGGATTAGGACAGAAGTATTATTGAGCAATAAAGGGACAAAACGCAGTAGTCAAAGAATGAAGATAGAAATGTAGAGCCCCCTCCAAAATTGAAAGCAAACCAGGTCACATCCCACTCTCTCTGTGTGCAGAAAACAAGACTTCATGAGGCTCTACAGACTACTGTACCCAGCAAGTTAGTTATAAGGAGGCCAGGGCAATCAACTGCTCTTGTGCACTGCTTATTTATATAACTGTTGGTGCTGCATATGCAACTGGCATGTAGAATGGATACCATAGATTAGTCTAGTATAGCTGTGCACTTGGAGACACCCATCAAGTGTGCAGTTACAGCTGTGATCCTGAATATGGACTCTCAAACCTGAATCTCAGGATCAAAGCCTGGGGCCACTGCTTAATGTACAGCAGGAGTGGAAAACCAGTGGCTCCCCAGATGCTATTAGACTCCAGCTTCTATAATCCACAACTATTGGCCATCCTGCCTTGAGCTAATGGGAGTAAGACTCCAACAAACCCGCAGAAGACCACCTGATATGCAGCATTTATTAACTGGATGTTAAGTTTAGAGGGGGTGGAGTTGTTCATCCAGGAGGAATTCTACCTACGATTCAAATTAAGGTGATGTTGGTCATACAGGCAACAACTCAAGGACTGCAAGAGTAAGCACCTCATCACACCACTGAAGGCACAGCCTTCCAAACAAACATATTCATTTACAGAGGGTTCAAAGTGCTTCTCGTTCAAGCCCATTATCTCAACAACCCTCAACAACCCTGTAAAGTAGGTCAGCACACTGCTGATGATAGGGAGGTGGAGAGGACTATGAGATAGAAGCTTTCCCAAGGACAACAAATGCATCCTTGATTCAGGAGAGATCTCACTCCGTGACTTCCTGGTTCAGAGTTCAGTCGCTTAGCTACTGCATTAGCTCTATTAAATGTTAGGGATTAAGCCATCTGAGATTAGTGCTCGTTTCTCTAAGGATTCGAGAATGAGTTCTAAGAACAGGCAACTTGTTTTCCAGTGAAAGAGCATCAAAGTGCACTATGTGCTGGTTTGCATGTGAGTGACTGATGTAATTAGCACATTTAGATGCCACACACCCTGCTTCCTCCAACACTGCTGATCCCACAAGCCTGTTTAAGGTAAAGGTAAAGGTACCCCTGCCCATACGGGCCAGTCTTGACAGACTCTGGGGTTGTGCGCCCATCTCACTCAAGAGGCCAGGGGCCAGCGCTGTCCGGAGACACTTCCGGGTCACGTGGCCAGCGTGACATCACTGCTCTGGCGAGCCAGAGCCGCACACGGAAACGCCGTTTACCTTCCCGCTGGTAAGCGGTCCCTATTTATCTACTTGCACCCGGAGGTGCTTTCGAACTGCTAGGTTGGCAGGCGCTGGGACCGAGCAGCGGGAGCGCACCCCGCCGCAGGGATTCGAACCGCCAACCTTTTGATCGGCAAGTCCTAGGCGCTGAGGCTTTAACCCACAGCGCCACCTGCGTCCCACAAGCCTGTTTAGGAAGTAATAAAATCTTAATTATAATAGTTAAGTTTGAAAAGCATAGTGAACTAGGGCATCACTATGGGTGTGTGTGTAAGTTGGAGTTCTCTATTACCAAGGTCCCTGTTTCACTTTGAACCCATCTGTAGCATTCTTGACCATGAAAACTGAGTCATCCACTGCGAGGGGTAACTGGTAGGTTTAGCCCTTGCTTTCACATTGTCCCAAAATTCAGTGCTTTGCTTTTCCACTAGGAATAAATATTCCACATTTGCTTATACAGGAGAAAACAAAATGGTGCATTGTGGGGCACCGTTGAGATGCGGACCCATCGACCAAGAACAAAGTCTGCTCCCATCCACATGGCACCATCCTGTGTTATGATACAGTGGAGAACTTTGGGTGTCATCGGACTACAGCTCCCATCATCCCCAGATGGCATAGTCAATGGTTAGGGTTGATAGAAGTTGTAGTCTTTGGAACATAGCTGGTCTGGAACATAGCACTGCTAGCTGTTTTATGTTTTTATTGACAATATAGATTGTATAGCTAATCACAGTTTTTACTATGTTTTATATTTCGTGACTGTTCTGATTCATTCTGGGCTCAGCTGGGAGGAAGGACAGGATTCACAATCAATCAAATGAAGAAGTGCAACTTTGCCCAGTTATTGCGGAACTGAACCATGTGATGATGTAGCTGCATGACAGAGACCATCTCGTAATGAACACATTTTGAGCTGAAAAAGGCAATTCCATTAACAATGTTTAGGCATATTCAATGTTACTCCTTCGATAAGTCTGTAGGAGGCTGCATACTGTTGAGGCTGTTCTCCCCCCACATCCCCATATTGGCATGGAAAAACATCTGTCAGCGCATAGTGCGCATGATTTGTTTCTTGTTTCCTCAAACTATTTCAGGACTGGTAAGTAATCCATAGAGACTTAAATCCCGTGTTATGTAGGATACTCATGTTACAATTGCCCCCGAGGTCCTGAAAGCTCTTGTCTCTGCTTCACTTTAGAGCAAGGAGGGAATTACATTGCTAAAACAGAGAGCCTGTGAAGCTTAATGGCTTAATTTAAATCCTAACATTATGTGAGAGATAGTGGGGAGGAGAGCCGTCAGCCCTGGCATGCCCAGAGTTTCATCTGGCATTTGGAAATTCCCCATTAGTATCCGTAGCAGTGATGGGGAACTTGGGGTCCTCTAGAAGTTGGTGGGCTCCCCAGCTACTATCTGTCCCAGCCAACATGGCCAATGGTCACAAATGGTCAAGAAATTCTACTCTAACAGGATCTGGAGAGTCACAGGCAATGTCTGTATTATACATTTAAATCACTATGAGAGCACGGCCAAAGCATTCTGGGAGCTGTGGTTTCTTAACAGTTAACTCTCCTGTTTTCCTCAAAGAGCCACAATTCCCACAGCGGTTTAACAATCCGTCCCTATTTTGAGGGACATGTGGAATTGTAGCTCTGAGAGGGGAACAGCAATCTCCTAACTCTCACCTCTGGCCTAGATATTATTAGCAGCTATAGGAGGAGGAAACATGGATAACTGTTTTCAGCGTGAGCCATACATCTCCTGTAATGCTGAGATTCCTTAAATGGCTCAGGACCGCAATACCTCAAGGACTGTCTCTTTCCATATGAACCTACTTGAACCTGGAGGTCATCTTCTGAGGCCCTTCTTCATGTGTTTCCTCCACGAGAGGTCCGAGGGTGGTAACAGAAGAACGGGCCTTTTCTGCAATGACTCCCCATTTGTGGAATGCTCTCCTCAGGGAAGTTTGACTTGTGCCAGGCAGAAACTTTCCTCTTCAACCAGGCCTTTGGATGGTTGATATTCAATGCCCTCTTAAATATGTTGGGGAGTTGGGCATTATTGGATCGTTCTTGTTCTTGTTTTTATTATGTATTTCATGTTTTTATAGTGCGATTTTATGTTGACAACCACCTTGAGACCTGTGGGTATAGGGTGGTATACAAATTTTAATAATAATACAGTGGTACCTCGGGTTACATATGCTTCAGGTTACATACGCTTCAGGTTACAGACTCCGCTAACCCAGAAATAGTGCTTCAGGTTAAGAACTTTGCTTCAGGATGAGAACAGAAATCGTGCTCTGGTGGCGCGGCGGCAGCAGGAGGCCCCATTGGCTAAAGTGGTGCTTCAGGTTAAGAACAGTTTCAGGTTAAGAACAGACCTCTGGAACGAATTAAGTACTTAACCCAAGGTACCACAATAATAATAATAATAATAATAATAATAATAATAATTAATAATAATAATAATAATAATAATAATAATAATTCTTTTCCCTCTGTCAGTTTAAGGCCCAGCCGGTTTGACTACTCACAGCTCCCAACCCATACAACTGTATCAAATCTATAAGAAATTCTAGCTATAGATGTATTGCACTTTGTAGGCAAAAGACACAGTGTGGCCCTGTGGACTTAACGAGTCACAAATAGCCGTTGACCTATCATTGGGTGGGAGGGGAATAGATGACAGCAAGGAGAAAGTGAAAAGAGCTGTGCCTTTTCTCCCCGTATACATGGTAAATATTTGTTTGGTTCTCTTCCCTCTGATAGCATGGCTGGGAGAGGAAGTAGCTGGTGGGAATTATTGACAGAAAGCTACTTGTGGAAAGAATCGTTTCAAAAGAGGAACAGAAAGGAGCAAAGCACATGTTGTCCCAAGGGCATGTGTGTGACTCAAAATCAAAGAAATGAACTATCCATCCAAAGTTCAGGACAAGGCGGAGTCAGAAAAGACACTGAAGGAGATATGATTCTGTTCTAGTCACACGAGGTCTGGACCCCCACAAGAGATGATGGTCATCAAGCAAGAGGTGAAATAGGGTATTGACTGCAGGAGATTTCAATGGAGACCTTGTCTACCACTTCTTTTCTTGAAGAACCACTCCATCAAAATAGAGGAATCTTCCTGTTCACTACCTCTGTGCCTCCTGCAACCTGCCACTAGTCTACAAGACTGGTCACTGTGTCTTTCTCTGTTCTTATCTCTCTCCTTCTGCTTATATCCTGGATGAGATCACAGACCCAGGATTTCAGTCTGTTCCTGCCATGCTTCCTGGTCCTGCCAGTTCCACTCCCTTCTCCACCCTGCCTGCTTGGACTGTTTTTCTGCATGGAAATGAAAGCAGATTGGCTTCTCAATTATATTATATCTTCACCTTCTTGACCGATTCCCTCCACAGAGGTGGTGATCTTGCAGGAAGACGCTGGTCTCACCCAGATCAAAAGAGGCTGTTGGAATGAAGCAAGGATTGATGAGAGCCTCTGGGTAGGAGAAACAATCAAGAAGCAGTAAAAAAATGCAACCGCCATTGTGTAACAAACCCAGCCCATCCCCAAATGGCTCCAAACAAGGCCTGGCAGGAAACAATAAGTTTATTCAAAGTTCTGGACCAGTAAGGAGACCCTGGGCCAATCAGGGCCTCTCAGATATATAGGGTGATCTAGTACTGCAAGATTCATGGCTTGATCTAAGTGTAAGTGTAAGTATTCTTTTTCAGGCGTTTGGTAAACCTGATGGAAATAATGAGGGAGGGTGAGAAAAATGCTGAACAGAGGCAATGGTTGCAACACTAAGGACACTTTCTTGGAATTAAGACTTATTGAAATTACAAGGATGAGTAAGCATGGTTAAGACCCTGCTGGGAGACTTAAAGATCAGAGCCTTGCACAGAATGTGGTAATTAAATAATCTAACAGTGTTAATTGTCCTGCTCGTTTCTCTGATGTGCATTCTAGTATGTCATTAATGAAATATCAAAAATGTATCTACGGAGGCCAAGTAAGATTTTCTTAGCCGTTGAATTGGCTCTTCCTACGATCTGATTGGCATATGGAAGCAAAGATCGGTCCAAATTGGACACCGACCTTCGTTTCATGTGGGTGAAGAAAAAATATTTATGAGATCATTGCTCAATATAAAAAGTACCCCCCCCCCCCCCAATTCACACACCTTATTAAAGATCAGACTTCTCTCCATGCTCTCATAACTCTCAGCTCAGGGCCTAGTCACATGATCGCTTAGCACTTGATGGTCATAGAAAAGGCTTAGCTTATGCAAACTCCACAGATAGCCATGTGAAACCTAATGCCAGTTGTGATTTGAGTATTAAAAGTTGATATACATTGAGTTTACTGCATGGTGCACTCTTTTACATGACCTGTTTGCCATAGATTATGGCTGGAGAATGCATAGTCCTCTGGGTTCTGTCATATTCTGACTCCCATCAGTCCCAGTCATAATGAGCAGTGGTCAAAGACTATGAGGGTCCATCAACACCCAAAAACATGTTTCCCATCCATGCCATTAACTGAAGCTAGTGGCTTTTTCTGAAGCCACTATACATTTTTGTTCAAGAGCACTGTACATAAGATGTCCCCTTATACAGGGTCTACTATTGGTTAATTCAACCAAGTATGGCCTTTCTTTCTTCTTTCTTTGGCAATTACTCGTAGCCAAGTAAGATTGTCTTCCATGAACATAGTCTTAGTAGTGTGGCTGTGGAGGCCAATTCTGGATCCACATGTCCTTTCACAGTGGGGATATAGGTTTCCGGGTGGGAGTTGATCACAGTGAGGGTTTGCCAAATGTTCCTTCTTAGCTCTTTCCTCCCTTTCGTCCTGAGTTTGAGTGTCTTCACAGTCCATGAAACCTTTGGTAAAGGCTGTTCTCCAATTGGAGTGCTCGTAGACTACCACCATCAGTCTTCATTGTTGTTGTTGTTGTTGTTATTTACTTGGAATAGTAGACACTAATATTGCTTGATCTTATATTGTGGAACTGAAACTGAAATAGGATCTCTCTACGCTAAAAGTGTAAGTATGTTTTAACTCTGTCATGGTTCTTAATCCAGGAATTCCAGGAACTGTAGTTCAAGGAACTGAGTTAATCCTTTCCTCTTTCAACACAGCAGTCGTGTTATATAAGTTCACTCAGAAGTAAGGGCAGATCCACATTTAAAGCACATCCAATGTACATTTAAAGCACTCCCTAAAAAGAATCCTGGGAACTTTATTTTGTTAGGGGTACTGGCAATTTATCACTCTGTGAGGGGAAAACCACAGCTGGGGGAAGTAATGTGTTTTGAATGTGCATTGGATGCGTTTTAAATGTTTCGTGTGGTTCTGTTGTAAGAGTCACACTGCATTTAGTAGGACTTGCTTCTAAGCAAGTGTTTAACTACTTGGGAAAAGCTTAAATGCCCCCCTTTACATTCTTGAAAGCTGGGAGCTGGTATTTTGTCAGTGTTTCCAAGGGATTAAAATGGAGGGAGGAGATATAGCATTGGCAGCATATACTGACTGATTGCTGCCATCCCTCCTTCCCACCAATTGGCCTGAGAATTATGCTACATCATAATGTACCATTGTTTCAGGGGACTTTAACCAGGCAGTGGCGTAGCATGTATTGCCAGTGCCCGGGACCATGCAGAGGGGTGGGTGGGAGGGAGGGAAACAGAGTACACATGCACATTCAATGTCACCCAGGAGATCACAGCCTTAGAGATAAGAAGAGTTGTTTCATTCGGTGGAGAGGTCGCTTACTGATTTGCATGGAGAAGCTGTTTTCAATGGAGCCCAGGGATTTAAGTGCGTAGCTGTATCAAGGCAGAACCAGCTGTTGAAATTTGCGCCCCTAACAAATTTTGCGCCCGGGACAACCGCCCCTATGCCCATCCACGTTATGCCACCGGGGGAGATGGATTGGCCAGTTCTAGCCAATGGCTCTTGGGAAAACTATCATTGCCACTGCCACCACCAGTTGTTCAGAATCACAAGTAAATAGAGCGCTGTTGCACTCAGACATTGCTTGCAGATGGACCACTGTGAGAACAGTGTGCTGGACGAGATGGGCCTTTGGCTAAATTCAGCATGGTTCTTTTAATTGTCTTATATTATCTTCACCGTGGCGAGGTGTATTATATTTTCAGTTACTTTATAGTCATTATTTCTAAATTTGCTTCTATAAATAAAAAGCAGCATGTGCAAATGTTATGCAAATATGCTTCTCTTTCATCCACTGTTTTGTGATGCATCACCTTTCCCTAGTTCAGGCCTGAAAGCCATCAGATGCAAACTTTATTCCCGGCCTTATATACTTCCTAGTCCATTTTTTAAAAAGCCTTTTTATCCATCGAGCTGAATTCAATCCACTAACCATGAATGACAGTCAACCAGGGCTTGACAAACTTCCTGTGGGGTTTTTTGTTTTTGTTTTAAGCTGTCTGGATCTGTAAAAAAGGGGGTGGGAGGTTGACAAAAACCTGGCAAGCCACAATACATGGCTTGCGAGTTACATCTCCTAGACGCCATTAATCATGTAAAAATCTGAAATGGACTCTGGTTGTATATGGATCGAGAAAAGGGCACTTTACCCTGAATTCTAGCCTCCCACATTAAACCAATGATTCAAACCCGATTGTTTTGCCCAGCAAGAATAGCATCAATATTTCTTTCAACTTTCTAGATTAAAGCTATCTGCAGCCAATCGAATGACTCCCTGAAGAGTGTGTGTGTGTGTATGTGTGTGTGTGTTCAGCAGAGTCTTTGTCCCTCGGCTCTCTGCATTTCTGTTTGTTCTGAAAGCTTCTATACTCTCTTGTTTTCCCTGTAAAACAACAAAACATACTATTTTGGAGTTGCCGGTCATGATTCCAGGAATGGGACTCCAACTCTCCAGTACAACAGGCCTTACATAGTAACAGCCTGGCATTCATTCAGAAATGCTTTGACCAAAGAGAAATGAGGGGAAAAATTGAGGGAGGGAGAGAGAACAAGAGAAAGAGCGCTAAGATGAGAGTTACTGGAAATAAAGAAGTTGCACCCCCCCCAAAAAAAGAAAAAAAAAGCAGGGTTGGGGGGGACATAACATGAAACATAGAAGAAAGGAGATAAATTCTGCTTTTCACTTTTGCATGCCAGTGGGAAAGCGCTGCAAGTTTGTCACTAAGTATCATGAATACTAAGGCCACTTCTTTAATGAAAGCTCTTCTCTTCTGAAACGTGCGTGTGTAGATGGGAACATTTTAGGCGCAGTGTTGCCAAGCGCTTTTGTTTCCTGCCTTTTAGAAATTAACTTTGCCATGGTGTGATGGAGAAGGAGCTCTCAAGCTCAAAAGCGGAACAATTCTTCATGTTTGGCTAGGCTCGCTGGCCAGCCAGCAATAAAACTGGGTTCTCTCGGGTAATCAGTACTGGGATATGAAAAGACAGCACATTTTGCTAGCTGTGCAAACAACCCCAGCCCCGTTCCTATCTAACCAGATTTTGAACAAGCTCCACCCCTACCCTACCAGATTGCTACTGCTTGTTCTGCCCAAGGGGTGCCAACTTGAATATAAAATGGGGGGGGGGAGCAGGTAAGCCCTGCCCCACATGATGGATCATGTGACATGACACACACCATTTGAATGACAATGCTCATCAACCCAGCTCCCTCAAACATTTTATTGAGAGGGGGCAAAGGGACCTCAGTCCCTAGGAGTTGGCTTCTATATTCTGCCCTAAGGAACAGAGGAAACTGCCTTAAATACAGTGTTGGATTTACGTATAAGCTAAACAAGCTATAGCTTAGGGCCCCACTCTCTTGGGGGCCCCAAAAAAAATTAAAAGGAAAAAAACCTGGATGTAAATTTCCAAAATATAAGATAAAAAACAAATAAAATAAAACCTACGCACAGCAACAGTGTTTTGTGTTGTGTAGGCTCCTATGATGTAAGTAATGAGCCTTGCCTGCTAACCTGCTCCCTAAAATATCACTGGTTTGCTCATTTCTATATATAGGGTGCCTACATTTTGCATGTGCAAATGGCTTTAGATACCTATCAGGTCCATAAATTGCCATATAGCATATATTCAACACAAAAAACAGCAACAATTTGTGGTTGACAGAGGACAGCTGGACATATAAAGGGCCCCATTACCTTCAGTAGCTTAGGGCCTCATTAAACCTACCGTAAATCCAGCTCTGCTTATATATCAGCTAAGACTATTTACATTCATCTAGGCCAGGAGTAGGGAACTGGATCTAGCCAAATGGATCTCCTCACACACATTGGGGCTGGGTGATATATCAATATATCATCCAAAAGCAGTTTAAAGTCCATATCATGATATCGGTTTCATAATTTTCGACCTAGCAATATAATATATTGCAAATCACAATGTGTGTGTGTGTGTGTGTGTGTGTGTGTGTGTGATGCAAAAATCACTGTGTGGGGGAAAACTGTGAAGCCAGCCAATGCCTTTACATAGCTCCATCCTTATTTCAGATATTGTGATATATTGTGAAGCTTAGCTGGTGATATATCACGATTTAAAAATTAGATATCGCCCAGCCCTAACACACCTGGGCTGGTCAGCTTTGACAGCTGGATAGTCCATCACCTGCAGTCACAATGATAACAGGCAATGGAGAGCTCTAGCCTGATATTATCTGATTGGTAGCAGCTCACCAGGGTCTTAGGCATTTTAAACATAATGGAATAACAGCATCTTCCCAGTGAAGAAAATATCAATAAATCTGGGGCATGCTAGAGGTTTGTGCAATTATGAACAGTGTGTGGGAGAGAAGCAGAAAGTGTTCCATCTTGCTTCTTTGCACACTAGAAACCAACACCAATGTAATATTGCAATAAGGAAGAGGAAGAATTTCTTCATAGAGTGCATAGCCAAGTTGTTGAATTCACTAGTGAAAGAGATAAGGATGGACACTAATCTAGATGGCTTTTAAACAGATTAAGGTCAGCACATTCATGGAAACTGGGTCTTTCAATTGCTATGTTAGCTAAAGCCGGGACACCCATGTTCAAATATCAGCAAGGAGTCATAGGAACACAGGAAGCTGCCTTATCCTGAGTCAGTACCATTGGTCCATGTAGCTCAGTATTGTCTACACCAGGGCTTCCCAAACCTAGGCCCCCAGCTGTTTTTGGACTACAGCTCCCATCATCCCTAGCTAGCAGGAGGAGTGGTTGGGGATGATGGGAATTGTAGTTCAAAAACAGCCAGAGACCCAAGTTTGGGAAACCAAGTTTCAGACAGACCTACCTGGAGATGCCAGAGGTTGAACGTGGTACCTTCTGCATCCGAAAGACATAGCCATGTTTTACCTGTAAGGAGGAACTGGTGTGGGGGACAGAGATGGTCTATTTCATCTGGTCTAGCCAAGTAATTCTATTTCCCTCCCCACATTATTATTTGTGTACCTCCCTTCATCCAAAGATCTCAGGGCAGTTCACAGCATAAAAATGCAAAAGAGAAGTACAAAAGACATAATAAAAACAAAAGCATGTGATGATGTAAGTTCTTGTTTTTCTCGATTTTCCTATGAAACTTTGGTTTCTTCACAACCTAAAAGTTGGAGCCAGGTAAGCTGTGTCACGTTATGATTAATTCAGCTCTACCTGGACCAAATGATTTAACAATCAAGTGTAACCCTTTCCCCCAAATCAATAACACAAGGAATCAAAAGGATTCATGCATTTATTTTTTTTGGGGGGGATGAGTTTCCAATACCCTCACCAGAAAAACAGATCGTTTGCATATGACCTATTATGGAGATTAATTTGTAAACAGTATGCAAATTATGTATATGTGATGAACAGTGGGAGGAAGCTTTCTGCGGCTTGTCGCATGTGATCACCAGCCGCATGAACCATTTCCCATTATGTTTCTATAGGCTGTTCGGCATGTCAACTTAGTTATTAAGTTTTACAAACAGTATTTTCTCCATATCACGTAACAGCGCTGTGTACATACATTTCTTTGGCTGTAAAACCATATCCCAATGGCTTTATTTTGAATCCCCCAAACCTTAATTACCCTTTAAAAACCAATGTTCTTGTTTATCTTCAGGCAAGTATTATGCTAGCAAATCTGGAAGTTAGTTCTGAGTACGACTGTTTTGATAGCACCACAGCTCCTCAGGGGTGGCTGTGGGGGAAATGGAGGCGGTTTCTATTCTAAGAAAACATCCATAAGCCAAAGGAAAAGAGCATTTTGATGTCTCTTTCATTCCCCTCCTAAGAATATCAAATAAGTAGGGTTTTTAAAGGGAGGGGAGATGTCATAATGGTACTCTTTTCTGATGGCTTTTTCTTAGGACTTGGCTAACATGCTCCTGACACAGACCTATATTTGCTGGGGTAATGCGAATGTAGGGGTTGTATCTCTTGCAGGAGAGAATGTGTGTGTTGGGAAATGTCTAACCCTTTATGCCAACCTGCCAATTCCTCCATACAAATCCTTCATTCTAGAAGTGGTTTGCCAGGTGGGGTGGAGCCATCACAATCATTTCTCAGTAGCTTGACCACTGTTGGCCCCCACATGTTGTCTTCGGCAATTTTTATTCTCTCTCTCTCTTTCTCTCTCTCTCTCTTTCTCTCTTCATCCAGAGAACCCCCATCTGCCTGTCATTGACATCTGAACAGTTCCATCATCTGGCTCCACAAGAACTCCCGTGATTGGCTATTCAGAGCCACTTGTCAATCAGCGCCACCTGGTCAAGAACCTGTAAAAGTTTGATGTTGCCAACATTATTTGATCCCTCAACATCCACCTGATCATCAAGGATGATATGTCACTCATGAGGAAACCATAAACCTCTCTCTCTCTCTCTCTCTCTCTCTCTCTCTCTCTCTCTCTCTGATGGCCTAGGGTAGATAGACCTGAAATGCTTATTTTCTTTCACACACTCTTCTACCTTTTTCCATTTTTGCTCTCCTAAACTTTATTCTTTTAAACTTTGAGCACCTAGATTCTCTTTGGCTCATGCTTCACAGGAAGAAAGGAAGCTACTCTGCTTGCTGTAAATTGTTATGGGTGTGGGATGGATTCTCCCTCATCTCCATCACCAATATTCATTGCTGATAGCCTTGAGGATTGCTCTTGTCTCGAGGTCAGAAGAAAAGCAAGGACTGGTGGCAGCATACCTCATATTTAGAGATGTGAATGATGGAGGCTGGTCCATTAGCACCGCCCTTCCAATGACAGCCAGCCCCCACCTTCTTCTAGGTACGTTCTGTCTAAGGGATGGTCCTGGCTGTTAGCTTCCTTTTCTTCAGGAAGTGTTGCCATTGTAGAACTCTGTAGGGAGAGGGATGAGGGCAAAAATAGAATTTGTTGGCCCTGTCTGTCGTTGGCTCTGACTCCACCTACTGTTGGTGCCTCTGCCTTCTGCCCTACAAGTCCCAATGGGCCCAATACACTGCTGAATGTTCCCAGGCAGGGGGTGAGAGAGCTCTCAGGCTCTCCTCTGCGCAAACAATCAAAGAAAAGCCAACAGAAATAGTAGCATTTAATGCTGCAGAATAGCAACCTTGTTTAAAGCAAAGTTAAACCCCAAACATCTGAAAGGGCTGGCAAGTAACATGGTGTTTCCCTGGTGCCGAAAGTTCATCCATCAGCATCAGTTGTGCCTTCATTGAGGGGGATTCCAGGAAGAGGGTACCATCACTGTTTCAAGGTACTTTATGGGCTGCCTTTCTGATGACAAGTGGTCTGCGGAAGCTCACGCAATTCTTCCCACCTCACCTCTGAAAGCAACCAGCCCAGAAGGATACCATGGCTGATAACATCAACAGCCACTGTGACATCCAGAAGTAGGTATGTGTCCCATCCTTCTCCCAGCATAGGTCATCCATCAGGGCAGCCAATCTGTTTCAGTGCCAATACAAGGCAGAAACCAGATAAGAAGGTGTCCAGATGAACTGCATTGCCCAAGAGAATCTGAAACATCACATCTACCACCCACTGAAGATCCCTGTGCAAAGAAGGTATTTTCGCCCCAAGGGGAAATGGTTCTTCAGGCAAGGTGAGAACTTGGCAGGCACCAGCAATGGCCCCACACACTCACACATGGGCCATTGTAAGTCCAAAGCATCTCATCAGGTCTGAAATATTTGGGGTGAGATCTGCCTGCCTTCAGAATGGTACCTCTGACTGAAACGGATGTTGTCAGTCATCTAGGGTTGCCATTTAATGCCTCACCCAAAGTGTGCTGGTCCCAGGGGCTAACCGAGAGGTGAGGTCTGAGTCCAGTCTGAGGTTGAGGGTGCAGTATGGAGGCAGTCCATGAAAGCTGAAGCTGGGTCCAAGGCAGGGAGTCGGGTGAGGTCAGGAGCTCCGGCAGAAAAGCAGGACAGGGTGCAGACAGGAACAGGCTACCAACAATGTTGCTCCCACAACTTGGGACTGGGGCTGGCTGGCTTTTATCTGCCCCGAGGCATAGAGCAGCCCTGGTCCACAGGTGACTCGCCTCTCCTGGCCTGGAGGCGAGCACTTCTCCTGCGGGAATTTAGTTCCCGCCACCTCTCTGCCCTGAGCCCCTGCAGCTCAGGAGAGGCTGGAGGGTTACCAGACCCAGAGGCAACCTCAACTTCCTCTGATGGGGCTGAGGGTGGAGCACCTGCAGGCAATGGGTCCTCCATCCCCTCAGGCGCCAGAGCAGACTCAGCTGGTGCCTGCACCTGAGGATCCAGCACAGGTGAGGACCCTTCAGGCTCATGCCCCAGCCCCGGCTCAGCTGGTTCTGGAGGTGGGGACTCCTGTGCAGGCTGGGATTCCTCAGGTTCAGCCTCTGAATCCAATTCCCAGGCCATCACAAAAAGAGAGGGAAAGCATCGCCAAAGAAGAGGACACAGATTAGCCCCAAAGTTTAGAAACAATGACTATCATTACGACCAGTTTTCCTGCTCAGTCTGCAGTTCAGGTGCAGCTGTCAATGGGCAATTTCAAGGTCCATCATCTCCCCTCTTACGATTCTTTACACCAAACTTCGACAGGAAGACTGTTCTTGGTAGAGTTGGGCACACAGCCACTCTCCAATCATCTCTGCACAGGAGATGCTCACAGGATCCATTGAATTGCGCCTGAACGCCACTCCACTGTACTTTTGATATTGCATGTGAATTTACAATTTCGGTTTCCTCGAAAATGAAACAAATTCGACTTTCTGCAGCATGCTAAATGGCAAGTGTTAAGAAACGAAGGAGTTTGGAGAGAGCAGTGCCTCGATGCTTCCACCCGGACCTGTTCTGCTCTGCTTCATCCCTCTGACTTCCTTCCTGCCCGCCTTCCCTGTTTAACGCATACATTTTCATAGATTTCCACCAGTCCCTCAAAGGAGTGAATCGGCACTATCCAGAGATCCTCTTTCTCTTTCTTTCCCTCTCACACCCCTTGATTCTTTGGGCAAAGTCTTTTCAATGGAGAGCGGGGGAATGCAAAGAGGGGTGGCTGGCTTTTGTGTGTGTGTGTGTGTGTGTGTGGTTTTTTTTAGGGGGAGAGAAGGCTACCTGAGGCTGCGAGCCATGAAAAGATGTCATTGGAGTGTATCAAAGACAAAGCAGGGGACCCGTTTCCCTCCCCACCTCTGCACATCCCTCCCTTCTCCAGCAACACAGGACAGCAGGCATTGCGGTTCAGGCCACAGAGCTGTTTGATTGCTTAAGCCTGGTGGTCACACAATAGGACCAGAAAGAATGGCTGTTTCCTTCCTTCCTGTTGAGTGTTCTGCCTGAGTGAAGAAATTGAATAGCCCTTCGCTTCACAGCAACACTGGGCTCTAGCGCAGGCGAAACCCAACAAAGAGCCATTCTAGGGCATTTCCAACTGTACCTAAGCCAAGCCACTGAGCTGTGGAATTATCCGGGCAGGGGGAGGAAAGCAGCCAAACGCACAGACATTGCTGGAGAGCTGGAGGGTAGGGAGAAAGACACACACACACACACACACACACACAAAAGCACAGTAAACATCCAGGTTATTGTTTTTGACGTCTGATGCTTGGCTCCTCTGCTTCTCCCCTCGCCCACCTCCCACAATTCTGGATTTGTTTTTGAAAAAAAATATTATTTTGGTTAGTGCAATCTTAACCTGAAGGAAGTCTTGTTGAATGCAGTAGGTATTGCTCCCAAGTAAAGGAGCTTAGGGTTGCAGTAGATACGTTTGCACACTGGTCCGGTATGATCTTATATAATTGTTATTTACCTAAAGGGGGGGGCAAAGAAAATACAACCCAATATGGTTTGAGCTGGAACTCCTGAATATGTTGCTGAGGGCCCAGATCCCAGGAGTTCTTGTACAGGTGCATATGGACTCTTGAAGACCAAAAACACAAAACAGGAAAAGACTTGAATGCATGTATAATGGGACAGCTACACCTGATATTTCCTTCCTGATACAAACTGTTTTTTTAAGGGCTGTATTTGCCTTACTTGTGGACAAATAAAATGAAATAAATCTAGTATTAAGAGGGGGTCCACTCTGCATTAAGTCACCAGGGTTGCAGTGAGGGTCTAAGGGCCAAAGCCAAGTTCAGCACTTTTTAAGCCTCTTTTATTTCAATCGGGGAGTTATACATGGCTTAGGCTGCAATCCAACAAAAGCTTAGCATGGAATAAGCCCCACAGAAACCTAGTAGGACTGATTTACTTTCAAATCAAGCAGCATAGGATTGTGCTGTAAATTTCTTCTGCTGAAATGAATAGGAATTAAACATACTTCACATGGACAGTGTCACACCCTTAGTACGCTAAAGGAAGATTGCGTGTAGATGATGTTTTTCAAAATCTTTAGTAGGGATGGGAAAGTGTGGTCTTCTAAATGTTGCTGGACTCTAAATCTCATCAGTCCTAGCCAGAAAACTAGAGATTATCAGAGCTGTAGTTCAACAACTTCTGGAAGACCACGGATTTCCCATCCCTGATGCTAGCAGGTGAGTTGATGTGTTTGTTTTTTAATTATAACTTATTTCAAACAAGAGAGTGTCTTGCTTCAGACTTAAATCCAAAACCTGGCTTGGAAGTTTCTTCCTCCTTATTCTGTCTTCTGCCTTCCTCCTCCCTTAGCAGGATGTTCCTGCTGCAGTGTGAGAAAAATACCAAGAGAGAGCAAGATTTTGGTGGTCTGAATGGACTCAGGACTCCACTCTTACTGATACTCTTACTTTAAAGAGGTGCATCTGAGTAAGTTAGCCATATTTTTAAATTTTCAGTGGGTCTGCTCTGAGCACCAACTCTATAGGGCCAAGGCAGGGGTCAGGAACATTTTTCAGCCGTGGGCCAGTCCACCATTCCTCAGAGCATGTGGTGGGCCGGACAATTTTTGGGGGGGTGGGAGGGAAATGAACGAATTCCTATGCCCCATAAATAACTCAGAGATGCATTTTAAATAAAAGGACACATTCTACTCATGTAAAAACATGCTGGTTCCCGGACCATCTGCCGGCCTGATTGAGAAGGTGATTGGGCCACATCCGGCCCACAGGCCTTAGGTTGCCTACCCCTGGGCCAAGGTGTTTTCGAGCCCCCTCAGTATCTGTGGGAAAGGGGCCAGGCCCCTTCAATGTTGAGGGGGCAGAGAAGGCAGGGTGAGGCATGGCTTCAGTGGCCAACTCCTCGAGTGTGAGTGAGGAGGAGCCACCAGTCATTGAAGCCACACCGTGCTGGGCTTCACACTCAGCCTCCTCCCAACAATGTGACACCATGTGTGTGTTGGGCACAGGATGTCACAAATGCCCAACATGCAATAGGCCCCCTTCAATCTTGGGTGCAAGTCAGCACCTCTGACTCTGAGGAAGACTAATAGTGCATACACCTACCTTAGTTATTCTTGAGTTTAATGATTTGCATACCCTCCAACATTTCTCCTAGGAAAATAGGGATGTCCTATTCAATACTAGTACTACCCTATTACTACTACTACTGCTGCTGCTACTACTACTAATAAGTTTATTATTTATACACCAACCATCTGACCATTCTGGGCAGCTTCCAACGTATAAAAAACACACAATAAAACATTAAACACTGAAAAACCCTCACTATACAGGGCTGCCTTCAGATGTCTTCTAAAGGTTTTATAGTTACTTATCTCCTTGACTCGGGGGTCACATAACTCCATGCCCTCCAACATTTCTCCAAGGAAAATAGAGATTTCTTAAAGAAAAGCAGGACATTCTGGCATCCAATCAGAAACTGGGATGGCTTCTCTAAATCCCGGACTGTCTCTGAAAAATAGGGACACTTTGACGGTCTCAATCTGGGTCAGGAGCAGGAAAGATATCTGAGACAGGAAGTTTCATTTACTTATCAAAACAAAGCAAGGGATTTGCTTAAAATATCACAGGACTGTCAGTTCATTGACACCAGCCTTACTGATATGGCTGTAACTCTCTCATAGAGTTCAGTAATCAGATCTTATCTAGCCCTTCAAACATTACATAAAAATTTCATAGATGTTTCTGTTTTTAGCAGTATGACCACCCAGTCAAAGATGCATTCACATGGTCATGGCTATAGAGTCTCTCTTCTCTTCTTTTGGCAATCACTCATAGCTGAGTAATATGGAATACAATATTACTCAGCAATGAATTCATTTTAAATAATACTTCATCTGTATTTTCTGTTTCAGCTTTGTATATAATGCTTCTATGGGGGCTTCAGCCCAGAAAGGAGGCATAGAAATATTGGACAGGCACACAAACAAATGACTACATTTCATGCTTTAAAAATAAAAATAAAATGAGGCACCAAGAAAACTATGCAAGTATTATGAAAGCGCAGCATTTTCTAAACAGATCAGCATAATTTATTCTTCTTTTGCTTGTTATAGGGAGGCAAAATGCATTATGAACCTCTACTCCATGATTCCGCCTCAGGTTCCAGGGTGGGTTACAGCAACGTAATATTAAAAACATTTTCAAACAAACTACAGACACAGAAATAGAATGGCTCCTGAAAAAAATGTGTCTAAGATGTTAAAGGTAAAGAGGTGTACCCTTTATTCCAAAACCTAGAATGCCCTCTCCTGAGCGACTCAAAGTTGTTGAGTTATTGTTGTTTTTTTGAGGGGGAGGAAAGATTGGCCAAAGTTGTTGAGCTTTGAAGTTTTTAAGCTATTTTTAAAGAAAATTTGCCAGAAAATCACTTTACTGGTTTTCAGAAACTCCACCTGGGCGCTATATTCAATGGTCAAATCCTGGATATATCTGGGAAATTATGGACATATGGCAGCCCTTCCCAAGAGAGCCCAAGGGAAGGGAGTCAGTCTTTCAGATATTCTGGGCCTAAGTCATCTAAGGTCTTTAGCAGTCCAGAAACCAACTGGCAACCCCCATTTTGTAGGTTCTTCCCTTCTTCATGCTTGCCCCCACCCTCGTCCAAAGCAAGACAGCTCTTCTCCTCCTCCACTGCCACATAAATGCAAACGAACCCAAGCCCAAGCCTCTTTCCAGGAATACAAATTAGGGGCAGGTAGTCTAAGGAGGCTTAGAAAGCTGAAACGGCCAAGTTCACAATGAAGAGGATGAATGGATGAGAGACGGAAAGTGTTCAGCTTTTGTCATTTAAAGTGACGTCTTTAACTCTTTGCCATTGCTGGTTTGTCCTGCACAAAAAAATAATGACGAATTTCAATTAAAACATGAAGTACGAGAGAGAGAGAGAGAGAGAGAGAGAGAGAGAGAGAGAGAATAATGTATTTTTGGGGTGGGTGAAAGACAGATGAGGGCAAGTTCAACAGAGCAGCACTGAAAATAAATATGAGGATAACAAGATGATTTTGTTAACTTTCTGCTCATCATAAGAATATCAGGCTGGGAAGAACAGAGGATGGCTTTAGGGCCGTCATTGTAAAATATGACAATGGTTCCTCTGTAAATAGCAAAATGAATGATGTCATCAAAGCAGCTGGAGAAAAGTTTCTAGGATGATCACATCTCCTGCAGTTATATCCATCTAGCTGATTCATATCCCATTGCATTAGCCACCGATCTCCGTGACCAAATTATCAATGTGCTTCTACTGTATGTTATTAACTTTGTGGCCATTTTGAACAGAAAAGCTGATGGGGACTGAATCATACAATGATTCAGAGTTGGAAGGGCACCCTGAGGGGTCATCTAATCCCCTCCTGTGCAGGAATCAAGCTTCATAGACACACCACTGCCCTCTCTGCTTCTATGTGAACTGAAACAACCCACGCCTATTCTCTGCTTCTCTCGTCATCATGCCAGGGATATGGTCTGATGCTGGATTATTATATCATATTATTGTTATTATTGTTGTTATTATTATTATTATTATTATTATTATTATTATATCTCACCTTTCCTCCAAAGAGCTCAAGGTAGTTCTCTCCCATCACAATTGTATCCTTGCAACAGCCCTAGGTGCTAGATTTAGGCTGAGAGGCAGAGACTAGCCCAAGGTCATCCACTGAGCTACATGGCTAAGTGGGGATTTGAGACACTGGTTGCCCAAGCCAAGGAGATAAGTAACTATACCACCTTGAGAAGACATCTGAAAGCAGCCCTTTATAGGGAAGGTTTTTTTAATGGTGTGTGTGTGTGTGTGTGTGTGTGTGTGTGTGTGTGTGTGTTGGAAGCCGCCCAGAGTGGTTGGGGCAAACAATAACATTATCGAATAGGACATTCTTATTTTCATGGGAGACATGCTGGAGAGTATGTCCTCTGCAATGCAAAATGTCACCTTCTAGGAACAGAGAAGCTGTCTTGTGGTCCATTGATCTATTAGCTCAGTATTATCTACACAGACTAGCAGTGGTTCTCCAGGATTTCATGAGCCTTCCCTGTTTTCTTCTTCTTGGCTTTTCCACAGCAAATAGGTCTGCTCTCAGAATGTACCAGTCTCTCATTTATCTAGAACAGCAGTTATCAAATGCTGTAAGCCATGTGTGTGCCTTTGCAAAGAATGTAATCTCTAAATTTTCCCAATCCACACACTCCTTGCACATATGCTTTAACCAGCTGCCTCCATAATCTGCAGCCTACCTTTGGTTTAGCTGCAGGTCACCTCCTTTTGTCTTCCCTCTGCCTCCTAATGGAGAAATCCTGTACATATAAACTAGTCTTAAGAATGACTGTTTCTCCAAGAGCAGATGAAGATTCTCCCACAAGGCTGGTAGAGCCAGTCAGCTGATGCTATCTGGCTAGTTCGCCAACAGCCCTGCCGTCTCCCCATTATGACTATAAATTCTGTAGGAACTCCTTGGCAAATGCCTAGGACAGTGTTTTCCAAACTTGGGTCTCCAGCTGTTTCTGGACTACAGCTCCCATCATCCCTAGCTAGCATACCCTCCAACATTTCTCCGATGAAAATAGGGACACCCCATTCCATATTGATAAGTTTACTAGTTATACCCCACGCATCTTACTGAGTTGCCCCAGCCACTCTGAGCAGTTTCCAACACATATAAAAACATAATAAAGCTTTAACATTTTTAAAAAACCCTTCCCTATACAGGATTGCCTTCAGACAGCTTGGAGGTTGGATAACTCCATGCCCCCCAACATTGATGAAAATAGGGAAAAGTGGAACATTCCGGGATCAAATCAGAAACCGGAACAGCTTCTCTAAATCAGGGACGTCCCTGGAAAATAAGGATATTTGGAGGTTCTGAGCTAGCAGGACCAGTGGTCAGGGATGATAGGAATTGTAGTCCAAAAACAGCTGGAGACCCAGGTTTGGGAAACACTGGCCTAGGATAATGTTTTCTCTCCATGTCTGGTAGTGATTTTCCTCAGGAGCTGATATAAAGAGTCTCCAACATTTGCCCGCATATAGGAAGTAGGCACTGCAGTTGGTGTGTCAAACTCTGCTCCCCTTTAAATGATTGAGAGCCCTGTTTACCAAAAGCTCGAAGGCTCACACCCTATCACACAAGCCATGATGCAAATTCCACGGAGACGTGCAACGTGAGCCTTATTTGGGAGCAGTGCATAATTGGAAAGGATCTGGAATTAATCAGGAAATGTTTGGAACGAGTTTATTGCAAGGGCGCTGCTTCCACGTAGCTTTCCCCTTTCGACAGAAAGAATTGCAAATGATGTTTGGCAGATATCTATAATGTGTTTGGAACGGGAAGCCAAGTTGGCTTCCCCTTTTGGCGTGGGCAGATATTTTCTCCCAGGGCAAAATTTAAACATGTATGAGAGAGGTGGGATCTCCGAGCTCTTCCCAAAAGAGGGCATGTATCTGCAAGCTTTGCAATCCTAATGGATTCCTTATCAGCCACCTGCATACCATAGTCCTTTATTATTGCAAGGCATTCAGAAATGCAGAAGTTTAGTCCTGATAAACATATAACCTGCACATGTGATCCTACACATCATAGGTGGGAAATCTTTTTTCAGTTAAAGGGTCATATTCTCTTCTGGGAACTTTCCAATCGCCTGATTCCATTATTGGGTGGTGTCTGAGGGGAAAGTGGGTGGAGCAACTGATGCAAATACAGTATTATTATATTATCACTGATTTATTAATTGCCTTCTAAACAACTGTCTCAAGATGATATACACCAAAGGTAATTACATACCCTCTAAGTGTCCCTATTTTCGAGGGACATTCCTGGAATTATGAAAACAATCCTAGCTTCTGATTTGATCCTGGAATGTCCATATTTTCCCCACGAGCATAAACAATAAAATTGTTGTTGTTGTTGTTGTTGTTGTTGTTGTTGTTGTTGTTGTTGCTGAACAGGACATCCCTATTTTCATCAGAGAGAAAGATTGGAGGGTATGTGATCATTGGCCATTTGGATGATTGGTCTGCCATTTCAAACGCTGGCAGTTGGACCATTGACCCCACTGTCTGGGCCTGATGGAAGTCATAGTCACACAGGTTCCTTATCCCTGCCATATGAAGTTACTCCTGCTGATTTCAAGGTTAAAGGTAAAGGTAAAGGTACCCCTGCCCGTATGGGCCAGTCTTGACAGACTCTGGGGTTGTGCGCCCATCTCACTTAAGAGGCCAGGGGCCAGCGCTGTCCGGAGACACTTCCGGGTCACGTGGCCAGCGTGACATCGCTGCTCTGGCCAGAGCCAGAGCCAAAGCCAGAGCCGCACACGGAAACGCCGTTTACCTTCCCGCTGGTAAGCGGTCCCTATTTATCTACTTGCACCCGGAGGTGCTTTCGAACTGCTAGGTTGGCAGGCGCTGGGACCGAGCAGCGGGAGCGCACCCCGCCGCAGGGATTCGAACCGCCGACCTTTCGATCGGCAAGCCCTAGGCGCTGAGGCTTTAACCCACAGCGCCACCTGCGTCCCAGATTTCAAGATTACTTTCTCCCTATTAATAAGCATTCAGGACTGAACCCTTGAAAGGTGCTCAATGCCCAATCATCACTATAAGTAAGCTTTAAGATTTCCCTGCTCTTCAGAAGCTGCTCTTCAGAATAGTCACTGTAGCTGAAGAGAAACACGCCTACCTTTTTGGTTTCTCAGAAGTACAGCAATTCAGAGGGCTTTATCTTTCTTAGTATTGTCAAGGATGTGGCAGCGGCAAAGAGGACTTTCCTTTTTTGCTTCCTGTTTTCAGATTAAAGCTTCAGGAGCAAAGGATCATGATTTAAAACAGCACAATATGAATCATAGCAGATTTCCCTTTCCTTTCAACATCTAATGAAAAGGGGAGGGGAAATAATTTTTTCTGCATAGCACTGAAATAAAATATGAAACTGAAAAAAGGACATATGAAAAAAATGTGATACCTTGGGTAGGTAAGTAACTTACATTCCTGGCTTCAGCTATTGTTACTAATGCAGACATTGAATTCTGTTTCTGAAACACTTCTGCAACATCAGAGTTGACAAATGGAACTTTTGCTGGTGGTTTTTTTAATTGTAGAGCTGATGTTAGTATTGCATTCAGTAATATGAAGTGCCTTGGAAATGTGTTCACACAAATACACATGTAGTGATGACAGCATGCTCTGTGACACTCTGTGAAACTTACAGAGAGAGGCTATAGAACCCAACCTCTTGGACAATGGCATTGTCCCGAGTGAATCTCCACTCCCTGTATCTCCCACTTCCTCATTCATCATCATCTCCTCTACGGGTGCTGCTAAGTGCCCACTGTCTTTGAGCTCTTTGCTCTCCTACTTTTAAGGCTCGCCAGGTTCTAGGAGTTGGTGGGTCTGGAATGCTTTCTAGTGACAACATGTCAGCCAGCTACTGCTCTGGCTCTGCCTGCTCCTCCTCTCCCATTATTTCCCAACTTTTCCCCTCATCTGCCTCTGAGCTGTGACCTACCGCAAATGACTGTTGTAACTCTATACTGTCTTCCTCTTCTTCCTCCCTGGAAGGGCCAGGATGGTGAGGCAGTCTCCGCCATTCCTCCTCCTCTGCCCAGTCCCTGGCACCTGCCCGCCCATCCCCCCAATCCAATCCATCATAGTCCCCAACCCTTTGGCTCTGGTGGCGCTGTGGTCTAAACCACTGAGCCTCTTGGGCTTGCCAATCAGAAGGTCGGCAGTTCAAATCCCCATGACGGGGTGAGCTCCCGTTGTTCAGTCCCTGCTCCTGCCAACCTAGCAGTTCGAAAGCGCGCCAAAAAGTGCAAGTAGATAAATAGGTACTGCTCCGGCGGGAAGGTAAACAGTATTTCCGTGTGCTGCTCTGATTTCGGTGTTCCGTTGTGCCAGAAGCGGCTTAGTAATGCTGGCCACATGACCCAGAAAAACTGTCTGTGGACAAACACTGGCTCCCTCGGCCTGTAAAGCGAGATGAGCGCCGCAACCCCAGAGTTGTCTGCGACTGGACTTAACTGACAGGGGTCCTTTACCTTTAAGAAGCATTGCCATTTGTATGATCATTTATAAAACCTCAACAACTGATATGTTTTGAGAATATTGGTTCCCCTCATATGGGCTTGTGTACTTCTCACTCCCTAGACATTTTGTCTCTTTCTTTAAATTGACTCACATTGTCCTGGCTTGGGTGGAGGTATCGCTTACGATGTTTAAAAACAAAGCTTTTGATTTGATTTGTCTTCTAGATCCTGTACACCACGAGGTGATGAAAGAGTTAAGCAGAGGAAATTCCTGTCATCTTCAACAGACCATCAGGCAACACAATGCATTTGCCTAAAGCATATCTGAAATCAGAAGTGGAGCACATTCATTTGAAATGTGATATTTTTTTCCGAGGGATTCCCTCAGCGCTTACAGAATGGAAAATTGTGTGTGCAGAGCAGCGGGTGGGGGGGTTACATTAATGTGCTAATTTCAAAATTTCATGACAGGAGTGACCGCACTATGCAAAGCTTAGTTAAAAATCATTTCTACCAAAAGAAAATGTTTGGTAGAACCTTCTCCCAAGAAAACAATAACATATCTTAGAAACCTGGGAAGAAATGATGATGATGAACAGATTGCCCAAAGTATTGTAAATAAAAGCAACACAGTTAATAAAAGACACCAATGCAATGAAGCATAAATTGCAGCAGTACGCTCCTCAAAAGTTGAAATCAGGCTTGCAATCTAAAAACCAAAAATATCAATAAACCAAACAACCTATGACACAAAAAGAAAAGGAACAATGAGGGAAGAGGAGGATAAAAATTAAAAGTAAGGTACCAGTTGTAATAAGCAATTTGTCATTGATGTTCAATTTATTTTGTTTTGTTTTGCAAATATAAGAGAAAGAAAGGGGGGGGGACATTGCCAGCTGACATTAACAATAAGAACCCTCACTTAAATGTATAGATTAATGGTCATAGTCCATATGTCCAAATGTATCTAAGTGAGATTGATGGAATGAAGGTGTTTGCATTTCCAACTTTTGCTCACAAGATCCATGTTTGTGGTCCATCTGTGAGGCCCCACATCACAGGGATATAATTCAAGAGTGCGTGAACATCTGCAAATATCATGGATTTCCCCAAAATGTATTCAGTTTGGCATATTGGGGAAGAGGCCCTTGGGGAACTTCGCCCTGGGCCAGTTCAGGACCAGTTTCTGCATCTCTAGCTGAGTTGCATCTTCTTCTCTAGCTGAGCTTTGAGAGTCTCAAAACAACATGGGCGCTATTGGAGCCAAAAGAAACTAGGACATGAGGAAACTGTTTACATGGGCGATCCCACAGCGTGATACAACAATTCAGCTTTTCAGATAAATGCAGCTGTAAGCTGTGCAGAAGAGGACACGGCCATTGAAAATAGTGATGGGGAAAATGTTCTGTCTTATGATCTGTGGGGGGAGAAGATAAAAACTGACTCATTGTTTGCACTAGCTACAGAAACAGGGAGTGCATGCGCCAGGCTTCGTCTTCATACCCGGGGCGTAATCAACATACGGAAATAAAGGCCACAAGATGCTTTGATGGGTACCAGGATGCATGACGGTTCAAAAAGATTAGATAAAGTCACAGAGGATGGGCCTGTCAACGTGTGTGAGCCAAAAATAGCCACAAACAGAGCCTGTATATTTAAAGATAGTGTGCCTGAGAAATACGAGGAATGACAATGCATTAGGGTTTGCAAGAACCCCTGATCTGTCCTGCAACCTCCAGATTGGGGTGATTCACCCTGAGGCCCCCACTCCACCCCAGATCAATCTCTGAAACAATTTCTGGATGTGGGGCTGAGAGGTTTTTTTAAGGGTTTTGAAGGGATCAGATTCCTCTGCTTAAGAGCTGTTAAGCAGAGTGATCCAATCTTGTGCTGTGCTGGCTATTGCATACACTCTAAGTGCCCCAATTTTCCAGGGACAGTCCCAAAATTACAGAAGCCATCCCAGTTTTTGTTTGTTTGTTTTTTGATCCCAGAATGTCCCGTTTTTCCTTTTTCCTCCCCTCCATGTCTCAGAGGACAATTAAAAGTGCTGTGTGTATATGCAAAAACGGAGTCCTATTTTTACTGAAAATAATACTCTTTTACCAAATGAAGGAAATGATAAAGTTGGCATCCGAAGCCCTTCCTATACTTTTGAAGGAAAAACTCACCAATCCGCTTTAAGTTCTTTCATTGCAACGCTTCAGCAGCCAGCGATTTCTTAGGAAAGGCATGGAATGTTTATTCCTTTCTTGTAAATGCAGCCATACATGATAAGGAGGATTGTTCTAGAGAAACAACTTTTTGTGTATGCTTCTTCATGAATTCTCGGCTGGATTTTAGGCATTAAAGCAGAAATAATTATATGGTGCAATAAAGTGCCACTCTAAAACTACAAGTGCAATAAAGCAGATACAGACTTGCTAATAAGCAATGTTATGGAAGGTCATAAGTCAAGGAGAAAAGTTCCAGAATCGAACCCAGATCCCTGGGCATCTGCAGGCTGGGATGCGAAAAGCTACTGTCTGAATTACTGCAGAGCCACATCTAGTCAATGTAGTGTAGACTAGAAGTAGGTGGGCCTGAGCCCCTTCAGATGTTCCTGGACTACACATTCCATCATCCCTGACCTTGGGCTATTTTGTCTGGAGCTGATGGGAATTGTAGCCCAACAGCACGTGAAGGATCACAGATTCCCTCAGCTCCAGTAGACAAAGCTGACCTGGATCAGATCTGAGATGTGACTTAGTACAAGGCAGATTCCTAGACTAGATGGGCCATTGGCATAATCCAGCAAACTCTCCTTACGTTCTTACATTCTTAAGTACTTACCAGGAGTAAGATAAATAAGCTGCAGCCCCCCCCCTCTCTCTCACACACACACACCCATTGGGGAATGGAGTGACTGTTAAAACTGCCTTTCCACATCAGTCTAATTTAAAACACAGATTCTGTGAATGAAATAAGTTGCTTTAAAATCTACCCTTAATTTAAAATAGCACTTGAGATCAGAGCGATGTCATTGATACCAGGGCTTCATATAAAATGTTATTTCTGGCAAGGCCTGTACAAACAAAGTACTCTTTGCAAGTGTTACTTTTCATGACAACAAAACTTTGACAACTAGGAAAATAGCTGGGAAATAATAAAACGACATATAGTATTTTACTTTTTCAACACTCTGCATTCACCATGCTGCATAATTTATGGCCAACCCCCCTGGTATATCCCTGGGACTGTTTCAACCGCAAGGTTCCAGGACTCTTGTGGTTTAAGGTATTATGTTCAAATGTATGAAGAGAACAGATTCGGCTGACCCTCCTTTTGACCCAGATTTTAATATGGAGTAATAAAGTGCCACTCTACACGGCAGCATTTCCTTTGCCAACAGCCTTGCTCTGTTCAGGGAGCCCACACGATGCAGATCAAGAAGAAGATGGAACCTAACTTACAGCTAAGCTACAAAAGGCAATGTGGAGACTACACAGAAACAAGGGTTTCAAAAATACGAAAGCTTGGACCCAAAGAGCTCCGAGCAGAAGGAGAAAATACCTCAGTGCCGTTCCATGAATTCTTGTCCAAGCACTGGCAGAATATTTCTTGCAGTGCACTGCCAAAATGTATCTGAGGTCATGTTACATTATGGCAGGGAGTTCCCACCTAATGCAAGACAGGGGAGTCCCTCCCACCCTTTTTTTGAAATAACAACAAGGTAAAGCAATTTGAAAGCACATCAAAATGCAAGTAGATAAATAGGTACTGCTCCAGCGGGAAGGTAAACGGTGTTTCCGTGCGCTGCTCTGGTTCGCCAGAAGCAGCTTAGTCATGCTGGCCACATGACCCGGAAGCTGTACGCCAGCTCCCTCGGCCAATAAAGTGAGATGAGCGTCGCAACCCCAGAGTCGGTCACGACTAGATCTAATGGTCAGGGGTCCCTTTACCTTTACCTTTTAAAGAAACATTACATACGTTATGCAGTGGACCAGGGATGGGGAACCTGTGGCCGTTCAGATGTTCGTGGACTCCAACTTTAATCTGCCCCAGACATCCGGGTTCTATCGAGGTTGTCGTCCAGCAACATATATAGAGGATCAAAGCAGTGGTGTAGCATCCTTTACTGGGCCCCAGGGCGCATGCGCGTGCATGAGCACACACCAGCTGGGACCGGGGGCAGGACATGCAGGGTCAACAAAATCCACCAAGCCAGCCCAGCTGATGCCAACAGGCAGCTGCCAGGCATGGAGGGTTCATGGGGCCAAGCTGCGCTGCCCGCCTGCGTAGGGGCAAACCCTTTCCCTTTGTTACAGAAGAGAACATTCACTGACTCCCTCTTCCCTGCTCCTTATTCTATTTTGGAATTCTCTGGCTTTGGGGGCAGGCCCATGCATGGGGCCAAAGCATACAGCAACTTTGTGGTCCCACCTTTTCGCCCTCTGAATAAAGCCTTTCTCTCCGCTGCAGTTTGCACAAATATTTAGGCAAGCAGCGATATCAAGAAGGCAGGAAGAACTCTGTGGACACATTTGCAGAAAGAGAAAACGAGCTGACCTTATTGGACTCTGTCATTGTGAGTTCAGGCTCGTAACGTATTTTTTGAAAAGTGCCAACTTGGCTCAGAGCTTCAACTTACTGTATAGGTAAAGGTAAAGGACCCCTGGACAGTTAAGTCCACTCAAAGGCAACTATGGGGTTGTGGCGCTCATTGCACTTTCAGGCCAAGGGAGCCAGCGTTTGTCCACAGACAGCTTTCCGGGTCATGTGACCAGCATGACTAAACTGCTTCTGATGCCACGGGACACAGTGACGGAACCCAGAGCACACGGAAACGCCATTTACCTTTCCGCCACAGTGGTACCTATTTATCTACTTGCACTGGCGTGCTTTTGAACTGCTGTACCCTGCTGAACCCCACCCTGTAGAATTCTATAAGTTATATTTTATCTGCACAATCAGAATGCATTTTGGGAACAAAAATGCTTCTTCTGTACAGCCTAAGCAGGAGCGATGGACGACGTTTTGGTTAATTGCTGTTAGTCTTCGCTTACCCCACCCCACTGCCCTGCTCACAGTTGTGAATATTCTTACCTTATGAATGGTCCCTGTCACCATTAAGAAAAAAGAGGTGGGAATAGGCCAATCGATATATGGACCGTCTCTGGATCAAGGGACTTTTCTTCTTTAAGTTCTCCAAGTCGTTAACTTAGCTCAAACTTCTCATCTGAACTAGCCAGAGGTTTAACTGAGAATCAATCACAGTCAGTCCCTCATTTGAAAAACAAGACTTTTAAAGCCATTTTGCCCCCCCCCCGGCAACTAGACATTCTGTTTTGCTGACTGCAACCTTGGTCTAAGAAGCCATTTGGCGCCTAGCTTATATATCTGAGTTTCCAACACAGGTTGTGTACTAAATTATTCTAATTAAAGGGTAGTCAGAATAAGTTCCTTTGGGGGGGGCAAATGTATTCACCACACAAATTAGCATAAAAGGCACCTGTAGATTGCCATGTGTGAGGAACAGACAAAAACCTATTGCATTACAGATGGTTTAAACCTTGTGGGGAGTTTGTCTGTGCAGTAAGAGATAGCCATGTGTGCAGATGACATGCGATCCACACCTGATTTTCACGCTTCTCTACAGACCACATTACAGTATATGCAAGGAACATATAAACCAGTCCTAACGTTCAGTGACATAGCATCAGTTGCTGGCACCCAGGGTGGGTGAGACATGCGCACTGGGGGGGGGGGGAGAGCGATCCCACCCCCACCAGAGCCAAGTGGGACTGGCACCCCCCATGCTATATCCCTGCTAAGGCTAAAAGTGGAGACCAACACATACGAGCAACAATTTCCAAAGCAAACATTACCTTTGAGGTGTCAGTAACACAAGGGTATTGAATTGGACCAAGTGGGAAAAAAGCAAGAAAGATAGAAACATTCAATAACTTGTGTTTAACTTGTAGAAAACAAAACCCTCTTGGAACAAAAGCGGATTCTTTGCACATCAGATGCTTTCAGAGTATGATGGCTACTGTCAGAACCAGAATTCTAGACTATTTTAGGATTGCCATATTTCAAAAAGTGAAAATCCGGACACAAAAGTTGCTGGGCTTTGGGGGGGGGGGCAGGGGGGTGGGGAGGCAAAGTTGTTCAGCTTTTTTTGGCAAAATCTCAACAAACAATTTTTTGAGCATGGGTTGCCATACACCTGGGTTTCCCCGGACATTTTCCCCCGGACATTTCCACTATTTCCGACAGATGAATCCCGTATATGTCCGGGAAAACCCGGACGTATGACAGCCCTATTTGGAATCCATAGCTTTATCCAGAGTGCTTGGATAAAGTTGAGTTCACTAGGGTAGCCAAGCAAGTGCTACTCAGAACAGACACATTGAAAGTAACCTCAGCAACTCATGCCCATCAATTTCAAGGCGTTTATTTGGAGTATGCCTTGTGCTGGAATCAGTCGTGTGCTGTTAATTTAACTTTGCTTCAGGCTCGAGAGGATTCAGAGCCGCTCCAAAGCTCTTTCTCCTGTCTGCCGAGTCTTTTGTGATTTCTCAAGAATGACCTTTCTCCTGCAGTGAGTGCACACACACTTGTGGCTGGCTCACGCCCTCTCTCTTAACTACGTAAGCGCCACTCATACTTGAAGGACAACAACAGAAAAAGGTAAGTTAATCGACAGGTAAATAATTTTTTAGACTTCCGATGGGAAACTTGGCAGCAGAAGGAAACTGACCTTAGTGGAGGTTAACAGTCACCAGTGACAAATCAACCAAGCCATTTTCGTTTCACAATTGCTTGGCGTAAGCTTCACTGCAATCGGATTTCTAATGCCCTATGGCACATTTATTTTGCTCATAAACTCTTGGCGTTAAGAGTTTTGATTGACTTTGACTACCTCTTCTTCGTTCTGAGGGTTTTGAGGGTGTTTTGGTCCACACTTTTCCCTAACCAGGCATTCTTTGAGCAACTTACACAGGCTAGAATGATGCATTAATAAATTTATGCTGAAACAAAGGCCACACATTGAGCTACCCACTTCTGTCCCCTAGAGACACCAAACCCATGTCAAGTCTTGCAATTCCCTAAGTGGTTGTTAACTGGCAGGTGGTGAGGAAATGAACAGTAAAGTCATATTAGGAAACAAGTTAAGGAGAGGGTGAACAAGGCAGACAACTGCCATTTGTGATAGGAGCTGTCTACAGCCAACAGGCTGCCCTTGAGATCTTGCTGGGCTAAATTTCCCATCATGCCTGACCATGCCAACAAGGCCTGATGGGAATTGTAGTGCAACTTTTAGAGGGCACGATATTGAGTCATTGGCAAACACTGGATTATCAAAGTTGGTAGGGGCCATGAGGATAGTCTAGTCCAAGCCCCTGCAATTCAGAAATATTTTGCCCCATGTGGGGCTCAAAGCCATGGCCCTGAGACTAAGAGTCTCATGCTCTACCAGCTGAGGAGTATGGCAACAACAAGTCTGAGCCAAGGTCTTCTGTAAAACAGGTCATCACTTTCTGCAAACTCTCCTTTCTCTCTTCAGCATACATGACTTCAGGCATAAGGAAACTTGGCCCTCCAGATGTTTTGGGACTACAACTCTCATCATCCCTAGCTAACAGGACCAGCGGTCAGGGATAATGGGAGGGCTGAGTTGGTCTATGCCTGATTTACTTCCACTAGCTCTGCATTTCCGTCTACAATCATATAAGGATTCCATGTCTTATCAAACAACAGCCTTCAGAAGAGATCTCAACTTATTTTACGGTTTCATTATTCATTTTTGCATTCAGAAATGCCTTCCTTTCATAAGAGATGGTTCAATTCCAAAGGACCGGAGGAAGGGGGAAAAACGACAAGCAGCCCAGTTTAATTTCAAACGTTAATATATTTTCTATTTTATAGGGAACATATGCATCTTTCACCCCTTATTTGCAGCAACTGTGGCATCCTCATAAAAAGGGGTGAAATTTGTAAGATGCCTCTTAAAATAAATATTTCTTTTTTTAT
Source organism: Podarcis cretensis (assembly GCF_951804945.1). Lineage (NCBI taxonomy): Eukaryota > Metazoa > Chordata > Lepidosauria > Squamata > Lacertidae > Podarcis > Podarcis cretensis. The sequence goes on from NC_137173.1 coordinate 87,816,464, forward strand.
AAAATAATAAAACTTCAAATAAATATTCTTTACACTAAACAATATGTTGAAAAAAAATTAGAAAATAAAGACTGAATTTTACTGTAACTGTACAATATACATGAAATCCAAAAAAGTGGGTGGGGGGAATCAGAGTCTTGCAAATGAAGGGCTTCCTTAAGGCAAAATACAATCTAAAACATACTGATTGATTCACATTCTTTTGAATGTACAACATATTAGTATAATATTTTGTGACCTGTGCCATGTCTTCTATGACACTTGTGTTTTCACAGTTGAAAATATCCTATATACAAAAATATAGCACATCTCTGGCAGAAAATAATCGGGAGCGGGTTGAAGTAGTTTCCTAATTTACAAATGTACTATTCATTTTTTGGGGGGGTGGGGGAACCCACACATGTACAACACGACAGATCGCCTAGGAGTGTCTCAAGTTGCGTTAGCTTATGCAATAGTCGGGTCCTGCGGAGCATCTCTCCCTTCATCTCTCCATTAGGTGGACTAGAACAAGCACGTATCCATTAAGTTGGCCCATGCAGACATGCCAGAGGAAGAGCAGGTCACTGCAAACCTCAGGGCACCCCCCCAATCCTCCTAAGACACAGTGCCACAATTATAGCTCGTTTAGTTGGCTGCATATGATGTTAAAAAGGAATAATCCGTATTATTTCGCCGTACTCCCAAGGAGCGATGCTATGTCAGCTTCTCGAAGTTCCTGGGGGGAACATTGGGCACTTTGCAGCAAACAGTGTTGGAGTGCTTACAGCGGCAACCTGGCCTGTTCACCTGGTCGTAGCAGCCCTGGCACAACTTAAGGCAACCCTTGGCCGGCAGGTAACACCACAGGCAAGGCAGAACGAGGGACACGACGCCCATGGTGGACCACCGAGTGCAGCAATGGGACTGGCTACAAGAACAAGGGTTATCGGCACAGTTGTCTTCGTCGTCGTTGGAGCAGTGGTAGAAAAGGCCCTTGACGCAGCAGACGCAAGTCCCATAATCGACCACGTTCTGGGCCGAGCAAAGACACTGTTTGTCACAGATCCAACAGGAGGGAAGAGTTCGCGGGTAAGTACACTCCTTGCACTTGCATTTCCCACAGTCCTCACACCTGTAGGCATGCAGGTGCAGATCTTCCTTGCTAGGGGGCTTGAGTTCACTGGACTTCAGCTCGGACTTGGGCTGCACTCGGACTATCCCGTCTGCAACTGTCCCCAAAGACGACCCCAGAAGTCTCTGTTCCGATGAGTTACTACTCGTACTGGTCCGGGTACTGGCCCGCGAGCCGGTGCTGGCCATGCTAATGGAACGGGACAGTGGTAACCGGGAAGATACATGGACTTGGGGATGTTGGACCCTGCTAAGGTGATCAGTCAATCCATTGGCCCTTTCGCTCTTGTGCTGGAGAGGCAGACGCGGCGCTGGCTTCACCCCAGGTCGCGGAGCCACCGTAGGTGGTTCAGTGTATTCGTTTGTATTTCGGATGGCCTTGATCTGGTCCAAGGACAAGACGTGAACTTGTTGGGCCAGGACATCTCTTAGGTCAGATTCTCCATACTGCCTCCCGCTGTCATGCTGAGTCTGTAGCAAAGGCTGTGACCCACTGCCATTCTGAGCTCTCGTCTCCATCAGTACCCTGAAGAGTGATCACTCCAGGAAGCTTAGAACACATCTGAAATCCTGCAGGCAAAGGAAGAGAGGATTAGGGTTTTGTTGCTACGTTGCCTAGCGTCTTTGCAAAATCCCTCAATATGACACACTTCACAGCAGCTAGTCCCTGGAAGCAAAGGCACCAAGTCTTCATGGTGGAAGAAGCCTTGGGGACAACCAATTCAGTGGAAATAAGCAATCTCTTTTATGATTTCAAGGCAAAGGCAAGGAACCTGTGGCCCAACAGATACTGTTGGGTTTCCAGCTCTTGCCAGCCTCAGCAACTATGGTTCGGGATAATGAGAGTTGTAGTTCAGCAATGCCTGGAAGTCCACAGGTATTTGCACCCCTGTTTTAAGTGATCAGAGGCTTTGTTTTCCAGCATGGTCCTCCCTTGAAGAGAATGGACCTTCTTTGCAGAAGAGATGCTACCAACCTACCTCTAGAGAGCATTTTTAAATCCAGTTTTAAAATTGGATCTTATTTATTTTTAAAAAAGAGAAAGGTAGTTGTTTTCTACATTTTACAGGGTTCTGCTTTTTAATTAAGGATCAGCAAAGACCTCTACTTCTGGAAACCCGAGGAAACCTGCATCTTAGTCACTTCTTGACGTTCATTATAGGGCAAATTCACACACTATATAGCACAAGTTTGTACACTTGACAGAAAGAGCCAAAGAGTCAATCCTGGCAACTCTGACAAATGTACCCATTCTTTGCATACGTTTGCAACCACATTGCAGTTTTCATATTTAGGTGTATACCTAAAAAAGGGAGAAGCCTGCGAGGTGTCCTTACATGTCCCTGCCTGAATCTCTCTCTGTGGATCTAGACACCTTAGGTGTCTGAAACTCTTGACAAATCCTCTCAGATGACAGATTGTAACACACTTTTGCAGTCAAAAAACAGTGTGTCAGAAGTCAGTGCACCCAAGTTCACTGTGGTCCACTCCTCAATAAATACATACAGGACTGCAGGCTTAAGCCATAAGAAGAGGTGGGACTTCCTCTGCATTATATGTAGCAGACTTCAAATAAGCAAAACAGAACTTTCCAATTACAGAGTGGTAATTTTTCTATCCTGTGCAAGCCTAGCAAATACGTCCTCTTTCGAAACTGAGCTTAAACATGTTGCCAAAAAAAGAAGGAAAAATGTGTTTTTCTGCAACGACACTGCGAAAAGCATAAAGTAGCAACAACGTGTCCGAGGCTGGTCTTAAGTGCAGGCCAAAAAGCATATACAAAGTACCTCTCTGCAGAACTTTTAATATTTGTCTACAACTTTGCATTCCTAAGCCCCAGCACCTGAAGCTTACAATGCTGAGCACTGTAAGGGTTTTCATTGTGCATTCATAACACCCAGAGATAATCCATCCACTTCCTGGGCACTGCCAGAAAAAAAAAGTGGTTTGGCTTACAATACACAAATATCCTGCGTGCAATCTGCAAGCCACATGGTTCCAGGAACAGCCTATGACAATGTTGCTTCAACTTGAACAGCACTACCTGAACCACCATTACTTACTATGGAATCTTGATAAAGTATAGACAGAGAGTGACAGGACTGCCAGCTAGAAAACAGCTGGGCTAAATACCCCTCTCTCACAAATGGGCAGGATCCAGTTTGCAAAAAAAAAAAGTCTGAGGAGCAGTTGTTCAACAAAAGGAGAATTCTCTTGGTCACATTACAGTGACACTACAACCTGGTGTGTACATGGAAATATGTTCCACTGAATTCAGTGTGAAACTTACTCTTAAGTTAAAGAGAAATATAAGAACTGGCTGCTTACACAACTGGAATCCGCAGGGCTCCTTTCTGACTAAACATGCATCAGATCAGCGAAAGCCTATTGCATATACTGGCAAGTAAGCACTATTAAACTCCGTGGGACTTACTTCTAAGGAGTACTTAAAATTCTGGCTTGGATTTGCCGGCACATAAAAACCACCCAATAATCTGCAGTAATTACAGGGTGAAAATCAAGGTATAGTCCTCTCTATTGCAATGACCTCATAGCAACTGATTTTTTTCCCCTTAAAAAAAGTACTACTAAATTTAGGTGGCTGTGCAAGATACTACAAACTTTAGGTGAAGACTGCAACCCCGTGCAGTCTTATCTCTCTGGAAGGAATTCCCACTGAATTCCAAGTAAGCAGTGCCGGCGGAAAATATGTCCACAATCCACAGGTCGGGAAAGATCTGTCTCACGTTTTCCTCCCGCACTGCCTCCCTGCCCGCCCGCCCGCCAGCCAGGGAGCATCACCTCCTTCCTTCCATATTACAGGCTTCTTCCTTTCATACATAAAACAATCCGCCTAGCAGGTGGGATCCCAGGAACCTGCTCATTTTCCTCTAGGCTGCCCTGATACTGTGTTCAAAGGAACCTCCCTGGAAGGCAGACAACCTGGAGATCAACAGGAGACAAGCAGGGCGGGGAGGGGTGGTGGTGGAGAGGATTGTGAAGAGAGACGGAGACTTGTACTGTAATAAGATTGCCTTATCAGGAGAGCCTGGCAGGATCTTTCCTTCCTCCTCCCAGCAGGAGATGGGGAAGGGCTCTTTCCTGCTTCAGTTATGTAAAGTGACTTACATATCTGCTCCGTCCTGAGCACCTTCGAGGCACCTGCTCACACAATCCCCTCCCCTCCTTCCCTCTCCCCCACCCAAATGCCATCAAATCCCACCAGCTCCAGCTTCCAAGAAGTCAGGTCTGGCAGGAAGTCAGCCCCCAAGGGAGCGCCTGCTGGGCATTTGTCCGATTTGCGTAAATTTCAAGCAAATCCCCATCTCATGAATGACAAAGCAGGACTCTCAACTCTTCCTCCCCCCATCACAAACAGCCTCTGGAATTTTATTGCATTCCCCTGTCGACAGATCCAGCTACACTATCAACAAACAAAGTCCCCACACCCCCCAGCCACGAAACACCCTACTTTCTAACTAATGCAACAATTGCTGAAGCCTTATTTTAAAATCCTCTGTGCCAGGATTTGTGGTGTTGTACGTATGTGCCAACTGTCCTACGGATTTTAAAAAGCCAAAGTCCATTCACTAGCAAAGGGAGAAATGCGAAGTAGATCAGGGGTGCGGGTGGGGTGGCTTTTGAATAAACGACGAAGAACTTATATAGTGCACAAACACCCTTTCTTCCATGCAAAAGCTGCTGTCTCTCATAGTTTAGCACCCACAAGATTTCCATTTTATTTTTTAAAAAATAATATTTAGGGTGCTTTATCTCAGGGGTGTTTAGAACACCCCCTTCGTCTTCGCACCCCCCATATGAATGCCTCCCTCCCCTATTTAGCGCTGAGTCTATGTAGCAGGCATTGGGGTGGGGCAAATTAAGCCTTAAGAAAGAAAAAAGAAACATGACCAGCCATTTCCAAAAGTAGCAATCTTCTGCATATTCCACCCCCCCTCCAAAAAAAGGCCCGGGGCGGTAGGGAGGGGGAAGAGAAAGAAGGTAGAGCAGATGTCAAAAAAAGAAAAAAATGCACTTCAGAAGACAATCCGGTTAAGTGGGAGATTCTACCCATCCCTCCCACTGGCAAAACCCCCCACAAATTTACACTTAAAGACGTTCGCTCACTTCCGAATTGCACATTCCAAGTGCACAAGTTTGAAAAGAGGGCGGCTAAAGTACGAGGTGAGCTTGGATCTAAGAAGCTGCAGAGCAACTGGAGTTGGGGAGGAAGGAGTTGCGAAAAAGAAAAAAAAAAATACCCCAGTTTTTGTTTGTTTCGTTTTTACCCTGTCCTGCAACCCAGCCTTTTTGACAGGCTCTCTTTGCAAGCAACGGAGCTGCTTAACTGTTCCGAACTCGGACGCACGTTTCCGAAGCTGGGCACCGCGGCGTGCCGTGCACAAACCGAGGGGAAGGCGCTGCCGCCAGAGCTCCTCTGCAGAAATAGCTTCACTTCAACAACCTGGGGGGAGATTTCCGCCCTTTCAAAACAACGCTCGCCCCCAATGGCGCGAGGCGAGGGGTTTCCTCTCTTGCAGAGTCATCCGCGAGGCGCAAGGACGCGCCAGGAATCCTTCAAAGCGCGAAGGAACTCCGCGATCTGTTCCCACCCGAAAAATCTCAACCCCCAAACAACACACGCAGACACACTTTCCCAAGGCAAGCTCCCCGAACACACACACACACCATTTTGCAGTCTCTTTGCCTGCACAAGAGAAAAGAAACACCCCTCGCAGGACTTCTACCAAGGGAATCGGCCTGAAATTTGCATTTGTCTCCTTGCAAACAAGTCACTTTAAAACGTACACGCACATATATATATATATAGAAGCAGAAGCTTGCTTTGCAATTAACCCTCCTCTTCCTCTCTCCCCTCCTCACAACCCCTTCTCCTCTCCACCCCGCTCCCTGGATTTTCTTCTTCCTGAGGTTGACGAGTAAAACGCAACCCCGAAGCCAAACGAAAATAAAAGGAGGGGGAGAACAGAAGCGGCTCTTCTGTCCCAGAAACTCACTTCGAGTCCAGGTTGCGAGCGAGAATCATTGAAACGAGCAAAAAAGAAAGGAAAAAGCAGACAATCCACGGCAAAGTTGCTTTCCCCCCCCCCTGCCTCCTTCTGTCTTCTCCGCAGGGACGGCTGATAATAAATAGCAAAGAAAACAAACCACAAATGTGTGCGTGTGTGTGTGTCTAAAAAGTCCCTTTTTCCAGACGGGGCGAGGGTTTCTCTCTTCCTCTCTTCCCCCTTTTCCTTCGCAATCACACACGTTGATTTCCTTGTCGCTGTTGCTTCTCTCTCTCTCTTTTTTTTCTCAATGAACAAGAGGCCGATTCGTCAATCCCAAGTCACTTTCGCTTAATACATCATACACAGGGGGAGGGCGAGCCCAGGCGAGAGACATAAAGTGAGTGGCTCCTGGCGAGAACGAGAAGAAAACAGAATAAAATCCCAAGGTTGCCGCGGACCAGGAGTTATTGTTTTCGCTCTGTTCTTCCAGCTTGGGCGTCCCGACCGGTTGCAATCTGGATTGATTTCGCTTTGTAAATTTGTGTGTGGGGGGGGGGGGTGCGCGCTAAGGGCTTGTTGCTTCTTTTAAGTGGTTGGCGAGCTCTCTTCCCGTCTTCTTCTGGGCAAATGTGTGTTGTACGTGAGCGCGTGCGTTTTTCTTCCAAGGCAGCTTTTGCTGGTAGCAAACTGGGAGGAGGAGGAGGGGCAGGAGGAGGAGGAGAGCAAGGTCTCCCCCCCCCCTTCTTTCCCCCTTCTTTTCTTTTTTGGAGGAGGGAGGGAAAAAGTCAGCGGGGCTCGAGAGCCGCAGTTGCTGCTGCTGTGGCGCGTTTGCAGGAAGGCAGGTTGGAGATCCGTCCTTGCAGCGCTCCAGCGTTTTTCCGCCCTCTCTCCTCCACCTCCTCCTCCCTCCTTCCCTCCCTCTCTCTCTCCCCCCTCTCTTTTTCTTCTTTCCGGAGGAGGCAGGGTGATCTCTCCGCAAAAGCAGCAGTAAATGGCGTCATGTGGATCTGAGGAGGAACAGAGCAGTTGTTGTCCCAGAGGATATATCGTATCCGGTCCTACCTCATTGGCTCGCCCCGGCTTACATTCACTTACCCTCCCAACCTCTCCGCCTGCCAGCGCTTGGGAGCTAGCCTTTAGCAGAGCGCGCCAGGAGGTATTCAAAAGGGCAACACCAGCTTGGGGAGGGACGGAGAGAGGGGAGAAGCCCATTCGCCGATCCAACGGCTTTTCTTTCTTTCTTTCTTTCCTTTTTCTTTCTTTCGTTCCTTTTCCTTTTTCTCTCTCTCTCTCTCTCTCTCCCTCCCCTCCTCGATTCCTCTCCCCCCCACCCTGTTTTTTTGTTATACGCGGATGGGGCTAAGTCTAGGCACACACACACACACACACCCCCCCGAAAACTGCAGGGGATCGGGTATTATTTCCACAATAATTTCCGCTCTCGGTGCAAGCTGGAAGGAGGGAGGGAGGGAGGGGACTGTGACCCGAAAGCGTTTTAAACGTCGCCGGTGACATTTTGGACAAAGAGAAATGATCGACGGGGATTCGAGCGCCCTCTCCCTCTTTCCCCCCCCCCCGCACTCCTTCCTTCCCTCCCTCCCACGCACGCTTACTCGGAAGTAAGTCGCATTCCGCACTGATCCAATGCCTGTTCCACGGGCTTTAGGGAGATGGCCTTTTCCAAGAAAGCTCGTGTCAGATTTGTGGGCGGTTTTCTTTCCCACCCCCGTGTCGGAATTTACAACCGTTTACTCTAGAGTAGGCGCTTCTTATCCCCCCCCCCCCACGGTTCAGACAGTCCCTTGCAGGTTCCAAGATATGTCTCTCCTGCATAGCAGGTTTTCTGCGGGCTATATTTCTGTCGATTGCCCGGGGACTACTCGTGAGCAAATGTTACCGGGAAGTGCAATTCCAGAAGATCTCTTCGAGGCTGAAATCCCAAAGTGCAAAAGAGTTGTTTTACTTGGGAGTGGGTCTGGGTAGTAGGAGCCCTGTAAATTTGTAAAGGGAGATTCTAGGAAGGCTGCGATCCTTTTCCACGCTGTAACCTGGGCATCAATCTCGTTGAACTGGATGAGATTTACTTCTTAATGTAACATGAACAGGATCGGGCCGCGCGACCCTGGAACCATTCACTTGGCTTCCCTTAGGATCTTGTCGATATTGCAAATGACAATATTTAGGATCGCAGCTCCAAGGCAGCCACCTCTCATACTGCGTTTACTCGCGAGTAGACACCCCCCTCCAAAACAAACACACACATACACAACCCCCAATGCCTTCCTTTTCCCTTAAATAATAATGAAAAGTGAGTCGCTCGCAATCTTCGGCCAACTTACTCTCAAAGTAGACGTGACAAAAGTCAACAAGGCTGACCCAAAAGAACACGTGTTTCAGAATTGCATCATTAATGTTAGACGTCCTGCCCCGCTCCCACCCATCCCCTCCTTTGAGAAAGAAGGTAATCCAATCACCTAGCAGATTTTAGAGGGCGCTGTGTTTGTAAGAAGGGGAGGACACATTGTTCGGTGGATTAACACAATTGATACGCTGTGTACAAGTGTTAGCTCCCAGCCCGAGTCGCCCTCCCCCACGTTAGTGTACGTGAGGAGCGGAACACGGCGTGCCTGAAACAGGCCGGCTCCCACTGTTCTTTGCATCGCTTTCTCTACCAACTCTCACTCTCTTTCCTCCCTCCCCCCGCGCCCCTTCAGTTAAAAATGGGATTAGCGAGATGCTCCTTCCGGAGCATTCAGACTGTGGCGTGCAACCATTTGGGCTGAAATCCTTGCACGCTCATGGGACGCCTTAAGAAAGTTACACATGATCCCGGAAAGAAAAGAGAAAGTGCGCTCGGGTAAGAATGTAGCGCTGAGAAAACGGGAAATGGGCTTCAAAACCTTGTTGCGCCCGGTTGCCCTGAGTTTACACGCAGAAGATAGCCCCATTTGGTGCTTGTGGTAGCGTGGGAAGGGCCCCTGTGAATCATCTAGTCTTGATATTATCAGCGTCGGTTGGATACCCAACTGAGCTTTCCGGGCAGACCAAGTAAAAAAGCCGTTTTCAACTCAAAGGGACTTGCTGTTGTGTGAACAGTGTCCTGGATTGGGCCTCCCATTCAGGAACAATTCCTTGCATGGGTGGAATCGAGAAAACTTACTTCAGAGTAAGTGTACTTAGAATTGGTTTATCTGCTCCAGTTTCAGGAATATTTTAAGGGTGCAGCCTGCAAAAGAAATACAAGCTGATTCATTCTTGATATGGGTGAGAGAATCTGGCGGGTGGTAGGACTAGAATGGTGCCATTGGCCTTGGAGAAACTAGAATCCATTTCTTCATTGAATGCCAACAGGGATCCATTCATTATTTTCAAAATTATCATTATTTTTAAAAATGATGCGAAGTTGTCTATGATGACGGTCCTCTGGATAAATTCTGCCAGGAACTTTGACCACTGGTGGCATTTATCTTGGGGTAGTTCAATCGATTGTACCACTGCCGTGAGTAGGAGAAGGAAAGGAACAACCTGGCAGCATTATTCAGAAAGCAATTACGCTTGTTTCCTTAACGTTCAAGACAGTTCAGTGACTGTGAGGGCTACAGTATGTTTTTTTAAAGAAACCAACAGACAGCCACAATGCTCACATATTTCATGGTTCATACTGTCATCCACTTGGGAAAGGTGACAAAATCACTTTAATTCCAAATGCGTTGCTTGTGGGTGAGAGCAGTAAGCTTTATCATCTCACAAGACCTCCCTAGAAAGAGCCTGATTTGGAGTGGCAGCCCCATCCTTGGCTTGTTTACGGTGAAGTAAGTCCCACTTTGCTCAACGGAATTCACACTCATTCACCAAGGCCTAATTTGGCTACAGTCCTACCCACATTTCCTAGGGATTTAGTCCCAAGTAAACATGCCGTGGATTGTGCTGTTAAGTGTTTGGAGACTTCTGGAGCAGACGTGGTTGACTTCCTTCTCTCCAGATGTTGAACTGCAACTCACATCCTCCATGACTCTTGGCCATGCCGGCTGGGCCTGGAGGTAATTGCAGTCCCAGTAACAACTGGAAGGCAGTGGTTAGGCACACTGGGCTATAGTGAGAAGTATGACCACATTCAGATGGTCATCTCAGTCTATTAAGTTCATATATCAAGTTCTGCCTGCACATGTAACCCCTTTGCAGTGAGCAGTAATTAAACCAGGAAGTGTGTAATTAACCATAGTTTCTCACTTAGTCTGCCCAAGAAACAGTGGTTAGCAGCTTTGGGCACAAAGTCAAGATCTTAAATGTCAGTTTGAAGTTGATTTGAGATCTTGACTGGTTCTCAAGTTGGTAACCATATTTTCCCAGCTCAAATCAGATGAGACAGGAAATTCTGGTGAACGAGAGACTTCCTGCTTTAATTGCAAAAATCAAAGATGCAAGCAAATCTTGACTCAATAAGCCAAGATATGATAATCTGATGTGGCTCTCTCTCTGCACAGGCTCCCAGCCAGTCTCACTTTCTACGCGTAATTTAATACTAAGCTTTCGAAATCAACCAGACTTTCCCCATTGGAGCCTATTAGCTAAAGATAATGCATGGCACTGGCTGTTAGAATATTACTGTGCAATCTGAACCCAAGCTGCTGTCTAGGGAGGCTTTGCAGAGCGGCAGGGCTACTGCCACACTCACAGCCCTGCCAAGGTACAAGGTGGGAGGAAAGACAAATAGCAGCCAGGAGCTGGCACAGAAATTTGGACCCATTGCCATTACATTCGTTGACAATGGGGCCAGTTTGTGACCTACCAGATCCTGGGCTAGCTCAGCTCCTCCTCTCCCTCTCCCAATTTCTGGGTGTTTTTTGCAGGCTGTGGGCATTCTTCTGGCTGTACTTTCACCTGGCCATTTGGCAGGTGGAATGAACAGAGTGACGTTAGCATCACTCCTTGGGCAGAAGACGACAGGACCAGGCAGAGGGACACCTATGCCACATCCAACAACTGTTTCCCAGGTTTTTTTTAAAAGAAGACAAAGAGTAAACACTCAAGAATACAACATCCATTTTGTGGAGTATGTCCTATTTTGGATGTCATCCTGTTTCTTTTGGCTGGGAGCTAGCCCCATTTAATGCAGTGGGACCTACTTCTGAGTAACACCCATAGGAATGGACTGCATGAAATACGCGTGATAAAACTCACATAATATGCAAAAGCAGAGGATGGCCAGCAACCATAGGTGCCATGCAGCGTGCATGGCCCTGACACTGAAATTTGTGGGTGCCCGGCCTCTTCATGGGGAATTTTGTGGGTGCTTAGGCACCCAGGGCCCCAGGAAGCCGGCACCTATTAGTAGCCCAGCTGCTAGAAATTTGGAGTTTGAGTCAAATACTTTGCAAATAAGAGCTGGGCTAGTAGGCTAAATAATGAAAAAAGTCTCCCTGGAGGTGTTTGTGCAGCCCAGTTCATTCATACTGTTCTTATCCTTACCCTGTAGGCTCTCATGCAGAGGACTGTGTAGCAAACAGATTTTGCAAGTCTCTTGTTTTCAGATTCAGCACCCAGCGACCTCAGACTCAAAAGACTTTCAAAAGTCCAATGCTGGGTGTGTCAGTATGTGTATGTGAACCATTATTTGCAAGTGCAAAGCAAGTAATATAGTGTGTTTGTGTGCGGAGCAGCCTTTTAAAACTTAGAATAGCTCAAATTAATGAAAATCTATAAGATTAAAGGGGATATTTCACTTCTATAAAGCATCTATCACACATTACATTAGAAGTTTGGGGTGATCTACCACTGAGTAATAAAGCAGCCTGATTAATGTGCTCAAGTTCATTAATTTCAATGGGTCTACTCAGAGTATGACTTGGATCCCTTTAATTACAATTTCTATATCTTTCATATTTATTTAATTCGAACATTCTGTTCTAGAGTTATGGCCATTCCTGACTTAAAAAAACCCCAATCAACTTCCATACAGGTTCCTTCAATCACTTGCTAGAAATCCCTTACTTTAATGACAGTTCATTTGTAAATATATCTGATGATGCAATCCTTTGTGGATGCTCCAGCCCCCTTTGGGGGATGGGGCAGGGGGTACCTGGCTCCAAAGCACTGTAGGCGACAGACATCACATCTTCCAATCATATGGCAGTGTTAGCAGCCCAGAGAGCCAGGTGTACTGTCCCAGCGGCAAATCTCTTTTCATTCAGCAATTTTATGAATGGCAAGGGTTTGATGGCTTTCTGCCCGCTAGAGGGAGCAGTGAATTAAGCCGCTTTGTGTGCTGTTAGCAAAGAAATACTTCAGAGCAGGAGAACAGTAGAAAAGATAGGCTTCTCTCCCTGCATAGAAAGATACAATTGGCTGAAAGAGCTGCCTATTGCCTTCTCTGTTCAGGAGTGCAATAGGAGGCCATTGATAAGGCTTGAAAACAGAACCCAAGCTTCTAGTCTGGGGGGCGGGAAGGAGCAGGGATGGGGTGGGAGCTGAGACAGAGGAAGCACGACTTCTCCTTGTTGTGTAACACTACTTGGAAGCTGTTTTGCAGCTACTTGTGAATGCAGTTTGGGCATTTTGCCAGGCAATTCTAGGACAAGCAGGTAAGAGCACCTCCTCCACTCAGCCTACTGTATTTAACTGGCCCGTGCTGCATTCCACCCAGCTGCCATGCATCTGCTGCAACAGTAACCTCATTTTCTGCCTTTTGTGCTCTAGCAGTTGCATTTGTTGTTGGCAAGGGAGGGGGACATAGTCCTATGGGTAGAAAAGAGGGCCTCATCCCCAATGCTTGAGGCTCCCAAGGGGCTTTTCACTGTAATAATCCCACAGCGTACTTTCAGAGAGGGTGTGTAAAGCTGCTTTTGAACCTGCTGCAAGCAAGGATCTCCTTTGACATGATCACCCCCTTTCTGTAGCTTGGGGGTGGTGGGTGCTAGAGAGGGCTGCCATGGCATTGGCTTCATCCTGTCAAAGGCAGTGGACCTGTTCAGGACCAAGTGGATTGTGAGCTGCATCCTTTGCTATCTTTGCACTTGCTCAGAGGTTGTCTGCCTTTAGATTAGTAGCTGGGGACATGGGTGTAGCCAAGCGGGTGGAGGGGGGAGCTGCCCCCCAAAATCCTCAAATGCTGTTGAAAAGCATTAAAAGTACTTAGTTAACTGAGGTTCTGCCCCCCCCCCCGCAGAAGCCTGCCCCCGTAATGTCCTCATATTGGGGGATTTTTTTACCTGTGATCTCCTCCAAAAAGCTCAACATTTTTTGGGGGGGGGCAACCTGCCAAAAAGAGCTCAACAACTTTTTGCCTCCCCCCCCAACAAAATCCCAGCTATACCCATGGCTGGGGAATAAATAGGGCCATAGTGACTAAGCCTAGGCGATGTATTGATACATTGCCTGAAATCGATTTGAAGTGGAAACCGCAAGAGCAATTTCAGAATTTCCAATTAGATTCTGTGTCGCAAAATCCCATTCACAGCCAGCATCACAAACTTCGATGCCTTCCCTCCCTCCACAGCCCAGCCACTGGCCTCAGGAGGAGAACTCGCCTGCCAGCCTCTTTGTTCCCCTCTCTGGCCCTGCGAGCAGTGGAAGGCTGCCTTCTCCCTCTGTTCCTACTCACACTGATCCGAACAGTGGTTCATGGTAGCCGCCATGCAAGCATTGAGAAACTATCTTTTGGGCGAGCCGGGGCTGGTGGTTCCCGGGAGGCTGGGGCTTTGTGGTGCCATGCCATGTGGTGCCCCAGCTGTTGTGCTCTGCCCAGGGCAGCAGCGTGCGCCTGGCCTCACCAGGAAAAGGCAGAAGCTGTGCATGGCAACACTACTTGTCTGTTTGGCCAGCAACTGCCTTCTTCGTCCCCACCTGCTTTCCGACATCATAATATACTGCCCTATCTCAAAGCTTAAGGTAAAGGTAAAGGAACCCCTGACCATTAGGTCTGGTCATGGCCGACTTTGGGGTTGCAGCGCTCATCTCGCTTTATTGGCCGAGGGAGCCGGCATACAGCTTCCGGGTCATGTGGCCAGCATAACTAAGCCACTTCTGGCGAACCAGAGCAGCACACGGAAATGCTGTTTACCTTCCCACCGGAGCAGTACCTATTTATCTACCTGCACTTTGACGTGCTTTTGAACTGCTAGGTTGGCAGGAGCAGGGACCAAGCAACGGGAGCTCACCCTGTTGTGGGGATTCGAACCACTGACCTTCTGATCTGTAAGTTCTAGGCTCTGTGGTTTAACCCACAGCACCGCCCACGTCGCATCTCAAAGCTTAGCTGGTGATATATTACATGCTGAGCAGAAGAATGGACTAGTCGGCCTGCTATGAGCCCCCAAAGCTAGGATTGTATGTGCCAAGGATCGTTTAAAGATCGCCCCTTCTGTGTGCAGGATCATCGCAAGTAAGAGCTTTCCCTTAGCCTGCATACAGAGTAAGAAAAGGTCCTGCAAAACTACTTAAATTACTATATCATACCCATACCATATGTTTAAAGCACATGGCTTCCTCCAAAGAACGCTGGGAACTGTAGTTTTCCGCTCGCAAAACTACATTATTGTAAGAACATAGTAATAGTCTACTGGATCAGGCCAATGGCCCATTTAGTCCAGTATACTGTTATTACAGCGGCCAACCAGAAGCCAGTGGGAAACCAGGGAGCAGAACGTGAGCACATTCCCAGAAAATTCCCAGCACCCTTAACTAGTTCCCAAGGTTCTTTAGGAGAAGGCATGTGCCTCAGATATCTCTATAGCGCCACCTGATCCTGGTATAACATCCCAAGCATGACATCAGCAGCAGCTATGACATCACGGGGGCAAAGAAATTGGAACATACTGTTTCTATGTCATAAATTTATTTTTATCAGACATAAAATCAGAGAGAGAGAGAGAGAGAGAGAGAGAGACTAATTGTGCTGGTCCCAGGGGCTAACCGAGAGGCGAGGTCCGAGTCCAGTCCGAGGTCGAGGTTGAGGGTCCAGTATGGAGGCAGTCCCATCAAAGCTGAAGCTGGGTCCAAGGCAGGGAGTTGGGTGAGGTCAGGAGCTCCAGCAGAAAAGCAGGGCAGGGTGCAGGCAGGAACAGGCTACCAACAATGTTGCTCCCGCAACCTGGGACTGGGCTGGCTGGCTTTTATCTGCCCCGAGGCATAGGGCGGCCCTGGTCCACATGTGACTCGCCTCTCCTGGCCTGGAGGCAAGCACTCCTCCTGCGGGAACTTAGTTCCCTCCGCCTCTCTCCCTGAGGCTCTGCAGCTCAGGAGAGGCTGGAGGGTGACCAGACCCAGAGGCAACCTCAGCTTCCTCTGATGGGGCTGTGGGTGGAGCACCTGCAGGCAATGGGTCCTCCATCCCCTCAGGCGCCAGAGCAGACTCAGCTGGTGCCTGCACCTGAGGATCCAGCACAGGTGAGGACCCTCCAGGCTCATGCCCCAGCCCCGGCTCAGCTGGTTCTGGAGGCAGGGAATCCTGTGCAGGCTGGGATTCCTCAGGTTCAGCCTCTGAATCCTATTCCCAGGCCATCACACTAATAGATGGAGAGGAGAGTTGCTGCTGCTGTTGACCTGCATCTTCTCTGTGGCATCTAATTCATCCCAGAGCCACACATCCTCCCTTTTGGTATGTCTCCATTCAAGGGCCTATAGCAATTTCACTACATAATTGTAAGCGGCCCCCATGGCTGTGAATCAAGGAATGTCTACAGGAGCAGATCAGAAATAAATTCTTAAGCATGTTTTATAAATAAGGAGGGGGCTGAGGAGGAAGAGCGAGAGAGGAAGAAATGCGGTGTATAATTTGTCTGTTTCATTTCTGGTTAAGAGCTGAGTAGTCCAAATAGATAGCTATCTTTCTGCTGGGTGCATTTCCTCAAAGTACTTATTCCCTGCAAGCGGATGGCTGCATGGCTTGTCTGCTGCCTCCCCTGAGCATTTTGTACATTGTCTCATGGCTTAATGCAAAGATATTGATCCAGGACATTGTTTAGCGAGTGGGAGGCAGGCATTAATGCCTGGTATTTCCTTAGAAACATAAACCTTTAATTGACATCTTCTTTTCATGTTGGAGCGTTTGAAAGAGCGGTAATGAAGCCAAAGGAAGGAGGGAAGATAATAATGCGCCTAAGGAAGGAAAAGGGCTTAATTATCTCTGACAGCAACTTGCTCTTTGAGAGAGGCCTTGGGAGATCAAGAAATCCACCCAGTTGTCTCAAGAGCAGCCAGGCAGTCTTTGATTCGTCTGTCACCATCTGGAACACTGTCAGGATCAACCGGACTCCAAAACAGGTTCTGCATTCTGTTTGTCACGTGAAGCAAACCACTAGAGGCCACAGAGAGAAGGAAGGATGAGGGCTCCCAGGTGACCGCATGACTCATTCCATGCTCCAGGCATCTCTTTGCTTCTTCCTGACCTAACCTGGCTTTAAACACTTCCAGGTCAGGGATCATAAGGATGGGAACTGAAAAGAGCCACACTTGGAATACTGCAAGCAGTTCTAATTGCCTTGCCTCAAAAAGAATATTACAAGCTCTTTATGATGCGAGTGGGCATTATTATCTTGGAAGATGTTAAGTAGGGCCAGTTCTGGGGTGATTTCTAGCACTTGCTTAGTTATTTTGCATATTTCTTGTGTGATAGATGTCCAGAAGAGTTGGATTTGGGGACATTCCCACCACATGTGGAGGTATGTGCCTGTGGAGGTGCATCCTCTCCAGCCTTTTGGTGAGGTTCCTGGGCGTATTAGCACTAGTTTCCGTGGTGTTAGGTACTATCTGTAAGTGAGTTTTAGAGTGAGTTCTTTTCTTTTTGCTGATACCACTCCCCTGTCCCCCTCTTTCCATCCCTTTTCTTCCTAACCTAACACTGTATGTAACACTAATGTCTCACAACAAATGAAACTACAGTGGGTACCTCAGGTTAAGAACTTAATTCGTTCTGGAGGTCTGTTCTTAACCTGAAACTGTTCTTAACCTGAAGCACCACTTTAACTAATGGGGCCTCCCGCTGCCGCTGCACGATTTCTGTTCTCATCCTGAAGCAAAGTTCTTAACCCGAGGTACTATTTCTGGGTTAGCGGAGTCTGTAACCTGAAGCGTCTGTAACCTGAGGTACCACTGTAATCTGTAGAAAATTCAACTTGAAAAAAGAGACAATGCACTATTTCTGGGTTAGCAGAGTCTGTAACCTGAAGTGTATGTAACCTGAAGTGTATGTAACCCGAGGTATCACTGTATTTTTGTAAACTAATCTTTAATAATATATATATATATATATATATATATATATATATATATATATAAAAGATATTGTAAAGTTGAAAAAAGTTCAGAAAAGGGCAATCAAACTGATCAAGGCATAAGTTGGGTGCATCCCTCTCTCTCTGCTGTGCAGTACCAAGAGCCCCTGGGGTCTCAGGCACTCACACAGGGTCTGTCATTCTTTGGAGAAATGAGACACGACCAAGGCTGTCCTAGCTTTAAGAAACATGGTTTATTCACCTATTTACACCTTCAGTTTGTGTGGAAGGAAACCAGATCTTGCAGCATGGTCATTTCAAGAAGGGCTTGTCCCCCACAGCAGTGCAGTCCTGGAGTCCAAAGCATCTCTCCCAGCCAGCCTGCCCAAGATGGCTCCCACTTTCTCTTCTTCCTTCTTCTTCCCAGAGCACCCTGCTAAAAACTCTCTTTTCCTGTCACCTCACACCCAGTTACCCTGGCAACCTTCCAAATCTCTGTTCACACCTCAGGGCAAAGGGGCGGAACAGTCCTCTTGCATTGCCAATGGCTCTCAATGGCCCTGTATTGTTTCTTAATGGCCCTAGCTTGGCCAGGTCATTTTACATAGGCTAGCTCAGGAATTCCTCTGCAGCTTGCATTTCTCTCTTCACATCCCAAATAAATAAAAACCTATCGTTTATTAATTTCTAGGTTTTATGGCATTTCCCTCCCCATCTCCTCTATAAGGAAAGGTTACAACATCTGGAGCTGTCTAGTTTTGAAAAAAGGTGAGCATGGGATTACATGAGAGCACTATATATACATGTAGCGGAAGTGAATAGGGATAAGTTGTTCTTCCTCTGTCGCAACATTAGAATCTGGGGCCAGCTGGTGAAGCTAAATGTTAGAAGATTCAGGATTGGCTAAGGAAAGCACTTCTTCACATAATGCATGTCAGTGCTTTTTTCCCTAGAAAAATAGGTGTCAGTACTCACCATGAAGTTGTTACAGTAAGTGCCACACTTTTTAATAAAAACAAAAACAATAAATTATTAATAATAATAATAATAATAATAATAATAATAATAATAATATATTTATACCAGGCCCATCTGGCTGAGTCCCCCCAGCCACTCTGGGCGGCTTCCAACAAAACACTAAAATACAATAACCTATTAAACATTAAAAGCTTCCCTAAACAGGGCTGCCTTTAGATGTCTTCTAAAAGTTTGGTAGTTATTTTTCTCTTTGACAACTGGTGGGAGGGCGTTCCACAGGGCGGGCGCCACCACCGAGAAGGCCCTCTGCCTGGTTCCCTGTAACTTGGCTTCTCACAGTGAGGGAACCGCCAGAAGGCCCTCAGCGCTGGACCTCACTTAAATTTTTAAATTTATTAAAGTTTTTAAATTTATTTTTTAAAAAAGGTGCTGGTACTGCGCACCCTTGAGTACCCCTTGAAAAAAAAAGGCACTGGTGCATGGTTAAACTATGGAACTCGCTCCCACAAGAGACATTGATGGGGACTGCAATCATGGATATGGTCATCAATGGTTACTAGCCAGATTGGCTATGTTCTGCCTTCACTGTAGAAAGCAGAATGTCTCTGACTGCCATTTTCTGGGAGTCCCAGATGGGAATAGTGCTGTTTCACTCAGGTGTGCCAAGTGGTGGTGGGGGGTCTGAGGAGTCTTTAGAACTCCCCCATTTTTTTAAGGAGGCGGCTGGACTCCCCCCCAAATCCTGTGGCCTGCTCTGCCTCCCTGCTGATGTTGCACGGGCAAGAGAAGGCCGAGCGAGGAGCCCACCTCTGCGCTCCCCATTCCCCACCCCACGCGAGCACACTAGGGGGGGACAGGACACATCACATGACATGTCATGTGATGTGCCTCTGCAATGTGGGGGTAAGTCAGCGCCCTCGGTTGCACTTGTGTTTTGCATGTGGATTTGGCATAGGTTGGCTGCTGAGAAGAGGATGCTAGACCTAATGGGTCTTGTGGTCTGATCCAGCAGGAATATACAGTGGTGCCTCGCAAGACGAAATTAATCCCTTCCGTGTGGCTCTTCGTATAGCGGTTTTTTCGTCTTGCGAAGCAAGCCCATTGACAGCTTAGCGGATTAGCGCTATTAGCGGTTTAGCGGCTTTTAGTGGATCAGCTGTTAAGCGGCTTAGCGGCTTAGGAAAAGGGGGAAAAGAGGGGGGGAAACCCGCAGGAACTCGCAAGACATTTTCATCTTGCGAAGCAAGCCCATAGGGAAATTCGTTTTGCGAAGCGCCTCCAAAACGGAAAACCCTTTCGTCTAGCGGGTTTTCCGTCTTGCGAGGCGTTCGTCTTGCGGGGCACCACTGTACTGATGTTCTCATCTCAAGCTCTTCATCTAATGGTAGGAAATAAAGATGCATTGAGTTTCTGCAATCTAGCTTAAAAAGTACTTTTCTCTTCTAATAACAGATGCGGAATTCTTTCCTCTTCCTTGCCCTGACTTCACATAGGGCAATCTTTTTGCAGAAGCTTGATGGCACACCTGGGGATACCCAAAGACACACTGAGACCATGAGGCCACCTTATGCTTGCTAAAGAAAAGCAGGTCTGAGTCTGGTCAAGGCCTGGATGCATGACTGCTTTGGAATTACATGTACCCTGCCATCAGTTCTAGGGAGGAAGGACGGTCATAAATGTAAGAAAACAATTCAACACAATGAAATATAACAAGTTATATTATCCCTCCTGCTTGCCACCTCGCCCTGCTTCCACTTTCTTCCACCTCTTCTTTAAACACTTAAAAAATAATAATGATTCCTATAGGGATGTGAACCTGATTCCATTGTTTGTTCTTGCTTCTCTCTCCCATCTCCTCTGAATCATTTGGTTTGCCAGTTGGGCATCTTCCTGCCTTGAATAAACCACATTCCCCCGGTTATTCAAGGCTGGTCATTAGCACCCCGGTTTCCCCACCCTACCCCCCTTCCTGAAATTATGAATGAAAAGCCTTGTTGTTCTTTACAAATAACTCCGGGTTCCTCAGTCAGTCAAATTCAAATGGGAAGTGACTGATGGACAAAGGGGCCTGTATGATGGACAGGCCGCTCAGCAAGTCATCAGTGTTCACAGGAAGTTTTTTTTTAAAAGACACACAATATAGGTACTGCGGCTTGGGCGTTCTCTGTGGTCAGGGCTGCTTGAGCAAGGAGAGGCGGGAGGAAGAAAATAATCCCTACCCCCCATCCTCTCTAACATAAGAAAGGAAGGGAGCAGCAGCAAGTTAATAAAAGGCCATGCCAGTTCTGCCTGAGCAGAACTTCTGAACCTTTCCATAGTGACACCTCCACCTTCTGCTCCAGCCATCCTCATCAGAGCAGGCAGTTTGGGGTGGCGGGCGGGGCGGGGGGGGGGGAGAGAGAAGGCAGGCACCGCCATTTAGTCAATTTTGAATGCAGAGTGGGTCACATACTTCGAACAGCACACCCACCCGCTGAGCTTTCCGGCATTGTCCTGGGCCCCCTTTTCACAACAGGGGAAAAGGTAATTGACAGCTTGATTGTTCCGGCCGGACCCCTGCTGCTTTAAAATACTCCCAGGCCCCAGTCAAACCGTTGTCAATAATAGCTGTCAGAGGTGATGAGTGTAGAAGGAGGCTGTTCAGGAAGCGGTTTGGAGCCCTTCAAAGTGGACAGGCCCGAGTGACTTCTCTGGTACCGTAGCTGCCACAGGCAAGCCCCCCTCTCCCTTCGAAACTAGCCTTCAAGCAATAAATCAAACTTGTTTCCTGGACTATACAAAGAACAGCTGGTTATCCCCCTCCCTATTTTTTTTTTAAAAGAAGTCTTAAAAAAATTAAGCACAGGAAACCAGGCATGTCATAGTTTGGCAAAACAGTTTGGGTGATTTAGCCGTTGAACATCTCTCTCCCTCTTGCTCTCTCTCAAATGTTTTAGTCCTGGTCAGCTTCCCCTTCTCTGACTTTTTATCTACTGCCTTCCTTCACGTCTGCGTTTGCTGCTGCTGCGTTGTCCATAATTCATCTCCTGTCTCCCACACAGCGCAGGAAGTGCACTGAGTAGTTTGCAAAGAAAATTGACCACAGTTCCCTGTTTTGGAGGGATCACATATTCCCCAAAGAGGAGTTGAACTTGTCTGGTCCGTTGATTTAAGAGCCCATAAAAGAGGCATTTGTGGAGTTCTGCAGGCTTGCATTGTTCAGGCTATTATGCTGTAGATAGAACAGCAAGCATGGCGGATGTGAAAGACATCTCCACCCAACAGAAACTGCCGGGTCTGTCTATGGGGAATAGGCTGCCACACGGTCCTGCCAACCTTCTGTTCACTTGCCAGGGGCTGTTGAAACCTACTTTATGGAGCATGTTGTACTGTGTCAGAACATCTAGCCCAATACTGGCAGTGGCTCTCCAAGATCTCAGGTTCAGGACTTTTCTAGCTCTCCTTGAGATCATTTGGGGAAGGGACATAGCTCAGTGGTAGAGCAACTGCTTCACATGTAGAAGGTCCTGGATTCAACCCATGGTATCTACAGGTAAGGCTGTAAATGTCTTCTGAGAGACTGGAGATAGCCCAATGGCCTGACTCACTATAAGGTAGCTTCCTAGGTCCCTGTGTCAGCCAGAACACTTGATGGATGAGTGAGGAACTCAGCTTGGATCTCCTTATTCCTCATTCAGCAATCTGGCACCGCCTGTCCTGGTATGCCCTGCGGAGGACATTAAGGTCCATAAATAACAACCTTTAGGTCCATAAATAACAACACTTTGGAGGTCCCGAGCCTCAAGGAAGTTAGATTGGTCTCAGCTAGGGCCAGGGCCTTTTCAGTACTGCCCCCAACTTGGTGGAACGCTCTGTCACAAGAAACTAGGGCCCTGCAGGATTTGACATCTTTCCGCAGGGCCTGCAAGATGGAGCTGTTCCACTTGGCCTTCAGTTTAGACTCACTCTGACCCCTTATATGGGATTTTCCCTTGGCTTTTTTGCTGGTCCATGTAGTACCGGCATGGATAGCTGGCTCAGGTGAATATCTGATGTTTCCTCCCTTTATGGTCTTGATTTATGGGCTACTTCTAAAATGAGGCTGCCTTTTAAGCTGCCTTTTAAGCCGTATTTTAAATAACTGTTTGTTTGTTTGTTTGTTTGTTTGTTTGTTTGTTGTTGTTGTTGTTGTTTCAATTACATTTTATTGTAATTTATATTTGGTGTTAGCAGCCCTGAGCCCAGCCCTGGCCACGGAGGCGGGGTATAAATAAAAAAATAAAATAAAAATAAAAATAAAAATAATTATGCTACACTGACTGTTGTAATAACTGCATGTTGGCTGTCCTCTGCACACCATCCAGCTGTGGTCTGACCAAGACAGAACAGAGCAGTGCTATTACTTCCCTTGATCTGGACACTATAATTCTGTTGATGGTGTCTAGAATAGCATTAGCTTTTTTTTTGCTGCTGCACCACACTGTTGACTCGTGTTAAGCTTGCGGTCTACTAAGACCTCTCAATCATTTTCATATGTACTACTGGCAAGCCAGGTGTGCCCCATCTTATATTTGTGCAGCTGGTTATTCCTGCCTAAGCATAAAGGTAAAGGTAAAGGTACCCCTGCCCGTACGGGCCAGTCTTGCCAGACTCTGGGGTTGTGCGCCCATCTCACTCAAGAAGCCGGGGGCCAGCGCTGTCCGCAGACACTTCTGGGTCACGTGGCCAGCGTGACAAAGCTGCATCTGGCAAGCCAGCGCAGCACATGGAAACGCCATTTACCTTCCCGCTAGTAAGCAGTCCCTATTTATCTACTTGCACCCGGGGGTGCTTTCGAACTGCTAGGTTGGCAGGCGCTGGGACCGAGCAGCGGGAGCGCACCCCGCCGCGGGGACTCGAACCGCCGACCTCTCGATCGGCAAGCCTAAGCATAGAACCTGATATTTCTCCCTATTTGTCCCAGTTCTCCAATCTGTTAAGGCCACCTTGAATCCCCATTCTGTCTTCAGTGGCATTGGCTACCCATCCCAGTTTGGCATCATCTGAAAATTTGGTGAGCATCTCTTCAAATCCTTTGTCCATGTCATTTATGAAGACGTTGAACAACAATGGGTCCAGAACAGAACCCCGAAGCACCTCACGTCGCATTCCCCCCAGGTCACTCAACCAGCTACAAATCCACCTAACAGTTATCATGTCGAGTCCACATTTTACCAACATCTCTGCAAAAATATCATGGATGACGTTGTTATTATGCAGTTCAGAACACAACAGACACATTTTGTATCTGCTTCCTCTTGTTGTTGTTTAGTCTTTTAGTCGTGTCCGACTCTTCATGACTCCATGGACCAGAGCACGCCAGGCACTCCTGTCTTCCACTGCCTCCCGCAGTTTGGTCAAACTCATGCTGGTAGCTTCAAGAACACTGTCCAACCATCTCATCCTCTGTCATCCCCTTCTCCTTGTGCCCTCAATCTTTCCCAACATCAGGGTCTTTTCCAGGCAGTCTTCTCTTCAACAGGCAGTCTTCTCTTCTCATGAGGTGGCCAAAGTATTGGAGCCTCAGCTTCAGGATCTGCCCTTCCAGTGAGCACTCAGGGCTGATTTCCTTAAGAATGGAGAGGTTTGATCTTCTTGCAGTCCATGGGACTCTCAAGAGTCTCCTCCAGCACCATAATTCAAAAGTATCTGCTTCCTCTATCACTTGGCTAATAGCAAATTGGTGAGCAGGATGATTTAACATAGGGAAATAACACAGAGGGTCCGAGGATGTGGGAGAAAGGTCTAACTATTCTCCCCCAGTTTTGCAGCTCCAATCCAAACAGGATCCTTTCTGGCATGCTTAAACTGAAATAAAAAAGCAGTTGCGAAACTAGATTACTGATCTCCCATGTCATGAGTGTTCTGGACCCTCCAAGTGTCCAATTAACATGAATTCTTTTTTTAAAAAAAAAAAAATAATATATTTATTTATTTTCCAAAATCAAAAAAATACATCAAAACATCACAAAACAACAGAGACAATACATCAAATGAAAAAAAAAGTATGAGAAAATAAAAATTTAAAAACAAGAACTCCAGTTTTCAGACTCATGTTTAGAAAGCTTCGTTTCTTGACCTCCTCATGCCTCCCTTTTTTGTATTCTCATTTAACATGAATTCTTTGCCACATATAAATATTGCCAATATGGGACAGAATGCAGAAGGACTGGCTGACAGCTGATAATGCAAATCTTTCATTAGTTACAAAAATTTAAAAATGCACATTAAAAAATGATGCAAAGATACTTTGCTGTTGAACTGTTTGCTGTTTATAGTTCTATATGGCAGTTTCTCAATAAAGGGGAAAGAAATGCACTGTAAATTAGCATTACCTACCAAGTTAAGTGAAAGCTAATTTAATCCTCAAGTGTGGAAGTTGGCAGGTACTTAGGACTCAAACTGTGCTAGCAGTCAGAAGGTCAATGATTTGTCATGGTCTCAAAGTCAGGTAAATAATCTAAACCTTGAGCAGAATCAAGCTTGGGGCAAAGGCCTCTTCTAGAGAAGGCAGAACAGTGGAAAGAGTGTTGGCATATGACCAAGGAGATCTGGGTTCTTCAAATCCTGTTTTAGCCCTGTAGCTCACTGGATGGCCTTAGGGCAGTATCACCCAGAGGACTACTGTTCTCCATCTCATGATATAGTATCAGAGATTTTATTTAATACAGAAAAAGAAATAGTGTTCAGGAGTCACAAATGAGGTTATTCCATTTTGCTCTCACAACAGCCCTGCTAGGCAGAGAGATAGTGACTATTTAGATTTTACACATCACTTGGGAAGACAGGCGAACTAATACCAGTGTACTGGAAGAAGCAAAGATCACCAGTGTTGAAGCAATGATTCTTCAACATCAACTTCGTTGGACTGATCATGTTCTGTGGATGCCTGATGATTGTCTTCCAAAGCAACTACTCTATTCTGAACTTAAAAATAAAAAGTGTAATGCTGGTGGTCAACAAAAGAGGTTTAAAGACGGTCTCAAGGCAAATCTTTAAAAATGTAGTATAAACACTGACAACTGGGAAAAACTAGCCTGCGAGTGCTCCAGTTGGAGAACAGCCTTTACCAAAGGTGTCATGGGCTTTGAAGACGCTCGAACTCAGGACAAAAGGGAGAAACATGCTGAGAGGAAAGCACGCTTGGCAAATCCACACCATGATCAGCTCCCACCTGGAAACCAATGTCCCCACTGTGGAAGGATGCGTGGATCCAGAATTGGCCTCCACAGTCACTTAACGGACTCATTGTTAAAACTGTGTTTATGGAAGACAATCTTACTCAGCTACGAGTGATTGCCAAAGAAGAAGAAAGAAGAAGACTTAGATTTGGAGATTTGAGAACCCCATTTCCTTGGTCAAACCCCAGGACTGTCCATGCTAGACCATCTTCCTTAGAAGAATTAGAATGAATGATCAGTTATGTCATTGAGCTCAGCACGTACCATTTGCATATGCAGAAAAACTCTGCTGCATATATTAATTAACTCACATGCCTAGCACTGCGATGCTAAGACTGAATTTACTTTTTTGGGGGGAAAGTATTGTCTGTGTTGCACCAAACATTCTAGTGAAATCTGTTTAAAAATGGCCCATGGTAATTTGTTTGGACACCTGGGTTTGATTATAACTAGCAGTCCATGGAGCTTGTGGGATCTTAGCATAAGGTAAAGTGAAATTGTACTCTACATTTGTAAACTCTTATCCACAAACATAACATGAGTCAATGGTGCGATGCAGCAGCTGAAAAAGCTAACACTATTCTGGGCTGCATCAACAGAAGTATAGTGTAAATATCAAGGGAAGTAATAATACTTTGGTATACTCGGTCCAGTATACCTGAAGGAGCGTCTCCACCCCCATCATTCTGCCCAAAAACTGAGGTCCAGTGCCGAGGGCCTTCTGGCGGTTCCCTCGCTGCGAGAAGCCAAGTTACAGGGAACCAGGCAGAGGGCTTTCTCGGTAGTGGCACCCGCCTGTGGAACGCCCTCCCACCAGATGTCAAAGAGAACAACAACTACCAGACTTTTAGAAGACATCTGAAGGCAGCCCTGTTTAGGGAAGCTTTTAATGTTTAATAGACTATTCTATTTTAATATTCTGTTGGAAGCCATCCAGTGTGGCTGGGGAAACCCAGCCAGATGGGAGGGGTATAAATAAATTCTTATTCTTATTCTTATTCTTATTCTTATTCTTATTCTTATTCTTATTCTTATTCTTATTCTACCATTCTGTTCTTCATTGGTCAGACCACACCTGGAACACTGTGTCCATTTTGGGCACCACAGTTTAAGAAGGATGTTGATAAGCTGGAACATGTGCAGAAAAGGACAACCAAGATGATCAAGGGTCTGGAAACCAAGCCTTATGAAAAGCGCTTGAAGGAGCTGGATGTGTTTAGCCTGGAAAAGTGGAGACTGAGAGAAGGTATGATAGCCATCTTCAAATATCTGAAGGGCTGTCACATGGAAGATGGGGCATGCTTGTTTTCTTCTGCTCTGGAGGGCAGGACTCGAACCAAAGGATTCAAGTTACAGGAAAGGCGATTCCAACTAAACATTGGGAAGAACTTTCTGGCAGTAAGAGCTTTTTGACCATGGAATGGGCTCCCACGAGAGGTGGTGGACTCTCCCTCCTTGGAGGTTTTAAAGCAGATGTTGGATGGCCATCTGTCATGGATGCGTTGCGGGTGTGTGTGTGTTGGAATAGATGACCTTTGGGGTCCCTTCCAACTCTACGATTCTATAATTCAATATATTCAGTGCTAGGTGATGGCACAGGTTGCAGACATTGTACATAGTTCCCAGCCACAAAGATTTCAGGGATGAGAAAAACATCCTAATCTTCCTCCGCACCCTTCGCATTGCCTGAATCTCCAGCCTTCCTTTTCTGTTGCATTGGGAGAAATGATTGTTAGTGGAGCCGTAAAGGTAAAGGTACCCCTGCCCGTACGGGCCAGTCTTGACAGACTCTGGGGTTGTGCGCCCATCTCACTTAAGAGGCCAGGGGCCAGCGCTGTCCGGAGACACTTCCGGGTCACGTGGCCAGCGTGACATCGCTGCTCTGGCGAGCCAGAGCCGCACACGGAAACGCCGTTTACCTTCCCGCTGGTAAGCGGTCCCTATTTATCTACTTGCACCCGGAGGTGCTTTCGAACTGCTAGGTTGGCAGGCGCTGGGACCAAGCAGCGGGAGCGCACCCCGCCGCAGGGATTCGAACCGCCAACCTTTCGATCGGCAAGCCCTAGGCGCTGAGGCTTTAACCCACAGCGCCACCTGCGTGAACACTGGATACTGTTAATCTGCTGTTTGTGTAAGTCGTTGGGTCTTAGTGCGCTAGCAGTTGCATAAAACTAATTTTGCTATTTAGATTTATGGGGACTGGAAGAAGTTCTCTTGCCCACAGGTCATACAGACGTTGAGCTTACAGACTGGAAGGGGGACAAAGGCCACCAAAGAGAAATATCTCCTTTAGTTTGAGAACCCACAAAAAAATAAGTGTGCTGTACTCCCCCTGCTGGCTTGATGGTAACAGCTAGCCAGAGAAACCTTGTATCCCAATAGGATTGATACTGTATCCCAAAGAGGAAATGGTTGTCCCTTGCTCAGGTTTGGCTTTAAGGCAAAAAGTTTCAAAAATATTGAAACTTTTAATCAATTAAGTGGTTAAGTTAAACAATGTGACCTCCTTTCAACTGCCTTCAAGCCAAACCTGAGCAATCAGGCAAAACATTTTTTTATATAAATATATGAATACTTATAAAAACTGTAGATGGGAGGCAAAATCTCAGAAGAGGTATTCCCCGTTTATATATAATTTTTAGTTAAGTATTTTCTTGGTTTACAAAAGTATGTACATTGTCTAGTTTAACAGGCCAGGGAGTGCCTCTTCTAAGTTCCTACTGGTGCCTGTGATATATACACAAACCATCTAAGCACAAAGAAAGTCTCTCCCCCCTTTCAAAGGGATTGTTTCAGCCCAATGCAAATTTATTCAGATTTCATTGATAAAGACTCATCTGGGTAATCCACAGGACAATTTCTTTAACTGGGTTGCAGGCTGCAATCCTTAAACAGTGATTTAATAAGAGCCAGCCACAAGGTTGTTAGTTTATTTGACTTTGAGAAATTTGTTAAAAGACAGGTTGCCACCTTTTTTAACTGGCCATGCTCCTGTGCCCTTAAAAGTGACCTGACATACTGAAATGAAGAAAGTGGCAAATTCCTCCTCATTTTCTCTTCATGGCAGGAAAATAATTGACTCCTTAATTTAATATTATTGGGCTGCTTGCTATTATCAAAGCAGCAGGAATACACCCTTGTTCAAATTAATTGAAACAAACAATGTAGTTTATTGTACAAAACTCACATATACCTGTACTAAACTCACATATACATGCATTAGTAACGGATATGACCTCCATTTGAACACAGTTTGGCATGGAGTCTACTAGTTTTGAACAGTCACTGTTGATTTTCGGATCCCTTTACCACACTTGAATCAGCTCCTGAATGAGCTTCTCCATAGTCATACAGTCTATAGCAGGGAGGCGACTTTTGCATATAGCTCACAAATTCTCAATGGGATTTACTTCCGGGGAATTCCCTGGCCAATCAAGTACCTTTATTTGCTGCTCTGTCATGAATTTCTCCACCACTTTCAATGTGTGACAGGGGGCTAGGTCCTGCTGCAATATCCCAGTACCATAAGAATACCTCTTTTCCAGCTCTGGAATAACTCTCTTTCATAGAACCTCAATATATTGTGGTGAGCACATCTTTCCTTCTATTGGCTGCAGGCTTCCGACACTGTAATGATCAACTGACTTTTCATGTTTGTTTTGAGTATAGGATTACGAGTAAGATAGAAAACATGCTTTGTTTCAATTAATTTGCACAAGGGTATAGGACCTTGTTTAAAAAAGAGAGAGTTGGCAATCCCAGTTGGAAGTGCAAGTGAAAAAGAACACAATAATGATGCTGCTTTGATTCAGGTTCAGTCTGGGATAGATGCTCCCATCTGAAACCCTGGAAAACTACTTCTAGTCCATGTGGCCAATACAGTGGTAAGTGGTACCTAAGGTTAAGTACTTAATTCGTTCCGGAGGTCCGTACTTAACCTGAAACTGTTCTGAACCTGAAGCACCACTTTAGCTAATGGGGCCTCCTGCTACCGCTGGAGCACGATTTCTATTCTCTCTCTCTTTTTTTAAAAAAATAATTTTTATTAACTGGCCAATCACATCAAATTAAATCACATCATATAAATTCCGAATTACAAAGCCAAATTTTTAAATTTTGTTGGGGGAACCCATACTTCAAGATCCAAAGGGGAGCACGATTTCTATTCTCATCCTGAAGCAAAGTTCTTAACCTGAAGCACTATTTCTGGGTTAGCGGAGTCTGTAACCTGAAGCGTATGTAACCTGAAGAGTATGTAACCCGAGGTACCACTGTATCAGCTTCCCACCCCTGCTCTAATGTGAGGTTCAAGAGGGCCCCAGAATATCCTGTGGATGTTTCTAGCATGAAAGCCACAACCCCACAGAGGAGCAATGAAGATTTAGCTGCCACCTTATGCAGATAGGAGTTGTTTGGGGTATACCCTCTGGCGAAGCAAGAGCAGTGATATGGAGTAAAAATAAATAAATCCATTTCTTACGTAGCCATGAAAGAATGTCAATGGAAAATCAGTCTTGGGCAAGCTTAGCAGTTTCAGCATTTTTAGTTTTGTTTACCAAATGCTAGTGTAGCAAACATGATAAATTAGATCGCTCTCAAGGGCATCATAAAATTCCCCAATGCACATTTTCTGATTTAATCACTCTATGCAAATCACCCTCCTTTGCACAGAAAACATTTCCAGGTCGAACTTATCTTGGAAACTTGCATCTCTGCCCAAGAGGCAGGATTGCAGCCTTGTTCTTCAGTGATTTGCACGTGATCTGTGTCAACAGATATCCTATACAGGTCTAGAGGCATGCAATAGCATGGTAATACAAATTCCAGCCTCACTTTCCTCTGAGATGGATGCACAAAGCTAGGGGCAAGCCAGGCGAAACGTGCAGTTATGAAGCAGCGATGGAAACGACCAAGAAGAGTCTTGAAAATATCGGAAGTGTCATGCTATGCTGAGGACATCAAAGCTGATGTCCTGATCTTTTAAAATGTCAGATTTCCTGTGGATGATGGCGTCATGCCGACATAAAACTAAAGCAAATGGACACAATGTGGGCTACTCCATGGGAAAACCCTAGTATGAAAGTGCTGAAGTTAGTCTGCAAGACTTTTGTTTTTTGGGGGGAAGCAGTCATTTTGTTTTTTGGGGGGAACAGGACGCGGGTGGCGCTGTGGGTTAAACCACAGAGCCTAGGACTTGCCGATCAGAAGTTTGACAGTTCGAATCCCTGCGACGGGGTGAACTCCCGTTGCTCGGTCCCTGCTCCTGCCAACCTAGCAGTTCAAAAGCACGTCAAAGTGCAAGTAGATAAACAGGTGGGAAGGTAAACGATGTTTCCATACACTGCTCTGGTTCGCCAGAAGCGGCTTAGTCATGCTGGCCACATGACCTGGAAGCGGTACACTGGCTCCCTCGGCCAATATAGCGAGATGAGCGCCGCAACCCCAGAGTCGGTCACGACTGGACCTAATGGTCAGGGGTCCCTTTACCTTTAGTCACTGTAGCATCCTAAAGTCAGAGAGGGAAAGTTAATCTATGTCACCTGTCCCCCCCAATGTTGTTGGTCTCCCATCAGCTGTAGTCAGCATGGCCAATGGTCAGAGAAGGATGAGGGGTGTTCCAGAAACATCTGGAAGGACAAAGATTGCCCACCCCCTATCTATGCTATTTGCAGCTGCCATTCTGCAGTGAATGTATTCTCAGCACAGAGCCATAAAAGGTGATAAGGCTTTCCTAAATAATGTCCTCCTTTCCTTCCTTCCTTCCTACTATAAAAACCCTCTTCCAAATGCTCTCCTTTGATGGACAGCTGAAATCTACATAACATCCTCTGCAGCCTGAAACTCCTGAAAGCAATTAGAGGGATAGTCTCCCATTACGTCTCTTTGATCATAGAGATTAGTGGAAATGCCTTGTGGGTACCTTTTGCTCATCTTCTTGCCAGTGCTGAATTGTTAGTAAAGACACACAGTTTTTTTGGTTTTTTTTTTAAGGAACAAAAGAAAAAAAGAAAATCCCTTCTGTCTATACTATTCAAGTTAAGCGTCTATGGGAACTTGCTGCTAGGCTACTTTTCACAATCCCTTTTGATTATGTTGACTTCGACAGTTGCAAATATCTGGGCTGCACACATTATCTTCCTTCTGTCTTTTGGTGTCCCCAGCCCCTAGACTCTTGCTGGTGGGGTGTATCTCTGGGGTGGGGTGTAGAAAATGAAGGGCACCCAATTAAACAGGCAGCAGATGCTTTAAAATGTCTATTTCCTTTTCCTTTTTAATATAAGCACTTTTTTTTTTAAAGGCAACCAGTGGGTAGAATCATAAAATTGTGGAGTTGAAAGGGACACCAAGGGCCATCTTGTCCAACCCCTGCAATCCAGGAACCTCAGCTACATCCATGACAGATGGCCATCTAACATCCGCTTAAAAATCTCCAAGGAAGGAGAGTCCACAACCTCCCAAGAGAGACTGTTCCACTGTTGAACAGTTCTTACTGTCAGAAAGTATCTCCTGAAGTTTAGTGGAATCTCCTTTCTTGAAACCATTGGTTTGAGTCCTACCCTCCAGAGCAGGAGAAAACAAGCCTCTTAACTCTTCCATGTGACAGCCATGGGGGGTCAGGGAGTGGCAGCTGCAACCTCCAATCATGTAAATCAATACAAAATACTTAACTAACTGAGCTTCACCCCCTCCCAACATAAAGCCTGTCCCCCGAAACATAAATCCTGGCTACATACATGGTGACAGTCCTTGAGATATTTGAAGATGGCTATCATTTCTCCTCTCAGTCTCCTCTTTTCCAGGCTAAACTCATCCGGCTCCTTCAGCCGTTCCTCACAAGGCTTAGTTTCCAGACCCTTGATCATCTTGGTTGCCCTCGGCCGCACACATTCCAGCTTGTCAACATCCTTCTTAAACTGGGGTGCCCAGAATTGGACACAGTATTCCAGGTGTGGTCTGACTAAGGCAGAATAGAGTGGTACTGTTACTTCCCTTGATAGGACACTATACTTCTGTTGATGCAGCCTAGAATAGCATTAGCTTTTTCTCTCTGCTGCATCACACTGTTGACTCATGATCATATTGTGGTCCACCAAGATCCCTAGATCCTTTTCACATGTACTGCTAATAAGCCAGGTGTCCACCATCTTATATTCACGCACCTGGTTCTTCTTTCCTAAATGCAGAACCTGACAGTTCTCCCTATTGAAATTCACTTTGTTAGCTTGCACCCAGTTCTCCAATCTGTTAAGGATAGTGAGCGGCAGTTTAGTGTCTTGGCCCAGCCTGTCAGCTCAGAGTCAGAGGATGAGCTGGCTCAGCCGAGCCGGAGCCTGCTGTTCTGCCAGATGATGGGATGCACCAGTCTTAAGACACTGAGCTGGAGCCCATTGAAACAGAGTCTTCTGAACTGGAGCCAAGGATCTCCATGAACTCTGCTTCCCCTGAGCTCAGGGTGCCAAGTGTCTTCCATGTTGCCTAGCCATTTCCAATGGTACATGCAGTGTACCAAGTGAGAGGCTGAGAAGGAGAGAAGGAGCCCTTAGGCCTTTAAGCATCTCCATTTCCATTCTTGGTGGACTGAAGGCCAAGGTTCATAAGCCTTCTGTTCATCTCCAGATGGTTTATTTTTTCAGTGCAAGCTGCTCACTTGGAGCTCTCTGCCATATCCCATAATGTCTCGTGGCAGGGCACTTAGAAGAAGCCTTGTTTTTTCTCTTACACACATGAAAGATGCTCTCTGTTGTGCGACACATGTGGAGTTACCTCTTTTTTGCAGTTTATATTTTATAAAATTTTCAAAAATTCCACATATACACACCAAAACATAATAATTTTTTCTTTGGTTTGATCAACTTCCCCTTCCATTTTCCATGGTGTTTTTAATTTCTACCCCTTGCTTCAACCTGTCTTCCCTTTCTTAAATCATAACCACTATACCATAATCTCTAATTCATCCTGTTGCTCATAGTTCAAATCCTGATTGTGAATTCATCATACTATAGCATTTCTTTAAATATTCTGAAAAGGACTTCCATTTGTCCATGAAACATTCATTGTTAGGTTCTCTTATTTTTTCTGATAGCTTTGCCAATTCCACATGGTCCATCACTATACTTACCCATGAAAATGATGTATAGATGGTATTTAGCACCTAACAAACTCTCTAAAATGTATAAGAAGGTTCCTTTGGAAGTGTAAACAGATAGATTGATTTCCCCCCACATGCAGGCATTATCTAAACACAATGAGATTGGGTTGTATCCAATGCCTGCAGGAGTTTTGTTCCACTTACACAACAGTACACCCTCTTCCTCTCCTCTTCCTGTGTGCCCTGCAAATCATCTACAGATGTTCCCCTAACCATCTGGAGCAGTTTTTGAGGGTGGTGATGGGAGGCTGCAGGAGAGAGGAGCAGGAATTTCTGTTGCATAATCTGATGTCGGGGACGCGGGTGGCGCTGTGGGTAAAAGCCTCAGCGCCTAGGGCTTGCCGATCGAAAGGTCGGCGGTTCGAATCCCCGCGGCGGGGTGCGCTCCCATTGTTCGGTCCCAGCGCCTGCCAACCTAGCAGTTCGAAAGCACCCCCGGGTGCAAGTAGATAAATAGGGACTACTTACTGTTGGGAAGGTAAACGGCGTTTCCGTGTGCTGCGCTGGCTCGCCAGATGCAGCTTTGTCACGCTGGCCACGTGACCCGGAAGTGTCTGCGGACAGCGCTGGCCCCTGGCCTCTTGAGTGAGATGGGCGCACAACCCCAGAGTCTGTCAAGACTGGCCCGTACGGGCAGGGGTACCTTTACCTTTTAATCTGATGTCTATTACAGGATGAGGGATTTCTGCTGCCATAGCCTCACCTGAGCCCAGATGTATTTGGAGATCTGCCTATTCCACGATCCCCTGAGTTGAGATAGCATAAGGAGTATCTATTCTAGATTAATTAATCTGGAAGTTTTGGATAAACACGACCATCCAAAATGTTTTCTTCCTAAATTTCCCTTTCATTTGGAATAAAGCCATTCATTTCATTTCATTTTTTGCTTTTAAGTGTCATTCCACTAAGCTTCACTTTACCTTATATATATAATTATGAACTTTATTTATGGTTGCTATAATCCTAAATTCAAGTAGGTCTGATGCAGACCTAATAAATAAATAAAATTGTCCAGTAGCACATTAGAGACCAACTAAGTTTGTTCTGGGTATAAGCTTTTGTGTACCCTGAACAAACTTTGTTGATCTCTAAGGGGTACTGGAGAATTTTTTAAGGTATCTGAAGAAGTGTGCATGCACACAAAAGCTTATACCCAGAACAAACTTAGTTGGTCTCTAAGGTGCTACTGGACAATTTTTTAATTTTTTATTTATAATCCTAAATGTATTTGTTTAATGCTATTTCCACTTGTTGTGGAATACAATGGATTTTGCTTTTTTTAAAAATAAAATCATCATCATCATCTGTCGGCTTCCGAACGACTTTAGCTTCTGTCTTAATTTAAGTGTTGGAAGAGCATAACAGATTATTTAAGTAAGTGAAAGTTCTCCACTTCCCTTCCTCCCAGCTTTAAAAGCCTGCCTAACAGGCTTTGCCAGTTCTCAAACCTCAAAGGTTGGCAACCTCTCTGCTTAAGTGGAGACAGCCTAATCCAAATACTTGGCTCTTCTTGCAGAAAGCGTACGAAACCCTCCTGTCTCTTCTATCAGATCATCTACTGGTTCATTTCCAGTATCTCTCTACTCCTTTCTTCACCCTTGTTTGGCAGTGGCAAAATCTCTGAAGAGATTCCATGCTGAGTTTCCAGTTCAGTTGCTTCTGACTTGCTGAAGTAATCCTTGATTATACAACCTTCTTTCGGTGGTGTGGTATGTTCACATGGAGAATACAACTAGGGTTATAAGAATGCCATTCTAACGCTGATCATAGGATAGATCAGTAGTTCTCTGACTTTGTGGCTTTGAGGACAGGTTAAAAAATGCTGGGAGCCCTGGGAGACTAAAATTTCCCCTGCTTTTGCCACATCATCATCGTCAGCTGTGCTTTCAGGAAACTCATACAAAAGTGAGCATTTCTAGAGAAGTAGCCATGTTTGCCTTTTGCAGCAAACCAGCAAAGAATATTATGGAGCTTCAAAGACCAAGAAATATATCATAAAAAGGTAAAGGACCCCTGGATGGTTAAGTCCAGTCAAAGGTGACTGTGGGGTTGCGGTGCTCATCTCGCTTTCAGGCCAAGGGAGCCGGCGTTTGTCCACAGACAGGTTTCCTGGTCATGTGGCCAGCATGACTAAACCGCTTCTGGCTCAACAGGACACCGTGACGTAAGCCAGAGCACACAGAAACACTGTTTACGTTCCCGCCGCAGTGGTACCTATTTATCTAGTTGCACTGGCATGCTTTTGAACTGCTAGGTTGGCAGGAGCTGCGACAGAGCAACGGGAGCTCACCCCATTGCGGGGATTCGAACTGCTGACCTTCTGAATGGCAAGCCCAAGAGGCTCGGTGGTTTAGACCACAGCGCCACCCGCATCCCTAAATATATTATAGACCTTTGGTGAATCAGTTCCCCAGATTTTTTTCAGGATCCTATTCTTTTAGAACATAAGAGCATGAGAAAAGCCTCTGAATTTGGCCAATGGCTCATATAGCATCCTATTCACACAGTGGCCAATCAGATGCCTGTGGAAACCCAACATTGATTTGGCCCTCTTGACTGTGTCTTTCAACATTCTTTTTACCAGTCTCCTCATTTTGGGCAAGTTTCCTCTTTGGAAATCAAATGTTGGAATTTTTTTTTGGGGGGGGGGGGCAATCGCCCATTTACACCTAACCACATTTGCATCTCTCACTGGGTCCTGGGCCATACTCAAGATTAAGTCCAGTATTGCTACCCCTCTGGTTGGTTCCAACACCAACTGTTCATTTCAGATATCTTTAAATTTTACCTGTTTGCCACAACTGGTAGCCAGTCTATGTGAGAGTCACTTATGGACTCACTGTTAAGACCATTTTTATGGAAAACAATCTTACTTGGTTACAAGTGATCGCCCAAGAAGAAAGGTTGTCTCCTGTTTTTCATGCTTCCTCGATCTCCATCTCCATCTCAAGATCTCCCTGGACTTCTTTATTTTTACATTGTTGTAACTTATCCTGAGACATTATGGTTGATAAGTAATAATAATAATAATAATAATAATAATAATAATGGATTATTCTGAGTAATAGGTACAGGTGTACATGACTGGTGGTGGTGGAAATTGTAAACAGTGAGGTAAGAACGAAATGAAATGCAGTAAGGTAGAGCTGTGATAATTACGCATAAAAGCAAACAATAAAAGTAGCTGATAACACAAGCATCCTGGCATTGATAAATCAATTAACATATGCACTGTGATAAAAATCTGTTGTGTCATTGCAATCCACAAGTTGTAGCACTGAACTTCTTGATGCATTGTAATTCAACAATTTCATTTTGAAGTTCCTTTTCTCAAAGACGACCATCTTCAGGGCATGTTCTCCCAGTGGCTTTTCTGTATTGCCATTCAAGTGTGAGAATTGTGTCCATCCCCTGCCCCCTCACATGGAACCTAAAATGTCTACAAAAGTATCATTTCTTGAAACAAAAATAGAATGGAAAGGAAGCCCATTGAAGGAAGCTTCAATTTACCCATCAAAACTCCTTGAAAAGATTTGCACAGAAACAAGAAGATGGGTTGGAAAGGGGGGGAAAGCCTCAAAAAGACCGTGTGTGTGTGAAACCTGACAGACTTGGCTGATCTTATGGAAATGCAACCTTTTTACGATCCTTTAACCAAACAAATCCAAGACAAACCTCGACCTCAGATAGAGAATTGCTGCACATGGAAGTTCTACTTTTGACAAACAATGTCCTTTTACTGGAAGGGATGCTCATTTTCCCTTTGGTCATACAGTCAGTCATAATACTTCTTAGGTAAAGGTAAAGGGACCCCTGACCATTAGGTCCAGTCGTGGCCAACTCTGGGATTGTGGCGCTTATCTTGCTTTATTGGCCGAGGGAGCCGGCGTACAGCTTCCAGGTCATGTGGCCAGCATGACTAAGCCGCTTCTGGAGAACTAGAGCAGTGCACGGAAACGCCGTTTACCTCCCCACCAGAGCGGTACCTATTTATCTACTTGCACTTTGACATGCTTTCAAACTGCTAGGTTGGCAGGAGCAGGGACCGCTGACCTTCTGATCGGCAAGTCCTAGGCTCTGTGGTTTAACCCACAGTGCCACCCGCATCCCTTCATAGGATCCCTCAAATGATCTTTTAATCTCTGCCTACTTTTTAATGCCCTTTAAGAACAAATGTGTTGAGTGGGGTTGTGTCTGTGTGGTGTGTTTGTGTGATGTGTATGCAAACACAAAGGTGGGATGTGTGTGTTGACCTGAGTCTGACCCAGCTGATCTTTTTTCTTTTTTAATAATATATTTTTATTAGTTTTCAATTACAGTCCAATAATAGCCTCATTATAACAAGACCAATTTATAATACAGTTATGAATACCAATCGTTCAAATGCCAAATTATGTAATTTAGATAAAGTGGTCCCCCGCGTGCTAGATTTGACTGAGGATTTTCTTTATTTCTGCGTTCTAAAATCTTATTAATTTCAATCATACAGTGGTACCTCGGGTTACATACGCTTCAGGTTACATACGCTTCAGGTTACAGACTCCGCTAACCCAGAAATAGTACCTCAGGTTAAGAACTTTGCTTCAGGATGAGAACAGAAATCATGCTTCGACGGCACGGCAGCAGCAGGAGGCCCCATTAGCTAAAGTGGTGCTTCAGGTTAAGAACAGTTTCAGGTTAAGAACGGACCTCTGGAACGAATTAAGTACTTAACCTGAGGTACCACTGTATTCCCTTTTACAACAACAGCAATATTAGTAACTTCCAATTGTGTTGACACATCAAATGA
This sequence comes from Podarcis cretensis, assembly GCF_951804945.1. Lineage (NCBI taxonomy): Eukaryota > Metazoa > Chordata > Lepidosauria > Squamata > Lacertidae > Podarcis > Podarcis cretensis. Next base: position 87,854,914 of record NC_137173.1, read on the forward strand.
TTGATAAAACTACAAGTGAGGAATTCAAACTATATCCTTGTTCTTCCGGTGTGTGGCAATTATTCTGTCTGTGGTGTCTCTTCCTGTCCTTGTAAGATGTTAAGTCTTTCTTTCCCCCGGTTGTTGCTGTTATTCATTATGCCTTGGGCAGGGCTGACATCCCATTTTTGCTCCAGAAATTTCTCATTCCCTCCATCCTGTGCTGCGTTCTTTTGCAACTTTAACAACAGCTGCAAAAGTCATTCTGTCCCAGTAAATATTACCTGTTGTCACCGTTTTCCCTCTCAGCCTGGGAAGAAGAGCTGTTGAACTGCAGATGATGTCAAACCCAGCTGATCTAGATCTTTAGTAGTAATCTAGAGGTGACGCAGGTGGGACGCAGGTGGCGCTGTGGGTTAAAGCCTCAGCGCCTAGGACTTGCCGATCGAAAGGTCGGCGGTTCGAATCCCTGCGGCGGGGTGTGCTCCCGCTGCTCGGTCCCAGCGCCTGCCAACCTAGCAGTTCAAAAGCACCTCCGGGTGCAAGTAGATAAATAGGGACCGCTTACCAGCGGGAAGGTAAACAGCGTTTCCGTGTGCGGCTCTGGCTCTGGCCAGAGCAGCGATGTCACGCTGGCCACGTGACCCGGAAGTGTCTCCGGACAGCGCTGGCCCCTGGCCTCTTAAGTGAGATGGGCGCACAACCCCGGAGTCTGTCAAGACTGGCCCGTACGGACAGGGGTACCTTTACCTTTACCTTTAGAGGTGAAAGATTGTGTATCTCATGAGCACCTCTCTGACCTGAGTAATTTCCCTGCGCAGGATTTACTAAAATGACTAATTTTTTTTTTTGGAGGGTTGGCTGTGATAACTTCACTGAATGCCCAGCTCTTAAATTTTCTTCACCTTTAATTAAATGCATTTACATGTTGCAGCCCTTTTAAAACGAGGCGATAGAAAAATAGTGTTGATTCATTGCTTGACTGCTCACTTTTATAGCTGGTCCTCCAACTTTCTGATGGTTGAGTCTGAGACATTCTCTCCCCCCCACCCCCCCCCCGCCAAATTAAGATTCCAGGCACAATTTCACTCTTGCATCCAAAAAAGTTCACTCTTAGGACATATAAACGTAAGGGCCAACCTAGATGTGTTAATTCCATATTTGCATTTAGCATGCAGATTTATAAGTAATGCAAACAGCATCATCTGAAGGGGAAGGTTTGCTATATAAGGGGATCAGAGCTGGCATGGGGAAGGAATTTAACCGCTTCATCTCCTGATTCAGTCCTAAGCAGTTGGAAAACATATCTCCTCTGAAGCTACTATTTCGGTTGGGAGGAAATTCTCCATTGGTGGCAGTGCAGGTTTTACCTGCAAAGCAAATGTCAATTTCAGGAGAAGAAATACTTTCCTTCAGGATCACAGCAGGGGAGAGAAAGGGTAAGTTCTTTCTCTATTCCAGCTGTTAGCCTGTAGATGTCTCCACAGTTGATGCCATTTGCATTTTTAAAAACCTGCACTTAGATGCAAAGGTGCATTACATGCAAAAGTGCACTAACTTTTTTTATTATTTATAAAATTTTATTGGAGATTTTATTTACAACATAACATAAACCCCCCATACAAAAATCCACCCTCATTAAATGTGAACATAACATACAATAAATATAACATACAACAAGATAAAATACTTCCTTTATCCTGTATTTGGCCTCCTTATTTACTTCTTATAAGCTGTTTCCTTTATGAGTAATTATTAAGATTTTTCTAATTCTAACTTAAATATCCACGAAGTCTCCTGCAGACATTAATCAAAACAAGTCCAGGTATGTATTTTAGGGCACTGTTTTGTGAAGTGTTCTCTGCATTTCCCCCACTTTTGTCTAGTGTGATCTCTAATTGCACCTGTTAATCTAGCCAATTCAATATACTCTAACAGTTTGTCTTGCCATTCCTTTTTTGTTGGCACAGTTTCTTTTTTCCAGTCTTTAGCAATTAGGATCCTTGCCACTCCTGTGGCATAGAGGAATAGTTTCTGATCTTCTCTTGCTCTACCTGTGTCCGTTATCCCTAGTAGAAAAGCTTCTGTATTTTTCATAAAGTTATACGTAAACTTTTTTTTAAGCTCGTCATATGCTATGTTCCAGAAGCTTTTGATTTTTCCACAGGTCCACCACAAAAGTGCACCAACTTTGCTCCCACCTTAATCCCTGCTCTCCCCCCCCCCAATTAAAAATAGGCATATGCTTCATTCTTACACTACCCAAGGCTGTGTAAGCAGAGAGGGCTCAAGACATTGCGGTACCTGAGGTGGTATCAAAAGAGGCAAAATCATGAACCATTTTAGAAATCATTTTATATCTCAACAGCTATCATTCGAGTCAGACTGCTTCACCCTGTCTAACGGTAGGGCTGGCCCAGCGTCTCAAGCTGCATAGGGTTGCCATAGATCCAGAAATTCCCGGACATGTCCTCTTTTGGGAGTCCAACATGCCCATCTGGTGGGAATTTTACATTTTAAGGCAAATGGGTTTAAAATTTTTCTCTGTGTGCGCACACGGCTCTGGTTCAGGCTCTGGCGCAGGTGACCCAAACTCTGGCATGGGAAAATCTGGCGTGGGAAAATCTGGCTCGGTGGCAGTGGAGGGGCTATTGGGCGGATTTTTACCTCTTGAAATATGGCAGCCCTAGCATACACACAGGGACGCGGGTGGTGCTGTGGTCTAAACCACAGAGCCTAGGGCTTGCCGATCGGAAGGTCAGCAGTTCGAATCCCCGCCACGGGGTGAGCTCCTGTTGTTTGGTCCCAGCTCCTGCCCACCTAGCAGCTCAAATGCACATCAAAGTGCAAGTAGATAAATAGGTACCACTCCGGCGGGAAGGTAAATGACATTTCCGTGCGCTGCTCTGGTTCGCCAGAAGCAGCTTAGTCATGCTGACCACATGACCTGGAAGCTGTCTGTGGACAAATGCCAGCTCCCTTGGCCTATGAGCGAGATGAGCGTGCAACCGCAGAGTCGTCTGCGACTGGACCTAACAGTCAGGGGTACCTTTACCTTTACCTAGCATACACACCCAAAGGATTCTGGGATCTGTAGCTTAAGAGTGCTGGAAATGGCAGCGCTATGAGGGGGGTAAACTACAGTTCCCGTGGCTCTTGGGAAGACATCATATGCTTTAAATGTGTGGTGTGTATGCTGCCTATTGGTAAGAGCTAAACTAGGTGTGATATGGGAGTCCTATGATTGGAGCTCTTGCCGTCTTTTTCTGCCACCCCCTTACCATTAGGCAGATGCCTGTGGAAACCCAACTGCTACTAACTGCAGCCAGCTGCTAAACATTTTAATTCTGAGAACCACAGCCTGTCAGACATATCAATAATGGCAACTGACACTGCTATGTTAGCAAAGAGAGAGAATTTAACACTGCATGGACTCTACCTGGAGGATAGTACCAACATCACTCAGCTTCAGTAAATGAAGTTCTTCAAAACATTGCGTACTTAAAGCTCTATAATTGTCACTTAGGAGCACCCTTTTATTTTTAAAAGAGCAGCTGACGAAGGCCGAAACCTAAACATTTTGCCGCAAAACAAAACCCATGTTTTGTTAATCACATCAAGGTATATGCTATTTTAGAGATTAACTGAACCCTAAAAGTAGAGACATCACCTTGCCAACAAAGGTCCGTATAGTAAAAGCTATGGTTTTCCCAGTAGTGATATATGGAAGTGAGAGCTGGACCATAAAGTCGCCGAAGAATTGATGCTTTTGGATTATGGTGCTGAAGGAGACTCTTGAGAGTCCCATGGACTGCAAGAAGATCCAACCTATCCATTCTGAAGGAAATCAGCCCAGAGTGCTCACTGGAAGGACAGATCCTGAAGCTGAGGCTCCAATACTTTGGCCACCTCATGAGAAGAGAAGATTCCCTGGAAAAGACCTTGATGTTGGGAAAGATGGAGGGCACAAGGAGAAGGGGACGACAGAGGACGAGATGGTTGGATAGTGTTCTCGAAGCTACCAGCATGAGTTTGACCAAACTGCGGGAGGCAGTGGAAGACAGGAGTGCCTGGCGTGCTCTGGTCCATGGGGTCACAAAGAGTCGGACACGACTAAACAACTAAACAACAACAAAAGGAATCTGGAGGAAGTTTGCATGGTGCTTGATGCTTTTCCATTTTCAAGGTTTTCCTCTACTTCCATGGGGACTAGAAGCGTTGTTTTGAACAAAAAGAGAGCAAAGAGAATCCAGATCGCAGGGATACAACTCTACCAGATGCAGAAGTGCCCTCGTGATGGGCCCGATCTGGCTATCTAAGGGGAGTTTCAGCATATGGTTTTCCACTTCCACTTCTTAATATTTTGGTCTCCAGTGAATCCGCATACAAAGGCTTTCTTCCTCTTGCTGGAGTCCACGAATGAAAGGCTTTTCTTTCTCTGATTGCAGGCTAGCTTGCCAAGAAACAAATTCGCACTGGAGAACATCACTTTAATTTATTTATGGGACACAGATGTCATGGAAGTCTGTCCTTTTCTCAGGCTTTTTTTTGGAAAGCATCAGGCTGACCCAATGCAACAGAGTTCATATGGCAGAGAGGCAAATTTGGCCAGGAAGCAAAGGCAATAGTCACTGCAAACCCCTGAACCAAAACATTCCTTTGGTGCTTGAATTTCCCTATAATTTGTGTGGATTCCCTTTTTTTTCAATGAAGCTAGCAGTGGATAACTGGCTTAGTGCAGTCAGACAAAACAACTGTTCTATTCATTCAGTAATTAGATGATAGCAGTAATGCATGCTTTATGGTTTCCGTTCTTCATTCTTTCCTGGCTTTTGAAAGCCCTTGGAGACAAATGTTGGGATGTTTGGCAAAAGGGAGCCTGTTGTGGAAAAATATCCTGCCTTTGTGTGTGTTAAAAAAAAATTAGGGTTGCTAATAAGTCCTGTTCTCAAAACCTAAACATTAGCTCAGCTTAGCAGAAAAAGACCAGCCAAGGGAAAAAACAAATCTACGATCATTATGAGGATGAACTTTTGCTTTTCTATGTTTAAGTTTATGGAGGAAAGCTCTCATTCTGTTTTATCACCAACATATGCCCTAATTTAGAATAAAACTAAGAATATCCTTAATGTAAATAATTCTAAGTAGAGCTAAGCTGAACCAGTCTTGCTCTATAAATGGCACAGGGAACAGAGGGAGAGAAGGAAGGAGGGAGGGAGGGAGAATAGAAAGCCCAGGACTATCTAATACTCTTTAAACCCTACATTTAGCTATCATCACATAGTAAGGGTTAATGTGGTTGATCATTTATTTATTTATAATTATTTCAGACCTGCCCTTCATTGAATAAATGATGCCAGGGCAGTGTACACTAGAATGCGATAAAACATTTTGACAAATTTAAGCATCAGCAGGGAAGACTTGTTTTTGTTTTTGTTTTTAAAAAAACAAAATTAAGAGAAGGAAAACAAACAAACAAATCAAATACTTGAAAATTTCATTGGCAAAATCCTGCACAAGTAGAGATGTCTGCTGTTGGTCCCAAAACTACGTCAGCACCAACGGTACCACAGAGGAGAGGGCCTATCTAAAATGAGGTGGCACTATCAAGAATACCCTGTTATGGGTTGTGTAATGGTTCCAGGGGTTGCTCGTGCGTAAGTTGCCGCCACTCCTGGCTAGGTTACTTGGTTGAACCCTTTCTGTCTGGACAGCCCTTCACCTTGTGGCTGTCTCAGTCGCTGGCAGAATCTGTCAGTGGGCGTTTCTTGAACTTCTTCAAGCAAAGAAGTTCTTTGACGCCAAGTCTCCTCCTACTCTCCCTGCGTGGAAGTCTTCTGCGCAGGGAGGGTGTGGGCAGCGGAGTACCCGTGCTCTCCCCACTGGTCTCCGGTGAAGAGTCCTTGAGCCCCCTCTTCGATTCTCCCATCTGCCCCCCTTCACCACTGGTGTTACGCTGATTTCCTTCCCCAATTGATGAGCTGCCTCTCTCCCTGCTAGGACCCTCTCCTGCATCGCTCTGGAGCCTTCCCTCCGCCCCTGGCTCCGATGGCAGTTCCCTGACAGGTTGTGATGAAGTAGATCGCATGCAACATGAGGACAACTTTGAGGGCCTCTACTAAACATCTTCGCTCACAGGAAGGTTGCTATGGGAAGCAGCGGTTCTTTAAGTATTTCACTTCCAAGTTGTTTGGAGGTTTAGACACAAGCAGTAGGGCTGCCATTCTTCTGGAGTTTCCCAGACATAGGCAGTATTCATTGCAACCCATATTGGAAGTGTTGATTTTGATTATTATTATTATCATTATTGGGGGGGGGGGTTCTCAACAACTTTTGTGTCTGGATTCTCACTTTTTGAAATATGGCAACCCTAACTAACAGAAGCACTTTGAATTTGGCCTGGTAGGAAACAGACAACCAGGGCAACTCCTCCAGGACCAGTGTCTGATGGTCCCTCAGTAATTGGCTGCCTGCATTTTACACAAGTTGCAGAAACTGGACCACCTTCAAGGGCAGCCCCGCATTACAGTAGTCTATCTAGGAGGCTACAATGGTATGCGTCATTGTGCGGCAAGAGCAATTCTGTCCAGGAATGGCCATAGGTGGCAAGCCAGCCAAATAACTATTTGTCATTTGTTCTTGCAATGTTTAGGGGGGCATAGTTAATCTTTGTTGATTTCTTTGTTTGGTGCAAAAAAATGTTACTAGGATCACCTCACATTTTTGAAATTATGGTCCGGAGTTCATGGAAACATTTGGAACACACATAAATGTTAAGGGACCCCTGACCACTAGGTCCAGTTGTGGCCGACTCTGGGGTTGCGGCACTCATCTCGCTTTATTGGCCGAGGGAGCCGGTGTACAGCTTCCAGGTCATGTGGCCAGCATGACTAAGCCACTTCTGGCAAACCAGAGCAGCGCACGGAACACCGATTACCTTTCCGGTGGAGTGGTACCTATTTATCTACTTGCACTTTGACGTGCTTTTGAACTGCTAGGTTGGCAGGAGCAGGGACTGAGCAACGGGAGCTCACTCCGTCACAGGGATTCGAACCGCCGACCTTCTGATCGGCAAGTCCTAGGCTCTGTGGTTTAACCCACAGCGTCACCAGCGTCCCTTAGGAACGCACATACACACACATATACGCTGTAAAGAATACATGGAAGACCTGGAAAATGGCGCCCAAGAGTGGCAACTTGGCCCCACGGCTGAGGGTGCCTGGGGCCATGGGTGCAAGCAACGTGCATGGCCCTGGCACCAAAATTTTTGGGTGCCTGATGCTCTTCATGGTGAATTTTGTGGGTGTTTGGGCTCCCAGGGCCCCAGGGACTTGGCATATATGATGGTGCCCACAAGCATACAACCCCTCCCTACTCAATAATGTGAAATAGAAGCTACACCATGTCCTGGCATGATTACAATTACCATTTCCTCTGCCCTGCTGCACAGCTTTGGCTGCTCTTGCCTGAAATCTGGAAGTTATTCTACAGCACGTACCTGGGACCACAAGGCAAGTTCTAAGAAATGTTATGAAGGATGACAGGACAGTAGCTCAGTGGTAGAATATTTGCTTTGCTTGCAGATCTCTGGTTCCAGCCCTGGCATCTCCAGGTAGGGCTGGGAATTTCCCCCTGTCAGAAACCCTGGAGAGCCTCTGTCAATTCGTGTAGACAAACAGACCAACAGGTCTGAAACGGTGTAAGGCAACTTCCTATGTTCCAAAGCTGCTGCCCTCTGCTCCCTATGAAAGGGAGACCTCTTGAAATCCCACCATGCACTATTTGCAGCTCAACTCTTGTCTGATGCAGTGGTGTAGCATGGGTTGCCAGTGGCCAGGGCTGTGCAGAAAGGGTGAGAGGTAGGGAAATGGATGGAATATGCATGTGCATTCAACTGCCTAATGGCATCTGCGTCACCCAGGAGATTGCAGCTGCAGAGGTAAGAAAAGAAGAGTCGTTCTGTTGTCTGGAGAGGTCACTTTCTGGTTCGCATGGAGAAGCCATTTTCAATGGAGCCCAGTGACGGAAGTGCACAGCTGTATTGAGGCAGCACCGGGTGTTCAAATTTTGTGTTCTTAACAATTTTGTGCCTGGGACAACTGCCCCTATGGGGCACTGGGTTGATGTCACACCCTTTTCTGGTGTGTCTCCTCCCCGAGATACCTCTTCTTCTTGTTGTTGTTTTTAAGGTGCTCTCTCCTGCATTTTTAGTTGCGAGATGCTTTAGGAAAGTATTAACTTCCTCCGTCTCCAAATGGGTCTCCCTGGCTTATGTTTCGTGGTCACATTCCAGTATGACAGAGCCAGAGTGTTAGAGCTCAGGAAACCCACGACTCCATACCTCCTACCAACTTTCACAATAATTAAATTACCCCCGAGGGATATATTAATAGTTTCAGGCAACATCCCAGGGGAAGAAAGTGCTAAACAAATCATTGAGACAGATTATTGTTCTTTGAAAAGAGTTGAGGATTTGTAGACATCACTGTGTTGTCTCTGTTCACATGTTGTTAAAGTTTTTGAAAGGGGAAAAAATGAACCATACATCAAAGGCTGCATTGGGAAATCACTTATTTCATTTTCCTTATGCTTCCTTACCTGATAATTTCCATATTTTATGTGATCTTTCACATGAAGTGAAAGACAGTTCTGGAAAAACCAGTGGATTTTAGTGAAAGCTTAGCACTCATTTCTGTTCTAATTGCTTCCATGAAAAAAAACCAAAACAACCCCCAATGTAACTCAATTAGCCAAAGAAATTTGCAAGAGTTTTTGCTCTGTAATTTTCCTGCCATTTTCATGGATCACACCATGTGATGAAATTTGGAGCGACCTTTCAGCATACAGTTCTTTTCTACATGTTTCATGGGTGAAGCATGGGAGGAAGAAGGGCACACATGCCCATAAAGGGTGGCAACATGTCCAATGACACCCACTGTTGTGTCACATCACGCCCACTGGTGCGAAAAGAATTTAGCGTAACGTGGTGGTAACTTAATCAAAAAGCCACCGTTCCATAACACAACATGTAATGCACTGTAGAAGGAGCATTAGAAATCAGGAGAGAAGTTTCAGCATTGTAACCAGTGAAACTAATGCCACAATCCCTGTATCTCAGAGGTTTTCAACCTTTCAACAGCTCCCTTGACCATTCTTTCTGCAGCACCTCTGTAGTCCTCAGGAGCCCAATTATGTCACCTTTTGCTTGCAGAGCTGGCAGTGTCTCACCCTTTTTTGAACACCTTTGTCCATTCCCAACAGCAAGGGCTGGTGGACCGGCTGGCTGGGCTCCCTCACCCACTTGCTTGCTTACTCCAAGGCCATCTCAGCTCCTGGCAACCAGCACACCCTGACCAGCCCCAGAGGCACCATTGACCTGGGGAACTTGTAGCCAGGGCTGCTGCAACAAACAGGAGTACAAGCCTTTGGGACGCAGAGATGTGAGAGGGCATCAGAGGAGGGAGGGGAGGAAAGAGGGGTGGAGGCAAGTGTTGCCCACAGCACCCCTGACCATCATTCAAGGCACCCCAGGGTACCACGGCACACTGGCTGAAAACCACTGCTTGTATCTGAATGCACCCAGAGCCAAACACCATGGAAAATGAGTGGGGAATCTATGCTGCCATATTCCCTCCCCCTCACCTTTAAAAATATCCTCTTCAGATGTTTCTGGATTCCAACTTCCTTCATCCTTGACCATTGGCCGGGCAATGAAGAAGAAGAGAAGAAGAGTTTGGATTTGATATCCCGCTTTATCACTACCTGAAGGAGTCTCAAAGCGGCTAACATTCTCCTTTCCTTTCCTCCCCCACAACAAACACTCTGTGAGGTGAGTAGGGCTGAGAGATTTCAAAGAAGTGTGACTAGCCCAAGATCACCCAGCAGCTGCAGGTGGAGGAGGGGAGATGCGAACCCGGTTCACCAGATTATGAGTCTACCGCTCTTAACCACTACACCACACTGGCTCTCCAATGATAGTTGGAGTGCTACCACTTCAGAATCTAAGGAGTTGCAGGTTCCCTACCCCCACCAGAGAATCACAATTCTAATATCACACTACCTTCAGGTCTCTGAAGAAACCATGGATGGTTCTCAGCACCAAAGGATAAGCCTTTTTGGGTCTGAGGGCCACATTCATCCTTGGCCAACCCACTGTGTTTATATGTGTGCTTGCCAACTGGGTCCAAATGTGAACACCCTTGCACAAAGGCAGTGCCAGACAGGACACACACAAGCCCCTCCTCAACTCAGTTATGCAGATCAGCTAAGGAGAGGGGACTGTTCCCTTGCCATGTTCATTAAACCATCCATCCATCCATCCATCCATCTATCATCATCATCCCATTTATGAATGATTTCCCATGTGTGGGGGTGTGTTAAAACAATTGCATATACAGTCTAAAAAACAATTATAAACTTTGAAAAAACAGCACATGCATGAAATCAGTTCAAATCCACGACAGATACCAACCAGGATAAAGATTTTAGGTTTATTGAAAGAGGAATGTCTTTAGCAAGCACTGGAAAGATAGCAAAGATGGCACCTGTCTGATACTCCCAAAATTAGGTGCTGCCACACTGAAGGCCCAATTCTGGCATTGCGTGGAATGGACCTCCTAATAGAATGGCATCTGTTGACCAGGTAGGGCATGAGTTACATCCCCATCAGGGTGCTGGGCTGGGCAGAGAGGTTTAAATATTTATTCTTTTCTTTTCCTGAGACTGTCAAAATTGGTGGGGTCCTGGGGACAAGGGGTAGGAAGAAAACTCTGCTTGGGGTCTCTGATTCAGTTTGTGGGCCAGGGAATATCCAACCTTGGTCTACATAGTTGTAGACCAATGCACTCGCAAATCACATTATTTATTTTAATAATGGAAAATACCTGCCTTGAAGAGAAGCAGGTTGATAGAGCTCCAAATGCAGTAAATCCTACTGGACAGACATGGAGGTACCAAGGCATGGGGTATCACCCCATTTCTCAGTGGGATGCTTTCATTCTCTGGTATAATGCATAAATTACAAATGCTGCATGACATGAGCAAATTTCCTTTTAAAAAGAAGAAGAAATTATATAACCTCCCCTATCATTTGTCGTGTGGAGCTCGTTTGAAGTTTGATGTAAGTCTCAATTGAAATATTAAACTTTTAATGAACTGGGAATCTTGGAAATTCTTCTGAGGCAGACGTTTATTTATGATATCGCAGTCAGCATTTCCACGATATCCTCCCATTTTCTGGGATTTATAACTTAGCTATAAAAGTTCGCTCTAGACTGAAATTTGGCACCTCCATTCTCCTCGGGCCCGAGGGAGATAAGTCCTGCAGCAAGTTTGAAAGCAAGCACGTAACTATGTTGTAAAAGGAAGACAAAAATTGTTACAGATCAGGGAAAGCTAAATGGTCGTCTGGGGGCTGAATCTGGATCATGGGGGTGGGAAGAGAAAGTCCCATCCTACTATACACCTCAGAGGCCTTTTCCTGTCAAAGAAACAGACAGGCAAATGACTTAGCGAAAGCCCTGTAGGTTGGACAACAGGAGCTATCCACTCGTAACAAACCCCAGGTGCTCATTCCTTACTTGTTTACAGGAATGAGCAGCTGAGCTCTGCCAAAAACTCAGTTACTGTTCACACAGGGAAGAGAGGTTAAAGAATTCTTCACCTGGATCTCATGTGAAGGGCACAGTCCTTCAATGGCTGCGCTCGTTTCTCTCTGGTCGGGGACAGAGGGTGGCGCTTGGGGGGGAATTGTCATCACGCCACTCCTTGGTGTGGAGTGCCTCAGGGTACGATTCTCTCCCCGATGCTTTTTAACATCTTTATGCGCCCCCTCGCCCAGCTTGTCCGGAGTTTTCGGCTGGGTTGCCATCAGTATGCCGATGACACCCAACTCTATCTGTTGATGGATGGTCATCCTGACTCGGCCCCAGACACACTGACCAGATGTCTGGAAGCTGTGGCTGGATGGTTACGTGGGAGCCGGTTGAAGTTAAATCCTTTGAAGACAGAGGTCCTCTGGCTGGGACGGGGCGATATGGGATTGAGGGGGCAACTCCCATCTCTTGCGGGGGTGCAATTAGTGCCAGCATCGTCCGTTAAGAGTTTGGGTGTAATCTTCGATACCTCCCTCTCTATGGAGGCACAGATTACAGCTATAACAAAGGCAGCATTTTTTCATCTCCGCCAGGCTAAGCAGTTGGCTCCTTATCTCTCTCGCCCTGACCTAGCCACTGTGATCCACACGACGGTCACCTCCAGACTGGATTATTGTAACTCGCTCTACGTGGGGCTACCCTTGAGACTAACCCAGAAACTCCAGCGGGTGCAGAATGCCGCGGCGAGACTCCTTATGGGGTCTTCGCTGCGAGATCACATTCATCCGGTACTATACCAGCTGCACTGGCTCCCGGTGGAGTACAGGATCAGGTTTAAGGTGCTGGTTTTAACCTTTAAAGCCCTATACGGCCTAGGACCCTCGTACCTATGGGACCGCCTCTCCTGGTATGTCCCACAGAGGAACTTACGGTCTGCAAACAAATACAACTTGAAGATCCCAGGCCACAGAGAGGTTAGGCTGGCCTCAACTAGAGCCAGGGCCTTTTCGGCCGCAGCTCCAATCTGGTGGAACGCTCTGTCACAAGAGACTAGGGTAGGGCCCTGCGGGACTTGACATCTTTCCGCAGGGCCTGCAAGACAGAGCTGTTCCACCAGGCCTTTGGTCAGGGCGCAGCCTGACCCCCCCCCTCTGGCAACCTGCACAGAATTTTGCTTATTGTTTGCCATCAATTTGATTTTAATTAATTTTTATAATGAAATGTTTTTAGAATCGTTGGGTTATTTTGATTGTTGTTAGCCGCCCTGAGCCCAGCTTCAGCTGGGGAGGGCGGGATATAAATATTTATTATTATTATTATGTATGAGCCAATCAATGTCCCTAATCTCTTATTCTCCATCTGGTACGCAGGCTGAGACCCTATCTGCCCACAGACTGCCTTGCCAGAGTGGATGCTCTGGTTATCTCCCACTTGGACTACTGCAATGTGCTCTGTATGGGGCTATCTTTGAAGGTGACCCAGAAACTACAACTAATCCAGAATGCAGCAGCTAGACTGATGACTGGGAGCGGCCACCGAGACCACATAACATGAAAGACCTACATTGGCTCCCAGTATGTTTCCGAGCACAATTCAAAGTGTTGGTGCTGACCTTTAAAGCCCTAAACGGCCTCAGCCTAGTATATCTGAAGGAGCGTCTCCACCCCCATCGTTCTACCCGGACACTGAGGTCCAGCGCTGAGGGCCTTCTGGCGGTTCCCTCACTGCGAGAAGCCAAGTTACAGGGAACCAGGCAGAGGGCCTTCTCGGTAGTAGCGCCCTGTGGAATGCCCTCCCACCAGATGTCAAAGAGTAAAACAACTACCAGACTTTTAGAAGACATCTGAAGGCAGCCCTGTTTAGGGAAACTTTTAATGTTTGATGTATTACAGTATTTTAATATTTTGTTGGAAGCCTCCCAGAGTGGCTGGGGAAGCCCAGCCAGATGGGTGGGTATAAATAAATTATTATTATTATTATTATTATTATTATTATTATTATTATTATCAGGACAGGGAACCTGTCAGGGGTTCAGGAGCAGAGGCACAGGGAAGAGAGGAGATGGAGAGCGAAGGGGAAGAATCCGAGGTGAGCGTAGGAGAAGAGGACAGTGGACCGAGGGATTCCATGAGCCTCTCCAGCGAATCGGAAGATTCACAGAAGGGGGCGCCAGTGGCCAGGGGTAAGGGGTTCCCAAGGGGAACGCCCCAGGAGCAAGGGGGCAGCAGGGACTCCCAGAGCAGTAGTTGGAAATCAGGACCAGCTTCCCCACCAGAGCAGAGTGGGGGGGAAGAGTCCCAAGGATCGGGGCCAGTGCATTCCCCACCAGGGAGAGAAGATAAGGCAGGGCTGACCACACCTCCATCGGAGAGTCAGACATCGGAGGGGAGATCAGATCCGGCCAGTATCCCGGAAGAGGGAAGCAGTGACAGAAGTAGTGTAACGGTCAGGAGGAAGGTCACTGGGTTGGCGCGAGAGGCAAGTTCAAATGTACAGGAGCGTGGGACAGCAGAGAATGAGGATTGGGAACCGGGTCCTAAAGCCCGCCGGAGGGAGGGGGAGGAGCTAAGCGACTCAGCGTCGGAAGAGTCCAGAAAGGGCAATGCCCCAGCGGGCAGGAGGACCCAGAGGAGGAGAGAGCAGCGTAAAAGGTGGAGCAGGGCTAGGATCTTAAACTGGTGTCATAGGGGAGGAGACTCAGACGGGACTTCGCCGATCTAGGGTTTAAGACGTAGGGCTGCACGCTGTGGCTTTGAAATGGAAACTGAACTTCAATAAAGACTTTTGTACATTACTACAGCCTAGCGTTGGTCCTCTGTGAGCTGGGACCTAGAGGCAGCTCTGACAGAACCATTTTTCCCTCCAGATGTTGCTGGAGTTCAACCACTATCATTCATGAGCACTGGCCTTGCTGGCTGGGGCTGATGGGAGTTGGAGTCCAATGGCTTCTGGAGGGCTGAAGTTTCTTTGCCCCTGATTGAAAATACTGTCTCTCTAAACTGAAAGCCAACTTAAAAAACAAGAAGTCTCAGACTGCCATATTTAGAGGAGCAGTGGTTCAGGGTTGGGAAGGCCGGTCAAAGACCTATTACTATTCTCGCCACAGGGTCCCAACGGGGTCCCTGTCTCCAGCATTCTATAGCATGGGTAGGCAAACTAAGGCCTGGGGGCCGGATCTGGCCCAATTGCCTTCTAAATCCAGCCCGTGGGCAGTCCGGGAACCAGCGTGTTTTTACATGAGTAGAATGTGTGCTTTTATTTAAAATGCATCTCTGGGTTATTTGTGGGGCAGAGAAATTTGTTCATTCCCCCCCAATATAGTCCAGCTCCCCACAAGGTCTGAGGGACAGTGGAGCGGCGCACTGCTGAAAAAGTTTGCTGACCCCTGTTCTATAGTCACCTGATCAGCATAAAAGGAGAATTTTTTAGACTCTTTGTGTTGACTGTAGCAAATCAGAGTGAAAGGAGGTGAGTCAGCCATGGAAGACTGGCTCCTAGAATCATTCTGGAGTAGGGCTGGGTGATATATCAATATATTGTCCAAAACTGGTTTGAAGTCCATATTGTGATACCAGTTTCATAACTGTTGACCTGGCAAGATATTGCAAATCGTGATGTGTGTGTGCTATGCAAAAATCATGATGCGGCAAAAACCGTGAAGCCAGCCAATGCCTCTACATAGCTCCATCCTTATTTCATACACTGTGATATATATTGAGATGTTTAGCTGGTGATATATCACGATGTTGTAAACCAGATATTGCCCAGCCAGCCCTATTCTGCAGAAGGTACATGGGATGAGGATTTGTTATGTATGCTCCAATGCTAAACATTTAGGAACACTGAAAACACAAGTTTTGTTCCATTTCAAGTGAATGGTGCTCAAGTTCTGTTACGTACAATGAAACAACCGAAGTCACTCTGAAAGCACTACAAAACATTTGCCCTAGTCCTTCTTAGGCTGTACCACAAAACCACCCCTTTTCTAAAATGCTTGTAAGGTTTCCATTGCAGCCAAAATGTCTGTTTCCCTTCCCTCACAGAAACTGACTGCTTTGTTCCTCAATCAGTTAAGTCTGTTTGTGAACATTCTGCACCTACATTTTCTGTGCCTACTTGCTCAGGCAGCCTGTCAGAAACTTCCATGGTACAAATACAATGCCTTATCGATTTTTAGCCCCACTCCTGATTATCTGATTTAAAGAAGGGCAATGCTCAGTAGTAGTGATGTATGGAAGTGAGAGCTGGACCATAAAGAAGGCTGATCGCCAAAGAATTGATGCTTTTGAATTATGGTGCTGCAGGAGACTCTTGAGAGTCCCATGGACTGCAAGAAGATCAAACCTCTCCATTCTTAAGGAAATCAGCCCTGAGTGCTCACTGGAAGGACAGATCGTAAGCTGAGGCTCCAATACTTTGGCCACCTCATGAGAAGAGAAGACTCCCTGGAAAAGACCCTGATGTTGGGAAAGACTGAGGGCACAAGGAGAAGGGGATGACAGAGGACAAGATGGTTGGACAGTGTTCTCGAAGCTACTAGCATGAGTTTGACCAAACTGCGGGAGGCAGTGGAAGACCGGAGTGCCTGGCATGCTCTGGTCCATGGGGTCACGAAGAATCGGACACGACTAAATGACTAAACAACAACAACAATGTGGTGTAGTGGTTAAGAGCGGTAGACTCGTAACCTGGGGAACCGGGTTTGCGTCTCCGCTCCTCCACATGCAGCTGCTGGGTGACCTTGGGCCAGTAACACTTCTTTGAAGTCTCCCAGCCCCACTCACTTCACAGAGTGTTTGTTGTGAGGGAGGAAGGGAAAGGAAAATGTTAGCCGCTTTGAGACTCTTTCGGGTGGTGATAAAGCGGGATATCAAATCCAAACTCTTCTTCTTCTTCAGTAGCTTGTGCATTGCATGAATGGCTTTATTGAAGTTGCTACCCTGACTTCTAACAGATATGCATGGATCTGGATAACAGGGAAGCAGCTGTGAGGATCTGGGAATAGAATCCAAAATAAATACCCAAATGTGAGACATGATAGACACTCCTTCGTCTAGGAAGAAAGACAAGGAACCATGCCCGACAGGATGTATCAGACCCCTGTTAATAAGCATCTTGTGTTCAAGTCATCAGAAAGCCAGACAGTTTATTTTCTATGAATGTGCTTCAAACTGTTTAAGTCTGAAAACCGCTTAGATGATTAGACAGCCAATATGGGTCCTGTAGACAACAACACAATTTATTACTGTGTCACAGAGTCTTCCAAAATGATAACAACAGCTTTTTCAGCCATCCCCCAGTTCCAAGATGAGAAAGAAGTGAATCACCACCAACTCTCCCATCTGTTTCCATCTGCTTTATTCCGATTTATTTTATTTATTTCCCTTTTACCAAATAAAGACTCTTTGGCAGGGTAAACTAATCTTTCTTTAACAGCTAAAAACGGAGTACGGGGAAGAGCAGTCTGAAAACGTATGTTTCCCGCCACCCGTCTCCTAGAGACTTTGCTTGGAAGCATGTACAAAATTAAATAATTGCTTTATTGTACATTGCAATTTAATGCATGAGAGATTGGTATTTCAACTGCCTGTATCTTCATTTTCCCCCGTAGCCAGTTCCACAACTCATTTGTTGAACTGAATTTAGAATTGCTTGAATTCTATTATTATTATTATTATTATTATTATTATTATTATTATTATTATTATATACACCCCTATACCCAGCAGTACCTGATTGAAACTGTTGCTCTAATAACCTGGGAGTAAGAACTATAGAACTCAATGGGACACACTTCTGAGTAGACATATATAGGATTGTGCTGCTATGGCGAAAACCCAAGGGTGAACAAACACACACATATTTTTTTTTTAAAGAGGCATGTTTAAAGTTGGCCGTTTTCTTTGTTGAGGTAAAAACCCCAGCCCAGCTCCACATCAGGACCGTGGTGCAGACCAAAGAGGTTTGCCCTTTTATCCCCAAGCAATTTTCTTGTTGAAAACACTTCCCCTTTTTACCACCGTTTCCACAGAAGTTGCTTTTTATTACAAGCAGCAATGGGGCGGAGGGTGATTTTCAGTGAGAAAATTGCCCTGGGAGGAAACGGTTAATCCCTTCCATGTGCCATGGTCTCAGCTGAGATCAGAGCTACACGGAACTGCTTTTCCCCACCCAGGAAAGAAAATGGTCAGTGCTACACATTATTGTTTCTTTTCTTTTCTGAAAAAAAGCTTTCTTAGCATATTGTGTAGCTTGAGCCTAAGTACACACGTGAAAAAGCAAGGAATACAAGCTAGACAGAGTCTGGACAGTACAGTGGTACCTCTGGTTATGAACTTAATTCGTTCCAGAGGTCCGTTCTTAACCTGAAACCGTTCTTAACCTGAGGTACCACTTTAGCTAATGGGGGCTCCCACTACCGGTGCGCGGGCTGGCGCACGATTTCTGTTCTCATCTTGGGGCAAAGTTCTTCACCTGAGGTACTACCTCTGGGTAGCTGAGTCTGTAACCCAAAGTGTTTGCAACCCAAGGTACCACTGTACCTCAGGGTACATACACTTCAAGTTACATATGCTTCAGGTTCCAGACTCCGTTAACCCAGAAATAGTGCTTCAGGTTAAGAACTTTGTTTCAGGATAAGAACGGAAATCGTGCTCTGGTGGCACGGCAGCAGCAGGAGGCTCCATTAGCTAAAGTGGTGCTTCAGGTTAGAACAGTTTCAGGTTAAGAACGGACCTCCGGAATGAATTAAGTACTTAACCTGAGGTACCACTATATAGACAAACCACTAAGATGGCGGAACCAGTGTTGTCATCCAGGCTTTTTTTATTTTACATGCTAGGATGACCCCTTGGGATCTGGTATTGAGGCTTGAGATAAGGGAGAAATTTGATCCAGTTCACATTTGTCGGTGAACCTACTTAATCTGCACTTTCAGGAGTAATGTTCCGACTGAAACACAGCCATCTTTCGAAAGTCACGGTCCTTCGAATTTTGCAACGTAGTTCTCAGCCAAGTAATGTGGAGCGGAAACACACATGCTTGGTAAAGTGTGCATAAAATGCACAGAATAGTGACAATAAGATTTTAAAATGTATTATATAAACTAAAATGGTTTGGCAAGGGAAGTATATTCAGCAAAATCGCTGGCAAAATTGCGTGCAAAAATCCACATTAAAATGCTGCTGGATTTTCACCACGACCTGTTTTTTTTTTGAGAAATCGCAAACTGATGTGGAAATTTGGAAAACTGAATTTAGGAGATGAAAAATGAGAAACAGAGAGAAACTGAAATGGATACATTCATCCATTGTTTAATCCCAAAACTCAATCTTCCAGGTTTCAAGTCAGAACGTAGGACCAGTGGCATAGGAAATAAGATGCCAGAATCTGACTCTTATGAAAGAGCCCTATTTGGAGGCTACTTGCTAGTACCTTACACAGAATTTGGCTCCATATGCACTATACATTTAAAGCACTATCACACCACTTTAAACTGTCATGTTTTATTCCAAGGATTCCTGGGAACTATGCTTAAAAAGTAAAGGGACGGACCATTAGGTCCAGTCGTGGCTGACTCTGGGGTTGCGCTCATCTCGCTTTATTGGCTGAGGGAGCCGGCGTACAGCTTCTGGGTCATGTGGCCAGCATGACTAAGCCGCTTCTGGTGAACCAGAGCAGTGCACAGAAACGCTGTTTACCTTCCCGTCTGAGTGGTACCTATTTATCTACTTGCACTTTGACGTGCTTTCGAACAGCTAGGTTGGCAGGAGCAGGGACCGAGCAATGGGACCTCACCCTGTTGTGGGGATTCGAACCACCGACCTTCTGATCGGCAAGTCCTAGGCTCAGTGGTTTAACCCACAGCGCCAGAGCTACAATTCCTGGAGTGGTTCAACTGTCAATATCTCATCCCAGGGAACTCTGGGAATTGTGGCTCTGTAAAGGGAATAGGGGTCTCTAAACAACTCACAGAGCCTTTAACAAATTACAGTTTGGAGGATTCTTTGGCAGAAGCCATGACTGTTGACAGTGGTGTGATACTGCTTTAAATGCGCAGAGGGGACTACAGATGGAATCCTTTATCCTCGGAGGGAAATAGCAGACAGGAGTAGGTAGGGGGAATATCCTCTTCAGTTCTTTGGTCTTTATTTCGCTTCCCAAAGCCTCTTACTTGGTTTTTCTTTTGTTTTTTAAAAAATGGCATCAGGACTTTGTTATATGTGTTTATGCTTGTAATGTATACTTAGCTCCTAATATTGTCTATTCCTGAAGTCCAATTTCTCTAATGAGTCGAAAAGAAAAAGGAAGAGCAGGTAAGTATCTCTCCTAGTCTGTACCCAGATTGTTCCCATTTAGTGGAAATAAAGAGTCTAAGTTCTTGCCTTGAAGCACTGTCTTAAACTGCAGTCAGATGTACAATCTTCCTAATCAGGGCTGCGAAGGAGGCCGCAATTAAGGCTGCCTGGCAAAGCACAGACGAGCAAACAAAAAATTATTAACCATCACTCAGGATTCCTGTTTCTAATTTGGAAGAGGAAACGACGCATTAATCAAACCCAAGCCCTCAGCTCAGAGGCACGTTTTAGAAATATCCTGAAACAACAAGAGGAAATCTTTGCAGCATTTAGAGAAAACATCTCCTGATTGGTTCGGATGTGTAGGAAAATAACTTTGGACGTGCAGTGAGGTATGGGGTAGGATTTGGCTCCAAGCGAAATAACGCGAATGCCACTTGAAATCGAAGCACATGACAACACTTAGGTATAGAGCTGGTTTTGTTAAAGGGGAAGCAGTCTTTCCTCCCTATTTATATTTTAGAATCCACGCGCCATTTTCCCAGTGAAGAAAATTCATGGCAAAGATGTACATCTGAAGCCATGGCACCAATCTCCTCTCTCATCTCAAACCCCCAGTGTGCCTGTTTCCATCTTAGACCTAATGCAACAGCAACAACGATGGGAACAAAGGCAACTGTAAAAAAAGAAAAGCAGCAACAATTAAAAGCAGAGAACAAGCAGAGAATGGACAGTCCTAAAAGCTGCTGAACTTGTGTGATCACATGTCCAAATGAGTACATCCTGGTGAAAGCTTTCCACAACATTTGTGGTTGAGTTTTCACCATTCACCAAACAGTCTTCCCATGACTGATGAGCTCTCAGCAAGGTAAAAGATCTTAACCAATGAAGGAACAAACTCATCTGAGTAATCATGGTTTATTTTTGGTTTTCCAAGGAAAACAAGACACAAGATAAGATAAGTGTGAGGCTAAAAAGTGTATTACTATTTGGGAAGTTCAGAGACTCAGAACAAACAGAGATGCCTAGATCGGAAAAAACTGTCTTTACATATTCCTTTAAATGAATTTAGCAAACAGGAAAACAGCCCCTTCGTACTAAGTGGAATCACCTGAAGTCCTTAGTTAGGATTTATATGCGCTGTCAGAAATGGTTTCCATCATAAGTGGACTGTGAAGATAATTTCCCATTTTTTGGCAAATCAATGTAGACTTTCTGGCTGAAATTCAGGTAAACAAATATGTTCTATATGGAATCATTCTGAAAATATTATTTTAAGGATACTGGAATAAGAAGTCCACATGGCTATGATTTTTCAGAATGAAGGGAAATGAGGGCCTCACGCTACCATAAAATTGTTCCCTATCTTTTTCCAGAGTACATAAGTGGTGGATGCCCAGTTTTTGCAAAACTATTTAACCTTCTAAGGGGCAAAAGTTCCTCCCCGCACAACCTGTGCAATGCTTTGTGTTATTGTTTCTGTGATAGTACGTGTACTCACCAAGCCCTACACCCTTTCAATTATACAAACACAAGAAGAGTCTGGATCAGGCTAATGGTTTATCTAGTCCAGCATCCTATTCTCACAGTCGCCAATCAGTGGCCAAGCCTGTGGGAAACCAACAAGCCAGTTATAATCATTAATATTAGAAATATTAGAGGCGAAACGTTCTAAAGATTCCTAGAGATGCTACCTAGGAACATAGAAAGCTGCTCTATACTGAGTCTGACATTGGTCCATCTATCTCAGTATTGTCCACACTGACTGGCAGAGGCTCTCCAGGGTTTTAAGCAGGAGTTTCCCAACCCTATCTGGAGATTTTGGGACCTTCTGGCCACCACCACCATAGTCCATTTCTCTCCCGTCTGCCTGTGTGTTTGCCTTCACCTGAGCAAGCGGGTTGGGCTGCCTTTTTCCTTTCTCCTCCTGGTTGGTTGCAGGAGAAGTGACCGACCAGGTGGAAAGCGGACCTCCTCAGGCTCCTTCTACCAAGACTGGGGCTGGGCTGCAGAGGGAGGGAGTGGGTAGGAGCTCCTTGGCCCAAGCAAGTGGGCAGCCTCCTTTTCTCCCTCCTGGCCAGTCCTCCCTCCCTTCACAGCCCAGCCACTTTTTCAGCCTTTTCAACGTTATTTCAGACATCGTGATATATCAGTATACAGTCATACCTCATGTTACGTTTACTTCATGTTACGTTTTTTCAGGTCGCGTCCTGCGGCAACCCGGAAGTACCGGAAAGGGTTACTTCTGGGTTTCGCTGCTTGCGCATGTGCAGTAGCACTAAATTGTGCTTCGCGCATGCGCACAAGCATCAAATAACGCTGCATACCTGCTCAGATAAGGCGCTTCAGGTTGCAGGCTTTTCATGTTACGAATGGGCCTCCGGAATGGATCCAGTAATACCTCCGCGAACGTCTGCCTGTCTAGCGTCCATTCCAGCAAACATCCGCAGCAAACCCGGAAGTACCGGAATGGGTTACTTCTGGGTTTGCCTCTCGCACATGCGCAGAAGCGCAAACCTCTGTGCGCATGCGCAGACGCGGCGCTTTGCCCTGCCTCCTTTTCAGCTAGCCATCGAGGTTCCGGCACCATAATTCAAAAGCATCAATTCTTCGGCGGTCAGCCTTCTTTATGGTCCAGCTCTCACTTCCATACATCAATGAGACTATTATTGGAATGCAATTGAAAACTAATAAAAATTATTATCAGAAATGCTCCAGCCATATCTGACCTTTCTATCTGATTGACCATCAAATCAACTCTACTACACAATCATTCTGGCTTCTAGATCAGGGGCAGCCAACCTATAGATGTTGTGGACTACAAGTCCCATTTTCCCTGACCATTGGCCAGGCTGACTGGTTCTGATAGAAGTTTGAATTCAAAACAGCTGGAAGATGCTCTGTTGACTGCCTTCCTTCTTTAAGATCTAATTCCAGCTGGTTCTGTTGCCCCTGGATGCTTCAGAGAAGCTGATGGATCTTGCTGTGCATACCCTCACCCAAGGCTAGTGGTCACATGGGCAGGTGCAGAATATGTGGAAGTGGCCTTCAAGGCAATTGCAAGTGTCTCCCTAGGAGGTAGATGTGGATGGAGAAAGAGCCATTGCTCAGTGGTGGAGCTTCTCCTTTGCATGCAGGAGATCTCAGTTCCAATCCTTGGCATCTCCAGATAGGGTGAAGAAAGAATCCTGGCTGAAACCATGGAAAGCCAGAATGTCACTGTAGACAATACTGAGATAGATGAACCAATGGTCTGATTCAGTATAAGGCAAGTTCTTATATACTGTTCCTAATTAATATTGGCTCTGAGGCAGAACATTTCAGGTCTTTGTTCTTATTTGAGCGTCCGCTGCTAGCACTCTTTCCCAAGACAACATGCTTTTTTCTGCGTACAGTGGTGCCTCGCAAGACAAAATTAATCCGTTCTGTGAGGCTCTTCGTGTAGTGGTTTTTTCGTCTTGCGAAGCAAGCCCATTGACAGTTTAGCGGATTAGCGCTATTAGTGGTTTAGCGGCTTATAGCGATCAGCTGTTAAGCGGCTTATCAGGGGATCAGCTGATAAGTGGCTTAGCGGCTTAGGAAAAGGGGGGAAAAGGGGAAAAAACCCGCAGGAACTCGCAAGACATTTTCGTCTTGCGAAGCAAGCCCATAGGGAAATTCGTTTTGCGAAGCGCCTCCAAAACGGAAAACCCTTTCGTCTAGTGGGTTTTCCGTCTTGCGAGGCGTTCATCTTGCGGGGCACCGCTGTATTTGGTCTTAAAACCTCATGCAACTCTGAATAGAAACTCGCAAAATAGTGTTTCTGAAATGCTACTATTCCAAGCCAAATTCCGATGGATCTCAGGGGAGTAAAATGTCCCAAAACTATTCCATGTGTGTTTGGTGCTAGAAGAAAGCCACTTATACTTCTCTAGATCAGATTTTGTTTGATTTTGTTAAAATCCCAGTACTTTCCACTGATGGGAGTTGGGGTCCAACCTCATCTGCTGGGTCACAGGTTGCCCATTCCAGACTTCTTAGCTATAAAGTTCTGTAAAGCCTACTCAGAAATAAATCCAGTTGAAATCAAAGGAGATCACTCCCAGGTATAATGGGTACATGGCAGAAGTGTCAGCTTACGAGGCGGGTGGCGGGAGCAACATAATGAGGACATCACAATTTCCTGGTGTCGCAAGTGTGATGTCAGGACTTTGGGAGGAGCCAGGGTGAAGCTGAATGAACTGGCCATACAGCTTCAATGGCCAATGGCTCTTCCTCCATCTCCTCCTGCTGCCACCACTGGTGGGTAGCTGCTTCGATCCTCCTTTCCCCCTAAGACAGGAGGAGGAGCCTCCATGTTTTTCATACATTGGTGGGGCCCGGGCCTGACCCACCAAAACATGGGAGTGGGCAAAAGAGCCCTGATACAAAGTTGCAGTCTAACGATATAATCCTATGATGGTCTACTCAGAAGTAAGACATTCAGTGGGGCTTACTCTTGGGTAAAGCCTGTGTCCTTCATATTTATAGATGAAGATGCCAGCTTTCTCATTTCCTAAGCATGACTCTCTGTCTCCCCGAATAAATTAAGCAGCAGCAGCAGCAACAACAACAACAACAACAACAACAATAAATTTTATTATTTATACCCTGCCCATCTGGCTGGGCTTCCCCAGCCACTCTGGGCCTCTTCCAACCGAATATTAAAAATAATACAACATCAGACATTAAAAACTTCCCTAAACAGGGCCGCCTTCAGTTGTCTTTTAAAAGTAAAATAGTTGTTTATCTCCTTGACATCTGCTGGGAGGGCCTGGTTCCCTGTAACCCTCTGCCTGGTTCCCTGTAACCTCACTTCTCGCAGCTAGGGAACCGCCAGAAGGCCCTTGGCGCTGGACCTCCAGAGATGATTTCACATACATGGTAGTTCTTTGGTTAACAGTTCTCGCCAATTCAGGCGTCCTCAATCCCCAGATTACAATTCCTCCCCACTTCACTTATTGACTTTCTTTGCATCCTGTGAGCTGTGAATCAGAATAAATATATTCCTTATCTCTGCTGCAAATCAAAGGTTGGAAATTCCACCTGTCACCGCTCATGCCGTATTTATGCCCTCTGTTAACTACATGGTTGAAAGCCATATCTGACCTCATGCTGGGGGTGTTTCTGCAAAATTTAAATGTTTAGAGAGGAAAAGTTACATTTTGCAAATTTCCTCTGATTTAATTATGGTACATGCTTCCCCTGTCCATACAAGTTGTATTCCAATCTGTATAAAGTCTGGAAATCCAAAAATGAAGCGTAGTAGACACTGGTCAACAACAAATTTGTTGTCTGCATTTAGGACGAATCTGATGCGCTGAATCCAAAAATCACATTGGTTTTGCTCAATCAGGTCAAGTTTTTGAGCTATGGCCACATGTCGGTTTTTTACGTTTTTGTTCACATGTACGCTTGTGTGGAGCATTTTAGAAGAAGTTGGTGGGGGTAAAATGCCATGTCGAATAATTGTTTTGATTGGAAATGATTATTTTAATGACAAGAAGTATTCAGGTCTGATAGTTCTGGGTGAAGAACTTTCTGGTAGTGAAGAATTTTATTGGCAACAATAAGGCCAGAAACTATACGCAGAACTTGTCAACAACATGCTGACTGCTTTCAGAAACCTGGGCTGCAACATGAGCATCAAGATGAACTACCTATTTTCACATATGGACCGGTTTCCTGAGAACCTGGGTTCAATGAGTGACGAGCAGGGGGAGAGATTCCATCAGGACATGAAAGATATGGAGACCAGGTATCAGAGTCGCTGGGACGCAGTCATGATGGCTGACTACTGTTGGACTCTGAAGAGAGACCTCCCTGCCGCTGAGCATTCCAGGAGTTCCAAGAAATGGAAGTTCAAGCCCTGAAGTTTGAAAAATGGTGAAGCAACATGCAATTTACGTGTACTTACCTTTATCAATGCCCACCATTCAGTTTACAGTAAACCTGACCTGATGGAGAGAAACGGATGCAATTTCCTGATTCAGCAGTGCAAAAATACCCTAAATCAGTTGTAGAAATCTAGACAATATTCAAAAAGTAAAAAATTGTTGCCCAGTGTAATGTATCAGCCGCCATTCTGAAAACAGGATCCCATACTTCAGCCTGCAAGCCTATACACAATTACCTGGAAGCAGTGATGGCCAAACAGGACCGGTGGTCAGGGATGATGGGAATTGTAGTCCCAAAACAGCTAGAGTGCCAAGTTTGGCCATCACTGCTGGAAGGGAACCCAACTGAAGTCAATACAGCTTATTTCTGGATGGGACTGAAAAATTCAGATGGGGAGAATTTTGCAAGCAGTCCTAATAGAAACTTTTGGGAGCCCATGGCAACACTTTATTTTTATTCACGGCATATATTCACCTGCACTAACTATGTGGCATTGCCTCTGCAGAAAGTAAAAATATATACAGTGGTGCCTCGCAAGACGAAAAGAATTCGTTCCGCGAGTCTCTTCGTCTTGCGGTTTTTTCGTCTTGCGAAGCAAGCCCATTAGTGGCTTAGCGGATTAGCACTATTAGCGGCTTAGCGGCTTAGCTGATAAGCGGCTTAGCGGATCAGCTGATAAGCGGCTTAGCGGATCAGCTGTTAAGCGGCTTAGCGGATCAGCTGTTAAACGGCTTAGCGGATCAGCTGATAAGCGGCTTAGCGGATCAGCTGATAAGCGGCTTAGCGGATCAGCTGTTAAGCGGCTTAGCTGCTTAGCAGATCAGCTGATAAGCGGCTTAACGGCTTAGAAAAGGGGGGGGGGAGGAAAAAACCCCCACAGGAACTCGCAAGACATTTTCGTCTTGCGAAGCAAGCCCATAGGAAATTCGTTTTGCGAAGCACCTCCAAAACTGAAAACCCTTTCGTCTAGCGGGTTTTCCGTCTTGCGAGGCATTCGTCTTGCGGGGCACCACTGTATTATTTGGTTTGATTTCTACATGTTGCTGTTTGGGCTTTTTTTGTATTTGCTTCTTCAAAGCATCAAGATGGTGCCACTGTTTCACTTATCAGATCAAAGCTGCAAAGCATTGCACTTGTTGAAAATGAAACTCTGTACTTATGATTTTCCCTTTGGAGGTTTACATGCCCTGTTAGCAGCAGTCAGGTGCAATCCATACCAAAATCTTCTAAGGGAATCCACATAGCTCAAGCTATCTTTCTGTTTCTTGATCCCGATCCACCTGACAAATGTTAACATGTCAAGTTTCACCATAACCTGACAAGCAGAATATTATTGCTATCAGAGGTTTATTGGGTTTATTTCCCAATCTGATTTTTTAAAAAGCCCTGATTAGTCCTTCACATGATAGTTCTGCTAGTCTTTTATTGTTCTCTGTTTTTATGGGTGTGTCAAAATTAGCCTTCTTTTGCAAGAGACACATGTTTTAGCTGAGCGTTATGCTCACCAAGTTTGCTGGCAAAGAGGCAATATCAGCTTTTCGACTTGAGAGATTAACATTTCCTAGCCATCTGCAAAATAAAATACAGTGGTACCTCGCAAGATGAATGCCTCGTAAGACAAAAACTTGCAAAACAAAAGAGTTTTTCGTTTTTTGAGTTGCTTCGCAAGACGGATTTCCCTATGGGCTTGCTTCGCAAGACGGAAACATCTTGCAAGTTTGTTTCCTTTGTCTTGCAAGTTTGTTTCCTTTTTCTTAAAACTGTGAATTCACTTCGAGGAGCAACTCATAGCACGCGGTGTGGTAGCCTTTTTTTAGGTTTTTGAAGACTTTGGTGATTTTTGAAGCTTTCCCAAAGTCCGTGCTTCGCAAGACGAAAAAATCGCAAGACGAAAAAACTCGCGGAACGAATTAATTTCGTCTTGCGAGGCACCACTGTAAGTGGGAATAATGTAAGCACATGCAATGGAGTACATATACGTAGACTTTCTTCAGAAAAATTGCACGAAACCATAGCTGAATGTAGACAACCGTTTACTGAGTGATAACTTTCTGCAGTGTGCCTGGAATCACTTGGTAAGCTGATAATCCTTATCATTTTGCCAAGTGGTAAGGAGAGTGTTAAACCCCTCTGCTCCCCCCCCCCCCCCCCGATTTTTTTTTACAAGATGCAAAAGGGTAGTACAATTCTCCTCACCCTTGGGCTAGATTATATAGAGAGCCTACACATTATTCAGAGAAGAAATCAACGCTGGACAGATGTTCTCCATGCCACAATACAAATCACCCTCAGGGATGAGGAGTCCCAAGACCATGGCTATAAATGCAGCCCTCCAAATCTCTCTTTCTCACTGGTCTTTGGGACACATCCTGGGCCACACCCATCCTCCCCAGGCCACACCCCTCTCCACCTTTACCTCATATTCTCCTTTAGTGTTGTTGCCTGGCTCGAATGTGTCCCGGAACTCAATCAATGTCCCCTGGTTGCCTTGAAGGAGGGAAGAGGGGTGTGTGAGTGTGTGTTGAAACTAGCTTACTGTATGATATATAGATGGCATTTAACCCAAAAGAAGCTAGCTCAAATGTACAAAACATATCAAACAAGTGTTGGACTGTGAGGGGTCATTTTATCAGATGTGGCAGACCTGCAGAAAGGCAAAGGCCTTTTGGAACATGAATACAGTGGTCCCTGAGGTTAATAACTTAATTTGTTCTGGAGGTCCGTTCTTAACCTGAAACTGTTCTTAACCTGAACCACCACTTTAGCTAATGGGGCCTCCTGCTGCCGCCGTGCCACCACTGCACAATTTCTGTTCTCATCCTGAAGCAAAGTTCTTAACCTGAGGTACTATTTCTGGGTTAGTGGAGTCTGTAACCTGAAGCATCTGTAATCTGAAGTGCCTGTAACCCAAGGTACCACTGTATAATGAGATTAAGAATTTTATTAAAACTGACTTTTCCCAAGAGGCCAGGATCCTTCCTGCTGGGGATATTAGACAGTGAAATCCAGATAGAAGCCTCAATGGCACTGCTTCCCCACCCAAAAAAATGTCTAGGGGTGCTCTCTTTTTGACTCAAGAAAACCACCATTTTATAGTTCAATTTTGGGAAAATAAATACAGTAAATGGACATTAGGGGTAGCAACGGAACTGATGATTCACCATGTTAGAGAAGAAACAATTTTTAATTTTTTTTTTTAGTTTCTTCTCCCATTAGATTCACAAAATGTTTAGGGGTATGCATAACCCTGCATCCCCCCATAAAAAAGCACTGCTCAGTGGTATGTATGTGACTACAGCAGCAAGGATTCTCTTTGCACTGAAATGGAAGGAGGAGAGAACAGCCTCAAAATAAGAACGGTTGAGGAAAATCTTGGAATACGCAGAGATGAGAAAACTGATGACACTGATAAGAGACACAAATTTAAAATCCTTTAAGGAAGACTGGAAACCCTTTCTAGTCTTTTAAAAAAGTTATTTCCCATATGCAAAGAGCACTGTGGGGTTTGAAGTGTAAGAAAACAGCAAAAATATCAAGAAACATGTTACAGAGGATGAAATTAGATAAGATGGAACCTTAATTGTATATAATTTGAGTTATAAACACTGATGTTGGTTGAGAGGGAAGTCACTAGTTCTGTTGTATTGGAATATAACTTGAGTAACAAATGCAACTTTCAATATGGAAAAAAAGAATAAAGTATTATTATAAGAAGAAAAAGAAACGAGCTTACTATACAAAGGTAAAACTCACACCCACCTTCGCTCCACCCACCTCTTTGCTCCACCCACCTCTGTTTTTGGCCCCGCCTACCACTGGTTGCCCAGAAGAGGATGCAACCTTCTGACTAAAGAAGATTCCCCACTTCTAAAGTACCTCATGCCTTTCCAGCTCGGCACACTGACACAGGTCCCAACTTCACAACCAGATAGAAAGAAATAAGAACTACTTGCTCAGTAGGAGGAAGATGGGGACAGGACCAGAAGGGGCTGGTGTCAGGGACTGGCCAGATGGCAAGGAGGGGTGGGAGGCACCAGTCTGTGAAGTCCCTAGAGAATCTTCTAAGGAAGAAGGTTCAGAGCACAGGGGATGGTGGTGGGACACTGAGGACAGGCCAGAAGATGAGAGGGTGGAGGAATGGTGGGCCACTGAAGAAGCAACAGGCATGATTGAGAGGGAAGAGCGAAGGGCAGAAAGCAGTTCAGACTCAGAACATGAAGCTTCCCTGTCCTACTGTGTTAGGTTCTTAGGAGCCAACTCCTTTTTTTTTTTTTAATAAATTTTTTATTAATTTCCAAATTTTTAACATAAACAAAAACAACATAAAAACAAACACAAAAAATTGTATTTTCTCAACCTTATTTCCATAACCCTCTTTTCCCGGACTTCCCCATACCTTCCCCTTTTTGCATCCTTAATTTTAAACCATTATTCAGCAACCCTTCTTAGCCAATTAAATATAAATTCATTCTCCTTTTCAATTCCACCCTAAAGTTAAACACAATTTGCCGCTGCAATTCTACGTCTTCTTTTCCCTCAGCATTTTAGCACTCCTCAATTTTATAATAGTTCTTAAGATACATCTTAAACTTCTTCCAGTCTTCTTCCACAGTCTCTTTCTCTTGGTCGCGGATTCTGCTGGTCATTTCTGCCAGTCCCATAAAGTCGATCACTTTCGCCTGCCATTCCTCCAGCGTGGGTAGCTCTTGTGTCTTCCAATATTTTGCTAGAAGAATCCTTGCTGCCGTAGTAGCGTACAAAAAGAAATTCTTATCCTTCTTCGGCACCAGCTGGCCGACCATACCCAAGAGAAATGCCTCTGGTTTCTTGTTAAAGGTGCACTTAAGCACTTTCTTAATTTCATTATAAATCATTTCCCAGAAGGCCTTAATCTTAGGGCAGGTCCACCAAAGGTGGAAAAAGGTACCTTCAGTCTCTTTACATTTCCAACATTTGTTATTGGGCAGATGATAAATCTTCGCAAGCTTGACTGGGGTCATGTACCACCTGTAAATCATTTTCATAATGTTTTCTCGTAAGGCATTACACGCCGTGAATTTAATACCCTTAGGAGCCAACTCCTAAGGGTCAGGGTCCCTTCAGCCCCCCCGAAATATTCAAGGAGGCCAGGCCCCCCAAAGTTGATAGGTATTGCCATTCAAATGGTGTGTGTGCACCACGTAATGGGATTGATTGTGTGGGGCACTATTTATCTCGTCCCCCAATATTTTAGTCAAGTTGGAACCCCTGGTTAGCATCCCCTCCCTCCTCAGCTCCATGGACATGGAGAACTATGCATGTGAGCAAGAGTTCTTTCCTAACATAGTTTACATCTATGTGGGCAACCTCCAGAGGGGGATGAGGTGAAGCAGGAACTGTCACTCCTGGCAACTGTGCTATGGAAGCTGGTCCTGTCTTGAGGCTACTCTGTGTTGTTTGCTGTTTTCTTGAATAAAGAATTAAGCTTCCTAATCGTCTCTGCCTTTGAGTGCTGACCTGCATCTGAGCCAGCCCTGACACTGAGGACCCCCTATTTTTCAAAAGCCAAGCCATGGACCCCCTACTTTTGAAAATGCTAGTTACCTGTGCAAAGCAATTTTTCTGAAGAAAATGTGGGGCAGGCCCCAATAAGCAAAGGATTTTTTTTGGCGGGGGGAGAGACAAATTTAATTCACTGTGCAATTACCAAGATAAGTGAGTTCCCTGGCAGGGGATGACGCTGCGGACCCGCTGGATGTGTTCTGTGGACCCCCAGAGGTCCCCGGGCCCCTAACTGGGAACCACTGCTGTAAGCAAAGTGCAGTTGTACCTCTAGATGTGAACGGAATCCGTGCCGGAGCCCCATTCACATCTAGAAGCAAACGTAACTAGCGACGGCATGTCTGCACGGGCATCGCTTTTCGGCACTTCTGCACATGCGTGTGACGTCATTTTGAGCGCATGCGCATGCACAAGCGGCGAAACCCGTTACTTCCGGGTTGCCGCAGAGTGCAACTCGAACGCGCTAACCCCGAAGCACATTCAACCCGAGGTATGACTGTAAACAAAAAAAATGCAGTGTTAAAAGGGGGGCTAGGGGACAAGAGTGAAAATGACCCAGGGCTTGGCCCCCACCCATTCTAGGCCACCCCCTGCAAAGTCCCTGTCTCTGCAACAGTATGAGAGGCAGGACAGGAGGCTGCAATAAAGGAGGAACCCACAAAAAACGGGCTTTCATCTGCCTGGATCCCTGTCCCACTTATAAACAGAAGCAGTCCTTAGCTTCTTCTTCATCAAGCAGAATTAAATATCAGTGACCCTTTGCCTCCGAAGCTCTTTAAAAATATATAAATGAGGTGGGGAGTGGTGGGGAGAAAAGCTCTGAGTGAGGATCGCCACATGCGCTGCAATGCTCTGTTCCAACATTAACCACTGTGCGGCAAAGCTGCTAATTCCATTTCAATGATACCGCCAACAGGCTGGTTGTGCAGGCTGCCTTTGATCTACCTTTGACATTCATTTACCTTAATAAGAGCTGGCTTTATAGGACCAATTAAAATTACAGCCTTCCCTTATTATCTCTACTAAGCACGGCAGAATTACAGTGGGTCTCAGGAAATGTTTTCACTTAACATGGAAGTTATGTATTCTTGGCTCCTCCAGCAAAGCTGGATTTATAAAGTGCGTTTTCTTTAAACCCACCCCCCTGCCCCCCACCTCAGCCCGCGTAACAAAGATTTCAGGCCCATGGATTAAGAGTTTCCATTGCAAGAGAACTGGAATGTTTGCAAATTGCAGACTGCAGTTTGCAGCCTTTCTTCTTCCTCTTCTTCCTCTTCTTCCTCTTCTTCATCATCCATTCATTCATTTAGATCAGAGGTTTTCTGCCTTTTTGAGTCCACGGCCCCCTTGACCAACTACATTCTTTCTGTGCCCCCCCCCCCGTGGGGCTCAGGAGCTCAGTTATGCCACCCCTTGCTTGCCAAGCTGGCAGCCTCTAACCCTTTTTCGAACACCCTCCCTTGTGGAGTGTTCCCTCAGCCTCCTCTCCTCTCTCCTTGGGAGTCCTCTGGGCAGCCGCTGCTGCTGCCCCTGGTCTCTGAGCTGCCCCCAAAGAGAGGTGCTTCCTCACACTGCCCCACGGGAGGCAGAGACGCAAGAGGGCATCTGATGAGGGAGGAAAGGAAATAGGGACACAGTCACAGACCAGTGTTGCCCACAGCACCCCTGGCCATCATTCAAGGCACCACAGGGTGCCATGCATAGCTGTCAACTTTTCCCTTTTCCTGCGAGGAATCCTATTCGGAATAAGGGAATTTTCCTTTAAAAAAGAGAAACATTGACAGCTATGGTGCCATGGCACACTGGTTGAAAACCACTTATCAGAAAAAAAGCTCTCTCCAGTGTACAAAGGAAATTGGATATAAAATGCAGCTAAAAGACACACTCCAATTAAAAGCCAATACAGTGGTACCTTGGGTTAAGAACTTAATTCGTTCTGGAGGTCCATTCTTAACCTGAAACTGTTCTTAACCTGAGGTACCACTTTAGCTAATCGTGCCTCCCGCTGCTGCTGCGCTGCCGCCACACGATTTCTGTTGTCATCCTGAAGCAAAGTTCTTAACCTGAGGTACTATTTCTGGGTTAGTGGAGTCTGTAACCTGAAGCATCTGTAACCCGAGGTACCACTGTATATAGAAAACTATCTCAAATATGCATAGACATACATTATTCCTCCTGCTCCTCCAGATACTATGATTCTTCACTGACTGAGCACAGCATACCATGATGTGCTGTTTATCCCAGTTCTGACCCCCAAGAGGCACTATGTGATCTCTCCCCACATGTTTCCTGTCTTCCAGGTCTCATTTCACAGCTGGATTAAACCCTTGGATGCCTGGACTCCTGAAATGTGCTCTACTTGGGGCTGTCCTGGACGGCAGAATGTGGTAGCTAGGCTGTTATTGCTGTTGCTATTATTATTTCCTAGATTTCTGTACCACCCTTCATCCGAAGCTCTCAGGGAGGTACACAGCATAAAATGACAATATAAAAGATAAAAACACAAAATACATAATAAAAAGAAAAATGGAACAATATCAGCTACTCCCCAGTGTTGCAGCCTGGTGGAACTATGTGTCACTAGTCCTTAGAGAATCGCATTGGCTGCCTGTGAACTAGAAGGTCCAATTCAAGGTATTAGTACCACTCAAGGGTGCCAACTTGAATAAAATATTGTGGTGGCCCAGATAAGCCCCGCCCCACATAACTGATCACATGATGCAGTGCAACACACTATTTGAATGGGAATGCCCATCAACTTTGTGGGGCCCCGTCCCTCTCAAATCTTTTATTGGAGGGGGGGAAGCCCTCATGGCCCCTAGGAGTTGGCTCCTATGGTAAAGGTAAAGGTAAAGGTAAAGGTACCCCTGCCCATACGGGCCTGTCTTGACAGACTCTGGGGTTGTGCGCCCATCTCACTTAAGAGGCCAGGGGCCAGCGCTGTCCGGAGACACTTCCGGGTCACGTGGCCAGCGTGACATCGCTGCTCTGGCGAGCCAGAGCCGCACACGGAAACGCCGTTTACCTTCCTGCTGGTAAGCGGTCCCTATTTATCTACTTGCACCCGGAGGTGCTTTCGAACTGCTAGGTTGGCAGGCAACTGCTAGGTTGGCTCCTATGGTACCAGTATCCAAATCCCTAATGACTCATAACACAGCCTCCTTAGTGAAGGGTACCAGTCTCTCTCATTATTAACTTTTAGGAGATATTTAAAAGCATTCCATTTAGCTGGGCATTTGATGACTGAAAGTCCTGTTCCTGGCCAACCTTAAAATACTCGCTTTGGGAGTATGTGACTGCTTTTTGGTGTCTTTCAGATAGCTGCCTTAATTGTTTTTAGAAGCCCTTGTACATAAGAAGAGCCTTGGGGGATCTGAACATATAGTCTAGCGTTTAGGTAAAAAGGTATAAAAAAGTAAAGGATCCCTGGACGGTTAAGTCCAGTCAAAGGCGACTATGGGTTTGTGGTACTCATTTTGCTTTCAGGCCGAGGGAGCCGGCATTTGTCCACAGACAGCTTTCCAGGTCATGTGGCCAGCATGACTAAACCACCTCTGGCACAACGGAACACCGTGACGTAAAGCAGAGTGCAC
The DNA here is from genome assembly GCF_951804945.1 of Podarcis cretensis. Lineage (NCBI taxonomy): Eukaryota > Metazoa > Chordata > Lepidosauria > Squamata > Lacertidae > Podarcis > Podarcis cretensis. Next base: position 87,889,834 of record NC_137173.1, read on the forward strand.
AGAAACGCTGTTTACCTTCCCACAACAGCGGTACCTATTTATCTACTTGCACTGGTGTGCTTTCAAAGTGCTAGGTTGGCCGAAGCTGGGACAGAGCAACAGGAGCTCACCCTCTTGTGAGGATTTGAACCACTGACCTTCTGATCGGGAAGCCCAAGAGGCTCAGGGGTTTAGACCACAGCGCCACCCGCATCCCTCTCGCCTCATTCTGGTGAACCAGGTGCCCATTGGGAAGTCCACGAGCTGAACCTGAGCTCTACAGCACTCTTCTTACTAGTGATTCTCAGCAATTGGTCTTAAGAGGTTGCCTCCCCTATCAAATTGGCAGCCCACTGTGCCTGCACTTATTTTCCTTAAGGAGAGACACCTCTGGGAGCTAAACTCATGAGTTCCCAGTGTAATGTGTAGTTTGGTCTTAAGTGCCAAGAAAACATGTCTCGTTTATCTTACGTGGTGTGTTATGACACAGTATTTTCAGAGTGGCTTTCATCTCACTGACAGGGAGGGAAGGAATTAGGAGTGGGTTTTGTTGATTTTTTCCAGACAGGGGTGTGCTCTCATTCTTTGTTGTATGACTTCTGGATTTGGCCCATAACAGCAATTACCTAAACAGCCAGTCATCAGTTTCAAATTATTCTGTTTGTATTGATGTACATCCTCCGTTACAAAATAGTGTTGAGAAAAACTAATATGTAGTAAGATTGAGGTATGGCCGGGTTTGGTTTCATATCAAGAACAGGCTGGGGCAGCCTTGATGCCATGGTTGTTTAGAGTGTTGTAGGGCTTTCCAAGGTTGTGAAATACATGTGTGAGTCTCATTAGCTGAAAAGAATACCAGATGGTTTCACACGGTCTACCTCAACTCATGAGAAAATCATAGAACAAAGCCCAAGTGAAGGAGGAACAAACATCTTTCTGAAGCTAGTCCTGGTAGTCTTGACCTGGTTTCCCAAGCAGCAGAGCATTCTCTGGCATGCCCTTTTATAGTGTCTGTTTCCTTGTTAGAAGAATAAAATATTGAGGCTTGTTCACAAACACAGGTACAAGCCTTCTCCAGTCTCTACACATGGACAAGTGTTTGTGTGAAAGAATGTACACCTATTAGTTTGTACAGGTTGACTATTCAGGTACACAAACTGTACACCCATGGAACTTTACATGTGAATAAGTACATGAATGTACAGGTCAACTATTGTGTCCACAGATTGGACACTCACTGAATGTTACACGTGAAAAAAGCATACACATGTCCAGCACAACTGTTGTGTACATAGACTGTACATTTGTGGGGTGGTACTCAATACAAGTCCTACTGAGAGTATGCCCATTGAACTTAATGGACACGATTAACTTAGGTTCATTAATTTCAGTAGGTCTCGTCCAAGGAGGACTAAAGTGAATACAACCCATTCAACTTTGCCTGCAAGTGTACGAGTGTACAGTTCAACTCTTTATGTACACAGGTATACATATTGTACACTGAGCAGGTGTTGCATCCAGTAGCAAGTAGCCACAGGTCATCCGAAGCTGACAAACAAGCATCTTCTGAAAGTCAAACAAAATCTTAGAGATGGCTATCTTTTAACTTGGCATGCTATAGAATTGCATTCCCATCAAATGCAAGCCTTCCTTTCCCCATTTCCCAGCCATGTGCCAATTTGTTGTATCCCTGAGTGCAGTGGTTCTTAAACTTTCTCGTCCTGTGGACTGTAACTCTAGTTTGCTGGCTTGTGTGGGCCACCATGTTTTTGTACTTAAAAGGTCTGTTGTTTCCCGTTTTTGACCTAATCTTATCCACTTGGGGGCATATCCACACTTCCTCTTGACCTGCGGCTTCTCCCCTCCCCCACCTCCGAGAAACCTCTCTTTGGTGCTCACTCAGAGCAGGTGGCGCTGTGGGTTAAAGCCTCAGCGCCTAGGACTTGCCAATCGAAAGGTCGGCGGTTCGAATCCCTGTGGCGGGATGCGCTCCCGCTGCTCGGTCCCAGCGCCTGCCAACCTAGCAGTTCGAAAGCACCTCCGGGTGCAAGTAGATAAATAGGGACCGCTTACCAGCGGGAAGGTAAACGGCGTTTCCGTGTACGGCTCTGGCTCGCCAGAGCAGCGATGTCACACTGGCCACGTGACCCGGAAGTGTCTCCGGACAGCGCTGGCCCCTGGCCTCTTAAGTGAGATGGGCGCACAACCCCAGAGTCTGTCAAGACTGGCCCGTACGGGCAGGGGTACCTTTACCTTTACCTTTACAGAGCCAACAGCAATTGGGTTTTCCATAGATATTCTGATGTAAAGCTAAATAGTGGGTTTTCCCTAGGAAAGGAGTGGGGGAAGGGGCAAGCCGCTCATAACCCATGCTTTCTAGCCACAGGACAAGCACTTCCACTCATAATAGCATCCTCCCTGTTCCTTAGCATATTGTAGCATTGGCAAAGCTGTTCCACAAACTTCCTTCAATGAACTTCCCATCCTGGAACCTGAGGCTATTTGGTTCTATTCAATTACTCCTACATTTTTATCCCTGCTGAGAAGTCAAGAGGCTTTTCAGTTGGTTTTAATATTTGAACTGGAGAGTAATTCATCCCAGCCATACCTGGTGACACCACGAATTCAAGATGGGACCTTCTATATTCAAAACAGATGATCTACCACTGAGCTAGGGCCCTTCTCCACAGGGTACAGAACCGTCTTTCTCTCATACTACAGTTGTCTTACATGTATTCAGTAGGAATGGATAACCTGTGACCTCCTGGTATTGCTAGATTCAAACTCTCATCAGGCTAGTCAGAATGGTCAGTAGTCAAGGCTGATGGGACATCCAGATTACTTGTTTATTGAGCATTCATCCAGATTTGCTCAGAGGTTTACCCAGTGGTTAGACTATATCTAGTCTTCTTTGAGCATTTGTTCTGATTTTTCTGAGGTAATAAGACAAAGAGCATTCATTCTGATTTGCTTCTGTGGAAGTTACACCGTTTCCTGTCAGTCCATCATTATACCACACTTTTTAGTGCATTTCCCCATAACTTTTCTAACTGCAAAAAGTCCATTTGTTTTCTTAAAAGGCAGATTTGTTGTGACAGAGTGCTTTAATCCACTTTTAATTGCACAAACCTAAATTTCCGGTGTGCGATTTAATCCCTCACAAAATTCTGGAGATGACCCTGAAGGGCCTCAGGTTGCCCACACCTGTATTCAAGTCTTACACAACTGCAGAACAGAAATAACAACATGAAACCTTCTTTTAAAAATCTTACCTCCGTACAGAGAGCAGAGCAGAAGACCGGGTCACTTTCAGCCCTGCACTTAAACAACAACAACAAAAACTAACAAGCTTAGTTATCCCTTAAGATTGAAATATGTTGTGTTGATTTTCGATTCTCAGAGTTTGAGAACTGTAAGTTGAAAAACTAACCAAAACATTATTGGAGCAATAATGCATGATAAAAGTGAGTCTTGGGATAACTGAGCACTGGTAGCTTGTTCTATAACGAGGAGGAAAACCCACAATAGATTGGCACAAGTCGTGCTCCAAATCTAAAAATGAAAGTCACAAGAAGAATATTTATACATCTGAATGCTTAGAGGTTGGCTGCCAACACACCATACATTTGAAGCATGCAGCATCCTGCAAAGAATTCTGGGAACAGTAGATTATGAAGGTTCCTGGAATTATAGACCTTTGAGAGCGAAAAACTACAATTCCCAGGATTCTTTGGGAAGTCATGTGCATTAAATGTATGGTGTACACACAGCGTGTCAGGAACTGAGTGCTTTGCGAAGTATTTATTCCACATCAGAGACCTTTTCAAAGAATGGTCTAAGGCAGCGTAATAAAACAAGGCAAGGCCCAGTTTAGATAATACCCTCCACCTATGTTGTAAGCTGAAACCTCTTCCCTGGGATCCCCATTTCAATCCTGTGACCACACACACTGGCCTAAACAAGTGCATTTCTCATGCCAGAACTAACCGCCTTAGGCTGTGCAAAGCTGGCATGTGAACGCTCCATGTGCTTAGACAGGTATTTGTGGTGTGGGCATTTCAATGTGACTCTACGCCACATGGCATGAGGACGAGACTTTGGGAGGTAACCTGCTAGGGTTGCCATATGTCTGGGAATTCCTGGATATGTCCTCTTCTTGGGGTCCTACCTGCCCATCTGGGGAGAATTTTACATTTTAAAGCAAATGGATTTTGGTCTTAATAATAATAATAATAATAATAATAATAATAATAATAATAATTTGTGTGGGTGGATCTGGCTTGGAAATGGTGGAGGGGGCCTAGAAAAGCTAAACAACTTTTTGTGTCTGGATTTTTACCTCTTGAAATATGGCAACCCTACTGCAGGCAGGGCACGGATGGTGCTGTGGGTTAAACCACAGAGCCTAGGACTTGCCAATCAGAAGGTCGGTCATTCGAATCCCCGCAACGGGGTGAGCTCCCGTTGCTCGGTCCCTGCTCCTGCCAACCTAGCAGTTCGAAAGCATGTCAAAGTGCAAGTAGATAAATAGGTACCGCTCTTGCGGGAAGGTAAATGATGTTTCCGTGCACTGCTCTGGTTCGCCAGAAGCGGCTTAGTCACACTGGCCACATGAACCGGAAGCTGTACGCCAGCTCCCTCGGCCATTAAAGCAAGATGAGCACCGCAACCCCAGAGTTGGTCACGACTGGACCTAATGATCAGGGGTCCCTTTACCTTTACCTTACTGCAGGCAGGCAGTAGTGTTTAACTTGGTCCTCAGTCTAAATTGGTGAACAGCTGTGGCTTGGTGTTTCCAGATCTCCATGCCCCTGCCAGGCCTGAATGCAATTCTAATTCTAATAACAACAACAACAACAACAACAACAACAACAACAACAACAACAACAATAATAATAATACAACCAATGATGTTTCCCCATTGGACAATATGCTAAATGCAAGTTATGACTGAAACAATGCTCATCATTCATTTCCTCTCTGGGGGGAAATTTCCTCTGCGACTGTGGCTTGAAATCGAAAGCACCAAATTCAGGATACAGCTTCTTAGTGTCCCCATTTTCCACAACCGGTTCCAGATTTACTGAAGCCACCCCGTTTTCTGATTTGATCCCGGAATGTCCCGCTTTCCCTTAGGACACCCCTATTTGCATTGGAGAAATGTTGGAGGGTATGCAGCTGCAAAAGAAGAATCAAGAATGCTATGCAATCTCCAATGCTGCTGTCTTGCTTGCTCAGCAGACTTTTGCTTGAACAATAGAACTTCTCCTTCCTCTCCTCTGCAGCCCCCAGCTGTCTCTGGTGGCTGAACGTGGCACTTTCTGCATCATGCAAAACATGAACTGTGCCACTTAGCTATGGCCCTCCCTCAGTTGCTGTGCACTGAACCCACTAGTACCCACATGCCTTCTCTAAGTCCACTTTGTGGGATGTGATACATAAGTAGCAGTCAAGTACAACATTCCTTGTTTTCCTAGAGTGGACATGCAGGGGAATATTTGGTCCAGCCAGTTTAAAACTTCCTGTTTCCTCCTAGACTGAGACATATTTCCTTTAGCATGTGACTAAAGGTGCACGTAACTTTACCTGCTCGGGTAACAAAAGGGCAAGGCACGCAGCACACTTCCTTCTTTTCTACCTTCTTTTCGACTCCTCTCCATCTTCCTTTTGTCGTGTAAACTGCAGTGACTGCCTGTCTGCAGTCACTGGGATTATCCCCCCATATGGGGTAGATCCAAATGTATATACTTTGTAACTAAGCCTGCCTTCAGGGATCCAACTGTGAACTGATGATGTGAGTAAACTTATTTTATATACTTTACACAAGATTGTGGCGTGTTTATTCTTTTAAGAGGGATATAAAGGGAATTTACTGTACCAGGAATCTAATATTAAGGGGCTTAAACAATCCTGCAACCAGCTATCTGCTGTACATTTAAAAGGGGAATGTAAAACTCTGCTAAGTTATAGAACTTGCTAGTGCAAGTTAGGAAGGATATTAATAAACAATACATCCTCTTCTGCCTCCCTGAACATTCCCACATGCTTGCCTACTATTGGGCAGGCAGTGTTGCAGCATGGCACTGTGGCCCCTGCACAATCCACTGGGTGTTGGGGGCTGGCCGGATCATAGCCTGCCTGCAAATTGGCCAATCGCAGGCAGGCTGCTGTGCAGGATCTCCCCAGGGGCAGGGCCAACTGCGCCAGCTGGCGTCACTTGGGTCCACGCCCTGGGAGTCAATCGAAGGGTCTGCCCAGGCCTCTTCACCCAGTGTTGGATGATGGGGAGGTTGTAGCCTCTGCCTGCCCCTCCACAGAAAAGGGGACCGTGCGGAGCTGCTTCTGTCTGGATGTTCAGGCTGGGCCTAGGGCCCTCACACTCCTCACATGGGGACCTGTTGGTTTCTGCTCTCTTCACTGTGCAGCAAAGTGCTTGTCACGAGACAGGTATTTACATTCCACAGAGTTGCTGTTGGAGTTTCTCACGGGAAAGGAGACTGGATGTGACGTACACTGGTTTCCTGTTTTTCTGTTCTTCTCTCCGTGCTTCAGAGGAGAGAGGATGCTTTCTCTGCTCTGGCAGAGGCAAGATGTTTTTCTGTAATATACCAGCTTTGAAATGTAAATAAAGCAATATAGAGTATGTGCACGTATTCCTCATCATTCCGCTGTGCACGGGACACTGCAAATTCAACAGGACCCCTTGGGTATTTGATGTAAATCATAGCCCCTCCGCCCCTGGTTGGGTTGACCCTAGAATACACTCTCAGCAGACCGAGCTAAAATGGTAAAATTTTAAAATCCAAAACTTTCACAGCTGTAGTCAAAAAAGTTGTGGCCTATTTGACCCATTCTTCATTTACACTCATCCTATCTGGTTATTTTAATATACCAGGTGCGAAGGGGTCAGGGGCCTTGGCACGTAATAAACAAACCAAAGATAGAGAACCAAGTCAAGGGATATTTTCCTATATCCCATTTTTTTATAGCCTGTGAAGTCAGTGATCTTCCAGACCTCTTTAAACATCACTTTACAAGCATAACACTCAATTATAACTTCATTGAAATACCTTCAGATAAGGAAAATAAAGATGCTTTGAGTCTCATTGGTGGGGAAAGTGAAGCAGCAATGTTACTTCTGAGAGACCTTCCTTTTTGCTGATGAAAACATAGTGTGGTATCACTTTCCTTCCCCAAAAAATGTCCGAGAGGGGCTGATGCAATGGTCCTCTGAAGGACTTTTCAGGTTGCTAAGTGCCATGCAATATTTTCTCTGTTGCAGAAATGGCAACAATATAGACAGTATGCTTTTCATTAAACCCAAAGGTAAAGAATAAAACAAATTTCCATGAGGGGAGTACAGACTGTGTGTCTCCTCTGTAACTGGATGCAAACGCCCCGAGAACAATGTGCCTGCTGTCTTTAGGCACGAAATCCTCTGAGTGAAATTGCAGAAAACAGATCATGGTATCAGAGCTGCATGGGGCACTTAAACAAATGGCTTTATTAAGCTACAACCCCTTCCAGGTTTGTGCTCCTTGCAAATGCAAGGCTGCTCTTTCAAACACCCCTTCTTTCCCAGATTAATCATTTGAAGACTTTTGCGTGGTATCAAACAAACAAAGGAGGAAGGATGTGCCAGGAAGCAACAAAGAGGTGCACTTTGCTCCAATGAGTGTGGCACAACGGCTCAAAACACATTGCAATACAGTCATACTGCCGGTTCTGCATTCAGTGGTTCTAGAGAATCAGAGACAGCGGGCAACAAGCTATCATGTACAGGTGAACTTCCTTTCAACAGTGCACTCAAGGGTACAGGTTTCAAGAATTGTAGAACTTTGCCACACCGTAACTTGCTAACCAGAAGATTTGGTCTTTCTGAAGACCAGAATTAGCACAGACTGTGCGGCCATTCAGTTTTCCTTTATGTGGTGCAGTGGTGAACAATGATAGCAATACTTTCTAGGACCAGGTTCTAAGTTTTCGCCCAAGTGGGGAACCTGTCTGGGTTGTTATACTGTTTCTGGATGTAGGTGATTGGCTTTTATCTGTCGACATAAAGTGGATTTGTATACATAAATGGGGGCGGGGAACTGATTTGATAGCAGACAGCATAACATTACAGTGGACCCTCTAGATACGAACTTAATTTGTTCCTGGGGTTTGTTCAGACCCTGAAAATTATGTAAATAGAGACGCGTTTCTGCGCACATGCGTGGCACGATTGAGTGCTTCTGCGCATGTGTGCGCGGCAAACCCCGGAAGTATACACTTCTGGGTTTGCCGTGGCCATAACCCGAAGAGTCCGTATCCAGAAGGATACGTAAGTAGAGGTACCACTGTACAAACTTTCTTCTAATCATGAAGTTGTAGAAGTCTAGATTCACATCTTTTTATAAGGAAAATAAAAGAGAAAAGTTTCAGCCCACCCCTTTTACAGATTGTTAGTGTACTCTAATAGACATTCTCCATTGCCCATGTTTGGTTAAAGAGGCCAAGTTTCTAAGAATTCTCCCACATTCCAGACTTATTGCTTCGCCTTCAAGTGCCAAGCAGTTGAGTACACAAGGCCACTCACAGCAAGTCATTTGTCTCTGTTTTCATCGTTACTTTCTCAAAAGAACCACAAAGACAACACTTAAATCATTAGTGTGTGTTTGGCATTTTCCTATCAGGGAGTTGAAATACTGGGAACCAAAAGGAAAGATCCATCTTTGGGAGAAGTTGATGAGGGGAAACAAGAACTGGAACCACAGCCCAAATGTTTATATGGTGATTTAATATGATGCTAGACATGAACGTATTCCAAAAATGAGCATTTGGAGTCTTCTCTACTTTTGCCTTGGTCCAACAATTAGTTCTGGGAGTACTCCTCCATCCGGAATGGTTTCTTTATCAGTTTCATGGAAGGGAGCTGATCTGGCCAGGTTCAGGTTCTTCCCACTGATGCACACAAAGCAATCTATTTCAGAAATAGAAAGGAATGCTTGATCTGGCGTGTCTTCAAAGCTACTTTGTTCTCTACCCCAGATGCTTTGCTGTCTTTCACTTTGGATCCTCGGAAGTTGTTGGACTATGATTCCCACCATCCCTCACCACATGCTGGCTGGGGATGGTGGGAGTTGGAGGCAAGCAACACCTGAAGACCCAAGGTTGAAGAACATGGACCTAGCTTAAACAAGTAGTTGAAACTGGCTTCATAAACATGGCAAGGAGAGCAGCAGCACTTGATTCACAATCAGATAAACATCAGTCAAGGAGCAGGCCTGGGTCACTGACATCAGAGATGCTACAGCCATTGTGACACATTCACAAATGCAACCCTATGTAAAACCAGCATTAAGGCTCCCTGTGTTCAATAGGGCTCCCTCCAAAGTAAGTGTGTGCAGGATGGCAGCCTCAGTTACATGTATTCTATATATCCTCCAGACCTTCTGAGTGTCCCTGTTTTCCAGGGACAGTCACAGATTTACAGAAGCCGTCCTAGTTTCTGATTTGATCCTAGAATGCCCCGCTTTTCCTTAGGACGTCCCTATTTTCTTCGGAGAAATGTTGGGGGGTATGGTAGGATGTCCCTATTTTCATTGGACAAATGTTGGAGGGTATGGAGTTATGAAAACCCCAAGCCAAGGAGAAAAGTAACTATACAACCTTTATGAGACATCTGAAGGCAGCCCTGTATAGGGAAGTTTTAAAAAAATGTTTTATGTTTTATGATGTTTTTGGATATGTTGAAAACTGCCCAGAGTGGCTGGGGCAATCCAATCAGATGGGTGGGGAATAACTACTACTACTACTACTACTACTACTACTGAATAGGACGTCCCTAGTTTCATTCATCTCTTCTTCTTCTTCTTCTTCTTCTTCTTCTTCTTCTTCTTCATTGGAGAAATGTTGGAGGGTATGATCCTCAAAGTGCAGATTTTGAACAGGAATAGTATTTGGCCTATTACGCATCACATAAAATATTCAGACCCTGCCTTTCCTCATATAGCTCAAGGTGGCCACATAACATATGATTCTAGGCCCACGGTCTCCAACAGGCAGGTCATGCCTGTTGTACTATAACTGGATTTCCCCTCATCCTATATGTGGGCATCTACAAGTACCACATGATATCTGCCCTGTCTTTGCAAGAAAGCAATTCCTCAGAGTGGCAGCGCCCAGCCTTTGGACTGATGCCTTTGTTATACTACTTTTGCCATCTGCTAAAAACTGTTGTGCTCCAGCTAGCAGGCAAGTAATTTCAGTGTGCAATTTCAATGTGCGATTTTAGCAGTCATCTTTGTTTTAAAATTGCTTTTTCATATATTAATTTTATTGTTTTTGACATTTGCTTTGATTGATACTACTGTATTGCTGGTTTTTTTTAGGCTGTCTTTTGTTAAACACTTAGAGGTTTTTTAGTTTGAGTAAGCAACGTATGCATTATGTAAAAAATTAGAGAGAGAATTTTTGACATCATGAATATGTTATGCATTATATAATGTGGGCCTTTCTTCCACCCATGCATATAGTGATGGGTGGAAAGAAGGCCCACATTATAGCCTGAAGTTCGTGGTACAATTTGGTCTTTGAAGGGCTGATATGATATTTTCTAGCCATGGGCAACTTAAGATGGAAGGGAAATTCCTATTCAGAAGATAGTAAATGCAAGTTTGTACATGAAATAGTCTGATCAGTGTTCCTGTGCTTCTTAGATTTTGAGTTTAGAATGGCTATGAGCCATCTTTGTAATCACCACAATGGAAGGCAATTTAATGATTTGCAATATTTATTTGAGATTAGGAGTGTTGACAGATTTAGTGTTTTTTAGATTGATTAATCTTCTGCCTCTTAATGAATCAGCCAGTGAATCTCTATACAAAATTTATAGATATTTGAGTGTTACCTAATCCTTAAAATAGGGGCTTTTATAAGTTCATTAAGTACATGTGAGACTTTATAAAAGTAAACAAAGATGATCAGTCATTTGTCTGGAAGGAAGTCTTTCTTCATTTTTATTCCTTATCACAGTTATGTAACATTCAAAATAACCTTGAAACATAAGCAAAATATATTCTAGTGCTAAAAATTAAAAATTGCTTCATTGATTGAATTGATCTTCCCTGATTCAAGGTTTGAGCCCAAACTGAAGTCTACAGATTGCCTTATTTCTCCACTCCATACAATATTAAACCCCACAGAAGATTTTTAAAATATTATTATTATTGAAACAGTATCCCACAAATTCTAAATTTGGTGTGGTGTTGGGATATGTATGAGCCTCAGATTGCCCAAATAATATGGGACATTTCCAGAATTAAATCAACATTTGTAAGTCTTGTATGACTCATTAACAAATTAGTTTCACGGTTGACTTACATTTGTACATGTCAGGGTGTGAATTTTATATACAGATCAACAAGATGGGACAGATTGAGGTGTGGACATATTTATGTAAGGGATCTGTAGGTTTAGAAATAAAGAAAGCAGAATAGGCTCCCTAGTGATGCCTTTTGATTTGCCTTGTTCTTTTACACACTCTGATATCCAAGAAGCTTTGAAGATGACAGTTAGATATTGTGTATTAAGTAGAAGCCAAAGGTTTGTGACAGAGGAAGTCAGAAAGCTAAGGATATTTCAAAGCCTTAACTAAATATCGCCATATGCCATGAGCCAACCCTTCACTCACAGTTAGTGGAACACATGTACGGTATTTCTGTCCCCTGCTTCTCTCTCATTCTCCCGGCCAAACAACGCACAAGCTGGCCAACAAGTGCCACATTTTCTCAAGCAAGATGAAGAAACAATCCCAGTTGCGGACTCTCCAGTTGCCACTCTTTCGTCTACACCAGCTATTCCAGCTGAAGGAGGAAGGTTTCTTTGAATTTTGAACTTCTTTGAACTGCTTTGAACTAATTTGAATTTGGAGCTGCAAACTAATTTGAACTTGGAACTTGGAACCCTTAGCCCACTTAAATCCCCTTGGCCCACTTAATTTCCCTTAGCCCATTTAAGTCCCCTTGGCCCACTTAAGTCCCTTTAGCCCACTTAAGTCCCATTAGGCTATTTAGGTCCCCCTAGCCAACTTAGCTAGCCAACTTAGCTCACTTACATCCACATTAGCCCACTTGAATTCACTTTAGTCCCTTTGCGTCACCTTAGACCACTTAAGGGACATAAGGGAACTTAAGATGGCTAATGGGACTTAATTGCTTAAGGGGACCATAGGGGGCAGAATTCCACATTTCAAAAGAATGGTACCAAACAACAACAGATGGGTGATCAACACAGTTTCTTGCGGATACTCTTTGGTTTTCTCCAGAAGTGCAAGAAAGAGATTTATCACCCCTCCGTGCTCCAGGATAAAGGGAAAAACACTGGAATTGTTGCTCAGCAGTCCACCAGCTAAGTGCTACAGAACTGCATGGGGTTGAGATGTTGAGATGTAAAGCACAAGAGGGGAAAGGGTTTATTGTCCCTTCCACAAAATTTTACTGTTCAGGATCCCACCATTGCTACCAAGTTCCCAAGAGTGTGACATACCGTATTTTTTGCTCTATAAGACTCACTTTTTCCCTCCTAAAAAGTAAGGGGAAATGTGTGTGCCTCTTATGGAGCAAATGCAGGGTGCACAGCTATCCCAGAAGCCAGAACAGCAAGAGGGATTGCTGCTTTCACTGCGCAGCGATCCCTCTTGCTGTTCTGGCTTCTGAGATTCAGAATATATTTTTTTCTTGTTTTCCTCCTCCAAAAACTAGGTGTGTCTTGTGGTCTGGTGCGCCTTATAGAACGAAAAATACGGTACATATAAACAACATCACATCACCTCTCATTTGGCCCTTATGCATAAATCTGTTTCTCTTGCTTACATTACCAGGCTGCTAAATCTTACTGCCATCCCAAGTACAGACAAAAGGGCTAAGCCTGTCAAAATGTTTTGCTCCAGCTATTTGGCAAATGAACTTAATATTCCAGTATTTCAAGCATCTGAATAGTTTTCCATTCTGCTCCTGTTTGTCCTTGCTGTTGCAATCGCTTGAGATCTGGAATGGCTATGAGTTTGAAGTTACAGAGGGAGCCCTCAGAGAAAGACTCTTATCTGTTGCTTCGGGTGTATTTCAAGTAAGTGTGTCCTTTTGAACTTTGGCTCCGATGTTCTTGAGTCAGGACTAGGTTCAAACTGTTTGGCCACATCCCCATTAGATTTCACTGCATTATCCAAGCAGAGCATGCCAATATCCCTTTCGAAGTCACGAAGATGCTGTAGTAAGGTAAAGAAACTCTTGGAGATGGTATGCTCTTTCGCCAGTACTTGAAAATATTACTGATCGAGCTTTCAGTTGTCTGTGCAGTTGGGTCGCAGTGTCTCCAAGAGTGAAACCAGAAATGATGCTAAACAACATTGCTAGAAGTTGCATCTTTGATTCTGTAATTTTGTTGTTGTTTAGTCATTTAGTCGTGTCCGACTCTTCGTGACCCCATGGACCAGAGCACGCCAGGCACTCCTGTCTTCCACTGCCTCCTGCAGTTTGGTCAAACTCATGCTGGTAGCTTTGAGAACTCTGTCCAACCATCTCGTCCTCTGTCGTCCCCTTCTCCTTGTGCCCTCCATCTTTCCCAACATCAGGGTTTTTTCCAAGGAGTCTTCTCTTCTCATGAGGTGGGCAAAGTATTGGAGCCTCAGCTTACGATCTGTCCTTCCAGTGAGCACTCAGGGCTGATTTCCTTCAGAATGGAGAGGTTTGATCTTCTTGCAGTCCATGGGACTGTAATACAGTAGTAAATAGCCACTGCTATTTTAATTAGGCTCATAAGCATTCAGGGAAGGAATCAGTGGCACGCAGTCAGTGGATTGGGGGACTAGGCTAGTCCCCTAAATGTTCTCCTCTGCCTCCTTTTCAAAGGCTGGGAAGCTTCTGCCCAGCTTAGGGAGGTGCGATGCTCACGTGTGCAACATCCCCCCAATTGCCCTTGCAAGCTGTTGTCTCTGGCCCTAACTGTTCCCCTATGGATTTTTTTTAAAAAATAATTTTTATTTGATTTTACAAATGTAAATACGAAATATATATATCTGTAAAATGAGATTTCTCTGGATCTCAAGACTTTCCCCCATCCCCTCCTTGGGTCCTGTTGTCAACCTTTCTGTTATGTACTGAGCTGAATAGGATCCAAATGGCAGCAGTCTGACTGGTCCCAGAACAATAGGATTCAGAATGCAGAAGTCTGATTGGTCCTAGAACAATAGGATTCAGAATGCAGCAGTCTGATCGGTCCACAGGAGCCACCCAATCCAGCTCCAGGTGGAAGTGAATCCACGACCTGATTGGCCTACAGGAGAATCCCAGAATTAGCCAATCGCGTGGGGCCCATTGTGTAAATAATGTATATAAGTCAAACATTCTGGGGGAACTTCCATTCCTCCTCACCACTATGAGCTGAATAAAGAGCATGAAATCCACTCTCGACTCGGAGTATATTTCATTTTCCAACTGCATATTATTCCATAGTCTATATTTTGTATCTATCCATATTGTCCATAGTGTTTGTTACATTGCAAGTGGGATCAAAATCCTGCTAATGTTTTCATCTGCTTACAGTAGTCTCCTAAATGAATTATAAACTCTCCCCATTCCTTCTTGAATTTCTTGTCTTCTTGGTCTCTGAGTTTCCTGGTCAGTTTTGCAATGTCAGCGTAGTCTAACAGCTTAGTTTGCCATTCCTCTCTAGTAGGGACTCTTTCTTCTTTCCATCTCTGGACTAGTAGCATCCATGTGGCTGCTGTCACGTACATAAAGAGTCTTATCTGTTCCTATGAAAGATTTCACCTCACGCCACTGGAAGGGATTAACCCTTTCTTCCACATTGCAGGAAGATCCATAATGAAAATGCCTTTCCCTTGCATCTGATATTATCCCTAGGAGGGAAGCTCTTCTTGGTTCCAATAAGATCTCCCCCTCCCCAGGGTTCATAGCAGCCACAAAGGTGAGGGAATTTTCGCTGGGACTGTGGCAGGCAGAAAGGACAGTGTTGAACCCCATTCTCTATGCTCCACAGTTCTTGTGACTGCCACCCCTGTGACTGTTATATTTTAACAATCAAATCAGACACAACTTCAAGCGACTTGGCAGATGTCACATCTGCATAATTAATCTATAGATAAAACCAGACGCTTAATTCCAAAATGCTGCTGCGTCAGCTACCCAGAGAGGCGTATCTCTGCATCACCCATGCCCCAAAGCCAGAATATGTGTATCTGACCTGCCTCCCACCAATCTCAAAGCAGTAGTAATATTTGGCCAGAGGTTACAGATAACCACCTATTCCTATGGCTACAATCACTGTGCAACAGGTTTTAAGTGGCTTTAGGCATGAGAGGTTGCCTGTTTTCCCCAAAACATTTTCACTACAATGTATCTATCAGGATGCCACACTGTATTAATACATATATCAGGATGTCCAGTGGAACCTCGTGTTACGGACAGGATCCGTTCCAGAGGCCCATCCATAACACGGAACCGACGCAAGCCGAAGCTCCGCATCTGCGCATGCACACGGTACAATTTAGCACTTCTGTGCATGTGGCGAAACCCGGAAGTAACCCGTTCCAGTACTTCTGGGTTGCCGCGGGACGTAACACGAAAACACGTAACCTGAAGTGGACGAAACATGAAGTATGACTATATAGAGCAGCCAAATTTCTTCTTCTTCTTCTTCTTCTTCTTCTTCTTCTTCTTCTTCTTCTTCTTCTTCTTCTTCTTCTTCCTCCTCCTCCTCCTCCTCCTCCTCCTCCTCCTCCTCCTCCTCCTCCTCCACCTTTCATCCATAGATCTCAGGGATGCTTAAAAACAGGAGATTACTTTGCCCCTTTCTCCTCTATCCTAAAAATAACTGCATTTTTGAAAGGCATGTGATATTAGAGAAAGAGTCCTTTCCCCCATTTATAAGTGTGGCTTAAAAGAAAAAGTTTCACTGTTATTGCTTCCTAGCTCCAGTTTTTATTATATGACAATATTTTATTTAATTAAACAAATATAAAAAAGGAATAACAATATCCCTTCTTACAGATTCAGTTAGGTAGCCGTGTTGGTCTGACACAGTCTATATATATATATATAAATTCCAGTAGCACCTTAGAGACCAACTAAGTTTGTTCTTGGTATAAGCTTTCGTGTGCATGCACACTTCTTCAGATGGTACACTGAAACAGAAGTCACCAGACCCTTATATATAGTGAGAGGGTGGGGGTGGGGTTTTTCTCAGGAGGGTAGTAGGAGATGGGTGATTGACTCATTGGGTATGGTAAACCTGTTGACGACTGTTAACGACTGCAATTAGTCCTACAGGAAAAAGCAAGGGATAGTATGCAGATGATTAGCATATGTAATGAGACAGGAATCCAATATATCTGTTAAGACCAGGTCTCTCCATAGTTTTCAGTTTAGTGATAAGTTGTAATTCAGCAACTTCTCTTTCAAGTCTGTTTCTGAAATTCTTTTGTAATAAGGCAGCTGCTTTGAGATCTTGTATTGAATGTCCTGGGAGATTGAAGTGTTCTCCTACTGGTTTCTCTGTCTTGTGCTTCCTGATGTCAGATTTATGTCCATTTATCCTTTGGCGTAGGGTTTGGCCTGTTTATCCAATATAGAGAGCTGAAGGGCACTGCTGGCATTTGATGGCATACATGCCAAAGGATAAATGGACATAAATTCATATGTATGTATGTATGTGTGTGTGTGTGTATATATATATATATATATATATATATATATATATGAATGGTACTTAGGGTAGAGATGCAGAAACTATATCTATATCAAACCCATGGTGAGTTTTTTCTTCCCTAGTAAGTTTTTTCTTTTTTCTTTTTAATTAAGAGATTACAAATATTGATTGGCAGAATGTTAATTGGCTGCAAGCAGCACTCTCTGCTTAGATGTGAAGTCCGCCTGAAGTACACATGGGAAGTTTGTCTCTGTTTCTTCCATTTCAGTCTTTAGTAGCAGCCTCTACTGAATGACTGTGAGGATTGTCTGTCTCTGAGCCTTTCAAAAAGCAAAGCATTCACTGAGATGCTTTTTCTTTGCTAAAAGGCGTTCTCAGCTTCAAGGATGGCTACCAGCCAGAGAAGCAATTTCCTCTTTTACCCTTGCCTTCTTTTCCATCCACCTTTTTTTTCTTGAAAAAAAGGGTGTTGTGTTTTTTTTTAATAAAAAAAATCACCAGCTTATATCAGGAAGCAGTAAAGCCCAAAGATGGTATAACATTTACTCCTTTTATGCAATTAATGGAAGAAATAGTATCCTGTAAGAAAAGTGAGAGGGCAAAGCAATTAAAAATGCCCAGAGGGGATGGGGCATGAGCCTATGTTATCGTCAAATAAATTAGGATGGGAATTTGAAAGAAAAGACAACAACAAGCAGGTTTCATCCATAAATACTTTAGCTTTCATTGTTTGGTGTTACAGAAGCCCAGATTATTACGCAACAAGTTGCATTCAACCTTAATTGTAAGGACATACGGTAAATTCTCTCTCTCTCTCTCTCTCTGTGTGTGTGTGTGTGAGAGAGAGAGAGAGAGAGACATGGCTCTGTGCTAATAACTGAAGGGAAGTGTGTGTGGGGAAGGGGATGAGATGCAAAATATCTGCATATTCAACTTATAGCAGCCTTCTTGTATTTTTTGGAATGGTAACAGATAAGGCTGAAGTACCTTGGATGCAGTTCTGGGTGGAGAACTTACTTTAACTGAGCTCCCCACCAATACTTAAGCCAGTTTGTATCCAAACAGAATCAAGCTGTTCCCAAACGCTACGCACACCAGGTTAGATAATTTGCAAACTGCCTTCACTGGCATTTTAAAATGCCTTTGGACATTTTAATTGTGTGTGTGGTGTTTTTTTTGAAGACAGCCTAGTAAAAGGAACGACTCATCCGGTTTCTATAAACTCTCCACACTCGGAAACCCATTTCAGAAGCAATAAATATTGCATCTCCTTGCGGTCGTTTTGAGAGTGAGCAGAGACATTTACCTCAATAAAGTCCTTAAAGGGTTTGAAAAGTTGATGTGCTTCAGATCAGGTAAGGCCTTTGCTTTGATAGCTCTTGCAGAATACTGAAGCACCTATGTATTAGTGCCCAATCTGCCCTGTAAATCTAAAGAAGTATCATATTGAACAACTATGGCTTTGCCCAAAGAATCATGGGAGATGTAGTTTTTTTAAAAAAGGTGCCAGGAGTGGTTAAGAGCTACAATTCCCAGAATTCCTTGGAGAGAGGGAATTATAAAAATATGGCGCCCTGTGCAAGGCCAAAACTTTGTACATCCCAAATGGATCTTCTCAATTATGAACCTCCTCAATTTTGCACCCCCTCAGCTCGGTGCCCCATGTGGTGGGAACACCCACACTGCCCTAAATCTCTCTCTCTCTCTCTCTCTCTCTCTCTCTCTCTCTCTCTCTCTCATATCTATCTGCCTGACATTCCACAACCAAAGAAACGGGTTAGACCTGGTATAATCTGCATGCAGAGATGACAAAGCTGACTGGAATACTCAGAAACAAAGAGGACAAATTTTTTTTGTTATAAAAGAATGGGAAAAGTTTATAACTTATCTAGGAGACCACTGTAAGCAGATGGAAACAAGAGCAGGATTTTGACTCACTTGTAGTGTAAGAAACATTATGGATAACATGGTTCGATATTAAAACTGGAGTACAAATAAGCAGTTGTAGATGTTTAAAATAAGACTCCATGGATGGGATAGGGGGAAGTCACGAGAGTCGGAGAATCTCCATATACAGTATGATTTTACTGATGTGTGTTTATTTGTACTTTTTATTTGTAAAACTAATAAAATGTCGGGTGGCATTGTGGGTAAAACCTCAGCGCCTAGGACTTGCAGATCGCATGGTCAGCGGTTTGAATCCCCGCGGTGGGGTGCGCTCCCATCGTTCGGTCCCAGCGCCTGCCAACCTAGCAGTTCGAAAGCACCTCCGGGTGCAAGTAGATAAATAGGGACTGCTTACCAGTGGGAAGGTAAACGGTGTTCCGTGTGCTGCGCTGGCTCGCCAGATGCAGCTTGTCATGCTGGCCACGTGACCCGGAAGTGTCTGCGGACAGCGTGGCTCCCGGCCTCTAGAGTGAGATGAGCGCACAACCCTAGAGTCTGGCAAGACTGTCCCGTACGGGCAGGGGTACCTTTACCTTTACCTAATAAAATGTCTTGGAAACTAGACCAGGTATAATCTGGCTTCCTGTGATCATCACATGCCAAAGAAACAAAATTTAAGACGGCACCTCAATAAGTAGGAGTAGGCTTGATTTTTTTTTGTCTTAGGTCTTAACATGTATGTTAATATTTTAAACTCTTGTGGGATATGCTAATATACCACGATTTACATAAAACTGGGTAAAAATGACCAGGTTTGTGGCAGCAACTATCATTCTAACCAACTGAAATTTCAAACACTTCTTGACTTTGGTTCTGTATGTATCGACCACTGTGCAAATAAAACATTTTTTCCTTTTTTTTCAGACATCTGCCTATTTCATGATTAAGTGTAATTCATTTTTTTAAAAAAAAGAAATTAATTTTTAAACCACCTTTTGCAGCCAGCTGTAATGCATTTTCATATGAATTCACCTCAGATTACATTCCTGTTTTCTCCATTTATTTGGCTAATTTGGCTGTAATGTGACAGATCTTATCATGTTTCACAGACTTTGTTTTGACACCAAAAGGCTGTGCAAGCCTTTGCTTGCAAAATACGACATTCCATAAGCACCCTTTAAAGCCCTCGCCCAGTTTATTGGTTTAGTCATAAATATTTTTATGCCTCTCCTATGGATATTTATGGATTTCAATGAGTTTACACATAGACTTCACATGGTAGACTTCCCCTCACCCCTAAACATACAAAGGAAATGAAGTAATTCTTTGATGTTCCCTGCTGTTTTCTGAATGCATTATTTTGGTAAATGGAATCTAGATCTGAGATTAAAGTTCTCTAGCAAACATTTCTAGAGGAAAAGGGGAGTGAGGGGAATTTCCCAAAAGATCAACCTCAAATTTACCTTTTATTGTGCCAGCTTGCTTCTGTTTGCACCTGCAGTCTCTATGACTGTCTCATAGGCATCATTTTCTGTTGGTTTTTTTTTTTTTAAAGACTCTTCTCCTTATTAGTAACAGTGATAGCATTGTCAGATTAGATATACAGTGGTGCCCCGCAAGACGAATGCCTCGCAAGACGAAAAATCCGCTAGACGAAAGGGTTTTCCGTTTTGGAGGCGCTTCACAAAATGAATTTCCCTATGGGCTTGCTTCGCAAGTCGAAATGTCTTGCGAGTTTTTCCGACTTTTTCCCCCTCCCCCCCCTTTTTCTAAGCCACTAAGCCGCTTATCTGCTTATCCGCTAAGCTGATAAGCCGCTAAAAGCCGCTAAAAGCCGCTAAGCCGCTAATAGCGCTAATCCGCTAAGCCGTCAATGGGCTTGCTTCGCAAGCCGAAAAAACCGCTAGACGAAGAGAATCGCGGAACGGATTCTTTTCGTCTTGCGAGGCACCACTGTAGCAAGATCTCTCTTCAGGTGTGAACATTTGGATATTTGAGATCCATACCTTATTAGAATTGTGTAAGGGAGAGTGGGAATGTTTTGACTGCTAAGCCCCCTCCCATCAATTCAAATTCAAAAATGTCAAGCGAAAATGGAAACGCAAGGGGAATCAGCGAAATAGTGACATAATCATGATGATATGATGTGAATCCTCAAAAAATGATACCTTGAAACAAACTGGATATTTTTCAAGCAAGTAAATAAGAAGATGATTCTGGGTCTCTCCTCCCTTCTCCCCTTGGGATTATTTTGCTTTAAGCTCAGCTGCCTTTTTTATTTAATCTGTTTCTAATTATTTCATTCAGCCATTGTTTGCCCTCTATTCTTAAACTCCGAGTATCTTTTTTCATACGTGTGACTTTTTCACATGCCCACTTGAGTCTGCGTCCAGCAATTTTAGTTCGTTTTATTATTTCTCAGCCAATCAGCTAGTCAGTTTTGTGGATTGCAATGATTTTCGTGTGCACAAACACACACCTTTTGTCATTTCCTCCTATAATTATACAGTAGTACCTCAGGTTAAGAACTTAATACATTCTGGAGGTCCGTACTTAACCTGAAACTGTTCTTAACCTGAAGCACCACTTGAGCTAATGGGGCCTCCTGCTGCCGCCATGCCACTGCTGCACAATTTCTGTTCTCATCCTGAAGCAAAGTTCTAAACCCGAGGTACTATTTCTGGGTTAGCGGAGTCTGTAACCTGATGTCTGTAACGCCAGGTACCACTGTAATTCATATATTACCACACCTACTACAATTACACAATAACACCTTTATTGTTAACAATCCAGTATTCTGTCTAACCATGAGGCAGGCTGTGGTAACATGGAGGTAGGCTTTTTCTGGTGGCACCAAAGATCATAGAATTGTATGGTTGGAAGGGACCCTGAGGATCATCTAGTCCAACCCCCAAGGTAGGAATATGCAGCTGTTCCATATGGGGTTATCAGTGCCATACTCTAACCAACTGAGCTATCCAGTGTTTAGAACTCTCTCCTTGCTGAAATATGAGGTGCTCCATCAGTGCTGACATCCCGCCAACTCCTGAAGACACACCTGTTTAGGCACGCATTCCCCTGAACTGAACTTCTGATTTTATTGTTTTAACTCTCCCCCCTCCCACTCTTTTAAGTGGCATACTTTTTAATTGCTTGTTTCATTGTACATTTTAATTAAGGATTCTTTTTAGTACCAATGGAATTGTTATTGCATACTTTGATTACGTGTAAATTTTACCGTCGTAAATGGCTTAGAAGCCATTTTGGCATATAAGTGATATATACACTTGATGATGGTGATGGTGATGATGATGATGATGATGATGCAAGCCACATGGGGCCCCCAGTGGCAGAGTTGGGGGGAAATTGCCGGTCCAATCACTGGCTGAGGTGTATCAGCAACAATCAGATACATCAAGGCAAGGTGTATCACAGCCAGTTTATTTGGTACTTGCGACAGGTAACCTCACAAGCACCTTCAGCCTCCCTGGCAGCAAAAATACAGTACAGTGGTACCTCAGGTTATGTACGCTTCAGGTTACATATGCTTCAGGTTACAGACTCCGCTAACCCAGAAATAGTACCTCAGGTTAAGAACTTTGCTTCAGGATGAGAACAGAAATCATGCTCTGGCGGCAGCAGCAGGAGGCCCCATTAGCTAAAGTGGTGCTTCAGGTTAAGAACAGTTTCAGGTTAAGAACAGACCTCTAGAATGTATTAAGTACTTAACCCGAGGTACCACTGTAATAATAAATTAAATTAAACACCTAACAATTTTCTACCCTTTCAAGGTACGCTACAATCAGCTGCCTCACTCTAATAAAAGCACCGGTCCTGAAAATGAGGTCTGTTTTTGTATTTGATCCAGAAAAAAAATGTGCTGGTTCTCTGGCGGCGTTGTCCATGTGTCACAATTCTTGCACGTCTGCTTTAGAAGGGACTGTAGCAGCTGTAGAGAATCCTTGATTCCTGAACTGATATCTTACTCACCGATAATGTTAGCTGGAAGTTTCTTGAGTCCCTGAGGTAGGCCTCAGGCTAGAAAAAAAGGTTCCTTGCCCCTGCCTCATGGTCTGGCTTCATTATTGTTCGCGAATGACAAATAATAGGGAAGATCAATAACATATTGGGAAATTGGCAGGTCTTGCCATGGGATGAGCAAAGAGCTATACACTAAGCAACGCTGACCTGAATGTGAATTGTTGGGCCTATGAGCATCTACTGTACCTATCCACAAGATTTTGGCTGCCCTTTCTTTGCTCCTTGTCTCTGTTTCTCCTCGCAACATAGTTTGGAAAGAAAACGACTTGTTTAGCTGTTCCAAGAGCAGCTGTTTGTCCAGATTGTGGGGACAGCTCTGGGAGTTCATGGCCATTTCTGAAATGTGAAGTGCCGCTGGAGAGCTCATCTTTCTCGGAAGCTCCTGGGCCTTCTCTCTGCAGCTACAATGCAACTCTGCTTCTCGAGGCCAGTTGTAGTTGTGACTGTGTATAAAAGAACACAGTTCTTTTGAGAGGAAGTGGAGGTATTTGAAATATAGGTAAAGGGACCCCTGACCATTAGGTCCAGTCATGGACGACTCTGGGGTTATGGCGCTCATCTCACTTTATTGGCTGAGGGAGCTGGCGTACAGCTTCCAGGTCATGTGGCCAGCATGACTAAGCCTCTTCTGGCAAACCAGAGCAGCACATGGAAACGCCGTTTACCTTCCTGCCGGAGTGGTACTGATTTACCTATTTGCACTTGGACGTGCTTTCGAACTGCTAGGTTGGCAGGAGCAGGGACTGAGCAACAGGAGCTCACCCCATCGAGGGGATTCGAACCACTGACCTTCCAATCAGCAAGTCCTAGGCTCTGTGGTTTAGACCACAGTGCCACCCACGTCTTGTTTTAAATATATTCAGCTACAAAAGGTTGATGTTGACATGTGATGCCTTTGCTTATGCATAGAAGCTGCTTGGATGTCAAGAGGTAGAAAACCAAACTCACCATATGTGGATTTCAAGACAGGTGCTTGCTACTCACCTCTGCAAAGTAAGGATTATCACATAAAAAAACTTCTGCAAATAAACGACAACAACAATTTTATCATTTATACCTTGCACATCTGTCTGGTTTTCCCTAGCCACTCTGGGCAGCTTCCAGTATGTATACAACACAATAAAACATCAAACATTAAAAAACTTCCTGATACATGGCTGCCTTCAGATGTCTTCTAAAAGTTGTGTAGTTCTTTATCTCCTTGACCTTTGATGGGAGGGTGTTCCACAAGGAGGGCGCCACTGCCGAGAAGGCCCTCTGCCTGGTTCCCATTGCCAGAATGGTTCAATCATCAACCCCAGTTTCCAGAGGACCCCGGAAATGGTAGCTCTGAGGGTGAAATAACAGTCTCTGAGCAACCCTCAGCACCCTTAGAAAACTACATTTCCCAGGAGTCTTTGGGGGAGAATCATGACTGTTTAAAGTGATATAATGCTGCTTTGAATGTATAAAGTAGATGGGATTTTATACAGCTTTAAAAGGGCAGTAAACAAATCCAGGGATAAAAAGGCCGCCAATGGCTAACAACAGCAACAATTTATGACTTGTACCCTGGCCATCTGACTGGGTTTCCCTAGCTGCTCTGGGTGGCTTCCGACAGCATATAACAAAACACAGCAAAACACCTGACATTAAAAACTTCGCCACACAGGGCTGCCTTCAGATGTCTACGGAAAGTCATAAAATTGTTTATCTCCTAGTTTATCTCCTAGTGATGATGGCTGTGTACCAAGATCAGAGGTAGTAGCCGCAGTAGGAGAAGGCTGTTGCCCTCATTTCCTGCTTGTGGGTTTTCTTGAGGGATCTAATTGGTCACTGTGGGAAACAGGATGCTGTGGTTGAAATGCCTTAGTTCTAATCCAGCTGGGCTACTCTTGGGTAAAGAGAAGATGCTTCCCTTACAGAAGTTTGATCTTTCTTTTTTCCAGTGGGGCAGATCTATTCTTGACATTCACAGCAAAATGATAGGCCAATGTTATGGAGTGTTGGTTTGCGTACCTATACAGTTGTCTGGTCACCCTGAATACTGAATGAACACGCACAGCTTCTCTTCTTCGATTCCATGGAAGAGAAGAACTTCAGAGGGGAACAGCTTGTAATGCACCTGAGCATTACAAGCCGGACCACTTTGCATTCTGAACCAGGGAATTACAAACTTCATCTGCGTAAAAAACATTGCCGGCTGCTAACTAACGTAGACATATTTGCAAACCTGGTTTCATAGGGTGCTAAATAAAATGGATGTCTTTAAAGATAAAGGTAAAGGACCCCTGGATGGTTAAGTCCAGTCAAAGGTGACTGTGGCGTTGCGGCGCTCATCTTGCTTTGAGGCCGAGGGAGCCGGCGTTTGTCCACAGACAGCTTTCTGCGTCATGTGGCCAACATGACTAAACCGCTTCTGGCACAATGGAACACCGTGACGAAGACCAGAGCATATGGAAATCCCGTTTACCTTTCTGCTGCAGTGGTATCTATTTATCTACTTGTACTGGCATTTTTTCGAACTGCTAGGTTGGCAGGACCTGAGACAGAGCAATGGGAGCTCACCCCATTGCAGGGATTTGAACCGCCGACCTTCTGTCTGGCAAACCCAAGAGGCTCAGTGGTTTAGACCACAGTGCCACCCGCGTCCTTACACTCACCCAACTAAAGGTAAATGCTGCCATTACAAATCTGGAAGCAAGTCTGGAAACAAAACACTCTTCTAACGTGTCTTGCAATCCGCTGCATTTTGCCTTCTCCCTCACTTATTGTACACCCTAAGATATCCTCAGCATTCCTGCAGAAGTCCTTTGCTATTCATATATCTTGATTTCCTCAGCCAGTCAGATGTCTTCACTATTGCCAGTTTAGTTTCTGACTTACTGTATATGTTGCTTCTTTTTCTCTCTTGTCCCAGAGACCTCATCAGATGCGATGCAGCTGCAGGAATCTGAGACGCCCTCCGTGCAGAAGCTGAGAGTGTGACACTCCCACATGGCGCGTCTTAGGAGGGTGCTGGATCTGCAGGTCTTGAGCCAATTGTTCCTGCCAAGAGGATATGGGAATTTTATATTTCTGGGTGGAAAGTCCCATGGAAATTGGGACATCTGGTACTTTCACATTCCATCTTTAACTTATCACTGAATACTGTAATGCTCTTAAGTGTCAAAAAGGGGGCGATTCCCCCCCCTTAAACATTCTGGAATACACAACAGATGTGGGATTCGTGGGTTGGGAGGTCCAGCAAATGTTTGATGCATGGGGTCAAGAGTTTCTTTCTTGTCCCCATGCTGAGGGACAATCGGAAGAAGCATTAGGGAGCATGCTATGAGGCCTTGTGAAAAGATTGACACCAACGTGAGTTTCTTATTTAAGAAGCAGGCAAGCTATGTTCTTGAGGACTACTCAGATCCCTCCTAACTAGGAGCCCCAGCTTCCATTCATATTTAGGTGAGCTGCAACATATGAAACTACCTTCATGGAATTCCTGTCATGGAATTCTACTCAATATTGATCGAGAGCAGATTCCACCATATAGTTGGCAGAGTAAAAACTTAAACATGTTGCTTGTTTCCCAAAAAATAGACCAGAGGCAATTCATGTTTCATCCAGCAGAGCTTTACTGCTACTGAAAGCAAATGAGCATAATGGTCACAAATCCAATACATTCAGGATTGGCATTGTCCATAAGAAATCCAACTTGCAATAACTTATAAGAAGTCTAAACCTTAACACTATATACAGAACACCACACCAGAAGGAAGAGAGATAGAATGAGAAAGTGAAACCCAGGTTCTTTCTGGCCTTCCTTTTATAGTCAGCATGATCTTGACAGAAAGAGATAGGAGAACCAGTTTAAACCAGCTATACTCAGCTTCTCTGAAGGAATAACCCAAACATCATGAACCTTCTGGTTATTTCTTTCACACAGAGAAGCTTCCAGAACCCTCTTGAATTAATTAGAATAGGAAAGATCTCTACACATCAGATCAATACTTTCTGCACTAAGAAATGCAAGCTGACACAGAGCACCATGTCACCATGTTCCGATACTGTATGAGGGGCATTCATTAAAGATTTCCCCTGATGTACTTCCCACGGACTGAGACAAATGAAACTCGGCACAGTTATTATTCCATCTCTACATAGCTACCAGCAAGAGTCACACACTTCTCCCATCGCTTTATGCAGCTGTGGAGACCTCGTCTGTAGAAGTTGGCAGGTTGTGCCAGAAGCCACGACTTGACCTCAGAAATCAGCATTTTACTGTTTGGAAAAAGCTTGCTCTTCAAAAATAACTTCATGGTTGGAAAGAGGTGGAAGTCAGATGGTGTGAGGTCAGGAGAATAAGCGGGGTGAGGAAGGATTTCATAGCTACACGACCGTGTTTTCATCTGAGCAACATGCGAGTTGTGAATCGGGGCGTTATCCTGTAGGAGGCAGGCATCTTTGGTCAGCATACCACGCCTCTTGATTTTGATGGCCTTCCACAATTTCTACAGCAGTGAAGTGTAGTATGTCCTGGTAACTGTGGTGCCCTTTGTTAAGATTAGATTTATTCCTCAGATAAATCCTGGCGTCCAGCCCGCTTCGGCTGCGCTTCAGACTTCAAAGGCCACATTCCAAAGGCTCTGAGCAAACACAGAGTTTAAGCAGCGGCAAGAGAAAGCTGCAAGCTCAAATGCTTTCTTCAGTGTGCCCAAACAAAGTCCACTCAGGATATTAGCAGCTAGAAGCAGTTTTATTTACAGCAGACTATCCATTATCTACCACAGTGAACAGCATCGTGAAAACACGTCCTCTCTCTTCAAAAGCGAAAGTAGAGAGAGAAGAACAAAGGCTGGAGACTCTCAGAAATGACGAAATCTCCCCCCTCCCAACAGTAGGCAGGGCGTACACTCTGAGCTGTTTAACCCTGTAAGCTCAGGTTCTCTTCACACCCTTTGCCAGGAAATCCATCATCACTACTCCACACTGGTCCCAAAAGACCATGAGCATGACCTTGCTCACTGATGGTTGGACATGTGTCTTCTTTGGAGGTGGTGAGGCAGAGTGCTTCCATTGTTTGGACTGAGAAGTCATCATGGTTTTCATAACACATGGCCAAAAGAGCCTGTGAACAGGTGACTCGTTCCTGCTTCTGGAAAGGCATCAGCAGCCAGGGAACCCACCATGTGGACACCTTTCCCATGTGCAAATGGTCATGGATGATTTTTTCTACAGAGCCCACACTGATCTTGACATCTGCAGCTAGTTGGCAAACGGTTATGTGGCGATCCTCCAAAATGGCGGCCTCTACTTGCTGGATGGTGTCTTCATCAAGGATGGACTGTGGTCGCCCAGGAATGGGAGCCATTCCACCAAAGTCCGACCACACTTGAACTGATGATGCTAGTGTTTGACTACGTCATATGGTGGGGCACCTTCCCCATAAGTCCCTTTCATCTCATTGAACATCTCCCGTGGTGTGCGCCCTTTCAAGTACAGGAACCTGATGACTGCTTTAACTGGTTCCATTATCAGACATTACTCCATGTTAGCACTCGTAGCAGAGAAACTGTTATGAGTTCAGAGGTAGAAATTACCATGTTACCTATGGAGAGATGTATCATTATACATGTGCAATTTCATCCTCCTATGATAACTGGAAGTGGGTCAGGGGAAATTTTTAATGAGCAACCCTTGTAGAATACACTGACATCTTAAAGTCAAAGTCATTATTTGCAGTATGTCAGGAATGGCTCGTGTAGTGGAGCAGAGCCATATCAAGAGCCTCCTTGCAGCATAGTCCCTTCCACTTACCAGAATGGGGACGGATGAGGCAAGGCGCTGCATGGACACGCTAGCAGAGTCAATCCTGCTGGTGTCCCTGTGTAGCCTGGACCTCATTGCTTTGTCTCTCTCCTTCTGGTAAGTGGCACTGATTCTGCTGTTGGAAGGTTACTGCTGCAGCTGCGGGATGGTCTACTCCAGTGGCTTAATGTCACGAGCAATAAAAGGCCTGGTGTCAGTGACATCAACTCTTCATTCAAAGAAAGCGAAACAGCTCAGGCCTAGTGATCACAGTAACTCTTCCTAGTAGGTCTATCCCAGTTTTGGGGATTGAAGGTCCCTGCCTTCCCACCACAGTCCCTATTAACTTGGATCTGAGAGCCTTAAATATCTAGGGCCATGGCCTGGTGTAGCATGAGCTCTTAATTATGCCTTGATATGTTTTGCAGGACATTGAGGTCACAATCAAAGTATCCAAGGAAGCTGAAATAATCCTTTGCCAATTTCTTGGCGTTTTTAATGTCCGACTTATGCCTATTCATGCACTTTAATAGAGAACACTCCATTAGGCCTATGCAAACATAAACAGGATATTGTTGAAAGTAGTTGGCACTGAGCAATTAAGTATATGGGTCCTTGATAACATTTCTTCTGTTATTTGTCCCTGTAAATACAGTTACTCCAAAAGTGAAGGAATACATTTGGCTCAGGGATGTGTTAGAGCTTTTGCTTTTGTTTGCACAGTGGATCTGAGCATTTATTTATTTATTTATTTATTTATTTATTTATTTGGACTTCCACTGTAGTCAAATTTTTATTAAACTTTAAATTCTTAACATATATATTCCAGATTCTGAATTTTTACTACATTTCTCTCTCTCTCTCTTTTTTTAATTTTCCTTTTCTTTATTTTTTTGACAAAGTAATAATTATAAATAAATAAGAATAAAATTGTGAACTGCACCACCGAGACCATTCCCTTGTAACTATCCAACCCCACCAAATTTCAACACCTCTTGCGATGGTTTGACCACTTTCCTTTTTAACAATACAAATTCTACATTTCTCTTTAAACTTTGACTTCCTGCTTTTCCTTCCATGCTGTTCTTAACCCCATCCCATTCATTTACATACTGCACTCTAATAAACACTTCACCCAAGACATCTTTTTCTATTCCATATATTAGCAATCTTCTACCACTACTCATATTTCAAATCCTGCTCATGATTTCATTTGATTATATATATATAGATTTTTAGATTTTCCAAAAAGGGCTTCCATTCTGTGAACAGTCCATCATGTTCATTCTGCATTCCATGACTAATCTCCTTCCCCCTTAAAAGTCCCCCCAAAAACGGAACCCCAACAAAATGGGCATAAAACGGGGTATTCCCCACCTGTAAAAAAAGAAGCTCAACAGCTTTGACCTGAACCCCTAAAAAATGGGGCATTTCCCTTCCCTAAAAAGGTAGATCACTGTCAGATTTTAATTCTGAAAGTAGATCGCAGTCCCTCGGGAGTTGGCCATCCCTAAATCCATTCTTGTTTCATTGGTGTTTTCTCTTCTTTCCTGTTCTGAGCATACAAGGTTCCAGCTGCTGTTGTTGCATACATGAGAATCTGTGCTTTTACTGGTTCCTTCTGGTTAATGCAGCCTACAGATGCTCCCATGTCCCGGGAGCCGCTGAAATCTGAATGTTGGCCTTAATTAATACTGTCTTAAGGGTAAGCTCTTGTAAAATCTAGATATCAGAGCTGATGAAACAACAGTGCACTTGCCTCTCAATGAATTAATCATGATGGAGGAGTGTATTCTGAAAAGGATCTTAGAAAAATACTGACAGAGCACTTAGGATAAACTTCTATTTCCTATTATGATTGCACTACACAGAGGAAAAACTTTGAGAGGGAGGGGCTTCTTTTATTTTTATATTGCTTTGCCAAATTCACTATGCCTCAAAACCAGCGTTTTCCGGTCGCTTTCTCTGTTGCTTTCTCCACCTCTCCATTTTGACCTTGCAGGGATAGCCAATATGAGGCATTGTAAAACCTAGGCTGGATCTACACTGACCTGTTTAATGTTATTACATATGCCATTCTAAAATTTCACAGGGCATACTTGTTAATTAAATTGTGTTTTCTTTTACCTTGTTTCCCCCCATCAAATGTAAGTAATACCTGGCTCAGGAGTGCCAAATTGGCCCTGTAATCATGAGTGCCTAGGACCATGGGTGCCATGCAGCGTGCATGGCCCTGGCACCGAAATTTGTGGGTGCCTTGCCCCTTCATGGGGATTTTTGTGGGTGCTCTGGCACCCAGGGCCCCAGGGAGTTGGCACCTATGTCCCGCTCACACCATTTCCCAAAATTCTGTTTTTCCCCTGCTGCTGGTTGCTCTGCTCTAACCTCTGGTGTCACGTTTTACCTAATTCTTCCTCTTGCCTTCCATGTCCTTTTCTTATCTGCCCCCCAACACCATTGGAGGTGGGGTTTGGAGTTTGAATGCAGTAAGAAAAAGGGTAAAAACGCTACATAGGGCCATATGAGCAGAGTTTCACAAATATAGCAGCATAAACTATTAAATTTTTTTAGTTTCTATGGAAGCTGCCCAGAGTGGCTGGGGACGCCCAGCCAGATGGGCGGGGTATAAATAATAAATTATTATTATTATTATTAAGCTCTAGCGCAGGGGCCATGCTAATCTTCTCTGTATCGTTACAATTTTAGTATATGTGCTATGGAAAATTGGAAAAGTGGTATTATACCGACAAAAACAGAGTGGCTTGCCAAATTATTGGAGTATTACAATATATCTAAAACAATGGAAGAAATTGGAAGGATCTCAAAAGAGAAGATAGACAGGGACTGGAAGGTGTTTAAAGGATACTTGCAAAACCATATTGAAAAATCAGAACTCCTATTAGAATAAACAAGTTCCGTTTTAAATACTGAAATACTAAATAAGATGGATAACAGTGTGTAACAGAAAAAGAAGCATGAAATTAGGTTAAAGGTGTGTGAAAGAAAGTAATAAAAGTGGAAAGAAATTGCAATTGAGTAGACTGGAAGTCTAACACAAAGGTGGGGTGAGGGGTGGTGGATGGTGAAGGAAAAAGGAATTATCTGTGGGATTGAGTGTAGATATGTTTGAACATTTTTAAGGATTGTATGAAATGTACGTTTGTATGCTTGTATATTCGCAATATGTGTGTACTAATGCTGAATTATTTTAATAATAAAAACTTTTCAAAAAAAAGCTCTAAAAAAGACAATGTAAAAACACACCATGAATGTAAAAAGTAGGGCGTCATGTGTCCATCTATCAAAACCTTTCCATAACCCTTTCTTAACATTAAAAACCATGAGTGTAGATCTGCCCCTAGTTTCAAATCTCTGGCCAGGTTAGCTGTGAAGCTAACCTGGTGGTTTTGCGTCAGTTGTGCTGAACCTCCCTTACGGAGCTGTTCTCATGAAGAAACCCCATTTATACTGTCCCAAGCTCATTGGAATTGGATGCAGATACAAATTTGATCATTGGCTCTGTAACTAGAAGCCGAGTTAGTGCTAAATCAAACTTTATTATTGATGAAGCCTGCACAAAGTAGCAGCTGATTCTTCCAACCAGGCCACAACACTTGAGTCAGGTCTCCGGTGGGGCTGGCATCCTGGGTCATAGCTTATTCTCTTAAAGGGTCCACATGCCTGGTGTTTAGTTGATAATGCTGGTTCCATCACCCTCTGTTGCTCAAAAGCCACCTAGTTCTTCAAGATTCTCCACCCCTTCTTCCCCACTGCTTCTTGCACTTGTTGCAGTCTGCAGAACGCTTGCACTATGTCATTCTGCTTCCTTCTTTGAAAGCCCTCCTCAAACTGCTTTTCCATGGCACCAGCGCAATAGCATATAGGCAAAATAAATATACCATGAATGAATGAATGAATGAATGAATGAATATCAGTTAGGTCCCAGTCTCAGAATCCAGTGTTGGCTAATCAATAAAATAGCCATTTCTTTCTTTCTTTCATTATGGAGTAAATACAGACCTTCCAAGTTTCCCTATTTTCCCAGGGACAGTTCTAGGTTTACAGAAGCCATCCTGGTTTCTTATTTGATGCTGAAATGTCCCTATTTTCATCAGAGAAATATTGGAGGGTATGGAGTTATGCGACCCCCAAGCCAAGGAGATAAGTAATGATACAACCTTTAGAAGACATCTGAAGGCAGCCCTGTACAGGAAAGGGTTTTTTAAAAAATGTTTTATTACATTTTTATATACAGTGATACCTCGGGTTAAGTACTTAATTCATTCCGGAGGTCTGTTCTTAACCTGAAACTGTTCTTAAGCTGAAGCACCACTTTAGCTAATGGAGCTTCCTGCTGCTGCTGCACTGCTGGAGCACGATTTCTTTTCTCATCCTGAAGCAGAGTTCTTAACCCAAGGTACTATTTCTGGTTTAGTGGAGTCTGTAAGCTGAAGCGTATGTAACCTGAAGTGTATGTAACCTGAGGTACCACTGTATGTTGGAAGCTTCCCAGAGTGGCTGGGGCAACCCAGTCAGATAGATGGAGTGTAAATAATAAAATTATTATTATTATTTATTCTGGAATAGGATGTCCTTATTTTCATCAGAGAAAGGTTGGAGGCTATGGCATGCTTCCTCTGACAGTGGAGGTGGAACATAAGGCATCGTGCCTAGTAGCCATTGATAGAATTATCCTCCATGATATATTTTCATTAACTATTGTGGACCTCAGCCACTAATACAGCCTTATCCTCCACGAATTTATCTAATCTTCTTTTTGAAGATTTCTACCAGTGAGGGGTGTGAGAGAAGATGGCCACACTGAGTTTTATTCTGATCCTAATCCCATCTGCTGAGGAGAGAAATCAACACAAAGACCTCCCTAGAGAATAGCATGCCATGCTCCCATAATTGGATACACCTTGACTTTTGAGTTGTAGGACAATATTTACTCTGTTGGGGCAACACTCTGTGTCCTCCCTCTATTTATAAATTCCATAAAAGCTTGCTGAATAGGTAGAGCTCTCCGTCTCCTTTCCACCCCTCCTCCAGCCCAGGCTCCTGCTCCACTCACAGCTTTTAAACAGGAAGTGCTTCTCCCAGCACAAAGAGAGCTCTGAGCATCTAATTGCAGCTTTCTGTTAGCAAATGGAACTGGCAAATCACTCCCCCCCCCCCAGCTAAAAGGTACATGCCAAACTCTCTTACAGGCTCCGGTTTAGAGAGAAAGGGAGAGGAAGAAAGGGGAAAGGAACCCCCACCCTCGGAAGGGGGGGGGGAATCTGCTTTTTAAATTATTCCACTGCTTTGCGGAGAGGAAGTATTAATTACATGACTGCAAAATGTAGATCAGGGTGGGATTTAATTACAGGGCAGGCTTTGTGTCTGTTGTCCGACCAAATTCGACAGGAAGTGTTCCCGATGCCAGCAGTTTCAGGTGTTTTGTAGCCTATTTTATTCTCTCGTTCTCACCAGGTAGATCAGGTGACTCTGTCTGTTGCCCCATTGTCTGCAAATCCACAAAGCTTCCATTACCCACAGGGCAAGTACACCATTCCTTTCTCTTTTTTTAACAAGGCAAGAAGTTTCAACATTTTTTTTTTTTTTATAGGCAACATAATGTGATTCCAAATCCATTCTGGGTTCTCTCCCCCACTTTCTCATCTCCCCGCCTTCTCGTTAAAATAAGATGCATGACCCCCCCAATTGCTTTTGGCACAAGGCATGCCTGCAAATATGTACTTCATTTGTCTGCCTAACACCTTATGGCTGCCTGCCTCTTCTTTTATCGTGAATGGGAAGTGTTTTTCAATAGCCAACAAACCGATTGCTCTCGATTTATTTCCAGCTGGTGGGGTGGTGTTTTATGTTCCTTTTTCATTTTGAAATCCACTGACTGATTTTGGTGAATTTTAGATTGCTTTACAAATACATTATGTCCTTTATTTATTTAGATCAGGGTTTCCCAAAAACTTGGATCTCCAGCTGTTTTTGGACTATAACCTCCATCTAG
This sequence comes from Podarcis cretensis, assembly GCF_951804945.1. Taxonomy (NCBI): domain Eukaryota; kingdom Metazoa; phylum Chordata; class Lepidosauria; order Squamata; family Lacertidae; genus Podarcis; species Podarcis cretensis. Next base: position 87,924,236 of record NC_137173.1, read on the forward strand.
CAGGACTAATGGTCAGGGATGAGGGGAATTGTAATCCAAAAACAACTGGAGACCCAACTTAGGGGAACCCTGATTTAGATACATAGTGTGCCTTAAGGTAGACAGAAGAAAGATCCTGCATCCAAACAGTACTACAGTGGTCCGTACTTAACCTGAAACTGTTCTTAACCTGAAGCACCACTTTAGCTAATGGGGCCTCCTGCTGCTGCCGTGCCTCCCGGAGCACAATTTCTGTTCTCATCCTGAAGCAAAGTTCTTAACCTGAAGCACTATTTCTGGGTTAACGGAGTCTGTAACCTGAAGCGTATGTAACCCGAGGTACCACTGTAACTGAAAATTCATCATCTTTCCCTGGCTTACTTCTGAACTCCAAAAGTCCAGACCAACCAGGTATGTCAAACCATGCTTCCAGAAGATGCTCAGGCTAGCACTTTGGTGAATCAATAGCAGATGGAATACCCACAATGCACCTGTTCACAAGTGGCAGAAGCTAGAAATGCAACTGGAAATCAAGCTTCTTATGCAGTCACCAAAACCTGATACGGCACCATCTCAAAGGCTCAAAAGTGCTTTAATCACTGGTGGGTTGCTTACCTAAAGTTATTTTAAAGGAAACAGCAAGATTTGACTGAATTTGTCAGGATGGTGGAGCTCTCCTAACTCTCCTAACTCCTAGGGTGGGTGGATCTACACACAGGGGAAAAAATCGCTATAAATAAACTCAGAAATTAAACCGTTATAACAAAAGAAAATAAAAACACTATGGAAAATCGCAATGATATATTTTTGCTCTCAAGCACCATCTGGAGATGGTGTCCCACAGTGATAAGATCAGAGATAAAAGATATACTGCCTTCTCTCTGACAGTTTACAGGCAAAGAACAAGCAAAGGCATATCTCCATCCTTAATGCTGCAGTGCTTAGTGCTAAGACAGGAGATAAGAGACCCTTCGTTTTCTGATCTTAGCACTTCATGCTTACGTCAGAGATCATAGATCTCCATGCCTGATGTCATATGACATTAGCTGATTGATAGATGCATAGGAGCTAAGTCCTAGGGGCCAAGTTTCCTTCGCCCTCCCAAGTCGATGAACATTGCCATTCAAATGGTTTGTGCGTGCCACGTCATGTGATTGATTGTGCTGGGCGGGGCTTACCTGCCCCCCCAATATTTTATTTATGTTGGCACCCCTGGAGAGATGGATGTGGTTTGTTTCTTGGTTTTACTGCTTTATCTATTGTAAACTGCTTTGAGGTTTTGTTTACAACCAGGTGGTGTTTTAAATTTATGAACAGACAAACAAAGCGTGTTCTCTTTCATAGAGAGCACGTGTTGTGGTGGGGTCTGACAGGCCACCCCACTGTTGCTGGGTGGGTTAGTATGGATGACCAACCGCAGTGATTGAGCGGTTGGGTTACTGGGCAAATTTTGGTGTTGCCATTTAGAGGGACGGACCAAAGATTATAAAATCAAGTCACGGCGACTTCCAGGTTGGCGCCTCCGGCAATGGCGGAGTTCCTCCGATCGGGAGGAATTAGCTCCATGGAAATCAGGGTCTGACCGCCACGGCGAAGGTGGAGACCCACTAAAATCACAGGCGGGAGAAGCTTGTGAACGTGGGATTCAGCTGGCACCCTTTGCGTCTCTGCTGCTAGCGGGGAAACCCAGTTTTGGGGATCCGGAGCGACGTGGGGTGAGTGGCGCGGTGCTTCAAATTGACTGCTTTTTTCACGGAGTGAAGCCGCATTGCTGTTGCCGGAGAGCGCTGACTTTTTCCTGTGGACAATTTGACTTTAAACAACTACCTGTGAGTAGAACGGAAAATTGGATTTACAAAAGTCTTAATTTGGTACTGAAACGGGAAGGTTTCAAACAGGAAGTCCGCCTTCCCCTTTTGTAAATAGATTGAAGCAAAGAAGCTGCAAGCTAAGGTCTTGGAAAGCCTTATGTAAAGGATTAAACTTCCATCGATTAAAATCATTAAACCCCCCTTGGAAGCAGGAGAAGAGGGGGGTAAGCCTGCAGGAGAGAGTGATAAAAATTAAATTACCACTGCTCTGAACCTGGAAACTGGCTGCCAGTAGATTGAAGTTTTGGGAGAGTTCATTGACTGTGAATAAAACGTATGTTGACAGTTAGTTAAATAAGAGAAATATATTGTTTCCACTGTCCTCTTCTGCGTTTAAAAAGGAGGAAAAGTAACTGAAAATTGAAACTAACTTTACTTTTTGAACTGTGCTTGAAAGGATTGATACAAGTGGAGACTGTTTCCCTCTAGAGGGAGCTTTGGAAACTGTTACAAGAGTGGAGCTGGGGAATCTCCAGCTGCAGGATAAGAACTGTGAGAATCAGGGATTGACCTTGGACCATTTAAGAATGTCAACAGGAGAAGCCTTAGTGAATGCATTTTGTAAGATAAGCTAATTATTGGAACAGCTTCATAAGAAGACCGATGTTATGACTACTAAAATTGATAACTTGGGACAAAAAGCGATTAATCTGGGACAAAAAGTGAGCACCAATACAGAAATTATTCAGGATTTGGTAGAGGAATTTACTTCAGCAGAACAAATTGTGGAGAAGGAGAAGGAGAAAGTTGTTGTTGTCGAACCTAAAGTAATACAAGTGGGAGCCTCAGCCTTACAAAGCAAATTGAGGACTATAAGTTGAGGCCTTTTATGATTGAACCTAGAAAAAGTCAAATTTTGAGAATCAGACCCCGGCCTGGACTGGAGAAGGAAAGCTGGAAAGATCCCTCCATGCAGGGATTAACTGACTTTTGGGACATGGACTTAGGTCAGGAGGAGACTGGAGTTCTGGGGGCCTTTGGATTTGGAGGAATCTTGAAACATGTCCTGAAATACTTTATGAATCTTAGCTTTAACTATGGAAATCTGGCTGACCTGTTGAGAAGGAACAAAAATATTGTTAGGCCGGAGTTTCCCCGAGATCTGCTCTATAGCATCAAAGAATATGAAGAAGACCTGCAGAAGGGACTTGGAAAAGAGTTAAGAGCCTCGGACATAAGATCTCCAAGTTGATGGACTGTATGGAGTTGACGGAAGTGACTGGCAGAGTCCGAGACCGGGGAGAGGAGATGGTGGAAGAGGATTGGAAAATTTAAAGTCTGTATATAGAAATACTGTAAAATTAATGAGTGATAGAAAAATGTTGGAATGAAATTTTATGGCCTTAGTAGAAATGTTATAAGGAGTTAAGCTTAAATATGTATATTAGTTTTAATGGAAATAAGATTAAAAATATGTTAAGACATTTATATGACAGAAAATAGAGAAAGATGGAAAGGAATTGCTGAAACAATTAATAGAAGTGGAATACAAAAAGGGAGGGACGCAGGTGGCGCTGTGGGTTAAAGCCTCAGCGCCTAGGACTTGCCGATCGAAAGGTCAGCGGTTCGAATCCCTGCGGCGGGGTGCGCTCCCGCTGCTCGGTCCCAGCGCCTGCCAACCTAGCAGTTCGAAAGCACCTCCGGGTGCAAGTAGATAAATAGGGACCGCTTACCAGCGGGAAGGTAAACGGCGTTTCCGTGTGCGGCTCTGGCTCGCCAGAGCAGCGATGTCACGCTGGCCACGTGACCCGGAAGTGTCTCCGGACAGCGCTGGCCCCTGGCCTCTTAAGTGAGATGGGCGCACAACCCCAGAGTCTGTCAAGACTGGCCCGTACGGGCAGGGGTACCTTTACCTTTACCTTTACAAAAAGGGAGGTGAGAGGAGGTCGATGAAACAAGGGAATGAAAGATAGAGTATGGAAAAGGTATGATGTATGCTTTTAAATTGTTTTTGTTTTGTTTTGTTTATTGTGTTTAGTTTAATGTGTTAAGGTTGTGTTTTGTATGTTTATATATTGTATTGTATTGTTTTTTCTCTTTCTTGTTTTCTTTCTCCTGTCTTTTTTCTTTTCTTTCTTTTTTGTAAGCTTTAAAAGTAATAACTATTATTTAAAAAAAAAAAAAATCAAGTCATACAGCACTGACTGGGCTCTTTTGCTGTGTGCATCAGATCACCTGCCCTTGCTATGTCTGTCATGGGGTCGTCTGCTTTTGGGGAAGGGGCCTGGTAGGAATTTTGTCTATTTGGCTGATTGGCTGCTGCCATTTGGTTTTAGCCTACTGCGTAGCAAATCGTCACAACTTCTTAGGTTGCGGTTAAAGGTAAAGGTACCCCTGCCCGTACGGGCCAGACGTGTCCGACTCTAGGGTTGTGCGCCCATCTCACTCAAGAGGCTGGGGGCCAGCGCTGTCTGGAGACACTTCTGGGTCATGTGGCCAGCGTGACGAAGCCACTTCTGGTGAACCAGCGCAGCACATGGAAACGCCGTTTACCTTCCCGCTATAAAGCAGTACCTATTTATCTACTTGCACTTTGATGTGCTTTTGAACTGCTAGGTGGGCAGGAGCTGGGACCGAAAGACGGGAGCTCACCCCGCCGCGGGGATTCGAACCGCCGACCATGCGATCGGCAAGTCCTAGGCGCTGAGGTTTTACCCCCAGCGCCACCCGCGTCCCTTAGGTTGCGGTTCGGCATTGGTTAAAAAATTGGTTGGTGGAGGGGTAAGTGCCTGCCCCTCCAATGCTGCTGCTGCAAGGGAATTCCGTTAAAGGAATCCAGGGGCTTGCCATTCTTTCGTCCGTATCCCTGAATGGGGCTTAGGGCCGCGCAAGCCCCCGGGAGCATGCGGGGGGGGGGGGATGAGGGTCTGGTGCCCAGCTCCATGCTCTCCCCAATATTGTTTTTGCTGGAATCTGGAAGTCAGTTCTGTCCCTGGGCGTGGGGACAGATAGTCATAACCAATGCCTAAGCAACCACTCACATTTATGCATTTTAATAAAGTTGTGGCCAAAATTATGCCAAAAACCTTAAACAAAAATTATGTGTGAATTGTGAATTATTTAGGGGCAGCTTGGGGGACCTCGACATGCAAACAAATAGTTTGTGGGCTGGGCCAGATTTGGGTTTGATGAAGCCCTAAGCTACTGAAGGTAATGGGGCCCTTTATATGTCCAGCTGTCCTTTGTCAACAACCAATTGTTGCTGTTTTTGGATGTTGAATATAGGCTACATGGTCATTTATGGACCCAGTAGGTATCTAAAGCCATTTGCCACTATTTCTGTATGTAGGTTTTTATTTGTTTTTTATCTTATATTTTGGAAATGCACATCCAGGTTTTTTTTCTTTAATTTTTTTGGGGCCCCCCAAGAGAGTGGGGCCCTAAGCAATAGCTTGTTTAGCTTATACGTAAATCTGGCGCTGTTTGGGGGCCAAATATAGGCCATAGATTTCCCACCCCTGACACAGGCCTCTGGTTTGATCGAACAGGTCTCTCCTATGCACTCTGCCTGATACCTGAGGACAGAGAGGCAGTGGATTTCTCTTCTGCAATCAGCTCTCTCTGCACGCCGGGTTGTGACCTTGTTTGTTTTGTAATAGCGTGTGTACATCACAAATCTCTCTTTCTGTCTTCTCCTTGAAGCCGTCTTTGATGTCTGTTTGCCCCCACTGCCTCTCCCGAAAGTAGCTATGTTAGCAACTTTTGCAACCCCGGTGGGGGTTTTATTAAAGTGTCAGGATAGCCTGATAATGGAACGGTAATGTAGAAGAGACCATTAGCAAAATGTGAAGGCATACATGTAACTTTCAGTCCTCCTAACAAAGGCAACCTTGTGTAGAATGCAAACGAAACCTAATGCCTACAAAGTGCCTGAGGTTTTTTATTATTATTTAAAAAAACCCATTTACTGGCTGACATTAGACAGTGACCCACTCTGGAACAACTGATTATTAACTGAATGGGTAATTCAAAATATGTTGAGGTAGGCTCAATTCAGTTCCCAATGGAGTATCCATACTGTACATCTTTCACTATGATGTTTTCCCTCCCTCTGTCTCTTTCTCTCTCTCTTGCGTGTTTGTCAGTGTCCCTCTGTCTTCAGCGGCAGCCAGGCAACAATCTTTGTGCCTGAATAATTTTGATTTCATGTTTGTGCATGTGTAGGGAGAAAGGTATTTCAACAAGAAAAGTCATGCCTATATAGCAGCTCTTCTGTATAAGAGAAACGAGCATTTGTCCCTTCAAAGGTCACATGCTGATTTCACATTTACATTTTAAAAAAAAAAAAATACAACAGCGATGCAAGCAAGCAAATAAACAACACATCACACAAATCCATACGTTGAGCAAAAATGGGTGTCAAACGTGACAAGGTTCAAGGCTCACTTGTAATGGGAGGAGCAGAAATCGAGGCTGAAACTTGTTAAGAGGTGTTGCTATCTTTAAATATAATTATTTCCCTGTGACACTACTCTTGGCTGAATATGGGTAGCTTTATCATTCTACAAATCCTGCAGGGAATGGGACCGAGGGAGCTGAGCAAGCCAATTCCTCCTCTCTCTTCTCCCGCACCCACCCAGGTCAGGCTAACATTTCATCATATGAGCCAACTCTAGGGGGCTATGGGTTCTTGGTCACCCATCATAATATAATTGTGGGGGCTGGGCACCTACAAAATCAATGAGCAAAGCTGGCAGGTGGCAGCAGCGCTGTCTCTGAGAGAGAAGCAGTTCACCTCCACCCTCCGCAGCCAATGAGCAAGGAAACTTTTTCTGAGGTGGGGGGCTCGGACACGGAGGCAGAGTCTCCCTGCCTCTGAGTCTGAACCCTTCCCCATGGAAAAGGGTGCCTTGCTGTCTGCGGAGAGAAGGAGGAAGATATAGAGTGGTACCTTGGTTCTCAAACTTAATCCATTCTGGAAGTCCATTCCAAAACCAAAGCGTTCCAAAACCAAGGTGAGCTTTCCCATAGAAAGTAATGCAAAATGGATTAATCCATTCCGGACTTTTAAAAACAACCCCCAAAACAGCAATTTAATATGAATTTTACGATCTAATGAGACCATTGATCCATAAAATGAAAGCAATAAACAATGTACTGCAGTCACACAATTAATTGATCAATCAGTAGCTGAACTGGGTTCCACACAGTCACAAAAACAAAACAAAAAAGCCGCAAAAACAAAAACACAAAATAAATAGCAAAAACAGGCAGACCACAGCGTAACACTCAAAACAGAAGCGTAAGACTCAAAATGGTGCACGTTTGGCTTCTGAAAAAAGTTTGCAAACCAGAACACTTTCTTCCAGGTTTGCAGTGTTTGAGTACCAAGGCGTTTGAGAACCAAGGTACAGCTGTATAAGAGAACAAGGGAGCCACAAAAACAAAAACACAAAGTATGTAGCAGAAGCAGACACTCAAATTGGAAGTGTGGCACTCAAAACGGAAGCAAAACACTCAAAACGGAGAACGTTCGGCTTCCGAAAAAAGTTCACAAACCAGAACAGTTACTTCCGGGTTTGCAGTGTTTGGGTTCCAAGTTGTTTGAGTACCAAGGTGTTTGAGAACCAAGGTACCACTGTATACAATCTGAGCCTACAGTGGAGGGGTTCACAGCATCAGCAACCCCCAACTGTCTTGCTTCAGTCACAGCCTTGCGTGCAAGCAGAAAACGGGCATGGCTTTTTCTTTGGCTTCCCAGCCTGCTGCTTTCCATTTCCAGCTTCTAGTACAGTGATACCTCGGGTTACATACGCTTCAGGTTACATACACTTCAGGTTACAGACTCCGCTAACCCAGAAATAGTGCCTCAGGTTAAGAACTTTGCTTCAGGATGAGAACAGAAATCGTGTTCCGGTGGCGCGGCAGCAGCAGGAGGCCCCATTAGCTAAAGTGGTGCTTCAGATTAAGAACAGTTTCAGGTTAAGAACGGACCTCTGGAACGAATTAAGTACGTAACCAGAGGTACCACTGTATCTTGCTCACATCATTCAACTCTCAACTCTGGCCTTTGTCTTTCTAAATATAGTACCAGCCAGTTGAGGAAAGAGGATGCACCCATTTCTCTTCTGGAGCTGAACCACTTCCCTTGTTTCTTTAACTGTCTGGGCGAAAATCGGGAAAATATCAGATTTTGCACCAAAATAGGTTTTTATTTTTAGATTTTGCCCCCAAAGCACAAGTTTGGGCAGAACTATGAAAGGTCCCCTGAAAAAGCTCAACAACTTTGCTACCCCCAAAAAACTTTGCCAAGAAAAACTCAACAACTTTTCTGTCCGAATTTTCACTGTTTGAAATATGGCAACCCTAGTATTGCTCCAATCTGAAGGCAGAAGTTTACTTTCTTCCATGGCACGTAATGGCAGCAGGATGGAATATTCGCTTCCCTGATAGATCAGTGGACAGGATGGGAATAATTGTGTATATGCACACTAGATCTGAATGCTTTCAGGAAGTGTAGATCATGTATTTGGTTGTTGTTGTAACTCAATGGAATTGAGTCAGGTTATACAAATTCCATTGGAATGAATGGAAAATGTGCTGTAGCATGGGCAGATTGAATTTTTGCCATGTAACATGTGGGTGGAAAACTGATGTAAGGCATGTAAGCTGAAAACACCGTTTTACACCACTTTCTCACACAAGATCTATGTATACACAGGGCAGGAGGCTCCAGTAAGGCAATAAATGCAATGGAAATGGTCATAAACGAACTCTCTTTACGAGCTTATTAAAACATTCACAATGTCGAAGATTAATGTTACGGGTTGAGAGGAGATATTTAATTGGTGTCAATTAATTTCTACTGCAAGACATCTTCTAAGGAGACAAACCCATTATTTTCAGAGCATTTCAACTCAATGCCACCTCCGTCCCCCAACATACATAGCTGTATGACAGTAAAGGAGAACTGCGGTCCTTAAAGTTGCTTAAACATAGTTTTCTATCATAGTTCTGTGGAATGTACATGAGTTAATCACTAAAGAGGAAAGTAGCCAGAGAACACTTTTGGCTATGTCACATGGGCAAGGAAAAACATGTTTCATTTGCTGTTTCATTCTAAATCATTCCATAGGTATTTATTTAATTGCATTTCTAAAAATATTTAAAGACTGCCCACACGTATAAAATATCAGTGTGATGCACAAGAAACTACACATATGCAATAAAGCATAAAATGCCATTAAAAACTGTTATGTACTGAGTTGAATAGGATCCAAAAAGCAGCAGTCTGATTGGTCCTAGAACAATAGGCTTCAGAATGCAGCAGTCTGATTGGTCCTAGAACAATGCAGCAGTATGATTGGTCCGCAGGAGCCACCCAATCCAGCTCCAGGTGGAAGTGAATCCGCAACCTGATTGGCCTAAAGGAGAATCCCAGAATAAGCCAATCACGTGCAACCCATTGTGTAAATAATGTATATAAAGCAGATATTTTGGGGGAACTTCCATTCCTCACTACTATGAGCTGAATAAAGAGCATGAAATCCACACTTGACTCCGTGTATATTTCAAAAACAGTACAAAGTCATCAGAATAATGGCTGGCTCATCTTGAGAAGATTAAACAACTGGCTAGGCCTAACTAAGTTCTTCTTTTTCTTCTTTTATCCCATCTTTTTATTCTCTTACTCCCTTTCTCCTCTCTTTCCTCCTGCCTTTATCGTTTATTTTTCATCCCCTAGTTCACGCAAGTATGCCTTATTTACTGTGCGCTGGAATACGAAGGGAGTTGTGGGAGGAAGAGGGAGGGTGGAATGGGAAAAAAGAAGGAAAACTGGGTGGAATTGCACAGTTGAGTCTTTGTAAGATTTGGAGGGGGGAACTGAAATAAACTGTTAATAATAATTTTTAAAGTCACTTGGTTACTCAAGGCTACAGGTGCTTTTGGTGGTCTTTAAAGGTCCTTGTTTATTGATAAATATGTAACAGCTATTTAATTGTTTCAGGGCAATTGCTCAGGGAAAATGTTGATCACAAATCTGAAGGTGGCAGTTGCACATTTTCTGAGAACTTAGAGCATGAACTAATAATGAGCTAATAATCATGTATATATTCCCCAAACATGCAAGAAATTTCTCTCTGGAAATGCAAAGGGCTGCTGTTTAATGCTAGGAGCAAAGATGGACAACTCCTTTTCTACAGCCTCTTGCCGGCAGTATCAAGGATTGCATTTAATGATCCATATCTGAAAGGGTTGGAGCTAAAGCTGACAGGGTCAAAACTAATTTTCCATGTGATACACAGATTTGATATGAGTGTACTGAACCATAGAAAGAAGGACCTGTTTGATGTCCCTCAGACAAGTTGTTCAAACTTACTGTTCTTTTGATGCTTGGAGTCTAACCATGGCCCTTTCCTGATTACATTCTAACAGCATTTCTGTATTTGCTTACACAGGAGTAAGTAACGTTGACTTCAGTAAGGCTTGCTTTTGAGTGGAACAGGATTTCACCACCAGCCTCTGACAGCCACACTGCCTGTGTGGTACAGTTCATGTCTACTGAGAAGCAAGTTCTTTTGGTTTCAAGGGGGCTTACTCCCAGGCAAGTTGCTATAGGATGGCAAGCATAGCCAATGGCCAGGGATGATTGTAGTCAGGGCTTTTTAAAAAGCCAGATCTTGGTGGAACTCAGTTGCATCACCTCTCAGGTGGATTCTGGCACCTCTCAGGTGGGCACCATTGCCTTCTAACAGAACAGGTGAGTTCCGGCACCTCTTTTTTCCTAGAAAAATAGCACTGATTGGAGTTGTAGTTGAGAAATACCTGTCAGTACAAAGTTGATTCAGCAGGAAAGGGTAGGTTAATACAGTGGTACCTCGCAAGACGAATGCCTCGCAAGACGAAAAATGCGCAAGACGAAAGAGTTTTCCGTTTTTCGAGTCGTTCCGCAAGACGAATTTCCCTATGGGCTTGCTTCACAAGACGAAACGTCTTGCGAGTTCTTGCGAGTTTGTTTCCTTTTTCTTTAAGCCGCTAAGCCGCTAAGCCGTTAATAGCCGCTAAACCGCTAAGCCGCTAAGCCGCTAATAGCCATGCTTCGCAAGACGAAAAAACCGCAAAACGGAGAGACTCGCGGAACGGATTAATTTCATCTTGCGAGGCACCACTGTAAATAATAATAATAATAATAATAATAATAATAATAATAATAATTTTATTTATACCCTGCCCTTCCCAGTTCAAAAACAGGGCTCAGGGCAGCTAACAACAAATTTAAAACACTTAATTATAAAAGCAGCATAAAATACAGTATAAAAACACGAATAACAATAAAATTCAAAATTCAAAAATCAAAAATCAATTTAGGGGAAATAAGCATTACATAATCTCCAGGGCTAGTTGGCTGAATTGGTCTTACTTGGGCCAGCGAGGAGGCCAGGGGAGAATAAGCTGCGGGGTCTCAGAACAGGTGATCTTCATAAAAGGGGAGGGGGAGGGAAGAGAAGGGAAATAAAAGATCAGACTGAATTCAATTTAAAGGCCAGGAATAGTAGCTCTGTCTTACAGGCCCCACAGAAGGAGGTTAAATCCTGAAGGTCCCTAGTCTCATGGGACAGAGCATTCCACCAGGTCGGAGCCATCACTGAAAAGGCCCTGACCCTGGTGGAGGATAGTCTGACTTCCTTAGGGCCCGGGACCTCTAAACTATGGTTATTCATGGACCTTAAGGTCCTCTGCGGGGCATACCAGGAGAGGTTGCACTAATGGTGTACAGAAAAGGGAAACACATATTTGGCAGAGCAGATAAAGGCGACATTTGCTTATTTGATATTTATTTATTTATTTATTTATTTATTTACTTACTTACTTACTGCTTACTGGCCCAAATGACTTCTAAGCTTTTGACAAGTGTGAAGACAATCGTAAAAAATATAATGGCACATCATTTTAAAAGAGAGAGAGAACGTTAAAAACATCCATAATTGAAACGTACAATAAAACAAGCCCATTAAAACAGTGAAAACAGCAATTAAAACAATTAGATCAGGAGGCGCGAGTCGGAAGAGCAGGGGAACACTTGTCTAAACAAGTGTGTCATGAAGAGCCAGCAGAAGGCCAAGACCAATGGAGCCTCACCTATTTCCGCAGGGAGAGCATTCAGGAAGATTGGTGCTACTTGTGAAAAAGCCCGCCTCTGTGTTACAACCTGATAATCATCAACCCATTGGCAAAACTATGGTAATCAGGTTCCATTTGTTGATCTTAATGCCTTTTGTTGGGCATGGGTTGGTTTCCAAAATAAATGCTTCACATTTGCTAGTTTGCCCTCCCATTTTCTGAACTTTTTCTTTCACACAGGACTATTACAAAATGCATAAAACTCATACATTCGCAACAGACGCAGAATGTCATGATGCCAAAACAGATGCAGAATGTGCACACAAGTTCATAGCAGCTGCATCTTCTTGTAACTACATTAGATTAAAAAAAATAATGTTAAACACAATCTCTTTGAGACGACACCAGACAGGCCTTTGAAGCATTCATGCTCACTTAAAAAACGTATCTCGTAAGTTTCACGCCCCTGCCCCTTCTCTTGTAAGCATCACTTCTAGAAAACATTGAGAAATTGAGTCCATACAGAGATGGTCAGGCTACATCCCCAAATAATGTTAGCACGGATGTTGAAAGGTACTTAGATGACTTGGGGTATAAGTCCACGGTACAAATTTGCATTCATATGCATAGAAACTTCTGGGAAATTAAGATAATGGATGGGCTCACCAGTACTGAACTTTGCAGTACTCCTAGCAACTCTGTAGACAAAGTTTTTGTTTTAAAGAAAGTTTTAGAAGGGGTGGAGGGGCAGGAAATCTGGAACCAGTCACTACACACCTGAGTTTTGGATCCTCTGGGCCAACTCCTAACAATGTCCTTGAAACTTCATTGTCTCTAGCATCCTGTCAAGTGAGAAGATTTCACCAACAGACATGGTAAAATATGTAATAGGATCTATGGTCAAATGCAGGGGTCAGCAAACTTTTTCAGCCGTGGGCTGGTCCACCGTCCCTCAGACCATGTGGGGGGCCAGACTATATTTTGGGAGGAAAAAATGAATGAATTCCTATGCCCCACAAATAACCCAGAGATGCATTTTAAATAAAAGCACACATTCTACTCATGCAAAAACACGCTGATTCCCGGACCGTCCTCAGGCCGGATTGAGAAGGCAGTTGGGCTGTATCCGGCCCATGAGCCTTAGATTGCCTACCCCTGGTCAAATGGCTGTCTGGATACATAATAGGCCATAAAATTTCTAATAGCAATGCCTATGCATCTTATGCGTTTTTGCGGGACGCGGGTGGCGCTGTGGGTTAAACCACAGAGCCTAGGACTTGCCGATCAGAAGGTCGGAGGTTCGAATCCCCACAACGGGGTGAGCTCCCCTTGCTCAGTCCCTGCTCCTGCCAACCTAGCAGTTCGAAAGCACATCAAAGTGCAAGTAGATAAATAGGTAGTGCTTGGCGGGAAGGTAAACGGTGTTCCGTGCGCTGCTCTGGTTCACCAGAAGTCGCTTAGTCATGCTGGCCACATGACCCAGAAGCTGTATGCCGGCTCCCTCGGTCAATAAAGCAAGATGAGCACCGCAACCCCAGAGTCGGTCACGACTGGACCTAGTGGTCAGGGGTCCCTTTACCCTTTACTATGCATCCTTTTATGTCATCATTCTTCCCAGTCCAGATATTTATTGGCTACAGAGATCTCATTTATGCTACTTGTTTGCTTGTTGTTGTTGCTGTTGGCACCTGTCTGGCTAGAGAGATAATGGAGTGTGCCTCTGGGGGTGAAGTCAAACTTCTGCGTTAGCAGCACCTAAGTGACTTCTTTGGGGCACATCGGGGCAGTGTGTATGAAGGTCCTGGGCTTCTTAGATGCCAATATCCACCTCTTGGCCTTGCTGATGTGGCCCAAAGGAAAGCAGAGCGACATGTTTGGCTCTAGCTTGGTTGTAGGAGTTGCCAGAAGGAGGTGTACAAGGAACCATCCAGTTGTCTTAGGTACTTCACTCCATATTTGTATAGAGTTAACCCCTTAGCCCTTTCTCCTCGTGAAGATATTCCGCAAGGCAGCAGAGGTTTAGGATCAGAGTTTTTCTTCTCCTAGATAGGCTACCTTCCTAGGTTGATGAGCCCCATCTGCCCCTCACTTCCCTTTACAGCAGAGCAGATACCACTTCCCAGTTTCTTTTCCTCTTTTCTGTATTTGAAGCCCTTTGTGGCTTAGATCCCTTGTATTTATGGGGCTGCCTCTCCTGGTATGCCCCGCGGAGGAACTTAAGGTCCATGAATAACAATAGTTTAGAGGTCCCGGGCCCTAAGGAAGTCAGACTGTCCTCTGACCTGAGGGTATGATTACCTGAGGGTCTCCCATCCTGGTACGGATCAGACCTGCTTCGGCAAAACCATCCTGTGCCAGAGCACACGAAACCTGCATTTACCTTTCCAACACACTCCTTGCCCCCATCCAGGAGCAGCTGTAGTGTTTTGGTGTGAAGAGGGGAGGGAGCATATGAACTGCCTTTAAATCTTTGTCCAACTGCACTGGCTACCAATGAGTTTCCAGGCCCAATTCAAAGTGCTTGTTTTGACCTATACAGTGGTACCTCGGGTTAAGTACTTAATTCGTTCTGGAGGTCCGTTCTTAACCTGAAACTGTTCTTAACCTGAAGCACCACTTTAGCTAACGGGGCCTCCTGTTGCTGCCGCGCCACCAGAGCACAATTTCTGTTCTCATCCTGAAGCAAAGTTCTTAACCTGAAGCACTATTTCTGGGTTAGTGGAGTCTGTAACCTGAAGCGTATGTAACCTGAAGCATCTGTAACCTGAGGTACCACTGTAAAGCCTTAAATGGCTCAGGATTGCAATACCTCAAGAACTGCCTCTTTCAATATGAACCTACCTGGACCTTAGATAATCTTCTGAGACCCTCCTTCATGTGCTGCCTCCTCAAGAAGTCCGGAGGATGGCAACACGAGAATGGGCCTTCTCTGCAGTGGCTCCTCCTATGTGGAATTCTCTCCCCAGGGAAGTTCGCCTGGTGCCTTCATTATAAACCTTTAGGTGCCAGCAAAATCATTCCTTTTTAACCAGGCCTTTGGTTGATTCGATTTACATTCTATGCCCTTTGAAAATGGTTTTTTTTTTTGGGGGGGGCTGCTATTGGGTTGTTGTTTTCATTTTTATTAGGTATTTTGTGGTTTTATATCTTGATTTTAAGCTGTGAACTGCCCTGAGACCCCTGGGTGTAGGGCGGTATATAAATTCAATAATGATGATTGTCAGATGGTTACGGCTCACGAGTAACCAGGCAGGACTCCAACCTGTCTTTTACAGGTTTTATTTAGGTGCAAAACTATTTACAGTGCAGAACCCCAAAGTTCATGTCTGCCTCAATTGCTAGCAGAATCCGGGAGTGCTTGTTTCGTGGACCTCCCCCAACATAAAAGTCTCGTTACACCCAGCCTTTTCCTTCCCTCTTTGCGCTTTAGACTTCTGCGCAGGGTGGGTGACGGAAGGAGCGTGCTTCCCTCCTGGCCGGTTTGGCCAGGAGTGGTGCTGAAGCTCCCACCAGCATCCTCTGGTCCTTTCACCTCTTCCCCACTGGAGGTGGGGCTTTCCTCCTCACCGGAAGAGGAACTGCTTTGCAAGATTTTCAGAGGCTCCCTGTAACACAACTGCCCCTCTGTTTCCAGCCCCTGCTCTGATGGCAGTTCCCTGACAATGATGGTGATGATCACAATAATCACAGCCTTATATACTGAGCCAGGCCATTGGGCTTAATCTACACAGAGGCTGGTGGCAGTTGTCCAGGGATTCAGGCAGAGATCTCTCCCAGTCCTACCTGGAGATGCGATAGATTGAGCTCCAAACCTCTTGCCCACAAAGCAAATGCTTTGCCACTGAATTATGGCCCTTCCCTGAGGGCATGGATAACTTCTATTAGACTTTATAGATGGGAGGGAGGAACCAGACATGTGACTGCTGGATTTGATGGCAGCTACATGTTTATTGTCTCGTTTGGCCCTTGGCCCAAAGCACAACTGTTTAATTCCTTTGTGGGGAAAGTTGGAGACTGACAGTACCAGGAAGTTCTCTGAAACCCAACCTCGCTTCATACAAATTGCTCTCCTCCTTCCTTTGTGCTCATTTCGCTCCGTCGCAGCTGTGTTTTGTTCAGGGGTCATTGCATAATTTAATTTGAACACCTCATTGTCAGCAATGATTATAGATTTCAAATATCACAAGAGGAAGCTTCTGATTATGCGAATTGTAAAGGAGACCAAACAAATAAATGCAAAGGGTTGTGGGTTTTTTTACAGTTAATTTTTTTTAAGACTAGAGGATTAGTTTCAGCTATTTACATCCCCAGTGAGTTAAGCAAACTATCCTGTTGTGGCAAGTTTTTTTTCTATTTTTTTTTTAACAGAAGATGAAGTATTTTCCTGATGGGCCATTAGCAAAAGGCAAGCATGAGCTTCCATTCATCATTCTTCTCAAATATGTGGACCTGTTTTTCATCAACAGCTGTTGGCATGCAAACCAGGGCAGTTGAACTATCTTTTCAGCATGTGCAGAAGGTGCGAGCGGCAAACAAGCTCATTAAATGTCTGTTTCCGGAGTGAAGACAAAAGTCGTATGAAAGCAGGGGAGGTTGTGGCGGGTGGGGAGGGGGAGAGGTGGAAGTTGTAAAACAATTCAGAGCTATTAAATTATTTTTTGTAGAGGGAAAAGAAAGTCTTAAAGTGTGATGAAAAAATATTGATTTCATTTTATGTGGAGCTAATGAGATGGCCCGAAAGGCATTGCTCGCTAGAAAACATTTGCTTTTTCAACTCTCCCTAGATTATATTGCATATTATAAACAGATGACATCTTTTATTCGTAACTTTTTTTTTAAAGGACTCACAAAAGCCATTGAAAGTTGCTCCAATGTGCAATGGTACAGGGCCCTGTGCACATCAGCATCTGTTATAGTTGAGTTTTCCTGATGCACTTTCAACCAAGCCCAGAGTATGCACGTCAAAACCATGCCAGGTTCAGCTCTGCAAGTGTGCCAAGAAATACGTTAGAGTTCAGTGCTACAGACTACGGTCACCTGTAATGTTTCCCATTGCTCCATGCAAGGGGTGGGGAATCTTTTGCACTCCAGATGTTACTGAACTACAATTCCCATCATCCTTGATTCTGGGCTAAGCTGCTGCCTGGGGCTGAAGCAAGCTGGTGTCTAACAATGACTGGAAGGTCACAGGTTCCCTACCCCTGATATAAATGCACAAAACATGCAGTCTGGGTTGTTGATTTTTTTAAAAAAATAATTCAAAATTATAACAAGACATATTATCCAAAAACATATCATCCTTGTCCCCCCCCATTTTTCCTCCCTTCCCCCCCACAAAACCCACCCCCTGACTTCCCTCAGTTCCAGTCTTTGGTTTCTCTAAGAATGCTGTTTTCTGCATGTTACAAAGTTGTATAGATCCTCAAAATATTTAGCTGATTATTATCAATAAAAGTTTGTGAATGTTTATTCAAAACCTGCCAAGGAGTCCAGTTCGCTTTGTTGCGTCTTCAGATACTTTGTAAAGGGTTCCCATTCATCCTTATAGTCACAGTTATCCTAGTCCCCTAGCTTATATGTCAGTTTTCCCAGTTCTGCAAAGTCCATCAATTTTTCTTGACATGATTCTTTAGTTGGGGTTTCTTCAGTCTTCCACCCTTGTGCTACCAGAAGTCTCGCGGCCCAGTCTGGTTTTGCACAAGACAGATGTGCCGATTCCAAGTTGAAAATGCTATTCCGAGTTGAAAATGTTTCTTAATTCCCATTTCTATGATGTCACACCCAGTTATTGCTGCGGAAATGTTTCCCGATACAGTTCCCTTTGAACTGTACATCTGAAACTGAATAAGTTCAAATGTTGCATTTCTAACAGAGATTGTAGTGTGAGAATCACTCACCGAAAGAGGTACGATTCTCCCTCCCCAGCCTCTCACCACCACCACCATGAGTGAATATGTCAGCTTTCTTAAGTGTTAATAACTGCAACAACAAGAACTTTAATATTTATACCCTGCCCATCTGGCTGGGTTTCCCAGCCACTCTGGGTGCCTTACAGGATCTCTAAAAGCATATTAAAAACATCAAGCATTAAAAGGCTTCTGATACAGGGCTGCCTTCAGATGTCTTCTAAAAGTCAGATAGTTTATCTCCTTGACATCTGAAGGGAGGGCATTCCACAGGGAGGGCACCACTACCGAGAAGGCCCTCTGCCTGGTTCCCTGTAACCTCACTTATCGCAGTGAGGGAACTGCCAGAAGGCCCTCGGAGCTGGACCTCGGAGCTGGCTGAACGATGGGGGTGGAGACGCTCCTTCAGGTATATAGCAATGAAGCTGAAGCTCAAAAGATTCAGGACAAACAAAAGAATGCACTTTTTCACACAGCACACAGTAACTTGCTCCCACAAGAGGCCACAATGTCCACCAACTTAGATAGCTCTAGAACAAGATTAAACACATTCATGGAGGATAAGGCTGTGATGACGACTAGGTATAAGAGAGAAATTTGATTCAGCTCACATTTTAAGTCAAATCAATGAATTGCTCACATTCGGAAACAATTTGAGAACCCAAACACAGTCGCGCTCCAAAATTCACACTGGTTTGAATTTTGCGATGCAGTTCTTCAAATAAGGAATGTTTACAAAACGGCACCCATTAAGGGGGGGGGGGAGAGAAATGTGCCCAACAATGAATATATTTTGAACAAAATGAACGAAATTTTAATATAAGAGAAGCCTTAAACTGAGTTTCCTCCAGCTGGGAAGAGTGAGCCATTTGATATGATTAAAATTGAGTCTTGGACCATTGGATCTGTTTGCTTTATGTTAACGCAGCACAGAACATAAGGTAACTAAACAATAAGAGGGCTTCAGCACTGTGTTTGTGATAGCACATCCTGGCATAATGATTCTGCCACCTGCATATTTTAAACCGATGTGGCCAACCTCTAGGTTACCTTAATATTTACCCACCAGATGGGCCCTGCATGAATTCCTGGGGCTGCAAGAGCCCACAGCAGGTGATACACAGAAAATCTGCTCTGCAGGATCTTCTCAACAGGAGTTGCCCAAGAGCAAAATGGAGCATAACCGAAAGGTCAAAGGGCATATTCTAGGTACTTACATCTGGCCATAGTGTCCGAGCCCTATGATGATGCCTAGAATGCTTTACACAGTTCAATGGGAGATTGATCCAAGATGAAGGTAGTTGTGGAGAAGTTTCTTTACTCAGGTTTTAGGTGGTGTGCTGTTGCACATTAGGGTATAAGTTGTATATCCTAATCTAATTTGAACAAAGAGGCTCAGGCCTTTGGCTTAAAAAAGACAGTTTGGAGTTGGGCTCTCAAATGTTACAAATAGTAATGGAGACTTTGTGATTGATATCCTCGTTTTCAGCTATCAGAGAAAAGAGAACAATTTTGATAGAGTAGTTTGTGCATCCTCTTCCATTATATGATACCTATATTTGGACACTGCTAAATGCTACTGTTTCCCTGAGCTATTGCTGATGCTTCCTTCTTGTTCATGAATGGTGACAAAGTCTTCTCCATGATGGTGAGATGTATTGTTTTTCCAGATAAATGATAATAATTATTTGTACAATAACATCTGCAAATGTTATGCAAGACCGTGTCCTCTTTGGGGTGCCTAAGAATGTTGAATGTGTGCTAAATAAGGAAATATATACATATAACCACAGTAAAATCTATGAATGTGTACATGCACAATAGGGGTGCGTGTGATCTAAGTGACATTTTCTGTTTAATTTGAATGTTAATTATGTTTGATCCCTCCTGTTGCTTTGACTATGACAGTAAAGTCCAATGGGCCCCAGAAATCCCATATAGATGCCTGAGCTGTAAGAATCTTAAGCAAACACACACAAATGAACTGATTTCGAACACATCACTGTGGATTCAAGTTTTTACCAACCATTGTTCCAGAATATTAGGATTCTGGGTTGATAGTGCTGTGGAGTTCAGCTAGCTCCAACTATTACAAGGAAGTTGACCTTGTAAAAAGGCTCTGGAACCTTCTACCATTGGTGGAAATGGAATGCACGTAACATCAGTTTATGTGCTAAATCACGAGCCTTTTGAGAAATGGAAGTGGTGAAATTAGTAATAAAATAAAATAAATGCTACATTTAAAAGACTGAATTTATTGTAGATTATTCTGTTGCCAGTATATGAAAGAAAATGAACAAATATCCCCAAATTGCTTTCTAATCATTTAGATGAAATGCCGTCTACCAGCTTTAAAGCAGTTGGCTAGCTTCTAGGTTGCTGAGTGGCTGAGTATTTCTTTCTTAACAAATAAATCTGAGTTTGTTTGATGAATTAATGCTCAGTTATAGTGGGGCACCTGCCTCATAAATGACCATTAAGTGATGTCCGGAATACTGGATGCATTCGGCAAGGCAGCTATAATTTATGTAATGATTCAACACATTTCACATCCTACCTTGATACAATTAGGATAGGAAAAGCTTTCCTGCTGACATTAACAGATGTTGTTGGAGATTGTTTTCCTGCACTCAGACCGGAGGTAATAATCAGTGAATGAAATTGCTTCTCCACAATGCAGACATTCACTCTGCCAGTCAAGGACTGGACAAAATATGTGAAAAGGGCCTGCGGTAGATGTCAGCAGTCACTGAAAAAAACTTAATGTTATTCAGTTTGTTCCAATCTTTTAAATCAATAAGCAGGTTCCTTGGTGTTACTTACCCTAATCGCTGTGATCATTACATATCAACAACAACAAACATCAATAAAACAATGTAAGCTAGTGTTTGCATATTTTCCTGAAATACTAGAAAGGTATGTGTGTCTTTGGGGAGGGAGATTTTACAGGATTCTTGTGAAAATAAATTATTGCTGAGTTATGGGGTGTTTTTCTCATATATACAGGCTGGGAATTCAATTTTCTGTGTTCTAATCCTTATTAGTGATGGATGTACCTGACAGCTTTGGTTTCTCTCATTCCCCCACCCCAAAAAATAAGCTCAGGTCTCCACATTTCAACACCAGTTTGTGATATTTTTTTTTTAAAGTTCTCATGAACATTTGTTGGCATGTTTGTGTGAATTTCCGCCAACAGATACTTCTTTATTTTGCACTCCTTATTTCATTGGAGAATTGCATTGTGAAATTTGGAGAAGTGCAAATTTTAAAGGACAGCTGTGTTTTGGTTTGGATATTGCTTTGGATAGGGTGAAGTAGGTAGGTTCGCTATATATCCTCCAATGGGTAGGGCTATATATCCTCCAATATTTCTCTGATGAAAACAGGGACATCCTAAGGAAATGAAGGACATTCCAGGATCAAATCAGAAACTGGGATGGCGTCTGTAAATGTGGGACTGTCCCCGGAAAATAGGAACACTTGGAGGTGCTGTAAGCAAAGGCCACAGACTCTCTTTTAAAAAGCACTGCTGTACTTGTTAACGCAAATTTACTCTATCCATGGTTATCTCTGTTATTTTATTTTTTGGGGGGGGCACCCAGAAGGATTCAATTATTAATAAAACTGGGTTGGATTAAATTTCTCTAGGCCAAAGGAAATTGGGTCCATCTTCACTTTAGGAATACGAGCCTTTCGTTCATTTACCGGTACATAGAGCCTTTAGTACTTTTGAATGCCAGGAAGGTGAACCAAGAAGGAGATGCAGAATGGCTTGCTTGGCAATGATCCTTAATATAAGTAATGACTGCACCCAAAACCCTAGGATTTTCCCCTCTATCTGCTCGTACCTGCTTTTAATAAAGCCTTTCCCCTGCATAATGAAATGTGAAGGGCTCAACTGTTATATGGATTTTAATTTGGAAGTAGCTGTGGGGAAGGGTTCACCCTAAGATGAATTGGAGGAGGAGGGTTGGTTGTTGTTTTTTTTTTAAGAAATAAAATCTATTGTCCATGCTGACTGTTTTCCTATTCCTTCAGCACATCTGGTTCTCAGTTTAAAGCCGGAAAGTGGAGGGGAACATATAATATTGGCAAGGTATTCTGCCTATAGGGGAAAATAAAGAAAGACACACACATGCAAAAAAAGAAACAAACAAAAACAAAACCTGACATTTTTCTGATGAAGCCCAGTGTCTATGTAAAGCAAGAGTTTCCTGTTGACAAGGAAATATTTCTGGAGTTTGGACAAATGGAAAAGAATATTCCAATTCTGCGCAGTTTATATATTTTTTGTTTTTAACCCTTATCAGCCGGGATAGCAAACATTTTGCAAAACTTAGTTTCTGCAAAACTGTGAGATTTTTCAATATTTGAGTCTGGAGTGGCAGGTATTTGTCCCTGTCTGCCTCCTTGCTGAGTTCCATAAGAGCAATATTAAGTCTGCATTCACATGGCAGCATATTCCGTTTCCCTGACAAATCACTAGTTGCTATTTTCCGCGTTATATTTGAACTTTCACATGACATAAAGGCCATTTCCAGAAATCTAGACAAATCTAGTGAAAGTGTAGTACTCATTTCCTTGCTAATCACTTCCAGAAAAAAATATATCTGTCTGCAACCACATTAAGACAAGGGGATAAAGTGACAAAATTCAGAGTAACATACCAGCATACCAGTTCTCCTCCCCCTCCTCCCCCTCCTCCTCCTCCTTCTTCTTCTATTTCTATTTGTGTTTCTGGTACATTTCAACAGAAGGAAAAACTGAAAGTAATAAGAAAATAGGAAAAAATGAGCTACATATTACATATTCTATTACATTCAAAAATACAATCATTGACAGGCTTCTCTTCCTCTCTTACCTTGGTTCCTTTTATATGTCACTTCCTCACACATCTTCTTAGTTTCCCCAACCTTATTCTACCCCTCCCATTAATTTCAGTTCTAACTTCTGCTGCTGAAAATACTAACATCTTGTTAGGCTAATTTCATACCAGTTCTTCCTTGCCGTTTGCCCTGGTGAATTTCGGGGGGACAGAAAAACTTACGCAAGGAAAGGGTGGGGAACAAGTGTGCTGTCCAATGATGTTCATCACTGTGTCACACCACGCTCATTGTTGTGAATGAAATTTCGCATGATATGCTGGTATATTGGTCAAAAAGTCCCAGTTCCATAATGTAACAGGTATTGTGGTGTGAAAGCAGTTTTGGAAAATGGCATATAAGTGTTAGCATTGTAATCAGGAAATTCACTGCCGTATTCCATACCCTCCAACATTTATCTGATGAAAATAGGGATACCCTATTCAACAACAACAACAATTTTACTATTCATACCCCACCCATCTGACTGGGTTGCCCCAGCGATTCTGGCTGGCTTTCAATGTAAATAAAAATATAATGAAACATGAAACATTAAAAAAAACTTCCCTATACTTCAGCCTTCAGATGGCTTGGGGGTTTGCATAACCCCCCACATACCCTCCAACATTTCTCTGATGAAAACAGGGATGCTCAGTGCTCCTCCCCCTAAAAAATGTTAAGGGGTACTCTCATTTTCCTACTCATACTGAAATACTGCCCCTCAATGAGGCCAAACTTAGATCCACAAAATGTTTAGGGGTATGCATACCCCTGTGTACCCCCAGGAAAAAAAAGCCCTGGGGATACCCTAAGGAAAAGTGGGATATTCCAGGATCAAATCAGGAACTGGGATGGCTTCTGTAAATCCAAGATTGTCCCTGGAA
Organism: Podarcis cretensis; assembly: GCF_951804945.1. Taxonomy (NCBI): domain Eukaryota; kingdom Metazoa; phylum Chordata; class Lepidosauria; order Squamata; family Lacertidae; genus Podarcis; species Podarcis cretensis. The sequence goes on from NC_137173.1 coordinate 87,947,800, forward strand.
AATAGGGACACTTGGAGGGTCTGATATTGTCAGGTTTCTGTCAGTGGCTCTTGGCTGGTTGCCGAGCAAAGTATAAAGACAAAGAAAAGTTTATTACAGTGGTACCACGGGTTAAGAACTTAATTTGTTTTGGAGGTCCGTTCTTAACCTGAAACTGTTCTTAACCTGAAGCACCACTTTAGCTAATGGGGCCTCCCACTGCTGCCACACTGCTGCTGCGTGATTTGTGTTCTTAGCAAAGTTCTTAACCCAAGGTACTATTTCTGGGTTAGCGGAGTCTGTAACCTGACACGTCTGTAACCTGAAGCCTCTGTAATCTGAGGTACCACTATACTGTCCTTTTTATTTCAATCTTTACAGAGAGAGGCTATAGAACACAGCCTCTTGGATAATGGTATTGTCCCAAATGAATCTCCACCACCCGTCTCGCCCACTTCCTCATTCGTCAATCTCATCATCTCTCCTACGGGTGCTGCTACCTGCCCTCTGTCTTTGAGCTCTTTGCTCTCCTACTTTTAAGGCTCACCGGTTCTGGGAGATGGAGGGTCTGGAATGCTTTCTAATGACAGCCTGTCCGCTGGGTGTTGTTCTGGCTCTTCCATAATTTCCCAGCTTCTCCCCTCATCTGCCCCCAAGCTGTGAGCTCCCTCAACCCCCTGTTGTAAATCTATACTGTCTTCCTCTTCCTCCTCCCTAGAAGGGTCAGAATGGGGAGGCGGTCTCTACCATTCCTCCTCTGCCCAGACCCTGACAGATATTCTCTGTGTCTGAATGCCCCTGAAGATTAAGGAGGAGGAAGCCGACGGGCAATGCCAGACCCTGGACAGGATATAAATAGGAAGGCAAGGAGGCAAGAATTGATTGATGGCAACATGCAGTTGGTGACAAGTGCCCCATTTGCTACCTTCAACTGCCTCTGGGTTTCTTAATAGGCAGTGCTTAAGTGATGAGCCCAAACTAGGCTTGAGTGAAACCAGCATGCTCCAATAATCCCCATTCTGTGGTAAAAACTGAGCGGACCAATTCCATTCAACACCACCTCTCTCATTACAATAGTCCCCAATGTCCAGATGTCAGAAAAATGAGCGCTGCACGGTTTATTGGATACTTAATGGTGTTTTGGGTGTTGGGTTGCAAAATATGTCAAGAATAGCAGCCTGGAAAACGACAGGCAGGCAAACCGGTCATCCTACAGAGGTTCAACTAGGAGTCAAGAAGTCTATATGCAGCTCAGCCTGCAGCTTAGCAACCAGTTAACTCAGACTGTAGAGCCAGGAAGGATTAGCAGGTCTGTAAGGTCGGATGGGATATTATTGGCTCCTCAGGTCACGTGACGACTGATGGATTGAATACTATAGTACACCCTCTTGTCAACTGCAGCAATGGTGATGGCTGATGTAGCACAGGAATGAGCAGGTCAGTCATTCCCAACTGTAGAGAAGAGGGTGCCTGGGTTTTATTATAAAACTGGGTCCGACAATGGGATTCCATACAATTCCCGAGTTTGAGATACTGGTCTTCGGTCTGTGTACATCCCCTGTTTATTCCATCAGTGCTGCAAAAACTGAAGTCTGTGTACACTGCAGGAAGGTGTCTGAGCAAGCCAAGAATGTGTTCTCCTCTTATGGCAGAAGCAGATTCACACATGGCTCCATTTTTGCTCTTCCTCCCAATCCATCTTGAAACGCTGTTGGGAATGGTCCAGTTGGTGCTACAGGATGTACGGTGTTAATGTTTTCCTGCAGATCAGTAAATATATGTTGCTGATATACAGCAGATCGGATGCACAAATAATGCAGCTTAAAAAAATAAATGTATTGAAACCTGGGTGTTTTTCCTCTCCTTAAAGGACTGCATTATACATCCCTCTCATTCTTGTTCTGTTTCTGGAAGGTTCCATGTGGCTTCCTGGATTTCGGAGACATTCCTTTTCCTTCCCCTTTGATGCCAAACTATTTTATGTAAGTTCTGAGACAATCAACTTGGCCATCTCCTTGGATGCAATTTCCTTCTGATTTTAAATTTGTCACTGGGGAAGACTTTCTCTTCCCTTAAGCCAAACAGCTGTTTTTTATTTTATTTTATATTTTTCTCTGGTTCTGCCTCCCCCACCCCCTCCTCCCCAAGTGGTCAACTTCCTTTTTTGGAGTTCATTCCTTTCTTCCCCCTCATATCAAAATAATAAAATACAGATTACAAATGGAATGGGATTTGCTTCAGTTAAATTCTGTTGATTCCGCAATCCTTGCTTCCCCTGATCTGGGTCTATGCCTATAGTAATAATAGTCATCATTCCATTGTTTGTTGTAGCACTTCTTGATTTTTTTTAAAAAAGAAAGACTGCTATGGAGGAAATATAAGTCATGCAAATCTATCTTGAGTCTCCAATTCAAAAGCCCTGTTTCATTTATTTCTAAAAATGTAACCTATTTTTCTCTGTAAAAGAGAGAGAACCTAAAATGACTTACAATAAGATGTAAGCCGTAAACAAACCTGTGTTGCAATATAGAAAAGCTGAACAATATAACACAACACTATGGCCAATAACAACGGCACTAAAAACTATTTATCTTGTTGTTGTTGTTGTTGTTGTTGTTGTTGTTGTTGTTTTGTCGTTTAGTCATGTCCGACTCTTTGTGACCCCATGGACCAGAGCACGCCAGGCACTCCTGTCTTCCACTGCCTCCCGCAGTTTGGTCAAATTCATGCTGGTAGCTTCGAGAACACTATCCAACCATCTCGTCCTCTGTTGTCCCCTTCTCCTTGTGCCCTCCATCTTTCCCAACATCAGGGTCTATTCCAGGGAGTCTTCTCTTCTCATGAGGTGGCCAAAGTATTGGAGCCTTAGCTTCAGGATCTGTCCTTCTAGTGAGCACTCAGGGCTGATTTCCTTAAGAATGGATAGGTTTGATCTTCTTGCAGTCCATGGGACTCTCAAGAGTCTCCTCCAGCACCATAATTCAAAAGTATCAATTCTTCGGCGATCAGCCTTCTTTATGGTCCAGCTCCCACTTCCATACATCACTACTGGGAAAACCATAGCTTTAACTATACGGACCTTTGTTGGCAAGATGATGTCTCTGCTTTTTAAGATGCTGTCTAGGTTTGTTATTGTTTTTCTCCCAAGAAGCAGGGGTCTTTTAATTTCATGGCTGCTGTCACCATCTGCAGTGATCATGGAGCCCAAGAAAGTAAAATCTCTCACTGCCTCCATTTCTTCCCCTTCTATTTGCCAGGAGGTGATGGGACCAGTAATACAAATGATCAGAAATTACAATCAAAGTCTCTAAATCTTCTTCACCAGTTGCGGCAGAATAATTCAAAAGTTTGATATATACATAATCTGTCACCAAATGGAACAGAGTTCATCAGTGACTACAGTATCATATGAGCACTGATCCAGAGCATATTTTCTACAGCGTTTATATTTGCTTACATGTAAGATTGGCTTGTTAAGAAATTGCACTGCATCCTTCTCGTATTAATTCTTACAAGTCTGGCTGATGAAGCATTGAATGAAACAGATGGTTATCCGGAAACTCTGTCCAGGCGATATTTGGTGACAGATTATGTATATATCGAACTTTTGAATTATTCTGCAGTGACTGGTGAAGATTTAGAGACTTTGGTTGTAATTTCTGATCATTTGTATTAGTCTATAAATAGTGTTTAGTGTCATTGATATTGGCCATTGTACTGTGTTATATTGTTCAGCTTACAATAAAATGTAGCAACCTTAAAAACCACCATTTATCCACATTGTAAACTCTCACCTTGGCAATGAGAAAGTTAATGCTACCCTTCATGAAAAAGCTTACCAAAATAGGAAAATTTTCATTCTCTTCTGGAAAAAAAAGTGTTGGGTTTAGGTGGGTCTTTCCTGTAGGGAGTTTAGTAGACGTTGGACCACTCCTTTGAGACTTCATTCTGCACCAGAGATTAAATTGTGAGTATAAGGTGATGCAATTTACTTATTCGTTCATTTAACAAAATGTATATACAACTTACTCAACAAAAAACCCTCTAAGTGGTTTACAAAGAACAATCTAAAAGATTTTTTTAAAAAAACCAATAAATTCAAACACGTGAACATAATTGTTTGTATCAAAAATATAAATAAAATCAGCAGATGAACTCAAACCTCATGTTAAAGTTGTTAAGCAAGTAAAATTATAGAACAAGAAGAGACAGCTTTCAAAGAGGATTGGAAACCGTTTGTAGATTGTCTAAGAAATCATTGCAAGAATGTTAAAACACTAGCCGGTTTGGAGTAAGCTCAGCAATAAAATAAAAATAAAAATGCAATGTGAAAAAAAAATTGGAGGTATGAATAATTAGAATAAGCAGCAGAAATAAACAATTTGAGGAAACCATGGAAGGGTGGAAGAGAAGTTGACTAAAAGAAAGTGTTTGATGAATTGATTGAAATATATTGAATTTTCTTTTTTCTTTTCTCCTTTTTCCTCTTTCTTTTTTCTTTTTTCTTCTTTTTAAAATTAGATGGTATTTTGAAAAACCTATAAATAAAACTTTTTTTAAAAAAGAAAAAGAGATCTGAAATCTTATGTGATGAAGTTGCTAAGAGTAGACATCAAATCTGGGATACTCCTGGCTGAAATGTCATCTTGGTCACAAACTCAACAAACAGATATAGGCAAGCTGCCATTTCCCCTGTGTAAGTTCCCCACCTGTGATTTAATGATGTGCAGCAGAATGGGGACCAGGTAGGATGGAGCTGCCATGCTAGTTTATGGACTGATGGTCTCTGTTGCTTTCAGGAGGGTCAAATTGGTGAGGAGGTCGGCATGGTGGAAATGCACTGGCAGGAGTGACAAATGAGCTCTGGCAGTGTCCTTCCTGCCACCATGAACCTCCTGGTAAGTGACAGCAACACACCTGCCAGAAAGTAGCCCTGCCTTATCCAGCAAGCTACTTATGAATACAATCCTGCTCCTAGCAGGAATGGAGGGAAATCCATCCTGAATGGATTTCTACACAGCTTACTATGTTTGCTTGTTTGTTAAATTTACACACTGCCTCAAGGATCTCAAGGTGGTGCACATGGTTCTCCTCCCTGTTTCATCCTTGGTGACTGGGTCAAGGTCATCCAGTGAGCTTTGTGGCTGAGTGGGGATTTGAGCTCTGCTTCTTCTTGTATTTGGGATGTGGGTGGCGCTGTGGGTTAAACCACAGAGCCCAGGACTTGCTGATCAGAAGGTTGACGGTTTGAATCCCCACAACAGGGTGAGCTCCCGTTGCTCAGTCCCTGCTCCTGCCAACATAGCAGTTCGAAAGCACATCAAAGTGCAAGTAGATAAATAGGTAGCACTGTGGCGGGAAGGTAAACAACATTTCTGTGCGCTGCTCTGGTTCGCCAGAAGCGGCTTAGTCATGCTGGCCACATGACCCGGAAGCTGTACGCTGGCTCCCTCGGCCAATAAAGTGAGATGAGCGCCGCACCCCAGACTCGGCCATGACTGGACCTAATGGTCAGGGTCCCTTCACCTTTACCTCTTCTTGCATTGGCCACCCAAGTTATATCCAAGCCTCTTATGCGTTGTGAAACTTAAACAAGAACAACACACAAAATAATTCTATACAAGTTAAATTCAAAATTGAATGCAAAAAAAGAGGTATATCATACATATAATAAACATAACAGAGTCAATCCCATTCGGTATTATATTTCTGTAAGCATAATTTCATGCACTAGTAACTGAGAGCTTTTTATAGTTATATGAAATGCTGCATGCATCTGTTCTTGTGCTGGTTCCTTTAGGAACCTTGCTGTGTATAGCAGGATTATAATGCATATAATATGCAATAATTATTCATATTTTTAGCAGAACCAGTAAAAAAAAAAGTCAATTCTAATTAAGATCAAGGAGGTAAACAAAAGCTAGAAAACATCCATGGGGATAAATTCAACATGGAGATGATTATTATTTTTCTTTCTTTCTTCTTTTTTTTTAAAAAGCCCCATCCCTAGTTCCTAGTAAGCGTAACTTTGTCAGTCACCATGACTACTTGTGACCTTTTGTTCTGGAACGTGTTGTCATTGTTTTTATTTCTATATTTAACGAATAGGACTAACAATGAATGTGATCACTTTAAGCCAGAGGTTTCCAACCTTTCTGAGTTCATGGCTCCCTTGACCAACTCTATTCTTTCTGGGGCTCCCCATGGGGCTCAGGAGCCCAGTTATGTCACCCCTTGCCTACAGAGCTGCCAGTCTCTCACCCTTTTTTGAACACCCTCCCTTGTGGAGTGTTCCCTCAGCCTCCTCTCCTCTCCTCTGGGCAGGCGCTGCTGCCACCCCTGGTCTCTCATCTGACCTGCCTTGCCCCACAGGGGCCTGGGACTTGTCTGTCTATTCCCAACAGCAAGGGCTGGTAGACTGGCTGGCTGGGCTCCCTCACCCGCTTGCTTGATTACTCCAAGGCTGCCTCAGCTCCTGGCAACCAGCAACATCTGACCAGCCCCTGAGACACCATTCGCCTGAGGAGCTTGTAGCCAGAGCTGCCACAACAAACAGCTGTGCAAGCCTTTGGGAGGCAGAGACACAAGAGTAGGGTTACCAGATGTCCCTGGTTCCCAGGGACAGTCCCCAGATTTGCTAATCTGTCCATGGACAAATTCTGTCCCCAGATTTGCAAATCTGTCCCTGGGAAACATGGCAGCGGCAGCCTCCGCAGCCCAGAGCCAGCTTGGTAGCGCAGTTGGCTCTGGCTGGCTTCAGGAGCTGTTCGCTGCTGAAGGGGAACCAGGGATGTCTGGTGGTACAGATCTCCTGCCCCCTTCCCCCTTTGTTTTGACAGATCGAGGGAGGCTCAGGAGTTGCGGGCAGACAGCCATTGCCCAGGAGGGGCACAAGGTGCACAGTTTCTCTGCCAGGCAAGGTGCAAAGCCCTTCTTTCACACCCTGTGAAACAGAAATGCACTGATGTTTTTAAAAAACTGGGCAACGACAGCCCATCCGCAACTCCTGAGCCTCCCCCGCTCAGTCAAAACAAAGGAAAGAAGGCAGGAGATTGTGGGAGGCTCAGGAGTCATGGGTGGGTGGCGTGCTGTTGCCAGGTTTTTAAAAAACTCTGTGCATTTATGTTTCACAGGGTGCGAAAGAAGGGCTTTGCACCTTTATACAATATGCATGTGTGCTTAGGCCCAGGGTCTTTTGCCTCACCATCCCCACTACTGACTCCCTGTTGCTACTCGGCTTCAATAATAATAATAACAACAACAATAATTTATTATTTTTACCCCGCCCATCTGGCTGAGTTTCCCCAGCCACTCTGGGCGGCTTCCAATCAAGTGTTAAAAACAATACAGCATTAAATATTAAAAACTTCCCTAAAATAAAAATCTGGTAACCATACACAAGAGGGCATCAAGAGGAGGGTGGCGAAAAAGAGGGACAGAGACCCGTGTTGCCAACGGCACTCCTGGCCATCATTCAAGGCACCCTGTGTGCCACGGCACACTGGTTGAAAACCTCTGCTATAAGCAGCTGCGCAATTTTGCAGAACTTTTAGGAGAAACTGGCTTTGCTACTCAGGAGGATTAAAGAAAACAATCTTCCTTTCATTTTTTTAAAAAACAGCACCAACCTGCAGTGCTTAGAGCTTGCCATCCCCCCTCCCCTCTCCTCAATGTGTGCAAGTGAGAGCGAGAGCTTTCACAAACTGGTTCTACAGTCCTTGGCATTTAAATCAACTGCCAAGTAGCGCTCACAGTGGATTCTTTGCAAATAACTTACAGTTAACCACATAAGATGCACCGGGATTAAGCTAAACCTTCTTTTGATACCTAATGTGCTATGCTTTCCAGAGCAATTTGGTGGCAGAGACAAACTGTTAAAAAGTGCAGGAAATTCAAATGCATCCCAAGCGAGCATGGGAAATAGAAAATTCCTATTTGTGCCGCCTCCAGTTCTTTGCCATGTTTCTTCATCCAAGCCAAAAACCGCGTTGCTCAATATTCCACAGTGGCCAGTGAAAGGATGAATGGAATTTAGTGCTCTTTTGTGTGCTCTGTGAGGGAAGAGAAAAGGGCACAGTAAAGCTTTTATTGACCCAACTCCAAATCCAGTGTGTCTAACTAGGAAATTGTTCATTCAGTTGGAAGCCAAAAAAGCATCGATGCTTTAGTGAGGCTGAGACAGCAAAATCAATTCAGAAAACAACGGCTGTGTTGAGTATGTTTTTAGGGGAGGGGAGTCTCAGGCTAGCACAGTCTGTGGCCATGAACAGGACAACACACTTTCGCTATGCTAAACTTTATGAAATTAGGATCAATGAGAAACTGCAAGTACGGCAATTGCTGTTGTTTCTAAATCATAATACCAGCTGTAAAATAATCTCATAGGAGCCAACTCCTAGGGGCTGAGGTCCCTTTGCTCCCCAATAAAATGTTTGAGGGGGCTGATTCCCCCAAAGTTGATGGACTTTCTCATTTAGATGGTGTGTGCTGCGTCTTGTGATTGATTATGTGGGGCAGGGCTTACCTAAGCGCCCAATATTTTATTCAGGTTGACACCCCTGGATACTGTAACCCCTAAAGTAAAATCCCCACTCTTTCAGGTCTCTTAGTAGACTTAACAGTCCTCTCAAAAGGCTGCTGGATGCTCACTATTTGCTTATCATGGTGTTTCATGGTCTTTCTTGGGCATTGGTTTTCAGCCCTTGCCTCCTGCTTGGCAGATCATTTTTCCTGGGTCACCTTAGTCTGCATAACTTGTTTTACATCAGATGGTCACTGGAATAATGTAGTTCTGAAGCTTGAAGGGAAGGGACCATAGCTCAGTGGCGGAAGAACACTTTTGTTTCACATGCCAGAGGCTGCAGATTTAGTCCCTGGCATCTCCAGGCTTAGGAAGGAAATGAAAAGACCCTCTGCTTGAGTTCATGGAGAACCATTGCAACATTGGGCTACACCAGCCTTCCACCAATCTGGTGTCCTTCGGAGGTTTTAGAGTACAACTCCCATTAGCCCTGATCATCAGCCACACTGGTTGTGGCTGATGAGAGATGCAGTCAAAAACATCTGGAGGGAACAAGGTTAGAGAAAGGTTGACCTGGACAGACAAAGTGTCTGACCTGGGAAACGGCAGATTCCTGATTGACTGCACATTCCTTGTTTCCCTGCCTCCTAGCAGCTTTACAGTCCCAGATTTACAGAAGCCACCCCGGTTTCTGATTTGATCCCGGAATGTCCCGCTTTTCCTTAGAATGTCCCTATTTTCATTGGAGAAATGTTGGAAGGTATGGAATAGGACATCTCTAGGGCTTTCCCCCCCTAGCCAGAACTTGCTGGAACTCAGTTCTGGCACCTCTCAGGTGGGCGCCATTGGTATTCTAAGAGAATGAGGGATGTGTTCATGGTGAGTTCCAGAACCCTTTTTTCTAGAAAAATAGCACTGGATGTCCCTATTTTCATTGGAGAAATGTTGGAAGGTATGCTACGCTGCTGAATGTATTTGTCCAAATCCAACAGCAAACAAAGCTCATCAGAATCTGATAAACTGCTGAACTATTGTACAGTCCTCCTGGCCCATTCTGCACCTTGCAGATTGGAACAAAGTTATCCCTCGATCTGACATGAAGTGTGTTTAGATATTTGAGGAAAAAATATGCTTAGAAATAGATACTTCTTGAGAAAATATGTTCAAGAATACACATTTAAATATTTTGTTAAAAAAACAACCACACAGATGAATGCAGAAACCAGACAAAACATATTAAAGAATGAACATATGTGGAAATGAAATAGACCTATTTTTCTAGAAAAAGAAGTGCTGGAACTCACCATTGTTGAATGCCTACCTTGTCCTCTTACAATGGCAATGGCGCCCATCTGAGAGGTGCCCTGAGTTCTAGTGTGTTCCAGTTGACAAAAAGTCCTGAAAAGACCAGAAACAGACCAGATGTGTATGCATGTAGACTCATTCCACACATAGAAACTTTAACTGGGTGACAGCCTGAGAAATTATCAAGAAATCACCAAGAGGCTCTAACGGTGGAGGGAGGCAGAAAGACAGAAGCAGTAAGAGGGGGCACAGAGACTTTTTTATTAAATGTGGTGCTAGGGAACGCATTCTGTTAGTAACAGGATTTACACCGGAGCAGTGGATCTTCTTCCCCTCTCCCATACCCCCACCCCATCTGTTCCAGGTCCCCACCCCAAACCCTCCAGAATAGACTTGGCTGTGGTGTGTGGTTTGGGCAAGTTTCATTGTGCAAAAATAAATCCATGCTAATTGGATACTGCCCAGAGAGTAACCTGCTGGCCCACAAGTTGCAAAGCACAAGGAAATGTGTTTGGAAGCAGTATGTGGTCTCATTTTGTTTGTGTGTGTGTGTGTGTAAGAGAGAGGACTGCGAGAGAGAGAGAGAGAGAGAGAGAGAGAGAGAGAGAGAGAGAGAGAGACTGGGTGTGAGAGAAACCGGGCCCTACGCTTGACACATTCAACATCCTGGAGCCAGCCATGATTTCAGTAATATGTTTAAATAAATCAAAAGGGATAGACTTTCAGCTCCAATTAGAATAAGCAAGATTTCATTTACTTTTGCCTTTCTACTTCCTCTGAACGTCAGCAAAACTCATTTGGTTCTAGCCAAAATATGCTTGTCTTCTTGCCCGGTGTTTTTAATCCAAGGCTTGTTCCGTACAGTCTTTGAGACTCTGAAACGGCATCTCTAAACCAAGTTCCGCTATGCTCTTGCCCAGTTTCTTGAGGCTATGCTTTGCTTTATGCACTCTCTGTTGAGAGCAATTGAACCAAAACTGGATGCTCATGCTGCGGTCATAACTTCAGAGATCCAGCTACAATGAGGTGAGGGAAGCATCTGGAGAATGTGCTCTTTCCTATCTTGAGGAGGGGGATGCAGAAATCCTCTCCTCCTCACGGAGGGGAGGCGTTGTGATCGGGAACCGTTCCCGTGCGGAGCAGGGGGCGTTCCGGCCCCTGCTTGTCACCATCGCTGATGCGCCACGCCCCCAGGAAGCCTGCCTATCAGCGGCAGGCTCGGGGGCGGGGTTTAGCCACTTAAACGTGGCAGCTCCTTCCCTCATTGCGCTGCCGGTTGCTTCATCGGATCACCCATCTTTGAAGACTTCGTTGTTCTGCAAGCTTGCCAGTCACAGGATTTTGAAGGCTTCGTTTTTCTCACCAGCTTGTCAGCACACCTTTTTTTGCAGTGAGTAAACAGCATTGCGGCTTTGGAGCGGACTCCTCGGAAGCGGCATCCGCTTCGGCGGCGAGGTTTGGAGGCGTGTGTCTAAGGAATCCGGCAGTCGTGGATCCTGTCCGATGCCCTGCTGGGCTGCTGGCCATGGGGCGACCCCCGGTGACATCAGGGGAGAGCTTACAGTTGTATTTGCATCAACAGGCTTCCCCTACTGGTGATTAACCCCTGCTAGACTCACCCCTCTCTGAGTGGGTGGAGTCAACTTTGCTGTTATTCCAATGCCTAAGCCAATACCTCTCACATGCGGTAATCAATAAAGTTGTGGCCTTTTCTAGCCCATAAACCTATCATACCGTGTCCATGTGTCTTTCTTATCCCAAGCTAAGGGGGCGGGTCCTCGAATCACAAATGAACGTTTCCAGCCAGATCTCTGAACTGAGGAACATGCCTGCATTGTTGCCACATGCTCTTTTCCTTTGCTTTGAAATGACCTCTTAAATTCTCACGCATTTGGATTTGGAGCATGGATAGAATGTTGCCAAACAGAGGAGCATCTGAAATTGATGCTCATCCATTCAGTATAGTATTATGTACATTGATCAGCAGAGGTCCTCTGGGGTTTCAGGGAGAAGTCTCCCTGCATGGTGATGCCAGGAGATGAACCTCGGAACTTCTGTGGGCAAGGTAGATGTTTTACCACTGTGCTGGACCCGGGGGGGTTACCGAGAGGCGTGGTCAGAGTCCGGTCCTGCGTCGAGGGTCTGGAGACTGTCCACCAAGGGCGAAGCAGGGTCCAAAGCAAGAAGCCGGGCGTGGTCAGGAACTCCGGAAGAACAGGTCTGGGTGCTGGCAGAAACAGGTTTCCAGCGTTGTTGCTCCCGCAACCCGGGACTGGGCTGACTGGCCTTTATCTCCTCTGAGGCCAGGGGCAGTCCCGGCCCCCAGGAGACCCGCCTCTCCTGGTCTTAAGGCGAGCACTCCTCCTGATAGAAACCAGTTCCCTCTGCCTCTCTGCCCTGAGCCTCTGCAGCTCAGGAGAGGCTGGAGGGTTACTGGACCCAGGGGGAGGCTCACCTTCCCCTGACAGGGCTGGGAGAGGCGCACCTGTAGGCAATGGGTCCTCAATCACCTCCGGAGCCAGAGTGGATTCATCTGGTGTCTGCTCCTGAGGACCCGGCACAGGTGCAGGCCCCTCAGATTCAAGCCCCTGTCCCGGCTCAGCCAGCCCTGGAGGCGGGGACTCCTGTGCAGGCTGGGACTCCTCAGATTCAGCTTCAGAATCAGATTCCCAGGCCACCACAACCACTGAGCTGCACCCAAACAGACATTCATAATAGACTTCATGAGCGAGCCATTCATACCGTCATGAGAAAGTGACATCACAAAGCAAGGAGACTTCAAATGATTTGAAAATCAAACTTCAGACCTTCTTTAAACTGAAGCCATCATCATGTCTTTATTCTAGCCTTGTAAAACAGACCACATTTGTTTCTATTTTCTCCTATGATAACAGATACCCATGTTTGCCATTTCTGACACACAGAAGACCTTATACACGTGGCTTGAGAATTTCAACGTAAGAAGGAAAACATGAGCCCCCTGGCCTCCGTATCTTGTCCTTGCAATTCTCACCCAGCCATACCTCCCCAATACCCAATAGCATACCATGCAACTATCCTGTTTTAAGTGGGGCACCACAGATTTACAGAAGCTGCCCTGACCTGATCCCAATCCCAGATGTCCATGTTGGCTCCTGTGTTTTGGCCATATCAGAGTGCAGGACCAAAAGATGTGCATTCACCCCACGCTGTGTCAGGACAAAAAAATATAAGCAAAATTTAGCTTCTGCCCACAAGCCACCACTTTTCCTCCTTCCACTGCAGCTTTCCAGCTGACATACTTCTTGGAAGTGGCACCAGCTTCTGGAAGTACAGCAGTGGCAGAGGCCACAGAAGCTGTGGTGGAGGTGGCAGCTGTGGTGGTGGGCGGGTGAAGGTGCAAGGGCAGAGGGAGAGCCAAGGAAGGAGCTGGAGTGTGAAGGGGTGCAGCCTCCATTGAGGTCTTGTCCTGACTTCCTTCACTCCGGTGTTGGAGGTTGCCTTGGAATGAACCTCAGTCTCCAGGAATCTCCTGAGGACAATCCTAGAGATGTAACAAAGCACCACTGCTGTCTCACACAAGTGAGACAACATGGGTTCAACTTACAAAAGCAATTGTTATGAGTTGAGGGGGGAGGAAGAAAGTAGGCTGCATGTGAGATCCTACAAATATAAGCTAGGCTGTTTTCCTGTGTTGAGGTGATTGGCTGGGCTATGAGCCATTAGGAGAACAAAGGAAAAGGAGCTCTGTGTGAGATGGAAAATGAGTTGTAATTCGTTAGAAGGATGAATGATGAAGCCAGAGTTTAGAGTTAAAAGTTGCCATCAAATGGGGTATTATTATTATTATTGGGGTATTATTAAATGGGGTATTATTATGGGGTATAATAATAATAACAACAGGGACGTGGGTGGCACTGTGGGTTGAACCACAGAGCCCAGGACTTGCCAATCAGAAGGTCGGCAGTTTGAATCCCCGCGACAAGTTGAGCTCCCGTTGCTTGGTCCTTGCTCCTGCCAACATAGCAGTTCGAAAGCACATCAAAGTGCAAGTAGATAAATAGGTAGCACTGTGGCGGGCAGGTAAACAGCGTTTCTGTGCGCTGCTCTGGTTTGCCAGAAGCGGCTTAGTCATGCTGGCCACATGACCCGGAAGCTGTACGCTGGCTCCCTCGGCCCATAAAGCGAGATGTGCGCCATAACCCCAGAGTCAGTCATGACTGGACCTAATGGTCAGGGGTCCCTTTACCTTTACCTTTACCTTTTAAGATGCTAAAATGTGACTTTGGGGAAGTGCTTCTATCTCATCAGAGACAAATAACACGAGACCTTAGCCACCATGTTCCTGATAAGCCACTTTACCATTTTCACGAGTTACATAGACATGAGGCTTAGAGGCCCTACAGCTCACCTGTGCTCCTCTTCCACTACACCACTGATGATAAGGCTTGTCTTTTTGGAATCATGATGGGTAGACTCCCCTTGATGGAAGTGGAAACTGACTGCATTCCAAGCTTGTTGAAATAGTTTGGGTATTTGCCATTTTTTCTTCCTGAGAAACACTCTTCCTTAGAAATGGGGAATGTGCCTTCCTTCTTTGTCAGGTGTCACTTTCCCAACCAAAATGATTTGTCTTTGAGAAAAGGAATTTTGGGAAGGGTAGCTATCACTGAGAGGAATGTTCATCACTAAAATTCCTCTCCCCCCACAGCCATTCTTACATAGTTTTAGAATGGCTTTCATCCTTCTTTAAAAACCATTTACATTCAATAAACTGTCTAACGTTCTTCCTTCCCTTATTTTTACTTCGGATTCATTCACTTTTTTGGGAGGGGTTGGGCAATGTGGAATGTGGCCCTTTCCCGCAAGGACATCTGGCCCTCAGCACAAATAACGTTCCTCATCCCCGGGCAAGATGATGATCTCATATACCACACTAAATATATCGCGGGGGAAAATTGAACATCCATTTATATCTTTAGGATTTAGAATGGAAATCTAAGTAAACACCTGGGACCATTGTGGAACAGTAACAGGGCCATTTGACCACCTTCTGACTCTTCTAAGAGTTAGCCTGCCAAGATAATCTATGTGGATGGACAGATTGCCAAGATCAGGAGCCACCAGATTAATATTTCTACTTTTTCCATTAATAATGTTGGGCTCCATCTCAGATAAGCACTAGCAATCCTTTTTTAATCAACTTTTTTGAGCACCATCTTGGAGACGCATCAACTGCACTCGATCACAAGGTCAAGCTCATCGGATTAAAAGAACAGCTGAGGTTTCGAAGTAGTGTTTTACGCTATTTACATAAAGTGCCATAATTTCTGCAGAATATTAAACACTTTGAAAAAACAACAACACCTTTTGCTAAGAAAAAAAACCAAATCAAAATCCTTCATTGATTCATTGCAGAACAATAGCAGCTTCCTTTAGACCAAAGAACAGTTTGGAATGCATGAATTCAGCTGAATGTTATCTTTTAGACAGTTTGGTGTAATTATTTAATTAACGGAAATGGAGCACTATGGTATTGAAGGATTTGAATGAGGGTTGAGGGGTGCTGTGGCTAGCTCATGGTGCAGCCTCATTTCAGAGCAATTCACATTTTCAAATAATGAAATGGTGAGTTTTCATGGTTTGCCCTTCTGTACCTCTTTCAGCTTCGTGTCGCAATTCAACCAAAGAAAGCCGTCTTTTGCCAGATAGCAGAGACATTGGTTGCTGAGGCAACAGGTTGATTGGGGTGGGTAATGGGGGTGGCGGAGAGAGTAGGCCTTTAAAATAAAGATGGCTCATTTCCAACTTTCCCCCCTTCTGGCAAGAAAACAGTGCTGTGGACTCCTGAAATCAATAAACCTGTTGTTTGCTGTGGAGATTTCCCTTGGATTTTCAGCATTAAGCTGGGGAAAACAAGACATTTCTGTTATATCATTTTAAAGAATTTGAAAGAAATAGATAGTGCATTGAGATTCAATTTAAAATAATTGATAGGAAAACGAGAAAAAATGCTGAAGGTCTCAGAAAACACCATCTTACTTAAGATACAGTTACTGGGCTTTGTGACTTGCAGATAGCTTGGGCCATGCATACATTAGGGAAGATCTGACAGACCCTCCAAGTGTCCCTGTTTTCCAGGGACAGTCCCAGATTTACAGAAGCCATCCCAGTTTCTGATTTGATCCCGGAATGTCCCGCTTTTCCTTAGGATGTCCATATTTTCATCAGAGAAGTGTTGGAAGGTATGGTAGAATGTCCCTCTTTTCATTGGAGAAATGTTGGAGGGTATGGAGTTATGTGACCCTGAGCCAAGGAGGTAACTATACAACTTTTAGAAGACATCTGAAGGCAGCACTGTATAGGGATTTTTTATATATATATAAAAGTTTAATGTTTTATTATGTTTTTATATGTGTTGGAAGCTGCCCAGAGTGGCCAGGGCAACCCAGTCAGATGGGCAGAGTATAAACAATAAAAATATTATTATTATGGAATAGAACATCCCTACTTTCATCAGAGAAATGTTGGGAGGGTATGGATCTGCAGAGTTAGTGAGCCACCAATCTGAATGTAGGCCAGCGATCATGCATGCAGGAGATTCCCTGTCCTTTGCAGTGCTAGACAAGCAGCATAAGCAAGAAGTGTACCATGATCTTGGTGGGCTTCCATAACCTAGGTTAGAAGGTTGCATGAAGCCTGGCAAATGCACAGGCCTACGTTAGAGGCAGAGGTTACGTTTGGATATATTGATAAGGTAGATTTTCCCATTTATTTTGGTTTATCTTGAATGAGCCACATGCTAGTATATGTGGCATGATCACTCACACATCCCTAGCTCAAATGGGATAAACAAACCACTAAGCTTTGGTTGATAGTGATGCCCAAACTGGAGACTATGGTCTGTTGAACCCTAACAACTTGATCATGATTCAGCCTGAATCTATGGTTTGTCATTGGCTTGATGCTCATGTCTTGTTAAAGGTAAAGGGACCTCTGACTGTTAGGTCCAGTTGTGGACAACTCTGGGGTTGCGGTGCTCATCTCACTTTAATGGCCGAGGGAGCCGGCGTACAGCTTCCGGGTCATGTGGCCAGCATGACTAAGCTGCTTCTGGTGAACCAGAGCAGTGCACGGAAATGCCATTTACTTTCCTGCCGGAGCGGTACCTATTTATCTACTGCTTTGATGTGCTTTCAAACTGCTAGGTTGGCAGGAACTGGGACTGAGCAACAGGAGCTCACCCCATCGCGGGGATTCGAACTGCTGACCTTCTGATCAGCAAGCCCTAGTCTCTGTGGTTTAACACACAGCGCCACCCTTGTGCTTCATGTCTTGTTAGAAGCCAACAAACCACAACCTGTGGTTTTGTTGTAATGGAAAGCCAAAGCTTCTTGGTCTGTTTATCCTGCTCACACTGTGGGACAAGTGAAATAGAAGAAATCATGAATACATGCATTTTTAATATGTATGTTACCCTAATGCATGCATTTTCCCAGTCGTGGAAAACAGGGCAGGGCTCTGCTACACACCTGAGCATCCACTGGCTTGCACAGTGCTGTCCTCATACCTCTTCTTCTCTGTTCTGGTATACAAGTGTACCTGGAGATGCAAGTGATGGAACCTGGGACCTTCTGAATAATAATAATAATAATAATAATAATAATAATAATAATAATAATTTATTTGTAGTCTGCTCACCTGGCTAGGTTGCTTAAGCTACTCTGGGCAGCTTCCAGCATATACAAAAACATGGTCCTTCCCTACCTTATGATACAGAATTTTACAGGTGCATATATTATCAATCCAGTTTGATTTTTGTAATGATTTCCCCCAGTGATAACATCCTTGCCCTAACCCTTTGTATTCTTCCCAGAACTTCACCATTGCCTTCCAGCATACAAAACACAACATATGCCGGCATGGGTGTTCAGCAGAGGAGGGCACTCTAGTTGGTGTTACCCCAACATTGTCGGAATTGGTCCCTTATTCTCAACTCAGTACACAATAAATGGATTACACATTTAAAAGGACTGTATGCAATCAAGAAGAAATTTTAATTAATCACCAATAGAACTGGCTCTGTGGAAATAATGTGGCCTGACAGTTTAAGGTTTGATCAGCACATCATGGAGATTAAGAACACTTTTTGACTTGAACAGTCAGAGTCCCAGAGAGTCAGTTCAGCCTGAAATACTTTTGAAAAGCTAGTGTGCACAGATCACACAATGTCATTGTCTCTCCTAATGCTGCCATTCCACTGGGAGCCAATGCGGGGCTCTTTTAACTTCCGAGAAACCTCCCAATATCATGCTGTCCTGGTCAACACTGAAGCAACAGAGATTACAAGACATCAAACTACAATCTTTTTATCCCATGCTCTGTGTGTATAAAACAAGGAGTCAGCTTCCCTTTGAAGTACTAATTGACTGTCTGTATCAATCAGGGCCTAATCCCTTTCCTGCATACATTTAGATCTCCACAGTAACTGAGACTGGTTTTCCTCTGTTACACACAGGAAGGCACCGGGGGTGGGGGAGTGAATGGTCACAACGATGAAATCAACCAATGATCCAAATTTGAGACAGCAAAGCTAAAAACAGCTCCATTCATGGTTTGTGCTTTCACTAGGCAAGTCAATAGCTGAAATCTTCAGATGGTTTACTCTAAGTATTTGTACGAAGGTAGCACTTAAGTGTCTGTAGTATATTTGCAAGGGAGGAGGGCGGGGAGGAGACCAACTGGCCCTGCCCCTGCGATCTCATTGCCCATGCCTTCTTAGCACCCCTGCGAGGTCCAAAAAATGCCAGACGACACTGCTCTGAAGTAGGCCTTCTGAATACAGTGGTACCTCGGGTTAAGTACTTAATTTGTTCCGGAGGTCCGTTCTTAACCTGAAACTGTTCTTAACCTGAAGTACCACTTTAGTTAATGGGGCCTCCTGCTGCTGCTGCACCGCCGGAGCAGGATTTCTGTTCTCATCCTGAAGCAAAGTTCTTAACCTGAAGCATTATTTCTGGGTTAGCAGAGTCTGTAACCAGAAGCGTATGTAACCTGAAGCGTATGTAACCTGAGGAACCACTGTACTCTAGTGATCCAATGCCAGAGTGTGGGACTTGAGGACTGAAACTGATATATACAGTCCCTGTTGGACACTTTTGGGGTTTTGCCACTTAGTAGAAGATGCAGACAGATGCTGCAGACCCTGTTTCCTGTTTGCTTCTTATAAGGGCAGCACATCCTGTTTTGCTGCCTGAGGAGAAACAATGAATGTGCTGCCCTACACCACTACCCTGCCCCTGCCAAAGTCTCCCTTTCCTCGGTCATGTGGCAGGGACCTCAAAGCAGCGACAACGATGGAAGGTTCTGGCAAGGTCTCACGAGTGCTCATGGAGCTCTTGTGAGATCTCACCACGTTCATGAGGTCGCAAAAGATTCTAGCGAGATCTCACCAGAAGCTGCCACTGGAGGATGAGGCAGTGGGGTGGAAGGGATGCCAACAGAAGGCATTGCCTCTTGGGGTTATGCCACCAAAGATGGCTGCCTCATCCCGTCTTATAAGCAGGCTGGCCCTGCCTACAACTTCCCGTCAATCTAACCAGCATGGAACCACTTCATATATGCACTTCCTTTGAGGCAAAGATGATGAAAGTCCAAAGCCTTATAATGTAGCCAGCTGTTGCAGAGGAATCTGAGGAGAAATGTAATTAAAACTGTGAGAGATGTTGGCTCCTTGGGAGGAGTCTCATGAGCTTATTCCACACCCATCTGACACAGCTGAGGAGCGCATAGGTCTGTCCTAAGTGCTTGCAGCCTTTATCGTACTGTATATTTTCCTTGGGGTGGACAGGGTGTTAAGGGTGCGGTCGTACCTCTGGTGAGGGTACACATTTTGCTCCTTCTGAGGTAGTTTGTCCACCTTAGGTCCACACCCTGCACTCAGTTCTCACCTGTGGCTGTCAATATGCAACAGCGGCCACAGCCCAAAAAATGGCTTCAATTGGCTAAACCAGGTGAGGGTAGCCAATGGGTCTGAAACCCTCCATGAATTAGGGATAGATTGAACCGACGAGACCAACAGTGGGCCCAACGGTCAAGAAGGCAGTTTCTACATGTGCTGTAGAGGGAAGTAAGGGACAGATAGGGCTTGCCCATATGGGAAGATAGCCCATCTAGGAGAAGGAAAACTCTGATGCTAAACCTCCACTGCATTGCAGGATATCTTTAGTAGAAGAAAAGGCTAAGGAGTAAACCTTACACAAATCTGGAGTGGAGTCCCTAAGATGGTTGGATGGCACCTTATATGCCTCCACCTGGCCATTCCTGCAGCCAAGCTGGTGCTAAATGTATTGCTCTGCTTTCCTTTGGACCACATCAACAAGGCCGAGAAGTGGGGTCTTGTTGCCTTCATACTCACTACCCATTCCTGCACCCCAGGGAGGTTACTTTGGTGCTGCTAGGACACTACTTTGGTTCCACCCCCAGAAGTGCATGTCAATGTCTCTCAAGACAGATGGAAGCCAACAACAAAACAATATTTTCCATGGACCTAACTAGCCAGTGATATGAAGCAAAACAAGCAATAAGCAATCTTGTCGAGCCATACAGCCAGGTCCTGTAATCCACTATGCACTAACTACTGTACCCAAATTGTAAGCAGTGATATTTTCTCATTTATCTCCTGCTACAAAGATAATGTGCTTCCATCACCAAATGGTTAGGTGGTTCAGTTCAGCAGGAATTGGATTGCATCTTAATAGTAGTGATTTGGATTTTTGTCCAGAAGGTATCAGGTTGTTAGGGGGTGAGTGGCCACTACACAGGGGGCAGCTTTTTCCTCCCAGTAGGGTCCTGAGGACATCGTTGTTGCTAAGTTGTGGGTGAACATATCAGATGACACAGCGATTCTTCTAACAGCTCTTGTTTATTCACAGGCCAGAACAGAACTGAACTGAAGGGTTCAGACAGCCTGCTTGTATAGAGCTCCAGTACAACGTAACTGTAACAATTTTCTAAAACTATCCAATCACTGAACATTACTTTTGATCCCTTATTTGCATAACTATCTACAGTATCCCCCTGCTGGCCCAGGTGAGAACTTCAGTACATAACAGTTGTGATATAATGTCCTCCCACAAAGGCCTTGAGGGCCGAATTTGCCAAAGGGTGTACTACAGCCACAGCTGGAAAAATTCACCTAAGTTGCCAATAAATCATAACGTAAGAGCTCCCCTTGAAAATTAAATCGGTTTTCACCACCCCACACCAAAATGGCAGAAAACACAGCCTCTCCACTTTCACAATATGAGAAGGGGCTGTAAGGGGAAGGCAGGGAGGCTGTTTCAGCCCTATTTAAAGCTGTCTAAACTATAGCTGGATCGTGCCCAAATTGTGTAACATATATATAACCGTATGCTGGGAAATGTTCCTCGCTAAGAGGTAAACAGAGATGTTCCGAGAACTAATAACAAGAGGAAGATGCATAATTGATCACCAGAGACGCAGTGAGAGAAAGCAGCAAACTGCAGCAAGATTAAAGACAACAGAAGAGATATGGAATCTGGAACAGAACATAGCCTGGATTAGAATCCGCCCGAGGCTTCCTTGAGGAATGTTGGCGTTTTGCCAGTGAATTACTTTAACATGCAAAAAGGTGGATAAGCATAAATGACCTTGAGTTGCAACTCAAGTGTGGAGAGAAATGCTGTTTGTCCCTCTAAGCTGTTGTGAACCCTGTAAATTGCGTGGCAAGAGAGCAGTGCCGAGGGGAAGCAAGAGGTAACAGCAGACTCCCATCCACTCACTCGCTGCTGGGGGATGGCTAGAGAGCAGGGCCACACTTTGTGGGCCATGAGGAAAGGCAGTTATGTGGCTAGTTAACTTTGTCTCTAGGAGAGGAATGTAGCACACTGCACTTTCATTTCTAAAAGGCTGGGGAATTGGGGGGATAAAGTAGAGACATCACCTTGCTAACAAAGGTCCGTATAGTAAAAGCTATGGCTTTCCCAGTAGTGATGTATGGAAGTGAGAGCTGGACCATAAAGAAGGCTGATCACCGAAGAATTGATGCTTTTGAATTATGGTGCTGGAGGAGACTCTTGAGAGTCCCATGGACTGCAAGAAGATCAAACCTCTCCATTCTTAAGGAAATCAGCCCTGAGTGCTCACTGGAAGGACAGATCCTGAAGCTGAGGCTCTAATACTTTGGCCACCTCTTGAGAAGAGAAGACTCCCTGGAAAAGACCCTGATGTTGGGAAAGATGGAGGGCACAAGGAGAAGGCAATGACAGAAGACGAGATGGTTGGATAGTGTTCTCGAAGCTACCAGCATGAGTTTGACCAAACTGCGGGAGGCAGTGGAAGACAGAAGTGCCTGGCGTGCTCTGGTCCACTGGGTCACGACTAAACGACTAAACAACAACAATAATGTGGATAATATTGTTGTTGTTGCTACTTCTCCTAGTGGTTATCATTAGTATTAATAATAATGCTAGTAGTAGACAAGGCTTTTCCCCCCAGGCATTTCTCAGGTGGGTGCCATTGCCATTACAGTGGTACCTTGGTTCTCAAACCTAATCTGTTCCGGAAGTCTGTTCCAAAACCAAAGCATTCCAAAACCAAGGTGCACTTTCCCATAGGTAGTAATGCAAAATGGATGAATCCGTTCCAGATTTTTAAAAACCCCTAAACCAGCAATTTAACATGAATTTTACTATCTAACAAGACCATTGATCCATAAAATGAAAGCAATAAGCAATGTACTGCAGTCACACAATCAATCAATCAGTAGCTGAACAGGGTTTCACACAGTCAAAAAAACAGAACAAAAAAGCCGCCAAAACAAAAATGCAAAATAAATAGCAAAAAAGGGCAGACCTCAGTGTAACACTCAAAATGGAAGTGTGGCACTCAAAACGGAAGCGTAACACTCAAAATGGAGCACGTTTGGCTTCTGAAAAAAGTTCGCAAACCAGAACGCTTTCTTCCAGGTTTGCAGTGTTTGAGTACCAAGGCGTTTGAGAACCAAGATACCATTGTATAAGAGAACAAGGGAGGCATTTATGGCGAGTTCCAGCACCTCTTTTTTGGTGGGGTGGTGGGGTGGTATAGCACTGGAATCATCATCATCATTGGAACAGTCCTAACAATAGTAGTAATAACTGAACAGTAATGAACTTCTTATTGTTGTTGTTTAGTCGTTTAGTCGTGTCCGATTCTTCGTGAGGCCATGGACCAGAGCATGCCAGGCCCTCCAATCTTCCACTTCATGGATCACTGCCTTGCCGTGGCAAAGGGGCTTGAATAACTCAGAGAAGCTATGAGCTATGCCGTGCAGGGCCACCTAGGATGGACAGGTCATAGTGGAGAGTTTTGACCAAACATGATCCACCTGGAGGAGGAACCGGCAAGCCACTCCAGTATCCCTGCCAAGAAAACTCCATGGACAAAGACAACAGGCATATAAAAAGTAATGAACTACTATCCATAATTGTTCGATCCCTGTATGGGACAGCTGCATATTTCTGCATTGCAGGGGGTTGGAATATATGGTCCACAGGGTCCCTTCCAACTCTACAATTCTATGATTCAAAGTATGCAAAATGTTCACGTTGGCAATTTTGTGTGACTCTCTCTCTCTCTCTCTCTCTCTCTCTCTCTCTCTCTCTCTCTCATGTGTTAAAAGTAGCCTAACTTTGTTGCTGCTCATCAGCTCCATGGAAGCAGAGATAAAAATGGAGCAGGGAGCAGTTGTTGACCATCTTGCAGGCACAAGGTGGGTCCCATATTGCACAAGCCAAAACTAGAGGAAATTTAATGGCGTGAAATGCTGTCATCACTTGGAAATGGCGCTATGTGGATTTCCTATGAACAGGTGGAATTATCTTTTGGCTATCAGTCGGAATGTGGAGAGTAACTATGGAAATAAACAGAATGAATAACCCCAGAGCTGGATCAGAAAGTAAATGGGAGCCATTTCCACCAAGCAGTTGTGTTCACAGTAGTCATCGCCCTGATTTGGCAGAGCTGCTCCAAACTGGAGAGGAAAAGGTCCCGAGGGCCGAAGCAGGCAGAAGGCAGAGGAGCTTCTAACTGTATCCCAGCTGGCAGTTACAGTCCTGGAAGACCGAAAGGCACTGGCCTGTGTTGGGGTTTATGAAACTTCTAATCTCCTTAGCTGCAGTGTAGAGTTGCAAAAATGATTAATGGAAACATGGAGCATGGCCAGGAAAGAACATTACAGCTCTCCATTCTGATCTAATTCATAACACAAAGCTCACCAATTCACTCAGCATGTCCAGAGCCACTGACAAAATGAGGGTGATTTGCAATACCAATGGAACATTTTACAACAGGCACCAAGTATTGGATTCTCATAAGGCTGCCAGTTTCATGGGTGCAAAGAGACATAAGTGGTGGAAATGGTGGCATTCTTTTTTGTCATAAAAACAGTGCAGGAAATATCAGTGCTCGCTTTCTCCAAAGCAACTGTTCTCAAAATGAATGAGCCAGTCCTCATAACCTTGGTTGGAGTTTTCTGCCTCCTTGCACGAGATGAAGTGATCATGTGACCTGCCACCATAAACTCAGATTACACCAGTATGCAAATCCTCAGCCTCTTTTTAAAAGGTGCATAATAAGAACAACAATAATTTTATTATTTGAACCCTGCACATCTGACTGGATTTTCCCAGCCCTTCTGGGCAGCTTCCAGCACATCTAAAAAACCATAAGATGTCAAACATTAAAAACTTCCCCAAACAGGGCTTCCTTCAGATGTCTTCTAAAAGTAGTGCAGTTCTTTATCTCCTTGACACCTTATGGGAGGGCGTTCCAAAGGGAGGGTGCCTTTACTGAGAACCTCACTTCTTGCAGTGAGGGAACCACCAGAAGGCCGTCAGAGGTGGACCTCAGTGTCTGGGCTGAACAATGGGAGTGGAGATGCTCCTTCACGTAGCATGTGAACATACCCATCTTTTTTAAACTGAGCAAGTAGCTGGTCGGACCAAAGTTACTGCACTGTCAAAGTACTGCACTGTTCAACTTCAGTGACCCTTTGCTTGAAGGAGAAGCACTCCAAGTCTGGTTACTGGTACAGTGGTCAATAGCTCCGGTCTAATCCCGATATCCTCCAGCTGAAATATCCAAGAGGAATTGCAACAGTAAAACTAAGATAATGAAAATGAGTTTCCAGGAAATTTAAATATTTTGTGCAGGAATGCTGAGCACAGCTCTTTTTGATCAGATTTCAGGACTGGCTCTTCCATCCAGCTGTCATATATTGTCCCTCAGGTAAATGTAATAGCAAGACAAACTCGACTATGAACGTAGGTTCCTTTGCTCTTTCATTTTTGCTGGAAGGTTTCCATCACCCCCTAGAAGGAGTCTAGGAATGCTGTGCAATAATCGTGCACAGGGGCTTTTGAAAGCTATTTTCAATTTTAAATGAAACAAAAAGTTCCAGTATGATTAAAATACCTTAAAGCAATAGAATTCTCTAGCGTATGTAACAACTACATAAATTATTGCAAGAGAAGGTTCTGCGGACTGTTATAAAAATTGGTCCAAAGAGGCCCTCCTGTCTCATTTCACTTCATAGAAAGCCTAGGTCCAGGCTCTGAAAGATGTATTTTCACCTTTAAGAACATCCGAAGCAACACGTGAGATGAATTTAGAGGGTCCTTCTGAGACAAAGGATCCACGGGAAATCTGTGTAAAGTTAATTCCAAATAAATGAATAAAATTAACAAAATTTCTGATATGCAAGTGCAAAATAATTCTATGAATTGGAGAAATGGAGAAACCAGTGGTCTTCAAGATGTTGTTGGTTTCAGCTCCCATCATCCTTCATTGTTGACCATGCTTGCTGGTGCTGATGCGAGACAGGCTCCAAATTTCTGCTATAGGCAATATGGCTGTCATGTTCTGAACTTGGTCCTATAGCTGTTCCTTTGATAACCACTTAATTTACCAACATCAGCTGATGACCATGCTTTGAAAAGCCTCAACTGATTATCATTGGACATTATGCTTCTGTTAAAGGAACAAGAGTAGCATGGGCTGTTTGTTTCTGATAAGCTGGCATCCCTCACAGATAGGCTTTTCCATATTAGACAGCCTGTGTGCTTTATTGCTGAGCTGAAGTTTCTTAGGTCTCTTCCCGTTCTATTTTTCTGATATCTGAACCCTGTCATTCTTGTTGGCTTTTGCCAAATGAAGTGTTGCCTTTTGCAACGTTGCCAACCCACCCTCCCTCCCTCCCCCATCACGTGAAACCACCCAGAACTATTGGGTTGTGGTCTAATCTCCATTTCAATGCAAGCTGCAAGATGTTACAGTCTTGGCATGCTAAGCTCCAGCTGCAATTCGGATCAAAGAGCAGCTGAAATTAATGGTACAGAGAGCATAACTGTAAGAGCAGTCAGGTGTTTTTATAAGTGAAATGAGTCCTCAAAAGCGAAAGAGGAAAGAAACAGATGAAACAGACTAGTCTCGATAGATATATTTATGAACGGACTAGGAATTGTCAACTCTTCCCTATTTAGTAAAATAAAGTAATGGGATGTTAAAAACAGTGTAGCCTTTGATGAGGCAGGACTGTGCATGATATGGTGTTTTATTGCAGACCAGCAGCCCTGGAAGTCATTTGGCTTGCCTCAATTTTATGGGAGCTGAGCAGGCAACTTGGTGTTAACAGAATGGTTCTTGAACAATAGGAGTTTCTGGGGAAGGTTCCTGGGACAGGCAACATCCTGTTAAGGAAATATGAATGGACATAGGAGTACCAGAGAGGCCCAAGGAAGAGTCTACTAAGTGCTGGTGGCAGGATAGGGTGGAAGAAGGTTGGTTCTGGATCTCTCATATGGTTCTTCTGATAAGCCTCATGTCTATGTACCGGTAACTCGTGAAAATGGTAAAGTGGCTTATCAGGAACATGGTGGCTAAGGTCTCGTGTTATTTGTCTCTGATGAGATAGAAGCACTCCCCCAAAGTCACATTTTAACATCTGTAAAGGTAAAGGTAAAGGGACCCCTGACCATTAGGTCCAGTCGTGACTGACTCTAGGGTTGTGGCGCACATCTCGCTTTATTGGCCGAGGGAGCCAGCGTACAGCTTCCGGGTCATGTGGCCAGCATGACTAAGCTGCTTCTAGTGAACCAGAGCAGTGCATGAAACGCTGTTTACCTTCCTGCCAGAGCGGTACCTATTTATCTACTTGCACTTTGATGTGCTTTCGAACTGCTAGGTTGGCAGGAGCTGGGACCGAGCAATGGGAGATCACCCCTTCACGGGGATTCGAATCGCTGACCTTCTGATCAGCAAGCCCTAGGCACTGTGGTTTAACCCACAGCGCCAACCGCATCCTTTAGCATCTTAATTATCTATATATTTAAACTGGATTGTTTCCTAAAAACCCCACAGCAATCAGATAATTTCAAAATGCATGTCACAAAATGGTGTGATGGTATAATTCAGTGTTTCCCAACCTTGCATCTCCAGCTGTTTTTGGACTACAATTCTCACCATCCCTAGCTAGTAAGTGGTCAGGGATAATGGGAATTGTAGTCCGAAAACAGCTAGAGACCCAAGTTTGGAAAACACTGATGTAATACCTCCCAAACCAGGGATGTACAGTGGTACCTCCCGTTGTGGATGGGATCCGTTCCGGAGATCCAGTTGGATCCTGAGGTTTCCACAACCTGAGGACAGCTTCTGTGCATGTGCGTGTGGCGAAACCCAGTCAAATACTTACAGGTTTTCCGCTTTTGCATCCTGAAGTTTACGTAACCAGAGGGTTATGTAATCAAAGGTACTACTGTATTTACAAAACTTCTCCAAAACAAAAAGGTTACATTTATCTGGCTGGTGAAGTATTTTAGAAGGCTTCAGAATTAACGCCTGCGGTGAGGAATTCCATTAGCCATGCAGAGAAATCACTCCACATATTTATTCAGAAGTAAGCCCTCACTGAGTTCAATTATTCCTGGGTAATAGAATGGGATTTATTTATTTAATTTTCCTTACGTTTACATCCTCTCTTTCGTCCATCTTGGAACCCAAAGTGGTACACAAGTGATGGCCTCCTTTGCCTGAAGACCATGCACCAGGCTGTGGCCAAAATGGTCAAAAACCTTTAATGTACACTTAGTTGGGATATTTCAGAGTAAAACCATGGAATCCAATGAAGCAGAGTTTCTGAAACATGTTGCTAGATGGCAACTCCCATCACTCCTGACCGCTGCCCATGCTCTGACTGCATCTGATGGGAGTTGGAGTCCAGCCACATCTGGAGGTCAACATGTCCCTCACCCTTGATTTACCTCCTGCCACTTCCAGTAAACAAACACACTCTGTTCAGGTAGCGGCTGTCTCTCATAACTGCAACATGTGTCCCACAGGCAGAAATGACTGCACATAAAAGTATCGGACACAGGTGTCTGGGTGTCAAAGATCATTCCTTGCTTGTACACTCCATAAGGATGCAGACAAATGTGTGAAACAGGCCGGGGGGACTTGGCAAAAGTCATTCAATGTGGGTGCTGTATCGGTGACCCCCCCCAGGTCGCAGGTCGCGTTGCTTTTGGTGCTGTACCAGATTAAATCCCCGCCTTCTGCGGTTAACCCGCGGCATGCTGAAAGAATGCCTGTGCATCTGAATGTTATTTAAAACAAGAGCACCAAACAATCACTCTGGATCAATTAAATTAAGGACCAGATTCTCAGAATCAAGTGTTAATAATGAGTGTTCTTTCCTCTTTTTTCCCTTTTGTTAAGTGCAGTGCAGGGTGGTAGTGATTCAGAGAGATTATAGCTGAGGACCAGTGGTGGCTGGTGCCCATTGAAATTGGTAGGGCTGAAGGCAGGGAGACAAACAGCAGGTGGCACCGGAACCAACGGCAGGCAAAGCCCACTAATTCTTTGTCCTCATCCTTCTTCCTGCTGAGTTCTGCTAGAGCAGGGGTCAGCAACCTTTTATAGCCAAGGGCCGATCCACCGTCCCTCAGACCATGTGGTAGGCCAGACTATTTTTTTTTGGGGGGGGGGGGGATGAACAAATTCCTATGCCCCACAAAGAACCCAGAGATGCTTTTTAAATAAAAGCACACATTCTACTCATGTAAAATCACACTGATTCCTGGACCATCCGTGGGCCAGATTGAGAAGGCAATTGGGCCGCATCCGGCCCCCGGGCCTTAGGTTGCCTACCCCTGTTCTAGAACAACACTGAGGCTTAGGACGAGGAAGTTGACAAGGGATGCTTCTCTGTGGAATGGCTTTAACTAAGAAAGTGAGTGGTAGCTGAGTTTGGTGGGGGCAATGCCTCATTTGCTATCATGCACCAACCTCCACTGCTGGGTAGGGAAGAGTATTTTTTTTTTAATTAAAAAATCCCTTTTTGAGAGAGAAATTGTATTTTTCGCTCTATAAGACGCACCAGACCACAAGACGCAACTAGTTTTTGGAAGAGGAAAACAAGAAAAAAAATATTCTGAATCTCAGAAGCCAGAACAGCAAGAGGGATCGCTGTGCAGTGAAAGCAGCAGTCCCTCTTGCTGTTCTGGCTTCTGGGATAGCTGCACAGCCTGCATTCGCTCCATAAGATGCACACACATTTCCCCTTACTTTTTAGGAGGGGAAAAGTGAGTCTTACAGAGCAAAAAATACAGTATATTGAAATGCAAACACTTTGTTTTCATGCCCCAGCTGTTTTCTTTACCAAAAAATGTCCTGTTTGCCAGAGCAAGGAACAGCTTGCATTCATTATTCGATGGCAGGGAAGTTTTGACTAGCGCTGAAGTTGCTTCTCTTCGAAGGGGAGAAAAAGTAGTTCAACACAAGTTCACAGAGCTGCATCAATTGGCTTCCGGGACACTTGCTAAAAAATTGTTATGTTCAGAAACGTTACTATGATTTTTTAGTTAGTCACTCAGTGTGTGCCACAACTCTACAATTCTATGATTTTATGCTTTTTGACCACCACCTAGTAGCACTGGCATTGGACAAGCTTTGGGCAAACTAATGCCAGTGTCCTGGAAGAAGCAACGATCACCAGTGTCAAAGCAATGATTCTTCAACATCAGCTTCATTGGACTGGTCATGTTGTTCGGATGCCTGATTATTGTCTTCCAAAGCAACTACTCTATTCCAAACTTAAAGATGGAAAGCATAATGCTGGTGGTCAACAAAAAAGGTTTAAAGATCTCTTAAGACATATCTTTAAAAATGTAGTCCAAACACCAACAACTGGGAAACACTGGCCTGCAACCGTTCCAATTGGAGAACAGCCTTTACCAAAGGTGTCGTGGACTTTGAAGACGCTCAAACTCAGGACAAAAGGGAGAAATGTGCTAAGAGGAAGGCATGTTTGGCAAACTCTCACTGTGATCAACTCCCAACCAGAAACCTCTGTCCCTACTGTGGAAAGATGTGTGGATCCAGAATTGACCTCCACAGTCACTTATGGACTCACCGTGAAGACCGTGCTCACAGAAGACAATCTTACTCGGCTTGATTTCATATCTCCCTGTGCAGTGGTACCTTGGGTTAAGAACTTAATTCGTTCTGGAGGTCTGTTATTAACCTGAAACTGTTCTTAACCTGAGGTACCACTTTAGCTAATGGGGCATCCCGCTGCCACCGCGCCACCGGAGCACGACTTTTGTTCTCATCCTGAATCAAAGTTCTTAACACGAGGTACTATTTCTGGGTTAGCGGAATCTGTAACTGAAGCGTCTGTAACCCGAGGTACCAATGTATTATACTAATGTTTCCAAACGGTAATAAAGTACAAATAAATGCATAAATATGTATGGTGGTTTATCTTTGCAATTTAGATTTCTCCTGTAAAGCTTGTATACTATAAAAGCCTGTATACTATATAAAAATTGACATTTATTGAAAATACTGTTTTTTCTTCTTACAGTGGAGAACGAAGAGGGATTTTTCCATGGAGGGTACTGCTAAAAAACATATAAACCCTGTGTTCTTTATTTCATAAGCCCCAGGTTTGTTGTGTAATTAACATAGAAATTTTGGGTTGTGCATGCAAACTGAAAGGCAGTTTTTAGCTTTTCTTTCCATTACCTAATGTCAAGTCACTAAAATATGTTTTTCTTCACTGGATCAAATTTTTGCTACATGGAATAATTATTTTGATGTTATAGACTGGCATACTCTTTGGTCTTCTGTAAGTTGTATAATGAAGAAAGAACCAGGTGCTTGTAGCATTAAACGTATTGAACAATGATAGTCACCTGATTTGATAATTCCTACTTTGGCTGCTCTTTCAGTGTCAACAGTTATTCAGTAACCACTGTTCACCACCCACTGGCCGGTTTTTCGTTTCAGTTTTTTATTATTATTTTAAAAAGAGGTCCTCTTTATTCAAAGAATATGCATGTCACCCAAGCATAAACCTTTCCCCCTTAATTTTTATTGACTTCTAAAAAAACCAACTGGAATATCCTCCCTCTCCTTTTCCCCAAACCCAAAGGCATAGCTCAGATGCAAACAATAATATCAATATGAAGGAAAATATTAACAACCATATATTACAGAATGTGTCAGATACAGTTTGTCCTAGAGTCATTGTTCATTTGCTGGATGAATAGCCACCAGACTGCCATGAATGTCTCTCCTTTCTTTTGCCACACAGGTTTTGTGTGTGTGTTTGTGTGTGTGAGAGAGAGTTTTCCAGAAAGTGTTATGCTCCAGATTATGCCACTGATGTACATTTGGCTTCTTTCCAATTTCTAGCTATTAGTATTCAAGCTATTAGTATTAAGAAGCAACCAGTTAAGCATTGGTATACAGTACATTCACAACTTACACACATTTAGCTTGTGTGCATTTAGTTTTATACGCTTGACAAAGTTAAAAAGAAAAAGAAAGGGGGAAGGTGGGGGGGGGGCTGTAGCAACCACCATTGCACCCAATGTGCTTTGACCAGTGCTTTTCCCCCCTTTAAAAATGTTTCTCTCATTTTGACTCAAGAAAATCACCATTTTATAGTTCAAATTGGGAAAAATAAATGCAGCATATGGCCAAAAGTACAAAGAACATGCATTACTCATATTGAGGCCAAACTTTCATCAGTAAAACAGCCCACATCCACATTCTACACTGCTTCACACATTAAACGCTTGCTTCCATCTGAGACTCAGGAAACACTGGGAAAGGAAATGAAGCCACCATTGGAGGTGGTAACAACAAAACTGACCAATCACAGTGCTAGATTCCAACTCCTACTTCACACATTAAACGCCCGCTTCCATCTGAGACTCAGGAAACACCATGACAGGAAATGTGGCCGATTCACCATGCTAGAGAATAAACTATTTTTTAAAAATTAGTTTCTTCTCCCCTTAGATTCACAAACATATTTAGGGGTATGTGTACCCCTGTGTCTCCCCAGAAAACCCCCCTACTGGTTTTGACTATATGTGATTTTGACTTTAGGCACTATCCCCAGAATGCATAACTTGCACTCGATATGAGAAGCAGATATAGGGGAAGTGTTGAGTGCAGTGCAGTGAATGTCAGTTATGCAATAGTGTTCTATTGTTTGTAAATCTTCTGCCAGAGCTGTTCTGTTTACTCTGAAGGAATAAGTAACTGTCGAGGAAGCAGATGGAAGGAAGCTTTTCTCCATATTGGGATCACTGAATGCTTAAAATTGAAGACATGTTTGCGGGCGTGTGTGTGTCCGCATGTGTATGGGAGTTTGTACCTTGAACACTTTTGGAAATACTATTAAAAACATGAATTTAAACACCCCAGAAGTGAATTATTTTATTAGCAACAACAAGGGACCTTATTCTACATGAGATGATGTTCTCTAATTTTCCATCTCCCCCACCCTCTTTTAATCCATAACGGCTGGTGGAATATTATTCACACATGGACTATGTATTTTCTCCAGTATAGAAGGTTGACAGCTCTTGTTTCTGTTTACCACACAAATAGTATTAATAGTGGAGTTGCATGAAATAAATGTCAGGTTGTGGGACTATTTATCGGAGCTGAGGAACCTCTCCTGTTACAGAAGGAGCAGGATAACTAAGCACTGTTGCTGGTCATCAAAGGAACATAGTTCTAACACTCTGTGTGGTTCCATATAATTCCATAGTAGACCTAATATGCCAGTGTCCCCTGTGGGGTAAATCAGCCTCATATAACCAACATACTTAACTTTAATGCATGAAGGGGTTAAGTCCACAGAGTCTTGCCAGGCTTAGCTAGGTCACACCTTCTCACCTTGGGAAGAAGGCTTACCAAACTCTTTGTCCTCTCACTTCCACCATATGAACCCTAGCAGTAAGGAAATCTAAGCTGGATGCTCCAAATTTAGACCATATGGCTTAAGCATGCCATTTCTGCCTTTCTATACAAATAATTTAGAAACTCTAACAATTTTTGGAATCTAAGTTAAACTGTCTGTCTTTTCTTGCTGCTGTATGGAACGGCACATGAATCTGATCTTTGAAGAGTTTGTAAATCAATCATTTTTAACTTACCAAACTTGTGGTCTCTTTCTATGCTAAGGGAAGTGGGGAACTTTGGAAGGAACTTGGAAAGGGATATTACAATGGTCTAACAGGCTATATTTCTATGCTCTACTTTGCTGCATGTTTTGTAATTTTAAATCTCTGCTGGGGCTCACAAACCAAAGAGTATGTACCCCAAACCTGGACCTAGGAATCCAGGGAATTATAATTTTATATTTTACATACTATATATATTTTTTTAATTAAAATGCAAAAACCAGCATCCTGCATACAGCTTGTGAAAAACAAAAACAATGAAGGAGTGTCCCCACTCAGAAGAAGAAGACCACACTGTAATGAACACTAATGCTGGGATTGGAAGTTTGTGGCTGACACTTACTGTTGAACTCAAACTCCCATTAGTGGGGTAGGAGAGCCACGGGGTAGAATTCATATCTGGTAACCAATGTGCCCCTTTGGTTTCAGATAGTACATGGGTAAAAAGGTAAAAGTAAAGGGATCCCTGACCATTAGGTCCAGTCATGGCCGATTCTGGGGTTGCGGCGCTCATCTAGCTTTATTGGCCGAGGGAGCCGGCGTACAGCTTCCGGGTCATGTGGCCAGCATGACTAAGCTGCTTCTGGAGTATCAGAGCAGTGCACGGAAATGCCGTTTACCTTCCCACCAGAGTGGTACCTATTTATCTACTTGCTCTTTGACGTGCTTTCAAACTGCTAGGTTGGAAGGAGCAGGGACTGAGAAACTGGAGCTCACCCCATTGCGGGGATTTGAACCACCAACCTTCTGATCGGCAAGTCCTAGGCTCTGTGGTTTAACCCACAGCGCCACCTACGTCCCTCAGTTCATGGGTAGATGAGTCTAAGAAGCCTAGCACACCAATTTTCATGGCCCTCTAGCAGCTATGGTGGTTCATTTACCGAAAGTAATGTATTTAGTATTAACTCTGGAAGTGTATACTCAATTCTCACCAAACTAAGACCCCTAGAGCAAAATCATCCTTGGAAGCTTACTTTGGTCAAGGAGAATTAACAGGGGCACATTTCCCCTGTCTCTCTCAACACAGGTCACCATATAGGGCAAGCAAATTGAAATAGATCTAGAAAATCAGTTTCCTCCAAGAGCACCTAGCAGGGGGAAGTAAGAGATGAGTGACTCAGGTATGAATTGTAATGGGTCATGTGTTTACTCATTGGCAGAAAGGGTGAAGGTGAAGATGCAGTGGTGCTGTCTCCTGCTTTTCCCTCACAGACAGACGGCAAAGCAGGAAAAAGTTGGTAACTTTGTTAGACAAACTCACCAATATTCTTTTCCTTGCTGTCTCTTATCTGTTGTTCATTCCATCCTTCCCTTGACCTCCCACTGGAGTGGGTTCATCAAGCACAGATAGACATCAGCAGCTGAAAATCAGATTTAGAGGTCAAAATATGTCCAGTCTTTCTCGATGTACAAGATGTTTCCCCCTTTATTTCCAGCACTGTTTTTAAAATTGCATCACCTCATTCTTTCACTGTCTTTTGTAGGAAATAATAGACCTTTGCTATCCCAATGAGATAGCATAGAAGCATGAGTCCGTTTGTGGCAGGTACCTTCCATGCAACTCATTTTAATACATCGAAATGGGCAGCTATTCCAGTAGTTTTTAAAAGAGCCAACAGTACCAAATATTGATCACATCCATATGCCCAACCTTGGGAGATTTGTTAACGAATTCCAAAAGAGCAGTTCATAAAGAAGAGTACATGCAGGGACGAGAACAGACTGAAGGCATGTTCTTTTGACGATAATGATGTAGAATTTATAGAGGACATCAAGAATAAGCTATGTTGTGATCACTCATAACGCAGCTTACTTTTTGCGATGCTCTTTGTACCCCCAGGCTTGAGTGATAATTCATCATGGACCTTTGAGTAATTAAAACAAGTCAGATAAACTGAAAGAGTCCATCTTTAGGTTTTGGGTCGTTTTTTTTTTTTTTTTTTACTCTTTAATAAATTTTGCATGACTTGGCCATCCTCTGTTCCCATGCAAATGACAGCAATATGGAAGAAAATTAAACATGTGTGCTCCAGCTTGGATCAAAATATAATTCGACTGTGGCCCTGGCAAAGACTGAGCTCCTGGCATCGCATTTATATGTATAGATTGCACATCTGCCACACTGTCGCAAATATGCAGTAATGATCAGAAGAGAATCTCTCTCTTTTTGGCATTTCCACTTGGTCAGAAATACTTATTTTAGAAATTTAAGCGTTGCTGCAGAACATGTGGTTTAGATAATGGGAAATAGCTTTTTTTTTTAGAGCTCATGTAGCATAGAGGCTAAGAGTATGAAGGGAGCCAGGATTGAAGGAAGTTCTGTTTCAAATTTCATCTCGACTATAATAGGGAAGTCTGCACCTCTCAACAAGGCAAACAAGGCTTAAAAGGCAATAATAATAATAATAATAATAATAATAATAATAATAATAATAATATTTGTAATACCCCCCATCTGACTGGGTTGCCCCAGCCACTTTGGGTGGCTTCCAGCATATACAGAAACATTAAAAAAAATCAAACATTAAAAACTTCCCTGTACAGGGCTGCCTTCAAATGTCTTCTAAAGGTAGTATAGTTACTTATCTCTTTGACGTCTGATGGGTGTTCCACAGGGCAGATGTGACCGCCGAGAAGGCCCTCTGCCTGGTTCCCTGTAAGCTTACTTCTCACAGTGAATGAACCACCAGAAGGCCCTCAGAGCTGGACATCAGTGTCTGGGCTGAATGGTTCTTTGGGCTTCTCCTAGCTAGATTTCCCCCTACAGAGTCACACATCGATACACCCTTGGGGTGCTTTTGCCTGGCTAGAAGGTCTCCTTGAACTGTAATAATGCCTCTCACTTGATGTGTGTGCATGCCACCCAATTTTGTCTTGGCTACCCCAGGCTTAGGGATGCGGGTGGCGCTGTGGGTTAAACCACAGAGCCTAGGACTTGCCAATCAGAAGGTTGGTGGTTCGAATCCCTGTGACGGGGTGAGCACCAGTTGCTCGGTCCCTGCTCCTGCCAACCTAGCAGTTCGAAAGCATGTCAAAGTGCAAGTAGATAAATAGGTACCACTCCAGCGGGAAGGTAAACGGCGTTTCCGTGTGCTGCTCTGGTTCGCCAGAAGCAGCTTAGTCATGCTGGCCACATGACCCGGAAGCTGTACGCCGGCTCCCTCAGCCAATAAAGCGAGATGAGCGCCGCAACCCCAGAGTCGGTCACGACTGGACCTAATGGTCAGGGGTCCCTTTACCTTTACCTTACCCCAGGCTTTATTCCCAAATCCTTCTAAATGTAGATCAAGTTACATACACATATGTCCAGATCCTGAAGCAGAGCTCTAAGGTACATGGCTAGGCAAAGTACCGGTACTATGGCGTAGTGAAATGTGAGTAGGCATGAATAGGACGAACAGCTCACAGGGCCCCCTGAATTATCCATGATTGATGTATGTGCATGAATTCATGCATTCACCCTGCCACCATGATCTATATGACCCCATATCTAAGGAAGAGATACATGGAGGGGAAGAATTATTATGTGAATTCCAGAGCCAGCCCATTGGATTAGAGTATAGTGCTTAATTTCATATAGGAAGATAGAGTGCCCTTTGGGGTTTTTTTCTGATAGCCATATTTAGAACTTCACATATTTCATCCTTGCATTGTGTCACAAATGTGGATAGCCGAGTAGTTTCACTTGTCTAGAAGTGTGGCCAGGCTAACAATGCTGACTTTTAATACTTCCTGTGGAATGAGCTTTTAAAAGCTGTACACAAGTGTTCACCATATGCCCCGCATACCCAATCTGTTGTGTGACTATGGGGCTGATTGC
The DNA here is from genome assembly GCF_951804945.1 of Podarcis cretensis. Lineage (NCBI taxonomy): Eukaryota > Metazoa > Chordata > Lepidosauria > Squamata > Lacertidae > Podarcis > Podarcis cretensis. The sequence continues at coordinate 87,984,947 of NC_137173.1, forward strand.
TTACTGCTGTTCTTCATGTCCCAGGACAACCTTAGTAAAGAGGGATTTTTCTTTTCTTAAAAAAGGATTTGGCTGGGGTGGCACACAATTAATACATAACATAAAACAAATGGGACCAGACTCAGTATATTAGTTAAACAAAACATGAAATAGATCTCATCCTAAAGTTCATTATGGCTTGCTTAGCTGTTACAAACTAAGCACCAAATATCATTTCCTGATGTTTGAGAGCACAAATGTGCATGTACACTAAGGTTACCAGACGTCCCCGTTTCCCGGGGACAGTCCCCAGATTTACAAATCAGTCCCCATACAAAATCCATTGAAGATGAAAAGTGTTCCCAGATTCATTGAAAAAAAACTGGTAACCTTAATGTACACTCCAACAAACAGATATATTTGAAGGCAGATTGCTGATTTAAAGTGGCTACAATTGAAAGATGGTCCAAATGAATTAAACAGGATGACTGTCAAACAGGGATAAGTCCCAGAGTCATCACAACACACACAAAGAACTGGGTAACCAAAATGTCCACATGGCCGCTGAAATCATGGCATTATGTGTTACAACTGTGTCTATTGGAAGTAAAGTAGGCCTTTACTTTGTCTTGTGACCACAAAAGTACTGTCTAAAATAAAAATATCAAACTTCTGTCTCTTCTCAAACTATGCCTTGCCAACCAAGCAGAACAAAAGACTCTGGTTTTGCCCCTTGGATCACCAAAATCTGCTGCTAGGGTCTGCCCCAGATCTGTCCAGTTCTTGGACTTAGCACCCTAGCTCTACCACTGACACATGCTGGATTTGCTCTGCTCCAAAAAGAGATATGGATCAGTTTTGCAAGTTGGCAATCTTACTCATGATCCAGGAGCTGGAGAGGAATTCTTTCTTGCAAACTGATTTTACAGCACACGTACACAGTTAGCCTTCCTTCTAGGCTAATTGATGCTATCATAGCAATAAGGGTTTCTGACTTTGTTGCTGAATAATAATAATAAGAGTTTGGATTTGAAATCCTGCTTTATCACTACCCTAAGGAGTCTCAAAGCGGCTAAGATTCTCTTTTCCCTTCCTCCCCCACAACAAACACTGTGAGGTGAGTGAGGCTGAGAGACTTCAAAGAAGTGTGACTAGCCCAAGGTCACCCAGCAGCTGCATGTGGAGGAGCGGAGACACGAACCCGGTTCATCAGATTACAAGACTACCACTCTTAACCACTACACCGCACTGGCTATCAGTTTATAACAAAACCACATGCTTTATTAAGCAAAATATTAATATACTGCCGACTGATATAAAATATCATGACTGTGTACAGCAATGGCCTCTCACCCCTTTTCAGGTGGGTGCTGATTGCGGAACTTGCCTCCGTCCACCACCCTCAACCACTAGGGTCCATGTTATTAGGGGAATTCCCCGGCCGGCAGAATCAAGGGGCAAGAATCCCTTGCAAAAATGCCAGCTTTAAATGGGCCAATTAGTGGCCCTGCCAGATGGGCAGTGCCGTCAGCCGGCAACACAAAAAAGTTGACCATGTCTGCCCTCCGCAGCACAGCTAGCCAAAATGCAAAGGAGAAGACTGAAGAAAGAAGAAAGATAAGTAAGTCTAGGAGGAGAAAAGCAGATGGGAACGGCTCTAAATAATGTACAATAAAACCTAAAACATCATAGAAACAAGACAAAATAATCATTAAAATGACTGGCTAATCAGGGAAGTTTAAACAGCTGCATCAGCCTGTCAACAGAAAAAGGTCTTCAAGAGAATCCTGAAAATCATAAATGAGAATGTCTGCTGAAACTCTGCCTGAAGCGTATTCCACAGCATGGGAGCTGGCAAGTTTCTGACGCACAAGGGGCAACTAACAGTGTTTCCTCAGTTTGGTTTGGGGCTGCAACATAGGTGGAGTGTGAGTCATGGCCCTAAACAGCCATGGGGCTGGGGTTAACATTGGAGAGGAAAACATAGAGGCTTCATACAGGTGATATACATAGAGAGAATGCAATTTTCTGTATTTTGCTTGCAATGGAGACACAATTAGTTGGGATGAGAGACACATCTTTATCTATGGCTACACTCATGGAATTCCTTAGTCCACAAGGTTTGTCCACTTTTCTGCTGGGCAGATGAGGTTTTATATGGTGAGCTTTGCTAAAGGTATTATTATTGTTGTTGTTGTTGTTGTTGTTGTTGTTGTTGTTGTTATTCACTGATCCTGTAAACATGAAGGAGTGTCTTCACCCCCATCACTCAGCCCCGACACTGAGATCTGGCACCAAGGGCCTTCTGGTGGTTCCCTCACTGAGAAGTGAAGCTACAGGAAACTAGGCAGAGGGCCTTCTCAATAGTAGTGCCCACCCTGTGGAATGCCCTCCTAGCAGATGTTAAGAAGATGAGTAATTATATATAATTATATAACATTTAGGAAACATCTGAAGGTAGCCCTGTATAGGGAAGCTTTTTAAGATTTAACCGTTTACTATGATTTTATATACTTTTATTATACATATGTTTTTATAGGGAGTGGGTGGCGTTGTGGTCTAAACCACTGAGCCTCTTGGGCTTGCTGATCGGAAGGAAGGTTGGCAGTTCAAATCTGTGTGACTGTGGTGAGCTCCTGTTGCTCTGTCCCAGCTCCTGCCAACCTAGCAGTTCAAAAGCAAACCAGTGGAAGTAGATAAATAGGTACCGCTGTGGCAGGAAGGTAAACAGTGTTTCTGTGCACTCTGGTTTCTTTCACAGTGTTCCATTGCACCAGAAGTTGTTTAGTCATGCTTGCCACATGACCCGGAAAGCTGTCTGTGGACAAACGCCGGCGCCCTCGGCCTGAAAGCGAGATGAGTGCCACAACGCCATTGTCGCCTTTGACTTAACCGTCCAGGGGTCCTTTTCCATTACCTTATGTTTTTATATATGTTGAAAGCTGCTCAGAGTGGCTGGGGCAACCCAGTCAGATAGGCAGGGTGTAAATTAATCATCATCATCATCATCATTGCTATTTACATTCTTTTATTATGGTTTGGGTGATGTAATAGCAGAATGGGTGACAATATCTCTAGAGGCATTCAAATCAGTCCAGTTTTGAACCATCACACCAAATTGGGTGAAGTCATGTTTTGGTCTGTCGTTTTGATTCAAAATGGTGTCCAACATTTAAATGCAGACAAAGACCTCCTCTACTGCAGGAATCCTGATGCCAAACTGGGTGATGATATGGCGTCCGAACCCATAGAGATCAGACAGAGAAATCACTTTCCAAAATAGATTGTCATTCCTTCTTTCTACTCAATTTTAACAAGACCCATAAAAACATAGAACACTAATTGCTTGGATGAATCCGCTGTGGGCTTCAGACATAGCCTATAAATTTCACATGATTGGAAAGGTTTCCTGGGACGATATGCACCTGCAAATTGTTAGCCAACACCCAGTGACACATTTTACGGTCCTTCAGCAGCTCATAGTTTTATGCAGCTGTAGGACTACATGAATTCTGAATGCTTGACATTTGTCCTAAGTGGTGTTGACATTTCAGGGACTTAAAGAATCAAACAAAACACACAAGAACACAAATCCTTTGCATTTGATTTGCCCCATCAGCAGAAAAAGGAAGTCCTACCATCTCAGGAAGTTCAAATTATACTCAAAAGACATACAGCTGCAGAAATATAAAACAAGTAGTTGAAGGTCTGATTGCTATTAATGTATGGTATCTAGCCCTCCTTAATGGCTAGTTGCTTCCTGCTCCATAAGGTATCTACACACACACACACACACACACAGAGAGAGAGAGAGAGAGAGAGAGAGAGAGATTAAATTTATTTCCATATTTATTATTTTCTCATGCTTATTTGTCAGACTACTAAGAACGTGGAGTTGTTTGTGAATAACCTCAAAAAGGAGCTCACAGGAGTCCATTTCTCATGTGAATATTGCCATGCCATGGGGATCATTTATAAAGGTATAGGAACTCAGGAGCTCAGAAATACTAAGTCTGATCTATAAATTAATATTGTTCCTTCTGTCAACATTAGCAAAACAAGGAGCTTCCTCCCAAGGCATAGACCTTTCTGCTGAAAAAATATCTCACATGGTCCAGAAAATGTGAACAATATTAAAACTTTTTGAAATAACTACGTCCACATTCAGCCTGCCAAAGGATGGCTGTCAGTTTCCAAAACAGCAAATCAGTAAGAACACAATTCAGAGCAATGTTTGGAGGCAATATACAGTGGTACCTCGGGTTAAGAACTTAATTTGTTCTGAGGTCCGTTCTTAACCTGAAACTGTTCTTAATCTGAGGTACCACTTTAGCTAATGAGGCCTCCCACTGCTGCTGCGCCGCCGCACGATTTCTGTTCTCACCCTGAAGTAAAGTTCTTAACCCGAGGCACTATTTCTGGGTTAGTGGAGTCTGTAACCTGAAGCGTCTGTAAACTGAAGCGTCTGTAACCCAAGGTACCACTGTACATCTATATCAGGGGAGGGGAACCTCTGTCCTGAGGGCAAAATACATGCACCCAAGCTCTTTTAACTGGCCCTTGAGATTGTCCCCAGGCTACACCTCTCACTGGGCTGGCTTTACACCTTCCTTGCATTTTTGCTTGGCCGGAATTTGCCCTCAAACTCTGATAATGATCCTTGCTTGCCGGAATGGAGGAAAGAGAGAAGTGTTTGTAGACACTAGCCTACTGTATAAAGGTAACTTTCATATTTATTGATCCATCCACTTTTGCCTCTGCCCTCCACCCCCAAGTGGCTCCTGCAGGGTTGCCCAGAAGGGAATCTGAAAAAAACCCACCATATCAGAACTTCCAAGTATCCCTATTTTCCAGGGACAGTCCCAGATTTGCAGAAGCCGTCACGGTTTCTGATTTCATCCTGGAATGCCCCACTTTTCCTTAGGACGTCCCTATTTTCATTAGAGAAATGTTGAAGGGTACGGAGATATGAGACCCCGAGCCAGGGAGATATGTAACTATACAACCCTTAGAAGACATCTGAAGGCAGCCCTATATAAAGTTTTTTTAAAAAAAGTTTAATGTTTGGTTTTTATATATATTGGAAGCCACCCAGAGTGGCTGGGGCAACCCAGTCAAATGGGCAGAGGATAATTATTAAATAGAATGTCTCTATTTTTGTTGGAGAAATATTGGAGAGTATTCCATGCCTGCTTTAAATACTTGATGGTGATTATGAGCAAAAGGAGCACGACTATCTACTTTATGCTGTGTGTTTCCAAGATGGAACCAGCTTCAGCTGAAGCCTTTCTGAAGTATGCATTTAAACCATTAGTAAAGGTAAAGGGACCCTTGACCATTAAGTCCAGTCGTGATTAACTCTGGGGTTGTGGCGCTCATCTCGCTTTATTGGCCAAGGGAGCTGGCATACAGCTTCCGGGTCATGTGGCCAGCATGACTAAGCCGCTTCTGGCAATCCAGAGCAGCGCACGGAAATGCCGTTTACCTTCCCACTGGAGAGGTATCTATTTATCTACTTGCACTTTGACATGCTTTCGAACTGCTAGGTTGGCAGGAGATTTTTTTAACCATTATAATCGATCAAATTTTATCGAACCAGTCTGCTGTTGTTTGAGGGTTGCTTTTCTTCCAGTGTTTAGCTCTGCAGATTTTTGCAGCTGTTAACAAGTTAACTATTACAGTACTTTCAGGTCTATTTCTAGCAAAGTTTTTGGTTCCAGAGATGAGGAGCCACCCCTCACTTAATTCATTGTGTTGCTGATTAAATCCCAAAACATCTGAATTTTTCAACATTCTGTGCAAACTAGGGTCTGTCAACCCTACTCTTTCAGCTTCCTGCTGAAGACCTTCATTTTTGAACAAGCCTTTTAGGTATTTCTTTTTAAATAGTCTATAGTTGTATTGGATTTCAGATCCACCCCCCCATATATGGAATTGCTTTTATATATGCAATGGTTTCACTTGTTTTTACATATAGAATTGATTTAATCATTTTATTGTTTTCGTTGTGAATCACTTTGAGATATTGCAAGAGAAGCAATCCATAAATGGAACTACCATAATTAATCAATAATTTGTTTTCCTTTCTTACAGTTTCATATTTTCTATGCTAAGAAAATATTGCTGTTCTACATAATCTGAAAAGTATTGGAAGAAAAGTGTGGGTTTTTTTTAAAAAAAGAATATTTTAGAGTCTTCTTTATAAACTTACCTTCTGTTGAGCAAGTGGGATATACATTTTGTTAATAAATAAATGATCCCTGGGAGTACGGATACTGAGGTAAACAAGAATTCACTTCTGATCCAATAATGCCTGGTTATGTTAGGATTTCTGATAGTGTCAGTGCAGCACTTATAATAATTGAATCAGCCCCAGGAACTTAAAGATAATTGAGTTTTAATAGATACCCTGTATCCAATGTGCCATTTATTATCAATTCTCTCTGTCATGTTACCCTTTAATACAAGGTAACAAACACTGAAGTAGTCAGGAATCATTTCCTCAGTGGGAATATTCATGTAAATAAAGCAAGGCAGATACATTCCGTGTGCATTAATTAGCAAAATTAAATGTATACCTTCCCACACAGGTTACATAATACCCACATTCTTAAAACTTGTCGTTTGCCATCTGTACTCAGCATGTTGTCACACATGATCATTAACTTTGAAAAGCAAGTCTTGCTGAACAAAGGCCATGGAATAAATGGGTTGTCGTAAGAAAACAATTTAAAAAGAGTCACCTGTTGAGAAAAGACACTTAATCAAACCTTGGCTTAAAAGAGAGAGAGAGAGAGAGAGAGAGAGAGAGAGAGAGAGAGACCGAGACCACCCAAGATTAACAGACCACTCCCCACTCCCTATGCACACACCAGTTTAAAACCAGGTACGTTATAAGAAATGGACTGACTGTAAGAGTTTCGGATCGAAACCATCCTTTCTAAAAGTAGACCTTTTAGAATACCAAAAGGATGAATTACATGCCGGATGATTGACTGCAGATGATGCAAAATAGTGCTGATTTAAAGGACACATTTGGAAGGACAGAAAGCCAGCTTGGTTTAAGGCAGGCATAGGCAACCTCGGCCCTCCAGATGTTTTGGGACTACAATTCCCATCATCCCTGACCACTGGTCTTGTTAGCTAGGGATCATGGGAGTTGTAGTCCCAAAAACATCTGGAGGGCCGAGGTTGCCTATGCCTGCTTTAAGGCAATAGCAATGGTCTTGGGGCCTGAGAGAACCAGATTTTGATTCTTGCTTTGCGGTAGTCAGCCGCACTCAATCCTACCTGGGAGTCATCCCCATGCATGTGTGCTGGCTCAAGCGACTGGCATATAAACAGCTACCTGACCTAATGTGCCTCTCAAAGGATTCGTTTATTTTATTATTATTTTGGTGGGGGCAATGTCAAATAACAAAGCTCCCTGGGAATATCAGAGAAAGGTTGCATAAAATGCCTTATAATAAACAAACAAATAAAACAAGCATTTCTTTTGCTCTTCTTTTAACAGAAGAGGAGCTATGACCTTATTTGAGTTTGCGACTTCCATGTTTTGACACTCTTGCGAGCAACTCTGTCGTGTGTTTTTCAACAAGTCAACCAATGCTGTGTTATCAGAACAGCTCTAAGGGAGCCTGTCCTGAAATCATGGTTCCTCTTTCGTTATGTTTTGGGTTGGGTTTTGTTGCCTTGGTTGAAAATAGGGATGGGATATAACCTGCCAGTTCCACTCTGCAGTTTATGTAGCTTTTGAGATAATGACAATTTCCAATTCACAATAGACCCGGACACCAAAGCAGGTCCAAAGAATTTCAGACCCTCCAAGTCTCCCTATTTTCCAGGGACATCCCTGATTTAGAGAAGCCATCCCAGTTTCTGAGTTAATCCTGGATTGTCCAACTTTTCCTTAGGATGTCCCTATTTTCATTGGAGAAATGTTGGAGGGTATGGAGTTATCTGACCCCCCGAGCCATCTGAACACAATCCTGTATAGGAAAGTGTTTAATGTTTAGTGCTTTATTATGTTTTTAAATTTCATTATGTTTTTATATATGTTTGGAAGAAAGGTGTCTCTGTCCAAGATGACCAAATGAAGTCATTGATGCTACAAGTGGCTCAGGTGACAGATGTTGTGTGGTATGTTTGTAGCATATTTGTGTTTCGCCTGGGGAGGAGATGGGTTGTACAAGAGTACACTTTCTTGTACTCTTGCCCCAAAGATGCTGTCTGAAGCAACAGCTTCTTATGTACTGTGACTAAGATATCTGTTTCATTGCCATGAATGAATTTGGGAATTGGACAAAAAAGGAATGGACTAGAAGGCTTGGCGGATGTTCTTTAAAGGTCAGTGGCCAGACTGTACCAGCCATGCCTCATTAGGGAAATTTCAGGTCAAAGGCCTGGAAGAACTTGGAAATAATTGGAATGCAAGGAGAGGCTATGGGGAGAATATGCATCCTCATCCCAGTCCCCACGTAAGAGGAGGGAGTTAATCTGTGTCTGTAAAAGCAAATGTAGTTTTGGGAATGCATAGGGATCAAGTGTGCTGCTTTGTCCCCACAACTGATGTCATGCACACTCATCACATGACATGCTGACACTATGCACACATGTCACATGACATACTAACATATCACATGCATGTGTGCGTGAGACAGGCAAGCCGCATGTGTTGTGCGATTAAGGTAAGTGCATCATGCAGTGTGCGTACACAGCCTCTGCATTTGGGGGCGGCTCCCTGCTTGAATTTTTTTGGGGGGCCTTGGTCTCCCCAGTGTCCCACATGGTGTCTGTGATAGAATATTCACTCCCCAGAGACAGATTTGGAGCTGGAAGCATATTTCAGGGTGCAACTAGGGTTCTGATGTAGGGCAAGGGCTTTGCTGTATGGATGAATGATTAAACTCTTTGCCTCCAACTGTTGCCTACCTATAGCTTTGTAAATCAGGGCAGGGAAACTGGATCCAGGCAGTGGGGCAGATCCTTATCTCCCGCACCCACTGTGGGCCAGGTTTGACAGGTGATGTGAGATGACCTGTTTTTGCCTGCAGAATTTGCAATCTGCAGGTAAAGGCACCACATATTGCAGCTGATCATATTGTTGTTGTTTAGTCGTCTTAGTCGTGTTCGACTCTCCGTGACCCCATGAACCAGAGCATGCCTTGGAAACTCTCACTTTCTTCTCAAAGCTCCTCCTTTTTTATGTCCATGGAGTTTTCTTGGCAAAATACAGGAGTGGATTGCCAGTTCCTTCTCCTGGTGGATCACATTTAGTCTAAACTCTCGGCTATGACCTGTCCGTCTTGGGTGGCCCTGCACAGCATAGCTCAAAGCTTCTTGGAGTTATTCAAGCCCCTTCGCCACGGCAAGGCAGTGATATATGAAGGGGCAGGTGATCACAGAACCATAGAATTGCAGAGTTGGAAGGGACCCTGGGGATCATCCAGCCCAACCCCCTGCAATATAGGAATACGCAATTGTCCCATACAGGGATTGAACCTGCAACCTTGGCATTATCAGCACCAGACTCAAATTGACTGAGCTATCCAGCTGATCAGGGCTTGCATGGTGTGGTAATGCAGGCAATGTCTTTTCCACTTGCCTTGCCTCACCTCCCAGCCCTGGGAGCCTTTCCCAGACCATGACTTTGAGAATAGCAGAAGTAGCTAGGGAGAGAGGAGTTCAGGGACAGTTTTTTAAAAATTATTTTATAAGTTATGTGTCCTTGTTTCTCAATTTAATCCTTTTACATGGTTTTGTATGACTTGTGGTCTTTTATGCATTGTGATTTGCTGCTATTTTTATCGATTACAGATGAGTAATTATTTATTATAATTGATAAGTGTAAACTGTTTATTGCTTGCTGATGTTTAATTTTAGTGTTTACTATTGGATTCTAATGGATCATTGCATATTGCTTTATTTGAGTTAGGTTGTCTATTTTAAAGTGACGTTTTATATAGGATCAGAATGTTACTGTTAATGTCTGATGTTTTATTGTTATTTTTTGTGAGTGTTGAAAGCCACCCAGAGTGGCTGAAGCAACCAACCCACCCAGATGAGTGGGGTATAAATTAAAAAATATATATTATTTATTATTATTAGTGGTGCCTAAATAAACCCAGGATTACAAACAGCACCGCTATCCCCCCACACTATTGCTTTCCTGTGATTTCTCTTCCAAGAGGAAGCCATAACTGGGTAAGTGCTACCCATGGAACAACTAGCCATTCTGAGAATTGGGTGAAATGTCAGGAATGCCCTTTCCCCCCAATTCTTCCTGTGTTCTGTCTGTGTTTCTTCCAGATATTGCTGAACAGCCAGTGTCGATCCTCTCTTTCCAGTGCTCTAATTACAAACTAACTTCTCCCAATGTTGCAACTGCTACTGAAAGGAATGCCATTAATTTTTCTCCTTTCTTTTCTGACTTTGTCTGCAGCTATGGGTGCAGAGATATAGGGAAGAGCAGCAGAGACCACCAGCAAGTAGCAGCTGTGATGTAAAACAGCAGGAAAGAGTTGTTCAGAGGGGAAGAAAAAGAAGGGGTCTCACCTTCTTCAGTAAAGGTTTGCGACAACATGAAAGGCAAGAGCTGTGAAACTAAATAAAGGCTTGACAGACAAAAAGAAGGATTTAAACCAAAGTGAAAGAACGTGGGAGGTTGCATTTTTTAAAAAAACCAAAACCACGAAAACATCGTGACATCTATTTTCTTACCACCCCCCCCCAGACCTTTTAAACAGCATCATGTTTTAGCAATAGAATGGAGAACGTTTCTCTAAAATAGGAAATTTGCAGCTGAAACCGGAAGCCTTACTGTTGCCAAATTCTGCTAGACTTCCTTCAAAAACACTGTCATGTCGAATCGTGTAACTTTTCTCGATAAATATTCTGTTGATTTTGGAAATCTCAGGCTGAGCTACCTCTCAAGGTTATGGTTCAAAAGTATTTTGAATGTGCATTCTGGGAAATGATATACAATGAGTTGAAAAAAATGTTTTATATAACTTTTGTGGAGGAAAAAAACAGAAGCTTTTTTTACTAGGAATTTTAGATGCAGAGATACTAAAAGAGCAGAAATGATTGTTTATGTATGCGATGACAGCAGCACAAATACTACTGGCCCGGAGACAGAAAGAAGATAAAGTCCCGACCAGAGGCGAATGGCTGATGAAGATGATGGACTATGCCCAAATGGCAAAAATGACCGGGAAAATCAGAAACCAAGAAGATAGAAACTTTAATAAGGAATGGGGAAAATTTACTTAAGAGAACACCGTAAACAACTAAAGGCTTGGGTGGGATTTGAGTAACGCTTGTAATGTATTAAAAACTAAGGAGGAAAGGGATTATTTCAAGAAAGCAGAGAAAATATATGATGCAGTGGAAAAAGTTTGATAATGGAAACCATGGAGGGGTGGAGGAAAGTTCAAGGTTTCAGGAATCCTGAATGTTGATGATGATGATTAATGTTTGAATTTAAATGTATAGAGTAAAACTGAATAATTTTTTTTGGTAAAAAATAAATAAAACAGGCATGAGCCAGGAAAAACAATAAAATTGCAATGTGGCTATCTCAGAATGACCAGTTCAACTTAGAAGAGAAGCAAAAAGGGTTACCAAGAGAGATACCTTTGTTGAAACCTGGACTCCTTTCTTTTCATATGTAAGGGAAGGAGATAACAATTCTCTCCCACCAACAAGTGCATTGCCTGGTCCTCACAATTGAGGGAGGTGACACCATGTGCCATGTGTGAGTGACATCAGCACGGCAGTGATATTTGTGTTTTAAAATGTGTGCACTCAGACACACGGTATTCCAATTTGGATACAAGCATTTAATAGAGAAGTTGAACAAATTCGAGCGACATTTCTTCGTAAGATCCTTGGTGCCCCTAAATGCATAAGTTATTTAACCTTATGTGCTGAATAATAATAATAATAATAATAATAATAATAATAATAATAATAATTTATTATTTGTACCCTGCCCATCTGGCTGGGTTTCCCCAGCCACTCTGGGCGGCTTCCAACAGAGATGAAAAATACACTAAAATCCGGTCAACACCTGACCGAAAACCAAAGCATGGCTCTCCACAATCAAAGCCTGGCTGAAAGTCCATTTTAGAAAAACATCCAACTCCTTCTTAACCTCTATGCTTGAAGACCGTATTTTATCTAGATGGTATAGAGCAGGGGTGGCCAACTCCCAAGAGACTGTGATCTATTCACAGATTTGAAAACTGGCAGTGATCTACCCCCTTTTTGGGGATTCAGGTCAAAGTTGTTGAACTTTTTTAAGGAAGGAGGACAGCCAGGGGTACAGGGCTAAGTTGTTGAGCTTTTTGAGAGAGGTGGGAAGCCCCAATTTTTGAGAATTCAAACCTAAGCTGAAGGGAGAATGGGGAACAGTCACTCACCAATGGATTGCTGGAGAAACAAACAGCCTCAGTGAGTAAACTCCGTCTTCCGTTCTGCAGATCATGTGACAATGGAGGGTGGGGCAGGGTTCTATTTTAACAACGCTAAGGAAAGGGACACAACGATCGACCCGGGGATCTCCCACTAGATCGTGATTGACCTGTTGGACATCCCTGGTATAGAGCAATTCAAGACAAAATCTGTAGTTTGGCCATTGCCCTCGAGAACCTCGAAGTACGTGATGAAAATCAAGCAGTGGCTCTAAGACCACAAAAGACAGCACTTGTTACCTCATACTCTGAGCTCTTGTTCTCCAGAGGCCTTAGGTATCAAAACATCCCACGGGACCTGTGTCAAATATCTAAAAGATCTACTACTCCCTTCCCATCGAAGAGCTTTTATGCTTGCGAGACTAAATGCTTTCCCCTCCTCAGTGACCAAAGGCAGATTCTCACACATTCCATTTCAAGCCCGTATGTGTGCCTGCAATCAAGAAGTACCTGATTCAATGGACCACATTATCTTAGATTGTCTTTTAGACAGCAGACCTCACCAGCTGATGCTGAGCAAAATGTTGGACATCTGGCCCAAAACTCCGAGAAGAAGCCAAATGGGGTTTCTCCTGGCAGATAGGGACAAAGATATTACTGCTTTAGTGGCTTCCTTTTTAGCCACAATTTTACCCAAAAGGGTTCCCAATGAACTATCCTTTCGGGAAATAGACATGGCAGAGCAGAATATCCAAATGCACACAACCATAGTGTGACCTTATGGCCCTTGATAGCTTCACCTTTGTCTTTTTAATTATTCCAGTTACTTGAAATGTTTTATATAGTGGTACCTCGGGTTACATACACTTCAGGTTACAGACACTTCAGGTGACAGACTCCGCTAACCCAGAAATAGTACCTCTGGTTAAGAACTTTGCTTCAGGATGAGAACACAAAATCATGGTCTGGCGGCGTGGCAGCAGCAGGAGGCCCCATTAGCTAAAGTGGTGCTTCAGGTTAAGAACAGTTTCAGGTTAAGAACAGACCTCCGGAACGAATTAAGTACTTAACCCGAGGTACCACTAAATGCCAATAAAGGTATTTGATTGATTGACTGAACACACCCTCCAACCCCAAGACTCCTATATGTGTGAGCAGGCTCCTGGTGTCCTCCTACTAGGGAAGGTTTTTCACGCAGCAGTATTTCACCTTGTTGGATTTAAGAGCAGCAGTTCTGGTTATGTTAAATCAATTTTAAGTTCCCTCATTTTGCCAGAAGATCAGCATTTGGAGAACAGCTTCACATATCACATTTTAAACCAGACTCCTTTTAAGATGCTGAGAGTTCCAGCATCTGAAATTCACTTCCTTCTCACTGCAGCATGTGTCAATGTCATTTCTCTTCTCTTGGTTGGCAAAAAAACCTCCCCTAAATATGCTTATGATCCCTTTAGAAAGAGCCATGTATATTTGACATCAGAAGCAATATGTTAAGGTTTTATGTCTCCAAAACTGAGAGACAAAAATAAAATAAAATACTGCTTTTGATTCACTTACCATGTATTTCCCTCCTTAAGTCCTTCTGCATATGGGCTCTTTTCAGTTTTCGTCAACTAGCATAAACATCAAAAACAAAGTTAAGGAAAATATTTACACATAAATACATAATGATAAACCATATTGTGAAAGTTATCATCCCATCTTTCTACTACTTTTCTTGGCAGCAAATGTTGAGAGTATCGGAAGTAATTTCTCTCAGATGATCCCACTCTGTAGAGAGAACAGGCAATGATGGCAGGTCTTGACTGCAGCATTATTGATTGCTATTTATTTCTGAAAAATCACTTGGAAAAAGCTCCTTCACAATTTGAAATGACAAAGTCAGAAAAAGATAAAAAACAGTGCTAACCTTTCAAAAATTCCAGTCAGTTTCTAACTGTAAATACCTGCCTGCAAACACATAGACCATATGTATGGGCTCATCAGGGGGTTTCGATTTGTTGTAACTCACTGAGTTTACACTTAGTGGTTTGCTTCTGCCTAATACATTCAGCGTTGCTTAGGAAGCCATTTTAGTCCCATCACTTGAGGAATTTTCCGTCCTTTATAAATTCCTGATAAAATATTAAAACTTCAGTAGCTGATACCCGAACAGCCCACTGACGTCCCCACTAGTGTCTATTTGTGTCACCAAGCGAGAACTGAACAGCACTCAAAGTGTTTTTATTTCTTATTTAGCCCCCCCTTTTATGACAGTGTGGGTTCATATGGGCCCAATCATAACATCAAGCGACTACTCCAAATATGTATAAACTTTCATCAAAAGCAAGTCTTTCAAAGTTCATGCATCTTTCATCGTCTGTGTAACCCTTGCTCACCACTTAAAAGAAAGGACCAAAGGATTTATGATGAAGTCAGAATAAGCGTTCTTAAGAACATTTCATGTGCTGAACAGACTAGACGGCAAAGATCAAAATAAAGGCCTAACCACCAGAATAAACTCACGAGACATGTCTCTAAAGTGCAATCAGATGGCCCTATCTTTCCCTCACACACTTGTGGTAGCATGACTACCACTGAGTCAACCAAAACCCATAGAAGAACCCTCCAAGCGTTGTGACCTTGAATTTGATATTTGTTTGAGGAAATCCATCCTTTCAATTCAGCATATGATTGACAGGGCACCCTCTTGGCGAAAAGCCTTTTAACTAGGGCTGTGCACACCAAATTTTCACTTCAAATGTTGACCTTTTGACAACTTTCTGCTGAATCGTTGGGCAAATTATGCGACAATTGATTATACCTGCACACATACAGGAATGATTTAGGCTGGTCTGTTGGGGCTGGGCCAGCCCAGCAGCTTCGCAGTCACCTAGAATGACTTGTCTTGGGCTGAGAAGTTTCAGAGCTGGCCTTCAAGATGAAAAGGCCCAGGGGGAAAGAGTTTAGATAGTCCTGAAGTTTAGATAGTTTATGGGAGTCCCCTGACTTGAGTGAGCCAGTCTTTACATATGGTTGAGGGTGGAGCCGTTGACACATGATCACTGTGTTTAATGGGAGACAGACTCCTTATCTGTTTAGAAATGTTAGGAAAGATATCAGAGAAGCCTTTAAACAGCTCCATTTTTTTAAAATGGTGTGAAACCAGCCATGCTATTCCAGGATACAATATCCCGCCAGTCTAATAAACGCCAAACATTTTCCTCACCATTGAAATCTTGTCCTAAAGGCCCAGGTATATATATATCTGTTTCTCTCCATCTCAAAGCCTCTTCCAATGTCTTTCCTTCTTTCTTTTCATGGTGGGAAGCTCAATTAGTTTCATGCAATACTGTGCAGATTTTTTTGCATGGCGAGAATGTCCTTTTTTGCTGCTGGTCAACATTTAAAGAATATGTATAGTTACTGTAACATTTAAAGAATATGTATAGTTACTGTAAGTATTTAGGTACCCCCCCCAAAAAAAAAAACCTCTCCTGATAGTGTGTGCCCTGTGAGCTCTGGCTTCTGTAAATATCCTTCTTTTTCTTTGTGGAGCTTGCAACTGTTCAGTGCTTATCCTCATTACAAGTTGACCTAATTCTAGTAGGACATGATTTGTACAATTAGAGCCATTGTATGGCCTCCTTTCAAACGCCAGTGTGTTTGAATAAATACTGTATGCATGACACTTTAAAAGTTACACTTGAAAGGTCCTGTCGTTGAAATCTTAGTAAAAATTGTAGCTGCAAGACTTTCTGGGGCTTTTCCCACACCCTAAGCTGCATTATATAAGCATTGCAACTGGATTCCATCTGAATTATTTTATAACAATAAAACTGCTCCACCCTGTTGAGAAGCAGAAGAAACTCACTGGGTCAGGTGGTGTTGTTGTGCAGAGAAGTCAGTGTGGTGTTCAATGGTGTGTGGTGAAATTTGTTTTAGGTAATGTGGTGGGAATGTAAAAAAGGTGAAATGCTTCTGGGAGATGATATATAATGAGTTGAAAAAAATGTTGAAATATACATTTATAAAGAAACCAGAAGCATTTTTATTGGGCATTGTGGGGAGTGATATAAATAGAAAGGAATGTAAGCTCTTTTTATATGCAATAACAGCAGCAAGAATATTATTGGCCCAAAAATGGAAGCAAGAAGAGTTACTGTCTATTGAAGAATGGAGGATGAAGTTAATGGACTATGCAGAATTAGATAAACTAACAGGAAGGATTCGAAACCGGCAAGACCAGAAATTCACGGAAGACTGGAGTAAATTTACGGACTATTTGAAAAGTACCGGTAATTGTGAAGAACAGACGACGTTTGTAGGGTTGCAAGACGTTTTGTGAGGAGTATTATTAGAAGTATTGTAAAAATGGATAAGGGGGAGGATGATTTGTTAAGAAATGTAAAGGCAATATAAAGTTAAGAAATGCATAAGAAGTGGTTAAAACGGTGGGTCATCAGAGGTGCCGATGGAAGTCCAAAAAGATTTATATGTTAAAATTAATAAAAAATATTATTTTAAAAAATTGTTTTAGGGGAAGAGTTTGGGCTGAGGTTCCAGCTTGTGAGGGAGATTGGGTGGGGCACAACGCACATGCGACTTCCTGATGTCATGCTCGTGAGCATGTTGCCTCCTTCCTGGACAGAAACTTCCCAGATTTTGGGAAGGAGGTGCCAGGGCTCCAACAGGATGCTGCAGCCCTTCTGCCTCCTTCCCAAAACCAGGTGGGCTTTAGGAAGTTGGCAAGAGAGCTCTTGGACCCATCAGAGCATTGTGCCTCCCTCCCTAAGCTGGGCAGAAGCTTCTCGGGCTTTGGGAAGGAGGTGCCCAGCATATTCTAATATTCTAATTTACCAGGAACGTTTAGGGGGCTAGCCTAGTCCCCCATGTCCACTGACCACGCACCATTGGTGGTGCCAATGCACTGCTGAAGGCAACCTGCCATTAACGCTGGTGTCTTTGCATTGTGTTGGTCTCTCAGCTGCCTCATCCTTCGTTCTGCCCTCCTGGCAAGCAACAGTGATCTACCTGATAGAAAGCTAGTATATAGGCCAAGTGCATATGGAAGCAAATTATCTTGTTTTCTCTCTATAGTTTACTACAGGGGGAGGCAGTTGGCCAGACTTGTATATATGCCAACAGAACTTACTAGCCTGCAGAAATCTTTACTAGCTTGCTACAAGGCTTCTGTGTTGAGTGCAGGTGAGGGCAATCCCGTCCTCCGCAGCTCACAGGAAATGTGAGCCTTTGACTCCTTGGCAGGTTGTGTTTTTTAAAAGAGGGGGCAGAGGATCCAGCACTCCTCTGCAAGCCCTTTGTGTTTCTGTGCTGGTTGCAGAGAAATTGACTTTCTTTCCTCTGTGGCTGGCTTAGGAAACCATCAACTTTTCTGGACTCCACAGGCCCTCTCATTCACCTCCAAACAGGGATGGGGAATCTGGAGATTCCTAGGTTTGAACTGGAAGCCATTCCCCAAACTCTTTGCTGCATAATTCCCATTGCTATTGCTGTTTTTAAGACTTACTGTATCAATGAGAAGCAAGCAGACAATCAAAACTTTGAGCATCTACACATATACATTTGGTTGCAGTGAACATAAGAGCAAAACAAGCAGGCCACAGAAAACCTCCCACAAATATATCATCCACAACACACAAACCAATAAACACTAGTCAAGCGAAAAGGGAAAGGGGATTACTCAGCCTATAATTTCACTCTGTAAGGTAAAGGTAAAGGGACCCCTGACCATTAGGTCCAGTCATGACCGACTCTGGGGTTGCGGCGCTCATCTCCCTTTATTGGCCAAAGGAGCCCGAGTACAGCTTCCAGTCATGTGACCAGCATGACTAAGCCGCTTCTGGTGAACCAGAGCAGTGCATGGAAACGCCATTTACCTTTCTGCCGGAGTGGTACCTGTTTATCTACTTGCACTTTGACGTGCTTTCGAACTGCTAGGTTGGCAGGAGCAGGGACCGAGCAACGGGAGCTCACTCCGTCGTGGGGATTCGAACCGCCGACCTTCTGATCGGCAAGTCCTAGGCTCTGTGGTTTAACCCACAGTGCCACCCGCAGCCACACTTCACTCTATAAAGTCACCTAATATTTGTTTACCTTTGTTTTGATTTTGAATAACTTCATTTTGCTGCCAGTATAATATAGAATGTTAGTAAAAATTAATTTCCCAAAATGCCAAGAGGAGATTTCTCTAGGAACCCTAAAAAAGTAAGAAAAGCTGCTCTGAAACAGACCAAACACTGATCTGGCTCAATGGCCCAGAACGTGCTTCTGAGAAGCCCACCAGCAATAGCCCTGTTTCATTACTCATCTCACCCCAACCCCAAAGCAGCTAGTATTCAGTAGCAAACTGCCTCTGAATCTATAGCTTTGATGATAGCAAAGGACAGGTTCATTTCATCTGAGAGATCAGATTTTTCTTTTTTCTTTTGTCAGAGCATATTCCAAAAATTACTCGCCGTATGCTTCCCACTCGCAGACACTGACAAAATAGCGTTTTCGCTAGCAAGCTGGTTTAAAACTTTTTGAGGTTTTAATAGCTTTTAAGAACTCATCTGTAGCTATTGTGTTGTAAATTCTTTAGCGGCATGTGTGGGATGTGCTAGCAAATTCTTGCAAAGAGACCTTTCTCTGGAGGTTTTCATCCCGCTTGATTTAGAATGAGCAGGATTTTACAGTGTCAATAACCCCCCAGCTGTTTGCAGAGCCCTGTCCTGGCGATGGGAAGACATTGTAGCCTGAAATCCATATAAAGCACGAACTTTTTCTTTCATGATCAAGCTCGCACAAAAGGATTGCATGCAATGTTAGATAGATTTGCAGTAGCTCCCACTTCGTAAAAGTAACAGTGGGGCAAAAGCTTTATTAGACTGTGTGTGTGTGTGTGTAATATTTTACATCTCAAGCAAACATAGTAAACTAAAAAGGCCTGTTTCCAGTGACTGAGACCAGCAGCGTAGCTAGCCCATGGGGGCAGGTTGAACTGTGTGGCGCCTCTCCGCTGCCTACCTCTCAGCTGTAGGGCAGCTGAGGGAGCGGTGGTGGGCAGACGCAAGTCCCACGCTGCCGTTTCAGGCAGTGCGGAGCCAACAGGCCCCCAAGCTACCATGTCACTCCCAGGAGAGACGCATGGCTCGGGCACACTGCAGGCCCCATGGTAAGTGCCAGCCCCCGCAGTGTGGCGCCCAGTGCCAGCCACATTTCGTTACATTTGTTGACTGAACTAAAAAGTTTAGTGAACCCATTTTTTAAACCAACCAACCAAAACTCATATTTTTGTCACTCCCCTCAGTGATGACACCTGGGGTGTCCCACACCACCTGCACTCCCCTTCCTCCGCCATTGGCTCTTCTTGTATTCTAGGTAAGTGGGGTATCACTTATCAGCACAGGAGCTTGTTTCTTGCAGTTGCACTCACACAGCACCTCAGCTTCCTGCATATCTATTCATGTCTTTACATAATTGTCTTGAAATATATTGGAGTTTTTCATTGTTAACCATATTTCCAGATACTTCACCTTTTTCTCAGTTGTCAGCCCACTGGCCATCTGCCAATCTTTTTTTGCCTGTGCATCCATCTTTTTCACCAAAACCTTAGTTTTAGTTGTTTTAAGACCTGCAACTTCTCCATATTTCCTTATTTCCTCCAAAAACTTAGGTACACCTTTTTTATAAGATTTTTTATTAGGAATTGTAACATAACATTTTATCAATAAAACGTATTATCCTCATTTCCCCCCTCCATTTTCCCCTTCCCCTTCCCCAAAATAGAACCCCCCCCCCTCCAGCCTCCTCCAGACTTCCCTCAGCTCCTCTCTCTGGTTTTTCCATATGTAGAATTTTCTGCATATTATAAAATTGTAAAAATCCTTAACCTATTTGTCTATATGTTATTAATAATAAATTTGTGAATGTTTATTCAAAACCTGCCAAGGAGTCCAGTTCATTCTGTTGTTTATTTAAATACTTTGTAAAAGGTTCCCATTCTTCTTTAAAGTCACAATTGTCCTTATCACGTAGTCTGTATGTCAATTTCACCAATTCCGCATAGTCCATCAGTTTCTCTTGCCATAGTTCTTCAGTCGGGGTTTCTTCATTCTTCCATCCTTGTGCTATTAAGACTCTTGCTGCCATTGTCATGTACATAAAGATATTCTTAAATTTCCTTGGCAGGTCTTTCCCTAAAATCCCTAACAAAAATGCTTCAGGTTTTTTGACAAATGTTAATTGGAACATTTTCTTCAACTCATTATATATCATTTCCCAAAATTTTCTAATTTTACTGCAATCCTACCACATATGGTAAAAAGTCCCTTCTTTTTCCTTACATTTCCAACACATGTTTGAACCAGTTTTATACATTCTTCTTATCTGTAGGTGTTGTATACCATCTATACATCATTTTCATATAATTTTCTTTCAACAGAGGGCAATCTGTAAATTTTAAATCAGTTTTCCATAATCTTTCCCAGTCTTCAAACATCATATTGTGACCTATATCCTGTGCCCATTTAATCATTACTGACTTCACCTCTTCATCTTTTCTTTCCCATTCTAACAGACTACTACATCCACCTTTCAGCAGCTTCACCTTCCCTTCTACAATTTCCTTTTGGAATCTGCATGTCGTATAGCTAAATCCTTTCTTGTTATCTTCTTTGTATATTTCATGTAGTTGCCAATAATGTAACCAACTCTGAAAATGGTAATCACTTAGGTACACTTCTCAATGGTTCTTCTACAGAAAACACCACATCACCCGCAAAGGCTTTTATCTTATAATTCCGCTGGCCCACCCATATCCCCTTTATGTCAGAATTATTTCTTATCCTCTGCACCAACACCTCTAGGGCTGATATAGATTGAAGCAGTGATAGGGGGCATTCTTGCCTTGTCCCCTTCTATACCTTACATTTTTCCTGTAATGGCATTATTTACAATCAGGTTTGCAGTTTGATCTGTATAAATTGCCTTAATTCCTTTGATGAAAATGACTCCTAATTCCATTTTCCTCCTAATAACTTAATCATAAATGACCAAAAACAAAAAGAAATCCAATAGGGACTAATCTAAGGTTCTGCACTTTGGCAGGAAGAACCGGCTGCACCAGTATAAGATGGGGGATACCTGGTTTGCTAGTAGTACATGGGGAAAGGATCTAGGGGTCTTAGTGGACCACAAGCTTAACATGAGTCAACCCGAGGAGTGCTGCAGCAGCAAAAAATGCTCATGCTATTTCAACAACAGAAAAGAAGACAATAATACAATGAAATTCAAAACAGTAATAATTTATTGCACGTTTATTCAAAATCTATTAAAAACTTTCTTTCTTTCTTTCTTTCTTTCTTTCTTTCTTTCTTTCTTTCTTTCTTTCTTTCTTCTGCCCAATCTCAGTCCATATTTCATGGCTGCTTAAATCATCTGTCCCTCTCCTGATTCTCAGTGCCTCTTCTTCTGCCAGTCTTTGGCCAGTTGAGACGTCCAAATAGATCAGCAATTCCTTCAAGGAGGAAACTCACAACTCTTCAATGATGATGTCATCTAGATGGAAAAGAATGAAAAAGAGAGAAAATCAGTTCAGTCCTCTCTGCTTCGTGTAGCTGAAGTCAGTCTGGGTGCTGCCCTCCTAGGCCAGGTGGGAAAGGCCTACCAGGCAGGGAGCAGGTCCTGCAGGACTCCCAGCAAGAAGACCTGGGAGGTGTGTCTTGGGCAAACAAGGGACAGGGAGTTCACTGTCCCCAAGGTGTGGGGCTTACCTTCTTTCAGATTATTCCTGAAGCAAGCCAGCTCCGGCCGAATTACTGTGTTCTGCAGAGGAAAAACAAATATGAGTCAGTTGACTCTATGAACCCCACCCTGGATGGGTGTAAGAGAAGCAGCCCCACCCAGGAAGGATGGAAGCAACCAAAGAACTGAATACAGGAAGGCAAAATACTTACTCTTAGGTTCGGGAATCTTCGTGAAAGGGCCAGCAGCAGGGATATACTGCTGGCCCCTAATTTCCTTTGGTCTTCACTCCCCAAAAGGGCGTAATATCGGAGGTCCTGCGGGATGAAAGAAATGGGACAGTTAGTTGGGTAAGGGACAGGGGGGCAACCCTAAAACCACTCCTGATGCTATCAGGATACTTACAGTAAGCAATTGGAGAAGGGTGCTAGTATTGGGGGCTTCTAAGAGGAGACCCCCCAGCAGGCTTTGGAATGGCCTCTTCAGTTCCTGTGGGAAAAGAGAGAAGAGAGGTAGAGTGCTGCTGGGTTAAATTTTGTAAGAATGTAAAAAGAAGAAAGAGCTGTGCAAAGAGAAGTTAAAGCAGAGGACATACCTCTTTGTCCTCTTCTGCGCTCCCCAGAACTGCCTCTGTTGTTCTATGGAGGATTGCACTCACCATAGAGAGACTGAAGTGGGGTCTCATAAAACTGGAGAGAGAAAGGGAAGGGGTTAGACACTGCCTCCTCCAAGTCTCCCTTGACCCTTGTCCCTCCTGCCAGACTTGCCCACCCAAAGCTCCCCCTGGAGTTCTGTCCCCCTGCAGCCCTGCCCACCTCAAGGACCCCACTCACCTCAACTGCAGGAGGGCCTCGAAGGCCAGGGCCAGGCTCAGGGGGCGATCCCTGAAGTCCTCCAAGTGGCCGAGGATGTTCTAGAAGAGAGCAGAGGAGGAAAGTCAGCTCCTTCCAGGAGTCTCCAGAGGACAGGGCTCCAACCCCAAACGCCAGCCCCTCTCTGCCCCTCCCTCCCCAAGGGGGTCCCTCACACCACCCATCACTCACCAGAATGGCTTTGGTTGTCTCCTCCTTGGAGTACTTCAGGGTTCGGAGCCCCCTGAGCCGAGCTGCCTGGCAGTCCTGGATGATGCCCAGGAGATACAGCTGATCTTTGTCTAGCAGCTGAAAGACAAAAGTCAGGCTGTCAGTTCCTTGTGGGGGGAGGGCTTCTCCACATCTGAGAGTGCAGAGTAGAGTGCAAGAGGGGGGCAGGTCTGAGGGATCCCCTCCCCACTCTCGTTTTATCCAATACTCACCGCAACGGAAGGGATGTGGATTCCCAGCACATCTGCAAAGAGAAGGACATGGGGACAGGTGAGTTCCTCCCTGAGCCCTTGCAAGGCTTTTCCAAGAGTTTTCTCCTGGATTCCAAGTCCCTACTACAGGAGAAGGACACCCCAGGCCTTGGGGGCCAATCCTAACCTCCTGCCCCCAGAACATGGCTCCCCAGGGAAGATGCCCCTCTGACAACTGTCCCCCTGCCTTGCCCCACAGCCCAGCCCCCTGCTTCCTCCAACAGACCCCACAAAATGGGGTGGTTGCTTGGGGGGGGGGCGGTTGGGTTTCCAGATGCTGTCGCAGATAGGCAGGTTGGATCCAGCCGTCTGGCTCTGTGCATCTTTTTACTAGATGCCCCCCCAGCCCATTCCTGCCCTCCTCCATCTCCAAAAGGAGGGCCACTTGCTCACCCGACACCGTGGGCTGCTCCAGAACTTCCAAGGGAGCCACCTTCTTGCAGCTGATCAGCCGCCTTAAGCGCCTGAACCTAGAAGAGACGAGCAGAGGGAGCGACTCAGAAGCCGGCAGTCCCAATTCGTGTGTGTGTGAGAGAGAGAGGAGGGGCATCTGGCCCAATTCCTGCCATCTCTTTGCAGTTCTGCGACCTGAAAGGGCATCGGCAGAGATGGAAAGAGGCACCCTAGAGCACAAATGGCTGGCAGAGAGAGAAAGGAGGCCCCAAGTGCTATGGGTTCAAGAGCTCCAACCCAAAGGAAAGACAAGCATTGCCAGCTGTTAAAGGGCTGCTCTGCCTTGTCTTCTTAGGACTGTCGCAGGAACCCCCCCCCAATCATTCAGTTTGTACAAACTTCACACTCACACACTCACACTCACACACTACATACGCTACGCTTCTGTTATAAATCCATAGAAAATCAACCATACATCGGATTTGCACTGTTCCACTTTTATTTTACTCCATGAAGGAGGGACTACAAAATGGGGAAGGTTTGATACAGGGCAGCCATAATCCCTTGAGCATACCAGCACATAAACAGGAGCCCTGTCCAGTTGCTATGCCAACTGTGTGTGTGTGTGTGTGTTTGTGTGTGTGTTTGTGTGTGAGGAGGGGCGTTTGGCCCAATTCCTGCCTTCTCTCTGCAGTTCTGCGACCTGAAAGGGCATCGCCAGAGCTGGAAAGAGGCAGCCCAGAGCACAAATGGCTGGCAGAGAGAGAAAGGAGGCCCCAAGTGCTATGGGTTCAAGAGTTCCAGCCCAAAGGAAAGACAAGCATTGCCAGCTGTTAAAGGGCTGCTCTGCCTCGTCTTCTTAGGACAGCCCTGCCCTTCCTGGTGAGGGAGGAGACCCCTAGGAGGGTCCTCCAAGCATCAAGATGTCCCAGAAGTGGAGCAGAACATGAGGAAGGGGGTAGAGCCTCTCTTGGAGCCAGAGAGACCCCCAGGAAGGGGGAGAAGGCCAATATTGTAGGGCAGCTGGAGAGATGCAAAATGGAGCCAGGCAGAGGTGTAGTGGTTGGAGGGCTGGACTGGGAGGACCTGGGAGAGCAGGGTTCAAATCTCCACTCAGCCATGAAGCTCCCTGGTGGACCAGAGAGCTAAAGCTGTGGAGGGGACCCAGGACTCACACCCCGCCCCCATGAGACCAAGAGAAAGCAAAGGAATGGTACTTACAGCCGGCACATCTTCTTGATGAAAAATCCCCTCCCCCTATCTAAGCTAACTACCTAGCTAAAATTCCCTCCCAAGCCTGATCCCACCCCCAAACCCAGCCCTAACCCTAAACCTAACCCCCACCCTAACCCTACACTTACCCCTAACTATTCTTCTATAAACAAAAGAAATATATTCAAAAATGTGCACAAATGCTCGCAAATGCGCACAAATATGCGCAAATACGCACAAATATGCGCAAATACGCACAAATGTGTGCAAACACACGCAAATGCGCAAAACACACACAAATATGCGCAAATACGCACAAATGTGTGCAAATACGCACAGATGTGCGCAAATATGCACAAATGTGTGCAAATGCACACAAATATGCACAAATGTGCACAAATATGCAAAAAATAAAAAATAAAAAATAATAAAAAATAAATAATAAAAAATAAAAATAAATAAATAATAAAAAGGTAAAATAAAAAAGGTAAAATAAAAAATAAAATAAAAATAAATGAAATAAATAAATAAATAAATAAATAAATCAAATAAAAGTAATAAATAAAATAAAAAGAAAAATAGCAAGCAAACCTCTCCTCTTCTACAACTACCACCACCACTACCTCTCTCTCTCCTGACTCTCCTCACTAACCCACAATGGCCGCCTGCAAGTCAGAGGCTTTTAAGGGAAGAGCAAGAGATGTCACAAAGGAGGGCAGGTCCTTGTCCCCATGGCAACCCCTCCACCTGGACCTGGCCCCTCCTGAGAGGTGATGCTTCTCTGTCAGAACTTGGAGGCACCTTCTGTTGCGCCTGCAGCTGGGCTGTATCTTCTATCCACAGATTCACGTCGGCATTTCACGTCCTTCTTGCTGCAGCCCCATTTCCAAAGGGAGACCTGGGAATGTCCCCCCCCCCATTCGAAACCCTGGAGAGCTGCTGCCAGTCAGCGCAGGCTAGTTGAAGAAGGATACTGAGCAGCTGGAAGGTGAGCAGAGGAGGGCGACCAGGATGGCGAAGGGTCTGGAAGCCAAGCCTGATGAGGAACAGTTGAGGCAGCTGGGTATGTTTAGCCTGGAGAAGAGGAGAGAGGAGAGCCATCTTCCAATATCTGAGGGCTGCAAGAGGGAGCAAGGTGATAATGTGCTGCCGCTGCAGTTTTGAAGAGTTAAAAGGTACGTTTCGCTATTTTGCCACATCCTAGTATATTATAGGTTGCTTCCAGACAGGTTTTTATTGTGGGATTGGCACTGCTCTCGCATACACCCCCATGACATCAGCATCAAAATGCTAGGCTCTGTTTCATGCCTTTTATATTCAGTTTCACAATTTTCACAGAAAACCAATTTTCACAGAAAAAACAAACAAAAACAACAGCAACAACCCTGCTCCCAATGTTCCATTTGCAATTTCTGAATGGCCAGTTTACAATATTAAGTCCCCAGCTGGAAGGACTCACAGACATTTCAGTTGCCGCACAACTGGGGTGGGGATAGGGCAGGATGCAATCATATTGTACACTTCAAATGTTTGTGCATAGCACTAGCAAAGGTGCAAGATCCTGCTGGTGGGTAAATACGTATTGGAAGGTATATGCTTGAGGGTTTCCTATAGACATCTAGCTGGCCACTGTGAGAACAGGATTCTGTTCTAGATGGGATTCAGCAGGACTTTTCTCAGTGGGAAACTTCTAGCATGGCAATTGAAGAAGAGACAGAAATTGAACACAGTCGCAAACTTGGAGGTGGATGGAAAGAACATTTTTAAACCAAATGAGATCAGCAACTGTTTTCAGAGCTATTTCAGAAGATTATATGCACAGGGGCCGGAAAACGAAGGAGATATAGAAGATTTTCTTAAGAAATATGGATTACAAAAAATTTCGCAACAAAGTATGTTGGTTTTAAATGAGAAAATAACAGATCAAGAAATAGAGGGTGCCATTCAAAATATGCAACTAGGGAAATCTCCAGGGCCAGATGGACTAACCTCCAGATACTATAAAGCATTGAAGGAATGATTAATTCAGCTGCTTAAGGAGGTTTGTAATGAAATATTAGAGGGGAAAAAGGCACCTGAATCGTGGAAAGAAGCTTTTATTACACTTATACCAAAGACTGAAACTGAAAAAAATCAGATCAAGAACTACCGCCCTATATCATTACTTAATGTGGATTACAAAATATTTGCTGACATATTAGCAAAAAGACTGAAGAGGGTGTTGGTGGAGGAGATTCACAAGGACCAGGCAGGCTTTCTCCCAGGAAGACATTTATCAGACAATGTAAGGAATATAATTGACATTATGGAACTGTTGACTGTAAATATTAATACAAAGGCAGTTTTGATTTTTGTGGACGCGGAGAAAGCCTTTGATAATATTTCTTGGAACTTCATGAAGAAGAATCTCCATGGGATGGGGGTAGGCCAAAGGTTTGAAAATGGTATAGGTGCAATATATTCTGAACAAAAGGCAAAGTTAATTGTAAATAATGTGGTTACTGATGAACTTTCTATAGAAAAAGGGACACGGCAGGGGTGCCCAATATCCCCATTACTTTTTATATCAGTCCTGGAGGTTTTGTTGAATATGATCGGGGGGACCAGCTGGTAAAAGGAGTACAGGTCGGAGCCAAACATTACAAATTGAAGGCATTTGCAGATGACCTAGTATTGATCTTACAAGAGCCAGACACTAGTACAAAAAGAGTTTTAGAGTTAATTCAAGTTTTTGGTCAGGTGGCAGGATTTAAGTTGAACAAACAAAAAACTAAAGTTTTGGAAAAAAAATTAACAAATGTTGAAAGAGAGAGTTTTCAAAATGAAACTGGGTTAACGGTGGCAAAGAAAGTAAAATATTTGGGGATTAACATGACATCTAAAAATGTGAATTTATTTAAAGACAATTATGACAAATGTTGGACAGAGGTAAAGAAAGACCTAGAAATATGGTCGAACTTGAAGCTTTCCTTGTTAGGCCGAATCGCAGTGATCAAAATGAATGTATTGCCTAGAATGTTATTTTTGTTTCAGACATTACAAATTGTGGATAAACTAGACTGTTTCAAGAAGTGGCAGAAAGATATATCTAAATTTGTCTGGCAGGGCAAAAAGCCCAGAATAAAATTTAAGATACTTACTGATGTAAAAGAAAGAGGGGGGTTTGTCCTGCCGGACTTAAGACTGTACTATGAATCGGCAGCTTTCTGCTGGCTGAAAGATTGGCTACTTCTTGAGAATGCAGACATTCTGGACTTGGAAGGATTCGACAATAGGTTTGGTTGGCATGCATATATATGGTATGACAAGGTTAAAGTTCACAAGGGTTTCAAAAACCATATTGTTAGGAAAGCATTATACAATGTTTGGATTCGATATAAGGATTTGTTGGAAAATAAAACTCCTAGGTGGTTATTACCAATGGAGGCTAAGGAGGTGAAGAAACTTAATATGGAATCTAAATGGCCAAAATATTTTGAAATCTTAGAACAAGAAAGTGGCAAATTCAAATTACAGAGTTTTGAGAAAATAAAGTCCAAGGTACGAGACTGGCTCCATTATTACCAAATAATGGAGACTTTTAAACAAGACAGGAAAATTGGCTTCCAGGTGGAGAAATTGAAATTAGAAACAGAATTGTTAGAACCCAATACTAAGAATTTATCAAGAATGTATAATCTGTTGCTGAGGTGGAATACAATAGATGAGACAGTCAAGTCAGCTATGATTAAATGGGCACAGGACATAGGTCATGACATTATGTTTGCTGACTGGGAACAGTTATGGACCACCGGTATTAAATTTACGGCATGTAATGCCCTAAGAGAAAATATTATGAAAATGATTTACAGGTGGTACATGACCCCAGTCAAGCTTGCGAAAATTTATCATCTGCCCAATAATAAATGTTGGAAATGTAATGAGACTGAAGGCACCTTCTTTCACCTTTGGTGGACCTGCCCAAAGATTAAAGCCTTTTGGGAAATGATTTATAATGAAATTAAGAAGGTACTTAAATGTACTTTCCATAAGAAACCAGAGGCATTTCTCTTGGGCATGGTCGGCCAATTGGTGTCAAGGAAGGATAAGACTTTTTTTATGTACGCCACTACAGCAGCAAGGATTCTTCTAGCAAAGTATTGGAAGACACAAGAACTACCCACACTGGAAGAATGGCAGACGAAAGTGATCGACTTTATGGGACTCGCAGAAATGACTGGCAGAATCCGTGACCAAGAGAAAGAGACGGTGGAGGAAGACTGGAAGAAGTATAAAGTATATCTTAAGGACTGTTACAAAATTGAGGAGTGCTAAAATGTCAAGGGGAAGGAAGACGCAGAATTACAGCTGAAATTGTTTGATGATTTAAGGTGAAATTGAGAAAGATAATAAGTTTAAATTTAATTGGCAAAAAGGGTTGCTGAAAAACTGTAAAATAAGGATGCAAAAAGGGTGAGGTATGGGGAAGTCCGAGAAAGGAGGTTTATGAAAATGAGGTTAAGAAACTACATTTGTATGTTTGTTTGTATTTGTTGATGTTTGCATGGTGTTGTTGATTTGTTTTAAAATTGGAAAACTAATAAAAACAACAACAACAACAAATGTTTGTGCATAGCACTAGCAAAGGTGCAAGATCCTGCTGGTGGGTAAATACGTATTGGAAGGTATATGCTTGAGGGTTTCCTATAGACATCTAGCTGGCCACTGTGAGAACAGGATTCTGTTCTAGATGGGATTCAGCAGGACTTTTCTCAGTGGCGTAGCTAGCCGCTCGGGTGCCGGGTGCAGTCTGTGGGGTGGGGCGAGCAGCCCAATGGGGGCAAGGCAAGCCACACATGGGGCCAGGGAGCGCTGTGTGGAGCTTCTCTGCCGCCTCCCCCTTGGCTGTAGGGTGGCTGAAGGAGAGGCAGAGGGTAGACGCAAGTCCCACACTGCCGTTTCAGGCAGTGAAGAGCCTGCAGGCCCCCAAGCCACCAAGTCACTCCCAGGAGAGACGTGTGGCTTGGGCACGCTGCAGGCCCTGTGGTAAGTGCCGGCCTCTGCAGTGTGGCATCCAGTACCAGCCACATTTTGTTATGTTTCTTGACTGAACTAAAAAGTTAAGTGAGCCCATTTTTTTTCAAGAAAAGAAAAGAAAAGAAAACCTCATATTTTTTTCACCCTCCTCAGTGATGACACCTGGGGCAACCCCCACCCCCTTTCTCCGCCACTGACTGAGACAGTTTATTATACCCATTCAAAGATGACCATATACTTTCAGAAATACTAATCAGTCCTTCTTTTGACATTTCAACTTTTGAGTCAGAAATTGAACATGACTAATGCTTTGATGCCCTTGGTTTAAGGTAACCCCTACATGCTCAGATGTGATTTTCTCTTTCCTTACATAGTCTCAGGTTCAAAGTCTTTGAAAAGCTGATGTTAAATCTAAGTCCAATCCACGTCCTCATTTAGAATGCCGAACAAAACAAAGCCACTTCGTGCAAAAATCGGAAGGGACAGCTCTGTGGAAAGACCTGCTGGGATGAGCAGTTTATGATGTTGTGGATCTCAGTGGGCTGATTTCCAGCTCAGATGGTGTTAAGCCCCCATCCCCAGCTCAGCTGAAGATATGCCAGCATAACGTGCTCATCCCAGCTCAGCCATAGCTCAGCTGGCTGAGTTGAAAGTGACGGAGCCATTTATAGTGTAAGCCATGGGTAGGCAAACTAAGGCCTGGGGCCTGGATCACGCCCAATCACCTTCTAAATCTGGCCTGCAGACAGTCCGGGAATCAGCATGTTTTTACATGAGTAGAATGTGCCCTTTTATTTAAAATGCATCTCTGGGTTATTTGTGGAGCCTGCCTGATGTTTTTACATGAGTAGAAGGTGTGCTTTTATTTAAAATGCCTCTCTGGGTTATTTGTGGGGCATAGGAATTTGTTATTTTTTTTTTCCTTTCAAAATATAGTCCGGCCTCACACAAGGTCTGAGGGACAGTGGACCGGCCCCCTGCTGAAAATGTTTGCTGACCCCTGGTGTAAGCAGTGGTATAATGGGGCAGGGGAGCCTCAGACCCAAAATTGCTAGGGGGCACAAAATTTCAACACTTGGCGCTGCCTGAATGAAGCCGCATGCTTCTGTCGTTGGGCTCTGTTGAAAATGGCTTCCCCATGCGAACCAGGAAGTAACGTCTCCAGACAATGGAACAACTTTTCTTATCTCGGTGGCTGCAAGCTCCAGGATGATGCCGAAGCCGTTAGACAGTTAAATGCGCGTGCATACTCTGCCTGTTTCCCACCCTCCCACTCATCCCTCCATGCGGTCCCGGGCTCTGGCAACCCTCGCTACGCCACTGGGCATAAGTGCACCGAAAAGGGACATTCGGAAGGGAGGAGCGGTGTGTGACCAGTGAAAGGAGATTTAGGCTGGATCACGAGCCCATTCTGCTCAGTCATGTGATCTGGCAACCCAACATAAAACATTATTTCAAATGTTTCTTTCCCCTCTGCCATGCTTAGGCAGAGCAACAGCAGAAGCCCTGCTGCTGAATGTGTTCCAATGTGGTGTCACTTTATACCAGCTTGCTTTGTGCCAACCTTTTGCACATGGGATTGACATCCCCAGCATCCCCCACGCCTGTCAAGGGAGCTGACACGTAGCACACGTAAGGGACGCGGGTGGCGCTGTGGTCTAAACCACTGAGCCTCTTAGGCTTGCCGATCAGAAGGTTGGCAGTTTGAATCCCTGTAATGGAGTGAGCTCCTGTTGCTCTATCCCAGCACCTGCCAACCCAGCAGATCAAAAGCATGCCAGTGCAAGTAGATAAACAGATGCCACTGTGGTGGGAAGGTAAATAGCATTTCCGTACACTCTGGTTTCCATCATGATGTTCTGTTGCTCCAGAAGCAGTTTAGTCATGCTGGCCACATGCCCCGAAAGCTGTCTGTGGACAAACGCCGGCTCCCTCAGCCTGAAAGCGAGATGAGCGCTGCAACCCCATAGTTGCCTTTGACTGGACTTAACCATCCAAGGGTCCTTTACCTTTACCTAGTCCCTTTATTAAGGAATCAGAACAGAAAACACATGGAGACTCGAGCGATAAACTCCAGCATAGCAAGCAGCTTCTCAACTGTCTTGCACCTCCGACCTCACTCCATTCCCTTTGTGTCAGGCTCTTCCCTCTGTCTATGGCGAGCTCCAAGGGACCCTCTCTGTCTCTGCTTGGCTCTCTGCTCTGTTATATGTCACAAATGAGATGAGCTGCCAGGCTGCCAGCAGAAACACTGTTCCGGGGGGCTCTGTAAAGCTGCTAAGTCTGACTTCTCTCTGTGCTCTGTGCTGGGGTACCTGCCTGTTTCCCCCTTTTCCTCATCCTCCAAGCTCCCAGTCTCTAGTACATCCCAGCTCTTCCCCTCCTCTGGGGTGCGTCAGGTTGCCCAGGATCCCGGATCCAAATTCTCTTTCTTTGCACTTTCCCCGAGGGTGCTCTCAGTCAGGCGGTTTCTACCACTCCACTTCACCTAGTCAGTCCCTGACAATGCCCTTAGCAATCCTCAATGTATGGGTCAGCCCTCAACGCATAAGGATTTATTGCGGCAGTTTGCTTGGTTCTGATGAAGGTACTCTACTTTTGCTTGGAGATAATTCTTCTGCTGAACCAATACAGCCATCTGGAATTTTGAGTGTGTGTGTGTGTGTGTGTGTGTGTGTGGTTTATTACAAAACTCCATTTAAGCATTATGAAGTATTTTAATGCTGACATATTTAATAGCACCGGAGATGTTCTCCATGTGTTCATAATCTGCCTGTTGCCCTCAGACATCAGACCTTGAGGGAAGTACACTCTGGCCTCTGCCATTGGCCAGGGACCCAAGGGACCGAGGAAGGCCATAGCATCTGCCTCCCAGGAAGAACATTATGGCCGGAGGAAGACAAGTCTGTCCCCATCCATCAGGAAGCAATGAGTTTGTTTCCTCCTTGCCTGCCAGAAAGAACACTTGGCTCCAATTGCAGAGCAGAAGGGAAGTACACTATGGCCCCATCCATCAGCCAGGGGACGAAAGACGGCTGGGTCATTTTCAGTCCCTCCATCCAAGCAAGACCACCAGGGCTGGAAGATCAGCCTGGTCCCAAACTGTATATAAATCCCTGTTTTTAGTTCACCACTTTGTTTCTGGCACTGTCAAACTGTTCTCCTTTCTCCCCTTCCATTCCCCTCCCCTTCTGCGTTTTCTCTTTTTAGATTTGTCAGCCTGCCTCTCCTTCTTCAAGCTTGGTTCTTATTTGGATAGGGTCACTGGAGGCAGGTAACAGGTTTATCCCACTCCTCAGCTGAGTACTCTTTTGCTTTCTCACATGTAAGCAAAGAAGTGAGAACTACAAAGCGTGGTCTCCTTCATGGAGAGCACGTGTTGTGGTGGGGTCTTACAAGACATCCCACTGTTGCTGGCGGGAAAGATAAGTTGGCCACCATTGCGATTAGGCTCATCTTGTCGTTGGGGAGAACTTGATGTTGCCATTTTGTGATTGACAGCCATAAGCTTTATATTCCCTGCGCGCAGCATTGAGCTTCCTCTTTTCGCTGCACACATCGGATCACCCACCCACCCTCCCTATATTTAGGGTTGTTCGCTTGACCTTGCTATGCCTGTCATGGGGTCATCTGCTTTTGGGGCAGGGACCTGGTAGGAATTTGGCCATTTGGCTGATTGGCTGGTGCCATTTGGTTTTTGCCTACTGCGTAGCAAATCGTCACAACTTGTAAGGTTGCGGTTAGGCATTGGTTTTATGAATTGGTTGGTGGAGGGGCATGGATTGGCTGTGCCTGCCCCTCCAATACTGCTGCTGCAAGAGTATTCCATTAAAGGAATCCAGGGGCTTGCTGTAATGGGGTTTGGGATTGCTTGTGCGTAAGTCACAAACTGCTCCCAGCTGAGTAGTTTGGTTAAAACTTTCCCCTGCCTGGACAGTCAGTACTCCGTGACTGTCTCAATCACTGGCAGCATCCGTCAGTGGGTGTTTCCTGAATTTCCTCCAACATAAAAGTTCTTTGACACCAAGTCGCCGCCTAGCTTCCCTGCGCAGAAGCTTTCTGAGCAGAGTGGGCGTCCCAAGGGGAGGTCCTGTGCTCTCCCCGCTGGTCTCGCTGGAACAGTCCCGGAGCCTTCCCTCCGAAGCTCCCTCAGCCTCCCCTTTCTCCCTGGCGTCACGTCTATTTCCTTCCCCAGCAGAAGCTCTCCCTCTCTCCTTGCTGGTTCCCTCTCCAGCCTCATTGGGGAGCCTTACCACCACCCTTGGCTCCGATGGCAGTTCCCTGACACTTGCCATGCTTTCGTACTAAACCTGTCAAGGGGCTAGGGCCACGCAAGAGCCCCTGGGAGCATTTGGGGAGAGGTGAGGGCATGGTACCCAGCTCCATCTTTCTCCCCAAAATGTTTTCCCTTTCTAACTTTTGCGTGCGTGCGAATGTCGGTCTGTCCCCGTGTGGGGTCAGATAGTCGCAACCAATGCCTCAGCAACCACTCATTTTTTTTTGTATTTTAATAAAGTTGTGGCCAAAATTATGCCAAAAAACCTAAAACAAAAATTCTGTGTGAATTGTGTTTTATTTGGGGTGGCTTGGGGACCTCACCACACAACAAAATGTGTGGATGGCTGTTCAGAGTGCCAGTCAGCCGGCCGTTCCATTCCAGGATACTCCATTCCATTCCCTCATTTCTAGGTTTTGTTTCTATAAACAGTCAGTATTCGGTCACGACTGAGTGTACCCAGCCCTCATTGGAATGATTTCGGTTCTTTCCCCTATCCTTTAGCTTTGGATGTGCAGCATTCCTGCGCTCATGGCATTGCAATGATTACAAGTCAGTTCCCACGGGGAAAATGGTGAGGCTATATTCCTGATCTGGTTTGAAAATATTTATGCAAATCTGTTTCCCCAGAGCTGTACACAAGCTGCTCAACCTAGCAAGATTTGCTGGAGCTAACTAGAAAGAATAAGGTCAGAGCAAAAAATAAAAATAAATAAAAATGTATTGAACATTTCAGGTTCCCTTCTAGAATGAACACATACAACAGAAACTCTCGTATTTTCTTTTGAGAGACAGAGCGAAGTTTGTTCATTGTTGCTGGTGACTGAGCTCACTGCAGGAAGCCAGAAGCAGCTCTTGCTTGCCATAAACCCAATGGTGTTTTTCCCATATAAATAAATGGTTCCCATTCTTTCATATCTGAAATAGGTAAAGTGATGTCCTTGGGGATACTGTCCTGTTGAGGGCATGGTGTGTGTATGTGTGTGTAAATTTGCCCCTGTGCAGAATGCACTGCACCCTCAGGGCTCTTTATGAATTGAAGGCTTTTCTCAAAACACACGTACCGACAATGACATCTTGCTAGTTAAAAAAGAAAAAGCATAGCCATGACACTGAACTCCAGTGTTAATGCTGCAGCTCAGGGAAAGCTCTTTACAAGAGAGAGAGAAAAATGGCTATGAATGGATCTTACCTGAGCTTGCTTATTGCTGCTTGCTCAGCACCTTAGGCAAATATTTGTTTTCTACTGTGGTACATATTTGGCATTGTTTGAGCTAACCCTTCTTTCAGAGTACATATGGTTTTGTAAAAATGCCAATACCTCGCTTTTGAAACACAGTTTATGCAATCTCGGAATGTCATTGCATGCTTGTTTTCCAGCAGGGATATTCATACTTTCATCACCTTATCAGTAGATCATTAAGGAGAAATTTCTCCTGTGATTCTTTATGCTACTACAAGGTAGGCAGTGTGTCATAATCTTAAATTGCTCAGATCACTAAGGCTGTGGTCCTAAGCTTATGCACTAGGAAGAAAATGCATTCTACTTTGCTCAAGGCTGTTTCACAAATTACATGGTAGACAGTTCAAGTTGCCACACCGAGTTTATTCCCATCAGCGAACAGTAACTGAACAGGCACCTGAGTGAGTGTACATGTCTGTTACACATGTTTTCACAAATGTGATTGTCATATTCATGGTTTCCATTTGCAAGGTAACAAAAGTACAAAACTGGGCCTGAGCTTCTAAACCTGCAAATTACTTTCCCAATGTACAAAAAAAGAAGAAGTTTAAATCCATATTTAACACGCGCACACACAAATTTAGAAGATATATATCAAATACAATCTAAAATCTCATTGTTATAATCATGGCAATATAAAATTACATCAGAACATCATCTTATATGGCCAGCAAAATGTCACCAACAATATTGCTATAGACCAAAGATGTTTCAACCCTAGAAGGGTCTTCCCAAATGGTCAAGATGCTTAAATATCAGTGATGTCACCAAATATGACTCTTAGCTAGTCTGTATAGACCTCATGGACTGAGCTATCTTATCCATAGAAAATGTTCATGCCCTTTAATAGATATGAATGTCTGTATGTTGTTATGCAGCTTGCCCAATCATCTGTGATTCAGGGGTTTACCCCAAGATGTCAGCCAGCAAACATGCATTTTTAAAGGTGCATGCCATATCAAGAACACTGTACTCCAGAAACAGTCATGGTCATGGTTCCCCCCCCCACCAAACAATGTTCAAAACAGAAGCAAATGTCTTTCTATTGCACGATAAAGTACATAAAATCTGTCATTTGGCCTGTTCTGCTGAGGCAAGGGATCCCTGAAGAATCGACTCTATGGCCACAGGATTTCCTACTGCCACCCAGATGTGCCACCATTCCCTGTTGGGTTTGGGATTTTTTTTAAAAAACTAAATTTTACACTAATTAAGGACATACAAAGTATCATCTGCTCAGTATAGCCTATGTACACTAGCCTTTCCCAAACCTTGTGCTGTCAGATGCTTTTAGAATACAGTTCCTATCATCCTTGACCATTAACCATGCATTCCCTCCCTCCCACCCCTCTGTGCAGCCCTGGGCACTGGTAACCCATGCTATGCCACTGAGCAAAAGGTTGGGGAAGGCTGGTAAATGCTAATTCCCTAGTACTGATTCCCTGAGTGTGGATCAGTGCCACCATCTACATCTGTAGGGCTGAGTGAACCCAAAGGTTAATTACCAAAAGAGAGAAGGAGAAACCTTAGCAGGGGGAGGGAGACACCCAAACAGCCCAATAAGGACTGAAGATTCTGAGTTGTTCTACAAGATGCTGGCTTAGAATTGGATTGTGGGATGGGGTGGGGAGATGGAAAATCAGGGCAGAGAGAGGTTTTAATATAGAGTGTCCTAGTTGGTTATATTTTGCTCCACCCTTTACGGAAGGGTGACATGGATATTTTTAAAATAAATAAATAGTAAATCCTCAGGGCATTGCATAACAATCCCTGCTTAAGCCTCAAAGTGTTTCGTTTGATCACTGGATGTGCTCGAGTCAAATAAAAGTTACAATATGGCAATGTGGTCAGTAAATGCTGAATCAGGGATTCCAGCCCCATCTTTCTCTCTTTTTTCCCAAGGGCAAAATCTGAATATATTTCATGTAAAGGAGTTGAGCTTTGGGGATTATTTATAGGGAATCTACTGAAATATGTATAAGATCCTAATATAGCAATTATATTTTGTCTGCTAGGATGTGGTCAACCACAACTTCTGCCTTGAACTCCAAGCCAACCCTCATGCTAAAGCCATCAGAGAACGTCTATAGCTGGATGAATTTGTGGTAAATATGTGAAGAAAAGGTAGGTCACCTCCAAAGCAATTCAACATCGTGCTGCCATTCATCTGGTAAAGTGGTTGGCTGCATATATCCAAAGGGCATATGTCAAAGTCAAAATTCACAAACAGTTTGAAATTGCATAGCTCTGAATATGCTGCTTCCATCCTTAAATGCAAGTGTGGAAAACTAGTCTGCTTATTATATATTTGGATAATGAGACACTTGGGCTTTCAGTGAAAGAGATGTAACCCCAAACTTGCTCCTTTAGAGGGAATTCAACCCCACCCAGAACAGGTAACTTGCCAGGTATTAGAAGAGGCCTCACATTAACTTGAGACAAAATTAACATGGAAAACACACTTCCATTGGTAATCATAATTATGCCCAGGAAAAAATTACATATCCTCCAAGTGTCCCTATTTTCCAGGAATGTCCTTGATTTAGAGAGGCCATCCCAGTTTCAGATTTGATCCCAGAATGTCCCACTTTTCCTTAGGATGTGGCTATTTTCATTGGAGAACTGTTGGAGGGTATGGAGTTATCCAACTCCTGAGCCATCTGAAAGCAATCCTGTATAGGGAAGGTTTCTTTTTAATGCTTTCTTATGTCTTTATATATGTTGGAAGCCGCCCAGAGTGTCTGGGGCAACCCAGTAAGGTGTGTGTGGTATAAAAAGTAAATTATCATTATGGAATGGGACGTCCCTATTTTCAGTGGAGAAATGTTGGAGGGTATGAAATTAAAGTTTGATTTACTTGTAAAACTCCGTTAATAGAAATCTACAAATTCGCCTCAGTAGAGGAATTTCAGAATCAGTTTAGACTGAGTTTACACAACTTGGAACCCAATGGCTATCAATTGAGTCCTGCCTCCATGTTTCCAGTTGGAAGAAAATACGAATAAATAAGAGATTGCCTATGTGACAGGCTCAGCTTTATGGCCAGTTTACAAGGTATGCAAATTTGGCTTCAACTGTTGTGTGCAATTTCTGTACAGTGCACCAACAATACCTTCTATTGTTTTGCTGAGGGCTCTGCATTTCATCTTTGACCAGGTGCTTGACTATATTAACAGTTGTGTTTCTATAGTGAAGTAAACATTAGTGCCTGAGGGAAAATATATATATATATATATATATATATATATATATATATATATCAGTGTCACTTGCAAACACATGGAAAGAAAGATGAAGAACTGCATAGTCCTCCAACTTTCTCCCAATGGATTTACTCCAGGTAGTTTTCGATACAATCAAACATTTGTGCAAAACAGTGAGTAATCTGAGCACAGTTCTACCCATAGACAGATCTGATGCTATCATGTTGTCCATCAATAAATTATGTCGTATTTGTTCATCAGAGACTAGCCTGCCAAGCCCATAGACGGATGCTTTTGAGTCCTGACTTCAACTGAAATGCCTGTCTCTGTCAATTACAAATCTATCTTGCAAGCAGCGATGAAATAAATCAGGACGGGTGTCAAAAAACCCGTCTCAGGTCACATTCGCATTTCTGGTGCCAAAGAAACGCCCTCTGTTCCCATCTTTAAACATAAGGCAACACCCCAAAACCACCGGGATGCAAATGCAGGAATTGGCGCACGTATTCCTAGCTGGAATAATGCACATGTCCACACATGTTTCTCCTTTGCAATACAACAATCAACATACTTGAAATTCCACAGGTCAGCTGGTTATGGGAGAGTGTGGGAACTGGAGTCAGCATCGCCTACATCTCCTATTCCATTCAACGTGCAAATCACCGGGGTTTCAGCTGTTTAAAAACAAGGCTGTATAGGCCTGCGGAGATCACTGGAACTGTTGGACTAGCAACAGCCAACAATGAAGATGGGAAAGCCTAGCATCACCTTCCATTCCCTGTTAATGTATTAATACTGACTTAACTTGTGGTTTGGAGTTGGGTGACACTGATATGCAGAGAACACCCAGCTCTCGCTCTCTCTCTTTTTCATCTGAACCATGAGTAGTGGTGGAGCCCAAAATGGGTGCCTGGAGTCAGCTAACTTGGGTGGGATTGAGGCTAACAAAATAATCGAGATCAAGACAGGTACTGTTGGTGAATTGCTTGGAAGTGGTATTTAACCTGTTCTGGACAAGGTTACACTGCTGCTTGAGGATTAGGTCAGAAGTAGCTTGCCAGATTGCCCTTACCACTATGTTAGCTTCCAGGCAGGTGGGTAGCTGTTCACTGGGAGACAGGGGTGAGATGGTGGGAAGGTCAATATAGTGCAGTTGCACCAACAAGATTGACTCTGCCAGGGCGTTTCATTATTCCAGCCTCCCTGCACGACGCCCCTCCCAGCAATTCACCTTCTTCTCACATGTCCTTCTCAGGGTAAGCCTACATTTGGGTGGTGTGTTTGTGCAGAGGCGAATTGTGCAGATTGGGACTGGTTCAGTTGCACTCGGTGTGGAGTCTCTGGGGTGCTACCGGGAAGGCCACAATTATGATTTAGAATGGAGTAGCAAAGGGGTGCCAAATTTTGGTGTTGCAGACGCAGGTGGCGCTGTGGGTTAAACCACAGAGCCTAGGCCTTGCCAATCAGAAGGTTGGCGGTTCGAATCCCCACGACAGGGTGAGCTCCCGTTGCTTGGTCCCTGCTCCTGCCAACCTAGCAGTTCGAAAGCACGTCAAAGTGCAAGTAGATAAATAGGTACCACTCCGGCAGGAAGGTAAACGGCGTTTCTGTGCGCTGCTCTGGTTCGCCAGAAGCGACTTAGTCATGGTGGCCACATGACCCGGAAGCTGTACGCCGGCTCCCTCGGCCAATAAAGCGAGATGAGCGCCGCAAGCCCAGAGTCGGCCATGGCTGGACCTAATGGTCAGGGGTCCCTTTACCTTTACCTTAGGGTCAACATACGTCCAGGAAAACCCAGACATCCCCTCTTTTGGGGGACCAACATGCCCATCTGAGTCGATTTTTACATTTTAAAGGAAATGTTTGGGGTTTGGGGCGTGTGGCTTGGGTGGCTGTCAGGGACTGGATTGAGGGAGACAAGCTTGAGGAGGAATGGCGGAGATCGTCCCCCCTTCTCCTGAAGCTTCCATAGAAGAGGAAGGCAGTATTGAATTACAGCAGACTTCCTCAACCTCAGCCCTCCAGATGTTTTGAGACTACAATTCCCATCATCCCTGACCACTGGTCCTGCTAGCTAGGGATCATGGGAATTGTAGGCCAAAAACATCTGGAGGTCCGAGGTTGAGGAAGCCTGAATTACAGCATGGTTTGAGGGAGGTCACAGCTCAGAGACTGCTGAACAGAAGAGTTGGGAGGTGTTGGGAGAAGAGAAGGGGGAGACAGAGGCAGAGCAGCCAGCTGACACTATCTTTTTTTAAAAAAATAATATTTATTCAAAATTTAAGAATAACAAAAAGAAGAAAAGAAAAATACAATATACAAAATACAAAAAAGAAATAACAACACCAAAAAAGAAAAAAATACATCCACTTAAAAAATAAGAAGAACTGATTAAACCTTTACATAACTTTCTTCCTTTACTTATTTCCTTGACCTCCTCTCACCTCCCAATTTTGTATTCTAATTCAAATCATTATTTCAGCAAATCCTTCCAACCTTATTTTCATTTAAGTAATTTAATATAATATATTACAATTTAACGTCCTCTCTTTCATCAATTTCATTGACTCATCTTTACTTAGTCCTTTATGTCATTTCAACCAAAACCATCTAATTTTCTTTTTCCAACATCTTTCTAACAGTCCTTAATTTTACAATATTTTTGAAGATATACTTTAAATTTTTTCCAATCTTCTTCCACTGACTCTCCAGCTGACACGTTATCACTGGAGAGTATTTCTGACCCCCCTTCTCCCAGAACCTGGTGTTCGTTGAGAGTGCAAGAGCAAAGGACTCAGAGACAATTAGCCTCTGGTGGCCACCATAAGGGGAACTGCTGTAGCTAGGAAGAGAGGCAGGAGGAGCTCAGTTGAAGCAACGCCATTAACGGCAGATAAACTCCATTCCTTTGTCTCTCATGGTGATGACTGAATAAACTTATTAGTAAGAGCTCTTCTTTTTCTCTGCTTCTTGCTGCTACCGGGGGAGGGATAGAATTTCTCCGAAGCATGACAGTGGCTTGGGCTTGGGCTCAGACGCAGGCAGCTCGGGTGTGGGCACGGGCTGCTGTTCATGCCATGGCCTCTGCCAGCCCAAGCCGGGGAAAGAGGCGCATGGGCACGACAGCGGTGGCCCTGCATGCCTTTACCCACACACCTCATTCCCCAGCTCAGGCTGGCAGCGGCTCAGGCTGTCCTCTTTTTTGCTCTTC
This sequence comes from Podarcis cretensis, assembly GCF_951804945.1. Taxonomy (NCBI): domain Eukaryota; kingdom Metazoa; phylum Chordata; class Lepidosauria; order Squamata; family Lacertidae; genus Podarcis; species Podarcis cretensis. The sequence continues at coordinate 88,026,952 of NC_137173.1, forward strand.
GAGGTATGGCAACCTTAGGTTGTGCAGGGCGCTGGTTAAATGTGAGACCCCAAAATCTGTCATTGGTGTGTGTGTGTGTGTGTGTGTGTGTGTGTGTATGTGTGTATGTGTGTGTGTGTGTAAAACAAGTCAGCAGCCACCAAAGAGAGATGATCCGTTCAGGAATAGGATGGAGTGAAGGGCTCAGTCCCAACTCCCCTATATGCGTGATAGGCCACCAGACTGAGCATGTGTTATACAGACCAATCCCTCCATGGGGATTTCCTCTTTGGGGGCCTTGCCAAATGCACACATGGTATCCATTTGAGTCTGCAGTTCCTGGTGCAGCTAGGGATTTGAGCACATATGGACATAACTGGATCAGGGAAATGGGAGGGATTCGACACGTGTACTACGCTTATGCCAGGATGCAAAGAGTGTGCAGTCAAAAACCCTGGAAAATAGGCTTTTTAAAGGATTTTCAGTTCAACGGAAATGCTGTCAATGCCTTGTAAACATTGAAAACTAAGCTAAAACTCAAACCGCTCCGCTTCGTACTGGAGGGGCACTTATCAATTACATATGCAAACAGAAAATGTTTTCCACTGAAACAGGCTTCTAAATGAGCTTCTGTGTCTAGCTGAAAATGAAATCTTTGTAGGTTTTCAGATCTACTGGAGTGAACTGAAATTTTCTGTTCTAATTCATGAAGTCTTTAAAAACCTTGCTCTTAACTTATCAAAATACTTTTAAATATCTGTGGGTCAGTTCCACTAACATGCGAACACAGGCTTCCATTTCCTTACCTCCCTCATTGTGTTTACAGAGAATGCAGTGTAAACTGTGTATGCGTGTAGTTTGTGTATATGGAGAGAGGAAGAGGCCATCTACAAGTTTGCAATTTACCAGAGTTTAGTCTATGAAGAATGAGCTATAAACAAAGACGGCCAAAGGCCACTTGCTTTGGCCAAGAATGCTTGGGTTTCTCGCTATATTGTTTTCTTGGCCTTCAAGCTTTGTTCTTGCAAAATCCCCCCCCCCCAATAGATGCTCAAACCAAAAATTCTGCACTAGTGCCTCATTATTAGCTATAGCCCCATGTAACATGATCTCTCAATTTATACTCAGAATGAGCATGTTTGTCCAACCAGTTTTCTGATGCATGTATTGCCCAGGGAGGCACATTATGTGACCCATGAGAACAGCAAAAGAACCAGACTGTACAATGCCGATGGGATAAAATCCAGGCCAAATCTTTATTGACAGCAGCAGGCAGGGCAAGGGTTGGCATGGCATGGGATCCCAGGATCAGTTCATCATTCCACAAGCCCCACGTTGATGGAATGGATCTGCCCCAAACCTGTTCTATGGGAGTCGGCCAATGTTGAACCTTGCTTTGGCGCAAACTTAGCAAGCAAAGTCTCACTGCATAACCAGGGTGCAGATTCTTACCAGGCAGATACCCCAGCATTGAGCTTCAGTCAATCCTCCCTTTAGGCACCTTATGGGTGCCTAAAAGGGACATTCAATTCCCAAGAGACTGTGATCTACTCCCGGGGAAAAAAACCCTAAAAAACTAGCAGTGATATACCTGGGGGGGGGGGGGAGCCAAACTTCTTGAGCTTTTTTTAGGGGGCCAAACCAAACTTATTGGGCTTTTTTTTGGGGGGGGACATACTTCTGATGTTTTTTTTTTGGGGGGGAACATGTCATAAATCGCTTACCAGGTAGTAAACCCAGCAGTGATAACTCCGTCTTCCATATCGGCAATCGTGCGCAAGTGACAGACAGAGCGAGGGGGCAGGGCCAGATGCTCTTTCCCCCCTGCGGAGGAAAGTCAGCACGCGATCAACCATGATCAACCGCTATCACCAGGGATTGACCTGTCATTTGCGGTCGACTGGTTGGACACCCCTGCCCTATACTATGTTGATCTGCTCGATGCCATTTCTGCCTTCATACAAACAACATTCTTCTACCTAACAAAGTAAGGCCATAATGTCACTGAGGGAAAGGTGGGAAAAGAGCCAATCAGGTTGAGAGAGGAAAAAATTATTTCTGGCCCTATTGACCAGTGCCCCATAATTTCTCAGTAAAGGCTCTAACCCGAGAGTGGGTGGGCAGGTATCTCTCAAGGCAAAATGGCCTTGACCTCAAGCCTGAATCAGCCTTAAGTAGGCTTTCCCCATCCCTTTGCAAGGGCTCGTGGGACTGCTTTTTTTGTCTCTGTTCAGCCCAGTGGATTCCATTCCACCAGCATCAGGTGAATGGAATGATGTAGTGATGCTGGAGACCTATTGCCATGCCAACTCCGAGCCTTCCTGCTGCGGTCAATAAAGATTTCATTCAAACACCTGGTGTTCTGTCTGTTCATTTGCTGTTCTTCTGGGTCACATATCGCTCCTGTCAGGGCAAACACTTTCCCTTCTTGAAGACTGTCCTCTATTTAATAAAATGTGAGAGAGTGGGACTAAAGAGTAAATCTGCATTTGGTTACTCACTGTTTCTTAAGGTTCATGGTGTACGCTAGCCAAATTGGTCCACTTTAAATTTCTGTAGGATTCCCTTCTTTCTCTCAGAAATTCAGCCAAAGTAGAACCCTGTTAACTTCCATTCACTTCCATGGTAGACTAAAGCACATGCTTCATTCCATGCTACTGAAATCTGTGGGCCTCAAACATGCTTTATTTTGACTAACTCGTACCCTACACACTTTAAGCCAGTCCTTTATTCTGTGGCAGTTTGCCATTTGGAAAATACTTCCTCAAATATCGTAAATAATATATCAAAACAGGAAAGCCTGTTCCTTATTTGGTGCCATTTCCCTTTCTTCAAAAGCATTTACCTTACGGCTACATATGTAGACTCTACACTTGATGGCTTCCAAGTTATTTTGGGGGGAGAAATCTCAAAATAACATAATATGCATTTTTTAAAACATCTGCTGCAGCTGATGTCTTGTGGGGGAACCAATATGTTAACTTGCCCTCTGGTCAATGAGTTCTTAGTGTGCTAAAGAATAATACGGCAGCAGATGTACAATAAGAGCCGGGAGGCTGGAACATTTGGACTTTCGCCTTGTTCGTGGTAAAAGGAAACTAACAGAGGCTGTGTAAATACAACTCACCCTGCGTGGCTCCAATAGAAAGAATATTGCTGTTTTGCCTTTCAAATCACCAACGTAGTCTCTCTCTCTCTCTCTCTCTCTCTCTCTCTTTCTCTCTTTCTCTCTTTCTCTCTTTCTCTCTCTCACACACTGTACTTTGATGTTGGCACCATCTCCATTGAAAAAGTAGACCTCTTCTTCCACCAAACTGGCTTCCAGTCTAAAGATTGACACTAACCCTAAGATTGATATGGGAGCAGGTATTTGAGGTCCCTTCTTGCTGCATCACTGTGTTTGCTCACCACCTTAACATATTAGCTAGTGCTTGATTAACTTGAAACGTTATTGCTGAGGACCACCTCTTCCCATATGGACCTACCCAGACCTTGAGATCATCTTCAATGGCCTCGTTAGAGAGTAAAATTCATGTTAAATTGCTGTTTTAGGGGTTGTTTTTTAAAGTCTGGAATGGATTAATTCATTTTGCATTACTTTCTATGGGAAAGCATGCCTTGGTTTTGGAATGCTTTGGTTTTGGAACGGCCTTCCAGAATGGATTAATTTTTGAGAACCAAGGTACCACTGTAGTTTTAGGCAATAGAAATTGTTGTCTTAATATCATGGGTCCAATAAGGTTCTTACAATATTCTCATCCAGTATTATGATAATGAGTTGAATATATTGATCCAGACAAGTGGTGGTATGGATGAAAGAAAAGATCCATCCATCGATTTTCTGTTGAATTTGTATTCTGAGACATAGGATTCCAAGCCAAAAGTCGATAAATGAGAAAGGCTTACTATGTTTGTGGAGGGTATCATTGTTGAAATCATTGAAAATCTTGGATCTTGATATTTCTTTTTTATATATATAAAATTTTTATTAGTTTTTTTTAACATATCATTTGCAACAATAATTAAACATACTTTTACATCTTATTCAAATTTTTTACTTCCGTCAATCCTGTCTGAAAATTTTCCAGTCTAATCTCTCAGTATGAATTTCTTATCTTCCCTATTACATTTCAAACTCATAACCAATATCTCTATCTTTTTCTACTTTGTAACACTTCGTATATCTCTCTGATCTTGATATTTCTAATCTCTTACTGATAATGATTAGATCTTATTTGTTTGTTGCCCTAGATATGATTTAACACAGTTTTTGAAGTGTAAAACTTTTTAAAAGGTAACAACTAAGAAAATATAAAAAGAACTGAGGCTGCCTCCACACATTACACACAACTGTTTGTTTCTTACCCTTCCTTCATATAATACTTCACGTGGCATTATTCAGTTTCGCTTTTACACAAGAGCCAAGTTCTCCCATTCATCAAGATAATGTTTATATTCTTCCTGTCCCATTTGTCAGTGTTGGGTCATTCTGCATTGATCGAGGGGTCGAGATAACCTGAAAGTGTGTTTGCATGCACAATGCGAAGCGCTCTCTCCAAACGCTTGGACCAGATTTATCTCGCCCTGTCCCACTTTCCTCTGGGAAGAATTAATGGAAACAGGAAATCTGCAAACATTTAAAATGGATATATGAGATTATTGAAAAAATGCCTTTCCTACAAATAGAGCTTTTAAAAGAAAAATAATCTGCAGTGTTTGGGACTAGTATGAAGTTAACTCAAGCCACATTTCAAAATAGTGCCTATGATGTATATCACTCTCTTTAACTTTGTATTAATAAAGACCTTGGGAGTAGTAATGAGAGATGCTTTGAGGCTGGCAATAGATGCTCTCTATCCCACACACAGGGACGCAGGTGGCGCTGTGGGTTAAAGCCTCAGCGCCTAGGGCTTGCCGATCGAAAGGTCGGCGGTTCGAATCCCTGCGGCGGGGTGCGCTCCCGCTGCTTGGTCCCAACGCCTGCCAACCTAGCAGTTCGAAAGCACCTCCGGGTGCAAGTAGATAAATAGGGACCGCTTACCAGCGGGAAGGTAAACGGCGTTTCCGTGTGCGGCTCTGGCTCGCCAGAGCAGCGATGTCACGCTGGCCACGTGACCCGGAAGTGTCTCCGGACAGCGCTGGCCCCTGGCCTCTTAAGTGAGATGGGCGCACAACCCCAGAGTCTGTCAAGACTGGCCCGTATGGGCAGGGGTACCTTTACCTTTACCTTTATCCCACACACAGGATGTTGGATGACCAACATATAGGGTATGTAACCACCTTGGGCAGTTCCAGCAGGTGGTAGGCTGTGACCTGCATAGGCAAGTAATGAGGCTTGCTCAAAATGGCAGAATACCTGGCAATTTTTCTAATGGAATCATTGACATTTTGATAATGATTTAGTATCACTGTAGGTTTCTTAGCTGTCACAGAACTATCATTCCCAGAGTTCCCTGTAAAGAAGGATGAACTGCTCAACCAATCTGGGAACTGCAGCTCTGGGACAGCAATAGGGGTCTACTAGCAACACTTAGCAGGGACGTGGATGGCACTGTGGGTTAAATCACAGAGCCTCGGAAATGCCGATCAGAAGGTTGGCGGTTCAAATCCCGGTGACGGGGTGAGCTCCCATTGCTCGGTCCCTGCTCCTGCCAACCTAGCAGTTCAAAAGCACGTCAAAGTGCAAGTAGATAAATAGGTACCGCTCTGGCGGAAAGGTAAACGGCATTTCCGTGCGCTGCTCTGGTTCGCTTAGTCATGCTGGCCACATGACCCGGAAACTGTATGCCGGCTCCCTCGGCCAATAAAACGAGATGAGCGCCGCAACCCAGAGTCAGTCATGACTGGACCTAATGGTCAGGGGTCCCTTTACCCTTTACCTTTTAGCAACACTTAGCACCCTTAAACTACAGATACCAAGATTTTGGGGGGAAGCCATTGCTGTTTAAATAAGGCTGCCACATGTCTGGGTTTTCGTGGACACTTCTGGGAATCAGGCCGCAAACTGGCGTCCAGGTGGATTTTTGCTGAATCAGCAAAATGTCCAGAAAAACCCAGACATATAGCAAGGAGGGCAATTAAATAATTAAAAAAGGCTTCAAAATTCCCCCCAAAGCCCCAAAACTTAATTTTTGGGGGGAGATGTTCCCCCAAAAAGCTCAGCAACTGGATTTTCACTTTGGGGAAAATGGCAACCCTAGAATATATGCTCTGAACATGGTCTTACAATTGTTGTAGTAATAATAATTTGTTGAGATGGAATCCTAAATGAATAGCTATAGCCGAGAGAGCAAGAATCAGGTTCATTATTGCAAAAAATGCTGTCAGGCTCCCCCATCCCCAAAAAAGTCTGTCATAAGATGTCTGAAACTAGTTTGAAAAGCCATCTACTCCAGAAACAAATTTACTCCATTATCAACTGTCATTATTTGTAAGCAAAACTGAATTTTAATGGAGTGAATATTCTGAAATAATTGGATGACCAAGTTCAACAGTCCACATTATATAACTGTCCCATAAGCATTGTACACCAACAGTTTCCAAAGAATCCAAGAGAAATAGCTGACTGAAAAATATAGAATCCCCCAGGTCCATGCAGAAGCATATTTCAGTCCATAAGAATGCAACCCCAGTTCAAGACGTATCTGAAATCATCTTTCTGGCTTAAAAAAAGATTGCTATCAACTGTTACATTATCCTTTATTCAGCAGAATATTGAGAGCTGCTCTTTTCACACCAATAATATTTTTGAACACAAAATATATATCAACATTGTTTCTTCTAAAGAGCTCTTATCAAACCATATAAGTCTTAGGAAGATTACCTATTCCTAGAACTGCCTTAATTTTGTTTCTTCTTCATCTCACACAATTAAGATGCCCAACCAAAGAAAATGAATCTGAATGCTGTAGATTTTCATAGTGGATTCAGCCACCCTGCGATTTCATTTTTCTCATGGCTTTCTAATATTTCCAGATGTTGCTTTTGCTCAGCTAATCGCTCCGCTGTGCTTAATTGAGGTTTTGGTATTACCAAAATGGCCTCTGATTGGCTTTATTGTCTGTTGCATTTCTGGTCTGTTGACTGTAATAAAACTAATGGCGATTTCCTGTAGATAGTAGAAAGCAATATAAATAATTGTACAGTTGTTAAGAATGGGTAGAAAGTACATTCGCTCTATACAGCGATATAAATTCCGCCATAAGGGGGCAAACCGACGGCAGGATTTGCTGGGATAAGCAGTTTAGGAAGCAGAGGATTTCTGGCTCAGTTCATTGATTCCCAGTTTAGCAGGTGTTAGGTCCCCAACTCGTGTTCAGCTGTTGCTTTCCCTCTGTCTTTTACTCTGTTATCACCAGTTTGGGCACTGCTTTCCTTCTGGGTGAAGATAGAGGAAAAGTAGGTGTTGAGCAGTTCCGCCTTTTCTCTGTCACTTAATGGCATGTTTCCATCTTCCCCATGCAGATGTTAGGTTAAGATGTTAATCTGCAGCTACTAAGTGCACATAAAAGTACAAGGAAAGGCGCAAAAAGGAACACACACTTCTTCATTTATCGTATGCGAGCCTGTACCTTTTTCACCAGATAATCCTCAAGGCAAGAAATAGAACATTTGTTTAAAAAGTTATGAAGATAAAATAAAATAAAAAATTGCCACTTCAGTCAAAATAGAAAAACAGAAGAGAACCGAGCATCACTTGCCATTTTATTTTGTCTCCAGTTACGAAGTGCTGGAAACAGCTAGAGCTAAATATTATGGCAGATGAAAATCTGTTGCCCCTTCTATCGCTGTCGTCTTTCCCCTGCAAACATCTAGGGGGACTCAAAGCACAAACTGACATTGTACTGTAGGTTTGCCTTCCTCTAATTCCTTGGCTGTCCTCCAGGCTTCTCTGTCTGGCGCATGGCACTCTCCTCAGGCCACACCCGTACTTTATGCTTTCATTGAGGTTTTATTTTATTTTATTTTATTTTGACTGGCTGGAATGTATTCTTGACCTCTGATAATGTTTCTGACTCATCTGAACGGAAGATAGAGAGGAATGCGCGAGAGCCCAAAGGTGAACTATGGGCTCCTCGCTTCATCCACTTTTCCTTCTCTCATCTGACCCTCGTAAAGTTGCCAGAAAAATGAATAATGCCCTCTGTCTGAAAAATATTCCCAATACTCTTATGCTGCATGCATGGTTTCCAGCTGCTCTAGGGAAGACAACTACATATTTTTACTGTATTTTTGGTTTTTATGGAAGCCGCCCAGAGTGGCTGGGAAGGCCCAGCCAGATGGGTGGGATATAAATAATAAATTATTATTATTATTATTATTATTATTATTATTATTATTATATACTCGCAGTAGGCAAACATCTGCCATAGCATCTAATGTCACCATTATTGGTTGTTTTCGTTCCCCCTCCTGTTAAGACATGGGTCATTCCCTTTAATTTCGCTGAGGAAATAGACGCCTCAGTTTACAACACTTCCAGACTGAAGCTGGCCAAGCCCAAAGTATTTTTTCATCACTGAAAGGGTAATAAGTAGATTATTAAATACATTATTTGTGGGGGTGGGGGAGAAGTAGGTGTGAAGTTTGTCGATTTTGCTATAAACATGAACATGAAGAGTGCTGTTCTGAAGAAGGGAGGATAGGAACAGAAAATATGCAGCCCTTTCAATCAAATTATCTCCTTTTAGCTTGTAGCTTAATTCTCTGCCGCAAGAAAACAAAGTTTTGACTTGGCAATGGCTGAATCTCGGCAGGACAACGTGGAAAAGTACTTGATAGTATAGTTCTCCGATTCCCTTCCACAGAAATTGAAAGAGTATGATTAGTGCCGTTAGTTATGACATTTTCAGACTTTGTCTGGCATGATCCATCCCCTCCCTTTTAGGAAAGGAAAGCCATTCATAAATTCTTTTGCAGTGTTTTGTGTGTGTGTGATGGAATGGCCGTTTCTAATTCCGAATGACTTCTGAAAAGGGGTTTCTCCAGCTCTGGTCTTTTTCCTAATCTTGCATGTAGTCAGCTAATTACTAGTCAGAGTCAAGAGCATTCAGCAATAGGACCTTTCCCAGGCTCTGACTTGCACTCCCCTCCTGCCACCATGTAACACGGCCAGTCTATCAGCTGTTCGTTGGCTATTGAACAACAGCTGCCATCCACAGCAAACATCCGGCTTCTACTGAGTGCCATAAAGGGCCAATTGACAGGCGCAAGCTTCAGAATGCAGAGGAATGCATCCACAATTACAGTGTCATTCTTAAGGGTATAATAGTTCTAGCAGAAACAGAAAAAAGGGGGTAGGTTGACCACCCATATGAACAGGACTGTTGGGTCTGTAGGTCAGGGGAAGAGCACAGACTCTGCATGCAAAACGCCTTCCCTGGCAACTCCAGGTAGGGTTGAGAGAGACTTTGACCTGAAATTTAGGAGAGTTGCTGTTGCTCTGTACAGACAGTAACTGCTTCCGGGTTCTGTCCTGGGCCCGTTGTTGTTCAACGTCTTTATAAACGACAAATGCTATTCTAGGCTACATCAATACAAGTATAGTGTCCAGATCCAGTAAAGTAATAGTACCATTCTCTTCTGCCTTGGTCAGACCACACCTGGAATACAGTGTCCAATCCTTGGCACCACAGTTAAAGAAGGATGCTGGCAAGCTGGAACGTGTGCAGAGGAGGGCAATCAAGATGATCTGGAAACCAAGCCTTATGAGGAACGGTTGAAGGAGCTGGTTATGTTTAGCCTGGAAAAGAGGAGACTGAGCGGAGATATAATAGCCAACCTCAAATATCTCAAACTTGTTTTCTCCTGCTCTGGAGGGCCAGGACTTGAACCAATGGCTTCATTTAGGATTTGAAAAATGAAAGAGAGAAGCAGACATTGGTGGAAAGTTTGGTCAAAGCCGCTCAAAGAGCTTCATGGATGAGTATCTTCCTGGGCCATATTCAAAATCTGCTCCATTGCACCTCATCTATCTGTCTGTCCGTTCGTCTGTCTGTCTGTCTGCAGTGATCTTATATGCCATTTTGACCCAAAAGCCACAGGATGCCTTTTCCCAACCAATGTGGTTTAGATCTAGCACCAGAGAGTGTTACGTGAGCCTTCACTTAAATACTTCACAATGTTTAATTCTCATGTTTGTAGAGACACAAACACTCCTTAGTGACAGAATTATCTCAACAATGCACAATTATTACCAAGTGAAGTAAAAAAAAAAAGTATTTTGGATTTAATGAGGAAAAAGCTGGGATGTTGCAACTCCCTTGAAATGTAGGTTACTACTTCAGCATAACCCATTAAGTTTTTTGTTGTTGTTTTTTTTTTTTAGTTTTTGAGGCTGTGGTATTTGGCATCATTTCTTCTGTTCTTTTGATAAGTACCTAAACAGGATGTCCTTGTAAATTAAATGAAAAACAGCACTGGAAGGTTTCCTCCCTCAGGAATAAGCATTAAGATTGGCAGATGGTTTAAGTGGAAATACACAGGAATGCACTTTAGCCAGTACTTGGAAATTGTTCCTGCAGATATTACCAAGGTAGATTCACAAAGTCCCATTGGGTATCTGTCTTCAGTGAGTCAGTTTCTAATGGCCTGGAGCAGAATCCTTTAATCCAAATTGTTTTCAAACCACCATAGTCTTAAGAAGTGAAATGTAAAAATAACTTGGAAGTTAATGATCATCTCAGCTAACTTCTCACGGCATGCTCTTTAATGTTGCTGGTATTAGTCTGGATAGTGATGATTTAGTTCATCATAACCCCAGAAGCCTCCCAGATTAATTCATCGTTTTGGGGGCACCTTTTTACAAACCATGATCCAGTATGGCTTGTAAAAAGGTAACAAAGACACTCACTCGCCTGAAATACATCCATGAAGGTCAGTAGGAACCCAGTAGGGAAGTAGGGAAACAGCGTTATGACAAAAGAAACAAAGGTTAAAAAAAAAAGAAAAGATTTTATTTACAAGTATGCCCTGTTACGTTTTAGAATGATATCTCTAATATTGTTCTAATAACGTTAAACAGGTCAATGTAGATCCAGCCAAGGTTTCCTCTACTAACCATACAGTGGAAGACTGTGACTGTGGCTGGATCTACACACAGGGGGAAAACCCACTATAAATAAGTCCTAAATTAGATTGTTATAACAAAAGAAAAAGAAAACCTGTTTAAAATTGCTTAGTCAAATTTTGTGCTCTACAGTGCCATCTGGTGTTGCATCTGCACCATGGTGTTACAACTGTGTGTAGCTGAGTCCTGTGTTCCTCTTCACTCTGCTGCCAGGTGCTAACCGCTGCTGGGCAGTTTCAAGTCCCCTGGTTTCTTTAGCTTTAAAACAGCGCTTTTTAAGAGAAGATGCTTCAAATAGAAAACTGTTCTCTGTGAAGTAAGATACTTGGACACTCTGCCGTGAGGCTTCCCGCTTTCCCCCCCAAGCGTGCCACATGGTTGGTCAATGATGGTTTACAATTCACAGGGATGCAGGAAAAGGGTGTAACATTTGGGCTGAAGGTGCAGGGCAGTGGGTGTCTAATGGCATTTGAGAGAGTGCCTCTCTGGGATCGCCTCTCCTGGTATGCCCTGCAGAGGACCTTAAGGTCCAAAAATGACAAAACTTTGGAGGTCCCAAGTCGTAAGGTAGTTAGGTTGGTCTCAACTAGGGCCAGGGCCTTTTCAGTACAGGCCCCAACTTGGTGGAATGTCACAAGAGACTAGGGCCCTGTGGGACTTGACATCTTTCCACAGGGCCTGCAAGACAGAGCTGTTCCCCCTGGCCTTTGGTTTGGACTCAGTCTGACCCTTATGTTTCCCTCCCCTTATGGTTTTGATCTATGGGCTACTATTAAAATGAGGCTGCATTTTAAATTGTATTTTAACCCGTATTTTAAATTGGTTCCCCCTCCCTCCCATTATGTTTTTATTGTAATTTTACTAGTGTTAGCCGCCCTGAGCCCGGCTCTGGCCGGGGAGGCAGGTATTAATAATAATAATAATAATAATAATAATAATAATCTTTTGAGGTGGATGGAAAGCGTTGCATCTTCGTAAAGCTGTTGGTTTGCATTGATAGAAACTTATCGGAATGAAGGAGCTAGCAGGTCAGACTTTGCCGCAAACTTCTGCTGTAATCTGAGTAGCGTTTGACTCTCCTTTGTAACATATCTGCAAACACTGTTCAGAACAAAAGGTACTCTTTAAGTCCTCAACAGCCCTAGAATGGAGACCAAGGCCGGGACTGCCAGTGGGTTTAAGAGTTCTGCAGGATTTTATATAAATATAATAGCTCTCTAAATAAAAGTTGAAAATGTACTGTATACAAAGAGTGGAGAAACCGTGTCTTTTTCAAATAAGTGGAAGTACAGTTAACCCATACTAGATCTCACTGTCACCTTTCATCTGTTTGTGGGTCTTCCACATATAATAACAAGTATATTTAATACTTACTGGTGTTTCAGTATTAATAGCAGTAATATTAATGGTGCTTTCCTACAGCAGAGAGCCAAAGAATTACTTTAGATGTTACCATGATCTTCTGTGCAGCTTGGGACAGCAGATGTTTTCCTATTTAAAAAAAACTGATTGCAAAATTGTTTCAGCATGACTGAGGTGGGACGCTGATGAAAGAAGCTCAGGTCCTAAATCCCCTGGGGTATGCAGAACCAAATGTGCAAACCTTCAAACTCTAGGTTTATATGTTTTGTGAATCGGATCCCAAAGGCAACTGTGTCCTTAAACAGCAATTGCTGTCAACATGGAGTTGACAGATGTGTCCTTTGTCAATAACAAATGCAGCTTGATCCTCTTAGTAAAGTTCCTTGGAATCCATGTAGATTGCTATTATGAAAATACAGCTCATTAAGCAGATTAGACAGATTTATGGGAGACATCTTATTAATTTCTATTTGCTATGATCGCTAAGTGGAATGTCTGTGTTCCACGGATAATTCTGGGGATAAGCCATAGGGAAGGGACCTTCCATAGTCAGCTTCCAAGACACATCTGGCTGAGTAATGGAATACTGGTCTAGATTTAATAAAATCTACTGGAAAAAAAATAGATTCCTTGCTGTCAAAAGGATTTGTATGTCCAGTAACACACTGCTGCAATATGCTAAAAGATGGTGGTGCAATCTAATGAGCCTCAGCCACCGAGATTATTATACTAAGTCCCTAATAGTATCTGATTTCTAAATTTAGAGACCTATGAAGCCTTTGACATTTTCAAACCCAGGGTCTACGGTTAACCTGAATCTGAAATAGAGGTACTCTTGCTGTTTTCTTATATATTATGCTGCTATATCCATCTATCCTGAAAAAAACCAGTTAAACCTAATGGAAATTGTTTATAACTAGGGTCATGACTCATATACGACCAATCTATTCATACCCTCCAACATTTTTCCGATGAAAATAGGGACATCCCAACTGTTCTCTGGTGAAAATAGGGACATCCTACCATACCCTCCAACATTTCTCTGGTGGAAATAAGGATGCCCTAAGAAAAGCAGGGAGGGACGCGGGTGGCACTGTGGGTTAAACCACAGAGCCTAGGACTTGCCGATCAGAAGGTCGGCGGTTCGAATCTCTGCGATGGAGTGAACTCCTGTTGCTCGGTCCCTGCTCCTGCCAACCTAGAAGTTCGAAAGCACGTCAAAGTGCAAGTAGATAAATAGGTACCACTCCAGCGGGAAGGTAAATGGCATTTCCGTGTGTTGCTCTGGTTCGCCAGAAGTGGCTTAGTCATGCTGGCCACATGACCGGAAGCTGTACGCCAGCTCCCTTGGCCAATAAAGCAAGATGAGCGCCGCAACCCCAGAGTCGGCCACGATTGGACCTAATGGTCAGGGGTCCCTTTACCTTTACCTAAGAAAAGCAGGACATTCCAGGATCAAATCAGAAACTGGGATGGCTTCTCTAAATCTGGATTGTCCCTAGAAAGTAGGGACACTTGGAGGGTCTGACCTATTTTGTTCCATGTGTTTTTGTTCTCCTTTTCTCATTCTGAAAGATAGCTGTGGAGCAACCTTCCTTAGGGAAACTTGCAGTCCTGCTGTACATTGTGAGCCACCAGTTGAAGACCAATTGTCTAAACCAGGGATAGGAAACCAGTGGTCTTCCAGTGGTTGTTGGACTCCCACTCTCAGCTGCCGCAAACCCAACATGCCCAATGGTCAGGGCTGATGTTTGACAACATCTAAAGGGTCAGTGATTTGCCGCCCCCGACCTAAATGATAGTTTTTGCCATTCTTACTGGTTCACCTTCCCTTCTTACTTTCAGAATGAGTCACACAATGGGCCAGATTAATGTCTGGCAGTTCAGAAAAAAGCGTCAGATATTTAATATTTCCCTCATCTTCCTGCTCTTAAAACACTTAACATTAAAATCAATACAAATGCAACCACTTAAAATCCATTCACTTGTCTACTTCGTCTTTTATGAATGATTATATATATAATTTTCAGGGAAGTGTTCTAGCAATGTATTTCACTTTAAAACATGCAATTAAATTTCAGAGACATGCCCTCTTATCCCCGTGATTCAAGGACTATTATCGCCATAACTGGGAACAAAAGTGCTACTCATTGCATTGAAATAATGCTATTTGCAACAAATGTTTACATCTTCAGCAATGAGCTATATCTTTATCCAAAAAGCAATGCTTGATCTATCCATATTTGGATAAAGGGCAACCAGATCTAAAGCAGGGCAGAGCAGTGACATTTTCATAATTATATATATCTATCATCAATCAATCAATCAATCAATCATCTATCTATATATTGAAGAGCAATATAGCAAGTACAGTTCATTACAGAGGGATGGGCATATCTGATCCAACTGAGATTTCTATCTTCTACACAATGATTAAATATGTTCAGGAGTCCTATACACCACAACATCTGGCAACCCTGTTTGTGTGTAAAGAGAGTCGGTCTGTGTTTCTAAATTATGCCATACTCCTAAACATATTTATTTTCTGGGAAGGTTCATAGGTCAGTGGTAGAGTATCTATCTTAAATGAAACAGGTACCAGTTTCGATCCCTGTCATTTCAAATTCAGAAGCACAGGGTCCCATCACAGCTATACTATACTGATGTTGGGGGGAGGGGGCTCTGAACATTGAGGGGGCCCTCGCCCCTTGAAAAAAATAAAGATCAGTTGATCCCACAGAGCTTCAGCCACTAGGAGCCAGCGCCCTTGCATGGGATACAATGGTTGTATCCAATGATGGCTTTGCCTGGAAAGTGCTTCTGGTCATCTAGGTTGGCTGTGAGTCCTGGAAGACCTGCTTCTGCCTTGCAGGCCCTTTTCTACCTAGCCTGGGAGGGCAGGGCTCCAGCTACAAAAACTGAAGCTGCTGAAGAGGCCAGAGTCCTCTTGGCTGTCTTTCTGTGCAGACCCAGCTCACTGAGCTCTGAGCACCCACAGCCCCTGTCATGAGCCACCATTCGCAGGATTTGCAGCTACAACAGCAGATATCTTCTATGCTTATTAGCAGGGGTCAGCAAACTTTTTCAGCAGGGGGCCAGTCCACTGTCCCTCAGACCTTGTGGGGGCCAGGCTATATTTTGAAGGGGAAAAAATGCATGAATTCCTATGCCCCACAGATAACCCAGAGATGCATTTAAAATAAAAGGACACATTCTACTCATGTAAAAACACGCTGATTCCCAGACCGTCCACAGACTGAATTTAGAATCCGATTGGGCTGGATATTTTATTCTTTTGCTAGTTAAAAGGTAAAGGTACCATTGACCGTTAGGTCCAGTCACAGACGACTCTGGGGTTGCGGCGCTCATCTTGCTCTATAGGCCGAGGGAGCCGGCGTTTGTCTGCAGACAGCTTCTGGGTCATGTGGCCAGCATGACTAAGCCACTTCTGGCAAACCAGAGCAGCACATGGAAATGCCGTATACCTTACTGCCGGAGCGGTATCTATTTATCTACTTACACTTTGATGTGCTTTTGAACTGCTTGGTGGGCAGGAGCTGGGACTGAGCAACGGGAGCTCACCCTGTCACTGGAATTCAAACTGTCGACCTTCTAATCGGCAAGCCCTGGCTCTGTGGTTTAGACAGGAAGGGAAGGTAAACGTCGTTTCTGTGTGCTGTTCTGACTTGCCAGAAGCGGTTCAGTCATGCTGACCACATGACCCGGAAGCTGTACGCCGGCTCCCTTGGCCAATAAAGCAAGATGAGCGCCGCAACCCCAGAGTCGGCCACAGCTGGACCTAATGGTCAGGGGTCCCTTTACCTTTACCTTTACCTTTAAGCTGTGCTTGCTTGAGGTCCCATTAGTTTAGCCTGGCAATGCCCTTTAGGTGCCTTAGTGATGGGTTGTCCTCAAAGCTCACTTTTCAGACTCTGGTGTTCAGCGGGTGAGATAGGGACCCCTTTTGATGCCAAACTCCCTCATCCACCTGGGGTTCTGTGGTCCTGGGTGTGCGTGTGACAAAGCAAGGCCTCCCTTCTCACCTTCAGGGTGTGGCCCTGCAATTGGGGCAGGTTAGGGAGCTATGCCCTAATTCCTTAGGGAAAGGTGGTTTACCCAATGGCTATAGTTACCCAGTTAAGTTAGCCCTTGCCCCATAGCCATCCCCCTCTGCTGATTTTAATTTAATAAAAGTGGGCCAGTTCAACCCCAGCTTTTGTGTTTGCCTCTTTATTTGCTTATCGGGATGCAAATAGTATTTTACAAGCATTGAGTTGATCTGTTTTTAAGCTTTTATAAGTACTGGGCCAACACATATTTCTACACCTTTGTATTCTATGGATTTAATGCCATTTATATTTTACATATGAATTTGATGGGGGGAAAATTCACTCAGAATAACATCTGTAACATCCTTTGGAAATATATAGATGCAAATAGTGTTTTACAAGCATTGAGCTGATCTGTTTTTAAGCTTTTATAAGTACTGGGCCGACACATATTTCTACACCTTTGTACTCTATGCATTTAAGGCCATTTATATTTTACATATGATTTGATGCAAAATAAAAAATTCACTCAGAATAACATCTGTAACATCCTTTGAAAATATTTAAATAATAAAAAAGAGGTAGATTACATAAGAAATAACAACTGGAAGTTAAGGGTTAGCTCGCTCTGATACTTAAAACCAAGTAACACTTTTTAAAAACCATTATGTAGCAATCACATTATATATGTAGAGCCCTAGACTAATCGTCTAACATTTAGATCCATTGCAAACTGTTTCTCAGATGCGGGAGGTAATGGATATGCTGGTTGAAAGTTGTTGTAACTCAAGCAACGGAAAGAATTACCTTATGGCAAAAATTTGCAAGCCAGCGAAATTAATCTTAGCTTAATGTATGGTAATCAATACCCTGTTTACCAATAGTGGGGAACAGTATTGATGACCTGGGTGGAGTCTTGGACTCTGCTGTGGGGAGACAAACAGATACATAAGATTGACTTTAGTAGTCAGTGGTGGCCTGTAAAGTAGTCACTCACAATTATACAGCATGTGCTGGGAATCCCAATGCACCCCCTTGTACAGGAACCGTCAGGGCGGAAAGCAGAGGTCTGCAAGGGCAGTGAAACAGAACTACTCATTCATTTGGTGATGGATGCACAGATGTTTTCCTCCCTCAGGGAGGATGGAGGAGGAGGAAAGAAGAAAAGAGATAATAGCATATCATGTCAGCAGCTTTCCCCAGGAACTGCAAAAGTGATTCGCTATTATCAAGGGAGTTTGGGAGATAATGCATTTGGAAGAGCTGCTCCACACACAGGAAGTGGAAGCCTGGGAATGCAAGGAGAAAGAAAAGAAGAAGAACGAAAAGAAACGTAAAGTCAGCAACATAAACGAGAAGTGGAAAGAGGCAGTAAATATAGAAGCGCTAATATTTAGTATTCACCCTTCGTCTTCTTTGGGACTAGATGAATTTGGGCTTTTTCCTGTGTGAATTGTTCTGTATGAAATAAGAAAGGTGATGTTTAAATGTCTTCACACACAGAGGATATTGGGGAATTCTGATGGAAACTGCCAATGTTTGCATATTCATCCTATGTCCGGAATGGAAATTAATCCAGAGAATACAATTGGTATTTGCTGTTGTTGTTCTTTTCAGTCCGGAAACAACATGTAATTGATGGTGCCCCCCCCCCAGCAATTATATGTCCTTTGCATTGAAATGAACGGTGTGGAATAACGTAACTACAATGTCATTAATTACATATCTAATTATCTAATTTCCACTTCAGAAGACAGTGAAACAAATGATATTTTTGTTGGAAGCCGACCTGCAGTAGAAGGGAAACAGTGCTGCATGTGACAAATGTTGGACAGAACAGAAGACAATGCCTTCCTCCTCCTCCTCCTCCTCCTCCTCCTCCTCCTCCTCCTCCTCCTTTCAGTGGAACCAGTTTGAAGTTCTGGCACCAGGGCCCGAAGAGTCACGATGCAACATGACAGGTTAAAATCTGGCTTTTCAGATCATGACACTACGAAACATATATATAACTAAGGCTACGTTATTAGGAGAGGGGCATATTTTGAGGAAAAAGTTAGCAGTGGCAGAAGTCATTGTTATTGAAATTTGTTTCCCATATTTCTACATAAACAGTTCCTTAGGAGGAGAACAACATAAAAAAGAAAACAGAATAAACAGTAATTAAATTTATAATAACATAATAACTGAAGCATATTAAACTCCTTAGGGTAAACAGTGACCAATTTACAACATCTACCCACTAATGACTCCCTTTCTTCAGTCTCTTGAGTCTCTTTTTAATTTTTTTTTAATGATTGCAGTTATATTTAGCAAACTGCTAGGCATTGGTAAGAATATTTGCCCATTCTAGAAGTCCTGTCATGGACGATAATGAAGCCCTGTAGCTCATATATTCAATTAAGCCATATCTTAACAGCCTTACGATGAAATTGGACACTGATGCTAAATCTTAATGGTTCTTAGGAAGGAAGCAGAAGATGTGAATTTCTGAGAATGGGACCTCAAGGAAATCATAGGTAGGTGTGGAAATAGTTGGGCAATATAGGCAAGCCCATGGGGGTTTTTTGATAGTGCAATCTTATATATCTCTAACCCAAAATCAGCTCCACTGAGTTCAAAAGGGCTTACCCCTAAGTAAAATTGGTGTAGGTCTATAGGATGACCCTCGGAGCCGCTGGTGTCAGTCACATTTTTCTAGGCTGGATTGCACTGTTTTCAGTATTGGTGGGGTCCCCATTGTTTGTGAGGCCTGGGGCAATTTCCCCTATTGTTCCCCATTGCTAAGCCTGAGCAAGAGGTCATGCAAACACAGTCAAAGCTGGTGGTTGTCCAGGCCAGGAGCAAGTCAACAGAGAGGTCATGTAAACACAAAGCTGGTCGTTGACCAGGCCAGGAACAAGTATGAAATGCAAGTCTTCACTTTCAAAGTTCAGTCAGCTAACGTAGGGTTGCCATATTTCCAAAAGTGGAAGTCCAGACAAAGTTGTTGGGAAAATCCACCTGGACAACATTCTGCTGCCCAATTCCTGGATGTGTCTGGGAAAATGCGGACCAGGGCCGCATTTAGGTTTGATGAGGCCCTAAGCTACTGAAGGTAATGGGGCCCTTTATATGTCCAGCTGTCCTTTGTCAACAACAAATTGTTGCTGTTTTTTTGTTTTGAATATATGCTGTATGGTAATTTATGGAACTAATAGATATCTAAAGCCATTTGCACATAACAAAATATGTATTTTATTGAAGTAATTTGTTTTTTTCCTTATACAGTGGTACCTCAGGTTACATATGCTTCAGGTTACAGACTCCGCTAACCCAGAAATGGTGCTTCAGGTTAAGAAATTTGCTTCAGGATGAGAACAGAAATCGTGCTCTGGTGGCACGGTGGCAGCAGGAGGCCCCATTAGATAAAGTGGTGCTTCAGGTTAAGAACAGTTTCAGGTTAAGAATGGACCTCCGGAACGAATCAAGTACTTAACCTGAGGTAACATTGTATTTTGGACATGTACATCCAGATTTTTTTCCTTTTAATTTTTTGGGAGCTCCCAAGAAAGTGGCGCCCAAACTATAGCTTGTTTAGCTTATACATAAATCCGGCACTTATCCGGACATATGGCAGCCCTAGCTGACATGACAAAACAGCATTATTTCTAAGCCCCAGAAAACCCCATTGTTCCTCTGCTTCTGAATGTGTGTTTATATCAGCAGCAGTTTCCTCTCTTTCTCTCAGTGTTATCCTATCAGTGAAGAGATGTGAAAAAAGAGACAAAGAAAGATTTGAAAGACATTGCCTCCAAGTGACCACTGTGACTGTGAGTCAGGTATGAAGTATATTGCTTAACAAATGCTTTTCCTGTTTAGAATAAACTTCATCAAATTTGTCTGAACATGCCTCTGTGAATTAAAAACCTGAAAGTGATTGACCCCCTAAGATACATTGCTTCATCTCTCTCCAGCTGAGACTATCTTTATTATAGGTCGACAGTTTCCTTGTAACCAATGAAGTAAAGAAATAAGTAATAAGAAGAGCTAACAAAGACACGCAAAGTGGGATTTCTTCTGGGCCACATAGAGGGGAAAATCAAATTTGGGGAGAATGTGAACCAAGGCCATGTAGCATTCAAGAGAATTTCCACTGGCAAGCTTTTACCCTGCAGAACTACTTCTTTATGTAGAAGCTGGTACTTGTAACACCTGGGCTGTGAATAGACTTTTCAACCAGTAATTAGACACTTTGGGGACAGCAGAATCTCAGAAGTGGGGTTAGGAAAGGGTTCTCTTAAAATAAATTAACTCCACCATCCTCTGCCTGCCAGAACATCACTTAACGATAGCTTACTTGTTACGATGTCAGAAAAGAAGTTGGATTCTTACTGGATTTCATTCTGGATTATACAAGGGGATTTCCTGCTGGATTCTGTGCAATATTCTCCAAAGGCACCCACACAGCCACCCAATATCACATTACAAGTTTTCAAAATAAATCTGTTTTTGCAGGCTAATGAGTAATGAGCCATTTAAGAGAAATCACTGAGCCTCACCACCCCCATTCCTGTGTCCAAAGAACTTAGCATTCAGTGACAACTCTAAAGGGATTTATTTAAGCCTCAAATAAGTATTTTGGGGGACTTAATTAGAGGAAGTGCTTGAGCTGCTGGATTCAAATGCCAAAAGGGATTCGTTGGGGACTAAAACGAATCCTTTCCTGTTCTCAAATTAGCCTTTTCAAAATAGTTTGGAAGGAGGGGGCACTTAAAAAAAGAGAGAGAATTCTTGTTTTATGTTGAGCCCTGTGTTGGAAAGCAGTGCAGCCATCACTCAGTTTAGAGAGATGCATTTCAAGAATAATAATTTCAAGAATATTATTGTTATCATTACTAGAGGCTAGGCCCATAGCTGTCAACGTTTTCCTTTTTTTAAAGGGAAATTCCCTTATTCCAAATAGGATTCCTTGCAAGAAAAGGGAGAAGTTAACAGCTATGGCTAGGCCTTGAGAGTCCCATGGACTGCAAGAAGATCAAACGCATCCATTCTTAAGGAAATTAGCCCTGAGTGCTCATTGGAAGGAAAGATCATGAAGCTGAGGCTCCAGTACTTTGGTCACCTCATGAGAAGAGAAGACTCTCTGGAAAAGACCCTGATGTTGGGAAAGATGAAGGGCACAAGGAGAAGGGGACGACAGAGGATGAGATGGTTGGACAGTGTTCTTGAAGCTATCAGCATGAGTCTGACCAAACTGCGGGAGGCAGTGGAAGACAGGAGTGCCTGGTGTGCTCTGGTTCATGGGGTCATGAAGAGTCGGACACGACTAAACGACTAAACAACAACATGGCTAGGCCCCTGTTCTCTCTGCTTGCTAACCCCCCTTGCCTTTCTCCCCTAGAGCTTCCCTTTTCCACCTCATGCAACGACTAAGGTTGAGTCTCACCGTTGTTTCTGAAGCTCCTTTGCTCTTCTATTCTGCTTCTTCTCTTCTTCAATTCACCTTCACCCCCATTCCATCTTTCAGTGATTCCATTCCCAGCCTTCCCAAGTCGAGTGGGAAATCTGAAGGGATAATTCTAAGACTGTTCAGTTGACGCCTCCACACAATTAATACGGTAACTTCTGAATAAGAATTAAGAGAATTGGGAAAGCAGGCCGGAGGCATAAATCAGTGACACGGATAGGGCACCTTGGATGGATTTAAAAGAGGATTACCCAAATTCATGGAGGATAAGGCTCTTGGTGGTAGGGTGGACGTGGGTAGCTCTGTGGTCTAAACCACTGGGCCTCTTGGGCTTGCCAAGGTTGATGGTTTGAATCTGCGTGACGGAGTGAGCTTCTGCTGCTCTGTCCCAGCTCCTGCGAACCTGGCAGTTCAAAAGCATGCCAGTGCAAATAAATAAACAGGTATCACTCTGGTTTCCGTCACGGTGTCCCATTGCACCAGAAGCTGTTTAGTCATGCTGGCCACATGACACGGAAAGCTGTCTGTGGACAAATGCTGGCTCCCTCGGCCTGAAAGCGAGATGAGTGCTGCAACCCCATAGTCGCTTTTGACTGACTTAACCGTCCAGGGGTCCTTTACCTTTACCTTTATGGTAAAGATTTAATATTCACTCCAGTTTATAATGGGTGGGAATCTGTGGCCCTGCACATGATATTGGACAATGACTCCCTTCATTCCAAATCATTGGGCATGCAGGCTAATTGGAGTTGGAGTCCAAGAGTATTTAGAGGACCACAGATTCTTCATCCCTGGTTTATAATAAGAAATGGCTAGGACTGCCTATTCTCTGCCAATTTATGCAGGCCAGCAAACAGGAGCAGAGTTGTCCTGGATGGTTAGAACAGAATCATCTCCTTTGAGCAGCAGAATGGCCTTTGATGTTTAGGAGTGCTGCTCAAAGAGACCTGATGGGGATTTTGTTTTTTGTTCCTGCTTGACCATTTCTGGAACATATGGACCCTACAAATCATATCCGTGCCATCATAGCCAGAGTATTGATGCTTTCTTCTGACTGGACAGACACTTAGCATTCATTGCAGTAGCATCCTGCATTTAATCTTTGATTTATATTCTAATCTTCTTTCAATTACCCAGCTTTTGAAACGCAGCTAATAGAGAAGTACTAAGGACGGGGCCTTTAGAGTAAAATCGATACAAATTATGTTGCCTGATCTTGTTAGTCTTAGTAGTACTCACTTAAGAACCACTGTCAGCCTTTGTCGTCTGCTGATAACTACGCAAGGATATCTTAAAGTTAATCTGCCTGCAAAGTAGAATTGTTCCATATTAGATATCATCAAGATTGCATGGTGATTATCTTCCATTACACAGCAGCTCAAGGGAATCATCTGTGTTACGGAAAGAGTCAACAGTTGATAGGTTTTACTAAATAGAATAATGTATAAGCAAGGGTTATAATGCAATAAATATGTTTGGGGAAGTTGACGAAGGAAGTTGCTTCCTTTTTGTTGTAAATGTAGCAACCATTTATTTTATTAATTTGAGGCCAGCAGAGCACTTTTGTGTCATTTGGACTGTGATGGGAGATTGCGCTCCATCAAAAAGTTAGTCCTAGTGGTGGCATAAGAATGGGGAAATCTGATAATTTTGATTTCTCGGTCCAGTATATCGGTCCGGTATATCTGAAGGAGCGTCTCCACCCCCATCGTTCTACCCGGTCACTGAGGTCCAGCACCGAGGGCCTTCTGGTGGTTCCCTCACTGCGAGAAGCCAAGTTACAGAGGCATGCATATTTGTGGTACGACAAGGTTAAAGTACATAAAGCATTTAAAAACCATATTGTCAGGAAAGCATTGTTTAATGTCTGGATAAGATACAAAGACTTATTGGAAAATAAAACTCCAAGGTGGTTGTCACCAATGGAAGCGAAAGCTTTTAAAAGACTTAATATGGAGACCAAATGGCCAAAATATTGTGAAATTTTGGAACAAGAGGGAGACAAATTGAAATTGCAGAGTTTTGAGAAACTAAAAAACAAAGTGCGAGACTGGCTTCATTATTATCAGATAATGGAGGCTTATAAATTGGACAAGAAAATAGGATTCCAGGTGGAAAAATCAAAATTAGAAACAGAATTGTTAGAACCCAAAACTAAGATTTTGTCAAAGATGTATAACTTGCTGCTGAAATGGAACACCCAGGATGAAACGGTGAAGTCTGCTATGATTAAATGGGCACAGGATGTTGGACATAATATTATGTTTGCTAACTGGGAACAGTTATGGACCACCGGTTTGAAATTTACGGCATGTAATGCCTTAAGAGAGAATATAATGAAAATGATATATAGGTGGTACATAACCCCAGTCAAGCTTGCAAAAATTTATCACTTGCCTGATAATAAATGCTGGAAATGTAAAGAGACTGAAGGTACATTCTTTCACCTTTGGTGGACGTGCCCAAAGATTAAGGCTTTCTGGGAAATGATCTATAATGAACTGAAAAAGGTATTTAAATATACCTTCCTTAAGAAACCAGAGGCCTTTCTTTTGGGCATGGTCGGCCAATTGGTGTTAAAGAAAGATAGAACTTTTTTTATGTATGCAACAACAGCATCAAGAATACTCATCGCGAAGTATTGGAAGACACAAAATTTACCCACTCTGGAAGAATGGCAGATGAAGGTGATAGACTATATGGGACTAGCAGAAATGACCGGCAGAATCCGAGACCAGGGAAAAGAGTCGGCGGAAGAAGACTGGAAGAAATTTAAAGACTATTTGCAGCGGCATTGTAAAATCAATGGACATTAGAGGGATGTTGGACAGAAATTAAGTGGTTACCAGCTGTAATGTAAAGGTTGAGTAATAAGTTATAATAAGTTATAATAAGGATTTGCTGAGTTAAGAATTTGAACTAGAATACAAAAGGGGGAGGTGAGAGGAGGTCTGGGAAACAAGTTAATGGAAATAAGTAATGGAAATGATATTTGTTTTAACTGTTTTTTAATTTTGTATCTTTGTATCTTTGTCATTTTTTGTGTATTTTTGTGTGTTGTTTTTTGTTTTTTGTATTAATTTTGAAACTCTAATAAATATTTATTAAAAAAAGAGAGAAGCCAAGTTACAGGGAACCAGGCAGAGGGCCTTCTCGGTAGTGGCGCCCTCCCTGTGGAACGCCCTCTCACCAGATGTCAAAGAGAATAGCAACTACCAGACTTTTAGAAGACATCTGAAGGCAGTCCTGTTTAGGGAAGCTTTTAATGTTTGATGTATTACAGTATTTTAATATTTTTTTGGAAGCTGCCCAGAGTGGCTGGGGAACCCCAGCCAGATGGGTGGGGTATAAATAATAAATTATTATTATTATTATTATTATTATTATTATTATTATCATCATCCCCCCACTCTGAAGTTCACTTCTTCACATTTACACATCTGTTGCTAAACGAAGACCTCATGAAAATTCACCAGCGTTTTTGGCCCTGTTTTCCCTATATACAGATTTTTTTTATGCAGTTTCATCTAATATCCTGGTTACTTCTACATTCTTGTTACTGTATATATGCAAATCTATGCACACACTTTACCCCACAACATGCATTTTTGTGTACATCACTCGACTGAGAACTGCATGGCAAAATCTGGAGAAGTGTAATTTTTGAAAGCTGGCTGTGCTTTGCAAATTACAAAGTTTCGTCTTTAAATGGGAAGGGATTTGAATTTCTCCTTCATCAGTAGCACTCTGACCTCAGTGCTACAAATCCGTAATCTACAAAGTTTCAGGAAAAATAGTGTATCATTGACGCAGGTAATGTTAGTGTTCTCATCTCTAAACAGGACAAGTTAAAAGTGGCCTGTTTTTGAGAATGCAATGAGATAACCATTATTAATTGGTTACGCTCCCAATTGGCTTTAGAAAATCCAAGTGATATTGATTTCATCTGGAGCTAGCTTGTAGAATTGCTTTTCTGCTTTTGGAGGAAGAGGCAGAGAGGCACAAACAAGGGTAACACCTGGAAAGAATACTACAGCAGCTGCAAACTCCGCAAACAGCTTATTATATACTTTATGATCAACTTTAGAATTTGCAAATAGCACTGTGTACTGTTCTCAAAAAAGGTACAGATCTAGACCAATCATTTAACTTTGCGTGGTCTCATAGATTTAGGAATAGCAGGGCAGGTCACTTTTTGCAATGACCTTCCAAACTCATGACACACAAATACACCACAAAAAAGGCTGCCAAGTCTTGAAAGAATATTAATAAAAAAACAATCTGGCACCTGGATCCCAGAGTTGCTATCCTGAAGCCCTCCAGATGTTATTGCACTCCAACTCCCAGCTGCCTGGGCCACCATGGCCAATGGTCAGCTGTGATTCAGCAACATGTAGAGCAGGGGTCAGCAAACTTTTTCAGCAGGGGGCTGGTCCACTGTCACTCAGACCGTGTGGGGGGGGCAGACTATTATTTTTTTTTTGGGGGGGGAGAACGAATTCCTATGCCCCACAATAACCCAGAGATGCAGTTTAAATAAAAGGACACATTCTACTCATGTAAAAACACGCTGATTCCTGGACCGTCCGCGGGCCGGATTTAGAAGGCGATGGGGCCTGATCCGGCCCCCGGGCCTTAGGTTGCTTATCCATGATCTAGAGGCTTGTGGGTCATCTTTTTGTGCTTTGCTTGCAATCTTGGTTTATTAGGAAATAAATATCAAATATCACTAAGGAAAGTGTTTGCTTCAACCTTAGAATAGGGGTCATTAGAATATCTGGCCCATAAGCCAATCTTGCCCCAATAAGGGGTTAAATTTGGCCCGCCTGGTTGTTTTCCCCAAATCGCCTCCACCTGTCCATCAGCTGATGTCACTGGTGATGTCAGGTGATGGGTAGGAGGTCTGCATTGGCTTCACAATCCTGTTCTCAGGATCTCATACTTTTTCTTTTTCTTTTTCCAATCTTAAAGGTGTGGCTTTTTAACAACCCTCCACTCGCTTCCCTAGAAAACAGGAACCAAAGGTATCTTGACAAGTGGGTGGTGTTTCCCACATGAATGAATGAATGAATTTACTTTATTACGGTCACAGGCCAGCATAACAGTATGAGTCTAAGTGAATAATTATTAAATAAATGGGAGCAAGAACCAAACATAGCTTAAAGCAGGGGTAGGCAACCCAAGGCCTGTGGGCTGGATGCGGCCCAATTGCCTTCTCAATCCAAATCTTAAAAAGGATTGGGCCCATGGAGCCAAAAAGTTTTCCCATGCCCACTTAGAAGACACATTTATATTATGTTTTGCTTTCTGTGAGGAAATTGCCTGTTTTAGTTGCTCCTTTATGTTCTGTTGCTCTGTTTAATACTGGTGAGGGATGAAATATTTTTTGCTAGTTTAAAGGACCTGTGAATTATTCCTTATAAAGGCGAGGAAACTTTTCTTGAAATCATCTGCTGTTTCTGCTGCATTGGGCATATTAAAAGTACAGTGGTACCTCGGGTTACATATGCTTCAAGTTACAGACTCTGCTAACCCAGAAATATTACCTCGGGTTAAGAACTTTGCTTCAGGATGGGAACAGAAATCATGCATCTGGAGTGGCTTTTCGCAGAGTACAGATAACTGAACTTCCTTCTGGTTGTAATTGTATAAGCCATGGATGGTCAAGGTGACGCTCTCCAGATATTTGGATTATAACTCCCATCATCCTTGACCATTGGCCATGCTGGCTGGGGCTGATGGGAGCTAGGAGTCCAACAACATCTAGAAGGCACCTTCTACTCCCTCCATGACATTTATAGTTCTTTAAAATTTTATGTCCCCTCCCCAGTCTTAAAAAACGCATACACCCACACCATCCCTTTACTTTTTCCATCCTGTAAGAAAACTGCAGACCCTCCAAGTGTCCCTATTTTCCAGGGATGTCCCTGATTTAGAGAAGGCATCCCCGTTTCTCATTTGATCCCAGAATGTCCCACTTGTCCTTTGTTGTTGTTTAGTCGTTTAGTTGTGTTCAACTCTTCATGACCCCATGGATCAGAGCACGCCAGGCTCTGGTCCATGGGTCCATAGCTTCGAGAACACTGTCCAACCATCTCATCCTCTGTCGTCCCCTTCTCCTTGTGCCCTCCATCTTTCCCAACATCAGGGTTTTCCAGGGAGTCTTGTCTTCTCATGAGGTGGCCAAAATATTGGAGCCTCAGCTTCACAATCTGTCCTTCCAGTGAGCGCTCAGGGCTGATTTCCTTAAGAATGGATAGGTTTGATCTTCTTGCAGTCCATGGGACTCTCAAGAGTCTCCTCCAGCACCATAATTCAAAACGCTTGTCCTTAGGACATCTCTATTTTCATTGGAGAAATATTGAAGGGTATGAAACTGTCCTTTTCTTTATCTGCACTATCTTTCTGCTTCCTTGTATAAACCACAACAAGAAAGTTAGCACCTGCAAAGGACTGAGCGAGAGGAGCTGGAAGAGTGTCATACAGGTGGCTGACCTTTCACTGGCCTTCCACAATGGGAGAAGGAGTTCTGTGTTTAACAGGCTGCCCCATTCCCTCCCCAGGCCTTCTTTTGGCTAGAGGCGCATTATACATAATGTGGCTTTGAAAAATAAACACATGACTGTTTTGTAGACTTAACCTAAGCATTTAGCCCACTTTTCTGTCATTCATAACTAAAGGACCACCAGCAAGCTTAGCGCAACCTCTGGCCTTCATTAAGCACATTGTAGGTTTCCCTTCTTCCCCCCTTTTTTTTCCTTAAAAAAAAAAAGTCTTTCCCTTTCTGTCTTATTCTGTGTCACTTCATGGGTTAAGTACTTGAGAAAATGGACAATTTTGAAGCAATAGATTACCCATTCATGGCTGGCTGTTGTTTTTCCCCCTTCTCCCTTCCTCCCCACCCTCTTGTGTTTCTTTCTTTGCTGTTTCAATGAAAGATGGAGAAGAACAAAGAGATTTGGAAGAAAGTCAAGCTAATCAGATTGAAATCTCCTTTAGTTCAGAAATGCAGGAGTTAAGTCCCCTAATTCAGACTCTGAACTGTTCAGTAAATTGAGGGGAAGCCACAGAGAACATTCTTTATGGGGTTTTGTAGTTTCTGGGAAAGGAAACGCAATGCGCTTTCAAAACGGTCACATTAGCCCCACTCCCTGAGGCACCTCATCTGCAGGAACGTTTTTCTGTAGCTGAACTGTAAACATTGTCATCTGGAAAAGGGAAATGTATGAATATATGGGCTTTGGAAGGAACAAAATGATTCATTTGGAGCTGTCCAAAACACCTTGGATTCACTGAGAGTATTTCATACGGAGGCTATCATTCCTCTCCTTAATGACTGCAAGGATGTGTGTTAAATTCTGCATAAGTACAAGTCATGGATGGGATGTGTTATCACTGCCACCACCTTTTAAAATAAGAAATATCACTGACGAGAGCATCTATTTGTAGCACCTGCACTACGTATGAAATGGTCCATAGAACCCTGTTTGTCCCAGCTCTGCTATAGCTCTTGGAATCCTAAACCACCAGTAAAACAGACAAATAATTAAAGTGGAAATCATGCATGGGGCATGAGTGAAAAGAGAATGAAACAAGCATGTTTGAAGGAGAATCTAGCAAGCGTGGCTCAAAATCTCCAGCCCACCCCAATTTCACTGTCCCATTATGAACTTGGAGAAGTATTTTGATAATTGTTGGGTGGTGGCGGCAGTTTAGTGATGTTAATTGTACTCGCTTCTTCCCCTTCCACAAATAACTTTCTAACAGGTAAGGTAAATGGTAAAGGTAAAGGACCCCTAGGAGGTTAAGTCCAGTCAAAGGCAACTATAGGGTTCGGCGCTCACCTTGCTTTTCAGGCTGAGGGAGCTGGTGTTTGTCCAAGGACAGCTTTCTGGGTCATGTGGCCAACATGACTAAACTGCTTCTGGTGCAACAGAACACTGTGACAGAAACCAGAGTGCATGAAAACACCGTTTACCTTCCCGCCACAGTGATACTTATTTATCTACTTGCACTGGTGTGCTTCTGAATTGCTAGGTTGGCAGAAGCTAGGACAGAGCAAGGGGAGTTCACCCCATCATGTCGATTCAAAATGCTGACCTTCTGATCAGCAAGCCCAAGAGGCTCAGTGGTTTAGACCACACCACCACCCAGTTCCTAACTTTCTAACAGCACTGCAACAGCCCCCATTTCCTTCCAGACTCCCCCTTTGGAATGATACCATACAATGATAAAGCATCATTCAAAGGTGCATTCTGGGTCAGGGAAATGGCAGGTGCCAGCCTGAGGCTACCAGGTGGAACATCCATATTTTATTTTATTTTATTTTATGCACATCCTACCTTTATTCCCAGAAGCTCAAGGTGATATGCATGAATTATGGTATGTCAGGTTGTGGTGATCTCAAGAAAAGGTGACAGATAATATACATACTCCATGGTATTTCACTATATATCCCCCTAGGATATACTCAATGAGACACTTAGGAAGTTTATTTTGGATAACTCTCCACCCTTTCTCCAGTCTGACCCCACTTAAAAGAATGCAGCTGCCAATATCATAAGGCGGTTTCAATTTTCCAGATATTAGTTTACATCATAAAGCATATTTGTTAGCATGTGTAAATGATTGGCAAGTTTCTCCTTTTTATGAATACCCCGACTTGGGTAATCTTAAAGGTAAAGGGACCCCTGACTGTTAGGTCCAGTCGCGAATGACTCTGGGGTTGCGGCGCTCATCTCGCTTTATTGGCCGAGGGAGCTGGCGTACAGCTTCTGGGTCATGTGGCCAGTATGACTAAGCCGCATCTAGCGAACCAAAGCAGTGCACAGAAATGCTGTTTACCTTCCAACCAGAGCGGTACCTATTTATCTACTGCACTTTGACATGCTTTTGAATTTCTAGGTTGTCAGGAGCAGAGACCAAGCAATGGGAGCTCACCCTGTCGCAGGGATTCAAGCTGCCGACCTTCTGATCGGCAAGCCCTAGGCTCTGTGGTTTAGACCACAGCGCCCCCCACGTCCTTTGGGTAATCTTAGAAATGGCTTATTTTAACACCTGCATTTGGGTTGCTAGTAGACCCCCCAATGTATAGAGCCTAGGCCACCTTCAGTTTTAGCAATAAGAGAAACATGGTGTTACAATTTGACCTATATGCTCAAAATAAATTATGAGATAATCCAGATTTGAGGATAGAGAGGCTGCCTTTTTTGTGGAATAAATGAGCTGAATATGGGGTATGTACAATAGATTAGCTGCTAGACTTACATGAATGTAGTTTGTCATTCCCTATTTTGTCACTCCTGTAACAGGATACTTCTCCCTTGTTGTTGATGTACTGCTAAATTCACAAAGCAAGCTCTTGAATGAAAAGCACACCAGGTTGTTTTCTTGATGAAGTAGCAAATAAATTTTACACTGCAAATAAATTAATTTGGAGCTCATCGTAGAATCCATTACAGTGCTGTTATGCTTGATTCCTTCTTGTGGGTTTCCTGTAGCTTGGCCACTGTGAGAACAGTACACTAGACTAGATGAGTCTTTGGCGTGATCTAGTGTGTGTGTGTACACACACACATAAACACGTTTCTGGATTAGATCCTAAAAATACTTTTTCTGGTAGACTTCTGAAGATAATGAGATATGGTGATACCAGTGCACTTAATGCTACAAGGCTTGTTTTCAAAGAAAATATTGGCTAACGAATGTCTGCACATAAGATCTGGAAATTTGGATGAAAGATGAATGGCTCCAATGTAGTAAATCGGAGGTCTGGAACTCAGACTGAAAGCACCTGTCGATTAATCAAAACTATTTGTCAAATTAATTAACCACTAAATGTGAAAGATATAACTCACACTATTTTTTGAAAGGCTATTCAGTAATGATGAGTATAGTTTTAAAGCCAATTTGTCAACACAATCCAGCCTGCCCAACACTCCTTCGATCTAAAGACATAGCAAGGTCAAGCGAACAAGAAACCCCCCCTATTAAAGAAAGGGTGGGCGGGTGCTCCGGTGCAAAAAGCCAAGAGGACGTCCAGCATTGGGCATCCTGTATTTATAGCCTCTGACCCCTCCTCCGAATTGGCAACATTCAAAACTCCCCAGTAACCCAATTAACCACTTAAGGGCAAGGGTTTATCCAAATCTGCCCAGTAACAACAAGGTGGCTTGTATCCCCCAACCGCAACACATGCTCTCATTTAGGGAGAACACGTTTTGTGCTATGATGATCCACAGAATACTATTTTTATTTATTTATTTAAAAAGTGGATTTATTGTGCTATGATGATCGAGCACTTCAATCCATTTTATTTGCACAAACCCACATTTCCAGTATGTGTTTGGATCCCTCGCACAAAATACTGACAGTCTGGATGTGATCTAAATTTCTAACACCTTGCTCCTTGTGTAGAATCACAGTTCCTGGCAGCTTCAGAATGCCCCTTGGAACATCTGGGGCAGAATCCATCTTGGAATGGCGGCACACTATGTGATGACATGACATCATTCCAAGGGGTATTCTTGGGGGTGGGGGGAAGCTGGCAGCCACCAGCTGTGAGGGAGCAGAAGGTGGTGACAGTCAAACAGATAAGACCTTTTTTGTGTGTTTTTTGCTCCAAACAGAGCATTTTACAATTGACTTCTTATTTTGACTCCTGAAATGCTGTTAATTATGACGGGCTTGGTTGCAGAAGGAGTGAGAGTACCGTGGTACCTCTGGTTACGAACTTAATTCATTCCGGAGGTCCGTTCTTAACCTGAAGCCATTCTTAACCTGAAGTACTACTTTAGCTAATGGGGCCTCCCGCTGCCGCCGGTGCCCAATTTCTGTTCTCATCCTGAGGTAAAGTTCTTAACCTGAGGTACTACTTCTGGGTTAGTCACTTACGTGCTCCACCAGAGATCCGATAAACATTCTATGACCTTTTAAATTGTTTTTATTGTCTCTGGAATTTTTTATAATGTGTATATGTGTGTGTGTGTGTGTGTGTGTGTATATATATATATATATGAATGAATCTTCCCAGAGTGGCTGGGACAACACAGTCAGATGGGCAGAATATAAATAATAAAGTTGTTGTTGTTACTTCTGGGTTAGTGGAGTCTGTAACCCGAAGTGTTTGTAACCTGAGGTGTTTGTAACCTGAGGTCTATTGAAGTATCGAAGCAAACCCACTGTATATAGGCTTTTTTTTGGCAGGGGTGGGGAATTGTTGTTGCACTAGCTGTGTCACAAAGCAACGCAACCCAGAAGCAAGTTTCAGGAGACTTCTGTAGGGTGATCTCCCCCCCACCTCGACCCACCAATTGCCCTCTTCCTATGTGCTATAAACTCGCCGAGCATCCCTTTGACTAATGTAGTCAAAATCAACTGCTTTCCATTTTCAACCTATAAATGGTTGACCACGTGATACAATTTCCCTTGAGAAGTTAAACTTTTGGAGACTGGGAAACGTCACACTGCTGTGTAAAAGAATAGATTCAGCTGTGCCTGGGAAAATCCAAAGCCCCTTTCACAGTCCACTTGAGTCTTAGTGGTTCACCCCATCATCTCTAGTCACTCCAACCCCTCTTACGGACAAACACAATGGACAGCCCACTTTGCCGAGTTTCACAAAAAGTTCCCAGTCCCATAACAAATAGAATTAATTATAGGGGAAAAGACCCCCCAAAATTATATCTTTTTAAAATTTAAGCCCATTCTATTTCTCCTTTATGGCTGCGCCTCCTGCTCTCATTTAACTTTAGCTGAGTGATCCTGATCTGTAGCGGGAGTGAAGAGGCTCAGACACAGCAGAAGAGGGAAAGGAGGAAACTCAGCAAATTGTTCCTTGAAGGAGATCAAATAATTTTCGTGTGGCTAATGCGTTATTGCATTAGGTGGATTGCCATTTGATTTGCTCAGTGAGTTGATTAAAAACAAGAGCAGCTATTAGCAGAGTTCAGAGTAATAACAAAATAAGATACACCGCTAGGCGAGCAAAGTCAAATTAGTCACGTTGTGGCTGGGAAGGAAAGTTGTATTTGTATTTTGGATGTAAGGAGTGCTAAGAAAGTACGAAGGCGGATTATAGCTACTAAGTACAGTGGTACCTCGGGTTACATACACTTCAGGTTACAGACTCCGTTAACCCAGAAATAGTACCTCGGGTTAAGAACTTTGCTTCAGGATGAGAACAGAAATTGTGCAGCAGTGGTGTGGTGGCAGCGGGAGGCCCCATAAGCTAAAGTGGTACCTCAGGTTAAGAACAATTTCAGGTTAAGAACAGACCTCCGGAACAAATTAAGTGCCGTATTTTTCGCTCTATAAGATGCACCAGACCACAAGACGCACCTAGTTTTTGGAGGAGTAAACAAGAAAAAAAATATTCTGAATCTCAGAAGCCAGAACAGCAAGAGGGATTGCTGCGCAGTGAAAGCAGCAATCCCTCTTGCTGTTCTAGCTTCTGGGATAGCTGCACAGCCTGCATTCGCTCCATAAGATGCACACACATTTCCCTTTACTTTTTAGGAGGGAAAAGGTGAGTCTTATAGAGCAAAAAATACGGTACTTAACCTGAGGTACCACTGTATTTACAATATACACCAGGCCAGGAACTGTATTGAGCTGTTTAGCTAGTGGGGTTCTTGGTTAGTTTGGCTGGAAAGCTGGAGCCATTTCTGAGGTTTTCTAGTGTCTGTGGAAGCAACACTGATTCCCAGGATCACTTGACTTATGAGCAGGGCTCAACCTGGCAATGGCAAACAACAGATTTACTGTATTTACACTACTTCAGGGAGATCACTTTTTATGAGTCAGAACATTGGTCCATATGGCTCAGTATTACGTACACTGACTGTCATGGAGTCTTCCAGGCTTTAGACCATGGGTAGGCAAACTAAGGCTCGGGGGCCGGATCCGGCCCAATCGCCTTCTAAATCCAGTCCGCAGACGGTCTGGGAATCAGTGTGTTTTTACATGAGTAGAATGTGTGCTTTTATTTAAAATGCATCTCTGGGTTATATGTGGGGCATAGAAATTCGTTCATTCCCCCCAAAAATAGTCTGGCCCCCCACAAGGTCTGAGGGACAGCGGACGAGCCCCCTGCTGAAACAGTTTGCTGACCCATGCTTTAGACATTGCCCAGTCTTGCCTGAAGATGCTAGTATATGAAATTGGGGTCTTCTGCTCAGGACCTAGGCCAAGAAGGGCTTTGAATACCAACATAATAATAATAATAATAATAATAATAATAATAATAATAATAATAATAAAGTTTTATTTATATCCCACCCTCCCCAGCCAAAGCCGGGCTCAGAGCGGCTAACAACAGTAAAATAAATACAACATTCTAAAATCATTTCATAATAAAATTCAAATCAGATTAATGGCAACCATTGGGCTAGAGTTCTGTGAGGATTGCCAAAGGAGGGGGTCAGGCTGTGCCCCGGCCAAAGGCTTGGTGGAACAGCTCTGTCTTGCAGGCCCTGCGAAAAGATGTCAAGTCCCGCAGGGCCCTAGTCTCTTGTGACAGAGCGTTCCACCAGATTGGAGCCACAGCCGAAAAAGCCCTGGCTCTAGTTGAGGCCAGCCTAACCTCTCTGTGGCCCGGGACCTCCAATATGTTTTTGTTTGACGACTGTAAGGTCCTCCGTGGGACATACCAGGAGAGGCGGTCCCGTAGGTAAGATAAATTAAATCTGGCCCCAAACAAAGTACCCAGCATCACCAGCTGTTATTATATATTTCTCTGGGTACTGTAAAGTTGCCTTGATAGGTAAACTGGCTATAGGTAAAATGGAGTCTGGCTGCAAGGGACTCCATTTTGTGCCAGGTCCAATTGTGAGAGGAAATGTCATCCAATGTACATGCTGGATTCAAGGCCTGTGTTGTTGGCATATTTGTGGTGTCATGCTGAGACAATGTCATATTCACTTCACTTCTAATGAATAAATTGCAATACCTGACAATAGCAAACAAAACATTAAGGTCTGTGTCTTATCGATATTTAGCACGCCTTTCTTCAAGTGTGAAGTGAATTCATCCAATGACATGTATTCATGGGGTCTTCAATAGCCTCCCTTTTTCAATTATTTCTGAGATGGTAATAATTTAGGACTGAGAGAGGCTTCTCTGTTTGCCGATGGAAATTTACATCTGGTATGTGAACTCCTTCCTGGCTTAAGAAGATGTTCATGAAAGGGCTGAAGGCAGAACAAACAGCAGGTTCTAACTGTTTGAGCCAAGGAAGTTTTTGAGCCAAAGAAGGGAGTTCTGAGTTCAAGGAATTTTTATTTTCTCTGTGTTCTTGACAAGAGTGTTGCACTGAAATAAAATAATAATTTTGCCTCTTCATACATCCTCTGTGGGAAAGGGATGTGTTTTGATAAGAGAAGAACTTAAGGTGGAGATGGGAGATGTAATGTTAATAACAACAAGAGCATTCTGTGTGGCAAATATATTGTCGGATATTCCACTGACTGTTGGCATCCTTCAGCAAACGTTTGGTGAGCAAATAAAAGTGATTAGATATAAGATTGACGAAATGGTGAATGAAAGAGAAGCAGAGAAGAATGAAATGCAAAGTGGAATTAAAGAGGATACAGAGACTTTGGAGGAGAAAGGATTGCCAGATCAGGATGGTGAAATGGAGGCAACAGATGGTGAAATGGAAAAGTCCTTCACAGAGGTGTTTAGAGGAATGAAACAACCAAATGGGGGAGTTGTGATGTTGGAGGAGTGGAATGAAGCATGGATGGAGAGAAGAAGAGACATCCTGAGTTGAGAGAGAGAGAAAGAGAGAGAGAGAGAGAGAGAGAGTTGAGAGAGAAAGGACTCTGTGTACAACTTGGAGTCAATTCAGAGGAGAAGCCTATCAAATGTCTGACTCTTTTCTTGGAAAAAGAATGGAAGCAGTGGAAATGGCATAATTTTTTAAATCGTGATGGGAAACCATGGCAAATATGACAGGACATGAGAACAGCAGATACACAAAAGACTGCGAATTAATGAATACATAACAATAAAAGAATCATGGGA
The DNA here is from genome assembly GCF_951804945.1 of Podarcis cretensis. NCBI lineage: Eukaryota > Metazoa > Chordata > Lepidosauria > Squamata > Lacertidae > Podarcis > Podarcis cretensis. The sequence continues at coordinate 88,063,880 of NC_137173.1, forward strand.
TATATTATTTTAATATATGATCACAGTAGAGATGGACAGACTTATTATTGTTTAATACAGTGGTACCTCGGGTTACAGACGCTTCAGGTTACAGACTCCGCTAACCCAGAAATAGCACCTCTGGTTAAGAACTTTGCTTCAGGATGAGAACAGAAATCACACAGCGGTGGCAGCGGGAGACCCCATTAGCTAAAGTGGTACCTCAGGTTAAGAACAGTTTCAGGTTAAGAACGGACCTCCAGAATGAATTAAATTCTTAACCAGAGGTACCACTGTATGGAGGAATGGTTGTTGAAGTGATTGGAGACAAAGCTGATACATTTGATTAGAGAAAAACCATTGCTGACATTTATTAATAACAATAATCAGAGAACCCATTTTGGACTTTGTGTGTGAAAAGGAAAATGAATTAATATGAGAAATTTGGGTTGGAAGATCAGGAAAATATTGCTTGATGGCTGGGTGTCATTCTAGAGCGAATATTTTGAATAATTTCTTTTATGTAACTGACAAACGGAAAATTGGAAGTCCTTTTTATTGTTTCCCCTTCCTTTTCCTTCCTTTCCGTTCTTTTCTTCTTTATTTTTGCTTTCCTTTGGTGTCCTCTGCTCTGGGTTATTTTGAGGGTTCAAGGATTACACACACATGAAGGTGGTGGATGGTCGGTGGAAGGACTCTTGAGTGAGAGGCAGAGAAGAAAAGACTTCTCAGGGACAGAGAAACTGGGAGAAGAATGGAAAGCTCCCAGGTGACTGTTCATCACTATCTATATGAGACATGGGTTTGAGAGAGGAACCTGCATTTTCAGTTTTCTTTTTTCTTTCTGTTTCTGTTCAGATTAGTTTCTTTCATCTTATCCTACCATGAAAAAGATTTAATAAAATATTTAGAAAGAAAAACCTCAGACTTTTTAGACTAAGGAAAGTGATGGAACAATGCACTGGAAATTGTGGGGTAACAAATTGCTTCATGCAATGATATATAGCCTCCCCACCAGAAAATCTGAATGGATGGTCAATAAATAGACAATGTCATTCAACTTCCCCACAAACTTTGTACAAACAGATCATGAAGAATATTCAGTAAACAGGTAATCTGTTTGAATATTCAATAAACAGGTAATCTGTTTGAATATTCAATAAACAGGTAAACAGGTAAACAGGCCGTAACAATGCTGGTTGTATCTCATCTCTACATGATCATATTCATTACTGACTCTTTGGGAGATATCAACTAACATGTTCCATCAACACAATGAAACATTCTCCTTACATTATCGTGTAAGGTTATTGTGTCAATAGGTACAAAAATTCATACCTCGGATATCTGGTCTCTAATGACTCTAGTCTTAACACTAAGCCCAATGATAACACCAAGCAACTCTTTTGTGTTAATACAGAACATAAGGAATCATTTAAAAAATATTTATATTCCAGGAGGTTTTGAATGGCAAAAGTAAAGAATCTGTGGTCATTTAGATCCTTGGGGTTAATATTTTTTTTCTGTTTGTTTTAATTTTGGGTCAAACCCGAATACTTTTGTTGTGATGCTCTTAAATGTTGAGATCATTCCTGCAGGTGCAATGGGAGAGGCATGTGAAATAGCACAGAACTTTTGACTTTTGTAGGAAAGATATGAAGCATGAAATGGTGCAAATGAGAAAAACAAAATGAATAGGTTTAACCCTGTTTGGGTCGCCTGTGATTCTTAATATGTGGGAGAGTTAACTAAGTTGGCTGTTATACACTTCCTTACCAAACAGACATCAATGGAGCCTAAACATAAAATTCTCAGTAAATGGGAATAGGTCCCATATGCAGTTTAAAAATGTAGATCTCGGTGGATAATTCTGGGAGCTAGATGTTTGTTTGCGCATTTGGCTGTATATTGGCATTGTGGAGGGAGCAACAAAATTAAGAGAATGATCTGATTTCTGCTACACTGTTATTCATACATGATGCTGTTTGCATGGGTGGCCCAGTACTGATGCCAAGAGAATTATTAGGATATAATTTTTGGAGCGAGTGCTTTCCTTGATATCTTCCTTCTGCCATAAGTATATAAAAATACATGTATGATGAGGCTGATGAACAATAAATAAGGGTTAGTAGGCCATCCTGGTTCCAGTCCATTTCACCAGTATTAAAAGACCTACCCTAGATTCAGACTAATGGTTTTGATTTTTAAGACGTGAAACAAATTAATACCAGAGTACTTAAAGCTGTCCTGGGAAAACTGGAGGCTTATGGGCTTTTATTTTATTTTTCATTTTAAAATATTTGTATGTCATCTTTCCAAATAAAAATTGCTCCAAGGCACCTCTCACATTAAAATAAGAGTACACCTTAAAATATGTGCACATCAGCTTTAACAAAATAAAACTACCATCCCTGAAACTCCCAAGGAACGAAGAAATAACAAATTTTGTAATGCGTCATTCATAAAATCAGCAGGGGGAAAAAATTATTCCTGCAGCTGAGCAACATGGCCCATCTAAAGGTCACCTGAAACAGAATTCTTGCAACTTTCAAAAAGACAGGTGTAATGGACTTCCGGGGTCTTTTACTGATGTAACAGGGTTTCTCTGGGTTCAGATCACAGGCAGGCAAGACCATGGAATTGAGGCAGTCAACTCAGTGCTGGGGATTTCCTTGTCCCACAGGACAAAGGGACTGGCAAGGACTAGTTAATTCAAAACGATAAGAAGTGCTTGGCTAGAAGAGAGCTTTAAGTTACAGTATTCCCAGGGGGAGCACTAAGACAAGAAAAACCCCTCTTTAACTGGGAGGAAAACAAAAAGGATTACATTCCCAGATTAGAGTCCCGCCTCTTGCTTTGCAAGATGCCTTTTGCTCTCTGCCCAATAACTCTGTCCATGTCTTCCTGGTTTATAAATTTCATATTCTCTTGGCTTCCCTCCTTGCTTTGGGAACTTCTGCAGGTTGCCTCTGCTGCTGGGCAATCTCCATCTGCTCCTCCCTTCAGTACATCAAAGAGAGGGTGTTTAAATGGTGTGAAAGTGGCCATAGATGAAGAAGAAGAAGAGGAGTTTGGATTTGATATCCCGCCTTTCACTCCCTTTAAGGAGTCTGAAAGCGGCTAACAATCTTCTTTCCCTTCCTCCCCCACAACAAACACTCTGTGGGGTGAGTGGGGCTGAGAGACTTCAAAGAAGTGTGACTGGCCCAAGGTCACCCAGCAGCTGCATGTGGAGGAGCGGAGACGCGAACCCGGTTCCCCAGATTACGAGACTACCGCTCTTAACCACTACACCACACTGGCTGGAATTACCAGCTTCATCCTGTATGCCATAAACTGGGATGACCTGCAATCTTAAGCATAGTGAATTCTACAGGTCATGAATTCTACAGTGGTACCTCAGGTTACATACGCTTCAGGTTACAGACTCCGCTAACCCAGAAATTGTACCTCGGGTTAAGAACTTTACTTCAGGATGAGAACAGAAATTGTGCTCCGGCGGTGCAGCAGCAGCAGGAGGTCCCATTAGCTAAAGTGGTGCTTCAGGTTAAGAACAGTTTCAGGTTAAGAACGGACCTCCGGAACGAATTAAGTACTTAACCCGAGGTACCACTGTACTAGCATAGTTTAAATTCTACCACCTCAAACTAAAGGAGGATAGCTGGGCATGCATATTTCTCAATGAATAAATCAATTTATGGATGTTGTTGAAGGTTGGTAGGTACTTAGGAAGTTCCTCTGAAGTTTGGCCAAAATCTGTTCCCCTCAGAATTCTAGCCATTTGCTTGTTCTTTGGAACGACAGAGAACCCATGTTCTGCAGAGGTACACCTCTACCACTGTCACAGTTGTCTCTTCTGTAGGCTAAACACACCCAGCACTTTCAAGAACATGGTTTCTACCATACCAACTATGCTCCTCTACACCCTCTGTGGTTCATCAGTATCTCTCTTGATGTGTGCCTAGAACTGGACACAATAAAGGTAAAGGACCCCTGGACAGTTAAGTCCAGTCAAAGGTGACTATGGGGTTGCAGCGCTCATCTTGCTTTCAGGCCGAGTGAGCCGGCATTTGTCCACAGACAGCTTTCCAGGTCACGTGGCCAACATGACTAAACTGCTTCTGGCGCAACGGGACACTGTGCCGGAAACCAGAGTGCACGGAAATGCTGTTTACCTTCCCGCCACAGTGGTACCTATTTATCTACTCATACTGGTGTGCTTTCGAAGTGCTAGGTTGGCAGGAGCTGGGGCAGAGCAACGGGAGCTCACTCCATCGTGGGGATTCGAACCCCCCGACCTTCCGATTGTCAAGCCCAAGAGGCCCAGTGGTTTAGACCACAGTGCTACCCACATCCGCACTGGACACATTACTCCAGATGCAGCCAGACTAAACAGAGTGGAACTGCTACATCTCATTATTTGGACACTATGTTTATGGATACTATAGCAATGCTTCCCCAGCCACTCTCAGCTGTCCTATGAACCAGGCCAGAGGTGAGTGGGGAAAGGAGAGTCCACAGAGGACAAGTTGCAATAGGGAATAGAACAGAACCACTCCAGTCATCAGACACAGGAAGTTAAACATATGGAATGGAGATCAATGAGATTTAAAAGTGCGTAATTTTGGCTGGATCACATTCTCTCCCAGTAATTTCTTTTTGCATTTTAAAATTAACTTATAACGGAGGATTCTTTCTTTAATGGCTGCACTTGTGCAATGTAATATGAAATAAATTAATTTCAGAGTCTGGTATAGTCTTTCAGATCTTACTGATCAGCAGTTTCTGAATGTAGGTCATATGCTACTTTTCTTGTGTGGCTTTAACTTCAGAGTTGTCTGCTGGTTATCTTTCCTTTTTTAAAAAAACTGATTCATTCACTGCATTTGTTAAGCAGGTTTTGGAGGCTCATAATGCTTTCTTAGAAGAAGAAGCATCAAGTCCCTCCATTCTTCTCCAATTTGAATTAAAATTGAAGCTGGAGAAGAATTTCCCCAAACTGCTTCTGGACAACCCCCAAACCACTAAACTTGCCAGATCAGCATGACTCCAGCGTTCAGCCTCAATGAGAAGGGGGGGGGGGGCTCTTTTCTAGCAAGAAAATAAAATAAAAGATAAGATCTAAGCTTACTGCTCACTAGTGACTTGCCAGTAGGTTCCATTTGGTTTGGTGACTTACAAGCTTAGCATTTCTTGTTACCATATGGATGCTTTGCATACATGATGGTGAACTTGGTGTTTCTAGAGCCAAGAGCCACAGAAATAGTAGATCCTTCAATTGATGGCCTTCCACCTTTTTTCTTGAGGGATCTGCCTTCTCAGATTTCAGGAAGTCCTATGCATTACAAAGGTTTCTAAAGGAGAGCACATCTACTTTAGGTGCTACGCTCACCAAATCACCAAATGCTCACTGTCACTATGTGTTCACACAGTGTGTTTTTAAAATTATTATCATTCAAAAAACATCAAGGGTTGTTATTTTTTGCAGACTTTAAATTGTGAGCATAAAGGTGGGCTTCAAAAGTTTACGCTAAATTGATGCCTCTTTTAGGAAACGTCTGATTTCAAAGTTGCTGGTTTTTTCCCATGTCTCGTGTCTAAATTAAGCCCAGATCTTAGATGATAGTTTCAAATCCCTGTGTTAGACATGGAATTATGAGGAGAAGCCTTAACACCACCACCTATTTGCTAAATATATTCACATATGGGAAGTAGTTGTAAAGTCAAATAGCTTTCTTTGATTCCCCCGCCCCCCAAGGTAATTCATATATTGTATATAAATATAAAACCTGCACAGAGTGCCCTTATATTTGGAAGCAAATAGCATCCTCTAGTGGACCAATTAGGAACCAAACACTATGCACTAAAAAACATGAACACTTCAAATAATTTAGACATAAGGATACAGGATTTTAATAGTCACTGGAATTCATTTCATATCATTTTAATTTGCCTTCATTAAGGGAAATTATTAATCTATTTTAGATGGCTTTGGGATTATTATTTTTTCAGGTGGTGGGGTGGGGGGCATTAGCAGACTTTCATGGCCGTGAAACCCATCTCCAAAACATTGTTACTTTTATTCTTTGGCCCATCTATGAAATTTCTCACATGTTCCATTTGAGGAAGAACTCAGTAACTCACTTTAGGGCTATCTGGAAGCCCTTTATTGACCAGAACTGAGTTGGGATGCAGTCTGCACCGTGCCAATGAATGTGCAAAGCCCCTTAAAGGGTGAGGATATTGTATAATGAAGTAGAGAAGAGGCAGAAGTCCTGATGGGGTCTTCACAACCGTTGTTCATCATGTCTATTTAGTGGGAAATTTGACACTATGATCCCTAGGGGTGTACAAACCTATCAGCTTTGGTTTCTCTTGGTTTCTTGTTCTTCCATTCATCAAGTTGAGTTTTCCACATTTCTTCATCAGTCTGATATATTTTTGAAGCCCTCATGAAAATTTGATAGCATTTGACAGCACATTTCTCTTAATATACACGTTTGGGCAGGGTATGTGATTTTCCATAATCTATGCATTTTTTGCAAACAATTTTCCTAAATATAATTTGTTTGTTGAGCAGGATTCGTATACTACTTACCGTATTTTTCGCTCTATAAAACGCACTTTTCCCCTCCTAATAAGTAAGGGAAAATGTGTGTGCGTCTTATGGAGTGAATGCAGGCTGCGCGGCTAAGCCAGAAGCCAGAACAGGGAGCCAGAACAGCAAAAGGGGTCTGGCTTCTGGGATAGCCTCTTGCTGTTCTAGCTTCTGGCTTAGCCGCACGAAGCCTCCGCAGGGCAGCGGGATGAAGGCTCCCCACTGCCCTGCGGAGGCTTCGCTTGGCTCTTGTGGGAGGTGGGGGGAAGGGACAGAGCGCGGGACTCTGTCCCTTCCTCCACCTCCCAGAAAAGCCAGCAAGAGCCACGTGCTCTTTAAAGAGCCATGCCTAGCGCGTGTGCGGCTCTTGCGGGCTTTTCCCCGAGAAAGGAGAAGGGCAGTCCGTCACTGACAGGCTGTCCTTCTCTCACCTTATAGAAAAGCCTGCAAGAGCCACACTCCCTTTAAAGAAGCTTAGCCACATGCAGCCTCTTCTGGGGGAGGGGGAGCCTTCATCCCGCTGCCCAGGAGAGGCTTCGGCGGCTATCCCAGAAGCCAGAACAGCAAGAGGCTATCCCAGAAGCCAGATCCCACTTGCTGTTCTGGCTTCTGGGATTCAGAATATTTTTTTTCTTGCTTTCCTCCTCCAAGAACTTATTGCGTCTTATCGTCTGGTGCGTCTTACAGAGAGAGAAGTACGGTAGCTGTAAATAAAGGCTCAAAGCAATTTGTGTATGTTATGAATCTTTGCATGTTATTTTCACAAATATGCAGGGCTTTCTGAGGACATCCCTCCCAATATAAGCATTTTGCACACATTCTTCCATTGGAGAACTGCATTGCAGAATTGAAAGAACTGTGAATTTTGAGGGGCAGCTGCATTCCACTTTGCATATTCTTTCAGGAAGAATGGAATTATTATTATTATTATTATTATTATTATTATTATTATTAGAATTTATATACCACCCTATGCTTAGAGGTCTCAGGGCATTAAAATGCAAAGTGAACTGAATTCCTCCCCACCCCACCCCTCACCTCTAACGAAGACTGCAGTTTTATTCAGCCCCCAGATTTCCCGAGATTTCCTTTCCAATCGCCATCTGCGCCAATTCCTTCCTTCCCCCCTGGCTTATTTTCTCCCAAAAGAATTCTGCTGCGGAAGAACTATTGAAGAGCCAGTAGAATTTGGCACTCCTCTCTCAGCATAGGCCCAAGTGTGCGGTAAAATGCTTAGTCCCACGTTCTCTCCAGATTTCGAAATGAGGTTACAAGGCAGGACTACCCAACTTAGACCAGTATGTGCTCTCTCTAAGGAGTACAGATGTTTGTTAATGGCTTCTCCAGATTCCTGGCAGAAAATCTTAAAATAAGATTTTTGAAGGGATAGGCAAGGTAAACTTAAACCATATAGTACAATATGGACAATATACTCTAGCACGTTGAATTATATTTGTGGGCTCAGTTATTAGGCTATGCTTTGACTTCTTTTTTGAAACATTATAATGCTGAAGAATGCTTTTGCAAAGACTTTAAACACAGGGTTCCTAGTTTACAGTTATGTTCCTAAAACTAGGAAAACTATGGGTTGTTTTAGTCAGGCTTGTATTTTTTGATGATTTACCATGGGAAACATATATTGATGCCACGTCAACCCACTGGTCTCCCTAGCTCAGTACAGTGGTACCTCGGGTTAAGTACTTAATTCGTTCTGGACATCCGTTCTTAACCTGAAACTGTACTTAACCTGAAGCACCACTTTAACTAATGGGGCCTCCAGCTGCTGTCGCGCCGCCGGAGCACGATTTTTGTTCTCATCCTGAAGCAAAGTTCTTAACCTGAAGCACTATTTCTGGGTTAGCAGAGTCTGTAACCTGAAGTGTATGTAACCTGAAGCGTATGTAACCCGTGGTACTACTGTATTGTCTACACTCTCTAGTAGTGCTTCTCCAGGGTTTTAGACCAGGGGTTGGCAAGGCTTACCGGGTATGGGCCGGATCACTCCTGCGGAGATCCTCTGTGGGCCAGACCAGCGCAGCTTGATGCTGGAAACTGCGTCTGCACATGTCTGTGGCGCCGGAAATTGCTTTTGTGCATGCCCAGATGCTGGAATCGCTCCTGTGCACATTTTAGGTGATTTTTGGTGCCTGGGCATGCGCAGAAGCATGTCCAGCACCACAGACATGCACAGACGTGATTTCTGGCATCTGGGCATGTGCAGAAGCGATTTCCGGAGCCACAGAAGAGAGTCCCCATGCCACGCTGCGCCAGTTTAGCGCAGTGTGTGGGGACTCGCCGAGTGGGTGGCTTGGTTTGGGGGCGGCTCATGGGCCAGTTAAATGGCCTCTGTGGGAGCCAATGTAGGTCTTTCAGGACTGGTGTTATATTGTCTCAACAGCCACTCCCAGTCACCAGTCTAGCTGCTGCATTCTGGATTAGTTGTAGTTTCTGGGTCACCTTCAAAGGTAGCCCCATGTAGAGAGCATTGCAGTAGTCCAAGCGGGTGATAACTAGAGCATACACCACTCTGGTGAGACAGTCTGTGGGCAGGTAGGGTCTAAAGTTGAACCATGTTTCCCTTGACATTTTTATTTATGCAACATGAGACACATGGAGCGTAAACTGGGGGGGGGGGGACTGACAGGGATTTCCCCCTATTAAAAAATAAAGGAAAATGGGAAGCAGGAAGTTTACAAGGAGTTCACGTTTCTGCTTGCTCAGCAGTTAGGAAAGGAAGCCTCTTCCATAGCAGAGAGACAGAGAGAGGGAGAGGGAGAGAGGGAGAAAGAACGAGAGAAAGAGAGAAGAGAGAGAGAACCAAGGAGAATGGAAGACAAATCATGGTCTCCAGCCAAAATAATAATAATAATATGAGGGAAGGACATTAGGGAATCAGCAAAGGAGAGAAGGAGGCTGGATCTTTAGCCAAAAGCCAGGGGTCAGGCTCACCTGAGGGGAAAGCAGGTGACGATGACTGATCCAAGGTGCTCATTAGGAGCCTATCAAGGGAGAAACAAACAGAGGGGCAGGTGTGCACAAAATAAATCTTGGCACTCAGAAGACCTCTCAAACACAATAGCCAATTTAAAATAAAATACCACAATTATTCAGAGACATTAGAATAGATTGAACAAAAGATAAATATTCTAGCATAACTGCATGTGCAGTCTGTTCTGGGAAATGCATGGAGCAAAGCAACGGCAAAAACTGGTGGTGTGGTTGTCCAACAACCACTAAGCTACTATTGCTGTGGAGCAACCTTATCAATTGCCATTAGGGGGCAGCAGTGGAGACTGTGGGTGTCTCGGTCAGCACCATATATGTGCCCAGTGTCTTATTCGCTGGCACTCAGGGTAGGCATACAATGGTTGGGCGGTGTCAGCAGGGACTGGTAGCCAGTCCACAATTGTATGCTTAGATTTTCTCCACCATCACGTCCTTCATAAGTGGTCTTCCCTTCTCCCTTAATTTCTGCACACTCTGCCACTGGCCACTGGTGTAATAAGGTGACATTTATTCAAACTTATATATTTTCATGAGATGCCATAATATTCAATAGCTCCGAGAGAGAGAGAGAAAGAGAGAGAGAGAGGTGAGACCTGAAGTATAGGACCACACTATATTAAAACAGGACGTAACATTCTACATTGAAATACGGGACAATCCTATTTTATACAGGACAGGGGACAACGCTACTAGTGATCCCCATGTGATTGTATCTGTACCAGTGCTTGGAATAACCTGAACCCACTGATTATATCATAATCAGGGTGGGAGGGAGAGATGCATAGTTACATTATTTACAGCATGTTACCTAATAAGAGAGAACTATGTGGAAGACAGAAGTGCCTGGCGTGCTCTGGTCCATGGGGTCACGAAGAGTCGGACACAACTAAACGACTAAACAACATGTGAAAATGCATCACAGGTGGTATCTGACTAGAAAGGCTGGCAAAAATGAATAAAACATACAACAATAAGTGCTGGATATGTAAGAAACAAAAAGGAACCTTCTTCCATATGTGGTGGACATGCCCCGCAATTGGGAAATTTTGGAGCATGATCCACGAGGAAATAAAGAAAATACTAAGAATATCATATAGTAAAAGGCCAGAGGCATTCCTTTTAGGAATTTTGAATGACGATATTCCAAAAGACAAAACTAAATTTTTCCTATATGCGATGTCTGCAGCAAGAATCCTGGTGGCTGAGAATTGGAAAGGAAATCAGTTACCCACTAGGGGAGAGTGGTTATGTAAGCTTTCAGAATATTCAGAATTAGCCAAATTGACAGATATAATAAGACAAAAACCAAAAAGTGAAGTGAAAAAGAAATGGGAGTGTCTAAATGAATACAGTGGTACCTCGGGTTACATATGCTTCAGGTTACATACGCTTCAGGTTACAGACTCCACTAACCCAGAAATAGTACCTCAGGTTAAGTACTTTGCTTCAGGATGAGAACAGAAATCGTGCTCTGGTGGCGCAGCAGCAGCAGGAGGTCCCATTAGCTAAAGTGGTGCTTCAGGTTAAGAACAGTTTCAGGCTAAGAACGGACCTCCGGAACGAATTAAGTACTTAACCTGAGGTACCACTGAGGTTCGAGGACAAAAATCTGGCTGAGTCTGGAATAACCTTGTGAAGTGAAAGGATAAGAAAGAGGGATTTATATCTGGATGCTACGATAGAGATGATAAGGAGAACAGGAAGACAGGAAGACACAATGAGAGGTAAAGGAGGTGCTCAGGGATTGGTGGAAGTCAATGTTTGTTTTTCTTTTTAGTGTATATATTATTAACTTGTAAGATGTGGATTTGGGTTTTTTTGTTTTTTGAATGTCGGTTTTTGTGTTTTGTGTATTGTTATTTTTCAATATTTTTTGTGTTGTTGTGTGGAAAATACTAATAAAATTTATATTTATTTATTTTTTTAAAAAAAGATGCCTTATTCTGAGTCAGACCACTGACCCATCTAACTCTACAGCGACTCACAGTAACTCTTCAGGAGCTGAGGCAGGGGCCTCTCCCAGTCGTATCTGGAGATGACAGGAATTGAAACTGGGACTTTCTGTGTGCAAAACAGATGTTCTGCCTCTGAGCCACAACCCTTCTCCAAGTGGCAGGTTGCGTGTGTACACTGTGGCAGAAAGAAGTACAGAAGTTTATACTTGCCCAAGGAAGCAGGAAGGAGAAGTCTTCTGGAAGGAGAAAGTGGAAACCTCTCAGAAGGAACTACATGGCCTAGCTGCCTAACGTACAAAAGGCTGAGTGCAAGTATTGGAGAGAGAGAGGTACTATTTCTTTCAATGCTTAAGGAAGAAGCTGTAATCTTCAACCAAGCCCATGCTTTGATAAGCATGTAAATATTATTACATTGCATCTGAAGTGGTACCTCGGTTGTTGAACGTAATCCGTTCCGGAAGACCGTTTGACTTACGAAATGTTGAACAACTGAGGCGCAAACGGTGGTCTCCAAGTCAATTGAGAAAATTGAAAAACACGCAGAGGAAGCCATTTGTCTTCCAAGGTGTGTTCGAAAACGGAAGCAATTACTTCTGGGTTTTCGGCGTTTGGCTTCCAAGGTACCCATGTATTCTTCTTTAGCTATACAGTGGTACCTCGGGTTAAGTACTTAATTCAATCCGGAGTTCCGTACTTAAATTGAAACTATTCTTTACTTGAAGAACCACTTTAGCTAATGGGGCCTCCTGCTGCTGCCGCACCGCCGGAGCACAATTTCTGTTCTCATCCTGAAGCAAAGTTCTTAACCTGAAGCACTATTTCTGGGTTAGTGGACTCTGTAACCTGAAGCGTATGTAACCTGAAGCATATGTAACCCAAGGTACCACTGTATGTTCTCCAAGTAACAGCTTTTGAATATTTTAACAAGTGTTTGGACACTGTTTTAATTTCAAGAAAAGAGTCAGTATTGCATATGATTTGGCTTCCTAGCTGCAGTGTAACTACTCTGCTAACACTCCAGATGTTTGAGCTGGGCCAGTACTGAATCACAGCAGTGTAATATCATATTACATTGGGATTATTAAAAAAAATAAAATAAATGCAAACTATGGTTTGTCTTGTTTCAGTGAAAGTAATTTTTTTTTTTGGCATATATTTGGCACTTTTGTGTTTTAATATTGCAAAAACGAGCATTATTGTTGATGACCTATGAAACAAACCACAATGAAATCAACTCAGTTCTGACTCCACTGGACTTGTGCTGAACCTATGTGGACAAGTGCAAAATGAGTTCTGTCCTGCCAGGTGCTTGGAACTCGGGGAAATGGTCTTTATGTAAGGAATGAGCTGACATAAATTGTGTGTTTTGGTTTACTTGTCTTCTGTTGCAGCTGGATGGCCTGCTGTGCATACTAAGTTCCATCGCTGGCAGGGCTGAGACATTTTTCATAGCAGGACTTGCACACTTCATTATTTAAACATCTCCGAGGGACAAACAGAGGGTCACAGCAATGTGAGCTGCTCATCAGAGAATGCAGCTGCTGACCCTTTCGAGAACCCCTTTTCTAATCTGACATCTGCAAGAGCTATGAATATTGTTTTGACCAATTATATCTTCAATTTCCCCAACATTAAGCATTAAAATAAAACAAAAAACACAAATCCCGTTGTTGAAAGCGTTGTCCATTATTATTATGGAAGAAATTATCATGGAAGAAGTTGTGCATCTCTTAACAAATGATTCCTTCAACAAGTAACATTGGCCAAATATTTCCCGTATTGTGGAATTATATAAGCTCTGATCGTACTGGCTGCTTGAACCTGCTGATTGGCTATGGTCATGGTTAGAGATCCTGCTCCATGTTCTGCAGGGGTGCCAATTTGAATAATTTGGGGGGGGCAGGGCTTCCTTCATAATCACATGACATGGCACACATGCACTATTTGCATGACAATGGCCATCAGGTGGGGGAGCTGGCCCCCTTAAATATTTTATTGGGGGACCTTGGTCCCTGGAAGTTGGTTCCTATGGTATTTTGCCACCAAAGGAGGTGGTTTCATTGCTGGTTTAGAGCTGGGAAGTCATGATTTTTGCCAAGCTTTTAATTGATTTAATTACAGTGGTACCTCTGCTTCCATACTTAATTCGTTCCGGAGGTCCGTTCTTAACTTGAAACTGTTATTAACCTGAAGCACCACTTTAGCTAATGGGGCCTCCTACTGCCGCTGCGCCGCTGCTGCACACTTTCTATTCTCATCCTGAAGCAAAGTTCTTAACCCGAGGTACTATTTCTGGGTTAGTAGAGTCTGTAACCTGAAGTGTATGTAACCTGAAGCATATGCAACCCGAGGTACCACTGTATATGCTAACTGCTGGTTTTGTTTTTACTTTGTTTTTATAATGGTTCTGCTGTTCCCAGTTTTTATTGCATCAAGAATGCGATGAATCATTGGGAACCACATTGGGGGCATTCATTGGGACCAAAATTAAATGCTAATATAAACAAACATTTAATGGTATTCTTAATGCACTGAGTTACACAGGTTGCTTACTGAAATATTGTGGGTATTAGCTATGGTTAAGAACCTTAGAAGAGGTAAGGTAAAGGTAAAAAGGGCAAATGACCCCTGGATGGGGTCCAGTCAAAGGTGACTGTGGGGTTGCAGCGCTCATCTCGCTTTCAGACTGAGGGAGCTGGCGTTTGTCCACAGACAGCTTTCTGGGTCATGTGGCAAGAATGGCTAAACAGCTTCTGGCACAACGGGACACTGTGACAAGTGCCAGAGTGCATGGAAATGCCATTTACCTTCCCGCCACAGTGGCACCTACTTATCTAGTCATGCTGGTATGCTTTAGAACAGGGGTCAGCAAACTTTTTTAGCAGGGGGCCTGTCCACTGTCCCTCAGACCGGGGGGGGGGGGGGGAGGGGCAGACTATATTTTGGAAAGGAAAAAATGAACAAATTCCTATGCCCCACAAATAACCCAGAGATGCATTTTAAATAAAAGCACACGTTCTACTCATGTAAAAACACGCTGATTCCCAGATCATACGCAGGCTGGATTTAGAAGGCAATTGGGCCAGATCCAGCCCCCGGGCCTTAGTTTTACCCATGCTTTAGAACTGCTAGGTTGGCAGGAGCTGGGACAGAGCAACGAGAATTTACCACTATCGAGTGGATTTGAACTGCCGTCCTTCCGTTGGCAAGCCCAAGAGGCTCAGTGGTTTAGACCACAGCACCGCCTGCGACCCTTAACCTAAGAAAGACCCTTAACCTTTACCTTTACCTTTTAACCTAAGAAGAGCCTGATGGATAAGGCCAATGTCTCTTCTAATACAGCATCCTGTTGTCACAGTGGACAACCAGATGCCTACAGGAAGCTAACAAGCAGGATGCGAATGAACAGCACTCCCCCATAGTCTGATTTCGAGCAACAACTATTCATAAGAAAACTGTCTCTGACCATAGTGGTGGAGCATATCCACTGTGGCTAGAAGCCAGCGGCGGTGAGTGAAAATGAGACCCACTGGTCAGGAGCCAAAAAATGTGTCCCACGGCTGAGGAGCAAAAATGGTGACCTGCTCATAAGGAGAAGGAAAATGAGCAAAAAAGTGACCCATGAGTCAGGAGTTGAAAATGAGGAAAAACGCGGCACAATGGTTAAGAGACAGAAAATGAGTAGGAAAGCGATCTGAGCAGGTCGGCTGTTGAAAAATGAATGAAAAAGGGGCCCTGTAGTCCAGGAGATGAAAAATGAGCAAAAATATGACCAGCAGATTAGGAGCCAGAAAATAAGCCAAAAACATGTGACCAGTGGATTATAGGCCAAAAAATGAGGGGGGGAAATGACCGATCAGTAGCTAAAAAATGTGTCCCCCATGTGGGTAATCAGGAAAATTAGGGGAAAAGTGACCTAGGGGTCAGCAGCAGAAAAAAAAAAATGAACAAAAATGTGACCCATGGGTGAAAAGCCAGAATATTAGCAAAAGCATGACCTGTCGGTTAGGAGCCAAAAAAGAGGGGGGGGGAACAACTTGACCCATAGGTGAGAAAATTATAAATGATCCAAAAAGTAACACACACATGCACAAATTTTGCGGCTTTATTTATTTATAGAATCATATCTACATATGGATTTGATGAAAATTGTTAAAATATGTTGAATATTAAAATTACTGTATTTCTGTATTTCTAAAGATAAGTTTCTAACTATTCAGATGACTTTTCTCTTTTTGTCTTCTTTTTTAAACAACAACAACAACAAGAACCAGCTATTTCCATAGTTACAGGATCCAGAGTTATTCATCCTGGAAATCTGCTTTGTAGAAATAGGTGTCTTTGGCAGAGCAACCCCCCCCCCCCCGTTGCTCTGGGATATGTTTGCGTGTGTGGAATGAGTGTCTCTGCATCCACTTTTCCCAGCTTTGCTGCTCTTCTGCCAGCCAGCAACAGCCTTCCCCTTCTGCCCATATAACACACAGGCAGGAGGCACGACTGCTGGTTAGATTCATATGTGCATTTTTGTAAACATTACTCGACTGGAGAACTGCGCTGTAAAATCTGAAGCAGTGTGAATTTTGAGGGATGGCTGTGTTTCAGTTCATGTACTGTTTTGTAAAGTCCGAATTGGGCAGATTCACCTTTAAATGTGAACTGGATCCAGTGGTTTTTTTTGGGGGGGGAGAGGCAGGGGTATGAATACCCCTAAACATTTTGTGGGGGGGGGGTGAGGGGGCGCTGTGGGTTAAACCACAGAGCCTAGGACTTGCCAATCAGAAGGTCGGAGGTTTGAATCCCCATGACGGGGTGAGCTCCCGTTGTTCGGTCCCTGTTCCTGCCAACCTAGCAGTTCGAAAGCACGTCAAAGTGCAGGTAGATAAATAGGTACCGCTCCAGCGGGAAGGTAAATGGCATTTCTGTGCTTCTCTGGTTTGCCAGAAGCGGTTTAGTCATGCTGGCCGCATGACCTGGAAGCTGTACATTGGCTCCCTCGGCCAATAAAGCGAGATGAGCGCCGCAACCCCAGAGTCGGCCACGACTGGACCTAATGGTCAGGGGTCCCTTTACCTTTACCTTTAAACATTTTGTGAATCTAAGCTTGGCCTCATTGAGGGGCAGTGTTTCAATATGAATAAGAAAATGAGAGTACCCCTAAACATTTTTTTTTAGAAAAAAAAAAGCACTGACTGGATCCAATTCCTCACCCATCCATAGGTGTCATTTAGGCTATCAAAAAGGACTCCATACTTGGTTAAATTCAGGGGAACCCTCATGAAACTTGATTCTGGACAGACCAGAAAATATCTCATCCTTGTGGTTCAGCTTCCACATGCACTATAGTCAGGACAGAGAACTTCAGAGCCTGGATGAGATTAGTGCCAGGTGAGTGGGCAGCCATTCACATGGGAGCCAAATTTGTGCCATTCAAAACGTCATAGTAGGGAGATGTAATTTAACAACCAGTCCCTCTTCTCAAGCAACACTGAGAATTGTGGTTCTGTGAGGGGGGTAGAACACACCCTCCAACATTTCTCCACTGAAAATACGGACGTTCTATTCCTGTCGTTATCGTCATCGTCATCATCATCATCCCCCGCCCATCTGACTGGGTTGCCCCAGCCACTCTGGGCAGCTTCTAGCACATATAAAAGCATAGTAAAACGTTTAACATTTTTTAAAAAAACCTTCCATATACAGGGCTTCTATAGGTTGTATATAGTTACTTCTCTCCTTGGCTCAGAGGTTGCATAACTCCATACGCTCCATCATTTCTGCAATGAAAATAGCAACATCCTAAGGAAAAGTGCTGAGGGATGCAGGTGGTGTTGTGGTCTAAACCACAGAGCCTAAGGCTTGCCAGTCAGAAGGTCAGCGGTTCGAATCCCCACGATGGGGTGAGCTCCCTTTGCTCTGTCCTTTTTCCTGTCAGCCTAGCAGTTAAAAGCACATAAAAGTGCCAGTAGATAAATAGGTACCACTCCAGCGGGATGGTAAATGGTGTTTCCGTGCACACCTCTGGTTCGCCAGAAGCGGCTTAGTCATGCTGGCCACATGACCTGGAAGCTGCACGCTGGCTCCCTTGGCCAGTAAAGCGAGATGAGTGCCGCAACCCAAGAGTCATCTGTGACTGGACCTAACAGTGAGGGGTCCCTTTTCCCTTTATCTTTCAGGAAAAGTGGGACATTCTGGGATTAAATCAGAAGCTGGGACAACTTCTATAAATCTGGAACTGTCCCTGGAAAATAGGGGCATTTGGAGGACC
Organism: Podarcis cretensis; assembly: GCF_951804945.1. Lineage (NCBI taxonomy): Eukaryota > Metazoa > Chordata > Lepidosauria > Squamata > Lacertidae > Podarcis > Podarcis cretensis. Next base: position 88,081,683 of record NC_137173.1, read on the forward strand.
TGATAGAGGCATCCTTACAACTCTCAGCCCCATGAGAGCCAACTCCTAGGGGCTGTGGGGGCTTTGTCCCCCACAATAAAATATTTGAGGGGTCAGGGACACTGCCAAGTTGATGGGCGCTGTCAATTGAATGGCATGTATGCACCATATCATGTGATCGGTTATGCGGGGCAGGGCTTACCTAGGCCCCTGCAATATTTCATTTAAGCTGGCACCCTTAACAAACTACATTTCCCCTAATTCTTTGGGGAAAGCCACGACTGCTTAAAGTGGCATCGTAGCGCCACTTCATAGTGTGAATGCAAGCTTTTTTGTTGTTGTTTAGTCGTTTAGTCTTGTCTGACTCTTCCTGACCGCATGGACCAGAGCACGCCAGGCACTCCTGTCTTCCACTGCCTCCCGCAGTTTGGTCAGACACATGCTGGTAGCTTCGAGAACACCATCCAACCATCTCATCCTCTGTCATCCCCTTCTCCTTGTGCCCTCCATCTCTCCCAACATCAGGGTCTTTTCCAGGGAGTCTTCTCTTCTCATGAGGTGGCCAAAGTATTGGAGCCTCAGCTTCACAATCTGTCTTTCCAGTGAGCACTCAGGGCTGATTTCCTTTAGAATGGATAGGTTTGATCTTCTTCCAGTCCATGGGACTCTCAAGAGTCTCCTCCAGCACCATAATTCAAAAGCACCAATTCTTCGGCGGTCAGCCTTCTTTATGGTCCAGCTCTCACTTCCATACATCACTACTGCGAAAACCATAGCAAGCTTTTAACTCCCATCACTTCCAGCAAGCATGAGAGCTCCAGAAACATCTGGAGGGCACAGCTTTGGCTAATCTGTGACCCCCTAGATCAGGGGTCGGCAAACTATGGTCCCCGGGCCGGATCAGACCCACCTGGGTCCTAAATCCGGCCTGTGCCGTGAAGGCAGAACCCACCGCGAAGCCGAGACTCCCGGAGATGGCGAGGGGAGGAAAAGGCCGAGCGGCGAGGCTCTGCCACTCAAACACCATGCCTGGTTTACCTCAGCGGCGTTTGATTGGCAGAGATGTCCCTGCACCACGCTGAGGTAAACCAGGCATAGCATTTGATTGGTAGATTGGCTGCCACAGCTCAGCCTCTTCCTCCCGCCACCTCTGCCGCTGCCCTGGTGCTGCTGTGGGCCAGACAGCAGGGCAGATGAGCTTGCTCTGCCTACCCACGAGAAGCAGTGGCAGCAGCAATGGTGGCAGTGGCAGCAGCCGCTGGGAAGGTAAGCGCAGCAGCTGGGGCTGGGGGTGAGGGACTACTTTCCCGCCTCACCTCTTCTTCCTTTTTTTTTTTTTAAATGAATATTTATTAGCATTTTCAGAAAAGAAAAAGAAAAAATAACAAAAATACAAAAAACTTTAAAAAAAGACAATTAAAAACAAATAAAATTTCAATTACTTATTTTCATATAACTTCTTTCTCAGACCTCCTCACTCCTCCCCTTCTTGTATTCTAAGTCAAGTTATTAATCCCGCAAATCCTTATTACTTATTTCACAACCTTCACTTAATAATTTTTACATACTGTTATTTTATCTTTCCTCTTTCTTCCATTAAATTACTTTTGCACACCTTATTTTCATTTCATTTTGACCATTCTAAAAACCAATTTTAAGTTATCTAATCTTAAACATCTTATGCATCATTTCTTATTCTTTAACATATTTCTTAAATTTTTCCCTTCCACGGCTTTCCCAACTTCCATACAAATAACAAAGCAAATAAAAACAAAGTAATTAATAATTATGTACCCTTTGGATTACCAAACTCCACCCCCTCCCTTTCCCGGTTTTGGTCCCCAATAAGTGTTCATCAGTCAATACTGTTTAGCCTGGAGATCCGCCTCACCTCTTCTTCCAGCTCCCCCCCCCCCCCGGTGCTGCTTCTCCGGCCCGCCACAAGGTCCAAGGGACAGTGGATCGGCCCACTGCTAAAAAAAATTGCCAACCCCTGCTCTAGATGATACTGAACTACGGTTTCCATAATCCCTGGCTGTTGGCTATTCTGGCTGTAGCTGATGGGAGTTGTAGTTCAGAAACATCTATAGAGAGTCCTCAGTTAACTATACCTGTTCTGGATCTGTCTACTTATTTTCATATTCATACAGTGATACCTCAGGTTAAGAACTTAATTCGTTCTGGAGGTCCGTTCTGAACCTGAAACTGTTCTTAACCTGAAGACCACTTTAGCTAATGGGGCCTCCCTCTGCTGCCGCGCCGCCGGAGCACAATTTCTGTTCTCATCCTGTAGCAAAGTTCTTAACCCGAGGTACTATTTCTGGCTTAGCAGAGTCTTTAACCTGAAGCGTATGTAACCTGAAGTGTATGTAAGCCGAGGTACCACTGTATTCATGTTTGCTCACTTGTGCACAATTCCTAGTAACAGTAATAACAGTCAGTTTACTAACAGACTTGCTTCAGGCGTCAAAGCAATACAGGCAGCTGTGGTGCACACGATTGCTGCATTTGATAAAATCATTAGCTTACTTAAGTAGAAATGTCTGAAGGTGCTCTCATGAATGAGCTGGCGCCTGTGGCATGGAGAGAGTGGGGCAATCCATGGGAAACATATAAAAATAACATAAAGGTGTTCTGCAATTTAATTCTAGATGGTGTTTGAAACATTTGGTTAAGTTTCATATTTCCACTAGATGGCACCCTATGCTTCAATATGAAGGTCTGCTTGAAGGGTTTAGCAAGCATTTTGAAAATAAAGTTCATCTGTGTATCTGGGGTGGAATGGTAGCTTCACTGTTGTCTTTTAAAGTGGGGGACAGAGGGAGAAAGACTGCCATTTGGGAGACAAGAAGAGAAAGAGAAAGGAAAAAGAACTATTTTATTTTAGACATGTCTGATTAATGAAACAGCCATACAGTTTGAAGAGCTGTTACGATTATGCGACTGGCCGGAGTCCAGGGCACTTTTAATTTTATATACCGTATTTTTCGCTCTATGAGACGCACCAGACCACAAGACGCACCTAGTTTTTGGAGGAGGAAAACAAGGGGGAAAAATATTCTGAATCTCAGAAGCCAGAGCAGCAAGAGGGATCGCTGCATAGTGATCCCTCTTGCTGTTCTGGCTTCTGGAATAGCTGTGCAGCCTGCATTCGCTCCATAAGACGCACACACATTTCCCCTTACTTTTTAGAAGGGAAAAAATGAGTCTTATAGAGCAAAAAATACGGTATTTTTAAAAAATTCCTTTATAAGAACCAAATAAAATCTCTTCATCGCATATATCTTTGCTCAAATTGAGCTTTGACTTCCTCCCGTTCCCCTCCCTGACTTCCATATGCAATCACATTTATCTTCGCGCTTCTAAATCACCTTATTTACCTTATCTCTATACTTAATAGACTTACTTCTAATATTTATAAACAGGTAGGGAAAAAGTGGTGGACGCAGGTGGCGCTGTGGGTTAAAGCCTCAGCGCCTAGGACTTGCCGATCGAAAGGTCGGCGGTTCGAATCCCTGCGGCGGGGTGCGCTCCCGCTGCTCGGTCCCAGCGCCTGCCAACCTAGCAGTTCGAAAGCACCTCCGGGTGCAAGTAGATAAATAGGGACCGCTTACCAGCGGGAAGGTAAACGGCGTTTCCGTGTGCGGCTCTGGCTCGCCAGATGCGGCTTTGTCACGCTGGCCACGTGACCCGGAAATGTCTCCGGACAGCGCTGGCCCCTGGCCTCTTGAGTGAGATGGGCACACAACCCCAGAGTCTGTCAAGACTGGCCCGTACGGGCAGGGGTACCTTTACCTTTATAGGGAAAAAGTGAGTCTTATAGAGCAAAAAATACAGTAGCTCAGAGCAGTTCTACACATCACATAGAACTACTTGTATGAAGCTCCACAGCTTGAAAGGGAAGACGGGCATTGCACCCACTGCCTTGGCTCTAGCTGCTGACCCCTGCCCACTGAGCTAAGTCCTGAATAGGCAATTGGCTATCTTTGAGAATGGTCCTCCATATGGTCAGGAACTCCAGTCATGCACGGGTTCTGATTGTATGGAGAAATCTCCTCTAGTACATCCCCCCTGTTGAATACAAGAATCCTCATCAGCATTGGCATTCCGCTGGCCTGAAGATAAGGCTGTTTAGACAAACATTCTCCTGTAGTGAACTTCTTGTGTTAGGAAAAAATGTGCAATAAAATGGTGTTGACTCTTCCTGAGTTGTTTTTTGTTTAAGCGCAAATTGCTGCATAAATGTGGAGAACTGGATATAAGATTGGCAAAATGAGAAACCAAGAAAACTGAAATCCATAGATCCATATACTCTCTCCATCAGTTCCTCCTGTTCACTCAGTGTGTGCGCACAAATATCACAGCTGACTTCCTGATTTAGGCAGGAAATCAGTCCCATTTTGAAACCAACCCTGCAATTTGTAGGTATGTAGGTGTGGTTTTCCCAGTAGTGATGTATGAAAGTGAGAACTGGACCATAAAGAAGGCTGATCGCCGAAGAATTGATGCTTTTGAATTATGGTGCTGGAGGAGACTCTTGAGAGTCCCATGGACTGCAAGAAGAACAAACCTATCCATTCTTAAGGAAATCAGCCCTGAGTGCTCACTGGAAGGACAGATCCTGAAGCTGAGGCTCCAATACTTTGGCCACCTCATGAGAAGAGAAGACTCCCTGGAAAAGACTCTGATGTTGGGAAAGATTGAGAGCACAAGGAGAAGGGGACGGCAGAGGACGAGATGGTTGGACAGTGTTCTTGAAGCTACCAGCATGAGTTTGACCAAACTGTGGGAGGCAGTGGAAGACAGGAGTGCCTGGCGTGTTCTGGTCCATGGGGTCACGAAGAGTCAGACACGACTAAATGACTAAACAACAACAACAGGTGGTGACTGAACTGTCCCACTGGAAATGGTGACCAGGTGAGCAGGGAAGAGCTGTGTGTGCTTGCTATTCTCAAGGATTGAGCCAGTGGGAGAGAAATGGTCCTAAGCGGCCCTTTTGACTTGTTATGTCAGGTGTGGAAAACCCATGAGCCTTCCAGATGTTGCTAAATTATCATCCCTTGGGCCATGTGTATTAGGGGTGATGGGATTTGTATTTCGGCAATATCTTGAAGGCTAAAGGTTCCCCATCCCTGCGTTACGTGGAATATATTCATCTGTTTTCCTGCCAGATCTGTAATATGTGAAATGTTAATTTGGGAGAGTGTGCTGTGCTATCTCAAAGTAATCTATGAATTCAATTGTTAATCATTAGGGAGTGGGGGGGGGGGGCTCACCATCACTGAACTCCCAGACAATGCTAGAGATGTTTCTTCCCCCCTGGAAGGAAGTCATTACCTCGGCTTGTCATACATCCACCAGTCTCCATGCTGTTCACCCAGCGATGGTGAGATAAGTAAGGGTTTGATTCTGCGATTGATTCCCCATTGCGAATCTCATTCACTTTATAATGTGGGTGTCAGCTGGCAGAAGGCTTTGCTCACAAAGGCTGTTAAGAGCTGACTGGAACAGGCTTCACAATCCCGCTGGAGATGAACAAGATGCAATAGAATCCTGCTGACCCCGTTTTAGTCATATTGTTCCCGCAAGGTGTTCTCATGAATTTTAAGGGGAGAAAAAGGCAGGGGGGAGGGCAGAAACGCAGGTAAACCTCAGCATGCATACAGTTAAGGGGAAGAGACGGGGCGAACTGCATATGCATCAGTATTCTTCATAATACAAAGCAGATTCGCAAAGATTGCTATGCACTACAGTAATGGAAACACTTGATAGCATGAACGCCCATGTTAAAACACGTAGCCATGCCTATACATTCGAGAAGATAATGTCTATTCATTTAGGCACTTGCTAGAACAGAAGAGTTTCTTAAAAGCAGAATTGGAAAGAGTTTGAGGCTTGGGGGTTCCGATCCTCCAAGAGCAGTTTGCCTCTCCAGGGAACTGTTTTGCAAGCATACCTAAAAGATACAATCCAACACAGAGTGAAGACACAATTAAGCCTGTTGCTTGTAACTTGAGCCAATTCACACAACTGTGTGTGTGAGAGAGTGCTTTTTATTCCCCGAGTTGCGTAAGGTTGCCATTTGCATAAGTAAACTGAGCGCAAGTTGCTGACTCAGTGCAGTTTAAAAGTTGCATAGACATTGAGTACTAGTTGTGTGGAGTATGATGATTGAAATGAGACTTCTATGGGATAATGTGCACAATCAATTTATGCGATAGGGCCTATGCAGCCCCCACATAATAATAATCAGCAACCTCAATATTACTTGTTTTCATGGAATCATTATCACTGCTCTGCTATCAGGGATAATACTTCTTTTGCTAGCTCATCACCTAACAAGGACTAGGGTGTGATAAGAATAAATGACAGTGGGTTATTTAGGATAATGGTTTCACACAATCAAGCAGTAAGGTCATTAACCTCAGCTATAATGGGGAAACTGTTAAATCCTTTTGCTTGAGAAAGGCAGTCAAGTATGATGGCTAAAATTCCTTTTCGGCAACAGGGGTGTCAATTTATTTTTTTTATTCAGGCCAGATTTTGCAGTGAAGCCTCCCTCCTCCTCATTCATCCTGACAAACCAGTAATTAGGATGGAAAGCAGGTCTGCAGTTTGATCAACAGGTCTACAGTATGAGGCCAATGTACTTATAAGGTGTGCCAAAGATTATTCTCTCTCTGTATTTTCTTGCCTTTACCAGCGTAATGCTGCTTGGAGCAGATTCCAAAAGGAACACAACATTCGCAAGAGAAATGCAAGCAGACAATAAGAGAAGCTAAAAAAGAGTTTGAAAAGCACTTTGCTAAAAATATAAATACCACCCTGAACAAAAACATTTAAATACAATAGCAGCAGGAAACCAGCTTGGGAGGTGATTGGACCTTTGGATAACAAGGGAAGCAAAGGTGCACTAAAGGAGGAGAAGGAGATTTCAGAGAAGCTGAACAAATAATTTGCAGGGTCTTCACAATAGACTACATAGGGCTGTTCCTTCAGGCACTGACCTTGGTAATATGGCTGCCTGTGCGAAGGCACAATTTGACACACATACCCATTGTGCCACCTTTCCGATGCCTGAAAGGGGAGGTGCTGGGCTTTGGGAAGGAAGCATGAGACTCTGCCAGGGTCCTAAAGCTCTCCTTCCTCTTTCCTAAAGCTGGGAGAGCACTAACAAGGCTTTGGGAAAGGAAGACGGAGGACTCTAGGACCCTGTTAGAGCCCTCATGTCTCCTTCCCAAAGCCCAGCGCTTACAAGGCTTTGGGAATGAGATGGGCACTCTTTTGGTCCTTGCATCTTGGGGGGGGGCAGAGGGAACCAGTTGTGCTGCCTCAAAGCCACTTCTGGTTCCTCCTACCTGAACTAACTTTTGCAGGAAGGAAGTTGGAGAAACTGAAGCAAATCTTGACAACGTATGAAGGTCTAGAGCAGGCATCCCCAACCTTCGGCCCTACAGATGTTTTGGACTACAATTCCCATCATCCCTGACCACTGGTCCTGTTAGCTAGGGATCATGGGAGTTGTAGGCTGAAACATCTGGAGGGCGAAGAGTCGGTGGAGGAAGATTGGAAGAAATTTAAAGACTATTTACAGAAACATTGTAAAATTAATGAATGTTAGAAGGGTGTTGGAATGAAGTTATGTGGTTTTAGCAGAAATGTTATAAGGGTTTAGGAAAAAATAGACTGTTAATTGGTGAAAGGAGGGAAAGTAAAGTTACATCATATTGAGATAAATTACAGAACAAAAATTGGAAAAGATGGAAAGGATTTGCTGAAATAGTTAACCGAATTAGAATACAAAAAAGGGAGGTGTGAGGAGGTCAAGGAAACAAGCAAATGATAGATAAGTTATGGGAAGATTAGTTGTCTTTTTTTCTTCTCTTTTCTTCTTTTTTCCTTATTGTGATGTGTTGTTTTGTTTTTGTTTAATATGGTGTTTTTACTTTTGCTTTTTGTAACCCTTAAAATTTTTAATAAATATTATTAAAAGAAAAAAGAAAAAAAGAAACATCTGGAGGGCGGCAGGTTGGGGATGCCTGGTCTAGGGCTTCTAGATAAATAAAAACAGACAAAACTTTGGCTCTGGGTGGCACACCTGAGAGTTCTCAAAGAACTCAAATGGAATACTGCTAACAAAAATAGGTAACGTGTCCCTCAGATCAACCTTCATGCCTGAGGACTGGAAAGTGCTCCATGTAACACCATTTTTTAAAAAGAGAATGTGGGAGCAGGGATGCAGATCCAGGAAAACTGGAGGAAAGCACATACTGCAGATTTTTCCACACCAGAAAGGAATCCTAATTGTTTGCTCTGTCTTAGGAGAGTAAACCCCACTAAGCACAGGGAAAGCTACTTCCAAGTAAACAAGTACAAGTTTGCACTGCCAAGCATTGCACATGCAAGTTCAAGCCAGGCCTTTGACTCAGCTGAGTGTGTGATCGGCCCCCGCTGTAGATCCACTCACTAAAATTTGACTCCAAGTATCTTTGGGAATCTAGGGACGCGGGCAGCGCTGTGGGTTAAACCACAGAGCCTAGGACTTGCTGATCAGAAGGTTGGCGGTTCGAATCCCCGTGATGGGGTAAGCTCCCGTTGCTCGGTCCCAGCTCCTGCCAACCTAGCAGTTCAAAAGCACGTCAAAAGTGCAAGTAGATAAATAGGAAGGTAAACGGCGTTTCCGTGAGCTGCTCTGGTTTGCCAGAAGTGGCTTAGTCATGCTGGCCACATGACCCAGAAGCTGTACGCCGGCTCCCTCGGCCAGTAAAGCGAGATGAGTGCCGCAACCCCAGGGTTGGCCACGACTGGACCTAATGGTCAGGGGTCCCTTTACCTTTATCTTTGGGAAGCTTTTGTTGTGGTCTGAGAGGAGAGGAAAGTTTTGGTCTGTAATCTGTGGTGAAAGTTCTGCCCATGATCATGGTTCACTTGTCTGTATTTGCAGTGTAATAGCTAAAAGCACAAGCTTTCAGAGATATTAGGCAAATCGTGTCCTCCCTAAAAGAGGTCACGTGTTGCGGTGAGACCTGGAGACCGACCTCCTGTGTTGTGGGTGGGTAAGATTGGACAGCCACAACACCTGATTGGTAGGTCCCTCAATGTTGGGTTCAATCTGGCCAATGGGGCACAGTCCAAATGGATCAAGGGACCTATTTATGCCCATGCACGTGACCCAGAGTTTCCTCTTTCGGCGCTTGAATTCGGAACACCTGCCCACCTCTCCCTAATTTTAGGGCATTTTGTGATTGACCTTGCTATGCTGTCATGTGTTGTTTGTCATTGGGACAGGGGCAAGGCAGGAATTTTCCCCACTTGGCTGATTGGCTGGTGCCATTTGAGTTTCACCTGCCGCGTAGCAAATTGTCACAACTTGTAAGATTGGGGATAGGCACTGGTTCATGTGATAGGGATGGGAGAATGGTCTCGCCATCCCTATGTGAAGGGTATTCCGTTAAAGGAATCCAGGGACTCAACTGGTTTGGTCTACCCCTGAGAGGGGGTTGTGCCCATGCCTGAGTCCAGGGGGGCATCTGGGTGGTGAACATTGTTCCTAGTGGTTTGCCCACCCAGGTGTTCACCCATGGCTGACCTATGCTGGTGCCCTGGGGTCAGCGCTGCCTGCAAGGGTGCAGGGAGCTAGTCGAACCAGAGCCTATTCAACCACTCACCTTCTGTAAACAGTAAGGTTGTGGCCTAAATTCTGCCAAAAACCAAAAGTAAAATTTGATTCAAGTGTGTATTTAGGGGGGAGGTCTCTGGGTCTGAACACACAAATTGCTACTCTCTTCATTCTGCCTGGTATATACAATGGTACCTCGGGTTAAGTACTTAATTCATTCCGAAGGTCCGTTCTTAACCTGAAACTGTTCTTAACCTGAAGCACCACTTTAGCTTAATGGGGCCTCATGCAGCTGCCGCGCCGCGGGAGCATGATTTCTGTTCTCATCCTGAAGCAAAGTTCTCAACCCGAGGTACTATTTTTGGGTTAGCGGAGTCTGTAACCTGAAGAGTATGTAACCTGAAGCATATGTAACCTGAGGTACCACTGTATATGGGGATATAAATATTTGTCTATCTTATAAAGATGTTGTAATGATTACTAAGCTAATGTGTATGAAGTGTTTTGAGCATTTGCAAATAGGTGTGTATTTATATTTTATATATTTATATTTATGTTTATATTTCATTCAATTTATATACCGCCCTTCATCGGGAGATCTCAGGGCAGTTCACAAGATAAACACAGATCCCTGAACATAGGAACCAACTCTAGGCACCATGGGGGCTTCGTCCCCCACAATAAAGTATTTGAGGGGTCCAGGCCCCCACAAAGTTGATAGGGATTTCCATTCAAATGGTGTGTGTGCTCTGCTTCATGTGATCAGTTATGTGGGGCAGAGCTTAACTGGACCCCCACAACATTTTATTTAAGTTGGCTCGCCAGTACCTGAAGGTGTTCAAATGCTGCCTTATTGTTATTATTTTGAGTATGCATATTATTTGTCTCGAAGCAACCTTGCATGGACCTTTCAAGGCTTACTCATTTTCATTGTCTGCTTGTGGCTCATAACAGTTTTCTGCAATCCTATTCATATACCAGTTGATTCATCGTCTATTTGTCTCCCTAGTGTTGTTTCATATTGTTACTACTGCTCCATAAAGTAAATCAATAATACACATGTGCTTCTGCTGTATATCTAAATCTTTCCAGTAGCTCCTTTCTATGAACCAATAAACAATTAATGATGTTGGAATGACATGGACTCACTCTCAATATTGCTACTGCTGCATTTATTATGTGAATGGGAAGTTCTGTACCCACCAGCTCGTGTTTAGTTTGTTTATTCGTTGCCTGACTCCTTGATGCCCATGGACTTAAAATCAAGCAATGCTTTTAATTATGGGTGATGCTGATACATTCTAAGCAAAATAATCAGTGCAAACAAAAATTGTGAAAATATTCCTATAAAAATCTGAACATTAAGCCCACAAAGGCAAACCATGTACGATTCTGAGCACAATCCAAAGTGTTGGTGCTGACCATTAAAGCCCTAAATGGCCTCAGCCCAGTATACCTGAAGGAGCTTCTTCATCCCCATCGTTCACTGAGGTCCAGTTCCAAGGGCCTTCTGGTGGTTCCCTCACTGTGAGAAGTGAGGTTACAGGGAACCAGGCAGAGGGCCTTCTCAGTAGTGGCGCCTGCCCTGTGAAATGCCCTCCCATCAGATGTCAGGGAAAGAAATAACCATCTGACTTTTGGAAGACATCTGAAGGCAACCCTGTTTAGGGAAGTTTTTAATGTTTGATGTTTTATTGTGTTTTTAATATTCTGTTGGGAGCCACCCAGAATGGCTGGGGAAACCCAGCCAGATAGGCAGGGTATAAATAAATTGTTGTTGTGTTGTTGTTTCAGTATTCATTAATTATCTAAATCTGCTAACACTATCAGCCTGCCTCTGAAAATGTGTACAAGAAAGGTTAAGCAGAAAAGAACATGGCCCCCAATAAAGGTTGCCAAATGACAAAGATACTGTTAAAAGATGTGCAGGTTTATGGTGGCAGAGAACCATTTTCTAGGGATGAAGGAATATAGAGAGAAGATCCAGAAAAAATACAGCTGTGAGTTGAACATAGTAGAACTAGATGTGACAAAGAACAGTAGGCTGTCTCCAAAAGCACCATTCCTGTCTTGAGTTCCCCTCCTCCCTTTTATAATAGAAGCACATGATGTGATAGCAGTCTGTGATGTGGAGTGGCATGAGGGAAGCAACATCATATTGTCATGTCACAGGCTTCCAGTACGATACATTATTAGGAGACAGGAGGAAGAATTTGATGCAGGCTTCCACTTTCAGTGACAACCCCATGATCTTCACGATGAATTATTCCACTCTTACATTTCGCATTATAACATAGTCAGCTAAACTCAAATGCTATTACTAATGTGACAGCATCCATGCTCATATGAGCATACATTTGGAACGGATATCCACAGTGTTTTGGGTCTCCAAATTCAGACTACTGTCACAGAAGTCACAGGGTTTGGGAAATGGGAAGGCTGATTACAGAAACACCCTTCTGTTTTCCTCTAGTGATAACTGTATGTCCAACTGGAAGACAGACTCATGTGCATCAGCCTCTGGATTGCAGACAATCTGTGGTATTTTGCAGATCACTATTTTTGACACTATTGCTGAGTTCCCACATAGGGAAATGGTCAGGAATATGCGAAAGACTGGGTGAGCCCTGAGTTGGGAGTTGAAGGAAAGCTTATGGGCTGTGAAAACATGACCTGATTCAAGGGTTATATAACAACAACAACATCATCATCAACAACAATGATGTATTATTTATACCCCACCCATCTGGCTGGGTTCTCCCAGCCACTCTGGGTAGCTCCCAACAGAATATTAAAAGCACAATAAAACATCAAACATTAAAAACTTCCCTAAACAGGGTTGCCTTCAGATGTCTTCTAAAAGTCAGATGGGTCAGTTCAAGGCAGCAGCAGGTGATGTGGTAGGGTGGTGGCACTTACTATATAATAATAATAACAACAACAGTAATTTATTATTTGTACCCCACCCACCTGGCTGGGTTTTCCCAGCCACTCTTGGTGGCTTCCAACAAAATATTAAAAATACAATAAAACATCAGACATTTAAAACTTCCCTAAATAGGGTTGCCTTCAGATGTCTTCTAAAAGTCAGATGGTTGTTTATTTCCTTGACATCTGATGGGAGGGTGTTCCACAGGACGGGCGCCACAGCCGAGAAGGCCCTCTGCCTAGTTCCCTGTAACTTTGCTTCTCACAGTGAGGGAACCACCAGACGGCCCTCAGAGTTGGACCTTAGTGTCCAGGCTGAACGGTGGGGGTGGAGACGCTTCTTCAGGTATACTGAAATAATGTCTCTCCCCCCCCCCAACAATGTAGTTTTATCTTTTAACATTTCTTCTGCACCAACAAAAGTGTATGCTTTCTTATAACCAGAACAGGCCAACCCATTGAGAAAAGAGTGAATGGCTGGTGGATAATAATAATAATAATAATAATAATAATAATAATAATAACAACAACAACAACAACAACAACAACAACAACAATAATAATAATTTGATTTATACCCTGCTCTTCCCAGTTCAGAAAACTGGGCTCAGGGTAACTAACAACAAATTTAAAACACTTAATTGGAATACAACATAGGAACAGCATAAAATGCAGTATAAAAGCATGGGTTGAGATTGAGAAAAACAGAATTTTGAAGGGCACAAAGTATAAAGTGATGAAATGCTGCTGTTGTTTTTCACCTTGAAAGTTAAATGGACTCTTTCAACTGTCTACATAGAGTTTATGCAAACCTTACCAAGGAAGAGATGTGGTCTGCTACCATAAATAAGAGATGTGCATGGAAAAGTAATTTGTAAGGATTGGGTTATCAGTAGTTCAGCTGTCAGCTGTTCTCTAGCCACATGGGGTTCTATGGTGATTTGCATTCAGTGAAGTCAAAGCTTTCCCCAAAATTACTGTGTGTGCTATTTTAATAAAGGTTGCCTTGTAATTATGCAATGCAAGCAGTTTCAGAGACTTGTTCTCTAGACTTTATTCTGTGTACCCGTGCCACAAAATCACAAGTAATCTTGCAGTGTTTTACTTGAGATCATTCCCAGCAAGCACAATCAGTTCAATATTTGTTTTATGCTTGAGTCTAGGGTCTAGAAGTGTAAAGGAGCCTGGTTTGTGGGACTGCTCTGAGACAGCTCAATTTATTAGGGAGGTCAGACTGCAAACCATAGATCCTGTCTGTTGCTTTAAGCATTCAAAGGCAGAAGCAGGATGGTGCAGGTGAAGCACTGCAGCAGACCCACAGGAGATGGGTCAGTTCAAGGCAGTAGCAGGTGATGTGGTAGGGTGGTGGCACTTACTATATAATAATAATAATAGTAATTTATTATTTGTACCCCACCCATCTGGCTGGGTTTCCCCAGCCACTCTGGGCGACTTTCAACAAAATATTAAAAATACAATAAAACATCAGACATTTAAAACTTCCCTAAACAGGGTTTCCTTCAGATGTTTTCTAAAAGTCAGATAATTGTTTATTTCCTTGACACCTGATGGGAGGGCATTCCTCAGGACGGGCGCCACAGCCGAGAAGGCCCTCTGCCTGGTTCCCTGTAACTTCACTTCTCGCAGTGAGGGAACTGCCAGAAGGCCCTCGGAACTAGACCTCAGTGTCCGGGCTGAACAATGGGGGTGGAGACGCTCCTTCGGGTATACTGGGCTGAGGCCGTTTAGGGCTTTAAAGGTCAGCACCAACACTTTAAATTGTGCTCAGAAACGTACTGGGAGCCAATGTAGGTCTTTCAAAACCGGTGTTATGTGGTCTCGGCTGCCGCTCCCAGTCACCAGTCTAGTTGCTGCATTCTGGATTAGTTGGAATTTCTGGGTCACCTTCAAAGGTAGCCCCATATAGAGAGCATAGCAGTAGTCCAAGCGGGAGATAACCAGAGCATGCACCACTCTGGCAAGACAGTTTGCGGGCAGGTAGGGTCTCAGCCTGAGTACCAGATGGAGCTGGTAGACAGCTGCCCTGGACACAGAATTGACCTGCGCCTCAATGGACAGTTGTGAATCCAAAATGACTCCCAGGCTATGCGCCTGGTCTTTCAGGGGCACAGTTACTCCATTCAGAACCAGGGAGTCCTCCACACCCGCCTTCCTCCTGTCCCCCCAAAACAGTAACCTCAATCTGTTAGCTGCCATCCATCCTCCAACAGAACCTCCAGACACTTACACAGCTTTCACTGCTTCTGATTTAAAAGAGAGGTAGAGCTGGGTATCATCCGTATACTGATGAACACCCAGCCCAAACCCCCTGATGATCTCTCCTAGCGGCTCCATATAGATGTCAAAAAGCATGACCTTCTGACAGCTGAGTCACTGCTGCTTTTACCTGGAGGGAGAGTATAAAGGTAGTTGGGAAACTGGCACACTATAAAGACACTGGAGCATTGGATTGAGCAGTGACTCAGAACTGTCTGTTACTGATACAGACCAGTAACAGACCACAGACTAGCAGTGAGAAAACCAACTGAAGGACATTCTAAGAAGAATGAAGGTTGGGAGCAGGCAGAAAGGCAGGCAGACAGGGAGATTTGGAAGTTGTCAGACTGTGAGAAGACAGTCTGGCAGATAAAGAACTGGCAAGCTGACAGACTTAGATACCTAGAACTAGCAAGGAACTGTACAGGCAAGACCCAAAGTCTAGCATTAGTCCAGCAAAAGACTTAGGTCCAGAATTTGAGGCATTAATTGCCTGATGATGTCAAGAGGAAGAAATGGGTTGAACCTGCACTGGGACCTCCACTCTGCAGTGTCAAGTGTTTCACTACAAGGGGTACTATAATACTGACCAGGTTCTGCTTGATTTAAGTACTGCTTGATCCTCATTCATGGCTGCTGTTGCCATGACTTGCTACAGCAGATAAGAACGAGAAAGATGGCTAGTGGAGAAACAGGCCAGAAGATGCAGAGACCGCGTGCTGTTCTATCTCATTGACAGGATGGGATCTGGAACTTGAATGCTACTTTTTATTTGTCGGATTGTAAAGGAAAATATTCCCTCTGCACAATTTCATGCCAAAGGATCGAAATAAACCACAAATGTTGTGATTTCTTCCACTCCTCAATTGGCAATCAGATGTCTAGCTCTGACATTAAAAACAACAACATTGAATTACATATTTAAAATTTGAAGCTCATGCTAGCTATCATCTATATAAAAACTTCTGAAAAATTCCAATGTCAACAGTCAACTGCTTATAATCTTAGAGCATTCCTGTGTGGGCCACTGCATAGAGAATAATGTGCAAAGCTGCTTACACTGCATTATCAGAAAGCCACCATTTTTAAACAGCACACACAGTGATTTTCATATATTACCAGGAAGGCTTCTGCACACATTGCAGAACAGTTAATAGATTCCTAAGCAAATGCAAACATGCTTATTAAATTACTTGACAATGAAGGGGATCCAAAAACCTACATGAATTGCAAATGACGCATTTTGGAAGAAGCAAAGTGTGGTTAACAGATGAGCTTTGACTACATTTTACATCAATATCATAACAGTTTTTTCGGTTTGGGGGGTTTGTGTTCACACAAAGCTTTCTGCTTTCTGTTGGGCAGACCCCGTAGATCACTGAGATATTCATAGGAGACTTTCTTGATAGTGATGTAACCTGTTACCGATCCTCCAAGTGTCCCTATTTTCCAGGAACATCCCTGATTTAGAGAAGCCGTCCCGGTGTAAGATTTGATCCTGGAATGTTCCACTTCTTCTTAGGATGTCCCTATTTTCATTGGAGAAATATTAGAGGGTATGGAGCTATCCGACCCGCGAGCCGTCTGAAGGCAATCCTGAATAGGGATTTTAATGATTACTGTTTTATCATGTTTTTATATATGTTGGAAGCTGCCCAGAGTGGCTGGGGCAACCCAGTAAGATGTGTGGGGTATAAACAGGCAAATTATCATTATGGAATGGGACATCCCTATTTTCATTGGAGAAATGTTGGAGGGTATGCTGTTGAGTACCATCAGGAGATTGGGAGAGAAGTGTCACCAATATGGAGAGGACACTCAAATCTCTCTTTGCTAGACTGCAGACCCTCCAAGTCTCCCTATTTTCAAGGGACAGTCCTGGATTTACAGAAGCTGTCTTGGTTTCTGATTTGATCCCAGAATGTCCCACTTTTCCTTAGGACATCCCTATTTTCATTGGAGCAATGTTGGAGGGTATGGAATTATGTGACTCCTGAGCCAACGAGAGAAGTAAATAACAAACTTTAGAAGACATCTGAAGGCAGCCTGTATAGGGAAGGGTTTTTTTTTTTTTAAAAAAAAAGTTGAACGCTTTATTATGTTTTTATATGTGTTGGAAGCTGCCCAGAGTGGCTGGAGCATCCCAGTCAGGTATGTGGGATATTAATATCATTATTAGTATTATTAAGGAATAGGACTTCCCTATTTTTCAGCATAGAAATGTTGGAGGGTATGAGACTGGTGTCTGAAGGCAGTGATGGGCTGGTTGTAGGCCAATAAATTGAAACTGAATCCAGAAAAGACAAAGGTGTCATGTAATGGTAGCCCAGGAAATTGCCTGCACCAGTGCAGCTTTGCTGCCATGGCTAGAAATTATCTTTCAAATATAGTTTAAAATTTTAAAGTTACTAAAATGAATTGAAACTTTTAACTATTAAAAAATAATAATAATTTCTACTGTTTCCACCAAGGCTGTGGCAGTACAGGAAATTTCCTGAGTTGTATTGCCCAGAATGCCTTGTTTTGAAGCACCCTTGTCCCTGCCTCAGAACATGAGATATTGCTGGTGCTGCTCCCACATAAGCAATTGCATAGGCAGATAATTTCTGGACTGGCTTATGCAAACCAGCCTGGCTGGCTTAGTGAAGAGCAAACCTGTTAACATGACAAAAGGTGTCGGTTGTTTAAATGTTTCCATGAAGAATGTAGGCCTTTCTGTTAGGAATAGTTCGGACTGAAGTTCCCAGGTGTCGGAAAATGTTATTTATGTATGCAACAACGACAGCTCGAATTTTGTTAGCCCAAAGATGGAAAATGAGGGAGGCCCCAAGTAAGGAGGACTGACAACTTAAGATGACAGAATTTGCAAAACTAGCAAGTTCAACATATAGAATAAGAGAGCATCTATTTAAAGAGGAGTGGAAAATCTTTGCTGAGTATTTGGAAAATAACTGCGTACAGCTGATGACGCTGGCAGCATTAAGATAAATTCAACAGTGTGATTAATATTTGAATGATGTCAATTGGGAGAACTGACTAAAATGGCTACAGTAAAATCCAGTGAAATATGCAGGAATACAGTAAAATACACAGGAAATATGCAGGAATGATAGGCAACCATGGAAGGAGAATCATAGAATCATAGAATCATAGAGTTGGGAGAGACCACAAGGGCCATCGAGTCCAACCCCCTGCCAAGCAGGAAACACCATCAGAGCACTCCTGACATATGGTTGTCAAGCCTCTGCTTAAAGACCTCCAAAGAAGAAGACTCCACCACACTCCTTGGCAGCAAATTCCACTGTCGAACAGCTCTTACTGTCAGGAAGTTCTTCCTAATGTTTAAGTGGAATCTTCTTTCTTGTAGTTTGGATCCATTGCTCCGTGTCCGCTTCTCTGGAGCAGCAGAAAACAATCTTTCTCCCTCCTCTA
Organism: Podarcis cretensis; assembly: GCF_951804945.1. NCBI lineage: Eukaryota > Metazoa > Chordata > Lepidosauria > Squamata > Lacertidae > Podarcis > Podarcis cretensis. Next base: position 88,099,918 of record NC_137173.1, read on the forward strand.
TGTGACATCCTTTTATATATTTGAACATGGCTATCATATTACCCCTTAACCTCCTCTTCTCCAGGCTAAACATGCCCAGCTCCCTTAGCCGTTCCTCATAAGGCATCGTTTCCAGGCCTTTGACCATTTTGGTTGCCCTCCTCTGGACATGTTCCAGTTTGTCAGTGTCCTTCTTGAACTGTGGTGCCCAGAACTGGACACAGTACTCCAGGTGAGGTCTGACCAGAGCAGAATACAGTGGCACTGAAATCTGACTGGTTCTTATGAACCCTGTGTAAAAAGTTCTTTTGTGAATAAAACTACCTGGGCTGGAGGCTGGAGGGGAATTATTATTATACGCAATCCTCCCAGAGTCTTGCTGGTTCAAGCCTCTGAGTGTATTTTATCAGAGTTATCAGAGAAGGAGGGAAGTCATATATGGTATTAAGTAAAATGTTTATTTTGAGATTTGTAATTTGAAAACTTAATTAAAATTATTATTTTTAAAATGACAAAAGGGGTTGATTGGCCATTGGAGAGGAATCCTTTGCCTGGGGAATCAGATGTTACTAAGGTTGTCTGAGGAAACAGGAAAAGGGAGTTTTCAAGCAAGGGTTGCTGGGAAGAAGGAGGAAGAAGAGCTGAGATCCATACTGGGCAGGCTGGCTGAAGGCTGCCTGTGCTGCTGTGGAGTACCAGCCCCTCTTGAAAGGAGCATGCTTTAAGATCTGTACTCCCTTCATGCAAAACTGAAGGTTTAATAGGTGAATAAACCATATTCCTTAAAGCCACAACAGTCTCCACCTGGTCTCAATTCTCCAAAGGACCACAGATCCTGTATGTAACCTCATGGGCTCTTGCCAATGCTTAACAGAGAGAGGGGCAGGTACCCAATTTTTGTAACAATATTGTGCCACTCCTGATAAAACCTTGGTTGAAGTGACACTCCTATTTCCTTGCCTTTCCCATTGACCACAGGCAAAGCCCCCATCTGCTTCCCCTCTGCCTAGTGGGCTGAACTTCATAGCTTGGATTTGTTTTGTTTTCTGCTGTTTATGTGTCAGTTTGGATTTCAATCTCATTTTGTTTCAATAGGTTAAAAGAGAGAAAGGAGAGTCCCCCCTAATACGATTCCCCTCTCAACTCAAATGTCCAGTTGATGTCTGCCACCCTTTGCTGAGAAGATAGGGGGTGTGCTCGCCACATCCGAACACCACACACATTTGAGTCAGAGAGAACTCACATTTGATGCAGCCGCAGTAATTTAATTTATTGCCCTCTTGTGAGAAAACATAACAATAGACTCCTTCATTCTGTGAGAATGTGGCGTCCTATTTTGAAAATATAATAAATGAAACACAAAATATATTAATGCAAAGTTATGGCTGACATTTAACATACACCATAGTCTGCGAAATCAAAGTTATTGCTCCCACCCAAACCGTATCTCATTCGCTTTGCATAAACATGCTCCGTAAAATATGTGTGCAGGGAGGCTGAGTTATGGTTTCCATGGAGACGCTCACTCTGAATATGCATATTTGTCACTTTCCTGCGTAGAACTTTCAGTAAGAAATTGCCTTTATTAATAAACTCGGCTTCTTGGATGTTAGGAATATATTCATTTTAATGGCACACAGAAAACTTTTATGAATGGACAGGCACCATGCTCCCCTCTGCTGCCCTCCAGGATACTCAGGTCTGTTTCCCTGTATGCTTCTTGGTTTAGTTCTCACTTAGGAACTTTTTAAAACATTGTTGGTACCAAATCATGTGATCAGCAGCCTCACCTGATGTATAGGCCACTCGGTGGGCATTTGAATGTTTGCAAATTTACCTACAGCCCTGCACCTGCACACCCAAAACAATGTGATGTTCAGGACATGAGGTCAGCAATTCTATATGTTAGAGAACTCAACACAGGGATGCCATCAGTCTGTTGCACCAGACTGAAGGGCTACCTTGGCCATTATTCTGTTCCTACAGTGTCCCATAAGCAGGTCATTGTTACAAATCAGTCCCCTGGCAAAATCCTATCATTCCTACTGAAGTTGAAAAGTGTCCCCGGATTCATTGAAAAAAATCTGGTAACCTTAATATATAGTTCTGCTCACAACCAGCAACTGTTTATGGACTTCTGTTTTAAAGTGCACATGGTAAGAGGCTGGCTCAAACAAATGTTGCAAATGTTCAAAAGGTGCAGGGGAAACAAGAAATTAAGGTTGTGTTGTAAACATAAGTATTACAAAAGCACTTTTTTAAAAAAAAGTACATTTTACTTAGTGAAATTCCAAACTAACTGATGTGTTATGAAGCTGGATGAGTTACCCTAGCTGGATAAATGAGTCTTTGCTATGAGTGTCTATTTTGTATTATTTTAGTTTTGTTTAAATGTATCTTTTATGTGTGTGTTTGACTTTTTTTCTGTTTTATTATATATTTATTATACATTGCCTTGAGACGATTGTGATATATATATTGTCCAGTAGCACCTTAGAGACCAACAAAGTTTGTTCTTGGTATGAGCTTTTGTGTGCTTGCAACAATTATATATATATATATATATATATATATATATATATATATATTGGGGAAAGCCACGACTGTTTAAAGTGGCATTGTAGCACCACTTCATAGTGTGAATGCAAGCTTTTTTGTTGTTGTTTAGTCGTTTAGTCCTGTCCGACTCTTCGTGACCCCATGGACCAGAGCACTCCAGGCACTCCTGTCTTCCACTGCCTCCCGCAGTTTGGTCAGACTCATGTTTGTAGCTTCAAGAACACTGTCCAACCATCTCTGTCATCCCCTTCTCCTTGTGCCCTCCATCTTTCCCAATATCAGGGTCTTTTCCAGGGAGTCTTCTCTTCTCATGAGGTGGCCAAAGTATTGGAGCCTCAGCTTCACGATCTGTCCTTCCAGTGAGCACTCAGGGCTGATTTCCTTAAGAATGGATAGGTTTGATCTTCTTGCAGTCAAGAGTCTCCTCCAGCACCATAATTCAAATGCATCAATTCTTCGGGAATATTTCTACTGCATCCCCTTCTCCTTGTGCCCTCCATCTTTCCCAATATCAGGGTCTTTTCCAGGGAGTCTTCTCTTCTCATGAGGTGGCCAAAGTATTGGAGCCTCAGCTTCACGATCTGTCCTTCCAGTGAGCACTCAGGGCTGATTTCCTTAAGAATGGATAGGTTTGATCTTCTTGCAGTCAAGAGTCTCCTCCAGCACCATAATTCAAATGCATCAATTCTTCGGGAATATTTCTACTTCATCAGACCAACACGGCTACCTACCTACTACCTTAATCTAGTGAAATATGTATATCTCATACTTAAAAGGCTATATTTGCCCAACCATTAAGACAGAAATCTAGCTCCTAGAATGTGCCTTAATGCAATTCTTTGCATCATGGTTATATATAAATTAGATGGAATTCTAGTGCACACTTACCAGGGAGTAAGTCCCATTGAACTCAATTAGTTGTACTTTTTGAGTCAACTTGTATATGAGTGCACTGTTAGGTGAGTTATCTCAGTCCTAAAAGTTGAAGCACACACTACTAGATAACTTTAGACAAAGTGAATGTAAATAATATTTGTCTAAGTCTGGTCAATTGCCGAAAGACAGCATACATATGGAGCAACTAACAGTGATGTTTCTCTGCATCCCCTTGATGTATGAACTTTGCACAGGTAGTGCAGTCCTCACTGATTTTGAGATTAAGAGTCCATTAAAATGAGGCCATTATTAAGGTAATGGGGGAACTGTTGCCAAATCATATCATTGCTGAGAGATGAGCTTTTGCTCACAAACTTACGTAACTGACTCCTCTAATATCCCATGAGATTTGTAGTTCATTGTATTGATCTGAAGTCACTTAACTGCAGTGGTAATCTGCATGCATACCTCTCTGCTGAACAGCTGGTAACATCTGATGGTCCAGATCAACCTCTCCATCCTTCCAAGTGATTAGTCAAGGCTGTAAAATCTAGCATCTGTAGGCATCAGTTGGACACTCATTCAAAGTCCTTTTTAAGTAATGGGAACTCCATGCATTTGCTTAGATGTCAAATTGGGGTGGGAGAGATTTAGCCACTGTAAATGCTCCCCAAAGCACTATTTGCATGTACAGTTTCCAGTCCCAGAGTGGATCCATAAGTAAACCTCCTAAAGTCACCCCCTCCCCAAATAAAGGTTCATAGATTCCAAATTATAAATTGTCACAGTTCAAGGAAGGGGTAGAGAGAGAAAAAAATAAAAAGATTTAGCAGATTCATAACTGCCTTTGGGGAACAGCCAATTCAACATATTTATAGGAAAGTACTCACGAGATAAAGTTCAACATGATGTAATGAATATGGGACTCATTAAACACTGCCCAAACTTGTGGTGATAACCACTAGACAGTTTTTTGGGGAAAATAATATTAGACAAATTCATGAAGAATAGGCTGGCCAGTGTCTCTTATCCATGTTTGGAGGGTAGAAAGAAACAGAGCAGACTGTTGTCCTCGTAACTTGCTTGTGAGCTTCCCAGCAGCATTCGCACAGCCGTTGTTGACAAGAGAATGGTGGATTGAGATGTCCTTGATCTGAGCTTGACGTATTTCAAAAAGCAGAGGTGTCAATCGCTTTGATAACTACTGGGCATCCAACAAAGTGTCTGGCATATCAATAATAAAGCTGTCCCTAGTGCAACTCACTCTGTGCTTTTCATCATAATCTACCAATATAACTACTTGCTTCCTGGTACAATTTAGAAGCAATTTTCTATTATTTGGCCCATCCATTGTAATTTGGGTTCCCACCCCCTCCTCCTGAAACTTTATTTAGCACTCTAAGAGGAAGTCCATTTACATCCTTTCAATAGAGAACATTGTCTCCAGTACATTCAAAGACAGGCAGCTGCCTTTAATATTCTGTCACTTCTTATTCTGAGTCCTTTAATCTTTGCTTACCTCTAAATAGGAGGATACTGGGAGAAAGGCATAATGATTAGAACAACAGGAAATTATTGGTAATGGGGAAATGAGGGAGAAGCAAGTTTGACATAAGTACAGGAAAAAGTATTTCTCCACATTAGCTAACGGAGTGGAAATTTGATGAAAAGCTGCTCTTGTATTGCCTGGTGTATTAGCTTGGCATTCAAAGGTGACCATTTCATCGAGTAACACTGATTATCTTGAAAATAGATTGTTCACCACTGTCACACATATGTCCAGAGTCTGAAGAGAAAGAAAAGTGCTATGTCACTGATACATTATGTGCTCAACATTAGGAAATGTTAGCTTTGGGGGCCATTCATCTGAGGCAAAATTACATATCTCAGGAAAATTTCCCACCAGCTTCTTGCTAACACGCATTAGCTTTTTTCCCAGCACGCATGGTTGCCAAATGATTCAAATCAATAAAGTTGGCATATTCTGTACAAGTTACAAAATAGATGGGACAACCTCATGAACAACTCATTGTCTCACAAGGCTGTGTCCCTTGAGTCATCTGTTTCCACCAAATGGGCTGTGAGAGTCTGTGGGGCAAGCTCTCCCCCCACCAAAACAAACAAACAAACAAATAAATAAATTATGGGTAAGCAATCAGCTGCAAATTTCTGAAATCCATGTGAACCATATTCTCTTGCATAACACCAAAATACAAAAAGTGAGAGCTAAAAATAGATGGAGAGTCCCAGATTACTTTAGATAAAGGTAAAGGGACCCCTGACCATTAGGTCCAGTCGTGGCCGACTCTTGGGTTGTGGTGCTCATCTCACTTAACTGGCCGAGGGAGCCAGCGTACAGCTTCCGGGTCATGTGGCCACCATGACTAAGCCGCTTCTGGCAAACCAGAGCAGCGCACGGAAACGCCGTTTACTTTCCCGCCGGAGCGGTACCTATTTCTCTACTTGCACTTTGACGTGCTTTCAAACTGCTAGCTTGGCAGGAGCAGGGACTGAGCAACGTGAGCTCACCCCATCGTGGGGATTCGAACCTCTGACCTTCTGATTGGCAAGTCCTAGGCTCTGTGGTTTAACGCACAGTGCCACCCGCATCCCTATTACTTTAGATAGTTTGTGACAAAGACAAACTTCTTTATGAAACCTCCATGAAGAAGGTTTCTTTCTGTCATAGAAATAGAATAATGGAGGGACTTTAGATCAAAGGGTACTTGACATCGGCTCCCGTCCCAGCCCTAAAGTACAGAACTATTTACAATGGTTATAATCACTATCATGTTGTGATGTTCTATACTTATTCTCCACATTCCATAAAGATTCAAAGTGTGATGACACCAATACATGTGATAACTGACTGTACAACTGGAAAAGAGATCACACCTTATAGAGGGGCTGTTTTGACTAGCCTCCTTAGGGCTTTTTTAAAGGAAACCACAAAAATTGTTTTTGAGCAAGTCTGAATTGTTGAGCTTTTTCCATCCAGCAAAATTCCCCCCTGACACCATTTTTATACCTGAAAACCAAGACATGTCAGGAATTTTCCTGACGTATGGCAAGCCTACAGGTAGTGTGTGCTCTTACATGTTGCGCCTTCCAATTACAAATAATACAAAACTTTTATAAAACTAAGTGTAGGGAAACACGTTGTTGTGGATTGGGAGACCCTGGGGGGGGGGGCTTTGCAAGTAGCACTGCTCAGCTGATCAGTAGTGCCTGTAAAGTCCCTTTTGTTTGAGCCCCATCTTTCCCTGCTGTACACCTGACTTCATATATGATGCCTCATGGACCAAACGGGGAGGCCTGGTGGTTCTAATTAAGCCCATGGGTTCCCCACCCCTGTCTTATGCAATCATAATGACTTTTATTAAAACAGACATATGATTTCCTTGTTTTCATTCTATAGCAACTGTTCCGCCAGCTGGTACCATGAAAATGTTTTGGACCACAACTCCCTTCACTACTGATGATTGGTCATGCTGACTAGGGTCAGTGGGAGGTGTAGCCTTGTGGTTTTTTTTGGGGGGAGGGGCATCACCTTGGGGAAGGCTGTCCTATTAGAACAAAATGTAATCAAACAGAATATCTGTACAACACATTGTCAAGTGCAAGGAAATGAGCAAAATAGCTGCTGCAGAACAGCTTTTACCAAGCTGTTCATGTAGATGACCACAGTATCAGTCAATATCTTCATATTACAGGACCGCCTCTCCCGGTATGCCCCACAGAGAGCCTCAAGGTCCATAAATAGCAACACTCGAGTGGTCCTGGGCCCTAAGGAAGTTAGATTGGCTTTAACCAGAGCCAGGGCCTTTTCAACTCTGGCTCCGGCCTGGTGGAACGCTCTGCCTCATGAGACCAGGGCCCTGCAGGATCTGATTTCTTTCCGCAGGGCCTGTAAGACAGAGTTGTTCTACCCTGCCTTTGGCTTGGAGCCAGTTTGATTCCCTCCCCCTTTTTCTTTTTTCTTTTCCTTTCTCCTCCTGTGATGAGGCTACATTTTAATATTTTAATGTTTCAATATTTTAATGTTGTATTTTAATTTTGTTTTTAAGTAGTATTCATTCAACTTGTTTTTATTATTGCTTGTTAGCCACCCTGAGCCCAGCCTTGGCTGGGGAGGGCGGGGTATAAATTATTATTATTATTATTATTATTATTATTATTATTATTATTATATTAGATAGACTGATTTCTTATTATCCCTTTCTGCTTTTGTTCTACATGTTCTTATCTATTTATTTTATTTTGTTCATAAAGTTTACACACTGCTTGATTGTAACAACAACAACAACCCCTCAAAGCGGTTTACAAAAATGTTCTTCTGCTGTAAGCTAAGCAAATACTTCCATTAAATGACTTTGTTCTGAATGCAGGATTAAGCAACAGCTGTACTTCCAAATGTAAAAAAGAGAAAAGAAATAGCAACAACCTCAACAGAATTGTTGGCCTTAGTTTCAGCACCTTGGACAGCAGCTGTACAAGCACCCTGTACCTCAGTTAAACTCTTCTCATGTTGGCTGCTCTGAAAGCTCAATATATTTGTTCTTCCCATCTGCACAAACGAGTCTTTCAGCTGCCTGGGAGAAAGCAATTTTCCTTTGTCCCTTCAGCAATGACACTGAATAACACTGAGGCAATTCCAGGTCTCCATGGACAGAAGCACCCAAGGTCAGCATAGTACATTCTGTCTACATATAAAAATGGTGCTCTTCACGCAACTCTGCATTACCTTCCAGCCTGTTTGAAATCCAGGTTTTGACATGGAAAAAAAATGAAAAGGCTACAATGGGAAGCCTCAAAAGGTGAACACATCTATTATTCTGTAAACAACTGAAACAAGCTGAAAGCCTCAAAGGCCTTATGAACATGGATTGCCCTTCTTCACTAGCAAAAGTGAACATGAGTAACATAGCAAATTATCTGGGTCACTGGTCTTCAACTGTGAGTTGGGACTTACTACTGGGTCATCACCTGATCCATGACAGAAGCACTACCACCATGCAAATATATGGGGAAAGATCAACAAATGGTCCCCCAAATGCATGTTTGGTTTAAAAGTGGGTCATGGGTCTTGAAAAAGTCATATTATACATTCCTGGGAGATGCAACACCCCTATTTCTCAATGAAGCACGAAAAAAGTGACATTTTACTAGTTTCCATACTGAGACATAGGATAAGAAGGATTGAGGCTGGAAATCCTCTTATTTGGTATTATCACTTGAATTAGTGATCTTGGAAGCAGAGAGTGGGCAGGACTATGGCAGGGCTGGCAAGTGAGATACCAATCTTAGCTTCCCTGGCCCTTTTCTCTTGGACCTGAAGATCAGGGGGGCTTCAAACCAAAAAGCAGTAAATAACCACTACAGACACCGGAAATGGAAATCTCTCTCTCTCTCTCTCTCTCTCTCTCTCTCTCTCTCTGATATAGCTGCCATCTAAATAATGAATTTAAGACTGCAATCCAGTACGCACCTTCCTGGGAATAAGCATCATTAAACTCAATGTGACTTACTTCTACATGGATTGAACTGCTGGATATATCCCCTTTAATTACTCAATCAATGCACTGTTCTCTCTCTGTATCATCCCCATAATTTCTCATGCAAATTACATTCAGCTTCTGAAAAAAGTAGTGTACTAATGGTGCAACGCAACTGTCTGAAAACAAGATATCCTAGATTCACACAAATTCAGGAGAAGGAAATAAAACCTTTTAAAAATAGAGGCTTTAAAAAAGAATTCCCAAAGCAACAGAATTCTTGTGAGCTTTATGGATAGACGGATGGAAGAACGGAAGATTTTCACAGCTTTGTTTCACTGTAGCATTATATTCTCCCAATCGCTTACGGTGGGTGCATAAGTAAAAGTTGAAATTGAAGGAATTAAAACAGACATCAGGACATTGTAAGTAATATGGGGAAAGTCTGTGATTAATGACATCATAAGAAATATGGAAAAAGTCTGTGATTAACATGGCTATTTGTTTGTTTTTATACAATTTTATCCCACCCTTCAACAAAGATGGGCTCAGGGCAGATAACACCACCATATAATGCAATATAATATGAGATACAGTTACAGCAACCAATAGGAAAAGATGACAAGCAAAATATTGATCACTGTTTCACTATACATAAAATACATATTCAGAAGGTCTGGCAGAAGAGACAGGTTTTCAGCTGACACCCAAAGATGGAGAATATTGGAGCCAGCCTCACATCAGTGGGTACAGTGTTGCACAACGAAGGTGCTATTACCAAGATGGTCCTCTCTGTTAGTAGCAGTTCCTCTGACTTCATGCACTGATGTCTTTACCAGGAGGCTCTCGCCAGTACATCTCAACATACAGGCAGCACAGTATGGGGAGAGGCACTATTCCTTCACTATTACGTAAGTGTTACTACTTTAGAATCATTGCTGCATTTAAAAAAAGGGATATTCTACATAATGAATTAGTGTAATGAATAATATTGATCAATAGGATTTGCACATGCATATATTTATATTATCAAAAAAAACTTCCCATAGCCCTGCTGCTTCATTCCATAGAGAGCTCAAGAACTTGATGCTATATTACTGGAAATTTGTCCTCTTTTGGTATTCATGGGCAGCTAGAGCTAGGAAGACTTACATCCACTTATCTATGCTTGGGGTCCTTGTGGATTCCCCCCCCCATATAATGTGTTTTGCAGTCAGTTTAGCCCTAGCAAACTATTATGTTCACCCTCTAGCATCAGAGACACCAACTTTCACTCACAGAGCCTTCTAGTCATACTAGTTCTGACAGGTGCTTCTTTCCAAATGTGAGAAATCACTAAAACATCTCCTTAAAAGAGTGGGTGATGTCATTGTGACAGATTGATTAATTGCTTCAACTAAACGTGTTTCTGAGATGCTGAAGTACGTGTAAGAGGACTCACTACTCAAAAGCACAATGTTCTCTTTCCTTTTCTGTTACAGTAACACACTGCAACTAAAGTAGCCTTAGAAATATACAGCCCCATCATTTCAGAGATGTCTCTACTGATTTATCAACATGAGTTTGAGTCGAATATCAACCTGTTACAGCTTAGAGGCTTCATATTTGGTGCTAGCCATTATCAGAGAAGGTTTATGAAGATCACTAGGCGTTAGTATAACTCAGCTAGATGCTACTCATTTTTATAGTGACAATACCACTTTGGGACATGTTATCTACCAAAAAACTCCTTTCTTTTTTCTAATAGTAAAGTTACAAAATGAGCAGAATACATTCTGAAAATGAAAATACATTATTTCTTTTTTAGTCTGCTGCATTTGCTTTAAAAATTGATAGGGAAAGCAAGCAAGCTGACAGCAGATAGATACTTCCACAGTCAAGGAAACTGCCCTCTGGAGAAGTATAGGATGATGGACTCCCTAAAGAAATTAGCGATCTGAAGTTACTTGACAAAATAATGATTCAGACCACGCAACCTTTTCAAATTGCTGTCTGTTTGAATGCTAAAATAAGTAATCTTGTTCTCTAAACATGCTGTAAGGATAATGCACTATGCCTTTCATACCCCCTGGAGGATAATAATATCTACTTTGTCAATCGGTGCTGCCATACATCCTAATTTAGTTATAACTCAAATAATGTTTGTCAGCTGAAATAACATAAGCAAAGGGCACTTTGGAGTGAAGTACGTTTGAATTTCTATATAAGGCGGTTTTAAGACTTTGGAATGTGGTTATGCATATGTAAAACCAGTGAAGAAATGACTCAGTAATGAAAAACTGTTGCACAGGAAGTTGTAAGTTTGAAGTATTATACTGTCAGAGAGGTTCCAGTCTCTGTTAGAACTTAAAACTGTGAAGATGTGCTTGGGCCAAGAGTGTTCTGGTATTGCTCTATAAGTAACCTATGAAAAGGGATGCGGGTGGCGCTGTGGTCTAAACCACAGAGCCTAGGACTTGCCGATCGGAAGGTTGGTAGTTTGAATCCCGGTGACAGGGTGAGCTCCCATTGTTCGGTCCCTGCTCCTGCCAACCTAGCAGTTCAAAAGCACGTCAAAGTGCAAGTAGATAAATAGGTACCGCTCTGGCGGGAAGGTAAACGGCGTTTCTGTGTGCTGCTCTGGTTCGCCAGAAGCGGCTTAGTCATGCTGGCCACATAACCCAGAAAAACTCTCTGTGGACAAACATCGGCTCCTTTGGCCAGTAAACTGAGATGAGCGCTGCAACCTCAGAGTCATTTGGAGACTGGACTTAACTGTCAGGGGTCCCTTACCTTTACGTTTTTAACCTATGAAAATGGAACATCCTAGTCCATACCCTTCAAAACTTTCCAATGAAAATACTGATGTCCTGAGCACTCCTGCAGGTATGACAAGCACTGAGATCCTTGGAAAAGGATATATTAAAATATATATACAAGGAATCAGGTTATTCTGATTTAGGTACTGCATGGATAAATTGTATGTAGTCATTTCAAATCCAGGCAGTCTATCTACCCCTTTTGCACTATTGCACCCTGCCATATGTATGACATATATATTCAGGTTATACAGTCCTGATGTACAGGGCTGCCTTAAGCATATGTGGCACTGGGGTGCAAAGATTTGCCCAGCACCCCCACCCCCAGCTTGCTCAGTCCCAGGCTCACAGGAGGGCAGAGCAGGCTGGCCGCCTCAGCATCTCGCTGGCTCGGTCGCCCCCGAACTGCAGCAGAAGAGCCCGTCGTGGCGCTCCGACCACTCCACTCTCAGGCCCCAGACTCTCGGCCTGGCACCCCTGAGAGCCCAGCACCCATGTTCCCCACATCCCTAGCGCCTGTGGGTAAGATGGACTTGCTGATGTACTTGCACATGTAGTTGAATGAAGGACATGCATGCACATATGATTAAAAAGAGAAGATGAAAAGCAGAGCAAAGAGATGCACTCTATAGAGTGTAACAATTCTGAAAGGGAGATGAGGCATTTCCATAGGTCAATGTCATCTCTTTTTGGGTGTAATGTAAAGGTAAAGGGACCCCTGAACATTAGATCCAGTCGTGACCGACTCTGGGGTTGCGGTGCTCATCTTGCTTTATTGGCCGAGGGAGCCGGTGTACAGCTTCCGGGTCATGTGGCCAGCATGACTAAGCTGCTTCTGGTGAACCAGAGCAGCGCACGGAAACACCGTTTACCTTCCCGATGGAGCGGTACCTATTTATCTACTTGCACTTTGACATGCTTTCGAACTGCTAGGTTGGCAGGAGCAAGGACCGAGCAACGGGAGCTCACCCCGTCGCGGGGATTCGAACCACCGACCTTCTGATTGGCAAGTCCTAGGCTCTGTGGTTTAACCCACAGTGCCATATATACTAATTAAACACAAGACACTGCAGATCTCTGGTCTATGAAGCCCTATTAATTAGGGAGGGTTTTGCTTTGCTTTGCTTTAAAAGGCTTTTGTAGTATCTGCTTTACCACTATAATGGCCCAAGAGATACACGTTTCTTAGTGACTGGTACATGCCCTGAACTTCCTGTTCCATGAGGATAATTTGGCTATCAAATCCTTAGGGAAAATTCAAACTTCATTTGGAAAATCAATAGGTAGCCCACAGATGAATCAGACAGGATGCATTTAGATTTGGGATTGTGATTTATGCCCACATGCTGCAGAATTTCTCAACTTCATCTTGGAAAAAGAAAAATAATTTTGATGTTTAGAAGAAGATTATTTTTAGCCTTTCAGACTAATAGTTTTCTGAAGTTGAAGTCTCAGAGAGAGCTGCATAATCTGTAGAACATCCTCTATTTTCGGCTTGTTACCCCATTTCCCAGGATGTACTCAGCAGCGCCAGCGCCAGCTCAGCAGACAATTGTAGGATGGTTGTCATAAATGGCACTTAGCCTCCTGGGCTTGGAAATATGACTGGAGTTAACTGCGATGGAAATTTTGTCACAAGAAAGCTGATTGTGTTTACCAAAATGTGAGAAGCTCATGGAGGCAGCAGCTGGTGCCTGTGGGTTATGCTGTCCAAAACTTAGCTAGTTTAATGCTGAGATGTGGATTTGTACTCCTGGTAGACATTTATCACAAATGCCCTTGGCAAACTGTAGAGACTACTCTTGAGTTGCTCACAATCGTTTGAAAGGAAAGCATTTTAAAAACAAGGCACACAATAAATTAGGCTAGTGACTGTTGCAATACAGAAGTAACATAAATGAGCAAACCTGTTTTGTATGCAGAAGTCATGAATTAATGGTGGGCAAGTTGAAAAGGGGTGAATCCACTACCCAGTCACTTAACTGGTTGTGTGACTTTGCCCCTGGATTCACTGCTCACCTAAACTGCTCTTCTTAGGCATTTGAGAAGAGCAACATATCAAACTGGGCTTATCTCTTTTTTGGGGGGGGGGGAGTTGTTTGTATGGGGAGTCTTGTGCCAACATTCAGCTTGTCAAAGTGAACAGGGTTGATGCAAGATAGAGACAGTGGTAGCTAGCAGCCTTTGTGGATAATTATCCTCAAAAGCAATGGCCTCTTTGGTTGAGGTCCTATATATTGATTTCAAGTGAACCTTCCATTCTCTCCCATGTCATGCACATGTCATCTCCTGAACCCTGCGGAGATATGACTAGACCACACCATATCACCAAAGAACTAATTGATTCTATACCTTGAGTCATTTCTTTCCACATAAGCATTGGCTCCCATCTGTTCATATGATCAGAACTTCACAAATTACTAAGGCAGAGATAGCATCATCGTACCCTCCTGATGTATAGAGCATCTACCACCCTTGCCCATTGGCCATGATGGATGGGACGGGTGGGAGCTGTGTTTCACAACATGTGGAGGGCATCACAGTGGCCACTCTTAAGATTACAATGGCTGAGCTGGGATTTAAACTCGCTTCCACCAGCTCAACCTCATCCAACACCCTCCACCCTGTACTGCAATGGGTCCAGTTTGTTCCCTTACATATGATATGACTATCTGGAGGGCACTATTCTGGTTACTTCCATATTAAGAAGATATGGGATCAAACTTGGAGTTTGGTAGTAGCCACACTGGGCCTTAGTTATTTCTGTATTTCCTTCTGGCCTAAAGCGACAACAGTCTTATGCATGCAGTATTAAGCAAGATATCCATACATTGTTATATTTGTGAATAAGGAAAGTCAATTTTAATTGAAAACTGGTGAGTGATGAGGATGCACTGTGTGTCTGTATAAAAATAGGCCCGGTAAGTTAATAAAGAAAGCTGGATGTGATTAATCATCTCACTCCTAACACAAATAGTAATAAAAAGGCTTCTTCCTTTTCCCTGGGAGGGGAGAAACCCCAGATTCTTATACATTCACAGATTTTAAATGAAAATGTCAAACATTAAGTAGGAAAACTAGTGGACTTTAAAAAGCTCCATCAAATTACAGCACTTCTATTTCATATTTTCAGGCAAACCTCATGTTCCCCTTGATAGGGCATAATGTCGTGCTTCATTATCTGTGTTAAAAAATTTCCATAAATTTCCATTTCTCCTACAAAGCAAGATAATGTGTAAATTGTTTAGGAAATGTCAGAATTGTTTTCTCAGTCCTGTATGGAACCCTACTTTTTGTCAAGACATGACTAAAATGCCAACTGAAAATTAGCATTTCAAGTGTCCTTATCCTTTGCTTCCAATGTGGGCTAAGAAAAGCAGAATGGTGGTGGGTTTTTTTCTGTTTTTAATCCAATTTCTTCACATTTGAAGTTTCTTTGTGGGGGGAGGTTACTTAGGTGGCTGCTGTTTCTTGCCTTGTCACAGAATGATTTCAAGGAGATTGCAAAATGAAATGTTAATCTTTTTTTTAAAAAATAAAGCTTTTTAACTGTTCTCCCCCTTCTGATTATCTCTGTCTGTCTGTCTGTCTCTCTCTCTCTCTCTCTCTCTCTCTCACACACACACACACACACACACACTTCAAAAATTTGCCTTGAAACTTCCTAATACTATGTAGGCTCTTACATAAAGAAATCCTCAAAAACTGGTACACACTCAGTATAACATTTTAGTTAACAGTGGTATAATGGAAACTGTTGTGGTGGACTCTGGGCTTGCCGATCAGAAGGTCAACGGTTCGAGTCCACACGACAGGGTGGGCTCCCATTGCTCTGTCCTAGCTCCTACCAACCTAGCAGTTCGAAAGCATACCAGCCTGAGGAGGTGAATAGGTACTACTACGGCGGGAAGGTAAACGGCATTTCCATGCACTCTGGCACTTGTCTCAGTATCCTGTTGTGCTAGAAGAGGTTTAGTCATGTTGGCCACATGACCCAAAAACTGTCTGTGGACTAATACCAGCTCCCTTTGGCATGAAGCGAGATGAGAGCTGCACCCCATAACTACAAAATCCAAACTAGAGACAGAGTTAGGACCTGACCATTAGGTCCAGTCATGACTGACTCTGGGGTCACGGTGCTTATCTCGCTTGATTGGCTGAGGGAGCTGGTGTACAGCTTCCGGGTCATGTGGCCAGCATGACTAAGCTGCTTCTGGTGAACCAGAGCAGCGCACGGAAATGCCGTTTACCTTCCCGTCGGAGCGGTACCTATTTATCTACTTGCACTTTGACATGCTTTCGAACTGCTAGGTTGGCAGGAGCAGGGACCAAGAGTTGCTAGAAAGTAAAAGGAAAACTTTGTCAAAAATGTATAAGCTATTACTAGAATGGCATACTAAAGATGAAGAAGTTAAGGCAGTTATGATTAAATGGGCGCAAGATTTTGGTCACAATATTGAATTAGAGATGTGGGAAAGATTATGGACAAAAACAATTAAATTCACTGCATGTACGGCATTAAAAGAAAATATAATGAAGCTGATGTATAGGTGGTATTTGACACCGACTAAACTAGCTAAAATGTATAGATGTGGGTGGCGCTGTGGGTTAAACCACAGAGCCTAGGACTTGCCAATCAGAAGGTCGGCGGTTCAAATCCCTGCGACGGGGTGAGCTCCCATTGCTCAGTCCCTGCTTCTGCCAACCTGGCAGTTTGAAAGCACGTCAAAGTGCAAGTAGATAAATAGGTACCGCTCTGGTGGGAAGCTAAACAGCGTTTTCATGCACTGCTCTGGTTCGCCAGAAGTGGCTTAGTCATGCTGGCCACATGACCCGGACAAATGCCAGCTCCCTCGGCCAGTAAAGCGAGATGAGCGCCGCAACCCCAGAGTCGGCCATGACTGGACCTAATGGTCAGGGGTCCCTTTACCTTTAAACTAGCTAAAATGTATAGAACTGAAGATAAGGTATGTTGGAAATGTAAGGAGAAGAAACAGAATTTCTTTCATATGTGGTGGACGTGTCCTAAGATTAAAACCTATTGAGATATGATATATAATGAACTGAAAAAGATTTTCAAAAATACCTTTAGTAAAAAACCAGAGGCTTTTTTATTAGGAATAATAGGTGAAGAAATTCCCTCCAAAAGACATAAATATATTTATGTATGCTACCACGGCAGCAAGGATACTTTTAGCCCAGAAATGGAAGCAGCTGGAACTTCCAGTGTTGGAAGAATGGCAGACGAAGATGATTGAATACGCCAACTGGCAAGACCGACGGGGGAAATCCGAAACCAGCATGACAAATTGTTTGCAAAGGACTGGGATAAATTTGTACACTATATGAACAAACATTGTAAACATTTGCAGAATTGTTTTGAAATATTTTGTTAGGTTATGATTGGATACCTGTTTATAAATATTAGAAGTAAGTCTATTAAGTACAGAGATAAGGTAAATAAGGTGATTTAGAAGCGTGAAGATAAATGTGATTGCATATGGAAGTCAGGGAGGGGAATGGGAGGAAGTCAAAGCTCAATTTGAGCAAAGATATATGCGATGAAGAGATTTTATTTGGTTGTTATAAAGGAATTTTTAAAAAATACCGTATTTTTTGCTCTATAAGACTCACTTTTTCCCTCCTAAAAAGTAAGGGGAAATGTGTGTGCATCTGATGGAGCTAATGCAGGCTGCACATCTATTCCAGAAGCCAGAACAGCAAGAGGGATTGCTGCTTTCACTGCGTAGCGATCCCTCTTGCTGTTCTGGCTTCTGAGATTCAGAATATTTTTTTTCTTGTTTTCCTCCTCCCAAAACTAGGTGCGTCTTGTGGTCTGGTGCATCTTATAGAGCGAAAAATACGGTAAATATTATATTGGGAAAGAGAGAGA
The DNA here is from genome assembly GCF_951804945.1 of Podarcis cretensis. Classification (NCBI taxonomy): domain Eukaryota; kingdom Metazoa; phylum Chordata; class Lepidosauria; order Squamata; family Lacertidae; genus Podarcis; species Podarcis cretensis. The sequence continues at coordinate 88,117,518 of NC_137173.1, forward strand.
GAGAGAGAGAGAGAGAGAGAGAGAGAGAGAGAGAGAGAGGTGAACCCCATAGTCAAGTTTGACTGGATTTAACCACCCAGGGGTCTTTTACCTTACCTTTTATTCTACACCAGCACAAATGGACACCATCCACCACTGTTTGCAATCAATAGTTTTGCATGGCTAACATTTGAATATTTAGGTAGAACAGAAAACAAAAAGACACAAGAATACTGCATACTGAATTACACAGGAAAATAAAGGTCCAGATATAAACTCATAAAGTAGAATAATGTTAAGTTGCTAAGATAAGTCACAAATTATAAATGTATATGTATATGTTATGCTGGGTTTTAGTGGGGTTTCTCTCCCAATGAAATGTTTGTGAATTAGTACACTATGAAAGTATATTAAAGGAATAAATCACTGGCAGGAACTTTCTCAGAAAGGCAATAGTGTGGATTGCGTTCTTTTTGTCTCATATTTTAAGACTGTATTTTCTTTTCTGGTTGAGAAAAACCAGGAGAATTAATTAGTATCATCCATCTATTCATTCAATGGATTTTAGGTATGTTTGCAACAAAACAAAAAGCAGTAGCACACAACAGATAAAATATTGTATCCCTAAATTCCTGTTTAAATGAAAGTGGTATCCTTTCTAATCAAAATCCACAACACTGAAAACATCAGTTTTGAAATGGATATTGGAAAAAAGATCCCAGATACCAGCTACAGATTCCCTGCTGCTTAGCTGGAGACCAGCAATGCATCTTCCAAATAGCAAGTGAAATGAACATGTCTTTACTAACTTCCAGAAGGCGAGGACAGAGCTGGGCTGGCAAACCTCCCTGGAGAAGATCATCCAGAAAACAGGCATTGCCATGGAGGAGGAGGAGGAGGAGTTTGGATTTGATATCCCACTTTATCACTACCCGAAAGCAGCTAACATTCTCCTTTCCCTTCCTCCCCCACAACAAACACTCTGTGAGGTGAGTGGGGTCACCCAGCAGCTGCATGTGGAGGAGCGGAGACGCGAACCCGGTTCACCAGATTATGAGACTACCGCTCTTAACCACTACACCACACATGGAAAAGATACTTCTCTCTTCCAATCTGACCACAGCTAAAGAAGGATTTGGGTTGGGGTCATAATGTACCAGAAGGCTGTTAGGACATATGCAATTAAAAATACTTATCAGTTTTGTGTCTTGGTTACACTAGACTTCCAGTGTAGTGTTCCTCCTTTGTGGGTGGACTGGTTCCTGAAGTGTGCTAGGACAGGGTGGGGTACCATTGCATTTCTATAACTCTCCCACTTCTTCTCATGTTGACTTAACTAAAACTGGCCTAAGTATCCCACAACCTGTTCCTCTCCCCCTTTGAAACCATCCCACTTCCTGTTTCCCTCACCCACTTACATCATGCAGGCATGCACACCAAACTCTAGTATCACCAAGACATACAGAAGGAAAAGGAGTAGCAGAACCCCATTCCTCTTTGAATTTTCCAAGGGACTTTTCCAAGCAGAGATAATCAATCATGTGTTGATTCTACCTCAACTATCACAAGGGGCACTTGGGGGAAAGAAATATAATGGAAGGTCTGAGTCCAGACCTGCCACAAAGCTTGGTCTGCTGCCCAGAGCTTCAGGCTTGGATCAATATCTATTGACCATGTCACTCAGCTACAAAATCAGGGTCAGAAAGACCCTGCACAAACTTGCAAAGATTTCTGCCATCCTACCATCACATGCTAAACAATTCCCAAACAAGAAAAGTCCTATCTAGAAATGTGCATACTTACATATGCAGAATTGTGGGAGTGTTCAGGGATGCAGGAGAGGATATATTGTTTGATTATAGCCTTTCCAAATTGTGTAAACAAGTTCACAATTTAGCAGACTAACATTCCCCCTTAGCGGATGCATTTGCTCAGGCTTGCTAAAGCCTCTATAATAACTGTTCTGGTATTTTCCCCTTATTCCCTCAGAAAAGATAAGACACGACACAGTCTTCTATATAAAAAGAGTTTACTCACTCACATTCGGTTCACAATCAGATCCCAGAAGGCAGACTTATCTTAGAAAAGTAACATACACCTGGAAACTATCTCATAAAGAGACAGTCCCTTTGTCCTCTCTTGGCTGGAGAGCATCTTTGGCTAAGCAGATGTTGCTTCTTCAACGAAAGTAGTCATAGAGAGAGAGATGACGGCCAGTCCTATGCTTTTGTTACCACATGCAGTGGAAGTCTGTCCCAGCCCAGAAGGAAACAGAAAGTTTACCTGCTGGCTGGACAAACACTCTTTTTTAATATATATATATATATATATATATATATATATATATATATATATATGCTTTTACAGAAGATAAAAAACATCAAGAAAAAAACAAAAAGAAAAATTAAAAATAAAAATTCCAACTTTTAGATTGATATTTGGAAAACTTTCTTTCCTGACTTCCTCCCGCCTCCCTTTTTTGTGTTCCTCTTTACTCAATCAGATACAGCAAATCCTTACCCACTTTCAAAGCTCATTTCTGATTATTAAAATCTTTCTATTATGTCTCCAATCCTTCCTCCTTATGTTTAAACACCTTTAACATATTATTTACTTTTGACATAATATAACTTTAGTCTTTCACCTTTTTTCAATTACTTTTTTAAACCTAAATCACCAATGCCGTATTATTTTTAACTCCAACATCGTTTTAACATTCATAAACTTTACAGTGTTTCTGCAGATAAATCTTAAACTTCTTCCAGTCCTCTTCCACCGCTTCTTCTCCCAGGTCTCGGATTCTGCCAGTCATTTCTGCCAATTCCATGCAGTCTATTACTTGCATCTGCCATTCTTCCAAGGTGGGCAAATCTTGTGTCTTCCAGTACTTTGCGATGAGTATTCTTGCTGCTGTTGTCACATACATAAAAAACGTTCTATCTGTCTTTAACACCAATTGGCCGACTATACCCAAGAGAAAGGCCTCTGGTTTCTTAAGGAAGGTATATTTAAATACCTTTTTCAGTTCATTATATATCATCTCCCAGAAAGCCTTAATCTTCGGGCACGTCCACCAAAGGTGAAAGAAAGTACCCTCAGTTTCTTTACATTTCTAACATTTGTTATCAGGCAGGTGATAAATTTTAGCAAGCTTGACTGGGGTCATGTACCACCTATAAATCATTTTCATAATATTCTCTCTTAGGGCATTACATGCCGTAAATTTCATACTGGTGGTCCACAACTTTTCCCAGTCAGCAAACAAAATGTTATGACCTATGTCCTGTGCCCATTTAATCATGGCTGATTTAACTGTTTCATCCTGAGTGTTCCATTTCAACAGCAAGTTATACATTCTTGAGAGAATCTTAGTTTTAGGTTCTAACAGTTCTGTCTCCAGTTTCAATTTTTCCACCTGGAAGCCCAATTTCTTATCCAAATTATAGGCCTCTCTTATTTGATAATGTGAAGCCAATCTCGCACTTTGTCTTTTAATTTCTCAAAACTCTGCAAATTCATTTTGTCTTCTTCCTGTTCTAATATCTCCCAATACTTCGGCCATTTGGCCTCCATATTGAGTCTTTTCAGAGCCTTTGCTTCCATGGGTGACAACCACCTTGGGGTCTTATTCTCCAATAAATCTTTGCACCTAATCCAGACATTAAACAATGCTTTCCTGACAATATGGTGTTTGAAATTTTTGTGCACTTTAACCTTGTCATACCACAAATATGCATGCCATCCAAAGGCATTATTAAAACCTTCCAAATCCAAAATGTCGGTGTTCTCAAGAAGTAGCCAATCTTTCAACCAGCAGAGACAAACATTCCTCCCCGTGTGTAAACATGTTCACTCTAGGAATGTTGTACTTGACGGCTTTTGTGTTTCACATCCCACAAGAATGTCACATGCCATGACTTAAAATGTGTACCCTGCAGAATAACAGTCACTATGGTGGGTTAGAACTGTACAACTGGCCTCCAAACTCTGGTGTTGCTGAGCTGCAAGGTCAGGGATGTACGGATGCGCCAGCAGGAATGCTGAACTGGTTATGCTGGTGTGTCTGCAGAGCCTTGACCTTGCTGCCACTCTGCCCCATCCAGGTAAACCACAATGATGTCAGTGATGGGTGTGTGTGTGTTTCTGCTAGGGCTGCCATATTCCAAAGCGCAAAATCCCAGACACATTCAGGGTACCCCACCCCACCACACCACATCTCCGTCATTCCCTCCTTCCCTGTCACTGACCCTTCCTCGCCCACCTGTTCGCTCCCTCCTTCCTTCCCCTCTCTTACCTTTGCCTGTCTTAGGCCTTCTGCTCACGAGATTCTGCATCTCTGGACGATGGGAGGCCAGAGGTCCATGCAAGGCCTGACGGTCAGCAGAAATGCTGCCAGACCTAGTGTGGCCCCCCAAAATAAAACAAACAAACAAACAAACACACCAATTGACATTTCATGTAAATTGCACAAATCTTCCCAGAGGGTCATGCTGGCCCCCCCTAAAGAGGACATGTCAGGGAAAACCTGGACGCATGGCAAACCTAGTTTCTGCCCCACCACACTAGCTGCTACTACATGCTTGTAAATCAGTGGATGAGTATGTATGGTGAAGCTGTAGCTCAGGCATGGGCAAACTTGGCCCTCCAGGTGTTTTGGGACTACAGTTCCCATCATCCCTGACCACTAGTCCTGTTAGCTAGGGATGATGGGAGTTGTAGTCCCAAAACATCTGGAGGACCAAGTTTGCCCATGCCTGCTACAGCCCCTTATATTTTCCCCATATGTGTATCACAGTGATTTATAAGTAGCAGATTATGCAAAGAGGAAAAGGCACAGACAGAAACTACCTGGTAAGTGTGCATGAATGTGTCGTTGTCGTCATCATCATCGTCATCGCCATTGTTATTGTCATCATCCTCATCACATAGCATTCTCCTAGAGGATAAGGCATCAATTCCCATACAGGTGACTCCAGTATAGTAGTAGTAATGTAGTAATGTATTTCTTTACACCATAATGGGTATTTTATAAGAAATTATAATTATGTGTTCTAATGTTTGACCTATTCTTAAAAGCCATAGGTGTTGAAATGTATAGTGTTATAGAAGTTACTGAGTAGGCTTCGCTGCTTACATCAAACATAGTTTCCTCTAGGGAACTGTAACGCCAGAAGAAGAAATTATAATGAGCTGCAGCACTCCTGTAGATTTAGTTTATTGTACAGTTTATGGATACAGTTGTGTGGCTGTGTATAAAACAAGATCCATTATCTTCTGGTTTACTATGTAGGCTGTAATAAATATCTGAGTTTCACACTTTGCTTTAGTATTGTTACAAGAGATGCTGGAAGATCTCTCTTAAGGGAACCAACCTCAGCTTTCCTAATGATAGATGTTCCCCATAACAGCATGGCATATTCAAGGATAATGAGTGTCACCAACAAAGATTCGCACCATCTTTTCCAATATCATAAAACTCCCACCACCACTTTCCCCCTTCACAACCCACAATTACAATGATATTTGTATTGGCACCTGAAAGAGATTGATATTTTAACCAGTTGCTGCATACTTCCTTGGGTTTTGGAAATAAACAACTAAATATCACAAAATGAGATGTAGAAATTACATCAGAAGTGTCGTTAGCAATGAGATTTTAAGTTGAAACATGAAATAGCCCAGGCTTAGTTTGTTTCGATGTACTGGGAAACATTCATTTGCAATTAAGAATGTGTAAAACTTGCTCTTTATTTCCATTTAATTATCCTTTTACTTAATGTATACATCAATAGAATTAGCAAGTACACACACACATTATTATAATTACAATAATGCAAAAGGGTTGTAGTAATGTCTATTATCCTGAAAATTATCATTCCAGCACTCTCCTACAACATGTTAATTTAGACATTGCTATAATAATCCTCGTTTTGTTATACCTTTCTGAAACTGATAGAGCAATTAGGATTTTTGCTTTTTTTGCTGCAGCAGCAGTAAAAAGGTTTGCCCTTATCTATATTCCAGTTCTTTTAGTAAACCAACAGAGATATTTTTGGCTCCAGAGATAATAAATATCCAGTCATTTCTCTTATTAGATTCCAAATTGAGGAGTATGTTAAGTTGGTCTTCCCATTGGGCTTCAGTATCCACCAATACTCTATGAAAGTCATTCCATTTTAAAGTTATGTTTTATTGTGACTTTTTGCATTGGGTCAGATTGTTAAAAGGTGTGTGCTATTTGTTGTATACATGGTTGCTGTGAACTGCCTTGTGTATAGTAATATAGAAAGGCAGTACAGTCATACCTTGGTTTCCAAACAGCTTAGTTCCCAAATGTTTTGGCTCCTGAACGTCGCAAACCAGGAAGTGACTGTTCCGGTTTGCAAACTATTTTGAGAAGCTGAACATCTGATGGGGCTTCTGTGGCTTCTGATTGGCTGCAGAAGCTTCCTGCAGCCAATCAGAAGCCGCAATTTGGTTTTTGAATGTTTCGGAAGTCGAACAGACTTCAGGAACAGATTTCATTTGACTTCCAAGGAACGACTGTATACAAATTGAAAGTGAAATGAAAATGAAAATAAAATAATAATAATACACATTTTGAGAATGGACCCAAGCCTGGGTCTGGGTTAGCACAAAATGAGGCACAGTGTGTGTTTTTTCATTAAGGAGGAAGGGGCCCTATCCCTAGTGAGCACATTATAAAAGGGAAGGGAATTTGCAGAAAGGAGATTGGCCCTTCTCAAATGTCTATTTTTGCCCCAATATTGAAATTGACAAGCATTTAGTACAGCCCAATCTTACGCTCCTTTTAGTCTGAAAGGGCACATGGTAGAAACCGTTCCTTTATTAGGCAACCATAATGTGTTCTCCCTTTGCAAGAAACTGTTCCATTATTTATAATGGAAATGCCGACACCATCTCTTAACAGCGGTGCCACGGACATGCTGATAGAAGAATGCGGATCCTGTTGACTTTGTTAAACTGAAAACACTTGCCGAAATTGCAGGCATCTTTCCTTTTCAACTCTGCAGGAGACAGTATTAACGAGACAACAGCCTTCTCTGAGACGGTAGGCACGCTCCATGCACTATGCTTTCACAGGTATTAAGGTCAATGTTTGAAACAATGGATGCAAATCTCCAACAGACCAAATCAAAATGCATACAAAATATGACTTCAGTCACATCCACCTGAGGGGATAGGTGCAATCAGTGATATTTTTGCCATGTTTGCCAAAGCTGTTGAGTTGCATGGGTAGAGATCATTCCTGTGGCTAAAGATTCCATTCTTTCCCGCTAGATATTGTAAATATCCCACAGAATTAACTAAGGGTTAAAAACATTTGTGGCAATACTCTGCTATACGGTCTTGCATTTCCTTACTTGGAAATAAGTGCCGCTGTGCTCAAAAGCGCTTACACAGTGCTTTTTATTTTTCCTCGAAAGAAAGGTGCAGGAACACTGCCCTGTCCCTCCTGCTTCTGCACTAGTGGAAAGGGGAGGGCTGCTTTGTGGACGAGCAGAGCAGATGCACAGAGAAGCCTCATCTCTGTGAGTCAGCTCTGCAAGTTGCCCTGTTCCTTCTGCTTGCGTGTGCAAGCTGGAGAAGCAGGGCGGCTTGCAGAGCTGAGGCATGGGAAGGCTGAAGGAGGCTGAAACCACGCTGCACCTCTGCCTCATGAGAAGACCTTCTCCAGAGTTCATAGAGGACATCCTCTTTGTGCTCCAGGGAAAGTCTTCCCCAGGGCCGTCTTAAGCATATGCGGCGCGCAGGGTGCAAATATCCGCACTGCGCTCCCCCCAAGTCGCCCAGAGTTGTCAACCTTTTTTTAAGGGGGGAACTCCAAAGTTGTTGACTTTTTTTAGGGTGGGCTGGCAAGGCGCGCACAGCAGAGTTGCCTTGGCCAGCTGCCTCAGCGGCAACAGCGGAGCCCAAGGTGGCAGCATCAGCAGAGCAAGGCTGGTTGTCTTGGGGGGGGGGGGCAGCAGAGCCCAGCTCAACAACAGTCGAGCCCGAGGTGACGATGGCGCCTCGTGCGCTGGGTGGGCCTCTCGGCGGCCTGCCAATCCCAGGCATGCAGGAGGCCGGAGCCGGCCAGCTGCCTCAGCGCCTCGCTCGCCCACAGCAGAAGAGCTGCGGCGCTTGATGGGCTCTGTTCCGCTCAGCAGCGGCTGTTGGCTCTTCCCAATCCCTGGACTCCAAATCTCAGCCCAGGACTCTCGGCCTGGTACCCCTGAGAGCCCAGTGCCCGGGTGCCCCACACCCCTAGTGCCTATGGGTAAGACGGCCCTGGTCTTCTCGTGAGCCAGAGGCATAGCATGAGGAGAGCTGCTGGAACTGCGTTCCAGCACGATCCAGCTGAAAAGAAAGGCCCTGGGCTTACATCTAGATAAGTACATATGAATCAATGTGTTCAGATCTAGCCTCAAAATTCCAGTTCCAGTCAATGCATTATTCTTTTACCTTTCTGCGCAATGCCAAGTTGGTTCATCGTTCCACTTTAGAAGCTAGTGAGCCAAGCTGCCTGACTGAGATAAATTGGTTCCATCCCAGACTTTGCCAAGTTATCAGTTCCTTCAAAACAGAGTTGTGTTTATCTACAAACCAATTAGCACAGCGGAGAATGTCTAAGGCAGGACATGTCATGCAGTCTGCTGTTAAAGCTCGGCAGCTGATTATGAGTAAAAGCCATTTTCAAAAGACAATGGCTGAATCAAGAAACAATTCATGTTAACACAGGCCCAGTTCAATTTAAGATAATCCATCTGCTATTAAGGAGAGGTGTCAAATATATATCGAGATATAAAAGCCAGCTCTATAGCTATTCACAAAGAAACAGATCCAGCAACAGGGATTCCCAGATAGGGCTAGGATCCGTTTCCTGTTGTACCCTTTGAGATCTTTGAGACATGTAAATCTGGGACACATTTGAAATGGGGGGAAAATCTGTTTCACATTCCAAACATCAGCTGGCAAAAGCTGGGAAAGGAGGAGAGATAACTCAGCAAAACAGAATTGTTTCCTCATTCTGGGCAATCCCATCCATGTTCATAGCTGTCAACGTTTCTCTTTTTTTAAAGGGAAATTCCCTTATTCCAAATAGGATTCCTCGCAAGAAAAGGGAAAAGTTGACAGCTATGTCCATGTTATGCTCGGAAGTGGGGTAGCAACTTAGCCGTCACCAAAAATGAGGACAAAAGAGGACACCTATTTGCATATGCTCATTTATATGCAGAGATGCAAATTTAGCAATAATTACTATAATTTACATAGAAACATAGGACCTCTCATCACAGCGGGGAAGACGGTGACTAGGTGACTTGACTAGGTGACCTGTCAGGGATGTCAAGAGGATTTTGGTTCAGTCCACAATTTGCTCCCCCCCTTTTCATCCCATTGAACCAGACCTCAGTCAGAACAGAACACAGATCTGTCATTTAATCTAATGGTTTGATCTCTGTACTTATGAGGTGCCCCAAGGGCTCTTCTGTCTCCCCATCCCATTGATTTTAACAGTATAAAGTTACTTGGAAGAAGCAGGATGAACAAACTGCAGACCACCTTCTCTGTAATTCTGTGAACAAAAGGCCATGATATGTACAAAACAAACAAACAAACAAACAAACAAACCCCTTCCACTATGCTGTACTGATGTTCCTGTAGATCCTGCCTCCAGAGGCAATTGCCTCACCTTGCCTCATGGGTGGACTGGCATAATGTTCTTCAAGCTTTTGCCCCAGATGTTGTTAGAGCAACTCCCATCATCCCTCAACATTAGGTAAGCTGACTGGGGATGAAATAGTTGCAGTTCAATAACATCTTGGGACCCAAGGGTGAAGAACATTGGTTAGCAGACAGAATATCTGATTGGCGCCCTCCCTGTAGAACACCCTCCCATTAGATGTAAAGGAGATAAAGAACCACACAATTTTTAGAAGACAGCTGAAGGCAGTCATTTGACATTTTATTATGTTTTTATCTTCTGCTGGAAGCCACCCAGAGTGGTTGGGGAAACCCAGCTAGATGGGAGGGGTATAAATAATGAAGTTGTTGTTGTTGTTGTTGTTGTTGTTGTTGTTGTTGTTGTTGTTGTTATTCCTAGGATAGGCTAAAGCTTGGGTTCCAAGCCCCAGTCAACTATAACCCTGGCTACAACCAATCTCTATTGTCAGATATGTTGAGATGGCCATGCCTCCTTTTTGGAGCTGCTTAAAGGTGGTGCTGTGGTCTAAAACACTGAGCCTCTTGGGCTTGCCGATCAGAAGGTTGGTGGTTCAAATCTGTGTGATGGTGGTGAGTTCCCATTGTTCTGTCCCAGCTCCTTCCAACCTAGCAATTCAAAAGCATGCCAGTGCAAGTAGATAAATAGGTACCCCTGCAGCGGGAAGGTAAACAGTGTTTCCGTGCGCTCTGGTTTCTGTCACAGTGTCCCGTTGCGCCAGAGTGGCATTGCTGGTTTCTGTCACAGTGTCCCGTTGCTAGCCACATTACCCATAAAGCTGTCTGTGGACAAACGCCAGCTCCCTTGGCCTGAAAGCAAGATGAGCACCACAACCCCATAGTCGCCTTTGACTGGACTTAACAGTCCAGGGGTCCTTTACGTTTACCTTTACCTAAAAGGCAGGGTGGGATGAGAATGTAATTGTCAGCATGATCCAGCCAATGATAAGCTTTCTAAGCTTGCAGTCCTAAATACACTAGGGATTAAGCCCCACTGGACTCTGTGGGATTTGCTTCTGAATAATCTTTGCATAGGATTGTACTGTAGGGCAGCAATCCCTATGTGCATTCCTTTGGAATAACCACCATTGGACACAACGGGACTTCTCAGTAAACATACATCAGATGGTGCTGTAGATTCCATAGATATATGGAATATATGCTTAGTTCTCCTATTTAAATGAATGAGGTCTATTAGCTCTGTTGTGGGATATATATATATATACACACACACACACACAGAGTGGTGCCTCGCAAGACGAAAATAATTCATTCTGCGAGTCTCTCCGTCTAGCGGTTTTTTCGTCTTGTGAAGCACGGCCATTAGCGGCTTAGCGGCTTAGCGGCTATTAGCAGCTTAGCGGCTTAGAAAAAGGGGGGGAAAGGGGGAAAACTCGCAAGGGAAATTCGTCTTGCGAAGCACCTCAAAAACAGAAAACCCTTTCGTCTAGCGAGTTTTTCGTCTTGCGAGGTATTCGTCTTGCGGGGCACCACTGTATGTGTGTGTGTGTGTGTGTGTGTGTGTGTGTGTGTGTGTGTATTATTTGCATTTTACATGAATGGATTATATTGGAAACAAGCCATTAGCTCAATGTGGAGGAACACTCACAAAACAAGTTTGAGCTTTACATCCAAACATCTGTCCTCTTAAGGCTACACGCCAGAGAAGGGTAATTTAGTTGATTGCAGTCTTAAGCAAGGTGTGAAATGAAGTGGAAAATGCAAAGGAAAATCATATATGTAAAACCAGGGTGTATACACAGTGTCTTTGTAAGAAAGATAGACCAGAATGTGTTTGGCACATCTTTGCTTGTTTTCAGAACAACGAAAGAGGGAGGTTTATGACGACCAGAGTGCACAGTTGTAATGTACCCAGGGGATCCTTGAAAGAGTTCTTACAAATCTTGGCACCCCTGAAGTCAACCAACTTACTGGAACATTTAATCACAAACCACGTTGATTACTAGGGTTTAATGCACCATAGCATAGCCTAATGGATTGTTAGCTGTCATTCCCTACGGAAAATATTATTTTTATTATTTAATTATTATGTATAAAATTTGTATACTGCCGTATACACATAGATCTCGGCGCTTCACAACATAAAAGCACAATATAAAAAAACAGAAAATATATAACAAAAACAAAAATGAAGACAACCCAATTATCCCCCCTTCCACAACACATTTTAATAGGGGATCAGGTGTTAATCAGCCAAAGGCCTGGTTAAAGAGGAACGTTTTCATCTGGTGCAGAAAGGTGTAAAATGAAGGCATCAGCTGAACATCCCTGGGGAGAGCATTCCACAAATGGGGAGTCACTGCCAAAAATGCCTGTTCTCGTGTTTCTACCATCCAGACCTCTCATGGAGGAGACAGTAGATTCCACCTGTGCTATATATATTTGAAGCAGTATCATGCCACTTGTCTACAGAGCAAGTACAGTATTGTACAATTTATGTATAGAGATACAGATGCGCACATGTTTTGGGATACGTGTGTAGAAATGTTGCAGCTAGATGAGGGTCTAACAGGCTTGCATGTTGAGCACACTGCTTTATGGAAGTAAGTCATGAGCATCTCACACCTGCCAGGAGTGATGCTTCAATGACTTCCACATGCATTGGGTCAGGAAGATTATGGGCATCATATGGCAGGACAGAATCTCAAACAAAGATGTGCTCTCCCAAGTCCACATCCCTAGCTTGTTCACAGGTCTTTCTCAGCAATGCCTACACTGTAACTCTGTGTTACAAAGAGTTTTTGTAACTCTATGTTACAAAGACGTCTGCAAACGTGGCAACATTAACCCCACTGTATGGGAATCCCTTGCAGATGATCCCAGTACCAGGAGACAGACAGGTCATATATCCATGGAGGGGTTGTTGGTATTGAGAATTCCATCCAGGCATGGAATTGTCACATGTCACATGTCTGTTAACATTCAGCACAGTATGCTGGGAACTTCCGTTGTGTGTATAGCTTTTGCTTTTAGCTGTTCTCTCTGAGATGACATAAGAGAGAGAAGACATGTTTCTTTGTCCTGATTTATGATTAAGAAATCTGTAGTTGTAGTATGCTTCCACAAGCCTCACGCCTATTCTGTGTGCACAGTTCAATCTGCTGATAGTGTGCCCTGGCTGAGTAAGCCCGGGTCGCTGATTTTCGTCGGAGCAGTTGGTGTGTGCTGCATGCATGTGACATCACACACACTATTTGTGGTGCATGTGGGTGATGTCATACGCATGACATGTCATGCAACATGACACACGTCTCCCAACGCTGTGCAGGTTGGCACAGTCTTCTGCCACATGCCAGTTCCATGCAGGCCAGTGCAGCCTTCCGAGACGTCGCTCTGGGCCCCCTCAACAAATATTGAGGGGGCTAAAAACACCTCTCGGGATGCGGGTGGCACTGTGGGTAAAACCTCAGTGCCTAAGACTTGCTGATCAGAAGGTCGGCGGTTCGAATCCCCGCAGGGTGAGCTCCCGTCATTCGGTCCCAGCTCCTGCCCATCTAGCAGTTCGAAAGCACCCCTAAGTGCAAGTAGATAAATAGGTACCGCTTTATAGCGGGAAGGTAAACGGCGTTTCCGTGTGCGGCACTGGTGCTGGCTCACCAGTTGCAGCTTCGTCACACTGGCCACGTGACCCGGAAGTGTTTTCGGACGGCGCTGGCTCACGGCCTCTTGAGCGAGATGAGCGTGCAACCCTAGAGTCGGTCACGACTGGCCCGTACGGGCAGGGGTACCTTTACCTTTACCTCTAAAAACACCTCTGCCTCTTGGAGTTGGCATGCTTGTGAGACTTTCTTCACCTCCAGAAGTCTCCAATTTGCCAGAGTAGTCTGGAGAACTCAAGCGGGTGTCATATCAGAATACTGATTTGCATCCGTATTGATCGGGGAAGTGAAGACTGTCTCCGAGTTGCTGTTTTTGGCACCAAAGGACTTGTGTCAGATCATTACATTCTTGTGGAACGAAACAACTTATTTATTTGGTGCTTAGCACATCATTAGTTTAGTATAAGTCTGAGGCATGTTTGCACAATCACTACCTGCCCGTTATGAAAGCAACAGCAAAAAAGTGACTATATTGGAACAGGACATTATACCATTATACCAAGACAGGACATTGGTCCATCTAGCTCAGTATTGTCCAGGGTTCCCGATACTCGGCTCTCCAGCTGTTTTTGGACTACAGTTTCCATCATCCCTGACCACTGGTCCTGCTAGCTAGGGAATGATGGAACTTACAGTTTGCAAGGGTCTACACAGACTGATAGCAGTGCTCCCTCTCCAACAGGGAACATTTTTCACCCAACCTAGAGATCCTGGAACTGAACCTGGGATCTTTTGCATGCAAAGCAGAAGTCTTACCACTGAACTTTGGGCCACACCACTGTGGTATTTAAACCCATGATCTCCTTAACCAGTGTGGTGTAGTGGTTAATAGCAGTAGTCTCGTAATCTGGAGAACTGGGTTCGCGTCTCCACTCCTCCACATGCAGCTGCTGGGTGACCTTGGGCTAGTCACACTTCTTTGAAGTCTCTCAGCCCCACTCACCTCACAGAGTGTTTGTTGTGGGGAGGAAGGGAAAGGAGAATGTTAGCTGCTTGGAGACTCCTTTGGGTAATGATAAAGTGGGATATCAAATCCAAACTCTTCTTCTTAACCATTACATTTGTTCTCCTTTACAGTCTATGGCTGGATACCCTAATAAGCATGGTACAGTCCTGATTGGGGGAGGTGGAGATTTGTATATCCAGGTTTCTGAGACTTCTCAGAAAGTACCATCTGAATAGGACTTCCAGCGTGTTACATCAAAGACATAACTGCTGTGCTCTAATTCCTCAGCTGGGTGCATTCAATAGAAAATGGAACGAAACTGTTATAAAGACCTATGAGACTTAAAAGACAATGCCCAAATAAAAGCAACCAGAAACCTGCATAGCAAAGTTTATACAAACAAATAACTACTTTAAAAGGCTTGCTGATTTTAAAGTTTAGTAAAAGCAGCACAACAAAATCAATGGGCGCTAAACAGAAAATCCACTGAGGCTCCAATTCTTTACCATGACTTCTTAGTAGACATGGTTAGGATTACACTGTAATCAGCAAGCAAAGAAGCTGTTGTTTAACTTCTTTTAAACTGCATTTTAATTAGATGAGGGATTTTATTTTTTTTAGTGTGTAAAGCATATTAAAAAGTAATTGACAGTGCCTCCATAGGATATGATAACCAAGATTTAGATGTTATAGGGATGTAAATTATTGTACAAGGTCTCTGTAGTGAAGATTACTAAGTTTGGGTCTGATTCCTTTTAACCGTTTATTGTTGTTGTTTTTAATAGGTTCTATGGAATCCTGTCAATAAAGAATAGTTTTAATACAAAAAGAAAATAGAGAGTGAGTGAGAGAATTGCACTGAGATGGTGTTTAGCAGCTGTCTAGGAAAACTAAGGGTATCTATTTCAAACTTTCTAAGGCAAGGCTAGCCAACTAGATCTTTAAATTTGCTGCTGAATCAAGATATTAGTTGGTTATTTTGTCTGCCCTTCTCTCTCCCCACTGTTTTGGCCACCCCTCCTTCCACAGTGCACATGCTTATTGCTGCGGTTTTGCTGGGACTGAACCAAATTTGCCCTAGACCAGGCAACATAGTGTCCCTCAAAATATTGTTGGAGTCCATCAGCCTCAGCTGACATTGGCCAATGGTCAAGGATGATGGGAGTTGGGAGTTGGGTTTCCAACAACGTCTAAACGGCATCGGGCTGGCTACCTCCATCTCCAAAATTCTCAACTTTTGCTCCAGCAAATTTTGATGGTGACTGTCCACCAAATATTCTCTGGGAGGTTGTCTCCAAACCATACTTAGAGCAGACCCATTGAAATTCATGGGACATAAATTAGTTGTGCCTAATGTGAGTCCCATTCAGTAACGGATCAAAGTAAGCATAGTTGAAGCTGTATTCGGATGACACTTGATTCCAACTTCATGATGCTTCCTTACCTGATCATTTTCACAATTTATGAAAATGAATGTAAAAGTCACTTCTGGTAACTTTCTGGAGATCTATCTGGAATTAATGAGAAATTAGTGCTTATTTCTGTATTATATGTTTTCATACAAAAGAAAAATGCAACCCCATTAACTAGGAAAATCACTGGAGTTTCGCCTTGACAAAATTTGGGGCACTATATAGAGTGCTTTTCTTCTAGAAAAAAAAGGTGCCGGTACTGCAGACCTTTGAGTACCCCCCAGAAAAAAACACTGACTGTATTGTTCTTTCCTGCCATTTAGTATTACATATTTTTAAAAAACCAAACAGTTCCATAGGTAGAAATTGGGACAGAAGCACTAGCATTATAAACCTGAAGAATTAGCACAATAAACTCCAAGTCTTAATGCGACCTAAGTATGGATCCAATCCTGGGCATGCAAGCACCCAGCAAATATTTAGAAACCCTGTGATACAAAGCATCCACATTTGAATCCTGAATATTTTGTGGTAGCAGGCAACACTTGACTGAAGCTGACGGATTACATGTGACAGGTGTCAAAATTTGGCAGTATCAGGTGGGCAGCAATCAACTTTTTTTTTACAGCCAATAATTCACAGCAGCTGACAGATGATGTTCAATGGAATTTAGTACTTCTGTCATGTAGCTCATTTCACTTCGATACGTGTTTATATACTACCACCCTTAGGGTGCTTTCACTCATCTTGCTTTGCGAGTTACTTTGCTCTCGCTCCAACTATGCACAGGATTTCACATTTCAGGAGACTACTCCTGTCTCTTCCTAGTTTTAGCAACTGCAGTTCAGCAACTGCTTTCTGTGCTTATAACCTTCCTGCTGAATCTTCCATCTCACAGTGGCTGTTATGCAAACATCTGCCTCAGGAGCCACAACTGCGGTTGTGAATCCAGTGGATGAAGCTGTCTTCTCAAAATTGCTTTGTAGGCTTAATCAGTAGATGGCAGTAACACCAAACGATTAGCTGTGACTCCAGCTTTCACACAAAGCTTGCCCACATTAATCATACATACTGGAAATTCCGCAAAGTACAACCTGACAAAGACCTTGCTTTGCCACAATCAATCTTTATTCACCGCTAGATTAAAGCAGTTAGCTATACTTGATTGCTTCAGGTCCAGGATAAAGCTTATAAACAACTACATGTATGTTCCCTGCTTTGGGGCATATATTTTTTAATTGAAGTTGGGTTGTAATCTCTTCCTTCTTGATTATTGCTTCTGACCACCCAGTGCCTGTTTACTCTGATTGCAGTGCCCTGGTATTTCACTGCATGGCAATGTGAATGATGTCACCAACCTTGTATTGTTTATGAACAGAGGAATAAACAACTAACCTGACATGATTAAAAGAGAACTTCCTTGCCTCGCTTGTCCAGTCTGTTATTTGTACGTTGTTGAATGGGTGTATTATGAAAAGTGAAATGGCTACTCATGATATACAGGTTATTCTTATTCTTATGCTACTAGAAGAAGAAGAAGAAGAAGAAGAAGAAGAAGAAGAGAAGTAAAGAAGAAGAATTGTCTTAATTTGTGAAACCACTGCTGAGCAGAATAGCATTTCAGAGATTAAGGAGAATGACTTCCATATTTGTGAATGATGGAGAGTCCTTTAGAGACAGACACAATCCACATGAAAGGGGGAAACAAACCCCTGTTTGTTGGATTCTGTTTGGTTGTTATAAAATGTTATAAAATTACATTTCCCCAATAAACTTCCCTGCATAAAAGGGTCAGCAGTTCACAGGAAAGTCAATGATGCAAGGAGGTGTTTTGCACAGGAGGGTCAAAAGTTTGCCTTAGGCAACTGACTATTGAGGAGGAATAGAAACTTAATCAGAAGTCTCCCAGGCTCAAAGGTTCAGAGGGGTGTGTGTGAAAACATTGTATATAAGATGAGTTAATAGATTCATCAGAAAGTTGAGGCAACAGAGAGATGACCTCTTGAAGATCAGGATTTGAAGAGCTGCGAGAGAGAAAGGGTTAAAACACATTAAAAGAGCTGAAGTTAGCATTGGCTTGAACAGTGGAGCAGAACCGCACTAGCAATAGCCTCTTGGCAGTGGAGTCACTGCTTCTTGCCAGGAGGGGGAGAGTGAGCCAGTGGCAAGGTCAAGGCTGTGTGGCTGCAGCAGTAGGAGTGATGGATTGGCTCTACACGCTTGCCACTAGCTTGCCCCTCCAGATAAGTGGCAGTAACTCTATTGACAGGAGGATATTTGTCATGAGCCCTGGGGAGACATTGTGGAAAGGATGGTTAGATAATGACAAGGAGCAGAGGTGTTGCTTTCTCCAGAGAATTGAGGGGGCTGATGCAATGTCCTGACATCACATGCACATCACACCTGAGCATTGAAGGTGCCTGGCCCCCTCAAAAATAAAGATTGGGGGACACAGTTCCTTGACCCCCTGGAGCTGGCACTATTGATGAGGAGTGGGAGGTGATTGGGAAGCTGGAGGCGTCCAACCCAGAGGTTTGCGGTAATGGGGGAGACCCCAAGAGGAATCTCTCAATGGGGAGGTTCCCAGAAGCTTGGGAGGTGGGCACTTGGATCCAGAGAGAGGGCTGAGATGATGGTCAAGGGAACTGTCCACCTCTGTGCCACTGGTTACCACAAGTGCATTGTCACTACCAGTCACATAGGCACTTTCCCCTGTTAGTGAGGAGCTTTCCCTTTTGGCGAAAGTGCCTAGAGAAAAATCCAACAGCAAGCTCCGTTGACTCCGCCTCTATCTCCACAGATGCAACAACACCGACAGGAACAGACTTTGCACACTCAGCCTCCATGGAGGAGTGCACATTTGCTTGCACAGTCCAGCTATTCCCTCTGAGTGTGCCATTCCCACCCCTTGTCAAAGTTCCATTTTTCTTTTCCACTTGCCACTCTACTTGATGACTGAGCATGCTCAGTCCCCCCTGGGATGACTTTTTGTTTGTGCCCCCCCTCCGGCTTTTTTCTGAAAAGTACTTCTGCACACCTTGGGGTACCCCAAGCATGTAGGCACCTCCCTCTTGTTTCTCAGTTCTTCTTTGGCTTCATTCATTGAGTTTTTATTCCAAGATGGCAGCACGTTCATATGCTGTGGCTCTGAGCTCCCAATAGCAAGACAAAGGAGATGGTGTTGGACTTTCGGAGGAAGAGAGGAGAACTAGCCCCGCTGTACATCGGGGAGGGCTGTGTGGAGACAGTCTCTTCCTTTAAATTCCTAGGAGTTTATCTCAGTGAAGACCTTACTTGGAAAATAAATACAACCCAGGTGGTTAAGAAAGCCCAACAGAGACTCCATCTCCTAAGAGTATTGTGGAAGAACGATGTCAATCAACATTTGATGATCTCCGTCAACAATAGAAAGTGTCCTTTCATACTGCATCACGGTGTGGTATGCTGGTTTGACATCATCTGATAGGAGGTGCCTACAGAGGGTGGTGAATACAGCACAAGATATTATGGGCTGTCCTGTGAATCCGCTAGATGAAATAGTGGAAGAACGTTGCCTCAGGAGAGTGAGGAAAATTCTCAGGGATGATTCACACCCCGGCCGGCACTTTCTTGATCTGCCTTCAGGCAGAAGATATAGAAGTATGATTAGTCTCACCAACAGGGTAAAGAACAGCTTCTATCCGTGGGCTGTTAGGCTGCTGAATGAAAAGATAACAACAGGGCAACTGACTTTCAGGTTTGGTGGGTGTGCATCAGTAAACGAGGGGAATTAAGACTAAGAGAGCTGAGTGGGCTGTGCTCGTGTAATCTCACTGTATACAAGTTGTACAAGTGACAATAAAGTATTTCAATTTCAATTTCACTGCAGCTGTCATGGACTAGTTGCATGCAGAGGGATGGTGGGAGGAACTAGCTGGGGAACAACCAAGGGAAGAAGGGTCAGTGCCCAGGGAGTGTTGGTGGGACGATAATGAGTGGTCAGAGGGAGAAGGCAGGGAAGAGGAGTTGTCGGAAGCTGAAGAGGTAACAGAGCTTAGTGAGCTGGGAGAGTCTGTGGTAGAGAGAAGTTCAGAATCAGGGGCAGAAGCTGAAGCAAGAGAGTGGGAAGAGAGATGCCCTGAGGCAGAGATGAGTTCAGCTGGAGAAGAGTCATGGGTGTCTCCTATTCTGGCTGCGACAAGCTCATCCTTTTGTCTCCTTGGTAAAAGGTAAAAAGGTAAAGGCCCCCTGGACGGATAAGTCCAGTCAAAGGTGACTATGGGGTTGTGGCACTCATCTCATGTTCATGCCAAGAGACCCGGCATTTGTCCACAGACAGCTTTCTAGGTCATGTGGCCAGCATGACTAAACCGCTTCTGGCACAATGGGACACCGTGACGGAAGCCAGAGCACACAGAAATGCTGTTTACCTTCCCGCCACAGCGGTGCCTATTTATCTACTCACACTGATATGCTTTTGAACTGCTAGGTTGGCAGCAGCTGGGACAGAGCAACGGGAGTTCACCCTGTTGTAGGGATTCGAACCACCGACCTTCTGATCGATAAGCCCAAGAGGCTCAGTGGTTTAGACCACAGCGCCTACTTTTTTTTTCTCCTAGAAGAGGTCTGGAAAGGATGGAGGAGAGGTTGGCTGCACACAGGGGCAGGCTCTAATTGCTTGGAAAAAGCCCTAGAAGGGAGGGGACTTAGACAGCTGTGAGGAGGTGGGGATTTTGAGTTTTGACAATTGATTTTGACGGGAGAAGACCACTAGGAAGGAGCTGCTCCGACACTCAACCAAGCCTGTGGAGATCGTGCTTTTGATCTCCATAAAGAGTTAAATCCAACTTTGGACAGTGATTACTGACTGGCCCGCTCCTGTGACAGCAGTCCTCATCATTGTGACACTCACCACCTGAACTTGCTAGTAGAAGGACACTCACATATACACATACACACCTGAGATATTTCAAGCATTCCAACCCATCTTCTGCAATCTCTCAAACAACTGCCAGATGCGTACGTTCGTAATTCTCTGGCTCTTTTCTCTTCATCAGCTGCCTATAACATCGCCTTCTAATCTTGATTAGAAGCGATTTGCAAATCACTCCGAGGAGATTTGAAACTCAGCATGGATGCAAGTGAGGCAAAAACAGAAGAAATCACGAGTACCATCTCATGCACATGCATGTATGTTGTATTGACTCTCCTGGATGGCAACCATAGATTCCAGATATCTGCAGGAAGACATCTGTGCAAGAAGAAGAAGAAGAAGAAGAAGAAGAAGAAGAAGAAGAAGAAGAAGAAGATTGGGGTGGAGGGCAGATTTTGAGATGACTATTTCAGAGCAGGTTTCTGAAATGGCCACCTGCAAAATACACAGCCCAGTTTTGCTTTTTGTAAATGTCACGCAGGTAACTCCATTGCGATATCAGAGAGAATTAGCAAGCGAAGATAGGGAGCAGATGTTCAGGACCAATTTTGGCTAATCCTTTCAAATTCACACTCATGGTAGGGATAGTGGGCATGTATCAGAACATTGTGGCAGTTATTCACGCCATTTGGCTGCAATCCTACGGATGCTGATTTAAGAGCAAGCTGCAAATGAAAACTTTCTTCTGAATAGGCATGCTTATGATTGCTCTGAAAATGTTGCAATCCCCCCCCCCCCAAAAAAAAACACCCTCTTTGGTCGGGCAAAAACAAAACAACCCCCATTTTTTATCCTGAAGTCACTTATTAAGGGGGTGGGGCATCTGAAAGTAGCAGTGACCAACTGAGTTTGAGGATGAGACTTAATTCAAAGTTTTATGCACATTGTCAGAGCTGCCTCTAGGTCCCAGCTCACAGAGGACCAACGCTAGGCTGTAGTAATGTACAAAAGTCTTTATTGAAGTTCAGTTTCCATTTCAAAGCCACAGCGTGCAGCCCTACGTCTTAAACCCTAGATCGGCGAAGTCCCGTCTGAGTCTCCTCCCCTATGACACCAGTTTAAGATCCTAGCCCTGCTCCACCTTTTACGCTGCTCTCTCCTCCTCTGGGTCCCCCTGCCCGCTGGGGCATTGCCCTTTCTGGACTCTTCCGACGCTGAGTCGCTTAGCTCCTCCCCCTCCCTCCGGCGGGCTTTAGGACCCGGTTCCCAATCCTCATTCTCTGCTGTCCCGCTCTCCTGTACATTTGAACTTGCCTCTCGCACCAGCCCAGTGACCTTTCTCCTAACCGTTACACTACTTCGGTCACTGCTTCCCTCTTCCGGGACACTGGCCGGATCTGACCTCTCCTCCGTTGTCCGACTTTCTGATGGAGGCGTGGTCAGCCCTGCCTTATCTTCTCTCCCTGGTGGGGAATGCACTGACCCCGATCCTTGGGACTCTTCCCCCCCACTCTGCTCTGGTGGGGAAGCTGGTCCTGATTTCCAGCTACTGCTCTGGGAGTCCCTGCTGCCCCCTTGCTCCTGGGGCGTTCCCCTTGGGAACCCCCTACCCCTGGCCACTGGCGCCCCCTTCTGTGAATCTTCCGATTTGCTGGAGAGGCTCATGGAATCCCTCGGTCCACTGTCCTCTTCTCCTCCGCTCCCCTCGGATTCTTCCCCTTCGCTCTCCATCTCCTCTCTTCCCTGTGCCTCTGCTCCTGAGCCCCTGACACACATACATACATATTTACCTACTGAAAAAAGTATCTGGACAGAATCCAAAGAGCCACACAATTGTGGCCCTGAATTTGTTTCCCTCAAACTGTGTTTCCACACACCCAGTGCCATGGAACATATCAAGGAACTATGTGGAGGTCATGTCCAGAGATTGACCATGCCTGGGCATCCGTTATCAATCGCTGGAGCTGCCTCCTTGCTATGGCTGTCTGTTTACCTGCCCTCTCATAGTGAGCAGTGACAGAAGATAGGAAAAGAAGAAGCCTTGAGCCACCTTGCCTTCTGTGTGGATGTGCAGATGAAACCCAGAGGGACAGGGCCAACTGAAGGGGCAGCAACAGGTCCGGCCCTATCATTAGGCAAAGTGAAAAATCTGCCTTGGGTGGCAGATGTTGGGAAGAGGGGCTCAGAGCAGCAGCAAAGTGTTGGAGGGCAGAACTGGATGTGCTCAGCAACCTATTCCGTACTCCTTAAGCTAGCCTGCTGCCCTCAGGTACAATAGAGGACTCTCTACCCTGCCCTGTCAGGTTCAGCTGCGAGTCTAGTCAGATTCTGGATGTGGAATGAAGGAGTTGTTCACTTCAGCCAGCCAAGTGTCTTGAACCAGCAGTGAGCAACAACAACAGCAACAAAAACGAGGTGAGCCCACCCAATGTGGGGTGGAGCTACACACAGGAAAAAAACGCTATGGAAAATCGGGTAGAAATTTTGTTTTACTCTCTGGTGCCATCTGGTGTTGCATGTTTATAATGCATGCAAAACACTGTGTCCTTACTAATGTAGCAGAATCACTGGATTCCGCTGGTTGTTTTAACTTCCACATTCCAAGAAGCTCTTTGTTGCAGCTACAGTTTCCCACTGGATTCCAGTCCCACACACAGGTGGAGAACCTCAAGATGTTATTGGACTCCAGCTCCCATCAGGCTCAGTAAACATCGCCAATTGGCTGGGGTGATGGGGCTTATACCTAGAAGGCCACAAGTTCCCCCACTTCTGGCTTAATGTCTCACAACATAATTTATTTTTCTTTCTTCTTTTTTTTAGAGACTTTACAGTTAGCAATTTTAACTAAGATTCAAGATATTACACACCTGTTAGCCCTTGAGCAATGCAACATGGTGGTTAAAATGTCAATATGAGATGTAAGCAACCTGCATTGTTCCAGCTGGTTATTTGCCTGCCTAATGGATATGAATTGTGCACAGCAGACCTGCAAGTGCACCCAGTAGAGTAAACGGATGTTCTGCATTCCGTCAAAACCAAATGGAGTGCATCACTCTGGCCTCTAAAGAAAACAACAGGTGGTGATTTCAGATTTCCCAAGTGAGGCTCACAGCCTGCTGATTGAGCTGCAACTGCAGTTAACCTTGATTGAGGCACAAATATGCCTGGACTGTTCTCTGTGTTCATGCACCATCAGTGGCCCATTGGATTAAGACACTGCCTACTTGAGCTCCAAAATATGGAGCTCCTCAGCAATAAGCAGAGGAACCAAATGGTCCACATAAAAGGGAAATCTAACTTAGGAAATATAAATATGTTCCAATAATTTAACTATCTGTGCCCTGCATATTTTTCTTTATTCTTAAATATCTTTGCATCTTATTCTCCCCCTGCCACAAATCCCTGCTAATCAAAACCAAAATGCCATTGAATAGACTTCAGGAAGAACTGACATTTATTCATTGCAAGCTGAAAACATATGAGCAACTTGTAATTTAATCTTCTCTTTTTGTTTTCCTTATCCAGTGATTAGGCTGTGCATAAATCTATCCATTTTTTTGATTAACGTTCTGCGGTATTACCTTCGCTTTCCTGAAAGTCCCCATTGCTCTATCCTTTATTTTACAGGTATCCAATTTAGTGACATAATGAATTGGGCTTGCTGATCGGAAGGTCAGTGGTTCGAATCCCCGTGATGGAGTGAGCTCCTGTTGTTCTGTCCCAGCTCCTGCCAACCTAGCAGTTCGGAAGCATACCAGTGCAAGTAGATAAATAGGTACTGCTGTGGCGGGAAGGTAAATGGCATTTCCATGCACTCTGGTTTCCGTCATGGTGTTCTGTTGCACCAGAAGCAGTTTAGTCATGGACAAACGCCGGCTCGCTCGGCCTGAAAGTGAAATGAGCACAGCAGTGGCGTAGCGTGGGGGGTGCAGGGGGGGCCGGCCACACCGGGTGCAACATCTGGGGGTTAGGGTTAGGGGGCGCAAATCCACGGGTTAGGGGGTGCAAATTACTTGCC
Organism: Podarcis cretensis; assembly: GCF_951804945.1. Taxonomy (NCBI): domain Eukaryota; kingdom Metazoa; phylum Chordata; class Lepidosauria; order Squamata; family Lacertidae; genus Podarcis; species Podarcis cretensis. The sequence goes on from NC_137173.1 coordinate 88,142,068, forward strand.
TTGCCCCGGGTGCTGACAACCCACGCTACGCCACTGGAGCACAGCAACCTTTCTGTAAAATGCAGTGTTTTCCATTGGTGTCCCTTCACCCATCTATTCATCAAATGTACCATCGTAAAAGCATAGAAAAATAAAATGTCCAACTCCAGACTTTTCCATATGAGCAGCTGGTTGCAATCTTTTAATTAGAGATTAAATATGGGATCACATAGAGTCAGAGCTTGTGCCCTGCTGCTGAGTAAGGGCCCTCGACATAAAGCGGAGAGTGGTGAACTTTTCTTTCCCCTCTTCCTGCTCCTTTTGGAACAGGCTCTTTGCAGGGATCAGCTGCTTAATTTGAAGCGGCATAAAATCTAACCCCTGCTCACAGCTTGAATCCGGAAGGCGCTGTGAATAGACTCGGCAAGATCAGGAGGATCTTGGTGTGGGGGGCTCACATGAATAAAAAATAACTGCTGGGAACCAAATCCATCCCATCCAATCCATTTTTAAATGTAATAAGATGAATTCAGGTTTAAAAGATTTGTAATTTGAATCTGAATGGCTTAAGCAGACTGAGGTTAAGTCTGCTTAGTCTGCTGCTATCTGGAGACAGAGAGGTTGGTAAGGCATTCTTTGCTACATTAGAAGTTTCCCCCCCCCCCCTGGAATATTAACTTGCTGTCTTTCTATGAATGCCTGCATCCCATAACGTTTCTTTGAAGTGCTCCTGTTGCCTAGATGTTAACGGCACCATAAAGCAAGGATGAAATCTTCATGGAACGCATATTGCTCAGATGAGACTCCCTGTCATATATGGAACATGAAGGTACACCATGGATGCAAGCTGGAGATGATTTATTCAGTGAAACATCAGTTGATTAGACCTTGGGGATTTGGAATAATGAACAGATCTACTTTGATTCAAAGGACAGCTGGCTCGCTCTCATCTCATATTCTTTTGAAACCGAGATAGAGCTAACAACATATGGATAATGTGCATTATGGACCAGCTACATCACTCTTCCCCAACCTGGGTTCCTTAAGGCAGTGTTTCCCAACCTTTGGGCCTCCAGCTGTTTTTGGACTACAACTCCCATCATCCCTAGCTAGCAAGACCAGTGGTCAGGGATGATGGGAACTGTAGTTCAAAAACAGCTGGAGGCCCAAGGTTGGGAAACACTGCCTTAAGGGTCACTTCACAGACTGCATTGTTTAGGAGCCAAAGCAAAGAGGTTTTCCCATTGGACCATATCTTCCAACATTAACCCATTCTACATTAGCTCTCACACAAAGACTGTAAGATATGTGATGAGTCTCAAGTAGAACTGAGGAAGATCTCAGTCTCAAAAATGTTGGAGGGCCACTACTAGACTAGATCAGCTGTCCCCAGTTTGGAGTTCTCCAGATCTATTGGACTACAGTTCCTATCACCCTGACCATTGGCTAGGTTGTCTGTGGCTGTTGGGAGATGTATTCCAAAACATTTAAAGGCCCCCAGGTTGAGAAAAGCTGTGCTAGATGGATCAAAGATTGATAGATCAATTCACTATAAGGCAGCTTCATATTTTCAAAGTAAAAGAGAGAGAGTTGTTTATTGCGTGGACAGGCGGAGTCCCCCAAACCCTGGGCGCCCCCCCCCATGTGGAATAACGACTCAAGACAATGTGCTATGGGATTAAATTGGCCACAACTTTATTATATTTCAGATGTGGGTAGACCTTGGCTCAGGCATTGGGCGTTTTCCCTCCCCAGTCCCCAGCCGGGGACCTAGGGAGCTACAGGGTTATCCAGTGTGTGTGTGGGGGGGGATGGGCTGGCTCTGGAGAACATATGTTCAAACAGAGATAGATACCACCAAAGTTGTGATGTTTTGCTACGGGAAAGGCAAAACCTGCCAATGCAGGGAAATTCCTTTCTGGTCCATCAAGAGCGACCTTGACGTAGCAGCACCCACATACCTGTGAAGAAAAGGTTAACCTGCAAAATAAGACTTAACTGGGGGTGGGAAGGGTGGAAGAAGCTCTGGAGCCAAGTGAGGATTCCCAGGTAAGATCCTCCCTCTATTGTGTGGGTAGGTAGCCCCTCCCCTACCTGGCCTGGTCTCCTTGGCAACGCTTCCCCCAGGTGAGATTGGACAACTGACTGAGGTAGGCGGAGACCTCCAGGTATCCCACCTGGGGAAGGCAAAGCCAAGCCTGTGCTGATGGAGCTGCACAGGGTCCAGGGGCTGCGTGCGTCCACGCAAAGGGCGCCCCCCCCGTTTAATGCGGGGAGCAGTCATTAACTGGTTAAAATGCAGATGATTAAACGACTATAGCTAAATAAACATGCATATTTCATAAACTTAAATAATGATACCTTTCTGAAATATTGATGGAAGTAACGGTGAAACCTATACTTTAATGCAGAAACGTTACCACTTACAAAAAGAAAAACACATCTTTAATATTTCCTTTTTCAGAATCAAAACAGGCCCCAAAACCCAAATGAGTATGACCTTAATGTAGCTCCACTGATTAAATGGGTAAAGCTTTAGTTGATGAATCTCCTGATTAAACCAATTAGATCTTTGTAGCTCTCAAAGTGGGATGGGAACACCTCTTTATAATAAAATGGATATGTGTGTGTTAGTAATGCTGTGCATAATATTGCATTATCTAACTTGCTGCAGCTCCTTTCTACTTTGCTTCTAGTATTAGCTGCCATTCAGCAAGTGGCAGGTGGATGATAAAGCCCTTGTTCTACGTTTCTCCATCTGTCCATCACCATAGCCATCCATCATCTACTGACTGCCCTGCCTTTTTCTCTCCACTGCACAATTCAGCACCAGTGCTGTGACAAGGTAGATTTTCATGCATCTGAAAGGGAAATTGATGTATTTTGGAAACAATTACATCTCCCTATCATTGTCGCCACGGTCTTTGCAGTTTCCTTCAGCGTGCTTCCCTGCCAATATGGAACAAGGAAATGACTGTGTCAGACACAGGAAGTAGCATATTCTGGCAACGGTGTGGCGCTATTGCCTGAGAAGCAACTAATGTCAACAGAGATATAGGTTGCTTCCACATCAGTCCTTTTGCACTCATTTATGTGACACAAAATAGCCAGATTGCACCACGGTGATGGGATAAAATCAGGCCAATTCTTTATTGACAGCAGCAGGCAGGGCAAGGGTTAGCATGGCATGGGGTCCCAGCAGTGGCGTAGCGTGGGGGGTGCAGGGGGGGGGCAGCCGCACCGGGCGCAACATCTGGGGTTAGGGCAAATCCACGGGTTAGGGGGCGCAAATCCACGGGTTAGGGGGTGCAAATCCACGGGTTAGGGGGCGCAAATTACCTGCCTTGCCCCGGGTGCTGACAACCCACGCTACGCCACTGGGTCCCAGGATCAGTTCATAAGTCCACAAGCCCCACGTTGATGGAATGGATCTGCAGGGCTTGGATCACTCCAAACCTGTGTTAGCAAATCACTCCTCCGAGGCTGCATTTTTGTGATTAGTGGAAATCACACAGTGTCTGAGAGGAAGCGTGAGAACCAGATATAGTCCTATCTGTATGTATTATGTGATGTACTTTCACTTTTGCCTGTCGTCTCTCAGAGCTGCATGAGAGAGAGCGTCATGATTCTGTGTCTGTATATAGCGTAAATAAATACGTAGCTTAGATCTACGGATGGTTCATTCTTCTTGCTGTGCTATGCCAGAAGATTAGTGTGCATCTTTCATCTGGGAGATGTCACTGAAGGACACACTGGATTGAAGGGACGTGCCATTCCAGAGTTGTGCTTACTGAGAGGATGATCGGAGAGGTCAGGGAGACTGAGGGGGCGACCCCAGAGCATCATAAATCAATACAGCCTGTATGTCAGGAGTTGGCCAGTGTTGAACCTTTGCTGCAAGCAAAGCAAGCAAGGTCTCACTGGGGGAACCAGGGTGCAAATTCCAACCAGGAAGATACCAAACACATGCTTGGGTTTGCAGTGGCCAATCATCCCTTCAGGCCCCTTATGGGGGGCCCCCTATACTATCTTGATCCTGACCAATGCCATTTCTGCCCTCATACAAACAATGTTCTTCTGCCTAACAAAGAAATCCATAATTTCACTGAAGGAAAGGTATGTGGGGGGTACACCAAGTGCCAATCAGGTTGAGAGAAAAAATAATAATTTCTGGTCCTGTCAACCAATGAACCATAATTGCTCAGTGAAGGCTCTAACCCGAAGATGGAACGGCGGGAAGCTCTCAAGCAAAATGGCTGTGAGCTCCAGGGGAACAGGGGTGTAGGAAGTGGGGGGCGGAGGGGGTGGCTCACCCTGGATGCCACTCTGGGGGGGTGACAAGATGGCTCCTGCCTCCCCCCAGCTGTAGAGTGGCCAAGGGCGCCGCTCGTACGTCGTCTGTGTAGGCTGCCTCTCGCACAGCGACTGTATGGGCTGCTGTGCATGTGCACTCTGTATGGGATGCCGCATATGCGTAGTCCATATGGAATGCCGCTCGCACAGCAGTCTGTACGGAGTGCACATGTGACCATCCCGTACGGTCACTACACATGCGCACTCTGTACGGGCTGCCCCACCCCGTCCACCACTGCAGCAGAAGCAGCCTTATATTGGCTTTCCCCTCCCCTCTGCAGCAAGGGCTCACGGGGCAGCTTTTTCCCATGAACCATCACACAGAGAGGATACTGGGCAAAACCTTGCCCAGTATTTTGCTACAATCCATGGGGCACAGAGTGCCTCCGGACAGAGGCATCCCATGCTTATTGGGCACAAAATGGGGCTTCTCTGAAATAGCCATCCTTTGCTCATTCTCTGCCCAACTCCAGAGTATATGGTTGTAAATCATAACAGTCTATGTCTTTCAAACCTGATTTGTGAATTCTTAGTTTTTCTTTTCTTTGCAGCTGCAGAACTGCAGTTGCAGCTCCAGTGCAGAAACGCAGAGGAGTGAGGCTTCCGGAACTCCGGTGCCTTTAATTAAAAGTTTCATTGCTTATTGACTGCTGGCAGGTGGGGATTAGTATTGCATTATTCCTAAATTGCCCCTTGAACATCTCTCTTAATTGTTTCTTTCTCTGTTTTTGCTTGTGAAGGTACAACACTTTTGTTTAATTTGGAATGAGTTAAAAGACAGGGCTGATCATTCATCCTGATCTGTTAATTCAATTTAGTAATCTGTTTAACAAAAATTGTATATGGCTTGATTGTAACAGAACCTCTAAACGGATTAGGAGCTATATTATAATTATCAATAACACCAGTTAAAAACAATTAGGCATTCTTAAAATAATCAAAATCAGCAGTAAATGAAAAAAAGAGATTAAAACACATCAACATCAAGATGTGTAGGTAGGCATGCCTAAACCAATGTGTTTTAAACAGGTGCTGAAAAGAAGACAGTGAAGGCATCGCCCTGATGTTAATAGGCAGGGAGCTCCTATGTTTAGGTGCTGCTATGCTAATATTCAAGGGATGCGGGTGGCGCTGTGGGTTAAACCACAGAGCCTCTGACTTGCCGATCAGAAGGTTGGCGGTTCGAATCCCCGCAACGGGGTGAGCTGCCATTGCTCGGTCCCTGCTCCTGCCAACCTAGCAGTTCGAAAGCACTTCAAAGTGCAAGTAGATGAATAGGTACCGCTCCGACGGGAAGGTAAACGGCGTTTCCGTGTGCTGCTCTGGTTCGCCAGAAGTGGCTTAGTCATGCTGGTCACGTAACCCGGAAGCTGTACGCCGGTTCCCTCGGCCAATAAAGCGAGATGAGCGCTGCAACCCCAGAGTCGGCCACGACTGGACCTAATGGTCAGGGGTCCCTTTACCTTTACTTTACGCTAATAATCAGTCTAAAATAAATAGTCATACAGTGGTACCTTGGGTTAGTACTTAATTCGTTCTGGACGTCCATTCTTAACCTGAAACTGTTCTTAACCTGAAGCACCACTTTAGCTAATGGGGCCTCCTCCTGCTGCCATGCCACCGGAGCACGATTTCTGTTCTCATCCTGAAGCAAAGTTTTTATCCTGAAGCACTATTTCTGGGTTAGCAGAGTCTGTAACCTGAAGTGTATGTAACCCGAGGTACCACTGTACTTAACATATTTCTTTATGGTGGTTAAAAGATATTTTATCCAGTAGAAACAGAACATGTCAAATAGGATGTGTATAGCAGAACCTTTAGAGATCAGCAACAAGAAGATATTTCACACAGTTTATTTATGTGCCAATATATGTGCAAGTTGTATAGGACTTGAGTGCTTTTGCTTCGCATGCTACTGATCTAAATGTTCGGAAAGTTAGTTATATCTTTCAAAAACCCAACAAGGAAAACTAGAGAGAAATGACAACAACAATATAGCAAACCAGTAAAACCTGAAAATGCTTGATGTGATTAAATCCCCAGTAGAAGGTTGGTTTCCTATTCTTGATATCAATGGGGAGCTTCAAAGACCACTGGCACTAAGGTAGCTTATCACTATAATATAATTTCAGAAAGACATTTTAATAGCTCGAGAAAGTCATATATATATGTATGTATGATTATCTTGCTCCAACCTTTTTCATGCAACATACAAAAGAGAGAACTGGAGCTAGGTGTTTGATCTTCTGGGACTGAACTAATGAATACACCAAGCCTTCAAATATCTCTATATATTGCACTCCAATTGCAATTTTAATTAAGCTTGCATTATCTCGGTTTTTTATTATTCTTGTTTAATCACGTCAGCCAATTTTTGAGACAATCAGGTTGAACTTTTCATATTGCCTTGTATGACTGCTTCCTTTCTAGGAGACAATCCTTTACGGAAACAGCAAAAGAAAATGTATGAAGCTATCCCTCAGAGGGCATCACAGGAGACATTTATGTATTTACAGGCATTTACAGACTTCTTAATATTTAGAAATTATATGAAACCATGTACAAATTGCTTATTCTACTATTGTTGTTTTTGTTTGTTTTTTACAGGTTGTGTTTAGGCCTTTAAAAAAAAAAGAAAAAAAGAACTGATACACTGAAGCCAAAAGGCCACCCAGCACCTCTGCCACATACAGTATCTGAACCATCTCAGAATTGTCGTTCGCTTCTTTAATCTGTTTGTTCTGTAATTTGAAATCAACAACATAACAAAATAGCAAAGAGCATCTGTTCACTTTAAAAAGTTGACATCTTTGAATGCTGTGAATATAAAGGGGGGGGGAGAGAATTGAACTCAACAACAATGGCAAAATTTCTGTGTTAAGACTGTAGTGTCTTAACTGGAAAGATCAATAGTATTTCATTATTTTGTTCTTGACTTGGTTCCAGATGTTATCCCTGAATCCCTGAATAAGTATAGTCTTAAAGATTAGTAGCATAGGGCATAGTATTCATTTTCATGAATTCATGACATCCTACATAACCTCAAGGACCAGCTCTCCCCATATGAACAAACCATACCCTGTGATCATAATCTGAGGTCCTTCTTTGTGTACCTCCTCCAGAAAAGGTCCAGAAGGTGGCCATGAGAATGGGGTGGCTTCCCATTTATAGAATGCTTTACCTAGAGAGGCTTGCCTAACGCCTCCATTACATATCTTTAGGCACAAGGCAAAAATGTTTCTCTATAACCCGGCCTTTGTCTGATAAACATTCTAACGCCTTTTAAATGTGTTTGTGGAATGGGGTTTATTAGTTTTGTTTTATGTTTTATTATCTATTTTGTGTTCTCATCTTGTATTTTTATTTTGTGAACCACCCTGAAATCTTTGGATGAAGGGCATTGAAGTGTAGGTAGGTACAGGCGTGACCCAAGACCTAAGTTCTTCTCAAAAAGGATTTATTGGAACATCAGAAACAAGAAGAATAAGAAAGACAAACAGAGGTACTTGGCCCAGTATATATACCTTAAGCCAGCCCAGGCATACATAACAGACAGTATACAAAAGGAGGAGGAGGAGGAGGAGGAGGAGGAGGAGAAGGAGAAGAAGAAGAAGAAGAAGAAGAAGAAGAAGAAGAAGAAGAAGAAGAAGAAATGATTTGATGATCAAGACTTTGCTTGCTCTACCACAAACATGCATTCCAAAAGCTTCCTCAACCACTGTATTTATCCCTTCCATATCCTTAACCATGAAGAATAATGAATGCTGCCTGTTCCTTAAAATCAACCTGAAAATTGTTTTAAAATGTAATCTCCCATGCAATAGAATGAGTAATATGTTAACAGACAGTAGGGACTGGCGATGTAGTTCATGAATTTCATTTTAGCCGTAACAGCCTTTTTGAATTTATTGGAAATAATATGCATCCTAACTCATGTATGCATTTGTTAGGAATGCAATGTGTGGGTAACATAAATAATGCGAACAGCAGAACTAGTAACTTTGATATATCAGTGGTGAAATTTCCTTGCTTCGCTGCATCCAGTTCAACATGAATGGATTCATAAAACAGTTCTCAAGCAATTGGACATTTGTTGCCTGTCAACAAAGAGAGAGCAGGGATAACTCAGGGTAATAGCCTTTGTATGTAGTAATCTTCATACTGAACAAATTAGGGGACTGCCCAGAAAAGAGATCAGTTATTATAAGCTCTTACTAAGGAACATAACATTGAAACCATTAAAAAAGAAAAACACTAGGAAGAAAATATGTCTGAAAACAAATATGAAGGACCTCAAGAGGTTGGATGTGTTAATCTGTTGACATGAAAAGAAGAATCTCATGACACCTTAGTAACTAACAGATTTATTGTGGTATATGGCAAACCTACCAATGGCTGCAAGCCATGATGGTTGTTGTTACTGTTGCTGTTGTCATTTAAATTTGTATACTGCCATATACCCTCAGGTCTCAGGGTGGTTACAACATAAAATCACAGTATAAAAGCACAAAATACACAATAAAAACAAGAACAAAAATAACCCAATAATCCCCTCTCTGACAAATTTTATAGGGGCATTGGGTGTCTCTAGGGTCAGAGGCAGTAAAGTATCTGACTACCAGTTGCTGGCAACCATGTGAGGTTGGGGGGAGTGGTCTTCTACTTGGGTCTGCTGGGTCACTGTGACAGCAGGATGCAGAACTCAATGAGGCATTGGTCTAATCCAACCAACTCTTCTTATGTTTTTGTGTGGACTACAGTCCACTTCATCAGACATGAAGATGGATGGCGGTCATCTCACCCTTCATTTGAGCGAAGCCTTTAAGCATCATAAATGGATTGAGCAAAGGGGCCACAGTTTCATTGATTTAATGGATGATGCAAAATAGTCTGTAAAATGTTTCCATCCCTTCACCCCTGCACACCTAGAAGGGTTTGCCAGCTTCTATGGTTAGAGCTAGGAATGAACTTTTCCAACCACCAACCTTGTTCATATGACACCCCACCTGGTCTCAAAACAATGATGACCTTCAAATTAGTGAAACTCTTGTATCAAAGAGCTCATCTAGTGTGGCGTAGTGGTTAAGAGCGATAGACTTGTAATCTGGTGAACTGGGTTCGATTCCCCGCTCCTCCACATGCAGCTGCTGGGTGACCTTGGGCTAGTCACAATTCTTTGAAGTCTCTCAGCCCCACTCACCTCACAGAGTGTTTGTTGTGGGGGAGGAAGGGAAAGGAGAATATTAGCCGCTCCGAGACTCCTTCGGGTAGTGATAAAGCGGGATATCAAATCCAAACTCTTCTCTTCTCTTCTTCTCATCATTGCCACAATTCTTCACTTCCTAGGTCCCCTCAAGCTATGAGAGATTGATTTTGCAAGCTTCCCTTAACTTTTATGATGCCATAGGTTCACCTACATATCTATTCCTTTTTACTTGCACCGAATTTCTCTATAGTGACCAAGTAGACATGTGAATTGGTGTCCCTGCCCAGCACTTAGAAGGGAAGCCCTGAGTTCAATAAGGAGCAGATATCCCAACAAAGGCCCAAAGAGGCTGAAGGGCTTACTGTATTCTCATTGCCTTCTTGTATACAGCATAGTCTACTCCGATTTTCCCTCCTCCTATGTAGAACCTTTCTCCCCAAGAGATTCCTGATGATAAAATGTCTTGAATGCACCTACATCAAGACTGGGCTTCCTATCAAATCTCCTGTTGCCTTAGTTCTTGAGATCCAGGGGACAGATGAAGAGAATCAGAAGTCAAGGTTGTGTTCAGAGAAATTTGGGGTGGAGCAGCTGAGATGTCCCTGAGGCTAGATATTTTGGACTTCCTTAGAACTATAGCAAGTACATCATGTTTCCCCATTATACCAGGGTTTCTTGTGGCATCTCATATCTTTTCCTCAGAGTAGGTCTCCCAGGCTTCCTGGTTAGTCAGGATCCTGAAAACAGGCCAACACAGAGCAATTTCAAATACTTAGTATCCTGGTGCTCCAGAAGTGAAGTGTGGGCAAATAAAGCACCCTTTTCTCAGATAGTTACAAAAAGAAGCTCTAAGTTGATCCCTACAGGTAAATGCTCAGTTATTCAAAAACTGATAGGTGGCTTGGTTTCCAATTCTGTTTTCAACCAAAGCTGCAGAAGAAGGTTGGGCTGGTATCTCCCAGACTATGCTGTAGATTCTGATCCAATTCCAGTCAAATGAGCAGGAGGTTCAAGGGGAGAAGACCCAAGGTAAAACTTTCCCTGGGGCATAAATCGCAGGACCTCATTTGGATTAGGCCCGTGCCACTGCTGACTTCTCTCCTCTAATTTTTGAGTTTGTGCTTTGCTGTGAACAGAGGTTAGTCACCAGCTGGTGGGGCTGAGAAGGAAATTTACCCACAATTGCAATTAGGCTCTGCAACCTGGATGTTTTCTGCCATCCTCATAGCTATACTGCATTTGTTTGGTGTTTGCATGGTCAATGAGTTTCTGTAATTTTACTGTTGCAATGTTGTTCTTGGCGTTGGGCTGGACACCCTGCTCTCAAAAGCGGATCACTTTAAGGGAACTTGAGTTGCCACTTCTTGGCCCCACCCCCAGGTCTCCTGCTGAGCCCATGGTCTCAGTCTGTGTTGTGAAGGGCCCAATATACTCACCATTGCTATCAGCAGTGTCCTAGCAAGTCAGTTGGCACTATAGGAGCCAACTCCTGGGGCCGTAGGGGCTCCAGCCCCCACAATAAAATATTTGTGGGGACCAGGTCCCTCCAAAATTGATGGGCATTCCCATTCAAACGGTGTCTGTGCACTGTGCCAAGTGATTGGTAATGTGGGGTGGGGGTTACCTGGGCCCTCACAATATTTTATTCAAGTTGGCACCCTTGGCTGGGACAGTTGCATCAGGCAGTAGATGACCTTCCCAATGAATGGATCATTGCCAACTCAGTGAATTATAACCCGTTGAGCTGTAGATTTTTCCGGGATACCTCTCCCCGTATGTGGTTCTTGCTCCACTGAAATGTACCCTGCTCCCTGATGTCATCACAACCCAATACCCTGTTTTAATTTCATTTCATTTCCCCATGGAAAGAGCCCCACATGGACTGCAGCCTTGGTAGTGTGTGTATTTAATATTTATTGGCTCAGCTTTTGCGAGTTATACGTAACTGGGAAAACCCTCTTGTTGATATAAAGGATAACAAAAAAACTAAATTATTAATAAATATCACCATACTTGCTGCCTGTTTTCTGCCCTGATGGGTCATTAAAAACAGAATCAATAGTTTCAAGGAGCCATGGACAGGAACCAAACAGTCAAGAAGTCTAGTCCACTTTCCTTCAGTTACCATCAGACATCTTGTTAGTTGTTTCAGCACAATGAATCTATATTGTCAATCAATATCCACCATTATAAGGCAAAATCGACAGCTCCGTTGGTGCCTCCTAGGAATGTGTCTTGGCTTGGAGAAAAAGAGAATGTACATTGTGTGGTTTAGAGAATTTAACCTTTAACTTTATATTTGCTAGCATATTTGTTAACCTCTCTAGCAATCCAGAGCTCATTCTAAGCTATGGCCCACCTGACCTTTTCCCTGCTGCCACATAGCAGTATATACATTTTTTTTAAAATCCTCCCTCTGATGGCAGTCTGAAGTGGTACAACCTGGACAAAGCTTTCCTTCTTAGCTCCGGAGGTCTCCTTCCCATCCACCCCCCATTATAGAATATCGTAACTTGAAATGAACCAATCCAAAGAGAGAACCTTTCAGAAGTTTCATGAGGGGATGATGAAAGTTGAGTTAAACATGGCCAATGGCTAATAAATTCATTTTTCACACAAGTGATGCTGACGATCTTACTTAGGCAGGAACCAATTTGCTCCATGTATATTTACAGAGGATTTAGCTTTACATTATTCACTAAGGAACCCTGGGCGATTATTGCCCCACACTTCATAATGTCCATGCATAAACTCTCAGCCTGTTGGAACTATACATAGCTGACACATTTCAAAACATAGACATTTACAGTAAGTAAGTGGGAGGTTTCATTTTAAGAAAACACAATGCTTTTTAAATTTCTTGTTTCCCTTTGATGCACTGAACATTTTTGATATTCTAAATGTTAATCTTTTGCATTCATGCCAATGCTATTTGCCTATTCTTCCCCTCCTTGCATTAACCTGCAATTAATCCAGAATGCGGCAGCTAGACTGGTGACTGGGAGTGGCCTCCGGGACCACATAAACGTTGGCTCCCAGTACGTTTCCGAGCACAATTCAAAGTGTTGGTGCTGACCTTTAAAGCCCTAAACGGCCTCTGTCCTGTATACCTGAAGGAGCGTCTCTACCCCCATCGTTCAGCCCGGACACTGAGATCCAGGGCCGAGGGCCTTCTAGGGGTTCCCTCATTGTGAGAAGTGAGGTTACAGGGAACCAGGCAGAAGGCCTTCTAGGTGGTGGCGCCCGCCCTGTGGAACGCCCTCCCTTCAGATGTGAAGGAAATAAGCAGCTATCTTCTCTTTAAAAGACATCTGAAGGAAGCCCTGTTTAGGGAAGTTTTAAATATTTAATGCTGTATTGTTTTTAACACTTGATTGGAAGCCGCCCAGAGTGGCTGGGGAGACTCAGCCAGATGGGCGGGGTATAAATAAATTATTATTATTATTATTATTATTATTATTAACCATGTTAATGGATCCAAATATGTCTAGAGATATGGTTAGGGCACTAACAGGAGCCAGGAAGTGGAGGAAAGTGTTCGCTACAAATTTTGAGTATATCTTTGTAGTTTTTAAGTGGCACAACCATCCTTGCCCCATGGGAAATTCTCTTCCTGCAGTGCTCTTAAGGATTGTCACCTCACTATATATTGCACAAATCACTAGAATTATGGATCTTCCCAGCTGTGATATATGGAATTGCAGCAAGGATATCAGAAAGGCACAAGGCGTACTGTTCATAAAAGACTATCACCAGCCCTTATTGGGACTTGGGAAATATGATTTCCTGGCTGGTGGTGTAATCCAATCCACTTCATAGCTGAATTTAAATCATCCCAGTATGCCTGTCTTTAATATCAATATTGCAAAACTTTCTAGTACTATACCTTTTCACCAGCCCTACTTTTCTGGAATATATTTACACATGGAAAGTACATAAAAGAAGGTTGCAAGCCTATTCAAAAATCATTTCTTTTGGGGCCCAGGGAAGTACCCTAGAGAAAGACGGCTTCCGTTATTGGGTTGTTGTTGTTTTATACCACCAATTCCCTATATAAAGAGGAAGGAAGCCTGTGATAAGAGTCTGGAGGCATTTCCAGTTGTCCATTTTTCAAAGTCCGAAGGAAAAGTGGCAGTGGGGATCGGTAGAAGCATGAAAAGAATAGAATCATAGAAGTGTAGAATTGGAAGAGGCCATGGGGGGTTAACCACTTCAACACCATGCAATGCAGGGATCTTTTGCCCAAGGCGGGGTTAGAGGTATAGTTGCTGTCATCCAGCAATGTCATCCATAACCACTGGCCATGTCAGCTGGGGCTGATGGGAAATGGAGTCCTGTAACATCTGAAGGGCCACAAATTACTCACCCCTGGCTCAAGTGGACAGAACTAGCTTTGCTATTGTTCTCTGATACCAGCTGCGATATGGAGGAGCTTCTGAGCAGAAATAGGCTAATGATCTACAGTTATAAGTACGCAACACATAACCGTACTACGCAATAAATGTGGTGAATGTATCCATTTCCTGGGCAAAGTTGGCATCTGCTTGGCTTGGAGATAGAAATCATAATATTTCTTCTTCACTGTCAACTCCGTGCTCAAGCAAGGGTATATTTTCCATTGTCAGAAATACTTCCCACTTTCCTCATTCTACAAATAAATTAGACTGCAGCTGCTGTTTCTGTCCTCTCTTTGTCAGTTTAAGCATGAGATGTCTTGAAGAATTTGTGAACTGAACATAGCTCATTAAAGTATGTCTTCATGAAGATTTCCTTGAGTGATGCTGCCCTCTTTTCCCCTCCCTCGCTACACACATCTGTCTTTTCCTGTATGTTGCTATGGTAGTTTTCAAGCACATATTGAAGCATCTTGTGCTAGGGGTAAAAAAGAATCAGAGACCTTGCCAAGAGAAACTTGGTTGGTAGTGGTATGGCTTCCTTTCTCTGAAAGTGTCTATCTAGCCGGTTATGAATCTGTAGGAACATTGTAGGTGTTCATTAAGCCATGAGATTACCTATAATTTGCACCTAGCAAGACTACTTTTTATCCAATCAGTTTCGGATGTGGAGAAAAATCTATGAAGCTTAGTCACTGACTACATCCATCAGGGTACAAAGGCATAACCCTGATGATGGTGTAAGGGCATCTGAGGTCCCCTGTTGCTTGCACTTGATATTATTGCAAATCAAGCTTTATTACATGACCTGCTCTAGTCTATTGGTATTCAAGTGGTTTTTGAGTGGCCTGGTTGGTGCTTTGAAGCTCTCTCTCTCTCTCTCTCTCTCTCTCTCTCTCTCTCTCTCTGTTTTTATATTTGTTAGAGCTTAGTCCTGAATCTAGGACCGAAACATCAATTTGGAGTGACTTTGCTCACTTTTTGACATAGTTTCTTGAGATATCATTGCCAAACTTGGCTCAAGGGTTCCTGAGATAGAGATGGGATGCAGGGCTCAATTTTAAATAAATACGGGAGACCAAAAGACAACTTTGCCATGATTTTACCTGTTTATGCCCTAGGTTGGATGTCTTTCAAGACATAGTTCCCAAACTCAACGCAAGGTATTCCTAAGTTGGGGGCTGCAGTCTTCACTGATGTTTGGATGCTGGACACCATTTTGAATCAGGATGATAGACAAAAACATTACTTTGGTGTGACTTCACCCATTTTTTGCAGGCACGGGTCCAAACTCACAAATTACACTTTTTAACTACAGATAACAGTATTTTTTAGTTTCTAACAATTCCCAGTTAAAAATAGATACTCCCTGCTGGTAGGTTATTTATTGGCCATTCTGTTGAACTAGTGGTGTGTTTCTTCCCCTAACTCCAGTGAAGATAGACTATAGGGTTGCCCTGCCAAGGTGTCTTTCAGAAATGTCTGAGCTAGTGACATAGCAAGGTCAGGTGCTACCTGGTGCGCAAAATTTCTTTTCTTGTCATCCCCCTACTTTGAAATTATTGAAAGAAGGAAAAATAAGATACCGTATTTTTCGCCCTATAGGACGCACCGGCCCATAGGACGCACCTAGATTTTTTTGGGGGCGGGAAATAAAGGGGAAAAAATTATTCCCCCCCCCAGGCGCTCAGGCTTCCCCCACTCCAGCCTCGCGCCGGGGGGGGGGGGGAATAAAGGGGGAAAAATTATTTTCCCCCCTCCCCCAGCCCCCAGAACGGGACCCAGAGCGATGCTGAAGCTACGTGCAGCTTCGGCATCGCTCTGGGAGCTTGCGGGGCTGGAGGAGGGAGAAGCCCTCCGCCAGCCTTCTAACCAAGTTGGAGGACAGCGGGAAAGGCGTGCTGCGCCTCTCCTGCTGTCCCCCGAGTTTGCGGGGCTGGCGACGGGGAGGAGCAGGCTTCTCCCCCCCCCCGCCAGCCTTCTAAGCAAGTTGGGGGACAGCAGGAAAGGCGCAGCGCCTCTCCCGCTGTCCCCCAAGTTTGCAGGGCTGGCGACGGGGAGTTTGTGGGGCTGGCGGTGGGTCTCTCCTGAAGCCTGGAGAGCAGAGGGGTCGGTGCACACCACCCCCTCTCGCTCTCCAGGCTTCAGCGAAAGCCTGCATTTGCCCCATAGGATGCACACACATTTCTCCTTCATTTTTGGAGGGGAAAAAGTGCGTCCTATAGGGTGAAAAATACGGTACTTGCAGTTACAAGTGTTATTTTCTGGTTTATTTACTTAACATTATGAGCATAAGCACTACAAACATTTTCTTTTCACCATGGGAATTTCTTATGAATGAAATTTTTTACTTAATTTCGATGTTTTGCAAGCTACTGTTGATGTGGACTGCAAGAAGCTGAGGTGCTGTGTGAGTACAACTGCAAAAAACAAGCACCAGTGTGGATATGCTCCCACTCTTAAAGAGCTTACCTAGAATACAAGAAGAGCCCTGCTGAATCCCATCTGGAACAGAATCCTGTTCTCACAGTGGAGTTCTAGATCCTTATAGGAAACCCTCGAGCAAAGCTTTTCAGCTGTCTGAGCTGGAGAGGAGGGAGAGAAGGAGAGCCCGCTTGCTTTAAAGGACAAGGTAGGAGAGGAGAGGAGCCGCTTACACGGGTGTAAGCAGCTCCTGTCCAGTTGGCTGCTTTAAAGCGAGCGTGTTCTCTTTCCCTCCCTCCTCCCTGCTCAGCTCGCTAAATAGCAACAAAGAGATAAAGAGAGCCCACTTGCTTTAAAGGAGCAAAGCAGGAGAGGAGAGGAGCCATTTACACTTAAAGCAACCATGCTCTCTTTCCTTCTCTCCCTCCCCAGCTCAGCAAGCTGAAAAGCTCCTTCTCCACACACCCCACACGTGCTCCTTGTCCCTTCAGTGTTTTTCCTTCCCTCCCCATAAACCCCTCTCCTGCGTTGTTAGCCGCTCCTTCTCCACACCCGCATGCATGCTCCTTGTCCCTTCAGTGTTTTCCCTTCCCTCCCCACTTAAAACGTGGTTACAAAGCACGGATCCATATGGATCCTCAGGATTTTTGCATTGGGTCACCCCAAATTCACCAAATTCAATCTGGGCAGGAGGGCGGGCCTCGTGTGCACACTGGAATAACCTTGTACTAAGAAAGCTTGATTGTTGTTTTCTTTCAAGATCAAATCAATCTTATTTTGATCCATTGTCATGGGACCCCTAAAAAGTGTGGGGTCCATAGGCCAGTGCCTACTCTGCCTATTTGGTAATCCAGCCTGGCCCCTCTAGCTGTAGGAGAGAGAAGAAACGGAAGTTGAGGGACACCTCCTGAAGTGCTGCAGCTGTTCCCCACAATGAAATGGAAGGCTCAACATTTGTCAGGCACTTTCAGATGCTCAGCAGCCTTGTGTGGTTACAACAACCCTGTAAAGTAGGCCAGTGCCATGCGCTCCCCAAATTGCAGCTGAATCCCTCGCAGATTGGCATCCAACCTCTGCCTAAAAGCCTCCAAGGAAGGAGAGTCCACCACCATCCCAGATAGTCTTACCGTCAGAAAGTTCTTGCTAATGTTTAGTCCGAATCTCCTCTCCTGCCCTCCCCTCTGGAGCAGCAGAAAACTAGCTTGCTCCCTCTTGCAGCCCTCAGATACTGGAAGATGGCTCTCCTCTCTCCTCTTCTCCAGGCTAAACATACCCAGCTGCCTCAACTGTTCCTCATCAGGCTTGGTTTCCAGACCCTTCAATCATCTTGGTCGCCCTCCTCTGCTCACCTTCCAGCTGCTCAGTATCCTTCTTCAACTAGCCAGCGCTGACTGGCAGCAGCTCTCCAGGGTTTCAAATGGGGGGGGGGGACATTCCCAGGACAGAAGGCCTGCATGCAAAGCAGATGGTCCAACGTTGCGCTATGGAGACCCCTAGCCTGCCTTGAAGGATGTGGGGGTGGTCTCCCTTTGGAAATGGGGCTGGAGGAAGAAGGACGTGAAATGCCGATGTGAATCTGTGGATAGAAGATGCAGCCCAGCTGCAGGCGGAACAGAAGGTGCCTCCAAGTTCTGACAGAGAAGCATCACCTCTCAGGAGGGGCCAGGTCCAGGTGGAGGGGTTGCCATGGTGACAAGGACCTGCCCTCCTTTGTGACATCTCTTGCTCTTCCCTTAAAAGCCTCTGACTTGCAGGCGGCCATTGTGGGTTAGTCAGGAGAGTCAGGGGAGAGAGGTAGTGGTGGTGGTGGTAGTTGTAGAAGAGGAGAGGTTTGCTTGCTATTTTTCTTTTTATTTTATTTATTACTTTTATTTGATTCATTTTATTTGATTTTTTTTATTTTACTTTTTTATTTTAACATTGTATTTTGTATTTTGTATTTTGTATTTTGTATTTTGTATTTTGTATTTTGTATTTATTTCATTTTTCATTTTTTGCATATTTGTGAACATTTGTGCACATTTGTGCGCATTTGTGCACATTTGTGCACATTTGCACGCATTTGCACGCATTTGCACGCATTTGCACACATTAGTGCATATTTGGCTACCCTGTGACCTAGTAAAAGGCCATACCGTGCCTGCAAACCTGATTGTCCCACCAGATGAAGGAGGGGCAGCGCCGGCCACGGGAGGCCTGGAAAGCTGCCGTGTGGCTAGCAGAAGGCTGCCCTGTCCTCGCTGCCCCGATCCCACTAGCCTCTGCAGGTCGTCCCGCAGTCCAAAGTAAATCTGACTTACCTTTCCAGGAGAGAAGTCCAGCGACGAATCTGGAAAGAAAACAAACTGAGCACCAGCCCTTTCCCAGCCCTCGTCTCCCCCCCCAGCTGGCCTGCTGAGATGGGGGTGGGGTGATGACCACCCTGTAGCAAGGTGGGCGGCACCTGGCCAGGTAAGCCCGCACAGAGTCGCAAACCCCGCTCACCTCTTGGAGGGGGAGAGCAGAAAATGCCCACGTGTAGGGCCGTATTTCACATATGCGGTGCCAGGGTGCAAAAATCCGCCCAGCCCCCCCCCCCCAATTTAGTCCTGCTACCCAGATGGCTCCAAGGAGAAGCAGTGAGGAGGAAGGAGCCCACGGCAAGCCGCCGATCGCAGACATTCAGCGTGCTGCCCACCTGTGACTCCCAACCCAGCTGTCAAAATGAAGGGGGAAGGGGGGAATGGCACCAGGAAACCAACGCAGCTCCCCCCTTCTCCCGATGGCTCGGGGTAGGCTTGGGAGTTGCAGGTGCACAGTGCGCCAAATGTCACCCCCCAGCGAAGACACCCGGGGCAAACCGCCCCCACCGTACCCCCCCTCCTCCACCCCTGGTCCAAGCGCACGTTTTCTACCAGAAAGTAAATGTAATAGTACAAATGAATGTTCCTCTAGTATGTTTTGTTTGTTTTTTTAAAAGGACACAGTGACTTTCCTATTATAATATGTAGGCAGTTCATCATTGCAACTGTAGCAGCATTTTAAATAATAGTGCTATCTTCTCCCTAGGCCCACTGCAATTAGAATGAACGCACAACAAATGTCTTCATTAAAGCCAGGCTTCTTCACAATGGGGATATTAACAGAGCAGTCAGACTGCTGTGTTTCTGGGCAGGTTGGATCCATTGTTTCCTCTCCATTTTTTCTTCTTCTGTACTTGGGGTAGAGTCAATTAGTAAATTTGTTTTTACAAAACGGCTGTGCACAGACCCCCGTGGCCCTTGGATCAGGACAGTTTGCCCTGTGCCGAAACAATTTGACAGCCTGACCCTTTTAGAATGTCGGGGTGTGCACAACACTGCAGGATTAGGTCCTCCTACTTAAGTGCTGTTAAATGGAAATTTTCAGTCCTGCATTGTGCTGGCATGTGCCCCATTACAAGTGGTTTCCCTGCACACAAAAGAAGCGTCTCACAGGGGAGCAGCAACCGGTATTGCGAAGGATCGGATTCCCCACCCCACTTATGTGGTAGGATCTGATCCTGTCCAGTGCTGGCCATGGCTCCTTTAGTCCTTGACAGCCACAGATCTGTCTGGGCCAATCCAGCCCAACATTTGGTGTCCCATGGCTTTAGAGGACAGGAAACTGGGAGGGCAGCTGGGACATAAATGCAACAGGTGACTAAATAGTACCTCTAAAGGACCTAACAATGACATACAGTTCATGTATATTTCAATAGTCCCTCTCAGAAGCATGAAACCACATTCCTACTAGGGATGGGTAGGTCAGTCTCTTCCTAGGTAAAGGTAAAGGGACCCCTGACCATTAGGTCCAGTTGTGACCGACTCTGGGGTTGCAGTGCTCCTCTCGCTTTATTGGCCGAGGGAGCTGGCGTACAGCTTCCGGGTCATGTGGCCAGCATGACTAAGCCGCTTCTGGTGAACCAGAGCAGCACACGGAAATGCCGTTTACCTTCTCGCCGGAGTGGTACCTATTTCTCTACTTGCATTTTGACGTGCTTTCGAACTGCTAGGTTGGCAGGAGCAGGGACCAAACAACAGGAGCTCACCCCATCATGGGGATTCGAACTGCTGACCTTCTGATCAGCAAGTCCTAGGCTCTGTGGTTTAACCCACAGCGCCACCCGCGTCCCAGTCTCTTCCTAGTCCATCTCTATTTCACATGTGTTCATTCGTAAGTCTGATTTATTCCAGATTATTCCATTTCTGCATTAATCCATAGCCATGCTTTTCTTCTAGAAAAAATGCGTCACTACTCACCATGAAGTTGTTTCAGTAAGTGCCACACTTTTAAACAGTGTTTTTCTTCTATGAAATGGTGTCATACCCTTACATACCCTTGAGGATCTCCAGAAGAAAAAGCACTGGTTGGTGGGTTTTTGTTAAGCCATATGAAAATTAATTTAAGACAAATAGTTTTTCAGATAATGTATGCCAGGGAACTCAACAAAACTCAGTTCCAGAACCTCTGGTGGGTGCCATTGCCATTTGAAGAGAACAAGGGAGGCGTTCATGGTGAGTTCCGACACCTCTCAATGAATACATTTATAAACGTGTTTTTTCCTAAAATACTTTTGAAATTATTTTTGGTACACTTTTCAAGCAATTTTGCAAAATTGCAAAATTTGGAGAAATGTGAGATCCAAAAGTTAATTATATTCTGATCCTTGTATTCGCTTAGGAAGTGGATGAAGGTCAGCTAGCCTAAAGATGTGGGCTCGATGAAACTGTACTCCACCTATCATTCTTACAAAATGTTATATTCCCATAAGCAGAATGCAGAAACAAGGAAAGGCAAATCAGAAGTACGTTGAACAAAAACCATGCTTTGTTCTTCAAATCAAGAAAGTCTATCTGAACCGTTATGTGAACCCCAAACTACAAAGTGAATAAAGTGGAAAGATTTCCCCCCCAACTCTGCAACTTTAGTTATATGTGGATGGAAGTCATTTTTCTAAACTAGAATTTTCAATACAAAGTGTGTATAGTGTACTGTATTGATTTTACGTGGCAGTAGAAAATTAGTCAATGTAAATGTAATAAAAAAAGAGTTGCGTACATGCCAAGATGTTCATTTGACTTCTTAAGCCAGAAGTGCATTTTAGAGCTTATGGAAGACATCACTAGACTATGGATTAATTTAGTAAAACAGGAAGAGTATAAGTTGTTGCCAACAGCTGAGCCATCAAAATTATATTTCAGCAATTGAATATGCCTTGTTTTTTTTTAAAAAAACGAACCTAAACATTTGAACCTTATTCATCATTTTCCCTTGAGAATAGCTACCCCTTCTAACTCTGTTCCATATCTGAACCCCTGAGGACCAAAAAATTCATTCTTAATGGGGTGAAAAGCCTAATTGTGTTCTATCCCTGGCATCTGTAGGTAGTACTGGGGAAAGAGTCCTACCCAAAATACTACTAGACAGCTGTAGATAGTACTAAGCTAGATTGACCAATGCTCTGACTCAGTACAAAGCAGCTTCTTGTGTTTCTAAAATTTCAGTATTAATGGTTCCTACAAGATCTAGAAAGGTAAAGGGACCCCTGACTGTTAAGTCCAGTCGTGGATGACTCTGGGGTTGCAGTGCTCATCTCACTTTCCTGGCCGAGGGAGCCGGCATTTGTCTGTAGAGTTTTTTTCGGGTCATGTGGCCAGCATGACTAAGCCGCTTCTGGCGAAATCAGAAACACCGTTTACCTTCCCACTGGAGCAGTACCTATTTATCTACTTGCACTTTGATGTGCTTTCGGACTGCTAGGTTAGCAGGAGCAGGGACCAAACAATAGGAGCTCACCCCGTTGTGGGGATTTGAACCGCCAACCTTCTGATCGGCAAGTCCTAGGCTCTGTGGTTTAGGCCACAGTGCCACCTGCGTCCCTAAAGATCTAGAAAGGAAACCATCAAAAGCTTATGACTCATGCCCTGTTCAGGTGTTGGTCACCAATGAATGGAAGGAAGAGCAGACCATGCATGGTATACATGTCGCCAACATCCATGTCCCTCACCTCCTGCAGCCCAGATCTTTTCAGCTTGTATGAGAACATCTAAAGAAGGAAGCTTCATGTGTTTGGCTAATGCAATTTATCCCCATGTGGGTTTGGGAGTAGGCCACATTGATTGGTCAGTTGGGTCCATTCCCAAGGCCCGCCCAGCATAGCCTGTCAACATTGGACAAATTGTTGAATGATTTCACCTGCCATTCCTTGGTGTGGCCCATGGCCACCCTTTTCAAGATGTGGTTTACCCTTCGATACACTAAGGGAAGAGCAAGAGATGTCACAAAGGAGGGCAGGTCCTTGTCAACCCAATGCCTATGCCAAACTGTTCACAACTGTAACCAATAAAAGTTGTGGCCTAATTTTAACCCCAAAACCAACATGCTGTTTTCTTGTCTGGTTATTTAATTCCCAAGGGAACTGGTTAGTCACAGGGCCTTGGCACGCAATGTAATGTGATCCTCAGGCAGGATATATATATATATATCCCACCACTCCTTTAAATGAGCAACTTATGATGTAACCATTTCCTTCATCATGTGCTTAGGTAAACTAGCCCACCCCTTTTCAGAACACTTAAGAAGAGGGGCACTCAAGACAATTTGCACCCATGATTTTTCCTAATTTGTTTTTATGAACAGCTGGTTATATTGGAGGGCCCACAGCTAAGTGCCTGTGCATAAGGTTTACAGGGAGAAACCATCAGACTCCATCAATGGCAACTCCAGTTACATAGTTCTTAGGTGACTGGTTTAGGAAAAGACTTTGGTCTGAGACCTTAGACAGCACTTTGCTAAATGAACTGAAGGTTTGCCTTGATGTAAGTCAGGTTCATATATTGATGAACCTGACTTGATGTGAATCAGGTTCATATAATCCGTGTAAGCAATGGAGGACTGCAGTGGGTACAAAGCTGCTAAATTAGAGGTATCATTAGTAAAGTTAGTAAAGCAAATGGTGCTGGTTGTGTCTGAGCTTTTTTTTCTGTTTTTGTACATCTTGAGTCCCATTCTGGATTACAAAAAGAATTGCCATTACCTCAGAGAAGAACAAATATCTTCCTAAAGAAAGGGCACCTAACACTTTGTGAGCGATTCAATTAAAGGTTAATTGTTCTCTCAAAAGTTACATAAAGCCTAAAGCGAAAATACAAAACTGAACTCTCTCCCCAAAGAGATGAGTACAACGGAGTGCTCTCATTTTTCTTACAAATGCATTAGGTGGAACAAAAGTCTTCACAAATCAAAGCCCCTCGTCTTGTTCCTTGGAGATATTGAAAGATTCACACCAATTCTGGGTTTGTTTATAAGGTTATAAATAAAAGGGTTCAAAGCATTACAGTGATTTTAGGGATGCATAAAATCCATTGACAATATCAGTAGCATTGCACAGACGACTTCAGCTTCCTTAAAATTCCAAATTTGTCTCAATGTTTACTTTTGGATAAATTTGTAGGGATGCCCAAAAGTAAAATAAAACTACTTTAGATTTCCTTGAAATTTTTCCCATATTATCTAGGCAAGATCTTCCAGTGGTTGGTGTAGAGTTTACAGCTCTACGTTACAGCCAGTGAATGCAAGAGGACAATTTGCTGCTTCCTGTTTACCAAATTGAATGAATGCCAGATATTCTCTAAGATTTCTGTCCAATCACATAAAATAACTTGACTGTAAAAGCAAAACAATATGGGAGATTTTTAAATAACCCGGCTACAAAAATATCAGAGTCTACATCACATTTTAACACATTGGACTTTACAAATCTTACTGATGCTCTTGAATCCTTTTGAATTTCCCTGGTGATATGCTTGATGGGTAAAAATGTTCGTGATCAAAATGTCTACCATGTGAGCAGTGCTGCAGCCAAGAGCTGGGTGTCATCATCATACTGATGGACACTATGCCCCAAATCTCCTAATGACCACTCTCAGTGGCTTTATGTAAATATTAAACAACATCGGAGCTAAATTATTGCCTTGCACCCTGCTCCCACAACACAACTGTCTGGAAGCCCCATAGGTAGGAACAGAAGCACTGCAACACAGCGCTGTAAACTCCTAACTAATGGAGACAGCCGAGGAGGATACAGTGATTAATGGCACTTAAAGATGCAAAGAGATTGAGCCAGAGCAACTAGTTTGCATCACTTCCTCCCATCCCTCGCATGAAGAAGACCATCCACCAGGGTGACCAAGGCCAACTGTGTCCTAAAACTGGGTCTGAACCTAGGTCTGGAGCTATGATTCCAATAGAAGGAGAAACTTTCACTGCAGGGAATGATATTGTACTCTTAGGACTTCTAAAAAGCAATCTTATCCAAAGGAATAGATCCTGCCCCCCACAATCCCCATTCAAGCATGTACTGAACACCTCTCAAGGCTATGTGCACTTTATTACTAGTTTTAAACTCTACAGATCCGTGTTGCTTTGCATACAGTTCCAATAATGTTTTATGTTCTGTTTTGCTACAGTGAAATTACTACACATCTGTGCAGTTGTTCTTTTCTCTCTCTATTTTTCTACTGTTGTCTTTTCTGCCATTTTGCTCCAGATAATCCATCTTGTGAAACTAATTTTTTATTGTCACACTCCCATGTTCCCCCCTCCTCTATTTTTGAGGGGTCCAAGCTACAAAGCTAAAATATGCATGCTAAGTCTCTGCCCTGGTCCTCAGAAATCCTTTATCCAAAAAGCAATTTCTTCCCCGAAATGAGCATTTGATTAGATTTAGATGAAGGGGGGAAAGCTTTATGGAACATTGTTCTATTATAGACCAGGTATTGTGCTTGAAAGGTCACAAGTAGCAAATAAATCATGGAGTGAAGTCAGCTTCATCCTCACAGAATTTGTTGTGGGAGGGTTGGCTCAGGGGTAGAGCATGTGTTCTGCATACAGAAGGACCCTGGTTCAATTCTCAGCACCCCAAACCCATCAGCAGCTAATAATAATAATAATAATAATAATAGGTTTATTTTTATGTTCCGCCCATCCGACTGGGTTGCCCCAGCCACTCTGGGTGGCACCCAACAGAATATTAAAAACAAATAAAACATCAAACTTCCCTGAGCAGGTCTGCCTTCAGATGTCTTCTAAAAGTCATGCCAAGACCCTGTGACCCCCACAGTTCCCAGGGAGTAAATATCCAGACAAGACAACAGCATACAGTTTTGGGGGTCAAATAGGCACAACTTTTATTGGTTACAGATGCGAATGGTTTGGCGTAGGAGTTGTGTGAACATTATTCCACTCCAGCCCTCTTGCTGGGAGTGCATCTATGGATAAACTCAACTTGGGGGGGGCCCTATGATCTACATCAAATTGGGCTATCCCCTGAGGGATCACCATTGGAAGAGTACTATGGCCCTAGCCCCCGCCTGGGCGTTGGATAAACCCACTCCTCCTTGATCCCTTTAACAGGATACCCTTAATCAAAGAGGGGCAGGTAGAGGCTACAACCTCCCCTCCAGCCAAGACCAAGACTTATCCAATGCTAAACCTCACAAAGTTGTGCCGATTGCTATGAGTTAGGCAAAAACCAAGTGGCCAGTTTGCCAAGTGGGAAAAATTCCTGCCCATCCCTGAATATGGTGGCCAACAATGTGCTTAGCAAGGTTGTAGCATAAGCAAATAACCAATAATAAAGGAAGAGACGGAGTGTTAGAATTCCTGCTCCATGATTGCAGTCATGGGATTGTTGTCTATCACATGATGGTGTATGTTTTGATTCCACAGAATGGGAAGTGACGGAGACAGGATGTTTGTGTTACTGTGTTCGGTGAAGTGGGACTATTGTCTTTTGTTCTTTCTCTTTGCTGTCTGATGCTAGGGAGAGAGAGAGCCACGTTGCAGTGCTCCATGTGTGTATATATGTAAGTAAAGTAGATTAGCCAAAATGCTGAGTTGCTGTGGTCTGTTACGCAAGCTTTGAAGACTCTGCGGATCCCTAAGTGTGCCGATGTCTGTTGGCATCGGTCCCTGTGATGTTGGGGCTGAAGAAAGCTTTTGAAGCTCCCGAATGATCGACCAGGAGGGAGGGAACATGCCAGTTGGGCATGTGTCTCTGCCAGGGTCCTACTCGAGAGTAGGATGAGCTCCTGACAGGGAGATCTGGTGGGGGGAAATGGGTGGTTGAGGAGGTGGGCCACAGTTTATTCCCCTGGGAGTGGGCCCAAGTAGTGCTCATTGGCCAGTTGGGCCTGCCACCTGGGGAACACCCACACATTACTTGCCAGCATTGTCCAATCGCTGGCAGGCGGCCCCATCCTGACCCAGCCAGTCCCAGGTCACAAGCATGGCTGTGGCCTGGCTGCAACACCACCCCCTTCCAAAGGTGAGCAGACTTGCAGCACCTCAGAAAGTACATGGCCTGGCTCCTCGAAAGTCACCAAGAGGCCCAGCACACAGCATTGACCACATGGCCTGACAGTCCACCCATACCAATGTCCCAACAAGGACTCTACTCTTCCTAATTTTGCCACCCAAGAGCCATCTGAGATGCCAGTCATTCAACCTGAGAATGTAAGTGACTGGTTTGCTATTGAGTCATGGTGGTCTTCCAAAACAGCTAAGATCACCTTGCTGTCTAAAATAATGAAGGTAAATCAGGCTGTTATCAGGCATTGATCACCGATGGCTTTTTGAATGGCAGCAAGGAATTTTGTAGACGAGAGGCTGTGACAAATGATTAACTCTCAAGTTCTGCTTGGATGCTTTGTGGGCGTGTGGGTGGTTAAAGAAAGTGGATAATAGAGAGAGACAGATTAATGTCCAGAAATCTATACTGGCTAAGAAAATAAGCCCCCTTTTTTGTTTTGTTTTCCTTTGCTTTCTTGCCTTTTAAGCCCAGGGGTGTAAACAAGCATCTATGAAGCATGCCCTACTTCCATTTACACTAATAGAACCAAAGTGCACAACATTAAATGCTTAAGTCAAGGAAATAAATGGAGCTTAGTGTGCAATCTTGTAAAACCGGACACATTTGTGTGCAGTTGTCTGGAGTCCCTCCAAAGTAGCTGGATAATGCGGCAATATATGGCAAGATCCATCCGCATCCCTGAAATGTATATTTGTATTCCACCCTTCTTCCAAGGAGTACCTGGATTTATCCAGTATTTTGTATCACAACAACCTTTTGAGGCAGATAAGGCCAAGAAGCCATGATTTATCCAAGCTCACCCAGTGAAATTCATGGCTCAGTGCAGCTACTCACAGCCCAAAGCTGATGCTTGATGCATTCAGTGAACATTGGGGGGGGGTATCATTGCAGTGGATTGCTCTGTTAAAATAGGAGGAGAGGAAACTGCCTTATATTGAGTCAGTTCACTGGTTTATCCATCTCAGTGCTGTCTTCGCTAATTGGCAGCAGGTCTCTGGGTTTTTTGGATGGGGGACATGTCAAGCCCTAACTGGAGGTATCAGGGTCTGAACCAGGAATCTTCTGCAACCTGATCAGTTGTTCTGCCACTAAGCTATGATCTTTCACCTTGAAACCCTAGGAACAGCTCTGAACACGACTACAAAAATCCCTCTAGAGAAAATTTCAGACCCTCCAACTTTCCCTGTTTTCCAGGGACAGTTCCAGATTGACAGAAGCCATCCCTGTTTCTGATTTCATCCTTGAATGTCCCACTTTTCCTTAGGACATCTCTATTTTCATCAGAGAAATGTTGGAGGGTATGGTAGGATGTCCCTATTTTCATTGGATAAATTTTTGAAGGCAGGCCTGTATAGGGAAGTTTACTTTTTTTAATGTTTAATGTTTCATTATGTTTTTACATATGTTGGAAACCACCCAGAGTGGCTGGGGTAACCCAGTCAAATGGGTGGGGTATAAATAGTAGTAGTAGTAATTATTATTATTACTAGTAGTATTATTAGTATTAGTACTTATTATGGAATAGGATGTCCCTATTTTCATTAGAGAAATGTTGGAGGGCATGAAATTTACAAAAAGAAGATCCAAACCCTATGCTCAATTCACTGGGTTTCTTAACCTCTCCTTGAAGAGGAAATTATAATTAGCAAAAGATTTCTTCCCTTCATATATTACAGTGGTACCTCGGGTTAAGTACTTAATTCGTTCCGGAGGTCCGTTCTTAACCTGAAACTGTTCTTAACCTGAAGTACCACTTTAGCTAATGGGGCCTCCTGCTGCTGCCATGCCGCCAGAGCACGATTTCTGTTCTCATCCTGAAGCAAAGTTCTTAACCTGAGGTACTATTTCTGGTTAGCGAAGTGTGTAACCTGAAGCGTATGTAACCTGAGGTCCCACTGTACTGATTCACTGGGCTGGAATTTATTTGTAGAGAAATCCAGGAAACAGAGGATACTCAGCTATGGGACATGTATGATGCTTCCTTCTGCTCATCACATAGTACAAAGATTCTTGGTCTGAACTCACTCATATGTCAGACCAGTAACTTGTTCAGTGGATGATACCATTTTTGTTTCATTTTATGCACTGGACAAAAACATGCTCTTAGGAGAATGAACATGTCTGGTTTTCTATAACCCAGCAATGGGGATCCTGTGTTGTCAGACTCCAGCTCTCACCAATGCCAGCTAATATGACTTATGGTAAGAAACTCTGGTCATTCAGCCAGTTTGGAGAGACCCTTTAGAGACAGGGTCCTTGTGGCAATCACACAGGGTCCCCAGGCGTTTGACGGTCTATTGATCCCTGTGCCACCACTATGATCACTTCCCCACTGCCACCAACCCGTTTCTCTTGGGTACACACTGAGTCCAGACAGTTGTTAACATTAAAACAAATAATCAAATTTATTTTATAAGCATGAACAAGTTTACGGTTTCAGTTAATTTTTCTTGTCAGTTTTCTTATCCTTAGTTTCTATACTGGCCTATACTGCTAACTGATTATCCCAACTGTCTATCTGACTCCTTCTATCAGTTTCTCTCACTCTCTCACATCAAAACTCAACCAACCCACAGACTTATCCTCTCTCTTCCTTCTCCAACTCCCAACTGACTTCCACACAACTCCAACTCTAACTCTAACTCCTCCCCTTGGGTTCCCACTGGCCAATCACTTCACACTCATTTAACCCTTTCCTTATGACCCACCTAGGAGGCAAACATCACAGTCCTCATCCTGGCTGTAACCCCAAAAGCATCTCTCCAAACTGGCTGAATGTGCACTGAAGTGGCAAATGCACTTTGAGGTAATTAGTGTAAAAAAAGTGATGCACGTTGGGACAAAAAAATATTCCCTAACTTTATGCATGCACTAAATGGGTCTTGATGTGCGCCCACCCTGATTTCTACTGTGCTTTCACTGTAGTGATGTGATCCTGCAAAGCCTGAGATTTAGCAACCCAATTAGCATGGACCAATTAAAATTGGCCATAATAGCTTCCTAGCAATCATTTAGACTTTGCTTAGTAAGCAGCTCAAGGTTCTTGAAGTATGAAAGCACTTTGTGATCTTTTTCTGAAGTTTGTGTTGCAAAAGAGGAGCAAGCTGCTTATCACACATAGCAGCATATTGTTTTCCTCCCCTCGATTTTAAATCTTCCACTTTGTGACAGTTTTCTCTCTCTTAAAAAAATATTGTTCTTACCCTCTTTGTCTTTCATCTTGGTGAGGGTTTTAGCTTGGGTGTCAAGTTTCCTGGCTGGTGCCTGTCCCTGCTGCTATTTTTTTTTATTATCAAGACAGCTTTGCTCCAGATATAGTAAGATTCACACATGACAACAAGGGAAGGGACAATTAAAATCCCAAGGACACTGGAAGTGATGAAGCAACTCCAGATGTTCCTCTGTCAACTCTGGCGGTTCCTTTTTGCTAAATCATTTGTTTCATAAAGAATTCACAGAATTTCCCAAGGTTGTGTAGTCAGTGAAGAACAGTCCATTAGAACAAATGGGGCACTGTTCCACTGACACCAGTGTGCCCTTAGACAGTTCCAGCCACTGCCTGCCCTTGCTTGCATCCAATCTGGGGTTGCTGGTACACCAGCTCTCACCTTCTATAACCTTAGCTTCAATGTTGTCCTTGTAGAACTCAGAAGGGGGAGAAGATGGATACAAACCTTCAATTAGTTAGCTCTGTTTCTCATAGGCTCTGGCTCCATCTGTGGTTGACCTGCCTGCCTTCTGTCCCACCAGTCCAAACAAGCACCAGTTATGACTGTATGTAGTTAGTGAAAGGATTGGCCCAATTGCCATTTCAGCCTCCCACCCTCTTTCTTGCCTTCTATGAGAAGTAAAGATGCACTTCCTAAATGTGATCCCTCACCCTGGTTGTAAGAGTATGCTCTGTTCTTGAGTGTCATGTTTATGGCAGACCTGTTCCTTGATCCAGAAAAGGATTTCAGAATGCTCTGGACTAAGACTAGACCAGTCCACCTATAAAACCTGTAGTAGAGGCAGGGCAAGGGGAATTCCAGAAGAAAGAATGCTAGTCTGCATTTAAAGGTAAAGGTAAAGGTAAAGGGACCCCTGAACATTAGGTCCAGTCGTGACCAACTCTGGGCTTTACTGGCCGAGGGAGTCGGCGTACAGCTTCCAGCTCATGTGGCCAGCATGACTAAGCCACTTCTGGAGAACCAGAGCAGTGCACAGAATCGTCATTGACCTTCCCACCGGAGCAGTACCTATTTATCTACTTGCACTTTGACATGCTTTCGAACTGCTAGGTTGGCAGGAGCAGGAACCAAGCAACGGGAGCTCACCCCGTCACGGGGATTCGGACCGCCGACCTTCTGATTGGCAAGTCCTAGGCTGTTTGGTTTAACCCACAGCGCCACCCGCATCCCAGTCTGCATGTACGGGACCTCTAAAATTAAACTATACATCTGTTAAGCACTGTTGGAAACAGCACTAGTATTTATAAGAATCTCAATCCTCTGAACACAACACTGAGCAACTTCCATTTTTTTCAAGAGGGCTTGCAGAGGGTAACTTCTGGTAAAAATGGACTGAAAGTTCCCAAAGGATAAATTTTGGCTGAAGATGGAGGGAGCTTCAGAAATAAAAAAGGAGCAAAATCAGCCTCCCATTTTGCCACAATACTGTTTTTGTGCTGCTTTCCAGTTTTGAGGTAAAGGTAAAGGTACCCCTGACCGTTAGGTCCACTCGCAGACAACTCTGGGGTTGTGTGCTCATCTTGCTCTATAGGCCGAGGGAGCCGGCGTTTGTCTGCAGACATCTTCCAGGTCATGTGGGCAGCATGATTAGGGTGCTTCTGGCGAACCAGAGCAGTGCACGGAAACGCCGTTTACCTTCCTGCTGGAGCAGTATCTATTTATCTACTTGCACTTTGACATGCTTTCAAAATGCTAGCTTGGCAGGAGCTGGGACCAAACAACAGGAGCTCACCCCGTTGTGGGGATTCAAACCGCCGACATTCTGATTGGCAAGCCCTAGGCTCTGTGGTTTAGACCACAGTGCCACTCACATCCCAGTTTTGAGGCAGTCCTCCCCAAATATTCCATAACTTACTTAGTCAAATTTGTATATCACTTTTCCTCCAGGGAGCTCAAGGTCATCCTTACAGCAACCCTATGAAGTAGGTTAGGCTGAGAGGTGCTAACTGGCCCAAGGACCCCCAGTGAGGTTCATGGCTGAGTGGCAACTACAACCCTGGTCTCTGAGATCCGAGTCCAACTATCTAACTGCTAATGTGATGTCATGATGCAATGTCACCCGAAAGACATGTGCAGCTGGCATTGGGTGCCTGCCTTATTAGAGCCAAGCCTCTAAATTTAAACAATGAATCAGATAATTACAATTTCTAGTACTTCCTTTAAAGTCAGGTTAGTTATCTGAGATAAAAATAAAGACAAAAGAACTAGCATCTGGATTGCTCCGACTGACAATCTGAAGAGATCCAGGATATTATATAAGGAAAGTGACATGCATTGAGCATTTGATAGTCACCCGATGTTTCAGAGGAGCTAGCTATCATTATCCTGGATGCAGTATCTTTTCTTCTCTCATGAGCTGTCATAAAATGGAGCCAAGATTTGAGACCCATGATACCTGATGGGATATAGCTATATATGCTTTTAAGATCACCAAGAACCAGAGATCTCCCTTGTCTGTCTAAGGTCATAACTAGATGGAATGGTGAGTGATCCTGGTTTGGATCTCTCACATTTCTTTACAAGGATAAATCCAACAGCTGAAAGGGTGTGTGAGCTTTGGATTTCAGTTTTGGCAACATGGGGAGAGTCTGTGCTGTTTTTTTGTGTGTGATCTGATTACCCAGTCTTCTGCAGCTACTCTTTGCCCTGCAAAATATGGATGGTTATGTTCAGTGGTGACTTTGCCTTAATGAAAAGCACCTCCATTCATGCAGTTTTCACTGATTCCTTCCCATCTTCCTCCTGGAGTGCTGCTCTGGAACAAAAGGGGATGTTATGCAGGGGACTGCAGTACGTAGAGGGGAATGGCATAAATTGGGTGCCCCAATTGGGGTGAGCAGAAACACTTTCCACTGATGGCAGGCTGGGGAACCCGTGGCTCTCAGTAGGCTTCAGGACTGCAACTTCCACCATCTCTGACCATTGGCTATGCTAGATGGGGATGATAGGAGCTGGTGTCCAACAACATCCTCAGGGTCCCTTCCATCTCTGTGATTCTAAGTGATTCTTATGAAGCATCTGGATGACCAAAGGTTCACCAGCCCTGCTCTGGTGGAACAGGGTACAACTCAAGGTACAATATGGGTATGTAATTTCTTCCAATCTCTCTGGTTTCACAATTCTTTTTTATTTTTCAGGGCGGTCAGTGTTTCACAGAAAATACCTCCTGCTAGTCCCATCCAGAGACTCTTCTCTCCTTCTTCTTCGGAGTGTTGATATAATTATCACAGATATAACATGCTTACAGGCTCTGTCGTTGTGAGGCCTTGTAAGAAAAGGTCAACATCTATCTCTCATTATAATTATATCATACTGTATTTGTCACTGCATCTCAGTATCCGCTGTGTTGATGGGAAAGTGCTAAATTTGTACCAAAAGAATATATCACCTGGGAAGCAAGTTAAACTGATACATAAGCAGGTCAGGTAGAGGTTTTCTTTTCCATTTGAGGTCACAGCCAAAGACAAAGGTGTAATTCAGGCAGTACATTATATACCTGCATGGTAGCCATAGATCTTACTACTTTGGTAATTAACAAGTTTATGAGAAAGTAATGGCTCATTATTCTCAATTGATTTGCACAGAATTTGTCCTGGCTCTATATAGTGAAACTTTGCAAGCTTATACCTGTGATTGTTACAGATGAAGACTGGCTACTGAATTTTGTGTGTGTGTGTGTGTTGTTCAGTATACAGCAGTGATTTATTTATTACATGGATATACTTCTCAGGTGTATCTTGAAAATGTGGATCGTTATTAACAATTAGAAAGAATAGTTTTCATTAATATAGATACAAATCATAAATAAGATGCTTGACAGTGGTGACTGCAGCTCCAAAACAGTCATTAACAATACATCAAGGCTAAAATTAGGTCTAATTAGAAATTGGAGAAATATGTTATAATATACTGGGGAAGCCTTGATTCAGCATTGCTCAGCTGACCTTGGGCAACTTGCTGTCTCTTAGAGTAATCAACCACACTGGTAGATGACAGCCATTTTCTAAGGAGGAAATGGAACCCATGCGCACTGCTTTGAGCTCCTTCAAGATGCCTGAGAATACCTGTTGGCTTTATCAGAAGTCATCTGGTGATAACACATAGCCACTCCATATTCATGTAAATTGATCCTAATCTGTCTCCACAATGACTGCATTCTCTCCTCTTCAGTATATCTATCAGAAAGGCACTTTTCTGATGTTTTCTCTGCCTGGCCTTGATCATGACTACCATTCAGTGTTCTAACTTGGGTAATCTTTCCACAATGATACTATAACAAAGGACAGCCAGCACATAGACAAGTCTACCCCAACCCGGTGCCCTTTAGCTGCTTTTTGCACTGCAACTCCCATCATCCACAGCTGACATGGTCAGTGGTCAGTGATCATGGGAGTTGCAGTTCAAAATGTCTGGGGCACCAAGTTGGGGAAGTCTGGACTAATAAAACAGATTAACAGAGTGATCCTATAGATATGTCAACTCAGAAATACATTTCATTCATTTCAATGAGACTTACCCCCAGTTAAATGTGTGTGTAGGATTGTAGTCAAAAGCTTCATCTTTAATGTAATGTAATTTTAATATCATAGCCACAAAACTCAGAAGCGGTGCAATATGTCATAAACAAAGGATTGTTTGTTCATATTCTCCGGAAGATGTGTGAGATAACCATCCTCATATAACCAACGTCCTTCAGTCTAGTTGATGCATGAAGGGGTTAATACCATAGAGCAAGTTGTCCTGCTAGGCTTGGCAATGTCATTTCCCTTACCTTGGAAGGAATCAAGCCTATCCCCACCCATCTACCTGAGAAGCTTAGCATGTGAAGAAGTTTGAACTGGTTTCCCCAGCTCAACTGCATAGCTCTCATCACCATTCTTGAGTTCCATACTGATAATTTAGGAAGTTTCACCACTTTGTGAGCAAGCTAAGTTTTACTGCCTGTGCACTTTTTTTCTGAATGCTGTATCAAAAAGCAAATGAACCAGTCCTTTGGAGAGTTTGTAAGTAAATAAATATTTAACTTACCAATGTGTGGTCTTTTTCTATGCTAGGGGAAGAGGGAAACTTTGGAAGAAACTTGCCTCAAAATTGGATGTTGGCATCCAGAAATTCATAATTCATCTATCTATGTATACTGTATATCTCTATCTCTATCTCTATCTCTATCATCTCTCTCTCTCTCTCTCTCTCTCTCTCTCTCTCTCTCTATCTCTATCTCTCTATCTCTCTGTCTCTGTCTCTGTCTCTGTCTCTGTCTCTGTCTCTGTCTCTGTCTCTGTCTCTGTTTCTGTTGTTTCTGTTTCTGTTTCTGTTTCTATCTAACTAGAAACACAGTGCCAGCTCTCCCTCAGGACTAAAGTCAACATTCATATGAAGAAGTTCATCCAGACTCAGTGGCGTAGCGTGGGGGGTGCAGGGGGGGCCGGCTGCACCGGGCGCAACATCTGGGGGTTAGGGTTGGGGGCGCAAATCCATGGGTTAGGGGGCGCAAATCCACGGGTTAGG
This sequence comes from Podarcis cretensis, assembly GCF_951804945.1. NCBI lineage: Eukaryota > Metazoa > Chordata > Lepidosauria > Squamata > Lacertidae > Podarcis > Podarcis cretensis. Next base: position 88,177,534 of record NC_137173.1, read on the forward strand.
GGGCGCAAATCCACGGGTTAGGGGGCGCAAATTACTTGCCTTGCCCCGGGTGCTGACAACCCACGCTACGCCACTGTCCAGACTGCATCATGTAACCAACCGCAGCAGTTGTAAACAGATCACACATAAATGTTCTGATAAAACAAATGAGGCATGGTTATGTATTCCCACAGCCTAACAGCTTTGGCCAGTAAACTTATCTGTGAAAAAAATTATGCAAGTTCAGAGTGCGACTTTCTTTCCTGCTGTTTTCCTTGAATAATGGAACAATACCATCCTATTTGGGATGCGGGTGGTGCTGTGATCTAAACCACAGAGTCAACGGCTTGCTGATCAGAAGGTTGGCGGTTCGAATCCCCACGATGGGGTGAGCGCCCGTTGCACAGTCCCAGCTGCTGCCAACCTAGCAGTTTGAAAGCACGTCAAAGTGCAAGTAGATAAATAGGTACCGCTCTGGCGAGAAGGTAAACAGTGCTTCCATGCGCTGCTCTGGTTTGCCGGAAGCTGTACGCCGGCTCCCTTGGCCAGTAAAGTGAGATAATAATAATAATAATAATAATAATAATAATAATAATAATTTATTTATACCCCGCCCATCTGGGTGGGCTTCCCCAGCCACTCTGGGCAGCTTCCAACCAAATATTAAAATACAGTAAGACATCAAACATTAAAAGCTTCCCTAAACAGGGCTGCCTTCAGATGTCTGCCTTCAGATGAGCGCCGCAACCCCAGAGTCATCTGCTACTTGACCTAATGGTCAGGGGTCCCTTTACCTTTACGTTACCATCGTATTTACACCAAAAAGAACCGCTTCTGACAGCAGCTTCATAGGTACTGTGGATCTAAAGGAAGGAAGAGCACCCTTTATCTCCTGTTTCTTCACAGCTCTAGCCCTAGAATTGTCTCTAGAATTGGGGTGTTCAAATGCATGTGATTTAACACTGCATGAAGGAAGAAGTTGGGTCCATTGCAGTTGCTGCCTCCTCCTGTTGTCCACACATTGGGTGAAGATCTTAATAGGCGAGCCTTCTCTACAGACCATCATGGCTCCCTTATAAGTGTACCTGTTTGCAAACAAGTGTTAGTCATATCCATATTGCGTGGACAGGCGGAGTCCCCAGATCCCGAGTGGTCCCCCCCGTCATGTGGAATAACGACTCTAGACAACGTGCTATGGGATTAAATTGGCCACAACTTTATTAAATTTCAAATGTGGGTAGATCTTGGCTCAGGCATTGGGCGTTCTCCCTCCCTAGTCCCCAGCCGGGGACCTAGGGAGCATCAGGGTTATCCAGTGTGTGTGGGGGGGATGGGCCGGCTCTGGAGAACATATGTTCAAGCAGAGATAGCCGCCCCCATTACGCCGCCGCCGCAGGGGAGAGCAATGACGACCTTTCGGCGTACGGCCAAAGCCTCCCTTCAAAAACCCCTTTAACGGGGAACCCTGGTATCGCCGCCGCAAAGAGGAAGATGGACTAAAGGATTCCGCCCAAGGCCTGATACCGCCAAAGTTGTGACGTTTTGCTACGGGAAAGGCGAAACCTGCCAATGCAGGGAAATTCCTTTCCGGCCCTTTAACAGCGACCTTATCGTAGCAGCGCCCGCATACCTGTGGAGACAGGTTAACCTGCAAAACCTATGAAGAAAAGATAACCTGCAAAAGAAGGCATTAACTGAGGGTGGGTAGGGTGGGAGAAGCTCTGGAGCCAAGTGAGGATTAACAATTAAGATCCACCCTCTATTGTGTGGGCAGGTAATCCCTCCCCCTACCTGGCCTGGTTTCCCTGGCAACGCTTTCCTCAGGTGGGATTGGACAACTCACTGGGGTAGGCGGGGACCTCCAGGTATCCCACCTGAGGGAAGGCAAAGCCTATGCTGATGGGGCCACTCCAGATCCAGGGCTGCACGCATCCCCGCAAAGGGCACCCCCCGTTTTAAGTGGGGAGCGGTCATTGTAGAAGTAGTGAGTGAAGAGGTCCTTAACTACAAAGCCATTATAAACGTCATTTTCTACTCATATTTATTTAGAGCATCAGAAAAAGGTCCTCCTGTTAATTGCTTCTAATTTTAAAGTACTTTTCATCAGCTTGTGCATGTGGGTTTCTGCATATTTTGTGCTCATTAACATGTCTCTAGGGGAATCATTTCCAGATAAACCATGCTATGAAATGGTAACAATATTTGAAATAAGTCTAGGGGTTTTTTTTTTGCCCCTCCCTCAAGGTTTACTAGGGATACGTGCTTAAATATGTTCCACAAGTCTGCGGTAACAATCGTAGCGCTTGTTTAAAATGTCTAAAGAGAGAATATTCAACTCAACTTACACCAAAGATTTTGTAAATAGGAAAAAAGTTGGCTAAATATAAATCTCTTTCAAAAAGGGACTTCATTTTTGCAGCTAATTTTGAAGGTGTCACATTTCATTAAATATAGCAAGGGAAGACAGAAGATACGTTTCTCCAATTCCTCACACTTTTCTACCAAATCCTTAGGGTGAAACTCTGTGTTCAGCTGATATCCTCATTTGGAAGCGTGCAGCTCTGCTGAACACATGCAAAGTGGGAAGGGTGTATAACATAATAGTTTCAAAGAGAGGAGCAGTTAATTAATACGAGACCCTTTCCTCACCATCTGCCTTTGTCTGAAATTGCTCACCATCACTTGTCTTCCATCTGGGCTTCTTCACATTTCCTGTATTGCAGGACTTCTCAGAGGAAAGGAGCAAGGGAGAAATGGATTGTGCATGCCCTCTCCTTCCGCTTTCCCACTTCAAATCATGACATCTCTCCACTACTTTACATCTATGAAGTGGCTTAAACATTCAAGGTTGATTGTTAGATTGAAATTTAAACAACTTACAAACAACGTGGGCTGTTTCTTACATGCTCACAATTCTAGCCAATACCTTTGAGAACAATGGGCTAAATTGAGATATTCTCATATCTAAGTTCAGTTGACCCAGCTCGTAAAGGATTGTACACAATAGACAATATGCCTTGTTTACCTCATGAATGTGAAGATACTGATTTTCATTTGGTTTATTGAAACACCTGAGTTGTCAGGTCGGATTTTTCATTTTTGCCAACAAAGGTTCTATCATCACGACATTATGGTAGCGGGTCAATAATTGACAATTTTAATCTTTCTTTTATTTATTTATTTGTAAACCACTTAAGAGGTTTACAAAGAAGACATGCACATTTTGCATCCCATGACTTGTAACCTCACCTTTCTTGATGTATGCAGAATGATGTTTAAAGATGTTTTGATGGCTCTCTGTGTGCTGTGTGTCAGCAGCCTATACAGTGGTACCTTGGGTTAAGTACTTAATTCTTTCCGGAGGTCCGTTCTTAACCTGAAACAGTTCTTAACCTGAAGCACCACTTTAGCTAATGGGGCTTCCTGCTGCCACTGCGCCGCCGGAGCACGATTTCTGTTCTCATCCTGAAGCAAAGTTCTTAACCTTAAGCACTATTTCTGGGTTAGCAGAGTCTGTAACCTGAAGCGTATGTAACCTGAAGCGTATGTAACCCGAGGTACCACTGTACATACACAAATGCACACAAACACAAAAATACATACATGCACATAAAACAAGATGATGCCCAATTCTAAGTAAATGTATTTAGCATCAAGGCATCAGAAGCAACCCCCATTTTATTCTTGATAATGCCACCATGGTTTAAGCAAAGTTTCAAATGTGAATCTGTACATCCTCAGAGTATTTCTCTTACAATCAGGTTTGGAAAATGTTTGGGGGGCTTTTGTTTGTTTGCTCTATTATATCATGAATGTATAAGCATGGTGTAAAGCATGCAATGACTGGGGTTGGGAGGGAGAGAAGAGAAATGTCAATTGTGTGCTTCACTACTGAAGAAATAACATGTATCTAAAGAGAGACGTCAAGGGATGTGGGTGGCACTGTGGGTTAAACCACAGAGCCTAGGACTTGCTGATCAGAAGGTCGGCAGTTCGAATCCCTGTGATGGGGTGAGCTCCTGTTTCTCGGTCCCTGCTCCTGCCAACCCAGCAGTCTGAAAGCACGTCAAAGTGCAAATAGATAAATAGGTACCGCTCTGGCAGGAAGGTAAATGGCATTTCCATGTGCTGCTCTGGTTCCCCCGAAGTGGCTTAGTCATGCTGGCCACATGACCCGGAAGCTGTATGCCACCTCCCTCAGCCAATAAAGCGAGATGAGCGGCGCAACAACAGAGTCGGTCACAACTGGACCTAATGGTCAGGGTTACCTTTACCATAAAGAGAGATGTCAGACCATTTATGTCCAGGCTCTACAGTTTCTGAGCTGTGAAGTATTCTAGCCTATGAGAAAAGAACTGGTCCAAGGCACTCAGTAATTCCATGGCTGAATGAGGATTTGAATAGCGTTGCCAAAACCAGGACACCCTGAAAGTTGTTGAGCTTGTTTTAGGAAGACCCCAAAATTGTTGAGTTTTTGTTTGTTTGGGAAACTACTGAAATTTACAAAAATGCCCCCCATGCATTTTTTTCGATTGACTTGCCTAAGATCCAGGACAAAGTGCCACATTTTCCCTTAGATGTCATTTCTGCCTTTGAAATCTCAGATTTTTGGCAGCCCTAGATTTGAACCAAGTCTACCACTCCAGCCCCTTCTTCCCTGAAGGATAGCAGCTTGGAGGTGTTCCTGACTTTGTTTCTTGATTGCATGTCAAGGCCCCGAGCCCTCCCCCGTTTGTTGAATAATAAAACACACGGACACCAGTATTTCAGGTTAATGGGATAATTAAGGCCACAACTTTATTGGTTTCAGAATGTGAGAGGTATTGGCTTAGGCCTTGGCATTGAACCAACTATATCTGACTCCTGCCCACCATGCAGGTAGTCTAGTAAGAGTCAACCACCTGTAGGGGGAGCCCTGTTGATGTACATCAGCCTTTCTCAACCTGTGGGTCCCCAGATGTTGTTGAACTACAACTCCCATCACCCCTAGCTAGCAAGGCCAGAGCTCAGGGATGATGGGAGTTGTAGACCAACAACTTCTGAGGACCCACAGGTTGAAAAAGGCTGATGTACATAAACTGAGAGCTCCCCCAGGGTCCCTGATGGGGTCGTGGCATGGGCCTAGCCCATACTTGGGTTCCGGATGAGATCCACAACCCCAGATCCCTTTAACAGAATACCCTGAAAGCAGAGGGGCAGGTGAATGCCACAACCGATATAAAAAGGGAGAACCCTGTGGCCGTGTGGCTGTTTAAATAATGCAAGCCATGCCCCACGGTTGAACGGGTTGGTCGGCCGGGGGGAGAGTGATGTGCCCAGGACTCCCTGTGACACAGATGGTGGCACCATGCCCCCTACGTGGGGAGAGCATGTGGCCTGCCTGCAACACAGCCCCCCCCCGGGGGTGGGAGCGGCTGTCTCACATGACATCTGTGGGCAGAAGCAGATATGTCTGCTAGTTGCTCTGTTGTCAATTGAATACTCACCCCTCTTTCATTTGTGTGCTGTGATACGGAAAGGGAAAATACTGAAGAGAATGAAGAGACTCCAGTTGCTATTACCTCAGGGTGTTAGTTCTAGTATACTAATGCAAGTTGAAAGGAGAGCCATTTTAATGAGTGCTTTCCACCCAGTGCTCTCTGCGTGTCAGGTTTTAATGTAGATTTCAGTAATTATAGATGTGAAATCTCAAAATTACAGACAAGAAGAATTACTTGCACAAAAGGCTGTGCCAACTAGTGTGCATGGATTGTGGCTATTCTGGTGTTCGTTAATCTCTAATTTGAACAAAATGTTTTGGCTAGAACGGAATGTTCTGGCAGTCTCCAACAAATGGAATAAACTCAAGTACAGCAGCAAAAGAGTTGGCAAGATCAAGCTATTCCATATGTAAATATTGGCAGAGATTTCAATAAGGGGGGTTATCTGAATTATTCACATTTATACTTCTGATAGAGGCTTGCTGGCTGCAAGAGCTGCTTCCATCATTGGCTCTTTGGAGAAGTTTTTTGAGAAAGGGATTTTTTGTGAGGAGGGGCAGATATACTAGCTAGGACTGTGTTAAGTATTTGAAGTCATACAAGGTTCTCAAGTGAGGGGGAGTATAGTTCAGGCTCCCCTCTTCAGACTTTGCCCCTCAACATGTGGGTGGTGGTAGGACAGGGGAAGAATGAAGATACAGGGACAGTAGTGTGGTCAGTGGGCTAGGCCTCACTCCACACAACATTAAACATGTAGTTCTGAATGCCTAAAAGGGTAATGTGTATACTATGTATGTAAAGCACTTTGGCACTCTATTGTTGTTGTTGTTTAGTCGTTTAGTCGTGTCCGACTCTTTGTGACCCCATGGACCAGAGCACGCCAGGCACTCCTGTCTTCCACTGCCTCCCGCAGTTTGGTCAGACTCATGTTTGTAGCTTCGAGAACACTGTCCAACCATCTCGTCCTCTGGCACTCTATAAGTACTACATAAAAGAGATTTTTCAGAAAGTCAGCTTGCTGATTCTTCTGAGGCCCTCGTCTCACTGTGAAATGGTTAGAAGATGAGGGGCATGGATATGATTTCTTCTGTGTGGGAATTGGGAGAAATTTGAACCACTTTGTATTGAAAGGCGAATCTACCAATTCTGCTCTTCCTGAAATAATGCGCAAACCAAAACACAGCCATCCTTTGAAATTTGCACTTTTCTGAATTTTGCATTGCTGTTATGCGGACAAATGTGAGGAAAAAATGCATAGCCCTCTTAAACAGTGTCTGGGTGGAAATCACTGAGATGTCTGGGAAAATCCGGCCGTACGACAGTCCATGTTGGTAGTGTAGATTTTGGCGAATTTCATTAAAAATAGCTCAAAAACTAAACTTTGCGCCCCCCATAAGCTCAACAACTTTTATGTCCCGATTTCCACTTTTTTTAAAATAAATTTTTATTAAAGTTTCAACAAATTTTATAGTAACACAAAAAGCAAAACATCACAACAACAATACAAACAAACAATACAAAACAAAAATCAAACAAAATTAAAAGGTTCAATTCTTGGTTTCATATAGCTTTCTTTCCGGACTTCCTCACATCTCCCTTTTCTGTTTTCAAATTTCCAATTTAGTTTCAGCAGATTTTTCCCCTATTTTAAACAAATTAATATGTCTTAATTTCTTTTAAAGTTAACCATTCCTGCTGCTATCCCATCTTTTTATCTTCCATCCTTAGGTTAACTAAACTGTGATTCTCTTATTTGTTACTAATGAAACATCTTTGCACACTCCTTCAGCTTTGTCGCTAATGCCACATTGTCTCAATATCCTGCATCATATTAACATTCATATAGTTTACAATGTTTTTGCAGATAATCTTTGAATTTCTTCCATCCGATTTCCACTTTTTGAAAGATGGCAACCCTAGCATCATAGGAGAAACTTGCACTAGAATGATGGTGAATTTCCATGAGGGCTGGAGGTGGGGTGGGGAATCACAAACAGAAATGTGGAGAATCACAGACTTGTAGAGTTGCAAGGGACCACGAAGGTCAACTAGCCCAATCCCCTGAAATGCAGGAATCTTTTGTCCAATGTGGAGCTCAAACCCATGACCTGGAGACTAGAACTGAGAATATTTGGAAAACAAGGAACTCAGAGAACCAGAAATAGGAAAGCTTGCCTATCTCTTTTCCTAACTGGTCTCTTTGACGCTGTTGAGTATGATTGGCTTCTGGTATATTTTTTGTATCATTTAAAACAGGTTTTTCTTTTCTTACTGTGTACTTGTAAATCGTCTTATGTGATACTGACATGAAACGTGATTCATAAACAACGACAATAATAAGATTGGTGCTGCTACTACTAGGTATCTCGTTTTGCAATTCTATGTACACTCATAAATAAACTCGAATGAAGTCAGTTTGACTTAATTCTAGCTAGGCATGCATATGATTATGTTAGTTTGCAAAGCTATTCTCAACTGTTCATTCCCCAGGCTTATCTTCTTTTCAAGTCAATGTTTATGAGCTTTACCCAGCAAAACAATTGTCCTTGAGTCCTTCTTTCCATATTAGAATAGTCCAGATGGGTATATGGGTGTATATATATATATATATATATATATATATATATAATACTGCATTGTGCTTTGAATTTTTCCCCCTAGTTTCAAGTGACTGACAGTCTTTGTACCAAGATTTAACAGTTTGAAACACTTGAGATATTAAACCTTGAAAGATACTATTTATAATGGAAATTGTGACAGAAATGTGAGAACAACACATCAAGGATGCTTTGAGGGTACAAACAACATTTAATAAAACACTCTCCCTCCCACTTTCCCTTCCTATTAGTTACTAATAACTGTGGTTGGGAAAGTTAGCATGGAGATTTCTTGCTGAACCAAATGATCCTTGTCAAAGCCATTGCAATGGAATGTATTTTTGTCAACATCTCTAGCATAGCCCATTACCATTTTTTATTTTTTTACAGGGACACTGGGCAAAGAGATTTCCATTGTCTTAAAGATTCCTTCTGTCACACCACTAGCATAAAATGAAATCCACTTTTTGAAATATGACTTGTTTCCAAGTTGGATGCAACTAATACAGATTTCTACAGGGCAACTTTCAGCTTTAACAGACATTTCTGTGTGCCATCTCTTTCTCACACCAGGGTTTGCAAGTGTGGGCTTGCAGGGTGAGACAGAACTGCTACCCTAGCTTCCCAGCAGATAGGTCACTGTTGCTTGCTGGGAGAATGAGGTGACAGGGAGGTTGGTGTGGTGCTAATGCACTGGCAGGAGTGTCAGATTGGTTCGCACCATGCTGACCTATCCACTGCCTTGCTCTTCCTGCTCTCTTTCCTGGTAAGGAACAGCAACTCGCCTGCTGGGAAGCTAGAATAGTCACTATCTAGCATGACCAAGCCACACTAGAGCTTTAAAGATTAAGGGGAGACATTATGCTATGGATAAAGTTGATGGGCTATAAACGGGGCCACATGAGTAGCAGAAACTACCTCCTGTCTGCAGTTTGGGGCTGGGCATCGATCTGTTCATGGCTTTTCTCCCTTCTCCCTCTGCCAAGTCAAGGTGGACTGTAGACTAGTGATACTCTGATACCAACTGCAGAGAAGAAATAAAACTATCCATCCAACATTGTCAAAAATTTGGGGGATATTCTCTGTAACACTGGCATGAAAAAATGGGGGGGGGGCTGTTATTATGATGACTATTTTATTATTAGGCTGCCTATCGGTGTGCTTCTTAATATGTTTTTATTAAGCTTATATCACTGATGTTCTGTAATGTGTTTTTAATGTTGTACACCTCCCTGGGATCTTTTGATAAAGGGCAGTATATAAATTGAATAAATAATGATAACGAATAATAATAAAATAGCAGACTAGTGTATGCAGTTTGGTGACTGAAGGCATATAGTTTAATTCTACCAGGGGACTCTCAAATGATGTTTTGTAGTCATGTGCAGATGCCAGAGGCCACGTTCAATATGACTCAGTCATGAAGAGTTCACATGCATATTAAGAGCTGCATTTAATGTAAAAGAAATTTTGAAAAGGGGGAAATGAAAATTTCCTTTGCTTCCACACATACCAGATTTAAAGTTTCAGCAAGAGGCAGTTCCACTAGCAAGGAGATGTAATTTATTCAACTGATCACAGACATGAACCTTGCTTTCAAAACACTCTCCTTGGGAATTGTACATCACCATGCAGTGTGATTGAGCCACTGAAAGTTGTTGAGACTAAAATAAAATAAAATAATAAATGTAGTAAGAGGAAGGAACCCTTGACTGCTTCATAAAATTAAGCCCTTCCCACACCGACAATTTGGGGAGAATTTCTCCCAGCTTCTCTGAGCTATTGAAAATCTTCCTTAATTTTCACATTGGGGGTGGGGAGGTAATTGTCACATGAAAATAGGGTGGCAATTTTAGTCGACTGTCACTTTCAAGTTTGGGGTTTTCATAATATCAGTGATAAAGTCTTAACCCTTTCTCCTCATGTGCCACCATCAAAAACCTAACACCCTCCATGGCTAGTGTAGAAATGTGGTAAAAATATATCCAAAGCCTGAATTTATCATTTGATTTTGCCCATAACCTTTGTCAGCTGCATGCCATATGTGTATTTTATCTATTGAGAATTATTTTAGTAAATAGTTTTACATGTTAAATTGTAGCACCCTGCTTGTGGTTAACGCTTAGCTGGAATGAAATATTCAACGCAGCAATAGAGAAATTAAAATAATAATTTATTTGTCAGACAAATAAATATGAGGCACAGTGGTATATGGTTACCAAGCTCTGGCCTGGCCTCCTGCCATTCTGGCCAGCACTTATATTTCCTTAATCCAGCCCCCTTGCTCCTCCTGTGGCTGCCTCTGTCCAATCAGCCTGGTTGAAATTCCTATTGGCTGTTTGCTAGAACCAATCACAAAAGATACACCCATTTCCTTCTGCCCTTTTATGGGGAACAAAAAGCTATATATTCTTCTATCTATAAATGACAAATAAATAGTAATATATCTTACATGTGTCTCAACAAGGAACCTTAATTACCAGCTCACCTCGCCCTATTGCCCTCCAAAACAGATGGTTAATCTTAAATTTTTATCTTAAACAGATGTCAAGGATCATCATTGAAAGATCTCCTTCCTTTGGAGGTCTCTAAACAAAAGCTTGACAACCATATGTATGTTCTAATGATGTTTCCTGCTTGGCAAGGGGGGCTAGGCTGGTGGCTGATGGCCCCTGTGATCTCTTCCAACTATATGAAATAAGAATCTAGCATAAGGATTTAACATTTCTTAGCTTCTAATTCCTTTGCATAATTACATTTAAGCCAATATATTTAATACATAACATAGATAGCTTTTTAAAAGGAAAAGAAATCTTAAAAGGATCTCAGTTTAAGAAAAAAACAACTTTAGAAAAAGACTTCCCAAAATACTCTCTTCCTTTCTGCCAGCTAGATGCTTTTCCATTGCTCTTGACCTTTGAACCTTAGGAAAATATGGCTCAAGTTTAATGGGAGGCACATGGTTTTATTTTACTATTTACCCACTCTTAATTATGTTTTTCTCTGCTTTTTTATCTTCTGTAATATGTAGGGTCAGTGTAACCTTGGCTGTCAGCCTGTAATTCCCTTTTTACGACTTTGAGAATTGTTTTCTGCTATAAATCAGGGGGCCCCCTTGTCCAGGAGAATAAACATCTTGCCAAGGTTCTTAGGCAGCTGCTCTTCTGCCTGGCATGAACATTTGAAAATCTTTAAGCTCATTTTAAAATACAGGCCCTGATCAAGCCTCAATAAAAATGCAGGCTTATGATTAGATGCCTCAAAATATTCCACTGTTGGTTGCCTCATTTTTTATTTTATTATTTTATTTATTATTGTTTGCTTGATTAAGATAGTACTTGGTTTATTACATATTAATGGGTGCACATTATTCTCTCTCTCTCTCTCTCTCTCTCTCTCTCACACACACACACACACACACACACACACACACATTAGCAAACTCTGAATAGCAATGCTCTTGAAATAGAAGGTCTCTTAAATTACTTATCATGCCAAAATGGAACTTTTCTCTTATTTCAGGGCAGCTCTTCCTTCCTTCCTTCCTTCCTTCCTTCCTTCCTTCCTTCCTTCCTTCCTTCCTTCCCCTCTCTCTCTCTCTCTCCCTCCCTCTCTCTCTCATCTTAAACAACATTATTTTCCAGCCGCAGCTATGAAACATCTGACAGGCTTGATTTACACAGAGACAGAAAAATGGAGGTACATGCAAGGGCAGAGAAAATGTGTGTGATAAGTCCAAGTCTTTAATAAGAGTCTACAACTCTAGTGACTTCCCTCTATATCATGCTCAAAGTCAGCAAGCTTAGGCCAAGTGCAGTCTATATTTGCATCAAGAAATGGCATAGTGGTTTAGGGTATTTTGGGTATTGTTAGATGTGTGTTCTCCTTTGCTAGGTCATTGGAAGTACTCTGGGTAATTAATGATGGAGCCAGAAATTACAAAAAGGACTGTGGCTGCTTCTTGTCTCTTGCACCGACTCTAACACAAACACACCTCTCACCAACTCTGTTCTATGCTCTCCTTTAGTGCATTGCCCTGATTGGTCCACCCACTTTTTGCCTCTGGGTACCGTTACTGTCATGTGGTCTCTAGAAAATTGTCAAGAGGTGAAAATGTCGCCCAGGCTAAAAATGGTTCTTCACCTCTGTTCTACATCATCAGAATATCCTCTGCACTCAAATCCTAGCATCAAGGCTCTGGGTAATTCTCTGTGTTTTTATCTTCCCAGACAGTAACCAACCAGCAGAAGTGGAGGTGTTTCATTAGTGACGTGACGTTGCAAAATTAATTTCTTCCATATGATCCAAAAGAGGCACATCTTCATGTGACAGACTTTTCTTTTTTCTTTTGTTTGTTACAGCAATAGGATAGATGAATCTGTCAATTCTGGTGTTTGATACTTTATTTTTGCATGTTCTTAATTGTAGCTCTTTCATTTCTGCATGAAGCTATGTTCTAGAGACAACAGTATATTCCTTTCAAAAGACATACAGTGGTACCTTGGTTCTCAAACTTAATCCATTCCAGGAGTCTGTTCGACTCCTGAAACGGTTTGAAAATCAAGGTGCAGCTTCTGATTGGCTGCAGGAGCTTTCTGGACTCAATCAGAAGCCACAGAAACCGTGTTGGACATTCGGCTTCGAAAAACGTTCACAAACCAGAACGACGTTTGAAAGCAGATTTGTTTGGGAGCCAAGCCGTTTGGGAACCAATGTACCATTGTATTCTAAATGAGCATTTTTAAACACACACACACACACACACACACACACACGTATTAAAATGTATATTTTGATACAGGCAAGCCCCCATTTACATGGGGGTTATGTTTTGAGTCATCGTTTGCCCTGTTCTGCCCCCACTCTGCCCCTGTTCTAGTCTCTTCTGGTACAAAACTAGGCACACACATTTGTGGTAGTGCATGCATTGAATGCTCACAAATCAAGATTTGCCGGTATATGCTTGAACTAGGGAAGGGGAATAAATTGGTTTTGTCCACATTTTTACGTGGAACTGACCCAGTTCATACCAATACACAGATCAGAATGTATTATCTTTCAATTTTGACATTATCCTTCAATGTTGACATTTCTGCACATTCTGGGATACCAGGAAGTGTATGTGTGTTTTAGAAATGTGCATAGTGAGATATATCATGTATTCAAATGGCAGCCTTCATCCAGCTATGATGGATGCTGCATGCAAATGTTGGGGTGGAGACAGAGGCAAAATATGGGAGTCCTCTCTTTATTCCAGCCATGCAAAAGTCAGAGTTTTCTTCCATTCAGACAAACAAGAAGTCCAATGACATGATGGTAAGAGCTTCCCATGTATCCACAAACCGATCAGCTTGTTGAAAGAGTATAGTGAACATGGCAATGTACCCAGACTGCTTTGCTGCATTGGAAGGGCTGTAGCTGAGCCATAAAGATGAATGGCAAATTGATTAAGAAATAAGATAAAGGGGGGAAATATATGTTTAGTTCATTAAATCAGAACGTATTTCTGAATGCTTTTCCTGATCTGATCCCCTAATCATCATCACCATCCATTGTGAGTGGGGTGAAAACCACAGCTGTGATATAGAATACTTTTGACATATTTCTGTCCTTTGTGAAATACAGTAGCTGTATTGCAGTACTGTAGGACCAGCTGTGCCTTTAAAACAACCCAGGTTCAATCCAGGTAGGTCTGGAAAGGATTCCTGCCTGCAACCTTGGCAAGTCATTGTTGACAATTCTGAGCTAGATGAAGCAATGTTCTGATTCAGCATAAGGCAGCATCCTATGATCCATCTGCAGTGCAATCAGGATTTCACACTACTTGACTTCAGCTATATGTTTACGTGTAATAAAATTACGATCCGCTAAATTCCATTTATGAATGTTCAATTGTGCTCTAAATTAGGTGTAATGCATTTAGACTGAATGTTTTATATAATTATAGGTGGAATATGTATTATTCATCTTTAATATTGTAACATATTCCTTGGAGCTGCTATAAAATTTAGCAGAAATCAGTATTTATGGAATTATTAACACTCATTTTATTGGATATATATTTTTCAAAGTTTATGAGTCTCAGAATGATATTGAAGAATTTGAGATTCCTTTTCTGTGTCTTTTGTTTCGGTATTCTTCGATACCCAGGAGAAATCATTTAACATTTGTTATCCACAGACTTCTTCTTCTTCTTCTTCTTCTTCTTCTTCTTCTTCTTCTTTTTGAGTTCCTTTTAATCAGATCTTTTCATCCTGGTAAGATTACTAGCTATTTCATTATAGGAATATAGTCACTACCACTGCAGTCCAATGTACAATTAAATGCATGCAAATACCATTGTTACCAACAGAGCTTAGAAAGAATAACAGAGGGTCAGCAGTGCAAATTGCAAAAAACGTGAGATGACAAGAAAAAGAAGAATCAGAAAAGACGAGGCAATTGGACTTACGGAAGGGCTAGAGCAAACTTTTCCAGAAGTGTCCCTTAAAAGAAGTGCCCCTTAAATCAAAAGAAACAAGTGCATTGAGCTAACTGGTTAAAGTAACCCATTGTAAATTGGAGCAGACAGGGCCATACAAATGACAATTTATCAGAATGAAGTTCCAGGTCAGGGTGAAGGCAATCAAAATGGCACATAACTCACTTTGGCAAGACTTTGAAAATCAATAGAGGCCAATGTAGCATAGGGCTGTGCAACTGAGGCTGAATAGGTGGCAGATGTAAGCTATCCGCTTCTTGTTTTTATATGTAGAATGGGCTCGAAAGCAAGTAATTTAGAAGATGCTGCTTGTAGAGAATGAAGTCTCCCCACCATCACCCCACCCAACAAACGCACAACTGTTCCAGGATTTCACCAAGGGCTTCTTCACAATCACAGGTTAATTCCTAAGCTGAAACCATCACTGACATAGGCAAGGAGTTGCTGCTCTTCTAGACTCTCAGGATATGCCAAGGCAGAACTATATAGCTGGGTTCTAAGAGCTTTAAGAACCTATCCTTGAGTTTGCTTTTCCCTCCTCACTTCCACTCATTTTCCCCTTGCATGCCTTGCCTTTTTAGATTGTGAACCTGAGGGCAGGGCAGTGGCAGAGCTGAGTGCAGCACACATGCCATGCACTCATGGGGCAATCCGCCCATGGGGAAGATCCACGCAGCTGTGCGATCCTCCCGGGGGGGGGGCGATCTTGGCCCGGGTGTGTGTGTGCTGAATGTCACCTCCCTTCAGGCTGAAAGGGGGTGACATTCGGCACCCCTCTCCCATGACTCTAAGGCCTACAGCGAGCCGGGAAAAGGGGGAGAGCGGGAGCAGCTGCTTCGCCAGTTTGCCCGCTTGCGCTTGCTGGGCTTGGGGGAGTTGTGGGCGGGGGTGCGAACGCCGAATGTCACCCCCCTTCAGGATGACATCCGGGGTGGCCTGCACCCCCCACACCCTTCCCATGCCCCTGGGGCAGGGACCATCTTAGTACAGTGGTACCTTGGGTTACAGACGCTTCAGGTTACAGACGCTTCAGGTTACAGACTCCGCTAACCCAGAAATAGTACCTCAGGTTAAGAACTTTGTATCAGGATGAGAACAGAAATCACGCGGCGGCAGTGGGAGGCCTCATTAGCTAAAGTGGTACGTCGGGTTAAGAACAGTTTCAGGTTAAGAAAGGACCTCCAGAATAAATTAAATTCTTAACCCGAGGTACCACTTTAGCTAATGGGGCCTCCCACTGCCGCTGCGCTGCCGCCGTGTGATTTCTGTTCTCATTCTGAGAACAGGTACCCTGAGGACCTTTCTAATTAAAAGGTGGAGTATACATCCCATACATATATACCTACATGCATACATACATACATACTACATTTGATATTATATATATGTGCGCTTTGAATTGTAAGTAAATTATGTCATGCATCCATCATATGATATTATGAATCTCTGTTTGTTGCTTGCTGGAATCCTTATTCATTACATCTTCCCATGCAAGAACAGCTAATTTGACCTGATACAAACTACTGAAACCAGTGGAAGTCTTCAGCAGAGTGATCCTTTTGGAATATTTTAACAGCAGCTTGCATGAACACAGATCCTCCAAGTTTCTATTTTCCAGGGACATACCTGATTTAGAAAAGCCATTCCAGATTCTGATTTGAACCCGGAATGTCCCACTTTCCCTGAGGATGTCCCTATTTTCATTGGAGAAATGTTGGCGGGTATGGAGTTTTCTGATCCCCGACCTGTCTGAAGGCAATCCTGTATAGGAAAGGGTTGGGTTTTTAAAAATATTTTAATGTTTCTTATGTTTTTATATATGTTGAAAGCTGCCCAGACTGGCTGGGGCAACCCAGTAAGATGAGAGGGGTATAAATAGTAAAATTGTCATTATGGAATGGGATGTCCCTATTTTCAGCAGAAAAGTGTTGGCAATTATGTGCACAGCTAATCTGACCTGATCGAAACAACTAAAAGCAGTAGAAGTCTTCAGCAGAATGATCCTTTTGGAATATTTTTAATAGGAGCTTGCTTGTTTCTGCAAGGAATTCAAATGAATGACTATGTTAATTGGAGTTTAAGGACATTACCAGGGGTAGTCAACACATGAATTGAGGTATGGTGACTGCCTTAGGCAGCAGGATTCACTGGGCCAGTAGATCCCAGTTTTAATCTTCCTTATCCCCTTGTTCCTGATGTAGATCTTCCTTCACCCCTTCTTCCCTAGCAGGGAGGGAAGCTCCATTTTAGGGTCTGCTTTAGGTGCCAAAATATCTTGAGCTGGCCCTGGACATTATTATTTTTCTTTTTCTTTTAAGATGCATTCACTGAGCTTGGTCCATTTAATTTAATAAACCCAACTCTTTACTATTGCATATAAATAAAAATGCATGGATAAAGTTGTGAATAGTTGAAGTTAAATAAAGTCACAACTGAAAGCAAATGGTGGGATATAACTTCTTCAATGCTGAGTATAATAAAATGAACATGAACTAACAGGCTGTGTTCTTGTTTTACAAACCCTTAAAACAAAAGGTTTAGGAGTACAAAACTGTAAAGTTCTCTCCATCACAGTTTGGCACAGTTTTTCTCTTATTCATATAATTTCATTAAGCATCATTGCAACACTGGCAGAGCAACCCAAACTTATTCATATAATTTGTGTTAGATATCCTTGCAATATTGTCAGAGCAATAATTTACACTGAGATAAATTATCCCAGCGTAACCTACCCCTATATCCAATTTTGTTCAGCAGCTGGCAGCTCCCAGCACCAGACTGCATTCAAAGTTCAATAAAATCAGCCATCGACAAAACATCAAAATGCCAAGTCATTTGTATTCCGATGGGCTTGGTAAAGGTAGAAAGGTTACAGCAGTAGTGAGGGCTGCCCAAAAAATGAAGGGTTGGAATTCAAGGATAGGAGAGCACTTGGTGAATTCATCCTTTCCTTTCTTTGGAGTAAATCTGTGCCTGAAAAATATATATTAGAAACTAAGCCCATCCATCAGCTTGTCTGTTGCATGTCATTCATGATGAGAAAGAGGAAAACTTCCTGAGCCATAAATCTGGGTTGTATTGCTAACCCTGAGAGTTCAATTGGTTTCCTTGGCCATGCCTAATGTGTCTGAATGAAGCTCTCTCAAGTGTCAAGAGGCCCAGTTTGACCGTTGATTCTTCAGTTATGTATTTTATCTTAGTCTGGGGACCAGACAGTTGTAACAGGTGTGTGTGTGTGTGTGTGTGTGAGAGAGAGAGAGAGAGAGAGAGGGAGAGAGAACCCAGCAGGTGCATCAACTACAGGGAGCCAAGGGGTCTCCAGGCCCCTCCATATCTGGGGGCAAGGGGCCAGCCCCCTGAATGTTGAGGAGGTGGAGAAGGAAAAGCGTGGAGCCAGGCTCCACACTCAGCCTTCTCTGACGGTTGGCCTTCCTGACCACAAGCCTCCTCCAATCATGCATACGACACGTGAAGATGCAATATGCTTTGTGCTCATCAGCAGGGTTGTGCTGGAGGGCTGGATCTTTTAATAATAATAATAATAATAATTTTTTATTTATACCCCGCCCTCCCCAGCCAAGGCCGGGCTCAGAGCGGCTTACAAGCAATAATAAAAACAAGATGAATGATTACAAACTTAAAAACAAAAATAAAATACAACATTAAAATAATGGAACATTAAAATATTAAAATGTAGCCTCATCGCAGGAGGAGAAGGAAAAGAAAGAAAGAAAAAAAGAGAGAGAGAGGGAGGGAGGGAATCAAATTGGCTGCAAGCCAAAGGCCAGGCGGAACAACTCTGTCTTACAGGCCCTGCGGAAAGAAATCAGATCCTGCAGGGCCCTGGTCTCATGAGGCAGAGCGTTCCACCAGGCCGGAGCCAGAGTTGAAAAGGCCCTGGCTCTGGTTGAAGCCAATCTAACTTCCTTAGGGCCCGGGACCACTAGGGTGTTGCTATTTATGGACCTTGAGGCTCTCCGTGGGGCAGTACTCTGACATGAGCCTCTGTTAGGGACTGGGCAGTGGAGGAATGATGGAGCCCGCCTCCCCATCCAGACCCTTCCAGGGAGGAGGAAGAGGGAGACAGTATAGATTTACAACAGGGGGTTGAGGGAGGTAGCAGCTCAGAGGCAGATGAGGGGGAAAGTTGGGAAATCATGGGAGAGCCAGAACAACACCCGGCTGATACATTGCCATTAGAAAGCATCCCAGACCCTCCATCTCCCAGAACCTAGTGAGCCTTAAAAGTAGGAGAGCAAAGAGCTCAAAGACAGAGGGCACCTAGCAGCACCCATAGAGGAGATGACGATGATGATGAATGAGGAAGTGGAAGAGAAGGGGGGGTGGAGATTGACTTGGGACGACACCATTATCCAAGAGTTGGGTTCTATAGCCTCTCTGTGTAAATTCTGAAATAAAAAAGGATGGTAAAAAAAATTTTTTTTTTGTCTTCATACTTTCCTGGGCAACCAGCTGGGAGCCACTTGGGAGTTGGGTGGTTGGTTGGAGTGGGAGTGAATTGGGATAGAGTCTGTGGGTAGGTTGAGTTAGTGTAGTGAAATAAGCTGAATCAGGAACAGTTAGGAGCTAGGAAGACAAGTAAATATCTGAGAGGTGGTTTAGTGAGTGAGAGCAGGTAGCGGAAGTTATAGGTCTGGATAGGCACCCCATGATTGTAATTGACCGATACCGTTTATGAAACCACATGCTTGTTAAACTGCAATAAATAAACAGAAGTTTATGTTCCAATTTAACCCTGACTGGACTCAGTATTGTACCAGGTAGGGCCTGGGTGGTGGCAGCAAGAAATAAAGTGGTGACACAGGGATCTATAGACGGTGAAACGTCCAGGGACCCTGTGTGATCACCACAATGGCATCCTGTGTGTGCGATGTCATGAGATGCACAACGCCCCCCCTCTATGTTGGGCACAACCCAGCATCTTAACCCTCCCTAAAAGCCTCCCAGCAGAGGTTTTTTATGGCAAGTATACAACAAGAAGTGAAATATAAAGCATGCCTGTTTGAACGACAACCAAACATTCTGGCTCTTTGATCCCCCTTCTTGGTATAACAGAATTGCAGTTCAAGTCACCCTTGGGCTCTTTGCATCACCTAATATTACATGTGGCTGGTTTCACCAAACCAGCTTCCTTTAAAATCACTGAAATCCTTGTGTGTGATGAGTTATGCCGGTCTGACCCTTTGAATGTCATCATCTAAGTTAATCGAATTGCCACTGTCCCAGGGTCGGCGTTGTGTTATTGAGTGGTAGCTGTCGAAAGCAATCAAAGGAAAGGGGGAAAGCTTTGCTGTTTTGAATGCAAAGAGTTTACTGCCACAGAAATTGATTGGATGTAAAGGATCGAAGTAAGCAGTGATTCAGTTAACTAAATCATACCCCCCTTTTTTAAAAAACAACAACAACAACAACAACAACCCAGTATCCAAGCTGACATGTTTGATGCCCTATAATGCTTGGAATTATGCATTGCCAGCAGTCCTTTTGTGGAGAGAATAAGAAAAAGAGAGCAATAATAATACACACACCCAATGACATTTCAAAAACATGCTACAAACATTTAACCCATTTTTGAGAAAGGCTTTAGTTGTGGGGATTATAAAAATCAGCCCCATGATAGTTCACTTCCACATCATCAAATACCTTGTCTATCCATACTTTAAGTGGGACATGCAAGTGTTGCAGGGTATTGGGCTTCTGTTCAGGGAACTAGCTTGTAATAAACCAAAAGAGAGAGGTCCCTCAACAAGGCATGCAAAATAATCAAGTCTCAAACCAAAGCATGGAAAAAATAATAAACTATATTGTGTATACCAGTGGTGGCCAAACTGGTATACTTATGTTTTGAGACTACAATTCCCATCACCCCTTGCTAACAGAACCAGTGGTCAGGGATGATGGGAATTGTAGTCCCAAAAAATCTATAGGGCCAAGTTTGGCCACCATTGGTGTATACAATAAGATATACTAAACAATGCAAAGTTGTGTCTCAGTGGAGCAATAAATAGTGAAGTAATAGTTTAAATGTATAGTTCTTATACATCAAGGAAGTGAAATAATTAACTGCTATGTCAGCTGAATAATACACCATCAGAATACTATACGGCAGCAGAAGAATAGTCGAAAACCCCAGAATTGTCTGCTATCCAAGCTCAAACCTCTTCAATATATCTCTATAGCCTTCAAAATAATCAAGGTGAAAACTGTTTTCTACAAAGAAATAATTATACAACCAATATGCCAAACCCCTCTAAAATGGGGCACTAAGATTCTAAAGAGAGGCAACAGGAAACAGCTCATAAAATGGTTTGTGATTTGTTATTTTGCAGGGATCCAGGGATCCAGCTAGCCAGCCAGCCCGTTTTCAAGGATACTCCATTGAATTCGCCCTCCCAGTAACAGACAGCATTTTGTGGCCAAACTGAACATGCTCAGTCTTCACTGGTCTGTTTTGGGGTGCCTTCTTTTAGGAGTCCCCCCCCCCAATAAATATTTTTTGCTTTCCATTTCTGCAAACCTTGGAACTGACACCTCCCTCTTGTGTGTAGTGTTTTTGCCAAAAATGGATCCACACTCAGAGAATGAGTTAACTATCAGTCCCTAGGAATGTGTACATCTTCCTCTGGTGTCCTGATTCTATGCAGCCAGAATGCCTGAAATAGATTTTGCTGACATGATTGTGTCACAATCTTGGCCCAGATTCCCTTCTAACCTCTAACAGAGTCAGAAAACAGCCTTCATGTTTCACTAGAAAAATTGCCTGTCTATAAATGTATCGCTTTGGCTTCTAGGCTTTTAACATTAATGGTTTGAGCTGAATTCAATGGAATTGGGTAGACAATATTTCAGATCATTTCAGACTGCTTTCACGCTGAAATATTGTGTCACTTTGCTTTGCAGCTGTCTCACCAAGACCAGTTTACAAGTTCACATTCCCAACGAAAGCTCCAGAAATGTAAATCACATGCTGCTCTAATTCAAGTCTTTTAATCTATATTGTGCATGCATGCATGCATGCATGCTGTTCAGTGCTATTCTAGAAAAAGAGGTGCCAGAACTTACCATGAACACCTCCCTTGTTCTCTTATAATGGCAATGGTACTGTGGCATTCGTACAGAGCCCCCGGTTGTTTCATGGACTATTGACCTGTACACCACTGCTTTATTCTTCCACTGCCACCAACCAAGTTTCTTCTGGTGAAATACTGAGTCTCAGTCAGGTTGTAAAGTCAACAACGAAGATTGTTCCCTCGTACCTACGGGACCACCTCTCCTGGTATGTACCACAGACGACCTTACGGTCTTCAAACAAAAATATCTTGGAGGTCCCGGGCCACATGGAGGTTAGGCTGGCCTCAACCAGAGCCAGGACTTTTTCAGCTGTGGCTCCGATCTGGTGGAACGCTCTGTCACAAGAGACTAGGGCCCTGCGGGACTTGTCATCTTTCCTCAGGGCCTGCAAGAAGAAGAAAAGAAGAGTTTGGATTTGATATCCCGCTTTATCACTACCGTAAGGAGTCTCAAAGCGGCTAACAATCTACTTTCCCTTCCTCCCCCACAACAAACACTCTGTGAGGTGAGTGTGGCTGAGAGACTTCAGAGAAGTGTGACTAGCCCAAGGTCACCCAGCAGCTGCATGTGGAGGAGCGGAGACGCGAACCCGGTTCCCCAGATTACGAGTCCACTGCTCTGAACCACTACAGCATGCTGGCTCAGCAAGACAGAACTGTTCTACCAGGCCTTTGGCCAAGGCACAGCCTGACCCCCTCCTTTGGTAATCCTCACAGAACTCTGGCCCAATGGTTGCCATTAATTTGATTTGAACTGATTGATAATGAATTGATTTTAGAATGCTATATTATTTTACTGTTGTTAGCCACTTCAGCTGGGGAGGGCGGGATATAAATAAAATTGTATTAGTATTATTATAAAGTTTATTGAGGAACCAACAAGTTTAAAATATGTTCAGAACAGTTTCTCAAATGCGCGCCCTTAATTAGATGTGGCACTATATCACACTGCCACACTCTTCTCTCTCAGTTCTATCCCTGTCTCTCAATCTAACTGTCACAACCACTATGTTTGACTTTTACTGCCTCTGTCTGACCCTCACTCCT
The DNA here is from genome assembly GCF_951804945.1 of Podarcis cretensis. NCBI lineage: Eukaryota > Metazoa > Chordata > Lepidosauria > Squamata > Lacertidae > Podarcis > Podarcis cretensis. The sequence continues at coordinate 88,200,209 of NC_137173.1, forward strand.
CTAACTCCCCATGGTAAACCCCTGGGCTGAGCCTCAAAACCCGGTAGGCTCTGCTTCTGAGCTTTCTCATTGGTCAGTCTACATTAACCATTTCCATCCCCCTGTACGAACATAATCACAAGGAATGGGCAAACGCCACAGTATGTACTTTTGTGACCCAATGAAATCTTTAATAAAAACAATAGTAATAAAAATAATAATAATAGAATGCTTTTCATTTTATTGCTAGCAGACATCCAATGTGTTGGACAGCCTGTAAAATCCAGGTACAATTGTATCTCCCAACAATACATTGTTTATTAATAAAATGATGCCCCCCCCCTTTGCATGCCAGCGCTCTGAGCCAATTCATCAGATGGCATAAGTTAGCCCGGACCCATTGTGTAGCATAGAATGATTGTGATATAAGGCAATTGAGAGTTAGGGGCCTGGATCAATACACAAGGCATCGCTTTCTTTCTGCACGGTATGTTTTAAAATGTTTGTTTGAAAAGCCACAATTAAATGCCGCAACAGAAATGGAACATTCATATGCATTTAAATCACTTATTATAGATTTTGAAAGTTTTTATACAATTATGAGTTATGAGACTTTAGCATCCTAATTGGACGGCAGGACAGATGGGTAAAGACTTATTTAGGAGTGATGACTCCATTAGCATAACCCCTGCTATTCAATGGCTATTTGTTTATTCCTTTCTATCCTAATCATTACTCTCCCTGGAGCCTTTTAGAAGAAAAGTAAAAGTTTGGAGGAAATATTTATTTTGAATCGGGGTCACAATGACCTCGGGTAACAGTATATTTTTTTGCCATTCTTTCTGCATTCTTATACAAAGGCTTGAACATACAAATCATGACGATGAATAACACATCCTGCAACTATTGTGTGGCATCCTCCCACATAATTGTGCACCTTTTGTCTCACTCACACAAAGCCATTTGCAGTCTTCTTCTTACAGATTTTGCATGAACTAACCCTGGCGACCCTTAGCAGTTTGCAACCTGTTTATAATTTCTAAGTATTGTTCATATTTCCGGAGCTCTACCCATAATAAACAGGAAAAACAATCCATTATGGAGTTTGTCTATATTTTTACAACGGCGAGGGAAACTTCAATTAGCTTGCAAAATGTGTGTTGGATATTGGAGTGAGGAGAGCGTTGCGGAGGCAGCTGACAGCAAAGCTTTTTCATTTGCAGATTTTCTATCCTGCTTTTCTAAAGCGGGGGTGGGGATTGATTTCATTCATTATGAAGTAGCAATTAAGGTCAAAGGGTACCAGAATGAAAGACCTAAAATTGGTCAACAGGTCTTAGAGGTAAAGGTAAAGGGACCCCTGACCGTTAGGTCCAGTCATGGACGACTCTGGGGTTGCAGCGCTCATCTCGCTTTACTGGCCAAGGGAGCTGGCGTACAGCTTCCGGGTCATGTGGCCAGCATGACTAAGCCGCTTCTGGTGAACGGAAACGCTGGTTACCCTCCCGCTGGAGTGGTACCTATTTATCTACTTGCACTTTGACGTGCTTTCGAACTGCTAAGTTGGCAGGAGCAGGGACCGAGCAACGGGAGCTCACCCCGTCACGGGGTAAGTACATGTCATCCGTAGTGGTAACAAATGTGTTATTGAGCTAGGGACACCGGACTAGTACATTTGAAATGTCCTTAAGTCTAGTTAGCAAAATTTGGAGCCATTGTTGCTTCTTTTCCATCCATGAGTTAATCATCCAACCATGTGCTGTTGCATCCTGTTAAGCAGTACAGTTTAGCAGACAGGGATTGCTGGAGACACTGAGCAAAAAGCATTTGCCTCACCATGCTCTGCCCATTTGAACTGCACTAAGGACACAATCGCTTTAAGCCGATAGCATTGCGACCGATGGGCATGGCACCTGTCAGGTGCATACTGTACATTACTTTCTCAAGCAATCTGGGAGGACAAGAGGAGGGGAAACATCAACGTGCCCTTCAGCCTGAGCCTTGAAACGTCTTGATGAGAACATTTGAAAATTGTCAAATCGCTCCTTCACATGTCCCAGTACAACTATCAATTGAAAGATGCCCTTGAAACAAGCAGATCACGGTCTGCTTGATTGAAGGGATGTGAGGAACGAAACATCCTAATTTGCTTTATGTTATCTGGTGCATATTTAAATGATGGATCTCTCAAAATACTGGAAATGACACGGGCTCCTTAATAAAAGTCTGCCTAGTACGATAAGTAATGAAACTTGAAAATTGTGTTGACACTTCAGGCCAATCCATGTGACCCTTCAGCATGTTGCTGGCTCTCTACTTTCTCGCTGGGCTAATCCTTTTTGTCAGGCCAGATGCTAGGTCTCCTGGAGCAGAAGCAGTCTATATGTGGCACAAGCAACAGTAGTCCAACTTGCCACGGAAATATAGAATTGGATTCCACTTGATATAGGAATTAGAGACCCAGGGTGCAGATTATTTATATTTTTAAAATTTTTTCCAATATTAATTGCATTTAACCTTTGGCTAGAATGCATCCACAAATGATTCTTGCATGCCTGTATTTGTGACTCTTATGCTTTCCTTCTACCTTGCATTCCATCTCTCCCATTTGACCCTGAAAGTTGCACAAAAGTCAGGTAGTTGTTTATTTCCTTGACATATGATTGGAGGGCATTCCACAGGGCAGGTGCCACTACTGAGAAGGCCTTCTGCCTGGTTCCCTGCAACCTCACCTCTCGCAGTGAGGGAACTGCCAGAAGGCCGCTGATACCATATAACACCAGTCCTGAAAGACCTTCATTGGCTCTCTGTATGTTTCTGAGCACAATTTAAAGTGTTGGTGCTGACCTTAAAGGCCCTAAGTGGCCTCAGCCCAGTATACCTGAAGGAGCTTCTCCACTGCCATCATTCAGCCCAGACACTGAGGTCCAGCTCTGAGGGCCTTCCTTCACTGCGAGAAGTGATGTTACAGGGAACCAGGCAGATGGCCTTATTGGTAGTGGCACCTGCCCTGTGGAATGTCCTCCCATCAGTCATCAAGGAAATAAGCAACTACCTGACTTTTAGAAAACATCTGAAGGCAGCCCTGTTTAAATGTTTGAGGTTTTATCGTGTTTTTAGTATTCTTTTAGGAGCTGCCCAGAGTGGTTGGGGAAACCCAGCCAGATGGGTGGGGTATAAATAAACTGTTGTTGTTGTTGTTGTTGTTGTTAATGTGTTTGTATGCCAATTGTGAGTTAGCACCTGTGTCTCCTTGAGAGGTTCCAGAAACAGATACAGTGGTACCTTGGGATGCGAATGGGATCCATTCTGGAGTCCCGTTCACATCCAGAAGCAAATGTAACTAGTGACGGCACATCTGCGCACGCGTGCGTCACTTTTTGCCGCTTCTGCGCATGCACGTGATGCCATTTTGAGCATCTGTGCATGCGCGAGAGGTGAAACCCAGAAGTAACGCGCTCCGTTACTTCTGGGTTGCTGCGGAGCACAACTTGAACACACTCAACATGAAGCATATTCAACCCGAGGTATGACTGTATGAGAAAGGAATGTCAACAGTCCTCGTTGAAGGTCTAGTTGCCTAGATAAGTTGTAAGCTGAGACCACATGTTTTGGAGCAACCCAAAGAAGTTGATATCTGTAAGAAGACATTTTGCATCCCATGACTTGTAACCTCACCTTTCTTGATGTATGCAGAATGATGTTTAAAGATGTTTTGATGACTCTCTGTGTGCTGTGTGCTAGTAACCTATATAAGCTTTGTTCTGAAGGGCAGTCCTTCTAACTAGCAGCTGAGCAGCTGTTTGGCAAGGCTGTTCTATTGCAATAGTTTTAATTTAAATGCTGGGTCCCTCCTGAATGCTGGACTTGAATTAGTTTCCTTGGTTCTGTGGGCAATGAACAAGGTGGTGTAGAAACAAATGCTAACCACACACTTGATGGATTCCATATGCACATGGAATCTGTCTTGGTAAGGTGCTGTAGAAAAACCCAAGACTGGTCTTTAGCCTCCAAATTGTCAGTATTTTGTGGGAGAGATACAAGTGTATATTGAAACTTTGCATATTTAAAGTGCCCTGGCACAACAAATTCTTTCCCCTCCGACTTGGAAAGTGATTGGGGAAATTCATTTTTTAAGTCTATTTATTTACTACATTTATATCCCACTTTCCCTCCAAAGACCTTGAGATAGCATACATGGTTCTTGCTGCTCCACATCAACAACCTTCAAGGTTGAAGCCCTCAGCAAGCTTCAAGGCTGAATGGGAATTTGAACCCTGGTCTCCCAAGTCTTAACTCTGCCAACAACGGAATGCTGTGCTGAAAAGTGTAGAACAGTATTTTCCAGCCCTGGGTCTCCAGCTATTTTTGGACTACAACTCACATCATCCTTAGCTAGCAAGTGGTCAGGGATGATGGGAATTGTAGTCCAAAAACAGCTGGAGACCCAAGGTTGGGAAACCCTGGTATAAAATGAACAAATGATTAATAAGAAGGCATATAGACACTCCAGAAGCAAACCCTGAATGCATGCAAACCTATATCAAAAACATGGCCTAGCCAAGATGGCGCCGAGGTAAGACGCTCTTATCGGAGCTCAAAGAGATCTTTTAACTAAATGTTGCCGGCTCTCCTCCCTTTTGGATTCTATTTCCTTTCATTATTTCGCTGTGCGTTTGAACATTTTATCTTATCTTATCCTCCTCGGTGCCGGGACTTAATGAAGTTAAAGAAGTTTTAACGAAGGCTCTCAGACATTCCCTCTCGAGCACTAAGGCACTCCCTCCCAGTTACTCGTTACTTACCTCGCAGCAGTCCAGCTAGGACCGAATGAGAATTGAACGAGATTGTGACCAGAGAACTTTAGCACTTTATCATTCTATTTAGAAGTCTGATCTCATTGATTTAAGAATCTAGTAATGAGAAGAGGCAAAAGACCCAGGTGCCTTGATATAGAAACTGACACAGAGCCTTCTGGTTTTAAACAGAGTAATCTAGATAATTACCTGCTACCTCAAAAACAGCACGTATCTCCTCCCAAAACCTTCCTCAACTCCTTACATGGAAAGACAATTGAAGAGATATCCCTAGGAGTAAATGAGGACAAGGCTACTACTCCCATAACCGAGGCACAAGCACTAATTGATAGAAAGGTGGAGCTGCTGGAGGAATGCTGCCTATTGACTGCTCAAACAGTTCAAAAAATCTTTGAACAATTACAAAACATCTCCAAGAAGCTGGATAACCCAGATGAAAGGAGGCAACTCACTCCCTTTTTGCCATCCTTAACAACCCCTGGAAATAAACAGAACAAATACAAATTTATACCTCTAAATCAGTCAAAAATCAGAGGAAGCCCCCCTCACTCAATCAACCTGATACTGAGGCCATGTGAGATTGTTCTCCACATTTTTCCATATAGAGGACCCCTACCTTACTGGGAGTCATCTTTCTGGGCCAGACACCATCTAAATCTGCTCCTTGGTTCTGAGGGCGGAAGCATTGACTTAAAAGCAGTCAAGAGGCTCACTAACGACGGATATTCCAAAAAAGTACTACTAAGATTTGGTAGTCATAGAATCCCAACTAAAATCTTAAGGGTAAAGGCTCATTTAGCCCAGAAAGGAATTTTTCCGCGCCGACATTTTGAAGATATATCACCCAGACCATTGTTTGCATCTAAAAGACAGAATAAGATGAACAAGGCCATTCCACCAGAAGCCGACATCTCCCCTACCCCCGTGGAAGAACCCAGTAGATGGGAGAAACCGCAGTCAGCTACCCGGAAAATTACGCAAGAAAAATCCAAGCTCCCAAACCATGCGACTGTAGCATCAAATAACAACCTCGCCCTTGACACAATAGACTGGACAGTCCCAGAAGAAGAAGATCTGCTGAGTAATTTTGCCAAGCTACCAGATAAAGAACAAATAAACATACTCAGTAAATTGACGAAACTACAGGCCAGATTGACCGAAATTCACCGACAAGGTCAACAAAATGCAGTAGATACAATACACAATCAAACTTTACACTTGCCAGCCTTTTCCCCAAAATGCATAGTCAAAAAGAGAGCTGCAAATGGAACTTTCAAATGTATAGATGCAGAGCTACAAATCCAGCCGCCTTTAGAATATGAAACGGCAAGGAAAAACTCCAGTAATGAGACTACAAACTCCTGGCTGAGATATCAAATACTAGCTCCAAACGAAATAGGTACCCCTTATTTAAGTACCACAAAGGACTCTAACTTTGCCGAACAAAAGATGACCTCCAACAGACCTGACACACCGAGCTTAACACCTAATGAGGCCAAAGAAATGGAAGTAGAGACTAAAAACAGTCCTACTGTCCATAATAGCCCACCAACCACAGAAATCTCTCAGGAACAAGGAACAGTTAAGGAAGAAAATCAAGAAAGGGAGGAAATTCTAATTTCCCGCACTTTAAAAAAGAATCTAAAAGATCCACCATTACGTCCCCCACCGAAAGCAGCGACAAATGGCTGTATCTGCACAAGAAAAAATTCCTCGCTGGACTTAATGACAGAACTAGAATGACTAAATGCTGTCAACCAGCCACCAACCCAAAAACGGATCCTACGCCTGTTGTCCTGGAATATCGCAGGGTGGGGAAACAAAGACGGAGACCCAGACCTAATGAACTTCTTTAAGGATTTTGAACTAATACTCCTACAAGAAACATGGTCAACTAGAGATATTAAAATTAACGGATTCATCTCCTATACGAAACCCGCATTGAAAACAAACACGAAGGGCCGGCCGAAAGCAGGGTTCTGTTGTATGATCAAAGACAACTTAGGGTTTGAAATCAAGCAACTAGAAATATGTTTACCACTTGCACAAGCTCTACTTTTAACCCAAAAAAAAGACTCTTTGCTACTTGTAAATGTCTATATCCCCCCAACCAAAAACAACACCAGTAGTGAAAATTGGTCACAACTAACCTCTTATATAGAAAATCTGTCCGATAAATACCCAAATGCCTCACTGATAATAGCAGGTGATTTTAATGCCAGAGTGGGAACCAACAATGAACAACTATGTAGCAAACTAAATTGGAATACTGATAATGATATCGCACATGCCCTGAAAATAGGACGATTCTCCAGAGACAGGGTTGTTAACAACGAAGGCTTACGCCTACTTGAATTATGTAACAACTTTAATTTGCAGATTGTGAACGGTTCAACAAATGGCGATAGAAGCGGGGAGTTTACATACTTCTCCCCCCGAGGATGCAGTGTCATCGACTATATTCTTGTCCCTTATAATATTATAAATTCGATCATGGACCTCAAAATTGGAACGCGCACTGAAAGCGATCATCAGCCATTATTGCTGTCTATTAGCTTAAAGGACGAAACCAAAATAACTAAGCACAATATCATAGAACCTTCTCAATACAAACAAATGACCCAATTAAAATGGTCCCAGGAAATGAGTGCAGAAGTGGGGCATAAACTTACAGCTAACCTGAGAAAACAAGTATTATTCAACTTAAAGACCACTAATTCCTACTGTGATATTCCTAAAATTTATAATGAAATCTTCCAAATGCTTGTAGAGCTTAGTACTCCACCTAAAGTTTGGGAACTTAAATATAGCGCTAGCCCTTGGTTTGATGATGAATGTTTCCAGCTAAAAAGAAAACTGCGCCAAACATTTAAAAATAATCGCACTAAACTAGAGCCCTCTTATCTTGATGAAAAAAGAAAATACCATTATATTCTGGCCGAAAAGAAACAGAAATACGCAACCCAAAAATGGCTACAATTATTCGACTCAATTCAGAGTAAAAACAACAAAGCGTTCTGGAGCCTAGTGTACGGAGGACTGAAAGCCGAAAATCAACTAACTCTGCCACCAATTGCAGAATCCAAATGGTCCCAATACTTTACATCTGTATTTAACAATCTACACGGTGAACTTAAAGGAAATGAAACCATTAAAAATAAAATTAATAAACTCCAGGAGTGGCCAAGGGTAGAGGAAGAGGAAATTAGAGAGATAGTTAAAAACTTCAAATCGGGGAAATCTCCTGGGCCAGACGGTCTACCAATAGAACTATTTAAGACCTATATAGATTGGTGGGCAGAACCCTTAGCTCAATTGTTTACTCTTATAGATAAATATGGGACCATACCTGAGATATGGTTAAGATCAATAATTATTCCAATCTTTAAAAATGGCGACCCAAAAGAACCAAGGAATTATAGACCGATAAGCCTACTATCAGTGATAGGGAAAATCTACGCTAAGCACCTCTTATCTAAACTTCTTACCTGGATGAAAAATCTAAATTTACCAGGGAAAGAACAAATAGGTTTCTCCAAAGGTTGCTCTACTCTAGACCACTGTCTTACACTTATGCATCTGGTTGAAAAATACAGATCCCAAAGGCAATCTAAGATATACGCTGCTTTTGTAGATTTTCGTGGTGCATTCGACTCAATTGACCGCCCAAAGTTGTGGAGGAAACTCACAGAATTAAAAATTGATCAGCGCTTATTGATTCTAATGCAAAATCTACATTCTTCCAATACCTGTCAAGTCAAACTTAACACCAAAGGTCACCTCTCCTCAGACATCCCAAACTCGAAAGGGGTAAAACAAGGGTGTATTCTTGCCCCCTTTCTATTTAATTTATTTTTATCAGACTTGCCAGATTACCTTCAAAAAATAGAATCACATGCCCCTAAACTCAATCAGAAACCAGTTCCTCTCTTATTATACGCAGACGATGCTGTCTTACTATCACTAACGAGCTTGGGTCTGAAACGTCTTATATCTTCACTGATCCTTTACTGCGAATGTAACAAACTCTCTATAAATTATGAGAAGACAAAAATTTTGGTCTTCTCGAATGGTTGGAAATTAGAGAAATGGAAAATAAGAGGGCAAGAAATCCAACAAGTGAAAATCCATAGATATCTGGGAATCTTATTCCAGAGCAACTTAGGGTGGGCAACCCATCGCACAAATGCCATAAAACAGGCAAAGTGCATCTCATCAGCAGTTGCCCGTTTTTATTATCAGAAAGGTAATCAATTTATTCCTGCGGCCAATCAGATATTTCAAGCAAAAGTGCAATCCCAGATATTCTATGGTATCCCGCTATGGGTCCAAGCATATAACAGTGATATAAAAAAGATTCACTCCAGCTTTTTGAGACGTATTCTTGGACTCCCTCTTATGATCAAATATGAAACAATGTGTGCAGAAATAGGCATACACACAATGGAATACTGGGCATGGTCCACCTCAATAAAGTATTGGTTACGCTGCCATTTTCGCTGCCCTCCATCAAGTCTGCTCGCTGATTTGCTCAAAGACCCTTATAAATCAAGATGGTATCAGCACCTTGAAAAAAAAATTGAATCTTTAGGCATCGAGCTGGAGCTCCTGTACAATTCTAATGAGCAATATATTCTCCATAATATCCTAACTAGACTAAAGGATGTCGAGAGACAAAATATTATGGCAGCTGTAAACAAAATTTGCTCCCCCAGATTCTACGATTTAAATATCTTAGATTGCAGAGCCAATTACGTCTCTAAATTAATAATCCCAGCCCAACGTAGGGCTTTTATGCTGGCCCGTTTGAATGTTTTTCCCTCAGCATTTGTCTGGGGAAGATATCAAAACATTCCCAGAAGCAAGAGATTCTGCAGATGTTCTATGAATGTCCCGGACACTGTAGAGCATATCCTCTTTCATTGCCCATTGTACAGTACGCTCCGTCAACGCGTGCTGTCCCCCCTTTCGGGTGGTCTGGAACCCCAGCAAGCTGAATGTGTGGGACTCTACCTATCCGACGCTGACCAAAGGGTAACGGCGGGGGTAGCCGAGTTTTTGGCAGCAGTCCTCCAAGGAGCAGGTTAACAAGGAAAACCACTGATTCTATATGTATATATTTATATTTGTATGTAGCCAACTCCTGCCTTTTTATATATATCTCAAGGCTTTTATATGTTATTTTCCTTTTATGGTTTTACCTGCATAATGCCTAATAAAGGTTTGATAAGATAAGATATCAAAAACATCCTATGTTTTATCTCACAGATGACTGATTAAGCAAAATACTAGAGTCTTCTGAAAATAGGCATTTATTACATATTTTGACAGTTACAAATGTAATTGGGTTTTAATGCATGTTGAATGAAAAATGCAGCTATACATTTTGCTGAACTATTATTAATATTTTATATTGTACTATTATAGTACCATAATGGTATTATTTTTCCCAGTGTCCCTTGTAGAATAGTAGTCCATATTGTCTTTGTACTCGGAACATGGAGCCGAGCTTGGAAATGCAAAGTGAGCACAAAAATGTTCAGTTGCTAGCATTTATCACACAGCATCTAGAATTGATTCCAATACGCTAATGACGTCTAACATCCCCCTACTGAGAGGCAGTACAAAGGTTTTATAAATGATCCTCTTTAAAATATATTAGAGCTACTGAGTCTTTTGCTGCCAGCTTTTTGTTGTCATTCCTTCCATCCCTTAGGAAACATTAATTCCCACACCCTCTGCTAATGTGAATTGGCATGGCATTGAGTTCAATCAAACTCACAGAGCAGGACTTGAAGCAGCATGGATTGTGGTGACTTCACTTGCTCTTAAAATGCAAGAGTTGTGGTATTTATGACTTGCATTTCCAATCCCACAAATTTAAATCCATGGCCTGTGCCGTGTCTGGAGGTGGATAGAACTCAAGTTAAAAAGCAAGCTGATTACATTTCACAAATCTTGACGCAGATTTTTCTGCTTGCCCTTACTTTGTGCTTGTGCCTATGTGGATGCCAATATCTTACCTTGCTTTGTTAAGAATATGCTAGTGAACCAAGCTCGAAGTTTCCCCACAAATAACTGCATCACCTTCATATATGTTTACTCAACTGACACATGTATGGGGTCTTTCGGTGACCATCTTAATGCATCCCAAGGAGTTAGACATCTTTGTTTGCTGCCCCTACATATCTGAACTGATAAGTGAAGCCTGCCATCCTTTTTATTTTACAGTATTGTGACTGTAAACCACATGTTTTTCTTGAATGCTTTACCTGTTTTACTTCCTACAGTACGTACGTAGAATTAAATGCAGGTTTGTAGAAATGTTTCCCAGTAGAGAGAAATATCTGCCCACATGCAAAAATTGTAGGATGGTAGTTAAGCTGGAAAGCTTAGTCGGTAGGGCAGAAGACTCTTAATCTCAGGCCTATAGGTTCAAGCCCCATTTTGGGCAAAAGATTCCTGCATTGTAGGGGTGACCCTCAAGGTCCCTTCCAACTCTACAATTCTATGATAATTTCTTTGCACCCTGAAATTTTCCCGTGCCCACACTTTTTGTTTCATTGTACTTCATGAGGGAGTCCAAGATCTACTGCACTATTCCTCCTCCTTATTAAGTTAAAGGTAAAGGGTAAAGGGTAAAGGGACCCCTGACCATTAGGTCCAGTCGTGGCCGACTCTGGGGTTGTGGCGCTCATCTCGTTTATTGGCTGAGGGAGCCGGCGTACAGCTTCTAGGTCATGTGGCCAGCATGACTAAGCCTCTTCTGGTGAACCAGAGCAGCACACGGAAATGCCGTTTACCTTTCTGCCAGAGCTGTACCTATTTATCTACTTGCACTTTGACGTGCTTTTGAACTGCTAGGTTGGCAGGAGCAGGGACTGAACAACAGGAGCTCACCCTGTCACGGGGATTCGAACCACCAACCTTCTGATCGGCAAGTCCTAGGTTCTGTGGTTTAACCCACAGCGCCACCCGCGTCCCATCCTTATTAAGTTATGACTTCTTTATAGGGTGGTCACATGTCCTATTTTACAAGGACAGTCCTTTGAAGGAGGTATCCAGTTTATTTCTATTTAAATTATAGCATTTATTTCTAAACGTACAACTATGCACACACAAACATAAGTAGATGTCAGGCTTCAGGGAATCCGACTCTCCTCCCTCACGGTTGGCAGCCTGAAATGGGAAAACAAGAGGTTCTTACCAAGTCTTTTATTCAATATTTACAGAGAAAGACACAGGCATACTGTCCCTCTTGGATAATGGCATTGCTCTGAGTAAAGTCCCACCCCCTCCGTCTCTCCTATCATATATCATCCCTGTGCTGGCTGATCTGTGCTTTTTGCCTCTAAGCTTTGTGTTCTCCTACTCTCAATGCTCACCAGGACCTGGGAGAGGGGGGTCTGGCATGCTTCCCAAAGACTCTGAGTCTGTCAGCTGTCTCTCCCCTGGTGCTTCTTCTTCCTCCCTGCTCCTTTTCCAATATTCCCCAACTTCTCCCCTCTGCAGCCTCTGAACTGTGACCTTCTACAAACCACTGTTCTAAATCTATAGTGTCTTCCTCTTGTTTGGGAAGTGCAGGAGGAGGGGAGGGTCGGTCTCCCCCATTCCTCCTCAGTCCAGTCCCTGACAACAGAACCCAAAGTCCCATCCAGCATCTTGCTATCACAGTGGCTCACCAGGTGCCTAAAGGAAGCCCAGAAGTAGGACCTGAATGGACCATGTCTGATTCCTGACAACTGGCATTCAGGTACAACATATCCATCATGGTTGGTAGTCATTGATAGCTGTATCCTCCATGAATGTGTCTAATCCTCTTTAAAGCCATCCAAAATGGTGGACATCACTATCTCTTGTTCTATAGTTTAATTATGTGATGTGTTCTTCCAACATTCAACTTGGTTGGCTGGCTCCAGCTTCCAGTATCGTGACAACCCATTTTTTCAACATGGTGCATAATTTTATACTCCTCTATCATGTCCCCCTTTACTCTCCTTTCCCCCTCCCCCAACTAAAATGCCCCAAATGCTGTAACCTTTTTTCATAGATGTTCCAACCCTTTAATCGCTTAGGTTGCCCTTTTCGGAACCTTTTCCAGCTCTGTAAATAAATTAGCATGTGCAAATGTTATGCATATTTGTGCCCCCCTTTTTGATGATGTGTAAGGTTACTATTGGGACGCGGGTGGCGCTGTGGGTTAAACCACAGAGCCTAGGACTTGCCGAAGGTTGGCGGTTCAAATCCTCCCAACGGGGTGAGCTCCCGTTGCTCGGTCCCTGCTCCTGCCAACCTAGCAGTTCGAAAGCACGTCAAAGTGTAAGTAGATAAACAGCTCCGGCGGGAAGGTAAACGGCATTTCCGTGCGCTGCTCTGGTTCACCAGAAGTGGCTTAGTCATGCTGGCCACATGACCCCGAAAAACTGTCTGCGGAAGCGGACAAACGCCGGCTCCCTCGGCCTGTAAAATGAGATGAGAGCGACAACCCCAGAGTCATTCGCAACTGGACTTAATTGTCAGGGGCCCCTTTACCTTTACTTTTAAAGTTATGACCTTCCTCCTATTTCACTAGATGCTTCCCAGTTTGTAGCCAGGATCTGATTATCAGGTCTTCTTATTCCCCGAAGCCAGACTGCTCTACTTTCACACTCTTGTTTCTTCTGTACCGATATAAGGCTGATTTCCTGTTTGGCTAAGGAGTGTTCTTACCCTCTTTATCAAATATCATGCCTGCTATTTTGCTTTGGTTTTGTGGAGTCTAAAAAGCTTCATAAACACTGTATTGAATCACAGGGGCTCTTTGATACATTAGGCAGCAGAAATATAAGTCTGAGACAAAGTAAGGGCCAGTCAACACATTATGTGGAGGTAACTTTCCCCTGATATTTTGGTGTGTTGTGGTTTTCTTGTTTTTTGTTTTACTTATGATGAAAACCAGTCTTTTAAAATTGCAATCAGGAGCAGAGGAAAGGAGGCTGGAGAAATGATTCCAGACCCATTTCCTGCCAGCTGCTTGTCCTCTAAACACAACAACAATTGATCCATCAAACAAAATTGCCACCTACCTTCCTCGTCATGTGTAATTTGGCTGTACAGATCAAGTGTACCTGCATGATACACATCTTGAAAAAACACTTGTCTGTGGTTCGAGGACCCGACCCCCGCAATGTGGAATAAATACACAAGGACACATGATATAAGGTTAATGGGCAAGAATAATGCCACAACTTTATTGATTACAGCAGAGATAAGGTATTGGCTTAGGCATTGGATGTCTAAAACACGGGGGTTTATTCACCAGTAGGTGGAGCCTGTTGATGCTAATCCAACTATAGGCTCTCCCCTGATGTCACCGATGGTCGTGCCATGGCCTTCCGCCAAGCAGGCATCAGACAGAGTACACGACCGCTGGATTCCTTTAACGGAATACCCAAACATTGAAGGCATAGGCGATGGTCACACCTAGCTCTTCGACACACCACAACACATTAGTCCAATGCCTAACCTACCCACCAATACCACGAAAGTTGTGACGATTGGTATGAGGTAGGCGAAAAAAACAAAAAGCCTAATGCCAAATGGAAAAATTCCTACCAGGCCCCCTGGACAACCCGGGCGACCAACCTAAGGTCCATAGCAAGGCCAAGGAACTGAGACCCTGAGGTTAAAGGGAGTGGAGGGTGGGTGTCTCGTGACGGGACGACAGAGCAGAGAATGAGGCCGAGGAGGGGCTGGCGCCGCAGCACATAGGCTGCTAAACACGCCCCCTCGGCGGCACCTGGTTGGGTGCCTGCCGAGGGGAGTGGGCGCCAGCCAGGTGAGTGGGGGAGGCAGGGGGCTACTGCCCCCTGCTAGGGGCGGAGCTCGGGCTCCTGCCCACAACCACTCCCCTCTCTTCCAGGGAGGAGAGTCTTTGTTGCATCCAGTGCTATTTTTCTAGCAAAAGAGGTGCTGGAACTCACCATGAACACCTCCCTTGTTCTCTTACAATGGCCATGGAGCCCACCTGAGAGGTGCCAAAACTGAGTTCCTGTGAGTTCTGGCTGGAAAAAAAGCCCTGGTTGCATCCACACTTTTGATAAAGCATGTTCTCCTTCAAAGAGAGTACGTGTTGCAGTGGGGTCTGAACAGGCCACCCCTCTGTTGCTAGGTGGGTTAGTATGGATGACCATCCGCAGTGATTGGGTGGTTGGGTTACTGGGCAAATTTTGGTGTTGCCGTTTAGGGGGACAGACCAAAGGTTATAAAATCAAGTCACACAGCACTGACTGGGCTCTTTTGCTGCGTGCATCGGATCACCCGCCCACCCTCCCTAATCTAGGGCTATTGCGTTGACCTTGCTATGCCTGTCATGGGGTCGTCTGCTTTTGGGGCAGGGGCCTGGTAGGAATTTTGTCCATTTGGCTGATTGGCTGCTGCCATTTGGTTTTTACCTACTGCGTAGCAAATCATCACAACTTGTAAGGTTGCGGTTAGGCATTGGTTAAAAAATTGGTGGAGGGGTAAGTGCCTGCCCCTCCAATGCTGCTGCTAAAAGGGAATTCCGTTAAAGGAATCCAGGGGCTTGCCATTCTTTTGTCCGTACCCCTGAATGGGCTTAGGGCCACGCAAACCCCCGGCGGCATCTGGGGGGGGGTGATGAGGGTTTGGTGCCCGGCTCCATGCTCTCCCCAATATTGTTTTCCCTTACTGGCTTTCGCTGGAATCTGGAAGTCAGTTCTGTCCCTGGGCGTGGGGACAGATAGTCATAACCAGTGCCTAAGCAACCACTCACATTTATACATTTTAATAAAGTTGTGGCCAAAATTATGCCAAAAACCTTAAACAAAAATTATGTGTGAATTGTGAATTATTTAGGGGTGGCTTGGGGGACCTCGACACGCAACATAGATGTGCATCTAAACACATAAGTGTAGAGAGCCTTATTCTCCTGGTATGTTTATCATTCTTCCTGTTCCCTCAGGAATCTGATTATGATTAATCATTTATTGTACTAATAATTCATTAAGTCAGTCTACATTCCTAGAGAGTGGCCTAATACATTTCTATGTATCATAGCTTCATTATCCTTCATCCTGACTCAGTTTGGTATTTTAATGTACTGAAACAAATAATGCCATAAAGTTCACACAAATTCCTTTAAGGTATCCTCCCACCACAATGGAATGTTCAGTTCTGTGCTCCAAGCCAGTTATTTAAATTTCCCTATTATCCTAACCTTATCTAAGCACTAAAATGTGATCTAGAAATTCTAAGATGGGAAAGTAGGATATGCAATATGCAATTTCTCTTCTAATGAGTCGTGAGTGATTCCAAGCTATAATTGAGGGTTGTGTTTTGATTTTGAAATTGGTGTTGTTTCCCCTGTTTTGGCAATCCTTGAATATACTGTGTCAACAGTAGCCTGATTCAAACAATGTAATAAGCCAAGCCTTGGCTTAGTGAGACCGCACAATAGTATGGGCTGTAGAAGAGGAACTTGCAACAGTTTTGCACCTCCCTGGTCATTTTTGTTACCACACCATGCTGAGTTAATCCAGGCTTACAGCTCATGGCCAGAACTTACCCATAAGTCCCAGTTTGCCAAACTCAGTGGCTTAGCTCAGCAGAGTGTGGTGCAGCCACAAAAGGTCCGGGAGCAGTCTGCTCAGCCTCCCTGACGGGCGCCATTGCAGGCTAGCATTCCCCCACATCCCAGGCAGCAAAGGAAGCCTCTGGGCCAGATTGCTGCCTGGGTAATTGGTCCTGCCTACTCACCTAATCACCTAAGGGACGCAGGTGGCGCTGTGGGTTAAAGCCTCAGCGCCTAGGGCTTGCCGATCGAAAGGTCGGCGGTTCGAATCCCTGCGGCGGGGTGCGCTCCCGCTGCTCGGTCCCAGCGCCTGCCAACCTAGCAGTTCGAAAGCACCTCCGGGTGCAAGTAGATAAATAGGGACCGCTTACCAGCGGGAAGGTAAACGGCGTTTCCGTGTCCGGCTCTGGCTCGCCAGAGCAGCGATGTCACGCTGGCCACATGACCCGGAAGTGTCTCCGGACAGCGCTGGCCCCTGGCCTCTTAAGTGAGATGGGCGCACAACCCCAGAGTCTGTCAAGACTGGCCGATATGGGCAGGGGTACCTTTACCTTTACCTTTACTCACCTAATCAGGGACGTGGGTGTCGCTGTGGGTAAAACCTCAGTGCCTAGGATTTGCCGATCGTATGGTCAGCGGTTCGAATCCCCACGGCGGGGTGGGCTCCCGTCGTTAGGTCCCAGTGCCTGCCAACTGAGCAGTTCGAAAGCACCCCCAGGTGCAAGTAGATAAATAGGGACTGCTTACCAGCGGGAAGGTAAACGGCATTCCGTGTGCTGCGCTGGCTCGCCAGATGCAGCTTGTCACGCTGGCCACATGACCCGGAGGTGTCTGCGGAGAGCACTGGCTCCCGGCCTCTTAAGTGAGATGGGCGCACAACCCTAGAGTCTGTCAAGATTGGACCGTACGGGCAGGGGTACCTTTACCTTTACCTTACTCACCTAATCAGGACGCGGGTGGCGCTGTGGGTTAAACCACAGAGCCTAGGACTTGCCAATCAGAAGGTTGGCAGTTCGAATCCCCGCAACAGGGTGAGCTCCCGTTGCTCGGTCCCTGCTCCTGCCGACCTAGCAGTTCGAAAGCACGTCAAAGTGCAAGTAGATAAATAGGTACCACTCTGGTGGGAAGGTAAACGGCATTTCCGTGCGCTGCTCTGGTTCGCCAGAAGTGGCTTAGTCATGCTGGCCACATGACCTGGAAGCTGTACGCCGGCTCGCTTGGCCAATAAAGCGAGATGAGCGCCGCAACCCCAGAGTCAGTCACGACTGGACCTAATGGTCAGGGGTCCCTTTACCTTACTCACCTAATCAGCGTATCACAAGCAGGCATGGGCCACCAGGACGTGTGCTTAGCCCTCCTCTCCATTATATAACATAGGACCATGGCTTGCTCTGCAGCCACTTTTTGTTGGATCTCCCCCCGTCCCCTTTATATTGTTACAAAAGCCTGGTGCCTGCCCCTCTCTCTGCCAAGCATGCATGGGGCCACAGATGCACACACAGGGGCTGTGCCCCTTTGGATAATAGAAGACATGGGAGAGACTGTAATGCTTTTAGAAATAGGGTTTGTTTGCCTATTTACACCTTCAGTCTGCATGGAGGAAGTCCAGATCTTACAGCATATACATTCCCAGGGGCAGCAGCACAGGGATCCCTTAGGCTGCTTCCCTAAAAGATGGCTCAGAGCCTTACTTCTTCTTCCTTCTTCCTAGGAATCCCTGCAGGGAAAGGAGAATGTTAGCAGCTTTGAGACTCCTTAGGGTAGCGATAAAGCAGGATATCAAATCTGAATGTTCTTATGTGATGCCAATAAAGGTTACTTGACTTGACTTGACTTGACTTGACATCAAATCCAGTCTCCTCCTCCTCCTCCTCCTCTTCTTCTTCTTCTTCTTCTTCTTCTTCTTCTTCTTCTTCTTCTTCAAAACTCCCTCTTTCTGCCCCCATCTCCTTGACAATATCTTACCCCTCCACAGGCTCAATCATTGGTCAATCCTCAATGGCCAATCATTGTTCCCCTTAATGGTCTTAGCTTGGCCATGCTGGTTTGCATAAGCCAGCCCAGGAATTTCCCAAATTCCCTGTCAGGCACAGTTCTGCACTTTAATCCATATCCCAATTAACCAAAACCCTGGCATTTATTAATTTCTAGGGTTTCTCCATATCTATAGCAACATATTGCTGTTGCATGTTGTTCTGCTCTCCATGAAGTTGTTACAGCAAGTGCCACATTTTTAACCAGTGCTTTTCTTCTAGAAAAAAGGTGCTGGTACTGCATACCCTTGGGTACCCCAGAAAAAAGGACTATTGGGGGGATATGGTGCAGGCTTGGTTTAACATTCAATAAAGTGGTCCTTGTGGTTCTGGTTGGTTGTCATCCATCTGTCTTGGGAGACAATGGAAGAACTCACCTTCAGCAGTGAAGTCAAACCATGGGGGAGACATATTTTGTTGAAGCTGGGATCCAGTTGTGCTGGTGCAGACGTACCAGTGTGTTTCTTCTTTCTGTGCTCCTCACAGTGCTCATTCCTCCTCTGGTCCCTGCTGCAAGTACCTGACCTGACTGATTGTCTCCAGGCCCTGAGGTTGTCTACAAGGAATTCTCCCCCCCACACACACACACACCATGGCAGGGTTAATGAAGAAGTGGTGTTTGGATTTGATATCCCACTTTATCACTACCCTAAGGAGTCTCAAAGCGGCTAACATTCTCCTTTCCCTTCCTCCCCCACAACCAACACTCTGTGAGGTGAGTGGGGCTAAGAGACTTCAGAGAAGTGTGACTAGCCCAAGGTCACCCAGCAGCTGCATGTGGAGGAACAGAGACCCAAACCCGGTTCACCAGATTACAAGACTACCACTCTTAACTACTACACCACACTGGTTCTCCATCTGCCAGCCTCCATGCCACATTTGCAGACATCTTTCTAACACAGAGTTGATCTGCCAATGGGCCTGGTGCGTGAAGCCACCTCCCCGTATAGCACATCCTTGGGGATCCTGCCATCTTCCATTCTGTGTACATGACCAATGCAACCAGCTATTCATGCCTGTGTCTTCATAGCAGCCCTTGGCACCAAATCCTGGGTTCGGAAACACTGATGCCAATGCTTCTCCCCCAATGCAGTGCTACCCAGGATGCTTCATCACTCCTGTGTCCCGCTGTGCTGATGTGACCCATATCCAAGCACATGAGCACATGACACTAGCAGAGTCCAAGCAGAAGCTGAGCCTTGAGGTATGACATCTAAGCCTAATTTATTATGTGCAAAATCAAACGCAACAGAACAAGGAGAACATGGCTCCTCTCTCTCTTTCTTCCTCAGAGAGAAAAGCAAAGCAAAAGCTATACAGAATGGAACTTCCATTCCCATGACACCCAACACTGTGGAATGTAAACACAGACACGTGACAACAACAATCACACATCTGCAGCACGGAGGAATGAGATCCTGTGGTTAATCTGGCAGCAGGTTGTTTGTGTGTGTTTTTTTTTAAAAAAAACCAAATAGATAATTGTTTTTGATACAAATACTTATAACTGTGTGTGGGGAACCTCAACTTGCAAGAGTATGTCCTCTCCCTCTTCCCTTTGGTGAGGATGCCTTTTCAAAAATGATTCCTCCAGTAATGTGTATGCATGTGCTTTACTTTACTCATATGCTTATGATGGTCTCAAGACCAGTCATCTAGGATGTATTTTATCAGTGACACTGATGTCACTTATTCAGAACAGAACGTATTCTGTTTTTGTTGTTTTTTAAAAAATAATTTTTATCATGTATAGTATTTTTACTGGGCTCCCTTTGGGGAAGAATGGTGGGGTATAAATATGAAATAATGAATAATATACTTTGATGAAATCTAGCTTCTTGGTAGAAACTATCCCTTTGCCGGAAAACTGAAAACAGTAACAAGACGTATGTTATGCTTAGAACCAGAGGCTTAAAAACATTTGATGACACACAATGGCCACTCCCAACTAGTTTTTAAAGTCTTGTTTTCATTCAGCATTGAGTGCTAGCTATTTTGAACAAACAAAGCTTTGCCGAAGGGAAAGGGGGGCTCATATTATTTCCTTTAAAACTCAGCTTCACTGGAGAAGCTCACTTTATTTCTAGCCGGTATTAAATCATTGTATAAAATTATTTTCGTCAACAATTTTCCACTCTGGATGAATGGCATTTCTATCATTCCCTATCAAGCAATAAATTAAATTAACTACCGCCATGTGAAGCATACTGCTCTGCTTATTTCAGAATACTGCAGTCTACCTGAGCCATAAATCCAAGTGATCAATAGTTCACAAGGATGTGAATCATCTAATCACTTCTATAGGAATCGAGAATTGTTTCAGTCCCTGCACATAACTTCAAATCTCTGAGGCTGTAATTCCATTCAAACCAATGATTCTGTCTTAGTGAAAGCTGGTTACCCTTAACTTCCATTGCAATCAGTGAGGCTTAAATTAAAAAAGGTAAAGGGACCCCTGACCATTAGGTCCAGTCGTGGCCAACTCTGGGGTTGCGGCGCTCATCTCGCTTTATTGGCCGAGGGAGCCGGCGTACAGCTTCCGGGTCATGTGGCCAGCATGACTAAGCCACTTCTGGTGAACCAGAGCAGTGCACGGAAACACCGTTTACCTTCCCGCCGGAGCGGTACCTATTTATCTACTTGCACTTTGACGGGCTTTCGAGCTGCAAGGTTGGCAGGAGCAGGGACCGAGCAACAGGAGCTCACCCCGTTGCGGGGATTCAAACCGCCGACCTTCTGATCAGCAAGTCCTAGGCTCTGTGGTTTAACCCACAGCGCCACCCGTGTCCCAAGGGGCTTAAATTAGTAATGTATTAATTTCCAACTTAGTTTTACTCAGAATAGCCCCTCTGAAATGAATGGACTTAAGTTAGTCCTGTGAATTAATTACAAACGGTTGACTTTGGGTATGGATACAGCCCAATGTAGCTTAAGCCCAAGTGCTTTTCTCTGGATTGGGGCCAGCAAAGTCACACCACAAGACTAATAAATTGATTTGATCAGTCCAGATATTATACTTGCTACTCTGATTTTATCAAGAAGAAATAGAAAATAAAATACGTAACTTCATGATGGATTGTGCCGAGACTCTGAAGACAGTTTGTCGAGATATCCATAAACGATCTTTCTTTGGTTTTCATTTTACATGTCATCTCTCTCCTTTTAAAAATGGTGATGAGAGAGAGGGGAAAAACATTCCCAATTATGAATTAGATAAACAGTTTTCACTCTTTTCTCGGACAGCTTTATTCAGCTGCAACTTAAATATTTTTTTAAAAAAATCTATAAAAGCAGATTGTCAAATTGTATTATTTACAGCATATTTAGGATAACTAAAAAGAAAAAGCCATTTGTTGCAGATGCTGCAGTCAACAGCTTTGATATATGTATTGAGCCTGAGGCATGCTGGATTTCAATATTGTTTTCCATGAGAGGAAAATGTTTGATGCTGACAAAGGCATATGATCTTGCTTTTCTCTCATGGAGGATAATGGGGAAGAGTACACAGGGAGATCACTGGGATGCTACTGTTACCAGAGTCATGAAAACTTGCTCATGGCATGATTTTTAACTTGATTTAAAATAGGACAGGATGCCAGAGGATTTTGGCATTGGCAAATTCTAATGAACAAGGGCTGGCCTAAAATGATAAGAAGCCAATTTTCCCACCCAAATGTGTTCACCGTATACAGGAGTAATAACAAAATAACAGCTGGGGGAAGGGCAGGACCTGTGTTCATATCGGTGGAACATTCCAGAAAAAAGGAAAAATCAAACACTTTTGAGTGACTTTGTATTTTGTATGAGACATCTGTTTGAGCACCAATGCTAATAATCAGCAGTAACACCAGAGCCTTCATTTCCTCTGTCTCTAACATAACAAGATGCCTTTTTAAAAAAACCAAACTGTTTTCTTTTACCTCCTGCTGATAGCACAACTTTGGAGCTTCTGTATGTAATGCCATTGGTATTTCAAGACGGAGAGCTCCCTTCACTGTGGGAATGCAGGAAACTGCTTTGAAGGAGACAACAGTGCCAAGTGGGAACTCCCCAATGGTGTATCAATTATCTCACTGGAGGGCAGTGAATGAACAAGCAGACAGAATGAAGCAGTAATTTGGGAGAATGGGAAATACCCTTCCATTCATCCTGTCTGTGGAGGGGAAAACATTACTTGTCTCTCCCTTATGTATTATGCATTATTATGTCATAATGCAAACTTCAGATTGTCTAGGAAGAAGAAGGAGAAGAGTTTGGATTTGATATCCCGCCTTTCACTCCCTTTAAGGAGTCTCAAAGCGGCTAACATTCTCCTTTCCCTTCCTCCCCCACAACAAACACTCTGTGAGGTGAGTGGGGCTGAGAGACTTCAAAGAAGTGTGACTGGCCCAAGGTCACCCAGCAGCTGTATGTGGAGGAGCGGAGACGCGAACCCGGTTCCCCAGATTATGAGTCTACCGCTCTTAACCACTACACCACACTGGCTCAGTGTAGTTATGTTGGCACGCACATAATTACCCGGTTCAGAATGCAGATTTGTGCCACTTATGTAGGGTTGCCCTATTTCAAACAGTAAAAACCAGGACACCCCAAAAGTTGCTGAGCATTCTGAGGAAGACCCCAAAATTGTTACAAAAATGCCAAACAAAACCTGTGATATTTCAATTGACTTGCCTAAGATCCAGGACAAAGCACTACCTTTCGGAAATTCCCCCTGGACGTCAATTCTGCCTTTGAAATTCCAATAATGTCCGGGAAAATCCCTAACTTATGGCAGCCCTATGATACTTGACTGAGTTACATGAGTGGCATTTTCTAGATTGAAATGTATAATGAGGTTCTGTACTGGTGTTTTAGCTTTTCATTTTTATTTTTATTTTAAATTTTTTATTAGGTTTTCACATTTTATACACACACACACAACAAAAACAAAAACAAAAACAAAACATATATAATTTCATACTCTTACTTTCTTTACCCTCTTTCCTTGACTTCCCCCCACCCCCTCTTCATACATCCCAATTCCAATAATTAATTCAGCAAGTTCTTATTTCTCATCTTTAACATATTATTATTATTTTTAAAACTTAACTCTTTTTACTTGTCCACATTTAACTTATCCAATTCTCTTATAAACATTAAATCTTTTTTCTAAGGTCGACCTAATTTCCCTCCCACGAATTTCTCCCTTTATATTTTAATTAATTATATGACATAATGGCCAAATACAAAAATCATAAAATTTTAAAATTCTGTTCTCCCCTCCCTCCCTACCCCAGTTTCCATCCCTTATGTCCACAGAAACAGTTCCTAGCCCGGATTCCTCACATCCGAGGCCTTCAAGTCTCTGTCAGTCTCTCTCCGCCGATTTTGTTGGCAACCCTTTTTGTTGGTCCTCAGGTCTCGAAGGAGTTCAGTCGCAGTCACACCAAGTTTTCTTCCATCCAAAATACTTAAAAGTAGTTGCTGCAAAAGGTCAGCTGATCTCCCATACTCAAAGAGGAAGTCCCAATCATATTTCTTTATTCTTTTAAATTCCAGAATTCCAGGTACTCCAGGGACTTCCTCCTTCATCTTTCTCATCTTTTGCAGATTTGTAATCCGAAGATCTTCTTCTTTATTTCCTGACAGTATAGGCTTCTGATTGGTATTTTCCTTTTCCACTCCTTCTTTCCTCTCCACCTGTTCCAAAAATGTCAAGTTTTAGCTTTTCACTAGTCCTGTCAGGAGCTGGGAAGAAACAAAAGCTTGGCTTCCTCTGTACTGAAACCAAAGCTGTGACTTTGGGGACTCCCTAGGAACCTAGAGGAGGGAGATCTGTTGGAGTGTTAAAGCTGTGAGCTCTTCCATCTTCTGTTCACTCTGTATTTATCTGCAAATAAAACCAAATATTACAAAGACACCAGAGTTTCCAGTGACCTTCATTCCCGGGAAACTGAACCCAAAGTATGTGCTGGCACCCCTGAAGTCTCTCAGCCCTAATAGATTGGGGTGAGCCTAACACTATTTAATTCCTAGCCTTCCCAAGCATCAGTGGCAAATTGGGGGAGGCTGTTTTGCAACAGCCCAGAGTAGGTGAAAACATCTCCCTTTCCAAGGCCAGTAAGGAGGTCAAAGCTAACAAATTCCTACCCCAGCTTGATTATGCAATGAGTGGGCTAAAATGTCAGAAGTAAGGGATGTCTTTGAGACTTCCACTGCCACAGTGTCTAATGCAGTGTGAATAAGGGTTCTGTCACCCAACATATGTGGGAATATTCAGGGAGGTGGGAGAGGATATATTGTTTATTAATATCCTTCCTAACTTGTGCTAGCAAGTTCTATAACATGGCAGAGTTTTACATTCTCCTTTTTAAACGCACAGCAGATAGTTTGTTGCAGGCTTGTGTAAGCCTCTCACTATCATACAATTCAGTATTGAATTGTATATTCCTGGTAAATTCCCTTTTAATCCCTCTTAAAAAGAATAAACACGCCACAATCTGGTGTAAAGTATATAAAAGAAGTTTACTCACATCATCAGTTCACAGTTGGATCCCTGGAGGCAGACTTAGTTACAAAGTATGTACATTTGGATCTACCCCATAAGGGGGGATAACCCCAGTGACTGCAGACAGTTCACATGATGAAAGGAAGATGGGAAAAAGTCTAAAAGAAGGAAGTGTGCTGCCTTGTCCTTTTGTTACCTGGGCAGGTAAGGTCATACCCACCTGTAGTCACATGCAAGAGGAAGGATCCTGCAGGCCAGGAGGAAACAGGAAGTTTTTGACTGGATGGACCAAACTTTCCCCCACATGTCTTCTCTAGGAAAACAAGGAATGTTGTACTTGACTGCTACTTATGTATCACATCCCACAAAATAGTCACAGGCATGTTGGTTTCCTATGGTTGTGGATACACAAGATCAAAGCTACAAGGCCTAGGCACAGTTCACCATTAAGCAAGAGCCTTTGGCTCATCCAAACCCTTATGAGTTAGGAGAAAAAAACATACACAAACAGTGCAGAGAAGCTGCATTAGCACAGAACTCAAATATTGATAGGATCCCAAATTCAGAGACAGAAAAAAGGCATTTTTAATGCATATTTTGATCAATACAAGTTTTATATTTGGTTTGCAAAGCAGTCTGAAGTCAGAGTTTCATGCATGCAGATGCTTTCTCCCTCCACCTCCACTTTTAAAAATGGTGCCTATTTTGCAAGCTCATTCCGCTCCCCCACCGACCTGTTTCCAACAAAAGAAAGTTTTAGTCCAGGAAAGCGTTTTTAAACCAGTACGTCTTCCTGCTCAATTCTTAATATTAAAAAGGCATTAGTTTGCCTCTGCAAAACGCTTAACCTTTTTGGAGGCAGGAGGATCTATAGATCTGTTTATATTTGCCTCAGCATTCTGTCCTTCTCTGTGGCATTTAAATAATTAACCATGAACTATAATCTAGTAATGCCTCTTCTAGAAGCAAATTTCTTGCTTATCTTGTGTGTCTTTGGGAGGAAGAGATGTCATTTTAATTATACCTTGCCCATTCCGACTGATAGCAGAAAGGTAAATGAGGTGTTCATAAAACTGACCTTATATTGGAATTCCCAAGCCTGGTCTCTGGTTTGCATACTGCAGCTTCATTTAATCTTGCTCTTTAAGTTATTCCAATTGAGAACATTTGCTGGGCCTTCTGGTTCATTTTAAATTTCCAGAGCAATGTTGCCGGTTCCATCTTTAACCCTATGTGGAGAGAAAATGTATTTTCCACAGATTCAGAACCGTATTTCCCCCTGTCCCTTTCTTTCATTCTTAATGGGGAGGGGGCTCTATAGCCCTCAGTCTAATTTATTGAGGTGTGGAAGGGGGAACAGAGGAAGAAAATGGCTGTTGGGGGGGATACTGAAATGTGTGGGGCAACAGAAAAAGGAAAACATAACTGAAACAGATCAGTTCTGGCCTCTGGCATGGAAAGGGGGCAAGGGGAAGAAGGTTAAGTCAAAACAGACAGAGGGATGAAGGATGAGGGAACCTTCAGATTTGTGTCAGGATGATATGTACCAGTGTCAACATAGAGATGAGGGAGGAATTTGATTTAGTTTGCACTTAAAGACAAATGTATCAATTCACACTTTCCGAAACAACCCAAACTGAAACAAACTGAATTTTGCAATGCAATTCTCCATCAAGCCAATATTTACAACACACACACACACACACACACACAGAGAGAGAGAGAGAGAGAGAGAGAGAGAGAGAGAGAGAGAGAAACTGAGTATATTTGTGAAACTTTCATACAAAAATGCAGTGTATTAGGGAAAAACATAAAACTGCATATGTATAAGAGAAAAAATTCACAGTAAAATGTGAATGAAATTTCTTCAGGATTTTTTTTAGGGAAAAAAATCACAAATTTCAGCAGAAAACTGGGAACTGAATTTAAGATTGGAAAAAAGAGAAATGGAGAGAACCAAAAAGCTGGCATATCTTCTATGCCTACTCCAGCAGCTGTCTGAATAGGGGGAAGAGGGAGGGAGGAAAATGAACGTAAATGAAAGCATTAAGGCAAGGAGTGAAGTTGTTCTATCTGGTCTAGGGACACATTCCATTATAAACTGTAGAATTGTAGAGTTGGAAGAGACCACAAGGGTTATCTTAGTCCAACGCCCTGCAATGCAGAAGGGGCTCAAACCTACAACATTGAGGTTAAGAGTCTTGCAGTATGCCTGGAGTGGGCAGCACAAGAACCAAATGTGGGGAGTGCACCCTCCAGCTCTTTTCAGATTCTATATTGAATATTAGATATCAAGTTGAGTAAGACCTTGGATGTACTGGCTCTATCCCAACCTTTCTGGATCGAACAATTTACAACTGCATGCTCTTAGAAGCCTCTATGGAATTAGGAATCTCAACAGGGCAAGGTTTGTTTTTATGCATGGTCTTCTAAGCCTCTTTAGCTGAAGATACTTAGAGTCCCTCTTCAGAGCTTCATATCCAATGCACGAAGGCTAGGGTTGAACATGTGGGGGCTGTTGGGTGTGGAGTAAGCAGAACACCCCCATGGTCCTAGGCAGGTTTCTATTCTGTATCCAGGCATGACTTCTGAATATGGCACTGGACCAGAAGAAAGTCCATCACTCCTGTCTTCATTCTTCCATTGAAATAGGCAGCTACATTTACGGGTGTGAATATATCTGCCGAGGTGGAAATTCCAAAACAGCGGCAAAGCAAAATGACAGTTGACAGATGTTTCCTCTGCAAAATGGCCTGAAATAGTCACACTGAATCATGTCACTTTCAGAAGAAGTCACAAACGCCACAGTTCTAGAGATGCACAAGCACCCTGATGTTCACCCTGAAAAGTGTCAAGGCTCCCCCCCCCAAGCATTCCAAAAGAAAGTTTCTAAAGTGTTGAGCTCCCCCGCCTTGCCCATTTTTGCACATATTCTATTTGTGCGAGTATAGAAGACAATGACGAAGTGCCCTACTTTAAATGGCTTAGCCTTTATTTCATGGCGGAGCAGGGGAAGGCAACTGGCACTCTCAGGCCCCAGTGGAACATCTTCCCAGTCCCAGAATCCCTGCCAGGAAATGGATGCTTTGTGTATAAGGGGCTTTCAGAAGCCTCTGAGGCCACAGAAGAAGTGATGCATTGGGGATTTGAAGACGAGAGCAAGAGCGAGAGCGAAAGCGAGAGCGAGAGAGAGAGAGAGAGAGAGAAAGAGGGGTAACCACTCCTACCAATGATTAAATCTTATTCCCCCCAGGTGAAATACCTAATTACTTTCTCTCCCTCTCATCTGAGACTAGAAATCAGCAATTAAACAGTGAGGTACTCTCCCAAACAGCATGTTCTGAAGCTCTTCCCAGCATGGAAGTTAAACGGAAACTGTGAGAAGGTCAGTAGCCCTGCCCACGTGATGAGCAATTCCTGAAGATCTCATGTTGATAGCAGACAGGAAATAGCCCTTCATAAGATGTCAAACTGGCTAGGAATTCTCCATTTTTTCACAGTGCGGACATGATTCTCAAATTCTGGTCTGACCTATGGGCTCCTCCTTGCAACCTGCTTATTGAGCTTTCGTCCTGATTTGCTACAAAGCTTGCACAGACATTAGACCATATTTGGCTTTATGGTGCCTTCACTCTGATCTGCTTGCTGGGAGGTCCTGACTTGCTTGTGCATTCTTTATATGATCCTGTTCATCATTTGCTCATCCTATGCTTTTCAGTGCATTCCCCCAACACTTTCCTAACAGCAAAATGTCCAAGTTTTTTTTGTGTTTTTTTTTTTTTTGAGAACTTTTGTTTTTTATTGACTCGCTGGGTGAACACTGTTTGTGGATAGCAGTTACAGTACAAGGAAAAACAGGGAAACGGCCCCTTCCGTTTCTGACTAAGACAACAGAATTCATAAACGGAACTTTTTGTCAGAGCTATATGCGTTTCCGCAGTCAACTTTTACTCATGTGTCAGTAACCTTTCCTGGTAGGAAACTCTTTTTTTATATATATATAATATTTATTCAAATTTTGAAAATTACAAAAAAGAACAATAAAAAAGAAAAATAACAAAGACATAAAAAATATACACAAACAATTAAAAAACCCCAAAACAGATCAGACCTTTACATAGCTTTCTTTCCTTTGCTTATATCCTTGACCTCCTCACACCTCCCTTTTTTGTATTCTAGTTCAATTAGATGTTTTAGCAAATTCTTTCCAGCTTTGTTTTTATCCTAATAATTTATCTTAATATATTGTAATTCTCGTCTTTCACCAATTAATAAATCAATTTTAACCTAATCCTTTATATCATTTCTGCTAAAACCACATTACTTCATTCCAACAACCTTCTAACATTCCTTAATTTTACAATGTTTCTGTAAATAAACTTTGATTTTTTTCCAATCTTCTTCCACCAACTCTTCACCTTGACCTCCTGGTAGGAAACTCTACCCAACCTGCCCATGGAATGTCAGGCTTGAGAAAATAAAAGCCACAGAAGTTAGGCATCAGGCACAAGGGTAAAAAGGTTCAAGTAAGACAAGCATTATTTATTGTTCCAATAGGACGACCAGGACACTTTTTGGGCCTGGGTGATGTGAGAGAAGTTTGAGAGTGAATAGAATGGTTTGGGGATGGAGGGGAAACAGGGACAGGATTGTCATTGGGTCAGTTAAAAGCTCCATTCTCAAGTTGTTTTTTAAAGTGGATTTGTTGTGCAAGAGCAACACGGCACTTTAATCCACTTTAAATGTGCAAACTGAAATGTCTGGCTATGTGCTTGTATTTCTCCTGCAAAATATTGATAGTGAAAGCATCTTCTCATAGAGAAAGTGTTGGTGAAATGATGAGCCTTTGGGTGGCAGATGAAGGTGGAAAAAGATGTGCAAAGTGGATGGGATGTTCTTAGAATAAATAGGGATTGAATATTTTGTCTGTGTGCAGTAGCCTACTGGCATTTGGGGCAACTGACTGGGGTTTGTACATATTTCCCATGAACTTGAGAACCGAGGATGGCCCCAAACATTTTGCTGGCTAATACAAAGGAAAAGATCCTCGATCAAACCAGAAACTGGTTCTTTCTTCAACACTGGTGATGGGAGAGTGTTCACCACATCTGGTGGGAAGCAAGCTGCCTAAGAGAGTACAGCTAGGTCAGGAGTAGCCCATTCCTTCCCCTCAGCATCTGTTGCCTGATACACCTGCCTTACACTGCGTAATGATAGAGCTGACCCTAATGAGAGCTGGTAAAAGGGCAGAAAACAGAGAGAAAAATGCATGACTTAGTTTGCTATGGTATTCTTACTACTTAGCAGTGGTGGAAGGTCTGAGCATCCATGCATATATTCCAATGGTTTTGGTTTTTATTTTAAAAACAACAACAACCCAATATTTCATTGATTACAGTTGAAAAATATTCATTCTCTCTCTCTCTCTTATTACAGAAAAATTCTAGCGTGCTTGACCCTCTTTTTGGAAATTGCCCTGATATTTAGTTGTGCAATGACAGTTTCAACATGCATTCAAATAAAATATAAAACAGCCTCTTGTTTTATATTCTAACATTTAATGGGAAAACACATTTATTTCAATGGTTTTCCACAGGAAGGGGGTGAACATAAACAGTTGATTATGGCTGCCATTATTTATTTATTTTATGTATAAACCAAAGGCTTTACCAAACCACAGTTACTCCAACAAAAGTTGCACCAAGTAGAGACAAAGAAGAGAAACTGATAAATACTTTTGGTGATGTATTTTGAAAGTTCAGTGTCCAAAACCCTGAAGCAACATCACAACTGGTTAGTGTTGTTATTGAACGGTTGTTCTAGGCAACCACATAAACATGTTGCATTGGAAATGCTTCTCATCTCTCATTTTCCCAAATGATGTAGCAAATGTACAACACATTCAAGTGGTCAAAATGCTGATGAATGGGAGAAACATTTGCACAGAATTACACAGACAGCCTTGAACTTGATTTAGGTATAATTGAGCATTTCCTCACTTCGGAGACTCTCTGACAGCCTATGTCATTTTAACTACAGACAATTACAGTAGAGTTGCTAATGAGAATTTCGAAGCTTCAACTGGCTGCAATAAAAAATATGAAAAATGGAATAGAAATAAGACGGTATCAAAGCATAAGTGGCATGAAATTACAGGATGCAACATCAAGTAAAAAATATTGACTAAACACAAACTGTAGGGCAACCCAAGAACAGAACTGAAGATACAAGGTAATGTTGTGTTTAATTTTCATGAGATTCAATTTCAATTGCATTGCATTGCTTTCTAGTGGATGAATAGTGCAGGCCTTGTGTAGCACTTGCAAAAAGATCAATGCAACCTAGCTTTGAAAGTGGTGCCGCATTCCATAAAATGGTGTCTAAAAAAATTTTACACAAAGGTAAGTGAGCACTCAGGGTTCCTAAGGAAATCAACCCTGAGTGCTCACTGGAAGGACAGATCATGAAGCTGAGGCTCCAATACTTTGCCCACCTCATGAGAAGAGAAGACTCCCTGGAAAAGACCCTGATGCTGGGAAAGATGGAGGGCACAAGGAGAAGGGGACGACAGAGGACGAGATGGTTGGACAGTGTTCTCGAAGCTACAAGCATGAGTTTGACCAAACTGCAGGAGGCAGTGGAAGACAGAAGTGCCTGGCGTGCTCTGGTCCACGGGGTCACGAAGAGTCGGACACGACTAAACGACTAAACAACAACAATAACAACAATTTGCAAATGTTAGTGGAGAAAATGGATGACTTGTAGGTTGGTAGGTCCCACCCCAAAGTAAGCAGGGCAGCTTCTTTTACACCTTAGTTCTGACTAAGGTGCTTCTCTTCTCCTTCTCCTTTGGGATTTACCATCTACACCCTTGTGCAAATTAATTGAAACAAAGCATGTTTTCTATCTTACTCATAATCCTGTACTCAAAAGAAATACAAAACATCAGTTTGATCCTTTTTTTATGTAGGCTGATGCAATCATTATGTCAGCACCTACTGTATTGCATCAGATTTTAGAATCCTGTCCGGCCACCATTGTGTATGATACAATCATTACATCAGCAGCTACAGTATTTCAGCTTTAGAAACCTGACAGATGTGATTCGACCACCGTTTGAAATGAATGTGACACCTAGGAAACGTACAAAAATCGTAATTCTGCACAAACACACAGCTAAGACATATCAAAATATTGCTTCAGTGGTTGGTATGCATTTAGCAATTGTTAGCCGTGTCATCAAGCTGAAGCAGGAAACTGGATCAGTTTCTCCTAAACGTACAGGAAAGTGTGGTCGTAAGAAGAAAACAACTCCTAGAGTTGACTTTTACTTGCTTTGACAAACTAAAAAGGATCCCCACAAGACGAGTGATGCATTGAATATGAATTTGAAGGAGAAAGGAATCCAAATCAGTTCCTTCCTCTACAGTTCACATTTTTGTACAATCAACTATGAAATTCATTGTTTGTTTCAATTAATTTGCACAGGGGTGTAGGAATTTTGTTGCTTTTATGCCCCTATAAACTATTACTGTTCCAAGGTGAGGTTCACCCATGGAAAGTGCCCTGTGATCCACATTATTTGTGTTTTGTGTCCACCCTCTTCCCTTATTGTCAATGCCAGAGCCAATCACCCCATCACTACCTCCAGAGATGGATGCAGACAGAATCTGCAGGTTCATCATAGTTTTTTTCATCTGCCTCTGTCCATCTAATGCATCTCCCTCCACCTTTTGTGGAGAGAGGAGCTACTTTTGTGGTGTGCAAGCAAGGAGGAGGAAGAAGAACTACCCCACTCTTGGCCCTACAGATCTGCCCTTCCTCTGGTTAGCTTGGCATAGGTATTTTTCTCTCCTGTTTTGGCTTCTTGACCACTATTGTTGTGGTTGCTTGGTTAGCTTTTTGCCTCATTTCCTCTTCCTTTGTCTTTCCATTTCCCTCTCCCTTTTTCCTACACTGAAGTAAATAAAAAATAAAGTAAAATTCCCTGGGTGCACACCCTAATAAAATGTGCTGCACATTCCTATGAGGTCTGTAAGGGATTAACTATCTTCCCTGGGCAGAGTTTTCTTTGAGTTCAGCACTTAATTAGGCAATTAGAAGTCTGTGGCCTCATCACACATATTTGCAGAAGCGCCTGATGTGTGGCAGCCTCCCAGGATGCATTTACCCCCAAAGAGATCTAATCTAGCAGTTTTAATTTATGGATAGCTGATGTATCAAAATGCACCCCAAAAGAGGTTAATCTATCACTCACAGTGTAAGACAACTCTGGTTAACACACAATACATTTACATAACCAAGAACTTCAGATAGCAGAGGACTTGGGTATCAGTTCGATATATTGTACCTTGGTTGCAAGAAGCATCTCTGCAGGAGGAGCAGTCTCCTCATTATACATGTCACTGCATTTCTGTAGCCAACAATCAAATCCAGCTGCTTGATTGAGGTCGCTTGATCTTCAAGATCAATGTGGGGCTATGTTGAATGGAATTACGAAAAAAAAGTGTTTTCATCATGCTGGAGTTACACCACTTTATAAGCAGGAGTGTATTTGAAACAGAATATAGTATCTTGGGGCCTAATTAAGCTTCAGGGCCAATTAAACTTAAAGCCTGAGAATAGACATTAAATGGGACTTGATGGATAAGCTTTTTGCCAGTCTCGAAAGCGGAAAAGTTTGTCTGAGGAATATATGGCCACTGCAAACTCTTTGCCCATTGAACTCTCCTTTTGCAGGTTCCTAGAAGGCTTCTCACTGCAGCATAGTAAAAAGAAATTGTCCTTGCTGTTCCCATGCTTATGTCATGGCTGACAGGACCCCTTCACCAAACTACTGTTGGTGGCAGTAGTGGATGGCATCTCAGGATGGTTCATGAAGAAGAAGAGGAGGAGGAGGAGGAGGAGGAGTAGTTTGGATTTGATATCCTGCTTTATCACTACCCTAAGGAGTCTCAAAGCGGCTAACAATCTCCTTTCCCTTCCACCCCCACAACAAACGCTCTGTGAGGTGAGTGGGGCTGAGAGACGTCAAAGAAGTGTGACTGGCCCAAGGTCACCCAGCAGCTGCATGTGGAAGAGCGGGGAAGCGAACCCAGTTCACCAGATTAGGAGTCTACTGCTCCTAACCACTACACCACACTGGCATATTGTACTGACATACAATGACAATACAAAACTCACAAAATGCATAGTAAAAACAAGAACAACAACAAACCCACAATCCAGGTGTTTATTAATTTCCCCTTAACCCTTCATGCAATCTGTAAAAAATGAGCAAAAACCTTATTGCCTTAACATAGAAAAAGCCCCTCACGAGAATCCAGATTTGATCAGGAACAAAGGGAGAAACATTGCTACACAGTTCCAAATGAAACTGGAAACTAGTTTAACGAAAATTATGTGGGACAGTGCTGGTTGCAATGTGACTGAGGGAAAGGAGGCAGAGCTCTGCCCCGGAACATTTTCCTCACACTAAAGGCAACTTTGCAGACACTTCCAAAATAATGTCATATGGATGCAAGTCATCACCTTTGCTTAGAATGAGCATGAATCTCATTAGTGATACAAAATCAATTAAAAAAACCCTCTCTCTCTTTTATAGTCTAAGCATCAAGACTTTCCTTTTGTACACATTTAAGGCAACCCCTTATTTTGATCACTGCTCTCATGCTGATATGGAAAGCTGTCATCTTGCATCAGTGCTTTCTTCTTATGTATGCAAGTTTTCTCTGTAGTGGAGCAGGGACTACTTGCACGATGCCAGACTTCTTTGATTAATACCATAAATTAACTGTATCAGGAGCAGTAAACTATTCTGTAGAGCTGTCACTTTGAGTGCGGAATTGCTTCTTGCAACTTTGATTCTTCAATTATTTTTTAAGATGAAACTTTCTCATTGGCATGTATAACATTTAAAATATACACACAAAATGTTATTAATTATGTGGCAGGGTTCTAAATCAGGGTTTGAGGGGAAGGAATGCTTTAAAAAAATGACAAGTATGTGATAGCTGCGTATGTCAAAAGAATACCCGCTGAAATTTCAGAGGAAAATTTGACCTGCTCCCGCTGGAAGCCTCATTGTGTACTCATGTTATTTGCATGTAATTGGATTAGATTTAGGCCCAGTATATTTGCTTGTAGGTGCCATAATTCAAAGCACTGACACGGAGTTCTTTATCAGCATTGAAGCAGGAGAGGCAGATTTGCAGAGTCCAAATGCTTTAAGCTTGGCCAAAGCTGTTTTTAGGGCTAACAGCCCACAGAAACCGTGTGGAAGAGGATTCAGTTTTCGATCCATGGTTCTGAGACCAGGGTGACTTAGACCATCTGAGTGGGCAGCTTGAACCCTTCAAGTAAGCACAAGGTTCAAGGTGATTTGTATTCTTGGTGTAGGTTAAAAAACAGCTCAGGGCCGCAATACCTCAAGGACTGCATCTCTCCTTATGAACCTACCCAGACCCTGAGATCATCTTCTGAGGCCCTTCTTTGTTTGCCTCCTCCATGTGAGATCTGGAAGGTGGCAACATGAGAATGGGCCTTTTCTGTAATGGCTCCCCATGTGTGGAATGCTTTCTCCAGGAAGGTTTGCCTGGTACCTTAATTGTACACCTTTAGGTGCCAGGCAAAAACATTCCCCTTTAACGAGGCCTTTGGCTGATTGACATCCAATGTCCTTTTAAAATGTGTTGGGAGGATGACTGGGTTGTTCCTGTTTTTGTTTTTATTTGTTTTGTGTTTTTATATTGTGATTTTATGTTGTGAACCGCCCTGAGACCTGTGGGTTTGGGGTGGTATACAAAATGAACGAATGAATGAATTGTTGTCAGTAGCATGCTTCACCAGCACACAGAGGAGCAAAATCAGAACTAATATAAATAAAAATGAATTCAATTTTATTTATAATATACCATATTTTTCACTCTACAGGACACACTTTTCCCCCTCCAAAAATTAAGGGGAAATGTGTGTGTGTCCTATGGAGCACCCTATGGAGCGAATGCAAGCTCCTTGGCTTCAGCGATAGCAATCCGAAGCCTCTGAAGCGCAGAGGGAGTGCTCCCTCCGTGCTCCGGAGGCTTCGCGTTGCTTTTGCTGAAGCCTGGAGAGTGAGAGGGGTTGGTGCACACCGTCCCCTCTCGCTCTCCAGGCTTCAGGGATAGTCTTGCTCTCCTGACTTCAGCAAAAGGAACCCGAAGCCTGCGGAGCACAGCGGGAACTCATGCTGCACTCCGAAGGCTTCAGGGATAGCCTCCATAGCAGCGCACAGCCATAGCCATGCATGGCTTCCTCTTTAGCCGCGTGCAACCTCTCCAGCCAGGATGGATCCCGCTCGCTGTCTTGGCTTCTTTGCTCTTTGGGGCTGGGGGGGGGGACCCGGGCTTCCCCCGGCAGCCCCAGCAGCTCTGGGAGAAGCTGGGGAGAAGATTTTTTTTCTTGATTTCCCCCTCTGAAAACTAGGTGCGCCTTATGGTCTGGTGCGCCTTATGGAGCGAAAAATACGGTATTATGGAAGGTGAGATGTCAAGCAAGGATTGATGTCCTAAGTTCAGAGTGCTTGTACTAGTATATCATATCATACACAGCTCAGGACCAGGATACTGATAAGATTGTCTCACTGCTTATATACCCAACTGATCTCAGCACTCTACAGGAGATGGCCTCCTGCAGGTACGATCCCATCAGGAAGTCCTTTCTGTAAATTGTAGGAATTGGACCTTGAGTGAAGCAGCACCCGTCCTTTGGAACTCCATCTCTTACATTATGAAACAGAGGCCAGATTTACTGTCCTATCAACCCAAAATTTGTCACATGGAACAAGTAATTTGAGTAGGAATGTTTCAGTGAATGAATTTATTAGTTCTAACTTAACTTCATCAGCCAGTGTCCAGACTGTTTATATATACCCTGGCAAGCAAGGAGTGCTGGAGGTGGAGGAGGGGAGCTACATCTCAGGAAAGCGCTCAGAATAATGTAGAAGCTAATTTCACCTCGTTGCCTAGGCATCAGTAAACAATACAGGGAAAAGTCACTCTGCATTCTCAGTTTAGCTGCTTCTGTCTGCAGGAGAGTTAAGATCACCTTATTGACATCCTACAAATGCCAGTCTTAGTTGTTGTGCCGTCACTCATTGACTAAAGCCAGTTTCTCATAAAATAACCAGGCAGAATAGGGCCTGCACCTCTGTTTCATTTTTAAAAATATGGAACCTGGAATCCTAGGGCAGCTAGTGGTGCAAAAGTGCTAAAATCTTGGTAAAATCCAGCCGACCAGGCAATACAGCAACCCTGCACGCATGCACACCCACCCACCCTACCTTTCCCCATTGTAGCAATCTTAACTTCCCCTCCCACCCATGCTTCATGGAATGATTTTACCACCCCCTAGAGAAAAAAATGAAGGAAGCAGATTTCAAGGTGGGCAAAACAATAACAAATTGTTCCCTGCTGTTTCAAACCAGTCTCTATCATTACAGGCCATACAGTGAACTATTCATAGCCATTTCCCTACTGTGATTCTCAGCTCCCAATTCCCACCTCACTGGCCTCAGTGCCATGAATAAACATCAGCTTGGGTGTCAGGATAAACTAACACTGGGACAGATTTGAGCTGTCTCTTAACTTCCTAAATGAGCTGCTTGAGTGGATTCTGTCCAGTTAAATTTAGTTCTCTTTTCCATTAGATGATACAAGTGGAAAGTTAGGCTCTTAAAACTAGGACCAGTTCTTTAATAATATGAAGCCAACCTTACAGAGCTTTTCACTTCTGAAAAATTGGTCAGTAGTGACCATGTTTATATTTTGGTTTTTTAAATATTGACGGCTACTCCAACAGCAGATATGATACGTTCTAAATATTTCACTGTCTTTTCATAGAATAGAATCATAGAATCATAGAGTTGGAAGAGACCACAAGGGCCATCGAGTCCAACCCCCTGCCAAGCAGGAAACACCATCAGAGCACTCCTGACATATGGTTGTCAAGCCTCTGCTTAAAGACCTCCAAAGAAGGAGACTCCACCACACTCCTTGGTAGCAAATTCCACTGTCGAACAGCTCTTACTGTCAGGAAGTTCTTCCTAATGTTTAGGTGGAATCTTCTTTCTTGTAGTTTGGAGCCATTGCTCCGTGTCCGCTTCTCTGGAGCAGCAGAAAACAACCTTTCTCCCTCCTCTATGTGACATCCTTTTATATATTTGAACATGGCTATCATATCACCCCTTAACCTCCTCTTCTCCAGGCTAAACATGCCCAGCTCCCTTAGCCGTTCCTCATAAGGCATCATTTCCAGGCCTTTGACCATTTTGGTTGCCCTCCTCTGGACACGTTCCAGTTTGTCAGTGTCCTTCTTCAACTGTGGTGCCCAGAACTGGGCACAGTACTCCAGGTGAGGTCTGACCAGAGCAGAATACAGTGGCACTATTACTTCCCTTGATCTAGATGCTATACTCCTATTGATGCAGCCCAGAATTGCATTGGCTTTTTTAGCTGCCGCGTCACATTGTTGGCTCATGTCAAGTTTGTGGTCAACCAAGACTCCTAGATCCTTTTCACATGTACTGCTCTCAAGCCAGGTGTCACCCATCTTGTATTTGTGCCTCTCATTTTTTTTTTGCCCAAGTGCAATACTTTACATTTCTCCCTGTTAAAATTCATCTTGTTTGTTTTGGCCCAGTTCTCTAATCTGTCAAGGTCATTTTGAAGTGTGATCCTGTCCTCTGGGGTGTTAGCCACCCCTCCCAGTTTGGTGTCATCTGCAAATTTGATCAGGATGCCCTTGAGTCCATCATCCAAGTCGTTGATAAGATTGCTAGAGTGTTTCATAACCCGAATGGGATTCCATTCAACTTAAACAGGTAAAGACTGCTGGTTTAACTTTGTCTCATAGATCCATTTCAACATGTCAATAGCTGGATGGATATAAAGAACCATCTGGCATTAGTCAGAATATCTAAGAACATAAAGATATTTTGTTGAAATGCAACTGCATTTCTGATTCCTCTTTCATTTTCTGAACGAGTTCCACCAACACAACCTATGAACTGTGTGATGCCTGAATCTCTCTCTCTCTCTCTCTTTCTCTCTCTCTCTCACACAATATATATATATATATCCTGCAAGTGATCAGATTATTATTTAAAATGTCCTGGAATTCCTCTATGTGGTTGCTTAATAGAGTGATTATTCTGAAATGTTTGAATCTATGTCTTGCCCAATTATGCCTGTCCAGATTATGGTCTCTGAGTCTAATTAGTTCAGCAACGCCTGGAAGCA
This sequence comes from Podarcis cretensis, assembly GCF_951804945.1. Classification (NCBI taxonomy): domain Eukaryota; kingdom Metazoa; phylum Chordata; class Lepidosauria; order Squamata; family Lacertidae; genus Podarcis; species Podarcis cretensis. Next base: position 88,239,376 of record NC_137173.1, read on the forward strand.
TTTATGTTATTGCTGCTAATATACTGAGTTCCAACTGTTTGTGATCAAGTCTTTGATCACCCTTTTGAGCCCCCCTGGAGAGTTTGCTTTTTAACTTCCCAACTTCCCACATCAAAGCTAGACAAGGGATCCGCCATGATAATGGTATCAAAGGTGTCCAGTAGAGTGCCTTGACTGCTACAATGCCTAAGCAACTGGAATTAAATCAGCTATTTTACATGGAACACTTTTGGACAGCAGCTTGCTAATTGACTGTACAGGTTTACAGGTCAGCTTATGTTATATCTATTGACTGCTGCATGCCTCTCCTCGTCTTCAAAATTAGTTCTTCACAACACAGATGACAATAACTTCTCTTTGTAGAAGAATAACTGTACTTTGGGTTACTCCCACCTCATGTGGTTTCTCCTCAACAAACTGCAGTGCTCCAGATCAGAGCACTTAAGTTCCTCTCACTTTCCATGAAAGAGTGGTGCTTGCATTCCAAGGGAAATGGACAGAGATTAAAACTAAAACAAGTCAATTGGATATATGCTTGTCTAGAACAGCCACTTGATGATGTATGAGACAACGAGAAAGCTTAATCTATCAGTGTATTGAATCCTGTGCTGAGTTCAGAAGCATGGACTTAGAAGGGTGAGTACCGCCTAGCTTTTCAAGCCCTGCATCTGATAAATGTCCACTTTCCACCACTTATATCACAGAGAGTTCAACAGAACTTATTTTTAAAAAATTATTAACACCACATCAAAATGCATTTAAATTATAAAATGGCAGAGGGAAAAAACTATGAACTGATATAAGAACATAGGAAAAATCTATGCGCTTATATCAGTTCATACTATCTCAGCAATGCATAGCTTGGCAAGACTTGAGATAACAACAACAACAACAACAACATAAATGAATGAATGAATGAATAAATAAATAAATATTATTATTTTATTATTTATACCCCACCCATCTGGCTGGGGTTCCCCAGCCACTCTGGGTGGCTTACAGTACATATAAAACATAATGAAACACCAAACATTAAAAACTTCCCAATACAGGGCTGCCTTCATATGTCTTCTAAAAGTCAGATTGTTGTTCATTTCCTTGACATCTGATGGGAGGGTGTTCCACAGAGAGGGCACCACTACCAAGATTGCATCCTCATTAACTGGATACTACTCTAAGCTATTGAAAGGACTCAAGGTTACTAATAGGTATCAGGGTATAGTCTGAAGGCACATTATTAGCCCATTTAGCTGAAGCTAAGCAGGTCTGGGTCTGGTCAGTGGCTGGTTGGAAGAATGCCTGGGAACCACAATAGTAACATGTATGCCTCTTTGGATTAAGAAAAGTGATGGGGGAAAGGTGGAATATAAATGTGATACAATAAAATAAATAATCTGTTGCATTCACCTTACACAAGTGTTGAGGGTAGGAACATTTTACTTATCCCTTTAGCACAGGAATTTATTGGGTCCATTTACCCTAAAAATAATGATTCTGTCTTCTCTAAATCACCATGCACAAGTTAGTTTCAAACGGTTTATCACCAACCATCATATAACTGATAAATCCACCTTTCTTTGTGTGTTAGACTGTCAATATCATGGCAGATGAATTCAGCTTTTGGGTTTGAACCTTTCTCCTCAGAAAACTACAAGAGCTAGGAAAATAACCACATGGTCCAAAGAGTTTCAACAGAGTTATGTTGAATGATCAAACTGTTTTTATAATGGTTTCTAAAGGAGGGGTGCCATTTGAGACTATACCATGTCCAATATGTTCCTCTGTTAGTCAGACACTATTCTTTGCCTGTATATAAGAAGTAGAAAAACATGAAGAAGAAGAAGAAGAAGAAGAAGAAGAAGAAGAAGAAGAAGAAGAATTTTATATACTGCCCATGTGACTGGGTTGTCCCAGCTACTCTGGGTGGCTTTCAACTAATTAAAAATATTAAGCACAGTAAAACATCAAACGTTAAAAAACCCCTCCCCTGTACATTGTTAGATGCTGCCATGGGGTGGTACAAATAATGTTGCCATATGCATTTGTTTTAGGTGGGAATTGTCTGATGCATGGAATTCTCCCTTCCCTCTAAATTGGAAAATCAGATGTAATAGGCATTGTGCATGTGTGCGCTTCTTTTGCATCATTGTGGAAATTTATCCCATCAGGCATAGGTAATATTGAACCAGAAATCTTGTCCTCCATTTCTGGAATGTTTGCCCCTAATTAACATGTCCCCTCCCCTAAAGCAGGTGGATTCCCTCCCTTTGTGTCAGTACTTTGAAAGAAAACTATAAAGAGGGAACATCTAGACTGTGCTGAATTACTTTGCTTGGTTAGCACAGCTTGGAAGCTGACTGTGTATTGAATACTTGCTTTATGAGCAGCCTTAATCCTAAAGCAATCATGCTGAGGCTCTTAAGTACGGAAAAGAAGAAAGCTTGGTTTTATTAGAAGAAATACACACTGAATAGTAAAGAGTACCTAGTTCTGGCTAACTATGTTGGATATCCAAAGACAGATGCTTGGTCTTTGATGCCTGCAGGAGAGCAAACCGAAAGAATACCAGTCTAGCGCTTTAGGAGTGGTTCACACACGTTAGATAACAGTCTAGGAAGTTTGGAGGTTGCTTTATCTACCTTGTTGTTTAGTCGTTTAGTCATGTCCGACTCCTGGTGACCCCATGGACCAGAGCACGCCAGGCACTCCTGTCTTCCACTGCCTCCCGCAGTTTGGTCAAACTCATGCTGGTAGCTTCGAGAACACTATCCAGCCATCTTGTCCTCTGTTGTCCCCTTCTCCTTGTGCCCTCCATCTTTCCCAACATCAGGGTCTTTTCGAGGGAGTCTTCTCTTCTCATGAGGTGGCCAAAATATTGGAGTCTCAGCTTATCTACCTTATCTCCGTGCAAATCCCACCAGCATTATTACAGGCCAAGTTACATCCAAATACTTCCAACATATTGCCCCCACAAGATTAGCCACTCGCGCTGCTGCACAGATTGCTCTGGCAAACAAATAATTTCATCCCGATCCATTTCCCATGAGAACTTAATGTCAAAGTTGCAGTTATAAGGAGGATAGCACAGTAAGCTGTCAAAGAATTCCTGAGGTGGGAATACAAATTCCACCAGTGTACATGACACACTGTAAACGAGCAGAGACATCATGTGAGAACTCCACAAATCATGCAGAATGTGTAACATTTAAACCAGGCCCAAGTCCTCACACCACAAGGTGTATTTTTAGAGCAGTTGTTGTGCTCAAGAGAATCAACGGTCAGGTGCTTGTTTGAACTGGGCTTTTGGCCCTTCAAGCACCGTATTTTTCGCTCTATAAGACGCACCAGACCTAGTTTTTGGAGAAGGAAAACAAGGGGGGGGGGGAATCTGAATCTCAGAAGCCAGAAAAACAAGAGGGATCACAGCACAGTGAAAGCAGCGATCCCTCTTGCTGTTCTGGCTTCTGGGATAGCTGCGCAGCCTGCATTTGCTCCATAAGATGCACACACATTTCCCCTTACTTTTTAGGAGGGAAAAAGTGAGTCTTTAAGAGCAAAAAATACGGTAAATGTCATCCTTCCCCTAGTTATCTATCTATAGGTCTTTTCATCACAAAATACAGAAACAGGTCTGTTATGGGTGGGGAATCTCAGGCCCCTAGAGGCTGAATGCAACCTTCTAAGCTTCTCTATGTGGCCCTCAGGACCTCTCAATACACCACCCTCTACTGGTCTTGCTTCACATACCCCTCAAGTGTTTGTGCCTGGGAGGAATCATGGAATCATAGAGTTGGAAGGGACCATGAGGATCATCTAGTCCAACCTGTCAGTTTGCATTTCTTAGTAAAGAAAGTATTGATCTGATGTGTAGATATCTTTCCTATTCTAATTAATTCAAGAGGGTTCTGGAAGCTTCTCTGTGTGAAAGGAACAAGCAGAAGGTTCGTGATGTTTGGGTTATTCCTTCAGAGAAGCTGAGTACAGCTGGTTTAAACTGGTTCTCTTATCTCCCCAGTCAAGGTCATGCTAACTATAAAAGGAAGGCCAGAAGGAGCCTGGGTTTCACTCTTTTCTATCTTTCCAACTGTGTGGTGTTCTGCATATATTATACTTCGTGTTAAGTTTTAGTCTTATTGTGAGTTATTGTAAGTTTAAGTTAAGTTTGCTGCTACTGGACTTCTTACAGACAGTGCCATTCCTGAATGTATTGGATTTGTGACCATTATGCTCTTTTGCCTTCAGTAGCAGTAAAGCTCTGCTGGATGAAATACAATTGCCTCTGGTCTATTTTTGGGAATCCTGCAACATGTTTACATTTTTACTCTGCTAACCTCATGAGAAGACTCCCTGGAAAAGACCCTGATGTTGGGAAAGAAGAAGGGGACGACAGAGGATGAGATGGTTGGACAGTGTTCTCGAAGCTACGAACATGAGTTTGACCAAACTGCAGGAGGTAGTGGAAGACAGGAGTGTCTGGCATGCTCTGGTCCATGGGGTCATGAAGAGTCGGACACAACTAAACAACTAAACAACAAACTGGCTAAGATGTATAAAACTGAATCAGATAACGTGCTGGAAATGTAAGGGGAAAGGGGGTTGCTTTTTCCGTATGTGGTGGTCATGTAAAACAGTGAGAGCTTTTGGGGAAATAATTGCAAATGAACTGAAAAAAATGATGAAGGTATCCTTTACAAAAAGACAAGAAACTTTTCTTTTGGGAATAATAGACAAAGTGGTACCCAAGGACCAGAAAAAAAACAGCTGTTTATGTATGCAACAATGGCTGCAAGGATGATTTATATGCAGGAATGGAAAGAAGAAACAGTTCCAACCAAGGAGGACTCGTAGATAAAACTGAATGTGTGGAAATGGCTAAACTTATGGAAAGAATAAGAAACCAGGAAGAAAAAAACTTTTAACAAATACTGGGCAAAAATTATTGAATATTTGAAAAGTTATTGTACACAACTTAAAACGTCAGCAGGGTCAATATAAAAAAGGGGGTAATGAAAACTTAAGGAAATTTGTAGAGAAAAATTATTAATTAAGGAATTATTGTGGGTCTGCAACAGTAGAGATAAAAATGGAAGCAACCACAGATGGTGGGGGGAGTCGACCAGATGTTATTTTTGATTTTCTTAATTTAATGTTTCGCTGTATAATGGAAAACGATAAATAAAATTATTATTATTTAAATGCCCCCCAGCCCTGCAGTAGGTTTACAGAGAAATTCCTTTCCTCACTGTCTTTTAGTACTGGCTGGAGGTGAAATAAGACATCTACATGCTATGCAAAGGATACAAACACTGAGGAGAAGTTAGAGAGGAAAATATGATGGCTCTTCCATTTAAAGATGCAACATTAACTAGATAAGCAGCAGTATTCCCCTGGTATCTTAAATGGGAAGAGGCAACTACACCAGGGAAGCATTAATTGCCCTTGCTTCAGAACCTTGGTTGGAGAGATAAGAGCTTCTATCCCTCCTGCAAACAACCTCAATTAGTTAATTCCACTCTGCTTCTGAGCACTTAACAACTCCAACCCCAAAGATAAGCTATTATCTCTCAAAGCTGAATTTGTGAAAACAAGTACCTAATCACTCAGCAGCAAAGAGCAATTTAGTAATGAGGTTTGTTTACACAAGTACTCCCAATAGCCCCCATTGCCAAGATAAGCTGCCCTTGTATGCTGGCTAGCAAGTATGGAATTGGGCCTCCATTTGTAATAGGAAAAGCAGGTCTGTTTGCAAGGGACGTATTTGGAGGGGTGCGGTTACCTGGAAGCCAGGGTGCCTCCAGGCATGTCACTGTCTTGAAGAAGGGATTCAAGCACAAAGGATAAAATTAGGTTCACACAATTGAAGCGGATTAAAGCATTCTGTCACCTGAGTACCATGGAGACGGCTGCTGAATGCTTGAAGCAGGGTTTTGAGCTCTAAAGCCAACTCTAAGGCAAGTTTCTGCTCTATAAGCAACCCTTAGCATTTGTTTTTATCCTCTCTTCCATTTTATTTCTTAACTCCTTTTAGTGCTTCGTTTTGTTGTTTTAATTTATTGTTTTATCTGATTGTTTTATTGTTTTAACTCCACTAAACTATGAGGCTACATGAAGCTGGGACCCCTGACCATTGGGTCGAGTCGTGACCAACTCTGGGGTGGCAACGCTCATCTCGCTTTATTGGCCGAGGGAGCCAGCGTACAGCTTCCGGGTCATGTGGCCAGCATGACTAAGCCGCTTCTGGCAAACCAGAGCAGCGCACGGAAACGCCGTTCGCCTTCCCGCTGGAGCGGTACCTATTTATCTACTTGCACTTTGACATGCTTTCGAACTGCTAGGTTGGCAGGAGCAGGGACCGAGCAACGGGAGCTCACCCCATCGCAGGGATTTGAACTGCCGACCTTCTGATCGGCAAGCCCTAGGCTCAGTGGTTTAGACCACAGCACCACCCGCGTCCCTTATTTGCTAGGCAGTGCCAAATGCAAGGTCGAGCCAAAGTTTACAAGATAGTAGTTATAAATTAAGGAAGAGAAACATCTTGATTATCAAAACTGTTGACGAGCAAGCCCAGGTGGCAGCTGCAGAGAGTCTCCAAAACACTCCCTTCTGCTGGATTCTGTCACCCTCACACAACAAACTTACAACCCGGTGAGGCAATAGAAGCTGTTGGTCAACTTATGAAGTGGTGTGGAAGATGCCATAATCATAGGGTTGGGATGATCTCAAGATTTCAAGGAGAGGGGTGACCCATTGAAAGGGGCTGGCTGCCATCCTCCCAGACTTTCTTCTTCTTCCTCTCAAAGGCATTTTTTTCCAGCTTTCCCTCTCTTGCTTTAAATGCTCCCATTGGTGGTTTACAAGGTCAGAACCTTTAATTCCCTTATGGATGCTTAAGAACTTGAGTTTCACACAAGGGATAAGGAGAACTTTCTAGGATGAACTCTATAGGACAACTATCTCACCTTTCACACTGAGTTCACCCTAATGTTACCCCTTAGGAATTTGCAGAGACATATATCTTTTAACAACTAAGCTCAGAATTTTCCAAAACGGTTTACCATTACTGTTGTAATAAATATTATTGAATAACCAACATTTGAAACATGAAATGCATATAAGAAAAATAATTCATTAAGCAAAATAAGGCCTTTCTTTTAAGTCATTCATTTGTAAGTTAGTTTGTGCTTTGTTTGTAATAACCATTGCAGCATGTCACACTTCGGAAGATATTTTATACTAATAAACATAATGAAGCATCCATTTCCAGTAGAATTACAGCAATAAACCATGAGTTGGTCCTCACGGATTACGCTTGCATAAAGACATCTCCTCTCCCCCAAGCAAGGCTGCCACTGTAAGCCTGGCATTGTTAGCAGGAAGTAGTTCCATGGGGATTTATTTCCAAGTAAATATACTTAGGATCCAGCTTTCAGGTGATCATTATTACCACAATTATTGTTAAGATATTTGGGTAGTGTTTGCATTGCTAGTGATATTGCTACTATCAGCTGAAGAGAGCATTCTGGCATCTACAATCACATATTGGATCATATGCTATTGATAGGGAGTAACTGCCAGTTAAAAATAACTGCAATTAGTAGCATAATAATGATAATATAATTACAACAACAGTAGCAACAACAACAACAATGTGTGTGTATATATTTTCATAAGACTACGTTGCAGGTGTCTGTACGATCAGCAGGCACTGTGGTCTAAACCACTGAGTCTCTTGGGCTTCTTGACTGGAAGGTCAGCATTTTAAGTCCGCTCGACGGAGGTGAGCTCCTGTTGCTCTGTCCCAGCTCCTGCCAACCTAGCAGTCCAAAAGCATACCAGCACTAGTAGATAAATAGGTACCACTGCGGCAGAAAGGTAAACAGCATTTCTGTGCCCTCTGGTACTCATCATGGTGTCCTGTTGTGCCAGAAGCGGTTCAGTTATGCTGGCCACATAACCCAGAAAGCTGTCTGCAGACAAATACCGGCTCCCTCAGTCTGAAGTGAGATGAGCGCCACACCCCATAGTCGCCTTTGACTGGACTTAACCGTCCAGGTTTACCTTATATAGACAATATTCACCACACATATTTTCAAGCTGGTTCAGCCCACCAACAGATAAAAGGGATGCTGGATTCTTCTGCCCAAACTTAAATACAGGGTAGCAACTGTGACTCCATATAACACAGAATTTGATCTGAAGTGGGTCTGGAACCTGTCACATATTCCAGGTCCATTCCAGAAACAGCAATTATCGATGCACGGTCACATAATATGACTTGGGAATATCTCTTGACTGCACTAAGGCCCCCTCACTACACGTACCAAGTGTGGACTATGGAATCCATTGCAGAATATACAATCTTCTGTGGGATTTTGGCAGTGGATTAAATCCATTCCTAGCTGCATTAAAACAAAAACAAAAAACTTTTTTTGGAGTAGTGCCAAGCATTTTTATTTCTCAATATGAGTTGGTTTGCCCCACATGGGATTTTACACACTTACTTAGTTGAACCCATTGGGATACTTCCTCTCAGTGACAAGGATATGGTTCAGCCATTTTTTTTTCTGAGTGCAGGAATAACGTAATAAAATGGAAGGATTGATGCAAGGAAACAGCCATCCACCATCCTATTCTATGATTCCCAATGGGCCAGCCTAAAACAGTTTGCTGCAACAAACTGTCCCCCATATCCTAAAATCATGAGTGTGATACCTAAAACCTACCACCTGAGGCAGAAAATTCCATCAGCATCTCTCCCCCTGCAATAAATAAAGAAATACAGTCATTGTAACCTTAATATGTCAGAAGATATTGTCGGGGAGAGGGACACAGACACGTGATTTTCCCCATGGTGTGAATGCTCAAGGTTGTCTTAAATTTTCTTCTCATTTTTGGAGGACATTTTGTTCCTTACTTGATGAGCATGAAGAACCACAGCTGCTTTCACCCTGGTCAGACATCTCAGTGTCAGAAAGCAGTTTCACAGCACATGGGTTTGCATCTCTGGGAGAGACAAGAGATCCTCATATTTATGTATGTCTTTTAGAGATGCTTCAAGTTATTACAACAACCTGACACAAAGTCAGAAAGCAAGACATCTGTTTAGACTTTGTTGGGTCATTTTCAATAGTTTGGGGGCTAGATGAAAATGAAATACATGGATTAAAAAGGGTATTGTAGAAAAAGACAATGCATGGGATTTCAGCCTATATTGGGACTCAAGTATTTCAGTGTAGACATGCATGGAATTGATCTGTTAATTGGATAGATTAAGAGGGTGCCTACGATGAGCATGTTTAGTTCAAATCCATACTTATAAAAATTGTGAATGATGGGCACTATCCATGACAGCATACACACCATACATTTAAAGTACAAGGTAAAGGTAAAGGTACCCCTGACCATTAGGTCCAATCGCGGACGACTCTGGGGTTGCGCTCATCTCTCTCTGTAGGCTGAGGGAGCCGGTGTTTGTCCGCAGACAGCTTCCAGGTCATGTGGCCAGCATGACTAAGCCGCTACTGGCGAACCAGAGCAGCACACAAAAACACCATTTACCTTCCCGCCGGAGCGCTACCTATTTATCTACTTGCACTTTGATGTGCTTTCGAACTGCTAGGTTGGCTGGAGCTGGGACCGAGCAACGGGAGCTCACCCCGTTGTGGGGATTCGAACCGCCGACCTTCTGATCGGCAAGTCCTAGGCTCTGTGGTTTAACCCACAGCGCCACCCGCATCCCTTTATTTAAAGTACAAACCCCTCTGCAAAATCCTGGTAAATACAGTTTACCTCACCACAGAACTACAATTCCTAGCACTTTTAACAAACCATAGTCCCCATGATTCTCTCTGTGTGGATTTCTGGTGTATCCCACTTTCACAAAAGAGATTGTTCTTTCAGATAATCCTCATAATCTAGATACTGTATATGTGACTTTTCATTCACAAAAATGGCAAAGCAGCTTACAAACAATAAATAACAATAACATAATAGAACATCACAATTACAACATAAAGCATATAGAATAATTAACAAGTCATCCGTGAAACAATGACAAACCATCAGTAAAGCAATTAAAATATATAAAACTATTAACAAAACCACTAAAAAAAGAAAGAAAGCTAAACAGCACAATTACAACAAAAGTCACATTATAGGAGCATATTATAACTCCCTGTTCATTAATTGATGAGTTGATCAGTTGGGAACTGGCACTGTCTACAACTATGATATAACTGAAGGCAAGAGGCGGGGATTACTGAGTTTTGGTGTTGCACAGGGTGCCACTGGAATTTGAGACCCCAAGATCCTCCACGGTACAGTGGGAAGTTCAATAATACATTTCCAAGAAACAGAAGTGCTAGGGAAAGTAGAGAATGACCGCTCCCCGCCTAAAACGGGGGGCGCCCTTTGCGTAGACGCGTGCACCCCCTAGATCTGGAGCGGCTCCAACAGCATAGGCTTGGCTTTGCCTTCCCTCAGGTAGGATACCTGGAGGTCTCTGCCTACCTCAGTCAGTTGTCCAATCCCACCCGGGGGAAGCGTTGCCAAGGAGACCAGGCCAGGTAGGGGAGGGATTACCTGCCTACACAATAGAGGGAGGATCTTACCTGGGAATCCTCACTTGGCTCCAGAGCTTCTCCCACCCTACCCACCCTCAGTAAATGTCTTATTTTGCAGGTTAACTTTTCTTCACAGGTTTTGCAGGTTAACTTTTCTTCACAGGTATGCGGGCGCTGCTACGTTAAGGTCGCTGTTAAAGGGCCGGAAAGGATTTTCCCTGCATTGGCAGGTTTCGCCTTTCCCGTAGCAAAACGTCACAACTTTGGCGGTATCAGGCCTTGGGCGGAATCCTTTAGTCCATCTTCCTCTTTGCGGAGGTGATACCAGGGTTTCCCGTTAAAGGGGTTTTCTGAAGGGAGGCTTTGACCGTACGCCGAAAGGTCGTCATTGCTCTCCCCTGCGGCGGCGGCGTAACGGGGGTGGCTATCTCTGCTTGAACATATGTTCTCCAGAGCCGGCCCATTCCCCCCCCCCCACACACACACTGGATAACCCTGATGCTCCCTAGGTCCCCGGCTGGGGACTGGGGAGGGAGAACACCCAATGCCTGAGCCAAGGTCTACCCACATTTGAAATTTAATAAAGTTGTGGCCAATTTAATCCCATAGCATGTTGTCTTGAGTTGTTATTCCACATAACAGGGGGGACCGCGCAGGATCTGGGGACTCCGCCTGTCCACGCAAAGTTCCTACTATGGCACAGAGAACAGAGGATCTCTAGTGAGTACCATCCAAAATACTTTCTGGTCTTAGATAGCATGTGTTTTAGAGGGCGGGTGTGTGTGTATTTAGTGGAAGACACCAGTGACCATTTGAAAAGTAATACTAGAAAGAAGTGGACACATTTGGAGCTTTTATGCTATACCTTTCATGTGTTTGGGGACATAAGGAGAAGGAAGCTGTAAAAGTGATACTCATCCCCAGAAAATGTGAAAAGATGAAGAATGGTAAAACTTTGAACACACTCTTTAAGACAGCAGCATCACTTCAAGTTCAACCAGTGCTATTTTTTTTCTAGAAAAAGAGGTGCCAAAGCTCACCATTAACTTCTGTGAAGTTTGGCTGGGGGGGGGGAGCCCTTGCTTCAACCTTTCTGGTCAAATACTGTGCTTCTGTGGTATTGCATAGGCTTTGGCATCTAGCACTTGTGTAATTAATTTTCTATTTAAGGGAAAGGCCTCTAGAGTTCTGAGTGTTACAGCATATTTCTAATCTGCTGATTCTAGTACATTTCTCCCCTGAAAAGAACGATGATATCCATGTAGTACAAAACCGGGTTACACAGAGATCTCATATTTAGTATTTCTGGTACCACCTGAGCCCTTTCAGATTATAACAAACTGATGATGATCACTAGTGATGTTACTGAACTTGTTCTTCCAGGCTTGGAAATGTAACTTTCTGAGCAGTCAAAATATTTGCATCAGCTGCAAGGTGAGGTTTATGAACCCACACAGCATTTTCTCTAGCTCAGGTTTTAGTTCAAATTCAAATGATCTCCAGTGGAAATATCTTGAGGACGCATTGCTAGGAAGAAAACTGTCAGGACTTCCTTACATGAGGCTTCAGTTTAATGTTTAGTTTTCCACAGCACTTTACCCATAGGCAAAGCTTTTACCCCTTTGCTTACAGAAGGCAATGCTCCCTTTCTTCATTCTATAAAGATTTAACAGGATTGATTGTACTAATTCTCTCAGTAAAAGTTCTTCAGGCATTAGCAGCTTTCAAGACATTCATTTGGGTGTTAGTGTACCCTTTGTTTTAGGTTTCCACAGTGATTAATACTGCTCCGGTTTCCAGTCTGTAGATGCACCAAATTGTGTGTGTTAATGCACAAATAAATTTTAGGTCATTCTATAAGGCTGTAAAGGTAAGGGACCCCTGACAGTTAAGTCCTGTCACGAAGGACTCTGGGATTGCAGCGCTCATATCGCTTTACGGGCCGAGGGAGCCGAAGTTTGTCCGCAGACAGTTTTTCCAGGTCATGTGGCCAGCATGACTAAGCCGCTTCTGGCAAAACCAGAGCAGTACACAGAAATGCCATTTACCTTCCCACCGGAGTGGTACCTATTTATCTACTTACACTTTGACGTGCTTTGGAACTGCTAGGTTGGCAGGAGCAGGGACCGAGCAACGGGAGCTCACCCCATCGCAGGGATTCGAACCGCCAACCTTCTGACTGGCAAGCCCTAGGCTCAGTGGTTTAGACCACAGCGCCACCCGCGTCCCATTCATAACGTCAATGAATGCTCTGATACAAATGGCCAGCTTGTTCAGAGCAGTATCTCCTGCTCTGGGAACCTTCAAGGTTAAAACAACAATGAAACAACAGAGGATGCAAAGCAGTAAAAAGGACTGCAGTAGAACCTCAACCCTAGCTTTGTGGTCCATAAAGCTGCCATGTTCACCAACAAGATGCGAATAGCTTTCAAAGATGAGCAAAGTTTCCACAAATTCAACATGACAACAGAGATATACTTCCTCTCTTCCCATGCTGCAGTGGTAGGGAATCTTTTTTAAAACAAAGCCTGTTTTCCTTTCTGGGGTCCATACAGCAGTGGTGGGTGGGGCAGGGCAAGTAATGTAAACTTTTTACAGAATGTCTCTGTCCTTCACCCAGACATGATCAGAGTTCAGTGTGCACAACAGCACCACTCTGTTTCGCCTTGGTCAGACCACACCTGGATTACTGTGTCCTATTCTGGGCACCACAGTTTAAGAAGGGTGTTGACAAGCTGGAATGTGCACAGAGGAGGGCAAGAAGGTTATGATCAAGGGTGTGGAAACTAAGCCTTATGAGGAATGGTTGAAGGAGCTGGGTATGTTTAGCTTAGAAAAGAGGAGACTGCGAGGTGTTATGGTAGACATCTTCTAATATCTTAAGGGCCATCACATGGAAAAGGGAACAAGCTTGTTTTCTTCTGTTCTGGACTCAAACCAATGGCTTTAAGTTACAGGGGTACCTCGGGTTACAGATGCTTCAGGTTGCAGACGCTTCAGGTTACAGACTCCGCTAACCCAGAAATAGTACCTCGGGTTAAGAACTTTGCTTCAGGATGAGAACAGAAATCGCGTGCCAGCAGCGCGGCAGCAGCAGGAGGCCCCATTAGCTAAAGTGGTACTTCAGGTTAAGAACAGTTGCAGGTTAAGAAAAAAACCTCCGGAACGAATTAAGTTCTTAACCTGAGGTATCACAGTACGAGAAAGGAGATTCTAACTAAACACCAGAAAGAACTTTCTGACAGTAATAGCTGTTCAACAGTGGAATGGACTCCCTTGGGAGGTTGTGGACTCTCCTTCTTTGGTGGTTTTGAAGCAGAGGTTGGATGGTCATCTGTCATGGATGCTTTAGCTGAGATTCCTGCATTGTAGGGGGTTGGACTAGATGACCTTTGGAGTCCCTTCCAACTCTAAAATTCTATGATTCTACGTTACAGGTGTGGCCTGGGAAGATGTGTGTGTTTGTGTGTGTGTGCGTGAGAGAGAGAGAGAGAGAGAGAGAGAGAGAGAGTGTAATCTGGGAAGAATCCTAAATTTGGCATCCCCATTATGACTTGGCATCCCCATTATGACATTCCCGTACTCTGCTGCAGTCTTTTCAGCAGTCTGTTCTGCCCTCTAAGCCTCCTGCTTGATTTTCACCACGGCAATAACCTCATGCCACTGTTATCCTCCCCCCTACATTTTATTTTTTTAAAAGATTATATGCCATCCTTCAGAATAATCTTAAGGTTTGGTCGGCCAATTGGTGTCAAAAAAGGATAGAACTTTCTTTATGTACGCCACAACAGCAGCATGAATACTTATCGCAAAGTATTGGAAGACATAAGATCTACCCACTCTGGAAGAATGGCAGATGAAAGTAATAGACTATATGGAGTTGGCGGAAATGACTGGCAGAATCCGGGACCAGGGAGAAGAGTCGGTGGAAGAAGACTGGAATAAATTTAAAGATTATCTGCAGAAATATTGTAAAATTATTGAAAGTTAAAATGATGTTGGATTGAAACGAAGCGGTTTTAGCAACAAGGTTAAAATGAATTTGTAAAAATAGATTGATAACAGATGAAAATATAAAGTTATAAGGTGTTAAGATATTGGATTAAGATTAAAACAAAGAGGGAAAGGATTTGCTGAACTAAATAATGTGAATTGGAATACAGAAAAGGGAGGTGTGAGGGAGTCAGGGAAATAAGTAAAGGAAGTATAAGATAAAGAAAAGATGCATTTATTTTTAAGTGTTTTTTCTTTCTTCTTTTGTATTTTGTATTTTGAAATTTTCCCCGTGTATTTTTGTATTTTTCTTATCTCGTTTTCTTTGTTATTTTTCTTTATTAACCTTTTTTTGTTCTGTAAAACCTTAATAAATATATATTTTTTAAAAAAGAATAATCTTAAGGTTTGTCCGATATAGATAACTGCTTCACTCGCATTCTTAAAAGCAACGTCATTTTGGTATTAATACAACTGTGAATTTGCGGCACAGCACAGGAAAGTTGGAAGCTGTCTTACACCCAACCAGACCACTGGTCCATCTAAATCTCATCTACAATGACTGACAGAGTCTCTCCAGAGTTTCAGACAGTGAATATTCACAGCCTCACCTGGAGATGCCTGAGATTAAACCTTGGACCTTCTGCATCCAAAGCGGATTTTTTGGCACTGAGCTATGGCCCTTCCCATGTATTATGGTACTGTACATGTTTGATTAGCTATTTATCTTGTTATGAAGTTGCAATCACTAAATCTGTCATGTCACTGGACTCTCTCTCCATGCTTAATATTTCACATTTACTAAACTTTGAATCAGTCACATATCTCTTTGCAATATATCCCTGTTGAAGAAAATGACCATTGGTCAAATCTATGCACTACTCCGGATGTAAATGCAAAACACATCCGTGCTCATTGTACATCACTACTAAGTAATCTGTGTTTTGTAATTCCCAAGCAAACCTAACACAATATGCTGGAGAGGAAAAAGAATTAACCAGATTTTTTGAGTGCTCTATTGAGTTTTCCCTTTGAGGTTTCCGTGTGCTCGGCGAGCTTACTTAGCAGCTGAGAGGTAATGTGTTTAATGGCTCACATAGGGTTTGCCACACATTTACCAATGTCATGCCAGAAGGCTGGAATATGTTCAACTGAATTGCAAGAGGGCTCTGGGAATTGACTATTAAGAGAATTAATCCCCAGCTAAATTATTGCTGTGTTCACTTTACAATGGATGCAGAATTTATAACATGGTTAAAGAGCTCTTTCCTGGAAAAGCAGCCATTTCCAATAGTAAATATTAATGTCATTATGGCAAAATGAATAACCATCAAAAGTAGCCGAGACACAAGGATCCCTGGATGTGCATGAATATGTAACATACAATCTCTCTATAGGTTTTAAATGAACCAGTTTCATGGAACTTTCTCCTGCAGATGTCTCATTGAAATGAATGGGAGCTGCCAAGAGTACAGTACACTTTGGCAGGTCCGATTCATTTCACTGAGCTCCATGCGGGAGTGCAGTTGAAACACTGAAACACTGCTTTTTTATATATAAATATTTTCATTTACTTTCTGATATCATTCCAATAATAGCCTCATTATAAAAATGCCAATGTTTTCAATTAATACAATTATTAAAACTAATTACTGTATTTTTTTTGTATATAACACGACCCCATGTGTATGACAACCCCTATTTTTGGGGACTGCAACAAAAAAAATATTTTTTTGGGGGGGAGGGAAATTGTCCAGAGTTGTTGAGCTTTTTTTATGGGGGATGGGTCGTCAACACAAGAACAGACTATGGCACACACACCTCACCACTGCCATAATCGACCGCCCAGTTGTCGCAGCTGCACCCAATTGACAGCTGGCCTTGACACAGCAACCAATCACACGCCCAGTCGATGCTGCCAGTCTCCGGCTGCCGGCTGCTACCAATCACACGTTCCCACTCTGCTATCCGTGTATAAGACGACCCGCAAATTTTGCCTATTATTTCTAAGAAAAAATATCATCTTATACATGGTAAAATATGGTATTTATATACCAGATTATACAATTGAGTTAAAGTGGCCTCCTCATATGCTAGATTTGATGGGTTTCTCTTTGGTTATTTTTTTTATTTTCTGTGTTACAAAATATTAAAAATTTCAATTACATTCAAGATAATAATCCGGTATTCAGCAGCTGCCCAGAGTAGCTGGGGGAAACCCAGCCAGATGGGTGGCATATAAATAAATAAATTATTCTTATTATTATTCATTATCCCAGATCCCCCAAGCCCCAATGAGCATGACTGTCTCTCCCTGTGATGTCGGGGGAGACCTCCATTCCTGGCGCAGGCGGAAACAGGAAGCCCTGATACTGAAACACTGCTTTGTTCCTCAGCATCTCCCATTCATTTTGATGAATCTTGCACAGGAGAACCTCCCTTTGGATTGTGCCCTTTAGGGACTGATGCAAAGGAATATATGTATAACCAGATGGCAGCCAGCCAATGCTATGTAGCAGGGATGGAGAACCTGTAGCCTCCCAGATGTTGTTAGACTACAACTCCCTGACAATTGCAGTCATGCTCATTGGGGCTTGGGGGAGCTAGGATCCAACAAACCAGGAGGACCACAGGCTCCCCATCCCTGCTACCTGGGTTTTAAAGTGAGACAATAATAAATCAGTTGCTTATATGTGGAGCTCATCATTCATATGAGAAACTGTAACATATGGCTATCACACCATGGATTTGCTCTTCTGGTACCACAAATGTGAAAGAAGTCTAGATGTGTGTGTAGGGATGTGTATAAAAATTAGGAGAGGATATATTTGTTAGATGTTATCCTTCTTTACTCACATTATTCCCTTTGTCAGCAAAAATAAGGAATAATAATAATAATAATTTATTTATTTTTATGCCGTCCATCTGGCTGGGTTTCCCCAGCCACTCTGGGCAGCTCCCAACAGATTATTAAAAACACAATAAAACATCAAACATTAAAAACTTCCCTAAACAGGACTGCCTTCAGATGTCTTCTAAAAGTCAGATAGTTGTTTATTTCCTTGACATCTGATGGGAGGACATTACACAAGGCGGGCGCCATTACCTAGAAGGCCCTCTGCCTGGTTCCCTGCAACCTCACTTCTTGCAGGGAGGGAACCATCAGAAGGCCCTCGGAGCTGGACCTTAGTGTCCGGGCTGAACGATGGGGGTGGAGACACTCCTTCAGGTATACTGAGCTAAAGCTGTTGTTAGGCTATCTTTAACCTTAAAGTAATCCAGGATGCTCTGAGGCAGACTGGATTCCCCTGGAAGTTTCCCCCATTCACCACCCTTGAAACAATAAACATGCAAAGCAGTCTTCTTATAAGTAAAGACAGATTTATTCACTCAGTTTCACAGTAGCAGTCTTGAGGCAGGCTTAAAATGTAGTTACAGCTATACAGTACTGTTTAGATCAGAATGGAGTCTGAGCTGTGATTCAGACTCAGCACACGTCCTATATCCCTAGTCATTGATGAAGCACTGGAGAGAAGAGATCAGAGATCAGAGCAGGCTGGGGACATGACCAGCTTATATAGGCTGCACCCCTTTACTGTTAGTTTCTGTTTGCCACTGTGCAGTGCTCTTGGAGTTACAGGATTCTGTTTACATTCCAGAGACCTTCCAGTCTCACAGGAAAGGAGACGGGATGTAACCTTAGTGGTTTCCTGTTTCCTTTGTTCCTTTGCTCCTTTGTTCCAGTTGCTCTCTGCTCTCACAGGGAGAGGATGTATATTTCTTTGCTCTCTGTGTAGCTAGAAAATAAAGCATAGCAATGTAGCTCATACTATCTCATCCTTCCGTGTGCTGTTTTGATGCTCTGCTGGGACGACGTGCCTGAGGCCTTATCAAAGGATCAGGTTGTCAATTAACTGTGGGGAGGGGATTCCGAAGATGAGCCTTATCAGCTCGGTCGAATAGAGATTCCGACATTTACCTGGCTGGACACAGTGGGAGTGTCTCTCACAAGAAGATAAACGGTTACCTGTTGCCTATGCCAAACTTCTTCATCTGCAGTCAATAAAGTTGTGGCCTGATATGATCCCATCCAATGCTGTGGTGTCTTTTATGGGTTGCTCGTCTGAACAGAAGGGGGCAGGATCCTCAAGCTGGTGCACTCTCCTTCCTTGGAGGTTTTTAAGCAGATGTTTGATTTCCCTAAACAGGGAAGAGATCCTTGCATAACAGAGGTTTGTTCTAGATGACCCTTTGGGTCCCTTCCAACTCTACAATTCTGTGATTCTACGATAATAACGGATTAATGAACATGGTTGGCTCTATAATTTCCAATGCCTTCATGAGGGAGACAAAACAATTAATCATAGCATTTAGCACTGCTAGGAATAAACTAATGCCAAGATTACCAAACAAACAAAAGGCATAATGAATCCCTCCTCTCCAAAGCTATACCAATTATATGACAAAAGGGAGAAGAGGATTAGAATATGCCTCAGCAATCAATAAACTATTTAATTCAGAATGATAGTCTCTTTCCAGCCCCTCTGGTGGTCTCTCTGGGCAAAGCAAAATCTTTGGCAAATATAAAGTTTCTCTGATGTTTTTGGTTTCCCTTCCTTCAATAGCTGTGTGTTTCAGTTGAAGTATCTGACTGTCTGAAGTCAGATTCTCGCAATAAGCCTTTGACACAATTTACTAGAATGCAAACTTTGGGACATAAGAATAAGAATAAGAATAATAAATTTTATTTATACCCTGCCCTCCCCGGCCAGAGGTGGCTCAGGGTGGCTAACACCAGTAAAAATTACAGTAAAAAACATAATAGGGAGGGGGGAAAATTAAAATACAGGTTAAAATGCAATTTAAAATGCAGCCTCATTTTAAAAGTAGCCCATATATCACATAAAGGGAGGGCAACATAAGGATCAGACTGAGTCCAAACCAAAGGCCAGGTGGAACAGGCCCTGCAGAAAGAAATCAGATCTCGCAGGGCCCTGGTCTCATGAGGCAGAGCATTCCACCAGGCTGGAGCCAGTGTTGAAAAGGCCCTGGCCCTGGTTGAGGCTAATCTGACTTCCTTAGGGCCCGGGACCTCTAGAGGGTTGCTACTTATGGACCTTAAGGTCCTCTGTGGGGCATACCAGGAGAGGTGGTCCAGTAGGTACGTGGGTCCTAGGCCGCATAGAGCTTTAAAGGTCAAAGCCAGCACCTTAAACCTGACCCCGTACTCCACCGGGAGCCAGTGCAGTTGATAAAGCACTGGATGAATGTGATCCCATGGCAAGGACCCTGTAAGGAGGCTTGCCACGGCATTCTGCCCCCGCTGGAGGAAACAAGAGCTAAGCAGTGGCTTTTCACAGGGCTATTGGAAAATGATTTCCATACAGGAGAATAAAACATTTCTCTGTGAAAATGTTGGGAATGAGTACTTGCCACTAAGTGCAATGAAGGCAAAGGGGAATCAATCTTCCCTTCTGTCATTATTCAGTCTGTAACTCAGAAACAGCATCCTGTAAGGGCATCTTTCGAGGTGATGCCAACCAATTGGTACATTCTCCTCCTGCATCATGAGTGCTTTGTTTGTCTCTCCCAGGTTGGGAGGAACCTGCTGGTTGCATTCTGTTATTAATTTTCCTTTATTTAATGAATTATTGTTCCATGTTTGATCCACTCAGGTGGCAAGAAGTCCTGTTGATGATTAGGTCTCCCAATGGCCTGTGCTTTCCATGTCGGGGATCAGGTCCTCTCCATTGCCTGATGCCAAGATTTGGGTGCCTCTCAGAACATGGGAATGACATTTCTGGTTGTTCCATAGTTGTGACATCTCTGTTCTGGATGCAGCATGCAGCCTACTTGACCGACAAGCTGCCAAATCAGAATATCAGTCCATATATTCCTGTTTTTTTCAGCAGTGACTGGCAGCAGTGTTTCAGATAGGACCATTTCCCAGCCTTTGCATGCAAAACAGATACTCTACTGTCTACTTAATTAGTTATAGGCCTTTCCAAATCTTGAGAAGGGTCTGAAGAGGAGGAGGAACAGGGCTGCTGAATTTCTGTGAGGGATGCAAGGAAATGTGCTCTTGGGTACACAGTAGATGATAAAACAGTGAACATAAATGTATAATGTGTTGCACAGCATTTGGGTTACTTTGGTTCCCTGTGAACACTTAGAAGTTCACAATTTGTCATTGGGGTTAAGTTGGTTAAAACTATCCTCAGAGCTATTCTCCTTGCTCCTCATTTCCAGGTTAAATAAATTAAGGTGGGAATTTGGAAGAACCCTTTAACTGAAAGAAAGGTGGGACAGCATAAAGTGACATTAAGAAAGAGGTTTACAATTGCAGTAATGGGGATTTTCATTTGCCCCCTCCCCTTTTCTGCTCCTTTTTTTTTTCATTTAAAAATGTTTCCTAGTAGCTAGCATCCTTTCCAGAGGTACTTTGGAAATAGATGGTGGCAGTGTTGCTGCTGCACTGGAAAAATTACTGGCAGAGTTGGCAGTTTTAAGTTTTGAGAAAAATATTATAGATATAGATGATATAGATATAGATGATATAGATATAGATGATATAGATATAGATGATATAGATATAGATATAGATATAGATATAGATAGATATAGTAGATATAGTAGATATAGATGATATAGATATAGATGATATAGATACACATATATAGAGATATAGATAGATAGATAGATAGAGATATTCTATAAAGAGAAAAGGTGGAAAGTCGAAAAATGGGAGGAAATGAGCAAGCTATCTCTGCTGCCATTGTAAGTTCTTCCCCCCAAAAAAACCCCCAATCCTTTCAGGGGTTCAGTCACGGGTGCCTCTAATTCACCACATGTGGTATGGGTGGTAAATTGAGGGCAACTGTTTCAACCCCTGGCTACATTATTAAATATATATCTGCATTGTGAAAAAGCAACTTTGTATGGAAATCTGTCTGCAAATTATGGTTGTGTGTTTGTGTTTGTGTGTAAGAGATAGAGAGAGATAGAGAGAGGGTTGATGTGTTAATTGCTTATTGCTCAGATGTATTGATTTATTTGCTATTGCACACAGATATTTTCATTCTGTGAAAGTGGCTTAATAGGGGTTTCATATAGGGGTCTTTCCTCGGGATTGAATCTGGTACCTCCTATGTTCTTCTACTGCGCTATGGCCCTCCCCAACTCAGTTTGGGAAAAAGTAGACATTGTTTCACAAGGCATTTTATATTTTTATTTGGATCTGCATGAACGACGATGCGAAAGATGGCATTTGGGACTCTCATTCAGAATGTTGCTTTTGGCTGTACTTAGTAGGTAACTATCTAAGAGGGCAGACTGAATTCTGCTCATGTCTCCAGATGCTAACAAACTGAGCAGATTGGAGAAATAAGTGTTCTCAGTACAAGCTAAAAAGAACAACTGTTTTTAATTGAATGCTTTTGAATGCAGCCACTTTTCTAATACTAAAATATTGTCTCTCCATTTCTGTCTTTCTGTCTGCCTCTCTTTCTTTCTATGGAAATTTAGAATAAGATACAAAAGTCATCTCACAACAAAACGAGGTTTGGCTGAATTTTATCTCCATTCTTATTGGATATTAGAGCTTGGGCAGGGGCAGTCAGAAAGAAACATTTCTTCTGTGGGAGATGCTGATCAGGCATAGCAACAAAAATATTCTAAAATATTATTTAGAATATGTATTTAAGAACTGAACAACATATTTACTCGGAAGCATCACTGCATACTTATTCTCGGGTAAGTGTGCATAAGGTTGTGTGTTTTTGTTTAAAAGGTGAGGGAGAGGGAGATGGAGATAGGAGATAGCAGAGAGAGAGAGAGAGAGAGAGAGAGAGAGGGTGGATGACTGACATTTTATTCTTATCTGTTCAACAACACACAGAGTGGAGTGTGGCAGCTGTCCTTGCCTTCAGGGACAGAATCACTTTCTTATATTAGTTCCAAAGACGTGACAATCTCAAGTTAATTTATGACCGTTTTTCAGTGTAACAGGGGACACAAACATTCTGACAGTTATGAATTGTAGATGTTAAATGAAGGACCTGACATGAGAACTACATTGTTTGTACAAATTCCCAAGAGGACCCTCAAATTAACTCATGATCACAGAGAGAATTAGTACGGCTGTCTAGCTGCTTATTTCACTCTGTAAAAGCGTACAAGTAAACATTAGCAAACATCACTCATGTGAACACTTCATTTGCACAAACAATGTTGTAGGAGTTGCACATGGAAGGTCCTAACTGGTTCCTTGCATTTTAAGCCATGGTTACAAACTTCCATGGGGGGCGAGGATCCTGTGATGTTACATGGTTGTAGCAAGTAACAGTTCTTCTAGTGTTTTACAGAGATAATATTTGCCCCCAGAAAATTACATTTCACCAACTCTCCAATAGTTGATGGATAGAATCATCTCTGTTCAGGAGTTGTATTTATAAAGTCATCATTGTATATAGTTTCCCCTCTGGAACTTCCCTAAACAGAGCTGTCTTCGATGTCTTCTAAAAGTCAGATAGTTGTTTATTTCTTTGACATCTGATGGGAGGGCGTTCCACAGGGTGGGTGCTACTACTGAGAAGGCCCTCTGCCTGGTTCCCTGTAACCTCACTTCTCGCGGTGAGGGAACCGCCAGAAGGCCCTCGACGCTGAACCTCAGTGTCTGGGCTAAACGATGGGGATGGAGACACTCCTTCAGTTATACCCAACGAAAGTCTGCTGCCATTTACTAATTAACTGGCAGCCGGGTGATCTGGCCTTCCATTTGCTGGATCACTTGCATGGTCCAAGGCCTGGCCGCAACACTGCCCACCGAGGAAGGTGAGCAGATTTGCGTGCCAAGGCCCTGTGGCCCCACAGTTTCCTAGGGAAATGAATAGCCACAGATTTCTTCAAAGTGTTACAAAATTAAATTAAAAAGGTAAAGGGACCCCTGACCATTAGGTCCAGTTCCGGACAACTCTGGGGTTGCGGTGCTCATCTTGCTTTATTGGCCAAGGGAGCCAGCGTACAGCTTCCGGGTCTTGTGGCCAGCATGACTAAGCCGCTTCTGGCAAACCAGAGCAGTGCACGGAAACGCCATTTACCTTCCCGCCAGAGTGGTACCTATATATCTACTTGCACTTTGACGTGCTTTCGAACTGCTAGGTTGGCAGGAGCAGGGACCAAGCAATGGGAGCTCACCTTGTCACAGGGATTCGAACCGCCGACCTTCTGATTGGCAAGCCCTAGGCTCTGTGGTTTAGACCACAGCACCACCCATGTCCCATGTCCCAGATTTGCATGCCAAGGCCCTGTGGCCGCACAGTTTCCTAGGGAAATGAATAGCCACAGATTTATTCAAAGTGTTACAAAACTAAAATTACTACTGATAATAATAGACAGCTTGTAACAAAATTGATAATAATGGTTTGATGGGAGTAGAAATGAAGTAGTTGAAGGACACATTACCAGGGTTGGGAGAAGACATGCCTGGCTGGCTGAAACCTTGAATAGGAACACTCCATGCTACCTTTGGTTAAAGTTCTCACATGCCTCCTGTAGTGCAATCCTACAGAAAAAGCATCCATTTATGCTCCAGGAGAAATGTGAAAGATGGACAAAGGAGAAGAACAAGCACTGCAGCATGGGAGAACTGAAGAGTCTAGTGAATGGTACATGGGTGCGTTTCACATCCCGCCTAATGAGCCGACTGACGTACTAAACAATAATTCCATGATGAGATTAAAGGAGGGAAGGAATGAGACTGCAGCCTATGCTTCTCTAGGGATCCTAGACACCACGGCAGGCCTTTGCTGGTGATGACGTTTGATCTTGAAGGGCCTACAACTGTAAGCCAAATGCTATGTGTCCTCAGCATGAGGAATTCAAGATAAAGTGACATTTTTGTCCCCATGTCCTGCTTTTCTTTGCTGACACATTTCCAAATGGTTCTCTGCAACTGACTCTTAAGAGAGCTGTATTTTAACAGGCTGGCCACTTTTTCTTAAGGCCTGATATTCTACTTCGTTTCTGTTCAGCAGCTAAGAGCTGAAAGCCTCGACTTTGCTCTCATATATATGCAATCATTGCAGAACTGCAGCTCTTTCTCCCACCGCTGCCTTTTTTATTTCCTCTTCCATTCCCATGGGAACAATGAAGTCTTATAAATAAGTGCCGGCTGTAGAAACTACTGATCTTATTCCAGAAAAGACGTCTCCGCTCTACATTTTCCTTGGGCTTGAAAGACAGCAAATCTTGAGATATTTTCCTCCAAACACTGGTTTAGAGAAGTCCATAGGAAGTCTAGGATTGCAGCTATAACCTGTATTTAAAGTGCCATAAGATTTTAGGTTCCATTCTCATTCTCAATTGCTTCATGAAACAACGGACACACAACAGTGACAAGTTGACTGTGACTTGTGAACTTGGTATTTGCCCCTTCTTCAGATGAAGTGATCGGAGATCAGGTGATCCTGAAGACAAGCAATTCAGCTCATGAAAAGTTGACTCACCAGGCAGATAACACTTTTTAAAATGTCCAAAAGACTGGTATGTGTTCTCCACTCTCCGAAACCAGACAAAAAAATCTTGGGGAACACAGAAATGCTGTTTTCTATCTCCTTATATTGAGGATAGCGCTACACAAAAGGGAGAACAAAAATACTGTTGTATTAAAATGGATTTTAGACCAAAAGCAGCAGCATTGTTTCATTAAAGGGTTTCTTTTTAAGAAAGAAAGAAAGAAAGAAAGAAAGAAAGAAAGAAAGAAAGAAAGAATACCTCTTAGCACAGCACATAGTCAAGGTACTGATTTGCTTTCAACAGATGTAGTGATGGCCACCAGTTTGGATGGCTTTTAAAAATCGACAGATTTCTGGAGCATAAGGCTATCAAAGTCTACAAGTCCTGATGGCTATGTTCCAAATATGCTGTTGGAGACAGTATGCTTCTGAATACCAGTTTCTGGGAATCACAAATGGGGATTGTGCTATTGCGCACATTTCCTGATTCCAGACTTCCCACATATGTTTGGTTAGTTGCTGTGCGAACAGAGTGCTTGTCTAGATGTGTCTTTTGCCTGTTTCAATCGGGCTGTTCTTGTGCCCTTGGGTTCAGGGTGAAAAATCAGATGCGACTGTTTAGCTCATTCCTGAGTAATTATAATAATTAATAAGAATGATAAATTCATTACATTTGTTATATTAATGTATGATAAATGAGGTTAATAAGAATTTGGGCTTATAGTGGATGGGGCAAAGGGATAATGATTCAGCATATTAATTTGGTCTTCAATAATTGCCTAAGCTTATTTGGTATCACATATTTATGAGTTCAATATAGAGCAAAGAGAAATAGCTTTGCGACCTCTCTTACAGTCCTATAAACAAATTGTCTGTATACATGAACTGTAAAACTACAGTGAAGTAACTGTTCTCCAGGTTAGATTCTCAAGAAATCTGAGAAGATTGCTAGAACCGTAAGCATCTCGAGGGTAATTGACTATGTCAACAGTGCAGTTCTACGTGTGTTCACTCACAGTTCATCAAATTGTGTTGAAGGGGCTTACCCCTTAGTAAAGTGTGCCTATTACTGAAGCTTTACATACTATGTCCCATAATCTAAAAAGAAAAACAGAAACTCGATCCAATTTGGAGGTGGCAGGTAATCAGGTTGCTTCTCTTTCGTGGGTGCTGCTTTTACAAGAGAATGTCTGCCTGTCTTAGCACCCTTTTACAAAGGTATCACTCATGTGTGAATATATCCCTAGTCTAACTTTCAATTAGGAAAAAAATTGAGCTCTTAACCAGGATCTACTGATGCATGTACCAAGCTCTGAACACAAAGCGGAGCTCAACAACAACCACTAACAGAACCCCCTATTACATTTTTGGGTTATTGTTTTTTAAAGAACTGGGGCAGAGCTCTGTTTGGGGATGGGAATATGAAATCCTTGCTTAGTCAACACAATGTATCTAAAAGAGGCTAGTCAGTTATTCCTGCAACTTTAAGAGATCTCATTGAAGCCTTGATCTGAAGGCTTTTCTACTTGAAAAAATGGGGCCTCTAATCAACACAAATTATGCTTCATTGCCACAAGGCATGCAGTTAATGGTTTGGCTAATCATGTTTCTTCACATTGTAGGGTTGCCATATTCCCCAAAGTGAAAATCATAACAAACTATCCCAACTTGCCATATATCTGGGTTTTCCTGGACATTTTGATGATTCAGCAAAACTCCGCCTGGATGCCATTTTGGTGAGTGATTCCCAAATGTGTCCAGCAAAACTTGGACGTATGGCAGCCCTAGACCAGGCTTTTTATTCCAACTTAACTGACAGAATATGCCATTGCAATATTATGTATTAACAAATTATTACTGAAGAGTTCTTGGTTTACTTCATAAACTCTCTTTTTAAAAATCTACCTAAATGTTTATGGTCTCGGATTGAAACCATTCACCATTGGGACCAAGGCTTTAAAATCAGGTACAGTGGTTTACAAAGGTCATATATACCAGGAGTAACCTACGTGGTACTTTGTGTCAGCCCCAGTTAGCATGTTCAACATCCAGTAACATCTGGAGGGCATCAAATTGCTTGATATATACTCATATGTTCTTGTTTAAAATGGAATGTAAACTCACATCTTTGAATTATTTGCTTTGATACTTCATTTCTAAGCCAGTCAATATTTCAAGAAATCTCTAAGTGGTGTCCATTAGCTACAGTATAAAGATGATATCCGGTAAAATGAAAATGCAGCCTAAAACCAATAAAACAACAGTATAGAAGCATATACAAGCAAATAAAACAGAGATTGAAGAGAATCATGCACATAAAACATGGTCCAATCTTATGCCTGGTCAAATATGATTCCACATACTTCCGTTGTGCTTACTCTAGCCATCCCAAGACATTTCAAATTGTTTAGCTCAATAATGATCAGAGATACTGTTGCTGCACCTCAATGAAATAGTGGAATTGTTCATGAAAGGAGGAAGCAATCTGAGATGGTGCCTCTCATCGTGTGTCAATTGTAAACTGTTAAACTTGTTCTTGCAAGTCTTCCATTGTACACGTGTGAGCCACATAATACAAACCTTCATACATAAAAGACATATACTCCATCTCTCCATGTGTTGCTATGGTTTTCCCCTGACAATTCAACTTCAATTGTTTTCGTGTGTCTTATGATCACGATGTGTTGTGATTCAGCAGATGCATTTCTGAAAAGGCTTCAGATAGATCCCTATAGCGTTTTTAACACGGTTTTCTTATACTGGATGGCATGGTGAATTTGTAACAGTTTCTGAAGTGTGGCTTTCCATTCGAATCCCTAAGAAGAAGGAACTGAGGTAATTGGGAACTGCGGTGCACCAACCAGATATTACAGCAGAAAATATAATAATAGCATTGCCTTCCTCAGGGGGGGAATACAAAAGCTAGTCTGCACCCAGTTTTAGAAATATCAAGTCCTTACACAGATATAATAGATCTGTGCCATGGTGGCTTTCTTAGATCATTGCACAGCGATAAGGTCAGACTCTCAAAGTAAAAATATTACTAGCCTACAGTATTGTCCTCCTGGGACTAAGCCTTCCCTCCAGCACTTCTTGACTTCATAGCTGTAGATTAATGCTCTGATTCTTTCTCCAGCTCCAGATCCCCACTGTTATTGTTAATAGTGCTGTCCTCCTTGTTAATTGCATCACTCATGTATGGATATTCTGTACCAAGTGGGGAGGTCAAATTATATGGAAACCTCCTTGCCAGCATTAGCAGCTATGATGGAACAGGAATGGTGATGAAGTTCTTGCTCTGGAAATAGAAAGCCCTAAAGAACTTGCCACCAGGTTACTCAAAGAACATTCTGCCCCTGTGTAGACCTTTAAGATCACAGAATCGTAGAATTGTAGACTTGTAAGGGATCCAAACTTTTAAAAAATTCACCTACACTATGGTATCTGCCACTTAGCAGAAGGTTTTTCTGACCTTCATTGATGCAATATGGAAAACATCTGAAATGTGGATTAGCATTAACATTTATTCATGTACAAAATGGTTTCTAAGGTTCTTCAGAAGTTGCTATTCACTCACCGAGCACATAAACACACACACACTAGCTAAAGAGTACAAAAATCCCAAGTAGAGAACAATTAAGATAATTATTAAAGCACTTACCAAGACCGCTCCAACTGAGTTAATTTAAAAGGGCAGTTTTTATATAAAAGGGGGCTTTTGTCCTTCTGCATGTAGAATGTAGAAAGATAAAAATTGAGGCAGCAGTCAGCCTTTCAAATGTTACAGATTCTTTTCTTTTTTTAAAAAATAAAGTGCTTAAGTATATAGTTCTGCAGTCTCTGAATACATTCCAGCTAAAAAAGGACATTTGACAATTATTCTCTTTGCCTTTCATAGGACATAGCTCTAATCCATGTTGTGCCTTGTCAGTGAAGCCTCCTTTAACACTAATTGGCTGAGCTGGTGCGATGCCATGGAATGTTTATGAATATTCCAAATGCTCTGGGAGCAATGCTGTCAGAATGTTTGCATTCCAAATTCTATGAAGGAAGGTGAAGTTGTCAGTTTGGCAGGAATGAAAAACAGGGCTAATAAGGGAAGGAGCGCCAAAGAAACCTTGGTGTTTTCAGTCAGGCTATATCGGAAGGTCGGCAGTTTGAATCCCCGCGACGGGGGGAGCTCCCGTTGCTCGGTCCCAGCTCCTGCCAACCTAGCAGTTCGAAAGCATGTCAAAGTGCAAGTAGATAAATAGGTACCACTCCGGCGGGAAGGTAAACGGCATTTCCATGTGCTGCTCTGGTTTCGCCAGAAGCGGCTTAGTCATGCTGGCCACATGACCTGGAAAAACTGTCTGCGGACAAACAGCCAGTAAAGCGAGATGAGCGCAGCAACCCCAGAGTCGTTCGCGACTGGACTTAACTGTCAGGTGTCCTTTACCTTTTTATATGCCATGGAAAGGGGCAGAAAATACTGCTACAGAGACTTGCCCAGAGACTTGATGGGGGGGGCAGCTGACTCCCTGCCCCCCAGCTATGCCAATGGTGCTACTGTTCCCCAAATTTATTATGTTTTTATATTTGCTCAGTCTCTTGCTATGTGACAAGTGAACCGCTATAGACCTTTTTTGTCTTGCAAGGACACAACTTTCCTAAAATGTAAGATTTCTTCTTCCAAGACATGATGTTAATAGACAAGGTCCTGTTCATAGCTCCTGTTCAAGGTCCTGTTCATAGCTATCAGCAACTTGCTTCTCCCCCTCTCTCCTTGGCAACCTTGAAGAAATCATGTTTGAAATGGCCAATCATACATTAAATTTTTCTCAATCATAATATCATTGATTATCATTCAAAATAGTAATACTCTGCGGGACGCAGGTGGCGCTGTGGGTTAAAGCCTCAGCGCCTAGGGCTTGCCGATCGAAAGGTCGGCGGTTCGAATCCCTGCGGCGGGGTGCGCTCCTGCTGCTCGGTCCCAGCGCCTGCCAACCTAGCAGTTCGAAAGCACCTCCGGGTGCAAGTAGATAAATAGGGACCACTTACCAGCGGGAAGGTAAACGGCGTTTCCGTGTGCGGCTCTGGCTCTGGCCAGAGCAGCGATGTCACGCTGGCCACGTGACCCGGAAGTGTCTCTGGACAGCGCTGGCCGCTGGCCTCTTAAGTGAGATGGGCGCACAACCCCAGAGTCTGTCAAGACTGGCCCGTACGGGCAGGGGTACCTTTACCTTTACCTTTAAGGGTAATATGAATACATTAACAAATTCACAAAATATTCACCTTTGTTTTGCAAAATAATACCTTGTGGTGTGTGACACTACAAACTTATATTTGAAAATGTAAGGCAAACAGAGTAACATTGGGAGAAGTCATTTGCCAGGAATCTCAGTGGTCTGAGTTTCTTTTCTTTTTGCTTGCCCTTTTAAACAGCAATGAATTCCAGCGAAGGAACCAGTGAATAGTCTAATAGCCACATTGAAAGACATTCTGAAACTGACAGCTGACAGCATTTCTCAAAGCTCCATTCGCCCTGAAAGCCTAGACTGAGCCGCTGATCTTATGGGAAGCCAATCTGCTCCAGCCACTGTATCATTTTAAAATTCATTTCCCTGAATATCAAGGGAGCTATTCCCCTCTGTTGGGCAAATAAGTAGCAAAGTAAAACTGACAGGGTCCATATTGTTCAATAGTTTTGACAGTTAACCAAAGCTATTGAGAGCATCAGTTCAATTATTTGAAAGCTTCAGAACTTTATTCAAAAAGCTGTCAATCTTGCCCCTGTCACCAGCACAATACGCCCTGAAAAGGGTAAAAAATTCAGGTGGAATGGAAAGATAAGAATGGCTAAATAGGGCAACGTAAAGAAGGCATGGGAAACAATGTCTTGTTTTGTTTTAATTTAGGGTTATTTTGTTTAGCCATTACAGTGGTACCTCTGGTTACGAACTTAATTCGTTCTGGAGGTCCCTTCTTAACCTGAAACCGTTCTTTTTTTATAATACTTTTTATTGATTTTAATTATAATACATACCACAGAACTTTATCACTTATACAATCCTTTTGGACTTCCATCAGCACCTCTGATGATCCACCGTTTTAATCACTTCTTTTGCATTTCTTAACTTTATATTACCTTTAAATTTCTTAACTAATCATCCTCCCCCTTAACCATTTTTGCAATAATTGCAATAATACTCCTCACAAAACTTCTTGCAAACCTACAAACGTCATCTGATCTTCACAAATACTTTTCAAATAATCCGTAAATTTACTCCAGTCTTCTGTGAATCTCTGGTCCCGCCGATTTTGAATTCTTCCTGTTAGTTTGTCCAGTTCTGCATAGTCCATTAATTTCGTCCTCCATTCTTCTTTTGTCGGTAATTCTTCTTGCTTCCATTTTTGGGCCAATAATATTCTTGCTGCCGTTGTTGCATATAAAAAGAGCTTACATTCCTTTCTATTTATATCACTCCCTACAATGCCCAGTAAAAAACCTGAAACTGTTCTTAACCTGAGGTACCACTTTAGCTAATGGGGTCTCTCGCTGCCACCTTGCAGCCACTGTGCAATTTCTGTTCTCATCCTGAGGTAAAGTTCTTAACCTGAGGTACTACTTCTGGGTTAGCAGTCTGTAACCCGAAGTGTTTGTAACTCGAGGTACTACTGCAGTGTGCTCATGCAATGTAGTATATGGGATCTGGTGACTGGTGGTTGATAGAAATGCCAAACAGGTTTTGTCAATAAAAAAAATCGTCAGAGTTATCATTCAAAGTGATCAGAAACTGGCTGGAAGATTCAAGGCAGATGAGAGAATGTGTTACTTCGCACAGTGCATAGCTAAACTATGAAATTTGCTCCCACAAGATGCAGCAATGGAAGCCATTTGGATCACTTTAAAAGAGAATTATACAAATTCACTACAAACAGAAATGTAATTTGGACCACTTTAAAAGAGGATTATATAAATTCACTACAAACAGAAATGTCTAGGTCAGTGGCGTAGCGTGGGTAGTCAGCACCCGGGGCAAGGCAAGTAATTTGCGCCCCCTAACCCATGGATTTGCGCCCCCTAACCCGTGGATTTGCGCACCCTAACCCTAACCCCCAGATGTTGCGCCCAGTGCGGCCGGCCCCTCCTGCACCCCCCACGCTACGCCACTGGTCTAGGTTTGCATTTTATGTGGGTCTAACAATGTGTGGTCACTTTCACCTGTTAAATTGTCAACTAGTTTGTTGAACTTTATTTCAATATTTTATTGAAATAAAATTTAACATCCTCAGAAAGGCATGTGTGTTGGTCATATGCATATTTATTTATCATTTGATTATTTATCACTCTGGGAATTGGCAGGCAGAGCAGGCGAGAACAATTGGGTTGGGTCGATCACCCGCAGCCCTGAAGACGAGAGGCAGAGCCACTGAAACATGGTGGCAAAGGAGGTATTAGAACATTTTTTTCAACCTGGTGCCAAAATGATAATCTTACTTGTAAGGGCCTTCCCAGAACAGGGTTCCACCACAGAGAATAACACACACCTGTTTGTCTCACTTCATAAATTGAATCTGTAAGAGACAACACATTGCAGAAAGCTTTGTAAATTACCTCTGAGTGATGGCATATCCCCATGTGTCCATAAGACATGGCACCAACTATCGTGCCATTTGGGCATCTGGTGTGGATCATTTCGACACCAGGGCTATCAGTGTTGACAGTGGTACTGAAACTCTCAATGGTTGCACCATGGTTGCAAAGAGACTAAACCAGGGGTAAAGGTAAAGGGAGCCCTGACCATTAGGTCCAGTCATGGACAACTCTGGGGTTGTGGCGCTCATCTCACTTTATTGGCCGAGGGAGCCGGTCATGTGGCCAACATGACTAAGCCACTTCTGGCGAACCAGAGTAGCGTATGGAAATGCTGTTTACCTTCCCGCCGGAGCGGGATTTGCACTTTGATGTGCTTTTGAACTGCTAGGTTGGCAGGAGCAGGGACCGAGCAACGGGAGCTCACCCCATCGCGGGGATTCGAACCGCCAACCTTCTGATCAGCAAGCCCTAGGCTCTGTGGTTTAACCCACAGCACCACTCATGTAGCTAACCTGTATTCCCTTTGGACTCCAACTCCCATCATCTCCAGCCAGTAGAAGGTCACAGGTTCCCCATCCCTCTCCAAGAGTTAAATAAACATATTTCTATCTCAAAATATATCCATAACAATGGATTTTCTCAAAATACATTGCGCTATGAGATATACAGCTGTCTCTTGGGAAGTGTAAAAACTGGTAGATGGAGCTCATGTCAAATTGTACTGCGATACAAAGATCAAATTCCTCTGGCATCTCTAGTCTCTTTCCAGCAGTTTCTACATCATCATTTTGATGTGGACTTGGGCTTTTAACCCATGATTTTATGAAAACTCGCTTGGACATCAATTTTAACTGATGTCAATGGGATTCATTTTTAGCATAAATCCACAGAATGACTGGATTAGCAGGATTAAAATACAAACTGCCTCAGTGCTGTAGTATGACAAAATCCAGCAGATGCAACCTAAAAAAGGTAAAGGTAAAGGACCCCTGACAGTTAAATCCAGTTGCAGATGACTCTGGGGTTGCGGCGCTCATCTCGCTTTACTGGCCGAGGGAGCCGGTGTTTGTCCACAGACAGTTTTTCTGGGTCATGTGGCCAACACGACTAAGCCACTTCTGGCACAACGGAACACCAAAACCAGAGCAGTGCATGGAAACAGCGTTTACCTTCCCGTCGGAGCAGTACCTATTTATCTACTTGGACTTTTGGGCGTGCTTTCGAACGGCTAGGTTAGCAGGAGCTGGGACAGAGCAATGGGAGCTCACCCTGTCATGGGGATTCAAACTGCCGACCTTCTGATCTGCAAGCCCAAGAGGCTCAGTGGTTTAGACCTGCAACCTAGTACTGAGCTAATTGGCAGTCTGTGCAGTCAAACCAGGATCAGTGTAATATGCTCAAACTGTCTTGCCCTGGTGAGCCTCATGGCTGCTGAATTCTGCACCGGCTAAAGCTTCTGATCCATCTTCAGAGGCAGCCTATAACATGTTGCAGTAATCCAGCCTAGAGGTTAGAAGAGCATAGACAACAGAAGTTAGGCTATCCCTGTCCAGAAGCTGATGGAAGGCACTCAAAGCCACCGAGGCCACCTGAGCCTGAAGCAACAGCAGAGGATCCTGGATTTGCTCCTTCAGACTAATGAGGAAAGGAGTGGAAGCAGGGGAAGTTTCCAGTTGTTGGTGGTGGTGAAATTCAGAGTTGGGCTGTTTAGAAATTCACTCAACACACAAACGTCAAAAATTAGGCACAGTGTAAACTTGTTTCAAGGGACACGAGTGGCGCTGTAGGTTAAACCACAGAGCCTAGGACTTTCTGATCAGAAGGTCGGCGGTTCGAATCCCTGCAATGGGGTGAGCTCCCGTTGCTCGGTCCCTGCTCCTGCCCACCTAGCAGTTCGAAAGCACGTCAAAGTGCAAGTAGATAAATAGGTACCGCTCCGGCAGGAAGGTAAACAGTGTTTCCATGCGTGGCTCTGGTTCACCAGAAGTGGCTTAGTCATGCTGGCCACATGACCCAGAAGCTGTACGCTGGCTCCCTCGGCCAATAAAGCGAGATGAGCGCTGCAACCCCAGAGTCGGACACGACTAGACCTAATGGTCAGGGGACCCTTTACCTTTACCTAAACTTATTTCAGCAGAAACCCTTCTTGCTGCTATCCTTTTGTCATCCAAATGTGATGATTGGGCTCACTCTAAGGTCCCACGTATTGCTTTGGTCATGCACATGGGCACCATGGGGAATGTTTTGTCCCATGGCTCCTTGAGTGGAGACATCAGGAACCATAGAAACTGCTTCCGCCATGATTTGTGGTAGATACTTCGACACTCGTATGAGCACTATGCACAACAGTGTTCAGGGATCATGGAATCAGGAACAATGGGAAATGTAACCCTACAGAGAAGTCAGGAAATGGAACCTCATGAATAATGTTGCTTCAGCAGGGCCATCAGGAGCCATGGATATTATATTTCCCATGATTACTAAAGCCTGAGATGTTGCTGCATGCAATGATCATGGCAATGTCTAGGGCCTAATGAATATCCAATTGACAGACCTCCCTCCTGGGCTGGAAGTTTTGACTCAATTTCAAGCATTCAATAAACACTCAACAAATTTTTATTTGCTTGAACGCATTCTGAATTCGTACTTCAAGCACACAGAAGTGTTCTGTGTGCACTAATTTGAACTGTGCAAAAAGGATGACACCCCATCAGGGTTAGTGTGTAAAGTTGGCATGTGTAAATGAGTGAAACACACACATGTTACACGAGTGAAGGAAATAGATGCTTTCATGTTGCCAATTTATCCTTTTAACTTTTGGCTACAAACAGGAAAAATAAATAAAGGGAGAAGCAATCGGTTTGCTGTGAAAAAGTGTTTGTAATCAGAAAATGTAATACTTGATTACACAGCATTACCGAGATTTTAATAACAAACCTCCATGGAGTGTCTTTGCTTTTGGACATGAAAGATTAATTGCAAGCAGGAGGTATAAATATTTAGAGGCACAGAATGAATGCAGGATTAAACCAGCATTTGGGAGTGCTAGCCCTCTGCTCTTGCCTTGTAGCATAGCAACAAAGCAGATTTCAGGTAGGCTCACAAGGCATGCCCAGTAGAGGGTGATGTTGAACTATAATGTCGCTTATGATGAAATTGTAATAAACAACATAAAGCTACTTTCTTTCTTTTTGCACATTGTAATTAAAATCTACCAGTCTTCAAAGAGACTCTGTGGCAGGTTACGCTTTTGAAGAGACAACACTTGCACAACTTCTTTTGCTCAATCTACTATCTCGGTCTTGTTCCTTGGCAAAATAGCACTCTCTCCCCTGCCAACAAATTTTGTCCTCTTCCCCATGTTCTAACCTGCAACAAACAGAGCATGCTACCTCAAAACTGAGAAACAATTCCATGCTGTTGTATGAGGGAGGGAATCTGTGAAATTAGTTATGGATTCGTAGGGCCTCCAGGCTTACAATGGCTATAGAAAAGTATAGACTAAAGTGCAAAAACATGAAGAAAATCGATGCATGAAACCAGCTGAAGAGATGTGAGATTACAAGTGGAGTTCCCAACCAGCTAGACCAGACCAGAATTTTACCCACTTTACTGGTTGCTGAAACTGAAGGACAGAAATACAGATTAAAGTTGAAGTGCTACTTCTCATTTTACAAGAGTTTGCCCTAAACAAGACTGAGTTGTGAAGGCTCTCTAATGGATGACTCACACTTGCATGTGAAAGCCCCTTTTGACAGCTCATTAATGCATGCAAGTATCACTTGACAGTACAGTCATCAACTGATAAGTGTTAATATATTCACCACTCCTAAAGAGAATTCTGCATGCAGCCATGATCGTACAATTTTGGTTTAGGGCAAGGCTGTGCTACAGAAGCTGAAGCTGGATTTTACTTTGCTGTGCATGTAGCCTTAGGAAAAGGCTGTAAAATAAGAAGGTAAAAGGAATTGTGCAATCCCAGTTCTCTCAGAATTCATGAATTGAAGACTGGAAAGCAAGGATATACAGGTGAAACTGAGAAAATTAGAATATCGTGGAAAAGTTCATTTATTTCAGTAATTCAACTTAAAAGGTGAAACTAATATATGAGATAGACTCATGACATGCAAGGTGAGATATGTCAAGCCTTTATTTGTTATAATTGTGATGATCATGGCATACAGCTGATGAAAACCCCAAATTAACAATCTCAGAAAATTAGAATATTAAATGAAATCAGCAAAACAAGTATTGCAAATAGAGCAATATTGGACCTCTGAGAAGTAGAAGCATGCATATGTACTCAGTGCTTGGTTTGGGCCCCTTTTGCATCAATTACTGCCTCAATGCGGCGTGGCATGAATGCTATCAGCCTGTGGCACTGCTGAGGCATTATGGAAGACCAGGATGCTTCAATAGCAGCCTTCAGCTCTTCTGCATTGCTCGGTCTCATGTCTCTCATCTTTCTCTTGGCAATGCCCCAACTCTATGGGGTTCAGGTCAGGCGAGCTTGCTGGCCAATCAAGCACAGTAATCCCATGGGCACTGAACCAGGTTTTGGTACTTTTGGCAGTGTGGGCAGGTGCCAAAATCCTGCTGGAAAATGAAGTCAGCATCCCCATAAAGCTCGTCTGCGGAAGGAAGCATGAAGTGCTCCAAAATCTCCTGGTAGATGGCTGCATTGGCCCTGGACTTAATGAAGCACAGTGGACAACACCAGCTGATGACATGGCTTCCCAAATCTCTTTTCTGATGAGAGCAGCTTTTGCATCTCATTTGGAAACGAAGGCCCCAGAATCTGGAGAAAGCATGGGGAGGACACAATGCCAGATGCTTGAAGTCCAGTGTGAAGTTTCCACAGTCTGTGTTGATTTGAGGAGCCATGTCATCAGCAAAATCATGATATTTTCTTTGCCATTTCATGTATCACTGCTGCCAAGTTCTTCCTAGCAGCTGCCAACTGCCTCTCACCACCCTATAGTCCTGGTCCAATGACTACCATGAGTGACCTCTCAAACCTTGAA
The DNA here is from genome assembly GCF_951804945.1 of Podarcis cretensis. Taxonomy (NCBI): domain Eukaryota; kingdom Metazoa; phylum Chordata; class Lepidosauria; order Squamata; family Lacertidae; genus Podarcis; species Podarcis cretensis. Next base: position 88,277,048 of record NC_137173.1, read on the forward strand.
AGGGGAGGTTGTAGGAGGGAGGATCCCATCCTTGACAGCAGACAATGAGGCAGCTGATCTTACCAAAAACCTCTTCACTGGCATCGGAGTTAGAAATACTGTCTGGGAGTCACTTGTCCACAGTCCAAGCAGGAGGTTGTCAAGTGGGCAACACTGGAGAGCAAACATCCTATCATCCATGTGGGATGCTTTGACCCTGCAGGTTCAAGTGGAGGGATCAGCATAGCACATGGCAGCCACCAAGTCCTTGTTGACTGATGGTACCCTGTGGACAGAACCTGACTGGGAGCCCTTCCTACTCTCAAGTAGGACCCTGGCAGAGACACATGCCCGACTGGCATGTTCTCTCCCTCCTGGTCAATCGTTTGGGAGCTTCAAAAGCTTTCTTCTGCCCAAACATCACAGCGACCAATGCCAACAGACATCAGCACACTTAGGGATCCTCAGAGTCTTTGCAGCTTGAGTAACACACCTCAGCAACTCAGCATTTTGACTAATCTACTTTACATATAAACACACAAGGAGCACTGCAACATGACTCCCTCTCTCTCTAGCATCAGCTAGCAAAGAGAAAGAACAAAGGACAATAGTCCCACTTCACGGAACACAGTAACACAAACATCCTGTCTCCGTCACTTCCCACTTTGTGGATTCAAAAAATACACTGTCATGTGAAAGACAACAATCCCATGACTGCAGTCACAGAGCAGGAATTCTAACAGGTACCCTGTGGACAGAACCTGACTGGGAGCAGCGCTGCCTCCCCAGCCCTACTCCCAATACCTTTTCAAGCGACTCCCTGCTTTTTGAGCAGGTAACCTGGAACAAGCTTTGTGTTTGACGTCAGAACTCCCTTTCCAAGATCTCTTTCCACCCTCCGAAACAGAGATACAATGCTTCCTGTAGATTTTGGAAAGCTGTTCTGAAACCATAGCATTGTAGGATAAGCACTGAAAATGCAGAAGCAAGGTAGCAACATATTATTCATTTTCTTCCTCATTTTCCCAAAAGCTTCCACTGCTGTGCTATAAAGTAACAGATCGTTTAAGCTCAGAGCTGACTGCCAGCTATAAATTAGGAGAGAAAGTTTATGGAGAGTAGGAAGGGAGAAAGGTGTTCTTCCTTCCGGAACCAACCTGCATTCAGCATGGTCATAGAATCATAGCATTGTTGAATTGGAAGGGACCCAAGGGTCATCTAGTCCAACCCCATGCAGTTCAGGAAATCTGTCATCCCATAGCCATCTCACAGTGAGCTTGAACCACCAACCTTTCTGGTTAACAGCCAGACCCACTGCACCACAGAAGAGTGTTTCTAAAAATAAAAAAGCAATATATGGTACACATGACCTTAGCCTTAATCTCCATCTTCTTGGTAGTATAAGCTCTTATGGCCTCAACATTTCTCCTCACTGTCTTCAGCTGGTACCCTCCAAATTCTTTCTGCTTTTACACATCAACACAAACTAACCTAGTTTCAGTATAAGAGGGAATGGTGGCTCTCATGGAATCTATGTTTCATTTGGAAATCCTGGCATGTTTCACGTAAGCAGAACCCTTCAAATTTGTCTTGAAGTGTTTCTTCATGTGTAATTTGGTAGTAACTCTAGCATTACATTGCATGCATGAAGAAGCTACTACCTCCCGACTTCCTTTTTCAGATAAAATGAACCACAGTACAGAGCCTCTTGCCATTAGCATTCTTTCACAATCCAACAGTAATGGGTTACAGCGCTCTTCTTTTCACACATTTACCACTTGTTTGCTGTGGGAATTTCTTAATGTTAATGATTATGTCAGAAACATTCAAGAATATAAATAGTTGCATGAATGGGAGCAGCATCATTGACTTCATTGGGATTATTCAGGCACAGAGCTTTGCTTGTTTGCAAGTCTGGGCTTTAGCTATGTGAAATCAATTGCAAAACAATGACCTTCCTAGTAATTAAGATGTGTAATTGCAAACCTAGACATTATAGTCAGTGTATCATTCTGACCCATTTTGTCTCAGGTTCCCTTGAAAATATCTTGTTAATATTTTTTTTTGTAGCGTATCAGAAATACGGTTATGCGACATCTAGTTAACCTACAGTGATCCATTCAAAAGGTGATAGAATGTTCAGGCAGATAATTATATTTTCCTTGTGATCAGAGACAAGCTATCAGAAAGGCAGAAATATGTTGTTCTTTCTTATCATTTAGCTTGCCTAGAGCTAAACCTTTCTCTTTCTGTTTTCTCATAGACTGTCAAGGTGTTTCTATGGGGAAATCAGGTTGGCAAATCCCCAATCCTTGTCATTTCAGACTCCTCCTCCTTCTCCTTTGGAATTGCCCTCAATGCCCTCAATCTCCAGAGCCAGCCAGCAGTAACTCACACCAAGCAGGCTGGAGTTAACTCTTTATTAGCAAAAACAGGGTTTGCAAAGGAGTGTCAGGCCTAATGAGTACAACAATTCATCTCTGGCACGTCTTGCCCCCATGAAGCAGTTGATGTGACTGAAAGTCTCCACCACCCAAATGCTGCCTAAGTCCCTTCCTCTCCCCGTTTTTCCCCAAGCAATCTGAGGCTGCACTGAATGAAGATAACTTCTCTTCCTCCTACTTCACGCCTCTCCTGGTTCTGGGAGACCAGCAGGGAGGGGAGCTCCTTGCAGCATGGGGGAGACACACACATGCCTGTTCACCAGCTGGACTCCTCTCTTGCTCCAGCTGCCACAGCTGTTCCTCTCTGCCACAGACTTCCCCCCACATTCACTAATATTTGATACCTCTTAAGATTCTGACACCTCCTCCCAGTCTTCTCTCTCTACTCCCTCTGACCACTCATTGTCATCCCATCACCAGCCCTCTGACTCTGAGCCTTCTTCCCTTGGGCATTCCCCACATGTTGCCTCCCACCATTCCACTGTATCTAACCAGTTGATGACAACTGAGATCACACCTCCATCCTCCAACTTGGAAGGCAAGACCAGATGATTCAATAAGTTCATGGTCTTCCCTACACCTGTAGGACCCAACAGCCACTGAAAGAGGTACCGTATTTTTTGCTCTATAAGACGCACCAGACCACAAGACGCACCTAGTTTTTGGAGGATGAAAACAAGAAAAAAAAAATATTCTGAATCTCAGAAGCCAGAACAGCAAGAGGGAGCAAGAGGGATGTGCAGTGAAAGCAGCAATCCCTCTTGCTGTTCTGGCTTCTGGGATAGCTGTGCAGCCTGTTGGTTTCTATTTCCCTCACTGAGCAGCAAATGCAGTCACAAGGCTTTGTTTTGCATTCCACAGTCAGAGTTACTGTTGGGTTCCCACGGGAATGGGAGACTGGATGTGACGTTCACTGTTCTCTCGGTGTTCTTTGTTTCCGAGTTGAGTTGCTTCTCTGCTCTCGCAGAGGCAAGATGCATGTTTGTATTCTCTTAGCATAGAAGTGTAAATAAAGTTAAGAATACTGCTTATCCTTCCGCTGTGTGTGTGACGACGCTCTGCTTGGGCTCCAGATAAGACGAGCCTGTATCAGCTTCAGCTTCAGATGGGCCGAAGCTGGTCCAAACCTCACATTCACTCCATAAGACGCACACAAATTTCCCCTTACTTTTTAGGAGAGGAAAAGTGAGTCTTATAGAGCAAAGAATACAGTAAGTCTCCTTTAACTAAAAAGGCTTCTCTCTTCGAAGGTAGCACTAACCACCCAGACGATGCTTCAGCTCTATTTTATTTAGGTGGAATAAAGCACTCTGTCACCCTAGTGCAAATAATCCACTTTTAAAAGGAAATGAACTTTTTGCAGCCAGGAAATTGACATGGAAATGCATTGAAAAGTGAGATCCCTGCAGACTGGAGGTGGACTAATGTTGTCCCCATCTTCAAAAAGGAGGAAAAATAAGAGCCAGGTAATTATCGACCAGTGACCTTCACACTGATACCAGGAAAATCCTAGATAATTAAACAGTCTGTGAGAACTTAGAAAATGATGCTGTTATTACTAAGAACCAGCATAGGTTTCTTAAAAACAAGTCATTGCAGAGGAATAACATTTCCTTTTTTGATGGTGTTACAAACTTGGTGGATCAGTGGAATGCTGTGGATATAGTTTAAGGGTTTGGACAAAGTCCCAGATGATATTATTGTGAGACGCCTACCTTGTTCTGCTGCTGCACTGAGCTAAGCTGTGCATTGACTACATGTGTTGCTTTAGCTCTTTCTGGACTAACCAAGCTTGAGGTTTGTCTGGGATTGCTAAACCATAAGCCCCACTTCACGTAACATGCTAAACTAAACGGTGACTCAGCTTGGCTCGCCACAACAGTAGAATGACTGGAAGGAGCAAAACCATCACAATCTCATCTACAAGAGCCCAAACCATTGCATTAAGCCATAGTTTGGCTTAGCATGACAAGTTTACCAGGTGGATGTCCACTAGAAAACCTCCCAACTTCCCCCCCCTGATTTTCTTCTGTATCATCAGTTCTTGGGCTTCCTGTTGCAATCATGAACAGTGATCTCAATGTTTCCATCTCTTAATGAAGAATGATGGGCATAATCATTTGGAATCAAATTAGATTCTAATTAGTTTGCACATGGGCTTTAAAACAAAACTCTACCATTTCATGTAATATCCTTCAGACAGGCATATATTAAATATCTACTACCAAGAACAACCAAAGGCCAGCAATTGAAAGCAATAGCTATGCTTTTGGTATACAGCATCTAAACTAATAGTTTTGGTAGAAGGGCACAGGGAATCATTAAAACTGCCGTGTGGTGTGCACTGTCTCTGTACTCTCTTTCCAAAATGCTAAAAAAGAGAGATATCCACAGTGTCTCTTTCTTTATTGCCAGCAATCAAATTTGCAGTCCATCATTTTGTACAGCTGTTGCAGACTTTCAGTTTCAAAATTACATTTTCTTTTATAGAAACAAACTGAAATGCTTACTGCCAAAATATCCCTAATCTAAGCTGTGTTTGTATCTTCAACAACCCTTTATAGCTTCCATTTACCAAGTGTTTGTCTTGAAATTGTAGCACATTCATTGCTTCTGGTTTCATCTGCAGATATTGAAATTTTAATTTATTTATAAGCATCCCTTGAGTCTTGTAAGAAATTTCTATCACCATTTAGTTCCCTCCATGCTCTTGAAACTCTATATCAACATATACACATTCAGTGCTTGGAAAGTTCATTAAAAAAAGAAACTAGGCCTAGTTCAAGTTCATCCAAATGGACTTTTTCTCTTGTAAAATCTTCATTATCAAACCCAAGGTTCGTCAAACTCAAGATAGCCTGCTACTGTATGTTCTGAGGTTTTTATTGCTAGTCAGTTTGGTTTGTTCACAAGAAAAAGGGGGAATAAATCCATTGAACAAACATAAGGATACGCTTATTTGCTCTGAAAAATGATTCAATCATAGCAATTTATTGTACTCCATAAAGTGTCATTCTAAGTAAGTTAGACTAGAGCCCTAACCCCACTCACCTGGGAGTAAGTCCCACTGAATTAAGCACCCATGCTCGCTCTCTCTCTCTCTCTCTCTCTCTCTCTGTGTGTGTGTGTGTGTGTGTGTGAGAGAGAGAGAGAGAGAGAGAGAGATTGTGCTTATTGGGATGCAGTACCATTACTCATGGCAGCCATTTTGTGCTGGCATCCACAGCATATGTATCAATATATGAGTACCAGCACCTCTTCTTCTTAACAAAAACAAAAACACTGGGAAACATGATCTCATGGTGTTCACACAGGATGCTTCTGACTTGGCTAAGCAGAATGCAGGGGAGCTGCATTGAACATGGTGGGTCAGAAGCTGTATAGACCTGATCTAGGGTGACTAGATGAACATCATTCATATTATTGAGGGGAGTTGTTGACTTTTTCTCTGGGAAGTGTCCCAAGGGCCAGAGACAGAGACCTGGAGAGGTGCATTTGGCTCCTGTGTCTGAGGTTCCCCACCCCTGTAATAAAAGGTCCTCCTAGCACCTGTCCTACCATAGAGAACACTGGGTTCACATGTACCTCCCTTCCCCAGCTGCATATCCAATTCTTCAGATGGAGTACAATCCCATCTCATTATAAAATTCTGTCTAGAGCGACAGCTTTCCCAGCCAGCAACACCTTAATGCTAGCAGTATTTCTTGCAGCCTTGATGGATAAAAAATAACCATTCTAGGTGTTTGAGGAGTATGGTTCTTTTTATCTATGGAAATTCTAGTGCCCCTTCTTGATTAAATTGTTAAGTCACCAGCAAATATCAGATGCACTCAGGATTGTGAAGCTGCAATCAGGGCTTCATAATTCGAGCTCTGTCAAATTAGTATTGCCCCTCTCCTTCACCTTCTCTGATGTCTTCAGCTTTAATATGTTCCCCTGAGTTCAAACTTTGATGCAGACCTTTGCCTCATACTTACTCTTGTTTGAAAGCAGCGTGATGTGGTAATTAACAGAACAAGCTATGGAAACCCTGGTTCAAATATCAGTTTAGCTGTGAGTATGCAGAGTAGCTTTAGACAAACCATAGTGTCTCCGACTCCACTCCTATTTCTATCATGTGAGAGATGGTATGATACAGGCCACGTCTGTCTTGAGAATTTAGAGGGCTATGATAGCACTTTAAGAATATGGCTTCCCCCAAAGAATCATGGGAGCTGTCATTTGCTAAGGGTACTGAAAGATGTTTGGAGATGTTGTTGTTTAGTCGTGTCTGACTCTTCGTGACCCCATGGACCAGAGCACGACAGGCACTCCTGTCTTCCACTGCCTCCCGCAGTTTGGTCAAACTCATGCTGGTAGCTTTGAGAACACTGTCCAACCATCTCAGCCTCTGTAGTCCCCTTCTCATTGTGCCCCCAATCTTTCCCAACATCAGGGTCTTTTCCAGGGAGTCTTCTCTTCTCATGAGGTGGCCAAAGTACTGGAGCCTCAGCTTCAGGATCTGTCCTTCCAGTGAACACTCAGGGCTGATTTCCTTAAGAATGGATAGGTTTGATCTTCTTGCAGTCCATGGGACTCTCAAGAGTCTCCTCCAGCATCGTAATTCAAAAGCATCAATTCTTTGGCGATCAGCCTTCTTTATGGTCCAGCTCTCACTTCCATACATCACTACTGGGAAAACCATAGCTTTAACTATACTATTTGGAGATACAGAGATACAATTTCCAGAGTTCCATTGGAAGAGACATTTCCTCTTAAGCAACTCTAGCAATTGTAGCTGCATGAGGGGAACAGAGCTGCGAACTATTCTCAGGACCCTTAACAAACTATAGTTCCCAGGATTCTTTAGGAGAAGCCCTGACTGTCCCAGAAACTCCAGCGGGTACAGAATGCTGCAGCGAGGCTCTGCCATGGGAGCATATTCACTCAGTGCTTTTCCACTGCACTGGCTCCTGGTGAAGTACAGGGTCAGATTTAAGGTGCTGCTTTTGACCTTGAAGCCCTTCACGGCCTAGGACCCTCGTACCTACAGGACCGCTTCTCCTGGTATGCCCCACAGAAAGCCTCAAGGTCCATAAATAGCAACACCCTAGTGGTCCTGGGCCCTAAAGAAGTTAGATTAGCTTCAACTAGAGCCAGGGCCTTTTCAACTCTGGCTCCGTCTTGGTGGAACGCTCTGCCTCACGAGACCAGGGCCCTGCAGGCTCTGATTTCTTTCCGCAGGGCCTGTAAGACAGAGTTGTTCTGCTTGGCCTTTGGCTTGGAGCCAATTTGATTCCCTCCCTCTCTTTCTTTTTTCTTTTCCTTTCTCCTCCTGCGATGAGGCTACATTTTAATATTTTTATGTTTCAGTATTTTAATGTTGTATTTTAATTTGTTTTTTAAGCTGTAATCATTCAACTTGTTTTTATTATTGCTTGTTAGCCGCTCTGAGCCCGACCTTGGCTGGGGAGGGTGGGGTATAAAAAATTATTATTATTATTATTATTATTATTATTATTATTATTATTATTTAAGTGGTATAAGAATCCTTTAAGTGCTTAGTGTAGAAGTGGATACGGTCTTGCCTTACAGTAATTGGAATTAGTAAGTTTTTTAAAAAACAACAACAACTTACCGTATATAGATTCTTTCTTCTCACCCTCCCTCTGTCTATCGTTATTTCCGCAGACTACTCAAATTAATTTCTCTGCCCACAAAAAAGGCTTCCCACATTCTTTTTGCATTTTTATTATTCAAAATTTAGCCCCATAAGTTTTAGAATACATGATTGAAAAAAAATAATTACAAAGCCAATTAGGCACTTCACTTTGGGGGAGAAATGCCAATATATGGGCCTCTTAAGTCATGGTATAGAATGAACTGAATAGACCTTCCTGTTGTAATGGTCTGTTTAAGTGTATTGAAGACTAATATATAGCATAGTTGGGACAAGAGGGAAATGATTAACTGGACAACTGGGGAGAGAGTGAAACAGTAAGAAAGGTGAGGCCAAAAGCTGCTAGGTTATGGGACAGGAAGGTGGTGATTTGTTAGTTGCCAGTGACAGCAAAACTGCTGACAGGAAGAAGAGGCTGTAAGTAATAATTATATGAGTTGTCATCAAGGCAGTAGTTTGATTTTTTTTTTTTTAAAAAGAAAACATAATTACATAAGATAACAAGAAATGTTAGGAGATGACAAATAGATGATGATGATTGAGATGATTAGACACTTGTGGGAAAATGGATAAAGTTTCAGAAGCTGGAATAAGACATAAAATGGGGTTAGCCCCATAAGTCAATTTAAGAAAGTAACCAGAAGTCAGTGAAGTACCTAGTTTGCATACAGTCTAGATGTGCATGGGATGTTTCTTTCCACAAACATAGTCTCCATAGAACAAAAGGCTGGGTTCATTGTGGATATCGCCAAATGCCTTGAATGAGAAGAAACTCCAAAATCTGTTTCAGATTTTCTGTGGCAACTCAGAAGTGAATAAAATCTCCCTTTTCTCATTGCTGCACATGGGATGGTTGAGTCCCATATACATTGCACCATGTATCCTGTTCTGAGGAAACACACATTAAGAAGTGGCCAGGAGGCAACAGTATAACAACAGCAGAACATGCAGGAGGATCTCTATGTTTCATTAATCAGGCAGATTGTCTCTAGTTTGGTTTCCTTAAGCTTCCATGGCTATGTGGCAAAGCCTTCCACTCCTAGTGGATGTTGAGGTCGTGGCAAGGCTGCATACATTTTCACAAAATCTGGTCTTGGAAGTGGGTATAGAGCTTCAGCTTGCAAATGAGAGTGAGGTCAGGGAGAGTTGAAAGTCAACAAGGAACTGTAGCCATGTAGGCTTGTAGAAAAGGGAGGTATTAAAAGGAGGCACAGGAGGCAGGTAGGTGTGGAGGATTCCCTGGTCCTGAATGGGGTAACTGTGCCCCTGAAGGACCAGGTGCACAGCCTGGAAGTCATTTTGGACTCACAACTGTCCATGGAGGCACAGATCAAATCTGTGTCCAGGGCAGCTGTTTACCAGCTCCATCTGGTACGTAGGCTGAGACCCTATCTGCCTGCGGGTTGCCTCGCCAGAGTGGTGCATGCTCTGGTTATCTCCCACTTGGACTACTGCAATGCGCTCTACGTGGGGCTACCTTTGAAGGGGACCCGGAAACTACAACTAATCCAGAATGCAGCAGCTAGACTGGTGACTGGGAGCGGCCGCCGAGACCATATAACACTGGTCTTGAAAGGCCTACACTGGTCTTAAAAGGCCTACATTGGCTCCCAGTACGTTTCCGAGCACAATTCAAAGTGTTGGTGCTGACCTTTAAAGCCCTAAACAGCCTCGGTCCAGTATATCTGAAGGAGCGTCTCCACCCCCATCGTTCTACCCGGACACTGATGTCCAGCACCGAGGGCCTTCTGGCGGTTCCCTCATTGTGAGAAGCCAAGTTACAGGGAATTATTATTATTATTATAAAAGATCTTTACAGCTTTTTATTTTTTAAAAAAGTAAATTGTTATTGTTGTTGTTGTTAACAGAGGTACAGAATATTATTGGACATTAATTTATCTAGGCCTCTATTATTATTATTATTATTATTATTATTATTATTATCATTTATTTATTTCACACACTTCCACCCAAAGAAGCCCAGAGTGGAACACACAAGTGATAAAACCATTAGAACGTCTAGAAACAATTCAATTGCAGATGCAGACTTTGAATGATCCCTTCTTAAAAGGCTTCTTGGAAGAGAAAGGTCTGCAGAGACAGCAGCTGTCACATATGAATCAGGTATAAAATCTGTCCTAATAACTGACACCTTCAGTGATTGTGCATGAGTATTCATGCATAGAAAGTGAATAGTCAAGGACAATTCTAAGAGGTTTGCAATGTTCATCAAGATGCATTAATGCTTTTCAGAATTCAGAAGCTCCTACACTTCTAAACTATATCCTGATCACAAACTGGCAGCTCCTTCCATTAAAAAACAAACAAAAGCAAAAAAAGTTTAAAAATATTATTTGCATAAATATTTTAACAACAGCCATGTGCTTCTGCAAGTGTTTTAAAAAATGTTTTGGGGTTGAGTTTTATTTACATAAAACAGTATAGCTACTACCACACTGTAGCATTATCAGTTTCCATGACCTTTCAAGGGAATTTACAGTACAGTTGTACCTTGGAAGTCAAACAGAATCTGTTCTGGAAGTCATTTGACTTCCAAAACATTCGAAAAACCAAAGCACAGCTTCTGAATGGCTGCAGGAAGTTCCTGCAGCCAATCGAAAGCCACGGAAGCCCCATCGGACGTTCAGCTTCCAAAAGAACGTTTGAAAACCAGAACACTCACTTCCGGGTTTCTAATGTTCAGGAGCCGTTTTGTTCAGGAACCAAGGCATTTGAGATCCAAGGTACGACTGTATAAGAATAAACACAAGGGAAACAATAAAGGAAGGGGAGGCTGGGGTAAATAGGAAATTGGTGTGTTCTATATATTCCTCTATAAATTCTTAGCCTCAGTTACAGCAGAGCTTGATGTTTGTTTATCTTTCTAGGACATTCATTTTGTCTTCCATTTTGCATCTGTGATGGAACTCAAGATGGGTATGTGGCAGAAACTTTGTAGATTCTGATGTGGATTTTGAAGGAAGTAAAGAGATTCAGCATTGCAGGCTACAGTTTGAAGCATATGCATGGGAAGAAGAAAGGGTGGATTTGAGAAGAAGACCATGGATAAAGCTGGAGAAGGTGAAGTTTGCGGACAGGGATATAGTGGAAATCATGACTGAACTGATCAAAGCCATTGAGAAGTTGGAAGATACGGACAAAGAACTTGTGCTGGTTCTGGGAGTGCACAGGAAGCCAGTGAAGAGATTCACGGTTGGGTATCATGTGACCAGAACAATGAAAGAGATGCATGATTTTGACCAGAAAGTAATGGGCAGAGTTTAGGGGCCCGAGGTTACGAAATAAAAACTAGAAAAAAGGTTGTAGTAGTCCAGATGAGATATGACCTGAATGTGAATCAGAGTTTTTGCTAAGTGAACAGAAAGGGAAGGGTTTTGCACTCTTGTACCTTGGTTTATGAATTTAATCCATTCTGAAAGTCTGTTCTTAAATCAAAATGTTCTTAAACCAAGGCATGCTTTCCAATAGCAGCGGGGGACTCAGTTTACAAATGGAACACACTCAATAGGAAGCGAAACATGTTCTTATTCCAAGACAAAGTTCACAAACCAAAACACCTACTTCCGGGTTTGCAGCATTCTTAATCCAAGTTGTTCATAAACTAAGCTATTCTTAAACCAAGGTACCACTGTAAAGGCAAAAGAGACACAACTTGGCAATAGATTGAAGAAAGGGAATAAGTCTTATTTCATTGTCTGCAAGCCTTTTACTCATTTGGTCTGCTACAAGTAGTTTGAAATGTTGCACTGAAATACACTTTATTGAATTAATTTTAAGGGTGAAATGGAGATTTAAAAAAAATGAATGTGCCATCATGGAATTTTATTTTAGAGATGCACATTATGCACATTCTTCATTTATTCCCATAACTAATGGGAATGAAATGACAGGGTATTTTTGATAAGGTGAAGTATCATGGAGAACAGCCGTCTTTTACCATTCATTAATATTTATGCATAAGTTTGTGGTTTGATGAATATGCATGAATTTAGAGACTGAATTATTTAAACCATATTAGGAGGTGTGTTCCATTTTACAAGTCAATAATTGGTTCCCAAGTGGATAAACTGTGAGATTGTGAGCTGAATAGTTTATCCCAATAAGATGTGAATTATTGCTGAAGAAAAATTGAGTTCCTTCCTATTATGCTTGTTATAGTACAAGTGAAATTATTTGATTAGATATCAATAAGAGTGAAACTAATGACAAATTAATTAGACTAGCTCCCTCCCTCCACTTTGCTGAGTCAGCACTCTGATAAACCTATAATTAGAATCTCCAACTCTCTGGAATTCCATGAAGTTATGAAGATTTCTATCGATCTGTTTTCCTTCTATGCACAGTTTGCTTGCTTTTAAAATAATGCTGCAATAACGTAATCCTTTGGAGACCGTAGGAAAAAGAGCTCAAATTGGTATGCAGGTAAACATTGTGATAAATTTCAATGCATCAATGCAAAAACCTCATCCCATTTTTGAACATCTTCATCCCATTTTCAATTGACCTAAGCTCTTCAGAATTGGGGGCCAGCAAATTGGGGTAGGTTATAGGATTCTTTGACTTTTGAGGGAATTGTGGTGATGTCCCTTTTCGGGGGGTCAACAAAGATTCTTTTCAGTAGCCCAGTCATGATGTTTTATCCTCCCTAATTCCCTGGGAATAGTGTATGATGGCAAAATGTTGACTTCCTTCTGAGGAAGGAAAAAGGAATCGCTTTATTGTAAGTTAGGAGGACCCTTGTTTAACTGTAAAGCCAGTCACAATCTCCTTGGGTAACCTTAGGGAAACCACTATGTCTCAAGCCTGGCCCCCAACATCAATAGAAATATTTGCTCTATTAGCTGTGGAATATGGAAAAACTGACATACATACATGCAGACATACATATGTTTATTTCTCTTATACGCTGGAAATAATTAAAAAAACCTATTTTGTGCATGTCATAAACCTTAAACATAAATAATTTGACCGTGCCTGTGGGAGCTTTAGCATCTCAACACACGAAGACATAATTTTGCAGTCTTTTTAACCTTGTATCCCTTTTGAAAAATGCTATTGGGGTCACGAAGAGTTGGACATGGCTAAACAACTAAACAACAACAACAACTCTGTGCAAAGTTTCATTTAATTGCATATATATATATATATATATACACACACACACACACACACACATACATATATATATACATACTTATATCCACGAGAGGAATTGGGTGCCAAAGCATTGGTCCTATATACATCCCAATGAAATAAACTGGGCTTGGTCAGGGAAGATTAGGACTACATAAGTGGATATTCATTGAAAGCTATATCATGTTTGCAAAGCAAATGTTTAGCTAGAAACTGCTGAGCAATGAATACAACTTCTGGCATTGCCTTCAAATATGCAATTTATCGGAGCTAAAAATGATTTCATAATAGCATGTGGCAGCTTTCTCATATGAGAACTTTATTATTTATAATGTATAACCTTGAAACCATGCACCTGTTTCAATATTTATATGAAGAGATCAGTGAGTTAAAAGGGCTACCTTATGAAATATCGGGAAATTAATATAAGGAGTTGATCCAGTTATCTTTTTAAACCAATGCATAACAACAAAGAAGCAAGAACAAGCATTAGTGTCCAGTTATCCTCACAGAGCATCACAGGTTCAGTTACAGAATAATTTATTTCACACAATAAGCAGTTTTACTGGGGTGGGGGGAATGAGTTGAACCTTTATCAGCACATTTTGAATATGTGTCTGGATGAAATATCTGTTTAAACACAAAATTCATCAGGAAAAGGAAATTGTATGTGACGATTAATTCATGTTAGGCAGGCACAACAGAATTTGACTTAACACCAGGCCTACTATAGCAGGAGCTATTTCTACTGCTAAATTTATATTATCTTATAGACCTGCTATGGAACAGCTTTTTGGTATTTCACACATCAGGCAGATGCAAACCCAGGTTGGCCACTGAGTGTACTCCCATCAGGGAGCTGCTGTCTATCATAGCTCTTTTACAAGCTTTCAGGACCAGGAGTGCCAACTTGAATAAAATATTGGGGTGTGGGATGGGAAAGGTAAGCCCAACCCCACATAATCAATCACATGATGTAGTAGATGCACACCATTTGAACTGCAAGTCCTATCCACTTTGGGTGTGTGTGTGGTAAGCGCCCTCATTTATTTTATTGGGAGGGGGCCCTTAGGAGTTGGCTACTATAGTTGCAATCAAAATTATTCACACCCTCCCATTGCAAATCAGGTTTATGATCAAAATTTACGGACTTCCAGCTGTGTGCAAGGAGCAAATCAAACAAAAGCAATTGAAATAGCTCAATACAATGGATGCTTTCAGCTGAAGATGCAACTAATACTGACTTCTCCCATCTCTCTGTTATTCAAACCCTTCACGGCAAGCACCTTTAGTATTTAGTAGAGCAGCCTTTTGCTGCTATGACTTGCTGCACATGAGATGCATAGTCAGACAGCAGCTTCCGGCAGCATTCATGATGGAGCTTAGCCCATTCCTCATGAGCAATGGCCTCCAGTTCAGTAATATTTTGGGGTTTATGTGCTGCAACCAGAGATTTTCTATAGGGTGACTGTGGGTTGAATAATTCTGGTTGCAACTGTACATTCAGGACACACATTGGACCACCTGGCCCTCAAGGGGAACTTATGTATAACAGGGGCAGACCTTGAAAGAATCCTGTGCTGGAGCTGTCATGGAAATTTTGCTTGCAGCTAATCTCAGTTGAATTTTGAGATTCTGTCAGTGCAAGCATTACTGCTTACTTGAGAGAATAATCTCCCCTCTCCTCCCTCAAGTGTGCTGTTCTGGGGGTTCTCCTGACACCCCCGTTTGGGGTGGGGGCAGAGAGGGGCAGAGATGGTGGAAATCCCTGCTGTGTTAGTGGGACCTCTTGTTGCGTGTTCAGACCCAGAGACCTCCCCCCTAAAGAAATTCGCACTTGACTCAAATTTTGGTTTTGGTTTTTGGCAGAATTTAGGCCACAACTTTATTGATTACAGAAGGTGAGTGGTTGCAAAGGCTCTGGTTTGACTAGCTTCCTGCACTCTTGCAAGCAGCGCTGACCCAGGGCACCAGCATAGGTCAGCCAAGGGTGAACACCTGGGAAGGCGAAAAGCCGGGTACAGACTCTGTTCACCACCCAAATGCCCCCCTGGACTCAGGTATGGGCACAACCCCCTCTCAGGGGTTGACCATACCAGTTGAGTCCCTGGATACCTTTAACGGAATACCCTTCACATAGGGATGGTAAGACCACTCCCCCATCCCTATCACCTGAACCAGTGCCCATCTACAACCTTACAAGTTGTGACGAATTGCTGTGCGGCAGGTGAAACCCAAATGGCAACAGCCAATCAGCCAAGTGGGGAAATTCCTGCCATCCCCCTGTCTCAATGAGAGACGACACATGACGGCATAGCAAGGTCAAAGCACAATGCCCTAAAATTAGGGAGAGGTAGGCGGGTGTTCCAAATGCACGAACCAAAAGAGGAAGCTCTGGGTCATGTGCATAGGTATATATAGGTCCCTCAAACTGTTTGGACTGCGTCCCATTGGCCAGATTGTACCCAACATCGAGGGACCCAACAATCGGTTGTTGTGGCTAACCTATCAAACCCACCCACAACACAGGGGGTCAGTCTCCAGGTCTCACCGCAACACTTGCCCTCTTTTAGGGAGGACACGATCTACCACAACTACTTAAATGAATCCCACAATTTGCCACTATCCTTTGTCCAAATGCAAATGCATTTGAACCAATGAGACTTAAATTAGTTGCTATTTAACTGAAACTAACTTTCTTTGGCTTGTGGCCTAAGGCATCAGGGCATGGGCAGGATTTTTATGGGAAAACATTTTTCTGGGAAAACCCTTGGCGAAGATGCTTCTGTTAGAATTCCTGCTCCATGATTGCAGTCATGGGATTTTTGTCTATCACATGACGGTATATGTTTTGACCCCACAACGTGGGAAGTGACAGAGACAGGATGTTTGTGTTACTGTGTTCCATGAAGTGGGACTATTGTCCTTTGTTCTTTCTCTTTGCTGTCTGATGCTAGATATAGAGGGAGTCATGTTGCAGTGCTCCGTGTGTGTTTATATGTAAATAAAGTAGATTAGCCAAAATGCTGAGTAGCTGAGGTCTGTTATGCATGATGCGCAAACTCTGCGGATCCCTAAGTGTAACGGTGTCGGTTGGCATCAATCGCTGTGATGTTCGGGCTGAAGAAAGCTTTTGAAGCTCCCAAACAATCGGCCAGGAGGGAGAGAACATGTCAGTTGGGCATGTGTCTCTGCCAGGGACCTACTCGAGTGTACGCTGAACTCCTGACAGCTTCACCCTCGTGTGTTCCTGGTGGAGATAACCAGAGCGTCTGTCAAAAGGACCCACTGGGGTAAAGACACTTCACAGTGATGCATCTTCTTGAGGGTCACCACAGAATTTGGGGCTAGTCCCCTCCTTGAAATATTGGGGGGCCATCACCCCCCAGGTGGCACCCCTGTGAGGTGTTTATGCTGCGAGTCCCTCCTTCATAGGCTAAGGTTACATATGTGCATTTAATTAAACCATTCCTGCCAACCTAGCAGTTCGAAAGCATGTCATGTGCGAGTAGATAAATAGGGACCGCTCCGGTGGGAAGGTAAACGGCGTTTCTGTGTGCTGCTCTGGTTCGCCAGATGCGGCTTAGTCATGCTGGCCACATGACCCGGAAGCTGTCTGCGGACAAACCCCGGCTCCCTTGGCCTATAGAGCGAGATGAGCATGCAACCCCAGAGTCGGTCACGACTGGACCCAATGGTCAGGGTTCCCTTTACCTTTACCTTTAATTAAACCATGTATATTAAGACACCACAGTTTCCGTTGTCCCTCATTCCAAGGAAACCGAAACCTGGGTGGGTGCCTGGAACCTCACACGGCTCAGAGAGTGGGGTGGCATGCAAAATGAAATTATAGCGAAAGTAATTTTAATTCCCTTACACAATCTTCTCTCGCATATGCTCTTGTCAGATGTGGTCAGCAGAATAACGACAAATGCTCGCCAAGACAAGGCAGGCACCCTCTGTTTTACGATGCTGAATTTCTGATCAGTTTTCTTACAAACCGCAGGAAAGATTTATGTGCTAGATTTAAACACAGGGGAAAATATGCTGCTTGGCTGCCTCTCACCCTTGCTTGTGTCCCATTATATTTGCAAGAGGTGTGCTTGCTGAAGTCCCTTTATCCGCTCTGAATACATGCTTGTTTAATCTTTTAGAATCCCGACATTATAATTCTGGTTTGTGATTCACATATACCTCAAGCCTTCCTCTTCGATCACCTATGCCATGCAAGCAGTGAGTTATGTTTTAAATATTTATTTCACAGTGCATTTTTAAGAGAGTTGGAACATAGCAGCAATACCGTAAAGTTTTACAAGGGGATAAGAAGCTACTTTCCTTAATGAGCAGTACTGTTTGACCCGTGGCCTTATTTTTCATTCATTTAAAAATGAGGATCTCTGTGCAGTAAAGTTCTCTTGAGAATTGATGAATGCCATTAATTAAAAATGTTTTCCCCTGATATTTTTCTGTTACAAGAGAAAGAAGGAGAAAGAGAGATTTATTGGGGGAGGGGAGTAGAAGGAACTCAAAACATATACATTTTCAAATGTATATCTTTATAACATTTGAGGAGTGAGGATATTACCCCTCTATGATTGTCTATGTCGGGTTGCTCAACCATTGCTACCATGTCCTTTCCTTTAGTAGATGAAGATGATCAGGTGACAGCAAAAACTGCAAGGTTTTTAGTGGGGGCAATTAGAATAAGATCTATTATCTGATTATTGATGCAAACCCCCAAGATGTATTTTCTTCAGTTAAGTTTTTACCTCTATCTTCAGTACATTTTATTTTGTTTTATTGCTATGGCTAGTGGCTGATGCAAACAAAGATTCTTTTGATCCTGATTCATTTTCAAATAAGTTAATTTAATTTTGGCCTTAAATATGCCAAATGAAAATTATTTTGTGAACCGCCCTGAAATCTTATGATGAAGGGCAGTATATAACTGTAGTAAATACAATAAAATAAGGTGGGCATATAGGCAAGATCAAAAATGTATAGATGAAAGGGAAAGGCTGGAGCATGACCACAGCTCTGAGACCTTGGGTAACTGCATCAGGAAGATGGGTGATGGCAGTGGGTCAGAAGCAAAGTGCCTTTACCGTATTTTCCCGTCTATAATACACCCCCGTGTATAAGACACCCCCTATTTTAGGGGACCCCAATTTAAGACAATGGGGGAAATCTATCCGTGTATAAGACGTCCCCCCAAATTTTGGACATTATTTTTTAGGGGGGGGGGGGAATTAGTCTTATACACAGAAAAATAAGATAGTCTGCCATAACCAACATTTCTTTGGGAGTTTATTGTCAGGCGTCAGAGAATCCAACCCCCATGGTAGGTTGCCAGGAACGGATAAGAGAAGGAAAGTTCTTACCAACTGCTTTTTATTCAATATTCACAGAGAGGCTTAGAAATTCAGCCTCTTGGAATAATGGCGTTGCTCCAAGTGAGTCTCCACCCCCTCCCTCTCATGCGTCATCACTCTGGGTGCTGAGAAGTGCCCTCTGCCTCTGAGCTCTCTGCTCTCCTACTTTCAATGCTCGCTGGGTTCTGGGAGGGAGGGTCCGGAATGCTTTCTGAAGACACTGTGTCCATCATCTGTCACCCATCTGGTGCTTCTTCTTCCTCCTTTCCCATAATTTCCCAGCTCTTCCCCTCATCTGCTGTGATCTCCTTCAAACCCCTGTTGTAAATCTTAGCTATCTTCTCTGGAAGGGTCAGGCTGGGGAGGCAGTCTCCACCATCCCACCTTTGCCCAGTCCCTGACATTTATTGAGGTATAGCTGCATCTGACGAATGCATCACCCACCCAACTGCACAACATCCGCACAACATCATTGGGAAAAGATATCACTCATATCCCCTCCCAATTTAATCCAGAGTTATCATTTCCAAGGGAAAATCCAATATGTTCCCCTTCCTCCAAAAAAAATCTCTTGCCAGTGACTTGCTATCTACATGAACAACCAGTTTACAATATTAAGCCTCCATTTCAGAAGTGTGTTTTCTCTGCTGCAAATAGCTCCATGGCAACGGAACGACCATTTTGCCCAATACTCTCTAATAAAAAACATCTGACCCAGCTAAATGTATGCACTGCACATTTTTTGTAAGTCCACTGTCTGTTGTTTTAAGGGTTGTTTGAAACTCAAATAGTTAATGATAATGTAATAAAATGCCTCCTTTTAGAAAAAGGAAATGGAGGTGGCTTGCTTATCTTGCTAGGTTTTCTTTTGAAATTTCAAGCAATAAAGCCAATATTTTCAGCTGTAAGGAAGCTAAGCACTATTAGCAACATGCATATGATGCTGAGGACATTATAGCTGGTGATAATATTTGCAAGTATCTAAATAAGCATACTCAAGTGAATAGTAAATCCTAACTATGGGAATTTCTTGCAAGATGTTAGTTGTAACTAAAGTATCTTATGGTTTGGCATCATTTGAAAATGAACATTGGAGGGGGGGATAATGCTCTCATTTGGAATTCTAAATATTATATGTCTTGAATCTATCCATTGGCAAATGCAGTTATTGCCGTGCTGATGACACATTTTTGTGTGTGCATGTTTTCCATCTGCTCCTAAAAGCAGAAACTTTTGCTGTCTTAAGAAACTTCCCTTTCCAATAGTTCATAGGAAGATGTGGGTGGGGAAAAAATAAGAAAGAACGGGAAGGAATGACATCTGATTGGATGGGGAAATGTGGTGGTTTCAGAAGGCGACAAAGGCAATAATAATAATGATAATGATAATGATAATTTATTATTTTATACCCCACCCATCTGGCTGGGTTTTCCCAGCCACTCTGGGTGGCTCCCAACAGAATAATAATAATAATAATGCGATAAAACATTTAAAAAATCCCGAATAGGGCTGCCTTCAGATGTCTTTCAAAAGTCAGATAGTTGGTTATTTCCTTGACATCTGATGGGAGGGTGTTCCACAGGGAAGGCGCCACTACTGAGAAGGCCCTCTGCCTGGTTCCCTGTAACCTCACTTCTCGCGGTGAGGGAACTGCCAGAAGGTCCTCGGAGCTGGACCTCAGTGTCTTGGCTGAACGATGGGGGTGGAGATGCTCCTTCGGGTATATTGGGCCAAGGCTGTTTGAATTGTGCTCAGAAACATACTGGGAGACTGCAACAGATGAGCTTGTGGTTGTCAGGTTGCCCACTTGTGTCCCAAAGGATCTGGTTCACAGTCTGGGGATGTTTATTCACCCAACATTAGAGGCTCAAGGGACCAGTGCTCCTCCCGCGGAGGTTTTTAAGCAGAGGTTGGATGGCCACCTGTCATGGATACTTTAGCTAGAATTCTACATTGCAGGGGATTGGACTGTTCTGCCCTCAGGGTTCCTTCGAACTCTACAATCCTACAATTCTATGCTATCATTCTCCTTTTCATGGGAGAAATGTTGGAGGGTATGCCTTCACTGACATACAGTGGTACCTCGAGTTAAGAACTTAATTCGTTCCAGAGGTCTGTTCTTAATCTGAAACTGTTCTTAACCTGAGGTACCACTTTAGCTAATGGGGCCTCCCGCTGATGCCGCACAATTTTTGTTCTCATCCTGAAGCAAAGTTCTTAACCCGAGGTACTATTTCTAGGTTAGTGGAGTTTGTAACCTGAAGTGTCTGTAACCTGAGGTACCACTGTATTATCTTTGCCAGCATACATTTGATAGATGGGGGTGATTTGGCTGTTTTGTTACCAGTGTGCTGCCAAGATTCCTGTGGCTATTAGGGAGTTTGTTTTCTTCTGTTTTTATGGCATTATGTATTTATGTAAAATTGCTTGGAAACCTTTAAGTTACAAGTTTAAGAAATCTGGTAATGTGAAGATGGCTTACCATTCTTGAAGGTGGAATACTCTAGGCAACAGATAGATCTTGGTCTACTCTAGAAAAGCAATTCCTAGAGAATCCAATAGCACTCTCAAAAACCCTGTTGGATAATTTTATATTAGAAGCGCATGATTTAGCCATTCTGCTAATTTCCTGTTAATTGGACAAATGGAACAATCTTGTTTCCATGTGCCATTGGTGACATTGTAGCATTAATTTTAAGTAGAGTTTTATAACAAACCACCTTAGTTTTAATCTGTGAAACAATGTTAAAATTGCACTTACACTCAGCAAGTCGGTTTTAAATCACATATATATGCAGCCAGAAGGATTTGTTTCAGTAGAGACCATGGACTTTTAAAAAGTCATTGACTCAATGGATGCTGTATTCATGCTGAGAGGAAACTCATTAGCCTGGGCAAGCCTGCAATTGTTCAAGAGTGGAATCTGGAAACGGAAAAAACAAAGTAGATGCTAAAGCAGTGAGCATATCAGCATCCAGTTACTGCATCTTGCCACTTAACTAAGTTTTATTTAGGATAATAGAAAATTTAAACATTTGGTACATTGTAAATGTGTCAGATTTGTCCATTTACATCACTATAAATGCTGTGATTCTACAAAGATTATTATAATAGGCAGAAAGTGTGTTAACAGGATCTCCTGCTCTCACTCCTGCCATACAGCACAAATAACTGGGCTGAATTAAAATTGATTTGGCTTTTGTATCAGAATAAAACAAGTACAACGGAATGCAAAAGAATAAATTGTCTCTTTGTGCTGTGAAATCATCAATATTTATAAGCAAGGAAGTAAAACACAGAGCAAGGGATTACAGCCCAATGCTAGAAGACATACAATTTAGTCAAAGGATGAACTGGGGGGGGGGGAGTAGATGGCTTGTTTGGACTAGAAGTTGGAGTTGTGCCTTGCTGTGCCCTCAACTGAAAAATCAAGAGTTGTGTTGATTAAATCCTCTGAGTCCCAAATTAGAATCACAGAATTGTAGAGTTGGAAGGGGCCCTGAGGGTCATCTAGTCCAACCCCCAGCAATGCAGAAATCTCAACTAAAGCATCCATGGCAGATCACCATCCAACCTCTGCTTAAAAACCTCCAAGGAAGGAGAGTCCACAAGCTCCTTGCCATCCAGGTACGACTGCAGCTTGTGTAAGCAATTTGGGGATTTTGCATGTTTTCATTATTGAGGTGAACCCAAATCCTCCACCTCTGTTTTATGGGGAAAGAGATAAAAAGGAAAGATAGAGCTACTGCTTCTCTTGGAAAACATACAGTATCAAACCAACTTGTTCCATTAGTGCAAGGATTTCTGCTTGTGTAATGGACCTGCCCCCCTCTTCTCCCTCCATGGCCCCCTAAATACCAGACCCTCCAAGTATCCCCATTTTCCAGGGACAGTCCTGGATTTACAGAAGCCATCCTGGTTTTTTATTTGATCCCGGAATGTCCTGCTTTTCCTTAGGATGTCCCTATATTCATTAGAGAAATATTGGAGGGTACAGAGTCATACAACCTTTAGAATACATCTGAAGGAAGCCCTGTATAGTTTTATAAACGGCGTTTCCGTGCGTTCTGGTTTCTGTCATGGTGTCCTGTTGCACTAGAAGCAGTTTAGTCATGCTGGCCACATGACCTGGACAAATGTCTGCAGACAAATGCCTGCTCCCTCAGCCTGAAAGCAGAGATGAGCGCCACAACCCCATAGTCACCTTTGACTATACTTAACCGTCCAGGGGTCCTTTACATTTACACACACACACACACACACACACACACACACACACACACCCTTTTATATGTTGGAAGCCACTCAAAGTGGCCAGGGCAACTCAGTATGAAATACTTCCCAAGAAAACAGCCTGCCTATTGAATGATTTTTATGACATGGTAAACCAAACTATGGATGCGGGTGGCGCTGTGGGTTAAACCACAGAGCCTAGGACTTGCTGATCAGAAGGTCGACGGTTCGAATCCCTGCAACAGGGTGAGCTCCCGTTGCTCGTTCCCTGCTCCTGCCAACCTAGCAGTTCGAAAGCACGTCAAAGTGCAAGTAGATAAATAGGTCCCGCTCCAGTGGGAAGGTAAATGGCGTTTCTGTGCACTGCTCTGGTTTGCCAGAAGTGGCTTAGTCATGTTGGCCACATGACCCGGAAGCTGTACACCGGCTCCCTCAGCCAATAAAGCAAGATGAGTGCCGCAACCCCAGAGTTGGTCATGACTGGACCTAAGGGTCAGGGGTCCCTTTACCTTTGCCTTTTAAAACAAACTATGGCTTATCAAACAGAAGCCATGTTGCTTCCCCTCAGTCCTTTTAATGCATTAGTGAGCTAAGACAAGGTTTCCCTTAACACACTATCTAAACCTGGATTTCTGGTTAAACTCTCTTCTCACTAACCACAAGCTGTATCCAAGAATATACATGTGGCCTGAGTAAGGCATAGTTTGGTATACAGTGTCTTCTGAACCTGGTCAATGTGCAGAACAGCTGGGTGGATTTGAAATGCAACCCTATACATATCAACAAAGAAGCTAGTGCCATAGAGGCCAATGGAGCTTACTCCCAGATCAGTGGCTATAGGTCTAGAGCTGCACAGTCTTTGTCAAGTTCTATTAGTATTTCTCCCCCCTTGATTTAAGAAGGCTTCCTTCAGTGATGTAATCTGGAAGCTGCTGATTTACAGCAATGGGACAAATAGATCAGCTTAGGGTCTCAAGCGCTGGAAACAGAACATGGCAGGTAGTAAATAAAAAGAATGGATAGCAAAGATGTGAGATGGACAGCTTATCTAAATACAGTAAAACATGGAATAAATTTTACAGGAGGCTTCACAATTTATTTATTTATGTATTAGTTTTTCCTACTACCAATGAGGCAGCTGAAGCCGCATACCTATCAAGCCAAAATGTTGTTTTTTTTAATAAAAAAAGAGGGGGGGGGGGGGACAAGCAGACCATGTCTCAACACCAAGATCATAATGAAACTATGAAAAACCAGCACAGCCAAAATTAGATATAAAATAATCAACAGGAAAAAAGGAGTTCTTCAGTCACAAAGCTTTGATAAATGCTTTTCAAAAGAGAAACTTCTTAGCAATCCCAAGGCAGCCAAACCTACTTCACTCGGCAGAGTATTTCAGAATGGAGGTCATCATGGGACAAGCCCATCAAAACAAGAATACATGAATAAATGAAGTTAAATTCTTCATTTGGCTCTACAGTTTGGCTTACATCAATGCAATGGGAAGAGGGATTGTGTGAGGATGCACTCCCAAAGGCATTTGAGAAGAATTTCACCTGATCAACTAAATTGACAAGTTGTTGTTGTTACATTCCTGCCTTCACAAAATGTGCATGTATTTAGAAAGGTTTTCCTGCTCAGTGACATAAAAATGATTGCATGAATAGAACAGGTCCTGCAAATGCAAAATGACTGCTCCCCACATCAAATGGGGGGCATACTTTGTGTGGACGCACCCCTGATCCTACACGGCTCCTAGCAATATTGCCTGGCATTGCCCCCCCCACCTCCCAGCTGGATACCTGGAGGTTCCCGCCCAACCTCAGACAGTCAACCAATCCTGGTGGGGGAGGCGTTGCCAGGGGAGTTGGCCAGGTAGGGGGTGGGACTTCCCTACCCACACAATAGAGGGTGAAACTTATCTGGGGGATCACAGTCGGCTCCAGAGCTTCTCCCACCCCGCCCTCCCTCAGTTAAGCTTTCCTTTGGAGGTTAACTTCTTCTTTACAGGGGCCACTAGGGGCGCATTGGAAGATGGCCAACAATACCATCTCTCCGGCTCACACGAGGTAATTAAGAGGCTGATATGGGAGTATGCAGCCTCCCTTGTTGCCCCAAGGAAATGGGGAACACTGCCTTGCCTGCTGTGGCTATAAATCACCCACCAGATTCGAAAGAAGGGGGTGAGGGCACTAGGCACAAAGCCCTTGTGTGGGTCCGGCTCTCCCGGACGCTGTCTCTGATCGTGCACTAGCTGCATCAGCTCAAAATAAACAATTAGAGAGAGAAGCAAATACACATACTTCAAGTGAAGATCGGGAGTAAAGACTGCTAATTAAAGGGATCTCTGTGAAGTGGAAGCGACGGGCTGGATTTAACAATAAATCAAGAAGAAGAGTCATCAAAGGATTGGAATGTAGTGGAACTGAAAGGGGAAGGGGGGACTTTTCTTTTTTTGCCTTATGTGAGTACCTAATAACCCCCCCCCCAAGAAAAGAATCGTTGCAATTACTGATCACAAGCAGGAGGATTAAGAAATGTGTGGAAATAAATTATTAATCAAAGACATGGCTGGTGGGAAGATCGGGAAGGAATGAAAGTTCTGTGTGACGCAGCAATAAAAAGAGATTTGTTACGTCAGGCATGCCTACAGGAGGACGAGGGGGAGGAGGACCATGGAGTGTTACTATATCGGAATGTGAGTTGGACCTGATAGGGCCCCCTGAGAAAATTGATGAGAGACTGGCAGGCCTGTGGAAATCAACGGACAGACTGTGGGAATGTTTTGTATGGAGGTGCGGAAATGGCGTCTGTTTTTTTTTTTTTGACATGGCTCTTGGAGGAGTGTAAAATCCACACAGGATATAACAACGTTTGTTTTCAACCCGCTTGTGGAGACTATCAGAGATCACAAAGAAAGGAATATATGATAACCACAAGAAGAGGAGGAAAATAACAAAGAGAAGGTACATTAAAGCAGCAGCAAGAGAGATGTTTGGATCCCTTTTGGAGCACGAAGTATGGGTACCCCCAACAAAAATTTAAAAATTTGGCTGTGTAATTTGGAACTAATGTGATTTAGAATTAATGTGATGTGATTGGCCTGTTAATAAAAAATATTTTTTAAAAAACTTCTTCTTTACAGGTATGCTGGCGCTGCTATGTACTGGTCGCTGTGAAAGGGCCAGAAAGGAATTTTCCTGCATTGGCAGGTTTTGCCTTCCTTGTAGCAAAACGTCACAACTTTGGCGGTTTCAGGCCTTGGGTGGAATTCTTTAGTCTTTCTTCCCTAAAATGGGGGGTGTGGAGCATGAAACAGTGACCTCCACACACCCTGTGGCAGCGATCCCAGGGTTCCCCATTAAAGGGGTTGTTCTGAGGGGAGTCATTGGCCATACGGCGAGAGGCTGTCATTGGTCTCCTCTGTGTTGCAGTGAATTGTGGGGAAAGGCTCTCTGCTTGAACAGAAGTTCTCCAGAGCCAGTCCAACCCCACTCAGTCTGGATAACCCTAATGTTCCCCAGCTCCCTGGCTGGGGACTGGGAGGGATAAATGCCCAAGGCCTAAGCCAAGGTCTTCCTACATCTGAATCTTAAATAAAGTTGTGGCCAATTTTAATCCCACAACACAGTGTTGTGTGTCTTTATTCCATGTGGGAGCCAGCCTTGGGTTTAGGGGGTATCCGCCTGTCTGCACAATGTATATTTTTAGAACCCATCCTATTTTTGTGTTGAAATTTGTTGAAATTTGTTTATCTTTTTGATATTGTATTTTAAACTGTTGCGACCAGCCTTGGGGCAGACTTTGGTAATGAGGCACCCTGATCGAGGACAAAATTTGAACTGACACTGAGCTCCCCAAAATAGATGGTGAGATTTAAATTTATTAGTCACTGCCAACAGGAAGCATTGGAGCATTTTGCAACACTAAAATCACAACAGACAATGTTGTCGTTTAGTCGTGTCCGACTCTTCGTGACCCCATGGACCAGAGCACGCCAGGCACTCCTGTCTTCCACTGCCTCCTGCAGTTTGGTCAAACTCATGCTGGTAGCTTCGAGAACACTGTCCAACCATCTTGTCCTCTGTCGTCCCCTTCTCCTTGTGCCCTCCATCTTTCCCAACATCAGGGTCTTTTCCAGCGAGTCTTCTCTTCTCATGAGGTGGCCAAAGTACTGGAGCCTCAGCTTCACGATCTGTCCTTCCAGTAAGCACTCAGGGCTGATTTCCTTAAGAATGGATAGGTTTGATCTTCTTGCAGTCCATGGGACTCTCAAGAGTCTCCTCCAGCACCATAATTCAAAAGCATCAATTCTTTGGCGATCAGCCTTCTTTATGGTCCAGCTCTCACTTCCATACATCACCACTGGGAAAACCATAGCTTTAACTATACTATTTGGAGATAGGTAAAGGTAAAGGTATCCCTGCCCGTACGGGCCAGTCTTGACAGACTCTGGGGTTGTGCGCCCATCTCACTTAAGAGGCCAGGGGCCAGCGCTGTCCGGAGACACTTCCGGGTCACGTGGCCAGCGTGACATCGCTGCTCTGGCCAGAGCCAGAGCCAGAGCCAGAGCCAGAGCCGCACACGGAAACGCCGTTTACCTTCCCGCTGGTAAGCGGTCCCTATTTATCTACTTGCACCTGGAGGTGCTTTCGAACTGCTAGGTTGGCAGGCGCTGGGACCGAGCAGCGGGAGCGCACCCCGCCGCAGGGATTCGAACCGCCGACCTTTCGATCGGCAAGCCCTAGGCGCTGAGGCTTTAACCCACAGCGCCACCTGCGTCCCTTTTCCACCTGCGTCCCTTTTATTTGGAGATACAGAGATACAATTTCCAGAGTTCAGCTCTCACTTCCATACATCACCAATGGGAAAACCATAGCTTTTACTATACGGACCTTTGTTGGCAAGGTGATGTCTCTACTTTTTAAGATGCTGTCTACAACAGACAATACAATATACTAAAATCGGTAGGACAAAGCTAAAGAGAGAAAAGACCCAGAAAAAAACAACCTCCTCACCATTTGGTTAACAGTCAAATGTCTGTGAGAAGAGAAACATTTTAGTCACTCAATAAAGATGCCATGTTGGCAGCAACTGAGTCTCCCAGGTGCAGCATTCCACCAATGGGAGTGGACATTACAGGGAAAGCCCATCATCTCATTACCACTCTCTGGACCTCTTCTGAGACAAACATGGTCATGGCTCCCCCTAATGTATTCTGGGAAGGCAATCAATATTCTGGCCACTGCTGTTGCATAGAGGAATACAATTGCAAGGAACTGGAAGGGGGAGAAAAGAATGGCAAAACAAACTCTGTGAATTTGTAGAAATGGCAAAATTGACAGCAATTATTAGAGGCCACTCAAAACAGAGAATAATTAAAGAGTGGGATGGAGTGAGGGAATACATGAAAAAATATGGTTCTGGAATTGAATTACTAATAGAGAATGTGTAATGTGTAAAATTTGCAGGGATAAGCAAGAAAAAAAAACAGAATTAATTGGACAATTATTAAATTATAACAACACAACAAGATGGAAGAAGTAAACATTGAGATCACACATGGGTGAAGGGAAGTGGGGGAGTACATGGGAATTTATAATATCATTTATAATATGAATCTTCTAATTCCGTTGGACGTATATACAGCAAAGGGAAATTTAGAGTAATTAGGTATATTTTAATTTAGATAACTTATGTAATAGGTTTATGTTAGAAAACGAATATGGATTTTGAATTTGATGCTTGTAATTCTCTTTGGTTTTGGGGAAAAAAAGTATTCTGAGAAGGCCTCTCCTCTTCACGGAGGGGAGGTGTTGTGAGTGGGAACCGCTTCCCGTGCTCATAGGGTGTGTAACTCAGCCCCCTGCGTCACTGAGTCCTGTGCCCACTTCACACTCTCCAGCCAGCCTATACGGCTGGGTGGGAGTGTGGCTTAGCTGTATTTGAATGACTGTGGGCACACGGACTCTCCCTTCTTGTTCCTGGCTTCCTTGGATCACTCGCCCACCCTCCCTTAGGTTTTTTCCTTCATTTCTTGACCTTGCTATGGACTTCGGTTGGTCGCCTTGGTTGTCCAGGGGGCCTGGTAGGAATTGTTTTTCCCGCTTGGCAGATTGGCACCAGCCACTTGGTTTTTTGCCTACCTCGTAGCAAATCATCACAACTTTGTAACGTTTGCTGGTTAGGCATTGGAAAACACGTTGTGTCTCGGAGGGGAGGTTGTGGCCATCACCTACCCCTCCCCTTGAAGCGTATTCCATTAAAGGAATCCGGGGGTCATGGTTCCTCTCCAATGCCCTGGTGATGGCTTGGGCCATGGCTCGACCCCCAGTGACTCTAGGGAAAAGCTTCCAGTTGATTTGCATCAACAAACTTCCCCTACTGGTTGTTAACTCTTGTGTGACTCCCGGCAGAGCAGGCAGGAGTCAAGTATAGTCTGTTCGGATCCAGTGCCTAAGCCAATATCACTCACATTCTGTAACCAATAAAGTTGTAGCCTTCTTAGCCCATTAACCTAAATACTTGTGTCCATGTGTATTATTTTATCTCCAAGCAGGGGTGGGACCTCGACTCACAAGTGTAGTTTGCAAGGGTGCTGAGAGATATTGGGTGAGATGTGTTGAGAGAAGTAAGGTGAGCCCTATTCCCCTCTCAGAGCTACAGTTCTCTGAGTTTCATAGAGTTAGAGCAAGTTGAAGGTCTCCAACAAATTACCGCAAGGATCGATTTCTTTTTTCCTAACTTTATAGAAACTAGAATTATTTTGGAAATTTATGAAAGTTTCAAAAAAATATGGTGATTATAGAAAAAGAAAGTTCCCAATTAGTGGGAAATATGCTGTAGTTAAAAGTCATAGGAATGTTTTAAGTATGGAAAATGAAATCACGGAAATGCTGCATATGGTTTTAATGATGCATTTTCTGGCACCTGCAGCTAACATCTTGCATAATATGTTGACCTGCTTTTATAGTGCATGGCAGTTTGGAAAGCTACTTGAAGAGGTAAATAGCAAAAAATCACACGGAAGAAAGCAAGAGTATCTGAAGCATCTTGCAGTCTTTTGTGGATATCTGGGGGTGCTGAGAAAATAAACAAAACATGGAACCAGTGGCCACCTTTTGCACACTCTTAATGTAGATGAGAATGCACGAACCATACCTATGTATGCTACCTCCATAATATTTACAAATGAAAATATCTGCCTGCTCAGAAGTAAGTCCCACTGATTTCAGCAGAAGCTACTTCCAAGGTACACATGCATCAGATTGCAGCATTAATATAATTTCATATTGAAAATCCATTATGCTAATCTTTAAAGAAGTATACAGAATAAATTGGTGCTTAATTTACTATAGACTGTGCTACAGACACTCAGCGGTACTCATTCTTTTTCATTAAATGCTCTGAAATTGCTTTCTGGTTATTTGTTGTTGTTGTTTTGCATACTCTTGCATACGTTAACGTAAATGCTCTGAAAAGATTTATTTACTGTAGAAACATGCATATTATATTGTCCCCTGCTTTCAATTTACACGACAGGTTATCAGAGGAAATCAAATGAAACATGGCAGTGCTACAACCCAAAAATAAAATTATGAATTTGATCATAAACTTTGTTTTATTTTTCTATGCATACACCTTAACATTGCTCAGATGAAGAAAGGGACATTTCTCCTCCTCCCAAATAGACCCTCCTTGACCCCTATTTTTGCCACCGCCCCCATGGGACACAGCACACCGTCCTGAGAAAACCCCCCATTTTATTTTATTTTATTTTATTCTTTGGTAGATTTACAATAAGAAAAACACACACCAATCAATAAATCTTAGAAAGGGGCAAGATTAGACACAGACACAAAAAACATTTTGTAAAGGAAAAAAAATCAAGACTCCTTGATTTAGGAGTCTTGGTTGACCACAAACTTGACATGAGCCAACAGTGTGACGCGGCAGCTAAAAAAGCCAATGCAATTCTGGGCTGCATCAATAGGAGTATAGCATCTAGATCAAGGGAAGTAATATTGCCACTGTATTCTGCTCTGGTCAGAGCTCACCTGGGGTACTGTGTCCGGTTCTGGGCACCACAGTTCAAGAAGGACACTGACAAACTGGAACGTGTCCAGAGAGATGGTCAAAGGCCTGGAAACGATGCCTTATGAAGAACGGCTAAGGGAGCTGGGCATGTTTAGCCTGGAGAAGAGGAGGTTAAGGGGTGATATGATAGCCATGTTCAAATATATAAAAGGATGTCACATAGAGGAGGGAGAAAGGTTGTTTTCTGCTGCTCCAGAGAAGCGGACACAGAGCAATGGTTCCAAACTACAAGAAAGAAGATTCCACCTAAACATTAGGAAGAACTTCCTGACAGTAAGAGCTATTCGACAGTGGAATTTGCTGCCAAGGAGTGTGGTGGAGTCTCCTTCTTTGGAGGTCTTTAAGCAGAGGCTTGACAACCATATGTCAGGAGTGCTCTGATGGTGTTTCCTGCTTGGCAGGGGGTTGGACTCGATGGCCCTTGTGGTCTCTTCCAACTCTATGATTCTATGATTCTATGATTCCTTGTGCCTTTTTCACCCACCCAGGGCATCCCTGCCCTTTGCCTGCCCCTCAACGCAGGCATGTCACACAGGGTTGGACCCTGGCAGCAGCAGCAGCCTTGAGTAATAGAGTGGGGATTATAGAAAATGTGTGTGTTTCATTTGCACCAATAACTTGACAAAGGGCTTTCCCCACACATATTGGCTTGGATCTGGTAGATCCAGGATTTCTGTTCTCACAAGCTTGTTTCTCTGGTTTCTTCTCCTTCCCCGACAGCTCTAGCAAGCTTAACATCATTCTGGAAAGTCAGTGACTTTTTTGTGGGGGGTGGGGAGAGGAGGTTATGGCATGAAGGAGGCAGAAAAAACTCACGTCTTGTGAGTCTTAGAGCTCTTTAAAATCCACCTCAAAAAAGTTTGGGGGTTTTTTTAGTGTAATATGTGAATGAAGCAAATGGCACCTTCAGATGATCTGGTTATTGAGTGTATATCCTGATTTGCATCATAGGAGCCAACTGTTAAGGCCTGAGGTCTCTTCACCCCCCCCCCTAAAATATTTAAGGGGACTGGGTCTCATAAAGTTGATGGGCATTGCCATTCAAACAATGTGCATGTGCTATGTCATGTGGTCAGTTATGCAGGGTGGAACTTACCTGTCCCCCATATTGTATTCAATTTGACACCCCTGATTTGCATACAGCTTTCACGTAAGTTAGACTATGGCCATCCTGTTTAGTAATAAATTTGTTGCAGGGAGGCCAGTGAACAGCGTTTATACATCTTCCTGTTAAACATTCATACATCCCACACTTTTCAGCACATTTCCCCATTACAGTGGTACCTCGGGTTACAGACGCTTCAGGTTACAGATGCTTCAGGTTACAGACTCCACTAGCTCAGAAATAGTACCTCGGGTTAAGAACTTTGCTTCAGGATGAGAACAGAAATCGTGCAGTGGCAGCACGGTGGCAGCGGGAGGCCCCATTAGCTAAAGTGGTATCTCAGGTTAAGACCGGACCTCCAGAATGAATTAAGTTCTTAACCTGAGGTACCACTGTACTTTCTAAACCACAAAAGTCTGTTTAATTTTATAGTGATTTGTTGCGCCAGGTCAACAGAGTGTTTTAAACCACTTTCATTGTGCCAATCTAACTTTCTGGAATGCTCTTGAATCTATCCACAAAATCATGACAGCTTGGAGGTGACCAAATATGTATACATACTGCTCAGTTCTTTGGGGTGATTGTTATTGGCAACAACTCCCTGGTGAGTGTATATTTGGTCACAATTCGGAGTTTGCTGCTGCAGAACATATGGAGTAAAACTTCTTATTAAAAACAGACCAACTGCTTCCCCATTGTAATTTAGCAATGCCAAGTGCCACTTGATTGCCGAGACGCATAAACTGGCTTACCTGCTTCCACAGCTCCAAGTGGTGAACTCTACGCTTGGATGGAAAATTTTTCTACTTTGAAAAAAACTTTGCGTTCCGATCTGTGGAATTTGCTAAATGTGAAGAAGATGACTCTGAGGCGTTTGGGGTTCCAATCTAGTTAATTCTTTTCTGTTGACAGCTCCGACTGACATTTCAGGCATCGTGACTTGCTAATCCATCTTAATAAGCTTCTGGCATTGGCTCTCTTCACGCTCTTTCCCTCACAGTTTTCTTCTCACATCCTCCTTTCAGTGCATCATTATTCACAGAGTATGCAGAGAACCTGCAAAAGCTGAGCTTGCATTCCTTTAATTTTCATACAGGTCTCCTGTGAGTAGTTCCCCTTTCATGGTTCTTAATTTTTTAAAGCAAGAGCTCACTGACTTGCCCAATTGTTTTGTCAGAGAGGTCAAAATATACTGGAGGGGGAGAGGTACGGGGATTTTATTGATGGGCTAGGCTTAATCTCTCAATGAGAGACTTTTCTCCCTTTTGTTAAGTAATTTTCCTTTTATCTTCCATAAAGTTGTTTGGCTTCTGCTTCAAAAAGACACATAAAAACTAATGTTCCTTCCAAGAAGTTTATATTTTTACGTTCTTTTGGTGGGAAAGAGTTCTTTTAAGGGTCAATTACCTATCTGCCTTGGGACGTGGGTGGTGCTGTGGGTTAAACCACAGAGCCTAGGACTTGCCGATCAGAAGGTTGGCGGTTCAAATCCCCACGACGGAGTGAGCTCCTGTTGCTCGGTCCCAGCTCCTGCCAACCTAGCAGTTCGAAAGCACATCAAAGTGCAAGTGGATAAATAGGTACCGCTCCAGCGGAAAGGTAAACGGCCTTTCTGTGTGCTGCTCTGGTTCGCCAGAAGTGGCTTAGTCACGCTGGCCACATGACCCGGAAGCTGTACGACGGCTCCCTCGGCCAATAAAACGAGATGAGCGCCGCAACCCCAGAGTCAGCCATGACTGGACCTAATGGTCAGGGGTCCCTTACCTTTACCTTTACCTATATGCCTAATTAACCATTTTTTTAAAAAAAAAAACTTTTTAAAAGTGAATTTTTATTTTGTTCATCTTATTGGCCTGTCAAATTTGATGGGGAGATTTGGAGACTTATATGGTTGATGACTATGTTACATGAGGGCTCCATTCCCAGCCACTGCGTGAATTGGTACCTCCACACCAATATGCCCCATTACACTCCACTCTGCTGATGATGATTAACAACACATAGCCCTGTTCAGTCATCCCCCAATTTCTCCATACGGTTAGTAATGCATAAGGAGGAAAGTGAGGATGAACCTGGCAGGCCCTGTCTCTCCCACATATCTCGGTCACTGTCACTGTGTGTCGGGTGATTAGCTTCTGCAATGGGGAGTCTTATTCTATTTGAACAGGCTTCTCACGGTAAACCCTGGAAGATCAGGGTTTTAAATCACACAGGCAGCCAATTCAAGTACGACAGAGTCTCTGCTGTTCAGGATAGGTAGATCTGTCAATTTCTGTCATTTTATCATTTTTCCAACCTTAAAGCCTGTTCTCCACATTTCCACACCACTGTGCATTTTTTTTAAAGTCCCCATAAAAATTTGCCAGCATTTTTGTGCAAATATCTCCCAATATACATAGTTCTGTATGTGATGTTCCTTATGCATTTTTGCAAAACAATGCAGCTTTTGTATGTTATTCTCACTAATATGTGCATTTCAATGCACTCTTTGCAGAAGTCTATGAATTTTAGGTGCACACTATGAGGCTGATGAACTGCACTGCAAGATTCAGAGAAATACGAATTTTGAAGGACAGCTGTGTTTCAGTTCATATTTTCTTTCAGAAAGGGCAGATCAGGTAAATTCGCCTTTAAAAGTGAATCAAATTGAATTTTTCCTCCAGAAGTTAAACATTTAGGGGGCTTCAGGAACAGTGACAGGGAGGCGGTGAGCTCATACCTTCCCCTTGAGCAAGGATATTTGTGTGGAAGGAACAGAATGACTGGACAGGACTCATCATTCATCTTGCCAACCTGCAAACTGCCAAGCCCAAGATAATTTTCTTGCTATATATGGAGACTCAACAAGCTTCCAGTTTATTCCGCCTACCTGTGACTGCAAAACATGGAGGTTGTCTAGGACCCAGTGCTAGAAGGTGGGCTGTGTTTAGGATGCTTGTTCAGATCTGCTATAAACCTATTGTGCGAGGAATATTCTGGAGGCTACAAAACTGATTAGCATCTCCTATAATTACATGCAACCATTAGGTAATGTCCCTAACATTTTCGTCTCATTTAACATTTTGTTCGTATTTGAAGTATGCTTGCATGCTCATTTCTTTTACTCCAGGCAGCAAGAAACGGTAAAACTCATCCAGTCAGATGCAGCACTAGAGCCACATGGAGCAACTGGGTCAAAACAAAGAAATATCTTGTTAAAAAAACACGCACAAAAAGAGAGAGAGAGAGAGCCAGGAATGAGTTTCTTCTTGATTATGCAAGCTCTTTTTCATATTACCGAAGAGATTACAGAAGTGTTGCATGTTGATTTTCAAAGCATCAAAGAAAGTCCTAGTAATGATTAAATATTCTCTTCGCTGACAGCTCTCACGTCACGAAAATCAGTCCTGTATTCACTCAGCATGGGATTTTGTGGAACATGAATTTATCAGTGCTATTATCCAGCATTAATGACAGGGGGCTGAAACAGAAAGGTAGTGGTTTGCATAAAGGCGGATGGGAGCAGCTCAGGTGAGTTTTGAACTGGGAGGAAGGAGCTGGCTCTACTTTTTGACAAACTGAGGTAAGCTGCCTCAGGCAGAAGATGCCCAGGAACATAAGAAAGCTGTCTTATACCGCATCATATTATGTCCATATATCCGCAAATGGACAATTCTGATGGGCAGTAACTTCCCAGGGACTTGGTTAAAAGTCTGCTGTATTGATTTATTTATTGCATTTAGTGCAGTTAAAACAGTTGACAAAATGTGGACATAATATGGTCAGCCACCCCCCTGCCTGTGGGCCTTTTCTGGACCAGCTGCAGTTACCAGACCATTCTGAAAAGCAGCCTTACATATTAAGTATTGCAACAAACAGTCTAATCTTTCTCTCTCTTTTTTTTACACCAAAGATGTCCAAATTGAAACTGGGACCTTCTGTATGTAGCTCATATTCTTACCTGCTGAGTTATGGGCTCAGACCCTCCAAGTGTCCCTATTTTCCAGGGACAATCCTGGATTTACAGAAGCTGTCCCAGTTTCTGATTTGATTCCAGGATGTTCCCATGTCCCTGTTTTTCCTTAGGATATCCCTGTTTTCATTGGAGAAATGTTGGAGGGTATGGAGTTATGTGATCCTCGAGCCAAACTGATAAGTAACTATAGAACCTTTTAGAAGACATCTGAAGGCAGCCCAGTATGGGGAAGTCTTTTTAAAAAATGTTTAATGCTTTATTGTTTTCATATATGTTGGAAGCTGCCTAAAGTGGCTGGAGCAACCCAGTCAGATTGACTGGGTCATTATTATGACATCCCTATTTTCATAAGAGAAATATTGGAGGGTATGTGGGCTGTCCTCAATGACATTAAAGTAGTACGGTGCTGAAAACTGCTTCTCTGCACCCCCTCCCTGAAAAGAAATTCTCTCTTAATTAACAAAAAAGGAATTTACAGAGAAAAACATGGTGAAATTCTAATGTCGGGTGGGTGAGTTGTTTGGTTGTTTGGTTAAAAGGTAAAGGTAAAGGTACCCCTGCCCGTCAGGGCCAGTCGTGACCGACTCTAGGGTTGCACGCTCATCTCGCTCAAGAGGCCGGGGGCCAGCGCTGTCCTAAGACACCTCCGGGTCACGTGGCCAGTGTGACGAAGCTGCATCTGGCAAGCCAGCACCAGCGCCGCACACGGAAACGCCGTTTACCTTCCCGCTAGAAAGCGGTCCCTATTTATCTACTTGTGCTTAGGGGTGCTTTCGAACTGCTAGGTGGGCAGGAGCTGGGACTGAACGACGGGAGCTCACCCCGCCGCGGGGATTCGAACCACCGACCTTTCGATCAGCAAGTCCTGGGCTCTGTGGTTTAACCCACAGCGCTGCTGGTCTTAGTTCTGAGGTGATCAAAGGTGTTTTGTTCTTTTCCTTTCCTTTGTTCTACCAGTTAACTCTCTACTTGTCTGCATTCTGCCGCTTTCCCAGATGCCTTTGTTGCCTCTGGATTGCTCTTCCCTTCATTGCTTCTAATGGCTGCCTTCTTGAATTGGCTAAATTCAATTTTATCTCATATGATCGATTTCCTTCCTTCCTTCCTTCCTTCCTTCCTTCCTTCCTTCCTTCCTTCCTTCCCTCCCTCCCTCCCTCCCTCCCTCCCTCCTTCCTTCCTTATGTGATGTATTTATAACATACCTCTGTAGACACCTGAGCTTTCAAGCCAAGGCTTGGTGTGCATGGAAGATGCTAAACAAAGCACTGAGTGTCATGAAGAAAACTTGCATCAGCTTCTGCTAATGCAGCCTATCTATCCAGATAATATGCTTTAAAGCCGATAAATAAATTTGTGTCTGTCATGATGGTGGTAGAGTGGCTAAAGCAAACTAGGAGAAGATGCAAAAGAATAATACCTCAATTGATACGGTTCTATATGTTTAAGATTATTTATTTTTTAGGTAATTTGAAGAAAGTATGATTGTATTACAATTATATATAAAGAGGAATCATCATGTGACAACTCTGCAACCATTGAAATAGAAATGGGAACAGAAATTGCTGGTGTTCATTGTTTCATCCTACACCCGGAACGGAAATCACCCTAGCAAATATGATGACTATTTGCTGTTGTGGTTACTTCCAGTCTGTAAGTGATACATTATTTTTTACATTGCCCCAGTTGAACTGTGGGTCCTTTGCACTGAAATGAATGGGGTGGAATATCATTATGACAATATCATTTATGAAATTAATGACATGCATTATGTACATTATATAATTTCACCAGAGCAGACAGAGAGACAAGTGACATACCTCTTCAGCAGAGGGTGAACTGCTGTGGAATAGAAACAGTGATGCATGCAACAAATGCAGGTTGGAATGGGAAAAATGATGCCTTTTTGTGTATCCCTCTGTGTGTGATATCCTAGAAGGGGGGGGGGAGATCACCAGGTGCCCCTCTGAAGATGCTATTTGGATGATTTGTGAATGCATTTCTATCAATTAGTCACTTCGTCATATTGCTGCATTTCTGATGGTTATCTTTGAATAACTAGGTTTGCCTTGCCTGTACTGTTAAACGATTTTGAAAGAAGATTTATAACTTTCCCCCCTCTCCCACAGATCCAAAGTATTTAGAACTCACCTTGGAGGCAAAGAAGTTTCATTTCCTTGTGTCTGAATACACTTCTGCCACCTAAGCTTCCACCTCAATTGATTCAGAAATCGATTTGAAATTCTCCACTTTAGCTATTTTAAATCACAGCAATCGCCAAATAACAGGTATCAGTTCGAGTGATTTATATTTCTTATTGCCAAGTAAAATTTGGAAGAAGAAAAAGAGCTTCTAAGTGTGCAGTTTAAACTTTGTCTGAACTTTCTGAATTTCACGATCCTCATTGTCAGTAGATTTGCAGCACACACATCTTCCTCTTCTATATTCTTGGGCCATGCCTTGAAAATATATTTTACTTTTACATATAGGCTGAAGTTGATCATAGGCTGCATGTTTGATTTGAATAGCTTCTTGAAAATGTACCTTTCTTGGGTTTTTCCCCTGTGCACCACTCATATGTATAGCACATCAAGGACGGAATAATAATGATCACTACTGAGAATGTGAAGCTATGTGTCCCTAGAGCATGCACCATTTTCATAATCTAATAAGTGGGAGAGAATAGTTGGAAAATTGCTGTCAGAGAGAATCCTCTACTGAGATTTTCAAAAGAAGCTGCGGTGCTTACTGTACCGATGGGAGGACCTAGAGCATAGAGTGGGTGCATAGAGGGAAGTCATTCTAAGGAACACCAGCAGAAAACTAAAGCCTAGGTCAGCATTCATTTTGAGGTCACTTGTAAAAAGAATTCCACAGCATTGATTCTTCAACATCAACTTCATTGGACTGGTCACGTTGTGCAGATGCCTGAATATCATCTTCCAAAGCAAATACTTTATTCCAAACTTAAAAATGGAAAGTTTAATGCTGGTAGTCAACAAAAGAGGTTTAAAGACTGTCTCAAGACAAATCTTTAAAAATGTAGTATAAACACCAACAATTGGGAAACACTGGCCTGAGAGTGCTCCAGTTGGAGAACAGCCTTTACCAAAGGTGTCATGGGCTTTGAAGACACTCGAACTCAGGACGCAGGGGAGAAAAGTGCTAAGAGGAAGGCACACTTGGCAAATCCACACCGTGATCAACTCCCGTCCGGAAACCTATGTCCCCACTGTGGAAGGATGTGTGAATCCAGAATTGGCCTCCACAGTCACTTACGGACTCACTGTTTATGGAAGACAATCTTACTCAGCTACGAGTGATCACCAAGGAAGAAGAAGAAGAAGAAGAAGAAGAAGAAGAAGAAGAAGAAGAAGAAGAAGAAGAAGTAGTTGTTGTTGTTGTTCCCTGGAGCAAATGTTATGCATAGCTCTGCAAAATAAAAGTATTGTAAAGTAGAAATTGTTGTCTGAACATTTGAGCATTAAATTAAAGGGTTTTAGGTTTATTTCAGCCTTTCAAATTATTAGGAGCAACATGAGAGATATAGCTGGGTAGGTCAAAAGTCAAAAACCCCAAGTAGAAATTTCTCTAATAGTGACTGCATCATAACATGAGAGAAAAATTGGTGCATGCAAATAAAAAAAGTCTAAATGGTATTAAGCTATGCTCCTCTAAACAACTCTTGCAAACTCTTGACATGAATGCTAGTGGCTGCCAGAACTTCAAGTGCCCCCAAATGGAAACCCTCGCGGGATTTATGATGTGGAGTTTAGACTAGCTGAAAAAATATCCCATAAACTAAATCAATCAGTCAACTGACAGTGAATATCATCTGTAATTAGAAAGTCAGAAAGGAAATGTCAGATCAGATGTTAAATGAAATTCTCTCTGTCTGTTAAACTGACCTATTTTCTATTCATGTTTTATATAGTTCTGCACTTGCATGTCAATGCACTCTGCCCTACCCTCAAAAGCATTTCATAATATAGCACAATCTTTTGTCCTCTTCTTCTGTACGACTAAACACTGTAATATATTATTTATTTTCTTTTATTATTTGTTTTAATAGCCTCTCTTCCCACCACTATTCCTTTTCTCTTTCTTTCAGTTAGCCTCCGATTTATTTTCTTTGCTTGTATTTTGAATTCACTGCTTAAGGCTGATGAGAGACAAACTCATAAATATGCTAACTACAAATACCTGGGGATATTAACTCTCCCCACTTGTAAATTTCACTACTTTGAACTTTCTCCTGCTATAAAAACTGAACAATGCATGTTTTTTAAAAGGAGCACGAGCACCCTCATTAATTTTAATACTGTTTAAAAAGTTAATAATTAGGAACAGACACAGCCGCGTTTTAATGTCAACACCAGTGATGAATTAGTCATACAGATTTATGTAAACATAAAATATGTTTTGTCATGGATGCGCTTTAAAATGGCTTCATTATGAAATTATCTTCCAGTGGTGTTAGACACTGTTTGTTTGGTTTCTTATTACTCCAACCTCTGTCCTTGCAGTCTAAATCAAAACCTTCCCCTTCACCACTCCGTAATAAATTTCAAGTTGAGCCAAAGTTGGAGATGAGTTGCTGTTATTAAATAGCTGTTTAGTGCACTGTTCTGAGTTGTTGTGTATTTGCAGGATGGTGCAAATGTGGGTGTTCAGTTGACTTGGTTGCACAGTGTCCTGTGGCTTGTGCAAAAGGGCAGTGCTATATGGAATAATCTAAAAAAAAACTACAAAAAAGAAGCATCCCTGAACCCAATTCTCCTCCCATGAATTTCTTTTTAAAAAAGATATCCACTTATTGAAAAAAGGCTTGTTGAAGAAGTAAGGTATTCAATAGGCATCATATAAGGCTGCCATATATCTGGATTTTCCCAGACATTACCAGGATTTCAAAGGCATTGTTGTTGCTTTTTGAGCTCAGCAACTTTGGAGTTTGTCTAAAAAATGCTCAACAATTTCAGAGTCTTCCTTTAAAATAAACTCAAAAACGTTCAGGGTGTCCTTGTTTTCACTTTTTTGAAATATGGCAGCCCTAGCACCGTATAAACTGTGAACAGACCTCAAGATAAGATTATACAGTGTTTGCAAAAAAAAAAAAAAAGTCTTCTTCTGCATTGGTCAGTGACAGGTTGGATAGTAAGGTGTGAAAAGATCTTTTAGGAATCCTGCTCCATAGTTGCTTAGCGTATGGAATGCTTGGTGGATTGAGGAAAAGTGAACAGAAGCATTTGTGGGAAAGGGAGAAGGGGCTTAATGTGCTTTTTGACATGTTTTGTTGAAGCCCAGCTTAGCCTCCTACAAAACCTTTGGTATCGATGGAATCAGCTTCCCACAACTGCTGAGAAAATCAGAAGCCATGGAGGAGAGATTTGCTCTATCTCCATGCACCTGCAACTAATCCATACAGTGGTACCTTGGGTTAAGTACTTAATTCATTCCCTTGACTTTCATACTTATAATTCTCATTGTAGCTTTAATCTGTAAGCTTTCTTGTCCTCTATTTTGTCTTTAGCAAAATTGTTTGGAAGGCCTAATATAAACCAAATATACTTAATTCATTCTGGAGGTCCGTTCTTAACCTGAAACTGTTCTTAACCTGAAGCGCCACTTAAGCTAATGGCGACTCCCGCTGCTGCCACACTGCCGGAGCACAATTTATGTTCTCATCCTGAAGCAAAGTTCTTAACCTGAGGTACTATTTCTGTTTACCGTTTACCTTCCTGCCAGAGTGGTACCTATTTATCTATTTGCACTTTGATGTGCTTTCGAACTGCTAGGTTGGCAGGAGCAGGGACCGAGCAATGGGAGCTCACCCCATTGCGGGGATTTGAACCGTCGACCTTCTGATCGGCAAGTCCTAGGCTCTGTAGTTTAACCCACAGTGCCACCCGTGTTCCTCTGTTTAGCCAGGGCTAAACCAAAGCTGGCTGAGCTGAGGCCACGGTAAGAACTCCCAAGGGTGTTTGGGCAGTGTGGTGTATTGGGACTAGTGAGGGGCAAATTAGGCTAGATCCTGAGTCTGTTTAGCTCAGTAATATAACCTGACAACCCAGCGCAGGACACTACTTTAAACACTTGTCATCCCTTTACCAGGTTTATGCTGAATAGCAGCAACAACCCTGCTGCTGAATGGGGTTTGGATCTGAGGTAACTTTACGCCAGCTCAACTGAGGTAAATTTACACCAGCTTCTTGTGCGTAGGATCACTCCCTCGGTCATGTTCATTCATTTCCATGGGTCTACCCAAGGTCAGTTGGTTGCACTGTTCATCTCTTGGGGATAATCTAGTCAGTGATTCTAGAGGTTCAATTACATTTGAACAAATAGCAAAATAATTATAGTATTCTTTTGTCTCTCCTTATGATAACTTTATTTCTAGTGACTCTTATTTCTCGTTAGCAGATCAAAGGAATGATTATGTGTATGATTGGCATCATAATTACTTCTCCAGAGAGATAAAAACAGGAGCAATTTGGTAATTACCTAGTATTTCTGTTGGTGTAATAACTCTCATACTGATAACAAAAAGGTATCCAAATATTTGAGACAATTTCATTTGTTATGTTGGGGATATTATATATATATATATATATATATATATATATATAGAGGTAAAGGTACCCCTGCCCGTACGGGCCAG
Source organism: Podarcis cretensis (assembly GCF_951804945.1). Lineage (NCBI taxonomy): Eukaryota > Metazoa > Chordata > Lepidosauria > Squamata > Lacertidae > Podarcis > Podarcis cretensis. The sequence goes on from NC_137173.1 coordinate 88,319,701, forward strand.
TCTTGACAGACTCTGGGGTTGTGCGCCCATCTCACTTAAGAGGCCGGGGGCCAGCGCTGTCCAGAGACACTTCCGGGTCACGTGGCCAGCGTGACAAAGCTGCATCTGGCGAGCCAGAGCCGCACACGGAAACGCCGTTTACCTTCCCGCTGGTAAGCGGTCCCTATTTATCTACTTGCACCCGGAGGTGCTTTCGAACTGCTAGGTTGGCAGGCGCTGGGACCGAGCAGCGGGAGCGCACCCCGCCGCAGGGATTCAAACCGCCGACCTTTCGATCGGCAACCCCTAGGCGCTGAGGCTTTAACCCACAGCGCCACCTGCGTCCCTATATATCTATATATATATATATAGATATATATATATCTATCTAGATTCTTGAATATATATATATATATATATATATATATATATATATATATTCAAGAATCTAGATAGATAGTGCTTGAGAACACATCTGGGATTTTCCATCTATGTCAAGATATATGTTCAAAGTCTGCCCCATCTCTTTTCTTTCATCCCTTTTCTTCTTCTACCTCCAAACATAATTTATCCACTACATTTTAGTTTGGTGATTTCTTACCTGTTCAAAGACTATAGTAAGAAATGCATTGTTTACAGGATTCCTTCCATTCACATTTAGTAGGAACTTGTGTGCCACAGGAGTTCTGTATTGTGCCTCCTGAGTTACCGAGATCCACTTAACAACAGAGGTGGTAGGTAGGCCTTTTCCCATCCTGAGGAATGCATTCCCTTCTGAGCAACATTCTGAGGGCCGCAAGCCAGTGGTGGGTGATGCCACAAGCAAGAGCAGAAGGGGATTTGAATGTAAAATTTACATTTGTAGAATAAGCTTGTCTCTCTGCACACACTCCTATCCTTCTCTGTCCTCCATCCAGACAAACAAGAGGCAATATCAGAGCACAAGGACAGATAAAAACATGAAAGAAACACATGAAAGCCATGGCTGGGGGTGGAATCCCCTGGGAGATTCCCAAGAATCAAATAAATATGTATTTAGGCCTGCATTTAACTTCCATATGAGTTTCCCACCCCTGCTTTATGAGCAGTGGCATAGCATTGGGGGGGGGGCAGAATGGCGGTGGCCCGGGGCATAACATTCTGAGGGGGCACAACCATGTACAACACCCATGTGTCCTGCCCCTGAGCTGGCAGGTGGCAGGGTTGCCAAGTTGAGAAAGTGTGTGGCCACTGCCACAAACAGCAGCAGCTCCAGCAGCCATGTACCCCTGGCACATGCCTCCAGCCCAGCTGCCCAGTCCACCATGGCAGCGTAGCACTTACCCTGCCCTGGGTACCAGCAACCCATGCTATGCCACTGTTTACAAGGCATTGAGTTTTTCTCTTTTTTTGTTGTTTAAGCAGTGTTTGCTGTATTAGACAAATGGCCCCACCACAGAGATACACAGTGGATCCTTGCCAGAAAGCTGCACCTGGCTGCAGCTCTCTGCCTTACGCCAACTGTTCTAGGAGGCCATAGACATACGTGTCCATTTCATATCTTACATGATAACTGCAACAAAGACTGACCTGACTTTGGTGCTCTGACATACATTACCACATTCAAGTGTTTCCCTTTTGCTTCTGTCAACTTCCTCTGGAGGAGAGATGAGGGAGCTGACTTCGAATCTTCTGGCCTGGTGAGAATCACCTTCCCCCTGTAAGTCTTTTTGAGTGCAATGAGAACAACACTAGCAGCTGGAACCTCTAGGAGGCTGGGGAAGAGGACTCGCAATAACTGCCCTTCCCAGCACTTCTTCCAGAGGAGAGGTGAGGGAGCTAGATAGGCACCATCTAGTTTGGTAAGACGACTCCACTCCCTCTGAACTGTATTCATCTATTATCTGCTAATTTTCATTTGGCTCAGTACTTGAAGATAGGGGTATAAGAAAGCATTGCTTCCTGTTCCACCCTGTATTTGTCACTGTTTCCATTCGGCTGCAGTTTGACTTATGCCAAAAACTACATTATTTGTGTTGCTGTTTCCTAAGGAAAAATTACATAACGCAAGTAATTTAAATAATTTACATAAATCCACTGTCTTCCACCACTCAGCTCCATTCATTTAAAGGCAAGGAAAGCAAATGCAAACAGTGTGGGGGAGAGAGGAAATGTAATCAATTGCATATCATTTGCAAACTGAAAGCAACAACGACAGTGAATATGGATCATATTAGCTGGATTGATTTCTTTTTTGTACACGGAACAGAAAAGCAAACACCAGCAATTTCTGATCCTATTTCCATTTTCATCAGAATTTTTTGGCATCCCTATTTTTGTATTAAGTTTCGACAGTTCTTTGTAATATCAAATGTATTCTATGTTCATCAGAAGCTTGATTCCGCTGTATGTGAAATTATTGAAGTGTTTTGTAACCTGGTTTCTTTCCCCACTACACCCCAATAGTTTGATCACAAGTGTTTGTTGTAAGTAACTTTGGCACAGCTCACTATGGAAAAACTGCATAGAAATACACAAAAGTTACTTTCATGGAAAGCATTTGAATGAAAAACAAGTAGGCCATAAGAAGTTTCTCTTTTTCTGTGTCCTGCATACCAGCAAACTGTGGTGAGCTGTCCATTGCACAATTAGAAAACACAAACTATAAGGGAAATGGAAAAAAAAAGATGTTAAAAAGTTCAGTTATCTGTTTTTCACCCTGCGGTACTCTACAGCCTAATAGAAAGCTTAAAAGAAACTTAAAAGAAAACCCGTAACCTTTAATTTGTAAGTAGAACTTGCTAATCATCCTAATCAATGTCTTTTAAATAATTTGAGTGAAGAATATTCAAGTCTTGTAGCATAATCAGAGATTACATTTTAAGCTTCTAAATATAAGCAAAGGAGCTGATTATATGCTGATGCTAGTCAGAGATTTAAATATACCAATCCAATGCCTTGCATTTAGCAAATTTTGTCCAAAGGATTAGGGAAAATGCATTATTCTAGCATCATATCTGTCTTGGAAGCAGAAAACAGCATTTGAAAACCAAACATATTGTTTGAGAGTAATAATTTATTGCTTGATCTTTTGATGAATAAACACATTTAATCACCTGATGCTTGTTCTGAGCTCCTAGCCAATGAACGGTCAATCTCTTTTTAGAGAATATTATATTTATAAAAGACATAGTTTTAATTTCAGTATAGAGTCATCTAGAAGTGAGTTACTATGTTAGTAAATATTTGACTGGAATGTGTAATATGTGTTTGTATGCATGCTTGTATGTTTAACTTCTAGAAATTGGAAAGAAAAGCATTGTATCAAACATAGTGCTAAGTAACTTGTTCCATTAGTGCAAGGATTTATGCTTATACAACATAACCTTCTCCCCTGCCCCTCTCCCCATGTGCTCCCAAAATTTATACAGGGTTCCTCCAAACCCTCCAAAAAAGGTTTCAGAAAAGGGCAGAACACCTGTGGGGAAGTGGGGAGAGTTCCATTGCAAGACTGAGAAACCTTGTGCTAAATGGGAAAGCACCTTGGATACCATCCCAAAAGGTTATTTCAAAATTTGTATCCTATTTTATATCTCCATGAAACCAATTATCTCAGACCCCTATTCCCCACACAAAACTACAATTCTCTGAGTGATTTAACAGTCAATACGTGTTCCCAGGAAACTCTGGGATCTGTAGCTCTGTGAGGAGAATAGGAACCTCCTACCAATTCTCAGCACTGTTTACAAATTACAGTTCCCAGGATTCTTTGGAAGAAGCCCAAAGTTAATTGAGAGTTTTCATCACTTTTGAGTCATTTACAGAACAATCCAATGTATATTTACTAGAAGTAGGTCTGGGAAGTGTTAAAGGTAAAGGTAAAGGTACCCCTGCCCGTACGGGCCAGTCTTGACAGACTCTGGGGTTGTGCGCCCATCTCACTTAAGAGGCCAGGGGCCAGCGCTGTCCGGAGACACTTCCGGGTCACGTGGCCAGCATGACATCGCTGCTCTGGCCAGAGCCAGAGCCAGAGCCGCACACGGAAACGCCATTTACCTTCCCGCTGGTAAGCGGTCCCTATTTATCTACTTGCACCCGGAGGTGCTTTCGAACTGCTAGGTTGGCAGGCGCTGGGACCGAGCAGCGGGAGCGCACCCCGCCGCAGGGATTCGAACCGCCGACCTTTCGATCGGCAAGTCCTAGGCGCTGAGGCTTTAACCCACAGCGCCACCTAGGAGGGCCTTAATCCTGTTCAATCCAAGAATGTTGCATTCTCTGAGGGTTTAGCAACATTTACCTTTCCTCTGCTCTTTCCAGCCATGGTTGTGATTTAAAGCTCCTTGTCCCAGCACCCTTCTTTTTGCTTTGAAGCTTCTCCTGTGAAAACCCACTCTTTGAAGCTCAATCGGAGCAAATGTCAATCTGCAGAAAACCGCAATTCACATTTGCTGTGATTCAGTTTTAAAGAGCGGGTTTTCGTTTTCAGGACAAAAACAAGCAATTGAACAGGCAGACAATGGGTTTCAGTGCTCTTGGTTCATCACAATAACTTCTTCCCTCTAGTTGTAGAGCATAATTAGTAAGGTAAAAAAAGGTAAGGACCCCTGAACTGTTAAGTCCAGTCAAAGGCGACTATGGGGTGTGGCGCTCATCTCCTCCATTGTTGAATAGACACCCCTATTTTCATCAGAGAAATGTTGAAAGGTATGTACACACTTATTAAATAATATAGGTAGGTGAAAAAGGCAAAGGACCCCTGGATGGTTAAGTACGGTCAAAGGCGACTATGGGGTTGCGGCACTCATCTTGCTTTCAGGCTGAGGGAGCCAGTGTTTGTCCACAGACAACTTTCTGGGTCATGTGGCCAGCATGACTAAACCGCTTCTGGTGCAACAGAAAGCTGTGATGGAAGCAGAGAGCAAGGACACACTGTTTTCCTTCTCGCTGCAGCAATACCTATTTATTTACTTGCACTGGTGTGCTTTCGAACTGCTAGGTTGGCAGGAGCAGGGACCGAGCAATGGGAGCTTACCCCATTGCAGGGATTCAAACTGCTGACCTTCCGATCAGCAAGCCCAAGAGGCTCAGTCATTTAGACCACAATGCCACCCACATCCCTGCATAATTAGTATCAGTGGTGGGTGACCACAAAAATAATCTGTGAGCTAAGGAGCTGTAAGCATTTGTTCCAAATATTTCACTCATGTAAGCCAATGGTTATCCTATATCTGCAGAATCTACTGTGCCACAGCACAACGTATTTTTTCTAGTGCCAGCACAGTCACTACACATTTTTCCCCAGTGACTTAAATGATCATGTATAGGCCCTGAGTGCCAAATTATCAATGTGTGCAAGAGCTATAAATTGCCATTGCTGTGGGAACAATAATTTTGTTCCTTTAATTTTAGGGCTTGTAAAATCTCAGTGTTAACATTTACAAAGTGTATTACTTTTCATAAATATTTCATTTCTTCGTCTGCATTGTGTTTGCTGTTAATAAAAAAAAGTTACAGTAAAGTAATTAAAAATGTTCCTTGTACGTATTTATGGTAGGCACACTGTGACCTCACTTTCCCCGCTCCTCCTGATTACTTTAATCAAATGAGAAATGAGGAAAGATGGTAATAATTTGCAATCGAAAGAAATTTATTATGTCAGCAGTTGCATGTAGAATGCATTAAAATCCCTTGTCTCCTCTGAGTTAACAAAATGAAACAAAGCAAACTATTTCCCCATAAATAATCAGAGTGTTCATTTATCTCTCATCAGTAAATAAATAACTTTATACTCTTCTTAAATCAAGTGTTACAACTTCAAGTAATTTGGAATTCTTGTTCTACACTGTATAAGATCCCAAATTCACTTAACATAGGATTGCGCATCGTGCAGAGGACATCTCCTGCTGGTTTTTCAGCAAATTCAATTATTAACCTCAATGCTTGTTATGCCTCTGATCTATTACCATGCTTGCTTGGGACATCTGTCTTTATAGACATCTGAAACCTATTCTTTGATCGGAGAGTCTAGAAATCTGAATCACTTAAGGGAATTTAACTAGCACCAGGAAGACCTCACCCCACAGTGGGCCAAATGTGTTCCACCAGAACACAATAATTCTGGTAGAACTGGTCCAGAAACTAGCACATTTGATGGAATGCACCTGGTCATAACATGTGGAATTTTAGGAATAAAGTCTAGGTAGTAAGCCTTTGCACAATTCTCTGGGTGTAAGACCCTTTCAGTAAATGGATTGCATCCAGCGCTTGCATGAAACTTGTGCAATCAATCCTTCCCTTCCCATTCTTCCTCCTAAAGCATAATGTAGACACACACCAACACACCAAGTGGTGGGACCTACTGCAATGAGGCTGCAGTGCGAGCAGGGAAACGGTGCAAAATTCGTTGGAGGATTCCTCCGCTGGATTTTGGGAAGTTCCCACCTCTCACTGTAGTACGACAGCTCATATTGTTGAGTATGCTCTCGGCTCCCAACCTTCTGTAGATGCTTTTTGGAGATGCAGGTGGCTTCAAAATGGTGGCTACGAAGGGAAAGCTTGGTTGCCTAAACTGCTTTCCATTCATGTGACCACTAGGTACAATTCAGCAGGATTTATTTCAGGATTGTGGATTGTGCTCTATATATGTTGCTGCCAGCAACATATATGAATGGAACCGCTCCATTCATATATGCACACCACTCCTTGCCGCAGGCTGAATGTGAGATACAGAAAGATGTCTCACACTATGAGCTGTTTAGGGGTGAGAAACACTCCCCTGCTTTGCCCAGCCAGCCCACAGCATCCCCTTCTTGCCCCCAAGTGTTTCCCCACCTGCAATTAGGCTCTTTTTGAGGGGGCAGAGGTAACCTTCAATTGACTACAGTCGACCACTTGCAGCACAAGGGACCATTGTCAGGGAAGTCACAGGTAGGGAGAGAAGGAATAGCTCTCACCTCTCCATATACTTCAATACTACACCACAAAAAACACCAATCCCAGACTGATAATTGGGGGGAAAATGAGTCTAGTAGAAGGCTTTCTTCAAGTCTATTTTTTGAGAGGAGTTCCAGGAAGATTACCTCCCACTCCAGTAAGTATGAGTGGGGAAAAACACCTTTTTCAAGGATAAGTACTAGGAATGGGGTGGGGGACACTGGGACGTAGGTGGTGCTGTGGGTTAAACCACAGAGCCTAGGACTTGCCGATCAGAAGGTCGGCGGTTCGAATCCCCATGACGGGGTGAGCTCCCATTGCTCGGTCCTTGCTCCTGCCAACCTAGCAGTTTGAAAGCACGTCAAAGTGCAAGTAGATAAATAGGTACCGCTCTGGCGGGACGGCAAAGGCGTTTCCGTGCGCTGCTCTGGTTCACCAGAAGCGGCTTAGCCATGCTGGCCACATGACCCGGAAGCTGTACGCCGGCTCCCTCAAGATGAGTGCCGCAACCCCAAAGTCGGTCACGACTGGACCTAATGGTCAGGGGTCCCTTTACCTTTATGTTTTACTAGGAATGGGAGTGGACATGCACATAAATATACATTTATGTGTATGCACAGGTACATATAAGTGAGGTATGTGTATGGGTGTTATTCATGTGTCTAATGGCCATGGTGATTTTTGTCCTGATCATACCCACAACATGCATGATTTTCCACTTTTGATGTACCTTTTAGTAGCAGTTGTAAGAAGTGTGCCTGAAATCAAAGAACTGGCACATTTCTATACTCGCACATTGACAGAAGGTATTGCCGATGGAGTAATTGCATATGTTTGCATTCCACCTTTAACAATCTGCTTTGGATGTCGCAACAGAAGAGGACATGAGAAGCCAGGCTATTCTGTGAAAACGTCTTGCCCTTCAGATCCTGAATGCCATAGCTGCCACAGTTGGATGCTTGTTCCCCTGAAAGCTTTTGTCATATAACAAATGGGAATAGATTTTCCTGTAACACAGAGTGAGCACCGCCTGGAGGTAAGCTATGATGACATTTTAGAAATATTTATACTTGTTAATAATATCTAAGTGATTTATTAACCAAAATGTTATTGTATTGTATTTTTATTTTGCAATGCCTGTTGTACCTTACCAATTATACTCGGAGAGTATATTTCTTTCTTTTCAAGACCTGTGATTTACAACGGTAATATTAAAGAATTGCTGCACAATGATACTGTCCATTTGAAGAGAAAGGACACTTGATAATAGGTTGGTTCTTCTAATGTTCAACGTTTTGTCCTCAGGTGTAGTAGGCACTGGATTTTGATTCTTTCAGAGGTTAAAAACTGAATGGGTATACCCAGTGCTATTTTTTCTTTAAAAAAGGATGCTGGAACTCACAATGAATGTCTCTGTTGTTCTCCTATACAGTCAAACCTTGGTTGTCGAACGTAATCCATTCTGGAGGCCCATTCGGCTTCTGAAATGTTCGACAACCAAGGCACAGCTTCTGATTGGCTACAGGAGCTTCCTTCACTCAGGCAGAAGCTGCGTCGGGTGTTCAGCTTCCAAAAAATGTTGGAAAACTGGAACACTTACTTTTGGGTTTTCAGCGTTCAAGAGCCGAAACGTACCAAAACAGAGCTGTTCGAGAACTGAGGTTTGACTGTATGAGGCTGGTTACAGTGGCGTAGTGTGGGGGGTCAGGGGCGGCCGGCCGCACCGGGCGCAACATCTGGGGTTAGGGCAAATCCACGGGTTAGGGGGCGCAAATCCACGGGTTAGGAGGCGCAAATTACTTGCCTTGCCCCGGGTGCTGACAACCCACGCTACGCCACTGGCTGGTTAAGTTTAGTTCTCTGCATTTCCACATCAGCTTCCATTCAAGTCCTCATGAAAATTCACCAGCAATTTAGTGCGAATTTTTCCTCACATTCACATTTTTGCAAAGCAGTTTCCCCAATGTAGTGTATTATTTTCAATAATATATGCATTTCTATGCACACCTTACATTACTGTATGCACATGCATTATACCAGTTGCTGAAGGCCATGGAAGAGGAGAATGCTTTTTTGCTCAGATCTTGTTTCCTACAGGCATCTGGTTTGCCACTGTGAGAAAAGGATCCTGGACTAGATTGTCCCTTGACCTGACCCAGCAGATGCTTATGCTCCTTTTTTTACATATTACTCGATTTGTTGTTGTGCAGGAACAGTTTTCTCAAACATCCTTCAGTTTTCCATCATTTGTTCCTATATGCAGCAATGACTTATTTCACAATACATGTCCTCAGGTTAGTACATTTCAGCCACACTATTTTAAAACCTTAGAATGTATTATCCTTTATTGTTTTTGTTGTTTAGTCATTTAGTCGTGTCCAACTCTTCGTGACCCCATGGACCAGAGCACGCCAGGCACTCCTGTCTTCCACTGCCTCCCGCAGTTTGGTCAGACTCATGTTTGTAGCTTCGAGAACACTGTCCAACCATCTCATCCTCTGTCGTCCCCTTCTTCTTGTGCCCTCCACCTTTCCCAACATCAGGGTCTTTTCCAGGGAGTCTTCTCTTCTCATGAGGTGGCCAAAGTACTGGAGTCTCAGCTTCAGGATCTGTCCTTCCAGTGAGCACTCAGGGCTGATTTCCTTAAGAATGGATAGGTTTGATCTTCTTGCAGTCCATGGGACTCTCAAGAGTCTCCTCCAGCACCCTAGTTCAAAAGCATCAATTCTTCGGCGATTACTCGATACACATTGCAAAATTCAGATAAGTGTGAATTTTGAAGGATGCCTGTCCTTCAATTCGCACTTTGTTTTAGAAACAATGACCTAGGTAGGTTCACCTTCAAATGCAAATGGAATCCCCTCCCCATCCCTATATAGAGTCCTGCATGCAACTGATGTGGATTACAATGAGACAGTCAAAGGTCTGGGGAGTTGGGGGGGGGGGACACAGGGTTCTTTTAAAAGAGGACTCCATTTTTTTAAAAAAAGTAAATTCAAATGATTCTACAGCAGAGGAGTATCAAAACCAAAAAGAAAGAAAAGACAAGACCAATATTTGTTTATTTAAAATGTTCACTTAGTGGGACAACTCTCTGGTGTCAGCTGCTTGACACAGATGTGAAGGGTTATTGGCAGCTGATGAAGTAGAGATGTTACTTCTGACAAGATGAATGGTACACTACTTATCCTTGTTGGCATTTCGAGATTGCTTTTGTGGTCAGCAGCGTCTTGTGTAGCATCACACAGAACATAAAATGCAACATCTACTGATCATTAAAAAGTGTTTTCCCTGCTTTTCAGTGAATTGATACCTTAGGAATACAAAGTGAAATGAGACCAGGGACTCATACTGTTGCATAGATTGTCTTTTTCCCCCATATTATGCAGATGAATACAGAATCCTAGTAAAGTTATGTCAACAAAGAATGAATATTTATTCCTTCTGCAGGCAAAAGAAATATGGATCTCCTCAACAAGGATGGCAAATGTGGCAAACAGGGAGACAAGATTAATGTTTCTAACAGTTAAACAAAACAAAAAGTGCTGTCATTGATTTGTAAGATCATTAACCGCCTTACAATGCTGTATCAAATGGTTTGCACCATGCAGAAGGCTGTGACGTGAATCATCAATCCTTTTAAGCTGCACCTTTATGTCTGTCTACTATAGGGTTGCAATACATCTGCGGAAACCTGGACATGTCATCTTTTGGGGGGCCAACATACCCATCCGGGCAGATTTTTGCATTTTAAAGGAAATGTCCAGATTTTTATTTTTTTTATTTGTGGGGGGGAGTTAGGGGGCACATGCATTCACGGGAGGCCGCTGTGTCCTGGAAGCAAAAGTGCTACAGCAGAGCGAGGTTATCACAGCAAAGATCAAGTAGGAGCTAGGGTCCTGCCTCCACACAGGCTGGTAGCAGCTCAGGTTTGGGTGGCTCAGGCTTAAGCTCAGGCTGCTCTGCATGTTGCGGTTGCTGGCAGCCCAAGGCAGAGAAAGAGATGCATGGGTGTGGGCGCCCTGTATACCACGGCCGCTGCCAGCCCAAGGCAGAGAAAGAGGCACACGAGCGCAGAGGTGGCCCTGTACACCTCTTTCCCCATCTTGGGATGGTAGTGGCTCAGGTTGGCCTCTATTTTGCTCTTCGGGATATAACAACCCTAGACAACACAGAGAACCTTGCCAGGCAAAGATACAACGCTCTCGGCCCAGTATACCTGAAGGAGCGTCTCCACCCCCATCGTTCTGCCCAGACACTGAGGTTTCAAGAAGCCAAGTTACAGGGAACCAGGCAGCCTGTGGAACTCCCTCCCACCCAGCCTGTGGAACTCCCTCCCACCAGATGTCAAAGAGAGAAACAACTACCAGACTTTTAGAATACATCTGAAGGCAGCCCTGATTAGGGAAGCTTTTAATGTTTGATGCACTATTGTATTTTAATATTTTGTTGGAAGCCAGCCAGAGTGGCTGGGGAAACCCAGCCAGATGGGCAGGGTATAAATAAATTATTATTATTATTATTATTATTATTATTATTATTATTATTACAAATGCATGCTCATTAGGTTGTGCACTTGGAGGGCCACAGGGTCCCTGCCCCTGCTAAATACAGGACTTAGGATGGGGCTCAGTAGCTTTGAGTCTTAATGGCTAGAATCGGAGTCAGGGAGCAGACAGCTCACAAGAGCATTCATTAATTTCTCCCATAAAAGTCAAAAAGTTGCCATTAATCCTTGGGAGCGGGTAAGGGGGTAGAGATGTAAAGCTTTAAACAGTATGGTGTTGCTATGTACTGAGGCACCACTGCCAATTCTGGGTGCCTGTCACACCAAATAGCTGGGCAGTCCCCTAATGCTGTGCCACCCATCACCATGATGATTAGGGAAAGAAGTCTGTCAAAGGCTGGGTTCTGTATCACTTGATGCATCAGCAGGAATGGAAAGTCTAGCTCAACAAATGCAAGGTCACAGCTGCTAAGATGCCATGTTAAATAAACATTGTACAATGGAATGAATTTTCTTCCACTCAGATAAACAGCTTCCATAATCCATTATGATTTAATGCTCTATTACCATTCCTGTGTCATTAAGTTCATGCGGTGAGAGTTGATTACATATTTGATGATGTGGGGCTGCCAATTTCTGAATGAATCCAGAGGGTCACATGCAAGAAGAATATTTATTACCACTTGGCTTGCACTGTAGCGCTATATTTTTTTCCTCTGGCTTCAGTTTCATCCGGCCCATAGTCTTCATAAAACGAACCTATATCGCTTTGTTCCCTGAAGTGCATTGTGCAGAAGTAATTGCCAACAATGCAATACTCTCGGAGAGTAATGACTAATTGCAAGTCTCACTGAAAAAGAAAACTATTAACTTTAGATGTTGCTTTCCTGAAAACCTGTTCTCAATAGCGGCTGAGGTTGCCACCTTTTCAAGGGACCACTGAAAGACGTGCCTTTAACTAGCAGATGTTAAACGGTTGCTGTGTAGACAAAAAGTGCCCAGGTTGCCATTAGTAGATTATTATTATGCCATCATTTACTACACTTATTTGGCACTTACAACATAAAATGTAGAATTGTAAAAAGCACACACATGCAAATACAAATTTTAGCAACTTTTAACTCTGGTCTCATAAAAAGAATTTAGGGAGGTGAATTTAGGGAGGTGGTCTCATAAAAAGAATTTAGGGAGGTGTTGTTGTTTAGTCGTGTCCGACTCTTCGTGACCCCATGGACCAGAGCACGCCAGGCACTCCTGTCTTCTACTGCCTCCCGCAGTTTGGTCAAACTCATGCTGGTAGCTTCGTGAACACTATCCAACCATCTCGTCCTCTGTCGTCCCCTTCTCCTTGTGCCCTCCATCTTTCCCAACATCAGGGTCTTTTCCATGGAGTCTTAACTTCTCATGAGATGGCCAAAGTATTGGAGCCCCAGTTTCAGGATCTGTCCTTCCAGGGAGCACTCAGGGCTGTTTTCCTTAAGAATGGAGAGGTTTGATCTTCTTGCAGTCCATGGGACTCTCAAGAGTCTCCTCCAGCACCCTAATTCAAAAGCATCAATTCTTCGGCCTTCTTTATCGTCCTGCTCTCACTTCCATACATCACTACTGGGAAAACCATAGCTTTTACCAAATGGACCTTTGTTGGCAAGGTGATGTCTCTGCTTTTTAAGATGCTGTCTAGGTTTGTCATTGCTTTTTCCCCAAGAAGCAGTCGTCTTTTAATTTCGTGACTGCTGTCACCATCTGCAGTGATCATGGAGCCCAAGAAAGTAAAATCTCTCACTGCCTCCATTTCATCCCCTTCTATTTGCCAGGAGGTGATGGGCCCAGTGGCCACGATCTTTGTTTTGTTTTTTTTTTATGTTGAGCTTCAGACCATATTTTGCGCTCTCCTCTTTCACCCTCATTAAAAGGTTCTTTAATTCCTCCTCACTTTCTGCCATCAAGGTTGTGTCATCTGCATATCTGAGGTTGTTAATATTTCTTCCGGCAGTCTTAATTCTGCTCTGCCCTACCCTGCCAGAATGGTGAACCCAGAACATTTCCTGTCTTTAGCAGCCTCCTATAAAGGACGCAGGTGGCGCTGTGGGTTAAAGCCTCAGCGCCTAGGGCTTGCCGATCGAAAGGTCGGCGGTTCGAATCCCTGCGGCGGGGTGCGCTCCCGCTGCTCGGTCCCAGCGCCTGCCAACCTAGCAGTTCGAAAGCACCTCCGGGTGCAAGTAGATAAATAGGGACCGCTTACCAGCGGGAAGGTAAACGGCGTTTCCGTGTGCGGCTCTGGCTCGCCAGAGCAGCGATGTCACGCTGGCCACGTGACCCGGAAGTGTCTCCGGACAGCGCTGGCCCCTGGCCTCTTAAGTGAGATGGGCGCACAACCCCAGAGTCTGTCAAGACTGGCCCGTACGGGCAGGGGTACCTTTACCTTTACCTTTATAAAGGAATAGGGGGTGACAGCTAGCAAGTTGATCAGTGTGTTGCATTCTAGCAGTGAATTACTCAGTAATGGCTGGGAACTGTAGTTTGTGAAAGGAGCTGAGAGTTAGGAGTCCACTAGTCTCCTCACTCACAAGATGAAAATTTCTGGAATTCCTTGTGAACAGGGATTGACTGTCAAACCACTCTAAGAACTGGAGCTCTCTGAGGGGAATAAGGGGGTCTCCTAAGAACTCTTATCACCATTAACAAACTACCTTTCCCAGGACACCATTCCTGTTACAATGGTATGATACTACTTTAAATGTATAGTGCATGTGGGGCTGTTAAAGTTGTTCAGTTGAATTCCTGATCTGGACCTTGTGCAGAAATGAATTCTCTCTACAGGAATGCACTTCAAAGCTTCACTGCAGAACAATCTTAAATACTGGTTACAATAAAAGTTATAAAATAGCAAACTAACACATTGCAAGTCAGTATGGAGGTTTAGTCCTTTATGCATTTCAGTAAATCTTGAAGCTATGAACATGAGTTTGACCAAGCTGGGGGAGGCAGTGGAAGACAGGAGTGCCTGGTGTGCTCTGGTCCATGGGGTCACGAAGAGTCGGACATGACTAAATGACTAAACAAAACAAAAAACTTTCTCTGGTCCCACACAGAGATCCTAAACTTGTTCATCAATGCAGAACTTCTCTGCAACTACTACTGCTAAACATCAACAAGCACACTCACATGCTTCTCAAATTTCAGCTTCCTGCTATGGGAGCTCTACAGTTAGTGTTTCTGGAGATGAGTCATCTGGTAGCTTATCTCACGCTAATGGAAAAATGCCAGCCTTCTCTGATGCTTTTTCCAGAGTGAAACCTCTTTTTTTGCCTATGGTAAACTTCTCATTACAGTATTATAAATGCAATGTATCAAAACACAGCATTTTATGTACATTAATCTTATAACTTTAACAGAGGCTACAGAAGCCTTCAAGGCATTGGTGATCTTTAATGACAGAGAAGTAAGGGGAGAAAAGTGACAAAGTGCAGGCAGGGAAATAAGTGAGGGAGTTTGATGCTTGGCAAACAGTTTGAGTCTTCAATGATTCACAGTGATTGAATCTTCTTCTGTCTCAGGATTGTGGCATCTATACCCTTTTTAGTGACACTTGATAGTTCTGCTTGTAGGATGGCCTTTTAAGTTCTATATTTATGCCTCATCTTCACATTTGAAACAGGAAAACTAAGAGGCTTTTACCAATGTCAACTGAAATCCCAAAGAGCATTGTCATCAATTTTTCCCGCAAAGGGGAAAGGAAAGGTCTGTCGAAACTATTTTAAGAGACCTCTGCACAATTTGGAACCCATTAAGCTGAACACAGCTAGCCAGCCATGTGCTGTAGTCTGCCTGATGCTTGCACAAAGCCAATGCCCTCACAAATTAAGGCAGTTGACCCAGGTGGGGCCAAAAAAGCCAAGGAGATTTATTTGTTGAGCTCCTAGGTGTTGACATTTCACTCAGCAGATTACGCCTTGTGAAGAAGGGTGTCAGAATTGTGGATTTTCTATTTCTCTGAAATAGTGCTGTAACGCTGGGGTAGTCAACATGATGCCCTCTTGAACTTTGAATCCCATCAGCCTCAGGCAGCATGCCCAATGGTCAGTGATGGAGTTGTACTCTAACATCAATCAAGTGCTTAGGGAACTCTTGCACTGATGCTTATATAATTCCTTAACCCCCCCACCCCTTTCTTGATTGGCTGTGGCCCATGATGCCTATTTAGAGAAATGAAACTTAGACCTAGAAACAAAACCTACTTAGTCAGGGGGGTGTCCAGGGGCCCAGTCTCAAGAAGGACTGCCTTCTGAGGACGATCCCATTAGTCTAACATCATCGGCAGGACACTATTTTGCTACCCCTTTTCTAAAGTCTTGGCATGACTTTCCTAGTTAATGAGAATGAATTTCTGAGCCAAATAAAACTGTATTTGTATATGTAAAAGTTCTCATTGCCCATAGTTCTTCACATGATTATATTATTGCAAAGGACATGTTGATAACTATTAATAATGTATATATTTGTGACCAAAAGACTGAGCCTTCATCTAGAATGTGTGTGGTTGCCCATAAATATTATTTTGCAAAATGTCAACAAAACATCAATAGTAGTTAGAATTTGGTTTCATTATTTCAAAATCAGGAAATAACATTGACTCTTGATGCTGATTTTATAGCTCTCCAATAAGGTCACTATTATAGTAGATAGGACTATGTAGATTTTGTATTTCGTGTTATTTGAAGAAGCAAATACAGAATTTGTTGCAGCTGTTGTGTATACAGAATTTTCATGAGTTAACAAAGTTATATTTGGTCAAAAAGTCAATGTTGGTATCATCTTTAAACCAGCTAACAAAGGACTTGTATTGCTCACCTACGGCTGTTAGATTTACTTAGGAGTGTTTGCTGAGGGTTATATATGTACCTGTACTGCAGGGGCGGGAGAGAAATTTGAGGTACTCATATGTTGATATGTGAATGCCAGCACAAAATGGCTGCCATGGGCAGAAAAAAAGAGAGGGAAGAGGTGGTTATTGGATCACCCCACTCTCCACTCTTTCTCACTCCCTCAGAAAACTTGTGAGGCAAAATTTCAGTTTGTAGAAGCCATGCTGAAGAAGCCAGCCTCCCTCAGCAAGGCTTGTTCTTCCCTCCTTCATTATTGCTGCTATGTCCTTCTTTATATGTTACTTAGATTTTTCTCTTCACCCTCCTGATCTCTCGATCTTTCTCTCTCTTGCCCTGAGCTGTTGCTGTAGGTTAATGCTGCTGCGTCACTCTGCTTAATAGTAGGGCCAACCCTGACAATAAGGAAAAGCCCATCGTTTATGAGTGCCAAAAGCATCTGTTTGGTCCCTGGTGGAAATGGTATGTGTCTGTATGAGTCTCATACAGCATTAAAAAAAGCAAGCATGTTACTAAGTAGCAAGTATCATACAGGTTTTGTATGGTACCTGAGAACAGGTAGTGGCATCAGATGCCTGCTGTATTTCAATGTAGCAGCGAACGTAAGTGTGGTGTCGCATAATTTGAAAAGCAGCTGTAAATTTTTGTTCCCTTGCCTGATATTTGTGGACACTTTGGCCTCTTATTTATGACTATGTTTGGCAGGAGTGATGATCCTTGCCTTCAATTCAGCATTAACTGCAGTAGCTAATTATAGTATGCCTTTATGCAATTCCGCCTCATTAAGAACATTAAAGTTATGACCTGAGCTAATAAAAAGAAGAAGATTCATGGTGAAGAGCGAAATGCTCAACATCACCTCCACTGGATAGATACAAAAGGTGAAATCCCGAGACCTTTATGTCATTAGAAGGTTTGCCTCGATTAACTGGGTTTGGTGGGCAGCCAAATTTTCAGAAGCCTCACCACATTTTCAATTCATTGTAAAGGCTTTTCAAACACATCGTCAAGAAAGGATCTGTCTGTGTAAATTTCCTTGCTCTCACAATTTTAAGATTTGTGTGCATGTCTTGGTTAGAAAAAGTAAGGAGATGTTGTTATGATCAGACTTAAGTGTATATTTCCTCAAAGTTCCAATAAAAATATATTTCTGGGAGCTTTGTGTGTTGGTCAGTGGAAAATGGATAATGTCCTCATTTGGGTTCTGGCCACAAATGAAGAAACACTGCTTCTCTGTCTAAAAAGGCCAAAGCAATTCTAAACTAACAATGCACTTATCTAGGACACAAACATAGAATCATAAATTGTAGATTGGGCAGGGTCCCCGAGGGTTGTCTAATCCAGCTTCCTCTGATGCAGAAATCTCAGCTAGATCATACATGACAGATGGCCACCCAACTTCTGTTTAAAAACCTCCAAGGAAAGAGAGTTCACCACCTCTTGTTGGAGTCCATTCCACTGTTGAATAGCTCTTACTGTCAGACCACCTAGGAGAAGGAAAACTATGATCCTAAATCTCTGCTGCCTTGCAAGTATACTGATTCCCGAAAAAGGTTTCAGGAGCACACCCTGAGGAACAATCCATACCTACTGCCTTGTGGGACATCTTCAGGAGACTAATTCTTCAGGAATTTCCATTTCACACCATCCTCCATGCTGAGTTCTACATCATGAAACTCAGACTTAGGAGAAGGAAGCTGATACTCAGGACCTCCCTGTGTACTGATTTTAAGTAAGAAGGCAGGCAGGTGGGGGTCAGCTGAGGGCAGGCTGAAGTTGGTGGGGCAGTATGCTAGACCAACCTCCACTGGACACATTGCCCATCAAATATATTACTTTCCTAAGGAGAACAAACCATCATTCATCCATTTAAGGATGTAGACATGTGCTTCTAGTAAGCCGGGTGTTCCCCATCCTATATTTGTGCATCTGGTTCTTCCTGCCTAAGTGCAGAACCTCACATTTTCCCTATTGAAATTCATTCTGAAATTCATCCATTTAAGGATGTAGACTCATCTGTTACTTACTTACCAGTGAGTCCTTTTGAAGTCTGAAGGACTATGTGGTGTACTGACTAGAGTCTCTGACTAGGAGTAAGAGGACCAGGTCCTAATTCTTGTGTAACCATAAAGCTCAAGGATGATCACCTAGGGGCAGCCTGACATCTCTCACAGGGAGGATATAAGGTGAGTAGAGTATATTCCTGTATGATGCTGTCTTGCAGGAAAGGTGAGATAGAAATGCTTTAAAAAAAAATGTGGAAGGTTAATGTGGCAATGAGACAGAGCAGATTTGTGGGTGAATATATGCAAGTATAATACCAGCTAGAAATAGACTGATGTGTCCATCTCTAAAAATAAAAAAATAAAAAAAATCATGCACACTGGATTGAGCTCCACATTAGTGGCATAGAAATACGTCCGAAATGCATTTTTGAAATGCAATTAATGTCCATAGCCATAGGTGCCATCTCACACTGAAGATTTGTGGGTGCCTGCATTGAAAGGCTTAAACTTTGCCCATTGAATATGTGGGGGCCTAGCCCCACAAATTGGAGTTGGCTCCAGTGTCCATAGTTGTACTAAAAAAAAGCCCATTGTACTAAAAAAAAAAAAGGCAATTGTTCTCTTGAGAAATCTATTATTAATAGATAGATATTAATGAATGATTAACCGTCTAGGACTCTGTTTAACATTATAGAGTGTTTCCTTAGTTTCTACTCAACTTTACCCCCTTTCTTTCTTTTTTCTCCTTGGGCTGTTTGAGGAAGGAATATAACAACCAAGAGATAAATCAGGAGTGTTATTGTTGTCTTTACATAGATATGCCTACATTATTTTATAACTGTAGCAAAAAGGACTTTTCAAAGTATCAAAACTACTGGAAAGTGGAAGGGCTGGGTAGGTAAAAAAATTGATGTGCTATTGCTTCCAGACTGTTTCCCAACAGAAATGATGTGATTGCCTTTCGGAAAATGCAGCTACACGAGCCTTCTTCTTTTTTAGAAGGTTTCAGGATGTTACCAGTTATGCTCTTTGAAAAAGAATAGAAAACTGGAGGCAGCATTTCCAGTGAATCCTGTGGAAAATCTCAGTGGATTGTCACTTTTTTCAGCTCTGTTGACCTGAGATGCATTCCGGGTATGTACACCAGAATCTAAGCTTAGGTTTCCTCGGGCTTTAGAAATCCTCTGAGTCAGCTAGTGCTCAGGAGGAATTTGGATGTCTGAATGCCGGGGGCAGAGCACATGTTTCGAATGCAGAGCAGCAGGACAGGACCTATCCTTGGGCAAAGTGAGGAAGCTACCTCAGGAAGCTGATTTCAGGTATCCTGAAAAAGCAGCATATTCTTGGTTATTTATTTATTCTTATTGTATTTCTACTGCCAGGAAGTTGAGTGGGAGAAATATGTGTCGCTTTTTTCTGTGCCAGCTTCCAACATAGGTTGTTTTGCCTTGGGCACTATGCACTTTGATCTGGTAGGTGGATTCAAGGTTTGTTGCTCTTCCTCAGTAGTATTCAATACTGTGAGGCTGAGTCTAGGAAACATTTGTGGCTGAAACCTGGAGAACAGCTGGAGAACGGTGTTGATGATACTGAACTAGACAGGCCAATGTCCTGATTGATTATAAAGACACAAGATCTACCCACTCTGGAAGAATGGCAGATGAAGATGATGGACTATATGGGATTGGCAGAAATGACTGGCAGAATCCGAGACCAGGGAAAAGAGTCGGCAGAAGAAGATTGGAAGAAGTTTAAAGACTATTTGCAGAAATATTGTAAAATTAATGAATGTTAGAATGATGTTGGACAGAAATTAAGTGGTTTCCAGCTGTAATGCTTCAAGAGATATGGAAAATAAGGTCTTGAAATAAGTAAAAACTAATGGTGAGGATTTGCTGAATTTATAAATTTGAATTGGAATATAAGAAAGGGAGGTATGAGGAGGTCCGGAAAATAAGTTAAAAGAAAATAGGTAAAGGGAAATTTTATGTGTTTTTAGTTGTTTTTATATATTTTTTTGTGTATTTTTGTATTTTTGTTGTTTCTGTTTTGTTGTTTTATAATGTATTCTTCTGGAAAATTTCAATAAATATCTTATTAAAAAAATAAAATAAAGTAGTATGCTTCATGGAACATAGAACAGAAAGCATATGGTTTTGTGGGCCCTGGGGGACTCCGGAAAACAAAAACATAAACACAGCTTATAGAATCATAGAAACATAGAGTTGGAAGGGACCCCAAGGGTCATCCAGACCAACCCCCTGCAGTGCAGGAATCTCAGCTAAAGCATCCATGACAAAGGGACATCCAACCTCTGCTTAAAAACCTCCAAGGAAGGAAAGTCCACCAACTCTTGTGGGAGTCTGTTCCATTGCTGAACAGCTCTTACTTGTTAGGATATAGTTCTGTTCCACCTTAAAAAGGTACAGGAATGACTGTTGGGTGTCACATGCCTGTTTACTTCCAGCACAATCTGCTGGGAACTTCCATTTGTATATAGCTTTTGTGTTTCTGCTGTTTTGCTGAAGACAAAGGGAAGCAGACATGTTTTCCTCTGTTCCTGAACTATGCTGAAGAAAGTGCTGTACATTATGCTTACACATTTCTCTGTCCGCCTCTTCTGCTGTGAGAAGATTTACACACTCTGCTTATAGAGTGTGAACTGGTCTCTAAACGTATCTGAGGCTCATGTCACTGATAGATGCTGTTCCAAGGGAGACCAGCTGCCGGCCGGTGGCTGGAGCCAGCTGGGGGCCTGCTTTATGCCTGCCTGATGCCCCCGTCTTCCCGGCAGTATCCCAACATTACTGTCAGAAGGTTTTTCTAAAGGTTTAGTCAGAATCTCCTTTCAACTTGAAGCCATTGGTTCGAGTACTACCCTCCAGACACTGGTGGAGGAAGAGGGGGGCAGGGGGAGTGCACCGCCCACAGCAGTGCGATTCTGGTGGGGTGCCATTGCAGCTGCCCCCCTGCCCGTGCTGGGCGCCATGCCCCCACAGGTAGCTCACCACACCCCCAGGACGTGTGTCACACCCTCGGGACGTGCACCAGCCACGCCCCCGCCTGCTCTCTCCACTGCCTCCAGAGCAGGAGAAAACAAGCATGCTCCCTGCTCCATGTGACAAGATATTTGAAGATGTAAGAAGGGGAAGAAAAAAAGGATATTTGAAGATGGCTATCATATCTCCTCTCACTCTCCTCTTTTCCAGTCTAAACATACCCAGCTCCTTCAACTGCTCCTCATAAGGCTTGGTTTCCAGACCCTTGATCATCTTGGTTGCCCTCCTCTGCATCCATTCCAGCTTGTCAACATCCTTCTTAAATTGTGACACCCAGAACTGGACACAGTATTCCAAGTGTTATCTGACTAAGGCAGAATAGAATGGTGCTATTACATCCCTTGTTTTGGGCACTATACTTCTGTCAATGAAACCTAGAATAGCATTAGCTTTTTTTCTGCTGCTGCATCACACTGTTTGCTCATTCTAAGCTTGTAGTCCACCAAGATCCCTAAATCCTTTTCACATGTGCTGCTAGTAAGCCGGGTGTTCCCCATCCTATATTTGTGCATCTGGTTCTTCCTGCCTAAGTGCAGAACCTCACATTTTCCCTATTGAAATTCATTCTGTTAGCTTGCACCCAGTTCTCCAATCTGTTAAGGTCATTTTGAATTTTGATTCTGTCTTCTGCGGCATTAGCTACCTCTCCCTGTTTGGTGTCATCTGCAAATATGATGAGCATTCCCCTCAGTTCCTTCATCCAAGTCATTTATAAAGACGTTGAACAACAATGAGCCCAGGATAGAACCCTGCAGCACCCCACTTATCACATTTTTACAGGATGACAGGGAACCATTAATGAGTAATCTTTGGGTTTGGTCAGTCAACCAGCTACAAATCCACCTAACAGTTACCTCATTCAACCCACATTTTACCAGCTTCCTCACGAGAATATCATGGGGGACTTTGTCAAAAGTCTTACAGAAATCAAGATACATTATGTCCACAGCATTTCCCTGATCCACCAAGTTTGTAATTCCATTAAAGAAAGAAATCAGATTGGTCTGGCATGACTTATTTTTGAGAAACCCATGCTGGGTCTTAGTAATCCCAGCACCCTTTTCTAAATGCTCACAGACCGACTGTTGAATTATCTGTTCTAGGACCTTCCCTGGTATCGATGTCAAGCTCACCAGTTGATAATTACCTGGGTCTCCCTTTTTCCCATTTTTGAAGATGGGAACAACATTTGCCCAGCTCCAGTCTGTAGGGACCTCATCTGTTCTCCAATAATTCTCAAAGATAATAGACAAAGGCTCTGAAATTACATCTGCAAACTCCTTTAGTACCCTTGGACGCAGCTCATCAGGCCCTGGAGATTTGAATCCATTTAAAGTAGCTAGGTGTTCCCTTGCTACCTATTTTCCTATGTTGGTCTGCAACTGCCTCCTTACCTCATTAATTCTGTTATCACCAGGTTGGGCATCACTTTCCTTTTGGGTGAAGACACAGGCAAAGTAGGTGTTGAGTAGCTCCTCCTTTTCTCTATCACCCAATAGCATTTCTCCGTGTTCCCCACACAGAGGACCTACCACTTACTTGTTCTTCCTCTTCCTTTTTTTATATTATTTTTAACCTCTCTTGCAAGCCTGAGCTCATTCTGAGCTTTAACCAGTCTGACTCCCCACCCTGCAACTGTTGGCTACTTGTGTGTATTCCTCCTTTGTGATTTTCCCATTCTTCCATACTTGTATGGTATGGATTGTGAAGATATATGGGTTTTGCAGGTTCAGCTAGACACACTTGTGTGCGTCTTCATAGCACCCAGGATGAGTGCAGCTGGGTGTGCCGTGGGAGTTAGGTGCAAAGGGCAACATGAGGAGGATGTAACAGGGCAGGCACATGCTCAGACTGATTGGAAGAGTATGTGTCTGTTGCATCCTCCTGCCAACCCCAAACTGCTTTGCAAGGCTTAGATGTGGGATCAGACTCGCAAAGCAGTGCAGCAATGGCAGGGGCAGTGAGAGGAGCAAAATGCAACCTCGAAAAAAATTCCCCCTTCACTTCACCAACGCTACGCCTCTGGGACCAGATTACCTGGAAGACTGATCTTATCTCTATTGCCCAGAAAGGGCATGAAGATCAACAGATGGAAACCAGTTAACCTTAACATGGCCGGATGACTATCAGCTTGTAGGGATGAGCTTTTTCACTGATGACTCTGGTGTTGTGGAAGGCAGGAATTCGAGATATCACATTTGCAATGACGTTCCACTTGGCTTACTCGTATGTTTCGTTGATCTCTTGACGTATCTATCCTGTTTTAATTGCTGTGCAGTTTTAATTGGATTGTTTTACTGTGCATTTATGTATGGTGCATTTAAAAATATTTCAATTTTTGGAACATTGTTCAATTGGGTTTGACATTTTGTAAACTACTTGGAAGCCATATTGACATTAAAGGGCATATAAACTAATGATGGTGATGATGTAAAAAAATATCTAGCCAAACTAAAAATAACTTTACAAGTTTATCCACTGCATTTTTCTTAAGCATGTGATCTGAAGCACACATACACAGAAGTTCTATTAAAATTCAACAGTCAAGCTACTTGTACATAAACACAATCGGACACAGAGTAGCTCAACATGAGGCTTGTTTATGCCAAGCAAATTTGCTAATTATGTTAGATTTTCAGTCAGATATAACTAGATGTAGGCAGTCATGCCACTTTTGCAGAGTGATCTCCCACACATATCAAATTTCCATTTGAAGATGGTGAAATGAAATCCTTTTTGGAGCAGTCTTAAGCAGGCTTGGGTCAACGTGGGAAGTATAAAAGGATATTTGTGAACCGAAGGTTCTCTTTGTGTCCAAATCTAGTGTTGTTATGAAAGGTCCTAGGGGTTTACAGTTCTGGCAAGATTGAGATGATGACTGAACACGATCCAGCCAACATTAAGCAGTTTGAGACCCATTCATTTCAGTAGACAACATTGAGCTAGTTGGACAAGTGGTCTGATGTAATGCGAAGAAATGTGACACAAAGAATCTTCCTACTATATTCTACTGAAATCAGTGGAACTCTATAAAAGGGACTCTTACTTATAGACAGTGATGAAAAGAGGCAGTCAAGTAAAGGGAACCAATATAAGGTTTACCATTATACTGTATGCGTGTCTGGAGGCAGTTGGAGGATGGATGGCGGCTAAAGGATTGAGGTTGAATCCTGACAAGACAGAAGTACTGTTTTTGGGGTGCAGGGGATGGGCAGGTGTGGTGGATTCTCTGGTCCTGAATGGGGTAACTGTGCCCCTGAAGGACCAGGTGTGCAGCCTGGGAGTCGTTTTGGACTCACAGCTGTCCATGGAGACGCAGGTTAATTCTGTGTCCAGGGCAGCTGTCTACCAGCTCCATCTGGTATGCAGGCTGAGACCCTACCTGCCTGTGGACTGTCTCACCAGAGTGGTGCATGCTCTAGTTATCTCCCACTTGGATTACTGCAACACGCTGTACGTAGGGCTACCTTTGAAGGTGACCTGGAAACTACAACTAATCCAGAATGTGGCAGCTAGACTGGTGACTGGGAGTGGCCACCGGGACATATAACACTGGTCCTAAAGGATCTTCATTGGCTCCCAGTGCGTTTCTGGGCACAATTCAAAGTGTTGGTGCTGACCTTTAAAGCCCTAAATGGCCTTGGCCCAGTATACCTGAAGGAGCGTCTCCACCCCCATCGCTCAGCCCAGACACTGAGGTCCAGTGCCAAGCGTCTCCTGGTGGTTCTCTCACTGCAAGAAGTGAAGTTACAGGGAACCAGGTAGAGGGCCTTCTCGGTAGTGGTGCCTGCCCTGTGGAACACTCCCATCAGATGTCAAATAAATAAAGAACTATCTGACATTTAGAAGACATCTGAAGTCAGCCCTGTTTAGGGAAGTTTTTAATGACTGATGTTTTAATGTATTTTTAATCTTTTGTTGGATGCTGCCCAGAGTGGCTGGGAAAACCCAGCCAGATGGGCGGGATATAAATAAATAAATAAATTATTATTATTATTATTATTATTATTATTATTATTATTAATACGTTACTAAGGCCCAGCGTTTGAGTTTTCTAAAGATATATTAGGGGGCTTCTGAATGCTCCCAACTTTCCTGAGCAGAGAGAATCATCTATGGTCAAGACTGCTTGGGTTTGTTTTCCTCTGGGCAAAGGAACAGGGGAAATATATGGTGTGTGTTTTTAATATTTCCAAACATAGAAGCAGAGCTACATTTATGAGGTGTAGGGAACATTTAAGTTCAAAGCCCAACTACATCTCCCATCTTCCTTGACCATTGACCATGCTTGCTGGGCCTGATGAGAGTTGTAGTTCAACAACAAACCTATGGTTAGGTGAAACATATTCAATAAACACACAAGACGTAACCGGCTGTACTTTTGAATAAATACGGTATACTATTCATTGTATCAAATTGTAGATTTCAATGGAAGTCTCATAAAGTTCAACGAAAAAAGCAGAAGACCCAGTGCATCAGTTCATTCTCTAGTCAGTTCATGCATAAGGTCCATACATGTATAAGTATCTATTCCACCTCTCTGTTCAAAGAGTCCAATAATCCACAGGAAGGGTTGTTACAGTTCCACAGAATCCTTTCAGAGTCTAAGACAAGGATTTCCTTGTTTCGCCATCCTAGGCTTCATCAGAAAAACAGGTTCATACGTAATATTACAGGATAGTGGATCTTATAGCATAGTAGTGGTTCTGTTGAAATCTACAATTTGATACAATGAATAGTATACCTTATTTTTTCAAAAGTACAGCCGGTTACGTCTTGTGTGTTTATTGAGAGTTGTAGTTCAGCAACTTTTGAAGGGCCAAAGGTTCTTCACACTTGTTCTATATCCATTTCATATGTGACTGAGGGACTGTGGGTCACCTGTCAAAGAACCATAGCTGAGCAGGGCTCCCCCAGCATGGCATACATGGTATGCTCTAGAAGACGTTTAGATGTCTAAGTGTAATCCCTTCTGCGCATTTGGGAGCCAATAACATTGCTTCTCAAGTGTCTTCTCAAGAGCCTCTGGAGAAATTATTTGGGGATCTTTGTCAAACGAGACAGTGAATGACATTTGACTGAGCACAAATGTCATAAGGTGAAGATAACAGACTTGTTGGCTTAATGAAGGTTTGATACCGGGTACCAGAAAAAATACACAAAGGCAGATCAATGTCATCATGTGTCTATGTAACTGTGATCCAAATATGTCCCACAGCACAGCTATAGAAAAGAACAATAATATTTCCAACAAACTGTAAAGGGTCTGTAGGTCAGAAAACAGCTATATTTCAAAAGCTGAATCTTGTGAGGGGAAATGCACTGAAATAACAAGTGTGGGTTTTTTGTTTGTTTTTTTAAGATTAGATTAATTCTGAACAAAAGTGAATGCAATCTTAAGAGAAGCCACAATTCTTTTCCAACTTCAGGGTATACACTATGCAATCCATTTATTACACTGTATTAAAAGTGTCAGATTTTTAGATCAAAACCCATACTCTGAAAGTACTATAAAAGAGCAATTCATGCTAAAGGGAAAACATACTTAGCATATAGAAAGTTTCCTGTACATTTAGCTTTATAATTTCATGCTTGAAGTGTTAGGACATTGCAGAGAACAAAAGGCAGAATGATCCTAAGTCTAGCGGAAATGTAAGAATGCTTGGATATTAAGTATAAGTGTGTGTTTGTGCAGTACAAACAGACACATATTCAAAGGGGATAGGCATCTGGTAACAGAATTGTGCTTAATGGTTGAAAAATAATTTTACTATCTTCAAACACAGCTCTGGAGTTGCCCTCTTCTGTTTTCGATGGCTAATTCCAGCTATTGGATGATGGATGCCAGCGAAGCTTATAATTACCTAGTTTGGAATATGAATTTGTCCAAATCACAATGTTCAGAACCCGATGTATAACAAATCAAGTCTCTTTTGACTGTGAAAAGCACTGGTTTGAATGTAGAACAAGACTCTGCTTATGCACAATCAGTGAGATTCTGCCCATCAACTATTTTCTTCAAGTCTTGTATGTTAATCACAGTTCATACAGAACTGTGCAACTATGCACACAAAGAAATAAATAAATTCCTAGGCTGATTTTTTAGGCCCCTGGAAACTGTGAAATCCTTAGCTTGTTGGTACAGGGAATAACTCAGGAAAATATGATCTTGAGAGCAAGGGAGCTGTGCAGTCTGTGAGTTTATCTTCCCACGGCTGGGGATGCTCCCTGACCTGAATCATATTCCCTCCCTGAACATATTCCCTCCACATACTCTTAAAGTCCCCTGTTACCCATATTAAACATTAGGACTGTGTAAGGAATCTAGTTTAGTTTGGGGCCCAGATCAGTACAGCCAAATCAGTGAGACATATGATGTGGGCATGCCTAGTGATGTATTCGTTTTTAGTCTGAAGTTGCTGTCCATATCAGTTTGGCACAAGGAGAACATTTGGGCAGTAGCTCTTTCCTGGTGTTTTCATAATTTAACAATATGCTGGTTTCTCCATGGCTCAGCTCTCATGGACAGTGACTAAATGTGGTTGTTTAATTTTCCAAGGCATGGTTCAGCCTCCCTTGCGTGGCACACAGTACTCTGTGCAGAAATTAGACACAGAACATTTGGTTTGAGTTCAGCACTACAAAATTCACCAGTGTTAATGACCATGATCCACCCTTCAATTCCCTCCCCCTTGAAATAATTAGGCAGAGTCAAGCTATTGTGTCACACTTTAATGTTCATGCTGAAAAATAATGATGACTAGCAATATTACGTCCCTTTTTTAATCAATGGCATCTGCATTTACTTTTTTTAAAAATAATGCTTCTAAGGAAAGCTTAGCACCCTCCCTGCTTCCCTCTCTCACACATACACAGAGAAATAGAGAGGGGAAAGCTCTCAAAGCAGTAAGCAAAAATAGATCTTAAAGAACCAGGCATCTACAAAGTGAATGGAAATTATACAATGAAGATTGAAGAAGCAATTCCATGGCTTAATACGGATTTTAAAAAGTAAAGGCATAAAAGCCAAGCCGAGCCAAGATATAAAAACCACCTTAGCACAAGGGGGGTGGGGGGGAAGCAAGCGAAAAGTATAGCTATCTTTAAACAGCAAGAAGATAAATTATGTAGCTCAATGTTAAACTATGTTGAAATGAATGGGAAGATTATGCAGGGAGCTGTAATCACATTAGGAGAAGCAATTAAAGACACCCAAAGTGGAACCAAGTGAAATAGACAACTCCTGGCTTGGGCACTCCAAAAGCGGCATCTTCATTGGCTCTAATGTGGAATGGAAGTCCCATTCCAGTTAAGAGTGGAAAACCTGATGCACCAAACCGGAGACCCATTTTCCTGAACCAGAATAGGAACAGCACACAAGTGGACAACCATTCTGCATGTAGCTCCCACCACTCAAAAGTCCCATCTAGCAGCTGAGACTCCATATCGGGTTATCGGTGTCCTCATTCAGATGTATCTATTTCCTGAGATTGCTTAAGTCCAGAGTTGTTTTCTGCCTGCCTCCCAAATGCTTGTAAAGAATTACTGTAATTAATATTGAAAGAGCATCTTCAACAGATGTCTTCAGTAGATTCAGGAAACCCAGGAAAGACTCTCCTCCTGCAAGAGAGGGGAGTGGTTGTGGGCGGGAGCCGGTCTCCGCCTCAGGCAGGGGGCGTTAGCCCCCTGCCTCCCACTCACCTGGCTGGCACCCACACCCACGGACAGGCACCCAACCAGGTGCCTTCGAGGGGGTGTGTACAGCAGCGTAAACTGCTGCGACGCCAGCCATTTGGTTAAATAGCATCAGCAGCAGCATCAGGGATTGGTTACAGCTGTGAGGGTATTGGCGGCGAGCCTTTTGGGCTCGGGTGGTGGTTAGGCATTGGAATAATGTGTTGTGGTGTGTGGAAGGGCTAGGTGTGGTCATCGCCTAGGCCTTCAATTTTTGGGTATTCTGTTAAAGGAATCCGGCGGTCGTGTATTCTGTCCAATGCCTGCGTGGCGGGAGGCCATGGCACGACCCTTGGTGACATCAGGGGAGAGCTTATAGTTGGATTAGCATCAACAGGCTCCACCTACTGGTGAATAAACCCCCTGTTTTAGACTCACCCCTCTCCGAGTGGGTGGAGTCAGCTGACGTAATCCAATGCCTAAGCCAATACCTTTTCACTTGCTGTAATCAATAAAGTTGTGGCCTTTTCTTGCCCATTAACCTTATATCACGTGTCCTTGTGTTTTCATTCCACTACGCGGGGATCGGGTCCTCGAACCACAAATAACGAAGTTCCAATCCACATATCTGAAAGGGAGGTGCAGATCATGTCAGTTTGCATCAGCACTCACAAAGTTCAAATTCCCCAATCAATAATGGCCTGCTGATATATTCTCCCTTCTCTCTCTTGCACTAGCTTTCATTGCACAGGATATTTTGGGTGCAATTTGGGGAAACTCTTTAAACAGCACAACCCTACCTCCCGCAATCTAGACGAAAGGCTCTCCTGCAAGCTTTTCTTGAAAGTTTGAATTAGCGCTGTGCCAAATATCACTCTCAGATTCCTAAATGGCCTGCACGTCAAGTGGCAGAGGTGGTGGTGTGTGGCAGAGAGGGTTCTGTCGGCTTCTTGAGAAATAATTTTGGATTTTTCATTTAGGCAGAATTTGCACATAATCTTATGAGGTGGCTGAGGCATGTGTGTTTGTGAGTGAACAGGTGTTTTCTTCTATTGTACAGTAATTCCTTGGTTTTCTGCAGCCTTCCAGATCTAGCCTCTCCAGCCTACACATAAAAAAACCTCCAAGACATTCCTATCTGGGGTTTTCTGAAAGCATGGGCACCCTGGACAGCTGCAGAGGGCAGAGCATAGAGATGTGAATAATATCATGGAAGGAAGGACACTTACAGGCACCCCTCAGGCACCATGAAAGCAAGGTAAGTCCAACAGCTGAACCCCCTCTTCCCACCCAAGAGAAGTTCACTAAAATATCTTCTCCACCTTTGAGTATTTTAGAATGCATCCCCCCCCCCCTTAATCAATTGATGGATAATGGTTTGAAAAAAGATGTGGGCTATGTTTTCAGCACTGTACTTGTTTGATTCCAGGTTACATAAGAAGAATTAAGGAATGCTCAGCCTTAGTAAGGAAAAACTGGTTGTGGAAGAGGCTAGGTAGAACCAAGGAACATCCTTTCAAAGACACTGGATGAGAAATGGAAACCAAAGGACAAAGCTTTGAATCTTTTAAAAAGGTAAAGATAATTACGTACTGTGTGATTACAATTACTGGTTAGCTGGCTTCACAGAAGGGGTGCACGTTTGTGTTTTCTCATCCAAAATATCACAGGGGAGGACCTTGAACTCCAGCATTTCATTTAAATAAAAATAAAAAACTGGTTTACTAGCCCATAATAAAGCAAAGCAAATATCATATGTTTGTGTCACTGCAAGCGGGGGGGGGGGGGGGAGAGAGAGATGAAGAGTGCCTGGAAAGGTTGTCTCTCCTGGGAAACTTTTAAATAGCAGATAACAAACAGTTTTATGGGGAAACATTAAATTAAGTAATTCAACCACACATGCTGTGGAGTTTGCAGACCAAGGAATATGTTCCCCATTAGATTTGAGGGAAGGCAAATAAACCTCTTCTGGTCTGTCATATAACCTTGAGTTAAATTCAAGGAGTGAAAAACAACATAGAGACAGATGATGCCTAAAAAGAGATATAGTGCTGCATGAGCTTTCATGGACTAAATCCCATTCCATACATCTGATGGCTACAGTCTACAAAAGCTTATTGCATAACAGAATCATAGAGTTGGAAGGGCCCCAAAGGGTCATCTAGTCCAACCCCCCGCAATGCAGGAATCTCAGCTAAAGCATCCCTGAGAGATGGCCATCTGACCTCTGCTTAAAAACCTCCAAGGGAGGAGAGTCCACAACCTCCTGAGGGAGATTGCTCCACTGTCAAACAGCTCTTACCGCCAGAATGTTCTTCCAGATGTTGAGTTGGAATCTCCTTTATTGTAACTCGAAGCTATTGTTTCAAGTCCTACCTTCCAGAGCAGGAGAAAACAAGCTTGTTCCCTCTTCCATGTGACACCCCTTAAGATATTTGAAGATGGCTATCATATCCCCTCTCAGTCTCCTCTTTTCCAGGCTAAACATACCCAGCTC
Organism: Podarcis cretensis; assembly: GCF_951804945.1. NCBI lineage: Eukaryota > Metazoa > Chordata > Lepidosauria > Squamata > Lacertidae > Podarcis > Podarcis cretensis. The sequence goes on from NC_137173.1 coordinate 88,351,218, forward strand.
CTTCTAGTGCTGCTCAAAAGGCTTTGGTTTACAAACCTTTGATGATCTTGGCTGCCCAACTCTTCACCCGTTCCAGCTTGTCAACATCCTTCTTAAATTGTGGTGCCAGAATTGGACACAGTATTTCAGGTGTGGTCTGACCAAGGCAGAATAGATTGGTACTATTACTTCCCTTGATAGGACACTATACTTCTGTTGATGCAACAAACCTATTAATCTTAAAGGTGCTGTGGAGGTGGTATGTGCTGCTGGAGTAACCCCTGCCCACCTGACAGGGACTGGGTAGATTAGGAGGAGTGGTGGAGACAGCCACCCCAGGAGACTTCCAGAGAGGAGGAAGGGAGAAAGTGTATAGACCTAGAGTTATGGTTTGAGACAGGTCACTCCCCAGAAGCAGAAGAAAGGAGTTGGGAAACAATGGGTGGAGAAGAACAGGAGCAAGGTGGCATTGAACAGAGGCAGGAGTCAGATGTGTTAGAATCTGTGCAGCAGCCAAGTGACACACTGTCTCTGTGTTAGGGGCTGGGCAGAGGAGGAGGAGTGGAGACATCCTCCCCATCCTGACCCTTCCAGGGGAGAGGAAGATGGTATAGATTTAAAACCGTTGTTTGCAGGAGGTCACAGCTCAGAGGCAGATGAGGGGGGAAGTTGGGAAATAATGGGAGAAGAGGAGCAGGCAGAGCAGGAGCTGGCTTAGATGTTGTCACTAGAAAGCATTCCAGACCCACCAACTCCCAGAACCTGGTGAGCCTTAAAAGTGGGAGAGCAAAGAGCTCAAAGATAGAGGGCACATAGCAGCACCCATAGAGGAGATGATGAGAATGATAAATGAGGAAGTGGGAGAGAAGGGGGTTGGCAATTCACTAGGAACAATGCCATTATCCAAGAGGCATTCTATAGCCTCTCTCTGTAAAGATTGAAATAAAAAAGGACTGTTATAAACTTTTCCTTGTCTTATACTTCCCTGGGCAACCAGCCAGGAGCCGCTGACAGTATCCTGACACTCTGGAGAGTTTGCCAGAACCACACCCTTTCCGAGAAGCAGACGTGCTATGTGCATCACAGAACAGAGAGCCCAAGGGGGGTGGAGCTCTACTCTGAGCAATGTCAGATTGAGAGTATGCTGCTTTTCCTGTGTCTTCTATGTCCCCCCCCCCTGCATCTTTGATTTCCTGCGCAGTTAGCCAGACATCCTGACACCACTGGAGCTAAGCAGGGCCACACTGTGCCATCTGCCTGGCCACACAGTGTGGAGCCTGGCTGGCCAACGCAGATGACACCACACTGGCTTTCCAATAAAATAAAATAAAATCTTGGGAACTGTTGTTTGTTAAGGGTGCTCTGTACTCTAGCTCTGTGAAAGTTAAAGTTCATAGAATCATAGAATCATAGAATCATAGAGTTGGAAGAGACCACAAGGGCCATCGAGTCCAACCCCCTGCCAAGCAGGAAACACCATCAGAGCACTCCTGACATATTGTTGTCAAGCCTCTGCTTAAAGACCTCCAAAGAAGGAGACTCCACCACACTCCTTGGCAGCAAATTCCACTGTCGAACAGCTCTTTCAGTCCCCATGATTCTTTGTGGGATGTCATATGCTTTAAATACATTACAGTGGTACCTCGGGTTACATAGGCTTCAGGTTACAGGCTCTGCTTACCCAGAAATAGTGCTTCAGGCTAAGAACTTTGCTTCAGGATGAGAACAGAAATCGTGCTCCGGTGGTGCGGCAGCAGCAGGAGGCCCCATTAGCTAAAGTGGTGCTTCAGGTTAAGAACAGTTTCAGGTTAAGAACGGACCTCTGGAACGAATTAAGTACTTAACCTGAGGTACCACTGTATATGTATGCAGCCTATGTCCAGAGAAAGCGTGAGGGATGGAGGAAGGGAGGGAAAGAGAGGGATTGGTTACTGTGACAGTGAGAAGGAAGAGAAGGAGGCACCATTCAAGGAGGGTGAAGACATCATGCCAAAGAACCACACTTAACCTGGTGGGCTGAAGCAATGGTGTATATAAAATGTTCCACCCCGTAAGGAAGAACTGAAACACACAACTCTTCAAAATGAGGATGGGGGAGTATTTCAGATATATTATACCCTTAATTAGTCCCAGCATGACTCTGTCACCAAAACAGATTACTTTTAATTTTCCACACGTTTTAATTCACAGCTTTTCCATTCTTATAAAAATAACAGTGGATATAGTATTAAAAGTGTCCTTCCTTATTAACAGCCCTTTGGACTATTATTCCTTGTGGCTCTGAACAGTCCTAGATAGCTGCTTCCCTCATGTTCTTGTATAAAAGGTTTACAAAACCTTTGCTAGGATCTGCATTGAGTGTGAGATAAAATGACTTTAAAAAGGGAAAAAAGAACACACTCAAGCTCCTGCAGCTCTCAAACGACTGATTTTCTTTTCTTCTTCTCCCCCTCCCCACTTTTTCTTTTTTTCTTTTTTTCTTTTTTCCCAGATTCGGATCAAAATGGCATGTTAGAATAAGCTCTCGGCGCAACTGAGGCAATGAAACATTACACAGAGAAGACTCTGCAGTAGAAAAGGGCTGTGCTGTGAAGTCAACTTCAGGCAAAATATTCCCTGCTCAGTGCAACTGTTTAGCAAGAACCCAACTTGACTCTAAGCTGCAGAACTTGCCCTTATCGCCATGCTATCCTAAACCCAGAAATGTGTGGTTAATTATAGTCTCATGGCCTGATTTAGCCAGGAAGGGAGCATTGCTTCTATGTATAACTTTATGAAGAACGAGGACAAGCCGGGATTGTCAGACAATCTTTATTGTTTCAACCATAGGGCACAATCAGAAACAAAAAGCCAAATAGTGATAATTGCAAAAATAAAACATTCACAGTGCAATAAAATGGTACTCATTCATCAAGCTATGAGGAAGTAGAAAAATGGGATAAAACTTTAGAAGGGGCCCTAACAACTCTTGCCACTGCTAAATAATAATAATAATTTATTATTTATACCCTGCCCATCTGGCCATGCCTCCCCAGCCACTCTGGGCGGCTTCCAACTGTTAGGATTCTTGTCCCATGCTTGCAGTCATGGGATTGTTTTATCCACATTCATTCCACATAGTGGGAAGTGACAGAGACAGGATGTTTGTATTACTGTGCTTCTGTGATGTAGTACACTTGTCCTTTGTCTCTCTCTCCTTGCTGTCTGATGAGAAAGAGGAAGGAGCTGAGTCAGAATGCTCTGAGTGTAAATAAAGTAGTTTAGCCAAAAAGCTGCACTGCTGAGTCTGCCACACAGACTGCCAACACTCTGTTAGTCCTAAAGTGCACTGATGCCTCTTGGTATCAGTCGCTGTGATGTTCAGGCTGGAGAAAGCTTTTGAAGCTCTCGAATGAACAACCAGGAGGGAGAGAGCATGCCAGTTGGGCATGTGTCTCTATGGGATTCCTACTTGCATGTAGGATGTTCCCAACAGGTTATTAAAAACACAATAAAAGATCCAACATTAAAAATTTCCCTAAACAGGGCTGCCTTCAGATGGCTAAAACAGTCACTTTATTACAAAAAGCTGACTGGAAGTCAGTACTTAGCAACTCAGACCAGACAGCTTTCTCCTCAAGACTTGGGCTGAAACAATCACACCTCCCTTGAATTGGGTGATGTTTTTTTCCAGTTCATGTGAAGCGAAAAGTGATACTCTCAACAATGCATTGAATCCTTTGCTGCATGTGCGGATTGGGTGGCAGACTCGTCAATTAGGAAAGAATTTCCTGCAGGGAGAAAGTCTGAAAAGTACTGGTGTAACAAGATGCTCTATATGTGTACAAGTGTTTGTGTGGAAAAGTATACACAGGTTGATTTGTACAGCTCAGCTATTGTTTATGCAGGTAGACCGACTGCACATTCATTGAATCTTGCTTGAATTAATCAAACCTGCATGAGTGTGAAGTTCAACTGTTTTTGTAAACACAGACTGTACACTTGCTGGATGTAATGTGCAAATGCCCCTAATGATAACTGAAAACAGCCAGCTCCTGTGGATTAAAACATTTACAATGGCATTAGTTCTTCTGGGTTGTAGATGGTCCTCCTTTGAGAAACATATCAGTGGGCAAAAATGTGCTGCAAAGGCCGCGTACCATGGTCTGCAGTTGCGGCCTGGCGCAGCGCCCTCCCCGATCACCATGTTTGGCAGGGCGGTTCATAAAAAACATTTTTTTTTAAAAAAAAAAAATCCTGCTCCAAAGCTCTTATCTCAGTACACTAGGGGTTATATAGCTATATCTGAAATTTCATGCATATCAGTTAATATCTTGACCCTGCTCCACTGAATTGAAATTTCAGGCTTCACAACATAGGAAAACGGCCAAGTAAACAGCTATTTTCATGGAGGAGGGTCAAGATATTAACTGATATGCATGAAATTTCAGATATAGCTATACAATCCCTAGTGTAGTAAGATAACACCTTTGGAGCAGGATTTTTTTTTAAAAAAAAAGCTTTTTATGAACGGCCCTAATGTTTGGGATCATTACTATGTCCCCCTTGGCTGCCACAGAGGCTCATGGATTCCCGCCAAACTCTGTAATTCAAATGAGCCAATCTGTGGTGGTCTAAGGGGTGTGGTTTGGAGAGCGGACCTGGATGAAGCAGGCTTCACTCAGGTCCGCCCACCAGCTATTTATCCCAGCCGAACCTGCACACTGCAGCTGAATCTTGTTTTCGCTGCAAAAGGCAATTTTAGTTCCTCATCTAAAAAACAGTAATTGGCTCTTGCATACTGCAAAGTGCTCTATAGTAGGGAAAAAAATAAAACAACTGAAAAACCTGCAATGCAAATATTCCTCCTTACATTTAGTCAGTCAATTTTATTTTATTTATTAAAAAAAAGAAAACCCACTCATATAAAGTTGCAGCATTATAGCTCTCCAACTCTTCTGCATTAGAAGCAGGGCTTTTTAAAAGTAAAATATATATATACAATAATTGTTATTGTTTGATACATTCGGGAGCATTTTTCCGGCATCGAAACTCTGTGTGCACAAAATTATGATCTCTAAAATGCTGCAGAGATGACGACAAGCCTTGAGAAAATTTTAAAATGTCAGACCTGGAAAATAGAATGTTAGCGTGGAATATATTCCCTGTAGAAAATGGGAGTATCTTTCATGTTTAATTAAGACTCAAAGCACATTTGGTTCTGTTAGTGCTTTGCCTCTGGTTAGCTGTGTGGTGACCTTGTTTGGAGCTTATTGAGCCCCCCCAATAATAATAATAATAATAATAATAATAATAATAATAATACTGTGAAATATTCTTATGTGGCTATTTTGAAAAAGAAGAGGTCTTTCTTCTTGTTTTTTCTAATGCCTTCTCTTGGATTCTGGTTTTCACTAATTTTTTTGTTTAGTTTTTTGGAAAGCTTTCAATGGTCAGTGTTAATGAAACGATGGTGAAGCTTCTTTCAATTCCTGAAATGTGGTGCTGTGGTTTTGGTAAAAAGGTAAAGGTAAAGGACCCCTGACAGTTAAGACCAGGGTTTGCGGCGCTCATCTCGCTTTACAGGCCGAGGGAGCCGGTATTTGTCCGCTCCGCAGACAGTTTTTCTGGGTCATGTGGCCAGCATGACTAAGTCACTTCTGGTGCAATGAACACCGAAACCAGAGCAGCGCACAGAAACACTGTTTACCTTCCTGCCAGAGGAAGGAAACGCTGTTTGCCTATTTATCTACTTGCACTGGTATGCTTTCAAACTGCTAGGTTGGCAGGAGCTGGGACCAAGCAACAGGAGCTCACCCCGTCGAGGGGTTTCAAACTGCCAACCTTCTGATCGGCAAGCCCAAGAGGCTCAATAGTTGAGACCACAGCGCCACCCGTATCTCTATGTGGTTTTGGTAGCGCATGCTAAACATTTGCCAACCTCTTGACTCAGATCTGTAATTCCTTATTGTATGGTCTCCACAACCCTGTTTGCCTGGGATTTTGCATCTAATCAACTGTGTGAGCAGAAGCAAAGCAAGGAGAAGTAGATGACAATAAGTCCATATTACTGATGAATAATTGTTGAGCAATTTATTTTTAACTAATGTGCAAATGTGTCCATGCAAACTGATAAAACACCATGCAAAAAGAATCCTGATGCAACCATGTGCAATCCTAGAATCCTATCATACGGATAGTAATTGTGAAAATATTTGAATGATTAGTATATCAATTAAAATGTAATTAGTTAATAAAAAGTGGATAAAAAGGTTAATGAAAAGTTTAAAAAAATATGAACTGCAGCAAAATAAGAACTGGATGAAAACATCAATCAAGGAGCGCCGGAAACCAGTTTGATTAAACTGTATAAATTTGGAAATAATTGGAATTATTTTGATATTAATTTGTATCTGTTTTGTTGGTAAATTTCTGGAAATATTCTGGAAATATTAGAAAACCAAAAAATATATATAGAATCCTATCATATTTGGGTTTGTGTGGTGTTTTTTTGTTTTTTGTTTTGTTTCAAATGAATATTTATTGGCATTTTCAAAAAGCATATACAAAACAAAAAACAAAAATTAAACAAAAATTAACAAAAAACATACAAAAATACAAAACAATTAAAACACATAAAGTTTCAATTACTTATTTTCTTTTACCTTATTTCTCAGACCTCCTCACACCTCCCCTTCTAGTATTCCCATTTAAAAATTATCAGCACAGCAAATCCTTAACATATATCTCCACTTTAGTTTAATAATTTAATCTAACATAATATTATTTTACTTTCCTTCTTTCTTCCATTTCTTCCATTTTATCTTTGCAAACCTTATTTTTATTTAATTTAAACTCCAATTTTGACTTATCTATATTTACACATAAATACTTATACCTCATTAATTAATCTTAAACCTTTTTCCTAAAGTCGATCAAAATTTCCCTTCCACGATTTTCCCAATTTCCATACAAATAACCAAATAAAAAATAAAAACAAAGCAAATTATATTTATAAACCCTTTGGATTCCCAAACTCCACCCACCCTTGTCCCGGTTTCAGTCCCCAACAAATAACCATCATTCTCTATGTACTATTTAGCCTGGAGATCTCACGTCCAAGGGTTTGTGTGGTGTTTTAACAAAGAACACGTGCATAGTAAAAGACTACAATAAAACTGAGGCAGTGATATGTGCAATCATGTCAGTACATCTGTGCGTGTGTGTTTTGCTTATGCACAATTGCACATTGGAAATGGGAAAAAAGGATGCCAAGGGCACATGCACAGGCCTCCATGCAAAGTTCAGAAATGCGAAATGGACCGCGGAAGCCTGAGAATTCCATATGCATCAGTTCCAGTTCAAAAATAAGATAGTGTGATTTGGTGATACCACAGTGTGATAGTGTGATTTGGAAGTACAGGGAGAAAAATGGGAAAAGAGAATTTTGGAAGCATCCTTACCCCTCCCCTCCAACCCAACTTCAACTTTCGGACCATTGTTGTGGTGGCACAAAGGACTGTAGAATCAAAGGGTTTTAAAGCTGGGAGAGCAAAAGTCATCTGTTCCAACCTCCAGGCCAACAAAGAGTTAATATGAATGGACATATTAACTAATATGAATGGACACATTCATATTAACTTTTGATGAGCTAGAAATGTTGAGGGATTGACCAGCTTCCCCACACCAAAACACAAGGAAGTGTTATATACTACAATGATGCATTATATGCATCTATTTTTATATTCTAATTAGAAATGCAAAACTTTGGAGAGTTTGATAAAGACACTTCTGAAGAAATGGGGGAAAGAATCCCTCATCTTTGTTTCTGTACTCAGGATGCCCTCAAGATGTGCTGTTATCTTAGGATAATTCCAACACTGTTGGGTCTTAATTGCTTAAATATTAGACGATACAATTCTTGTCTTCAAAAGGAAGAGCTATGTAAGAAGCTGGAATAGATAAGCTACTTCATTTCAGTTTTTTTAGTGTTGTCATTAAATGCGATGCTAAGTCGTTATGTACTTACCCTCTTTCTCACTTAAATCTGCAGAAAGTTTTTTATATATATTTAAATGGAATTAGAAGCCATCTCTACTCACCTTTTTGCTGTTAAGTTAAATGCTGCAACATGTTCATTGTTTATTATTATTATTATTCATATTAGCTAAACTGCTTAGCAGTTTTGATAATTAAGAAGTATATAAATCCTGTTAGATTTTTTTTTTGGAAAAAAAAGTTTAATATCTGTACTGATTAAGGTCCATCTATATATTTTGATGACGGGACGCAGGTGGTGCTGTGGGTTAAAGCCTCAGCGCCTAGGACTTGCCGATCGAAAGGTCGGCGGTTCGAATCCCTGCGGCGGGGTGCGCTCCCGCTGCTCGGTCCCAGCGCCTGCCAACCTAGCAGTTTGAAAGCACCTCCGGGTGCAAGTAGATAAATAGGGACCGCTTACCAGCGGGAAGGTAAACGGCGTTTCCGTGTGCGGCTCTGGCTCGCCAGAGCAGCGATGTCACGCTGGCCACGTGACCCGGAAGTGTCTCCGGACAGCGCTGGCCCCTGGCCTCTTAAGTGAGATGGGCGCACAACCCCAGAGTCTGTCAAGACTGGCCCGTATGGGCAGGGGTACCTTTACCTTTACCTTTATATATTTTGATAAACCATGTAGCACATAATCTTAGAAAGATCTTGTTGCAGACTGCATTGGGGGGATTGCATGCTTTAATCAAAATCCCCTGCCCATGCAAAACTAACACATCAGGAAGAAGTTCCTAACTAAGCTTTATTGTTGATGTTCTATGTGCAGAGATTTTTTTTCCCACCGCATGAAGCAGCAGCAAGACATTCCATCCCCTATTTTAGGAACGGAATCATACTTCCCTGATTACACATAAGACTCAGGGAAGATAAATGTATGATTTATTTGTTCAGTTGGTTTGGATAATTGATACTAAAGAATTAAAGCTATGCAAGTGACTCTGTTCCTGCATCATTCAGCCTGGACACTGAGGTCCAGCTCTGAGGACCTTCTGGTGGTTCCCTCACTGCGAGAAGTGAGGTTACTTGGAACCAGGCAGAGGGCCTTCTCGGTGGCGGCACCCGCCCTGTGGAACTCCCTCCCATCAGATGTCAAGGAAATAAACAACTATTTGGCTCTCAGGAGACATCTGAATGTTTGATGTTTTATCACATTTATAATATTCTGTTGGGAGCCTCCCAGAGTGGCTGGGGAAACCCAGCCAGATGGGCGGAGTATAAATAAATTATTATTATTTGAGCAGGGGTGCAAACTTGAATAAAATAATCGATCACAAGACATGACACACATAAACCATTTGAATGACAATGCCAATTAACTCGGAGGTGGGGCTCTAGGGGAAGCAAGACCCTCTTAGGGTGTTAATACTAGGAACCCTTCCCTCATAGGACTCAGGTTGTAAATGTGTGTAAATAAAACATCTCTCATAGAGACACTGCAGTCTCCTCTGTACCCTTGGTAAGTCCTTGCAACTCCTGGAGATTCGGGTGACATGCAACATTATGCACAGGTATACACAGGTAAGAGGTGAGATTAGTGAGGCTCAGTCATGCCTGGGGTATGTTTTTATTGGTGCCCTCCACAGGTAGAGGGAACACCTGGAGTAATAGGTATGAAAGACACTACTTTTTAAAAAGCTTTTCTAACTTTTGGTGGGTATGGATTTTCCTTCCCATTCTTCTTGTGTTGGTAAGGTAATAATAACAATAACAGCAATTACAATATGCAGCTTCTACAGGTGTGGCCCAGTGGATGGATGCTTTCAAATATGAGATTCCTGCTATGCTGCAGTGAGGTCAGGCTTCAGGGAATTGGCTTCCTCCCCCTGTGGCAGTAGATAAGCAGAACAAAGGACAGCTAGAAACTGTAATAATCACAGCAAGAGAACAAAGAACACATCTCCTAGAAATTGTGGTGCTCCCAATTAAGGAGAACACCCCCTATTAATCTACATCACTCCTACGTCTTGTAATCTGAGCTTGTACCCTCTGTGCTTTCTGTTCCGACACTTTCTGAACTCTCCGTGACTTGGGAGAAGGGGGGGGGGTGAATGCTGTCCAGAGACTGTGAATCTCTTAACCCTCTCTCTTCCAGTTTTTCTTCTCCTAGCTGTTCCCCACCCAGTATTTCCCAGCTTCTGCCTTCTGAACTATGTCCCTCTGCAAACCACCGTTCCAAATCTATACTGTCCTCCTGCTCCTGGGAAGATTCAGGATCCAGATCAAATGCAGGGGGAGGCTCCCACAATTTCTCTTCAGTGCAGCCCTCCACAGCACGGTCCCTGACAAATGGCTGCTAACATCCTATGAGGGGAAAATGCAGAGAATTGTTTAAAAATAACTACTGGCCAAATAACCTGTCTACTATGAAGGAAGTTTTAGGAGCAGGATTGGATTAGAATCCGGGAAATTGCATGTCTTAAATTGCTTTCGCAGTTGACATGCTTTTGCCTCTTACATGGTATGCTTTGAGCTTCACACAGTTGCCTCCCGCTGTGCAGAAAACCTCATGCAACCTCCATCAGCGACAACCTGCTCCTGGGTCCGTCTCTGTACAGAGAAGAGAGGACAATCCATGCTCGCTCATTACTGAAAGCCAACGCTTCACTGTTCACTAATAGATGAGAAACTGTAATGAGTTTTCAAAGAGTTGGCAGACCAGATACTTTCTTTTTTTAAAAAAAAGCCTTTGCTAAATATCCTCTTTCTCTTGCAATTTTTTTGGCAGACTGTGACTCCTTCATTGACACAACCTGACCATGATACTTCTGTTGCAAGAGAAACAGGGAGTGGAGCTAGTATTTTTTTTAGAAAGGGAAATATAAATAGCCATGTCTGATCACAAACCCGTAGCATTATAAGACATTAAGATTCATTTTGGGGGCGGGAATAGGGTCAACAGAAAGTGTGCAAAGCATTCCCCAGCTAAATTCCACTGCTAAACTGTTAGAAGCTGCTCTTGAGACAATGCTCTGCTCAAGCGTCAACAGTATAACTGGTTTAGACAGCCTAAATGGAGCTCTCACTTGATATATTTTGATCTGTCCCATTTCATTCATTCCATGTTATTGACATTTAGTAAATAACCATGAATGAATCCCAATAGATATTAGTAAAATAAACAAACACTTTCTTTAATTAACTTCAAGCAAGAGGCAGTAATATTTTTTACTATAAAGTGCAGTAGTTCAGATTAGATCATCAGATTCCTGTTTTTGCATCCGTTGTCAACCTTGGATTGAATCCAGGCTAATAGAGCAATCCTGATTCCCTGTTGTTGTTGCTGCTGCTGCCACCAGTGCTTTGTAGAATGGGGGAGCCATGGCCATATTTGCAACCCAGCTACTCATGGTAGCTGGGTTAGGAAGGGGCAGGTAGAGTAGGCCAGATTCCTGTGCCATCTCCAATTGGGTCTGATGTTGGCTAGCATCCACTGTGGGACTGGCTTTGGGTCCAATGGATCCCAGTCCAGCTCAGCCCCACACCACCCTTCAAATGCTGCATTTGGGGTGTTCTGTCAGTCTCCACTGGTGGGGAATATATTTGGTGGTTGGTTGGAAGCCAGTTCAGCTGGCAGAAGTGAGAAGAGGGATGCTTCCACTCTGTCCAAAAGCCCTACAATCCAGAATGGGGTGTGTGATTTGGATGGCAGCCATAGTTAATTGCCATCAGTAGCACCATAAGCACAGAAGTCCAGACCCCACGCAGCAGAATACACAGAACCAGAATGGCCCCTAAATAAATCCATAGTAGAAAATTCATCTCCAGTTGTACTTAGGTCTCAGTGAAATCAGTATGAAATATTGGTTGTGGCTTAAGTCACATTTATTTCAGTGGGATCTAAGTGGAGCTTTAAAAGGTAAAGCGTAAAAGGACCCCTGACCATTAGGTCCAGTCGCAGACAACTCTGGGGTTGTGGCACTCGTCTCTCTTTATTGGGAGGGAGCCGGCGTACAGCTTCCGGGTCATGTGGCCAACATGACTAAGCTGTTTCTGGTGAACCAGCACACAGAAACACCGTTTACCTTCCCACTGGAGCAGTACCTATTTATCTACTTGCACTTCATTCTTTCAAAATGCTAGGTTGGCAGGAGCAGGGAACGAGCAACGGGAGCTCACCCCATCGCGGGGATTCAAACCGCTGACCTTCTGATCAGCAAGCCCTAGGCTCTGTGGTTTAACCTGCAGCGCCACCTGCATCCCTTAAGTGGAGCTTTAGTCTCGATCTAATCCCTTATTGAAAAATATGTGTGTATTAGGATAATAAGTAAATACATATCTGTATAATAATGTATGGTAAAAGGTAAAGGACCCCTGGACAGTTAAGTCTAGTTGACTTCAACTTTGGGGTGTTGCGCTCATCTCCGCTTTTAAGCTGAGGGAGCCGGGATTTGTCCACAGACATCTTTCCGGATCATGTGGCCAGCATGACTAAACCGCTTCTGGTACAATGGGACACTGTGACGAGTGCCACAGCACACAGAAATGCTGTTTACCTTTCCTCTGTAGCAGTACCTATTTATCTACTCATGCTGGGATGCTTTCAAACTGCTAGGTTGGCAGAAGCTGGCACAGAGCAACGGGAGCTCACCCATTCGTGTGGATTCGAACTGTCAGTCTTATGATCACAAGCCCAAGAGGCTCAGTGGTTTAGACCACAGTGCTACCCATGTCCCTTAATGTATGGTAAGGTAACAGTATCGTTTCTTTTCTTTTTTCCCATTCACATTCACATTTTTTATTTCTCTTTTCTCACTCTATCTTCATATAAATTGTGGGGGATGAATAGTCTGGATCTAGTCCGATATCTGTATCTCTATAACTCGTACACACAAACACACACATATATAAATGAGAAACCCAGAGTCAGTTATCAGCATGGTAGCAAACCTGTGATTGAGATTCGTAGAAATGGCACAGACAAAACAATTCTGTGTTGGGTTCACACACATGAATGATCCTGTGGACAACGGTCAGCGGATGTATGAAGGAACGAATCTTGAAGAATCAGTTGAAATGTATCAGTGTAAAGCGTATCAATTACAAAATTGCCAAGCATGGCAAAAACCAGGACCTTAAGTAATATCAATATATTAAAGCTATTATTACAAGAGCATCTGGAATATAAAAATTCACATGAAAATAGAATATCATTAAGATTCCATTTTAAATGCTCTCATTTCTAATTCCTCACAGCTTTGGGGCGAGGAGGCAGGCTAAATTTATCATAAGTTTAATAAGCCCAGAAATGTGATTAAAATAAAATTGGGTGTTTTATTCATGGCTTCAAGTGTAAAGAGGCATAATAATATAGCCAGACCTCATTGACTTTGATCTACCATTAGCCACCAGAGGGATCACTAATGTCAATAAATCCTGTAGAGCAATTTAAAGTTGTGTTTTGTGAAATTCTACAGCAAATTTTTATTTTATTTTATTTTTGTGTGTGTGTGTGTGTGTATGTGTGTAGAGAGAGAGTGAGTGAGAGAGAGAGAGAGAGAGAGAGAGAGATATCTTTTCCAGGATGTACCCAATATGTACTGAAACATACTTTACGTTGTAATTTGGGTCACACACGTACTATATAAATTTATAGTGTTTCCCTAGCGTTGCTGTGCAATACAAAAGAGTATGGCCTGATAACCTACTGAAATTAATAGGAGGTGATCATATAACTTTGTGCATAAACTGTAGGAAGTAACAACAACAACAACAACAACAACAACAACAACAACAACAACATTTTATTTGTATCCCTGGCCGAGGCCAGGCTCAGAGCAACTAACATCATAAAAACAACTGTATCAGTTTCAAGGGCAGCCCCACATAGAATGAGCTACAATAATCAAGCCTGGAGGTGACCGTCGCATGGATCACAGTGGCGAGGTCAGGGCGAGACAGGTAAGGGACCAACTGCTTAGCTTGGCAGAAATGAAAAAATGCCGCCTTTGTTGTAGCTGTAAGTAGAATAAGTTTTGATCACTGCTTCATGCCCTCCAAGCACCCCAATTTTCCAAAGACAGTTCTGGAATTATGAAAGGCATGCCGTCAAACCATTGCAAGAGGTGTTGACATTTTGGGAGGTTGGACAGTTATAATGGAATGGTCTCAGGGGGCATTTTTCTTTCTGTGAATCATATTGTGAATCATATTGGGGCATTTTTCTTTTTGTGAATCAAAACAAAGAATAAAATAAAATAACATTGGGATTAAGGGTTTTTTCCAGGGCGTGTGTGCTGTGCCCCATTGGTGGAGTAGTGGTGGCACTTGCCGTTCTTCTGATAGGAAATGCTTGGGGGGGACACACAAAAATGGGGGGTCAAGGAGGGTGAGTTGTGAGGGAGTCCCCATTTTCATCTGAGGAATGTTGGAGGCTATGCCTCTTGGTTGTGGTCTGCATTTCGTGCCCATCGTGTTTCCTCCATTTTGCAAAACAGCTCACCAATCTAGAGAGTTAGTCAACCCATGTTCTAGAAGTGGGGTGTCTTCTATTCATCGGAGCTCCCCAAACAGTTAATAACCATGACAAAGGAGATGGACTGAGCAGCCCAATTCCATCCTGATTCAGCTTTATTGGCTCTCAGTCGCAGATTGAATCTGTCCTGTTCTTTGCGGATTGTGAAGAAAGCACGATGTTCCGTGTTATAAATATATAGAGAGAAATGGTGTACAGGTTTGTTTGGGGATTGTGGATTAGACATTGAAGATGTCTGCTGCCAAGAGCCAAAAACTTCCTTGAACCTTGTTAATTGTGAAGCATATGAGTCACATAACCCCAAGCTATAACTGCCCCTATCTTGCTTTCCAGCATCATCTCACCAAAAGAAAACACACCAGGGAGAAGGCCGTCAAGAAGTGCTGTACTGGCATTCTATGATGAATGTCACAAATTGGCAGGGAATGTTATGGCTGGAGGGAAAGTGGATTTGTGTTTAACTCTTGGTTTATTTGTTATTTTACTTCAAGTGGGAGGAAAACTGAGCATGCTTCTCACTGTTCCTAGGTTAAACCTCTCTCCCAAGAACTATTTTTCCATATTTTTAGTAAATTTTTAACTTTGTTTCAGAAAAATCTGGTTGTTGTCCTTAGTCCACCACCCATATCTCACAGCCAAGTTCCATGATACATTGAGTTGTTGTTGGGGAGAGACAATCCCTTCCCTGTCCTTTTGAACACACATAATCTATACTTGCTTCTTGTTCCCTAGGAGTGAATCTCTACCCTTGCTATACATACTTTTATATCCTGGTATTCTTCATAACTGGCGAATTATCGACCAAAAATCTTTTAATTATTGGAATGCCAAAGAAAGAGCGGGAGAGAATATCAGCACTGATCTAAATTTTCACTGGAGTATGTTGAACTAGAGTATGTTGATAAATATGGCTGCAATAATTGCTCTTGAAATACATACAAGAGAAAGCCAATATTCACATTGTAGTAAACTTTGACATCAGACTTTATTCTCAATTAAAGGCTATTTGCCATGCTGCTGGCAGTCTTTAATTGATCACACACACACACACACACACACCCATTAGCACATAGTATTTATACAGAATAATATAAGAAGAAATAATAAACACCACTCAGGATGTAGTCTTAATTTTAAAGTAAGTCCCATGCCATCAAAAAGAATTAATGTATTTTTCCATGTATAAGATGATGTTTTTTGCTTTTTAAAAAATAGGCAAAAATTGGGGGTCATCTTATACACTGATTGTGAATGCAGAGGGTGGGTGGGCAGGTGATTTATTTTTTTAATAAGATATTTATTAAAGTTTTCAAAAATAATACATTGTAAAACAAAAAGAAAGAAAAAACAAAAATACAAAAGTACAAAAATGCAAAAATAAAAGCAATTTTAAAAACACATAGCGTTTCCATTTACTTATTTTCTTTTGACTTATTTTCCAGACCTCCTCATACCTCCCTTTCTTATATTCCAATTCAAATTGTTTGTTCAGCAAATCCTCACCACTAATTCTTTTAATTATTTCAAAACCTTATTTTCCATATCTCTTAAACATTACAGCTGAAAACCACTTAATTTCTATCCAACATCATTCTAACATTCCTTAATTTTACAATATTTCTGCAAATAGTCTTTAAACTTCTTCCAGTCTTCTTCCGCCGCCTCTTTTCCCTGGTCTTGGATTCTGCCAGTCATTTCTGCCAGTCCGATCATCTTCATCTGCCATTCTTCCAGAGTGGGTAGATCTTGTGTCTTCCAATATTTTGCGATGAGTATTCTTGCTGCTGTTGTCGCATACATAAAAAAAGTTCTGTCCTTCTTTAACACCAATTGGCCGACCATGCCCAGAAGAAAGGCCTCTGGTTTCTTCAGGAAGGTATATTTAAATACCTTTTTCATTTCATTATAGATCATTATAGATCATGGGCAGGTGATTGGTGGTGGTGGGCAGGTGAGCATTGGTGCTGGCAACCTTCCCTCATAAAGATCAACAACTCAAGGGCAATCTCTCCCCAAAAAGCTCAACAACATTGGCAAACTCCCCTTTAAAAAGCTCAAGGATATATTGATTTCTTAATTTTGGGTCCCAAAAACTTGGGGTCATCTTATACATGGGGTCATCTTATACACAGAAGAATACGGTACTTTCCAGAGCAGTGTAATAAGAAATGAAATGACAATCTTTTACAGTGCAACAACTCCCAGTGACTTCATCTAGATACAGTGGACCTCAGGTTACATACGCTTCAGGTTACATACGCTTCAGGTTACAGACTCTGTTAACCCAGAAATAGTGCTTCAGGTTAAGCATTTTGCTTCAGGATGAGAACAGAAATCGTGCTCCGGCGGCGCAGCAGCAGCAGGAGGCCACATTAGCTAAAGTGGTGCTTCAGGTTAAGAACAGTTTCAGGTTAAGTACGGACCTCCAGAACGAATTAAGTACTTAACCTGAGGTACCACTGTACTGAACAATGCCTACAAAGCCCCTTTTGGTCAAGCCCTGCCCTTAGGTGCCCCAGTATAAGGGAACTGGGTATGGCTAACCTGAAATGACCTAGAGGGCCCAATGGGGAGATCTGGGGGGGGGGTCCCAATTTGGCCTGTGAGCTGCAGGTTGGCTACTGCTGCTTTTGAGTGTGATAGGCTTGATGGGGGCATGTGTGCAGACCTCTACATCTTTCTTTCAAATGGCCTGCTGGTCTGCTTTGATGCCTGTCTGGGAATTCTGAAACAAAATGAAGGACCTGGATTTCATCTCACATACAGAGGGATGCTCAAGAATTTGATCTCATACCTCTCAACAATTCTGATTTAGGCGGGACACCCCAGAATTATAGAAGCTGACCCTGCTTTCTGATCTTGTGGCAGAGCTTCAGACAAAAAGCACTCATTTTTTTGTTGGGCATTCTGGCCGGAGTCAGCTTGCTCACTTTGAAGTGTATTTTCAGAGGGTTTTTTTTTTGGGGGGGGGGGCTGACAAATGGGATGTCACACATGTGAGTGAACACATGTGATAGTTACATGGACCAGAATTTGGAAAAAGTGCTGTCCTTCCCTATATCTATCACTTTGCTAAATATCGCTAAATATCCATTGTGCTTAGCTTTCCAAATGAATTCAGTTGGGCTTAAAATAACACTGAGTGTATCATGTGCTTTCATTTTAATATAGAACTTAAGGTAGAAAATATACCATTGCTAAAACGATACAACTTTAAGATGGTACTGTATTGTAGTAGAGTTTTACTCTCAGTGTCCTGGGAAATATAGACAGAATAGTGTCGCATACGGTATCCTATAATGAAAATGCAAAATATAAATAAAACAGTCAATCAGAATTACTCTAGAGGTTGTTTTTGAATTGCTCCATGATACTTTAAGAACAGTTCCCAAATATATGAAATGTGGAGACGGTTCATTTTCCTTGACGCTGGAAGCAATCTCTTTGCTGTGCATCAGAGATAAATGGGAAATAAAACAGTCCACAAACATCAGCTTGTGAACCCCATCATAAAATCTGAATTGCAGAGACAGTGTTTCACATCAGTTTGAAGAAATAGTAAATGGCACTGTGAAATTCATTGTCTGTGGGGATCAAGTGGCAAAGCATGCCTTAACCTCCATGTGTACCAAGAAACTCTCAATGTGCTGAAAACAGTGGACTTTTTCAAATGCTGGCCCAAGAGAAGAAAAAAGTATCAGTTGATGAGAATGTTTAGAGACTTTATTCTGTCTCTTGGAACCAATTCATTTGCTATGGCAAAATTAGACCTACATACATATTTATTTAAAATGTCAAAGGACCTAGGGTTGCCATATTTCAAAAAGTGAAAATCTGGACACAAAAGGTGTTCAGCTTTTTTTGAGGTTTTCTTTGGCAAAATCACAAAAAAATGATATTTTGGGGCTATTTTTAAGGAAAATTGGACTGCCGACACATGGGTTGTCACATGTTCAGATTTTCCTGGACATTTTTGCCTATTTCCACCCAGACACTGCTTCTGACAGCAGTATTTTGGGTATGTCTGGGAAATTCCGGACGTATGGCAACCTTAGGTATTCACATGTAACTTTCAGAAGGGTACACACTAGTCATCCTGTGAGAATCAATAGCATACATGTTTTCACACTAGTACATGTGTACAGGCAACTTGTCCCCCAAAGAATTCTGGGAAGTGTAGTTTTTTAAGGGTGCTGAGAGTTGCTAGGAGATTCCCATTCCTCACAGCTAGAATTCACAGAAGTCACTGGAAGTATTAAAGGCCTTTTCTAAAGCAAGTATATACATGAGTATATTGATTCAATGGTAGTCAATATGGTGCCCTCCAGGGGGTGTGGCAGTGTAGATTTTATCATACGTTAACACTGGCCGTGCAGGGTGGAGAGGGTGAAAGGATATCTGGAAGGCATCATAGAATTGTAGAGTTGGAAAGGGTGCTGAGAATCACCTAGTCCAATCCCGTTCCATGCAGGAATATGCACCTGCCCCATACAGGGATCGAACCTGCAAGCTTGGTGCTATCAGCACCATGCTCTAACCAACGAAGCTATCCAGGCATGCACAATGTTGGCTATCATTGTATTGATTGATACATGTAATGAATGTATGGGGTTGCTCGTGCGTAAGTTGCCACCACGCCTGGCTAGGTAGCCTGGTTAAACCTTTCCTGACTGGACAGCCCTTCACTTCGTGGCTGTTCAGTCGCTAGCAGAATCCATCAGTGGGCGTTTCTTAAACTTCTTCCAGCACAAAAGCTCTTTGACGCCAAGTCTACGCCTACTTTCCCTGCGCGGAAGTCTTCTGCGCAGGGTGGGTGTGGGCAGAGGAGGACCTGTGCTCTCCCCGCTGGTCTCCAGCGAAGAGTCCTGGAGACCCCTCTCCGATTCCCCCAACCGCCCCCCTTTATCCCTGGTGTTACGCTGATTTCCTTCCCCAGCCGATGAGTTCCCTCTCTCCCTGCTTGGCCCTTCTCCGGCATCGCTTGGGAGCCCTGCCTCCACTTCTGGCTCCGATGTCAGTTCCCTGACAATACAGAAAGATTATATATGTGAGTACCTCTCTCTCTCTCTCTCTCTCTCTCTCTCTAACAACTTATTAAAAAGCCTAACTCTAGCAAGTAAAAGTCTGATGGGTGAGCAGAACAGCAATAATGGATACAATCCAGAATGTTTGCTGTCGCAGTTTAAGCTTCCACTTTTGCAGGACAGCTAAAATGGTGTCTATGGTTGGGCTACTGAAGAGAAAACTAAAAACAACCCTTCAACAGCAATATGCTTCTTCATGCTTTCAACATTCAGTCACATACGGAACTGTGTTACAAAGGGGTTGCCGAGCAAGACAGCATATTGTAGTACATGTCTTAATATTTTGAGAAGTTAGAAGATACTAATATTTCTGATGCCATAGAGAAATGGGAGTGATAATGCCCATTAGCTGCCAAATCCCTTAAGAAACAGTAAACAGGAAACAGTAAAGGTAAAGGTACCCCTGACCTAGTCGCAGACGACTCTGGGGTTACGCATACTTAATTTTTGTTTAAGGTTTTTGGCATAATTTTGGCCACAACTTTATTTAAATACAAAACCATGAGTGGTTGTTTAGGCATTGGTTAAGACTATCTGTCCCCCCGCCTGGGGACAGAACTGACTTCCGGGCACCACCGAAAGACAGTGCGGGGGAAAGCAAGTCGGGGAGAAATGGAGCTGAGACACAGACCCTCAATTCTCATCTGCATGCTCCCCGAAGGCTTGGCGGCCCTAGTCCCATTCCAGGGATTGGACGAAAAGATGGCAAGCCCCTGGATTCCTTTAACGGAATTCCCTTTCTGCAGCAACCATGGAGGGGCAGGCCCAGCCTATCCTAACCCCTCCTCCACCAATTTATAACCAATGCCTAACCGCAACCTTACAAGTTGTGACAATTTGCTACGCAGTAGGCAAAAACCAAATGGCCCAGCCAATCAGCCAGATGGACAAAATTCCTACCAGGCCCCTGCCCCAACGGCAGACAACCCCATGACAGGCATAGCAAGGTCAATGCAACAACCCCTTACTCAAGAGCGGGTGGGCGGGTGATCCGTTGCACGCAGCAAAGAGAAAGCTCCAGGCTGCGTGCAGAGTATTTAAACATTTTACCCCTCCCACCAAAATTGCAACATAACTTTTACCCCAGCAACCCAGTGAACCAATCACTGCCTCAGGCCATCTTTAGAGACCCTGCCTGGTAACAGAGGGGTGGCTCAGCAGACCCCACCGCAACACATGCTCTCCATGAAGGAGAACACGCTTTGCGGCGCTCATCTCGCTTGACTGGCCGAGGGAGCCGGCATTTGTCCACAGACAGTTTTTCTGGGTCATGTGGCCAGCATGACTAAGCCTCTTCTGGCGAACCAGAGCAGCACACGGAAACGCCGTTTACCTTCCCACTGGAGCGGTACCTATTTATCTACTTGCACTTCGTGCTTTCGAACTGCTAGGTTGGCAGGATCTGGGACCGAGCAATGGGAGCTCACCCCGTCATGGGGATTCAAACCACCGACCTTCTGATTGGCAAGCCCTAGGCTCTGTGGTTTGGACCACAGCGCCAGCCATGTAGATTGCACTTATTTCCCATTGTATTCCATTTGAACAGAGATTTAAATGGCTTGTAGAGGTCTTATTTTTATTTGCTAATGTATTTGACACAAAGAGAGAGAGAGATTCATCATTAGAGTGGCTTTGCTGAGTTGACTTCAAATGAGTGAGAAACTTTTAAAATTATGAAGTCTAAATGGTGTAAAAAGACAGCAAGACTGGAATGGAGCCAAGACTATCAGAATATAAGACCACTTCTTGTCTTCCTTCTGGTTTTAGTGATTTTCTTTGTCCTGAGTTCTGATGTACCTGAAGGGTGTTAAGGGATTTGCTAGCCGGATGCTGATCTTCTTCATAGCTAATATAAAGTCTAGAGTAATACTTACATAGAGAAAGCTAACTCTCCAAACCTACAAATGAGAATTAATTCCTCTTTTCCTAACCATTCTCTTGTTATCGGAAAAGTAATAACAGTAATAACCAAATATGGATTATCATATGCAAAATAAAAATCAGTAGCACAGTTGTAATAAGTTTAAGTACATTCTATTAACTGGTCTTACTGAGTATTTCAGATATGTGAATCTGGTAATACATTAATACCATTAACTTAAGGAATAAGAATTGGGAGCTCTAAGCTTTTGCCTTAGAAGATCTTTGAGTTGGAATATTTTACAACATTGTTTCTTATTACAACCTACGGTCTCAAACTGTGGAAACTGTGTGTGACCTATGGGAGGGGCAAGTCCTTGTAGGCTGCCCCACACAAAGTGCATTACAGTTTTCCATATGAGAGGTCACCAGAGCATGAAAGACTAGTACTAGGGTATTCTGGCTTGGGAATGACTGGACAAGAAGCAGGGAAGAGAGTAGTGAGGATGTTAGGTAACAATAAGCAGAATACTTCTGATATATCACTGATCTATTGAGATCTTCTGATGGAGCACTTC
Organism: Podarcis cretensis; assembly: GCF_951804945.1. Classification (NCBI taxonomy): domain Eukaryota; kingdom Metazoa; phylum Chordata; class Lepidosauria; order Squamata; family Lacertidae; genus Podarcis; species Podarcis cretensis. The sequence continues at coordinate 88,373,213 of NC_137173.1, forward strand.
TGGTGAGTACCCATGCTCCCTGACCATGGGCGCCATCTGAGGAGGGGGTGCCAAGGTGCCAGGGGCCCCATATAATTAATAAGGGGGCTGCCCCAGCAATTCCTTTTTTTAAAAGAATAATACTTTATTTAGAATTCAACAATAATAAAGGGGGAGAAAACCACAGTGGTTGCTACATCAAATCATTACAATTAACCAATTTTAACACTGTATAAATAATAATAGAGAATAGAGAGAATAATAGAGAAATTACACAACATCACTTTTAACTTACTGAGGTTTTCATATTACACTTTTATCTCTTTATCTCTTTCTTTACATATCAAAAAGAGAAAGACCAAGAAAGGAGACACAAAAAGGAAAAGAGAAGAAGAAGACAAAGGGGGAGGGAGGGGAAGGAGGAAGAAGAAGAAGAAGAAGAAGAAGAAGAAGAAGAAGAAGAAGAAGAAGATAAAACAAACACATTTGGCTTCTGATTAGACTCATTGTATTATTATTTCTACAATTTTTTCACACACACTTCCTAGTTATTTTATTTCTTTCTTTGTTTTCGTCAGATATCAAAGAACATTATATTTGTTGTTTTACAAGGATCATTCTATTTCTGCCAGGAGATATTTGTTATTGTAATGCTTTCCCAAATACTCTTTAAAGATTTTCCATTCTTTCTGTACTTTTTGTTTTGGATAACCTCTAATTCTCCCTGTCATCATGGCCATCTGCAGATTCTATGGTGATCCAAAAAAAGATGCACCAGGAGGAAGATGCTTGGCCCTGGCATGTCCCTTTGATGACCCTCAGAGTGCCTCCCTGGAAGGCACCGTTGTCTGCAAACCTTCACTGGGAACTGGCTCAGTCCTGACACTTCACTAGGAAAAGAGCTTTTAACATGGCAGGCTTTGCCATGAAACCAACAGGAACCATTTTTTTCCTTTTCCCCAAAGTCTCTTAAAATAAAACTGTACATTTTATACAGCTCTTCAAAATATGATTTTCTTCTCTTTAACCAATGACTATCAACTGCAGCTTTATTTATGTTTTAAAATGTTTTACAGATAATTATTGATTGTTTTTGTTGTAGTTATGTTGTAAGCTGCCTTGATTTATTTTATGAAACTGCAGATCACAAATATTCAAATGAATGAATGAATGAATGAATGAAGTCCTTTCAAAACAGTCCACAGGTCTTTGTTTGCAGTTGCATAGACATAGCTGCATACACAAACCCTAAATATGGAGTTTGCATTTTTGTTGGGTGGGAGTTTCAAAATATCTGAGAAAACTGCATTACAACAACACATCATATTGCTGCACATTTTTATGTGGCAAAATTCCAGGACGCTGGAACTCCATCCCCTTTTTTACATGGTTATAAATATATGTACATCTCATTCTGGAGTCTCACAGAGCCAAAGAACCAAAGAAAGCTAAAGAACAGTGACTGAGCACTACAATTTGTGATCTGCTTCCTACGGACAATGACCAAGGGGAAGTCTCACAATCACCTGACAAATTTATTATTATTATTATTATGTCACCAATACTTCACAAGCTAGGGAAAAGGATGGCTCACAGAAAGATCTAATACAATCAATAGGATACAATTACCTCTATTGATTTTTTTAGGCAAGGTTCATCAGCTAAATCCATGTCGCAATGTATTTGGGATCAATGTGCCATAAACCAGATCAAGTATCTAGGAAGTTGGTTGCCCATTCTGTTACCTTTCACTGCAAGAGAGCTTGGAAATGAGTTAGTAATCATTATGGAGATGGCCATGTACGTGGTATTTTAAAGAAAGGGATCTACAGCAAGCATGCCCTTCTCTTGGCTATTTTTATTGGATACAAATGGCAAAAAGTAGCTCTGATGATTCAGGTCGTGATGACCAACCAGATGCCTATAGGAAGCTCATGATGGGAAGATTCATTTCAATCTAACTTCTGGCCAGGGTTGGAATATTTTTGTTTTGTTTTGTTGGCTAGATAGATTTTTTTGTTAGCTAGATTACCTATGCTGGATCTCTCAGTGAATCTCTTTCAATCTTAATTTCAGTTCTCAACATTTCCATATCAGTTTGCAATCCTCATGATAGTCCAGAATGTGGCTTCCAGTGTCTCCAACCATTGTGACCATATTATGCCTGTACTTTACCAGCTTCACTTGCTACCAGTTTGTTTCTGGGTTTAATTCACAGTGTTGGTTGTGTTCTTTTAAAGCCCTAAATGGTCTGGAAGAAATGGCCTTAAGGACCACCTCTGTGGTCTAAGAACACATTTTCACTTGTACAGAAATGTTCATCTGATGCATAGAGTTGTGAGAAGACTTCATTTCCTGTTCTGCACTGCATGAAGCACAGTTTCCGTTCTGCTACAGTTTGTCTTCCACCAAAAATCACATCATTTGCCTCACTATGCCAAAATTGTGTAACTTTCAAGATTTATGAAAAAAATATATAAGAATTTATGTTGTCTTTCCATTATTTCAGTCAATTCATATAAAAACAATGGAGACATGATGCAAATGGAGAGAGGAACACAAAAAAATAATGTATAATTTATGGACGGAAAGCGATAACAATTGCATGAGCTAGTGTGAGGATGCTGTCAGCGGCTCCCGGCTGGTTGCTCAGAAAGGAAAAGTTTCTTACTGTCCTTTTTTATTTCAGTCTTTACAGAAAGAGGCTATAGAACCCAGCCTATTGGATAATGACATTGTCCCATGTGAATCTACACCCCCGTCTTTCCCACTTCCTCATCCGTCATTCTCATTGTCTCTTCTACAGGTGCTGCTTCATGCCCTAGTCTTTGAGCTCTTTGCTCTCCTACTTCTAATGCTCGCCGGGTTCTGGGAGATGGAGGGTCTGGAATGCTTTCTAATGACAATGTGTCAGCTGGATGTTGTTCTGGCTTTCCCATGATTTCCCCACTTCCCCCCTCATCTGCTTCTGAGCTGCTACCTCCCTCAACCCCCTGTTGTAAATCTATACTGTCTTCCTCTTCCTCCTCCCTAGGAAGGGTCAGGATGGGGAGGTGGTCTCCACCATTCCTCCTCTGCCCAGACCCTGACAGCTAGATTGATTGACATTCCGGACATGGGATGAATAAGTGAGCATCAACAATTTCTGCTCCCACTCAGAATTCTCTAACATCCCTAATGACTTGTGGAAAGCAAGCCTTGTGACAGTTTGGAAGGCCCTTGTGACATCTCCCTAGATGCTCAATGTGAAGATTATGGTTTGTTTGTTTTAATTGTGTCAGATCTGAACAGCCATAGTTTTGAGGTTCCCTGGCACTCTTGCTCCCTTGAGTGACGATTCTGGCTAGTAAAAGACCCGGCTTCTGCCAACTGGCTTTCAGTAGTCAGGATGGGCATAAGTCCAGTTTGCAATTAGTCATCTTCATAACTCTAGGCCTCCCTCCCGTATATGTGGGTGACACTAATTGAAATGGATGCAAAGTCTTGCAACAGTTTTGCTTGAGTCATCTACTGCTTTGCATCATCTTAAGCTATTCCTCTGCAGGCTTCTTAGCAGAGCACATCTGTTTGCTGCTTGAGGAACACTGAAAGACTTGCATTGCGTTGAGCAGGCTGGAGAATTGTGAGACATGAAGTTAAATTTCTTTGTGCAATCAGCAGCAACTCATGGTAATACTTCCCCTGGTCTGTACATTTCAGGTACAATGGAGTGTCCATGTTAGTTTCCATGTCTGAATGATTCCCAATGGGATAAAACCCAGCTTCTGTATGTTGAAATATCACATATTAGTATTTAGCATAGCCTTTTCCTACTTGGTAGGAATATAGGAAACTGCCTTATAGTGAGTCAGACTCCTTGTTCCACCTGACTCAGCGCTGTCTACACCATGGTTAGTCAACATGGTGACCCCCAGATGTTACTGGACTACAACAACCATCTTCCCTGATCAATCACTGTGCTAAATGTGGCTGATGGATGTTGTAGTCCACCAATATCTGGAGGGCACCAATATCTGGAGGGTTAACCCTGGTCTACACTCACTAGCAGCAGTCAAATCTTGGTGGTGGTAGAGAAGAGTAGAGGCAGTGGTTGCAATTTTAAAATTATATTTCAGGATCTCATTTCTTATATTCTTTCTGTTGTGCTAAAAAATAGTTTTTATGAATTCTGCTGCTGTGGAAATGTGAACTTAAAACAACTCTAGATTAATCAAATGAATTCCTTATTCACTTAATATTACTTAATATTAAGTATGGTAGCCTTAGTACTATAACTTTATTTTTTATTGTTCCAGAACAATTTGGTATTTTTTAAATAGACAAATAGTCCCAAATCTTAGAAAACAGTGCAGTGCAGCTTGTTTTTAACAGATCTATGTATTCATGATTAATTAAAGTTCCTTTCGTAACACTGCAAACTAACCGTGCCTATTCAGAAGTAAGTGGCTGGGATTAGGTTTGCACCCCAATCGTGAAACATTCCATTTGCTAATTGGGCAATGGCATTGTTTCACACATAGTGAGATATTGTCAATAGCATGAATATCATGCAGAGTGAAAGATCCATTATGGGGAAAAAATGATCTCCCTCCTCCTCCTCTTCTTCTTATTCCTCCATCTCTTCTTCTTCTTCTTCTTCTTCTTCTTCTTCTTCTTCTTCTTCTTCTTCTTCTTCTTCTTCTTCTTCTTCCCCTCCTCCTCCTCCTCCTCCTCCTCCTCCTCCTCCTCCTCTGCATCAGAAGCCAGATGGTTGGGCAGCTGGATGCTTGAAGCTTTTTAATGAGAAGAGGAATTTTGTCTTGCCCTCAACCCTCCAAAGGGGACCTCTCTTCACAGTGGGCATACTTTTTGTAATAGCATTATTAGCCCCTTTCACAGCAGATGTGAAGGGCTGTTCTTGGCTTTTTGAAACTATCCAGCCAGCTTTCCTTGAAATAGAACAAGGCTGATTGGGCATTGTGTTAAAAAAGAGAGTAAGATATGGCCATTGGTGGAACCGTAGGGATTTAGTGCCAGTTTAATTGCTGAGGACAAACTAATTCTGGAAGCCTAATGCCTGTTTGCAAAATTGGTTGAGAGGGGGAAAGGAGAGAGAGAGAGAGAGAAACAAAAGTGTCAGCAGCAAATGAAGACATGCGTGGAACACAGAAGACTGAAAATGCTATTTCTAAAGAGAGGGCCTAGTTTGAAATAAGGAGATTTCAGAGAAGCTGAATGAATTATTTGCAAACTATCTTCACAATGGAAGATATAGGGCAGATCCCAGTGCCTGAACTAACTTTTGCAGGAAAGGAGTCTGAGGAACTGAGGCAGATAGAAGAGAGAAGAAGGCTTAATAGATAAAATAAAAAACTGACAAATTGCCAGGCTGGATGGTATCCGCCATCAAGTTCTCAAAAAAAGAAGCCCAAACATGAAATTGCAGATCTTCAAACAAAAATATATTATATGTCTCCAAGATCAGCTTCCATACCTGAGGACTAGGAAGTGGGCAATGCAACACCATCTTTTTGAAAAGGGGTCCAGGGAGAATGTTGGAAACTACAGGTCAATTAGTTTAACATGTCCCTGAATATCTTTTTCAAGTGTTTTAACTGAGTTTCACACACACACACACACACACACACACACACACACACACACAGGATTCCAGCACAGAAGGGGAAATCACACTTTTCCGTTTGACACAGAGCCTCTTTCCCTATGTGTATTTCAGTGTCGTCCTTAGAGCAAGTTGTGCCTCTATGTGTCCATGATATCAAACTTGTATCTTTTGTTTTTTCAAAAAACAACAAGAAGCCAGAAAGATAAAGGTGAAAGCACCACACAGTAAAATATGCTAATTCTTCTCAGACAAAAATAAAAATAAAAATTGTCCAGTAGCACCTTAGAGACCAACTAAGTCTGTTCTGACTATAAGCTTTCGTGTGCATGCACACTTCTTCAGAATATTCTTAGTATCTGAAGAAGTGTGCATGCACACGAAAGCTTATAGTCAGAACAGACTTAGTTGGTCTCTAGTTGGACAATTTTTTAAATTTTTTTTGACTGCGTCAGACCAACATGGCTACCTACCTGAATCTTCTCAGACAGATGGAAAGAAGTAATATTGAAGATCAATAGGTGCATATGCTAGTTGAAGAATGCTAATAACTGGTTTGAGACTGCTAAAGGCTGGGACACCAAAGCTACTGGTTGCTATAGAATCAGTGGTCCTCCCCCTTTTTTTAATGATCCCACTGATTGAATAAGAAATGCAGTTCACAAGAACACCTTTTGAATTCCAGATGCTGGTGCTTTAAAGGGACTGAGAAATGGACCTGCAAATGAAAGTGGAAATTCTAAAATATTTCTTCCACACCCTGTTATTATTACAAGAGACGCCTGCTTCTTGGCAGAAGGGCAATGACAGGCCTAGACAGCATCTTGAGAAGTAGAGACATCACCTTGCCAACAAAGGTCCGTATAGTTAAAGCTATGGTTTTCCCAGTAGTGATGTATGGAAGTGAGAGCTGGACCATAAAGAAGGCTGATCGCCGAAGAATTGATGCTTTTGAATTCTGGTGCTGGAGGAGACTCTTGAGAGTCCCATGGACTGCAAGAAGATCAAACCTCTCCATTCTGAAGGAAATCAGCCCTGAGTGCTCACTGGAAGGACAGATTGTGAAGCTGAGGCTCCAGTACTTTGGCCACCTCATGAGAAGAGAAGACTCCCTGGAGAAGACCCTGATGTTGGAAAAGATGGAGGGCACAAGGAGAAGGGGGCGACAGAGGACGAGATGGTTGGATAGTGTTTTCGAGGTTACCAGCATGAGTCTGACCAAGCTGCGGGGGGCAGTGGAGGACAGGAGTGCCTGGCGTTCTCTGGTCCATGGGGTCACGAAGAGTCGGACACGACTAAACGACTAAACAACAACAAAGCAATTGTATTTTGCACAAAGGGATTTTTTTTTTTTTTGTTAAATAATTCTTAATAGGCAGCACTATATAAAATACGTTGGAGAGCTCTAAACTGGGTGTTAGCTACACAGGGATAAATTGTGGTTAAGGCCATATTTTCCAAGGACAAGCACAGCTGAAGTTGCTAGCAGGTACCTTGAACCATCAAAACCAATTGGGCAGCAATGTGCAATGCTGGAGCTAACTGGACACCCAAGCTGTGGACTTGGTCCTTAGGCATCAGTGTAACTTTAATAAGCAAAATACCAGCTCCGTGGTCAGCTGTGCCAACTACCAACAGCACTTGCATCTTGTCTGGATTTAATTTGGGTGCCAGTACATACCATAAAGAAGGCTGATCGCCAAAGAATTTATGCTTTTGAATTACAGTGCTGGAGGAGACTCTTGAGAGTCCCATGGACTGCAAGAAGATCAAACCTCTCCATTCTTAAGGAAATCAGCCCTGAGTGCTCACTGGAAGGACAGATCCTGAAGCTGAGGCTCCAATACTCTGGCCACCTCATGAGAAGAGAAGACTCCCTGGAAAAGACCCTGATGTTGGGAAAGATGGAGGGCACAAGGAGAAGGGGACGACAGTGGACGAGATGGTTGGACAGTGTTCTCGAAGCTACCAGCATGAGTTTGACCAAACTGCAGGAGGCAGTGGAAGACAGGAGTGCCTGGCGTGCTCTGGTCCATGGGTTAATGAAGAGTTGGACACGACTAAATGACTAAACAACAACACTTATATGGCTTTCATATGTTGATTCAAACCAGTTAGCTCAATATTTGGTTTCAGATTTGTCATGGGTTTTTTATAATCGTGTAGAAGCAAATAAGATTACAGTGGTACCTCGGGTTACAGGCGCTTCAGGTTACAGATGCTTCAGGTTACAGACTCCCCTAACCCAGAAATAGTGCATCGGATTAAGAACTTTGCTTCAGGATGAGAACAGAAATCGTGCAGCAGTGGTGTGGTGGCAGTGGGAGGCCGCATTAGCTAAAGTGGTACCTCAGGTTAAGAACAGTTTCAAGTTAAGAACGGACCTCCAGAATGAATTAAGTTCTTAACCCGAGGTACCACTGTATTCTTTGAATGTGAATGTGTCAGTAGAAAATGAAAACAAACATTTGTTTGGGAAGGAAGTTGGCAAAACATGTTCCTTGAGTATACTGTTGTTTAAATCTGATCACTGGTTTGTTTTTCTAAAAGGTCAAAGCATGATACATTTAAAAAGTAAACAGTAGACAGAAAAATGCAAAATTCGTTGCAATATGCTTTCTAAAAAGGAAAAGGTGGGAAAGGGACACTGTCATTTAATAAAGAGAAAAAGTGTGACGCACAAACAAACCAAGTGGTTTTTTTTCCTTCTTCCCAATTGCAAATGCTACTAAATCTGGTTTCAGTACAACCAGTACATTGTCACTCCCTCACAGTACAATAGAAAAATACAATGAAATTATAGTTATTATTGCTTAGAATTCCTACAACTGACACACAGTCCCAGATTAATTACAACTTTACAATTCAATCACATTGCATTTCTAGGCATCATGGATTTTTAAATGTGCCTTGAGTGATTTATGAACAAGAGAAAAGCTCTGAAGATTAAACTGCAACCTTAATATTTGGTTATGATATGCCGACATTGCTCCTATGTCCCCAGGAGAAACAAACAAGGCAGTGCTTGCGGTAAACTAAGATCACAACTTTGCTCAAGGAAAGCAATATTTGGAATTAGTGGGGGAAAGGCTGGTAACTTCACACCCTGTTTGTGGGTTTTCTGATATAACAGCTCAAGGTCCAGAAGCTGTGTCCTTCTATGTATCAGATGCTTGCCTCGACTGTTGTGGATTTTGTTAGTTTACCTTGGGAGCTGGGATTTGATAGGTCAAATAATAATTATAATTGGTGATAGAATACTCCCCCCTTTCTGCCAAACAAAAGTCTGAAGGTCTGCATGTTGTCATTAATTAGAAATATTTCTGAAGAATCTCCAAGACTGTTTAAGCATCAGCTTTTTCTCTCAAAATATTCCCTGCTACATATATATATATATATATATATATATATATATATATATATATATATATAATCCTAAAATGATCTACCATAAATTTTATTTTGATGTTTGCACATTTGAAAGATTTCTTGACAGAACAATGCAGGGGGGCAAGCGAGTGGTATTATAGTGAAGTAGATTATTTTGGGTGGGTAGGTATATTTGAGAAAATGCGGAGCTCAGCTATGTAGAACGGTAAATGTTAAATGTATAAATGTGGCCATTTAGCTAGTTTTGTATCTTCAGTGGATCATTTGTTGGCAGTAAACAACTGCACAGTACAGTTAAGATTATGTAATTTTATCCTAGCCATTGTAATAAATTGAAAAAATTGATTTTCTAGAATACTGCCTAAAGGGGAAAAAAATGAAACAATTTGAGAGGAGGCCAGGAAAACAAAGATTAATGCTTGGTGAAGGTCTTTTCTACAGGAGTTAAGGTTTATGATTTGTAACATAAGAAAGTGCATTCATTAGATCCTGAAATGCAAAAGGTAGATTTATGTTAAACAAAATATGAAGTGTCAGGGAAGAAATTATAAATGGATCACTGAAATGGACAACTAAGGCATCCATTACCACATAATGCATTGGATAGATAGCAGTATCGCTGATTATTAAAGGATGCTTTCAATACTTTTTCAGCAGCATCATTCAGAAACCTTGCTAAATTTATTTGCTCAACATCCTTTGCAACTGTTACATGCCCGATAGTTCTCCTGATAGTTAACAGATGCTAAATTCTCAAAGAAAGTCACTGGTCTGATGGGATAGCATTGTAAGGAAGGAATGACATCAACATCATTTGCATTCTCATCTTTCCAAGGAAAATAGCATCAAATGAATTTACTCAGGAGGAAGAATGTTGGGAATACAGCAATTTGTGAATTTCATAATTTCATAATTGTCTGGCTAAGATGGGGATCAAACTGGAAACTTTGCTCGCAAAAGAGATCGGCAGTCCTTCTGGGCAGCCTGTGGATATTCTTTCACTTATCTGAAGCTGGTTTTGAACCAGCACTAGAGGTAAAGGGTATCACCCCACCTCATAAGTTGTTGATTGAATATTTATTACCCCGGTTCCTTACAAGTCCTTCAAGGGCAGGTGGCTGAGCTTCCACATGTCTATAGCACCACTGTAACATCTGAGATGCTTAACCAGAAATTTCCCAGTTCAAACACTTCAGCTATAAACTGGCAAGCTGCAATACCCCTTTCTGCATGTACATTATGCGGACAATATTTGCATGGGGAGGCCTGAAGCACATTTTCCAATGGCACAGTATGAGCCCCGACTCCAGAGGCCACACATTAGATGGGATAGGCAAAGATGAGTGCCTAGACTCACAAAGTTTTAATGGTTCTGTTTATTTATTTGTTTTAAACTATAAACCACTTAGAGGGACGTGGGTGGTGCTGTGGGTCAAACCACAGAGCCTAGGACTTGCTGATCAGAAGGTCGGCGGTTCGAATCCCCGCGACGGGGTGAGCTCCCGTTGCTTGGTCCCTGCTCCTGCCAACCTAGCAGTTTGAAAGTTGTGGACCACTGGGTTGAACTTCACTGCATGTAATGCTCTGAAGGAAAATGTAATGAAAATGATATATAGATGGTACATGACCCCAGTTAAACTTGCCAAAATATACCATTTGTCTGATAATAAATGTTGGAAATGTAAAGAACATGAAGGAACATTCTTTCACCTCTGGTGGACTTGCCCTAGAGTGAAGGCCTTTTGGGAAATGATATTGTGGTGGGATAATGAGCTGCTTGTGCGTTGAAGCTGGATCCCTCAGAGCTCACTCAGTGTAGTGAAACCCTGCCTTGAGCGGAGCCCTTCAGCATGGCTCCTTCAGTCGCTGGTAGAATCTGACAGTGGGCGTTTGCGGAAACGTTTCCAACATAAAAGCTGTTTCACGGACATGCGCCTCCTGGATTCCCTGCGTGACAGTTTCCGGCGGGGGGTGGGGATCCTTAAAGGCTGTTCTGATACCTCCTCGCTGTTCTCACTGGAAGTATCCCAGAGCCTCCCCTCCGACTCCCTTTCCTTTGGAGCTCCCGCACTCCCCCTACTGGTTCCCTCTTCTGCTGAAGAAGTGTCTCTCCTATTCTCCTGAAGCCTTCTCACCACCTGTCCTTCCGATGGCAGTTCCCTGACAGATATATAATGAGTTGAAAAAGGTATTTAAGTATACCTTCACTAAGAAACCAGAGGCCTTCCTTCTGGGCATTGTCGGCCAGAAGGTGTTAAAGAAGGACCGAACATTTTTTATGTATGCAACAACGGCAGCAAGGATACTCATCGCCAAGAGCTGGAAAACTCAAGATCTACCCACACTGGAAGAGTGGCAGATGCAGCTGATGGACTATATGCAACTGGCCGAGATGACTGGCAGAATCCGAGACCTGGGAGAAGAGAGGGTTGAAGAAGACTGGAAGAAATTCAAGATTTATTTACAAAAGTATTGTAATTTGGTTGAAGGCTAAGAAGGATGCTAGATCATAAATAATTGCCTACCACTGAATTAGATTTGAAATTGATGATAAGTCAGATTGAGGGAAATATAAAATTTGTGGAGAATAGATCAAACTAATTGAACAAAATTTAAGAATATAAACAAGATGATAAATTGCTGGGAAAAATTTATAACGATGTAAGTGGGAGTGGGAGACGTGAGGGAGTCCAAAGAAGTTCTGGAAAATGTGTTACGATTCATGTTATATTGTTTATTATTTTTGCATTTTGTATTTTAAAAAAAAATCTTAATAAATATTTATAAAAAAAAAAAATGAAAGCATGTCAAAGTACAAGTAGATAAATAGGTACTGCTCCAGCAGGAAGGTAAACAGCGTCTCCGTGTGCTGCTCTGGTTTGCCAGAAGTGGCTTAGTCATACTGGCCACATGACCCGGAAGCTGTACGCCAGCTCCCTCAGCCAATAAAGCGAAATGAGTGCCGCAACCCCAGAGTCGGCCACGACTGGACCTAATGGTCAGGGGTCCCTTTACCTTTTTATAAACCACTTAGAAGCCTACTCTAGCTTTAAGTGGAACCTGAAATTATGATGATGTTAATGCACAGCATACTCTTAAAAGCTGTGTAATAGTAAAGCAGAATATTATCAAATAAGAATGCAAGACACAAACAATGAAAAATCTTTGGAAACGATAATGGGGAAAGTATGAGAATAACATAAAAATAGTACCCAGAGTTTGCCAGCAGTTAGAGAAACCGTATTTGGGGAATTCCAAGAGATAAGACATTTACCCTTTTACAGGAGTGAATTAAGTAAAGGGATGACTGAGACTGACACTGTGCTGCTGTGAATAAGCAAAAGGGATGAATGTAAATCTCTTTACACATCACATGTTTGTTAGCCTTGTTCCTTGAACCATGAATGCAGTAATACTGACAGCAAACGTCCCAACAAAATTCTTCATTATTCTTTACCTGTGCAAGTGTGGATAAAGTTCTGGTGAGATTAATGCTTAGGATACGGGAGCTTGAAAACATATCAAGCAAGGGTATTAGCTTCAAATACCAGAAGTTGTGCCTGTGGATTTATGGAGCCTGTATGGTGAGGCATCCTATGAATGAAAATATCTACAAGAAAATATATTTATCTGGTGGCTTGCATAGACTAGCACCAGCTATGATAACATAGACAGGTAGGCTGCAGACCCTCCGAGTGTCCCTGTTTTCCAGGGACAGTCCCAAATTTACAGAAGCCATCCCAGTTTCTGATTTGATCCCAGAATGTCCCACTTTTCCTTAGGATGTCCCTATTTTCATTGAAGAAATGTTGGAGGGTATGGAGTTATGTGACCCCCGAGCCAAGGAAGTAAATAACTACTGTATACAACCTTTAGTAGACATATGAAGGCAACTCTGAATAGTTTTTTTTTTAATGTTTAATGGTTGGTGTATAAATAATGAAATTATTATTGAATAGGACATCCCTATTTTCATCAGAGAAATTTTGGAGGGCATGTACACACGTATCAAATAATATAGGTAGGTAAAAGACCCCTGGACAGTTAAGTCCGGTCAAAGGCGACTATGGGCTTGTGGCGCTCATCTCGCTTTCAGGCTGAGGGAGCCGGTGTTTGTCCACTGACAGCTTTCCAGGTCATGTGGCTAGCATGACTAAACCACTTCTGGCACAACGGAACACTGTGATGGAAAAAAGAGTGCACAGAAACACTGTTTACCTTCCCGCCACAGTGGTACCTATTTATCTACTTGCACTGGTGTGCTTTCAAACTGCTAGATTGGTGGGAGCTTGGACAGAGCAATGGGAGCTCACTCCATCACAGGGATTTGAACCACCAACCTTCTGATTGGCAAGCCCAAGAGGCTCAGTTGTTTAGACCACAGTGCCACCCGCGTCCCATACATCAAATAAAATATCCCATTGAATACAATGTGACTTACTTACAAGTAAATGTGAATAATGATTACACTTTCATTTTACAGCAGTCAATTATTCTTAAGGGAACATTTCATTCTCAAAATAGGTCTCTTACTGTATCACCCAAATCCAAACGTTCAGTTGGTGGGCACAATTGATGCACTCTTGATCTCAAAGCCAGCTGCAGGCTTGTCAAAGTGTCTTCCTACATTAGTGGACAGCTGGCCATGGGCTTACCTGGTGGTAAAACTGGGCAGCTACAAGCTACCATTTTAAATTTCCCACAGTGCTCCTGATACAATGCTTGGGGCACTGTGGGAAATTAAAATGGTGTCTTACAGACATGCAGCATGGAGAATCAAGGGCAGGTTGCCTGGCTGTAATAGGACCACAACAGATGCACCAGAGACTAAGGAGCTGATGCTGGGTCTGTCTGACCTAGATTGGCCATTACATTAGTCAGCCAAAACTGCAAGAGAAGCTTTAATAGTTAGCTGGCTCATCTCCAAAAATATGCCCCACAGTTAGAAAACCAGCTCTTTAATTACTTGATTTTCAATTATTTTAAATGATGCATTTGCTCTTAAGCATTCCATTAAGGTGCATTCATGATTAATATCACCACACCTATCTTGTTTTAAGTAGAAAACAAATAAATCATTCGCAAAAGACAACCTTGGCTAATACGAATTTTGGAAACAAGGCTCCTGTGTCAAATTCAATCTGTTGCACAACAAACAATTAGGGATGCAAGACTGAGTTCAAACAAATTATGAACCCTCCTTCAAAGACTGAACATTCAGGTTCGTATACAACTCTGGAACATCTCTGGAAAGCTATTGAAATGTGATCCTTTTAAAGTTTGCACTAGGAAAATAATCTGTAGCCCAACAAAATTAGGTAAAGGGACTGTTGACCATTAGGTCCAGTCGTGACCGACTCTGGGGTTGCGGCGCTCATCTCGCTTTAGGTCAAGGGAGCTGGTGTACAGCTTCCGGGTCATGTGGCCAGCATGACTAAGCCGTTTCTGGCGAACCAGAGCAGCGCACGGAAACGCCGTTTACCTTCCCGCCAGAGCGGTACCTATTTATCTACTTGCACTTGACGTGCTTTCAAACTACTAGGTTGGCAGGAGCAAGGACTGAGCAATGGGAGCTCACTCTGTCACAGGGATTCGAACCGCCAACCTTCTGATTGGCAAGTCCTAGGCTCTGTGGTTTAACCCACAGTGCCACCTGTGTCCTTTCCAACAAAATTACACTATTGTTAATTAGAGTTATACCAAGAAGTTTGGTACAGCTGGAGCTCAGCATATGCCCTAAATTGGCTTTGATGTGAGCAATGAACATGGGGGCTTTTGCAAAGGGATCTGAGTATATTCCCAGTAGGTAAAGACTGTGAAGTTCTTACAGTACCTATATCCTTTCTGTAGTGACTATGACTGTCACATTTTCAGCTTTCCCCAGGAGGGACATCTTAGTCATCTGGCTGTGAATTCTGATTGACCGGAGGCCCCTTATGACCTCCCCCCACTCTCTGGTGAGAAATCATAGTGTAATGGCAGCTGGCAATTTGTATCATTTGACATTTAATGTCCGTCTGGCCCAGCTTGATTTTACTGAGATCACTTTGGCATTGCAGCTAACACCAGGTTGATCGTTTTGCTCCTATAACTGGGCATCCCACAATCTCCACTTTGTTCAGACTCGCTGCCAGTTTTGGTAACCAAACTTCTATATCCATTTAGACTGGTATATATTGGTGTTTACTAATTTCCCTCAAGTAAGCAAGGTAATATTGGTATATACAGAGTAATTGTGTCCACTGCAGTAAGGTTGATGGAGGAATAATAATAATAATAATAATAATAATAATAATAATAGTAATAGTAATAATAATAATAATAATAATAATAATAATAATAATATTTATACCCCGCCAATCAGGCTGGGTTGCCCTAGCCATTCTGGGCAGCTTCCAACACATATAAAACCACCAGACAACATTAATTGTATCCAGTAAGGATCTCCCCAAAAGGTAGTTCAGTGAAAAAGCATGTAAGGTCTGCATATAGGTGTGAGCAGACACAGAAACAGTTCTGGTAAAAAATGGCTCAGTTGAAATTACAAATTTATTTCTGCTACCAATCTAAGTTCAAGGTCCTGGTTTTACCTATATAGCTTGTGGCCATAATACTTTAAAGATCACTTCACCCCTTATATCCATCCAGTGGATTTATCCAGCCCTTATATATTGTCTTACCAGAAGGTCCAATCCACACAGTCTAAGAATTGGGTCTTTAATGTTGTGGCCCCTATCCTTTGAAACATCCACCTGTTAAATAATAGACTGGCACTGTCTCCTTAGTCTTTTGAGTGCCTACTGAAGTGTGTGTGTGTGTGTGTGTTTCAGCAAAGATGTTTTTATTGCATTATTGCTTGTTGTTTGCAACCCTGGGCTCATTTTGGGATGAAGGATAGGATACAGATTTAATAAATGAACTCTTCTTCTCCTCCTCCTCCTTTGCTTACCTTTATTTATTCCCCACCCCATATTGGCAGGTTTCTCAATTATTTCATCCGTATTATCAGTGACCCTATCTCCAGGGATCATCCTATTTTTAATGGATTTAATGGCTTTTTTAATCTTTGTTGGAAGCCATGCAGAGTGGCTGGGAAAACCCAGCCAGATGGGCGGGGTAGAAATAATTTATTATAGTTGTTGTTGTTGTTGTTGTTGTTATCCTAGAGAGTCCACAATGTTAACTCTAAATGCATGGAGCTCCAAACCACATTAGAGTCACAGGCATCCAAGATGGCAGCATCAATAGTGTAGGCTCTCTGGGGAACAATTTGAATCATCCCTAGGCACCCATTGTCTAGGGATGCTATTTCTGTTCCCACTGCTACTGTGCTCAAGTATGTGAAAATCTTCTTTCAACAGCGGTAACAGCAGGGATGCCCACAGAGAGAGGAAACATGGGGGAGCATTCAACTTGTCCCCCCAGAGACTGTGCAGTATTTACACTGTTATCTTGAATGCCTGTGCAGCTGTCTGAGAATATATAGACATATCCTAGATCTTATTTGAGGAACACACTGCTAAGGACAGCAACAGAAATGGGTTTGGAAAATGCTATGGGAAATACTAGGTTTTAAGTAATTTGGATGCTGTGCACAGAAACTGCCCTCTTCCAGTAACCGCCATAGTCCAACATCAACATCACCATCAAATTGCATAATCTTGGTTGATGAATTTTACGAGTTTTAGTTGATTAAAATCCAATTGTTAAGAGTTACAGTTCTTACAATGGCTAGCTGGGATGCAGTGCCTGTTGCCAGGCGACAGTTTAGGCATCTGGTCTCTCAACAGATGTGATTGAATAGACCTGATCCTTGTCTCTCCCTCTGATCTGCAGCCTAATGGAACAGGTGCTTCTAGGGGGCATGTAAAATGAGAAACAATCCAGGCTGCAAGGTTCAAAAGTGTTGACATCACCTTCTGAAAGGGGACAGCAGAAGGTTTTGGATCAGTCAGTATACTCAAACCTATTTCCATTGATACAGTGTAAACTAAAGAAATTGCATAGCATTAAGCGTTGTGTGTCGAGGTCCCCAAGCCAACCCCAAATAACTCACAACACACACATAATTTTTGTTTAAGGTTTTTGGCATAATTTTGGCCACAACTTTATTGAAATACATAAACATGAGTGGTTGTTTAGGCATTGGTTAAGACTATCTGTCCCCCCGCCTGGGGACAGAACTGACTTCCGGGCACCACCGAAAGCCAGTAAGGGAAAACAAATTGGGGAGAAATGGAGCTGAGACACAGACCCTCAATTCTCATCTGCATGTTCCCCGAGGCTTGCCGGCCCTAGTCCCATTCCAGGGATTCGGACAAAAAGATGGCAAGCCCCTGGATTCCTTTAACGGAATTCCCTTTCCGCAGCAACCATGGAGGGGCAGGCCCAGCCTATCATAACCCCTCCTCCAACCAATTTATAACCAATGCCTAACCGCAACCTTACAAGTTGTGACAATTTGCTACGCAGTAGGCAAAAAACAAGTGGCCCAGCCAATCTGCCAGATGGACAAAATTCCTTCCAGCCCCCTGCCCCAACAGCAGACGACTCCATGACAGGCATAGCAAGGTCAACACAAAAAACCCCTTAATTTAGGGCGGGTGGGCAGGTGATCCGTTGCACGCAGCAAAGAGAAAGCTCCAGGCTGCGTGCAGAGCATTTAAAACATTCGACCCCCTCCCACCCAAATTGCAACATAACATTTACCCCAGCAACCCAGCCATCCAATCGTTGCCCTAGGCCCTCTTTAGAAACCCTGCCTGGCAACAGAGGGGTGGCTTGGCAGACCCCACCGCAACACGTGCTCTCCATGAGGGAGAACACGCTTTGCCAGTTCAGCATCAGTTTTAGTTGCAATTTTAGGTTATGTTTTACCAGGCCTCAAAGCTGTTCTCTTACACATGCTCTTCATAACGCAGCATTCTTATAATAAAATGGTCACTAATGGAAATCCATTCTACTTTCCTAGCTAATCAAAATCTATTTTTAAAAAGGAGAACACGGGACTAAAAGGGAGAGAGAACTTTAAAGTGGAGGAGCTGGAAACTTTTTAATGACTTTGGTTTGCAGTGACTTTAAAGGGCAATGGGAAGGTTTTATGCCCACAATATTTCGTACTGCCATTTGCTTTTGCAATGTAATTGCTGGCAACTGGCAGAGTTCTTATACTATAGAGACCTAAACTGTGTATTAAATAAATGCTAGCTGCATTTATTTGGTCAGCATGGAGGAAAAACAGGGCTACTATTTCTTATTTTGTGTTTCTGCACAGTTGTTTACTAGCTAAAGATCTGCAGTTATTTAAGTATTTATGTCAGCTCTTCCAGGGCTTTAAACTATCTCTGGACAATAGATGCACCAAACTGGGCAAAAAAGACCTGGGCAAAAAAGTCCATTGAAATGAATGGGAAGGGAACAGAGTGAGAATAAACCATTCCCCAGTGTCTGATCTACAGAGACCTTTTCAGTTTAAGGGCCACATACCCAAGACCAAAATAGGAAGAACAACAACTGTAATACTTCCTTTGTTAAGTGGACTACATTTTAGCTAAACAGGATCCAGAGTTTTATCTACACAACCATGCAGGGAAGCCAGAAGATCTATCTGTTGGAAGTGCTGGGATGCAACTGAGCTTACAATTGAGGCTCATGTGTCTGCATGTGAATCAGTGGATAGATAGAGGAACCTCCAAGTTTCCTAGGCTGTCCTTTCTGACCTCACTTGGGCTGACCTTCCCTTAGGCACTAGAACAGGGATGAGAGGTTTTGGTGTGGTTTTTTTTTAGTCCCATAGACCAGATCCTTACCAGGATCCAGTTCCAGGCTGAATTTGACTAGCAGACAGGCAGGACCACCCACTGTCAGGGACAGTTGCCAGGAGCAGGTCAGTAATAACTCACACCATCTGTGAAGTTAAATCTTTATTCAAAGAAACAAACAGCTCAGGAGGCCAGCCCTAGTGAGCACAGCAACTCATCCTGGTAGATCTTGCCCCAATAAGGCAGTTATGAGGACTGAGGTCCCCCGCCTTCCCACAGTTAAGTCTCCTCCTTCCCTGGGTACTTCCCAAAAAAACTGAGACTCAGCTGATATATCTTTCTCTGCTCCTTCCTCTTCAGACCTCTTTTGATCCTGGGAGACTAGAGGGAAGGGGAGCTGGTCACAGCAGGAGGGGAAACCCCCCTGGCTGCTTCAGCAACCTGCCTGATATCCGCCTTTTGGACCCCCTCCTCTCGTGCCTCCTCTTCTGCCTTTGATGCTGGACTGCTCTCTCCCACAGCCTCTTCCTGCTCACTAAACCCTGTTACCTCTTCAGCTCCTGACACCTCCTCCTCCCAGTCTGCCCCCTCTTACCACTCATTGTCATTCCACCACCACTTCCCTGGCTCTGAGGCTTTCTGAAACACCCACTTTATCAATCATTGTTCCCAAGAGGTTTAAGAGGAGCTTCAGAAAGCGGTTTGCCATACCATTCTCTGAATTGCCCTCTCTGTTGATGGGTGGAGGGATGATCCTGTTCAGAGCAGAGTTTGGGCATGCCAGAGGCACGTACAACCTCAGCAATATCACTCTCCCTTTGCACCAGCTGATGTGAAGAGGGAGCAACCCTGTTTAATGTTGCATCCTCATTTTACACAGTGCTACAAAGCCTCCCAAGAACAAGCCTATTGTCAGGGGCTTTGGGAGCTGCACGAAACAGAGTTGGGCTAGCCCCACCTTTACCTGTATGACTTTTACCTGTATGACATCAGATGTAGGGTGGGCAGGCACTGTTGTTGCTATCATTATTATATCTATGTGCACCTTAAGCAGCTGGAGATCAGGTCCTTTTGTTGTGGACCTGACACCGTTTCTAGGTGGAAAACAACAACTGAGAACCTGCATGGCAACTGCCAAATAAACAGAGGAACAGCAAATATTCATGATCAAATAACAATTAGTTTGGAAGGTCTGTTTAGTACACAGGCATCAGGGAGACAGCTTGGTTGTGGTGCAGCAGGGAGTGGGGTCTGGACAATGTGTTTGTGCTTATTGCTTCATTACAGCCTTGTTTCCCTAAAATGGAGTCCGGTAATTAAAGACAAAACTACATTCTGGG
Source organism: Podarcis cretensis (assembly GCF_951804945.1). Taxonomy (NCBI): domain Eukaryota; kingdom Metazoa; phylum Chordata; class Lepidosauria; order Squamata; family Lacertidae; genus Podarcis; species Podarcis cretensis. The sequence continues at coordinate 88,393,285 of NC_137173.1, forward strand.
GATTGCTTCGTATAATCCCATAAAGGGCTACAACCTTTGCTTGCCAGTACTGTAGATTGACCCCCTTCATGGATCACTGCCTTGCCGTGGCGAAGGGGCTTGAAGAACTCAGAGAAGCTATGAACTATGCCGAGCAGGGCACCCAAGATGAACAGGTCATAGTGGAGAGTTTTGACCAAACGTGATCCACCTGGAGGAGGAACCGGCAAGCCACTCCAGTATCCCTGCCAAGAAAACTCCATGGACAAAGACAACAGGCATATAAAAGTTATGACGCTGGAAGATGAGCCCCTCAGGTCGGAAGGCGTCCAACATGCTACTGGGGAAGAGCGGAGGGCAAGTACAAGTAGATCCAGAGCTGATGAAGCGGCTGGGCCAAAGCCGAAAGGACGCTCAGTTGCGGATATGCCTGGAAGCGAAAGGAAAGTCCAATGCTGTAAAGAAAAATATTGCATAGGAACCTGGAATGTAAGAACCATGAACATGGGTAAGTTGGAGGTGGTCAAAAATGAGATGGCAAGAATAAATATTGACATCCTGGGCATCAGTGAACTAAAATGGACGGGAATGGGTGAATTCAGTTCGGATGACCATCATATCTACTACTGTGGGCAAGAAACCCATAAAAGAAATGGAGTGGCCCTCATAGTCAACAAAAGAGTGGCAAAAGCTGTACTGGGATGCAATCTCAAAAATGATAGAATGATCTCGATACGAATCCAAGGCAGACCTTTTAACATCACAGTAATCCAAGTTTATGCACCAACTACTGGTGCTGAAGAAACTGAAATTGACCAATTCTATGAAGACTTACAACACCTTATAGAAGTGACACCAAAGAAGGATGTTCTTCTCATTATAGGGGATTGGAATGCTAAAGTAGGGAGTCAAGAGATAAAAGGAACAACTGGCAAGTTTGGCCTTGGAGATCAAAACGAAGCAGGGCAAAGGCTAATAGAGTTCTGTCAAGAGAACAAGCTGGTCATCACAAACACGCTTTTCCAACAACACAAGAGACGACTCTACACATGGACATCACCAGATGGGCAGCATCGAAATCAGATTGATTATATTCTCTGCAGCCAAAGATGGAGAAGCTCTATACAGTCAGCAAAAACAAGACCTGGAGCTGACTGTGGCTCAGATCATCAGCTTCTTATAGCAAAATTCAAGCTTAAACTGAAGAAAGTAGGAAAAACCACTGGGTCGGTAAGATACAATCTAAGTCAAATCCCTTATGAATACACAGTGGAAGTGAGGAACAGGTTTAAGGATTTAGATTTGGTGGACAGAGTGCCTGAAGAACTATGGATGGAGGCTCGTAACATTATACAGGAGGCAGCAACGAAAACCATCCCAATGAAAAGGAAATGCAAGAAAGCAAAGTGGCTGTCCAATGAGGCCTTACAAATAGCGGGGGAGAGAAGGCAAGCAAAATGCAAGGGAGATCGTGAAACATACAGGAAATTGAATGCAGATTTCCAAAGAATAGCAAGGAGAGACAAGAAGACCTTCTTAAACAAGCAATGCAAAGAAATAGAGGAAAGCAATAGAATGGGAAGAACCAGAGATCTGTTCAAGAAAATTGGAGATATGAAAGGAACATTTCGTACAAAGATTTCCATAATAAAGGACAAAAGTGGAAAGGACCTAACAGAAGCAGAAGACATCAAGAAGAGGTGGCAAGAATACACAGAGGAATTATACCAGAAAGAAACGGATGTCTCATATACCCCAGGTAGTGTGGTTGCTGACCTTGAGCCAGACATCCTGGAGAGTGAAGTCAAATGGGCCTTAGAAAGCACTGCAAATAACAAGGCCAGTGGAAGTGATGGTATTCCAGCTGAACTATTTAAAATTTTAAAAGATGATGCTGTTAAGGTGCTACACTCAATATGCCAGCAAGTTTGGAAAACTCAGCAGTGGCCAGAAGATTGGAGAAGATCAGTCTACATCCCAATCCCAAAGAAGGGAAGTGCCAAAGAATGCTCCAACTATCGCACAATTGCACTAATTTCTCACGCTAGCAAGGTTATGCTTAAAATTCTACAAGGAAGGCTCAAGCAGTATGTGGACCGAGAACTCCCAGAAGTGCAAGCTGGATTTAGAAGAGGCAGAGGAACCAGAGACCAAATTGCAAACATGCGCTGGATTATGGAGAAAGCTAGAGAGTTCCAGAAAGACATTTACTTCTGCTTCATTGACTATGCAAAAGCCTTTGACTGTGTCGACTATGGCAAACTATGGCAAGTTCTTAAAGAAATGGGAGTGCCTGATCACCTCATCTGTCTCCTGAGAAATCTCTATGTGGGACAAGAAGCTACAGTTAGAACTGGATATGGAACAACTGACTGGTTCAAAATTGGGAAAGGAGTACGACAAGGCTGCATTTTGTCTCCCTGCTTATTTAACTTATATGCAGAATTCATCATGCGAAAGGCTGGGCTGGATGAATCCCTAGCCGGAATTAAGATTGCCGGAAGAAATATCAACAACCTCAGATATGCAGATGACACAACCTTGATGGCAGAAAGTGAGGAGGAATTAAAGAACCTTTTATTGAGGGTGAAAGAGGAGAGTGCAAAATATGGTCTGAAGCTCAACATCAAAAAAACGAAGATCATGGCTACTGGTCCCATCACCTCCTGGCAAATAGAAGGGGAAGAAATGGAGGCAGTGAGAGATTTTACTTTCTTGGGCTCCATGATCACTGCAGATGGTGACAGCAGCCACGAAATTAAAAGACGCCTGCTTCTTGGGAGAAGGGCAATGACAGGCCTAGACAGCATCTTGAGAAGTAGAGACATCACCTTGCCAACAAAGGTCCGTATAGTTAAAGCTATGGTTTTCCCAGTAGTGATGTATGGAAGTGAGAGCTGGACCATAAAGAAGGCTGATCGCCGAAGAATTGATGCTTTTGAATTATGGTGCTGGAGGAGACTCTTGAGAGTCCCATGGACTGCAAGAAGATCAAACCTCTCCATTCTGAAGGAAATCAGCCCTGAGTGCTCACTGGAAGGACAGATTGTGAAGCTGAGGCTCCAGTACTTTGGCCACCTCATGAGAAGAGAAGACTCCCTGGAGAAGACCCTGATGTTGGGAAAGATGGAGGGCACAAGGAGAAGGGGGCGACAGAGGACGAGATGGTTGGATAGTGTTTTCGAGGTTACCAGCATGAGTCTGACCAAGCTGCGGGGGGCAGTGGAGGACAGGAGTGCCTGGCGTTCTCTGGTCCATGGGGTCACGAAGAGTCGGACACGACTAAACGACTAAACAACAACAACAACAACTGTAGATTGACAACATATCAGCAAAGCCACAGCTGCTTGTAGGACAAAAATAGAACAGCTAGGCCAAATGTCGTTTAGAGGGCGAGACGAAGGGAAAGGAATCTGTATGAGGAATGGTGAGCGATGTGCCTATTACTGGCCCACTCATTTGTTTAATTGAGGAAAAGATGAGAAGGAAAAGTGTATCAAAGCTGAAAGATTTCTGGCTTATTCCAATCTGTAACAGTCCCGAGTTGGGAGTTGCTACTTTTAAGGGCAATCTTCATGATGACCTAAATGTCAAAGAAACACAAAAAATATAATTAGCATTCCTTCTCTTTGCCTTCACCTGGGATTTTATGTTATCATGCATTGCTATACATGGCTATACTCTTTATGGGTAAGCAGTATTTATGCTGCATATGCCATTTTAGAATATTATTTGTGTCCTATAATGAAAGTTCAAAATAAAAGAGGGGTTTAAATGATAATAATCATCATAAAAGCTAAAATGTGCTGAAAAGGCAATAGAGCTTTAGGATGTTGGTAGGTTTATCTGCCAGTTCAGACAGTTCAGAGGTTCATTCCCAGAATGGCTAAAGAATGCAGAGAGAGGCCTCTCCTTGTAAATGTCTTCAGTCTGGAAGAATTAAACATGCTCTCTCTCTCTCTCTCTCTTTCTTTCACATTTTTTTTCAATAAATAAGAAGGTAATGAAATTTACACATATTGACTCTCTTCAACTTGCAGTTCATCTTTAAATGAAACTCTCTAAATTTTTATAAGTGATCATTTCTTTCTGTGTCTCTCTCTCTCTCCCTTTTAAGCAACATAATAGTTTGAGGAACACGTAGCAAATTATGCATGATCAACAAAGCTATTATGTGATGTTGCAGAATAGACAACTAAAGAAACTGGAATCACTAGACCACATCATTTTCTTCCTCTTGTATCCCCCGCCCCCAGGTTCTAATTTCACTTTCATATCCTCCAAAGACTTCTTAAATTTATTTATCTTGCCCGTTTCCATTACCTAATCCAAACTGATGGCTGAGAGTTGAACCCCTAAATTATTCTAATGGCATCTGAGAAAAGGTCTGCATTTTCCAAAGCCTTGTGATAATGTACAGATATACATCACGTTAGTGGGGACATTCTGCGGAATAGCCCCATTAACATGGTTTTCGTATAATTGCTATTTAGCCTATGCTGCTATCTTCTGCCTTGCCCTGGGCAGCAATCCAATTGGTTTCTGCTCTTCATAAGGCAAAGGATTTAACAATTCTGTGCCTGGGTCAATGGATTTTGACCTATCTCTTCATCTTTGCACTTTTAAATGCATCTAATTATATGCTTCCTCACGCTTCTGTTGCCCTCGCTGAAGTTATCAGATCAATTTTGGAGCTGTTCCTTCAGGAGCCTGGCCAATACCGGCCTTCCCACTAATGAGAGAACTTTCTTTCTTCAAACAGGGGTGAGATTGTATTTTCTCTCCAAAATACAAGATACAGGCAAATAAGCCTTCTACTTTTCTTGTCCACTTAGTGCGGCAAGAATAAGAATTTTTTTGTTTTTTTTTTAATGGGAACTCACAGGTAAGTTATGTTTGGCTAGGAGTGGTGGCTTCATTTCAAGGCCTCATCATGTTCATGTATTTTTACCTGTAATTTGATATATTTCTGCATTAATCTGTGCATTGTTTTGTTGTAATTTATATTTGGTGTTAGCCGTCCTGAACCTGGCCCTGGCCGGGGAGGGCAGGGTATAAAAATTTTGTTGTTGTTGTTGTTTAAAAAACCCTTGCAAAATATCTATTAAAATGCATATTTAATCAAGTATTTTCATTCCAAATAACCACTCAAGTGCATTCTAGTATATTTAAATGGCTGAGAACCATATCACAGCATTTGGGGAAGTACAAAATCCAGTGGATACCTAAATTTCAACCTGCAATAATCAGAGAATTGAAGATAAGGTTGTTTTGTAGGGGAATTCATCAAACATCCCATCATTTGTCTCCATGAATTCAAAGTGTTGGTCCTGACCTTTAAAGCAGCAAACAACTTCAGCTCTGTATACCTGAAGGAGTGTCTTCACCCCCATCATCCAGCCCAGACATTGACAACCAGATCTGAGGGTCCTCTGGCTGTTCCCTCACTGCGAGAAGTGAAGCTACAGAGAACCAGGCAGAGGGCTTTCTTGGTAGTCATGCCCACCCTGTGGAACGCTCTCCCATCAGATGTCAAGGAAGTAAACAACTATCTGACTTTTTGAAGACATCTGAAGGCGGCCCTGTTTAGGGAAGTTTTTAATGTTTGATGTTCTACCATGTTTGATGTTTCAATTTGTTGGAAGCTGCCCAGAGTGGCTGGGGCAACCCAGTCAGATGGTATATATTATTATTATAGTAGCAGTGGAGAGTCCCATGGACTGCAAGAAGATCAAACGTATCCATTCTTAAGAAAATCAGCCCTGAGTGTTCACTGGAAGGACAGATCCTGAAGCTGAGGCTTTGGCCACCTCATGAGAAGAGAAGACTCCCTGGAAAAGACCCTGATGTTGGGAAAGATGGAGGGCACAAGGAGAAGGGGATGACAGAGGACGAGATGGTTGAACAGTGTTCTTGAAGCTACAAACATGAGCTTGACCAAACTGCAGGAGGCAGTGGAAGACAGGAGTCCCTGGTGTGCTCTGGTCCATGGGGTCACGAAGAGTCGGACACGACTAAACGACTAAACAACAACAACAACAATTTTTAGGGAAGGAGACGGGGGATATATTTCGACAGATTCCACAGTCAAATTTATGAAAATGAGGTTACTGTAAGGTATGATGGACTGTTGTTGTTACTGTTGCCATGTTGCTAATAAAAAACAGAAGGAGGGGAGGAAAAGGAGGAATAAAGGCCTGTAACTCATGCTTATGGTATTTAAAGTAGGCATCATTCAGTGAGATTGATTTATCGTTTCATTAATCTGGAAAGGGTGTGAGGAGCAGAATGGTTTGGCATTTGCAAATGGTATACCATCATTTACATTTGGCCTTATGTTACTATGGGCTTATCCAGACTTACCTTTTGCCCCACTCTTCCCAAGCAGAGGTCTGCACTTTCACGCTCCATGTCTTTGTGTTTGGTTTTTTTGCCCTGAAATTTTCCCATGAAAACCCACTCTTTAAAGCTGAATTTGAGCAGATTTAAATTTGAGTTTTCTGCAGATTGACGTTTGCTCTGATTGACCTTTAAAGAGCGGTTTTCATGGGGAACACTCGGACAGAGAGCAGAATAAAGGTAAAAGAAAAAAATTCATTTGCATTAATGATTCAACACCTTTTGTCATATTAGAGAAACGTAGCTTACCTAGGAATGTCTCCAATCCAGTGCAGCAGAGTGGTGACTGGGAGTGGCCACCGAGGCCACATAACACCAGTCTTGAAAGACCTACATTGGCTCCCAGTACGTTTCCGAGCACAATTCAAAGTGTTGATGCTGACTTTTAAAGCCCTAAACGGCCTCGGCCCAGTATACCTGAAGGAGCATCTCCACCCCCATTGTTCAGCCTGGACACTGAGGTCCAGCTGTGAGGGCCTTCTGGCAGTTCCCTCACTGAGACAAGTGAAGTTACAGGGAACCAGGCAGAGGGCCTTCTTGGTAGTGGCACCTGCCCTGTGGAATGCCCTCCCATCAGATGTCAAATAAATAAAGAACCATCTGACGTTTAGAAGACATCTGAAGGCAGCCCTGTTTAGGGAAGTTTTTTATGACTGATGTTTTAAGGTATTTTTAATCTTTTGTTGGAAGCCACCCAGAGTGGCTGGGGAAACCCAGCCAGGTGGGTGGGGTAAAAATGAATTGTTGTTGTTGTTCCTTTTTTAAAATAATATTTATTAAAATTTCCAGAATAAAGAAGAAAATAAAAAGAAAAGAAGAAAAAGATAAAGTTTACACTTAATTTCATTAACATCTTGCCAGGACTCCCCCCCTCCCCCTCTTGTATTCCATTTCCATTAAATTAATTCCACAAATTCTTACCCCAAATTTAAAACCTTATTATAATTATAATTAGCCCATTTATTCAAAATTAATTTATCTTATTTAACCATTTCTCTTTATATTTTTTATAATTCCCTAAAATCGACCCCAGTTCCCTTCCACGAATTCCCCTATTTTTATCACACAAAGTAAAACAAGAGAAAATGAAAAAAAAGAAAAGAAGAAATATATAATTTTACAGCCTTTGGATTCCAAATCTCCCTCCCCCCTTTCCCGGTTTCGATCCTCAAAATCCATCCATCTGTCTACTGCCAGCCTGGAGATCCCACGTCCATGTCTAGATCTCTCTCGGTTCCACTTTGCCGTCTTTTTGGTAGCTTTTAATTTCAGAAAGTCCAATCTCGGAGAAACTCTCAGAAAAGATCATTCTTCTTCCATCCAGACCTCTATATTTAAGAGTATAACTCAAATTCTGTTTCTTGATCCTTTTAAAGTCTGGATGTCCCAAATTTTCCAACTTCGAGTTTAGTCCAGCTCTTATTCCTCAGGTTTCTTTTCCTGTTCTGCTGCAAAAACCTTCTAATTCAGAAACTTCTGGTTCCTCTACAGAGGCTTTATTTATTCAGGAACATAAACTTACGTCAAGTCCCTTCCTTTCTTCAATAGATAAATCCATTGTCTCCTTTAGTGTGGAAACCTCTGTAGACATAATAATGCTTCGTTTTTGCAGCTTTCCCAAGAGATAACAAATCCTGCTCAGTTTCATAGTATTTTTCCACTTGCTGCCACTGTTGCAATGTCCCAGAACTCCCTCTAGAGGGAATATGGTAACTTAATTTCTTTCCAGATCAGACCCAAAAGTCAAATAACTTGTTGCCTTTGTTTTCAATAGTTTATGTCCAAATTGTAACGAATCTAACCAGCAAAGCCATCGTAACAAGGTTCTCTTTTATTTTCCTGCTTTGACAGCTGCTTTGACAGCTGTCAAAATTTCTGTGTCTCTTCACCAGTCTCTCATAACGGATCGCTCCCGGTTCCCGGGGGGTTACATTTTAGTTCTCACAAATCAGTCTTCTCCTCCAGCACAATTACTTGTAATTTCCCTTCGTGAAATTAACTTTTTTCGAATAAACAAATTCATCTCTCGATCTTAGTTGTCAAATCCTTGCGTTAGAACCTCTACAACAGGGGGGGGGGGCGGACTTCCTTTTTGCACCTCCCCCGCTCGCTCCGAATTCATAGATCAAATTTTCCCTTTTAAGTCTGATAGATTTACTCACGGGTTGTTCTTTTTAATCCAAATTTTCAAAAGAAGAAGTCGGTGCTCTCCGCCGAATGGCATGCGGCTTCGTTAGGCAGGGGAAGCAGTGGACTCATAGCACCACACACACCCCCGGTCACCCACTCCGCAGCCTTTAAAAAGGCTCCTTTGTGGGTCGGGGGGGCGCAAACGGTGCCCGCCGAGTCACCAAGTCCATGGGCATCACCGCCCATGGTTTTTGAGGGTCCCCGCATCGCCGGCGCGGCGGGACCCAACGCCTACCCAGCAGGCTCCCTCCGGAGCTCGGAGGGAGTCCACCATTTGGCGATGGCGCCGACCCGGAAGTCCGAATTGTTGTTGTTGTTGTTGTTGTCTCTGATACCATTGGTCCATCTTCAGCATCTCAGTGCAAATTTCTCCTAATAACCACGTTTTTCTATGCAGCTCTGCAAGCACTTTTCCTTAATATAATGCAGTTTGTATATCATTTTGACTTATAGATGTGTTTACATGCACACTTTACCCTAAAATACGCATTTTTGTAAATGTGGCTTGACTGGAAAACTGTTCTGCAAAATTCAGGAAATTGTGAATCCCAAAAGGTGGCTGTGCTTTAGTTTGCATATTGTTTCAGAAAGTTCAAAATTGGTGGGTTCGCCTATAAATGCCAAAGAAATTTAACATGCCCCGCCCCCGCAATCCCTAATGCCAATATACAAAGTCATGAAAATAAAAGTATAGTGCAATCCTACTCAGAAGCAAGACCCACAGTGTTTACTCTCAGGTAAGTGAATCAGGAGTAGCACCCACATTTATTTGGCTCAATGTCCCATTGAACTCAATTGGACTTACTTTTTGGAAGGGCATGTGCCTGATTTTCTTGTTAAACTCCTTTTCATAACATCAGGGTGTATGCATACATGGATTCAATATATATATATATATATATATATATATATATATATATATATATATTCATTTCCACTCATTTTCATGGTTGCTCATGCAAACTCCCAAACGCTTCCCAGTAAAGGTTTACTAATACATTTGAACTAATTAAAAATATACAATTGAAATTGCCACAGTTTAAGAAAGATATCAACAGACTGGAATGTGTGCAGAGGAGAGAGACCAGGTTAATAAAGGGTTTGAAAACCAAACCTTATGAGGAATTGTTAAGGGAACTGGGTAAGTTTAGCTTGGAGAAGACAAGACGAAGAAGTGAAATGACAGTCAAATATCTAAATAGCCTAATATACAATCTCTCTGCAGCAGGCCTGAGGCACAAGGATCTCCCTAACCATAGTCTACTTATCTTGAGGTGAGCTCAAATTGTATTTTGAATTTGTTAGGTACCTTTACTTTAAAGGTAAAGGTAAAGGTACCCCTGCCCGTACGGGCCAGTCTTGACAGACTCTGGGGTTGTGCGCCCATCTCACTTAAGAGGCCAGGGGCCAGCACTGTCCGGAGACACTTCCGGGTCACGTGGCCAGTGTGACATCGCTGCTCTGGCGAGCCAGAGCCGCACACGGAAACGCCGTTTACCTTCCCGCCGGTAAGCGGTCCCTATTTATCTACTTGCACCCGGAGGTGCTTTCGAACTGCTAGGTTGGCAGGCGCTGGGACCGAGCAGCGGGAGCGCACCCCGCCGCAGGGATTCGAACCGCCGACCTTTCAATCGGCAAGTCCTAGGCGCTGAGGCTTTAACCTTTAGCGCCACCTGCGTCCCTTTACCTTTACTTTATTGTATAGTAATTAAAATGATCAAAGTATTACAGAAAAAGCTTCCATTAAAATCATTTTATATTTAAGCATTTCAGTTCTCTATTATATGTTTTGAAACTTTATTTGCTATTTTTTTCCATATCACTTCATATCATTAATATTTGTAAACAATTTCTTAGTGATTTCTTCCTCAGTACTTGAACTGTCCTTTAATTCCTTTACTTTTCTCTTTCATGGATGCCATGTTCTTTGGAAGCTTGTTTAGAACAAGTTAATGGCCTTATTCCTTCATGTGAATAGTTCACTTTTTGAATAATAAGAATTATATGCCATTGGAAGGGTGGAGCAGGATTTTAGAGATGCTTAGGTGGGGCATGGCCATAAAAGGGTTGGGAACCACTGATCTAAAGGCTGTCCATGGATGATGGAGCAAGTTTGTTTTCTGTTGCTCCGTAGGGTAGGATCCAAACTAATGAATTCAAATGACAAGAAATGAGATTCTGACTGAACAATAGGAAGAACCTTCTGGTGATAAGATCTGTTTAACAGTGGAAAAAGACTACCTTAGAAGGTTGGATGGCCAACTGCATGAGATTCTTTAGCTATGATTCCTTAATTGCAGAGGTTGGACAAGGTGAGTATCTCAACTCTACAGTTCTATGAGTGTCATGAAGGCTTCTAGAATTTTTGAACAGGAACAAAATAAGGTGAGAAGCCTTAACTCTGACCATCACCCCTCCTCAAAACTCAGCACATCCAGTCCTATGCATACCTGAAACTTGCAATTGTAAAATACTGAGTATGGTTACTGTATTAGTGTCATTCCAAATACTTCATTCGAATGTGCACAATATGAAAAAAGATTTTAAATTGCTGGTGCACGTTCCCCTCCCCGCTAAACGCTTCAATTTGGAACAGTAGAGTTCTTCTAGAAATTAAATTGTTCCCATAATTTTCTACTGCTTTCAACTGAAAGCTCAATGCTCTGATAATTCCCAGCCTTGAGTATCTTTGAAAAAAGATACTGCTTTTAGAATAGCAGTAATTTGTTCTGCTTTGCGCAAATCCACTTTTGGATTTGCATTCTTAAAAGGGCTTAGAGTCATTCAAACTTTGAAAAATTAGAAATAAAATAAAATCCAAACAAAAGGAATGGGAGGGAGAGGGCAGAAAAATAGGAGATTAAAGGGCAGCGGAGATTATATGGTGCCAGCTGTGTGAAATTTCCTCCATATAGTTTCAAAAGCATCAGAGTTGAGAAATCTAATGAATGATCAGCAATCTTCAATATACTTACAGGGGACAGAGTGGGGTGAGGAGGATTGTCCCAGAAGAACACTGGGTGAACCTGAACATTTAAATAGCAGGTTTATGTAGAAATTGTGGATTCCTGAGTATCCAAAGGACTTTTCTATAGGGGCTGGTGGAGAGTCAAAACACTGAAGTGAGGAACAGCAACCTGGGAAGCTGCCTTGTATTGAGTCAGGCCATTGGTCCATCTTATTCAGTACTGTTTGCATAGATTGGCAGCAGATCAGCCCTACCGGGAAATCCTGGGAAGTGGACCTGGGACATTCTGCACTGACAGTAGTGGAACAGAAACAGAGCTACATGTGACAAATGCAGAATGGAACATAAATTGATGCCTTCTGTCATCCCTAGTTTTATGTCTTCATGTGAGGTATAAACGGCCTTGGTCCTGTATACCTGAAGGAGCATCTCCATCCCCATCGTTCAGCCCAAGGGCCTTCTGGCAGTTCCCTCACTGCGAGAAGCGAAGTTACAGGGAACCAGGCAGAGGGCTTTCCCTTCGATGTTGAGGAAATAAACTACAGTGGTACCTCGGGTTAAGAACTTAATTCGTTCCGGAGGTCCATTCTTAACCTGAAGCACCACTTTAGCTAATGGGGCCTCCCGCTGCTGCTGCGCCACCAGAGCACAATTTCTGTTCTCATCCTGAAGCAAAGTTCTTAACCCAAGGTACTATTTCTGGGTTAGCGGAGTCTGTAACCTGAAGCTTCTGTAACCTGAAGCATATGTAACCCGAGGTACCACTGTATCTACTTTTAGAAGACATCTGAAGGCAGCCCAGTTTAAGGAAGTCCCCCCCAAATGCTTTTTATTGAGCTTTAAGAACACCAACACCAACCAACAAAAACATCAAGTCTTATTACATATATCCTACTTTATGCTCCATAGAGCCGTTGACTTCCGTCCTTCCCTTCCACAAGTTTTCTTATTCCAATCTATAATTCACAGTTTCATTGGTTAAAAATTACACCGTGACATAAGATTTAATTCAATCCTGCCAACGTTTTCATGTTTCTACAGTTCTCACTTATATAAACCATAAATTTACTCCATTCTTTTTGGTACTTCGTCTCCTCCTGATTGCGAATTCTGTGTGTCAATTTTGCCATTTCAGCGTATTCGACCAACTTTATCTGCCATTCCCTTACAGTCAGAATCTCCTGTGACTTCCACTTCTGGGCTATCAAAACTCTAGCTGCTGTTGTTGCATACAGATACAATCTTTGGTCTGTCTTCTTAATATTTTCTCCCACCAAGCCTAGCAAAAATTCTTCTGGCTTTTTTGGAAAAGTATATTTAAACATATTTTTAAACTCATTATAGATTGATTCCCAAAACTCTTTTATTTTGTTACATGACCACCACATGTGGTAAAAATCGCTGTTCTTTTCCTTGCATTTCCAGCAAGTTTTGCTACTTGTCCTATACATTTTTGCCAGTTTGGTGGGAGTGAGATACCAACAATAAACCATTTTCATTACATTCTCCTTTAAAGCAGAGCATGCAGTGAATTTTAGATTCTCATTCCAGAGTTTAGCCCATGCATCATAGTCTATGTTATGTCCCAGGTCAATAGCCCAGTTTAGGGAAATTTTTAATGTTTGATGTTTCATCATGTTTTTAATACTCTGTTGGGAGCTGCCCAGAGTGGCTGGAGAAAGCCAGACAGGTGGGCGGGCTTGAAATTATTATTATTATTATTATTATTATTATTATTATTATTATTATTATTTTCTACTGCTTTCTGGGGTGGGGGTGGCCTGGGAGATCACATTCTCCGTAGCTGCCCCTAAGTTCTGGAACTCCCACCACACAGAGTTGCATCTGGCATCTTCAATACACAGCTGAAGATGTTCTGAAGGTGCTGAAGGTGCACTTATTCACCTTGGGGTGTATATATTTTGCTCCAACCTTATTCCTGTGAGTGTAAGTTACTTTAAAGTTTTTCTAATGTGGTGTTTTAATTGTTGTAAGCCACCCTGGGACCTTAGGGTGAAGGGTAGAACAGCAGCAGCAGCAGCAACAACAACAATATCAGTTTTAAAAATGGCTGCTTACCTGGTCACAGAGTGGGTGGCTGTTGTGGCCTGGTGTGACAAATGCCTACCCCCTGGGAGCAATGCTTGTGCTAGGCGGTTAGCCATTGGGCCTGACCCCAGGAACTGCAGATGGCCAAAGACCCCCCTCCCGCCTCTATGCAATGAGACTGTGGGCTTATGTTAGGTTGCCATATTTCAAAAAGTAAAAACCAGGGCATCCCAAGCTTTTTAAAGGAAGACCCCCAAACTGGTGTGTGTGTGTGTGTGTGTGTGTGTGTGTGTGTGTGTGTGTTTGTGTGTGCCCCCAAAGCATGATTTTTCGATTGACTCGCCTAACAAAGTTGACAAAGCTCCAACTTTCAGACATCTCCCCTGGACATCAATTCTGCCTTTAAAATCCCGTTAATGTCTAGGGAAATCCAGACATATGGCAACCTTGGTTTATGTATGCTAACCTTTTCTTTCTAGGGCACTGTGTTCATGGGCTTAGCAGTGGTTCAGTAATAGTTGCCGTGGTTGCCGTTTTCACAGCTGGGAAGGGATTTTCCACAAGATTGGTTCCATTTGGATATTTTGCCTTTCACAACTTTGGCGGATAAGACATTGAATGGAATCCTTCTAGTCTAACAACATGCAGGGGTTTAAATGGTGCATCACTCCCACTTCAGAACAGTGCAATAACAGATTACCCTATTAGTGGGGTCTAGTACAAAGTCTCTGCCCAAAAGCCAAGGCATGTGGCACATGGGTCACAGAGCTTCCTTCAGCAGCTTGGGAGGGTCATACATGGAGACCTATGGCTTGCACCTGTTGGTGCTTCTCGGTGGGAGATGGCCCTCTCCCAGCACCGATCCAGAGCGCATAGCACAGCATTCACCCCTCCAGACGTCCAAGCATGACATGAGTCCGAAAATGCATGCAAGTAATAAACAGCACGGGACGCGGGTGGTGCCGTGGTCTAAATCATAGAGCCTAGGGCTTGCCGATCGAAAGGTCGGCAGTTTGAATCCCCACGATGGGGTGAGCTCCCGTTGCTCGGTCCCTGCTCCTGCCAACCTAGCAGTTTGAAAGCACACCAGTGCAAGTAGATAAATAGGTACCGCTCCGGCGGGAAGGTAAACGGCATTTCTGTGTGCTGCTCTGGTTTCACCAGAAGCGGCTTAGTCATGCTGGCCACATGACCCAGAAGCTGTACAATGGCTCCCTCGGCCAATAAAGCGAGATGAGCGCCGCAACCCCAGAGTCGGCCACAACTGGACCTAATGGTCAGGGGCCCCTTTACCTTTACCTAATAAACATCAGAGTCCTAGCAGAAGCTGAGACTGCAGACACGTGACATCTGAGTTTAGTTATTTATTTACAGGATCAAAATAAAGAACGGAGCAATCATGGTGTGTCTCTCTTCTCCACCAAGAGAGAACAAGAGTCAGAACAAAGAGAGCGGAAGTGGTACACAATGTCTTCCGTTCTCATGCTTCCAAAGCATGGAATGTAAACACACAGAGCATGCGATCTGATAGTCAGCAACGGGAGAGAATGACAATAGTGACAGGACACATTAATCCTGGGCTTGACCCTGTCATGAGACAGCATTCCACCAATGGGCTGTGAGGGATTTACACCCAATGCCTAAGCCAAATCCAACCTACATCTTGAATCAATAAAGTTGTGGCCAATTTTTAAATCCCAGAATATTGTCCTGTCCACTTTGTTCACCTTCTTGGCTCAGGGCATGCTCCCAGGGTTGGGGCAGGGCAGAGGTGTCAATGTGAGTGGGTCTGTAATAATAATAATAATAATAATAATAATAATAATAATAATAATAATAATACTTGGTTGGCTTCAGTGGAGGTTGTGAGGAGTGATCCAGAGGAAGAGGAAGAAATGATACTCAAAGAAGATGGACTTAACGGCTTTTCCCTCAGGCTATGAACATTCATTAATTGGAAACATGAAAGCAGAAAGACCTGAGACATATGCTGGAGGAGACAGAAGTGGCTGAATAGAGAAGTAGTCCTAGAGTTTCAGGGTCAAGATCTGTTCTCATTAGCCTTAGTTGCCAGGAATAGAAATGATTAAATAAAGAAGAAAAAAAGATTTGGGATTTCATAGCTCACTGCTCCTTGTGACCCAATGAGTCCCTTGTCAAACCAGCATATATGTAGCATGACCTCTCTTCTCTTTCAGTTGTGTTTAGCCTTAGTCCTTGGATTCCAATCTCTTTCAAAGTCAATGGCAATTCTAGAGGTGTGGTAGAATATATTACCATATCAAGCATGAAGGTCAAGGGCATTTATGTGTATCACCAATGTAATCCTTGTTCTGATTATATATCTGAGGGAATCAAAGCTGTCTATTCCCCGTGAAGTATGTGCTCCCTCCCTCTTTTCTTTTTCTAACTCTGAAAAACTACACACTTCACATCCCTATTCCAATTTTGTCATTCAATTTAAACACCTCAAGGGACATTTTGCTTTGGATGACATTTGAGTCCCTTTAAAAATGGTGAGAGGTTTCTTGGACTCCATTTCCCATCAGCTCCAGCCAATACAGCTAATGGTAGGGAATTGAAGAGATTAGTCCCTCTTCTCAGCTCTCCAGGATTCTACTGCTCTGACCTAAACATATACATGCATAGTCTGAACCTAGAAAATAGGCATTTAAATTGATATCTTTTATGGTTAGACTAGGTAAAAAAAATGTAATGCAGTATCTACACTGAAGTGTGAGATATCAGAACAAAAGTGTGCTTGTTCAGGACACAATTTTACATTTTGTTGAAAACCATCTCTGTCTACGCCCCCCCCCAACTCTTTTAATGAGACTAGGAAAGATGCTCTGTAATGTGACTTTGGAGCATTGACATATCCCATTATTCAACGAACCTCACTGTGAGAAGTGAGGTTACAGGGAACCGGGCAGAGGGCCTTCTCGGTGGTGGCACGCCACCCACCCTGTGGAACACCCTCACACCAGATGTCAAGGAAAGAAACAACTATCTGACTTTTAGAAGACATCTGAAGGCAACCCTGTTTAGGGAAGTTTTTAATGTTTGATGTTTTATTGTGTTTTTAATGTTCTGTTGGGAGCCGCCCAGAGTGGCTGGGGAAACCCAACCAGATGGGTGGGGTATAATTATTATTATTATTATTATTATTATTATTATTATTATTATTACTAATCCAGAATGTGGCTGCCAGACTGGTGACTGGGAGCGGCTGCTGGGACCATATAACACCAGTCCTAAAAGAACTGCATTGGCTCCCAGTACAAGGGGAAAGTCTATAAAGGGGGTTGCCAGCAGGGAGCTCTCCCTATGTAAAGAGCGCCAGTGACACGCAGGGGGCAGGGAGGCCAGGCCGCTGAGAGGCTCCAGGCGGCATAACCAGGGTATCCTATTGGGGGGCAGGTGGGTGTGTGGGTGTCGTGTGGGGAAGCCAGGAGGAGGGTTTGCTGGCCAGGCTCCCGAGGCGGTTTCCTGCCAGCTGTGCTTGTGGTCGCTGCATGCAAAATGAAGGTGTACAAAGCCCAAGGGCGCCTCAGTATATGTGTGTGTTTTTAATACTCTTTTAGGAGTTGTCCAGAGTGGCTGGGGCAACCCAATCAGATGAGTGGAATACAAATAACAAAATCATCACCACCACCATCAAATAAATATGCATGTATGGCAAAATCTAGTGTTGCCTTTCATGCCAAGTACCTTGTGCAGTATAATATTCTGAAAATTGGCTGCCGAGATAAAATCGGCTACTCCGTGATAGATTGACAGCAACAATCACAGATAACAATGGGTATCAAAGTGAACCATTCACAGTGGGAGCAGGTGTTAAACAGGGTTGTGTTATTGCCCCAACTCTATTCATTATTTTCATTGCCATGATCCTGCACTTTGTCGAAGGGAAACTCCCCACTGGAGTAAAAATCATATATCGAACAGATGGAAAGCTCTTCAACCTGAGCAGGCTGAAAGCAAAGAATAAGCTTACCGTAACTTCCATCATAGAACTTCAGTATGCTGATGACAACGTAGTGTGCACACGCTCAGAGGATGACCTCCAAACCATCCTAAATATCTTTGCAGAAGCTTACGAAAAGCTTGGCCTATCACTCAACATCCAAAAAACCAAAGTGCTGCACCAACAAGTACAAAATAACCCCTCTGCAGCGCCACATATCCAACTCAATGGTGTAATGTTGGAAAATGTTGATCACTTCTCCTACCTAGGCAGTTATCTTTCCACAAGGGCCAACACTGATGCCAACTCTGATGCCCAAATGCGAGTACAGCTTTCTCCAGATTGTAGTGCAGAGTGTGTGGGGACATTTGCAGGGAAACTAAAATGCTTGTTTACAAAGCTATTGTACTACCAACCTTACTGTATGCTTGTGAAACATGGACCACTTATAAACGCCATCTCCAACTCCTCGAAAGATTCCAACAACGGTGTCTCCGAAAAATTTTACACATCACTTGGGAAGACAGGCGAACTAATATCAGTGTACTGGAAGAAGCAAAGTTCACCAATGTTGAAGCAATGATTCTTCAACATCAACTTCGTTGGGCTGGTCATGTTGTGTGGATGCCTGATGGGCATCTTCCAAAACAACTACTCTATTCCAAACTTAAAAATGGAAAGTGTAATGCTGGTGGTCAACAAAAGAGGTTTAAAGACTGTCTCAAGGCAAATCTTAAAAAAATGTAGTTATAAACACTGTGAACTGGGAAACACTGGCCTGCGAGCGCTCCAGTTGGAGAACAGCCTTTACCAAAGGTGGCATGGGCTTTGAAGACCCTCAAACTCAGGACGCAAGGGAGAAATGTGCTAAGAGGAAGGCACCCTTGGCAAATCCACACCATGATCAACTCCCGCCCAGGAACCAATGTCCCCACTGTGGAGCGACGTGTGGGTCCAGAATTGGCCTCCAGTCACTTACGGACTCATTGTTAAAACCGTGTTTATGGAATACAATCTTACTCGGCTACGAGCGATTGCCAATGAAAACTATAACTCATCCCCATCATCATTATTTTTTAATTCTGCCATCATTGCATAAAGTTCAATCAGACTTGAGTGAGCCACCTCCAAAGAAAGTGGCTCATGGATTCTAGCCAAAGACAAGTAAACTTTCCCAGGAACCTGGCACACTGCACTGTTGTTCATCAAGCTTTGCTCTGACTAAGCTGGTTTGGACACTTTTCAAACTCAGTTTAGGACACACTGGTCTCTCATCCATCAAAACAAGCATTTTGTCAGATTCAATCGAAACGGTCTTTATTAAACAGTGCACTGATCACAAAACTACAACTTGTGGGTGGCAAGCAGCTGCTCAGTCCAGTTGGGCAAGTAGAACTGGAGAGATCTCTATTTCAACAACTGCTTACATTATTGTTTTAACTTTTACATGGACACTTATGTTTCACCATCCTGTTAAGTTTCCTGTCAGTGACATTTCCTGGCTATAGGTGAGGTGAAGCTTGAAAGGTATTCTGCATGCACAAGAACAAATATCTGTATATCTTTTGGGGGAAAGGATCCACATTAAAATGCTGATGAATCAGCATGAGGACTTTTAAAAATTCACAAAATGCGGCAGAGCAGTAGAGAACTGAAGCAAAGGCTGAGAAAATGAGAAACAGAGGGAAAGCAAAATGCGGAGAGTCGCCAGTCTCTAGTTTTGACTCAATTTCTGTCAGCACACACCTGCTGAGTTCAGTATTAGAGGGAACACAATATTGCTTCATGAGAATAATGCATTGTGTCTTAATGCACAGCTAGTCTGCACACCACCAGCACACTAGCCAAGGAAGATTTCTTGTGCACTAGTAGGCTAGAGTGAGTTAAGTCATGGCTCCATTCCAAATGATTCCTATAAAAGCTTCTCAATCAAGTTTGCTAAGTACAGAGTGCCTTGCCACAAATCATAGAAATGCAGAATTGGATAGTCAGAAAGGGTCCTGAGGATCATCTAGTCCAACCCCCTGCAATGCAGAAATATGCAGTTGTCCCATATGGGGATCAAACCAGCAACCTTGGTGTTATCAGCCCCACACTCTAACCAACTGAGCTATCCAGGCTTGCTGTTCCAATGTGCAGCACCCATGTCTGACATATAGTATGGCTAGCCTAAACCTGCACTCCCCACAACATGAGCATACTGTATTTTTTGCTTTTCCCTCCTAAAAAGTAAGGGGAAATGTGTGTGCGTCTTATGGAACAAATGCAGGCTGCACAGCTATCCCAGAAGCCAGAACAGCGAGAGGGATTGCTGCTTTCACTGCGTAGTGATCCCTCTTGCTGTTCTGGCTTCTGAGATTCAGAATATTTTTTTTCTTGTTTTCCTCCTCCAAAAACTAGGTGCGCCTTGTGGTCTGGTGCGACTTATAGAGCGAAAAATACGGTACTTTATTCCTTTCCCATTCTTTTGGTTTGCAAGCTATTATTTTTGTGTTGCTTCTAATCTGTATTTTTTCCTTGGAGGGGACACCCCCCCTAAACATTTTGTGAATCTTTGTACTTTTGTCCATTCACTGTATTTATTTTCCCCGATTTGAACTATAAAATGGTGATTTTCTTGAGCCAAAATGAGAGTACCACTAAACATTTTTGGGGGGGAGGAGGGAGCACTACCTGTCAAGGTCTGGTCTATAGGTGATCAAAGTCCTGGCTGAGGACGTTGGGACCGGGGGCAAGATGGTGGGGTGGGAGCAGGAACGAGAGTCCAAAAGCCAGGGGTCCAAGGGTCAGGAAGCAGGGAGTCATGAAGTTAAGGGTCTGAGGGTCGAGAAGCAAGGAGTCAAGAAGCCGAGGTCCAAGGATGAGGAAGCAAGAAGCCAAACACAGCAAGGCAGGAAATGTGCTGCTGTGGCAAAGAGCTGAAGGAAAATGCTGACCTTATATCCCTTCCCGGCTCTTACCACCAGGTGCAGCGAGTTACCAAGCGGCTTCACCTATGCGGCTGCGCCTTGCCTCTCCAGAACAAACTTAGGAAGGCCCCAGTCCCGCGAAGAGCTACTGGTCCCAGGGCCTGGCTCCTGCACACACTCCTGACACTGCCTCTATTTCTTTGCAATCATAGAATTGTAGAGTTGAAGGGAATCCAAGAGTTAATCTAGTCCAACCCCCTTCAGTGTAGGAATCTCAACCAAAGCACCCATGACAGATGGTCATCTAGTGTCTGCATAAAAACTGCTGATGAAGGAAAGTCCACCATCTTCAGAGGGAGTCCGTTCTACTGTCAAACAGCTCTTAACTGTCAGAAAGTTCTTCCTGATCTCAGGCAGCAATTTTTTTCTCCCCCACCAAATAAACCAGGGTGAGCGTGGCTGTGGTTGTAAAACCTTCTGACATATAGTTCCAGCCTTCCAAACTTTCCCACATTTTCTGTCTTTTCTAGAGAGATTAAAGCAATTCATCACTAGACCTGATTTATATACAGCCACAGCGAGACAAGCAGTACAAAGGAGACAGCTCATGGGAGCTTCTCCAGAGTTTACCTTGCAAGTGTGCTTTGAAAGCTAAGCCTCTGAGTTGACAAGCTCTGAATAACAACCTCATGTTGAACCCTTGCATGCGTCAGGTTCTTGCATATGCGACCTCTGCCATATTATTGACTTTCTGTCCTAAAGATGACCAAAACATATTAAGTGCTAATCTGTTGGGTTGGTCAACTAAAGCTTTGGTGGACGAACACAGAGAGCTGATCCTTAGAGGGTGCATTTGTTCATTTTGAGAGGTTACGTAGTTCTGCTGTGTGTGTGAATGTTAAAGATGCTAGCAAAATTTCTCAAAGAACTTGTCATGCTCAAAGGAGAGGTGAGTTTTACAAGCCCCACTAATAAAACTCCAGTTCAGATTGAAATCAGAACTGGAGAGTGATTGCTGGCTTCCCTATGCAATCACTTCGTTATATATATTTTAAGTGTCAGGCGAAAATGTTTCTCTCCAACCAGGCCTTTGGCTAATTAATATTCTACAGCCTTTTAAATTTGTCTTTGGGAAGGAAGTAGTATTGTTTTGCTGCTGTGTTTTACTTATTTACTTGTTCTTTTTTTCTTCTTCAAAAAAATTGCTTTTTTATAATATACAAATCACCATCATATTTTCTTCTGCATTAACGTACATAATCTAGTCACTCTTCTATCCAGTCTCATTTTACTAATACAATAGTTGACTTTCCCCTTTGTCATCTCTCTTTATTTCCTTATCTTTGTACTGTGTTCTAGCAAACTTTCATCCTCCTCTTTATATAATATATTTCCTCATATATATATATATATATATATGTGTGTGTGTGTGTGTGTGTGTGAGAGAGAGAGAGAGAGAGAGAGAGAGAGAGAGAGAGATTTACTCTAGACAAATCCAAGTATTACTTTGGGAACCATACTTACACAGATAATTTTTAAAACAAACCCATTCTTTTTTTTAATTTTTATGTCCGAGTGATTTCTTATTGCTTCTATCATTTTGGCCAGATCTGCATATTCACACAATTTCATTTGCCACCCTTCCTTA
This sequence comes from Podarcis cretensis, assembly GCF_951804945.1. Lineage (NCBI taxonomy): Eukaryota > Metazoa > Chordata > Lepidosauria > Squamata > Lacertidae > Podarcis > Podarcis cretensis. The sequence continues at coordinate 88,415,394 of NC_137173.1, forward strand.
GTTGGCACCTGCTCTCCTTTCCAGTATTTGGCAATTGACACTCTAGCTGCCATAGTTGCGTATAGAAATACATTTTTATTTTATTTTGAGATGTCTATTGTCATAATGCCCAGTAAGAAGGCCTCTGGCTTCTTAATAAATGTTTGCCTGAGCATTTTCTTTAATTCTTCATAGACCATGTCCCATTTTTTTTAAAAAAAAAATGGGGACAGGTCCACCACATATGGAATAAGGTTCTTTCTTTTTGTTTGCATCTGCAACATATGTTTGTGTTGTTTTTATATATTTTAGCCAATTTAAATGGAGTTATATACCAAGTAAACAAGTATTTACTTGTTCTCATTGTGCATTTTATTCTGTGAGCAGCCCTGAGATCTTATGATGAAAGGCGGTATATAAATCCATCCAGCCATCAAACACACAATCAAATAAATAAATAAATAAGCAAGGGAACCAAGTTGCTCCATTCAGTTACATAGAAGAAAAGGAAGTGGCCGCAGGCCCAATTCAAGGATGGAGGAGTGGGCTTCCTCCTCCCAAGGAAAAACAGGGGCTAGAGCTCCCTCTCAAACCCTCATATTGGATCTTTGAAGGATATTTTCCTTGACAAATGCAAGTTATTGGAGCAGCTTTGCCTCGGAGAGTGAGCGGAACTATGTTGACAAGCCTGCTGGATCAAGCCAATGAACCATGGGGTCCAACGTCCTGTTATCATAGTGGCCAACAGGAGTGCCAACCTGGCCCCAGGACCGTAGTTGCCCACGGCCATGGTTGCCATGCAGTGTGCATGGCCATGGCACTGAAATTTGTGAGTGCCTGGCCCCTCCATAGGGAATTTTGTGGGTGCTCGGGCACCCAGGGTGCCAGGGAGTTGGCACCTCTTTGGCCAACCACATGCCCGCAAGCTGGTCATGAGCTAAGCAGCACTCTGCCCACCTGCAATCATGAAAACTGGAATACAGAGGCATAATGCCTCTAACTGTGCAGGTAGAATATAGCCACTGTGAAGAGTAGCCATTGATAGACTTCTCCTTCATTAACTTGTCTAATGTGCTTTCAAAACCATTCAACCTAGTGATCATCACTACCTCCTGCAGGAATGAGTTTAATAATTTAACTAGGTGCTACATGATTAAGTAGGGACGCAGGTGGCTCTGTGGGTTAAACCACAGAGCCTAGGGCTTGCCAATCAGAAGGTTGGCGGTTCGAATCCCCACAACAGGGTGAGCTCCTGTCGCTCGGTCACTGCTCCTGCCAACCTAGCAGTTTGAAAGCACGTCAAAGTGCAAGTAGATAAATAGGTACTGCTCCGGCGGGAAGGTAAATGGCATTTCCGTGAGCTGCTCTGGTTTGCCAGAAGTGGTTTAGTCATGCTGGCCACATGACCCGGAAGCTGTACGCTGGCCAATAAAGCAAGATGAGCGCTGCAACCCCAGAGTCAGCCATGACTGGACCTAATGGTCAGGGGTCCCTTTACCTTTACCTTACATGATTAAGTATTTATTTTATCTGTCCTCAGAGCCATCTTTCCCATAGGGCTTAGTGGTGCATTGCGCCAGGATGCCAGCCTCTCAGGGGCACCCCAGCGAGTGGGGAGCTGCGCCTCTTTGCCAGTGGCCTCCTCTTTCCCTGCAGGCCCACCAGCTGCGCCCCATCAACCATATGGCTGGCGGACATGCAGCTTGCCTCCCAAGCCTCCGTGGGAGGAGAGCAGTACTGACAGAGGCTTAGGGTGGAAGCTGCGCCCCCCCATGGCCGGCAGTGTGCAGCTTCACACACAAAAGCTCTATCCATGGTAATTTGGGGACACTGGGCAAATATTTGCACCCTGGCACTGCATCTTCTAAAGATGGCCCTGACTGCCCTGAATCTTCCAACATTCATCTTCATTGGATGTTTATTAGTTCTAGTGCTATGTTGTTGTTGTTGTTGTTTAATCGTTTAGTCGTGTCCAACTCTTCGTGACCCCATGGACCAGAGCACGACAGGCACTCCTGTCTTCCACTGCCTCCCACAGTTTGGTCAAACGCATGCTGGTAGCTTTGAGAACACTGTCCAACCATCTCATCCTCTGTTGTCCCCGTCTCCTTGTGCCCTCCATCTTTCCCAACATCAGGGTCTTTTCCAGGGAGTCTCCTCTTCTCGTGAGGTGGCCAAAGTATTGGAGCCTCAGCTTCAGGGTCTGTCCTTCCAGTGAGCACTCAGGGCTGATTTCCTTCAGAATGGATAGGTTTGATCTTCTTGCAGTCCATGGGACTCTCAAGAGTCTCCTCCAACACCATCATTCAAAAGAATCAATTCTTCAGTGATCAGCCTTCTTTATGGTCCTGCTCTCACTTCCATACATCTCTACTCACTTCCATACATCACTAGTGCTATGAGTGAGGGCCAAAAACTTTTCTCTGTCCATTTTCTCCATGGTGTTCTTCAACAGGTACGGGAGACCAACTCCCACCTGTAGATTGTGTGCATCTGCAGAGCTTCTTCAGCAAGACACGTGGGAGCCAAATCTGTGGCTGTGAAAGACAACTACCCCCTTCTTAGGTCCAATGGGTGCTAATCCCCCTTCCAAAAGCACTGGATTAAGTTCCTGCAGAGTGTTTCTCCTTCTGATGCAAACTAAAGTAGTCAAAACACTGCCTCTACCCCATGCAAGTAATGGAACAACTTTTCTTATTGCAGAAGGTCCTGCAGGATGACTCACAGGTAATTTTCCCGAGCCTTTGCAGATTAATTTTTGTTGGGAGGGGGGATACACAATATCTTCTGATTTTTTAAGTGGATGGAGAAGAACTCTGGTAATTTCCAGGTTAATCCGAGGTGAACTTGCCCATCTCTAGTTAGCATAATACAAAATCAAACCTATTAATTATATTGTTTTCCTCTAACCCTTTAAAGTGGTAGCTTAAAAAGAAACCTAGCAGGAAGCATTAGTTAGCTCAAACTTCTATGACTACCTGCAAAAAGCAGAACTGCTGAACATTGGGCAATAGACACATTTATTCATAAGTGTTTGAAAAATTCATCATAAAGTTTCTGTTTTTGTTCATTGACCGACAGATCTATAGACAAAGTTTTGGTGGTCTGTAGCAGCCCTACCTAGGATGAAACTGCTAGAGATAGAAGACATAGAGAAGCTGGCTCCAGTGACTGTGCCTGCTTACTTAGAAATAAACCCCACATTTTAGTGCAGTGGGATTCCCAGAAAATTATCATTAAATTCCATGACATAGCCAGAAGAGGGAGCACACATCACTGTTTTTGTGCTGAGCAAACACGTAAACAAATGCCTCAAATTACTTGAAGTTCTCTGCCATTATTGCTTATTAGATTCTTTGGATGTTTTCACATGAAGAATTCAGGTGGTGATTTTTGTGTGATAAATTTAACATGCCACCAGTGTCCCTTTTCTGGCTGGCTGTTTCATCAGCAAGTAACAAAAATCGCCCATCAGGGAGATGTGATGGGCATTTTAAATAGCTGGAGAGACAAGCCATCTTTCTTTGTAGGCAATTGTTGCAGTGGTTTAATGGAAGTAGGCAGCCACCCATATTACCATGTGATGTGAGGGGTGCGTGGGTTTCACACACAATCCTTTCATGTGTGTGCCGGGTCAGACTGGGTAGCTTCACTCCACCTACTGAAGTGTTTCCTGCTCATGTCACTACTGGGTACATGAGGGATGCAGGTGGCACTGTGGTCTAAATCACCGAGCCTCTTGGGCTTGCCAATCGCAAGGTCGTCGGTTCGAATCTGCGTGATGGGGTGAGTTCCCATTGCTCTGTCCCAGCTTCTGCCAATTTAACAGTTCGAAAGCATGCCAGAGTGAGTAGATCAATTGGTACCACTGTGTTGGGAAGGTAAACAGAGTTTCTGTGTGCTCTGGCTTCTATCACAGTGTCCCATTGCGCTAGAAACAGTTTATCATTCTGGCCACATGACCTGGAAAGCTGCCTGTGGACAAACGTTGGCTCCTGCAGCCTTAAGGCAGAGATGAGTGTCACACCACATAGTCAAATTAGGCTGAACTTAACCATCCAGGAGTCCTTTACCTTTACCGTTCACTGGGTACATATTAAAGTATCAAGCACCTACTTCAAATCTCCACTCAGTTATGAACTCAGTGGATAAATCTACACAAGCTATTACACCCAACCTTTCTCTCTTGTCACTGCCACCCATCTATAGAAAAAGGGTGGTAAAACTGGCAAAGCTGAGTATTTATTACATCAGTAGGACTGGTACAAGGGTGCCAGGCTATGGACTCGGTGAGGGTCACCCCAAGCAAGGCAGTGAATTTAAGCCAAGGTGAAGTTACTCCAGATTCAAATGCCATTCAGCATGTGGTTGCTCTTGTCTCCCTGCCTGAGCCTGGCAGGGGGGGGGGGGACACCCTGCAGCCTTCCTGGGTGCCTGTGGTATCCTCTCCAATTTAACTTTTTCCAGATCTAGAAACATGGGCAGCCAGGGAGGCTGCAGAGTGCTGAAGCACGTGTCTATTGAGAAAAGCAAACAATCAGAGATGCTCATGCCATCTGCAGCCACCTTACAACTATAAGGAAGCTCAAGAATCTGAAATTCTCAAGTACATTGAGAAGGAGGTATAAAAATGGAAGCCACTTTTTCAGGGGAAGAAAACTTCCAATAAATTAGAGGTCAGATTTCAGCAAAGCACTGGAAACACCCTTTTCCTCTCAAAATTCAGCAGGGGGGGGGGAATTAGCACAGTATACATGATGGCATAATCAGCCTGTTTTGTGGGAGCAAGATATAACAGAAACATGCCCTTGAAGTTTATAATGAATGCTGCAGTGTCTGCTTTCAATGTTGTTGTTGTTGTTGCTTGGGCTACCAGATATCCCACTCAACCGCCTTCTGAGGTCACACTGCTGCTTTCTAATATGCCTCTCACAGAATCAGAAGAGAATACAGCATTAAAAAATAGGGAGGGGAAAAAGGGGGGAAAGCCATGTTTCTCTGCTCGTTCTTCACCTTTTTTCTCACAATTTTATTTTTAAAAAAACACTCCTGAAATGCTCCCCCGCCCCACAAGTATGGGCAATAGCCAGCTAAGTTATACACAAAGTAAACCCACTGGATCCCATTAGAAGTATACCCCCCATTACCACTGCTGTTGAATAAGAGTTACATAACCATCTTCTCTTCTCTTGCTTTCTTCCTGACAGACTCTCTGAGGTCCTAAGACTGGCACAGGAATCTCTCTCAGTAGTTCCACTGCCCTCAGAACTTTGGGTGGTGGTGGCCTGGGAGAGGACATTCTCTGTGTCATCCCCGAGCTGTGGATTTTCCTCCTCACAGAAGTGTCTCTGGCGATTTCATTGCATAGCTTTTGACATATAGTGGTACCTTGGGTTACAGACGCTTCAGGTTACAGACTCCACTAACCCAGAAATAGTACCTTGGGTTAAGAACTTTGCTTCAGAATGAGAACAGAAATCGTGCGGCGGCAGCGGCACAGCAGCAGGCCCCATTAGTTAAAGTGGTACCTTAGGTTAAGAACAGTTTCAATTTGTTAAGAACGAATTAAGTTCTTAACCCGAGGTACTACTGTATACTGAAATTTTACCTCTTTACCCTAGCCTTTGACACCTGATGTATATCCGTTTAGGAGATGCCATAGTCTTAAATGGTTTTAATACTTTAGTCACCTGTTCTGGGACCTTGTGGTGAAGGATGGGTAAGAGATCTAATAAATAAATGACACTCAGAAGTAAGTGACATTGTGTTCAGTGGGCTTTATTCACAAGTAAATGTGCATAGGAGTGATGAGGAGGCTGTGCCTCTTCAATGCTGTTGGACTCCCATCAGTCCCATTGGTCAGAGATGACGGGCATTGTGTTAGAATTCCTGATCTATGATTGCAATCATGGAATTTTTGACTATCACATGACGGAGTAGGTTTTGACTCCACAGAGTGGGAAGTGATGGAGACAGGATGTTTGTGTTACTGTGTTCGATGAAGTGGGACTATTGTCCTTTGTGGGGGTTTTTCTGCTTTGCTGTCTGATGCTAGAGAGAGAGGGAGCCATGTTGGAGTGCTCCGTGTGTGTTTATATGTAAATAAAGTAGATTAGCCCAAACGCTGAGTTGCTGAGGTCTGTCACACGCATGATGCGCAAACTCTGCGGATCCCCAAGTGTGCTGGTGCCGGTTGGCATCAGTTGCTGTGATGTTCAGGCTGAAGAAAGCTTATGAAGCTCCCAAACGACTGACCAGGAGGGAGAGAACATGCCAGTCGGGCATGTGTCTCTGCCAGGGTCCTACTCGAGTGTAGGCTGAACTCCTGACACATTGTAGTTTGGCAGCATCTGAACGATAATTTTTTTCTCATCCCTGGTATATACAATTCCAGGGCAGTCTCCATACTCTTTGCCAATGCCCTCTTCATTGTGTGTAGGGACATTCCTGACTGTGTATCGGTGAAGATAAGATTTTGTCTTTGGAACATTTTCACAGCATGCAGAACTGACCCTTTGCTCCACTGTGTGCTGTGAAGTTTAGTACTTTCTTCCTCTGCTTAAAAAACACTTTGCAGGATGCCTGCTTTGACCCAAGAAGAATGATATAATGAATTAACACACTCACACTTTTGTGCAGGAAACCAAAAGTGCTTTTGCAATTTTTATGTTTTCAAGAAACATTTTGCTGTAAAATAAACTATTGGTTCTCGATCTAAAATGCTATTTGTTCGTATAACTACGCAACAGCAGTGATTAAAAATACCACACTGACTTTTACACTAAGATATTTGAGCGATGCTTTTCATGTATATCGAAAATGATGATTTCTTTGAGGAAACAGAAAAAACAATATATTTTCTTCCTTTGTTAATATTTCCCTCAATAGCAATATTGATTTCCTCCCCGTCTCTCTCCTTAAATGAAATGTACTGTTTCAAGCAATATGAAGACTATAATAGTACCATTGGGAGAACAGAGGATTCCTGCTAGGTCGTGTAAGAAAGAAGTCTTTCAAAGTAGTAGGCTGACAGGAACTTTGAAAAATAGTCACTTGAATAGAATGAATCTTCTGTAAAAATTAATTTCGAAACAAATTCCACAAAGTTTCCACATAATCAAAACCCATGTACATTTCTAAGTTGTGAATATGGAGGGATAAGAAATTTGGTCAGTTTACATTTAAAGGTGAACCAGCCTAATATTGACCTTCCAAAACAATTTGCTAGCGGAAATACAGCTATCCTCCAAAATTTGCACATCTCTAACATTTTCAGGGGGGCTCCTCCAGTCAAGGAGCACAGATACAGTAGGGTACAGTGAGCACACAGATGCATATATTAGTGGAAGTAATATATAATCATGCATTATATTAGGGGGAAAATGCTTTGTAAAAATGTGTGTATTGGGGAAACTGGAGTAAAAAGAAGGCATACATTGGGAGAAACCCACACTAAAATGCTGATTAATTTTCATCTCATTAATTTATTTTTATTCATTATTACATATTCCCCATTTCTTGTGTACTTACCTGCATGGACCACTGGTCTGACTTCGAATAAGGCAGTTTGTTATGTACCCATCGCTGAATGAAAGATCTTCCTGTGTCAAACTGCCCTTGTACACTGAAGGAAAGCTTAGGGCCCAGCCTTGATTTGCAAAGAATCATAGAATTCTGTGATGCTCCAAAGGCACGTTCCCGAAAAATCAGTGTGAGCACATTTCCACGCTCGGGCTGTGTGTAGCTGTGGCTTTTACAAATTCACTCCAGCTCCAAAGGAAAATGACAGGCCTCTAGCAGACCTGCCAATCTATTCTCTCTGCTGTTTCAAACTCCAAGGACAGCACTCATAGGTGCATTGGACTGTGCAAATGTCACACCAGAAATCTCACCATGCACATAATACAAAACAGATTCTTGCATGTTCTGTGCCCCATTAAAGCCCCGTGGAAGTCAAATCTGTTGCTGCTCCTATAAATGCCAATGGGTTCAGGGTTTATTGGTGAGTGTTCCTTGCGAGCATTCTAAATCTGGACTTCAAACAATGGGCTTCAACACTTTCTCCCAAGGCACTGAACCAGAGGCTAATTAGAGATCTCTCTATTACTGCCCTTGCTGTTTCTCCCTCCCAGACCCCTCCAAAGTCCTTTGGTATCTCAGTGATGCTTGCAACATAATTGCCTGTGCTTCAACAGGCTCATTAGCTAATTCCCCCAAGACTGCAGAAATCATATATGCTGACCTGCTGATCTGCCAGTTGTCAATTGTTTTTTCCCCAAATATTCCCCCACCTACACTTTATCAACAAATGCGAACAAAGTCTTCATTAATTCCTAATTATCTCATCTTCTGATGTTTTTCCTGTTAAAGGGATTTTTTAAAAAGCAAGGTAGATTATATAGGTGAGGATATTTATAAAATCATAAACTTGTTGAGTTGGAAGTGAACCTGGGGAATCTCAACTAAAGCATCCCTTCTTGAAAACCCCCAGCAAAGGAGAGTCTATCACCTTCTGACGGAGTCTGGTCTACTGTTGAACAGCTCTGCTGTTTAGATTTAACATGAGCCTGACATTCAAAACCTTACATTTATCCTCACTGAAACTCATTATGATAGTCTGGGCCCAGTTTTCCAATCTATTAACATCATCTTGAAACTCAGTTCTGTCTACTGCAGCATTAGTTACCCCTCCCAGCTTGATGTCATTTACGAGTTTGCAAATTTGGTGTCATCTGCAAATATACTTTTAGTGCAAAGTTCTTCCTTATAGCCTTGTTTTACGGGTATATGTGTGCTGATTTAGTGTCAGCCAAAATGATAAAGCCATGTTTTAATGATTAATGTAAGCTTGGAAGTTCTAAGCCTCCAGGGCTGAATGACAACCTTTTGATCTTAAAAGGCTTGTAAGGGGACAGCTACACTTGTGTATCCAAATATTTGCAGATAATTGCAGGTAATCTAAACGCAGCCTTAAGGCTGCAGGAGTTTACATAAGTGGTTTAAATATCCAGGAGCTCTGAGTAAATATCAGGTCTTTGATAGGATAATTTAAGAGGATCCGTTAATAAAAAAAATGGGTCTGAACATCTATTGGACTGGATTTTGAATAAGGAAATTGTTGAGACAAAATAAAGACTCCAGTTTTTTAAAAAGGAAATGTAAACATGTATCCTGATCTCTCTCTTTTGTCTAAGGGTCAGCTAGCCTGCATTTAATAGTAGTGTTTTGGGTCTGGTATATAGTATTTTCATTCCGTATGATATGTTTCACTGAAATCATTTAGTACTTACTGTTGAAATAGAACACACAGTTCTCTGATGTGTATAGCGTCAGCTTTGATTGAACTGAGATGATCATGAAGAGTGTACATCTGTGACTGCAATCCCATACTCTCCAACATTTCTCTGATGAAAATAGGGATGCCCGATTCCACAACAACAGCAACAGCAACAACACACCAACAACAGCAACAACAATTTTATTATTTATACCCCACGCATCTGACTGGGTTGCTGCAGCCACTCTGGGCAGCTTCCAACTTATATAAAACATTATTATTATTATTATTATTATTATTATTATTATTCCCCTATACAGGGCTGCCTTCAGATGTCTTCTATAGCAACTTACCTCCTTGGCTTGGGGTTGCATAACTCCATACCCTCCAACATTTCTTTGATGAAAATGGGAATGTCCTAAGGAAAAGTGGGACATTCCATGGTCAAATCTGAAACTGGGACGGCTTGTGTAAATCTGAAGCTGTCCCTGGAAAATAGGTGCATTTGGTGGGTCTGCAATCCTATACCCACATATCTGGAAATAATCCTTACTGAAGCCTCCTGAGTGGACATGCATAGGATCACATTGTTAAATTCTCTAGAAACTTTATTTGGTATAAGTCCTTAGTGGGGATCTTTTCCAGTCTTTTCCATGAACCACCTGCCTTTCGGAGCAACTATTTGATAGGATTGGTGTACCAATGTGGGTTGATTACTTCACCATTGCTGGTGCAATTGAATTTTTAAAGTAGTAATTTTTGATATAGCGGTTATGGATACAATACAGATAGCATTATCATTCCCTCCACTGGCTTCAGGGGAATATGGTTTGCATCCAATGTGGAAGTAGCAATGAGATTTTAAAACTTTCATTAGACTGAATATAAGAATGATTGTAATCATTAACCAGCACAAGAATGTAATATACCATTCAATCATATAAATGGTATCACACGACGGCTTTAGATTAATGAATTTGAGCAATCACATTTACAGGAAATGAAGAGAATGGGGCATATTTGATTACACAATATTGCCCTGCTTCTGTTACGGCAATCTACACCTCAAGCAAGCCTTCTATGTTTGAATGGCCCTTCTGGATGCAATCCAGCCTTTGAGGGGTGGAGGAAATGTTCTGCAGGGATTCTGCTTCTGGACAAGACCCCAGGGATGAATACTGATCCTGTATACTGTATCAAACTATCGCTCAGGAGATTGACTTGAGAAGCCATTCCCTCCTTGGAGCTAGCTGGAGATAAGCGGTGGCAACATGGACAAGCCAAAGATCTGTTGTTCAGGAGAGTGGGCTGTACATCCAATGTGTTGTTGTTGTTGTTCTTGTTTAGTCATTTAGTTGTGTCCGACTCTTCATGATCCCATGGACCAGAGCATGCCAGGGACTCCTGTCTTCCACTGCCTCTCGTAGTTTGGTCAAACTCATGTTAGTAGCTTCGAGAACACTGTCCAACCATCTTGTCCTCTGTCGTCCCCTTCTTCTTGTGCCCTCAATCTTTCCCAACATCAGGGTCTTTTCCAGGGAGTCTCCTCTTCTCGTGAGCTGGCCAAAGTATTGGAGCCTCAGCTTCACGATCTGTCCTTCCAGTGAGCATTCAGGGCTGATTTCCTTAAGAATGAAAAGGTTTGATCTTCTTGCAGTCCATGGGACTCTCAAGAGTCTCCTCCAGCACCATAATTCAAAAGCATCAATTCTTCGGCTATCAGCCTTCTTTATGTACCAAGTGTAAATATCTGGATCAGTGCTTAGAAATAAAATGCAGAGGCAAAAATACAACAGGCAATAAATTTGATGCAAGCTGGATTACCATATTTATGTGAATCTAATGCACCATTGACTCTAAAGCGCACCTCAGTTTTCCAAACCTTGAAACCAAAAAAGTGTTTGTAAATGCGCCATCAAATCTAATGCACACATGAATTTTCACAACGTTTTTGGCCAAAAAAGGTGTGTATTACAGTTGAATAAATACAGCAGTTATAGAATATATTTTAATAAAAGGGTTGTGTGCAATTTGCAACCAGCCAAGCTCAGCCACAAGGCATCTATTATGTTCTACCAGGTGCTGGAACCACTGCCACCTCATAATAAATATTAAGCTTCTGGCGTCCCCCCCCCCCACTGGCTTCTGCCCCTTTGCCTTTCACACAAGCAAGTGACAACATTTATGTCCATGCGGAGGGGGGGGGGAATCATCTATTTGCAGCTGAAAATATAAGCTGTTGAGTAGATTTGGAAAGGCTTAGCCAGTTGGTTTGTTTTCTTTGCTGGAGGAAACCTCCCTTTATGAACTATCATGCACAGTTGGTGTGATTCAAGTGATGTGGGTCAACTGCTATACATGCAGGTCTGTCTAAAGTGCAAGATGTCACACTTTCAAGCACTTTTGTTAAAATCAGAGAGAAATCAGAAAGAATCAAAGGAACGTAAGCCTGTCCAACTACACAGATTCATGCTAAATAGATCAGCTCGATGTGTTTCCTCCTGCTTAACCGTTGCCATACTAATTAATTAGCAAGGGCAAGCTAATTCAGGAACAACAAGGCCAATAACAGGGCTGACATTTTTATGGGTAGCAGTGGATATAGAGGAAAGATGAGCCTCCTATTCATCCAGTATGTTGAAACTCCATCTTCCTCAAGAAAGCTTAATAATGATGCGTGCCAGTGGTTCCCAACTGGTGGTCCGCGGACCCCAAGGGGTCCATGTAACCCACCCAGGGGGTCTGTGGCACCATTCACATAACAAAAAATACCATAGAGATATCTAAGTTTTCAGAAATAGGGGTCTGTTGCCACTGGCGGAGGAAGAGGGGTGAGGGGGGAGTGCACTCCCCCCGGCAGCATGATGGTGGGGTGCCATCACGGCTGCCCCTGTGCCTGCACTGGGCGCCACGCCCCACAGTCAGTGTGCCATGCCCCCAGGACGTGAGCCAGCCACTCCCCCACCTGCTCTCCACCCCCTGGTGCTGGAGCATGAAGCTCCGCCACTGTCCGTGGCTTGGCTTTTGGAAAACAGGGAGAGTGGCAGGACATAGTTAATTGGGAACCGCTGGTGTATGCAGTTGTCTGCCCCTCTTCCATTTTAGCTATAACAACAGCCCTCTGAGAAATGATAGCCTGAGAGATGATGAGTGACCCAATGTCTCCAGGTAGCAGTGGGGATTTAAACCTGGACTTCCTAGTATGAAACGCTGATCACTGCACACTTGCTTTCATGTCACCCTATTCTTGATGTTGAAAAGCAAACAACAGGAGTCAAGGCATTGTTGTTGAGGGGTGTGTGTGTCATCAAATTATGTTTATTCAACCCCAGCCTACTATATGATTGCTAATTCTGGTTATCTCTCCTACTTCCACACACACATCAATTACAGCTAGCAAATGATGATTGCATATGTACCAGTATGCTTCTCTCCTGTTTTTCACATATGGCTGGCTTATTCAGTGTTGTTTTCACTTTGTAAATATACCAGACGCCTGTTGTCAACAATGATTAGGTTTATTTATAACTTGCTTACTCATGCACATAATCGATGCTATGCTGCATGTTTGATAAACATAAAAATTATTATTTACTTTGCAATATCAAGGTTAGCAGACGTCACATGCATTTTGCTCCTTCTATCAAACACTTCCCTGTTTTCAGCACACAACAGTGTGACCCAGGAATACCCAACACATTGCCCTCCAGAAGTTGTTGGACTCCAGTGCCAACCAGCCCCAGGCAGTATGGTCAATCACCAACAGAAATGGAAGTTTCAGTCCAGCAATGTCTGGGTTGTACCATGTTGGCTATCACTGCCATAGTATTTATGTCAACTGTAGACTTCATCAATCTTAGCTTTACTATACTCTCTCAATTGCATTAAGCCAGTGGCCTTCCAGATGTTGTTGAAATCTCATCATACCCAGCCAGCATGGCATGTTGGTGTGATTTGGGGATTCATGTGAAATTGCACTAGCGCCTTGGTCTTGTATCTTGAGTTGCCTTTCCCCCACATCTGATTTCTGTTCAGGGTTAGGACGTGATGGACCTTTCTAACAGCTCAAGGCTACAGACCTCTGGTATGACTAATCTACTCTCCCTTTCTCCAAAGAACATGTGTACTTGCATTGATGGGTATAAAGCCAAGGCTGTATTCAGCAGCAATGGGTAGACCTCTCTCCTTTCAGTTTAACCTCTAAGACCAGGTTACTGTACTTAATTTATGATGTACCAACATTTCTTAACTTTATGTATATAGTATGTTTGAATTGTCTTGTGGCAATAAAACACTTTACACTGAACTGTGTGGGCAAGGAGTGTCCTTCACTGTCAACTCTGGAAAGGCTGGCAACTGGAAAGGGAGAAGACTCTAGAATTTTTCTGGACTACTCTGCTAGTCACAGGTTTATAGCTGTGTTATCAAAACATTATCAAGAGATGATGGGAGTTCCAGTTGAGCAACATCTGGAGAACTTCACATTCCTCATCCCTGTGTTAAACTATTCTTTCGTATTTTGGAAAAGAGACCTTTAAAATATATATATGCCATTTCCTCTTCATCCATTCCAGGAAGATTAATGTGGTTGGATAGGATGAGAATTAACCTCTTGGGTCAATGTGGTCCAATTCATAAAGTATGGGAAGGTTTGTGTTTTTACATGAAGAAGTAGAATGAGAGAAAGAGAAAGAAATCCAAACCAAGCTTTTAATAACTTCATCAACCCAGCTGTCAAATCAAATTATGAAAGTTGGATTTTGATGTCCAGATTTGGCAGTCACATTTCAGAATAAAACTTTGGAATAAAAATGAGAAAGTAGCCAGTGTAGGTTAGTTAAATGGATGGATTAAGTTAATATACTATTGATTAAATTTTATTGCAAGCCACTAGTCAAATGCTGTCAAATGCTTGCTTGCTCCCATTGAATATATGCTGCTGAATATTTCCAAGATTTTCTATGTATCAGGTAGTCAAAAAAGGCTGGCGCAGGTTGAAATTGTGGTAGGATTTTTGTATTCCAAAGTTCATCTTGCTACTAAAATTCAAATAAGCATGTGGGGGCAGCTGGACTGTGCATCGAAAGTCCTTTCAAAACTGGCAAAAGTCAATTGATTGGTGAAACAGGGAAGCATATACAGTGGTACCTCAGGTTACAGACACTTCAGGTTACAGACTCCGCTAATCCAGAAATAGTACCTTGGGTTAAGAACTTTGCTTCAGGATGAGAACAGAAATCATGCAGCAGTGGCGCAGCAGCAGCAAGAGGCCCCATTAGCTAAAGTGGTACTTCAGGTTAAGAATGGACCTCCAGAACGAGGTCTTAACCTGAGGTACCACTGTATAGCTAAATTCAACCCCCACTTCTCTGCTGAAACAGCTGACCAGCAGTTGATTTTAGAGTCTACACACTAATAGTCATGAGAACCTATTGCCATGTATAGCTTCCCATCCAACTGGGGATATACACAACAAAATACTAGCTTCCACATGCATACTGCACTTGGCAAAATCAGACTGATAAACTTTTGGACACATAAGAGCTTTTTTCTAATATTGGCACAGACGTATCATAATTTAATTTTCACGCTAATGTTGGGTTGCCATTGGGTTCCTTATTATTTTGCACTTTCCAATTGCTTTGTATTGTCTGCTTTTCAACCTTAAAAAACAAAACACCAGCTTGCATTGCATGCATTTCCCACTTGGCTTTATGTGAGGGGAAGATGACACAGCAAAACCCTTTCCTTTGGCTCAGTTGAGGCCAACTGCCACTTGATTCTTCCCCCTTCCAGAACTACCTGAACTTGCAGCCATCCCGCTTGACTGCATCCATGTATGGACCAATCTGTCCATAGCTAGATTTATCATTTTCCCGGTCTTAAATTCCTTTCCCCTGCAATTGCACAGCAATTTTGGCTCTGGAAAATTCAGCAGCTTTTTAGTGCACTTTTTTTTTTTTTTTTTGGTAAGTGGTTTGGAATAATTTACCCTTTCGGAAAGCACTTTTCTCTAACATAATTCATTTTTTCATATCATTTTCATTAATATATGCATTTACATGCATACTTTACATAATAAATGCCTTTTGGTACGCATTACTTGGCTGCAAAGTGAATTTTGAAGGATGGGCATATTTCAGTTGTCGCCTTGTTTTGGAAAGGGCAAGTTAGGTATGTTCACCTTTAAATGCAAGCTCAGTTGAATTTCTCTGCCATCTTTAGCTGCATCTGAGGAACAGGTGAAGCAGTAAGGCTCTCTCTATCTGCACAGCTGGGACTGACTGCCACTTGCCTCTTAAAATACCTCCACACATCTATCTTCTCCTTACCTTATCAAATGTTATCTGGCTTTCTTTATTTTGTGCTTCCTCCTCAATCACCCCACCCCACGGTATCATAACTTTTAGATTGAAAGTCATTCTTTGAAACTGTAAACCACATCAAGTGTCAGTAGAAAGATTGTATATAAATACAGCCAGAAAGAAAAATAAAAAGAAGGCATAGATACACAATAAACACTGCATCTTCATGCACAATTCAACAACCCAAATATATTTTCTCCTATTACATACAGCTTTTCAAATGTGACCTTTCCAATTGCTTGTGCATGTGTTTGAAACTCCATGTACATAATAGTACGAGATATTTAGTGTCAATACTGTGTTAGAGCTGGGATAAAACATTCACGTAGTTAGGACTCAGAAGTGTCTGTCCACATGTAAATCTCATTTTCTTTTTCCTTCCTTTTTTTGTTATTAGATCAGCTCTGCTGTCATACTGAAAATTAACAGGCTAACATTTACAGTAGACAGATGTCCCAAACTTTCAGAAAAGCTTTCTCGAGTCTTTGTTCTGATATTAGCATTCAAATTATGGATGCAGTGGTGATAATGAGGTAACCTGAGTAAGAATCGGGTGCACAATCTGACAAGTTTGTTGCTATGTTGTTGGGAGAAGGCTGCTTTGCTGAAAGGTTCAGCTGCTGAAATAATGAGGCAATCTTTGATGAAAAAACAGGGGAATTGCACTTTCAAGAAAGAGACAGAGGAAGGTGAATGATTTTCTCTCTCTCCAAGAATCCACAAGCTTCTATGATCAGAAACAAAGGCTATGGCTTTGTTTGTTCATGTGGGGTCTTTTATTCAAAACCTGTGAAATAAAAGTCTTGTTTTTAGTCACCCCTCAGTCTTCTTCAGGACCAAAAATGATGGCAATCACTCCGATTGGCATGTTTTATGAAGTGATTTCTAGTGGTAAAAAACATGTAAACTAACATGTAAAAAAAAGTGAGAACCCCAGTATACTATATGGCAGTAATTTACCTCAACATCCATCAGATACTTATGCTTTTATCAATGTCAGGCACATGTCCAGCTTTTGGCAATCCATTAAGTATTGACTATCAAGGTGTTCACGCCTAGGTGCCAAATTGCATTAGCACATATTTTTACTACTTTTAATGTATATGAAATAATTTCCATTTTGGGTTATGTGTGATTTGCAGGGAAAGTGACTAAGATTGACTGAAAATGAAATGAGAGCCCTTGATAACTGAATTTAGCATGGAATGCAATACATTTAACTCTACAATGGTGCTCTTCTATACTGTATTTTGTGCATCCTCAGACTTAGGACTTAGGCCATTATACAATTTGAGGATTGGATAAGACTTTGGAAAGTGAATTTGAAATTTACAGATTGCATATTGTTAAAAGAGAATCACATGAAAATGATGTATAGGTGGTGCACCACACCAGTAAAATTGGCAAAAATGTATAAAACAGAACAAAAGAACTGTTGGAGATGTAAAGAAGGGAAAGGTACATTTTATCATATGCGGTGAGATTGCAAGATTATAGAAAAAGGGGGGGGAATGATATACAATGAATTGAAAAAAAAATGTTTAAAATAACATTTGTTTAAAAACCAGAAGCTTTTTTGTTGGGTATTATAGGACAAGAGCTGCCGAAAGAAAAACGGACACAATTTATGTACGCTACAACAGCAGCAAGAATCTTAATAGCACAAAACTGGAAGACTGGAGAAGTACCATTAAAAGAACAATGGCAAGTTCAACTTAAAACTTAAGTTGAACAAGATGAAAACTAAGGTTTTAGAGAAAAATTTAACTGTGAATGAGAGAGAAAAGTTTCAGGAGGAGACAGGACTAATATTGGTTAAGAAAGTGAAATATTTAGGGGTTAATATGACTGCCAAAAATGTGAATTTATTTAAGGATAATTATGAAAAATGTTGGTCTGAAGTGAAAAAGGATTTAGAAATATGGACAAATTTGAAGTTATCATTGTTAGGATGAATTGCTGTGATAAAAATGAATGTGCTGCCAAGGATGTTGTTTTTGTTTCAAACATTGCAAATTTTGGATAAGATGGATTGTTTCAAGAAGTGGCAGAAAGATATTTCCAGATTTGTTTGGCAGGGCAAGAAGCCTCGAATAAAATTTAAGATATTAACCGATGCTAAAGAAAGAGGTGGATTTGCCCTGCCATACCTTAAACTGTATTATGAATCAGCTGCTTTTTGCTGGCTGAGAGAATGGCTGCTTCTTGAAAACACTGACGTCTTGGATTTAGAAGGTTTCAATAATGCATTTGGTTGGCATGCATATTTGTGGTATTGTCAGAGCTGCCCGAGGTCCCAGCTCACAAAGGACCAACGCCAGTCCGTTGTTATATATAAAAGTCTTTATTGAAGTGCAGTTTCGATTTCAAAGCCGCGGCGCGCAGCTCTACATCTTAAACTCTAGACCGCTGAAGCTCCGTCTGAATCTCCTCCCCCCAGACACCAGTTTAAGACTCTAGCCTTGCTCCACCTCTTCCTTTGCTCTTTCCTCCTCTGGGTCCGCCTGTCCGCTGGGGTCTTGCCCTTTCTAGACTCTTCTGACGCTGAGTCCCCTGAGTCTTTCCCCTCCCTCTGGCGGGCTTTAGGACCTGGTTCCCAATCCGGGTTTCCTGCTGTGCCGCGCGCCTGTACATTTGAACTTGGCGCGCGCGCCCAACCGGCAACCTTCCTCCTGACCGTTACACTGCTCCTGTCACTGCTTCCCCCTTCGGAGAGGCTAGCTGGACCTGACTTCCCCTCCATTCCCTCACTCTGCGATGGAGGCGTGGCCAGCCCTGATTCATCTTCTCTCCCTGCTGGAGGAGAAGCTGGCCCTTATACATGGGACTCTTCCCCCCCACTACACTCTGGTGGAGGAGCTGGTCCCGATCTCCCGCTGCTGCTTTGGGAGTCCCCGCTGGCCCCTTGCTTCTGGTGTGTCCCCCCTGGGACCCCCCTTGCCCTGGCCATCGGCGCCCCCCTCTGGGAATCTTCTGATTCGCTGGAGAAGCTCATGGAATCTCTCGGGCCACTTTCATACTCCCCTACGCTGCCCTCAGATTCTTCCCCTTCGCTCTCCATTTCCTTTCTCCCCTGTGCCTCTGCTCCTGAGCCCCTGACAGGTATGATAAGGTAAAAGCACACAAAGCGTTTAAAAATCATATTGTTAGAAAAGCATTGTTTAATGTTTGGATAAGATATAAGGATTTGCTAGAAAAGAAAACCCCAAGATGGTTGTCACCAATGGAAGCGAAGGCACAGAAAAAACTCAATATGGAGGCCAAATGGCCGAAATATTGGGAAATTTTGGAACAAGATGGAGACAGAATAAAATTGCAGAGTTTTGAAAAATTGAAAAATAAAGTGCGAGATTGGCTCCATTATTATCAAATAATAGAGGCATACAATTTGGATAAAAAAGTTGGCTTCCCAGTGGAAAAATCAAAATTGGAAATAGAATTGTTAGATTCAAAAATTAAGAATTTGTCAAGAATGTATAACTTGCTGTTGAAATGGAATACTCAGGATGAAATGGTGAAATCTGATATGATTAAATGGGCACAAGATGTTGGACATAACATAATGTTGGCTGACTGGGAACAGTTATGGACCACAGGTATGAAATTTACGGCATGTAATGCCCTAAGAGAAAACTTAATGGAAATGATTTATAGGTGGTACATGACACCAGTCAAGCTTGCAAAAAATTACCATTTGCCCGATAATAAATGTTGGAAATGTAATGAGATTGAAGGTACATTCTTTCACCTTTGGTGGACATGCCCAAGGATTAAGACATTCTGGGAGATGATTTATAATGAAATGAAAAAGGTATCCAAATATACTTTCCTGAAGAAACCAGAGGCCTTTCTCCTGGGCATGGTCGGCCAATTGGTGCCAAAGAAGGATAGAACATTTTTCATGTATGCAACAACAGCAGCAAGAATACTTATCGTGAAGTATTGGAAGACACAAGATTTACCCACCTGGGAAGAATGGCAGATGGAGTTGATGGACTATATGGAACTGGCAGAAATGACTGGCAGAATCCGAGACCAGGGAGAAGAGTCGGTGGAAGAAGACTGGAAAAAGTTTAAAGATTATTTACGGAAATATTGTAAAATTAATGAATGCTAGAAAAATGTTGGAATGAAGTTATATGGCTTTAGTAGAAATGTTATAAGGAATTAAGGATAAATAGATTAATAGAGTATTAAAGGAAAAATAAGGTTAGAATGTGTTAAGATAATTATAGGATTGAAAACAGAGGAAGATGGAACGGAATTGCTGAAAAAATTAACAGAAGTGGAATACAAAAAGGGAGGTGTGAGGAGGTCGCGGAAATAAGTGAATGAAAGATAATATATTGAAATTATTTGATGTGTTTTAAATTGTGTTTGTTTTGTTTTGTTAGTTTAATGTGTTAGTGTTATGTAGTGTTTTTGTATTGTTTTTTTTTTCTTTTTTGTAGTGTTTAAATTTTTGGAAAAAGTAATAATTTTTTTTTTTAAAAAAAAAAAGAACAATGGCAAGAAAAGTTGATGAACCATGCAGAGTTAGCAAAATTAACAGACAAGTTGTGGGGAAAGGACAATAGTGACTTTGAAAAAGAATGGGAACCTTTTATAACATGTTTGCAGAAACAACAAAAAAACATGAACTCACTGGCAGAATTTAAATAAACATTCACAACTTTTTAAAAATTGAACAAGAAGTATAACAATGAGACAATATAACAGCAGATTGTAACATCTGATGTAACAAACCAGAAATGGAAGCTGAGGGAAGTCAACAGGGAGGGAGGAAACTGGAAAGTGTGTGTTTAGTAGTAATGATGATGGATATTTGTTGTAAGAAAGAAAATCAATGAAAATTACGATGATGATGATGATGATGATGATGATGATGATTTAAAAAAAGAAACTTAGCTTTTATAAATGTATGAATTTAATGATTCTTCAGTGAGAAGCTCACTAGTTGTGGGCAATATTCTCAAGAAGATGCAATGGCAACCTGTGCCAGACATCACTACAACACACAACTGTTGGATGTATTTAGAGTTCATACAGGGCAACAACAACTTATGACTCCCAACAGGTATGATCAATGCCATTTTTTATATTGCTGTATTTTAGTAACACTTGAGCTTTTGATCATTTCTATAAACCCTCTTGAGTAGGTTCTCTCTATAATAAGTAGTGTTATTATTTAAAAATTAATTAATTAAGTGACTATATGCAGCAAAATATTCAACCTGTCTGTTCAGTTTTATAGATCACTTGGAGATTTATGTCCAGGGATATAGACAGGCAAACTGTACACATTAGGCGTTCTGCTTTATTAGGTCATATTGTGAGGATTAACAATCAATATTAATTTTTTGGAACAATGCCATATTGGCCAACATTCAGGGTGTCTTTACAATAGGCTGGTTGTGGGGGGAAATGGTACCCCGAGCTTCGCAGGAGCTGGCATGGCCTCAATCCATCTTCACTACTTCTGGATATATATATATTTCTGGTTTTTGGTTTTTTTTATTGTTCTGAGCCATGATTTGGAAATACATTTTGCCTCTTGGTATTTCCCTCCTTTGCTTGGAGTGCTAAGATCTTGACAACAGATGAATGAGGAGAAAGTTCGTCGTCCTGCCTTTATGAAAATTTCATAAAGAGGAGCTTTGCTTTCACTGTGATCGCATCAGTGTTTTTTCTGCCAGCGTGGATAACAGCTCCTGGGCATAGCGCATAGTAAACATATCCAAGATAATTGCTGCCAGATCCCTTCCTGCCCTTTTGCAGGGAGGAAATGCATCTAAGCTTGGGGTCTCATGTGCTTCAGCTTGCTTTTTTGAGAACAGTACATTGAGACAGCCAAACGGCAGCACGCTGGCTCTTCACAGTCACTGCGGGGACAGATTAAAGGTGTGCGCGGCAGACCTGAGTATAGCAGTAGCTCTCTGGGTGGTGTGCAGGGATCAGCTGTGTTGTCAGAACAGACACAAAAATGTGTTGCTATCCAGGTAGAGTCATGAGGGCAGTGAGCGGTGTGTGACCTATAATCACCAAAGGAAGAGCTGGCTGGTGCTCAAAGCAAACAATCCTGCAGGAACACATGCTACCCTACAGCTTGCTATCAAGCTTCTTATGGTTTGAGCCAGGTCCTCAGATGGTAGAAATTAATGTTGATATAGGTGGTGAAACACAGAGGTCAAAACACTGTGGTTTATCTGTGTGTGGTTTCTCTGTGGTTATTTTTGGGGGGCATGGAGGGTTAAAGACATGCACAGGAACTGTCCTTATATTTTCCTCCATTCATCAGCCTGTTTCTCTGCATTTGATTGCCCTGGAGAAATTCATTAACGCTATGGGAAACCAACAGGGCACCTGCAGCAGTCATTTCCCTGTCATGGCAGTGGATTTAGAAACAGCTAGTTGCCATGCAAGAAAATTTGGCTGGCATTCAAAATATTGGCATCCCTTTAAAAAGAAGAAGAAGAAGAAGAAGAAGAAGAAGAAGAAGAAGAAGAAGAAGAAGAAGTTAGTACTCATTGTTAGAGAGAAAGGTAATATTTTATGATTTCCATTTGGGAATTATAGGTACAGAACTACCCAGCAGTGTAGAAATTTATTCATGTATGTGAAACACAAGTGAACAACACAAGCACGCTGACACCAAACTACATACATTAAGCATAATAGAAACACCGCTACCCCACCCCACCCCCATCCATCTCCCCTCCTTCCACCCTCCTTTCTTCTTCTTCTTTTTTTTTTCTTCTTTTCTTTTTTCTTCTCCCCCTAATGCCTCAACAAATGAAATGGATTT
Organism: Podarcis cretensis; assembly: GCF_951804945.1. Classification (NCBI taxonomy): domain Eukaryota; kingdom Metazoa; phylum Chordata; class Lepidosauria; order Squamata; family Lacertidae; genus Podarcis; species Podarcis cretensis. The sequence goes on from NC_137173.1 coordinate 88,437,820, forward strand.
GTAAAAATGTTACACGGGGAAAAAAAAAAATACGAGGCATTACACTTACACTGTAAAACAAGAAAACCCTTAATAAAATATATTTAAGTATGTGACTACAGTGGCAAGAATGTTACTTGCCCCAAAATGGAAAGAAGTCCCAGCAAAAGAAGAACAGATACAAAAACTTACAGAATATGCAGAAATGGCGAAACTTACTGGAGAAATAAGAAATCAAGATAACAAACTTTATAAAAAAGAATGAAAATGGTTTATTGAATATTTACAAATTGGCAGGATTACCTGCGGTTTTATAGGATTATATATTTCAAGTAGACAAATAAATGAGCAAATTAAGTTAATTTGGATTTGCAGAAAATATGAAAAATATGTTTAAGGAAAGAGGGGGAAGGAAGTCAAGTTTTGAAATGTTAAAATGATTGAAATGTATACAATTGAAAATAATAAAGAAAATACTTTAATATATATGTATAATTTCCATTTGCAGCAACACAAATTAGCCTCAAATTAACGTGAATTAAAACGATGCCACCAGTGAGACAACTGAAGTTTTATAGAACTATTTTAGGCAGGCTGTGAGGGGATGGGAGTTTGGGCAAGCTGTGAGGAGATTGGGTTGCATGAGCTGTGATGGAATACGGGAGAGATGGGGAGGTAAGGGGGCAAATTGTGGGGGGACAGGGAAGCTGTGAGGGGAGGACGTGGGAGCAAGTTCTAAGCAGAGGGAGGCTGAGTGAACCATAAGGGGGCTTAGGGTGTCTGGTTCAGTTCAGTTCGATTTATTGTGATTAGCGAGCAGCCATTACACACGTAAAAATAATAACAAGAATACTGCTAATAAGAGTGGTTTACATTTCTACTCTCCAACCTTTACAGAATAAATCATTTCCCATTCCCCCTTTAAGTTTCATTACATGAAGTTGCAAAGCCTGAGCAAGAAACATGGATGATGTTCTAAAGCAGAGATGTCCAACTGCAGAGATGTCCATGAACGACTGGTAGATCCCCAAGATTGTTATCGACCGATGGATGAAAAAAAGCTGTAGAATGAATGCCTCTGCCCCCCGCCCCCCTCTCTCTGTCACTCTGTCACGTGATGTGGGCATTTGTGTTGCGTTTAGTCTGGCGATTGGGGAGCCAATGTTTTCCATTATCGCTGGATGCAATTTTTAGCGGCGAATTAATAGATTAGTGGTTTTCGGCATCCCCCCCAAAAAAATCTTCCCCCCCCAAAAGATCAACAACTCTTGGCTCTCCCCCCCCCACACCCCACACTCCCCACATGCTTCTCCTCCCTCCAATGACAATGGGTAGGTCAATGACAGTTTTTTTATACTGGGAGTAGATCACAGACTCTTGGGAGATGGACATGCCTGTTCTAAAGGATATATACCTCTCTACATCAGACGACAAAAAAATAGGTCTTTACAAGAAATTTGGCAATGGGATGGATTTGGCAGGGTGGCAGGAAAGCGAGATTGTCATGTCCCATCACTGCCCCCCCCAACTCCCGCAATCCACTCATATGAAATATCAAGGCATCACACAAGATAAAATCTCGTAAACAATACAAAATAGTCATAAAAGTGTAAAGGGAACATTAGAAACTGCATTGCAGGCATTAAAATATCAACACAACTAAGCCCATTTCTGAATGCACTCTCAGTGTGGACTTAGCGCTCTGTGTATCTGCTAAGCTACATGCCAGCTTGTGTAAAGGGGTGTACGATTAGGTTATGACTTTGTATTTTTAAATAAATCTTCTCCATCAGATTGTTCAAGTATCTCTATCTCTTCTGAAGTTTCAGGTGTTGGGAGATGGATAAGAGAATCATATTATAGATGAGATGGATATTCAGCTCAGTCCTGACTAAACTGATACTGTTGATTAAATAATATTTCTGAACCCCAGACTATTTAGAGCGGGAAATCTAAAGTGGTGCATTAAATCTATAAAACACACCATGCATAAACAACATAAAATGCAATTTCACAATCTGCTTTGACTAAGAAAGTAAAGTTCATGGCAGACATCCCTAGACTGGGAAGGCTTGTCTGAACAACAACAACTTCAATATGCAGTGGAAACTGAAAACAATGCATGCCTTATGTCAGGAGGAAGAGTGGTCCCACCATCTTGCTATATGCTTTACCATGAACAGGTAAAAATAAAAAGGTAAAGGACCCCTGGACGGTTAAGTCCAGTCAAAGGTGACTATGGGGTGCAGCACTCATCTCACTTTTCAGGCCAAGGGAGCCAGCGTTTGTCCACAGACAGCTTTCCGGGTCAAGTAGCCAGCATGGCTAAACTGCTTCTGGTGCAACAAAACACCATGATGGAAGCCAGAGCGCATGGGAACACCGATTACCTTCCCACCACAGCAGTACCTATTTATCTATATGCATTAGTATGCTTTTGAACTGCTAGGTTTGCAGAAGCTGGGACAGAGCAATGGGAGCTCACCACTGTCTAGTGGATTTGAACCACAAACCTTCCAATTGGCAAGCCCAAGAGGCTCAGTGGTTTAGACCACAGCGCCACCCACGTCCCATGAACATCCACAGAGTAGACATCAGGAATGTGTGGCGTTACCAAAATGACTTCTTTACATAACCTCAATGGCTGGTCTGGTCTGTACAGGATAATGTTTCTCTAAAACAACCCATTCCCAAGCTGCTTAGGGCTTTATATACTAACAGCAAAACCATCAACCCAAACTAGTAGCAGACAGATAGACAGTGCAGCTGTTTAAAATGTGAGTATTACATGCTGATGCTAAGTCACCTTATTCATGGACCCAGCTTAAGACTTCTACACCATCAGCAGTTTTTAGATCAGCCTTAAAGACATTCTAACATAGAGCAGATTGCAGTAATCCAATCCTCAGGTTAATTTGCTTGTTATCACCTCTAGTGGACTTTCCTGGTTGTCAGTCAATATCTAGTTTCTTTCTTAGCAAACCTGGGACAAAGTACAGTGGTATACCTCTACTTACGAACACAATCCATTTCGGGGTGCCATTCGCACCACGAAAAGTCTGTAAGTAGAGCGCCGCTACTGCGCATGCTTCTGCGCATGTGCAAAGTGCGCAGATCACTTCTGTGCATGCGCAAAGTACGCAGATCGCTTCTGCCCATGTGCATGCAGCGATCCCAGAAATAAACACTTCCAGGTTTGCTGTGTTCGTAACCTGAAAAGCCGCAACATGAAGCAAACCTAACACGAAGTATGTCTGTATTGCTATCTGACAATTACTACTAAATTGTACTAAATAGATTGAGGTATGTTTGAGTTAGTGTTATATTTACTGATATTAAAATAGAAATCTGTATTTAAAAAATGAAACCTCTGAGGACATCATCACAGTCAAGTTTCCTCTTAATTTTAAAGAAAGGGAACTGTTAAAGAGTTTGCATTTCAGATCAGCTACATGGTTCTTTTATCCACATTTAGCGACATCTAAATTATTAAAGATGGTATAGCTAGTCTGAAATAACAATGCCTCTCCTCTAAAAAACTGTTCACTCTTTTGATAAATCATTGATTTTTTTCAAAAAATGAAATAAGTTCAATTATTCATAAACGACTGAAATAATGCTTTTAAAAAACAACGCATTGCTTTCAAAATTAATATTCTGAACATCCAAACACCATAACTCTTGCGTTAGCATAAACTGCAAAAACTACAGTGAAATTCTTCACATGTCCTTTTAGCAGTAAGTCCCACTTAGTTCAAGTGAGACCTTAAAGATATCTACATAAATGGCTGACACTCACAAAGAGGAAGAATAAAATCCCTTTAGTGCTGCAGTCCTGTAAGCACTTACCTGGGAGTAAAATTAATTGAACTAAACTGAGCTTTACTTTGAGTAGACATGTATAGGATTGCACTGTAATTATGCAGTTACACAGTTGCAAAGGAATCAGCACAACTGGGCACATCTGGATTTACTTTTGAGTAAGCATGCATAGGCCTGTGGCAGAATTCAGATTTAAGCTGCAAAACAAGGAAATGCAGATTTGTGTGTGTATTTAAATGCATGGGCATTCCACATGGCAGTAGCAAAAGGTTATGCACAATTCTGGTTCTAAGGGACTGTACAACTATTTCTGCATGTCCTGGGAGCTTTTGGTTAATGTTGGCCCTCTCATAATCCCCCTTTCAAATGTGAAGGGGAAATGCAAAATTACTGTACTGACATGGCATACAGTGAGCAAAATTATTATTATTATTATTATTATTATTATTATTATTATTATTATTATTTATACCCCACCCTCCCCAGCCAAGGCCGGGCTCAGGGCAGCTAACAAGCAATAATAAAAACAAGTTGAATGAATACAACTTAAAAACAAGATTAAAATACAACAATTAAAATATTGAAACATTAAAATATTAAAATGCAGCCTCATCACAGGAGGAGAAAGGAAAAAGGAAAAAGAAAGAGGGGGAGGGAATCAAATTGGCCCCAAGCCAAAGGCCAGGCGGAGCAACTCTGTCTTACAGGCCCTGCGGAAAGAAATCAGATCCTGCTGGGCCCTGGTCGCATGAGGCAGAGCGTTCCACCAGGAACAAATAACAAAACAAAGTCAGAAATCTCAGTTATGATGCACCTGAAGTAGGTCTTTGGCTTCTGCTCATAATTTCAGCTTCACAAAGTTTCTAAATTACCTGGCCAAAAAGAAATAATTCACATGACAGTACGGATGCTTAGTCTTGATCAAAGTACTTAAGATTAGACTTTGGTAAGGAGGCAGTAAAAAAACTCCCGATCCACAGATAGACACCAGGAATGTCTGGTTTGGAGTGGGTTTTTTAAGTTAGGTAGAACAATACAATGAGAAGTCATGAAGTTGTGCCCCCTAGATCTGTCTTGGATTTTCCCCCAACCCATCAGAGCAGATTTGGGAAGTGCTGATTGTGCGTATGGGGAGAAGAGGAAGGAGAAATTCCATTGTACAAATGGAAATCCTTGCACTGATTAAACAAGTTAGTTTGATATGCCCAATATTTTGACGCACACAACCTCTTGGCCAACCAGAAGGACATTATATCTCTATTTCAATTTCCCTTTCCTGTAAGCTCCTCCCTCCCTCCCTCCCTCCCTCCCTATGTCTTTCGATTTCATTTTTTACTTTACTTTCCATTTCTTTGGCTGAACTTTTCACTCCCTTGTAAACTTCTGACATCCCAGCTCCAAACAACCACTAAAACAGAAAACAAACATAGTGCATCTAAAAGCAGAACACAAAATCGCTGAAGAATTACATTCCTTCACCATTTGAAATAGTGCCCAGACTTGAAGGATTGAAAAAAAAATGCCTGAAAAATTCATATCAAGTAAAGCACTGAAGTTACAATGGGGAGAAGATTAGCAGAGTCTCCAGTTGAAAGCTTATAGAATGTTAGCTTATTTAATTATAATGGTGGCCTGTTTTTCAATCTCTCTGTAATTTGGAAGGTCTGATGCCCTGTATGAGTAGTAGAAAGCCAGAAAATGCAATGGATAGAAACCAAAGTTACAGGCATCACTGTAATCAGTGAGAAACAAACAGGAATCCTGAAACCGAATGAATTTGTTCTGAATTAATTATGGCAATAAAGGAAAAGCAAATTGATGGAGAACCCAATGAATTCAGCTTTTAATAAGTAAAACTGCACATTATGCTGATTGGTATCATGCCCATAACCCTGGGGTTATAGGATGACCCAGATGTAGTCATACTACAACTCCCATCATCCCTTCTTGAAGGTTGTCCTTGAAAATGCATAAATGAACAGAGCAGGCATCACCAACTTTTCTGGGCTTGCGGGCACAATTGCAAAATGGAGAAACTGTGTGGATCTCACCACACTGTAACCAAACATGTACTGTCTCATCTTAACACAGGGTGCAGAGGAGACCCTGTAGGCTCCAGGGAACACCTCTCAGGTCCCATTTGCATCTATGGACACCACATGGGTGACTCCAAAAAGAGAGTAATCTACCCCATGTTAATTGTATAAAGGACAACACAGGATTGCTGCTTCTTAAACCGGGGGTGGGGGTGGGGAGTAGCAAAGTTTTCTCCACATTTCTTGAAACATTCCAAAGCTTCTTTTCAAACCCTCTATGGCTTTACAAGTTTCTCTTTTTAACAATGCAAACGTTTTTTTAAAGCACCAGTTCTTCAAAGGCTGGAGTAGACTTTGCTTCTTTTCAACCCACCAGCTATCCTAATTGTTTGCTAATCATCTCTTCCCTCCTCCCGCTCTTCCCCTCTCTGCCTACATCCTAATTTTGACTTTAAAGAACATTTATAGGTCAATTTTCCTTTTGTGACCAACCTTGCTACCCTTTTCAACAATTGGCCCAGGTGGTTTCTTTCCTCAAACACCTTCACTTTTATATCATTTCCAAAGTGTCCTCAGAAGTGGACAGCAAGGGAGTTTGGGTGGGTGGGGTGTCAAAGCTAACCAAAGCCAGAAAATTAGAGATATAGAAGTTGTTTCCTTTTCAAGAGACAAAGGCAATTCCCGTCTGTGGCAAGAGACAGTTCTGGTGCTTTTTAATGAGGCTTCAACAGTGCGTGCTTGTGTATGTCTCTCTCTTTCTCTCTCTCTCCCCCCCCCCCATTTGTTTTTACAGTGGTAGTTTTTTGATAAGTGCCTTTAAGCGTGCTGTGAATTTGTGAGATCAAAGTCAGAGGCCTGCCTTCTGTGGAGGCAGCGTTTTCCCGCTCTTCTTTTGAAGTTTTCGGTTTGCTCAGGTCCCGTGCCTTTGAAGAAATAAAGTTTAAGCAAATGTTTTCGGCATGTAGTTAGAGTAAATTAGAAGGAAATAGTGAGTCCTTCCGTGCTCCTACAAAGCGCTCCTGCCACGCTGCATGCATATCTTGTTTGCAACTTTTAAAAGTGAGACGAATCCATTGAAGGAGTTCACATCTAGATCTGAAGAAAGTTTGCAACACCTGAGGCCTATAGAAAACAGCAGGAACCGTCCAGTGCTGAATAAGACCACTGGTCCATTCAATTCAGCATTGTATAGACTAGCTGGCAGAAGTCTCCCCTTCAGGCAAGAATCTTTCCCAATCCCCAATAGGAACTCAACCTGGGACATTCTGTCATTCTGTTCTCTGTTGTTATAAGAATTTTAAGGTCTTCTATATATATGTAATATGGGACGCGGGTGGCGCTGTGGGTTAAACCGCAGAGCCTAGGACTTGCCGATCAGAAGGTTGGCGGTTCAAATCCCCATGACGGGGTGCGCTCGCGTTGCTTGGTCCCAGCTCCTGCCAACCTAGCAGTTCGAAAGCACGTCAAAGTGCAAATAGATAAATAGGTACCGCTCCGGTGGGAAGGTAAACGGCGTTTCTGTGCGCTGCTCTGGTTCACCAGAAGCAGCTTCGTCATGCTGGCCACATGACCTGGAAGCTGTACGCCGGCTCCCTCGGCCAATAAAGCAAGATGAGCACCGCAACCCCAGAGTCAGTCACGACTGGACCTAATGGTCAGGGGTCCCTTTACCTTTATATATATATAATAGATGTTCATGAATGTACCAAGCAAACACAAACATGTAAACCACATGTCTGAAACCCACAGAAAAGTCCTGAAACCATTTTCTCTTTCCCAAAATGACCTCAAATATTTCTCTGCAAGGTCGTAGGAAATGGGAAAAAACCTCCCCATTGTCTCTGTGCTCACAATTCCTGCCTTAAGGGCACATTTAAGGTGTTAATAGGGTGAGCCCGTGACCTGCGACTTGGATTCAGGAATAAAGTAGTTATAATAACAAAAGAGTGGCCAAAACCCAGATAATGCAATCAGGTAACCTGCCAGACAGGAGATAACACACTCAGGATTCTGTTGTAGACCGCCCCCTGTGATGTATGTATGATGTATTGGGGGAGGTGGTCCTAGGCTACACCCCTTCTGTGATGTATGCATGATGTTTCTGGAGGTGGTCTGGAGTTTGAGGGTGGGCAATTTCAAAAAGTCTTTATAAGGGCGGACACACCTTTGTTCTGGGTTCCTCCTCTTTCCTGCTTGTGGTGAGTGAGGACTCTGTTGCAACAGTTTAATAAAAATCAGGCTTAATAGCTGCTTTGCTTCTCAATATTCTCTGGTTGACCTCTGTTATTTCTCCTACTGATAGAGAACCTACAAAAGGACTCTATATGGGATCTTGGGTACCCCATAAGGGAAAAAGAGCAGTTTTTTTCTCATAGCACTATCAAAGCAAAAAAAAGGAAAAAAGGGGGGGGAGAGCTTGACTCATTAATTTATTGAAACACATGGGAGTGAGCTCCACTGCTTGTTTAAAGTTAGAGATACTTATGAAATTCTGTCCATCCATTTCCACCCTCCGACTAGATCTAGGAATTCTGAATTACCCAGTCTTACTTCTGAAGTGAACCTGATGCATTAGAGATGTTGAATTGCTCTAGTGCTTCCATTTTAAATTCCAAACATAAAATAGAGATAGTTCGTGTATGGTTTTCTGCAACATAGCTCATGTCTCCTTCCCCTTCTACATGAGTAATTGCACAGGAGCCAATCTTAGGTTGATTGTGTCGTCTGATATGCCAGAGACCTTTTCCCATGGGGACATGTGCTACTGCCTACTAGTAAAATGCCACACACAAAATATCTCAATAAATATATATATCACATTATCATAAGATTGCTTATTACTATTATTTTTTATTATTTTTATTATCATCATCATGACCTGTTTTATCACCACCCCATCTGCTCATTGGTAATATGTTTGGAGTGTGGGACTTGGAAGCTACAGCAAACTGCACATTCTCCTATTCTAGAATAAAATCTTGCAAGTTCTCCTACTTAAGTCAGGATGAATGCAACACAGGGCAGAACAAACACATAGAACATCCCTATTTTGGTTGCTGAGAAACAGAGACTCATTTCCACACTTATATCCAGAAGCATCAAAGGGGGAACTTCAGTGACAGACCTACAGGCACTTGAATCTACATTTCCAGGAGATGGGAGAAACAGGAGCCTTTGCCAGTGTAGCCCCACATCAATCTATCCACCTGCACAACATCAGTAATATTTGAAAAAGAAGAGTTATTTATTTTCCGATGTTTAGTCATCAACTGATGATAAGTCAAAAGTTTCAGTTTCTTTTCCCCCCCCCCCCGATAAATTTTTATTAATATTACACATATATACATATAGACATATACAAAATCCATTACGTAACTTGCACATATTATATCCACTCCACAGATCATAAGTATAATACACAGTTGTTTTAGGCTCTGCCGAGCCTTGGACTTCCCTCCACTCCTTTGGTAAGTATCAGATAAATTTTATGGTCACGTATTTTATCTCTTTTACATAGTAATCCCTTACTGTTAGAGTTATTCCAACCCCGCCAGTGTCATCTAAAATTTAGTTCCAATATACATCCAATATTTATTCCAATTATCATGAAATTTCTGTTCATCTTGATCCCTTAATCTTCCTGTTATTCTAGCGAGCTCGGCATAATTTGTCACTTTAACCTGCCAATCACTTATATTGGGTATAACCTCCGTTTTCCAATTTTGTGCTAACATGATTCTTGCGGCTGTTGTGGCATATAGGAATAATGTCTTATCTTCTTTTTTAATTTCTTTACCCGTCATTCCTAGCAGAAAAGCTTCGGGTTTTGGGGGAAAAGTGAATTAAATTATTTTTTTTTTAAGTTCGTTATAGATCGATTCCCAAAAGCCTTTCACTTTGCTACATGACCAACACATGTGGTAGAAGTCACCTTCTACTTCTCCACATTTCCAGCATCTTTTGTTCTTCAACCTATAAATCTTAGCCAGTTTCACTGGCGTGTGGTACCACCTATAGATCATTTTCCACAGGTTTTCCCTTAGTGCCGTACACGCCGTGAACTTCATGTTAGTATTCCATAATTCCAGCCACCTCTCAAAGTCGATGTTATAACCAATGTTTATCGCCCATTTAGTCATGACCTCCTTCACCTCCTCGTCTTTTGTGTACCACTCCAGTAAAATATCATATATCCTAGACAATATTTTATTCTTACCTTCTATAACTTCCACATTGAATTTAGATTTTTTGTCTTCAAATCTTAATTTCTTTTTATCTTCTTTTAACAAATCATTTACCTGGTGGTATTGCAGCCACCCTGTAAATGAGTTTTTAATCTATTCGTACGGTCTAAGTTTAATGCCTTGATCAGTTTTCCTCGTAAGTTCTTCATAGGTGGCATTCTTCCCTTCCATATTAATTTTTTTGACAGTTAACACCTCTATTGGTGAAATCCACCAAGGTGTCTTCCGTTCCAATAGATTTTTATTTCTTTCCCATACTTGGAATATTGGTCCTCTAAAAATATGGTTTAGAAAACCTCTATGTACTTTCACCTTTTCGTACCACAGGTATGAGTGCCACCCGTACCTGTTATCGAAGCCTTCCAAATCCAAGATGTCCCTATTTTCCAGTCTTATCCAATCTTTCAGCCACAATAAACACGTCGCTTCATAATATAAACTTAAATCCGGTAGGGAGAAACCCCCTCTTTCTTTTCTATCTACCAATATTTTCATTTTTATTCGCGGTCTCTTTCCCTGCCAGATGTATCTCGCCAAGGCTCTTTGCCACTCTTTACACTGCTTTAAACCTTTAAGTACAGGAATGGTTTGAAATAAAAATAACATTCTAGGCAGGACATTCATTTTGATAACCGCTATCCTCCCCAGAAAAGATAATCTCATTCTCTCCCAGATTTCTAAATCTTTCTTAATATTCTTCCTGGTGACCTCATAGTTATCCTTATATAAGTTAATATTTTTAGCTGTAATCCACACTCCAAGGTACTTCACCTTCTTTGCTGTCATAATTCCCGTCTTTTGTTCTAAATCTGCAGTATCTTCTTTAGTTAAATTTTTAGTCAGCATTCTGGTCTTATTTTTATTAACCTTAAGGCCTGACACAGCACCGAACTCTTCGAATTTTTGTAAAGCCTCTTTCACACTATGCTTTTTTCCCCCAAATAATATTTATTCAAATTTTCCAAAAAAAAAAAATACAAAAAGGAACACAAAATACAGAAACACAACATATCCAAAAGAAAAGTAAAATAAAGAGATGAAAAAGCAAAAAACAGCCAAAAAGAAATAAAGAAATAAATAAAAAAATACAATAAAAAAACCAACCTTAATATAGTTCCCTTTCTTAACTTATTTCCTTGACCTCCTCACACATCCCCTCTTTGTATTCTACTTCAAATAGATATTTCAGCAAATCCTTCATCCTTGTTTTTATCCTTATAACTTATCTTAATATACTGTAATTTTCCATTCTCTCTTTTACCAATTAGCCATCCACTTTTACTTTATTTAATCTTATTTCTCATTTAAAACTTATATATCTGAACTTATTCTCTTAAGACGTTTCCCCCGAGATCATAGAAATTCCATTCCACGATTTTCCCATCTCTCATTAAAAGAAAAAAAAAAGAAAAAAGATATACACTTTAGATTCCCAATTTTTCTTTCACCAACTCCCCTCCCCGGTCTCGGCCCCTACCAACAGTTCCATCAATAAAAGTCCATCAACCCGAAGATCTTAAGTCCGAGGCTCTTAGCTCTCTTTCATGTCCCCTCTGCCGATCTTTTTGATAATCTTTGGGGTTAAAAGACAGATCTCGAGGGAGCTCCAACCCAACAGTAGTCATATTCCTTCTTAGCAAGTCTGCCAGGCTTCCATTGTTGAAGGTAGGGCCCATAGAATATTCCAAATCTTGTTTCACACTCCTTCCAAATCCAAAGGCCCCAAAGACTCCAATCTCCACCTGGCTCAGATTCACATCCCAAAAGTTACCCAATCCCCACATAGGGTGATCTCTCCATCCCTCATTTTCCACCCCAAGCCAGGCTCTCACCTCCAAAGACTGGCTTCTCCTAGTAGCAATCATATAGGGCCTCAAGTTATAATCCAACATTTGCCTCTGTAGGGTTACAGCTCCCCCTTGCATCACTTTCACAGCAGCAACTTTCTCCTTCTCTGGTTCTCCAATTTGTTCAATTAAGATAGACTCCTGTGCCGGGTTCCTGTCGACCTCTTTGCCGATGCCCACTTTTGTTCCCAGAGTTTCAACATTAGTAGCCATAACATTTATCTGTTCTTGCAGCTTTCCCAGCAGATAAAATGTCCTGTTCAATTCAGACACAACTTCCTTCTCAACCGCCATCCTTAAAAATATCCAAGGTCAAAGCTGATTTCTCAGAGCCTTTATCTTTATCCCAGCTGCATTCTTGCAACAATATCCAAAAGCTCCCTCTAGAGGGACACAGTTTCCATTTGCTCCTTCCAGCACGGTCCCAAAAGTCCCAGATGTAAAACTGTAGCAATTCAAATTACCTTCCTTCTTTTTGTACACAGAAACGGACAATAGCAACAAAGTCCTTCTTTTATATCTTGACAGGTAGCTGTCAGATTTATCAATTCACCGTCAACGGGCTCTCACAGACCGCTCCCAGGTTTAGGGAAGTGGCGCTTCAGTTCCTAAATTTTAACCTTCTCCTGCAGGTTTCCCTGCTTCCGAAAAGAGTATTGATAGTAGTTTCAATCAGTGGAGTTTTAATCCTTTAGGTAAGACTCTCCACGACCTTAGTTAACATATTCTTTGCTTCAGTTTATTTACAGAAAGGGGAGGTGGACTTCCTGTTTAGACCTTCCCCGATCGGTGCCAATTTAATAATATTTTAAAAGCCCAATTTCCGTTCTACCCATGGGTTGTTGTTTAAAATCCAATTGTCCACAAGAAAAAGTTAGTGCTCTCCAGCAACGGCTATGCGGCTTCGCTCCGTGAAAAGAGCAGTTGACTCACAGCACCACGCCACTCACCCCGTTCCGCTCCGAAGCCCATAAACGAGTTTCCTTGCGATTTGGGGGGGGCGCAAAGGGTGCCCGCCGAGTCCCACGTTCACAGGCTTCACCCGCCTGTGATTCCTGTAGGGTCCCCGCTTCGCCATAGCAGTGCAGACCCGATTTTCACGGAGCTGGTCCCTCCAAATCAGAGGGAATCCACCATTAGCTGATGGCGCTAACCCGGAAGTCTTTCACACTATGCTTTGGATCTTCTAATGTTAGTACAATATCATCCGCAAAGGCTTTGATTTTGTGTTCCTTAGTCCCTACCTTAACTCCTTTAACCTCTGCTGTTTCCCTCAGTCTCTTAGTAAGTACTTCCAATACTGTTATAAATAATAGAGGAGACAAGGGGCAACCTTGTCTAGTCCCTTTGGATATATCAAAAAATTCTGATGTAGTGTTGCTTATTACAAGTTTTGCTTTTTGCTCATGGTAGATAGCTTCTATACCTTTTCTAAATCTTTCTCCCATCCCCATCATTTTCAAATTTTCCATCAAAAAACGCCAAGAGACATTGTCAAATGCCTTTTCAGCATCAATAAATATCAAGGCCGCCTGTTTATCTATTCTAGTTTCCGAGTATTCAATGATATCTATCACATTTCTTACGTTGTCCTTCAATTGTCTCCCTGGTAGGAAGCTCGTTTGGTCTTTGTGAATTCTGCTATTTAATACTTTTTAAAAAATCTTTCTGCCATTACATCTGCAAACAATTTATAGTTGTTATTTAATAACGAAATCGGCCTATAGTTCTTCACCTCTAAGGTGTCCACATCTTTTTTAGGAATTAATGTGATATAGGCTTCCTTCCAGGTATTCAGAATCCTTCCTTCTTTTAGAATATTATTCATAACTTCACATAAAGTTGGACATAGTTGGGCGCTTAATGTTTTATAATATTTGACCGGTAAGCCATCTGGCCCCGCGCTTTTCCAATTTTCATCTTTTTTATTGCCTTCCTTATCTCATCTTCTGTAATCATCTGGTTTAGTAACTCTTTTTCTTCAGTTGCAATCTGTTGTAAATGATGTTCTTCCAGATAGCGTTCTATTTCATAGTCTGTTTCCTTTCCTTTTATATAAATCCTTATAGTACTTCTGAAATATCCTTTTTATTTATTTTGGCTCTTCCACTATCCTTTCTCCATCCCTTATCTTACAGATCGTATTTTGTTTTTTCCTTTCTCTTAATTGCCATGCCAAGTATTTCCCTATTTTATTAGCTGATTCAAAACTCTTTTGTTTCATCATTTTAATTTTCCACTCAATCTCCTGATTTACTATCATAGAAAATTGGGCTTGTAGTATCTTTATATTTTGCTTTATTGTCTCCTCACCTGGTTTAATAGTTAATTGTCTTTCATTCTCCATAAGCTGTATTAGGATCTCCTCTTTCTTTTTCTCTTTTTCTTTTCTTAAGTGGCTGTTTTTCTGGATTAGGATTTCTTGAACCAACAAGGAACAAATGGTTTTCAAGGATACGCATAACTGCCGATATGTTGGTATAGGGCAGGAACTGGAGGGTGTATGTGAGTGATGTGATTGAGTGGCGATGCTCACCTGACCTCCAGTCAGTTGTGTAACAACTGCTTCTGGGTGGTAGAGGATGGGTTAGGAGAAATCACAGTGCAAACACACTGGTGGGACTTTGTCACTTCCTTGCTCCTCCCTCTCTACCTCCCAGTAATCAGAAGTGATGTGAAGAGCCAGAGGTCATGTGAGCACCACCAAGTCATCTGCAATTGCTTCAGCTCCTTTTCCTTAAGAAACTATTTGCTGCGCTTCCTCTTGCTCAGGGGGAGGAGAAACTCTGTGGATTGCATTTGAGCTTTGAGACTTAAATGTTTAATCTTAAACTCATTTATAAGTACTTTATTTCCACCCTCACAATATTCTCTTCAATAAGCATTTAAAATTCTGGATAGGAAACAGAGCTGCAGTAATCTCGTGTTGTTTTGTAATATAAGGAAGCAGGGGGAAGGAAATCAGCTGTCATTACTTCCCACTTGTATTGCACTGTTAAAAAATGAATAAAAGCAGAAACAGGGCTTTTCTACAATAGATAAAATGGTTTAACCTTTTTTTAAAAAGATAAAAACAAACCTATTGTTCAGCACCATATTATACTTCCCACTTCCCCAAACAGTGATGATGTTTTTTCTCTCCTTTGGACAAGAGAGAAGTAGAGATTATTCATGTTTTTGTAATATTTATTTTATCTGAAAGTATACAAACAGAGCTTATTGGAAGCAAGCAGACTCTCATTAAGGCAGGCAGATGATACAATGATCTTGTATCAAATTCCCAGAGATTAAGTCTTTCCAGTCCCAAGCATTCATTCCAGTCTTAACTACCTTCAGCTATAAATGTCCAGTTTTTATCTAACCTCTTTCTCATTCATCTATAAAAACCAGCATGAAACCCTGAATCCCTGCTAATTGGTTGGCATCAACTTTTTGAAGCAAATTAGAATATTGGACCACCAGAAATCCTGACCTTCACCAACCTACCATTTTGGGGGTTCATTTTGGATACAGAGTGATTATTAGAGGAGCGTATGCATTGTAAGGTCAGTTTACATGGCAAGGCATAGTCTGAAAATTCATGATGCTGGAATCTTGCTATATATAAGTAGTTCTAGAAAAGCTACCTGAGAAACTAACTGTGCCATCTTGACTTCCATATAGGAAGAAAAGTAGGAAATAAATATGAATAAAGCTGATTATTTAAAATAACCATTTACATTTTGCTTACTATTTGCTGATTATTTTTACATTCTTATGTCTTACTTTTTCTCATTCAGGTAGGTAGCTGTGTTGGTCTGGCGCAGTCGAAATATATTTTAAAAATGTCCATTATCTGAAGAAGTGTGCATGCACATGAAAGCTTATACCAAGAACAAACTTAGTTGGTCTCTAAGGTGCTACTGGATATTTTTTAATTTTATTTTAATTTTATTTTTCTCATTCATTTTGTCAATAAGCATTTGAGGAACCATCTCCCATTGCTTATAAACTATTATTTTGAAATATGGACTCATAGTTCTTCTTTGAGCAGGCATAAAAACATAAGGCTTTTCTGTTCAGCAAGTTGTGTTTTTTTAAAACCAACAACAACAACATACCATTGAAACTATCCCTCTAGCAAAATCATTTCTGAACCGCCTCTTGTGCACTATGGCAAGTTCGCCTGCTCAGCAAAAGCAAAGATTAAGCACCTAGCGGATTTCGTTTTCAAGATTAAAGGTTTACACAGGGGAGAAAGATGTGATTGTTGAATGAAAGCTCTTGTCCAAATAAGGAGATAATGAGACACAGTTGTTGACCGAGTAGCTAGTGGAAGCTATGTGAGGTCAAAAGATCAAGAGATAACCTGATTGCAGCCTTCTAATTTATGTACACGATTCGAAGGTATTGGACACACCACAATTCCGGAGAACTGACTGCAGGTGTGAATTACATTAGTCTGATTTATGAAATACACATGTAAGTGGCCTATTGGCACCTGCTAGACTTTGCAATAAATAACTGGCTGTATATCATTTGGGATCACAGTGCTTACCGATCCGTCCAAAGGAATCGGGTGCAGGGAACCTTTCATTTGCTGATAGGCCTTTAAACTAATTTCTAACTCTCCCACTTAACATATCGCCTGTTCATTTTGTTTTAAAAACCCCTTATAAATGTGCAACTTTTTCCCCCCATCCCTGAGCTAAATGCACTAATTTAAAACAACTATAGCTCCACGGTATTTTCTCTGTGTGCATAAAAGTTTAGCAATTCAAAACATAAGACTAGACAGCATCTTAAAAAGCAGAGACATCACCTTGCCAACAAAGGTCTGTATAGTTAAAGCTATGGTTTTCCCAGTAGTGATGTATGGAAGTGAGAGCTGGACCATAAAGAAGGCTGATAGCTGAAGAATTGATGCTTTTGAATTATGGTGCTGGAGGAGACTCTTGAGAGTCCCACGGACTGCAAGAAGATCAAACCTATCCATTCTGAAGGAAATCAGCCCTGAGTGCTCACTGGAAGGACAGATCCTGAAGCTGAGGCTCCAATATTTTGGCCCCCTCATGAGAAGAGAAGACTCCCTGGAAAAGACCCTGATGTTGGGAAAGATGGAGGGTACAAGGAGAAGGGGACGAAAGAGGATGAGATGGTTGGATAGTGTTCTCGAAGCTACCAGCATGACTAAACTGCGGGAGGCAGTGGAAGACAGGAGTGCCTGACGTGCTCTGGTCCATGGGGTCATGAAGAGTCGGACACGACTAAACGACTAAACAACAAAGAGCATAAAAAGAGTCATACTGGATCAGGCCAGTCAATCATCCTGTTCTCAGCCAATCAGATGCCTATGGGAAGCCTTCAATCAGGATCTGAGCGCAACATCACTCTCCCCATTTGTGAATCCCAGCAACTGACATTCAGAGACATACTTTCTCCAGTAGTAGGGTGGTAAAGGTAAAGGTAAAGGACCCCTGGATAAAGTCCAGTCAAAGGAGACTATGGGGTTGGGGCACTCAACTCGCTTTCAGGCCAAGGGAGCCGGTGTTTGTCTACAGACAGCTTTCTGGGTCATGTGGCCAGCATGATTAAGCCTCTTCTGGAGTAAGGGAACACTGTGATGGAAGCCAGAGCACATGGAAATGCCATTTACCTTCCCGCTGCAGTGGTACCTATTTATCTACTTGCACTGGCTTTTGAACTGCTAGGTTGGCAGGAGCTGGGACAAAGCAACGGGAACTCACCCCGTCACTGCATTCAAACTGCCGACCTTCTGATCAGCAAGCCCAAGAGGCTCAGTGATTTAGACCACAATGCCACCCACATGGAACATAGCCCATCCAGGCTAGTAGTCATTCCTAACTCTAGAATCAAATCAAAAGAAAAATCTCATCATGTGTTGTTGTTGTTTTAATTTAAAAGATGCTCAGGTGAAGGTTTGCTGTACATTCTTAAGTGAAATTGATTTTTCTATTCTTTTTACACACTTCAGCTTATTGGGTACTCAGGCATATGAAGAAAAGATTCATGATTATTTTATGAGCCTACTATGCTTTAAGAATCCATTTTCCCCAGCTATTTGCACTGCAAAATAGTGTTTATATTTTTTCTTTCTTTATCACTTAGATGCATGCTTTTTCATCCACACACCTTGAAAAGAAATATGTTTGGTGTGCAGTACTTTATTTAATTTGAGTATTTTACTCGCATGTTTATGCACAGATAAAATTAGGTTTATGGATTTTATAGTCACTTAGCATTCCACTTGCTATCATAACTATTAAGAAATACTTTTTTTGCAGAAAAAGCAGCACATATTCTAAACTGTGCTGCTGCTGTACAGCATAGTATGTTATCAATAAATCAGTTTGTTCAGGCCTCGTTTCTGTTGTCTGCAGCTTTTTTATTTTCTTGTTCATGGGTCCCATTTCAGACAACATTTCAACAGACTTCTTGTGAGAGAAATAAATTACACATCAATAGAATATTTTTTAAGACTGTTAATAGGCATGAATCATTGTTCTTTAGTGGAACAACATCTCATTTATACCATATCTGTCACATAACTGCTCTGTGGGGTGCTGTACAAGACCAGATGAAACAGAAATATCATAAAAAAATCTGTCTCTGAATAACAAAAGATGCAAAAGAGAACAAAAACCCTCAACTTTCACTTTGTCACGCTTCTATGTAAAACAATAAGTGGCTGCTATCAGGAAAATTGGAAATGTGGAAAAATGAATCAATAGGTTTTTACTGTTAGAGTTATATCTTAGTTTGTGTGTTTTTAGAATGCTGGGATCAATCTTTGTTTGTTATTCCCTTTCAAATTAACGTATTTCACAATCGCTGATGAAGATTATATTAAACAAAATTCCCAATGATGTTCAATACCTTTCAGAAGAGGATGCACTTAATTTCCATTTTAAGTATGAAGTTCAGAAATGCTGATTCAACCCCAAATTTCGCTTTTGAGGAGAACCTTTGATACCACTGATCTGAACCAACATAGGATTTCCAAAGTGATGAGAAACAGCATCAGCTGGACTCTTCTTATGTCTTAATTGAATGGACCAAGAAAGAATTTGGCAATGAGATACGGGGATTTTATTTCTCATCAAAATGGACTCAAATCTGAGTGGGATCAACGCAGTCAGTACATAAATACAACACAGATACTCAGATCTTTTCTTAAGTTTCTGTCTTAAAACTGGTGAAACACTAGGAAGAAGTAGGCAATCCACTAAATCAATTTCATTGAGGTACAGGAAAATGGAGGCATGGCTTATTTGTTACCATGGTAAATAAATAATACCTCAATGAACTTTGTGTGTGTGTGTGTGTGTGGATTGCTTACCCTTTTCCTAATGTCTCATAAATTCAGGATGATGTGATCTTCACAGAGTTTGTATCAGTTAGAAGCTTTTTTTTTTTTTAGCCGGAACTCACCAAAACTCAGTTCTAGCACCACTTAGGTGGGTTCTGACACTTCTCAGTTGGGTGCCATTGCCATTCGAAGAGAACGAGGAGGATGTTCATGGTGAGTTCCAGAACCTCTGTTTCTAGAAAAATAGCGCTGGCTAGAGGAATTCTGATACCGTAATTGTCATTGTAGCTTGTGCAAAAAAATAGTTTTGTTACTTACCAAGGATACTCATTGATGTACATATTTACTTAGTTCCCTGCCTCCTTGAAGTTAATATTCCCACTTCGCACTTACCTGCCAGCTCTTATGGCAATTACAACTATTAAAATATCAAATAATGACAGAAATTGAAAGAGCAGCACAACTAGTTCATGCACTCAGTGAGGCTTTTGGCTTTTTTATCTGTCATCTATCTACATCTATCTATCTATTTATCTGTCTATATCTATCTATCTATCTATCTATCTAATCTATCGATCTATCGATCTATTGATCATCTATCTATCTATCATCTATCTATCTATCTATCTATCTATCATCTATCTATCTATCTAATCTATCGATCTATCAATCTATCGATCTATTGATCTATTGATCTATCGATCTATTGATATCTACCTATCATCTATCTACAGCTATCTACTCTTCATACCTCTAGGCTCTTTTGACCAACTACATTCTTTTTGTAGGGCAGATCCTGAAGCTGAGGCTCCAATACTTTGGCCACCTCATGAGAAGAGAAGACTCCCTAGAAAAAAACCCTGATGTTGGGAAAGATTGAGGGCACAAGGAGAAGGAGACGACAGAGGACGAGATGGTTGGACAGTGTTCTCGAAGCTACTAACATGAGTTTGACCAAACTGCAGAAGGCAATGTAAGAAAGGAGTGCCTGGCATGCTCTGATCCATGGGGTCACAAAGAGTCGGACACGACTAAACGACTAAACAAATGTTTAGCAACAAACATTTGCTCCTGCAATAGTTGCTCAGCTTGGAGCATACAGACTCAGTTTCTAGAGCACCTACATGGACTCCCAGATGCATTTTTCATAAACCAGGGGACTAAGTTTCTCACTAGCACATTTGCTGTTCCTTACTGATCACAGCAAACTCCTATTCAGACAAATCCATAAAGTCTGCTTCTGTTACAGTATCAGCACTGTCCTCAGACAGTTACTAAGGAATTGGTTTTACTTCTAGGCATATGTGCAAAAGATTGAAGCTTAAATGTCCAAAATTTAGCCACCAGTATTGACACTCTTGTGGTTGTACAAAAACTCATGGACATTGACAGTCACCTAAATACAATGGCATTTACTCGTGTTTGTCCAAAAATTGAATGGTGTTCAGAAAATGCAAATAGGATTAAGTATATAGCAGTTCCATGTCAATGTCAGTTTTCACTAACTTTCAGGCATTCACTATAACATATATCTAAAGTTCCTATGTTATATATTGAGAACAATACAACAGATAGTAAACAAACCAAAAGAGTTTTCTTCTCTGTAGCTTTAGAGTACTGATACTTTTAAAGATTCATGTTTTTTTCAGATTCTTAGAAATGTAATAAATAATAATTTGAATAATAATGCTACTAAGAGGAGACTGAATCTTAGAAAGTGTATCACAGGAATGTAAGAAGGGAGAATTGTAGGATATTGTAATTTAGTTGTATACTGGGACACAAGGCAGAGAGTTTATGGCTAATAGAGGTTTATATAGCTCCTGAAATGTTGGACAGTGTCATGTGTTGCTGAGCAGCTGAAATAAATATCTCTTTCAGAATATATTCTGGTGACAGATAATTATGGATGAAAGATACCTTTCCAGCCAATAACTGATAGCTATATTTTCCTTAAAAGAGAAAAAATTACATACATTGTATCTTCCCCAGTATACTTTCAATGCATGTTTATGGGAAGAAGACGTGATTCTAATATAGCTAAATGACTGTAAGAGACCAGAGCTACGATGATAGAAATTCATAAGTGTTAATGAATGGAAAGGTACAGTGGTGTGAACTGTTTTATTTAGTATGAAAGGACACACATTCTGATGGTCTGAATCTCTTTTCACATATATCAACACTCACAAATAACTCACACTCACATATATATCAACACTTGTTTCCAGTAATATTTTCTGAGTTAGTATTCTTTGCATCAGATCCTATGTCATTGCTCAGTCCTCCCACACAGAGCAGCAGCAAGTTCAAGAAGGAAGTTCATCTTAGCAGTTCTTCTTTCAGAAATATCAGTTTCGGTGCTCATGTGCCCTATGCCATTAGGTGTTATATCAGGTTGGGAGAAGTGGCTATAGTGGACAGATGAAGAATCAGAAGTTCTTTATTTTCTTAATCTTATTTCTCTGTCTTTCCCTTTTAACCTCTGTTCTATTCTTCTTCATCTTATTACAGTGGTACCTCTAGTTACGAACTTCATTTGTTCTGGGGGTCCTTTCTTAAGCTGAAACTGTTCTTAACTAGAGGCGTGCTTTTGCCAATGGGGCCTCTTGCTGCTGCTGCACCACTGGCACACAATTTCCGTTCTCATCCTGGGGCAAAGTTCTCAACTCGAGGTAACTCTTCCAGGTTAGTGGAGTTTGTAACCTGAAGCGAGGTACCAATGTATTTCTTTGTTTTTCTTTCTCTATTTCTTTCTACCCAACCCCACATTTTTGGGGTTTTTGGCTATATCTAGATAAAAATTTTGGTTTGGTTAAAAAGAGGGGGAATAAATATATTAAGCTTTAATAAACCTTTATATAAACCTTAATGAAATTAAGAAAAATGGAAAAAAGAAAGTTAAGATTGCTATAATAAGATAAAGCAACAATTTGAGGAAGGAATCTGTGGGCTTCATGCAAGAACTAGAATAATAATAATAATAATAATTTATTATTTATACCCCGCCCATCTGGCTGAGTCTCCCCAGCCACTCTGGGCGGCTCCCAATCAGTGTTAAAAACAATACAGCATTACATATTAAAAACTTCCCTGAACAGGGAACACGCATAATTCCCTTTATTTTCAAGAATGATGTAAAGAATATCTCATTCAGAACATAGTTTTATTTTGATTAATTAAATTATAAAAGTACACAGTCCACTGGCTTCCCATCTCACCCATGTCTGTCTCATATATTAACTGACTCAATTAAGTATAAACATGAATAAACATAAGTTGCTCGGTCATGACATGCCTATGTGTGTCTGATTGGCTCTCTGGAAGCTTTTTTGAGCATTTTTAAAACTTACTGTTTGGTTAATCACACCCAACAGATGGAAATTTGCAGTCTATATATCCAATAGTGCTAATTACTAATTTATTTCTATCATCTGTATTATTATAGGTCCATCCCCCCCCCCCCAGGAATAAATAGTGTTAATTCTAATTTATTTGGCAAATCTGGTCACAAGATTTGTGCAGAGTTTGTTCTCTTGCCAAAAACATAGTAGATGTGAAAGGGGATCCATCTGTTTAAAGAAAGAAAGAAAAAAAGCTAGCATGCGTTTTCTTCCTTTTGTTCCAGACGTGACTTCCCACTCATTTTTTTCAGGACAGAACAGATTGTTACAGTAATTATCTTCTGGATAATATGAGAAATGGCCTTCTGGTGTTACTCTCTGAGCAATAAATGAATAAATATATAAAAGCTGGAGTTGTGCGTTCTACTGCAATACTGTTCTTGTAGTTTGTCGTTAGACACCCTAAATTCCTGGGTCCAGTAGGTGTTAGAAGTTAATCAAGGCAAATGTTAAAATATAAACCAGGCCACTTTCCTGACTAGTAAATCACCAGGGGTCATGAGCCATTAGGGAGACAGAAGGAAGCTAGTGAACAATTGTTGTTGTTGTCGTTTAGTCGTTTAGTCATGTCCGACTCTTCGTGACCCCATGGACCAGAGCACACTGGGCACTCCCGTCTTCCACTGCCTCCCACAGTTTGGTCAAACTTATGACAAGTGGATGGGACCCCACCCCTCTCCCTCTGTTCAGAATTAGTTAGAAGAACAAAAGCCAGGGTTTGGAGTTTAGAGTTGGCTGAAATGTGAGAGTAACATCAACAAATGTGAGTTCATAGTAATGTAAAAGGTGGGAAACAAGCCTTTAACCTGGTCTTTGAGTTTAAAAGGTAAAGGTACCCCTGACCATCAGGTCCAGTCGTGACCGACTCTAGGGTTGTGCCCTCATCTTGCTCAAGAGGCCGCAGACAGCTTCCGGGTCACATGGCCAGCGTGACTAAGCCGCTCCTGGCGAACCAGTGCAGCACACGGAAACGCCGTTTACCTTCCCGCCGGAGAGCGGTCCCTATTTATCTACTTGCACGGTGAGGTACTTTCGAACTGCTAGGTTGACAGGAGCTGGGACCGAACAATGGGAGCTCACCCCGTCGCGGAGATTCGAACCCCCGACCTTCTGATCGGCAAGTCCTAGGCACTGTGGTTTAACCCACAGTACCACCCGCGTCCGTATCACTCTGCATCACTCTTTTTGCTGTATTAATTTATTCCGGGTTGTCAGGTCATGTGACTGAGCTGAATGGGATTTGGAACCATCCTAAGTCCCCGCCCCCTGGCCCTGCCTCTACCATCTACCTGCAACATCCCTTTTTCAGAGTTTGCACCAGCTTAACATTTGAGCCGAGGATGAAGGAGATAAGCAGGCTTAGCCTAATTCCACTCATCCCAGTAGATCGTGCAATAAGAGTTCTCCAAAATTCTGCATATAATTAATAATGTATATACAATCCACTCTGACTGTGGTATGTCCGGTCAACATTACTGCTCAGGAAATATCTATTTGAAAAGATGTGTTTTGAGCATGCAATGGAAAGATTTATTCCTGCTGAACCTCATCAGTAGGAAATGGAGTCTTGTTCTGGACAAAATGGAGAATGGAAGGGACTTAGTGAGCATGTCTGAACTGAGTATCTCCAGAGTTTTAATCATTTTTCTTTCTTTCTTCTAAGTCTGTTGGGAAATATGATAGTTTTTCTACAGAAAGATAAGCCTATTCATAACGCACTCTGGCTCAAAAGCTTGCTGACATCTGCTATAAAAATTCTGAGGGGGAAAATAAACAAACCACTGAATTCTAGGTGACTATATTCAATTTCAATGGTAACTAACCTTTTGAGCATGCCATTCAAAATGTATGCCACAGAGGTTGTAGCATGAAGATCAAAGAATTGGATTCCGTCTTAATGGTTGCCTCAGTTCTTCTGTCTATATTTCTTTTTAAGTTGTTCAGAAGCCGAAGCTATAATTCTGAAATGACTTCTAGCTTGTTTGCTGAACATGTTGCTTATCTGGAGATAAAGCTACGCATGTTTAGCTTCATCAAGCCCACATGAATTCGTAATATGAAATGTTTTGAAACTTTGTGGGAGAAGTCCTCTTTTAGTTCACATGAAACTTTTGGGTACAAGCTGAATTTAAGGATGTTCTTAAGTTGGCCCACCAAGCAAAGTTACCCCCAATGGTTAAACACAAAGAATGTCAGAATGTATAAAACTATCCTATGTTTGGGAAATTAGTAATAGTATTTATTATTACTCTAATTTATTATTAGAGTAATAGTATTTATTATTACTCTAAATAATTATCACAACTTAGAGACTGTACCCAGGGAGTAATTGCAGTCAATCATGACGCCTGTAAAGGCTGCTTGGAATGATACCTGCAACAGATAACTCAAGTTTTCCCTGAATTATGACTACTTATTATTTGTTTCTGCTGATGGTTTGACTGTGCATGTAGAGTGAGAGAGAAATGAATTTTATATGGTTGCATGTAAATTTAATATTATTCAAGGGACGGGTAATTTATTTTGTTTAAATGGGATATCAATCTGTTCCATAAATATATAAATTAAACACACACGCAACAAAACAAGGATTGTGGGATTGTTGTTTATTTGGGCTGTCCCACCCACACCCACATTTATTTTATTTATTTATTTATTTATTTATTTATTTATTTATTTTCTTTTTGGCTTTTAACACTGTACCCGAGCGGCCTGCGAGAGTCGTTGGACGTATCTTGATTTTTCAAAGGACAGAATAATCTTTGCAGAGACGGCCTTCGAGAGATGTAAGGATTTTTCTGGGGGCAGCTGATACCGTTTGAAAGGCTGGTGCTGACTTTTGTGTGTGTGGGGGGGTGTCCTGCCTGATGCCAAACTCAACCTTGAATATTTGCAGATAAACTGCTAAAACATAGAGCCCTGTCACATCTATAACTCATTTATCTCCAAGGTGACTCTTCAGATTGGCTGACAGTGGCATTTCAGAAGGAGTGTGCCTAGAGAAGGATTCGTAAATAAAATAATAATAATAATAATAATAATTTATTATTTATATCCCGCCCATCTGGCTGGGCCTTCCCAGCCACTCTGGGCGGCTTCCATAAAAACCAAAAATACAGTAAAATCACACATTAAAAACTTCCCTGAACAGGGCTGCCTTAAGATGTCTTCTGAATGTCAGGTAGTTGTTTATCGCTTTGACATCTGCTGGAAGGGCGTTCCACAGGGTGGGCGCCACTACCGAGAAGGCCCTCTGCCTGGTTCCCTGTAGCTTTGCTTCTCGCAATGAGGGAACCGCCATAAGGCCCTCGGTGCTGGACCTCAGCGTCCGGGCAGAATGATGGGGGTGGAGACGCTCCTTCAGGTATACTGGACCGAGGCCGTTTAGGGCTTTAAAGGTCAGCACCAACACTTTGAATTGTGCTCGGAAACATACTGGGAGCCAATGTAGGTCTTTCAAGACCGGTGTTATATGGTCTCGGCGGCCGCTCCCAGTCACCAGTCTAGCTGCCGCATTCTGGATTAGTTGTAGTTTCCGAGTCACCTTCAAAGGTAGCCCCACGTAGAGTGCATTGCAGTAGTCCAAGCGGGAGATAACCAGAGCATGCACCACTCTGGCGAGACAGTCCGCAGGCAGATAGGGTCTCAGCCTACGTACCAGATGGAGCTGGTAAACAGCTGCCCTGGACACAGATTTGACCTGTGCCTCCATGGACAGCTGTGAGTCCAAAATGACTCCCAGGCTGCGCACCTGGTCCTTCAGGGGCACAGTTACCCCATTCAGGACCAGGGAATCCTCCACACCTGCCCGCCTCCTGTCCCCCAAAAACAGTACTTCTGTCTTGTCAGGATTCAACCTCAATCTGTTAGCCGCCATCCATCCTCCAACCGCCTCCAGACACTCACACAGGACCTTCACTGCCCTCACTGGTTCTGATTTAAAAGAGAGGTAGAGCTGGGTATCATCTGCATACTGATGAACACCCAGCCCAAACCTCCTGATGATCTCTCCCAGCGGCTGCATGTAGATGTTGAAAAGCATGGGGGAGAGGACAGAACCCTGAGGCACCCCACAAGTGAGAGCCCAGGGGTCTGAACACTCATCCCCCACCACCACTTTCTGAGCACGGCCCAGGAGGAAGGAGCGGAACCACTGTAGGATAGTGCCCCCAGCTCCCAGCCCCTCAAGACGGTCCAGAAGGATGTTATGGTCGATGGTATCAAACGCCGCTGAGAGATCCAGCAGAACTAGGAAACAGCTCTCACCTTTGTCCCTAGCCCGCCGGAGATCATCAACCAGTGCGACCAAGGCAGTTTCAGTCCCATGATGAGGCCTGAATCCCGACTGGAAGGGATCCAAATGGTCCGCTTCTTCCAGGCGTGCCTGGAGTTGTTCGGCAACCGCTCGCTCTATCACCTTGCCCAAGAATGGAAGATTTGAGACTGGGCGATAGTTGGCCATTGTGGCCGCATCTAAAGATGGTTTTTTAAGAAGCGGTTTAATAACTGCCTCTTTCAGCGGGTCTGGGAAGGCTCCCTCACGGAGGGAAGCATTCACCACCCCACGAAGCCCATCGCCCAGTCCTTCCCGGCTAGCTTTTATAAGCCAGGATGGGCAAGGATCCAGGAGACAGGTGGTTGGTTTCACTCGTCCAAGCAGCCTGTCCACATCCTCGGAGGTAACAGATTGGAATTGATCCCACTCAACTTGACTAGACAGAACTCTAGCACTCTCCCGCCCTGGCCCTGCTCCCACGGTGGAGTCTACTTCTTCCCAAATCTGAGCGATTTTATCTGCAAAAAACTTTGCAAAATCATTGCAGGAGAACATGTGGCCCGTACTGGGCCCCGATGTTACAGGTGGTTCCGCTAAATTGTGAACCACCTAAAAAAGTCTCCTGCTGCTGTTTTCTTCAGATGCAATAGAGGCGGTGAAGAAATTCTTCTTCGCCGTCGCTATCGGCACTTGGTAGGCTCGACGTTGAGCTCTAACCTGTGTCCGATCAGATTCGGAATGAGTTATCCGCCACCGGCGCTCTAGCCGTCTCAAAGATTGTTTCATTGCCCTCAGATCCGTGGAAAACCACGGGGCTCTCCGGGCTCCATGCAATCGGAGAGGGCGCTTCGGAGCCAAACAGTCAATAGCCCTGGTTAACTCCGCATTCCAGCGGGCCACCAGGGAATCAGCTGAAAGGCCATCAACATGGGATAAAGCATCCCCTACCACTCTCTGGAAACCATTTGGATCCATTAAGTGGTGGGGGCGGACCATCCGAATTGGTCCCACCTCCCTGCAGAGGGGATGGGTCGCAGAGAAGTCCAGTTGCACCAGGAAGTGATCTGACCATGGCACTTCTTTTGTTTCACTTTTACTTAGTGTCAGATCACCAACATCCATAGAGGTAAACACCAGGTCCAAGGCATGTCCGTGGCTATGGGTTGGGCCAGACTTATTCAGGGACAGCCCCATGGAGGCCATGCTTTCCACGAAGTCCCGAGCTGCCCCTTGTAAGGTCGTGTCGGCATGGATGTTAAAATCCCCTAGGACGACCAAGCTAGGTGTCTCCAGGAGAACATCCGCCACGACCTGAAGCAGCTCGGGCAGGGAATCCTTGGTGCCGCGGGGAGGTCGGTACACCAAAAGGAATCCTGTACTGCCCCTATTGCCCAACTTCCAGAACATGCACTCAGAAAACTGGGTCTTCCCAATAGGACGCCTGGTGCAAACTAATGACTTTCTAAAAATCACTGCAACCCCCCCTCCCCGCCCACATGACCTGGGTTGCTGTGCGTAAGAGAAACCTGGTGGACAAGCAGCGGCAAGGACAGGCCCATCTGCTTCATCCAACCAAGTCTCTGTTACACATGCCAGGTCAAGTCCTCCATCCATGATCAAGTCATGGATGGCAGTGGTCTTATGAATCATTGACCTGGCATTGCACAGCAGCACCTTCAGGTCATGTGGGTATCCCTTGCTGATTCTAGTATCCATCCGGTCAGGACCAGACCCGGAGGCAGGAATAGTCCTCAGACAACGACTAAACCTGCCTCCTCTGTAATGACATGGTCTGGTCTTAGCGTAACTCCTCCTCCTACCCGTGATCACTGAGATCGGTTGTCCCAGTGCATCCCCCCCTGTGGAACATGCCCCAGAAACAGTGTGGTTCGATTGACTAGAAAAAATGCATTTTTTCCTTCTTCTTTTTTTGCAAAGCATTCAAGTAAACACTCCCATACTACTGAGATGAATCACATCAAAACACGCATAATGAGGAGCTGCAATAGATGGATTGCAAGAAGATCAAACCTCTCCATTCTGAAGGAAATCAGCCCTGAGTGCTCACTGGAAGGACAGATTGTGAAGCTGAGGCTCCAGTACTTTGGCCACCTCATGAGAAGAGAAGACTCCCTGGAGAAGACCCTGATGTTGGGAAAGATGGAGGGCACAAGGAGAAGGGGGCGACAGAGGACGAGATGGTTGGATAGTGTTTTCGAGGTTACCAGCATGAGTTTTACCAAACTGCGGGAGGCAGTGGAAGACAGAATTGCCTGGCATTCTCTGGTCCATGGGTTAATGAAGAGTTGGACACGACTAAACGACTAAAGAACAACAAAATAGATGGATTAGAGTTCCTGACAGGGACCTGACATCTTTCCGCAGGGCCTGCAAGACAGAGTTGTTCCACCAGGCCTTTGGTCAGAGCGCAGCCTGACTCCCTCCTCTGGCAACCTGCACAGAATTTTGCTTAACGGTTGCCATCAATTTGATTTTAATTAATTTTTATAATGAAATGTTTTTAGAATGTTGGATTATTTGATTGTTTGATTATTTGATTGTTGTTAGCCGCCCTGAGCCCGGCTTCGGCTGGGGAGGGCAGGATATAAATAAAATTATTATTATTATTATTATTATTATTATTATTATTATTATTATTAGAGTTCTTGGATTCAGCATGGCTTCTAGTCCCTATTTAGGTTTGATACTTAATGCCCTCCTTCAACCTAACATACCTCACAGGGTTGTTGTATTATTAAACAGAAAAAATGCCACTTTTGAGCTTCTTGGAGGAAGAATGGGAAACAAATAGCAAAAAGACATTGGATTCAGCTTACCTGTTCTGCTAGGGCAAGAGACTTCCATTTGTCTAAATGATCTTCCCTCCCCATCTCCTGCAGCCCCGCTCCCTCAAAGTGAGCTCTGAAGGGTTAGACTAGAGGATCCATGGAACCATTTTTTTTGTGAGGGAAGGAGAGGAAGAGGAAATCCTATGGCACAGGTGGGCAGTGGCGTAGCGTGGGGGGTGCAGGGGGGGCGTCCGCGCTGGGCGCAACATCTGGGGGTTAGGGTTAGGGGGCGCAAATCCACGGGTTAGGGGGAGCAAATTACTTGCCTTGCCCCGGGTGCTGACAACCCACGCTACGCCACTGCAGGTGGGATTCTGTTTTTGGAGCACTGGATACAAGCTGTGGTCTTTTCTTAGCTGTTCTGCAAGAGCAAGACCCTCTGCGTTCATTTGAGAGAAAATTATACGCTTTCCAGTTTTGGTTCTTTCAGAAGCATCAACTTTTCAAACGCACACTATCACAGTCCGTGCCAACATTAGAGACTTTGAGAGAGAAAAATCCCTGAGGTTTGCAGAGCTGTAAATACCGTGAAGTCACTTTCCTTCCATAATTACTCTGTGGCGGGAATGGTGGCACAGTTCTTTCTTATCACGTTAATGATAAGCTTCATCTCGATAACAACATTCGTTTTTAGTCTGTGGATATTGTTTGTCATTTTCCTTCCTCCCCAGCCCTCCTCATTAAGTGCTTTTGAATTTTAGCCCAGTTCTTTGGGGCTAATTGAGGCTGTTTGATGTTTCAAGTCTAATTTCCTTCTTCCTTTTATGTCATTTATTCCGTTCTCTTTTTAGGATGATGCTCATAGCGCAGCCTGCTTTTCCCCAGCCATGCCTTCCTTTTGTAATGACCTGCTTTTGTTTTCTTCTGGTAGCTGAAATCCCATCATTGTCAGATTCAAAGTGTATTTAATCATGCTCCAGCCACCCCAGTGCCTTATTTCCACAGCAAAGTTTGCAATTAAGGAACATAGATTTTCAAAATCTGGTCTCGGAACATATCTCATTGTGTCTCTGCGGCTACCATTTTGTACCCACTTACCTGGAAGTAAAAAGGTAAAGGTAAAGGTACCCCTGCCCGTACGGGCCAGTCTTGACAGACTCTGGGGTTGTGCGCCCATCTCACTTAAGAGGCCAGGGGCCAGCGCTGTCCGGAGACACTTCCGGGTCACGTGGCCAGCGTGACATCGCTGCTCTGGCCAGAGCCAGAGCCAGAGCCAGAGCCGCACATGGAAATGCCGTTTACCTTCCCGCTGGTAAGCGGTCCCTATTTATCTACTTGCACCCGGAGGTGCTTTCGAACTGCTAGGTTGGCAGGCGCTGGGACCGAGCAGCGGGAGCGCACCCCGCCGCAGGGATTCGAACCGCCGACCTTTCGATCGGCAAGCCCTAGGCGCTGAGGCTTTAACCCACAGTGCCACCTGCGTCCCGTCTACCTGGAAGTAAGCGGCATTAAAACCAGTGAGACTGTCTTTTGAGTAGGATTGCACTACACATTTGTTAACCTACCTACCCATCATTTGAGTAGAACACTTGACTGTTCACACATAACGCTCCACATCCACACAGGAGACTGTGTTCACATGTACAGACCTTTTGACTGAATGAGTGCACATGTGTCAATTTTATGGATTCATTCATTTATATTTATTTCACCAAATTCACATACCACCTGACTGTGAACAACAACAACCTAAAGGTTGTTTTAAAAAGAACAAATTAAATGGCATTATTAGTGAAATACAGTTAAAAGCAACTACTTTAGAATGTAATCACCACCACCACCATCATATTAAACACATGCCAACTTTCTATATGTCTGGATCAGTGCTAGATTCGGGTAGGTAGCTGTCTTGGTCTTATGCAGTCAAAATATATAAAAAAAATAATACCTGAAGAAGTGTGCATGCGCACGAAAGCTTATACCAAGAACAAACTTAGTTGGTCTCTAAGGTGCTACTGGACATTTTTTTTATTGGATCAGTGCTAGAAAAAGAGGTGCCAGAACTTTCTAGAAAAAGAGGTGCCAGAACTCACCATGAACACCTCCCTTGATCTCTTATCATGGCAACGGCACCCACCTTAGAGGTGCTGGAACTGAGTTCTGCTGAGTTCCATCTGGGGAAAAAGTCCAGGCCTGGATATGCTTGCCTAAACAACAAAAGTTTTTTTAGCAGGCATTGAAAAGAGTATCGTGAAGATGCCAGCCTAATTCTCAGTGAAGCCTAGAAGTAATAAACTGACAGAATTGATCAACCTTGCTCCATTTGCAGAAATGATGGATACTTTTGCTCCCTCAGGCAATGGTCCAGTTAGACAATTTTAGGCTCTGGTTTAATTTTCTGTTTTTGTTTTACAGGCAGCCATATTTAGATGGCAATCTGTAAGCTGAAGCTCCTGTATCTGAGGGCCTTCCTACTCATTCTGATGAACCCCTGATGACTTCTCCACGGAAGTCTTATCCTGATAGCATCACTGACTTCAGAGAATATTTGCCAATAGCCCTACTTTAAGTGGGATTTTTATTGCTATCCAGATTCACACAAATGTAGCTGAGAATAAATTTATTTTCCTGCACATCAGTTATTAGCGTTGATCTTGACTTCAAGGTATGACATAGACAACTGGGGGTGTAAGAAAGCAGAGGTTTCTGTTTTGACCTGTAGTTATCACAAACAAGGCTATTTCCATTCCACAGAAGCTTGGTTTCTGCCAAATACTATGTTGTACATCTCAATGTCTGCTATTTAACATAAAATATGTGACTATGATGTAACACATACAACTTATATTCATTGTAATGTAAAGGAAACATCAGAACAATGTTAAAATGAGTCATTAACTGTGTATCATCTGAGGACTTAGAAACAGTAGCAATGATGTGAATTAATACTGATCATATTCACTTGACTGATTTCTGTTCTTGAAATTTCTGCCTCTTTTCCTGTTTTTGTCTGAATTCTTGAACATCCCTATAGACAGATCAAATTATTAAAGCCAAAACACACACACACACATACATATAAACATCACCCTTGAAGCATTTCTCTACCATTACTGCTCCCTGCTCCATTCTGCATTATATTATAGTGTCTCAAACATTCTTTCCCCACTCAATCCAATTGTTTTGCCAATCTTTGAATTACTTCAGTGAAGAGTTAGCCATCATGCTTTGTTCTTGGAATACTCACTTCAAGGTCAGGGGGGAAACAGACAACTCGTACATTTGATTGATTAAATGTCTCGACTTCCATTTCCTGTGATCTGTGGGATTGACTTATGACATTTTAATACAATAAAGAACAGTGAAATGAATAATTAGGTGATCTCAAAAATACATCTGAGAATAATTTACAGAGTGACCAAACAGGGTTGTAGACTGAGCATGCATGCATAACGTGCAGGTTTTTTGTTTTTTTTTTAAAAAAAATCAATTTCCTTGTGTAGTTGCATAAATATATCATAATTGCATAATATATTATTCATTGTTTTACAGTGAGAAAATCCTGAGTTAAAGCTGCTAGCTTTCACCACATTTTAAATTAGGTTTCAGATTATAATTAGATCAAGCCTTTGGTTTTGTCAGTTAAGTGTACTTCAACAAGTGGCGATTTAGCAATAAACCCCCAAATGTAGACTTGTTTATACTTGTAGATAAAATGGAAACTTCTCAAAGACTTTGTGCTTTGAAGATTGCATAAGCGTTGGCTGAAGATCAGCATCTTCTTGATGAACTTCCCAGCACCCAGCAGTAATGTTTAGAACAACTTTCTGTGTGAGGCAAGGCCGCCATATCCATATCCTTGCCACTGAATGCCAATGGGAAAACACATGGGATGATTATACAGATTCATGGAGCAAGTCACCATGATGGCTTAGATCAGGCATCCCCAAACTCGGCCCTCCAGATGTTTTGGGACTACAACTCCCATCATCCCTAGCTAACAGGACCAGTGGTCAGGGATGATGGGAATTGTAGTCCCAAAACATCTGGAGGGCTGAGTTTGGGGATGCCTGGCTTTGATAATGAGTTAGTGGGTAGATTGACCTATCTAATGCTATGCAAATAGAGTTCTATTCATGCAATGGAACGTCTTGTTGTAGAAGTGGACATTTGTTGCATAAGTGGAAGAGCAGCATTGGTGCAACTCAGTTCCAAGATCAGTAACTCAGATCCTGGAACTAAAGTTCAGCAAGTTGATTGTGCACCATCATCAATTGAGGATGGCCCTTATTTACTCTTCATGACCAGAAATGCCTATGCAATAAGGACAAAATAATGTTCTGCAATGAATTCATAGAATCTGCATAAATCTGCATAATCACCAGCTTGTAATATCAATTATTCTCCTATCTGTGTTAGAAAATGGGGGTGGGAATGAAACATTCTTCTGTTTCTTTACCCACAGGTGGAAAGTCTGTTGTAGGCCAAAGTTTATGTAAATTTATGAAGATTCAATCAGTAAAGCAGTTGGTACCTCCCACCTAGGGTTTTTTCCTGTCATGATTTGTATTTGTATTATATTGATATTGGACTTTTACAGAGGAACTTCCTGCCTGATAAACTATGACTACCACATAAGGGATGCAGGTGGCACTGTGGGTTAAACCACAGAGCCTAGGACTTGCCAATCGGAAGGTCGGCGGTTCGAATTCCCGCAATGGGGTAAGCTCCCATTGCTTGGTTCCTGCTCCTGCCAACCTAGCAGTTCAAAAGCACATCAAAGTGCAAGTAGATAAATAGGTACCGCTCCGGCGGGAAGGTAAATGGCATTTCCGTGCATTGCTCTGGTTCGCCAGAAGCAACTTAGTCATGCTGGCCACATGACCCGGAAGCTGTACACCAGCTCCCTCGGCCAGTGAAGCGAGATGAGTGCCGCAACCCCAGAGTCGGCCATGACCGGACCTAATGGTCAGGGGTCCCTTTACCTTTACTACATATTACTAAAATTTAAGGCAGTGTTTATGGAGTAATTTAAGTTCATTTTATAGTAATACACAGTCAAAATAACCTTTTATAGCAACACATCAACATAAATAAAAAATAAAAAATTGTGCAGTAGCACCTTATGGACCAACTAAGTTTGTCCTTGTATAAGCTTAAGTGTGCATGCACACGAAAGCTTATATCAGAACAAACTTAGTTGTGTTGGAATTCAGGCTCGGTCAGAGGTATGTGCCTATCTCTCCAGGCACCGGCTGAATTCTTTTGACCTCCCTCCGGTGACTCCCGGCAGGAAAAACACATGAGGTCCGTTCCGGCGATTTTCCTCAGGCTGTGAGAAAAACACACCAACTGCTTCTCCTCCTCCCTGCTCCCTGCATATCCCCAGGGAGGGGAATCAGACTCAGACAGAAATGTATCTTACATGCTTTTATTCCTGTCTTTAGCAGTCATACAGTGAAAGATGTCCGCTCTCTTCAACAAACAGAGAGAAACTCCAAACTCCACCCAT
The DNA here is from genome assembly GCF_951804945.1 of Podarcis cretensis. Taxonomy (NCBI): domain Eukaryota; kingdom Metazoa; phylum Chordata; class Lepidosauria; order Squamata; family Lacertidae; genus Podarcis; species Podarcis cretensis. The sequence goes on from NC_137173.1 coordinate 88,473,038, forward strand.
GTACATCCTGTACAGGTCATATAACACACACTGAGCTCACATCCTGTGCTCAATAAGGAGAATGGACTGCCCCTTTGTTTCCATGGCAACAGTCACATACATCCTGTCTGGCTTTGCAGCCACAAGCAGCTGACTGAGCTGCTAGAGCCTTTGCTTGCTGCAGCATTGCTGCTTTAGAATAACATACTCCCCCTAAAGCATCAATGCGTGCTGCGAGCAAAGCGTCATCCAGAGAAGAAAACAAACAGTTGTTATACTTATAACACTCCCCTGTTGTTTCAATTCCACCCTTGGAACTACCCGCCACTGGTTTTACCAATGTACCTCTCTGGTTGTGTGACTTCCAAGGAATGAGTGCTTCTGCATTACCTTGGTTAGCAACTCTCTGTTGTTGTGCCTTTGTCTCTGACTCAGACACAGCTTCAATTTGACCTTGGTCGTTTACAACAGCAACACATGCAATAGCTTGGTTGGCAAACTCTTTTGAATACCTCTTGTGTGGTACACCCTTCGTTGCTCTCTCAGACCTACGTAAGAGGTGCTGCTCTCCCTTGCTTTCTGGTTCAGCCTCTGAACTCTCTGAAGAACCAGTACCAATTGTAAACAGTGGTTCGTCCTCCTCTTCTGAGGGTCTAGTCATTGTGTGAGATTTCCTCTCAATGACTGTGACAACTGAGCTGTCTGAGCTATCGCTGTCATCATCAGTACTACTGAACTCAATAAAATCATCATCATCATCATCAGAATCATCATCATCACTTGTGGGAAATGTGTGAACAATCACTCGCTCCTGTTCAGGAGCACTCTCTAGAAATTTTGTGAGAATCACCTTACCAGATTCAGACAAAATTACTCTGTAGAGACCCTTTTCATAACCCACAAAAATGCCTCTGGCATTCTTTACTCCACCTGGAGCTTCTGTCCTCACATGAGACCCAAAAACCTTGAAATGGGCAACAGAAGGTTTTCTGTGGAACAGTTTCTCAAAAGGAGAACATCCCAAGTCTTTTGAAACCTTTCTCAACCACGTGTAACAAAATGACATTAGTGACTCAGCCCAGTACTCATGTGGCAGATGCGAACTAAGCAATTGCGCATGCATTCCCTTTTGCAATTCTTTGTTCACCCTAACACAGACACATCTGTTCCAAGCTTCTTCGGAAGCTGCAATTTTGTGTCTTATCCCTTTCTTCTTCAGGAACCTCTGGAAATCCTGTAAGAGAAAAATTGGCTTCTCATCTGTGCAAAGACAATCTATGTCAGCATCATGCATATTTTTAACTTTGTCACAAAACTCTTTAAACCTTTCTAAGGCTTCTTTCGGTCTCTCCAAAAGATAAATCCAGACAAAACCTGTAAAAGAATCAACACATATTAGGTAATACTTTGCATTGCCTCTAGATGGTGCTAAAGGACCAATCACATCAGCATACACCCGCTGAAATGCCCTGTCGACCCTTGAGGTGACCTGCTTGGCGTTCTTCTTGGCTACACCTGCAAAAGAAATCATGTTAGAATCACAAGAATTACATTCCATGTAATCACTTTGATCAAAAGTCAACAAATACAGTCCATCTTTCTCTTTGGCAGAAAGATACAACTCTCCATCTTTGTAGATCTCGCAGTGTTGATCATCATAGGACAGTTTTAGTCCCTTCTTGGCAATCTGCGAAATGCTGAGCAGATTGTACTTCAACTCTGGAACCAAATAAACATCGTTTATAGTCAAGTTCAGACTTTTAAGATACACAGTCCCGACTCCGGTGGCTTCCAGCTCTTGACCGTTGGCTTGTTGTATAACGAAGCTTTGCTTCTTAAACGACGAAAACAAATCCCTACGATGGGTCATGTGAACCGTCGCTCCCGTGTCTAAAACGAAGGAATTCCCCACTTGTGGTGTGGCTTTTAGGGACATCAAAGCCTTTGCAGGCTTCGCCTGTGACTTGGCATGACTTCTGCCTGACGCCTCAGACTTCGTGGAGCTTCCCTTGGCTCCTTTGTTCTGACGTGGCTTCCTGCAGTTCCGCTGAAGATGCCCAGTCTGTCCACAATTGTGGCATCGGACAACGTTCAAAGCTACAGCGTCTCCTCCAGTAGCTATAGCAGTGGGGGTGTCTGAACTCCGTTCTTGTCTCCCCCTGTCCTTCACTTCCAGGGCGGCAAGTCTGTCATGTTCGTTCAGAACCACGGCAAAGACCCTGTCCGACGTTAGATCTTGCGCTGGGAGAGACCCCAGCTGACTGGCAACGGTTTTGTAAGTCCGATTCAGGCTGTTTATCACCATGAAGCAAAACACTTCCTCCTGCAAACGGAAATTGCGTTCCACCATCTGTTGACGCAGATATTTCATTTCCGTCAGGTGCGCTTGAACATCTCCATCAGGCGCAAGCCTCAGGTTAGTCAGCTTTTCAAAATACAGCAACGCTGAAGAACCTGCATCTATCTGATGTGTCCTTCTCAGCGTGTCCCAAACATCTTTCGCGTGCTGTAAATCTTGTATATGAATAAGCTGAGAGTCTGACACGCACAGAATTATAGCGGTTCTGGCCTTCACATCCTGTGACTCCCAAGGACGCGTTGGTGCTGCAGGGATGGGGTTCTCAATCACCCCAAACAGTCTCTGATTCTGCAGCAAGGCCTTCATCTTAATAGACCAAGATGCATAATTGTCACTGGTCAAAAGGGGTGGAGAAGGCAGGCCTCCCCCTTTCTTGGCATCCATTTTGAGTCCTTGCATTGACTCTCAAACACAAGCCTCTAAAATCCAATAGCTGGCTTGTTTACACTCTGTGCACCTGGCAGCTCTAACACTAGCCGCTTGGAAAGTCCCCTTTCAACAGTTCCTTTGTAAGGGCCTAGTCTAAACACGAGCTGTTTATGCCTCTCTGGGCACAGTCTGACTTCCAGCCCTTATCTTGAAACTGGCCTGCGTTGCTAAGCAACCACATTCCTTTCCTTGGACAGGAAAAACCACAGGAATGTTTGGAATGCAGACTCTTCTCTCTCGGAGCTGTTTTTCCCAAACGTTGCTCCCATGAAGCAGAGAATTAATCCATCTGCATTCACACTCTTAAGCCCGAAAATCTCATACCTGGGCTCCGTAGCTTGGCTTTCAGCTTCTTCTGGTGAGCTCCTGGCTGCAGAGAATCAGCCTCCATCTCAGGCTTCCATGGAGAAGGATGAAAATAGCAGCTCTGCTCCTATTTCTGCAGACTTCCATGGATCGTAGAAACCATCCTCTGCTACCACTGTTGGAATTCAGGCTCGGTCAGAGGTATGTGCCTATCTCTCCAGGCACCGGCTGAATTCTTTTGACCTCCCTCCGGTGACTCCCGGCAGGAAAAACACACGAGGTCCGTTCCGGCGATTTTCCTCAGGCTGTGAGAAAAACACACCAACTGCTTCTCCTCCTCCCTGCTCCCTGCATATCCCCAGGGAGGGGAATCAGACGCAGACAGAAATGTATCTTACATGCTTTTATTCCTGTCTTTAGCAGTCATACAGTGAAAGATGTCCGCTCTCTTCAACAAACAGAGAGAAACTCCAAACTCCACCCATGTACATCCTGTACAGGTCATATAACACACACTGAGCTCACATCCTGTGCTCAATAAGGAGAATGGACTGCCCCTTTGTTTCCATGGCAACAGTCACATACATCCTGTCTGGCTTTGCAGCCACAAGCAGCTGACTGAGCTGCTAGAGCCTTTGCTTGCTGCAGCATTGCTGCTTTAGAATAACAAGTTGGTCTATAAGGTGCTAGTGGACAATTTTTTTTAAAAAAAAATTTCTTTTTATTTCGACTGCATCAGACCAACACGGCTACCTACCTGAATCTACAGTCAACATAGTTATTTTTCCTGAAGGAAAACAAACAAATGTAGCTCACACTCACTGAAGCTTCACTACTCCTAGGCAGAAATAGTTAAACTTTCACGCTCCATGTGTTTGCTGAACTATAGCTGTCCTCAGCGCCCGTCACCATGGTCAGTGGTCGGGAATGATGGAAGCTGCTATCTAACAACATCTAGGCCACAGGTGAGCCACCCCTTTTCTATAGGGATGGGTTTCCCAGTGCTGAAAGCTCTCTGTACTTGTTCATGAAGGCCTTAGTTGAATTTTGCTCTCTCCATTTAAAATTGGTCCCTACTCCAGAGACATTTGTGCTGGCTTAATCTACCAGTTGAACTGATCCAGACAGTCCAGCCAAATATATCTGTGGTCTGTCACATATTAAGTAATATGTGTTTATGTTTGTGTGTTGTGTGTTGTTTGTGTGTTTGTGTTTGAGAGAGAGACTGAATCTTAGTGTGACACCATCCCCTTTAGAGTGGTGTCCTGATTTCAACTCATGTATAGTTTTAAGTAAGTAAAGGTAAAGGGACCCCTGACCATTAGGTCCAATCGTGGGCCACTCTTGGGTGGCAGTACTCATCTCGCTTTATTGGCCGAGGGAGCCGGCGTACAGCTTCCAGGTCATGTGGCCAGCATGACTAAGCTGCTTCTGGTGAACCAGAGCAGTGCACGGAAACGCCATTTACCTTCCCGCCAGAGCGGTACCTATTTATCTACTAGAACTTTGATGTGCTTTCGAACTGCTAGGTTGGCAGGAGCTGGGACTGAACAATGGGAGCTCACCCCTTCGTGGGGATTCGAACTGCCGTCCTTCTGATCGGCAAGTCCTAGGCTCTGTGGTTTAACCCACAGCGCCACCCACGTCCCATATAATTTCAAGTAGAATATAGCCAAAAATGGACCCCTCCTTTCTTGAAGGGCTATAACATCCGATCCAATTAATACACTAATATTAATTGGTCAAAAATATTGTATCAGTTTTAAAATTGAATGGTTCCATACACTCCCTTCTGTATCGCAGTACAGAAAACACATCCAAGTTTTCATTGTATGGACATTTAGTCTGTTTAATTATTTGGCAGATTAATCAGTTAAGCATTAAGCAATCACTTCACGGCCCTATTATTTTGCACTCAGATACATGTTCCAAAAACAAAACGGCAAAGTGAGAATTGGCCTTGGCTTTACTGCTTTTCCCGCCTTGCACAAAATATTCCCAGTGACCTCATGCAGGCATAAGGAACAGAGAGAGGTAGAGAGGCAGCTGCAGAACAGCAGGATAGAAGATTCGCTTCTATTGTACTCTTGATAGCAGGCACTCTATCTTTAAAATTGAACTCGTAAAACTGCTGTTGTGGACTGCAAGCTTGAATGTTCCTTCATAGGAAAACCAAGAGCCTCCGAGAGTCCCTATTTTCCAGGGATAGTGCTGGATTTACCGTCCCAGTTTCTGATTTGATCCCAGAATGTACCGCTTTTCCTTAAAGGTAAAGGTAAAGGGACCCTGACCATTAGGTCCAGTCGTGGCCAACTCTGGGGTTGCGGCGCTCATCTCGCTTTATTGGCTGAGGGAGCCGGCGTACAGCTTCCGGGTCATGTGGCCAGCATGACTAAACCGCTTCTGGCGAACCAGAGCAGCACACGGAAACGCCATTTACCTTCCTGCCGGAGTGGTACCTATTTATCTACTTGTACTTTGACGTGCTTTCGAACTGCTAGGTTGGCAGGAGCAGGGACTGAGCAACGGGAGCTCACCCCGTCGCAGGGATTCGAACTGCCGACCTTCTGATCAGCAAGTCCTAGGCTCTGTGGTTTAACCCACAGCGCCACCCGTGTTCCATACCACTTTTTCTTAGGACGTCCCTATTTTCACTGGAGAAATGTTGGAGTGTATGGAGTTGTGCGACCCCCAAGGCAAGGAAATAAGTAACTACACAATCTTTAGGAGACTTGTGAAGGCATCCTTGTATGGGGAGGGTTTTTTAATGTTTAATGTTTTATTATGCTTTTATATACTGTATGTTGGAAACCACCCAGTGTGGCTGGGGCAACCCAGTCAGATGAGTGGGGTATTATTATTATTATTATTATTATTATTATTATTATTATTATTGAATAGGACATCCCTATTTTCCATTAGAGTAATGTTGCTAAAGCTCTCTTACAAAAGCATGATTATGAGACAAAGTACATCACAAAACATTCCAACATATTTAAATGTATAACACAACAGTGACAGTTTGTGCTCTAGCAGGGACTGTGGAACATCTGGCTGACTGTAGCATTAGCTGGGAGAACAGATAAGTACAAACCTCCATGGGAATAAGCCCCTCTCATCATGTTGCCCATCACCCCTCATTGACATTTGGCTTCTTCCATTGCAACGTTTGTTGTGCCTTCCTTGTTCCTCTCTGCTGCACCAAGAAACCTTAAACTATTGGAGTTAGCAAGTGAGTGGCACTGAGAGATGGATACAGAGTTCTCAATGGGTGTCAATAGCTATTGGTTCCGCTGCTACAATCCACAGGAGTCTTTTGGTTCATGGGTTCATGTATGTTATTGTTGCAGCCAGCTTTGGTATGTGATTGAAGCAGTGGTGTTGTTTGCTTAGAAAGCAGAACTTGTGATAACTCTACCTTTCTTGCCCTCATGCTGCTTTCTGAATCGCTATGTCAAGCATTAACAGCAATGAAATCTTCTTATCTTTTAGCTGGAAATAGTCTGGAAAGGATCAGTGGGTGAGTGGGGGTGGGAACAGAAACAGAGGGCATAATTTATCTAAGAAAATAATAGTGAATGTCAGACACAATTTTCAATGTCTTTGTCTTCAGCATTAAAAATGCAAAAAATATGATAGCAATTAAATAATTTGTGTTTTATAGCAGGCAATTCTGCCACGCAACTCGTTTAATCCCTCTCAGATCCTGTGGGGATTTCTCTTGCTTTGGGTAGAGAATCAGATTTTTCCATGCGACTCTTTTCCTTTTAACTGGAATGGTGTCCATTTGTATCAGAGTGGAGCGGGGCTTTTAATGCTGTGGTATCCAAAATGAAACTGAGCAGAACTTGTTGATGACAAGGGATTTGACTGCTCCCTCTAACCCCAATTATTGGAAAGCTTTTAAGGAGTTGTTCTGCAAATTGGGATTCTCCCATAAAGAGAATCACAATGAGGGATTGCTCAGAGACAATTCGAATTACTCTTCAGAGAAATTCAGATTTATTAATCTTCTTAGCTTGCTTATAGGGAAATTTAAATGAGTTTAGTAAATGAAAAATGCCTTGTGGCTGTTCTCTCTTTAAACATCAGTAACTACTGAGCCAGAAGTCCTACATAGAGAACTCAAAGACACACAACCAAATAGAAAATGACATTTAGATGAAATGTTTGGAATAATTTTTGTCTGTGGCGGAGAACATGTAGGCCAGACTGCAATGCTGTGTTTGCAGTTCTGCAAATATACAACTTAAGCAAAATAAGGGTGTCAGCAGCTGATTACTGATCAATATTTTCACATTACCGCTCAGTGCTGAATTAACTAAGTTCTCTGTTTCAGAGTAGCATATCTGAGGCAAAGAAGCATTTTTTTCTATGGGAGACTTCAATCCTGAAGAAAGCCAGAATCAGTAGAGAATGTGTCATCTCACAATTGCATCATCCCCTTTCTGGTGGTAAATAATGCTATAAATGAAACCTTAACACACACAAATCCTAGTGCTGGCATTTTTTTAGTAGATCTAGACAGAATATTATGCTGAGAGCTGAATTATAGTTTGGTAAATGGAAACAGGAAGTGTCCTCAATTAAAACAATTGCTTGTTCATGAAAGGTAGAAAATTACACTGCAGTAAGTATTTTGTACAAATGTATCTCTCTGTGTAGAGAGATTAAAAGATTGACTCATCCTTATATTATGGTACTATGGAAGTGTTAATGGTTCCTCACTCCTGCCTTAAAGAAATGTGGTTAACACATTGGCAAGCTCATTGACAGAGCCAATGTTTTGCATGCTGAAGAGACCAACATGCACAGGTAGTGTTGGAAAATAGTCCCCTGTCTGAAACCTTCAAGTGCCATCGCAAGTCACCATAGAAATGGTTTCTGCTTTGTGCACTGACAGTATTTTAAGAGCTTGTCTGTTCCCAAATGCTCAGAATTGGACCTTTTATATGAACATAATAAAGGTATCACCCTACTCAAGTCCTATGCAAGCTACATCATAGAATCATAAAACCATAGAGTTGGAATGGAGCCTGAGAGTCATCTAGTCCTACCCCCAGCAATGGAATTCAGCCCACAGCCTAGGTGGGCTTGAACCACCAACCTTCTGGTGAACATCCCAGAGGAGAGATAATATGTCCACCTGGCCCACTCAGCAGGAGAAGATTGTGAAACAGTGTAGGAGTAGGCAAGGCTTTTTCCTCTCTACGTAACTACAGTGGTACCTCAGGTTAAGTATTTAATTCGTTCCGGAGGTCCATTCTTAACCTGAAACTGTTCTTAACCTGAAGCACCACTTTAGCTAATGGGGCCCTCTGCTGCTGCCGTGCCACGGAGCACGATTACTGTTCTTAACCTGAAGCAAAGTTCTTAACTCGAGGTAATATTTCTGGGTTAGTGGAGTCTATAACCTGAAGCATACGTAACCTGAAGCGTATGTAACCCAAGGTACCACTGTATTAGTAACTTTAGTAAGATTCCATCGGGGATAGCAGTATCTAAGCTGTGCTTAAACCAAATCCTTTTCAAACAAGTAGCACTCAACCAATATTTTTTGCCATTTTCTTGAGGGGGACATTTGGGGGATGGAAAGCTAGCACACCTGAAGATGGAGGTGGCTGGATGAATTGCAGCTTGCCTTACTAAAGTAAGGCTTGCCTAACTTAAAGAGAGGATTAAAAGATTCCTCCCCCCAAATACCTACTGGGGGTCTTCTTTCTTCTTCTTTGGTGATCACTTGTAGCCGAATAAGATTGTCTTCCATAAACACGTTTCAACAGTGGGTGACTGTGGAGACCAATTCTGGATCCACATATCCTTCCACAGTGGGGACATAGGTTTCCGGGTGCGAGTTGACCACAGTGAGGGTTTACCAAGTGTGCCTTCCTCTTAGCAAGTTTCTCCCTTTCATTCTGAGTTTGAGCATCTTCAAAGCCCATGACACCTTTGGTAAAGACTGTTCTCCAACTGGAGCACTCGCAGGCCAGTGTTTCCCAGTTGTCGGTGTTTATACTACATTTTTGATAAAGATTTGCCTTGAGAGAGTCTTTAAACCTCCTTTGTTGACCACCAGCATTTCCATTTTTATGTTCAGAATAAAGTAATTGCCTTGGAAGATGATAACCTGGCATCTGCACAACATGACCAGTCCAAAATAGACAATAAACTGACACTGAGCACATTCATGGCTTGCTTACTTGATATTCTAATGCTTAGCAACTCCTTTCAATGTTCCTACAAGGTTTGTTCTGGCACTTAACCTGTGGCGACAGTATTTGTATTAAATCTGAAAGTATCCATCACACACACATATTGCAAAATGAGTGAAAAAATGATCAAAGAATAAAAGGAAGAGAGAGAAATAATCTGAGTTGCGATTAAAAAAACACCACGATGGGATGAAGGAAAAAAGTAGGAAATGCATGACTTTCTTCTGATCCCTTGGGGTTTATCTTCTTTAGAAAGCGGGAAGGGGGGGGTGAAAAGGTCATCCTGTCAATAAATAAATTAGTTTGTTTCTGATCTTGTGTTAATTTATTTATATGGGAACTGGAAGGTTTCTCTGTTTTCTGTTAGCACTTTGTGAGAACAGATTTTATATTTATGTCATCTGCCTAACGTTCAATGTTCCAGTGCCATGGAATTAACAATGTTATGAAGCTGTGCTCAGGTTTCCAGATGTTTTTTTGTAGCCAGGGGGATGTAACACACTTAGGGTCCAACTGTTTGAGGCAGTATGTGATCAAAGAAGGCTACAGATGATCTACAAAACTGATTTTTAAAACATGCACTATTATTTCTAACATCGACATTTTGTCTTTCGGAAATAATTCATCCAAATGGCAGGTCCTTACTCCAAGAACATACAATCTATTACCTGTTCATTTAGACATTTTTTATACCACTTAATCATAACTATCTCGAAGCCAAAGAGGTACCACAATACAAATACACACAAGGACACAGTAAAATCAGAATTCAATTGAAATGCCTGCTGGAAAAAGAAAATAGACTTCAGTAGGAAGTAGATGTTCAACTGAGAGAGGGCCCATCTGACCAAAACCGGAAGGGAGTTCCATAAAATTAGACTTGCAGTGCTGAACACACAGCTCTTCGGGGTTGCAAACCTTCTTCTTCTTCTTCTTCTTCTTCTTCTTCTTCTTCTTCTTCTTCTTCTTCTGCGATCACTCGTAGCTGAGTAAGATTGTATTCCATAAACATGGTTTTAACAATGAGTCCATAAGTGACTGTGGAGGCCAATTCTAGATCCACACGTTCTTCCACAGTGTGGACATTGGTTTCCGAGCAGAAGTTGATCGATCACGTTGTGGATTTGCCAAGCGTGCCTTCCTCTTAGCGCGTTTCTCCCTTGCGTCCTGAGTTTGAGTGTCTTCAAAGCCCATGACACCTTTGGTAAAGGTTGTTCTCCAACTTGAGTGCTTGCAGGCCATACATCCAAAAAGTGGTTTTCATAGCATAAGGGCTATGACACCTTAAAGGGAGAAACAAAGGCAATAAGCAAGAAATGTGAACTAAGTGCAGCCACTTACACTTAGATTTAATTTCAGCTGGGAAAGAGAATATGGTCACATACCCTACAACAGTTCAGGAGGGCAAATTGGGGCACCCCGCCATGTCACTGCTGCCACCCCAACTGCCGTTTGCACCCTGCCACCTTACCATCTCTCTCTCTCTCTCTCTCTCTCTCTCTCTCTCTCTCTCTCTCCACTGCCACTTGTGGCCAGTGGCCGGTGGTCACAGGTGATCAACATTGTACAGCCCAGGCTGCTCTGGGATCCTTTGGGAGGAAGGGAGGCATATAAATTCTTCTTCTTCTTCTTCTTCTTCTTCTTCATCATCATCATCATCAAATCATATATCATTAATCTATAGACTTTGGTTTAATTCTGATTCTCCTGGGGTATGCAGGGATTATGAAGCTTTGTAATGAAACAAGAATAAGTCAGTCTGTGAGTGAGTCTTTTCTTAAATTGCACTGTTCAAATGATGCAAAGGTTAAGCCGCTAATAGAAAAGCAATTTTGCTTCAGTACACAACAAACTGCACCCTTTACTGCATTGTTTAGAAATCTCGATTCTTCAGCTGAATGGTGTGTAAAATTATCTGATTAGTGCTAACATCAGCTTCTTGCAAGAGCGGTTTGGTCATGGGGAGTAAGTATACTAGCACAGTTCCTATCTGGTATATAGGTACGTTGCTCCATCCAAAATGGTGTGTGTGTGTGTGTGTGTGTGATGAAGCAATTCTAGCATTATGGTTGAATAACTTGGAAGGAATCTCCTTAGTGTCAGCCAATTTTTTATATTAGGCTGGAACTGCACATTACCGTGGAAATGTAGCATTTTCCTCTTTCATTAAGCCAAAATGCATAATATGCCATCATATTGCATTATATCCCTCCACCCTCATTCCATTTCATTTACATCTGCTTTCAATGCCAGCATATTCTCATTGCAATGATCCCATGTCACACACTGTGCCTTATGAAAATGGGTTCAGATCTGTGTTTGCTTCCCATTGCTTGGTAAGATCCCTTTATCAGCTTTTCCCAATATGGTGCACCTCAGACAATGTAGAACTACAACTCCCATACTCCCCAACCAGCTTAGTCAATGGAACGTGGATGTAGTGAACCATCTGAAATATCTGGAAGCATCAGGTTAAGAAAGGCTGCTGTAGATCTGGAGACCATGCCTGTCCAAATTGTGCAGCATTGAGATGAGCACACCCCAAAAACCATGTAATGTTGCCCTCCAGATGCATGAACTTTCTTCTGTCCCAGGCAGGCACCAAACTAGGAGGTTTCTCAAGCACCTGGTAAACTGCTATTTGATACAGTGTAAATGGTGCAAGCCTGAATTAGGGTGTCTGAAGAGGTCCAATGATATTAGACCCCATATGGTTACCATGACATAGACAACCCCATAAGACGTACCTGATAGATGGTAGTGATTGTAATGTTCACTATGTCACCACCTAAAGGGATTCAGCCAAGCACTGATTCACCCACGTTGCACATGCCATATTTATCCATTAATTTCTCTTCATTTAATTATGTAGTTTTTGCTTATTGGCAGCTGAATGTGTCAAGTGATTTCACTGAAAATGTAAGCAGGTTGACACTGGGTGGCAAAGCTTTATCTGTGTTGCCAGGTTTGTGATGGCTCCATCAGGCCTGTGATTTTACACTGGTTGCAGTGATGAATGTCCATGTGTGAGCCAGTTGACAGTTGTGATTGCAACCGGTAAACAGTTTCTTTAATGCATTTATATACTACCTTTTTCTTCAAGAACTGTTTGTGGTTCTCTCCCTCTTTATCTCATCCCCACAACAATCCTGTGAGGTAGTTTAGGCTGAGAGACAGCAACTGACCCAAGGTCACCCAGTGAGCTTCAAGGTCACCCAGTGAGAGGGGATTTAAAGCCTGGTCTCTCAGGTTCAAGGCTTACCTCAAACCACACCACAGTGGAAACATCAGAACATTAGATTTCAACAAATAGACCAAGATGTGATCCATGGCACTTAGCACAATATTCTAAGTTGGTAAAATAACTTTCCATGTTCTTGATTTTAAAGGGAGGCATATTTTTATAAAGCAGGCCCAATTTTTGCAACATTGTTAAGTATCATTGATATTAAAATCCAGCAATCATGAAGTGGTTCCCTGAAATCTACTCAAGATGTTTTCAAGTGGCATTATGTAAGGTCATAAAGAAATAATAAGAATAACAAGAACAGCAGATTTTTCGATGATCAAATATGACTTTATTGGCTAACACAACAGGCCATATGATTACATAATATTGTTTGGCAGCTGAATTATTTCATTCGTTAAAACGTGGCAATGCTGCTTGAGAATTTGAAACTGAGATTGTAGTCCCTGTTATCTGTATGCAAATAACACTGTGGCTAAAAGATATTGATTATGCAAATATTTATACCATTTTCTCTGTGTTTCCATAATTTTCCTCCTTTAAAAATATCATGGGTAAGACTGCTAGCCAATCTCATTTTCAGCGTGGATCATTATGGGGGAATACTTTATCCCCCCTAGGTTTTACAAGATTTGGTCATTTGAAGGTAATTACAAAACTACTTGCTGGCATGTGAATTGTAGCCTAATTAAACTAGCCTTGAGGCAGCTGAACTGATGATGCTGGATAAGCAAGATTTTTTGAAAATCCCCAAATGGAACTACAGTATGTTCTTTTCTGTTTTGCTGATAATGTGCATTTTCTGCCAAGCAACTTCGTGGTTTACATATGAGTCAATTTGGTGGGTAGTTTCCATGAAGTTCAGAAACAGTAAATATTCTCTCCTTTTTTCCAGATCTCCTACTTCAGCAAATTAATCAAATAATCATGATTTGTTTTATGAAGATTAGTAACATTTTGTTTGTAGCTGTGGCATCAATGCTCCAGTTCATATACTTAGCCATCTGGTCCGTTCATTTGTGTGGTTAACAGGCACATACTCCTGTTTTCTATCATATCCCTAAAAGTTATGTGAGGTGAGTCCTTCATTATGAGGCCATATGTGTAGAGCTGAAAGCTTCTGGGGTACCTCCTCTACTGGTTTCTTAGCAGCTGTTTTATCTGTAGCAATTAGCACATTATCTTTTTTAATCTATACAATGCTGGAAAGCCAGCAACTGTTAAGTATAGAAATTTAATTCACTGAAAAGGTAAATGCTTGTGTGCATTAATGAGCACTCACACTTTACATTGTGGGTGCCCTTTGCAGAATCGCGCGTGGTGCTACAGTTCCCTTGAAACTTACTGGCAAACAGGGAATGGCTTGCCTCTCAGTGTTAATTTTTGGAGGTTCACGCCCAGCCTCGGTAATCAAGTTTCTTGCTGGGAGGTGGGGCCAGCACCATTATAATTAGGGGGTGGAGCCAACAATAGCCAGGCAGTCGGCTCAGGAGCTTCACCCTCCCTCCCCTACCTTTGTTTAATGTTTCTTGTTTGCAGGTTAACTTTTTCTTCCTGTTTGGTGGGTGCTGCTATAGTCTTTGACTGGTTGCTGTTGAAGGACCGGGAAGAAACTTTCCTTGATGGACTATATGGAACTGGCGGAAATGACTGGCAGAATCCGAGACCAGGGAGAAGAGTCGGTGGAGGAAGACTGGAAAAAAATTAAAGATTATTTACAGAAATACTGTAAAATTAAGGAGCTTTAGAAAAAAGGTGAAATAAAGTTATATGGCTTTGGCAGAAATGTTAGAAGGAACTAGGTATAGATAGATTGTTAATGCATTAAAAGGGGGAAAAACTAGGTTACAATATGTTAAAATTAACTATAAGACAGAAAATAGAGGAAGATGGAAAGGACTTGCTGAAATAGTTAATTGAAGTGGAATACAAAAAGGGAGACGTTGAGGAAGTCAGTGAAACAAGTGTATGAAAGTTAAGGTCAAAAATATTGGAAGTGTTTTTAATTGTTTTTGTTTTGTTTGGTTAATTTAACGTTTTATGTAGTGTTTTTGATTTTGTTTCTGTTTTTCTATGTTTAACTTTTCTTTTTTCTTTTTGTAATTTCCAAAATCTTAATAAATATTATTTTTTTTTAAAAAAAGAAATTTTCCTGCATTGGCAGGTTTTGTCTTCCCTGTAGCAATTCATCACAACTTTGGCAGTTATGGCCTTGGGTGGAATCCTTTAGTCTTTTCTTCCCTATATGGGGAGGGGGGGCATGAAGCGGCGATTCCAGGGTCTCCTCTTAAAAGGGGTTGTATAATGAGTGTCACTGGCCATACACTGAAAGGTCGTCAGTGAACTACCCTGAGTGCGGGGATATGGGCTGGGCTGCCTGCCACACTTACGTCTCGCAGAGCACCCCCATATCCCATTTACCCTGATGAGCCCCAGTTCCCGCCCCCCAGCTCGGGGGCTGGGAGGGATACACGCCCAAGGCCTAAGCCAAGGTCTTACTACATTTGGAAGTTTAATGAAGTTGTGGCCTAATTTTAATTCTATATAACATTGTCGGAGTCTTTATTCCTTTCTTATGATCCCTGGAGGTTGGGGCTGTCACTTCCTGGCCACTCAATATGTGTTTAAATTTTAATTGGTTGGTAACTGAATTTTAGAGAGTTCTTATGCGATTGGCTAACGTTGATCGCATGGGAGGTATCTATCTAGTGAAGGAGAGACTCCATTTTATGTGAAGCAAGATGACTGTGTTTTTAGAATCCACTGTGAACACTGCTAAGTTGGATAGAGTGTCGGACTGCTTGTTCTCTGCCTGAAAGAAAGCAGCAGGAGAAGGTAAAAAAGGTAAAAGTGGAAATCTCTTGTGAAAGCTGCAGGGCATGACCTAATTGAGATACAGAAGGCTGAGTGTTGTACATAAAAATTGCCCTTTTCCCTTATGGGGTATCCAAGAGCCCATATAGAGTCCTTACATAGGTTCCTTATTGGTAGGAGAGAATAACAGAGGCCAACCAGAGAATACTGAGAAGCAAAGCAGCTAGTAAGCTTGATCTTTATTGATCTGTTGCAACAGGGTGCTCCCCTCATCTGCAGGAGAGAGGAGGAACCCAGAAAAATGGTGTGCAAGGCCTTATAAAGACTTTTGAAATTGCCACCCTGTAGATCAAGACCACCCCCAGAAACATCATACATACATCACAGAAGGGGTGCAACCTAAGACAACCCCTCAGATACATCATCCCTACATGACAGAAAAGGCGGTCTTAAAACAGAAATTTGAATGTTGTTTTTCTCCTGTCATTGTTTATCTCCTGTCTGGCAGGTTACTTGATTGGATTGCCTGGGGAGCCTGGCCAGTCTTTTGTAGTGATAAATACTTAGTTCCTGGGCCAGGTCACGGGCTCACACCCTATTCATATCTTAAATGTTCCCTTAAGACAGGATTTGTGAGGAAAGAGACAATGGGGAGGTTTCCCACTTTGACCTTGTAGAGAAAACATTTACTCAGTTTAGGAATCAAAATGGTTCCAGGTTGATCTTCCTGTGCTGATCTATGTATGTGCTTGGTTTGTACACTTATGCACATTTAACATATATCTAAGACCTCAAAATTCCTATCACATGAGTGCTGAGCTCTGGAAATAGAGGGAAATGCAGTTTGAAGAAGGGACTGTAGGTCCATGCTTGGAGAAGCATGTGACTATAAATGTTATGTTTTAATTCATCTATAAGTTTCTGCTAGTAAAGTTTTTGAATGTTAAAGTCTGGACATTGGTTTAATTTCCAGAGAAGGGTGTCAGTCATATATATTGTTTGAGCTTCTTGGGTGCGATTTTGCTACCGTTAATTCAACAGTAAGACATCACCAAAAAATATGAAATGTACGACCAAACGGAAAAAAAGGGCAGAAGGGATGTTGTCGAAGGGCATGTATAGCCTTACTTGTATGAGCCTTGCTCAACACACAGTACGATACAGATATTTTTATACTCTTGTGAGGGCAACATGTTGACACTCTTGAATTTAATTGGATTTCCCCTCCAATGCCTACCTTTTACTTCAATGTTCTTTAAGTGAACTTTAACAACAAATATGAGCCCTTTTGTCACCCTTTAAATGCATGTGAAGTCTCTGGGCTACACCAGCTTAATCAATGATTGCTGATATATCAGGCACTTGCTCATCTCAGAGAATTAACAAACTTCCCCTCCAGTTCAGAGGACTGAGCAGCGAACATCAGTGTCAACCTCCTGCAATGCTTTGCAGAGTATTTCATATTAACCTTCAGTTTGATGTCATCTTATTAAATCCAGGACTTGTCCTACCAAGAACGATGCACAGTTATTTATATCATTGGAGCAGAACCACTGCACCACATATATTTTTACTGCCAGACGGCAGGGATTATTATTTTTAATTGAGTAATTGAAATTGCTTTCTGTTTATCCAGAGATAAGAATTTTTACTGCCGTGCCATTGTTCATACATGAAAGTCAAGCCATGGGCCCTTCCAGAGGTATTTGTGTTGAATGCGTGGTGCATTTGTCTTGTGGAATTCCTTCTTCTCCTCCAATCAACACACACACACACACGCACACACATGCAGAGAATGTTCTCTGTTACATAATTGTCGTTGCAGTCCTTCAGGGACAAGTCTGCAAATATGGCCACTTAGGCTGTGTCTCTAAATTCTACATATATGCTCAGTGCTTTTGCAGAAAGTATTTATATGAATAAAACATTGTGCATATAATTATACAAATACATATCTTGTGGGTGCAAAATTACATTTGGTGAATTATCCTCCTCACTTTCCCCCCATGGCTAAGGTCACTGTGAGCCTTCCTAGCTGAAATGAAATGAACACAAAATGAATATATGTATTTTTTAAAAATACTTGTTTTAGTTTTGCTTATGATTATTTAAAAATGTATTCCGAGGTTTTTTTGGGGAGGGATCCATTTTCTCATGAAATAAAATAGCATGTTAAGCTATTCTGCTGTATTTTTGTGGATAGCTTCACTGAAGGCATGCCTAGTTCAGCTAATGAGTCTGAAAAAGGAGGCAATATCAACTTAACTTTGGTATTTTCACATCTGTTTGACCCATTGGTATTAGGACTGTTTCAGTGCTTTGAATAAGATCTCAACAAGCCCAGATTCAGGCACCACACTAAGGAATTTATGTCCCTTTAAGCTGTTACCAGCTGCCCAGAGTGGCCGGGGCAACCCAGTCAGATGGGCAGGGTATAAACAATAAAATGATTATTATTATTGAATTGTTGTTGTTGTTGTTTAGTCATTTAGTCGTGTCTGACTCTTCATGACCCTATGGACCAGAGCAAGCCAGGCACTCCTGTCTTCCACTGCCTCTTGTAGTTTGGTCAAACTCATGTTGGTAGCTTCGAGAACACTGTCCAAGCATCTCATCCTCTGTCATCCCCGTATCCTTGTGCCCTCCATCTTTCCCAACATCAGGGTCTTTTCCAAAGAGTCTTCTCTTCTCGTGAGGTGGCCAAAGTATTGGAGCCTCAGCTTCAGGATCTGTCCTTCCAGTGACCACTCAGGGCTGATTTCCTTCAGAATAGACATGTGTCATCTTCTTGCAGTCCACAGGACTCTCAAGAGTCTCATCCAGCACCATAATTCAAAAGTAGTATGGAATAGTAGAAATAGTAGAAATTTTCACTGTAGAAATGTTGGAGGGTATGTCCTCCCCCTGAATGCTGCTCTGGTGTATTTCCTGATACACACAACCCAGTTCTGGGGGAACAACAACAACAATATTTTTTAAAAAATAATTTTTATTAACCGGCCAATCAAATCAAATTAAATCACATCACATGAATTCCGAATTACAAAGCCGAATTTTAAATTTTTTGTTGGGGGGACCCATATTTCAAGATCCGAAGGGGGATTCTGATCATCTTCTTGCTACTGCGTTAATGTCCAAATCAGTCCAAATCAATCCAAACAGAGTTCATAGTTCTATCCAGTCTTTTCTTGCTGCTTCCACATCACAACTTGTTCATATATTTTCTCTTTTTTCTTTATGATCTCTTCTGATAGTCTCCTTAAGCCGATAAACACCAATAATAATCCTGTGTGAATTTTTCCGTTCTTCCAATCCTCAAATTGAGATGGTTTCCATATATCATCGCCTTCATAGATAACATCGCTCTTTCCATCATTAATCTCGCAAAACTGTCGCTCTCAGGTCCCTCTGAGGAGTTTCACCCACAATATAAAAACAGCTCTATTTCTCTATTTCTCCTCCCAGATTCAAGACCTCCAACAGAACTACCCAATATGGCGACGGCATTTTTAACTGCATCATTCCAAAGCTCTTATATATTCCACGCTCTTCTTAAAGCATGCTTTGGTTCAAAGGTTTATCTCCACACAGCCTTAAATCCACAGCTTAAGTCCTTAATACGACATTTCTGACTTGTAAGGGGAGGGGATTATTCTTTAATCACATAAGGAAAGAAAGGAAAGTTTTTTTCCCCTCCCCCATCAGTCATTTGCCATACCGGGTCTTGGCATATCTTCTCATGATTTATTCTTGTTCCTCCGACTCATCTTGTTTTATCAGAGATCTCTTCTGTTAGCAGTCCTCCTTCCTTGAAATATGTGCATTCCTTCATCCAAATTGTTTCTTTTGAAGTTCTAGCAGCTAGTGGCGCGGATCAGGGACGGCGTCCAGGAGTGCTGGTATCCCATAGGAGGGCTTTGTGCCTAGTGCCCCCATCCCCACAAATTCAGGGGTGGTATAGGGCACACCAGGCAAGGGCAGTCCCCCCCCCACCATCCTGGGGGGTGGTAGGGAGGCTAATTACTCCCATCATAGCCTCCAAATTACCTTGTGTGGGTCGGAGAGATGTTATTGTCAGCCATCTTCTGATGCGCCCCCTAGTGGCCCCCATCAAC
The DNA here is from genome assembly GCF_951804945.1 of Podarcis cretensis. Classification (NCBI taxonomy): domain Eukaryota; kingdom Metazoa; phylum Chordata; class Lepidosauria; order Squamata; family Lacertidae; genus Podarcis; species Podarcis cretensis. The sequence continues at coordinate 88,492,499 of NC_137173.1, forward strand.
AACAACAAAATTTTATTTATACCCCGCTCTCCCTAGCCAGAGCCAAGCTCAGGGTGGCTAACACCAGTAAAATTACAATAAAAACATAATGGGGGGGGGGCAATTTAAAATACAAGTTAAAAATACAATTTAAAATGCAGCCTCATTTTAATAGTAGCCCATAGATCATAACCATAAGGAGCGGGAAAACATAAGGGTCAGTCTGAGTCCTAACCAAAGGCCAGGTGGAACAGCTCTGTCTTGCAGGCCCTGCAGAAAGATGTCAAGTCCCACAGGGCCCTAGTCTCTTGTGACAGAGTGTTCCACCAAGTCGGGGCCAGTTCTTAAAAGGCCCTGGCCCTAGTTGAGACCAATCTAAGCACCTTGCGACTTGGGACCTCCAAATTGCTGTCATTTGTGGACCTTAAGGTCCTCCACGGGACATACCAGGAGAGGCGGTCCCGTAGGTATAGGGGTTGTGTTGGGGGGGGGAGAGAAGAAAGGGGGGAACCCCTTTTGGCAATCTGAAATCTTTGCACAGGTCTTCTACTGATTGGGTTGGTTAAGTGAATCTCCTTCTGTGAATAACAGGCAAGATTCTTTACAAAGTTATCCCCAGCTATTTGTGTGTCTCTAGGCATCCAGGACTGGCCAAGAACGTAGTTTTGATTAAGTCCTAATCTTCTGTGCATGCATTGGTAGAAAGGTTTTCATTTGCCATCTCCTCAGCCCCCTGCCGCCGCCAAATGCAGAAAGAACTCTTTATGCCAGGCAATTCATGCTCACTGTACTTGTCTTCACTTATTACGCTGGAAATAGTCCAGTGAGTGGAAAACCAATTTAATAAATGAACTCTCACAAATTTCATTGAAACAATTATTCTAATTCCTTTGACTGTAAATGTTTCTTCTGCTTTTAATCATTAGTCTATTATCTATGAGAGCGGTCAGCAAATCCTCAGCATGCAAATGACGTTGAAATATGCACAAGACAATAAGTGTGGGGTGATTGGTGAGGATTGCAGGGTTTCCCAGGAATATATGGATGGTTTTTCTTTTTTTGTTCTTGCTGCCAAGGCTTCACACATCCTAACAGTAATCTGGCTAGTGTTGACTGAGTCACATAGATATCTCGCACTCCTCTGTTAGGCCAGGTACTCATTTCCGTAGTTCAATTACTACTGAGTGACAGCAGCAAACAAACTTCTCCAGAATGGATTAGCTAAAATTTATTACAGTGGCAGCCATGATACCTGCCACAGCAAACCATCAGCATATGCTTTCAGAACTTGGATGCTTTCCAAGTATTCTTTGTTCTTCAAATGTGGGCTGAAGCTACGAAGAAAAAGAAAATGAAAAAAAATCAACAGAGAAGTCTTATTTTTATACAAGTCACTGGTTTCCAGCACTGCATTATACAAGCCACTGAGGTTCTGAACTGGCTCAAAAGAGCCTTTTAGTCGGTTGCCAGACTACCTTTGTCATGAGGCCTTATTGTGATCAAAGCTAGGTGTGGTTAAATAGAGGGCCAAAGCAAATGTAATGGTGACAGACCCACACCAGGAACAGGAGGTTACCATCAAATACAACCAAATGAGTATTGAGCAGCCACAGTGGTATAATAATAATAATAATAATAATAATAATAATAATAATGCCGACTGACTGTTAGGAATGAGCAAAGGGAACAACTGGGTTGGGAGAATGTAATGAAGTATTGTAGAGAAGGGCATAGCTCACCGAAACAATGAAGAGCACTCTGCATTGCAACATATTGTTGCAGGTCCTGTTATGTATCATAATTTAATGTACTGAAATTGTAAATGCTTGTATGCATTACTATGCATTTAAATTTGATTGGCTGGTAACTGAATTTTAGGGAGTTCTCATATGATTGGCTAATGTTGGTCACATGGGAGGTCTCTAGCGAGGGAGAGACTCCATTTTATGTGAAGCAGGATGACTGTGTTTTTAGAATCCACTGTGAACACTGCTAAGTTGAATAGAGTGTTGGACTGCTAGTTCTCTGCTTGAAAGAAAGAGAGCAAAGCTGCAGGAAAAGGAAAAGTGGAAATCCCTCACAGGAACTGCAAAGCATGGCCTAATTGAGATACAGAAGGCTGAGTGCTGAGCTCTGGAAAGAGAGGAAAATACAGTTTGAAGAAGAGACTGTAGGCCCATGCTTGGAGAAGCATGTGGCTGTAAATATTATGTTTTGATTCATTTATCAGTTTCTGCAAGTAAAGCTCTTGAATGTTAAAGTCTGGACATTGGTTTAATTTCAAAAGAAGGGTGTCAGTCATATATATTACTTGAGCGTCTTAGCTGCAGTTTCACTACCCTTACTTCAACATGTGCTCCATCAACCATAAGATGCCGAAATAGCTCCCTCCCTCCCTCCCTTACTCTTTCCAAGGTAAAAAGAAATTGCACCTGTTATGTACAGAAGTTCTCACCCTGGGCTAGCAGGGGAATACTGTAGATAGTTATGCAAATGAAGGATCGAAAGTGATGTTCAGCGATTGGATAGTTTTTATGCAGATGAAGGATCGAAAGTGACGTTCAGTGATTGGATAGTTTTAGAAAGTTGCTACAGTAACGTTGTACTGGAGCTCTATATAATCAGGCTGACTGAGCCCTTCAGTTCAGTTCTGTTCTGGCCTCTGAATAAACAAGAGCTGTTTGAAGAAACACTGTATCATCTGATATGTTCACCCACAACTTAACAGCACCTGTTCTTCAACTTCCATTTGCTTCTTTTGATACAAAAGTCATCAAGGACCAGTTTGCACAACCTTTAGACCTATCATGGTCAGGCTTTTATTTCCTGCTTGGTTCAACTTTTTCTACAAACTTTGCTACAGATGCACTTAATGATTAAGCCTGGCATGTGATCATTCTGACACTGTTGCAAATCATGACTCAGTACATGTCAGTGGCCTTGAGACACAGGGTCCTATGCCCACATCACTGTAGCATATTGTGTTGGCCACCATGAAGCTCAAAATATAAACAGATTCAGAATGATGCATTCAGGGGAGAGGCCAGAACTGAGCGACTGTCTAACAGCATGCTTTTGTGTTTGAAACACATCAACAGTTTAGAAGTTTCTTATCTCTTACAGGCGATACAGCATTATTTTCTACCCCTGTAACTGCATATTTTCTGCAAGTACGTGCATAATTTGTTCTCTCCCCCCTGCATGTTTTAATGATTGAATTCTATTATCCAAATCACCATTTTTGTTGCTGATTGCAATACTTGAGGGTTTTCCCCATCATACTGTGTTTATTCAGCTGCATAACATTGACAGTTTAACTGCATATCTTATGGAAACAGCTGTTTGCTTTGATTTAGTTGAACACTTTGCTAGTTGTTTGAATTTTTTTTAAGGATTCACTGCCTGACAGTCATGCTGCATAATTTGAATGGTGTCTACTTAAGCAAATAAATTTGTCAATGGTTAAAACCTTATTACACCAGCACAATATATGAACTGCAGTAAACTGCAGAGCATCTCTGAGTAATTTATATCCCATCACACTGAACCATCTAGATATTGTGACTTGAAAGTTCTAGTGATAACTCCACAGACAGGTGCCAAAACATTAGTTCATATATTGGTTGATAACTGGTTGATTTTTAAAATTTCTATACGGCTTTATATATTGAAAGTATCTCTAAGTAGTATACAGAAAATTGAAGCAACAACAGACAACTTAAAGAAAATATTACAAAAATACACAGTTACATATAAATAAAATAAAATGTTACATTAATACAAAATTATATATATTTGGAGGACTGCATTGCAGTGGAAGAGTCAATGGCAGAGAGAGGGAGTAATACTCCACCACAGAAACACTTACAAAAGTAAGACACACTCTGACATCAGTGTGTCTGGTGCAAACCCTAAGTGAAATAAAAAGTAATTATTAATTATCCTATTCATCTTCTAAGAAGTTTGGGGAACATACACTTTTATTCATTTTTCTAAAGAAGCTTTGGCTAGACATTTGATTAGTTATTAGTTGATTGGTATAATTTCCTTAAAATAGGGATCCATTCTCATCAGTCCCAGACAACATAGCCATTTTTTTAGTGATGATAGAAGTTAATAACGTCATGTAAACTTTTCCTACCCCCTACCCTAACCATTATTTTGTTAACATCCTGGTTAATTGAAGAACTCAAAAGCTTACTCATGATTTGTGAGGTTTTGGTGGGTCCTAAGAAAAATCAATCAACCAATTAAATAAAATAAAAAATACAAAACCCTACACAGAAACATAGTGATTATAAAAATATATATGAATGAATGAATACATCTAATTGCCCCCCCCCACTCCATATAACACCCTGACCCTTTATTTCCACTGGTTTTGTGAAATAAAAATAAAATACCTTAGTGACTATTCTAGTTCCAAGTGTCTTTCCAATTAACTACAATGTGGGTGAAATCACAATAACTTTGCCGTGTTACAGTGGTGCCTCGCAAGACGAAAAGAATCTGTTCTGCAATTCTCTTCGTCTAGCGGTTTTTTCGTCTTGCGAAGCAAGCCCTTTGACGGCTTAGCGGATTAGCACTATTAGCGGTTTAGCGGCTTTTAGCGGCTTTTAGCGGCTTATTGGCTTAGCGGATAAGCGGCTTAGCGGCTTAGAAAAAGGGGGGGGGAGGGGAAAAAACCCGCAGGAACTCGCAATACATTTTCGTCTTGCGAAGCAAGCCCATAGGAAATTCGTTTTGCAAAGCACCTCCAAAACGGAAAACTCTTTCGTCTAGCGAGTTTTCCGTCTTGCGAGGCATTCGTCTTGCAGGGCACCACTGTATTCCCAACAACTGTGTTTTCTTGGTACCTGACAAACTCACATGTTGCAGTTCCTCTTTTTGGCTGAGCATCAGACTCTTTTAGGAGCTGCCATTCAAAAGAGTATTTGGAACCTCTTTTTAACAAAAACTCATTTTCCATCTGCTTCAGGCAGATTGACGTTCCCTGGATACAGATACTACTGGTATTTGGTTTGGGGCCATAGCATTAAACAGATCCACTTGCAGCAAATGTAGGGTCAAACTGGGGGCACACTTGTCCCCCCCCCCCATTGGTATCTGTTTTGCTCAAGGAACAGTAATATGTGCAGCACTATGCATAAATCATGGAAGTGCCGAAATGAAACTCTTCATTACTTATTCACATATGCAATTAAAAGGGCATGAAGGCAACCTGGAAAAGGAATTTAACAGACATGAATGCCAAACATGAATTTGTATTCACTGACTACGGTTTTTTTAAGACAGAGCTACACCTTGCAACTAATAGAATAAAAAGTATGGCAATCTCAAGTATAAGTTTATTTGCTCACAGAAAAGCATCCTCAACTTGATTCCTGTGCAACACACTGCCCATAAAGTCTAAAGGATTTATAGGCATGACTACACATGAGTCAGACTTGGATATACCAAGTAAGGAAAAATCTCTGTAAAAATGCAATGAAAAGCAATATCTCATATGATAGGTTTCAGAGCATCTCCACTTGCCTAAAGCAGCCTTTCCCAACTTGATGGCTTCTACTGTATATGTTTTGGATTGCAGTTCTCATCTTCCCTCATCATTACTGGCCATCTGAATGAGGATGATGAAATTTGTAGTCCAAAGCTTCTGGAAGGCACTGAAGGAATGGGTTTCCTAAATCTAAAACCTGACTGTGCAGTCAGTCTGAAACGGGCCCCCAAATCCCCATTTTTCCTTCTCCATTAGCTAAAATCCATTAACTTGAGCACTTGAGCCAATGTATAACAAGAACCCAGCTGTATAAACAAAGCCCTCTCCTTTGTCAGTACGTGACACTTAATGGATGGCCTTGTCAGTTCCAAAGTGGAGATGGGACGGCAAAGCTGGGGCTTATCTTATCTTGTAGGTTGTAAATATCCTGACACACTGATGCACAGACTCTGCAAGACAGGGTCTGTCAGCCCCCACGGCTGGAGATGGAGATGGCGTCAAGGGAAACTCCTATAGTTTGGTGACCCTCTTAACCCCAAGATAAGAATACAGGAACAGTGGCGTAGCGTGGGTTGTCAGCACCTGGGGCAAGGCAAGTAATTTGCACCCCCTAACCCATGGATTTGCGCCCCCAACCCTAACCCCCAGATGTTGCGCCCGGTGCGGCCACCCCCCCGCACCCCCCCGCTATGCCACTGTACAGGAACAGGAACATCTGTTTATGGTCATGGATGTCAACTTACGTGTATGAACGTACGAGGCTGGATTCCTGGGGAAGGGGGGAGAGGGTGCCTGGAGGATATATATACTGTGTGAAATTTCTCCTTCTTTGGGCTTGCTGTGAACTGACCACGCAAGTGCCTTTCTGCTACTCCGGAGAGCAGAAATAAAGAACTCTTTCTCTGAACCAGCCTCAGTGTCTTTTGACTCCTTCCTCCCTCTCTGGGAGCAATGCTCACCCAACCAATCGGTAAAGTCTAAGAAGGCTACAGCACCAGATTAGAAAACTTTGCTGCAAAGTGTATTGAACTCTTAAATTACTTTAAAGCTTGGGGTTCCTTGCCAAAACACCAATAACCTCAATGAAGATTAATAACATGCTATTGTATTTGCTCACATATGTTACATTTCTTTCATACCAATTCTTCTTTCCAAAAGGGTGATTTATTTATCCAAGTTTCCAACTTTTTAAGATCCCCCAGGCAAGGAACAACTTTCCCCCAATTAATAATGAAACTTCTATGTCCACATCATAGCCCCAATGCAAGTCATATTTATTGTAACTCTGCATAGGCGATGGGGGCCTAACAAATTAGAAAAATCCTGGAATAAAAAAAAAACAGAAATTAAACAAATGGAGACAGTGCAGTAGGTCTTTAACACTCTATAGTCAACCATGGGTTCAGTAGAGCATACCTGTATTCGGGAGCTAGTAGAAACAGGCTTGAGTGTATCTCATTTATTATTATTATTATTATTATTATTATTATTATTATTATTGGTGTGTGTGTGTCTTCATGTGAACTGTTCACATTAAATTTCATCCAATAATTCTGCACAGTTACTGTTACCTAACCTGAATCTTTGGAAACTAGAGGCAGGTGGGGGCATGCATGTTTATATCAATTCAACTCAGTGGCGGCAGCATCCAACCTTAATAAGCAGAGATGAACTGTACAAGAGGAATAATGATTCTGAGCTCTGAAAACTGCTGGAAAGAATTTTAGTTATAATCATCCTGGGTCCTCATCTAATTGTATTGCCTTCATCTGCAGTCAGCTGAATTGCAGACATATGCTTATGACTTCCTAAAAAAAAATTCATTATAACTCACACTTTCCTGATGCATAGAGCAGTGATTAATATCATGAGGCTGTGTTTTGCTTCATTATATGTGAATTACTATTGAACCCATATTAGTCTTGCTCTAAAGATGGGTTTTGGACATAAAGTATCTTAATTCAATGAATAAGAATGTGCTGATTTATAGGATTTTATCTTGGAAAGACAAATTATTTCATTCTTTTGTGGGGTGTGTGTGTGTGTGTGTGGAGCTAAGAAGGCATTACCACGTGGAATGGATAGTTTTTCAGTGGAGCATTAAGAAAAGAGTCTTTTGAAATGTATATCAGCAGTTTAGCCACTGGCAATTAATATAAGTTATTTTAGTGGTGGTACTAGTTGTGATTCACATTTTGCTTAATATTTCATTATAGAGATGAGAACTTGACACAACCGGGTCCACACTACCTATGGTATATATATACCTTGTGCATTGTATAAACAAGTTTTGCAGACTTTGTAATCTTGTTTTTCAGCTTTCACAGAGGTCCTCTTAAATGACAATAATGAGCACTCACACTTTACACTTTGCGGGATCGCGCGCGGTGCTTCGGGCCCAGGGAACTTACCGGTTGTATGGGCTTGCCTGCCTCTCAGTGTTATCGCCCAGTCTCAAATCTTCCATTCTTGAGCGAGTAGTTGCTGAACAACTCCAGGCACACCTGGAAGAAGCGGACCATTTGGATCCCTTCCAGTCGGGATTCAGACCTCATCATGGGGCTGAAACTGCCTTGGTCGCACTGCTTGATGATCTCCGGCGGGCTAGGGACAAAGGTGAGAGCTGTTTCCTAGTTCTGCTGGAGCTCTCAGCGGCATTTAATACCATCGACCATAACATCCTTCTGGACCATCTTGAGGGGCTGGGAGCTGGGGGCACTGTCATACAGTGGTTCCGCTCCTTCCTCCTGGGCCGTGCTCAGAAAGTGGTGGTGGGGGATGAGTGTTCAGACCCCTGGGCTCTCACTTGTGGGGTGCCTCAGGGTTCTGTCCTCTCCCCCATGCTTTTCAACATTTACATGCAGCCGCTGGGAGAGATCATCAGGAGGTTTGGGCTGGGTGTTCACCAGTATGCAGATGATACCCAGCTCTACCTCTCTTTTAAATCAGAACCAGTGAAGGCGATGAAGGTCCTGTGTGAGTGTCTGGAGGCAGTTGGAGGATGGATGGCGGCTAACAGATTGAGGTTGAATCCTGACAAGACAGAAGTACAGTTTTTGGGGGACAGGAGGCGGGCAGGTGTGGAGGATTCCCTGGTCCTGAATGGGGTAACTGTGCCCCTGAAGGACCAGGTGCGCAGCCTGGGAGTCATTTTGGACTCACAGCTGTCCATGGAGGCACAGATCAAATCTGTGTCCAGGGCAGCTGTTTACCAGCTCCATCTGGTACGTAGGCTGAGACCCTATCTGCCTGCGGACTGTCTCGTCAGAGTGGTGCATGCTCTGGTTATCTCCCGCTTGGACTACTGCAATGCACTCTACGTGGGGCTACCTTTGAAGGTGACTCGGAAACTACAACTAATCCAGAATGCAACAGCTAGACTGGTGACTGGGGGCGGCCGCCGAAACCATATAACACCAGTCTTGAAAGACCTACCTTGGCTCCCAGTACGTTTCCGAGCACAATTCAAAGTGTTGGTGCTGACCTTTAATGCCCTAAACGGCCTCGGTCCAGTATACCTGAAGGAGCGTCTCCACCCCCATCGTTCTGCCCGGACGCTGAGGTCCAGCGCCGAGGGCCTTCTGGCGGTTCCCTCATTGCGAGAAGCAAAGCTACAGGGAACCAGGCAGAGGGCCTTCTCGGTAGTGGCACCCGCCCTGTGGAATGCCCTTCCAGCAGATGTCAAAGCGATAAACAACTACCTGACATTCAGAAGACATCTTAAGGCAGCCCTGTTCAGGGAAGTTTTTAACGTGTGATATTTTAGTGTATTTTTGGTTTCTATGGAAGCCGCCCAGAGTGGCTGGGGAGGCCCAGCCAGATGGGCGGGGTATAAATAATAAATTATTATTATTATTATTATTATTATTATTATTATTATTCTTTGGAGGTTCACGTCCAGCCTCAGTTAGTCAATTTACACTGCTGGGAGGTGGGGCCAGTCACATAAATAGGGGTTGGAGCCAGCAGCAGCCAGACAGTCGGCTCAGGAGCTTCACCCTCCCTCCCCTCTCTTTGTTTAATGTTTCTTGTTTGCAGGTTAACCTTTTTTCTTCCTGTTTAGCTGGCGCTGCTAAGGTCTTTGACTGGTTGCTGTTGAAGGACCATGAAGAAATTTTCCTGCATTGGCAGGTTTTGTCTTCCCCATAGCAATTCATCACAACTTTGGTGGTTTAAGGCCTTGGGTGGAATCCTTTAGTCTTTTCTTCCCTAAAATGGGGGGAGGGCATGAAGTGGCGATTCCAGGGTCCCCTAAGCCAAGATCTTCCTGCATTTGAAAGTTGTGGCCAAATTTTAATTCCATAACACGTCGTCAGAGTCATTATTCCTTTCTGGTGGTCCCTGGGGCTTTGGTGGTCACCGCCTGGTCACTCAAATGTCAGACCTTTCAAGACAGCCATATCACAGTTGCATGGGACCCGGCTGGAATTTGGAACCATTGCTGCTTCAGGAGTATCATGTTTTTCTTCAATAAATAACTGTGAGAGGGATGGGTGAATCTTTCACTCGGATTTTCTCAGTGATTCAGTTTCCCAATCTTAATTTCAGTTATAAATCCTCATGATCATTCACCAGCATAAACAATTCTGTATGGAGTACAGGCTGATGTACACATCTTTACCTAGGTGTCAACTCCCAGGGTCTGAGGTCCCTTCAGTCCCCACCAAAAATATTTAAAGCCACCAGCAAAAATTAATAATAATGGACATTACCATTCAAATGGTACGTGTGGTGTTTTGTGATCGATTATGCAGGGTGCGACTTACCTACCCCCCAAATATTTTATTCAGTTTGGCACCCCAGCATGCTTGCAAACAAGTTTCTGCTAACACAATACATTTTCACCAATATATTCATTTTTACGTACAATTTCATATAATGTAATACATTTTTACAAACATAATTAAGTTGGGGCACTGCACCACAAAATTCAAAGGAGTGCAAATTTCACAGAATGACTGCACTTTGGGTTCTCAAATTGTTTCAGAAAGTGCAGATCAGGTAAATTCGCTTTTAAATGTGGAATGCATCAGATTTCTCCCCCAACTCTAGGTGAGAGAGCCAGGCCAGGATGGTATGCTAACTGGAACATAGATTCCTAAGCAGAAAAAGGAAAAGGAAAAAAAAAGAAAAAGGAAAGGCAACATTTAATAAAGAATGCCACTCTTAAATGTGCTGCAGCTCTGTTTTCCCTAGAAGAGACAATTTAGCTAATAAATATGCAATGTTTGTGCAGTTTCGTTAAATATTAAAGTGTGTCAAGAAAAGATGAATTAGTCAATAGAAGGGAGGAGGAAACAGTAAGCTTAGTGAATGTAATACAGGCTCACTTTTTAAAAAAAACAACCAGAGCTGTAAATATATTAGATTTCTGCCAATGAATGCAAAATGCTGAAATTTAAGACATATTTTACTTTGATGCATTTAGAATCCTGTATAAACTCAATGTTTAAAAAAGCTGCAGAAAGGTAAATAATTCTGAAACAATTATGTTCAATTCAGTAACAGCATGCATTCAGAGTGACTGGTTCAGTTGCACCGGGTTCAAAGACTTGGGAGCACCACAACTATGATTTAGAATAAAATGCGAAATGCAGGGGTGTGGCAAAATTTGGCACTGAAATTTGAGAATCCATGGTCCACCACTGCTGCATTCTCCTTGACAATGACAATTGACAATCCAAGAATTTACAACAATCACATGATTATGTTCAGTTAAAATATAATTTTATATTAATACAAGATTTACACAAAAATTTCTTGGCATAATGCGAAGGGCTTGTTTTATAATGTTATAAAATTTAATTTAAAATATGGAACAAGGAAATTGGAAGATTGGAGCAGGTTCTTACTGAGCAATAGCGTAGAAGACTGCCTATATGATTTACCTTATATCTTTACAATTAAAAGATGTGTGTCTGTCTGTCTGTCTGTCTATCATCTATCTATCATCTATCTATCATCTATCTATCATCTATCTATCTATCTAGATATCTATCTAGATATAGACAATGAAATATGACAATTCAATGAGGGACCTGAAATATCCTAAGGAGAGACAGGCCCACAAAAGTCCCCAATGTGCACACAGTTTGTGCCTATTTCATCTTTAGCCATGTAATATTCCCAGATGTTCTTATTGCCTTTACAGCTATGTGGATTACGAAAGCATGAGCTATGAACCCCAAATGTTTTTCTACAAGGTTTCTGAAAACCCATACAAATATATCTTGGCAACATAAAAATATATCTGAAATCAATTTTTAGAAAGGTGGCAGCCTGTAGAGTCTAAAATAACACTATAATATCTAGAGATTCATATATTTTCTGCCATTGACGGGTAAATATTCACAGTATCCTGCCACAATGGTCCCTCCTGCTTGCCTTGTTGGAAGCTAGTCAGCATACCTCCAACACTTTGAAGACCACATCCAAGACACCACCTTCCTAGATGCCATCTCCCTCTTTTTTGATCTTGAGAACACAGCAGCCATTTTGGTTGCCATGATCTTGTGTGATTTTGCACCACAGTTCTGGCCAGAAAGCATTTTTTTCCAGGCATGATGCCCAAAAACAGCCCCAGGAAAAGTGCTTTTTTTCAAGAGGAAATTGTGTCATGAAATCACACAAGATCACGACAACCAAAATGGCCGCCATTCTCGATAAAATATGGGATTTCTCATTTTTTCCGGGATACTTGTGGAGTATGAGTCAGCAGCACAACAGTATTCATGAACAAGTATCAGCACCAGGTAACACAGATTAATTTTGATAATGGGAGTATAGCTAGAAGAACTATGTTGAATTACCCAGTCTTTAGAAAACATAGCTTAAATAATTACATTGTGAAATTCAAATATTAGGGACCTTCATGCTGAACTTTCAGAATTACAGAGTAGATGACAAATAAACCACTGTAGTCATTTATCAGAGTTAAATGCTGCAGCTTTTAGATTTGGTACAGAGCTTGTACATTTCCTGTAGAGTCTGAGTAAACATACTAATAGTAAACTTTCCTGAGTTACATGATTATGAAGCCACATTCAATTAAGCATTTTTTGAAGTGATTATATAGTTAAATAGTAGTTCAGCCGATTGATTAATTAATAAGGTAATGTATGGACCCTGTGATTCAGTCAATGAACCATGCACGACTTCATTGTCATAAAAGTGCTTTTAATAGAGGTTTTTTTTTAATAGATTTGATCTGTGCCTCCTTTATTTTTGTAGAAAGAGTCACACAGAAATCTACTGGGGAACTGAAAATATACATTCCAACACTCTGCCTGTTTACCCTAAAGTAATTTCCAATAAGGCCCCATTCATTTGGGGCAACCTTTCATTCATGCAAGTGTACTATGCTGAAGTAGTTTGGCGGAAGTTTTGGGAACATCCACTCTTACACTACAGCCATGCACACTTCTTAGGTGTTTAGACCACTGCTCCCAGGGTGGTTCACCATGGCTCTATGTGGCCTTCAGCCTGGAAAAGTTTTGTTATCCCTGCTCTGTATGAATTCTCTCACAATTGGAGAGGTTATTGTTTTGTTTGTCATTAAGTTATGATTTTTGGGGGGTGTTTTTATACTGTAATCCCCCTTGTGATCCTTGGATGAAAGGCAGTATATAAATGTAATAAGATAAAATAAACATAACACCGGTCTTGAAAGACCTACATTGGCTCCCAGTACATTTCTGAGCACAATTCAAAGTGTTGGTGCTGACCTTTGAAGCCCTAAATGGCCTCGGTCCAGTATACCTGAAGGAGCTTCTTCACATCCATCGTTCTGCCCGGACACTGAGGTCGAGCGCCGAGGGCCTCCTAGCGGTTCCCTCACTGCGAGAAGCCAAGTTACAGGGAACCAGGCAGAGGGCCTTCTCGGTAGTGGCACCCGCCCTGTGGAACGCCCTCCCACCAGATGTCAAAGAGAACAACAACTACCAGACTTTTAGAAGACGCCTGAAGGCAGCCCTGTTTAGGAAGGTTTTAATGTTTGATGCATTGTATATTGTATATTGTATATATTGTATATTGTATATATATTGTATATTGTATATTGTTTGATGCATATTGTATTTTAATATTTTGTTGGAAGCAAGATGGGCGGGGTATAAATAATAAATCAATTGTTGTTGTTGTTGTTGTTGTTATAAAAAATTCTGCAGTGTAAATGCCTTGAACTGGTTCAGCATGGATTCTTTGCCACCCCACTGATAAGCTGAATTATACCAGTGTGAAGAGGCTAAATACGTGGTCCTGTTACCTGCATCTTTTGTATGGCCACTAACACCAACTGTCCTATGGAAATGTTCTTTGACAATCAAATTTCTATGGTCAAACCAAAGGCACTGTATTGTTTCTTAGCTCACCAGGAAGGAAAATGGGTTGGTGTGACACAAATCGTGTCCTCCTTTCAGAGAGCATGCGTTGCGGTGAGATAATCAAGACTGACCTCACTGCTGTTGTGGGTGGGAGCAAGCACAACAACCCAATTGGTGGTTGCTGGGGTAATTCTGGCCAATGGGATCATTTCATGCATTAACCGAGGGGCCTATATGTACCGCCGCACATTGCGTTGAGCTTTCTCTTTTCGCCACATGCATGGGAACACCCTCCCACCCTCTCTATATTTAGGGTTCATTATGACCTTGCTATGCCATCGTGGGTCGTCTGCTTTTGGGCCAGGTAGGAATTTTCCCATTTGACTGATTGGCTGATGCCACTTGGGTTTTGCCTGCCGCGTAGCAAATTGCCACAACTTTGTAAGGTTTCGCAGTTAGGCATTGGTTCCGTGTGGAGTGGGGGGGAGGGAGGTTGTCACACCTGGCCCTCCAATGCACAAAAGGGTATTCCGTTAAAGGAATCCAGGGGCTTGTCTTGCTTTTGCCCGATCCCCTTCCAGGGGTTGGGGCCATGCCAGAGCCCCTGGGAGCATTTGGGGTGAGCTTGAGTCTGAACCTGGTCCAATGCTCCCCCAGGATCTCTGCTGGAGACCAGGAGTCAGTGCTGCCCTGCTAAGGTTAGGTGCAGCTAGTCGGAAACCAATGCCTAAGCAAACCACTCACGATCTGTAATCAAGAAAGTTGTGGCCAAAATTATGCCAATAACCTTAAACTGAAGGGACGCGGGTGGCGCTGTGGGTCAAAGCCTCAGCGCCCAGGACTTGCCGATCGAAAGGTCGGCGGTTCGAATCCCCGCGGCGAGGTGCGCTCCCGTCGCTCAGTCCCAGTGCCTGCCAACCTAGCAGTTCGAAAGCACCCCCGGGTGCAAGTAGATAAATAGGGACCGCTTACTAGCGGGAAGGTAAACGGCGTTCCGTGTGCTGCGCTGGCTCGCCAGATGCAGCTTGTCACGCTGGCCACGTGACCCGGAAGTGCCTGCGGACAGCTCTGGCTCCCGGCCTCTAGAGTGAGATGAGCGCACAACCCTAGAGTCTGTCAAGACTGGCCCGTACGGGCAGGGGTACCTTAACCTTAAACTAAATTCTGTGTCAATTGTGTCTTTGTTTATTTGGGGAGGTTTTGGGATCTTAACACACAAATGCACCAGGAGAGCAAATCTGGTGCTCCTGCTGGTGGATTTAAACCACACTGGCCTCCCCATGGCCTCCCCCCTCCTGCTCTCCCTCACAGTAAGCAGCAGCAAGCAACTTTCCAGAAAGCTAGCATCGTTGCATCGCCCCGTCTAGCAAGCTGCTTCTGAATTGGAAATTAGGGGCGGAGAGAATCATTAGTATAATATGCTTTCTTTTGGTAGCATAATTTTAAGCGGGGGGGGGGGGGAATATATGCAGTAATTCTCTTTATTATCTGTCAAGTAGCTTGATGAATCAATATAAAGTGTTTGGTCTAGCCATGTTTCAAGATACTGTTGAAAGAAGTGAGGAGATAAATCTTTTCTTATAATCACTTCAAACTAGATACACAACAGATGAAAGATGAGAAGCGGGGCATAATCAAACTGTGCATCTCAAATGCAAGTATTCCCTTCCCTTCTGTTTGATGTTCAGCATCAAAAATCAGGCACTGGGGTAAGATGGGAAAAGTGCCCTCAGCTGTGAATAAGTCTGACTGATAAAATAAGAGTGGCAGCAGTAAAGCATTAGATGCTTCAACGCTAGTCCCTCAAGTTTGTAACAAATGCTAGCCTCAACTTTCAGGCATTAGGATTAGAAATCCGTTTTGCTGTTCAGGGTTTAGTGCTTGGAATTTTGTCCTTGTTGTTAACAGCAGCACTATGAGGTCAGTTATGCTCAGGACCATGATGTGGGCAAGGATTTAATTACAAGCCCCCGGTCCCAATTCAGCTGCCTGTCACTCCCCATGTGTGCTGCCCATTTCTTTTTTTAAAAGCTAAGCACACCAGAACTAATGATGCCCCATGCAGTACTCTAAAACAACATCCTACTCACCTCCCTTCACCTCCTAGATTGCTTTGCCAGTGTGTGTGTGTGTGTGTGTGTGTGTGTGTGTGTTCGATATATGATTTCAGTGTACTGGAAGAAGCAAAGATCACCAGTGCTGAAGCAATAATTCTTCAACATAAACTTTGTTGGACTGGCCATGTTGTGCGGATGCCTGATGATCGTCTTCCAAAACAACTACTCTATTCCGAACTTAAAAATGGAAAGCGTAATGCCGGTGGTCAACAAAAGAGGTTTAAAGACTCTATCAAGGCAAATCTAAAAAAAAATGTAGTTATAAACACTGACAACTGGGAAACAGTGGCCTGTGAGCACTCCAGTTGGAGAACAGCCTTTACCAAAGGTGTCATGGGCTTTGAAGACACTCAAACTCAGGACGCGAGGGAGAAACGTGTTAAGTGGAAGGCACACTTGGCAAATCCACACCATGATCAACTCCCACCTGGAAACCAATGTCCCCACTGTGGAAGGATGTGTGGGTCCAGAATTGGCCTCCACAATCACTTACGGACTCATTGTTAAAACTGTGTTTATGGAAGACAATCTTACTCAGCTACGAGTGATCACCGAAGAAGAAGAAGAAGAAGAAGAAGAAGAAGAAGAAGAAGAAGAAGAAGTGTGTGTGTGTGTGTGTGTGTGTGTGTGTGTTTTGGGGTGGAATTCTCTGACAATCTTTATGTCGAGTTTATCCACAGGATTATTATTTTTTCTAATTCCATCCCACTCCTCACTTTTGATGACAGGTTAGGGCTTCTTTAGTGGTTCCACTGAAAATATAAACAATTCTGTCATATTATACATATTATTATACATATAATCTTATATACATATTATATTTATACACATTCTGTTGTTCCACTCACACAACGCACTTCCCCTTGTGCAATGAAACTTCATTTCCTCTCCCCACCCCAACACCCTACCTCCCCTTGAACTCTCAGAATCTGCCCCAGAGGATTGGCATGTAACTCTTTGATACACTTTACCTGACACTTCAGGTTACAGACTCCACTAACCCAGAAACAGTACCTCGGGTTAAGAACTTAATTCATTCTGGAGGTCCGTTCTTAACCTGAAACTGTTCTTAACCTGAGGTACCACTTTAGCTAATGAGGCCTCCTGCTGCTGCTGTGCCGCCACCGTGCAATTTCTGTTCTCATCCTGAAGCAAAGTTCTTAACCCGAGGTACTGTTTCTGGGTTAGCAGATTCTGTAACCTGAAGCGTTTGTAATCTGAAGCATCTGTAACCTGAGGTACCACTGTATATGCATAACATACATTTTTGTGTGCACAGGTTTTCATATGATTAGTTGGTGGACTGGTTTGTTGATGAAAGAAGAGGTCCAAAGGAAGCAAAACTCAATCAAGTTGGAGTGATAAATTCCATGTATAGATCTGGTTTAAAGAGATTCTTCCTTCATCCCAATTTGGTGATTTGGCACTGAAATACTGAGGGATATGGAACAAGATGGAGACAGAATAAAATTGCAGAGCTTTGAAAAATTGAAAAATAAAGTGCAAGATTGGCTTCATTATTAACAAATAATGGAGGCATATAATTTGGACAAAAAAGTTTGCTTCCAGGTGGAAAAATCAAAATTGGAAACAGAATTGTTTGATCCAAAAACTAAGCATTTGTCAAGAATGTATAACTTGTTGCTGAGATGGAACACTCAGGATGAAATGGTGAAATCAGTTATGATTAAATGGGCACAAGATGGTGGACATAACATTATGATGGCTGACTGGGAACAGTTATGGACCACAGGTATGAAATTTACGGCATGTAATGCCCTAAGAGAAAATTTAATGAAAATGATTTACAGGTGGTACATGACACCAGTCAAGCTTGCAAAAATTTACCATTTGCCCGATAATAAATGTTGGAAATGTAATGAGATTGAAGGTACATTCTTTCACCTTTGGTGGACATGCCCAAGGATTAAGACATTCTGGGAGATGATTTATAACGAAATGAAAAAGGTATTCAAATATACCTTCCTGAAGAAACCAGAGGCCTTTCTCCTGGGCATGGTCGGCCAATTGGTGCCAAAGAAGGATAGAACATTTTTAATGTATGCAACAACAGCAGCAAGAATACTCATCGCAAAATATTGGAAGACACAAGATTTACCCACCCGGGAAGAATGGCAGATGAAGTTGATGGACTACATGGAATTGGCGGAAATGACTGGCAGAATCCCAGACCAGGGAGAAGAGTCGGTGGAAGTAGACTGGAAAAAGTTTAAAGACTATTTACTGAAATACTGTAAAATTAATGAATGCTAGGAAAATGTTGGAATGAAGCTAAATGGCTTTAGTAGAAATGTTATAAGGAATTAAGGATAAATAGATTATTAGAGTATTAAAGGGAAAATAAGATTAGAATGTATTAAGATAATTATAGGATTAAAAATAGAGGAAGATGGAAAGGAATTGCTGAAAAAATTAACAGAAGTGGAATACAAAAAGGGAGGTGTGAGGAGGTCGCGGAAATAAGTGAATGAAAGATAAGATATTGAAATTATTTGATGTGTTTTAAATTGTGCTTGTTTTGTTTTGTTAGTTTAATGTTAGTGTTTTGTTAGTGTTAGGTAGTGGTTTTTTTGTATTGTATTGTATTGTATGGTTTTTATTTTTTGTTGTGTTTAAATTGTTGGAAAAGGTAATAAATATTATTTTTTTAAAAAAAGAAATACTGAGGGATAGAAAAGATAGAATATCAGGGGCACCGAGTTGGGCCCCACATTATGGGCGCCCAATAGCACCTGCTATGTAACATGATGTCATGATGTCACGCTACCTTGGTGTGCCGAAGTGGCACTTCTGAGGCCTCACAGGACCTCAGAGGTCATGTCGGAAGCCTCACAAGACTTCTGACACAACCGGAAGTTGGGTCAGAGGCCTGGAAAGGCCTTGGACATTGCTTCCGAAGCCTTGTGGGGCCTTGTGGGTCCAAGGCCTCACAAAACCTCCACATGACTTCTAGTTTCTACCAGAAGTTGCATCAGAGGCTTCTCAGGGCCTCCGACATCACCTTGGGCGTCACATAGGGCCTCCAACGCCACTTCCAGTAGAAACCAGGTGTCGTGTCAGAGCCCTGCAGCGTGGGTGCTGAGCGTGCACACACACACACAAAATTGTGGGTGCCCAGGGCCCCGGGCTGCCTATATTTGATTCCAGTGTAGCATATGATGTTTGCTAGAATCCTTAGAATCTTAGACGTTTCGGGGAAAGCCACTTGTGTCTTTATTTCACAAGGGGGGGGGGGACTTGCCACACAACAATTAATGCAATTGATGGAAAAGGGAAAAGACTCTCATGCTTGTCAGGTCTGGAAAAAAATGGCCAGCATAGAATTTGATAATAGAGTGTTGAGCAATATTACATTCATCTGAAGAGCTCTGGATATGGGGAATCTTTTATAGGACATCCCAGGGCCATATGCCAGAGGTGGATGGGGCTAAAGGCAATTGTGGATGGATCAATGAATGTAAATTTTACCATTGTACAGTAGTCTAGTTTCTGTTGAGGATGTCAGTGTAGTCTGATGAAAACAAAAAAGGAAGGAGAAATTGCTGCAGTTTACATGTTCAACTGTGGTCAGGAATGGAAACCAGTCACACAAATATGATCACTATTTGTTATTGGTTTTTAAAGTCCAAAAATAATATGTAATTACAGTATTCTCTGAAATGTTTTGATGTTTGCGTTATTTCCAAATCAATGTGAGTTACACAAGCTGCATAAATATGGATGTATGCTACTTAAGGTAAAGGTAAAGGGACCCCTGACCGTTAGGCCCAGTCGCGGACGACTCTGGGGCTGCGCGCTCATCTCACTTTACTGGCCAAGGGAGCTGGCGTATAGCTTCTGGGTCATGTGGCCAGCATGACTAAGCTGCTTTGGGCAAACTAGAGCAGTGCACGGAAATGCCATTTACCTTCCCGCTGGAGTGGTACCTATTTATCTGCTTGCACTTTGGCATGCTTTCGAACTGCTAGGTTGGCAGGAGCAGGGACAGAGCAACGGGAGCTCACCCTGTCGCGGGGATTCAAACTGCTGACCTTCTGATCGGCAAGCCCTAGGCTCTGTGGTTTAGACCTCAGACCACCCGCATTATGTAATTTATATTAATTATATTAATTAGCAGACAGGGAGAGAAATAATGTAGCATTTGGCAGAAAGTAAACTGCAGTGGAATGGAAACAATGCTGATTGTGATGAATGCAGGACAAAATGGAAATTAATGCCACCTTACATCCCAGGTTGCTATGCACACTCACACATCCCTCTCTATCTTCTAGTCTGGCAAGTAGAAGTCAGCTTCAGAGTTTGAGGACCCGTTTCAGCCAGGCAAAACAACACTCAAGGAGGATGTGGCTAGGGGGGGTTTATGGCCAGGGACAAGGTGCCCACCCCTGCTTTAGATCATCTTTATAGCCATGCATTTCTAACCCACAGTTTGGTGGGGAAGTCTTTCCTCACACTACAAATGGCCCTCCTGCAAACAAAACTTGGAATTTGCAATCAGCATGCCACAGGTTTCTATATTTGCAAGATTAAAAATAAAAATGTGCTCTCTGCTAGAAGTTGGAGAATATATTTGTAGCTCCCAGCGTTCTTCACACTTCTTTCTCATTTGGCATTTCATTAAAGTAACGGATGCAAGAGATTTCCCGAGGCAAGATGATTTTTCCCTGAATCAGTCAGCAGGTACTATCTGAGTATTAAATAAATCCTTTGTAACACTATACTTAAAAAAAGGCTTAAGTTATTATGACTTCATCATATTTCCCCCCAATACCATTTGTTCAGGCTTCCTGAGTAGCAACTCATTTTTTTAACTCAATAATTCTCCGTTGGTTAATGTTGCTCCATTAAATACCATTAAAATATGCCCTCTTCAGATTTCTACACCTACATTAGTTGTTCAGGTTGGTCAATTTGTGGCTGAACATTTTAAAAATGAGTGTACAAGACCAGCAGAGAGAATTTTACTTTGGAGATTCATCTCTCCTGTCTTAACCACATAAAGAGTTTGATGAGGTATTTAAAATGCTTTCCATTCTTCTACCTTACCTTAGCCCTAAACTACATTTTATGTTGGCAGACCTCTGCCTTCACTTCTTGGCAGGATGGTGGGGAGGAGGACTATGAAGATGAAGAACAATGGGTGCAGGAAAAAGTTCAGTCATCCTCCTGACGCCGAACTGTTGCCTTAAAGTTCATTTCAATCCACACTGGAGACCCATATTTGAGGACACAGGGCTGCTGTCAAATGTAGTTTGAGCTTCAGTAAGATATTGTCCCTCTACCTCAGTCAACCCAAAACTGTGATCTATGTCATACTTTGAGGTGGGTTACAATACCTCTAGGGAATACAAATAGAGTTGCCATAGTGAGGGGCCCATGGAAATAATAAAGGTAAAGGTAAAGGACCCCTGACAGTTACGCCCAGTCACAAACGACTCTGGGGTTGTGGCACTCATCTCGCTTTACTGGCCGAGGGAGCCAACGTTTGTCCACAGACAGTTTTTCTGGGTCATGTGGCAACATGACTAAGCCGCTTCTGGCAAAACCAGAGCAGCGCATGGAAATGCTGTTTACCTCTCTGCTGGAGTGGTACCTATTTATTTCCTTCACTTTGATGTGCTTTTGAACTGCTAGGTTGGCAGGAGCAGGGACCGAGCAATGGGAGTTCACCCATTGCGGGGATTCGAACCAGCGACTTTCCGATCGGCAAGCCCAAGGCTCAGTGGTTTACACCACAACGTCACCCGTGTCCCATGGCAAGGAAATAATAATGAATGCCAAATAAAACCATCATGTCTTACTGGCTCTACCATTAGGCACAGTAAGGAGGTGATCTCAGGCGGCAGCTGCTTGGTGAAAGAGTGTGATGACAAGGAGTTGGAGGACAAAGTTGATTGTCTCATTCTGTGTGGTCTGTACACCCCATTCCACTGTCGGAATCTCCACTAGGCCAAGCTGATAAAGCTCATCTTCCAGCTGAGCCTTCGGAATCGCCTCCCGACAAATAATTAATGACCTGAGCCTTTGATGAGGCTCCAAGGCACGTTCCCGCATTCGGCAGAGTTTCCAGCACATGAAAGAGACAAGAGGTTTATGGCTACATCGCTATGCTTTATTTCTAAGCTGCGCAGACAGAAAAGACATCCTCTCTCTATGAAAGCAGAGAGCAACTGAACAAAGGAACAAAGGAAACAGGAAACCACTAACGTCACATCCTGTCTCCTTTCCCATGAGACTTCCAACAGCCTGGAAGGTCTCTGAAATGTAAACAGAGTCCTGTGACTACAAGCAGCTGCTCAGTGGCAAACAGAAACTAACACCCACATCCTTCTGTCATTTGGCATCGGAAAAGACGCTATGCCTTCATGAAAGCTGAAGTAAGATTCATTTGCCAGACCAGAAGTTTTCTGTATGTGGAATGCTCTCTCTCTCTCTGTGTGTGTGTGTGTGTGATCTTTTCCTTCACCTCAAGCAACCAAATGTCTTGGGCCAGGCCTGCTCTTTCTGCAGTCTGATGTGAGTCGGCAGAATAAAGGGAAATTGGAAGCTACCCATGCACTCAGTACTCCTCAGCACATAACAGTAAGCTGTCTTATATCGAGTCAGGCTATTGAGCCATCAGACTCAGTATTGTCTACATTGACTTTCAGTGGCTCTTCTGAGTTTTGACAGGCATGAATATGGAACCTTCCAAGCTATGAGTCTTCTCAGGAGTGATTGAGTTTTACCTCAAAAGTCTTTCAAGGGGCTGTGTGTATAGGAACTGGAACACAAGAAAATATCGGGGCCTACAAAAGCCATGTATAATAGAGATACCGATGCTAAAGAAACAACTAGTTTCTTCTTAAAATATACTGATATTCATCCAGTGGGAAAATCCATTATTAACTATTAGGGGGAAATAATTGGTACCTCTGGGTCTATATATTTTTGTTTTTATACAATTTACAGATACGGAACTGATGCATGTTCTCCATTGTAGAGGGTGAGGCCTCAGATCAGTATAGGGTTTTGGGTGTTTTTAAAAATAATTTTGTTTTAGTAATGGGCCATTTTAAAAGTCTAAGATAAAAAGGCAAGTAAAAGTGAGTTAATTGGATGTTAAGGGAGCACTTTTAGGGATATATTAATCTCCATTTGCATACCGTTGGCATATCTAAATCCCATATGTGATTAAAGAAAGTTATAAATATGCAACATCATTTAGTGGTTTATAAAATGAAGAAAAGTTCAAACTTTGATTCTGGTGATTAGAAATGGAAAGAATGGAATGGTTATTCCATGTCAATTACATTCCAACTCAAAAGGATGGACTGATGAATAAAGCCCCATTGTTTTTGATTCAGCTTACTCCCATGTAAGCATGTATAGGACTGTAGCTGATGAGTGCCATAATGAGCTTTGCCTGTCCGATGAATGCACAATTCATTTTTGGTGGGGAGAACTAGGACTACATTTTATTAATCAAATTCATTATATTTTGCAAAGGGCAGCAATAGTTCAGAAAGCTATTCTATTCTATAAAGTCAGTTTTAATTGCTACAGAGGTTGGATAGCATTTCCTATCTACTACTTCGTCCAGCCTGGGCAGGGCATTCTTCACCCCTGAAGTGGGGGGAAGTGAAGAGGGAGCAAGGGAGAGAGAGAGAGAATTGTCAATGAGGTGGTAAGAGTGGACTTACCAAGAGTGAACCAGCAGAAAATCACACCATGCAAGTTGGAGTTAACTCTTTATTCACAAAACCACGATCTGCACAGACTTGCCGGAGCATTGGGCCTAATGAGTACAGCAACTCATCCTGGGTAGGTCTGGATTCATTAAGCAGTTGCTGTGATTGAATTTCGCCACCTTCTCACAGCTGCCTAAGTCCCCTCCTCTTGGGGATTTTCCCAAGCAATCTGCATCTGCTCGCAAACAAACTCTCCCCCACCCTTTTCATGCCTCTTCTGGGAGAGAGAAGGCGAGCTTGTTGCAGCAGGAGGGCAAGACAACTGTGACTCTTTACCAGTCTCTTGGTTTCCTTGCTACCCTACTTTACCTTCTGTCTCTATTCTGAACTTCTCTCTGCCACAGACTCTCCCAGCTCACTAAGGCCCGTTACTCCTTCAGCTTCTGACCCCTTCTCTCCCCAGTCTTTCCCTTCTCCCTGTGACCACTCACTGTTGTCCCACCACCACAACTTAGGCTTCATCCCTTGGTGGTTGCCCAGTTTATTCCTCCCACATTCCTCTACGTCAAACCAGTCCATGACAGATTTCAAGGTTGCCCATTGAAGTTGACAGACACTAGAATCTAGGGATGGACTGATCAGGCTATATCCTGTCGATGTCATTTTTATTTGTGGTTATTCCTGCACCCAGGGGTACAGGTTAGCTCCTGTGGGGAATCTGCTGTAGTGTTGCAGATTTGCTGCCTTGTAGGAGTGTTGACAGGACGTGGGTGGCACTGTGGGTTAACCACAGAGCCTAGGACTTGCTGATCAGATGGTAAGCAGTTCGAATCCCCGCGGTGGGGTGAGCTCTTATTGCTCAGTCCCTGCTCCTGCCAACCTAGCAGTTTGAAAGCACATCAAAAAGTGCAAGTAGATAAATAGGTACCGCTCCAGCAGGAAGGTAAGCGGCATTTCCATGCCCTGCTCTGGTTCACCAGAAGTGGCTTAATCATGCTGGTCACATGACCTGGAAGCTGTACACCGGCTCCCTCGGCCAATAAAGCGAGATGACTGCCGCAACTCCAGAGTCAATCACAACTGGACCTAATGGTCAGGGGTCCTTTACCTTTACCTTTTTAGGAGTGTTTACAGTTTGCCTCCACCTATGTATATTTAGAAGTAAAGCAACATCTAATAGTGGGTCTCCAGTATTTCTTCAAACAAGGTAAATCATGGGCAGCTAGCATTGCTGCCCCTGGAAATTTTCTCCCCTTAGGGAAGTGGCAGCTGCACATTTATATAAGTGTTCAAGAGTGACAGGAAATTGCATTTAAATATTCAGCCTCCTACAGGCTTTGCAGGAAATTCAAATAAGACATCCATTCCTACATTTTAAAATGTGATTTAGGGGCATGCAGCATTGTTAAAGTGGTTTGTGCACTCTTGGTGGTTTAACATAGCCGCCTGGAAAAAAAGGAGAAAAGCTTCAAACCTTCTGATTTAACCATTTATAAATTGCATCTATAAAAATCCTTTAAACAACATTTTATTAGAAGCACCATAAACTCTGCATTGTCATAAACATGTTGCCACAACAATGGGATCTGACAGATTTAAGTAATTAATTCCTGACAGTTTCATGTTAATAGCTGTCTATAAACATTCAGTGCTATTTTCATTTTTTACAGGCTGAATATAAAAGACGGTTAGGCAGAAAATAAGCAGGCAGTAGGTTAAGCAAAGCCAGGTTGGGCTCAAATCATATGCTGTTTGAGGTTCTTGGCGGAAACTGACCTACATGACAAGACAATACTGCTTAACTTTTGGTGATTACCTTTTCTGGGGGGCCAGGGGTACCTGTGGGCCACCCAAAACCTCTTGGCAGGCCATATACAATGTACAGTGTGTGTGTGCGAACCACCCCTGATTTAAATACAAAGTGAACCATCATATGCATCATTCCCCTTAGGACAGTCATTATTGTCTATTATTACTGTAGCATTCACAGCTCCTACAGCATCAGCACTGCCTTTCATCCCTCCACAAGCATACTAGACATAGCTCTTCAGGACCACCTAAAGCACAGAAGCCTCAGAGCTCCCTCCCAAGGCAGTCTGTTAACTATCACAATCCAGAGATCATGGGGCTAGGGAGGAAGACAAATTCAGCTGAGAAAGAACCATGTTGTAGACTCGCCAGTGTGGCTCTGGTATTCTGGTGCTTACTGCAACAGCATGGAGAAAAGCCATAAGGAACTGAGTTCTTAGGTGTGGGCTGCTAAGTTTAAAATAGACCTTAGTCCATGGGTGGAAACCTTTGGCCTTCTGGAGGTTGCTAGACTCCAATTCCCACCTTCCCTGACCATGTTGACTGGGGCTGATGGGAGTCCAATGATATATATGGTTCCCTATAACTATCTCAGATTCTGTAGTTCCAGCCCCTGATCTGTCACACAACATAGACATGCATATCTTTCAGTAGCCATCTCTCAGCAACCCTGAGGAACTCCTGGTTGCATCTCAACAACACTGGACAGTGTGAACACACCTCAAAAGTGCTCATTCACACTGTGTCAGCAGTAGCTAGACTCGTACTGATTCCCCAAACCTTCATACAGTTACTCTAAACACTTTGCCAGAGGCAGAGTTGCTGACTACCTTTTCGGCTACCTGCTGCTTATGAAATTGCAACTGGCCAGGTATGCTGTATCCAATGGCCAGGTGATAACATTCACTTATTTTTGTATTGGTTGTGATGCCACAGCTGCAATATTGGAAATCTACACTTTCCCTATATTGCAGAGAAGCAGCAGCTGAGTTTAACAATGTTTCCTATCGTTTCAAAGTAACATCACAACCCAAGAGGGACAAATTTCCACAGCCTTTACTAAAATTAAAATATCTTAAAGCAGACTTAATTCAATCCTGACTATGTCTTAGCCTTATATCATGGAGGAGTGTGAAATAATTTGAGTGAAAATCATTCAAAGTAATATGTGAATTATTCAAAAATGTTCACCTAATTAATCTAAAAACAAAAAAATGAAAAGGGAGAAAAGAAGAATGCATAAATTTGTGATTTGGAAAATATTTTACACATGTTAGACCATCCAGTTTTGGGGAGGGAACCAAGAATAGTTGTTTTGAATTAATGTAATAGTTGCTTTGTTTAATGTCAGATGGTGGGTTTCTTAGATGATAATTAAAATTTGGCGAATTTGAAATCATGTCTGTAGTCACAAAAATTGACATTGGGAGTCCAATGGTTGGGCCAAAACTTCAAATTCAGAACTGGAGAAGGCAAAAGGTAAAAAAAAAGCCCCCCCCCCAAAAAAAAGTTTTTTAATCTCAGTGGAAGCTTTCTCTGTGTCATTCACATTTCCGATTTGATATTTATGTTGTTTTCTCTTTGACATTAATTTGAGATCTAATGACAGTAAACACTGATATGCCTAATCTGAACTGAGTTTAAAATGCATTACTTAATTAAATCAAAATCTGTCTAGCACAGATGCAAGAATGCTGTATTTCATGATCATATCTTAGGAATATAGTCATGGAAGTCCTGATTTATGCATATAGCTGCATCTGTCTGTGGTTTTCTTTTATATGGATGCTTGTCTTTTGCCATTTTTTATTGTGATGGAGATGTCTGAAAACCTGTTGTTTTCTTTCTGTTTTTAACTAAATGATGGGTAGAATTTATTGAAGTCCTTCTGTCCATAAGATAAAACTACCAAGAAAATAATGGAGCTGTCTGAAAGGTTTATTAACTTTATGCTTGTGTGATGTCTGTTCTGGATTAATCATAAAAACCTCATGCATCCTATTGCTGTTTGAGTGTTTGAGATGTTTCTAAAGTTTCTGAAGGATTTCTTCTTATGCAAACATCATTCTAAATCATAAATATGAAAACTGTAGATGCTCCTTTGACTCTGCACGGGAGATTAATTAAAGGTAAAGGGACCCCTGACCATTATGTCCAGTTGTGACCGACTCTGGGGTTGCGGCGCTCATCTCGCTTTATTGGCCGAGGGAGCCGGCATACAGCTTCTGGGTCATGTGGCCAGCATGACTAAGCCGCTTCTGGTGAACCAGAGCAGTGCACGGAAACACTGTTTACCTTCCTGCTGGAGCAGTACCTATTTATCTACTTGCACTTTGACATGCTTTTGAACTGCTAGGTTGGCAGGAGCTGGGACCGAGCAACGGGAGCTCACCCTGTCGCGGGGATTCGAACCGCCGACCTTCTGATCGGCAAGTCCTAGGCTCTGTGGTTTAACCCACAGCACCACCCGCATCCCTCACGGGAGATTATTATGTTTAAAAAAGCCAAAGTAGATGTACCTCACAAAAAAATAAAAATAAAAAACTTAAAGTCCATGGATGTCTACTGAGAAGTAAGCCCCACTGAATGAATTGCTTCTGGCTAAGTGAGTATAGGATTGCAGCCTTAGACCATGGAATGTTTGATTAGAAACTGGATGACTATCAGATACGCACAATATACAGATTCTTGCTCTTATTATTTTTAATAAAAAAATGTATATTACGATTTAAAAAGCCATGATCATAGTTACCACAATCCATGATGTTTTAACAAAGTTGCAGTTGCTCTAGTATATTAATAACCATTTCCTTAGAAACAAGTACTCAAATTATTTTACTTCCCTGATGTATCCAGTATGAGCAAACCATTAAAAATGGTGAGTTGGGGTCTTCCCCCACTCTGCTTTGCCATTTGTAAGAAATTATATCTCTTTTTTCTCATTCTTTTGTCCCATTAAGAGTTTGATCCTTTCTTCCAGGGCTTCAAGTTCCTAAAAAAGAATATGAGTACTGTTACATTTTTACTGATTCTATGAGAAATGAGCATGAATGAGGCACCAGTTGTTCACCAGCCATTCTTACTGATTTGACATGTGGTGAACCCTTGCACATATTCCACAGGATTTTTGTGTATATTGCAACATCTTCTGGGGCACAGAAGATAAGGTAAATAATACTGTGTGTAGTGCCAGCCTTTCCTGAAACTGAGGGAACATTAGTATTCTCAACATATTTGTGTCTCTACACTGCAGAAGACAACTAGATTGTCCTCCATTAACTTATGTTCTCAAGGTTCCTCAGAACAGCTTGAAAACCACTGATCTAGGAACATGGAATTAGTTTGTGTATATGGTTGTGAAAGAAACCATGTATTCCTGCATTTTCCACCCTAAGCATGAAGTGAGAGAGATACATAGATTCAGCTCTGCGTTCTCTAATAGGCTAAAAGCTCTATTAATTTCATATCCTGTTCTATGTCTTTGTACATTTGTGTGGGTGCATGCTTGCATGCATGTGTATTTGGAAATTATGGGCAGCAGCCAAATGTGATAAGGGTAAATAATGTTGCATTCTCTGACAGGCTGATTGTCTCCAAAAAATGAACAACTATTAAATCTGTTATGATGAAATTTCATCTAGGACAAAGTGCTCTCCTAATGCAATAATTTTAAAGCATTAGTTCTTCCATCTGGTAAATGGAATTCATAGGCTTTGGATTCAAACTGTTTTAATGAAAGAGCAATTGTCTAGGAAAATGTAGTCATAAAAAGTTCCATTTTCTCTGAAGCTAGGCTAGTTGAAATTTTGCACTTGAACAGAATCCTCTTATCTGAAATTAGTTCATTGATTTGCATATATAGCGACCCCAGATGGAAAGGAGATTTTAAAGTGAAAACACCATCTGCATTCATCTTTAATGACAAGCTATAGAGTTTCCTGAGAATCTCATTTCCAATAACTACTTTGCAAAATGGTTTACAAGTCATCATAATCATTATTTTTGAACCTACAAAGCTAATGTTGGAAAAGTCAACTGCAATTCAGTCTGCACCAAAATGGAGGAGGTCCTTTGTAATTAATGGCTCGATTAATAAATAAAATTTATCTCCCACCTTCTTCAGAATCTAGATACTGGCAATCGTCCCAACATAGGCACAACATATATGTAGATTCTGCATTCAAAGGATGACTGAAGCAAAAAACTATTTGAAACTGCTGTCGTCTGCAGCGGTAGCCTGAATTATCTGCAATAAGAAAACATCAATGGACAAATATAGAGAAGGAATGTGTCTATCTATACTTCTCACTAAAGTCAATAGGAGGCAAGGTTAATCAAGTCTTTTAAATAAGTACTGGAGTAGAAGTCGCCTAGCCCAGTCATCAGTTCTGTCAAGGAGGAGGAGGAAACCTTTGATAACTCTAGATGACCTTTGGGTTCCCTTCCAAGTTTGTGATTCTATCAGGCAATGACATGCATGATTTTTGCTGCAATTATGCTGTTTAGCGTATTTTTTTTTTAGTTGTTTTGTTAATAGCATTTTATATACTGTAATTATTTAACTGATGATTTGTTATTCTATATGATTTATGTTGCGTGTGTGATGTAAGGAAAACTGCTGCTACTAGTTCTCTCAGTGCTTATATAATGTAAAACCCAGTGGCAAGCAGGGCTTCCCACTATGAAGCAATCAGCAATCAGACAGATCCATGAAAGTTAATGGAGCACCGTGCCTGAAAATGTACTGATAGCCATTGTAGGTGGCAAGAGGTGTTCCCTGTGCCCAGCCCCAGTTAACAACAAGGGGTTCTGTTTTGAACCAGCTGAAGTTTTCTGAGGAGCCAGTCCCAGGTGCAACATGCTGCAGTGTGTTGGGCAGCTAGACTAGAGGTGATACATAGCTTCAATGAAGCTGTTTCTGTCTAGCAAGGCCAGAGCTCAGGGATGATGGGAGTTGTAGCCCAACAACATCTGGGGACCCACAGGTTGAGAACCGCTGGTCTAGGGGATTCCCAGCTGGCATCATCTTTGACACACTTAGCTATCACAAGCCAGCCATTTCGGAGCTTAGATTTTAAACATAGCTCAGGGTGGAACTACATATGAATGCATGTTGCTGTAACTGGTGTCTCATGCACTGTGTCTCATGACATGGAACTGAGAAATTGCAGTGGGATACAGTGCTGGAGGGGACGCGGGTGGTGCTGTGGGTTAAACCACAGAGCCTAGGACTTGCCGATCAGAATGTCGGCGGTTCGAATCCCCGCGACGGGTTAGCTCCCGTTCCTCGGTCCCTGCTCCTGTCAACCTAGCAGTTCAAAAGAACATCAAAGTGCAAGTAGATAAATAAGTACCGCTCTGGCGGGAAGGTAAACAGTGTTTCCGTGCGCTGCTCTGGTTTGCCAGAAGTGGCTTGGTCATGCTGGCCACATGACCCGGAAGCTGTACGCCGGCTCCCTTGGCCAATAAAGCGAGATGAGCGCCGCAATCCCAGAGTTGGTCACGACTGGACCTAATGGTCTGGGGTCCCTTTACCCTTTATCTTTACAGTGCTGGGACAGTCTTTAAGAATGCTGGGCCCAAGCATTTGTGGAACCAGTAGAATAATCATGGTGTTGGGTTCCAGGAAAACAACAGGCTATCTAAGGGACCAGTTGGTGGAGTAGCTTAGGACAGGTAAAAAGGTGAGTGTACCTTTTATGTACCCTTCACTTCTCTATTTCAAAATGCTTGTCCTAAGCCAGCCCATTGCCTGCAGGATTTCAAATGTGTTTAGCAATATATCTGTTTGAAACTCATCAGAGGAAAAAAAGGATTTGGGGGAAAGCATCCCTACCCCTTGTTTATTCTCTATTCCACACAACCTTTTTGAAGTTGCTTTTCTGTGGGAAATGCAGCCATTTTGATGTTGTTGCATGCATCCACCCCAAGCTACATTTGAAACCTAAGTCCTGAAATGACTCCCTAGCAACTGACTGGTGACAGTTAGCTCAAGTGTTTCAAAGACTATTTCAGCGTGTGTGAACAGAACCATTTCTTTCTTCCAACATAGTCCTTCGTGTTTAGAGTTTTGTTTTACAGCAAAGTAACCTTTCTCAAAGAGAACCTGTTGGGATGAAATCTATAGAAGTGTCAAAAGAAAAAGCTGGATGATATTGCAGGGTTGGCTTCCTGAAAAGAGGCTACACCTGCACTCAAAGTGTTGAGAGTCACCTTTTCAGTCATCCTTTGTTTTTGATGATTGCCTTAAATAACTCCTTTCCTGTTTTACACAGAGATACATAGAGTATGGTGTATCCTACAGACCATTACTTAATTTTAGGGCAACTCCTTTCTGAGTTCAGTGACATGTCAGTTTAAGGACCATCATTTTCTTGATACAAACTCAAAGGATGCATTCTAAAAGAAGAATGTAGTGGGATGGCAATAATTTCCGAATCAAAAGTTATACGACCATTTGAATAGTTTGTAGCCATCATGCCTGCTTTCTTCACATTCCTGGATTAGCCAAATAATAATAATAATAATAATAATAATAATAATAATAATAATAATAATAATTTGTTGTTTATACCCCGCCCATCTGGCTGGGCTTCCCCAGCCACTCTGGGTGGCTTCCAACAAAATATTAAAATACTGCAATATTTCAAACATTAAAAGCTTCCCTAAACAGGGCTGTCTTCAGATGTCTTCTAAAAGCCTGGTAGTTGTTCTCTTTGTCATCTGGTGGGAGGGCATTCCACAGGGTGGGGGGTACTACCAAAAAGGCCCTCTGTCTGGTTCCCTGTAACTTGGCTTCTCGCAGTGAGGGAACTGCCATAAGGCCCTCGGCTCTGGACCTTAGTGTCAGGATAGAACGATGGGAGTGGAGACACCCCTTTAGATATACTGGACTGAGGCCATTTAGGGCTTTGAATGTCAGCACCAACACTTTGAATTGTGCTTGGAAACATACTGGGAGCCAATGTAGGTCTTTCAGGACCGGTGTTATGTGGTCTCTGCAGCCACTCCCAGACACCATTCTGTATTAGTTGTAGTTTCCGGGTCACCTTCAGACAGTCTGCAGGCAGCTAAGGTCTCAGCCTACGTACCAGATGGAGCTGGTAAACAGCTGCCCAGGACACAGATTTGACCTGTGCCTCCATGGACACCTGTGAGTCCAAAATGACTCAGTGTGGTCTCTGCAACCACTCCCAGTCACCAGTCTAGCTGCTGCATTCTGGATTAGTTGTAGTTTCTGGGTCACCTTCAAAGGTAGCCCCACGTAGAGAGCATTGCAGTAGTCCAATCAGGAGAAAACCAGGGCAATCACCACTCTAGCGAGGCAGTCTGTGGGCAGATAGGGTCTCAGCCTGCGTACCAGATGGAGCTGGTAAACAGCTGCCCTGGACACTGGTTACCCCGTTTCCTAACTGAGTTGTCATCATCGTGCTATATAGCCAATCAGATTGCAGTTTGGTGACACCCCAGAGGGCAAGTGAGTACAGGTGACAGTGTGGGCAATTGAGTGCAACAGAATGGAACATTTTGCTGAAGAGAAACAAGAAATCATCCAGGCGCCAGTATCTGATAAACCTGAAGCAATATTTGACAGTAGCTGATAGGTAACATGCAGTGCCAATCTACATTTGACAGTATCTGACAACTAGGTTAAGCAGGAGTCTATGTGCAAAATTGACTTGGCTTCTGGTGGCCTGTCACATGAAGTGCATAAGGGGAGTGAATTTTCTCACAAATAGTCCCTCCGGTCTACTGATTCCACAGGAAAGCTTGTTAAAGGTAATGTTTCTCCCGTGGTGTATAGGTATTACAAGAACACTGTGAGGAAAATGTATTCATGTAATGTAATGTAATGTAATGAGGGACTCACATACTCAGTGTTGAAATGCCACAAGTGCATATCTAATGACACTCCTAGGATGAAATGTACATTGCCATAGCAGTACATACCCTGGAGGAGAAACAGCTGGTGCATATGCAACCTTGAAGGGAGTCTATATTTGTGTAAGAGACAGACTATAGCTTCAGGTTACAAACAAATCTGCACCTTTCCAGGTAGGGATTGACAGATCCGTCATTTTTTATTCCCCGTTTCCAATTTTTAAATTGAGTTCTTCATAGTTATGCAGTAGTTTGCATGGTTTTTTAAAGAAACAAATCCTCAGGATAATTCATCAATGTTTTAGTGCAAATTTCTCCTAATGAACACATTTTTTGGTATGCAGTTTTGCCTAATACACACATTTTTTCAAAAGCAATTTCCCCATATGTGAGTCTTGTTTTGCATGGTGTTTTCATCAATATCTACATTTTTATGCACACTGTGCAATATTATATGCACCTTAGTACCTATTACTTGACAGGAGAACTGCAAAGTGAAATTCCCTATACAGGGCTGCCTTCAGATGTCTTCTAAAGGTTATATAGTTACACAACTCCTTGGTATCTGATGGCAAGGCATTCCACAGGGTGGGAACCGCTACTGAGAAGGCCCTCTTATTGGTTTCCTGTAGCTTCACTTCTTGCAGTGAGGGAGCCAGCAGAAGACCCTCGGAGGAGGACCTCAGTGTCTGGGCTGAGCAATGGGTGTGGAGATGCTCCTTCAGTTATACTGGGCCAAGGTCGTTTAGGTCTTTAAAGGTCAGCACCAACACTTTGAATTGTGCTTGGAAACATACTGGGAGACAATGCAGATCAAATCCCTGCTCGCCCAAACCAAACTGCTTACAAAATACAGTGGTACCTCGGGTTATGTACTTAATTTGTTCCGGAGGTCCGTTCTTAACCTGAAGCACCACTTTAGCTAATGGGGCCTCCTGCTGCTGCCGTGCCGCCAGAGCACGATTTCTGTTCTCATCCTGAAGCAAAGTTCTTAACCTGAAGCACTATTTCTGGGTTAGCGGAGTCTGTAACCTGAAGTGTATGTAACCCGAGGTACCACTGTAGCACTTGGAGTTCATAAAAGACACTGGGATGAAGCATGTTAGTCTCTGATAAATTCTTAAACCTACAGCTTGACAGCTAACTATGTGACAAACAGAACTGGTTTCTTAGCATGTGTTGTGTGTGTCTGCACACACACAATTCACAGAGCTCAACGGAACAACTCTTCCTAGGAGGGCTTTGAGCTAACAACTAGTGGAAGACTATGTTGTCATCCTAGATTAACAAGGAAAGTCTGTGGACTGTTACATCATTCGCACAAAATAATCTGGGTTTCTTTGGAAGCCTTTGAAAGATCTGTGAGGCGTACGGTTGTCACTGCTTCTATCCATCACATATGACAGCTTATGTGATATATAAAATGACAAAAAATAATAATACCAGGATTGGACTACAATGCAAAGATTGGCAGGTTACAGAGAATATTCAGATCTATTTGTAAATAATAATAATAATAATAATAATAATAATAATAATAATAATTTGTACCCCACCCATCTGGCTGGGTTTCCCCAGCCACTCTGGGTGGCTTCCATAGAGACCAAGAATACACTAAAATGTCACACATTAAAAACTTCCCTGAACAGGGCTTAAATAGGTACTGGTTCATCATATGCTTGCCAAAGAATGATACTAACGCAGAACATTCCTTGACACACACGCCCTACTACTTTCCAATGGAGAAGCTAGGATCCAGGCCTTAATGTATCACCTCCAGGACACCTAATGAGGATCCTATTGTAGGCTATAGAGTCTGCCCAGTTCCCTTCTCTGCCACAAGGTTCTGACAATTCTTAAACAATAGCTACAAACCAGCATTGCTATGAGGAAGACAAAAACCTCAAAGCACCCGGATAGTTGTGGTAGTAATATTCCTTTCCAGATCCACCTTTGTCAACAGCAGCAAGGACAACTGTGTGCCTATGTACAGTGAGCTCCTGTGAACCAGGAAGAGGTGGCAATACCTAAAAAGAAACAGACAAAACAATGTTCTGGAATAAAAAAATGGGCACAACTTTATTGATTACAGAGGTTGGTAGGTTTTGGCTTAGGTATTGAGTATGTATCCTGAGTGAGCTGCCTTACTGTTGGCTGACACTGAAGAGGGTTGTGACTGAAGAGGGTTGTGAGGGTTAAGGGCCACCTCAAGATGCAGGTCAACCAAAGTGAGCCCCCCCCCGGCCACCATTTGAAAGTTCTTTAGTCCAGACTTCTGGAGGCGGCGCAAACGGCAATGGCTGCCCTCTTCTAACTGCGAAGAGGGAGCTCCGCGGAAATGGGTCGTCCGCTACGGCGAAGCGGAGGTCCACATCGGAAAACCACAGGCAGCAAGAGCCTGTGGCCGTGGGACTCGGCGGGCGCCAGAAGCGTCCCCCGAAATGGAGAGGGGACCCCGTAAGGGGTCTCTGAACGTGGAAGGGGTATCGCGGCGCTGTGAGTCGATCGCTATTTCTGTGGAGTGAAGCCGCATAGCCGCTGTCGGTGAGCGCTGACATTTCTTCCTGGAAACATCTAACTTTGAAAAGCAACAACCCGTGAGTAAGAAAAGACAGTAAGAATTGGAAAATAAATTGTTACAAATTTGGCCGAAAGCGGGAGACGTAAACAGGAAGTCCGTCTTCCGCTTCTGCTTAAGATCTAAAGCAAAAGACTTTGGTGTCTGGAGCCTTTGAAGAGGCGTTAAAAACAACTAATCTGTGCATCCATTGAAGCTGCTTTTATGCTAAATCAGGATTTAACTTCTTTTAAGTGACTTATTTCTTTTATGGACTGTGTTTTACCTCTTCTTTTGGAATTTACAATTTTATTGAGAAGCCCAGGTAGTGGATCTGCCTGAACAACAGAACTGTCAGAGTGCACACTTGGATACTTTGTAATTTGGGTTTGCTACAATCTGAGTTTTTGTGGATTTGCTACATTGAAACATCCTTCCTGGCACTTGCTAGAGACATTGTAGTGCTTTTTAAACCAACTCTGCTAACTGCAAGAAAAATTGAAGGTTCTTTGGAATTTAATTGGACTGCGGAAATTAACTGGACTTTAACAATTTGGCTTTTTCCCTCAAGACATATTCGAACTCCCTCTAGAGGTCTTTGGATTTACAGTTGTATGTGACTTAGCTTTCTCTTTCCTTTCCTCCTATTTGACTGTTTACTCTCTGGGCTGCTGGATTCTCATGGGAACAACTTAGTTTGACCTTGACTTGTAGACAAAACTGGAATGAGTGGCACTGGGAGAACAAGAGCGGCTAGAGCGAAAGCTAGACAAACAACTTTAAACTTAACTTCACAGCCGCACAGATCATCTGTCCCTACTGTTTTGTTGGCAGAAGAAGAAGAAATTGAGCAACCACTGTCGGAAGATATGGCTGCAGGAGCATCTGGCTCAGTATTAGAGAAAATCTTTGAAAAATTGGAAGCTTTGGACAAGAAAGCGGATGAACAAATGGCTAAGATTGAACAAAATATAGCCACTGTAAATAAATTAACTGAACAAGTTGCTTTGAATACTCAATCAATTGGAAAGTTATTTGAGACCACTGCAGAAAACCGCAAATTGGCTGAGGAAGCCAGCCAAAAAGTTGAAGAATTAGAACAAGAGGTAAAACCACTGCACAAACTGGTTGGTGAGCAGCAGGCGTATTTGTCTATGATTGAATTGCGGAATCGGGAGAATAACCTGAGATTGAGGTCAATACCAGAACTTGAACAAGGGAATTTAATTGAGTTCCTGACAAAAGAACTTTCCAAGTTTTGGCCTTTGGAGGAAGAAAAGGACTTTAAAATTGTGACTGCTTTTAGACTTGGAAAATCAGCAAGGAAAGACAGGCCCAGAGACTGTTTGATTATTTTGAGATCTAAGGAGGAAAGAGACAAAATATTAGGCCTACATTACGGAAAGTCACTGGATATTTTGGACAAAAGAGTTGAAATTTACAAAGATATCCCTAAACAACTTTTGGACCTTAGATCCACCTATATTGAGTTAATAAAATTGGTGAGGAGCAACTCAATTGTTTTTAGGTGGGAATTTCCCCAAGGATTATCCTTTACATTCAGAGGGAAGAAGGTTAAAATTAAAACAGCCGAGGACAAAGACAATTTTTTGAGTGTCTATGGAGAGGACCTTCAGAAAGGGATTGAGAGACCTTCAGGGTCTGGACCATTATTTGTACCCCCACCATTGGGACCTGAAGACTCGGAGAAAAAGACACCACCACCAGAGGAATAACAGATTTGTTCAGGATGTCTCTGTAACTTCTAAGCTGGAATATTAATGGCTGCAATTCCCCGGAAAAAAGGAGAAGAATATTCCATATATTGAGAAAAGAACAATTGGACATTATTTGTTTACAAGAAACACATGTGACTAGGCTCCATAGGAAAGTGTTAATAAATAAAAGATTAGGACAAGAATTTATCTCTTCGGACCGAGTTAAGAAAAGAGGAGTGGTGATATATGCAAAGGAGAGCCTTTCACCAAAATTTTTATTTAAAGATGAGCAAGGAAGAATTCTGGCAATTGAGATACAAAATCAGGGAGAAAAGTTTTTGATATTAGGAATCTATGCACCAAACGAGGGGAAATCGGAATTTTACAAGAAGCTGCATGAGATAATGCTGGACTATCTGGACTATGATAACATCATTATGATGGGCGATATGAATGGGGTGGCGTCAACCAACATGGATAAGTCTCAAAGCCAAAATGTGACAAAAGACGGCAGACTACCTAAAACTTTTTTGAACTGACTGACAATATGGACTTGATTGACATCTGGAGGACAAAGAACCCCCTGGGAAGAGAGGGAACATTCTTTTCTGAAGCCCAACTGACATGGACAAGAATCGACCAAATATGGATAACTAGAGGTCTGGCACCTAATACGAGAAAGGTGGAAATCTGCCCAAAGACCTGCTCCGACCATAACGCTGTAAAGATGGACATGAGACTAATCCCAACCGGCTCCTTTAGATGGAAGATGAATGACAATCTGTTTAGAGATCAGGAGATTACCAAAAAGGCCCAAAAAGTTCTGAAGGACTACTTTGAGATAAATCTGAACACCACGGTGGAAAAAAGAATCATCTGGGATGCAAGTAAGGCGGTTATGAGAGGGTTTCTGATACAACAGAACGCTGTAAAGAAAAGAGCACAAAATGAGAAAAAAGATAAGATTTTGGAGAAAATTAAAGAATGTGAGAAGAAGCTAAGATCGAAACCGAAGTCAAAGGAGATTTTGAAAGAAATTAAATTTTACCAAGCACAATACTCCAAATTGATAAATCAGGAGGTGGAGTGGAAAGTTAAGTTAATGAAACAAAGATCATTCGACTCGGCAAATAAATGTGGAAAACTGCTAGCATGGCAGTTGAAAAAGAGACAAAAATTAAACACGATCACCAACCTAGAGACTGAAGGAAGAAACATTCAGAACCCTGTGGAGATAAGGAAGTGCTTCCAGAGATACTTTAAACAATTATACACCCAAGGGCCGCAAAATGAGGCTGAGATAGAACAATTTTTGATAAAAAATGGACTACCAAGGTTGTCTCAAGAAAATAGATCAATCCTGAACTGTAAAATAACATGACAAGAGATTGAAGTTGCCATTCAGAATATGCAATTGGGCAAGTCTCCAGGACCAGATGGGCTTACCTCCAAATATTATAAGGTACTGAAAGACTACTTGATACATCCACTAATGGAGGTTTGCAATGAGATTATGGAGGGGAAGAAAGCACCGGAAACGTGGAAAGAAGCCTTCATCACATTGATACCTAAATCAGAATTGGAAAAGACACAACTTAAGAATTACCACCCCATTTCCCTTCTAAATGTGGATTACAAAATTTTTGCAGACATTTTAGCAAACAGATTTAAAGAGGTTTTAAGTGAAGTGATTCATAAAGACCAGGCAGGCTTTCTCCCAGGAAGACATTTGTCTGCTAACACAAGGGACATTATTGACATTTTGGAACTTCTACAAACAAATATTAATACTAGAGCAGTGTTAATATTTATAGATGCAGAGAAGGCCTTTGACAACATTTCTTGGAAGTTTATGAAGAAAAACCTGGAAGGGATGGGAGTGGGACGGGGATTTGAAAATGGGATAGATGCAATATATTCAGAACAAAAGGCTAAACTGATAGTTAACAATGTGGTGACAGAAGAGTTTAAAATTGAAAAAGGAACACGACAAGGTTGCCCTATTTCCCCACTGTTATTCATTTCGGTCCTGGAGGTGCTCTTGAATATGATTAGAGGGGACCGATTGGTGGAAGGAATTCAGGTCGGAGCAAAACAGTACAAACTTAAGGCTTTCGCAGATGACCTAGTTCTGACCCTACAGGAGCCAGAATCTAGTACGAAAAGGGCATTACAATTAATTCAAGACTTTGGTCGGGTGGTGGGTTTTAAATTAAATAAGCAAAAAACTAAGGTATTGGAGAAAAATTTGACAGTTTCAGAGTCAGAAAGGTTTCAGAAGGAGACAGAGTTAAACGTGGTTAAAAAAGTAAAATATCTAGGGGTGAACATAACAGCAAAAAATCTGAGCTTATTCAAGGACAATTATGAAAAGTGCTGGTCAGAAATTAAGAGAGATTTAGAAAGTTGGTCAAGACTGAAACTTTCCTTGTTGGGCCGAATTGCTGCTATAAAAATGAATGTATTGCCAAGGATGCTGTTTCTTTTTCAGACTTTACAGATTGTGGATAAAATGGAGTGTTTCGGGAGGTGGCAAAGAGATATCTCTAAATTTGTCTGGCAGGGCAAAAAGCCCAGAATTAAGTTTAAAATATTAACTGATGCTAAAGAAAGAGGGGGGTTTGCCCTGCCAGACTTAAGGTTGTATTATGAATCAGCAGCTTTTTGCTGTCTGAAAGACTGGCTGCTTCTTGAAAACACTGATATGTTAGACTTGGAAGGATTTAACAATGCTTTTGGATGGCATGCATATCTGTGGTATGACAAGGTTAAGATTCACAAGAATTTCAAGAACCATATTGTAAGGAAAGCAGTGTTTAATGTCTGGACAAAATATAAAGACTTATTAGAAAACAAGACCCCAAGGTGGCTATCACCTATGGAAGCTAAAGCTGTGAAAAGACCCAATATGGAGGTCAAATGGCCGAAATACTGGGAAATACTAGAAAGAGATGGAGACAATTGGAGATTGCAGAGTTTGGAGAAACTAAAAGACAAAGTGCGAGATTGGTTACATTACGCTCAGATTAAAGAAGCTTTTAAATTGGATAAAAAGTTAGGATTCCAGGTGGAAAAATTGAAACTGGAAACAGAACTGTTAGAACCTAAGACTAAGGTACTTTCAAGAATGTATAACTTGTTGCTGAGGTGGAATACACAGGATGAAACAGTTAAATCAGCTATGATAAAGTGGGCACAGGACATTGGGTATAATATCATGTTTGCTGACTGGGAAAAGTTATGGACCACCGGTATGAAGTTTACGGCATGTAATGCCTTGAAAGAAAACATTATGAGAATGATATACAGGTGGTACATGACCCCAGTCAAGCTAGCAAAAATGTATCACTTGTCAGACAATAAGTGTTGGAAATGTAAGGAAACTGAAGGAACGTTCTTTCACCTCTGGTGGACTTGCCCCAGGGTTAAGGCCTTCTGGGAAATGATATATAACGAGCTGAAAAAGGTATTTAAGTATACCTTCCCTAAGAAACCAGAGGCCTTCCTTTTGGGCATTGTTGGCCAGAGGGTGTTAAAGAATGATCGAACATTTTTTATGTATGCAACAACAGCAGCAAGGATACTTGTCGCTAAATATTGGAAAACTCAAGATTTGCCCACGCTGGAAGAATGGCGGATGCAACTGATGGACTACATGGAGCTAGCAGAAATGACTGGCAGAATCCGAGACCTGGGAGAGGAAGCAGTGGAAGAGGATTGGAAGAAATTCAAGGACTACCTACAAAAACACTGTAAATTATACGAGTGCTAAGAAGGATGAGGGATTTGAAAATAACAGGGCACCATAAAGTTTGGTGAAAAGATTATGAGAATGAGTGAATTTTATGAGAAAAATAAATTTTGAATAAATATTATGGTAAAATTAGATATTTAAGACCTAGATAAAAATATTCAAAGTTAGGGACAAAATATTGGAAATGTGTACAATAAGAATGGAAATAAGGTGATAAATTGCTGGTTAAAGTTTTATAAATTTGGAAAGTAGGAGCGAGAGACGTGAGGAAGTCTGAAAATGAAGAAAAGTTGGTTATTACACGATGCCAAATTTTATGTTTGTTTTTCTTTTTTGTTTGTTTTTTACTTATGCTGTTTTTTCTCTCTATTGTATTAAAAAAACTCTTAATAATTTTTTTTTTTAAAAAAATGAAAGTTATTTAGTCCATCTGCCCCCTATCTGGACTTCTGGATAGACTCTTCCACATGACCTTTGAAGTATTTGTAAGTAAACCCATTTTTAACTTACCACAAGTGTGATTTTTCTATGCTGCGGAAGAGAGGAACTTTGGAAGTAACTTAGGACACATTTTAAAGGTCTATCAGCCTATATTTCTACGCTTTACTTTGCAGCATATTTTGTGATTTTAAATCTTGGCTGGGGTTCTCTCACCAAACAATCTTCATCCTAAACCTGGATCTTGGCATCCAGGGATTTCTCCCTTTTCTGCCTTTTTCTTTTTCATTGTCACCAACAGAAACTTTATGCACTCTTCCTCACTCTGCCTGCTCATGGGTAGTTTTTGCACAAAGCAGAACAACCTACATACGGCTCACACTTAATAGCGATCAAAATGGCCTAAAGATTCTGCACATTTTTAGGTGAAAACAAAACTCCTCATGCTACAATAGAAGAAACCCAAGCTCCTCTACATGGACGATGTTGAGAGGGCAGAGAAGTTTTTTGATACAGTAAGGACTGTCAAGCTTTTGAACTGCTTACCAGGGAGACTAAATCAGCACACTTCCTTAGTTAAAATATTGCGGCAAAGGGCTAAATTGATGAAATTGCAGGAATTGTGTAAGTTGCAAACACTAGGAGAATGTTTTCTCCCGTGAGCTTGAAATCAATTTTTCCCTCTCTGCACACAGAGTTAACAAAGAACCACTTATACTGAAACCTCCACTGAAGGCACTAATTTGATTTTCAGTGCTGCCACATGGAACCAAAAAACGTTCTATATATTGCAATCAGGACAGCTTTACCATTTCGTTGCAGGCTTCATGAGCTCTGAATGGCTTTCAGGTTAGCAACAATTTCTATTGTGTGGGTTTTCTAGGTATGATTCACACACAAAACACATACCACTGTTTCCAAATTCCAGATCAGTTGCTAATTCAGGTGCAAATTCAGCCAAACAGCCTTTTCTACCAATTTCTTGCTAGTTGATTTTCTTTGCCCCTTGGCCTTGCTCCTGTGTCTTCATTGACAGCCTCCTGTGAATAAATTGAACAGATGGAGCTTTTCTGAATAGGAAAAAGTAATAGAAATGCTTTCAACTGCTACAGTTTATGTGAGGCTGCCCTAAGGGGTAGAGAATCTGTGGCCTTTGTGATATTTTGTGATTACAACTCCCCTTAGTCTGGATCACTGGCCATGTTGACTCGGGGCAATGGCCACAGATTCCCCCCCCCCCAAAAAAAATAAGGGCAGAGTGTGATCTTTGTGGATTAATATGCTCAGATAAGGCATACATGAGTTAGAGTCATGACTAACTCATGGTTTCAACAGGGTAAAGGATCAATTTGCTCAGTCCCTTTATGTGGTCATCTCTCTGAATGGAACTGACTGGTAATTATTTTTTTGGTAGGGGGGGAAGGTCAGAATGAAATGTGAGTCCTTATGAGCAAAAGATCCTGAGAACAAAATGTAGGACCTAATGATCAAATGCAACAACAATTCACCTAAAGTGAAGGAACAACAGGTTCACATCGCCTGCATTTCAGACAGCATTTCCCTATTCGTCAGGCGTGCTCGTAGTTCTAGCCAAATAACTAGCTCTAAATTGACTATTATTAAAACAGTTCATAATTCTTACTGAGAACCCTGTGAGCCTTTTCCAACACACTGTGATTTCTTTGCTTCCTTTACTAAAATCTGACCTTTGAAGGAGGACTGTATTTCAGTGGTAGAACACAATGGGAAGAGGGTTCCCGACTCAATCCCTGCCATTGCCTATTTAAATATACTAGCACAGATAGCAGGTGAAGGGAGAGACTTTTGTCTGAGACTCCAGAGAGCCACTGGTTTCCCCAAACTGGGTGTCAACTCCCTTAATTAGCATGGGATGGTGGGAGTTGTATTCCCAAACATCTGGATGCTACCAGGTTAGAGAAGCTTATGAGTAGACAACTTGGGACTGGAGTGTGTTCCAGCACAAGTCAGCTTTCTATATTCCTCTGAAGAGAGGATCTCCTTCACAGCTCAACTATGGTAGGGTAAGGCAGACTATGTGTTTGATCAGACTTCTGAAACTCACCAGAAATGGGCTCCAGATGCCAAGCCATCTATGTACAAAACTGACGCCAAAAATAAGTAAGAAGGTACAGTGTGTACTCCTTCTGTAAAGCATTTATGTCCTCTCAGGAACTGCTATTTTCACAGAAGT
This sequence comes from Podarcis cretensis, assembly GCF_951804945.1. NCBI lineage: Eukaryota > Metazoa > Chordata > Lepidosauria > Squamata > Lacertidae > Podarcis > Podarcis cretensis. The sequence goes on from NC_137173.1 coordinate 88,536,476, forward strand.
AAGGCTTAAAAGGCCATCCAACGCAAGAAACAGTCTCTTAAAAACACACATGAAAAGGTTTGGTAGATGGAATGCAAAGTCAATATAATTCAAAAAAGAAAGAAAGCTGTGTGTCTAGCTGGGTAGAAAGTGCTCAATAAACCTGGGGGTTGATATGCAGAAATCAGGTCATGGCAGACCACATAAATTGAAACTCTTAAGTATATTATTGACTGGCTGAGCCTATCATAATCTGTGGCTTCATAAAGGGGCATCTGGAGCTCCAGGTGTTCTGGGCTCCCCTAGGAATAGTACCTATCAATATAGTCTTTGATCCGCCACACTGTGTTGTCAAGGGGGCGTATGTTCCTCTGATTCCTCGTTCTGTGAAATGACTTGACTTTTAGAAAAACAAAGAGTCTTTTGTCATTAGCTTCTCTGCAAATAGTCTGTCAAATGGTTTATTCTGCCGCGGTAATGGGGAATTTCATTGCAACAAACCTCAGAGGCCCCATGGTTACCACTATATGAAAGACATTCAGACAACATTGTGTTGTCATGCTTTGTTTGGGGCTGTCCTCTCTTTTTTCTTTAATAAGGTAAAAAGCAACGAACAGCAACCCTTCACAATGTCATGGCATGTATTTTGCAGCTACACAGAGACATGTATTCTAGCCCAGAGCTATTGCCCCAAACAAAGTGAGTTTTGTCACTGTGGTAAATTTGAGATGTGATCACTGATGCACATTAATGTCTATTAGGCAGAAGATGTTTGGTCATGGAGATTCCAAATGTTGAGCACAACTTGTTACATTTTCAGCTGAATTCACCTGGTTGTGCTTTTAGGTATGGAACTGTATTTCCATCATGTTGCTTATTTTTTTGTATATATATGAACATTTCATTACACACACACACACACACACACACACACACGAATTCTTATTCCAATGATTTCTTATTCAGAGAGAGAGAGAGAGAGAGAGAGAGAGAGAGAGAGAGAACACCAGCTTCCTGGTCAGGCAGGATCTTGAGATATCCATAAGAACACAACAGCTCACCATAAGTCACACCGTTTATTCTGGAAGCTCAAGAGCAACACATGAAAAGCATGGTCATGTACATATTTCTGCATGATGCTGTTAGCCTTCAGAACTTTGCAATGCACTGTAGCACCTATATTAAATAAGTTTAGTAGAAGTCATTTACATTGATTGGAAACTTCATTAAATTCATGTTTCTTATGACACCTCAATGGGTGTTGGTTCATTCCCCCCCCCAAAAAAAAAACAACAACAACAAAAAACCACCTGCTAGCTTTTCTTCTACATAGCACATAATAGAATTTTTGAGAATCTCTCTCTTTATCAAACACCCACCCAGTTTGGACAGCAGGCATCTGGTGCACACCTGAATAGCAAGCACAAGCAGTAGTTTGAATTGTGTCAAATTCACTGCATTGGTGAAACCACAATTTTAAAACAGAATAAACCAACATCCCTCAGCCAGGGAGTTAACAAATTGCTCAGTCCAGTTCTGTAATTCTTTGGATGGCTTTGTTTTCTGTTTGCTTGCTTGTTTGTTTGTTTTACAGCACAATTCTGCCCATGTTTACTCTGAACATGTCCTACTCCATTCACTGGGACTTAATCACAGGAAGGTATGCATAGGGCCATGATGTTTTAAATCCTTAATGTTTAAATCCTTTTATTGTAAGTGTCTGTATCAGGTTAGTACTCTCTGCACAGTTGTCCTTGGAGGAGCTGAATAAGAAAAGCAAAACCATTGTAAACTAAATATATTATTGATGACCAACATACTTTATATTGTATTGCGAGAGCAGCAGAAATGATTTGAGACACTCCAGGGCTTAACTAAGAACTATTTATTCGTTACAAACTGCCTGGAAATTTCAGGGCAAAACTTTAGAATGGTATTGCGTGTTGAAGTCCTCCAAGCCACCCCCAAATAATTCACACTTCACACATAATTTTTGTTTGAGGTTTTTGTCATAATTTTGGTCACAACTTTATTAAAATACATAAATTTGAGTGGTTGCTTAGGCATTGGTTATGACTATCTGTCCCCACGCCCAGGGACAGAACTGACTTCCAGATTCCAGCAAAAACAATATTGGGGAGAGCATGGAGCTGGGCACCAGACCCTCATCCCCCCCCCCCCGCATGCTCCCAGGGGCTTGCACGGCCCTAAGCCCCCTCCAGGGGTACAGAAGAAAGAATGGCAAGCCCCTGGATTCCTTTAACGGAATTCCCTTTCCACAGGAGCATTGGAGGGGCAGGCACCACCAATCCTTACCCCTCCACCAACCAATTTTTTAACCAATGCCTAACTGCAACCTTACAAGTTGTGACGATTTTACAAATTGGATAAGAAAATTGGATTTCAGGTGGAAAAATTGAAATTAGAAACAGAATTGTTAGAACCCAAAACTAAGATTTTGTCAAAGATGTATAACTTGCTGCTGAAATGGAACACCCAGGATGAAACGGTGAAGTCTGCTATGATTAAATGGGCACAGGATGTTGGACATAATATTATGTTTGCTGACTGGGAACAGTTATGGACCACCGGTGTGAAATTTACGGCATGTAATGCCTTAAGAGAGAATATTATGAAAATGATTTACAGGTTGTACATGACCCCAGTCAAGCTTGCAAAAATTTATCATTTGCCCGATAATAAATGTTGGAAATGTAAAGAGACTGAAGGTACATTCTTTCACCTTTGGTGGACGTGCCCAAGGATCAAAGTTTTCTGGGAAATGATTTATAATGAAATGAAAAAGGTATTTAAATATACCTTCTTGAAGAAACCAGAGGCCTTTCTCCTAGGCATGGTTGGCCAATTGGTGCCAAAGAAGGACAGAACTCTTTTTATGTATGCGACAACAGCAGCAAGAATACTTATCGCAAAATATTGGAAGACACAAGATCTACCCACTCTGGAAGAATGGCAGATGAAGATGATGGACTATATGGGACTGGCAGAAATGACCGGCAGAATCCAGGGAAAAGAGTCGGCGGAAGAAGACTGGAAGAAGTTCAAAGACTATTTGCGGAAATATTGTAAAATTAATGAATGTTAGAATGATGTTGGACAGAAATTAAGTGGTTTCCAGCTATAATGCCTAAGAGATATGAAAAATAAGGTTTAGAAATAAGTAAGAACTAATGGTGAGGATTTGCTGAACTAACAATTTGAATTGGAATATAAGAAAGGGAGGTACGAGGAGGTCTGGAAAATAAGTTAAAAGAAAATAAGTAAATGGGAATTCTATCTGTTTTTAGTTGTTTTTGTTTTTGTATTTTTGTATTTTTGTTGTTTTTTTCTTTTTGTTTTATATTGTATTATTCTTGAAAACTTTAATAAATATTCTATTAAAAAAAAAAAAGTTGTGACGATTTGCTACGCAGTAGGCAAAAACCAAATGGCACCAGCCAGTCAGCCAATTGGACAAAATTTCTACCTGGCCCCTGCCCCAAAAGCAGGCAACCCCATGACAGGCATAGCAAGGTCAACCAAGATCCTTAAATCAGGGACGGTGGGCGGGTGATCCAATGCACACAGCGAAAGAGCCCAGTCAGAGCTGTGTGACTTCATTTTATAACCTTTGGTCCAACCCCCTAAATGGCAACACCAAAATTTGCCCAGTAACCCAACTGCCCAATCACTGTGGATGGTCATCCAAACTAACCTGCCCAGCAACAGAGGGGGGGCCTGCCAGACCCCACCGCAACACGTGCTCTCTATGAAGGAGAACACACCTTGTACAAAACAAAGACATACTTCCAGATGGTCTTTAGGGCTTCCCTCACTCCTGAGATGATCAGATAATTATGCAGAAATGAATACAGCCTTAAAGTTCATATATATTGCTGAATCCACATGGTGCAAAGCTAAAGTGAAATTCAAATTCAGTCATACTGGCATGAAAAAATATGCCATAAAACGCAAATGCTGATATATGCAGCAAGACACCAGGACCATATTGGAAACGACTCTGTGATCTTCTGATGAAGGGTAGTATAGAAATTTGGTAGAATAAAAAGGTGGAACCCAGACCCACTAGTGTCTTCTATGGCACCCATGAAATAAGCATCTCCTCAAAAATCCACGGCACACAAGAGAATGTTTGCTCAGGTTCTTTGCACTGGTTAAGCTTCTCCTACATTGAACATGTTCCCTTAAATACCTCCATGTCATTGGATTATAGATCTGAATGCCCACCGTCTCATCTGTGAACATACATTTACCACACAGCAATCTGCATAATACATTTTCCACAGTTAATATTTTTGCCACGATTTTGTATTATGAATCGCTACTATATTATGCAGTGCTTTTTTCTTTAAAAATAAATGTTTAGGGGTCATTTCCCTACTCATATTGAAATACCCCCCCTCAATGAAGCCAAACTTAGATTCAGAAAATGTTTAGGGTTATGCATACCCCTGAGTCCTCCCAGGAAAAAAAAAAGCACTGGTGTTACGTATTCCTCTGAACAGAGGAAAAATGAAAAGAGCTTCTCTCTGTGAGTGAGCGCATTGATGGCTGATGTAGGTGCATTTTCCTCATTTATAGAGACACATGTTCACATCATTTTGTGTTTCTGTCTCTTTATGCATGACCAGGTGGCGACAGCCCCAGCTCTCAGTGATCATAAGAAAGGAATAAAGACTCTGACGTCATTATATGAAATTAAAATTAGGCCACAACTTTATTAAACTTCCTAATATAGGAAGACCTTGGCTTAGGCCTTGGGCATGTATCCCACCCAGCCCCCCAGCCGGGGAGAACTGGGGCTCATCAGGGTAAATGGGATATTGGGGTGCTTTGCTAGACGTAACTGTAGCAGGCAACCCAGCCCATATCCCCTAACGCAGGGTAGTTCACTGATGACCTTTCAGTGTATGGCCAGTCACACCCATATATATAACCCCTTTAAGAGGGGGACCCTGGAATCGCCACCGCAGGGGGGTGAGTCACCACTTCACGCCCATGCCCCCATATAGAGAAGAAAATACTAAAGGATTACGCCAAAGGCCTTAAACTGCCAGAGTTTTGACGAATTGCTATGGGGAAGACAAAACCTGCCAATGCAAGGAAATTTCTCCCCAGTCCTTCAACAGCAACCAGTCAAAGACCGTAGCAACGCCCGCTAAACAGGAAGAAAAAGTTCACCTGCAAACAAGAAACATTAAACAAAGGGAGGGTAGGGAGGGTCAATCTCCAGAGCCAACTGCCTGGCTATTGTCAGCACCACCCCCTATTTATAAATGGGGCTGGCCCCACCTCCCAGCAAGACACTTGATTACTGAGGCTGGGCGTGAACCTCCAAAAATTAACACTGAGGGGCAAACCAGCCCCTCTTTGCCAGTAAGCTTCCTGGGAACTGTAGCACCATGTGCGATCCTGCAAAGGGCACCCATAATGTAAAGTGTGAGTGCTCATTCTGCTACTTTACCTACGCCCGCCATTTTCTTGTTAGGTCACATTCCCACAGCAGCCATTTTGTGACTGGTGCCTACGGCACTTCCTCAAAATTCCAAATGTGCCCACTGGCCCTAAAACATCAACAATGTTTGGCTTACACCATAAGCAATCGAGAAAGGGAAATGTGTAGGCTTGCTATTACCCAGCAGATGAGGAAGAATCAAAGCCTGGGAAAAGTGCATAGTTAATTGGCTATTGAGAGGGCAGCAGTTGCAGTACAACAGCCTCAGTACTGAAAACTTTACTGCCCCTGTGGACCCAGGTGGCCTTTGCAAGGAGCCAGAGTTCATAAAACCAGCCCATTTGCCAAGAACTTATTATAACAGGAGTGGGAAGAGCATTCTACTGATTTCCTCTCCGCATCAAGAATTTATGGAAGAGTCTCCATTCTGTTGCATAGAGCAAAAGTGGATTGAGTGACTTCTTCTTCTGGGCATTATTAACAAGTAGGATTCTAGAAGTTAATGATTTAATATGGATAATTGCTATGTTATGTAGCTGAAGGATTCAATTACGACTTGCACTGTTGAGGTCACAGTGACTCCCAAGGAGAAATTAGGGAAACAGCCAGAAATGCTGCTCAAATATGGAAACATTGGGTGAGAGAAAGGAGGGGAGAAACCAGAGCTTTTTCCCCAGTCAGAACTAGGTTCTGACACCTCTCAAGTGCGTGCCATAGCCATTCTAGGAGAATGGGGGCAGTGTTCACGGCACCTCTTTTTCTAGAAAAATAGCACTGGGAGAAACTGTAAAATAGAAACAAATAATGTAAACATTTTGCAGACAGGGCAGAGCAAAATAGGTTTTTCCCCCTGATTTGGGTTAATCAATCATGATACATAAATGTCTGCTGGAGGTATCCAAAAATGAAAAAAAAAGTTGATTAAAGTTCTAGTGAGCTGGCAGGGAGGAAAAGAAACACTTAGCATACTGTTTGCCTTTCTCAGCAAACTCAATCCCAGACTTCTTTAAAGTTTTGAAGTGAAACTTTATGGAGATTTCAAGTTCAGCAGGAAATGAATTTGCCTGTTCTTGATTTAACCTATTCTTTGAAAATGTACTCCAGTGGTGGAGGAAGTGAGTAAGACAGTAGGGCAATGGGAATCTGTGACTCTCCCAACTGCTGTATCTCCCATTTCCCCTAGTCATTACTGATGCAGTAGAGGATTGTCAGCCATGATCATGTTTAAGACTAAGACGGGGAATGTTTACTGACAGAAATCAGTCAAAACCCAACTCAGCTGGTCAGGTTTTGATTGACTCTGACTTGGTTGTCAGACAGATCAATGCAATGCATTAGTTCTCTGACATTTTTCTATTTTTTAAAAAAAAATCTGGATTTTTCTACCTGGCTGATCATGTACTGTTGGGGAACCATTCATAGCAGATCTGGGTGGCATGGGGCAAGGAGAGAAATGGAAGTCCAATTGTACCAGCAGAAACCTCCTCGTGTATCATTGGATACAACCCTTGGGTACCTATAATCATAATGCGTATTTAATAATAAATACACATACTTTTAGGGACACAGGTGGCGCTGTGGGTTAAACCACAGAGCCTAGGACTTGCTGATCAGAAGGTCAGTGGTTCAAATCCCCGCAACGGGGTGAGCTCCTGTTGCTCGGTCCCTGCTCCTGCCAACCTAGCAATTTGAAAACACATCAAAGTGCAAGTAGATAAATAGGAAGGTAAACGGTGTTTCCATGTGCTGCTCTGGTTCACCAGAAGCGGCTTAGTCATGCTGGCCACATGACCCGGAAGCTGTACACCAGCTCCCTCGGCCAATAAAGCGAGATGAGCGCCACAACCAAAGAGTCGGTCATGACTGGACCTAATGGTCAGGGGTCCCTTTACCCTTTACCCTTACTTTTACTTCAAATCAGTTTTACTACTTACAGGTTATAGGGATCCTGACCAGGAATCAGATGGCTATATTACAAACACTGAGATTAATCTGTGACACACACACCCAAAGTCACAGTGGGGCATATGACTGTTGTCCTTCTAACCCTTCTTTTCATTATTTAACCCAAGTACGTCAGACTTTCAGCACAATTCTATATACCGTATGTTTACTCGGAAGTGTTCCTTAACTGGCCTTACATCCTAGTAAGTAGGACTGCAGACTTAGGGGATTTGCACTGACAGTCATGCTGCATCTGGAATGTTTTGTCCAAAAATGTTGTGTAATATTTTTGCAGTATATATTGTTTACTCAAATCAGTGCTGGTCATTTAAATTTAGGTAATATGTTATGGGAGGGACGCAGGTGGCGCTGTGGGTTAAAGCCTCAGCGCCTAGGACTTGCCGATCGAAAGGTCGGCGGTTCGAATCCCTGCGGCGGGGTGCGCTCCCGCTGCTCGTTCCCAGCGCCTGCCAACCTAGCAGTTCGAAAGCACCTCCGGGTGCAAGTAGATAAATAGGGACCGCTTACCAGCGGGAAGGTAAACGGCGTTTCCGTGTGCGGCTCTGGCTCGCCAGAGCAGCAATGTCACGCTGGCCACGTGACCCGGAAGTGTCTCCGGACAGCGCTGGCCCCTGGCCTCTTAAGTGAGATGGGCGCACAACCCCAGAGTCTGTCAAGACTGGCCCGTACGGGCAGGGGTACCTTTACCTTTACCTTTAATATGCTATGGGAGGGGGGGGTACTTCAATACACTGCGTTCATATTTGTTTTTTGTCTGTCTCAAAAACTGAAAGCCGAAGGTTAAAGATATTTGTGACATAGCACGAAAGGATTTTTAAAAAAGGGCTGAAACTCTCCTAAATAAGGCCTTCATAGTTGCATCATGCCCAAAGGGAACAACACACCAAAACTCTTTGGGTTTTTGTCATATAGCAAAATAAATATGCACATTTAATGAACTTCCAGTTTAATTACCATCATATCACTTCCACAGGATCTGACAGATCCCTTCTGGAGGTAGATAAAAAATGCTCTTTGCAATGAATATCATAGGCAATGGAAGTATTGGCTTACAGTATATGCAATTTGGCAGCATGGTTTTGCATAATACTGTAGGATGAGGTCTTTATCCAACTAAAGCCACAAATTATAATATATAATATTTATAACACTTTAGGCACATTGTTTAGCATAGCTGCAGGGATATATGTTTATTGCTGTGTCTTTTTTGGAAGAAAAGAAAATATTTTCACAATAAAAGTCTGTCTGCTTTTTCTTCCCTTTGAACAAACAGTAATTCAACTCAAAGAACATTTGGTTTGAATAATTAATCCGAGAGTGTAACATAATTTCCCCCAAACCCACATGCGCCTCTGTTGTAGACATAAAACTAGGAAGTTTTCACTGGGGCCCCCCGTTTCACTTGCTTATAATTTCTCAACATAATTAGGCACCTAAACTAAGTTGATGTATTTTCATGTATATAATTATGAATTATTAAAAGACACTTTGTGCAGCTTTGTTCTCCATTTCTGTGATATAGATTCCTGAGGGAAATGTTTGCTGTTGCAATCCTTTTCAAATCCTTTTTTTTTTTTTTTTTTTTTTTTGCTATTGTTTCCTTCTATATTAAAGTTCTACAAAGATTAAAATGCCAGTTAGAAGGCGGGGGGGGATCAAAAGCCTTTATAATTAGATGCAGCTAGATATAAACAAAGCAAATGCATAAAAATATGAAAACTCAAAATCCTGCAGTGTTGGGGTTTTTTTGTTTTAAAAAACCAAAACTAAATTTTATCTGCTAAAAATTAGTCTCTGTCGCTAATTGGCCTCATAGATATATCTAATTTGGCAAGCCTGATCTGCTGCGTACCTAAATTTCCCAACCTTCTTGGGGCTGTTCATCTGCTGAATAAATTTGATTCATCTCCTAGAATTATTTAGTACTTATCAAGGTAAAGGTTAAAGGGACGCTGGTGGCACTGTGGTCTAAACCACTGAGCCTCTTGGGCTTCCTGATCAGAAGGTTGGCGGTTCGAAACCGCGTGATGGGGTGAGCTCCCATTGCTCTGTCCCTGCTCCTGCCAACCTAGCACTTCGAAAGCACATCAGTGCAAGTAGATAAATAGGTACCGCTCCAGCGGGAAGGTAAATGGTGTTTCCGTGTGCTCTGGTTTCCGTCGTGGTGTTCAGTTGCACCAGAAGCGGTTTAGTCATGCTAGCCACATGACTCAGAAAGCTGTCTGCGGACAAACACTGGCTCCTTTGGCCTGAAAAGTGAGATGAGCACCGCACCCCATAGTCGCCTTTGACTGGACTTGACCTTCCAGGATCCTTTACTTCCTTTACCTCCTAGTACCCATCAGCAATATTATGGACACCTATCTGAGTAGACTGTTACAATATGGATGCAGTGCAGCTGCAAAGTGCTAGCTTGAAAAGTAAACATGATGGGAATGTTGGGACTGCCCGTGGGAATCAGAGGGGCAGTCAATTCACAGTGCGAAGCACCGGAATTAGCTCAGAGTGTAATATGAGCTCTTCCGTTTGTTCCTGTACAGGAAGTGTTTGTCACTAGACTGCTGGAGCTTGAAGAGAGCAGTCATGTTTTTTGTAATGCTGCAAAGACAGAAATAAAGGCATGCAAATACGCTTCTGTCTATCTCTTTCCCCTGCCGGGGGGGGGCAGGAAAGAGGGGTGTGTTCTTCTCACGCTGAGAAGGATCGCCTATTGCGACCTAGCCTGGATCCTGCTGGGGAATGCAGCCAGGGAGGTCAACAGGGAATCATGCCGGGTGCCTGGGAGAGTTGCCAGTTTCTCCTGATATGGGCTTGATTTCCGACATTGACATGCTTATGGTTACTCTGATAATATTTCTCAGAATTTCTGTAGATAATATTGCCTGAGCAGGGCTGTCTAATCTCATCTCAGATATGGAAAATATCTTTTAGCAAATTTTGCAGTCGTTTTCCTACCTCCTCCACTGTCACCCAAGTATTATACTTTTTTGAGTTGTTCTTTTTCAGTGGCTGCCACTTCTTACTTCGTAGGATCCCCACATGGGTGGGTCTACTATGAACCTACTGAAGTTTAGGATTCAGGGCCCCTAATCCCAGAGGGGGCCCAGAAGTGGCTTTAGTCCATATTGCTTAATTTTTTTGGGTCTAGTAGACCTAATTTGAGTCGCATTGATTTGAGCCAAATTGATTCAAGCAGGACAGTACATTGGATAATTATGTTAACAGACTTAATGCAAGGTGGTCAATTGAAAAAAAAAAGAGGCAAATGGAGATAGAACAAAGCAGGAAGCAGATTTGTATATAAAATTGCATATGCAATTATTATATTTAGTTTGCAAATTCAAAAATAATTACACTATAATTGAGGGGAGCTATTGGTTTGTTTTTGGGTTTTTTAATGTATTTTATGTTCTCATCTTGTATTTTTATGTTGTGAACTGCCCTGTGATCTTCAGATGATGGGCAGTATACAAAGTTAATATCTAATATAATAAAATGATAATATATACCGTAATAGAAATACATCTCACCATACTGGTATTCTGTGTCCCTGCCAGTCTACCGTCTAGGTGATCTTGATGTTGATGGGTAATGCTTAGGCCCCTGTTTTCCTTTCGTATAGTTCTTTAACTTTAAATGGGACTTCCCCATTCAGGTTTCCTTCATACTAGAAGTGCAAAGACTTGCTAAGTTTACATATTATGTTACATAGTGTTATGAGTTTATGGTTGCTGGACACCCTAAATTCCTAGGTCTAATAGGTCTTAGAATTTAATCGATGCTTGAAGCTGGGAAATAGGTAGACCCTGTGTATTCAACTCATGTGTATTAGGGCAGGCCCTTGTGTATTAAGCTGTGTGCTATACAATACATATCCTCTGGAATCAGCATGTGTTGAGAGCTAATTAAACCAGGCTGGCCTGGTTTAAGTGAGTTAAAAGCTTAAGGGAGGAGCTTATGGGATGGGGAAGCAGAAAGGTGAGAGGCAGGGCATGATGGCAGTTTGTTTGGATCCTAGACTGTGCCTATGGAGAAAGCAATGACCTCTTGGTGTGTAATGCTGGGAACCATTGTAGGCTCAGGTATAGGTTGTATATATGTGTAAATAAACCATATATCATAAAGACACCACAGTCTCTGCTGTGCCTCATTTCCAATTAGACTCTGGTTATGCGTGCCTAGAAGCCCTGAAATCTCGCACTGCTCAAAGATTAGGGTGGTGTGCAACAATATTAAGGGTTCTATATCAAGCAGCATGTATCACAGCTGGACTAACATAAGCAAATTCATGAACTAGCTGAGAGAACATTTATTAACCAACGTTAAGAAATGTACAGCTTGGTAAACAAAGTACAGTAACCAAACCAACTCCCATGGAAACATCTCTCGCTTTTAATGGAAGGAATAGCACCACGGGAAGCCACCTTATGTCAGTGCATAACCTTGGAAACAAACAATAGCTCTTGCAAGAATAATCTCTTGAGCAAACAGTATCCATCTAAAATGACCTTTGGTTGGACAAGGCCTGCTTACTTGAAGCAAACAACAACTTCCAGAGGCTTGCAGGTTTTTCCACCAGTACAGAGTTAGATTGAAGTAATTCAAATTTCAGGCCACTGATAACATATGTGACATGAGTACAGCAAAATGAATTCACAGGAGCACAAAGCAGTATTTCTGACTTTGGATTAAATGGGAATAATGAAAGTGATATCCATTTGTAATATTGGGTCGTATTTATGGTTATAGTAGGTTAAAGTGCTATACAAATGCTAACTATTATTAATAATAATTTTCAAGTGTTTCTTTGTGTATTTTTCGCCTAAAGGGTCTCATTCTCCACACTTCAGAGATGTTACCTACATAATTTATAAGTGTTTGCAATTTGCATATTGTTGTGCTCTGCCAGGTGACAGTTCATTTACTTTAATTTCCGAGATATATTTTATATGCTGGTCACTCTGTAGACTGTTCAAGAATTCAGCAGGAGAAGACCCACTTATTGGTGCATTGGGATTTCCCTCATTTTGGAGACTGATAGCAGCCGTACTGTTTTAGAGTTTAATGCCAATACAAATACGGCACTCAGGTTCCGAATGCCTTCTTTCGAGGAAGAAAAGAATTAAAAGTTCCAAATTAATTGCACACAGTGAGCATGTGTTACTAAGGCAACCCTCCTGAAATTCTCAGTTCCGCAATCAGGAGAGAAGCAGATATCTGCTTCTCAGTGGTAGGAAAGAAACATATGAGAGACAGTTTCGTTCCAATAGCAGCAACAAAATGCAATGGTATTGGTTCAGAAATCTCTTGTGCAAGCAGAAAAGCCCTTCTACTTATGCAAGGTGGCCCTTTCAAACTCATCTAATTTCCCTATCTTGCTGACACCCCATGTCCTATTCCATATTGCACCAGAAGGATCAGTGACCATCAGAAACAACTGCAAGGATGCTGGAAGAGAGGGGGGGGGACAGGAAAACCGTGTTATAGTGGCATAGTGTGGGTTGCCAGTGCCCAGGACAGGGCAAGTGTTACTTTCCCCTGTTGGACTGGGCAGTTGGGATGGGAGCATGCACCAAGGGGGCACACATATGGTCCACATAAAGGAGGAATGGAGCCTGCCTCCAATAGGCTCATTGCCCACTGCTTCCATCCCCCTGCCCACTAGACCAACCTGCTTGCCACCATGCCTCAGCTGCCAGGGCTTTGTGCCTGTCATTGGAGCAACTGATTGAGTCCCCCTCAAAAATGTTCACCTGGGGCTCTGTCCTGTTACACCCAGTGGTCTCCAAATTCAATTCAATGACTTAGCATTTTTGACCATGGACTACTTTGGCTTCTGTTCACTTGCTGCTGAGTGACAGAAGCACATGCCTTCTGAGAAGATCTCAACAGCTTGCACCACGAAGCCTGATAATTCAAACTATGGCTTAGCAGGACCTGTCAGAGGGGCTTGTACCCGCTTCCTTGCTGGTCTTTTTGTTCAGCGCAACACAGCTGCTAAGCCAAGGTTCATGGTTAAGCTCTGTCCTCCTTCACCATGACCAGTAACCAAGAACAAACCTTGGCTACAGGTTGTTAAGGAGCAGAGGTTTGGATGCCAAGCTAAACTACACTTTGGCTTAGCTGCCGTGCCATGCTGAACTGAAAGGTTGGGAGGAGGAAATCAGGTGTAATATCTTCCCAGCCTATTTGTCTGTTAGTGCTAAGCCATGGTTTTGTTTGGCATTACAGTGGTACCTCGGGTTACAGATGCTTCAGGTTACAGATGCTTCAGGTTATAGACTTCACTTACCCAGAAATAGTACCTCGGGTTAAGAACTTTGCTTCAGGATGAGAACAGAAATCGTGCTCCGGCAGCAGCAGGAGGCTCCATTAGCTAAAGTGGTGCTTTAGGTTAAGAACAGTTTCAGGTTAAGAACGGACCTCCGGAACGAATTAAGTTCTTAACCCGAGGTACCACTGTACATGAGAAGGTGGAGACTTTTTGCTATCATATTCTTTTCTTAAAAAGAAGAAGAAAGGTGGTAAGCTCTGGAGTCCTCATGATGAGGCAGGCTGTATGAATGAACTGGAAGAAACTCTTGCAGCAGAAGGTTGTTTAACTGGTTTGGGCCTGTATAATTACTTCAGAGGCCAGAAAACTCCTGGGCCTAGGTGGATAACTAATTGTACAATTCTCAGCTAAGTTGCACTTGTTTGCTTGTTTTCTTCTGCAATTTATGTTTTCTGCTCTGCTTTCCCCCCTGAGTTGCAAACAAAATGTAAAGGAGTTTTCTGATGTTTGCTGGTATTAGAGATGCAGAAGATAGTCAGTTCGGATTTAAAGGTGAACCAACCAAATCAACACTTTCTGAAACAAGATGTGAATCAAAACACAGTTATCCTTCACTTTTTGCATTTGTCCAAAGTTTACAAAACACATATATATCAGGGGAAAGTGTAAGTAAAAATGAATTTTTTGCCTTCACTGTCTACATGACTAAGCATTCAAACACAGCCATTTTCATGCATGCTCATACAGTTGGTTACTGTAAACCTTTTCTTTGTAGAGAAAAGGAGAAAGTTCTATTCCCAATACATTCTTTCGAAATTTCCGAACATGCGTTATGAGGTACTCTTGCCATTCAGACCTATTGGGCAAAAAAGCTCCCTCTGGCTCTTAGAGAGGGAGGAAGTTGCAATAAAAAGAAAAGGGGGAGACAGTATGGTTAGGTGGTAGAAAGAGGACCACCATACTCAGAATCTGCAAGGAGACACCTTTTGGATTTCCTGGATCTTCTGCATTCCCCTTCCCTTTTAAGACAAATCTCACTGTGAACTGAAAGATGAAGGATGGGGAGAGACTCCCAACTACTGCTTGCTGCTCACTGCTTCCCTCGGCTCAACACCCTTTATGGTGGAACTGCCTGCACCACACTAAATCCGGCTCGCAGCTGCCTTAAACTGAGTCAAGACATTTATTCCTTCTAGCTTAGTACAATCGTACCTCAGAAATCGAACGGAATCTGTTCCGAATCAGAATCGACTTCCAAAATGTTCGGAAACCAAGGTGCAGCTTCCGATTGGCTGCAGAAAGCTCCTGCTGCCAATCAGAACCCATGGAACCCACGTCAGATGTTTGGGTTCCAAAGAACGTTTGCAAACTGGAACACTCACTTCCGGGTTTGCGGCATTCAGGAGCCAAAACATTCGAGTTGGAAGGCGTTTGACTTCCGAGGTAAAACTTTATTGTTCACATTGACAGGTGGCAGCGCTCCAGGGTTTAATGCAGGGGGGATTGAGTTAGGAACCTTTGGCATGCAAGACTGATCCTGGACCAGTGACATATGCCCCTTACCTTTACTTGGGTAAGTGTTTGTCACATTTAAACTATGTCAAGCAAATTGGTACTATGTGTGCTCTAGCAGGATACTGGGGGTGTGGGGGTCAAGAGCCAATCAAGCATAGGGTCTGTGACATTGTGGTAGTGTGCAGAAGATTCCTCATCTCTGGCAAGATGGTGGCATGCTTGCCATGTGGAGATGGCGGCCATATGATTTGTTTTATAAAGAGCAACCACATGGCAGCTCTTTGGTGAACCCAATAAAACTTCAAATAAGCAAATGATAATAATAATAATAATAAATCACATCTCAAGACAGCAAATACTTTTGATTCGATTTAGTAGGCAGCTCCGAACATATTGGGGAGAAATGTACTACAGATGTTAAGGAACAGGCTCCCTCCTCAAGCTGTAAAGTGGAAACCAGCTGGTGTGAGAAAATAAGGGAGCCCCAGGGAAACCTTGAGAACTCTTAGTAAGAGGTTAGAGCAATTGATCTTAACTCCACATAGCAGATGGAATCAGCAGCTACTGTCGGAGGAACATAGAAAACGGAGGTTGCTGCCCTCTGTGCCTGTGTCATCATAGGGACGAAGTACTCTAAGGCAAAGTGTTTTTGTGTTCCAGTCTAATATAGCATTTCTGAGACAAAGTAAACAATACATAATAAAGTTCAGTGGAATTTTAGAAAGTTCTCTTCATATCATGTAGTTGTTTCTGAAGATATCCCAAAGGGCACTAGGCAACTAGAAATTATTGCTGAGCTGAAGATGGGGGGCATGCTTCATGTCTCACATACAAGTTGATTCTCGTTCCTTCAGTCCAGTTGGGGAAAAATGTGGAATCTAAATGTTGCCCACACTGTTAATTTCAGTGCATACAAATGGAAATCTCACATACTCCTTGCCCCAACTAATCATGCACAACTAAGCACAAATAAAACTGAATTAGGTTGAAGGTCGTATCACAGCAAGCAATGAACCATCAGTGCAGTGTGGTCCCAAGAAAAAATATCATTGCTTGGACAATGGAGACATTTCCTTTCTTCTCTGAACCCATTGCAAACAGGAAAACTACCAAAAAAATGTTGGTAACATCCAATTCTATTATTGTTTGTTGTCTCTGGGCTCCATTTTACATGATGATGAGGCCTAGAGATATTCTGGGAAAACAATGATGGCACTGGCTTCTGCAACCATGTTGCTTGACAATGCTAATAAATGATTTGGGTAAATTAAAAATAATAAAATAAGGCCTGATTGTGTCCATCTCAGATTCCATTAGACAACTGCCAAATGTAATCAGAAGAGCTAAGGACTCCTGTCACCATCTGACTCTTATCACATTTGAAAATGATATTATATAATCCTAGGTCCACAGTTCTACCTGGAATGATGTGCCTGGGGAAGCCATTGTGCTAAAAATTCTCAGGGGATGACTATTTCCTAACAGTTCAAGATGGAGCAGGACTTTCCACAGAGCTGAGCCAATGGCTGCTCCCAGGAGACAGGAGGCCTGGCGGAGCTCTACTCATGGTAGAAGGAAGGTCAAGAAACAGCGCCATTGGCTCTGCTGAGACAGGCCAGCTCCATCAGGCTTTATCTCCCTCAACTGTCAACATTCTACACACTAGGGGCTGAGTTTGTGAGTTTTCTTTTCCTCAGCCCTCCTTGCCCTCTTTCCTTGAGTGTTGTATTTCTTTTGGTTGGTTGGTTGGTTAGAATATAAACCTGCAAGTAGGGAGTGTCTTTTTTTCATTATTATTATTATTTCATGGCTGAAGAGAGGAGTAAAAATGCTCCAAATCATGGGTAGGCAAACTAAGGCCTGGGGGCCAAATCATGCCCAATCGCCTTCTAAATCTGGCCTGCGAATGGTCCGGGAATCAGTGTGTTTTTACCTGAGTGGAATGTGTCCTTTTATTTAAAATGCATCTCTGGGTTATTTGTGGGGCCTTCCTGGTGTTTTTACATGAGTAGAATGTGTGCTTTTATTTAAAAGGGATCTCTGGGTTATTTGTGGGGCATAGGAATTCGTTCATTTTCCCCCCCCCTCAACATATAGTCCAGCCCCCCAAAAGGTCTGAGGGACAGTGGACCAGCCCCCTGATGAAAAAGTTTGCTGACCCTACATTTTCCAAAAAAAAAGTCATAAAATTATTTTCTGAAAAAATTCAGGTCAGTCTCTGGTCTTCTGGCCAGGCCTGCATTGCTGTGTAACAGCCTATTCTTCTCTACTTTTTGAAAAGTCATAATTTTACTAAGACACCATCCACTTTGGTCAGTTCATAGAAATCCATCTGGAACTACGTTTGACAAATGCTCTGGGCATAATTGCATACTGATTTACAGGCTGCTGTTAATACAATGATGATGGTGATAATCAAAAATAAATTAATAACATTATATTTCATTTTAAGCACAAAATGTAGAAGTTCAGGTATGTTACTATGCAGGTTGAAATGAGTGGGTTTGACAGAGCTTTTAGAGACAAATGTATAACAGAGCCATTTTTAAGCACACTTTGCAATCGAAAGCAAGTCACACAGGAAGAAAATTAATATGATTTAGTACTGAATAAGTCAGAGTGACTCTCTTGTGTAAAATGCAGTCGGAAACAGATTATATATTTTTAAAATTGCTTGCAATATAAGGTTTTATTATAATGTAGAGTTTAATGTGCTCTGTTGTTGGATCATGATATGATCCAGTAAAAGTTGAGCACTTCTCAGCCCCATTAATATCAATGGAGAATTATCCCCCCCCCCACGGAAGTAAAACTATGCTTTTTTGTGCAAATGTTTATAAAGCTTGTGACCTGAGGCTTTTGGAGGTTCAGGACTATCCTTGTCCTGCATTCTGAATAATTTAAAAACCAACAAAAACTTGATCATCTCTGCTATCACCCTAACTTTGCTAGGGAGAGATGCCTTAATTTCTTTTATTCAAAGCCCCAAATATCTGTTCAACAGAAAAAAAATCTCTGTCCATTGGAACAAAAGAGCCAGGAGAAAAAGGGTGTGTATATTCAACAATCAAGTTCAGCATGCTGGTCCTGCAAACATCATGCACTGCCCACATCCCTTGTCTGAATAGGAAAATAGCTTTCTGGACAGGGAGAAGGTAAGATCAGTCCTCCTCTCTGAGATTCAATTCAATGTTTATCTTACTTGCATTGGCTTGTGCAAAGCCATTCTGGGCTTGGTAAGATATGGATAATTCAAGTTTTAAATGAGAGTAGGAGTAGCCAATATGGTACCTTCTTATCACAACTTTGTGATAAGATCATTGGCCATGCAGGCTGAGGTCAATTGATGCTATGGTCCAACAACAGATGAAGTGGACCCTGCTGGCTACCTTGGTCTTGAGCAGTGTTTTCCAAACATGGCTCTCCAGCTGTTTTTGGACTACAACTCCCATCAAGATCAGTGGTCAGGGATGATAGGAACTGTAGTCCAAAAATAGCTGGAGACCCAAGTTTGAGAAGCACTGGTCTACAGAAAGAGAACATTCCACTCAACAGCAGAAGTAATGTTTCAGGTGGGATGATGGCAGTGGCAGTGTTTCCTAGCTAGAACAGTTTCCCAGTATCTAAGGGACAGACAATCACAGAACACACATTTTGTTGTTGTTTAGTTGTTTAGTCGTGTCTGACTCTTCGTGACCCCATGGACCAGAGCATGCCAGGCACTCCTGTCTTCCACTGCCTCCCACAGTTTGGTCAAACTCATGCTGGTAGCTTCGAGAACACTGCCCAACCATCTCGTCCACTGTCATCCCCTTCTCCTTGTGCCCTCTGTCTTTCCCAACATCAGGGTCTTTTCCAGGGAGTCTTCTCTTCTCATGAGGTGGCCAAAGTATTGGAGTCTCAGCTTCAGGATCTGTCCTTCCAGTGAGCACTCAGGGCTGATTTCCTTAAGAATGGATAGGTTTGATCTTCTTGCAGTCCATGGGACTCTCAAGAGTCTCCTCCAGCACCATACTTCACTATGCCATGCAGAACACACATACCGTATTTTTTGCTCTATAAGACTCACTTTTTCCCTCCTAAAAAGTAAGGGGAAATGTGTGTGCGTCTTATGGAGTGAATGCAGGCTGCGAAAAATACGGTACTTCCTGGCAAAGCCTGGCTGGGGAAGGTGGCTCCCTACTGTGTGTGACAATCAGGAGCACATCAAGGAAACACAACACACACACCAACACATAAAAAACCTTATCCTTAGGCAGCTCTTAAAACAAAATTTGAGCCAAGTGCTGGGAGAGAAAGCTGCTGAGAACTTAGAAATCAGGCCAAGGTGGGTCACAATAGTCATAGAGCCAATGATGAAAGATTGAAGATTCATTTTGAAATTAAGATGCATTATAATAATTAGAGCTGAGCTTGAGAGCATCTGCACACTGGTACGTTTCACCCAGGGTCAAATTTCAAATCTCTTCACAGTGTTAAATGTTCCTAGCGGGCAAAATTGGTCCGCAAAGGCAAATTCATTATTAAAACTGCGATCCAAATAATAATGTGGGTCACAATCTTCAAACCATTCTCAGCAGAATATTCTCACTGAAGCTAATGAGGCAAGTCCCAAAATGCTTAGAAAATTTGATGTCATTTTTTAAATAGAAGATGCTGCTTTCAGTAGAGGTGCTGAACCCTTCCAGTTTTTGCTACCTCTGCAAAAGATGAAATGCTGTTTCTCTGAGGGTAGGCTTTGTTTGTTTTGCATATTAACAGCACAATCCTAACCATATCCACACAGATATAATTCCTATTGATTTCAGTGGGACTCACTCCCAGGTAAGGTCCTGCCAACCTTGTTTGAAAGCATACCAGCGTAAGTAGATAAATAAGTACTGCTGTGGCAGGAAGGTAAACAGTGTTTCTGTGCACTCTGGCTTCCGCCACAGTGCCCGTTGTGCCATAAGTGGTTTAGTCATGCTGGCCACATGAACCAGAAAGCTACCTGTGGACAAACGCCGACGCCCTTGGCCTGAAAGCGGAGATGAGTGCCACACCCCATAGTCAAATTTGACTGGATTTAACCATCTATGGGTCCTTTACCTTTTACCTCACCTAAGTGGGGCCAGGATTGCAACCTTACCAATCAGATTCTAGAATGGTTGTTCATTGTTCTGCATACAAAGGCTGGCTATGTGTAATGGGTTCAGTATGAAACTAGGAATGATATACCAAACCATCTTATTCACAGCAAACAATCTTATTCACAGCAAATTCATAAGCAATGACTCCACCGGAAGTTACGGTATATAGTTTCCAAATGGACCATTTCCCCTCTGCATAGTGTCAGCTCTATTTCCTTCCCTCTTCAATAGCCTTCCGTTGTTGTAGCTACAGTTATATTAGGAATAATATAGAATTCTGAGAGGCCTATTCCCCTTTTCTCCCTTCTCCTGGCTATCTTGAATACAGGTTTGACAGAATCCTTTCAAGATGCAATTTCCTACATCTAGAAAACCACATCTCCCAGAGTCCCTGGCAGTGCCAGATTTTGGGTGTTGCAGGTGGTTCCCCTGAACAGCGTGCTGAGTGGAGGGAGCACAAAATAAAATAGTAATAACAACAATAATAATAATAATAATAATTGAAGTGTGGGTGGGTTCCCATGAGGCAAGACACAGTGATAACAGCAAGAACATTTATTGAACTCACAGAACTAGACAACAGGAGCAAAGCAACTGCTTATATACATTTCTGAAGGCCTGGGCCACTCCCAACATGATTGGCTATCTAAGCTTCCAAGCTGTGAATCATAACTCAGAGTTGAAGGGCCAATGGCAAAGGCCCAAATATTGAATTGTTCTGTGATTGGATATCATGTATCAAATCAGAACACAGGGGCTCAGAATCGTTAGTCCAGACTCAAGCTCAGGCAAACACAGACCACTGAATACATAACAACAATCATAGCAACAACAATAATACCCATACATATATGGGTACCTACTGAGAAGATCCGTTTAAAAAACCCCAGCTGTACCAAATGGAATTATTGTGAAAATAAAAAATATTTTTGGGGGAGGGGGGAATTTTGTCCTTGCTCAAGCCACCATATTACCCAAGTCTGCTCCTGTCCCAGGGAGGGGCCTTTCAGACGTTTAAATCTGCCTCTCTACTCCCACCAAAATGGTTTTACCAACCACTGCTTCCAGGCCATGGAAGTGAAAAGGGGATAATGGAACAAATGAGTTATTTTCAGTGGCTGGAGTGGTGCTCAGTTCAGGATTCAACAGAGCAGTTCAGGATTGAACCTACTAACCCCATGACTACTGTGCATAGATAAGTCTATATGTTCCAAGTTTCTATTGCTTGTTTTCTTTGATATGCAAAGTCTTAATAAACTGTTCTTTTTAAAAAAAAAACCATACCACAACCCACCCCTGCAAAAAAGAAGAGAACCAATTGGCCATGGAAACCTACCAGGAGATTGATAATCATCCTGGTTTTGCTTCCTGCCTGTGACTGCAAAACAAATAAATACGGATGATTCTCAAGCATGTAGCCAAATGACTGTTTCAGCTTGTGGGTCACAACTGTGCAGGTTGTGCAGATTAAGACGGAAGGGTGCATTTAATTGAAAAATGTTGTTTTAAGCCAACAGACTTTTGAAATGAATTGAATACAAAAAAAAAAAGTTTATTCAGCATAACAAGCATTTCAACCCCCAGAGCATTCAAGAAGTAGAAAAAGAAAATTCTCGTTATGTAAGAAACAAGAGGAGAAAAATCTGCGGCATGTTTTCTTATGCTTTAACATGTTGGGGAGGTTCATTTTTGGGGTATATTCAATACTTGTGCCTTTTCTTAGCTATGAGGCTCTTCTTAGCAGGTCATTGCAATAAGTAGTGTTCTAGTTAAGTCTAAGCATAAGCTTATTTCACCTCTCTCTCAATGTCCCCTCCCAAGAGGGAGTCCAAAAGAAACAAAATGTATAATAAATACATGTAAAATGAATATGCAGTCAGGCCAGATGTTTTCAAAATATGTTCCAGCTGGTACTGGAATAAACAAAGGAACCACCTGTTTGAGCCTTCCTGTGTTGCACTGAAAGGATTTTTTTTTTTCTAGAATGCCAGGTCCTGTTTTTGCCTTGTGCTACGTATGAGGGAAGGCAAATCAAAAGAAAAGGGAGAAATTAGCCTAAAGCACATCCTCTGCTCCTTGCAAAGATCCAGCACACTCAGGTAACATTTGCAGCCTGAATTTCAAAAGAGCAGTTTGCAATAAGAAAGGCTTGCTTTCTGCCGATATTGCAGCCTATTTGCGTGTCGAGGTCCCCAAGACACTCCCCCCCCAAAAAAAAACAAAATTGACACTTGATTTTAGTTTACGCTTTTGGGCATAATTTTGGCCAAAATTTTATTAAAATTACAAGAAAATGTGAGTGGTTGCTTAGGCATTGGTTGCGACTATCTGACCCCAGACGGGGACAGACTGATATTCGCATGCACACAAAGTTGGTAAGGGAAAACATTTGGGGAGAGAGACAGAGCTGGGTACCATGTTCTCACCTCACCCCAAATGCTCCCAGGGGCTCTTGCGTGACCCTAGCCCCTTGTCAGGTTTTGGACAAAAGCATGGCAAGCACCTACTTTCCTTTAATAGAATACTCTTGCAGCAGCAGTATTGGAGGGGCAGGCACAGCCAATCCATACCCCTCCACCAACTAATTCATAAAACCAGTACCTAACCGCAACCTTACAAGTTTTGACAATCTGCTACGCAGAAGGCAAAAAAAAAAAAAAAATGGGATGCAGGTGGCGCTGTGGGTTAAACCACAGAGCCTAGGACTTGCCAGTCAGAAGGTTGGCGGTTCGAATCCCCGTGATGGGGTGAGCTCCCGTTGCTCGGTCCCTGCTCCTACCAACCTAGCAGTTTGAAAGCACGTCAAAGTGCAAGTAGATAAATAGGTACTGCTCCGGCGGGAAGGTAAACGGTGTTTCCGTGCACTGCTCTGGTTTGCCAGAAGTGGCTTAGTCATGCTGGCCACATGACCCGGAAGCTCTCTGCAGACAAATGCCGGCTCCCTCGGTCAATAAAGCGAGATGAGTGCTGCAACCCCAGAGTTGGTCACGACTGGACCTAATGGTCAGGGGTCCCTTTATCTTTATCTTTTAGGCAAAAAACAAATGGCACCAGCCAATAAGCCAAATGGACAAAATTCCTACCAGGCCCCTGTCCCAAGAGCAGATGACCCCATGACAGGCATAGCAAGGTCAAGCAAACAACCTGAAAATAGGGAGGGAGGGTGGGTGATCCGATGTGCGCAGCGAAAAGAGGAAGCTCAAGGCTGTGTGCAGGGTATTTAAAGGCTATGGTTGTCAATCACGAAATGGCACCATATAAATCTCCCCAGCAACAAGAAGAGCTCAATGATAATGTTGGCCAGTCTCTTTCCCGCCCAGCAATAGTGGGGTGTCTTGTTAACCCCAACCGCAACACGTGCTCTCCATGAAGGAGAACACACTCTACAAAATGGTAACAAGCAACCATGGACATTTAAGTAATGGTTTCCCTCTTTGCAGAGATGTTCATCTTCATTCCTGCAATGCGTCATCATTGGCCTGCTACCCAGGATCCTGGAAATGTCATGTCTTGAACCCGAGACCTTCTGCACTCAACACTGCAGTGGTACCTTGGTTCTCAAACTTAATCCGTTCCAGAAATCCGTTCCAAAACCAAAGCGTTCCAAAACCAAGGTGCGCTTTCCCATAGACAGGAATGCAAAATGGATTAATCCATTCCAGACTTTTAAAAACAACCCCTAAAACAGCCATTCAACATGAATTTTACTATCTAACGAGACCACTGAGCCATAAAATGAAAGCAATAAACAATGGACTGCAGTCACACAATCCATCAATCAGTAGCTGAACTGGGTTCCACACAGTCACAAGAAAAAAGCAGCAAAAAGAAAAATGCAAAATAAATAGCAAAAAAAGACAGATCTCAGCGTAACACTCAAAAAGGAAGTGTGGCACTCCAATCGGAAGCATAACACTCAAAACGGAGCACGTTCGGCTTCCGAAAAAAGTTTGCAAACTGGAACACTTACTTCCGGGTTTGCAGTGTTTGGGTTCCAAGTTGTTTGAGTACCAAGGTGTTTGAGAAACAAGGTACCACTGTATTATGGTCCCTCTCAAATTCTGAATTCTAATGTGTGCTGTAAATGGTCCTATGTATATGCCCAGGACTTGTTGCTTTCTACTAAAGCTACATGTGCATAAATGGGTACTGGATTGGAACCTCAATGGCTCTTACGATGTGGAGTAGATTCTTTTTCATGTTCTTGTGAAATAACATCCCAGAGAAAATCTGACTATCTTAGCAATCAGCATGGGGCCACTTTGAATACTGAAACCCTGGCAGGCTTGTTGAGTTTCCCCGCAGACTCACATGTTCTGAGCAGTGTTGGTTGTCATTTGGATTCCATCACAACTCACTTGGCTATCATTTGAGCCCATTTCTGTTTTGCATCTCCTCCCCACTTAAACGCCTCACTAGGACACTTCTAAATATTGAGCAGATAATGTTTGCCTGTCATCTAAATTAACATAGAAAGTGAAGCATTTAATTAGCTCTGAACTTGGGGATCTTTAGTTAAAGCTCATAGGGAGAAAATTGACTATTTAATGGGCACAATGATAGAGGGTCCTTGTTTAAATCAAGGTGCTGTCTGTTGCTTCTGTTCCAGGACTCCAGAGAATTCTGCAAGCTCTTGATCTAAACGTAGCTAGAGAGATAAGCCATATCCATGTGATCATGTTCCAGAAGGGCAGTTCAGTAAATGTAACATTTTGCTTTAGGGATGCATGAGAGTTTTCCAAGGAAGGCTGCGAGCTGATTAAATGAATTTTAATCTATGAATTGTGACTTTTAGTTGATTACTCAATTGCTCTTTTAATTAAATGTGCACACTGCTAAAAACAAAGGGTTGTACACAAGCATGCTTGTGTACAAAGAATCATTTTCACTACTGCCATTTTTGCACCTTTTCTGGAGGTTGAGGGACCTCAGGAATGCGTTTTCAGGTGTGATAAGGTGCTGCAAGGGACGCAGGTGGCGCTGTGGGTTAAAGCCTCAGAGCCTAGGACTTGCCAATCGAAAGGTCGGCGGTTCGAATCCCTGCGGTGGGGTGCGCTCCCGCTGCTCGGTCCCAGCGCCTGCCAACCTAGCAGTTTGAAAGCACCTCCGGGTGCAAGTAGATAAATAGGGACCGCTTACCAGCGGGAAGGTAAACGGCGTTTCCGTGTGCGACTCTGGCTCGCCAGAGCAGCGATGTCACGCTGGCCACGTGACCCGGAAGTGTCTCCGGACAGCGCTGGCCCCTGGCCTCTTAAGTGAGATGGGCGCACAACCCCAGAGTCTGTCAAGACTGGCCCGTACGGGCAGGGGTACCTTTACCTTTACCTTTAAGGTGCTGCAGGAAGGGGAATGAGGTGGGAGAATTCTTCATACATGAAGTGCCTATGATCACACTGCATTGGATACATTCAAATGTTTCTAAAGAGGGGGCCAGTCTTACTTTGTTTTTATTTTATTTTTATAATAATATTTATTCAGATTTTTTAAAAATTATAAAGAGAACATAAAAAACAAAAAAACAATAAAGATACGCAATACAACACAAGACAGAAAAATACACAGAAAAAATACAATCATTAAAAAAGAAAAAAAGTAATTAAAATCCTTTACATGACAACTTCCCTCTTACTTATTTTCTTGACCTCCCCACACCTCCCCTTTCTGTATTCAAAATCAGATTTTTATTTCAGCAAGTCCTTTCCCTTATTTTTTAACTTAATAATTTATTTTAATATGTTATTATTTTACTTTCTCTCTTTCATCCATTTCCTCGATTTATTTTTGCTTAATCCTCTATATCTAATCATTTTCCCTTTATATCCTTCCAACCTTATTTTCATTTAATTTAATTCATCTTAAAACCCACTTTTAATTTATTCAATCTTAACTCTCATCCAAACTTATACAATACTTATTCTTAAACCATTTCTCTAAGGTCGACCAAAGTTCCCTTCCACGCAGTCTTGCTTTGTTTTTAGATGATGTGCAGTTATCATTGTAGCAGTTATCGCCTTAGAAGAGGCATTCCTATACATGAGGTTAAGGGAAATGCATATTTTAAAGTAGCGCTTGCTACCTGCAGTTTCTACAATAATTTAAATGAAATAAAATGTATTTTGAAATCTGTACTCCAATTTATCGGGGGGGGGGACACCTTTTATGACAATTAAATCAATAAATTCAACAGTTTCCCCCTCTCTTTCAATTAAGTGTTTCATCCCTACACCTGAGTGAGGCTTCCCTGTTCTTATAGTAGACTTTAAACGCAAGTCAGATAAAGTTCTCTTTATTTATTTGACAGCGAATAACAGTAATTCATTTTTAAATATCCCCAAAAGCACTTGTTTAGTTAATTAGGGGGTGCTTTAAAATGGGACTGGGGAACCAATGGCCTTCAAGATATCGTTAAATTCTAATTTTCATCAGCTCCTGCTTGTATGACCAATGGATGTGCTCATCTTTCTTAGGAACATAGGAGCCTCAGTACAACAGCATCTGAAGGCCCACGGGCCCCTCATTCCTCTTTCATCTGATGAACCTTGAGGGAAGCCGAAGGAGTGCCAATAAGACTAGAACCATTTCTCATGGGGACTCCTTGGTTCCCTAAACTGACACTGGATTTTGCCTAAAGCAAAATTTGAAGCAAACTTGGAAGTTCCTTCTCGGTTGAGGCATCTGAGGAATCTTGAAAGAAGCCCAAAAAGCTTTGATAATACTAGCAAAATTTCCTGGGAGATTTCAACCTATTCCTAGTGATAAACACATCGCACAATGGCAATTCGATTAGGAATGAGTTGTGAAGAGCGTTCCAGATGCCTGCAGAATATTGCCACTGAATTTTGCCTAAAGCAAACTTTGAGGTAAATTTGGAGCATTCTGCTTAGTCAAAACATCCAGGGAATTTTGTAGGAAGATAAAAGAGTTTCAAAAACCCTAGTGAAATTACTTGGGGGAGGTGAAAGAGTTGCATGCCCATATGTTGGATAAGCCATTTGGATTTTTATAGCTATCTGGCTCATAACAAAGTAAACTGCAGTTTTCTTGTAGAAAAGAAATTGATAAAATTAAACACCAAATCTGCATTCCAATCCTCTCCTGTTTTTTGTGTGTGTGCGTTTAAGAGTTTTCAGTTATTACAACCATTCCTTAATCTTTCTTTAATGGGATTTGTCTATAATTAGATTTTGTTTTAATAATCTCACTTTCAAGGATAATAGCTAGTTAAATCAATTAACATCTCCAATACCTAAAACTGATGATGCAGAATGGAAAAGACTGAAGTGTGTGAGAGATGCTTTCATTTCAGAAAAGCTGAACAAATACAAATGTTAAGGTGTGATTAATTACATTTCTAGTGAGTTTCAATTAGCATTTATATAGCATTTTCTGAGACTTCTTCAAAGCACTTCGCACACATTGCTTTGGTAATCCTTATAACAACCCTAAAGGTTTGGTCATTGCAGAGTAGCAGAAGGGGTGTGGTGGAGGTTGAACTAAAAAGTTCAGTAGTGTGCCTAAGGCTATGCGGTGATTTTGCAGCTGAGATTAGGTTTCACAATCATAGCCACTATTCCATACTATGATAAATAATAAGAAGAAGAAGAAGAAGAAGAAGAAGAAGAAGAAGAAGAAGAAGAAGAATTTATATAGAATTTATGTGCACTCACAATCATAGCCACTATTCTATACTATGATAAATAATTAGAATTAGAATTATTAGAAGTAGAATTAGAATTAGAATTTATATACCACCCTTTACCCACAGGCAGTTTACAGGATAAAATCAGAGTATAAAACCACAAAGTACATAATCAAAATAAAAACAACAACAACCCAATAACTATCACCCCCAACACATTTTAATCAAATCAACCAAAGGCCTGGCTAAAGAGGAACGTTTTTGCCTGGTGCCTAAAGGTGTATAATGAAGGCACCAGGAGAACTTCTCTGGAAACAGCATTCCACAGATGGGGAACCACCGCAGAAAAGGCCCATTCTCATGTTGCTACACTCCAGACCTCTTGTGGAGGAGGCACACAAAGAAGGGCCTCAGAATGTGATTTCGGGGTCTGGATAGGATCAAATGGAATGAGGAGGTCCTTGAAGTATTGCAGTCACATAAGATAGTGACCACTTATGTATAGATTCTGAAGATCCATGGATGGCTACACTAAGTATCAAAGATGATATAAAGATGCTGTATTCATTTCTCACCCCATCCTGAACGATCAAAATCTTTACAAAATGATGGTTTTTTGTATTGTTACACTGCCAGTTCACCCATCTGGAAATCTCTTAGATCCAAGTTTCAAAGGTAGTAATGTGATGATAGCAATGACTTTGACTGGATTAGTAAGCAAAGAACAGTTGAGAATTTGATATGGGAAAACCTTATAGCATAAATCAGTAGTTGGGAGATGGACTGAGAAGGCAGGTGCCTAAGTTTAGTTTCTCACATTATCTGTTCTGGTGTTTGGCACCATAGGACTGACTGTGCTGGCCATATCTTTGTTGATGTTCTCATGGATTCAGTTCTTCAGAGATTATTTTGTGTACAGTAGCCCAGCTCATTACAGAGCACTCCTTTACATATACAAACTGGACTGAAGTAAAAAGGTAAAGGTCCCCTGGATGGTTAAGTCCTGTCAAAGGTGACTATGGAGTGTGGCGCTCAACACCGCTTTCAGGCTGAGGGAACTGACATTTCTCCACAGACAGCTTTCTGGGTCATGTGGCCAGCATGAGTAACCCACTCTGGAGCATGGAACACTGTGACGAATGCCAGAGCACATGGAAACACCATTTACCTTCCCGCCACAGTGATACCTATTTATCTACTTGCACTGGTATGCTTTCAAACTGCTAGGTTGGCAGGACCTGGGACAAAGCAATAGGAACTCACCCTGCTGGGCAGATTTGAACTGCCGACCTTATGATTTGCAAGCTCAAGAGGCTCGGTGGTTTAGACCACAGTGCCACACGCATCCCTTTATCGAAGAAATATTCCATGTGCTGTCCACCCTTGTTGGACCAGGTGATAGTCCTTTGAACATTAACAAAATGGAAGTCTGATTCACATACCTTATGCATAATCATCACTTGATGACAGAGGCACTGAATGGTTCATTGTATTGATGAGAATCATTACATATTAAAAGCAGCAAACAGGACTTTGGGGTCACCTTCTTCAGTATTGTTTTTCAGTGGACTCGGTAGTACACACACATCACTGGAAGCAATTGAGTTATGATTAATCAAGCACATGTGTAAACTATTCCAAAACACCACCAGCTTATTTTTTTTCATGGAGGGGTGTGTGTGTATGCATTTCTTCCTGTTGTCATTGATGAAGATCCTGAAAAGGTTTTATTTCCCCCTGTCCAGTGAGTAAATGCGAGTTGAGTATATATTTTGTAAACTCTGCTGCTTGTGGTATGTCCTGAAGAGATATATTATTCTCCAGACAACAAACACTTTAGCACAAAGATCATTATTTCTGCTTTCAGACATAACGATGACATATGTTCTAAACTAGAAGCTGCCTTATAATACCAATGCGATAGAGAGAATTGATTGCTTCTGATGGCCTGGGTCTTGGACATTAGAAAGCCAAACACACCAAAGGAGCAACAGGGCGATGGGAGTCTTATGATGTTTTGAAATAAAAAATTCAGCAAACATCTGCTTCATCATTAAACTGAACAAAGATAATTAAAATAAATAAGTATTTTAAGGAGGATAAACAGCAGGCTTGCTGAATTATGATATAATAATTCTATCAGTCCCTTAGGACAGCACTGTCACTCAGAGGTCAAAATGCACGTTTTATTTTTTAGAACAAGGCACAATAATCAGGTTCCCTGTTGCTCACATTAAAAATTTCTCTCTGAGACTTCCTGTTGGGAATGTTTCCCAATCATTTTTTTAAAGAAACATTTTGACTGTTCTTTATTCTATCTTGTTTCACAGTTCCTCTTTGAGGCTTTTCTCTGGCTTCTAGCGGGTGAGTCCCTTCCTTAACTCTTTAAAGTCTGGCTTTGGGGTTTGTGTCTGCTGTTTCACTTCTGCCCTCCTCAGAACCAGGCTCTGTATGGTTCTCATTTTGACCTTGAACCAATTCCCCATCTAGAGTATATAGACTTAAAGTGCATTGATAATCGTTCCCTCTTGCCTGTGATAAGGAAGGGCTCTAGCAGTCAGCCCAGTGGGGCAGCAAGGGAGGGCTGGTTGAAGGTTCAGGAGCTCAGAGGGGTCCTTCACTGGCCCCAGCTCAATCATGTCAATTGCCTTTTGGAGGTGAGATATTCAGAGTGGCAGCCAAGATCCTATGCTTTGAAAGGCCCCACATTGATAGCAGCCACAGATGGATTGGTGCACCCACTTCTATCTCGGAGCAGGTAATCTCTGAGAACTACGGCACCCACCCTTGTTTCCCCCGTCTCACCTTTGCTTACTAATGTTATTCCACATCCACCCACTTCTATTTCAATAAAATACCTGCTTCTTTTTTTCTTTTTTAAAAAACCAATAAGTTAAATGTCTTTAACCTCTGTGTCTGGGCTGAATGATGGGGGGGAGATGCTCCTTCTGGTATACTGGGCCAAACTATACAAAGTATTTGCAATGTAGCCTCACCATAGATTTGTATAATGGCATTGCAATGTTAGCAGTTTTATTTTCAATCTTAATTAATTATACCTAGCATGGAATGTATTGGTTTTATTGTGGCTTTATGATTGGGTAGCTAATCTTTGGTCCTCCAGATGTCCTACTCTTGTGTAGGACCTTGGTAGAGACACATGCCCGACTGACATGTTCTTTCCCTCCTGATCGATTGTTCAGGAGCTTCAAAAGCTTTCTTCAGCCCGAACATCACAGCGACTGATACCAAGAAACATCAGCATACTTGGGGATCAACAGAGTATTCATAGTTTGCATAACAGAACTCAATAGCACAGCAGTTTGGTTAATCTACGGTTATTTACATATAATACACTTGGAATATTCTGCTTTAGCTCCTTCCTCTTTCTCATCAGACAGCAAAAAGAGAAAAGAACAAAGGCCAATAGTCTCACTTCACGGAACACAATAATACCAAACGTCCTGTCTCCATCACTTCCCACTCTGTGGAATAAAAACATACATTGTCATGTGATAGACAACAATTTCATGACTGCAAACATGGAGCAGGAATCCTAACAATTGGCACCCATCAGACACAGCAGTCAGGGAGCTACAATACAGCGTTGCACAGCTACTGAGCAACATTTGAGTCCAGCCTTATGCTGTTTATGTTAACAGTACATATTCTCAGAGTCCTTGGGGCATCTGACGTCTGTTCTTTAGCAGGCATTGCTAAATAACACCTGTAACATTTCTTTTTGCATAAAAGGTTTAAATAACATTTATTTGAGGAAAATGTGCCAAACTGAACCATTTACAACAAAGGTATTATTAAGCGATGTGTGCATATTGAAGGCCAAGCAAATGCACTTGTCTATTTATTTGCTTTTAAGGCTTAGATCCATTAAAGCATCGAGGGAGCACACACTTAAACTCACAAATTTAGTGGAAGTCACTAAAAGCAATTGAGAGATGTAACTGTTGAAACTATTTCAAATCCATGCACTACACAAGGCAAACGTAAAACAATATGAAAATAAAAGCTTTCTCTTGCTGAAAGGGAAGATAGTGCAATTCTATGCAAATCTACTTAGAACTAAATCCGACAGAGGTCAACAGGAAAGTGTGAAAAGGATTCAGACCTTACTGAATTATGAAAAAGGATACCTAACCAATAGCACAGAAAAAAATCTCCTATATTGGTTTACTAAGACATAGAATAAACCCAATGATTCTACGTATAGCTTGAAAATGCTGAAAATGTTCTTTTTCTCCCCCTTTTTTAAAAAAGGAAAGTAGGATTAAAGATTTATCTTTATTAGAGTACACATACAGCTGAGGCAAGCAAAAACCTCAGCTTCCAAGAAGATAAAAAGAAATACAGCGCTATAAACAAGAAAGATATTGTGAGCTGTAATAGACATAGACCATAATCTGATTGAAGGTTATCCGTAAGAAATTTATAAATCAACGAATTACAGACAATTCCGCCTTAGCATGTGCATAATTCTTATTGGCCAAAGGCTAGTATAAATAAGCAGATATGCCCATTGGAAAGATCTTCACTTGCAAAAGGAGAAGCAGGCGAATCAGAAATATGATCTCATATAGAAGATATAAATTTATGGATGGAGGTGTCTAGAACGTCCCCAGGATATTATGGAAAAGCAATTTGTGAGTGCAGTTTCTTTGGGAAGGATCTGACTCCTTGAGCAGAGGGTTGTATTGGGGCACCCTGTCAGGTACTGGGTTCTGTAAGAGAAATCTGAGTTTACTTCTTGCAGGTCTTCAGGGGCAAGCATCCAAGACTGCACCCACAACACAGGTAAATTCTTCTCCTGACTCAACTCTCCCACTGCTCTATTGGTGGTACCATCTTTGAAACTTATCCATCTGTGTCTATATATTTCCATCCAGTGCACCCCTTTTCAGTTGATGATTAAAACCATAAATGTCAATATTAGGGCTTGCTTTTACCATTCAAGTTGGAGCTTGCAGCGAGTTTCATGCAAAAGATTTAAGGAAAACGCAAGACTCAACTCTTACTGTAGTAACTGAAGTAAATTGCAAGGCAGGGCAATGAGCCCAGTCTTACATCCCTAATGCAGACAAACACACTTGAAACATAAAATGCTTGCTCCCTTTGTTTATCGTGCCAAGTCTACAGAGTTTATAATCGTGGCATTATCCTTCTTTTTGGAAGGAATGTTTCAATAATTGCTACTGCAGTAATAAACTGTTTATGCAACTAACATCACGGTAGGAACTGCATGCGATGCTCACCACCAGACTTCAGCTAAAAATGGTGGTCCCCACATTGAATTATTCTACCATTCCTTTTAACTTAATCAGACTCACCTATCTCTTCTCTTACCAGCAATAGCCAAGTATATTACATGAGCAGTGGTATATGAGGGATAGGGCAAAAGGCAATGAGACCAGCAATGTTAGAATTCCTGCTCCATGATTGCAGTCATGGGATTGTTGTCTATCACATGATGGTATATGTTTTGACTCCACAGAGTGGAAAGTGACGGAGACAGGATGTTTGTGTTACTGTGTTCCGTGAAGTGGGACTATTGTCCTTTGTTCTTTCTCTTTGCTGTCTGATGCTAGAGAGAGAGGGAGCCATGTTGCAGTGCTCCATGTGTGTTTATATGTAAATAAACTAGATTAGCCAAAAATGCTAAGTTGCCGAGGTCTGTTACACAAGTTGCGCAGACTCTGCGGATCCCTAAGTGTGCCGGTGTCTGTTGGCATCGGTCGCTGTGATGTTCGGGCAGAAGAAAGCTTTTGAATCTCCTGAACGAATGACCAGGAGGGAGAGAACATACCAGTCAGGCATGTGTCTCTGCCAGGGTCCTGCTGGAGTGTAGGACGATCTCCTGACAAGCAGTAGGTAGAGTCAGGACCAATGCCCCTAAAGCTAACTAATTTTAGTTTCATCTCCATCCCGCTCCCTGCTGAGTTCTACAAGGATAACACTGAGATTAAGAGGGTGTGTGTGTGTCCTGACAGGCACTACCACCCCCTGCATTGGGGGCTGATTGAAGACAGTGAGGTTGGTGCGGCAGTGTCCAATTTTCCTAAACTGACCAGCTTTCACTGGACATGAGCAAATCTGAATAAAGTTTATGGGGAAACGGAGAAGAAACTGAGCTTCTCTTTTCAGTGGGAGCTCCAGGTCAAGGACCATACTTTGTGTCCTGTGCATCTGCCCTATAGATAGATGATAGATGATAGATAAATTAGATGATAGATGATAGATAGATAGATAGATAGATAGATAGATAGATAGATGATTGATGATTGATAGATAGATAGATAGATAGATAGATAGATAGATAGATGATAGATAGATGATAGATAGATAGATAGATGATAGATAGATAGATAGATGATAGATAGATAGATAGATAGATAGATAGATGATAGATAAATAGATAGGCAATGGATTTGTCAAATGTTTGCTTCACACTCCAGAGTTTGGCCTGAATGTTTCAATCCCAGTGTCTCTGAAGTCCACTCAAATGCAATGCCTCCCTGCATGGCGTTGGAGGTGTGTATTTAATTCGTAGTCATGAAAAACGGAAATGAATGGGATCCATTTATTTTGCTCATTACAATTGAAGATAAAAACATTTGAGTTTAGTTTTTCATTTGTTTTGGAACAAATACACATTAATTTCTTGCTTGTTTGGAACTTATTCAGAATTCTTTCAGAGCCATTTTAACTTTTGTTTCCCCATAGCAAGCAGAATAGGTCAGGTGGAGGTTACAGTGAGTTGGGGAGAAGAGAGGGCATGAAAATAGAGATTGGCTGGAGCAAGCTCCTGCAGCCAATTGGAAGCCGAAGAAGCCCCGTTGGATGTTTGGCTTCCCAAAATAGTTCGCAAACTGGAACAATCACTTCCAGGTTTGCAGCATTCAGGATCCAAAACATTTGAGAACTTAGCTATTCGGAAACAAAGATAACCAATCTCTTTTGCTTCAGAGAAGAATGGAGTCTGAAGGTAGCCCCCTTTTTTAAAAGTTGAGGAACTTTAGCCATTTTCTAACTAAGCAATTCTTACTGCCAGGGCATCCTTTTCAGAACGCTGTATGGAAAAACACATGAATATGACCTTTGAAGAGTTTTGCAAATAATCCATTTTATCACTTACCAAATATGTGGTCTACTTCTGCTGGGGAAGTGGGGAAGCTTTGGAAAGAACTTCTAAAAGGGGACATTTCGTGGGTTCGCTGGGAGGGTTTGCAACCTATATTTTGATGCTTTGCTGCATATTTTGCAATGTTAAATTTCTGCTGGAGTTATCTCACCAAATAGTACTTGCCCCAAACCTGGATCTTGGCTTCCAACCATTTCCTCTAGGAGTTTGAGGTTACATATTTGGTTCTACTTGTGAGGCAGAGCAAAAGAGTGACTGATTCAAAGTCACCCAGTGAACTTTATGGCTGGCTTGGGATTTGAACCGTGGTCTTCATATAAATGCATATAAATCAGGGATCCTTTTCTCCTATCTGAAGTTTGTCACGTCTTATTAAACAGAGAGGAAATTTCTATTTCCATGGTCTTTGTTTCTCTCCACTCATAAAGTCAATCTAGCCTGTTCTAGCTATGATAGGGAATAAACGCCTGAAAACAGAGTACCAGATGAAAGAAAAACAAATAATTTCTAGGCAGCAGAAGGGAAGCTGGGTCTTTCGCTGACATAACAAAAAGGAATAAAATTATATGAAAAAAGACTGATTTTAATGACCAAATAACTGAAGGAATAAAGTTTTAATAATGAAAATGAATGGAATAACTAAATGAGAAACAACATTTTTGCACATGCCTGCTCCATTGTACAGTGGAACAGTTGCCATTAAACAGAACGGGTATTTTCAGATCTTACTTCTATAAAATACCTTCCAAGTACATTTTATGAAGTTCAAATGCCTTTTTATGCTACAAAAAGGCAGGAATTAATTTCTAAAGAGATTTTATGCTTCAGATATTTCCCCTGAGTATTTTTTCCCCTGTATTTCTGGCTGCTCTGTATTTGTGTACTAAACAAATGATTAAAATTTGCTTGTTCCAATTTAGAAAGGCATTTGCTGTAATTTTGGAAAGGCAGTAATACCTTTCTTTGCGTTTAAATTTTCCTCCAATCTCTCTCTCTCTCTCTCTCTCTCTCTCTCTCTCTCTCTCTCTCTGATCTTGTTTTTCTTATGTTACATTTGTCAGACACAAACTGTTGTTTTTGCTTTGCAACACGGCATAAAGCAAGAGCACAAACATTAGCTCCCATAACTGTGAATCATTTGGAAACAAAATGGCAAAAGCTAGCCCACACAGCCTGTGACCCATTAATGCAAAGATGTCCATGACAGACCACCAGAGGCTTGTCAGTAGCTGCAAAACAGGTTGCTGTACACCTGGGAGGTCAGAAAACATGGCTGGGTTTGTGTGTGTCTATATTTGGCTTGGTTGCATGTTTTGCTGATCTTTCCTAAGCAAATTGGATTTTGATGGCAGTTTCAGGCACTTGGGGACCAATATAATAATAATAATAATAATAATAATAATAATAATAATAATAATATATTATTTGTACCCCGCCCATCTGGCTGGGTTTCCCCAGCCACTCTGGGTGGCTTCCAACAAAGATGAAAAATACACTAAAATGTCACATATTAAAAACTTCCCTGAACAGGGCTGCCTTCAGATGTCTTCAGAATGTCAAGTAGTTGTTTATCGCTTTGACATCTGATGGGAGGGCGTTCCACAGGGCGGGCGCCACTACCGAGAAGGCCCTCTGCCTGGTTCCCTGTAACTTGGCCTCTCGCAGTGAGGGAACCGCCAGAAGGCCCTCGGAGCTGGACCTCAGTGTCCGGGCAGAACAATGGGGGAGGAGACGCTCCTTCAGATATACTGGACCGAGGCCGTTTAGGGCTTTAAAGGTCAGCACCAACACTTTGGGTTTTTTTTTAAAAAAATAATTTTTATTAAAGTTTCAACAAATTTTATAATAACACCGAAAACAAAACAACACAACAACAAACAATAAACAATAAAAAACAAAAATCAAACAAAATTAAAAGGTTCAATTCTTAGTTTCATACAGCTTTCTTTCTGGACTTCCTCACATCTCCCTTTTCTGTTTTCAAATTTCCAATTTAGTTTCAGCAGATTTTTCCTCTATTTTAACTAATTTAGTGTATCTTAATTTCTTTTAAGTTAACCATTCCTACTGCTATCCACTCATCTTTTAATCTCCCATCCTTAGGTTAACTAAGCTATGATTCTTTTACTTGTTACTGATGAAACATCTTTGCACATTTTTTGCACTTTGCACATTGAATTGTGCTTGGAAACGTACACAAGAAGCTGGCATAAAGCAAGCTGGTATAAGTTAAGCCAGTGTAAAGTTACACCTGACCCATATCCTTTTCTGCAGCAAATATGCTGCTATGTCTCAGCCTGGCGGAGGGGAAGCAAGCCTTTAAAATAAGTGTTCTGTGCAATCAACACTGTTGATTAGTGCTCCATATGGTAAAGGAGCCTCTGGTTTCTGCATGTTTTTGCATGTGTTTTGAGCCAAGGACTGTATGGTCAAATTCAGATAAGTGCCAAAGTCCAAAGGATAACTGTGTTCCATTCCACATCTTATTTCAGGAAGTATAGATCAGATCAATTGATTTTAAAAAATGCAGGCCAAATTTCATCCACTAGCATCCATAACTCATTCAAGAGTTTAAGTTAAGGACATCTGTGGTCTGAAAGCACATGTGGCCACCATCTTGCTGAACCTAAGCAGATGCATTCAGATCCTGAAAGGGCAACTACCTGAGAACTACAAGATAGCCAGAACCAGCATTGCTATTGGCTGTAACTTTAAGAGCTGTAACTTAAGTCCTCAAGCTTCCTTTCCTCTTGTTCCTCCCATTATTTTTTCCTCCTCTACCATTTCATCTTAGATTGCAAGCCTGAGGGCAGGCACAATCTCGGGAGTGATTTCTGACACTCCGAGAGCCTGTTTAGCGAATGGGTGGGTTATAAATGCTGTACACAAACCCTAAATATAGGAAACCCTATTTTCCAGGCACAGTCCTGGATTAACAGAAGCCATCCTGGTTTCTGATTTGATCCCAGAATGTCTTGCTTTCCCTTAGGACATCCCTATTTTCATCAGGGAGTATGGAGATGATAGATAGATAGATAGATAGATAGATAGATAGATGATAGATGATAGATAGATAGATAGATAGATAGATAGATGATAGATAGATAGATAGATAGATGATAGGTGATAGATAGATGATAGATAGATGATAGATAGATGATAGATAGATGATAGATAGAGTTATGTGACCCCCGAGCCAAGGAGATACAACCTTTAGAAGACATCTGAAGAGAGCCCTGAATAGAGAAGATTTTAATGTTTAATTATGTTTTTATATACTGCATCTTGGAAGCCACCTAGAGTAGCAGATGCAACCCAGTCAGATGAATGGGGTATAAATAATAAATTATTATTATTGTTGAATAAAGGTAAAGGTAAAGGGACCCCTGGCCATTAGGTCCAGTTGTGACTGACTCTGGGGTTGTGGCGCTCATCTCGCTTTATTGCCAAGGGAGTGGCCAGCATGACTAAGCCGCTTCTGGCGAACCAGAGCAGCACACAGAAACACCGTTTACCTTCCTGCCGGAGCGGTACCTATTTATCTACTTGCACTTTGACGTGCTTTCGAACTGCTAGGTTGGCAGGAGCAGGGACCGAGCAACAGGAGCTCACCCCGTCATGGATTCGAACCGCCGACCTTCTGATCGGCAAGTCCTAGGCTGTGGTTTAACCCACAGCGCCACCCACGTCCCCAGTTATTATTGAATAGGACACACTTATTTTCATTGGAGAAATGTTGGCAGGTATGCTGTACATAAGTTAGTAATCAAATAAATAAGTGTACCATGCCATGGTGGAAGAAAGGTGGGCTACAAATGTAGGAAAAGTAAATATATCTTTGGACCAAAACAGCAAAGCGAATAGGTTCTTGCCAAGATCTCCAGTTTGGGATTTGAAAGCAATTTTATTGTTAACTAGTTTTATAATGCTAGTGATGGACAGTGAAGCTGAGGGCTCGTGACACTAGCTCAAATGAGATGATGGTCCCTGATTAGATAGCCCATCCTGTTTGTATAACACAATTAGATTTTGTTTTCAAATTGCTTTAAAGCTTCTGCTTCTTTTTAAACCAATTGTGTTGTGCTAAAATAAAGTATGTGATTCAACAAGATAAATTGGATGATTCCCTGCAAATTCAACACAGGCTCAGGTATATTTCTTTTCTGAATGAAGTCCCAAGTGCTTCATAAAGAAATACAGTCTCTCTTAGGCAGTCTCTGTAAATCCATGAAATTGAAGCATTCCATCTTCACCGCCTAAAGCATTATAGCTGCTGAGACATGAGGATGGGATGGGTATGCAAAAAAAAAAAAAAAAAAAAGGAAATGGTAATTGTTCACCCATACAAACCTTTAAAAGATCTCCCTGCTGACTCCCATTGTCCACTAATTATTGGGATATGTTTTAATTTATACCAGCAGCTAGCTCTATAGCCATTGGGTTTAAACACTTTTGAAGGAGCTCCAGAGGACCATTTGTTACTAGTATCGCTCTGAAACAGGCTGCAGAATATTTTAACAGCTTTGTAATGAGCTCGACTCTGTTGCACACATCCATATGGAGATCTGTAACACGATTATGTAAGGGGATTTCGCAAGCCAAAGGCATCATTGGTGCCCCAATAAAACCTGATTTGGAGACAGACCACAGTTTCATGCTTCTAGCTGACCATGGGCCAAAGAAATGAAAAACAACAACACTTGGTTCTTCAAGAGTCCACTAAACCAGGGATGTATAGTGGTGTCTGCACCAGGATTTTGAGGTATCTGTACTTGTGGAGTGTCTTCCAGCATGGTTAATAATAATAATAATAATAATAATAATAATAATACTGCGCCCATCTGACTGGGTTTCCCCAGCCACTCTGTGCAGCTCCCAACAGAATTTTATTATTAATAATAATAAAATGATAAAACATCAAACATTGAAACCCTCCCTGAGCAAGGCTGCCTTCAGATGTCTTCTAAAAGTCAGATAGTTGTTTATTTCCTTGACATCTGATGGTAGGGCTTTCCACAGGGCAGGCGCCACAACCAAGAAGGCCCTCTGCCTGGTTCCCTGTAACCTCACTTCTCGCAGTGAGGGAACCAGCAGAAGACCCTTGGACGAGGTCCTCAGTGTCTGGGCTGAGCAATGGGAGTGGAGATGCTCCTTCAGAATGAATTTATTTTTTGTATGCTTGCTATTTTATGGTAGTTTAATATTGTAGTTTGTTATATCTGCATCATTATTGTTAACCGTCCTGAGCACCATTTGGTGGAAAGGTGGAATACAAGTGTAACTAAAACTAATTGAATAAAGATCTCCCTGGTTTAATTCTGAAATGAATCTTCCCATCCTGAGTCTGAAAGCTGTCTTTTTTTAATTGAGTGTTTATGGTGATTTCTTACATAATTAACTTGATGATGGACTGCTAATTCTATGAAAACAATTAAAAGGTCTACTTGTAGATGAACGCATGCACTGAAGACAAGAGAGGCAGATTAGTTAAACATTTCTAAGTTGCCGGCAAAACATTGCCTGACACTTATAGACAAGGCTGAAGCTTCTGTCCTGAGGAAGCAGATGCCACAAATCAGAACCCAATAATTTGTGGGCTTTAAAGATTATGATCTGAGTCATGCAGATAGGATTATGCTTTTAAGGCTTCTGAAGTTGGTAAATAGTTGATTGATGACTGTGAATTAAACAGCAAGGAGACACTAGGCAACTGAACTATAAACTTGGGGGCTAGCATTTCCATGGGAAGTGAAGGATAAGGAAAAGTTTCTAGCAGGACAGCTGTTATCTAGTTTAATGGTTTTTAATCATGCATATTCCCCTTGATATATAACAGTGATTCCCAGACTTCCTCCACGCACCAAGGACCACTTGACAATAGCTGAGGGTCTTGGTGGATCACCTAATGATTTTTTCTGTAAGTTGTAGAAATTGTAATGTGCTGTGCTAGATGCTGTATGATTCTAATATTGCATTTTATGGCTTCTTTTCTTTATATTGTATTTCATTGTGTTACGATTTGAATGGTGATGTTCATTTTGTTATGTTACGTTACGTTATGTTGTTATGTTATGTTGTGTTGTGTTGTGTTGTGTTGTGTTGTGTTGTGTTGTGTTGTGTTATGTTATGTTATGCTATGCTATGCTATGCTATGCTATGCTATGCTATGCTATGCTATGCTATGCTATGCTATGTTATGTTATGTTATGTTGTTATGTTATGTTATGAAGCTACCAGATCATCTTTCCACAAAGGGTTATATGAACCTGGAGAGTACTAAGGAAATTTGTAAACTGTAGAGCAATGCATAAAATTTAACAAATTAGTCCATTCTAATGGTTCAGTTCTTGGGAGAAAAGCAATGACAAACCTAGACAGCATCTTAAAAAGTAGAGACATCACCTTGCCAACAAAGGTCCGTATAGTAAAAGCTATGGTTTTCCCAGTAGAGATGTATGAAAGTAATAGCTGGACAATAAAGAAGGCTGATCGACGAAGAATTGATGCTTTTGAATTATGGTGCTGGAGGAGACTCTTGAGAGTCCCATGGACTGCAAGAAGATCAAACCTATCCATACTTAAGGAAATCAGCCCTGAGTGCTCACTGGAAGGACAGATCCTGAAGCTGAGGCTCCAATACTTTGGCCACCTCATGAGAAGAGAAGACTCCCTGGAAAAAACCCTGATGTTGGGAAAGATTGAGGGCACAAGGAGAAGGGGACGACAGAGGACGAGATGGTTGGATGGTGTTCTCGAAGCTACCAGCATGAGTTTGACCAAACTGTGGGAGGCAGTGGAAGACAGGAGTGCCTGGTGTGCTCTGGTCCATGGGGTCACGAAGAGTTGGACACAACTAAACGACTAAACAACAACAATGGTTCAGTTTCCTGAAATTTTATAGCGGTCTGAAAAAAGAAGAATGGGCTATGGGATTAAAATGATGGGGGGATGGGGTGAAATAGAAACTATAAAATAAAGATAACAATGTCATTTCTTGATATTGCTTCATTTCCACGCACACATATCCATTCAGTTAAGGTGGACTGGACAATTTAAAGCACTATTGCATTTGCCAAGCATAAGAGGAACTATAAAATAATCTTTCAAATTAGACCTTGAAACTCCAATGCATTAAGCCATTTAATCCTAATTCTGCAAATGCAAGCAGTTTTGTCGGAGAATACTTTGCAGAGCTAAGTCAATGCTGAAGCTAATATTCTAATCAAATAGCAGCATTATTGATTTTAAACACTTTATATCAAGTCTGGGTCCATTTCCCTATCCAAAAGGAAAGGAACAGATTTTCTTTCTTTCTTTCTTTGTTCTTTCAATGTGAGCATAAGTCTATTAACCAACTGAGTACTTAGTTGTTTTTTGACAGATACTTTCATTTTTGAATCTTAACCTGAAAGTTATGCTCCTGAAAGCTCAGTACTTGTAACAATATTTAAAAACGGAAGGGAGACAAGAAAGGTTTTTCAGTTATTATTTAGTAGAGACAGGTCAAATAACTCACACATATACAATTTCATGAGAAAAAGGCAGGAGGGAGGATATTTGTGTGTATATGTCGGGAATTTCTGAGACTTTTCATGGTCTAACAAATACAAGTGGGCCATTTCTTTATCTGAAGATGAAGTGATGCTTCAGAAATTTGCAATTGTTCCACATTTTATTACCAGTTTTCATATAGAGCCCCACAATTTGCCACAGCTTCCAAAGTTTATCCAGTTCTTTCATAAACAGCATTATTGCAAGTGACATTTCTTGAGATCTTTCTGGAGGCTCCCCACAATTGGCTGTGGTAGAAAGAGCTTTTAAGCGATAGCATCCCAGCTGTAGAATGCTTGTGAAAAGTAGTAGAAGAAGAAGAGTTTGGATTTGATATCCCGCCTTTCACTCCCCTTCAGGAATCTCAAAACGGCTAACATTCTCCTTTCCCTTCCTCCCCCACAACAAACACTCTGTGAGGTGAGTGGGGCTGAGAGACTTCAAAGAAGTGTGACTGGCCCAAGGTCACCCAGCAGCTGCATGTGGGGGAGCAGAGACACGAACCCGGTTCCCCAGATTACGAGACTACTGCTCTTAACCACTACACCACACTGGCTCTCTATCAGTATAATAACATCAAAAAGAGTTCAATAGCACACTATGTATGGCTGGTGAAGTTTAGTTGAGCCAATGCAAGATTAAGAAACATCCCTAAACTGTACTTAAATTTAACATTGCATGTGGTATATATATTATTGTTTCTCAGATTTTTCATTCTCCAAGTTTCATTTATATACAATATGCTGTTGCTTTTAGTTTGATACTACTACGCATATATATTTCATAGATGCAGTCACTGGTCTTCTGCTGGTGCATTTAAAATAAATATATCCAAACAGATTTTAACGTCCCCAGTCTTGTTTGGTCACCACCCTCTTGCCCATTGGGCCAAATTACGAGCCTTCTTTTCAGTAAAGACACTGAAATTCAAAGCAAACTGTGCACACTCCAGTTCTCTGATTATTTCTCATATTCTTGTGGAACTGGAAGTGAGGGACGTTGAATGTGCAGCTGTCAAAACCAGAAGAACAATGTGCAATGGGGAAACATTCTGTCCCTGAAAACAGCAGATAATAATAGTCAAAGGCAGTTTCTTCTGCCTGGTGAGATTCTTTGACTTGCATGATACATCATGGGCCCTCTGTCCACGGAACTACTGTTGCAGAGGTGTAAAAGAATAACAAAAAAACCCCTCCACTGTGTCCTTTTGTACATCTTCCTCTATCCCCAAAAGTGTTCATGAGTTTTTGATCATGCAGCATTCTGTGGCACAATGAAGTCCAAGTAAACCCAGAAGAAAAGCCTTAATAAACTTCTTCAAAGGTGCAAAATATAATCTGAAAGACACAGGTGGAACAACAGTATTGTGTTTTCTGGATTTTGACCACATTGGATGAGATATATAGTATATGGCAAAATATATGGCAATTTACATAGATCTTTCAGTACAATTGTTTTTAAAGGCATTAATGCAAGTATGTAGGCCTTGTGTAAAACAACGCCCATC
The DNA here is from genome assembly GCF_951804945.1 of Podarcis cretensis. Classification (NCBI taxonomy): domain Eukaryota; kingdom Metazoa; phylum Chordata; class Lepidosauria; order Squamata; family Lacertidae; genus Podarcis; species Podarcis cretensis. The sequence continues at coordinate 88,580,664 of NC_137173.1, forward strand.
TTTATTTTAAATTGCTAATCAGATTAGTCTCCTAAAATGCTGTTGAGATCAGTGAACATTTTGAATTACAGTGGTACCTCGGGTTACATATGCTTCAGGTTACAGACTCCGCTAACCCAGAAATAGTACCTCGAGTTAAGAACTTTGCTTCAGGATGAGAACAGAAATTGTGCTCTGGTGGAGCGGCAGCAGCAGGAGGCCCCATTAGCTAAACTGGTGCTTCAGGTTAAGAATAGTTTCAGGTAAAGAACGGACCTCCAGAACGAATTAAGTACTTAACCTGAGGTACCACTGTAGGTTTAGTACAAGTCTTATTTTCTTGGGTGTAACTCCTGTAGCCAAGGTGGGTACAGCTCTGCTTTCCTTTGGACCATATCAGTGAGGCTGAGACTGGGGTCTTGTCATCTGGGCAGCCCAGAACCTCCATACACACTGCTCAGGCTTGCACCCTGTGCTGCTAACACCAATGGTTTCACCCCCAGGGATGCACTCCATTGTCTCTTGAGGCAGATGGATATCATCAACTTGCTGGCTCAGTCATCTCTGCTTCACTGGTGGTGGAGTTGATGGGCCCAGCTCACAGTGTGATGTATCCCCAAGTGCTTCTCCAGAGGAGAGCTCTTTACTCCCAGGAGGCAGCAATAGAGTCATGCCAGTTGGCTGTGACAAGGCAGTCAAGGTGACCAATGGCACTATGGCTGGCTTCTGCCCTGGCAGTCCACTCAAATTCTCCCCAGGTGACACCTGCCAACCTGCTGTACCTCTCCCCCAGATGCAGTCCCACCAAGCTGCCTGAGTTTTGAGATGAGTTGGAAGGGCCTTTTAGTTCCACTAAGTCTCACTTCCCCTTGCCATGGCAAAGGGGCTTGAATAACTCAGAGAAGCTATGAACTATGCCGAGCAGGGCACCCAAGATGAACAGGTCATAATGGAGAGTTTTGACCAAACATGATCCACCTGGAGGAGGAACCGGCAAGCCACTCCAGTATCCCTGCCAAGAAAACTCCATGGACAAAGACATCAGCCATATAAAAGTTATGATGCTGGAAGATGAGCCCCTCAGGTCGGAAGGCGTCCAACATGCTACTGAGGAAGAGCGGAGGACAAGTACAAGTAGATTCAAAGCTGATGAAGCGGCTGGGCCAAAGCTGAAAGGACACTCAGTTGTGGATATGCCTGGAAGCGAAAGGAAAGTCTAATGCTGTAAAGAAAAATATTGCATAGGAACCTGGAATGTAAGAACCATGAACCTAGGTAAGTTGGATGTGGTAAAAAATGAGATGGAAAGAATAAATATTGACATCCTGGGCATCAGTGGACTAATATGGAAGGGAATGGGTGAATTCAGTTCACTTAGTCCCTCTGAGGGACCATAAAGAAGGCTGATTGCCGAAGAATTGATGCTTTTGAATTATGGTGCTGGAGGAGACTCTTGAGAGTCCCATGGACTGCAAGAAGATCAAACATATCCATTTTTAAGGAAATCAGCCTGAGTGCTCACTGGAAGGACAGATCCTGAAGCTGAGGCTCCAATACTTTGGCCACCTCATGAGAAGAGAAGACTCCCTGGAAAAGCCCCTGATGTTGGGAAAGATGGAGGGCACAAGAAGAAGGGGACGACAGAGGACTAGATGGTTGGACAGTGTTCTCAAAGCTACAAACATGAATCTGACCAAACTGCAGGAGGCAGTGGAAGACAGAAGTGCCTGGTGTGCTCTGGTCCATGGGGTCATGAAGAGTCGGACACGACTAAACGACTAAACAACAACAGTCGCTCTGAGATCTGATGTCCATTTAGCAAAGATGCAGGAAAGGGTCTTTTCAATGGCTCCACCTGGGTTTGGAAGTTCTCCTCTAAGGAAGCTCACTTAGTCCTTTCCTCATTGTTATTTCACTGCCAAGTTAATAATAATAATAATAATAATAATAATAATAATAATAATTTATATCCCGCCCATCTGGCAGGAGAACCCAGCTTCTCTGGGTGGCTTCCAGCAAAATATTAAAATACAAGAATTCACCAAACATTAAAAGCTTTCCTAAATAGGGCTGCCTTCAGATGTTTCCTAAAAGTGAGGCAGTTGTTTATTTCTTTGACATCTGGTGGGAGGGCATTCCACAGGGTGGACAACACTACAGAGAAGGCCCTCTACCTGGCTCCATGTAACTTCTCTTCTCGCAGTGAGGGAACTGCCAGAAGGCCCTTGGCGCTGGACCTCAGTGTCAGGGCTGAACAATGAGGGTGGAGACGCTCCTTTGCATATACTGGGCCGAGGCCATTCAGGGTTTTAAAGGTCAGCACCAACACTTTGAATTGTGCCCAGAAATGTACTGGAGCCAATGTAGGTCTTTCAGGACCAGTGTTATGTGGTCTCGGCAGCCACTCCTAGTCACCAGTCTAGCTGCCGCATTCTGCATTAGTTTTAGTTTCCGGGTCACCTCCCAAGGTAGCCCCATGTAGAGCGCATTGCAGTAGTCCAAGCCGGAGATAACCAGAGCATGCACCACTCTGGTGAGGCAGAATACCTGGTTAATATTAATGCTCAATATGTTTTAATTAGCCACTGTCCAATGTTCTATTATTTTTAGTGTTCTGGTTTTTGATTGATTAGTCTTTATCTTATTTTGCTATGTACCTCTTATTGTGCGTTACAGTTATTGTTAGCAGCCTTTACTGTCATCTGTAAAAAGATGGCAGATAAAGAATAACTATGCATTCATGAGTGAGAAAGTGTAAGAGCTATGAGCTCTGCTCTGCTCCGCTTTACACAGCACTCTTACAACATGTAGAATTATGTGACATGCTGAGCATTGTTCGGGATTTTTTGCTCATGGTAGTGTATCACCTTCCCTTAGGCTATAAGGACATTTTCCAGTTGGGTTTCATCCAAGAACTGTCCAGCCCAGCAAGCAAACACATGCACATAAATCTCCAAGAGATTTCATAGAATCATAGAATCATAGAATCATAGAGTTGGAAGAGACCACAAGGGCCATCGAGTCCAACCCCCTGCCAAGCAGGAAACACCATCAGAGCACTCCTGACATATGGTTGTCAAGCCTCTGCTTAAAGACCTCCAAAGAAGGAGACTCCACCACACTCCTTGGCAGCAAATTCCACTGTCGAACAGCTCTTACTGTCAGGAAGTTCTTCCTAATGTTTAGGTGGAATCTTCTTTCTTGTAGTTTGGATCCATTGCTCCGTGTCCGCTTCTCTGGAGCAGCAGAAAACAACCTTTCTCCCTCCTCTATGTGACATCCTTTTATATATTTGAACATGGCTATCATATCACCCCTTAACCTCCTCTTCTCCAGGCTAAACATGCCCAGCTCCCTTAACCGTTCCTCATAAGGCATCGTTTCCAGCCCTTTGACCATTTTGGTTGCCCTCCTCTGGACACGTTCCAGTTTGTCAGTGTCCTTCTTGAACTGTGGTGCCCAGAACTGGACACAGTACTCCAGGTGAGGTCTGACCAGAACAGAATACAGTGGCACTATAGATTTCTTAGAGCAGACTTTCTGACCCTAATGTATATATAAAAAATGTGTGTGGAAGACTTTCTCTTCTGAAAAGCAAGCCGCCCTGAAAATGAGTCTTTTGAAGCAACTGAAAGAACAAGAAGACCAATTCCTAAGCTTGCTGCTTTACTTCACATCTCCCATGCCAAGCTGCTTCCACTCCCATGAGAATTGAGATAGCAGATATGTGTTTTACCTTGTAGATGGAATGTGGAACCTGGACTGGGGGCAAAACAAATGATGGTTGAAAGGTTAGTCACACCTCCATCACTCATCACTTCTACTTTTAGATTCTTCCTCCAGGGGCTGCTTTGCAGAAGAGAAGCAGCACCTGCGCTTTAGATACCCGTATTAGCAAATCAGGTTGGAACATGCACTTCTGCCCTTAGAGGCATCTGAATTCAGTGGAGTTTCACATCTATTTTCAAGAAATCTCATGGCATGGGCTAACAAGCAGACAATCATCTTTATCCTTTAACGTTCCCTTCCTCCATCTGTTGGAATCACCATTCCCCTTATTTTCTGCCTTAGTTTTAAGCATCTTACCTGTCTGCCCTTCTCTGCTGAGCTACTTTTAGGTCCCAGGATCACAAAGCAATATTGTATTCCCCCCCACACCTCCCTGTGCTGACTTGGTTGCTATGACAACACTCATGTACCTCTCCAACAAAGTGTATCAATGCTACAGGCAAGTTGAGACAGAAAAGCTTTACTTCTTGGTTACAAACTTCCTACAGGTCGTTGTACAATATGCACATGTTATATGCCTATATATCTATATTTGTCTTTGTCTGCTTATGAGTTGGTCTGACAACTTCTTCTTACCCTTCCATACTAGTGTTGGATTGAACCTTGTCACTGCCTTTATTCTGATCATTTGAGTGGGGGAGTGAACCAGAGTGAATAAAATGTATTAAAGCACCTAAAAGCCTTTTCTGTCATGTAAACAAAAGGGGCCAATCTCACGGGCCAGAGAAAGCCTGAGCAAAAGACATCTGGTTGATGCTTCATAGATAGACAAGAGAAGGGTGTTCCATAATGGAGGCACAACAACAGAAAATGTATCTCTTAGCCTTGGCAGTACAATTTGTTGTTGTTTTGTCATTTAGTTGTGTCTGACTCTTCGTGACCCCATGGACCAGAGCACGCCAGGCACTCCTGTCTTCCAGTGCCTCCAGCAGTTTGGTCAAACTCATGTTAGTAGCTTTGAGAACAGTATCCAACCATCTCATCCTCTGTTGTCCCCTTCTCCTTGTGTCCTCCATCTTACCCAACATCAGGGTCTTTTCCAGGGCGTTTTCTCTTCTCATGAGGTGGCCAAAGTATTGGAGCCTCAGCTTCACAATCTGTCCTTCCAGTGAGCACTCAGGGCTGATTTCCTTAAGAATGGACAAGTTTGATCTTCTTGCAGTCCATGGGACTCTCAAGACAAGTCTCCTCCAGCACCATAATTCAAAAGCATCAATTCTTCGGCGATCAGCCTTCTTTATGGTCCAGCTCTCACTTCCATACATCACTACTGGGAAAACCATAGCTTTAACTATACGGACCTTTGTTGGCAAGGTGACTTCCCTGCTTTTTATGATGCTGCCTAGGTTTGTCATCGCTTTTCTCCCAAGAAGCAGGAGTCTTTTAATTTCGTGACTGCTGTCACCATCTGCAATGATCATGGAGCCCAAGAAAGTAAAATCTCTCACTGCCTCCATTTCAGTACGATAAGCACATGCAAACAGCACCATTATTGTACTTGTAGCAAATTTACAAGCAAGAAGGGAATAAACATTGCTTGTCACTTTCAGGGTGGCTCAAGTGTCATTACCACCACTGCCCCCACTGAAAATATAGTATTGCGCTATATTTTCTTGGGACAGGATTTCAGACCTGAGAGGTCATTACCAAGAAATCAACACTCCAACCACAGACAGATCTTGCAGCTGGATTACACTGCCTATGAAAGATGGAAACTTCTCCTCTACCATCTTTTCAGGAAAATCACTGTGCCCTTGCTATAGAACCATGATAACCACAGAATGCAAGGAGAATCTCCATATGCCTAAGACTTTTGATATGTTATAGTCTGGGCAGGAGAGAAGTACTTCATGCTGTGACTGTAACATATCATACCCTCCATCATTTCTCCACTGAAAATAGTGACGTCCTATTCCATACCCTCCAGTGTTTCTCCAATGAAAATAGGGGTGGACTACCGTACCCTCCAACATTTCTCTGATGAACATAGGGATGTCCTAAGGAAAAGTGGGGCACTCTGGGATCAAATCAGAATCCAGGACAGCTTCTGGAAATTCAGGACTGTCCCTGAAAAATAGGGACACTTGGAGGGCCAACTTGTGTAAGTGGAATATGGCTACCTCTCGTAAGGAAGTTGGTAATAAAGATATTTCTCAGCCGCAGTAGGCTCTTGGGTCTGTTGTTAAGTGGGAAGTGGCAGTCTCAACCATACATACCCCCATATTCTCTTAAAGTAAATTTGGAAGACTTTTTTTTTATTGCATTCAAACAATTGAAACAAAAATGTTTAGCTGTGTGGTTCACACAGATAACACTGTTCCTCTACAAAGTTTGCCATAAATGTGGTTCCCTTAGCCCAAGTAGTTTCATTGTACTATCCGCATCATTAAATTACAAAATGAGCATGCCAATTTGCATATTCCAAAGAAAAGCTGAGATAGTTTCCTTTAGAACTTGTTAAATTGGATTTTGAAAATGAATATTTATTAGCTATTGTGAAGTAATTTTGATGATGATCCTTAAATGTGAAGCTTATTTTATTTACATGTACAGCATTATATTTATGCAAATTGGGGTAATGTACAAAGTAAAACAATCAAAATGTAGTGATCCAAGTCTGTGCTGGAGTTATCCAACAGTGATATACAAAGTTTGCATCCATCGGAGAAAGAATTTCCAGAACTAGGAAGTGGCTATATGTGTCATATTCATACAAAAAAGTCATTGTCTCTCATTTCTCCTTAGCTCTCCCACAGGCGCACCAACTCTAGGGTGTTGAGGTGTTTTTGGCCCCCTCAATAATTGTTGGAAAGGAGCTAGGCCCTGTCAATGTTCGACCTGCTCGAGATGATGCAATGACTTGTGCATGTGATGTCACACACATGCAAAGCATGCTGGGCTCCCTCAGTCTTGGGGAAAACCTGTTGGAAAAATTGCCCGGGAAGGCCGCCACCTTCCCAAGACACCGAGGCGTCTCTCCGGTGCTCACCCTCTGGCTGTAAATCTTCCTCAGTCAAGAGAGACCGGTAATAAGCGACCCCTCCTCCTGAGAGGAGCACACTCGTCTTCTGGCTTCTCATTGCAGAAGAAAGAGACAATCAGTAGCTCTAAACTACTTTATTCATTGTCTACACACAGAGCATCCACCAGCATGTCTGCTCTCTCTGAGCAGCAGTACAGAAGAGCACACTTCACACAGAAGTGAAAGTAGCTTTTGTCAGTACTGAGACTGTGCTGAGACTTCCTGCCTCACGCTCTCAGACACTCACATGATGTAAACAACCATTGTGCTGCTTCCCTGAGCAGCTGGAGAGATAAAAACCCTAACAAAACCTAGCACCTCTGCTCCTCCATCTCATATTTATCATATTCTTTCAGAGGAGGGCATATATGAAGGAGCATCTCCAAACCCATCGTTCAGCCGAGACACTGAGGTCCAGCACCAAGGGCCTTCTGGAGGTTCCCTCACTGCAAGAAGTGAGGTTACAGGAAACCAGGCAGAGGGCCTTCTCGGCCGTGGTGCCCACCCTGTGGAACGCCCTCCCACCAGATGTCAAGGAAATAAACAACTACCAGACTTTTAGGAAACATCTGAAGACAGCCCTGTTTAGGGAAGTTTTTAATGTTTGAAGTTTTATCGTGTTTTTAATTTTCTGTTGGGAGCCACCCAGAGTGGCTGGGGAGGCCCAGCCAGATGGGTGGGGTACAAGTATTCATTTATTTATTTATTTATTTATTTATTTATTTATTTCATTCATTGGTCACAGCCTTTTCTTTGGTGGCTTGAGAACAAAGAACAAAGACCAACTCACCCCAAAACGGTGACATATAAGTGCAATGGAAAAAAAAAAGAAATAAAAAGGTCCTAGCTGTGAAATGGGCCCAGTGATGATTGTGATTTGGTGAGAGGTATATGGCCACCGCATGAGAAGAGAAGACTCCCTGGAAAAGACCCTGATGTTGAGATTGAGGGCACAAGGAGAAGGGGACAACAGAGGACACTCAGTTGTGGATATGCCTGGAAGCGAAAGGAAAGTCCAATGCTGTAAAGAAAAATATTGCATAGGAACCTGGAATGTAAGAACCATGAACCTGGGTGGGGTATAAGTATTTATTTATTTATTTATTTCATTGGTCACAGCCTTTTCTTTGGTGGCTTGAGAACAAAGAACAAAAACCAACTCACCCAAAAACGGTGACATATAAGTGCAATGGAAAAAAAAGAAATAAAAAGGTCCTAGCTGTGAAATGGGCCCAGTGATGATTGTGATTTGGTGAGAGTTATATGGCCACCACATGAGAAGAAAAGACTCCCTGGAAAAGACCCTGATGTTGAGATTGAGGGCACAAGGAGAAGGGGACAACAGAGGATGAGATGGTTGGAAAGTGTTCTCGAAGCTGCTAACACGAGTTTGACCACACTGCAGGAGGCAGTGGAAGACAGGAGTGCCTGGCGTGCTCTGGTCCATGGGGTCATGGAGAGTCAGACACGACTAAACGACTAAACAACAACAACAACAACAACAACAATATAGCTTAGGTAAAATTCTGAGGGCCGGATAGAAAGGCCTTGAGGGCCACATCTAAGGGTTTGTTTAGGACGTTGTTAGCGTAAATAGCTTAATGCCAGCAAGCATCAAAACAGAGCATTTGAGCAGACTTTTTGATATACTTATTTCCTTTCTAAATGCATTTAAGAAACAGAGATAAGTGAGAAATCTGTATTTAGGGTCTCTAAATATTAAAGAGACATCTGCAAGGTTGAAAACATTTTCTTTCCAAAAGATTTTTGCACAACAATTTGGGCTGGGCTGGCTGCAAGACTCTGTGGTAGGAAATTGTCCATTTGTTTCACTCACTTTTCCTGAGTGAACCATTGGAACTAGGTATGCATTGCCTCATAGAGGTCAAATCAATTGCCAACACACCAGTGCCCACTTAAACAATAGGTATAATTGGGGCAACAGCACTTAAACCTATGAGATTGCACTCCTGAAGGATACTTTGATCCCTAGAGTCCAGACTTATGCAATCCCTGCAGTAAATCAAGTTTGAAGGGTCATGATAAAATCATTCATTGGCTGCCTTTCTTAGAGCATTTTTGTGAAATTAGACTGAAGAAGAACTTTTTGAACCAGGAAGAGTAGTTTTCATTCTGGTTGGAAAAAGCAATCTATGAGAAGGCTTTTCTTCCATAGAAACTATTTTTGCTGTCTGCAATTACTGTCAGCGTCTAATGGTACTCTGCCATTTAAAATATATCTGTAGGCCAACAAAATATTCAGGCTATTGTCTCTTTTAAAAAGAAGCTGACAAGGCGCTGGGAAGTCAGTATTGTAATGGAATGGTTTTCTCTTTCTCTTCTTGAATGTAAGAGTTCTTTAAATTCGTTCCAGCCATTTTAATAGAGCTGAGCTCCTTCTTCCCAGGTTTGCATCTGTGCTTTTGTTCATTTCTTGTTTGTATGGATTCACATTTTCTGTGACATAATACTCAGCACATACAGAGGAGCCTGATTGGAATCAAAACTGATGGGAATGCATGAATACCTGATTGGAATGCATGACTACAGCTTACCTGAGCTATGTACTCTGTCGTTCACAAAGTGCTGTTCTACAAGGCAATTTTTAAAAGGAAATCTACATCCTTACAACACATTAAAAAATTAATAAAAGCAATAGAAATTATCCCAGTAAGTGCGAGAAATGTGTATTCCAGTAAGTGCTAGAAACTATTTCAATAAGTGCTCAAAATGTGAAAACAGGAAAAGGAGATATTATTGCCATTCATATACATTCATATCCCTGAGCACTGTGGGTATAGGGTGGTTTACAAATTCAGTAAACACCACCAACAGCAGCAGCAGCAGCAACAACAACACAGAGTGGGTATACTATTTAGGTGTGTTGGTGGATCACCTATGGGGTCCTCCCCAACCCTAGTTCTATGATTCCATGATCTCAAAGTTTTAGAATATGGAATCTCACTAGACTGAGCATGTCTCCTCCTGAAGTTTAGAAAGGTTCAGTATAACAGGATCACCAAGAAGGAACCGCATACATATTAACTTGGGAATTTGCATTAATGGCAAAACTGATGCACTTTGTAAGAACAACGCGTTTGTTCTACAACAGGTTGCCAGGTCATGTGGCTGAGCTTAATGGGCTTAGGATCTGCGGGTGGAACTGTGGTCTAAACACTGTGGTCTAAACTCTTGGGCTTGCCGATTGGAAGGTCAGCAGTTCGAATCCATGTAACGGGGTGAGCTCCCGTTGCTCGGTCCCAGCTCCTGCCAACCTGCGACGGGAAGGTAAACGGCATTTCCACATGCTCTGGCTTCTGCCACTGTGTTCTGTTGCACCAGAAGTGATTTAGTCATGCTGGCCACATGACCCAGAAAGCTGTCTGTGGACAAACACTGGCTCCCTCAGTCTGAACCCCATAATCGCCTTTGACTGGACTTAACCGTCCAGTGGTCCTTTACCTTTTACACTAGGATCCATCCTAGGTCCCCCACCCCCACCCTATTTCTGGTCCTGACATATAGTGGGACCACCTGCTTTGAAGGACTTAAACTGGTCTTCACTCAGCCAGGATGAGCAATTGACACTGAAGTATCTGCAGCTGAGCCAGGGTTGGGGCATAGATCCATTGCCTCCCAAGCAGCTCATCCCAGCAGTTCTTGTCATAGGATTTCCTCCTGGCACACTGAAGGAATATATTGTGAAAGCTGGACCACACTTTTCTGCTACGTAGCTGACAAGAGAAGTGCCTTTTATCCAAAATGTTGCGAGTAAAATACAAATAACTGCTTCTCTGGCTCCTTGGCAGTAGAAATTATTAGCAGATCTCTCACACACACAAACACACACACACACACACACACACACACACAAACAGAGAGATGGCCTGGGATTCAGACTCAGAGGCTGAACCTGAGGAATCCCAGCCTGCACAGGAGTCCCCGCCTCCAGAACCAGCTGAGCCGGGGCTGGGGCCTGAGCCTGAAGAGTCCTCACCTGTGCTGGATCCTCAGGTGCAGGCACCAGCTGAGTCTGCTCTGGCCCCTGAGGTGATTGCCCATTGCCTGCAGGTGCTCCACTCTCAGCCCTGTCAGGGGAAGCTGAGGTTGCCTCTGGGTCTGGTCACCCTCCAGCCTCTCCTGAGCTGCAGGGTCTCAGGGCAGAGAGGCGGAGGGAACTAAGTTCTTGCAGGAGGAGTGCTCGCCTCCAGGCCAGGAGAGGTGAGTCACCTATGGATCGGGGCCGCCCTATGCCTCTGGGCAGATAAAAGCCAGCCAGCCCCAGTCCCAGGTTGTGGGAGCAACATTGTTGGTAGCCTGTTCCTGCCTAAACCCTGCCCTGCTCTTCTGCCAGAGTTCCTGACCCCACCTGACTCCCTGACTTGGACCCAGCTACAGCTTTGATGGACAGCCTCCATACTGCACCATTGACCACGCTCAGCCATGGGGGGGGGTGTTAATGACTAGTAGTCCTGATCACTAGTGATCTGTCTGGGCCGATGGGTACTCAAGTCCATACTATGTGCATCACAATTCTTATTTCTTCTTTTCTTTTCCCCTTTAACTCACACATTCCTCCTGCAGGGACAGTGAGTGAGTGAGTCCTTTCTTCATCCTGAATTACATTCATTTTAGGAAATATTCAGACTAGCTCTTGCTTAAAGCCGTCACAATGAATTTGCTTGACTGATAGGTTGGAAAAAGATATCAATGGCTGTCCAGGATGTTTCAGATTTAGCATTAAATGTGCAAAGAATTATCATAGGTAAATGCTTCAGAGAGAAGAGTCCTATGAATTTCAAATGACATTGAGCGCTTTGAGTTTTCAGTGCTTTCAGTTTTCTATAGAGTTGCTCCAGTCCATTGGCATAAATGATGTGCCTAAAAATGACAGTTGACAAAGAAGGGGTGTTGTTTTTCTTCCCCTAGTGAATAAGTCCACCACACTGTGCCCAGCAAGAATATTCAAGTTAAATGCAAGAAATATTAGACATAGGACTGTTATTCATTGATACTGTATAAATAAAGTAGATCACTAGAAATGACTTGATAGTTAAGGCACTGGGCATTGTCTGTAAAATGATGTTGTTTATAAAAAGAAAGTGTTTATGAAAATTGGAATGATGAATCTTGCAGATGGGGAATACAAGCTTTTCACACTTCAGAGAAATGAAATACAAAATGGATGACTTAGAGCAGTTTAAAAACTGGCAATAGAAAAATTATTTTCTCTTCCCCAATTTTGGTGGTTATTACTGAATCTGAAAACATAGTTTAAACCTACACACATGCATGGGAAGTTTATGTTTTCTTAGGTGTGCTGCTGTGGTGGGCTTTTTCATTTAGTTTTCGAAAATCTATTATGTTCATATTTCCCAGTTCCCATGTCGATCAATGGAGAGAGATTAAGATGGAACATCTGTCATGTTCACTAGGAGCTGTCCACCTAGAGATGTGGTGGATATAAGCAACTCCCGGCAGCTAAGAAGGAGCACACTGGGGAAATGTTGATGAAGTGTTGGAGAACAAGACAAGACAAAATTCAATCCAGTTCTAGAAATGACTAATGAAATTGATATGAACCCACTCAGTTTTTCCAGATAAACCTTGTTTATATGTTAAATTGAGAGCCAATGTGGTGTAGTGGTTAAGAGCAGTAGTCTTGTAATCTGGTGAAACAGGTTCGCATCTCCGCTCCTCCACATGCAGCTGCTGGGTGACCTTGGGCCAGTCACACTTCTCTGAAGTCTCTCAGCCCCACTCACCTCACAGAGTGTTTGTTGTTGGAGAGAAAGGGAAAGGAGAATGTTAGCCGCTTTGAGACTCCTTAGGGTAGTGGTCAAAGGTCAGGGCTGATAGTTGTAGTTCAGAAGCATGGGGGGGCACAGGTTTCCCATGCCCACTCTAGAGTTTTTCTTGTTTTCCTGTTGTGAATGAAACAAGAGATATCCAAAACATTACAAGCTTTTCTTTAACCCTTTGGGGGGCACAAACAAAAGTCTCTTGAAAAGTCATAGAAAAGAGGGAGGGAGCAGAGAGAAATACTTAATTTTTTGCCAGGAGTGGGGTGGGTGAGTTACCCTTACTTTACTTAATATTACAAGGTCAAGGCTTTTCTTCTTTGCTCATTAATATATATATATATATATATATATATATATATATATATATATATATATATGTATATATGTATATATTCCACACCACTCACAACAGAACAAGGCTTTCTTTGCAGCTTCATTCTAGTCACACATTCTATGCCACATTGCTACCCTGAGGCTGTCTCCACAGCTTCCCAGTAGCCTCCTTCCTGGTGAGGCCAAATGAAATAAGCGGCAGCCAATACCTGACGATTTTGTAGAATTTGCCTCCCTTCAAAGTAAAGATGTTGGATTTTTCCATCAGAAATGGAAGTGGAGAAGCTTTTTGTGTTCTTGTTCCAGCTACAAAAGGCCAGTTAATCCAGTGAATGTCATCAGTTGGAATTCCAGACCTGGAAAACCAGGTTTCAAATCCCCACTCATTCCTGACTTTGGTCCAGTAACAGTCTCGCAACCTAACCTACCACACAGGGCTGTTTTGCAGATAAAATGGGGAGAACTATGTATGCCATCTTGATCTCCTTGGAGGATAGGTGGGATGGAAATATAGCAATGATAATAACATGATTGGAAATCACTCACAACATTCTCCCCACCCCTTTTAAATCCTGCAATGGATATGTAAATAATGGTGGGTTTTTTTTATTAATTGTTTACATATTTCCTTTATATTGAGAAGACTGGGGTGGAAATAATTACAACATTAATTATGTTAAATTCATAAGTTAAGTAAATAGAATACATTAAATAGCAGGCAGAAAAATGAGTGACACAGTATTTAGCAGAAACAGAAGTGTTACGGTGGAAAGTTACATCAGGTCCAAACCCCATCAGCAGTGGGGCTGTTGCTGTTGCTCTCCCTAAGCCTGGCAGAGGGGAAACAAGCCTTTAAAATACCTTTATATGCTGAGTTGCCAGGTCACATTGTTGAGCTAACTGGGCTTAGGATCTGGCCCGTGCCCCTCTCTCTGGTCCCGCCTCTGTGACATCATCCAGAATACCTCATTTGAGAGACTTTCACCAGCCTCGACTCAGCCAGATTCCATAGCTGTCAACCGTCCCTTATTTGGAGGGACAGTCCCTTATCCCAGCGCCATGTCCCACTGCTGTCCCTTATTGATGGATGTCCCTTAAATTTCCCGGGTTTCAAAGGAAGCAGCTCCTCTCCCTCCCTCCCTGCCGACCAGGGAGGAGGGAGGCTCCAACTGTGTTGCTTGGATGCCCAGCCCATCCCCCTCGGGCCTCCTCTCACCAGCCTCAGCCCCTCGGAGCCCCTTCCTGCCGGGACTGGCGGGAGCTTTGGACCCTTCCGCCACCATCCTCCTCGCGGCCGCCGAACTGAGCGTCTCTGCCTGGGGCGTCCCCTCTGCCCGTTGCTGCTGCTCCTGCTCCCGCTAGGCCATACTGCGGCTGTGCCGCTGAAGGACCCGGATGAGATGGGCAGCCTGGCATGGCCTATGAATTGCTGAGGAGCCTTGAGAGGAGAGTGAGGGCAACCATAGAGAAAGCAGTTCAGAAGGAAGAGGCAGAGGCGGAGGCGTGGGCAGGTGTTCCAAGGGCTACAAGGGAAGGACCGCAAGCACTTCTCCCATAGATTTGTAGTGGTAGACTAGCAAGACTAGCATAGATGGTCTGATCTGTGGGTTTACTTCAGGCGCTGTTCCCCCCTTCCTCCCGCCCCACCTGATGGAATTGAGAGCTGCAGATGGCGCATGAGAGAAAAGATACAGAACTGCAGCAGCATCTTCGTAGTGGTTGCTGCTTGTCGTTATTTAATTGCAGTATTTCATCGGCTGGTGTCTTGAGCAGCAACCTCTGGAAACGAAGGGCTAAAAACCAGCGCTTCTCTCCAAAATTATCTGGTCCCTTTTAACTTCGTATTTCAGCTGCTTGACTAAAATCCCTTATTTTGGCTGCTGGTCCCTTATTTTCAAGGCTGCTGGTTCCTTATTTTCAAATCTGTAAGTTGACAGCTATGCAGATTCAGCTCAGCTGTCTGAGCCTTGTCTGAGCCAGGATCAGCATGTTAGACTGGCATATTTTGGGGAGAGTTGTATGTGCTGATGTACCTCTGATTTAGTCTTTCCACTGCATCCTAAGCTGCTCACCCTGGTGAATCTTGCCATAGGAATAAATAGCTTAATAAACACTTTCATAAAGACACCTTTGCACAAATACACAATTGCTTTCACCTTGCTCTCTATAACCTACAGGAGCTAATTTTCACCATAATCATTCTGTTGGGTAAACACAGAACAACGCTTTCACACATGGAGGTAATAATAAGATGTTTATGCCATTTCACTGTCATCAAGAAACTGGGAAATGCAAATCACTTTCACGTTGGCATTTAAAGAAGTTCAAAACAGTAATTTTGAAAAGTCCCTTAGCTCAATTTGGGCCATTACGGAGGGTTTTTTCTTCTTCTCTTCCTGTGTACCATTAAAGAGCCAAGAGGCCAGACACAGTCAGCTGCATATTGATTAGATATATTCACAGCATTAAAAACATTGCTCTGTCTTGATTAAAGCCAAAACCAAAATAATTTTGCAGGCTAAACCATTTTGAAGGAAACCACAGTCAGCAAATCTGTCCCATTGCATCATATCACTTGAGATTAATTTATCCATATTTACATGCTGAACTCATTAGAAATGATTGGCTTTCTAACTTTTGACAAAGTTGAATGCATGGTCCCCCTTGGCACTGTAAAATGAGTTTTCCTATAAGGATGCATCCCCCCCCACTTGCCTGGGAAAGAACCATGTTGAATCTAGTGTGTCCTACATCAGAGTAAGCATGAACTGAATGGTACTGCAAAAATTGCTGCCCTCTACCCATCACTGTTCATGTGCTGCTAATCACGAACAGCTAGTGCCTCTAAATGGAGATACCCATCCAGAGAATTTAGGGGTGCCCAGATGGGCATTTACAGATAGGT
Organism: Podarcis cretensis; assembly: GCF_951804945.1. Lineage (NCBI taxonomy): Eukaryota > Metazoa > Chordata > Lepidosauria > Squamata > Lacertidae > Podarcis > Podarcis cretensis. Next base: position 88,596,496 of record NC_137173.1, read on the forward strand.
AGCCGTGTTGGTCTGCCATAGTCAAAACAAAAAAAAATCCTTCCAGTAGCACCTTAAAGACCAACTAAGTTAGTTCTTGGTATGAGCTTTTGTGTGCATGCACACTTCTTCAGATACACTGAAACAGAAGTTTCCAGACCCTTCTATATAGTGAGAAGGTGGGGAGGGGTATTACTCAGAAGGGTGGTGGGAATGGGTGATTGGCAGATAGCTGTGATGAGCCTGTTGACGACTCTTAACGACTGCAATAGGTCTTACAGGAAAAAGCAAGGGGTGAGAAGGTGAAAAATGGCTTTGTCATGTATAATGAGATAAGAATCCAAGGTCTTTGTTCAGACCAGGACTCTCCATGGTTTTAAGTTTGGTGATAAGTTGCAATTCAGCAGCTTTTCTTTCCAGTCTATTTCTGAAATTCCTTTGTAGTAAAACAGCTACTTTGAGATCTTGTATAGAATGTCCTGGGAGATTGAAGTGTTCTCCTACTGGTTTCTCTGTCTTGTGATTCCTGATGTCTGATTTATGTCCGTTTATTCTTTGGCGTAAGGTCTGGCCTGTTTGTCCAATATAGAGAGCTGAAGGACACTGTTGGCATTTGATGGCATACACAATGTTAGACGATGAGCAATTAAATAGTCCTGAGATGGTATGTGTGATGTTGTTGGGGCCAGTAATGGTGTTGTCCGGGTGTATGTGGCAGCAAAGTTGGCATCTGGGTTTATTGCAGGCTCTGGTGCCAGTGTCCGTGTTAGGTCTGGTTGTAGTATTATTGTGGGTTAGGAGTTGTTTAAGATTGGGTGGCTGTCTGTAGGCAATGAAAGGTCTTCCTCCCAGAGCTTGAGAAAGAGAACTGTCATTGTCCAGGAGAGGTTGTAGATCTCTGATGATGCGTTGTACTGTTTTAACTTGGGAGCTGTATGTGATGACTAGAGGTGTTCTGTTATTTTCTTTTTTGGGTCTGTCTTGCAGCAAGCTCTCTCTGGGTATCAGTCTGGCTCTGTTGATCTGTTGTCTAACTTCATCTGCTGGGTATTTTAGTTCTAAAAAGGTTTGCTGTAGATCTCTTAGGTGAGAGTCTCTGTCTGTAGAATTGGAACAGATGCGGCTGTAACGTAGTGCCTGGCTATATACAATGGACTGTTTGGTATGTTTGGGATGGTAGCTAGAGGCATGTAGATATGTTTGTCGGTCAGTTGGTTTACGGTATAAGGTAGTGTCTATGCGCCCATCCTGTATTTTTATAGTAGTGTCCAAAAAATGTATTTCTTGCATAGATTGATTCATTGTTAGGTTGATTGTGGGGTGAAAATCATTGAATTTCTGGTGGAAGGTGTCCAGGGTCTGTTGACCATGTGTCCAGATGATAAAAATATCGTCAATGTATCGCAGGTACAAGAGAGGTTTGAGTGGGTAGGAGTTTAGGAAACGTTGTTCTAAATCTGCCATGAAGATGTTGGCATACTGTGGGGCCATGCGGGTGCCCATAGCTGTGCCGCTGATCTGAAGGAACAGGTCATCACCGAATTTGAAGTAGTATAGTATTGTTGGGAATTAGTAGCTAGTATAGTATTGTTGGGAAGATTATTTAAAGATTGTATTTTCCTCAGAAAATCTGTGGTGTCACGTACATAGCTGGGAGCACTGATGGCATATGGTTTCAGAACAGAGTCCATATAACCGGAGACACCCACTGTAATAGTGCCAATACCTGAAATGATGGGGCGTCCTGGATTTCCTGGTTTGTGTATTTTAGGTAGAAGATAGAAAGTTCCTGGTCGAGGTTCTGTTGGTGTGTTAGTGAGGATCTGTTCTTGGATGTGTGGGGGTAGCTCCTTAACAACCTTGTTCAGTTCTTTTTTGTATTCTTGTGTGGGGTCTGAGTCCAATTTTATGTAAAAGGCGGTATTGGAAAGTTGTCTGTGAGCCTCCTGAATGTAGTCGGTTTTGTTCATGATGACGACAGCTCCACCTTTGTCAGCTTCTTTAATTATAATGTCTGGGTTGTTTCTGAGATTATCTATGGCTCTCCTTTCAGCATGGTTTAGATTTTGTTGTAAGCGATGGTGTTTTCTGGTCACATCTGTTTGGATTCTGTGGCGGAAGCAGTCAATGTACAAGTCCAGTGTGGTATTGCATCCATCAGGAGGGGTCCATGTGGAGTCCCTTTTTGTGTAACACTTTTTCGGTGGTAGTTGGTGGTCAGTGTTCCATTGGGAGGGTGGTTGTTGTTCTCCAGTGGGTTGAGAGGTGTTGTGTTGTGAAGTTTTTGCTTGTTCTGCTTTGTCTTGTTGTTGTGTGTGTTGAAAATACTCCTTCAGGCGTAAACGGCGGAAAAATGCTTCCAAGTCCCCGCAGAACTGGATCATGTGTGGGGATTTGGCAGGGCAGAATGACAGTCCACGTGAAAGGACTGATTCCTCAGCTGGGCTGAGTGCTTGCTGTGAGAGATTGACAATATTGTTGGGCATTGATGGGCAGATGGGCATTGTAATGGGCATTGATTGGACAGATGGGCATTGTAATGCAAATACTCAATCCTGTTCCAATTGCAAATGCAGAAATGGGCTTCTACATATAGCTCGCCCACCATATGTCCAAGGCTTATTTATTTTATTTCTCAGGCCACTCTCCTGCCTTTCCACATTCACAGCCAATTTAAGCTGGCAGCAAGCATAGAAAACATACAATGCAAACAATATTTAAACAATGCTATGCAATATAAAATGAAGGAGCAAATGAAGTCATTCCAGTAACATGGAACAATAAAAGCAGGTTAGCAGCCACTAGAGGGGGGGAAAACACATTTGCATAGCAGTTCTCACTTAAGAAACTTCTTGGGATCATTTATTTACTGTATATCTAATGTTGAGAAGAAGGAACTAAAAATGCTCTTAAATAACAGAAAAGTATAGCTGAACTTATCAATGATATATATTAATAATAATTTTTTATTGAATTTTTTAATTTTACAAACAAAAGAAACATTTTACATACCATTAAATATCCAACGACTTCCCTCCCTCTCCTTCCTTGGTTCATTTTATTTATCTTCTCTTCCTGCATATTTTACTAAAACCATTTTTGTCAGTTCTTCATTTTTACATCCCTCAAACAATAATTACACTGTTGATTTTATCTTAATGCAGCCAGCATTTTCAGCTGTGCACCGTTATTTTCCATCTAGTCACTAAATATTTTCCACTCTTCTTTATATATATATGTCCTTCTTGCGCTCTTATTCTATACGTTAAATGTGCAAGTTCTGAATATTCTAAAATCTTAAGTTGCCTCTTTACCTCTCTCACTTTCCAGTTTAGGGCTAACAAAACTCAAACCGCCATTGTGGCATACATAAATAATTTTTTCTGACATCTGTGAAATTCTGTCTGGATTATTCCTAACAAAAAGGACTCTGGGTGTTTTTTTTTTTGGGGGGGGAGGAGGAGAAGTTATTTTAAACATTTATTTCAGCTCATTATAAATCAGAATCCAATATTCTTTTACCTTTTTACATGTCCACCACGTATTTCAAAAGTACCTTCCATTTCTTTACATTTCCAAAACATATCTGATTCTGATTTATACATCTTAGCCAACCTACCCTGAGTTAAATTGCCCAGTGTGTCATTAAAGCTTTAACTAGCTCGTCTTTTGTTTCCCATTCTAATACTTATCAATAATATTTCAGCAGTCCTTGGGAAGGAAGGAAGATCACTGGCCTATCAGACACTTGCTGTCAGTCATGATATTTGCTTGTCATCAGTGATGTCATTACATATTCAAATCTGATAATTTCCAGCCATATTCAAAGCTGTTTGGCAGTGGAACAGACTCCCACAAGAGGTATTGGACTCTCCTTCCTTGGTGGTTTTGAAGCAGAGGTTGGATGGCCATCGGCCGTGGATGCTTTAGCTGAGATTCCTGCACTGCAGGGAGTTGGACTAGATGACTCTTGGACCCCCTAAAGGTGTTACATTTGAATAGAGGTGGTTGGAAACAAAGTAGTAATAAACAACAAAGTGACGGATTGTTGGAAAAGGACTATTAAGCAATTGGAACCCCCCTAGGGGGAACTAGAGACATTACAATGGCTGCAGAGGGAAAATTACTGGCAGAGATAGAAAAAATGTTTTTTCTCGTGGGAATCCTGCAAGAGCAGAGTACGGCTATGAACAAAGAACTTATGACCTTGAATTCTAAAACAAACAACTCTGCTGAATGCATAAAGGATTCAACTGATAAAGAATCTGCGGCTGAACCAGAAATGACATCTTTGGAACCGATGGAGAGGAAAGAAGGAGTGGAGAAAGTACAGGCGGAAAATACCAACCAGAAATTTATATTCTCAGAAAAGAAAGAAGATCTTCGGATTATAAATCTGCGAAAGATGAGAAAGATGAAGAAGGAAGTCCCTGGAGTACCTGGAACACTGGAATTTAAAAGAATAAAGAAACATGATTGGGACTTCCTTTTTGAGTATGGGAGAGCAGCTGACCTTTTGCAGCAACTGCTTTTAAATATTTCGGATGGAAGAAAATTTGTTGTGACTGTGACAGAACTCCTTCGAGACCTGAGGACCAACAAAAAGGATTACCAACAAAATTGGCAGAGAGAGACTAACAGAGAGTTGAGGGCCTCGGATGTGAGGAGTCCGGGCTAGGAACTGTTTTTGTGGACATTTGCTTGGGAAGGGACGGAGACCGGGGTAGGGAGGGAGGGGAGAATTGAATTTCAAAATTTTATGATTTTTGTATTTGGCTATTGTGATCTATAATTAGTATAAGAATGGGAGAAATTCATGGAAGGGAAGTTAGGTCGACCTTAGAAAAAGGATTTAATGTTTATAAGAGATTGGATAAGTTAAATGTGGATAACTAAAAAGAGCTAAGTTTTAAAAATAATAACAATATGTTTAAGATGATAGACAAGAACTTGCTGAACTAATTATTGGAATTGGGATGTATGAAGAGGGGGTGGGGGGAAGTCCGGGGAAGAGGGTAAAGAAAATAAGGGTATGAAAATGTATATGTGTTGTCATTGTCTTTTTATGTGTGTGTGTCTTTATAAAATGTAAAAACCCAATAATTTTTTTTTATAAAAAATAAAAAAAAATAGATGACTCTTGGACCCCATCCAACTCTAAGAATCTATGATTCTTTGATTCTATGATCTGCATTGTGCAGTCATACCATTTGCAACGTGGTCCTTGTGACCAGTCAGGAAGCATTAGCCTCACTTTCCCTCTGAATTTTACTAATTTGGCCTCATTGACATCACCACCTAGCTGAATCTGACTATGGCTAATGCCATAGTGGTCACCCGCCATGTGATTCCTGGTTGATTGAAATCATCTTTGTGACTAAAATAGGAATCAGAATGAGATCTCACATGCTATATTAATGTTCATTCCTCTAATAGCAGTTTGGAGGGTGGCTATGCAAGTGGACAATTATTTTTAGCCTTTAAGAGTGCAATCCAGCCCCCTTACCCCAGGCTATGGGGGGCTGAACTGAATATCCACCTGCTTCCGACAGCTCAGTCACTCTCTCACCAGCCACAGGCCTCCCCTTCCACCCATTGAATGTCAGGAGCCCAGGCTGTCATCTTGCTAACACAGCACACAAGTTGTAATGAGCTTGAAGATCTATTGCAAAACAAACAATTAGCCTCAATCAGTTGACCCTTCTGGGGAGTGTTTCCGGGTTCAGCAGAATACCCTGAACCTATGACCCTTATGTTTCCAGCTTTGTTTTCTATCTAAGACCTTTCCTATATGTCTGCTCCTTGCACTAATTAATTGCCCTTCCGCTGAGGAACTTCTTTCTCTCCCGCCTTCCGAAACTGCCTGTGTGTCTTGAGAGAGTTGGTTTCTCTGCAGCACGCTCTCTGCATTCCTGTCATTCTCAAAGTGAGGGGTAGTTGATATATGACTGTTTGCAGCTGCCTGGGAAGAATGTGAGTCTCTCACTTGTTGACTGCTTCTTAGCTCATATTGTGCTCTTATACCTTGGGCAGAAATATTCATGATATTAAACATGCAGAAGGGTGGAAAGCCAAGCAACAATGCTCCTAGCAGCAGATGGCCACAAAACAAGGTGTTCAGGGGGGGGAGGTGCTTAGCCAGCCCAGGATCCACTGGAGTCTGAGCTCATCTCACAAGGATCAGTTCCAATATGCCTGCCACTGCTGCCATGAGTGGCTAGACACTGAATGAACGGGTTAGCTCTGAGGAGATTTCACCCCTCCCATTCCAAGAATCTGCTGATGTTCTCTGCTGATTCTCCAGAGAGGAGGGGGGTGGTTTCTGCTCACTATTTATTCCGCTCCAGCCTCACATCAAAGAGAGAGACTGAGTGTTAGAGTGAGAGAGTGTTATCTCTGTATAGATAAGGTTGCTGCTAAGAGCAGCTGCAGACACTCAGTGCAGTTCAGCTTCTCCATTTAGCTCTGTATATAGTTTGTATGATCGTTGTAGATAGAATAAAAGTAGTTATTCTACAGAGCTGTTCTCTGAGTGGTTTATGCTCTGCTGTACTCTGCTGTGCAACGACTGTCTTTGGGAGTGAATCTGGTGCTCACAACTCTGAGTTGTGAGTCCACAGCACTTTGACCTGTTCCTGTGCAGAAGGTGGTCTCTGGAAGTGCTACCCCAGCTCGCCTGGCCCAGTCGGGCTGAAGTGGATGAGTCCAGTCGGTGGCACTGGCTCAAGGGCGATGCTGACAAGCTCCAGTGCTCTGCAGGGGTGGCAACAGCAAGGCCAGGTTTGGGTTACTCTGTGAATTGTGCATTTATTGAATTTATGTAAACATGGTTCATGAAAATTCAGGATGCCACAAGTGGAAGAAGTTAAGGCTTCTTTACCGCCTGCACTTTGCACAATTCAATTATACTGCTAATGAAACAAATTTAGGCAATGTTTTGCTTCTGCCCATAATTTCCAGCCTTTGCTTACCACAAAAGCACAGACTGAAAAGAGAATGATGATTCTCTTTAGAATATATATATATATATATATATATATATATATATATATATATATCCTTTGCTGCATTTAGTTCCTTTGTGCAGCAAAAGTGAAATAATTATAAGAAACGGGGAGAAATGAATTAAACATGAGCAACCTTCTAAACAATAATTATTCTTTTTCTCCTCAACACCCAGAAAGAAAGCCATTAATTCTTTATAAGGCACACATTTAAGGAAGCATTTACCACTGCAGACATTATTGCCACCAAATTTAAGAAGACTGGCCAAGGTAAAGAGATTGACTTTGCATTGTTTCCATAAAAAGCAACCAGATTTGTTGTGAATTATTCTTCAGACAGATAAAGGTACAATGCCACTGAATTCAATTTAAATGAAGTTGAGCCATATTCACCAATTATTTTCAGTGAGATATCTCTATTTGATAGGCTAGCCTTGTCCATTGTGTATCCTATTTGCAGAGAATTCATTACTTAACTGTTGGCTCATATATATATATATATATATATACACACACACACACACACACACACACACACACACACACACACACACAGTGGTACCTTCAGGTTACATACGCTTCAGATTACAGACTCCGCTAACCCAGAAATAGTGCTTCGGGTTAAGAAGTTTGCTTCAGGATAAGAACAGAATTCGTGCTCTGGCGGCATGGCAGCAGCATCGGAGGCCCCATTAGCTAAGGTGGTGCTTCAGGTTAAGAACAGTTTCAGGTTAAGTACGGACCTCCGGAACGAATTAAGTACTTAACCCGAGGTACCACTGTATATGTGTGTGTATATCTATATATGGAACAAAGTATTGTTTCTCTCAAATATGTGTGGATTCAGTGCCCTTTCCTGCATAGTTTCATGGTACAAATAAAACTGAGCAACAAAGTGTTGCAGGATGGCTTATAGTCACATAACATGAATACTATAATTCCAAACAGCAGGTTAATTACACTACTCTCTCATCAGAACTACACTAGAAAACCGGTGTAATTCTTCAAAGACCTCTGGAAACTGTAGTTTTGTGAAGAGAGGAATCTAAGAATTTCTTATATGATTCTCCATAGCCTTACTAAACTGTAGTTCCCTGGATCATTTGAGGCCAGCCATGACAGTTTCTTAAATTGGCATAAAAACAATCTAAGCTTGTGCAGATATCCCTTAGGGCACCATAGGTTCTCTGTCTACTTTTGGTTCAAGACTGAAGGGAAAAAAAGCCTTCATATACTGTGTCATCTTAAGAAAGACAATGACAATTTTCTAGGACTTTGTTCCTGAGGAGAATAATTTCTTTAAAAAGAAGGGAGTTTGGGCTGTGCTTTCTGATCAGTGCATCTTAATTCCATATCCCAAATCAACAATTAGGAAAAAATAATTTACCAAATGCTAGAGCTAAGCCAGCATTTTTTGCAGCTTAATACTGAGCCAGATTAAGCCCTGTCCTTTTCTCAGTGAAGCTGATTTTTTTTTTTTTTTTAAGGAATCAAACTAGGGATTGATAAGCCTTTCATAATTGGCTGTTGCCTAATGTGCAACTCATGAGTTTCTTCTGGCTCTGAATTTCAGACTGACCACCCCACCTCCTTCCTTCAACACATGTGCACACACTTTATCCTTACAGTGACCTTGTGAATTTAGAAGACGGATTAATTCCTCCTCAGGCAAAAAATCTGAGGAATGATGATGATGAAAATGACGGAAATTGCTTCAAATATGTGTATTTACAATGCACCTTAATTATCACTCAAGCCCAGTTCAGGGGTTCTATTTCCATGTTTAACACAGAGAACACACTAGTTCTCTCTATCACCCTGTTGCCGGCTCAGTTGCTCTTCACAAGTTGGTAGGATAACCTTTGAACAGGAGAATGTTTCCTGTTCTTGTGAGCTCCCCATCTGATTAAGAACCCTGGGAAATCAGGGGACTACACTGAGCAGAGAGCCTCTGAACACTGCAGATGTTATCCACCCAACTCATAGCAAAGGGGCAACAGCAAACTTCTATGTGTGTCCTTTATCTCACATTTCTGAGATTGGTGGGAATAGCCTGTCAAATCTCTAATGTCTACTTGCTACTAGGTCACTCATTTTGACCTAAAATAACAGTAGAATAAATCTGGCCGTATTGCGATGCAAGGAGTTCATTGTCAATATGCATTTCCCTGCTCTGAAGTCCATTTTTATCAAGCTTGCATCCCTCTCTCTGAATTCTGATGAGAGGCTGAAACTTTCAGCATGCCTGGATTCCCTGTTAAGCTCTTTTCTCCATTCTGCACTTGAGCAAGTCATGGGACAGAGCAAGATGGTTTATAAGAAAAGAGGGCTGAATTAATTCCAGGGAAATCCCATGTCTCTGCTTCATTCTAAAGCCTTGGCTAGGCTCTCCATCCGTTGAACATAAATTGCTTGTTCATTGGGCATGCAGGAGAGCTGCTATCCATGGTACTGAAATCATGTAACCCCTGAGAGCGGTTTTTTGGGGGAAGCTGAGCTTTACAAGTTGCAAAGCCCAGCATTATTAGGATTCCTCTGTGCCAGTGAAAGGTTTGTAAAAATAACATTTCTTCCCCATTTAACTTTCATTCATGCACCAGAGGATTGCTGTACTAGGAATATGCAGGAGTGGAGAAGCTATTGACTTTGGCTTGTCCACTGTCAAATATCTACGTGTGTGTGTGTGTGTGTGTGTGTGTGTGTGTGTGTGTGTGTGTAGTGCTTTAAAAATTCCTTAGAGTGAAATGGACCAATGAACTCAAAGATGCTGCTAATTAAAGAGATTTCCCCTTCATGCTGTCAGTCTGCAAAGAGGAATATCCTGTTAAGCAAGGTCAACTTATCCTTAAAACATCAGCAGCAGAAATATCAGCTGGTGATATGTAGTGTTAGACATATTCAAGTTAGATTCAGTGAAATAAATGGGCTAAAGTAATTTAAGTCTATTGATTCCAACATATATTTCTTGAATAGGACTTAGTTGGATATTACCCAATAAAATCTAAATGCAAAAACCAAAAATTTTAAATCAGCAATATTATAATCAAACAACAAATACTTGACCAAATCAGTTGCTACAGAGATGATGATGACTAAATGACTCCTTAAAAAGGATCTTAAAAAGCAGAGACATCTCCTTGCCAAGAAAGGTTCATATAGTTAAAGCTATGGTTTTCCCAGTAGTGATGTATGGAAGTGAGAGCTGGACCATAAAGAAGGCTGATCACCAAAGAATTGATGCTTTTGAATTATGGTGCTGGAGGAGACTCTTGAGAGTCCCATGGACTGCAAGAAGATCAAACCTATCCATTCTTAAGGAAATCAGCCCTGAGTGCTCACTGGAAGGACAGATCATAAAGCTGAGGCTCCAATACTTTGGCCACCTCATGAGAAGAGAAGACTCCCTGGAAAACACCCTGATGTTGGGAAAGATGGAGAGCACAAGGAGAAGGGGACGACAGAGGACGAGATGGTTGGACAGTGTTCTCGAAGCTACAAACATGAGTCTGACCAAACTGCGGGAGGCAGTGGAAGACAGGAGTGCCTGGCGTGCTCTGGTCCATGGGGTCACGAAGAGTCGGACACGACTAAACGACAACAACAAATGACTCCTTGTAAACCTAGCTGCCTTCCAAAGTCCTGGGCAAGGAGATGCTTTTTCAGTAACATTTCAGTAGCAAGTTAAGTTGGTGATGGTCATACCTAAAAGACGAGGTCATTGTAGAGACCGGGAACCACCACAGAGAAGGCGCTTTCATGTGCTGCCACTTCCCAAGCTTCATTCAATGGTGGAATCATGAGCAAATATTAAGACACATACTGGCTAATGTGGCAGGAGGTCTTCCTTCAGATGCTTGGGTCCCAGGCGACTTCAGGCTTTTCATGTCAACATTAAGCACCTTGAACATTAAGCAGGACTGCCTGATGAGGGCCTGAAGGACACCACCCTTGCCCCTTTCCACATGGCTTAGGGCGGGGCTTGTCAGACTCCACAAGGATTGCAGCTGCTTTTAAATTGTTTTAATTTTTATCTGTGTTATTTTAAATGAGGCCATATTGACTGTGAGCCCAGGAAGACATGCACCTTGCCTTGCTGGCTTTTCCCATCTGGCCTGGGAGAGTGGAGTGCTGACTGACTCCAGCTACAGAAGCTGAAGCTGTTGACATATTCTTGGGCTTGAGTACTGTTTACGGGGGGTTGAGAGAGCTGTTGCTGTTACTGATATTATTGTTGTATCTTTAGTTTTAGCTCTTATGATTTACGTGGAAATTGTTTCCATTTGGTTTTGTATTTTTTGATGTGTTTTATTTATTGTTTATGACTTACCAGTATGTTTGTAATTATGTAAATCTTTGTCATGTTGTAAGGTGTCTTGAGCATAGTTTCAACTATGGAAAGGTGGCATACTAATAAAATGATGATGATGATGATGATGATGATGATGATGATGATGAATTGGTCTCAGAAGCAAATTGGCAACGTGTGCTGAACCTTTAGAAAGGATGCTATTTGAGTCTGGTCAACATTGCCTGTCAGCACCCTGAATTTTGTACTATACTCTGCATGACTTGCAGCTTCCAGACTTCTTTGGATGGCAGCCCCACATAGAACGCATTGTAATGGCCCAATATTTTCCAAAGAGCATTAATATTTTGCCTTGTCTAATCTTCCTCTAAGAAATTAATTCTCAGAGTCCATCTTCTCAGCAGAAACTGTTTAACCCCTATAGTCTTTGTTCTTGACTTTGATCTGCATGGTCCCAAAGGAACAAAGCAAATCTTGGAGGTTAACAGTTGCAAACTTTGAACATTTGTGTTTTAATTAATTGAACACAATTCTGGCTAACATGAAACAAAAGTGAAGCACTTGATTTTCAGCTTTTCACCACATAATTAAAAGAACGACTGGATGCAAAAGCAAGACAATTCAAATGACCTTCACTTTGAATGGATAAATGAGTCTGAGTTCAGCAAAGCTGTAGGTCTGCAAATGCAATGCACATGAAAATTTTCCCAATTAAAATAGTCACTTGTTCTCCTCAGTCTTGGAACATCAACAAATCTGCACTTCTATTCAATCTCTACCCATTGTATTGTTCCTATTTTTCTCTGCATTGACATTTAAATCGTATGTTTTGCTTCTAAAACACAATAGCTCACACTGCCATGATTCCTCTCTCCTTTTTGTCAAAATGCTCTGCCGCAAAATTACTATTATCCTCCTTTATTTAGCTGCAAAGCTTTGCCATCTGAAAAGAAGGGGGGGGGGAATCAACATAATGCTATCAAAAGATATTCTATTCCCAAAATAGTAAAAGTGGGGTGGGAAGCATTAGAAACATGCCAAAAAATACAAAAAATAAAAAATAAAAAAATCCACCACCTCATAAAATAGATAAAGCAAAGTCACCTGGAAAGACAATAGTTAAAAATATGTAAAGAGTCATTATTTTAAGACTGCAATTGTCTACAGGTCTACTCAGAAGTAATTTTGATTGAATTCATTTGGACACTGCATGCATCCTTTTGGACTCCCATGGGAGGCTGTGGATTTGCCTTCCCATGGATGCTTTAGTTGAAATTCCTGCATTGCAAGAGGTTGGACTAGATGACTAAGATGCCTCCTTTCCAACTCTACAGTTCTATGGTCCTATGATTCTAAGTCTTCTCTGAGTAGATAATTATAGAATTTAGTCTCTACCACGAAAGTTATGAAAGGTTGCTTCTCCAATTCACCTAGTTCTGGTCCAGTGAGGGAAGACTGATGCTAATCTGATGGAAACTGGAGTGGGAATACTATTCTGATCACTGCTATTTCTCATGGAACACATATTTAGCATGGAGAAGAGAGTGTTAGGGAGGGAAACCTGTAGTAAATAGAGATGAAAGCATGTACACTTCACATCATGTCAATGTACTTTTAATTTGAAGGGCAGTTCCCCATTGTTAGCTGCCCAAACATTGGACCTTTTTATTGAATAATCTCAAAATACCCTTGTGCTGAATATACAGATGGATAGATCAGCCTACTTCCATTCCATGACAATTGCACTTGAACTCAACCATAGCTCTATTTTATCCCATTTTTATGTATTTTTCTCCTTAAAATAGCATGGATATTTTGAATTTAATTGTATGCATGTTATACACATTTCTCCCCGAAAAGATGCATTTTTCTGTGCTTTTCAATGTACCCCCAATATACTCATTTCCCCATAGTAAAGACCTTTGTGCATTTCCCCACCCCCAATCAAAACTCCATTGTAAAATTCAGAGAAGCATGTATGCTGATTGATAGCTGTGTTCCAATTCTTATGTAACTCTGTGACTGACAAAATAGGTCAGTTCACTTTACAATGCAGTCCAAATACGGTACATTTTTCTTCCACCTTTAGTCAAATGTACATTTTTAAAAAATAATAATAAAAAATATTAATTGCTTCAGATATCCAAACTGGATGCATTATACATAAAGTTTACCACAAAAATGCATTTTCCACAGAGTTTTTACTCAATTTTCTCCATGTTAGAGAATAGAGATGAAGAATTTCTTAGTAATAAATGGACAATCTAGTTTTTTTTTTTTTTGATAGAAATTAAATTAGCTGTTGTGTTTTTTGCCTTAAAAGAAAGGATTTCTATTTTTATTTTGTTACTGTATTGTTTTCCACCATTTTAATGTGGCTGCCTTTTTAGATGAGGTGAATCCTGAAACAGAAGCTAATTCTGACAGAAACTGAGAGATGTTATGAAACTCAGTTTGGGGGGATGACTATAATACAATTTCACATTTTTCAAATATTTTCAATAGCCACATGTCTCAACTAATTTTTAACATTTATTAATGAATAAATGCATCAATTATTAATTCAATTAGCTCTGTCTTTTTTCTAATTTACCACATTATTTCCAACTGGTACCAAGCTGAGATGAAAGTCAGCAATGGGAGCAAGCGCAGAATTTGTCTCTTGGGCCTTATATACTCTGAAGTTTCTCACATCATCGTAATCAAAAGGGATCGAATCCCAAACGTGACATGTCTATTCAGATTTTTACAAAGGAATCCCACATCAGTTATTATGATTTACACCAGGGCATCAGTGTACATAGCAACTTATAGAGTTAAGCAACAAACAGGTGAAGTTGTAAGCCTGTTTCTAGTATTAGGGAATACTTTTACTGGAAGGACCGATGAGTGAGAGTTTGATGCACCTTCTAGAATGAGCACTCATGCTTTACATTGTGGGTGCCCTTTGCGGGATCACAGGCGGTGCTACAGTTCCCAGGGAGCTTACTGGTTAACAGGGGCTGACTTGCCTATCAGTGTTAATTTTTAGAGGTTCAAGCCCAGCCTCAGTAATCAAGTTTCTTGCTGGCCAGCCCCATTTATAAATAGGGGGTGGAGCCAACAATAGCTAGGCAGTCAGCTCTGGAGATGCACCCTCCCTACCCTCCCTTTGTTTAATGTTTCTTGTTTGCAGGTTAACTTTTTCTTCCTGTTTAGTGGACACTGCTATGGTCTTTGACTGATTGCTGTTGAAGGACCAGGAAGAAATTTTCCTGCATTGGCAGGTTTTGTCTTCCCCATAGCAATTCATCACAACTTTGGCGGTTATGACCTTGGGTGGAATCCTTTAGTCTTTTCTTCCCTATATGGGGAGAGGAGCGTGAAGTGGTGACTCCCCCCCTGCAGTGGCGATTCCAGGGTCCCCTCTTAAAAGGGGTTATATAATGAGTGTCACTGGTCATACACTGAAAAGTTGTCAGTTAACTACCCTGCATGCAGGGATATAGGCTGGGCTGACTGATACACTTGCGTTTTGCAGAGCACCCCCATATCCCATTTACCCTGATGACCCCCAGTTCCCACCAGCTGGGGGGCTGGGAGGGATATACGCCCAAGGCCTAAGCCTAAAGGTAAAGGTAAAGGTAAAGGTACCCCTGCCCGTACGGGCCAGTCATGACAGACTCTGGGGTTGTGCGCCCATCTCACTTAAGAGGCCAGGGGCCAGCGCTGTCCGGAGACACTTCCGGGTCACGTGGCCAGCGTGACATCGCTGCTCTGGCCAGAGCCAGAGCCAGAGCCAGAGCCAGAGCCAGAGCCAGAGCCAGAGCCGCACACGGAAACGCCGTTTACCTTCCCGCTGGTAAGCGGTCCCTATTTATCTACTTGCACCGGAGGTGCTTTCGAACTGCTAGGTTGGCAGGCGCTGGGACCGAGCAGCGGGAGCGCACCCCGCCACAGGGATTCGAACCGCCGACCTTTCGATCGGCAAGCCCTAGGCGCTGAGGCTTTAACCCACAGCGCCACCTGCGCCCCCTAGGTCTTCCTATATTCAGAAGTTTAATAAAGTTGTGGCCTAATTTTAATTCCGTAAGACATTGTCAGAGTCTTTATTCCTTCCTTATGAGCTCTGGTGGCTGGGGCTGTCGCTGCCTGGTCATACAAAGTGGTTGGAGTGTCTTTCAGCCTCAGTGCCCGACCCAGCACATTCACTGGCCTACTGGACTACTGGAAACTCTCTGTGAAAATGCCCAAGGACTAGACAAAATGAATCAGGAGGCCATATTTGTCCCTGGGAGTGGCAGCTTTACACCTCTGCACTCTGCATTTTTAGTGCATTTATCAGCAAGTTTTTGAATACTTCCTGGAGTCCTCATAGCAGGTGCTAGCTCATTCACTCCTCCTCCCCATGTCATGGTTAATATTCATTGGTACCTTGCTATTTATTATATAGTTTGTATTTTGCCTTTTAAGGGGAAGGGTCATGGCTGCCTGGGAGTGGGCCTCAGCCAATAGATTGGGTGGGGCAGGTTCCACAGGGGGAGATGTATTGGGACACCCGATCTCAGTGATCACGGGCAGGAGGAGGAGTTATGCTAAGACCATACCATGTCATTACCGAGGAGGCAGGTTTAGTCGTTGTTTGAGGACTATCCCTGCCTCCAGGTCTGGTCCTGACCGGAAGGATACAGTAATCAGCAAGGGAAACCCACATGACCTGAAAGTGTTGCTGTGCAATGCCAGGTCAATGATGAATAACACCACTGCCATCCACGACCTGATTGTGGATGGAGGATTTGACCTGGCATGTGTGACAGAGACCTGGTTGGATGAAGCAGATGGGCCTGTTCTTGCCGCTGCTTGCCCACCAGGTTTCTCTTACGCACAGCAACCCAGGTCATGTGGGTGGGGAGGGGGGGTTGCAGTGATTTTTAGGAAGTCATTAGTCTGCATCAGGCATCCTATTGGGAAGACCCAGTTTTCTGAGTGCATGTTCTGGAAGTTGGGCAATAGGGGCAGTACAGGATTCCTACTGGTGTACCGACCTCCCCGCTGCACCAAGGATTCCCTGCCCGAGCTGCTTCAGGTCGTGGCAGATATGCTCCTGGAGACACCTAGCTTGGTTGTCCTGGGGGATGTTAACATCCATGCCGACACGACCTTACAAGGGGCCGCTCGGGACTTCGTGGAAAGCATGGCCTCCATGGGGCTGTCCCTGAATAAGTCTGGCCCAACTCATAGCCATGGACATGCCTTAGACTTGGTGTTTACCTCTACGGATGTTGGTGATCTGACATTAACTAAAAGTGAAACAAAAGAAGTGCCATGGTCAGATCACTTCCTGGTGCAACTGGACTTCTCCGCAACCCTTCCCCTCCGCAGGGAGGTGGGACCGATTCGGATGGTCCGCCCCCGCCACTTAATGGATCCAATTGGCTTCCAGAGAGTGGTAGGGGATGCTTTATCCCAAGTTGATGGCCTTTCAGCTGATTCCCTGGTGGCACGCTGGAATGCGGAGTTAACCAGGGCTATTGACTGTCTGGCTCCGAAGCGCTCTCTCCGATTGCATGGAGCCCGGACAGCCCCGTGGTTTTCCCCGGAGCTGAGGGTGATGAAACAATCGTTGAGACGGCTAGAGCGCCGGTGGCGGAAAACTCATTCTGAATCAGACCGGACACGGGTTAGAGCTCAACGTCGAGCCTACCAAGTGGCAATGGCGACGGCGAAGAGGGCCTTCTTCGCCGCCTCCATTGCATCTGCAGAAAACAGCAGCAGGAGACTTTTTCAGGTGGTTCGCAGTTTATCGGAACCACCTGTACCACCGGGGCCTGGTAGGGACCCCAAGATCTCCTGCAATGCTTTTGCAAAGTTTTTTGCAGATAAAATCGCTCAGATTCAGAAGGAGGTAGACTCCACAGTGGGAGCAGGGCCAGGGCGGGAGAGTGCTAGAGTTCTGTCTGGTCCTGTTATATGGGATCAATTCCAATCTGTTACCTCCGAGGATGTGGACAGGCTGCTTGGACGAGTGAAACCGACCACCTGTCTCTTTGATCCTTGCCCATCCTGGCTGATAAAAGCGAGCCGGGAAGGGCTGGGCGATGGGCTTTGCGGGGTGGTGAATGCTTCCCTCTGTGAGGGAGCCTTTCCAGACCCGCTGAAAGAGGCAGTCATTAAACCACTTCTTAAAAAAACATCTTTAGACCCGGCCAATTTGGCCAACTATCGCCCAGTCTCAAATCTGCCATTCTTGGGCAAGGTGATTGAGCGGGTGGTTGCTGAACAACTCCAAGCACGCCTGGAGGAAACGGACCATTTGGATCCCTTCCAATCGGGATTCAGGCCTCACCATGGGACTGAAACTGCCTTGGTCGCGTTGCTTGATGTTCTCTGGCGGGCTAGGGACAAAGGTGAGAGCTGTTTCCTAGTTCTGCTGGATCTCTCAGCGGCCTTTGACACCATCGACCATAACATCATTCTGGACCGTCTAGAGGGGCTGGGAGCTGGGGGCACTGTCATACAGTGGTTCCGCTCCTTCCTCCTGGGCCGTGTCCAGAAAGTGGTGGTGGGGGGTGAGTGTTCAGACCCCTGGGCTCTCACTTGTGGGGTGCCTCAGGGTTCTGTCCTCTCCCCCATGCTTTTTAATATCTATATGAAGCCGCTGGGAGAGATCATCAGGGGGTTTGGACTGGGTGTTCATCAGTATGCAGATGACACCCAGCTCTACCTCTCCTTTAAATCAGAACCAGTGAAGGCGGTGAAGGTCCTGTGTGAGTGCCTGGAGGCGGTTGGAGGTTGGATGGCGGCTAACAGATTGAGGTTGAATCCTGACAAGACAGAAGTACTGTTTTGGGGGGACAGGAGGCGGGCAGGTGTGGAGGATTCCCTGGTCCTGAATGGGGTAACTGTGCCCCTGAAGGACCAGGTGCGCAGCCTGGGAGTCATTTTGGACTCACAGCTGTCCATGGAGGCACAGGTTAACTCTGTATCCAGGGCAGCTGTCTACTAGCTCCACCTGGTACGCAGGCTAAGACCCTACCTCCCCGCGGACTGTCTCGCCAGAGTGGTGCATGCTCTGGTTATCTCACGCTTGGACTACTGCAACGCGCTCTACGTGGGGCTACCTTTGAAGGTGACCCGGAAACTGCAATTAATCCAGAATGCGGCAGCTAGACTGGTGACTGGGAGTGGCCGCCGGGACCACATAACACCGGTTCTGAGAGATCTGCACTGGCTCCCAGTACGTTTCCGAGCACGATTCAAAGTGTTGGTGCTGACCTTTAAAGAATTGCATTAACACCCAACAGCAAAAGTAGCAAGGGAGCTTGACAGTCCCTCTCCTGCAGCAACTTCTTATAAGGCTTCCAAGGGCACTATGATGTTGCACTAATACAATAGGAAAATGTTTGTGGAAAGGATAAACACTCACCAAAACCAGAAATCACAGACATGAATACAGGTAAATCCTATCGGATCAATCATAGCTGATGCTTCTGTCCAGAAGTTCTTCATATAAATGTAATGAATGCAAATTATTTTCTCCTCGCAGCTTTTGCTTACAAACTACTTACAATTTTCTATAAGACCTGTGGATCATTGTGTATTTCCAAAGGACAAATCTCATTTTGATTTATGGCTATAAGTTCATTTGATAAAAGGTCCTCAGAGTTGCTTGGATCTTCTGAGCATTGTAAAACAAGAATATGCTATTATCATAACCATGAAACATATTTATTGTTAAGAACACTTACATGCCTAAACAAGACCCTCATTATTTTTAATTGCTCTGTTGACCTTCTATACTTCACACACTCCAATGAAACCATCTCCCAGTGACTCTTGTTCACACTGCTTTGACCGTACTTGGATTTTCTTCCCAAAATCAACATTCAGTTTAGCATTGTTTAGCATTTTCCATTTGAACTTCACAAACATTTTAGATGGCATTCCTAAGGGCTGGATGTGGGAGCTGCACCTCTCCCCCTGGAGATAATATTACAAGATCACATAGTGCCATTTCTGCTCTCATTGCCTTTTCTCCATTGCAAGTCCCCTCATCTTCATCTAATTACATTCCCAATTCCTATGGGCTCTAAGCATTTCTCATAACCATAGCTTAACATTTTAAATAATTTGTCAGAAGGTTTAATGCAATACACCTTGGATGAAATTAACTTGGCAACTACTAGAGCATGATCTCTGAAAGTAGTGGATACCATACTATCTTCATTCCATTTCTCTCTCTCTCTCCCCCCCCCCCATTGTGTCACACACATACCACACCATGGATGCCTATATACTTTCATAACACATTTTAAGTGCTCAATTTCTTGTTCTGCTCTACTGGATAAATTGTATGCTTCTACCCAGATAGGCAGCTGCCTTTCCAATTGTGTTTCTTTACTCTGCTCCTCACAAAGTCTGCTTCCACTGCTAACTGCCCCCACCTGCTTTAGTTTGGAATGAAAAACATCCATAAAAAATAGCTCAATACGTATTGACTCTATTTTCTTTTAACGTGCAGTTGCTATTCGCTATTAACTTTTTTAAAAATGAAAACAAACTCCTCCCATTGTGTTGTCGCAGGAATGTGCAGACAACTCTATGGATGTTGGCTCAGAAGTAAGTCCTAATGATGCATTCTGCCAATACACCATCTTGTTGCAGGGATGCCAACTATATGTTGTTGTGGGTACTCAGTACCCATACTGCAGGGTCCCCAACACAACTTCTGAGGTCTTGCGAGGCCTCAGGGATGCTTTCTGAGGGCTTGCAAGGTCATGGAACCTGACTTCCTGTGCCACTGGAAGTCAGGTTCCAAGGCTGGCAGGGGTGGGGTGCGTGATGTCATGACATCACATGCACTGGGTACCCATGGAGCCCAAGTTGGCTCCCCTGTCATGCTTTCTGAGGGCTTGCAAGAGACTTCAGAGAAGTGTGACTAGCCCAAGGTCACCCAGTAGCTGCATGTGGAGGACCCGGTTCACCAGATTACAAATCCACAGCTCTTAACCAATACACCACGCTGGCTCCATGCTGAAAAATGGTGAGGGGTGCCGCGGGCAACACTGGACTCTGTCCCTCTTTCCTTTCCTCTTTCCTCTGATGCCCCTCACATCTCTGCCTCCCACAGGCTTGCACAGCTGTTTGTTACAGCAGCCCTTGCTACAAGCTCCCCAGGCAAATGGTGCCTCTGGGGCTGGTTAGGGGGTGCTGGTTGCCAGGAGCTGAGGCGGCCCTTAAGTAAGAAAGCAAGTGGGTGAGGGAGCCCAGCCAACCAGTCCACCAGCCCTTGCTGTTGGGAATGGGCAGGCAAGTCCCAGCCCCTGTGAGGCAGTATGAGAAGGCACCTCTCTTTGGGGCAGGGTGGGGGGGCAGCTCAGAGACCAGCGGCAGCAGCAGCAGCTGCCCAGAGGACTCCCAAGGAGAGGGGAGAGGAGAGGATGCTGAGAGATCACTCCACAAGGGAGGGAATTCTGCGGGATATAACTGGACTCCTGAAGCCCACAGTGGTGCCACAGAAAGAATATAGTTGGTCAAAGGAGTTGTGGAGGCAAAAAGTTTGAAAACTTCTGTTCTAGACCAATTACTCATGACCTGCCCTATCAGTATAGCAGAAGAACTCACATATGCTGCACTGTTTTTATGGGGTTATCCTACATTTTTGACAGTTGTTAAAATCAGTTGCCTGTACAGATTTTTTTTCACTCCGTCTCATTTTCTTCCACTGCTTCTTACCTGCACATCTGCTTAAGATGTTTTATGGGCATTTTTATATGCCTCGCTTAGATTTTTATTGGGCAGCAGGGGTTTTGCTATGCTTTACAGGCATTCTTGCTCCTTGCTACATTTTCCACCAAGTCCTGCTACTTCATGATCCACCTCCTGTGGTTTCCAAATCCTCTGGTCATATTTTTTATCCTAGGGTTGCTGGCTCAGTTCATTACTATGGAGATTTCTCATGGATACTTACCTCACAGCCATTGCCCCTGACTTTTTCACCTGGACATCTGTCTCTTGTCATGGTCTTAGCTGTAGCTGTTTTGCCTCATTTAGTTGATGGACTCTTTGAAATCTGCTGACTTCAGCTTATTGTTTTCAGAGCAGTGATGCCTGTAGTTGCATCTGTGCAGGTGCCTTAAGCATCTGCTTATTTTGCCATGCAAACCTTAGGACACTTGCACATTAATCACTGGCCTAGCATCATAGCCGCAAAAGCGTTTGTGTTTATAGACGGAGGACCTTGACTTTCACCAGGATTGTAAGTTTTGATTACTGTGAGGTATAGAATAGTCAACCAGATCTACAATCTATGGCCCCTGGAAGGCTGCCTTAGGGGCCATGTTGTTGTTGTTGTTTAGTCGTTTAGTCGTGTCCGACTCTTCGTGACCCCATGGACCAGAGCACTCCAGGCACTCCTGTCTTCCACTGCCTCCCGTAGTTTGGTCAGACTCATGTTTGTAGCTTTGAGAACACTGTCCAACCATCTCGTCCTCTGTCGTCCCCTTCTCCTTGTGCCCTCTATCTTTCCCAACATCAGGGTCTTTTCCAGGGAGTCTTCTCTTCCCATGTGGTGGCCAAAGTATTGGAGCTTCAGCTTCACGATCTGTCCTTCCAGTGAGCACTCAGGGCTGATTTCCTTAAGAATGGATAGGTTTGATCTTCTTGCAGTCCATGGGACTCTCAAGAGTCTCCTCCAGCACCATAATTCAAAAGCATCAATTCTTCGGTTATCAGCCTTCTTTATGGTCCAGCTCTCACTTCCATGCATCACTACTGGGAAAACCATGGCTTTAACTTTAACTTAGGGGCCATAGGATGCGTCAGATCACAATGGTCAGAGACAGAAAAGAAGAAAATCTGACCTTGGATTGCCTCTCCTCACACCATGGAAACTTGCCCTGCTGATGTTGAAAGTGTAACATAGTTAGGGAAGTACCATACAGGGAAGGACCAGGAGAAAGCTTTGCTCTAAAGGATGTAGCACCTTTTCAGGATTCCAAATAGGAAGCAAATTATTAACAGGAAATATACAGAGGCAGATGAGACAGTTCCTCCCCTCCCCATCATTCTATTGCTCCCTGAAGGCTCTGCTTTTCATACCTATTCATCCAGTTTGATAATATCCTTCTGGAGCCCATCATCATCCTTTTTTGTTTGTTTGTTTAACCACCTTGAACAACTTTCATCAAAGAACATGGATACCTCACTGCTAGCTCTAGGTTATTTACAAACAAGCTTAAAAGAACAGATCCTAATATAATCGTTAGGAAACTCCACTATCTATATAACCTCCTCTTCTAACCAGGAACAGTTATTTTATACATGAAATTGTGAGTGATCACTCAGTTTGTTTTAATGTATTTTAATATCTACAAAATGCACCTCTCTTGACAGTTTGGTAATATGCAGATTTGTTTACTTTTTAACAGTCAGTTGACTCAAGAGAGATATGATTGATCAATTGAAAACCCTTTAACTGGGCAACAGTCTGAATTTTTACCTTCTTGCTACATTTTCATTTCAGCCCTCAACCCACAGAAACCAGATGTGTTGGCTTTAGGCTGATTCATTCCCATTGGCTGCAACTCAAAAGTATACATCCCTCCATGTCAAGGCTGGAGGTTGGTGTTTTGCATCATGAGAATGATCTAATTTCAATGTTTTGACATTGGATTTTCTTTTTTTCTTTTAAGCACTCTTTAAAGGCAGTAGAGAAAACTCTCCTCCCCTTTCTCTTTGTTAACTTGAAATAAAGGTCACTGGTGTTTCAACAGTGGCAAATTTTAGGTCAATAGGGACAGTAGCTGTGTGAACAAGGGCATGGACTGCATGAGCAAGGACTCTTTGTAGAGAAACAAGCTCTAAATATATACTGCTTTTCACAGTTATAAGAGTTGTCAGAAGCATTTTTTTTTATTTTTTTTTTGCTCCCTTGACTGGAGGTTCTCTGTATGTCAACAGAGGCATCCAGGGAGTCAACAAGGACCCATCTGAAGAAGCAAAGCACATACTAGAAGGGTCCTTTACTATATATAATTTCCCCCTGCAGGCTAAGCATTCTTCAGAATAAAAGAAGCATAAATCTACAAACATATCATCATGTACAAGTACCCTCCTGATTCTTGTGTCAGAGAAGCAACTAGCATGCATCTTAGATTACTTCTAGAGACCAAATATCATTTGTCATCTACATCAGAAACTTCAATTATTATTTGAGGCCTCTGTCAGCTTGCAGCCAAAGCTAAAATTATACATTACCCAGGAGGCATGGTAGGTATCAAATGGACACATTTATATTGGGCTCCATGTCCCTGTGACAATACATGCATGCATACAATACATGTAGTGCTGCATAGGAAGTGATCTGGTAAACCCCAGGTCTTCCATGGCACACTCGAGAATAGAACTCATGGAAGTCTAACAAGAAGGCACTTGAACATAATCTCACTTAGGAGCCAACTCCTAGGGGCCGAGGTCCCATTGGCCCCCCAGTAAAATATTTGAGGGGGCCGTCCTCCAGTTGATGAGCATTGCCATTCAAATGGTGTGTGTGCACCACATCTTGTGATCGATTATGCGGGGTGGAGCTCACCTGACTCCCAATATTTTATTCAAGTTGGCACCTGTCAGGGACTGGGCAAAGGAGGAGGACACTGGAGAAGGGGTGATGTCAGGGGCTGGGTGGAGGAGTGGTGAAGACTGCCTCCCCATCCTGACCCTTCCAGGGAGGAGGAAGAGGAAGATAGTATAGAGGCAGATGAGGGGGGAAGTTGGGAAATAATGGGCGAGGAGGAACAGGCAGAGCCGGAGCAGCAACTGGCTGACACGTTGTCACTAGAAAGCATTCCAGACCCACCATCTCCCGGAACCCGGCGAGCCTTAAAAGTAGGAGAGCAAAGAGCTCAAACACAGAGAGCACTTAGCAGCACCCGTAGAGCAGTTGATGGTGATGGCAAATGAGGAAGTGGGAGAGAAAGGGGGTGGAGATTCACTCGAAATAACACCATTATCCAAGAGGCTGGGTTCTATGGCCTCTCTCTGTAAGAAACTTTTCCGTGTCTTTATACTTCCCTGGGCAACCAGCCAGAAGCTGCTGACAGCACCCTGACAGCACCCCTGTAAGTTCATAAGACTTTCACTTATCACCAGACCAAGGAAATCATAATGCTGAAGACCAAATATTACCAGGAGATCTGTCATATAGAAGAGTGCTTGGCTGATCAAAAGGGTTTAAGTTTCCAGATGATAGATTTCAGCTGAACATTAAGAGTGGGGAATTCAATGGAAAGAGCCATTCAACATAGGAACCCATTCACTTCAAATTCTCATTCTCTTGTGGTTTTCAACCAGAGGATGGGCAGTCATCATATGGGACAGCTATGTGTTTCTTGCAATGAACACGAGGCAGAACTAAGTGTCTTACATGGCCCCATTGAACTCTATGGTGGCTCTACTGTATAGGCTTTCTAACTGTGAGACAAACCCCCTTGGCAAGAGCAAAGGGTGGAGGTCCTATTCCAGATGGAACCTTCTTCCCCCTACCAGCTTAGTTTTGGAAACTCAGTCTCCAGTAAGGAAATGGAGAGAAACTAGGGGTATGTGGAATGAAGTTCTAAGAAGATGTCTTTCAGAGACTTCCTATTTCCTTCCTCCTTTTCCTCCCACACTATCCAGTTGGGACATGGGGTTCCAACAACCATCTTTTATTAACTCTGAGAAGATCTTCTACCTCACATTGAAGTGCTAATGTCATTGTGTGCACATTGTGTGTCCAGCAAGGCTACAAGTAAATGTATGTGAGAACTGCATCGTTCCTTATTGGAAACACCGTACTGCATTATAGATTTCTTCTGCTCAGACAGCAGATATCTCTCTTAGTATGACAACCTACAGAGAAGAGCTACAGAGAAGTCCTAAGGGTCCCATCCAAGATTCTTTGGCAAAATCATTAGTTCTCCTGGGGGTATCATTTTAGCTAAGATGCTGGAGGACTGAAACCCCGTGAAGTTGCAGGATATAAATAATTCATCGTCCATATTTATTTTTCATTGCAAGTTCAGTCAAGTAGACATAGGCAGAGAATGGTTAAAAATTTCTGTTGGGTGATTTAATTGCATGGAGTCATTATGCAACCAAGCAGCATGATACTTAGATGCTCTTGCATGTCTAAATGGCAACTTCTACAGAATTATTTTGTTGACTGATTAAATGGCAGAAATTTGAATGTTAACTCCACTGGGATCCTATTAACACATTGCCAAATGTTGGAAGTATTTCTTCTTCCTGTACTTCTATTTCACAGGGAATCAGTTTAAATGCTAGTACTCAATGATGAGACCAAGAAACAACAGGAAAAAAATATTTCTTTATGTACATAGAGCACCAGATCTCAGTCCAGATTTGTCAGCTAGCTGTGCACAACTAGTTGATATGCAATGATCCCTCTAGCTAAGTACCTTCGTTCAACTATTGTAGAATTTTATGGGTGAAGACCACAATCCCAAAGCCCTTTGAGCCCTGTGGACATGGGCTTGTTTATAAGCAATGATGTGTCTTCTCTTTTGTAACAGAAGGATCTCATTCTAAAAATAAAGGAGTCAAGAATTCCGCTGTTCATACTGGATATTACTGCAAGGGACTAGGAGTAGCAATTGTCTGATGGTGGTCAGGATATGGTTATGGAATTGCATCCTTGGCTAACAGTGAGCACACTGATAAATCTAGAAATCAAGATATCAGCAATACATTTGGGGTCCTTGTTGGTGGTCTCCTGTTTGCAGTGTCTGAAAGACTACTATGGTTTAATTCTGCAACAGGAACTTTTGGGAGCCATCCTATGCACAAGAAGCTGCCATAAAGGAAGCTGATATAAATTAATCCAGCATAAAGTTACATCAGACCCAAACTGTGTTCCGCAGTGAGGCTACTACTGGAGGAGATGACCTAAGCCTGGCAGAGGAAAAACAGGCCTTTAAAAAGTGCTTGAGTTACAACACCATTTGTATTGGTGAGAGCCAGTGTGGTGTAGTGGTTAAGAGCGGTAGTCTCGTAATCTGGGGAACCGGGTTCGGGTCTCCGCTCCTCCACATGCAGCTGCTGGGTGACCTTGGGCCAGTCACACTTCTCTGAAGTCTCTCAGCCCCACTCACCTCACAGAGTGTTTGTTATGGGGGAGGAAGGGAAAGGAGAATGTTAGCCGCTTTGAGACTCCTTAAAGGGAGTGAAAGGCGGGATATCAAATCCAAACTCTTCTTCTTCTTCTTCTTCTATTGGCATAATTTATGTTAGGCCACATGACCGAGTTGAATGGATTTAGAATTCAGCATAACTCCCACCTACCCACTGACTGCAAGCATCTTCTCTTCTATTAAAATGAAACCATTCTAGATCCAGCTGTTTATGGACCTGGTTGGGCTCTCCTATAAAATCCATCTTGAAATTAAGCATGTCAGGTTTTCCCTCTGCTTTTCGGATGTGCTGAGTTAATTATGAACATCATTTGCATGCCTGCCTTTGGGAATGTTCCCTTCAGTTGTTTTGAATTATGAACATATTCTTTGCATGGAGCAGGCATCCTCAGCGTGCCTATGCTGGAGATTCTGCTAACTTTCCCTTGGAGTATGAGAAGCAACCATGAGTGCATGGTGCTGGCGGAGGAAGTCCCAGAGGAATGGGACCACAGCCTTCAAGAAAATGTTTGCAGGAAGCCTGGACTGGCAGGCAAAGAGGATAGGGAATAAGCAGGAAAAGAAATAGTGTGCATGATTTTTTTGAGCTGTACAGACAAGGCAACCTGGGCCTAAGGCTGACAGGAACCTGCCTTCTGTTCAGTTGGACCATCAAGCTGAGTATTGTCTACACTGACAGTAGCTCTCCAGGGTTTTGAGCAAGGGGTGATCCCAGAACCACCTGGAGATCCTACTGATGTGATCTTTTGTATGTGAATGTATGTTGCACCACTGCTCTGTGCTCCTTCCAAACCTAATTTTATGCACCCCAAAGGATCCATAACTCTGGGGTACAGAAGCCTAATATTACAGGAATATATGCACATTCAGAACAAAAAATAGGTCTAGCTGTGCACAGAGAGCTCATGTTTCTTCATTACATGTTCTAAGCACAGAGCACTGCATTCAACAGGGACAAAAATGATTGCCTGTTTAACATCATTGTCAATAGTGGAATGATGCTGGGACTCAAGACGGCTCAAGATGTCATTTCTTCTGTGAGCTGGTAGATTCCAGAAACAGATGAATGTGACAATGCAGAAGGAGTGATATCATACAGGCAGGTCATTTAGTTTGCTTTCCAATTAAAATGTGCAGCACATCCATTTTTACTTAGCACAAGAAAGATAGCAAGCATCTTGTGATATACGTTCGTCACTCAGTATCACCATCAACTAGGTGCTTGTTAGAAGGCCTTCTGCGAAAAGCAGGCTGAAAAATGTGGAGTGTGTGTGTGTGTGTGTTGTAGGCTCGACAGAAGCACAATTTTCCTTAAATAATTCAGCAGGTTTATTATCTTACTGGAGGGTGTTTGTTCGTCTGAAATCCTGTGTAAACAGTTGTGGGGGAGAATTGCTCTATTATAAAGGAGGTTTAGGCTAAGTTCAGGCCCCATGGTGCCTACTATATGACAACCTCAGGAGCATACTGAGAAACCAACAAATTCCCACTTCTGTGTCACTCCCTACCACTGCCATTGCATACCCTCCAACATTCCTCCAATGAAAATAAAAAGGTAAAGGTAAAGGGACCCCTGGCAGTTAGGTCCAGTCATGAAAGACTCTGGGGTTGTGGTGCTTATCTCGCTTTACTGGCCGAGGAAGCATACAGTTGGTCATGTGGCCAACATGACTAAGCCACTTCTGGTGAACCAGAGCAGCGCAAGGAAACGCCGTTTACCTTCTTGCCAGAGTGGTACCTGTTTATCTACTTGAACTTTGATGTGCTTTCGAACTGCTAGGTGGGCAGGAGCTGGGGCTGAACAACAGGAGCTCACCCCATCGTGGGAATTCGAACCGCCGACCTTCTGATCAGCAAGTCCTAGGTTCTGTGATTTAACCCACAGCACCACCTGCGTCCCCCAGTACAGTGGTACCTCGGGTACCTTGGGTGGGCAGGAGCTGGGATCGAACAACAGGAGCTCACCCTGTCGCAGGATTTGAACTGCCGACCTTTTGATCGGCAAGCCCTGGGTTTTGTGGTTTAGACACAGTGCCGCCTGTGTCCCTTTCCAATGAAAATAGGGACGTCCACGTCCAATTCTGGGCAGCTTCCAACATATGTAAAACATAATAAAACATTTAAAAACTTCCCTATATAGGGCTGCCTTCAGATGTCTTCTAAAAGTTGCATAGTTACTTATCTCCTTGGCTCGTGGGTCACATAACTCTATACCCTCCAACATTTCTATGATGAAATAGGAATGTCTTAAGGAAAAGCAGGACATTTCAGGATCAAATCAGAAACTGGGATGGCTTCTGTAAATCCGGCACTGTCCCTGGAAAACAGGGACACTTTAAATTTTCTGCAGGTGGCTGTAATCGCCACAATTTTTCCTCTGCCTGAATGTTACCAGATTGTAAGTCCAGTGTCAGGTTCCTGCAACTGCTAGCATTTGATAGAACCATAGACCTTCCAGAGTACAGTCTGGGTCACATCACATACCCATTTCTTACATTCCTCAATGGGAGAACTGGTTCACTGCCAAGAGGGATTGATTGTTAAACCACTCTGGGGACTGTAGCTCTGTGAAGGGAAAAGTAGTCGTCTAAGTTTTTTGTTTTAATGTGGAAAGAACCCCACTTCAGATTTAAAACCACAGTTGGCTTGGAACTGGTAGAGATGGGTACATGAGGATGACATGTCTGGTTCAATGTTCCTTCTACACTTTATTCCCCTGTGTGTCCTTTGAACACCTGAATAGAGCTCTAGATTTATCGACACATACCGTTTTTTTTGCTTTATAAGACTCACTTTTTCCCTTCTAAAAAGTAAGGGGAAATGTGTGTGCGTCTTATGGAGGGAATGCAGGCTGCTTCTTTCACTGCACAGCGATCCCTCTTGCTGTTCTGGCTTCTGAGATTCAGAATATTTTTTTCTTGTTTTCCTCCTCCAAAAACTAGGTGCATCTTGTGAGGTACTTTCAAGAATGTACAACTTGCTGTTAAAATGGAACACACAAGATGAAATGGTTAAATCGGCTATGATAAAGTGGGCACAGGACATAGGGTATAATATTATGTTTGAGGACTGGGAAAAGTTGTGGACTACTGGGTTGAATTTCACTGCATGTAATGCTCTGAAAGAAAATGTAATGAAAATGATATATAGATGGTACATGACCCCAGTCAAACTTGCAAAAATATACCACTTGTCTGATAATAAGTGTTGGAAATGTAAGGAAAATGAAGGAACGTTCTTTCACCTTTGGTGGACCTGTCCTAAGGTGAAGGTCTTCTGGGAAATGATATATAATGAGCTGAAAAAGGTATTTAAGTATACCTTCCTTAAGAAACGAGAGGCCTTCCTTTTGGGTAATGTCGGCCAAGGGGTGTTAAAGAAAGACCGAACTTTTTCATGTATGCAACAACAGCAGCAAGGATACTTATTGCTAAACACTGGAAAACCCAAGATCTACCCACACTGGAAGAATGGCAGATGCAACTGATGAACTACATGGAACTGGCTGAGATGACTGGCAGAATCCGAGACCTGGGAGAAGAAATCGTTGAAGAGGACTGGAAAAAATTTAAGCTTTATCTGCAAAAATATTGTAAACTGTATGAATGTTAAGCAGGATGCTTGATTTTAGACAAATTGGCACCATCAAAATAGATGAAGTAAATCATGAAGATAATTTAAATATAAGATGAAAATCCTATTCTTTTTTTTTTAGATAATTATAGGCTAAATTAAATTTTCTTTTGTAAGGATTGGAATAAACGTATCTAAAATTTGAAATATATTCGAAATTTGACAGTAAGGATGGAGATAAGGGAATAAATTGTTGTTTTAAGTGTATTAAACTAGAACGTAGGAGCGGGAGATGTGAGGAAGTCCAGAAGTGATAAGAAAATA
This sequence comes from Podarcis cretensis, assembly GCF_951804945.1. NCBI lineage: Eukaryota > Metazoa > Chordata > Lepidosauria > Squamata > Lacertidae > Podarcis > Podarcis cretensis. Next base: position 88,626,849 of record NC_137173.1, read on the forward strand.
TGTGATATGCAATGTTATGTTCATTTTTTTTTACTGTAAATGAAAAAGTCTTAATAAATACTTTTTTAAAAAAAACAAAAACAAAAACTAGGTGCATCTTGTGGTCTGGTGCATCTTATAGAGCGAAAAATATGGTAATTGTATGCAGCCCAAAGAAGCAAACAGCTTTATAGAAGCATTTCTAGGGGGGTCGAGGACCTGTTTCCCACGGTAACGAGAAATGTTGAACTGCAGCTGAGAATTTGTTCTTTCCCTAAAAATGTAATTGTTAGGAAGAATTTGGTCATCTCAAATCATTATCAGGAGTGTAACTGTGACTGCAACATTAGCTGTCTTTGGTAAGACATGCTATCAGATGTGAGAAGGAAAAGAGAGGCTTAGGGAGGGCTGTTGTCTCAAGGCATGTGATGATCATTTGGCAACTTTGCTGCTGCTAAACAGGTATGTGTTGGGCTAGTGTCAGGCAGAGAGATCTCCTTGAAAACCAGATGAGCCTGATTGAAGGAAGTCAGACAAATAAATAGCTACAGGCACCTCCTTCATCCTGCCACAGCTTAGCTGCTGAACAGAATAAAGGACAAGGGCCTCAAATGAGAGACAAAAGCTTCTTTCATGTGCAGAACTTAACATGCTGTGGCATTCATTCTTTTATTGAAAATAATTCCTGATAACCTGAGGGCAATGATTATTTCAGATGTGAATAATTTTCAGAAACAAACTAGAGGAGGCAGTAAGTTTGCATGGAACATAAGTAGCCTCAGGAGTTAAATGACTGATGTCTCCCAAAATGAGATACACTAAAGAGGAATGACTGGGGGCATCTCAAACCCCAGAAGCCAGCTTCAGTAATGCATTAAATGAGATATGCTATGGGCTTCTGAAACATGTTCCGATGGCTGAATGATTCTGCAAATGGTGCTGTTGTCTTCAGATAAGAAGATGCATTAATAATTAGGGTTTACCACATTCTAACATAGCCTAAATCAAATGCAAAGAGGTTATCCTATGGGATGGTGTCTTCTTCTACAGAAGGACTTCACAACTTGTCACCTTCCAAGCTGAACAGAGCTTACACTGAGATCCAGCGTCGAGGGTGTTCTGGTGGTTCCCTCCCTGCGAGAAGTGAGGTTACAGGAAACCAGGCAGAGGGCCTTCTTAGTAGTGGCGCCCACCCTGTGGAACACCCTCCCATCAGATGTCAAGGAAATAAACAACTATCCTACTTTTAAAAGGCATCTGAAGGCAGCCCTGTTTAGGGAATTTTTTAATGTTTAATGCTGTATAGTGTTTTTAATACAGTGGACCCTCTGGATTAATTCGTTCTGGGGGTCTGTTCGCACCCCGGAAATTACATAAATAGAGGTGCACTTCTGCACACACACTTGGCACGATTGAGTGCTTCTGTGCATGTGCAAGGTGTGCAGAGTGCTTCTGTGCATGTGCAAGCTGCGAAACACTTCTGGGTTTGCCATGGCCGTAACCCCAATGATTCCGTACCCAGAGGGATACGTAAGTAGAGGTACGACTGTATTCAATTGGGAGCTGACCAGAGTGGCTGGGGAAACCCAGCCAGATGGGCGGGGTACAAATAATAAATTATTATTATTATTACTATCCATGTATGATGGTCCACAAAAAGCATGATAAACCTCAAATTTTGCAATCTTTCTGAGATTGGAAAGGGGTGAATCAGGAATGGATGGTAAGGGGGGGCATCACAATGCACTTGCCATTTACTAAGTGGGGAAGATATAACACGAAGTGAGCACTTTGTAGGGAGTGCTGCATTGGCTCAATCAATGTACCAGCAGTGTGCCAACCTCTCTGCCACCACACACCCCCCCCCAGCCCCGAAGCAAGAGGCAGACATTCTGCTGGTGGTAGGCCAGGTGCATTAGATTGTTAATCACGTGTTAATGGTAGTGAGACTGTTCATATCCAATTTCTGGAAGGTCCACTATTAAGCAATGCATTCAAAACTGTAAAAGGTAAAGGTAAAGGTACCCCTGCCCGTACGGGCCAGTCTTGACAGACTCTGGGGTTGTGCGCCCATCTCACTTAAGAGGCCAGGGGCCAGCGCTGTCCGGAGACACTTCCGGGTCACGTGGCCAGCGTGACATCGTTGCTCTGGCGAGCCAGAGCCCCACACGGAAACGCCGTTTACCTTCCCGCTGGTAAGCGGTCCCTATTTATCTACTTGCACCCGGAGGTGCTTTCGAACTGCTAGGTTGGCAGGCGCTGGGACCGAGCAGCGGGAGCGCACCCCGCCGCAGGGATTCGAACCGCCGACCTTTCGATCGGCAAGTCCTAGGCGCTGAGGCTTTAACCCACAGCGCCACCTGCATCCCTCAGCGCCACCTGCGTCCCTCAGCGCCACTTGCTATTGCAGGTGAAATGTAGGAAGACTTAGTCTATGGAATGCTACGTATGACTGATAGCATTCAAGATATGACTGAAGGAGAACCAGAAGGAATACGACCAGATAACAACTATAAAAAGTGAGTACAAAAGAAAATAGCAGGGAGTCACATACCGAATGACAAATGCTTACATACAATAGAGAACAGTAAAACAAGGATTTCTTAAATTCATAAACAGAAGGACTACCAAGCACTTGACAGCCCATCATATAGGGACAATGGGTTGCATTTAGTGTGGCCAGCTACACATATATGCATATGCAGTGGTACCTCGGGTTAAGTACTTAGTTTGTTCCGGAGGTCCGTTCTTAACCTGAAACTGTTCTAAACCTGAAGCACCACTTTAGCTAATGGGGCCTCCTGCTGCTGCTGCACCGCGCCGCCGGAGCACGATTTCTGTTCTCATCCTGAAGTAAAGTTCTTAACCCAAGGTACTATTTCTGGGTTAGCGGAGTCTGTAACTTGAAGCGTTTGTAACCCGAGGTACCACTGTATCAACACAAGTATAGCTCCTCTTTATACTGGGACCACTAAATATGTTCACATGCTCACTGAACTTGACAAGGGACAATGTCCAAACTCTCTTATTTTCTTTTGATATCTCTCTCTGCTGGGATAGGTCTTGGACTTCATACTTGCTTGTTTCTTTGGTTATATGATTAATGAATGACTGCTCTAAGTTCCCAAGTTTTTATTTCCTACTTACATGTTGTTGGTAGTCGGGTGCTGTAGAAATTCATTGATTAATAAATGACCTTCCAACACTGTCCGCTGCTCTGTGATTATCAACCATCTAGAGAAGGTTGTTTGAAATTACAAAGGAGAATCTATTTTCAAAATGCATGCCTAATGAACCTTTGGCCTTTACAAACAGAGCATCACATTTTAGAAGGGAGGAGTACAAACCCTGATCTCCTCCTCCAGAAAGTTGCCAGTTCAAAATAAATACTGGACAACTAATTATCAAAAAGACCTTGACAAGTTGGCAGATGCTCAAAGAAATGAAACAAAATATGATGAGTCCAGATAGATTAGTTTGTGAGGAGTCATTAAAATACTTAATTATATGTAACATGGCTAAAGCATAATGAAAGATGGAGAAGATAATAATCTGCAAGTACTTGGAGGTTATAGATACCAAGGAGACAAAGTTGCATAAAACATTTAAAAAGGACTGAATGTTAATATCATTTCAGCTCATTTCCACTTTGAAGGAAAGTTAGGGCAGCCTTGAAAATGAGTTGTAGGCTTATCTTTGTTTCTGCATAGCACCCTCTGCCATAAATCGGCAGAATAAATTGTTAAAATGGACTGCATCACTCCCGGGTGCAGAGAGGGAACTTCTATGCTAACACCCAAAACACAATGGTACAGACTACAAAAAGTGTTGCCACTTGAATCACTTGATTATATAAACTGGCTTAGCATTCAACAGAAGCAAGTGGAAAAGCTTTTCCTGGAATATACTACCAAACATCAGAAAAATAACATCTTGGATGCATTCTAAGGTTGTATGTACAGCTGCTTTGTTTGCTTGAGAAAGCACTTAAAAAGCAACTCTAAACTTGGACACTGAGCTTTGCTAAGGAAATCGCTGGTTTAAATCTTTCCTCTATCATTATCACAAATGGTGACTTCGGCCAACCCACTCTCAGGTAAGATCCCACATACAAGATGGGGATCCAAAATGGTGGGATATTTTATAGTGTCAATTTGTTCCTGAAATGATCAAGTCGTTTAACTGGATATCCTCTAAGATTTCAGATTCACACACAAGAAAACTCAAATGTTGAGCTTTATAACACCTTTGAACTAAAAGCTGAGAAAGCTATGATGGAAAATCACAGGACATGCCTCAGCCTTGCTTGTTGAGAATCTACCCAAAGAAGGAGGAGGAGGAGGAGGAGGCAGATGACAGATATTCAGAAGTTCAAAGAAGATGCACTGTGAGGAATGTGACAATCACACAGCTTGCCCAAATGTTGGGACCCAGAGGCGCTTCAATGAAATAACAAAGGAACTGTACAAGGACAAGAGAATCCAAACCAAATATAGTGGTTACATACGCTCGGGTTACATACGCTTCAGGTTACATACACTTCAGGTTACAGACTCTGCTAACCCAGAAATAGTACCTTGGGTTAAGAACTTTGCTTCAGGATGAGAACAGAAATCTTGCTCCGGCAGCACAGCGGCAGCAGGAGGCCCCATTAGCTAAAGTGGTGCTTCAGGTTAAGAACAGTTTCAGGTTAAGTACGGACCTCCGGAACGAATTAAGTACTTAACGAGGTACCACTGTATCCATCATGTCCTGACAGAGAAACAGGCTGGTGTTGATCTGAACAATTTTTATTCAGTGAACATAATGAGATCAACAGAGGGGGATAACTATAAGAGGGGTAACTAACCTTAACTCCAGCTGTAGCCCTTGAGTGACACCTCTGTGCCTGAAGAAAATATAGGCATGGCTACTGAATGCCTGGCCAGCATTCACTCAACATGCCAAGCCTATGGGCGGGGGCACCCCCAAGGAACCGCTAGCCAATGGCTATGGAAGGTGACTTAAAATTGCCTTCTCCAATAATCTCTCAGGAGTTTAATCAACCCTACCTTGCATTCTCTCACTTGCCCCAACTAAATGTTAATGAGTCAAATTCAAGGGAAAGGACTTTCCACCCATCCCTACAGACTCCCAACAGTGTGAACTAGGCAAAAGAAGAGGATTCCCAATGCCAATCAGGGGCTCCCCCTCTCGACAAAAATCCTGCCTAGAATCTCAGGCAGATGTTTTTGCCATTTTCTGTTATCTGATATTTTTGAATTGCAGGGGAGTGAAGGTTGGTTAGCTGTGTGTTGTATAAAAAAGGTAAAGGACCCCTGGATGGTTAAGTCCAGTCAAAGGCAACTATGGGGTTGCGGCGCTCGTCTCGCTTTCAGGCTGAGGGAGCCAGTGTTTGTCCACAGACAGCTTTCCAGGTCATGTGGCCAGCAATACTAAACCGCTACCGGTGCACGGAGGACCGTGACAAATGCCAGTGCATGAAAACGCTGTTTTCCTTCCCGATGCATGGGTACCTATTTATCTATTTGCACTGGTATGTTTTCAAACTGCTAGATTGCCAGGAGCTGGGACAGAGTGACGGGAGCTCACTCCATCATGGGGATTCGAACCGCCAGCCTTCCCATCAGCAAGCCCAAGAGGCTCAGTGGTTCACAGTGGACAGTAGTCTGTTTCTTGCTGCCACCCACACCATTTATTTTGGACTTTTTCCACCTTCCTGATTCTTCATGAAATACTGCAGAATACACTGTACAAGCTAGGACATGTTACACAAGTGCAGTTCTACAGGACTGGAAGTATGAAATGCATGCGCTCGCGCACACACACACACACACACACAAAGTATTGGAGACAAAATGAAGTCTTCAGCAAGGAATGTAGCACCAAGGTTCTAAGGAAATGGATCCATAATTTATGAAATGAAAAACTGTTGCCACCAGCATCAGATGGTTTAATCTTAGGAACTGTAAATTGGCTTTCAGAAACTGACTGGAGGGAGAAAGCTGGCTGATAACTTGAAATTAGATCTATTATCAAGGCCTACGGTGTGACTTTAGCAAAAAAACTGTCCAGAGTAAGTAGTAAAATTTCAAAATCAATATGTCATGAGACAAGCAGCCAGTGATGCTCGCTGGAGAGAGTGACAATGCAATCAGATTCTTATTTATTTCATGAAATGCAGCCTGTAATGAAAGAGCAGCTGCTTTTCACGCAAACTTAAAAACAAATAGGCAATAGCCACAGCAGGAGAAGAGGTACAGGATAACAGCACTCACTTTCAGAAAGGAAGATGAAAGTCTATCAAGCTTGGAGGGCTTATTTCCCTCTGCTTTTTCTTCTTTACAGCTTGTGCGCATCCTTCTTTTGAGTGTTTTCCAGAATTCAGTGCCATTCTGCAGATGAGGCTTTACCAGCACTATGGCTTACGTTTGCTTCACAAATCTTGGCAACTCTGCTTCTCTTAATGCATAATAAAATGGCAATAGTCCTCTGAGTCAGAAATCATGCTTTTTTAACTTCCCTCCTCCTGCTTATTATTGTGTCTTTGGCTCATCTTTCTTCCATAACGTTTCACATTTGTTCTTGTTGGGTCTCATCATTGTGCTTTCTGCATTTCTCTCTCTCTTTTCTTTTTGGCAAAGCTATTTAACTGCTTATTTAACTTATATGCAGAATTCACCATGCGAAAGGCTGGGCTGCATGAATCCCAAGCCAGAATGAAGACTGCTGGTAGAAATATCAACAACCTCAGATATGCAGATGACACAACTTTGATGGCAGAAAGTGAGGAGGAATTAAAGAACCTCTTAATGAGGGTGAAAGAGGAGAGTGCAAAATATGGTCTGAAGCTCAACATCAAAAAAAAACGAAGATCATGGCCAATGGTCCCATCACCTCTTGGCAAATAGAAGGGGAAGAAATGGAGGCAGTGAGAGATTTTACTTTCTTGGGCTGCATGAACACTGCAGATGGTGACAGCAGTCACGAAATTAAAAGACGCCTGCTTCTTGGGAGAAAAGCAATGACAAACCTAGGCAGCATCTTAAAAAGCAGAGACATCACCTTGCCAACAAAGGCCTGTTTGGTTAAAGCTATGGTTTTCCCAGTAGTGATGTATGGAAGTGAGAGCTGGCCCATAAAAAAGGCTGATCACTGAAGAATTGATGCTTTTGCATTATAGTGCTGGAGGAGACTCTTGAGACTCCCATGGACTGCAAGAAGATCAAACCTATCCATTCTTAAGGAAATCAGCCTTGAATGCTCACTGGAAGGACAGATCCTGAAGCTGAGGCTCCAATACTTTGGCCACCTCATGAGAAGAAAAAACGCCCTGGAAAAGACCCTGATGTTGGGAAAGATGGAGGGCACAAGGAGAAGGGGGCGACAGAGGACGAGATGGTTGGATAGTGTTCTCGAAGCTACCAGCATGAATTTGACCAAACTGCGGGAGGCAGTGGAAGACAGGAGTGCCTGGTGTGCTCTGGTCCATGGGTCACAAAGAGTCGGACACGACTAAATGACTAAACAAATTAAACTTTTGGCCTGTCCTCTACATGCTTTACCATCCTTCCCTGTTTTATATCACCTGCAAATTTTATACATGCATCTGAGTCACCATTTCTAGGCTGCTTTTTGAACTATATACATGCTGTGACAACAGAAAATACAAAATAAAATGTAATTGCGTGTTGAGGTCCCCAATCCACCCCCCAAAATAACTCACAACGGACACGTAATTTTTGTTTAAGATTTTTGGCATGATTTTGGCCACAACTTTATTAAAATACAAACTGTGAGTGGTTGTTTAGGCATTGGTTAAGACTATCTGTCCCCCCGCCTGGGGACAGAACTGACTTCCGGGCACCACCGAAAGACAGTGCGGGGGAAAGCAAGTCGGGGAAGAATTGGAGCTGAGACACAGACCCTCAACTCTCACCCGCCTGCTCCCCGAAGGCTTGCCGGCCCTAGTCCCATTCCAGGGATTGGACGAAAAGATGGCAAGCCCCAGGATTCCTTTAACGGAATTCCCTTTCCGCAGCAACCATGGAGGGGCAGGCCCAGCCTATCCTGAACCCCTCCATGGAGGGGTAGGCCCAGCCTATCCTAACCCCTCCTCCACCAGATTTATAACCAATGCCTAACCACAACCTTACAAGTTGTGACGATTTGCTACGCAGTAGGCAAAAACCACCCAGCCAGCCAATTTGCCAGGTGGAAAAATTCCTACCAGGCCCCTGCTCAAAGGCAGACGACCCCATGACAGGCATAGCAAGGTCAACGCAACAAACCCCTTATTCTAGGGCGGGTGGGCGGGTGATCCGTTGCACGCAGCAAAAGAGAAAGTACAAGGCTGTGTGCAGAGTATTTAAACCTTTTACCCCTCCCACCAAAATTGCAACATAACTTTTGCCCCAGCAACTTGGCAATCCAATCAATGCCCCCCGGCCATCTTGGAGAACTTACCCAGCAACAAAGGGGTGGCTCAGTAGACCCCACCGCAACACGTGCTCTCCCTGAAGGAGAACACGCTTTGCGTGTTGAGGTCCCCAATCCACCCCCCAAAATAACTCACAACGGACACGTAATTTTTGTTTAAGATTTTTGGCATGATTTTGGCCACAACTTTATTAAAATACAAACTGTGAGTGGTTGTTTAGGCATTGGTTAAGACTATCTGTCCCCCCGCCTGGGGACAGAACTGACTTCCGGGCACCACCGAAAGACAGTGCGGGGGAAAGCAAGTCGGGGAAGAATTGGAGCTGAGACACAGACCCTCAACTCTCACCCGCCTGCTCCCCGAAGGCTTGCCGGCCCTAGTCCCATTCCAGGGATTGGACGAAAAGATGGCAAGCCCCAGGATTCCTTTAACGGAATTCCCTTTCCGCAGCAACCATGGAGGGGCAGGCCCAGCCTATCCTGAACCCCTCCATGGAGGGGTAGGCCCAGCCTATCCTAACCCCTCCTCCACCAGATTTATAACCAATGCCTAACCGCCAATCGAGCCCTTTACGCTCGCCGCCAACCACTCACAATCCCAACCCATTCTTCAACCCTTCAATTACCGCATCCAACCAGACATCATTCCCCGGCTCGGAAAGATGTACCCCATCATTGCGGTAAAGGGCCAGAGCCTTGAAGGTAATATCCTGGTGGTAAATCACCAAACCACCCAATTCCGTTACCCTCTTGCTCACTGCGGAATTAATGCGCTTCCTGGCCCTTTCAGCAGCCTTGGGTTGAGAAATGCCCTGCCAATTGCTCCTTTGCAGCAATTGTGACCAAAATATTTTAACGGTAGGTATTAAGGTCACCAACTCCCCCAAGTCTCTTTGAATCGTGGAGCGCAAAGTGGAGCAATCAACCTTTGCCATATCATTCTTCCCCAACTGCACTACAATCGCCAAAGGGGGACCATGTGAAAGCACCCTCCGCTTAATTAGTGGGATGAATTCACTCCACCGCATTCCCCGTCTGGATATCCACTACACCTGTACGTGCTGTGGGAAGCCAAGATCCGGTCCCCTTCCAGACTGCCTCGCTCTGATGCCAGCCCAGTAAACGATGCTGTGCCCCACAATCCAAATGCGGACTGGAGCTAGAAACATGGGCAGGAAGGCCAAGATGGCGCCCCCAGTCCAGACTCGTCAGGGTGCTTGCCAGCTCAGTGCATGATGCTGTGGCCGACAATCCAAATGCGCACAGCTGCTCCTATGAGGGGAAAAATAAAAGGAATAACAGACAGGCATCATTGGCGATGCTTCCTGAGATAACCTTTGTCAGCATCATACTTCCAATGACCCGTATTCACAATCCTGTCTACTAACAGGCCCCAGTGCGCAGCCTTTGCAGCAGCACCTATTTGGAAGGAATGAGGCGTGTTCAGCGGTAGGCAAGCCACAGGCTGCAATAACTGGCGCACGACGTGAGCAATTAGATGCCCGTCGAACTGGAACCCATCTCTGTGCACTAGGATCGAGCCAGCCCCCAGGGGAATGAAAAGCCAAATATTTCTGGTATCCAATAACAGGGCAAGGGCCCACCTCACCTGAGACTGGAAGCCTGATGGTGGCAACCCTGCTCACTAGGTCTGACTCAGAGCTCCAGACACTTATGACAAGCTCCAAAGCAGATAAGGAAAAGTCCTGAGGCAATAAGCCTCCAAACTTTCAGCCCCGTGCTGGCTCCAACACAATTTCCCCAACCCTCAGTACACCAAAATTACAATGGAATACTGAAATAAGTCTCGTCTTGATCTTGAACCAGCCGACAAGTCTTAACTTGTTGCGGATACTGCATAGGTCAAAGATTGACCGGCTTCCTGCCTGCTGTCCTGTGAAGGTTGGAGCTTATTCCAACCTTCCGAGACCCTGCGCACGACACACTTTTTGAAGGGTCTCTGAAAAATTAAAGCTTTACTCTAGCAGACATTGCAGCGGACTGAAGTCTGATAGTTTTAACACTGCATCCGATCTGCAGCAGGTGGGTGAATTACTGCAGGTCCTGCTCAGAGGATGGGGGCAGGTTCCTCTGAATGGCCGAGGACTGCCAGCTAAATTTTAAGAAATCAGTCCAGGCCTTCTCATAAGACCTGAAAGCGAATGGGGAAACGTGAGCTACTACTCCTCATAATTATTAATTGTTGCCAAGTGCCACAGGAGCTCCAGAAAAATCCGGCTATAGCTGGGTGTCCAGAGCCCAGGATCTGAAGCTCTCCAACTGAAAAAAAGGGATAGAGCAACCGCAAAAACATTAGATGATCCCGAAATAAAGCGAGCAGAAACACAATATTAAACCTTAAGCAGTGCGAAGACTCTGCCAGAGCATGAGGACTGTTTTGCCAGGACTCTCACACTGCCTGGTTATCAGACCAAGACAGACCCGACGGTCTCTAAACTCCTCAGTCCAGATGTGCGCTGACACTACAATGGGGAAAACTCGCGAAAAGTTAGGTTACATGTGATTGCCTTGCCCTGCCAGGCTCAAGGCCACTGTACATGATGATGAAGGAACCCCGGGCCATGAGACCACCTGGCCAAGCAGGAATGGAAGGGGCAGCCTGGAGCAACCACCCTGCATTCAAAATTTAACTGACCTAGGAATGATAGGATCTGACAAAGCAACACTTGCTTCAGAGGAAGCATTACAAGAATAACATCCTTCAAGGCAAACAGCTTTTCCACAGGCAAGCAGAAGTTTGAGCAACGGTATCCAGCTAGCCCCCAAATACATTAAAAGGGGCAGTAGGACCCACTGTCCTCCATTGCCAACAGAACACCCAGCTCCTCAGGGAATAAAGGGGCATCTAGTAAGCTAAGCAGAGGCTGGTGTCACATGAACCAGCCAGTAAAACAATCCACATAACGATACCCCCAGTTAAACGAGTCTTGACTCGCAATGTACAATCCAGAAAGGCACTAAAGGACTCAAGTGCTGCACAGCCTATTGAGCAACCCACTGGCATCGCCTTATCAATATAAGGACCATCCAATTAAAGCCTAACTACTTAAAATCTTGAGGGTGAACCGGCAGTAGCCTAACAGCCGATTCAATATCGCATAATGCCAACAAGGCACCTCCTCCAATTTGTTGGTAAGCTCAACTGCCTGATCCAAAGATGCATATTTCACGGAACAATTCCGGAGACAGAGCATCATTCACTGAGGTGCCCTTGGGATGCGATAAATATGGATCAGATGGAATTATATGGGGCTTTCTTTGGGACGATCCCCAATGGGGATAAATGAAAATCGGGACTAGAAGGAGAATCAAGGGGATCCCACCATACGTCCCAATGCAAGCTGCTTCCTAACCTTCTTTCTGGCTACCACAGGTAGCTCTCTAACTGGCTTTTGAGTTGCTGTATTCTGAGCCACTGGCTGAAAAGCCAGAGGAATCCCAAACCTTGGGAAAACCCCTCCCACAAGCACAAAGCTACTGACCCATCTAGATAACCTTTTAGCCAGAATTTCAAGGGCGATATTTTTACGGAAATATGGGCAAGAGGTATTGAGTTATTGCTTGCCAGCCCCCGCTTGGGCAAGATGCCCTGCCTTGTGTTGCCACCATGATGTATAAATTTACAGGGCCAACACTGGCCAGAAACCCTAAAGAAGTCCCAACAAAGCTGCCACCGGGCCAGGTTCCTGCATACCAGCTTCCGGTTCTATTGCTCAGGGAATTTCCATTTGAAATGTGGAGCTGCACAAGTGGTCCACATGTCCCCGTCCCTGTGATCCTAGCGAGCTGAGGGGATGATGGCAGCCCTGCGTCTAACATTCCCATCATAGTGAATTACCACTTATAGAATAGTGGGGTTGGAAGGAACAGTAAAAGCTTCCCTAAACAGGGCTATTTTAGATGTCTTCTAAAAGTCTGGTAGTAGACATCTGGTGGGAGGGTGTACCACAGGGCAGGTGTCACTTCCGAGAAGGCCCTCGTCCCTGTAACTTGGCTTCTCACAGTGAGGGAACCACCAGAAAGGCCCTCGGCGCTGGACCTCAGTGTCCGGGTAGAGTGATGAGGGAGCATGCAGCTGTCCCATACAGGGACCAATCCTGCAACCTAGGCATTACCGGCCCATACGCTGACCAGCTGAGCTATCCAGGATGATCCCTAAAGACCTGGAACAGCCTCACCCTGACCCCTGGAGAGGTCCAAGGTGATGTCTGAGTCATCATCAGAGCCCAGTGGTGATTTACCTGCAAGGAGGTGTAAGCATCATCCCTGCTCCGCTTTTTCCTGCCTCTGAAGACCTTCCTTCTGGAAGAAGGCATCTGGGGCATCAGCAAGTCATCCTCTGCAGGAGAGGCAAGCTCTGGAGGCATCTGCAAAGGCCCTGCAAAAGGAAAAAACCTAACCAATGTGAGGAACAGGTGAAACTAATGCTTTGTGCACCACATGGGGACACTATTCAGGCCAGAAACGCTGCCAGAGGCCATCAAATTCTAGGGCCAAGCGGGCCAAGCCCTAGGATCACCTGCCAGGCCAGACATAAATGTTTCCAATGAGATAACAAACTCGAGGCAGCCCACCGCCTGTCCAGGTACCCCTGTTTGCCCTTTAGAGGGAAGCACCTCCTCAAGAAACCCAAAGTGTTTTTTGTGTGTGTGTGTGTGTGTGTTTTTTTTTGGGGGGGGAGCAATATCACAAATGGGCCAAACTACCCAGCAACAAAATAGTCCAAAAGGAGCAGCTTGTTTTGCTTTGTTATAACAAGGGCTAAGTGGGGGATATGTATGAACCCTGTCTCCCAGGTCCTAATCCTGTACTCTAGCCACTAAGCCACAATGGCTCATCTCTAAAATGGCAGTTGCCATTATCAGGGCAAAACAAACTTGAAGAAAATAAACTTGTTCAGAAACAGCATAGTTAAAGAGCATACAAAGAGTGCTCATTGGAGGCACAGAGAGCCCCTGGCTCCACTCTGTCTGCCTAAGATATACATTAGCAACAAGTGAGCCTGCAAACAAACAGATACATTCTTAATAGAGAGAATGAGTCACATGTCACAGAAACTTAACAATTTACTGTACTGCTAACTGGAGCAGGCTTAGGCTTGAAAAATATGTGCAGGCCGAGCAGGCCTCCCAGCTTCAGCTCACTGCCTTTTATAGTCTCATTTCAATATTAAAGGAACTCAATATAGTGCTCCCGCCCAAGGCTAGATTAAAATTCAGCCAACAGCACTGCACCCACCCAAAATAAAGCCAACCTATGAGGATACTATAAACGAAAGTGATCCCAGGTAAGCTGGGAATGTATTGTACTGCTAACTGTAGCAGGCTAGGCTTGAATGATATGTGCAGGCCGAGCAGGCCGTGAAAGCCTCCCTGCGTCTGCTCTCTGCCTTTTTTGTCTCATTGCAATATTAAATAAAGGAACTCAAAATAGTGCTCCAGCCAAAGGCTAGATTAAAATTTGGCCAACAGCACAGCAATCACCCAAAATAAAGCCAACCTATGGGGATACTATAAATGAAAGTGATTCCAGGTAAGCTGGGAACAGCCCTGACTAGCCCCACAGTTAAACAGGCAAAAATGGGGAAAACCTTTTTGCAAAAGAAAGCCCCTAATGGGGGCTCTCTCCCTACTGGGAAAGGCAAGCCAAGGAGGATTATGCCCAGGCAGCGCTCACAGGTACAGGGAGAATCTTCCCACAGGGCAGGGTAAGGGGTGGGGTGAGAAATCAAACAGGGGAAAAAAGGGGAATTAAATTAATTAAGGGACTAGAGAAGATTAAAAAGAAGGGGAAAATAAAGAAATGTAACCAGACAATGAGACAATGAGAAGATCACTCCACTGTCCTCCAGACGGTCCAAGTGCTCCAGGTGATCCGTTGCACGCAGCAAAAGAGAAAGTACAAGGCTGTGTGCAGAGTATTTAAACCTTTTACCCCTCCCACCAAAATTGCAACATAACTTTTGCCCCAGCAACTTGGCAATCCAATCAATGCCCCCCGGCCATCTTGGAGAACTTACCCAGCAACAAAGGGGTGGCTCAGTAGACCCCACCGCAACACGTGCTCTCCCTGAAGGAGAACACGCTTTACTGTACTTCATTTTGTAATTACTTCATATTTGATTAGAAATCATAAAATTATATATAAAATATATCAACTGGACTTCAAAACTTATACTTCCAGACCATTTCTGGGCCCAAGTCAAAGTGCTGGTACCCATCTATAAAATCCTAAATGGCTTGGGCCAAAGTTATCAGAAAGATCAGCACCTCCCATATGCACAAACACATTCCTAGAATTTCAAGTTTATCAGAGGCCCCTTTTCAGGTTCCCCAGTCTAGAGTGGTGAAGAGGTGGTTACTCATAAGTGGGTCTTTAAAAATTATGTGTTTTGCCCTTGGAACAGGTAATTTCGGCTGTGTTTTTAACAGGGCCATCTTAAGCATATTCGGCCCTATGGTGCAAAGATCCCTCCGGTGCCCCCCCCCCAGCAACTCCAAAACAAGGAAGGGGGCAGTGGAAAATGTCCTCTGCCTTCCCCACAACCCCGATCCCCAGCGTGGTGGTGGCAATCAAACAGGAAAGTGTGCTGGCGGACATGCTCTCTGGCTTCAGGGCACCCGAGAAGGCAGCCCAGGAAAGCTGCGCACTGCCTTTCGCCAGGAAGCAGGAGGAGGACAATGACTGGGAGCAGGGCCGTCTTTAGCAGATGCAGAGGCTTGGGAGGGAAGCTGCGTACAGCTTCCTTTCTAAGCCTCTGTGGGGATCGCTCTGCTCCTGCGGAAGGAAGCTGCACGCCCGCCAGCCATATACTTGGTGGGGCTTAGCTGGTGGGTGTGCAGGGAAAGGGGAGGCTGTCGGCAAAGCTGCACAGCTCTCCCACTTGCTGGGGTGCCCCTGAGAGGCCGGCACCCTGGTGCAACGAACCACTAACACCAATGGGAAAGACGGCTCTGGTTTTTAAATACTGCTGCTTGCAGAGGTGGGCTTTGGGCTTTCAAATTTCAGCCATGCCCTTTGTGATGCTAAATGTGCCTCATGCCTCATGCATTCTGTTCCACAACATTGTTTTGGCGCACCTGGTGGCATGGTGTGCAGTGCGACTGCACCAGTCACATAAAGTAAAGGTAAAGGTACCCCTGCCCGTACGGGCCAGTCTTGACAGACTCTGGGGTTGTGCGCCCATCTCACTTAAGAGGCCAGGGGCCAGCGCTGTCCGGAGACACTTCCGGGTCACGTGGCCAGCGTGACATCGCTGCTCTGGCCAGAGCCAGAGCCGCACACGGAAACGCCGTTTACCTTCCCGCTGGTAAGCGGTCCCTATTTATCTACTTGCACCCAGAGGTGCTTTCGAGCTGCTAGGTTGGCAGGCGCTGGGACCGAGCAGCGGGAGCGCACCCCGCCGCAGGGATTCGAACCGCCAACCTTTCGATCGGCAAGCCCTAGGCGCTGAGGCTTTAACCCACAGCGCCACCTGCGTCCCCACCAGTCACATACCCACCTGAAATTATCTCTGCTTCTTGTGCTAGTTTTTAAGCAGCAAATTGAGCTGTTTAATATTAATTTTTAAATGAAATGTTTATATTAATATTCTAATTGCATTTTGGTTGAAGTTGGTGTGAAACACCCAGGTCACTTTCTTGATTGTGCAGTCTTTCAAATGTTCAAAATCAATAAGCAAACAAACACAGACAGAATTAGAGCCTGGGAATAGAAAACAAAGGGAGTATTTGCAGAACACTTTTTCTCTAACAATGTGGAAGATAATGTAGAGAGTAGTCTTACAGCAAGAACTGCTGGGAGAAGCTAGTTAAGCTCCAGCATATCTCCAGCTGAGCTGAGAGGTTGCTTGTGTAGCTGGGCCAGACCAGCTTCTTGCAGATATTAATATTGCACAGTTTGAAGTTACTGGATGCATGAAAAACGACTCATTTTGAAAATGAAGCACTATCCAGACCCATGAAACTATTAATCAAATTTTACAAGCAGAACTCTTCAAAATGAAACAGAAACATCAAATTATACTTCAAAAAATATCCATATAATGTCTTGTGCTATCCGGCACAAGCTCAGCATGTTACAAAATAAGAAATAATCCAAAAAGACCTATAAGCAAAGGTCTCTCTCTCTTTAACAGCATGCATTCCAGCCTTAGAATGTTTACACTCCCTTCAGGAGAGCTTCATTTACATCTTCACTCCATTGAGTTTGGGAGACAAGGATACAAAGGCAACTCCCTTCAAAATGGAGATTTGCAACTCAATACCTTCATCACATGACCAAAGGTTACAACACTTACATGTTAGCTAACAAAGAACAAAAAATATTTTAGTTAATCATTAACCCTGCAAGAGCTCAGAGTCCTTGGGGGGTGGGAACTACTGTGGAAAAAACCCAATGTTAGGAATCCACATTTAGCCATTTTCCATTTTGAATCTTCATTAATACACGTACATTTTTCATTTCTGTGTGAATTAAATCAGTTATACTTAACACAATTTACAACCCTCATCCCCGGCTCAGCTGGAGATTTGCCAACAGGTCTACCCCATCCTGGCTTAGTCAGGTCCCAGAGATGGGAGGAGCAGGGATGGGGAACCTAGCCGGGATCCTAAACTCATTCAGCCTGGCTACATAACCAGACAACACAGTGTAAGTTAAGCTGGCAAAAACTGTAACTCAAACACTAAAGACTTGGTTGCCAGGCTTAGATTGTTTCAGTCAGCAGTAGACCCACTGCTCAGCAGGGTCTGGATTGGGTGTAACTTTATGTCAACTTAGCTTACACCAGCTTGCTCCACATATGCATAGGATTGCTTCATAAGAAAAACAAATCCAGGATCCCGATTTTAACTGTGGACTTCAGGCACTGAGTGCATTGCATGGCTAGGGCAGAGACTTGCAGCATGGAAGCGCACTGTCTTTTGGGAATAAGTTCACATCTATCCTGAGGAGTAGAAATAATTTTGCAGAAAATTGAAGACCAACTCAGTTCCATACATGTTCCACTTAAATTCAGCCCCCAAATTGACTGTGTGCCATAGTATATTATGCTTACTTTGAATGGTGAGTTTGTCCCCAGTTTGCTGCATCCTGAAAGTTTTATAGAAGCTATGCAGGGTTTTCAATTAATCCTTTGGATGCAATACTGAAGAGAATGAGGATGTCATTTATGGCACCGAATCCTTTGCAGAGACTTTGAGTAAAATTGACTGCCTATATTTGTTCAGGAAGGAGGCCAAGTAAGCTTCTGGTTGTTGAAGTTGTTCCAATGTCTTCATGCTGCCAACATCTGAGAGTCAAAATGTGTTCAGTGAATACTGTGAGTGTACATATATGTCTTCTTTTATGAGCAAATGATGGTGTCAAGCTGCAGGTTTTCAGAAATGCATAAGACACCATTGACTATATTCCCAGTTCATATTACAGATGTTAATCTGAGGGTTTCGTGCAATCTACACTGACAAACAAGGTCAACCCTACCATCAGGGGAAATGATGGTTCTGAGTGTTGTGAAATGACAACACAAAATAGTAATAAAATGGTTGTTGTCAGCATCTGTCAGTCTCGAGAGTCAATAGAATGTGACTCTGGGGTGAAGCCAAACCACTGTGTTAGCAGCAATGAAGTGACCTCCCCAGGGTGCAAGCTTGGGCAGTGTGCATGAATGTCATGGGCTGCCCAGTTGCCGAGACCTCCTCTCAGCCTTGCTGATATGGCCCAAAGGAAAGCAGAGCAATACATTTGGCACCTGCTTGGTGGCAGGAGTTGCCAGAAGAAGGCGTACAAGGAATCATCTAACCTTCTTAGGGTCTCCATTCTGGATTTGTCTAGGGTTTACTCCTTTTTTTAAAAAAAATGATATTTATTAAAGTTTCCAATTAATACAAAAAATAAACATACACAAAAAAACTAATAATAAAAACACAAAAATACAAAAGCAAAAAAGAACAGTTAAAACAAATGTAGTTTCCATTACTCATTTCCATTAACTTATTTCCCAGACCTCCTCTCACCTCCCCCTTTTGTATTCCCGTTCAAATCCTTATTATAACTTGTTATAACTTATCGTAACTTATTGCTCAACCTCTACATTACAGCTGGTAACCACTTAATTTTTATCCAACATCACACTAATGTCCATTAATTTTATAATGCCTCTGCAGATAGTCTTTAAATTTCTTCCAGTCTTCCTCCACTGTCTCTTTTCCCTGGTCTCGGATTCTGCCGGTCATTTCTGCCAGTCCCATATAGTCTATCACCTTCATCTGCCATTCTTCCAGAGTGGGTAGATCTTGCGTCTTCCAGTACTTCGCGATGAGTATTCTTGCTGCTGTTGTTGCATACATAAAAAAAGTTCTATCTTTCTTTAACACCAATTGGCCGACCATGCCCAGAAGAAAGGCCTCTGGTTTCTTAAGGAAGGTATATTTATATACCTTTTTCAGTTCATTATAGATCATTTCCCAGAAGGCCTTAATGTTTGGGCATGTCCACCAAAGGTGAAAAAATGTACCTTCAGTTTCTTTACATTTCCAACATTTCTTTTCAGGCAAGTGATAAATTTTTGCAAGCTTGACTGGGGTTATGTACCACCTGTATATCATTTTCATAATATTCTCTCTTAAGGCATTACATGCCGTAAATTTCATACCTGTGGTCCATAACTGTTCCCAGTCAGCCAACATAATGTTATGTCCAACATCTTGTGCCCATTTAATCATAGCAGATTTAACCGTTTCATCTTGAGTATTCCATTTCAACAGCAAGTTATACATCCTTGACAAATTCTTAGTTTTAGGATCCAACAATTCTGTTTCCAGTTTTGATTTTTCCGTCTGGAAGCCAATTTTCCTGTCCAGTTTAAAAGCCTCCATTATCTGATGGTAATGAAGCCAGTCTCACACTTTATCTTTTAATTTCTCAAAACTCTGCAATTTCAATTTATCACCTTCTTGTTCCAAGATTTCCCAATATTTTGGCCATTTGGCCTCCATATTGAGTCTTTTAAACACTTTCGCTTCCATTGGTGACAACCACCTTGGAGGGGTTTACTCCTTTGCCATTTCTTCTGCCAAAGATATATTGCAAGGCAGTGGAGGTTTACGATCAGGGGTACCACCCCAGGTTGAATAGCCCCATCTACTCCTCACTTCCCTCTACAACACATCCAGAAACCACCTTCCTGACTGTTGGACCCACTCTTGGTCTTGTCTGCTCAATCCACTGGAGCCTATCTTCACATGCAGGGAAAGCCCCTAAGTCACCAAGGATTTGAGACCCATTGGCAACCCTAACCTGGTTTAGCCAGACAGTTAGATCCATTCCTAGGATGTGGCTGCTGTTGCATGCTGACAACCTCTAGGATCCACAGCTGAGAGCTGAGCACACACTGGGGACCAGAGGTGGACAGACTACCCCAGAAGGAGCATGGCATGTCCCCCTCCAGAGGTACTAACCCTCCCCCAGTACTCCATTCCTATTATTATTATTATTATTATTATTATTATTTTGGCATCTGAGGACAGAAGCACCTCTTTCCTGGGTAATGGAGGGAGGTGCTTCTGTCCTCAGATGCCAAAATAACTTGCTATTCTTTCCCAGGCAGAAAAACAACAACACACAAAATCATTGAAAATACCATACCAATCACAATGTGGTGGAACCAGATTTCATTCCAAAAGCCACATCCAGAATTCCAATCCAGATTCCAGCTGATATGGAATACAGCGGCATTATTAGTACCTCGGGGAAATTCACCACTTTCACTCTTTGAAGTATCCTCCAAAGTACAGAGTAGCTTAATTTCAACTCATCATGTTACAGTAGGTGTTTAAGCCAGTGGCCAGCTATTTCCATCACCTTTCTGTCACATAGGGCTAGCCCCTAAAGCTGTGTTTCACAACTGCACCAGTAATTCAGGATTTAAAAGGGAACAATGATGTTGGTGCACTGGAAAACGCTCCTGCTTTCTGTTGAATTTTACATTCATTGCACCACTAATTCTAGTTTGGGAAGTAAACACATAACCTGGATTACTAATGTGCTGACAAGAATTCTACTTTATCAGTAAGGCACCAGAAGGAGCAATAGGAATAAGTTTTGCAGAAGGAACCACGGCAACACATAAATCTGCCTTAACATGACACATTTCCATCCTTATTCCCCATCAGTGCACTGGCCTTGTTTCCTCTTCTGATGGCACCGAATGGAGATTGCTGCAGAGTAACAGCAAAAGTTTAAAAATACATTCTTTCCTGGACAGAACTGCCTGCAATAAAAAAGGGGGGTACAAGATCAATACCACCCTTCTTTGGACTTAAATATTGTGTTAAGCTAGCACATTATTATAATCTTATATGAAGTAAATTCCCATTGCCTTTTGACTTCTGAAAAGAAAGTCTTGGCTTGCAACTTTTCAGATCTCTTGGTTCAAATGGATTTATCCAAAGCAGATAGATAAAACTTCTAGAATTCTGCCAAGTTTTCTGTACTATACCAAAAGGGCAATTCTTTGATGTGTAACCTTCTCCTAACTGTTTTAGCTGATTTCTTTTTTTCTTCTTCTCTTTTTTAAAGCTAGAGCTAGCATGATAGAAAATTGCATTTTCCGTCTTTAAAACATAATTTCATTCATTGGGCATTTCCCCAAAAGACTCAGCTCTAAAAGAAAACACCAACAGGTACACCGGCCACTTACTGACTCCAGTGGCCAAACACCAGAAAATCTGCATGCACACGAAAACTCATACCAGTAACAAACTTAGTTGGTCTCTAAGGTGCTACTGGAAGGAATTTTTAGGAAATATTAGCAAAACACAATTGTGAAGACTAAAGGACAGGGTCTGAACTGGGTGTCAGTGCCCTTCATTTCTAGCTAAAGCTAGGCAGTTGACCAATAGATACATCATGTGATTTGACTTCCAGCCTTCCCCCAAAGATATATATATATATTTATGTTGTCCTTGTCCTGCACAGATAAACTATTCGACTTGTAGTGTTCACACAGCTAATAAAGACACATGAATTGTGTGTGAGAGAGAAAGCCAGCAACCTTGTATGCAGCTTTATTAATTTTTATGAGTGGGGATCCATCACCTCTTACAAATTAGATACTTTTTATGAATTAAGTATTTGTATGTTTTGGTGTACATTCCAACTGGCAATGCCTGTGTTTATCTCTAGAGGGCTACAAGTCCTGTTGATTGGCTTAAGCAAAGCAGAAAGAATCCCTGAAATAATCACACAAGACAGAAGCTTTAGGAACACATGGAGCTGCCTTCTCAGAGCATGGTTCACCTGACTTAGTATTGTCCACACTAGTTGGCAGAAGATATCCAAGTTTCAGACAGGAGTCTTTTCCAGCCCTCCCTTGGAGCTTCTGCATGCCAAGCAGGTGTTCCTGCATCAACTTTAGAGCAATGACAAAAATTGATTTGAAAGTGACATTGGTATAAAGTTGGTTGGCATGATCCAGGAACGCTCTAGCCTTACAGCAAGGTGTTTGTTTTTCTTGGTTATTTTTTTACATTTTCCTGGAAAACCCTAAGTATTTACAGAGTTCAGTGCAGTTCCATCACTGGGCTCTTTGCGCATCAAGCCCTGAAACACATCCCCTATAGAAATAAAGACATGATGGACACAGAATTTAGTTTAAAGGTTAATGGGCAAAATTTAGGGCACAACTTTATTAAATACACAAGTATGAATGGTATTGGCTTAGGCACTTGTATCCAGAATATAACTGGCTCCTGCCCACCCAGCAGGAAGCCTGCAAAGGGTAAACTACAACAGGGGGAGCACCATCGATGGCTATTGACTGGTGCTCACCCCTGGAGCTCCCAGAAGTCCTGGCAAGGCCCTAGCCCCTCCGAGGCTTCGGATGAGATCCAGACCCCCAGATTCCTTTAACAGAATACCCTACAACTTGGAGGGAGAGGTGATGGCTGCACCTCCCCTCCCCACACTCCCCCAAACCAATGCCTAACTGCCGAACCGTACAAAGTTGTGGTGATTGCTAAGAGGTGGGCAAAAACCAAGTGGCCACTGCCAATTTGCCACGTTGAAAAAATTCCTACTTGACCCCAATTCCAAAACAGGCGACCAACTGAAGTCCAAAGCAAGGCCAATCATGACTTAACCAGGAGGGTGGGTGGGTATTCGGCAGCGTGAAGCAAAAGGACGTGCCCACGGCGTGCTGCCATTTTATACCCCATCCATGATCACAGCACCACCCCCTAATTGGCTAACAAGCCCTTAGAGTGATTGTGTCACCACCGGCTAGTTGTGGGGCAAAGCCCCGCCTCTCAGCAGGTTGGTGGAGGGAGTCCCGGGGCCACACACAACATGTAGTTATGATTTTTTCTTACATAAAGCTGCTAGGTATATAAACAGCTAGGAAATAGCTAAAATGTTTTGAAAATAGAAGGGGCAGAAGAAACCATTGGGGAGGGGAAAATAAGTTGCATCAGTAAATTCCTTCCTTAGTACTTGCTTTGCCAATCATTGCAAATTATTCCTGTTTAATCAACCCCTGTCCACATTGTTCCTTTTTATTGAATCAAGGGATAAGGAACCTGAGGCCTTGTTGTTTTTGTTGGATATCAGTTCGCATAATTCCCTGCCGGTATGACGAAATTGTTAGAGTTGTAGTCCATCAACATCTGGGGGTTCACTGGTCCCTTGTTCCTAAATGGGTGTTATTACTAGAAATTTTTGCCCATTGCTGTGGTTGTCCTTTGCTTTGTTTACTTGGCATTCATCTGAGTCATTTGTGATTTTTGTATTTTCCATTTTCTATCAATAAGCCATTTGATTCATTTCGGTTACAGTCTAGAGTCTGTGGTCCTTATCACTGGTTAAGTTCTACCACCTAGGCCCCAGGGCTGGAGAAGTACAAATTCAGACCGCAAATTAACAAGCCTTACCCAAAGGTAAGCAAGAACACATTTGAGGTAAATCTATGTGTGTGTCTCATCCCTTTAGTGTCTATTAAGGCATTCAATTTTTATTCCTTTATCCAAGATTATTTAATAGAGCAACCCAAACCGTGGCAATCCCAGGTAAATCCACATAGGATTGAAGGCTAAATGTCCATTTTAAAATTTGTGTGAATATGGCAAAAAAAAATTAATTGTTTGCAACTGTGTATCTTGCAGGCTCACTCATCAGGGAGTTACAATTAGCTGCAGGAGTTGCAACCCAAAGTTTGCCTCAGTGTGGTGAATGAAATGGTGCTTAGCATGACATGGAGATGGAATGAAAATGCCTTGGGTGTGAAACCTGCTATGATTAAATGGGCACAAGATGTTGGACATAACATTATGATGGCTGACTGGGAACAGTTATGGACCACAGGTATGAAATTTACGGCATGTAATGCCCTAAGAGAGAATTTAATGAAAATGATTTATAGGTAGTACATGACACCAGTCAAGCTTGCAAAAATTTACCATTTGCCCGAAAATAAATGTTGGAAATGTAATGAGACTGAAGGTACATTCTTTCACCTTTGGTGGACGTGCCCAAGGATTAAGACATTCTGGGAGATGATTTATAATGAAATGAAAAAGGTATTTAAATATACCTTTCTGAAGAAACCAGAGGCCTTTCTCCTGGGCATGGTCAGCCAATTGGTGGCAAAGAAGGACAGAACTTTATGTATGCAACAACAGCAGCAAGAATACTCATCGTGAAGTATTGGAAGACACAAGATTTACCCACCCGGGAAGAATGGCAGATGAAGCTGATGGACTACATGGAACTGGCGGAAATGACTGGCAGAATCCGAGACCAGGGAGAAGAGTCGGTGGAAGAAGATTGGAAAAAGTTTAAAGATTATTTACAGAAATATTGTAAAATTAATGAATGTTAGAAAAATGATGGAATGAAGTTATATGGCTTTAGCAGAAATGTTATAAGGAATTAGGTACAGACAGATTGTAAATGTATTAAAGGGGAAAAAACAAGGTTAGAATATGTTAAGATAAATTGCAGGACAGAAAACAGAGGAAGATGGAAAGAAATTGCTGAAACAGTTAATTGAAGTGGAATACAAAAAGGGAGGTGTGAGGAGGTCGCTGAAACAAGTCAACGAAAGTTATGATATCGAAATTAATGGATGTGTTTTTAATTGTTTTGTTTTGTTTGGTTGATTCAATGTTTTAGGGTTTGGGTTGTGTGGTGTTTTTGTTTTTGTATTGCATTGTCTTGTTTAATTCTTTTTCTTTTCTTTTGTAATCTTTAAACTGCTAATAAATATTTTTTTAAAAAAAGAAAGAAGAAAATGGCTTGGGTGAAGTGCTGCAAAGGATCATGTGCAATCACAGAAGTGTTTCATCATTTCCAAAATTTTGCACGACTGCACCTCAGCCATTTTCTTAACATGCCAAATGGATTGTGTTTGCTGACTTTCTGTAATCTGCATACACATACACTTAAGTTAATGTGGGGTGCTTTACAGCCTGCTATTTTATTCATCCATGTAGCTTTTGTTCTTCATATCCTCACATCTACAATTGTAAATGTTTTATCATCCTATTTTTCTCAGTTTTAATTATCTTCCGTTTTACAACACTGCTGTGGGAGAGTACCTGACTCATTAAGTACCAAAACTCTTTCTGTTGTCACTATTATATAAGAGTAAGGGGCAGGTTTTAGACACGAGCGTCTTGGGAGGTTGAAGGAAGAACTTGAAACTCAGATACTGGTTGTAGCATAAAAAACTGAAGTCTGTTTCTCCCCCATACAATATTCTACCTACGTGAGATGATGGGTGCTCCAAATGTTGCTATAGGGTGCTCTGAGCACAGCAGCAGACAGAACAGTTCTTCCAGGATAATGAACTGTATATACTACACTTTTAAGTGATCGCCAATCTATGGCCATTTGATGTACTTTTGGGAACAATTAATTTGCTGATGAAGAATTATCACTGAAATAGTTCATTATCCTGGAAGAACTGTCTGTCTGCTGCTGTGCTCAGAGCACCCTATTGCAACGTTCGGAGCACCCATCCTCTCATGTTTGTAGGATATTGACTGTGGAAAGGCATTCTGCCTCCATTTCAGTGATCTTTGACAGTGGCTTACCACTCCTACCATTCCTGTTCATGGAACATTTATTTGATTCTTATTAATTTGTTACTCCGTGCACATATTATATGTTTTCTGCATTTAGTTATTTAGAAATAAACCTCATAGATCTCCAAAGGAAGACAGGCTCATGGTGCAACCTCAGGAGGGGAAAACAACACAGCAAATTGTGAAACTAATGCTAACATAATAATTACATTATGCATCAAGCACACTTCCATTGGGCAGGTGCACTTATTATTTTACCTTTATGTTGTGTTTTACGACTGATTGCCTTCTCCTGCAGGTTTTCAACATAATATGGCAACTGTTTAAATACAAGCATCTGATTGAAAGGTCACAAAATGTGCAGGCATACAAATTATAAGATTCACATTTTAAATTTCAGCATTGTTCATGTTCTGCTGCACACATAAAAGAAATCAGGAGAGCTTCAATCAAACCACATGAAGTGCTATGAAGCGGAAAAAATTTAATACACAAAAACAATAACACCTTTGTACAATGCTTCTGCATACACATAGCTGATGTTAGTGATGCTTTCAATGCAACAACATGCCATTGTACATATATTTATGGGTTGCACAGAAGTCGGCATGACACCACTGCTTCTGCTCTCCATCATGACTTGTAATTAAGAAAGTGAAAATATTCTTGGAAAAACATTCTTCTCAAGAATAATTCTATGAAGATTTTTTTTTTTCAGATAAAACTAAATAGCAATACGCCCCCATTTGTGATCCTCAACATTAATAAGTTGTTAAAATTGTTTTTAATAATAATAATAATAATGTGCATTCAAATATAAGTTATGCCTTCTTGAATCGGTTCAGGTTTCACCTTGGGTTGCTATATTTTTACTTCTAGGCCTGAGCCAAAGGTTCTTAGAAAAAGTTTGGTGAAATTGAGGGTTGGCAAAAGATTTCATGAAGCTGTTTCCCCCCAGCTCATCTTTCTTGGTTAGTATCTTGGTCCTGGCAGCAACGGTGGTGTCAAGGATAAAAAGCAGCACCACATACCAAGATTCTGGGGAGTTTTGTCTCCCTTGACTCTGCCCTTGCCTTGGTGCTCTCCTAGTCACCAAAATGTCACCAACAACTTCACACTATTCAAGAAGGGTTGTGAAGTTCTGGGGGTCACTTTGTCCTAGTCCATTTTGGCTAGTGGAAGGCACTTGAAGCCAGTGTAGAACTTGGCAGGCCAAGGTCATAGGCAGGAGAAATATGGAGTGGCAGAATTGGAATCCAGAATCAATCTACAGGTCAAGAGTGGAGAGAAAGACTCTCCTCCTGGAAGAGAGGGGAGTGGTTGTGGGCGGGAGCCCGAGCCCCGCCTCTAGCAGGGGGCATTAGCCCCTTGCCTACCACTCACCTGGCTGGCGCCCACACCCATCGGCAGGCACCCAGCCAGGTGCCTCCGAGGGGGCGTGTTCAGCAGCCTAAATGCTGCAGCGCCAGCCCCTCCTCGGCCTCACTCTCCGTCGTCCCGTCGCGAGTCACGGGTGACTTCTGCGCTTTGGGAGCTTATTTAGCTAAAAATCGCGTCACCTACCTCTCTTCATTTATTTCATTTCCAGGTCCAATCAGATGCGGCAGGGTCCCTGGGCTTTGGCTTGTACTTCAGGGGACGATGGTGCGCTCAACAATTTTCTTGAGTTTTTTCCAATAGTAGTGGCCATACATATCTGGACGGAGGAGTTTCGAAATCGCTGGGTGTGCTTCAGATCCGACAACCAGGCAGTGGTGAAAATACTGGCTAGGCAGCCATCTCGATCTGCGAGGGTCTCCTCCCTTCTGTGGGCGTTCGTTCTCCGGTGCCTTGAGTATAACATAATTCTTTCAGCCAAATTCATACCGGGGATCAATAATGATATAGCTGATGCCTTGTCTCGCTTTCAGATGTCTCGCTTCCGGTCGCTGGCACCTGGAGTGCAACTGTTGCCTGAACCCTTTCCAGATCACCTATGGAACATTGGAGACGCAAAGTGATTAAGGGAGTATTAGCGTCTGTCGCACCCTCCACTCTCAGGTCTTACAAGAAGGCCTGGTGCGATTTCTTGGGCTTCAGGTCTGGGATATCTGGACTTCACCTAGCGTGCCACCCACCACTGACGACGTTCTGCAATACCTTTCCCATCTCGATGATTTGGGACGTGCCCCCAAAACCTTAAAGATACATGTAGCCACCATCAGCTTCTTTCCTAAAGCCACGTTTTCCTCCGATCCGTGCAGTGACTTCCTGATCTGCAGAGCTATCGAGGGTTGGGGCAGGCTACAACCCCCTAGGGCCGAGGGCCGTAAGCCAATTTCTTATGGGTTGTTCTCTCAGTTACGCACAAAGCTTAGGTCAATCTGCTGGACCAAGTTAGAGGCCCGCCTCTTTTCCGCAGCATATGCTATCGCCTTTTTTGGTGCCCTGAGAGTTGGCGAAGTCGTAGTCGAGGTTAGCGCAAACGGCTCAACATGCGGCCTCCTTATTGAGGACGTACAGTTGTCCGAAGCTAGCATGACAGTACGGATACGTCAATCCAAAACTGATCAGGCCGGTAGGGATGTTCTTGTTAAACTTACAGCGTCAGCGCAGCAGGGCAAGGACACTAGGCAGTACCTTTACCTCAGACCGCCCGGCCCGGTTCCGCTTCTGGTTCACGAAGATGGGTCACCTTTATTGAGACACCAATTCACAAGGGTACTCCACAAAGCTATTGATGCTTGTGGTTTATCTTCCCAGGATTATGCTGCACACTCATTCAGGATTGGCGCCGCTACAACAGCGGCGTGCTTGGGTCTGCCTGCGGATAGGATTAAGGAAATGGGCTGGTGGAAATCTGATGCTTATAAAGGTTATATTCGCTAGAATACGCTCTGCTACATTACCCCTACTTACCCATTTTCTCTTTCCTTTCATTCTCAGCTGTTTTCAGGAGAAGTGTGTGGATTTGCGGCCACAGTATAGTCCATTGGGCCTGCGTACGGGCGGTCAGCTGTGGCCTCACTCCTAATCTTGGTTTGCCACCTGGAGTTCGAGTTTCCTGGTTTTCGAGACGAGGCATGCGTTGGGAAGAGCTTATGCCATTGCTGAGGGTGAAAGTAGCCACGCTCGGCCCTCCCGACATCCTTCTCATTCAATTAGGGGAGAATGACCTTGGCAGTCGTGTATTCTGTCCAATGCCTGCTTGGCAGGAGGCCATGGCACGACCCTCGGTGACTTCAGGGGAGAGCCTATAGTTGGATTAGCATCAACAGGCTCCACCTACTGGTGAATAAATCCCCTTGTTTCAGACTCAACCCTCTCTGAAGGGGTGGAGTCAGCTGACGTAATCCAATGCCTAAGCCAATACCTTTTCACTTGCTGTAATCAATAAAGTTGTGGCCTTTTCTTGCCCATTAACCTTATATCACGTGTCCTTGTGTATTCATTCCACTTTGGGGCGGGATCGGGTCCTCGAACCACAAGTTCCAGTCTAATGGAACATGACAGTATCAGCATGTCTGGTGGGGGCAGAACTGCCCTCCCGATACTGAGATCACTTCTGCTTTCCTGGACACGGATGGGGCATGAGTGACACCAGTGTCAGAGGGTGACACTCTGACTCCACCCCATCAAATGCACCTCTAGAACTGAAATATGGATGAAGGCTGGCAGAACCTGGTGATTTAATGCAGATCCTGGTGAGATCTGGAGTTTACTGGCTTTTCAGATCCCAATATTGGTCACCTTGCTGAATATTGTTTTGCTAGCTGGAACAATAATCATGGCTAAGTTCATCTAGTCCCAGTGCTATTTTTTTTTGGGGGGGGGGACTCAGGGGTATGCATACCCCTAAACATTTTGTGAATCTAAGTTTGGCCTCATTGAGGGGCAGTACTTTGATATGAGTAGGAAAACTGAGAGCACTAAACATTTTTGTCTTAGAAAACAAGAGCACTGTCTAGTCCAATAATTTCTTTTCAGCAACTGGATGTCTCTGAAGTTTCTGAAGACATATAAGAGTCCACTTGGTTATAATGACTGAGAGTTATTGATAAAACAAGTCTACACAAATGTATATAATCCTTCAAAAAGTGTTCCATATTATTGGCCCCACATATGCGCATATCATTCAAATCCAGCAAGGAACTTGTGCTGAAATGACTAGATCAGAGAGTACATGCTTTCTAGTTTAAGAAATGTGGTCAGTAACTCCTTTCATACAAATTATTCCAGTAAGTATCATTGGAAGCACAGCATTTGTGTTTCAAAACAAAACACGACAGCTCTCTTGTTTCTTTATTCAACTGATCAAGCCAGAAAGCAGAGAGTGACTTAGCTCACTTTCTTTCAGTAAAGTCTTCCTGATTTGTAGTCAGGAGACATGAACTTTAGTTAATTAGCAGCACAATGGATTTTTAAAAAACCCACAGGTGCTGTTCATTATTTAACACCCACTCCCCTTCAGAGTTTATTTTATATGAATTCCCATGACCTTAATGAAAGTACAATCTGAGAAACACTCCCATAACTGAGTCATTTGTAATTAGCAAAATGTGAATTAAAGAAAGGGTATGGTTTTAGTAAAGAATGGAGGCATAACCAAGAGCTTGTTCACACATTATCCAAGGCTCAAGAATAGGTCTACCCCTCTTTTAAAACTGCCCAAGTTAGTAACAATCACAACACATTAATAATAATAATAATAATAATAATAATAATAATAATTTATTTGTACCGCACCCATCTGGCTGGGCTTCCCTAGCCACTCTGGGTGGCTTCCAACAAAGATTAAAAATGTCACACATTAAAAACTTCACTGAACAGGGCTGCCTTCAGATGTCTTCTAAATGTCAGGTAGTTGTTTATCTCTTTGACATCTGATGGAAGGGTGTTCCACAGGGCGGGTGCCACTACTGAAAATGCCCTCTGCCTGGTTCCTTGTAGCTTTGCTTCTCACAGTGAGGGAACAACCAGGAGGCCCTCAGTACTGGACCTCAGTGTCTGGGTAGAATGATGGGGGTGGAGATGCTCCTTCAGGAATACAGGGCCAAGGCCTTTAAGGGCTTTAAAGGTCAACATCAACACTTTGAATTGTGCTCAGAAACATACTGGGAGCCAATGTAGGACCGGTGTTATATCGTCTCGGCGGCTACCCCAAGTCACCAGTCTAGCTGCCGCATTCTGGATTAGTTGTAGTTTCTGGGTCACCTTCAAAGGTAGCCCCACGTGGAGCACATTGCAGTAGTCCAAGCGGGAGATAACCAGAGCATGCACCACTCTGGCGAGACAGTCTGCGGGCAGATAGGGTCTCAGCCTATGTACCAGATGGAGCTGGCAGACAGCCGCCCTTGAGACAGAATTGACCTGTGCCTCCATGGGCAGCTGTGAGTCCAAAATGACTCCCAGGCTGAGCACCTGGGCACAGTCATCCCATTCAGGACCAGGGAGTCCTCCACACCAGGCCGCCCCCTGTCCCCCCAAAACAGTACTTCTGTCTTCTCAGGATTCAAACTCAATCATTAGCTGCCATCCATCATCCAACTGCCTCCAGGTATTCACACAGGACCTTCACTGACTTAAGGTAGCAAATTCTATACTTTAACTGTGTAGTATATGAAGAAGTTCTTGCACAAGTTTTGTGCAAACTGAATCTTCCAGTACAGTACTCACCTTCATTGCATGGCCCCAAGTTATAAGCTTCTGAGAAACTTCTCTCTACCCAATTTCTCCATGCTATGAATAATCACATACACCTCTATTAGCTCCCTGCTACTGTTTCGTTGCTTTAACTTTATAAGCACCATAGAATCATAGAATCATAGAGTTGGAAGAGACCACAAGGACCATCAAGTCCAACTCCCTGCCAAGCAGGAAACACCATCAGAGCACTCCTGACATATGGTTGTCAAGCCTCTGCTTAAAGACCTCCAAAGAAGGAGACTCCACCACACTCCTTGGCAGCAAATTCCACTGTCGAACAGCTCTTACTGTCAGGAAGTTCTTCCTAATGTTTAGGTGGAATCTTCTTGTAGTTTGGAACCATTGCTCCATGTCCGCTTCTCTGGAGCAGCAGAAAACAACCTTTCTCCCTCCTCTATGTGACATCCTTTTATATATTTGAACATGGCTATCATATCACCCCTTATCCTCCTCTTCTCCAGGCTAAACATGCCCAGCACCCTTAGCCATTCCTCATAAGGCATCGTATCCAGGCCTTTGACCATTTTGGTTGCCCTCCTCTGGACACGTTCCAGTTTGTCAGTGTCCTTCTTGAACTGTGGTGCCCAGAACTGGACACAGTACTCCAGGTGAGGTCTGACCAGAGCAGAATACAGTGGCACTATTACTTCCCTTGATCCAGATGCTATACTCCTATTGATGCAGCCCAGAATTGCATTGGCTTTTTTAGCTGCTGCGTCACACTGTTGGCTCATGTCAAGTTTGTGGTCAACCAAGACTCCTAGATCCTTTTCCCATGTGATGCTCTCAAGCCAGGTGTCACCCATCTTGTATTTGTGCCTCCCAAATGTAATGTTTCCTTATAGGAGAGTTGCCCCTGCCCTTTGACGATTTGGGTTGGCCTTTTCTGAAACTTTCCCAGCTCTACGATATCATTTTGAGGTGTAGCAACTAGAACTTTTCACAGTATCCCAAGTGCACTCACATCTTATCTTTGTATAGTATAATATTACGATATTGGCAGTTTTATTTTCAGTCCCTTTCCTAATGATCCCTAACATGGAACTTGCCTTTTTTTAAACATGCGTGACAGAACAGGTTGACATTGGGACAGCCTAGTTGGTTAGAGTGTGGTGCTAATAACACCAAGGTTGCAGGTTCAATCCCTGCACAGGAAGCTGCATATTCCTGCAATGCTGGGGGTTGGACTAGATGATCCTCAGGGTCCCTTCCATCTCTACAGTTCTGTGATTCTGATTTTCATTGAGTTATCCACCACAACTGCAATATCTATTTCCTGGTTATTTGCCACCAAATCAGACCCACTAGTATATATATATGAATATAGAAATTTTTTTGCCCCTGGGTGATCACTTTGCACTTCCTTACATTAAACCGCATATGTTTGATTTCAACATGTTTCCATGTGTTTGTCTTAAATACACTTACAAAAGTCTCTCTCTCTGTGTGTGTGTGTGTGTTGGTTCATTTATCTGTAACTAATTATTCAGTGATCCATAAAAATGTCTCAGCATATTGCTCTATATTGACGGATTTTTCAATATATCAAAATGTGGAATAAATAAGTTGAAAGCATTAATTCTTGGAAGGAAAGTTCACCTTAAAAATGATAAGATTGTGTTAGGGGTTTGGTGATAATTATAATGCAGCAACCAAGGATAAGAACAAAAACATCAGGGAGAGAAGGGTGGGGAGTCAAAAAAAAAAAAAAAAAAAGCTAATGGTATATAGTCTGTGAAGTAAATTTGATAAAATCTTTGAAAACTTTTTTTAAAATCAATTTAAAAGAAGGAAAGTTCACCTTTAATATTTCCTTTTCCAATGCCCTATCAGAAAAACTTAATTGGTTCAAAATATCAACAACTGCGATGTTAACTCAACCAATTAAATTTTGCCCTTATTGATTAAAATTTGTTTCCACCTTTAGATGCTGAAGCTACTGATTAAACCACATAAAAACTGTGGCCCTAATGAAAGTATTCTTATGTCCTATATGCCACCTACTGACTACAATATACTAGTGCATGAGAAGAATTGATTCTGATTTCTACAATGAACGACCTAAGACTAAGTGAAATGCAGTATGTTTTATTATAACACCAAAGTTAACAGCTTATAAAAAAGGTCAACAATTATGAGTCTCTACACTAGATATAACAAAAAAAAAATGGTAAAGAACAAATGGCTAAGTTTTAACCTTCATTAATTTTATGCGAGTGATTAGACAACACCATATGTTTTTACAGCGCTTCGGATCTGGGAAGTCAGACCTTTCCCACACAAATGAGTCAAAACCCCACTGACAACTCGCAACTCATGTTGAGCTTAAATTATCATATATTGATTGAAATGCTTGTTTTCTTCTGTGTGCTTGATTTTTTTGAGCCCCAGGGGCACAAGTCACAAAGAAAAATAAAAGAAAATTGAAATCAAACAGTTTTATTCGTATGCTCAGTGCACCAAAGTAGAAAGGAAGACAAAATGGCAGCAAAAGATGTCAAAGGGAGAAAGTTTTCTTAAAGACCAAAAATATAGAATTCAATGTATTGTGCAATATGGGCTCAATAATGCAATCCATTATTGCGGGGGGTGCTGTGGGTTAAACCACAGAGCCTAGAATTTACCGATCAGAACGTTGGTGGTTCGAATCCCTGCAACAGGGTGAGCTCCCATTGCTCGGTCCCAGCTCCTGCCAACCTAGCAGTTCGAAAGCACGACAAAGTGCAAGTAGATAAATAGGTACCGCTCCGGGGGGAAGGTAAACGGTGTTTCCGTGCACTGTTCTGGTTCGCCAGAAGTGGCTTAGTACGCCGGCTCCCTTGGCCAATAAAGCGAGATGAGCTCCGCAACCCCAGAGTCGGTCACGACTGCACCTAATGGTCAGGGGTCCCTTTACCTTTAATGCAATCCAAACATTAGACACATTCTTCCAAATCTGATCATAGAATGTTAGATATATTCTAGTGTTCATCCCCCCCTTGAATATATATATATAGTATAGTTTTATGAGCTAATGTATACAAGTAAGGCTGGGAAACAGAGTTAAAGACTTAGAGCACTATTGGATAAAAGCCAGATTGCATTCAAAAATTAAGAAAGATGAGAGAAAAAAATGGTGTAATTTACATGAGCGAAGTGCAGGGTTTTTGGGATAGTGGAGGGACGTTTGTGATTGCCCTTTCTTTCATTTCACAATCCATGTCATCTGTAGTCTGCAGCCTCCCTGGGTGACAGAGCTGAGTGATCAATTAAAGCCCAGAGGAAGGAATAATGAGGTAATTCCTCCCATCAGGAAGCCTGGGCAGTCAGCGAAGATCCAGAATTAGAAAAAAAAAAAGTGTTTACTGGAAAGAAGAACACATACACAACCCTTGGCTGCCTCACAACAAGAGTGTTTCAATCCACTTAAATCACACACATCTAAATTTCTAATTTGTGCTTGAGCGCTTCCCACAAAATAAGGATGATTTGGAGACACTATCAGGCTATGAAATGGGGGGTGGGTGGGAGTGAATCACATAAAAGAGATTAGGGAATAGCGTAGGATGCAAGGCACATGGTGGCTCTGGCTTGGAAACTTGATGTGTAAACTCCACACTTCCTAGGTTAATGTGTCTATCTCTTTCATTTATTTCACAGGACTTTGACAGGTATGCAGTGCTGGCAGAGCCTGAGCCATAGCTTTTTAGGGTGATTTCTTTGCAGGTCTCCACAAAATTCCAAGTTTTAAGATTCTGAAACATGTATCACACACGTGTGAAAAAGCCAAATGTGATATCATTTGAAGATAATGACCCATCACAGCCTGGCTTTCTCATCTGAGTTGTCACCATAATATTTTCAATAGCCATTAGTCTGAGAAGAAACAATCCCTTCTGTCATACTCATTTCAGGGCAACATTTGACATCCTCCCCCTCATCCCATACACATGCCTTCCATCTGCCAAAAAGTCTAATCTGTTTGGCAGCTAGAAAATCATTAGACCAATTAAAAAATCTCATTTGAGGACATGGCAATTGGACGCAAACCACATATAAATAATGTTAAATTTATGTGACTGGTACAGATGGTTGACAAATATAGTTATGAAACATTCAGAGATCTGTGCTCTGAATTAGAACAGGTGATATGTTCAGAAGTACACTTTTGCGCATGGAGCCACAGCTACATTGAAACCTCCAAGTACATGAATGTGCTCTGAGCAGATCCCTTAGTAGAATGCCCACTGTGTATAGTCAGGGATGGGGAACCTGTGGTGGACAACACCTCTAATCATGTATTTGAGGAGCTTTCCAGTAACAACTGAAGGGTCACAGATTCCCTATTCATACATTTTGCTGGGGGAGGGGAGAACTAGTTATAAGATAATAATGCATATTAATATCTGATTCAGATTTCTGTTTCAGTCTTCAAATATGTGCACTGGAGCTAGACATTATAGCACACGTGTGTTTGCCATTCACCTCACTAGATGCTATGTGCAAGGAGAAGAGACCCTAGCTTTAAACATCAACCATCCTTCCACCCTAATGCTTAATTCCCACCTATAAAGATACTAAATTTATCCACCTTCAGCAAAGGCTCCTGTATCATATCTATAGAACATTAATTACCAGGCAATGAATACACACTGAATAGACTCTAGAAAGCTGATGTACATCATGTTACTGTTTACTATGCCCAAATTACATGAGCATCACAAGTGTAATTGGAATTGTTATATTCAAATGTAAAATCTCTGCATTTTATTGGGGTTTAACAGGATAATTAGAACAAGTAAATTAGAAATTAACATAGTTATTAAAACTCTGTGTTTAAGGATTAATTGATACCAATTTCCTCCTCCAGGCTACTGTTGGCAATCTTAATTAAAAGGCTAATTAATGAAAATGAAATAAACAGATTCCATATGTTTTTACTATGTAAGTTCTGAGGAAGTTTTTGTGTTTCCTGTTATTGAACTCATTGACAGAACCTCCATTATCTTCAATGAACATTTAATATATTAAAAATGAAAAATCTATCGGAAGTGGGAATTCCAGTGCATAGGGGTGAGATTTCCAGTGAAAGGGGCATAGGCCATATTCCACTTTTAGTTTTACAAATACTATGTCCTCTAGTCTTCTCACCTTTCTTCCCATGAGCTCAAGGTGACATATGTTCTTTTCACCTATCTCTGTTTTATCCTTATACCAACCCTCTGAAGTACATTGGGTCTGAGATTGTGACAGGCCAAAGGTCAACCAGCAAGCTTCATGGCTGAGTGCAGATTCAAACTTAGGTCTCCCAGGTTCCAGTCAAAAACTTTTATAATGGCTTTGGCAATGACTTCAGTACCTTGGCCAGGTCTTGATTGCTATATTACTATTAGTGTGCTATTGTTTGAGTTGCTCATTTTAACTGTGTTGGTGTGGTTCCATTTTTCTTGTTTGTTCCGAGTGCTTGTGTACCACACCCTGATATTCTGTCTGATGCAGGACAAAAAAAAAAAAAATCTTAAATAAGTTTCTCATTCCATTCTGAGGGATGCATTGATATGCATACGGCATAAAATTACACATGCATTCATTTCTCTCTGCTCATGAGGTCAGGAGAAAGTGGACCACGTCTAGGAAAACATAAGTTAGGAAATGTCATCTTGGTTTTCTTAGAATTAATTATTCTATTATTAGGCTCTCAACATGGAGTGGAGGATATTGTGAATAATATTCAAACACTTCAGCAAATGCATTAACTCTCAGTGATATAGCAACATTAAGATAGGTCAAATTAGGGTAATAATCCTCCCACCAGTAGGGCTATATAAAGTATAAATATAATTAGATCATTAATCCTCCTCAATATCTCTTCTCAAAACCTGCTTCTTCCTCAGTGCTTACAAGGAATTAGTCTACTAATAATGGCTGACATCCTGATCCTATATACATTTACCTGGAACTGGAAGCAAGTTTGACCGATTCTGGTGTAAGGTACACCCAGATAGGAGATGAATCAGACCCTGCTCTTATCGAAATAATGTGTGGAATGCTGTCTGCTGCTTCTCCTACTATCTTCCACTGCTTCTGAATTCGCTCCCCCCATGGCCAGCTGTTGTCATGACCCAGGAACTGTACATTGTGCAACAGAGGAGTCAGTGGAAGACAAGGTTAGGAAGTAGGGGGAGAACTGCTGAACCTTCTTCAGGATCCTCCCAGTTGGAAGACAGACTCATGCTACCAACTTCAGATTAAGTGGAGAGTCACAGTATCCCTGTCCTGCAGCACTACAGGAGTCATAGGTCTCTGGGAAAGCAGGGTTCACTACACCACAGGCCCAATCAGCATGTGTTGGTTATAGGTGCTTGCAGACAGAGCTCTCCAAGGTCCTGAAATAGCTGTAGGTGCTGTGTACCCTTGGATTCCTGTTGTGGATACCTATTGTGGATTCTTGCCTTGGCTCTCTAGCTCAGACACCTTGACTCCGTCTCTTGATAGCACACTGCCAGGCTTCCCCTGTGAGCTATGAACTGCCATAAAACAGGACAGCTGGGGATCTGTCCCAGATTTTTATCCACAGCCACAATCAGTGTCACTGGCTCTGGATGAAAAGTAGCAGATTGTCCTCGGGTGGCTGCAAAAGCAGCTACAGGCAACTCAGTTCCAGCACATTGCCAGTAACTCAACAAGCAAGCAAACTCCAAAACACTATCATTGGGGAATGGGAGATGTCCCATGCAGAGGTGCCAACTTAAATAAAAGATGGGGACAGGTAAGCCCCACTCCATATAATTGAGCACATGGCATGGTGCATGCACACCATTTGAAAGGCAATGCCCATCAACTTGGGGGGGGGGCTGGCCCCCTCAAATATTTTATTGGGGGTGAAGGGACCTTGGTCACTAGGAGTTGGCGCCTATGGTCCCATGCTTACCTTTATCAAAAGGGCAATGTGAATCACTTCTTTATTTGTTTAGTATAGCTATCATACAGCCCAGACCTAAATAAGTAACAACCATAGTATCCGATTAGATGTAACTCCTTCTACCACCAGTATCTATTTCAGGCATAGGCAAACTCAGCCCTCCAGATATTTTGGGACTACAACTCCCATCATCCCTAGCTAACAGGACCAGTGGTCAGGGATGATGGGAGTTGTAGTCACAAAACATCTGGAGGGCCGAGTTTGCCTATGCCTGATCTGTTTCCTGGAAGGGGCACTGCAGACTCCTCTCTTGTGGACTAGAGTTTCCTGTATTGCTAGAACAGTGCAGGAAGAAGCTATAAAATTCTACATAAGAAATAGAAATAGTAAGCAGAATCTTGGTGAACAATCTGTGATAAAGTAACCAGTTTAGCCATATCACAGTATGATGCTCAATGCTAACCTGTGGTTTAAACTGCAAAGTTTAAACTGCAATTAATCCAGAATGCAGCAGCTAGACTGGTGACTGGGAGTGGCCGTCGGGATCACATAACACTGGTGCATTGGCTCCCAGTACATTTCCGAGCACAATTCAAAGTGTTGGTGCTGACTTTTAAAGCCCTAAATGGCCTCGACCCAGTATACCTGAAGGAGCGTCTCCACCCCCATCATTCAGCCTGGACACTGAGATCCAGCACCGAGGGCCTTCTGGCGGTTCCCTCATTGCGAGAAGTGAGGTTACAGGGAACCAGACAGAGGGCCTTCTTGGTAGTGGTGCCCGCCCTGTGGAACACCCTCCCTTCAGATGTGAAGGAAATAAGCAGCTATCTTATCTTTAAAAGACAGCTATCTTATCTTTAATATTTAATGCTGTATTGTTTTTAAGACTCGATTGGGAGCCATCCAGAGAGGCTGGGGAAACTTAACCAGATGGGCGGGGTAAAAATACTATATTGTTGTTGTTGTTGTACAAAGCACGATGCTTTTAAAAAAATGCTCTTTAAGGCATTAAATCTTAAACACGCTTAAATATAAGTAACTTTCACTGAGCATAATGGGACTTACTTCTTGCATGACATGTATGGTGTTGGAGCTGATGAGTAATTTTTTTTATGAATCCACACCAGTAACAGACAGTGGAGAGGGGTGGCAGTACTTGCCGCACCCCTCGGCAGTGGAGTCACGGCTGCTTACCAGAAAGTACAGTGGGAGGGGCAAGGTGATGGGGAGGTGAGTATTGTGCAAATTGCTCCAGCCCCACCTCATCATCCACTATTGACCCACACTCATGAATAGAAAAAAAAACCCTGAGTATGTTCTTTTCATACTTCAAAACCTGATGGTTTTCTTCATAAATTTTGCAGAATCTCCTTTCAGATTTGATTGACCATCTTCTCTGCGTTTACGTCTGCACCTAATTTGTTTTTGGGTGACTTATGTTTTTCCCCTGGAGTAAATTGGGGAGGGAGACCTACAGAAGGTTGAAAAAGCCATCTGTTTTCCCTCCTTCAGATCTATTTGTTTGCTTTTGACCCGCAAGCCTTTTTAGATCTTCATTAATGCAAATGAAGAAGCCATGTGTAGAGAAAGGTCAGTTATTGTAATTACTGAACATCCTTACTATTGACATATACAAACTCACTGAGTATAGAGTTTTTCTGATTTAAAATTCTCTCTCTCCTTTCCCGCTTTCTACATAACCTGTGCAAAATGAACAAAATGAAGTGCTTGCACCCCCCCTCCACACACACAATTTTTGTTCTATTTACTACATAATCCCCATCTTTATGAGCAGATACACTTTTTCCTCATCAGTAATTATCTCATCCAATGTTGCTCACAAAGTAAAATAAATAGAAATGATTAAAAAAAATAGCAATGCCACTGTGCATTTTAATATGAACTTGATATTCTGGGTTTCATCCCATTTCATTGATATTCTGAGTTCCATAACCTCTCCTTTCCTGTGCAGATATGATGTTAGCCATTCTGCGCAACCTTGTGTGTGCAAGAGAGAGCCTATTTATTTGGTAAGATATATTGTTTTCCATTAACCTTCAATGGGAACATGGCTCCCAGAAGGCATTCAGGGAAACTCAAGGGCTGGAGGAAGAGTGAGGACAGCTAGGGAAGGTGTGCCTTTCAAGGAAAACAGGAAGCGGCAGAAGGAAAGAAAATGGATGGATTTGGAATATATCATTTTGCTCCCCTATCCTT
This sequence comes from Podarcis cretensis, assembly GCF_951804945.1. Lineage (NCBI taxonomy): Eukaryota > Metazoa > Chordata > Lepidosauria > Squamata > Lacertidae > Podarcis > Podarcis cretensis. The sequence continues at coordinate 88,667,172 of NC_137173.1, forward strand.
GGGGTGGGGAACCTCAGTCCTGGGGGCAGAGGAATCTCTATCTGGTTCTCACATTGTTTCAGAAAGTGCAAATGTGGTAGATTCACTTTTAAATCTGAATTAATTGAATTTCTCGCCCATTTCTAACTATATACCATTACCTGGGAGTAAGTCCCCGCTGAGTTCAGTGAAGCTTATTTCTTACTATTACCTTCCTCATCTTTTCTATAGGGATGTCCTGCATCTCTCTACTGAAAGATGTGATGAATTTCTCAAGGACCTGTAGCAGGCTCTTTCTGATCTGATTCACTGGCAGGTGTTATGAGGGTAGCCAAGCTTGAATAGCATCCCTCAGGTGGCAGGTAGTTGGAATTCAGGACTGACTCTGAGGAACACCTGTAGGGATCTTCCGTGAGAAGTCCCACCGTCACAAGCTACCTCTCATGGGTGGCCAGCTTAGGGGGATAAAGAAGGATCAGTGGGATGTGGAGGACTGGTTCCCTCTGAATGCTGGGCAGTGGGGAAGGTAATGGATGTAGAATGGGGCAGCTGAGGGATCCTTCAGCTTACATTTGAAGAGGTATTTAAAACCATGGATTGGCCAGCCAACTAATGCAGTGCCTGGGGTGATGGTTGCATTGCCCAATGGAGGAAAAATGGGATACTCATATCAATGATCCCCTATGCAGGGTCTGTATATCCTTGTTTATGTTGTAAGTAAAGCATCCCTAATATATAAAAGGTAAAGGGACCCCTGACCATTAGGTCCAGTCATGACTGACTCTGAGGTTGCTGCGCTCATCTCGCTTTATTGGCTGAGGGAGCCGGCGTACAGCTTCTGGGTCATGTGGCCAGCATAACTAAGCTGCTTCTGGTGAACCAGAGCAGCGCACGGAAACGCCATTTACCTTCCCGCTGGAGTGGTACCTATTTATCTACTTGCACTTTGACGTGCTTTCGAACTGCTAGGTTGGCAGGAGCAGGGACCAAGCAACGAGAGCATACCCCGTCGCGGGGATTCAGCAAGCCCTAGGCTCTGTGGTTTAACCCACAGCACCACCCGTGTCCCTCCCTAATATATAGCATTGGACTAAAAGCATATGTTCATACCAGCACCTGTTTATTTGTTTTCCTTTCTTTCCTTGCGCCTTCCTTTAACCCCAACTATTGTCCGTGGTCTTCGTTCCAAGGTTTGTGGGCAATCCCTCCCTCCCCAAAAGTGGTGAAAAACCTTCAAAGTTGTTTTTTTCATTATGTTCTCTGTTATCAGAAAGCCCATGTCTGGTATGCAGACATGCCTCTCATGCTTTAAAACATCCACCGGCTCATTCCTTTCCATTTCTCAGAAAAGGCTCTCAGTTTTATTTTTGCATTTTCTATCGTTTTCCTTCTTAGATGCATTTTGGTACATGTTGTTCCTGCGCCCAATATATACAAAGCACTCAAAGACACTTGAAAATATATGCTTATATATCATATTGTCCTAAGTCTGATTTGTTTTCGCATGCCATGCAGCTCTGATGTTTTTCTGCAGCTCTGGAATGTTTTATGTCTCTTATATGACCTCTTCTTGGCTTTTGAGTACCATTTCAAGATTCTCCAGCAATTCTGAGAAATATCTGGAAACGATAGCAAGGTCCCTTGTTGCTTGCGGTATGAAAAGAACAAAAAAGGCATAACTATTCAGATAGTGTGATACAGCTATTGCTACTCTCCATAAAATATTCTGACAGGAGTGCTAAATTTAGGGATGGAGGAGAATTTTGTTCAGTTTCCGGACGTATATGGGAATTGGAATGCAGTTAACATTAGAAGAGCCTGCTGGATCAGGGCAAAGGCTCAGAGAATCATAGAATTGAAAGGGACCACAAGGGTAATCTGTAAGGAAGGAAATTTTCATTCAACATGGGGCTCAAACACACAACTCTGAGATTAAGAGTCTCATGTTCTACCAACTGAGCTACCCCATGTATATATGTAGTCCAGCATCTTATTCTCATAGTGGCCAACCCACAAGCAAGACTTGAGAACAAGAACACTCTTCCCTCCTGCAGTTTACAGCAACTGGGATTGAAAAGCATGCTGCCTCCATTGCCGTTGGATTGTATACTTGTCTGAATTTTGCATTGCGTACAAAAGTGTGTCTGAGCCTCTGGTGCATACTGGGATGGAAACTGGGGAAGGCAATGGCATCAAAGTGGGCATGGTGTCAGCATGTCAGTGGAACCAATCGAAACTCATTGCTGCCTCTCTCCCATTCTGGCCCTCTGAGTGTCCCTGTTTTCCAGGGACTTTCCCAGATTTACAGATTTACAGAAGCCGTCCCAGTTTCTGCTTTAATCCCAGAATGTCCTCCTTTTCCTTAGGACATCCCTATTTTCATCGGAGAAATGTTGGAGGGTATGGAGTTATGCAACCCCTCAGCCAAAGAGATAAGTAAATATACAACCTTTAGAAGACATCTGAAGGCAGACTTGTCTAGGGAAGTTTTATTCTGTTTTTATATATGTTGGAAGCTGCCCAGAGTGGCCAAAGCAAACTGTCAGAAGGATGGGGTATAAATATTGAAATAATAATAAATAGGGGTGCCTCTATTTTTGTTGGAGAAATGTTGGAAGGTATGGGACTTGGCCAGAGGGAAATCAGGTGAGCAGCACAGCCCCACCGCCCAATACAACCTCTCTGTTTCATTACACACATTTCACCCTTCTGGACTTTCACAGGACTACTTGATTTCTGAAAGAGAAAAGAACCTGTCATTTTATCATTTAGCTTAGTTCATGGATGCTGCATGCATGTTAATTCTTTGACTGCAGTATCAAGTGGACAGGTTTGTCCACCAAAGGACAGACTGGGGGTTATACCAGTTGATTATTGCAATTGTAGCTTGATCACACAAGTTTATATATTAAATCTGCCACTTGTTTGCCTTGTCAGGTTAGGATTTTATCTTGTAATTCTGCAACAGCCCAACTGATATTTCTTGCTGCATTTTTAATGAACCCCAAATGTGTCTAGCTGTGTATAATTTAGGATGTACTTAAATTGTGGGGGTGGGGAGTGTTTTTGGTTGTTAAATTGAACATCCCTAGTTAATATTGCCATTATAAAGAAATGTTTGTCTTCGGTGTTTGCTAATCACATTGCACTTACTTTTATCCCATTTATTAGAGAATTAAATTGTATTAGACCACCAACTGTATTAAATGTCATTAAAAAACCCCACTCAATAGCATGCTAATATACGAATGAGTAATTCAGTACAGTTAAGATGTGGTAATGTTTATAAAGTTCTAAGAAAATACCTTGTGGCAGCATGCAGCTGTCTTGAAAAAAACCATTTGCATTGTATTTTTTTAATAATAAAAAATCTTGAAAATCTGTGGGTATGATTTAGCCAAATTTGAACATGTTTAACTCTGATTGATTTCGATCAGATAGTTAAAGCATGTGCTGAAATCTGACACTGGCTAGATCATGCCCAACATTTTTAAATTCCCATTTATTTTTTTATCCAATTTTTATCTTGCTCATCAGCTCAAATAAATATTATCAGTTCTTATCAGTTCTTTCAAGTCTCAGAACTGAAATCTGTAGGAGAAAAGTTTGGTTTCATATGTGCCACATTGATTGAGAGGAAACTTCTCTGTGTGTGTCTTATATGAATAAATAAAATGAGGTAATCAACTGCACCAGGGACAGAATGTAAGGAAGAAGCTCAGTTCAGTTGGAAATCTGTACTAGGGATGTAGAAATATTCCAGCATTCATTTGAACTTTTTTTCTGGTATTTTCCATTCTGATGCAATTGGCAAGTCTGTTTCATCTGCAGATTTGGATATATATATATATATATATATATATATATATATATATATATATATATACACACACACATATATATATATGAGATGAGATTTGGAGATGATAGATAGATAGATAGATGATAGATGATAGATATAGATGATAGATAGATAGATAGATAGATAGATGATAGATAGATACAAACATATATAGTATTGTATCATACAATAGACATGTGTATATCAGCCATCAACAGATGTACCTGACCTATAGTTATGTATCAAATTTTGTATCCTTGTGATGGACAGAAACAGAAGGTGTCATACTGCAACCAGAATCCAGAATCACAATCTAATGCAAGCCTTACCTCAGCAAATAATACCCCTTTGGGAATAAATGATTATAAATGAGAAAGCATATCACACCCTTATTAGATCAAATAATCCTTCTGGCTTTCCCGAGAAAGCCTAGCTCATCCCTTTTCAGTAAGGTAAAGGCTTGTGGCTAATCAAATGTGTTTATCAAGGCAAGAATATTCTATTTGCATTTCTTAAGAACTTCCAAGATCACCAAGTCAAGAGCAACTTGGTAAAAATTGATTTGCGGGTGGGCGGGAAGGACCCTGCAGATGGGCTTTCTTTCTTTCTTTTCTAGATTTTTAATTAAATTTTATGTTTTACATTTTAGAATATTTATTTAAACAACCTTAAAATATCAATGACTTCCCTTCTTCTCTTTCCATGGTTCATTTTGCATAACACAAATCCCCGCATATTTTATATAAACTAAACCATTCAGTATTCCATTATTACATCCATCAAAACTTATTTACACTGTTGAATTTATCTTAATGCTGCCCACGTTTTCAAATATACACATTTTCCCTCTGTATATTCAATAAACATTTTCCAAACTTTTTTAAACGTATGTTCTTCTTGTCCTCTTATTCTATGTTAGGTCCGCAAGCTGTGCATATTCCATCAGTTTAAGTTGCCATTCTTCATTAGTTTGGACTTTGCCTATTTTCCATTTTTGGGCTAACAAAACATGAGCTGCAGTAGTGGCATACATAAATAACCTTTTTTGATACCTGGGAATTTCCATCTGAATTATCCCCAACAAAAAGGACTGGGATTATTTGTTTGTTTGTTTGTTTGTTTGTTTGCTGATGGGCTTTCATCCCTGTGGTATCACTAGTGTTTCCAAAGCTCTGAACACCAACTCTTTATTTGTTCTCCAGAAGCTCACCTGGAGGGTCACCTGTGAAGATTGACAGTAGCAGGTCAGAGTCCCATTCATCTCATCCCCTGTCCCAAGCCTCAAGGCCATAGCTTCTGCCTGGACGCTGAGGTCCAGCGCCGAGAGCCTTCTGGCGGTTCCTTCATTGCGAGAAGCAAAGCTACAGGGAACCAGGCAGAGGGCCTTCTCGGTAGTGGCGCCCACCCTGTGGAACACCCTCCCATCAGATTTCAAAGCGTTAAACAACTCCCTGACATTCAGAAGACATCTTAAGGCAGCCCTGTTCAGGGAAGTTTTTAATGTGTGACATTTTAGTGTATTTTTGGTCTCTGTGGAAGCTGCCCAGAGTGGCTGGGGAAACCCAGCCAGATGGGCGGGGTACAAATAATAAATTATTATTATTATTATTATTATCACCCAGCATGTATCTCTTGACCCCAATTGTAAACTATGGGGTCACATTGTTGTTACTAGAGATGGGTGGAGACTTAACCCTGAAGCTGCTAGTTGCTGACTAACTATTATATAGTTAGCGAATCGTGCTGCCTATGGCACAGCACAATGTTCAACGTATCATAATTATTGACTTTAGCCTAACCATCCAGCTGCTTGTCTTGAACTGAATGCTCACCTACCGTGCACCTAATTATTGGTGTGTTTCTCTATTATGTCTGCAAGTTCATTAGCGATCATCTGTTTGCCAACCTGCTGCTCTGTGTTCAATAAGAACTAATGTGGACAGCCTCTCCTCCTCCTCCTCTGTGCCTCCATTTACAGTATCAGAATATCACCAGCTCTTCTGACATACGGCAGAACAATGAAATGTGCAAAAAGCGGATTTCTTTTTAGCCTAAGTGCATTTCACATCTGGTTGTGATTACATTCCCTAGAAGGACATTGCCTGATTAGTGATAATGCAGCAATTTTACATTTGTTTCAAACAATTATGTTAATCGTCTCTTATACATTATCCAATGTTTGTGATCAGTGACTAATTGCTAGCACCTGGCTGATAGGCCACAAGGACATTTATGAATCACTCTGGAACCTGTAGAAAAATGCTGGCTGTGGAATGCAAAATTGTATACGTTAAAGCGAAGAGCAGAGGACAATATAACAGGGGATGGTATTCCTTGACCTTTAAGAGTTGTGTTGAAGAAGAAAATTGAGCAGGTGCACCTGGTCACATTATGACATTCAAGCAAAATGGCGCTTGCTGAAGTTTTCTGTCCTAGAAGTCCTATCAGTGTTGAAAACTGTTGCAGTTTATACACATGAAACACCATTTACAAACACTGAGGTTCATCTGAAGTTCTGCATTTTGAACTAGGGCTGGATCTGGCTCCCGGTGGAGTACAGGATCAGGTTTAAAGCCCTATATGGCCTAGGACCCTCGTACCTACAGGACTGCCTCTCCTGGTATGTCCCGCAGAGGAACTTATGGTCTTCAAACAAAAAACATCTTGAAGGTCCCAGGCCACAGAAAGGTTAGGCTGGCCTCAACTAGAGCCAGGGCTTTTTCGGCTGTGGAACGCTCTGTCACAAGAGAGGTGGGATGCACTGTCACAAGAGACTAAGGCCCTGCGGGACTTGACATCTTTCCGCAGGGCCTGCAAGACAGAGCTGTTCCACCAGGCCTTTGGCCAGGGCACAGCCTGACTCCCTCCTTTGGCAATCTTCACAGAACTCTAGCCCAATGGTTGCCATCAATTTGATTTGAATTAATTTTATAATGAAATGATTTTAGAATGTTGTATTATTTTATTGTTGTTAGCCACCCTGAGCCCGGCTTTGGCTGGGGAGGGCGGGATATAAATAAAATTTATTATTATTATTATTATTATTATTATTATTATTATTATTTACACTGACCTGTTTAACATTATTTTCCCCTATTAGAACGATATTGGATATGTCATTCTAAAACACCACAGGGCATACTTGCAAATTTAAACGTGTTTAGCTTGGGGTTTTTTTGTTGACAAATGGAAGTTATACCTGGCTACACCATTTTCCAAAGCACTGTTTTTCTCCTTGATGCTGGTTGCTCATTGCTCTGCACCGCCTTCTGGTATCACATTTAAATTCTTCCTCCCTCCCTCCCTGCATGTCCTTTGTTATCTGCCCCTTGAATACGGAGTTTGAATGCAGTCAAAAAAGGTAAAACACTACACAGGGACATATGAGCAGTGTTTCACTGATACAGCAGCATAAAATGAAGTGATAAAAAGACAAGGTAATAGCATGTTAGGAACATAAAGAGTAGGACATCATATGTCCACCCACGTTATCCAAAGCATTCCTTAACCCTTCCTTAATGTTAAAAACCATGAGTGTAGATCTGCCCTGGGTTCTTCAGTATATAAAAAGGACTGTATGAAGCACCAGTTAATACTGTCAACAAGTTCAGTGTGTGAGAATAGAATTTGTTTCCACAGTTTGCAGGATATTGCAGTGGTGTAGCATGGGTTGCCAGAGCCCGGGTCCATACAGAAGTGGGGAGGGAGGGAAACGGATGGAGTATGCAGGCACATTAAACTGCCTAATGGTTTCCGTGTCACCCAAGAGATTGCAGCCACAGAGATAAGAAAAGAAGAGTCGTTCCATTGTCTGGAGAGGAGGTCACTTCCTGGTTTGCATGGATAAGCCATTTTCAACAGAGCCCAGTAATGGAAGCATACAACTGTATTGAGGCAGCACCGCATGTTGAAATTTTCCACCCCTAACAATTTTCCACCCGGAGCAACAGCTCCTGTGTCCCACTGCGTTACACCATTGTTTGAGGGCCTTCTTCATGACTTGTTTAAGTGGAACTTTTACAACTCAAGAAGAACAGGCTTTGCTGGGGCCCATTCTGACAACTTCAAACAACTTCAGAAAATGTATTGAAAGGGTATTGATGAAAACATCCCTAGTAAGGTGGCAATCTTGACAGCAGTTAGGTTTTGTCATCTATCTATCTATCTATCATCTATCTATCATATCTATCTATCTATCTATCTATCTATCTATCTATCATCTATCTATCTATCATCTATATCTATCTATCATCTATCATCTATGATCTATCTATCTATCTATCTCTATCTATCTATCTATCTATCATCTATCTATCTATATCATCTATCTACCTTTCTATCTATCTATTGATCTATCTATCTATCTATATCTATCTATCATCTATCTATCTATCTATCATCTATCTATCTATCTATCTATCTATCATCTATCTATCATCTATCTATCATCATCACAGTGCATTGTGTAAGCAGCATATTTTACTGCATGTATTTTGGAAAAAGCTCTGGGTTGCATAAAAACATCTACCAAAAGTTTATTTTCAGTTGTAACTAGGAGCTGGGCCCCTGCTTGCGCCACTCACCAACCCCCTGCTATTCCATTAACCCCCTAGCACTTTTCCTTCCCTCCACGTGTAGCTACTAAGCTTGCTTTTCACCTCCCCAACCCCATTTCCGAAATTACTTATGCAGCCCACATTGCACCATTTTTCACTTTCACCCCAACGCCTGCTCTGTCCACTCCTTTTCTCACACTGTAACCTTCTGCATCTTCCTCCTCCCAAACACTACCGCTACTAAGCACCCTTTTCACCTCACACCCAATTTCAAAGTCACCATCCCATTCTATTATGCAGACCTTTTCCTGCTCCTGATGTGATACAACATTCCTTGTTTTCCTAGAGTGGATATGCAAGGGGATGTTTGGTCCAGCCAGTTGGAATTTCCTGTTTCCTCCTGGACTGGGACATACTTCCTCTTGCATGTGACTAGAGGTGGGCGTGACCTTACCTGTACAGGTAACAAAAGCACAAGGCACACAACCTTCCTCCCTTCTTTTCCATCTTCCTTTCGTCGTGTGAGCTGCAGTGACTGACTGCTGGTCTGCAGTCACTGGGATTATCCCCCCATATGGGGTAGAGCCAAATGTACATATTTGCAACTGCGTCTGCCTTCAGGGATCCAATTGTGAACTGATGATGTGAGTAAACTACTTTTATACACTTTAAACAAGATTGTGGCGCGTTTATTCTTTTGAGAGGGATATAAAGGGGACTTACCAGAAACCTAATAGTGAGAGGCTTAAACAAGCCTGCAACCAGCTACCCGCTGTGTGTCTAAAAGGGGAATGTAAAACTCTGCTGAGTAAAGGAACTTGCTAGCGCAAGTTAGGAGGGATATTAATAAGCAATATATCCTCTCCTGCCTCCCTGAACATTCCCACAATTCCCATGCTTCCAAATACATTTTGCAGTCTCATTTGCACCCATATTTTCAACATTTTCACTTTCACTCCCATCCTCCTTCTCCTCCTCCTTATTTTTCTCAACTCTCCATTCCACACGCTCCACCCCCATGCTAGGGTCGGCTTGAAGGTTTCTGTTGTCTCTGACTCATCTCCATTCTTCTTATCATACTCAGTCAAATTACTTATCACTGCCTTTCACTTTGCTTTTTTATTTATTTGAAGACATCTGGGCATAAGTGCTTGTAGAAGGCGGTTCTCTTTGTATGGGTTTTCTTCTAGAGACATCAGCTGGGGTGCTCAAAGTGTGACTTCTGATAATACTTGGCTTATTTCTAATTCCAATCAGGCAGAGAGGCCACCCACAGAGATGTGTCAGGGTGCCCTGTTGCAACCATAGTGATAGAACACAAGACAATGTTGGTGCTACTTCGTACAATAAGAGTGCTTATTACTACACCTACTCCCAGCAGAATTGCACATTTACTATTTCTCAAACTTCTCAGCAATCAGTAAGATACTTTAAAGTTTCTTCAACAGTTTGAAAGGTAGTACAACGGAATCAGAGGTTAAAAATCAAGTGGAAGAAGGAAACAGTCTGGTTCCAGTGTTTATCCAACAGTATGCCACATATACACATCTCTAAATTGCTTCATTCACAAAACCTTCAGCAGAAAAATGAAGAATGTCCATAAGTCACTTTTGTCACACACCAGCTTCATTGAAAGTAAGGCAGTGATTTTAAAATGGAACACTGCGGGGACCCAGATGTCTGTCCGCAACGCTGCCCACCCATATTTTCATTGCAAAAGGTGAGTGGACTTGCGAAAACCAGCTGCTCACAGTGTATAGTGGTTTTTTGTTTGTTTGTTTGTTTGTTTAAAAAAGTTTTATATGAGAATGTTCTAAGTGAAAAACAATTATTAGAAATTGTAATGATCCCATCTTCTAGGTTGGAATGTAGCATTAAATGGAAAACAGTGATAAATCAAATTGATCAGAAGAAATTGGTTGTGCTCAATATCTGGTCTTTGATATTTCCATTTATTGCCCAAAGTTGTCCCCCTCCCCACCCCACGCCCGTCCTCCAGCCACCAAAGAAAAATATTAATAGATCCGGGCTGACCTCAGCATTTTCTTAGCCCTGAAAAGGAGCACAGACCTTCTAATAACTTTTGAGTTACAAGATACACGATAAAAAGACTGAACGAAAGGCTGAAAAGTGACCATCAGATATTGGCCTTTGGATAAGGATTGTAAAGAGCTTATGTGGTATAAAGCCGAGGCTGAAAATATTTTTCATTTATGCTGCCATTTGAGGACTCTCTCTGTAATCTGTTTGGATATAAGGCCCCATTCCAGTATTTTGTGAAGCTCAAACACTCTCTCCATCAGAAGCTTCTTCCCCAAATGGAATCACCTTTCCGACTTTGTCTCATTCGTTCTCTGTGACCAGGGGCACTCCAGACAAAAAAAAAAAAAAAATGCAACATGATTTTTAGTTTCCTTCTTGTGTGAATGTCTCCGAAATAGTTTAGTGTGCTCCTGTTCTTTCAGGCAACTTTGAAAAAAAAGCTTTTGTCCACATACTATGTTGAGTGAAATAATAAGAGCATCTATAAAAAGAAAGGAGGGAGGAAGAACGTGAAGAGGACTACTATTAATATGGACATTAAAAAATGGGCAAACTACCAAGAACTGCAAGGTGAAAGGATGCGACGCCAAGAGGGAACAAATTTCATGGCCAGATTAACCATTATTCTAATTATACCGCAGCGTAGAGACCTATGCAAATGGGGTGTGCTGCTGTAGTGTAATTATCAGAGAAAGCTCTTACATCATTTCTCCCTGTTTTAGAAAATGATGGAGGATTCCCTATCACACCCATCCATTTATCTGTTTGCAAATACAGCAAGACGGAGCTGTTCCGCCAGGCCTTTGGTCAGGGTTCAGTCTGTTTCTTTTATTTCTGTATAAGAACAAGCATTAAAGAGGCCTCCTAGCCCGCTCACAGGTTCTTTACAGGTACAGTGGTAACATTTGGCCCTAGAGAATATTAAGCACTCTCAATTTTACCCGTGGACTGCCATCTGTCCATATTTTAATTTTTTCTGAACTAATTTTAAGATGTATTTTAATTAATTGGGACCTCCCTTAAAGAGGGCACATGTTGCGGTGAGACCTGGCAACCAAACCCTGTGTTGTGGGTGGGTTTGATTGAATAGCTACAACACTCATTTGGTAGGTCCCTTGTTGTTGAGTTTAATCAGGCCAATGGGACGCATGCTAAATGAATCAAGGGACCTATATATACCTATGCACGTGACCCAAAGCTTCCTCTTTCAGTGTGTGCATTGAAAAACCCGCCCACCTCTCCCTATATTTAGGGCTGTGCGCTTAACCTTGCTATGCCGTTGTGTGTCGCCTGTCATTGGGACAGGGGCACGGCAGGAATTTTCCCCACTTGGCTGATTGGCTGGTGCCATTTGGGTTTTGCTTGCCATGTTGTCACAACTTGTAAGGTTGCAGATAGGTTCTGGGCCAGGTGATAGGGATGGGAGAACGCTCTCGCCATCCCTATGTGAAGGGTATTCCATTAAAGGAATCCAGGAACTTGATGGTTTGGTCAACCCCTGTGAGGGGGTTGTGCCCGTGCCTGAGTCCAGGGGGACATTTGGGTGGTGGAGATAGCCTGTTCCCAGCTTTCTGCTTATCCATGTGTTCACCCTAGGCTGACCTATGCTGGTGCCCTGGGTCAGCGCTACCTGCAACAGTGCAGGGAGCTAGTCAAACCAGAGTCTATGCAACCACTCACTTGCTGTAATCAATAAAGTTGTGACCTAAATTCTGCCAAAAAAACCCAAAATTTGAGTCTTGTCTTAATTTATTTAAGGGGGAGGTTCAAAGGTCCGAAAACGCAAATTGATTGCCTGTTTTTTATGTTCTTATGTTCTTTGTATACTATGTTAGTTTTATGATGTTAGCCACCCTGAGCCCGGCTCTGGCTGGGGAGGGCGGGGTACAAATAAAAATTATTATTATTATTATTATTATTATTATTATTATTATTATTATTATTCTCAAATCCTGAAGGCACAGAGCAAGGAGCCATAGAAAGGATTGGGGGAGGAGTAAATGTAAAACACAGAACTGAATTCCTATTAGACTGCATATAGCATAATTAGCAATGAAACTGCAATCTTATGCACTCCTTCCTGGAAAGCGTGTTCTCCTTCAGGGAGAGCACGTGTTGTGGTGGGGTCTACTGAGCCACCCCCTTTGTTGCTGGGTAAGTTCTCCAAGATGGCCAGGGGGCATTGATTGGATTGCCGAATTGCTGGGGGAAAAGTTATGTTGCAATTTTGGTGGGAGGGGTAAAAGGTTTAAATATCTTCACGCAGCCTTGTACTTTCTCTTTTGCTGCGTGCAACGGATCACCCGCCCACCCGCCCTTGAGTAAGGGGTTGTTGCGTTGACCTTGCTATGCCTGTCATGGGGTCGTCTGCCTTTGAGCAGGGGTCTGGTAGGAATTTTTCCACCTGGCAAATTGGCTGGCTGGGTGGTTTTTGCCTACTGCGTAGCAAATCGTCACAACTTGTAAGGTTGCGGTTAGGCATTGGTTATAAATCTGGTGGAGGAGGGGTTAGGATAGGCTGGGCCTGCCCCTCCATGGTTGCTGCGGAAAGGGAATTCCGTTAAAGGACTCCTGGGGCTTGCCATCTTTTCGTCCAATCCCTGGAATGGGACTAGGGCCGGTAAGCCTTCGGGGAGCAGGCGGGTGAGAGTTGAGGGTCTGTGACTCAGCTCCAATTCTTCCCCGACTTGCTTTCCCCCGCACTGTCTTTCGGTGGTGTCCAGAAATCAGTTCTGTCCCCAGGCGGGGGGACAGATAGTCTTAACCAATGCCTAAACAACCACTCACGGTTTTGTATTTTGATAAAGTTGTGGCCAAAATCATGCCAAAAATCTTAAACAAAAATTACATGTCCGTTGTGAGTTATTTTGGGGGGTGGATTGGGGACCTCGACACGCAAATAAGCTCCACTGAATACTGCAATCCTAAACATGCTTACTAGGGAGTAAGGCTCATTGGGGCAAAGGAGGACTTACTTCCAAGTAAGCAGCTGTAGGATTCCATTGTAAAGCCCTTGGCCCTATAGCAGTTTAATCCTCCCTTGAGATGGCAAACCGGCAGGAAAACGGCCAACACTTTCCCAATACCATTAGAAACTGCCAGAAAAAAGTGTCATAATTGCGGGCCTGACACAAACAGCCTTGTAGATATACCATTGCTATCCAAACAGGACAGAGGCCATCCTTGCTCTGATTCCTGCAAGACCTGCTCCCTGCTTGGCTAGCCTGTTTTTATGTGACCTGGCAGATCAGGTCCCTGACTGACTGGCTACAAAAGCGGCTGCTCCTGGCTGAAGGGGCTAGAGACCAAGACCACTGAGGTGGAGGTATTGCTTATGAGTTTGTGTTTGGATTGAGATTTGATTTTGGAGATGCTTAATCAATGCTATTATTGGTATAGTGTTTCTGTATTGTTGTTAGACATGGTGATGAATTATGTGGGGACTATTTGATTTCCTGGCACACTTATTCAGATGTTTTCATTTATTGTCTGTGACTACTTAGACATGCCCTCCATTATTTCTCTGATGAAAATATAGACATCCTGTACAATGATGATAGTGATGATTTTATTTATACCCTGCCCATCTGACTGGGTTGCCCCAGCCACTCTGGGTGGCTTCCAACATATATAAAAATATAATAAAAAAACATAAAAAACTTCTCTATACAGGACTGCCTTCGGATGTCTTCTAAAAGTTATATAATTACTAATCTCCTTGGCTTGGGAGTCACATAACTCCATACCCACCAACATTTCTCTGATTAAAATAGGGACGTCCTACCATACCTTTGAACATATCTCTGCTGAAAATAGGGACATCGTAAGGAAATGTAGGACATTCTGGGATGAAATCAGAAACTGGGATGGCTTCTGTAAACCTGGGACTGTCCCTGGAAAATAGGGACACTTGGAGGCTCTGCTTAGATCCTGTTGTGTTTTGAAACTGTGTAAATTTGTGTTGTAAGCCACCTTGAGCATGGTTTAACTATGGAAAGGCAGCTTGCAAATAAATGAGGAGGAGGACTGTTGGATCACACTATCATGTCAGGGAGTCTTGATAACAAACGAAAGTACAGTGGTACCTCGGGTTAAGTACTTAATTGGTTCTGGAGGTCCGTTTTTGACCTGAAATTGTTCTTAACCTGAAGCACCACTTTAGCTAATGGGGCCTCCCACTGCTGCTGCAAAGTTCTTAACCCAAGGTACTATTTCTGGGTTAGTGGAGTCTGTAACCTGAAGCGTATGTAACCTGAGGTACCACTGTAGTTAATTAAAGAAGATTTATCGCAAAACAAAAAACACCACAACGAAAAAAGCACAAACGTATTTCCCGGAGTGAATATTGCAGCCGTCCATCTATAAATCAAAGATGTCCCTTCTAAGGAGGTTGTTTCTTCTGCTTCCAGAAGTAGATTCTCCTTCCTCTTGTGATGTAGCCTGTCTTGAAGACCTCCTATACGGCGAGACTTTGGAGAAAGGGGGTCAGCTCCCCCTTTCCTCATTCTCCAATGATCTGCTTCCAAGGTCCCTCTCACTCTCTGAGCTGTGTCTGATTCTCTTCCCTGCATTTTGTACTTCACTTGCACCCTGACAGGCTAGTGGCTGTCTGCCAACGCCACTGTTATCAGACTGCAATCCTAAGGGCCGAGGAGTTGTCTCCTGGCTATAAACCTCCTGACTTTCAGTTAACTCTATGTCTCCCTGCCTATTTTCTCGAGCTGGTTCGTTCATGACATATTAAGAATAAGACTGCACCTGATAAATACTAGCATCATTTCATGTCTCAGTAGTTGATGACTTATCATTTGGTCATTATGGGGAAAACTTGTGCCTTGTTGCTGAACTCCATCATCCCTTGACTATTGGCCATGATGGTAATGAGAACTAGAGTCCAGCAGCATCTGGGTAGATGTTCTCCAACTCTGGCATATAACAAAACAAAATTTATGAAGATATTATCTGCATATTACATATTATTATGTAAAATCAATGTTACCAATGGTGGTTTTTTTGTACACCTACTATAAAAATATTCCTGCATGCTAATGATTTCCCTGGATATAATAGAACTAATGGTACTCATAATTTTAATTCATTTTCTTCCTTCCTCCAACTATTTTGATTTGAAGGTGATTTCTCATCATCTGCCACAGAAGGGGTTATTCATAATTAACTGGCTTCAAACATTTCGTCCTGATGTCCAAATATCTCCATAACTCATTCACTGGAGAACTGGCTTCATGTTGCCTTTTCTAATGATATCATTTCATGGCGACCTTCAGTCATTTACCTGCACAAAGCAGTTAAACCTCATAAATATAAAATTATGTGGGACATCCTACAGCATAAACAACAGCAAAGATGTAGCCTTTTCAGGGGGTCAGGATTTGCCATCTTACATTTCATTAATATTACTCAACCACTGTCATCCATAACTGTTGCAAGACTATAAACATCCCTTTAGCAATAAATTACTCACCTCTACTTCATTTCCTGCCCTCCAAAGAAAATTACAATTGTATTTTGTTCCTACAATGCTAAAATTAATTACATAGCAAGGAGTAATGAGGGGGAAGATCTGTAAGGCCACCTGGAATGAATTGTTTTTATGATTTGCAATTCCACAAGGCCTGAGCAGCCCCTTTGTGGTAGAGAAACATAGAATCATAGAACTGTAGAGTTGGAACATACTCCCAAGGGCTATCTAGTCTAACCCCCCTGCAATGCTAGAGTCAAAGCTGAAGAATCTCTGACAGATGACCATCCAATCTCTGCTTTAAAACCTCTTGTGAAGGAGAGTCCATGACTTTCTGAAGCAGTCCATTCCACTGTCAAACAGCTCTTACTTTCAGAAAATTCTTTCTAATGTTTAGTCAGAATCTCCTTTCTTGCAGTTTGAATTCATTGGTTTATGGAACAGCAAAAAACCAAGGTTTTTCCATCTTCCATGTGACAGTCCTTCAGATATTTGAAGGTGGCTGTCCTAGCACTCTTCTTCTGCCTGCCATTCCCTGCTGGGGCTGGCAGGCTATCCTGGTCCCACATCTTGAGCCCCCCACTCCCACCACACTCTGATTTCCCCTTGTGTCTACACGGGGTGGGGGTGGAAATGGCACAGCTGCCTGTGTGGATGAGTAATGTGTTTCTTCCTTTTTAAAGTCCAGGTTTCATTGATCCCTTGAGCATGCAATTGACTAACATCTAAGATGCAACAGGTCCCAGTTCATATCCCAGAGAAGCTCTTGATAAAGAGCTTAGGTCATAACTGGCTTGCCAATAACTCAGTGGCAGAGCTTTGCATGCCGAGATGGGCTGAGGAAGGAGACTTGAAATCGAATTCCTCCCACAAGTCATACTCAGTGTAGATCCACTAATATCAGTGATTTTTTTTATTCAAGTCTATAAATGTCAAAAACCATAGTTGGCTGTCGCTTATTGTCTGGATTTACCCTCAAAATGAACGACAATTTTATTTTATTTTTGCCTCCCTGTTAGTCCTCTACTTCCAAGTGGCTCAATATTTACCTATGTGAAAGGAGGGTGTAACAGGCAACAGATGGGAGTCTTGTTTAATATCAGGCTGGCCAGCCAGCAGCCTAATGAGTTGGTAAACTTCAAAATATCATTTCCCAGTGAGATTCAGAGATTTGAAGTTCTCTCAAGCCAGAGAGCATTGGAGACACATTAGTTTAGTTGCCCAACCTGCCAGCCAGCCTGCTTGATAGTGAGACAGCCTCCTTTCTTCCAGCCACTTTCTTACATTCCTCGAAAGTTCTCTCAAATCTCCTCAATGTTTTCAGGGAAGGATTATAAAACCAGATAGTTTTGAGGTGAAAGAGGGGAAGTTCGCCCATTCTTGTTTGCCCCATAGAGTGTTCCATATTAAACCCTCCAATCATCTCCAATTAAACTTACAGAGTTGCCACTGAAATGTCAGGATTTTAAAAGTGAAGAAAATCAGGGCAACATTGGAAAAGCCTTCTGAAGGGAAGCATCTTTTGGAATGTCAGCTGATCTGTAAGAGTTTTGAGGGAAGAGAAAGGAATCTTGACAAGGTTTTTGAGATTTCTTTGCATATTTACAAAACAAAAAGAACAGAACTTCTTTTTTAAAATGTGGAAATATCATCCAAACTAAGGGAACTTTGCAGCAGAAGGGGGGGGAGCATTGCCAACTTACACTATAAGAAAGAGCCTACTAAATGCTACATACACAAGACAAGAATGGAAAACCCCCAATATTATTATTTTTTGGTAAATCTGTCAGAAACATTTAGTTAGCTGCTGTGGAAAACAGAACCTTTCTTATGTTCCTTCATGTTACGTGCAGTTATTCCAAAAACAGCTGAGCATCCATATTTAGCACAGTGCCTAAAATACCCCCACAAACTCTCACAGCCCTCCTCTAACAGCATAAAATATGGGAAACACTGGTAATTTTGGCTAGGGGGAGCATGATAAATTATAGAAATTTTAATCAAACAACAATTGCAGTTTCCCCCCTTTGTGTTGCTGTTCGTCTGCCGCAAATGGTGATGAAGTTGCAACAATCAGTGGCAAAGCCTATGTTTCCTTCACAGCGACTTAGTTGGAATGACATTGCACCATGATATAGTTTTGTTCTAAAGGCATTGTGTGGGAAACATGGGAACCCCCATGGGTAGAACCACTGGACAGATACTAGAACCAGTGAATTCCTACTGCAAAAACTTGTGCATGAGTCCTGAAATAACATCAAAGGATGAGTATGGAGCCCTAAAGCAGCCTGGTTATGGGAGCAGCCCAAACTAGGCCTTGCCTTAGATGGTATTTCTAGACTGAATCCAGAAACTGAAGTGATTGGATACTTCCTTGATTCGGTCTTAAAAACTGTTTCATTCCAAACCTACTTTCAATTTGAAGGTCACTTGTCTTCTTCAGGATTTTGAATTATTTTGATCCTTATTGGGAGGAACAATCCAAAATATAGGAAGGAAGTGGAAATTATGGCTGCAGCCCAAGTTTGGCAACCCTTTAAATTAGAGCGGAGACTAAACCATACATTTTCCCAGTGCCGCTTCATGTGACTGAACTGAACAAAGTTTGGAATAGAGGTAAATCTCCCCCTGCATCATCCTGCTGCAGCCATTCCCACAAAAAAACCCCCTTGGGGGACTTAGACTGGTTTGGGCTGAGCTGGGATGGAGGACTTATAATAATATATCTCTGGCTGAGCCAGGATGAGGGGCTTCAGCTGGTACTAACATGCTTGCCTGGAGATCCACCTATTCCAAACTCTACTCATCTTGGTAGATCTTGGCATTGAAGATGGATAATCCCTATGTCAGTGAAATGGGGTGGGTGATTTGCCTGAATTGAAGCAACCAAGACCAGGTGATTATTTTAATTTCCTTATAAAGTTTTGAATGATTATCCCCCCCCCCAAAAAAAAAGCTGACAAACTGATTCAGAAAGAGTAGGTGGACAGATGTGTTTTGCCTGCAGATATGTGGAATGTTTTATAGGTAAATTCTGTAATCTGCTTTCCATGTTGTTGTTTGTCAGAGATTGCATCAATTTTTATTCTGGCTGTCTGAATTTCACTCCCTCTGGCAAGTTCATTGGAACTACTGCTGTTCTGGACCATTTTACTGTGGCATATCTATTTAAAGAGAGGCAGCAAATATAACTTGTGTACTCTGGGGGCCAGTGTTCATTTGGAAGAAGCTGCTATATGAGGGAAGGAAATGCAGCAAATAAAATGTGCAATTTGTAGGGGAAAGGGGGGGTGCTATTTCTTGTTTAGTTTTCTTTACATTGGAGCTTATAAGTGAGTTGAGAGAAGGAAAAATATACTCAGTGATTATTAGCTACAAGAATCAAGTAAATCATTATCAAAGCTGGCTGGCTAAAATTAGAACAACAGTGTGATTTGAATTTTCTTATGTGTGTAGATGATTCATTCACTTTTTGGAAGCTAGCATAGTCCTTCCATAGTCAAAAACACAATATGCCTCTGTGTTTATTGTTTTCAGAACACCTCGGGAACCATCTTATACAATTCTGGTTTCATGGGAAGTGCTGAATGTGCTGAGCTTCCAATACCTTGCTGCACTTTTCAAAGTTATAATTGATTTTGTGGCAAAGCCAGCTCTGTTATGTTCGTCTTTCTCAGAGTGCACTGTGATGTAGGTAAAGAAATGTGCCTTTATTGCATAGCATGCAGCAACATAGCTGTGCTGATTGTAAATGGATCCATTTTGCCTCATCAAATCTCCATAGGGTCAAAAGGTTACTGCTTCCAGATGAAAGCCTAGACAGCAAATGAAGGGGTAAACCTGTGGCTTGTTGGTCAGAGTGCAAGTAAGTGTTTCAAAAATTTCTTCAAATCCTGCTCCCCATCCAAAAGAAAAGGAAAAGAAAAAAGCTACAGGAAGTTACTTTTAAAAATACCTTAAATGTGCCCAGCACAAAAAGCATCATATCTATTTGCTTGGGACTCCTAGATTTGCATTGCTTCTGTGCCAATCAGTGACATTTCATGGATAGAAAAAAAGTAGAACGTGTACAGGAAAACTATGTAACAGAGTGATAGGAAGTTTTGTGGGGCCCTGATCTGACTCAGGATGCTTTGACAACATTGTGATTTAATTTAGAAAGAATTTAAGAAAAGCCTGCTGATCCGGCTAAAGGTCCATAGAGTCCACCATCCTGTTATTAAAAGGGCAACCCAAATGTCTGTGCAAAAACCACAAAAAGGGAGTTAAATCACCCTGAATCACCCCACTCCAGCCCACTATTTGGCTCCACTATGAGCAGGCTGAATATACATACTATTTGACTGCAGTTTGGCAGGCTTTATCCACACTGGAGAAGATATCATGGTAGTATACGTAATTCTTTCAAAAGGAAAATAATTTGCAACATTTTTATTTCCCCCCAAAATGAATGAAATTATGAGGACATTGATGGATCCCCATATCCAAACTTGCAGCCTATGAATCACCATGGACCAAGGCAGGAAATCTTCTCAAATGCAGAACAGGTATCTATAATGAATCTGTGGCTGGTGCATACATGCTAGAATACCAAATATACCAAAACATCATGTCATGCCCCCTACCCAATGCATTGCAGAACAAGGTGATCTCTACTGTTGATTTCTTCCCTTCCCCATCTATCATCATATAAAACAACCATTATATTCATGAGGTTCATATCATGCAAATTTGACATAACACACTAAATACATGACAGAGTAAATTCCATTTGGTAGATAAAAATAAGGAGCCTTCCAGCCTTCCAGCCTTCCAGTGAGGGATCTAATTTTGCAGGCACGAATGAGAAAGCAAGTGGTCTGCACCCATGAAGGGACTGTAAGGCCTGAATAAAGATGACAGGCATAGCCTCTTAATCGCCCTCGTTACATGACAAATTAGATGCGAAGCTTTGTCACATGCATTGCTTGCTGTACAGAGTGACCCATAAGTCGGTTATTGTCAAAACGATGGATTATGATGGTTTTGTTATTGCACAGTTTGGGCCCCTATGTGTTCCAAACTCAGAAGAATTATGGCCTGAGAAACCATTTTCCCTATCTTTCCATCCATATGTTACAATCACATCTTCCTGCTGGTATGGCTGACTGGCTTCCCTCTTCTATTCCTTTTTAGTGTGCAATACAAAATCTAGTTTTTTTCAAGCCTGGGGAAGAAAATTGTGTAGAAGACATGAGTGTCATTCTGAGCCATCTTTAGCTATCAACAGAATGCCTGTATGGGCTTGATTTCGGTATTTTGAAGTATTAATGTATCATCCTACTAGCAGCATAGGAAATGTCAGCATAGACAGGACAAATCTTATTTCCAGAAAGGAACTGGACCATGGCACAGTTATTGCTTCAGCATCAGAAATGTTGTTTCCTAACACTCAAAAGAGTTGCTTTGCAGTCCAACACCTGACACATTACAAGGAATCTGTGCTTTTCTCTTCTAGTGGTTTTATGTAGCTGGAATGTGTCCTTGAACCACAGTAATATCTCTCACTTGCCTGGAGAGAGGATGGGGAGTGGTGTGGGTATCTGCCACACCCACTCTGATGACACCAACTGCTGTGAAACCTCAAAGTGAAGCTGGAACTTGTTCCTCCACTTTGTCCTAGATGCTGCTCAGTGTCCTGCAAGAATACTTGGAGCTGCATTTTCCATGTTTAGTGTGGTGTAGTGGTTAAGAGCGGTAGTCTCGTAATCTGGGGAACCAGGTTCGCGTCTCCGCTCCTCCACATGCAGCTGCTGGGTGACCTTGGGCCAGTCACACTTCTTTGAAGTCTCTCAGCCCCACTCACCTCACAGAGTGTTTGTTGTGGGGGAGGAAGGGAAAGGAGAATGTTAGCCGCTTTGAGACTCCTTCAGGTAGTGATAAAGTGGGATATCAAATCCAAACTTCTCCAAACTAAGGACTGTTAGAGTTGGTGCCTGAAGCAGCTGCTGCAGTGAGACTGTGCTGCTCACCTGAATGAATGAGACTAGCTGACTCATTGCAGCATACCTGGATGGAGAGGGAGACGGGATTGGCAGTGGCAAGTTAGGTGCGGTGCAAGCAGGCTGACAGGGCCAATGCAGTACTCCTGCTATTGCGTTTGCACAGCACCAACCTCCCCACTGCTGTGCCCCTCCCTCTCTCTGTCCTGGTATGGTGCAGCAACTCAACCAGATAAAAGCCACCTGAATGGCACAGCCCCACATGTCTTTGTTGCTGGGCTTTACTGTGCCCCCTTCCTGTCATTACCTGATAGATTTGAATGTGAAATAGAAGGGTTGGCATCAGTGGCATAGCGCAGGTTGCCAGCACCTGGAGCCATGCAGAAGGGGGTGGGAAACAGACAGAGTACACATGGGCATTCAGTTGCCTAATGGCATCTGCGTCACCCAGGAGATTGCAGCCACGGAGATAAGAAGAGTCGTTTTGCTGTTTGAAGAGGTCACTTCCTAGTTCTCATAGAGAAGCTGTTTTCAACGGAGCCCAGCAACAGAAGCACACAGCTGTATTGAGGCAGCACTGGGTGTTGAATTTTTTTGCCCCTAACAATTTTGCACCCAGGCAACTTCCCCTATGGCCTCCAACACTACGCCACTGGTTGACACAGCAGTGGCAGTGGCTTGCAGAGAGTGAACAGACTATGGAATGAACCTGAACTCTAAAGGAGTACCAATTTATTCACACACACAAAGTATTCACACACAAAGTTCTAAACTTCAGCATTACAGTGGTACCTCGGGTTAAGAACTTAATTCGTTCCGAGGTCTGTTCTTAACCTGAAACTGTTCTTAACCTGAAGCACCACTTTAGCTAATGGGGCCTCCCGCTGCTGCCGCACCGCCGGAGCATGATTTCTGTTCTCATCCTGAAGTAAAGTTCTTAACCCAAGGTACTATTATGGGTTAGTGGAGTCTGTAACCTGAAGCCTCTGTAACCTGAAGCATATGTAACCCGAGGTGCCACTGTACTAGATTACACCGGTCCTTTTATGCTTCCTTTTCTGATATCGACACTATTTCCAGCAAAGTGTGATGAAGAAGATGAAAATAATGATTCAAAAGCAAAGAGCTATGAAAAGATCTGAGTGACATTGTCCCCTCGAATGGGAAGAAGGGTGATAAGTTATCTTTGATTTTTTCTTCTTTAAAAGGGTAATGGGGTGAAAGGATTTTTTTAACATACATAAATGGCGTATAAAGGGATCAGCTCCAGCAGTTGAGAAATAAACATGCTTACACCGAGTAGAAGATGAAAATTAAAATGTAAAGCGCAAAAGGCCCTGGAAACAAAATGAAGGGTTTTATACATCACAGAGAAGCGATAAAAAGCATGGTTAAGAGTTAAAATATTTCTAAGAAGCTCGTCAGCTAGATTGCAGAAAATGGTTGGCATTCAGGCAAAAATGCATAAACTGAATTAGTGTGTGGTAATGCTATGTAAAGCCGGGAAATATATAGATTAAATATAAGGAGGCTTCAAGCAGGAAATTATTCATAAAAGAAGCAGAGCAATGCTCTGCTAAAATGGCAAACTTTTTTAAAAAAGTTGCTGGTGTGCTAAAATTCAAAGGGGTCTGATACATGGAAATATAGGAGCCAACAAGGACACATGGATATACATGGAAATATAGGAGCCAACAAGGATCTAGGGAGGCCAACCTGTGTTCCCTCCAGGTGTTATGTTCCACATGTGATGCTGCTTCAGTGTACCTAACCCGAGGTACCACTGTATATCTATGTATCATCTATCTATCTTCTGTGTATCATCTATCTATCATCTATCTATCTATCATCTATCTATCTATCTATCTATCTATCTATCTATCTATCTATCATCATCTATCTATCTATCATCTATCATCATCTATCTATCTATCATCTATCTATCTATCATCTATCTATCTATCTATCTATCATCTCTCTGTTTATCTGTCGTCATCATCATCATCATCATCATCATCATCTAATCTTTTCTCTTTTTTGTAGGCTGCTTTGAGTTCTTCCTTCTGAAAAAAGCCACTAACAAATATATAATAAAACTATAAAGCTTGTGGTTTCATTGTTCATCTCTTGTCTGATGACCCCTAGCAAGGCATTCACCTTTTTAAACTCCTGACCAAAGGAAATTAGCCAGGACTTAAGGACGGTGGCAGCAGCAGGGGGATCTCTACAGTTTGTGAAAATCTGGGAAACTTTCCCAGCAGACTTTGAAATATGGTCATTACTCCCTAAGCAAGGTTCACCATCAGTCTTTGATTATAAAAAGCAAGTCGGAACTTGCCAACACTGGGCCCAATTACTTCTGAAAGTACCATAAATAAGGCAGGCACCTGGAGTTTCTACAAATTAGAATGTCACCCGATAATTGCAGACTTGCTCCCAAGGGTGAATGCTGTCACTGTGGACAGAGGTTGAAATAGTCCAGGGCAAAGAATATATGTGCTCTGAGCATTTGAAAGAAAAGGGCTGTATTTTTTATTATCAGATGCATGTGATACGGAGGGAGATCACTTTGGATAAATAATTACCACAGGTGGCATAAATTATGCCTGTTTTGCAGTTCGCTTAGGAACTATACCTGCATAGACACAGACTTCTGCATCTGCATCTCTGGCTAGATTAGTTATTACATGTGCAAATTGCAGCCATGATTCCTTAATTCAACCAAACAGTGCAGTCCTTTTAAAAAGCTTCTATTTCACTGATCAGCTGTTTGACAGTGGAAAACAGAGATGTTCGATTGAGTTGCCTCTACTTCATTCCTACAAAAATATGTTGTTGTCATGGACTGGTTGGACACAGAACAATGATAGAAGGAACCAGATGAAGAACGACCAGTGAAAGAAGGCTCAGAGACCAAGGAGTGGTGGTGGGACAATGATGAGTTGGCAGAGGGGGAAGAGGGAGGGAATTTTGAAGAGGAGGTGTCAGAAGATGGAGAGGTAACAGGGCTTAGTGAGCTGGAAGAGCATATGGCAGAGAGAAGTCAAGAATCAGAATCAGAAGCTGAAACAGGTGGACAGGACGAGGTAGAGATGAGTCATGCTAGTGAAGGGTCATGAGTATCTCCCCCTCCTGCTATGACAAGTTCCCCTCCCCTCCCTGACTTCCAGGACCAGGAGAGGTATGAAAAGGGAGGAGCAAAGACAGGCTGCACTCAGGCAAAGACTTTGGTTACTTGCAAGAAGCCCTGAAGAGGAGGACACAAAGAAGGCTGTGGGGACTTTTAGTCTCAGCAACTGATTTCACAGTCGGACCTACAGGGTGTGAGTTGCTGTGCTCATTAGGCACATGCACACCTGCTAAGCCTATGTAGGGGTGGCAGTGGAAATGACAATTGTGATCAGCTATTTTTCCATGTAGGGTTGAATGGAGGACACCAAAATGTATGGTGGTCTGCATGGTTGTCTATAGAGAAGAACCTGCATCTTCTCAATACCCACCTCAGAAGGTTTGACAAAATGTGCAAAATGCACATAGGATGAAGATGTTTCATGAGGCATACTAGAAAATATAGAATGTGAGACAGGTCAGATTCACACCACAGATTTAAAGCACATGGCACATATAAGCACATACAAGAAGTATGGGAGCCATAGTTCTGCCTCACAAAGCTGCAATTATCAGTGCCCTCAACAATCTTTAGTTCTCAGGATTTTTGATGAAAGTTATGTGTTTTTAACGTGCATTAAATATGCTTTAAATGTGGGTGTGACTGCAGTTGCACTACATGTAGGGTCATATTCAACTTTTACTCTGAGAGGAACCGCTGAAATTAATGGATACTCATGGTCATTAATTTCAATAGGTCTACTGTATGAAAAAGTTAGTTGACCACAGCGTGTATTCTGGAGTGACGTATTTAGGGACCAAAAGCTCAGAAAGAGCACTTGGAAATTGACTCTTTTATATATATATTCTTTTTTATTTGAGACAATATTGCACCTGTATTTGAAATCAATTTTTCCCCTTCAGTCAGGTTTTACTAGAGTCAAACCCGCAGATGAAGAGGCACTAAAGTGTTAAAGTACATTAGGCTCTTGTCTCTGAGAGAATCATAGTAAAGACAAAACAATTTCATTGGAGAGGTTTGAATGATTTCTTTCACTTGGAGAATAAGGATTTAACAGCAATGAAGAATCAATATGCAAAGCCTCAGGATGACAATTTAAGCGTTTAAAGTCTACATGTGGTAATTGACAATTTTTA
Source organism: Podarcis cretensis (assembly GCF_951804945.1). Taxonomy (NCBI): domain Eukaryota; kingdom Metazoa; phylum Chordata; class Lepidosauria; order Squamata; family Lacertidae; genus Podarcis; species Podarcis cretensis. The sequence goes on from NC_137173.1 coordinate 88,693,317, forward strand.
GGCCGTTTAAGACTGGTAAAAAGCTTCCTGCGGCTCCTTGCTCAGTTTATGTGGACAATTGCCTCTTTTCTGTTCATGGAAAATGTTGGGAAACAGAGATTATTTATAATGATTCTTGGACCTCATCCTCCATGCAGAAACGAGTATTTTCCCTGTGTTTTCCAGACAATTTGCCCAGATGGAAATTCATAGCGGTAATTGAATCACTCAGTAGCTAATACGTTGGGGAAAGATTCCTAGGAGGAACACATTACAATCCAGTGTTTCAGTTTATTTGTTTATTTAAAATATTTATTGGATGCTTTTCCTTAGGGATCAAAGAAATGAACAAAAAATAGAAGGCAAACACACACTATAAAACAAATCAAAAGAGCACAGCATGTTGGTGCTTTTGTAAACGAAAGATATAGTGTTAGATGAGAGATATGGGGGAGAAATTTGGTTCACATTTTAATTCAAACCTACAATATTTGCACTTTTGAAACCCATATGTGAAGTAAAATGCAGTTATCCTTCAGATTTTGCAACCAATTCTGCAATCCTGTCCTGGACGCGCATGCACATGCACACATGCGCTCACGCACACACACACACACAAAAGCATGTGTACCTTAGGAAAACATGCACACAACAATTCATACAGTGTTGAAAATAGTGTACAACAATGCATGTTGAAAATTATGGGGAATTGTTTGCAAAAATGTGTATATGTTAAATTACATACACAAATGTGTATAAATGGAGAAATGGGCACATATATGAATTGCTTGGGATAAATTCTGTTCCTTCACTGTATGTGAGGGGTTGCATTTGCCATACCCTCTTTCCCTGCAAGAAAAGGAGAGATGGACTTTCCTACAGCGACTCCCCCACATGGGATGATTTGCCCTATTGGGGAGAAGTAGAGGTCAGGCTATTTAAGCCCACTTCATACTACACTCTTCCCTCCGACCCCTTTTCCAGTGTGACCTCTGCTAGTTGCTTTGTTTGTGGGGACTGAGTAGGAATTTGGGGGGTGACACTAACTGGCCTGTGACACATCTATTTTCTCTATTTCACACTCTTGGGTGTTGTCTGCATGACTGGAGTGGTGCTTTGCTTGAATTTTGTTGAATGGCATTTGGTATGGGTGGGTGAGTGGATTTGGGAAAATATTCAACTATTACAGTTGTACCTCTAGTTACGAACATAATTCGTTCCAGAGGTCCATTCTTAACCTGAAACTGTTCTTAACTAGAGGCGTGCTTTCGTTAATGATGCCTCTTGCTGCCGCTGCGCCGCTGGCACACAATTTCCGTTCTCATCCAGGGGCAAAGTTCTCAACTTGAGGTAACTCTTCCAGGTTAGCAGAGTTAGTAAGCTGAAGCGTTTGTAACCTGAGGCGTTTGTAACTCGAAGTACTGCAGCTAGTCTTTGGGTCTGTCAGGTTCATCAGGGTAAATGTTGGCCAACGTTCAGATTCATATACCCAAGGAGTATGCAGTGAGAGTGGAGAAGTTTCCTCAGGCCTTACTGTATGATCCCAAAATGAGGCTAGCACCTGGCTCAGGAAATGGAAGAGTTGAAATCCTCCCATCAATCTATCTCACCGCATGGATCTCATTGGCTTTGGTTAATGTCAGGAATGAGCCAGCTCCAAGTGAAGGTTTGCAGCCACCTGCAGAAAGCAGCCAGGAACAGAGAGGCTTAGATGTTAGTCAGGCAGGGGAGAGCCTGCAGCTCCAGGCTCTTCCTGACCTTGATGGGCAGGCTGATAAGGCAGTAGCTGAGAGCAGGCTAGAACACAGCCAAAGCTCACAGGAAGCACAAATAGGAGAGAACAGATTCAGAGACAGCCTCTCAGACCAGGAAGAGGTTGGAGCTGATCATCCACTAAGTCTGAAGAGTCAGTGAATGGGAGGGCTGCTAGATAGGAAGCAAAACAAGAGACATAAGAGTCCTAAGTTCAATATCTTCCATTTCTAGCAGCAGAACATGTGCAATCATGCACCAGCATTAAGCTCAGTTTCTACATTGTGAGAATAATTGGGGTAGATCACCAAAGAGGATGCATGCTTCTGGAACTCATACTGTCTCCTATGCTTCCTCCCAACCATCCTCCATCAGTTATTGAGAAACGAAAGAGGGGAGGGTTTTTTGTGATATGCTTGTGGGTCTAGTACAGGTCCCCCCCCCCTTACAGTACTTTATTTTTGAGGTGGTTGAGAGGTTTTTGTGAATGTCCTGTCTATGAATCTTCTCACCAGAGGTCTGTACCGTGCAACCTCCCAAGGTGCTTACACTTCAGTCAAAGTCTAGTGGGAGACATCTTGAGATAACACATCCAATGGACCTTCCCCCTCCCCCACCAGCCAGGAATCCTAAATAGCCAGAGATCCTGGAAAGAGCTGGAAAAATCTTCCTTGGAAGGGGTGGGAAACCCTACAGCACCTTTGGCCACTTTCAACAATAAACTCAAAATTCTGCACCCATCAAAATTCTAAAGAATTTCTGAAGCAACTCTCAAGTGCCTTGAAAATACAGAAAAATGGAAGCTTTTCAGCTTGGGGAAAGAAGTCTGAGAAACATGAGGGCAGATATTGGTACACCACAAACATTGCCATCCGGTCGTCTTGCTTCAATGTGTGATGGTGCTGGGAGGAGCCAAATGAATTTGGATGTGATGTGAAATGTGGGTCCCTTCATCACCTATCTATCTGCATTGCCTCTTTGCACAAGTATTGTGCGAAGAGGGCTATTGTGGCATGTGTTTTGCTTTGTGGCATATTATCAGGGGAGAGTGGAGAATGCTGAAATCTCCTGCTTTCCATGGCCTTCACTCAGTTTGCAAAATGTCTAGCTCTGGCCATAGATTTACCTTAAAATTTGTCAATTTTTTTTACTCATTTCTAATTTTTTCAATTCACCAAGAGTCTAATAATAATTTGGGCAACAAGAAAACAGTAATAACCACTGGCCTTTTGCAGCCTCCCTGGTCCATCCATTTCATGACACTGGCGTCATTCAGCCACAACATGCCTTCTGAAAAATGTGCAGCGTGGATTTTATATGTGTCCTTATCGCATCAGCTTTTCTAAATTGCTTCCATGCAGCCTGAGGTGATTTCACCTTTTTAACTTCTGCCTTTCATTTCTGAGTAATGTACCCATTGAGGCAATTTCCCACCCACATGCACATTGAACAGAACATTGTTGTGGTCAACATTGCTGTAACCTGACAGTGTTAAGCCATGCACCAGCTCATTTGGGATGAAGTCAAAAGTCACATTTCCTCTTGTTGCCTTTATAATGTATAGCTGCAAGGCACACAAATATTGTATAGTTAGAAATTTTACTCTCCCCCCCCCCATGATATGACTTGACATCCCATCACCCTGCAGGACCTCTTCAGTCAACTCTAGGACAGTTGATGCAACTCACTATTATTGTTGTAATTGTCTCCTTTTGCTGCTTCACTTAAGCTTTTATTCATTCCAGGTGACGAAACAGTACATTCCTCTGCTCCAGGCCTGCATAAGTCCCATTCTGTGCCCAATAAGCACACGATGTCTTTGCCCAGCGGCGCTGTGGCCCATAGATTGCAGCAAAATACTGGGCAAAGTATTCTCTGTGTGATGGGCTCATGGGAAAAAAGCTGTCCCATGAGCCCTTGCTGGGGATGCTGCTTCCCTTGGAGCTCACAGCCATTTTGCTTCGATAGCGTCCAACCCCCACCCTCGGGTGAGAGCCTTCACTGAGACAGTAGGGGTCACCAGATGACAGGGCCGGAAAGGATTCCCCCCACCTTTCAACCTGACTGGCACTTGCTTGGAGGTGTGTGTTTTTTTATAAAAAAAATTTATTATGCATTTTATAAATTTCCATCCAATTATTCATTTAATCCCGCATACAACAAATTGTGACTGTTTTTGACTTCCTTCAGCGTCTCTGACAATCATCCATATTTATACCTTTAATACACATTCCTTTCTTTCGTATTGCCATTATTGCTCCTTACTCCCATTGTTTCTAATAAACAATACTTATTTTTATTTACAGTGCCTCTTTAAATCCCACTAGCGTTGTGTTTACACCACATATATTTTTCAGATAATCCACAAATTTTCCCCAGTCCTCGATGAACTTTTGGTCTTTAGTATATCTGATTTTCCCAGTTAATTTATCCAATTCTGCATAGTCTATCACTTTTGATCTCCATTCTTCTATCGTCGGTTTTTTTTAGCCTTTCCCTTAGTGAAATTATGCCTTTCTTTTGTTAGGCGGAAGGACATTGTTTGCATGAGGGTGGATATGGCATTGGTCAGGATCAACATAGTATTGCTGTTGAGGATTGACCACAGCAAACCCAAGCGTGGGTTCGGTCTCTACTTGGTTGGAATCTGCACCCTGGTTCCCCTGTGAGACCTTGCTTGCTTGGCTTGCACCATGGCAAGGTTCAATGCTGGCCAACTCCTGCCATACAGGTTTGGAGTGATCCAAACCCAGCGGATTCATTCCATCAAACATGGGGCTTGTGGGATGATGGACTGACCCAGGGACCCCATGCCATGCCAACCCTTGCCCTGCCTGCTGCTGTCAATAAAGAATTGGGCTGATTTTATCCCATCACCGTTGTACATAATGTGACTGCCTGGGCAAATTGTGGCTAGGGATGTCAGAGAATTCTGATGCAAATGGAAACAGAAGGGGGGGGGGGAATGATTCACTTAGTCATCCCATGTCTGGAACAGAAATCAATCCAGTGAATACAATTGGCATTTGCTGTTGTTGTTCATTTCAGTTCTCAAACAATGTATAACAGATTATGCTCCCTCCACACTTTGCATTGTGTTTCCTTCACATTCAAATGAATGGGGTGGAATAATGTAATTCATGTAACACATAATTAGTTATATAAATTAAGTAAGTTGCATAATTTCGCCATAGTGGGTAGTGAAATGAATAACAGAGGTTTTTGGTAGAAGACAAACTTCGAACAATCCTTTCTCATTGGGCTACATTCCCATTGATTGCTATATTCATAAATCAGCTCCAGAGCTGTGGAATGCAGAAGAAAATGACTTTGGGAAAAGAGATGTGGTCTAAAAGAAGATGTTTCTTTCATCAATAACATTCCCTTACCTTGGTGAAATCTGGAGGTGCATGACAGTCCCATTAGGAGCCAGTGAGAGATGCTTCAATAGATTTAATAAGCCTGGTTTTGTATCTCAATGACTTTACTGTCTCCGATTGTGCATTAAAAGTTAGTGTATGCAGTCCTTAAGCCTGGTTGATTCATATTGCTAATGGAATAACCCTACTGAGGAAAACCTATCGAATGACTCTTAAAGATAAGTGTTCATGAAAACCACAGAGGGATGCACAATCTGCGCCTAACTATATGAAACATATGGTAATTGCAGCTGCCAGTTTTCAAGGGAGTGTAAGGCCATTCACAGCTCTCCCTTGCAATTCACTCACCCCCAGCTTGCCACACATTAGCACTTAACATGATATCTTAGCAGCCCAGTTGCTTGAACAAATTTAACTAGCATGATACCGGGAAGAAAAGTATGCAAGCGATTACTATTGCAGTTGCAACTTACTTAATTAACTAGTTTTAATTTCTGAAAACATTGCTCAGCAAAAGCACAGGATTCAATCAAGCCAGAATCAAGAACTCTTAAATGCATCTTAAATCTGACTTGTGAATGGCAATCTGTCTGATGGCCTTTGGCAACTAAGAATCAATGCAACCCTTTCAATGCAGTTTTTGTTTGTCTCTTCTCTACACACTTAAACTGTGTTATGAATGATTAAAATAAATACAGATGAGATGGGCTGATTGGTCCTCATTTGATCTGAAAGACAGGGCTGCACTGCCACACCTCTCCCTTAGGTTCAGCCAGGTGAAATGACTCTTTGTGGAGACATTTATGGGAAGGGATCCAAAGTGCCATTGGTCATGGATCAATCAATGGATGACTTGTGCTGTCTCACCCCTGTCACTCACAGCTGGGCTGTGTAGTTTGATTCTACCTGCACAGCTGACTTTGCTATGTAACTTTGCCAGCACACCAGGAAGAAGAGTCAAGACAACAAAATGCGGATAATAGGTTATATTTGTTAAATATAAGAACTGGAGGATCTGCAAAACAAATTAATTTGTCAGATTCAACTAATGTAACCGAATCCAATTAAGTCCAGCCAGGTGTTCATTAATTGTTGTTGTTTAGTTGTTTAGTCATGTCCAACTCTTTGTGACCCCATGGACCAGAGCACGCCAGGCACTCCTGTCTTCCACTGCCTCCCGCAGTTTGGTCAGACTCATGTTAGTAGCTTTGAGAACACTGTCCAACCATCTCGTCCTCTGTCATGCCCTTCTCCTTGTGCCCTTAATCTTTCCCAACATCAGGGTCTTTTCCAGGGAGTCTTCTCTTCTCATTAGGTGGCTGATTAATGAGGTGGTTCATTAATAGCTGGGTGTAATTTCTACCCCCATCACCTGGGCAAGTTAACAGTCTTACACTGTGTGCACACAGCAAGGCTTCCTAAGATTCCTCCTTGCTGCATGGACCTTGGATTTAGCAGTGCTATTTTTCTAGAAAAAGAGGTACCAGAACTCACCATTAATGCCTCCCTTGTTCTCTTAGAATAGCAATAGCGTCCACCTAAGAGGTGCCGGATCTGAGTTCTGGTGAGCTCCAGCTGAAAAAAAAGTTTGACTTCATCTCCCGCAGCACCCTGCATCGTGTGTCAAGACAGGTGGATTCCAGCAGCAAAATGTTAAGCACCTCTGTGTCTTTTTTGGTATTTTTTGGTGATATATATGTTCATGTGTGTATGGTTCATTTGTACTTGTCCAACCTAGTATCAACCCAGTGTACCAGCATCAGTGGGTTTTGGAAAGATTCAGGGTATTCCAAAATAATAATAATAATTTATTGCCTACCTATCATCCTATATTCCCCCCCCCCCCAAAATAAACTATAGCATTAAAAAAAGTTTTAAGAATTACAATTAAAAATACAATCACAAAAATATTGGTGTAAGCATACATCCTTCTGTCTTAGGCTCGTTACTAGGGTGTGTGGAGTGTAAATGCTCTAATATGTATATGGTTTGACTGACAAATATGTGACGCTACCCGGACTTATATTAAGGTGAATTATGAAGCTCTGAACTGTATTATATGATCACAGATCGATCTCTCTCTCTCTCACCACACACACATACACCTTTCCTTCCTGGTCAGCCCCCTCCTTGTGGAATTCTAGTGTCATCAGGACTAACTGGGTTTGATCCAAAAATCAGCAGTAACATTAGGTAGAACACAGGTTTGTTTGTTTTTTAATATGAACCCAATCCCTGTCTCTCTCCCAGCCTCACAACCAAATGACTCAAAGTAAATTTTCAAACTTCCCAGGACTTCTTGACCTTCAGTGCATTATGCCACTGGAGACAATTATGTAATTCACAGAGTATGAAGCCATTTGAACGGTGCACTCAAAGGACACCTGGCCTATATGGCATACTGGATTAAATGATTCTCAAACTTTGCTCTTTTCAGAGCCAGCATGCTAGTAACTTATGTGCCATTAAGACCTTTTGTTAAGGGTCCTGTAGCTAGCGACACAGCCTTGGGAACACAGTAGGTGCTTATCCTTTGTTGTGAGCAATTGCTGGCTGCATATTATTCAGGCAAGCAAACATCTATATGCCATTGAACTTTACAAAATGTCCTAAAATATAACAGCAGGAAAGCTTTATTTTTTACAAGCTAAAGTACATATCAAAAAGAAAAAAGAGGAGAAAAAAGAAGCTAAGCTGTTGTGTTGCTTCTAGAAACAAAAAAAAAATGAAACTAGCTGATCGTGGGAAAATAAGATGGGATTTTGGATTAATATCAGATTTGAGATGAACTTCTTAGAAATGCTGCTTGCAAGAAAGTGATCCTAAAGAAGAACATCTAGTCAGTGCGTGGGTAGCTCAGTTGGTTAGAGCATGGTGCTCATACTGCCAAGGTTGCAGGTTCGATTCTTGTATGAGACAGCTGCATATTCCTGTATTGCAGAGGGTTGGAGCAGATAATCTTCAGGGTACCTTCCAATTCTACAATTTGGTCCAGCTCCAAGAGCCTTCTGGCGGTTTCCTCACTGCGAGAAGCAAGGTTACAGGGGACCAGGCAGAGGGCCTTCTCAGTAGTGGCACAAGCCCTGTGGAACACCCTCCCATCAGATGTCAAGGAAATAAACAACTATCTGACTTTTAGAAGACATCTGAAGGCAGCCCTGTTTAGGGAAGTTTTTTAATGTTTGATGTTTTATCGTGTTTTTAATATTCTGTTGGGAACTGCCCAGAGAGGCAGGGGAAAACCTCCCAGATGGGCAGGGTATAAATAAAAAAAAAAAAATTTGTTGTTGTTGTTGTTGTCGTTGTTATATTCCATAACTGGGGTGCAAAAGAAGGCCACCTCTCCAGTCATCACTTGTCTCCCTCTAAACAGTAGATAACATGGAGAAGGGCCTCTGGAGATTATTTTATGCATTGGCATGACATGTAAATTACTAGCTGATATCTCTACTGATATACCTAAGCCAACTTTAAGTATAGTAACATTCTTCTCCTGCTGTTGTTGATGATTATGCCAGTTAATTAAAAAATAACAACAACCAGGTGATATACAACAACATCAATAACAGCAGCAAAGATATAAAAGTTAACAAAAAGATTTTTGCACTCATCAAGCAAGTTATAAAAAGCAGAAAGGGGTGAAAAAGAGGCTCTTGTATATGGGAAACTAACCAAGGATTGTTGTTGTTGTTTAGTCGTTTAGTCATGTCTGACTCTTCGTGACCCCATGGCCAGAGCACGACAGGCACTCCTGTCTTCCACTGCCTCCCGCAGTTTGGTCAGACTCATGCTGGTAGCTTCGAGAACACTGTCCAACCATTTCGTCCTCTGTCATCCCCTTCTCCGTGTGCCCTCCATCTTTCGCAACATGGGAGTCTTCTCTTCTCATAAGGTGGCCAAAGTATTGGAGCCTCAGCTTCATGATCTGTCCTTCCAGTGAGCACTCAGGGCTGACTTCCTTAAGAATGGATAGGTTTGATCTTCTTGCAGTCCATGGGACTCTCAAGAGTCTCCTCCAGCACCATACAGTGGTACCTCGGGTTACAGACGCTTCGGGTTACAGACTCCGCTAACCCAAAAATATTACCTTGGGTTAAGAACTTTGCTTCAGGATGAGAACAGAAATCATGCAGCAGAGGTGCAGCAGCAGCACGAGGCCCCATTAGCTAAAGTGGTACCTCAGGTTAAGAACAGTTTCAGGTTAAGAACGGACCTCCGAAATGAATTAAGTACTTAACCTGAGGTACCACTGTAATTCAAAAGCATCAATTCGATACATACCTCGAAATGGTTGTCAAATAGAATGATAAAATGGGATTTCCCTCCTGCCAGAAGCCTCCTGCCTTAGCTTTAGCAGCGCCACAAAGCTACAGCCTCAGATGCTTCCAGATCATGCCACATGTTGGGCCACCCTTTGAAAACCTGTAAATCAAAACTGTCTGCAAGCCTTGGCCTCTCTGACACCTTTTGTAAATAATGTGCTCTTCTGGAATTTACCAGAACATATATAAAGTGTAAAAGAGAGTCAAGGATTTAATTCAGCTCTGTTGCATGTACTTGAACTTTTGACTCTCAGGTATGAAGTGAGTAGCAAACACCTGCTAAAAGCAATCAGCATGACTAGTTCATAGCAGGGCTATGGCAAGAATATGTAGCTGCCTAGCTCTTCTGTTGGCCTTTGGAGAGAAGAAGAAGTAAAAAAAAGCTTCATCTGTCAGATTTTTCATACTGTACTGGATTTATTTATATAAATTGGACGACAAAACCAATCTGATGCTTCTTCCACAGCACGATGTTACTAAATGAATTTGTCAGTGATTTCTTTCCTGTCCAGATAAAACTAAAAATTAGCGCCAACAAAAATATTGCAAGTCTTGCCCCATTCATTTTGCCCTCTGATGCTGTGTTATTTGGGCACCATTAAAAATAGCATATTATTATGAGTCAAAGAATTCTATCATCTGGACAACAAAAGTGAATGCTGTGGTGTGAGGGTGGGCAAACTCTCAGCGTGAAAACATTGGGGCACAGATAAAGTTCTAAAAAACATTACAGGCAACTGCACTTAAACAAATTGTAGAAGCAGTAATAGTAATTTGTTCCACAAACTAAAGCTGCAATCTTAACCCCATATACCTGAGCATGAACGTCATTGAATTCAAAAAGACTTACCGTGTTGGCCCGCATATGTCACACCCGAATATAAGCTACACCTTTACAATTCAAGGGGGAGGGTGGAGAGAGAGAGAAAATACCCAAATATAAGCTGCTCCCTTAAAATTCTTCAGGCACTCACACCTGTTCTGTTTTACCGTACGTCTGTTTCAGCAGGGATATTGTAAAAGCCAATTTTTGTGAGATTGCAAATTTAAGCCACACTTTAACTTTTCAACGTCAGAATTTGGGGGGAGGGGGAATGAGCCTTATATTCAGGCCAATATGGTACTTTTGAATAGACATTGTTGGAATTGCAGTGCAAATTAGTTGCACCTTGTTAGTGATACGCAAATCTGACAGTTGCAGTTTCTTTCAGATTCTCATTTTTCCAGGCTTAAATTCACTTCCCCACCTTTTGACATCAGCTTGCAAATTTTATTTATTTACTTATTTTTTAAAAAACTTCATGAAAATTCATCAGGGATTTTTTTCCTATTATTTTCATTTTACATGAAATTTCACCTAATATAATGCATTCTTACCGGTATATGAGCACTTCAAGCTAGTATATGCGTTTTTGTCTAAATTACTTGGCTGGAGAATCGTAACATTTTTAGAAGCAGACATTTTGAAAGGTGGCTCTGTTTCAGATTATGTATTGTTTTGGAGAGTGTGAATTAGGTAGCATCACCTTTAAACGTGAATCAAATCAAATTTCTTCCCCATCCCTAGGCCCCATTGAAATCAATGTTAATTACATCTGGATCAGACAACCATAGAATAGTAGGAATATTAATACTACTGGTAGAAAACACACTCTCTCACACCCACAGAACAAGTGAACTAATTGCATTCCTAGGATGAGAAAAATGGATCAAATAAATATTGGAGATTTTAAAAAGAAAGAAATGTTTGAGAAAGCACCAATACCTAAGAGATGCCTGCTCCTCGGTTTCCAGTTATTTATAGTAGATGCTCTTTTGTTACTTTCTTTCCCACTATTCTAAAAAGGCTCCTTTGAACTCTACCAAACCAAATTTTCACTTGGTGCTACTGTTTCTTTTAGAAATGCACACAGAGTTACTCTACGGAATCGTCCATATGTTTTGTAATATATTTCATGCATTTAAGTGGTTATTGATTTCAAATCAAGTATATGAACAGAATAAAGGAGTTAACAGAAGTATGGCTGGAGCAACGTTAAGCAATTATTGCTGCTTTGGGCACATTTCAAACAGAATGGACCACTTAATATAATCAGGTACAGCTGCTTTTGAAATATACAGAGAGAAGTGAGCGTGTACTAGTTTCCCCTTCATTTAAGAAGCATGGAAAATGAACTCAGATATTTATTTATTTTAGATGGGAGCTGCCTGCAACCTTTTGGTTTGGTGTTCTAAATTATTAGAAAATAAGAAACCCCAACATTGAAAGAAGAAAACATCTCATGTTGTTCAACGTTGAAGCTGCCTTCTAGCAAGTTATGACCATTGTCACAGGGAACACAGTACTGCTTCCTCTGATAGGTTTTCCTAGTCAAGTTGCCTGGGATTCTATACTTAGAAGCTTCATTCTGTGCCCAATAACTGGAGGTTGCCTTTGCCCAGCAGCACTGTCGCCCACAGATTGCAGCAAAACACCAGGCAAGGCTTTGCGCAATGTCTAATCCAGAATGTGGCAGCTAGATTGGTGACTGGGAGCGGCCGCTGAGACCATATAACACCTTTCTTGAAAGACCTACACTGGCTCCCAGTACATTTCTGAGCACAATTCAAAGTGTTGGTGCTGACCTTTAAAGCCCTAAACAGCCTCGGTCCAGTATACCTGAAGGAGTGTCTCCACCTCCATCATTCTGCCCGGACACTGAGATCCAGCACCGAAGAGCCTTCTGGCGGTTCCCTCACTGCGAGAAGCCAAGTTACAGGGAACCAGGCAGAGGGCCTTCTCGGTAGTGGCACCCGCCCTGTGGAACGCCCTCCCACTAGATGTCAAAGAGAAAAATAACTACCAAACTTTTAGTTGACATCTGAAGGCAGCCCTGTTTAGGGAAGCTTTTAATGTTTAATATGTTATTGTATTTTAGTGTTTTGTTGGAAGCCACCCAGAGTAGCTGGGGAAACCCAGCCAGATGGGTGGGGTATAAATAAATTATATTATTATTATTATTATTATTATTATTATTATTATTATTATTACTACTACTACTACTACTATTAAGGGACGCAGGTGGCACTGTGGGTTAAAGCCTCAGCGCCTTGGGCTTGCCGATCGAAAGGTCGGCGGTTCGAATCCCTGCAGCGGGGTGCGCTCCCGCTGCTCGGTCCCAGCGCCTGCCAACCTAGCAGTTCGAAAGCACCTCCGGGTGCAAGTAGATAAATAGGGACTGCTTACCAGCGGGAAGGTAAATGGCGTTTCCGTGTGCGGCTCTGGCTCGCCAGAGCAGCGATGTCATGCTGGCCACATGACCCGGAAGTGTCTCCGGACAGCGCTGGCCCCTGGCCTCTTAAGTGAGATGGGCGCACAACCCCAGAGTCTGTCAAGACTGGCCCGTACGGGCAGGGGTACCTTTACCTTTACCTTTACTACTACTACTATTATTATTATCATCTGTATAAGGGGCTCATGGGAAAAAGCTGTCCCATGACCCTTTGCAAAAGTGAGGGGAAAGTACCGTACTTTTCCGTCTATAGAATGTCCCCATGTATAAGATGCCCCCCAAATTTAGAAAATAGGGGGGATTGAGCTTTGGGGGAGGGTTATTTGGCCAGAATGCAGCACACAACCGCTCGCGTCGCTTACAATTGCTGCTTCCAATCTTGGGCTCTTGCACTGTTCCAGTGGGTGAGCGATTTTCGGCATTTGCTGCTTGATTGTGCGGGGGGGGGGGGGGGATGTTGAAAATCACTCACTCGCAGGAACGCAGCACACAACCGTTCACGTCGCAGCTGCCCGGTCGCCGCCATTAGCCTACCCAATTCTGATAAGGCAGCCAATAGACAGCTGCCCTTGTCGCAGTAAGCAGGAGCGTGATTGGCGGCCGCTGGCTGCGATCGGACAGCTGATAGCGTCTGTAGATAGTGCCACTCACTAATCCAACCTTCACTGCAGGCTATTGGATATTATTACAGGCAATGGATATCTATTTGTAGCAATAAGATGCACTAAATAAGCATATTACATTTTGGCTGGTACAGAATGCAATCATATGGGTACCGTTGGTGCCACACACTGGATAATACTGTGTTTTGTCTTGCAACACCCTACATGGTTTAGGACTTGGCTATCTGAACTTGCCTGAGCCCTGGTAACAGAATTCAGTTTTGTACTGCAGTGGGTGTGGTATAGTCGGACTAGGACATGGGAGACTAGGGTTCAAATCCTAGAAGCACAGTGGGTGACTTTGGACCAATCATTGCCCCTCAGGCTTCACGGGGTGGAGAGAACCAGGCTTCACAGGGGTGGAGAGAACCATGTGCACCATCTTCAGTTTGTTGGACAAAAAGGTGGGACGCAAACAAACAAACAAACAAATAAAAGAAACAAATTACATCATAGATCTATATTGTAGGCGTGCCTCCAGATGTTCCACACCATGCAAAACACTGAGACTCTCAAGTAGTATTCATTGTAGATATAGTAGCAATGTACTTTTTGTCACATAGATTTGAATATATTCTTTCTTGTTTTCTGGCCCTGGAGGTTATATTGAGTTTAAAAGGTAAAGGTAAAGGGACCTCAGTGTATGCCCCTGTTTACTGCTACAAATTTTGATAGGGCACTGATGGCTTCACTTGAGATATGCAACTCTTAAAGGGTAAAGGGACCCCTGAACATTCGGTTCAGTCGTGGCCGACTCTGGGGTTGTGGCACTCATCTCGCTTTATTGGCCAGCATGACAAAGCTGCTTCTGGTAAACCAGAGCAGTGCATGGAAATGCCGTTTACCTTCCCGCTGGAGCGGTACCTATTTATCTACTTGCACTTTGAAGTGCTTTTAAACTGCTAGGTTGGCAGGAGCAGGGACTGAGCAACGGGAGCTCACCCCGTCATAGGGATTCGAACCGCCCACCTTCTAATCGGCAAGCCCTAGGCTCTGTGGTTTAGACCACAGCATCACCCTTGTCCCGTGATGCTTAGTGGCACTATCCGCATTTAAGCATTTATTTTTTCCTTCAATCTCTTTTTATATAGAGAGAGAATGCAAGGGAAATCTATTCACTGTTTTAAACCATACATATACATATACAAATATGGGTAATACACACTCAGATTTTGTGATAAAAAGGTAAAGGTAAAGGTACCCCTGCCCATATGGGCCAGTCTTGACAGACTCTGGGGTTGTGCGCCCATCTCACTTAAGAGGCCAGGGGCCAGCGCTGTCCGGAGACACTTCCGGGTCACGTGGCCAGCGTGACATCGCTGCTCTGGCGAGCCAGAGCCGCACACGGAAACGCCGTTTACCTTCCCGCTGGTAAGCGGTCCCTATTTATCTACTTGCACCCGGAGGTGCTTTCGAACTGCTAGGTTGGCAAGCGCTGGGACCGAGCAGCGGGAGCGCACCCCGCCGCAGGGATTCGAACCGCCGATCTTTCAATCGGCAAGTCCTAGGCGCTGAGGCTTTAACCCACAGCACCACCTGCGTCCCTTTAGATTTTGTGATAGGGCAACATAAAACTCCCATCCAATAGTGTCTACTGATTCATTCTAGATGTGATAACTAAACTGGACACTTTTTTTTTTATCTGTCTTGGCAGCTGCACACCTTAATGGGGATAATGAAATCCAGCCGAGTTTCTCTTATATATACATTCCTCCTTGCAGTGATGAAGCTTAGCTGTTCTGCACCCAGCTTGGCTGCAAAACGGGCTGCTCGAGAAATCACCATTTGATTGTAAATTGAGCAGATTTGTTCTGAAAGTAATCTAAGTCCAATAAAAAGGGTGCTCTTGTGATGACACTTTTATAGATTTGATTTTCTGAAAGGAAGTGCACTTGGAATTCCCATGAACTTGCAGGAATGCAGCAACATTTTTGTTTTACTGCAAAAATAAGAGATTCGGCAGTGCAGTCACAGGGCAATAGAAATACGTCAACTTTCATGGAGCAATAAATTGGGTCCCCCGTGGCAGTACCATACTTGCCGATGCGCAAAAGATGAAGCTCTTTCCCCTGAAACACAAAGAAAACAAAACTTGGAACAATTGTGTGTGTGATTTTGTTAAAGAGGACAATTGGATTTTGACAAGATAATACGTTCCATGCATAGAACAATAATGATGTTTAGCATCTGTATAACTGCGATCATAAGAGAAAAATAATGTGGCTTTTTCATCTTCTACTTGGCCTAATTCCCACCTATGCTTTTTCTTGAGACTACATGTGTACTGAACAACCTATTTAGCTGTTCAAAGCTTCCGGACAAAGGGCAGGGCCTCAGAGATCCATTCAGGAGCATATCTGCCCACTCTTATGGCCTTCCTTTGCCTGAATTTAGAAACCCACCACCCACTGAACATAGACCTGGTTTAGACATAAATCTGTGGTGAAATTGGGTGTTTCATACATGAGCAGGAGCAAAGCTTAGATTTGTGCGCGTCCTCTCCCTCTCACCTTTCTTCCTCTAGCATAGCTGTGAGATTGGTTGCATACACTTCTTGGTTTAAAAATAATTGATATTACCCACTGTGTCCTAACTAGTGTGACCTTGACTTGTTTCACTAAACCGTTATTTCAGTTAAACACAGTTTGCCCTTCCTGGGTGTAAGGATAAACTGTAGTCCATCAAAAAGCAGGGGAGATGCAGTCAAAAATTTCAGTCTCCTCTGCATGGCCACATTGGAGACAGAGGAATAATGTTTTTTCAGCATCATGCTCAAACTGGAAAATTTGACCATCTAGCAGTCTTCAGCCTCTAACCCCTCACCCAAACCTAAAAGCCATTTTCCTGCTCTGACACTATATTTAAAGGAAGGGAAAGTAAAAACTTTCCAGAATGAGGAAATAAAGGTTGATGTTGAGAAGAACCATAGTAAAACTCCAAGATATCTTATATCAACCCTGTTTAGATTCTTTAGCATCAATAGGGTAGGGGAATGTAGCTTTGTTCAGTCTTTTAAAGTTAATTGACACAATTTACAGTTCTTGGAATACTACAGAGATCAAAATTCAGTTAGATTTCCATTTTTGCATTTCTCTGAATTTTGCAGTTCAGTTCATGGCTCAAAAACTTACTGTACTACACATCTTACGTTGAAATATGTGCAATAATTGTGCATTTTACAATGAGACAATTATTTAAAATGTGTGCTTTGTTCATAAATGGGTTTCATGGGGACTTTTTTTTACCACAGAGTGATGCAGAAATGGGGCTGGACAGATTTTTGAATGGGCACAGATGGAACAGATATTGACTAAAAATAGACTGACCCATCCATTCTTAGTCAGTGGTAGACCACATGCTTGCATGAAAGATTCCTGAAATCCTGTAGAAAAGCAGTCCATAATTATTGACAATCCTCAGCTAGGTAGATCAGTGACCTAAGTTGGTACAAGGCACAGTCATATGTTCACAAATCTTCTAAGAAAGGTATCAACTCTAGTAGCTAGTTTCTTAAGTAATGGGTGCCTGTTTAAACCCTTCTTCTCAAGGCAAGTGGAATTTCTGTATATATGTCACCTAAATGCCCTCTGAGGGACTCCCTCTCTGAGCAAAAAGGTTTGTTCAGTTGTATATGCAGATCATTCTTTATTACTCATTCAGCACTCTGGAGAGCTCCACACTGGCTACCCACATTTTAGCTATATGATTTGATTTGATTTGATTACCAGAACTAGCAAGCCTCTTGTATAAATTGGATGTTTTAAAAGCTTAAATTTCCCTTCTTTATTTTGGAAAAGAAGACTTCCAGGTGTTATTCTGAAGTCCAGTTAAAGCAGTATAATATATTACAATAGCAAAGTATTGCATAGTTAATCCTCTTGCGTTATTCATGTAGAAATTTGATGTTTTTATGGTGCTATAAAGATGTCATCGGAGGACACATAGCTAGACATTCACTCTGAATTCCCTTTCCTCTTGAGGCTAATAAAATTCTAGGCAGTATTAAAGCATTTTAGTTGGAAAAATATTTTGGATACCATACAGGAATAAGCAAAAGTTTTACATAGCATAAGCAGCAAGAATTTTTATGCCTGCTGGGTTCTGGAAATGATAAACAAGTTGGCAACATGTTTTGCCTGTGGCAAGTAAAAAAATATGTGACTTAATTTAACAAACAATGTGACATGGCCTTGGAATTCATCTGTCTTTCCAGCCACTCCTCCAGTCCTCAGTTGCTTAGCCAAAAGCTGCCAGTCTTCTGTGATTTCAGGGAAGCTAAGCTAATGTCAGACAGAAAATTCACGGTGACCTGCCTCCCAGTCCCCAAATATGACATCAGATCAGTCACTACAGGTTCACATATGAATATTTCAAAATTTAATTTTACCACAAATTACATCTGAGATGAAGGTTCAAGGAAGCTGTTTCCAAGGTAGTTTATTCAGTGAACAGATTGAGGTTGACATAAAATTATTGTGCACTTCATCAATCATTTATTTAAATCTACGTATTTCCCCACACTTCCTTACGTGGCTTTATATATATTCTATTTTCTGGATGATTTATAGGATGGTTATGTGTTTTAACATGATACTTGAATGAACAGGTATAGAGTCTGTGTGGGATATGTCAGGTAATGATCCTTATTCACCTGCAACATAAAAGAATCGCCTCCAACCAGGCAAAGGAGATAATGTAAATTGGAGAATATTTTCAAAAGCAAAATGATGATTTGCCAACATGACTAACATAGGTATGTGTGGCCATGAAGGCTGGTAACTTCTGCACACTTAATTGCAAGACATATCTTGAGTTTTGTGCTCCTTAGCATCAAAGTTTCAACCCAACTTCAGCACGATGAAAGGTGTTGCCTGAGCGGAGGAATGTATCCTCCATCTAAATGCCAAATAAAATACTGACTCTGAGATATCGTCATTCACACAGATTTAGTGGAAGCCAAAACATCTCACTTCTCCTCATTCCATGGTACGTTGTGAAAATTATTTGTCAGATTTTTTTTTCCTCTCAAGAAAAATGAGACTGAAGTCCTGCTCACGCTGAGCTAGGAGCAAGCTCCATGGAGCACACTGAGATGTAGTTGTTCATAGCATTTCATTTGCAGATACAGTGGTACCTCAGATTAAGAACTTAATTCGTTCTGGAGGTCTGTTCTTAACCTGAAACTGTTCTTAACCTGAAGCACCACTTTAGCTAATGGGGCCTCCCGCTGCCGCCACGCAGTCAGAGCATGATTTCTGTTCTCATCCTGAAGCAAAGTTCTTAACCCGAGGTACTATTTCTGGGTTAGCGGAGTCTGTAACCTGAAGTGTATGTAACCTGAAGCATATGTAACCCGAGGTACCACTGTAATGTAAATGGTGGTCCTGGGATTCACATTCTAAGCATATTCTTACTTCTTCACACAGCACATAGTTAAACTAGCATGGGAAACAATTGACCAATAAACTAAAACTGACACGGGGACAAATAGAAGAAGAAGACTTTATCACTCAGCCCAAGACAACAAGAATCCACCAACAGCATATGAACCAATATGGCTAACCTGATCCAAAACACACACCCACCCCACTCATACATGAAAACAAAATTCACCACAGCCAATCACAAACAAGCAACCACACCCTGGGCCAACCCCAACCTCTCTCACCACCAAAGGAACACAAGCGAATAGCAAAGGAACACAAGTGAATGGCAAACTTCAAATAAATCAGGAAAATGGCTTGCGTGGCAACTTAAAAAAAGAAAGGAGCAGAATACAATTAACAAAATTAAGATAAATGGAGAAGAAACAGTCGACCCGAAAGAAATAAGAAAAGGATTCTTGGACTTTTATAAACAATTATATAAAAATAAAGAAAGGAATATCAAGAAGAAAATAGAAAGATATCTAAGAGAGAAAATGGTGCGAAAGATCCCGACAGACCAAAATGACCAGCTGAATGCCCCCATAGAAAAAGAAGAAGTAAAAGAAGTGATAAAGGAATTGAAAAGAGGGAAAGCTCCAGGCCCCGACGGGTTTACATCTAGTTACTACAAAGAAATGAAAGAGGTGTTGATGACCCCGTTGATCGTCGTTATGAACAACATTTTAAAAGAAAGAGACATTCCAGAAACGTGGAAAGAAGCATATATAACATTAATCCCAAAACAAGCCTCTGATCTGACACAAGTTAAAAACTATAGGCCTATCTTACTTCTGAACACAGATTATAAGATCTTTGCAGGAATCTTAGCGAAGAGACTCAAAAAGATTTTAATAAAGATTATACATAAAGATCAAGCAGGTTTCCTGCCAGGCAGACAATTGAGAGATAATATAAGAAATATAATTAATGTCATAGAATATCTGTCTGACAGATGTGATAAACAAGCGGTTTTAATGTTTGTGGATGCAGAAAAGGCCTTTGATAATATAATTTGGGAATTTATGTTGAAAAACTTAGAATATATGGAGGTTGGACAAGAGTTTTTCAATGGCATAAAGGCAATCTATACAGAACAGAGAGCAAAATTGATAGTGAACAATGTCATTACTGAAGATATAAAAATATCTAAAGGAACAAGACAAGGTTGCCCGTTATCGCCATTGTTATTTATAACGGTTCTGGAAGTCTTCTTAAATGCAATTAGACAAAATAAGCAAATAAAAGGGGTAACAGTAGGTCAAAATGAGTACAAAGTTAAAGTCTTTGCCGATGATTTGGTATTGACTATGGAAGAACCAACAGAAAGCATAGAGGAGGTACTAGATGAGATGGACCAATTTGGAACAGTGGCAGGATTCAGACTGAACAAGAGAAAAACAAAAATGATTGCAAAAAATATGGATCAAAAAATGATTGAATCACTGCAACAACGAACGGAGATAGAGGTGGTGAAAAAGGTTAAATATTTGGGAATTTGGGTATCAACTAAGAATATTGATTTATACCAAAACAACTATATTCCGGTTTGGAAGGGAATAAAGAAGGATCTGGAGGTGTGGGCCAGAATGAAATTATCATTTTGGGGAAGAATTTCCACGATAAAAATGACGGTGCTACCAAAGATGTTATTCTTATTTCAGACCATACCCATATTAAAGGGTATAGGAATTTTTAAAGAATGGCAAAAAGTGATTTCAAGGTATATCTGGCAGGGGAAGAAGCCTAGAATAAAATTTAAATTATTGACGGATGTAAAAGAAAGAGGAGGCTTCGCCCTACCAGATATGAGACTGTATTATGAAGCAGCTTGCCTTTGTTGGTTAAAAGAATGGATAAAACTAGAAAATAATGAACTATTAGATCTTGAAGGATTTGATAACAGATTTGGGTGGCACGCGTACCTTTGGTGTGACAAAAAGAGGGTTCACAAAGGATTTGGAAACCACATCTTCAGGGGCTCTTTAATAGAGGTTTGGGAAAGATATAAAAATATATTGGAACCAAAAGTTCCACACTGGCTGTCTCCGTTAGAGGTAATAAGTGTAAAGAAGATTAACATGAGAAACAAATGGGCCACCTATGGGGAATTGGTAATCAATGAGGGAGGAAAATGGAAACTGAAGCCATATGAACAAGTTAAAGAGTTAGTTTATGATTGGTTGCACCACTTCCAAGTAAATGAAATATTTAAAAAAGATTTGAAGGAAAAAGGTTATGTAGAAAAAGAATCAAGTTTCCAAAAGGACATTATAAATAATGACTATAAAATTCTGTCAAAAATGTATAAGATATTGCTGGAATGGAATACGAAAGATGAAGAGGTTAAATCGGTAATGATACAGTGGGCAAAGGATTTGGGGTACAATATTCAATTTGAAGATTGGGAAAAATTGTGGAAAGAGCACTTAAAATTTACGGCTTGTACAGCACTGAAGGAGAATGTGATGAAAATGTTTTATAGATGGTATATGACACCTGTAAAACTAGCAAAGATGTATAAGGTTGATAACAAATGCTGGAAATGTAAAGATAATGAAGGGACATTCTTTCATCAGTGGTGGGAATGTAAGAAAGTGAAAAGTTTTTGGGAAATGATATATAATGAGTTGAAAAAAATGTTAAGATATACTTTTGTGAAAAAACCCGAAGCTTTTCTTTTAGGTATTGTAGGAAAGGATATTAGAAGAAAGGACTGTAAGCTCTTCCAGTATGCAGTAACGGCAGCCAGAATCCTGTTGGCCCAGAAGTGGAAACAAGAAGAGATACCGACAATAGAAGAATGGAGACTAAAATTGACAGATTATGCAGAATTGGATAAATTAACCGGGAAAATCAGATACACTAAAGACCAAAAGTTCATCGAGGACTGGGGGAAATATGTGGACTATCTGAAAAATATATGTGGTGTGAATACAACGCTAGTGGGTTTCAAAGAGGCACTGTAAAAAAAGAAAATAAGTATTGTTTATGAGAAATATTGGGAGTAAGGGAAAAAAATGGCAATATGAAAGAAGGGAATGTGTATTAAAGGTATAACTAGGAGGATTGTCAGAGACGCTGAAGGAAGTCAAAAAACAATTATAATTTGTTGTATGTGGTTTCAAATGAATAATTGGATGGAAATTTATAAAATATATAATAATAAAAAATTATTGGAACTGCAAAAAAAACAAAAACAAAACAAAACAAGTGAATGGCAAACTTCTGCACAAGCGATACTGACACAAAACCCCACACATACATTAAGTAAAATAGAAACATCGCCACTCGACCCCACCCCCACTTACCACGCCCCCCTCCACCTCTTCCCCCCTATTCTTCCTAATGTGACACTAATGTCTCAACAAATGAAACTGATCTGTAGAAAATGTAACTTGGAAAAAGAGATATTGCACATACTTTTGTAAACCAAGAAATCTTTAATAAGAAATAGGTTTAAGTAAGTAAATAAATAAATAAATAAATAAATAAATAAATACTATAGAATTCACTCTCACAGGGGATAGTGATGTCCACCACCAAGTTGGGTAGCTTTAACGGAGGGTTAAACAAATCCATGCAAGATAAGGCTATCCTTGGCTACTAGCCATGATGGTTGTGTTCTAACTCCACTCTCAAAGGCAGTATGCCTCTGAATATCAGTTGCTAGGGATCACAAGAGGGGAGGAGGAGGAGGAGGAGGAGGAGGAGGAGGAGGAGGAGGAGAAGAAGAAGAAGAAGAAGAAGAAGAAGAAGAAGAAGAAGAAGAAGAGTAGTAGTAGTAGTAATAGTAGTTTGGATTTGATATCCCGCTTCATCACCACCCAAAGGAGTCTCAAAGCGGCCAACATTCTCCTTTCCCTTCCTCCCCCACAACAAACTGAGAGATTTCAGACAAATGTGACTAGCCCAAGGTCACCCAGCAGCTGCATGTGGAGGAGCGGAGATGCGAACCCGGTTCACCAGATTACAAGTCTACCGCTCTTAACCACTACACCAGACTGGCTCTCCACACCACACTGGCTCTCCTGGGAGACTGTTATTGAACTCATGTACTGTTTGTGGGCTTCCCTCGGCCATCTGGTTGGCTGCTGTAAGAGCAGGATGCTGGATTAAATGGGCTTTCGGTATGACCCAGCAGGACTCTTCATATGTTCTTAAGAACCTGTGCCCTGAGTACAGCCTTGAGCTTGTGTTTTCTGACTAGCCATGCTGCAGGAGAAGAAAATCTAAAAACAGCAGAAATATTCAAAGGCGGTAAATGCTGGCGGTGGGATCCTGAATTTCAGAATACAGGTGAATGGATCATATGGGATTGAGTAGTGGGAAAGTTTCTCTTCCTTCATTCAGCAACCTAATATCTTTTTGCTACGAGCAGAAGAAAGCTAGGATAAATAACTTATTGTTCATTTCCATTCCATTTTTGGTTAATTTTTCCAGAACATTGTGCTTATTTGCCACAGTAAATAGCAATTTATTTTAAGTTTAGTAAGAAACCCAAAGCTAATAAAGATGAGCTATTTTATGCCGTATGGTACAGCTACCTCTTTGCAGAAAACGACCTGCTGATGGCTTCTCATATAGGTAATATGCAAATAATAAGACACACAATTAAACATATTTATGGTAATATAGTTGATGTTTGTATAAGCTGATACCCCAAATAAACCTGTGAAGCAGAAATAAAAATTGAAATATAGAAGAGATATGTTATGCTTCCTACCCTTTTATTAACACCACAACATTTTAATGAACCTAGATTCTGCAGCTTGTAAACTTAGCTGCACTAAAGCCATTCTACAGGGTTATGCGTGATACAGGATTAATTTATCTTATCACGCACATGAAGTATGTTTTTCCTGGCCTCACTTATGAAAAACCACACAATGTGTTCCAGCATTTCGCTTGGCTCAATAAACGCAAGGGTTTTGACATCATACCTAAGTATTTTAAAGCTGAAGGGCAGTTGCATTTGTGACTCATATGCCTCCTTCATTAACATATACAGTGAGGGGCAACAGAGAGAAGGACCTTCCCCACCATACCCCTTCCTGCTCTATCATCTCATGGACATTTCTTCCAGCCCGATTTCGATACCAGAAGTATGTCTGAAAAGGTTAAGTATGAAGACTTCAGGTGGGAGATGCAGAAACTCACACACCTTCTTGGTAGTGGTGCCCGCCTATCAAATGCCAAGGAGATAAAGAACAACAGAACTTTTAGAAGACATCTTAAGGCAGCCCTGTATCAGGAAGTTTTTAATGTTTGATGGTTTATTATGTTTTTATATTTGCTGGAAGCTGCCCAGAGAGGCTTGGGAAACCCAGATAGATGGGCAGGGTACAATTATTATTATTATTATTATTATTATTATTATTATTAAACATTGGACAATGCTACAAGATGACATGGCATCACTCTGATGGAGGCTTCTGGGGTGTGTGGGTGGCATTCAGTGGCTGCCAGGAGATATTCACATCACATAATATTCCTCCCTAGAGGCTTCTGAGAGGAAACCTATACTCATGATGAGATGCAATGTCTGACCATATCTCCACTCAGGGGTTTTAAAAGGGTGGTGGATTGTAATATTTGGCTGAGTTGCCATAATTTGACAGAGAAGCAAGGAAGTCACAAACGTTCCTGGATGCCATTGATGGAGTTACTCACATCATCATCATCATCATCATCATTTGTACCCCACCCATCTGGCTGGGTTTCTCCCATTCACTCTGGGAAGGTCCCAACAGAATATTAAAAACACACCAAAACATCAAACATTAAAAACTTCCCTAAACAGGGTTGCCTTCAGATGTCTCCTAAAAGTCAGTGAATTGTTTATTTCCTTGGCATCTGATGGGAGGGCGTTCCACAGGGCGGGTGCCACTACCGAGAAGGCCCTCTGCCTGGTTCCCTGTGACCTCACTTCTGGCAGTGAGGGAACCTCCAGAAGGCCCTCAGAGCTGGACCTCAGTGTCCTAGCTGAATGATGGGGGTGGAGACGCTTCTTCACATCTTTCAGAGTGCCAAGCTGAGCAAGAACCTAGAGAAGGAAAGGAGAAGGCAAAGAGGGGGTTGCTGAAAAGCGTGCTGAAAGGACTTAGGAAGGAGAGAGGTGTCCTCTAGAGTGCAGAAAAGGAGAAGCCTGAGGTACAAAGGTAAAGGTAAAGGGGCCCTTGACCATTAGGTCCAGTCGTGGCCAACTCTGGGGTTGTGGCGCTCATCTCGCTTTATTGGCCGAGGGAGCCGGCGTACAGCTTCCGGGTCATGTGGCCAGCATGACTAAGCAGCTTCTGGCAAACCAGAGCAGTGCACAGAAACACTGTTTACCTTCCCGCTGGAGCAGTACCTATTTATCTACTTGCACTTTGATGTGCTTTCGAACTGCTAGGTGGGCAGGAGCAGGGACCGAGCAACGGGAGCTCACCCCGTCACGGGGATTTGAACCGCCAACCTTCTGATCGTCAAGTCCTAGGCTCTGTGGTTT
This sequence comes from Podarcis cretensis, assembly GCF_951804945.1. Taxonomy (NCBI): domain Eukaryota; kingdom Metazoa; phylum Chordata; class Lepidosauria; order Squamata; family Lacertidae; genus Podarcis; species Podarcis cretensis. The sequence goes on from NC_137173.1 coordinate 88,718,597, forward strand.
AACCCACAGCGCCACCTGCGTCCTTCAAAGGAAAGCTTAAAAGATAATGAGAAAAACAAGAGGTACATATGTTAAGGGTCATAGCTGTGTAGCAGAGTATCTGTTTTGCATGTGGAAGATCATAGGTTCAACCCGCAGCAACTCCAAGTAGGCAGATGCCTCAAACCCTGGAGAGCAGCTGCACTTAGACTAGAATAGATAATACTGAGATGGACAAGTGGTATCACTCAGCATAAGGCAGTTTCCTGTACCAAGAAGGTGCAGAGGTGAAGATGGCTGAATGTACAGTGGTTTCAAAGTTTTGCCGTGCCTCATGCAAAACAAAAATAAAACAAAACTTGAGTGGTTGAGATTTTCTGAAGCTAGGATGTGCCTGTGATCCTAGCAATTCTGAGCTGAAGATAAAGATGAAATTAGGGTTGGGTGCTTTTAGAACAAAACAGGCATTTAATATATCCTAATGCTTATATAGTTGCAGGTGTGTGCGCGCACACACTCGTTTTTAGAGACCCAGTGGAACCCATAAACAGGCTTAGCACTAATAACACAGAAGTTATGAAGGAGAAATATGCCATAAAATGGAAGCAAACAATAATGCTTTACATTTCTTGGTTGCTTGGGAATGAGTCATGCTAGACGTTAAACACCAAAACCCTAAATAAACGTCAACCTAAGCAGATTCATTTGCAAGCAGCATCTGGAAACAACTGAAAGGAAAGCTAAGAAAACAGTGCCGAAAGCAACCAATTTCTAATCTATGTTGCGTCAAAAATTTCCTGTATGGTACCTTTATGGAGTATTGGAAGTTTTCAACCAGGAATCCAAAGGGAAGCAGAAACATAAAATCTAATTTGTGAAGCCGGCTTCATTTTTAATTCCAACTCAAACCCTTGAAATCTTGGCTGCATATTCCATTTCGTTAAATAGAATCTCAGGAGGATATATATACAGTGGTACGTCGGGTTAAGAACTTAATTCGTTCTGGAGGTCCGTTCTTAACCTGAAACCTGAAACCTGAGGTACCACTTTAGCTTAATGGGGCCTCCCGCTGCCGCCGCGCAATTTCTGTTCTCATCCTGAAGCAAAGTTCTTAACCCGAGGTACTATTTCTGGGTTAGTGGAGTCTGTAACCTGAAGCGTCTGTAACCTGAAGCATCTGTAACCTGAGGTATCACTGTGTGTGTGTGTGTGTGTGAGAGAGAGAGAGAGAGGTGGAATTTCATGAGATCAACCTGATGAGCAGAGGGAGGAAAATATTAAGTAGGTTTATAGGTTCATTTTTCTGCATTTGATCACTGCATCCTTAGGAGGACACATATAAAAATGCACTAACCATTGCTTGTGATGGCAAGTGATGTTTTGCATGTGGGAATGGGCCATCTGCAAATCCTTCATCCCACCAATTGACCTTGAGTATTTCCTTAAGTTCCATATCTGAACTCTTTAAATGTCAAAGACAGTAAGAAAGCTTTAAACCTGGGCAGTGTGTATGGACGTCCTGAGCTGCCCAGACGATAAGACCACCATCCCGGCCTCACTGATGTGGTCCAAAAGAAATCAGTGCAATACAGTTGGCACCAGCTTGGCTGAAGGAGTTGCTACAAGGCACCATCTTATCGCCTTAGGGACTTCACTATGGATTTGTGTAGGGTTTACTCCTTAGCCATTTCTTCTCCCAAAGATGTCCTGCAAGGCAGAGGAGGTTTAGGATCAGAAATTTCCTTCTCCTAGATGGGCTACCTTCCCAGGTTGTTGAGTCCAATCCACCCCTCACTTCCCTCTACAGCATGTGCACAAACATCCATCTTAATAATCAGACCCATTATTGGTCTCGCCCGCTCAAACTGCTGGAGCCTGTCTTTGCATGCAGAGGAGGTCCCTAACTCACTGAGGGTTTGAGACCCATTGGCTACCCTCACCTGGTTTAGCCAGCCAGCCAAATCCATTTCTTGGATGCAAACTCCAGTGAACTCTGAAACTTACTTCTTATTAAAGATGTAAGGCTGATCGCCGAAGAATTGATGCTTTTGAATTATGGTGCTGGAGGAGACTCTTGAGAGTCCCATGGACTGCAAGAAGATCAAACCTATTCATTCTTATGGAAATCTGCCCTGAGTGCTCACTGGAAGGACAGATTGTGAAGCTGAGGCTCCAATACTTTGGCCACCTCACGAGAAGAGAAGACTCCCTGGAAAAGACCCTGATGTTAGGAAGGATGGAGGGCACAAGGAGAAGGGGACGACAGAGGACGAGATGGTTGGACAGTGTTCTCGAAGCTACCAGCATGAGTTAGACCAAACTGTGGGAAGCAGTGGAAGACAGGAGTGCCTGGCATGCTCTGGTCCATGGGGTCATGAAGGGTCAGGCACGACTAAACGACTAACCAACAAGGATTACTCTGTAAACCTCAAACATCAGTTTGGGTTTTGACTCTGTGTTCCCTTGGGGCAGCACATAGAATCCACCCACCATTCCCCTTGTTGGTTTTCAAAGACACAGTGCAGTGCAGTCCTGATCATTTGGAAGCTGTTGGTATAATTCCAATTGATTTTAATGGAACAGCGTTTTCATCCTTTTCTTCTTTTTTGTCAACAGAAAGAAAAAGCAGCGACTGTGAAAATCAATTAAAGCAAATAAAGTAACTCATTTTGATTCCCCACATTTGGTGACTATTTTCAGTTATAACGTTGTTGGCTGCCTCTGTGAATTGACAAAGTGGAGTTTAGTAAAATTCTATTGCTGTATTCTGTGTCTTCTTAGAATGCTTCTTCCTTCATCCAGTTTGATTAGCTATTAGTCAGGAAATGAGAGTGAAGTGGAGAACAGGATCACATATGGGTCTGTCCCTGAAATTGCATGGGGACTTATATCCATAATAGTGTGTATTGTGTGCATTTAAGAATTCAATTTATCAAGTCAATGGCGCCCTTGTTATGCCTTATGGAGTGGGGATGGCGGATGTCCACAGCTTTCTGCCGGGAAATTCTGCTTTCTGTTGTACTGCTGTAAGAGATTTCTCGGGAAATAAAGGATCATAAAATGGCTATCTCGGCAGTGCTAAAAGAGAACACTTGAGCATTTAAGAACATCTCACGGGTTTCTGTTCTACTGCGCGCTAAGAGGCGTATTGATTCATAAGTGTCTAAATTGGAAATTCCACTTAAATCCTTTCCCATAAAGTGTCGATTTGCTGAATCTTGCATTTGGAAGACAGCATTTGAATGATCTCCTGCCAAAAAAAAGCACAATTGTTTTCCCTGACATATCTACCCTGTAAAATTTTCTTTGGTTATCTCTGCTCTTCCTTTGTGTGCAATACAAAGTTTGCTTTTTTCCATGTATCTTCAAAGTGCAAAGTGTACTTTAAGAAGGAGGTAGACAAACTGGAATGAGTTCAGAGGAGGGCAGCAAAAATGATCAGTGTTTTTGAAAGCAGGTCCTGTGAAAGTTTGAAGGCACGGGGTATGTTTAGCTTAGATAGGAAGATAGGCAACATGATAAAAAAGGTAAAGGTACCCCTGCCCGTACGGGCCAGTCTTGACAGACTCTGGGGTTGTGCGCCCATCTCACTTAAGAGGCCAGGGGCCAGCGCTGTCCGGAGACACTTCCGGGTCACGTGGCCAGCATGACATCGCTGCTCTGGCGAGCCAGAGCCGCACACGGAAACGCCGTTTACCTTCCCGCTGGTAAGCGGTCCCTATTTATCTACTTGCACCCGGAGGTGCTTTCGAACTGCTAGGTTGGCAGGCGCTTGGACCGAGCAGCAGGAGCGCACCCCGCCACAGGGATTCGAACCGCCGACCTTTCGATCGGCAAGTCCTAGGCGCTGAGGCTTTAACCCACAGCGCCACCTGCGTCCAGGCAACATGATAGCACTCTTCAAATACCTAAGAGGCTGTCACATGGAAGAGAGTAAAAACACATGGAAGAGAGTTCATTGACTGTGAAAGGAGCATCCTTTGACAGATAGTTAAAGAAGAGAAACAAATTGTCTCCAATGTTGCCTTTTGCATTTAAAAGAAACAAGAAATCTGAAAAGTGAAAGTAATTTTCTTTTGTTGGATCTGCTTTCAAAAGATGGATACAAATAGAAATTGTCTCCTCTAGAGGGAGCTTGTTAAATTGTTGCTGGAGTTGATCTGGGGACTCTACAGCTGCGGTGATAAGGATCGTGGGATCAGACTGTGACCTTGAACAAAAATGTGTTTGGAAGAAGTTTTGGTGCTTGCCTTTTGCAAGACAAGCACTTTGTTGGAGCAGATGCTTGAGAAGATGGACTTGATGACTGTTGCAATCAAAATTTTTGGACAAACAGTGAATACTTATACAGAAACCATCCAGGAGCCAACTCAGTAACCTGCTTTGACAGAGCAAGTGCAAACGCAGAAGATAATGGAGGAGGCTGCTGTTGAACCTCAAGTAATACAAATGGAGAGGCCCGAGGCCCTACAGGAGCATAAGCCGTTGTTGTTGAAGGTTGAATCTGGAGTGGGCCGGGGGGGGGTCTGGAGTTGTGGGGGCCCTTAAGTTTGGAGGGACTTTGAAACATGCCTTTAAATATTTTCTGGACTACACTGTTGATTGTGGGGAATGGGACTGTGGGGGATGGGCCGATCTGCAGAGGAGAGACGGAGATATTTTTGAGTTGGATCATCCCCGAGACCTACTCCTCAATGAGAAAGGAAAGGAATTAAGAAAGAGATCAACAAAAGATAAGGTAAAGTGCAAGTACAAACAAGAAGATGATCTGCAGAAGGGACATGGAAAAGACTTAAGAGCCTCGGACATAAGATTACCAGGTTGAACGGACAGTAAGGACTGACATAACCCGAGACCAGGAAGAAGAGATGCTGGAGGAAGATTGGAAGATTTTTATTTTTATTTTTATTTTTTTACTTATATTGGGAATTAGTGTAAAATTAATGAGCATTAGGAAAATGTTGGAATGAAAATATTTGGCTTTAGTAGAAATGATATAAGGAATCATGTACAAATAAATATTAAGTTTTAAGCTTTAAGGTATTTTATAGAAAGAATAAGGTTAAAATAAATTAAGGTAAATTGAATGACAGAATATAGTGAAAGATGGAAAGGATTTGCTGAGTTAACTAATAGGTTAGAATGTTAAGACAAATTATTCAATAAAAATTGAGAAAGATGGAAAGAATTTGCTGAAACAAATAACTAAACTAGAATACAAAAAGGGAGGTGTGAGGAGGTCGATGAAACAAGTAAATGAAGGATGGAGATATGGAATATTGGATGTGTGGGGTTTTTTTTGTTATTGGTGTATTGGTTTTTATGTGTTTGGGTTTTGTTTTTTTTAGATGTACTGTTATGTATGTTTTGTTAATTTTTTGTTGTTCTCTCTTTTGACTTTTTTTGTAATTTTTGAAACTTCTAATAAATATCATTTTTAAAAAAGAGAGAGAGTAAAAACTAGGATGTACAACAGATCTGATCAAATCCCAACCTGAATTGGACTGATTTGTGCTCTGTCCAGATTGGTTTGAAGCAGCTACAAATCGCTACAGAACAAATTGGGTTGTCCTCGATTAATTGGCAGCCATTTGTGCTGAATTGTCATTCGAAACAGTCTTTCAGAAAGGAAGGCAGGCTGTTATTAATTACAACACCATATTCAGGCAACACTAGGATAGGGAGAGAAGAGGGGAGCAAAAGGAGAACCAACCCAGATCTCACTAACCACAGTGCTTGAGGAGCTGCACTTTGCTCAATGAGAGCTGCAGAGCTTTCCTGGAATGCTATCCATAGAACTCTCATGATCTGACCCATGGCTCTGACCCCACCCTCTGGGGACAACCGGAAACCACTAGCTTTGCTTCTGATCCTGTGCCAAAATAGTTCAGGGGTAGGGCTAGTGTTTAATTAGGGTAAAACAAACCCCTGCATTGATCATACGGGGAAGGGGAGGAGAGTTTTCATCACCTCTTCTTCCTCCTGACAGCAGGAGGATTCAGTTCTGCAGGGTGCTTCATCAAAAGCAGCTTCTCCTGCAATGTGCAGGATGACGACATTAGCTGTTGAGCGTAGGGCAGGAAGCAGTCAGGTGGTATTGGGCTTCTCCTGGTAAGAAGCAGCCAGCAGTCAAGTAGGTCTTGCTCTTTCCATGGGTTTTTCTGCCTGGTGCCTGTCTCTCCTTCTGGCCTAATGTTCCACCCTCTTAACAGCCCTGGGTTTCTCTATTAAACTTTTTAAAAATAGTTTTTATTTGATTTTACAAATATATATTTTTCCACGCATTATCACAAATAATAAAAATTACACCAGATTCTTCTGAATCCCAAGACTCCCCTCCTCCCCTCTCTGGGTTCTTTTAGTAACTTTCTTGACTACATACTGTAAGTCCATCTAATTTACAATCCTCCATTGTATCCAAAGTCTGTGCGACATTACAAGGGTTATTTAAGACCTGCTAAAGAGTTCCAGTTTTCACAGTGGTCTTTTAAATATAATATAAACTTCTCCCATTCTTTGTTCAAGTTTTGATCCTCCTGATTTCTGATTTTCCCAGTCAGTCTTGCCATCTCTGATAGCCCAATAATTACCGTATTTTTCACTCTATAGGACGCACTTTTCCCCCTCCAAAAATGAAGGGGAAATGTGTGTATGTCCTATGGAGCGAATGCAGGCTTTTGCTGAAGCCTGGAGAGTGAGAGGGGTCGGTGCGCACCGACCCCTCTCGCTCTCCAGGCTTCAGGAAGCTATCCGCAAGCCTTCAGAGCCCGCCGGGAGTTCCCGCCAGGCTCAGAAGGCTTGCGGATAGCAGCAAGCTCCGGGAGTGAAGGCGTGGTTGCTTCCCCCGCCCCAGCCCCACGGCTAAAAATGAGCCAAGACAGCGAGCAGGATCCATCCCGCTCACTGTCTTGGCTTCTGCCAGAGCCACATGCAGCCTCTCCCAGCTGGAGAGGTTGTGCATGGCTAAATAGGAAGCCAAGACAGCCATTTTTATTTTTTTTTCTTTACCCCCCCCCAAAAAAAAACCCTAGGTGCGCCCTATGGTCCGGTGCGCCCTATAGAGCAAAAAATACGGTACATCTGCCAGTCCACCCTGGTAGGAATCTTGTTGTCTTTCCAACTCTGGGCTAGCAACATCCTTGTAGCGGGTTTCTCTATTAAACTTGACCTGTCTCAGCCTGACTCAACTGATGCCCAAATCTCTCCACATAACTCGGTTTGGCTCAGGACTTGGACCTCAGATGAATCCGGTACACATTCCTAGCTATCACCCCACCCAACATTCTACAGTCTTGAGCAGGGGAGGCAGCAAAATCTTACAATGCAGGAGGTGCAATTCAGCATTGTCCTATGATGAATGTTCTGCCTGCTCAAGCATTGTAGCTTGCTAGATAGAAGGATTCCTGGTCTCCTCCCCCTGTGCACTCCTCTTGGGGTTCTCCTGACCCTGTCAAACCAATTTTGGGGTGCATGGGAAATACACAGGGAAATCCCTGATGCACAAACAGAAGTTCTTGTGCTGAGCTTCTGCTGATAGGTTCTGGTGGATCCCTATTACTCCCCACTTTGACAGCATATGGGACACTGATTTATATCAGTTCATTCTGATCACATTTATCCATTGACTAGCGGTCAGACCTGAGGAAGGCTGAGCTAGCATGGGAAGAAATAATGTATTTTTTGGGGGGTGACTCCCCATAATTTTGTTTCATATTTTAATGAGCAATGGAAATACAGGTCTTGATAACCTTGAAACCATGTGGGAGTTTCAGCTGGCTCAGCCGTGCCAGCTGGGGTGGCAAAAGACGCCAGCGACAAGCATATAGCACAGATATGGAAAGAGATTCTCTTGTTCCTTGTTAGTTTTCAACCTCAGCAATCTTACATAACATGAGGTTGGGCACTTGAAGGAACATCTTTTCCAGATGAGCCTTTGCTCAGATGAAGCATTGCCATTTATTCAATATATACCTCTAGAGACTCTCTGAAATGAAAAAGTTGCCAGCAAATAGCTGGGCATTTTAAGTGATAGCACTTGGTAAGTTCCCTTATGACATTTAGGAAGTTTTAAAGAGCCTTATTTTAAGAAAAACAATTTCAAAAGCAAAATACAGCAGAAATATGAAAGACTAGGCAGTTACTGTGTTTTATCCAAGACATGTTGATTTCTAATTCTTACTTCCTCCAAGAGAATTTTTTCCACAGCCATGGTTGTACCATTTTTTTCTTATCTTCAAGGAGATACTTGAGATAAAAGATATCAGATGTTCCAGGTAAATTTACCAGTAAGGGCTTACTTAATTGATTCCTGACATGTTTATACAGCCCACAGTATAGTAAAATAAGTTTCATGCAATCAACAGCCTGAGAACATAAACGGAGTCTGTTCTTGTAAGGTATACCGGTCTGTCTGTGGTTTAGGACTTCAGATGGGAATACATTTAGTAATACATTTGGTAAACAAACAACGGTAATTGGGTACTGACAAATTCATAATATGGGAGGGTAATTGCAAAATGTGCCTTACTTGTTTTGGCAATTCTTAATTTTCATTTCTGATGTTTTATTGTATTTTTAATATTTTGTTGGAAGCCGCCCAGAGTGGTTGGGGACACCCAGCCAGATGGGAGGGATATAAATAATAAAATATTATTATTATTATTATTATTATTATTATTATTATTATTATTATTATTATTATTAATCGTTGAAGGAACAAACTCTGGTCATCCTTTGGGCTTCCCTCTTTTGTGTTTTACAAACCCTGGAGAGCTGCCAGCCATTGAAGACAATACAGAGCTAGGTCAACCATAGATTTGAGAGAAGACACACTTTTAGTAGCACTCAAACGCAAGCCCTATAGTAGGTCAGCATGTAGGATTTCAGTTGAAGAAGCAAAATAAGCAGTGAGGGGACAGCAATGGGAGCAGTAATAGCACATGAGACAAAAGCAGTTTGTCAGATTTCTGGCTTTGAACATGACAGATCCATGTTTTGCTGTTTACCTCCTTCAATCCGGGGTATCTTGTTTAGCTTTGTTTAGTTTACACCACAACTCTTCTTGTCTCCATGCTCAGTAATCTTCATAAGAAACATTCCAAATAAGAGAGCGGTGGCACTATCTGTTTCAGAATTGCCTTGTGTTACGATCCCTCAATTTACTGCTCAGCTTAATGCCTCCGAAATCCCTTGAAAGTGCATAGGGCATAGTTCTTGGCAGTTTCTACATATCCGCTTGGTTTCTTTTGTTTAATGCACAAACCTCTCTGCTGCTTCCCTGGTCTGTGATGCAGAGCGAGTCTGATGGGAAAAAGGCAATTACAGCCAATCGTAAGATTGGAAGGACTTACTCAGCGCCATTTGTAACACTTTTTAAACAGCTCCCTGAAGCTCTAATTTCGAAGCAACACCTCCTTATCTGAGAGAGTATACTGAAGATTTGTGTAAGGTGCATGACTCACAAAGAAGATGGCAATAACAGATAGCACCTCTTTTATCCATGAGGGAATTTAAAACAGCTACTTTTGCCGGGGAAGGTTGGTGATAATTAGGTGAAGTTGACATTTTACGTTTTACTTCTTTATCTTCATTTCTAACACCTTGCAGTGAGAAAACGCATTATTTTTACGGACACACTGAGTTATTCAGATAAATTCTCATTTGTTATCAGTGGACTTCTCACTTTGTGGTTCCCAATTGTCACTAGACCATCAATAAACATTTCTTCATGATTAGTCCATGATAGTTTTATGCGTTCTAAACTAGCAACTCTCTTCTGTCAATGTACATGTTCTGACCTATGTTCCATCCTGTGTTCTGTTACTATAAATGAGCAACAAAAGAGACATGGTAATTATACAGTAGGCAGGGTTTACACTGGTACTTAATAGCAGCCAGGGCCACATCAGTACCATACATTTTAAACACTACTATACCACTTTAAACAATTCCCTGGGAAGAAGGATTGACTGTTAAACCACTCTAGAAATTGTAGCCCTGTGTAGAGTTGGATTTAGGTTTGATTAGACTCTAAGCTACTGAAGATAATGTGGCCCTTTATAAGTGAGCAAGTAAAATATTTAATATCATTATACAGTAGTACCTAGGGTCAAGTACTTAATTCATTTCGGAGGTCTGTTCTTAACCTGAAGCTGTTCTTAACCTGAAGCACCACTTTAGCTAATGGGGCCTCCTGCTGCTGCCGTGCCGCCGGAGCACAATTTCTGTTCTCATCCTGAAGCAAAGTTCTTAACCCGAGGTACTATTTCTGGGTTAGCAGAGTCCGTAACCTGAAGCGTATGTAACCCGAGGTACCACTGCAATATTTAGATATAGTATTATAGTAGCAAGTGGGGGTAATAGGGAACTATACTAGTAAATAATAATATAGGCCTACTAAATAATAAGGGATGTGGGTGGCGCTGTGGGTTAAACCACAGAGCCTAGGACTTGCCAATCAGAATGTTGGCGGTTTGAATCCCTGCGACGGGGTGAGCTCTCATTGCTCAGTCCCTCCTCCTGCCAACCTAGCAGTTCGAAAGCACATCAGAGTGCAAGTAGATAAATAGGTACCGCTCCGGTGGGAAGGTAAACGGCATTTCTGTGTGCTGCTCTGGTTCGCCAGAAGTGGCTTTGTCATGCTGGCCACATGACCCGGAAGCTGTATGCCGGCTCCCTCAGCCAATAAAGCGAGATGAGCACCACAACCCCAGAGTTGCCCACGACTGGATCTAATGGTCAGGGTTCCCTTTACCTTTACCTTTACTAAATAATAAAGATGAATATTTTTCAAAAGCAATTTTATAATGGGATCAAAATAAATAAATTATGTATTACTTGAAATCGATCAGTAGGCATAAGACTCATACCCTTAGTCTGTGCTGCCTGATCATCAGTCTACAAGCACTCTTTAATATTAGATAACAGGTACAACAGCTTGACCTACATTCAACTGTGCTGCACTGCAACCATGCAACCAGTCCATGCCAAATGTAGGCACCCTATATATAGAAATGAGCAAACCGGTGATATTTTAGGGAGCAGGCTAGCAGGCGGGGCCCATTACTTACATCATAGGAGCCTACACAAAACAAAACACTGTTGCTGTATGTAGGTTTTATTTTATTTCTTTTTTATCTTATATTTTGGAATGTACATCCAGTTTTTTTTTCCTTTAAATTTTTTTGGGGGGCCCAAGAGAGTGGGGACCTAAGCTATAGCTTGTTTAGCTTATACATAAATCCAGCACTGGCCCTGTGAGGGGAATGAGATGCCCTATCAACTCTCAGCATCCTTAAAAAGCTAGTTTAACCAAACAGTTGTCAGAGGCATCACTGTCACATATGCAATAAAACATATATTTATTATTTATATAGTGCCTTTGCTGTACACAGCATTTTACAGAACAATATAGACAACAACAACAACAACAACAAAAATCCCAGTTGCTTTCCCAGAGGAGCTAATGACATAAATTTAAACAGAGATAGGAAGAGGCAGGTGAGGAAGGTATAAGCAGATGGAGAACCTTTTGAAGTGAGCAGCATTGACTATTGATTCATCAGCAGAAGATCAAGGCCTTTTCACGCAAATGCATGAAAATAAATATCAGCTATAATTTAAGTATAATCCCATCAGCCTGGCTTCACCTGCTTTAGTAGTGAAAATAAAATGTAAAATCTTTTTTTTTATTATATTCTTAAATGAAGCATTCAAATGAGCATTTTTATGAAATACCGCTTTCCCCCCCTTTAGAGGGCTTTATTTACAATCTTATAAACCCTGCCCAAGGCAAAAAATATGCCAGCAGTTTCTGAGAGTCAGTTCTCTTCTCTACCTATCCATTTTTATTGATATTCAAAGTGTGGCATGACAGCTGTTTTCACAGAGGACGGATGAATGCACGTTAGTGCAGTAAGTTCTAGGTTAGGTTCCTTTCGACTGAACTCTCTTTAGGTTCTTATAGCCCTAAGCCAAATCTTCACTGGTGGAAGCTGAGTGAAAGAGGTGATTTTACCAAATCCTGCTGTGATAACTCTGATGGGAAACCTTTTTTGCCCTCAATTGCAGAACTCTGAGAAGAAATCTTTCAGTGTTCTCAGCAAGTCGTATTGCAGTCCACTGAACACCTGCTTTCCCTCGAGTCCCATTTAAATGAGACAGTTGGACTCGGGAACTGCCGTTCGTTAAGGGTTCTGATACTTGTTCAGAGGCCCTTAAAGAACGAGAGTTTCCCAGATTCCTTGTTGGCAGCCATGACTGTTTAAAGTGGTATCATGCTGCTTTAAATGTATGGTGTGGATGGAGCCAAACTTCTTGAAACAATATGCAAACTGATATGGACTTTTTCTTTTTTTGCAATTTTGTGATGTTTTTCTTCAAACAAGTAATGCATACAAAAAAGTGCATAAAATGCATAGTCATGAAAAGAACATGTAAAAGTGCATTGCTGCAATAATACTAATACTAATACTAATAATAAATAAAAATACTCTGGGTGGCTTATAGTGCCTATAAAAACATAATAAAATGTCAAACATTAAAAACTTCCCGATACAGGGCTGCCTTCAGATGTCTTCTCAAAGTTGTGCTTGTGAGGCAAAACTGCTTGATGCATGAAAATGTGGGTGATTTTTGGTGAGATGTTTTTTGGAAAAAAACAAAACAAAACAAGGCTCAAACTGATGCAGAAATGTTCAGAACTCAACTTAAGATTGAGGGAGGGGGAGAAACAGAAACTAACAAATATATACCTTCTTAGTACTGCTCTTTGGGTTCCAACAGAACAGTGCAAGAGAGGGAGGGTGTCTAGTCCTGACATCCTATGAAATGTGGGCATTTATCAGGAGGCACGTTCAGTGTAAGAGAACCTGAGCTAATGGAAACATGATTGGAGCAGGAAGAGCCAACATCATCTTTTGCAACATGGATTTTTGAGGGTTGCCATGTTGGTGACCTCTGGTCCAGGCTCAGTAACAGCATCTCTTCTGAGTTTACCAGACAGGAGACATTTCCCAACTGTAAGGTAAAGCTGACTGTGGCTCAGATCATCAGCTTCTTATAGCAAAATTCAAGCTTAAACTGAAGAAAGTAGGAAAAACCACTGGGCCGGTAAGATACAATCTAAGTCAAATCCCTTATGAATACACAGTGGAAGTGAGGAACAGGTTTAAGGATTTAGATTTGGTGGACAGAGTGCCTGAAGAACTATGGATGGAGGCTCGTAACATTATACAGGAGGCAGCAACGAAAACCATCCCAATGAAAAGGAAATGCAAGAAAGCAAAGTGGATGTCCAATGAGGCCTTACAAATAGCGGGGGAGAGAAGGCAAGCAAAATGCAAGGGAGATCGTGAAACATACAGGAAATTGAATGCAGATTTCCAAAGAATAGCAAGGAGAGACAAGAAGACCTTCTTAAACAAGCAATGCAAAGAAATAGAGGAAAGCAATAGAATGGGAAGAACCAGAGATCTGTTCAAGAAAATTGGAGATATGAAAGGAACATTTCGTACAAAGATTTCCATAATAAAGGACAAAAGTGGAAAGGACCTAACAGAAGCAGAAGACATCAAGAAGAGGTGGCAAGAATACACAGAGGAATTATACCAGAAAGAAACGGATGTCTCATATACCCCAGGTAGTGTGGTTGCTGACCTTGAGCCAGACATCCTGGAGAGTGAAGTCAAATGGGCCTTAGAAAGCACTGCAAATAACAAGGCCAGTGGAAGTGATGGTATTCCAGCTGAACTATTTAAAATTTTAAAAGATGATGCTGTTAAGGTGCTACACTCAATATGCCAGCAAGTTTGGAAAACTCAGCAGTGGCCAGAAGATTGGAGAAGATCAGTCTACATCCCAATCCCAAAGAAGGGCAGTGCCAAAGAATGCTCCAACTATCGCACAATTGCACTAATTTCTCACGCTAGCAAGGTAATGCTTAAAATTCTACAAGGAAGGCTCAAGCAGTATGTGGACCGAGAACTCCCAGAAGTGCAAGCTGGATTTAGAAGAGGCAGAGGAACCAGAGACCAAATTGCAAACATGCGCTGGATTATGGAGAAAGCTAGAGAGTTCCAGAAAGACATTTACTTCTGCTTCATTGAGTATGCAAAAGCCTTTGACTGTGTCGACCATGGCAAACTATGGCAAGTTCTTAAAGAAATGGGAGTGCCTGATCACCTCATCTGTCTCCTGAGAAATCTCTATGTGGGACAAGAAGCTACAGTTAGAACTGGATATGGAACAACTGACTGGTTCAAAATTGGGAAAGGAGTACGACAAGGCTGCATTTTGTCTCCCTGCTTATTTAACTTATATGCAGAATTCATCATGCGAAAGGCTGGGCTGGATGAATCCCTAGCCGGAATTAAGATTGCCGGAAGAAATATCAACAACCTCAGATATGCAGATGACACAACCTTGATGGCAGAAAGTGAGGAGGAATTAAAGAACCTTTTATTGAGGGTGAAAGAGGAGAGTGCAAAATATGGTCTGAAGCTCAACATCAAAAAAACGAAGATCATGGCTACTGGTCCCATCACCTCCTGGCAAATAGAAGGGGAAGAAATGGAGGCAGTGAGAGATTTTACTTTCTTGGGCTCCATGATCACTGCAGATGGTGACAGCAGCCACGAAATTAAAAGACACCTGCTTCTTGGGAGAAGGGCAATGACAGGCCTAGACAGCATCTTGAGAAGTAGAGACATCACCTTGCCAACAAAGGTCCGTATAGTTAAAGCTATGGTTTTCCCAGTAGTGATGTATGGAAGTGAGAGCTGGACCATAAAGAAGGCTGATCGCCGAAGAATTGATGCTTTTGAATTATGGTGCTGGAGGAGACTCTTGAGAGTCCCATGGACTGCAAGAAGATCAAACCTCTCCATTCTGAAGGAAATCAGCCCTGAGTGCTCACTGGAAGGACAGATTGTGAAGCTGAGGCTCCAGTACTTTGGCCACCTCATGAGAAGAGAAGAATCCCTGGAGAAGACCTTGATGTTGGGAAAGATGGAGGGCACAAGGAGAAGGGGGCGACAGAGGACGAGATGGTTGGATAGTGTTTTCGAGGTTACCAGCATGAGTCTGACCAAGCTGCGGGGGGCAGTGGAGGACAGGAGTGCCTGGCGTTCTCTGGTCCATGGGGTCACGAAGAGTCGGACACGACTAAACGACTAAACAACAACAAACAACAACAAGGTAAAGGTAAAGGGACCACTGACCATTAGGTCCAGTCGTGACCGACTCTGGGGTTGCGGCACTCATCTCGCTTTACTGACCGAGGGAGCCGGCGTACAGCTTCCGGGTCATGTGGCCAGCATGACAAAGCCGCTTCTGGGGAACCAGAGCAGCACACGGAAACGCCGTTTACCTACCCGCTGGAGTGGTACCTATTTATCTACTTGCACTTGATGTGCTTTTGAACTGCTAGGTTGGCAGGAGCAGGGACCGAGCAACGGGAGCTCACCCCGTCGCGGGGATTCAAACCGCTGACCTTCTGATCGGCAAGTCCTAGGCTCTGTGGTTTAACCCACAATGCCACCCGCACCCCTTCCTAACTGTACATGGCAGGAATTGAATGTGAGATCTTTGCAAGCAAAGATCTGCTAATTATCATTAAGTTAGGACCCCTTCTCAAATTCATGACTGAATAGATGTTAGGACTTGGACATCCCATAGCTTCTTGCATTCTGCTTTACGTCACACAAACGCTTAAAGGAGTTTGATCAAAATTGTGGTGTAAACAGGAACATTCGTAGTAAATGCAAAGGAAACTACTACATGGCCCTTCTTCCCGTATCTCTGATGAAAGAAATTGTATTGCTTATTGGTTTGGAACAAGTTAAATTAATCCCACTTGATGTATCAAAAGCGAGAAAACCATTTTATAGAAAACTCATTAGTCTTAACCAGGAACACTCTCAATCTTACTCCTTTCAGTAAATTTCAATTTTGGAAACAAACAGCAATTTCCCATGACTGGTGTTCATAGAATGAGAAAATGTGTTATATTTATCTGCCTGTGCTTCCCTCACTCGGCTAATCCAGTTTTCACCTGATTAAAAAAATAATAATAAATACTGCAATGCAGCTAAACTGGAAGTGTAACTTTGTTGATTCAATGTAAATGATGAATTATGAGACTTCGTGCATAACAGGAGTGAATCAGGCCAAAGTTTTTTCTCACAATATTCCAATGGGATGACCACAAGAAGGACATGAAGAAAATAAACTTCTCCTGCTGGTGTGTCTGATAGTGGAAATAATCTATCTATCATCTATCTATCCATCCATCCATCCATCCTAAGTAGTAGCCATGGTTGGCCTTTTCCTCCATGAATGTGTCTAACCAGACTTAAAAGCCTTCTACATCACCTTGCCAACAAAGGTCCGTATAGTTAAAGCTATGTTTTTCCCAGTAGCAATGTTTGGAAGTGAGAGCTGGACCATAAAGAAGGCTGATCGCCGAAGAATTGATGCTTTTGAATTATGGTGCTGGAGGAGACTCTTGAGAGTCCCATGGACTGCAAGAAGATCAAACCAATCAATTCTTAAGGAAATCAGCCCTGAGTGCTCACTGGAAGGACAGGTTGTGAAGCTGAGGCTCCAGTACTTTGGCCACCTCATGAGAAGAGAAGACTCCCTGGAAAAGATCCTGAAGTTGGGAAAGATGGAGGGCACAAGGAGAAGGGGACGACAGAGGACGAGATGGTTGGACAGTGTTCTCGAAGCTACCAACATGAGTTTGACTAAACCGTGGGCGGCAGTGGAAAACAGGAGTGCCTGGCGTGCTCTGGTCCATGGGGTCATGAAGTGTCGGAGACAACTAAATGTCTAAACAACAACAACAACAACACATCTAAGAAGCAGCAATGGACTACTACTACTACTACACCACAGAGATGCAGAACTGAGGGCTAGCACTGTAAGCCATGAGGTCACTGTTCTTCTATCAGCATGGAAGAGAAACTGAGATCCTCCAAAACATGTTCTGGCCATTGCCTGAGCTACCAACACAAATGAACAGCTGTATTACGGCTGCCATATTAAAAAATCTGAATCTAAAACTTCTGTTAGGAAGTTTTTAAAATGGGCAGCCTTAACATCTCCATTGAACAGTGTTCTTGATGCATGTTCCAATTTCTCCGTGTGACTGTTCAGACATTTAGAAGTGAGGAGAGCATTTCACAAGCTGGACATTCTTGTAACAACTGTCTGGCACAAATGAATGAATGAATGGACAGATTTCAGAGCTCAGCAGACCTGCAACTTTACTTATTCAATCCCTGCCAGCTCAGCATATTGTCTCTGTTCTGGAGGGCCGATATTGGCTGTCAAAAGCAGCATTCTCTCCTGATTTAAAAGATCATTCGTTTTACCATTTCCTCTCAGTGATATCAGAGCCAAATTTCATAGTTAAGGGAGGAATTAAGGTACACAGGCTTTGGCATTCAAAGGGGTTGGCATGCTATCCCTGTACGTGAAGTTTTTTCAGAGAGACCTGAGACAGCAAGAAATTATGCATAGGCCCACCACCACCCTGAGGAGTTTTATATTTTGTTTGTTTATAAAAGTACTTACATACTCTCCCCTCACAAAATATGGGCCCAGTATAGAGCAACATAAGAAGTCTTTAAAGGCAGTACAGAATGGTCATTAAAATATCTGACTACTCAAGAAACTGTCAACAACTGCTTTGGCCTGTTGGTATTAAAAAGACTGTAGGAACACGGGTGACAATCTGGTCTAAACCACTGAACCTCTTGGGCTTGCTGATCAGAAGCTCCTGTTGCTCTGTCCCAGCTTCTGCCAACCTAGCAGTTTGAAAGCATGCCTGTGCAAGTAGATAAATAGGTACCGCTGTGGCGGGAAGGTAAATGGCATTTCCATGCCCTCTGGTTTCTGTCACGGTGTCCCGTTGCACCAGAAGCAGTTTAGTCATGCTGGCCACATGACTCATAAAGCTGTCTGTAGACAAACACGGCTCCTTTGGCCTGAAAATGAGACGAGCGCCACAACCCCATAGTCGCCTTTGACTGAACCATCCAGGGGTCCTTTACCTTTTTCTTTTTATTTTTCAACCTATTAAAAAGACTAGAGATGCCTGAAGGTCAGAAGTGTCTGTTGGAAGGATAGAGAGGCTGGTGACACTAAATGCTTGACTTCCAGCTGAGGGCAGCTGGGTCTCTGTAACATGCGGAACAACTAATAGCACTCCTAGGGTTGATCTCAGTGATCAAGCTGGATGTCAGGAATGAGCCAGCTCCCAGTGAAGGTTTGCAACCAATGGAAGAAAGCAGCCAGGAACAGAGAGAGTTAACTTTCAGGATGAACAGCAGCTAGTGCCAACTCCCCCGCCCCTTGGAATGCTGGGTGATAAGGGAATGGCTGAGGGTGGGCTGGAACCCAGCCAAAGGTCTTGGGAAGTTCAAACAGGCGCAATCGGAGACAGACGTAGTTTGTCAAAAAGGGAGGGAGGGGAAGCTTATCCAATCCCTCCTCAGAGCAGGCTAAGGGGAGGGCTGTTAGACCGGAAACAAAGCAAGAGATGTAAGACAGCAAAGTTCACCGTCTTCTGTAGGAACTGGAAGGCACCTTCAGAAGGGTCATCTTGATTGATGTTGTTGGAGGCTGTGTTAGAGCCGTCCGGAGCTATCTGTTTGTTTAGACAATAAATCATCATTTTTAATTAGCTACGTTCACTGTGTTATCAAGCTGGGAACCTGGACTCCTGACACTGGGACCGTATGACTTTAGTACTCAAGGTATCCTAGACCCTATATATCCAGGGCTTCAGCCTGGCCAGGTAGCAGATGGACAGCCAGTGCAGACAGCTTAAGAGAGGTATCATGTCTTGCCTGCCATTATCTGCTCTCATCAACATTCTAGCCTCTGCTCTTTGAACTAACTGGAGCTTCTGGACTAGGCTGAAGAGCAGCCCTACACAGAGAATCTTGCAGTAAACTTTTAGACTTCATGGGAGCTTTCCAAGAACAGGGGACACAGGGTTTATCATTTCATCTGGACAAATAGCTCAGCTGGTAGAGCATGAGACTTTTGATCTCAGAGTCATGGATTCAAGGCCTACATTGGGTGAAAGGTTGGACTAGAAGACCCTTGTGGTGCTCTACAATTCTGTTTCTATTTCTTTGTGATTCTGTTTCTTTATGAGGTCAATTCTCTCTTTAACACCAGCAAATTAATAAATAAACCCTTAATATATGCTGTGTCTTAAATTTCCATAAAACATCATTGCCCTTTAAAATAATCTCCAGAGAAACATCCTATTTTTATTTAAAACACACACACATACAGAAAAGTAATATATTCAATAGGATTTGACCTTAAGGCTAAGAAATTCCTTGTGGTACAAGATGGATTTTTAACTCAGTCAGAAGTGTGTGCTCATCTGCATAGGCAGTAACTTGTGCAAAGTTTATTTTTAAGTCAGCCAATTAATACACCCATCATTTATTAAATTAATTAATTTGTATACTTAAAGCACACAATGTGATAGAATTCTTTAGGAGGCACCATTAAGTAGGGGCTAATTAGAGCTAATGAAAGCTTCCAGTGCTCCATTTATAGGAGTTTGATTAATTTTAACCAGTGGGACACACTTGTAGGGGAAAACATTATAGCAGCCCAGTCCCATACAGCTTATTAGGCATGCCTCTTACCAGTGATTTCAATTACCTTAGGCGTGCCTAACTCTGCAGAAGATCAGGCTGCATAGCAAGCATTTCTGAACTGCAAGTTTTCCAAGTGATATGCTAGTTACATAGCACGGCTAGACAAAGTAATATGCTTAGGCCATTGTCTCAGCAGGTGGGGGGGACTGCAATACTTTTCTCACAACCTCGAAAGAATAATGGCTGTAGCCCATTTCTGCAGAGTCAGTGGGCAGAATAGTAGCATTCCCAGGTAGATAAGAGAAAAATGAAAAATGAGAAGTCTATTCAGTTTGTCCAAAGTTGGACCTTTTCTAGAAATTTCGGTCTCTTTGATACAATTAAGATCAAGTTGCCAGCAGAATACGGTATGTTCAAAGCTTGTATCTGATTTCCTGAAACCTTTCACTTTTTTTTTAAAAAGGGGGAAAGCTCCCAAGAATATATACATATATTCTAATCCATTTCGAGACATGCAATGGGGGTCATTTTTGGCATGGGGTATTTGCTATGGGTAAAACCCCATTATCAAATGCTGCCCTTCCTGCTGTGGGGCTCTAAGGAACAGAGATCCACATCTATGTAAATGACTGAAACAACCTGAACCACTCCTTCCTGAAAAAAAGAAAACTCATTGTAGAGAAATGGGAGACAGAGCAGAAATGGAGATCAAGAGTTGCCTTGGAGTTGTGATTGAGCACCTGGATGCAGAAATGGGCATGCTAGAAGGAGTACATTGGGTTGGCTGAAAGTCAGCTTCAAGGTGGCTTAAAGCCAGACACATGAGAATGGCAGAGTTGTTGCTCAGTCCCAGAGTGCTGCAGCCACCCAGAGTGGGAAAATGACTGAGTGTCAGGGACTGGGTGGATGAGGAAGAATGGTAAGAGCTGCCCATCCAAGAACCTCCCAGAAGATGATGACTTTGATCCTGGATCCTGGGATGATCTGGGAGATGCTAAGCAGGGGGTCTGAGCAATTAAGGCAGGTCAGAAGAAGGGCCTTCCAGGACAGGGTTAGTGGCTGAGAGTTACAGTGTGAGCGCAGGCAATCCCAGTTCTTCTGACTCTCCTCCACCTCTGAAACCCTGCTTGAGGAGATTTCTGCATGTTGCTAAGTAATGGGCCAGACAGGCCCAGAGGAGGAGCTCCTTCCCTCGATGCAGCCTTCGTCTGCTTGGGAGGGATCCAGAGTGAAAGGCTAGAAGGGGAGGGTGCAGCTAGTGGTCATCTCAACTGGATCAACCTGAACCAGAGGACTCTGCTGTGTTGGAATTTTCTGTTAATAAGGAGCTAATTTTATTCTGTGCCTGCCCTGTGGTTGACCTGGCTCTTTGATAGCTCCTTGACACTGTATGGGTGACTATGGGAAAGAGAGAGTGTGAAAGGCAAGCTTGGGGGGAGGGGAATGTATAAAAGAAAGTGCACTGGACCTCATGAGAAGCCTTGGTGCAAGAGGCACTGGCAAGATTGGCTCAAGGCTTGAGTGGAGATCCTGGAAGGGTTGTGGGGAGAAAGAAGATAATGAAACATTCATTGGGAAGGCAGGCATCTGAGCAGAAAGCTCAGTGTTGAACCAGAAGATTGTGCATTCTGCTGACGCACAGGGCCCACTTAATAACAAAATCCTGAACCCGCTTGTGAGCTAGTAGTTGTCCTCTCCAGAGAGGGAGAGATTTGCTATTCTGAGGGCCTACTTTATTGAACATATAACACTCACCTTACCCCTTGGAGATGAATGCATCTCATTCTCTCTAGACAAAATCAAATACTCCATTGCTTCGGCTCTATAGGAATGCTTGAGCCTCAAAGACTATTACTTAGTTTTCTAAAATTATTTTCATGCATCAGTAAGGATCTTTCCAGCATAACCAGCAAACAATATAGTAGGAATATAATTAAAATATGGAAGTCAATGGCTCCTAGAAGAGTTATCATTACTATAACACTTAATCCTAAATATATCTGTTATAAATGTGTGTGCTTGCTGGGTAAGATTTTAATGTAATTGCCACTCCTATGATTAACATGGGTCAGGATACATTTAAATTCAGAATAAATAAATAAAAGCATAAAAGAAAATGAAGCTGCACAGAAATCTGCAAAAGCAAGAGCCTGGTGAAAACTATAGGATAAGTAACATACTTAATAAAGACAACTTTGATCGTTCTTTAGAAAGTAGGTTTTCTTGATGGGTATGTTTAAAAAAAATAAAAAAATAATAATTACAGAAGCTCTACAGTTTCAATAATCCACAAACAGAATCCAGATCCAGAAAACTGTGATGGAAAAGGATCCAGAAGCACAAGATGACACAAGTTGGTGGCAACTGTCTCTGTAAATTTGGTTTATTTATTAGATTTATATGCCGCCCTTCATCAAAAGATATCAGCGTGGTTCACAAGGTAAGTAGGATATATAAAAACAGGGAGGTACTGGAAGTATAATAGCCAAGCCACTTCTTTGATCCTAACTGCCGTAACATACCGTAATACAATACATGTCAACTACACCAGATGATTGTGGGGACACTAACATCGGCTAGCACTAACATTTATGAACATACAGTAACAGGGTCGCTTATATTTCAAAATTAATAATTCTAGCCTTTACGTTAGTCCGAATGAACATTTTCTCCTCAGCTTTTGTCAAGGGCAGATACAGTATTTAAACATCCCTAGAAATAATAGACATTGCAGGTATTTTTTGAATGCGCCAGACACTGTAGAACATATTATTTTCTTCTGTCTATTGTACAATCAGCTACGCAAATGCATGCTATACCCCTTTTTTGGGTAGTCTAACATCACGGCACAATGAAAGTATCAGATTCTATCTGTCTGACATTAACCCAGAAGTAATTACAAGTGTGGCTGAGTTTCTATCAATAGTATCTCTCAGAGTGGTGAATGGCACTATTTAGTGTGAGGAAATCCTAATGAAAATCCTTGTTATTACATATTTTTACCTGGATGTTTATTTGCATATATAGACGTACCTCAGAAGTCGAACGGAATCCATTCGAGAAGTCCGTTCAACTTCTGAAAATTTCAGAAACCAGAGCACAGCTTCCAATTGGTTCCCAATTGAGCAGGCGTGCTGGAAACAATAGTGGAAGTAATGCTGGATGTTCAGCTTCCAAAAAAAGTTTGAAAACTGGAACACTCACTTTTGGTTTTCGATTGTTCGGGAGCCGGAATGTTCGACTCCCAAGGCATTTGGGAGCCAAGGTACGACTGTATATAATAAAAAAAAAATATATGGATGTTTTATGATGGCCTATATTTGTAATGTCTAATAAAGGTTTGGCAAAGTAGTAGAAAGTAGAAGTAGAAAATACAGTATTGGGGCACCATTTGAGGAGAGGAAGATTTCTTCATTATAAGGATACAGTATACAGGGTCCTAGGTGCTGAAAATCAAGGGCTGCTCTTTTTGGGATAGTAAATGCAGATAGTTGTTGAGAGCAGGTACGTAGTCATTCTTTAACCCCTTTCCCTCTAACATACACAAACCTTTAGGTGCTGCTTTGGGTAGACATTGTAACTAAGCTGGATCCATATAGGTTGTAAATTACAATGGTCCAGGGAAAATTACTTCTGAACCATTTTGATTTTTAGAGATGCAAGGTTAAACTGAGCTGTTCTGTTAAACAGGTGCTTTGGCATTTGTTTGTGTTGGGCTAGGAGGTGTGGTCAAGGGAAGTTTGAAAACTTGTTTTAAAATCCACCCTCCATTGTCGTGTCTCCATTGCTCATTCTTGTTATCTTCCTGTTTCTTACAGCCATTGTAGGATAAAAATATAGATTCTCCCCTTATTCACAATACAGCCAGATTACTGTTTATCCGTTCTTATTTTTAGAATTTATCCAGAAGAGACATTTCACATAGTTCAAGCCATTTTCCTTCAAGAACTCCCATTATGTGTCATCTCTACGGACTGCTTAAGTACTCTATGCCTTTGCAGAAAAAGTTAAAAGCAAGAAGAAAACACTGCTGCTATTCTTGTTTCTATGGGGGCCTTACGTTCCAAAAGACAATTAGCTTTTGAAAAATGCATTGTAATTAAAACATGCATAGCTGTTTGGAAGGAGAGTCTCTGAGTCATGGCTAAGAATGTCACATGCTGTACTGTAAAAAGGCAAAAAGGCAAAGCTTTCTCACATGCATGTGTGAACCTCATTCAGCTGCCATCACAAATATCCAGCACATCCAGGAAGGGCCATTGTTTAGTTACAGATCATCTGCGCCGCATTCAAATGTCCCAGATTCAATCTCTGTCATCTTCTCTTTTTTAAAAAAAAATAATTTTTATTCGTTTTTCAAACACATAATAAAAACAGAACAAGACAAACAGAAGAAAAACAAGAAAATCAAAACACAAGCAAAAACATACAAAACAATTAAACCAATATAACTTCAAAATCATAATTTCATACCCTTCTTTCTTTTGACTTCCCCATACCTCCCCATCCCTGCATCCTTGTTTAATGATTCTTTAGCAACCCTTTAGTCAATTGTCTTAATTCCCTTTCATAAAATTTCCTTTAGTTTTTTAGTTACTGCTGCAGTTCTCTGCCTCTTACCCCCTGACATCTTAACATTCCTCAATTTTGCAATAGTTTTTGAGATATATTTTAAATTTCTTCCAGTCCTCTTCCACTGTCTCCTTCCCCTGGTCGCGGATTCTGCCCGTCATCTCAGCCAGTCCCATAAAGTCCATCACCTTTGTTTGCCATTCTTCCAGAGTAGGTAGTTCTTGCATCTTCCAATACTTTGCTAGTAGAATTCTTGCTGCTGTGGTGGCATACATAAAGAAAATCCTATCCTTCTTTAACACCAATTGGCCAACCATGCCCAAGAGAAAAGCCTCTGGTTTCTTAGGAAAAGTCCACCTAAGGACCTTCTTAATTTCATTATAGATCATTTCCCAGAAAGCTTTAACCTTTGGGCAGGTCCACCAAAGGTGGTAAAAAGTGCCTTCAGTCTCATTACATTTCCAACACTTATTGTTAGGCAAGTGATAAATTTTTGCAAGCTTGACTGGGGTCATGTACCACCGATAGATCATTTTCATAATGTTTTCTTTTAAAGCATTACATGCAGTAAATTTAATACCGGTGGTCCATAACTGTTCCCAGTCAGCAAACATAATATCATGACCGATATCTTGTGCCCATTTAATCATAGCTGATTTCACCGTTTCATCCTGTGTATTCCATTTCAACAGCAAGTTATACATTTTTGATAAGTTCTTAGTATTGGGTTCCAACAATTCTGTTTCTAGTTTTGACCTCTCTTTCTGGAATCCTATTTTCCTGTCCTGTTTGAATGTCTCATTTATCTGATGATAATGCAACCAATCTCGAACCTTGGGCTTTAGTTTCTCATAGCTCTGAAGTTTAACCCTTTTACCATCATATTCTAAAATTTCATGATATTTTGGCCATTTAGAGTCCATATTAAGCTTTTTTACTTCCCTCGCTTCCATTGGTGACACCCACCTGGGGGTTTTACTTTCCAACAGATCTTTATATCGAATCCAAACATTATACAATGCTTTCCTTACAATATGGTTTTTAAATCCTTTATACACCTTTACCTTGTCATACCATAAATATGCATGCCAACCAAAACTATTGTCGTACCCTTCCAGATCCAAAATGTCCGTGTTCTCAAGAAGTAGCCAGTGTTTCAACCAGCAAAAAGCTGCCGATTCATAATAAAGTCTTAAGTCCGGCAGGGCAAACCCCCCCAATCTCTGTCATCTTCTGATAGGGCTGGGAGAGACTCCATTATACAACCATGGACAGCAACTGACAGTGAGTGAAGACAGTACAGAGGTAGATGACCAATTGGTCTGACTCAATATAAATCACTTTACTATATTCTTTACATCTTATTTGTGGTCTTATTGCCTCCCATCATCTCCATTATGATGCTTTCCCATGGTGTCATTTCACCAATTCAGCCACCAGTCACTCAGGAACTATGTTCAAAAACTGTAGCTTGGCTGAAATTTCTCAAAGAGAGAAGATAATTTATCTGGTGAATTTTCTGATAATT
Source organism: Podarcis cretensis (assembly GCF_951804945.1). NCBI lineage: Eukaryota > Metazoa > Chordata > Lepidosauria > Squamata > Lacertidae > Podarcis > Podarcis cretensis. Next base: position 88,744,304 of record NC_137173.1, read on the forward strand.
TTGTGTTTCAAGCTTCTCTAGATGATGAGTTTCAGTCCTACTCAGAGAATATTTATCAAAGGTGGTTTGGTTTTTTTGGTTTGATTTTTGCCTGTGAATAAGTGGAGCAACTGTGGAACCAATTCTGTAGTTTAATATTATTTTAATATTGTTGAAGCTTGCCCCCTTTCCCTTCCATTTCTCCTCTCTGAGCCCATTGCTTTCTTCATCTGCACCTATGAACTAACAATTTAACTTCAGTCAGTAATAACTGAACCCAAATGTCTCAGGAAAGTACTTTCAAACTGTTGGATCATTCTTCTCTCCCTCAACATCCCCCCCCCCCCATTTGCACCACACATAAAGAGGTGGAGAATTTGGGCAGGCCGCTTTCAATCAACCCTTTAAAAATGGCACATGAAGTGATGCAAAATCTTGTGGTATGATGTAATGGGCCAGTCACATTCAAGTCTCAGTTGTGACACCAATCATTAAATCTGCCTTTCATTACCTCTTAGTTTCAATTAAGAACGTGCCTTATTCTAATGTCATAAGCAGGTACAGTGGTACCTCGGGTTACATACGCTTCAGGTTACATACGCTTCAGGTTACACACTCCGCTAACCCAGAAATAGTGCTTCAGGTTAAGAACTTTGCTTCAGGATAAGAACAGAAATCATGCTCCGGCAGCACAGCGGCAGCAGGAGGCCCCATTAGCTAAAGTGGTGTTTCAGATTAAGAACAGCTTCAGGTTAAGAACGGACCTCCGGAATGAATTAAGTACTTAACCTGAGGTTCCACTGTATGTTAATATTTAGGATTTGGATGCTGGTATAATGCCATAATGTTCATCTGGTAAAGATGGCATGCTGGTACTTACATTCCAGCCAGATTTCGCCATCCTTTCCCCTAGCCCTTGAGTTTTGCCCTGCATCATCTAGAAAGAGGCAGATATCCTTCCGGAGTCCGATTACAAGGCACATGGCTCATCCATCAACCTGATTTGGCCACTCTCACATTTCCTTCATTAACATGCATGTCACAAGCTTCTCGGGAGATAGAACGAATCAATATGCTGATGACAGACCTCGAAAGATGTATGGATCACTTGCCTAGTATAAACAAGCCAACCTTCATGGCTCTGAAACATTTAAGGCGAGTGCCTCATTTAGAATCAATGGCATCATTAATCAGAATGTGGAAAGCATGGTTTTAAAATTATATGTTGTTTCCCTTAATTAATTTCACTTATGGGAGTCAAAGTACCAACACTGTTTGTCTGGCTGATGCAATACAAGACTGAAGTTAACAGCTTTGTCCATGACCCCATCCCATGAGGAGATGGGTTTTTTAAAAAAAGAAAAGAAAAAAGAAAAGGATTGGAAATGGTTTTGAGAGATTAGATTTTAAATAAGGCCCTAATCCAGCTAATGACAGTTATGTTATTAAGAGCACAATTGTAACTAGTATTGGGGGGGGGGGTTATCCTGTGGGTTTTTTCACAACTACAGTGGTACCTCAGGTTAAGTACTTAATTCGTTCCGGAGGTCCGTACTTAACCTAAAACTGTTCTTAACCTGAAGCACCACTTTAGGTAATGGGGCCTCCTACTGCTGCTGCGCCACCGCCAAACAATTTCTTTTCTCATCCTGAGCAAAGTTCTTAACCTGAAGCACTATTTCTGGGTTAGCGGAGTCTGTAACCTGAAGCGTATGTAACCTGAAGCGTATGTAACCTGAGGTACCACTGTATTCTCCATCAATTAATGAAAACATTGTTTCCAACCCTTAGTTTGGGGGCTTGTTTGATGCACCCAGAGAAAGAAGAAGCTTCTCACAACTTTATCCCAAAGGGAGGGGGGAACACTTTTCCGGTGGCCTTCCAATAGCTTGCCATCCATGAAAGGTGGCTGACAGGGATTCAGTAAACCTTGTATCCAGGGTTCCAAAATACATGATTTGGTTTGCAGGCTGGCACCAGTATGTTAGATCTCACTCAGCACATGCCTCTGTATGGAGTGACTTTACCTGGCACCATTGGGGGGGGGGGAGTGGGAAGGAAGGTCTTTGTCCCCCTGTGGTGCTTTTGTGAGATCTCAGAGGACTGAGATCATCTCATTGGGTATTGAGAAGAGTGGGCCCAAAGCCTTTAAAAGGCCTTGGCTGTGAGAGTTGGAGGCCATTTTGCTCTGTGAGCTTCCCACCCACCCTCAGTGTTAGAGCCTTGCTGGGCAACTAGAGTCACTGGTTGTCTTCTTCTTCTCTGGCTGTCATTTGTAGCCAAGTAAGATTGTCTTCCATTAATATGGTCTTAACAGTGTGTCCATAGGTGACCGTGGAGACCAATTTTGGATCCGCCCATGCTTCCACAGTGGATACATAGGTTTCCGGGCAGGAGTTGATCACGGTGAGGAGTTGCTTCTTCAAAGTCTATGAAACCTTTGGTAGAGGCTGTTCTCCAACTGAAGTGCTTGCAGGCCAGTGTTTCCCAGTTGTCAGTTTTGATACTACATTTTTTTTAGATTTGCCTTGAGAGTGTCTTTAAACCTCTCTTCTTGTCTGCTGGCATTATGCTTTCCATTCTTAAGTTGGGAATATTGTAGTTGGAAATGAACTTTTCCTCCCAACCTCAATTGGGGACTCAACTACATTGGGTGTGTGTGTGTGTGTTGAATGCATTATGAACATGCAACACCAGATGGCGATGGACAGCAAAATAAATAAATGCTATGCAATTTTCCATAGTGTTTTTGGACATAGGTGAGGAGATTTCACCCCTCCCATATCCAAGAATCTGCTGATGTTCTCTGCTGATTCTCCAGAGAGGAGGGGGCGGTTTCTGCTCTCTACTTATTCCACTCCAGCCTCACATCAGATAGAGAGAGAGACTGAGTGTTAGAGAGAGATTGTGTGTATAGATAAGGTTGCTGCTAAGAGCAGCTGCAGACACTCAGTGCAGTTCAGCATTTTCGCTTAGACCTCATTTAGCTCTGTACATAGTTGTGTATTATAGTTGTAGATAGAATAAAAGAAGATATTCTAAAGAGCTGCTCTCCGAGTCGTTTATACTCTGCTATACTCTGCTGTACTCTGCTGTACGACAACTGTCTTCTTGTGGGAGTGAATCCGGTGCTTACAACTCTAAGCTGTGAGTCCACAGCACTTTGACCTGTTCCTGTGCAGAAGGTGGTCTCTGGAAGTGCTACCCAGCTCGCCTAGCCCAGTCGGGGCTGAAGTGGATGAGTCCAGTTAGTGGCACTGGCTCAAGGGCGATGCTAACAATAGGCCCATGAATGTTTTTTATCAGGTGCATTTTAATTTGTATTGGCGGAACAGGGGTGGTGGTAAAGAGATGTGAACTGAAAAGTACAGCAAACTGCAAAAAATAATTTTAGAAATTCTCTCAAATTAACCTGGAAAGCAGACAGGGTTGGACATGTAACAAAATCAGCCAACAAACGAAGAACAAAAAACTTGAATGGGGACATCCAATCATTTCTTCTTGGAGAAATCATTGGGTTCAGCTTGATGAGTCATACGTTGCACAAACCAATTAGACAAGCCAAACATTTGTACATTCATAGTGTGGATGGAAAGAAATTGTTGTGCAAATGTAGGTTTTCTTTTAAACAATAGCACCAACAGTAAAGCATTACAGGTTAAATCTAAAATTCATTTGAATATGGTGCCAATCTGTGTTCTCTTCTGATTCAAATAATACGTTTAGATTATTTCCAGCAACAATTGATTTAACTGGGTCATTAAACAAAGGAATACTATAATTCTAGTCCATGTGCATCTCCCTAATAGAATACAAAAATCTATTTTAAATGTCTCTCACCCTGCTTGCTTGAAAACAGAACTTTGCAATATCAATTTGGTATACAAAAAAGAGGTTTGTTTTTAATTCACAGCACTAAGGATTTTTCAAGGGGACCTTCATTTCTATCAGGTGTTTTGTCAAGTAATGAATCATTATGACTATCTAACAATGTTGTCCATCAGAAATGCCATTTGTCTTTTTTTTTTTTAACCCCAGTGAAATAGCATCCAGTAATTTATTTAAGTCTCCATCTGCTGTCACAACACAACCACTCTTTCTTCATTGATATTAAGCTGGGAATATGGCCAGCACAAATCCCATGAATTCACGTTTGGTTCTTGTCCAGTTTCATGTTCCTCATAGCTTCCTTAGTACTGTCTTTCATTGTTCATTTTATCTTTCGCCATGCATTGATCTTTATTTTTCTGGCTGCCCAAAGGTTTTATTAAGATGCCCTAGGTTTTGCTAAAAAATAGATATATTAAATGGTGAGTGAACATCTATAGGTTCAATTTGTATAGGGCTTGGCTCAAACAAGGGAATGCGGACTCAGTTTGGGATGGTCGTGAATTAAATCACTTATGGACTACAACTAAATTCAGTAAGCCTACATCATCTCCATTGTAGATGGAGATCTACAATGGTACTCAGCCTCCTTGCTGGTTTTGTTGGTTTCCTTAAGAAAAAAAGCTCAACAATTTTGGGGTGTCCTGATTTTTACTTTTTGAAATATGGCAACCCTACCAGTGGTGGCTTTAGGATGAAGACCTGATTGCTTCTGGAGAATCTTCATTCTCTCTGAAGAAGTGTGGGAAAATCTGTTACCATTGGTTACTGGATCAAGGGACACTCTCCAAGGGAGAGATTGGAAGCCAGGTTCTCCATTCTTCTCATAGGAAAAGGACCCCCAATGCCTTAGGCCTCTGCTACAAAGAGGCCTCACTGCTGCCAGGTCCCATTCCTTGCAAGTTTCGGTCTGGAAAAGGAGAAACTGGAAATAAGGATGGTAATACTGACTTAAGTTTGGAAGTACTGAACGAAGCCTGAACTCAACTCAGAAATGGTTTAGGAGCAAGAACACTTGAACTGCCATGCCCAACTCTCTTTTCTGAAATTTGCTTCCATCACCAGATACTTTCAAGACTGCCCATGGAAATTTGCTTTTCCCCAGTCAATTTAAGTGCATAAAGAGGTACCTGCCATATTTTGTCTTGTGAACTGAAATTACAGCTTTTTCACATCAGTAGTCTATAGTTTAGAAGTGCTCAGAACAGCCACGGCACTGGTTCACTTTTCCACAACCCTATATTTTGAAGAGATACAGAAAAACAAGGGGCACATTTTATATTTTTTTCAGTAAAGCCAAAGTAGCTAGATTTAATATTTCAGACAGATGGATTTTAACACCAAGCAGTCAGATTAATGCTCTACTCCTGAAATCAGAAGTAAGGAAGAAGTAAGTAGCTTCAAGTTTCCAGCCTACGTTTTCAGAGAAACAGCTTTATTGCTTATTCGAGCTTTTTTTATTTGCTGAATAAAGGAGCGGGCTGAGCGGGTTATAAATCACTTTATTAAACTGCTGTTTTTAACTCCTAACAGCTTACTGAAGTACTTCAAGTACAATTCATCTGTAACCAAGCTTGATGTATTAAGTTTGTGGTTTGAAATGCTTTCTGTAAAAATGCCTCACAAAGTGTTTTTAAACTTATCTGTTCACCAAAACTCCCAGGTCCTTTAGTTCTACTAAGAAAAGAAGAAGAAGATATTTGAGAACACATACATATAAGTTCTGTTTCTCATAGCTGGGTTGATAGTTATACTTTATTATATTTCTTTATTAACCAGCAGAGAATTTACTTCTGTCTTTTAGTTGCTATTTGATCTTATTCTGTTTCCTTCATTTATCATCTCAGATTGGGTTACAATGCAACGTATTTTAAAAATGGGTATAACTCTTAACTCAGGGGTCAGCAAACTTCTTCAGCAGGGGGGAGGTCCACTGTCCCTCAGACCTTGTGGGGGGGGATATATGTTGCCATGATTATGACCCACATTTTTGGCAAAAACCCTTATTGGGACCAACCTCAATGTTGCCCAAATGTGATTTTTTTTTTTGGGGGGGTGTTCCCTCATACACCCACACTGCTTCCTTTGCATTTTACATGTTGACAGTTATTATTTCTCTCATAAGGCCAGGTGGGGGGGCATTCCTGTCAGCCCTGGGGAGCATGTGCACATGTGTGGGTGAAGGGAAAAGAAGAAGAAGAAGAAGAGGAGGAGGAGGAGGAGGAGGAGGAGGAGGAGGAGGAGTTCGGATTTGATATCCCGTTTTATCACTACCCGAAGGAGTCTCAAAGCGGCTAACATTCTCCTTTCTCTTCCTCCCCCACAACAAACATTCTGTGAGGTGAGTGAGGCAAGGAGACTTCAGAGAAGTGTGACTGGCCCAAGGTCACCCAGCAGCTGCATGTGGAGGAGTGGAGACGCGAACCTGGTTCGCCAAATTACGAGACTACCACTCTTAACCACTGCACCACACTGGCTGTTGGCCATGCTAAGTCAGGCCGGCGCTGCTCAAGCAAAAATATTCTTTCCCCCATGTAAGGGAAGATGAGGCAGCGGCTATTTACCTTTCCATGGCTCACCCTGTGTAGCTAACGCACAGCCTCCCCAGCAGAGCGCAGAACTGTTTCAAAGTGCAGCCACCCAGGTTCTTCCCGCTTCCTCTGACGAGGAGCACCGCCACCACCACAGACACTGGCGGGCATCACTCTCAAGGTGCCTCCGAGAAGAAGAGGAGGAGTTTGGATTTGATATCCCGTTTTATCACTACCCAAAGGAGTCTCAAAGCATCTAACATTCTCCTTTTCCTTCCTCCCCCACAACGAACACTCTGTGAGGTGAGTGGGGCTGAGAGACTTCAGAGAAGTGTGACTAGCCCAAGGTCACCCAGTAGCTGCATGTGAAGGAGCGGGGAAGTGAACCCGGTTCACCAGATTACGAGACTACCGCTCTTAACCACTACACCACACTCCCCCTGCCGCCGCAATTGCCCTTCCTGAGGTCAGTCGCCGGCAGCTCCATGGTGGAAATCCAAACTGTGGCTCCTTTTCCCTCTTTCCCACACCCCACCCCAGAAGAAAGGATTGCTGCGCACATGTGACAGACAGAGAAGGGGCTTGTCTCAAGCAGCCACCCACCTCACTTTTGACCCCACAAGCCTGGCTGAGTCACAAAAACCATCATGCGTGTGTGCTATGCCGGCTGCCTGGATTCCCGGACCATCCATGGGTTGGATCTAGAACAGTGTTTCCCAACCTTGGGCCTCCAGCTGTTTTTGGACTACAACTCCCATCATCCCTAGCTAGCAAGACCAGTGGTCAGGGATGATGGGAACTGTAGTTCAAAAACAGCTGGAGGCCCAAGGTTGGGAAACACTGATCTAGAAGGCAATTGGGTCTGATGTAGCCCATGGAGCTTAGTTTGCTGACCCATGTCTTAGCTACTTTTCAGTGTGAAAGGTTTAGAAACATTTATTACACCCTCTAGTTACATTAGCAGGTTTCATTGATATAAAGTTGTCTTTGGCCCAAGACCATAAAAATAATATATGCCTTGGTGCAGTGGTATCCAGTGATTCTTCTCCAAAGGTAACATTTAGGGCTAGAGGAGGTAGCTTAGAGGCACCCAGTCCATTGACTGCAAGCCACTGCCTTGATGTGTAAAAACATGACACATTTACATTAGCATTCTGTGCTGAATATGGTAAACCGGGGAAATATACAAAGTAGTGAATAATTAGAGTGTCATAGCTCAGTAGTAGAACACATACACTGCATTCAAAAGGTCATCGGATAAGTTCCCGCCATATCCAGGTGGGTCTAGGAGAAACTAGAGAGTCGCTGCCAGTAAATTTGATTTGCACCTGGGCTTTCTGGCTGGCCTGAAAGTATCTTAATCATTTGGGTTATACTATAGCACTCTTCAGGGATGTGGGGTGGCACTGTGGTCTAAACCACGGCACCTCTTGGGCTTGGGAAGGTTGGCAGTTCGAATCCCCACAATGGGGTGAGCTCCCGTTGCTCGGTCCCAGCTCCTGCCAACCTAGCAGTTCAAAAGCACGTCAAAGTGCAAGTAGATAAATAGGTACCACTCCTGTGGGAAGGTAAACGGCGTTTCCGTGCGCTGCTCTGGTTTCGCCAGAAGTGGTTTAGTCATGCTGGCCACATGACCTGGAAAAAATGTCTGCAGACAAACGTTGGCTCCCTTGGCCTGTAAAGCGTGATGAGCACCGCAACCCCAGACTCCTTACAACTGGACTTAACAGTCAAGGGTCCCTTTACCTTTACCATAGCACTCTTCAGGGATTAAAAAACAACAGCACCCCAATTCACAAGGGTTCATGCTGAGTAAGCAGCACAGCACCATGATCGTCAAGCCTCAGTGCCACCAAACACACCAACTCTGGTCTTCACAAACCGAGCACAAGGTTTTGAAGGGGGTTTCTAACCATGCGCCCTAACTCAAGGCAGGAGAAATGGCTGGGGCAGTGTGCACAGATACTGAGTAGATGCCTGTCAGTTTGAAATATTCTGTGTTCTTTGGAAAACTTGAAGAAAGCTCCAGAAAGCTAATTTTGCAGGGGCAGTTGCATACATGTTTTGCAATGTGTTGGACAACATTAATGTCTAGATTTTTGGGAGTGCAGTGGTGCCTTGGTTCTCAGATGCCTTGGTACTCAAACGCCTTGGTTCCCAAATGTCGAAAACCTGGAAGTAAGTGTTCTGGTTTTCAAACGTTTTTCAGAAGCTGAACGTCTGATGTGGCTGCCAGCTATTGTTTCCAGGTGCCTGCAGCAATCAGAAACTGCACCTCAGTTTTTGAACATTTCAGAAGTCAAACAGACTTCTGGAATGGATTAAGTTTGGTGCTTTGTTTTTGAGGCTTTTTCAGTTCATTTGTTTTTGTGACTGTATGGAACCCAGTTCAGCTACTGATTGATTGTGTGACTGTGGAAATGGATAAAAAAAACCCCATCCAAACAATGACTATCATCAATGCAGGTAAGAAAAAAATTAATTTTAATTTTTATCATCTACAATACTGTCTTATTTATTTTATAATACAGTAAATTGTTTATTGCTTTCATTTTTTGGAACAATGGTCTTGTTATATAGTAAAATCTATGTTATATTGCTGTTTTAGGGGTTGTTTTTAAAAGTCTGGATGAATCCATTTTTCATTACTTTCTATGGGAAAGTGTGCTTTGGTTTTGAAGTGTTTTGGTTTTGGAACAGATTTCCGGAATGAATTAAGTTTAAGAAGCAAGGTACCACTGTAATGTTCAGTTGAGGGTGCCAAACAATTTTGATTCATCCATCAGTCAGACACTGAGTTTTATATGTGTCTCCAGTTTATGGATTACTTCCTATGTGGTATTTTTGTAATTTGAGACATATTTGGATGCTAAGTAGGCTCACAGTAAATGTATATATGTTGGTGCATTCTCATTTGAAATAAAGAAAGAAATGGGAAAGTAAATGTAATTGGCCTTGATCAAGCATCTCTGGAAAAAAATGTTGTAATACAATAATAGTAATAATAACAATCATGAATCAACATATTTCTTAAAAAAAATGTTTATGCCATTTCACAACTTATTCACTATTTCATATACACACTAAACAAACAGAACGCAGACAAAAGGGAAATACCCATATAATAAACTTTCCAACCCTGAAGCACAATGTTGATAATTTTGTGGAAATTGGTCAAGGATCTTTTCAGAGAAAATAAATGAATGCATGCCCTTTCCTAATGGCATATATCTGTTCATTTAGAAATCTCCTTGAACATTCATTACATTGAATGGCTTTTCAGCCTGTCTTTCCCAATGCCTTTTCTCTGTGCTGTTTTGCAAACATCTTTTAATGTACAGACCTGATTAATATTTTGCTTTGCTACAATAAATGGGGAGCTGCTAGCCTGGGGTTTATAGATGGAAATGTATGGTAATTTAATGACAGTTTTATATGGTTAGACTGCTGCCTACGTCTGTCAGTCGAAGCAATCATTTCAGATGCTGCATCACTTATTAGGAAGGAGCAGATGAAGGGTTTGACTCATTACAGAAAATTAACCAGTCCAATTAAAATGATTCCTCAGTGCTACAAGTCATTGGAGGTCAGGCTCATGAAATGATTTTAGGCAGCAGGTGTTTATAATCTTAAATAATTTAAAGAAAACACCGGATATTTCCATAAGGTAGACGACTGATTATTTGGGTTATACAATGTTTGCTGCAAGGACATACAGTGGTAAATATTCAGGGGGAAGTTCAGAGATTCAATTAACCATACTGCTTCCATTAACATTAATGGAGGGCTGCATGGCTAGTGCCCTGCGTATTCTGCTGAATAGTCACCCTGCAGAGTTTAATTAGAAAAACATCAAGCTTGTAATCAAATATCTGCCATACGCACTAGGCAGGCATCAGCTCAAAAGAGAGGGGTGGGTGATGGTTTGAGTCAGTACAACTGATATCATAACTGAACGACAGATATCAGGGACTTCTTGTTTTCTTTTCTTTTTTTAAAGTAGTGATTATTTAACAGAATAGACTCTGAAACAATTTGGGGACAAGAAAACCAAATATCTGTGACTTGGGGAAAAAAATGTAAAAGAGCATTGGAAATTGCACCAGGGTAGAGGACATTTCTCTCCTGCCAACCTAGCAGTTCGAAAGCATGCCAGTGCAAGTAGATAAATAGGTACCGCTCCTGTGGGAAGGTAAATGGCATTTCCGTGCAGTGCTCTGGTCTCACCAGAAGCGGATTAGTCATGCTGGCCACATGACCCAGAAGCTGTACACCGGCTCCCTCGGCCAATAAAGCGAGATGAGCGCCACAACCCCAGAGTCGGTCACAACTGGACCTAATGGTCAGGGGTCCCTTTACCTTTACCTTTACCTTAGAGGACATTTCTAAAAAAAAAAGGTAAATGAGAGCTGTTGCTATTATTATTACTCATATTAGTTAATTGATGCATCACTTCTTATAAATATCTCAAAGCAGTTTTTCAATAGAATAAGAACATAGATATAAGAATTGCATATAAAGAACAGTAAAAACAATTGTAAGGTACAATAAAGGTAAAGGACCCCTGGATGGTTAAGTCCAATCAAAGGCGATTATATGGTACAGCGCTCATCTCCACTTTCAGGTCGAGGGAGCTGGCGTTTGTCCACAGACAGCTTTTTGAGTCCTGTGGCCAGCATGACTATACTGCTTCTGGCACAACAGGACATTGTGGCGGAAGCCAGAGCACCCGAAAATGCTGTTTATCTTCCTGCCACAGCAGTACCCATTTATCTACTCACACTGATATGCTTTCGAACTGCTAGGTTGGCAGGAGCTGGGACAGAGAAACAGGAGCTCACCCCATTGTGCAGATTTGAACTGCCGACCTTATGAACGGCAAGTCCAAGAGGCTCAGTGGTTTAAACCAAAGTGCCACCCGCACTCCCCCCAAAAAAAATTTGTAATATATAGGGATAGAGATAGAGGTGCATATTTAACAACAGTCGAAGCCATTCCATATATTAAAACAGTTGAAACAACTGCATGTAAAAAAAAAAAAATCAAATTAAATACCGTATTTTTTGCTCTATAAGACTACTTTTTCCCTCCTAAAAAGTAAGGGGAAATGTGTGTGCATCTTATGGAGTGAATGTAGGCTGCACAGCTATCCCAGAAGCCAGAACAGCAAGAGGGATTGCTGCTTTCACTGCGCAGCGATCCCTCTTGCTGTTCTGGCTTCTGAGATTCAGATATTATTATTTTTTCTTGTTCTCCTCCTCCAAAAACTAGGTGCGTCTTGTGGTCTGGTGCGTCTTATAGAGCGAAAAATACAGTACATATAGCTGACTGGGATGAAAATCTCCACTTAGAAGGATTGTTAAAAGTAGCAAGTCTCCAACAAATGCTGAAAAGACAACACAGTGCCTGTCTGATATGTAATGGGAGGGAGTTCCAAAAAATAGCTGCTGCCACATTAAAGGCCCCATTCCAACATGGTATGGAATGGATCCCCTGATAAGATGATTAGGCCTGGGTGATATATTGAAATGTCATCCAAAACCAGTTTTAAGTCCATATGGTAATATTGGTTTCATAATTTTTGACCTGGCGATATATTGCGAATCATTGTGTGTGTGTGTGCGTGTGTGCATGTGCTATGCAAAAATCTCAATGTGGGGGAAGCCATGAAACCAGCCAATGCTTCTTTTGATTCTTGCAGCATCTGTTAACTCTGCTGGATTGGCTCTCCCCTGCATCTTGAAAGAGCAGGAGCCTGCAAAAATCACGATGAGAGAAAAACGGTGAAGCCAGCCGATGCCTCTACATAGCTCCATCCTTATTTCAGCCATTGTGATATATCAATATATTGTGACGTTTAACCGGTGATATATCACAATGGTGAAAACCAGATGTCACCCAGCCCTAAAGATGATAGTTACAGGGTCCCCACCTCTGCAAACTGTGCTGAATGGTTGCGTATATGACGGATGAGATGATATTTTAGGTATCCCGGTCCCAAGCTTAATATGGCTCTGTACTGCTGTACCAGTTCCACACTATACATTTGAAACACTATGATAGCCCTTTAACAGCCATGACTTCTTCCAAAGCATCCTGGGAACTGTAGTCTATTAAGGGATGCCAAGGGAGTTGTTAGGAGTAAGTGCAATGGAGCACTTAGCTAACATTTATATCTGCTGTGTGTGCAGCTCTCAACAGATAATGGAAATGAAGGGAGACAATAAAGCTTGACTCTTCTAGAAAGCCACATTGAGCAATATGTTCGGCAGCAAATGTCGCAAATGTTGTATTGTTTTAATGACATGAAGGGGCGGTGCCACTGCAAAATATACACATTATATGTATGTTTAAGACAAGCGGCATAAAATTAACCAATATTCTTTGGGGATTATTAAGGCAATGCCTGGCACAAATCTTGTGCTTCTCTTACGGCTTGTCCTCAGATATGTAATGTGTGCTGTGTTAATTTTTCAAGAGCAGACTCCTGCTGCTGTAGCCACCTGGGACAATGCCAAATGTTCAGAAGCAGAAGGCTGCTACTCAGAATCGCTAAATAAAGTGAGAAGAAATTGAGCATGAAGCATATATTCACTTTCCGATAAGACTTATTTCCCTTCTGGGTTTTTCAGCCTTCAGTGCACTTCCTAGCTGGGAAAAGCTTTCAACACAGACACAATGAGGACTATATACTTACTTGGTTTAATGAAACTTAACAACCCAATTGACTCCTTGCATACCTTCCAACATTTCTCTGATGAAATTATGGATATCTATTATTATTATTATTATTATTATTATTATTATTACCTCTGGATGGCTTCCAACATGTATAAAAACACAAAAAAATAAACAGCCCTATACAGGGCTGCCTTTAGATGTCTTATAAAGGCTGTAGAGTGGTACCTCGGGTTAAGAACTTAATTCGCTCTGGAGGTCCTTTCTTAACCTGAACTGTTCTTAACCTGAGATACCACTTTAGCTAATGGGGCCTCCTCCTGCTGCTGTGCCACCGCCACACAATTTCTGTTCTCATCCTGAAGCAAAGTTCTTAACCCGAGGTACTATTTCTGGGTTAGCGGAGTCTGTAACCTGAAGCATCTGTAACCTGAAGTACCACTGTAAAGTTACTTATCTCATTGACTCAAGGGTCACATTACTCCATACCCTGCAATATTTCTCCAATGAAAATTCTCCTCATCTCAAACTGTCAAATTAAGACTAATTGGCTTTCACGGTAAATCCTTGGGCAAGAAGAATGTTACATGAAGACCAAAGAGGGAACAAATAGACCAAGCATGGAAAAGCTGCGAACCCATTTTTGGACTATATTGGCCATTGTCCCTGATGATTGGCCATACTTGCTGTGACTGATGGGAGCTGGAGTTGAACAAAATATGGATGGTCACAGCTCCAACATTCCTAGTCTAGATATGAGAGACTCAAATAACCTTCAACATTCCCATGTGCTGTTTATGAGAAAAATTGATTCTCCACTTAGAGGCAAATCAGGGATAAGCCCTGTTCCATGCCCATTAAGCCTTTGCCCACTGGCTCTGTGGCCCATAGATTGCAAAGTTTTGCCCAGCATCCTTTCTGTGTGATTGGCTCATGGGAAAAAAAGCTATCCCACAAGTCCTTGCTGAAGAGAGGAAGGGAACGTCTATATAAGGCTGCTTCCCCTGGAGCTCACAGCCATTTTGCTTGAGAGCTTCCTGCCCACTCACTTTTGGGTTAGAGCCTTCACTGAACAATTTTGGGTTACTGGTTAACAGGGTGAGAAATGATTCCTCCCTCAACCTGATTGGCACATGGTTGGGGGTTTTTTTCTGCCCTTTCCTCAGTGAAATTATGGGTTTCCTTTGTTAGGCGGAAGGACATTGTATGAGGGTGGAAATGGCATTGGTCAGGATCAACATAGTATGGGGGGGGCACAAGGGTCCTGAGGGTAGGACTGACCACAGCAAAACCCAAGCGTGAGTTTTGTATCAGCTTGGTTGGAATCTGCACCCTGGTTCCCCTGTGAGACTTTGCTTGTTTGACTTGCACCACAGCAAGGTTCAACACTGGCCAACTCCCGTTATACAGGTTTGGAGCGATCCAAACCCAGCGGATCCATTCCATCAAACATGGGGCTTGTGGGATGATGACCTGACCCAGGGACCCCATGCCATGCCAACCCTTGCCCTGCCTGCTGCTGTCAATAAAGAATTGGCCTGATTTTATCCCATCACCGTTGTACAGTCTGGTTCTTTTGCTGCTCTCATGGGTCACATAATGTGACTGCCTGGACAATGCATTCAAGCCAGTATATATTTCAATTTGCTGCATAAGCCAAATTGATCCAAAATCTGCTTTAGGTATGTGATTAACCAAGAATCCCACCCCAAGTCAGAAATGCCATTTTAAATTTTAGCTGTGGATTTATGTCTGTGTGGAGATAATTTTCTAACCAAAGCATGTTTCAAGAAGATCGTGGAAAGTATAAAAGCTTTGGAATGACGCAGTTAAAAATACCGTCGCAATGTTGGCAAGTTCTGTCGGAGGACTTAAGTCTGGGAGGAGGAACAGAGCTGCTTTTATATTGTGGGTGAGACTCCTCAGAGGGACTTAAGAGCGACAGATCTGCGAGATTAATGATGGAAAGAGCAATGTTATTTATGAAAGCAATGATATATGGAAACCATCTTGATATGAGGATTGCACGAACGGAAAAATTCATACAGGATTATAATTGGTGCTTATCTGCTTAAGGAGATTATCAGAAGAGATCATAAATAAAAAAATTAAAAAAATATATGAACAAGATGAGATGTGGAAACAGCAAGATAAGACTGGATAGAATTATGAACATTATTTGGCCTGATTTGGATATTAACGCAGTAGCAAGAACATGATCGGAATCCCCCTTCGGAACTTGAAATATGGGTCCCCTCAACAAAAATTTAAAATTCGGCTTTGTAATTCGGAATTTATGTGATGTGATTTGATTTGACTGGTCAGCTAATAAAAATTATTTTTTTAAAAAAACAAAACAAAAAAACCAAAATCTGCTTTAGGTTTCATCTGAAAGTGTCCAAACAGGAGACTCAATAAGCAAGACAAGGACTGCAGAACTGTAGACAGCAATGTGTCTAGGAACATCATGATTTGGAATGAACTAAAGGGCTTGATCCCAGAAGCAGCTTGCTGGTTGGGGTGCACCAACTGTGCCAGCTTCCCATCAGGTGGATCAGTGTGGCATACCAGCAGGGAGACAGTTGCGACAGCGGGGAAGTCAGTATAGTGCAAATGCACTGGCAGAACCAATCCGACACTCCTGGTGGTGTTTTTGCACAGAGCTGACATCTGCCCTTCCTCACCCCACCATCTTGTTCTCAACAGATCCCCACCTGCTGGGAGCGTCTTTCACCAGATCTATCAATCACGGTAGTTTTTTCACTGCAAGTTTCCTTCAGCAACCAAAGATGAGAATGTGACGCTAGGCAGAGAGGAGTCTGCATCCTGAGAGTATTTTAAAATGCTAATGTGGCCACACAAAGAGGAGGATGCCAACCGATTGATGACTTTTGCAAATCATAATTATGATGGAGAACAGCAAAAGTCCTGGGATCTGTAACAGAGAGTCTGAGGAAAGTGATTTTTCCCCAAGTGAGAGAAACCTGAAACATTGCCCAGACCTGCAACTTTTATCTCACACATTGTGTTTTAGCATCAGAAGTTAAAACCCAAATATAAATGTCAACACCTTCTAAAAGCGAACATTTCCCCTGAGTCATTTGCTGATGAAAAGAAGAAGGAAAGCCAGAATGCCAGACACATAGAATGAAAATATTCAGCACAACTGACTGATTCATAAAAAAGAAAAGAAAAAAATAGGGAGGATCTTTATGGACCAAGATAAACTAAATGATTTGATATATCTCCTGCCTTGTGTTTTACAATCCGCAAGGCATTTAACACCTTTGATAAAAATGGCTACATCAGCAGCATCCTATGGTAGAGAGAGACCATGGAATTTCATTCCTGAAATGAGAACTTGCTGTGACTATATCACGGTCACGAGCCATTATCCTGTCAGGAAATAAGCAGCCCATCACAATGTTTCATGGGAGGTACAGAATCAGACTACCAAATTAATCTGTTTTGTTGAGAAACAATAAAATTAAAAAAAGCTTACTTTATCTCTTCTGCTCTTGAGGTAGTGAGAGAAGTTGAGAGGAAGCATCTTTATCTTTGTGAAATAAGCCATTTTGGTTACTGATACCAACGCAGCCCATATTCAATTGGTATCACACTGTGGTCTCTGACTCAAGAGTGTTGAGTCCAGGGCCACATGTGGACTTCCTGGTCTTTCAAGCTGGCCCAAAGGACTCTCCCCATGCCACAACTTCCCTTCACTCATACCCTTCACCAGCCCTGCTTTTAAAGTCTAGTTTAGATTTTGCCTGTCCGGAATGCATCCCTGAACTCTGATCGTGACTCTTGCCTGTCTAGATGGGCAATAAACAAGTGAGTCTGTGCAGAAAATATTTTCTGCCTTTGGGCCTACTCACCGCTGGGATGTGGTCCTCAGATGGCTGTCAGTCTGAAAAGGCTGCCCTTCTGTTCAGATGCCCAGATGCCTGTGAGATGACTGAAATCAGGATCTGAGTGCAACAGTGCTTTCCTTGTCTGTTATTCCCAGAAACTGGTATTCAGAAGCAATCTGTCTCCAACAGTAGAGGGAGAACCAAGGCATCATGGTTAGGCTTCTTCTGCTTCTCCTGCTTCTCCATGCATGTTGGTGGTACTCATGACTTTGCTTCAACAACAACAAATTATTATTTATCTGCAAAGTTTTTTGCAGATAAAATCACTCATATTCGGAAGGAGCTAGACACCACCGTGGGAGCAGGGCTGGGGTGGGAGAGTGCTACAGCTCTGTCTGGTCAAGTTGCATGGAATCAATTTCAATCCGTTACCCCCGAGGATGTGGACAGGCTGCTTGGACGCATGAAACCAACCACCTGTCTCCTTGATCCTTGCCCATCCTGGCTAATAAAAGCAAGCTGGGAAGGGCTGGGCGATGGGCTCTGCGGGGTGGTGAATGCTTCCCTCTGTGAGGGAACATTCCCAGATCCACTGAAAGAGGCGGTCATTAAACAGCTTCTTTAAAAAAACCATTTTTAGACCCGGCCAGTATGGCCAACTATCGCCCAGTCTCAAATCTTCCATTCTTGGGCAAGGTGATTGAGCGCGTGGTTGCTGAACAACTCCAGGCACACCTGGAGGATGCGGACCATTTGGATCCCTTCCAATCGGGATTCAGGCCTCATCATGGGACTGAAACTGCCTTGGTCGCACTGGTTGATGATCTCCGGTGAGCTAGGGACAAAGGTGAGAGTTGTTTCCTAGTTCTGCTGGATCTCTCAGCGGCCTTTGATACAATCAACCATAACATCCTTCTGGACCGTCTAGAGGGCCTGGGAGCTGGGGGCACTGTTATACCGTGGTTTCACTCCTTCCTCCTGGGCCGTGTTCAGAAAGTGGTGGTGGGGGATAAGTGTTCAGACCCCTGGGCCCTCACTTGTGGGGTGCCTCAGGGTTCCGTCCTCTCCCCCATGCTTTTTAACATCTATATGAATCTGCTGGGAGAGATCATCAGGGGGTTTGGACTGGGTGTCCATCAATATGCAGATGATACCCAGCTCTACCTCTCTTTCAAATCAGAAGGCGGTGAAGGTCCTGTGTGAGTGCCTGGAGGCGGTTGGAGGATGGATGGCAGCTAATGGATTGAAGTTGAATCCTGACAAGACAGAAGTACTGTTTTGGGGGGACAGGGGGCGGGCTGGTGCGGAGGACTCCCTGGTCCTGAATAGGGTAACTGTGCCCCTGAAGGACCAGGTGCACAGCCTGGGAGTCATTTTGGACTCACAGCTGTCCATGGAGGCGCAGGTCAATTCTGTATCCAGGGCAGCTGTCTACCAACTCCACCTGGTACACAGGCTGAGACCCTACCTGCCCGCGGACTGTCTCGCCAGAGTGGTGCATGCTCTAGTTATCTCCCGCTTGGACTACTGCAATGCACTCTACGTGGGGCTACCTTTGAAGGTGACTCGGAAACTACAACTAACCCAGAATGCAGCAGCTAGACTGGTGACTGGGGGCGGCCGCCGAGACCACATAAGACCGGTCTTGAAAGACCTACATTGGCTACCAGTACGTTTCCGAGCACAATTCAAAGTGCTGATGGTGACCTTTAAAGCCCTAAACGGCCTCGGCCCAGTATACTTGAAGGAGCATCTCCACCCCCATCGTTCTGCCCGGACGCTGAGGTCCAGCGCCAAGGGCCTTCTGGTGGTTCCCTCATTGCGAGAAGCAAAGCTACAGGGAACCAGGCAGAGGGCCTTCTCGGTAGTGGTGCCCGGCCTGTGGAACGCCCTCCCATCACATGTCAAAGCGATAAATAACTAACTGACATTCAGAAGACATCTTAAGGCAGCCCTGTTCAGGGAAGTTTTTAATCTGTGATATTTTAGTGTATTTTTGGTTTCTATGGAAGCTGCCCAGAGTGGCTGTGTAAACCCAGCCAGACGGGCGGGGTACAAATAATAAATTATTATTATAAATTATAAATATATATTATAAATTATTATTATTATTATTATTATTATTATTATTATTATACCCTGTCCATCTGGCTGGGTTTCACCAGCCACTCTCGGCGGCTTCCAACAAAATATTAAAAATACACATTATGTTTCTGTTAGTTGGATGGCTGTATGTTTGTCTGATGCAATGACACTACAATTCAACTGCCCGTAGTGTTCCACGTCTAGGGTAAGTTGTGCCATCCTATCCCAAGTCCACCAGAGTGTTTTCTCCCCCAAGTGCATCTGTGGATTTGAGTTATATTGGGATAGGTTCATCTCTTCTTCATTATGTCCTGCTTTTGATAACAAGGGCTCAAATTGAATTGTAAAATGGCTTTTATTATTCTGCCCATGATTCAAGCTTGTTGTTGTTGTTGTTGTTTAGTCATTTGGTCGTGTCCGACTCTTCATGACCCCATGGACCAGAGCATGCCAGGCACTCCTGTCTTCCATTGCCTCCCGCAGTTTGGTCAAACTCATGCTGGTACCTTTGAGAACACTGTCCAACCATCTCGTCCTCTGTCGTCCCCTTCTCCTTGTGCCCTCCATCTTTCCCAACATCAGGGTCTTTTCCAGGGAGTCTTCTC
Source organism: Podarcis cretensis (assembly GCF_951804945.1). Lineage (NCBI taxonomy): Eukaryota > Metazoa > Chordata > Lepidosauria > Squamata > Lacertidae > Podarcis > Podarcis cretensis. The sequence goes on from NC_137173.1 coordinate 88,763,924, forward strand.
TTCTCATGAAGTGGCCAAAATATTGGAGCCTCAGCTACAGGATCTGTCCTTCCAATGAGCACTCAGGGCTGATTTCCTTCAGAATGGATAGGTTTGATCTTCTTGCAGTCCATGGGACTCTCAAGAGTCTCCTCCAGCACCATAATTCAAAAGCATCAATTCTTCGGCGATCAGCCTTCTTTATGGTCCAGCTCTCACTTCCATACATCACTACTGGGAAAACCATAGCTTTTACTATACGGACCTTTGTTGGCAAGGTGGTGTCTCTACCTTTTAAGATGCTTAAGATTCAAGCTTAGGCAGCAGCATCGGCAGGAGGGATTGTAAGGAATCACAGGGTCTGCAGGGCGCTACGGGAGGCCCCTGCAATGTTTTGCATTGGCTGTGATAAAACACTGATTTTCCCCAAAAAACTCAGCTAACCTTGACTTCCTAAAAAAACCCTCAACAACTTTGGACTGCCCCGGGCACCAGCAGGGGTTGCTACACCACTGAGCTTAGCATTTTCAGGTCAATGGTCCTTTCCTCAGGATGTCAAGGGAAACAAACCCCCATCAATTCATCAGTCATTAGTTGCTATTTATATTTTTTTTCTAATGCACAATAAATATTTTGCGAAGAGGATAAGTAAATGAAAACTGCTGAAGCCATTTAATTGTTTTGTTGTTGTTGTTTGCTTTTTTTACAAGCATCAGTTGTTTCCTGAATTGGCATCAGTTCTTTTTAAAGCCAAGTCCTGCTTTCAGATAAAAATAAAATGCTGTTTTGGTGCTTGTGTGAGGCCATGTGTAAAGCCTAGTGCTTAGTTAGATTAAGTGCAATCTCTCAAGTCCCTAGAGATAAGCCATGGGAGATATCACCAATGTTCTATGCAATGTAAGGTTAACAGTTTGAAATTAAATTGTTCCTATCTACTACCTGCCACGTTTGGTAGCAAAAGGGCACATCCTCAGCAGGCATAAATCAGCAGCAAACTCTCCAACTTCAGTCATGAGGACATGACCTAATATCTCCAAATAGGATTATATGTTAAGTACATGACAGAACTTCTTAGATGATAGAGACTGAAAAATGAAAAGATTCCTGTGTACAAATTATAGTTCTCTGTCGTTGTAGAAAAGATATGTTGATAGGAACTTCACAATCAGTAAGTAAGTTGCAAACTTTGTCTTTCTTAGCATATAGTTTATAGAATAGTTGCACCAACAATTTCTTCCCTTTATCTGGTGTGCAAGGCAAGGTCCCAATGGCAAGCCACAACTCTAGGCCCCAGATCTTGAAAATCATTCCCCTATTGGTAATGAATACTTGGATGAAAAGCACATGTGTGATTGAGGACCCATGTTAACATATATAGGTTCCAAGATTGGAATTCCTGGCGGTTCAATCCAAAAGAAATACTTCCGCCATACTTCTGTGCCATTGAAATCTGTACAGTAAGTTGGTGGCAATATGAATGCCATCCATGATTTTTTTTCATTTCTCAAAAAAACAGCTGGAGGGGAACCCAACTTGGCTTGGGCCTGATTGCATAAGGAGGGTGGGTATCTAACTTTTTGCTCTCATGCCAATTATAGGAGTTAAATCCCTCCCCAAACAGTATGTGTACCAATTTTATATTCAACCCTCCTGCGAAGATTAAGCTAAAACACTCAGAAAAGACACAAAGAGCAGGAGCAAGAGAAAATGGAGTAACTGTGAGCCAATTACATGCAAAACACACAGAGAGAAATGAGCCAAAAGCTACAAGGAGAAAGCTGAATTCTGCAGAAAAAATAAATAATACCTTAGTGAGTATGCACTCCCCATGTTGTTTCTTCGGTTAGCATTTATTTGTAGCAATACTTAAAACACTCTGCGTAAGAAGAGGGCCCTGTGAAATGAGAGGGAGTTTTGCGAAGGCTTTTGTTTTGTTTTGTTTTATTGATTTGCCATGGGCTTGATTGAGAAATGAATGATAGATCCGCAATTATGTTGTTCCTGTGATTTTGAAAGCAATATTATCCTTAGCACATTAAATTTCAAACTTCAAGTGAAGGGCTGGGGATGATTTTTTCTTTTCCTGGAGGGAAAGGAATGAACTCAAGAACTAATTGTAGATGGATCATCTACTCGAAGAGCAAATACTAGCTTGCAGTACTTCAAAAAGGCAGATGGATGAAAGCGTAGCATAAGCCTGACACTGCAATATACCTTGCGCTCAAGCTGAGAATCGTTAAGAGGCTTTAGAATGTTCCTTTTGATGCTTATATTATAGCAGCATTGGGGGGGCCGTCCGCCTCTCAACTTTTGTTGTTGTTGTTGTCGCTTTGGTTTTTTTAGTGCTGCATTATGCAAACGGAGATGGATTTTGACCCATTAGTTATTTTTCATACGAGCAACAGCGATCAACTTTCTATACAAGTCTTAAGGAGGGCTTTCGTATATCCATGAACATTTCTTTTTTCTTTGTCCGCTTGATGATTCACGGCTGTTCAGGGAAAATGGAGTCCACGGGAAAAGCTTGTATCCGAGGCAATAGGACAGCGCCATCTACAATCGTATTAGAGTAAGGGACCTCAAAGGACACCAAGTTCACCCCACAGGCAATGCAGGAATTCCCGCTCACCTCCTCCCAACAGGTGGGCAGAGTTTGCCACCCTGTGTGGGGCTTACCTGGCTGGGTGCCACCCACCTGGTAACAGGGTGTAATTGGCCCGCCCCTGCCTGGCAGGCCAATGGGCTGCCAGCGGGGGTGTGGCCTGGGACAGGTACTGGGGCCAATCCTTTGGCCCATCAAAGGGTGATTGTGGGAGTCACTGGCCCTAGAGTGGCAGTAAGTAGGTCAAACTCCCAACTTAGGTGCAGCGTGTGGGCACGCTGTGTAAGTTCTTGCTTTACAGTTCCCTCACATGGCACCTGTTTGACCCTGCACATCCTCAGCCCCAGTGGGTTGAGAGGGATACCTTCCAAGGCCAAGGCCAAGTTTCCTACATCTGAAAGTTGTGGCCTAATTTGAACCCATACCTTGGTGTCTGGTCTCTTTCTTGTGTGTGTGTGGGGGGGGGGGGGAGGCTCCAAGGACAGGGTTTAGTGTGTGGGCTCGAAAATGCACTGTAACAGCTGTGCTGTGTGGCCACCTAACCCCTGCTTAGAAAACCTGCAACAAGTGAGCGTCAGCAACCTTCTCTGGCAGGCTCATACTGTCCTAGTGTTTAGCCTAAATCCCTTTGTAATGTGAACCGACTAGTTTGGGTCCTAATCTCCGTGCATCGGAAAACAAATCATGCCATCATCTATGCGACAGCCCTTCAAATGTTCAAAGATGGCTATTGTCTCACCTCTTAATGCAGTCTTCTCCAGGATAGAAACCTCCAACGTTTCATCACAGGGCTTGGTCTCCAACAACATCTTTCAGGATGCTGTCAGTGGCTGCCAGCCCAGGGAAGTATAAAGACAAGGAAAAGTTTCTTACAGTCCTTTTTTTCTTTCAATCTTTACAGAGGGAAGCTATAGAATCCAACCTCTTGGATAATGGTATTGTCCCAAGTGAACTGCCAACCCCCTGTCTCTCCCACTTCCTCATTCTCCATTGTCATCATCTCCTCTATGGGTGCTGCTACGTGCCTTCTGTCTTTGAGCTCTTTGCTCTCCTACTTTTAAGGCTCACCGGGTTCTGGGAGATCGTGGGTCTGGAATGCTTTCTAGTGAAAACATATCAGCCAGCTGCTGCTCTAGCTCTCCTCCCCCATTGTTTCCCAACGTTCCCCCTCATCTGCCTCTGAACTGTGACCTCCCTCAAACCCCTGTTTAAATCTATACTGTCTTCCTCTTCCTCGTCCCTGGAAGGGTCAGGATGGGGAGGTGGTCTCCACCATATCTTCTCTGCCCAGTCCCTGACAACATCTTTGTCACACCCCTCTAGATGTGTTCAAGTGCAGATACCAAGAAATGGACACAGCCAGTGCTCTTCTTCGGGGGGACGGGACGGACGCAGGGGTACGCATACCCCTAAACATTTTGTGAATCTAAGTTTGGCCTCATTGAGGGGCAGTACTTTGACATGAGTAAGAAAATGAGAGTACCCGTAAACATGTTTTTAAGAGAGAGAAAAGCACTGGACACAGCACTGCTGGTGAGGTTGGTGGTGTCTAATTTAATTTTTTATTTAGAACTTTTCTATCCATCTTAATAAGGGACGTGGGTGGCACTGTGGGTTAAACCACAGAGCCTAGGACTTGCCGATCAGAAGGTCGGCGGTTCGAATCCCTGCAACGGGGTGAGCTCCCGTTGCTTGGTCCCTGCTCCTGCCAACCTAGCAGTTCGAAAGCACGTCAAAGTGCAAGTAGATAAATAGGTACCGCTCTGGCAGGAAGGTAAACAGTGTTTCCGTGCGCTGCTCTGGTTCGCCAGAGGCGGCTTAGTCATGCTGGCCACATGACCCGGAAGCTGTACGCCGGCTCCCTCGGACAATAAAGTGAGACGAGCACCACAACCCCAGAGTCGGCCACGACTGGACCTAATGGTCAGGGAGATGAGTGCCACAACCCCAGAGTCGGCCACGACTGGACCTAATGGTCAGGGGTCCCCTTTACCTTTACCGTATCCATCTTAATATGGAAAAAAGTGTCTCTAGGTAATACACAGAAAACTGAAGCAACAGCAAAGGGAAACTTAAACAACAGCAAATATTACATATAAAAATTGAACATTAATACAATAAAGGTAAAGGTAAAGGTACCCCTGCCCGTACGGGCCAGTCTTGACAGACTCTGGGGTTGTGCGCCCATCTCACTTAAGAGGCCAGGGGCCAGCGCTGTCCGGAGACACTTCCGGGTCACGTGGCCAGCGTGACATCGCTGCTCTGGCCAGAGCCAGAGCCAGAGCCAGAGCCGCACACGGAAACGCCGTTTACCTTCCCGCTGGTAAGCGGTCCCTATTTATCTACTTGCACCCGGAGGTGCTTTCGAACTGCTAGGTTGGCAGGCGCTGGGACCAAACAGCGGGAGCGCACCCCGCCGCAGGGATTCGAACCGCATTAATACAATAGACCACTATAAATTCATTCTCCTTCCAGAACACCTCACCCCTCAGCCTCCAACTGTCACCAAAGACTCCAGCCATCCACTAAGGCTCTTACCCAGGGTCCAAATAAACTCATAGCTCACACACAGAATTTCACAAGGAGGGCTCCTGGAAACTGCTGACATTACCCTAATCTCTCACTCTAGGCTAGATACTAATCTAATGGCATTTCTGCTTCAGTCTTGAAGCAGTACTATGTGCTCCATGCCCTCAATATTAGACACTTTCGTGCTTGAGATAATTTATTCAGGTGAACCAGATTTGCAATGACATTCCCTTCCATAAAAGCCCTACAAATTGACCCAGCAAGCTTTTAAATGTCTTGTGGTATCCTTTTTGCCAGTGCAACCTCTGCTGTGTTGCTAGGTTGTGTGACTGTGCTGAGAAGAGTTTGAAATAGAAGCAGGGGTGCATCTACACATGAGGGGGGGGGGGAGAGACGATGACGTTATAACAAAAGAAAAAGCCACTATGGAAAATTGCTTAGATTTTTTCTCTCTCTCTCTGGCTCCATCTGGTGTTGCATATTTATACCACATTTCAAAACACTGTTTCTTGAGTAATGTAGCTGAGTTCCAGATCTCCCTTTTCTTCATCATGCCAAACTAACTACTCACTGGCATGGAAACCAAGCTTCCACCAGTGGCTATTTTCTGTTCTTATCACAACAGTAATTACTGCACTCTCTGAAAAGCACCAAAACACCCACTTTTGTACCTTGCTTCTTCATGTTTGCATTACCTTCCTTGAGCTATGTCCCCACAAGTATCAGCATAATGCATTTATTTTATTTTCTCACCAGTTCATAAAGTCCCAGGATCTAAGGTTCAAGACAAAGCACAAAGCAGAGAAGCTGCTGAAGTTTATCAGTTTTACATCCCTTTGGTTTCCACTGGAAAGAGTTGAGCGGATACTTTCCAATTGAGAGCAGGAGGATTAAAACTTCATAATCTTTGGCTGGGTGATGCCTAAGATGTGTAACGAAACCTCATCCAGTTTTATGTAAATGCCTACCTTTCATAGATGATTCATGGGCATTTAGAGGATTAAATGGGGCAATCAAGATAACGCACCTGCGTTTACGAACCTAAGACCAAGTACAAAGCATATGCATGCATAACCTATTCATTTGCATATAAAAGCTTGTAGCTTACAAAAAAATAATAATAAATGAGGCAATCAGAAATGGACTCCCTAAATGGCAAAACTGTAATCAGAAACAATCTTCCTAAACTGCAAAAATCAGAGAAGCATTAATCATGGACCATGGTGTTTTTAATTTGCACAATTTCTACACCAGATGAGTGTGAAACACCTCTCGCTTCTAGCTATTTTCTTGGTTTTTAAGGTCCATTTCAGCTTGTTCAGTGGATGTTCATGGCACCCGCCGCAGCTTTTAAAGAGCAGTTATTTGATATGCAGCCAGCCAACCACCAATGCATTGTGGCTATGATATGTTCCATTCTCTCTGCAGTTGGAGGCTCCATTATGCGAAGGAGGTGGAGGAAGGAGTGAAGAACAAATGGGGGGTGGGAGAAGGAGAAAGAAGAGAGAAAGGAATGGCTGTCCCAGGCAATTCTCCCTGCTTCCCCAACCCTTAATCCCTGGATTTCAAGTTTTAGTGAAGTCATAATTCCATGGGAGCATCCAGCAACCTAGAGCCCTGCCCTCACAGAGGAAAAGTTCACCAGGAAAAGTTCTGAGTATAAGTCTGGGTTGTTTGAGTTCCCTGAGAAAGGAGCATACACATAGAATCATAGAATCATAGAATCATAGAATCATAGAGTTGGAAGAGACCACAAGGGCCATCGAGTCCAACCCCCTGCCAAGCAGGAAACACCATCAGAGCACTCCTGACATATGGTTGTCAAGCCTCTGCTTAAAGACCTCCAAAGAAGGAGACTCCACCACACTCCTTGGCAGCAAATTCCACTGTCGAACAGCTCTTACTGTCAGGAAGTTCTTCCTAATGTTTAGGTGGAATCTTCTTTCTTGTAGTTTGGAACCATTGCTCCGTGTCCGCTTCTCTGGAGCAGCAGAAAACAACCTTTCTCCCTCCTCTATGTGACATCCTTTTATATATTTGAACATGGCTATCATATCACCCCTTAACCTCCTCTTCTCCAGGCTAAACATGCCCAGCTCCCTTAGCTGTTCCTCATAAGGCATCATTTCCAGGCCTTTGACCATTTTGCTTGCCCTCCTCTGGACACGTTCCAGTTTGTCAGTGTCCTTCTTGAACTGTGGTGCCCAGAACTGGACACAGTACTCCAGGTGAGGTCTGACCAGAGCAGAATACAGTGGCACTATTACTTCCCTTGATCTAGATGCTATACTCCTATTGATGCAGCCCAGAATTGCATTGGCTTTTTTAGCTGCCGCGTCACACTGTTGGCATAGGATGTCTAAGGTGAAGAAAGAGAAGGGGAACTGGAGAGCGAGACCAAACAAAAGCAGTAAGACTTGCCACATTCTTCTGTCTCCTGCCCTTCCTATTCACCCTGGCTGCTTCACATTCCCCACAGGCAGATTGTCCATATCTCCCATATCTGTGAAGGGAATGGATCATAGCCAACACTGTTTTCATTCATAATATTTGTATATGACCTAGCCCTTCCTTCATCAGGTGCCCAGGTCTGAGTGTTTGCAAGGTTAATGGCTGGAGAGATTGAAGGAATGGGTTTCTGTGCAGTCAGTTTGAAACGGACGCCAAAAACCCCTTTTCTTCTTTCTCCAAGGGAGCATTTCTAAAATGCATTAACTTGAGTTCTTGAGCAAATGCATAACAAGAGCACAGCTGTATAAACAAAGCTCTCTTCTTTACCAGTCACGGCAAAGGATGACCTTGGCTGTTCCAGTGGAGTAGGGATGACATGTCTGGGTCTTATCTTACCACACTCTGATGCACAGACCTAGTCCGGGAACAGTGCCAGAGTGTGTTCTTGCTCCAAGATAAGAGTATAGGAACAGGAATACCCTTTAATGGTCAGAAGTACAGGAAGGAAAACCCTTTTATGGTTAAGAGTACCGGAGCAGGAACTTCTGTGATGTCAACCTGCGTGTACAAGCTGACGTGGCTGGATTACTGGGGAAGGGGGGAGAGGGTGCCTGGAGGATATATATACACTGCATGAAATTTCTCATTTCTTTGGACTTGCTGTGAGCTGACCACGCAAGTGCCTTCTGCTATCCAGAGAGCAGAATAAACGCTTTCTCTGAACCAACCCTCAGTGTCATTTGACTTCCTTCCTCCCGTCCAGGAGCAACGCTCACCCTACCAATTGGTAAAGTCCAATAAGGCTACAAGATGACAAATATCTATAGCAGAAGAAACAGGAGGGATCGGGGCTTGGGAATACTGTGGCACGACTAGCGGTTTTGTTTGATGACCAATTTCGCTTGCTGAGGAAATGCAACAGACTTTGGTAGGATACAGCAATCAATGGCACAGGATTGACTTTCTGGTAACATCCCATTCTCCCAAACAATAGACTCTCCAGCTTGAATTGCCATCAGCTTTTTCATTCCAGCAGTGGACCTTTTCATGCAGATAGTGTGGAATCTGTACCCAACTTGTAGGGCTCCTAAGTCAAGAAGGCACACAGCACTGGCAGCCTCTCTGTGCATGTCTATCATGCCTCTTGTCCCCCAAACAAAAAAGAAATCCTTCTTAAAAGAATCATTTCTTGATTTGTCTGTGGTGCAACTTCCATCACCTAACATTCCTTCTAACGTGAATGTGCCATTCACCTCACAGTGCTGTAATGTTACTGCTGGGCCAACATGTCATCTTGCTGCTACCAGGCTGACATTCCTGACATATTGAAGATTGATGTGCCTGAGTGCATGATTTTCATGTTCTCGAGCTGCTACAGTCTATTAGTGCAGTGATGTTATTTCAGGTTGATTTCCCCCCACTCATTTGATGTTACTTTGCAAAGATTTTTTAAAAACTCACTTTTCAGATGCTTGCCTCCATAAGGAAGCGGGATTCGATTTTGCGTAACAGTTTAGACGAGAGTAGAAATATATATTTAAAAAAATGTCCAGTAGCACCTTAAAGGTCGGGTCATCCAGTCGGGGATGACTCTCGGGTTGCGGCGCTCATCTCGCTTTACTGGCTGAGGGAGCCGGCGTACAGCTTCCGGGTCATGTGGCCAGCATGATTAAGCTGCTTCTGTGAACCAGAGCAGCACACGGAAACACAATTTACCTTCCCTCTGGAGTGGTACCTATTTATCTACTAGCACTTTGGTGTGCTTTCAAACTGCTAGGTTGGCAGGAGGAGCTGGGACTGAACAACGGGAGCTCACCCCCGTGGTGGGGATTCAAACCACCAACCTTCTGATTGGCAAGCCCTAGGCTCTGTGGTTTAGACCACAGTGCCACTTGCGTCCCTTTAAGTTTGGTAATAAGTTGCAATTCAGCAACTTCTCTTTCCAGTCTCTTTCTGAAATTCTTTTGTAATAAGACAGCTGCTTTGAGATCTTGTATAGAATGTCCTGGGAGATTGAAGTGTTCTCCTATTGGTTTCTCTGTCTTGTGATTCCTGATGTTTAGATGAGAAGTAGCAAATGTGGGAGCTTCCAGAAGTTGCTAGGATACAACTCCCATCATCCTGGACCATTGAACCTGCTGGTTGTGGCTGACGGGATATCTCATGCTGGTCACCCCGATTCACACCAATATTTTTTTAGAACTGCTTTTTGAAAAGCATTGCCATGCTGATCATTCTTAGAGAAAGCAATGCAAATTGGAAGTACTTTTTAAAAAATGTATTGGCTTTTGCTAGTTTTCTCGCAACTGACTTTTACAAATTAGCAGAACGGATATTTTTAGTGATTGTTCCAAGCTAATTACTCGAGTTTCTATAACGCAACGCTAACATATGCCACACAGATAGTGTGAATTCCGTTTTGATTTCAAAACTAATCATATTTGAACTTTGACTTCATTTGAATTGAACTAATTAGAGTCAGCCAAGTAGATTCATATATTTGTTTTTTTTTAAATAATATTTATTTAAAATTTTCCAGAATAAAAAGGAAAGATAGCAAGAAAGAAAGAAAAAACAAATATGATTTACACTTGGTTTCAGTGGCATCTTTCCCGGACTTCCCCCCCTCCCCCTCTTGTATTCCATTTCCCTTAAATTGATTCCACAGATTCTTACCCCAAATTTTAAAACCTTATTTGTAATTTTAAATAACCCATTTATTCCAAATTAATTTATCTTATTTATCTTAATGAACCATTTCTCCTTATATTTTATATAATTCCCTAAGATCGACCCCATTTCCCTTCCACAAATTCCCCTATTTTCAAACAACAAACATGAAAAAAGAAAAGAAAGAAATAATATATAATTTTACAGCCTTTGGATTCCAAATCTCTCCCCCCCCCCCCCATTCCCCGGTTCCAATCCCCAAAGTTCATCCATTGTCTACTGCCAGCCTGGTGTATCCACGTCTATATCTCAACTCCACTTTGCCGTCTTTTGATAGCTTTTAATTTCAGAAAGTCCAATCTCAAAAAAACTCTCAGAAAAAGTCATTGTTCTTCCATCCAGACCTCTATGTTTAAGAGTCTAAATTAAATTCTATTTCTTGGTCCTTTTAAAGTCTGGATGTTCCAAATACTCCGGCTTCAAATTTGGTCCAGCTCTTATTCCTCAGGTTGCTTTTTCCTGTTCTGCTGCAGAAACCTTCTAATTCAGAAACTTCTTGTTCTCCACAGAGGCTTTTGTTATTCAGGAACATAACTTGCGTCAAGTCCCTTCCTTTCTTCAATAGATAAATCCATTGTCTCCTTTAGTATAGAAACCTCTGTAGACAAAATAATGCTTCGTTTTTGCAGCTTTCCCAAGAGATAACAGATCCTGCTCAAATTCATAGTATTTTTCCACTTGCTGCTACTGTTGCAATGTCCCAGCCTCCCTCTAGAGGGAATATGGTAACTTAATTTCTTTCAAAATCAGACCCAAAAGTCAAATAACTTGTTGCCTTTATTTCCAATAATTTATGTCCAAATTGTAACAAATCTAACCAGCAAAGCCATCGTAACAAAGTTCTCTTTTATTTTCCTGCTTTGACAGCTACTTTGACAGCTGTCAACATTTCTGTGTCTCTTCACCAGTCTCTCATAGCGGATCGTTCCCGGTTCCCGTGGGGGTTGCATTTTAGTTCCCACAAATCAGTCTTCTCCTCCAGCACAATTATTGTAATTTCCCTTCGTGAAGTTAAAATTTTTTCTCAGGTAAACAAGTTCATCTCTCGATCTTAGTTGTCAAATCCTTGCGTTGAGCCATCTACAACGGGGGGGGGGCGGACTTCCTTTTTGCACTCCCCCCGCTCGCTCCAAATTCAAAGATCAAATTTCCCTTTTAAGTCCAATCAATTTACTCACGGGTTGTTCCTTTTAGTCCAAATCCGAAATTTTCAAAGAAGAAGTCGTTGCTCTCCGCCGAATGGCATGCGGCTTCACTGGGCAGGGGAAGCATTGGACTCACAGCACCACACCCACCCCCCCGTCACCCGCTCCGCAGCCTTTAAAAAGGCTCCTTCGCGGGTCGGGGGGGGCGCAAACGGTGCCCGCCGAGTCACCAAGTCCATGGGCATCTCCGCCCATGGTTTTTGAGGGTCCCTGCGTCGCCAGCACGGCAGGACTAGATTCATATATTTGGATGTAATTAAAATTTCGTTAATTGAAACAAAATCTTTAATTTTGCTTAAGGAAAAAAAATAGTTTTTGTCAGCCTCGATTTTAATTTGTGACTCTGATGAGTCAGCCTGTTAGGAGTTTAAGGAATGCAGTTGGTGTTGTTTCTTTTTAAAAAAGAGTAAATTTATATTGAAAAAGATGAATACAAATAGTGGCTTATATTGAAACAATCCATATTAACAAGTATTCCCTCAACCATAAAGAGCAGAGATCAGCACCCCAATCCGGGATGTATTATGAGACAGCAAATCCTGTTAATGTTAATTTCAGTGGAACTTCCAAAGTGATGGCTGGATGTGCAGCTTTGGAAATGATTGATGCAAGGCTATCAGGAAGCGACGGGCAAAAGCCTAATGCATTTTGCTAGCATGTCTCTATTTTGGAAGGCACAGAGTCGGTTCTGACAATACGCCAAGTTGACTTGCTCTAAATAAAATCTGCACATGTAAGCAACTCATCTTCTAGAGAGGCTGTTCTTCCATGAAATCAAACACTCAACTTGTCCCTCCCACTTTCACAAAAGGGAATTGTGTTGTATATTTATATATATACTGTATATTTAAAAATATTTTCACAAAAGGGAAGCATAACAGAGGTGTATAAAATTATTCATGGTGTCTAGAAAGCGGAAAGAGAGAGAAGTTTTCTCCTGCTGTCATAACACTCGTCATAACTCAAGGACATTCACTAAAACTGAGTGCTGGAAGATTCATGACAGATGAAAGAACGAACTTCATCACATGGGGCATAGTTATATAATTATCTCCCACAAGAGATATGGGCTTCCAACCTGGATTTGCTTAGCTCCCTGTAGTTTTGTGAACAAAAGTTTTTTTTTTTAATGAAAATAGCATACATCCCTAAGAAAGCAACCTGTAGAATTCCAAAAGGATTGACACAGCTGCTAGAGCTTCTGGTTTGTGTTTTGCTCAGTTGGATTCGAAAGTCACAGTTTCTGCAAAGCTGATTTGACAGGCGTGGATATTTGGGCATGTGCCAGAGAGGCAGAAGGAGTTGAAGGACCAGCATTTTCCCCAAAAAGCACTGGTAGTACTGGTAGAAAAGACAGGGGAATGTCTTGCTTCAACATCACTTCCTTGAAACACTGTGATTGGAGAGCCCTTCTAAAAACCATTCATTCTGATTAGAAAGTAGATTTGTCAACCACAAAAGAACTGTTCTACTCCCAGTCCTCTGCCTTGGTGCTTTCCATATAAGACAAGTTTGGGAAGATATTGTTTAATTTTTGCAGACTCACTATGAAGGAATGGGTTTCCCAAAACCCAAAAACTGACTGTGCAGGCAGTTTTAAACTGCACCAAAATCCCTATTTTTCCTTAGCTAAAATGCATAAACTTGAGCCGTTGAGCAAATGCATAACAAGAACACAACTCTCTCCTTTATCAGTTTGTGATGTCAAGGATGACCCTGACTATACCAGTACAACAGAGAAAACACGTTTGTGCCTTATCTTATGTTCTGACCACAAAGAAGCACAGACCCACGTCTGGGAATAACGCCAGAGTGTGTTCTTGGAAATGGTGACCTCTGGCTCCTAGATAAGAGTAGGAACAGGGATATCCTTTTATGGTCAGGAGTGCATGAAGGAAATCCCTTTTATGGTTAAGAGTGCCGGAGCAGGAACATCTGTGATGTCAACCTGTGTGTACAAGCTGACATGGCTGGGTGAGGGAGAGAGGGTGCCTGGAGGATATATATACTGCATGAAACTTGTCATTTCTTTGGACTTGCTGTGGACTTGATCACGCAAGTGCCTTCTGCTATCCGGAGAACAGAATAAACTCTTTCTTGGAATCAACCTCGGTGTCATTTGACTTCCTTCTTCCTGTCCCAGAGCAACGCAGACCCAGTCGGTGAACTCCAATAAGGCTACAACTATGTGGGGCGGGGAGGGTTCAATATCCTGAAATGCCCCGAAGTGCTCCCAAGACCCTCAGTTAAGTTTGGGGTGATTAACATTTGACATTTGCCTAAAAAGACTTGATTTGGGATTTGTCCAAATTTGATGCATGCCTCTTCAAATGCCCCCAGACACCCCTCAGGTCATCAAAGAAGCCCTCAACTATTGAACTGAAGGTGCTGCTAGAAAGTGTCATGGAAATTTCAGTGACTGCTAAAAAATCTACATAAGGGAATTTAGCCCTTCTTTTTATGTACAATTTAGCCCTTAATTTGGTGCTTTATGTAAGTTGTTCCCTCTTCTAACTTTGTGTATTTTCCTTTATTTCTTTTTCTTTTCTTTATTGAAGCCAGCTAGCTTTTTTTCTAGAGGGAACATTTTAAATATATTCAATTATGCATAACCTAGGCCTATTTTATGCCTGGTGTAAAGTCACTGATGGAATCCAAAAGCTGCATTTGCCCAGTGTCTTATAATTGCAGTTCAGTTTAGGAGCATTCTAGGTTATTATTAGAAGGATAATTACCATCGACACTGGCGTACTATGGGAATTATGTTAATTACAGTTAAATATTATATTCTCTAACCATGTTCCTTTTTCTCATTTATCCCAAGAAATATAGAACTATAGGTTATAAAAATTAATGACATTGTCCTATACATTAAGCACAATTAATGACCCGGATTTTGACCAAAGAATCCATTCATCCTATAAAGGTCTTTTAAAAAAAGCTCTCCCAAAGAGCCAAATTTAAAAATCCAATAATAAAAGAAGTCAGGGTAGGTGGGAACCATGGCTATTAAAAATGAATGCCTGAATAACTGTGGAGTCCTTCGCATTTCCAAGGGGTTAATCAAAGTTAAAAGCTATTTTTAAAATCCCAATAATCCCACTTCAGATGTATGGATGACCTCAGGAGATCTAAAAGTGTTTAGAGGTGCAGCTCTGCTCCCCCAAGTGCTCCAATAAGAAGCGTGAATGTCTGGTGATCCAACTGAAGATGGTTTGATGTCTCTGCATGATCAGGAATCCCAATAAAGCTGATCACACAGAGATCTCTACATTCATTCAGTCAAATGTGTATGAGGCAAATCTAGAGCGTTTGAGTGTTCCCTTTTGCGTGCCGAGACCCCGAAGCCACCCCCTCATTGAGAAATAACATACACAAAGACACAGATATTAGGTTAACGTTATAGGGCAAATTTTGGCCACAACTTTATTGATTAAAGAATGTGAGCGGTATTGGCTTAGGCATTGAATGGACCCGACTATATCAGATTCCTGCCTGATGAACAGGGAGTCTGGTAAGGGTAAACCACCAAGGGGGGGGGGGCGTCGATACATACCAACTCAAGCTCCCCCTGGTGTTCCTGTTGGGGTCGTGTCATGGCCCTAGCCCCACCCCAGGCTTCAAACAAGATCAACACCCCCGGATTCCTTTAACAGAATAACCTTAAGCTTGGAAGGGCAGGTGATGGCCACACCTTCCCTCCCCTGTCACAAGGTCAAGCAATGTCTAACCGCAACCCTAACAAAGTTGTGACGATTGCTACGAGGTAGACGAAAAGCAAATGGCCAGTGCCAATTTGCCAAGTGGGAAAATTCCTACCAGGCCCCTCAACGGCGACCAATAGCAAGGCCAATGACTAAAACCTGCAAATAGGGAGGGAGGGCGGGTGATTGAGGAAGTGAGCCAAATAAGAAGACCTCCAGCTCGTGTGTCTGCTTAAATGGTCTCGGCCACACACCCCAGCCAGTGGATTGGCTGGCCGGTTGCTGACATGGCCGGGATCCCCTGGGCAACGGGGGACTAAGTACCCCACCCCCAGAGAAGAGTGGGTGGCCACGCGGTCCATTGCAACTCCTCCCCCCGGGGAAGGGGAGAGGATTTCCAGGAAAACTCCACAGAAATAAAACTAATCCATCTCTCGTGGGCTGAAAGATTTTCTCACCTGGAAGTCATTTGGAGCTGTTAGTTTGTTTGAAGCATAGGATCTTAGGAAACAACCTTACATCATGTCAGACGACTGGTCCATCTATTTAACTATTATCTACGCTGGCTAATCGACTGTGGCTCACCTGGGTTTCATACAGGAAATCTTTCCTAATCCTACCTAGAGATGTCAGGATTGAACCTGGAACCTTCAGATGCTGTATTTTCTTTGCTATTAGACACCCTGAGTGCAATCTGTAGAAGGGTGGATTATAAATGTTTGTATGAGGAAGGAAGGAATATTTTTTTCTGCTGTCTGACATCCTATTAAGACCAACAAAGGACTACACGAGAAGTACAGATTAAACTTAGATTTGAGTAGGTAAAAGCTAAAAACTGTTCATGTATCCTGGGGAAACATTGCATTATTTTTCTTTTCATAGCATCATCATTTCATTTTAGTTGTGTGATTATAATGTTTCAGGATAAAAAACACACACAGTTACTTTAGAAATCATGACAGGAATAACCTAGAATGCACATTCTGAGATTTTCATTTCATTTCTCTGTACACAAACTGCATCTCATTAAAATCCCTGTGCCGGTACCAGGGTGTCATTACATTCTTGGTTTATTCAGCACAGTTAAAAGTGTTGTCTCATCCAGTTTCAAAAAAAAAAAAAATCCCCAAAGGACTTCAAACTAAAAAATATTGAACATAATGAGAAAACGAATGATAAAGATGACCCGAGATAATCCTTGGGTTCTTAAGGTTTAATATGCATTGTCTTGAGGCATCAGAATAATTAGAGCTATATATGGACTCCAATTGTTTCAAATAATGAAATAACCATGGTCTTGCAAAATGTTTTCTGCTATGAACTTAACCGCCTGAAATTGCTTTTTCTTTAAAAATCACACAAAAAACCCCAACAACACTGGAGATAGAGAAAAGCAATCATCTATGCAGATATGGATCCCTTGATGCAAGCAGTGCTGTGCCAACTGAAGAGGAATTCACAACATGAAAGTGACTTCTTATTCTTCTAGTCTCAAGAGCATGTCATGCTGGGAACTATGGGAGATAAACAAATATCCCAACGGATTTGGTCAATCAGTTCAGAGCAATCAAGGAAAGCATATTTGGTCCAAATGTTTTAGAAATAATATTAATACAGAGTTGGTATTTCAGCCTAGAATCATAGATTGAAAGGGAACACTATTGTTGTCATCATCATCATCATCATTTTATTTGTAAGCCGCCTTTCCAGAGTTAAAACAATGCTCAAGGCAGCTTACAACATGACAAGATTTACACAATTACCAACATAACAAAAGTCATAAACAATAAATAAAATGCATCAAAAGTACACAACCAAACAGAAAACAATTTCCACATAAATCATAAAATCTAAAACTAAGAATACAGCATTAATATCAATCACAATTTAAAATGACATAGATAAAAAATAAAAGCAGTTTAAAAAACAAGCAAAAACATGAAAACACTAGAATCATCTGGTCCACACACACCCACACACCCACACACCCCACAATGCAATGCAGACTATTTTGCCCAGTGTGGGGCTTGAACCCTCAAACTTGGAAGTTTTTGTTTGTTTGTTTTTAAATGCTGCAAGACTGAAATTAGAGATGCGGCCATCTAATTTTTACCATATTTAAATGTACATCTGCAGAGATAATGCACTGTGATTAAAGCACTCTTGGCTTACAGAATTGCAAACCATTCATGAAATGATATAATATATTATATAATTTCAATAGACCCAAATAAAGGTCTCATTGGATTCTATAAAACAAAACACTCCTACAATTTGCTGCAAAGTGTAATTGGTTTGTCAGTGAAGTTCCTCTAACCCAGGCATCCCCAACCTTCGGCCCTCCAGATGTTTTGGACTACAATTCCCATCATCCCTGACCACTAGTCCTGTTAGCTAGGGATCATGGGAGTTGTAGGCCAAAACATCTGGAGGGCCGCAGGTTGGGGATGCCTGCTCTAACCTACAGGATCAGACAAGGGGTGATCTGTATTACAAAATTCAGAAAGGTGAAAATTCTGAATGGGTGTGGTTTGGTTTAAGGACTGTGAATGTATGCAGGTTCTCATTAAAATGGGAACCAAGCAAATTTCCCCATCCCTAGGTGAGACCAATCGATTTTGGCTAATTGGTCAAAGCTGGGAGGTCAGTGTTGGTAGGCAGGGAATTAATGAGATACACCCTGCTGAGTAGGTCTGTCAGATAACTCCAATGCAAAAGGGAAAGGGAAGCTGAAATGGCTGTTTGCTTATTTCTTCCCAATCCAGAATTGAAATCAATCCAGCAAATACAGATCAGTAATCACTATTCTTGTTTTCACTCCACCAGTGATATGTAACAGATGACACCACTCCCACCACAATTTAAAATGGTGTTTCCTTTGCATTGGAATAAATCAGCTTTGCAATGAAATGATGTGGAAATAATTCAATCTTTAATTATGCTACATGCATAACTTACCTAAATAACTATGTAAATTATGTTAAATAGAGGTAAAGGTAAAGGGACCCCTGACCATTAGGTCCAGTTTTGACCGACTGGGGTTGCGGCGCTCATCTCACTTTATTGGCCAAGGGAGCGGGCGTACAGCTTCCGGGTCATGTGGCCAGCATGACTAAGCCACTTCTGGTGAATCAGAGCAGTGCACGGAAATACCATTTACCTTCCTGCTGGAGCGGTACCTATTTATCTACTTGCACTTTGACGTGCTTTCGAACTGCTAGGTTGGCAGGAGCAGGGATGGAGCAACGGGAGCTCACCCCTTCATGGGGATTCGAACCGCCGACCTTCTGATTGGCAAGTCCTAGGCTCTGTGGTTTAACCCACAGCGCCACTCGTGTCCCAAGGCCTACACGTCAATAATAGGCCCACTGCTCAACCTTGGAGCCTCCTTCTCTTTGCGGCGACTACATAATAATCTGTGTCTTTAAAGTAAGTGAGTAAGCAGAGGAGCAAGGAAGGGAAGGCCCTTCTTTCCTTTGCCCTGGCCCTGTGGGTTTCCATAGCAGTGAAGATGAGATGAGTCCACTCATAGGGATCACCAAAAGCTAGACCCAGCATTGACTATATTGCAGCAATGGTGCTAAGTATATTGCTAATTTCCTCTCCAAAGGTTTGAATGGGAAGCATTCATTCTTGGGCAAGATATATATTCATAGACTCCAGTAAGGTTGGGCTAAGCCTGCTCCCTAATACTGGTGACTCCAGTAATTGAAAATCAAGACTTTCTATGTAAGCTGTCTCTATGCAATTGCATCCTGGTTTCCGGATGTTATTGGACTCTAACTCCCATCAACCTCAGCCATTATAGCCAATTATCAGGCATGGTGGGAGTTGTAGTCCAGCAATATCTGGAGAGTCCAATTCCTACACTAGAGTAGGGCAAACTGCTAGGAGCTGGCATAGATGACTAGGGAGCCAACATAGAATCAAAAGAATGGTTAAGAAATAAAAAGTGTGTTGCAAAGAGTGTACAATATACAAACATCAAAGCAAAACTAGGAAATGTTTCTTATGATTTCTGAAGCTCAGAGGATAAATATCTCACTGTTGCATAATTCAAAAAGAGTCAGAATGGTCTTTTTTGAAGTTCTACCCTTGGTACTTAAACCATTAGATGGACTCTGAAGTTGTGCCTATGCAAATACAAATCTCTTTATACAACTGAAGTGACAATACTTCCAAAACACAGATAACAAAAATAACCTTTTAACTCTTGTTAAAAGCAGTAGAATAATTATGTGGCTAGTTAAATGGAAATAAGATAGCATGTGCTTGGCAAAATTATGTCCAGTGAACATGTTGACTATTAAAAAGAAATGGCTATTATAAATTGACCTTCCTCCCATATATTCATTGACCCATAAGGCACCCTAAAAACCACTGAGGCACCTTCAGTAGCTGAATTGTTTTAGAAAGCCTCTTTGACTTGGGTTTCATTGTCAATAGTGTGAAGAAGAATGGAAAGAATTCATTATGAATAACCTTGAAAGAACAATAGCAAATCTTTTCAATGTAACGAGTTTCTAATTGAGGGTTTCATGCAATTAATTTAATAACTAATTTGAATATTAAGTAATGCATATAGGTTGCCCTGTGTTTGCTCTCTAGGCAGGCAACAGGCCAGTGCTTTACATGTCTGCTCAGAGGTAACTGACTCCATTTTAGCATCATTGCTATGGTCAGAAGTAAGTACAACTTGATCCGAAGTGTGTGGGATGCTGAATATCAGACTGTTGCAACCCCAACCTATGCCTTCAATTCCCATACAATGAATGGAGGTCTGAAGGGAGGGGATGTAAGGTTAGAATCCAGCTGTGAGTAAAAGGAAAAGGACCTCTGGATAGTTAAATCCAGTCAAAGGCGACTATGAGGTTGCAGCACTCACCTCGCTTTTCAGGTCAAGGGAGACAACGTTTGTCCACAGACAGCTTTTCGGTCATGTAGCCAGCCGCTTCTGGCACAATGGAACACTGTGATGGAAACCAGAGAGCACAGAAACGCCGTTTACCTTCCTGCCACAGCGGTACCTATTTATCTGCTCGCACTGCGTGCTTTCAGACTGCTAGGTTGGCAGGAGCTGGGACAGAGCAACGGGAGTTCATGCCGTTGCGGGGATTCGAACCGCCGACCTTCTGATCGGCAAGCCCAAGAAGCTCAGTGGTTTAGACCACCCACGTCCCAAGTCCAGCAGTAGAAGAGGTTAGGAAGAGAGTAGACCGGGATAGCTAATATTGTGTATTCCAGATATTTCGGGACTCCCGTCATTTCTAACCATTGGCCATACTGTCTGGGGCTGGCAGGAACTGTAGTCCAACAACATCTGGAATGCACCACAGTGGCTGCCCTGCAGAATTCAAATGAGGAGAACCTGCCTAAGTTTGGTGATCACACTTTGCAACTCAGTGTCTCAGGACTCAGTTACCCAGCTGCAAATAACATGTTTTAAGTGTGTTTTAAGTGCAATAGACAATGACACACTAGTTGATGACGGTGAGCCTTAGGGAAAATTCAATGTATTTTTTTAAACGCTTTTTAAAAAATGCATTTTCAGAATGGTTTTTATATCCATGTAGATTCCCCCTTGGAACCTTGAGGAACGATGGCATGCCAGAAGCAAAAATTGGCAGGGAGAGGCAGTGGCATAGCATGGGTTGATAGCAGCCAGGGCGAGAAAGCCACTGACATCATAGGAGTTCCTCACACACTGGCGCCAAGTGGGGCCGTGCTGTGCTGCCTGCTTGTCCACACAATGGGGAGCCTGGGCGGCCCTTGGTGGGTAAATCCCCCTGATGTCTATGGAGAAGATGCTGACACAGACCATACCTGGGTCTCCCTTTACCTGCCTCTCCCCATCCATGCCTGCTCACCGACTTTAGTTGTGATCCCTGCATTGCAAGGGATTTAACTAGATGCCCCTTAGTGCCCCTTCCAACTCTACAGTTCTATGATTCTATTATTATTCCAATTAAACTCACCCAACTGATTATCATTCAGTTTACTTTTTTGTTCAGGTACGCATTGTCAATCACAGCAACAAATATCTATCAGGATATGGAGACAATATTAATAATTTACAATAATTTTGCTTAGTATTATTTGATCCAGTAAATTATAAATGATTTCCAATTTCCCTTTAAATGTGTCTATTGATTTTCTTTCGGTAAATTTCATGATGCCCCCCTTTTTTTCCGTTTTTAAACGTATCTTGCTATTTGCCATACAAGATTGCTTTCCTTCTTTCAGTTTTCTCTGGAAAACCACATTTTTGCATTGCTCCCCCATACAACGGGAAAAGATCACCACTCACAATCACTAGGAAAAAATGGCCACAGATTTATGATATGTGTCTGAAATGAGTAAAACTTTTAAGCAACATGCAAAATCCAGTCCACTATTTTGGGAGGGTATTTCCAGCTGTAATTTTACTTCAGTGAAGCCATTCAGACTCTGAGCAATAGCACAGTTGATTACTGACCCATACTACCTTAAAATGTGCTGAGCAGGCCATATCTCAACCTTACATGACTTTGCCAGGGCTCAAAGAAAGCTCTGATTCCTCTCACACTGGTTATCTATGAGAGGCTGGTTGGATAAGCTATTCTTCCCCTTACAAATGGCTCAGGGTACTCACCAGTAGCACGTAAGAATACAGCAGATTCCATTCTAACATGTCTTCATCCCAATCAACTCTTTCCCCATTCTGTTGCAGTTTGATTCCTGCCAAATACTACATTGTTTGCTTCACTGTCCCCTATTTAACGGGATGCGGGTGGTGCTGTGGGTTAAACCACAGAGCCTAGGACTTGCTGATCAGAAGGTTGGTGGTTCGAATCCCCACAATGGGGTGAGCTCCCGTTGCTCGGACCCAGCTCCTGCCAACCTAGCAATTCGAAAGCACGTCAAAGTGCAAGTAGATAAATAGGTACTGCTCCAGCGGGAAGGTAAACGGTGTTTCCGTGCGCTGCTCTGGTTCGCCAGAAGCGGCTTAGTCATGCTGGCCACATGACCCGGAAGCTGTAGGCCCACTCCCTTAGCCAATAAAGCGAGATGAGCACTGCAACCCCAGTCGGTCAAAACTGGACCTAATGGTCAGGGTAAATGCCTTACAACCACCCAACCAAGATTAAGGTGTCACCAATGCCTAAACCATCAAAGTTGTGATGATTGTTGTGAGATAGGCAAAACCACTAGGTGGGTGCCAGTTTTGTCTGGTGGACAAATTACTGCCTGGCCCCAGATTTGGTGACCACCAATGCCATAGCAAGGTCCAAGAAAAGTAGGAAGAAGAGGTGAATGTGCAGGAGATCCAATGAAAAACCCGGTGCCAGGGCTAAGGCAGGCCCACTATATTTTAAGGATGTTTAAATGAGTATTTTAAATTGTAAACGAGAACACACACACACACACTATTTAAATTTTCTGTTTTACAATTTAAAATACCAATTTAAACATCCTTAAAATTGGAATGACTTCCCTTCTTCTCTTTCCATGGTTCCTTCTGCATATCATAAATCCACGCATATTTTACAAAAACTAAATCATTCAGTTTCCATTATTACATCCATCAAAACTTATTTACACTGTTGAATTTATCTTAATGCTGCCAACCTTTTCAAGTGTACACAATTTCCTTCCATGTATTCAATAAACGTTTTCCAATCTTCTCTAAACATAGGTTCTTCTTGTTCTCTTATTCTATATTTTTGTTTTAAGTCTGCAAGCTGCACATATTCTGTCAGCTTAATTTGCTATTCTTCTTTAGTTGGGTTCTGGCTCATTTTTCATTTTTCAGCTAACAAAACATGGGCCGCAGTAGTGGCATACATAAATAACCTTTTTTGACACCTGGGAATTTCTGTCTGAATTATCCCTGACAAAAAGGACTCCTGTTGTTGTTGTTGTTGTTGTTGTTGTTGTTGTGAAGTACTTTTAAACATTTTTTTTTCAATTCATTATGGATTATTTCCCAATATTCTTTTACCCCTTTACAAGTACTCCACATATGATAGAATGTTCCCTCAACCTCATTGCATCCATGAAGATGCAATAAGGCAAGGCCATGTTATATCCCTCAGGGACATAGCTGTCAACTTTTTCCTTTTCTTGTGAGGAATCCTATTTGGAATAAGGGAATTTCCCTTAAAAAGGGGGGAAAGTTGACAGCTATGCTCAGGGGTAGACCCAAAGGGAGTCTACCTGCCCCCATCAGACCCACCCCCTGAGAGGTTGCCATTGGCGAATTTTCAGCCAGGCTTGGGTCCAAGACACTGACTGGCGAGGTGAATTTTAAATTGTTCCTCACCAGCAGGGCAGTTCCTGGCACCAGGGTCTTCTCCAGATGAGGATTCCAGGAGGCATTGCCAGCCCACAATGCCTCCATATCTGAAGGGTAAGCAGATCTATGTACATATTCTTCTCCCTCTATTCCTGGGAATATGTGTCTATGTTTTGCCTCTTCTTGCCTTACAAACATTAAAGAAATCAGTTTTCTTTCTCTGTAAGATGTTCATAAGGCATATTGCATATTATTTGAATTGTTTATTGGGATTAGGCCATTTTCCATCTGTTTTCAAGACCTCATAAAGTGTGCGCTCGACCATGGATGGACCAAGTCTCCAGGAGAATATTAGATATCCACTCAGGAGACCTGCTGTTTGCTGAGTTTTTAATCTGGGCATCTTACATCAGCTGACACATATTGAAAGGACAGCTCTTTATTAAATACACAGCTGAAAAAGTTTGTGCTCATTGCTTTATCTCAGCATGCGCATGATTCACTGCTGCTTCTGTTGTTTAGTAAGCATAGTAAATACCCCTCTGATAAAAGGTTTCCAACACAATATACAAAGAATAAGGCCAAATTAAAACCAATAAACAATAAAAACAGAGCAAATAAAGGTGTGAAAGATACCAACAGATTCAATTACACCAATTTGAAATGCCTGAGGAGATTATAAGATTGTGCTTTGTACTTGAATACATAGAGAGCAAAGCAATCACCCTTACGCCAGGCTAGGGCAGTGTCAACTGAGTAGAGATGCCCCTACTCTCACCTCTGAGGGTGAGAGAAAATGTGGCTTGCCAAGAGTCTTGGAAAGAGTCCTGAGTGGCTGATAAAGAGTTCTGGAGGGTCACATTTGGCCTCTGGGCCTCAGTTTACTCTATGTTTGCATGTAAGTAATTCCACACAACTTGAAGCTTTAATCTCATTGAAATAATTGCATTGTAAGACTACATTCTTAGAAACATGTATCTGGGAATAAGTCCCATTGAACTGAACGGTGCTTACTTCTGAAGAGAAAAGACTAGGGCTTGGCATGGAGAAAGAACCCATTTTAAATGGATTTACATGTGGATTTTGATTGGTTCTGACCTGCTTGAGTTTTGTTTCCCTTGTGCCTGAGCCACTGTTGCATTTTTTAAAAGCCTGACTAAACATATGCAAAATTATACAAAAATGTGTGTGTATATAATGATACGATACGATACGATACGATACGATACGATACGATACGATACGATACGATACGATACAATACAATACAATACAATACAATACAATACAATACAATATACAGTCATACCTTGATTCTCGAATGGAATCCGTTCTGGGAATCCATTTGACTTCCAAAAATGTTCGAAAACGAAGGCGCAGCTTCCAATTGGCTGCAGGAGCATCCTGCACTGAATTGGAAACCGCAGAAGCAGTGTTGGACATTCGGGTTCCAAAGAACGTTAGTAAACCGGAACACTCACTTCCAGGTTTGCAGCATTCGGGAGCCAAAATGTTCAAGTTGCAAGGCGTTCGACAACCGAGGTGCAACGGTAATATAATATGCCATCCTGAGCTCCTTTGGAAGGAAGGGCATGGTATAAATTGGATAAATGAGAAGAAAAATAATACATACGAAATAGTCAAGCACCATGCTGCACTATATTTTTGCAGCGTTTTCTTTAGCCTATCAGTAGATACATATTTGTTGTTGTTTTCCAATTTATTTTTGTTAAAGATTTTGTTGGTTTATAAAAGTACATGCCTTATCTCCCCCCCCCCAGGTTGTACAGTCTTTCTTACAAATCAGTCACATTAGTTGTGAGACATTTATAATAAACATAATAAATAATAAACTTTTATTTATATCCCGCCCTCCCTGGCCGAAATTGGGCTCAGGGCGGTTAACATCAGATATATAACATTGGTATAAAATCAAACAATAATTAAATTACCTCCTAAAAACAGGTCAAAATCAAATTAAAGTCTAATTAGATGGCTTTCCACAGGGTTATGGTTGGGAACAGTAAGTGCTCATCGGCACAACTGTTTACACTGATCTTATATGGGCTTGTGAGAATGCTGGGAGGCCTCTTTCATATTAGTTCTGGCGGAACAACATTAGTGTTGAGTACAGTATACGTAGTTGTACAGTGATATGCATTGCATGCATCTGTTTATATGGTGGCTGCTTTGTGAAACCTGGAGTGTATAGATATATGTATATGATAAAGCACATGATATTACAGAACTGGTAATGCATTTAATGAGACTGGGGTTGGCAGTCACTTTTTTATAAAGATTACAGAGGAAGGCAGCAATTATAACAAAAATCAATGCAGATGAGTCTTTGTTCCTCCCAACTAGCCAGGATTTGTGGTAGTACATGGTGGGAGAGGGGTCAGTAGATTTCCCCCTGTGACTCAGGTGTGCTTTGACACTGAGGGGTGGGCTTCACCACCAGGGAGCCAATCAGAGCTGGTGCTCTGGCTCCCCTGGGTGGGTCTTAGGTGGCATACCTGAGTGAAAACTTATTCACTCAGTTCCACTCCTATGATATAAAGGAAGGTCTCTGCAGCAGTGGCTCATGACTCTTTTCTTCCACTATCCCCATGTTTCATCTCACATATCTCTGCAAGCTCAGCATCAAGATTTTCAGAAAATTCAATTCCTAAATAGAATTACACTATAAGTCAATGCTGTTCTTTCAGATACAACAATAATATTTGCCAATATGCCAATGACACTTTATGCAAGACCAAAAAATAAAAAATAAATACCCAGTTTCCACAAATATTCATGACATCCTAGGGCCAACATATCAGTTTCAGGTATCACTTTCAGAAACATCCACAAATAAACATAAATCATTGTCAATGTTATTAGATAAGGTTACTGTTTCAAACAAAGACTTCTGGGTCTTTTGAAAATAAGTTGTTAAGAAACTAGATTCACATCCTTTTAAAAAACTTGTCTGCTTATTAGTTTCGTCTTTTGTTTTCGCAACGATGTAGACCAGATTATTCAGGCAGATAAATAGCCTTTATAGTTCTCATTCATCTCATAAAAATGGAAGTGGTTTCTCCTCACAAGTTTAACTAATCCTTCCCATTTTATTTATAACTTGGCTTTTAAGGATACTAAGCAGCATTTATAAAGCATGCCCGGAAGCAATGTGTTTGCTCTCCTTAACTGAAATCTATTCACCTTGAAAGTATGAGCTCATGAAGAATGAATGACCCTGAAGACAAGATCATTCCTATTAGCAATGGAAAAGAAAATGGTCTTGCATAGAAATAGATTAAATGGGATATGTTTCTTCTTTGCAGCAGTTCTGTAGTGAGAAAACCACTTATCTGTCTAATGTGTGGTGATCGTACATGCGCCCACATATGCCATTGATTGGATTAGAATGACAATAACTTTTGCGTGTGTGTGTGTGGCCATAAAGTTGACATTTCACAATTTGTCAAAGAGAATAAGACAGTAGGCTTGCTCTCCTCCCGAAGGAATAGCATCCAAAAAAAAGCAACTCAGGGATAAAGGTTACGTATCACTACTTCCAACAAAATGTTGGTCATTGGCCCATCTAGTCCAGCACCACTGTGGAAGCAGATCATAGCTATTATGGCTACTAACCTTTGATGGCCCTCCCTTCAATTATTTTGTCTAAATTTCTTTTAAAGCTATCTATATGTTGATGGTCATCACTGCCTCCAGTTGGAGTGAGTTCCATGGCTGAACCATGAAAAAGTACTTAAAAAAAATTTCTGAATTTTCCAACATTTGACATCACTGGATGTCAATGAGTTCTAGAGGTAGGATAGAGGGAGAGTTTATTTTTTTTTTAATCTCTAACCACATTCTCTATGCCAGTGGTTTCCAATTAGCTAGGTAAATATATACAGTGGTACCTTCTGTTAAGAACTTAATTCGTTCTGGAGGTCCGTTCTTAACCTAAAACTGTTCTTATCCTGAGGCATCACTTTAGCTAATGGGGCCTCCCACTGCAGCCACACCATCGCCGCACAATTTCTGTTCTCATCCTGAAGCAAAGTTCTTAACCCAAGGTACTCTTTCTGGGTTAGCGGAGTCTGTAAC
The DNA here is from genome assembly GCF_951804945.1 of Podarcis cretensis. Taxonomy (NCBI): domain Eukaryota; kingdom Metazoa; phylum Chordata; class Lepidosauria; order Squamata; family Lacertidae; genus Podarcis; species Podarcis cretensis. The sequence goes on from NC_137173.1 coordinate 88,791,497, forward strand.
CTGAAGCGTATGTAACCTGAGGTACCACTATAGTGATTGTCGGCATGCAAAGGGATGGGAGGCCAGCTGGCTAGCCCGGGCTGGGCCGTCTCCTTCCAGCAGCCCGGGGCAAAGACCATCACCTATGCTCCAACGTAAATCAGCGACAGAATAGGTGTGAGGCTTGTGGAGGCATACTACAACTAATCATAAATCAGGACAAAAAAACATGTCATCTCTCTCTCATGTCGTCTCAGAACAGCAAAAGCAAAAGCTATACACACAATGGAAGTTCCCAGCATACTGTGCTGGAATGTAAACAGACATGTGACACATAACAATTCCATGTCTGTTCCTTAAGGTGGAACAGAATTCTCAACAGAGATGTCTTCCCCTTGGCTTGAAGTGAGGTGTTGGCTCAACCCTTGAAGACTGCAGAGTGCAGACCATTGGTGAGATGCTTTATAGAACAATAGAAGGGACACTCACAAACACACCTTTGATACCACAGAAGTATAGACAAATGGAATAAGACCCCTGCCCTGCACTCTTGAGGGTTTCACTGAAATATTCTCTCCTCTTTCATTATTTGCAAATGCAATTTCTTTTCTCATTAACTGATGGAGAATAGTTTAAAAAAATAATGGAGAGGGAGGGTGGGGGGGGGGGTTGGGGGGAAGCACAGCCCTATTTTTTAAAAAACAACAACAACATATGGATATTGTCCAGGATTCAATGCAGTAACTAGAAAGAATTGTAGCATTCCCAGTGCTTGACAACTACACTGTTTTTTTGTCATCACAGGTAGGAAGGCAAGAGGCAAAACGAGTGGTTTACTAAAACCTGGTTAACTCCTATGTGCAAATGCTAGACTTTCTGCAGGCTACTGGGTCCCATGTCATTCAGACCTTTCGTCCCCAGTCATGGTGCTTAGAATGAAAACCAGATTCAAGACAATGAACTTTTCTGCACTGCGTTTTTACAAAGATCTTAATGAACCTATTTTAACTGCAGCGGCAAATTTTCCCCTAATTTAAACAATTGCCTTGTAGCATCAGTGTAGGCTGAATTTTGTAAACAAGAAAGCAAATAACTTAGAGAGAGAGAGAGAAGGGAGAAATGGATAATATAGATTTAGTTCTTGGTGCTTGGTTGCTTTCATTTCTCTGTTATTAATAATGAGGTATTAAAAATATATTGCAACACAGCGATGCAACACAGCTCTGCAGTGAATGCCATGGTATTAATCCTTTGCTGAGAGGTAGCAAATACTGCTTCATTTTCTGTACAGATCACTATCCATATTTTACATCTTCTGGGATTTAGCAATGTTCTGCCAGATACCAAAATATTGAAAATGAGCTATTATGTTAGCAGTGTGATTATCAGTGACGTAGCTGTAAATGAGAGCTTCAGCACAAATGATGATCATGTATTATGCTGTCAGCTAATTGTGTCGTAGCAGTTGTTATCTTTCCTTGCTAAAATATTTTGCATTCAGAAGAACAAATAAAATAAACCCACTTCCTTGATAGATTATCTGTTGGCCTCCAGCTAAGGAAGACATCAAGGACCAGGGCAGGTGTGTGTTTGTGGGTGGGTACATTCACTCTGAATAGACATTAAATGTATTCCATGTTCTTTATCTGATTCTGATTTTTTCTTAGAGCATGAAACTCATATACACTGGTGCCTTGGTTCTCAAACACATTGGTTCTTAAACTCTGAAGACCTGGAAGTAAGTGTTCTGGTTTTCGAACATTTTTCGGAAGCCGAACATCCAATGTGGCTGTTGGCTATTGTTTCTGGGGCACCTGCACCAATCAGAAGTTGTGCCTTGGTTTTTGAACATTTCGGAGGTCAAATGGACTTCCAGAACTGATTAAGTTTGGCGCTTTCGTTTTTGTTATTTATTTTTTGTTTTTGAGGCTTTTTCGATTAATTTATTTTCATGCCTGTGTGGAACCCAGTTCAGCTGCTGATTGACTGACTGTGCGACTGCAGAAATGGATAAAAGCCCCCCATCCGAACAATGACTATCATCAGTGCAAGTAAGAAAAGAAAGTAATTTTAATTTTTATCATCTACAATAATGTCTTGTTTATTTTATAGTACAGCACGTTGATAACTGCTTTCATTTTATGGAGCAATGGTCTCATTAGACAGTAAAATCCATGTTAAATTGCTGTTTTAGGGGTTGTTTTTAAAAGTCTGGAAAGGATTAATCCATTTTGAATTATTTTCTATGAGAAAGCTCGCCTTGGTTTTGGAATGCTTTGGTTTTGGAATGGACTTCCGGAATGGATTAAGTTAGAGAACCAAGGTACCACTGTACAAGTGTGTTGCACTTAAAACAAAAATAATCTGCTGTTTTAATTGAACTGGACTTGTTTTTGATGTTTTGATTGTATTGTACTCTGCCCTGTAGTCCTATTATGAAGAAAAGGGTTAAAGATTCCATAGAGCAAATAGGAAATGGGGAGGTTTTTTTGTTTTTTGTTTTTTTTAAATGCATTTATAAGTGAATTTGAACTTTCCAAAACAATACAAGAACCAAAACACAGCTGCCTTTCAAAATTTGCAAATATACCAATTTCATGACCTAATTATCCAACCAAAATAAATTGCAAAAATGTGCATATGAGGTTAACACATGCATAAAAAATGAATATGTTAGGGAAAATTAAATGCAAAGTGGCACTATATTAGGAGAAATTGCTGGCAAAACTATGCACTTTAGTCAGAAATGCTTACCAAATAAGTGTACTTGGAGAAAAATTGCACTCAGAAATGGAAGAATGTTCATGAGGAATTTTTTTTAAAAAAAGGCAAGTTGCTACAGGATTATGGAGAACTGAATTTAAGATTCGGAAAAAAAATGATAAATTGATAGAACCAAAAGTGGCAGATTCTTCCATACCTACAGTGAGTAATCCCTGGTTTGTAAAAGTCTGTGTGTGGACAAAGGACAGCTAGGAAGAAGGAAGAAGTCAGAGAGATCCATTGATTCATTAAAATGCCTCAGCTTAGAGAAATCACTATGTGTGAACTCCTTTAGTTAACTCCAGTGTGAGTGGTCTCATGTTCAGACTTTCCCTATGGTAGGACTTGGTTTAATTTTGACTTTGGCCTGTACTTGTTACACAGTAAGTCTAGGTTGTCTTATTGTAATATAGAAGTTAAAAGGTAAAGGGACCCCTGACCATTAGGTCCAGTCCTGACCGACTCTGGGGTTGCGGCGCTCATCTCGCTCTATTGGTCGAGGGAGCCGGAATACAGCTTGTGGCCAGCATGACTAAGTCGCTTCTGGCGAACCAGAGCAGCGCACGGAAATGCCATTTACCTTCCCGCGGTACGTGCTTTCGAACTGCTAGGTCAGCAGGAGCAGGGACCGAGCAACGGGAGCTCACCCCGTCGCAGGGATTCGAACTGCCGACCTTCTGATCGGCAAATCCTAGGCTCTGTGGTTTAACCCACAGCACCGCCCGTGTCCCTAATATAGAAGTTACAGTGTGCTTATTGAATTGTTTTCGCCATGCTTGAATTTATTGGTATGATTTGTAACAAGGGTCATATTCACAGAGAGCTACAATTTCCAGAGTTCCCTGGGATGAGGGATGGACTTTTAAACTATTTGTGGAATTGTAGCTCTGGAAGGGAAACTAACAGCTCTCAGTACCCATAACAAACTACCTGTTCCAGAATTCTTTAGCTAAAGCCATTCATGCTCAAAGTGTACCATAGTGCTTTGAATGCATGGCATGGATATTGACCCAACTCTCCTCCACCGAAAAAAAGAGTATCCAGCTACAATCCACTCAGAACAGACGCACTGAAATTAATGAACCTAAGTAGGTGCTCATGAATGTCAATGAACAGCATGAGTTTGACTAAACTGTGGGAGGCAGTGGAAGACAGAAGTGCCTGGCGTGCTCTGGTCCATGGGGTCACAAAGAGTTGGACACGACTAAACGACTAAACAACAACAACAAGTAGGTGCTCATTAACATCAATAGGTCTACTCTGAGTAGGAACAGCATTGGATACAACCTATTGTCAAGTATTTTGATAATCATGTGATATTTATTGTGAGCTATGTTCAGCACAGTCCACTGCAGAAAAGCAGAATTTCACTAATCTAACTAGTATGTCATTTCTTATTGATGCTTTTATTTATGGGCCATACTTTCCTGTCAGCTCACGCAATGCAGGCAGCAGTAATAAGGACATATCCCAACGAAATCAGCATGGGCTGTGAGGATGTGTCAGAGGGTGGGGAAGCTGCCCCTGAGGTGACAAGGAACACACATCAAAATGAAAACCATGTAAAAAAATATTGAGTTGAGAGTTCACTTCCAATATATTACATCTCCCTGTACAGCTTTTCCAGACACCTCTTTCCTGTCAGCAGAGAAAGTAACAGGAGCAGGCCTAGTGATGCACAAGGGCATATTCGCAACCCTAAACACTGTCATTGTTTCTAGGTCATACTGGAATGCACACGGAAAGTAATATATTCAAAACAGGAGGAGATAAGTCAGATAAGCTCCTGAACAATTTTTTGCTACCTAGGCTAAAGATAACCATACCTTTTCTTACTCACTCATGTTGAAAATTAGCAGTAAGGCTGTCAGACAAAAGACCTCGAGCTTGCCAAGTCAAGTAGTATTACTTGTACTCTGAGGGATTATTCAATAGCTGGTGTCCCAGGGGTGGGGAGAGTATCTCCAAATTGCCCATGATAGAAGGTACAGCTAAAAAGCTGGAAAAGATTGCCAAGAGATGTCATGCTGTTTCAGATCTAAATTTCTGGCGGTAAGTACAAGGTCATTCTGCAGGAATGTTGGACCCAAGTAAGCATCAGTCAAGGCATTTCAAGATGTCTCACTCAATTTTCGGAAGCCGCGATGCGTTGCACAGATAATTACTTTCCTTTTCCCATGGCTAAACATGAATAACAGAAAGTTAAAGGTGCAGTTCCGTGTGGTGTCATGATTTCCAGTTATAGTGCATGTGTATCAGATGCTGCCCTTTAACATGACAGAGAAAGCTGATAAAATCAGGTGAGTAGGTACAAAAAGGAATCTACCTGAATATAGGGAGGGGAATTTTTTTTGGTTCTGTTCACGTTTTAATGGAAGCCTAATTCTCCCTTCCCGATGCAATGTGTGAACCAAAAGGGAGCTACCCTACTAAATTAAAACTAATTATGCAGTTATCCAAACAAAAAGGTGTCCAAAGTTGCATACATTGGGGGAAAGTAAGCATAGATTGTGGGATGCGGGTGGTGCTGCGGTCTAAACCACATAGCCTATGGTTTGCCAATCAGAAGGTTGGCGGTTCGAATCCCTGCGATGGGGTGAGCTCCTGTTGCTCGGTCTCTGCTCCTGCCACCTAGAAGTTCAAAAGCACGTCAAAGTGCAATTAGATAAATAGATACTGCTCCAGCAGGAAGGTAAACGGTGTTTCTGTGCGTTGCTCTGGCTTGCCAGAAGCGGCTTAGACATGCTGGCCACATGACCCGGAAGCTGTCTGTGGACAAATGCCGGCTCCCTCTGCCTATAGAGTGAGATGAGCGTGCAACCCCAGAGTCATCCACAACTGGACCTAATAGTCAGGGGTACCTTTACCTTTACCTTTAAGCATAGATTGCAGGAAGTTTATATATATAATGCATTGCATTGGGGAGAATTGCTGGCAAAAATGTGTATATTCAGTAAAATTGCTCAGGGGGGGGGAGGTGTACATTGCTGAATTTATTCTGTTCTTTTCCATTTGGAAAGCTTTGACAGGCTCTGTCAAATGGCGTGAACAAGAGCAATAGTAGATCCAATGGTCCAGAAGGCAGTTTCTGCACATGCTGTAGAGGAAATTGTGGGGCCAGTGGGGCTCGTCAACCTGGGAAGGTAGGTCATCTAGGGAAGCTTTTAATATTTGATGGACTACTGTATTTTAATATTTTTTGGGAAGCCACCCAGAGTGGCTGGGGAAACCCAGCCGGATGGATGGGGTATAAATAAATTATTATTATTATTAATCTAGGAGAAGGAAAACTCTGATCCTAAACATCTGCTGTGGGACATCTTCAGAGGAAGGAAAGGCTAAGGAGTAAATCCTACACAAATCTGAAGTGTAGTCCCTAAAAAAAGTTCCCTCTGGAACTCTTGCAGCCAAGCTGGTGCCAAATGTATTACGCTGCTTTCCTTTGGACCACATCAGCAAGGCTGAGAGGGGAGTCTTATCTTCTGAGAGCCAGTGTGGTGTAGTGGTTAAGAGCGGTGGCCTCATAATCTGGTGAACCAGGTTCGCTTCCCCGCTCTTCCACATGTAGCTGCTGGGTGACCTTGGGCTAGTCATACTTCTCTGAAGTCTCTCAGCCTCATTCACCTCACAGAGTGTTTGTTGTGGGGGAGGAAGGGAAAGGAGATTGTTAGCTGCTTTGAGACTCCTTCGGGTAGTGATAAAGTGGGATATCAGATCCAAACTCCTCCTCCTCCTCCTCTTCTTCTTCACAGTCCAGGACCCTCATACACACTAGGCTTGCACCCCAGGGAGGTGCTGCTTAACGCAGTGGTTTGACTTCATCCGCAGAGGTGCACTCGGTTGTCTCTCAAGACAGACAGATGCCAACAATGCCAACATGGTTTTAACTGTTTTTATATTTCTTACATTTTTTTTTTAACCTGCCCTGTGTCCTTATGGTAAAGGACAAGTAAGAAACCTTATAATTAAATAAAGATATGGGGAGAAATTCAAACTAAAATGCTGACAATTTTCCATTGTGACTTTTTTTTTAAAAAAAAAAAAAGATTACAAGTTGATTCAAAAATGGGTTGAAATGTACTTAAGTTTGGGTAAATGAGAAAATGGGAGAAACCAACTGTTAAGTTGTGGGTGAACATATCAGACGACACAGTGTTTCTTCAAACAGCTCTTGTTTATTCACAGGCCAGAACTGAACTGAACTGAAGGGTTCAGCCAGCCTGCTTATATAGAGCTCCAGTACAACCCAACTGTAACAACTTTCTGTAACTATCCAATCATTGAACGTCACTTTCAATCCCTTATTTGCGTATGTGGACCTGAGTGAAAACCATCTACAGTATACACCTGTTGGCCCAGGGTGAGAACTTCAGTACATAACACCAACTGTGACAGATTCCATCCCTACCTGAAAATCTGTAACCCCCTATGTTTCTTATAAGGGTTCTGCAAGGGTTGGGTGAGCAAAACAGTCTCTGAAGCAACCTGAGATTCCAACCCTCCAAGAATTGCACAGGTAAGACTTTTGGGCCTCAACATTGTTTGACCATAGGGATTTTTCTGCCCTTTAAGATTTGGAAGCAAAACACTGTTACTTAACTCTCTCTTACCCTGTTCAGGTGTTCTGATTCCAGTTAGGCACCCACTTTTTATGATTCTCATCACCCATGGCTGGGTGAGGAACTGAATTTTCTATACTTCTGGAAACTTCCTGCACACTTTCAAACTTTATTTCCAATGGTTCTTTAAATTTCAATGTGTTTTTCCATTTGAAATGGAGCTTTAGCATCAAAATACTCTGGGCAAGAGACTTAAATGGGTGATATTCTCACAAAGCTAGAAAGGCAGAAACAATATAATTTTTACAGACTTGTATACATTCCAGGTTTTTGCTTTTCCAGCTGTTTGACTTTCCCACCTTCAGTTTCAAAAGCTTCTGGATGTTTTCCATATACAAGTGTTTGTTTGGACCCCCTAAAGGCAGAGATATATTGTTTATTGCAGAAACATGCCAGGGCAGCAAAATATCCGGCTAAAGTTCAGTAACAAAACACACACCCCTTTCTCATTATACAACGTGTCATAAAGTTTTGTTTCAGCTGAAAAGAAAATGCCCTTTTAGTCTTACTGCTGTCATCTCTATCACCACACACTTGAGTAACAAGTCTCTAGAGCAGTACACCATGAATTGTGGCTAATAACCTCCTCCCTGCCACCCACCCAGCCCAAAAAAAAGTTTGGGAAATTTATTGCTTCTCACAGGTAAATAATCTTTCAAATGTATCCATTTCTCTATCTTAGCTAAGTGAAATGAAAATTCACCTTATGATAATTTTGTGTGATTGAAAAGTAACTTGAGAATCTGCCCTAGAATTATTGCACATACATCTTGAAAATTATTTGGCGATGGGGACAAGGGATGCTTCTCCCATAGGGCAGAGTGATCAAGGTTGCAGCATCTAGGATATTCATTAAAAAAAATAATTAAAAAATGGGAGGGGGGAGATGAGTAAGAGGTCACATCACAAGTTTACAAAATTATGCATGGCATGGAGAAAGTAGATAGAAAATAGTTTTACTTCCTGTCTCCTTAACACTAGCACTTGTGGACATCAAATAATGTTGGAAGATTCAGGACAGATCAAAGAAAGTTTTTTTTTTAATGTAACAGATAGTTAAACTATGGAACTCACTGCTGCAGGAGGCAGTGATGTCCACCAACTTGGATGGCTCTAAAAGAATTATTCTTATTATTATTTGTACCCCACCCATCTGACTGGGTTGCCTCAGCCACTCTGGGCACAATTCCAGCATATACAAAAACATACATACAGGGCTGCCTTCAGATGTCTTCTATAGGTTGTATAGATACTTATCTCCTTGACATCTGATGGGAGGGCATTCCACAGGGCGGGTGCCACTACTGAAAATGCCCTCTGCCTGGTTCCCTGTAGCTTTGCTTCTCACAGTGAGGGAACCGCCAGACGTCCTCGGTACTGGACCTCAGTGTCCGGGCAGAATGATGGGGGTCTCTCATAGTGAGGGAACCACCAGAAGGCTCTCTGAGCTAGATCTCAGAAACAGACAAATTCATAGCCACTTCAGACAGCAAATTGTGGGTACTATGAAAGGGCAGCAAGATGTTAATTATTTAATTTGTTTCTGTATTGTCGTTTTTTACTGCCAGTAAGGGAGGAGAGGTGCTTGTGGGATTTCCTGCCTCCAAGTGACAAATTAACTTGTCTTGCCTTAGGTATTATGTATTTTAAAACGGGGGCAGGGGATCCTATTTGTTGCTGTGCCTGAAATGGCAAAATGTATTGGGTCAACTCTGAGGAGGAGAGGTGGAGAGATGAATGAATGCACTTTATGTCATGGTATTGATCCATCAGTCAGCATCACAAAGGCCCAACACTGCCATAGTAATAACTCTCTGTAGAATACACTTCATCACTGAGAGAACTTATAAAGTTGAATTAATGGTTTGGCAAAGTGTGGGATTTCCTAATTGCTAAAAAGATTATGCACCAAATTAAAGTTAGCACAGGGTGAGCTAAAAGAAACATCTTTCTGGCTACCTTTGGTCTGTCATTCACTATGCCAAAGATCCTGATAATCAGCAGGAAATTTATATAAACTGTATATTTAATTATATTCAAGTCTTATATTTTCAGCGCTTGATTTCGTTTTGTAAATGTTTATCATGCTGGGCCTTATTTACGGTATTGCTAATCCGCAGTTAGCCTTACTTCACATATATGACGCTGATATATTTTCACTTATCACAGCTATTGGAAAGTGTCACTGTGTTTATTTTGCATATGCATTCATTCTAATCAACAGGTCATTATACCCCTATTCAGGCATTCTTTGAATAACATGGGAGTGAAGAATGCCCAAAAATGGTTTATCTGTACTTCTTTCTGACTTCCAACACGCAGTTCTCTCGAACCATGTATCTGTTAGAGAGGTTGCCGTAAGATCCCTTATCTGTAGAAAGACAGAGCTTTCCACCCCAAGAATGTGTTTCAAAGCTTTACTGAAGTATTTCTTCAAGCTTCTTAAATTCTTAAACATTACAAAACCAAAATACAAAGTAACACATTGCTCTCAAGTAGCAGGCAATGTGGCTCAGTACTTTAAGTACAAGAATTCTGATCCCACAGGGAGATCCTGAAAAGCAACCCTTTTCCCTGTTGTGCTTCAAGGCCCACAAGCCCTTCCCCAGTAAATAATTCCACACTGACACGTAATTTTGGTTTAAGGTAATGGGTAAAATTTAGGCCACAACTTTATTGATTACAGCAAAGTGAGTGGTATTGGCTTAGGCATTGGCAACAGACTATAACTGACTTCTACCTCTCAGGCAGGTAGTCTGGAAGGGTAAACACCAAACAAGGGAGCAACATCAATGAAAATCAACCAAAGCTCACCCCGGGGTTCCTGTGGTCCTGGCATAGCCCTAGCCCCTCAAGTGGACTTCGGATGAGATCCAGGACCCCCAGATTCCTTTAACAGAATACTTTTATTCATGGAGGGGCAGGTGATGGCTGTGCCTCCCCTCCCACATACTTCACTAAACCAGTGCATAACCGCCAAATCTTACAAAAGTTGTGACGATTGCTAAGGGGGTAGGCAAAAACCAAGTGGCCACTGCCAATTTGCCAAATGGAAAAATTCCTACCCAGCCCCTGTTCCAAAACAGGCGACTAACCAACATGTGCTTAGTTGGCAATCTTCCAGTTCCTTTTCCTACTTGGCTCCATCTTAAACACAGAGAAGCTGACTTCTCAAGTTTCAGCTTCCTGCTGATGAGAGTGGCTCAGGTGTACCATATTTGCTAAAGTTAAAGCTCCTGCCTCATGTGAACTTCTCTTTACAGTGTTTCCAAATATAGTACGTTCAAACGTGGCATTTTATGAACATTAAGCTTACGGGGTTTTTTTTTTAACAATATCTACACCTGATAGTTATACTTTGTGCATATGCTAAGCTACACTCTTGTCCACAAACACTTATGGGAAGAGAAATCTTTAAGACTTTTCATGTCTCCTTTACTCCAGCTCTCCGGGAAACTAAATAGTCTGGTTATAGGTTGTCTGACAACATTTTTATTCTCTGACAACATTTTTTTGCACCTATGTTAAGAGGATTACTTGGGAGGTAATCTTGGTGGTTGCCATTTTTGACATCATGGGGAATTTGTGACTAAAAAAGTTTCTAATAATGTAGCTCCAGCATGTTTCATTGCTACCAACATCCTGAAATTTGCCTCAGGCACTCATAATTCTGATTTTGTGTGGAGTGCCCTACCTGGGTGGATGGAGCAGCCAAGTAAATTTTGTTGTCCCTGAGAGGGGGCAATGACAATAAAGATATTATTATTATTATTAATTAGCTGAAATTCCCTTCACTTTTTAGGCCTGCAAATGGAGCCATGAAAGAGGGACATTTTTAGCATTACCCATCCCTGTTTTCAAGTTATGAGCTGCCACATCACTGTTGCAATTATCCTTTGTCCACATCTATCTTATTACTAACTAAACTTCTTTTTTCATGTTTCTGCTTTCATAACTTTTCAGAAAAGCAATGTAGCAATTGCCATATCAGAAGATTCTAATTGCTTGCTATTTACAGGAGTGATTACCTTTTGTATTATGGAAGGTATAATACAAGTGCTAAACATGATCAGCAAGACATCTCAGCGTGAGCTTTATTTCTGATTTTAGCTTTGTAGAATGAAATTAATTATTGTCAAAAGTGAAAGTCTTCTGTTGCAGTGATTGACTATGTGCGAATTCATTCCACTCTCCCCGGAGTACTGTATTAATTTCCTTTTAATCTCAACTACTTCTATAGCAATTTGACAATCTCCAGTCATAAAACTAGGTGGATACTTTGTGAAAGTGCAATTTCAATTTTCCTGTCTTTCTTGTTTTTGTTTTCTTTTGTTCACAGAATTGCTTCCTACTCAATAAGTAGCTCTTAAAAGATTGATTTGGAAAGAGGCGATGCAAAAGGAAAGACTGAGAATGCTTGACAGTATCACCTTTCTAAACATTATTTTTAATTAAAGCATCTTTGCAACAGGGGCTTTGCAACAAAATTAGGAATGGGCCAAAATGGAGTATCTTCTCAGGAGCATTTTTGACAGCATTCAAAAGTGCCTCATAGTAACCCAAGACAATAGTTATCATGTAGTGAACACAAGGTATCTCTATTCTTCCCAGGGTTTGAAGTCTTTGCAATAGGTGAGGTTCTCCAAAATGTTGCCCATGGATTAGCAAAAAGCTCTTGATTATTTTTGTTAAAGCATAACAACAGAAATTCTTAATAATAAATAAATAAATAAATAAATAAATAAATAAATAAATAAATGCTTCATTAATGTTTATTAAAAACAACAACAACCATACATTACTTTGCGTTAACAAAAACAAACATAAATATTTATTAACGTTTTCAAAAAATAATACAGTGTAAAGTAAAAAGAAGAAAAGAAAAAATAGAAAGATAGCAAAAATACAGAAAAAATACAAAAATAATAAAGTAATTATAAAAACACACACATAAAGTTTCCATTACTTAATTTTCTTTTAACTTATTTTCCAGACTTCCTCATACCTCCCTTTCTTGTCTTCCAATTCAAATTGTTGGTTCAACAAATCCTCACCATTAGTTTATACTTATTTCTAAACCTTATTTTTCATATCTCTTAAGCATTACAGCTGGAAACCACTTAATTTCTGTCCAACATCATTCTAACATTCATTAATTTTACAATATTTCTGCAAATAGTCTTTGAACTTCTTCCAATCTTCATCCACCGACTCTTTCCCCTGGTCTCGGATTCTGCCGGTCATTTCTGCCAGTCCCATATCTTCATCTGCCATTCTTCCAAAGTGGGTAGGTCTTGTGTCTTCCAATATTTTGCAATAAGTATTCTCGCTGCTGTTGTCGCATACATAAAAAAAGTTCTGTCCTTCTTTGGCACCAATTGGCCAACCATGCCCAGGAGAAAGGCCTCTGGTTTCTTCAAGAATGTATATTTAAATACCTTTTTCATTTAATTATAAATCATTTCCCAGAAAGCCTTGATCCTTGGGCACGTCCAGCAAAGGTGAAAGAATGTACCTTCAGTCTCTTTACATTTCCAACATTTATTATCGGGCAAATGATAAATTTTTGCAAGCTTGACTGGGGTCATGTACCACCTGTACATCATTTTCATAATATTCTCTCTTAAGGCATTACATGCCGTAAATTTCATACTGGTGGTCCATAACTGTTGCCAGTCAGCAAACATAATATTATGTCCAACATCCTGTGCCCATTTAATCATAGCAGACTTCACCGTTTCATCCTGAGTGTTCCATTTCAGCAGCAAGTTATACATCTTTGACAAATTCTTAGTTTTAGGTTCTAACAATTCTGTTTCTAATTTTGATTTTCCCACCTGGAATCCAATTTTTTTGTCCAATTTGTATACCTCCATTATCTGATAATAATGCAGCCAATCTCGCACTTTATCTTTTAGTTTCTCAAAGCTCTGCAATTCTTAAGTTCTTTCTAGGCAGCCTCGTGTTGTAGGGCCAGTGTAAACTTGCAAAGGTTTTTTGTTTTGTTTTTTAAGTACAGTCGTACCTCGGGTTACATATGCTTCAGGTTACATAAGCTTCAGGTTACATAAACTTCAGGTTACAGACTCCGCTAACCCAGAAATAGTGCTTCAAGTTAAGAACTTTGCTTCAGGATAAGAACAGAAATCGTGCACTGGCGGTGTGGCGGTAGCTGGAGGCCCCATTAGCTAAAGTGGTGCTTCAGGTTAAGAACAGACCTCCAGAACGAATTAAGTACTTAACCCGAGGTACCACTGTACAACCAAGGATACACAGCATTCAACCATCTATCAATTACCGTAGTTTGAGGTAGGAAACAGCAAGAGATAGTCCCTTTCTCCCCCTTCATAATGGATTATGGAGGAAGGCAAATTCCTTTTACTTCCCTCCAAACAATCACCTAGACCTATTTGTCTGAAATTTGGCAGGATTAAGCCATTCTGGAGGGGTTGCTTTGCATGAAAATTTAATCTACTTGGGCAAAAAGTGGGGGGACTTTTTTATATTCACCATTATAGTGAATGGGGAACACAGAGCTTTGGGTTTTTTTTTGGGGGGGGGGGTTTAAAGGAGTGGCTCAGAATCTAAACTGAAGATTGAAGCAGAGAATGAGTGAGAAACACGGGAATTATTATTTAATGCAGAGATACAAATAGAAGCTGAATCTTGGGGCCTGTGCACATTCTTAGTGTGTATGCGGATTTTGGGGATAAGACCAGAGCAGATTAACTATCTTACATTTTTGAGAGCTTCTGGAGCAGAATTGAGGATTTCTCTCTCCTCAAACTGTCAGATTAATTATAGTTTCTCACAAGCTCAGAAATTATTGCAAACTAAGTCTGATTCAACAAAATGATTTGACTTTGGAATGGTGCTGCTTAAATCCCTACAGTAATTTGTAGGACTAGTGGGTTAGAATTGCAATTTAGGTGAATCATTATTGGACGTGGAATGAAGGAGTAGATGTGACCTATGTTGCATTTATCAAGTGATGAGCGTATGTGTGTGGACAAACTTATTATTAAAATAAAATGTGAGCTATTTTACACATTATACTGAATGAAGTATTAGACTGAGGTGCTGCATCAGACTGCAGGAAGGGGAGTCATATTTGTAAATGCTGCCCCCCCAACCCCCCCCCCAAAAAAAAACACCCCAAACCAACATGTAGTGAACTATCACATGGTCTAAGCCAAACCTTACCCTTTAATGCCATGTGGACAGCTTTATATAAGGGGTGTATGATACCTCCACTGGAAGGACAGGTCCTGAAGCTGAGGCTCCAATAGTTTGGCCACCTCATGAGAAGAGAAGACTCCCTGGAAAAGACCCTGATGTTGGGAAAGATGGAGGGCACAAGGAGAAGGGGATGACAGAGGATGAGATGGTTGGACAGTGTTCTCGAAGCTACGAACATGAGTTTGTCCAAACTGCGGGAGGCAGTGGAAGACAGGAGTGCTTGGCGTACTCTAGTCCATGGGGTCACGAAGAGTCGGACACGACTAAAGGATTAAACAACAAAATGATACCTCATCTGCAGTCTGAAACAGTATAATCCATAAATCTACGCCTTCATTTTGTTGCACTGTTTAGATCAGCTCTCACCACCTTATTTGCAATGATTATAATTTTCTAAGACAGAACTCCTGAAAACACTTGCTATGATTTAACTTCCATTGATCATGGTGAGACATATTTTTGAGCAAAGAATAGTGCAGCTCATAACTTAATTCCAAATGTGCATTCCAAAGAAACATTAACCTGCAGAGTGACATATATTTTATTTTTGAATACAAAAACTCATATGCTTTAGTTAAGACCTCAGTTAATTACACCTTAATCTCTTCATTTACTGTATGTTTAACTTAATTGTGAAGCTAGTTGTTGAATCATTTATCATTTATGGAATAAAAATAAATCTGTCTAATCACAGTTATATCAAACAAGCAATTCATCAATTAATAAAGCCTATCATACCTTCACCATAGTAGGGCAATTATGAATATAAAATACATAATTCATAGCAGGATAACAATGCCTGTGACGATATCTGGAAGCCAAATTTTAATGCCTGTCTGTAGACTTTTACAAAGTGGCTGCATTTTACATCTCAACCAAACTGTTTCTACAATGCCATTAACATGCCCCTTTGTATTATTTGTAAGCATATTAAACCAGAGAGTTTTTGTTCCTCTTTCCTTGAATTGAACTTTATTATTCTGTTCAAGAACAAGACATCTATCTGCTTTGGCTGTGACTGTTTCCCCATCAGTAAAGATCAGTAAAGATTAACTGGGATTAACATTAGGCATGTATAGTTTAATAGTTTCTGTTCACATCAAGCACTTTAGAAGATTAAAAGAGCCACTAATGTATTTTCATGACACTTGTGTCTAGATGAAAATATACTGGAAACTCGAAATGGTTGTGGATCTGGTGTGTAACCTTACAAGACATTGCAATACATGAAATGTGGAGAAAGCATATTATTTAGCACATGAAATGGTAATTGCTAAGGGTTATGATAAATCTTAAAAAGACCTCGAACATTTTAAAAAATATCACTCCTAATTATAACATGGAGTTTCTATTGACTTCTGTAACACAGGGTCTATGCTGGCAAAGACTTAGGGTTAGCCTAAGACATTTTTGCCCCTGATGAAGAAAATCCAAATATATTTCCCATGGAGGAAAAATGAAACAATAAAACAAATAGCTTACTATTTGGCACTTGCCATTAGCATCCCAAACCTGCCACCTGATTCTGATGCCCTCACATAACTGCATATATATGCACCAAGATAAATAGATATCACTCTTTCCCCCTAACTATTGAAGGTCTTTTTATTCTGGCAAGCTTTTATGAGGTAGGCCCTTTTGTAACTGTTTTATACTGTTTTGATAAAACTGTAGTTTTTATAGGCTGTGTGTCAAGAGGTGTATTCACATTAGAAGGGCATCCTAGAAATGCTTTGCCAAATGAATAAATGAAACATCCATACCTCATGTTCATGGCATCTAGTCAGATGAAAAAGAACACGAAGCTTAGTCCTGTACAAAGAAAGAAAACCACTCAGCACTTTAATTGTTGTTGTTGTTGTTTAGTCGTTTAGTCGTGTCCGACTCTTCGTGACCCCATGGACCAGAGCACGCCACGCATTCCTGTCTTCCACTGCCTCCCGCAGTTTGGTCAAACTCATGCTCGTAGCTTCGAGAACACTATCCAACCATCTTGTCCTTTGTCATCCCCTTCTCCTTGTGCCCTCCATCTTTCCCAACCAGGGTGTTTTCCAAGAAGTCTTCTCTTCTCATGAGGTGGCCAAAGTATTGGAGCCTCAGCTTCACGATCTGTCCTTCCAATGAGCACTCAGGGGTGATTTCCTTCAGAATGGATAGGTTTGATCTTCTTGCAGTCCATGGGACTCTCAAGAGTCTCCTCCAGCACCATAATTCAAAAGCATCAATTCTTTGGTGACCAGCCTTCTTTATGGTCCAGCTCTCACTTCCATACATCACTACTGGGAAAACCATAGCTTTAACTATAGGAACTTTGTTGGCAAGGTGATGTCTCTGCTTTAATAGTCAGTACTATTCCTCTATTTGTTCCCATGTAGATAAAGAATCCAGTTGGGTGCAATACAGACTGCAGAAAAAGGTATGTTTCCAGCTCCCTTAAAATGATTGCTGGTTTTGACCTATAATGCCCTAAATGGCTCAGGACCACAATGCCTCAAGGATCACCTTCCCCCATATGATGCGACCTGGACCCTGCCATCATCACCTGAGGTTCCTCTTCATCTGCCTCCTCCACAAGATGTCTGTGGAACATCTCCCCATTTGTGGAATGTCCTCCCCAGGGAGGTTTGCCTAGTGCCTTCATTACATATCTTCAGGTGCTAGGTGAAAAACTTTCTCTGCAAGCAGGCATTCAGTTGATTAATATTCTATATCTTTTTTAAAGTGTTTGTGGGGGGTGGGTTACTGGGATTGTTTTCGTTTTATAATGTAATTTATATTCTCATTTTGTATTTTTCTAATGTGAGCTGTCCTGGGACCTTTGGATGAAAGACGGTACAGTGATATCTCGGTTCTCTACCATCTCCATTGACAAACGTTTCAGAACCCAAACACCAAAAACCCAAAAGTAAATGCTTCCATTTTTGAACACGCCTCAGAAGTTGAACGACTTCCACTGCGGGTTTTTCAGTTTTCTCAATTGAATTTGCAGACAGCCCTTTGCGCCTTGGTTTTCAAACATTTTGGAACTTGAAAGGTCTTCCGGAACGGATTACGTTCAAGAACCGAGGTACCACTGTATACAACTTTAATGAATAACAACAATAAATAATAATTTTTGATAGTTACTAGTGCACAGCTCATACTCCTAATACATTGTTAAAACTGCCCCCACATATATCTGCTATGTTGATGCCCTCATCCTAGACACTGTCACATAGATATGAAGTGCCCTTCCTATGGTGACTGAATGTTGACATCCGTCTATCTCGGGAGACAATGGAAGAGTGTTCCTTTGGGGGTGAAGGCAAACCTTTGGAGAGTTACAGCACCTTGATAGAATGTGGGGAGCTTATCAGTTGACAGAAAGCACTTATCCTTTATAGAATTAGGCTGCTTTGATGGCAACCTATGCAGGCGAGGGGGTAATTTAATCAGCTTTGCTGTTTTGTGCTTTCCAAAGAAGAATGGAAACTGATTTAGGATTTCTGTCTTCCTGTCAGCCATTCCTTGTCTTTCTTATTACTTCTTTTAAACAAATCCATGTGGATTCCTAGAGACAGATACACAGAACAGGCATGTGAGCTGAGAGTACAAGACATTTTCAGGCTTGCTTACATTACAGATTTCTTTTAAAAAACGAAAAATGAAATTCACACAGATACCGAGTTTGGCAAATGTGCACAACATTCTGCTACATGAAATTCTGCAGAAGATTATACCAAATAAATAACTAGATGTCACAATTCCCAAAGTATTGTGGAACAGAACTGCTTCTCATTACTCACCCTGATAAAAATCTTCTGGAGAAGAAGGCCAAATGTGAACTTGGGAACCATTTAATGGCAACATTGTGTAGTTGTTCAGGGCATGGGAGAGAAAGTGAGAAACGAGGCTAAATAAAAGAAAAGGCATTGAGAATGATAGCTAATAACAGTAACAAGCTATTCATTTGCCCAGTTAAAATAAAACTTTTCATGTTCCACAGCTCCTCTAACAACAGGAGGTCGGGGTGGGACAAATACCCTCTTGCCTCAACAATCATGTAGGTTCTGCAGATGTTCCTTGAGAAAAAAAACAAGGCAGCAAATGTTCCCCTCCCATAAGTCTTAGTTGCTCCCTTTTTGCAGACAAACCAAAAACAAAGGGAAAACCACAACTCGGTGTTTCGCCTTCTTTGGCCCCCAGTTCCTTCTCACTCAATGTTTTACTGAACATGCTGTTTTTAATGTTCAATTATTTTTGTGTGCTTTCACTTGGTTTTCTTGGTTTTTTTATTGTGGAATGTCAGAATAGAAATGGAAAAAAAATGCATACCTAGGAAGATCCTGCTGAATCAACGACAGACCCAGTACAGCATCCTGTTGTCACAGTGGTCAGCCTGATGTGTATAGCAGGGATGTCCAACAGGTCGATTGTGATCTACTGTTAGATCCCTGTGAGGTTTTATTAGATCACGGTCAATCTCTGGCTCCCTTTCCTTAGCATTGCTAAAACTGCCCTCCATTGTTGTATGATCTCTGTAAGGGAAGATGGAGCTTTCTCTGTGCTGCTGTTTTGACCCATAGCGATCTTTTTGTGAGTGACTTTACCCCTTTGTCCCTTGTTTTTAACCCCACCAAAAATGGAACTCCTTCTTGAAAAGCTTTTTTAAAAACCCCTAAAAAAACAGGGCTTTTCTCCTCCCTAAAAAAAGCTCATCAACTTTGAGCTGAACTGCCCCCCTCCCAAAAAAAAAAACAGGGGTAGATCACTGCCAGTGCTTAATTCTGAAAGTAGATCGCAGTCTCTTGAGAGTTGGCCACCCCTGGTCTATAGGAAAACCCCAAAACAGAACCTGAGCAAAACAGCACCAACTGAAATATAGTCAATCGACCCATTAGCTGCCAATGGGACAGAGGGGCGGTGCTTACCAGACCTCCCATGACTGGCGTAACTGTGGCTTAGCAGAAGGGAGAAGAGTGAGGAATCCAGGAGTTTGGTGTGATGCAAACACACTGGTGGAGCCAATCTCGTGCTATCACAATTGCATCTGCAGTCTTAACCATTCTAGTTAGCTGCAGCGATGCTGATGACAGGAGGTCAATGCCAGCCCAGCAACTGCTACTGCAGTAAGAAATACAGCCCTCCCCTGAATTCTACCATGGGGATATCTGAGGAACATTTTGCCTGGAGGGAAATTGAAGGACCACTCGCCATCTATCTCTGGGTGTTCCAGGTGAACTGACAGATACCTCCTTTAACTTCCACCATGTGGTAATCTGAAGGCTATCTTGCCCTGAGAGAAGCAGAAAAGAGAAAATGAAAGAATGGATTAGTGAGTTTCTCATTACCTAACTCTTGGTGTACCATCTGAGATGACCCCTCTCTTGCCAACTGCTACCACTAACTACTCAAGAAAGCCTCTCCTCCTTCCGGAGGGGAGGTGTTGTGAGCGGGAGGCGATTCCCGCATCACGCAGGGGGCACCCACCCCCTACCCCATTCACAAGGCTGGTGCACCATACCCCGGTTGAGCACCCAATCGGGGGGCTTGGTGGGGCGTGGTTTGCTGCTCAAATGCAGCCGCGCCAGCCATTCTGCCCATTGCATTCACCTTTTCACATCGAGTCACCCACCCACCACTCCCTTAGGGCTTAGGGCTTAGCTTTTCTCTTGACCTTGCTATGGACCTATGGTTGGTCGCCCAGGTTGCCCAGGGGGCCTAGTAGGAATTTTTTCCAACTGTCAAATTGGCACCCGCCTTTTGGTTTTTTTTCGCGTACCTCGTAGCAATCGTCACAACTTTCTTGGTATTTGGCGGTTAGGCATTGGAATGTGTTGTTGGTGTGTGGAAGGGCAAGGTGTGGCCATCACCTACCCCTTCAATTTTGGGAATTCCGTTAAAGGAATCCGGCGGTCATGGATCCTGTCCGATGCCTGTGTGGCTGGGGGCCATGGCCATGACCCTCAGTGACATCAGGGGAGAGCTTATAGTTGTATTAGCATCAACAGGCTCCCCCGACTGGTGGTTAACCCTTGTTTGACTCACCCCTCCCTGAGGGGGTGGAGTCAAGCTCTGCTGTTTATCTAATCCCTAAGCCAATACCTCTCACATGCTGTAATCAATAAATTGTGGCCTTTTCTTGCCCATTAACCTTATACACTGTGTCCACGTGTCTTTATTTCACCAAGCGGGGATTGGGCCCTCGAGTCACAACTGTCTTACCCTGCAGAAAGGAGAACCCTGGTTATTACTATTATTTTACTTCAGAGCTTACCTTTGCAGTTTTATTGCATAGTTCTACTATTGCTATCTGCCTAAAAAGTGATATATAAATATCTTAAACAAATAAATATTGTATGCATGCATACATTAAAGTAAAAGTACATATGTATTTGTTGATGTTGCAGTTTAAATATTGAGGCACTGGTGCACTTACAGTAAATGATACACAGACATATATATTGCAGAGTTCTTGTTTTTTAAAGTCCATACATAACTCCAGGCAGTAAGTGAAAGTGCTTTGGATTTACCATTTTGGAGTTTATGTATTTAGAAAGAATGGCTCAAAGTTCTAATGAGAGCAATCTGGAATTTTCCAGCCCAAACATTTCACACAGAGACAGACATTAAATTCATACCAAGTGTCATTGGTGACCAGGTGCAGTGATCAAATATTTAATCATCTCATCCTGGATGCTCTGTGGGAAATAATTTATGAGGTTCCATACATTTACAGAAATTACTTGTCAAATAACCACAGAGCAAACAAATAAATACACATTGAGTTCAGTTTATGGGTAATGAAAAGGACTACCCTGCGGAATGGTTCATTAGGTATGAGTTGTTTAATGGACTCCACAGAAAAATAAAGTGCAGTTCACCTTGTTATTGTTGATGTTTAGTTTCCTATTGGCAACTCAGTCGACACATAGTTCAATGTCACAGATGTGTACATCAGGTCATTACTGGTGTTTTTCCTAATTTATAATTAACTGTTTGGAATTCTTCCAAGAAAAATTGTGATCCTTCCAGAACTCTTCTGCTTTCCATCCTAATCCCTCTAATGTTTCATCTAAGGAGGAACCTTCAGATTTGCTTCAGAATTCGCTTTAGGTGAGGCATGGGAATTGTGCTGACCTCCAGATGTTGCTAAACTCCAGCTCTTATCAGCCATGGCCAGAATGATCATAGATGATGGGAGCTATAGTTCAGCAATATCTGGAGATCACATGTTCCCAACCTCTAAGTCAGCCCTACCTTTAAGCGCTGTGGCGCTGTGGGTTAAACCACAGAGTCTAGGGCTTGCTGATCAGAAGGTCGGCTGTTCGAATCCCTGCGAAAGGGTGAGCTCCCTTGCTTGGTCCCTGCTCCTGCCAACCTAGCAGTTCGAAAGCACATCAAAGTGTAAGTAGATAAATAGGTATCGCTCTGGTGGGAAGGTAAACGGCGTTTCCGTGCGCTGCTCTGGTTCGCCAGAAGCGGCTTAATCATGCTGGCCACATGACCTGGAAGCTGTACGCCGGCTCCCTCAGCCAATAAAGTGAGATGAGCGCTGCAACCCCAGAATCATCCACAACTGGACCTAATGGTCAGGGGTCCCTTTACCTTTACCTTACCATTAAGCAAAATGAGGAAATCGCTTCAAGCAATGGATGCTGGGGGTGGGGGGGGCAGTGGCAGCAACTGTTTCTCCTGAACCTTCTGGCCATTCTCTTTGGTTGGAGGTCAGAGCTGTGTGTAGGGATTAGGATGCAATTCAATTTAGTTCACATTTAAAGGTGAATCCCCCTAATTCACACTTCCTGAAACAGTACGACAGTGATGGCCAAACTTGGCTCACTAGCTGTTTTGGGACTACAATTCCCATCATCCCTGACCACTGGTCTTGTTAGCTAGGGATGATGGGAGTTGTAGTCCCAAAACAGCTGGATGGCCATCACTGCAGTACACGAACTGAAACACAGCTCTCCTTTTTAAAAAATGCACTTCTCTGAATTTTGCAACAAAGTTCTCAAGCCAAGCAATGTGTACAAAAATTCACATATTAGGCAAAAGTGCACTCTCTTAGGGGAAATTGCTTTGAAAAAATGTGAATATTTTCATTGCAGCCAACAAATACTATTTTTTTTTTTGCATGTGAATTTTTTTATTTTTATTTTTTGCATCTCATGTGAATCGGCAAAGGAAAGCAGTTGCTTTTCCAACCTTATTATGCATTTGTATATTGTATAAAATTAGAGAGGGAGAGAGAATACTGAAAATACCAAGTTCTATTTCTTCTCTAAGATATATAGATATAGATATATGGTTACTGTTTTTTCCCCACACCCTTGGAAGAATTTATATTTAGGCTTCTATGTAGTTGTACTAACTCGAAGGCCTCTGTGCAAAAGATGTGAGAAATCATAAATCTTACCTATGTCACTGCCTAGCCTTTTCCACCGAAAGGTCAGACATCCCCTGGAAGCTATTTCTTTTCTTAAAAAAAAAGGAAAAAGGCAGGTCAAGGCTGCAGAGATTCTAAGAACACCTTTTGCTGATATATCCTCCTTCAATTTCACTGCTGTCATTCTTTATTGGTCCTTTCCCCTGCATTCTGGGAGGCTGGTGGCTAGTGTTGATTCTAGCTGGTCCTATCATTAAAATGTAGAACCAGCAGGACAAAGTGAAACTGATAGCATAAAGGAATTGTTTCTGCTGTGCAGATGACATACCCATCTTAGATAAGCAAATAATGCCAGCAAAGGCTCCAGTCCAACAGAGCACAGGAAGAGTAAATGGGTCCACAGCGCACCTATCGTTCTGCATGAAAAGATGAAAACATACAGTTTTGCTATTTGCATAGGGATATCTTGGCTTGCTTTCTCAAAATAGATTTAAAAGAAGAAAAAGGGGGTATTGTTTTACTAGCATTGTAACTTTTCAATATTTCGTGTGGAACAATGCCAGCCCTGTCCACATGAAAATAAGCAGATGAGAATCCACTGCAGGATTTCCTCCACCCTCAAGAAATGGATGTGTGCATGAACTGTGCTGCAATAGAATCTGAAATGCAGCTCCTGTGGTTCAGGTAATAAATAGAAGAATGTAGAAACAAGGCAAGAGGGATTAGATCACATAGATAGAGACATACCCACACATTCCTCCTGCTCCAGCCTTTGATGCTAACTTGTTTCTTCCACTGTGATTCCACACCTGATGATAGCATTATTCTGGTTCTGGTGGCAAGAGTCAGGAAGCATGTGTTTGTGTAAAGTAAACATTAGGCCTGATGGGTAGATTTTGCTTGTAGGCTATGTAATCACTTAGCCAGATAATAGAAGATCTGTAGCTCTGTGGTACATCAGCAGCTTTGCATAATGCATTTTTTAAATTATTTTTAACACAAGCCACCTTCAGGGTTGCAATACAGGATAGAGATCAATGACATTCAATTAATAAAAGTGACTGTCAGGGACTGGGCAGAGGAGGAATGGTGGAGACTGCCTTCCGAGCCTGACCCTTCCAGAGAAGACGAAGACAGTTAAGATTCACAACAGGGGTTTAGGGAGGTCACAGCTTAGAGGAAGATGAGGGGGGAAGTTGGGAAATAATGGGAGAGGAGGAGGCAGAAGCACGGGGGTGGGGTGGGGGATAGCTGACGGACACAGTGTCTTTAGAAAGTCTTCCAGAATCCCCCCTCCCAGAACCCGGCAAGCCTTGAAAGTAGGAGAGCAAAGAGCTCAAACACAGAGCGTACTTCTCAGCACCTGTAAGAGAGATGTTGAGCTTGACGAGACGAATGAGGAAGTAAAAGAGACAACAGGAGGGGGTGTTGGAGAGTCACTTGGGAGAACGGCATTATTCAAGAGGCTGGGTTTTATAGCCTCTCTCTGTAAATACTGATTAAAAAGCGGACAGTAAGAACATTAATTGTATTTGTATGTTCCTGGACAACTGGCTGTGTGAGTCTCTGGCAGCAGGCTGAGAGTAACATTCAGAAATAAAAATCCAATCTGATATTTCTGCATTAGCCTTTTATATTGACCAGTATTTTCAGAGGAGTTAGTAGCTGAGTTCTTAGGAATTGTTTGGTGTGCCCCCCCCCCTTCATGCCAACATAAAGAGAATGGGTCTGGGAAAGAATGTTTAACGTATTCAGTGCACTCTCCAGCACTCAGATGTGGTTGCTTGGATACTATTCAGCTTTTGCAAAAGTTGCTTTTAACATATATTGAGGGTACTTAAACACTTGTACTATATCTTCCTGTCCAAAAATTAAAACTCAGGGATAAATTATGGAAATGGGCGAGGGAGGGGGAGAATATTACTGTTTCTCTTTTAGTTACCATTTAACATCATTTTTTTGTACATTTGGGGAATGATCCAGCCTCGTGTGGGAGGACCACTAAATGGCCATTCACAATAGAACCTCTGATCTCTTCTTCAAATGTGTTGCGCATTGATAGCTGATAGATTGCATGACAAAATGGGAAGAGTGGGGAAAATGCTGAGCTTTATGCCAAAATCTGCATGTGTGGACATTCAGCCTGCACAAACATAAATCCTGGTGTGTGTTTGTGTGTTCATGTCTATTAGAGTTGTGCACCAGAACTGAATTGGCTAATTCAGGGAAATCTGAGTACCTGTCAAGTGAGGTTCCAATGTCCCCAGATCACTGTGAGTTGGGCTGAGCAGTCCAGAGTAATTTGAGGCTGTCAGGGGGCAGGGTGTGAGAAGCAGAGGCAAGTGTGGGTGAAAAGAAGGGAAAACTGTGAAAAGAAGGGGCATACCAGACAGCTGCACCTTCACAGAATAAGGTACCGTATTTTTCGCTCTATAAGACGCACCAGACCATAAGATGCACCTAGTTTCTGGAGGAGGAAAACAAGAAAAAAAATATTCTGAATCCCAGAAGCCAGAACAGCAAGAGGGATCACTGCGCAGCGAAAGCAGCAATCCCTCTTGCTGTACCGGCTTCTGGGATAGCTGCGCAGCCTGCATTCGCTCCATAAGATGCACACACATTTCCTCTTACTTTTTAGGAGGGAAAAAGTGAGTCTTATAGAGCAAAAAATACAGTAGATGAACCAGCACATAGAACTGAATCCTCCCATTTACCAGCTGGCCAGAGGGAGGATTTGATAATGTGTGGTGTTAGTGGTCCATCACTTATTTCCCAGCTGAAGAAGGCATGTAAAAACTATCAATGGGGCAGTGCAGCGGATTGTATTGCCCCGATCTCAACTGCAGCAGAGATAGTCGGGGCTCAACAAGGAGCAGTCTGATGATTCCTGATGTATGATCACAGTAGCAGAGGAAGGTAGCAGGGCTTCAACTGAACAAACTCAATTATGTTTAGCCATTCGAATGTTATTTACTGATAAGCTGCTCTTATGAGCTATTCACTTCCTAGAAAGAGCCGTTAAGATATCAGTAGGGAGGAGGAGGGGGCATGGGGGCAGGACTTGATTTTCTTCCACCTGGCCTTCAATTCGAATTAGCCTGATCCTCTATTCCCTTTCCTCTTCTATGAAGAAACCCTTTCTGGGACCCCACATTTAAATTCTTCCCTGGTTTCCTTGCTGGCCGTAGTAGGACCAACTTGGCCAGTTAGCCCTGATGATCATTTGATGTCTACTGACTGGGTTTCTCCCCCCAAAAAAATGACCCCTGAATTTTTGAATTTTATTGATATTGATGCTGCATTTTATGTTGTATTTAATGCTGTTTTACGCTGTTTTTAAGTCACATTTTAATCAATGTTTTATATTTGCTGTTAGCCACCCTGAGCCCGGTTTTTAAACCAGGAAGGGTGGGGTATAAATAAAAAAATATTATTATTATTATTTATTTATAGACAAATCCAAGAGTGAAGACAAGGCTGAAGCAACACAAGAAGCAAATTAAAAATAAACTTTTTCTAATAGATAAAAAATGAAGAGACACTAGAAGAAGCTGGGAGAGGGGGAAACAGAGAAAGAATAACGAAATTGGGGGGGGGGATACAGGCCTGGGCTGAGAAGACTGGAGAGAGACAAGTGGATTCTGTTTGGAGTGAAATCAGGAACCAACCTGTCTGAAGAGCAATAGGAGGGGCGATAACAAATTTGGGTACCTTCCATGCACCAAATGAACATCACTGTTGATTTTAGCAACACAAATTGCCTTCTACAGATGCAAGTCAAAACCATCTCTTTACAGGTGTACACTTCCCAGTCATCGAGCATCCATCAGCTATATTTTGTTTTCTGTTTCTAATGCACACTCCTTCCTCCTATTGCATTCCTTTCAGTGTCAAAGGTAAAGAAAAAGGAAAGAAAGAAGAAAACCAGCCCTGTAACTGGGTATCTTTCTAATGCTGAACGTATAGCTGGTTATAGATACATTGCCAAATCTGATAGCTGGCTGCACTCCAGATAAAATGAAACAGGACTACTATATCAGGGGTGTCCTGATAGCAGTCACACACCAAAGATTGTAGAATTAATGGGAGGAGAGAAAAATAAAAGATTCCATCTTTGAGCTACACCACACAGCAGACCCTAGGGGGAGAAATGGTAGCTTATCTGTGTGAAAAGAAAACAGATCTGCTGCTTACTGAACAGAGTCAAAAATGCTCCCTGTGAAATATGAAATGGCTATAAATTTGTTGCTGAGAAGACCTCTCTCTCTCTCTTGCTAAGAGATATTTACCAACTTGGGTAAATGAGCTCAGACATGAAGTAGGGAATTAATAATACACTCTTGACGCTTGTAGGGCTCACCCACTGCATCATAAAACACTTTGAAAAATTCTCAAGCAGAGTTTGAGCCACTGACAGGGGAGTGCTTTTCCATTTTGAAAATCCTTAACAAGCCCCGGGCAAAATCAGACTGATAAGGCTCAGCCTGAGTCTGATGCCAAAACTACAAGAGAACGGAACAGCAATCTGCATGTTTTTTGTTTGATCTGTCGGGGAAGAATGACTTTGCAGTACAGCCTTAGAAAGTATTCTGTTATCGCTGCTCACCTTGTGATAGTTATTGGGGTTTAGTGCTATGGATAGGGAGAGAAGAGCAATCATACTTGCTTTTTAAAGGAAACATGGTCTGGTGGCAGTCAAGCCCATTCATCTCCATGAAACATATGTCCTGTGGGTGGGCTGTGCAGATGGAAAACTAGCTCTGGCTGCCCAGGGCTATAAGGCCTGGAAGGGTTTGTGGGTTTACCTTGCTGTCTCCAAATGCAACCAATCCTACCTCTATCATTTCTGAACCTTGCTTTGAAACACTGCCAGTTGCCCATTGATGGAACTAGGAAATAATGCTATTGCCCACAGCCACAATTGACCATTGTGTTGTGGGGTTTCTCTAGAGCCATGGTTCCCAACGTGGGGCACCCCCCCACAGGGGGGCAATTTGATCTTTAGGGGGGGGGGTTGGAAGCTCGTTTAGACCAAGTTAATGGCCTTTTAGGCTTCCTCCACCTGAATAGGAGTTCACTTTTTGAATAATAAGAATTAGATGTCACGGGGGGTGGGGGTGGCATCAGGATTTTAGAGATGCTTAGGTGGGGCATGGCCAAAAAAGGTTGGGAACCACTGCTCTAGAGCAATGTTTACATGATGCATTTATTTTTCCTACTGTCACAGCTTTGTGGCTGATTCCTAAGCAGTTAAGGTTGCACCCAGATAATAATAACACAAAAAATAATTATTTGTACTCCGCCCATCTGACTGGGTTTCCCCAGCCACCCTGGGTGGCTTCCAACCTATATAAAAACATAATAAAACATTAAAATGTTTCCCTAAACAGGGCTGCCTTCAGATGTCTTCTAAATGTTATATAGTTACTCATCTCCTTGACATCTGATGGGAGGGCGTTCCACAGAATGGGCGCCACTACCTGGTTCCCTGTAGCTGTAGATAAGAGGCCTTGGGTGTGTTCCACTCTGACACTGTCAGTTCGCATTTCTTAGTACAGAAAGTATTGATCTGATGTGTAGAGATCTTTCCTGTTCTGCTTATCTCAAGAGGATTCTGGAAGCTTCTCTATGTGAAAGAAGCAAGCAGAAGGTTCATGATGTTTGGGTTATTCCTTCAGAGAAGCTGAGTACAGCTGGTTTGAACTGGTTCTAATATCTCTTCTGTCAAAGGTCAGAAGGAGCCTGGCTTTCACACTTTCTCGTTCTATCTCTTTTCCGTCTGGTGTGGTGTTCTGTATATAGTGTAAAGTTTTAGTCTTTTAAGTTTATGTTAAGTCTGCTGCAACTGGAATTCTTATGGACAGTGCCAATCCTGAATGTATTGGATTTGTGACTATTATGCTCCTTTGCCTTCAGTAGCAGTAAAGCTTTGCTGGATGAAGTACAATTGCCTCTGGTCTATTTTGGGGAACTCTGCAACATATTAACATGTTTAAGTTTTTCCTCCACTTTTCGACAGCCACCAACCCCAGCTCACAGAGACTGGGGCTCCAAACACCCCACGGATCCCTAGAATGGCCTCTGCTGAGGTTGTCAGGATTGTTGGAGGCAGAATTTGGCCCTCTAAGCTCCTCTGCTGGGCCATAAGAATTATCCCCAGGCCATGCCCTCTACCCAGCCATGCCCTTTTCCACACACAAAAATGTGCAGAAGGGAATGTGGCCTTTAGGCTAACAACATTCCCCATTCCTGCTCTAGGATAAAGGGGCCCAACTTTCTTTGCCAGCCAAATCCATGGCTCACCAGCATCCTGAATGAATGTGCATTCCAAATGAATGTTACCATAAGTTCATTAATTCTGTTGTTGATGGTTAGGTGGTTTTGGGAAACTTTGATAGCATCCTATAACTTCTAATACCAGAAAGTATAAAATTGTAAAATTGCTGATTGCTTTATAGCGCAAAATCTTTTCAATTAATTTCCAAGGCATAGGGTTTTTAAAGTGCACATGAAAATAAATGAATTTACCTTGTAACATATTTTTTATGTTCATTCCAGAGGACTTTGACTACATATTTAATTTTTAAAACACATAATAAAATGAATGATAGTCCTTAAGAGAGTGGATTTTACAGCATAAATATTTTTATAGTTCATAAGAAATGAATGTGTATAAATATTTCATACAGAAGACTTATAAAATCAATTTTGTTAAAGTCCCATTAAAGCATTAGAATTTATAATTCAGAAGATAGGATTGATCTAGTAAGCTTTCTCCAACCCAGCTGCCATCACATGCTTTATAGGCTCAGTAATCCTACCTTGTCCCCTATTTGAAAATGCCCAACTGCAACAAAACTTCTGTAACTGTTAGTGCATACTGCATTGACTTAAACATATTAGCCTTTAGTCAGCCTTTGCCACTGCTGCCTGTTTCACCTAGAATGAGGAAAATGTCTATTAATGTTTCAAGTGCTGTGCAGAGTGTGAGCTTGTATACTCCATAGACCTCTGGGAGTTTGAGGCAACTTTCCATGGTCTGTGCACACACTCACATCTCCTTTGCAGGATCCCTGATAGTCTGAGGTTAGGCCACTACATCAGGGATAAATGACTGGCTTTGCCTTCACTACGACAGTATCCTTAGCATCAGAGTTTAGAATGGTACAGCCTATGCATATTACTGTAACCTTTAAAGAGGTTTAAAGACTCTCTCAAGGCAAGTCTTTAAAAATGTAGTATAAACACCAACAACTGGGAAACACTGGCCTGTGAGTGCTCCAATTGGAGAACAGCCCTAACCACAGGCGTCATGGGCTTTGAAGACACTCAAACTCAGGACGCAAGGGGAAAATGTGCTAAGAGGAAGGCTGCTTGGCAAACTCTCACCTTGATCAACTCCCACCCAGAAACCTCTGTCTCCACTGTGGAAGGACGTGTGGATCCAGAATTGGCCTCCACAGTCACTTATGGACTCACTGTTAAAACTGTGTTCATGGAAGACAATCTTACTTGGCTGTGAGTGATCACCAGAGAAGACTGTAACCCATGACAAGCGTCCACACACAATCCTAATAGCCTACCAGAAGTCCCAGAACACTTGTGTGATGCCATCTCTCCTATTTTATTAAATCCCTCCCCATTTTTTTCTATGGAGTCTTTCGGCCAGCCCTCTAGTTCCCATGTCTTACTGATACTAAGCGCAACATATTACTTCCATGCTTACCCTTGCTTACACTTCCCTCCCACCTCTTTTGTTCTTATGTGTTGATAGTAAGCTTCAAATGGCACTGACCTGTCCCCTTGCATTTTCTCAGTGGCACTGTATGCAACTCAGTCATATCAAAAGCCCTGTCAGACACCAATTGTAGGGTAACCCACAAGCTCTCTCATTTTGCCCTAGCAGCAAGAGAAAATCCATGCAAGAGTTATAAGGAGATTGCAATCGACTTCTTTGGGGGTGCTCTTAATTAACCATTATATCTTCTTCTTCTTCTTCTTCTTCTTCTTCTTCTTCTTCTTCTTCTTCTTCTTCTTTATTTATATCCTGCCCTCCCCAGCCAAAGCTGGGCTCAGAGCAGCTAACAACAGTAAAAATAACAGAGTTTACATAAAATCGCAATCAATTAATTGAAATACATTCTAAAATTCATCCTAAAATCAATTCAAAATCAAATTAATGGCAACCATTGGACTAGAGTGCTATGAGGATTACAAAAGGAGGAGGTCAGACTGCGCCTTGGCCAAAGGCCTGGTGGAACAGCTCTGTCTTGCAGGCCTTGCGGAAAGATGTCAAGTCCCGCAGGGCCCTAGTCTCTTTTAAATTTTCCCCTTTCAATATGTAAGTTCTATATCTGTTACATGTGATTTATGTTGTATTTTAAGGTTGTAGGTTTTATGTAAGATTCTAGGCTGCAACATAATTTTATGCAGTATTTTATACTGTTGGGTTTTGTACTGTACTTATTTATCTTATATGCAAATGGCCTCTGGTCTACTACTATTTCTACATATTCAAAGCAGACCCATTTAACTGAATGGAATTAGTGCATTGGTAAAGGTAAGGGACCCCTGGACAGCAAAGTTCAATGAAATTCAAATTTGGGGTGTGTAGCGTTGCCATATTTCAAAAAGTAAAAATCAGGACACCCCTGAGCTTTTTTAAGACAAACCCCAAAGTTGTTGGGCTTTTTTCTACAAAATGCCAAAAAACAACCCAGCATTTTTGATTGACTTGCCTAAGATCCAGGACAAAGTGCCGCCTTTCAGAAATTACTCCTGGATGTCAATCCCACCTTTGAAATCCCAGTAATGTCTGGGAAAATCCTAAGGGTACTGCACTCATCTCCGCTTTCAGGTCAAGGGAGCTGGCTTTTGTCTGCAGACAGCTTTCCGGGTCATGGGGCCAGCATGACTAAACCACTTCTGTTGCATGGAGGACTGTGATGAATGCCAGAGCACACAGAAACGCTGTTTACCTTCCCACTGCAATGGTGCCTATTGGTATGCTTTTAAACAGCTGGTATGCTTTTAAACAGCTAGGTTGGCAGGAGCTGGGATAGAACAAACAGGGGCTCACCCCATCATGCGGATTTGAACTGCCGACCTTGCCATCAGCAAGCCCAAGAGGCTCAGTGGTTTAGACCACAACACCACGCTCGTCATGAATAACTTAAGTCAGGCATAGCCAGTTCAGTTGGCATGGCCAATAGTCGACAATCCTTGAAGTTGCAGTCCAGCAATATCTGCAGGGCTCCACACTCCAAATCCATTGATTTCAGTGGGTCTACTCTAAGTATGACATAGTTGGATACTAGCCAAATAAATTACAATAACTTTCTTTCCTAGTGCAGGTCCTATACGGAGGGAGCATTTCCACAAAACAAGCCATGGGTTAACCAACCTATTACCTTTCCTTTCTTTGATACCTCCGTGGCAGATCCCAGCAAAGCAGTGCAGAGGCAAGCAGTCAGAAAGAGTGACTTGCGATTGTGTAGGGGCACTTTAACATAAACTGATGGACACTTTACCTCTGTTGCATGACTGTGCTAGCTGGTGCTGTGTCCAATTACACCTGGAGACTGTGCTTTGGGTTTCAGAAGAGGAAGAACCAGAATGTGTCTATGAGACCCTCAAGCTGAATACCTGCAATTTAAAGCTAAACACCTTTAGGTTGTCTCCTAATGAATGAAGCTTGTTGTCACACATTTAAAGGACAACAAAGATCAAAAGCTACCTGAAAAGATGGGAAAGGTGTTACCCTTAGTGGTGATGTGTCACCTAGAGGAGGAACAGCAGGCATGCCCTTCAGAATACTGGAGGTAATGAGCTCTCATTACCAGGAGGAGGGTAAGCAGGGGACAAGGAGTTCAAATAGCCAGAGTGTCAATCAACATAAAGTCTATAATGAAAGTCTCTGAAGTGATGTTATATTTTGAAAGCATTATGCACAATCAATTGCAATTATCCCGTTGACTGCTGCTTTGCTTTATTTTTAAGAGCAGTGATGAATAGATAGATGCAACCTAACAAATAATCACATTTACATTTTAACCCTCCCAAGCATAACTAACCTCAACTCCAAAGGGAGGCGAAAGTGCATGAAATACCCTCCATTTTGTAAGCTTCATATTCAACAAATTCTCCTACAATATTTTTTTTTTTGTCATGTCATGTTACAATACCCTGTCCTATTTTCCTTTCTGTATCATTAGAGGGTGTTAAGGTCAGTTATATCCCCTTAAAGTGAATGAGGAAAATGAAACTGTGTCCATCCCAGCCATTAGAGCTTCAAGCTCTAATGGAAGTGAGCCCATTAAACACTGTGGGGCTTACTCTGAAAGCACCCTTCATGTGAATACTGCATTGTGCAGCTAAAATGCACCATGTAACCTGCAGGAAGGAAGAAGAGAGCCAAGGAGGCAAGGAAATATGACATTAGGGCTTGTTCCAGGCAGACCATCTCCTCTCCATCACAACTCCAACAGACACAATCTGCCCTTTGAGAAGGAAGAAGAGAGTAGTAGTGGCAGGTGGAGACAACATCAGGGTCTGCTTCAGTTGGACCCTCCCTGCCCGCAGACTGTCTCACCAGAGTGGTGCATGCTCTAGTTATCTCCCGCTTGGACAACTGCAACGCTCTCTACGTGGGGCTACCTTTGAAGGTGACCCGGAAACTGCAATTAATCCAGAATGCGGCAGCTAGACTGGTGACTGGGGGTGGCCGCCGAGACCATATCCATATAACACCAGTCCTGAAAGATCTTCATTGGCTCCCAGTACATTTCCGAGCACAATTCAAAGTGTTGGTACTGACCTTTAAAGCCCTAAATGGCCTCGGTCCTGTATACCTGAAGGAGTGTCTCCACCCCCATCATGCAGCCCAGACACTGAGATCCAGTGCCGAGGGCCATCTGGCAGTTATCTCATTGCGAGAAGTAAGGTTACAGGGAACCAGACAGAGGGCCTTCTCGGTAGTGGCGCCCACCCTGTGGAACACCCTCCCTTCAGATGTGAAGGAAATAAGTAGATATCCTATCTTTAAAAGACATCTGAAGGCAGGGAAGTTTTTTAAATTTAATGCTGTATTGTTTTTAATACTTGATTGGGAGCCGCCCAGAGTGGCTGGGGAGACTCAGCCAGATGGGCAGGGTATAAATAATAAATTATTATCATTATTATATTGGACTGTCTCGCCCACCCCAACTTTACTTTTTATATAATTTATTGATTTTATTTTAACATTGAAAACTGCCTTTGGTGCATTGACAGAAAGGCAGTATATGAATGCAATCAATCAATCAATCAATCAATCAATCACAATCAATCACTAAAGAACACTTGATCCACCTTAGATGGTAGAGAAAAGTCCTAGGTTAGAAGCCCTCTCACTTTACAAACTAAACATCTCCCCTTCACTCCATGCTCCTTAGAGGTATGGAAGCCCCTGTATGTGTGCTCATCTTGAAGTGGAAAATTTAGGTCACAGAGTTGTAGCCTATGGGAAGACTGCATATCATTGCATTTTTGTCCCAGTTCCAAGAACGGCAGTTCTCAAGTGGCCTCCACCTTCTCATTATATTGGAGAAGTACTGGACAGGATCTATCTGCAATAGCTCCCATGATCACACAGTAATGTTTGTAAAGGAAGGTATCTGTAGATCCAGTATTTGGAAGATTGAAGATACTTGTCCTGTGTTGAAGGAGATAAATGGAATTGGCAGGAGAAGAACCGG
Organism: Podarcis cretensis; assembly: GCF_951804945.1. Classification (NCBI taxonomy): domain Eukaryota; kingdom Metazoa; phylum Chordata; class Lepidosauria; order Squamata; family Lacertidae; genus Podarcis; species Podarcis cretensis. The sequence continues at coordinate 88,826,200 of NC_137173.1, forward strand.
ACCATAAAATAAGATTAATGTACTTACAGGTATTTCATAAAATAGCTTGGACAACCTCAAAAAAAGGAAAAGGAAAACCCACCTTCAAGGAAGATTCAACAAACTGCTAGGACATTATTCCACTGAGCTGATCTGGTTATAAGTAGTTTACTGTATATCATGTCTTATCCAGGTCTTGTAAATGTATTTGGTGTCTAATGAGGTTGTGACAATTGAGAAAGTTAAGTGTATACTGCTAAAATAAAATGTGCTACTTCTTATTTCCTGTATTCAATTATCATGTGACGAAAACAATAATCTGTTGCAATTGCAGTGGTCGGTTGTCAACTGCATTCACTAGAAGTCAAAACATACTTGTAGAGACCAAATAAAATGCATCAAATGGCCATTTTGTTACAGGGCAGCAGCAATAGACGGAAGAAGTCCTGGAAGAACAAAAAGAGGGGGCACAAAGAATTATGGGGGGAAATGGTCACCTAGTAATACTGGCCTGCATAATCTGTGACCCACCAGCCATACATGGTAGTCTACCGGGGCTCAATTAATTGCTCTTGTTTTTCTGTGTGCCTCAGACTGCAAAAGGAGAAGGGATGCTTATCAGGCACCCGAGAATTTACAATACCCAGTGGCAGCCTGAAATTCATTTGGTGGGTCTATGAAGGCCTGCTATACAGTGGTGCATCGCAAGACGAAATTAATCCGTTCCGCGAGTCTCTTCGTCTAGCGGTTTTTTCGTCTTGCGAAGCAAGCCCATTGACGGCTTAGCGGATTAGCGCTATTAGCGGCTTAGTGGCTTTTAGCGGCTTTTAGCAGCTTATCGGCTTAGCGGATCAGCTGATAAGCGGCTTAGCGGCTTAGAAAAAGGGGGGGAGGAAAAAAACCCCGCAGGAACCCGCAAGACATTTTCGTCTTGCGAAGCAAGCCCATAGGGAAATTTGTTTTGCGAAGCACCTCCAAAACGGAAAACCCTTTCGTCTAGCGGGTCTTCCGTCATGCGAGGCGTTCGTCTTGCGGGGCACCACTGTAATAGGAAGCAGAGGAAGCAGGAGAGAGGTTGTGGTAGGAACATAAAAAGACATCAGTTTTGGTTCTGCCCCACAATAATTGTATGCATTGCTGTTTCTGCTACACTGCAGCTCAGCTGCCAGCAAAAAATAATAATAATAAAAATATTTCTACCCCTTTCGCTATGACAAAATTATACATAACTATTTATGTAATTAATTATGTTATCATTACAATATTCCACACCATTTATTTCAATGCAAAAGAAATACAATGGAATTGATGTGGGGGTGATCAATTACATATCATTACATATTGTTTGAGGACTTGATGCTGCAAAAGCAAATACTGATCGTGTTAGCTGAATTTTTGTTCCTGGCATTGGATGAAAAAGCAAACACTGGCAGGTTCCACTCCGGTGTCTACTCTTCCTGAATTCTCCAACAAATTCTTCAACTGCACTACACAATGGACTGGAGGTTCACCATCATGGCAACTACTAGAATTCTCCACTGCTGGTGAGATCTGAGGCTGACTGCACCTTGGCCATGAGGGACAATGGTACAGTTCTTCCATTGGTGAATCCAATTTTTGCAAGCCCTTCTGGGGCACACCAAAGAACATAACACCTCCTGCTAGGATCTCTATAGTCACCAAAGCTGTCTCCAACTCCAGTCTTAGCAAAGCTAAGGACATGAGAACTATATACTATTCCATGGAAGACCTGCCACCTTCATTGAAATATTAAAACAATGGGTTGTATACAGTTGCTGTCCCTCTGTCAACAGTAAGCTTTTAGATCTACTGGAGGCTTCTGTCAGTGGAATAGAGAGGAAGGCGATTCTGGACCACTTCCCTTCACCCCTGCAGTCCTCCAGGCCACACTAGTTGGATACAACCAATTATCACTTTGCTGCACAAATCCATTGTGATATTTTATTTTATTTATATACCAGCTATCATAAATTAACTGCTCCAGTGTTAAGGATTGTATCTATTATGGTGTGTTTTGTTTTTTCTCTCTCTCTCTATTAGAAATAGGTTGGAATTTTTATTTTAGAAAATGGTTTCTTCTTTTAGCTTAGGCATAATAATGAAGCTAGATAACAAGTTAGCCGAAAACATTTATTTAACCCCATTAGAAAGAACTGCTGCTGGCTGGCAGCCTGGAGACACTTCTCAGAAGAGCTGTGGGATTTTTCTATAAACAATAAAATTAATTATATATAAGAAATGTGAATGATATTTTTCTCTTCTTTGGATTTTGTTTGTTCTGTAGTTTGCAGCTTCCTCTTCTGAAAATCTCCACTTTCTTGCTAATGTTGTTTAACACCCTGCATGCCCTAGATTGCTGAGCAAATTCAATAACCTTTCATAGGAAGGTTATAACAATAACAACAACAACATACAATGTGACAAAAGAGGTGTATATGAATATGGCATTCTGAATCCTTAACCTTCTTTAAATCCCAATCACCAATTAGCCAATTATTGATATGACCCAGGTTGATCACCAGGGTTGAAACCACGGCAGAAGAGCCCATTGGATTGTCCATTGTCACCACTAACCCAATACATAGCAGTAAGATTCTTCAGTAAGGTAAAGGGACCCCTGACCATTAGGTCCAGTTGCGGATGACTCTGGGGTTGTGCGCTCATCTCGCTCTATAGGCCGAGGGAGCCGGCATTTGTCCGCATACAACTTCTGGGTCATGTGGTCAGCATGACTAAGCCACTTCTGATACCGCAGTAAATTCGAATAAATATTGCTTTAATTCTGAACTTGTCATATCCATTTCCATAGTTTGGGGCTACAGTGATAGTTAAGCCCAGAATCAACAGTTTCTCCTCTTTGGGCAGATGAACAGCGTGGATTTCATGGGGTCTCCACACAGGATTGCTTAAGGATTTCTAGACCCTTGTGAAACTGGCATAGTGGCCTAAACTGCATCAGGATGTTGGCACTGGTGAAACAGAGGTTCACCCTGATTGTTCAGTGAGGAACAAGGGAGGTGAAGGATGCCAGTAATGCTAGAAGGAACATTGGGACCTGGGATATAACAAAAGATCGAGCATTTTAAAGATTTTAGGCATTTTCTATAATTTTCAGCCTGAACTTCTCATGTCCATGTGACTTTGATGTGTCATAATCCTGAAAAATGCATTCACAGTTGCAAGTGAAAAGCTAATCTGATTATTAATAAAAATAGATAATCTTGAACAGCAGTAATTATACTGTTTCAAGCATCCCTGTGTAGCTATCAGAAAATAATGAGCTTGTACTTGTAAATGTTCTCTCAACCCACAGAAGGATAATATTTCAGCTCCGTGTCCTGTGCCTGACCTCCTCCACTGAAACTTGTGACCTCTATGGTACAAGGGACAATTCCCTTGTGTGATATATATATTGCATAGACTCACTCTTGTTGTAAGGCTGTCAGGGGATCTGATGCTGTTCACAGATGGCCACTGTGTGTGTCAGAGGGGGGTAGGCAACCAATGTCACATTCCCCTTCTTCTTCCCCTCATATTTTGCCTACAGATGCTGGAAAGAGGAAGGGAAATTCGACAGAGTGTTATTGTTTTGGGAACCAATAAAAAAACGTACCTACAAAGCTAGCTGAATTGTGTCTCTATATTTAATAGCCTGAATCAAGCAGAACACGAGTTCTATGGAGGGATTTTACATACATATCTTGGTCTCCACTCACCTTACTGGCCAACCCCACCCATCAGCAACCCCTCTCATGCTTCATCAAGCCCTCCTCGCTCTCAAAACCACAACCACATTAGGCCAGGGATGAGGAACCTTTGAGGTTCACACCCCATGGACCAAATTTGGCAGGTGGGTGGGACAACCCACATGACAGTCACAAGATGTAATTATGAGGCGACATGATTGACAGATGAGTTGCCCCACTTACCTCTTCAGATATTGAAAGGGAGACTGCAGGAAGGCTTGCAAAGCTGGCCCTGTGCTGATCCTTTGAAACTTTGGCAATCCCCACCCTGTTTTTCCTTGTTGCTTTCCAATGTCAGAGATGCAAATGAGTGCCAACCTGCACCAGCAGCCACTAGTACCCTTAAAGGTCAACAACCCTTTCTCCCACCTCTACCTGGGCCCCACAAAACCCCCGTCTCCCCTTAGATATCATGGGAAGAAACAAGATATACCAACTATCGAAGAATGGCAAATGAAGATGATGGACTATATGGAACTTGCCGAACTGACCAGGAGACTCTGAGACCAGAGAGAAGAGATGGTGGAAGAAGACTGGAAGAAGTTTAAGGAATATTTGAAAAAAATATGTTAATATTTAAACTTTAGAATAGCTTTGGAAGTGGATATAGGCTGTAGGGTTAGAAGTAGAAGATAGGGTATTTTAAAATAGTATTAATTGTAAGTGATAAAATGTGAAGTCATTTTAAGTATGATTTTAAAAAAAGATGGTTAGAAATTATGATATATGTAAACTGCTGAAGATGAAGTAAAATGAAAATCAGATAGGTGGGACTTGGGGAAGCCAACTTAACAATGTTTAGAAAAATAAGGATATGACAAGAATTTGTTTGTATTGTTTGTCTTTTCTGTCTGTTTTTTATTTGTGTTATAAAATGAATAAAAAAAATTAGAGATAAAATTAGATATAACGAAGTGTCCTACCTCCTCCCTTTAGAGCTTCTCACACTAGGAGGAGGGAACAGTGGGAGGCGGCAGTGGAGAACAACCCAGGACAGACATAGAGGATCAGTCCCAACAGTCCCAACCAACCCCATCCTGTTGTCCCAACACCTTCTCTCTGCTTCTCTCCTCCTCACCCTCCACCGCTGAGGTGAAATGGCTTCATTGGTGAGGCAGGCAGGCAGGCTCATCTACCCCACTTAATGATCAGTATATTTGTTTGTTCAGTAGCAAAGTCACACTGAGAGCCAGTGTGGTGTAGTGGTTAAGAGCAGTAAACTTGTAATCTGGTGGACCGGGTTCACTTCCCCGCTCCTCCACATGCAGGTGCTGGGTGACCTTGGGCTAGTCACACTTCTTTGAAGTGTCTCAGCCCCACTCACCTCACAGAGTGTTTGTTGTTGGGGAGGAAGGGAAAGGAGATTGTTAGCCACTTTGAGACTCCTTCAGGTAGTAAAAAAGCAGGATATCCGATCCAAACTCTTCTTCTTCTTCTTCTTCTTCTTCTTCTTCTTCTTCTTCTTCAAGAACCAGGTAGAAGTACTTGTGGTTTTCGGTTTCTGCTTTAAATAGTAATACATAAGCAAAACAATCATAAGAGGGATTGGGAGCCCAGGCACAGTTCTGTTCTCATTTTTGCTGGGCTGTGTGAGGATTGAACAGACCTGGAATCCAACGTCTCCATGGCCAGTCCTGACCTCCCATCTTAGCCCCTGTAACCTCCCCCCATTCTAAGGACTTATGATAGCTACTGCTAACCAGAACACAAATAATGCTTGCTCTACTGTGCTTTCCAAGGAGCAGCAATGATCTCCCCACTCTTTACTGGCAGAGGTCAACAAACACAGGTGTCCATTCAATCCTAACCCCTTCCAGCAGCACAGATTACAGCCTTGGGATCTTTTACTGGCTCAGCAGATATGAATACCAGATATGTTCTCTGCCCATATCTGTTGCCCCTCTTTTAGCATTTACCACTTCTGCACCCATCACTCCATGTTTGTGGTGGTCTATCAAAGGTAGAATCAGAATACAACATAAGCATCACACATGATATTGCTGCAATTACCTCATGGGTGGGGGGAAAAGCAGTCATCATTAGTTGTCACAAAAATATTGCTGGAGGTGAATGATTGCAAAGTGATATTCTTCTGCTTCTTTGTAAGACGACTCTTTCCCTCCAGTGAGCCACAGGCAGGAAATAATCTAAAAGAATAAATACGTTGTGCCAATATAAATTTCACCAAGCATTCTAAAATGTTGGAGTTCCCCTGTTCTGGTTCAGCTGCATTAAAAGAGGCATGAAATTAGTAATAACCTCTCAGTCATTGCCAATAGTTGATTAGATTAAAATGATGTTTGGGGATGGATCAATGTTGTTCGTATGAAATGTGCGAGCTTTCACCCAAGAAACAGGCTTAATGTTACTCAAAAGCTTGTACATTTAAAATTAACATTGGTTAATAGTACCATAAGAACAACTTCTGCTGCCAAGTTACAGAGATCTTTCTCAGATTTCCCTCTCTGGTTCCCTCCATTTGCTGATATCAAGCAGCTGGTGACCCTATATAAGGCTGTCTGATTTGGGAACTTTCTCAATGGGAATGTTTGCCTACAGCTTAATGTCCTTTTTGACGCAGGTGAATACCATTCAGTTTGCCCAAGCGGATGAAGATGAAGAGCTGGAGTGTGGCCACATTTTTGTTGTGCCGTGGTGAAAAGTATCATTCAATTTCTTGAAAGTTTTTTATCCCATTGTGTGAGAGGGAGTGCGTGTGCAGGCATCCTCAAGGCACTTAAGGATTTTTTTAGAATTTTGTTGGATGTAATACAGTGGTGCCCCGCAAGACGAATGCCTCGCAAGACGAAAAACCCGCTAGACGAAAGGGTTTTCCATTTTTGAGGTGCTTCGCAAGACGAATTTCCCTATGGGCTTGCTTCGCAAGACGAAAACGTCTTGCGAGTCTTGCAATTTTTTTTTGCTTTTTTCTCCCTTTTTCTAAGCTGCTAAGCCACTAATAGCCGCTTAGCCGCTAAGCCGCTAATAGCGCTAATCCGCTAAGCCGCTAATAGGGTTGCTTCGCAAGACGAAAAAACCGCAAGACGAAGAGACTCGCGGAACGGATTCTTTTCGTCTTGCGAGGCACCACTGTATTTTGAGTTCGCCTTATGAAAGTGAAGTGGTTAAGCTACTTAATGAGGTTGCCCATCCTCATCAAACTTTTCTCCAGCAGCTTCCAGGTCAGCCACAATTCATATTCTGAAAGGGGCAGGGGGAACCTTCCTCAAGCTTTCTTGGCATCTGGGAAGGGAGCAGAGTGTAGACTACAAGAGAGATTATTCATAGAAGGACAATCACAAATTCCCCTTGGAATTAGGTAAGCACTCGGAAATAAGGTAAGCACAACAAAAATCTCTTCTGCCCACCCATGAGAATTTCAGTGGATTTTTATTCTGTTGATGAGGCCAGGCTGGTCCAGAGTTGCCTCCTCAGTCAAGGACAGGGTTATTTCCTTTTGCTATGGGCTTTTTCCTGAGAGGCAGCCTTAGCCTTCAGCAGTAAGGAAACTGGGAATCCCCAGGTTACAGATGAAATTCAGCCGAGGTCCACATTCAGACCTTAGTTCAGATGATACCCACCCCTGGTATAGAATTATACATTAATTCAGAATGACCTTATTAATTCAGAATGTTCTTCTTATAATATTTTATTTTCAGTTTTATTCACGACACTTGGGACTGAATGTGGCATAGAGCAGCCCAGAATGGGCTGACATGAGAAAATCCCTTGATGATCCATTTTCAACAGATCTCCCTTGCATTCCTAATGTAGTATCACTACCAAAACATTCCAGACATTCAGTAGCTCTCCTTCTGCAGAATGACTATGGCGTCCACACCTTTTATGGACACTGATTTATCTGACTGGAAACAGAACATATAAAATACACGGTACACATTTTGTCCTATGAGGAAATCTGTCCACAGAACCACGTCTATATTTGCTCTAACATCAAATTGTTCCTGGAAACATAAGATAGATTTAGATATTTCTCCTCAAGTTTTTAAAGCCGTGTTCTGTCATTTTATTAGACACTGCTTCCCCGTGGTTTTCTAGTAACATTAAATCACAGCATTTCCCGTAGCTTGTCATCTTGGGTATTTCTAACGAAAAATGCGCATTGCTAAATTCTGTTCCTGTAACAGCCATGCCCCCTCCTCATTTTCTCACACGGTGACCAAGGAATCGAGATAGCTGGCCATGTTTTATTGGGAACATCTGCATAACTCTGTGCTGTGACTGAAAAAGCACTACAAGGTACAGGGAGCTTTCGTGCAAAGGGACTTTCCATTGGCAGCCCTTTGGAGAGGGAAGACAATTCTGCCCTTGAAATGTAGCTCTATGTACATGAGGGGTATAACTTTTGACTTAAAAAATAAATAAAAAGATCTCCTGTATCATAAGGGGATTTACTTTTGCTTAGAAGCACTGAACAAGGACTAATTCTTCTCAGTTGAGAAAAAAGGTCACCCCGAAATAAAAAAGTTGGAATCACTATATATGTAACGTTGCTACAAATGAGTATTAGCACTTTTAAAAGCTTTATGGAGCTGTTTAGAACTTTGGGACTTCCTAAAACTGTTTTGAACATTCCAGAAGAATCCAAATATTGGTCTATATAGATACCAAGAAATAATCAGTGCGCAGAATGTGCTATCAAAGTGATGCGGGAACGTTATGGTGCTTGCAGCAGAAACGAAGACAAGCTGCAATCTCGATTTATTCTAAGCCATAAGAAGCGATGTACATTGTATATCGTACAAGCATTAGAAAATTTGCAAGCTCTATTTTTTCCCTGCATTACAACACATGCTATGCATATTACATAATATATTATACAGTTACATATACAAAAATTGATTTATTGATTCCAGGGTGACCTTTCCCCTCCAAAGAATTGGAAATGGCATTTCATTCCTTTGCTTTTAGGCAAAAGTTCATCTTACTAAGCTACAGGATCATCAGGTTGTAAAAAAGTTATAACCCTAATGTACATGTTTCTCCCCTACATTGGTGGCAAGGGGAAGAAGAAGAAGAAGAAGAAGAAGAAGAAGAAGAAGAAGAAGAAGAGGAGGAGGAGGAGGAGGAGGAGGAGGAGGAGGAGGAGGAGATTGGATTTGATACCCCGCTTTATCACTACCCGAAGGAGTCTCAAAGTGGCTAACATTCTTCTTTCCCTTCCTCCCCCACAGCAAACACTCTGTGAGGTGAGTGGGGCTGAGAGACTTCAAAGAAGTATGACTAGCCCAAGGTCACCCAGCAGCTGCATGTGGAGGAGCGGGGAAGCGAACCCAGTTCACCAGATTACTAGTCTACTGCTCTTAACCACTACACCACACTGGCTCTGAATATCTGCCACATATCTCTTTTTTTATATATAATAATAATTTTTATTAAATTTCCACATATATTCCATCAAAATTTAACATGCACTTCTCATCAACTACATCTTTTAGACTTCCCTCAGCATGTCTGACAATTCTCCATATTATCACTTTTACTCACATTCCTCAATTTTATATTGCACAATAACAATCTTAATCTTATCATCTTTTTTCAGCAATATTTCTACCAATCATTTTCACAGAGCTTCTTGAAAACCAACAAATGTTAATTGTTCATCACATACATTTTTGATATATTCTGTAAATTTATTCCAGTCCTCGGTGAATCTCTGGTCTCGTCGGTTCCTAATCCTCCCTGTTAATTTGTCCATTTCTGCATATTCCATCAATTTCATTCGCCATTCTTCTCTCGTAGGCATTTCTTCCTGTTTCCACTTCTGGGCCATCAAAATTCTAGCTGCTGTTACTGCGTACAAAAATAATTTCTCATCCTTCTTTCTAATTTCCTTACCTATATTCCCAATAAGAAAGTTTCTGGTTTTTTTTAACAAATGTATATTTTAACATTTTCTTTAACTCATTATAAATCATTTCCCAAATTTTTTTCACCATTTTACTGTTAGGATATTTCTGTTCCACCTTAAGAGGGAGCAGGCTTTGTGAGTCACAGAATCTGCGTATTTCCTGTTCACAGGAAGTTTATGTTTTGTCTATGCTTTCGTTTTTCTCTCTGTGCCTGATACATCAAAGCAGGCAGTCATGTTTTCTCTTTGTTCTGACCAACGCTGAATAAAGTTCTAAATAATGCTCTCCTGAGTGCATCTTTCACTGTACGAACTCTGCTGATAGAGCGTGCACTAGTCCTTGGAATGTGGGAAGCTATTTCCGAGGCTTTTGTCGCTAATTGATTGATACTGCATTTCTACCAGAGGTCGATGGATCGTCCAGAGACAGCGTGGGTCATGGAGATGGCCTTTGTCTCCCTGGCAGTATCCCAACATTTACATTCCCGCCACATATGGTAAAATGTTCCTTCTTTTTCATGACACTTCCAACATTTATTACTAACCTTATACATCTTACCTAGTTTTACTGGCGTTACATACCATCTATATAACATCTTCATAACATTTTCCTTTATTGTAGTACATGCAGTAAACTTCATTCCTTCCTTCCACAATTTTATCCAATCATCAAATTGAATATTATATCCAAAATCTTTGGCCCATTTAATCATTACAGATTTAACCTCTTCATATTTTGTATACCATTCTAAAAGTAATTTATACATTCTGGATAGAATCTTCACTTCATTATTCAAAATTTCCTGTTGAAACCTAGATTCCTTTCCCGAAAAACCTCTTTCTAATAACTCTTTTTTAAACGTTTCATTCAACTGAAAGTAATGTAGCCAATCATTAACATATTCTTTGATTTCTTCATATGGTTTCAACTTCCATTTATTTATTTCTTTATATATTAATTTTTCATATGTTATCCATTTCCCTGTCATATTGATCTTTTTAACACTCATTGCCTCCAATGGTGATAACCAGTATGGTGTTTTAGGTTCCAGTAAGTTTTTATACCTATTCCATACTTCAGTCAAAGATCCTCTAAAGATATGGTATCTGCCACATATCTCTTGGCTGGACTAGAAATGAACTAGCTCCTTTGTGTGTTTGAATCTCCCTCTCCTTGTTGGGAGCACTCATACTGGACTGCTATTTGACTCCTTGTGCCATGCTGAAGAGGAGGAGGAGGGAAAAAACCACTAGTTCCATTTTATTCAGTACCTTTCATTATGCTGCCCATCAGCTATATGGCACCAAACATTTCCTTCTTTTTCTGTTTGTAATGGCGGAGGTTTTTTTTACTCTGGAAGCCACTGCTCTGCATGAGCAGGCAAGAGCAACAGATCCCAGAATACACATGCCTGGTGTGTGTGTGTGTGTGTATGTGTGTGTGTGTGTTAGTTGTGGTGGTTTTGGGCCAGGACAGGGTGAAACACAGGAGCGGTTGGCAGAGAGGTACACTATACTACTACTGTGGTGTTGCTGCCAAATGGCACTGTGGTCTAAGCCACTGAGCCTCTTGGGCTTGCCGATTAGGTGGTCAGCAGTTCGAATCCCCGCAACGGAGTGAGCTCCCATTGCTCTGTCCCAGCTCCTGCCAACCTAGCAATTCTAAAGCAGGCAATCTCAAGTAGATAAACAGGTACGGCTGCAGCAGGAAGGTAAACGGCATTTCCGTGTGCTCTGGTTTCCGTCACGGTGTTCTGTTTTGCCAGAAGGGGTTTAGTCATGGTGGCCACATGACCCGGAAAGCTGTCTGTGGACAAATGCCGGCTCCCTCGGCCTGAAAGTGAGATGAGCGCTGCACCCCATAATCGTCTTTGACTGCATCCAGGGGGGCCTTTGCCTTTTACCTTACTGGGAGGGGTACAAATGAGGCAGCTGGAAGGTTAGAGCTCTTCAGACGCACTGGTGGAGCCAATCCAGCGCTTCCATCAATGTGCCTACACAGCCTTGGCCTTTCTGCTGCCTGACCTCACCTTTCTATCTCTCTCCTGGTAAGTAACACTGCTGCTGGGAGGTCAGGTTTCTGACACCACCTCTCCCTGCTGGTTCCTCCTGGCGAGACAAGATGTATAGCTTCTCCCAGTGAAGAGAAATGTAATTGAGTAAATTGTTAGGATATTGTTCCATTCCACCTTAAAAGGGACAGGCATGACTGTTGTGTGTCACATGCCTGTTTACATTTCCAGCACAGTCTGCTGGGAACTTCCGTTTTGTATATTGCTTTTGTATTGCTGTTTGTATTGCAACCCGAGTGTCCACTGTATACTGTTTTCTGGAAGAGTTCATGCTAATGGGACGTCAGAAACAGATTGACTATAAGCTCCCTCCCACATTTTTTCTAGCAACACTTCCCATCACGCCATTTGCTGTGATGTAAAGAACTCACTAAAGCTGGTCCAGGTGCAATTTTAACTGAGAGAAGGCAAGCGAAACTTCCAGAGAGATTTATAAACTGCACCTAAACGGGACGCGGGTGGCGCTGTGGGTAAAACCTCAGTGCCTAGGGCTTGCCGATCGCATGGTTGGCGGTTCGAATCCCCACGGCGGGGTGAGCTTCCGTCGTTCGGTCCCAGCTCCTGCCCACCTAGCAGTTTGAAAGCACTCTTAAGTGCAAGTAGATAAATAGGTACCGCTTTATAGCGGGTAGGTAAACGGCGTTTCTGTGTGCGGCGCTGGTGCTGGCTTGCCAGAGCAGCCTTGTCACGCTGGCCACGTGACCTGGAAGTGTCTCCGGACAGCGCTGGCCCACGGCCTCTTAAGTGAGATGGACGCACAACCCTAGAGTCGGACACGACTGGCCCGTACGGGCAGGGGTACCTTTACCTTTACCTTTACCTTTACCTTTAAACAGCAGCATTTCAGCTCTGAGAACTTTAGGAGCCACAGAGAAGCAGCTGAGCTTCTTATTATGTAAATACTCCTGTTTATATCTCACAAGATAAATAATACACACTTTCTCAAGCATGAAGCAAAATGGCAGGAGAGATATTGGCTTGATTTCCTGGATATAAAAATATGGCTAGGAAGGTGATGAACAGATGAGCTAGTACAGAGGATGAGTAATTGATTATGTTAATATCCATAATTGTGAATATGGGTGGTAGACAAATTGAACTGTGGGAAAACTAGAGAGAAAATTCAGGGACATTTTAAGTATTGCACAGAAGCTCTTTGAATAGTAGAAGTAATGAGCAATGATAAATAGGGAAAATGATAAATGGTCATATATTAACTTTAAGAAGTTGTTAGAATGTGTGTGTATGTGTTTATCTCAGCAAAAAACTATACGGAAACTAAAAATTCACTTTGGGTAAGCTATCTTCAGTCTCCTCCACATAACCTGTTTATTCAGCATCCATCCTGTCGTTGTTAGTTTTAACAAAGCTTGTGCGATTCCATAATTCCATAAAATTTATATTTGTTGTTGTTGTTGTTTAGCCGTTTAGTCGTGTCCGACTCTTCGTGACCCCATGGACCAGAGCATGGCAGGCACTTCTGTCTTCCACTGCCTCCTGCAGTTTCATGCTGGTAGCTTCGCGAACACTATCCAACCATCTCGTCCTCTGTCGTCCCCTTCTCCTTGTGCCCTCCATCTTTCTCAACATCAGGGTCTTTTCCAGGGAGTCTTCTCTTCTCATGAGGTGGCCAAAGTATTGGAGCCTCAGCTTCACAATCTGTCCTTCCAGTGAGCACTCAGGGCTGATTTCCTTAAGAATGGAGAGGTTTGATCTTCTTGCAGTCCATGGGACTCTCAAGAGTCTCCTCTAGCACCATAATTCAAAATTTATCTACTGCTTGATTAATAGAAAGGACATGGTGGGAGCCTGCTGCCTCACTACCCTTCCTGTAGCTTCCCTAAAGAGAGGCCTTTTGTAAAAGGAATAGCATCAGTGCCTTTGCTGAGCAGTTGTTCAGCAGAAGCACTGCTACAGCCTCAGTGCCCTGCTTTGCAAGCAGCTTCTCTGCAGAGAAGCTGCTCGCAAAGGAGAACTATGCACCAGGCAGGACTGGTGTTTCTGCTGAACAGTCCTGGAGGTTGCCGTCAGGTTAGCTCATGCTAGAATTCATAATGATAACATTCCTCAAGCACCTGTAAGCAGAAGTGGCAATCGATAGTTGAATATTTAGACTATCCTTTGATTACTTGACATCAAAATTCACTGAAGAGAATTTGGGGGAAGAAATTGACTCCAGAAAATGCAATGCAATTACTGTATGCTTCCAAGATTTCTGAAACAATGAGAACCAGGATTGCAATTGTTTTTACCATTATTGAGATTTTATTGCAGCTGAGATCTGCCAGTATTCTTTTTGGTCATTGGGATATGCTTTAACACAAATAGGGAGCTTTTGCAAGGTTAAAACATGATGCCAGTCTACACAGAGTCCGGCAAAGGAAATGCTATGGGAAAATGTAAAGCACAATGCCATTCACTTTTATTCTGTAGTGCGGCTGTAAACTGTCAATTGCAACACATCTCAGGCTTTATATAACTAGTGGCTGCAAACCTCAAGCACAGGTAAGTGCTCGGTGGAAGAAGGGTTCTCATTTATTCTCGGCTGCTTCTTGAGGTCTCAAAGGTTTGCCAGAACTATAAAGAGCTCTACAGATGTCCAACACACAGCGTGCCTGCTTTGATATAATGTCTATAGCTCCTTGCCAGCTACCAGTGTGATAGTAGCCAAGTAAGCTATTTTCACATTCCAATTTCAGGTAAAATGGGAATGACTAGAATGCACAATATCGTTCCTGTCTGCCTGGTAGTAATTCTGATTGATTGCTTTCTGCACAGTGGAAGTAGAGGTTCTTGCTGCTTCTCAAATGACTTATTTTATTATAACTGGTTATTTATTTATTGAACTCATATCCCACCCTTTCTTCCAAAGGCACCCAGGGTGACAAACAACAAAATGATAAAGCAATACAATTAAAACTTAACTGTCATTGATCCACCTATCTTTCTGCCATCTAAAAACATGTAAAACAATAACAGAATCCTCACAGCTGAAGGTTGCCAGAACAGTATATTTTAGCTACCCAGTGTCTGAGTAAAGAGGGGTGTTTCAAAGTTCCTTCTGAAATGGAATAATGAGGGAGACAGAAGCACCTAACCAAAGAGGGAAATTCACAAATTGGGTAGTGCCATGGAGAACGCCCTGTCATAGATCGATGCCAACTGGGCAGCATCCAATCAGTGGTCTTGAATGTCTTGCAGTGTTTCAACGCTGGTCATGTCCCACTTACCAACCTAGCAGTCATCTTCAAGACCAGCACCACATAGATTACATTACAGCAGAAGAGGCAGAAGGTCACCTCTTCTGGACAGCAAATACTGGCTCAGGAATGACTGTGGCTGGTAAAGCAGCCTAAAGGTGCGCATTAGCTCTCCTAGCTACAGAAGCCACTTGAGACCGCTAGTAGTATTCCCAAATTGCAAATCTGTTCTTTCAGGGGGAGTGCAACCCCTCCCAGACCACAGGACATATTCCTTTGGTACTGATTTTAACTGGAGCATTAAAGACATACATGAATTAATATGAACATGCGTGCACACAACAATACAATCACCAATCCACACACTTCATTTAATTTCTCTTTTGAATCATTCTGTGACTTATAAAGTGAATTCTAATAGTGACAGTGACTTAGTTTAGATATACACCAGTAGTTTCAGTATATGGGAGATTTCTGTGTGTAACATAATTGGGGAGTTGTGTGTGTGTGTGTGTGTGTGTGTGTGTTTCTGAGAACTGCATCACATCGTGCAGTATTTAGTTCTTGTCTGTATGTTTCACACAATTATTTCCTTTAAGGAGCTGCAAATTTTATTGCTGTGAATCCCACACTGGACAAAAGTTTCCTGAATCCCTACACATTGTTCTACTATAATAAATCTATGGTGAGTATCTTGAAGTCAAGATAATTTAGCCTACTTTAGGTAGTCTAAAAAGAAGGAGCAAATAATAATACCAATGTGTTTCGGTTTTATTTTCATCTTGCCTGACAATTCAGTTGATGAGCAGTCGCCTAAGACGATGTAAGTGACTGGGACAAAAACTCTTGCAGAATACACACTTAAATAGTACTCAATGTTAATTGACAGAATACTACGGGAGAGAGGAGCAGTGTCACCAAAACAAAGCCTGAAGTTCTTAATTGGAGGGTAGATTCCAAAACGGTGAACCACTCAAGTGGGCTGCAGAAACTTCAAAGAGATTTCAGTCCACACAAGTAAAAGACATCGATTTACATGCTGTAAAAATGAAGGCTACACTGCATCCTCTCTAACATGAAGAAACCTATGCTATGCAAAGTCATTTAAGTCCAGTCACATATTTTGCTGGCCTTGGGGAAACATGAAGGCAGAGGCAACAAGTGAGGAGGCTCACAGAGCAAGCAAGAGAGCTGGCAGTTCAGGCAGGCAGGTGGAGTGAGTCTGTGATGGCCTGGGAATCTGATTCAGAAGCTGAATCTGAGGAGTCCCAGCCTGCACAGGAGTCCTCGCCTCCAGGGCCGGCTGAGCTGGGGCAGGGGCTTGAATCTGAAGGGCCTGCACCTGTGCCGGATCCTCAGGATCAGACACCAGAGGCATCCACTCTGGCTCCGGAGGTGATGGAGGACCAATTGCCTGCAGGTACGCCTCTCTCAGCCCTGTCAGGGGAAGGTGATGCTGCTCCTGGGTCCAGTAACCCTCCAGCCTCTCCTGAGCTGCAGAGGCTCAGGGCAGAGAGGCGGAGGGAACTGGGTTCTCTTAGGAGGAGTGCTCGCCTTAAGGCCAGGAGAGGCGAGTCACTTGTGGGCTGGGACCGCCCCTGGCCTCAGAGGAGATAAAGGCCAGTCAGCCCAGTCCCAGGTTGCGGGAGCAACAACATTGGAAACTGTTTCTGCCAGCACCCAGACCTGTTTTTCCAGAGTTCCTGACCACACCTGGCTTCTTGCTTTGGACCCCGCTTCCCCCTTGGTGGACAGTCTCCAGACCCTTGGCCCAGGACCGGAATCTGACCATGCCTCACGGTAACCCCCCCGGGACCAGCACAGAGTCAGAGGCATGGGTGGCAAAAGAAAAAAAGCCACTTCCCAATGCCCTAGGTTGCTACAGCTTACCAAGACTGGAGGGGTGATCCACAGGAAGGATAACACATTGTATGGCAGCAGGAGCATCAGATTGTCTCTACCACTGTATGCCACATCCCCCCTGCCTCACTGCTGCGCCTCTCGGTAAGCATCAGTGACCTAAGACGGTGGACGAGCAATAGAGCCCCACTCAAGCTGCCTTACCACTCGGTACTGTGGAGTTGAAGGACTTGAGCAGGAGAGTTGAGGGAGCTGAAGAATCTCTAAGAAGTGGAGTGTGGATGAGTGTGAGAATGAGAAAGGGGACAGGGATGGAAGAGAAAACTAAGCAAGGAAGCTGTCACAGTTGGGAGAGAAACACAGGGAGTGTCCGTCCAGAGTTTCAGATGGTGATGTCTTCCATCCCTACCTGGAGATGTGGGAGACAGAACCTGGGACCTTCTTCATGCAGAGAAGATTAAACAGCAGCAACTCCCCAGGGTTTCTGATAGGGATATTTTCCAGCACAACCTAAAGACGTCAGAGGTTGAACCTGAGTTCTCCACCACTGAGTTATACCCCTTACCCAATACTAAGATTCATTTCCTACATGCACACACACACACACACACACACACACACACACACACATGCATTGAAGACCCAGAAGGCATGTGAGGGGACGGACACTTTACTGAAATTGCAAGTGCAATGGGTCTTGGAAGGAGATTCCCCTTCATTGTTAGAATCTACTCACTCACCTCAAGTTCCAAACTTGGCAGGATATGCCAGTTGCTTTGGGTTGATTGGCATTTGCGTGGCGAGACCCCTCCCCCCAGGTGCAATGAAGACACAGGACACATTATTTAAGGTTAATGGGCATGAAAAGGCCACAACTTTATTGATAATAATAATAATAATAATAATAATAATAATAATAATAATAATAAGTTTTATTTATACCCCGCCCTCCCCAGCCAAGGCCGGGCTCAGAGCGGCTTACAAGCAATAATAAAAACAAGATGAATGATTACAAACTTAAAAACAAAAATAAAATACAACATTAAAATAATGGAACATTAAAATATTAAAATGTAGCCTCATCGCAGGAGGAGAGGGAAAAGAAAAAGAAAAAAAGAGAGAGGGAGGGAGGGAATCAAATTGGCTCCAAGCCAAAGGCCAGGCGGAACAACTCTGTCTTACAGGCCCTGCGGAAAGAAATCAGATCCTGCAGGGCCCTGGTCTCATGAGGCAGAGCGTTCCACCAGGCATTACAGGAATTGGAAAGTATTGGCCTTAGGCATTGGCTCCTATCGACTACCCGGCATGGTGACCGGGAAGGGTTATCCACCAGCCGTGGGGGTCCTGTTGAAGTATGCCAACTAGGATCCCACGGGTGTCACCACTCGGGGGCGTGCCGGAGGCCCTCACCTCCCTAGGTTTCGGACAGGGCAATGGCCCCCGGAGTCCTCTACCAGACTACCCTTTTCATTGGGGGAAGGTGATGGCGCTTCCTTCCCCCTTCATTTGCCTAACAATTAATCCCTGCCAATGCCTAACTGCCAATACCAAAGAAGTTGTGACGTTTGCTATGAGGTAGGCGGAAAAACCAAAAGGCTGGAATTGCACCAAGTTGAAAAAATTCCTACCAGGCCCCTTGCGGCGACCAACCGAAGTCCAAAGCAAGGTCAAAGCTAGCTAAGCCTAAAGGGTGGGTGGGATGGGAAACCGGGCAGCTGGAACAGGGAAAAGAGGGCGGTCCCCGGGCACGCCAGACTTAAATGGGCTAGGCCACGCCTCCCCTGCCTGCCGATTGGCGGGCCGGGTAGCGGACACGCCCGGGGATTCCCTCTTCTCGCGGGGGTTAAACCAGCCCCTGCGTGTGTGGAGGGGCCCCCGCAACCCCCCCTCCTCTCTAGTTCGGAAGTGGCTTTAGTGTGCCATCACAGCTGGGTCTAATTTGGCATTTGCAGTGATACATTAAAGTCCAATTTGGGTAGATGTCCATGTGCACTTGGGACGCGGGTGGCGCTGTGGGTAAAAGCCTCAGCACCTAGGGCTTGCCGATCAGAAGGTCGGCGGTTCGAATCCCCACGGCAGGGTGCGCTCCCGCTGCTCGGTCCCAGTGCCTGCCAACCTAGCAGTTCGAAAGCACCCCCGGGTGCAAGTAGATAAATAGGGACCGCTTACTGGCGGGAAGGTAAATGGCGTTTCCGTGTGCTGCGCTGGCTCGCCAGATGCAGCTTTGTCACACTGGCCACGTGACCCGGAAGTGTCTCCGGACAGTGCTGGCCCCCGGCCTCTTGAGTGAGATGGGCACACCAACCCCAGAGTCTATCAAGACTGGCCCGTACGGGCAGGGGTACCTTTACCTTTACCTTTACCATGTGCACTTGCAACTGTTACAGAAATCCTTTACTGTAATATGCTTTGCTGGAACTAAAACTTTGTCGTCCAAGTATTGTCACACGATAGTTGGAGCAAGGGAAATCACTTCCTATCACATTTATTCTCCTGCCATCTCCCTCTCATAGTTTTAACTTCTCCATTTCATAGAATCGCAGAATTGCAGAGTTAGAGTGGAGCTCAAGGGTCATCTAATGGAATTCCCTGCAATGCAGGAATCTCAACTGAAGCACCAAAGACAAATGACCATCCAACTACTGTGTTAAAACCTCCAGGGAAGGAGGGAAGGAGGTTTTTCAGATGATGCAGTACAGTCTAGCTCTGTTTGACTTGCTTTCAAAACATGGGTGTGAAACTCAGATTGCTGGATGCCAACTCCTATTATTCCTGACCACTGACCATGCTGGCTGGGGCTGATGAGAGTTGGAATCCATTTACATTTGGAAGATCGCAAGTTACTAGGAATGGAGGAATTTTTTTTATTTTGTTTGCATTTTAATCAGAGACTATCTAATGCACACTTCTCACACAATACATGAAACATAGCTATCCTTCAAAACTTACCCTGCTCTGGATTTTTAGATGCAATTCTCTGTGCTGAAGCATATAATGTATCAGGGGAAAGTGCCTAAAATAGTGAAAATGTATTTATTGGGAGAAATTCACATTCTAATGCTGCCAGATTTTCAAGAGCATTTTTTTAATTAAAAAAACCCAAATTTCTGCAGATATGTGCAGAACTGAATTTAAGATTGGGGGGGAAATGAGAAATTGAGAGATTTGACCATCCCTACAGGTTGTCCACCCTCATCCTTAAGCATCTCAAAACACAAATCATTGCATATCCTCAAGGTGTGGTTCCATTAGCAACAACATTTGTACAAAAATTGTAATAACACTGGGAACATAGCACCATATCCTGTCCTCTCCAAACAGAGCACAGTTTCAGGCTATAAATGTACATGTTGTGTTGATAAAATCCTTTGATGAGATTAAAGTAATAATTAATGTGTTCCTGCTTAGGTAGCTTGCCATGATCCAGCAAGAGAGCTGCACCGCTAGATATACTTTCCATTTAAAAATTCTTTTGCTCAGAAGCAGCACACAGAGGTTGGTTGTGTATCAAGATGACACATCCCCAGGCAGTGCACCTGATGCATGCTCCATTCACACTATGTGGTGTCAAAAGTTGTATATTTTCATCAGTATTGCAGTGCACTTAGACATGCACTATGTTGGGATGTCTTCTTATATAAATAAAAATATAAGGTTGTCATCACACAGCCCCTATTGGAGGATTTGCAGTGCCACAACCCAATGCTGGACTTGTGAGGGTAAAGACTCTCCTCCCTGGAAGAGAGGGGAGTGGTTGTGGGCGGGAGCCCGAGCACCGCCCCTAGCAGGGGGCATTAGCCCCCTGCCTCCGCCTCACCTGGCTGGCGCCCACGCCCCCCGGTAAGCATCCAACCAGGTGTTCGGCAGCCTTTTGCTGCAGCGCCAGCCTCTCCCCGGCCTCATTCTTTGCCGTCGTCTCGTCGCGAGTCACCCACCCTCCACTCCCTTTGAGTTAGGGTTAGGTCATTGGCCTTGCTATGGACCTTAGGTTGGTCGCCCTGGTTGTCCAGGGGGCCTGGTAGGAGTTTTTCCATTTGGCATTAACCTTTTTGGTTTTTTCACCTACCTCGTAGCAATCGTCACAACTTTTGTGGTATTGGTGGGTAGGTTAGGCATTGGAATAATGTGTTGTGGTGTGTCGAAGTGCTAGGTGTGGCCATCGCCTATGCCTTCAATGTTTAGGGGTATTCCGTTAAAGGAATCTGGCGGTCGTGTATTCTGTCCGATGCCTGCTTGGCGGGAGGCCATGGCACGACCCTCGGTGACATCAGGGGTGAGCCTATAGTTGGATTAGCATCAACAGGCTCCACCTACTGATGAATAAACCCACTTGTTTTAGAGATCCAATGCCTAAGCCAATACCTTTTCACTGCTGTAATCAATAAAGTTGTGGCCTTTCCTTGCCCATTAACCTTATATCACGTGTCCTTGTGTATTCATTTCACATTGTGGGGGTCGGGTCCTCGAACCACAAGATAAGGAAACAAAAGAGAAGGCAGATTGCACAACACCAGTGGCCATGCATGGTATGGGAGTAGAAAGGGATATGAACTGCATTCATCAACTGAACTTCAGCTTCTCTTGAGAGATGCTTGCTCTTAAGATTCTATTAATCTTAAGGCACAGTGGCATATATCAGCATGGGGTGTATATACAAAGGGGGTTGCAGAATAGGAGATAGGAGAAGGGTAGTCTTGTGCAAGGGAGAGGTGAAAGAAGAAGGAAGAGGTAAAAAAACAAGGGAGCAATGGCGGACATGTGCAAAGGGGGCTGCAGAATAGGAAAGAGGAGGAGGCATGGAACTGGGGTGATGTGTGTGGAAAGGAAAGGAGAAAAAGAAGGAGGGTGGAGGGAGAAAGGGAGTGAAGGTGGAAATGTGAGTGCCAAGGGATGAAAAAAGGAGGGAGTGGGAAGCACGAGAATGGGGTTGAAGATGAAAGAAAGAACATGAATGGTTCTGAAGAATAAGAGGGGATGGTGTCTTCGTAGTTGAGCAGAATGTGAAAAGGAGGCTTAGTAGTTTCAATGCGTAGGAGGAGGAAGATGCATCAAGGTACTATGGGGGTAGTTTGTGCGCAAGGGGAAGCGGCACAAAAGGAAGGGGAGGTACGGACAATGGGGTGAAGGTGAAAACAGTGGTGTGAAGTGGGACTGCAGAATAGAAGAGAGAAGTTGCTTCAGAAACAAGGCTGGGAAGGTGAATAGCCATCTCAGTATTTTCAAGGGGTGGAGAAAATGTAGGGGGTTAACGTGGGAGAATAGCAAGGGGGGTTTGGTGAGTGAAGCAACCAGGGGCTGAGCCCCCAGTATTGCATGAGACCATACACATTGTTGCCACCAGTACACCTGGGTTAGTGCCATTTTGTTTGGAAAAGACCAAAGGCCCCCATTAAGATGATGTCATTGTAAAGAATATGATGAGTGCCTTGCAACCCCGTAATTCAATCAAATGTCCGCAATATAAAATCACAAGTTTTGGGTTTTTTGCAAGTTCTAACTTAAAATGTAACGATTTACGACTGACATAAGTGGCAGAGCAATATAAACAACCTGACGATCCTTTCTTTACAAACAGCTTGGTGATAAATCAATTTTCCCTAACTTTTACAGGAACACAGTGCTGCTTACACATGAAAAATATGACTGGTATCTAGGAGTAATTCATGTCTGTGCCAAATGTTTTCCTTGTGATTTGTACCAGCACGTACTAGAAAGTTTTAAACAGCAGGGGTTCAAAGATCTGTTCCTGGCACACAGTTTACTTAGTACTTTCCTAGTGCAAGGGAACAAATGCCCCTTATATTCCTTTAATATATCCGTGTTTTTCAAATTTTCTACCATTTTAGTGCAGTCCTATAGGATGCACATTGAGTTACACAGAACATGTGACAACTACTGTGTATATATATATCATGTTGTCAGACTACCTTTCCTGCAACAACTCATCTGATGACAATCTCTTGCACAATACAGTGGTACCTCAGGTTAAGTACTTAATTTGTTCCGGAGGTCTGTACTTATCCTGAAACTGTTCTTAACCTGAAGCACCACTTTAGCTAATGGGGCCTCCCGCTGCCGCCGGAGCATGATTTCTGTTCTCATCCTGAAGCAAAGTTCTTAACCTGAAGCACTATTTCTGGGTTAGCAGAGTCTGTACAGTGGTACCTCGGGTTACATATGCTTCAGGTTACATACACTTCAGGTTACAGACTCCGCTAACCCAGAAATAGTGTTTCAGGTTAAGAACTTTGCTTCAGGATGAGAACAGAAATCGTGCTCCGGCGGTGCGGCAGCAGCGGGAGGCCCCATTAGCTGAAGTGGTGCTTCAGATTAAGAACAGTTTCAGGTTAAGTACGGACCTCCGGAATGAATTAAGTACTTAACCTGAGGTACCACTGTAACCTGAAGCGTATGTAACCTGAAGCGTATGTAACCTGAAGCGTATGTAACCTGAGGTACCACTATATCAGCTATGATATTCTCCATCCGCTTTCTTCCCCAAAGTCATCTTATGTTGGTGAGGGAGCATAGGGAGGACTGCAAACCATAAATAAACTCAGGACCACAACTTTGATGATGCTATAACCATGTGTCTCCTGTTGCCTGTCGTCCATGCTTCTGGAGTCAACTGGCCCTCAATCCTGGTGCTTACAGTAGCTATGAACCCTCTTCACCACCCATGTCATCTGAGTCAATTTGTAAAAGGGGGGAAATGGGCAATAGAGAGTACTTGAGGTTAGGCAAAACAAGCCTATCTGATGTTGGCCCGGTCTTTGGAGGCATGTGGTTCTGATTTGAAATAGACTTTGGGGCTGGGCCTATCAGTTGTGATACCCATTTCTCACTTCCTTTTTATTGATAACTCCTCACTGTTGGTTCTAGTGGGGTTAACATGATGATAAATATTGTGGCAACCCAAATACCTCTGTTTCCGCCTCTTTCCAGTGCATCAGATGTAAAGTGCCATGATTTCAGTTTCCATTGAGCTGAATACACTCCAATAACACATTTGGGATCTTCTATGTCAGTGAATCAGTAATGGATGCTTATCATGTCCCGGTTTAGAAATAAGGGTGGTGCAATCTGAGGATTATGCTCAGATTTCTGTGTCCTCGTCAGAGCCCCTGTTGGGTTCAGATGGTCTTTGCTGTGGTAAAAGGTAAAGGTAAAGGTACCCCTGCCCGTACGGGCCAGTCTTGACAGACTCTAGGGTTGTGCGCTCATCTCACTCTATAGGCCGAGAGCCAGCGCTGTCCGCAGACACTTCCGGGTCACGTGGCCAGCGTGACAAGCTGCATCTGGCGAGCTAGCGCAGCACACGGAACGCCGTTTACCTTCCCGCTAGTAAGCGGTCCCTATTTATCTACTTGCACCTGGGGGTGCTTTCGAACTGCTAGGTTGGCAGGCGCTGGGACCGAGCGATGGGAGCGCACCCCGCCGCGGGGATTCGAACCACCGACCTTTCGATCGGCAAGTCCTAGGCGCTGAGGCTTTTACCCACAGCGCCAACCACGTGCTGTGGTATGAAACATTAATCCTTCACTCCTGAAACCACTTTAAATCATGGTATCCTTTTCCCCCTTCTCTCCCAGCCTGAAAATATTTCTAGGAAGCTTAGCAAGTCTGGAGGTTGACTGGGTGAGAACAACATCTTGAGCAATAATAAATATTATACAAATCACTGTTCTGTCATACAGATGGCATCTTTGTGGTGTGATGTCCTATGTGGGATTAAGCATTAATCATTCTTCCTCATGTGCTGCAGAAATTCTGAGCATCATCCCGGTCAGGAAGTCAACTCAAAAGCAAATGCAAAGGAAGCAAGGAGATGAATCACAACTACGTTTTTATTGCCATGTTTTCCATGACTGGTCTTAAATTGCATAGCGCATATTTATTTACTTTTTTTTAAAGAAAAGTGACTTTAGCAGATCTCTGTTTGCTCATTCATTTTCACCAACAGGCCAATGTGGAAGTTCATCTGAGGGTGTAGATGAGGCACTGTGGGTGCCTCCTGTCTGTCACTATTTTGGGATAGGATTCAAACAAATGTTGGCAAATTCAGGCTGCACAATATAGTTGATTGAGAGGCCTTACTTAACTAACCTGCTTCCCCCAAACATTTTGCTTTTTTGTGATTAGGAAAAGTGATGGGAAAATGCACTGAAAAGTGTGGGATGATGTTCTGAGGCAAGGTTATTTAACCTCCCCACAAATAAATCAGATTGAATGCTTAATGTTGACTGATCTCCTCACAAGCCAATCAGGGTGAATTCTAAGTAGGCAGGACGTCTGGTAGTGCCCTGTGCTGCTGGCAGAGTTTCATCTATGCAGAAAGTGAGGGTCAGGCAGTGTTTCTGCAAAAATTGCAACATTTTTCCCTGAGCTTAAGACCAGGGTGATTAGGGAGAGATGAGTGGAATAGATTTGTGACTGACAGTTCAAACTTCCAACTAGGGAATGACTTTAGCTTTGCTCATTCTTTTTTTATTTCCAATCACAGTGCTTGGGGAAGGGAACTGTTTCACTGTCTTTTCTGACTAGCCAAAGAAAGATTAAAGCCAAAGAAAGATTAAAGATTAAAGATTAAAGATTAAAACACATGCAAAGATTCTGCATGAATAGGCTTGTCTGAACTAGCTCATCTGAACAAAACTGTTTTCAGCAGGCCAGGTACTGAAAATAGTCCATTGAAGGTGTCATATCTGATGTCAACAGGCAGGAAGTTCCAAAGTATGGGAGGTGCCACACTAAAATGTAAAATAAGTATTATGTGACTCTTGAAACAGCACCAGTTCCACATATTGAAGTGTTATAGTAGATATTCATAGGGTAAGGTGATCTCCCAGGTTTCACTTGTTATATCAAACAATATTATTTGGACACACATATGTTCAGATACACTTGGTCACTATTAAACAATATGGTGTTCCTTCTGCCATGGCCAATATATATATATAAATCTGCCCAGTTATTTGAAGTTTTCTCCTTTGCCTGGGACCTGCAGTGTAAAAAAGAGGGTGTGTGTGAGTTTTGTTATTCTAGATAGCACAGCACTTGTAAGCACAGTAGTTCAAAAGCATCACAAATACAATTAAAGGATTGCAGCAGATATGTAGCAAATCTATTGTACGCGGTGAAAGAGCCATCAATACATGGTTGTCAGAACATGTTCTTTTCCATGTGTATTGATTTTTTTAAAAAAAATCCCGAACAAATGTTCTTAAGAAAGTATAAGGTGAAGAAAATAATAGAATGCTGCTTAGATACTAGGAACTGCTGGAAAGATAAAAACACAACAACAGGAGACATTGGTTGCACTGAATTCAGAATTGCAATAAGCTTGTTCCTTTGGTACAACTGGAACTGAAAATTAAATTGTCTCCCATCTAATATGCTTCACAAATGAATTAGCCAATTGGATACGGTGTTTCCCTTATTCTCCGAGAAATGCAAGACAGACCATTCCTTTTTTAAAAAAACAAAAAGAACACATACAAATTGCGACATTTGTAGTTCTTTCCATCAAAACTGGGGTCTCCAACAAAAGACATTTCCAAATGATTAAGCTACTCCCACACTAGCCTGGAAGTTGAAAATTGAAAATAAGTACATGTTGCCAATGATAACGTGATTATTTGGAAAGTTTTAAAGGGGAACATGTTTACTTCTCACTGAGGGATACAGTATGAATTCCCAAAGGGTGAAATTTATAACCAGGATGAAATTTGGAATGCACATATCCCAAGGCATCATGGTTCCTAAGGTGCTAAAGCTCTGGCACGGACCACTGGGATGAGCAATTTAGGATGCAGTGGATCACCAGCTCAGCTGAGCTCTGCCAGATACAAAGATACAACAGTTTAATTTGCTTGTCCTGGCTTGGCTGGAGCTCAGCTGACTGAGCTGAGACAAGTGTATGGCCCCACAAAATGGGTTTTCTGGGAGCATGTCAGGATCCTATGGGTCCTTGTTGGGTGAATGTGCTGCAGGAACTCAGTCAAGCAGTTAAGCTCTTCACAGAAATCAGCCATTAAGCAGACTCTGTATCAGGAGATTTTTAAATGTTTGATATTTTACTATGTTTTATATATGCTGTAAGCCACCCAGAGTGGCTGGTGAAATCCAGTCAGATAAGAGGGGTATAAATAACAAAATTATTGTTGTTGTTGTTGTTGTTGTTGTTGTTGTTGTTGTTGTTGTTTTTAAAAAAGATTTTTATTAATTTCCAATTTTTTAACAGAAACAAAAAACAACAAAAAGAACAGACAAACAGACAAACAAAAAACTCATATTTTCATAACCTTATTTTCATAACCCTCTTTTCCCGGACTTCCCCATACCTTTCCCTTTTTGCATCCTTAGTTTAGTACCATTATTCAGCAACCTATCTTGCCCAATTAAATATAAATTTGTCCTCTTTCTCTATTCCACCCTTAATTTTAAACCCAGTTATCGCTGCAATTCTACGTCTTCTTTTCCCTCAGCATTTTAACACTCCTCAGTTTTATAATAATTCTTAAGATACATCTTAAATTTCTTCCAATCTTCTTCCACAGTCTCTTTCTCTTGGTCGCGGATTCTGCCGGTCATTTCTGCCAGTCCCATAAAGTCAATCACTTTCGCCTGCCATTCCTCCAGCGTGGGTAGCTCTTGTGTCTTCCAATACTTTGCTAGAAGGATCCTTGCTGCCGTAGTAGCGTACAAAAAGAAATTCTTATCCTTCTTCGGCACCAACTGGCCGACCATACCCAAGAGAAATGCCTCTGGTTTCTTGTTAAAGGTGCACTTAAGCACTTTCTTAATTTCATTATAAATCATTTCCCAGAAGGCCTTAATCTTTGGGCAGGTCCACCAGAGGTGGAAAAAGGTACCCTCAGTCTCTTTACATTTCCAGCATTTATTATTGGGCAAATGATAAATCTTCGCAAGCTTGACTGGGGTCATGTACCACCTATAAATCATTTTCATAATGTTTTCTCGTAAGGCATTGCATGCCGTAAATTTAATACCTGTGGTCCATAACTGCTCCCAGTCAGCAAACATAATGTCATGACCTATGTCCTGTGCCCATTTAACCATAGCAGACTTCACTGTCTCATCTATTGTATTCCACTTCAACAGCAAGTTGTACATTCTTGATAAATTCTTAGTATTGGGTTCTAACAATTCTGTTTCCAATTTCGATTTCTCCACCTGGAAACCAATTTTCCTGTCTTGTTTGAAAGCCTCCATTATTTGAAAATAATGGAGCCAATCTTGTACCTTGGACTTTATTTTCTCATAACTTTGTAATTTAAATTCACCACCTTCTTGTTCTAAAATCTCAGAGTATTTCGGCCAATTGGTTGTCATATTAAGTTTCTTTACTTCCTTAGCCTCCATAGGTGAAAGCCACCTGGGAGTTCTGTTTTCCAGTAAATCTTTATACCGTATCCATACATTATATAGTGCTTTCCTGACAATATGATTTTTGAAACCCTTATACACTTTAACCTTGTCATACCAGATATATGCATGCCAACCAAAATTATTGTCAAATCCTTCCAAATCTAGAATGTCTGCATTTTCAAGAAGTAGCCAATCTTTTAACCAGCAGAAAGCTGCCGATTCATAGTAAAGTCTTAAGTCCGGCAGGGCAAACCCCCCTCTTTCTTTAGAGTCGGTAAGTATCTTAAACTTAATTCTGGGCTTTTTGCCCTGCCAGACAAATTTAGATATGTCTTTCTGCCATTTCTTGAAACAGTCCAGTTTATCAACAATTTGTAATGTCTGAAACAAAAATAACATTCTAGGCAATACATTCATTTTGATCACAGCAATTCGACCTAACAAGGAAAGCTTCAGGTTTGACCATATTTCTAAATCTTTCTTTATCTCAGTCCAGCACTTGTCATAGTTGTCCTTAAATAAGTTCACATTCTTAAATGTCATGTTAATCCCCAGGTATTTTACACTCTTTGCCACCACTAACCCAGTTTCCTCTTGGAATCTTTCCCTTTCAACATTTGTTAAGTTCTTTTCCAATACCTTAGTTTTTTGTTTATTCAACTTAAATCCTGCGACCTGGCCAAATACTTGAATTAATTCCAAAGCTCTTTTGGTACTAGTGTCTGGCTCTTGCAAGGTCAGTACTAAGTCATCTGCAAAAGCCTTTAATTTGTAATGTCTGGCTCCGACCTGAATCCCTTTTACCAGCTGATCTCCCCTAATCATATTTAACAGGACCTCCAGGACCGATATAAAAAGTAATGGGGATATTGGGCACCCCTGACGTGTCCCTTTTTCTATAGGTAGTTCATCCATAACCACATTATTTACAATTAACTTCGCCTTTTGCTCAGAATAAATTGCACTTATACCATTTTCAAACCTTTGGCCTACCCCCATTCCATGGAGATTCTTTTTCATAAATTTCCAAGATATATTGTCAAAGGCTTTCTCCGCGTCCACAAAAATTAAAACTGCCTTCGTATTAATGTTCACTGTCAGCATTTCTATAATGTCAATTATATTCCTTACATTAGTAGATATATGCCTACCCGGGAGAAAGCCTGCCTGGTCTTTATGAATCTCCTCCACCAGCACCTTCTTTAGTCTTTTTGCCAAAATGTCTGCAAAAATTTTGTAATCCACATTAAGTAGTGATATAGGGCGGTAGTTCTTGATCTGTTTTTTATCAACCTCAGTCTTTGGTATAAGTGTGATGAAAGCTTCTTTCCACGTCTCAGGTGCCCTTTTCCCCTCTAATATCTCGTTGCAAACCTCCTTAAGTGGCTGAATTATCCAGTCTTTCAAGGCTTTGTAATATCTGGAGGTTAGTCCATCTGGCCCTGGAGATTTCCCCAGTTGCATGTTTTGAATGGCACTCTCAATTTCTTGTTCAGTTATTTTCTCATTTAAAAACGCTATACTTTGTTGCGAAATTTTTTGTAATCCATATTTCTTAAGAAAATCTTCAATGTCTCTTTCGTTTTCCGGCCCTTGTGCATACAATCTTCTGAAATAGCTCTGAAAGCAGTTGCTGATCTCATTTGGTTTCGAAATATTCTTTCCATCTACCTCCAAACTTGTAACTGTGTTCAATTTCAGTCTCTTCTTCAATTGCCATGACAGGAGTTTCCCACATTTATCTGCCGATTCAAATGTCTTTTGTCTCATTCGTTTAATTTTCCATTCAATCTCCTGGTTCATCAATTCCATATATTGCTTCTGATACAATTTGATTTGTCTCAAGATCTCATGTGACTTTGGGTTGGATCTCAGTTTCTTTTCACTGTCTTTTATCTTTTCCAAAATTTTATCTTTCTTCTCCTGTTGTTTCCTCCTTTTCAAGGAATTCTGCTGTATCAAGAAACCCCTCATCACGGCCTTGCTTGCGTCCCAGATCACTCGTTTCTCCACTTCTGTCTTTAGATTTATCTCAAAATAGTCCTTCAAAGTCTTTTGGGCCTTTTGGTACACCTCTGGATCTTTAAATAGGGTGTCATTCATTCTCCATCTGAAAGAGCCAGCTGTTGTTGTTTTCATTTCCATCTTTACTGCATTGTGGTCGGAGCATGTCTTTGGGCAGATTTCCACTTTCTTTATCTTAGGAGCCATCCCACTAGTAATCCATATTTGATCTATTCTTGTCCAGGTCATCTGTGATTCTGAAAAGAATGTTCCCTCCCTCTCGAGGGGGTTTCTTATTCTCCAAATGTCGATCAGGTCCAAGTTGTCAGTCATTTCAAAAAAAGTCTTAGGTAGTCTTCCGTCCTTGGAGATCACCTGTCTTTGTGCTTTGTCCATATTTGTAGAGACAACCCCATTCATATCGCCTAATAAAATCACCTTGTAATCCATATAATTTGTTAATGTCTCATGTAATTTCTTATAAAATTCTGCCTTCCCTTCATTTGGTGCGTAAATTCCAAATATCAAAATTTTTTCTCCTTGAATCTGTATCTCAATTGCCAAGATTCTGCCCTGTTCATCTTTGAAAATCTGTCTTGGAGCCAATTTCTCTTTTGCGTATATCACCACTCCTCTTTTCTTAACTTTATCTGATGAGATAAATTCTTGTCCCAATCTTTTATTTATAAGTAATCTTCTGTGTGCTCTTGTCACGTGGGTTTCTTGTAGACAAATCAGATCCAATTGTTCTTTCTTCAAAATGTGAAAAACCTCACGCCTTTTTCTGGGAAGGTTCAGTCCATTACAGTTCCAAGTTAAAATTCTCAGAGGCATTGTTAGTTAGTTACCTCCAACTGCACCCTGCAGCTGTTCTTCGTCCGTTGGTGATTTGAGTCCAAATGTCAAATTCCCCAAGTCTGTGTCTGCAGTTGAGTTGAGGACCCCTTTCACCAGGTCTTCTCTGTGTTTATGTAGGAACTGTTCTTTATCTTGTGCAGTTTTTATCTTGACTTTCTTTCCTCTGAAGTTGAAAGACAAACCCTGTGGAAATTCTCACCTGAAAGGTATGTTGTTCTTCTTCAGCAGGTCCACCAAAGTCTTGAACTGAGTTCTCACCTCCAAAATATATTTTGGGATATCCCTGTAAATTTGCACAGAGACGTTTTGAATCTGGAGTGTTTTCTGGTAATGCAAACTAAGTATCTTGTCTCTCTCCTCTTTCGACCTCAATGTGATCAGGCAGTCCCTTGGAATCTTCCTGCCTTGCCTTCTACCCAATCTGAAGGCGGTTGTAATCTCAAATTCTGTTCCCTCTAGGTTTTCCTGCCAGAAGTCTGAAATTTCTTTTGTGAGAAAGTCCACTAGGTTGTCCCCCTCACTCTCAGGAACCAACCTAAGTCTTAAATTCTTCTCCTTACGCTGCATGTCCCATAAAGAGAGGGTCGCCTCATGCTGGTCAAGCCTCCTACAAACAGGAACTAAATTTTCCTGTGTGGATTCCGCAGTAGATTTAGCCTCTTCTGCAATTTTCCTTATTGTGGCGTTCTCCTCTACCAATTGTTGTATAATCTGTGTATTAGACGTTACGCTCTTCGTGTTTAAATCCAATTTTGCCGTTAGATCTGCCAGTTGCTTAGTATTTTCTGTACTCTGTTTGTTCAATCTTTCTAAAGATTCATTTATCTTCAATAATGCCTGCGTCACTGACTCCATGAATGCACTTATTCCCTTTTCCTGTCCACCTGGGCCTGTTGGCAATAGTCCTGATAGGGAGCCCCTTTTCTTATGTGCTGCCTTGGACTTGGATCTTGTTGCTATCTCATCTCCAGGGCCGCTCATGTCCCAAGGTCGTTCTCACAGGAACAGGTTTGAATGGAAAAAACCAGTGACTAACAATCGTGTTGCAACTGTTACTTCCAGCCCTCTAGAGGGAGCTGAGATCTTCAATATAGCAAAGAAACAATGAATCCAAAAGCCCTCAGAGGGAAAAGTTACTAAAAACTTCTCTCAGTCTTTTTAGTTGCAACCGTATAATTTTTACAAAGTCTCAATAAATTGTATCAAATAAAGTCTCCTCTTTGCAATGTCTTTGACAGCTCCCTGTCAAAGTGTATCACTCAGGCAGTCCGTTCCCAGAGACAGAGTCTGCGGTAGATTGTCCCTTAAAAAGTTTCCCTGCAGGTTTCCTTTCTTTTTCACCCCCCCCCCCGTTCCTGCTCCCTAGGGGGGAGGACTTAAGTCAATGCTGGGGTTAATCCTTTTTTAAAAAAATTTCCTTAAAAGATGTCAATTGCAGCTTACCAAGTCCGTTGCTTTAGCAGTCATGCAATCTGGGGAAGGCAGACTTCCTTTGTTTACCATCCCCACTTTCGGCCAAATTTTTGAAGAAGTTAAATTTAAAGTCCCGAAAGGGTTGCCAATCCTACTCACGGGAATCTCTTTCAGTCCAAATAACAGGAAGAAGTCGGCGCTCTCCGCTAATGGCGATGCGGCTTCACTCCACGAGCTGGGTAGCGACTCTCAGCTCTGCGCTCCCCCGATGCTCCTCCGGAGCCTTTAAAAAGGCTCTTTCGCAGTAAAAGGGGGCGCAAACGATGCCCACCGAGTCTCCTTGCTCACAGGCTTCCGCGCCTGTGATTTTAGGGGTCCCCGCTTCGCCGTAGCGGTCAGACCCGAACTCGCGGAGCAGCTCTCTCTCTCCGGAGAACGGAGAGTGAGCCGCCATTAGCGCCGGCGCCAACCGGAAGTCCTGTTGTTGTTGTTGTTGTTGTTGTTGTTGTTGTCTTTACTGGGCCAGCACCAACATTCACTGCTATACATACACACACCATTTACAGATGTTACAAGTCTTCTCTCTCTGAGCCCAGAGAAGGTTCTTTGCTTCAAAGTCCTTGCAGTGTCAAAGTCCACAGCCAAGTCCTGAGTTTGGTTGCCTTCAAAGTCCTACAGCTCTTTACAAAGTCTTCAGTCTTGTCCACAGTCCCAGTTCTTCTCTTCAAACACACAAATTCTCCTATGGTCCCACACACCAAATGCTATAGCTGGAGCTCCTTAGTATTATGTGCCAATTCTGCCCAGCAAAACTGATATTCACAAGATGCCTATACCTGCATTGTGGGGAATGAGCCATCTCTGCTGACTCATGGAGAATTAATCCTCCTCCTCCTCCTCCTCCTCCTCCTCCTCCTCCTCCTTCTTAACTTTCCTTAGCAAACTTTTGGCTAGATCCTAAGCCTCTTGAGCAGAAGAAGCTGGGATAAATCAAGTCAGCATAAATTAAGCCAGCATAAAGTTATACCAGATCCAAACACTGTCCATCAGCAGGACAGCTGCTGCTGCTTCATCTAAGCCTAGCAGAAGGAAAACATGTAATTCATTCATTCATCTGTCTCGCCAGACTGGTGCATGCTCTGGTTATCTCCCGCTTGGACTACTGCAATGCGCTCTACGTGGGGCTACCTTTGAAGGTGACCCGGAAACTACAACTAATCCAGAATGCGGCAGCTAGACTGGTGACTGGAAGCAGCCACTGAGACCACATAACACTGGTCTTGAAAGACCTACATTGCCTTCCAGTACATTTCCGAGCACCATTGGTGTTGATGCTAGCCTTTAAAGCCCTAAACAGTCTTGGTCCAGTATATCTGAAGGAGTGTCTCCACCCCCATCATTCTACCCGGACACTGAGGTCCAGCACCGAGGGCCTTCTGGCGGTTCCCTCACTGCGAGAAGCCAAGTTACAGGGAACCAGGCAGAGGGCCTTCTCAGTAGTGGCGCCTGCCCTGTGGAACGCCCTCCCACCAGATGTCAAAGAGAACAACAACTACTAGACTTTTAGAAGACATCTGAAGGCAGCCCTGTTTAGGGAAGCTTTTAATGTTTGATGCATTACTGTATTTTAATATTTTGTTGGAAGCCGCCCAGAGTGGCTAGGTAAGTCCAGCCAGATGGGCGGGGTATTATTATTATTAATAATAATAATAATAATAATAATATTCATTCATTCATTATTTTAACCATCCTTCATCTGAAGATCCCAGGGCACTTCACAACAGAAAAATACAGAATAAGAATACAAAATAGTGTTCTATGCTGGGTTACCATATCACAAACTGAACAAGCTTAGGAACTGGCTAAAGGCCCTCACCCCAGGCCCACTCCTGACACACCACTGGAACACTTTATTTGGTGAGACTTACACCATCTTCAGCTCAGTCTGTTTCAGATGAGCCCTGGCTGAGTCAGGAATAAGACATGCTAAGCTGCTTCTCCTGGCAGATCTTGTCTTATCATAAGACTACTCCCATATTGTATGCATGGAATGCATTGTCCCATGAAATATGGATGGCCCCCTCTGGCTGTCTTTCACAAGTTAGTGAAGATGTCTATATTCTGCCGGGCTTTTCTCTCTAAGCATCTGCTGTAAAGGTCATGTTTTATCTGAGGTTTCTGCCTTTGTTGTATGTTCAATGTATTTTTAATGTTGCAGTTTAGTGCAGTCTTACTGCACTATTTTGATATATTATTTTGATATATTTTAAGAAAATTACATAAACAAGTAATGAAGCATTATCATTTCTTAGACGTTCCTAATTCTCTCCCTAGTAATTTAAGAAAGACAGAAATGCATGCCAGCAATTAAAATTAAGATCATCCTTAATTTGACATTAATTTGCATATAACAAAAGCAGAAAATGGAAAAGACCAAAAAGATTGGCCTTGCGTTCTTGTAGCCTATGGGACTTCTCATGGATAAGCAGTTGTCACATGGAAGGAAGACCATTGCAAGAACACTGCTGGTGTTAGTCAAAATCAGAGCTTGCAGGGCAGCAGCTGAAGAAGGAGCAAAAAGGGTTTCCTCCTGTGTGTGTTTCTTGTGGCTGATTAGCTGCTCTTCCTGTGCAAAGGTCAGAGGGGGCAGGGTTTCTGTTGAGGTAGGTGATTAGCTGTGGGAGGAGCTTATCAGAGCTTGCAGGGCAGCGGCGCGCACCTAGCGGCGCACACAATTTGATCTATCTTTAGATTTAGGGGAGCTAGTCTCAAACGTTTGTTGGGGGAGACCTAGGGTTTTCTCGGGAGGAGTTACTTGTCTTGTCTGCATGCTTCTTATGATGGAGGACCACTGTAGCCAGCCCCAACGACACGTTCTCAAGATGGAGAGTGAGGGAACAGCTGCAGTCACCTGCGGTTCCTGCACAATGTTTGCCATCTTGCCAAAGGTTGCAGGCAGCTTTACCTGCAGCAATTGCATGTTGATTGCCCTCTTAAAAGACAAAGTCCAGCAACTGGAGGAATGTGTGGCTACGCTCCAAAGAATTAGAGAGCTGGAGCTCTTCTTGGAAGCAACAGAGCACACAGTCTCCACCAAGGATGAGACAGGGGACTCCCCTGAGAAGGAGGCTAGTTCACCAACACAGGAGCCAGATATATGGAGAAACGTGACTCAAAGAAGTAGGAGGCCCAGGGTTCGCTCTGATTGTTTAGAAATACACAATCGCTTTGAGGTCCTCTCCCCTAGAATGGAAGACGAAGAGCAGACTCCATTTGAGGATCTCTCCCTCATTACATTCGATCAGGTATATGAAGACGAGCAGCAAAGTCAGTCCTCAGGGAATGTGCAGGCGACCTTGGAACGGACAGCTCTCAGAAGAACCCCGACCAAACCTAAGAGGAGGCATGTAGTGGTGATAGGGGATTCCCTACTGAGGGGAAAAGAAGCAGTGATCCGTGGGCCTGACAAGATGTCTCGGGAAGTGTGCTGTCTCCCCGGGGCTAAGATCCAAGATGTAACTGAACGACTGCAAGGAATCATAAAACCCACTGACAAATACCCCTTCCTCTTGGTTCATGTGGGAACCAATGACACTGCAAGCAATAGCCTCCAGAAGATCAAAAGAGACTATGAGGCTCTGGGCAGGAAATTGAAGCAATTAAATGCACAAATTGTCATCTCATCTGTCCTCCCAGTTGAACGATGTGGCCCAGGGAGAGAGAGAAAAATAGTGGAAGTGAACAGCTGGCTTCGTAAATGGTGTAAACAGGAACGGTTTGGATTCTTAGATCACGGACTGCAGTTTCTTGAAGATGGACTTCTGGCAAGAGATGGGCTGCACCTCACAACTGTTGGGAGGAATGTTTTTGCCAAAAATCTCAGAAACCTCATCAGGAGGGCTTTAAACTGACTAATGTGGGGGAGGAAGACAGTGCTCCTGGAGGTAGGAGTCTATCAATTGATGAACATGATCATCCAAATGTCATAGACCAAATGGAGCAAACAGCACACAGACCTAGTGGTGGGAGGAAAAAATCCTTAAATAAGAGACACGGGGGAATGATTAATGGACTTCAATGTCTGTACACTAATGCACAAAGCATGGGTAATAAACAAGATGAGCTTGAACTCTTGGTACAGCAAACTAAATATGACATAATAGGCATCACTGAAACCTGGTGGGATAAGTCCCACGACTGGAATGTAATAATGGAGGGTTACAATCTATTTCAGAGAAACAGACCAGACAAGAAAGGAGGAGGAGTGGCGTTATATGTCAGGGATGTGTATACCTGTGAAGAGATCCAAAATTTAGAACCTCAAAGCCAAAGTGAGAGCATTTGGGTCAAAATTAAGGGAGAGATGAATAACAGGGACCTCATTGTGGGAGTTTACTATAGATCCCCAAGCCAAACGGAGGACATAGATGATGCCTTCCTGGAACAGATGGCCAAGCATGCAAAAGGAAGGGAGATAGTAGTAATGGGGGACTTCAATTACCCGGATATTTGCTGGATGTCAAACTCAGCCAGGAGCATAAGGTCAAACAGATTCCTCACTGGCCTTGCAGACAACTTCATTGTCCAGAAAGTGGAACAAGCAACAAGAGGAACAGCCATTTTAGATCTGGTCCTAACCAATGTTGATGACCTGGTTAGTGGGGTAGAAGTGGAAGGATCATTAGGCACGAGTGATCATGCTCTTCTGAAGTTTACTATACAGCGGAAAGGAGCAGCCAAGCATACTAGGACTCAATTTCTTGACTTTAAGAAAGCTGACTTCATAAAACTTAGGGAAGTGCTGGGTGAGATCCCATGGACAGTAATACAAAAAGGAAAGGGAGTTCATGATGGCTGGGAGTTTGTTAAGAGGGAGATAGTAAAAGCACAACTTCAGGCAATACCAATGAGACGGAAACATGGAAGGTGCCTAAAGAAGCCAGGGTGGCTATCTAAAGAACTTTTAACTGAGTTAAGAGTAAAAAAGGATGTGTACAAAAAATGGAAAAGGGGGGAAACCACCAAAGAGGAATTCAAACAAATAGCCAACACGTGTAGACACAAAGTCAGAAAAGCTAAAGCACAGAATGAACTCAGGCTTGCTAGAGAGGTTAAAAGCAACAAAAAAGGCTTTTATGGGTATGTTCGTAGCAAAAGGAAGAACAAAGAAACAGTGGGGTCACTCAGAGGAGAAGATGGTGAAATGCAAACAGGGGACACAGAAAGGGCTGAACTCCTCAATGCCTTCTTTGCCTCAGTCTTCTCCGATAAAGAAAACAATGCCCGACCTGAAGAATTTGGAGCAAATGATTCAGCAGAGGAAACACAGCCCAGAATAACTAAGGAGATAGTACAAGAATGTTATAAAAGCTTAATTGGTTTACGACCCCAATTAGCTGTTTACAGCGGTCCGGCACACTTCTTAGCCAAGCTGCGCCAATCTTCTTCTCTCCGGTTTCGCCTTGCAGAGTAAAAACACAGCGGAAAAAACTGTTGCTGCTTGCTTAGATCCAGACAAACACATCAGGCACTTGTGTGTCCAAATTATCAGTTCTTTATTGCAGCAGAATATTTACAGCTCAGCATTTCTCAGATTCTCCTGGACTGCTAGCATTCATGGCTGCCTCCTCTTTCAGAGACAAAGAGAGAACAGAAAGTAAAGCTCCTCCCTTCTTCCAAACGTCAGAATGTGAGGCATTACTCAGAACATCTTAACCCTATAAGTTCTGAATCCCAACACCCCCTCTTGCCTTGCATTCTGACGAGACCTGTGGATGTACCTTTGCAGACCTCTGTGAGATCAATCCCTTCCCCGATGCCTTGCGCCCTCTCCTGGCATTCCTGTCAGGCATCTGTGGAACATCCTCACAACTCTCAGATTCGCACTGTGCGAAACTTACCCACGCACCTGTGGCCTGATACCTCTCAGGTGGAATACCCTTCGTTGTGCGACTGGACCGCCTGGGCACAAACTCAGGCACTTCCTCTGACTCACTGTGGTCAGCAGGTGTGTCCTCTGCATCCCGGGATTCCCCCTCTGACTTAAAGCGTCTTCGAATCCTTTGCATTACCCTCACAGGAGAATTAGGCTCACTCTTGGGCTCTCTTTTTACAACTTGTGGAGATGCCCCATCCTGCTCCTGACTTTGGTCAGTGAGCTGATCGTCATCAACAGACTCAGCCTCTCCTTCCTCCTCATCAGAACCTTCCTGCTCTGAATCAGAAAGACATTCTGAAAGAACATCACGCCTGGCAGGAGTCTTTGACCTTTCATCCTGCTTATAGAACTCAGCGTGTTTACTGATCAGCAGCTTACTCTGATCACCTGACGGGTATGCAAACCTCCATGCATGAGCCGCTGGCTCATACCCACAGAAGATCATTTTCTGGAACTTGGGTTCACCTGGCCCTCGCAAAGCTTCAGGCACCGGCACCGAGGCCATTGACCCAAACGCACGGAGGAAATGAACCTGAGGTTTCCTCCCGTGAAGCATGAAAAACGGGGTGTCTCCTACCACTGAATTGTAGGACCGATTCCAGGTGAAGCTCACATATTTAATTGATTCCATCCAAAACCTTGGAGGTAACCCAGAATCTGACAGCATCACCTGTGCAGCTTTAACCAGAGCCTCACTTCTGAGCTCTGCCACCCCCCTCTGTTGAGGAGAAGTCACTGTGTGACTTATCCCTTTCTTGTGAAAGAACTTCTGCAAAGCAGACCCAGTAAACCGTGCACCTCTGTCACTAGCGACTGCTCGCACTCTGGTGGAGAACCTTAGTTCCACCTCCTCAATCCAACTTCTAATCAGCTGTGCTGCATCTTCCTTGGATTTGAGACCATGTGTCCAGGTGTTCTGCGAAAAATCATCCTGCAGCGTCAGCAGAAACCTGGCTTCCCCCAGACTTGGTTCCTTCATGGGACCCAACAGATCTATGTGCACAAGATCAAAAGGTTTTGTGGTTACCCTCTCCACCCTGGGGTAACTGCACCCTTTTACCTTCGCCTGTCTGCAAGCCTGGCAATCTAGGACTCTTGCACATTCCTCAATTCTACAGCCTTTGCTAACCTCAGGTAGCACCTGTAGTTCTTCAAGAGAACAATGAGCTG
The DNA here is from genome assembly GCF_951804945.1 of Podarcis cretensis. Lineage (NCBI taxonomy): Eukaryota > Metazoa > Chordata > Lepidosauria > Squamata > Lacertidae > Podarcis > Podarcis cretensis. The sequence continues at coordinate 88,865,724 of NC_137173.1, forward strand.
TCTTCTTATGCCAAGCACAAGCACATGAAACATGAGTGGGAACTGTAGCACGCAGAGCTTGTGCTCTCTCAACCTTCCCCTCACCCACCAGAGACGTTTTAAGAATGAAGAGATCATTCTGCCCCTTTGCAACTCTGACCAGTTGCTTCCCTCCTTTGGAGATTGTACAAAAATCATGTTCAAAGCAAACCTTAAACCCCTTTTTCAACAAATAAGGCACAGATAAAATACAGTGTTGCATTCCCGGCACAATGCAAACTTCCATCTGCTCCTGCAAAACAGAAAAAAAAACATTTGCAACGTTAGTCACATTTTTCTTTTCTTCACTAGCAAACTGAACAGTTTTTCCAGCCGGAATTGCTGTGCAATTCCACGTCTCGACTGCAGGGGTCTCTGGAATCAGGTTTCGGTTAGCTCCTGAGTCGATGACAAAGCACAGGTCATTGTCTCTCTCAGAGCTGTCCTCAAACAACGCCATAGCAACAAACGTCTCGCTGCCCCCTCTCTTTGGGCTTCTGCAGCTGTTCTCTCTGGTTGTCTCGGCAACCAACTCCCCCTTGCTCAGGACCTTGGCAGCTTCCGTAGAAGTAGCCTCCACCGTTGCCTTGGAGACCGGACTGGCCTCTGCGTTCCCACGCAACTCTTTAGGCCTTATCTTCACTTTGTCCAGCTGGCCGGCCTTGAAGCGTCTAGCTCTCTGCAGCTTTCCAGACTTTGGCTGACGACGATCACCAGTGGACAAACACTGCCCAGGGCTCCTTTCAGCTAGCCTGGCCCCCCTTCTTCCGGAAGAGCACTCTGTGCCAGCCCTGCCCTCGCTGAAACTGCGTTTCACTTCGGCACTCACAGTGGAAAACTTTTGAAACTTGCCTTTGGAACTCTCAGCCCCCCGACTTGCACCTCAGGGACTGGGGCTACAGCCATTTCCAGGCTCTTCATGACTTCTCCAGGGCCCTGGCCTCCTGCTGAAGTTTCACACAAACTTCTCAGCACCTCCCAGGCAGCCCTTGCTGACTTTACGCCTTCCAAACTAGGCAAGAGCGATGCGTGTATGCATGCTTTCAGCATAGCAAGCTCTCTTTGCATTCTCTGCTGGCTATCTTCAGGCAACGCAGCCTCAAAGCCTGCAACGTGTGTCCCATCAGGACCTGGATTTAGGGGTAGTGGCTCCTTCTGGCTTACATCCCAAAGCCCAGTAACCAGAAACCAACCCCTTACTCTTCTGGACCAGGTTGCCCAACTTCTTAAAGTGAGCTTTTCAAGCGGAACGTCCTCAAGGACCTGGCTGTCTGCCATTCTCTCCTCTTCCTCGGGGCCCCAGCTGCTACTCACGTAAAACCAGTCAGCTCTCCGGCACCCGATTTTTCAGCTGCTTTCCCAGCTCTCCTGCCTCTCAGCATCAGGCAAAACACAGAACGCAGACCTCCGCTTTCGGTAGCGTCTTCCCAGCTGACCCAGCTGACTTCAAAGCATTCCGGCAGACTTTCAGCAACAGTTTTACAAGCGGTAATTAGTCCATAACCTGTTATAAAAGCTTAATTGGTTTACGACCCCAATTAGCTGTTTACAGCGGTCCGTCACACTTCTTAGCCAAGCTGCGCCAATCTTCTTCTCTCCGGTTTTGCCTTGCAGAGTAAAAACACAGCGGAAAAAACTGTTGCTGCTTGCTTAGATCCAGACAAACACATCAGGCACTTGTGTGTCCAAATTATCAGTTCTTTATTGCAGCAGAATATTTACAGCTCAGCATTTCTCAGATTCTCCTGGACTGCTAGCATTCATGGCTGCCTCCTCTTTCAGAGACAAAGAGAGAACAGAAAGTAAAGCTCCTCCCTCCTTCCAAACGTCAGAATGTGAGGCATTACTCAGAACATCTTAACCCTATAAGTTCTGAATCCCAACAGATTTGGGAGTTTACTATACAGATTAGGGAAGTTTACTATACAGCGGAAAGGAGCAGCCAAGCATACTAGGACTCAGTTTCTTGACTTTAAGAAAGCCGACTTCATAAAACTTAGGGAAGTGCTGGGTGAGATCCCATGGACAGTAATACTAAAAGGAAAGGGAGTTCATGATGCCTGGGAGTTTGTTAAGAGGGAGATAGTAAAAGCACAACTTCAGGCAATACCAATGAGACGGAAACATGGAAGGTGCCTAAAGAAGCCAGGGTGGCTATCTAAAGAACTTTTAACTGAGTTAAGAGTAAAAAAGGATGTGTACAAAAAATGGAAAAGGGGGGAAACCACCAAAGAGGAATTCAAACAAATAGCCAACACGTGTAGACACAAAGTCAGAAAAGCTAAAGCACAGAATGAACTCAGGCTTGCTAGAGAGGTTAAAAGCAACAAAAAAGGCTTTTATGGGTATGTTCGTAGCAAAAGGAAGAACAAAGAAACAGTGGGGTCACTCAGAGGAGAAGATGGTGAAATGCAAACAGGGGACACAGAATGCCTTCTTTGCCTCAGTCTTCTCCGATAAAGAAAACAATGCCCGACCTGAAGAATTTGGAGCAAATGATTCAGCAGAGGAAACACAGCCCAGAATAACTAAGGAGATAGTACAAGAATACTTGGCTAGTTTAGATGTATTCAAGTCTCCAGGGCCAGATGAACTGCATCCAAGAGTATTAAAAGAACTGGCAGATGTGATCTCAGAACCACTGGCAGTCATCTTTGAGAATTCCTGGAGAACAGGTGAGGTCCCGGCAGACTGGAGGAGGGCAAATGTTGTCCCTATTTTCAAAAAGGGGAAAAGAGAGGACCCAAATAATTACCACCCAGTCAGTCTGACATCAATACCAGGGAAGATTCTGGAGCAGATCATTAAGCAAACAGCCTGTGAGCACCTAGAAAGGAATACTGTGATCACCAATAGTCAGCATGGATTTCTGAAAAATAAGTCGTGTCAGACGAACCTGATCTCGTTTTTTGACAGAATTACAAGCCTGGTAGATGAAGGGAACGCAGTGGATGTAGCCTACCTTGATTTCAGCAAGGCATTTGACAAGGTGCCCCATGATATTCTTGTAAAGAAGCTGGTAAAATGCAGTCTTGACTATGCTACCACTCAGTGGATTTGTAACTGGCTGACTGACCGAACCCAAAGGGTGCTCATCAATGGTTCCTCTTCATCCTGGAGAAGAGTGACTAGTGGGGTGCCACAGGGTTCTGTCTTGGGCCCGGTCTTATTCAACATCTTTATCAACGACTTGGATGATGGACTCAAGGGCATCCTGATCAAATTTGCAGATGACACCAAACTGGGAGGGGTGGCTAACACCCCAGAGGACAGGATCACACTTCAAAACGACCTTGACAGATTAGAGAACTGGGCCAAAACAAACAAGATGAATTTTAATAGGGAGAAATGTAAAGTATTGCACTTGGGCAAAAAAAATGAGAGGCACAAATACAAGATGGGTGACACCTGGTTTGAGAGCAGTACATGTGAAAAGGATCTAGGAGTCTTGGTTGACCACAAACTTGACATGAGCCAACAGTGTGATGCGGCAGCTAAAAAAGCCAATGCAATTCTGGGCTGCATCAATAGGAGTATAGCATCTAGATCAAGGGAAGTAATAGTGCCACTGTATTCTGCTCTGGTCAGACCTCACCTGGAGTACTGTGTCCAGTTCTGGGCACCACAGTTCAAGAAGGACACTGACAAACTGGAACGTGTCCAGAGGAGGGCAACCAAAATGGTCAAAGGCCTGGAAACGATGCCTTATGAAGAACGGCTAAGGGAGCTGGGCATGTTTAGCCTGGAGAAGAGGAGGTTAAGGGGTGATATGATAGCCATGTTCAAATATATAAAAGGATGTCACATAGAGGAGGGAGAAAGGTTGTTTTCTGCTGCTCCAGAGAAGCGGACACGGAGCAATGGTTCCAAACTACAAGAAAAAAGATTCCACCTAAACATTAGGAAGAACTTCCTGACAGTAAGAGCTGTTCGACAGTGGAATTTGCTGCCAAGGAGTGTGGTGGAGTCTCCTTCTTTGGAGGTCTTTAAGCAGAGGCTTGACAACCATATGTCAGGAGTGCTCTGATGGTGTTTCCTGCTTGGCAGGGGGTTGGACTCGATGGCCCTTGAGGTCTCTTCCAACTCTATGATTCTATGATTCTATGAAAATGTTTAACGAACAAATTCTAACCTGATCTTGTCAATCACTTATTTGCACAAAGATTTCTGCACATATATGCACAGTGAAGAAACACAGAGAACAATGTAGTTTATGCATACACTGCTTTTTAGTGGAAGCAATCAAAGCAGCTTAAATGAAAAAGTAAAAAATACAGCAGAACAGAAAGTCAACAATAAATCAATTATCCGGAACAGAACAGCACCACCAACAAAAAAAGACTGTTGCATGGCCTTGTAAAAAACACAATTCCTTAACTCCTAATTCTTGAAAATAGTTGCTGTCAAGACTCTGTTGTGCCGCGAACCATGAATTTAAGGAAAATATTGATTCCACATGATTCTTCCTAGAGAATTTGAAGCCAATAACATGATTTGATGAAAATTAACTACACAAAATGCCATTGTGGTTTTCCAAGCTGGTATATGCCTCTATTCTTTCCCCTTCAAAGATATCTTTCAGATAATTTGTTCAGAAAATGTATTGCTGATAGTGAACAGATGGGAGATATAAATTTGCAGTCTTGTGGCTATCCTATACACTTTCCTTGCAAAAACACCTTTATTAATATAGTGTTTCAAGACAGCAGCTAATAGAGAGCAGCAGTTGCAGCTGGACCTGGGAGATCACAGCCATATCTATTTTAGGGAGTGATGACCCTGCAGTTTTCACCTCCAGATAATTTATCCTTTGCAGTATCTCATAATACACATTTATATTATATACGGAGTACAGTGTTATCTAATTATTAAGCAGGTGAAATGCCATTTAAAATATCAGTTTGATCATTCCTATGATAGTTACAAACACTCAGCTCATTTTTATAAACAAAATAAGGCCTTTCAGTCCCAACTTGATTTCTGTATACAAAGTAGTTAGCATTGCCATATATTCAGAATTTCCTGGACATAGCCGGGATTCAGCTGTCTGAAACATTGTCCAGGCAGAATTCACTGAAATGTGTGGGGAAATCCAGACATATGGAAACCCGTAACTCAAAAACTTATTGGTGGTGTCACCCGCCCTGTGGAATGCCCTCCCATCAGATGTCAAGGAAATAAACAACCATCCGACTTTTAGAAGACATCTGAAAGCAGCCCTGTTTAGGGACGTTTTTAATGTTTGAAGTTTTATTCTGTTTTTAATGTTCTGTTGAAAGCTGCCCAGAGTGGCTGGGGAAACCTAGCCAGATGGGTGGGGTATAAATAAATTATTATTATTATTATTATTATTATTATTATTATTATTATTATTATTATTTCATTTTGCCAATGAAAGCGCCATTCCCACAGCTTGCCTCCATGCAGCATAACTGCCATTATATCAGCACAGGTAAAAGTAGTACTAAACCGTTTTCTGTGCCTCTGAAGTTTGGAGTGGCTACCAACAGCTCCTCAAAGTAGCAACTCTACCCTGTAGAGGATTCTGAAAGCCTTTGCAACTGGGTGGCCTCAAGGGAAGCCCATTTTTGCTGCATGAGGTGGACTAGCAATTAATGTCTCATTCCCCAAATCTAGGTATAGGACCCCTATGGCTGACCAAGTTATTTTGGCACCCAGGACAGAAAATCCCACAAGCGTCTTTTCCTTGGAGAAAAATAATTGAATGATAAAATAATAATAATAATCCTTATTGCGGTCCAATGACCCATAACATGGATTCAGAATAAAATACAGATTCATACAGACAACCCCCCAGGGAAGGGAGACTGAAGCATTATTTGTTTAGTCATGGGTATGTTGATCTTTGATTCGTATGACTACAGAAAGAAACTTTGCCATGGCCACTGTGATATCATTGGACTTGTCATCCAGAAGATATTTGGTATAGTAGGCTTCAGACTGACCCGGCCGTTTTGCAAATAGTGGTTTAATCAATAGTTCCCTAGCTTGATCATATTGTCTGCAATGCAATAAAATAAGAAATTAGACATCTAACAATTTTGACACACTCCAAAATCAGCTGTTCAAGTTTGTAAAACTACAATTGCAAGGAATCAAGATCCTCAAACAGCCCAAACCTGTCTACACTGAAAGAATACCTACTGAATTCAATGGGACTTACTTTCAAGTAAGTGTTTGCAGGACTGCAGATTTAAATATTTGTGTTGATCTTTTCCAGGAGTCATCAAGATCTAGTTCTCAGGATGCCAATCCCTTTGAAATTATTACTGCATAAAACTGAAAAGTTCTTCAATAGCAGCTATGGCTTAAAAGAAGGTTAATTAGGCACAGGAGGCTTTCGTGTGAAGATGCATTTAGACAATACAATCATGAAGAAAATCAGTAATTAAAAATACCCACCCCTGTGTCCCAAGGAGGGCGATCATTTATCAATTAGTTATTCTTTTAGCTTCCCCTTGGTAATGATCTGGGATTTAATATTTCTTCTTGACTGGCCACTAATGAGCACCATGACTGATGACTGGACACCTTTTCATTTCCCCCCTTTTGTTTTAATTAAAGCCAAATAACATAAATACTGATTACCATTTACTTAAACAATTTCCCATGAAGAGGGCAATTTCTTGAAGTCCAATCTGTTTGATGCATCAATTCATTCATGCCTTAAAATAGTGTTTCCAGTTAGAAACTGAAGGTTCTATGAGCTTATTCTTTGTTGTCAATAGTGACGCTGTTTCAAGAAGTATATATCTATTTCAAGGACTTGGCAATTAGTCTCAGCCTTACACTAATGCAAATATGGATTAAAATGTTGTATAATTGCTGGGAATGCTTCTGATATTCTCTTGCATTTACATAGATATGGTTTCAAATTGGATGCAATGAATTATTCATGGTTTCTTGTTTTATTTCCAAAATATGGACTGATCATTTGTACACATAGCTTCTCCTGGCTTGTCCCTCAACTTTTATGGGTTAGTTGAGGAGTTTTGTGTGTGGGGGGGGGACCTACATGCTTAGACCTCTACAAACAATGAACATAATAATGTCACAGCCCATATAGATGACCAGACTGATTGTGGGATAGCTCACTCAAATGAGTATGAGACTCTTAATCTCAGGGTCCTGCGTTCAAGCTCTGCATTGGGCAAAAGATTCTTGCATTGTAGGGGATTGGACTACATGACCATCATGGTCCCTTCCAGCCCTACAACTCTATGATTCTTTCTATGATTCTATGATTTTTGCAGGGAGCAAATACTTTTCATTGAGTTCACTCTGAAGTGGAGAGATTTGGGGGAAACATCACATTTCTTGTCTTGCACAACTGATTGACTTCTTACTCTTATTACAGCACTGGAACTTAATCTCATATCAACACCACTTAAAGTAAAGAGGTGTAGAATGATATTTTAAAAGTCTGCTTTAGAAATCTAATTAAATGCTTGGAAATGAATGAGATCATTGTTGTGGCTAACTGGCCGTAATAAGGGCAAAATGCTACCAGTAGTTCAAAGCATGACCAGTGGACAATTTCCAAAGGATTAAAATTAGAAAGCAGATGCTCTAGACCCTGGTGTGGGTGTTGCATTTTAAAAGGAATCCTGCAAATTGACATTTTACGGAATAGAAGCAGAGTGACCCAGAATTTTTCTTGCTGTATTTGCAGTCACTGTGCAGCAGGCTCAACTGAAATATGGCGGCTTCTGATGCTTGTCTTGAATCATAACCCAAAGTATCTTGCCAAGGGAGGCAGATCTACTATGCGAGCTTCCTGGCAGATAGGTCACTGTTGCTTGCTGGGAGAAGCAAGGTGGCAGGGTGTTTGGCAGAGCAGCAGCATTCAATTTGTGCTGCACCTCCTTCCCTGCTGCCTTGCTCCTCGACTTTTTCCTCTGGTAAGTGGCTCACTTTCCAAAGAGCTAGCACAGTGGCTCCATTTCATCCAGTGATCTGCTTCTGAATATGATACTCCCTCTGAATTTGCTCCCCACTCAGATATAACTGGACCTGGAAATCTCAGCTCCTCCCTCCATCTTTGCTATCAACTACCCTCTTGTTTCCAAACTTTCAACTACTACTTGCTTCCAAACTTTCTTCCTTGCAGTTGCTCCTTCCTTCACTAATTTTGCTTCTTCTTGTTTGGTGGAAGTGGGGGGAAGAAGGGCGATCTGTGGCAGGAGCTCTGAAAAAAAAAAAGGATATTCTAGTCTGGGCTGGATGAATCCCTAGCCGGAATTAAGATTGCCAGAAGAAATATCAACAACCTCAGATATGCAGATGACACAACCTTGATGGCGGAAAATGAGGAGGAATTAAAGAACCTTTTATTGAGGGTGAAAGAGGAAAGCGCAAAATATGGTCTGAAGCTCAACATCAAAAAAATCGAAGATCATGGCCACTGGTCCCATCACCTCCTGGCAAATAGAAGGGGAAGAAATGGAGGCAGTGAGAGATTTTACTTTCTTGGGCTCCATGATTACTGCAGATGGTGACAGCAGACACCAAATTAAAAGACGCCTGCTTCTTGGGAGAAAAGCAATGACAAACCTAAAGTAGAGACATCACCTTGCCAACAAAGGTCCATATAGTTAAAGCTATGGTTTTCCCAGTAGAGATGTATGGAAGTGAAAGCTGGACCATAAAAAAGGCTGATCGCCGAAGAATTGATGCTTTTGAATTATGGTGCTGGAGGAGACTCTTGAGAGTCCCATGGACTGTAAGAAGATCAAACCTATCCTTCTGAAGGAAATCAGGCCTGAGTGCTCACTGGAAGGACAGATTGTGAAGCTGAGGCTCCAATACTTTGGCCACCTCATGAGAAGAGAAAACGCCCTGGAAAAGACCCTGATATTGGGTAAGATGGAGGACACAAGGAGAAGGGGACGACAGAGGATGAGATGGTTGGATACTGTTCTCAAAGCTACTAACATGAGTTTGACCTAACTGCTGGAGGCAGTGGAAGACAGGAGTGCCTGGCGTGCTCTGGTCCATGGGGTCACGAAGAGTCAGACACAACTAAACGACAAAACAACAACAAATTGTACTGCCATGGCTAAGAGATACATTTTCTGTTGTTGTGCCTCCATTATGGAACACCCTTCTCTTGTCTATCTAATGAAGCATCAACCAGATGTCTTTTGCTCAGGCTTTCTCTGGCCCATGAGATTGGCCACTTTTGCAGAAATATTTGGGCTTTTTCTGAAGCAACTTGAGGTATAATGGAGACAGAATGCTAACATCATTATTGCTGTACTGTACAATCAAGTATCAAGTAATGGATCATAGATTTCTCTGAAAAGTCACTGCAATTTAATTGCTTTGGGATAACCTGAATTCATACTGTACATTGTGACCTTGTGGAAGAACCACAGCAGCTATCATTCTAAAAGCTGGAAAACCTCGCCCCCTGAGAAGCAGTGATTGCACAGGATGTATCTGCCTACAATTTTACTGACTTAATCCACTCTGGAAGGGCTTCTATGACTGCAAATTCCATCGACTTCTGTCCAAAGGTGGAAAAGGGTTATAGGGAAATATAAGCAGTATACAAATTAATAAATACCTAATAAATGTAGGGAATGAGGAGGAGGATTAGAGCATTGTTTTAAGCATATGTATTTCAGTACTGAATAATGAGCTCACTTGAAAAGCTATAGAGCAGGCAGATCCAACAGGTAGATTGGGAACCACCGATAGATGTCTGTGGTAGATCACTGGTAGATCACTGGCTCCCCCCAAAGAACCCCCTCACTGCCAGTTTTTAACTCTGTGAGTAGATCACAGTCTCTTGGGAGTTGGCCACCCCTGCTATAGAGTAGCTTCTGAACAGATGAGACTACTTCTCAAATCTACATATACAAATGAAATTTTGTGAGCAGAGTGCACTTTACATAAGCTATTACTTAAGGAGTGATCTATTCAAAGTCCTTGAAGGCATTATTCAGTTGTTTAATTAAGTATCAAAACATTTTGTATCATTCCAAAAGCTCTTCAAAGTTTGCTTATTTGAAATGGTTCAGGAAACCTGGATATTGAAAGAGGACTGGAGTCATTCATTGCAAATGCACTGCCACAAAATACTAAGTAGCTAATGTCTCATTTGTTTCATTTGCCATAAACCCCTATAAGGATGACTGATGCTACTGATCTCAAGATGTAATTTAAACAATGTCACTGTAGGGTAAATCTGGTTCTCTGCTTCAATTTAATTATTAACTTCACAGTATTTTAATTTTATATTGAATAGTCTCAGTGAATGAGTAGGAAAAATCCACATAACATACTCATTGAAGGGTGAATGGTATTTTTGTAGTTAATTTTTTGCAACCAAGCTTTTCCTTGTAACTCAAATGAAAAGTATTCAGTCTTGAGATTTTTCAGTATAATGCTGAATTGTCAGTAAAAAGACACAAAATCACAGGTTGCGTTAATGTTGTTCTGTAATGTACACATAAACATATTGTGATTACTTAAAGTTTGTCTTCCTTCACTGATTAGTCCATCATTGTTCCCCTTGTTTGTCTTCAGTGGAGCCAGTTCACATAATATACAGTCCAACCTTGATTGTTGAATGCCCTGGAACTCGGACGTTTTGGTTCCGGTTTGCAAATGTTCTTTTGGAACCTGAACATCTGACGGGGCTTCCACAGCTTCTGATTGGCTGCAGGAGCTTCCTGCAGTCATCAGAAGCCATAATTTAGATTTCAAATGTTTTGGAAGTTGAACAGGCTTAGGGAACGGATTCCGTTCAACTTCTAAGGTACAACTGTATTCAGGTTTAACATCTGAAGAAGAAATTCTCACCACTTCAAGAACATGGTTCAGGGAGAATGGGGATGAAATAATCTGCTGACTCCAACCCTCCAACCTCCAGAAATACCCAAGGAAGAACTGGACCCTTAAAAGATATGCATGCCTCACCCCAAATATCTAAAGAAATATCACCCAGAAGCTATTTTGGCTCCAAAAATAGCAGATGAAGATCAAGCAAGATCAACAACACCTCTAAAATCTCAGTGTCTCTCCAAAGAGGACTTCAAACCCTCCCAGCGCCTTATAAAACACTTTCAAAAGTTTTAGCAAAACAATGGAACCTAGCCTTCAAAGACTTTAGAGACAAAGATCAAAATGCAATTGAAAGATGTATCTGCAAAATTTACTGAACTGTCTGCTTCAACTAGCAAAGCTCTGGAATTAGGAATATGCCATAAATCCGCCATTAAAAGGACTCACCCACTAAAAGAACATCAGATTTACAACTCCCTATGGAGTGTTGGGAGGATGAGAGTAGATGAAATAATTAATGGCAGAAAGGAGCTCCAGAAGGCATTGAGAAAACAGATATGAAAGCCTTTTATAAAAACTGGCTAAATCAGCAATTTCCAACTTTGAATGTGAAAGCAGCACGAGAATCAACAGAATTTAAAATAGAAGGGAAGAAAGTCCAAATTTATAATTATTTATGTGCAAAAACAGTAAAAAAAGAAAGAAACCTTAAAAATAAACCTACTCCGCTATGTGTTGCTGGAGTGATTAATTAAACTTATTATATTTTCAGATAAGAACATCCTGATTGTCACCACTCCAAGACACAGAACATGAAGAAGGCAGTCAGGAAAAGAACCAGGATGTACAATGTAATCCATGCCTAGGTTTCTTAACAATCTTTAGAGATACTGAACTTAATTTATTAATAATAATAATAATAATAATAATAATAATAATAATAATAATTTATTTGTACCCCGCCGTCCCTGGCCGGAGCCAGGCTCAGAGCAGCCAACATCATATAAATAATACAATATGCATAAAAACAATCAATCAATCAATTAAAATGCGTCCGAAAATTAATTGGAATAAATTTAAAGTTAAAGTTAAAACTGGACAAATGACAATCCTCAGGTTAAAACTGAAAGCAGTTAATACTTGCCAGGACCAGCTGTTTCCACTGATATTATAAGGACCTGTGAGCGGGCTGGGAAACCTCCTTGCAGACCGTAAGGTCCTCAGTGGGACATACTAGGAGAGGCAGTCTCATAGGTATGAGGGTCCTAGGCCGTATAAGGCTTTAAAGGTTCAAACCAGCACCTTCAACCTGATCCTGTACTCCACTGGGAGCCAGTGCAGCCAGTATAGCACGGGTGAATGTGATCCCGCGGCAAAGACGCTGTAAGGAGTCTCGCCGCAGCATTCTGCACCCGCTGGAGTTTCTGGGTCAATTTCAAAGGCAGCCCTGCATAGAGTGAGTTACAATAAGCAAGCCTTGTTACACAAGGAACAATTTTGTTGAAATTTGGCACTTGTTTATCAAATATTCAAATGGACATCCCAATGATTAGCACCCACAAACCATGCATGTAGATTTATGGGAAATTTTGACGCAGTACTACAGTGGTGCCCTGCAAGACGAATGCCTCGCAAGACGGAAAACCCGCTAGACGAAAGGGTTTTCCGTTTTGGAGGTGCTTCACAAAACGAATTTCCTATGGGCTTGCTTTGCAAGACGAAAATGTCTTGCGAGTTCCTGCGGGGTTTCCCCCCCCCCTTTTGTAAGCCACTAAGCCGCTTATCAGCTGATCCGCTAAGCCGCTAAGATGCTAATAGCGCTAATCCGCTAATCCGCTAATGGGCTTGCTTTGCAAGACGAAAAAACCGCAAGACGAAGAGACTCGCGGAACGGATTCTTTTCGTCTTGCGAGGCACCACTGTATTCTGTTTTAGGGGTGGAGTGGGAAGATATAAAACCAGTTGCATTGATAAGGTTTATGTTCATGTTTATATTTTTACTGACAAATTAATTTTAAAATTATTTTAAAAAGAACATGATCCAAGCTCCCTGGTAATCTGTAGAAGGTGATGGGGATGCAATGGGAGAAAATAAGACTAGCATGCTTGCATCATCCCCCCCTTATCGTTTGAGGGGTTTAGAATACCTGACTAACACAGAATACACTTTGACCTTCCAATAGTTTAGGATGATGTCAAAAGCATCATGACTTAAGCACCTTTTAAGATTTATATTCAGATCAGTATGGTTTTTACAACTGCTATCAAGTCACACACAAAAAGTAGAGATTTGGTGTTGTAATAATCAACACTTCCAGCAGCCAAAGACATTTCATTATACTTTGGGTGCCTCTAATATGAAAGGTAACTTCTTGACTCTTTTACAATGGTATGTCAAACTAAAATGATGAAGTATAATTTAAAATTTGATAATCAGATGTTGGAAACTTTAATGTGGATTCTTTAAAAAATAGATTAGAATGCGACATAACCTGGCTGCCAGACTGGTGACTGGGAGCGGCTTCCAGGACCACATGACACTGGTCCTGAAAGACCTACACTGGCTCCCAGGATGTTTCTGAGCACAATTCAAAGTGCTGGTGTTGTCCTTTAAAGCCGTAAACAACCTTTGCCCTGTATACCTGAAGGAGTGCATCATCCCCGTCATTCAGCCCAGACACTGAGGTCCAGCTCCGAGGGCCTTTTTGTGGTTCCCTCACTGCAAGAAGTGAAGCGATGGGAAACCAGGCAGCCCCCCCCCCCATGGAACACCCTCTCATCAGATATCAAGGAGATGAGGAACTATATAACTCTTAGAAGACATCTGAAAGCAGCCCTGTATAGGGAAGCCTTTTAACGTGTAATGTTTTATTATGTTTTTATATATGTTGGAAGCTGCCCAGAGTGGCTGGGGCAACCCAGTCAGATGAGTGGAACAACAACAACAACAACAACAACTGTTTAGGTAAATGTGATTGATTTAATAGGATTATAAATTATGTTTTGATAACAGGAACACACACATTTCAGAATTGGAAACCAGATGCAGTATGAGACATTAAAATCACGTGCACTGCATAAAGTCATAAATCACATCTACATTTAAGGATAAGATACATATTCATTCAGTGTATTTGCATTTTTGGTTTAGTAAAAATGGATATGCAAAGCACATCTCCATGTTACTGTTCTGAGTTCATGCTGACTTATTTTCTGAAGCGTTAGGTTTAACTACAATATTTTAGAGTTCTTCAGACTTCCATGTGTCAAATGCACTTAAGAGAAAGAGTTAATTAAAAAGAATGGTATTGTGAATATATGTATATATATATATATATATATATGTATATATATATGTATATATATATTCATTCAAAGGGAGACATATTTAATCTTACTGGGAAGCACTATTATGAAGTGTTGGTAAAGTAGTTTCAGATTCATTTCATGGCTTTGCATTTCAACCTTCTCTCTCTGAAGTGTGATCATTGGTTTCTTGGGTTGTATGTAGAAGTTCTAATCATCTTATTGTTTGTCAGTCACATAGAATAAAGAAGCAAAGAGCAATTCAGACAAATGGCACAAATGGATCACACAGCATTCTTCCTTAGGCTCCCAGGGGTTGTGACACCTTAAAAGCAGGTACCATACCTTAGCGCAGGGTTTCCCAAACTTGGATCTCCAGCTGTTTTTGGATTACAATTCCCATGATTCCTGAGCACTGGTCCTGCTAGCTAGGGAGGATGGGAGTTGTAGTCCAAAAACAGCTGGAGACCCAAGTTTGGGGAACCCTGCCTTAGTGGTTCTGTGCAGGCTTATACAATCCCAAATTCAGTCCCTGAAAATTTTATTAAAGACTAGGGATGAACACCTTTACATGTGTTCGTTCAAGATCTGCTGGAATGAGTTTGAATTAGGCCAGTCCGAGTTACACTGGCTTCCTGTAGCTCTGTCAATTGTGAGCTACATACTAGTCCAGGAGATATGGACCATGTCAGTTTCTATTGGAATTCACAAAGGTCAAATCCCTCAAGCATTCCTAGGAAAGATCTCTGTGAAGGAATCTGTATAAGGCAATTTTAAATGATTGAGAGGGGATCTGAGTTTTGGGCTTGGATCAGAAAAGTCTGGATTTAATTTATGCAAGTTCCGATCTGCACAGTAGCTTGCAGCGTTCTTATGAACATCAAAAGTGATAATCTCTGAAATTCCAGCTTGATCTCTTTGTCTTATGTTTAGTATATTTCATCCCGGTGCCAAAGAGAGGCAACCTCCAAATAAATAAACAAAGTTAAATCTGAAGACAAAGTTTGGCAGCTTCTTGTAGCCAAGAATTTCACCCCAAGCTATCTCCCCAACCAACCAAAACATGAATGCCTGTGTGGAAACCAAAATAAGGAAGATCGAATGTAAATGCTGGTTCATTAAATTATGATGGTATCTACCAGCTACTTCAAAGCATCCATCACTATGGCAACGAGGCAGTAACCATAATACCGTATGTGTAGAAGCTTTAATCAATAAGGAATGGTGAGATGAGCATTTACTCTCTGTACATGACTTTGCGAGCAGTGCATTTTTTGTTAATACACTTGGCTTTGGTCCTTTGGAATGCATAAGTACATTAAATGTATTTCAAACAGGTATTGATTTATTTATTTCCCCTTCTAGTTTCCCCTTTCATCTTCTTTTTCTTCTTCCACCTGCAATTCATCCTTTTACTTTTCATAGCAGCTAGAAAAGAAATGGAATGAGTTATAGATAACAATGCAAAACTGTTTCAACTTTGCTCACCTCTTCTAGAGAAGCATAAATTAGGGACACTAGCAAATATTGGTGCTTGTTTGTTGGTTGGTTGATCATTAAAACCCACTTTTCCTCCAAGGAGTTCAAGGTGCCATACATAAGTCTTCCCATCTCTATATTATCCTCCACAATAATTCTGTGAGCTGGGTTAGGCTGAGAGATGGTTTTGGGCCCAAGGTAACTCAGTGAGCTTCATGGTTGAGTGGGGATTTCAACCCAGGTCTCCAATGTCTTAGTCCGGCACTCTAAACCACTACACCACACTGGTTTTATATGTGTATATTTCTAGGTTTTAGGGGTCCCTGGGCATTTTGCAGCCAGTGCACTTCCCTTTTTTACGACACTGGCTGGATCTACACTGATCTGTAGAACACTATAAAACTATAAAACTATAAAACTAGCTCCCAATGCAATTTCTCATTGACAACAAATCGCTGCTCTACAGCACCCTCTGGTGTCACATTTTTATAATGCTTTTTTAACGTTATAACTCACCAATGTAGATTAGTCCTTAGTCACCACTTGTCCTCTTTCTCTTTCTCTGAGCCTAATACACAAGGCCATTGAAAGTGAGGCCAACTGCTTTTACTTCTTATTTCTACAACCATCAATTCACTTACAAATGAAGTGGTGCAGGCAGCAACAGCAAGGAGGAGCCCAATGATACTGACTTCCAATAGTGACCTTGCATGCATCTTAATTGGTTGGTGACTAAACACTGGAGTATGAGATATCCGGGCCCAGGGGAATACAGGACGAGCTTTTATTTGCCCTAAGAGACCGGTGGAACTGTGCTCCACAAAGTTGGTAATAGAGTTCAGATCAGGGAATGGAATCAGTAGGGGTGGGCATCGTCAACGAACAGTCAATGTGCAGTCAATGAATTAAGGGGACTAGGCTAGTCCCCTAAATTGTCCCCTGGTGCCTCTTCCCCAAACACCTAGGAAACTTCTCCCCAGCTTAGGGAGAGAGGCACAATGCTCATGAACACAACATCAGGACATCAAGCTGGCACCTCTGGCCCTAATAGTTCCCCTATGAATAACTTCATCACAAGCCACTGATGACCCCAGATAATGAGGTGAACAGGGAAGGTTGAGGGTAGTTTTTTACAATACTAAGTTGCACCATGTCATTAACAAGATTAAGTTTGACTACCGTTTCATTGGCTGAATGAATGTTGTGTCCAAGGAATTATTGAATCTCATAATACTGAATCCATCATCGCAACACATTATTGAAGTACAGTGGTACCTTGGTTCTCGAACAGCCTAGTTTGCGAACAACTTAGAACCCGAACGTCGCAAACCCGAAAGCAAGCATTGCGGTTCTGGAATTTTTTTGGAAGATGAACATGTTCTGAGTCCTGAGCTTGTGGTTCGAGGACCCGACCCCGCAAAGTGAAATGAAGACACAAGGACACGTGATATAAAGTTAATGGGCTAGAAAAGGCCACAACTTTATTGGTTACAGCAATGAAAAGGTATTGGCTTAGGCATTGGATCGAAACAAGTGGGTTTATTCACCAGTAGGTGGAGCCTGTTGATGCTGATCCAACTATAGGCTCACCTCCTGCTGTCACCGAGGGTCGTGCCATGGCCTCCCGCCAAGCAGGCATCGGACAGAATACACGACCGCCAGATTCCTTTAACGGAATACCCCTAAACATTGAAGGCATAGGCGATGGCCACACCTAGCACTTCGACACACCACAACACATTATTCCAATGCCTAACCTACCCACCAATACCACAAAAGTTGTGACGATTGCTACGAGGTAGGCGAAAAAAGCAAAAAGCCTAATGCCAAATGGAAAAACTCCTACCAGGCCCCCCGGACAACCAGGGCGACCAACCTAAGGTCCATAGCAAGGCCAATGACCTAGGCCCTAACTAAAAGGGAGTGGAGGGTGGGTGACTCGCCACGGGACGACGACAAGGAATGAGGCCAGGGAGAGGCTAGCGCTGCAGCAAAAGGCTGCTGAACATGCCCCCTCCATGGCACCTGGTTGGATGGCCACGGGGGGGGGGGGGGCGTGAGCACCAGCCAGGTGAGCTGGAGGCAGGGGGCAAATGCCCCCCTGCTGGGCGGTGCTCGGGCTCCCGCCCACAACCACTCCCCTCTCTTTCAGGGAGGAGAGTCTTTCTGTTTTTAGTGTTGTGGTTCCATTTTTAGAGAGATTGTGCTGATTGGGGCAGTGGAGAGAAGCGTTTTAGGGGTAGTTTTTCAACAGCCTGGAATGGATTAAACTGTTTTGCATTACTTTCTATGGGAAAGTGTGCTTTGGTTTTGGAATGTTTTGGTTTTGGAATGGACTTCTAGAGCAGCTTATGTTCGAGAACCAAGGTACCAGAATTGTCTGAAAAACACAACAGTAACTTCAGTATGTTACAAACAGTGCCTGAGCACCTTGCCATTTGTGAAGCCATAGCTGCTGCCGTATGCATGCCAGAATAAATCACCACTGACACCAATAAGAACAGAGTCTAGTAAGTATCCTGATAGCAATAGCTAAGGGTGCCACCTATGCCATGGTTTTAAATAGGTAAAGGGACCGCTGACCATTAGGTCCAGTCATGAATGACTCTGGGGTTGCGGCGCCCATCTTGCTTTATTGGCTGAGGGAGCCGGTGTACAGCTTCCGGGTCATGTGACCAGCATGACTAAGCCGCTTCTGGCGAACCAGAGCAGCACACGGAAATGCCATTTACCTTCCTGCTGGAGCAGTACCTATTTATCTACTTGCACTTTGATGTGCTTTCGAACTGCTAGGTTGGCAGGAGCAGGGACCGAGCAACGGGAGCTCACCCCATGGCGGGGATTCGAACCACTGACCTTCTGATCGGCAAGCCCTAGGCTCTGTGGTTTAGACCACAGCACCACCCGTGTCGTGATTTTACATCCCCCCAAATGAAGGATATACATTTGCTCGTGTTGCCAGTTAAGTGTCCTGAATGGCTGAACATGTATTAGCTTAATGGTGTGAGTTGTTGTGTATGCAATGAACAACAATTATAGCTGTCTGATTTGAGCTATACTTGCTGCTCCTGATCCAATGGGACGATGGCTACATACCCACATTTCTGGAGACTCTCTGAAGCCATGACTTCACCATCTGCAGGGAACCTCTTGTTTCTGTAGCTGTGTGTCAGGAGCTACTGGAAACTGAGATAGGAATCTTTGGGTTTATGCACAGCAACCCAGTATGGTGAGCCACTCAAAGTGGCTATTGGGATAGGAAGGACTACAGGAAAGCTTCTCATTCTAGCCACACTTTCCTTAAGATGGTGCATTCCTGGAGCCTTCGATTGCTGTGCAGTCTAACTTTTGGGGTGTCTTTTGGTCCTAATTCAACCCTAAGAGTGTGCATGTACATCTAGCTCCAAATAATTGATTAGCCATTTGAAAAATGAAAATATTTTTTTTCTTTTGCGTTATACCAAAAACAATAGTTTGAGAGTTTCCCAGTTCTTCTTCTCTTCTGGTAAACCTCTATCAAATAACCACAGGAATGTATATATTTTAACCAAAATCACAGCCTGTGGCAGATGCGTGACAAATTTTGAAGCAAAGGTTGTGCACACAACATACCATTAAAGCACATTCCACCCAAATTTTCCCCCTCAAAGAATTCTGGGCACTGTAGTTTGTAAAAGATTGCTGGGAGTTGTAATTCTGTGATGGGTAAACTACAGTACCCAGAATCCTTTGGGGAAAGAAATATCCTTTTAGTTAGTTTAGCTTTAGCTTTAGTTTAGCTTTAAAGGCATAGTGTATATGCAACCATAGTAGCTGATTTATGTAGCAAAAGTAATTTCTTTTTGGGTGAAGGAAAAAGGCAAAAAAGGAAATAAAAATCATTTTCTTGCAGGATTAATAACCTCTTAAATAAGAATAGTTTTGAATGCGGTATTGACTTATTTGGGATTAGGATTAGCTCATACAGTTAATTTATATAAACCTTGAATGATAAATAATAATTCTTATCTCGGGAGTTTGGGGAATTTTCTTATCACTGTTTAAAAACCACCAGTTCATTGTACAATGTGCATCATTTTTCTTAAAAAAATATTATTAGTGTACATTATGCTTCAGTGCACTTAATTAAGTGGAATGATTATATGTGATGGATAAAAGAACAAGAGGTGAATAGGGCATCTTAAGTTTATCATTTTGATGACAGGAGCTATTTTCTCATTCAGTGGGAGACAATCAGCATTAGACCCTGATGTAAATCACTTGTCAGTAGTCCTGGTGTTATGTGAATGTACAAATACTTTGGAGGGGAGATTACAGTTCAGCTCTAAGCTGTCTCTTGAACCAAAGTATTTATCCGAGTGACTGGTGAGTGAGAAAGCAGCAGGAAAACATGCCGTATTCTGCAAAAGAAAGCAAAGGGATGGGGGTAGGAAATAAGGGGAAACCGTGATTTCTGTGCTCTAGTTCAGAGATGGCCAATATTTTCAGGTTGCAGGAGAGGGTGGGCAGATCCTCGTCAGTCAAACTATTCCAGAACTGGAAGACCTCTAGGGATGAAATCATCGTCTGCTTTCTACCTCTCATGGGAATCTGTTCCACTGTCAAACAGCTCTTCTTGCCATCAGAAAGTTCTTCCTGATGTTTAGTCATAATCTCCTTTCTTGTAACTTCAATCCATTGGTTCAGGTCCTAGCCTCCAGAGCAGGAGAAAACAAGCATGCTCCATTCTCCATGTGACAGGCCTTTAGATCTTTGAAGATGGCTGCCATATCTTCTCTCAGTCTACTCTTTACCATGCTAAGCATGCCCAAATCCTTTAACCCTTCCTCATAACGTTTGGTTTACAGACCCTTTATCAAAATACCAGGAGGGCACCAGGTTCGTGAACTTATTGAACTTAACTGAACTAGTTTAAGGCAGTTTCCTTTTTACCATACCCACAATCTCTGGTCTTCTCTACAGTCTAGTGATGTATATATTTCTCATGAAAAACAAAACAAAATACCATGCTATCTGACAAAATCAAAAGGAAGGGGGGGGGGAGAGAAAAAAGTTCTTCACAACCTTGAGGTTGTGATCATGATCAGCTTTTGGGGAAATTCGTCTTATACTACTTTGTTAGCTGTAATTCAAAAGCATGTAGGCACCTTCCTAAAATAGACCATTTCCCTTTATTCCTTTTGACTAAAACATCTGTGATCTGGAAATTTGCTAACTTTTTTGACCTTCACAGTTCACCCCTTGGAACAAAATTCTTGATTTATGAAATCTACTTTTACTTTTAAGAAGTCGCTATCCAGAAGATAATGTTGGGAAAGGATATTGAATTTTGCTTCTTCTGTAGATAATAATGCTAACTGGAAGTATGCCAAGATGAAAGGAGAGAAAATCAAATGCTAATCATTTAAACCTAATGAGACGGCTAGCGTTAACTTATCTGTAATAATTTTTTTCCCCCTTGCAGGTGAATTAGTTATACCGTGGTGCCAAAGACGTATCCTGAATTCTACATTTTTGGTACAGAACAATATCGCAAAATTTCCATTCTTCTACCATTTAGAGAGAAGGTTATTAATTAGGTAGCATGCCAAACTTTCAGCTGAATGTATCACATTCTTCATTTGATGAAAGCACATAGAACTTTAGCACTCGGATCATTCATTTTCATCCAAGCATGCACATCTGAAGCAGCCTTTTCCTGTACTGCAAAATGAACAATTTATACACCATGTGTAATTAAAGCAAACCATATGTTGCATTACTAGAATTATCTACAGCTGTAGCTTTGCTCTCAAGATTGTGGAATTCATCAGATGCAGAAAAAGATTAATCATTAACTGCCATGCTGGATTTCTGAACCAAAAGGACCAAGATCTTGGACCTATAAAATGGTCACTAATAAACTTCCTTACCCACGGAGTGATACTGCAGAGAAGTATTATTCTCTTTTATAGCAAACTCAGGTGATATGTGTGTGTATTTCTCTCTCTCTCTCTCTGAGAGAGAAATACACACACACACACACACACACACACACGGCCCACCAACTACCTGTGAGGTTTCAGGATATATTAAGCTTGCCATATGTCTGGAAAATTCTGGACATGTATGGAAATCAGATGCCTAATATGGCAACTGGGGAGAATGTTTGAATTTTAAGAGATATCCAGAATTTCCTGCATGTATGGCAACCCAGGTTTTTTTTTCTGTTTTCTGTTTTTTCTTTGGGGGGTGTGTGTATGACACCAAGGCTTTCTGTCCCACTTTGGCCACCACCAGCTTCCCTTTCAGCCCCGTTCTCCACCTCCTGAAGCATCCACTTGGCCCACTGCTCTGGCCCCACCCACCATTGCTGCCTTTGGAGGGAAGAAAGTGCAATGGATGCACACAGGCATGGTTGAGGCGAAGCGCTCTGTGGAGAGGGCCTACTCCGGCCATGGAGCACCTCCCTTCCTCAGACACCTCTCTCTCTGGGTTCCCGGGGTGGTGGTGAGGGAATTGTCTCCCTTCCTTGAGGGACTCTTTGGTCCTTTTCCCACGGAGGTCTCTGGGTGTTCTTTCCACCTTTGTACCCCCATCTGGCCTCTGGCATTGCTGTTCCAGTGAGGCCTTCATGCTCAGTCTCTTGAATGTGGGGTAGGGGCTGCCATCTTGGGCTGGGTGTGAGTCTAACAATTGAGCGAGGGTTGAGAGCAATTGCAAACATTGCAAACATTGAAAGTTAGGGTGTTGATTGAAAACAATGAAAAAGGGTAAATGGAATATGGGAAAGAAGGGATTCGCCTGCTCAAGCAACTCACGTATTAAAATAATTTAAGAAGTTTCCAGGAAGAGGGAAGAAACGTGAAGGGATTTTTACCATAAATAAAAGAAGAGGGAGGGACGCAGGTAGCACTGTGGGTTAAACCACAGAGCCTAGGACTTGCCGATCAGAAGGTCGGCGGTTTGAATCCCCGCGACGGGGTGAGCTCCTGTTGTTCGGTCCCAGCTCCTGCCCACCTAGCAGTTCGAAAGCACGTCAAAGTGCAAGTAGATAAATAGGTACCACTCTAGCGGGAAGGTAAATGGTGTTTCCATGTGTTGCTCTGGTTCGCCAGAAGCAGCTTAGTCATGCTGGCCACATGCCCCAGAAGCTGTACGCCGGCTCCCTCAGTCAATAAAGCGAGATGAGCGCCGCAACCCCAGAGTCGGCCACGACTGGACCTAATGGTCAGGGATCCCTTTACCTTTACTTTAAAAGAAGGGGGAGACCCTTTCCCCTCTTTTTCCTCCATATAGCAGGAGTGGGGAACCTTCTGAGGACAACATGTCATTGGCAGATGGGACCAGAGGAAAATGTAGCATGAACAACAATGAAACACTTTACCTTTGTATGGTAGGCTAGTTTCTATGCAACCATCCCTCTCTATTCTGCATCCAGACAAGGAAAAGGCATTAACAGAAAAGTTGCAGGCAGGAAAAAGAACCCACTAGTGGTGTGAAGCAAGACTACCAAATTTTGCTCATTGCTTCCTTTGTCATGTGAAGGGTCCCCTTCATTTAATCACTGACACTGAGGCCACAATCCTAAGAACATATACAGAAACTCCTCTGTCCCATTGGCAGGGTATAGGGCCAAGTATACATGTGTAGGATTGTGTGGCAAGTGAAATACCTTATTTACGTGAATCTAATGTGCCGTTGAGTCTAATGTGCACCTCAACTTTCAAAACCTTGAAACCCAAAAAAGTATTTGCTATGTCAGTGATGTTTTTCAAGTTTGCAATCAAATCTAATGCACCATCAAATCTAATGTGCACCCTAATTTCCACAACATCATTTGGCCCAAAATGGTGTGCATTACATTCAAGTAAATACGGTAGTCAGACACAGGCAGAATGGTTAAACTTAGCAGCTGATCCATTTGTTCATTTCTGTCACTGATTTACAGGAGGCAGTTTGGTGCTTGGATACTGTGTGGGATGTCTAGATGTTTAAACATCTAGACATTTTGGTGTGCAGAATAATGTCAACGAGCACCTTTGGATATAAGATATAGATAGTGTTCAATGATGGTGTGCTTTCTGTTGGAATGAAGCACTGAGGGATCTAACTGGGATGACTTTAAAAGAGGACTGGGGAAATTAATGGAAGATAAGGCTATTAATGGGATGTGGGTGGCGCTGTAGGTTAGACCACAGAGCCTCGGCCTTGCCAATCAGAAGGTCAGCGGTTCGAATCCCCGCAACGGGGTGAGCTCCCATTGCTCAGTCCCTGCTCCTGCCAACCTAGCAGTTCGAAAGCACGTCAAAGTGCAAGTGGATAAATAGGTACCACTCCTACGGGAAGGTAAACGGCTTTTTGGTGCGCTGCTCTGGTTCGCCAGAAGTGGCTTAGTCATGCTGGCCACATGACCCGGAAGCTGTACGCCAGCTCCCTTGACCAATAAAGCGAGATGAGCACCGCAACCCCAGAGTCGGTCACGACTAGACCTAATGGTCAGGGGTCCCTTTATCTTTTAAGGCTATTAATGGCTACTAAAATGATGGCTATGTTTTGTTTCCATGGTCAGAGGCAGCAATGCTTCTGAATATGCTGGAAGCAATGCTGGAAGCCACAGGAAGGGACATTACCCTTGTATTTGAAACCTGCTTGTGGGTTTTCAACAGGCATCTCGTTGGCCACTGTGAAAGCAGGATGTCAGACTATTGGGTCATTGACTTGATCCTGCAGGCTCTTCTTAAGTTCTGATGATCCACTTTGAAGTCCCAATGTAGAGATAGCTATATGTGAGGAACTGCTTCCATTAATTCCAATGGAACTTAAACGCAACTTTCTCTTTTTAAGGCAACTTCCTGTAGCAGAGGTAGCCAATCTGGTGCCCTTCATATGTTGCTGCCCTCCAGTATCCATAGTTTTTGAGCACTGGCCATGCTTGCTGAGGCTGGTGATATTTGGAGCCCAAAAACATCTGGAAAGCACCACACTGACTACCCTTGCCCAGTACTAATGGAGATCTGAGTTGCACACACACCAATAAATTGATAAAGTTAGAATGGATTATTTAGATAAAAAATAATCCGTGCTCTTTTTCTAAGGCAGGATATTTTGGATCCGAAGCATCATTTTATACAGTAACAAGGATTACTCTGGGATTTATTGAGTAACTGGGATTCCAAGTGAATGCTCATTTAAAGCAGCTTGAAAACTGAACTACCCCCCAAAACACATTCCTCTTTTTTTTCCTTGTGATGCCCTGTGGAACAGAATAAAAATCCATCCTGATGTAGAATCTGGATTTAAGAAACACATGGAACTTTTATCTAACCATATCAAAAAGGTAAGTCTCTCTGCTGTTCATCCACCTGGGCTTTCAATTGAGCACTTTCATATCTTCTAAGAAAATACAACAGCTCCAAATAGAAGTTAATTTCTTCCATGACATGCAGATATTTCAAAGAGGGAAAGTGTACCTAATGAAACCAAATCATCTGTTACAAATGACTTCCTTAAGAACTTAGCAACCAAGGACACTTTAAAGCAACTTCAGAAAATGATCTGTGCCAGGAATATCATTATGCATACAAAAATGCTTAAGTGCCGATAGATTAAGATGAAAATGTAATATCTGTAAGGGCACATCCATATCCAAAGCCTGGAGACTTCGTAGAAATCCAGAGGTCAAGGATAAAACTAGAGAAGAAGCATATGCATGTTACAAGATCTTAGCACTGAAGCCTCTTGGCTCTTGGGAACAGATAGATGCTTATGCAGGAGTTAATATTCAATAAAAAAACAACCCACAATCATCTGACATATTATGCAATCCTTTGATAGAATGATAATGCACAATGCTGAATTGTGGGGCATTTTCTCTCTCTTCA
Source organism: Podarcis cretensis (assembly GCF_951804945.1). Lineage (NCBI taxonomy): Eukaryota > Metazoa > Chordata > Lepidosauria > Squamata > Lacertidae > Podarcis > Podarcis cretensis. The sequence goes on from NC_137173.1 coordinate 88,891,202, forward strand.
TATTGACTTTTGCACTTTTGATGTGATGGTGTTGTTTTTTCTTCATCATTAGAGCTTCCTCTCCTGCTAGGGTTGCCATATTCTCCAAAGTGAAAATCCAGACAAAGTTGTTAACTTTTTTGGGAGGGGGAGTTGTTGAACATTCTTGGAGGAACATCTCCCCCCCCCCCAAAAAAAAAAATCACCCTAGTTTCCTGGACATTTTGCTGATTTGGCGAAAATCCACCTGGACGCCATTATGATAGTCTGATTCCCAGACGTGTCTAGGAAAACTTGAACATATGGCAGACCGATCTTCTGCAATGCTTTACACAAATAGGATTCTAGTCATAGTTCATCACATTAAAAAAACCACAGCCCTGTCATCATCACCACCATCAAAAGTAGTTTTAACATGAAATAGTACTTAATTATTAGTGTTATAAACTGGTTGTGAAAAACTACAAATCAATGTGATGTGTTATGTGAAGAGATGTCTGCTGTCCAAGCTTCAGAAAATTAAATCAACGTGGGTTAACACAGAAAACCAGATTTATGTACTGATGCTGGATCATAGCTGCAGTCATCTAGGAAGTTCATGTACCATTAATGCTTGTGCAGTATATTATAGAGAAGTTCAGCAGCTGCAGCATTGCATTTCCATGACTGAGAACTGCTACCTGCCCCAATGCTCTTTTATATACAGCTTTGAAGGTCCCTGATTTCCCATTTCACGATATCATGACATGTTGTGTTTCCCAACCATTGTGTTGCAAGCAAAGCTCAGTAAGCCAAACAGAGCTAGCCAGTAATGCCAGGCAGACAGTTATGATTCTCGTGCAGGAGTACATTTGACTTGGTGACTCGCAAATTCTGTAGGCCTGATTTTGATTGCAAATCTTTGAGGAAGGGATCAGTTTGTTTTCGTTTGCTTGTTCTGTAAATAGCATAACGTATGAATTTATATTGGCCCTATCTTGAAAGCAGCAGCAACAGCAACAACAACAACATGGATTGCTCCCCAATGAAACAAATGGTTCCAAGCACATTATAAGAATGACATTCCCCTCTAGTTGGAAATACTGCCAAGGCTTCCCCAGTCACTGGCAGCAGAACAGTAATGCTGGCTTCAGAACTGGGAGTAGCACTACTGCATCCACAAATCCTTCCATAAAACTACCACCTCTAGTGATTTTCGGGAAGAGAACTTGGTTCTTGTGAATCCCAGTAACACGTATAATTTAAAGTGCAAAACTGTAAATGGAGAAGATCGTGCGCACGTTCTTGATATGGCATACCCTCCAACATCCAGGTGATCCAAATTGGCACTTTTGTTTTTTGGTTTCAAACTCTCATGGGAGGCAGCTGACTCACACCAGGGCACTGAACTAAAAAAATGGGCTATCCCAGGATCCAATTACAAATAAATGAATTATTGCTAATTCTGAGATGTCTCGCTTAAATCAGGACAGTTGATCAGTATGATACGGCCTAGTGGATGTGCTGAACAGCTAGTTGCTATTCTCAATGTACATTAACTGCTCAATGTACATTTCCCATAGTACCTATATCTGTATCAGTATCTGTATCTGTATCTATATCTATATCTATATCTATATCTATATCTATATCTATATCTATATCTATATCTATATCTAGCTAAATGGCTAGCTATCTCTCTGGCAAAAATGCACACATACACACACAAAGGTCAGTTGACAAAGAGAAGTCTTCATGCCCTTCCCAAAAGCCAGCAACAAAGAAATTTGATTTAATGAGAAAGAATTCCATAGCTGCAAGGTCACTCCAGAAAAGGACCTCTTGCTCTCTTGTGGTCACCCACCTTATGACCTGGGGAGTGACCATATGAGAACAGCCTCCAAAGCAGATTTTAAAATGCAAGCAGTATGTTACTGAAGCAGGAACTCCAGCAAATAGTTTGGGCCACTAACATCAACTTAGTGCTTCACATTGTGCATAACCTTGTGCTGGATATTTATGGCCCCTTTATTTAAAATATCCACTCTGCTCACTGAACATTGATACAGAACCAACAAAAGAAACGAGAGCTTCACAAAGAAAGCAAACTCAGGGCTTCACTTTGTGAAAAGTGAATGACTGGTTTAATTGCCAGGATTATGATGTGCCTGTCTCTGTATATGTTTAGTGTCTGGAAGAGACAGCCAACTGTGTCCCTGTTCTACTGTCTTCCAGGTGAATGCTTTGAGTAAGAACTTAATGGGCCATCTGCAAGGGGGGGAACACACACCTCATGCCCTCTTTTCATCTTTGGAAAAAAAATATAAAAAGGAAATCACTGAGAAAATGGATAGCGAAGCATTGACAGCAAAGCTCCTTTGCTTTACTGAGGACTTCAAATAGGGGAACTGCTGGGTGCTCAATTTCAGCATAAAGATTTTACCATTTTGCTATACCATATTACAAATAAATGCAAAATATAATATACAAGTTTTTGAGGGCAGAAATAGCAATAATATGTGTAATGGTTATAAGGGGTTACTTGTGCGTAAGTTGCCATTACTTTCTGCTAGATTGCCTGGCTAACCATGCCTCAGCTGACAGCCCTTCACTCCGTGGCCGTTCAGTCGCTTGCAGAATCCATCAGTGGGCGTTTCTTGAACCTCTTCCAGCATAGAAGTTGTTTGACGCCAAGTCTCCACCTACTCTCCCTGCGCAGAACTCTTCTGTGCAAGGAAGGAGTGGGCAGAGGTGTGCCCGTGCTCTCTCCACTAGTTTCGGGCGAAGAGTCTTGGAGACCCCTCTCCGAATCCTCCATCTCCCTCCCTTCTCTACTGGTGTTGCACTGAATTCCTTCCCCTCTGCTGGTCCCCTCTCCTGCATCGCATGGGAGCCTTGCCTCCACCTCTCGCTCCAATGTCAGTTCCCTGACATCCACCTCCCTCCCAGGACCCCCTCCACCCCCGGCCCGACCCTGTGACGTAACTTCATCTCCCTCTTCAGCCGACAATGCAAGGAATCCCCAGAAGGAGCTGCCGTCATCCTCCGAGGACTCAAACCCCGCTTCCCACCCGCTCCAATTTCTTCGCGTGGGACGGGCTTCCCAGTTTGATTCCTCCTCCTCTTCGGAAGCAGGAAAACCCACAAAATCCTCTTCCTCGTCTGTGGTCCCAAATTGCTCCTCCCAGAATCTCTCTATTGGTTTGGGCTTACCCGGATACCTGTTGGGGAATTCCTCCACAAGATATCCATCATCTATCTCCCCCATGGGAACCCACGTGTTTTCTGACTCGGGTTCTCCCTCCCAAGCTACCAGGTACTCCACCCGCCGCCCCCGCCATTGTAAATCTAGGATTTCCATCACTTGGTTGTTGTGTTCCCTCTCCTCTACCTGCGGGTGTGTGATGCCTTCTCCTTCTCCCCCCCCCGAACTCCCGTTCCCCCCTGTACGGTGAGAGTAGGGACCTATGAAACACCGAGTGTATTTTTATGCTGTCTGGCAACTTGAGCCTGAATGCCACAGGGTTCATTTGCTGCATTACCTCAAAGGGTCCCAGCCGTTTTGGCCGTAGCTTCTTGCACCTTCCCTTAAAGGGTAGCCCTTGGGTGGACAACCACACCCGGTCGCCCACCCTTATAGTCTCCCCTTCCCGGCGGCGCTTGTCTGCTTGCCTCTTGTAAACTTCCTTGGCCCTTTCCAAGTTCATCTTAAGTTGCTGGTGCAGGGCCTCCATTTCTTCCACAAACTGTTCTGCCGCAGGCACGCTCCACCCTTCCTCCCCCCTCCCGGGAAAGGCCCTGTGATGACACCCATAATTGGCCATAAACGGACTCATTCCTGTGGACACATGCTCAGCGTTATTGTACGCAAATTCAGCCAGCGCTAGTCTCTCTACCCAATCGTTCTGTCTCTCGTTGACGTAAAATACTGTTCGCTCTCTCTGCTTGCCTGTTGGTCTCCGGGTGTCTCGCCGTCAAGAATCCCACCTCCACCTGCAATAAGTTCATGAGCCTCTATCATTATGTTTGCTGACTGGGAAAAGTTGTGGACCACCGGTGTGAAATTTACGGCGTGTAACGCCTTGAGAGAGAATATTATGAAAATGATCTATAGGTGGTACATGACCCCAGTCAAGCTTGCAAAGATTTACCACTTATCAGAGAATAAATGTTGGAAATGTAAAGAAAGTGAAGGTACATTCTTTCACCTCTGGTGGACATGCCCAAGGATTAAGGCTTTCTGGGAAATGATATATAATGAAATGAAAAAGGTATTTAAATATACCTTCTTGAAGAAACCAGAGGCCTTTCTCCTGGGTATGGTTAGCCATGTGGTGTTAAAGAAGGACAGAACCTTTTTTATGTATGCTACAACAGCAGCAAGGATACTTATTGCAAAGTATTGGAAGACACCAGATCTACCCACACTGGAAGAATGGCAGATGAAGATGATAGACTACATGGGACTGGCAGAGATGACCGGCAGAATCCGAAACCAGGAGAAAGAGACAGTGGAAGAAGACTGGAAGAAATTTAAAGACTATCTTAATAAATATTACAAAATTAATGAAAGTTAGAATTGATATGGGTTTAAAAATTATGTGGCTTACAGAGGTTTAATTAGAGAAAATGAACAGAATTGTTAAAAGCTATGGAAAATAAGGGAAGGGATTTGCTGACTAGATAATGAAATTAGAATGCAGAAGGGGGAGGTATGAGGAGGTCGATGAAATTAGGTTTAAGAAAATAAGGATGGAAATTATACTTGTTTATTTCTTTATGTTGTGTTTGTGTTTGTGTATGTGTATGTTGTTTTTTCTTATGGTTATGTAAACTTCAATAAATATTATTAAAAAAATAAAAATAGAATAAGTTCATGAGCCTCCTCCAGAAATTGTAAATTGTTTCCCGCAATCCGAGATGACCCTCGAAGGAGCTCCATGCAGCCTGAAGATGTGATCAACAAACAACCTGGCCGTTTCCTCTGCCGTTACTGCATGTGAGCAAGCTATGAAGTGGCACATTTTGGTTAGCAGATCCACTACTACCATGACTGCTGTCTTCCCTCTAGACTTGGGCAAATCTGTCATAAAATCGATAGATACCACCTCCCAGGGTCTTTCCGGCGTGGGTAAGGGTTCCAGTAACCCTGCGGGGGCAGCCCTCTCCCCTTTCGCCCGTTGGCAGCGGTCGCACCCACGTACATACTCTCGTACATCTTCCCTCACCCTTGGCCACCAGAACTGCCTGGTAACCAGCAACATGGTTTTGTGTTGACCAAAGTGCCCCGCCGTTGGGTTGTCGTGAAGCTGTTTGAGCACCCTTTCCCTCAAGGTCTCCCCTGGTACGTACATCGCCCCCTTGTAGTACAGCAGCCCTTCCCTTTCCTCAAAGCCTCCCTGGTTTTCCCTCGCTTCCCGGAGTTCCCTGATTCTTGTTTGAGTGAATTTGTCATGGCGAATCAGCTCGGTTAGTTCTCGTTTCCCAACCAACGCTTCCCCACACACCCACCGTTCCTCTGGGAACACGTGTCTCACTTCCGGCGGTCCCTCTCCTTCCGTGTACTCCGGCTTCCTGAACAGCGCGTCTGCCCTTACGTTCTCTTCTCCCGGCATGTACCGGATCTCGAAGAAGAACTTGGAGAACTCCTGTGCCCATCGAATCTGTCTCTGGTTGAGAACTTGAGCCATTCTCCAGTATTCCAAGTTCTTGTGGTCCGTGCACACCTGGATCTTGTGCTGGGCCCCTATTAGCAGATGTCTCCATCGCCGAAAGGCTGCGTAAATTGCAAGCAGTTCGCGATCATACACCATGTAGTTTTGTTCCGACTTGCTCAGCTTCCGCGAAAAAAAGGCGCACGGTCTCCAGCTTTGCTGCCCCCCCCCCGATGCGTCGGTCTCCAGCCTCATTGGCTTCTGCAGATCCACCGGACTGCCCCCCCCCACTGCCTTAGATTCTCTTATGAAACCTCTTTTCAGGTTCTTGTCAATAAAGTCCCGCAACTCCTGCATCTCCCGATCAAGTTGTAATCATTCATCTTGTTTTTATTATTGCTTGTAAGCCGCTCTGAGCCTGGCCTTGGCTGGGGAGGGTGGGGTATAAATAAAAAAATATTATTATTATTATTATTATTATTATTATTATTACCCACCGGCAGCTGAGCCCCTGGGAGTAAGTTGATTTGGCAGTCAAAGGGCCTATGTGGTGGTAGACTGTCCGCCTCCCTCTCGCTGAAGACCTCCTGCAGGTCAGCATACTGTGGCGGCACCTCTCCTCTCGGCTCCACCGTCATTCCCACCACTCTGGCCACCCTCAATCTTAGCTCTCCCCCCCCAGACAGTGTTCCAAACAGTGAGCTGACCCAAAGGTGACCGTCCGCTGATGCCAAGCCACTACTGGATCATGTAGTGCTAGCCAGCTCATGCCTAATATTATTGGGGGTCCCGCCAGTGTGACCACGTGAAAGGGAATGGTTTCCGTGTGCCTGGAAACCCTCATTCTCATTGGTGGGGTTTGATGCGTCACCTCCCCTCCCAGCAGTTCCCTGCCATCTATCGTTGTGACTTGGAGGGGGAAATCCAGGGGCAGTAGGTGGAGTTGGTACTCTAGAGCGAAGTCCTTGCTGAAGAAATTGCAGGAGCTGCCTGAATCCAGCAGTCCCTTCACCTTGACTGGGTGTCCATTTGGGAGTTCTAGCACCACCTCTATGGCTATTGACGCCTTGGGGGGGTCTGGTTGGGGCACTTCAATTAGTTGCTGGCCTGGCTGCTGTGCCCGCTGATTGGCAGCCAAGCGTTGGCGTTTCCCTGCACCTTCTCCTCTCCCCCCTCCTCCTCACCACCAGCGGCTCCCACCATCCCTTGCCAAGCCTTTCTTTGTGGACAGGCCTTGGCAAAATGTCCTGGCCGTTGGCAGAGGAAACACTTCTTGGTGCCTTTGCCATCCTTTCCCTCCCTCTTGCGTCCTCCGCTGGAGTTTGAAACCTCGTGCGCACGTGCTCCATCGATTTCCATTGGCTCAACGGACTGGGAAGGCTGCCTTGGCATCTCAGGAATGTGGTAGTCAAGGCAACGCTCTCCTCTCCCCTCCCGCTTCTCCAAAGCACGCACTTCCTGTCTCACTCCTATCGCAAGCACAGCTTTGGTCAATTCGTCCATCGATTGCGGGCAGGGCGCACGGGAGAGCTCGTCCTTCACGGCTGGGGACAACCCCTCCTCAAACAGCATATGTATAGGTGGGGAATCTAGGTCCCACTCCAGCCGGTGTATTAACATTGCAAAACGGGATCAGTAGTCTCTAACTGATAGGTTCCCCTGCTTGCACCCCATCAGTTACCGTCTGGTCACACTCTGTTCCACTTGGCTGGAATACATCGCGTCCAAAGCCTGAAAGAACTCCCGAAGGTCCTTCAAGGCATTCTGCGTAGCCATTAGGGGCCTGACCCATTCACGTGCCCCATCCTGCAGATGCCCCAAGATATATGCCACCCTCTCTGCATCATCGTGCTGCAGTTCCAAAGCGTACTCTATTTCCGTTTGGAATGCGTTATAGTCCTGGGGCTTCCCCCCAAACTTGTGTACCAGTCCTGGCACCTTCCTTGCCACGGGGGTGGGTCTGACCTGCGCATCCTGAGCTCGCCTTTCATCCAGCCATGCCGTCAGCAGAGCCACACGCTGTTCCAAATCTCGGTTCCTCTCCACCAGATTCTGCACACCTGCAGCTTGCTCTGCGGCGCCGGCACCTCCAGTCTGACTCATGGTCTCCTGCCTATGCACAAGTAACGTCAGGGAGTGACGGATTGCTGTAATGGTTATAAGGGGTTACCTGTGCGTAAGTTGCCATTACTTTCGGCTAGTTTGCCTGGCTAACCATGCCTCGGTTGACAGCCCTTCACTCCGTGGCCGTTCAGTCGTTTGCAGAATCCGTCAGTGGGTGTTTCTTGAACCTCTTCCAGCATAGAAGTTGTTTGACACCAAGTCTCCGCCTACTCTCCCTGTGCGGAACTCTTCTGCGCAAGGAAGGAGTGGGCAGAGGCGTGCCCATGCTCTCTCCACTAGTTTCGGACGAAGAGTCTTGGAGACCCCTCTCCGAATCCTCCATCTCCCTCCCTTCTCTACTGGTGTTGCGCTGAATTCCTTCTCCTCTGCTGGTCCCCTCTCCTGCATCGCTCGGGAGCCTTGCCTCCACCTCTCGCTCCGATGTCAGTTCCCTGACAATATGAGTAAATGGCAGTAAATGAGTAAACTAACAATAAGGAAATCTCTTATACTGGTCTATTCTCTCTCTCTCTCTTTTTGGAGACCTATCATCTCAAGCAGTCACTGTAATAATGACTAATCTTAAAATACAAAAAATGTGTGCTCTAACCAGGAACAAAGTGGCTGCTCGGTGTTGCTCACCGCTTGTATGCATGGTGTTCAAGCAACATTTAGGAAGGCTTGACCATTTTTGCAGCCAAACTGGCAAACAACTTTTGCAGCAGGGCGAAGTAAATCTTTGCAATGTGGCACACTTGCATATGTTGCTCATATCATCTCAATCTGAAGTCATCTCTTACATGCATAAGATATCCCCTTGATGTACCAAATGGTCTTAACATACAGTGGTACCTCGGGTTAAGTACATAATTCATTCCGGAGGTCCGTTCTTAACCTGAAACTGTTCTTAACCTGAAGCACCACTTTAGCTAATGGGGCCTCCTGCTGCTGCCACGCCGCTGGAGGACAATTTCTGTTCTCATCCTGAAGCAAAGTTCTTAACCTGAAGCAATATTTCTGGGTTAGCGGAGTCTGTAACCTGAAGCGTATGTAACCTGAAGCATATGTAACCTGAGGTACCACTGTATGTGTGAACCCTCCAAATGTAAGTAACAAAAATCTTGTTCTATTCCTTAAGAATCATAGTTGTTATTAGATTTGTTCTTTTACAAAACCACCAGGTTTTGTTGTAGCAGAAGTAGAGGACTCAGCTCATCAGGATGAATAGGATGGCCCTGAAAGGCACTATGAGTGAAGTAACTGAAGTAATACATACTACTTTCTGAAGCAGCAGCAGGAAACCTGTAGCCTTCCAGGTGTTGTCAGACCCTAGTTCCCATCAGCAGTAGATAGCATGGCCAGTGCTCAGGGATGATGGGAGCTGCAGTAGAACAATATTTGGAGGGTGAAAGGTTCCTCTTCTCTGCTCTAAAGTGGCCTCATTAAGCTACATGTTTAAAATTATCTAACTACGCCAGTGTTTTTTGAAAGAAAATGATGTACATGCAATCTGTGAAATATGAATAGAATAAGATTACCAGATTTTTTTTCAATGAATCCGGGGACACTTTTTAACTTTAGTGGATTTTGTATGGGGATTTATTTTTAAATCCGGGGACTGTCCCAGGGAAATGGGGATGTCTGGTAACCTTAGAATAGAATAGAATAGAATAGAATAGAATAGAATAGAATAATAGATTAGACATGTTTTCTGCTTTCTGGTTTGAAAGGACCAAAAAGACCAGCAATCTGAGTACAGTCATACCTCGTATTGCGTTAGGTTCATGTTGCGTCTTTTTGGCTTGTCAACGCGGCAAACCCAGAAGTGTATACTTATGGGTTTCGCCATGCATGCGCACACAGAAATGTTCTGCACGCTTTGCACATGAGCAGAAGCACTCTATCGCGCATCACGCTTGTACAGAAGCGCCGCTCTAGTTGCAGACTAGATTTGGTCCCTGTTGAGACTAGATTTGGTTCCTGTTGAGGCTATAAAGCTTCATTCTGCATGGTGGGCAGGGATTTTAGCTAAAACGTTCGACGCAATAAATGCCACGGGCTTAATTCCAGGAATGTGGAAGGAGGCCATTATAATTCCTATCTATAAAAAAGGCCCTCCCGGTGACCCAGGGAATTATTGGAATATCAGTCTGCTATCGTCCATTGGGAAAATATATGTCCGTTTTTTGCTGGCAAGGTTGATGAAGTGGTCAGTTGAGGTGGACCTGATTGGACATGAGCAAGCTGGATTTAGATTAAACCGATCCACAACAGACCAGGCAATTATTCTTTATCACTTAGCCCGGAAATACTCAACACCTCGACGGGGCCAACTTTGCGCAGCTTTCATAGATCTGAAAGCTGCGTTTGATAGTATTCCGAGGAAATTACTATGGGATAAACTTGCCAGTTGGGGAATAGATAGAAGGCTCCTGTGGCTTATCTCCCAACTTCATGCCGGGTCCGTGGCCAGGGTGAGATTATCCCCTGCTGGAGACCTGACTAACCCAGTGCCAATAAATAAGGGTGTACGCCAGGGTTGTATTTTAGCACCGCTTCTTTTTAACTTATTTATCAGTGATATGAGGAACCCATTAGCCGTCTCACAAAAAATTATCCATTCCCCGCGTATAGCAGAGTACCGTTGTCCTTTACTTCTTTACGCAGATGATGCGGTACTACTCTCTTACTCCAGAGTGGGTTTAAGGAGGGCACTAAGGATTTTTGCGACATATTGCCATTCTAATCATCTGTCTATCAACCACACCAAGTCCAAAGTACTGATATTTTCAAGGAGTCGCAAACTCTATTCATGGAAACTGGAGGGCACGAAAATCGAACAAGTACACAAATTCAAATATTTAGGAATTTATTTTCAATATAATTTAGGGTGGAAAGCGCACATTGAATATCTTCAAAACAAGACAAAAGCCCTTTCACACTCCCTCCTTCGTTTTTTCTACTCTGAAGGGGCCTTATTCATCCCTGCGGCCTTGAAAGTATATAGCATCAAAGTGATGGCCACAATGGCCTATGCTGCACCTTTATGGGCTGCCTTTGCAAACCTCTCACCTTTAGAGTCACTTCAAAGCCAATTCTTACGCCGACTTTTAAAATTACCAACATGCGTAAGTAATGCGGCTATTCGCTTAGAAATGAAGATCCCCTCAGAGGAGTTAGTTATATGGAGGAGAGTTTTGATTTATTGGATATCTCTATGGCATAAACTCCCGAACCACTATCTCATTCAATGCATGTGGTGAGATGACTTCACAAATTTGTGGTCAGGAAAAATCCCTGCCAAATTGCTGTCCTATGAGATCTCGCCCACTGAGTTGCTCAAACTGGATCTAAATGTGGCAAAAAGGTGTATAAATCAAAGGCTGGATGATGCGGAGCTATACCAAAATTTTGTAGCTGGGGGTGGAGCCTGCTCGCTGTTAAATTTCGGCATAACCCCTATCTACCGTGCTCCGTCCTACTTAACATTGCTTATGGCCGCGTCTCACCGATATGCCTTCATTAGAGCTAGGTTCAATGTCTTTCCAACAAACGTGCTGAGACATAGATTCACTAAGGGCCAAGTCCCTTCAATGTGTGCTTGTGAAATGAAAACATCTGAATCTCTACATCATGTTATGTTTATCTGCCCTTTGTACAGTTCAGCCCATGCTAGTATACTAAACTCCATAATCCAGCCTATGGCTGACAAACCAGTAGACCTACAGCTTGCCTGGATTCTTCAAGATGTGGATCCTTATATTACCCTACAGGTTGCTAAATTCCTAACAGCCGTCCTCTCGTACAAGAGACGGAATGGAATGTTGGCTGATTATTAATAGTTGTTAGGGTTTTCTGTGGTGACAGCAGTTGTTGATTTTGGTGTGGTGCCAGAATCTTAGTCTTTATCTTGAGCTTTTCTTGTGAATGGCTAATGTCTGTCCTTGTGAGTTGTGAACTGTGTTGTATTGCTTGTGGCTTGTACGAGTCCGCTGTTTTATTTGATTTGTTTTGTTTTGTTGTGTTGTGTTTCATGATGGGCGTAAAGCCGAATAAACATTTTGATGTTGATTTTGGGGTACAAACGGCACCCTGGAATGGATTGTGTGCACAACTAGAGGTACCATTGTACAGAGAATGATGTGCCATATTAATATTTTAATCAGTTCTAGAAAACAAAATTGAACCTTATAATATACTGGCAGGATCTTTTTTCTAGAAAAAAAGTTGTTGAGCTTTTTTCTTTTTTTGTTGAAAACAGGGTTAGAGTCTACAAAACATCACCAAGGTTCATGCCCTCTCCCTGATGGCTAAGCAACATCTCCACCACAGCCTTATGGTTAGCTGACTTTAAAACTAATAGAGTTAACTCACAAATTACATACTGAATGATCCCTCCTATTGCACCTCCAACAATATGTTGGAGCAAAATTCTAGACTGCACTTTTTTCGTCCCGCACAAATCCTGCTGGGGCACATTCTATTATTACACTTCGTAAGACCCAAGAACACCTACCGATTAGCAGTATATTCCCAAGGAAAATCAACTTGCAACAATATAGCCTTTTAATATGGGAAACATTGGTATTTCTATGCTCTTCTATTGCTCTAACAATTTTCACATCGGTTGGTCGAGCTGAACTGAAGTTTTCTATTGTGCAGCGAGGCAGCAACATTGCTTCCCTTGCTCCATTTCCGTGTTAACGATAGAAGTTTTCTTGGTCTCAAATGACTGAAGAATTCTAAGATGTATCATGGAATTACTTGCAAGACTGAACATAGGATTTGCCATACAAGATTAAACCACTGATCCATCAAGTCTGATATCTTCTCTCCAACAGTGGTCACTTCCTAATGCTTCAGAGGAAGCTCAAAATATATGAAATGCCACGGCAATTTTCAGTGCTGGTTTGTGGTTCAGAAGGGATGAAGGAAGAGACAGAGAGTGCATCACGAGATAGGAAATAAATCTTTCAACTATAAAATAAATAACTACAGATTGTGGACAAATATGCTCTAGTCATATGTCCTGTTTGTGCCACTTTTAGGATAGTTTCTTAGCTCCTGGTGTTTAGATACCAGTTAAGAGTGTTATCAGCTAAGTAGGGAATATAGCACTGCATAACCTTTGGCTCTCCAGATATTGCTGAACAAAAAATCCTTTCATTCCCAACTACTGGCCAACATTGCTAGGACTCATGGGAGTTGTTGTTCAACAAAATCTGGAGGGCCAAAGGTCCTGCAATATATGATCACTCAAGGATTTGTATCTGGCAGGTTTTACATGGACAGTAAAATATTTCAGGAACAAGACTTGAGAAAAGGCATTTGTAAAAAAAACAAATGTGCTTTGCAATATCCAACAATATATACATAATAACAAGATACTGTATGAGAACATAGAACACACACAGAGACAGAGAAGTCCACAATAGTGCCCCACCCACCCACATACTCTGATTTTTAGTGGTATTTGTAATAAGTACAATGAGTGACAGGACGTGGGTGGTGCTGTGGTCTAAGCCACAGAGCCTAGGGCTTGCCAATCAGTAGGTCGGCAGTTCGAATCCCCATGACAGGGTGAACTCCCATTCCTCGATCCCAGCTCCTGCCAACCTAGCAGTTCGAAAGCACATCAAGTGCAAGTAGAGAAATAGGTACTGTTGCAGCGGGAAGGTAAATGGTGTTTCCGTATGCTGCTCTGGTTTTGCCAGCAGTGGCTTTGTCATGCTGGCCACATGACCCGGAAGCTGTCTGCGAACAAACGCCGGCTCCCTCAGCCTATAGAGTGAGATGAGCACGCAACCCCAGAGTCATCCACGACTGGACCTAAAGGTCAGGGTTACCTTTACCTTTTTACAATGAGTGGCACTGGTGTAATAAACAAAAACATACTTTAAAAGGTTTCTACGGAACAATGCTATTCAGTGGTATGGCGTACTAGCACATTCCCATCTCTTTATAGGAGAACTTAACTGAGCTTACAGTTGGATTGTAAACAACGTTTCTGTGTGCTCTGGGACTCATCATGTTATCCCATTGCATCAGAAGTGGTTTAATCATGCTGGCCACATGATCTGGAAAGCTGTCTGTACACAAGTGCCAGCTCCCTTGGCCTGAAGTGAGATGAGCACTAGACCCTATAGTTGCCTTTGACTGAACTTAACTGTCCAGTGGTCCTTTACCTTTACCTTTTACTGTTAATGTATATAGGTGCAACTGAAATGTCAGTATGAGTTACAAATAAGACGTGCTCCTTACCGGGGCTGCAGAACAGCCTATGTAAGTCCTCTCCACTTCAATGTATGTCAGGTTGCACAATTAGTACACTCTGAAGTATACTCTCCTACAGTAATAATAAAACTAGTTTTTCTCATATAGACCACGTGCAATAAAATAGCCAAGTTATCACTAATCTAGTCCAGCAACAGATGGGTTGAGGGAACAAGATGCTTTGTGTAACTCAGCTGCATATTGGAATAAAATATCAGCCATCCTTTGACTCAAATTTCTCTTCTATCAAATGTAAAGGGTACTTTTCTAAATCGAGCAATTATTCTTCCACTTGTCTTTATAGTAATGACTTCCACTGTCTTTGATGTGTTAACCACCCAACTGCCAATAAAGTTCTATTATTCTTCCTATTAGACTAGTGATCCTTTTGTATGTGTGGCATTGCTGTATGAAACTTACTTATTAGCCTGGCACTGTTCATATTTATGTGGAAGTTCTACTGAGTTAAGTTCAACTGAGTTATGTCCAGAAGCTGTGCACAGAACTGAAGAACATATCTTGCATCTTCAAAAAAAGTACACATTTCCCACCTGATATATGGGAATTGGCTAGAGGTTATGTCTTTCCTATTCAGAATCTGTGTTCCTGCCAGAGTTTTGGTCCTGCCAGAGATACCATCCCTCTGACCATTGCTTCTAGACACACAATTTGTATTTCAGCAAAAGAAGAGGGATTAAGCACTGTTTTGTATCTTTCTTGAAAGGGTAACAAGGTGAAAATATACATTTTCAACAGTGTAGATTCTGAGAGTGTTAGTTTGATTACATTTTCAGAATAGGAAGTTAAAGCGTTGCGTTGGGGCAACATTGTGTCCCTTGTGAGCTTCTCTGACAGAGGTTGTTTGTCATTGGATCATGTGTTCTTTGGCTCTTTGGAGCTAAATCTTTATGTGCCTTGGAGTTATTTTATAGAGACAGCTAGGGAATATGCCTCACAGAACTAGACCATGAGTCAACATTGTTTCTTCAGGATAACTGCTGTTTGTTTGCTTTAGGAAGTAGGACAGCCTCAGGACACCTTTGCGGAAACCTGGAGTCTGAAGTGCAGTTTTATACACAAAGCACCAAAGAAGAACAAAAGCTACATCCATCTGAGGCATAAGAGACGGACTTCTGCCAAAACACTTTTTGAAACTAAAAAACCTCTTTCCGTCATGTGCATGATTCTCCACACTTGCTATGGGAAAAACCAGATTAGTATTAAAGACTTCAGTGTGCGCATTTATTCACCCAGATGGCTTTTTGTGTGATTGATGCGCACTACTGACAATGACCCAGTCTACTGTTTGCTTAAGGCTGCAATCCTATACAAACTATATGAGAGTAAGCCTTATTAATGCGGCTTAACTCCTAGTATGCATTCTAACGTTTGCATTGTTCTTTTCATGCATGCTTTCTGGGCTTGTTTGAAATCATGGAGCAGCCTTCCCTAGCTTGTCATGTTGACTAATGGAAATTGTAGTCTGAAACATCTGGAGGGCACCATGCTGGGAAAGTAGTACTACAGCATTTTGCACTAGTGTGCAGTGTGTGTCTTTTCTCATGGCAGTGCTCCAGTTGTCCTAATAGACAAGACACCACTGTAAAAAGGGCTCCATCTGAGCAGCTGAGAAGTCCTTTAAACCACACAAATTAGCTTTGCCCTATCCTGCCTTCTTTTTGACATGGGGTAGGGCAAACTTGCCCCCTGGTTAAAGTCAAGGAAGTGTCCATCTGAAGACACACACACACACACACACACACACACACACACAATCATACCTCTGAAGTCGAACGCAATCAGTTCCGGAAGTCTGTTTGTCTTCCAAAATGTTCAGAAACCAAGGTGTGGCTTCTGATTGGCTGTATGAAGCTCTTGCAGCCAATCAGGAGCCACAGAATTCATGTCAGACGTTCGGGTTCCAAAGAACATTCACAAACCAGAACACTCACTTCTGGGTTTTCGGCGTTTGAGAGGCAAAACCTTCAACTCGCAAGGTGTTCAGGATCCAAGGTACAGAGGGAGAGAGGGAGAGGGAGAGGGAAAGGGAGAGAGAGAGAGAGAGAGAGAGAGAGAGAGAGAGGGAGGTAGGTGCTAAAAATAAATTCATTAATAAAGAGAAGAATTAGCAGTTGATTTTTTTTTTTTTTAAGGCAGAACAGGTTGTGTTATCTAAAGGTAAATGCAGCTATAAGTGAGGTTTTTTTCCTTCCCTCAGAAATTTCAGAGTTATTGTTCCCATGGTAACTATAACTCTCCCACATTGTTAAGCAATGCAAGTCATTACTGAATGGTAGTGTCATTGCCATAATTAAGGCAGAAGTTAGGGTTTAATTTGAAAAAAGAGCTTTTTAAAAATAATATGAAACAAAATAATTCTACAAGAAGTCACCTTCTGTAAATAGCATTTGAGGTGATTTCTTATCTCAAATAACAAATTAGTCCTAGATAAAGTTTAAAAAAAATCATGATTTTCTTCTTCTTCCAAAAATGAATATTGCCCAATCAAAGGTTTAAAGTGATATATTTACAAATACATCTGCCAAACAAAGCTGAAGAAAAAATAAGCTCTTTTAGGTTCGCCTACTATTCCAAAAATTAGCAGTGGCTGCAGAATCAAACTAGTCATCAGTTCACAATGAATGAAAGCGCCATCATTATATTGGCAGCTGACCAAGCTGGTCTGAAAGGAACAAGCGATTGAACACTATCTATTTGCAAAACCCCAGGGTGACAATTGTAATGAAAGTGGTAAGGCTTCCATGCATTTATGTTCATCACATACAGAGCAGTCCAGCTGCCCCATCCTTCACCCATGGGGCTTTACAGAATGATAGAATCACCACCACATCCACAGCATGGCTACTCATGATGGCACCAGCAGCTGAGGAAAAGCAGATCGAGCCTGATACTGGTGGCACTGCCTGTGAAGTAAATATAGGGTGGGAGCTTAAAAACCAGATTTTTAAAAATGAGATATACCAATGCAATAATTGTACACTTAACAAAAATAAATGGCCAGGTTTAAGGATGTTTGTATTTCAAATTCTTGTAGCCAACAGATTTATTTTTTTATTTATTCAGTTTTGTTGGATATTTTTTTGATGTTATAACTATTTTTGTTATGTTGCAATTATATATTTTATATAGTGTGATCTTTTCTGTGAACCGCCTGAGACCTCCAGGTATAGGGTGGTAAATAGATTCAATAAATAAATAAATAAATAAATAAAATGAAATTATTTTTTTTCCCATGTGAGCCACCTTGAGCATGGTTTGAATTGTGGAAAGGTGGCAATGCAAATGAAACAATGTACATATGCATGTATTAATTCAGTTTAGTTCAAAAAGCAGATAGTATAGTACAGGATCCCCTTCATGGATCGCCTTGCCGTGGCGAAGGGGCTTGAAGAACTGCAGATGGTGATAGCAGCCATGAAATTAAAAGACGCCTGCTTCTGGGGAGAAAAGCAATGGCAAACCTAGACAGCATCTTAAAAAGTAGAGACATCACCTTGCCAACAAAGGTCCATATAGTAAAAGCTATGGTTTTCCCAGTAGTGATGTATGGAAGTGAGAGCTGGACCATAAAGAAGGCTGATCGCCAAAGAATTGATGCTTTTGAATTATGGTGCTGGAGGAGACTCTTGAGAGTCCCATGGACTGCAAGAAGATCAAACCTATCCATTCTTAAGGAAATCAGCCCTGAGTGCTCACTGGAAGGACAGATCGTGAAGCTGAGGCTCCAGTACTTTGGCCACCTTGTGAGAAGAGAAGACTCCCTGGAAAAGACCCTGATGTTTGGAAAGATTAAGGGCACAAGGAGAAGGGGACAACAGAGGACGAGATGGTTGGACAGTGTTCTCGAAGCTACCAGCATGAGTCTGACCAAACTGCGGGAGGCAGTGGAAGACAGAAGTGCCTGGCGTGCTCTGGTCCATGGGGTCACAAAGAGTCGGACACGACTAAACGAGTAAACAACAAAGTGTAGAGGCTACCGGATATATTGTGCAAGCAAAGGGTCCAATTCTGACCTGCATGCTCAGACTTGTGGTATAAGGCAGCTTCCTACTTTCATATGAGAAGAAGTCCAGAGTCCTGTGCTTCTGGTGCTGCAGGATATGTCCATTTATTAGGTTCCATGGAGCTATTGAAATGACAATTTCAGTGAGTATAGGGTTCAAAAACCGTATGATAAAAAATGTTGTTGTGAACATCCCAATATCTGCTATGCTTTTCAAAAATAAAATTCATCTTTGTGAGGATGCAAAACATAGACCATCCAAGTGACCCTATTTTCCAGGGACGTCCCTGATTTAGAGCAGCTGTCCCAGTTTCTGATTTGATCCCAGAATGTCCTGGTTTTCCTTAGGATGTCCCTATTTTTGTTGGAGAACTGTTGGAGGGTATGGAGTTATCCAACCCCCAAGCCATCTGAAGGCAATCCTTTATAGGGAAGTTTTTTTAAAAAAAAAGTTTATGGTTTTATTATGTTTTTATATATGTTGGAAACGGGCAACCGAGTAAGATGTGTGGGGTATAAATAGTAAAATTATCGTTATGGAATGGGACATCCCTATTTTCATAGGAGAAATGCTACAGGGTATGAAAATAAAGCAACAATAAACTAGGAACATAGTCCTATATAGAGGGCAATTCTGAAGACAAATGTGCTTCGTTTGAATATTTGCGATAGCAGTGCCTGCTAATTACTTTCTGAGTCATGCTTTAATAAAACACAGTAATATTGCTATTCTGTGTGCTTAGCAAACTAGTTCTATACTGTTGAAATTTGCTAACTCATAGCAGTGTCTGAGAAGACTTGGAAAACTATGAGATTTGCAAATTACTGAAGAGGTAAGTGGACATTACTGGGCATCAGCACTGAACTACAAAATGTATTTATGGTAAAATTATGTTGTCCTTTCAGTTTTAATAGTTCAGGATGATACCACAAATTATGCTACAGTTGAATGCAAGCCTATGGCATCTGTCTCTTTGTTGCTTTGGGCTTATATCCAACCTTTGTTTTGATTATCCCTAAGTTCAGGATCCCTGCTTGCCATTTATTTGGTGGCTCTGTAAAGCAGTCCTGCATATACACCATTATAGATATGTAGGGTTCCTACACAAAACAGACAATCTAAGATTCTTGATGTACACTGCATGGATACTTATTATGAGTTCCTGAAAATGTCTTTCTTTCTCTTTCTTTCTTTCTTTCTTTCTTTCTTTCTTTCTTTCCTGCTTTTCATACACACACCCTTCCATTCTCATTCCTCAATTTGCCTTTCCTATCCCATCTTTCACCTTTTGTCCAATATCTCATCTTGATCTGTCTCTCTCTTAAAAGTTCATCCTAGTCATCTAATGGTACTATAAAACCACAATAATGGATATTGTAACAGAAATGGAATTTTATTTATATAAACCCTCAGTACAGCTTTATATGGCTATTAAACTTTTACTGGGGAATGAGCAGAGCTTACTTTCAGAGGACATTACTATTAGATAGTTAAATGAAAATTAGGAAAGTGCTACTAACAATGAAAGTCGTCCGCTAAACTGGCTATTTTGGAGCAACCAAAATATAGAACCCAGCAGAACAGTCCTATACATGAGGTGCACATACCACTGAATTCAATAGGACTTACTCCTAAGTAAGTGGGTTTAAGAGTGCATACTAAGAGTGTGCATTGTCTCTAAGTGAGAGCAAAATAACAAGGCAACTCTGGTTGATTCAAAGATTTCACCCCCTCCTGAAAGTGGGGTGTCAATAGTACCTCCCAGCTGGATCAGGGCCTCCACAAATTTTCATGTCACTCAGTTGTTTCTGTACTCTTCTGTATTTTAATTCTTTTTCTATCTCTATATTTCTCTAGGTCCAAAAAGTTGCCCTCAGAGCACTGAAGAGGTCTGGATTTTCTTGTTAAAAGTAGAGTAGTGGAGAACTTTAAAAAAGAAAAAGAAAACTACACACACACACACACACACACACACACACACACATGTTGTTCTGCTCTAACAACAACAAAGAACAGCTCTTCAGAACTCTACAGCCAACATTTCAGACTGTCTTCTGCCATAAGGCCTATTAGGCTTGTTGGGAACCTTAACTGTGATGCAGAAGAGAGTTTTATGTGTGTATCTGGTGTTGATGTGCATCACAATAAGCACCCACCCAGTTGATGCAATTGACATTCTTCAAAAAAGAAGAAAGGGTCATGAAAATTGGATGTCCAGGTCACACGTGATATTTTCTGCATGTTTGATAGCCCAGCAATTGTCTGACGTGGCCCACAATAATAATGTCTGATGCAACTAAATGTCTGATCCCCAAGATCAATGGTTACTGATTAGTACTGATTAAATCAATTCCCAGTGTTCCAGTGTTGTTTTACTGTCAGCATGCTATGAACCTCAGACACTTTGTTGACCCTTGAGCTAAAGCTTGGTGGACCACTTCCGGAAACTGAGTAGTTCCTTACTAATTGGTACTACAAAAATTTGGTCTCTTCAGTTAACACACAAATTTTGTGTAAATGTAGCAATGGAAGTGGGTGCCAGGAGAAGGTCAGCAATAACTCATATAGCTTTTGTGAAGTTAGCTCATTATTCAATGAAACAAGGCAGCTCAGAAGGCCAAAGCTAGAAAGCACAGCAACTGGGTTGCACTCTGCCACAAACTCTTTCTGCACACTAAACCCTGTTACCTCTCCAGCTTCCAATACCTCCTCCCAGTGTGCTGTCTCTTCTCCCTATGACCAGTCGTCATTGTCCCACCACCAGGGGTGCCAACTTGATTAAAATATGGGGGGGGGGGGCAGTAAGCTCCGCCCCACATAATCAATCAAAGACATGGCATACACAAAGCATTTGAATTTCAATGTCCATCAACTTGAGGGGCGGCCTCCTTAAATATTTTATTGGCAGGGGCAAAGGGACCTTGGCCACTATGCCCACCACCAACCCCTCTGGCTCTGAGCTTTCTTCCCTCGGGGTTCCTCAGCTGGTGCCTCCAACCTCTCCTCTTCAACCAGCCAGTCCATAACACCACCTCCCTTCCCTCTATGATATTCTCTCCTCTATGCTTAAGATTTACATACAGTAATATCAGTTATTAGATTATTTCTTCTCTTGCCAATATATTTCTTGAAATGAAAGAGTGCCCTTTGATGTATCTTTTATTGAAAGCCGTGTGTTAAACAGCCATCTATTTTTTATCCATTTGAAGACAGTTTCGGTGCCACTTCTTCCCTTTGACAGGGGTCAAAGGAAAAGCATCTTCATCAAAGAAATTTTATTAGCCATAAAGAGAACTTCTATAAAGCTGGGGATGTGCCGAGGTAATACATGTTGGAATATTTTCACTATCCATTGGCTTTAATTGTTCAAATAAGACAACTAAGCCCTCTTGCCCATATGTGTTTGCCGAGATAAGCCACCAGAATCAGAAGCAGGATTGATGTAGCTTCACCGTGATGAAAAATAATGATTCTTTTCTACCTCTGTCAATCCAGCTTGCATACCTTAGTCATAGGAAATGTATAAAAATATAAATGCATGCAGTGATATTGTAACTTGCTAATAAGAACTTGTTTAATATTATGATAAATGGTTCAGTACTGCCCATGCAGAGGGCAGGGTGAAAAGTAACTTCTAATTTGGCTCCACTATAACCCTTCCTACCCCACCAGATGTCTTCCCATTTCTACACTACAACTCAATGGGCCATTCACTTGTTCTTGCACCACACCTAGAGCAACGTCAACCACTGGGTCATCTTCAGAATCCCAAGCACTTATATCTGGCACCTGGTGGCCCTACCAAGTTTTGAATTAAGATATCCTTCACAATCCTACTCATAAGGAAAACTGAGAGGTACGCAAGCTTTAGAAACAGAGGAAGTCCATGCATTAATGTTACATCTTTGTGACAGATTTTGTTTGTAATGTCCTAGTTATGAATACATGCATACTAGAGCTACAACTGTTATGAAACCCATCCTACTAGATGGCGCCAACTTTATTTTTGAACTATGCAGTAGTTTGAGAAGGTCCATTTTTCTCTTCCCCTCCAGATGCTGTTGGACATCAGTTCTCAACATCCCTGACCATTGGCTAGGGGGACTGTCCCCAAGGAGAAATGGAGCCCATCAACACACAAATTCCCCATCTCTGCATTAGAGCAACAAACGTGGACAAGCTATGACCAGGGCTTCTCAAGAAACTATATTTCTGGGGAGAAATTTAAATGTAAACAAACAAAAAATATGTTCTTTTGAAACGCTGTTTAGATTGTAAATGGTTAACTGTCTAAAGGAGAAAAGAAAATCCTGGTCTTGAAGCCACAGAGATGTATTTTATCGGGGTTCAGTGGGCAGGTTGCCCAAAATCAGTTGAATTGATACTGTTGCACGTCAAGACACCCCCCCCCCAAAGAAAAACACAATTGACACTTAATTTTTGTTTAAGGTTTTTAGCATAATTTTGGCCACAACTTTATTCAAATTACAGCAATGTGAGTGGTTGCTTAGGCATTGGTAGCACTAACTGATCCCGCATGGGGACAGCTCTGACATTCGCACCCCCTGATAAGTCAGAAAGGGTAAGTCACCTGGGGAGAGAGACGGGACTGGGAACCATGCCTCACCTCTCCCCAGAATGCTCCCAGGGGCTTGCGTGGCCCTAGCCCCTTGCCAGGGGGTTTCGGACAAAAGCATGGGGAGCCCCTGGGTTCCTTTAATGGAAAACCCTGAAGAAGCAGCAGCATTTTGGAGGGGCAGGCACAGCCAAATCCATACCCCTCCACCAACCAATTCCAAGACCAATGCCTAACCACAAACCTTACAAGTTGTGACGATTTGCTACGCAGTAGGCAAAAAAACCAAGTGGCACACACTAATCAGCCAAATGGACAAAATTCCTACTGGGCCCCTGCCCCAAAGCAGATGACCCCATGACAGGCATAGCAAGGTCAAGCAAACAGCCTAAAATTAGGGAAGGGAGGGCGGGTGATCCGAAGTAAGCAGCGAAAAGAGGAAGTTTGTCGCTGCGAGCATTGTATTTAACAAAGAGGGCTGTCAATCAACAAATGGCAACATCTAGATTTCCCCAGTAACAGCCCGCCCCTGCTTAAAGGATGGCCAAACCATTTGCCTAGCAACAGTGAGGTGTCTCATCAGCCCCGCCCACAACCTGTGCTCTCCATGAGGGAGAACACACTTTGCTGAAGAAAGGATATGTAACTTATGAAGTTTCCAGTATGTCAGTTGACTGAAGAACTTGATGTTTATATGATTCAATGGAATATGAGAGGGTCAGAATGTGATACATCCTTTTGTAGTAATTTAATTCAAACCTATTGGTCCATTGTTATAGGCCTATGGAATTTAGGTTTGCCAGTGAGAACCTGCTGATTGTCTGGGCACTCTAGCTGGAGAGAATAAAAGGCTCGACACTGCTTAGGGGTCAGTCAGTAGGAAAGAAGAGTCAGGCAGTCTTTGTCAAACTGTGAAGAGATTTAGTAAGGGATTTAAGGACTCCAAAGAGGCTGGAGACAAGCATGAGAGATTCTGAGGCTGGAAGCAGCAGTGGCCATGGAAAGATAGCAAGAGAGACTAGGAGCTAAGGAATTCAGGTGGAGCCAATGCATTAAAGCTGAAAATCATCAAAGGAAGGATCTAGGGCATCTGTAAAGAGAAGTGGAAAAAGCTCACCTTTGGAGTTGAGCTAAGACCAGTGTGTGAGAACTTAGCAAGTAACACAAAGAAAAACTGAGTCCCTAACCAGAGAGATGACTTCTAACTAAAGCTTACAAAGCAATTGTGGGGAAAGAGAACCTGTCCAGAAAGGAGAAGACTTCAAGTGAAGCCCTTTAATCAGTCTGGGATTTAATTGGAGGGGAGCACTAAAAGAGGGCAGTTGGCTAGTGGCATTAGTACAGGGATAGGAACCGAAACAAGTACGGTATATAGACATCTGGATAGCTCAGTTGGTTAAAGAGTGGAGCTGATAACGCCAAGGCTGCAAGTTTGATCCCTATATAGGACAGCTGCATATACCTACATTGCTGGGGATGGGGGTGGGATGAGGATTAGATGTTCCTCAAGGTCACTTCTACAATTCTATGATTCTAAGCCTTTCTAGATGTTTAGAAAGTTGATATATTAATCTATGATTCTGTGATCTCTTTGAGGTAAAAGGATCATCATTAAAGAAAACAGAGCATCACTAAAGCAACATTAATATATATAAAAGTTATAGAATCAACACTTAAATAATCATATTTTATATTATTTTAAGTTTTTGTACTTTATAAGGCATTTGTTTTGATTTCCAAACCCTGGTCTCCATTCCATGCTGGTGGTCAGCAACCATATGCAAGAAAAGGGTACAAAGGTATTAGTTATTTGAATCTAAATGGTGGTACTGGGATGATAAAGGGGATTATGAAATAAGGTATTTACAATTTATGGTGGGATCCTGCATACAGTAACATTGTGGGCATAGTAAACCACAGCAGTTCCAATAACTTTCAACTTTTTCATGGCAGTTGGCATGATACGGAAACATTTAAGTCCAACCGTCTTCAGCTGAATGGACCTGAGCTGAGCCTGCTGGAGAATTGATCTACCGGACATTTGAAGACAAGGGTGTGAAACCTTTTCCTCCTAAGGACAGCACATTTTCTTATGGGAAACCTTCCAGAGGCCCCAAGCCAGTGTCAGCTGTGGCAAAAGTGGCCCTAGTCAGATACACACCAGCAAATTGTATTATCACAGTTTCAGCTAGGGAAAACTAGAACATGGAACAGGTCTAGTGAGGAGCATGGCCTGGGTATGAGTGGCCTTGACAGAATCTTGAGGGCCAGATAGACCTGGGCACAGGCAGTATTTGGCCTCCAGGCCAAGGGTTTCTCATCCCTGCTCCAACAGAGAGATGTGAGGTCTCAGTTTGAAGTAATTGGTGTGTCACAGCCCAGCCCAGCCATGACAATGGCAGTGCACTAAGCATCAGGTGTGCAGGGCTCAAAGGGACAATTCTACTGGAGCTCTATGAAAATCTGCTTCTCTTCCAGTTCTCTGTGCATACAGGAATTCGTACAATTTATCTTACATGCAAGTTTGTAGCTAATGAATGTAACATCTGATTTATATATGATGTAATTACAGTATAAAATAAACATGACTTCAATTATTGTTGTTGTTGTTGTTGTTGTTTTGGAGTGGGAGTTTTGTCAACAAATGTTCTAAGGCTCGGGCAGGTAAGCAATGCTTTTTTCTGATCATACAATACATCTATGTGCTTAAACATATCCATAAACTTAATTCATCTGTAAAATGAGATCATCCATCTTTCTGTATAAACAAGCCATTCTGTGTTTGGCTCCTCTGGCTTGCTTACTCTTTGACAATAAAGAGCCCATGATTGAATGGTAAAACACTGCTTAATGCTCAGGGCGCCACATTCCAATAAGAGAAATGAATGTAATAAATATCATTTTTATGCTATTAATTTTTACTGATCTTTAACTTTAGCAGAACGAAGCCTGGAGCAGAGACAATCATATAAGCAGGTAAAATAAACAGGATTTGCATAAAAGATGTTGTCCTTTCCACTACAGGCTTATGGTCTACAAAAAAGTACACAGGGGATAGAATTCAGTAAAACATTGTTACGTAACTGGAACAGTGATTCTCATAGTGCAAGAATGGGTAAACTGTGGCTCTTCACATGCTGTTAGACTGAAGCTTCCATCATCCTTCATTGGCCATTCTGGCAGGGAGCTGGAATTCAGCAACATTTGAAGGACCACAATTCACTATTCCTTGCCATAGTGTATGCTTAAGCTAATATGTCTTAAGTAAGGCCCCTTTGATGGGACATGGGTGGCGCTGTGGTCCAAACCACAGAGCCTAGAGCTTGCGGATCAGAAGGTAGGTGGTTCGAATCCCCACAACGGGGTGCGCTCCCATTGCTCGGTCCCAGCTCCTGCCCACCTAGCAGTTCAAAAACACATCAAAGCGCAAGTAGATAAATAGACACTGGTCCGGCAGGAAGGTAAACGGTGTTTCCGTGCACTGCTCTGGTTCTCCAGAAGCGGCTTAGTCATGCTGGCCACATGACCTGGAAGCTGTCTGTGGACAAACACCAGTTCCCTCGGCCAGTAAAGCAAGATGAGAGTGCAACCCCAGAGTCGTCCACGACTGGACCTAATGGTCAGGAGTACCTTCACCTTTAAGGCCCCTTTGAACCCTGACTGGATGCTTCACTGTTCTGGGCTTACCCCCTTCCATTCAGACAGTGTTATTGGAGGATAATTATGTTACATATCTATATCAGGTGTTGTGGCGTCTCCCAATGCAGAGATATTGTAGAATTAATTGGCTTCACTAGCTGCAAGGGCTGGGCTGTGGGCTGTGGTCCAAGATAAGCCAGGCACTAACATCAGGATCCATGGGACAAGCCACAAGTTGTGACTGAATAGCAAGTCAGACCCAAAGCACAACAAATAAGGAGTTAGGTTTGAGGAGCAAGCCAGATATCATCAATGGAGATTATAGGAACACACCAGAGCCCAGAGAAACATTGTTGCTTGAGGAAAACTTCTTGAAGTTGTTTTATACACCTTCCAGCACAGAAGGATCCAACAGCCCATCTGAGTAGGTAGAATTGGTCTAGGGACTGAGTTTACATCAATGAGAAGGCTGCCAACTGCAATTTGATGGCCCACCACAAAAGGCAGCTGTCCATAGAACCCCATTGTTTCCTGACAGTAGCCTATAACATCTCCAAAAATAAATCCATTGACATACAACACTTCTACTCAAATTCTTGCACAATGTTACATAGTTTTTATACTGACTAAAAGAATAGCTACTGCAGGTGCAAGCAGATCAGAAGAATCTTTATTTGCATCAGCCACTAGCCATAGCAATAAAATAAAATAAAATAAAATAAAATAAAATAAAATAAAATAAAATAAAATAAAATAAAATAAAATAAAATAAAATAAAATAGGGGAAAAAGATAGAGGTCAAAATTTAACTATACAAAATACATTTTGGAGGTTTACATCAATAATAAAATAGTGAACTCCTAGGGGCAAGGCCTCTTCGTTTCCCCTAATAAAATATTTGAGGGGGTTGCCCCCCCCCCCAAGTTGATGGGCATTGCCATTCAAATGTGTGTGCAAGGCATCTTGTGATCAATTATGCAGGGTGAGGCTCACCTGCCCCCCAAATATTTTATTCAAGCTGGCACTCCCGGCAGAAGACAGCTCTGAAAAAGGAAAACCCAAAGAGCTATGGTTCCAGCTGAACTAAGAGAGGCCTTAGTTTATCAACTCTCCTTCTAAGGCAGCCAAGTGAAATTTGAATGTGTGAATTTCAATCCTAACCTGGCTTCTGTTTCAGTTTATCTGAAGAAGTGTGCATGCACATGAAAGCTCATACCAATAACAAACTTAGTTGGTCTCCAAGGTGCTACTGGAAGGAATTTTTTATTTTGTTTCGACTACAGCAGACTAACACGGCTACCTACCTGTAACTAGAACTATGGAAGGCACCATATTGAGCTGCATGAAATGGAAGTCCATCAACCTCACCAAGAAACTCGCACAGGTACAGACTGACATCTTTCTGACTAAATGCAAAAACCTGGACATTATATAGAAGGGTCTGGTGACTTCTGTTTCAGTGTATCTGAAGAAGTGTGCATGCACATGAAAACTCATACCAATAACAAATTTAGTTAGTCTCTAAGGTGCTACTGGAAGGAATTTTTTAATTTTGTCTAAACCTAACCAAGTTTTACTGGGATAAGCCCCATTGATTTCACCAAGACAAGAATAGAAGGAAACAGACCATTGGAGTATCTAGTTCAGTATTGTCAAAACCAGGTGGTCTTTAAGAAGACATATTGGGCCCCACCCTACAACTGTAGTAAACTATTGTCCGGGGAATACTTCAATCCCATTCTATTAAAACAAACAAACAAACAAACACATTTAGTAGAATTCAGAAGGATCTCCTCAACATAATACAGTGTCCCTTCTTATGTGACCATCATATGGTAAGTTAAAGGTAAAGGGACCCCTGACCATTAGGTCCAGTCTTGACTGACTCTGGGGTTGCGGCATTCATCTCGCTTTATTGGCCGAGGGAACCGGCGTACAGCTTCCAGGTCACGTAGCCAGCATGACTAAGCCGCTTCTGGTGAACCATGCTGTTTACCTTCCCGCCGGAGTGGTACCTATTTATTTACTTGCACTCTGACGTGCTTTCGAACTGCTAGGTTGGCAGGAGCAGGGACCGAGCAATGGGAGCTCACCCCGTTCTGGGGATTCAAACCGTCGACCTTCTGATCGGCAAGCCCTAGGCTCTGTGGTTTAACCCACAGCGCCACCCGCATCCCATCATATGGTAGAAGATGCTGAAACCCAGCTACTTACAGCACTGCAAAAGTAAGCCTATCCTTTGGTTTCTTATCATGACCCTGTTACTCCTTCTGGAGTGTTGAACAATTTTGGCATGGTTTGGAGCCCTATCATGGGTTCTTCCCATGTTGCCCAAGACCTCTGAAATTATTAAGGAGTTGGGGGCAGGGGGGCTGCAGTGCCTCCATTCAACACACACACCATGAAGCTAAGTTGAGAAGGGACCTTTGTGGAATGAATGAGAGTCCCTTTGCGGGACTCAAAAGAACCCCCCAAAAATGATACTTTCAATTTACTCGATTTCAGCACCATATCAAATGAAGCAAATTTTAAAGCATTGGGAAATTACCATCCATAGCCCACATTTTATTGAAAGAAAGATCAGTTGTCCGTTCCTCGCAACCTGCGTTGGTGTTAGCTTAATATGCCTACCTGTAGTTTTCCAAAGTAAGATGCATTTCAATAATAATAATAATAATAATAATAATAATAATAAACTGATGGAATTGCTCATGTGAGACTATATATTTCTTTCTTTCTTTCTCCACTGGAAATGTTTTTGCCAAAGTGAAACTCGAATGCCTACTTCCATGGGACATCACAGCTAGAAAAAGTTCTTGTATGATTAAAAGAGTTATTTCTGACATTTCCCCCTCCCTCCTGAGCTTGTCAGAGATGGAGATGCCGACCTTTTTTGTTCCAGGAGAAATGAAAAGCAAAGGCACCACTTTAACAAGACGTAACGGTTTTGACAAACCATAGTACAAGAAATGCAAAAATCCAGCAAAGGCATTTAGTCATTCATCTCCCAGTCAAGATAATTACAGCTGTCAAGCATGGTTGTGCTGTGGGATTCTTTGTCCAGAGGGTTTCTTATTTTCCTCTTCCATCTCTTGCTGTCAATGGGTAGCAGCCATCAATGTCAACGTCAAATTCTACGCATCAGTATTTGTGGCAGTGCAAGAACCTTTCCTTTCAAATGTCTATGTTTCAGCTTGCCAGTCTCCTTGCAGTCACGCAAGCAGTGGATGGTGCATAACTTTTGTAGCACTGAAAACACACTTCAAATGTGTTTCAGATACAGAGAGTATTTGCAGGGGAAACAACTAGCCCTACAACTGCGTATAGAAGCAGGGGGTGGTAGGGGCAGTTCCAGTTTTCTATAATATGCTGTGGCTCTTCGCCACTTACTGCCTTTTCCTGCTAGCACAAAAGGAGGAAATGGCTTAGATTTTTGGCACTGAAAGAGAAGGGGCATGTCTTTAATGCATCATTGTTAAAAACAGGCATACAGTCAATTTTAGGATTATACCTACAAATAGAGAAGTTGGATGAAGCTCAGGAGATGGTATCATAGTTAACCAACAGACCTGTTGATGAGCACATCCAAACCCCATTCAGCAGTAGTACAGCTGTTTCTGCTGCTCTGCCTAAGCCTGGCAGTTTTCCAAATAGGGTCATCAGGTCATGTGACCAATCAGGTCATGCGACCAAGTCCCCCCTTTTGGGGACACCTGTCTCAGCTCAGCCAGCTGAACCCTGGCTAAATTGGGATGGATCAGTTACACCAGCATATCTTTGGCTGAGCTGAGATTTGGGGCTACATGACAGTTGAGCCTGGCTGGGCTAGGAATCAGCCAGTGGAACTGGAAACCCAGTATATCCTATGCTGCTCATTGAAGCATAGCTTGCCATAGGATTGCCCCCTAGATACAATTTAAATCAGTCTTCACCAACCTTCTCCCTTCCAGATATTTCTGGTACAACTCCCTTCAGCTCCACACAGCACAGCTGATGGGTGATTTAACATACCATGTATATTTAAGCCAAGTAGTGGACACCACACAGAGAAATAAAAACCTTACTGGGAATTTTAGGTCCCAGTGATCTCCCAGGCTTTGGAAGAAATAAGTTTTGCTGCCCCAATGCTTTTCTAACCCAGTCCCCCCCCCCCCAAAAAAAAAATATAATATGAAATTATTTATACAGCTCCCATATATTTTCAAAACCCAATATTTTCAAAAGAAATAAAATATCATTATAAACCACTGAAAATTACCATAAAATTGACTGGTTTGCCTTAAAAGTTTTAACCACTAAATAGGCCTAGTGACACAAAAGGTTCTGAAGAGATGTATGAAGGTTAGACGTGAGGAAACTTGCAAATCTCTACTAGAAGAGGATTCCACAGCATGGGACTGGTGGCATTAAATACCCAACTGCAAATCAAAGCAATTTCTTGGGAGGCTGCTTAAGCCAATACAGACAAAAACAAAGATAATTATAGGTTATGCTCACTGTACTCCTTCACTTACCTACTGAATTTTAATATGGAGTCTCCATTTAGGTATCATGGCTAAGAGCCCCTGAAAGACAAGCGAGTTTCTCTAAAGCATTTAAAAAGCTTTTTTAGGTCAGTGGGCATACCACATATTAAATGTGCTAAGGGAGCTAAATATGTTAAATAGAATCATAGACTTGTAAAGTTGGAAGGGACCCCAAAGGTGATCTAGTCCAATCCCTTGCAATGTAGGAATCTCAGCAAAAGCATCCATGACAGATGGCCACCCTACCCCTGCTTACAAACCTTCAAGGAAAGAGAGTCCACAACCTTCTGAGGGAAACCATTCTACTGTCGCACAGCTCTTACTGTTAGAAAGTTTTACCTGATGTTTAGTCAGAATCTCCTTTCTTGTAACTTGAAGGGATTGGTTTGAGTCCTACCCTCCAGAGAAGGAGAAAACAAGCTTGCTCCATCTTCCATGTGACAGCCCTTGAGATATTTGAAGATGGCTATCATATCTCCTCTAAACATACCCAGCTCCTTCAACCGTTCCTCATAAGGCTTGGTTTCCAGACCCTTGATCATCTTGGTTGCCCTCCTCTGCACACGTTCCAGCTTGTCAACATCCTTCTTAAATTGTGATCCCAGAACAGGATGCAGGATTCCAGGTGTGGTCTGACCAAGGCAGAAGAGAGTGCTACTATTACTTCCCTTGATCTAGACAATATACTTCTGCTGATGCAGCCTAGAATAGCATTAGCTTCTTTTGTTGCTGCATCACACTGTTGACTCGCTGTTGAAATATGAGTCAAATATGTCAAGGGAACAATCCTGTTGCACATAAAACCAGCATAAAGCAAGTCAGTGTGAGTTAGTTAGGTATACAGTTATAGCAGATCCAAACGCCAGCCAGCAGCTGGGTTGCCTCTTTAAAAATAGTGTAAATTCTGATATAAATTCTGCACAATTGCTCCATAGTTATTTCTTAATATTAAAGATGATGTAAACACCTCTTTACTTTCCTCAGTCACAGTTATGGCTACCATTATGATTTTTTTTTAAAAAAAAAATCTTTAGATTGATTTGCACATCTTATTGAATTTGTACAGCTTTATTCTCAAAAATCAATAATCACATACCGTATTTACTTTTTTGGTTTTTTGAAAAAAAGTGTTCTGTGCTGGGTTGTCAGATCACAAGACCGAGGTGAAAGGGCTTAGGATTCAACTTTAGTCTCACTTCTCGGGTCCTAACCCACCGCACCCCCCAGAACACCTCATTTCGGGAACTTACACCAGTGTAGGCTCAGTCAGCTTTGGGATAAGCAAGTTACACCAGTATATATTCAGCCGAGCAAGCATGGGAGACTTAACGCTGGCTGAGCTTTGTTGAGCCAGGAATCAACCAGCTGAGCTGAAGATATGCTCAGTGTGGGTGGCACTGTGATCCAAACCACTGAGCCTCTTGGGCTTGCCTATTGGAAGGTTGGTGGTTTGAATCCCCATGATAGAGTGAGTTCCTGTTGCTCGGTTCCAGCTCCTGCCAACCTAGCAGTTCGAAAGCACGCCAGTGCAAGTAGATAAATAGGTACCGCTGTGACGGGAAGGTAAACGGTGTTTCAGTGCCCTCTGGCTTCCATCACGGTGTCCCATTGCACCAGAAAAGCTGTATACATGACCTGGAAAGCTGTGAACAAACGCCGACTCCCTTGGCCTGAAAGCGAGATGAGTGCCACAACCCCATAGTCGTCTTTGACTGGACTTAACCATCCAGGGGTCCTTTACCTTTTTACTTTTCATGCTGCTTGCTGAACTGCTCGTATCAGCAGATCTTGCCATAGGATTGCCCTGTATTTCTGAAGAAATGCTATCAACTTGTTTGTTGTTTTTTTTCTTCCATTGGAATGAGTAGAAATTCTTCAGCTTGTTATGGATATTAAAGAAAAACAAATTAATTTTAGCCTCAAAAGCCTTTGCAGTTTTCTTCAGGAAGTTTTATTGTGACATCCTACAAACATCCAGAATGTTGTAGGGCCTTTGATAAATAGCCTGTCTTATTATTGTCTGTCTAGCTCTTATAATACTATTAAAAAAAAATGAGATAGATATAACCATTTCGCTATGGTTCCACTATATTCCACTACAGTTCTGGAAATGGTGTTTACATCAATTGAAAACTCAAATATAATGTGGAAATCAACAGTTGGGGAAATGTGAAAATGGAATAAAGTGCCATATGAATGCAGCCTTTGTTACTACATATCTGAATCCACAATGAAGCTCAGGCATGTATACTTCCTTCATGAGAGACCTTTTATTTCCTAGCTAGCTGATATCTCAATTCCTGAGGTATGATACTTGCCTGAGGGGAATGAAAATGTGACAAGCTTTGACTGAATTATCCCCATTGCATTACGTCTGTTTGAAATCCTGAAAAAGAACATAACAATCAAAGCAGGTACAAGTGTACAAAGCTACAGAGGGGAAACAAATTCTGATCAATCAGGCTGAAGCCCTTGCATTAGAGTTTCATAATGCTGGGAACAAGGAATGCAGACAGTGTCTGTCAAGGTTACCTTTGCTATTTATTTTTTATTGCTTGTGTAAGCTTTTTAAAACAAAAAAACCCCAAAACCTGGAAATTTAACATTTTGTTTTACAACATAATGCTATTCTTAAACCTCACAACAACCAAGGTGAGAAATACAGAAAGGGATATGTTTCCTTTTTGAACAAGTTCCTACATCACTGTCAAATCTGCCATGCCAAATCATCAATCATTTTCAGTGTTATATTAGAGTAAACCTCTTTCTTCCTCCCCCATCCCCTATTCTGAACTACAGGATATATTTGTTATACTTCTCAGAAAACTGATTTGACTGATATTCACAAGGTTCACATTGAAACACCAACAGCTCTCTGAAAAGATATCACAACCTAAAATGTTCCATCATTTTTCACTAGACAGGGTTTAATAATAATAATAATAATAATACTCATTTGACTCTAAAATTAGTCACTTAATATTCACATTTAATTTTTACCCCTTGAAATAGACACAGACTTAAACATAACCCCCTCTTCTCACCACATGGGATATATTTGGGGTGGCACACAACTTTCAGAGCAATATTTTCTATTCAGTATGAGCAGTGCTTCTTTTCCAGAAAAAAGAACTGTCCCTCGCTACTCCCTTCCCCCATGTATCTCCTTCCCTTCCTCCCTTGCCCCTGCCCCTTGCAATTTTTTCAAAATTTGGACTTTCCACAAAGACACACGTGTGTGTGTGTGTGTGTGTGTGTGAGAGAGAGAGAGAGAGAGAGAGAGACCCTCTCCCCACAAATGTGTGAGCCAGCCCTGAGCCTGTGTAGCAGTGGATGTGGCTTCTGGGGCCTCTAGGCAAAGCAGTAAGCAAGAACAAAGTGGAAGACATCTCAAACGGGTTCCTGTGGGATGCCATGAAAGCGGTAGTTTGCGCTTCTTCTAAGAAATAGCATTAAGTAAGTGGATGGCTGGGGAAGCAGGCAGAGTCCAACAAGAGCTCCCAGCACTGCATGCAAGAGTGTGCTATTGACATGCTTAGGCAACGCTAAGCATTTCCAGAAGTAAGGGGCAATTATTAGGGAAGGGAACCCAAAAGACACCCTCAGCAGCCACACAAATCTAAGTGACTGTGGGGTGGTGGTGGAGGTGGAATGGAGTATAGTGTATTTTAGTGTATTTTTCATCTCTGTTGGAAGCCGCCCAGAGTGGCTGGGGAAACCCAGCCAGATGGGCGGGGTACAAATAATAAATTATTATTATTATTATTATTATTATTATTATTATTAAGCTGAACAGGAGCATTCCACAGCATCATATTTTGTAGCAGGCGCTACAAGTTTATAACCATATACTGTAGATTCCATATAGATTCTGCCTTCCATAGCTCTGAGGCTTCGTGAATTTATGGTCATTGAAACATTGCTTCATACTTACGAATGAAACAAGCTATGTTGAAGCATACCTATTAACTAATTCATTCTGGATGTAGCCTTCCATCTTTCATGAAGTGCACACATGCCAAGAACCAAGAACAGATAGCTGTTTTTCACAATATAGCTATGTTTCACACCAGTTGCAAACCAGGCCTGGGGCAATTTAAATTACGGTCCTGCAGGTGAGCATTCAAATTCTTATTACAAATCTTTGGCATATCTATCTGTGCTACCACCCACACAATTTAAAAAGCCTGACTAGCTGACCCCTGTCTGTAATTTATATCATTCATATGCATATGTAATAAAAACTGAAGCCTCTCTTCTCTTTGTCCTTTGACTGATCAGAGTTCACACAGTGTGTATTAAAGAGGTAAATTTTAGAACAGGATCAGCAGGTCACAGTCTTTGAAGATGGTGTCTTTCAGAAGGTACGCTTGTCTTTTATTTTTCCTTATGAAATGCTACTTCTCAGGCCTCGTTCTTCTTGACCCTGGTAGAGGTTAACAGTTTTAACAGATGGAAGAACTAACTTTAATTCAGTTAAAGTTAAGTCCTGGGAGTATTCTTGAGGAGAATCTGGAGAGCCATGTCAACTTGGGACAGTCCTGCACACTAGAATGGCATTTACTAGTTCCATTAAAATTAGTGGGATCTGAATTTCATAAAAATATTTAGGATCACTGTGCCACATATAATTTCAGTCCCTGTACACAGCTATTTTTACTTAAATCCCACAAAGACATTTGAGCTGCCTAATTGTGCACGTGAGTGTGGTCCAGATACAAAACGTTTTCCCAAGAAGATCTCATTTCTTCAGGAAACATGTTTTAGGGGTCATGTGAGTGTTGGATTCTGATGTACGCATAAAAACGTCAGTCAAACTAGGGATGAGGTAGATTATCCCAATGGCAACTGGTCACCAAATGTTTTGCATGGAGAACAAACAAAAAGCTTGAGCAGTAAATGCTGCTTGAGCAACTTTAGGGGCTATAGAAAGAAAAAAGACTGAGAATTTCTCTATTTAGAAGTAAGCCACACTGAGTTTAATGGGACTTGTCCCTAGTAAGGGTTTTTTTGGACTATGCTGTGAAATACTGACCTACTGGAACAGAGAAGAAATCAGTAGGTCAGTTTCAATGACACGAAAGGTATAACCGATTGCCTCCCCGTCTCTATCATCTACCAGTATTTCACGGATATTTCTCTCTACACTAAACTAGAGGATGTAATTCAGTTGAGCACTTTTAACTTCCAGTGCGAGCATCTAAGGCATAGTGGGGAAGATTGTGAGTAAGTGACCTATGTGCCTGGTTGGTTTGGTGTTCATGTGCTGAACTTTTAGCAAATACAGAGAGAGCGTTTAAACCATAGTGGGGAAGATAGTGACCAAGTAACCTGAGTGCTTAGTTCAGTGTCCACATGCTAGCTCTTCATGGGCAACTTCAAGGTCTCTTTTTTGTGTTTCTTTATCTTTAAACTGGAGTTGAACTGGACAGCCTTTCAAACAGATGACACATGACCCTCCCATAGGACAGAGCAAAAGCATGCTGTGGTTTCATTGTCCAAAACTGAAAACCAGTTGTTCTATCAGAACTATTCCTTGTATCCATTCTGCTCACTCCATTGTGGCAGGTATGTTTTTGGCCAACGTCTTTTCTGATGATATATTAATATTTGTCCATATAGCAATATTTATGCCAATGAATGTTTGACAGAAGCCTCAAAATGATTGCAACTATTAGATTGTATTATTGCAAGATAGTGTACCATGGCATAACCTCCAACATTTCTGAGATGAAAATAGGGACATCCTATTCCATAATAATAGTTTTGTTATTTATACCCCATCCATCTGACAGAGTTGCCCCAGCCACTCCGGGTGGCTTCCAACACATATAAAAGCATAACAAAACATTAAACAACTTCCCTATACAGGTCTGCCTTCTTATGTCTTCTACTTATCTCCTTGGCTTGGGGGCCACATAGCTCCATACCCTCCAACATTTCTCCACTGAAAATAGGGACATCATAGGGGAAAACAGGACAATCGGTGATCAAATCAGAAACTGAGATGGCTTCTGTAAATCTGGACTGCCATGGCCTGAAATTTGATGTGCACCTATGTTATTGTTATAAGTTTGTGGTGTGCCTGAATTCCCCTTCTAATTCTAGGGTGCCAGACATTGAATTTAGCATGTTAAAACACAAGCCAGGAGCCAGCCTGGTGATGACCCACTACGATGAGTCACTGGCTGGGACAAAGGTTGGTGGTTCGAATCCCCATGATAGGGGAAGGTTGGTGGTTCAAATCCCCATGATAGAGTGAGCTCTCATTGCTCTGTCCCAGCTCCTGCCAACCCAGCTGTTCAAAGGCAAAGCAGTGCAAGTAGATAAAAAGGTACCACTGTGGCGGGAAGGTAAATGATGTTTCCATGCACTCTGGCACTCGTCATGGTATCCTGTGTGCCAGAAGTAGTTTTTTCATGCTGACCACATGACCTGGAAAAGCGTTCTGTGGTCTGTTCGCCTGGTGCCTTCAATATACACCTTTAGGCACCAGGCAAAAAAGTTCCTTTTTAACAAGGCCTTTGGTTGATTTGATTGACATCTTATGCCCTTTTAAAATGTGGTTCTTTTGGGAGGCAGTGTATTTGGCTGTCATTTTTATTTTGATTATACACTTTGTTTTTCCCCTTGTGAACCGCCCTGGGACCTCTGGGTATTCAATAAATAAATAAAAATAAATAAACACCAGCTCCCTAGGCCTGAAAGCAGAGGTGAGTGCTGAACTCCATAGCCAAATTTGACTGGACTTAACCACCACAGCAGTACTTATTTATCAACTTGCACTGGTATGCTTTTGAACTGCAAGGTTGGCAGAAGCTGGGACAAAACAATGGGAGCTCACCTTTTTGCATGGATTCAAACTGCCAACCTTCCGATCATCAAGCCCAAGAGGCTCAGTGGTTTAGACCACAGTCACCCATGTCCCAATGATGTATGAATAACCAGATGTGGAATTGATAAGGACCAGAAATAAAGTAGTCTGTCATTGCCCCGCCCCATCCCCAACAAAGGACGGAATATTATTTGGAATAGAAAGACATGTTTTGCTCAATCAGAATCATATACTTTCATATGCCCTTACCAAGTTCCCAGGGTTCCTGGAAATTGGTAATTGCTATTAAAAGAAATCATTTTAAGTCAACATATCCAATGAATCACATGTTCGTAGACCTGAATGTCACATGTATAGCTAACCTTATTTACATACAGTGAGGTTCAAAACTATTTTGCTTTTGCATTTTCCTTGAGACAGGAGGATTCTCTGTGACTACCATTTCGAAAGTGCAGCAAATATGAAATAAGGGCACAGACATCAAGCATTGCATTCTTAATATTTTATTACTAATAGCTGTATTAATGTTGTAGCCTGTATGAAGAATCTTCTGTGGGTCCTGTTCTGTCTCCTGATTAACTAAATGCAAGGAGTAAAATTCTGGATTATTGCTGTGCATTAAATCTATTAGTCATGCTCATTCATCACAAGTAAAAGACGTTGAGGAAGGGAAATAGTTTTGGGAAAACATGGAGAGAAATGTTAAGCAGTCCCTTATGTAAACATTGCAGTGGGCTGCTTTTTTAAAGGCAAGACAGAACAGTTAAATTCAGTTATCTCCTTTTAAACTAAAATCTAAAAAGTAGGAATCGTGCTATGGTAATTTTACGCTGCTTTTTAATATCCTTTTGTAATATGAATGATGATCAGGTAAGAATGTTTGTCTTCAAAGAAGGGTTTATTTTATTGCCCATGAAAATATACCTAGATTATACTTATGAAATAATAGGGTGTCCCTTTGATTGCTATTTCCACTTCTTTCTCCTGCAGTCCCACCTGCACCTCAAAATCTGCTCCTGTGGGTTGGAGAAAGGAAGAGGAACTCTTGTTTGGGGAGTCCTGTTAGCAAAATTCACACAGTGTTGAATACAACCAGGGACTCAGCTACATTAGTAAAGAAACAGCAATTTAAATGCACTATAAACTTGCAACACCAGCTGACGCCAGAGAGCAGGAAATTTTAAAACAAGATTTTCCATAGAGTTTTTTTTCCCTTTTGTTAAAATGATCTAATTTCTGACTTATTTATAGCATTTTTTTTCCTGTGTTTTGATCCACCCCAGGTGTTACATGGTGTGTGTCACAAAAAACAAAACAAAACAACTATTGTTACCATAGTAGGGAGCTATGGACCTACATATGCTTTTAAAAAACACACTCAATTTAATTCATTGAGTAGTTTCTACTGTTAATTCCAGTCACATCAAAAAAATCTGCCACCCCTCCCACCTAATATAAGGGGACTGTCTGTGGATTTTTATTGGTGATCACAACATGCTTTACTGAGGTTGGCATTTGTAGAAGAAGAGATCACTGCCACAGAAACCTAGTGCTCTCTCTAAAGGCAAAAATATTGCCACCCACATTTACATGTGACAAACAGAAGAAAAATGCTCTCTGGCAATCACTAAAAAAATAAAAAAAATGAATAGTGGTTATTATACACCCACAGTCGTTCAGCAAAATACTTCAGCTCGCAAGCAGACTCTGAATTCACATTAACTACTTCTATTCAGCGTGCTTCCTCAATCTCACTTTCAGTGGTTGCAGAAACCATTAAAATATTAGATTTATAAATCCAAAACCACTTTATTCAGCTGTTAACAGTATCGGTTCAATGTGGGACTATGATTTACTGCATAAAAATGCAACACACTTATTCTTGTTTAGCTGTGTTACCTTTCTCTTGTATGGGCAGGAGATACATATGTTTTTCCTGGAACAGAAATCTAGGGGGTGCCTGCTCATGTATTTCTGCATAACCCCCATTAGATATCTTTCACATCAAACATGTGTTAGTTTACCTTTGGGACCTTTCTGACTGTGTAACTCTACCAAACATGCAAGCATATTCCTCTGCTTCTCCCAGAGTTCATAGGACAGAGAATGACACCCATAGTGTTAGGGGATGCAACAAGTTCAAGACTGTTGATTTACATAGTTTCTCTTGCAGGAGCATCAGCAATATGGAGTAGATACACATTTTGACTGAACAATTCTAAGTAGGGATGGCATTTTCTGAAACATTCAATGCCATTTCCCCCCCTAAATACTGACTCGATCTTGATGAGATGCAAGGTTTTTTTAATGGTTCTGTTAAAATTTGCATTATTATGTGCATAGTATTATATAGATATATGCTCCAAGTTTCTTAAAGTAACCATCACTTAAGCAGATAGATACAACTTTGAATGCAATTTGTAAAAGCACATAGGGCTAGACTCTATTGTAAATATATGCATAAAATATGCAAATTTTTTGCATATAAATAGTCAGACTTTTAAAATAAAATATAGAGTAGCAGCAATGCATGAGCAGCTCAGACGTAAGTGGGTACTCCACACAAGAGGTAAAGCTCAGTCAGGTCAGAACTGACAAACTCCACAAATAAATCCATTTAAAACAGATTCCTCCTCCATCCCTAATCCTAATCCTGTTTATTCAGAAGTAAATGCCACTGAGTTCAACAGGGCTTAATCCCAGATAAGTGGAGTTAGAATTACAGGCTAAGAGGAGTTGGCTAAATTCGTTCCAGAGCTTGAGTTATAGAGGACTCTGGCTCATGTGTGTGTGTGTGTGTGTGTGTGTGAGAGAGAGAGAGAGAGAGAGAGAGAGAGAGAGAGAGAGAACTGTTATTGTTATGTTATGTTGTGCCATGTAAAGGCTTCGTGATGAAGAAGTTGAGTACTTCCCACAATTCCACTCTTCCACTCATTGACTTGCCACATAGGGTGTGGTTTGCCTCTATGCTTTTGTCACATGGAACCATTTGGTTGTATGTACCTTCCTGCTAGACAGCATCTTAAAAAGTAGAGACATCACCTTACCAACAAAGGTCCGTATAGTAAAAGCTGTGGTTTTCCCAGTAGTGATGTATGAAAGTGAAAGCTGGACCATAAAGAAGGCTGGTCACCGAATAATTGATGCTTTTGAATTATGGTGCTGGAGGAGACTCTTGAGAGCCCCATGGACTGCAAGAAGATCAAACCTATCCATTCTTAAGGAAATCAGCCCTGAGTGCTCACTGGAAGGACAGATCGTGAAGATGAGGCTCCAATACTTTGGCCACTTCATGAGAAGAGAAGACTCCATGGAAAAGACGCTGATGTTGGGAAAGACAGAAGGCACAAGGAAAAGGGGACGACAAAGGACGAGATGGCTGGACAGTGTTCTTGAAGCTACCAGCATGAGTTTGACCAAACTGCGGGAGGCAGTGGAAGACAGAAGTGCCTGACGTGCTCTGGTCCATGGGGTCACGAAGAGTCGGACACGACTAAATCACTAAACAACAACAACACCTTCCTATTTCTGGCACATGAGGATTGTGACGGCCAACCGCTCTCCACCACGACGTGGCCTTGGGCATCAAGCTTCCATCCCTAGTCCCACCCACTCCAGCACTAGAGTGTTCGTCTTTAAATATGTGAAATTTTGGACAGTGTCATATTAGACTGAGATGCAATCTGCACTTCTTGTACCCTCCTCTGCCCAACTCCACCTCTTAGGATCAAGAGGGTGCTTGAATTCAACTCTCCAACCCAGTCTCTGATTTGCCTTTTAGGCTTGCCATCTCTGGGCTTCCAATACCTCAGGCAGTGTTCTTACTACTGCCACCACAGAAACACTAATATGTCTGATTGGCTGAACCTGTTATTTATGTATGCCACTACTGTGCCCTGTGCTTTGTTAGCCCCAAAATGGAAAACGAGTGAGGTCCCAACTTAAGAAGAATGGCAACTTAAACTGATGGAATATGCACAGCTTGTGGATCTAGCATACAGAATAAGAGAACAAGAAGAACATACGTTTAAAGAAGATTGGAAAATGTTTATTGAATATATGGGGGAAATTGTGTACACTTGAAAATGTTGGCAGCATTAAGATAAATTCAGCAGTGTGAATAAGTTTTGATGGAGGTAATAATGGAATACTGAATGGTTTAGTTCATAGAAAATATGCATGGATTTATGTTATGCAAAATGAACCATGGAAAGAGAAGGGAAGTTTTTGATATTTTGAGGTTGTTTAAATGAATATTCTAAATTGTAAAACAGAAAATTTAAGAAAAAATATTTTATTTTGTTTTTTAGAGAAGAACGTGTTTGTCAGCAGAAGGTTATCAGGACATGGGCAGAGAAATATATAGAGCAAATTGTGCCATCAGCCACCATAAGATATGATATTATGATATTTGTGCCACTAATTTCCCCCTTTTCTTCTGAAGTCAAACACAAAGAGCAAGTATGTGCTGGTGCATTTAAAGGAGCCAGAGACATAAGTAGCACATACTTAATATAGGGCTTTTTGCAATAAAGCACACATTGAAAACAATAGGTCTCAGCAACCTTTTGCAAATGCCTTCATCTTGTGTTGTGTGTTTGTGTATTATACACACTCCTCAAGCTGCTCTCCATTTTCCTTGCTGAGGACTATGTTTGCTGGGCTTTGGGGAAAAAACCTCATTGTTAAATTATGCATTGAGATGTGATTAATGAATGTTTTGCATCCTACGAGTAAATCACGGATGACTTTATTCAGCTTCAGTGCACCGGGATCATTCACTAATATTTTGACAGCTGTTTGTGAAAGCAAAAGTCTTCAAAATATCCAGTTGTGAAAATTTAGGAAAAGGGCTTGTGTCTTTTTTTTTTTTGTTTTGTTTTAAGCAATGGTCATGGTCATTTTTTTAAGTGACCATATCGGCTGTGAGACCTGGAAGAGTTGCTCCCTGGCTTGCAGGTCTTTTCCTACCTGGCCTGGGACAGTGATTGAATCCAGCTACAAAAACGGAGGCTGTTGAACAGGCCAGAGACCATCTTGGTTGTCTCTTAGTGCAGACCCAGGTCATCGAGCTGGATGCCCACCATGAATCACCATTGGCAGGATCGGCAGCAGACATGTTCCATGATTATGATGATATTTTATTCTCTTGCTACTTAAAGGCTGGGTTCACTAATGGAAGCTAGTATGGTGACTCCACTAGCAGAACTGTCCCCCTTCCTTGATTTGTGTGCCCTCACACTTTCGCCAAACTTCCTCTAAAGCAGGCATGGCCAAACCTGGCCCTCCAGCTGTTTTGGGAATACAATTCCCATTATCCCTGACCACTGGTCCTGTTAGCTAGGGATGATGGGAGTTGTAGTCCCAAAACAGCTGGAGGGCCAAGTTTGACCATGCCTGCTCTAAAGGGTCAGGACAACCCACAGGACATCGTGAAAAGGAAGAGAGGGGTGCTACTTCCATAA
Source organism: Podarcis cretensis (assembly GCF_951804945.1). Lineage (NCBI taxonomy): Eukaryota > Metazoa > Chordata > Lepidosauria > Squamata > Lacertidae > Podarcis > Podarcis cretensis. Next base: position 88,934,256 of record NC_137173.1, read on the forward strand.
ACTCAAGCACTACCTGCTGGATGGAATAATCTCCTTATCTCCTTAGTGTTATGGTAAGCTCTCCCCAAAGCTTTTAATGGTGCAATCCTAGGCATATTTGCTTGGAAGTAAATTCCATCATGCCAATGGTGCTTCTTGCTCCCTAGCAAGCCCTGAGGGATAGTTTGGTCTGTCATCATGAGACTCATGTTGGGTGAAAATATTCCTGCATTGCAAAGGGTTGGACTAGATGACCCCCATGGTTCCTTCCAACTCTACAAATCTGTGTTTTTTGGATTGCAGCCTAAAGCACTCTAAAGAGCTAGACTGTGAAAAGATAGAGTAGTAAATAATGAAAACACTGAACACTATACTCTCAAGCTTTCTCCTTTCTTCTACTTTTTCCCCCCTGTCGGAGAGGTTGTCCTAAGTAATTGAGATTATGATGATGAATCTGTTGTGGCACTCTGCTTGGGAATTTATACAAACTAATGCAGAGAACTGCAAGCCGGGGTTCACGTTTTCAGTCTGAACTAAACAGCTTTACGCCCTCCATATAAGGATGGCTGGAGAGGTTAATTTAAATGTTCCATCCTCACCGCCTAGGACCCTCGCCAATCAATCAGAAGCATGTTGTGGAGCAAGCAGTTTTGAAGTCAGATGCAGGAAGGTTAAGGATGAGCAGCAGCATAACTCCAACTGCTAGAAACTAAGTGACACATCTTATTGCTGTGGAAAAACAAACCTGTACTGAAAGCAGGCAGATAAATTTCCTTACTTCCAAACCCAGCTTATTTCCTACTCCCCTGTTTCTTGACATTTTTTACATACATATCATCAACCCCTTGTTGTCCTCCTATGTATTAACTGTGTGTGAAACCCTTCCCCTTCCTTAGAAATCTGATTAAACATATCAAAATGCGTTTGTTTTCCTTAAAATTGCTATGGTGTTTTGCCAAGCAGGAATCTTCTAATTTCTTCTCCAGTTTTAGGGAGGACAGATGCAGGCAGCTGTGTGATGTCTCATCACCTGCCTTTGAAAATGTACCAATTCTATCTAAGGAGGGAAAAGATATTGAGCTTGGTATGCATTTTCCCAGTAGTGATGTATGGAAGTGAGAGCTGGACCATAAAGAAGGCTGATCGCCTAAGAATTGGTGCTTTTGAATTATGGTGCTGGAGGAGACTCTTGAGAGTCCCATGGACTGCAAGAAGATCAAACCTCTCCATTCTGAAGGAAATCAGCCCTGAGTGCTCCCTGGAAGGACAGATCGTGAAGCTGAGGCTCCAATACTTTGGCCACCTCATGAGAAGAGAAGACTCCCTGGAAAAGACCCTGATGTTGGGAAAGATGGAGGGCACAAGGAGAAGAGGATGACAGAGGACGAGATGGTTGGATAGTGTTCTCGAAGCTACCAGCATGAGTTTGCCCAAACTGCGGGAGGCAGTGGAAGACAGAAGTGCCTGGCATGCTCTGGTCCATGGAAGAGCCGGACACGACTAAACGACTAAACAACAACAACAACATGCATTTTCATGCAGACCTACCTAATCCGCACTTCCAAAAACAATATGTGAATGGAGATACAGTTGCCGCTTTAATTCTGCAGTTCCCTGAATTCTGCAATCCAGTTCTCCAAAAATGTGTATTACAATGCACACATTCCTGAAAATAGCACCCAAGAGTGCATTATATGAAGAGAAACTTGACAAAAAAGAAAATGTACGTTAGACAAAATAGCATTCAGAAATGTGCACACTTTTCTCCAAAAGTGTACAAATACACTGTTGAAAATCTGTGGGGACTGAAAAAATGCAAAGGGCTGCAAAATTGAAGTCTGAATCAAGAGGAACCAAAATGGAGTGATTTGCCCATTCCTAGCTCTGTCAGAACTTCTCTTCTAATTGTTCAGATGTTTTGCAAAAGCAGGAACCTGCGTATTTGAAATTTAGTGGGCTGCACGAATCTGAATCTACTAAAGTTGAAGTGGCAGTGCTAGCTATATATCAAACTTGGGCTTTGAACTAATTGCCTGTGTGGCACTATCCATAGTTCATTTCCCCTGCAGAGTATAAAATTTGACTGTGAGTGACAGGAAATGCGTTGTGGCTTCCATGTGGTTGCCCCAAACTTGTCTCCATTTCTCTATGGGTTTTGGTCATTTACCTTGATTCAGTGTTGGAGACATGTGGAGCATCTAAGAGATTGCCTCAGCAATGAGTGTGCTGTTATTACGCAAATTAATCCTAATAGTCCTGAGCCTATTATAATTTCATATTATTTAGACAAGTTAATCCGAAGACAAACTGCCCAATTATCCTCTTTACCTGTAGGGAATTTAATTCCAAACCTCCATCACAGCATGTTTTGGTGTCTTAGAACTTAGTGGCCCGCTTAAAACACAATAAATATTGTAAGATTCAGGTTTTTAAAAATGTGTATTGCTTACCAAGCATGCACAAAAGAATTAGCCCATCCTCAACCCCATAAAATATAAATAAAATCAGTGGGTGCCATATAGAGTTACCCTTCCTCTTCTACCTTCTGTAGTCCCCACCCCACCTCGAAGTTACTGAAATCTGCTCCAGTCCAGAGGACCAGGGAACCAGAGGGGAGGGAAGTCTTGTCATGTTCACAGCATAACTTTCAGTGTGTTTCCCACTTATGACACACTAGCCAACCAGAGGCCTATAGGAAGCTTGCAAGTAGGACCCGAGGCCAGGAGCGCTCTCCCCTCTTTCGTTTGTAGCTACAGACACAGCTTGGGTGAAGTCATTATCACTGTTCAGACATACTGAATAAAGCTTGACTAAATGTGCAAGAGGGATTCCAAAATACACGAAAGTATCTATGGGTACAGAAGGCTTCCAGGGGACTGGCCTGGAATACACAGAAAGTAACAGGGAGGACAGCTGGTGAGTTTGCGCATGTTCTCCCCTTCTCACATGTTTGGTTAAGCCCTATTGATAGCACACAAATAGGGCTATGGAGGCAGTGTGGTGTAGTGGTTAAGAGTGGTAGTCTCGTAATCTGGGGAACTGGGTTCACGTCTCCGCTCCTCCACATGCAGCCCCACTCACCTCACAGATTGTTTGTTGTGGGGGAGGAAGGGAAAGGAGAATGTTAGCCACTTTGAGACTCCTTCAGGTAGTGATAAAGCGGGATATCAAATCCAAACTCCTGCTCCTCCTTCTCCTCCACACAAATAGGGCTATGGTTCTTCAAGAATGGGAAAAGAGGTGGGGTGTCACAGGAAGAAAGTAAGATAAGGGGGGGGGGAGAAGACAGTGGTGTGAGTCAAAATGGTCAACAACCTCACATGTAATGTCCTGGTATCTCTCTCTCTCTCTCTCATCTATATCTATCTATCTGTCTGTCTATCTATCTATCTATCTATCTATCTATCTATCTATCTATCATCTATCTATCTATCATCTATCATCTATCATCTTATCTATCTATCTATCTATCTATCTATCTATCTATCATCTATCTATCTATCTATCTATCATCTATATCTATCTATCTATCTATCTATCTATCTATCTATCTATCTATCTATCATCTAACTATCTATCATCTTTCCCACCCATGTAACTGGCCACTCTGGGAAGCTCCCAACCAAAAAAGAAGAAGTAAAAAAAACAAAACAATACAATATCACACACTGAAAACTTCCCTTATCAGGGCTGCCTTCATACATCTTTGAAAAACCATATAGCTGTTTATCTGTTTTTTCATCTGATGGGAGGGCATTCCACAGGGCAGGCACAACTACTGAAAAAGCCCTCTGCCTGGTTCCCTGTAACCTCACATCTCACAGTGAGGGAACCACCAGAAGGCTCTTGGAGCTGGGTCTCAGTGTCTGGGCTGGATGATGGGGGTGGAGACGCTGCTTCAGTTATGCAGGGCCAAAGCTGTTTAGGGCTTTAAAGGTCAGCACCCACACTTAGAATCATGCTCGGAAATGTACTGGGAGCCAATATAGTTCTATTCACTTCCCCACTGTTAAATCAACATGTAAACACTTGTGATGTTATATATTCTTTTATGATGCAACTACAATTCTAGGAAGGCTTATTCAGATAGAAGTGTCCTTTGAACTTAGTATGACAATGTTAGGACTGGGTGTTGAGAATGTCTAGGGTTGCCATACTTTGAAGAGCAAAAAAGAGGACGCATTTGCCAACCTCTGCTTTTAACTATGGATCGCTATGAACAGCTCTACCCATGAAAAAGAGGACATGTCCTGGAAAAAGAGGATGCGTCCTGGAAAAAGAGGACAATTCTTACAGTGACAAGCCATATACCGATAGGAAGCCCAGTTGCAGGACCTGCATGCAACAGCATTCTGTGAAAATGGGCTCTGCACTTAGCTGACTTAACAAGAGAATCAGAATTCTGCAGCAGAACTGCTACCATTCCTGCTTCTCCGAGTGTTGCTGCATGATACATGTGTTTTCAAACACCTGTCTGTTGTATTGACATCGGTATAACTCAAATGAACATTCTGGAGAGCGAAATGAAGAAAATGTGCTAAAGCCTTGAAGAACATAAATTATGTTTTCAATCCCTAAATGCTTCCCCACTTTTAAAACCTGATCTTTTTTTCTTCATCTCAATGTTTTGCAAAATGTGGTTTATCGTTGACTTTGCTGCAGAAATTTCTTTGTAAATGACAAAACAGATTGCTGTGTAAAAGGAGTCTTAACTACAAATTAATTACAGCAGGGGTTCTGTTCTACAACTCGTTAAAATCTGCTGAACTTCAGTTCCTGGAGTTTTGCCTAAGCTGTGTCTCAGGAACTGCACACTTGGAAATTTCTTGTTTGCTATAATAGATAAACAAAAGAGTTATAAACCAACAGTGCTGAAAATTATTACGGTGCATTTATCTTCTACTTCCTGTCATCTACCTTTAAACCGATGCCTATCATTTGTTTAATTGTCATATTTCAAAATGTACTGGGATCTTCTCTCCTTACCTTGCCCCCCCCCCAGCCTCAACAATAATATTTATCTGCCTTATAGTTTCTTGATGTTTGTGTAAAATATTGAAAGATGATAGAATGTACTTCAGTACTGCTATTATCTGGAGTTAATAAAACCTTCAGTGGGCCTATTAATTTATCATTAAGAGCAGCTGTAAGTGGCTATAATAACATCGTTTCAGTTGATTCATCATAATCACTCTATAATGGACAATGAAAAAGAAGATCAAACCCCTTTCTATCAAAATATGAAAAGGGCAATGGATAAGACCAGAAATAAATTCGTTTTTAAAACAAACAAACAAAAACCTTGCTATGTCAAAACCTGTCCATATTTCTCAAAGGTTTTCTCCGCCCATGAAAAAAGGTTGTATATGCCTCGTTCAAAGGATGCATTAGAATTTGAGTGAGGTGTTGACCTTATCTTATAATGGCAAGGTAGAGATGAATGGGGGTCGTATGTAGTTATTTCTCTTTCCACTAAACATTTTTCTAGTGCTATGTAAGTTCCCTGTCAACCTGAACTCTGAGGTCCCGCTCCAAGCCCTCCCGGCGGTTCCTTCACTGAGAGAAGTGAACAACAAGGAAGCAGATAGAAGGCCTTTTCGGTAGTCGCACCTGCCCTGAGGAATGCCCTTACAGAAGATGTCAAAATGACTATATAATTTTTTTGTAGACATCTGAAGGCAGCCCTGTTTTGGGAAGCTATTAATTGTTGTTGTTGTTACTGTATTTTTGTTGGAAGCCGCCCAGAGTGGCTGGGGTATAAGAGATGGGCAGGGTATATGAGATAGATTCTTATTACAGGATGATTATGATGATGATGATGATTCCTAATCTGACAAAGAGCCATGGGATGAGTTACCCCATAACATTCCTCCTCAACTTTCACCAAAGCACAGGGAAGTTGGGAGGCTATCTCCCAGGGGTGCCAAATTGAATATAATATTACAGGTGGCAGGTAAGCCCCGCTGGGCATAATCAATCATGTTGCAGTGTATACACACCATTTGAATGACAATGTCCAATGCCTGCCTCCGTCAAATATTTTATTGGGGGTGGGCTAAGGGACTTTGGTTCTTGGAGTTGGCTCCTGTGCTATCTACCAAGCACCTGAGAGCAGTGTTCTCAGTTTGTTTTCACAGTAAGTTCTCACTTCTACCTTTCAAAAAGGAAAAGGGGGGGGGGTCTTTACACCAGGCTTCCTCAACCTCGGCCCTCCATGTGTTTTTGGTCTACAACTACAATGATCCCTAGCTAGCAGGACTAGTGGTCGGGGATGATGGGAATTGTAGTCTCAAAACATCTGGAGGGCCAAGGTTGAGGAAACCTGCTCTATACTCTGCTTTCTTTTAACTTTAACAAAAAGTTAAACAAAGCAACCTTCCCCAAAAAACTTACTTAAAAATAACCACAACCACTCATGAATGGCTACTGGGAAATCTGCAGAATGCTGCTGACCAGTGACATGATTTGTAGAATGAAAGGAAAGACTCTGACAAAGAGGAATTTGCAGGGTCTGGTTTATCCTAGTTTCTAATGATTCCAGGCTTCAGTTTTCACATTTCTGCAAGTTTACATTTTTTTAAACTCATGTAAATTCACCAGCATTTTAGTGTGATCCCCCCCCCCATTGCATATGTTTTGTGTGCAATTTTACCTGATATACATTTTTGCAAATTTCCTGTGATAACAAATTTTGCATGTCATTTCCATTAACACGTGCATTTCTGTGCACTCTTTATTCTAGTACAGGGGTACCTCAGGTTACGAGCTTAATTCATTCTGGACTTCAGTTCTTAACCCGAAACCATTCTTAACTAGAGGCGTGCTTTCGCTAATGGAGCCTCCCGCTGCTGCCATGCCACTGGCACGTAATTTCCGTTCCCATCCGGGGGCAAAGTTCTCAACCCGAGGTACTACTTCCGGGTTAGCAGAGTTTGTAACCCAAAGTGTTTGTAACCCAAAGCGTTTGTAACCTGAGGTACCACTGTATACCATTTTGTACACTTTTTATTTGGCAGGAAAACTGCACTGCAAAATTCAAAGAGGTGTGAATTTTGTACGATTACTGTGTTTCAGTCTGCACGTCGTTTCAGAAAGTGTGAATTATGTCTGTATCCCTTTACATGCAAACAGAAAGGCATTTCTCCCCTTCCCTACTCACAACCCCCCCCCCCTGGCCACTTCAAAATAAGGTAAGCAAAGAAAAAGTCCATACCCCATGCACGAGAAATTCAACATTTTCAACCTTTGACAATTTTCTTTTCCCGTTAAGTGATGGATAATGGTAAAAGGGGGAAAGAATCAAGAGGAAGATACAGCACAGCACTAGTTTGTAAGCAAGCGAGGTGGAAGGGTGTTCCAAACAGAACTATGCATGAACGAAACAACTGAGTAGATTGTTGTTCCAGTGCGGCACAGGCTTTGTAAACAAGCATTTTTGTTTCCCTGTGAATGTCCCGGTCCTCAAACACCAGTACTGCTGTTCTGCTTGCAAAACAGTCTTCCACTTCTGCAATGGAACTTCCCCCTCTTCTCTTCTCTATTCCACCTTTAAAATCTCCTCCAAAGGGAGGTGGGGGAGAAGAAGGCCAATGAATACCTGTCATGCGAGCAGCAAGTTGCTCATGCAGCATTGGCTATAACCCACATGTTGTTGAGACCATTCTCAGATAGCTCAGTCAGTATAGCATGTGACTCTTTATCACAGGGTTATGGGTTTGAGCCATGCATTGGGCAAAAGATTCCTGCATAGCTGGGTTTTGGACTAGATGACCCTTGTCGCCTCTTCCCACTCTTACTCGGCTATGAGTGATCGCCAAATAAGAAGAAAATAGCCCTATGTTTGTTACTCCACAAAAATCGTCTGAGTGGGTGTGGTACTCTTGGGGACACCCAAGGGGGGGATGTGTTAAGAATACAGGATTGGAAATAAAGATAACTACCTCCTTGCTGCTTCTTTATTCCAGATTGTCCTTTCATGAACATCCCACCCACAGGAGAAGCAGTCACTGAGGTTTTTAATCCACATACCACGTGCCATTTGGCCTTTATGCTTATGCCTATTATATTTTTTACCTTCACTAAAGGCTCAGTGCCTTGCAGAATGCACTGAATGATGAGTATCTCTCCGCCTCCAGGTTAAAAGGCATTTCCTATCCACCCCCTCCCAATGCCAGCTACATCCTTCTTTCACTGGTGCAAGACTTTGGCGAATCTTCCTGTTTCCTCCCAGGCCACAACCTCACTTTGTCACACAGCCATTCAACCATTTTCAGTCTAGCTTTTAAACAAAGCTCTGTGAGAAACTATGAAGCCTGTTGGTTAAAATAAAGATACATATATGGTATACTTTGAACTTTATTTTAAAAATGAGAATCAGTTCATGGAATAAGATTCATTTCAGGTGGAGATCTGCAAGAGACACAGATTCTTAATCTGCCCACAATCCATACAAAGGCTCTGCTCATCCTTGCACTGGAAGGAAGGCCACATCTGACATCAGCCTGCCCAAATGTAAAGACTTCAAGAGAGAGACACCTGCTGATGTTAATGATCAAGTTGCACCTCTTTCCTATGGCTTCGAATCACTATACACTGCTTTTCTGTGTTCCTGCTTTGTTATTGGTCATTTTATGATTTTAATGTAAATTGTACTTGCTCAACTGTATTATTATTATTATTATTATTATTATTATTATTATTATTATTATTATATTATTATTATTTCAATTGAACAAAATAGTAAAAAAGTGAATAAAAAGTAAAAAGGGAAATAAGGTATATTATATCACTATATGGGACGCAGGTGGCGCTGTGGGTTAAAGCCTCAGTGCCTAGGACTTGCCGATTGAAAGGTCGGCGGTTCGAATCCCTGCGGCGGGGTGCGCTCCCGCTGCTCGGTCCCTGCCAACCTAGCAGTTCGAAAGCACCTCCGGGTGCAAGTAGATAAATAGGGACCGCTTACCAGCGGGAAGGTAAACGGCGTTTCCGTGTGCGGCTCTGGCTCGCCAGAGCAGCAATGTCACGCTGGCCACGTGACCTGGAAGTGTCTCCGGACAGCGCTGGCCCCCGGCCTCTTAAGTGAGATGGGCGCACAACCCCAGAGTCTGTCAAGACTGGCCCGTATGGGCAGGGGTACCTTTACCTTTTACCTTTATATCACTATATATTCAGCTACAATTCCATATATGCTTTTCTAGTATATAGCTATATAAATGTAATAAATAATAATAATAATAATAATAATAATAATAATAATAATAATAATAATTTATACCCTGAGCATCCAGCTGGGTTTCCCCAGCCACTCTGGGCAGCACCCAACAGAATATTAAAAACACAATAAAACATCAAACAATAAAAACTTCCCAATACAGGGCTGCCTTCAGTTGTCTTCTAAAAGTCAGGTAATTGTTTATTTCCTTGACATCTGAAGGTAGGGTATTCCACAGGACGGGTGCCACTACTAAGACAGCCCTCTGCCTGGTTCATTATTATTGATGATGATGATGATAATTTATTGCTATGCTGCACATCTGACTGGACCCCCAATGTTAAGAATGATCAGGGGATGGAGGAGGCCGATTGCAGAGGTGAGTATAGCACGACCTCAGTGGCTGGTGGCTCCTGCTCCTCTTTCTCCTACATAAGGGAAAGATGGAGAAAGCAGCCCCTGGTCAGGGGCAGTACCGGGAGGGGAGGAGGAAGTCGAGAGAGAGAGAGAGAGAAGGAGGAGGAGCTACTGACCAAAGAGGCCACACTGCTACCACATTCTTCTCTGCCCCTGGCTCCTCCTGGCATCCTGACACTGCAACAGCCTGATGTCACAATTTCTGCCCAACTCCTCCCAATGGATGGATGGGGTTTGCAACACCACTCAACACTCACCTGGCCAGGGCCACTCACCCGCCCCCTGGTGAGGGCCAGGGGAAAAGGGCCAATGCTTTGGCCAAGACTCACTTTGCTTTCCCCGCTCCAGGTTCACCCACCCAACCCTCCTTAAATAATAACACCTTCTTTGCAGGTTAACCTCTTGCTTCCTAGGTCAGCTGGTGCTGCTATGGTTGTAAGATGGTTGCTGTATTCAGAACCAGAATTTTTCCTGCATTGGCAGGTTTTCCCTTCCCTGTACCAATTCATCACAACTTTGGCAGTTTTGGGGCCTTGGTAGGTATCCTATAGTCTATCTTCAAGTTGGGGGGAGCATCTCATGCACCACCACACGGCGGCCTTTTGCAGGCCCCGTTAAAGCATTGATTACGGGAGTCACTGGCCCTAGAGTGATGGCAAGTAGGTCAAACTCCTACCTGAGGTGAGGTGGGAGGGCATGCTGTGTAAGTTTACACTTTACAGTTCCCTCCCACTGCTCCTTATTTTGCCCTGCTCATCCTCAGTCCCTGTTGGGTTGAGACGGATGCCTTCCAAGGCCTATGCCAAGTTTCCTACATCTGAAATTCAATAAAGTTGTGGCCTAATTTGAACCCATACTTTGGTGTCATGTCTCCTTCTTGGGGGCGGGAGTTAGGCTTCAGGGACAGGGTTCAGTGCTTGAGCTCACAAACACGACATCCCAATGTCCTTCATGGGCAACTCCCCCAATAATCTTTGCAAGTTGGCAGCTCTTTGCCAACCCACAAATTGTCAAAGAAGGGGCCACCCCCCAAAAGTTCTACGTGTGGGGTGCGCACACCATGGGGCATGCTCAAGTCATGCATACACACCACCGGGCACCCACACGCCACATCCGCATGCCCCCGCTTGAGCAGAACACACACAAACTGCTGCCTCCGCCTTGGCTAGATAGCTGAAATTCAGTCAGCTAGTTATGTGTATCTTAGTCTTAATGAAAAACACCACAGACCTAGGAGTCTGTTGCAGCCAGCATTACTATTTGGAAAAAGGAGGCAGGCACGTTAGAAATGTGATTTGGGCTGCCATGAAATTGTTACTTTTTAACATTTCTAATGCTATTACTATTCCCCTATTCCCAGTCTTGGGTGCCAACTTGGCCAACTTTGACTACTATTATCCCCTTGACTTTCTGGAGGAGGGTATGATTTGCTGTTCTATCTCAGACAGCAAAACACGTTAATCCAGCCCTCGCCAACAGGAATTGCTTTAGAGCTAACTTGGGACTTTTCCATATTGCTTTGTTCATGATGATGAAATGGCTTTAGATTTTTGATTATGACTTCTGAGCTGTGATGCACTTTCTGGCAGACTCGAGATGTTTGTTTTCTTTGATTGAATGAAGTGTTCGGGAAAGCAAAAGACCAGGAGCTCTGGAGACAGCTCTGCAGGCAGGCAGAATGAAAGCTGCCCACTTCTTCCAGTTCCATGCTCTGGAGTCCTGACCTGCTGCACCTGTGATATTTCAACCCTGGGTCTGATGTGAACAGCAGTTGACAATCCCATTAAATTGTTTCAGGTTGTGCAACATGTTGGACAAGGGAAGAAAAGGTAATAATGGCAAGACTCGATTGCAAGATATTATTTTATCAGTTTAACGCAGTACCTATTCACAACCATTTTTGGAATTTCCGTTGAATCTTGGGGACACTACTCCATCTTCTTGGAGAGTTGTCACCTTCTTATGGGCAGAGCACCAGAGCTTTCTAACAAGCAGAAATACAAAAGTGAAGCTGTTGACCTGGTGCAGTGGAAGACTCATTTGATGAGGCCTGTTCACATATTATACTGAACACAGGTTTGTTTGTTTTTTGTTTTTTGTTTTTTTGTTTTTTGTTTTTATTACTATTATTATTATTATTATTATTATTATTATTATTATTATTTCTACCCCACCCATCTGGCTGGGTTTCCCCAGCCACTCTGGGCGGCTTTCAACAGAATATTAAAAACATGATAAAACATCAAACTTGAAAAATTTCACAGTGAGGGAACAGCTTGAATGCCCTCGGAGCTGGACCTCCGTGTCTAGGCTGAATGATGGGGGTGGAGATGCTCCTTCGTGTATACTGAGCCGAGGCCATTTAGGGCTTTAAAGGTCACCATCAACATTTTGAATTGTGCTCGGAAACATACTGGGAGCCAATGTAGGTCTTTCAGGACTGGTGTTATATGGTCTCGGCCACTCCTAGTCACCAGTCTAGCTGACACAATCTGGATCAATTGTAGTTTCTGGGTCACCTTCAAAGGTAGCGCTACGTAGAGTGCATTGCAGTAGTCCAGGCTGTCACTACATGTGTACAAGTGCTTGTGTCAAAGAGGGAACACTTGTTGATTTGTAAAGCTCCAATATTGTGTACACTGATTGTACAAACATTGAATGTGACAACCCTATCGTTCCATAGAGGAGGGAACATTGGCAGTGGAGGGATGAAGGCCAACAAATCAAGTCTGAATCCTGGCAAGATGGAGGCACCATGGATGCCGACGTGGGGATCCAGGGCACAGTCCTTCAATGGCTGCACTCGTTTCTCTCTGGTCGGGGACAGAGGGTGGTGCTTGGGGGGGAATTGTCATCGAGCCACTCCTTGGTGTCTGGAGTGCCTCAGGGTGCGATACTCTCCCCGATGCTTTTTAACATCTTTATGCGCCCCCTCGCCCAGCTTGTCTGGAGTTTTGGGCTGGGCTGCCATCAGTATGCTGATGACACCCAACTCTATCTGTTGATGGATGGCCATTCTGACTCGGCCCCAGACACACTGATCAGATGTTTGGAAGCTGTGGCTGGATGGCTACGTGGGAGCCGGTTGAAGTTAAATCCTTTGAAGACAGAGGTCCTCAGGCTGGGACGGGAGGTTATGGGATTGAGGGGGCAACTCCCATCTCTTGCGGGGGGTGCAATTAGTGCCAGCACCATCCGTTAAGAGTTTGGGTGTAATCTTCACTACCTCCCTCTCCATGGAGGCACAGATTACAGCTATAACAAAGGCGGCATTTTTTCATCTCCGCCAAGCTAAGCAGTTGGCTCCTTACCTCTCTCGCCCTGACCTAGCCACTGTGATCCACGCGATGGTCACCTCCAGACTGGATTATTGTAACTCGCTCTATGTGGGGCTGCCCTTGAGACTGACCTAGAAACTCCAGCAGGTGCAGAATGCCGCGGCGAGACTCCTTACGGGGTCTTCGCTGTGAGATCACATTCACCCGGTGCTATACCAGCTGCACTGGCTCCCGGTGGAGTACAGGATCAGGTTTGAGGTGCTGGTTTTAACCTTTAAAGCCCTATATGGCCTACGACCCTCGTATCTACAGGACCGCCTCTCCTGGTATGTCCCACAGAGGAACTTACGGTCTTCAAATAAAAACTTCCTGAAGGTCCCAGGCCACAGAGAGGTTAGGCTGGCCTCAACTAGAGCCAGGGCTTTTTCCGCTGTGGCTCCGATCTGGTGGAACGCTCTGTCACAAGAGACTAGGGTAGGGCCCTGCGGGACTTGACATCTTTCCACAGGGCCTGCAAGACAGAGCTGTTCCACCAGGCCTTTGGTCAGGGCGCAGCCTGACTCCCTCCTTTGGCAATCTTCACAGAACTTTAGCTTAATGGTTGCCATCAATTTGATTTTAAATAATTTTTATAATGAAATGTTTTTAGAATGTTGCACTATTTTATTGTTGTTAGCCGCCCTGAGCCCGGCTTCAGCTGGGGAGGGTGGGATATAAATTATTATTATTATTATTATTATTATTATTATTATTATTATTATTATTATTAAAGATTCCTGAGCATGGATAATTAATATATTACCTGCTTTGCTCTGGCTCATGCTCCCCTTTAAGGAGCAGGTCTGTAGTCTGCTCCTTGATCCTACTCTATCACAAATGACCAGGTGACCTCATACAATCATAGAATTATAAAGTTGGAATTGACCACATGGGTCATTAAGTTCAACTCTCTGCAGTGCAGGAATCTTTCGCCCAATGTGAGGCTCAAATCCATAACAATGAGATGAAGAGTTTCATGCTGTACCAGCTGAACTATCCAGAGTTCCTCAATGAGGAATTATCAACATAGTGAGGAACTCTTAACTTTTACTGGTAAGACAACTATGGCTATTTCTGGACTGGGATAACCTGACCACTGTGGTCTGTCGACTGGTAAACTCCAGTTTGGATTATTGGAATGTGCTATATGTGGAATTGTGCTTGTGGTTGCACTAGATGCTGCAGTCACTGCAAAATGTGATTGATCAACTGCTCACCTGATTACACTGCTGCTGAAAGATATTACACTGGCTGCCAGTTAGTGTGTGAAGCTTTAATTGCTGTACTGGTGTACAATGGACCAAGATACCTAAAAGTTAATCTCCCCCCTTATATATTCTTCTGATGCCTGCAGGAGAGGGTCTTCTGCAGGTGCCATCATATCAGGTGGTCATAGTGCATGATGTTGGAGTGATGGCTTTGGTATTGAAGCATCTACCTTTTGGAACTCTCTCCCAAAGGAAGACACTGTCTCTATTGCCTTTTTGGCACCTGTCAAAGGCTTTTCTTGTCTTCTAAATAGATTTTTTTTTATCCCAGCTGGTAATTGTATTTGAATTTGTTTTATACATGCAATTGATATAACTTTTATTGTTGTATTTTTTGTTGTATTTTTTGATAGGTGAAATCGTTTGGGGATTCTGCATAAGAAGTGATTAACAAATGAAATGTCTCAGTTGGTGCTTCTGAGTGCAAATTTCTCCCTTTTTCTCCATCTCTGGATTATTTGGCCATCTGCTATTTGCTGTGGATTGTCAGGGGCTTGTTAAGCCTCCTGTTTTTCTGCCTGTCTTGCCTTGCAGAAATAAGAGTATGAAAGGACCCTGGCACTGCATGTTACAATGCACAGTTGATGGACAGGATTTGGCTCATTTAAGGTGACCATAGGTCACTTCATTAGAGCATGGTGTTGATAACACCAAGGTTGCAGCTTCGAACCCCATAAGGGATAGCTGCATATTTGTTGCTCATTTTTGTGTTTTTACATTGTAAACTACTCTGTGATCATTTGGATGAATGGCAGTATGGAAATTTAATAAACAATAAATATAGAAGACTGTCCTCTATAAAGTAGAACATGTGGCTACCCTTGGCTCAGATCATAAATAATGCCTAGATTTTTTTTAATTGTACATTTGGCTCCAGGTTCATTTTTTTAAAATTATTAATAAACTGGAATCCATTGCTCTAGCTTTCCTAAACAGATTGTAAACGGTTTTGGTGTATGGATTCTCAATACAGTAATATGATAGAACCTTAAGAAAAAAGAAAAAAGCAGCCCTTGCAAATTTGCCTCTACCTAATCTCTCTCTCTCGCTCGCTCTCAAAATGCTGACTGAGTGATTTTCTAACTGGTGGTGGGCAGAGAAAGCAATGAAGATAACCAGGCTTGGCTGATAACTGGTTTTCGAAACTGATAAATTGCAGATGCATTTAGTCTTGCCAGCTGCCAGAGTTGTTTGGGAGTCTCCTGCTAATCCATATAGTAAACTGTGATTATCTGAAAAGTGTGGGCTGCAGATCTACTGACTCCAGTTGTTAGAATTACACAACCACTCCTACATTATATGATGAATTCTCTTATCTATTTCAAACCACTCTCTTTTCATCATCTTCTTGGGATAATGAATCATCAAGCTCACAATTGTTCTTTCTCGACCCCAACCGTTTTTGTTGTTTTGTTTGGGGTGGATTTCTAAAATTACTCTTTTCTCTTTTTTTACTTCAATCCCATGCATTATTATTTTTCTTACTCAGAAATATGTCACACAATTCAGCGAAATGGGGTTGGGAGTACGTAGGCTGGCACTGTCAAAGTGCTACACTTAGGGTGGCATCCAGTAAAGCAGTTTTGCTAGGGCAAGGACTTTGGGCTGCAAAATAATACTTCCCTCTTCCTCACCCCAAATCCATTCTAAGGGTTTCCCCAAACCTCCAGAGCAGATCTGAGGAGGGAGTGGGACACACAGGAAGATGAGAGTAATCCTTACCCTAATGGAACTACTTATTTAGATGTTGCTCTCAGCAATGCAAGCAGCAATTGGGAAATAATGGGAGAGGAGGAGGGGGAGGCAGAGCTGGAGCAGCTGGCTGACACGTTATCACTAGAAAGCATTCCAGACCTTCCTTCTCCCAGAACCCTGTGAGCAATGAAAATGGGAGAGCAAATGACTTGGAGACAAAAGGCCCTAAGGGGCCACCGTAAGGTAGATGGTGGTGTTGACAGTTGAGGAAAGAAGGGGGGTGGATGTTAGGATATTGATGTTCCGTTCCACCTTAAAACAGATGTGTGGATTGTTGTATGTCACATGTCTGTTTACACTCCAGCACAGCTTGCTGGGAACTTGCTATTGCTTTTGCTGCTTGCTCTTGGACATGAAAAGGAGAAGACATGTTTCTACGCTGAATAAACTGTCTGTAAATATGCTCTCACAGCCTTCTCGTGCCACTTCTGTTTACGTGTTATTTACTTTGCTGATTAGAGTGTGCTCCAGCTTCTGAAGGCTTCTGAAGCTGCGGGTCACTGTTTCATGCTGAGCCAAGGTCCGGAGATTGCCTGGCTACCGGCCGGTGGGCTGCAGCTAGCTGGGGGCTTGCAAATTGCCCCTGTTTCTTTGGAAGCATCCCAACAGTGGAGATTACTCAGAGCAATGTCATTACTCCAAGAGGTTGCATTTCTAAGCCTCTCTCTGTGAATATTGAATGAAAGACATTGGTTAGAACTTTCCTTGTCCATCTATTCCTGGCAGCCTATCGTGGGGGGATCGGATTCCCTGACGCCTGACACCAATCGGCCAACACAGTCCTTGATGGGCAAATCCTCCTGGTGCTGCAACACCCATGGAGGGGAGCACTAGGCCGGGCCATACTAGGGTCGCCTGCATGGGGGTGCCTGGTTTGGTCGCCCTCAGAAATGGTGTGCCTGGAAACCACAGCCCCCCTGGCACCCCCACACTATGCCGCTGGTCACTCTACATGTTGCAGTCCTGTGCATGCTCACATGGAAGTTCCCTTGAATTCAAGGAAGTAGGTATCTCCCCCCCCCCCACCAAGACCCACTCATCAGTTCCATGATCCTTAAGTTTATTTTCTAGATTTATAGATGGCTTTCAGGCAAAAAAATTTATATAAGAAGCCTCCCGAAGTGGTTTCAAACTATGGACATATCCAGCACTCTTACATTCATTATCCAGTCATGGATAATCCTGTGAACTGTAGTTTGCGAAATGTGTGGTGAATTTAATGACATGCATTTGACCCAGGTATTCACACGCAAAACCGATGCAATATTTAAAACACTGAAAACATCCCATGAATCATGTGCTTAATCTTTCCGCAGGTGGGATTTGGAATCACTTTCCCTGCTGGTCTCTTGACCGTTCTTGCTTTTATAGGGGTTACTGTAAAACTGATTTCATTGCATTAGGGCAACTTTCTAAATTTACTGCCAGAACATTTACACTCCTCTCTCTGAAAGAGCCAAAGAATTTGACACAGTGACATTTCTGCCGGCAATTCTATAAGGTGGAGAATGGCAGCGTGTAACAGGTGAAGATATATATAATGTAATATTTCCTCATGTATCGGGAGTATCATAAATGATAGCTCTCCCCACTTTCTTTCTCCCAGACAAAGTTTACATAGCAAGGGAATAGAGACAGTGTTTATTTTCTGGCAGCAAATTTATTGTAAGCTGCTGGGGCGTAGAGCTACCATGATAAAGCAAGCCTGGAAGTAGCTGCAAGAACTGCTGCTATCTGTATGCGGCATGAAAAAAAAATAGGGGGGGGGGGAGAGAGCCTCCAAAGAGGAGAAATTAGCTTCTTAAGCAAGTACTAAAGCAATAGGTTGCACTCTGTTGGGTTCAAGCAACCCATATCACTTTTTGACAAATGAGAGGCAGTATGAAGTGATCTATTAGGTCACAGCACCATCCAACTTGGTGCAGTGCTGTATCTCTGAAATAGGATTTGTAGAAGTGCTTTTGCTCACGTTAAGTCTTCCCTATTGTACTGTTGTTGTTGTTGCTGCTGGTTAGTCGTTTAGTCGTGTCTGACTCTTCGTGACCCCATGGACCACAGCACGCCAGGCACTTCTGTCTTCCACTACCTCCCACAGTTTAGTCAAACGCATGCTGGTAGCTTCGAGAACACTATCCAACCATCTCGTCCTCTGTCGTCTCCTTCTCCTTGTGCCCTCCATCTTTCCCAACATCAGGGTCTTTTCCAGGGAGTCTTCTCTTCTCATGAGGTGGCCAAGTACTGGAGCCTCAGCTTCAGGATCTGTCCTTCCAGTGAGCACTCAGGGCTAATTTCCGTAAGAATGGAGAGGTTTGATCTTCTTGCAGTCCATGGGACTCTCAAGAGTCTCCTCCAGCACCATAATTCAAACGCATCAATTCTTTGGCAATCAGCCTTCTTTATGGTCCAGCTCTCACTTCCATACATCACTACTGGGAAAACCATAGATTTAACTATACGGACCTTTGTTGGCAAGGTGATGTCTCTGCTTTTTAAGATGCTGTCTAGGTTTGTCATTGCTTTTCTCCCAAGAAGCAGGCGTCTTTTAATTTCGTGGCTGCTGTCACCATCTGCAGTGATCATGCAGGCCAAGAAAGTAAAATCTCTCACTGCCTCCATTTCTTCCCCTTCTATTTGCCAGGAGGTGATGGGACCAGTGTCCAAGATCTTCGTTTTTTTGATGTTGAGCTTCAAACCATATTAGGGTCACCCAAATTGAAAGCTTCTCTTTTGGCAACTAGGAGGAATTTTCTTCAATCTTCAGTGTTTCATTAATTCATTAATTCATACCCAGCAGAGGAAGGGGGGGGGTAACCTAAAGTATATCATCATGGGTGGCAGCGAATAAAATTTGGCCTTCCATATAGGGCTGGATTCCATCTCCCATTATCACGGAACATTGTCTATGATGGCTGTGGCTGACAGGAGCTAGAGTCCCACAATATCTAGAGAGTCACAAGATAGCCACCCCTGCTATAAAGTCTGGCCTGCTTGCAACAAGTTGATCCTCTGCACACTATTTCCCAGTATGTTTCTGAGCACAATTCAAAGCGTTGATGTTGACCTTTAAAGTTCTAAATGGCCTCGGCTCAGTATACCTGAAGGAGCATCTCCACCCCCATCATTCAGCCCGGACACTGAGGTCCAGTTCTAAGGGTCTTCTGGTGGTTCCCTCACTTCTTTCAGTGAGGGAACCAGTTGCAGGGAACCAGGCAGAGGGCCTTCTTGGCAGTGTCACCCTCCCTGTGGAATGCCCTCCCATCAGATGTGAAGGAGATAAAGAACTACTACACAACTTTTAGAAGACATTTGAAGGCAGCCCTGTATTGGGAAGTTTTTAATGTTTGATGTTTTATTTTTCTGGAAGCAGAAAAATAGATGGGCAGCATATGATGATGATGAGGATGAGGATGATAAGCTTCAATCTTAAAGGTAAGCAAACCCTATTCAACTTCTTCTTCTTTACTTACAACAAAGGATTGCAGAGGTGTGTACAGTGCTCTCCCCATACCAAGCAAAGAGGGAGTAACTAGCTCCAAGTCGCTCAGTGGGTTTCATGGCTAAGCAGGAATTGAATGTTGGTATCCTGAGGCCATTGAGGGATGCGGGTGGCGCTGTGGGTAAAACCTCAGTGCCTAGGACTTGCCGATTGCATGGTCGGCGGTTCGAATCCCCGCGGTGGGGTGAGCTCCCGTCCTTCGGTCCCAGCTCCTGCCCACCTAGCAGTTCGAAAGCACCCCTAAGTGCAAGTAGATAAATAGGTACCGCTGTATAGCGGGAAGGTAAATGGCGTTTCCGTGTGCTGCACTGGTGCTGGCTCGCCAGAGCAGCTTTGTCAAGCTGGCCACGTGACCCGGAAGTGTCTCCGGACAGCGCTGGCCCCCGGCCTCTTAAGTGAGATGGGCGCACAACCCTAGAGTCAGACACGACTGGCCCGTACGGGCAGGGGTACCTTTTACCTTTATCCTGAGGCCAAGTCCAATGTTCTCATTGACACTACCACACATTAGAAAACTGCTCACGATCCTTTGTCTGTTGACAGAAAAGTGAGTAAGACTTGCACCTGAACAGAATACAACATTTTCCATGGAACAGCTATGCATGGTGATTTCAGAAATCACCAGTGAAACCCTCTTAAAAAACAAACAAACAAGTAATTTGAAAATTTGTACACAGGTTCAGCTTAATGTCTCAACAACCTAACAGATTCTCACATAAGACTTGCTTCTGAGTAAGCCTGCTTGCAAACACATAGCCCATCTGCAGGTGCAATGTCCTATAGGACAAAGGAAGCTGCCATCATCTGTGTGCATTTATCAGGGCCAGCTCACCCATGAAGCAAGGTGAGTTGAATGCCTCAGGAAGCAGGTTCCACAAGAGCAGGAAATCCTGATGGAGATCTTCATTACCCCCTTGTTTCCAATGTAGATCTTCACTCACCCCTTCTTCCCTGAAACTTAACTCTCAGGATTGTAGGACATGGAGACAGAATAAGGACATTCTTTGAAGTCAACCTTCCTCACCTTTTCAGAATTGTGAGCCCAGGGTGTGAATCAGAAATGCCCACCTCAACACTTGAATTGGTGTGGCCACAGGGAAGGCCGAAGAGGGTGTCGCCACCTCTAACTCAGGATCAGCTCAGGCAAAGTATTATCACTAAACAGTTCCTGCATTGGAGCAGCC
This sequence comes from Podarcis cretensis, assembly GCF_951804945.1. Classification (NCBI taxonomy): domain Eukaryota; kingdom Metazoa; phylum Chordata; class Lepidosauria; order Squamata; family Lacertidae; genus Podarcis; species Podarcis cretensis. The sequence goes on from NC_137173.1 coordinate 88,954,883, forward strand.
CTCGCAATCTGGGTTAGTGTTGCGGTTCTTATTTTCAAAATGCCAACGTGCTTAAATTAAGTTGTGATTCTAGTTCACTTAGTTTAGACATGTCTGGTCTCTTTGTTCCAGGTGTGGGCGGAGATATGTGCTATTCTGAGTGCTTTTGTTTTATTTTTGTAAAAAGAAAAATGAAAGAAAAATAAAGGTGCAGGTATTCATATAAGTGTATCACATGCCAACACAAAACAGCTTCCATAGGTTACAGAAAAATAGGAGTCTGTACTCTACACCATTGAATACGGTCACACACAAAAATCCTGGCTATAATGCCAAATTAAAGTCCTTCAGTGGACTGTTACACTTCTGTTAGATATTCATTTTAAAAAACCTTGTGCTAGAAACGAATCCAGTTTGCTCAGTCTTCCCTCCCCTCTGAACATGAACTTTGGTCTCTGGCATCACCCCTGCCTGCCATACAAGTAAATATGCTTGCAGATGTTTCAAAAAGGATTATTAAGTCTTGATGGGTAGGACTGTGTGGGAGGACAGGAGACACTTGTAGGGAACCCTTTTCTCAAATACCCTTCTTCACTAATTAGGAAATTGACAAGAAGAGTTATTAAAAACAAATTAAATATAAGTGCTATTAAACTTGTAAAGCTAACACGTTTGACATTTCCTTCTTCTGCATCCCAGGAGATTTTCCTCAGGAATATAACTAATGTTTTTCATGAATGTTCATATATATATATATATATATATATATATATATAATGCAGCTTTCATAATAAAATGACGTCTCTTAGCAAACACACGTGTGCGCACAAACGCACACTACAACACTCTAAACATAAATAGCACAGGAACACTTCAGGTGAAGCTTGTTAAAGTGAATCATACCTCTCTATCACCTGAAGGGTACTTCAATCAGTGGTAGCAGGTAAGCTGTCATTCCACTGTGTTTCTGAAAAGGGTGAAAACTGGGACGCGTTATTAAGGATATGTATCAAAGAGTGGTGAGGCCTCAACAGGTGAATTACATGTAATTTTGCACATCCTGCTACACAAAGAATATTGAAAAGATACGAGATGGGGCAAAAGTGATGGAAAATGGGCCTCTGGAACCGGAACTATGAGAACACTTGGAGAAAATTAGGTTTATATTCATCATGGGGAGGGGGGAGATGATAAAAATGGGCCATGATTGATGCATATAAAATGATAAGAGACATGGAGAAAGAGATTGCAATGAAAGTGTTCCAGTGGGTAATCATCTCTAGGAAAGGAAATTAGAAGTCTAAAAGAGAAAAGTCCAGAGGAGAACATAAAATGTACAAAGTTCGCTTTCAATGCAGCTTCTGATACATGGGAATTGGATGAGCCTAGTTAATAAAGGCACCTGAATCATTCCAGATGCCAATAGCAATGTAAATTGTTCCCAGGGCTTCTTCACCTAAGGCACAATTAACTTAGGGGTGCCATCGCAACACAATGTGGTTATGGCCAGTAGCTCATATGGCTTTATTTAAAGGGTTAAGACAAATTCAGGGACAAATACAGCTGATATTAGTCACAATATTTGAGGCCTATTTTCATGTCAATTATATATGCCCGTCCCAGTCGACCAAACACAAGCATTGTACAGGTGCACAATTTTGCCAAATGAGACCTTAACATGACAGGTGCTATTATAGTTGCGTTAACACATGAAAAAAAAAAACAGGTTGTGTTTGCATGCACAGCAATGGCAAAGCAAAGTATATTAATGTTGGGGGGGGGGGTTCCCTACAAAAAAATTAAAAGGAAAGAAAAGAAAGATAGTCAGATGAATGACCTATGTGAAAAAGTTGAACTGAGCAGATAAGGTATACTGCCATGTGGGAACGGTTTTATCCTATTTCAAATTTGCAGCAAGCAAGGCCTAGGTTTTTCCAGCACTGGAGTATATTTTGACCCATCCTTTACCCCTTTCAAGGGAACTGAGAGACCATGATTGATTTTAAGGCAATGGGAGTCTGACTGGGGAAGCTGTGATCCAGGGGTTGCCAACATTTTTGGGCATGCATATTTGGGTGGGTGCCTGTCACAAAACAGCCATGAGCATAACACAAAATGGCTGCTATGCAGGCATGGTATGATGATGACGACGACAGAAATGGTTGCCATATCTAAAAGAGCAGAAGAAGAGAGAGGGACACAAAATGGTACAGGCATGCTCACCATCAGGGTGGTGGGGAGAGGACGTACGAGAGTCGCCATCTTGCTTGCTCATAGAAGCAGACTCTTTGCACATATCCCCTGTTCACAATGGAAGCTATCCAAAGAAATCTCGGCATGTTAATGAGGAGTGTTCAACGTAGAAGAGACCGAGCCATTGCACACAGGAACTGAATAGTCGCTCATGCATTGTTTTTTTAGGGGATGTTTACTGAAACCTTTTGCGGGCATGATAAGGTGTACTGGCAGGCATACTGACACCTGTGGGTACCATCTTGACAACCATTGCTGTATGGAACAGATCCTGGTTCACTGTTTTCTTAACAACAGTGCAATAGAACAATTCTAGCAGATCAGAAAGATGGGTGAGACAAAGAGACATTTTTCTTCTGAACTATGAAGTATCTGTTTAAGGCTACAGTACAGTTCGCAGATTGCTAAGCAAACTTTGGTCTGACTGAAGCCCGGGTTTCTGATTCAGTAGTGTCGCCACCATTTGGCGTGCCAGGCCCCCTGTGCCTTTGAAATCTGCAGCTGAGAAAGATATGCAACCAATGCATCTTTCCCCAGTAATACTTGTCTCTTTTGTACCCCATTATCTGACCCTATAAAATTATAGTGGCTATTAATAATCCTACAAAAAGAGTTCAGGTATGATCCAAACTAAGCATTTCAGAAAACCAAATTGATTTTTCTGGTTGTTCCTTGAGTATGTGCTTAACTCACTTCTAGAGAAAGTCATGGACCCTAAAAGCGCTTACCGGTAGCTTCTGCTGGATCCTCCAACATTTCTCCATTGAAAATAAGGATGTCCTATTCCAGAAAACAACAACAACAACAACAACCAAACAACTTATTTATCATTTGTATCCCACCCATCTGCCGAGGTTGTCTCAGCCACTCTGGATGGCTTCCAACATAGGTAAAAGCACAATAAAGCATTCAACTTTTTTTTTTTAACTTTCCTATATAGGGCTGCCTTTGGATGTGTTCTAAAAGTTGTATAATTACTTATCTCTTTGACTCAGAGGTCGCATAACTCCAGAACCTCCAACATTTCTCCAGTGGAAACAGAGACGTCTGAAGGAAAAGCAGGACATTCCAGGTCCAAATCAGAAACTGGGACGATTTCTATAAATCCAAAACTGTCCCTGGAAAATAGGGACAACAATAGCAGGCCTGGGAGCATGCAACGTGTTCATTCATTGGAAGGATGGAAGGGCTGCCCCCCCCCAAAAAAAAGCTCAAGAACTTTTCCATCCGGATTTTCACTGTTTGAAATATACCTACTTATCTCAAATAGCATTGTTTGAATTCAGTGGAAATTAGAGTTCATCCATGCTGTCCAGCCACTTTCTCCTGAATTCAGTTTACTGCTGAATCGGAATCAGTTTTTCTGCGGATTGATGTTTGTTCCAGTTCAGCAGTAAAGAGCAAGGCTTCCCCTGGGAAAGCAGCGGGACAAGAAGGAAAGCTTTTGAATCTGCGCTTTGAAGACAGGGAGTGTGGACAAGCCTTTATAGTGCTTCTGAACAGATGCAGATATGATTGCCCTGTTACTAGCAGTAACCATTGTAATAGAACGTCCTTGCAGTACAAAAAGGCACTTGAGAGTGCTCTAAAGTGTCATTCTAAAATAGCCTTCATTTTGTCCCCATCTTTGCAGCATATTCCCCTAGTGCCCGTAAAGTTGTATTTTGCTTGTTTGTCGTCTTCTTCTTCTTTTTATACTACGAAACTGCCTCGTTCCATTCTCTGAATTTGGTTTTTCTCATCACTTTTTAATAGCCACTTTTGCAGTTTTCTGATCAGACCAATAAATGTTAACAGCTTATATTAAAGATTTTACATCTCTTCTGTTAAAAGCACTTAACAGAAGCACAGCCCCTAGTAAAGAACCTATGATGAAATGAAGAGCTTTGGTATACTAGACAGTTAAGGCTTAACTATGGGGAAAACACGCTGTTAAAACACCACTAAGGTTTATATTTGACAAGCATTGGCAGTAAGTGAAATAAAGAAAACATGCAAGTCCAATTGGTAGAGCATGAGACTCTTAATCTCAGGGTTGTGGGTTTGAGCCCCACCTTGGGCAAAATATTCCTACATTGCAGGGCGTTGGACTGGATGACATCTACACACACACACACACACACACACACACACACAATTTTAAATCTCAGCTTTTCAGATAGCAGATCAATGTCTGATGTAGAAATATTTAATGTGGTTTGCTTATGCAGTTTTGCAGTTTCCTGGTTTTGTGCAAATCAGAGAAATCAAAAGGAAAAACACACAAACACACATACAGTCATACCTCCTGTTACGTTTGCTTCATGTTACGTTCTTTCAGGTTACGTCCCGCGGTGACCCGGAAGTACCAGAAAGGGTTACTTCCGAGTTTTGCCGCTCGTGCATGTGCACAAGCGCTAAATCATGCTCTGCGCATGCACACAGGCACCAAGTCGCACCGCGCACCTGCGCAGATACGGTGCTTCAGATTGCAGTCTTTTCATGTTGCGAACAGGCCTCCAGAACAGATCCAATTCGCAACCAAAGGTACCACTGTACTTCCATTCAGGAGCACAGTGGAAATATTTACAAGTACTGGGCAGCAGAATTCTTCAGGCCTCATGTCCTCCCCCCTCTAAACCCACTGGGGTTGTGTGGTGTGTTCAAAGGAAAATGCTCCACATCTTGCCTCTGTCATAAATGCTATGCCACCTTCGGGAAGCCATAGTTTCTTAACCCCACCTTTTCAAAAGACACAAAATTGGGAATGCTAATGCAGTGGTACCTCGGGTTAAGAACTTAATTCATTCTGGAGGTCTGTTCTTAAACTAAAACTGTTCTTAACCCGAGGGACCACTTTAGCTAATGGGGCCTCCTGCTGCCGCCGCGCCACTGCTGCACGATTTCTGTTCTCATCCTGAAGCAAAGTTCTTAACCCAACATACTATTTCCGGCTGAGCAGAGTTTGTAACTTGAAGCGTCCGTAACCCGAGGTACCACTGTAATTATAGCGAAATTGTTAGGATTAGTGTCAAATAGTGAGTACAGTGGTACCTTGGGTTACAGACGCTTCAGGTTACTTACGCTTCAGGTTACAGACTCCGCTAACTCAGAAATAGTACCTCGGGTTAAGAACTTTGCTTCAGGATGAGAACAGAAATCACGTGGCAGCAGAAGGAGGCCACATTAGCTAAAGTGGTGCTTCAGGTTAAGAACAGTTTCAGGTTAAGAATAGACTTCCAGAACGAATTAAGTTCTTAACCCAAAGTACCACTGTATATATGAAGTTTAAAACAGACATTGGGGGAAGCATTCCATCACCCCTGAACATTACCCATGTTGGCTGAGGCCAATGGAAGTTGGAGAATATATAGGGAATCATAGAGACTCCATTCCTGTTCTAAAAGCACTCTATAAATGCTATATGTCACAAAGTGAAATTTATAGAATGTTATAGGTTGAATGGGCTGAAAGAAATAAACACTGCTCTTTTCAACAATTTTGGACTCACAGCTGTCCATGGAGGCACAGGTCAAATCTGTATCCAGGGCAGCTGTTTACCAGCTCCATCTGGTACGAAGGCTGAGACCCTATCTGCCTGCAGACTGTCTCGCCAGAGTGGTGCATGCTCTGGTTATCTCCCGCTTGGACTATTGCAATGCGCTCTACGTGGGGCTACCTTTGAAGGTGACCCGGAAACTACAACTAATCCAGAACGCGGCAGCTAGACTGGTGACTAGGAGCGGCCGCTGAGACCATATAACACCAGTCTTGAAAGACCTACATTGGCTCCCAGTGCGTTTCCGAGCACAATTCAAAGTGTTGGTGCTGACCTTTAAAGCCCTAAACAGCCTCGGTCCAGTATATCTGAAGGAGCATCTCCTCCCCCATCGTTCTGCCCGGACACTGAGGTCCAGCACTGAGGGCCTTCTGGCGGTTCCCTCACTGCGAGAGGCTAAGTTATAGGGAACCAGGCAGAGGGCCTTCTCGGTAGTGGCGCCCGCCCTGTGGAACACCCTCCCATCAGATGTCAAAGCGATAAACAACTACCTGACATTCAGAAGACATCTGAAGGCAGCCCTGTTCAGGGAAGTTTTTAATATGTGACATTTTAGTGTACTTTTCATCTTTGTTGGAAGCCGCCCAGAGTGGCTGGGGAAACCCAGCTAGATGGGCGGTGTGCAAATAATAATAAATAATTATTATTATTATTATTATTATTATTATTATTATTATTATTATTATTTTCATATATTGATTCTCCGTATTCTCAAATGTCTTACGTTAAGTCTGATTATTTTATCATATTTTTTTTAAAGATGGAAAAAAATCAACACAGGCTTAGTGGGAGCCCTATAATTTATTTGTCTTCTTGTTGAAAAGTTGTTCCAGTTTCCAACCAAGGGACCACGACATTCAGAAAGTCACTCTCCAGAGGAAACTCTGCTTCACAGGGAAGCAGGCAAGAGAGGCTAGCAGGTACAGAAGAACTTGTCATTATTTCCACAGTCAGCTTTGAATCTAAAGCTCTCCATGATTCAAGAAAGCCAAGGACCTATAAAATGATGGAGCGACTGAAGCTCTGAGATGTCTTGGTTTTGAAAGGCAGAGCCTGCAGGCAGGTAGTTTATGCAATATGGAAACAGGCATATGAAAGGGCTTTGATTTATTAAAGAATGTTTTATCACCTGTGCTTTGACTGCGGGGGAGCTGAGACACAGAAGAATGCAAGTCATAATGGTTACATGTATTCGGGTTGAAAACATCTATTGTCTCTTTCCCTTCCCACCATCTTTCTTGCTGTTAATCCCCACAACTCCATTGTTGTCTTTCTTGAAGGTATTAGGATGATGAATAGGCCACATACACAGACATATATGTATGTATATATGATTTTAAAGGAGTTCAGGGATTTTAGTTTCTTTTATTAATCCGTATTTTTCAGCTGTTTGTAGCTTGCTGCCTGGCAGGAAGGATGGGATAGAAATTTTTGAATCATTCATTCGTACTTGTTATACAGGACTTTTCAGAGTGAAGGAATGCAGTTTCTGGAAAAGGTTGCTAAGTTTTTTTGTTTTTGACTGACAGGCAGTCAGCTAGAAGTGTACCAGCCATGGCAAGACTTAGGGCTGCTTCAAACCCTGCGCAAGTGGAGTTCCACTCATCCAACTAGACCTTTCCTCTGCTTCCCCAAGCATTACCCCCGAATTTGCTCTGGAGAGCCTTGCAACTCTCTAGATCTGATTTTAAGTGTGCATGGGGGGGGGGGACGACAGGGACAGAAGAGGAAGAGAAAGTTCTATTGCACACATGTGGAGCTGTAGCATTCAATGCAGTCCATAATATTTCAGTCAGGGAGAGAGGCATGAATATAAACCAACAACCAAGTTGTACAACAGGTCATGTAAAATGCAAGCCCATACCTGTCTACTCAGAAGAAGGGATGGATGGCTCCCTCTGTTTCTATCCCATGTCAAATGCTCTTTCATAAGTCAGTTCTGACCTGCTTCTGAATTAAAACTGGGTTTAAATATCTAAGTACACTTTTAAGTAGTATTCCTAATAAAATACATTTTAAAATATGATTTTATTTTTTTCCTAAAGCACATTATTCTTAGTGAATTTTTAGTACTTACAAAAGAAGAACTGCACTGGTTTGGAGAAGAGGGAAATATGATGGATGCTTCCATTCCAATCAGTGTGTTAGTCCTGGAGGTGCAAATTATGCCAATTTGCTTGAATATGTGGAACAAGCTAATTCTTCTTAATCAGAAGTCTCATTGGACAGGATTACAACCTTGGTATAGAAGTAGTTGTTCTGGCTACTGCTTTCAGATGGCCCAATCATACTTAAGCACTCCTAATTCACAGTGGCTCAAATGGAAGCGTTGGTTCTGTTCTTATATCTCTATGGTTAGCATCGATGGGACCTAGATATATTTAACTTAGACGGGAAGCATGCAAAATCTCTCTTGTAAATCAGATGCAGAAGTATAGTGATTTCCCTCCTGGAGTGTCTCGTTTTTGTTTTTGTTTTGTTTTTTAACTTTTGTAAAGCACACACATCTAGCACAGATACTAGTTCTCAGGTTACTCATAAACAACTCGTTCAGGGGCAAACCAGGTTATGCCAATCAATTAATCAGCAGTTCTCCCATGTCATTGGTTGATTTTTAATCTTTGATTACAGGCAGATTTTTGTTTGTGAAGGCTTCATCTGCTCTGCCTCACAATGGTAGTTATCCTAAAGTTAGAAAAAAGTAATTGAAGCACATCTATTTAATTGCTCTTGTTTTAAGGGGAGAAAACCATAAATGAGTGTGAATAATGAATATGCTGTTTTTCCTAATTTGCTTGAAACCAGCACTACACTTTTGACTTTTTATTAAAATATGTTACTGATATCTGGAGGTGAGATACTGCTGAAAACTCTTGGAGTATTCCCTCAAGTAATAGCATATGGAGTCTGAATTCAAGCAGCTGACTGATGTTTATTTAAAAATGTTCTGCTGAACTAATCCATTATACATTGCTTCCATTTTTTTTCTTTACCCTCTGATTTCTATCCAACAGCATACAATGCTAGAGTTACATTATTTAAAAAACAAAATAAACTACCTGACTGCAATGCAAAGTGTTGTTATGGTTCCTTGCTAAGCAATTAGCTGTTTTGTTTTATGTGTTTGGGAAGCTGGAGCCTGGGCTTCATAAAGAGAAAACATAATTAATGATCAAGAGTAACTTCAAGCCTTGGGAATAAGGTAGCTCATGGTGGCAACAGTGGAAGGCCGGGTGTGTGGGACTGTTGGTCCCAATCCCTATGCAAGCTTCAGGCTGTTGGACAATGGATACTGGACTAACTCAGACCTGCCCACTCATATTTCAGAGCTTTCCACTGGTCTTCAGAGCATTCCACTGCATGCCACTGGTGAGTCTTTCATGGGTATGAATGGTTCTGTAACTGGTGATAAGGTCTGGGTCAACCTTTGAGAAACTTTCATTCCAGGTCAACCCCTACTGACTGTTGGGATTCCATGCCACCATTTTCTGCAGACATGGGATTGTTGCATGTCACATGTCTGTTTACATTCCAGCACAGATTGCTGGTGTGAGCAGAACTTCTGCTCTGTATTGTTTTTGTTTTTAGTCTGTCTCCGAGAAGATGGCAAGGAGAGATGCAATGTTTTCATTGTCCTGATTTATGTGTAATAAATGCGTAGTTTAGTATGTGTCAACAGCCTCAAGCCTCTTCTGTTGCACAGCTTACACTGCTGAATAAAGTGTGCTCAAGTCTGCAAGCTTGAGTCACTGATCATGTCGGAGCAGAGGTCGAGGGATCTCTGCAGCGGCAAGGCTGAAGGGAGACACTCCAGTTGGGGCCGAGCCAGCTGGCCTTTCAACCCCCCCCCCCAATTCTGACATGGGCCAGCTATTGGTGGACCTACCATCCAGGCAAGTTCTGCAGCAATCAACTTCATTACCTCCCCACCTCAAACTGTATTTCCCTTTTAAGAAGAAGAAGAACCCACGACATTCCAGAATAACAATACTGAACTGCATTTCAGGGTTGTACGTATCCTTGGTTTGTTTTTGTTTTGAAAACCTGCTGACTATATTTCTATATTGTTAGTTGCTTTAAACTGCTGTATGTACACCCCTTGAGGATTCTTTGGTTAAGGAAGACTAACAAATAGAAGGCTGGAGAGCCTTTTTCCTGTTCTTCCTTTGGAAGATATGCATCTAGGGACAGATTTGCCCATTACTCTAAGCTTGTATACTACTTACTCTTCATTGTACAGCTCAATGATTAAGCCCCTTTGTGGCAAGAAACACTGATCGTACCGGAACAATGTCCAGGTGCTGACTCACGAGTTGATGTTGCTTCCATCAAATACACGAGTGAGTGTAAAGAAAAAGAGTACGTCTGAGATTTACTAGTTTGCTTGTTTATAGACCTTATTGTGGAACAGTTGCCCTTGGTGATATATTTTTGTGCATTTTGTTAATATATCACTACTCTGTATCTTGTTTGTTGGCTGACTGCAACTGGCAACTTTGGGGGTCAACAGCAGTCAGGTGATATGCAATATTCAGAAGGGGCCTCACACTGGATCCACAGCACATTCAGAATTGGGACCATACGACTGCTCTTCTCCCATGTGCCCATTTTACTTTTCTCCCACAGGAATCAATGTCAAGGAGGTATGTAAAGACATTCACTCAACAGTGTATGTGTTTCAAACTGTGCCTGTTCAATGTTTCTTTTATATCCTGGGTTTTGCACAGCTTCCATGGTGCATGCTAAAGCAGGACAGAATATTGGGAGAACAGCATCAAATCTAATAAACTGACACTAAAAAACACTGTCTACCAACCCTTCCACCTACCTACCTGTCAACCTACCTATCTAAACTTTGAAGTACGTGTCTAGCTCTTTGCATGCAGGATGGTTCCGGATGCTTTACTATTCCTAATTATCTTTGCAATACAGTTTATAGTTCTGCAAACATTTTGCCTGCATTTCCCATTCCCGCCCTCCCACACTTTCATTAGTGCCTTAATCCATTTGGCTATCTGCCTATCACCTGTCTTTCTCTCCTCCATCTCTTGCATAAGCACCTTATGTTGTAACAATATCAGCCACGTTGGTTTTTAATTAGATTTTATTTTAATCTGCTGTGGGATTTCACTTTCTGGTTCTGCTCATGCTTGAGTATAATTCTGTCTTGGGGAACAGAAATCTGCCAGCCTCTACCAGTTGCAGAGCTTAGACCTTCTTCCACTCAATAACATCAAAGCAGATGGCCTACAACACAAAGGAAGTTTTTCAAGCAGTTCATGTTTTGCAGTGTGATTTACCAAAGATGGGTTCACTTGATCAAACTGAACATTTTCTAGCTCAAAGTTTCGTTTCATTTTCTTTTATCCTGTTGCTCTAAAGTTGAAACTACGAGCTCTACAGCAAGTGACCTCTTTTAGACTATTGTTTCTGCTCATAATAAAATGGTGCTTTATTGTACAGTGGTACCACGGGTTAATTATTTAATTCATTCCGGAGGTCCGTTCTTAACCTGAAACTGTTCTTAACCTGAAGCACCACTTTAGCTAATGGGGCCTCCTGCTGCTGCCGCACTGCCGGAGCACAATTTCTGTTCTCATCCTGAAGCAAAGTTCTTAACCCGAGGTACTATTTCTGGGTTAGCAGAGTCTGTAACCTGAAGTGTATGTAACCTGAAGCGTATGTAACCCAAGGTACCACTGTATTATCCTAGATCCTGCAAGTGTCCCTATTTTCCAGGGACAGCCCCAGATTTACAGAAGCCACCCCAGTTTCTGATTTGATCCCGGAATGTCCTATTTTTCCTTAGGACGTCCCTATTTCCGCTGGAGAAATGTTGGAGGGTATGGAGTTATACGACCCCCGAGCCAAGGAGATAAGTAACTATACAACCTTTGTCGAAACAAAATAAAAAAAGTCCTTCCAGTAGCATCTTAGAGACCAACTAAGTTTGTTATTGGTATGAGCTTTTGTGTGCATGCACACTTCTTCAGATACTTCTTCGGATTCTTCAGTGTGCATGCACATGAAGCTCATACCAATAACAAACTTAGTTGGTGTCTAAGATGCTACTGGAAGGAATTTTTTTTTTTTTGTTTCGACTACAGCAGACCAACACGGCTACCTACCTGTATATACAACCTTTAGAAGGCATCTGAAGGCAGCCCTGTATAGGGAAGTTTTTTTAATGTGTAATGTTTTATTATGTATTAAAATATATTAAAATATTTTGGAAGCTGCCCAGAGTGGCTGGGGCAATGCAGTCAAATTAGCAGGGAATAATAATAATAATAATAATAATAATAATAATAATAATAGAGTGTCCCTATTTTCATCAGAGAAATGTTGTGGGGTATGCAGAAATATCAATTTGCCACAAGCAGTTAGAACATGCACACATGGGCAAGTGAGCTAGCAAAAACTTGCAAAGGAGAGTAGCTTTCCCATACGCATTTCCAAGGCTGCTACATAGTTCTGCTTATTTTCTTTTCCACTCTTAAATCTGAAGTCCTTAAGCCATCACAATTCTCACAGTATGCTTAAGGGGTCAATTTGCACTTCACTTGTGCATCAAGTTCTCCTGTTTAAAAGGTAATCTGTCCATTGCACCCCTGGGGTCTTAGTGAATAGGAGTATTTAACACAGCTAAATCTACCGCCTGCTAGGAGAAGCTTAAACCCCTGGAGAGGTGAGGTGGCACTAGCTGAAGCACATTTTTTGCAATGCTTTTATAACAAATATGGGTTCCTTTCCCCGTGGGAGCACAGCCAATATATTTTTATAATGATACGTTACACGACATTGTGGAGTCCCTTCATGTGCAACACACATGCTGAGATGTCTTCAGCAGTCATGTTTCTGTCCTGATGTCTAGTGTCAAGCATTTTATGGGCTGTTTCACATAAATTTATCTCCCAACTTTTCAATGATGAAGACAGCAAAAGGTCTCTAAGTAAGTTGGCAGGTTTTTTTGTTTTGTTTTGTTTTGCAAAACAGTTGTAGATCTACTTAGTGGATTCTACTGTATAATAATTTATAAGGAAAGAGTATGTGGAATAAGATGGAATACTCAGTTCCTCACTTTCTGGTGTTTAGAGGTTCGTATACAAATAAACGAATGAAGTCAAGGTCTAAATCAGGGCTGGCCAACTCCCAAGAGACTGCAATCTAGTCATAGAGTTAAAAACTGACACTGATCTACCCCCTTTGGGGTTCAGGGCAAAAATGTTGAGGGGTTTTTTTTTGGCAACCCAAAGTTGTTGAGCTTCTTTGGGGGGAGCCAGTGATCTGCCAGTGATCTACCACAAATGTCCAGTGATCTACTGGTAGATCACGATCTACCTGTTGGACATGCTGGTCTAAATGAACTTACCGTATTTTTCGCTCTATAAGACGCACCAGACCACAAGACGCACCTAGTTTTTGGAGGAGGAAAACAAGAAAAAAAATATTCTGAATCTCAGAAGCCAGAACAGCAAGAGGAATCACTGTGCAGTGAAAGCAGCAATCCCTCTTGCTGTTCCGGCTTCTGTGATAGCTGCGCAGCCTGCATTCGCTCCATAAGACGCACACACATTTCCCCTTACTTTTTAGGAGGGGAAAAGTGAGCCTTATAGAGCAAAAAATACGGTAATATATTGCTTTTACATGTGCATGCAAGAATTCAAAACTAGATCAAAATACAATCTCTGACTAATAGCCAATAGAATATTCAATAATAGCTGGATAATCTTGTACGGTTTTAGACGGCGTTCTTCAAAGCCTTGCAATGCATGGATTATAAAAGCAGTGTTCAAGATGCTTTGCCCAACATGATTTGAGACTTAGATAGTGGCATCTGCTTGAAGAGATTCACCATATACATGAACTTAGGTACTCATGTTGCATACAGTGCTGCTGCAAGTTCAAAACACAAGAAGAAGAAGAGTTTGGGTTTGATATCCCACTTTATCACTACCCGAAGGAGTCTCAAAGCGGCTGACAATCTCCTTTCCTTTCCTCCCCCACCACAAACACTCTGTGAGGTGAGTGGGGCTGAGAGACTTCAGAGAAGTGTGACTAGCCCAAGGTCACCCAGCAGCTGCATGTGGAGGAGCGGGGAAGCGAACCCGGTTCACTAGATTACAAGGCTACCGCTCTTAACCACTACACCACTACACCAAATAATTCAAAACTCTTCTGCAATACAACAGTATGCAAGACCCATGAGCTTGTATGGAGGAAGGTGCCAATGCTTTCTATTGCCAATACAGCACCATCTGTGAATAGGAGGAGGAGTTTGGATTTGATATCCTGCTTTATCACTACCTGAAGGAGTCCCAAAGTGGCTAACATTCTCCTTTCCCTTCCTCCCCCACAACAAACACTCTGTGAGGTGAGTGTGGCTGAGACTTCAAAGAAGTGTGATTAGCCCAAGGTCACCCAGCAGGTGCATGTGGAGGAGTGGGGAAGCGAACCTGGTTCACCAGATTGCAAGTCCACCGCTCTTAACCACTACACCACACTGGCTCTGAGGCTCCTATTCCACACTGAATAGGAGGAAACATTAGAGCCTTGTCCATTAGGGCAAATGGGGCACTGCCCAGTCAACATCAGACCATCTTCAACTAGCCCCACCTTCTTTCTAGGAGGTGGCAATGACAATCAACTTTCTCCTCCTTAGTTTCAGGGTTCCTGAGCACATGGGTGATTCTAAATGTGTTCAGCTTAGCAAAAGGACCCCTGGGTCAGAAGCTGCAGCAGGGAAACCTGCTTTGCAAAATTGTGCATTTTAGGCAACATTGCATACAATATTCTGCATATTAAGAGAAATCTGCACTAAAATGTTGCTGGATTTTATGAGGATTCATTTTTTAAAAAATAAATACAGTGGTACCTCAGGTTACATACACTTCAGGTTACAGACTCCGCTAACCCAGAAATAGTGCTTCAGGTTAAGAACTTTGCTTCAGGATGAGAACAGAAATTGTGCTCCGGCGGTGCGGCAGCAGCAGGAGGCCCCATTAACTAAAGTGGTGCCTCAGGTTAAGAACAATTTCAGGTTAAGTACGGACCTCCGGAACGAATTAAGTACTTAACCCGAGGTTAAAGGTAAAGGGACCCCTGACCATTAGGTCCAGTCGTGGCCGACTCTGGGGTTGCGGCGCTCATCTCGCTTTATTGGCCGAGGGAGCCAGCGTACAGCTTCCGGGTCATGTGGCCAGCATGACTAAGCTGCTTCTGGCGAACCAGAGCAGCGCACGGAAATGCCGTTTACCTTCCCGCAAGAAAGGTACCTATTTATCTACTTGCACTTTGACGTGCTTTCGAACTGCTAGGTTGGCAGGAGCAGGGCCGAGCAACGGGAGCTCACCCCGTCATGGGGATTTGAACCGCCGACCTTCTGATCGGCAAGTCCTAGGCTCTGTGGTTTAACCCACAGTGCCACCCGCAACCCGAGGTACCACTGTAAATAAAGCACAAACTGATATGGAAATGTGGAGAACAGAACTTAAGAGCATAACAATGAGGAAAAACTGAGAGAAACTGAAGTTGACTGATTCACCCATCTCTACACATAACTGCAGAGGGAGAACAGTAATGGAAGATCAGTTGTTTTCAGGGAGGCAATGTTTCACATTGCTGTTCTCCTTTTAAAGGAACCCATGAATTCCCCAGAACACACTGCTGCAAAATCCATGTGTGTGTGTGTGTCCTTGCAGCTTTTCTAGCCTTCAGGGTTCACAACCGAAATCTCACTAGAGCTTCTCATTTTGCTGCTAGGGCTAGAGAAGAAATGTAGCATCTGGCGGCTTTCCCCTGTGCACTCAATCCCAGGGGGTCCATTTTAATCTGTGTAGCATTTCCCCTAAGTGGAATTCTGACAAGTATTCAGACTGGCCAGGTATCAAGAATGAGGTGAATTTCAGCAGGCCTGGAATTGGGTGAAGCATGCCAGAAGCAGTGTGTAAAATTCCTCAGGGCTTTCTTTCCTGCTTAAAAAGATATATATATATATATCAACAACAAAAAAGTGCCTGCCCAAAGTTACAACTTCCCACATGCTGTGTGACAATCACTGTCTCCTCTCTTCATATTTTTATGCCAAATCCTCTGCTCGTGGCTTGAGTACCGCAAAAAACGTATAGTGATATCTATTTTTCTTAAAACAACAACACCACCACACACAATCTGGTGTTGAGTTAATTCATACTATCAAGGGACAATGCCAGAGTAAGGGTAAGTACCAAAGCATTTTTTAAATTGTATAATATAAATAAGGAAAGGGGGGGGGAGACCTCACAAACTACCTCTGTCTATATATCACCCACAGCAAGGACACTGCATATCTGGATCTGGACGTGGGTGGTGCTGTGGTCTAAATCACTGAGCCCCTCCTTGGGCTTGCAGATCAGAAGATCGATGGTTCAAATCCACTCAATGGTGGTGAGCTCCTGTTGCTCTGTTCCAGCTTCTGCCAACCTAGCAGTTCGAAAGCATACCAGTGCAAGCAGATAAATAGGTACTGCTGTGGTGGGAAGCTAAACGACATTTCTGTGCATTCTGGCACTCGTCACGGTGTTCTGTTGCGCCAGAAGTGGTTTAGTCATGCTGGCCACATGACCAGGAAAGCTGTCTGTGGACAAACACCAGCTCCCTCAGCCTGAAAGTGAGATGAGTGCTGCACCCCATAGTTGCCTTTGACTGGACTTAACTGTCCAGGGGTCCTTTACCTTTACCTATATCTGGATCATGCATACGAATATTAAACCAATCTTCTACCTATTTATTTACATCGCCATCTACTATGAAAACATCACAAGGCACTTAACCATGAATTCCATTTTTTTTTAAAAAAAGTAGCAATAAGATGGATTCTGCAGCACCAATAACAGTCAGGGTAAAACTTAAGTTTAGATGTTGTTAACAAAAGGCTGACATCAGTACCCTTCAAACGTCTCTGTAATGAAACCAATAAAAGCTTGTAGCTGTACTAAATATTTAGGGCAGGATTAAACTAAGTTGTTGCATGCATGGAGCAAGATCTATTTATGTACTGGAATTCCCTCACCATCTGCTAAATCT
The DNA here is from genome assembly GCF_951804945.1 of Podarcis cretensis. NCBI lineage: Eukaryota > Metazoa > Chordata > Lepidosauria > Squamata > Lacertidae > Podarcis > Podarcis cretensis. The sequence continues at coordinate 88,971,717 of NC_137173.1, forward strand.
GTTCAGGAAGGTTGGGGGAACCCCCAGAGTAGAATATATGGGGAGAAGAGGGACCTCTTCCCCAAGCACATACCCCACTTACTGAAACACTCAGTTCCACACTTTGTTCTTGCATAATACTTATTCCAGTCACAACTGAGTACTTCTTAAAGTGGGCCGAAAACAATAAGATGCATTTGAAGGTACTTGAAATGAAGGGGTCAAAGCATTTTGTCATAATGATAGACTGTGTCCATTAGGTCCGTTTAAGAGACAGGAAATTTCTTATGCTGTGTTTAAATTTCCATTTCTATCTCTCCATCTGGATCAAAATGAATCCCCGACGCTGCTAACAACATAATCATCATAATAAAATGCTTATTAACACAATTAAAGCAAATCTTTCATAAAATAAAGCATAAAATCCTAATCATAATAGATATAAACCCAGTGACAACATGATTAGCAATACAAAGGACGCAGGAGGGCAACGTTCTGAAAACTAATACAGAGATTGTACATCTTCCTCTCTTCTCCCCAACCCAGCAGATGTGGGTTTCACATGTTCAGGCTCAATCTTTAATGCCTCTTGTGACCATAGCTGTCAATTTACAGATTTGAAAATAAGGGACCAGCAGCCTTGAAAATAAGGGATCAGCAGCCAAAATAAGGGATTTTCCAAACACAGGTATGTTCAACTTCTTAGCCCCTCTGAGCTAAAGGCAGGAAGCCCAGCCAGCAGCCAAATGGAGCCTCAAGCGGTGGTTCCCACAGCGCAGCAACCCAGCAAAGGGGATGCAGCAAGGAAAGCCACCGTCACCTCTCCGCTGGGAAGTGCTCAGCAAAGGCGAGTCCCCAGGCAATGTGGCCGATTTGATTGGCACAAGGCATACAAGCTCCACCCCCCCAGTCATTCTTAGACTCTTCATTGGGTGAGCAACGCAGCCAAGCAACACAGTTGGAGCCTCCCTCCTCCCTGGCTGGCAGGCAGGGAGGGAGAGGAGCTGCTTTCTTTGAAACCCGGGAAATTTAAGGGACATCATCAATAAGGGACAGCAGCGGGACACGGCGCTGGGATAAGGGACTTTCCCACCAAATAAGGGACAGTTGACAGCTATGCTCGTGACCCATCAGAAGCTGCACCCATTGCATTTTATGTGATGTGAGGAACCACCCCAACACATCTCCTTACCGAAGCTGCCAGAATAATTCTTACTTATGATGAAGAAACATATCAGTCTTTCTGTTTATCAGTGGTCTTGGAAATTTTTGCAGGTGATGAAATTTGCAGTCTTAAGAGCTCTTTGACTGTAGTAATCAATACACTGTCTAGGTAAATTACCCTTTGTTGTAATCCCTGAAACCTTAGAAGCTAAATTAATGGTTTCATTACCATGCTAAAAACCCTTGGGCAATTCACAGGCCAAATACCATTACCCTGCAGTGTTACGACTCTCTCCTTTCTTGAAGAGCCTTTGATGTTTCCTGTAATTCAGATGCATAGAGTGGCTAAAAACAGCTTTGCTTATTTCTCTACACTGCTCCCCACCCCCCCAAAAAGAGAGTGTGCTCGGTTGCTAGAAAGTGCTTGGGCCAATTTCGGTTAGAGTTGGACATTAACAGTTCTTTTGAAAAAGAAATTAGCTATGTGGAAGATATCTCCTCATAGGTAGATAAACGTAAAGGCTATAAGACATGACTTGAAAACATGGGAGTAAAATGGGGAACATGCTTCTCATTCGATTCTCTTAATGCTATTTGTATAGCACTTTCGAGTGTTCAAAGAAATTCACATATATTGCTCCCACCAGCAGGTGGCGTTAGGGAACATTTGCCAATTCCTTCCTCCTTCACGGAAACCCACTGTGCTCCTTTCAACAATGTTCCAGCAGAGCCAGCTGAAGACCTTTTGCTGCTTTATCCTGAGTCTGATCACTGGTGGCAGGGAACTTTGATCCATTGTAAAGGTGCCAATGTGAAGCTTAGGTATGCACACAGATCTCTCCCCCAGAACATAGGCCCTGGAGAAACCCTCTGGGAAAAGCAAAAGATTGTCCTTAAACTCTGTTTTGCTAAGTGTTAAATCTGGATCCCACATTGAGTTGTGGGTTTTTTGCAGATTGCTGACATAGGTTGCCATATGTCTAGATTACTGTGATTTCCACCCAGACACTATTTCTGATGACTGATTGCCAGCTATGTCCGGGAAATTCTGGACATCTGCAACCTTACTACACCCCTCTAGAGGAAGCCATTTTCAAATAATCAAAAGCAAACATCAGGACAGGAAAAGCATATATTAATGAGCAAGGGAAGTTTTCTTCTTCTTCTTCTTCTTCTTCTTCTTCTTCTTCTTCTTCTTCTTCTTCTTCTTCTTCTTCCTTAAATTTGTATACTGCCTTTTATCCATAGATCTCAGAGTGGTTCACAACATAAAAATACAAAATAAAAAAGACAAAATACATAATAATAATAAGAATCCCCCCCCACATTTTTTTTATTATTATTTACTCATCCGAAACGTATTTTGGTATTATCCAGGAATCAATTCAGTACTTAACTGATAATACTTAACTGATAACTGATAGCTGAGAATACTTAACTGATATCCTTGAAATTGAAAACTACTGAGTTTTGGTTAGCGATGTGTTGGAGATTTCCTGAAGGGAGAAAAGTTAGTCTTTTCCAAAACTCCTTTTGCTTTTCTTGAAATTGCTCATATCTTTTATCCAAGCAAGGTCCAACATATGACTCAAAATGTTAAAATGGGTGAAATATGGTGGGAACCGGAGGTCGCCTAGATTGTTGTAATCATTTTATCAAGGTCACAGTGTGTTTCCAGATATAGCCCGGCTTTGCTGATTGGCTCCTAGAGATTTTATGATAACAGGGTAACTTCAAAAATGGCCCGGAAGCAGGAAAATGACCAGAGCCAGGAGAAGAAGATGAAGGAGAAGAAGGAGAAAGCCTTCAACATCAAAAGTAAAACACAGTGGCATAGTGTGGCCAGGGCCACAGGATGGTTACCTCAGGCACATAATTCTTAGGGGTGCAACCCACGCTATGCCACTGGGCTTCAGCACTCCCAAAAGTGACATGATACTGGGAGGGAGGTAGCTCCCTTTCCTGGCTCTTCAACACATAGAGCCTATGGCGTGAGCGTCTCACGGGTGGGCTGTGAGTGGAGAGTGAGTGGCTGACCAGGCCCTCCCCTACTGGGGTGAGGCCCTGCCTTTGACACCTCAGATCCTCATCCTTTGCTTGCAGGCACCACACACCGCATGCTTCTCACACCATGGCTGGTGCTGCCACCTGGTTCAGATCCAGATTTGTTGCTTTGTAAAACAGAGCACCTTGGTTTTGAGGTGCTTTGTGCCTTGCCCAATTCCACTAGTCCATCAGCAATAATTCTGAATTCCAACAAATACAGTACCTTTTTGACAGAAAACATGGCAAAATGTGAGTGGCAAGTAATGTGTAGATACCTAACCCCAAGCAATATGTAAGGAATAATCTGTTAGAGTTACTGAACGCTCGGAAATGTGTTTCTGGCTGCCTATCTTTGCCCTTTCAGCAATCAAGCTGTCAGTCTTTATAGAGTAAATAGGTAATTGAAAGTAAATGTGCTTTCCTTCTAAAGTTCATTTGAAGCCTCTAGGGATACAACTCGGAGGGAGAGGAAAGAATCCACTTGCACCTTGAATTCTCAATAACATTTCTGTTAATCCATGCATGCAAAATCATTCCCAAGACATGCCCTGCTCTTGTATTGTAAAGAAAAGCTGTGCTTTTTTAAGGATCTGAGGAAGAGTGGGGAGTATACTGTGAAGTTCTGAGGACACTGTCTTGAGGGCTGGTTTCCACACATACTATTACTGGCGTTGTGACTGAGAACTAGCTCTCCACACAGTTGGTATATGTGTGGATGGAAATTTAGGAAAATAAGAAGCTGTATTATACCAAGTCAAGCCATTGGTCCATCTAGTTCAATATTGTGTTCACAATATAAGAAAGATATTGAGAAGCTGGAACATGTGCAGAGGAGGGTGCCCAAGATGATCAAGGGTCTGGAAACCAAGTCTTAAGGGGAACAGTTGAGGGAGTTGGGTATGTTTAGCCTGGAAAAGAGGAAAATCAGAAGAGATCTGATAGCCATCTTCAAGCATCTAAAGGGCTGTCACATGAAAGAAGGAGCGAGCTTGTTTTCTCCTGCTCCAGAGGTGAGGACCCAAACCAATGAATTCAAGTTATAAGAAAGGAAGAGGGAACTTTCTGACTGTAAGAACTTTCTGACAGTGAAATGGACTTCCTCAAAAGGTGATGGAGGTTTTTAAGCATAGGCTGAATGACCATCTGTCATGGATGCTTTAGTTGCGATTCCTGCATTGCGATTCCTGCAATTACAAGATGACCCTTGGGATCCCTTCCAACTCTACAATTCTGTGATTCTATGATCTATGATTCTATGACTGGTAACGGCTCTCAGGGATTTTAGACAGTGTCTCTCATAGCTCTACCTAGATATACCAGAGATAGAACCTTCTGCATGCAAAGCTATTGCTCTATCACTGAGCTGTCTGGCGATGTCTGATCAAAGTTAAGCACTTTGGGACCCACTGATTCTAACCAGAGAGATTAAAAAAGCCTCATCAACACTCTCATTTTCACCATTGGGATTTAGAAGTTCATAGATTAAACTGGGGGACCTTATAGGAAGGATCAAAAGGAGTTGTCTTATTGGTCTATCCAGTTCAGTATTACCTGTGCTCACTGGAAGCAGATCTCCAGGGTTTTAGACAGAGGCCTCTCCTAGCCATGCTTGAAGATTATGGAGCTTGAACCAGGGACATTCTGCATGTCCCCCAAAGATATGTATGTGATTTCAGCTGCTGTGGTTATACAATGATAGTTGCAAGGGATCAGATTTCTGGAGAATAATTATCCACAAAGTCATTGTATTAGCAAGGATTTCCAGTGATGATAGATGATGATACATAGATAGATAGATAGATAGATAATAGATAAATAGATAGATACTTTATTTGCATTAGCCACTAGTCATAGCAATAAGATGAAATATATTGGAGATAGAGCTACATAGTTAGCTATACAAAATACGTTCTGGAGGTTTACATCAATACAAATGACAGAATTGATACATGATCCTTTAGCAACAGATAAAATAGGCTTTTAAATTTTTTTTTAAAGCTGAGCAATGTTAGAAAGTTAATCAAATAATAGATCTTATTCTAATTGTCCCTGCTAAAAAAAGTTGCAGTTTTTGCTGCCACATGATTATCTTGAATTCCAGTGCTTGAACAGGATTTAAATGCCTTTTTTCACACCTAACTAAAAAAATAATTGGGTTGACAGAATTAGCTGTGAGAACAAACATTTTCCTTTGTTCTATAAAATCAAAATGTTCAATGGGCCAAAATATGGCAGTTCTTTATCCCTGTATGCACTCTCTCTCTATATATATATATACATATATATTAACAGTCATGAGTATTTGGAGACAAACATGAATTTAACTACACATCATTGTGTGTGTGTTATATTTGTGCTGCTGCAAATTTAATGAATGATTTTAATATCTGAAGTTTCACAATATAGATACAGTCTGTGATCACTAGCCAATCAGAGTGAATTTCAGCATTTGGACAGATGTGTCGTGCTGCTTATTAACACTGTCAGTCACCTTGACAGAACGTGCATTGTAAGGAACCAGGCATCTCAGCTGGGAAAGTTGTGTAGTGGATAGGATTAGGGACTTTGTTCATACCGAGTTTGTGTTTCAGTAATGCATCCCTTTGCTCAATTCTGATCCCACAGCATTGCAAAAATTGTATCCCATGTTTCTTGATGAGATTAAGTCACACTTGGTCGTAACAAACAAACAAAAGCCCTCCCTGATCAAATGCAATGCGTGCGGTGCAGCTTCAGAAGGATTGTAGAGATGCAAAGAAAGAAAGGTAAATTTAGCCACCAGGAAGCTTAAGTGAGAGAACTCAGCAGTAGCTGTGCAAACTCTCATAAATACCAAAAAAGGATTATAAGTGCCTTTTGAAATCCAAAAAGTGTGCTAACTAGATATGACTGTGGCACTGCTTGGAGTATTGCCAGCCAAATCAAGAATAACAACAGCTTTCAGAATAGACTCCTCCAAGGCTCTCATGCTTATAACGTGCAACATTTCTAATTCAGATGAGGAGTTCCATTCCCACTGCTCATCATTTTACACACTTGCACAGAAAGAAGTTGCTGATTGTGAACCTTTCGCCACTGAAGCTCAAAGGGGAAGCCCACCCATTAGGCAAGGTGAGGTGACCGCCTTGGGTGGCAGAATCCGCAAGGGCAGCAGATCCAGCCTCCAAGGAATGCATCACCTGCTGTGGGTGCAATAGCTGCAGCACACTCCCTGAAGGCTAGATCTTCCACCTCATTGGCAGGGTCCCCCATGTCGGACTTGCATTCGCTACGACCGAGCTACTCCTCCTCCGGTTGAGTCCTTCGGAATCGCCTCCGACGATAATTAATGCCCTGAGCCTTTGATAAGCCTCCAGGCACGTCCCCCATTATACAGAGTATCAAAGCAGTAGAAGTGATGAGATTTACAAGCTACAATGCAAGGTTTTATTCCTAACTATGCAGACAGAAAAGAAATAAACATGCTCTCTCTGTGGAAGCAGGGAGCAAGTGGAAAACAAAGGAACAGGAAGCCAGTAACATCACATCCTTCTCCTGTCTTCCATGAGACTTCCAACAGTCTGGAATCCCTGGCATGTAAACAGTCTTGTGACTCCAAAAGCACTGCACAGTGGCACAAACAGAAACTAACACCCTATGCCCCCCTCTATAGTGGCCTCTTGGCAAACAGAAGATGTTGCTGGTCTCCTTCTCCTACCCTTGTTCCCTATGAAGATCTTTATCCCCACCCCCTTGTTTCAGATGTAGCTCTTCAAAATGTATTGGGCCGGCCATGTCCCCAGAAATAATTTTATAGACAATTTACAGCACAATGTTCTCCATGCCTACTCAGAAGGAAGTTCATTGGGGTTGACTCCCTGGTAAGTGAGTACAGTGGAACCTCGGAAGCCGAACGCCTGTAAACTTGAAAGTTTTTGCTCCCGAATGATTAAAAACCCAGAAGTTATTGTTCCGGTTTTCGAATGATTTTCAGAAGCCGAATGTTCAGCATGGTTCCCACAGCTTCTGAATGACTGCAGGACGCTGCTGCAGCCAATCAGAAGCTGCGCCTTGGAAGTTGAACGTTTTGGAAGTTGAACAGACTTCCGGAATGGATTCTGTTGGACTTCAAGGGTATGTCTGTATTGGATTGCAAGCTTACAGTGCAATCCTGCCCATGTTTGTTGAGAAGTAAGCTCCATGGGGTTCAATGGGACTTACTCCCAGGTGGATCTGTGCATTTCGGATTCTCTTAGTTTCTCATTTTTCCAATCTTAACTTCACTTCTGCATATTTTGCATCAGTTTGTGATTCTTTTTTTTAAAAAAAATCCGCATGAAAATTCAACAGCATTTTAGTGCAAGTTTCTCCTAATACATATTGTATGCAATTTTACCTCATATACATGCTTCCTCCCTCCCTAATATAATGCATTTGTATGGTATTTTCACTAATATTGGCATAAAGCTTCCCTAGTGTGTGAATTTTTGTACACACTGCTTGGTTGGAGAACTGCAGTTCAACTTTGTAGAAGTACAGATTTCAAAGTATAGCTGCATTTCAGTTTCTATATTGTTTCAGTAAATGTAAAATAAGTATTTTCACCTTTAAATGTGACCCGGGTCAATTCCTGCCCCCTCCTTACTTCCCAGTAGGTGAATATAGGATTGCAGCCTTAGACTTGTAGATTTCAGTTACCGGTATTTGCAAACATCCAGTTATGAACTTCACAATGATTGTTTGTCATTAGTGATATTTGTGAATCAAGCTCTCCATTTGGTTATAGCGTAAGTAACTAGATCTAGCCATAGCCTATAAGCTTAATAAATACACTACGCTCCTGGGCAAGTGTTTTGTACAAACCTTAAAAAGGTAAAGGTAAAGGACCCCTGACAGTTAAGTCCAGTCGCAAACGACTCTGTGGTTGTGGAGCTCACCTCACTCTATAGGCCCAGGGAGCCAGCGTTTGTCCGCAGACAGCTTCTGGGTCATGTGGCCAGCATGACTAAGTCGCTTCTGGCAAACCAGAGCAGTGTATGAAAATGCCATTTACCTTTCCGCCGGAGCAGTACCTATTTATCTACTTGTACTTTTATGTGCTTTCGAACTGCTAGGTTGGCAGGAGCTGGGACCAAGCAATGAGAGCTCGCCCCATTGCCATCCGCATCCCGTACAAACCTTAGGAATCAGGAATTGTCAATGTGATTATTGTAGAAACGTAGGCAGGCTTTAGAGCCAGACTGGCCACATGGAAACTACTTTCTACTTGTTCACATTATAAGTAGGCAGCTGCCAAGGTCTCAGAACCTCAACAATGACTATTAAACATCCCTGAGCAGCCTAGATTATCTGCCTATAGGTTTGATCTTCCATCCCAGCTTTGGGAGAAATTTCTTTTCAATGGTCTAGATTGTTACCTCAAGTTGGAAATAGTCCTATATGCCAGTTGAAAAGCCACTTTCCCCCACTGGTGTTTTTTTTAACCAATATCATGTCCACAACAAGGGATATAAAACAGATGCAAAACAAAAACATTTAAATATTAATTTGAAAAAAAATTCCAAACATTGTTGCATTGGCCATAAACCACCCAAACATAAATGGTACTCTGATCTAGTATAAGAGGTTACTTCACATAATTTTTTAAAGATTATTTTCTCCAGTTCAGGGAACTGGAAAAAACAGTCTAAATGCTGTGAAATTGAAAGCTGAACCACCCATGTTAGGAGTTTGAAGATTTGGGAGTTTTCATGAAGGCAAGTACATTGCATATCTGTTACAAATCTCACAATCCAGATAGCACACCAAGTTTTCTACGCTGCTAAAATCTGAAGGTTCCCCCAGGTGATCAGTTTTGAAAACTCTTAGAACTATAAAGCTCTTCTAAAAGTATTTCTACATGCTTTTTGAAGACTGAAGCAGGCCACTGGACACAGCCAAACTTCAGAAGTGGTGGAAGATTCCACACGAAGAAAAGCCTAGGAAAAAGCAGGGGAAATTTTAGGTTGCACCCTAAACTGTTATATATGTCTGAACAGAGAACTTCAAAAATGTGCCTAATTGAGCAAATATATATTTCATCTTGTCTATACAGATAATGTGACTTGAGACTTAATTCGGTCATTTTTTATTTCTTCCTAAGGTTCCAAGGCTATTACAAAAATTGGAATTTTAATAAAAATGGTGAAAGTTTGATATATCCAGTGTGATTTATCTATCATTTTTAATGCCAAGATTGCTCCTTGGTATGTCATGTTTAAATACCAGTATGAACTAGGGAATTATCTCACTGGAATTAATTTCACAGTGAGAAATGCACTTGCCCTTCTTAGATTTAAGAAAATGTCCTCTGCAGTGCTTGAAAGAAGATATCAGAATATTCCTTATAATTTATGACTTTGTCTCTGTGTGGCAAAGGAATGATTGAGGGTGTTGTGTATTAGTTGTTTGGCTGTTCTATAACTATGTGTACATAACATAAGTTTTCTCCCACAGCTCTCAGAACATGGTTTTCACAAAGTTTTTAGGATCCAATGGAATAGTAGGTTAGTGAAATAGTGAGGGGACACTTTTACCACACAGACAATTGCATTGAAAGGTATTTTTTTTGTTGTTTATGAAGTTTTCCACCTTTTCTTATCCCTCTTTTTCTATTTCTTTTATTCACATTTTCTTATAACTTTGTTACAACTAACAGTTAATATATTTGAGCTGATAACTGATAGCTTATCTGTGACATTGATTTTATGCAACCAAACTATGATGTGATAGTAACCATTGTTGTGTGAGAAAATGGCTGTGCCGATTTCTCCCAAATTTAACACAATACTGGAAAAATAAAGAAGATGGGGGTGGGGGGATATAACTGCTTCATGACCATCAGTAATGAGCTATCTGCTGTCAGTTTAAAGGCTGGTATGTGAATCATATCAAAGATTTGAGATAGGGTGTCCGTGTTAACAGAAAAGAGATTTGTATCACTGGTACCCCAAGTCTTTACTATCTCCTTCTGCAACCCGGAAAAGTAGTTGTTTTTGTTGTTGCTGTTAACTACATCCAAATGACCACATAAAGCTGTTGTGATCAGCAACAAAAATGTTGATCATGTAGCCATCAGTAAGGGAGGTGAGGCTGGTGCATACAAGGACCTTTTTAGCAGTGGCTCCACAACTCTAAAACTCCCTCCTTGAAATATAGGGTCAGCTCTGGCCTTGGTAGTATTTAGCAAGCTTTATAAAAAATGGTTTAGTTCTGTTTGGGATTGCTTTGTGCAAGACAGTTTGATTTTCATCTTATTGATAACTGAGATACTGTATAGTGATTTGGATTTTTTTTCATGCTATTACTAGGACTGTTGATTAAGTTCTCATAATTTATATAATTTCATTTCCCCCTCTTAGATGAAATGGAGCCATGCCACTCCATTATATCCAGTAAGGGCCAATTGAAAGATCAGGAAAGCTGTCCATCTCCCACTGATATTGTAATTCAAACTAGAGATGAATTCAGGGGCTAGTAAAAACTCTCCTGTCCTTTGAGGTGAGTTTAATGAGCCCCCAAGGTTATTTGAGCCTGCCTCAGGAGAATTTCACTGGCACCTCCCTTTCCATTTTACAAAGGGGGAACCATGACAGAGGGTCACCTTTTTTGACATCCAAGACAGAAAACCATTCAGATATTCCATTGAGGGCTGAAAGCATCTCAAGTTAGTCTTGCTGATAGTATTCCCCGTTTGTAAAATGTAAATGTGAGCTTCACTCACAAAACTGATGCAGAAGCTAAGGGAGAAATTTCGTCAAGCACGGTAGAAACTGCTTATTATTTATTAGTGCTAAATTGCTCAGAGTTATGAACGTGTTATCAAAAGTTTTGCACTGTAGTTAAATAGCCTAGGCTGGAATGAAACACGAGGTAAAAACTGTATCTGAGAAACCTCAGGTGTTTGTAAGGGCTGCAATGTATGGGAGACTGACAGCCAACTGAAGCCTTAGTTACAATTGCTATGGAATGAAACACCTTTGGAAGTTAGCAGTGCTGAAAGTGAATGTCACCCAGGGATCAGGAGAACTAGGAGGGACTAATCTGATTGGTGATCAGATGCATCAATCTATTCTCTGGGACATCTGAATCAGGAGAAGCTGTGCAATCCTTGGGCTGGTGCTTGACTTGGTGCACTGGATGAGGGTCAATAAACTGAATCCTGGCAAGATGGAGATGCTATGAATGGGCCACAGCAAAATTCAAATAATTGGCCAATTCTCTCTTTTGGATGGGGCCATTGTCTCCTTACATGAGCAGCTTCTTTGTCTGGGAGTATTCCTGGACCCATCTCTCTTGCTAAATGCCCAGTGGCTTGGGAGTGCATTTTACCAGCTTCAATTTTTAATAGCTACAGCCATTTATAGATTATGGTAGCCTAGCCACTGTCATCCATATGCTTGTATCCTCCAGATTGCATTAATACAATGAGCTCAATCTGGGGCTGCTCTGGAGCCATCATATCACATTGCTGTTGAAGGAATTTCACAAGCTGCCAATTAGCTACTGGTTTAGGTTCAAGGTGCTTTTGATGTACACAGCCCTAGAACAACATGGGACCAGGATACTTAAAACTTCAGCTTACTGCCTACATACCTAACTAGTCGCTGCATTCTGCATAAGGCCACCGGAAACCTGGGCTGGATCTACACTGATCTGTAAAAATGCTATTAAAGGCTATTTTAAAAAAAGTTATATAGCTCTCAATGCAATTTCCCATTGCTGACGGATCACTGCTCTGCAGTACCCTCTGGTATCACAATTTTCATAACGCCTTTTTTAACATTATAACCAACCAGTGTAGATTCACCCCTGTAGAATACCATCCTATCAGACAGTCCATATTGGAATTGGGCCTTTTAAATTAACTCCATTGGATATCAAGCAAGCACCATCTCCATTGTCTTCTCAATGCGTGCTGAACACATTCCTCTTTCAATATGCATTCTAAAATATTTATCCTGGTTGGTAACTGTCGTTGATTGGTTTCATGTATGCGCTGTTGTGGTTTTAAATCTATATTGGGGGGTTTTCTCACATTATTTGTATTTTAACTATTTTTATATATGTGGTTCTTTGAAATGTGTTGCTTTATTGTAAATCACTTTGGGATGCCTTATGGGTAGTGACTCATCAATTATATTAATAATACTAATACTAATCCCATACTACTAATAATATTGATAACAATAATTATGGTTCAAGAAAAGGAGAAGCAGAGGGAGGACTGGACCTGAGAGAAGAATTTAGTCTAGAACAGAAATCAACCTGGTTCTGTGAGTACTATCTGGGATAAGGAGAGATAGATGAATTAGGCCCCAGATCGAAATAGATTAAAGTGACTCTTATATTTCTTAGTAGCTAAACCAGTTTAAATAAGTCATAACATCTGAAGTTGTAACCTTTTTATCTTACTGTAATAAATTTATCTTGTGGTCTTCAAATTAATCCCATTTAGACATACATTAACCCCTATAATCTTTTCATTCTTGTGGGTCAATTCCATGCCTATACTATTCTAACCAGGAAACCATAAAAAGAGGGCAAATTAAGGGAGTGGTTATTTTTAAGATATATGGTGGCAGGAGTAGTTTATTAGGGTTTGAGTTAAAGATGTGCATAATTCTTCTACAGGCACTTTGACATTTAAACATGCTATATCTTCTCTAGGGAATAAAATTAATACTTTATCACCAGTCAAGCTGCAGACTTTGGAGTGGGGGGCATGATTTTTACTTGAAAGCAGTTTCCTGCTTCATTCAGCATCAACTAAGAAACCTTCAACCTTCCCATTCCATCCTGGTTCTCCACTCATCCAAATGGCTGATGTAGGGTCTGCAGCCTGGCTTAACCTCTGGACTGTCCAGCCTGCACATCAAAAGCAACGAAGAAGGCAGAAAGGATACACATTTCATAAGAAGATTAGAAGAGCTTTATGGATCTGATCCTGTTCTCACAATTGCCATTTCACATTTTCCTGCAATACTATGTATTCTTAGACCCTACCTGCCTGTACATTGTTTTGCCAGGGTGGTACATACTCTGGTTTTCTCCCGCTTGGACTACTGCAGCGCGTTCTGTCTGGGAATACCTTTGAAGGTGACTTGGAAGCTACAATTAATCCAGAATACAGCTGCTAGACTGGTGACTGGGAGTGACCGCCGAGACCATATAACACTGGTCCTAAAGGAACTTCATTTACTCCCAATACATTTTCGAGCACAATTCAAAGTGTTGGTGCTGACCTTTAAACCCTAAACCACTTTGGCCCTGTATACCTGAAGAAGCGTCCCCACCCCCACTGAGGCCCAGCTCTGAGGGCCTTCTGGTTGTTTCCTCATTGTGAGAAGTGAGGTTACAGGGAACCGAGCAGAGGGCCATTTTGGTAGTCATGTTGGCACTGTGGAACACCCTCCCAGCAGATGTCAAACAGATAATCACTTATGCAATTTTTAAAAGACATCTGGAGGCAGTCCTGTTCAGGGAAGTTTTTAGCATGTAATGTTTTATTGTGCTTTTATTATATTTTGTTGGGAGCTGCCCAGAGTGGCTGTGGCAACCCAGTCAGATGGGCAGCATAGTAATCATCACCACCACCACCTCCATTATTAATACTATCATTCTATTTCCACTCATGAAATAAGGCATACATAGGAAATGGGGAGGTTTATCACGAGGGTTTTCCCAAACAATAAATAATATGCAATATTGTCTAGTTCCATATTTTCTAGGAGTTTTCGCACAAACCCAAAAAATGTTCCGGATCAATCTTTTTGCAGCTGGTGTTTTTAAACACACAGGCAGCTGCTTGGATACTAACTTTTAAAAAAGGTAAAGGACCCCTGACAATTAAGTCCAGTCATGAACGACTCTGGGGTTGTGGCACTCATCTTGCTTTACTGGCTGAGGGAGCCGATGTTTGTCCGCAGACAGTTTTTCCGGGTCATGTGGCCAGCATGACTAAGCCACTTATGGCAAAACCAAACCAGCACATGGAAATGCCATTTACCTTCCCGCTAGAGTGGTACCTATTTATCTACTTACACTTTGACGTGCTTTTGAACTGCTAGGTTGGCAGGAGTAGGGACTGAGCAACAGGAGCTCACCCCGTTGCAGGGATTCGAACCGCCAACCTTCCGATTGGCAAGCCCAAGGCTCAGTGGTTTACACCATAGCACCACCCTTGTACTAATTTTACTGAAAAACAATAAAAATTGTTATCTCACAGAAGCAGTCTATGCAGCAGAGATGCAAATCATACTCTATCCTTTCATGTATGTAGAGATTCACCTTTATTAGTAAAAGAACATAAGAATTTGTCTAATACTGAGTCAGGCTATTGATCTACTTAGCTCAGCATTGTCTACAGGGATATATAATGTGGTACTCTTTAGATATTGTGGGCTGTTCCTCTGTCATACCAAACCTAAGTTGCTTGGAGACCATTTGGGTTCAAGCGACTAATAAATCAAAGAAATAGCCACCACTGGCCTTCCTGACTGGATCTGATGGGACTTAACGTCCAAAGCAATTGAAAGGCATCATTTTGGCTATTCCTTGCCTTGGTTGACTGGCAGCAGACTCTGTAAGTCTTTTCCAGACCTACCTGCAGATTCTAAGGGTGGAACCTGGGGCTTTTTGCATGCATAGTATGCAAAGTACACATTATTATATATGGGATACCACCTATATTTAGGATTAAGCCTTATTGGCAGCAATATTTTCCTCCAAGAAGTGAGCCACCCTGTTCTGTTTAAGAATGTCAAAGTTAGGCCCCAAAGACTGTCTTGGGATATATTTAATGATGAGCCTTTCCCCTACAATGTTAGTGTTAATATCAAGTAAATTAGCTTTCCTATTATATCGGCACACATTAATAAAACAAATTTGCTTTTATTAAATCCAGGTTAATTAACACACTGTTTCAACATGAAGGCAGTACCAAAAGCATTAGCATCAAGAAGTATCTATCTTCCTTGAATGCATTTTTGTTCCTTTAGCTGATGTCAATGTAATTATTTCTAGTGCAGGGTAAAAGAAACAGTTCTCTGGCTACAATTGTGTGCAGAGTATCTTGAGAGTTATGGAGCAATCCCATGCACAGAAAGATGGTGTAAAGCAGATGATGTCCAAGTGGTCGATTATGACCTACCGGTCGATCGTGGGGTGTTTCTGGTCGATTCTGGTTGATCGCGTGATCCTGATAGCTCAACAACTTTGGTGAAGGCTCACCCAAAAAAGCTCAACAACTTTGGTCAATCCAATGGGTAGATCATTGCCAGTGTTTTTATAGTGGGAGTAGATCACAATCTCTTGGGAGTTTGTATAAAGCAAGCTGGTGTAAATTAAGCTGGTAACACCATATCCAAGCTTCATTCAGCAACGGAGCTGCTCTGCTTAAACCCAGCAGGGGAGAAAACAAGTATTTTTAAAAGTGTTCTGTGCTGGGTTTCCAGGTTACATGACCAAGCTAAACAGACTTAAGATCCAGCCCCAGTCCAGTATACCTGAAGGAGCGTCTCCACCCCCATCGTTCTGCCAGGACACTGAGGTCCAGCACCAAGGGCCTTCTAGCGTTTTCCTCACTGCTAGAAGCCAAGTTATAGGGAACCAGGCAGAGGGCCTTCTGGGTAGTGGCACCCGCCCTGTGGAAAGCCCTCCCACCAGATGTCAAAGAGAACAACAACTACCAGACTTTTAGAAGACATCTGAAGGCAGCCCTATTTAGGGAAGCTTTTAATGTTTGATGCATTACTGTATTTTAATATTTTGTTGGAAGCTGCCCAGAGTGGCTGGGAAAGCCCAGCCAGATGGGTGGGATATAAATAGATTATTAATAATTAACAACAACAACAACAACAACAACAACAACAACAACAACAACAATTGTTATTAATATTTCCCCTGTTGCTGGTCCCACCATGCCATGCCCGCTTTGGGGGACTTTCACGAGCCTTCATTCAGCCAGCTGAGCTGGGGTTGGGCACTTAATACTGGCTGAGCCCAGAATCACCAGTTGAGTCAGAGATCAACCACATTTTGAATTCCTCATACCAGTGGATCTTCGAATAGGCCTGCCCACTAAGTATCATTGACTATAGTGGCATTTACTTCTACATAAAGATTCATAGAACTTAAGAGCTGATGCAGTGTGGTAGCTAAGAGAATGAGCAGGGAAGAAAGTGAGCTGGGAGATCTCTAGTTCAAATTTCACCTAACTCATCCATATCATTTTCTCTAGTACCCAGTCACAGGTACAGTATGTTCCCTTCTCACTTTGTGTAATGGCTTTAATTTTTTAATTTTAGTTGGATAGCTGGATAGCTCAGTTGGTTTGAGCATGGTGCTGGCAATGCCAAGCTTGCAGGTTTGATCCCCATAAGGGACAGCTTCATATTCCTGCATTGAAGGGGGTGGACTAGATGTTCCTCAGGGTCCTTCAACTCTATAATTCGATTTTATGTATGTGTTAATATTTTATTTGGTTTCAAGATTCAAAATTACAAGATTCAAAACTCTATTATTCTATGAGAGTGCATGGAAAGTTAACATTTTAAATGTCCAAGTCATTATATACACATTTATGTATACATCTCCTATACAGATTTTTGGTCCTTTTGAATGCATTAAAAAAATGGAAAATACAGATTTTGCATGCATTTCAACCACAAAATATACATTTTTGTGCATACTTTTTGCACACTGAAAGTGCTCTGCAAAATCTGGAGATGCATGTAATGCAATCAGGAGCTGCATTCCAATCTGCAAGCAAATTTGGGACCATCAAATTGATTCTGGCTGCTTCAAAAATCCAGACCAAACAGATTCCTTCTCCATTCCTGGTTATGAACTCACTGTATGACCTTCAGTTTTTGACCCCATCAGCCATGACCTATTTTAATGTCAAAATAGATGACTGAGATCTCTTATCAGAATGCCTCTCTTTAATCCATTTCAGACTGGAATCAAGGTGTTGTATGTTATTTTCCACTGTAACTTTTATATCTCCTAAATTTATGGATACATTCAAGGTTCTCCTGGTGGGAAAACCCCAGCTTTGGGGGCATGAGATGTGGGTGATTTTCACCAGAAAATTGCAGAGGAAAAAACATCACTGTCACAGTCCCAAATCTACATTGATTATTGACCTGCAAATCAGAAGGGTAGTTAAGTGTCACATACCTTATAACAAATTTGTTCTTTTTCAGCTCTCAGTGAGATATAACTTTATTTGTGCAATTTCATATTGTTCTTTGCTCATTAAACAAAAAGGGCTCATGCGATCTCTGGGGAAACCCAACCAGATGGGTGGAGTATAAATAAATTATTATTATTATTATTATTATTATTATTATTATTATTATTATTATTATTATTAATTATTATTATTATTATTGAAGAAATGGGTTTCCCCCATTATTATTATTATTATTATTATTATTATTAGTTGGCAAAACAGCACAGCACAGCTACATAAGCTTTACCTCCCCCCAAAAAAAAAGTCTGCAAAGAGGGTAACCTCTTAATGTTAAAAACATTTATTTATCATTTTTTGAATGGTCAGGGAACCATTGGGGTTAATTTTTTCTCTATTTTTCTTTTAAACATGTGTTCCAATTCAAAAATGGCTGGATGAAAAATAATTATCTGCTGCTTTGAAAATTGCGTACTCAGTTATGTATACAAATGAACCATAGAAGCAGCAAATTACTTCAGTTCTGGTTTCAAGAACTATTAACTCCTTGGTGGCCTAGTCCCGCAAAATGATTAAGATACTCATATCTTTTTTAAAAATGAATATTTTAAGTGGCAATTTAAACATGAAGTGGAATTGTGCATTCCTAGGTTTGGTTCACATGCATTTCAGACATTCTAGGCTAGTAGACTTCAACTTCTTCAGTCCCAGCTTTAACACGAACATGCATTAGAGACCCTCTTCCTAATTTTTCACCATATATTCATATGGTGGTGTTGCTGATTGATATCACACCCTCTGTGAGTTAGGGACTTCTCCTACATGCGAAGACAGGCTCCAGAGGATTGAGTGGACAAGACTGTTAGTGGGTCCAGTGGTCAAGAAGGCAATTTTCTGCACATGCTGTAGAGACAAGTGAAGAGAAAATGGGACTAGGAAAGTAGACCATCTAGGAAAAGAAAAACTCTGGTCCTAAACCTCTGAACACACCTTAAATCAGGCCTTGACTCTGAAACTTTTCCAGCTGTGCTACATGTCTGCATTGGAAGAATTGTCTATTGATCCCTCTCTTGGATTCCTGTTCTTTCCTAGTCTGAACCCCTTCCCCCTGAAATCTCTAGATTTCAGTGGGTCTGAGGTGGGCCCAGCCCTAAGTCAAACCAATAATCCTCTTCAGTGGCAGCATGGAGAGGCATAATCCAGGAAGACTCAAAGGCTGAAAACCCAGAAGTAAGTGTTCCGGTTTTCAAACGTTTTTTGGAAGCTGAACATCTGATGTGGTTGTCAGCTATTGTTTCTTTTTTTTTTCTTTTTTTTTCCAAATACATTTTTATTGAGGTTATACACATAACAAACATACAAACAGATACAAAAGAAAAAATTATAACAAAAAAAAAACACAAAAAAAGCGTCAGGATATACAAGCCAACTTTTTCCTCTCTCTAACTATACAAAGATAGATTAATCTGGCTGTTTCACAAAACAGTAAACGATTAAAAAAAAAAAAACACACACACACGCAAAAACCACCTCCTGGACTTCCTTCCATCCTTTTGGTAAGTATCAAATATCTGCTTCCATTACGTATTTGATTTTTAATCTATAGGCCTAAATTCACACGCTGGTAGTATTGTTCTGACCCCGCCAATCACATTAAGCATTTATTCCAATATAGTTCCAGTATTTACTCCAATTTTTCAGAGATTTCTGTTCATCGTGGTCTCTTAATTTACCTGTTAATTTATCAAGCTCAGCATAATTTATCATTTTAATTTGCCAATCATTTATATTGGGGATAGTTTCCACTTTCCAATATTGTGCCAATAAAATTCTCGCTGCTGTGGTGGCATAGAGGAATATCGTTCTATCTTCTTTCTTAATATCTTTACCCGTCATTCCCAGCAAAAAGGCTTCGGGTCTTTTGGGAAAAGTGTATTTAAATATTCTTTTAAGCTCATTGTAAACCGATTCCCAAAAGCCTTTCACCTTTTTGCATGTCCACCATAGATGATATAGGTCACCCTCCACCTCCCCACATTTCCAGCATTTCTTATCTTTTAGTCTATACATTTTGGCCAACTTCACAGGGGTGTGGTACCACCTATATAGCATCTTCCAAACATTTTCTCTCAGAGACATACATGCTGTAAACTTTATATTACAATTCCACACTTCCAGCCACCTTTCAAAATCGATATTATAACCAAAGTCAATTGCCCATTTAATCATTGCCTCCTTCACCTCCTCGTCCTTTGTATACCACTCTAAAAGTATGTCATAGATTCTAGATAGGGTTTTGTTTTTACCTTCTATTACTTCTACATTGAATTTTGATTTTTTGTCATCAAAACCCAACTTCTTCTTGTCCTCTTTTAGCAAATCATTCACCTGGTGGTATTGCAACCACCCAGTGAATAGATTTTTTATCTCTTCATAAGGTCTAAGTCTTGGCCCTTGGTCTGTTTTTCTTAACATTTCCTCATAGGTGGCGTTTTTTTCCTCCATGTTTGTTTTCTTCGCCGTTAAAGCCTCAATTGGTGAGATCCACCATGGGGTCTTTCTTTCAAGGAGATTTTTATTCCTTTCCCATGATTGGTATAAAGGTCCTCTAAAAATATGATTTAGAAAGCTCTTGTGGACCTTCACTTTCCCATACCAAAGGCACGAATGCCATCCGTACCAATTATTAAAGCCTTCTAAATCCAGTAGATCTCTATTCTCCAGTTTTATCCAATCTTTTAACCAAAGTATACAGGCCGCTTCGTAGTATAGACTTAGATCCGGGAGAGAAAAGCCCCCTCTTTCTTTTTTATCTATCAAAATTTTCATTTTTATCCGTGGCCTTTTCCCCTGCCAGATATACTTTGCCAAGACTCTCTGCCACTCTTTACATTGTTTTAGGTCTTTAAGTATGGGGATGGTCTGGAATAGAAATAGCATTCTAGGCAGAATATTCATTTTGACAACAGCTATCCTCCCCAAAAAGGAGAGTTTCATCCTCCCCCAAAATTCCATGTCTTTCTTTATACTCCTCCAGGTGACATCATAGTTATCCTTATATAAATTTATGTTCTTAGCTGTGACCCATATCCCAAGATACTTCACTTTCTTAACTACTGCAATTTCCGTCCTTCTCTCTAAATCTATTATTTCTTCCTTTGTTAAATTTTTAACCAACATTTTGGTTTTATTTTTATTTATCTTAAGTCCTGCCACGGCTCCAAATTCGTCAATCTTTAGTAAAACTTCTTTTACACTCTTTTTTGGGTCTTCTAAAGTTAGTACGATGTCATCTGCGAAGGCCTTGATTTTATATTCCCTCTTTCCTACCTGCACTCCTTTTATTTCTGTTGCCCCCCTCAGTCTCTCATTCAGTATTTCTAGTACCGTTATAAACAGTAAAGGGGACAGGGGGCAACCCTGTCTAGTTCCTTTATATATACCAAAATATTCTGTTGTGGTGTTGTTTATTACCAATTTTGCCTTCTGTTCCTTGTATATTGCTTCTATCCCTCTTCTAAATTTCTCTCCCATTCCCATCGTTTCCAGACTTTTCTTCAAGAACTCCCATGAGATGTTATCAAACGCCTTTTCAGCGTCTATAAATACCAAGGCCGCTTGTCTGTCTATACTCATATCCAAATATTCAATAATATCTATCAGATTCCTTACATTTTCCCTTAATTGCCTCCCTGGAAGGAAACCCGTTTGATCTTTATGTATTTTGTTGTTCAAAACCTTTTTTAGTCTTTCTGCCATTATATCTGTGAATAGTTTATAATCATTATTTAATAATGAAATTGGCCTATAGTTTTTCACTTCCAGAGTATCTGCATCTTTTTTAGGAATCAAAGTAATATATGCTTCCTTCCAGGTGTTCGGGATCCTTCCTTCCTTTAATATATTATTCATCACTTCTCCTAGCACTGGGGATATTTGGTTACTTAATGTTTTATAATATTTGGCCGAAAGGCCATCTGGCCCTGGGACTTTCCCACTTTTCATCCTTTTAATAGCCTTTTTTATCTCTTCTTGAGTAATTGTCTGGTCTAATATCTCATTTTCTTCTTTTGAAATTCGTTTTAGGTGATGCACTTGTAAAAAGTGGTCTATTTCTTGCTTTGTTTCCTTTCCTCTTTTATATAAATCCTTGTAATATTTTTGAAATATCTTTCTTATCTCTTTTGGCTCTTCCACAATCCTTTCTCCTTCCCTTATCCTACTAATCGTATTTTGTTTTCTTCTTTCTCTTATTTGCCATGCCAGGTATTTTCCTATCTTATTTGCTGACTCAAACGTTCTCTGATTCATCATTTTAATTTTCCATTCTACCTCTTGGTCGATTATTGTAGAAAATTTAGCTTGTAATATCTTTATATTCTGTTTTGCGATCTCCTCATTGGGGTTGATAGTCAACTTTCTTTCATTTTCCATAATCTGTGTTAGGATCTGTTCCTTCTTTGTCTCTTTTTCTTTTCTTACTTGACTATTTTTCTGTATTAAGAAGCCCCTCATAACTGCCTTTCCTGCGTCCCACACAGTCTCTATAGCAATTTCCCCATTTAAATTCCATTTAAAATAGTCTTCTATTGTCTCTATTGCCTTATTTACAATCTTCTGATCATTAAATAAAAATTCATTCATCCTCCATCTAACCGTTCGGATATCTCTACCTTTTAGCTCAATGGAGACCGCATTATGATCAGATATAGTTCTTGGAAGAATTTCCGATTTAGTTAGATTTTGAGTTAGTTCCTTCGAAATCCAAATGCTGTCTATTCTCCCCCAACTCTGATTTGGGTTTGAGAAGAAAGTATATTGTTTTATAGTGGGGTTTTTAAGTCTCCACGCATCAATCAGTCCCAGATTTTTTACCATATCAAAGAAGGATCTCGGTAATTTACCTTCCTTCTTCTCCTGTTTTTTTGTTGACTTATCTAGGTTTGGGGACACCACCCCGTTAAAGTCACCCATCAATATCATTTTTTGGTCCATCCATTCCATCAATTTGTCTCCTAATTCCAAATAAAAGGCTGATTTTTTATCATTTGGGGCATATATTCCCACAACAATTATTTTTTCTCCCTGAAACACCATTTGAACAATGACTACTCTCCCTTGGTCATCTTTGTATAATAATTGTGGATCATATTTTTCCTTTATGTATATTACCACCCCTCTTTTCTTCACTCTATCTGATGTCACAAAATCTATTCCCAATCTCTTGTTGCTTAGTAATCTCTTATGCTTATTTATTATGTGCGTCTCTTGGAGACATATTAAGTCACAGTTCTTTTTCAGTAATATGTGAGTAATCTGATTCCTTTTATTTTTATTGTTCAATCCATTCACATTCCAGTTTAGTATTTTTAATACCATCTGTTATATACTATTTAATTAACTTATTAAACCTATGTACAATTTAGTGTTCTTTGTCTCCTTCCTCTAGTTCTTCTCTTTCTCCTATTGAGCTCTCCTCTCTTTCTTCTTCTTCACTCCCTCCTTTTTCTTCTCCTTGCTGGTTCTCTACCTCCTCCTCCCCCATCATTTTCCCCAGGTCCTTCTCGTATCTCCTTGCAAATTTTTGAAGTTCTGAGATAGTGGACAGTTTAAACTTTTTTTCTTTGAAATAGAATGAAATACCTTCCGGAAACTCCCATCTATACAAGATCCCATTTTTCTTCAGTTGATTTGCTTCAGTTGATTTCTTCAGTTGATTAGCTGACAAAAAAAAAATTAACAAATGTCAGCTATTGTTTCTGGGGCGCCTGCACCAATCAGAAGCTGTGCCTTGGTTTTCAAACATTTCAGAAGTCAAATGGACTTCTGGAATGGATTAAGTTTGGCACTTTTGTTTTTGCTATTTATTTTGCATTTTTGTTTTTGAGGCTTTTTCGGTTAATTCGTTTTTGTGACTGTGTGGAACCCAGTTCAGCTACTGATTCATTGATTGATTGATTGACTGCAGAAATGGATAAAAGCCCCCCATCCAAACAATGACTATCATCAGTGCAGGTAGGGAAGAAAATAAATTTTAATTTTTATCATCTACAGTACTGTCTTTTTATAGTACAGTACATTGATTACTGCTTTCATTTTATGGTTCAATGGTCTTGCTAAATGGTAAAATTCATGTTAAATTGCTCTTTTAGGGGTTGTTTTTAAAAGTCTGGAATGGATTAATCCATTTTGCATTACTTTCTATGGGAAAGCACGCCTTGGTTTTGGAACTGACTTCTGGAACGGATTAAGTTTGAGAACCAAGGTACCACTGTATCTCTTGAAACTGGCTTTAAAATGTAAGGTCCCAAGTCCAGAGTCACAACTTCTTATTTTTAAACTCTTTCCCCTCTCTCTTTCCAGAGCTGTGTTGATTACCTAGATTACTTCAGGGCAATCATTGCTGATGGAAAGGTTTCCTATTCATGCTCAAAGATAGATTGTTTTTGTGTTGTTATTTTATCTACGTTCTAGAGCTGACATAACCATAAAAAGCAAATCCTGAAATAATTCTAAGCAGGTTTCATAAGTGGGTCACAACCTACCATATCATTAACAATAGTAAGCATTAACATAGACAGTCCTGAAGTCTCATGAGACTCAGTTTTCAGCATGTTGCTTTTTCCACTATTGATCCAGTCTCAGCTCATATATACCCCCTCCCTCTGACTGTTTCAGCTCATATGAGTAATTGCAGTTATCCCTCTAATGATTTTGCCCCAACACAAAAGTGCTTCATAACTTTGTGCCTTCTAGGACAGTAGTGCACTGGTAAAGGATGTTCATTAAAATAACAATCAATAACAGGAGAAATATTCCAAAATCTACAGTTGAGCAATACCTTTATCGAAACTGTCACAGATAGTGGCAAGCTTTCACATGCTCCAGAACTGTTAATCAAGCAAGATATTACACAAAGCCCTTGGGAAATGGAATGAAAACTAAATAAACAATTAAATGTATGAAGTTTAGAATGGATGTGCCAGCCATGAGGTCAGTTTTTTAAGATATATTTCTGAGACAGAGATTGCAAATGGAATAAGTATATGCTAGGCACCACAGGTATGAGATTACATGTATAAATTGGTGTTCAGCTAAGTATTACTCAAAGTAGAACCACTGAAATAATCACATTCATTAATTTCAAGGGGGTATATTCTAACTTGGTTGAATACCACTCCTTGGATTCTGGGCCAAAGAAGTAATGTCTGCTTTCTATTTTTGGAAATACAATGGTTAGCAGCTATCCAGACCAGATCTTGCAATTCTCAAAAAGGGAGGAAGCCTCCATCTGGTGCAGAATCTAAATTCTTCACCCTCTCTTCTGGAACAGGCACCCCCAAACTCGGCCCTCCAGATGTTTTGGGACTACAATTCCCATCATCCCTGACCACTGGTCCTGTTAGCTAGGGATGATGGGAGTTGTAGTCCCAAAACATCTGGAGGGCTGAGTTTGGGGATGCCTGTTCTAGAAACTGGACTGGGAAAAGTTAAAAATGGTATGCATTGCTGTTAAAATTCAAATCTCTCATTGATCTGGTTAGAATCTATATACCAGACCACAGACTGGTCAAATATTGACAGCTGGCTGACTTGTATTAAGCTGCAGGCCCTTGGAGCTGGACCTCACTAAACCCCATAATTTCAGTACCACAAAGGAACCCAAAATAGGGGAGTCGAGGCCACATCAATTCCATTGGGCCCTGGAACTTTCCCCCAATTGTGTCAAGTGTTGCAGCCAAGTCTGTTTACTATGCTCTGTTATTCCCAGTTAGGTAAACCTACACCTGTAGTTCATTCTAAAATTAGGACTATGCACAGCCTCTTCTAAACCAGGGCCTGTTTTCTTCTTTCCCCCTGCCTTCCTCCAATCCTGGATCACTCCAAGAGGACTCAATGTGACTTGGGACAATCTGGGATTGCCCCAACTTTCTCCAGTTTTGTTTGGGATCTGGGATTTTACCAACGTTTATACAGTCCTAATTAAAATTATAGGACCACAATCCAGTCTCAGCAGAGATTACTAGCACAATATCTAAACCATCATCCTGCTAAAAGACAGTTTTCTTAATTACACGAAAACTGTTGCAGATGCCCATCTGTTTATTTAATTGCCTGAAAAAATAACATTCCTATGTGAATTGTACAACTGTTTTTAAACCGACATTCTTTTGTTCTATAGCTCATTCAGTGTGACGTCCAGTCTTCAATATATAGGATGGAATCAATTTATGTCACTCAGTTTTACAGCTTTTCCTAGTTTCCTAAGTTTTTGGTTTTCTTTCTTTCTTCCCAAACAAAGTAGCAGAAGGAAAGATTGACACAGGACATAAGATGTGTATCACAGTAATCCTAAAAGAGTGGTCTACTCATAGTACTTCTAGTTTAGATTATATTATAGGTATGAACAAGGAAATCTGGTGTTGAAAAAACAAGCAAATTGTGCTGTAAGGCTGAGATGTTTTCATTTGGCACATTCTGCTTGCAGCAGCTGTTGCTCCTGGTGTACTTGCAGTGAACATAATCTTCTATAATCCATATTTTATTCATAATGTGAGCACCTCCATGAATTATATTGCCTTCCCTGTACAATCTAATTCAATAAACCAGCCTTTCACTGTAATCCGACTTAAGAAAGGGCATTGCATAATAGACTTAACATTTTTTTAAATGTGAGAGAAACAGTATCAGTTAGAACAGTATTGCCAAAGGTGGTACTGTATCCTTTGTTTCCATACAGGGTTGCAAAATTAAGAAGAGTTTCAGGTTAAGAACGGACCTCCAGTATGAATTAAGTTCTTAACCTGAGGTACCACTGTACTAGATTTCATCCTGGCTACAACTGAGCCCACTACATTCTGTTAAGTCCATGTCTGTGGCCTGCCAAACTTATCTAAGACCTTCTCTTCTATATTATACCCCCCTTCCCCCCCTTTATTTTTTGCCCCAAGCCATTTCATTCTGTTTTTGCTTCTTGGAGGGTATAACTCTGTGCAACCTAAGGGGGTGGGGAGACTCCATTTCAGACCTCATCTGTTGGGGTCAGCAGAGGCTGCCAGAGAAACTAGCAAATCCCAGTCACCATGTAAAACAAGGAAACAATTCCCCCACCTTCTCCCAAACCAAACAAGACATTACTATGGAAACTCTACCAATTGCCTTGTGTGCACCTTAAAGACAGGCTCCATAAAGGACTGCTGCCACCACTGCTGCTGCCCAGGACTGACCTGCTGGGACCCTGCTTCTCTCCACCTGGCTTGGGGCGGGGCCTGACAGGCTCCATAAAGGACTGCTGTTGCTGCTGCTGCTGGGATGGCAGGGCTCCATTTTTGTTTATGTTTTCTTTTTAAATTGCTTTTATTTTTTATCTATGCCATTTTAAATTGTGACTGATGCTGTATTCTTAGTTTTAGATTTTATGATTTATGTGGAAATTGTTTTCCATTTGGTTGTGCACTTTTTGATGTGTTTTATTTATTGTTTATGACTTTTGTTATGTTGGTAATTATATAAATCTTGTCATGCTGTAAGCTGCCTTGAGCATTGTTTTAATTATGGAAAAGCGGCATGCAAATAAAATGATGATGATGATGATGATGATAACATTTTTTTAATTATGGCCCTCTATGGGACTCTGGCGTGGGACGCAGGTGGCGCTGTGGGTTAAAGCCTCAGCGCCTAGGACTTGCCGATCGAAAGGTCGGCGGTTCGAATCCCTGCGGCGGGGTGCGCTCCCGCTGCTCGGTCCCAGTGCCTGCCAACCTAGCAGTTCGAAAGCACCTCCGGGTGCAAGTAGATAAATAGGGACCGCTTACCGACGGGAAGGTAAACGGCGTTTCCGGGTGCGGCTCTGGCTCGCCAGAGCAGTGATGTCACGCTGGCCACGTGACCCGGAAGTGTCTCCGGACAGCGCTGGCCCCTGGCCTCTTGGGTGAGATGGGCGCACAACCCCAGAGTCTGTCAAGACTGGCCCGTACGGGCAGGGGTACCTTTACCTTTACCTTTATGGGACCCTGGCATACGAAAGCCAATGCCATAGTGGAATCTGTTGCTCCCTTTTTGTTGATTTTGCTGCAAGGGAATAAAATGGTTAATATGGAAACTATTTTGTTTCTCCCCCCCTCCAAAAAAACACACCCCCAAATGAGGAGGGGGGAGGGAAAGGAGGGATGAAATCCCTGCCCTCTTAGTGCGGGCATGGGGAAAACTACCCTGCTCTGGGTAACCTAAAAACAATAATAACCAAATGCCCAAATTTGAATGCATCTGGTTGCCTAACCAAGATAGCTTTAAAGTGCTGAGCTGTGGGGGGGCATTGTTTCACCTTTCCATTACAGTGTTGGTTGGTGGGGAGAAAGCAAGCACTGCAGACTAGGCAGTCCTAAAGAAACTGAAATAAAAATGAAATATACTCGGAGTCGAGAGTAGATTTCATGCTCTTTATTCAGCTAATAGTGGTGAGGAGGAATGAATGTTCCCTCAAAAGATCTGTTTTATATACATTATTTATACAATGGGCTGCACGTGATTGGCTAATTCCGGGATTCTCCTGTAGGCCAATCAGGTTGTGGATTCACTTCCACCTAGAGCTGGATTGGGTGGCTCCTGCACACCAATCATACTGCTGCATTTTGGATCCTATTCAACTCAGTACATAACAGAAAAAGAGAGGACAAGGGAGCGGAAGGGAAGGGAGGGCTACTTGTGAAGGTTTTTCTATAAAGGTTTTTGCTGCCCGCCATGGGGGAACAAGCTTCTTTCCTAGTGCCTGAGAAGGAGGAGGCAACATCTCCTCTTGGGGTCGGTCAAATAACATGCATTTGGGTTCGATGTTGCAATTTTTGCTCACAGCAAAGCCACACAGAGCTGGATCTGCTAGTTTTTCTGGGTTGGAACAACCAACCAACCACACACACACACACACATTGTGAGGGGTGGGAAAGGGAGTTGGCACAAGAATGTGCATTTAGAGCTCTTTTCCAGGAGGTCTCTTCCTCTTAAAAAAAGGGGAGAAAGAAAGAGGAAAAGCAGTTTTAAAAAGGAAGTCTTCTAACAAAGGGGGTTTAGAAGGTACAAAGGAAAGCAAACCCCACAAAGACACTCAGTTAGCTTCAGATATTCTTTCTTCCCAGAGAGAGAGAGTTAATTATCACACCTACTTTCTTTCCGGAGTTAAAAAGTTAATGGCAGAGAATATCCAAAGGAGAAGAGAACCTAAGCAAGGCAATGAAGTGGACCCTCTTTTTTAAAAAGCATGAAAGCGAAAATTCCTGGGTAATAGGCTAGCCTTATGAACTATTTGCAGCATTTGAGATGGAGTGGATATTATCTCCTTCTGAAAAGTGCTGGGATGGGGTCAGGGCAGAAGCTTCAAAATAAAACTTTATCAAGTTAGTATTATGTTTTCTTATTATACGCGGAAAAATCAGCAAGACTTCCAATCAAGTGGCTAAACTTCATGAAGGATCAAGGCAAAGCTCCCCACCCCATCTACCCTGTATGATCACAAAGAGCATTTTGTCCAACAAAGTATTTCACAATTTTCAGCCGTTTGAGTAGTGTGACAGCTGGGCAATCCCATTCTTTCTTGCTTGAAGAAAGCAGCAAGAGGAGGGTCCTGTGCTGCTTCAGGCAGCAGATGTGAGGGCTCTGACAGAGTCCTAGAGTTCACCTGTCTTCTCCCCAAAGCCTGGTAAGCACCAGCTAGGTTTGGGAAAGGTGCTCTCAGGCTGAAGAAAGACACCTGAAGATTGGCAGCTGTCTTCTCCTCATCAGGTAAAAACTGTGTCAGTTGGATGCACTCCGGCAAAGACTCTCCTCCCTGAAAGAGAGGGGAGTGGTTGTGGGCGGGAGCCTGAACACCGCCCCTAGCAGGGGGCGTAGCCCCCTGCCTCCAGCTCACCTGGCTGGCGCTCACGCCCCCCCGGTGGCCGTCCAACCAGGTGCCGTGGGGGGCGTGTCCAGCAGCCTTGATGCTGCAGCATCAGCCTCTCCCCGGCCTCATTTCTCTTCGTCGTCCTGTGCGAGTCACTAGCAGGGGGCGTAGCCCCCTGCCTCCAGCTCACCTGGCTGGCGCTCACGCCCCCCCGGTGGCCGTCCAACCAGGTGTCGTGGGGGGCGTGTCCAGCAGCCTTGATGCTGCAGCGTCAGCCTCTCCCCAGCCTCATTTCTCTTCGTCGTCCTGTGCGTGTCACCCACCCTCCACTCCCATTGAGTTAGGGCTTAGGTCATTGGCCTTGCTATGGACCTTAGGTTGGTCGCCCCGGTTGCACGGGGGGCCTGGTAGGAGTTTTTCCATTTGGCATTAGGCTTTTTGGTTTTTTGGCCTACCTCGTAGCAATCGTCACAACTTTTGTGGTATTGGTGGGTAGGTTAGGCATTGGAATAATGTGCTGTGGTGTGTCGAAGTGCTAGGTGTGGCCATCACCTATGCCTTCAATGTTTAGGGGTATTCCGTTAAAGGAATCTGGCGGTCGTGTATTCTGTCCGATGCCTGCTTGGCGGGAGGCCATGGCACGACCCTCGGTGACAGCAGGGATGAGCCTATAGTTGGATTAGCATCAACAGGTGATGAACCCCTGGTGAATAAACCCACTTGTTTCGCGATCCAATGCCTAAGCCAATACCTTTTCATTGCTGTAATCAATAAAGTTGTGGCCTTTTCTAGCCCATTAACCTTATATCACGTGTCCCTGTGTCTTCTTTTCACGTCGCGGTGGTCGGGTCCTCGAACCACAAAGGATTCTTACTTATCCATATTAGATGTGTGGATGTGAATAGCTATTTCTTCATCTAAACATGATTTGGGAAGATGGGAGACAGAAGGAGTCACTGCTTTGCTGAAAAGATATTTCTTTAAAATCTCTTCTAATGTCAATGTTTGATGAATGCTCCAGCTGGGGGGATTTAGCCGAATGGAACTAAGATGATTTAAATGCATTTCCTTGGTCTCATGGTCCCACAAGCTCTTGCACCAAGTATACTACACAACTCATACAACAAAGGCCAGCACACTCTAGTCTGGAGAGCCAAAGCTCACAGTGACAAGTCTAAAGACCAAATCCAGAACATTCAGTAGACAAGTTGCTCGATAGTAGAATGTATGAATCTGCTGCTAGGAGAGTAGTTTTTAAGGAACTACAGTATGCACATTATGTACATTATACCCCTGTTTGATCACTGGGATCGTCTGCAGAACTTTCCTTGGTCATCTCCCAAATTGTCAAGGGTCATTTGACAGCAACAGGAAACTGAGACTTTAGCGTCATTTGCCCAGGTTTGTGGAATGATCTGCCAATAGAAATTCAGCAGCCACTTTCTGTTCTAATGTGCATGTTGAAATCCCATGCCAGCAATTGAGAAAATTTATTTCTGTAACACTTAGTTGATATACACACATATGTGATATATATATGTGACAGACAGACAGACAGACAGATGATAGATAGATAAATAGATAGATAGATGATATTCATGTACAGCATTATGTCTGACTTTTATATACCACTACTACTTAAGGCAGTCCTGAATCTGAGATCTCATGAGAACACATTACATGACCATTTTAAAAGCCATAAAACAATTTTGATGTGCAACATGAAAGCAGTGGCTATTTATTTATACTTGGGATATTAGACACAAATGATTAGAACAGATGGCTTACTATATCTTGGCACTGATGGAAGAAGAAAAAACACACACCAGCAACCTCTCTTTTAGAAATGAAGATAAATTCTAATCTCCCTCCCACTCATACAATAAAAAGATTAATAGCTGGTAAAGCAAGTTAGATTTATTTAATTTTCAATGCTACAAACTTAGGGTAATATGGTTAACCAGGCTACAGTTCTGCAGCTGGTCTCTTCTTTACTCATATTAGTTTAATTGGGCTAGTCTTTTCACTCTGCAAATATTGGTGTTTTCTGATTAACTGTTTCTATTAGTTAAGACTGAACACAAAGGGGGGTTAAGCTTTGTTGCACCCCATATTACCTATATATGTTTTTTGTTGTCATTTTCTCCCACAATAGAAATATATGTACAGTGGTACCTCGGGTTACATACGCTTCAGTTTACATACGCTTCAGGTTACAGACTCCGCTAACCCAGAAATATTACCTCGGGTTAAGAACTTTGCTTCAGGATGAGAACAGAAATCGTGCGGCAGCAGCAGGAGGCCCCATTAGCTAAAGTGGTGCTTCAGGTTAAGAACAGTTTCAGGTTACGCACAGACCTCCAGAACGAATTAAGTACTTAACCTGAGGTACCACTGTGGTCTGAAATACTGTATAGTTCAACTGAAATTTTCTGCATATATATTTTTATTACAGTTTGTCATATAAAACAATCTCATATACAGTGTATATATATTTTCCATACACAGGTTGTATTGGGAATGAATAATTGTTATCTTCCTATCTGCAATAAAACATGGCTCTCAGTTTTTCTAGCAGAGATTTCAGGGAGACTTAAAATGGTTCCTATTTTAGGAACTAAATTCCCTGTGGATTATAATATGCTTTGAAGCAGTAAAATTCTCTAGAGCTATATGTGTGCATACTGGAGTAACAAATACACTATTGCAAGGAGATTTTCTTCCTTTTCTGATAAGAAGACTTTTCTATCCCTGCTGACACACATATACCTGCCTGAGACCCAAGCATGCAAGTCTGCATCTACAGAGCCCATGGCATCCCCTGTATTGAGAGGTAAAAGTGTAGTGACATGGGACATCTAGACACACTGGGAGCCATTGCTCAGAAGGGATGGAGTCGTGAGAGATAGACCTGAGGCACGTGGAAGGGCTTGAGGGAAAAAGGAACTTGAAGCCGAACCAAAAATAGGCTTAGCTTAAGATGTGGGTGGTGCTGTGGGTTAAACCACTGAGCCTAGGGCTTGCCAATCAGAGGGTCAGCAGTTCAAACCCCACGACGGGGTGAACTCCTGTTGTTTGGTCCCTGCTCCTGCCAACCTAGCAGTTCAAAAGCACGTCAAAGTGCAAGTAGATAAATAGGTACTGCTCCGGCGGGAAGGTAAATGGTGTTTCCATGCGCTGCTCTGATTCACCAGAAGCGGCTTAGTCATGCTGGCCACATGACCTGGAAGCTGTATGCTGGCTCTCTCGGCCAGTAAAGCGAGATGAGCGCAGCAACCGCAGAGTCATCCGCGACTGGACATAACGGTCAGGGGTCCCTTTACCTTTAAGAAGCCTGTAGGACATCAGCAGTGGATTTTTCTGAGCAGTGTTTGTTAGTGTGCTTTGTATTTTGCTTAGGGCTGATTTTATATGAGATAAAGTTTCGATGCAGTCTAGTTTTCTAGACTTAAGCCCTTAAAGCCCTTAAGCCATTTGTTAGTTCACATGCAGCCAGTGCGGTTTCTCCCTTAGCCTGAGTTTGGTGAAGTGTTGTGCAAAAAGAGATACTGTAAAAGAAAGAGAGGGTTGGACATGGTTGTGGCTGTGGGTGATGAAAGAAGAGTGAAATTGACTACCTTCCTTTGAATTTGGCTGGGAAGGCAGGTTTCCAGAAGAAGGATGTAAGAATAATGAGGGCTTTCTGATTTCTCTGTGGCGCCAGCTGCCATTCTGAAATCTCCAGATGGTTCACAAAAGTCGTAGTGCTATACCAAAGCTATGGTCAAAAATTTCAGCCAGCAGCAAAAAGGAGCCTCTTCCCTCCTTCAATCACTGCCCAGCCTCTTAAAATGTGGAAAATGAAGTGTATTGCTTGAACATTTGTGGGAAGCTATTCCACTACTTTGAGGCCAAGGTTGAAAAAACTCTCATCTTTCCCAATGCTGATCAGCCGTCTTAGGCTGAAGGTAGTCTGTCAACCACATGATAGCAGCTAGTTATGGTAAGAACAATGAGGTTTTCCCCATTCTTGGCTATGTAATGACACTCACACTTGGAATTTTATTTTCCATAACCAATGATGAAAAACAAAGGTTCACAGCCATTACCCCATGAGAAAGTATGTTCTCAAGAGACTACAGAATGAATTAGATGTTACAACAAAAACCAGCCTGATGGAGAAAGAATAGAAAACAAATTATTTGAATACCAAATAATGGGATATTTCATCGGAACTTGCCATCTCCATGATTGGCTTATCATATAAGTAAGAAAACTAGACTTTTTTTAAAAAAGAACAACAACAAAAAAATCTGTCACATTCTGATTTACACATTCTGTCACAACCTGATTTACACAAAGGATAAGATTTAGAGAAATGTATAGCTCGGTTAGCAAGTATCACATATCGGGCAGGTAATCTTGAATGTCTATGCTAGAGCTGTGTTCAACTTGATGGATAATGAGCTGTTTTTCCAGGAGCTGTGGGATCATAGTAGTTGTATTTAAGTAAATAAATATGCTGAAATGTAACTATATGAGCTTAATTCCTGACCAACTCTGGGAAGTGTACATGTGTGAACAGGTGTGGCTTGGCATCTGTAACTGTACATTCCAGAAACTGGAAATACTATGTGAAAAGTAAAAGATCATTCACTCTCAGAGATATAAATGACATATAAAAATCATGACATTTTTCACACTCATTCAAATACTTCTGCAACATTGATCTTTTCTATAATAATACCATTATTGTCAATGTACAACCTGTGTACAATGAAATTAGCCTATGATTAATTAATAATAATTAATAAATAATTATTAATTAAATTAATACTATGAGGGTGGTTAAACATTTTTTGTCTTTTGTTTATGATTGAAAAGAGTAGGAAATGGTCTCAAACTTGAAGCACAGTCCTTGTGTGCTGATGGAGAAAAGGATTAGAGAAGGATTAGAGAAATTAATGGAGTGTAAGGCTACTAATAGGGATGCGGGTGGCGCTGTGGGTTAAATCACAGAACCTAGGACTTGCTGATCAGAAGGTCGGTGGTTCAAATCCCCACAACGGGGTGAGCTCCCATTGCTTGGTCCCTGCTCCTGCCAACCTAGCAGTTTGAAAGCACATCAAAGTGCAAGTAGATCTGCCGGGAAGGTAAACGGCGTTTCCGTGTGCTGCTCTAGTTCGCCAGAAGCGGCTTAGGCATGCTGACCACATGACCCGGAAGCTGTACGCCAGCTCCCTCGGCCAATAAAGCGAGATGAGCGTCACAACCCCAGAGTCGGTCACAACTGGACCTAATGGTCAGGGGTCCCTTTACCTTTACCTAAGGCTACTAATGGCTCCTAACCATGGCTACTTCCCCTGATGGTATAGATATATACCTAAGAATACCAGTTGCTATGAACCACAAGGTGGAGAGCACTGTTGCAATCAGGTCCAACTTTTAGACTTCCCATAGGTTTCTGCTTGGCAGTCATGAGACTAGGAGGGAAAACGTATGCACAAGAAGCTGGTGTGAAGCAAGCTGGTGTAGGTAAAGTGAGTGAAATGTGACCAGATCCAAACCCCATTCAGCAGCAGGAGCCCAGCTGAGCTGGGATAAGTGAGTCACACCAGTGTATCTTTGGCTACACCAGAGTTGGAGACTTAAATTTGGCTGAGCCAAAAACCAAGCCAGAGATCTAGCTGTATCCTTAGCTTCTCATCCCAGTGGATGTTGTCATAGCATTGCCACCTAGGATGCTGGGTCTTTCACCCGACGCAAGGATCTTGAGAATTTCTGCTTGTGGTTGGGGAAGCTCATATACATGTATGCAGTTGTTTTTTTAAAACAACAACAACAACAACAACCCAATAATAATATGTGATGCATTTTTTATTTTCCATTCAGTAAAACCGGTCCAGAGATCTGAGTGCTGTTTCAACTATGGAGTGATATGAATGTCCATACCAGAAAGGAAGTTCCATAAAAATTGTCTTCAAGAGCTATTTCACAACAATTTCCTTCTCTGGATTACTTGTCAACGGAAGATTGTCCAATCAATCCTTCTGTATTGGTTCTCCCAAGATTAGTTCCTTTAGGTTTTAAATTGGTAGTTGCAATCCTTGAATTTAAACTCAGAAATTATGCAGGTGAACACAACACAGCATGACTTTGTCTCTGTTGGGAATCTTGAAGACCACAATGTTGCATCAAATAATTGTTTTATTATACATATTAAAATTATCTATTGGGACTTTAAAGTCCCAATTAGGGGAGCCTTAACTATTCATCATCCTCTTCAAGATCACACTGGATATTTAGATTGCGGCCAGGGGTGGGGTAGTACATTATTTTTGCTACCCACAGCAATTCTGTGGAGAAGTCTTCTCCTTCTCCTTCTTCTCCTTCTTCTTCTTCTTTGTTTGATTTCTAGCTTATTAGACTCTATATCCTCTAATGAAGAGTGATTTCACCTCTATTATTCCATTCCCTGTCCTTCCTATAGAGTGGGATAGCTGGGTCTCAGTGATTCTCTCAACCAGGTTTCTATTATGCCACTATGTCTAACCATAGGAATGAACATCTTCTCGTTGTTGAGCTATCCTTTGAGTTACTGGGCAATTCTCATTTCCCCTTCCCCACTCCCTCAATAATTGTTCCTATAAGTGGTGCGGTTGTTCTGCGGGGATGCAGAACATTTTGTGAATCTAAGCTTGGCCTCATTGAGGGGAAGTAGGAAAATTAGAGTACCCCTAAACACTTTTTTAAGGAAAAAAGCACTGCCTATAAGGCATTTACTCTCCTGACTTGCCACCAAGTTGTAAAACAGAAAGAGTTCCCTGTATCTTCCTAATGCATCTCCCACACTGAGTTATTGCCTCTATTGATCGCCGAAGAATTGATGCATTTGAATTATGGTGCTGGAGGAGACTCTTGAGAGTCCCATGGACTGCAAGAAGATCAAACCTCTCCATTCTTATGGAAATCAGTCCCGAGTGCTCACTGGAAGGACAGATCGTGAAGCTGAGGCTCCAATACTTTGGCCACCTCATGAGAAGAGAAGACTCCCTGGAAAAGACCCTGATGTTGGGAAATATTGAGGGC
The DNA here is from genome assembly GCF_951804945.1 of Podarcis cretensis. Lineage (NCBI taxonomy): Eukaryota > Metazoa > Chordata > Lepidosauria > Squamata > Lacertidae > Podarcis > Podarcis cretensis. The sequence goes on from NC_137173.1 coordinate 89,008,061, forward strand.
ACAGGGAGAAGGGGATGACAGAGGACGAGATGGTTGGATGGTGTTCTCGAAGCTACCAGCATGAGTTTGACCAAACTGCGGGAGGAAGTGGAGTACAGAAGTGCCTGGCGTGCTCTGGTCCATGGGGTCACGAAGAGTCAGACACGACTAAACGACTAAACAACAACAACAACAAGCATCCTTTCCTTTCCAGTATGAGATGCTTCTATGGCTGCCTTCTCCTTCCCGACCAATTTCCCTTTTTATAGTTCTAGCCATTTTTTTAGATTCCCCATTATAGTCAATGAGAGTGAAACAGGGATTTGGATTTAACAGATCAAATTGGAATGAAACAGATTGGATCTGAAACAGATCAGGTTGGTACAGACATTTTTTTTAAAAAAGTGCCACAAACCATAATTGTCTTGTAGGGTGGGGAGGGTGGGTTACAGGCTGAAAGGTAGGACTAAAAGTTGGATTGATTTTATAAAAGCAAAACAAAAAACACCTCCCTAGATGTTCCCATTTCATATAAACACTAGAAATCACTCACAGTGTAGTCAATGAAAGGATCACACGAGTGAGAACGAATCAATAAGATTGAAATTCAGCATGAAAATAAGAAATGAATATGAACAATTAATTACAGTTCATCAAGAAGATTTTATTTAAGAGGATGAATAATTCAAGATGAAATTTACATATAAAGGATGTAAACGTGTAATAGAAATAAATACTAATCATATTAACCACTTAGCATATAAATACACATTTCTGAGAATGTCAAAATCAGACTTCATTATGCTTTTAGGTTTTTCTTCATTTTACACATGTCAAGCTTTTCAAATGTGCTCTCTCAAATGTGCCACCCTGCAGTTGTGTTTCTAAAGTATCCACATGCCCAGGCTTTATTATCTATTTTCAGATTTTGTGAAATTATACATTGTTTGTCATCAGTCTGCCATCTGCGTTTTTATCTTCTGAAAGAGAGTGATTGATTTTTCCTTGTTCAGTCTGCATGCACCACTTGCGGTCTTGATATACACATTTCGCAACTCTCATCACGTGTATCTGCACCCCATTGTTACAAGCTAAGAAGCCTGATCCTATATATATATATATATATATATATATATATATATATATATATAAAAACTTGCTGTATAAATAGAAGCTAATGGCTGAGAGAAAGTTGACCTCAACCCTCTGAATGTTTATAATTGTCTCTTACGTAAGACGGAGTTGCAGAATCAGTATCCTAGTAAAACAATAATACTGTTGGTGGAAGGTAGAGGGTTACAGGTCTGATATCTCCCTTATTTTTTTCCTGTGATTCTTTTGACATTTAAGACTACAGATGTAAAACTGCATGTTTGAATACTCTCCATATGTAGTCTCCCCAAGAGGGATAGAGGAGGGATCTGTTGTAAACTTATTTATACACAGAATTTGGCAGGTCCAACCTTTGCTTGGGTAGAATATTAACTGCACGTTTTCCTTCTCATTAAGGCTCAGTAAGAGTCTTGTCTTTACACCCTTTTGGAATGAAACAAGACAGCCCACAAGAAGATAACCCTTGCTAATAACTAACCCATACTTATGCACTTAATTCCATCATATTTTCAGATACAATCATGCCTCTTTAGATGAATGAACTGGGGTACAGACAGGGCACCGTAGGCCACCAATCTGCCTCACTTCTAGGAATGCAGCAAAATTATAACTTTGCAGTTTAATTTCCAATGATATTGTTAAAACCTACTATGTTGCTGTTTTTGTAACTTAAATGTACTTTATCAGGACATTTAGCAACATGTTTAATAATAAGTTTGTGAGCACAGTTGGTTCCTTTACTCACCACAAAGCACTCTTTGATCTTTCAGACTGGTTGCTCTAACATGAAAGGGTATTGGATTTACAAGGACTAGCGTGTCCCTCAAGGTGACACCCACATCGATCAAGTCTCTTTCTTCATCATACATTCACTTTCAATTTGAATTTCATGCCACTTCATCTTTTGTGCATTAGTTTAAAAAGAAGTAAATAGCAACCGAAAAATGGAGGAACTATTTTCTCCCCATCTTCTTCTCTGCTGAGTTCTACAAGGGCAGCATTGGGACTAAGGAAGAGAAAGCTGATAGTCAAGATTACCCTTGCATGAATTGATGGTAACTAGTTGAGCGGAGCTGTGACCTATTTGCCCTAAAGGATCAGCCTGCACTTGTAAAATCTAGCCTGCCTCAGTTCTACACTAACCTGCCTTCTCTGCCTTCATTCACCAAGGAACAGAAAGCCTCATGTTGGGAAAAAGAGATTGAGTTGCAAGTAGAAAAGGCCCTAGCAACAATAGCAGCAGATAGGGGTCTTTCCTCCATCGATAAATTATGTTCTGCATGTCTTTTCCCCCATCACATATGATGAGGCTACACTTGCATGATTCCTGAAAGGAGAAGATGCTCAGATCATCATTTACCACCATGTAGGTGTGTCTCCTGTCCCAGATGCAGCCTTCATTCACCTGCCACCCCACCTTCCCAAGCTGAGCAACTTCTTCATACAGTGGATAATTTAAACTGAAATTTGTTCCTACCGTATATAGTGATGGCCACCAGGTTAGATGGCTTTAAAGGGGGATTAGGCAAATTCATGGCGATGCCTTTGTACTTCTGTTCTATGGACATTCCCTAGGTGTTTGATTAGCTACTGTGAGGACAAGATGTCAGATTAGATCAAGTCATCTAGCAGGACTCTTCTTAAGTTATTAAGTTATTATGATATGGTGGTAGCAACAGAACAATTCATAAAATCCTAAAATCATGGAGTTGAAAGGGACCCTAAGGATCATCTATTCCAATCTGAATATGTAGCTGTCCCATACAGTGATTGAACCTACAACCTCGGCATTATCGGCACCACACTCTAACCAGCTGAGCTATCTTTAGAAGTGCTTTTCAGCATCCGAGGTGCTTTGTTTTCTAGTTTTTTTAAGATCCTCCGACAATACTGGGATCAATTATTATGGGTCCCTCCTACTGTTTTCCCTCTATTTCATGATTTAGATCAGTCTTCTTCAGGCTCGTGCCTTTCAGAGGTTTTGAACGCCAATCCCATCAGCCCCATCATTGTCAGGAAAGATGGTGTTCTACTTTGGTCTGGTAGCAGTCAGGTATCAAGGCAATCCAGAAACACTGGGTTTTAAGAAGTAGGTAGGAAGCAGGAACGAGAAACTAGGTTACAGAGAACAAGGATCTGTGTTGTTCTAATAGCTAACAATCTTATACTGAGATCTTATGTACCATGTTCCCTCAGACGCAGCTGCAATTGGTTGATCCAGAATTCAAGCTTCCCTGCCCCAAAGAGGCCCTTTACTCCTCAGAAGGCCCCTTTCTTTTGATGAGGCTGGTACCTCCGGGACTTGAAGCATACACTCCACCTACAGGAGGCTACCTGCACATTTTGATGCTGGTGTTCCCAAGGACTGGTTGGCAGTTCAACCTCTCCCTCTGCCAAAGGTCAGAAATATCATCCATGAGTCCCTTCAGGTCCTCTCCTGCAGATGGGCTACTTTTCTAGGGTTGTTGGAAGTGGCCAGAGTAGTGCAGGAGGCAGGAGACCTCATAAGATTTTTGGACTTCATGTCACCAGGATATTCCTTTGGAGGCAGTAATCCTGACTCAAGCCTGAGTTAGCCATGACAGATGTGTAAGGTAAAGGGACCCCTGACTATTAGGTCCAGTCACGGACGACTTTGGGGTTGCGGCGCTCATCTCACAGACAGTTTTCTGGGTCATGTGGCCAGCATGACTAAACCGCTTCTGGCGAACCAGAGCAGCACACGGAAACGCCGTTTACCTTCCCGCCAGAGCGGTACCTATTTATCTACTTGCACTTTGACATGCTTTCGAACTGCTAGGTTGGCAGGAGCAGGGACCGAACAACGGGAGCTCACCCCGTCGCGGGGATTCGAACCGCTGACCTTCTGATCGGCAAGCCCTAGGCTCTGTGGTTTAACCCACAGCGCCACCCGTGTCCCTGACAGATGTGTATTGTAGTCCAAAACACCTGAAGAAAAATGGTGCAGGAAGGCTGATGTAGATGATAAATGACAGTTTGGAGAATACTGATTCAGAATGTTGTAATGGTTGCTTAGTTGGAGAAACACCAAATAAATAAATAAATAAATAAATAAATAAATAAATAAATAAATAAGATATTAGTTAACTCAAAAGCTCAATATAATAAATGGAAAGTTAAGGTGTCCAAACTTTCTATATAAGCTTCTATTTGGTAATTCCATTCACTTAGTATGAGCAACAGGTCTTTACTAATAGGAATATGAACTACATAACTACATATTCTGGAGCATTCATGCGTTAGTTGATGCCAGACAGTTTTTATGACTTTCTCACTTGAGATTATTGTCCCCTTAACTGTAACAAATGAGCACTCCGACTGGTACCAGACATTTACAGCTGCTGCAGGGCCGCCGCCATGAGAACAAGCATCTCATTGTATCCCTCTTCTTTCTTCTAACATTTTGGGATGATAAATAAGTCACATGGCCTTGCGGTAATATTTCCAGTCACTGGTAGGGATGTCGCAGGAGTTCATAACAACCTAGTTTAGAATGCAAATTGGTCCAAATGCATCGAAAAATTACCATCATTTCTTTAGCTGCCCACAGTTATCTCTGCTCTGGAAATCTGCTTCCTGTAAATATAGTTCAGAAGCTTCAGTTGATAGAAAATCCAGTTACACTTGACTCACAACTTACGCACATTTAACGTGCACAATCTCAGCTTTTGCGCGCTTGGTGAAATCACATAAATTGAATGCATGCAAGGTGGGGAGCTTAAAAACTCTTTCCACAGTGGTTTTCCTGGCAGAGAAAGAGCTTCAAAGCTCTTTGCCTTACTTACGGCGCCCTGAGAGGCTCTCACACAGCCCTGGAGGCTCTCATAAGATCTCATGGAGCAGTCTGAGATCCCGTGAGAGCCTTTCAGCTTGATCTGCTTCACAGGGTTGTTGTGAGGACAAAATGTGGAAAGGAAAAACGTTGAACTTCTGAAATTTGCTGTACACGGGGCTGCTCTTGAGAACAGTTCAGAGCCTGCAGCTAGTGCAGAGTGCAGCAGTGAGGCTACTGTTGTGTCTCTGGCCTGTTACACCGGTCTTTAAAAATCTGCGCTGGCTGCCATTTTGCTATGGAGCTGGATTTATGGTGTTAACACTGAGATATAAATCCACAAATGACTGAAAGAGTGCCACCTCTTGCATCAATTTTTCTGAGTGTTAAAATAAACCGAGAAGGCCCTATCGATAGTGCCACCACCCTCAGAGGTTAAAAAAAGGGCCTTCTCTGTGATGGCCGCTAGGTTGTCAAATGACCTCACACTTGAGTGGATAACTTCCCTTTTCCAGCATTGTTGTAAACTGCTTTTATTTTGGTGCAGTTTCTTTGTGGTTTAATTTTAGAATTTTAATGTATTTGTTTTTAATCATGATATTTTTTGTAATCTGTCCTGAGCCTATTTGGCAAAAGATAGGCTACAGGAAGGGGAGAAAAGAAAATATAATATAATAGCTGTTGTTTAGGATGGCAGCCTGTTGACAGAGTCTCCACCGGCCAAATCAGGCTTAAAGCATTTTCCTTTTAGGGGTTAAAAAATACAGTAGAAAATGCTTTATTGCCTGCTGTTTTCTCTTCTGGAGACAATTATAGTTTCATTTCAACTGTTACTAAGACTCCTCACCAAAAAGAACAGACAGAAAAACAATATTTTTAATTACATTTATTTATTTATTTGAAAAAAAGGAAACTGTGGAGTAAGTGACCAGTACTAAAAACACTGAGATGAGCGATTGAAAGAGAACAATTTATTCTAAGCACAAAGGAAAAGCAATATTTTTCAAAGCATTCAATATTCCATAAGAAGGTGTTGTTTTTTTCTTCCTTCCTTCCTTCCTTTTTGATTTTATTTTATGAGAGCTGTACATGATGAAAGGCTTTCAGAGACATTTAGTCTGGAAAGGTGTCAGTTTAGTGTTCTGAACAGTAAAATGTATAGTTCAAGGTGGAAGGAGGGGGAAAACATCAGACAATTAGCAACTGATGGTATTCACAGTTAAGAACCAATGGGAGCCAATTAAACCTTCCTTTAAAATATGGACTCTGATAGATACAGCTTTGAAAACAACCCACCTAATTGCACTAGGTGTCATCAATGCTGGCAATATTTTTTTCAGCAGAAGAGTAAGTGGACCACCCAAGGCATATTCACATCTTTCAATACACAATTTATAACACCCATGTTCTGGATGAGGGAGCCAGGATATTTCCACTTCCCACTCCACACCATTGGTAAATATGCAAAATGAGAAAACGGCCTTTCTTTTCTCTTCCCTTTGCTTTTGGGGAAAGGATAATTATTAGAAACAATGCAGGCAGCTTCTTGAGACTATTTTTTTTTATTATTTGATAAAGAAGAGTTAGGTATTTTTAGATACAATATTTTAATAATACGCATATGTTTGATTTTTACACTTTGCCTCTTTTCAGGGTGTTCATCTGAAACGTGTTAGATTTGCCACATTTGCTCACATTCCTTTCTCATTTCTCTCTCCGTGGTTTCTATTTTAGATTATAAGCTCCTGTCTATTATAGTTGGCACCCTTCTGTCTTGAGAGACAATGGAGTGCACCTCAGGGGGTGAAGTCAAACCGCGGGAGAATCACAGCACCTGCTGTGGCTGTAGAAACCCATAACTGCTGCCTCCCAAATTATTTTTTGCTTTGTTAGCAGCACTGAAGTGGCTTCTGCAGGCTGCGAACCTGCAGAGTCCTGGGCAGTCCAGATGACAAGACCCCATCCCCTCTCAGGTTTGCTGATGTGGTCCAAAGAAAAGGAAAGCAATATGTTTTCCACCAGCTGGGTTGCAGGACTTGCCAGAAGGAGGCATACAAGACACCATCCAACCGTTTTAGGGACTCCAGATTTATGTTGGCAGCCTTTTCTTCTCCAGAACATATCCCACAAGGCAGAGGGTAAAGATATTTGCTTTGGGTTTACTCCTGAAGCCTTTTTCATTCATGAGTATATCTGCAAAGTAGCAGAGGTTTAAGGTCAGAGTTTTCCTTCTAAACAACAACAACAGCAGCAGTTTATTTGTACCCCGCCCATGTGGAATAGGTTTCCCCAGCCACTCTGGGTGGCTTCCAACAAGAGATTAAAAATACATTAAAATATCAGTCATTAAAAACTTCCCTAAGGGCTGCCTTCAGATGTCTTCGAAACATCAGACAACTGTTTATTTCTTTCACATCTGCTGGGAGGGTGTTCCATGGGGCGGGCGCCACTATCAAAAAGGCCCTCTGCCTAGTTCCCTGTAACCTCACTTCTCACAGTGCGGGTACTGCCAGAAGGCCCTCAAAGCTGGACATCAGTGTCTGGGCAGAACAATGGGGGTGGAGACGCTCCTTCAGGTATACTGGAGCGAGGCCATTTAGGGCTTTAAAGGTCAGCACCAACACTTTGAATTCTGATCGGAAACCAGCCTAGCTGCCGCAGGGCTACCTTCCCAGGTTGATACACCGGCCTCTCATTTCCTTCTACAGCACGTGCAGAAACTGCCTTCTTGACCACTACAATATATGTCAGTGATGCCTGTTGATCAGCAGAATCTTCTGGGAATGTATCATGCTATTATTATATTACTTCCATGGTTGCTAGGAAATAGCATTGGCTCTCATCTCTCAACTGAGTTTATTATGTCTTAATGTGCTGTTGGGGGTGCAGGCTGTTCCAATTATTTAATAATGTCAATGTTTTATATGACTTTTCTCCTGTTTTATTGTATAGCATATTTATGCTTTCAAATATAGGTCACTTGCCAAGGGGCCCTTTTACCATGTGTGTCTTGCATGTGCTAAGCTGAATCCCTGTTCTCAATGCCACTGATCTCAGAAGATGAGTTAATGAATAGTCAAGAAGCCAAGGTCTTCTTCACTGGTGTTTGGCTCCCAGTCACCTAGAACTCAAGTTTGGCATTAGCAGTGGGAGCTAAAGGGACACTGGAACCCCAGCAGCTGCCTAGGAATGAAAACTTTTAGCTGCTGTACTACTGACATGAATTTATGATTAATCTCTTAAATTCCAGAGTGTTTTATAAACATTACTTTATTGTTTCATAATCAGTTACCTTGCATTGTTGTATTTTTCTTTCTTTTTCTACTTTTGATTTGCAAAATGCTTACAAATACAGCAGGAAATATTATAGTATGTTGCAAAATGCTTATAAATACAACAGAGAATATTATAGTAATTGTATACTGTAATATGGTGTTATAACATGTTACATTTTATAGAAATAACACATTAAGATTGTCTGTGCAATTGTTACACATTTGTAATGCACATAAATAATAACAGCCTACTAATTAAGTTTGTCATAAATAAATGAGTGAACAGTTTATTTGGTTAATAACTGATTAATTCATTGGCTTTTATGTAAGCAGCTTTGTGGGTCTGCCCGATTATAAGGCAGGATATAGGATATAAAGTAGGTAAATAAATAAAATGTACTTAAATTAATACATTTTCTGTGTATCTTCAATAGATATTTTTACTCAGTATAACATAACACACACTGCTATTTCTGCAATAAAAAAAAACATATAGATTATGCTGATTCAATTAGTTAGGGATATATCCTTTTGTACTATAACAAAACAGTTTCTTTCATGGGTCAGAGAAAAAAAAAGTTCATGGCATGTTGCCCATAAAGTATAAATTTCATGATCATACACAAAATGAATGGAAACTCAATGGATGTTGACAAATCAGAAAGGATTCAGACCAGAGTCATAAAGATGATAAAGGATCTGAAAGAAAAATCCTAAGAACAAAAGCTAAAATGAATTGGGTATGTTTAGCCCAAAAGAAAAGAAGATTAAAGGGGAATATGGTGACAGTTTTCACATATTTTAAAGCAAGTCTGGAAGAAGCAGAAAAGTAATTCTTTGATCTATCTGTTTAAAAGCTTTAAATTACAGAGCAATAGCTTTTGGTTAAACAGGAAAAAGTCCCTGCATATATGAAGGACAATTGAGCACCAAAGGAAGTTGACCTTAGAGGAAACCAAGGTGAAATCCACACACATCTAAAAACTGTTCTGAAAATGCTTTTTTTAAAAGTCTTTTTTAAAAAATATATTGAATTTTCCATAAGGCTCACCATCGCTATCTAGTGTCACATTGTATATTGCACTTAAAACACACTTAGAATGTTTTATTTGCACTGTTTAGCGGAGTCCACATGTCTTCCACATTTAAAGCAACCACTCTCTAAAATAATTCTACCTATTCACCATTAACCCTTTTAGGCCTCAGCCTCCTTCCTGGAATACCTAAGTGGTATCATCTCTGTCTTTTCCTTCAAAGCCCGGCTTGTTCAAAACCATGACTTAATTGCCCCACCATGGGGAACCTTTCTAAAATTGAGAGCGACATTCATCACCGGCAACCTATTGCTCACATGTGCATTTACTGATGCACAGACCACTTTTCTCAGTAACACTGCATACCTTCCAACATGTTGAGTCCCTGGGACACTCATCTTCCTATCCATGCTCCCGCCTGAGTCATGTTACCCACACAAAATCATGGTTGTGCTCTCATGGCACCCAAAACCACACAGTTTGGGGTGCCGCATGAGCGTGCCCCCCCCAATAAAATGCTTTTCCCAGGGCGAGATCTTGCATGTAATCACGTGAGATCACAGTGCCATGCTATTGTCAAAAAAAAAAGGATATCCTGTTTTTTTCTGGGACACTTGTGAGATATGACACTGAGCATAGAAGCATTTTGTGCATTGCCCAGATATACCCTGATGCTGAGGACTGGGACAATGTGCATGATCCCACTCCATCCCTTCTGTGGCTTCAGGGGAAATGTGAGGGAGAAACTGTAAAGATCACTAATAATAATAATAATAATAATAATAATAATAATAATAATAATAATTTATTTATCCCTCGCCCATCTGGCTGGGTTTCCCCAGCCACTCTGGGAGGCTTCCAACAAAGTACAGTGGTGCCCCGCAAGACGAATGCCTCACAAGACGGAAAACCCGCTAGACGAAAGAGTTTTCCGTTTTGGAGGTGCTTCGCAAAACGAATTTCCTATGGGCTTGCTTTGCAAGACGAAAACGTCTTGCGAGTTCCTGCGAGTTTTTTCCCCTCCCCCCCTTTTTCTAAGCCGCTAAGCCGCTTATCTGCTTATCCGATAAGCCGATTAAAAGCCGCTAAAAGCCGCTAAAAGCCACTAATAGCGCTCATAGCGTTAATCCGCTAAGCCCTCAATGGGCTTGCTTCGCAAGACGAAAAAACCGCTAGACGAAGAGACTCGTGGAACGGATTCTTTTCGTCTTGCGAGGCACCACTGTATTAAAATAGTGGTCTGTTAAACATTAAAAGCTTCCCTAAACAGGGCTGCCTAAGGAACTAATGGAAGTAAATTGAAGGCTCTGTTTCCACAGATCCAGTTTTGTAGTTGGTTGGCAGGTGTATCTGAACCTGCCCTTTGGCCTGCCCTCCTCCCCACTGGGGACTGTTTTGCACAAATGTTTCCTAGGTGAAACCGATGTGGTACAGTCTGCCAAGAGGACTATACCACATAAAATATGTGGATATACAGCAGCCTTCCTTTTCCTGCAATAATCAGAAACCACTTGTCGACACATGAAAACAAGATGTAAAAAAATAATTCTGAATAGCTTCTATTTTCATAAGCCACGGTTCTTATCATATATATCTCGTATCTTTCTTTGTGTCTTACAGGTGTCAGTGTGCTGCAGCTCCATATCTGTCTAGTCTGCACGTGCCCTTTGCATAAAACCATAGTTAAAGAAATTACGCTAAAAATAAGCTTTAATTGCAGTGGTGTGGCTACTGGGGAGTTCAATATCAGGAAAGCCACAGTTAAGTTTTCCTTTCTGTACATGGTAGCGATCTGGATAATTGATATTGTTGTACTGATAAAAGAAAGGTAATGTTTAAAGAGGTGTGACTCTCTCTTCCGTCAGATCATAAAGGCAGATTTACAGCGAAGACGGGATTAGTGTTCCAATGAGAAATGCCTATGTAACACGGGGAGCTATTATTACATAGATTTGTTTCACCAGCGTAGTTGGGGCCCAAAATATCTCTGTCTATCTCCCTAGCAGTTCCTTTTTCTGCGCTGCAGAACTGACATGGAAATAAGTTGAGAACATAACCTAGGGTTGGTTTCACAAATGATACAACAGGCGTTCCCTAATTCTCTTTAGTTCTGAAGGCAAGGTGTTGCCGCTACTCTCCCTAAAGCTGGCAAAGGGAAAACAAACCCTTAAAGTAGTGTTTTATACCGGGTAACATAGCCAAACTGAATGGCGTAGGATCCAGCCTAAGTCCCCCACACCCCACTCCTGTCCCTCCACCCCCAAAACACCTAGTTGGGGGGGGGCTTACACCAGCTTCAGCTGAGCCATCTGAACCCCATCTGTGCTAGGATGAGCAAGTCACACTAGTGTATATTCAGCTGAACAGGATTGGGGACATAGTCAGTTGCTCATCCCATAGGATTGCTCCCCAGTTGCTGTTTGATAGTCATGCCCTTTTAACAAAGCATTCCAGTGGGAAAATGCTTTTCAGTCTTGTTATTCAATCACAAACCACGTTCTTTCTATTATTTCAGATAATAAATGTAAAGGTTTCTAGTTCTATAAATACCTTGACCTTCAGAAACTCTTTATCTAAGTACCATATTTCTAAGCATATGATTTGCCAGTCACATGCTTTGCTGGCATCTGTCTGTCTCAGGAGACAATGGAGGGATGTGCCTTTGCAGGTGAAGCTTTAAGAAGGTTTCTGTTCCTGTTGTGACAGCAGAGACCAATGCAGTAGATACATGTTTTGTTGCAGGTGAAGGCGACCGTGTGTTCTTTTGCAGATGCACCATGGCATTTCTTCTCTTTGTGTTCTTCCCAGCAGTCATGTATCCTCTGCTCACTGCTATGGATACACGACTTGACTGCCTGTCTCCAGGCACACTGCAGTCATCTGCAAGGGATTCCCACAATGCATGGTTGATGTTGCCAGCCTTCAGCCTTCATGTCATGTTTGGAGATATCTTTGTAAAGCAGAGTTGGTCTCTCAATGGACCTGGTGCCTGAAGCCAGCTCCCGGTAGAGCATATCCTTGAAGATCCTGCCATCTTCTATTTTGTGTAAAGGGAGCAGGTGGCGATGTGGTCTAAACCACTGAGCCTCTTGGGCTTGAAAGTCAGCAGTACAAATCCCCACGACGGGGTGAGCTTCCGTTGCTCTGTCCCAGCTTCTGCCAACCTAGCAGTTCGAAAGCACACCAGTTCAAGTAGATAAATAGGTACTGCTGCAGCGGGAAGGTAAATGGCATTTCTGTGCGCTCTGGTTTCCATCATGGTGTCCCGTTATGCCAGTAGCGGTTTAGTCATACTGGCCACATGATCCGGAAAGCTGTCTGTAGGCAAAGGCTGGCTTCCTTGTCCTGAAAAGTGAGATGAGCACTGTACCCCACAGTCACCTATGACTGGACTTAACTGTCCAGGGGTCCTTTACCTTTATTCTGTGGACAAGACCAAACCAGTAGAGGCAACATTGAGAAAGGAGTGTGAACAGGCAGGGGATGTGGGCTTGGGAGAACACACTTTTGCTGGGAATTCAGTGCAAACACAGAGAAGGCCCTTTCTCTATGAGCTTTTTAATTTTTCCCCCTTTTAAATTTCCCTTTGCACCTTATCAGGAGCATAAGTTTTGCTGAAATGGCTTTCTCATACATTTTAAGCCATGAATTTCCACACGAGCATGGAGTCAGAAGATGGCAATGCAAATCTATTGTTAAGTGTAGCCTCATTTAATGCATTAAAAAAATTGGACAAGATCTACCTAGTATTGTTGATCAGTATTTCTTATGTAAGTTTTTATTCAAAACTTTACTCAATAGACTGGCAGAAGGTCATCAGATCAATAATTCTATTTGATGTTAATAAAAGCCTTAAAAACCAAGATTGCTATAGAACAAAATTGAACTTGTGTGATTGTATCTGCGATTGTTACCAGATTAATCTTTTTTAGAAGTGTTTATATTGTATTTCTTATTTTCAACAAACAGGTTTTTGTTTTGTTTTTGTTTTTTTGTTTTTTTGAGAAAGAAATGAAGTGAATAATTTTTTTTCTTAGAATTTCTAACCTACCTATTCCTACTTTTACCTAACCCCCTCTTAGACCTGGTAGCATCCTTATCTGAAAGATCTTCTGCAGGAAACAAACAATTTACATACACTTTACCTGTACTTTTCAGCTGAGGAGAGCTAAATGCAATCTGGTATTGAATAGCTCTGCAATCTTTATGAATATTAAACCACATTGAAGGGCAGTTGTACGCCCAATTAAATGAGCAATTGTTCATGTCATATGTGCAACTCAGACCGATTTCCTCCGAGATGCACAACAAACTGTGGGCTGAATCAAGAAAATGATATACAGCCAGAAAATATGACTTACATAGCTCTCTTCTTTACAAGTTCATACCTAGTTTATGTCCTTACAAAGCCATATTTTGGAAAAAGCATTAACAACATGATAGGAAGAGTCTGTAGCTATTTTTATAAATGACTCCAAACTGTATCTAAGTTACAGACCATTTTCCTTGAGAACTCTCTCGATAAATGCATTGCAACCAAGTGGAAAACGTATTCCTTTTCCTGCTGTGATTGCACATTTGTACTGCTCAGCGCAGGCACATGTATTTGCAATTTCTTTCTGACAGCTTGATTAACCTTGAAAAGTTGCAAAATGAAAAACTTTTTCAGTCGATCCCTAACTTTTGAATCTCCACTTGAAATGAAGCATGGTAACAGTGTCACCACCAAGAGGTAGCGACTTCTCTACAGCTCCTTAACAGAATTGTTTCATTCTCCTTGCGGTGCAAGATTGACATTTGCACTCCAGAAAAGTGAAGAATGCCAGTATTAATAAAGTTACGGCTGAGAGGTAGTGTGCTTTCACATTCTGGTGCTATACCTGGCCTCTGATAAACATTGATGGGCTCACAGCACCTGGGTCTACATAAACCTATATAGGTTTCCTATTGAGCAAACCTATCAAAAGACCAGGAAAGGGAAAACACACACATATATGTTAAGTAAAATGTATGCATGCAGGGCTTTTTTCTTCCAGTTCCGGCAGCTTTCAGATGGGAGCCATTGCCATTATAAAAGAACAAGGCAGGTGTTCATGGTAGTTGTTGAGCTTTTATTTTTGCCAGAGCATGTTGACTGCGTAGTGATGGGCATGAGTGGCAAGAGTCCCTACCTCTCTGTCATGCACTTCTTGTAGGAGTGGCGCACCTATGGCTCTCCATCATTCATGTTCTTCCAGGTTTATGCTCAGCTCTTGTCCTCTTAACCCTTGTCCCTCTTGGTTTTTTTAAATCTAGAAGGGTGTAGGTTGACTACTTTAGAATGGTCAATACTTCTTCACATGAGGGAGTTCCTGCCAGGTAATTGTACAGCAACTCCTAAATAAACTGGTCCTGTTGGCTTGGACCAACTACCAAACAGTCACAAATACCACTTACATGGGACAAGATCATGGTGAAACAGCTGCAGGCATACTCAACCCCCTTTTGATTATAAACTAGACCTATAAAGGGAGTCTGCTTACCTTTGTTCGTGGACAGCATTGTGGCTGGGCATCAGGCCCCACAGTGGACCTGCTGGGGGCAGAGACTGGTGTCCTCCTTGTAGGCATCTGGCTGCATCATCTACCTTGTAGCAATCTTCACAACTTTGTGAGGTTAGGCATTGGGTAAGCCTTTGTTTGGATGGAGGTGAGGTTGTAGCCTCCGCCTGACCCTCCTCATTAAGGGTATCCTGTTAAAGAGATCCGAGGTATGTGGATTCTGTCCAATGTCTGGACATGAGCTAGGGCCATGCCATGACCCCAGTGGGGACCCCTAGGGGTGCCCCAATTTGATGTAACTCATATGGCTCTCCCTATTGGTGATTTACTCTTATTTGGACTCCCTGCAGACAGGTGGGAGTTGAGATATAGTCTGGCTTCACCCAGTGCCTAAGCCAAACCACTCACATCTGTAACCAATGAAGTTGTGGCCTATTCAAACCTATAAACCAAATCTACTAGGGAACTGCAGGTCACAGGGCCTTGGCCCAATATACCTGAAAGAGCATCTCCAGCCCTGTCCAATATACCTGAAAGAACATCTCCAGTGTCCAGCCTGGACACTGAGGTCCAACGCCGAGGGCCTTCTGCCAGTTCCCTCACTGTGAGAAGTGAAGCTACAGGGAACCAGGCAGAGAGCCTTCTCGGTAATGGTGCCCACCCTGTGGAACACCCTCCCATCCAATGTCAAGGAACTAAACAACTCTCTGACCTTTAGAAGACATCTGAAGCCACCCAGAGTGGTTGGGGGAAACCCAGCCAGATGGGCAGGGTATAAATAATAAAATCATCATCATCATCATTGGCATGCAAGTATCTCCCCCCACCACTCCAGCTGTCTTCCTTAAACTTCTGCTTAGAAACTATTGTAATTACGAGGTATATAAATACCTTAAATAAAATAAAAGTTAGAGGCGTAAGTTTCATGCTTGCAATATGTTATCTTAATGACACTATTAATGACACAATATGACACTCTTAATCTGAGTTCCTCCCCACACTGGAGTTTTCTCTCCCTTCTGTTGTCATCCCACCCTGGTGTTTTGACATTATGGTAAATTTAGCAATGTTACTTTGGCTTTTATTGGAAACTTGTCTGCAGCATTTTATTTTATTTTTTAATGTCTGGACTGCTGTAGTACCACAAAGCACTTGTGTGGGGAGTTGTGCTTCAGCAGACGCTGCCTTGTAGAGATCTAGCTTTGTGTTTGTCAAGCCCAAAATATATTCAAGTCACTTCAGAATTTGTACAAATCCAGACTTTTACATAGCATGCAGCCCTGTCCTTAGGGAAATCTTAGTCTTTATTTATTTAAATTTATATCCTGCCTTTCCTCCTAAAGGAGACCAGAGTGGCAAACACATCAGTGATAAAAAGAACACTATTAAAAAGACAATTTAAAAAACAATTTAACACTTCTAAAAACAACAACAACAACAGAAAACATATTTTAAAAATCTGAAAGCAATCACATACTCTCTCAGATAATAATGCCAAGGTTGTTGGGCACGTTATCTTTCAGTCATCAAATGCCTAGGTAAAGTGGGTGTTTTTAAATTTCTCCTGATGGATAAGATAGAAGCACCTCACCCAGAAGGACATTTTACAAATGTGGAACCAACACTGAGAAAGCTCTGTTATGGGTCATGCCCCCCTGGGCAGCACCCAGTGGTGGGACCACCCACAGCATCCCCGACCTATCATGGGGCCTGAAATGTTTGATAGTGGGAAAGCTTTTATTTCAGATACGTTGGTTCCATGACATCTTGCCATGGTAGGTGTAGTAACACATTTAATTGGGCCTTTTGGAAGCTGGTGCAATGCTTTCCAGACAGATGGCACATGGTCCGATTGGACTGGCTCACCTACCAACCTAGCAGCTATATTTTGCACTAGCTATAGCCTCTGGACCATCTTCAAGGGCAGCCCCATTTAGAGTACATTTCAGTAGTCCAAAAGGGAGATCACCAGAGCTTGGACAACTGACATCAGGCTATTCCAGTCCAGGAACGGCCATAGGTGGTGAAGCAGTCTAAACTGGGCACGTACACTGCTAGTGACAAGACACTACTCGAGACTTCAAATACTCCCAGACTACAAATGTGTTTCTTCAGTGGGATTACAACTCTTACAACGACTCTGGAATTGTAAAGGCGAGGAAGGCCTGTGGCCTGAGGCTCAGAGACAGTGGTGTGCCCAAGACTATGCAGAGATTATTAGCTTTTAGAACCACACTACCTTTTGCAAGCTTATCTACCTGCAGTGATAGAATCATATTTTAGAAAGATGCACCACCAAGAAAAGTTGTAAGATAAGGAAAACAACCTTCTTTTTAGGCAACTTTCATATCAACCTGAGAAGCCTGACAGGGCAATGAATTCTCTTGTTGTCTCCTGTGATTCCATTTTCCTGGTAATACCGCTCCCTCACCTTTAGAATGCCTGGAAATTTCGATTTCAATATTTTATTTTTGAAAAGATAGCATCTGCTAGGCTTTTCACTATCATACTGGCCACAGAGAAACTGGGGGAGAATGTTACTAATGAAAGATCTACAGGCTGCTTTGGGAAGGACTTGTTTAGATGGGATACCAGAATTCTGATTTCTTTTTGATCTCCCCATGCAGCTGCAGTTTTTGCCCTCTGTTATCAATCTCTCCCTCCACTACAAGATAGAAAAGTCTGTGCAGAGGCCTTATTTCATAAATAAGCAAACTGTCTGTGCATTAGCGTGGAATAGATCACCAGAAATCTTATATGGTTCATTTGGGAGACACTGTCAAATTATATATTAGGGTTGTACTGTACACTCTCTAATTTTAATATTAACTTTGAAAAAGCACAGTTGATGCAAGAGAACAAGTTATGGAGCAGGCGGGGGAGAGAACCTACTCACTCCATTGAACATTCACATAATTCTATATTGCTTGGTGTTCCTTTGTTCTTCTGACTGTAGCTTTTCTTCAGTGCCATTTTCCATCTTCTTTTCCATCACAGACCTTGGTCTGAGTTGCTCACAGTGCCATTTCATCCAATCAGCTGTAACAGACCATAAATTTTAAAGCGGGCATAATCAGATTAAGTGTAGCATTGCAATGTCAACATCAAAGGCACATGGGTCACCGCCACAGCCAATAGGATTAAATAACAGTATGGACAAAGGAAGCCATAGATCAGGAGATCAGAGAAGAAGGAGAACAACGTCAAGAACAGTCTCAAATGAAAACACATATGTCCACTGCAAAGTACTTAATTCTAATGTATTTGTTCAAAGTAACATTCACTCTTTTTGCTTCCTCCGCAGTTATTCAGAATTTTCTGTTCAGCAGAAATGTGCGAATTTACTTCAGTATTTCCTGCTTTAGGCAAAATTCAGGAGAAATGTTTTGCCAGGTCTTCAAACTATGTGGAGACTCTTCACCAGCTTTCCCAGCAGGGTATTATAATTTGTCCTTAATAGTCCCTCAGCACCTGATTTGGCTGCTAAGCATGTGTCGACCTGAGGGCTTGATATAAGAGTGTGATTTAATTAGTTACTTTAATGATTGTTTTCTAGTGGTTTTAATTGTCTTTCGTGTTTTATTATTGCACACTGCCCTGATATTTTATGATACGGCGGCATGTAAATGTTTCTATAAATAAATAGATAAAACAAAAACAGATTATCAAAATAATATCTGAGAGACAAATGACACCCACAGTATTACATGACTAAAAATCTGTATGAATGTTTTCTGGGGGTTCAAGTTAGTGATTCATGAACACACAAGCATAAACAGAGGGGTATCCTCTAGGGTATTTTTTTCTGATTTATGGATAATCTGAAAGAGCCAATGGAATGACCTGGTAGTGACTTTTGTCTCTGTATTATGCCATAATATATATAACCCCAATAATTCAGAGAGGTGTAGTTTGTTAAGGGTTCTGAGAGTTAGGAATTAGGTCTGTCAGAAGAATAGGAGTCTCCTAAGAACTCTCAGAACCGTAACAAACTACAGCTCCCCAAATTCCTTGGAGGAACTGATGGAGGTTTTAAGCACTATCATAGTGCTTTAAATGTATGGTGTGAATTGTGTCGCCCCCTCCATTTTCCCCAGCCTTTTAGACTAAGGCTACATGTGGTTCCTGTAGCTGCAGATTGCCAATGCCTGCAGACAGAGTGGACTGAGTCAAAGTCCGGGGGTAGAAAAGAAAGAAAGTACAACTTGGCTTGGGGAATAAGCTAGCATTTAGCTTCTGAGTAAACACCTGAATGAGTCAGATGAGTTCTGAACTTTTCTCATAATATAAAATTAAGCATATGTCTCATTGGGACAAGAGGAGAGCTTTTAAAGGTCTTTGTTCCTAACAATTAAATGTCATTTTCAGAACAGGGAAAACTACAATCTGATCTCACAAATCCCAGAGAAGCTTTAATAATGATTACATACCTTTATTATAATCACAAAAGCAGAGGTCCAATTCAGCTCAGTGTGAAAACCACTGAAAGTCTCTCAACTGACTTCAAGGGGGAAATGGATGAAGCTGTGAAATAGCAAGGCTGAAGGTTTCTATAGGACAGGGGAGGAACTAGCTGACATAGAAAACGTTGTAGCAGGAACCCCCACCCCAATCATTCAGTTTG
This sequence comes from Podarcis cretensis, assembly GCF_951804945.1. NCBI lineage: Eukaryota > Metazoa > Chordata > Lepidosauria > Squamata > Lacertidae > Podarcis > Podarcis cretensis. The sequence continues at coordinate 89,027,419 of NC_137173.1, forward strand.
TACAAACTTCACACACTCACACTCACACACTACATACGCTACGCTTCTGTTATAAATTCATAGAAAATCAACCATACATCGGTTTTGCACTGTTCCACTTTTATTTTACTCCATGAAGGAAGGAATACAAAATGGGGAAGGTTTGATACAGGGCAGCCATAATCCCTTCACCATCCCAGCACATCCACAGGAGCCCTGCCCAGTTGCTATGCCAACCCTGATGGTCTCAGACAGAAGACAATCAAGATCACAAAGAACTTGCATATGGGAGTGGATTCAGCATGGACTGAAACAAAGGACAATGATCAGATCTTCCCTCTGGGGGTAGGAAACTGCCAACTCCCCATTGTCTCCTGGAAGTGACTCATGGGGAGGGGGAGAGAAGGGAACCAGCCAGGTGACAGTGCAACTCCTCTGTAATGTATGCATGATGTTTCTGGGGGTGGGCTTGACCTAGAGGAGGGGAATTTCAAAAGTTTTTATAAGGTCTTGCATACCATTTTTCTGTGTCTTTCCTCTCACCTGCAAGTGAGGGGAGCACCCTGTTGCAACAGTCAATACAGGCCAAGCCTACAGGCTGCTGATTTGCTCCAATTTACTCTGGTTGGTGTCTTTACTTTTTGTCCAAGGGAGCCCTCGGATTTTTTCTGGTAACAACGTGAAGCTATTGTGTGGCTTGTGTAACAAGCCGAGATCAGGAGAGAACTAGACGTGGAATGAGAATTTTCTGCAACAGCTCCACATCATGCTTAACATCAGAGATTATCAATGAGGCACCCATTGGTGCAGATCTGCTCACAAATGTGTTCCCTGGTGCATGCAGGGTCCTGTCTTCCTGAATTTTGTTGACGCCAGTGTGTTTGGCCGCAGTGCAAGTATGTGTAGTGCCCATGATCGTTTCTCTGGTTTACAAATGTGGCCATCGACCAATGAAGGTTGGGAACCCCTGATCTAGTTAGACCAGGGGTCAGCAACCTTTTTCAGCCATGGGCTGGTCCACTGTCCCTCAGACCATGTGGTGGGCCAGACTATATTTTGGGAAATATATATATATATGAAAGGATTCCTATGCCCCACAAATAACCCAGAGACACATTTTAAATAAAAGCACACATTCTACTCATGTAAAAACACCAGGCAGGCCCCACAAATAACCCAGAGATGCATTTTAAATAAAAGGACACATTCTACTCATGTAAAAACATGCTGATTCCCGGACCATCCGTGTGCCGGATTGAGAAGGCGATCGGACTGCATCTGGCCCCCAAGCCTTAGGTTGCCTACCCCTGAGTTAGACCATCAGTCTAAAAGTCACAAGCAGCACTCTCTAGATGAGTTGTGAATAATTTTGTCCCTTTAGGGCAGTGTTTTTCAACCAGTGTACCATGGCACACTGAGGTGCCTTGAATGATGGTCAGGTGTGCCACAGGAAACACTGGTCTCCACCCCTTTCCTTCTATTCCTCTTCTGATGCCCCCTCATGTCTCTGCTTCCCAAAGGCTTGTGTGGCTGTTTGTTGCAGTAGCCCTGGCTACAAGCTCCACCAGTGAATGATGCCTGTAGGGCTGGCCAAGGGGTGCTGGTTGACAGGAGCAGAGGTGGCCTCTGAGCAAGTGGATGAGGAAGCCCAGCCAGTCAATCCGCCAGCCCTTGCTGTTGGGAATGGACAAACAAGTGGGTGGGTGGGCAGGCAGGCAGGCAGGCACCACACTGGCCTTTCTTGTGCTTGCTGTGTTGCAGTGCCTGCCTGGGACCTGAGTGCCCAGCGCCAAAGGGGAGCCTTTCCACCATGCAGGCCCACCATGCAGGCCCGGGGGGGGGGTCCACTCTACTGTTACTGCTGCCTCCCAGGATGAGTAAGGTGCTGGCCTCACGTTCACCTTTGGCAAGTCTCCATTGGGCCACTAAGGCTGGGGGGCATCCTCTTCCCAGGCCTCTGTGGGGCAGTGTGAGAAAGCACCTTTCTTTGGGTGGGGGGCAGCTCAGAAACCAGGGGTAGTAGCAGCTGCTGCCCGGAGCTCTCCCGAGGGGAGAGGAGAGGAGGCTGAGGGAAGTAGTAGAAGAAGAAGAGTTTGGATTTGATATCCCACTTTATCACTACCCAAAGGAGTCTCAAAGCAGCTAGCATTCTCCTTTCCCTTCCTCCCCCACAACAAACACTCTGTGAGGTGAGTGGGGCCGAGAGACTTCAAAGAAGTGTGACTAGCCCAAGGTCACCCAGCAGCTGCATGTGGAGAAGCGGAGACGCGAACCCGGTTCCCCAGATTATGAGTCTACCCCTCTTAACCACTACACCACACTGGCTCCACAAGGGAGTGTGTTTAAAAAGGGGTGAAGGGCTGCTGGCTCTTCAGACAAGGGATGACATAACTGGGCTTCTGGGGAATCCCCACAGGGAGCCATAGAAAGAATGTAGTTGGTTAAGGGAGCCGTGGACTCGAAAAGGTTGAAAACTTCTGTACTAGAGCACAAAGGTGACCAAGTGTTTCTGTGTTCCAGACATGGTGGTCAAAGATAGAACTATTGTGAGATTCCCAATCTCACATTTGATTTCAAAATGCAAAAGCAAAGCAGGGGGTATTTGCAGGAGAAGCAGTGCATCTGAGGCTTCACCCTCCCTCTATTTTTTCTTTGCAACTCCCCTTTAGCTGCCCTATTTTCCCTGCCCACTTAATTCAAGAGCACACGCGCTCTTCTGTTCCTTAATTATACCTATGTCTTCAGTATAACTCCCTGGGTTCTAGAATACTTAATTGGTGCTAGAAAACAACAGAATGTAGGCTTTCAGAATTGTCAGGAGATAAGTTCAAAGAACACTTTGACAGACCAAGAAAAGGAGGAAAGAAAAAAGGGAAATGATGAATTTGGATGAACACACTCAGCCACATTTAAATATTTGATATCAACCACACTCTTAGGCTTTAAAGACAACAGTGCTTGGGGGCAGGGGAAATTGCCAAATGGATTGAAAGGAGGAAATATCCACAGTTTGCCTTATTCCTCTCTTTTCTGGTGACCCTTTACGAAAACAGGTATGGCTACATAGCCTGGCCCTGCATTATTTAAATGCTGATTGTCTAGACTCTTTGCCAAGCAATTTCATGTGTCTGTCAAGAGACTGTCAGGTGGAGAAAGAAAGGCAGATCTTACAGGATTTGAGCCTTAAAGCTATTATTCCGGAAGACAAACATCTGTTGAGCGAAAGGAATAAAAGCAGCGAGGGCAGGAAGGGGAGTTAGCAACAATACAGCCTGCATTGTGACTTCTCCGCAGTGCTAATCACCCATTGCTTCATAGCTCCCTTTCATGTTTGACAGAAGTTGGCACTAGGAGACAACACTGCAGCCTTGAAGAGGAGAAATCCTGATCGTTGTCAATGGATTAAAGATTTTAGGCACCGTTTTCTTCCATGGGAATCTGATAGTATATACATTGTAATACAAAGTGGTTGCTTTAGCATTTTGTAGCAGGTTGCCAAGAAAAAAAGGATTCAACTGCAGTACTCCCTGAACTGTTACGACTGATCAATGAAAGCAGCATTAGAAACTAAATCCATGCCAGTAAAGCTTTTACGTTTCGGCGCATCGTATCCAATAAAGCAGTTCCATCAGTACAACAATTTCTGTTTGCTCAAAGGAGATTCCTCTTCTTTGCCTGTATGTCCCCTGCATTCTCCCCAAATCTGCTCGTGGGTGGGGTGGGGACTCAGAACAGATTTAGGGAGAACCCAGGGAAAGGAGGAGGAAGGAGAGGGAGATCAGCTCTGGACAGAAGAGAGCAGAGTGACTATTATAGTTAATATTAATTTATTGCATTTCTATCACACCTTCTCTGCAGAGCTCAAGGTAGCATACATGGTTCTCTCCCTCCGCAGTGAATCCCCACAAGCCTGTTATGTAGGTTAGGCTGAGAGGCAGTGGCTGGCTCAAGGTCACCCAGTGAGATTCATGGCTGAGTGGGGATTTGACCTATGCCTTCCAAGTTCTGAAGGGACGCGGGTGGCACTGTGGGTTAAACCACAGAGCCTAAGACTTGCCGATCAGAAGGTCGGCGGTTCAAATCCCCACAATGGGGTGAGCTCCCATTGCTCGGTCCCAGCTCCTGCCAACCTAGCAGTTCGAAAGCACGTCAAAGTGCAAGTAGATAAATAGGTACCGCTCTGGCGGGAAGGAAAATGGCATTTCTGTGTGCTGCTCTGGTTCACCAGAAGCAGCTTTGTCATGCTGGCCACATGACCCAGAAGCTGTACGCCGGCTCCCTCAGCCAGTAAAGTGAGATGAGCGCTGCAACCCCAGAGTCAGTCACGACTGGACCAAATGGTCAGGGGTCCCTTTACCTTTACCTTTACCTTCCAAGTTCTAGTCCAGGGTTCAGCAACCTTTTTCAGCCATGGGCCGGTCCACCATCCCTCAGACCATGTGATGGGCCGGACTATATTCTGGGGGGAAATGAATAAATTCCTATGCCACAAAAATAACCCAGAGATGCATTTTAAATAAAAGGACACATTCTACTCATATAAAAACACACTGATTCCCAGACCGTCCATGGGCCGGATTGAGAAGGCAATTGGGCCTTAGGTGGCCTACCCCTATTCTAGCCTGACCCCTTACCACACTAAAAAGTTGGGAACACTATGATGACATAATCCCTCATTTCTCATGACATTGATGAATTTCCATGTTCTTTCTCTCTGTGTTAGCTCATTTCCCTCATTTTTATAGGCTGGATTGTACCTGCAGTTAGGTCCTTAGAGAACGGTTGGGATACTAGTGTGATTAATATATGTCAGAAATCCCCAGATAGCTAAAAATCCTGAGATCACATGCAGGTAACCTGGAGGTGCCCTGACATCTTTCTGAATATGTTGCAAAGAGTTACCTCAAGGTTAATGTGCTGCCTCTAAATATTCCTGTAATGAATGTATGGGGGTTGCTCGTGCGTAAGTTGCCACCATGCCTGGCTAGGTAGCCTGGTTAAACCTTTCCTGACTGGACAGCCCTTCACTTCGTGGCTGTTCAGTCGCTAGCAGAATCCGTCAGTGGGCGTTTCTTAAACTTCTTCCAGCACAAAAGCTCTTTGACGCCAAGTCTATGCCTACTTTCCCTGCACGGAAGTCTTCTGCGCAGGGTGGGTGTGGGCAGAGGAGGACCTGTGCTCTCCCCGCTGGTCTCCAGCGAAGAGTCCTGGAGACCCCTCTCCGATTCCCCCAACCGCCCCCCTTTATCCCTGGTGTTACGCTGATTTCCTTCCCCAGCCGATGAGTTCCCTCTCTCCCTGCTTGGCCCTTCTCTGGCAGCACTTGGGAGCCCTGCCTCCACTTCTGGCTCCGATGTCAGTTCCCTGACAAAGCCCTTTCAAATGAAAGGTGCACAGAAGTTGGATGTATCTTTTTTTGTTACCTAAAACTGGCTTTTAATTCTTAGTGCATCATTTGTGCCTACACATAAAAGTCACTTCACACAGTAAGAACTGTCATGGGAGATGATTTAACACACTAAACACCTAGGGTTGGAACTAGACATAGACATGTTACAGTAGACCCATTGAAATAAATAATCTCTGTTATTTTATTAATAGGATTGCTAAAAGTTTGTCATGACCTCTGGCTATAACAATAGAATTATGAACTAAACAAGGAGTTAAGAACACATCCACTTGCTTTTTCTATACTTGCTTACTGGTAACTGGTAACTGGTAACACTTGATGACAGGTAACTGCATATGTGAATGAACTACACTAAAAAGCATTGTGTTTGGGACGGTAAATAATTTTGACTGCAGCATTATGGCTGTGATTTCCCGTTCACAAAGTCATAATTCAGTGACTGATTCCAATGGAAAGCTTTGCCTTGTATGGAAGTGTTATAATATTCTGCCAGTGGAGTTTGATCCTTGATTCACACATGGAAGTCATGATGATGTGACCTTTGTCTTAGGGTTGCCATATTTTGAAGAGCAAACTTCTACTTTTAACCATGGATCGCTACGATGACTCTCATTTTGCATACCCATGAAAAAGAGGATTTGTCCTGGATGAAGAGGACGTAGGACCTTATTTTGTCTAGTTATTAACATGCATGTGTGAACCAGCCTAAAGTTGGCCATATTTGAGGTTGCCTCAGGCCCAGATTGGCTGACACCTGAGAACTTTCCCAATTTCTTTCAGCAACAACAAAGACTTGACAAAATTGACTCCATCCTTCTCTTTTGCTGTGGCAATCATTTCACATTTCTTTGCGTCTTCTTTCTCCAGTGGCATTGCACAATCAGGTGCTGAAGCATTTCATCTCCCAAATAAAGTGTATGGCAGCTGTAACATGAACTGTAATGGAGACAAATGACAACTCCCTTCCTAGTGCCACTGGACAGTGGTAATTACTGTTGTTGGCATAGATCGTGTCCTATCCTAGTGGGTGGGGTGGGGAGGAAGAAATGACTGTCAGAAGATATATCTTCTTATATAGCCTTTTGCAATTACAACAATATCTGGTTTTCTGAGCTTCTTTCTGTAATTTTGCATTATTAGCAGTAAATTTCCCCTTAATTGGGTAATCCATGTTAGTATTCTGATAATAGGATAATAAACTAAAGAAAACATCCTTTGTTGAAGTTCTCACAATATATTACTCTACTCATAACCCACCTTAGATCGTATTTATGTCTGCTAAATCTGATTACAGCATGTTATTAATTACAGTTCTGAGTAAATAATGCCGTTTTGATTTCTGCCTTATGATTGTGTCCTTTCCCGCCCCCTTCAATTTTTAGTGATCACAGTAATGCAAAAAGTTAATCAGCAGAGGCCTCATCCCAAAGCTAACCTGGAATTCCATGAGCAGTGGAGGGGCCCAACACACAAATACTCATAACCTTTTATTTTAAAATAGTATAACATAGGGCCCATTGGTCAAAATATTGCTGTTGGATCTTATGCGTATGCAAAATGCACAGGGGGGATTTGGAGGGGTATGGTGGAATTCATGCTTTGGCCCTGATCAGTATATTTCCACAGAAGAGCTTCCTGTCTATTCAAATTCCAAAACATCCAATTTATTGTGACATACCACTCCACTCTCCGAGTTGTGCAAGATTCCAAGGGTCCACGGTTTGTGTTTCCTTTGGAAATGAGGCATAGGGGAGAATGCGTTGTCTTTATGATATATGGTTTATTTACACATATATACAACCTGAGCCTACAATGGAGGGGGTTCAAAGCATTGCACTCCTGTTTTGGCCATTGTGGCAGCCTTGGGTCCAAAAAAGACAGCAGCCATAGCCCTCTGTCCCTTTGCTCTGCTTGCTGTGTTTAACAGACACCTTTTCTCTCTAGTCCACATCCCAGTCAACGGCAATGGAAGGACAAGGGACAGTATCTCCAATGCAGTTTGCTTTTGCTTAATTTAAAGAAGGTCCCTCCCTCCCCCCCTCCCTCCCTCCCTTTCTTTCTTTCTTTCTTTCTTTCTTTCTTTCTTTCTAAAAGCCTTTTAAAAACTGTTCCTTCTCAGGTCATGTTTCAAACCTGTAAAATAATTTCAGGAATTCTGACTCTGGGTAAGGAACACCATATCTGAACCCCTACTCTTCATACCAGCCAGAATTCAAGGTGTGAAATGTGCTCCCTGCCCCGTTCATTTTACTGCTGTACTAGTTCCAGGAGAGAGATGTGGAATGAGCCTGCCAACAATAGATGGATGATTTCAGGTTTCAGTGGATCCTTAGCTGGGCCAGCTTCACACACAAACACACCATATATATATATATATCCGCAAACACCCCATATTGGGAGTGTACTCTGGCTACTGCTGGTGGGTATATCATTGGTAGCTTCCATGCACACATGCTTTTGACAGAGATGGCATGACTCCTTCTGCTGATGGGGACACACAGTAGTGAAGCTATGCAGACAAGTTCCTCCACCATATTCAAACCACCTCCACTGGGGTGGGTGAAGGCTTTGGGTTGCTCTGTGAGCTTTGCAGTCCCCCCCCTTTTTTTTTCAACTCCCTAAGTCTTCTGGAGTCAAAATATATTCCAATCAACATGGAACATAGGTAGTTTATTAAAGTGCAAAATACACATTTACAAAGCTTAATGCTCTGTTATGCTGTGTGTGTGTGTTGATTAATCACCCCCCTTTGTAAAGACAAACGGCAGGGCGTTTATGCATTCTGTAAGACTTAAGCTATTCTGATAGAATTTTTAGATCAGAACTTGCTGGGTATTCACTGAGCCTTTAAATATGCTATGTAAATTACTTTGCTATAATTTAGGATTATACAGCAGGGCAAGATGTCTCCAAGTACAATGGGGGGGGACTGTCTGGGTTTGAAGGCAGCCCTGTAGTGGAATAACAATAATAATAATAATAATTTATTATTTATACCCCGCCCATCTGGCTGAGTTTCCCCAGCCACTCTGGGCGGCTCCCAATCAGTGTTAAAAACAATACAGCATTACATATTAAAAACTTCCCTGAACAGGGCTGCCTTAAGATGTCTTCTGAATGACAGGTAATTCTTTATCTCTTTGACATCTGATGCTCGGGGGTCGCATAACTAGTTAGCATGCCAGAGTCTCGTTCGTTATCGGAATTAACCAGACAAATCGCTCCACCAACTAAGAACGGCCATGCACCACCACCCACAGAATCGAGAAAGAGCTATCAATCTGTCAATCCTTTCCGTGTCCGGGCCGGGTGAGCTTTCCCGTGTTATAAACCCGTGGAAGGTTTTTAAGGCTTTGTGATGTTTTTAGATATGCTGTAAGCCTCCCAGAGTGACTGGGAACACCCAACCAGATGGGTGGGGTATTATTATTGACAAAAAAAATGCTGCAACAATACAGGATGCCACTTGTTCAGAAGCAACTCCCCCCTCCCCCCCCACACCACTTAGGGATGGAGGAGAAATTTGATTCAGTTCTCATTTGAAGGCAAAATTACCAAATCCATACTTTTCATAACAATGCAGCAACAAAAACAGAGCCATACTTCCAAATTCAGTTTTTCACCTAAGTGGGGTGTACAAAATGCATATACAATGATGAAGTTGACACATAAATGCATATATTAGTGAAAATAACATACTGTATATACTCGAGTATAAGCCAACATTTCCAGCACATTTTTTATGCTGAAAAAGCCCCCCCTCGGCTTATACTTGAGTGAGGGCCTTTTCAGGCTGCTCCTTTCACCGCCGCCGCCTTTGCCGCTGTTAGCAGTGGCGGAGGACCAAGCAGCTTGGTTGGATAGTGTTCTCGAAGCTACCAGCATGAGTTTGACCAAACTGCGGGAGGCAGTGGAAGACAGAAGTGCCTGGCGTGCTCTGGTCACGAAGAGTCAGACACGACTAAACGACTAAACAACAACATTATTTACAACCCTACTTACCTCTAGTTGTGGCCCTGAGCACAATGTTCCTGGGGTGTGTGGCCCTCAAATGAAAAAGAAAATTTGCCACCCCTGCCTTAAGCCTTGAGAGAAAGAGGGCTCTACTTTCTTTGTTGACATTGGCTGCCACTGGGAATGCAGGTTTGTCAGTTGTTGTGTTTTTAATTTAATTACAATTTTATCCCTCCTCAAATCTAAAAAGCTCAGGGCACATCACTCTGGCATGAGTTCAGCTGGATTACTCTCAGGATAATGAGTATAGGACTGAAGCCTAAAGAAAAATAAAGTTTCAGGAACAAGAAGACTTTTGTACAGTCTGAGAAAATAAGCCATTACTTTTTTTTAAAGAATATTTTAAAATCTAATATCATGTTTCTCTAAGTAATGACAGAATGACTTAATAAATTGTCAGAGAACAGAACTCCTCATCAAAGAATATGACTCTTTCAAGAGTCTCTGCACTTATTAATCATGTTGAAGAGCCATTAGTCTGAGTTGACATAAGACACACGACCTGACCTTTGCAAAAGGTTTTCCATGAATAAATGTTTCTTTCCGAAGGAAATGAAGATATCTTGCCTTACTAAATTGAGTATTTTCAGAGGGGTAGATATGCTTGTCAGTTTAACATCAAAAAAACAACAGACAGTCTTGTAGCACCTTAAGGACAAACAAATTTATTATAGCATGCACTTTTGTGAATTACAAATCCACTTCATCGGATGCAGTAGACTTGAGTCCACAAAAGTTTATGCCATTAGTCTTAAGGGAGCAATCCTACAGCAAAATCTCTGTTTTTCTGTACTTTCTGTATAGAAAACCTAGAGTTCTACAGAAATCCACAAGGTGCTTTCTTCACAGTGTCACCTTGTAACATCCATATTGGAGGACAGTGGCTAGTGTGAAGGTACAGTTGTGTTTAAGACAACACTTAATTATTTTAAGGTACAAAAGAACAAGTGACAAACTGTTGCCTCTCCTTTAAGGGATTATGGGATTAAGTATTTCCCTTTAACATTCCTAAAGAGGAAGCCCATTGTACTGTTCTTCAATTTGGCAGGCTTCATTCATTCTAGAGCAGGCACAAGCAAACTCGGCCCTCCAGATGTTTTGGGACTACAATTCCCATCAACCTGACCACTGGTCCTATTAGCTAGGGATGATAGGAGTTGTAATCTCAAAACATCTGGAGGGCCGAGTTTGCCTATGCCTGTTCTAGAGCATCTCCAGTGACTGTGCATTTCATCCACTTTGTCAAGAAGTGGAAAATGTTATAACTTTGGCTTCCCCATTGTAACAAAAAGGAGAACCCAGCGGTTCGTTTTATACAGAGTACTGTAGCTCATGAACCAAATTACAGATCAAAGTGCAGCATGCACAGAGTAACTGAGAAACAACTCAATTTAAAACACAAATCAAAGACAAGGTGAGTAGATGTCAGGAACTGGGCAGAGGAGGACTAGTGGAGACTGCCTCCCCAGGGACGAGGCAGAGTAAGACAGTATAAATTTACAACAGGGGTTTGAGGAAGGTCGCAGCCCAAAGGCAGATGAGGGGGAAAGTTGGGAAATCATGAGAGAGCCAGAGCAACACCTGGCTGACACATTGTCATTAAAAAACATTCCTGACCCCTCATCTGCCAAAACCCAATGAGCCTTAAAAGTAGGAGAGCAAAGAACTCAAAGACAGAGGGCACGTAGCAGCATCCATAGAGGAGATGACGATGCTGACGAATAAGGAAGTGGGACAGATGGGAGTGGAGATTCACTCAGGACAATGCCATTATCCAAGAGGCTGGGTTCTATAGCATCTCTTTATAAAGACTGAAATAAAAAAGGACTGTAAGAAACTTTTCTGTCTTTATACTTTCCTGGGCAACCAGTCAGGAGCCACGAACAGCACCCTGACACTAACAGGGCCCATGGTCACCCCTAATCAGAAATAATTGTACATCAACTGCAAATCAAGAAGTGGTTCCTTCTTCCCTCTGACCATAACATAAGGTAAAGAAGAGACCAGCATAATACAGTGGTACCTCGAGTTACAAATGCCTCAGGTTACAAACGCTTTGGGTTACAAACTCCGCTAACCTGGAAGAGTTACCTCCATTTGAGAACTTTGCCCCAGGATGAGAATGGAAATCATGTGCTGGCGGCGTAGCAGCAACAAGAGGCCCCATTAGCGAAAGCACGCCTCTAGTTAAGAACAGTTTCAGGTTAAGAACGGACCTCTGGAACAAATTAAGTTTGTAACGAGAGGTACCACTGTAAAGCAGTTTTGGGGAATGAAGAATTTTAAGCATCGGGCTAATTTTTAGAAGCACAAATTTATTATAATACAATAAATAAATTAAGCAACCTTTTTTTTAAAAAAAGTATTATGAACACAGAACTCACATGGATCAGACCAATTTTTTATCTAGTCCAAAATTCTAACTGGGGAAGCAGTCAGACCTCTTTAGAAAGCCCAAAAGCCACAGCATCCTTCAGAGATTAAACCCTATTTAGTGTCAGGCCTGAGGAATCTCTCCCTCCTGATAGTTTCAAGGAGCCGGGAGAAAACAAGAAGTCTTTTAAATATGATTTATTCAGTCACTGCGGTAACAGACAAAGAATTCCAGTCTTTAGTCCATGGAGTTGCTCACTCTGGCTCTTCCTCCTCTCCCCTTCCCCAACAGCATCATCCCCTACGGAAGCCTTCCGTTGCCAAATGTTGTTGCGTATGCTGTTATTGGACCCTCAATGACCATCGCGTCCTAGGGGATGGAGGATCCCCTATGTTGTCTATTGAAGTATTCCCTGGCTGCTCTCCCTACTCCCTTAATTCTCCCAATTCTGCATAACTTGGCTGTTCGCGTGTCTCTCCCTCATTATCTTCCTCATAGTTTGGCTGCAGTTCAAATCTGTCTCTCTCTCTTCCCTGTCAGCTACAGGAGAAGTGGGCTGTCTCTTCGTTCCAGTCCCTGACAGTCCCTTCGTTCCAGTCCCTGGCATTTGGATATTCTGTTATTCCATGGGATTAGATTTGTGGGTGAGAGCACACTTGCTGGCTTCACCCTCCCATCATGCCCTTCTGCCCATCCTGCCACTCCCCAAGATTCTAAACCATGTAAGGATCCTCCACAAATATATGGGTCAGGGTCAGGCATGGGGGTGTGATGGAGGGAGGCAGCAAGACTAACCAAGGAGTCCCTGCTCTCCCTAGCACAATTCTAATCGTATTGGGAAACTGAATGTCAAAATAGGGCTATACTGCCTTCAGACAGAAAGTTCAGTTTCGCTATCGTGGCTAACAGCCACTGATGCATATTTGTGTGTCTGCAGGGGCCAAGGAAGGGTGTGTGTGGTGGGGGTGGGTCGCCCCGGGTGTCACCACTGAGGGGGATGACAAAATGCCGAGCTGCCCTCACCATGGGGCCTGCAGCACGCCCAAGCCATGCGTCTCTCCTTGGTGTGACACGGTGGCTTGGGCACCCGCAGGCTCCAGGCTGCCCCAAACGGTCTCCCTACTGCTTCTCCCTCAGCTGTGGGGTGGCTGAGTAGCAGGAGGCAGGCAGACTGCCCCAGTTCACCTGGCCCCACAGGTGGCTGACCCTGCTCCTGATACCCGATCGGCTTGCTCCACCACTGTGTGTCTATGTTATTCCAAAAGAGAAACTTATTAAAGCTATTGCTCTGAGTGAAAAATTGTTTTTCTTTAGCCGGAAAAAGTGAAGCAAATAAGCTGAATAACTGTGATGTAGTACTGGAATAAATGTTACATTAATGAGCACTGTGTGTAGCATTTATTTGAGAACTCTCATAAGGAGATCGCTCAGATAATTAGAATTGCTGAACTGTTGTGAACAGAAACAAACTGTTGCCTGTATTATGACACTTTGGTGCAATGTATCAGGAAATGGGGAGTTACAACAGAACAAAGTAGTTTAATTTTAGCAAAGCATGGCTATATTTTGATTTAGCTTGCAATATTATTTTATTTTTAAAAAGTTAGCTCCAAGTGTAACACTTCTGCTTCACAGGAAAATAATATTGTATGCTAACAATACATTAGGGAACATTTTATTTGCTCAAGCAGAGATTTGGTGGCTAAGTGATTCAGGCAATTAACCACCATATGACAGTTGAGAGTCCCCAGTTCCTTGTGACACTGGCAACACCAACCCAGCAAAGTCTAAAATGATCTCTCTCCCTTTCTTTCATTGAACACTTTTTAAATACTTATAAATGTTATCTAACTTTGGGAATATGATGGCATATGTTTAATCTCAGACTCATCTTCTGTAGTCTACAGAATAGGGATATTAGTGAGTTCTGATCCAAACAGAAATTTGTGTCAGATATTGTTCTCCCATTCAAATTATGCAGTTTGGTTATGAAAGATTTGGTGTCTCCTGTCACTGCATGGATCCTGGGGGCTGTTTGTTGGAATGTTATTTCACAATTTCCACCATTGTTAAAAATGCTAAAACTTTTCAAATCTCAGAAAAGATAAAGGTCAACTTTCTATTGTTAGAACGGATTTCTGACTTGCTTCCAAGCGAGTGGAACGTTGTGCTAGCACAAATATATTTCAGTGGCCAACTTGCATCTTGGAATTCCTGATACCACTTCTCCACCAGGAAGCAATGGCAGTGACCATCTCTAATAGAGAAGCAGTAAGCAAGAGATGTGTGAAGTTAACTACTTTTCCCCTTTCTACTGATTTGCCCTTGTACCACTGCCGCATTCTCCTTTCTGACATGGCAAACACATGTCTGAACCATGGTTGGAGGTGGGTAGGTTTACTAGGGAATGTAGGGAGGGAGATGCAGAGGGCAAATTTAAGCATTCATCACTGCTCATCACTCTTCCACTGCAAATAGTCCCCTTCTGTAACACTACTTTTGTGCTGATCATTGAGCTGTTAGGTAAAGGGACCCCTGACCATTAGGTCCAGTCGCGGACAACTCTGGGGGTGCAGCGCTCATCTCACTTTATTGGCCGAGGGAGCCGGCATACAGCTTCTGGGTAATGTGGCCAGCATGACCAGCGGCGTAGTGTGGGTTGTCAGCACCCGGGGCAAGGCAAGTAATTTGCGCCCCCTAACCCGTGGATTTGTGCCCCCTAACCCTAACCCCCAGATGTTACGCCCGGTGCGGCCGGCCCCCCCTGCACCCCCCACGCTACGCCACTGAGCATGACTCAGCCGCTTCTGGAGAACCAGAGCAGTGCACAGAAACTTAAACTTAAACCTAAAAAGCAAAACAGGCATATTTTGCATTCCTCCATTGCACTGCTGAAATAGCAAACACTCCCACTATCCTTGCTAAAACCACAGAGGAAGATACTAGTTGTAGTTAACATTCTGCCTGCGGGCTGTATTTAGCACCCCACAGTGTGGAGGCCAGGAGATCCAAGATGCCAGTGTTTGTCATTTAAAAATGCGAAGAAATAGGGTATTGTGTGTGTGCGTGTGTGTGTGTGTGTGTGTGTGTGTTTGAAATAAAAGTGATTGCTTCTGTGGGTCCTCTGATATAGCACCATGATGGTACCCTTATGACTAGGGATGCAGGTAGCACTGTGGTCTAAACTACTGAGCCTCTTGGGCTCGCTGATCAGAAGGTCGGCGGTTTGAATCCCCTGACGGAGTGAGATCCCGTTGCTCTGTCCCAGCTCTTGCCAACCTAGCAGTTCGAAAGCACACCAGTGCAAGTAGATAATTGGGTACCCCTGCGGCAGGAAGGTAAATGGTGTTTCCCTGCGCTCTGGTTTCTGTCACGGTGTTCTCTTGTGCCAGAAGCAGTTTAGTCATGCTGGCCACATGACCCAGAAAGCTGTCTGTGGACAAACACCTGCTCCTTTGGCCTGAAAGCAAGATGAGCGCCACAACATCATAGTCTCCTTTGACTGGATTTAACCATCAAGGGATCCTTTATCTTTACCTTTTACCTACCATTATGACTCTATTATAAAATGTTAGGGCCTGTATCCAGTGCTGTGCCAGAAGTTTCCACTGGCACAATGGGGCTATTGCTTCCTTTCCACCCCCTGTGCCCTCCCCAAATCTGCCCTGAAGGGTCTCCCAAACCTCTGGAGATGATTTCAAAGTTGTGCACAGGCGAGCTGCATAAGACAGAAGAGGAAGGGGATGTTCCTCTGAGTGTATGGAAATCCCTTGTGCCTGTGGACTTGCAGCATTGAATATGGTCCTATGTAAACAAGCAGCTGTATCACTTATTTGCATAATATTTGTTATGCTAGCAAACAGCGTATAGGAAGGCTGACACGGTGAAAACACCAGTTTTGCTCATTGACTTTCAATGAGTTTCCATCAAGAGCTTTCCAAAAAAATAAAACCTTAACCAGCATGTCTAATATAATATGTAAATCTAAGATTTTTTGCCTTAAAATAGCCCATGCCTCAGTCAAGTCATTACTGAATCCAGTCAAAAGTTCAGCACCTGCACAGCCATACTTGGTTGAGATGACAGTGAGGAAAAAGAGCCGAGTCTCATCGACATTCTGTTGGCAGCTCAATTCAAACATTCACATGGCCTAGCAGCTTAAATGTTAAAGAGCGTAGGGGATAAGATGGAATCTTATGGAGACTCACAACACAGGTGCCATAGTGTTGAGCACACACGCATAAACACACCTTGCCCTACCCCCACAAACATGTTGTTTTCTGAAAGTGACAGAACAGCCATATCACAATATCACCCCCATTCAGGCCATATCACCCCCATTCAGGCTGCAGATCTTGTCCCGTGAGATGCCATGGGCAATAGTATCAAACAGCACCTGGAGGTTGTTGTTGTTGTTTAATCATTTAGTTGTGTCCGACTTTTCATGACCCCATGGACCAGAACACGCCAGGCACTCCTGTCTTCCACTGCCTCCCGCAGTTTGCTCAAACTCATGCTGGTAGCTTCGAGAACACTATCCAACCATCTCGTCCTCCGTCGTCCCCTTCTCCTTTTGCCCTCCATCTTTCCCAACATCAGGGTCTTTTCCAGTGAGTCTTCTCTTCTCATGAGGTGGCCAAAGTATTGGAGCCTCAGCTTCACGATAAAGAACAGCAAACATGGTGGAACTCTCTGTTTGTGTCCTGCCTGATGTCATCCATCAGGGCAACCATGGTAGTTTCTTTGCCAAACCCAAACCTGGTTTAATCAGATTCCTCCAAAAGTACCTGAAACTGGACTCTCGCCAGCCTCTTGGATGTAACCTGCAGAAGAGTAGGATATTTGTTACCAGGTAATAAGCACTGCAATGTTCTGGGTACAGATAAGTTATCTTAAGACGTGGCTGAACAATTGCCTCCTTCAAGTGAGATGGGGGCTACTTCCTCCCACAAGGAAGTGTGGTCAACCCTGTTGGCTAATGGAATCCATTGTAAGTAGCCAAGATGGGCAACAGGCAGTAATACAAGTGGTTGGCTAACACTTCCAAGCACCCATTTTTAAGTGTCATGCATTGATCAATTGTAGTTCACAGAGCCTAAAGGCTCAGTGCAGAATATAGGATCAATATATGGAGGTTAGCATTGAGTCAAGCAGGTACAATTCTCCTTCCCACTCCATATAATGATGGTCCCTCATCTTTTCATTGCCAGGAAAGAGCGTGGACCAAGTACGTATCCTATTTGTGGCTATCATGGCATCTTTGCCTGCCGTTTTGATTGCTTTTAATTTCTCAGCCATGGCTTTCTGCATTGTCATCCATCTTACTCATTGACTCTTGCCTTGAGGATTTCAGTCCAGTGTACTTTTTTATATTCTTCAATATGTTCTTCCATGTGTGTCCCATCCATCTCTGCGCTCATTTCATAATTAGCTGTCATAGAACATGACTGACTTTAGACTAAAATGCTTTCATTTGTAATCATTAGACTCACTCAAGAATAAGGGTTGGCTCTCCTTATTTTATTATAAGTCATTAAACGTTGTTTTATTAAATGCCAATCATGGTAAATGTTGCTATGGAAACTTACAATAGGAGCTTTTCCACTGGCCTTGGTTGTAAGAACCAGGCTTCAACTATCTACAGTGACAACTTGTAGTTTGCAAGCATGGGATGCTGTCACTCTGTTGCATTCATAGTGCGGAGTAGGAGAGAGAATCTTGATAAGAAACAAATAAAGCATGCCTTGGAATGAGTGTTGCACTCTGGTTAGAACAAATAAAGCATGCCTTGGAATGAGTGTTGCACTCTGGTTAGAGCAAACAGTTGCCAAAGAAACCTCAGTTGCCTGTTCTGAAAATGTTTTGTTTGGATCCTCTGCTATATTCATGAATCAGATACTTATTCTGACTTCACTTAGTCGGACATATGAGGTATACAGAAGGAGACTAGATTGCATATGATGAAATTCCTATTTAAAGGATAATTTATTTCCAAACTGAAAGTAAAAAGGTAGGAGCAACTTTGACAGTGTTGAGTAGAATTGAATTAGAATCACATTAATTCTGTACTTGTAACTGTTGCCATGAAAACATCAATAATGCATTAGAATTCTGTTAAAAATAGTGATGCTGATTCATAGTCTTTGAAAAAAATGTATGTCGTTATTTCAGATAGTTTTCTTCCTCTGCTTATTAGTGGCGATGCTTACTTACCTCTGACAAACAGGGCTTGGTGTATTTTTTCCTAAAACAACATTTATAATGACATTTCTGTAACCGAGTCTGCTTTGTTCACAAAAGCTTATTAATACCTAGGCCTTTGATAGGGGTTTTCCATTACTCTGTGTATTACATATGATTAATATGCACTTTAAAGTATATGTTTTACCCTTTTACATTTTTGTGTCCTAAGGGAAGTTTTGGATTTCAAAAAGATATTGATATAAGATGCAGTTCCTCAAAACCTAGCATCAATCAAAGCTTTCTTGTTAGTATCTTTGATATATCGAAGAGGAATAGTGTCTTTCAAGTAAACTTTAAGATGTTGATGGGGAAGGCATTGAACAATCAAGGGAGTTGTTACTAAGTCGTTCCAGTCCAGCTCTAGAAGCACTTTTAAAATGTATTTATCTATATACGTAGTTGCGCCAGAATGTGAATGGATATGCAAAGGTGTCAAAATGTGCATCTTGATAAAAGTGATGCATTCCATGAAAATCACTTGCATTTGGGCATGCATTCCAATGCGCATCTGAATGAATGCTCATTTAACTCCCACAAATTCTAATGAAGCAAGTAAGAGACACTAGTACTGAGCACATCCGCCCCCTGTATTGGCCCTATGGCATAAATCTTGGGGTCCCCAATCAGGTCAACCTGCCTGGGGTCAACCCAGGGGACACCTGCCTTGTCATGGATCTGGTTCCAAATAAATTTAAGGGTACAGATAATGTTTAAACAGAGTTGTTGTTGTTAAAAAAAAACTAATTTAAAATGGTCAGGAGATAGACAGCGGATGGAGATATTGCATTCCCCCCTTGACTGAGGGAGGAGTCAATTTTGCATGGGTGCTTGTTTGCAAAGGTGAGCACTGCACTACGCAGGATCAGTACTTCCACTGAACAGCTGCTGTGCAGAGACGTTGATCCTGCATGGTCCATAGTCCTCCTTTGAAAGTAACTTCCATGCAGAGAAGCTGCTTACCAAGGAATACTACAGAACATGCAGAACTGGTGCTCTGTGCAACAGCTGTTCCATCGAGGTGTCGATCCTGCACTGTGCTTCTTTGCAAATAGCTTCTCTGATGCACAGGAGGAAATATTTAGACACATTCACCAAAGAAGGTGGTTTAGAAAATCTGAGAGCCAGCATGCTGTAGTGGTTAAGAGGGGCGGACTCGTAATCTGGTGAACCGGGTTCGCTTCCCCGCTCCTCCATATGCAGCTGCTGGGTGACCTTGGGATAGTCACACTTCTCTGAAGTCTCTCAGCCCCTCTCACCTCACAGAGCGTTTGTTGTGGGGGAGGAAGGGAAAGGAGATTGTTAGTCGCTTTGAAACTCCTTAGGGGAGTGAAAGGTGGGATATCAAGTCCAAACTCCTCCCCTCCTCCTCCTTCTTCTTCCCAATGGACTCAGGATTAATTGGGCGGGGGGACTACCAACAAAACTGAAGGGTATAAATACATCTCTAACCAGTTGTCTCATAGTATTCTTGTTGTACTATGCAGTTGTATAGGTAAAGGTAAAAGGTAAAGGAACCCTGGATGGTTAAGTCCAGTCGAAGACAACTATGGGATTGTGGCACTCATCTGGCTTTCAGACTGAGGGGTCCACCTTTTGTCCACAGACAGCTTTTGGGGTCATGTGGCCAGCATGAATAAACCACTTCTGGTGCAACAGAACACCATGACAAAAACCTTCCCACCACAGCAGTACCTATTTATTTACTTGCACTGGTGTGCTTTTGAACTGCTAGGTTGACAGGAACTGGGACAGAGCAATGGGAGCTCACCCAGCAGGGATTCGAACCACCAATCTTCTGAGCAGCAAGCCCAAGAGGCTCAGTGGTTTAGACCACAGCATCACCCACATCCTTTTGTTATTCTAAAGCAGCAATGCAGCAGCAAGCAAAGGCTCTAGCAGCTCAGTCAGCTGCTTGTGGCTGGAAAGCCAAACAGGATGTTTGTGACTGTTGCCATGGGAACAAAGGGGCAGTCCATTCTGTACTGAGCACCGGATGTTAGCTCAGTGTGTGTGTCATATGACCTGTACAGGATGTACATGGGTGGAGTTTATTCTTCTTTTTTTTATAATAATTTTTATTCGTTTTTCAAACAGATAACAAAAGTACCACAAAACAACATAATTTCCAACTGATCGTTTCATACCCTTCTTTCTTTTGACTTCCCCATACCTCCCCATCCCTGCATTCTTGTTTAGTGATTCTTTAGCAACCCTTAGGTCCATTATCTTAATTCCCTTTCATAAAAGTTCCTTTAGTTTTTTTTTGATTACTGCTGCAATTTCTTTACCTCTTACCCCCTGACATCTTAACATTCGTCAATTTTACAATTGTTCTTGAGATATATTTTAAATTTCTTCCAGTCCTCTTCCACTGTCTCTTTCCCCTGGTCACGGATTCTGCCCGTCATCTCGGCCAGTCCCATAAAGTCAATCACCTTTGTTTGCCATTCTTCCAGAGTAGGTAGTTCTTGCGTCTTCCAATACTTTGCCAGTAGAATTCTTGCTGCTGTGGTGGCATACATAAAGAAAATCCTATCCTTCTTTAACACCAATTGGCCAACCATGCCCAAGAGAAAAGCCTCTGGTTTCTTAGGAAAAGTCCACCTAAGGACCTTCTTAATTTCATTATAGATCATTTCCCAGAAAGCTTTAATCTTTGGGCAGGTCCACCAAAGGTGGTAAAAAGTGCCTTCAGTCTCATTACATTTCCAACACTTATTGTTAGGCAAATGATAAATTTTTGCAAGCTTGACTGGGGTCATGTACCACCGATAGATCATTTTCATGATATTTTCTTTTAAAGCATTACATGCAGTAAATTTGATACCGGTGGTCCATAACTGTTCCCAGTCAGCAAACATAATATCATGACCGATATCTTGTGCCCATTTAATCATAGCTGATTTCACCGTTTCATCCTGTGTATTCCATTTCAACAGCAAGTTATACATTTTTGATAAATTCTTAGTATTGGGTTCCAACAGTTCTGTTTCTAATTTTGACTTCTCTTTCTGAAATCCTATTTTTCTGTCCTGTTTAAATGTCTCATTTATCTGATGATAATGCAACCAATCTCGAACCTTAGGCTTTAGTTTCTCATAACTCTGAAGTTTCACCCTTTCACCATCATATTCTAAAATTTCATGATATTTTGGCCATTTAGAGTCCATATTAAGCTTTTTTACTTCCCTAGCTTCCATTGGTGACACCCACCTAGGGGTTTTACTTTCCAGCAGATCTTTATATCTAATCCAAACTTTATACAATGCTTTCCTCACAATATGGTTTTTAAAACTTTTGTACACCTTTACCTTGTCATACCATAAATATGCATGCCAACCAAAACTATTGTCGTACCCTTCCAGGTCCAAAATGTCAGTGTTCTCAAGAAGTAGCCAGTGTTTCAACCAGCAGAAAGCTGCCGATTCATAGTAAAGTCTTAAGTCCGGCAGGGCAAACCCCCCTCTATCCTTTGCATCAGTTAAAATCTTAAATTTAATTCTGGGCTTTTTGCCCTGCCAGACAAATTTTGATATATCTTTCTGCCACTTCTTGAAACAATCCATCCTGTCCAAAATCTGTAACGTCTGAAATAAAAACAGCATTCTAGGCAATACATTCAGCAGCATCTTAACAATGGAAGAAAGAGAGAGTTTTCAGAATGAAACAGGCCTGGAAATAACAAAAAGGGTAAAATACCTGGGGTTAAACTTAACATCCAAGAATGTGAATTTATTTAAGGATAATTATGAAAAAACTTGGGCAGAGGTTAAGAAAGATCTGGAAATATGGTCAAGGTTGAAACTTTCCTTGTTAGGCCGAATTGCTACTATTAAGATGAATGGGTGGAGTTTATTCTTACTGCTGTTGAGTGCAGACATGTTTCTCTGTACTGATGTAAAGGACAGAAATAAAAGATGTAAATAGATTTCTGTCTGCTTCTTTCCCCTCCCTGGGGGACACCAAAGGGGAGAGAGAAGGAACGGTGTGTTTTTCTCACAGCCTGAGAAAAATCGCCGAGACCTCGCCAGCTTATCTGCCGGGAGTAGCAGCCGGGAGATCACCGAGGAATATCTGCCGGTGCCTGGAAGACTGGCACATCCCTCTGACCCAGGCAGAATTCCAACACCTTTTACATGAGTATAAATCATGAACTCAGAATTAACGCACTTTGGCAGCATATATACTAAAATGAACGCAGAATTAAAAGGGGCATCTGTAGTTGCACTTACAATCATTGGAAACCCCCATGAATATCGGATGCACATAAATTAAGATCTTGTAATACTCCAAGTACCACCATTTTGGACTTGGCTCCTCAACTATCTTGTACATCCTGACCCATAAAGTTCAAAGTGCAGAGACTCAAAGAAGCCCGCCACAGGTTGGTGTTTGATTTTACATGACACCATAGCTGCAGCACAACTGCAGACCTGTGTGTGCTCAGTAAAGGTCAGGGTAAGGTCTGGTGGCCTCCGGCCTTTTACGTTTGTTGATGCTGCTGCCAAGTTTTAAATGACAGTTCCAAGGAAACGATGGCAGCAGTGACAGGGTATAGACCACAGGGCAGCAACTGGGAGTAGCTTAGCTAAGGAGATCTTGAAATGCCTTTGTGCCTGTCTTGAATAGCCATTCTGACAGAGCACTGCCATTTCAGTGTCAAGGATAACACCTATTGTTATAGACATCAGAGCCCCTGAAAGAATTGCCTGTTACCTTTTGTGAAAGTCAGGTTTTCTGTCATCCTGACTGATAGGCTTAAAGTAGATCATGCGGGGGAGGATTTTCGCTATCTGTGGAAGTTTTCACCAAGTTGTCTACAGGGTGTGGATCATTTTCATCCAATACAAAGCAAATGAAGGGCCATCTGTCTTTCTTCTGGTACAGAATTTCCCTAACTGACTGACTTGGCAGGTATCAGCATAAACAGATTAGGTTTTCATTTGAATATTTCGTACATTAACAGCAAGCAGGGGGGCTGGTTATATACAGTGAACCAGCTATTCCCTGATTCAAATCTCACCTTTGCACTAAATTTTAGCCTCAATTTCCCTCCCCATCTTCCACACAGGAGAAAGAATAATACTGACCTATATTGCAGGCTGTTGTATGGATGATTACCTTTTCTTTCTTTTTTTACCTTTACCTATGGATGACTGAATGCCTAAAACAGTTGTATCCTTTGGGAATATAAGAAGTGACCTGTGAGATAAGACCAGGATTACATCCATCTTATTCCCATTCCAGTTGCGGCTAGCCAAATACTTCTTTGAGGTGTATAAATTGGGCATCTATGCTATGTGCTTCCCCAGGGAATGGCTGCAGCTCAGTGGTAGAGGATCTGCTTTGTCTGCAAAAGGCCCAAGATTTAATCTCCAGCATGTCTGGGAGAGATCCATTTCTGAAATACTGGAGAGCAGCTGTCCATCAGCACCAACAATACTGAGCTAGATAAACTAATGGACTGACTCAGTATAAGATAGCTTCCTATGCTACTATGTCCCCCATCTGCCAACTCTTGTGCACTACTCGTGTGTGCATATGTATTCAAATGCATGCTACTGAGCCTGGAGGTTCGAATAAGTTGCATGATCCACCAGCACACTGTGATAGCATCACTCATACTCAGGCCAGGGATGTGATGGTTTAAACAATAGAAATGAGGCAATGCCCTATCCACTGTATTTAAGTATCATTTGCTCAGAGTAGACCCATTAAAAAAAGGGAACTAAGTTAGTCATGGCCACTAATTTCAATGGGTCTACTTTGAGAAAATGTTGAACAGAACCCAAAGTAAGAAGGGAGAAACTTCACAACCGCTTAATTCCAGCAAGCTAAAATTATACACCAGTGACTACATCATTCTCTGATAGCGCCTAAATTCTAATGACCCAACTTCTTCAAATAGTTGTCTTAGTATTCCTAGTTAGTCCTGGCACCTAGGGCAAGAAGAATTATAGGGAACAATGAAGGCCCTCATCCAAGGTTTTTACATTGTCTCATGTACTAGCTCCATTGCTGCCACCATGTAATTGTTTTAGAGGGAAAGGAGCTGCTTGTGATGATGGGTGCAGTGTGCTTGAAAATAAAGAACCTTTTTTCTTGGAAAGCAAGTTGTTTTAGGTAACTCCACTATGAACTAATATTTTCAATGCTAAAATGTAACAGAGATAGAAACTGGTATCCTATTTCAGTGTGCAGTGGGAACTAAGGTCTTCCAGATATTGTTGAAGTCTCACTTTTATTTTTCACGCACAAATATAGATTGGAACACACCCTTCTTGTGAAACACTCTTTGATGAGGATGGAAAACGTTTGTCCCTCCAAATGTTGTTGGACAACCACTCTCATCACCCCTAACAACTGGCTGGGGCTGATGGTAGTTGGGTACCGCTAATAAGACATAAGAAACATTTGCTAGATTTGGCTGTTGACCTATAAAGAAGGCTGATTGCCGAAGAATTGATGCTTTTGAACCATGGTGCTGGAGGAGACCCTTGAGAGTCCCATGGACTGCAAGAAGATCAAACCTATCCATTCTGAAGGAAATCAGCCCAGAGTGCTCATTGGAAGGACAGAAGCTACTAACTTGAGTTTGACCAAACTGCGGGAGGCAGTGGAAGACAGGAGTGCCTGGTGTCCTCTAGTCCATGGGGTCACAAAGAGTTGGACACAACTAAATGACTAAACAAAAACAATACAGAGAGGAAAAAGTTTCTCATCCATATGTAATGATTGTCAACACTCTCACAGGGAGATGATCAGGCACTGAGGATCTCAGTCAAAGATGAGATTGTTGAGATGAGAATGGCTGAGAATGAGAAGATGGGAAGAGGACCAGGAAGGAGGATCACTGGCCCCAGCCTTTAGCTAAATTTACCATAAAACTGTGCACTCAATAACAAAATAATAGTAAGAAGATAATCATCTCAAGCAATGGCATCCCAGATTCTACACAGAATTTCCGGCACATAAAGCCATGGAAAGCAGACAGCTCTGATTATGAGACTTATGAAGTGTGTGTAATAATGCAGCCACTGACAGACATTTAAATAGATTCCCTCTGGCATTGCCTGTACAGCGTCTCTGCTCCGCTGCCTTGCACATGTTCTCCAACAGCTGCAGATGGATGTTAGCTGGCAACATAAGTGCCTCCTTGCAGCTTTTGCCATCCCCCAGGCTGAAAAGTGATGGTGGCTGCATGGAGTTTGGCTTTACTGATGAGTGGCAGAGCCTAGCAGAACGTGCCATGCTGCCAAGCTGGCACTACTCTTGTCCTCTGGCATTTCCTGTGTTTGCTAGAAGGGACACAAGACACAAGAAAATTGTTTTGGACAAAGGCTACCATTTTATGTAAATTTGTATCTAGTAACCCAATTAACGCATCTGAGATTTTATAATTTTCAGCCTCAGAGTTTGTTCTTCTGGATAATTTTGTGTCACCTGGGCTCAGACTGAGGTCTGTTCGCCGAAATTGATTCTATAAGTACAACTGTCTTTCTATACATGGAGCAAGAGATTAGAATCTGAGCTAATGTGTTTGCCCTCCCTCACCCCCACCCCCACCCCCACTGCCTGTAGTTCTTTTTATTTCCCAGCTGTGTGAAAAACTATGCACAGGAGCATAAGACACTATATTCTTGTTATCTCACTTTTGTAGATAAATGCCCCAAACTTGCAGTGTCACTTTTGGGTGAGATAAAATGATTGCACTCAAATTGAACTGACCATTTCACACATTCCTACATGGAAGCCCCATCAAAGAGGATGCAAATTAGCAGCATGCAAACTCTCTGTAGCATATTGGGGAATCAGCATGGGGTACATGGGTCAATACCTACGTGATTTGTCTTCCTCCATTGACTTTAACATCAATATCTTTTCCAATAAGTATCACACATTCCACCTTCCTCACCCTCAAGTCATGATGGCTCTTAATTGCCCATGAAGCAACACTATTGATAATTAGTGCAAGAAAGCCAATCACCATCAGCTAATTAGCTTTCATTTCCTATGGTCATTTCTTTATGCTAATGGTAGTGATTTGTATGAAATCCTAATTGGACAACAAGATTTGCTTAGGAGATCAGTAATAAGCCATGTGTTTGCTAACTAGCCGGAGGGCATGGTCAATGCAAAACATCCTGTTTCAATAACATTTGCTCTTTGTACAAATGAATAATGTTTTAAGTCTC
The DNA here is from genome assembly GCF_951804945.1 of Podarcis cretensis. NCBI lineage: Eukaryota > Metazoa > Chordata > Lepidosauria > Squamata > Lacertidae > Podarcis > Podarcis cretensis. Next base: position 89,053,634 of record NC_137173.1, read on the forward strand.
TGTGTACTAAGCACCATTTATCTGTGCTAGCCTTCACTTATATTCTAGAGAGCTTTGAGCGTGCCTTTTTCAAAAGCCTCTATACATTACTTAAAGTTCTGCAGCCATTATCATTCATTACTTAAATATTATTGTACATCAAGGGGCAGTTTTGGGGGACCAGCAGTTTACAAGTCTTTTGACTTTTAGCCCTTCCCTATAAAAAGGCAGGGATGCGGGTGGTGCTGTGGTCTAAACCACAGAGCCTAGGGCTTGCTGATCAGAAGGTCAGTGGTTCGAATCCCCACAATGGGGTGAGCTCCCATTGTTCGGACCCAGCTCCTGCCCACCTAGCAGTTCGAAAGCACATCAAAGTGCAAGTAGATAAATAGGTACCGCTCTGGCAGGAAGGTAAACAGTGTTTCCGTGCACTGCTCTGCTTCGCCAGAAGTGGCTTAGTCATGTTGGCCACATGACCCCGATTCTGTCTGCAGACAAACGCTGGCTCCCTCAGCCTATAGAGCGAGATGAGGGCGCAACCCCAGAGTCATCTGTGACTGGACCTAACGGTCAGGGGGTACCTTTACCTTTTTTTTAAAAAAAGACAGGGATGCTGAACACACAACCACATCCATGCCTAATCATGGCTTTCTACATTCTGGTGTCCAGTAAGGAACACCTGCTCTGAAAGTAGCTAGAATTTCTTGTATTGAAACATCCCTCTCCATTCCTTGCAGATTTTCTTTTGAGACGACAGGCCTCAGTACCCTGTACAACATCCAGTCATTGTGGAAAAAGTGCCCAAAGGTTTGGAGGTCAATGTTTTAGAACATTCTATCACATTTTCTCTTGATCTACTTGGTATCTGCAAGGATGTGTGAGGGCAAGGTTTATACTTCTTTTATATTTATATAAAGCCAAGTGCAGACATTTTGCAAAGTAGTTTGCTTGAAGTCCTCATGCAGCCCCAGAGGAAAAACATGAAGCTCAGTTTCAGCTTGCATATATTTGATTTAGTTCCCTTTCATAGAAAGAGAGAAAGAACAGGTGAGGTAATAAATTCCTCATTCTTTTTTTAAAAAGCCACAAATTCAGATTTGACAGAAAATAAGGTTATATTGCCCTGTGATAACTGTCATTTCCCTGACTTCTATCAATCCCAAATTCGTGCTTCGGGACTGGAAGCGTAATGCTGAATTTGAAGACGAAATTATTCAAGGAAAGTGATAGCAACTGTATTTCAAACTGATTTAGTTCTCTGGAGAAGAGCTCTCAAGAGATATAAAAACACAGTGTTGGTTTAGAATGTCTTGCCCTTCTTCCCAGGAATCACATTTTGTATTATGTAGAATAAGGTAGTAGTAGAATTTCTGTTAGCATAGTGTCTGAAACAATTACTCCAGTTGCATCTTTATTGCTTTTGACCACATAGAATCAGAGATTCATAGATTTGTGGAGTTGGAAGGGACCATGAGGGTCATCTATTACCTTTCCCGCCCCGACTTGGCCACAGTGATCCATGCGACGGTCATCTCCAGGCTTGACTACTGTAATTCGTTCTACGCGGGGCTGCCCTTGAAGCTGTCCCAGAAACTCCAGCGGGTGCAGAATGCTGCAGTGAGGCTCCTCACGGGGTCTCTGCCATGGGAGCATATTCACCCAGTGATTTTCAAGCTGCACTGGCTCCCGGTGGAGTACAGGGTCAGATTTAAGGTGCTGCTTTTGACCTTTAAAGCCCTTCACAGCCTAGGACCCTTGTACCTACAGGACCGTCTCTCCCGGTATGCCCCACGGAGAGCCTCAAGGTCCATAAATAGCAACACCCTAGTGGTCCCGGGTCCTAAGGAAGTTAGATTGGCTTCAACCAAAGCCAGGGCCTTTTCAACTCTGGCTCCAGCCTGGTGGAATGCTCTGCCTCATGAGACCAGGGCCCTGCAGGATCTGATTTCTTTCTGCAGGGCCTGTAAGACAGCATTGTTCCGCCTGGCCTTTGGCTTGGAGCCAATTTGATTCCCTCTCTCTCTTTCTTTTTTCTTTTCCTTCTCCTCCTGCGATGAGGCTACATTTTAATATTTTAATGTTTCAATATTTTAATGTTGTATTTTAATTTTGTTTTTAAGTTGTATTCATTCAACTTGTTTTTATTATTGCTTGTAAGCAGCTCTGAACCCAGCCTTGGCTGGGGAGGGTGGGGTATAAATAAAAAAATATTATTATTATTATTATTATCTAGTCCAACTTCCTGCAATACAGGACTCTTTTGCCCAACGTGGGGCTTCAACCTACAACTCTGAGATTAAGAGTCTCATGCTCTACCAACAGAGCTATCCCAGGGTAGACAACCTTCTTCCTTTTCTTAATAGACACAGGAACAACTGTACATGGAATGTCCTGACTGAAAGGCCCTACAGGTTGCTAAATTCCCAACAGCCGTCCTCTCGTACAAGAGACGGAATGGAATGTTGGCTGATTATTGATAGTTGTAAGGGTTTTCTGTGGTGACAGCAGATGTTGATTTTGGTGTGGTGCCAGAATCTTGGTCTTAATCTTGAGCTTTTCTTGTGAATGGCTAATGTCTGTCCTTGTGAGTTGTGAACTGTGTTGCATTGCTTGTGGCTTGTACGAGTCCGCTGTTTTATTTGATTTGTTTTGTTGTGTTGTGTTTCATGATGGGCGTAAAGCCGAATAAACATTTTGATGTTGATGAAGGCCCAGTTTGCATATAAAGCTAAGCCACACCATGACTTAGTGTAAATGAGCAAACCTGTAGGTTCCCAGGGAGAAGATTGCAGCTGCTTTGCTACTCTTCCAGCCCTGCTGCTGCTATGCTGTTATGCACTAAGCCATGGTTTGACTTAGCATTATGTTTGAGCACAAACTCATGGATTATGTCATTCCAGGAGCAGGGGGATGCTCTAGTCAAGGTTTGTCTGTGGCTTGCTACTCATTGTGTGGGGGAGATATGTCACACATTCTGTAAATGGAGGCCTCTGCCCCTTATACCTTCTCCAGCCCAGTACAAGGCAGGTCTGGATTGCACCCTAAACTATAAATCCTCTTACCAGGGGCATGAGTCTGCTTAGATTGAGTGGCACTTACTTCTGAGTAGGTATGCATAGACAGGCCAGATTTATTTATTAAATTAATTATTTTTAATTTATTTTTATTGATTTTAATTTGACAAACCAAAAATAAAAACAAACATAAATAAACAACATAAATTAATATAAATTTCCATTACCGTCTTTCTTTGTTTACATCATCTTGTTAATATCACCCCTATATACACATGTTGACCTCCCTCTTTCCCGATTTTTGGCTTCTTGCCAAGTCTTCCTTTTTGCAGTTTCATTGTTAATAATCTACACGTCGCAAGTTTTATGTTAAACCTACTGTGATTTTTAAATTCCTAAAATTTCCTTCAATGTATGTTATAAATTTTTTCCAGTCGCTAATAAACTTTGTACCTTTTTGGTATCTAATTTTTGGTGTCATTTTTGCTAGTTCCACATATTCAAATAATTTTATTTGCCAATCTTTAACAGTTGGGATATCTGAGGTCTTCCAATTTTGTGCTATTAATATTCTGGCAGCCACTGTCGCATATTGAAATAGTATCTGATCTTCTTTTTTAATCTCATCTCCAATTATTCCAAATAGGAAGGCTTCTGGTTTTTAAGAAAAGGTATACCTATTTTATTTTATTTTAATTCATTGTATATAAGTTCCCAAAACTTTTTGATTTCCTCACAGGTCCACCACATATGGTAGAAATTCCCTTCTTTAGTGTTACACTTCCAGTAGGCTTTATTTCCAGTTCTATACATTTTTTCCAATTTCACCGGTGTACATCATTTCACCATCGGTACATCATTTTTTCCAAATTTTCTCTGAGTGTAGCACAGGCTGTGAATTTCATTCCTTTGTTCCACAGTTTCGCCCAGTTATCGTATTCTATGTTATATCCGAAATCCATTGCCCATTCTACCATTACCTCTTTTATCTCTTCATCTTTAGTGTCCCATTCTAACAAAAAAATTATACATTTTAGATAAAATTTTAGTTTTGGCTTCTAATATTTCTATCTGATATTTAGATTTTTTTTTTTTCATTCATTCCTATCTTTTTATCTTCATTCCATAAGGCATTTATTTGGTGGAATTGCAACCAGCCTGTTAATCTTAGACAGGGCCAGATTTAGATGAGGAGAGGCCCTAGGCTATGCCACTGGCCTGGGTAGGCCACAGGCCTAGGCGAGGGTGTCCTCTTATATACCTGCTGGGATTGACAAGGCATCTGACCCTCACCTGAATCTCATACCTCTCCTGTAGCTGCCTCTGATTAGTTATCATTTAACTCTTGGGAGAAATAATTAGCTTCACATGTCATGTGCATGGAAGTTGCTGAAACAATTAAGCAACTAGAAGGATTACTGTTAATAGCACCAGTTTTCCTATAACTTGATATCGCTAGATAGCTTTGATCAACTGCAAGAGCATTTTTAGTTAGCTTTCTGTTGCCACCCTGGAACTTTTCTTTATTAGTGCCGCTTTGTTTTGTACGATTCCTTGAAAATGAAGGAAAACCACTTTTCTCCTTTTATATGTTGATAAAATAATTTTGATTACTGAGGACAAACAAGAGTACAAAAACAAGATTGGGTGCAGGCCTGGCCAGGACATAGGGATCCTGACTGTAACAAAAGGTGACCTGTGTGTTTGCTTGCTTGATTAACAGCTGTTGGGAACTTCAAGGTCCCTGCTCTCCCTTTTTATGGTCTTTGTACTGGACCTAGAGACTCCAATAGAAAGCATTCTATGTCAAGAAGGAGGGCAAGTGGGCACTCTATCAAATGACAGGGCAGGAGTTACATGGAGCAGGGCCTTTTCACTGGTGGTGCCCATTGTATGCCTCACTCTTGCCAGACCTAGTCTCTTTTGGCCTGCATTTTGGAGCTTTAAAATTTAGGAGGACTTTGGAATAACTGGTTGACAAGTCTTAACAGTTGCTGACATATGAGCGGATTTTATTTGCTGCTATTCTATGCTTCTGGTGCACCAGGATTTACACCAGTGTAATAGAGTTGTCCAGGATGCCAAAAGGGATACAGTTTACAAGCTTTCTCCATTATCTGCACAGCAGGGGGTGTTCAGTCAACAGTGCAAAGGCTGAGCTGAAGCATTCCCTGCTGGTTGCCTGTTTTCAGCAATAGGGGTCTCTGTTTGGTAGCTGTCAGATTCTAGAGTTCCCTTTTGGTGGCTTTTAGGTAATTCACAAAATACAAAGTCCATTCATAAAACACAGTGTTCATTCATAAAGCAGTAACATAAATCTCCATTGCTACATATTGGGTGTAAATTTCAGTGGTTGAATGTACATGTTTCTGGCCATGCTGTAGTGTAGTGCTTATATGACTGTGAATAAAAGGTGGCTGGGCTCATTGTCTCAGGGTTTGGGGGGGAAGAGGTGACAAAACTGATTTCCAATAAGTGGCCCCCTTTATTTCCATAACGTCCTTGAGTCTGTATTCTGAATGGTGACACCAGGGACCTAGAAGGTGCAGGGCTTGTCAGCCCAACCCCTGCACAGTCTCATCAGGGCTGACCTTAAGGCAATTTGAGCTATTGGGCCAACTTTTGCTTCATGGGCAATTAAGAGCCATCTAGATGGATTTTATTTATATCTATAAGATTTTTGCACACTTTGGCTGTGTACTGGGGCCCTACACACACACACACAAAAACATTTAAGTTGCACCCCACTGCTTCAAATTGGGCCCCACTGGCTAGCCCTGAGTCTGATAGTTGCTGGGCCTGAGTTGCCCTGCCCTCGCATGAAGTCTTGGGTTTACAATTTTGGGAGAGGGGAGACTGCCTGCTAGGGAGCTGGAGGGCTGGCAAGGCCCCCTAGATTTAGAGGCCCTAGGCTTCAGCCTACTTAGCCTATTCATAAATCCGTCACTGTGCATAGGCTTTTGCTGTAAGCTACTAAAAACAATAATGAACCAGCCTGTACTAAGAGTTAACAAAGAATTAAGACAAGAGCTGATCTTCACACAACTTTAACTGGGTGATGATGCTGTGTGCTAGTTCAAATCACTATTCACCCATGTAACTCACTGAGTCCCATCTTGGGTCTCTCAGCCAAACCTACCTCACAGGGTTTTTGTGAAGATAAAATAGGGAGCTATGGCAACCCAAAGTTGGAAGGAAGAGTGTGATAAAATGTGATTAAACAAAGAGCCAATGCTTAATATTTATTTAACACTGGATTTGGTTCTTTGAATTAAGTGCAAGGCTTCCCAATGTCTTTTAGAATATCTAGCACTGGAATGAAGGATAAGCCTCAAAGCTATTGAATGGGAATTGCATCCTACCCAACCGTTTCATTTTATTCCCTTGTTTGCATTTGAAATGTGTCCCTTTAGTGTTTATGTGATACAGCTTTTATGACTACATTTCCCAGGAGAAAGAGGCAGAAAAGACCAGGGACCATAATAAAAATGGAAGCAACCTACAACATTGGTGTTTCAGTTCTTACCAGTATGTCCTCCCTAGCAAATAGAAGCTACAGAACTGGGGCTTTTGTTCTGATCCCATTCTTTTCAAGTGTTCTTCGTCGTCTATACTCACTGATAAGCTCTTTTGACCTGTATATTCTGCAAAATCTGGTCCATGGTGTTTATTGATATATGTATAAGATCCAGGAACAAGTCCAGCTATTTTGTATGTCAGTTAAAATATGACCAAAGCAATGAATTCAGATAAATTCCAGAGGGTTAGTGATGTTATTCAGGGATGCTTCTTATCCACAATAAATCACCGTCCTTGATGCAAACCTCATTTGCATCCAATGAACTGGATGCTCCAGCTATACAACATGCTTTTGTGGAAACAATGTTTAATGGTTTTTGAAAGATCAAAGAGCTTCCATGCAGAGTTGCTGCTATTGAAATGTATGTGTTTTCACCTTTTGATATATCTCACTGACGCATCCAATGTCTAGAGATATTGCTAAAAGGCCACTGTTTAGTATACCAGAGTTGGCAATAAGGCATTAATAAATCTGATTATCTGAGTTGTTAAGGATCATATCTTCAAGGTTATATTAGTGGAGTTGTAAAAAGTAAATATCTACTACCATTATCTGCTGACATTCTCAAACATAAGGGTGAGTGATCAGTGATGGGCTGGCTGCCTTTTGGAAGGGACAGTCAGAACTGACAAGTTAAGAATTTGACATGTACATATCCACAAAAACCCACTTTAGAAAGCCAAGTTCAAATTTTGCACACAAAAAAGGGGGGTGGGAGACCCTACCTCATAATGAGTTCTTCAGCACCATCCTTTCCAATTCCCACAAACCATCCTTCTCTTCCCTACAATGTAAATTATTTGCTTTTTAGCTTCTTGAATAAGAGGCAGTCATACTGTCACAGGGTGGGACTCTTCCTCCTGAGGCACTAATATATCAGCAACATCCTATGTTCTTATCTTCACTTAAGTCTATTGAAATTGAGTTGGAGGGTTTTCATAATAATCTACCCTGGAAAGTGCTGATTCAAGTATGGCTAGGGCCACAAGGGTAATATAATTTGGAATACTAATATGTTCTAAATATATGCACATTGGCTTGTTTGCATTTCTTTAGTGGTGGGGAACATCTTTCACAATTAAAGGAAACAGCCAGAGGAAGAACTTTTGCTCAAGGCATGTTCATACTTCTCTAACAGTGGGACAGGTTTTACAAGACCTGCATTGTGCAGAGTGCGGGAAGATTGAGACACTCCAGTTTAAAAGCTTTCTCAATCGATAGTGTTTCTGTTAAAAGCTGAAGTTATGCAGAATAAACAGTGCTTGTCAAGGTGATTTTAAAATGTCTCCAAAATGGTTATGCAACAGCTGGTGATAGGTTAATAGAATATTCACATGGTATTTTTGCCCAGGCTTGGGGCTCGTATTCTTATTTTACCTAAATAGCGAGGAAATGAAAGTAGTGTTGCTGCTTCCTACACTGCTTTGGCTACAAAACAACCTCTAGAACAGTTGTGGGGACCCTGAGACTTTCTAGATGTTGCTGAACTACAACTCCCATTCGCCCCAGCAAGCATGACTAATGGCCAGGGATGGTGTAAGGTGTAGTTCAGCAACACCTAGAGGGCCAAAGATTCCTCATACTAGCTGTAGAACATCCCCAAAGAGCTAGAGACATGATAACGTATTTTATCAGCAGTGGCTCATGGTGTGAGATTCCTGAATTGCGGGAGTTTGGATTAGATGACCCTCAGGATCCTTTGCAACTCAACAATTCTATGTATTCTATGATTCTTTGATTTCAATGCTGGCATAGTTAGTCACAGCATCAACTCTTCCCATGTGGCCTTTGGGTTCTTGTGGCATGGGAGCTAACCATGGTGCTACACATATTTCTAATTTAATGGAAGAACAAACCCTTAATGGGTCAAAACTGCAGTCTACAATGCAGCTGTTTTGATTCCATATCTATTTGCTCAGTAGTGACTTACCCAATGCTAGCTTTACAGCAAGACAGTGATTTACCCAAGGTTCCCCAGTATGTTGAACATGAATTTGAACTACTCTAGTTGGTTAAAGGGACGCAGGTGGCGCTGTGGGTTAAAGCCTCAGCGCCTAGGGCTTGCCGATCGAAAGGTCGGCGGTTCGAATCCCTGTGGCGGGGTGCGCTCCCGCTGCTCGGTCCCAGCGCCTGCCAACCTAGCAGTTCGAAAGCACCTCCGGGTGCAAGTAGATAAATAGGGACCGCTTACCAGCGGGAAGGTAAACGGCGTTTCTGTGTGCGGCTCTGGCTCTGGCTCTGGCTCTGGCCAGAGCAGCGATGTCACGCTGGCCACGTGACCCAGAAGTGTCTCCGGACAGCGCTGGCCCCTGGCCTCTTAAGTGAGATGGGCGCACAACCCCAGAGTCTGTCAAGACTGGCCTGTACGGGCAGGGGTACCTTTACCTTTTACCTTTAGTTGGTTAAAATTCAGCCCCTCTGTATAGTACAGTTCAATGGTTCTGAGATTAAGCTATCCCCAAGATTTGTGTTAGGGGAGCAGAGATTTCTGGGAATGGCTATGGATAGGACAAAAAAGGGCATATACAAGTCATCAGACAATTGCACATAATGTTTCTGCAAATAAAATATATGTCTTGTCTAAAATGTTTTCTTTTCTTTTCTTCATTGCACACCAAATGCTGTATTCTGTTCAAAGACATTCCTGTTTGCTCTCTATTTTGACAAATTGCATGGCTGATTATTATTTTCACAATCATTGCTGATTGTTGGCTGGGGGGGTCAATGTATTGTTCCCCAGAAGTTTTGAACTTTGACTCCCAGTAGCCCCATCAAGCATAGTCCATGGTAAGAGGATGATGTGTGTTGCATGCATCAAAACCCAGTTGAAAAATCTGCATGTGCTTATATATTACATGACTTCATAAAAGTGTGTGCAGAAGAGACATCTGCTTCCAGCCATGGATTAGATATTAGCTCAGTTATCTGAAGCCAAAGTATTTTCAGAGCTGGATGCTACGCGTGGCTTTTGGCAAATTCCCCTTGCCAAAGAATTTAGTCAATTGACTACTTTCATCAGTTCATTTGGAAGGTACTATTTCAGTTTGCTCCATCTCAACCTATGCTTGGTCCATGACTCTTCCAAAGAAAATCGCAACAGGCTTGATTGGCACCCTGTGCTATGAAGATGTTGTGTTGGTTTATGGCAAAGTTAAACAAGAATGTGATGAGTGGTGACATACAATATTGATACATTATCAGCAAGCTGGATTTGGTCGGAATTAGAAACAGGGGCCTGGAAACGAACAGATGAAATTGGTTGGACAGACAGCTAGTATGCAGAGCATCCGGCTTGAGTCTGATAAACTAAAGGCACTCTTGGGTCAAGCTTTGTCTACAGTAAGACAGTTGTGATTTGAGGACCCGATCCCTGCTTGGGGAATAAAGATACGTGGACACAGTATGTAAGGTTAATGGGTAAGGAAAAGGCCACAACTTTATTGACTACAGCATGTGAGAAGGTATTGGCTTAGGCATTGGACCACGGAACATTAGACTCCACCCACTCGGAGAGGGGTGAGCCCAAAGGGGGTTTATTCACCAGAAGGTGGAGCCTGCAGATGCTAATACAACTATAGGCTCTCTCCTGATGTCACCGAGGGTCGTGCCATGGCCCCCTGCCACACGGGCATCGGACAGGATCCACGACCGCTGGATTCCTTTAGCGGAATACCCAAAATTGTCGGGGAAGGCGATGGCCACACCTTGCCCCCCGAAACACCAACAACACATTCCAATGCCTAACCGCCAAATACCGCCCAAGTTGTGACGGTTGCTACGAGGTAGGTGAAAAAATCCAAGAGGCCGGGCCAATTTAGCCAATTGGAAAAAAAACTCCTACCAGGCCCCCTGGTTAAACAGGGTGACCAACCAGAGGTCCATAGCAAAGTCTCAGGAAAAGCTAATCTAAAGGGAGTGAAGGGTGGGTGACTCAAAGAAAATGTGTGTGCAATGGCGGGGATGGATGGCACGGCTGCATTTGAACGGCAAGTCACGCCCCTGCCGAGCTTCCTTATTGGGTGCCCAACCGGGGAGGGGAGGGGCGCGCCAGCCCCTGGAGTTGAAGCAGGGGGTGGAGTGCCCCCTGCATGATGCGGGAATCATTTCCCACTCACAACCCCTACCCTCCGGGAGGAGAACCCGCTTTTCTAGGCATATAAGACTTCTGAGCTTTTCGGGACTTCTGGGTTGGCGCCTCCAGCAATGGCTGAATTCCTCTGATCAGGAGGAATTTGCTTCGTGGAAATTTGGGTCTGGCCACCATTGCGAAGGCGGGGACCCACCAAAAATCACAGGCAGGAGAAGCCTGTGAACGTGGGATTCGGCTGGCACCTTTTGCGCCTCCCCTACTCACGGGGAAACCCGGGTTCAGAGATCCGGAGTGACGTGGGGTGAGTGGTGCGGTGCTTCGAATTGACTGTTTCTTTCATGGAGTGAAGCCGCATAGCTGTTGCCGGAGAGCGCTGACTTTTTCCTGTGGACAATTTTATCTTAAAACAACTACCCGTGAGTAGAACGGAAAATTGGATTTTTAAACGTCTTAATTTGGCACCAAAACGGGGAGGTTTAAAACAGGAAGTCTGCCTTCCCCTTTTGTAAATAGACTGAAGCAAAGAGGCTGCAAGCTAAAGTCTCGGAAAGTCTTCTGTAAAGGATTAAACTTCCATCAGTTAAAATCATTAAACCACCCCTTGGAAGCAGGAGAAGAGGGGGGAAATTTTGGATCGCGTAAGCCTGCAGGAGAGAGAGCGAAGAAAGATAAATTACCACCGCTTTGAACCTGGAAATGGGCTGCTAGTAAGACTGACGTTTTGGGAAAGTTCATTGACTGTGAATAAAACGTATGTGGACAGATAGCTAAATAAGAGAAATATATTGTTTCCATTGTTTCCTTTTGCGTTTAAAAAGGAGTAAAAGTAACTGAAAATTGAGACTAATTTTGTTGCTTGAACTGTGTTTAAAAGGATTGATACAAATAGAAATTGTTTCCCTCTAGAGGGAGCCTTTGAAACTGTTACAGGAGTGGAGCTGGGGGGATTACCAGCTGCAGAGATAAAAAAACTGTGAGAACCAGGGATTGACCTTGGATTGGTAAGAATGTTGACAGAAGAAGCCTTAGTGATTGCATTATGTAAGATAAGTGCTTCATTGGAACAGCTTCATAAGAAGACGGATGTGATGACTATCAAAATTGACAATTTGGGACAAAAAGAGACTGATTTGGGACAAAAAGTGAACGTCTATACAGAAACTATTCAGGAATCATTTCAGGAATCTACTTTGACATGGCAAATTGTTGAGAAGGCAAGGGAGAAAGTTGTTGTTGAACCTAAAGTAATACAAGTGGAGAGAGTCCCAGTTTTACAGAGGCAATTTGATGAATATAAGTTGTTGCCTTCTATGACTGAATTTAGAGAAAGTCAGATTTTGAGGATTGGAGCCCTGCTTGGATTTGAGAAGGAAAGTTGGATAGATTCCCTCATGTACGGATGTACTGACCTTTGGGATTTGGACTTGGGCCAGGAGGAGATTGGAGTTGTGGGGACTTTCAGTTTTGGAGGGATTTTGAAACACGTCCTGAAACATCTTTTGGACTTTAGTGCTAACTACGGAGATTTGGCTGACCTGTCGAGAAGGAATAAAAACATTGCTAGGTTGGAGCCTCCCCGAGATCTACTCCTCGGCATCAGAGGAAGGAAATTAAGAACAAGATCAGCAGAAGACAAAGCAAAGTGCATGTATAAATATGAAGAAGATCTGCAGAAGGGACTTGGACAGAAGATCACCAGGTTGATGGACCATATGGAATAGACGGAAAGGACTGGCAGAATCCGAGACCAGGGAGAAGAGACGGTGGAAGAAGATTGGAAAAAGTTTAAAGTTTATTTATAGAAATATTGTAAAATTAATGAGTGTTAGAAAAATGTTGGAATAAAATTATATGGCTTTAGTAGAAATGTTATAAGGAGCTAAGTATAAATAAGTATTATGGTATTAATGGAAGATAAGGTTAAAATAAGTTAAGATAATTATATGACAGAAAATAGAGAAAGAGGGAAAGAAATTGCTGAAATAATTAATAGAAGTGGAATACAAAAAGGGAGGTGAGAGGAGGTCGATGAAACGAGGGAATGAAAGATAGGGCATTGAAACGGTATGATGCATTTTTTTTTAATTTTTTATGTTTAGTTTAATGTGTTAATGTTGTGTTGTGCATTGTTTATATATTGTATTGTATTTCTTTTGCCTTTTTTCTTTTTTTTCTTTTTTTCTTCTTTTTTTTGTAAGGTTTAAAAGTAATAAATATTATTATTTTTTTAAAAAAGACTTCTGAGCTTTCCTATCAAACATGCCTCCAAAAAGAAAGCTTTTATGGCTATGCGCACATAGCCATTCAAAGTAGATTTTAAAAATATACAGTATATATAATAGTTTTTATTTGATTTTACAAATTCTTTCACACTCATAATCACAAATAATAAAAATTACACAAGATTCTTCCGAATCTCAAGACTCCCCTCCTCCCCTCCATGGGTTCTTTAGGTAACTTTTTAAACTGTCCATCTAATTTATAATCCTCCATTGTATCCAAAATCTGTGTAACATTACAAGAGTTATTTAAGACCTGCTAAAGAGTTCAAGTGTTTACAGTGGTCTTTCAAATGTAATATAAACTTCTCCCATTATTTATTGAAGTTTTGATCCTCCTGGTTACTGATTTTCCAAGTCAATCTTGCCATCTCTACATAGTCCAATAATTTCATCTGCCAGTCCACCCTGGTAGGGATCTTGTCGTCTTTCCAACTCAGGGCAAGCAGCATCCTTGCAGCTGTTCAAAGTAGATTTGATGCTTGCCATGTGTGCATGTATTTTTTTGTATAGCATTGTCCTCATCTAAGTCTGCACACAGCCTGTACACACACAACCCCCATTTGATTTAGATTTTCCCATTCTGTGGATAATGTGTTGTTGGCAGGGTGTGTGTGTTCCAGCATAAAGTTCCATGCTGCCCAACTGTGGATGTATGGGAGTGCATTGGGGGGGGGGCATGTATGTCATGTGTTAGATGATATTTTGCTGGGTGCTGTCTATCACCACACAACCTACTTTCAATAGCAAGGGGCTGCTAAGGCTGCTATAGGAACTGGGGATAACATATTTACTTTTCTAAAAATATATAAAAGCCCCCTTTTAAAAAGTCTAGTACAGGGGTCAGCAACATTTTTCTGCCATGGGCCGGTCCACCATCCCTCAGACCATGTGGTGGGCCGGACTATATATTTTTTTGGCGGGGGAATGAACGAATTCCTATGCCCCACAAATAACCCAGAGGTGCATTTTAAATAAAAGGACACATTGTACTCATGTAAAAACACACTGATTCCCGGACTGTCCGTGGGCTGGATTGAGAAGGTGATTGGGCTGCATTCAGTCCACAGACCTTAGGTTGCCTACCCCTGGTCTAGTACATCAGCTGACAACAGTACATGCTCACAATGGATCTCAGATTTCCCTAATGCAGGAGGGTAAAAGATAAAGGGACCCCTGACCATTAGGTCCAGTTGCAAACAACTCTGGGATTGCACGCTCATCTGGCTTTACTGGCCGAGGGAGCTGGCGTACAGCTTCCAGGTCATGTGGCCAGCATGACTAAGCCACTTCTGGCGAACCAGAGCAGTACACGGAAATGCCATTTACCTTTCCGCCGGAGTGGTACCTATTTATCTGCTTGCACTTTGACGTGCTTTCGAACTGCTAGGTTGGCAGGAGCAGGGACCGAGCAACGGGAGCTCACCCCGTCACGGGGATTCGAACCGCCAACCTTCTAATCTGCAAGCCCTAGGCTCTGTGGTTTAACCCACAGCGCCACCCACGTCCTATGCAGGAGGGTAGGGAACTACTATTTGAGGAGTGAGGACATCCCACCACCCCAACCTGTACTGCCCACTAGCATAAACACAAAGGTACAATTCAACTGAAAGTTCTCATGTGTGGATGAATATGCACAAAAGCACACACAGGAAAATCAAATCTGTGTGGCTCATATGCACATCACTGCACTGATGTGTACACAGCTTAGAATTCCCAGAGGTTTAAGTGTGTAAGTCCTTTGCAGCAAGAATGATGGCAAGTCTTATGGCACCATAAAGGCTGACAAATGTATTATAGTACAAGCTTTTATTGACTACAATACACCTCATCAGATGCATGAAGCATTTTCTTGAGTTTGACTACCCTACGTTCTCCCTCAAATGGATCTTGAGCTTGTTTAGAGGTTCTAGCAGGGGAGTGCAGCTATCGTATACTCTTGACCGAAGAATGGTACACTCCTTCTATCTAGGATGGTCTTCCTCTTCCACCGAGCGTGCAGCTTCTGGAGAGATGCACACGGAGCAGGGAAGAAGGGAGGGGATACCCACCTAGCCAGCCAGATCAGCTAAATCAACCCTGACAATCAATGGGGTGACAGATGTTGCAGCCAGATCACCCTCACATCCTACATGCACACAAATCCCATTTAATTTATATACCTGAGTTGCAGGCATATACAGTATATGCATTGTTGGTGTCCTGTGTGCCCAGAATTATAAACCATGAGATAAGAAAGAAAAAGTATATCCAGAAAAGCATGAATGGTGATAATTACCTTATTAACAGTGACCTTTCACACACACACAAAATAGTTGACAACACAGGCATCACGATATTGAGAACTGATTTATCACCTGTAGTGTGACAAAAATCCATTGTGGCATTTAAATCGACACATGATAGCACTAAACCTCTTGATGTATTGTAATTCAATGGCTTGATGATGTCTCCCTCTGAAGTTTATTTGTGCAAGAATAGTCACCTTCAGGTCAGTTATGGTGTATCCTGGGAGTCTGAAATGTTCTCCCCCTACTGTTACTATATTGTTGCATTTGATGCCAAATTGTTGTTTGTTTGATTCTTTTGAACAGAGACTGGCCTGTCTATGCTATATAGAATTCAGAATGATTCTTTTAGATTGAAATACTTTATTTTCACTTGTACAACTTGCATACACTGAGATTACACAAGCACCCCTCACTCAGTCTCTTAGTCTTAATTCCCCTCGTTTACGGACGCACACCCACTAAACCCATAATCTCTTGTGCTGTGTTCACCACCCTGTGTAGACACTTCCTATCAGTTGATGTCAAACCAGCGTACCATACCATGATGCAGTATGAAAGGACACTTTCTATTGTGGACCGGTAGAAGGAGATCATCAAATGTTGATTAGATGGATAGAACAGTTGGTAAAGTCCGGTGTCAATAGAGGAGATAGAACTTTCACTTCAGAGAAAGAGATCAAAACAGGACTTTAGAAAAGTAAACTGTTAAACAGTTTTCAGATATATTTTTTAAAAAAATAAATCACAGAAAAGTGGTCAGCGAATGTACAATTTATAAAATGAGAATTTGTGAGAAACCAAAATTAACTTCATTGTCCATCTCTATATTTCCGTCCGGAATTAAAGAGAGAGAGAAAACCTTCTTAAACTGCCACACTGCATAAAGTTCTACTGAAATGTGCATTAAGACATACGATTAATTAAGTTAGACAAACAGGTCGCTTTTGGTAGATATAATGTACCACTTTTGTGATTTCACATGTATATTTGGGTTCTACTCTGAGTCTTTAATGTCCCATATTAGGGAGGTGACACTGTGAAGCAGCAGGGGATTAATGGTTTTTGAAAATGTAATTGATTCGGAGATTGTTTTATTTGATAATTTGATTTTGCATCCAGACACTTGTATCTTTTCTAACCATGACAGCACAAAATTGGCAAATGCCACATTACACTGAAAAATGACAGCTGCAACAGGCATTCCATTTGTGCTGACACACGGACATGTTTTTTTCCAAGAGTAATAGACCCTTCACTGCAGTTCTCCTACGAGTTTCTCAAGGAAGTTCCATGTAGTAAGAAGTCACCAGGCGACTATAAAACTAGGAGTTCAGATAGCTGCTACAATCATCTCTAGCAAGCCCTCTTCCACCTCCTCCTGAGCACTACTGCCAGTTACTCCCTCCCTCCTTCCAACAGGGACTCTCCTCCCTGGAAGAGAGGGGAGTGGTTGTGGGTAGGAGCCCGAGCACCGCCCCTAGCGGGGGGCGTTAGCCCCCTCCCTGCACCTTACCTGGCTGGCACCCACACCCCTCTGTAGGCATTCAACCAGGTGCCTCAGAAGGGGCGTG
This sequence comes from Podarcis cretensis, assembly GCF_951804945.1. Lineage (NCBI taxonomy): Eukaryota > Metazoa > Chordata > Lepidosauria > Squamata > Lacertidae > Podarcis > Podarcis cretensis. The sequence continues at coordinate 89,070,438 of NC_137173.1, forward strand.
TTCGGCAGCCTTTTGCTGCAGCGGCAGCCTCTCCCCGGCCTCATTCTTTGCCATCGTCTCATTGCCTCGTCATTGAAAAAACCAGGAAACTTGTAAATCGGGCAGTGGCCCATTGGGTGCACTTCATGTATGGCCGAGTCATTTATAATGACTGTATCCGGATTGGCGACCAAGCCTTATACCGGAATGACGGGGTGCATCTATCAGATCTGGGGAACGACATTTGGTTAGATAGTGTCATCAATAGCATCTGGGATTGGTTGCAGCCGTGAGGGTATTGGCGGCGAGCCGTTCGGCTCGGGTGGCGGTTAGGCATTGGAATAATGTGTTGTGGTGTGTCGAAGTGCTAGGTGTGGCCATCGCCTATGCCTTCAATTTTTAGGGGTATTCCGTGAAAGGAATCTGGCGGTCGTGTATTCTGTCCGATGCCTGCTTGGCGGGAGGCCATGGCACGACCCTCGGTGACATCAGGGGTGAGCCTATAGTTGGATTAGCATCAACAGGTGATGAACCACTGGTGAATAAACCCACTTGTTTTAGAGATCCCATGCCTAAGCCAATACCTTTTCACTGCTGTAACCAATAAAGTTGTGGCCTTTCCTTGCCCATTAACCTTATATCACGTGTCCTTGTGTCTTCATTTCACATTGCGGGGGTCGGGTCCTCGAACCACAATATCTCTCCCCTCACCTTGAATTTGAAAAACAAAAAGCCACCACTCACTTCAATTTCCTTTTTACCTCCCTGCTGCTGCAAATCTAAGAAAACACCATACAGTCCTCAATGCAGTGTTGGAAAGAACTTACAATGGGTGTTTATTATGAAGTCCATAAAGCCTTGTCCATCATACAAAACCCTGTGTCTACACAAGTATTTTCTTCTGTGACAGAGAAACAATCCACATTCCTATTTTCTATCTATGCCATCACATAAAGGAGAATAATAGAAATAAATCCTACATTTCCACATGAAAAATCAACGCCACCAAATTATACCTTTCGTCCGTAGCAATTGAAGTGTGGACAAGCAGAGCATGTTGTGTTCAAATGTTCAGAAAGTATTTCAGATCTAAACACCCTTACTGTCTGGGTCAAACAGGCAAGAAAAAGAACAAGACAAAAACAAAACATCAGAAGTAACAGCAATCCAAAGAAGCTGAAAAGAATTAACTGTGAAAATGCTTTTTTGCTTTTTTTTTTTTTTTGTCCTGCAAGAATTAATGACCATTCATAAAGGAACTTTGTGTGAAAACAAACTGAAAACTGTTTGTGTTTAAATGGGGGGTGGCTAATGTTAAGCTTTTTGACTTCCAATACTGATGCTAGTCCCTGACAAACCACCAGGAGAAACAAATCAATCCTTGAACGAATTTGTCATGCTACAAGTACATGAAAACATCTTCACTGCTGAAGCTAAATATAACCAGGTCACCTGAACCTGCAGCCTGAAACTGAGCACTCTCTAAAAGCCACATCTTGTTGAGTTCTCCACTTTTCTTTTTCTTCCATTTAGTGCAGTTCAAGGAATATCAAGGGAAGAAAAGAGTTGGGGTTTCCATGGCAACCATTAGGAGTTGAAAGTGGTTGTTTTGTTTTGTTTTTTTAAAAAGTGTAATGGTTATAACCCCACAGGTATGTAAAGTTGAAAATGAAGATGCAAACATTTCCCTCTGGGTTTTGAGGCTCTGTGGTCCAATTTAATCTGTATTTTTGAGTGAGGAGCCCTTCACCTTGTTTATTAACTCTTAGCAACACTTTTTCTGGGGGAATAAAAAGCAGAGCGAGGCCGTGTTGTGATTGTATTGTCCTGTTCTACAAACAAAACAAACTTGCCAGTTTCCATGGTAACTACTGCATCATTCATTTACTGCTCATCTCACCCGCCCATCGCCACCACCTGAATTTTCTCCAAAAAGTTAAAAAAATAAGAGCACTATTTATGCTGCAGTGAAAAGTTTGAGTGATTACAAGCCTCTGTGCTCTGACGTCATCCCTGTAAGTGCATTACTCACCAGTAGGGCATAGTTGTGTTTGCTTTAGAGTAAGACCACAATTTTAGTTCTGTCTCTAATGTTGCATCTACATTGTGAAGTGCCTTTCACAAAACATCCAAAAGCAGTTAAGCAATAGCATCCTCTTCCCTCCCTACTCTTCTTATATATTCATATATCTTCCAATACAGATACAGAATGGCATGACATAGTATTGTTTACAGGGGCACCCCTGGGGGGAGGGGGCTGTCCTCATGGGACTGGAGTGGGAATGGAGCACTTTAATAAGAACAACAGAAATGTCATCATATCACCTCTTCTGTTTGTACATACCCACTCCTAGTGGCATAGGGTGGGTTGCCAAGCGCCCAGTGTTGCTTGGAGGGGGCAGGTGGGAGGGAGGGAAATGGATGGAGTACACATGTATATTCAACTGCCTAGCAGCATCCATGTCACCCAGCAGATTGAAGCCACAAAGATCAAACAAGAAGAGTCATTCCGTTGTCTGGTGAGGTCAATTTCTGGTTTGCATGGAGAAGCTGTTTTCAACAGGATCTAACAGCGGAAGTGCTCAACTGTATTGAGGCAGCACCAGATGTTTAATTTTTGTGACCCCTAACAATCTTGTGCCCAGGGCAACCTCCCCTGTGCCCCCCTAAGCCATGCCACTGCCTCCACCAGAAAGTGGTATGACTTTGGCTCCCACCACCAAGAGTCCTCAAAAATCTTCTTCACTTTTGAAAGCAATGAATGCTCTGGTAGAGATGATTGCTTCCTGTGCTATGTATGTATAGCTGGCATCGGTCAGAGATCATTAATGTTAAACTGTTAGCTTGCCTTTGGACAACACCCCCCTAATACTAAACTGTTATAGTACAGTGCCATTATTAGCATTTGTATCCTGTTGTTGCAAACAGCAGGCAACTTACGCCTGTGTCCATTTTCCTTGTCTCTAATTGCTAAACCGACACATGCTACTAAACATGTAATTGGACAACAGTTGTTCAAAACAGTGTCACTCTCTCAAGTCGCAACAGCCAACCACTGCTTTCTGCTGTTGTTGCTGCTCAGAACTTCTTCGACTGATTTCATCTTAAATGTTCAGATCCGATCTTGCCATTGTGTGTATGTATGAAATAATGAAAAGATGGCTGCTATGGAAACCATTACAGAAACTGCTCAAGAATCACATTACTTCTTTTCTTCTTAGTTCTCTGATTCCACTTTTATGTCACTCCTGTCACTGTACTCTTTCACAGTGTACCTCTCAGAAGACTCCTTCTTTAATAGAACAAAACCCAAAGCAATTAACTGTTCAAATGTCTACATAGCATTTCCCCCATGTTTGCATTTTCTGTCACTTGATTCACTTTAATTTTCATCTGTTGTATAACAGAATTATGCCATATCTATGCCTATTCATTTTGAAAACCCACTTAATGATTTTGACACTACTGGCAATTTTTATCTAATTGTTTTAACTCTGCAGTGACCCTCCCTTTTATTTTGAAAGGCAGGTGTTTTTTGGGGGTGGAACATTATGTACATCAAATTCCGAGGGTGACTGAATTCTCAATCTTTCGACAAAGGAAGTATTTATTTAATACTTTAGTTTGCATTGTAGTCAGGGCTTTTCCCCCCAGTCAGAACTCACCAGAATTCACTTCTGGCACCTCTTGGGTGGATACCACTGTCATTGTAAGAGAACAAGCAAGACATTCATGGTGATTTCTGGCATGTCATTTTCTTTTTCTTTTGATACACTTTTTAATAGTTTTCTTATTTACCAAACACACAATTTTTTAAAAACAAAAATAACAAAATAATAACAACAGAAAAAAACATACATGCACCCATAAATCCCTAAGTACTTACAAAAGAACTTATGCCACCATGTTCTTAATTCCCAATTCCTTATCTTCCCCAGTAGACTTCCATCTTCCTCAAAACGAGTCTGTCTTATCTGTTTGTAAAACTGCTTCTTTAATCATTTCACCATTTCTTTTGTTATCTGAATACTAGTAAAATAGCACAGATTATAGCTAAACAGAAACTTATCACATTTAAGCTTGAATTATATAATATATAATTATATATGCACCTAGCTGTAATCTGCCTTATTAAGTCATCATCATTACTTTATTAGCGCTTGTATACATGTGGGTGTTGCTCACAGGCATATTATTGTCTGTTACAATAGTGACACTGTGTGCACAAACACCCAGAAAAGCATCACACAATACACACTTGCTGCTGTTGCGATTATAGCACACAGTCACACTCACATTCTTAACAATCCATTATTGTGTCTGATCATGAGGAACATATGTGGTGCTGGCAGAAAAATCACATGATATCCTCATGTGTCAGAAATGGCTGAGGTGGCAGCAGAAATGAGTGTTTGGGATCTCACCCCACTGAATTTAAAAGACTGTTTCAGGCAGGAGTAGTGATACACAGCAGGAGTAGGTTCACATCCTGTTCCGAGGCTGGCAGCACTAGTAATGGGAACAAATAGCAGAAGAGTGTCTTGGTTGAGTTCACAACTTCGTCATCTGTCTTCACTGAAGGAAGATTCCGGAGCACTTCACCACCAGAAGCCTCACCCAGAGAGTACCATTCTCTCTTTCTCCAGGAAGTGATAGAGGCAGAGACACCAAGCAGGAAAAGCAAGAGGTGCTCAAGGAAGAATGAGAATGAGAAGCTCCCCTCTTAAGCTCCCATCCCCAAGAAGCAGAAGCAGTTTAGGCAGATGACCAGAGAGGATTTGGAATAAAGACATAGAGGCCCATGAGACAGAAGTTTATAACACCTACACAAGTCAACTACAGTCATACCTCATGTTGTGTCCACTTCAGGTTACATGTTTTTGTGTTGTGTCCCATGGCAACCTGGAGATACCGGAACGGGTTACTTCTGGGTTTTGCTGCTTGCGCATGTGCAGAAGCGCAGATGTGGCGCTTTGGCTTGCATCAGTTCCATGTAACACGAGGTTCCACTGTATTCCAATCACTTCTGAATCAGTGTCCACAAACATTAAGGCCACCATTCAGCTTTAAACGTATTTAGCACACACACAAACATGCCTTTGTCCTTCCTTTCCTCTCCCTCCCTCCCTCCCCTCCTTCCTTTGAAATTTAACTGATTTCTTGCCTAGGAACACAGATCTTGTCTGCTGTTTTCCAACCAATTTCCCACACAAGAATAGAGGAGAATGAATTCTTTTTAAACACCCAATAAACAGCCCTGCAACTGTTCTTTTGGAATTTGACAGAAAGGGTATTCACGCAAATTTCATCAAAGAGTTAAAACATTTTACACATCTCCCTCCCTTATATTTAATGTTTAAAGGTGTCTAGCACACACACACAAAATCCCAGTCCTATCTGCCTGTAATTTCGAAGGCTTTATCAACACTGGTGGGGCTCCTAAGCCTGCAAATTTCATCCACTTTTGTTAAAAGGAAGAGGAGGAAATTATAGCCCTTAAAAAAGAGAGAGATGATATGCCAATAGTGAGTAGGGGGGATGGAGTCTCAGACCATGAGTTAAACTGAGCAGCCTCCAAAGTAGTCTGGTCCCAGGTGATGTGTTTTCTGAACCACTGAATCAAAGTTCAAACAAAATCTTGTCATTGACATGCACCCCTATTGCATACATACATCTCCTCTATTGCATTCATGACAGTTCTAAATAATATGCTACAAATGTGAGAAATGCAAAACCCGCTTTTAAATCACTAAGGTTTGTATGTCAGGAAGACATTAATTTATCAGCCGATAGAATCTAGGAAAGGGAAATGCTCTTGCAGCATGCTGCAATTGTAAAAATGTTTTACTATAGCATTGTAGTTCTAAGTATATTAATGATTCAGTAACAGTATCCATCAAATTGTCACCATTCTGTAATTTTCAATTTTACCAGGGTAACCTGCTTTTACTACAAAATGGAAATGAAAAGCTTTTAACAGTTCATAATGCCGGTGGAAGAGCTGCCAATGATTGCAGACAGAATAAAATGCAGGCAAGTCGAGCTTTTCAAAATGTTTTCAAGGTTAAATTAATGACAAATGATTCTCCCTCTTTTGTTGGCTGATAACCATTTTATCTGTGACTAATAATTGTAGAAAATGGAGTTCAAAAACATATGTGATTCAAGTACAATTGTAGAAAAATGCAGTTCAAATACATTAATACCAAGCTGGGCTTGCTGTATGTACCTATCTGGCTTACTGTGAATGTTGATATGTTTATTCTTTTTAATTCATTTATTTTGTTGGAACTTCAATTCAAGGGTGAGGAACCTCAAGCCCAGGCTCCAAATATTGAAGCCCAGCCCTCCAGACTTCTCTGTCTGCCCCAGTCCATTCTCCCTCCCCAGCCCCACCATTTCTTCCCCTTCCTCTCATTGACCCTGCTTCATGACCTCCTGAAATGTGCAGTTAAAGTAATTCTTTCTTACCTAGATGGAGGAAAGAAAGCAGTTTGCTTTGCTCTCTTTTGCCTTGAGCCACCACTGGCAGGTAGAGTCGCCAGGTCAGGAGCATCCAAGATCTTTGGATTTCAGAGCCCAAACCTGAGACCTAGGGATGACTCTGATTATGTTAGCAGTGGGGAACTGTGAACCATTACATGGATGAAGAGGACATTACATGTGTTAATATTTGTACTATATTTGTTAGAAAATGTATTGTTAGAAAATAATAAAGTGCAGTGGGGGGGGGGAGAACCTATGTAATGTAATGTACTGTAACAGCTGCAAATCTTGTTGCTCCAATGAAGGTCACAGAAACACTGAATCATTGCTTTGTTGATTGGTTAACTCCCTTTAGAAGTGAACATGTGTGTCTCTTAGGTAGTGATAGGAGGAGGTTGGCTGCTTGCTTCGCCAAGTGTGGAAACTCCAAGATCGAGCTGCCCAGAGGAGTTGGTGAGAAGAGACAAGTTATAATTAATGGACTGCTTCAAAGGAGCTTTAGATTCAGGAAGCAAGAAGACCCTTTCTTGGGCTCAGGAGAGTAAAATGAATTGCATTGGACTTACAGTATAAAAATAATACTGCTTGCTAATAGTTGCCATCCTGAAAGTAGAGAGTCATCTTCGAAGTCTTGTGTGTGGAGTGTATTTCATCACTAGGGCTTTGAGGGTGAAACCGATGCATCACTCTGCATAACTCAGAAAAATAGTCAACAGCATGGACATATCAAAAGAGACAGAGAGACACAACTAGCTGATTATCCACATTAAATTACAGTGTGTCTGAGACCCTTGTCATGTGTGATTGTCAAGTGCTAAAGGATGATTGAACACTCTCTCTCTCTCTCTCTCTCTCTCTCTCTCTCTCTCTCTCTCTGCACATGCACACATGGACACATACACTTCCACTCTTCAGTGAGCCAATATTTTTAATAAGCATCCAAGGACTGATCATCCAAGTGAATTAACCCAGTGTTCCATCCAAATCTTGCCTACAGAAGCATTTTGAGGGGGGCGGGATGAAGCTTCCTGCTGAGGTCAAACTTCTGAGGGAAAGCCAAGGAGTGGTTGTTATGAAGCCAGTTAACTGTACATAAATGTGTATGGAAGGTGGGTTCATGGGTTTTGACATATCCATAAGTGAAGCAGCTCATTTCACACAGAGCTTTCACAAGCCCCTGGCCTGTGAAATCAAGCCTTAAGTACGTTGTGAGGATCGACCAGTATCAGGAGCTACAAAGCTGGAGACTCTCAGTTTTGGGTTAGTAATCCCATGTGGTGAGCCACTGAACAATGTTCTGCAGCACCTGCCTAGGTGTCTTAGAATTCTCTGTCCCTGGACTGATCCCGCCCAGCCAGACTGGCCATTGGACCTTCCTAGACAGGAAGGGTTGTGAGAGGGCTTCTTGTTCCACTTAAGTCATGCTACAGCAGCAAAATCTTCCTTAGCTCGGATGAGTTCTTGTATTCCTTGTTTGTCTTTCACTCCCAACCAGCTTGGCCCTTGTGTCTTCCTCCTGTTTTGCCATTTGGTTCTGAATTACTCTTTAGTCCCAACCACCACCTTCACTTCATAGGTTTAAGGATGCCCAGCTCTCCTCAGACTGACATGGCCCAGCTCTGATAGTCATAAAGAGTGCTATGTTTTTTTACAGAAAAAGAGGTGCCAGAACTTACAATGAACTCCTCCCTTGTTCTCTTATAATGGGAATGGCATCCACCTGAGAGGTGCCGGAACTGAGTTCCGGCAAGTTCCGGCAAAAACAACAAGACCCCTGGTCATAAAGCTCATGTATGTAATCACAGTTTTTCAGCAGAGAAGATGTAAATGCTCACAAAAAGCCCATCCACTTAACAGTGTGCCAGTGCAACAGATATGTTGTTGTTTGGTCACTTAGTCGTGTCTGACTCTTCGTGACCCCATGGACCAGAGCACGCCAGGTACTCCTGTCTTCCACTGCTTCCCACAGTTTGGTCAAACTCATGCTGGTAGCTTCGAGAACACTATCCAACCATCTCATCCTCTGTCATCCCCTTCTCCTTGTGCCCTCCATCTTTCCCAACATCAGGGTCTTTTCTAGGGAGTCTTCTCTTCTCATAAGGTGGCCAAAGTATTGGAGCCTCAGCTTCACGATCTGTCCTTCCAGTGAGCACTCAAGGCTGATTTTCTTCAGAATGGATAGGTTTGATCTTCTTGCAGTCCATGGGACTCTCAAGAGTCTCCTCCAGCACCATAATTCAAAAGCAGCAACAGATATAATCAGGCCTAATTGTACGTTTTAATATGACTGTGTCTACTGCAGATTTTCTGGAAATTTTCTTCCATACAAACCTACTGATGGGGAAAAGTTTCCAAGTTTCAGGATATTATGTATCACCTTAAAGAAAACTGTAACAGAATATATTCAGTATGTAGCTGATTATTTTTTATAAAAAAAACACACAAAACACCACACAAATCTCTTTTTACTCACAGTTTTGTTTCTTCGTGATGACACACAGTCAAAACAAATGTGTGTCACTTTTCATTTCCTTCCTGAGATGAGTGGTTAATTCATTATTTATTGTAAATTGACATATGTGTATAATGAACAGCAGATGTTTGTGAAAAAACCTGCATTTTAAACTATCTGCCAAGTAAAGAAAAACAGGAAATGAAATTTTAATAGAGCAATTATGAATCCGTAGTCCTGAATAGGGAAGATAATGACAAAACAATCTTGACTATGAATTATATTGGAGTAATTTGTTACATATAGCCCCTTCTTAGCTCTTTGCTGAACGTATTGGGGGAAGCAATAGAAGGGACCCTACCAGATGACCTGTTTATTTAAAATTCACCCTTATTTGCTTGCTCAAAGGTTACACAGAGGTTGGATTATATTTAGTCTTTCTCCTGCATTTCTCCTGATTCCCTTGTTTGGTGTTTATACCTCTTCCCTTAAGTCATTCCTCCACCCCACACTTTTCAATGCATTACTCTATCACTTTAAACTTCCAAAAGTCTAATTCTTTTTTAAAGCTCTTTCATTCAACTTAAACGCAGAAATTTGAAGTTTCAGTAATGTTTCATTTATTTATTTTTTAAGGTATCTAGTGTGATCATTATACAGTGCAAAGCCTGTGGAATGATTAAAGTAGCTGAAACAAAAATTGTTGGGCTAAAGAGTCCCATTGAGATATTTGCTGATTTTACCCATGAAGGGTCATGCATCCTTTCCACTAGCTGGACCTTTGCTGCCCCTGCCTTCAAGCAATGAGCAGGAATATCTGAAGGACAATTGTAAGTGCATTTGGTGGAATGCACCTTGAGTCCTCCTTGCGGCTGGGAACCAATTAGAACAGCCTTTCTCAACCTGTGGGTCCCCAAGATGTTGTTGAACTACAACTCCCATCACCCCTAGCTAGCAAGTCCAGAGCTCAGGGATGATGGGAGTTGTAGTCCAACAACATCTGGGGACCCACAGGTTGAGAACCACTGAATTAGGAGGCCAGTAAAGAAATGGTGCATTCCAACATGGGGAATGTTGCATTAGTTTACAACATGGTAGCATGTCCTGTTAATTCACAGCAGTGGAGTTGTGTGACACGATGCCTTATGAGGAACGGCTAAGGGAGCTGGGCATGTTTAGCCTGGAGAAGAGGAGGTTAAGGGGTGATATGATAGCCATGTTCAAATATATAAAAGGATGTCACATAGAGGAGGGAGAAAGGTTGTTTTCTGCTGCTCCAGAGAAGCGGACACGGAGCAATGGTTCCAAACTACAAGAAAAAAGATTCCACCTAAACATTAGGAAGAACTTCCTGACAGTAAGAGCTGTTCGACAGTGGAATTTGCTGCCAAGGAGTGAGGTGGAGTCTCCTTCTTTGGAGGTCTTTAAGCAGAGGCTTGACAACCATATGTCAGGAGTGCTCTGATGGTGTTTCCTGCTTGGCAGGGGGTTGGACTCGATGGCCCTTGTGGTCTCTTCCAACTCTATGATTCTATGATTCTATGATCAACAGACACCATCAGGCAACATCCCTACTCTTCTCCCCAATCCTTTTTGCACCTGTGTGCTTCTATTTCCTCATGTTTCACTCCTGAAAACATGAAGGAATCACAGTATGTCTGTGTGCCCCAAATTTTGTCGCTTTGCTCCTGTGATTTCTGGGGTTAAGGGGGCTTCAAATGGAACTTTTCATGGAATCAATTAACACAGAAATGAGTGCTGAGCATTCACTATATTTCATTAGTTTTCTGAAAGTGGCTACGTAAAAATATAATGTGAAAATTAACAGCAAATTGTCTGGGAAAATGAAGCAAAATGAATGCAGCCATAATCCCCTCCATGGATATATATTTTATGAATGCCTAAATAGTGCAGTATTGAGTTTTTAATATTCGATTGGGAGCCGCTCAGAGTGGCTGGGGCAACCCAGCCAGATGGGCGGGGTATAAATAAATAAATTGTTGTTGTTGTTGTTTAAATAGGGCTAAATTCTATTACATGATAAACATTTAAGGGGGTGTGTACACACACACACACACACACACACACACACACAAACCCTTATATCATGCAGCATCAGGTCAGTATCCTTCTGGAGGCACTGTTCCTGTAGAACTTCAAGAGAAGAAGAAAAAGAAAAATACGGTATAACTTTTATGGCCACATAATAATATTTGTAATTATGCAAAGTATTATAATGATAAGCTAATCTCATGCTTTAGGGAACCAAATGATTATCTGCAGAGAGCTGCTGCAGATTGTTTCCTTTCCCTAAGACTTCACTATGAGCATTATATATTTTTAATCCCCACCTCCTTTGCAGGAGAAGATCATTCCTCCAGTCCACTTCCTCTGCATTTCAGTCATGCAACGCTGGCATTAGCAGATGAGGGGTAACAAGGGAGCATTATTCCAACCCTCAGTGCAAAGATTCTGGAATAGTTGTCAGATTAACAGTGCAATCCTATTCATGGCTACTCGAAAGTAAGTCCCATTAGGTTCAGTGGGGCTTACTTCCTGGTAAGTAGGTATAAGGTTTTAATCTAAATTTCTCAAAAGTGGTATTTCTCAAAAGTGTTTGTGTGGGGAGGGGGTATTGGATTGTTATGGCTTTTATTTTGATTATGCATTTTGTGGTTGTATATTTGATTTTATTCTGTGAGCTGCCCTGAGACCTTCGGGTATAGGGTGGTAATAGATAATAATAATAATAATAATAATAATAATAATAATAATAGGTGGTGACATCTGCATAGCAGCCAACTCCTAGGGGACGAGGTCCCTTTGCCCCCCCATACAATATTCAAGGGGGGCCAGCGGATCCTAAAGTTGATAGGTATTGCTATTCAAATGATGTGTGTGCACTGCATCTTGTGATCGATTGTGTTGGGTGGGACTCACTGGTGGAGGAAGAGGAGTGGGGGGGAGCAGCACACCGCCGCCTGGAAGCACGATCCCGACAGGGTGCCATCACAGCTGCACCCCACCTGTACTGGGCACCCCGCTCCCTCAGGCAGTGCACCCGCCCCCAGGACATGCACCAGCCCCACCCCACCTGCTCGCCGCCCCCCAGTGCCGGAGCATGAAGCTCCACCACTGTATTCTATTCGAGTTGGCACCCCTGGGCAGCAGTGCTTTTTAGGTAAGAGCCAACAAAGGTCTGCTCAGCACCAGACATTTTAAATTTTGCGCAATGACCCAGAGCACCTGACACAGTGATGCAACGAAGAACATTAGGGGGCATGAAGGATTTTGTGTGTGGGTTTTTTAAACAACAACAACAACAGGAACAACACTGACTTGCAGCAGCTGGCCATGCAGAGAAGGAGTAGCCAGGGCAGCCATCACTGCTAAGAGACATGTCTCCCCCACCCACCCTGAAACTACCTGAAAATGCCAGACGTTGAAGCGAAAATGCGAGAAGTTGATGCCAAACAACAGGCAAGAACCCTTGATAGGGAGATGGCCTGCTCCTACTTTGCAATGTGCAACCGCTGGAGATTGTTAGGTGTTTTATGGGTCACAACCCCATTTTAAAGAAGGTATTCCCTCACACAAACTGAATGTGCTCTGCATAGAACATGCTCCATAATCCTGTACAAGTGGGTAGTGCTGTGGGGACGTGGTTGGCTCTGTGGGTTAAACCACAGATCCTAGGACTTGCCGATCAGAAGGTCGGTGGTTAGAATCTCTATGACAGGATGAGCTCCCATTCCTCAGTCGCAGCTCCTGCCAACCTAGAAGTTCGAAAGCACATCAAAGTGCAAGTAGATAAATAGGTACCGCTCCTGTGGGAAGGTAAACATCATTTCCATGCGCTGCTCTGGTTCGCCAGAAGCGGCTTAGTCATGCTGGCCACATGACCCGGAAGCTGTATACCGGCTCCCTCAGCCAATAAAGCAAGATGAGTGCTGCAACCCCAGAATCAGCCACGACTGGACTTAATGGTCAGGGGTCCCTTTACCTTTACCTTAGATTCGGTTGGAGCTCAACTCCTCTCATCAGCTATCATTGGCTAAGCTGCCTGGGACTGACCATGCTCCAGTCCAAGCACATCAGAAGGGGATCTGATTCTGTCCTCTCTGGTTTGTAACATGCTATCAAAGGTGTTCATAGACAGGTGAGTCAATATGGAAGTTTTTCCATGTGGAGTCTGAAAAATGCTGATATAGATTCACATTCTGAACAGGGATATTTTATCACTACAGGTGTTTGAAGTTTTTGGTTTTGGTTTTAATTTTCACAAAACATTTTTGAATTGTTAAGTGGTAGTGTGAATTGCTCCCATTTCAAATGTTGTCAGTGAAAAGGGACACAAGTTTAATTTAAGCACCAGGACAACAGCTATGAAGTCAAATATCTTCAGCACAGCCCAGGTTGTGATGCATAAGAGGAAGTCAATATTAAATTACAAATGGGTCAATAATTCACAAGCAGGGAGACCACAAAACCAAAAGGGAGTTATCACTTGATGTTATTAAACCACTATTTCAAAATACCTTTATATTTTCCTATAAATTGGATTATTTCATTAAAGATCATTCTTGTAATATGTGGATATTTTATATAAATCTTCTATATGCTTCATGCTTAAAAAAACCTTTGATAATTATTCCATCCAGCATGTATACAGCACTTCAGTGATGTATTTGTAACCTGCCATATGCAGTGGTACCTTGTGTGATGGCCTGGGAATCCGATTCAGAAGCTGAACCGGAGGAATCCCAGCCTGCACAGGAGTCCAGGCCTCCAGGGCCGGCTGAACTGGGGCAGGGCCTTGATTCTGAAGCGCCTGCACCTGTGCCGGATCCTCAGGAGCAGGAACCAGGTGAATCCACTCTGGCTCCAGAGGTGGTTGAGGACTCAGTGCCTACAGGTGAGTCTCCCCCTGGGCCCAGTAACCCTTCAGCCTCTCCTGAACTGCAGAGGCTCAGGGCAGAGAGGCGAAGGGAACTGGTTTCTCCCAGGAGGAGTGCTCGCCTTAAGGCCAGGAGAGGCGGGTCTCCTGGGGGCCGGGACCGCCCCTGGCCTCAGAGAAGATAAAGGCCAGTCAGCCCGGTCCCAGGTTGTGGGAGCAACATCGCTGATGAGCTGCTTCTGCCAGCATCCAGTCCTGTTTCCCCCAGAGTTCCTGTCCTTGCCCGGCTTCCCTCTGTGGACCCCGCTTCGCCCGAGGAGGACTGTCTGCCGACCCTCAACTCAGGTCCTGGATCTCGCCCCACGGTAACCTCCTCCCCCCTGGACCAGCACACCTTGGTTCTCAAGCTTAATCCGTTCCAGAAATCTGTTCCAAAACCAAGGCACACTTTCCCATAGAAAGTAATGCAAAATGAATTAATCCATTCCAGATTTTTAAAAACAACCCCTAAAACAGCAATTTAACATGGATCTAACAATACCACCAATCCATAAAATGAAAGAAATAAACAGTGTGCTGCAGTCACACAATCAATCAGTCACTGAACTGGGTTCCACACAGTCACAAACACACAAAAAGAGCCACAAAAACACAAAATAAATAGCAAAAACAGACAGACCACAGTGTAACACTCAAAATGGAACTGTGGCACTCAAAATGGGGCATGCTTGGCTTCCAAAAATAGTTAGCAAACCAAACACTTACTTCTGGGTTTGCAGTGTTTGGGTTCCAAGTTGTTTGAGTACCAAGGTACCACTGTAAATGATATCGCTCGACTCCATATTTTTTTTTTTAAGTGCCTTATTTGGTCTCTGTATGATCTGGTTAGGCACAAATTATGTAGATCTGACATGTTTGACCATCAATTATATTATGAACAAAACCCTGTGTCGTCATAGTTCCAGACTGAACCACTGTAGATGGGCAATATACAGTCAAGACGGAGACACAGACAAAATGCAAACATTGGAAGAAAATGGAGGTGAGCTGGCAACACTGTTTTGCTAAAGAAATATTTAAATTATTTTTTTTATTAAAAGAAGAAAAATCATGCTTGCTCCACACCAGAGTTAAAGCTATCTCATTTTGGCTCAAGCTCCACAAAGTCAGAAAATTGGTATTCAGTTTTTATTCATTCAACAATTAGTTCCAGGGCAGTGTACAAAAATATAGTTAAATTAATTTGAACCATTAAAAACTTGAATTGATATTTGGAAAAACCCCAACATTAGCTCAACACAATCAAAACCAGTTCTAATACATCTGACCAAGAACAACACCAAAGACCCGAAAGAAATTGGAACTCAGTAATGAAGGTGACAACCAAACCTCCTGAGAGAGGAAAGGTGGGGTGTTACCCCCCCCCCAAGAAGATCTTGCCCCATGTCACCACACAATGGGTTTCTCTGTCAACAAGACCACAAACACACAGAGACACAGCACAATCTATTCTCAAACTTAGTTGCTTGAATCTCTTCTATATGGAGTTGGAGAAATGAATTTTATTTCAATTTTTTCCTAGATTTTAATTCATTTCTAGAAAGAAAAACAGAAAGAAGGAAGGAAGGAAGGAAGGAAGGAAGGAAGGAAAGAAAGAAGGAAAGAAAGAAAGAAAGAAAGAAAGAAAGAAAGAAAAGGAAAATGAGATGAGGGATCCTGAGTTTAATTTATTTACAATATTTTTACAAATGATTTCATACTCCTAGATCACATGGCCTGGGAGACCCGCTTGCTTCCTACCTTGGCAGTGTTTTGACGCCATCTTGAGATGGCTGAATTCCAGCAGGTCAGTCATTTGAGAGATGCTTAATTGTCAGTTATCTTCATTCATTTTATATTGTTTCACCTGCTGTGTTGCTTCACTATTTTAAAATTATTACTATTGTGTTTGTTTTTAATTGCTTTGCTTCTAAGGTGTGTTGGGAAACTCATGTGATTATGACTGTTGAAAATGGAAGAATAAACTTTATAACCTTGTGTGAATGTTCTCAAGATATACACTTCATCTGCACCAGAAGCAGGGCTTTTTTTTCTCAGCCAGAAGTCACTGGGTCTCAGTTCTGGCACCTCTCATGTGGGTGTGATTGCCATTCAAAGAAAATGAAGTAATTAAAGTTTTGGGCGAATTTTGGGTCTCCTTTTTAAAAGAAAAATAGCACTGCTCAGATCTATGTCAGAAAATGTAATGCATGAAGCAGCCTAAGAGGTGGAAACGATGGTTACAAATAACATTTTGATGTAGCCGCCAGGCATTTTCACAATTTCGGATTGAAAAATCTGCCCGTTTCTTTTTTCTCCATTTCTCATTTTTTCCAATCTTAAATTTGGTTCTCCATATTTTCACATCAGTTTGTGATTAAAAAAAAAGTCATGAAAGCTCAGCAACATTTTAATATGAATTTATCTTCATTATAAATATTTGTATACAATTTTGTGTTATTTTCTTGAATATATGCTTGTTTATGTGCAGTTTGGTATATTGATTTTTGTACACATCACTCATCTGGAGATGCTCTGCAGAATTTAGAGAAGTGTGAATCCTGAAGGATATATTTGTTTCAGTTCATGAATTGCTGTGGAAAGTCTGAATTAGGTAGGTTCATCTTTAAATGAGAGCTGAATTGAATTTCTTTCCTATGCTTATCTGCGCTAAAATAAAACCCCACAATACTTTGGACCTCCCTCCCTAGAGAAGCTAGACTGGCTCCCTCCTTGCTATCCTTCCACAGTGGTGAAAGAATTTCTTCTTCCAACAAGCCTTTGGGAACTGACTGCTTTTAATCAAAGAGTTGATGCCATTCTGTTTTTATTGTAATTATTGGTGTTTTATAAATATATTATATATGTATATAGTTTTAATTCTATCAATGTTTAATTGTATTTTAATGATAGATTTTTATATGTTTTTACCAGTTCTTGTTTTTATCTGTAAGCTGTCTTTAAAAAATAAAATAATATTTATTCACAAGTTACAATATTGCTTCATCCACTGGCACAACATCACAGAATGATCACTCCAATCCTCAAACCCAACCCACTGCCATTTTGGCTTGCCGAACACACTCAACAGAAACCTAGCCACTGATCTGTAAGCTGTCTTGACTGCCATCAGGGAAAAGTGGGGTATAAATAAATGATGATGATGATGATGATGATGAGTCTTAACATCCCACAAGAAATCCTGGAAATGTTATGTGAGGGTGCTGACAATTTGTTGAGAGGGCGGGGCATGAGAAATAAAGGTCTGCTAGAAGGATCTTGACACCAACTTCATCCTGAAAAACTCTGATTTTCATACACTGACACAAGCCAAGAGAAAAATTTGGCATCTTAGGATGCAACAATGGAACCACATGAAATTAACAAAGGAGGATAGACTATGATGTGAAATGTCTGACCCATCACAGATTGCTGGTTTGAGGAAAAATACCTCAAGTGGTGAAGGAAGAAAGCAGAGGTTATATCCAAGGGCAGGAAGATGAGGTTCTTTGCTGATGTAGATGATGATCCCATTCCTTCCAAGAAAGAGTAGAAGACTGAATGCGAATGCAGAGATTTCCATGAAAGACAAGGTTATGGTCCACAGTGCCCTATCTTGCAAAATAGAGGCCAACGTTTAATAATCACCCACTGTTTGAGTAAAATGGCAGAAAACAACCTTTCAGACAAAGAATAAAAGAGCCTGGGAAGAGTGAAGTCCTTGTTGGTTGGATATGCTTGAAGGCCCAAGTTTTCATGGTCTTGAGACTTACCTCTCTTTCAGAGGCAGAACAAAGGTTATCTTGCTAAGTTTCAAAATCGATGGAGGTTCAAAACACTGGCATAAAAGGGCAGTATGAAACTCTGCATTAACTCCTTTAGGTGGCTGTGTTTCTTGAAAGAATAGTAAGCCTTGTAATGTTGCAGTCTCTGAGAGATCTCCCATGTAAAGAATCTGTGCAAGGCCAAAATACGCTCTCCTCTTTCACAGGGCCATTTTTAAAGACTCTGAGTACGAACTTAGGAAAAAGAAATCTAATAGGTTTTTGGAGGTTTGATGACTTACCATGTTAGAAGAGAACGTCTCAGTCTTCAGAAAAGCACTCAGAAGCAGTCCAGCAACAAAGGATGCCTGAATGGCAATGATCTTACCCACTGGTAATAGTATGGTCCAATGAGACTGATATTAGCACCCAGTTCTCACTGGGCCATTCTGTTGCAAGTGGGGAATTCTGCTGCAGATCAGGACAGCATTAAGGATCATTTTGAATGTTGATGTGAACATCACGGGTGGAACCTGTTACTGCAATGGCACACCCCGTCTATGGTTCAATGTGCAGTGGTACCTCGGGTTACATACGGTTCAGGTTACATACTGTAAGGGAACTGCCATCGGAGCCAAAGGCAGAGGGAAGGCTCCAGAGGGATGCCGGAGAGTGTCCCAGTAGGGAGAGAGGCAGCCCATCCGCTGGGGAAGGAAATCAGCGTAGCACCAGTGGAGAAGGGGGGCAGATGGGGGAATCAGAGAGAAGGCTCCAGGACTCTTCGTCAGAGACCAGCGGGGAGAGCACGGGTCCTCCGCTGCCCACACCCTCCCTGCGCAGAAGACTTCCTGCACAGGGAGAGTAGGAGGAGACTGGGTGTCAAAGAACTTCTTTGCTGGAAGAAGTTCAAGAAACGCCCACTGACGGATTCTGCCAGCGATTGAGACAGCCACGGATGGGTGACTGTCCGGACAGAAAGGGTTCACCCAGGTAACCCAGCCAGGTGTGGCGCCAACTTACGCATGAGCAACCCCCTAGAACCATTACACATACGCTTCAGGTTGCAGACTCCGCTAACCCAGAAATAGTACCTTGGGTTAAGAACTTTGCTTCAGGATGAGAACAGAAATCGCGTGGCGGCAGCAGCAGGAGGCCCCATTAGCTAAAGTGGTGCTTCAGGTTAAGAAGAGTTTCAGGTTAAGAATGGACCTCCGGAACGAATTAAGTACTTAACCCGAGGTACCACTGTACTGTGGGTTCTGTTATTCAAAAAACACTTGGCCAAGTTTCCACTTTTTGTTGTTTGTTGGACACATCCAGCTTTTAACTACTATGAATTATTATTGTGTTTGTTTTTCATGTGGATCTATGGCTTTCCCTATGAAAGTTGAATGATCTTTATTGTATCCCCAAGAATGTGCGGAGGAGATAATCTCCCCCATGATCGTTGGACCATGCTAGGGCAGTGACATTTATTCCATCTCATTCTTTTTGTGGATCAATGCTCCTTGCCCCGGCACTTTGAGTTCCTTTTGTACCCATTCCAAAACAGTAAAGTCTGCCATTGCAGGAGAACCACTGCTGGAGAACAACTCCAGTCATCAACCTGAAATTTGACAGGCATCATTCTCTCAGAATGGTTGGCCATGCCTATAAATTGTATTCATTTCTGGCATGAAAATCCCTGGATGTTATCTGCCTGCCACCTGACAAATTCTATTTTTTTTTAATTAAATATAATATTTATTGAGGTTTCAAATAAGACAAATAAACAAAAAGACAAAAAACACACACAAAACAAGTATACTTTCAGTCCTTATTTTCTTATACCTTATTTCCCACTTCCCACGACTTCCTCTCGCCTCCCCTTCTTGTATTCCAATTCCAAATGTTAGTTCAGCAAGTTCTTATCCCCAATTTTTACCTTATTTCATTGTTATATTTAAATCCTTTTAGTAACAGATTTTAACTTATTTACCTCAATCCTTCTACTTAAACCCTTTTTCCAAGGTCGACCCAGATTCCCTTCCACGAATTTCCCAATTTTATACTAATACCAAGCCAAAAATACAAAATAAGAAATATCAAAAAAAACAAAAACCCTTTGGATTCATCAAACCCCACCCTCCCTTTCCCGGTTTCGATCCCCAAACCAATGTCCATCAGTCCATATGCTATCAGCCTGGCGATCTCACATCAGAGGCTTTTAAGTCTCTCTCAGTTCCTCTTTGCCAGTTCTTTGGATAGTCCTTTATATTAAACCCCGAATCTCGGAGGAGCGCAATCCCAAAAAAGTCCATATTTCTTCCGGCCAGACCTCCATGTTTAAAAGAATTCATGAATTTAAATGTCCCAAACGCTCGAACTTCCATCTTAATCAAATTTGTAATCCACAAGTCTTCAGGTCTCCATCTAGGTAAGTCTCTCCATTCTTCATTCTCCAATTCAATCCAAATCTTCATAGGCCTCTGGCCTTCCTTAGCCTTCTGCAACATTATAACTCCTCCTTCCTTTCCCTCCAGATCCTCATGTTTCTCTTCCACTTGTTCCACTTTCTCAAATTTGTCAAGTTTCTTTCCCTGCTCAGCTCCAAAGTCTTTTGTTTCCGCTACAGGGGCTTTTGGTTCAAAGACAAAGACTTGAGTCAAGTCCCTTCCATTTTCAGTAAAGTTGTTTACTGTTTCATTCAGTCCCATGATCCCTGTAGCCAAAATATTACTTTGTTCTTGAAGCTTTCCCAGAAGATAAAAAGTCTTGTTCAACTCAGTGAGTATTTTTCCACTTCCAGCCATTCTTGCAGTGTCCCAAAACCCCCTCTAGAGGGATTGTGGATATTTACTATCCTTCTAGTTCCAGTCCCAAAATCAAAATAGCTTATTTTTCAACAGTTTATAACCAAAATGTAGCAAATCCAACTGGCAAAGGCAGCAAAAACAATGTTACTTTGTATTCCCCAACTTTAACAGCAAATTTTGACAGCTGTCAAGGTCTTCTGTATCTTTCCAACAGGCTCTCTCGTTGATCACTCCCGGGTCCCGGTGGGTTGCGCAGCTCTCAAAATCCACTCTTATCCTCCAGCAAAATTACTTATACTGTCCAATCGTGAAATTAATAACTTTGTTCAGTTACAATAAAAGATATTCTCTCGACCTTAGTTATTTAGTCCTTGCTTTAAGTTGTCTACAAGACGGGGAGACGGACTTCCTTTTTGTATCTTCCCCGATCGTGCCAAATTCAAAGAGAAAGTTTCCTTTTTAAGTCCAATTTCTGTATTACTCACGGGTTGTTGCTTTTTGGTCCGAATGTTCTCAGGAAAAAGTCAGCGCTCTCCGTCCATGGCATACGGCTTCACTCAGCAGGGGAAGCAGAGGACTCTCAGCACCGCGCCGCTCCCCGTCCCCCGTTCTGAAGCCTTTAAAAAGGCTCCTTCACAGGTCGGGGGGGCGCAAATGGTGCCCGCCGAGTCACCAAGTCCACAGGCTTCCATGCCTGTGGTTTTTAAGGGTCCCCGCGTCGCCAGCGCGGCAGAACCCGATCCCTACTGAGCCGATTCCCTCCGGAGCTCGGAGGGAATCCGCCATTAGACGTTGGCGCTAACCCGGAAGTCCCGCCACCTGACAAATTCTATCCCCTCTGGAGAGGCAGATATCCTTCAAATTTCATCCACTTTTGTAAGAAGAGTGATGGGAAAGATAGCCGCTTTTAGGCTCCCTGTTATAGCCAGTTGGTGGAAAGCAGTTTCTTCCCAAAGTTACAGGCACAAGATGACTCTTGGTTGGTGTACAGCCCTTATTTCACCACTAGAAATAAAAGGGGTGAAATTAACAATGGTGTGGGTAAGCTGTGACTACAAAGTAAAACTAGGAAAAGCAGTTTTGACACAGTCACAGCAGAAATCATCCTTCCAGCAGTGGCGGAGGGCTGGGGGAGGGATGAGAGGAAGATTAGATGACATCCACATGAGTCATGACCTCAGAATTATTATGTGCCTGCCTTTCAATCGCCATTCCATGATAATTGATCTGGTGCCTATATAGTGAAGTCATAATATGCAATTGCAATACCAATGGGACATATTCACTAGGTAGCGGGGGGGGGGGGAGGGATCTATGAATGAATCCTTTTTGAACGCAGGGCATAAGTCTGAGACATTATAAAGCATTAGAAACCAACAGGCATTAGGCAGTTTGTATCAAGTTTTTGTACCTCATTAAAAATAAGAAGATTGGCATAGAAGCAAGTCAGTTTAAATGTGCATTGGGATGCATTCTGCACAAAATAGCTTGAAAGGGTGGGGGTTGTTTCTGTGCTGTCACCCCCCCCCCAACGCAAGCTCTGCTTTCACTTTTAATGAGAAGCTGTCTGACGGGGGGGGGAGGAATGTCAACAAGAAAAATTTGACCAATGATGTGTACTAATAAGTTAGAATCCTGGGAGGATCTCTAGGGAAATTATCACATGACAAAGAACTTTAAATCTTGAGATTATGGTGGGTATTTCAGGATAGCTTGCATGTTATTGGTATCCATGGACCAATTATTCAGTTTGGGAGCTGATGTTTCAGCCATATGGCCTTTCAGCTGGTTCTAATCAAATAAATAGGTCTGTATACTAGTTGTTCATCAAGCCTAGAGCTGATGGGGGAATCCAAGATCTATCCTGGTTTCACTAAAACAAAAATCATACCATGGTTGTTGTTGTTTTTTAGCATCACTTACGATTTTCATATGTTGAGCAGATGTCTGATAATGTGGGATAGAAAGGAAAGAGTAATGCATTTGCAGAATCCGAGAGTCACCACTAAACAAATTGCTAAAATAGAATTTATTAAGCAAGTTATATAGACCTAAGAGATTTATCTGAATGCAGGGGTTAAAGAGATTTAATCCACTTGACAGACTCAATCCACTATAATTTCCTGCAAATAGTCACTGGTTATGTATAAGAATTGCAGGACTATTAGGAGGCTGAAATTCCAATTTCATTAAATAAATATGAATTGCTTTCAGATGGAGCATGTATGCCATCCTCTGTGTCAAAAGACCAAAATCTAATTCCTAATCAAACATGTATATGCCATTCATAAATTCCCTTTACAGGAAAATGCTAAATAATTTCTGTGTCCCAAAGTAAGTTTAGGTAATCTTTTCTGAACAATTAACTTCATTGTTGATCACCAGCAAAATTAGCAGCCAGGGAAGTCAATGGAAGGCTTACACTTTTTGTACATTCTTTGTATCAGAAAATCTGGGATACAATTAACGCTGCAATTAAATATTGCCTTTTGCTCTCACCAGGCAGCAATTAGGGTTTCAGAAGGTTCAGGAATACTGAAATAATTTGAGTAGTACATATTTTTCACATATTTGGAGCGTACTGATGTGAATAACAAATTAGTATTTCATTTGCTTTTTAAAACGTATAATAATCTTGTGCATATTTATGCACAGGGCTAAAATCTTTTATCTGTGGCTTTTGATGTACTGGGGATTTTGAACTCTGCTGACTCCTTTATACTGCAAGAGAAATTTTAGAAGGGAAAGAGAACCAAGCTGGGAATATTAAGCATGTATAAACAGGAGTGGGCAATTTATTCCCCTGGGGTCACATGTAACCCTCAGTCCTTATCCTAATTTCAAAAGCCTTCTGCAAGTGATCACTTCAAACCTCTGGCCCAAGCTACCTCTTCCTCCTCTGACAACCTATGTTAAAGGAGGGAGAGAAAGTGGGGAATGGTAGAAAACAACAACAACAACAGCAACAACAATAATAATAATTTATACCCCACCCATCTGGCTGGGTTTCCCCAGCCACTATGGGCGGCTTCCAACAAAATATTAAAAATACAAAAAAATATAAGACATTAAAAACTTCCCTAAACAGGGCTTCCTTCAGATGTCTTCTAAAAGTCAGATAGTTGTTTATTTCCTTGACATCTGATGGGGGGGGGCATTCCACAGGGTGAGTGCCACTACCAAGAAGGCCCTCTGCCTGGTTCCCTGTAACTTAGCTTCTCGCAGGGAGGGAACCACCAAAAGGCCCTCGGAGTTGGACCTCAGTGTCCGGGCAGCACAATGGGGGTGGAGATGCTCCTTCAGGTATACTGGGCCAAAGCCAATTAGGGCTTTAAAGGTCAGCACCAGCACATTGAATTGTGCTCGGAAACGTACTGGGAGACAATGTAGGTCTTTCAAGACCGGTGTTATATGGTCTCGACAGCCATTCCTAGTCACCAGTCTAGCTACTGCATTCTGGATTAGTTGCAGTTTCCGGGTCACCTTCAAAGGTAGCCTCACGTAGAGTGCATTGCTGTAGTCCAAGCAGGAGATAACTAAAGCATGCACCACTCTGTCAAGACAGTCTGTGGGCAGGTGGGGTCTCAGCCTCTGTACCAGATGGAGCTGGTAGACAGCTGCCCTGGACACAGAACTGACCTGTGCCTCCATGGACAACTGTGAGTCCAAAATTACTCCCTGGTCTTTCAGGGGCACAGTTACCCCATTCAGGACCAGAGAGTCCCCCACACCTGCCCACCCCCTGTCCCCCCCAAAAACAGTACTTCTGTCTTGTCAGGATGCAGCCTCAATAGAGAGAAGACCCGTCTCTGTCCACTTTGGGCTGTCATCTACTCATTACTGGCTTCTGTCCCACCTACTGTTGGCAGTTACAGATAGGTAGCCGTGTTGGTCTGCCATAGTCAAAACAAAATAAAAAAAAATTCCTTCCAGTAGCACCTTAAAGACCAACTAAGTTAGTTCTTGGTATGAGCTTTCGTGTGCATGCACACTTCTTCAGATATCTGGAAGGAATTTTTTTTATTTTGTTTTGACTACTGTTGGCATGCACTGTTCCCCAATAAATTCCTATGTGGTGGACTTGTAAGAAAGTGAGGACATTTTGAAAAGTGATATATGATAAAAAAGATGTTGAAAATGTTATACAAAAACAAACAAACCCTGAAGCCTTTCTCTTAAGGGATTATAGGGGCAGAAGTTACAAAAAAGATGATTAAGCTGTTTATGTATATAACAGCTTACATAAAGAACAAGATTCTTTATGCATAAAAATGGAAGGAAGAAGAAGTTTCCACCAAAGAAGAATGTGATGGAACTGGCAAAGTTAACAGCCAAAACAAGAGGACCTGACAATCAATGTTGTGTGGAAGAATGGAAGCTTCAAGCTGCTGGCACCAACACAGCCAAGTCCCCTTCCTCCTCTAGGCAGGGTGGGGAGAAGCCAGGAGGAGGGAGGAAGGAGACGCCGGCGCCGTGTGAGGGAGAGAGAGAGAACGTGTGAGCTGGCGATCCCTGCAGCATTTCCCGGACCGTCTGTGGGCCAGATCCAGAAGACAATTGGGTCTGATCCAGCCTGCAGTCCTTAGTTTGCCTACCCATGCACTAAAGCTTAAAATGACTCCTCTCTGACATTTCCCATGTTCATCTTGGTTCAGGTGAATATCTAGCTTGCGATGACTGTTGACATTCTGATTCTCATGCTAGGCAGGGTGCAAATTTCCCTGCAGCTGAAAATATGGTGATATGAGTATGTGTCTCTCACCACCTGAACTTTAATATGAACCCTCTAAATGATGGACCCTGGAGTGGGGGAGAAACAAAACTCACAGATCAGTCCTTTTTAGGGCACTTTATAGAGCTAGCAGTGTATTTTCTATGGAATATACTGAAACAAGGAAAAGAAAATCAACCATTCCCTTGAAATGATTGTTTTGCTGGATATCCTCCAGTCATTTCAAAGTTTCAGAGGTACCACATGTTGCCTGTTTCAAGCCTGTTTCAAGCACTATGAGTTGACTTTTGCTTTGAAACACACATGCTACATCACATGACTGTCAATCACAATTAAAACTGTAAAGAATACTGTTAAGTCACAATGTGTTTGGAAGCCTACAGACAAGAATGTATGTCAGTAATCAAAATTAAATTTGACAATAGGTGAACCAAAGAATAAACTATTGCAGCTTGCAAGGCACTGCATATAAATCATTAACCATACTTAATTGATTGGATAATTAGGGACCGTTCACTGCACTTAAAAGTCAAATGAGAGAGAGAGAGAGAGAGAGAGATCATGATTGTTGCACGTAGCACTTTGTAAGAGAAACATACACAGACAATAATCATTAAAGACGTTCGATCTTTTTTTTAGTGACAATTCATCCATTCATTAGTAGTAGCAGTATTATTTATTTCACTTATGAATTGCATCCTGTGAAGATGCCTCATAAAATACACAAATTTGCATATAAAACAATTGCATATACTGTATAAAAACCAAATACACTCAGATGCTACAAATTCAGATATTTTCTAGAAAATGTCCCCAGCAAATCATAGTGCCCGTTATTTTGCCTTTCAGAAAGATGGTAGATTTCTAGGAGATCAGGGAACATCCTAGAAAATTAACTAGGATGAAGATAGGTGCATTTCTGGCTGAGCTGGTTGTAATCCCTCATCCTGGCTCAGCCAGGATGTTATATCACTATAACTCCTCCATCCTGACTCAGCTAGGGCTCAGCTAAGGCTGCTTTAAGTCCCCCATTGACCACAATAGAATTTGTTTCCACATAAGCATGCATAGGATTGCTCCGTGTACTGATGCCACTGTACGGATTCATATCCACCTTCTCTGAATCCCTACAAATGAATTTGTCTGAATTATGTCTTGTCCTCAAAGCTCACCCAGTTCTATTGTGTTTAAGCATCCTAGTATATACTCCCAAGTTTTGAAGTTTCAAATCTACAGGCAGACGGGCATAACAGTGCATTCAGCAAAGCGTGAGGCAAGGCTAGCTTGAGTAGTGATCCCTGCTGTTAGAACAGGTGTTGAGTTCATCGACGGAATGTTGGAGGGTATGCTAAACTAGATATGATTTCATAATAAAGAAGTGTTGGCATTCAACGTTGACTCTCAAAATGTCAGCATGTCACATCCAAAGTAATGCTTGGAGATGGGGAGGATTCTGAAAAGGCAGTGAAGAGAGAGAGAGAGAGAGAGAGAGAGAGAGAGAGAGAGAGATTTGAATAAGTGCAAACCTATTGCAGGAGCCTGTCTGTTGCTGATCTTCAGTTGACTCTTTAAAATGGACAATATTATCCTAATAATTAATGTTGTGATTCGAGGACCCGATCCCCGCTTGGGGAATAAAGACACGTGGACACAGAATGTAAGGTTAATGGGTAAGGTAAAGGCCACAACTTTATTGACTACAGCATGTGAGAAGGTATTGGTTTAGGCACTGGACCACAGAGGGGTTAACCACCAGTAGGGGAAGCCTGTTGATGCTAATCCAACTATAGGCTCTCTTCCTGATGTCACCGAGGGTCGTGCCATGGCCCCCCGCCACACGGGCATCAGACAGGATCCATGACCGCCAGATTCCTTTAGCGGAATACCCAAAATTGTCGGGGAAGGCGATGGCCACACCTTGCCCCCCGAAACACCAATAACACATTCCAATGCCTAACCGCCACCCGAGCCAAAAGACTTGCCACCAATACCCTCACAGCTGCATCCAATCCCCAAGACTATTGGATATGTTAGCCAGCCATATGTTGTTTCCCCGATCTGAAAGATGAACGCCGTCATCCCGAAATAGGGTCTGGTCACCAATCTGGATATCAGCATGAGTTATAACTAGGCCATTCATAAAACGCACTTTGCGCACTACCGCGCGATTCAAGAGTTTCCTGGATTTCTCAATGGCCATAATGTTATGTGCACTGCGCCAAACCTTTCTCTTTAAGAGAGAGGACCAGAACAGGGTTGTTCTGGGAAATAAGGCAGCCAACTCATCCAAGACCTTTTTCATGTTCCACAACAAGTCCACACAGTTCCTGCTAGCCAGGTCGTTCTCACCCAGCTGAATTGGGTGCCCAACAGAGGAGGGGCATGGGGCCAGCCCTGGAGTTGAAGCAGGGGGTGCTCCTGATGATGCGGGAATCATCTCCCACTCACAACCCCTCCCCTCCTGTGAGGAGGAAAGGCTCTCTCTGCAAATGTCAGAAATAATTGGCACCATGAAAACCCTACTCCACTTTCCCCCACTCCAAGAAATCCACTGGAAATTTATCATGCTTCTCCTTCACGCAGTCCTGGATAGCTTCTGAAAGCTTGGTGGCTCCAGTAGCATTAGCCAAGGGTTAAATATACCTTGTTAGTCCTGATCCTATGTATTTCACAGCAGTCAGACATAGGAATCCACAGGCAGATCTTTTGAAATTGTGATACATTATAGGAAGGGTATGTGGAGCAGTAGGAATGTAAAGGAGGAGTCATCCCCTAATGGCAACACAGTGTGGCTGACTACAGCTGACTTGTCTCCATAAGGAAGCCCCACCCCAGGAAGAGAATCTGTTGTAGCTGTAGCAGGGGAGGATGGGACATGAACCTGCAGGTTTCCTTCTTTTCAGTGCTGATGGCTGGAGGAGCCAAGGGGAGAAGCTTTAAGTGTTAGGATTCTTGCTCCATGTTTGCAGTCATGAGATTGTTGTCTATCACATGACTGTGTATGTTTTCATTCCACAGAGCGGGAAATGACAGAGACAGGATGTTTTGGTATTACTGTGTTCTGTAAAGTGGGACTATTGTCCTTTGTTTCTCTCTCTTTTCTATCTGATGAGAAAGAGGAAGGAGCTAAGTCACAATGCTCTGAGTGTATTATATGTAAATAAAGTAGATTAGCCAAAATGCTGAGCTACTGAGTTCCGTTACTGAGTGCCAATACAGTGGTACCTCAGGTTACATATGCTTCAGGTTACATACGCTTCATGTTACAGACTCTGCTAACCCAGAAATACTGCTTCAGGTTAAGAACTTTGCTTCAGGAAAAGAACAGAAATCGTGCTTCAGCGGCGCAACGGCAGCAGGAGATCCCATTAGCTAAAGTGGTGCTTCAGGTTAAGAACAGTTTCAGGTTAAGAACGGACCTCCAGAACGAATTAACTTCTTAACCCGAGGTACCACTGTACTCTGCAGGATCCCTAAGTGTGCTGATGCTTCTTGGTATCAGTCGCTGTGATGTTCGTGCTGAAGAAAGCTTTTGAAGCTCCCGAACGATTGAACAAGAGGGAGAGAACAGGCCAGTTGGGCATGTGTGTCTGCCAGGGTCCTACACGAGAGTAGGACAATCCCAACACTAAGAACATAAGGAGAGCTTGCTGGATCAGGCCAGTGGCCCATCTAGACCAAAATCCTGTTCTCAAAGTGACTAACACGAGTCCCGTGGGTAACCTGCAAGCAGGACCCAGCACTTGACCAATCTAGCCTCCTGTGGTTTCTAGCAACAGGTATTCAGAAGCATTGCTGCCTCCAGCCATGAAGGTAGAGCAGAGCCATGATGGCTATTAGCCATCAATAGCCCTCTTCCCTGTGAATTCTCTCCTCTTCACCATTGTCCCTCCACTGCCACTGAGAGAACAAACCTGGTGTGATGGCCTGGGATTCGGACTCGGAGGCTGAACCTGAGGAATCCCAGCCTGCACAGGATTCCCCGCCTCCAGAACCAGCTGAACCAGGGCTGGGGCTTGAGCCTGAAGGGTCCTCACCTGTGCTGGATCCTCAGGTGCAGGCACCAGCTGAGTCTGCTCTGGCTCTTGAGGTGATGGAGGACGCATTGCCTGCAGGTGCTCCACTCTCAGCCGCGTCAGGGGAAGCTGAGGTTGCCTCTGGGTCCGGTAACCCTCCAGACTCTTCTGAGCTGCAGAGGCTTAGGGCGGAGAGGCGAAGGGAACTAAGTTCCCGCAGGAGGAGTGCTCACCTTCAGGCCAGGAGAGGCGAGTCACCTGTGGACTGGGGCCGCCCTATGCCTCGGGGCAGATAAAAGTCAGCTAGCCCCAGTCCCAAGTTGTGGGAGCAACATTGTTAGTATCCGGTTCCTGCCTACACCCTGACCTGCCGGAGCTCCTGACCTCACCTGACTCCCTGCCTTGGACCCAGCTTCAGCTTTGGCGGACTGCCTCCATACTGCACCCTCGACCACGGACTGGACTCGACCACGGACCTTGCCTCTTGATTAACCCCTGGGACCAGCACACCTTGATTGGGACACCAACAGGAGAACCACTTTCTCCCATTTGTGCCCCACCCCCACTGACACCACTGAAGAGCAGAAATATGTATTACCCTTCAGACCCTC
The DNA here is from genome assembly GCF_951804945.1 of Podarcis cretensis. Lineage (NCBI taxonomy): Eukaryota > Metazoa > Chordata > Lepidosauria > Squamata > Lacertidae > Podarcis > Podarcis cretensis. Next base: position 89,100,209 of record NC_137173.1, read on the forward strand.
CACCCCCTGGTTGGCATCCTTCTCCTTGTTGGGGGGGGGAGGCAGTGGGACACAGATCTATAGGAGAGAAGGGCAACATTAGAGACTTTGCTCCTATGGCAAAATGTGTTGTTCTGGCAGTGTCTGCATGTGAATTAGTTTTACTTATCAGTTATGGGCTTCTGGGTTGTCTTCCTGGCAGTTCAATGCTTGAATCAAATCAAGCAAACATAGATTACTGGCTAACCTGTGTGTATCTCCTTCCTTTCCTTTCTGTGTTACACTTCAGTCATGTGATACAAAGGTGAAGGCTGGTCACATTCCTCATGTTTTTCACCAGCTCAGTTTTGATTAACACTCCTGATAGTTATAAATGCAGGGAGGGGATGGGATGCTGCACACAAGACTCAAATGACAACAGCTGTGGACAAGCTTTTCAGCTGTCTCATTTTAACTTGTTATTGCTGCATAATGTGACTGACAAGCACAGTTCATTTGTCTTTATTGCTCCCCTCAGTGCAGACTGTAAGAGGAATTTTTAGTCCCTTAAAAAGGTAAAGGTACCCCTGCCCGTACGGGCCAGTCTTGACAGACTCTGGGGTTGTGTGCCCATCTCACTTAAGAGGCCAGGGGCCAGCGCTGTCCGGAGACACTTCCGGGTCACGTGGCCAGCGTGACATCGCTGCTCTGGCCAGAGCCAGAGCCAGAGCCGCACACGGAAACGCCGTTTACCTTCCCGCTGGTAAGCGGTCCCTATTTATCTACTTGCACCCGGAGGTGCTTTCGAACTGCTAGGTTGGCAGGCGCTGGGACCGAGCAGTGGGAGCGCACCCCGCCGCAGGGATTCGAACCGCCGACCTTTCGATCGGCAAGCCCTAGGCACTGAGGCTTTAACCCACAGCGCCACCTGCGTCCCTTACCTAAGTCTAAAAACGTTTCTTCTTTTATTTTTATTTTTAATAAAAGAAAATCTGAGGGAATCAAAAGTGACAGACAACACTGACCTGTTCCTTTGACGGGATTTCATAATTCTTTGATGGGATTTCATTTTTCTTTCCTGTAAACAGTTTCCCAACAATGGTCTACAAACTGGCACCCAAATCGGTGGTTGGAACACTTATTTAAAAAAAACCTGATTTACCTCCACTAAACAGATCACTTCCACCTAAGCCGATGGATGCAAGGGCTATTTACTAGAATCAAGTATTTTCTAGGCTCTATCACTTCAAGATGAAGAGGCGTTGTTTGTTTGTTTTCTTGCTTGCTTTGTGAAGTTTGTGCTCCCTGATGGAAACACCCTGCAAATAAAAAAGAACATAGTAGAGAGATTAACCAAGATTAAAACCTGCAAGCACACAGGATAATTAGGGGGAGAAGTTTGATTTTGTGTGCCTTTAAAGAAAAGCATACGTAACCTATACTTTACTGAACAAAACATGAAGTGAAGCACAGCCATCTTTTGAAATTCATGCTTCTCTGAATTTTGCAACATCTTTCTCCTGCTAAATAGCGTGTACAAAAATGCATATGTTATGGTTAAATGTGCACTGAAATGCACATATTGATGAAAATAACAAGCAAATGTGCATTATATTTATGGGAAATCGCTTTGCAAAAAATGTGTATATTAGGATAAATTTATGCCAGAATGCTAATTGTGTGAAATCAGGACATGGGTCCATTAGAAAAGAATACCAGCAAAAAGTGCCTGGTGTTGCCCAGGAATTCTAGGGCTCTGGCCAAATCCAGTGTTCAGCCCGACTGGTTTTACTCTAAATTCAGTTAAAGTCATTGCACTTTTGAAAGGTTCATCTTGATTCATTCAGCACTTGATGGTATCCAAATACAGGCAAAAACTCAATCCTTCAATTCAACAACAGTTGTGCCAATTTGGTTGTCCAAATCAATGCACTTTGACACAGTTCAGTGTGCCATCATGATCCAAAATGGCAACCATTCTATTCAAAAATAATCCAAAACCCGTACTCTGTGTTGGAAAATGGAGGTATTCTGGCTAAGAGAAGGAGCAGAAAACAAAGAAATATAGCTAAGTAAAACAAAAACCAAGATGCTCTGGGCTAAATCTAGGGTCTGTTTCTTGGAAATGGTAACAGCTTGCTTGTAAGCTGTTAACAGGTGCATCACTGAACACCTTATTCCAGAGAACCAGAGTGAAATAGATGAAGCTAGTGCTTGAGCTAGGTGTTAAGTAGGTTAATGTTTGCGAAGCAAGTATCAGCATGAAAGTAGGTCATGCTAACTGTAGGTTTGAGAAAGGAAGTTAGGAAAGGCTTGGGCACAGAGACGTGTAGGGGAGAGTCTCCAAAATGCATAGTTAAAATTGCTTATCAAAGTTTATGTTAGGATTATAACTACTGCATAAAGGTGGGGCAAGATAGGACTGCAATTGGATGACACTCGGGGCTATTAGAATTTCATTCATTCATTCAATTTATATTTAATGTGTATAACAAGCTGTTTGTAGAAAGCATGTTCTCCTTCATGGAGAGCACGTGTTGAGGTGAGGGCCGCCAGGACACTCCAAAGTTGGGGGCGGGCTAATTGATCATTGGCCACTGATGCAATTGGAGCTTCCCTTGTTGTTGGGAGGAAGTTAATGTTGCCATTTGTTGATTGACAGCCAGAAATGCTAAAACTCCTTGCACAAGGCTAGGGCTTCCTCTTTTCGCCTGTGCATCAAATTGCCCATCCCCCCTCCCTAGAATTAGGGTTGTTCGCTTTGACCTTGCTATGCCTGTCATGGGGTCATCTGCTCTTGGGGCAGGGGCCCCATAGGATTTTTGTCCATCTGGCTGGTTGGCTGGGGCCATTTGGTTTTTGCCTACTGCGTAGCAAATAGTCACAACTTGTAAGGTTCGCGGTTAGCCATTGGTTTATGGTTTGGTTGGTTGAGGGACATGGATTGGCTGTGCCTGCCCCTCTAATACTGCTGCTGCAAGGGATTCCGTTAAAGGAATTGGGGGCTAACTATTGCTTGTCCACTCTGTCAAGGGGGCTCGGGCCATAGCAATGAGCTCCTGGTTGCATTTGGGGTGAGGGCAGGTTCCCTGCTCTATCGCTACCCCCAAGTGTATTCCCCTATTCTGACTTTCTCATCGTGCGGAATGTCAGTCTGTCCCCCATGGTGGGGACAGATAGTCGCAACCAATGCCTAAGCAACCACTCACAAATTTGTATTTTAATAAAGCTGTGGCCAAAATTATGCTAAAAATCTTAAACAAAAAATACTGTGTGGTGTGTGAGTTATTGGGGTGGCCCTGGGGACCTCGACACGCAAAGCTATGCAAACATGTGTGCAACATGTAGATGTGGTGTCTTGTCTGCATCTTGTGGTGGGTGAGACAGTATACTTGTAAATGAATCAATTAGTTTGCTTTGCTTCCCGTTGTCTGGTTATCGGTCTTCACTAGACAATGAACCTCAAAGTGGTTATGTTCCAAAACACCTCCATCTCAGGAACAGTAGCAACAAAAAAGGCAACCATATTTTTAGAGGCTTGACAAAGTCCACCATCTTTATTCAAAATGGGGTCCAGTGTCCAAATGTAGACAAAGGCCACCAGCTCCATCATCACAACCCTTGAGCCAAGATGGAAATGCCACACCAAATTGGCTGAAGGCATGTCCACTTGGACAACTTTATCTTCCGAGGCATCCAAATCAGCACAATTTGGAACTGTCATGGCACACTGAGCGAAGACACATTAAAGTGAGTGATGAAATAAATGGTCAGAGGTGCCAACATTGGGGCAGTTTGGAACTGGCATGCCAAATTAAGCAATGACATGCCAAAATCACATTTTGAGCTACCATCTTGATTCACAGTGGCATCCAGTATTCAAATGTAGACTAGGACCACCTCCACCTTCTTAACCCTCAAGCTGAATTGGGTGACAATTATTTTCAGAAGCATTCAAATCGGCACAGGTTAGGACCACCCAGTCATACTAGGTGACAATAGCTAAGGAACCATCCAAACCAACAGATAATCATTAAGATCATACAAACACCTTAGTTCTAAGGAGTAAAGGGATCCCTAACTAATCCAAGTGTCTCTGTTTTCCAGGGATGTCCCTGATTTAGAGAAGCCATCCCAGTTTCTGATTTAATCCCAGAATGTCCCACTTTTCCTTAGGATGTCCCTATTTTCATTGGAGAAATATTGGAGGGTATGGAGTTACCCGACCCTCGAGCCATCTGAAGGCAATCTTGTATAAGGAAGGGTTTTTAAAAAAAAAAAAAAAAAAAGTTTTATTATGTTTTTATATATGTTGGAAGCTGCCCAGAGTGGCTGGAGCAACCAAGTAAGATGTGTGGGGTATAAATAGTAAAATCATCATTATGGAGTGGGATGTCCCTATTTTCATCGGAGAAATGTTGGAGATACGATATAATCAAGAGGCCCATCTCTAGGTACTACCATTTCAGAGGGTTAAGCAGGCATCTACAACAGGAAAGAACAATGCTTCAGTTTTTTGTACAAATTTCTGCTTACCCATAACTGTACAAAAGATTCTACATGTTGTTCCTATGTGTTCTTTTTCAGTCATATCAAAAAGAAAGAAAGCAGAGTGTGAAGCAAATATGTAGCTGACTGAACATTCCCATGGCTGGCCACCAATATGTGATCTTTGTGACTTTTCTTTTACAGTGGTACCTCTGGTTACGAACTTAATTTGTTCCGGAGGTTTGTTCTTAATCTGAAACCGTTCTTAACCTGAGGTACCAATTTAGCTAATGGGGCCTCCCACTGCTGCCAGTGCACAATTTCTGTGCTCATCCTGAGGTAAAGTTCTTAACCTGAGGTACTACTTCCAGTTTAGTGGAGTCTGTAATCCAAAGTGTTTGTAACCCTAGGTACCACTGTACAGGCATTGTCTGCCTTCTTTCATAATTGCAGACTAGAATAGGAGAGTGTTTTATCCACCACACCTGTGACCTCATTCACATTGCATAGGACAAGTACTTCATCTTTAGGTGGGCTCAGATCATTATTTGCTCATGATTCATAGCAAAAGTCAGCCAAGGCCAGTTTGAGATAAACTAATCTTAGAGTGCAGGACGCGGGTGGCGCTGTGGGTAAAACCTCAGCGCCTAGGACTTGCCAATCGTATGGTCGGTGGTTCGAATCCCCGCGGCGGGGTGAGCTCCCATCGTTCGGTCCCAGCGCCTGCCAACCTAGCAGTTCGAAAGCACCCCCGGGTGCAAGTAGATATATAGGGACCACTTACCAGTGGGAAGATAAACGGCGTTCTGTGTGCTGCGCTGGCTCGCCAGATGCAGCTTGTCACGCTAGCCACATGACCCAGAAGTGTCTGCGGACAGCGCTGGCTCCCAGCCTCTAGAGTGAGATGAGCGCACAACCCTAGAGTCTGTCAAGACTGGCCCGTACGGGCAGGGGTACCTTTACCTTTACCTTTAATCTTAGAGTATCCTCCTGAGGAGACAGGGCCACTGCTTAGACCTGCCATTCCCTTTGGTTTGTTAAGGCAAATGTGTTTACTCAGTTACAGCATACTAATCTGAGGTTACATCATCAATAACAAGGCACCGAATGACTGACTACTGAGAAGGATCTATAGATTCAAATATTTAGTGCTGTTGGCTAGTAGGGGGAGAAATCTATCACACTGAAGGCACTGACAGAAATGTGCAGAGGTCTTCCCTAAGTTCAACTCGGTAGGCTATTTATGGTGAGACTTGGGGCTGAAAAAGATGGGTAGAAACACTGTCAGTGGTATCTCCTGTGTACAATTCAGCCTGCAAGTGTAAGATTGAACACTTGTATGCTTCTCTACATAAAACATACAAAACTAGCAAAAAAGCTAGCTTTGAATCTTCTTCCACATATGGTAGTTTTGTACCTTGGGTAAGGTGCCCTCTTGAGAGGAAGGGCTACTAACCATGATGACTATGTTATGCTTCCACTGTCAGAGGCAGTATGTTTCTGAATACTAGTTGCTGTAAACCACAGGAGAGGACAGGATTGTTGTGTTCAGGTCACGCTTGCAGGTTTTCAGTGGGCTTTGAATGGTTGACCACTGTGACAAGAAGATTCTGAACTAGATGGCAGATTCTGAACTGCCTTGATCCATCAGGCTGTCCTTAAGAGAGAGCGCTGTACCACTTTGGCTGCTCTGCACACACACCTACCCCAGATTGCCCATACCCCAAGCAAGGCAGTCTGAAACTGCCTATTGACATCCTCTGTTACACAAAGGAAGCCCCACCCCACAAAAACTCCATCACCTCAAGCTTTTCCTGTGACCCTCACCAAGAGGTCAGGGATGGGCAGATTACACTATTTCTGGTTTTTGTGAATTTCAGATGTGTTAATTCATAAAGCAGTTCAACACATGCGCTGTACTTAGCGGTTTGCTGGCAGCACAACTCCAGCACCATATGGATGGTGCCGGGATACTCTGCTTGCATCTGTAGCCCAAGGTACCACTGTATAACATAGTGCTATTCCATTCAAAGGAGCATTAAATAAAACATCTACAGGATATGTCCAAATCTTTGTTCATACTTAAAGGAACACTTTTTGTTATTGACATTTTGTTATCTATTTGGGACCACAGTTGGTCATTACCTAGTAGTAATACTAAATTACATCATTTGCCCATATATCTATCAATTAGAGATCATTATTAACACCAAAGTTAATCAATTCTAGATTACTTGAGCAGGTGATGTTGTGGAGTCCCCCAGTTTTGAAGGCAGCCTGTGAAGTTGAAGGTCAGGACATTTAATTTTTAAAAAGGTCATTTTAGGAAGACTTGAGGATGTGAATTCTCAAAGATCTGCACAAAGTCATCTTGAGGGTTTCCAGAATCATTTTTAATTTTCAGTTCATCGAAGGCGACACCTCGTCGAATGATGAGAGAAATTTGAATATGTCACATTTATATCAGAACACCGAACAGGCTACAGGAAACATGTCGCTGGCTTTTAAATTAACTGTAACAATTGTAGAAGGAGGCCTATCTGAACAAGATTTGGACATATCCCACATTGTGCTTCAGGGCATAAGTGAAGCAACCACTGCCTGGGGTTTGCTTGAAACCTTTTCCCACAGATATTTTATTGCACAATTGCTCATTATAAAGCTACTGCATATTACTTTGAAGTTTCTATTACAAGTCACAGTCAGAGGTGGGATCCTAGGCCGGCTTCCTCACAAATAACACTGGAAGGCTTCATCTTTTCCCCAGCAACTTTAATTCTCATCTCCTCCCAGATGTATTTCTCATATAAAGAATAGTAGTTTGCCATTCTAATTAAGGGTGAAATACAAATAGTTCTTTCCCTTACGAACATAACCTTTCAGTACCTCAACTTAGCCATACCGCTTCAGGCCTATTGCACCATCTAGTCTGAAGAGGTATGCATGCACCACACGTAGAAGATGGGGAAGAAATATGTTTCAGTTCACATTTAAAAGCAGATCTACCAAACTGGCATTTTTTGATGGCCAAATTTGGAAACATTTATTCAATTTAATAGCATGCAGGGCAATTCCCATAGGGGCTCCCAGTTTACCAGTGACTCCTTCACCTCCATTCTAGAGGAGATACAGTTTAAGAAAGAACTATGTAATAAGTTGAGTCTGATGATTATATTTTGATAAGACTAGGGCTCAGCCTGCCGTACTGGTTAACACTTTGGTTAACACCAAATATTGCAGACCCTGGAGGTCCATACTGGCCAGGGATAATTCATCTAATTAAATATAAAGAAATGCTTTTTTAAACATTTTTTAAATTAAACATTTTTTGGTTTACAAATGTATGTGTGGGGTTTTGTGTCAGCGTCACTTGTGCAGGTTCTCTTTACTATTCACTTGTGTTCCTTTGGTGGTGAGAGGTTGGGGTTGGCCTAGGGTGTGGTTGTTTGTTTGTGATTGGCTGTGGTGAACTTTGTTTTCATGTGTGAGTGGGGTGGGTGGGTGTTTTGGATCAGGTTAGCCATATTGATTTGTATGCTGTTGGTAGATCCTTGTCATTGCCTTGTTGAGCTGTGTATGTGATAAAAGGGAGCCATACTGGGGTGAAGGCGTCTTCTTCCATTTGTCCCTGTGCCAGTTTCAGTTTATTGGTTAGTTTTTCTAAGAAGGCTGTTTAAATGCTTTTTAAGGACAAAGGAATAGACCAGAGGTGATGACCCCACCAGATATTGCTGAGCTACAACTCTCATCATCAACTCTGATCACTGAGAACCAGTGTGGTGTAGTGATTAAGAGTGGTAGACTCGTAATCTCGTGAACCAGGTTCACATCTCTGCTCCAACACATGCAGCTGCTGGGTGACCTTGGGCTAGTCACACTTCTCTGAAGTCTCTCAGCCCCCTGGGGGAAGAAGGGAAGAAGGGAAGGAGAATGTTAGCCGCTTTGAGATTCCTTCGGGTAGTGATAAAGTGGGATATCAAATCCAAACTCCTCCTCCTCCTCCTCCTCCTCCTCCTCTTCCTCTTCCCCCCTAACCACTCAAATGCTGATGGGAGTTGACAACATCTGGAGGGCCACAGGTTCCCCACCTTGGAAGGGATTCTACTCAGATGACATTTTTTAGCATTATGCTTGATCAGGAAGGCAAACAAGAGTAGGTGATACAGGGGACATACCAGACCCTGTTTGTCCCATCCTCCAAATCCATACGTGCAAAGCCTCACCCCCTTCAACCTGATACACTATTCCTATATTGAGTGGAAAAGTCTGACAGGGCTTCCAGACATGTTCAGAGGAACACTCTTGGAAGCCTTCATGTGATTGGGAAACTTGTTCCCTATAGAACACATAGGGGTTGGTATGCATGCCCCTGGTGTGTTCCCTGTTAAGGCATAATCCCTGAATGGGGTTTTCAAGTGCAGCAGAATTTATGTGTGCATACCTGAGCTGCACAATTAGAGCCATCTACCACTAGTCAACTCAGCAACCATTTCATTTCTCCTCCCACTGCAAAATTAAGAAGTATAGGGAAGTGCAGAGGTCCCTTCAAGGCAGAACTACTCATGGGATGATTGAACTCGAATTACATTCAGTGTGGCTTCCTCATGCATCATCCTTTTACATCCTTCCTGCTCTCCTTTCAATAGATGTGGGAAAACTTCCTTTTAGCTTTGGAGATATTTGCAGGATAAATCTTAATTTATGCTTCAGATTTAGACTTTGACTTTGGAAACCTGGAATCAGCTTATAATTGAGTGGTAGATGATGCAAAGTTATATGTGATGTGCAATCGGTCAGCTACACCTCAGTTTGTGAAAAATGTTTAGGCTAAAAGTAACATATTGTATGCAATTCATGCGGGAATAAATTGTCTTCTTGGTTAGCTCTTAATTTAACATTGACAATGTCACTTAGGCCTGAGGGTAGAGCATATATCTAGGTAAAAAATATATCACCCAGAGCTGTTTTTTTCTTATAGTATTCTTTTAGTTTCACCCAAATCAGCAAACTGTTGTTAACCTAGGAAGCATCAAGACGTCTAGCAGATTGTTTGAAGTTAGCAATGCTGGAGGAATAGTAGTGTGGTGTGTTTCCCCCCCTACTGTTCTGTCTTTTAAAGATAATTTTCTGAAGTATTTTTCCCCCTCCTCTCTTGGTTTCTGGATCATAAAGTTTTCAAAACTAGATCCAGTTGAAAGGCACAAATTTCCATAGATTATGGTTATTTGGAGAATGTAGTTTTGGGTTTCCTGCTTCTACCAGAAGGTATGAATAGGAAAAGTTATCAGGAAAAAAAATGAATTTATAAAATAAGGAATTGATCGCACCCAACTTCGTCATGCAGCACTCCCAAGATGTTGTGATGGCCACCAACCTGAATGGCTTAAAAGAGGGTTCAGGCAAATGCTCAATTGCCGGCTCTATGAAGTCAAAACAAAAAAAAAGTTAGATTTGAAATTTTTACTTCTACTATACTTTGAACTCCCGTTGCTCAGTCCCCGCTCCTGCCAACCTAGCAGTTTGAAAGCATGCCAAAAAAAAGTGCAAGTAGATAAATAGGTACCGCTCTGGTGGGAAGGTAAATGGTGTTTATGTGTGCTGCTCTGGCTTAGTCATGCTGGCCACATCACCTGGAAAAACTGTCTGTGGACAAATGCCAGCTCCCTCAGCCTGTAAAACCAGATGAGTGCCACAACCCCAGAGTTGTCTGCAACTGGACTTAACTCTCAGGGGTCCTTTACCTTTACCTTTTTATACTTCCGGTAGTATCCTCAGTAGCAGTAGCCATCTAGGCAATTGTCACAGTTTTGGTAGTTTTATGCCTTGGGCAGAATCCTTTAGTCTAACTATCAAAAGGAGGGTGAGGTAGTGACTCACCTCCTCTGTGGCGGTGATATCAGGGTTCCCCATTTTAGGGGTGTTGAGGGGAGTCTCTGGCCACGAGCGCTCAGCAGGCAGTCATTGAACTCCCCTCAACAGCACGGAAGGGGGGATAGCTGTGTAAACACATGTCTTGCAGTGCCCCCATCCATATTCCAATTGACCCTGCTTTGCCTCAGACCCCCAGCAGGGGTGCTGAGAGGGATACATGCCCAATGCCTAAGCCAAGGTTTCCTACATCTGAAACTGAATAAAGTTGTGGCCATTTTAATCCCAATCATTGATAGAGGTCACGCTCCTGGGGGGGCCTGCACCTGGGCACACAATATTATTTTAAAAGCTATTTTTGAAACAAATCATGGCTGTGTAATTCTCACAATATAATTAAATTATTCCCAATATCTTTATGTGCTTTTTGATCTAAACTTTCTGTTTTGCTGCTGTAGCATAGTCAATGTGATTATTGACTGTTAGAAGCTGGGCAAGCCATGTTTCTTGCAGTATGTGGAACTCATGATTTCAAAGGAAATTCTGGGTGTTTAGGGACTCACCATCCATAACTAAAGCTATTGCTGGTATCCATCTGTCTTGGAAGACAATGACAGAGTGTGTCTTTGGGGGGTGAAATGATTAACTTCATCACACTGATTTTAGCAGGATCTAAATGCAACCAGTAATTCAAATTACAAGAAAGGAGATTCTGGTTAAACATTAGGAAAAACTTTCTGATAGTAAGACTTGTTTGACAGTGAAATGGGTTATCTCAGAAGGTGGTGGACTCTCCTTCACTAGTGGCTTGGAAACAAAGGTTGGATGTCTGTCTGTCAGGAATTATTTAGCTGTGTTTCCTGAATTGCAGGAGATTGAACTAGATTACTGTTGGTGTCCCAACTCTACAATTCTACGATGCTATGTTTCCTCCCTCCTCCAATTTATTGAGTGTCATTTCTCCATCTCACATGATACATTAATGTCATAATACATAATGTCTCACATAATACATTAAGATCCTTAGATAAGCCCTGTTGGTTCAGGACAAAAGGTCCATCTAGTTCTGTCTCTGGTAATCTATCTGGTTAAGAAGGTGACATTCTTCTTATCTCTTTATCCAGGAAAATCTTTTTAGTATTTTTTGTTTCATGCTTCAATGAATGGCACAGAACATGGCCAATAAAACCAGCAAGCCAGCCAACCAACCAATCCCTTTTACTCTCCCCCCCCCATATAATTTGCATACATCCCTATTCTGTTTGTTTATGCAGAGGTAAGTATTACAGAATTCACAATGGCTTATACTATGTGTCCATGGGCATGAAGGCAATGCACTATTTCTGTTATGCAGGAACAAGCGCAAAGATCCTCTAAAATGAAATACCTTCTCCCTCCCACCATTTCGAGGGAACAAATTCAAAACAACCTTAAAACTAGATTGTGGCAATAATACTTGCTTAATAGGAACCTGGATAACTGTCAGGATCTGTCATGAGGTAATAAAGAGAGCTGTATTATAAACATAAAATTTTCTCATAGATTCTCAAAAGCATTCCCTTCTGAAACTCCCCTCATAACAATGAACATTCAAATACGGAGAAGGTACTTTCCGATTCATGTTCTGACATTTTCATCTAACCAGAATCTTAAAAGGGATAATCCCACATGGGCAGTTTGGAGCTATGAAGAAAATAAACCTTTTGTAAAATTAGAATTTCAAACTTGCATATGAGAAAATCGTGCTGCCTGACTATATTTCCTCGTAAAAGAGCAGTTGTTAAAAGAAGAAGAAGACATATTTGTGAAATGGAAACATGTGAGGGGCATTCAAATATTACATTCTACACCATCTATTCCTTTCTATCCTGCTTTCCTTCAAAGGGACTGGCAGTTGCTATCACTTGCTTTCAATTGGCTTTGAAGGAAGTTTTGCACAATGTGCTATTTGCTAAGCTGAACAGAGCCTGCTAGTCATGTATACCAACCCAGTAGGGCAACGATAGTCAATATGGTCCATTCTTGGACTCCCATGACATCTAATGATGGGTCATGCTGGCTGAAAAGGAGGAGGGAGATCAGACAAATCAGGGAGGAGGAGAGCTTGGATGAATCAGTTTTTCCTTTGACTCTCTTCTTCTGGAAGAGAGCAGACAAATCATGGATTAGAAATGTTTCAATGGGAATCGATGGAAATTGTAGACACATTGTGTGAATGCTTGTCTAATGAACAATTTCCAGAGAATGCATTGTATTCAGTAAGCGGGATCTGTATCTGGGTAGACTTTTGAACATTCAAAGTTCTGTAGAAATGTTCGGTATTTTTTATTATTGATTCATGTGGTGCTGACCTTTAAAGCCCTAAACAGCCTCAGTCCAGTATACCTGAAGGAGCGTCTCCACCCCCATCATTCTGCCCGGACACTGAGGTCCAGCGCCGAGGGCCTTCTGGTGGTTCCCTTGCTGCAAGAATCCAAGTTACAGGGAACCAGGCAGAGGGCCTTCTTGGTAGTGGCACCCACCCTGTGGAATGCCCTCCCACCAGATGTCAAAGAGAAGAACAACTACCAGACTTTTAGAAGACATCTGAAGGCAGCTCTGTTTAGGGAAGCTTTTAATGTTTAACAGGCCTCTGTATTTTAATACTTTGTTGGAAGCCGCCCAGGGTTTCTGGGGAGACCCAGCCAGATGGGTGGGGTAAAAATAATAAATTATTATTACTATAGGCTATAACCTGCACCATGAGTAGAATGTGAGGCAGGCAGATCAACTTCACCTTCTTTATTGTTGCCACCAAGGAGATATGAACACCCTGCTGCGCTGCTTCACTCCAGCCCCTGAAACTAATTTACATGCCCAGCCAGCTTTTTGTACTGGGCACAACCAACTCTCCTGCATAGGGCGAGAGCACAGCATGGGGTGTATAACAAGGCCTTAGACAAAGTGAAACCAAAATAAATAATAGATTTTGCAAAAAAGAGAGAGAAAAGTAAGGCACTATTCTTGTGAAATATTTAGGTGCAAAAATTTCTTTCTCTAACTCGTATCTCTAAATCTGTTTCCAGACTTTATTTCCACCGCTTCCATCCCATAATTTGGGATTCTCTTTTTTCCCTTAAGACCTTAGGTTTTTTTGACTGATCCACTGAACCACCTGCATCTTACTGACCTTTCAATTAAGACTAGGTTCCAACTAAAAGCAACCACTTTACAACTATGAAAAACACACATGGCACAATACTTATTAGAAGCGCCACAGCAGGAATAATTCATTTTGTAACTTAAGAGTTAACTCTGCTAGACAGCTAGCCAAGAAAGGGGCAGGGATGGAGGTGTTGCTTAGCAACTAGTCAGAGTGGTACGATCCTTGCTGAGGTAGTGTGTGCTCTGATTGACTGTATAGTTCTAAGGCAGTTTTTCTACATATGTTTAGTTCTATGAGTTCCTACTATGATAAAAACCTGAAGTAAGAAAAAGGGGGGGGGGGACTGTTCCTTTCTCCTAGGAGCTTATCCACACATATATTTTTCCCCACTCTATCCAGGCACAGGTTCACACTTTAAAGCACTGTATCCAATGGCCATCCCACCCTCTTCTGGATCTTTCCCTGTGAAAACGCACTCTTTAAATCTGAACAAGAGCAAGTGGCTTTTCAGATTTTCCACAGATTGTCCTTTGCTCCAATTCAGCATTAAAGAGAGGGTTTTCATAGTGAAAGCTGCAGAATAAAAGAGTGTGCTCAGACATGGAGCTTTAAAGTATGGACCATGCTTGGAATCAGGCAGAAAACATGTGTGGATAAGCCCTTATACAGTGGTACCTTGGTTCTCAAACTTAATTCGTTCTGGAAGTTCATTCCAAAACCAAAGTGTTCCAAAACCAAGGCGCGCTTTCCCATAGAAAATAATGCAAAATGGATTAATCTGTTCCAGACTTTTAAAAACAACCCCTAAAACAGCAATTTAACATGAATTTTACTATCTAACAAGACCATTGATCTATAAAAAGAAAACAATAATCAATCTTCTGTACTATAAAATAAATAAGACAGTATTGTAGATGATAAAAATAAAAATTATTATTTTTTCTTACCTTCACCGATAATAGTCATTGTTTGAATGGGGGGCTTTTATCCATTTCCACGGTCACACAATCAATCAATCAGTCAATCAATCAATCAATCAATCAATCAATCATAAAACAAAAAACAAGTCACAGTCACAAAAATGAAAAAGCCACACAAACAAACAAAAAAATAGCAATATCAAAAGCACCAAATATCACCTCAGAACACTGCAATCAGAAATGGAAGGCTTTAATTACGATGTTGGGGGGGGGACTCCAATGGGTTGTGCAAGGGTAAAAACAGAAGGAACAAAGCCTTAATTACTTTGCGGGGGACTCAAATTAGCTGCACAATAGTGAAAACGGAAGCTTGGGAGCATCTTCGTCTTCCAAGGCAAAGTTGGAAAACTGGAACACCTACTTCTGGGTTTGCAGGATTCAAGTTCTGAGTTGTTTGGGAAATAAGCTGTTGAAAAACTGAGGTATCACTGTACATGGTTCAAACTTTTAACTGCATTTTATTTTCTCTCATCTGTGTTACTCTAGTTACTCTGTTAACATGCTTAACCATGTCTATTCAGAAGTCTTTTATGCATTCAAACAGACCTGGACCAAGATAGGTAGGATTAGGACTGCAGGTTCAGTTGCTGAAAAGTCCCATGACTGTGAATGCAGATTATATTCCTAAAAATAAGCATTTTAAATGTGACACATTGCTGCACTTTAAGGTTGAAATATTGTTTAACCCTTTATTGTATTTCGTAAATAACAATGGAACCTTCCTCTCAGTATGGTAGGGTAGACATTATCTACAAAATGTCTCAAAAGTAACCTAGTGGTTTTCATTGCACAGTTCTTTCCAGTTCATAAACTGCTGAGAAATCCAATACTTGAAAGAGATACATACACTGAATAGTTTATAAAAACACATACAAAAGTGCTATGGAACTCTGCTGCTGACTTGCCTTTGGCACTGAACTCGGGAGATGCTACTTCACTGATAGCAGAATTGGAAGTGTTTGCATCAGGCATATTTCACGCTGCCTTTGTGCTGGGCTGTTTAGCAAAAATTAAATGTCATGCTAAGCAGCCCAAGACAGATACTAAATTCAGATGTTGAATAGCAAAAAAGGAAGAAAAAGGCACCAGCACTAAGCCGCGTCTCATGGAAGTGCAGAGTAAAATATACAGCATAAACCAAGTGAAAAAGTGGAATCTTATAACCAGATTGAAATATAAAAAAACTGCTGTTCTTTGCTATGAATGGTTATGTTGCCCAAGTGCCCAGTCTGGATAGCATCTCAGTCATTCCCTTAATTCCTGGGCTCCCTTTAGCTTTGTTCTACAGGTAACTGTGCAATGAGCACAGTCACTTGCAAGAACCAAACATGGTCCTACACTAGCTATTCTCAATCCACTATTGAATTGAATATATATTGACACTGAATACATTAAGGCAGTGGCGTAGCGTGGGGAGTGCAGGGGGGGCCGGCCGCAACATCTGGGGGTTAGGGTTAGGGGGCGCAGATCCACAGGTTAGGGGGCACAAATCCATGGGTTAAGGGGCACAAATTACTTGCCTGGCCCCGGGTGCTGACAACCCACACTACGCCACTGCATGAAGGGATCCCATGGCTAAGTCTGTCTGTAGGCACCAACATGTGTCTCTTGGCTTTTGCATGATTGGCAGCCATCCAAATATGGCACATTTCATGGAGATCTAGACCCTGATGGGCCAGAAGGGATTCCTATGTGCATTCATCTGCACATGTCTAGGGTACCCTTCAGATTAATACTGGGGGCATAGCCATTGTGGGGTGGGACTAGCTGCATATATTCTCAGAAGACATTCCATGCAGTTTCTTAACCATGAGTAGTGAATATCTGAGCAGGGCTCTGCTTATGGTTCCTTGACCTAAAAAAGAAGTGTTTGCTGAATTTTAAAAAGGTGTTGGGCCCTATACATCCCACTAATGACAGCCCTTCCTCCCTTCCAGTCTCCAAAATCTTTTTCATTGCCTAAGCATTCTCATTCAGCCATCCAACAGTCTTGGGTGGTAGGTGGTGGTTTAGAGATCTAGATGCTTTGTTGACAGCAGCAAAGCTGTATGCAAGGTAGCAAATATTATTTGCTAAATGACAATGTCTGAGAGGCTTTGCTTCTGATCACTACTAAGTGTTGCATATTGATTTCCTCCCTACTTGAATAACAGTGACAGGGATAGAATTGGCGTTTGAACTTGAAAACATAGAAGTATGTCCTGAATATTTATATAAATCTCATTCTGATTTCTCTGTGCTTAAAGGAGATGCTGTGTTATGAATGTACAAACAAATCAAATGCTGAACAGATGAGTTAAAACCAAAGGCCTCTCTTCTTTTGGCCAACAGCTACTAATTGGCAGACTCCTCCTGGATTGTTTTAAAAAGCATTCTGGATCTGAAATGTGCTGCACATTCTTGGAATACACTCAGTTCTTTCCAAGCCTCCTTCCTCACTACCACCATGAAACGAGTGTGAGGAAAATTTCACACAGCCTTTTCATCCAAGCAAATTTACCATTGGAAATGAATTTCATTGCGAAGAACAGAAAATGATGACTGCTCGTGAGAAACCACACAAGAACAGGCACGGCCCATCCTGTTTTGCCACCTGAGGTAAAATGGGGGCTACCACCTCCTTCCACCCACCCTACCTCACTTCCACCACTGCTACACACCAGCTTTCACTAAACTTGGCAGGAACTGGGGGCACTCCCAATTGTGTTGCCGATCATTTTCCCCGCTCCTCAGTGGCGGGGGAACCAAACGACAACATGGCACACAAGAATGTCTCATCAAACTCGGTGGGAGCTGGAACACTCCTCTCACTTGGGTTGCCTCCCACTTGGCTTCTTCACCAGGGAGCACAGAAGATCAGTGGTAATACCGTGCATCAGAACGCCTTCATCTTGGTGGTGGTGAAGTGAGTGGAGTGCCACCTCTTGCATTTTTGTCACCTGAGGCAGGCACTTCACCCTGCGTCATGGGCTCTGCACAAGGGTATCTGGTCTAGTGGAAAACAGCTTAGCACTGGGCATTCGTCCATTTTGATGAGTGTGGTGCTGCTTCATCAACCACAGCCAACTCCCGCTTGCCTGCCTTCTTCTTTACTTCTGGTCCGTAAGGGTCACATTGATTCCTGTTGCCTTCTCTGCCTCCTGCACCACCAGCCCCAATGCATACCAGCCTCCATTGGAGAGGTCTGCAAAGTCTCTCCTGGCTCTGTTATCCTCTCCTTCTCTGCTACAAGTTCTCCAACCTTTGTGAATATGAGAGTGAGCTTCCTTAGAGGGGGAAGAAGAACCCACATGGTGATGGGGCAACGGATCTCCATATTTCCAAAATGAAGAAATACTGGAGATGAACTCTGAATTTGTCCCCAACATTGCCACCAACAACTGAACACATCCAAATACACCATTTTATTCCATATCATAGCATTTCATTCAGTCCTCTTTATCCCCGTTGTAGTTTATTTCTGCTTCAAAAACAAATTGATCCCCACCTCATCCTGGGAGCTGCCTCCTAATATTTCTCTCCCCCTACAAAATCCACACTGCTCCTTCACACTTAATATTCTCCTTTTCCACCAAAGTGTCCTTGGCAAGAAAAAGCAGCTTCTACCTTGGCTGAGAATTTTCTGCTGGATTCTTCTGAAGACACTTTTAACTACATATTATTATCCCATCTGGCTGCGTTGCAAACGGATAGTGTAGGCAATAGGTTTATACGCTTTTGTACTGAAATGGCAAACTGTCCTCAAAAGCCATGGAACGGTCCTTTGAAAGGCTTTCTGTCATCCAATTAGCACAGCTGCAGAACAACAGTTCCATTTCTTTTTTAAAAAAATCTCTTTTTGACACCTCCTGCTTAATGCACTTACACGTTATGGCGTTCTTCCAGAACAGATTATTTCCTAATGCAATTAAGGCAAGTAATACGCTGACAACCACTTCCTTGAAAAATAAAAGGAAAATAGGCTTAATTAATTGGTTCCATTGGAATAAATAATGGGGGAGAAGTTCTTCAGCTTATTAAATTTATGAGTGAATTTTCTCTTTAAGAAAGACGTGAAGAAGATTAATTCCTTATAATGGTTCCCTGGGCTTTTTGTTGTCACAGTGCAGAGAATGGTAGTGACCCATTAGCAGGATCAATCAAAGCAATTTAGAGTGTTTTTCCCAAGTAATGCACAGTAAACCAAGAGTGACCTCTAAGCAATTTATTTTTTTCCTTCAGTACCAGGAATGGCTTTTTGACCAACTGAATATTTGTTCCCTCTCTAGCATTATGTATGTTTTTGTTTGTTTGTTTAAAGGTAATTGTTTCTGCCATTGGGGAAAGACAGGCAGGATCGAACATCCTCCTTAGTATTAGAAGAAAATGAAGAGACAATCTGGATCACACACCGAAAGAAATTGTGCAAGCTGTTTCACACAACATTCTCACTTTCCTTACTGGCTTGCCTTTTTCTGCTGTGAGGAGCCAAACCATGGGAGAACATCTGACACTTGGATGTTGGCAACATGAGAGAGAGAAAAAGAATGGTGGCTGGTGTTCACTTAAGCATCACTCCTCATTCCCCAAAAGTGGGCACGTATTTGCTTATGCATATTTATATGTTTTTTCCCAGTAGTGATGTATGGAAGTGAGAGCTGGACCATAAAGAAGGCTGATCGCCGAAGAATTGATGCTTTTGAATTATGGTGCTGGAGGAGACTCTTGAGAGTCCCATGGACTGCAAGAAGATCAAACCTCTCCATTCTGAAGGAAATCAGCCCTGAGTGCTCACTGGAAGGACAGATCGTGAAGCTGAGGCTCCAATACTTTGGCCACCTCATGAGAAGAGAAGACTCCCTGGAAAAGACCCTGATGTTGGGAAAGATGGAGGGCACAAGAAGAAGGGGACGACAGAGGACGAGATGGTTGGATAGTGTTCTCAAAGCTACCAGCATGAGTTTGACTAAACTGTGGGAGGCAGTGGAAGACAGAAGTGCCTGGCGTGCTCTGGTCCATGGGGTCACAAAGAGTCGGACACGACTAAACAACTAAACAGCAACAACAATTTATATGTCTACATTTAGATTTAGAAATGATGGGTTTTATGGACCAATTTCTGCTCAGTCAACAGAACTTCCCCTCCCTGTCCTCTCCCCGCAACGCTCAAAACTGTTCTGGGATAGGACTGTGCAGAGGGAGAATAAGTTCTGTAAAGGTAAAAAAGGTAAAAGACCCCTGGATGGCTAAGTCCTGTCAAAGGCGGCTATAGGGTGTGGCACTCATCTCATTTTTCAGGCTGAAGGAGCCAGCGTTTGTCCACAGACAGATTTCTGGGTCATGTGGCCAGCATGACTAAACTGCTTCTGGCACAACAGGACACCATGGCAAGTGCCAGAGGGCACAGAGTGCTTTCGAACTCCTAGGTTGGCAGAAGCTGGGACAGAGCAACAGGAGCTCACCCCACTGTGCAGATTCGAACCACCAACCTTCCAATCAGCAAGCCCAAGAGGCTCACTGGTTTAGACAACAGCACCACCCACATACCATGAGGGAGTGGACACCACAGTTTAACTATATGCTCGGTGAAGAAGTATTTTATTTTGTTTGTCCGTAATCTTTCAACACACATTGCATGTTCCTGAGTTCCACTTTTCTTATGCCATGCATAATTTTATATGCCTTTATCCTGTCCTCTTTTACTTGCCTTATAAACTAAAAAACACACCCACTCAAGCATCATAACCTTTCCTCATAGAGGAGTTCCTTCCCTTGATCATTTCAGTTGCCCATTTTTCTTAACGTTTTCCAACTCTACAATATCTTTTTGGAGGTGAGGCAACTGCACACAGTATTCAAAGGCTGGAAATATCATCAAGTTGTATGATACCGGCAGTTGCAAACAAGAAGGCTTAAAGGTAACCTAGCTCCCATCTAACTCAGCTCATGCAGTGGTGGAGAGGCTAGAGGGAGCTGGGAGGAGAGGGACCCTGCTTGCTGTTCTAAAATCTTTGGGGGGAGAACAGGATTAAAATGAGAAAGAAACTAGTAAGTTTTCTAGGAAGCATCACTAGAACTTGGTGGAATAAACATGTTTAAAGCAGTATTTAAACCGATAATGATGATGACCTTTCCCCCAGCCTGGAAATGAAAGGAGCCTACACAAATTAGAACACACACACACAATGAATTAAAATATATAAAAAGCCAAAGCAAATATAGGTAAAGGGACCCCTGACCTTTAGGTCCAGTCATGACCGACTCTGGGATTGTGGCGCTCATCTCGCTTTATTGGCCGAGGGAGCCGGCGTACAGCTTCCAGGTCATTTCGCCAGCATGACTAAACCACTTCTGGTGGACCAGAGCAGGGCATGGAAACGCCCTGACCCCTCCCCTTAAGAACAAAATAACACCTTAAACAAACAAACAAACAAACAAACAAACAAACAAACAAACAAACAAAACCAATAAAACAATACAAACAAAAAACTGTAAAAATTACAAAAACATCAAAATCTAAAAAAAATTCCCCGAGCCCAACCAAACATCCATCCCACCCCCACCCCCACATACAAAAAAATCCAAAAGAAATTTTTAAAAACATTTTAAAAACACTCTGTGGAGTTAACCAGGGCTATTGACTGTTTGGCTCCAAAGCGCCCTCTCCGATTGCATGGAGCCCGGACAGCCCCTTGGTTTTCCACGGATCTGAGGGCAATGAAACAATCGTTGAGACGGCTAGAGCGCCGGTGGTGGATAACTCATTCCGAATCTGACTGGACACAGGTTAGAGCTCAACATCGAGCCAATCAAGTGGCGATAGCGACGGCGAAGAAGAATTTCTTCACCGCCTCTATTGCATCTGCAGAAAACAGGAGACTTTTTCAGGTGGTTCACAATTTAGCAGAACCACCTGCAACATCGGGGCCCAGTACGGGCCACATGTTCTCCTGCAACGATTTTGCAAAGTTTTTGCAGATAAAATCGCTCAGATTCGGGAAGAAGTAGACTCCACCGTGGGAGCAGGACCGGGGCGGGAGAGTGCTAGAGTTTTGTCTAGTCAAGTTGAGTGGGATCAATTCCAATCTGTTACCTCCCAGGATGTGGACAGGCTGCTTGGATGAGTGAAACCAACCACCTGTCTCCTGGATCCTTGCCCATCCTGGCTTATAAAAGCTAGCCGGGAAGGGCTGGGCGATGGGCTTCGTGGGGTGGTGAATGCTTCCCTGCGTGAGGGAGCCTTCCCAGACCCGCTGAAAGAGGCGGTTATTAAACCGCTTCTTAAAAAACCATCTTTAGATGCGGCCACAATGGCCAACTATTGCCCAGTCTCAAATCTTCCATTCTTGGGCAAGGTGATTGAGCGAGCGGTTGCTGAACAACTCCAGGCACGCCTGGAAGAAGCGGACCATTTGGATCCCTTCCAGTCGGGATTCAGGCCTCATCATGGGACTGAAACTGCCTTAGTCGCACAGGTTAATGATCTCCGGCGGGCTAGGGACAAATATGAGAGCTGTTTCCTAGTTCTGCTGGATCTCTCAGCGGCGTTTGATACCATCGACCATAACATCCTTCTGGACCGTCTTGAGGGGCTGGGAGCTGGGGGCACTGTCATACAGTGGTTCCGCTCCTTCCTCCTGGGCCGTGTTCAGAAAGTGGTGGTGGGGGATGAGTGTTCAGACCCCTGGGCTCTCACTTTTGGGGCGCCTCATGGTTTTGTCCTCTCCCCCATGCTTTTCAACATTTACATGCAGCCGCTGGGAGAGATCATCAGGAGGTTTGGGCTGGGTGTTCATCAGTATGTGGATGATACCCAGCTCTACCTCTCTTTTAAATCAGAACCAGTGAAGGCGGTGAAGGTCCTGTGTGAGTGTCTGGAGGCGGTTGGAGGATGGATGGCAGCTAACAAATTGAGGTTGAATCCTGACAAGACAGAAGTACTGTTTTTGGGGGACAGGAGGCAGGCAGGTGTGGAGGATTCCCTGGTCCTGAATGGGGTAACTTTACCCCTGAAGGACCAGGTGTGAAGCTTGGGAGTCATTTTGGACTCACAGCTGTCCATGGAGGCACAGGTCAAATCTGTGTCCAGGGCAGCTGTTTATCAGCTCCATCTGGTACGTAGGCTGAGACCCTATCTGCCTGCGGACTGTCTCGCCAGAGTGGTGCATGCTCTGGTTATCTCCCGCTTGGACTACTGCAATGTGCTCTACATGGGGCTACCTTTGAAGGTGACTCGGAAACTACAACTAATCCAGAATGTGGCAGCTAGACTGGTGACTGGGGGCGGCCGCTGAGACCATATAACACCGGTCTTGAAAGACCTACATTGGCTCCCAGTACGTTTCCGAGCACAATTCAAAGTGTTGGTGCTGACCTTTAAAGCCCTAAATGGCCTCGGTCCAGTATACCTGAAGGAGCGTCTCCACTATTGTTGATTTTGCAGTGTCCCGTGCACAGCGGAATGATGAGGAGTACGTGCACATACTCTATATTGCTTTATTTACATTTCAAGGCTGGTAGGTTACAGAAAAACATCTTGCCTCTCTGCCGGAGCAGAGAAAAGCATCCTTTCTCCCCTCTCCTCTGAAGCACAGAGAGAGAAAAACAGTGAAAAACAGGAAACCAGTGCACGTCACATCCAGTCTCCTTTCCCGTGGGAAAGCCCAACAGCAACTCTGACTGTGGAATGTAAACAATATCTTGTGACAAGCACTTCGCTGCACAGTGAAAGAGAGCAGAAACCAACATCCACCCCCATCGTTCTGCCCGGACGCTGAGGTCCAGCGCCGAGGGCCTTCTGGCGGTTCCCTCATTGCGAGAAGCAAAGCTACAGGGAACCAGGCAGAGGGCCTTCTCAGTAGTGGCGCCTGCCCTGTGGAACGCCCTTCCAGCAGATGTCAAAGCGATAAACAACTACCTGACATTCAGAAGACATCTTAAGGCAGCCCTGTTTAGGGAAGTTTTTAACGTGTGATATTTTACTGTATTTTTGGTTTCTATGGAAGCCGCCCAGAGTGGCTGGGGAGGCCCAGCCAGATGGGCAGGGTATAAATAATATATTATTATTATTATTATTATTATTATTATTATTATTTCATATTATGTTATCTTGGCTAAATTTGCAAATATAAAATTAAGGAAAACTGTATTTTGAGTAGGAACAATCATATAAAAATTGTGGAGAGGACTGAGCGTGAAGGGGGAGAAATAACACCCAGGATGATTTATTTATTTATTGAGTTTCTGTGCCTCCCTTCTTCCCAAAGGAGCTCAGGGCTGCAAACACATCAGTAGTGAAACAATACAATTAAAAATAAAATAAACACACATTTAAAGCATTTAAAAACAATTATTAAAACATATTTTTTAAAATGAGAACCCATGGGCTCAGCAATCATAGGCAATTGCTACAATTTATTTTTAAAATTGCTACATTTGCAGACTGGGAAGAGGAAGAAAAATATCTCATGCGCTCCTATTTTGGGGGATTTTATTGTGTGGTGGTCTCTCCTCCGAGGTATGTTAGGCACCCTCAGTCACGTGCTTCGGCTGGCTATTGAAAAAACAAAACATTTCTATTCATCCAAGCATTTGTGGATTTCTATTTGCTCTCTCTGTTTTGCTGGGATTGTGTGACTTTTTGTTGCAAGTATCAAGCAAACTGTAAATGCAGAAAAGGGGGGTACAAATGTAAGAAATAAATAAAGAAAACAATACAACTATAAATAAATAAGCACAAATCATTTAAAAACATGTTTAAACCCTGCCACAGCTAATAATATCAAGGTTGCCAGGGACACTAACTTTTAGTCTGCAAATGCCTGGGCAAACATTGATTCAAAAGGAAATTAATTAACGTTAACAGCCAGAACCTGTTATAATCTTTATCCTGTACGTTTTGCCCCCCCCTTTACCCATATAGAAATAATGAATATCCTGTCTTGTGCACATGGTTATGTACATACATGAGCATGCGCACACATTGTCTGTATATTATGATTCCCACTGCGCACAAACTTCATGATTCAAAATCTCACTTCATTTCTATCATATTGAGCAATAAGATCATGGCTTTTTTTTTATTTTTTATTTTTTGCCTTGGATGTTTGTCACAGTACTATTTCACATTTCTGTGGCTTCAAATGAACTTCCTGTCATCATGCATCATTATTTCCCTGCTTTGTTTTCTAGTTTGATTTGTTCCAACAACTGAACAAAAGCATTATTGAAAATTGGACAGCTCATTTGTTCAGCATCCCCTTTTGTTCTTTGGGAGTTGCATGCGAGTCTGGTGAAATAATTTGAATCAAGTGATGGGAAATTCTCTGATAATGCTAATGTATTTGATTTAATTGTTTCTTAGAAAAAAGAATTCTGTTTGGCAAGTTATACACAATATAAAATGAAGTAGATTGTGCTCCTCGTTCAGTGTCTTCGGGTATCAAGCAAAATCAAATGGCAAACATCAACTTATGGGAAGTGAGGTGGTGTGAATAACACACTATGGTTTGCTTAATACTACACTGCGGTTTAACATAATGCTATAGTGTGGTCGCCTGAGCTCCGTGAGTGCAACTTTCTCCTGATTGAAGTGCAGAGTGTTTCATATAGGTATCTACATCTGAAATGACCCATAGGTTGCAAGTTTAAACCAGAGACAGGAAGCTGAGTTTGGATATGCCCGACTACATAATTTTGGGGTACTAGCCGTCATCTTATGGAGATATTATGTGGGAAGAGTGGACTTTGTCTTTCTGTCAGAAGTCCAGATTCCCAGCTTGATAACACTGTTGTTGTTGTTGTTGTTGTTGTTGTTGTTGTTGTTGTTTAGTCGCTTAGTCATGACCGACTCTTCGTGACCCCATGGACCAGAGCACGCCAGGCACTCCTGTCTTCCACTGCCTCCCGCAGTTTGGTCAGACTCATGTTTATTACACCAGGCTCTATCACAGATATAACACCCCCCTTTTTTTTGAACCATAAAAAGCCTTCATTACATATCCTTAGACACTAGGCTAAAATGTTTCTCTGTAACCAGGCTTTGGGCTGATTAACATTCAATGGCCTTGTAGGAGGAGGGTTAGTAGCTTATTATTATGTATTTTGTGTTCTCATTTTTGTATTTTTATGTTGAGAATCACCCTGTGAACCTCGGATAAATAGCGGTATACACATATGTAGTAGTAATAGTAGTAGTAGTAGTAATAATAATAATAATAATAATAATAGATGTTTTAATTTAATACGATAAGTCACTTGTTCCTGATGTGTAAAGATTAGAACTGCTACATCACTGAAAAGTGTATTTATGAAATGTTGTTGCAATCTGAACGTAATAGGACATGACACTATGTATGAATCGCCCCCTTACTAATTTTTAAAGCACACTCTATGGGTACGTGAACCCAAGCTGCTAACCTTTTATTTTATGCACCTTTTGTTTTTGGTGCCTTCTCATATCTCAGCATATCTGGAGTTGCTTTGAACATTGATTTTTCCCGTCTCCTGTAGAAAGGTGGCTGGTAAATCTTAATAACAATAATAATAAAAAAATTCATGAGATTACCAACAATTAAATTACTAAACTTGAAGTAAATGTAAAATGGATATAGTGCTGCCACCTCTTGGTTGCATACCAGATTAGCAAGGCTACAAAATGCAACACATGCAGCCTGGACCTATGTAGAATTCAAGGGACTTACTTAGCAGCAAGTGTGACTTAATCACATCAGACGTCTAGATCATGGGTAAGCAAACTAAGGCCCGGGGGCCAGATCCAGCCCAATCGCCTTCTAAATCCGGCCCACAGATGGTCCGGAAATCAGCATGTTTTTACATGAGTAGAATGTGTGCTTTTATTTAAAATTCATCTCTGGGTTATTTGTGGGGCATAGGAATTTGTTCATTCCCCCAAAAAAATATAATCCGCCCCCCCCACAAGGTCTGAGGGACAGTGGACCGGTCCCCTGCTGGAAAAGTTTGCTGACCCCTGTTCTAGATAGAGGATTGCTTGGAATGAAATCCATTTGACATCAAATGAAACATCGGTTGGGCTCAAAAATCAGCTGCTTCATATATTTTTTATTTAAAAAACCTAACATCCCTCCAGAGTCTTCTGATGACTGTCCACACTAAAACAAACATTTTGTTATAATTCTGAGATGAACTGCCTCTTTGCAATAACATTCCAGGCCACCTGTATGTGAAAATCAGATGAAGAGGTTAATTGCACACATATATTCCATTGCAATGTCCCCTTTAGTTGGGTTTGTGATGCTGGCATGAGTTCTGGCCAACCTAATCTCTCACATATGCTTCAGACATATAAACGGCCAAGGGTTCTGCCAGAGGAAAGAAGCTCTGATCTTGCAAAGGTAACATCTAAAGCAGGATGAGCTGTGCTAGTGACTGGTAAGTGAAACAGATATTGTTTTATTCCAACAAATATCCTTGGATTTTGCAGAAGCAAAATAATTTCCCCTGTATATCTATTTGATTTGATGTTGTTGCCTGTTTCTTTGGTGAGCTTATCTCATAATGTTCAAGGTAGCATAAACAAAGAGCAAGTAGCGTGATCTGACTATATTTACAGCACTCTGCTGCACATGAAAGCCACTTCGTTCTCCACATTCTGTATTGCAACAGTCGTGATGTTGTGATGCCTCCAGGTTTAAGCATCTGATGCCTGGGGAAGGAGCCTTTTCAAAGGCGATCCTTATGAGCTGGAATTAGCTTCCATCGGTATTCTTCCCAGGGCTCAGCCCTAGCTCTTCACAGTTCACTGAGACCAACATTTTGCCGAGGGATAAACTGAATGACTTTTATTTTGTACAGATAGAATTTTCTTAGGTGTCTGTTTCTTGTTTGGTTTTTTTCATTTTTAATTATTATTTGCAAATTTAACAAATAAAAGCAGTAGGGAAATGGTTGAAGAAAAAATGAAATAAAGAAAAAGAATTAAAATGTGAATAATACTAATAGCAACAAAAGCACACAGTTTATATTATAGATAGAGTAACTATCAATACATGCATCTTAAGTTAAATATATGAGCTAAATATAAGCTCTCCAGATGTCCACACAAAATGGACACTTTTATGGTATACAGTGGTACTTCGGGTTAAGTACTTAATTCATTCTGGAGGTCTGTTCTTAACCTGAAACTGTTCTTAACCTGAAGCACCACTTTAGCTAATGGGGCTCCCGCTGCTGCCGTGCCGCAGGAGCCCGATTTCTGTTCTCATCCTGAAGCAAAGTTCTTAACCTGAAGCACTATTTCTGGGTTAGCGGAGTCTGTAACCTGAAGCATATGTAACCTGAAGCGTATGTAACCTGAGGTACCACTGTATGTGCAAATGTAGTTAGGGCAGTGAGGACCTCAGGCTATTGTGTAATGGAAAATGTGTATTTACTCTTCCAGGCTGATAGCATAAATTTCTTAGCAACCATTTGTTTACAACTAAATTGACCCAAATTGTACAACAAAGCAGGTCTTTTCATGCAAAGAGTGTATAATTTGGGATTGTTCCCTTTTTTTTAGCAAGAAAAAAATATTCCATCAAGAATCGAATCTGAGTCTTTGCCATTGCACATTACTTTCACAGCCTAAATTAGCTCAGCTCCACTGCAAACCTTCAGATTTAAGCCACCATATTCACATGCTAAATCAGTCATTCCAAGATTGATCAGGGTGCTGTTGTGTTGCTTGAGAGAACGGCTAATGTGTTGTAAGAGATAAATAAATTAAATCATTAAAGGCTCCTGAGAGGGTTTGCTGCTTTCCGCAGTCTCTGAGGGCAGGTAATTCTGCTGCGTCTGCATAAGGAAGGTTTGAATAACTTCATCAGAAGTAGAAGTTATGAATGCTGTGGGGAGCCAGAGAGAGAGCCTTCCCATCATGCCTACCCAGGGCCATCAGATCAAATAGAGATGTATCTGATGGTGCAGTTCCACTGAAGGAAGGCTCTTTGATCCAGCAGAGATGTCTTTCAGTGGAACTCAGAAAGAGACAGCATGTTAGTTTCTGTTTGCCGCTGTGCAGCTGCTTAGAGTCACAAGACTCTGTTTACATTCCAGAGACAGTCCAGGCTGTTGGAAGTCTCACGGGAGACGGATGTGTCGTTATTGGTTTCCTGTTCCTTTGTTCCTTTGTTGTTCAGTTGCTCTCTGCTTCCACAGAGAGAGGATGTATTTTTCTTTGCTGTCTGCGTAGTTAGAAATAAAACTCCTAGCATGTAGCTCATACTATCTCATCCTTCCGCATGCTGCTGGAAACTCCGCTGAATGGGGGATGTGCCTGGAGCCTTATCAGAGGCTCAGGTCGTCAACCATGTCAGGAACTCGGCCGGAGGAAGATGAGCTTTATCAGCTCAGTCGAATGGCGATCCCAACACAGCATTGGCCTATTATTCTCTCTCTCCTCTGAAAACTCCTCTACCATCACCATCCACGCTGTTCCAAACAGTTTCCAAACCTTCTGGTTTTGCAAAGAGCTTCACCCAAAGAGGTCTTAGTGTACAGAATAGGATGTCAGATCTAGGTTGTGCAGCATAAAGCCATTTTGGTTTTTTTTTTTTTTTTGTGTGTGTTTTGTATTCTTTGGTATCAGTTCCATAGATTCATATTGTGGGATAATTCAGCCTCATGTAGCCAACATGCTTAAGTCTAATTAATGCATGAAAGGGTTAAGATGTCCTGCCAGGCAGAGCTAAGTCCCCCTCAGTGTGGGAGGAAGAGCTACCAAACCATTTGCCCGACCACTTTCCACCACCGTCCACCATGGAAACCCTATCTGTACAGAGATCCTAGCTGGATGCTCCAAGCTCGGATTGCATGGCTTAAGCAAGCCATTTTTGTGTTTCTGTACAGATAATTTAGAATTTCCCATTTTGAAACTTCATTTGCACTGTCTGTCTTTTCTTGCTGCAGTATGGAAAGGGTCAAAACAAATACAATAACTTGTTACGCAGATGCAATAGTTACAACATATAGAGCGCAACAGGCTGAATAGTAATGTTTGTAACAAATTTCTTTACTGGTTACTTCCTAAAATACGAATCAAGTCCAGGATGTACACCATATACAATCCTTAAGAAGGTATATAACCTATTTAATTAAATCCAATGCAGATATATTTCAATGGTGTGTCATAGGCAGAGCTCTTATACAATATATATTTCACATAGCTTATATGGAATATGTCATTATAAGAAGAAGGTATAGTCCAAATCAGTTTTTAAACCTCAAGGATGAAGAGTGTTGAGTAAGAAAATAAATTTGCTTTCCTTCTGTGTAGGGACTCTTATTGCATTTTCAAGAGGTCTTTGATAGGTCCAAAGTACAAAAAATGGCATCCTCAGTGTGAGATTTTTGGATGAAATGGGATACCAGAGGAGTATCCAAAATTCTATTTCTGCCTGAGCCAGCCTGCCCATGTTTGCTACCTATGCTAGCCAACCTCATCATCAGTATTGTCTGTGACATTCTGGGGACCTTTCCTTAACCACATTCAAGGACTGTGTAATATATGAACTCAAACAAGGATGAAAGGAAGAAATTTATCTGCATTGGATTTAATTAAACAGGTTATATACCTTGCATAAGGATTGTATATGGTGTACATCATGGACTTGATTCGTATGTTAGGAAGTAACGAGTAAAGAAATTTGTTACAAATGTTACCATTCAGCCTGTTGCTCTCTATAAGTTGCAGTATGGAAAGGCACATGAATCTCATAGTGAAGAGTTTGTAAGTAAACAATTTTTAATTTACCAGACATGTAGTCTCTCTAAGTGAAATGGGGAACTTCGGAAGCAACTTAGAAGGGAATATTTTAAGGTCCAATGTCCTATATTTCTAAGATTTACTTTGCTGCTTGCTTTGCGATTTTGAATTTCGGCTAAGGCTCTCTCACCAAAGAGTACTTGCCCTAAAACTGGATCTGGTCATCCAGGGAATTATCCTTTAATTTTACCGTATCTACTTTTCTTTTTCTACAAAAAAAAATCCCCAACACATATAAAATAAGTTTGGGTGCTTTGTTCTGTTTTTAAGTCAGCCTCATATTTAGGAAAAATGATAGCACCAAGATCATTTTGCATGTATATTCATTACATGGAACGGATTAATTTATAAAAGATATTTAGTGTGAAGCACCTGTAAATGGACTGTTGATACAGCTATACCTGTAAAATAATCACATGTCATCTGAAACACTGTCCCCTTGCTCTCTCTCTCTCTCTCTAGTGTGGACAGACTATCTAAAATATAGTCAAAAGCATAACAAACACCCCCAAGGCATGGCAATCACTGCAAACAACTTATGCTGAGATAGCGGTATTGATCTGGAATTTGCAAATCCATTAATAATGTAGTGCACTAAGGTGAATGTTAAAGGATTTGTTTTGGCAGTCATGTGGAGTGCATTCACAGATTCTGTTTGCCCTTGACTGCCACTTGCAGCTGATTTAAAACTGGTAATCACGTGCTATGAAAATGATGTCCTGCTTTTGCTGTCTGTTTCTTATACTCAACTGAAAGAATTCCTACTAATGAATTTGTGGACGAGAAATGCACCTTCCACGAACTCCATCCACATACAGTGGTACCTCGGGTTACATACGCTTCAGGTTACATACGCTTCAGGTTACACACTCCGCTAACCCAGAAATAGTACTTCAGGTTAAGAACTTTGCTTCAGGATAAGAACAGAAATTGGGTTCCGGCGGCACAGCAACAGCAGGAGGCCCCATTAGCTAAAGTGGTGCTTCAGGTTAAGAACAGTTTCAGGTTAAGAACGGACCTCTGGAACGAATTAAGTACTTAACCTGAGATACCACTGTATAGCTAAATATCATATTCCAGGCATATGACAGCAATTCATTTTCCTCCTAGTGAACCGCTGGGCAAATCCATTGAGAATAATGTTGGTGCCATTCCTGTGTTCCTCAATAACTGCTGCCCCTTGAAGGAACAGGGAGATGATGGTGTAATGCTTGAATATTCTGTGATGTTTGGATATTCAGTGATATTTGGAGCTGCACACGAAGAAGCAAAAGAAATCTACAGGAACATGGATGTAAAGCATTCCAAATTTGATGAATGTATAAAGCAGGGGTGCAAAACTGTGGCCCTCCAGATGTTGTTGGGTTTTAATCAGGCCCAGTCAGTATGGTCAGCCATCATGGGGACTGTAATTCTAACATCTGGAAGGCCATAGCTTCCCCATCTCTGGCATAGAGGTTGGGACAATCAATTGCTATGAGTCAGGATAGTTACAAAGAACATCCATGTTCAGAAGCAGTATTATTATACTGACTAACAATAGCAAAGGAATTATAACTGGAGAGGAGCATAGCTTTCAAGCCCTGGACTTCCGGGAGGCATCTGGTCACAGTAAGAAGCAGGATGATGGATTAGACAGGCATGGCTAAACTTGGCCCTTCAGATGTTTTGAGACTACAACTCCCATCATCCCTAGCTAACAGGACCAGTCGTCAGGGATGATGGGAATTGTAGTCCCAAAACATCTGGAGGGCAAGTTTGGCCATGCCTAGATTAGATCTATTTTTGGTCTGATTCAGAAGGAAAGCTTCATATTCTTGCAAGGCTCTCACTGTTACAACCAAATCACCATTGTAAGAGTAACTGCTTATTTTTTTTAATGTTTTCATATCTTGCTCAGCCGGTGAGAGGGAAATCTGTGAAAACAAAATTTGTGCTTTCCTGCTGCATTTTGACTTAACTAAAAGGTAAAGGTAAAGGTACCCCTGCCCATACGGGCCAGTCTTGCCAGACTCTAGAGTTGTGCACTCATCTCACTCTATAGGCCAGGAGCCAGCGCTGTCCGCAGACACTTCCAGCTCACGTGGCCAGCGTGACAAGCTGCATCTGGTGACCCAGCGTAGCACACGGAACGCCGTTTACCTTCCCGCTGGTAAGCGGTCCCTATTTATCTACTTGCACCCGGGGGTGCTTTCGAACTGCTAGGTTGGCAGGCGCTGGGACCAAAAGATGGGAGTGCACCCCACCGTGGGGATTCGAACCGCCAACCATACGATCGGCAAGTCCTAGGCGCTGAGGTTTTACCCACAGCGCCACCCGCGTCCCTTTGACTTGACTAGATGTTTTTAAATGTCTGAGTGCATGTAAATCAGGCCTATATAAATTTCATTAAAAACATATTGAAACAACTCTTTCAAATTATCAACTTTAACAGCTGTGATTACACATTAGTGCCCTTAGTATCACTTTAAATACTTAACTTCATGTTTCCCTGCATAATGTGGATCCCTAACCTTTCCATTAAAGTTTAGAGGGGAGGGAAGACACAAAAAGGCAGGGATATTGTGAGGCATGTTAATGCATTTACAATAAAAAATACATTAGTGCGGTCATGATGTGTGTGTTTTTAATGCCCCCCCCCCCCTTAAAGCATGGCATTTTGATAACAAAGAGCAATTACTGGACAAGGAGAAACTGTGTGAAAGGAACAGAATAATACATTGCTTTTTCACTTTGGGGATTCAATCTGCATGAGAACACCTGCAAAGTAAGATTTGCAGTCTGAAGCTAATCTGCACTAGGTATCTACCCCCTTCACAAAATTGTCTCACAATATGCTATGATTACCAGTGCAGGTCAGAGATAAGGTCTCAGAATTCAGCAGTGGGTCTTTGGCAAGCTGAGATAAACAGCCTCTAACAGAATGTGTTGAGACACCTTTGTGGAACCTTATTGTAATATTGCTTTGCCTTTTTCAAATCACGCCATCTGACACTTTTAGGTGCGTGAACATTCACACTCGGCAACATTTTGCAATCGGGGCACACTTTCGTACTTCTAACATTATTCTTATGCTAACATTCACAAACTAAGGATCTCTCACCTCTATGAATGCTCTTTTCTATCTGTTCTACACTGTGTTGGACACCAGCCAATCTGGAGTTAAGCATTCTGAAGTCCATTGATCATCAACTACATGAGAAGTTTTATTTTATTTTATTTTATTTTATTTTACTTTATTTTACTTTATTTTACTTTATTTTATTTTATTGAATTTATATACCGCCCTATACCCAGGGTCTCAGGGTTTCATTCACAGTACAAAATCAAGATATAAAACCACAAAATACATAATAAAATTAAAAACAACAACCCAATAGTCCCCTCCCCCAAATGACACATTTTAAAAGGGCACTGATGTAAATCAGATCAACCAAAGGCCTGGTTAAAACGGAATGTTTCTGCCTGGTGCCTAAAGGTGTATAATGAAAGCTCCAGGTGAACTTTCCTGGAGAGAGCATTCCACAGATGGGAAGCCACTGAAGCGAAGGCCTGTTCTTGTGTTGCCAGCCTCTGGACCTCTTGAGGAGAGGAAGGAGGGCCTCAGAAGATGATCTCAGGGTCCAGGTAGGTTCATATGGAAAGAGGCAGTCTTTGAGGTATTGTGGTCCTGAACTGTTTAAGGCTTTATAGGTCAAAACCAGCACTTTGAATTGGGCCCAGAAACTAATTGGTAGCCAGTGCAGTCAGACCAGGATCAGTGCAATATGCTCAAACCGTCTTGATGCAGTGAGCAAACTGGCCACGGAATTGGGTTGTAAGCATTTATTCATCAAGAGGCCTTGGAATGTGATGGTGCTTCTAGCATTTATTAGCAGTATGCAATCAGATAGGCAAATCCCAGCATCTTCAATGTATGAACATATATTGAATAGATACTAAAAAGCTGGTGGCATAGCAACTAAAGGTAAAGGTAAAGGGACCCCTGACCATTAGGTCCAGTCATGGATGACTCTGGGGTTGTGGCGCTCATCTCGCTTTATTGGCCAAGGGAGCTGGCATACAGCTTCCGGGTCATGTGGCCAGCATGACTAAGCCACTTCTGGAGAACCAGAGCAGCGCATGGAAACTACATCGCTGCAATTGGAAGTTGTGGCTTGTGCTATAGAGCTTATTAATAGTGATGAAGCGATTGACATCGTTCAGCACATTGATGCTGCTGTAGGTACTCCTAGATCTTGAAAACAATTTAGGAATCTCCCATTATACTGATTGGTCTGGTCATTTTAAGTGCTACAGTCACTGGTGTTTTGTTTTGTTTTGTTTTGTTTGTTTTTTAGTATGGCTGTGAATAAAGTTTTGCAGTTTTTAGGAACCCCCAAATCTCTCCTCTGAAATCTTGACCCTAAGAGCATTATTGTTTTCTCTTTTGCACCTCTTTCCATACATTGTTTCTGTAATTATTGCTTTAGTGATTTCCCCCCACCTCCCAACCATGAATATGCTCCTTTACCAATCAATCAATAATTCCATTATGAAAATGATGATACCTGGGCCAACCAGACTTGGCTATATGCTGGTGATATTAACAACAAACTGTGTGGATCTTGAATGAAGGCAACGTTTCCTGGACTGATCACATGAGCAATTCTGACCTAATGGGAAGGAGGGGACAAATGATGTTCATTTTGGGCAATGCATCCCGAAGAGGGAAATATTTTTATTCCTTTCTTTTACAATGATCTACCAAACACCATCGAAAGAGGGAGGTGACCTTTTTATGATGCCATCTTTTGGCATTTGAAAATTCTCCTTTTCGGTTGAGTACTAAATGTTAATGTGCAAGTCTCTCTCTCTCTCTCTCTCTCTCTATCTATCTATCTATCTATCTCTATCTATCTCTATCTCTCTCTCTCTCATGTGTTGTTAAAAGATAGAGCCTGGAAAGTTTTATTATTACTAGTATTATTTAAGGAACTAGTTCAAGTTCAACATGGCCAAAAAGGAACTAACCCCAGTTCATCTTTGCCCCTTTACAAAACAAAGGGCCTAGTTTGGTTCATAGTTAGTTTGCAGTTCAATTCAAGTTCATCCAAATTTTTATTGGCAAAAAAAAAAAAGTAAAATAAATGTCAGCATTAACCAGGTTACAAGTTTCTGTGCTAAAATATATTTTAAAAGATGAATAAAATGTCAAACCATGCACATAGTAGAACATGAAATGTTTGGTTTATTTTCCATAACTATTATGATGAACTAGAAATTATTCCAAGTTTTACTCCCAAATGAACTTAATTCACATTTAGTTCACTCAGAAAATATAGGAATGACTTTCAGGTGTTATTAGAGACCCTTGAACTAATTCAGAGATCTTTTGAAGACCTAACTATTTCATTTGAATCACTGTCAAAAAGCTAGTACCCCTCCTATCAAGAGACACTGAGACACAGTACCCCAAAGAACACCTCTTGGCTAATTCTGCCTCTTGTCAGCAACGCTGGTAGAGTTTCCATTAGTCCAACTGCCAAAGCAGCTTTGGATGTGAGGAGAGGCAAGGAATTTCATTTGGAAGCAGTACAGGCATCATCAGGCAGGAAGGATGTTCTGTGCCAGTTGCTGTTGCTGTCCAAGTGGCCTTTTGTATGCCACAGAATTCACAAGTGGAGATTAACTTCTTGGAAGAGCAACCAAGAAGGGCATGAGATAACGCAGATGAACGCTTGTTCACACTCCAGGAAGACATCATGGGGAATTCTAAGGAACTTATTTTCTTTCCTCTTTGACTTCCGTTGTACAGTTTTAAAACTTGTTCTCCATTTCCAGATCAGAATTAAGACTTTGGAATAGGGATGGAGGAGATATTCTATTTATTTCACTTTTAAAGCTGAATTGATTAAATTCGCACTTTTTGAAACACTATGAGAACCCAAATTCAGCCATACTTCAAAATCCTTATACAAATTTTGCAATGCAGTTCTGCAACCAACCAATGTTTACAGAAATGGATATATTAGGTCTAAATGTGCTTAAAATGACAATATTAATGAAAGCAACATGCAGAAATTGCTTGAAAAAATGTGTACATTAGTCAAACCTGCATACAAAATCTGCTCATTGGGAGGAATTCACACAACAATGCTGAAAAATTTCCATGAGGATTGAATAATAATAATAATAATAATAATAATAATAATAATAATGACAGCGGATTGCTGTGAGAATGTGAAGAACCAAATTTAGCATTGGGGACTGAGTCAAAATTCACATATCCTTCCATCCTTACTTTGGAATAGAGCAAGAGACAGAGATCCAGTTCACCATAGTTAGTGTTTTGCATGAAAGAGCTACAGAGATTCAAATAACCATTGCTGAGCTTGTGACCAAACAGTATGCAACTGTCTCTATGCAACAACTGTCTACAATCATTACTATTTGAGCAATAACAGTAGCTTGTAAAAACATTGTCATAATCAAGGAAATTATAATGGTCCCGTAGACCAATTTACAAGATGGCACCTCCACTGAATGGCTGTGAAACCCAAAGTGGCCCTGTGTCTACTCAAGGCACTCAAGAGGTTGCTGGCTAGAGTTAAGTGGCCAAGGAAGTTCCATATTTGTGTGTCTGTTTGTGTGCCCTCACACACCATCTGCTTTCCAAGTGGTTGAACAGATAGATGTTTAAAGCAGACTGGCACCAAGCCGAAAGATGCCAGCGAATATTGTAATTGTGACTTAATGCATGCTTGATATTATACCCACACATTCATTCTGTAGTTCCAGGCAGGTAAGAAAAAAACATGGTGCTCACCAAGCCTATGATAGGCATCCAGTCCATGATGGATGGTTTGTCTCTAGTTTCCTGGGTCTTGTTTTGGCAGCCTACTCTAAATGACCTGTGGGTTGGGTGGCACAAGTTGAACAGATAACAGGAAGATATGCACTCCTATTCCAGAGTATCAGGCCCCATGGACCTAGGTGTGACACAGGTGTAAGTCTGGCTGTTTGTCTCTTTCTTGAGCACACTTGATGAGAGGCAAAACCATAGAGGAGGAGCAGATCTGTACAGGCAACATAGAATGTGTTGGAGAAGAACTGTCTCATTTGAACTTGCAGCCCACATGCCGGAAAAGGCTGACAGCAAAACTAGCGTTATGACCTAAACAGTTTGAACAATATCCAGTGCTCCTGTTATGCTTGAGCAACAGGCTCTCACTTGCACAATGGAACCTTCCTCTCCTCTCACCTGCAGCTGCCCACACATCTTCAAAATCTTCAGCAGAAGGTTGGAGGATACTCCAAAGCAGATTCTGAGGGTGTGCAGAGATGGGAGGAGGAAGGGAAGTTCTATTCATTGCATGAGCGAAACTCTGTGCATACAGCGTCATCATTTAATTGTATAAATCTTTGTGCAGTAACTATAATATTTATGTTTAAAAGTAGCTGTCTACCAGGAAGCTCTAGGCAAAAGAGAAATTTCAAAATCCTTCAAGCAATGTTGATGCTTGCAAGTCTCAATGTTATGTTTCTTGTTCGTCTTTAAAGCCATGACTATATCTACGAAAGGTGTGGGAAGGCTCTGGGACGAGGGGACAGAAAGCGGCGTAGGTTGAAATGAACTTTTGAGTTTCTAACCAAGCGATATGAAGTCACCTACGACAGTGGCAAATAATGCTGAAGCTTGCTATTTCCAATAATACCTTGTGTTTTAGAAAGCTAAGAGCATGAAATAAATACATATAAAGTCAAGTCAAGCAATGTGTGGGTGTCTGCAGCCCATTATAAGTGTGTGTGTGTGTGTGTGTGTGTGTGTGTGTGTGTGTGTGTGTATCACTTTAAAATTGTTCTCGGTTGACTAAAATAATGTTATGTGGAATATTCTAACACCACAGCATTTGTGATGGTGAGGAAATGATAAATTTTCACTACTTGCTAGAAATGGGGGAAAGAGAAGTAGAAAGGGAAAGGTTTTGCCATTTAACTGAGCTTGCATTCTGTAGTTAAAATTGAGTGTCATATAGGGAATGTTATTGCGCTGGTAAATATGACATGATGTGCTGGGAGGCAAGTATTTTAAAGTTAACTATCAAAAAACAATATGGCTTTAGAAGAATTTATGTATTTCTGCAGTTTGAAATAAACATGCAATTCCATGAAATCAGTGTTCCATGGTGGGGGGAGAATTATAGCAAAAAAGTATTGTCATTGTCAGATGGGGCTGAAGGGGAACACTGAGTGGAGCATGTGCGTAAAGGCACTGGGTTGTGAAATAGAATAGTTTGTCATACTTCATTTCGGCATTAAATAACCTCTTGAAATGGCTGCCAGAATCAAGCTGAACCAAAAGTGTGGCTGCAAGAATAAAGATGAGATTTCTGATGGGATGTAACAGAGAATTTCTATGGAGAGCACAAAATCTTGATGTTCCATTGCCTGTGTTCACATATATGTGGTTATCCTATTGTTTTCTTGTATAAAAGTAATTATGAAGCATAGTACAAACAAAGAAATGAAATTATCCTAATCCGGCCACAATTGTGGGCAGCTGACCACACAACTATTGGGGGCTCCTGATTCAGATATGCATCCATATTTTGTATCAAAAGAAACATGCAACAGGTGTGTATCATAGCATACATAGGGACGTGGATCCAGATGTGAATTTGCATGGAACTCAGCTGACTGGCGTGAATATTTCCAGACACAAAATCATTTGTAGCACTTGATATCTTCCATTTTTACTTCATTGTAAACGCTCTTCTAAAATATAATAAAGGGCTGCTAGCTGTTTTCCAACAAAAAAAATCTAGTTGGGTTATTTCCCCCCATGATCATATAAAACTTGGCAGTAATGCCAAGGTCATAGGTTTGACCCATCGATGGGTACTTTTCCCCTCATTGCAAGGGGTTGGACAAAATCATTCATGGAGTCCCTTCCAAGTCTATGATTTTATGATCTGCAAAGATCATAAAATGAATGAATGCAATCAAATCGTGCATCCTTTATGTACTTTCCTACCTTCTCGGACCATAGAGCCTAGGGCAGGGGTCGGCAACCCGCGGCTCCGGAGCTGCATGCGGCTCTTTTACACCTTTGCCGCGGCTCCGCAGATCCTCGGGGACCCTGAGCAGAAAAGCAGAAGCGCCAGAAAGAGGAGGGGGATGGAGCTGGGCAGCCGAGCCGGGCAAAGCAAGGCGGCGGCGGCAGCGGCAGCGGAGCTCGAGAGGCGGCGGCTGCTGGGATGGAGGAGGAGGCAGCGGCGGTCAGAGAAGGGCTGCTGCTGCTGCTGCTTCTGCCGCTGGAGGGAAGTTCTGCCAGGCGGCTTCATGGCTCATAGCTTCCCCCGGGGTAGAACGGGCGGCGAGGGGGATGCCTCATCTGGAGGATGGTGAGGAAGCGGCCGAGCAGCTCACGGCGGCGCCTCTTCCCTCATGGTGCAGGGAGCGAGGAGGAAGAGGAGGAGGGCGGTGGCAGGAAGGTGTGCTAGGGCGCAGTGACGGTTCTCCCCTCAGGTGGACGCGGCTGCACCTGCCACACGCAGGCGCGCTTGCTTTCGCCGTCACGGCAGCCCGCCCGCCCTTAGGCCCCGCGCACCGCGCCACGCAACATCGAGAGCCGCCCACCCAGGCCACACTCTCCTCAGCCCCGCGTGCGAGGCACCTGAGGCGAGGGAGAGAGAGCGCGCGCGCTTGAGGGAAATGGCGGGCAGGGTTTTTGTGTGTGTTTGTGGGGGGTGGCGGCGGTGGTGCTTCGGGATCCTTTTCCGTGCCTTGCTTCTGAGTGGCCGCCGAGTTGAGGGAGAGCACCTGAGGTGAACCACAAAATGGGCCCGCCCTCCCTGTCAGGGAGGAAGGGGTGAATTACGTCAGTGACGAGGAGGGGGTCCAGAGGTAGCCAGCAGGAGAGGCGGGGGAGCACGAGAGCAATTGCAGAGGGAGGGGGGGCTGTTAGGCACCAAAATCCTGCATGCGGGATTCCCCCCCCCCCCGTTCTCTCGTGCCTATGCAATTCCTGCCCTTCTCCCTTCCCCCTCGAGATTTGCTGCAGAGACAAGCAAATGAAGAAGAAAGGGAAGAGTATTAGCTGACATGTCCCCGGATCCCATGGAAAGCACCACAGATTCCTTTGCTTACCAGCTCTTTTTATTTTAAGTTGGCTTCAAACCTGTAATTGTGTAGGTGTGTGTATGTATACATATACACACATAAATATTCATATCTCTTCCCTCTCACCTTCCTTTCAACCAGTTTCTCTGGCACTGGTTTATAAATGCTGCTATGTAGAAATGATGAGAAAGTTGCACCAGCAGAAGGAATGGATATGTGCTGTTAGTAAAAAGAGAGGGAGTTGAACTGCAGGGAGGGACAGACACTTTTCTATGTATTAATTTGTATAATGCCCTCTATGCACATGGTGCTTTGCAAAAAATGGATATGAGAGGTACCATCCCCCTCTTTGCTATCTGAAATAGACTCAGGGAAAAGAGAGAGAATGGGGGAAGGGGAAGAATGTGTGGTTATTTACATTTGGCTTGTTTTGCGGCTCCCAGTTTTTTGTTTTTTTCCGGAAACGGGTCCAAGTGGCTCTTTTTGTCTTAAAGGTTGCAGACCCCTGGCCTAGGGCTTGTCGATCAGAAGGTCAGTGGTTCAAACCCCCACGACGGAGTGAGCTTCCGTTGCTCGGTCCCCGCTCCTGCCAACCTAGCAGTTCAAAAGCACATCAAAGTGCAAGTAGATAAATAGGTACCACTCTGGCGGGAAGGTAAACAGCGTTTCCGTGCACCGCTCTGGTTTGCCAGAAGTGGCTTAATCATGCTGGCCAAGTGACCCGGAAGCTGTACGCCGGCTCCCTCGGCTTATAGAGTGAGATGAGCGCTGCAACCCAAGAGTCGTCCACGACTGGACCTAATGGTCAGGGGTCCCTTTACCTTTACCTTACCTTCTGGGAATAGATTTTTCCTTTCTAATATCCCCCAATACCATTTATGAGGCTGTCAGTTGGATTTCAGCACATGCGCGTTTTCAAAGTCCCCAAGCTATTTTCTCCATGTGCGAAAGAAGAAACAGAAGCTGCTTTCATTAAGGCCACTATATTGATGTTTCGTTAACATTTTCCTTCCTTTTAAGAGTCTCCCTTCTAGAGATGCTACCAAAGGCAGAGTATTGGTATCTGACACTAACTCTATGGATTAGCACTTAATGAGATTGGCTAAAGCATTTCATAAATAGCAGTGTGTCAGTCGTCATTATAGGTGATGCTGAGCTCCTTAATTATTACAGAACCTCCATAAACTGTGCAACAAATCTTTCCCCCAGATTCATACTATTTTGTATACTAGCTGCTCTCTATCCCCCCCCCCCGTCCCATTCAGCTATAAATTAGTTACATATTCTTAGGCATCATTGGTTTTTATGCTTCTGATTAATACGTGATAGGTTTAGGCTACAATGGTACAAGCATGTAATGGCATTTGAAGACCACTTCATGCATCATTAGCAGCTATGCTTCCTGCTGTCCTGTGGGTGCTTCCATGTCATTCCCAGTAGTGCATATAACATACTGAGGGATAGAAGAAAGAGGTTGGTTTCTGGTCCATGCCATTTTTGAAATATTTTAGGTTCTGATACATGTAAGCTACTGTAAGGACTGTGTCATCGTATTCAGAGATGTGCAATGTAATGAACAGGCAATGTGGACAGGCAAGGCCAGGTT
Organism: Podarcis cretensis; assembly: GCF_951804945.1. Taxonomy (NCBI): domain Eukaryota; kingdom Metazoa; phylum Chordata; class Lepidosauria; order Squamata; family Lacertidae; genus Podarcis; species Podarcis cretensis. The sequence goes on from NC_137173.1 coordinate 89,142,121, forward strand.
ATATATAGTGTAATTGGAGCAACTCCAGAATGTCTTCAAGGGTCTCCAGAGTCTGAGATTCTTTTATTTTCAAGTAAGTCTCCAGCCCTTCCAGAAGGCAAGCTATGGATACAAATGTACAACCTGCCTGGAGACTTTCTTGATGCTGAAGACACAGGTTTCATATTGCTCTGCACAACAGTTCCAGAAGTCTGAAGAGCCCCTCCCATTCCACTCAGATTGAATGTGATTCAGACCCTCCAAGTGTCCCTATTTTCCAGGGACAGCCCCGGATTTACATAAGCTGTCCCGGTTTCTGATTTGATCTTGGAATGTCCCTCTTTTCCTTAGGATGTCCCTATTTTCCTCAGAGAAATGTTGGAAGATATGGAGTTATGTGCCCCCCCCCAAGCCAAGGAGATAGGTGCAACCTTTAGAAGACATCTGAAGGCAGCCCTGTATAGGGAGTTTTACAATGTTTAACGTTTTATTATGTTTTTATTTATGTTGGAAGCTGCTCAGAGTGGCTGGGGCCCAATCAGATTGGGGTGTGTGTAAATAATAATAATAATAATAATAATAATAATAATAATAATAATAATAATAGAATAGGGTGGTCCCTATTTTCATCAGAGAACTGTTGGAGTGTGTGGTGATGTAATCCTCCCTCCTTCTCCCCTGAGACTTTGTAACTAGAGCCAAAGTTAGGCTTTTCTACCTTTGTGGATTTTTGGAAGATGTTTGGTGGTAAAAGATGGCAAGGGATTAGTTTAAGAAGAGCCTTCTGGATCAGGTCAATGGTCCATCTAGTCCAGGTACAGGCAAACTCCGGCTCTCCAGATGTTTTGAGACTACAAATCCCACCACCCCTGACCATTGGTCCTGTTAGCTAGGGATCATGGGAGTTGTAGTCCCAAAACATCTGGAGGGCCGGAGTTTGCCTATGCCTGACAAAGGCCAACCTGATGCCTGTGGGAAACCAGGAAACAGGATTTGAGAACAAAAGCACTCTTCCCTCCTTTGGTTTCCAGCAGCTGGTATTCAGAAACATGGCTGCCTCCAATGAAGTGGTGACATGGGGAATAGTTTGTTGTCCAAAAGTGCTTCCTAACAGAGGGGGAGAAGAAAACAATGATAGAGATGGCTTTCTTCCTGGCTTCAATTTGTCCCCATCCACCCACCTGCGTGTTGGTACGGACTTGCATATTTGTCTTAGAAGGAGGGGGTAAAGAAAAACAATGACATTGTGGCTTCCTTCCCACACCACCTCTCTATTTCTGACTGCCTATGTGTTGGTGGTGTTGGGGAGCAGTCTCTTGTGAAGAAGGCAAGGGGGAAGAAAAAGGTGCGGGTTAGTGATTTCCCCCCTTGCCTTCCTGTGTTGCTTTGCCCAGAAAGGGCTTCTGAAGAAGATGGAAAAGAGAAAGACAGATCGTTGGTATTTAATCCCTAGTAAACTAGCTAAAATGTACAAGACCAAGTCAAATGCATGCTGGAAATATAAGGGGAAAGAAGGCACCTTTTAACATATGTGGTGGACATGTCAAGTTAGTAAAAGAATTCTGGGAGACGATATATAATGAACTGGAAAAAATTGTTCAAAATAACTTTTTCTTAAAAACCTGAAGCTTTTCCTTTAGGAATTCTAGGTGCCGAAATCCCAACAGATCAGAAAAGACTATTTATGTATGTGACCACTGCTGATCGTACGTTACTAGCCCAGAGATGGAAAGAGGACGAGAGTCCCTACCAGAGAAGAATGACAGATTAAATGGATGGACTATGCCGACTTGGCAAAAATGACTGGAAGAATCAGAAACCAGGAAGCCCAAAATTTCAATACGGAATGGGGAAAATATATAATTTACTTTAAAAACCATTGTAAACAATTAACATTATTAGTAGGATTAGAATAACACTTGTAGTTTAATGTTAAATTTTGGGTATAATGGAGATGTAATAGATTTGGATTAATAGACAAGATGCAGGAGGCGAAGGTTAATATAAGGACCCACAAAGGGGAGAAGGGAAGTTCAGGAGATTCTATGGAATTCTCTTTCTATGTTGGTTGTTTGATCATTGTTTGTAAAATTTTAAAATCTGAATTTATTTTTTTTAGAGAAAGATGGAAAGAGGTTGTTGCTCTATTACTTTGTCCTTCTGGAGAGGATGCACGCTGCTACCCTCTGCTTCACTTGAGTCTGCAATGTGTGCAAGCTCCAGTTGTGCAATTTAGTCACATATTTGCAGAGCTGGTTAACCCAGAAAAAACCTTCCCTAATCTTCGCCATCAATCTCCCCACAAACCACATTTTCAAAAATCCATTTTCACAGCCATTTGCAGTGCAATCCTAACCATCTCTACTCATTAACAAATCCCACCAAATACTGAAATGTCACTGAAGTGAAATTTACTTTCTGGGTCCCAGGTACGGTATGTGGGGTTAGGATTGCAGCCTAAATATTTGAGAATCTGAGCACTGTGCAAATTTCATGCACTCAATCTGTGTTTAGTTCTCAGACTTGCTGACATATTATGGATCATTTTTATTTCTCAGTCTAGTCCGGAAGCAAGCAAGTACAGTATGCAACTTTTGGTTATAGGAGGCACCTGCCTGCCCCCACGACCTGTCTCTTGCTGTTGGGCAGTACACTGAACACATTTTCTTGTTTGCTGTGGAAAAGTGGGGGGATCAGTTCTATTTCTCAATAGTCTGTATGTGAGAGAGTGGGAGGGCAAAGGAGGACATAGGGTAATGGGCAGAAAATTGTTGAAAGTAGCCTCCTTTGACATTCTACTGGTGGAAGCCTTTTCTGGATCGGAGAGATACAACCTAATGACTGATGTGCTCTCTTCTTCATGCTCTCTTCCCACATCAACATACATACCGTCCCATTAATGACATCTGTAAATACAGGAATCCCAGCTTCCATACACTGCCTGTCTTTGCAAATATCATCGAGTCATTTTGCACAAGCTATAAAGGCAGTCCTGTAATCAGAGCAATGGAGAGCAGGGGAAGATTAGCAGAACTTATCTTTCCTCTGCTAGAAGGATGAGCATTCTCTGCTGAAACCAGGAGGAATGAGGGATGCTGCAAAAATGAAAGCTGGTTTTCTGAAAGGATTTTAAAAAAATATTCCTCCATTCAGGTCTCACCATTTTGTATTCTGAAGAATGATATATTTTTTTTTTGCATTTTGAAGAATACTTTTCAAGGATGCCTATTATAGCCCAGGAATGGAGAACCTCAGGCATGGAAGATAAATGGAGCTTTCTAGCATCCCTTTGTATCTGGACCTTAGCAGAAGGTGGGACATTTTAGACTAAAATATAATTTTGTAATGTTTCTTGTGTTGCCAATCTCTTGATGATTCACTGTTGTTTGTTAGCTGGATAAAAACTGAACATATTTTGCTTGAACATATTTTAAGGAGTGTGTGTGTTGAATGAAAACTGCTACTCCAAGCTTTCCAGGGTGTAGCAGAACACAGTAGGAGAAAATTCGTAGACACTGAACCCAACCCTGGTTGCTGACCCAAGGGTTACACATTAAAGTGTACAGTTTCAATGAGCCAAACATATGCTTTCAATTGGATGTATCATAGAGTTGCATTGACTGAAGGTTGTGGTTCTCTCATAAGCACATCCACCCACCCATGCATAAAAAAGTTTGAAGGACACATTAGATCACCCAAAGCAAAAAGCAGACCAGAGGTTCCCTCCAGTCATAATATGCATGGTGCTATCAACATGGTGCTATCAACCTAGATAGCATCTTAAAAAGTAGAGACATCACCTTGCCAACAAAGGTCCGTATAATAAAAGCTATGGTTTTCCCAGTAGTGATGGATGGAAGTGAGAGCTGGACCATAAAGAAGGCTGATCGCCGAAGAATTGATGCTTTTGAATTATGGTGCTGGAGGACACTCTTGAGAGTCCCATGGACTGCAAGAAGATCCAACCTATCCATTCTGAAGGAAATCAGCCCAGAGTGCTCACTGGAAGGACAGATCCTGAAGCTGAGGCTCCAATACTTTGGCCACCTTATGAGAAGAGAAGACTCCCTGGAAAAGACCCTGATGTTGGGAAAGATGGAGGGCACAAGGAGAAGGGGACGACAGAGGACGAGATGGTTGGATAGTGTTCTCGAAGCTACCAGCATGAGTTTGACTAAACTGTGGGAGGCAGTGGAAGACAGAAGTGTCTGGCGTGCTCTGGTCCATGGGGTCACAAAGTGACAGACACGACTAAACGACTAAACAACAACAACAACATCAACAACATGTACCGTACCACACTTTAATTTATGGCACATATTGGATTCCTCAATAATTTATTTCAGCAGGCGTAGTTCTTTGAGTAGGAAATGGATTTTATCCAAATTGTTAAATGGACTATTTTGTTTGAAACAAAAACAAAACAAACCCACTTGTCAGTTAAAGGGTGCCTGAGATTAAGTGTTTTGTTTCCCACCTTGAGTCATAGCAACAGCTTTTTTCATTGTTCTGTTTTAATCTATTTATTTATGGGATTAAGCATATAATAGTTACCTTGATCTTGTTTCAACAGGGTGCAGTGAGTGGCCAGGTCTATACTTAATAAAGAAGCTGCTAGGTGGGCTGGAAGAGGTTTATAAAGGCCAGGCAAGGAACTGCACTTGTGTAATAGCTCACAACACAAAGGAATCATATCAACAAAATTGTTTCACTGAGGTCAAAAGAGTCAAACCACAGTTCATGAAAACAGCAGAAGGTGAACAGAATTGTTGGAACCCAACACTAAGAACTTATCAAAAATGTACAACTTGCTGTTGAAATGGAATACACAGGATGAAACAGTGAAATCAGCTATGATTAAATGGGCACAAGATATCGGTCATGATATTATGTTTGCTGAACAGTTATGGACCACCGGTATTAAATTTACTGCATGTAATGCATTAAAAGAAAACATTATGAAAATGATCTATCGGTGGTACATGACCCCAGTTAAGCTTGCAAAAATTTATCATTTGCCTAACAATAAGTGTTGGAAATGTAATGAGACTGAAGGCACTTTTTACCACCTTTGGTGGACCTGCCCAAAGGTTAAAGCTTTCTGGGAAATGATCTATAATGAAATTAAGAAGGTCCTTAAGTGGACTTTTCCTAAGAAACCAGAGGCTTTTCTCTTGGGCATGGTTGGCCAATTGGTGTTAAAGAAGGACAGGATTTTTTTTATGTATGCGACCACAGCAGCAAGAATTCTACTGGCAAAGTATTGGAAGACGCAAGAACTACCTACTCTGGAAGAATGGCAAACAAAGGTGATGGACTTTATGGGACTGGCTGAGATGACGGGCAGAATCCGCGATCAGGGGAAGGAGACGGTGGAAGAGGACTGGAAGAAATTTAAAATATATCTTAAAAACTATTGCAAAATTGAGGAATGTTAAGATGTCAGGGGGTAAGAGTTAGAGAATTGCAGCATTAACTAAAAAACTAAAGGAAATTTAATGAAAGGGAATTAAGACAATTGACTAAAGGGTTGCTAAAGAATCACTAAACAAGGATGCAGGGATGGGGAGGTATGGGGAAGTCAATAGAAAGAAGGGTATGAAATTATGATCTTGAAGTTATATTGGTTCAATTGTTTTGTATGTTTTTGTTTGTGTTTTGATTTTCTTGTTTTTCTTCTGTTTGTCTTGTTCTGTCTTTATTATGTGTTTGAAAAACGAATAAAAATTATTTTTTTAAAAAAAAAAACACAGCAGAAGGTGGAGAATTATTCTGCTGTATGTGAAAACAGACTTTGGTCCAAAGAATCTCCCCATACAGATTTTCACTTTGCAGCATATTTGACCTATTATAAATGATCTAAGATGGACTGCTGGTCTATTGTGGACACACACAAGGTTGATATCATACCTACTAAAACTTCTAATGCTCCTTCTGTACCTACAACATTTGTCATGGTTGTCTTTGCTAAAAACCCATATTCTCCTGATCTTCATGATCCTTCCACTCTTCCTGATCTCCACCACCAGTGCTGGATTTATGTATAGGCTAAGTAGGCTGAAGCCTAGGGCCTCTAAATCTAGGGGGCCTCGCCAGCCCTCCAGCTCCCCAGTGGGCAGTCTCTCTTCTCCCAAAATTTCAAACCCAAGACTTCATGCGAGGGCAGGGCAACTCGGGCCTCTAAGTCGAGGGGGCCTCACCAGCCTGCCCTCTCCTCAGTGCTGCAGTCTCCCCTCTCCCAAAATTGCAAGCCCAATACTTAATGCAAGAGCAGGGCAACTCAGGCCCAGCAACTATAAGACTAAGGCTATAAGACTTAGAGCTAGCCAGCAGGGCCCAATTCAAAGCAGTGGGGTGCAACTTTTTTTTTTTTTTTGGTAGGGCCCCAATTCACAGCCAAAGTCTGCAAAATTTTATAGATATAAATAATATCCATCTAGATTGCCCAGGTGCTGCCCCCCCCTTATAAGCGGCCAGTGGAACCCAATTTGGCCCAATTGCTCCAATTGCCTTAAGGTCAGCCCTGATGAGACTGTGCAGGGGTTGGACTGACAAGCCCTGCACCTTTTAGGTCCCTGGTGTCACCATTCAGAGTACAGACTCAAGAACTTGTTATGGAAACAGAGGGGGGCACTTATTGGAAATTAGTTTTGTCACCTCTTCCCCCCAAACCCCGAGACAATGAGCCCACCCACCTTTTATTCACAGTCACATAGGCACTACACTACAGCATGGCCATAAACCTGTACGTTCAACTGCTGAAATATACACCCAATATGTAGCAATGGAGATTTATGTTACTGCTTTATGCATGAACACTGTGTTTTATGAATGGAGACTGTATTTTGTGAATTACCTAAGAGCCACCAATAGGGAGCTCTAGAATCTGACTGCTAACCAACTGGGTACTACCAAACAGCGACCCCTATTGCTGAAAGCAGATAACCAGCAGGGAATGCTTCAGCTCAGCCTTTGCGCTGTTGACTGAGCACCCCATGCTGTGCAGATAATGGAGAAAGCTTGTAAACTGTATCCCTTCTGGCATCCTGGCCAACTCTATTACACTGGTGTAAACCCTGGTGCACCAGAAGCACAGAATAGCAGCAAATAAAATCCGCTCATATGTCAGCAACTGATAAGACTTATCAACCAGTTCTTCCAAAGCCTTCCTAGATTATAAAGCTCCAAAATACAGGCTAAAATAGAGCAGGTCTGGAAAGAGTGAGCCATAGAATGGGCACCACCAGTGAAAAGGCGCTGCTCTGTGTAGCTCCTGCCTTGTCATTTGATAGGGTGCCCACTTGCCCTCCTTTTTGACATGGAATGCTCTCTATTGGAGTCTCCAGGTCCAATATAAAGACCATAAGAAGCGAGAGCAGGGACCTTGAAGTTTCCAACAGCTGTTAATCAAGCAAGCAAGCAAGCAAACAGGTCACCTTTGTCACAGTCAGGGCGCCTATGTCCTGGCCAGGCCTGAACCCAATCTTGTTTTTGTACAATCTTGCTTGTCCTTAGTAACCAAAATTATTTTATCAACACATACAAGCAGAAAAGTGGTTTTCCTTCATCTGAAAGGAACCGTACAAAACAAAGTGGCACTAATAAAGAAAAGTTCCAGGGTGGCAACAGAAAGCAAAGTAAAAATGCTTTTGCAGTTCATCAAAACTATCCAGCGATATCAAGTTATAGGAAAACTGGTGCTATTAACAGTAATCCTTCAGTTGGTTAATTCGTTCAGCAACTTCCATGCACATGACATGTGATGCTAATTATTTCCCCCAAGAGTTAAATGATAACTAATCAGAGGCAGCTACAGGAGAGCTATGAGATTCAGGTGAGGGTCAGATGCCTTGTCAATCCCAGCAGGTATATAAGAAGACGACCTGGCCTGCCCAGGGTATTTAACAATAATATCTCATGTCCTTTGGAATCAAACACAAGACTCAGGATCCAAAGCTCAGGTGAACACAGACTACTGCATACAATACAGACTGATTTCTTTTTAATTTCTATCCTCTGCTCTGGTTGATAGTGATGTCATAGATTTTTTAATGCCCTAGGATTTAAAAAAAATATGTTAGGGATTACAATGCCCATCATCTCTGATCATGGCCTGCACTAGATGGGTCTGAAAGGAGTTGTAGTCCAAAACATGTTGAGGGCACCAGGTTGGCGAAGGCTGCATTAAGGTTTTAAAGCTCCTCTATTTGGATCTTATATTGCTTGACCTATTTGTTTCCATTCCGGGTCACTGATTTTTACAAAGCAGGTGTGTCTTTTATCTCAGTTGGTTGAGTTATCGCCAGGCAGCAATGGCAGGAGACTGATGAAGCCAGAAATGCTGGGCACAGGGGCAGAGGAGGGGGTGCAGTGGGGGCAGTCTGCCCCGGGTGTCACTACTGAGTGGGGTGACAAAATGGTGGGCACCACTCACCACAGTGCCTGCAGTGTGTCTGAGACATATGTCTCTCCTGGGAGTGACGCAGTGGCTTGGGCAGCTGCAGGCTCCTCACTGCCCCAAACGGTCCACCTGCAGCCTCCCCCTCAGCTGTAGGGCAACTGAGTGTGGGGAGGCAGGCAGGCCCCACAGAGCATCCTGCCCTGGTTTGTCCTGTCCCATGGGCGGCTGGCCTCACCTCTAGGCGCAGGGTTTGTGCACCACCCCAGGCACCCAATCAGCTTGCTCCGCTGCTGGCTGGGCATAGGGACACCTCCACACAATCCACACGCACACACACACACACTGACATGCAAAGATTCTCTATCAAATTCAAAACCCAGGATTTCTCAACCTGATGTTAGGAAAGAGTGACCAGGGGCTTAGCGTGGGCGACAGGGGGGCCAGAGCTCTGGGTGCATGATTTTTAGGGGTGTAAGCCAGACTCCTACACACAGGGATCCCTGCCCTGCCCTGACTGTTGCTGGGGGTCTCTGAGCTCCGGAGCCCAGCCTGGTCTCACTGCCGCATCCCAAGCCCCCTCACTAAATGGCTGCCTGGCCAATGTTGCGGGGGGGGGATTTGCCTGCCAAGGGCCATATCAGCTAGCCAAGTTCCTCCCTGCATGGGTGGGTAAGAGCACAGTATAGCCTTGCTTGGCTCCAGTGGGCAGAGCTGACTGGCATGCGGCCTTCGTGAATCCTCTGTGCCCATGTCCAGCGGCATTGGTGGTGAAGGGTGGCCTGGCACAGTGGGTTCCATTGGCCCTGCATGACCTGCCTTTGCCCACTGCGTGTTCAGAACGACATTTTAGAAATATCTATATGCACACACCAACCTCTCGCCGGCAAAATAGCTGAGCAACCCTTATTACTGACATAAGCTTTTCCAAGGAGCATTTCTGAGGGCCAAGGGAAGAAATTGTGTTATTAATTGGGCCGTGCCTGGATGCAGCGGGTGATGGATGGTTTCAAAATATATTGATGGGTTTTCAGGTGGAGTGCTATGAGAAGTACTTCAACTTTAATTTGAAAAAAAAAGAACCCACTAAATTTTTTTTTTTGCCATCTAGCCTTAACTATCTCTCCAATTTTGATACTCCGTTTAACCTAACTTTGTGTCAAGAACACTTGGGATCTCTTATCTTCACTGAAGTAATTAAAGTAGAGTAGAAAATTGGCAAAAACTTGGTGGAATCATTGCAAACATTCTTGCAGGAACAGAATAGGTAAAGGCAATTAATAAACTGCCATGTGCCATTCACATACTTTTGTTCTTTTGGGTTGATTTTCCAGCTCTGAAGCCCAAGCAAAACACAGCACATATTTGCAAAGAATTTTCAAAAGTGATTGCCTTTTGGCAGAAGTGTTCCCCAAACTGATTATGTGTCAATAAGGCCTGGATTTACCTTATCCTGTTTTAAAATGTTACAGCCTTTTTCAAAATCAATTGGACGTGAGTGGACAAGCTAAATTGGGTTAACATGTGTTTGTTTTGTTCTTCACTGAAGCCTAAATTATTCTTAGGGATTGCAAACACTTGGGTAAACTGGGAGGGAATACAGGTTGGGACTACTTGCTACTAATCCAACTAGACTGGTGACTGGGAGTGGCTGCTGAGACCATATAACACTGGTCCTAAAAGACCTACATTGGCAGTATATTTCTGATCACAATTCAAAGTGTTGGTGCTGACCTTTAAAGCCCTAAATGGCTTCGGTCCAGTATACCTGAGGGATTGTCTCCACCCCCATCGTTCAGCCTGGACAATGAGGTCCAGTTCCGAGGGCCTTCTGGTGGTTCTGTCACTGTGAGAAGTGAGGTTACAGGGAACCAGGCAAAGGACCTTCTTGGTAGTGGCGCCCACCCTGTGGAACACCCTCCCACCAGATGTCAAGGTAATAAACAACTATCTGGCTTTTAGAAGACATCTGAAGGCAGCCCTGTTTAGGGAAATTTTTAATGTTTGATGTTTTCTTCTGTTTTAATATTCTGTTGGGAGTTGGGGAAACCCAGCCAGTAATAAATACTGTAGTAATAATAATTATTTTTATTAAAGAACCTTTTTAATGAGGGTGAAAGAAGAGAGCGCAAAATATGGTCTGAAGCTCAACATCAAAAAAACGAAGATCATGGCCACTGGGCCCATCACCTCCTGGCAAATAGAAGAGGAAGAAATGGAGGCAGTGAGAGATTTTACTTTCTTGGGGTCCATGATCACTGCAGATGGTGACAGCAGTCACGAAATTAAAAGACTCCTTGGGAGAAAGGCGATGGCAAACCTGGACAGCATCTTAAAAAGCAGAGACATCACCTTGCCAACAAAGGTCCATATAGTTAAAAGCCATCATCTTCCCAGTAGTGATGTATGGAAGTGAGAGCTGGGCCATAAAGAAGGCTGATCACCGAAGAACTGATGCTTTCAGTATTATGGTGCTGGAGGAGACTCTTGAGAGTCCCATGGACTGCAAGAAGATCAAACATATCCATTCTTAAGGAAATCAGCCCTGAGTGCACACTGGAAGGACAGTTTGTGAAGCTGAGGCTCCAATACTTTGGCCACCTCATGAGAAGAGAAGACTCCCTGGGAAAGACCCTGATGTTGGGAAAGATTGAGGGCACAAGAAGAAGGGGATGACAGAGGACGAGATGGTTGGATGGTGTTCTCGAATTACCAACATGAGTCTGACCAAACTGTGGGAAGCAGTGGAAGACAGGACTGCCTGGCGTGCTCTGGTCCATGGGGTCACAAAGAGTCAGACACGACTAAACGACTAAATATAATAATAATAATAATAATAATAATAATAATAATAATAATAATGTTGTTATTGCTTAGGTTTTGTAAGGAAGTGGAATTAACTAGGAATTATGGGTTCCTCCAGACAAATTGTATATTCAGCCGTTATCCTAATTTGCTTGCAGAAAGCTTACATGGTGGTTATACTATGTCTGCTCTGCATTGGGCATTCATTCTTGTTTTCAGAGAGTTTATATGATCATCCTAATTTGCTTGTGGGGTGCTTACACATCTTTTATTCATACCGTACTTTTTAGTGCATTTTCCCCACCCTTTTCTTTTTAAGTAGATTAATTGTGCTAGGGCAACAAAGTACTTTAATCTGCTTTAACAGCATGAACCTAAAGTGCCAGGATGTATGTAAATTCTACCTCCACCCCACCCTGCAAAACAGTGACAGCCCAAGGCACCCTAGGTGTGCACAGTGAACTAATGTTCTCACATCTTCTGTGGCTGATTTTAACACTGGGCAACATTTCCAAAGCTAAGCCAAAAAGAACTGCATCACAACATCTGGAGAAGTAAGAAATAGGAAGATTGAAAAGATCAGAAGCTGATGTCCTCAATACTTGCCCCTAATCCATTTTAAAAGGTAAAGGTAAAGGTACCCCTGACCATTAGGTCCAGTCATGAACGATTCTGGGGTTGCGGCGCTCATCTCACTCTATAAGCCATGGGAGCCGGCATTTGTCCACAGACAGATTCCGGGTCATGTGGCCAGCATGACTAAGCCACTTCTGGCAAACCAGAGCAGCACACGGAAACGCCGTTTACCTTCATGCCAGAGTGGTACCTATTTATCTACTTGAACTTTGATGTGCTTTCAAACTGCTAGGTGGGCAGGAGCAGGGACTGAACAACGGGAGTTCACCCCATCACGGGGATTCGAACCGCCGACCTTCAGATCGGCAAGCCCTAGGCTCTATGGTTTAGACCACAATGCCACCCGCATCCCTCTAATCCATTTTAAGTGAGCATATTTGTGAAAGGAGGCAATATTTGACAAATGATATGAACAACAGAGAACTTACATTTGCATCACCTGACTAATGGGATTACCTTTTCAGCTTGTGTAAAGTACCACCCTAGATGGCTCCTGTACAACCCTCAGATTAGAATCATAAAACTATAGAGTTGGATAGGACCTAGTCTTGGCAGTAGCTGGTGATTTTATGACAAGACTCCCCAGATCACCTCCCATGTATATGAAATCCTATGTCAGTGTGGAGGATGCTCAGGCCAAGGTTTTCCCCATCAAAGGCACGTGACCTTGGACTGTTTGCCTGCTCTCAAGGTAGTTACTGACAGTGAAACTTTGTGCTCAATTACAGCACAGGTTTTTCAGTTGTTGCAAATGTAGATTCCACTTTTGGAGAAGTGTCTTGGAAGATCTTTGTACAAAATTACGCATTTGACTGGTCCGTATAAGCTGAAACTCCCTCTACAGCACCTCAAACAGCTCCTTTAAATCCCCAGAATTAAGAAATTGACTTCTCTTTCTCACTGTATGTGTGAGTGTGTGTGTGTTTGGTGGGTGGCAAATACCAGATTATTAATGTAAATACTCAACTATAGCTTTTTCATATGTGTGTTTTTTAAGCCCAATAATGCTAGCAACAGATTCCTTTCTAATTTTCAATGTATACAGCTTTTGTTTAATTTGTGGGTGCCATTGTAACAGTTAATATAATGCCACAGTTGGCTAAATTACTGGCAAATTAACTTTAGATTCAATGATAAATGCTTAATTAGGTACCAATTCAAGGGTTTGGCAATGTAAGCATTTCACAAATATTGCTCACATGCAGAAAATGATCAGTTTGCCCAACATTAACGTAGGGTCTTACCTAAGTAATCAGCATCTGGAGAAACAGACTCCATACAGCGCATGTTTATTTAGTTACGTTTATTGAAAAAATTGCAAACTTAGCCATTGGCCAATGCATACTGTGCACCACAGGGGGGGAAACATATTAATGTTTATGGATACACAAGGGGTGTTTACTGAAGGAGATATAGATCATGGGGTTTGAAGTGGATCAGATTTCTCTAGAGAATACGGAGAGTGTAAATGTAATATTAATGCATGCAGCACAGAATAAACTCGAGTTTTGCCATAAGTGAAATTTCAGGCATCCTCTATAGGTGAACCTCTATGGAATTTCAAGAAAAGGAAAAAAAGTTGGTGGGGGGTTTTAGTAAGGCTAGCCCAATTTTGGAAGGAGGGAGAGCATAATACATCCATATTTATGGGATGCATACAAATGCTGCTCAGGTTCTTAATCTGAGAGGTTCTTTTAAATACAGTGGTATCTCGGTTTAAGAACAGTCTGGTTTAAGAACGATTTGGTTTACAAACTCCGCAAAACTGGAAATAGTGTCTTGGTTTGAGAAGTTTACCTTGGTCTAAGAATGGAATCTGAATAGTGGAAGGGCACCGGCAGAGGGAGGCCTCATTAGGAAAAGCACGCCTCGGTTTAAGAATGGTTGCAATTTAAGAACAGACTTCTGGAACGGATTAAGTTCATAAACTGAGGTACATACATATTTCTGAACTTAGTGCAGAACACATTGTCTTGGAACATTCATCTGGCTACATTACAACTGCACTAGAGATATATTTGTATACTGCAGATGCACATTCACAGTGGTCCCTGATTCCTGACCTTCTTCTATCCACACAGATATCAGCAGGATCGTTTTTGAATGGGGCTCATGAGCAAGCAGGGCTTTGTGATGTGTTCGCTTCTTGTTTGATCATAGGGACTCTTACTGTTCCCTCTGGTATTTTCATTCAAATGGCAATATCTCATTGTTTAAATGTATCACATTAAGAATCGAAAGGTGTGCTATACAATATGCATGACTCAGTATGCATTCCTGAAGGCGATAGCTCTGATCCATGCGTGTGTGGCCTCTGTGCACATGGTAATGAAAAACAATTGGCAGTTACACTGATCAGCTGCTTCTTAAAGTGAAGGGGAATGGGGGGGGCATCACTGATTTGTTTTTGCTTTATTAGGAATTTTGAATTCTCATTCTGTATTTTTCTGTTGTGAACCAGTCTGGGATATTCAGATACAAATGTATTATTATTATTATTATTATTATTATTTATTATTATTATTATTTATTATTATTATTATTATTATTACTCGAGGCCTATTCTTTTTCCAACAACTTGCTGGGGGCTACAGACAAAAGTGGGTGGAGCAAGGAAAGTAAATTTCACCTTTCTATAACAATAACAATTTTATTAACAATTTAATCTGACTGGGTTGCCCTAGCCACCCTGGGCAGCTAGTTTCTGCACAAACTCAAAATCAGAGTTGACTCCAGGGGACATATTCTTCTTCTTTGGTGATCACTCTTAGCTGAGTAAGATTGTCTTCCATAAACATGATTTTATGGGGTTTTGGAAGATGCCTGTGTGTGAATTTGTATTCTGTGTTTATATCAGTGCACACTGATCAATACACAGTCTTCGCAGTAAGGCTCTGTTCTGATGGCATGAGTAGTCACAACGACTGGTAGATTCCTATCTGTTGCAGCCTTCATCCGTCTTCACAGCTGTTGTAACATACCACTTGTTATCATCTGCCCATTCTGCCATTGAGGACTTCTTGGATCATTCTTTGTCTAGCTCCTTCCCTTTGACATTACCACCTTGGGTGACCCTGCTGGGAGTACGAGATTCCTGACGGCTTCGCTCACAAGAGTCATAGGAACATGCAAGCCCACTCACCATTACAAGGTGATGATCCAGCGAGTGAACCAGGGGATATATAGAGAAACCTGAAGGGTCACACCTGGCCCCTGGGCTTGCAGTACCCCATCCCTGCAGATATTTCAACATTTTTCTCTGCACTACCACTTCCCATTCTTGCCAACCTAGCAGTTTGAAAGCACGCCAAAGTGCAAGTAGATAAATAGGTACCGCTCCAGTGGGAAGGTAAACGGCGTTTCCATGCGCTGCTCTGGTTTGCCAGAAGCAGCTTAGTCATGCTGGCCACATGACCCGGAAGCTGTATGCTGGCTCCCTCAGCCAATAAAGCAAGATGAGCGCCGCAACCCCAGAGTCGGCTACAAATGGACCTAATGGTCAGGGGTCCCTTTACCTTACCACTTCCCATGGCTCAATGCATTTCCAGTTCACACTGAGGTGCAAATGTTGTTCCCTCTAACCTCACCCCAGAAACCCTCAAATTTCTTTTAAATGCACAATATTCACGTAATGGTAAATATAGATGGAAACTTGTTGCCTTCTGTGGTTTTCTATGCTTGTTTCAATTTAATTTGCTGTCTGTGCTGAATGTCAGCTGCTCTCGGGGATTTCAGACAGAGGTCTTTCCTAGCCCTACCTGAGATGCTGGCGATTGAACGTGTGCATACAAAGCAAATACTCTACCATTGAGAACGCACCACTGCCCGAACATCAGATCTGGTCAATTTCTTCCCCCAAATGTATTGTTCTCCCTGAGCAAATTTCAGTCAATCCTGGATGGGAAGGCAGGGGGAGTTTGCCCAACATGGTATCAAGTTAAAAGTAAAGAGTTATTCACAGCGGTTCCCTTTCACATTCCTGTGCTTTGAACTGTGTTTATAGCAAATACGTGATCTGCATTATATATGTCTATTTGAAGACTTTTTCTAAACAGGATACACCTTTATATGCCAAGAAGTGCTTTTCAAGAGAGGAAAACAGTGCACCTCACCTACCCATTGGAGACTTTGATGTTAAATCTCTCTGATTCTCTTCTGAGGAACTGAACATCTCCTTAAACCTTCTAATGAACATAACACAAGAGAATATCAAAGTGTGAAAATGACAAAGACACAAATGTCTGGAAAGTATGTTAAAATACATCATTTCTGCTAGCTTGACAGAGCTTGACACAATATGCCAGATAATAAGATCAGCATGGTAGCTATTAATATTTACACAGAGAGTTGGATGGTGCACTGCAAAAACCTGATGTCCTTCAAACCAATTAACCTGTTTTCTTCATTGTTTCTTGTCTACCACTCTAAGTCTTCATTGTCACTTTTCCTTATTGCATCTTCATTTGCCATTGTGTTAGCTATCTGGACCCTCATTGTATTTAAGAGAGTGAAGTAACAATAGCAAATTCCATTTAAGAGGCTTAGATAGAGCAACTCTTGACTGTTTGGGGGAAAACAACAATATCTTAGCAATAAGGTCTCATTCTGCACGAATAAACTTCCCCACTCTAGAATAGCACAGTACTGACAAGAACTGATGGAAATTGTAGTACATAAGATGTGGAGGACCCCAGGCTGAAGAAGGCTGATTTTGAACCACCCTTGTTAAACTTTTGATGAAGTCATAATCACATCTGAGGAAGCGATTCCCTTATAGACAGACAGCACAGATGGGAACTCCTAGTTATGACACCTCCTTGCTTACAGGTTCTGCTCTGCTTTGGTGAGATAGGTTGATTTCTCAGTAGTTCAGCTTATGGTAAAAAGGTAAAGGTAAAGGGACCCCTGACCATTAGGTCCAGTCGTGACTGACTCTGGGGTTGCGGCACTCATCTCGCTTTATTGGCCGAGGGAGCATGTGTACAGCTTCCAGGTCATGTGGCCAGCATGACTAAGCTGCTTCTGCTGAACCAGAGCAGCACACGGAAATGCCATTTACCTTCCCGCCGGAGCTGCACCTATTTATCTACTTACACTTTAACATGCTTTCGAACTGCTATGTTGGCAGGAGCAAGGACTGAGCAACGGGAGCTCACCCCGTCGCAGGGATTCAAACCACCGACCTTCTGATCGGCCAGTCCTAGGCTCTGTGGTTTAACCCACAGCACCACCCACATCCCAGCTTATGGTAAGTTAGTACCTAAACCCCCTAAAAGCAAGGCTTTTTAAAAGCCAGAACTCAGTTCTGGCACCTCTCAGGTGGGCGCCATAGCCGTTATTATGAGAACAAGGGAGTTTGGGCACCTCTTTTTTCAAGAAAAATTGCACTGCCCGAATGTATTCCCCCACAAAAAAAGTGAGTATGGAGTAGCCCTATCTCACAGAGCTGAATGGATAGTAGAAATGTCACCAATAGCTTATGTGTATCTGTTTCCAAGGAAAGCAAAACAAAACCCAATCCTTTAAAAACAAGTGTTTTGAATATTATGCTGTGGACAAAACATTCATGAATCTTTTTGGCTTTGGATCACTTTACCTTGTTTGGGGAAGATCACAATGTGGATAGCTATTGCCAAAAATGTCATCAGAAATGAGTAAATGTAGCTTTCCGCATCCTATCTAGGATGTACCAGAGTGTAGCCTGACTTAGGAACATAGGAAATCACCTTTTGACCATTGGCCCATCCAGCCCAGCGCTATCTACAATGATGGCAGTGGCTCTCCAAGGTTTCGGACATGAGACCTTAGCAGCCCTAACTGGATGCGCCATGGATTAGATTTGGTACCCTTTGCATGCAAAACAGGTGCCACTCAGCTATGGCTTCACCTCCATTCCTTTTAAAGCAGAATGTGTTCCATTTACTTGTATCAGAAACAATTCTTCACATCTGCACAGGGACAGCGATGATTGCCTCTTGGATATATGTGCAAACACACACACACACACACACACACACATTTCTAATACATATATTTGTATCACATAAACATACACAAACCTTTTTTTTCTTTCTTTACAATACCCACAACCACCAGCACCTCTTTTTTTTGCTGCCCATAGCAGCCATTTTGTGCTGGTGCCCACAGCGCTTTTATCAATATATGACTACCAGCACATCATTTTATTCATTTATTTTACCAAAAATCTCTCTCTCTATGCATGCAGGTGGTGCTGTGGGTTAAACCACAGAGCCTAGGACATGACAATCAGAAGGTCGGTGGTTTGAATCCCCGCGACAGGGTGAGCTCCTGTTGCTCGGTCCCTGCTCCTGCCAACCTAGCAATTCGAAAGCACGTCAAAGTGCAAGTAGATAAATAGGTACCACTCCAGTGGGAAGGTAAACGTCATTTCCGTGCACTGCTCTGGTTCACCAGAAGCGGCTTAGTCATGCTGGCCACATGACCTGGAAGCTGTACGCTGCCTCCCTCGGCCAATAAATCGAGATGAGCGCGGCAACCCCAGAGTCGGCCACGACTGGACCTAATGCTCAGGAGTCCCTTTACCTTTACCTTTACATGAAAGGGAAATATATCATTGATGGTAAAGAGATAGGCTTTGCATATCCCTCTTGGATGATAGTTAGTACATGGTACACAAGACTTTTTCTTTACTTTAAGGCTTTTGTTTCTTTAGTCATATTCAGAAACCATTTTTATTATAATCCCCACCAACACCATTTCTCATTTTTCTTTTGGTTCCCTGCCTTGATCTTCCCAGACACCAAAATGAAAAATATATTTACTGAGAAAGTGTGTGTGTGGGGGGGGGGGGACAATACTGAACTACTTTTGTCCCTTAATCTATGATGCCTGCTGATTTGTTTTACACCATCGAGAGCCTTCATTTGGAATAAATGTAATGAAAACCACCCAAAACAGTGTAAGAAATCATTATTATATATCATCAGGGTACGAGCAAGCAAGCATACTTCCTGAAATGGCAGCCTTGGAATAAAACACACCTACGAAAGTGTCATTCCCCCCCCCCCCCCCCGGTAGTTGATAAAGCCCTGGAGCCATGTAGCAAATGATCAGCAATACACATGATGACTAACCTGTCTTGCATAACAGTCCTACCCGGCTCCTTTTGAAGATGCTCTGTGCAAGCAAAAGAGCCCCTTTGGGATAACAGGTGAACTATGCATTCTGAAGCAATCATGTTCTTGGAGTATATTGAACTCTCTTGGTGGGTCAAAGAGGCTCCGGCTGACAGCCTCAAGTCAATGTCACAATGGCTGGTTTATGACACTTGCTTAGTGCTTACCATTCCCCGAGCCTACATGTGCAGCAGAGATATGCAGGCTGTAAAAAGCCTTTGCAGCTAATGAGACAGCGGCTGCTTTGTGTAGAACACCTCATTCAGGATGTGCCAGGATGTGTTTGCCTTTCAGCACAGACTGATGTTACTTACTTTGTAATAGGAACACAAACACAGCACAAGTAGTACAATTGCCCCCCAAATCCCTATTCTCTCTTTAGCACCCCAGCAGTCTTTTCTTGTCATTCAGTTCCACGGAGGGGAGACTGATATTGTCACAGCAACATTGCACTGGCATGATATTGAGGAACTCCAGTCAAGCCCCCACCCCCCACCCCCCGCTCCCACCCCCACCCCCGCTCTGCAAATGCCTTTGCTTGCTGGTGGGCACAAGGAAATAAATTGAAGCTGGCATGCTGTATTTTTTATCATGGGCAAGTTATTTGTATGGTGGAAATAAGATGAAAGCAAATTAGCATGTCTGAAGAAAGTGCAGGTAAATTGATGTGATCTGATGTAGAGCATGGAGTCAGGCAATTTGACAAGGTTTTTCGAGAACCTAGATGGTAAAATGATGATTTCATGTTGTCACTTTTCTCTGCTGCCCCCACTGGGGCTAAATGCATTTTAAACCTCTGCTTCAGCTTCTTACATTTCTCTGCAATCTTCCCTAATAGACACAAACTGGGTTGGGGTTACTCAATAGCACCCGGATCTCCAAGTTAGGTGTTCAATGGCTAGATATGTGGAATGAATATGGCATTTACTGTTTGTGCCATCTTTGCATGCAGTGGTTGATATTCAACTAAATAATTGTTATTATTTATGGAACTTACCTTTTCTGCTCCTGCATATGTCCCACAGTGTCCCCAAATCTGCTCAATGGTGTTAGGGTAGGCATGTCCAACAGGTAGATCACCGGACGTCTGTGGTAGATCACTGGTAGATCACTGGCTCCCCCCAAAGAAGCTCAACCACTTTGGCACCCTAAAGAAACACCCTCCACCCTCCACTCTCCACCCTAAAAAAAACTCAACTTTGACCAGAACCCCCCACAAAAGGAAGTAGATCACTGCCAGTTTTTAACTCTGTAAGTAGTTCACAGTCTCTTGGGAGTTGGCCACCCCTGTGTTAGGGGAACCCCTAAAACACATTTAGTGTATGTGTGCAGGGAGGGGGGGTAGAATGTTCCATTGCACAAAGAGAAATCCTGGTGCTGATAGAACAGTAACCTTAGCACTATGTTCAGTTCCACCTTCTGTTTCCATACCCCTTTCTGAAAGTTTGTCTGCATGTCACAACATTAAGACCCTAGCACAGGAATAGCCAGTGCCCTACTGATGACACCTTACAGCACAATCCGAACCCTGTCCTATTGAGTTCAATGGGGCTTACTCCTAGGTGAGTAGGGTTAAAACTGTAGTTGTAGTCTGCCTTTTCCTCAATATCTACATGCAAGTAGCTACCCCCATCCCACCACAAGTAATCTTGCATTGACTTTGAGAACAGCAGGGAAAACTAGGTTGGTTGGTTTTTCTTTTCTATTTCTTGCTTTTTTTATAGGTGAAGTGTTGAAGCAGGAAAATAAATTCAATTATATTTTTGACAGGCAGAGGAGCCATCATTATTTCCTCATTGCATTGTTCTTATAACTGCTGAATATCCTGGCTTGTGGCAAGCAGAATGAATCCTTGACCGGGAGATTATCAAATTAGACTCTATACTTTGTTTTTACCGGAAACTTAAACGCCATGTTTGACTTTATAACTGGCAAAGCAGGACCCATGAGAGCATGTTTGCTTGAAGAAAGGGAAATGTTTACCCACCTGCGTTCCCTACTTGCATCAAGTTTTCAACTGAAATGATCTAAATCAGTGATATAGTACACCTTTTCTGGATTAGGTTAGGTTTATATGGCAGTACTGGAGAGCATTAGCTACATCTGTATTATCAGAAGTAGCAATGCTGCTCTAATGCCTAGGGGCTAGAAGCACGGGTGAGGAATCCATTGTAATATTATGCTGTGAGACTGTAAAATAACTCAGACATTCTAAGGAAGCCAGCAATCTAATACTGGAGGCCTAAGAGAAATGCAACTAGAAAAGTATTGTTTTGAATTTGGGGGCTTAGGAAGCAGGCTGTATGTAAGACCCTTTTAACCGCTGGATCCCACAAGAGTCAAAATACAAGCCAAACTAGTTTCCTGTGTGGAGGTGATAGCTTGGGTGATGGGCCATTAAGAGAAACAAAGGAAAGGGTCTAACAGTTAAATCCGCAGTTAATTAGAAGGACAAAAGCTATAGTTGAGAGCTGAGAGTTTTGGGGGCAGTAATATGACCTAGATATAAAGCAGCAATCTGGAGAGAAAGTCAGAGCAATGTTTGAGAGCAATGTTTGAGGTCTGCTTCAATCCAAGGTGGCAGCTTGTGGCATGTAATCCATTGGTACAGTCAAATGCAACATTCCTTATTTCCCTAGAGTGGGCACAGGCAGGGGGACATCCAGTCAGTGTAACTTCCTGTTTCCTCCCCCCCCCCTGCATGTGACCTGGGAGATGGGCATGGCTTTGTCTGACTCCATAAAAAGAGCCGAGTCATGCAGCCATTTTCTCAGTCTCTTTGTTGTCTTGAGTCTTGCTTCACTTGTTTTCTCTCTTGTTCTATCTTTTGCTGCTATGCTGCTCTCCTGCAGCCATTTCGTTCTATTGATGTAATTTTGCTGTCTGCTGGATCTCAGCCAGCAGCACATGAGTTCCGTCTCCATATGAGATGAACTCACTGTTTGTTTGTGTAACTACTAAGAAAAGCCTGCCTTTCAGGGATCATATCGTGAACTGAAATGTGAGTAAACTTTTTGTTACTTTACTCAGAAAGACTTTTGTGTCCCTTTTAAGAGGGATTAAAGGGGACACCAGGAAATAAACTTAACTAAGAGGTTCAAAGGGACGCAGGTGGCGCTGTGGGTTAAAGCCTCAGCGCCTAGGGCTTGCCGATCGAAAGGTCGGCGGTTCGAATCCCTGAGGCGGGGTGCGCTCCCGCTGCTCGGTCCCAGCGCCTGCCAACCTAGCAGTTCGAAAGCACCTCCGGGTGCAAGTAGATAAATAGGGACCGCTTACCAGCGGGAAGGTAAACGGTGTTTCCGTGTGCGGCTCTGGCTCGCCAGAGCAGCGATGTCACGCTGGCCACGTGACCCGGAAGTGTCTCCGGACAGCGCTGGCCCCTGGCCTCTTGAGTGAGATGGGCGCACAACCCCAGAGTCTGTCAAGACTGGCCCGTACGGGCAGGGGTACCTTTACCTTTACCTTTAAGAGGTTCAAACAAATCTGCAAACTAGCTTTCAGCTATATTAAAGGGAATCTGCTCTGCATGAGTGAAGGGTAATACTTATTCAATATATCCTTTCCTACTATCTTTAACATTCCCACACTACTATGGGTGTTAATGCTGTGAACCCCTCAATTGCCGACTCAGATGAAGACGCCACTGTCTCTGCTGTGCCTCATTCCCAAAGGAACACAAACCCTGGGTAAGTGCCTGGAACTCCACCACTTGGAGATGGAAGTGCCATGCAACAGTATTGGTCTAGGAAGTAGAAATTGGGTAGGTGTAAATCAACACCTAGAAATTAGGTAGGTGTAAATCAACAAATTGTCCATCCCTACTGTGTGCCTGACAAACCCCTCCTGTGGCATTAGACCTTATCCTATCATCATAGCTGTTCTCAGGAAGAACTTTATTCCAGGTCACAGAAATCAGGTGAGCACAGCTTGACACAAACACCTCAATAATCTGAAGCTTTACTTGGCAAACTCTGGTACGTGTAGCATGTTGTGTTAATCAGGAATCTGTTTTAGGGTGTCTCTCCACTTTTTGCCTCTCTGAGGTAGACATGCTAGGTTGTATTGTATTAGGCTCTGTAATATATTACAGTTAGGTGCATCTTACTTGATTCCTGGCTCTTGAGAATGGACTTTCTGAGACCTAAGCCTCATGAATGCTTATGCCCCCTGAATTGACAATAAACATTGTAATATTCACATAGCATATTAGCACAATGCATTCATTCAAGACTTGAATATCCAATAGTCTGTTGTTTGAACCGCATCAGAGAATTCAGTCTTAGGTACTCAAAATCAAGTTGCTGGTTTTGTCACCTACTGAGTCAGCTTTAGATGTAGAAGTTATCTGGAAGCTACTTCAAGGACTGGTATGAGAGAGCCCTGATTTGCATTATTTCTTGCTCAGCATTTTAAGTCATTGCTTATTCCATAGATGTTAATAAGACTGCTCAGAGCCTCCGTCTGCATGAGTAAGAGTGACAGATGCAAGCTCTTAGTTCAATCACTTCCCTTGGTTGTTAAATGGAAGTTTTTAAAATATTAATACTTAAAAGATGGGGGAGAAAGTCTTTGAAAAGGAAACTTGAGAAGCACTTCAACGAAAGCAAAACAAGAACGGAGAGAGGGAAATGGTGACATGTAAAGACTCCTTAATTGAATTTTTATCTGAAAATCCATTCAGCCATTTTTGGCAGCATGTATGTTCTTGATAATATACCACTTTTACTCTTGGCTGGACTCATAATATCACACCTGGAGAAAGACAAAGGAAGTGCCCTTGTTTTTTTTTAGTTTCTTATTAACAGAAGCAGCCCTCCCATCAGGCAAAGTGAAGTTGGTGCTTCTTCCTCAGCCATTCCCCTACTTCCCATAAACTAGCCTGCTGCTTCAGCTGCATAGGACGATGTTATACCATACCAGGCTTCTATGTATGGAATGAGGAAAGAGCACCTATTGCCCTTCAGTTTGGTTGGGCAAATATCTTTGACTGGTCCTGTTTCTTAAGGTTGGCAAACTTGTGTGTGCAGACTTGCAAACTCATCCATGAGCCCAAACATTTGAAAACAATGTTGCTCCTTTCAACACTCAGCTTACATTTGAGGAGGGTAGGGTTACAGGGGGGAAGGCTGATATTGGCCTGTTTTCATTTGGCGAGCCCTTGTTTGCAATGTCCACATGCTTTTAAATTTTCATCTGGGTGCAAATATATGTGACTTTCCATTTCCAGTCCCCAAACCAACAGGTCGTATGTTGAGGGATGACAGAAAGAGGACCTCTCCTTTCACAAACAGAGTCCCACCCAGAGGTCATGGGTGGACAAAGAGTTAGCTGTTGTGTTGCTGGCATTCTGAAATATGATAACTGTATTTTGGTGCTCTGAGTCACTTGTCTCACATTCTCAATGCTGACTGCTATGCCTTGCTTAAGGACTTGGTAATAACTGGGATCACAAGCTCTTGCATAATTCAGCCGGTTGTGGACATTAATATGGATGTGATTCAGATATACATTAGATGGTTTAGAGAGTTTTGGTTTTTTAATGTATAACACGATGCACAATTAAGCAAATTGCGGATAATAATATGGATGCAGTGTGGAACTCTTATTTCAACCTGCATGCCAAATATTTCAGTTCTTCTTATGTGATGAGTCATGAGCATGCAATACCAATGAAATATCGGGAAGGGGGGTAAAGAAAAAAAATATATTATCCATCCTGAGATGTATAACTGGATTTTATGCTCTGCTACAAGATACAATATTCGAGAGGTTTAAGTGCTAAGGGCCTCTCTTCAATGTCAACTTCGTTGGACTGGTCATATTGTTCAGATGCCTGATTATCATCTTCCAAAGCAACTACTCTATTCCCAACTTAAGAATGGAAAGCACAATGCCAGTGGAAAACAAAAGAGGTTTAAAGATGCCCTCAAGGTAAATCTTATAAATGTAGTACACCAATAGCTGGGAAACACTGGTCTGCGAGCACTCCAATTGGAAAATAGCCTCTGCCAAAGGTGTCATGGACTTTGAAGGAGCACAAACAGGACAAAAGGGAGAAACGAGCTAAGAGAAAGGCATGTTTGATAATCCTCACCGTGACCAAATTCCCTGATTTGGCATTGTCAGTGGCGGAATCCAGATTGCCCACGTCCTCAAACAGATAAAATCAGAGATTTATACTTTTTTGTCATTTAATTATGTTAATGGAGTTGTGGCTCAGTATTAAAGTAAGTGCTTCCTAATGAATTTATAGCTTAGATCAAAGAATCTCAGGACTGAGAAAGACCTCTGTTCAAGACTTTGGAGAGCTTCTGCAGATCAGGGGATACCATATTTGGTTAGATGGACCAATGCTTTGACTGTGACGCTGTGGTCTTAAACCACTGAGCCTCTTGGGATTGCTGATTGGAAGGTTGGCAGTACGAATCCCCATGACGGGGTGAGCTCCCATTGATCTGTCACAGCTTCTGCCAACCTAGCAGTTCAAAAGCATACAGGTGCAAGTAGATAATAGGTACCACTGTGACAGGAAGGTAAATGACATTTCCTTGTGCTCTGGCACCCATCATGGTCCTCAGTGCACCAGAAGCAGTTTAGTCATGCCGGAAAACTGTCTGTGGATAAATGCTGGCTCCCTCGGCCTGAGAAGTGAGATGAGTGCCACACTCCATAGTCACCTTTGACTGGACTTAACCAACCAACTAGTTTCTTTTATGTTTAGTACCTGCTTTTGTTTTTGGCTGGGTAACCCCACACGTGGCATCTGTTATTCCTCATTCAGAGATGCATATGTATTCAAGAAGTGTGTTTCGAAATACAATATGCCTCATGGCTAGCTTGAGGAGCTTATACATTTTAGCTGATAGCAGAAAAGAAATCAAATCAGCTTGCTTAGTTATAATTAATTATTTAACTAGGCTCTTCAGTGTTCTTGGTGCTCTGTAGATTAAATAAAACAAACACTTGGTAAGAGCTATTGAAGAAAAAAAATCAATTCCATTAAAAATGCATGCAATGCAGAAATGCTGTGTGTCTTAGCTTTTCCTCAATGATCATCAGGTATGGTGTGAAAAAAAGTGGATTGTAACCTCCCCTCTTATATGTCTTTTTTAAAAGAAACAAAGAAACTTGCTGTTCTGTTTTCAGGATTCTCTGTAATGCAATCATCCTCTTTTAAGTAGTTTTTGCATCAATTTTATGTAATTGTCTACTGTTTGTCCCTCTAATTTTTTAGGGTTATGTTTTAAGGAGGCTTAAATAACAATAAAAAAGAAAAAAAATCAAATCTCATGAATGAACCTTATGAATTCAAATGCCTGAACAAAGACGTACTGTTGTGGGATGGTAGCGAGCAAAATAAGGCTGGATTTGAGAACATCAGTATCTGTTCATAAAATATGTCCACAAAAATTGAAATCATGATGTCTTACTTTTATGTTGCAACTAAACTAAAAAAAAAAATCTTTGAAAAAACATTATTATTATTTGCATTTGTGATTTCTTATTTGCTTTGCTAAATTTGATTTCAGCAATTTCAAATGAAGCAAATCATTTACATCACTATTACTTCCAAAAATGAATAGAACAGGACTGAGTCCTAGATAAAATGGTTAAATTCAGCCTGCTTCCTGAAGTTCTTCACATTATTATACATTATTTTATTTTTATATACTATATAATAATAACTGAGATTGTTTCAGGATACTTAGTGGAGATTTTTAAAGTGAAATTTAAAACTTAATGACAGCAACTGAGTCTTTTATATATTTCATGTGTTTCTTTTTTATATATATTTGTTTGTTTGGATGCCCATCCTTCACCAGTAGTCCTATAGTGGATTACACATACAGTGGTACCTCAAGTTACAAACACCTCAGGTTACAAATGCTTCAGGTTACAAACTCCGCTAACCTGGAAGAGGTACCTTGAGTTGAGAACTTTGTCCCAGGATGAGAACATAAATCATGTGCTGGCAGTGCAGCAGCAGCAAGAGGCCCCATTAGCAAAAGCACACCTCTAGTTAAGAACAGTTTCAGGTTAAGAACGGACCTCCGGAACGAATTAAGTTCGTAACTAGAGGTACCACTGTATATTATAAATAAAAATGAAATATCACACAATATTGGCATTGCATAAAACCATTTACAGTCCTCCATTCATATTTGTCTATCTAGCTCAGTCATGACAACAGTAACTGACAATTGTTCTCTACTGAAGGTTTTTTCCAGCCTTACCTTAAGGGGCCAGGGATTGAACGAAGGATCTTTTGTTTCAAAAGCAAATGCTCAACCACTGAGCTACAGCCCTTCCCCATCAAATAAGGCCCAGTTAAGAGCATATCAGAATTGTGGCACATTTGGATCTGGGCATGTGTGGGAAGGAAGCTGAGAATAGAAAACAGGAATTGAAATTCACCATACTCATGCTGTCAATGAAAAATAGAAGCATAAGGGCAGGAATCTGTTCACTTTGTTCTCTAATGTTTACAGCAATTTTCTAATTGTCACATCCTGCTGGATGTATGACTTGGCATTACTAGGAACCCAGAACTGAGATCCATAGCCAGGATTTTGCTCCAAGCTTAGAGGAAACATAAATGCGGGTCCTTTATTTGAAGGTCCTTCTCAGCCATTGTGAAACGAGCAAGCATTCAAACAGGATCTCCACTACACTGTATAAATTTGGCTCAGTAATATTGTACTCAGTAGCTACAATCCACTTTTCCCCTTTCCTCGTTAAATCAAAGAGAGTATTAAATTAATCCCTTTGATCTGAGAACTGCCTTTTCACTCTCTGCTAACATGTTAATTCTGGGAAAGGCTTATTTTTCAGTCCATGGAGCTTGAGATGACCTTTTCCAACACTAACTGGAATTAAGCATATTAACACCAACAGAAATGTTGCAGTCCCAAGACTCTTGATGGAGTAATTTTCCCAGTGCACTGACAGTTGATCATCATGAAGCCTATTCCTAAGAGTACTCCAAAAGTTCTATTCTACTGAACAGGGGATTTTTAAATAATGTTTGAGATGTTTATACAGGGCCACAACTGATAATAAAGCCTGTGCATTTTCAGCTCATGAAAAATAAGGGTGAGGTAAACAGAAAGCACAGATTTTGTTGATACACCTTTTTCCATCTAAGCCGCTAGCCAGGAAGTTGTAGAACCACTTTGAGGAGAGATGTATTAACCCAAGGCCCATCTACTATACTTGTCATGAGACAAAGGTCTTTGGGAGCAGAAGCAGTAAAGCGTTGAAAAATGCTGAAAAGTGCAGACTCATTCAGCTAGCTGACTCACTCTAACACATCCTCTAGATCAGTGTTTCCCAACCTTGGGCCTCCAGGTGTTTTTTGGCCTACAACTCCCATCATCCCTAGCTAGCAAGACCAGTGGTCAGGGATGATGGGAATTGTAGTTCAAAAACAGCTGGAGGCCCAAGGTTGGGAAACATTGCTCTAGATCAGGCATAGGCAAACTCAGCCCTCCAGATGTTTTGGGACTACAACTCCCATCATCCCTAGCTAACAGGACCAGAGGTCAGGGATGATGGGAATTGTAGTCTAGCAGGCCGAGTTTGCCTGTGACTTCTCTAGATGACTCATTCCTTGTGCAAATATAGTATCTTTTACAGGAAGACACACGGAGCCAGAAAGAATAAATACAAATGGGCTCAGTGTATGCTCTCTTTTTTTTACCTTGCTCTCCTTCATTATGTGTTTGTAAAAAAGTATGGCTTGCCTCAGTAAAGTTTTATTCATTTACTGTGAAGACGCTGCATTTTGACTTCGATGCGCGGGAATACTTCAGAGATGACTTCTGGCAAATTCCACGAAGAGAACCTCCTCTCCCTTTGTTTTTTTTTTTTTTTTAATAATTTTTTTTATTAATTTTCCAATTTTTAACAAACACAACAAACACAACATGAAAACAAACACAAGAAATCATACTTTCTTAACCTTATTTCCATAAGCCTCTTTTCTCGGACTTCCCCATACCTTCCCCTTTTTGCATCCTTTATTTATTTATTTTTTACAATTATTCAACAACCCTTTTAGCCAATTAAATATAAATTCATTCTCCTTTTCAATTTTACCCTAAATCAAACAGAATTTACCGCTGTAATTCTACATCTTCCTCTCCCTTAGCATTTTAGCACCCCTCAATTTTATAATAACTCTTAAGATATATTTTAAACTTCTTCCAATCTTCTTCCACAGTCTCTTTCTCTTGGTCGCGGATTCTGCCGGTCATTTCTGCCAGTCCCATAAAGTCGATCACTTTCGCCTGCCATTCCTCCAGCGTGGGTAGCTCTTGTGTCTTCCAATACTTTGCTAGAAGAATCCTTGCTGCCGTAGTAGCGTACAAAAATAAATTTTTATCCTTCCTCGGCACCAGCTGGCCGACCATACCCAAGAGAAATGCCTCTGGTTTCTTATGAAAGGTGAATTTAAGTACTTTCTTAATCTCATTATAAATCATTTCCCAGAAGGCCTTAATCTTTGGGCAGGTCCACCAAAGGTGGAAGAAGGTACCTTCAATCTCTTTACATTTCCAACATTTGTTATTGGGCAAATGATAAATCTTCGCAAGCTTGACTGGAGTCATGTACCACCTGTAAATCATTTTCATAATGTTTTATCGTAGGGCATTACATGCCGTAAATTTAATACCTGTGGTCCATAACTGCTCCCAGTCAGCAAACATAATGTCGTGACCTATGTCCTGTGCCCATCTAATCATAGCTGGCTTCACTGTCTCATCTATTGTATTCCACTTCAACAGCAAGTTATACATTCTTGATAAATTCTTAGTATTGGGTTCTAACAATTCTGTTTCTAGTTTCGATTTCTCCACCTGGAAACCGATTTTCCTGTCTTGTTTGTAGGCCTCCATTATTTGAAAATAATGGAGCCAATCCCGTACCTTGGACTTTATTTTCTCAAAACTTTGTAGTTTAAATTCACCACCTTCTTGTCCTCCTCTCCCTTTGCTGTTGATCAGTTTTCTATTCCTCATAGAATCAAATTTAGCAATGTGGACATCAGCTCCAAGTCTTCATGCTAAGCAATTTTGAGCCAGAAAATGATGAGGGTTTGAATAAATTAACATGCATATTTTCTCTGTCACATCTATCTATCTATCTATCTATCTATCTATCTATCTATCTGGTAGGTAAGGTAAGATAAATGACCCCTGGAGGGTTAAGTTCAGTGAAAGGGGACTATGGGTTTTGTCTCTCATCTCGCTTCAGGCCAAAGGAGCCAGTGTTTGTCCACAGACAGCTTTATACCTGTACTGAGTATATAAGTAAGCTCTCTGAGAAGCAATCTAGGAATCACACAGAGATATGGGAGAGTGGTGCACAATCCTACCCCATGTCATTTTTCTGCTCAAAATACTCATCCCAATCCATCAAATCTGGTATGCACAGCCCTAATATAGCCATGTTTTGACAGCTGTTCTGAAACCATCTTTCTTCCGATCAGATACAGTGCACTGAGCAACTGCCATGCAATCACTAATATCTATTTTGTCATTGCCCTCCTCCACTTCAAGTTGTCCCTGTACTGGAAATATTTCATTAGACGCATTAAGTTCAAGCAAAAAGTTCACCGAAATACTTGTGCCAGGATCACTCACATTCTGGACACTTGTCAGGATTTGCCCCAATGCAGAGCTAACATTTCAAAATGTATGTCACTGTATCCTGATCCCTCACTTACCTTAGTTAAGCTTAGCTGTGCACTGAGCTGTGTGGGTTTCGGGGTGGTGGCAAGAAAAGAGATAAAAGTAAAACTAGTACAAATATATGTACAAAACTAGTTCAAATATATGTTGGAAGTGTAAGGAAAAGGCATTTTATCATATGTGGCGGGATTGTAAGGTAATTAAAAAATTTTGGGAAATGATATACAACAAATTGAAGAAAATGTTCCATTTAACATTTGTTAAAAAACCCGAGGTATTTTTGCTGGGGATTGTAGGGAAAGTCCTGCCCCCAAAAATGAAAAACATCTTCATGCATGCGACAACGGCCGCGAGAGTTCTGGTAGCACAAGGATGGAAGACTGAAGAAACCCCAACTAAAGAATCATGGCAAGAAAAATTTATGGACTATGCAGAACTGGCAAAACTTACATACAAGCTACAGGACAAGGATAACTGTGACTTTAAGGATGAATGGGAACCCTTTACAAAGTATCTGAAGATGCAACAAAGTGAACTGGACTCCTTGGCAGGTTTTGAATAAACAGTCACAAACTTTTTATTGATAATAATCAGCTAAATAGTTTGAGGATCTATACAACTTTGTAACATGCAGAAAACAGCATTCTTAGAGAAACCAAAGACTGGAACTGAGGGAAGTCGGGGGTGGGGGGTGGGGAGGGTTTTTTGTGGGGGGGAGGGAATAAAAATGGGGGGGGACAAGGATGATATGTTTTTGGATAATATGTCTTGTTATAATTTTGAATAAAAGGGGGGAAAAGAAAAGAGATAAAGATAAAACGCCATATACAGGTCCCAATGCTTATTTATTTCTGGTATAACCTTAATCTTGCAATCGTCTCTGTTTGTGAAAACCTTGTGTCACCCACTTAATTCTGATTATGTAATATTACTCTTCTGAAATTTCATCTGCACTTCTTGGCTTATATTTAGAAATATGATTAACCCGCACATTCTACTTCTATTTCAAAACAAAAACTATAGAAACAATAAGATCCTCATGCACAATCCCCCCTCCCCCCAAAAAAAGGCTTGATTTATTTCTGCAGTTCTTTTATATGAGAAATCAATACAAAACATTCTGTTTTGTAGTTGCTTTGCAAGCTAAAATTGCATTATATAGGTTTATACATCAGGGAAACAGGAAAGAGCAATAAAGAGAAACTTAGGACACAAGTTATATCATTTTGTGTTGTGATATTACTGGAATGGAGAGACATGCGTTGATTTAATAAATGAGATGTATGTGCCTTAATAAATCTTATTCAGTATTCAGAAAGATGCTACAGTAGGCTCATATGCTATTATTAGAAGTGGGGGTGGGGACAGCTTTCTATATTATTGTTTTCTGAAAACATCTGTACATAATGTAGCTCTAATAAATATACAGGAAATTTCCAACCCCCTTCCCATTTTGTTTGCCAGGAACAGCAATTAATCTTCTCTATACTTATTGAAGTCAGTATATTCTGCTTCTCTTGCATAATAGGTTCTTTCACTTTTTACAGCACATGCAGGAGATAGCAGTATGTATGGAACTGAAGCAATAAGGGAGTGATTTTGGTCTCTGTTGTGCTTTATTCCCAAAAGGAAGCACAAACACTCAGTGAATGTTTGGAACCCCTGGAATCTTGCGCTGCTCATGTGAAGACATCTGAAGGCAGCCCTCTTTAGGGAAGCTTTTAATGTTTGACGAACTATTGTATTTTAATATTTTGTTGGAAACCGCCCAGAATGGCTGGGGAAACCCAGCCAGATGGACAGGGTATAAATAAATTATTATTTTTATTGTTGTTGTTGTTGTTGTTGTTGTTGTTAAGATTGGGGTGGTGTGTAGCACTGTCATCATTTTAATTCCTTCACCAGATCGTTAGATGCTGCATGCAATTAAAATTAAGACAAATATTCCATGCAGATTTAGGGTCCAATCCTAATCCAGGCGACTGCCCAGAGGGGCTTAAGGCACTGGTTTGGTCACCACTGCACCTGTAGCCCTGCCAAGCATGCTATCCAGAACAGAAGGTAGGGGGGCAGACAGCTCATCATTACAGAGTGATTGGATGCAGATCATGCCTGATGTCATCACATGATGGCATTGGGATGGCTCAGGATCCAACCCCCCTTTCTGCCCTCCATTTTGGGACTTTCCACTGCCCCATATTGAGGCTTTCCGCTGGTTGTCACTAGTGCAGAACCTGCTGGATCAATTCTGCCTACCTGCAGGTTGACAGAAGGAAAAGATCCACACCTCTGAAGGTGCTAACATCACTGCACAGGCAGAGACCGGCAGAAATGGGTGGAGGGGCATCACTTCCCAATAATAATAGCCAGGTGCAAAAGAGGTACAGGTTGCTCTGCCACTATCATAAGAAAGAAATATCAGCTACTAAATAAAATCAGAGAGGGAAGGGAATAAAGAGCGGGGGGGGGGGTGTTCCCTGCATGGTCAGGGGAAAAACAATGCTGCCCAGGGTTGTAAAGACTGCAGAAAGAATAATTGGGTGCACTCTTCCCACCTTGGATCAAATCTATGCTTCCTGGTGCTATAAGAAAGCTGCAGAGATAGCGGAGGATAGTGTGCACCCCAGAAATGATCTCTTTCAGCTTCTGCCTTCTGGAAGAAGGTACAGGGTTATAAAGTCTAGGTCTAGCCGCCTGAGAAACAGTTTCTATCCAAATGCGATTTTGGTTTTAAACACAGTGTAAGGAGTCTCTATGGGAGCATATTGTATTTTAAAAATGGGGTATCAGAGTTTTTTGGGGGCTAACCAGGCTGGGATAGCTGGGATAGCAGGCTTGTTGGTTTCGAATGTCTTATATAGATCCCCCCCCCCAATTTTGTTGTTCTGTATGGGGCAATGACAATAAAGATTATAGTATCGTATCGTATCATATCGTATCGTATCGTATCGTATCGTCTCATATTGTATCGTATTCCCTAGAAGGATTAGTAAGTGTGGGCAATTTTAATAGCATGCTGCTGTTAGTCAGTACTACACAGAGCACCAGAGCTTCTACAATGTAAATCTTCATAAACATCCTCCATATTCTTGATGGTCATGGTTAGAGTAGATGAAGATCTCCATATGATGGCAGTAAGCAGTGGATTCTAGATATTACTATGATAAAGGCATATTTTGTTTGAGGACTCTTCTGTCAGATTTGACTCCAAGTCCTAAAGTTCATGACAACATAAAAGTGATGAAATGTGATGAAACTTTAATGGAAGTGGCACACTTAAAAAATAATAATTTTCAACTGAATGTTGCAGAGGTATGTATACTTTCTTTTTGTGTTAGTTATAAATTGAGCCCACAAAGACAGACAAAAATAGAAATAAAAAAAATCCAGGGTGACCTTTATGACCCTGGCATATTTTAGGTCACGTGTCTCATATTCACACAACAATGTGTTTCATCATAAGGAGAGCTAAAAAAAGGGGTTCAAAACCTATTCCAGCATGCCACTGTATTCAACTCGGGGGGCATTTACTACAATGACAATAATTTTTAACTTTGTGGTTTTCCTGCAAATCTCACAGAAAAAACGAATACCAAAACAAAAATAATAGGCAGAGTTTTTAATCATCTTAACATGCTAATCAAGCCACAAGAATTGTGGAAAGATCATTTGTGGCAACATTTGTTGTTCTGTTGAAATCCTTTGGGAAGAGATTTAATGTCTTTCTCTATATCATTAAATCGATCCAGGACACAAAATGCCATACACATCTCATTTCAAAGCAAACATTCCCTTCAGCACTTACTGGACCAGTGGTTTATATGGTGTTCTTGTTTTTAATCCCATGAGAAAAGCCCAATACATTGTGGGATAATGATTTTGACCGTCAATACACAGATGCTTCTGCCCAATAAATCCAAATTCAGAAACAATTACCTAAATTACATTGAGACCATTTCACAAGCATCTTCTTTTGTTTCCTATTAGCAGGTTCATCAAAATCCTTAATCCAGTACTTTATTTGTTTATTGGACGTTGTATGCAAAGGAAGGCAGATCATTATGTTCCTACCTGCTGTTCAATGAGAAGCTCAAAACTATGTTTTCATAATTATGTACTTTTAAACTATCTTTAAGAACAATGTTAAAATTATCTAAAATCCTTAAATATGTCATTTATGTCTTTTAAAATTTTCCCATAACCTATTACCCATTTCTCCTGAAGCTACAGTGGCATAAAAAACAACAACAACCTGGGTTAAGATTCTTCACACACACACACACACAGAGAGAGAGAGAGAGACACTTTTTTCAGAGTGTTGTTTTTCTGATTGCCATGGTGACAATGAACTCTTGAATAAAATTCTTATTTCCTTCTGGAGGCATGCACACATAGTTCACTTGATAAGCATGATGAGTTAAGGAAAGTGATAAAGGTAGGTCATTTGCCAAAACAATTGGATTGAACTCCAGGAAATTTCACTGAGATGCAAACATACTCCTTCAGTCCTCAAAATAGGATTAAGAAGACAACTAGCTAGTTCTACCTGCTTTCCTAAATGTTGGTACTTCCACAGCTAGAAGACTAAAGTTGTCATGCAGGGTGATGATGAACTAAGATAAAAGTCTGTTTCATATTTTACATTTTACCCAGGAAATTGCAGGTTTAGTATTTATACAGTGTTGCATCCAATGGTTCCACAGATGGAAAATTACTTCACCTTCCTTTTGTCTGGAGTAGATGTTGAGGGAACACAGGTGAGAGGAGTGCAGTGAGGAGTTTGATTACACAAGCAGAAATTTGTTACACAAGTGGAATGATGGTGCTGGGAGAAAAAACCCTAGTCAATTTTTTAATTTGCTTGGGGGTTATGATGGGCTGGATGTAAATTGAAGATAAATTGTGAAAATATAGAGGTGTTATGTGAGCCCAGCTCTGAAGTCCAGAAGGTGAGGAGATGCCTATACAGTGGTGCCCCGCAAGACGAACGCCTCGCAAGACGGAAAACCCGCTAGACGAAAGGGTTTTCCATTTTGGAGGCGCTTCGCAAAACGAATTTCCCTATGGGCTTGCTTCGCAAGACGAAAATGTCTTGCAAGTTCCTGCGGGTTTTTTCCCCTTTCCCCCCTTTTCCTAAGCCGCTAAGCCGCTTATCAGCTGATCCACTGATAAGCTGCTTAACAGCTGATCGCTAAAAGCCGCTAAACCGCTAATAGCGCTAATCCGCTAAGCCGTCAATGGGCTTGCTTCGCAAGACAAAAAAACCGCTAGACGAAGAGCCTCACGGAACGGATTAATTTCGTCTTGTGAGGCACCACTGTATTGTATTGAGTTCCACTCCCCTAGAAGAAACAGGTCCATTACTTGAGGTGCTCCTGGAATCAACACTGTCACTAAAAGCTCAGGTGGCCTCAGTGAATAAAAGTGCCTTTCTCTAGCTATGGCTGGTTCACCAGTAGGGATAGGCAATATGTGGTTTTCAACATTGTGATATATTGCCAGCTAAACATCACAAGATACCGATATATCACAATGTCTGAAATAAGGATGGAACTAGGTAGAGGCGAACAGGGTAATGCTCACAACTTCTAATACTTAGGGGTCTAAAACTGATAAATATTATTATTATTATTATTATTATTATTATTATTATTATTATCATCATCATCTATACCCCGTCCATCTGGCTGGGTTTCCCCAGTCACTCTAGGCGGCTCCCAACAGAATATGAATAAGAATAAGAATAAGCGATAAAAACATCAAACATTAAAAACTTCCCTAAACAGGGCTGCCTTCAGATGTCTTATAAAAGTCAGATAGTTGTTTATTTCCTTGACATCTGGTGGGAGGGCATTCCTCAGGGTGGGTGCCCCTAGTGAGAGGGCCCTTCACCTGGTTCCCTGTAGCTTTACTTAGCTTTGACATACTGTTACAACTGCTTTTTTGGTACAGATTATTAAATTAGCACATTTTCTCTCAAAGTAAAGCTGCAGAAGTAATTAGTAGCCTAGATATCAAATACAAGGTGAGAAAATGTTCCCTAAAAATTGAATTACATTGAATTGAATTACATTGAAAATTGAATTACATTACATTAGACACACAAACACAAACACTTTGCCATCATTTTAATGTCAAAAGCCTCCTCAACAAGTGGCCTGTTTCACAATTCTATCTAAGTACCGGGTTTCCCCCCTCCCTGGCCCCAGGCCCTGCATTGATTCAAACCACAGGGCCGATAAGATAGTAATTTATACTTTTAACCCAGCTCAAATGATAAACTCCACAACCTGAGGCTACTTGAATTTCTGTGTGATATCTGTGTCAACCATAATAACCATCTAACTGGATCAAAATGAAAAGCCCATCTCTTAGAATGTTTAAAACAGAAATCTAGCACAATTGATAAGAGCTTTGATCACAACTAGACTTTTGGGAATAATAATGGCCAAGATAAGGGTGGTTAGGATTGCCTCTCTTTCAAATCATGTTATCACTATGTCAAATGTGTGAAACCAAAAGCAGAAGTATCATATCTGAATGAGAGATAAATGTGTTTGAAACTATGAGTTTTCATAGCATGAGTTTTCGTAAGGGAAAACAAAGGACTGTGCTCAGTGATGGAATCATGTGAAATCAAATGTGTGAAAGTTTATGGGAATTACGTATCATATGCAGATAATAATGGTAGAGAAAAACCAGATGCTGGAATGTTTGTGGAAATTAACCATTGCATATCAAACAGAGTTGTTGGAAATGGTAATATTGCTACAGGCCATTCTCGTCAATAACATATTCTAGGCACCCCCGACTTCCTTTCCTTCTGCATTGCTTAGGGCTGCCATACTTCTGGAATTTTCCGGACATAGCCGGGGTTCAACTCTCATAAAGAGCATCTAGGAAAGTGCATGCCGTCGCCCCAGCACAGAGCTGGCAGAAGGAGAGGGCAATGCGTCGAGTCCTCAGCTCAACTTGTGTCTGAGTAGAAGCGCCTTGGATGGGGTGTTCAGGTGTGTGTGTGTGCAAAACAGAGCCACAACCTCCAGGGCAGGCTGGGGGGGGGGTGGCGGCAACATCCCTTGCCTGCTCGCTTTCCAGCCCAGCCCAGCCTTCCTTCACTCAGTGCCTCTGGAGCTGGAGGAGGAGGTGGTTGCTGTTGTGGTGGCAGAGGGACCCAGTGCTGGAGGGCTGCAGGTGCCTGCTTGCTTGCCGCCCAGCCCACCTTCCCTCACTCTGGAACCGGAAGTGTGGCAATCAAAATGGAAGTTATACTCAGAACAGAGCGCGTTCTGCTTCCGAAAAATATTCAAAAACCAGAACACTCATTTCCGGGTTTGAAGTGTTCGGGTTCCAAGTAGTTTGAGAACTAAGCTGTTTGAAAACCGAGGTATCACTGTATTGCGCCACTCTCTCCACATGGATGCACCAACCTCCCCTTCTAAACTAAAACCTCAGTATTCAGGTTAAATTGCTGTGTTGGCAATTTGTGATAAATAAGTGGGTTTTCTTTTTCTTCTTTTTTCCTTCCTCCTCCTGTGATAAGGCTGCATTTTAATGTTTTAATGTTGCATTTTAATCTTATTTTTAAGTTGTATTCATTCAACTTGTTTCTATTATTGATTGTTAGCCGCCCTGAGCCCGGCCTTGGCTGGGGAGGGCAGGGTATAAATAAAATTCATTATTATTATTATATTTTGGGTTGCGGTTTGGGCACTCGGACTTTAAAAGGTTTACCATCACTGATCTAGGAGGAAATTGCTGAAATGCCTGCTAAAATCCAGACATGTGGCAACCCATGTTGGAAGTGTAGATTTTGGTGAATTCCCCCCCCCCCCCGCTCAAAACTTCATTTTTTATCTGAGATTTTGCAAGAAAGGCTCAACAACTCCGGGTTTTAACTTTTTGAAATATGGCAACCGTAGAATTCCTATTTACTTCACTTTACATACCATCAATGTTTCTCTTAATGTATATGTGTTTTATAGTATCGTTTTTTGCCAAATATGCACATTATTGCTAAGCAATTTTCTTTGCTGATGCATTTTTAATGTAATTTTTGCATATGTATGCATTTTTATGCATGTTTTTTACCTTAGTATGTGCATTTTTCTACACATTACCGGACTGGAGAACTCTATGGCAATATTTGGAGAAATGTAAATTTTGAAGGAGGGCTGTGTTTCAGTTCTTGTATTGTTTTGGACAGTAAGAAATAGGTAAATTCACCTTTAACTAAATCTATTTTCTCCCCCATCACTATTCAGATGCCAGAGAATTTCACGTTTCCATGTCACCTCCCATTATTTCAGCTAGAGTATTGGCAGTTTCTGTTTCTCCACCTGCTGCTTGGGGTTTTAAAAGATTCACGTATCTACAGTTCGTGCATTTTGAATTTCATGTCACATATAGCTTAACCCTGAATCAAGCCTCAGCTGCTTAGAATAAATAAAACTGAATAGTTTTATATTGTATATGATTTTACACACACACACTTTATTTCTGTGATCCAGTTCGAATGGGCTTTTGTGAAAAGAAAAGGAGCATAAAAATATTGAACATAAATAAATAAAATTCAAGAGGAAGTGAGGCTTCCTTAACTAATCACTTCCTTCATCTTTCTATTTCTGACAGACAAGTTGCATGGTTAGAGGTGAAAAGCATAGGACAGGCTTCTACTATGGATACTTTTCTTTTCAAATAGGAACATTTCGCCCAATACTACTTTAATTACTTTTTGTTACAAAGCAAGTGGCTAAGAAGAAAGGAGCAAACCACCACATTATGCAGCAGATTTTCCTGCTCTTTGTCTATTTGCTTAGCACACTTATATTTGAAAGACATCCATGAAATTCTACCTTTGCCTGAAGTGTGTAGCAAATATAGAACCCTCTTACGCTGTCAAGTAAACTCATCTAAGGCATTGTATTGGAGCCAACACATGCTTGTACTGTGAAATCCCAATTTCCTGGTATTCATCCATGTCTGCACAATATAGCATATGACAATTTCCTCATTTAGTATAATAAAACTATTTTATTCCTCATAGCCTTTTATTTTTTAGGATACAACAATGTTAGCACGACATATTTTATTGAATAGCACTGGCTGGAAAGTCTGCACCCCCAAACAGGTCTTTTGGGTGAGCTATTAGAATACAGCATTCAATTTGTTAATGCTAGATACCTCCAAGGTTGCCCTATGGCCTTAAAATCTACCAATTACCTGAATTCAAGAAACAAGATCAGGTTTCTGGATGGCTTGGCACAGCTGCTGGTCTAGATTAGAAGCAATAATACATCATATCAATATATTTCTTTATACAAGGACTTATTACTGCTAATCCAGAACAGCAACTGTGCTGCCCAGAACCCTAATACTGTGTGCATAACCTTTTAAAAATGTTTTGTCAAGCATTTGCACATATTGCATAATTTAACATAATTTAAACCCCCGGGGGGAGACATTAGGAAATGGTTAAAATAGGGATTAGGAACCTTTCAAAGGGAAGTTTGGGATAGAAAATACAAGAGCATTCTGCAATGTGAAAAAAGAAAAAAAAACACTAAACAAAACTTTGTTCAAACCAGGGGTACCTCAGTTCTTGAACGTAAACCATTCCAGAAGACCGTTCGAGTTCCGAAATGTTCGAAAACCGAGGCACAAAGGGCTGTGTGAAAATTCAGTTGAGAAAACTG
Organism: Podarcis cretensis; assembly: GCF_951804945.1. Taxonomy (NCBI): domain Eukaryota; kingdom Metazoa; phylum Chordata; class Lepidosauria; order Squamata; family Lacertidae; genus Podarcis; species Podarcis cretensis. The sequence continues at coordinate 89,182,484 of NC_137173.1, forward strand.
AAAAACACACAGCACAAGCCGTTTGACTTTGAAACGGCGCGTTTGAAAATGGAAGAATTTACTTCTCAGTTTTCAGCGTTCTGGTTCCAAAATATTCATCAATGGAGATGTTTGAGAACCGAGGTGCCACTGTATTAGAGGGTGAGAGTTGGTTTAATAGATTTATATGTAAATAATATGTGACCAAAGAAACAGGTTTTAATTGTTCCATTAAACAGGTGAAAAGTTGTTTCATAAGAATCGATACATGAAGTATTAGAGCATTCAGCCTCTACATTCAGATATTTTCTCTTGTTTTTCAGTTTCTCTCTGAAGTATTTTCATGTCTGAAAGTTTGTGATTGCCTAAACTGAAAAGTATGGTAAAAGTTGTTTAGGCTTTTTATTTTTATTTTTTCTGATATATGATTTCTGGAAGGGATAAAAAGATATGTTGCCAAGCTACCGCACAGAGGATGCAGAGAGAGCATTTTGTGTTATGGAGAGCTTTTGTAAAACACTCTCTCAATTTTTGCCACTGATTCACAGGTGGTGTTAATGGGGGCAGAAGATTTTGGTGATTCTTTGGTGGCTGAATTGGTGCAAAAGTATTAGGGACAGGACTTTAGTGATGGTGGAAATGGCAGTGATTCCCTGGGGGCTGATATTTTCTTCCCTGAGGCTCCTGGTGCAAGCAGCTATGTCAATAGCTGTCAACTTACAGATTTGAAAATAAGGGACCAGCAGCCTTGAAAATAAGGGATCAGCAGCCAAAATAAGGGACCTGCAGCCTCACCTGTTCCAGGCACTCCAGTCTTCCTGTCATCCTGCAGTCTGGTCAAACTCATGCTGGTAGCTTCGAGAACACTATCCAACCAACTTTGTAACCAGAGGTTCAACTGAATAGAATCTGAATCACATGCACCACAAGGCCTATGCAGCCTCAACTTAAGATGGCTCCCTGGCCTGGCTTTGCACTGCAAAGTTTGCAGCAGCACGTTCAACAAAATGGCGTCCAGCATTCAAAAAACCCCTCAGCTTGCATTTACTAGCCACACACACACACAGCCTCCCCCCCTCGCCACAAGATCGCCAGTCACCCACCATTTTAGTCAACCAGCTCCTTTCTTTCCCCCCATAAGTCAATCGAAGGAGCCTCCAAAACAAATTCAAAAGCCCCCCCTCCCACGAGATCTCCTTTCCTTTTCCCCCACCATGTGCCCCCGATCCAGACAGACCTTTTCGCCGGCAAGGGTGAGTGGGCCGTTGAGGACGTATCCATCTGATTCCGATCCGAGCACTCAGCACAGGTATGTTCAACTTCTGAGCCCCTCTGAGCCAAAGGCAGAAAGCCCAGCCAGCAGCCAAACAAAGCCTCAGGGAAAACCACCGTCACCTCTCTGCTGGGAAGCGCTGAGCAAAGGCGAGTCCCCAGGCAACACAGATGATTTGATCAGCACAAGGCATGCAAGCTCCATCCCCCAGTCGTTCTTAGACTTCTTATTGGGTGAGCAACACAGCCAAGCAACACAGTTGGAGCCTCCCTCCTCCTGGCCGGCAGGAAGGGAGGGAGAGGAGCTGTTTCCTTTGAAATTTAGGGGACATCATTTAAGGGACATTTAAGGGACATCCATCAATAAGAGACAGCAGCGGGACATGGCGCTGGAATAAGGGACTGTCCCTCCAAATAAGGGACGCTTGACAGCTATGGCTATGTCATGATATGACATTTATGGAAACGAGCCTTCTGGGATGATAACAACAACATAGGGACTACCCTGAACAAAAACTGCTGTTGTTGCCCTTCAGAAAAACACAGTTGTTGGTGGATGATGAAAGTGAAGGAGGTGAACTTTGCTTGGATAACTTTCAGCCCAGCACTGGTTTGAAGCAGTAAGCTTTCTCATTGTTCTGTTTTTGAAGGTGACCCTACGATAAGTACACATGATAAAATTATTGGATTCAGGCTGATATAATCCAGGGCTCGTGATAGATGGTTTTAGCTCACTTCTCTCAAAGTTTAGCAAAAAGCAATGAAAGGTAGGTTGCAGCTCTCTTTGTAAAGAATTGATTACCGAGGAATAGTCCTCCTTAATTACAAGAAGTTCCTTCATAGTTTACAGTGTTGAGATATGATGTGTCCAAGCCAATGGCATAGCATGGGGGCACAGGGGTGGTTGCTCTGGGTCCAAAATTATCAGAGATGCAAAATTCCAGCACCCAGTGCTGCCTCAATACAGCTAAGTGCTTCTGTCACTGGGCTCCACTGAAAAAGGCTTCTCTGTGTGAACAAGGAAGTGACCTCTCCAGACAATGGAATGACTCTTCTTTGCTTATCTCTATGGCTGTGATCTCCTGGGTGATGCGGACACTGTCAGGCAGTTGAATGTACATGCATACACCTTCCATTTCCCTCCCTTCCCCTGGGTGCTGGCATCCCACACAACGCCACTGATCCAAGCCCTGAAACAAATCTATGTATATGTTGTGCCCTTCAGGGTGGAGGAGGAGTAATGACAAGGTGGGTTTGTAATATTTAAAAAGACAATACAGAGTGTAGGGATCGATGAATCAGTTGGCACTCTTCCCAATCTTAAGTTCAATTATCCACATTTCCACATCAGTTTGTGATTTTTTAAAAAATAAAAATAAAAACACTTCTTATGAAAATTCATCAGTGAATTTCTCCTAATATACACATCTGTATGGACACTGTCCCCTAAAACAATACATTTTTATGTTATTTTCATGAATATATGCATCTAATAAACAGTATTTTTCATTGCATGACTGGCAAACTATATTTCAAAATTCAGAGAACTGAGAATTTTGAAGGATGGGTTTGTTTTGGTTCACGTATTGTTTCAGAAACTCTTTTTAAATGGTAACTGAAACAATTTTCTACCCATCTAGTCACCTCATACTAGCCACCTCAATATTCGTATCCACATGAATCTAGGTTCCTGTAGGGTCAAAGTAACAAAGCTCAAAGACCAGTGTTCCCAGAGATCTTTTGATTGTAGCAGTTGTGGGGAACCAACACTTTGGCTGGTTTTGTAAGCTAAATTGTGTAACTGGAAGCATAGAAGAATCACACGTCCTACTCTGCCGGCAGGGAAGGCTAGATAGTTTACATTTCAGTCACTTCGAAGTCTACAATCATAGTAGTTCAGACACAAAAATAAAAAAGTCATTTCACAGAGCTGTGTCCTTGTTTTTCCCTTGCTTCCTGATAGGAGCACCTGGTGGGATTTATGCACATCAATCATAGAATGATCAAATGATTGGCACACACATTTTTTATATTATTCAAACGCTATTCCCTGAATAAGTGGCAGGCACATCTGCCTAGGACCCATCTGTCCAATGAATTTAAAAATGAGAAAATATTGATCAATCCTATAACCTGAAGGACAGCTCAATCAGTAGAGCAAGAAACTCTTAATTTCAAGATTGTGGATTTGAGCCCAATGTTGGGTGTAAGATTTCTGCATCACAGGGAGTTGGACTAGATGACCATCATGGTCCTTGCCAGCTCTCCAAGTCTGTGATTCTGTGAACCTAAACATTATCAGCAGCCCTTCTTGCGTGTCACTGTGCAGGGGCAACAGGGATGAATGCTTTAGCTCCAACCCCATTATCATAATGGTCATCCTCCCACTTGTGAAGGTTGCCTGTATGCCGTTGGAACCCCCTCTGTACTCATGGAGGAAACCCGCATTTCCTGGAGTTCCAAAATACATGGAGAAGTACAAGAAGTTCCCCAAGGCAGATAATTGCTATCTGTCAGGCTTGAGGACTCCTCTCCCTCCCCCCCAATGGCACCAAGAAGCAGGGAGGAAACAAGAAAGTTCCTACATATGATTAAGTGTTGGTGTTGACCTTTAAAGCCCTAAACGGCCTTGGCCCAGTATACCTGAAGGAGCGTCTCCACCCCCATCATTCTGCCCGGATGCTGAGGTCCAGCGCCGAGGGCCTTCTGGCAGTTCCCTCATTGCGAGAAGCAAAGCTACAGGGAACCAGGCAGAGTGCCTTCTCGGTAGTGGCGCCCACCCTGTGGAATGCCCTCCCATCAGATGTCAAAGAGATAAACAACTACCTGACATTTAGAAGACATCTGAAGGCAGCCCTGTTCAGGGAAGTTTTTAATGTGTAATCTTTGTTGGAAGCTGCCCAGAGTGGCTGGGGAAACCCAGCCAGATGGGTGGGGTACAAATAATAAATTACTATAATTATCATTATCATGGTGAGAAGCAAAGAATTCAAGTCATTCCTCAATGATGGAGTTGCTCGCACTGAGCTCCTCCCCCTCCCCCTCTAGCAACAACACATGCCGTGTACAACTTTCTCTGTGCTCTCTGTTCTTGCACCCGTAACGAACGCTGCATTTTGGGAGAAGTGGGGTCGGTTATGCTGCCCCATGATGTGTCAGCTAGTGGTTCTGCCTCCCCTCCTCCTTCTCTTAACACCCCATAACTCTGCTGTTTGCCTGCCTCTGAGCTGTTATTTTCCTCAAATCCCTGCTGTAATTCGAGACTGCCTTCCTCCTCTCTGGAAGCTATGGGAGAAGGGGGAAGGAGACCTCCACCATTCCTCCTCCTCTTCATTTCCCTGACACTATCCAAAATTTAGAAGGCAACCAAAATGTCTACATTTTGAGATAGAACTTGCATACTCATCCCCATTGTTCACTCCTTTTTCTTAAGTGTTGAATTCACTACCAAGGGGGCAACATTTTGGCAAGATTGACCACCAAGATTGATTGGATGCAGTGGATCTCTGCCTCAACTGGGCTTGGCTGACATTAAGTCCCCAACTGTGGCTCAGCCTGAGATATGCTGGCAGAACTTGTTTACTACCCAGTTCAGCCGGGGCTCAACCAGGTGAGCCAAAGCTGGCTGAACTGAGGCAATCGTAGCTCCTTTAAATGGGGCATTTCAGAAGCATGGTAAAGACTGGACCAGACAGGCAGGAATTGGGTCACACCCTAAAGCCCATTCAGCTCAGTCACATGACCTGACAACCACACAGATAACACTATCTTAGTTCTGTTTTCCCTCTACCAGCACGCTTCCCCTGCCCTGTATAAGGTTTGGATCTTTGATACCTTGTTGTTGTTGTTTAGTCGTTTAGTCGTGTCCGACTCTTCGTGACCCCATGGACCAGAGCACGCCAGGCACTCCTGTCTTCCACTGCCTCCCGCAGTTTGGTCAAACTCATGCTGGTAGCTTCAAGTACACTGTCCAACCATCTAATCCTCTGTCGTCCCCTTCTCCTTGTGCCCTCCATCTTTCCCAACATCAGGGTCTTTTCCAGGGAGTCTTCTCTTCTCATGAGGTGGCCAAAGTATTGGAGCCTCAGCTTCAGGATCTGTCCTTCCAGTGAGCACTCAGGGCTGATTTCCGTAAGAATGGATAGGTTTGATCTTCTTGCAGTCCATGGGACTCTCAAGAGTCTCTTCCAGCACCATAATTCAAAAGCATCAATTCTTCGGCGATCAGCCTTCTTTATGGTCCAGCTCTCACTTCCATACATCACTACTGGGAAAACCATAGCTTTAACTATACGGACCTTTGTTGGCAAGGTGATGTCTCTGCTTTTTAAGATACTGTCTAGGTTTGTCATTGCTTTTCTCCCAAGAAGCAGGCGTCTTTTAATTTTGTGGCTGCTGTCACCATCTGCAGTGATCATGTAGCCCAAGAAAGTAAAATCTCTCACTGCCTCCATTTCTTCCCCTTCTATTTGCCAGGAGGTGATGGGACCAGTGGCCACGATCTTCTTTTTTTGATGTTGAGCTTCAGACCATACCTTAATACCTCAATACCTTGATACCTTAATGCTGGCTTAATGTATACTGGCTTGCTTTATGCCAATTTCTTGCGATAGTATTGTGCTCCCTAATGGTGACACCTGAAGAGGGCAATAGAAATGTTTCTTTCTCACTATGAAGCTGACAAACTCTTAAATAGTTGCATGAATATTTCAGCAAGTATAAAAATAGTCACCTCTTGCAGATTGTCATCCAGAAATGTAGATAATGATAGGATATATCATTCAGACAAAAAACGGATCCCACATATGATTGTTCCTAAAGATTCTATACAAAGAGCTTATCAATACTCCTTTGTATTACAGTCTTTCATAACTTTTGGCCCACCAAGCCAAACATAGGAATTATCTTGGCTTGGCAGATGCTTGACAATGTCCCTGTGGCTTTTCATTTTCTTTTTTGCAGTCTCAAGCAGGCTGCAAAACCAGGAGTTATGGAATTACAGGGTAGGTTATCTTTTTATTTTATTTTATTTTATTTTACTAAAGAGCAATCTATATTTTCATTGAAAATTTACTCATATTTTACAATAGCAGCAACAAAAGAATCATATCATCATAGTGATGCAGAGTAAATGTGTGCATAAAACTCAGCAGGGACAATTCAAATTACACATCAGGACCAGAGAAGGGTAAAAAAGCTTTACAAGGAAAGCATGTGTCCAGAACAATTTAGGGATTTAAGTTAAAGGAACGGGTACCACCTTCATATGAAGGTATTTGACATTCTGTCTGCATGAAACTATTGTTCACATATGCCTCTTCTGTTACCTTGCCCAACAACTCAATTTTCTATGATTGTTGATACCTCTGGTTAACAGTGCAATCCAAACTCCAGCTGGGCTTAATGGAGCACCTAAATCTCTGGAGACTGTTATTCAAACAATCCAGGGGAGAAAGTGTGGGGAGGTAAGTCTCTGGAGCTAGCACAACTTTCAGGTTTGATACTGTCAAGCGATCACATTGGGGCCGACTTGGGATCCAGGCTAGTTTAGTCCTTTCTCACTACACCCCAGAACATCCAATTTCAGAGTGATCAATGAACTGCCACCACCAGGATTCCACCAGAAACACTTCTGCCTAGTGGGTGGAAAAGAGTCCATACTGGTGGAGTGACACTGGCATTACTCTGGTTGGAGAGACACTTCTGACCAAACAAAATGCCCCCCCCCCCAAGCTGGGCACAAAATGGGTTTAGATTGCAGCCTCACCACAAATTGGGTTCTGGGGGTTCTCCTGACTCCTCCCAGCTAAATTATCTTTTCTTGCTGGACAGCAACCAGAATAGAACTCAAGGTATAAGAAAACTGCAGAGAAAATAACACAAGAAAACTAGGGAAACCCGCTCACCTACAGGCAATATTTCCCAACCCTTACGGAAGTTCTGGGTCAGAATCATTTACTGCTCTGCATAACTAGGATAGCTTATTTTGTCGGCCACAAACTACAGCAGCAAATTTTTGTAGTTGAAGAAAAATAGACAAAGGCTATTAGACAGGACAGCAATGTCCAAGATTCAACAATTCTCAGTCTTCAAACACAAACACAACCTGAAAGAATACTCAACATAGCATATTGGAAAAAAACAAGGTTATATTTATTTAAATATAACAAATTAGAGTATCTGCAAAATAAGCCAAATCATTAAGTGTGGGCAGGTGTATGAAGGAAACATTTCTCCCCACCATGGGCATGAAAGCCACCACATAGTTGGTCCTCCAGCCAAGAATTGAGAGAGGATTCCCTTTCCTTGCTACCTGAGCCTTGGGTTGTGAACCCAACATGGCTCCAGCTTTCACTAAGGTATGAACATCAGGCCTTAAGTTGTGCCCAAGTACACAACCCCGTGGGACTCGGGTAGCACTGTGGTCTCAACTTCAGATCCTAGGGCGTGCTGATCAGAAGGTTGGTGGTTTGAATCCCTGCGACAGGAGGAGCTCCTGTTGTTTGGTCCCTGCTCCTGCCAACCTAGCAGTTCGAAAGCATGTCAAAGTGCAAGTAGACAAATAGGTACCGCTCTGGCAGGAAGGTAAACAGCATTTCTGTGTGCTGCACTGAATCGCCAGAAGCGGCTTAGTCATGCTGGCCACATGACCCAGAATCTGTCTGCTGACAAACTCTGGCTCCTTCGGCCAATAAAGTGAGATGAGCGCTGCAACCCCAGAGTCATCTGAGACTGGACTTAACGGTCAGAGGTCCCTTTACCTTTACCTTTACACAACCCCAAACCCCCAGGCTGTAGTTGGTAAGTCAAGAATGCCTCATAATACAATAGTACAACAGGTGGGCAATGACATGATATCTTCCCTTCCCTGCTTGGATTACTTTCCAAACAGATCAATTGAACCAAATCAATAGAACAGAGCCCTACAGTGTGCAGTGGGTCAAAGAAGGAAATTCCAAGTGTCTATCAGGACTCTCCAAAAATTCCTACTCAGCACCAAAGCCACATTGCAGATGGATGGAAGAAGGACAGTGCAACTTTAGAAGGAAGAGGAGGCAGAGCAGACATAAATATTGTCTAGATTGCCCCTTCCCACTAGGCATTGAACCCATGTGCTGACCCCCCTCCTCCTGGAGAGGCCAACTCAAGTCTCTTCCAATGCCAATGGGGTTGAGGCAAACCACCCCTGATAAAAGTAGGAACATCAATATTATCATAAAGATACACTCTATGCTGTACTGCACAGTTTCTGCATTTCAGTATTGTAGAAGCCATATGAGATGGTTAGCCAATTATTGTGCAGTCTATTGGTCAAACACTACTGTAAAGTTCTTAAGTCATTTCATATCTATGTTACAGTAATAGATGACCATTTTAGTGCCTTGCCTTGATTTACTTCTTAAAATACCAACTTCACAGAGCCATGTCTGAAAGAAACACTCTGTAGCCAGCAATATCTGCTCTAGCCATGCCTAATCATTATTTCAATTAAACGGCATGATTTTTAACTCCGTAAAATGGTATCCTTTGAATGGGCTGCTTAAAATAATTCATAAACAGGAAAACTGGAATGTTGTTTGGTAAATTACATAAAATAACATAAGGGCTTCCAACTGCATTGCTTTTAAGATAAAAGAGCAGCATTATTTGATATGCTTTCAAAGGAGGGGAAAAACTGCATCTGAACAATTTTTCGTCTCCTTATGACTGTGTTGAGTATGCACCTGTGGTTTTCAAATCTGCTAAGGCATTCATCAGATCATCAACAGTCCTCAGCTCCAACAGAGATGTCAGCAGGAGATATGTAAGAACAATTTATGACTTTGGCAACTGGAGAAGTAATATATTAGGATTCATGGGTGGGTGATATAAATAGCCCTGATGATGATTCATGAATGAATGAATTAACTGAATGAATACAGTATACAATATGTATCTAAATGTAACTGCAAACTCCCTAGTGGCTATTAGGATGAAGCATTCCTCCCCCAAAAAACAATAAAACTCATCCCTTCTCATCTTTTTCTTTTCAAAATATCAGTGCTCAACTCTTTCATTCATGATTTTCTATACACCCACATGATGACCCACCTTTGGAATGACTTGTATTAAGAATCACTTACAGTAAAAAACTGATGCTGTGTTTCAGAATTCCTTGACACAGACTAGGAACCCTGGTGATCAGTGAAGCTCGCACTAAAAAACAAAATGAACATTACAAGCTCCCACATTCTTTTCTGGTTCATAGTTTAACCAAAGCTAGAAGAAAGTCCTTATTATCTCCAAGGCTTCCACCCGTTCACAAGACTGCTGCAAATATATGGAGGATGTATTTGTTTATTCCTTGCTCCTTGGTGCCTAGAATGCTTGCAGCAATGACCCAGCCATTTCCCCAGGGCACCTGATGAATGCCTGATATCCAAATTAGAGATGCCTAAAATTGTTTAAATAACATGTTTATGTACAGTGGTACCTCAGGTTAAGTATCAATCAATCAATCTTTATTTACGGCTATTAGCCCATAAAATATGTACAAACATAAAAGCACAGAAGCATAAAAACCAATACATCTAACGACAGAAGACGAACACCACAATGCAAGGGTGGGACATTGAGCAGTGACAAATAACAGCTTGGGGCCCGGAAAGATCCAAGGGACGGTTCACAGAAAAAGAACTGGAGACGAGGTCCGTCACGCGCTCTCATCATAACTGTCCGATTGTTTTTTGTTGTTGTTGTTGTTGTTTGGTGGTTTTTGTGTGTGAGATAACCGCATTCAGGAATCTCGCCACCTGCAGAGTTACAGAGGGATCTGTATCCTGCAAAAGCAGTGCGGCATGTGACTCAACAGGCCTGCCAACCAAGCGCAGTAAAGCAGGACCCAGGAATTTAGTCCTGGCTATGCTATGTAAGGGACAGTTGAACATTATATGTGGAAGAGATTCAACTGTTTTCCCGTCACACTCACATAGCGGAGACACCAAACCCTTGGAAAATCTGTGGCTCAGCAGGTTCGATGGAAAAACATTGAACCTTGCACGAATAAATGCAAGTCGGTGTGGTACAGATGAAAGTGATGACATGTATGATGGAAGGCCAAGTGGTGGGGTTATTCCGTAATACCTGGGAGAGCAGACACCCCTCCCCTGGAGAGGTTGTTTTGATTTTCAATGTCTGCTAATCTTTGCTCGATAAGGCTTTTGGCTGAGCGTAGGTTCATCTTTAAGGAGTCCGCTGGGGAAATTCCGATGCTCAGAAGTTTGGCATGGATTTTTCCTACCCACGGATTAACAAAGTCATCCCGCCAGAGGCACTGAAAGAGGTAATGGTAGGGAAGCTTATGCCAGCTGGACAGCCAGTAGCCAAAGACTCGCTTCCAGATGACAGTCTCCAATGATGCAATCCTTAACTCCAGATGTATGGCTGCATTGCTCACACACATGGGGAGTTTCAGGAGGCGACGGAGAAACTGATTCTGCAATGTCCCCAGAGAGAGAGAGAGAGAGAGAGAGAGAGGTACCTCGGGTTAAGAACTTAATTCGTTCTGGAGGTCCGTTCTTAACCTGAAACTGTTCTTAAGCTGAGGTACCACTTTAGCTAACGGGGCCTCCCGCTGCCACCACGCCGCTGTTGCACGATTTCTGTTCTCATCCTGAAGCAAAGTTCTTAACCTGAGGTACTATTTCTGGGTTAGTGAAGTCTGTAACCTGAAGCATCTGTAACCTGAGGTACCACTGTATTAGGGTGTCCTGGTTTCTGAGATGCTCTGTGTATGCTGCAATTCTGGCATAGCTACATAGTTGGGGTTACTTTGCAGTAGTAGTTTGATTTAAATAAATAAAATGAAGCATGCATTGTCTTGGCTGTACTGCTTTGAGAATTACAGATGTTCAGCACTCATCAACTCTAAGGTATGTCAAAGTGAGGCATTCATTACACAGGACAAGCATGAAAAAACTTCAGGAAGAACTGAAGGAAGAAAGTGTGTCTCAAAACACACAAGGGAAGAGAATTTTTCAAGAGTACTTTGGCTTTGACAGTGTTAACTTCTGGGAAGCCCAGAAACACTTCGTTCCCAGGAACCTTTACAATGTACAATTTACATGCTGCATGATAGCTGCTTTTGCATAGCTGTTTTCAGCAGTAAAAGCTTTCATTTTGCTTTTACTTACAGAAAAAAAGACTTGATTCTCTTTTAAAGGTAAAGGTAAAGGTACCCCTGCCCGTACGGGCCAGTCTTGACAGACTCTGGGGTTGTGCGCCCATCTCACTTAAGAGGCCAGGGGCCAGCGCTGTCCAGAGACACTTCCGGGTCACGTGGCCAGCGTGACATCGCTGCTCTGGCGAGCCAGAGCCACACACGGAAACGCCGTTTACCTTCCCGCTGGTAAGCGGTCCCTATTTATCTACTTGCACCTGGAGGTGCTTTCGAACTGCTAGGTTGGCAGGCGCTGGGACCGAGCAGCGGGAGCGCACCCCGCCGCAGGGATTCGAACCGCCGACCTTTCGATCGGCAAGCCCTAGGCGCTGAGGCTTTAACCCACAGCGCCACCTGCGTCCCTTGATTCTCTTTTATTTAGTCCCAATTGTCAACTGGAACCTTCTGACAAACCCCTTGAGTTTATGCAGCCTTGAGTTACCTATTTTAGCAAAGCAAGGTTACACTACTATTACGGATGATATAGTAATTGTAGTTTCCAGAGATAATTGAGCAATAGCAATGAAAATATTTTTCAGCTCAGTAAAGCAAATGTGCAGATAATGGAGCCTTTTGAAGGAGGTACAATTTTTTTATTCAGTGGGCCTTAAATGGTAAAAGAAGCAAACAGGGCCAACTCCTAGTTGTATAGAAGGGACACATTGCTGCAATCCCTAGTGAAATATTTATTCATTTATTTAATTTATACACCATTTAACTATGGTTAGTCTCTAAATGGTTTGCAAAGCTACAACACAAAAATAAAAATCAATTACAACTGTACAATCAAACTACAAGTGAAAAATGCCTGATAGAGAAAAATTATTCAGTAGACGCTGAAAGTTCAGTTGGGTTTGTCTGACGTTAACTGGAAGGGAATGCCATAAATTTGGGCCAAAGCAATCTAAACATGACATCTAAAGCACCACTATGATACACCTGTATCTTTACGTATGCCTAATCACAGCCAAGCATCAGAAGCTCTTACCAATGTATTTTATTCAACATTCATAGAGAGAGGCTCAGAAATGCAGCCTCTTGGACCTATGGCATTGCTCTGAGTAATCTCCAACCCCCTTCTCTCCTCAATCGTCAACAGCACCACCCTGCTTACGATGGCTGCTTAGGGCCATTTGCCTCTGAGCCTTTTGCTCTCCTACTTTCAATGCTCACCAGGTTCTGGGAGAAGGGGGGACTGGAACTCTTTCTAGTGATAACATGTCAGCCAGCTGCTCAGGCTCTGCTTATCCCTCCTGCCATTATTTCCCAACTTTGCCCCTCATCTACCTCTGAGCCACGACCTTCCTCATACCACTGTTGTAAATCTATACTGTCTTCCTCTTCTCTGGAAGGTTGAGGAGGGGGAGGCAGTCTCCACCATTCCCCCTCTGTCCAGTCTCTGACAATCACAAGCATTAAAATGTTGAACCACCATCCCTTGAGCAATGGCCATGGTGGCTGGGGCGACGGGAATTTTAGGCCAAAATATCTAGAGGGCAGCAGATAAGGGAAAGACTGGTTTATGAAAACACATCTTCTTGACCCATCAGTTCTACATTTGATGATTCTTATCTTTCTTTTTTAATCCAATATCTGCACATTGCACCATCTACAGCTAAGCCTTCAACAGAAAGTAGTGTTGCTCCAACCTGGAGCAGGAGTGAGAGCATTTCATGAATATTTCCCTACATACCATTTAATATGGCCCCTGTTTTTGCTGAATTTTCATATCCATTTGGCAAAAGCATGAAATATCATTCACAGTGTTAAAGTTGCAGAGGGAACTGGGCCAATGCTCCATCACTCCTGCTGATGTTGTTGTTTAGTCGTTTAGTCGTGTCCGACTCTTCGTGACCCCATGGACCAGAGCACGCCAGGCTCTCCTGTCTTCCACTGCCTCCCGCAGTTTGGTCAGACTCATGTTTGTAGCTTCGAGAACACTGTCCAACCATCTTGTCCTCTGTCGTCCCCTTCTCCTTGTGCCCTCCATCTTTCCCAACATCAGGGTCTTTTCCAGGGAGTCTTCTCTTCTCATAAGGTGGCCAAAGTATTGGAGCCTCAGCTTCAGGATCTGTCCTTCCAGTGAGCACTCAGGGCTGATTTCCTTAAGAATGGATACATTTGATATTCTTGCAGTCCATGGGACTCTCAAGAGTCTCCTCCAGCACCATAATTCAAAAGCATCAATTCTTCGGCGATCAGCCTTCTTTATGGTCCAGCTCTCACTCCTATCCATGTATTTATTTCCACAAATGAATATACTACTTAACACTGGTGTTTCTAAGTGGTATAGAATCAGATTACCCCACCCCATAAAAAAAATGCAGTGGATAAAATGAAATTAATCAATTTAATTAATTTAAAATTAATTTCCTTCTCCTTTCTCCAGCCCAATGATTTATTGACTTTTAACTAAACTGTCCCTCCCTGATATCACCCTATCTTGTTTCCCTCACTCATACAAGTTTATACCAAATTGAAAAATCAAGGTAGCAAAAGGGGCTGCTTCTAACTCCACTGAAGTGGTGTAAGCCCCACTGAATTCAGTGGACTTATAAGAATGTGTGAAGAGCCTGCTGGATCAGCCCAATCGCCAATCTAGTGCAACATCCTGTTCTTACAGTGGCCAACCAGATGTCTAAAAGAAGCCCAAGAGCAGGACTTGAGTGCAACAGCATTCTACCCGTCTGTGATCCCCAGCAAGTAACTTTCAGGGACATAGCATCTCCAGCAATGGTGATAGAACATTGGCATTGTGGTTTGGTATCTGCTCATAGCCTTACTGTCCATGAATTTGTCTACTCTTTGTTTTAAAGCTGTTCAGGGTGGTGGCCATCAGTGCATGGTGCCTTCTTTCCCTCCAACCGAATTCAGATCAAATGAGCATCCTGTTCACACAGTGGCCAACCTGGTGCCCATGGCAGGCCACGACCATAGCAGCATTCTCCTCACTTGTGATTCCAAGAAGCAGGGCTGGATTTAGGTTTGATGAGGCCCTAAGCTTCTGAAGGTAATGGGGCCCTTTATATGTCCAGCTGTCCTTTGTCAACAACAAATTGTCACTGTTTTTTGTGTTGAATATATGCTACATGGTGATTTATGGACCTAATAGGTATCTAAAGTCATTTGCACATAACAAAACATGTATTTTATCAAAGTAATTGTTGAACGTCTCTTATATTTTGGAAATGTACAGCCAGGTTTTCTTTCTTTTAATTTTTTTGGGGCCCCCAATAGAGTGGGGCCCTAAGCTATAGCTTGTTTAGATTATACATAAATTTGGCACTGCCAAGAAGCCAGTAATCATACTGCCCTTGACAGTGGAGAATAAAGATGAAAAAGGTAACTCCAGAGATGACCCCAGAGAAAATATAAATTACTGTGGGGAAACCAACTGGTATCTACTTATCTGGTAGTTTCTCTCCAAAAGTCTTAATGGATGAGAGGGGATTCCTTTCTCTACTCAATTAGGTCGGAGGCTTCCATGGCAATTGTGATGGTTCTAGGGGTTGCTCGTGCGTAAATCGGCGCCACGCTTGGCTGAGTTACCTGGGTGAACCCTTTCTGTCCAGACAACCACTCACCTGTGGCTGTCTCAGTCGCTGGCAGAATCCGTCATTGGGCGTTTCTTGAACTTCTTCCAGCAAAGAAGCTCTTTGACGCCTAGTCTCCGCCTACTCTCCCTGCGCGGAAGCCTTCTGCGCAGGGAGGGTGTGGGCAGCGGAGGACCCGTGCTCTCCCCGCTGGTCTCCGGCGAGGAGTCATGGAGCCATCTCACCGATTCCCCCATCTGCCCCCCTTCTCCACTAGTGTTACGCTGATTTCCTTCCCCAGAAGATGGGCTGCTTCTCTCCCTCCCGGTACGCTCTCCGGAATCCCTCTGGAGCCCTCCTTCTCCCTCTGGCTCCGATGGCAGTTCCCTGACAGCAATGAGGGATAAAAAAGAAGTCCACTTCAATCCTTCCCCCCCCCACCTTTCTCTCTAATACTGAATTTATTTGCTCTGCCTTTCACATTGTTTATTATTATTATTATTATTATTATTATTATTATTATTATTAGACCGTCCTATACCTGCAGGTCTCAGGACGGTTCACAGGATAAAATCAGAATATGAAATCATAAATTAAAACAACAACAACCCAATACACCCCCCCCCCATTTTAAAAGGGCATATGACTTTAAAAGCTGTCATTTCAGCATAGATAAAACTTGCTGCTCAAGATGAAGGCCCAAGGTCATAAGGGTTATCTACAATAAAATGGTTTGGGATTGTCTGCCTCTGACTGGTCAAAGTGAAGTATCACCTTATTTGGAGCGGCAGCTGAGACCACCTTCAGAACATTCCTACCATAAGACATATGCTTATTATGGATTCTGTATCCCTGCTTTTTCTTAAAAAAATATCTCTCAATCTTTCTTCTTGTTACCAGCTAATTTTGCAAATCAATTAAAATGTATGAGAAAAACTACAATGAGGTCAAAGAGTACTTTGTAAAGGGTTTTTAAAAAACAAAAAACAAAAAACACAACACCAAAATTATAATTAATAATGGAAGCATCATAAGGATAAAGAATTATTATTTCAATGTTACATTTAGTTCGCTTCCAATAAAGCTGAACACCTTATTTTTAGCTCAAATCCTTCAGAGTGATTTATTGTTTTGTTTTATGTGGTATATCATTTACTACACTCGAATGCTTGCAAAAGGCTTTTTCTTATTTAATCACCAGTAACGTGAATTATTTAGTGAAGCACAAGAGACATAACAAGGATTTAGAAGGTAAAATAAAAGTGAAGAAGCGTATTCCTAAATATATTCATTATTAGTGACTATGGGATCATCTAAAAATAGAGCAGTCAGTTAAAGCTGTAGGTAGAGATGCATTACTCCAATATAAATGTTCCCAGAAATGAGTTCACAGCACAATCCTAACCATGTCTACTCAGAAGAAAGTCCCCATTGATTCCAGTGGGTCTTGCTCCTAGGGAAGTAAATATGGGCTTGCAGTCACATGCCCCCAATACTGTCACAGCAATCCAAACTGTATGAAGCCAGTGTAATTTTGTTTTCTTACTATATAGCAGCCATTTTCCCTAATCTGTGCATTTATTCTAGCAATTTTCTTTAAGATAACACCTTTTTGTTTTCACTATAAATACAATTTTTGTGCGCTTCCCCCAAATACGTTTGTTTGTCCAAAACATTTTTGGTTGGAAGACTGTATTGCAATACCTAAACAATTATCATTTTTGAAAGATAACTGCGTTTTGCTGCAGATATTGGTTCAGAAAGTGCAGATTAGTAGGTTCACACCAAGATGCAAGCCAAAAGGATTTTTACTCCATTCCTTGCTGCTGCAGAAGTAGTAGACATCCTGGGTCACCATTGTGAAAACACAATCTGTAACAAAGCGTGCTTTCTGCCATCTTAGAAAAAGGAGCATAGGAATCTGCCTTCTATCAGGTTAGACCATTTGTCCATCTTGGTCTCTACTGTCAGTGCTGACTGCCATTGCCAGTCTTTCCCTGAACTAGGAACGTTTTGCTTGCAAAGCATGTTTGAGACCCCTGGACAATGTCCCCTTCTCCTGCAGCTTCTTAGAAGGTAAACAACAGTAGGAAGTGCAGCTAGGTCAGGGAGGTTTTGACCAGTCATTTTATATTGCTAGGGTTCATCTTGTTAGGTAAAGGTAAAGGGACCCCTGACCACTAGGTCCAGTCATGCCCGACTCTGGGGTTGCGGCACTCATCTCGCTTTATTGGCCGAGGTGGCCGGCGTACAGCTTCCGTGTCATGTGGCCAGCATGCCTAAACTGCTTCTGGTGAACCAGAGCAGTGCACGGAAATGCCGTTTACCTTCCTGCCAGAGTGGTACCTATTTATCTACTTGCACTTTGATGTGCTTTCGAACTGTTAGGCTGGCAGGAGCAGGGACCGAGCAACGGGAGCTCACCCTATCGTGGGGATTTGAACCGCCGACCTTCTGATCGGCAAGTCCTAGGCTCTGTGGTTCAACCCACAGCACCACCCACATCCCATTCATCTTGTTACAAGGGTTCTATCCTAAGGTATACCTTAGGATAAGGTACCTTAGGATAAGGGGAGCCCCACAGTTCATCTCATGTCATTGTTGAGAAATAGCATTGCATCCCAGCTCTTTGAGGTGTTCATCTTAAATTCATGTGCTCATTCCATATGGTCAGGATTCAAATTGTTATTTTTGTTTAGCACGTGATTTGGCATACACCCTGTGCAATTTTTCCTGATTTATACACCTAGCTAGGGATGGGCAAATATGTCAGTTTCAGTTTCTCCTTTTTACAAACTTGAGTTCAGTTCTTAATTTTATTTATTAATTTTTTTAAAAAGAAGTCCTCACCAAAATTTATTGATATTTTAGTGCACATTTATCCTAATATACATATATTTGTGTGCAGTTTTGCTTAATATACACTTTTTTTTGCATACAGCCCATTCTTGCATGTTATTTTCACCAATATATGCATGTATACAAACACTTTAGTATGTGCATTTCCCTGCACATTACCTTGCTGAAAACCTGTATTGCAAAATTCAGAGAAACGTGACTTTCAAACGATGGCTCAGCTTTGGTTCGTGTATTGTTTGTGAAAGTACAAAGTAAGTAGATTCCCCTTTAAATGTGAAGTGAAGTGAATTTCTCCCCAATTCCATGTAGTATTGCAAACACTATTTTGTAAGCATCCCATTGTTTCAAAAGCATTTTTGTGTGTGTTTATGCAGTGTTTTTTTCTGGGGGGAGGGGGACGACACAGGGGTACGCATACCTCTAAACATTTTGTGAACCTAAGTTTGGCCTCATTGAGGGGCAGTATTTCAATAAGAGCAGGTAAATGAGAGTACCCCTAAGCATTTTAAAGAAAAAAAGCACTGTGTTTATGACTTGGGTGCTGATGTTTAAGAATTAGAACTCCAGCTTCTCTGTGGACTTATGGAACAAGTTGCATAGTTTTTTGAATCTGTGGAAGCCTATCCCTTTTTTATCTTCCTACACAGAAAAAAATAGGGTTCTTTCTGGAAATTAGAGGTGTAGCTTCTATTCCTTGTTATTTTGGTTTCATCTCAAATAGAAAGCATGAATCATATCTTGAAAAGTGAAAATGCTTTTTTTATTTTTTTTGCCTAGGGAATTGCTCTGACAGAATTATAGAGGGGTTTTTTCCTTCCTGCTTGTGTAATTTTGAGCTGAAAAACAATATAGAAAAGAGGCAATATTACAGAAGAATGGAGTTCAGCTAGGCAGCCACTGGAGTGCCATTTTCAGAACACTGTTTAAAGTAATCAAGTAATTTCACAATGTTCTTGGGAAAAGTGAAAATGTCAGATGTTTTTTGATTTCCTTTAGTCTTTCAGAAATAATCTATCTGTGGCAACCCAGTTCTATCCTAGGACATGCCTAATTCTGCGCTGGATCAATTGGATCATCTCCAGCTAACCTTGAGCCAAAGAGTCAAGGCACCATGTTTCAAAATGGCACATTCAAAGGATTAGTTATGGGAAAGAGCTGCAAATTCAAGTGATTTCCATATTGGGTCTTGGCAGGTTATTTTGAATGGTGTAACACTGTTCTTGGCTTAGTATTGCATTTGGTGGATTACTGGAAATCCGGCGTTGTGGGTGCCTTTCGATTTCCCTCTGTTGACCTCATATTTTATTGCAGACTTTATCTTGCAACATCTCTCAATTTCAGAAGCAGTTTTCTATATGGAGTGGGAGCTTCTTTCAAGAACTTGACGTCTAGCTGTATGATAAGCATACAAATCAAAAGTGGGAAATCTCAGGATTGGGGGCCAAATACAGCTCTCCAAGGCTCTGTATCTGTCCCTCAGGGCTCTCCCCAGTTCCACTCTTTGCTCGACTACTACTGTCCCCCCAGGCTACACCCCTCACTGGTCCTACGTCTCACTCTCCTTGGGTGTTTTTTTGCATGGCAAGAATGTGTCCTTGAATTCTAATAATGCCTCTTGCTTGCCTAAATAAAGTGGGGTGTATAAGTGTGTGAAGAAACTAGAAAAGTTTAAATTCACTGCTCTGTCCATTTTTGTCTCTGGTCCTGTCTACCACGGGTATGTGGCCTCTAGCAGCTTGACCATAAGCAAATGTGGCCCCAGCATGGGGGGGGGGGGAAATCCCCAGCCCTAATTTAAACACACAGAGCTGCAAAGATCAACGAAACTGTACACTCCTGTATTATAGCTGTTTGACTGACTGAACTCGAAGAGTACTCATTAATGATTCTTTGTCATCCTGGAAAAGTGGCAAGTGGGGTGCAGGGAAAGCAAAATGCTTGTTTACAAAGCTATTGCACTACCAACTTTACTGTACGCTTGTGAAATATGGACCACTTATAAACACCATCTCCAACTCCTCGAAAGATTCCATCAATGGTGTCTCCCAAAAAATTTACACATCACTTGGGAAGATGGGTGAATTAATGCCAGTGTATTGGAAGAAACAAAGATCACCAGTGTCAAAGCAATGATTCTTCAACATCAACTTTGTTGGACTGTTCATGTTGTGCAGATGCCTGATTATTGTCTTCCAAAGCAACAACTTTATTCCAAACTTAAAAATGGAAAGCGTAATGCTGGTGGTCAACAAAAGAGGTTTAAAGACTCTCTCAAAGCAAATCTTTTTTTAAAAAGTTGTATAAACACCAAAGGTGTCATGGACTTTGAAGACACTCGGACACATGACGAAAGGGAGAAATGTGCGAAGAGAAAGGCATGTTTGGCAAACCCTCACCATTATCAACTCTCACTCAGGAACCTATGTCCCCAGTGTGGAAGGACGTGTGGATCCAGAATTGGCCTCCACAGTCACTTACAGACTCACTTTTAAGACCGTGTTCATGAAAGACAATCTCACTCGGCCAGGAGTGACCACCAAAGAAAGAAGCAGGGTTCTGCCCTTGGCCCATTGTTGTTCAATGTCTTTATAAATGAATTGAGGGTGCACAAATGTGACATGAAGGCTGGAAACTTTAACCCTCCCATGTGGAAATCCCTTGCAGATGACTATAGTGCCTGGTGATAGACAGTCAGCTCATGTATCCATAGCAGTTACCAGAGAAGGAACGACCACTGGGAGGAATGCAAAGAAATACCATGATGCATCTGCAACATCACAACTGGACACCTTCATCTGCCCCAGCTGCAACAAAACATGTCTCTCCTGTGTCTGTCTCTACAGCCACAGCAGGCACTGCAACCTTCCAACTGTTTGTCTTCATATCCAAAGGCGCACTCTTCCATTTTTTCCTGAGACGAATGGATGCCAACACACTAATGACCCCATTTTATGCTGGCCTCAAACCATTCAGGGATCTGTTGCTCTCTTTTGCCAAAGGACATACCTTTGTTGTAGATTGTCTCTTTGATGTGCTTTCATTGTGTTTCGACACTATATCTGTGGCAGTTCAGTAGAGCTTGTTCAATGAACTCTCTCTCTCTCTCTCTCTCTCTATATATATATATATATGGGGAGTCATACACACACACACACACACACACAAAATAGAAGCTAGGGAAGTTAATGTAGATGTCAAAATAAACTAAATATATTTTAGTGCAAGCATAGGAAAGGAAATGTTAAAATACCACAAGTGAATTGCAAATAAGCTGAGAGGTTAAATGGACAACTCTGTAACTTTCTGTATCAACAAATGAGTGTTTGTGATGGCTCACCACCACCACAACTACCAAGCTGTCTTGTGGCACAACAGTACAATTATTATTTATGAGGAAGGAAAGTCCCATACTCATCATCAGGACCCCACACTGGCTGTTTCATTCATCACTGTATATTCAGATAAGAAGATCTGTCTTTTCTGTAGAGTCCTGCCAATTATTTTCAAAAGAGCCATGGAGCAATTAGAGAACTTAAAGGATGCAAATATTCCCAATTCCCTCAGCAAGATTCATTTTCCTTGAAATTCTCATAACTCCTGTTAGAATTTTAACATGTAAGGTGCTGATGAGATTTTGAGCTGAGTTGCAGCTTCATTAGCTACAAATCCCAAGATGTAATTCCATCAACAAATAACATTGCATCAACAAATAACATTGGATGAGGAACACCACCCTCATGCTGTCTTGTGACATCGCACCACCCTGCCAGTGGTGGATAAAGCCAGAGGCAAAGCACTACTCTTCTGGAAATAGCCACCATTTCCTAATGTCGTCTTCATACCATTAAGCAAATCTGCAATAGGACACAGAAGAGACATGGAAATCCTTAATGTGGCAACAATACTGGTTTAATATATTAAAACAATATTTTACAGCACACTCCCTCCTAGTGTATATGTCTATCTACCTATTACGTGCCTGGAGAACTGCACTGCAAATTTTTTGCAATTTTTTTTTTACTGAATTTTCAAAAGTTTTAGATATACACTTCAATACACAATAAATTTATCTTTTCTCAGCTTCCCACCCCATTTTCCATGGTGTTTTAATCCCCACCCCATGATGCACAATACCTTCTATTTCTTATATCCACATATCTATATTATATTGTCTAGTTCCTTCTGTTGCTCAAATGTCAAATCCTGCTTATGAGTTCGTCGACTTATAATAGTTCCCTAAATAGTCTGAAAATACAAGTGCATATTTTGAAGGATGAGAGTATTTTGGTTTATATGTTGTCTTGGAAAATTTCTCCTCCATCCCTACCAAGAAGCCTTCTATATTATCACAAGACCTACCTGAGAAGAGGTCAATTTATTCAAATTGAGTCTGCAAGCTTCTTCTCACAGCCACACAATGACCCTGTTAACTGAGACATCTTTCACATTTTGCTCAGCCAAAAGCCAAACATTTCTATTATCTGATCCCATATGGTTCAGCTGCTCCAGGTGATTGGTCCAATCATGTGGGCAGGGACAAATTAACAGCAGTATGTTGGCTGTAGCATTGTATTCAGAGCGGAGAAAGAAATAAGAATAAAAAGACAGGGATAATTTCATTTAAGTGGGGAGTCATCCAGGAAAAGTGTCAGAGTTGGCTTTTTTTTTACAGTCCTTATGACTGATTTGGAAGGAGGAGCAAATAGGACATTTCTTAAACCTTCAAACAATATTAAATTGGGAATGTTTTCAAACTCCAGTGCAAACAAAGATCCAACAAAATTGCCAAAGGTGAGAATTATTGGCAGAAGACAAAATTGGATTTCGTTTAAGGCACCCACTACCAGTAGCTTCTCCTTGAAAATCTGCAGTGATTTGACACATGGGAGAGACTGATCACAGCCAAAACATTGTATTTACAGTCCCCGATCCCATATGTTTGGCAGGGAGAAGAATTAACTAAGAGGCAGAAGTGCAACAATAGCTCTTCTGAGAACCCAGCAATGTGGGACAGGAACTGAAGAAGTGGCTCCTCATCCAGCTAGAATTATATTCAAAGGGCTGGTGCACTAGTGGAACATATTATGGAATCAGTGCCCTTCCATGAATCGTTGCGCAACAGCTTCCATGGTGCAACATTGTGAAATAAAAATTGTATAGTGCCTTGTATTAGCCGAAGTACATTTCTAGCTTTCGGTTCTTTTCTCCTGCACCAGACTTTTGTGCTGTATCTAGAAAATGCAGCGGCAGCTGGAACTGATGAGGCAGCAGGCAGGGTGGCTAATGAGAGCCGGGGGGGTGGGGTTGTCACTGGAAGCAGTCAATGTATTCTGGTTTCCTTCCCATCCTCCTCTCTTGCAAAAAAATACAGCAGGCATTTTAGCCATTCTTAGACAAAATTGCCAGAGGAGAAAAACTGGAATTAGCATCGAATACCTAGATATACTGTATTTTTCGCTGTATAAGACTCACCAGACCACAAGACACACCTAGTTTTTGGAGGAGGAAAACAAGAAAAAAATATATTCTGAATCTCAGAAGCCAGAACAGCAAGGTGGATCGCTGCGCAGTGAAAGCAGCAATCCCTCTTGCTGTTCTGGCTTCTGGGATAGCTGCGCAGCCTGCATTTGCTCCATAAGACGCAGACACATTTCCCCTTACATTTTAGGAGGGAAAAAGTGAGTCTTATAGAGCAAAAAATATGGTACCTGGGATTTTCCGGTGTTGCTTAAACCAAGGGAGATGGACAAAAAAAAGACTCCAGTGAGTCTCTGAATGATAATGTATGAATACAACTCTGGGTGGGCACAAGACTGCTGGGCTGTGACTTCAGATCTGGAAGTGCAGAAGGGGGTGGGGAGGTGGAGCTCTGCAGCAGCTCCTCTGTCCATATAAACCAACCCAGACTCTGTAATCATCATATGAGCCCCTTCTTTGTGTGCCTAATCCACATGAAGTCTGGAGGATGGCAAAACAAGAACGGGCATTTTCTGCAATGGCTCCCCATTTGTGGAATGTTCTCCTTAGGGAGGATCGTCTGGCACCTTCATTATATATATATTAGGTGCCAGACCAAAACATTCCTCTTCAACCAGGTCTTGGGCTGATTAATATTCTACATGCAGCATTTTTTTTATTATTATTTTTTATTAAGCTCTTTTTCATAAGAAAAGAAAATCACAAGGAAAAACATAAAAAAAAGAACAAAAACAAAGGAAAACAAAGGTAAACAATGTCAAAAAACAAGACCCAAACCCACCAACAAATACAACAACCAAAAAAACACTAACAAAGAACACACCCACCCGTCACCAACAGTGGTTGACTTCCCTTCAAAACGGCTTGAGTTGTAATCCCACATTATCTTCCTACGGGGTGTTTTTATCTCCTTTATTTACACCTCTCAAACTTTATGTATCGCCCACTGAAATTTTAATGTTTCCTAAGTTTGTTTCCATATATATATAAAATTTGCTCCAGTCATTAATAATTTTTTCATTTTTCTGCTGCCTGATCTTCTGTGTCATCCTTGCTAACTCTATATATTCAAATAATTTGGATTGTCAGTCCCTAATGGTTGGAATATTAGGGGTTTTCCAGTTTTGCGCCAACAGTATCCTGGCTGCTGCCATTGCATATTGAAACATGGTTTGATCTTCTTGTCTAATCTCCTTCCCAACCATCCCTAGAAGGAAGGCTTCGGGTTTTTGGGGGAAGGTATATCTCAAAATTTTTTTTAGCTCGTCATAGATAAGTCCCCAAAACCTTCTTACTTTTTCGCAGGTCCACCACATATGGTGGAAGTCTCCTTCCTTTACCCTGCACTTCCAGCAAGACTTATCCCCCGTCTTGTACATTTTCCCTAGTTTCACAGGGGTAAGATACCACCTGTACATCATTTTTTGTAAGTTTTCTCGGAGGTCAACACATGCTGTAAATTTCATGTCCTTATTCCAGAGTTTCTCCCATCTGTCAAAGTCCAGGTTATAACCAAGGTCTATGGCCCATTTGGTCATCACCTCCTTTACTTCTTCACCCTTCATATCCCAATCTAGTAGTTGACTATACATTTTAGATAGGAGTTTGGAGTTTCCTTCTATTATTTCCACCTGAAATCTGGACTTTTTCTCGCTCATCCCTATTTTTTTTGTGCTCATTCCATAGGGAGTTAATTTGATGAAATTGCAACC
The DNA here is from genome assembly GCF_951804945.1 of Podarcis cretensis. NCBI lineage: Eukaryota > Metazoa > Chordata > Lepidosauria > Squamata > Lacertidae > Podarcis > Podarcis cretensis. Next base: position 89,207,515 of record NC_137173.1, read on the forward strand.
AGGTTGTTAATTTATCCTTCAGTTCTTCATAGGGTCTGAGCTTCCACCCTTTATCTGATTTTACCAATAGATCCTCATAGGTCCATCTTTGACCTTCCATATTAGGTTTTTTAATTGTCAGAATATCAACTGGTGATAACCACCACATACTCTGGTTTCTCTTCAGATCGTATAAATCTTTCGCCTTTTACTACATGCAGCATTTTAAATGTGTTTGTGGGAGGCGGGTTACTTCTGTTGTGTCTATTTATTTCAGTTTTTATCTTGTGCTTTTATCTTGTGAATTATCCTGAGAGCATTTTGGTAAAGACTGATATATCTAATAAATGAATAATAAATGCACATTCTCCATGAGGTCTGGTGTATGTGCACAATGACCGGTTGTCATACACGTTAACCACTCAAAGTGCATGCTCCCTAACATATCACACACACTTCTTTCTTCTTCTTTGGCGATCACTTGTAGCCAAGTACGATTGTCTTCCATAAACATGGTTTTAACAATGAGTCTGTAAGTGATTGTGGAGGCCAATTCTGGATCCACACATCCTTCCACAGTGGGGACATTGGTTTCCAGGCAGGAGTTGATCACGGTGTGGATTTGCCAAGCATGCCTTCCTCTTAGCACATTTCTCCCTTGCGTCCTGAGTTTGTGAATCTTCAAAGCCCATGACACCTTTGGTAAAGGCTGTTCTCCAACTGGAGCGCTCACAGGCCAATGTTTCCCAGTTGTCAGTGTTTATACTACATTTTTTTTAAGATTTGCCTTGAGACAGTCTTTAAACCTCTTTTGTTGACCACCAGCATTACACTTTCCATTTTTAAGTTTGGATCCACCCCTTCGAGGTGACGGTGCAGGTCAACAACCCCCTCTACAAGCTGGGGCCCAAGCTGGTGCACGGCATGAGCGAGCTGGCTGGTGCTGGATGGGCGGCGCTGGCGGCTGCAGACGAGGAGGATGAGGAGGATGAGAAGGCTGCGGGCTCCTCTTCCCGCACCATGGGGCTGCCACCTGACATGCACATCCACACTCAGACTGACTACATCCACTGCATGGTTCCCCACTTGCTGCCCTGCTACTGGCGCGTGATGGACCCCTACAAAGTGGAGGCACTGCTAGACGGAAAGCCCGAGGGGACGTTCTTGCTGCGCATTCCTTTCCGTCACACACACACACACTAGAGAGAGAGAGAGAGAGAGGTACCTCAGGTTAAGAACTTAATTCGTTCTGGAGGTCCGTTCTTAACCCGAAACTGTTCTTAACTTGAGGTACCACTTTAGCTATTGGGGCCTCCCGCTGCTGCCGCACAATTTCTGTTCTCATCATGAAGCAAAGTTCTTAACCTGAGGTACTATTTCTGGGTTATCGGAGTCTGTAACCTGAAGCGTATGTAACCTGAAGCGTATGTAAGCCGAGGTACCACTGTATGTTTTTTAACATATCATTTTCAACAATTATAAAACATACTTTTACATCTTATACATTTTTTTTTGACTTCCATCAATCATATCTGAAAATTTCCTAGTTAATTTACATTTATTTCACTATTACATTTAAATATCATAACGAATGTCTTTCTTCTTTATCTTCTTTGCAATGTTTCATATATTCCTCCTTACAAAACTTCTTGTAGTCCTACTAGCGTAATTTGTTGATTACAGTTGCTCTTCAAATAGTTTGTGTATTTCTTCCAATCTTCTGCGAATCTCTGGTCCCGCAGGTTTCGAATCCTTCCTGTCATCTTATCCAATTCTACACACACACACACACACACACACACTTAATGTCACCATGCTGTACTTCACATGGCCACAGACAGATGCAGCTGTGAAATACAGAATGAAGAGAGGTAGCGGACAGGCAACCTTCGTAAGCCTTGGAGGGAACACACTGTGAAAGCCCCCCAGCGGCAGACGTCCTCTGAAAGCTCTTCAGCCTGCTAGCTCCAGGGCCTCAGCCCTCAGGATCTAGGTTCCTAGACTGGTCGGCACCAATACTACTCATTGCTGATAGGAGGCACCAGCAAAAGTGTGTGCTTAAAGTGATAAAGATGAAATAACTACAATCCCCAGATTGCACACCTGATACCTTAGTGCGGTCTTCCTGAATATGATGCCTTCCAGATTTTGGGGAATCTATCTTCCATCAGCCTCACCCAACATTGCCAATAGTCTGTTATAATGCAATTTGTAATCCCAAGTATCTGGGGTTTTTTTTTTTTGGGGGGGGGGTTTCAGTTATGGGATTGCTACTTTTGAGAAAAGTGCAATCCCCTCTCTGTGTACAGACTAATAATAATAATAATAATAATAATAATAATAATAATAATTGTGATTTTGATTTTGATTTTGATTTCTTATCCACCCACCCTTTACCATGAAGATCCAATGGATTCATGAAATAATTTAATAGGCAACCGGGGGGGAGGAGGGGATTGTTGCTGAAGAAATTTTTATGTTTGCAGAGGTTTTCTTCACGCTGGATCAGAAATGTCTATATTTTACCAAACTCCAAATGAGTTATTAGTATGGCTATAAAATATATAGTTGCGTAAATAAACACCTCACTACTGAAGTGTGAAGACAACTGCAAGGGGACAGTTAATTAGATCATTTATAACTCATTAAGTAGCAAAACTGCTCTTCGCCTGTTGGTTTCTGTTAGAGGGAGGGGGCAGGAGATAAAGAAGAAGAAACATTGATTCTGACATTAAGCTGAGTTTACATGTTCTAAGCAGAGAGTGGAAGAATGCCTGTTTGTTTTAGAAACATCTCTTTCTATTGAGTTTAATTCACAGGAAATTGGACTATCTGTAAAAGTCAGTCCAGGCAGGGCACAGCGTTGTTTTGTCAGATATTACAATGTACTTCATAGGTAATTGCATGATGATTTGAGAATTCTTACAGCTTTTAGCTATGTGTGTGTGCTATATCAACAATTCAATCCTATACATGTCTAGGATTGAGGTCCATGGGTATTACTTCCAGGTCAGGACTGATGAATCTGTCCATTCTGGTTTTTCTTAGTTTCTCATTTTCCCTCCTCATGGTTTCTTATGGTGGTGTTGTTGATGATGATGTCTATAGTTTTCAGGAACATTTGTCAGAATTTTAGTGTGAATTTCCCCTTATATACATTTTTCTCCTAATATAATTTTTTGCAAAGCAGTTTCCCACCCTGCTGGTCAGTGAGTCTGAAACCACAAAAGCTGTGTGATCCAAATTGCAGATATATTTGACCAACTCTGATTTCTTTGGTCATTTTTTCAGCATGGAAGCACTCTGAACTCTTCTGAAGAGCATAAAGATGTGAGCCTAGTTCTCACTACGATGGTAACACCTAGACCAACACTTCTGAATGCAGTGAAAGCACACACAGCAGTAAGTAGCTCAGGAGGGTGGGGATTGGTGCCTTACAGGCAGTGGTTCTTGTTGAGATGGAGATGGGTTGGGACAGTGGTGAGGTTGGAGGAGCTCTGAGTTGATGACAACAGGCCATCAAGGTGCATATTCTTCTGACCTTGTTGGTGCCACTTCAGCTCAGCTCAGCTCACCCCACCCCACTGAGGAGATTTCACCCCTCCCATATCCAAGAATCTCCTGACGAGTCTGCTGATTCTCCAGAGAGGAGGAGCAGTGTACTGCTTTCTACTTATTCAGCTCCAGCACCAAGTCAGTCAGTCAGTCAGTCAGTCAGTCAGTGTGTCGGAGAGAGAGAGAGACTGAGTGTTAGAGATCGTGTGTAGAGATAAGGTTGCTGCTAAGAGCAGCTGCAGACACTCAGTGCAGCATTCATTTATGCTTAATAATAATAATAATAATAATAATAATAATAATAATTTATTATTTGTACCCCGCCCATCTGGCTGGGTTTCTCCAGCCACTCTGGGCGGCTTCCAACAGAGATGAAAAATACACTAAAATGTCACATATTAAAAACTTCCCTGAACAGGGCTGCCTTCAGATGTTTTCTGAATGTCAGGTAGTTGTCCATCGCCTTGACATCCGATGGGAGGGCATTCCACAGGGCGGGCGCCACCACCGAGAAGGCCCTCTGCCTGGTTCCCTGCAACTTGGCCTCTCGCAGTGAGGGAACCGCCAGAAGGCCCTCGGAGCTGGACCTCAGTGTCCGGGCAGACCGATGGGGGAGGAGACGCTCCTTCAGATATACTGGACCGAGGCCATTTAGGGCTTTAAAGGTCAGCACCAACACTTTGAATTGTGCTCGGAAACGTACTGGGAGCCAATGTAGGTCTTTCAAGACCGGTGTTATATGGTCTCGGCAGCCACTCCCAGTCACCAGTCTAGCTGCCACATTCTGGATTAGTTGTAGTTTCCGGGTCACCTTCAAAGGTAGCCCCACGTAGAGCGCATTGCAGTAGTCCAAGCGGGAGATAACCAGAGCATGTACCACTCTGGCGAGACAGTCTGCAGGCAGATAGGGTCTCAGCCTACGTACCAGATGGAGCTGGTAAACAGCTGCCCTGGATACAGATTTGACCTGTGCCTCCATGGACAGCTGTGAGTCCAAAATGACTCCCAGGCTGCGCACCTGGTCCTTCAGGGGCACAGTTACCCCATTCAGGACCAGGGAATCCTCCACACCTGCCCGCCTCCTGTCCCCCAAAAACAGTACTTCTGTCTTGTCAGGATTCAACCTCAATCTGTTAGCCGCCATCCATCCTCCAACCGCTTCCAGACACTCACACAGGACCTTTACCGCCTTCACTGGTTCTGATTTAAAAGAGAGGTAGAGCTGGGTATCATCTGCATACTGATGAACACCCAGCCCAAACCTCCTGATGATCCCTCCCAGCGGCTGCATGTAGATGTTGAAAAGCATGGGGGAGAGGACAGAACCCTGAGGCACCCCACAAGTGAGAGCCCAGGGGTCTGAACACTCATCCCCCACCACCACTTTCTGAACACGGCCCAGGAGGAAGGAGCGAAACCACTGTATAACCGTGCCCCCAGCTCCCAGCCCCTCAAGACGGTCCAGAAGGATGTCATGGTCGATGGTATCAAACGCCGCTGAGAGATCCAGCAGAACTAGGAAACAGCTCTCACCTTTGTCCCTAGCCCACCGGAGATCATCAACCAGTGCGACCAAGGCAGTTTCAGTCCCATGATGAGGCCTGAATCCCGACTGGAAGGGATCCAAATGGTCCGCTTCTTCCAGGCGTGCCTGGAGTTGTTCAGCAACCACTCGCTCAATCACCTTGCCCAAGAATGGAAGGTTTGAGACTGGGCGATAATTGGCCATCGTGGCCACATCTAGAGATGGTTTTTTAAGAAGCGGTTTAATAACCGCCTCTTTCAGCGGGTCTGGGAAGGCTCCCTCGCGGAGGGAAGCATTCACCACCCCACGAAGCCCATCGCCCAGTCCTTCCCGGCTAGCTTTTATAAGCCAGGATGGACAAGGATCCAGGAGACAGGTGGTTGGCTTCACTCGTCCAAGCAGCCTGTCCACATCCTCGGAGGTAACAGATTGGAATTGATCCCACACAACTTGACCAGACAGGACTCTAGCACTCTCCCACCCCGGCCCTGCTCCCATGGTGGAGTCTACTTCTTCCCGAATCTGAGCGATTTTATCTGCAAAAAAATTTGCAAAATCATTGCAGGAGAACATGTGGCCCGTACTGGGCCCCGATGTTACAGGTGGTTCCGCTAAATTGTGAACCACCTGAAAGAGTCTCCTGCTGCTGTTTTCTGCAGATGCAATAGAGGCGGTGAAGAAAGTCTTCTTCGCCGTCGCTATCGCCACTTGGTAGGCTCGACGTTGAGCTCTAACCTGTGTCCGGTCAGATTCAGAATGGGTTATCCGCCACCGGCGCTCTAGCCGTCTCAACGATTGTTTCATTGCCCTCAGATCCGTGGAAAACCATGGGGCTCTCCAGGCTCCATGCAATCGGAGAGGGCGCTTCGGAGCCAAACAGTCAATAGCCCTGGTTAACTCCACTTTCCAGCGGGCCACCAGGGAATCGGCTGAAAGGCCATCAACATGGGATAAAGCATCCCCTACCACTCTCTGGAAACCATTTGGATCCATTAAGTGGCGGGGGCGGACCATCCGAATCGGTCCCACCTCCCTGCAGAGGGGATGGGTCGCAGAGAAGTCCAGTTGCACCAGGAAGTGGTCTGACCATGGCACTTCTTTCGTTTCACTTTTACTTAGTGTCAGATCACCAACATCCGTAGAGGTAAACACCAGGTCCAAGGCATGTCCGCGGCTATGGGTTGGGCCAGACTTATTCAGGGACAGCCCCATGGAGGCCTTGCTTTCCACGAAGTCCCGAGCGGCCCCTTGTAAGGTCGTGTCGGCATGGATGTTAAAATCCCCTAGGACGACCAAGCTAGGTGTCTCCAGGAGAACATCCACCACGACCTGAAGCAGCTCGGGCAGGGAATCCTTGGTGCAGCGGGGAGGTCGGTACACCAAAAGGAATCCTGTACTGCCCCTATTGCCCAACTTCCAGAACATGCACTCAGAAAACTGGGTCTTAGACCTATTTAGCTCTGTACATAGTTTTGTATTATAGTTGTAGTTATAGAATTAAAGAAGATATTCTACAGAGCTGCTCTCCGAGTGGTTTATACACTGCTAGACTCTGCTAGACTCTGCTGTGGACGACTGTATTGTGGAAGTGAATCCGGTGCTCACGGCTCTAAGCTGTGAGTCCACAGCACTTTGACCTGTTCCAGTTGAAGAAGGTGGTCTCTGGAAGTGCTACCCAGCTCGCCTAGCCCAGTCGGGTTTGAAGTGCATGAGTCCAGTTGGTGACACTGGCTCAAGGGCGATGCTGACACCCACCCCACTCCATTACCATACCAGTTGGTAGAGCCCAGACCTCAGCAGCCACTCAACTCATGTCCAAAATGAGGAACAATTCCACTATGGCCATTGTTGGGTAGAAGATGAAATAATCAATTAGAGCTGAGTTGTAAATCCTGTTTGTACAAAACTGGTTCCAAACTTTCCTGCACAAGGTTTTCACAGAGTTTTCATCCTTCAAAGTGGCAGATTGGTGCTTTATTTCCTGTGGAAAATACAGTGACATTTCCACCCAAGGTGCACTGATAAAAGCCATGCTCCCATGTCCAAGAATCAAATTTATTTTGCCCTGACATAGCAAGCAGAAGATAAGGAGATGCAGGGGAAGATTTAATCCACCATGATGAGAGGATGCTCGCATCTAAAAGTCTTCCCTTGTTGAAAGTATGTGTTGCAAAGTCTTTCTAATGAGTAGTCCACTAAACAGTATTGTAAATAAGTTACAAAAGAGTTCCCTTGGGGTTCGGAGGGGGGTGTTGTGCATTGATGAGAGATGTGTAGTGTTTAATACAAATGCATCTGAATTTCTACTCACTGCATAGTATCTTGCACAATTTTGCTTTCTTTCCTCCAAGAGAAGCTTCTCTCTCTCTCTCTCTCTCTTTTTTAAGGAATGTTTAATATGCTGTGCTAACCTTTCTCCCAAGGCCGCGCTTCTTTTGTGAAAGTTTAGCTCTTTAGATGTTGTCTTTCTAAAGGAAAGTGCTTTAGAATCTTCAAATAGCATGAACTTTCCCTTCTTACTAGTGATCTGAGTTTCTCCCTTGTTCAAACTGAAGACTGCCGAAAGAACAGAATTAGGGGAAGAAAATGGCTTATACATGGCTGGCAGGGGGAAAGTTTCATTTTATTTTTAATGCAAATTACTAAAAAAGAAAAATCATTGGGATGATTAAAGGAAATGCTTAAGAATGAGATTTTTCAATGAGACAGGTTTGATCTAAAAGTCTGTGAAGTACATTAGGTAGAGCAAGAGTTGGGTAGTTTTTTTTATCATCCCATTTGAGAAATGGTAATATTTGTTACCAGGGTTGGTAAGTGGCTAGAATATTTTATAAGGGGGGAAATGGATGCTGTAGAGAGGCAGATTTATATAACCAAGAGAGGATCTTATTACAATTTCACTACAATGTCCATTGGCTTACTTGAAACAAGGCTACAGTGTATTGATGTGCTTCCAAATTAGCTGACCTAGCAAGGGGCAAGCAAAATGGCAGAGAGTAACAACCTGAAATAGATCAGGTTTGTCTTAGAAGCTCTAAAGTAATGTGCTGTAGAAGTATATATAAAGCATTTTAAATAAAGATGGATATCAGAAGGAAACAGAAGTTAATAAACTTAGCTTGAAGTCAGGAGATCAGTGACTCAGCTACACTGGCAAAGAAAAAGCACTATATATGTGTTGTATATGCATTCTAACACTGTGACACCAGATGGCGCTGTGGAGTTCAGTTTTTCCTAACCCGATTTCTCACACAAAGTTTGCAACACTTTTAACAGAAGTGCTTCTTTGATGTGTCTAGATCCAGCCAGGGTTTCATAACATGAAGGCAGCACCAATGGATACAAGAGGATTCCCACTACAGGATGTCACTTATGGAAAGTAAGTGTTTCCATTGTCTTTCTTGGCAGTTTATCCTAGAATCAATAGATATTGAATGCTTGTCGGGGGGAGGGGGTTCTACCTAGTCTACACACAATCTAGACCTATTGCATATTCTTTGCCCCTGAAAAACACCTAACAAACTGGTCTCATTCCAAAAGTAAAATTCTCATTTAAATTTGATTCTTTACCCCCTTCACACACAATGTGTCCATTTGAAACCAAATGCAGCTACGTCTTGCCCTGTCAGCTGTATCCATATTTGTCTAATGATGCACACCAATATTTATCCAATGAAAATAGGAACATCGCATTCCATAATGATGATTTTACTATTTATACTCCACACATCTTTCTGGGTTGCCCCAGCCACTCTGGGCAGTTTCCAACATATATATATATATAAAAAATTAAACTTTTAAAAACAAAACAAAAAACAAAAACAAAAAAAACCTTCCCTATACAGGATTGTCTTCAGATGGCTCAGGGGTTGGGTAAATCCATACCTTCCAACATTTCTCCAATGAAAATAGGGACATCCTAAGGAAAAGTGGGACATTCCAGGATCAAACCAGAACCTGGGGTGGCTTCTCTAAATCAGGGACATCCCTGGAAAATAGGGACACGGAGGGTCTGATGATGTGGAGCTCAAGGAGAGGGTTTTCAAATGTGTAATCTGATTAAGGAGTAGTTTTCAGACACACCTCAAGAGACCACATTAATCCTTCTGGGAAGCAGGACCTACAATGAATCTAAATAAACAGCATGTTGTGAATGGACATGAATCCAATAGGGATAAAAACTACATTTTAGTGCTTCAAATGGATAAGTGCATACACAGCCAATGTTGTTGAGTACACCAAGGGTCAGGGATTGAACTCAAGGTGGTGAGATGAAGGAAGAATGGCGGATCTCTTTCTCTCTCTGTCTCTCTCTCACACACACACCTTGTTATCCTGACACTATAGAAGAAGAGGAATGCAGCATTGATTTACAGCAAGGGTTTGAGGAAGGTCACAGCTCAGAGATAGATGAATAGAAGAGTTGGGAAGTGTTAGGAGAACAGGGAGAGGAGGCAGAGGCAGAGCAGCCAGCTGACACATTGTCACTGGAGAGTATTTCTGACCCCCCTTCTCCCAGAACTCGACATTCATTACGAGTGCAGGAACAAAGGACTCAAAGACAATTGGCCATGAACAGCCACCATAAGGAGAAATGCTGTTGCTAGGAAGGAGGGAAGAGGAGCGCAGTTGGAACAATGCCATGGTCAGGGCCTACTGCATTGTTTTATCTCTCACTATTATGAATGGATAGGGATGCGGGTGGTGCTGTGGGTTAAACCACAGAGCCTAGGACCTGCCGATCAGAAGGTCAGCGGTTCGAATCCCCGCGACGGGGTGAGCTCCTGTTGCTCGGTCCCTGCTCCTGCCAACCTAGCAGTTCAAAAGCACGTCAAAGTGCAAGTAGATAAATAGGTACTGCTCTGGCGGGAAGGTAAACGGCATTTCCGTGTGCTGCTCTGGTTCACCAGAAGCGGCTTAATCATGCTGGCCACATGACCTGGAAGCTGTACGCCGGCTCCCTCGGCCAATAAAGCGAGATGAACGCCGCAACCCCAGAGTCGGCCACGACTGGACCTAATGGTCAGGGGTCCCTTTACCTTTATTATGAATGAATAAACTCATTAAAAAGGAGAGTACCTTGTTCTCTTGTTGCCACCGGGGGAGGAATAGAATTCCCAAAGCCTTGACACCAAGGATACCATAAGCAGAGGCTTTCTTTCCTCCTTTTTTGTAGGTGTCTTCTCTCAACCAAGGGGGACGCAGGTGGCGCTGTGGGTTAAAGCCTCAGCGCCTAGGGCTTGCCGATCGAAAGGTCGGCAGTTCGAATCCCTGCGGCGGGGTGCGCTCCCGCTGCTCGGTCCCAGCGCCTGCCAACCTAGCAGTTCGAAAGCACCTCCGGGTGCAAGTAGATAAATAGGGACCGCTTACCAGCGGGAAGGTAAACGGCGTTTCCGTGTGCTGCTCTGGCTCGCCAGAGCAGCGATGTCACGCTGGCCACGTGACCCGGAAGTGTCTCCGGACAGCGCTGGCCCCTGGCCTCTTAAGTGAGATGGGCGCACAACCCCAGAGTCTGTCAAGACTGGCCCGTACGGGCAGGGGTACCTTTACCTTTTACCTCTCTCAACCAAGACTGGTGATGCACATCAGGGAAGCAGAATGCCTTCTAGTCCTCTCGCCAGTCTCCACATTTAATTGGCTCTTCTGTATCCAGGCTGTGCTCACCCCTCTTTCATGGAGTCCAGCTCTGTACAAAAGTTCTGATGAATGTGCTAGTGTCAGGGCCAAGGCCCCAGTTACAACCATCTCTTGCTTTCCACCTTTCATACGGCTTTTGTCTTTTGGGTGTCTGTTGGGAGTCAGTTTGGGGTGTCAGTTAATGCTGTTGAAAGGGGTTTCTAATTTTATGACATAATTGCTCGCTAACTTGTGATCTGTGCAAAGGCTACATTTCGCTCATAAGCAGATGCGTGGCACAATAAACAACTCAAATTATTCTTTTGTAAAGGGCCAGGTTGCTATAAAAAAGGAATGAGTTAACTGAATTGTCAAGAATCTATTGACTACAGGACCTGGTAATGTGTAATCTAATTAAATGCATATAAATCACTTTCCTCTGAGCCTAGGAAGGGTTTCATTGGAAGGAGTTAACTTAGTTTCCTCTTGCTTTATTGATTACTGTATTTCCCCCCCAATAAACCACAATGGGAGACTTCTGATGAAGAAAGGAAAATTACTGTGTGAATCATGGTTGTTATACCTCTGTTCACAGTGAGGATTCAAAGGGGAACAACTGCTTCTCTCCACAGTCTGGTCATGGGGCTCATTAGGACATTTCAAAGGAGTCTAGCCAGCTATATCCCTATTACAAAATTTATATATGCTGTTATCCTCGCAAGCCAGCGGAGCTTTAAAATTTCCTTTTTATATCCCTTCCACTCTATGCAGCCCATTTCTCTTAAGGCTCCTAGAAGAATCCAAAGACTCTTGCAACATATATGATAATAGTAATGCAGCTGGCATTAGAGGGCAAATGGTACTGTCAACCGAGGAAAAAGCTTGATTTAGGCACAGCTGTGAAACTATGGTCTCATGCATAGCAGCCAACTCCTAGGGGCTGAGAGGTCTTCAGCCTCCCCAATAAAATGTTTGAGGGTGCCACCCACCCTTCAAAAGGTGTTTATGCACCACATAATGTGATTGATTATTCGGGGCAGGGCTTACCCGCCACCCTATTTTCTTCAAGTTGGCACCCCTGGTCTCATGAGTGACTGTGCAGAACTCTGGCTCATTTAAACTTGGAAGCAAAATATTTTGATCTTCCCCTCTGGCATGCAAAGGAGGCAAGGTGCATGAGGGCAAGGCAAGCCATGGTTTTTCACAACTCACCCTAGCAGCAATCATGTTTTTCTGTTATGTATGAACTAAATCAGAGTGGCAGGGTGTCTGGTTTTTAGTACACCCTCATTTTCTTTCTGTGAGTGGCTCCCCATTCCCTTCCCTCTCCTCTTCTCTCCTCACCCTGCACACACACACACAGACACACACACACACACACACACACACACACACACATTTGTTATGAAGAAGATTTGGAGAGGGCTCAAGTGTGCATGGGGAAAGGAGCAGAAAGGAAGATGACATTTCACTGCACTAGAGGAAATGCTTCATTGGATGCCACCCAATACCTGCATTTGAGCATAGTGGAAGTGAGTCATCAGACTGCTTTGGAAATATTGAAATAAGGCAGAGACTATGCTTTCTTTCTGAATTTGTATTATTGCGTATTGTGCTCAAATTATGGTCAGCATGATTTTGCCAAGGCACTTAAAAGTCTTAATGTTCTTACGGCTTGATCATAAAAAGACTGCTCAACCTCAGTCGCTGAAACACCAAGCAGTTCTCTTGCCTTGAGTATCCAGCCTCAAACTTCATACACAGCTGCTGTGGTGACTACTTCTTGAAAAACAGAACAGAAGCCTTAAATTAATAATCCCTGAGCTGTGATTTTATATGCTTTATAAAATATTGAATAATTAATTTAAAAATAAATGTTAATGACTGACTTTCACTTTATAATTAAAGGAGAGATTGTGCATGAGTTACTTTTCCTATCATATTTATGCCTATGGATATGCATTGTGTAGCGAGAAGAGCCTACAGAGACGAGAGATGGAGATTATTATTGTTAACAAAATGAATAAACCAACTGATTGTTTTAAAAAACCCAAAGCAGTTTAAAGAACAAAACATTCAAATTATTGATAAAAAGTTAAAAACAGGTATTTAGATTATTAAAATCAGTGGTAGTTAAAAAGAAATAAAACACATGTAACTTTATAAAATATAAATAACATTTCACACAATAAGATTTGATGTCTTGGGGCATAAAGAAGTGAGACAGTTACTGCCGTATTTGTCTTGTCTAAGTGAGTTCCCTGTTTGTCTTTCTGCACAGCTAGAAGACAGTTTCTGTTTCTTGCAATCAAAGCTGTGCTAATGACCTTCTGGATTTCAAAAGTGAATTAGACTTGCTTCTTAGCATTGAAACAATCTGGCCCACAAAATGATGGGAATGTTCCCAGAGCCAATAGCCCATTCTAATTGTGTTTGAGCCGTACCTAACTGAACTGTACCACAAAGGTAATCCTGTGTGTATGCTAATTAACTAGCTCCAGACAACAGATTCAATATAATTGCAAATTGAGCTTTTGTTCCTTGATGTCTGCCCCCACAAAATGTCTGTGTTCATTGCCTTTCTTAGAAGTGTACCATATTTTTGTTCTCTCAAAGGGATTTTATGAAAAGAGTGGTTCCACTGCATGCTACGTCCTGGCTAGCATAGTTGTAGCATGACAATGGTGGACACTTATAACACAAAGTAGTAACCTTGATTGAATTGTTAATCTCAGGAGGCTCCAAGAAAGCAAAAACGTGACTAACTTCTTTTGCATGCTTAACAGTGCAATCATATAAATGTCTATGCAGAAAAAAGTAACTTTGAATTTAATGGGGCTTAAACCCAGTTAAGTGTGCAAATGATTGCCATCTAACATGTAAGGAAATCAACCCTGAGTGCTCACTGGAAAGACAGATTGTGAAGCTGAGGCTCCAATACTTTGGCCACCTCATGAGTAGAGAAGACTCCCTGGAAAAGACCCTGATGTTGGCAAAGATGGAGGGCACAAGGAGAAGGGGACGACAGAGGATGTGAGATGGTTGGATAGTATTCTCGAAGCTACCAGCATGAGTTTGACCAAACTGCGGGAGGCAGTGGAAGACAGAAGTGCCTGGCATGCTCTGGTCCATGAGGTCATGAAGAGTCGGACACGACTAAATGACTAAACAACCACAACAACAAAATGTTGGACTAAGGGTTTTGTCAGGGATTTGCTGGATGAGGAGGAGTGATGGATGGCTCCATACCAGGAACCCTCCAGGAATGGCACAGAAGCAGAAGACTTGAACAGTGGTGGTGGGATTCTGGCCACACCCCAGAGGAGAGTACAAGCTGGAAGCAGGAAGCAGGAGGGATGATGAGGCTTCCAGTCTGGATGGAGGCCCCAACTGAGAAGACAGCAGGGAGCCAGACCAGACTTCTCCTGACAGCTTTTCTGCCAGCAGCTTGCCAGGCCCATTCATGCCCAGACCGCGCGCGGAAGCTACTGCATGTTGCCTGTCAGGCAGGCAAAGAGGGAAATGTCTGCAGCTCACCATAGCAAGTGTCTACAGGAGTGCAGTCCAGGTGGAAAAGACTAGAGGACAAAGAAGGGGCTGCTCGCCAGTCGAGTAACTTCTCTCTCCAGGAGTGGATTGACAGGTGTGTGGCCTACTGTGGCTGAGATGTACTTGTTTTAGTTATTTGTTTAAAGGGGCTGGTGGGGAACCAAGTGTATTCATGTTGGTGGTGCTGTGGGGTTCAATAATCCCTTTAATATGACCACCACTACCCATAAAAAAAATTCACATAAACTTGAAAATGTTTTCAGATCTGCCATAATTCTTCATCTGGCAAGATGTACCCTAAAGTAGGGGATGAACGGACAAGGAAAAAATCAAACACACTCTCAAAAAAATTGGTTGGATGTTATGGCTATGGGGTCTGCTTATAGACTGAATTGCACTGGCCAGATGCTAGATTATCAGGTTGCATGCCTTGGATCCTGGGACAAAGAAGCAATTACTTCTTCTCTCTGTGTGTGTGTTTGTGTGTTTGTGTCTAGCTTGGAACCCAGTTCAGTCCCGCACCTTAAATAAAGCATGCAGGATCCTGGGCGAAAGTAAAAGCAGTCTGTATTTTTGCAAATCCAGGGGTTATTTGGGGAATATTTTGGAATAGTGCTAGTTAAAGGGGTCAAAAAGTATAGCATTACCCAGAGGCTGAAAGGGATGTAATCCACAAACTGCAAAGTCTATCTTCAGGTGGTAAAAAAACCCTTTCCTTCTGGTTGCAGATCCCACCTTGAACAGCTAGATTCAGTATTCTGGAGTAGCTGTGTTGGTCCATATGAAGAAGTCCAATGCTAACAGAGGCTAACACTTTTTCATGGGACTAGCCAAAATATTCTTTCTTGGTATTGATTAGGTCCAACTTTCAAAACCAATCCAAGGGATTGTTGTTAGGATTGGTCAGAAATCCGAATTCTTTTGTGTGATGTCACAGTTGCATACTGCTTGCATCATGTGCTTTAAAAAAAATCATATTAAGGAATTGTTTATTGTTCTTTCTTCAAACAACTATCAATTAAGAATTTGTGAATATCTTGCAGCATTTACTTGGAATCAACAAGATACCTCCATTTCCAGAAAGACCAATGTTACCCACATGGATTGACTTAGAAGCAAGTTGGGAACATTAATGAGCAATATCACACATACCAATATATATCTTAGCCCAATTTTATATGATTTAACTCATGGCAATGCGTAGGAAGTAAATGTATCTTCACCATCTGTTTTGGTTTCCTTAGTTTTCTCTTAATAATTAGTTTGTATTAAACTTTTAATTTTGCCTGGGAATATGGGGGGGGGGGGGTTGCCCCTGTTCTGAGGAGTATTGCCTAACCACAAATTTAGCTGTGATGCTAAGGGTAGCAGAGATGGGTGGAAGGAGATGAGAGATTAAGGGATAAATTATACAAACAAGAAGCTGGTATCAAGCAAGCTTGTGCAAGTTAAGCAGGTGTAAAGTTATACGTGATCCAAACTCTGTTCAGTAGCAGGGCTACTGTGAGCTGAGCCACCCCAGAGCCTAGCAGAGGGAAAGCAAGCCTTTGAAATGGTGTTTGCTGTTGCCGTCAAATATAAACAATAATTAAATCCCATTAAAGAATGTGTGCAGATAATTCAAGATTCTGCAAAAGGCAGCGATGATCTGGCATTTTAAATTACAGATTCTGAATTCAGTGGAAGAGTGCATTTATTTAGCTCTCTTATAAATCATCTCACAAATTGTAGGATACATAAAGTCATCTGCAGTTGGTAACTATATTTCTGTGCACAGTCCCACATAGGTTTACTATGTTTTCTCATCTCTTTATAAGTAATGCTCCCCACTGCCAACCACAAAGATTTAGAAAACCTCTAGTGAAACATGGTATGTTCCCTTGGTTTTTCTTCCAATCCTTACTGATTCTCAATTTTATTCCTAAAAATATTGGCAATACTGTATTACATATCAGTATAGATTATTTCATCTAGCTAAGTAAGCCAATCTAAAGGGATGTGGGTGGCACTGTGGGTTAAACCACTTGCCAATCAGAAGGTTGGCGGTTCGAATCCCTGCGACGGGGTGAGCTCCCATTGCTCGGTCCCTGCTCCTGCCAACCTAGCAGTTTGAAAGCATGCCAAAGTGCAAGTAGATAAATAGGTACCACTCTGGTGGGAAGGTAAACAGCGTTTCCAGGCGCTGCTCTGGTTCACCAGAAGCGGCTTAGTCATGCTGGCCACATGACCTGGAAGCTGTGTGCCGGCTCCCTCGGCCAAGAAAGCAAGATGAGCGCCGCAACCCCAGAGTCGGCCACGACTGGACCGAATGGTCAGGGGTCCCTTTACCTTTACTTTAAGTAAGCCAATGGTTAAGTGCTTTCAAACTACCAATCTGTTCTGATTTGGCACTGTGGGTTTCTTTAGTTTCTGGAGAAGAGCGCATACCCAGTACTTTTCATGGTAAGTTTGGTAGCAATGATCTTCAAATGTATTGAAAAAGGTAAGTAACAAAATGGGAAGAATCTCTCTCTTTCTCTCTTATTACTGATGACACAATCATACTTCAATGGGCCATGTGCTCCTGAGAAAACCACTTTGTAGAGACAACTTTTAAGATGGTTTTGTTCATTGTAAGGGTCCATTTTAAGCAGCTGTATTTTTGTATCCCCTTTGTTGACAACACAGCTCCTGTGGGGAGGTCAGCTATAATGATTCTTCTTAGAGAATTGTCCTGGGTGTAAACCTTGTCCAATGACTGACAGAATATATAGTGACAGGATACTGTGTCTTTTGTGCTATGCACCATGACAGGTAAGATCGCTAACATTTTTAGTACAGTGCACAAATCTTCAGCGTACTGTGACATATAAGGCTAGTTGAGTTCATTTCCACTAAAATCCTGTTTGAAGGACTCTATTGTTTCACAGGTCTTGCATTTGCCTTTCACACACACACAAAAACAGAACACCGTCTTCTCTAATTTTGTGTACCACAGCCACCAACCTATTGCTTCGCGTGAAACATCCCAATTTAACAATAAAGTGATTTAATGATAAAGCAATTTAACAATGCAATGCAATAAAAGATATATAAATACAGTTTCTAGACCAATGCAGATAAAGGCTGCAATCAAAATCTACTTAAAAAGGCTTTTGGAAAGAGGAATAGACACTTCAGTAGAGCCAGTGTGGTGTAGTGGTTAAGGGCTCATAATCTGGGGAACCGGGTTCGTGTCTCCGCTCCTCCACATGCAGCTACTGGGTGACATTGGGCCAGTCACACTTCTTTGAAGTCTCTCAGTCCCACTCACCTCACAGAGTGTTTGTTGTGGGGGAGGAAGGGGAAGGAGAATGTTAGCCGCTTTGAGACTCCTTCGGGTAGTGATAAAGCGGGATATCAAATCCAAACTCTTCTTAAAAGACAGCAAATTGTGGGATGATTCTTGGATTCTGAACTGAATTGGGTAAATCCAGGCACAAGGTCAGGATAATTTCTTCTGAGTGGATTGAAGTCCACCCAGAACAATCCAGGGCTATCAAAAGGAGGAGGATGGGGTGAGGGAAGGAGAGAATAAGGAATATGTAGGGGTAGAGACGCGGGTGGCACTGTGGTCTAAACCACAGAGCCTAGGGCTTGCCGATCAGAAGGTGGGTGGTTCGAATCCCCACGACTGAGTGAGCTCCCATTGTTCGGTCCCAGCTCCTGCCAACCTAGCAGTTCAAAAGCACGTCAAAGCGCAAGTAGATAAATAGGTACCGCTCTGGCGGGAAGGTAAACGGCGTTTCCGTGTGCTGCTCTGGTTCGCCAGAAGCGGCTTAGTCATGCTGGCCACATGACCCGGAAGCTGTACGCCGGCTCCCTCAGCCAGTAAAGCAAGATAAGTGCCGCAACCCCAGAGTCGTCCGCGACTGGACCTAATGGTCAGGTGTCCCTTTACCTAGGGGTAGCAGTAGGTCCTTGCAACATTGCACCACAGTCTTGTTCACATTTATGACAAATTACTGTCCAGTCCAGAACAACACAGAGCCCTCTGCTGAACAGTGAGGATTTTGTTTTTGTCGTCTCCTCCTTAGAGCATGTGATGTGATCCCCCCCCCCCACATTCTCTCATCAGATCACTTCCCCATGTCTTCAGAGAAGCATTCTGAAGAGGTGAATGGAAATACTTCCATGCCTTCATCTCAGAGTGTCAGATATCTGTGTGAGATGCCGCTCCTCCCACTTCAAGACAAGTTAAGATTCAGACCCGGGAGGCATTACTTTCTCTGATGCATCTCTGTGTTCAGTTCTGCAAAGAAAGAACCCCAGGAGAGAAAGCCAAAACAAAACACTAGCTGTCTGAGTCACAGATCGTCAGATATGGGAAGGTTAGGAAACCCACCCCCTTTGGGGGGGGGGGAATCTAAGTCAGTTCCTTGATGGTGCTGAAACATCTAGCAATCTTAGATAAATCCCATGGTATCATTTGTGGAGTGAGTTGTAGAAGCCAGTCCAGATACTGCAATTCAGTGCTAGAACTTTGGCAGAATGGGATTAATAAACTCTACAAATCGTGGTGCATGCAGTCAAGTAGATCTGTAGAGGTGTCCTTCCGAAAACAGTGTCACAGTCACTTGCCAGGACATGACTGGGCTGGCACAAGGCTGCAGCAAGCTTCTGGCAACATGAATGAAATAGTGGGACATTCACCATCAACCCAACCTTCCTCCACTCCTGCTCCACCCTATCCAGGAAAGAACTTGCCCATGTGAAGACCACCTGGTGGAAACCCTTACACATATGCTTCTTAATTGTAAAGTATATGCTGATCTCCACCAGCAATTTCTAGATGAATTCTGTATCCCCAAATGGAAACCAGAGTTGGAGGTCATACATTTTCTATTACTGGGGAATGATCAGGAGCTCACCAAGTTAGTGGCTAAATATCTCTATTTGGTTTTTTGTCGTCAAAATACACTGCAGACGTCTGATCTCCCTGGAGACCAAAAGATGTGACGATAGACTGCTCTGCCTCCTTTCTTTTAGCAAATGTTTTGTGCCACTGGGGAAGGGGTAATTCTGTGTTGATTTGTTTTGGATGTTTGTATGTGTTGCCAATGATGATGATGATATCCAGGAAAGCAGCAGCTGTTGCCTGTATTTGGAGGGCAACTCTGTGCTCCAAACTACCACCCACTTAAAAAAAGAACCTTATCGTTCTTTCTTCTTCTTTCTGAATGCTAATTTCTATATGTGCTGATTTCTTGATAAAATCATAGAGCTGGAGCAGGTCTCGTAGGTATTCTAATCCGACTACCTGCTTGATAAAATATATCCATTGTTGCATGGATGCTAGGGGTATGGAGTGGTTACAAGATTCACCCTGTATTTGGTGAGATCTTGAGGCACAATTTGGGCAAGGTCTGTAGCTCAGTGATAGAACATCTGCTTATCATGAAGAAGGTCCCAGATTCAACATCCAGCATTTGCAAATAGGGCTGAGAATGTCTCCTGCCTGAAACCTTAGCAGCGGTGTCCAAATTTTTTTCAAAGAGGGCCAGATTTGATGAAGTGAGGACCAACCCAAATTGTTGACTTTTTCTTAAGTTGTGAGCTTTTTTTTTTTTTGGATGGAAGTTGTTGAGATTAAACCAACCGGCAGGCCAGATTAGGTTCCCAAAAAGGACTTCGGACAGGTTTGCCTTAGAGAGTCTTTGCCAGTCAGCACATAGGCAATACAGCAGTACCTCGGGTTACATATGCTTCAGGTTACTCCGCTAACCCAGAAATAGTACCTCGGGTTAAGAACTTTGCTTCAGAATGAGAACAGAAATTGTGCTCCAGCAGCGCGGTGGCAGCTGGAGGCCCCAATAGCTAAAGTGGTGCTTCAGGTTAAGAACAGTTTCAGGTTAAGAACAGACCTCCGGAACGAATTAAGTACCGTATTTTTTGCTCTATAAGACTCACCTTTTCCCTCCCAAAAAGTAAGGAGAAAAGTGTGTGCATCTTATGGAGCGAATGCAGGCTGCACAGCTATCCCAGAAGCCAGAGCAGCAAAAGGGATTGCTGCTTTCACTGCACAGCGATCCCTCTTGCTGTTCTGGCTTCTGAGATTCAGAATATTTTTTTTCTTGTTTTCCTCCTCCAAGAACTAGGTGCGTCTTGTGGTCTGGTGCGTCTTATAGAGCGAAAAATACGGCACTTAACCCGAGGTACCACTGTACTGAGCAAAATAGACCAGTGGTCTGACTCTCAGTGTAAAGCAACTTCCTATGTTCCTAATCTGACTCAGAAACAAACAAAATCTACCCCAAACCACAGCAGTCCACCTCTTTATTTGGAGTATACACTGAAACAACACACATTTCTAGTATGTATGTAAGCTTCTGAACTCAGCAATGGTTTAACCACACCACCTGCATTTGTGCAGAGCAGGTCTTAAGTAATCTATTGGAGATCTCAAGAGTGCTTTCTACTTTGGTATTTGCATATGGTTGGACTAGATGACCTTCCTTCGTTTTTATATGTTCATTTGCCCTTTGGGAGCAATATGCATAATCCTACTTTGAATTAACATTTGAGGATTATAATACACCTGGGCCCTATTCAATTTACATCAAGATTGCTTGTACAAGCAGTGTCATCCATCAGCACTTCTAAGACATAAAATTTAAACCTTTTTTTTAGTTTTTAGTTTTTACTATGCTCCTTGTTGTTAACTGTGTATCCACTTTAAGGTAATGCTAATTGCAGAGAAATCTCGAGTGATGGCCATTAGGTTAGAAAGATTTTTATATTTTTTGTGCAAAACTTAACTCGATGGTGCCTAATGAATTGTAAGTTTCTCCTACCCAATTAATTAGTTAAATGCCACTGTTTAATAGCTTGGGATAACATACCAGTTTGACATATTGTAATGTAAATGTGAGTTTCTCTCTCACATTATGTTAAAAGAGCTTAAAATTAGGCTTGGACTAAAATGGAAGATAATTTTAGTGAATGTTTTAATGCCCCAGAAAACCTTCCCTTTTTCGGGGGTGAGGGGATGTCAAAAATATATGTAGGTGTTCACAAGAAGAAAGGCCTACAAAATGCTGCTCCAGTTTGGTGAGACAGGGACAACATGTTGAAAATGAGGATGGTTTCTTTGTTCTCTCACATTCAGCATAAGTGTCCTGTTAAGTCTCTGCTTTCCCTCTGAGATGTTGCTATATGGCTAAATGTGATTCAGTATATGTAGCACTGAAGCATCCTTAGAATGACTACATCATACTAGAATAGCTGCAGTAAAAAGTCTGCCAAAGAGTATCAGCAGAATAGACTGTGAATACTGATTTTTATATTTTACTTTTATTTTTATGGATGGGGGGGAGAGAGAAGAATTATTTGAAAGGCGCCTTTTGAGCCTCTCTAAAGCAAATATTTCACAATGGCATTTCTCCATCCTTGTATCTGTTTCTCAAAAATGCTTGAATCAGGTTGAGGCTGAGAGTTCAGCTATTCATATTTTATGTGTTATTGGATGGCTTGTCATTAGAAATGACATCAAGAAAATGTCCTCAATCAGGCCTTCATTGACACACTTTCAGAGAGACATTGTTTTTCCCCATCCTCTGCTATTTTATAACATTTTATCTGTGCTTCCAGACCTTTCTCTTAAACGTTCAATTTTTAAAAGCTATGGTGAGCTAATAGCATCTTGATATGCACATAATAGCATCTTGAAGTTTCACATAAGAATTAAATATATATATAGGAAATGTCCTTTAAGATAATGTTACTGAACTTAATCTCCTGAAACTGTATCCTGCCAGTCTGGGCTGCTTTAAGCAGTAATATATTAAGCAAATGCCTCTTAAAAAACAGTTGTTCGTGAATGATGTAGCATACCAATGCATCATTATAGCACTTCCATTGCTTCAAATAGTATAAATGTATGTTCAAAGACCCTGTTTCTCTTCCCCAGTGTGTAAAAAAGAAGCTGGTGGGGTCATTTGAGGCTTACAAGCTGAGCTGGTAGGGATGAATTTGGGAGTTCCAGAGCTTCTGCATATCAGGCCATGTGGGATCAGGGTGTGTGAATCATGGTGGTTGATAAAAGGCCACTCCACCCTCTGGACCCGACTCCTGATGCTCTGTCACAGTTCTGGTATTCTTGCCTTAGGATACTGGTTGCTTCAGGGTGAATGAAGAATGGTTTGCTCCTTTGCTCAATTGGCTCTGGCTGGTTACACACACACACACACACACACACACACACACACACACACAGTGATTTTGTTCTGGGTGTTCTGTTCTTAAGTCCTGGTTAAATACACCAAGGCTGAATCTACACATATAAAAAATATATTAAATATATATGGAATTTGCCATTGGCTCACCAGAGCCATCTAGTGTCACAGTTGTATAATGCACTTAAAACACACTCAAAACGTTATATTTGCAGCTTTATAGCTGAGTCCCATGTTTTACGGGGTTGTGCAGGAAATGGGGAAGCATCATGTGAATCCTTATCTTCAGCCTGACTTTGAAGTAGATACAGAATCACTGCCTCAGTGAACACTAGGCCTAATTCGATCCAATTTTTATTTGACAGTTAATTCTCTGAATAAAATTTCTGTTTTGTGTTTACTAGATATGCCAACTTTCATTTTCAAAAAGCCATCTCCAAAATGTATTTACCTTGGTTCAGGAATTGGGTTCACAAGGTGTTTGCATTAAAAATTATGAATGTAATTACAAGGAGATGTATGGGTAGATATAATCGCAAAGCCATCTAGTAAATAAAAAGTGAAGGTTGCATGTTTTCTGCAAAACATGCTTTTCTTTCACTGAAGCCTCCAGTGAGTGCAGATGATGACCCTATCCCAGAGATAACTACATGCATCACTACTTTGCTGTTGTTTAGTCATTTAGTCGTGTCCGACTCTTCGTGACCCCATGGACCAGAGCACGCCAGGCACTCCTGCCTTCCACTGCCTCCCGCAGTTTGGTCAAACTCATGCTGGTAGCTTCAAGAACACTGCCCAACCATCTTGTCCACTGTCGTCCATTTCTCCTTGTGCCCTCAATCTTCCGCAACATGAGGGTCTTTTCCAGGGAGTCTTCTCTTCTTATGAGGTGGCCAAAGTATTGGAACCTCAGCTTCACGATCTGTCCTTCCAGTGAGCACTCAGGGCTTATTTCCTTAAGAATGGATGGGTTTGATCTTCCTGTAGTCCATGGGACTCTCAAGACTCCTGTAGTCCATGGGACTCTCCAGCACTATAATTCAAAAATCTCCTTGTCATGGCGAAGGGGCTTGAATAACTCAGAGAAGCTATGAGCTCTGCCATGCAAGGCCACCCAAGATGGACAGGTCATAGTGAAAAGTTTTGACTAAATGTGATCCACCTGGAGCAGGAACTAGCAAGCCACTCCAGTATCCCTGCCAAGAAAACTCCATGGACAAAAACTGTTAGGAGCATCCTACTCTCATACTGAATCATTAAATAAGAATGAACATTAACATCTGCAAAGATTATTAAAACCAAGAGATCAGTTAGAAACAGTAAAAGACTAACAGTGCAATCCAATGAAGGTTTACTCGGAAGCAAGGTGAGGCTGCAATCCTATACTCCCTTGCAAGAGTCAATGAGATTTACTGCTGAATTACTTTTTAGAGTAGCACAACAGTAGATCCAAAAGACATGTGCAGTTAGCAATGTGAGACATATGTGAGACAGGTCACCTTTTTATGATAAGGAACTGTATAGAACTGTGTGCTCGTGGGATCTGAACTGATCATGATTGTACGAGATCTTGGGGATGTAGTGGATAATTCAATGAAGATGTCAACACGGTGTGCAGCAGCTGTGAAAAGGGTGAATTCCATGTTAGGGTTCATTAGGAAAGGGATTGAAAATGAAACGACCAATATGATAATGCCGTTAGACAAATCAATGGTGAAACTGCACTTGGAATACTGTGTACAGTTCACCTTTTGTAGAGCTGGTTCAGAAAAGAGTGTGGTAAGAATTCTGAGTTGAGTGAGCTCTTTCCTATTGCAATAGCTATAATAAATGCTAGGTGCCTCCTTGGTTCTGTGGTTTATTCAAAAGGTAGTTGTTCCTCACCTGGGAAACAAACAAGGTGGTTTAGAGGTGAATTCTTACCACAAGAACATCCCAAAAGATCAATGGATTGGAGTAAGTTTCCTATCACTAATGGTTACAACATTTGGAGATTTCTAGTTCAGGAAAAAAGAAGAGGAAGGGGTGAAATGGCAGAGGTGCTTAAGATTCTGCATATTACAGAGAAAGTGGATAGGGAGAGGGAGAGGCAATGGCATAGTGTAGGTTGTCAGTGCCCAGAAGCATGTGGAGGAGTTGGTGGGAGGCAGGAAAATGGATGGAGTATGCATGTGTATTCAACTGCCTAATGGCATCTGCATCACTCAGGAGATCACAGCCACAGAGATAGGAAGAGTTGTTCCGTTGTCTGGAGAGGCCACTTCCTGGTTTGCACGTAGAAGCTGTTTTCAACACAGCACAGTAAGAGAAGAGCACAGCTGTATCGAGGCAGCTCCGGGTGTTGACATTTTGTGCCCCTAACAATTTTGCACTCGAGGCAACCACGCCTGGGGGCCCCCAGCATGCTACGCCACTGGGGAGAGGATTTTGTCCTTCTCTTATAACACTAGAATTTAGGGTTGGCTAATGAATCTGAGAGAGGGACGCGGGTGGCGCTGTGGGTTAAACCACAGAGCCTAGGACTCGCTGATCAGAAGGTCGGTAGTTCGAATCCCCACGATGGGGTGAGCTCCCGTTGCTCGGTCCCTGCTCCTGCCAACCTAGCAGTTCGAAAGCACGTCAAAGTGCAAGTAGATAAATAGGTACCTCTCCGGCGGGAAGGTAAACAGTGTTTCTGTGCGCTGCTCTGGTTCGCTAGAAGTGGCTTAGTCATGCTGGCCACATAACCTGGAAGCTGTACGCCGGCTCCCTCGGCCAGTAAAGCGAGATGAGCGCCGCAACCCCAGAGTCGTTCACGACTGGACCTAATTGTCAGGGGTCCCTTTACCTTTCTACTACTAGCCACAATGGTTTGGAGCAGTATGCCTCTGAATGTGAGTTACTGAGAATCACAAGTGGAGTGTGTGCTGTTGCACTCAGTTATTGCATGTGGGCTTCCCATAGGCTGACTACTCTAAGAACAAAATGGTGGACTAGATGAGCCATTGGCCTGATCCACTGGCCTGTTCTTAAATAGTAATGGATGCTGGGAGTTGTAGTTCAACAACATCTGAGAAGCAGAGCGTTCAGTTATGTAGTGCTCTTCCCCTGCAACTGAAGTGGAGTGCTCTAAAAAGGGCTGAATCGTCTAATCAGTCAGAATATGTCATATTCCCTTTATTTCATTTGGGATTTTAGAGAAGATGGCGGAAATTAGATACAGCAATTGCTATTGACACTGTATCCCTTTAGGTCTTCTTTGCTCTTAAACAAAGAATTAATATTGATAGAAGCATAAAAAGGCAAGGAAAATATCAACAGTGTAAAGAGCCAAGATAATGCCTTGCTAGCATATGGTTGATTCCTCTCTAAGGAAACTGTGTTCTCTTTCCTCTAGGCCAGCTGGGAGCCAACAATGCCCTTTTTGTTCTCGCAAGGTCATGCTGATTAACTTGAAGATGGAAGTTTTAATTTTTAAGATCTGCTTCCCATTTGATGCTGGAGCAGATTTGTGTGGTTGAAATAATAAGTTTTACTCTCCATTCCCCTCCTAGTCAGGAGAAGCTTGATTTAATTGGATCATGTCCTGACTGAGTCATAGCACCAGACTTCAAGAAGATGCATAATTAATTATTTACAGAGCATATATCTTGTTACAGTCATTTCACAGCCTTAAACATTTTGACTTCAGATGGCAACTCTTAAATATTTCAGCTCTTGATTAGGAGGAAAAGGTGATGGCATGTTCCAGCTCCCCCCTCCCCTTTTTGGAAGTCAGCTTCGATGAGAAGTCATATTTTATCATAAGCGTGAAATCAATGAGTGATGGGACCAAAAGGGCATGAAACTCATGCCACATCCACCCACAAGTCACAGACTGACCTGTTCTTTGCTCCTAGTCTCAGGGCCAAATGTGAGTACCTTTGGCTCCATGGTTTCCATACATACACTGCCCCCTGTGGCAAGTGATTCAATGCTCATTATGTGTCAATTCACACCCATACAGAAACACAGTCTCTTACAATGTGCAGCAAACATTGTAAAAATATGCTCCCTGCTTGTAAAGCTATCAGAGCCCTAGATTGAGGCTATGGGCAGCATGAAACTAAATACAGTGGTGCCTCGCAAGACGAAATTAATTTGTTTCGCAAGTCTCTTGGTCTTGCGGTTTTTTCGTCTTGCGAAGCACCCCTATTAGCGGCTTAGCGGATTAGCGCTATTAGCGGCTTAGCGGCTATTAGCGGCTTAAAGGTAAAGGTAAAGGTACCCCTGCCTGTACGGGCCAGTCTTGACAGACTCTGGGGTTGTGCGCCCATCTCACTTAAGAGGCCAGGGGCCAGCGCTGTCTGGAGACACTTCCGGGTCACGTGGCCAGCGTGACATCGCTGCTCTGGCGAGCCAGAGCCGCACACGGAAACGCCGTTTACCTTCCCGCTGGTAAGCGGTCCCTATTTATCTACTTGCACCCGGAGGTGCTTTCGAACTGCTAGGTTGGCAGGCGCTGGGAACGAGCAGCGGGAGCGCACCCCGCCGCAGGGATTCGAACCGCCGACCTTTCGATCAGCAAGCCCTAGGCACTGAGGCTTTAACCCACAGCGCCACCTGGGGGGGGGAAAGGGAAAAAACTCTCAAGACTCACAAGACGTTTTCGTCTTGCGAAGCAAGCCCATAGGGAAATTCGTCTTGCGAAGCACCTCAAAAGACGGAAAACTCTTTCGTCTAGCGAGTTTTTCGTCTTGCGAGGCATTCATCTTGCGGGGCACCACTGTAGTTACACTAGTGCAGGGGTGGTCCTTGGTAATATGGCACCCTGTGAGAGGCCAAAATTTGACACACAGATGCAGCCCAAAGTCGCCTGCCCAAAGTACTGGGCTTTGTGAAGAAAGCATGAAGCTTTGGCAGGGTCCTAGAGCTCTCCCACTTCCCTTCCAAAACTGGGCAGGCACTGATTAGGCTTTGGGAAGGAGGCAGGAGGACTCTCTGACCTGGTCAGAGCTGACTACTACTACAACAACTACAACTTATTACTTATACCCCACACATCTGTCTGGGCCTCCCCAGCCACTCTAGGTGGCTTCCAACAGAATACAGTGGTACCTCGGGTTACAGATGCTTCAGGTTACAGACTCCACTAACCCAGACATAGTACCTCGGGTTAAGAACTTTGCTTCAGGAAGAGAACAGAAATCATGCTCTGGTAGCATGGCGGCAGCAGGAGACCCCATTAGCTAAAGTGGTGCTTCAGGTTAAGAACAGTTTCAGGTTAAGAACGGACCTCCGGAACGAATTAAGTACTTAACCCGAGGTACCAGTGTATAAGAGAACGAGGGAGGTGTTCATAGTGTGTTCTGGCACCTCTTTTTCTAGAAAAATAGCACTGGTCCTTCCCTGGAAATGAGGAGGTTATCTGAACTTTGCCTTTTTGGAATGACTGCATGGCTTTCTTGAAATTCTAACCTTTTTCCTTTAGGAGAAAGCTTAGAGACACCATTTGCCAGACATGTGTGGCTTCCAACAGTTGAAAAACAACACAGAACACCAGTTTAATCTAATAGAAACCTAAACTTTCTGTGAGATTTTGTGTGTGTGTTTGTGTGTGTGTGTATTTAAACATCAAATTTATTCATGCTTCCAAACAGATTTTTCCTTTATTGGTCTCTGTTCTACATAATTAGTCAAATAGCATGGCATATTTTGAGTAGAAAAAAACTGTACCAACCATCTTGGTTTTCTTAGTGATCCAGTTATGAAGGTATTAGTTGTAGTTATGCACATGACAAGAGTCTAACAGTAAACTATTGATTACTATAGGGCAAGCACTGTTTTATTACATATTAGCGTGGCTGATCAGGCACTACACCTTTTTATGCCTCTCTTAAATGAAAACTCAATATTTCTTGCTTTGTCAAGGCTATAATTTACATTTACTGGCCTTCCACTTGAAAGAAGGCCCATGAATTTCATATCTGCAGTATGCCAGCTCTGTGAGCTACCTGGGACATTCCTCTCACGGACCTTTAAAGGAAATGATTGCAGAGAGCAGATATATTACTTTTTAGGTTCTTGTCACTGAACATTGTTCTCATGATATAGTAACTTCAAGCATTCATAAATACGGATATTTGACTTATCTATCAGTGTATGGCATGCATTAGAATTCTTTCTAAAGGGGAAATTGACAGGCATTTCCTGGTCTGCCTGCAAAGACTGACTGCACACAGCACCCTACAATTGCCCTGTTCCTTACTCTCTATAGCCATATCACATCAGAGTGTGCAAGCATTATTGTTCCCATCATTCTGTTTATTAAGTTTAAATTCCATTCTATCCACAGAGCTTATCTCACATCACAGATTTTCCTTTTCACTTTTCATCAACAGCCCAACCAATAGGCCATGCTGCTGGCTTTACTGGTGAGGCAACTTGAGCAGCCACCAAGAGTGAATACAGACAATCATTGACCAAGTGAGACTTTATGTTCACAAATGACTAGGAGATGTATGTCCCTATGCTCAATCAAGTTCTGCCCTGAGCAGGTTCTCCTGGCCCACTCAATTGGAATATTGGTTGGTGGACCAGGCAAGAATTCCTTTGCCAGTCTATGCTACACCTGGCTGCAGACTGCTCAGTAGACCAAAGGGTTACAAGACATCCTCCACCTTGTCCACCAGAGAGTGTGCCACCAAGCTCTTCTTGCTAGCAGTATAACTGGGTTGTGTGACACTTGCCCAAGAGACAGTTATGAGCAAGAGTAGAAAAGTGCAGAGGTGGATTTGGAACAGTGAGACTGGTTCCCAAACCAGGGTGCAGGGGCCAAGATGGTGCCTTCCTGCTCCCTTTCCAAAGCCTAGTAAGAGTTTGGATTTGGGAAGGAGGTATGAAGACCTACATTGGCTCCCAGTACATAAACAGCCTTGGCCCAGTATAACTGAAGGAGCTTCTCCACCCCCATCATTCTGTCCAGACACTGAGGTCCAGCACTGAGGGCCTTCTGGTGGTTCCCTCACTGCAAGAAGTGAGGTTACAGGGAATCAGGCAGAGGGCCTTCTCGGTAGTGGCACCCACCCTGTGGAATGCCCTCCCATCAGATGTCAGGGAAACAAACAACTGCCTGACTTTTAGAAGACATCTCAAGGCAGCCCTCTTTAGGGAAGTTTTAAATGTTTGATTGTATTTTTAATACAGTGGTACCTCAGGTTAAGAACTTAATTTGTTCTGGAGGTCTGTCCTTAACCTGAAACTGTCTTAACCTGAGACACTACTTTAGCTAATGGGGTCTCCTGCTGCCACGTGATTTATATACCTGCTGGGATTAACAAGGCATCTGATCCTCACCTGACTCTCACAGCTCTCCTGTAGCTGCCTCTGATTAGTTATCATTTAACTCTTTGGGGAAATAATTAGCATCACACATCATGTGCATGGAAGTTGCCGAACGAATTAACCTACTAGAAGGATTACTGTTAATAGCACCAGTTTTCCTCTAACTTGATATTGGTGGATAGTTTTGATGAACTGCAAAAGCATTTTTAGTTTGCTTTCTATTGCCCCCCTGGAACTTTTCTTTAATAGTGCCACTTTGTTTTGTATGATTCCTTGCAAATGAAGGAAAACCATTTTTCTGCTTGTATATGTTGATAATATAATTTTGGTTACTGAGGACAAACAAGATTGTACAAAAACCACATTGGGTGCAGCCCTGGCCAGGACATAGGTGTCCTGACTGTGACAAAGGTGACTTGTGCCCTTGCTTGCTTGATTAACAGCTGTTGGGAACTTCAAGGTCCCTGCTCTCCCTTCTTATGGTCTTTGTACTGGACCTGGACACTCCAATAGGGAGCATTCCATGTCAAGAAGGAGGGCAAGTGGGCACTCTATCAAATGACAGGGCAGGAGTTACATGGAGCAGGGCCTTTTCACTGGTGGTGTCTGTTGTATGCCTCATTCTTCCCAGACCTGCTCTCTTTTGGCCTGTATTTTGGAGCTTTATAATTTAGGAAGACTTCATAAGAACTGGTGGACAAGTCTTTTCAGTTGCTGACGTATGAGCGGATTTTATTTGCTGCCATTCTGTGCTTCTGGTGCACCAGGGTTTACACCAGCGTAATAGAGTTGGCCCGGATGCCAGAAGGGATACAATTTACGATCTTTCTCCATTATCTGCACAGCAAGGGGTGTTCAGTCAACAGTACAAAGGCTGAGCTGAAGCATTCCCTGCTGGTTACCTGCTTTCAGCAATAGGGGTCACTGTTTGGTAGTACCCAATTGGTTAGCTGTCAGATTCTAGAGCTCCCTATTGGTGGCTCTTAGGTAATTCACAAAATACAGAGTCCATTCATAAAACACAGTGTTCATTCATAAAGCAGTAACATAAATCTCCATTGCTACATATTGGGTGTATATTTCAGTGGTTGAATGTACAAGTTTATGGCCATGCTGTAGTGTAGTGCTTATGCGACTGTGAATAAAAGGTGGGTTCCATAACAAGTCCTTGAGTCTGTACTCTGAATGGTGACACCAGGGACCTAGAAGGTGCAGGGCTTGTCAGTCCAACCCCTGCACAGTCTCATCAGGGCTGACCTTAAGGCAATTGGAGTAATTGGGTCAACCTGGGCCCTGTGGGCTGCTCCTAAGGGGGTCCCTGCACCAGGGCAATCTAGATGGATTTTATTTATACCTATAAGGTCTTGCAGACTTTGGCTGTGAACTGGGGCCCTACAAAAAAATAAATAAATTCAAGTTGCGCCCCACTACTTCAAATTGGGCCCCACTGGCTAGCCCTGAGTCTAATAGTTGCTGGGCCTGAGTTGCTCTGCCCTTGCATGAAGTCTTGGGTTTACAATTTTGGGAGAGGTGAGACTGCGGCACTGGGGAGCAGGCAGGCTGGTGAGGCCCCCTAGACTTAGAGGCCCGAGTTGCCCTGCCCTCGCATGAAGTCTTGGGTTTGCAATTTTGGGAGAGGGGAGACTGCCCACTGGGGATCGGGAGGGCTGGCAAGGCCCCCTAGATTTAGAGGCCCTAGGCTTCAGCCTACTTAGCCTATACATAATTCCAGCACTGAAAATTCTGGGATCAAAGCAGAAGCTGGGATGACTTTCATAATTGATGAACTGTCCCTGGAAAACTGGGACACTTAGAGCGTATGATATATTTATTTTTTAGAATGTG
Source organism: Podarcis cretensis (assembly GCF_951804945.1). Taxonomy (NCBI): domain Eukaryota; kingdom Metazoa; phylum Chordata; class Lepidosauria; order Squamata; family Lacertidae; genus Podarcis; species Podarcis cretensis. Next base: position 89,239,078 of record NC_137173.1, read on the forward strand.
AGACTTGAGCCCCCATCTATGTAGGCATATTTTTGGAGAGCTTTTATTGCATGATAGGGTGTTCTACAGAAATTGAGTGGGCTTCCTGATCATGTGCAGAGAGATAATACCCCTCCATGGATACAATTGTACACACCAGGGCTCTCTTTATACATTCTTATGGGCATGAGTAGACCAAGGGAGGAAACTTATGCTGCAACACTCCTTTTATCAAGCATGTGTCTCAGTATTTTCAAGGAGAGAGTGGGAGGATTTTGTTTCAACCGTGTTTATGGAAGACAATCTTACTTGGCTACGAGTGATCGCCAAAGAAGAAGGAGAAGAAAAGTATTTATTTGCAAGTATTCAAAAAAGTTATCAGGATGGCTTACACAAATAGACCCTCCCCGCCCCACCCTCCGCAAAAAAAAAAAATGAAGTAATGTATGTACAATAAATGGAGCAAAATCCATGACTGTTATTTTTTAAGGTTACCCTTGTGCAAATTTCCAGCTGACAGCCTGGCAACATTGCTGACCCTCAGCTAAAAGCAGGAGGACATGGCTTTGGGGTGAACCAGAGTTCATATTAATCAGTGGAAGGCCAAAAGGCTAATTAAACTCTCTGACAATGAATTAGCATATAGCCCAAGCAGGGAAGTGTGTATAAGTTCATCACAATTCCATTTGGAGAAATACACTCCACCATCCAGACTGGAGCTCAGAGGGGCAACAGATCAAATGTATAGGGCCTCTCAGTCAGAAATAAAGTGGTGCTAAATGGCATTTCCCCTTCATGGATCACTGCCTTGCCGTGGTGAATGGGCTTGAATAACTCAGAGAACCTATGAGCTATGCCGTCCAGGGCCACCCAAGATGGACAGGTCATAGTGGAGAGTTTTGACCAAACGTGATCCACCTGGAGCAGGAACCGGCAAGCCACTCCAGTATCCCTGCCAAGAAAACTCCATGGACAAAGACAACAGGCATATAAAAGTTATGATGCTGGAAGATGAGCCCCTCAGGTCGGAAGGCGTCCATCATGCTACTGAGGAAGAGCGGAGGACAAGTACAAGTAGATTCAGAGCTGATGAAGCGGCTGGGCCAAAGCCGAAAGGACACTCAGTTGCGGATATGCCTGGAAGCGAAAGGAAAGTCCAATGCTGTAAAGAAAAATATTGCATAGAAACCTGGCATGTAAGAACCATGAACCTGGGTAAGTTTGATGTGGTCAAAAGTGAGATGGAAAGAATAAATATTGACATCCTGGGCATCAGTGAACTAAAATGGACGGGAATGGGCGAATTCAGTTCAGATGACCATCACATCTACTACTGTGGGCAAGAATCCCGTAAAAGAAATGGAGTGACCCTCATAGTCAACAAAAGAGTGTCAAAAGCTGTACTGGGATGCAATCTCAAAAATGATAGAATGATCTCGATACGAATCCAAGGCAGACCTTTTAACATCACAGTAATCCAAGTTTATGCACCAACTACTGGTGCTGAAGAAACTGAAATTGACCAATTCTATGAAGACTTACAACACCTTATAGAAATGACACCAAAGAAGGATGTTCTTCTCATTATAGGGGATTGGAATGCTAAAGTAGGGAGTCAAGAGATAAAAGGAACAACTGGCAAGTTTGGCCTTGGAGTTCAAAACGAAGCAGGGCAAAGGCTAATAGAGTTTTGCCAAGAGAACAAGCTGGTCATCACAAACACTCTTTTCCAACAACACAAGAGACGACTCTACACATGGACATCACCAGATGGGCAGCATTGAAATCAGATTGATTATATTCTCTGCAGCCAAAGATGGAGAAGCTCCATACAGTCAGCAAAAACAAGACCTGGAGCTGACTATGGCTCAGATTATCAGCTTCTTATAGCAAAATTCAAGCTTAAACTGAAGAAAGTAGGAAAAACCACTAGGCCGGTAAGATACAATCTAAGTCAAATCCCTTATGAATACACAGTGGAAGTGAGGAACAGGTTTAAGGATTTAGACTTGGTGGACAGAGTGCCTGAAGAACTATGGATGGAGGCTCGTAACATTATACAGGAGGCAGCAACTGAAACCATCCCAATGAAAAGGAAATGCAAGAAAGCAAAGTGGCTGTCCAACGAGGCCTTACAAATAGCGGGGGAGAGAAGACAAGCAAAATGCGAGGGAGACAGTGAAAGATACAGGAAATTGAATGCAGATTTCCAAAAAATAACAAGGAGAGACAAGAAGGCCTTCTTAAACGAGCAATGCAAAGAACAGAGGAAAACAATAGAATGGGGGAAACCAGAGATCTGTTCAAGAAAATTGGAGATATGAAAGGAACATTTTGTACAAAGATTTCCATAATAAAAGACAAAAATGGAAAATACCTAACAGAAGCAGAAGACATCAAGAAGAGGTGGCAAGAATACACAGAGGAACTATACCAGAAAGAAATGGATGTCTCATATACCCCAGGTAGTGTGGTTGCTGACCTTGAGCCAGACATCCTGGAGAGTGAAGTCAAATGGGCCTTAGCACTGCTAATAACAAGGCCAGTGGAAGTGATGGTATTCCAGCTGAACTATTTAAAATTTTAAAAGATGATGCTGTTAAAGTGCTACACTCAATATGCCAGCAAATTTGAAAAACTCAGCAGTGGCCAGAGGATTGGAGAAGATCAGTCTACATCCCAATCCCAAAGAAGGGAAGTGCCAAAGAATGCTCCAACTACCGCACAATTGCACTCATTTCACATGCTAGCAAGGTTATGCTTAAAATTCTACAAGGCAGGCTTAAGCAGTATGTGGACCGAGAACTCCCAGAAGTGCAAGCTGGATTTCAAAGGGGCAGAGGAACCAGAGACCAAATTGAAAACATGCGCTGGATTATGGAGAAAGCTAGAGAGTTCCAGAAAGACATCTACTTCTGCTTCATTGACTATGCAAAAGCCTTTAACTGTGTCGACCACAGCAAAATATGGCAAGTTCTTAAAGAAATGGGAGTGCCTGATCACCTCATCTGTCTCCTGAGAAATCTCTATGTGGGACAAGAAGCTTCAGTTAGAACTGGATATGGAACAACTGATTGGTTCAAAATTGGGAAAGGAGTACGGCAAGGCTGTATATTGTCTCCCTGCTTATTTAACTTATATGCAGAATTCATCATGCGAAAGGCTGGGCTGGTTGAATCCCAAGCCAGAATTAAGATTGCCGGAAGAAATATCAACAACCTCAGATATGCAGATGACACAACCTTGATGGCAGAAAGTGAGGAGGAATTAAAGAACCTTTTAATGAGGGTGAAAGAGGAGAGTGCAAAATATGGTCTGAAGCTCAACATCAAAAAAACGAAGATCATGGCCACTGGGCCCATCACCTCCTGGCAAATAGAAGGGGAAGAAATGGAGACAGTGAGAGATTTTACTTTCTTGGGCTCCATGATCACTGCAGATGGTGACAGGAGTCACGAAATTAAAAGACGCCTGCTCCTTGGGAGAAAGGCGATGGCAAACCTAGACAACATCTTAAAAAGCAGAGACATCACCTTGCCAACAAAGGTCCGTATAGTAAAAGCCATGGTTTTCCCAGTAGTGATGTATGGAAGTGAGAGCTGGACCATAAAGAAGGCTGATCACCAAAGAATTGATGCTTTTGAACTGTGGTGCTGGAGGAGACTCTTGAGAGTCCCATGGACTGCAAGAAGATCAAACGTATCCATTCTTAAGGAAATCAGCCCTGAGTGCTCACTGGAAGGACAGATCGTGAAGCTGAGGCTCCAATACTTTGGCCACCTCATGAGAAGAGAAGACTCCCTGGAAAAGACCCTGATGTTGGGAAAGATGGAGGGCACAAGGAGAAGGGGACGACAGAGGATGAGATGGTTAGACAGCATTCTTGAAGCTACAAACATGAGTCTGACCAAACTGCGGGAGGCAGTGGAAGATAGGAGTGCCTGGCGTGCTCTGTTCCATGCGTTCACGAAGAGTCGGACACGACTAAACGACTAAACAACAACAACAAATGGCATTTAAATAGTTTAATAGGGGGGAAATGCTGCTTCTGGGTTTGTGGGCCCTTCCTTCCTTCCTTCCTTCCTTCCTTCCTTCCTTCCTTCCTTCCTTCCCACAATAAAGGAGGTGGCTGAAAAGATCAAACTATACAATCAAAGGCGTTTCATTACTCCAGGGCTTTGTTGAGAGTCATATGGCTGTAATGTGTGACAACCTTTCAAGAGATAATATCTGCTCGTTAGCACAGCAACACCTCGGTTGTCATTTTATGTTGCTGTTATTTGCAGGAGAGATAACAAGCTAAATTCATCAGAGAGACTGCAGATGCTCACCATACAGCCTGCCATGTGTACAGATAATGGCCCGGCTTGATGTTTGTTAAGGGTTGCTTTCCTGCAAGCAAAGAATTGGATTTCCTTCTTTGTTATGCACATTTTAAAAGAAACAAGTCCCAGTTAGGTCAGTGGAATGAGCTTGAACACACCACAAGAATCTCTTATAAAAAAGAGGGAGGGGGGTATCAGAGGAATTTTATTCCAAATTGGACAGATTTATCCAGCATGTTAAATGAAAAAACTGCCATGCAGTAGCAGAAGGCTATCTCCAGCAGTGGCCAGTCAGATACCTCTTGAAAGCTCACATGCAGAGTGACAGCAATTGCTCAGTGTTTGGCCCCAGCCTCTGGCAATCCAAAATAGAGTGTCTTGTAACATGAGTGTTACAATTGGCTTTCCATGGATAATATCCATGTTGTGGATGTTAGATACAGCATCAATGAATCCTACTTAAAAAAAAAAATCACACGTCATTTCCAGATGTCCCTTGTGTGTACAACAAACTCAAATTTGGGGTTGGCAGCTGAGAAGAGGTAGCGGCATTATAGCAGCAGGCTGGACTCCTGATTTATTTGTTTATGCCCCTGTTTCAATATCATTTCTCCTCTGAGGAGCTTATGGTGCTATAAGATGCTACTGCCCCTGTACATTCAAATGGGACCAGTTTAATATACCTAAAGGGGAAACAATTTAAGTAGGAGGTAGATTAAAATTCATAAAGACAAGGAAAGCACTGTGTGTGTGTGTGTGTGTGTGTGTCTGGGGGGCATATATTTTAGAGTGCCACCCCAATTTACTTCAGCACAAACTCTGCTAATCAGTCCTCTCCTACTCCAGCCATCCTAACTGTATATCAGGGTTTCTCCAGCTGTTTTGGGACTATAATTCCCATCAGCCCTGACCATTGGTCCTGCTAGCTAGGGATCATGGGAGTTGTATTCCCAAAACAGCTGGAGACCAAGTTTGGGAAACCCTGCTGTATATTTAATCAGGAGTTAGACTCTGTGCCTCTCCCCTTGCCATTAGAGCACCTCCACTATAGACACTCCAAAACTGGTCCAGGTACACCCAGTCCAATGCAGAGTTATCTGGAGTTGTTTCAACCCAGTCAGGCTGAACTTTGGGTCAACCCAAACTGGATTGAGTCAGTTCAGGATCTGAGATTCAGGCAGATCTGGTGCACGGCCCTAATTATAATAAACAAAAGCATTTTTGTAGCCCCATTATTTGCTTGTTTACTTAGAAGGAAGCCTAATGAATTCATTGGGTTTTACTCCTTATTAAGTGTAGACGCAACGCAACGCAACACAGTGCAAATGTGGGACCCATCTTCTGGGTCCAAAATCCAGCACAAGTCAAGTGACCCATGCAAGACTGCAGACCCCAAAAAACTTCTTTTCAGTGCCTGAAATCCCATGGGAGCAAAGCACCCAAAATGGTCACCGGGCTCTTACAGGGAAAAAAAGATGTCCTGGTTTTTCTGGGGCCACTGATGAGTTCGCAATTGCAGCTTTAGCATTTTATGGTAATTTGCCCATCCACATGGTAGATACTAAAGTGACAAGCTTTTTGTGCCACTTCATTTGGTGCATTATAAAATATATTAAATATACACAAAGTCCCCTCCAATACACATTTAATTTTGAAGTAATTGCATATTTATGCTTTATATTGGTAACCACTTATATATGGCACTATGCTTCTTCTTTTTTTTTTAAAAAAAAATGTCCTACATAGAGGCAGTGGTAATGGAGAAAGGATTCTAATTTCTACAGCAATAATAACTTCATTTAAGAAACAATAATTGCTTCCATTAAAATAACGATCTGAACTTTAACTTCTTTTGTTCTGAGTTTTTTTTTTATTTTAAAAATGCAAAGTTTATATTGATTTAGAGTTGCGTATGATTGCTTTGGCAGAGAAGTGCAGTTATTCAAATCCTAGCTGCATTACAATATTGATACACATTAAATACACATTGCTGCCAAGTGACATTTCCACAGTGACTTCCAAATAGTAACAACTATGTTACCATTTGTACTTTTTTGAGATGTGCAGGCAGCCATCGGATGAGCATTTAGATGGATAGATGAAATGTCCATCTATCCATACCATTTTACTTTCAATTGCATGCATATTTGGATGTGCATTTGAAGATGTAGCCCATCCACATTCTGATGCAACATATACTCACAAAAAGACCTAAAGTTTTCTAACTGGAGCTGGATGAAAATGATAGGCTTTAGCATTTCTTTCAGAAGGTCCAATTCCCTGATCCCGAGAATACCCTAATGCTAATGTGATCAGCAGCCTGATTAACAATAGCCTGATACTGAAATAGATGGCATTTGACGCCAATAAAATTAGCTAAAATGTATAGGAAAAGAGACAGAAAATGTTGGAAATGTAGGGAAACAGATGGAGATTACTTTCATATGTGGTGGACTTGTGGCAAGGTAAAAAGATTCTGGGAACTAATCTATAATGAACTTAAAAAAGGAATTTAAGTATACTTTTCCTAAAAGACCAGAGGCATTTTTGCAAGGTCTGGTGGGAAAAGAAATTAAAATAAAAGACCAGAACTTGTTCATGTATGCCACAGCCGCCGCAAGAACTTTACTGGCCCAAAAATGGAAAACACAAGATTTACCAAGCATCCAGGAGTGGCAGGTGAAGATGATAGATTTTGCGGAACTTGCCAAATTGACAGGAAGGATCTGGGACCAAGAGGATCAGAGATACAATAACAATTGGAATAAATTTACTGAATATATAAAGGAGAACAACAAAAATATTAAGACACTAGCAGGACTGGAATAACACCTCCAATGTAAAACAGTAGAATTATGACAATAATCTATGCAAAAAGTATGTGATGTATATACCAGCGGTCGGGAGGGAGGGAAGTCAGGACTAGGCAGAATCAAAGGGATTATAATGTGGCAGTAAGGATTGTTGGGAAAAGAATTACATGTTGAAAACAAAAAAAAATTATTTGGCAAAAAAATAATAATAGCCTGATACTGAAAACAACCTATAGAAATCCCCATTGAAATCTGGGTAAATAATATTTACAGTGTGGCTATATTGGAATGCCTTACTCGCCACAGAAGGGTAATTAAAGGCACTTCAAAGACAGACACTTTTGGCAAGACCTGGCTTCCATTTTTTCCCTTTATAAATGAGACAGAAGATACTTTTATTCCACCCACAACACAAGAATCTCTGCGGAGAGGATACTTGAATTGACAATGCATAAATAAATGTATTGCTTGTTTACTGTGTACTGCATATGAAATTTAATAAGAATGTCCCACTGGACATGTCGTTCTTATATTTACATGAAAACCAATAAAAATTATTTGGATAAAATTCATAATTCTGACTGCTGTGGCCCTTTGTATTCCTAAATCATGCCTCTTTATTAACAATGATAAATTGGGGGAATGATTAGGGGTGTTGGAGAATTCTGAAGAAAACAGAAATGAGAGTGGGAACTGCTAGTGTTTACTTTTTCTTCCCATCTCTGGAATGGAAATCAATACAGAAAATACCATTTGTTTTCACTGTTGTTGATACTTTCAGTCTGCAAATGATACACAATTGATTATTCCCCCACCCACATTTACATTGTTCTTTTGCAATGAAATGTATGGAGTGGAATAATGTAAGGACAACGTAATTTACTTAATTATTTGCATAAGTTACTTAAGCTACGCCATTTCACCACAGCAGACAGCAAAACGAGTAGTGTAGTTTCCGGTGAAAGACGAAGAACTGCAGCAGAATGGAAATAGTTTTGCTTGCAACAAATACAGGGTGGAATGGAAAATGATGCCTTCTTACATCCCTAGGCATGATATTTCTTAGATATATTATTTAGATACATGATTGAGCCTATGAAAGCTGTTCCTTTGGGACCAATCCATTATGGTATCCTATTAATGTTTTGAGAGCATCTGCTTCAGATGAGCTTAAACATCTGGCATTATATAAACCAAAGAAGCCTTTGTAACATTTATAAATTGCAATACAGATTGTTTTTCATGTTCATTAAAGAAATCCAAACGCAATAGCAGAGCAACCTTCTGTATTTGAAATAGATATGCCCCAGCCTTGCCACAATTTATCAGTCTTGTAGGTCAAGCAAATCAATGTTTATTTCAGAAGTAACTGCACTTAGGAATTCTTATTTAAGAGTGCTCTCTCTAGTACTCAGACACATTTTACATTTAAACACTGTCTAGTTGCATATATTAAGGTGCAACAGTGCATCTTTTAAGAAAACATATTCACAATGGAGAAATAACTCATCTGTTTGGTGTACAATGTGGGCAGAAGAAATTACTTGACAATAGCAAGATTTGCTCCATTAGCAACCAGAAATGTATAATGAAGCAATTGTACAGCTGGGAAAAATCAACACACAAGAGTTATTAGCCCACATAATTTTGACTAACCTCCTCTGCCCTGTGTGTATAGAAAATTATAAATATACTAAAAGATAAAGAAATATACTTTTCAGCATACAACAAATGCTATCTTTTCAGGTTCTGATAAACCCCAAGTTGCAGAAAGATAAAAACCCTGGCATTTTAGTAATATAGGTGTGTGTGTGTTTTCTACATTGAAGTAACTTAAAAAGAAAAATTCTCTTTTAAAGTTAAAAAGCAGGAGAAAAAACATGTAAGAAAACCATGGCTATGTATTTTTTTTTTTTTTAAATAATTTTTATTGCATTTTTCACAAAAAAGAACAAGAAAGCAAATTTTCACAAACATTACAAAAAGAAAAATTTTCACAAACATTACAAAAGAAAAGAAAACATAGACAAAAAAAAAAAAAGAAGAAGAGAAAAAAGGAGATTTTAACATATAAAAACATAAAAAAATCCCTCACTTTCCAATTATAACCTTCAAAACCTTATTTTCCTTACTTCCACCCGCCTCCCGATCTTGTATTCTATGTAATAATTAGTTCAGCAAGCTCAATCTTTGTTCATTTTGATTCTTGATCCCTCCCTTTGTGCTCTTATTTAACTCAGTCACTAGAACCCCTTCTTTCCTTAAGAAAACCATGGCTATGTAGGAAACTTGTATTACCTACAGCCTTCCACATGATTAGTTTGTTATTTTTAATTTAATAAAAACTTAGGAGGGGGATTTTTTTGACAGTCTGTAAAATGCTGTCCTTATCCCTTATTTCTTTCTTTTGATTCTCTGGTCCCAACGCTCACCCACTCCTAGATATCTTCCTCCAAATTCAAATCCTCACAAACCCCATCCGTTGTGTGGGGTAGAAGCTGTTGTGTGGGGTAGTAGCTGTGTTACAGTTTAGGAAGGGAAAGGATTGAGCTGTCGTTTCTACCACTGTTCCTTTGCCCATAATTTCCCGAAGTGGTTTATTGTGAATAGAGGGAAGTCCCCACAGTTCTTTCTTCCTTCTGTGTTGTCACAGTACATTTGTAGCTCATAATTACCTAGTAATTGAAAAATACCCTCGCAGTCCTTTTCTTCCTTGTTTACTTCAAATTGATGGTTTGACAACAATCCTTGTTTTTATTTTTAAAGTACTATTGTGATTATCTAATTGCTTTTGGGGGGCTATTTGATCATCCAGTCTATCTCCCCCCTCTTCTTCATCCTCAACCATATATTCATGATGGTGTCATCAGCAAGTGTCCCCACCCACTCAAATACTCTTGTTTTCATTGCCTAACCTGAGGAAATGAATGAAATGAGACCCAAGTCAATCTCCCTAGGAATTTCATTAGCTCCTTCCAGGTGTATCCAGTATGGAATGCCCCTTAAGGCATCTCCTGGGTCAATTTCCATCTGGCATTATTCCCCACTTGCAAGTCAGCTCTCCCTTTTCAGAGGGCTGCTTTTGGGAGGGAATCCGGGTCCTCTCACTGATCCGGTAATGGGCAGAGGAATGCAGCCCACGTCAGTGGCATCCCCGGCTGCGTCACGCCCCCGGCCAGGCAACCAAGTTTGCCTGGCGGCATGGCGTGGCTGGGGAGGCAGTCTCCTTTGCCTCCATTTCAGGATCTCCCAGCCCATCCACCCTCTTTTCTTGCATATTTTGACTATGGCCGTGCTATGACTTATGTTGGTCGCCTGGTTGCTGGGGCTGGGTAGGAATTTTTCTACTTGGCAAAATTGGCACTAGCCATTTGGTTTTCGCCTACCTAGTAGCAATCGTCACAACTTTGTAAGGTTAGGCATTGGGAGAGAGGCTGTTGCCTCCGCCTGCCCCTCCACATTAAGGGTATCCCATTAAAGGGATTCTGGGGTGTGGTTCCTGTCTGAAGCCTGAGTTTGGGCTAGGGCCATGCCACAACCCCAATGGTGACCCGGGGGGGGGGCTCAATTTATGTACATAATAGGGCTCTCCCCTTCTGGTGGTTGACCTTTAAGAGACTTCCTGCAGTCAGACAGAAGTCAGGATATAGTCTTGCTTCACTCAACTGCCTAAGCCAAACTGCTCACATCTGCAACCAATGAAGTTGTGGCCTTATTTATTCCATTAACCCAATATACTTGTGTTGGTATTTCAGAGGGAGCTGGGGGGGGGGGGTCCGGGGCCTCGCCATGCCATCTGCTCCGGCAGTATCTCCAACCAAGGAAGAGCTTACAAGAACTTTACCATAGCTAGTTCCGGGCCATTGAGTGATGTGAGGGAGGATTAGTGGTAGACAAATGGAAATGCCATTGCCATACCACGGGTTACTTTAAATGTACTCACATATCATGGCTGTGGTATACAAAGCAGATGCTCTACGACTGAGCTGGAGTCCATCGTTGCCCTTGGAGGCTGAAAAGAGGCAGTAGTGGCAGAATTTCATTTTCTACCTAGATACGAGTTGCATTTGTGGAAGCCTCTACATTCTATTTGCAGTGCTTAAGGTCCTGCCTTCTGCTGTTCACACTGGATTTTGATAGAAAATGTACAATGAACGCATGGTCTCAATGTGCTAGACTGACAATACAGTTTAGCAGTTTTGATCTTCATTGTGTCTGATGGGCACAAAGTGCATGCTTCAGGAGAAAATTAATCTCTTTGTGTAAATGCATAGTGCCTGCACTGTGTGGGTGTTCTCAGCTGAATCCAGTCAACTGGTCATGAGACTAACCTGAATGTCAGCAAACAATAATACTCTCCTTAACGATTCAGCTGATTTGACCCAAAACCTTTCACTGGTGCTTTACGGTGCCTTTTTTTATTCACTCATGAAATTCCACTCTAACTTTATGTTGCCATTGTCTTTGAGGTCATCCATTATACATTATATGTTTTAATTGCTTTGTAATTACTTTGCATTCTCCTGGGATGTGAGTGTTGCCTCCTTTCCTCTCCAAGAAAATTGGGTTGATCTCATTGCTACTAGAGAATGAATTCCTTGAGGTGCTTGAAAGCTCCCTCCTTCCTTCCCCCCCTCCCAACTTCTCTCCCCTTCACAGTATACTCCAGTGGCAAATAATTTATCATACCCAGAAAATGATCTCTAGCAGAGAAGATACCTTCAAAGAATAAGAGAAGCACATTAGCCAATGATTTGAAGCACAAGTGTGAATGTAAAGTTGGAGCAATAGCAGCCATTTGCTGCTCCCCCCCCCCTTCCCCACATCTTGCTAAAGCAAAACAAGTTTGGTACTTTAAAAGAAGAGAATAATGTATCTGTTGTGGTGACACTTTAGCTGTGTAGCTAGCTAGGCCATGTGTCACAAAGATACATGAGATTTTAAATGCACAGTGATGTAATAAGTTACATGGTTCTGCTAAACTCCTAATGCAACATGTACTGCACTGATAATGTGCAGGTTGACAATAGGTAGAGATGCAATTATTTACTATTATTTATTATTATTTATACCCCACCCTTCTGGCTGGGTTTCCCCAGCCACTCTGGACGGCTCCCAACAGAATATTAAAAACACAATCAAACATCAAACATTAAAAACTTCCCTAAAAAGGGCTTCCTGCAGATGTTGTGATGATGCTCTATTTTCCAGGCCTGGGTGGTAGGAAAATGTTCTGAAGAGTAACCATTATCATTGGCAAGGTAACACAGCTAGCCTTAAGCTATGTTCCTATACCTACTTATGAAGGAGTGAATCCAAAGGCGTTTCAAGTACTAGGCAGTGTTTCCCAAAGTGGGCGATATTACCTGCTGTGGGATGCTGGGTCGATCCGGAGGGTGGTAGTAGCCTCAGGTGAATTTGGGGATGTGTTGCATAAAAATAAGAGGACGGTGGAAGCATAAAGAAAGAAGAGAAGAGAAGATGATTTTGAAAAACCATTCATGCATGTTTCATCATTTCAATTTCATTGTTCTGTATGGGACAATGACAATAAAGATCTTGTATCTGTTGTGTAATGATGCTTACCACCAAGTCAGATGCCGCTGTGGGACAGCCACAATGTCTCACCTGGATCTGGCGATCATGCTAGAGGCAAGGGTTTTTCCCAAACTTGGGTGAACTCTTTTCAGCTATACCCAAGCCCAGGATGTGGATCACAGCCAATGGCAGGTCTGCTCCACCCCTGGAGCAGATCAGACAGAGCTTGCAGGCTTCACTCCAGTCTGCCCCTTGGGTTTTTAATCTTATTCAGTCCACCTCCTCATCCAGTTTTGAAAAACCATTCGTACATTTTGTCTGTTGTGTAATGACACTTACCAATGTGGCATAAAGTCGTAGTGATTACTTTATTATCCAAATAAACACACAAAATGCAAGTTATTACCGATTTTATAACTTCAAGCTTCAAGGTGTCTTATTTACAACAACATCTTTCTTTACTATGTAGGATGTAGGTAGAAATATAGATACATAAAATAATTCTAATTTGTCACTGCATCTTTCTGCTTGTTCGCTTAAAGAAGGTAGATTTCCAGGGGGACGCTGAGTATTTTATTTTATATTCTGAAAAGGGAACAGTAGGCCAAATAACTCTAGGAAACTATACTAGGCAAAAAACAAAACAAAACATGGCACAGCCTGATTTCTGTTCAACAGAAGCAGGCAAGTCATTCTAAATCAGTTATGTTTCTGGGTGGAAATGCTCCACCCATACCTGACACAGCACATTGTTAACTTCTTAGTAATGAATTTGGAAGTACAGAAAGGGCAGCTGGTGAGGCAGGACTCAGGTTGCATGAGAGCAAGTGTGGCCATTGTGGCATAAAATCAGCCAGCGTGAGAATGGATTTGCAGTGCCGATATTAAGTGTGCCTGCACTATTATTATTATTATTATTATTATTATTATTATTATTATTATTAACTCATCTGACTAGGTTGCCCCGGCCACTCTGGCCGGCTTCCAACATATATAAAAACATAATAAAGCATTACACATTAGAAGGATTCCCTATACTAGGCTTCTTCACATGTCTTCTAGTTACTCATCTCCTTGACATCTGATGGTAAATGGTAACAAAGACTATTCCTCAAGCTACCACTTTTTGTTGCAAGGTTATTTCTACTGAAATGCTTCTAGATAGACAGACAGATGATAGATAGATGGGTAGATAGATAGATAATAGATAGATAGATGATATAGATACATACATACATAAAGTGTTTTTTCTGGGGAGACACAGGGGGATGCATACCCCTCAAGACTTTGTGAATCTAAGCTTGGCCTCATTGAGGGGCAGTATTTCAATACAGTCATACCTTGGGTTAAATATGCTGCAGCTTGAGCGCTTTCAGGTTGCGCTCTGCGGTGACCCGGAAGTAACGGAACGTGTTACTTCCGGGTTTCGCCGCTTGTGCATGCACAGACACGCACATGCACGGAAAGAGTGAATCATTACCCGTGCATGCACAGACTTGCAGGCGCGGGTTACATTCACTTCAGGATGTGAACGGGGATCCGGAACAGATCCCATTTGTATCCAGAGGTACCACTGTATGAGTAAGAAAATGAGAGTACAGTCGTACCTCAGTTTAAGTACTTAATTCGTTCCGGAGGTCTGTTCTTAACCTGAAACTGTTCTTAACCTGAAGCACCACTTTAGCTAATGAAGCCTTCTGCTGCTGCTGCACCGCTGGAGCGCAATTTCTATTCTCATCCTGAAGCAAATTTTGTAACCTGAAGCACTATTTCTGGGTTAGCGGTGTCTGTAACCTGAAGCATATGTTACCTGAAGCGTATGTAACCTGAGGTACCACTGTACCCCTAAACTTTTTCTATATATATATATAGAAAAAAGCACTACATACATCACACATAGATAGATATTCCATTTCCACCACTCCATTGTCAGCCTGTTAATAAGAAAAGAAATGACATAGTATTTAAATAGTATCAAAGAGGAGAAAACATTTTAGTGGATTTTTTGTAGGGTGTACGAAAGGGGTTTTCTTATTATTATTTTTCCTTTTGAGGTGGCGAAGGGGTGCTTGTGACTGTCTTTTGTACCAGTCTGCAAATCAGCTCTCTGATGTTCTGCATTCTGCCATCTTCTCAGGCGACCGCACTTCTGTTCAAACCCTAGGGAAGACATGATGGGGTGAATCCTCCCATGGGCTTTTTTCTCCCAGCTTGAAGGACGTGTGAGGAGCAGAGAAGGTTTCAGAGCACTCAGAAATGTTGAAAGGAAAGCACACACCACATTCAGTCACTTCACAAAAATAAGCTCAAAATCCTGCATGCACCCAGTGTAGTTCTAAAGAAATTCTAAAGAAATTCCTAACTGTTCTGAGAATGAGTTAGGGAGAAAAATTAAGCTTTTTAAAAAACAACAACAACAGAGGAAGAACATTTTCAAGAAACTGGAGGACAAATTTTGCACAGCACTAGTTATTTATCACTAATTATTTATATTAAGATATGTGTCCTCTGCTCTCCTCTCATTTATATATTTTCTCCTACAACAGGGCTGAAGGGAAATTTACTTGGCTGAAGACCCCCAAAATTCCCCAAACATCTAAATAGACTAGGGTGTGTCAACAGGTTCTTCATCTTTGGTGACAGTCAATGGTAATTATTTGGGTGGGGGTGCGGAAGGAAGGCAGGAAGGAAGGAAGGCAGGAAGGAAGGCAGGAAGGAAGGAAGGAAGGAAGGAAGGAAGGAAGGAAGGAAGGAAGGAAGGAAGGAAGGAAGGAAAATTCCCATCTGCATGCATGATATCCCAGTTCAATTTTTTTATTTTTGGTCTGGAGTTTCTTCTACCTTTTAAAGTAAGATTTTATTAAGACCTTTATTAATATATTACAATAAAAAGCAAGCTAATCTAAACAAAAACTAAAAAGAGAGAAAAAGATCTCTCACAGGTAGATCGTGACAAACAGAGAGAGAGATCTCTCTCACAGGTATATAGATCTTAACTCTTGTCTCACACAAGAAGAGGTGGAGCCCCAGCTCTCACCAGGCAGCTTCCCTTTCTTCTCCCATGCTCCCACCCTAGATCTTCCCTTCCCTGCTTCTCACACAGAGTCCTTCACCAACCACCTCATTGACACAGAGCAGAGGGCATAAAAAGGAAACAAAACAGCAGAATCAGAAGCAAAGCAAAAACGGGAAAGAAAAGATAACAAGAAAGAAATAAGAAAATAATAAAGGAATAATAAAAAAAGAAAGGAAGATCAGGATAAATAAATAAATAATAAATAAGCACTTCCAATTCTCCACCTGTCAGTTGTATATACAAAAAGTTATTCAAAATATTCTAAGTGCTCACTCCAAGGTGGTACCCAGCTGTTTCACCTTCTGCTAGGCATTGTTTTCCTGTCTTCAGGCTCAGGCATCAGAAATACATTTATTTTTCCTTCCACACACAAAAATGAGAGCTGTAACTGAAAATGTTCAAAGCTCCAGTTGCAGGCTCCTTTTTGAAGAAAGGGATATTTAGTCTAAGGACTGACCCCTAGGGCTATTATGTAGTGTTTGGGCAAGATTGCAGTTCTTCCATCTCAGTCACTCACCCTGTCCAGGTCCCTTGAAAGTTTCTTGGTCCTTCAGCAAGAAAGCAGCCATTTTATTTCTGTCAATCCCTGTTATCTCTGTTCCCCCAGAGATAATGTGATGATGATGATGATGATGATGATGATGATGATGATGATTAATAATAATAATAATAATAATAATAATAATAATAATAATAATTTATTTATACCCCGCCCATCTGGCTGAGTTTCCCCAGCCACTCTGGGTGGCTTCCAATCAAGTGTTAAAAACAATACAGCATTAAATATTAAAAACTTCCCTATACAGGGCTGCCTTCAGATGTATTTTAAAGAGAAGATAGCTACTTATTTTCTTCACATCTGAAGGGAGGGCGTTCCACAGGGCGGGTGCCACCACTGAGAAGGCCCTCTGTCTAGTTCCCTGTAACCTCACTTCTCACAATGAGGGAACCGCCAGAAGGCCCTCGGTGTGGATCTCAGTGTCCGGGCTGAATGATGGGGGTGGAGATGCTCCTTCAGGTATACAGGACCGAAGCCATTTAGGGTTTTAAAGGTCAGCACCAACACTTTGATTTGTGCTCGGAAACATACTGGGAGCCAATGCAGATCTCTCAGGACCGGTGTTATGTGGTCCCAGTCACCAGTCTAGCTGCCGCATTCTGGATTAATTGCAGTTTCCGGGTCACCTTCAAAAGTAGCCCCATGTAAAGCGCATTGCAGTAGTCCAAGCAGGAGATAACTAGAGCATGCACCACTCTGGCAAGATAGTCCACAGGCAGGTAGGGTCTCAGCCTGCGTACCAGATGGAGCTGGTAGACAGCCACCCTGGACAGAGAATTAACCTGTGCCTCCATGGACAGCTGTGAGTCCAAAATGACTCCCAGGCTGCACACCTGGTCCTTAAGGGGCACAGTTACCCCATTCAGGACCAGGGAATCCCCCACACCCACCCGCCCCCTGTCCCCCCAAAACAGTACTTTGTCTTGTCAGGATTCAACCTCAATCTGTTGATAACCAAGATTTATGGCTTGGCTATCATTAAATACCACATAATTATCTCTGTCAATGGAATATTGACAGGAGACATCTAATCTGCCATGATTTCTCCCCGGAAGTCAATATCTGATTTCACATTAATGCTCATGGTGGGGAGAACATACAAACCTGATGGATTCTCCAGTTGATCTATCACATCTGTAAGTCAGGCTTCATGTAAAAACTGATCCTAAGATCTTTGGCATATAACTAGGGAAGACCCATAGCTCACTGGTATAACACATATTTTGCATTGAAAATGGTCCAAGGTTCAACGCTGGTATCCATATGTAGAGCTGGAAAAACATGGAGAGTTGCTGCCAGGCAGTGTTGGCTAGAAGGACCAATGTGACAACTCAGTATATGTTTCTTTGAAAATCTTCTCCAGTAAACTTTTCTCAATCCAAAGCACTGTTGCAGGTTTCCTATTTTAGTGTTAATGAGGAACCTCTATGTATGCATAGAACTCTTAAAAAGTAGAGACATCACCTTGTCAACAAAGGTCCGTATAGTAAAAGCTATGGTTTTTCCCAGTAGTGATGCATTGAAGTGAGAGCTGGACCATAAAGAAGGCTGATTGCATAGGAATCAATGCTTTTGTATTATGGTGCTGGAGGAGACTCTTGAGAGTCCCATGGACTACAAGAAGATCAAACCTATCAATTCTTAAGGAAATCAGCCCTGAGTGCTCACTGGAAGGACAGATCCTGAAGCTAAGGCTCCAATACTTTGGCCACCTCATGAGAAGAGAAGACTCCCTGGAAAAGACCCTGATGTTGGGAAAGATAGTGGGCACAAGGAGAAGGGGATGACAGAGGACAAGATGGTTGGACAGTGTTCTCGAAGCTACCAGCATGAGTTTGACCAAACTGCGGGAGGCAGTGGAAGACAGAAGTGCTGGCATACTCTGGTCCATGGGACCACAAAGAGTCGGACACGACTAAACGACTGAACAACAACAACAATGTATGCATTACATATAGTCAGGAAGAACTAGGAAAAAGGGGCCCTAGAAAACTTTATACTGATTGCCTATATCATATGCATAACTACAGGTTTTAAGCACCTGCATTGTAATATTAATTCTGCATTAACCAGCCAACTTGAAAGATATGCTTTGACCACTAAATTTCATTTATCAGCCCTGATCCTTTTTCTGAACTGTTTGGTGGCAAGACATTTGCCTAATGAAGCAATCCATGCTTTCAGTCAAATGGTTCCTCCCCTCTTCTCTCTCTCTCTCTTCCTCTTTCATCCTCTCTCTCCCTTACCTACTTTTCTTCCAAATAGTGTATTAAGCAATTCAGTTCTTATTATGGGTCACTCAAATTGGAATTGGAGAGCAATTAACTTTCAGTAGCAAAATGTCAAGCACTTCCCTTTGCCACATCAGACGGAATTTGTCAGGAAAAGACGGTGGTTCCATATAAATAACAATTGCTGAAATTAATTAGTCTCTGATACAATTAGTTCCTGATCTAATTACCCCGTAGTGGACAGATAACAATGAGAAAGAAAAAACACAGGAAGAGATTATCTTGTCTTTTCGCACATCCAAATTGATACCTACTTGAAATATGTTATTGATCTTAATCAGTCAAGAACATAAAAAGTGCCCTGCTGGATCCATCTAGTTCAGAAGTGGGAAACCTCTGCACTTCCAGATGCTGTTACATTAACATTCCCATCATCCTTAACAATTGGCCCAATTGGCTGGGAATTATGGGAGTTGTTGTCCAGAAACTTTGAGAGGGGAGGCCATAGGTTCTCCTCACCTAATCTATTCCCAGATGGCTATTGCTCACAGTAACCACCTGATTGCCTCTGGAAAGGTCACAAGCAAGACCTGAAGACAATAGTTCGTTCCCATTGGATGTCTCCAGCGCAGAGGAGAACAGTCTCCAGGGTTGGAGGTGGTATGTTTCTGAATACTAGTTCATTCATTCAGCCTTTATTGGCATGGGTTCGACAATAAAATCATAAAAACATCCATAAAGCATTGGTAATCTAGACGTATTAAACACATAAAACATACAAAAGACTCAGTATCCACCATGAAACAAATTAAGTAGTTTTAAATCTGACTTTTATGTCAGCTATGTAAATATCCTGAAACATTGTCAGTAGTTTCAGGAACGTCATCCCTCAGCAGATATTGGATTACAGATTATTTGGAAGCAGATGCTTTGAGCTTCAAAGGAGTCACCAGTAGGTCTTTCCAAAGGGTGTTGAAGAGAGGACAGTCCAAAATTATTTGATATACTGTATCTGATGTCTCAATACTAGTTGCTGAAACCATAGGAGGGAAGAGTGCTCTTGTGGTCAGATCCTGCATGTAAGCTGCTCATGGTTGGCCACTGCAAGAACAGGATTAGGTGGGCCATTGGCCTGGTCCAGGAAGCTTTTCTTATGTTCCTTTTTTTATTAGGGCTCTACCCCTGCTCGCTCCACTCACTAACAGTATCACAAGCCCTTGCAAACTCCCTACCTTTTTACATTTCACCCAAACCCCACAGCTCCTCCCATCGCCAACTCAAGAATGGAAAGTGACATACCAGTGGACAACAAAAGAGGTTTAAAGATGCTCTCAAGGCAAATCTTAAAAAAAAAAAGTAGTATAAACACTGACAACTGGGAAACACTGGTCTGGGTGCGCTCCAATTTGAGAACAGCCTTTACCAAAGGTGCCATGGGCTTTGGAGACGCTCAAACTTAGAACGAAAGGGAGAAATGTGTTAAGAGGAAGGCATGCTTGGCAAACCCTCACCATGATCAACTCCTGCTTGGAAACCTATGGCCCCACTGTGGAAGGATGTGTGGATCCAGAATTGGCCTCCACAGTCACTTACGGACACACTGTTAAAACCATGTTTATGGAAGACAATCTTACTCGGCTATGAGTGATTGCCAAAGAAGAAGAAAGAAGAACCTGGAGTCATAATAATCTCAACTGATCCTCTTCTTTGAAGCCTCAGTTTTTGGAATCTCAGTGTGAATCATGAGGCTTTCAAAACTTTGTGGAGGGTTGAAGAAAGGGGGCTGGTTGCAAGCCCTCACCCAACCTGCATTTCACAAACCCCACCTGAAGCAAGGTTTAACAGAACTTGGGGGGATGGCTTCACAGAGCAGCTTACTAAACTGCTCTTTGAAGTGTCTCTCCCTTCTCCTCACTGCAGGCAAATTTAACAGATGTGTGTGCTTCGCCCAGTGAGTTGCTCAACTGCTGGATGAAGGGGGTCCTCACCCTTCCATTAAACCATGCTTTAGGAACACTTAGGGCACTTTGCTCCCACTCCACCCCCATTAAACAGCTTGCCTTGACTGGCTTGCTTTTACTCATTCCACAGTTGACATGGCTGCCTAATGGCAGCCATGCTAACTGCAGAGTGTGACAACATTTCCCATTCTTATGTATATAGGAAGACTTGAAAGCTGTATAGAGCTATCATAAAACTAACTGTCTTCTGTTGACGGTTCCTACAATTCTTTTTATACATTAACGAAAACAGTGTCGGGAGACTGCCAAAGAACTCAAATGACAAGTTGTTGTTTTGTTCATCCCTGCTAAGTGTTTAACATTCAAGGAGTGAATCAAATAATGTACCCTGATTTTTTAATATGCTTTATGTTGCCAGAGTAATTTATTTATTCATATTATAAGTTTGCATAATAAATGCCCATTAAATAGTAAGCTAAGAAAATAAATATTTTAAAAGTATGAAGGGTTTTCTTTTAAAAAAGAAAAAACTCGTCATATTTTCTTTTCTTAACTATTTTGCAACTATGTTTTAGTTGTTTTTTGATACTTTGTACATTGCCTTGTGACATACAGTCATACCTCGGAATGAATATGCTTCAGGTTAGGCAAATTCAGGTTGCACTCTACGGCGAACAGGAAGTAACGGAGCATGTTACTTCCGGGTTTCACTGTGCGCGCATGCGCAGACCGTCAAAATGGTGTCACACGCATGCACCGAAACGCGACCCGCACATGCGCAGATGCGCCGTTGCATCTTGCGTTCCATTCGGGATGCGAATGGGGCTCCGGAACGGATCCCGTTCGCATCCCGAGGTACCACTGTATGTGGAAGGCAGCTACTTAATTTAAGCATGCCCAATCAAACATCTCATTTTGCAGGCAATGGTGTGACATTTTAAGAATATGGATAGGGCTGATTTTAGGAGGTACTTTAAAGGGTAATGTTCAGTATTAGCATGTTGTTGATGGCGTGCAGCTCTCTGACTCTGGGAATGACGTATGGCTGGCAGAGATTGCAGATGGCTTGAAGGAATGGCTGCAGGTGTGATGGTATTGGCAGTGAGCACAGGGCTCGTGTGGCGATTAGGCATTGGTTTAGGGGAATGCAGGGAGGGGAGGTGTGGCCATCACCTGCCCCTCCATTTTGATAGGGTATTCTGTTAAAGGAATCCGGGGGTCTGGATCTTGTCTGAAGCCCCGGGAGGGGCTAGGGGCATGCCAGGACCCCTGGGAACCCCAGGGGTGAGCACCAGTCAATAAAAAAAAATTCCTTCCAGCAGCACCTTAGAGACCAATTAAGTTTGTTATTGCTATGAGCTTTCGTGTGCATACAAACTTCTTAGGTATTGGCACTATTACAGTGGGTGTTTCCAGTTATATGGACTCTGTTCTGAAACCATATGCTATCAGTGCTCCCAGCTATGTACGTGACACCACAGATTTTCTGAGGAAAATACAATATTTGAATAATCTTTCTAACAATACTATACTAGCCACTATGGATGTGGAATCTCTGTGTACCAACATCCCACACAACGATGGTTTACAAGCTATAAGGAACACCATTTCAGATAAAATCACAGCGGACTTTGCTACCAAACTCTGCCATTTTGTCCTTGCCCACAACAACTTCAAATTTGGTGATGACTTGTTCCTCCAGATCAGCAATGGGCACCCGCATGGCCCCACAGTATGCCAAGATCTTCATGGCAGATTTAGAATGTTTCCTAAACTCCTACCCACTTAAACCTCTCTTGTACCTGCGATACATTGACAATATTTTTATTATCTGGACACATGGTCAACAGACCCTGGACACCTTCCACCAGACATTCAATGACTTTCATCCCACCATCCTAACAATGAACCAATCTATGCAAGAAATACATTTCTTGGACACTACTATTGGTCTCTAAGGTGCTACTGGAAGGAATTTATTTATTTTGTTTCCACTATGGCAGAACAACACAGCTACCTACCTGTCACCAGTCAATAGACATTGATGGAGTTTACCCTTTGCAAGCTCCCTGCAGGGTGGGCAGGAGCCAGTTATAATAATTTTATATCAATGCCTAAGCCAATACCAGTCACACTTGTGTATTCAATAAAGTTGTGGCCTAAATGTGCCCATTAACCTTTAAACTAAATTCTGTCTCCACTGTGTCTTTATTTCCGTGAGGTGGGTTTGGGGACTTGACGCGCAAACACACGGCAAAGGCATTATATGACAAAATAAGCTAGTGCAGCAGCCGGCCATTTCAGCCCATTAGAAGCTGGCAAAATAGTTTAAAGTCTGCTGCTGATAACAAGAATTCAGATACCTACAAAAACGAGTTGAGAGGAGGCCTTCTTAGCAACTCTGTGACCCAGAGAAATCAGGGCAGGGATCAGCAGCAGCTATGAATGGTGTTGCTAAGGTAAGACTATGAAGGAAATGTGTACCTTTTTGAGCTAGGATTTTCTTAAATTACCTGTGTGTGTTTTTTTATGGGGGGGGGGGATGACATGCAACAGTGAGCAAGGGACATGCATCCAGTTCGAGCTAAGTCAGTTTCTGCTCCATTGACCAAATAGGAAGATAATTAAACATGTGCTTTTAAAATCAATTATAATTATAAATCACCTCATGTGGCAGAATTTAAGCCTATTGAGCTGAATGTTATTATGACTGTGACTTCTTTGAGTATGAATGCTTTCCCTTTCGGATTTAAATTCTGCACTGTAGGATTTGAGAAGTGGTTTCTATTTTGCAGCAAGCTAGCATGCATGAATTTTATGCATTTGCTTCCTTTTTGCAAGGATTTTAATCCCAATCTTCCATTGCATCTGCGCCACAATGGCTCTTGAGGGAGAATGTGAAACAAACCGAAAAGACCCCACCCAAATAATTCAGATATACAATATATGCTGCTTCCAGGGGTGCTAACTTGAACAGAATACTGGGGATGCCCAGATAAGTCCCTTCCCACATAATCGATCACATCATGTGGCATGCACACAACATTTGCCCATTATTAATTTTTGGGGGGGCAGCCTCCTCAAATATTTAATTGGGTGGGCCAAAGTGACCTTGGCCCCTGGGAGTTGGCTACTATGACTGGTTTCTTATGCCAGAATGTAATATTATTGTCATAGTAGGGTTTCCAACACAACACCACAAAAACATCCCCCTGAAGAATGGTGTCATGAAGACTTCTCATATGATCTTCCTTAATGACTCCCGGCAGGTTATAGGTGGTACCACTACAGCATCATGCTGAAATGATGGGTTTTTTCTTCCTTCCTTCCCAGTAGTGCCCACAGTGAAATGATAAATAATCTGACTTTGGTGTAGCTGACCTCTCTTATTAGCAGCCTGTGGAGAGGCACTGGAATGATGTCAGCAGAGGCTTAAACGAAGCTCTCTGTGGAATACAGAGACAGCTCTGTTTCGCATTGAGAGCATGTTTTGAGGGGAAGATCCAAGAAGTAAGTCTTCCGACATGAAAATTGCACTGTCTCTCATAATTATGCACATATTTTTTGTGCAGCAGGAAATAGTGTTGGTGATTTATTTCTTAATACGGATGACACGGACTTGACTTTTTTTTTAAAAAAAAAGATAGAGGTTTAATTCCGAATGTTCTGGGTTTTTTTCTTGTCAGCAGTGTCTGGCGGTGGGCTTCAGTGTTTGTGTGAGAGAGATGAGAGACCATTTTTAGAAGCTATGAAGAAGCAGGGAAATATCATTTCTGAATAGGAATGCTTTGGCAGCGTTAACAAATCTGACATCGCTGGCTGATGTTTACTAAGTAGCAGGCTGGGCAGCAAACATCCAATTACTAAAATGCCAAAGTTTGATTAGAAAATGATTTGGTGGCCTCGCCATATTGGAGTTGCTAAAAGTGGGTAGAACTGGATTTAAAATAATAATAATAATAATAATAATAATAATAATAATAACAACAACAACAACAACAAGCTTTTTGCCAAACATCTCCGTTTCTGCTTGCATAATTTATCACTCTATCTGCAGATCCAGGGAGGGGGGAGAATCTTCACAGAAAAAAGAATGTTTCAGTAATGCGAGGCTTCCTCTATTCTCTAGAGACATGATGAGTGGTACCAGATTTCAGGAGGATTTCAAAATGTAATGTCTTATTTTAATATTTCGCCTTATTATTTATAGGTTGTTTTCCACTCCTTGTAGTTTGAGAGTTACCCTATTCCCCCATAATGATTACAACAGGATATGGGATATTGAGTAAGCTTGGAGGTGGGCTAGGATACATTTTGCTGTTTTGCTCAGGGTCATGCTAAATTTTGAAGGTATTGTTGGAAAATTCTGTTCCTCAGCTCAGGTTAACTGGTGAAGCTAGAAAATGCTGACTATTTTAATTCCTGTGCCAGAATTCAGAGTAGGGTTTCTTGAAGTATCACATTATTATTATTATTATTATTATTATTATTATTATTATTATTATTATTTTGAGGAGAGGGTTGGTTGGTTGTATCTCCATAGGAGAAGAAGTGGAGAGGCAGAAAGAATTGGAAGGCATCAAAGGATGTCTGAACATGTCTGTTGCAGCTTTGCCATTGGATGTATTGGGAGGGAAGGGGAGGGACCAATGCCTCAATGGACAATGAGAATGGAAAGTAATTTTTCTTCCACAAAAATTAGCAGAAGGAGTTTTGAACTTTTCCCTTTTTCTTGCAAGGAATTCTATTCTGAAAAAGGGAATTTCCCTTTAAAAAAGGGAAACGTTGACAGCTATGATCATGACTCCTCTGCCTCTATACCAAACCTTTTCAGGGGTCAAAGACTGGATTCACCATTTTGGCAGTGTTTCTTCTACAGAATCACATGCTACAGAAATAGGCTTGGAGGGGACAGAACTATGATATTCAACTCACCATCACATCCAATCCTATAGCAGCAGTATGTTGCCCAGACTCTACTGTGGATCCATTTTATGTATAAAGTGGTACCTCGGGTTAAGAACTTAACTCATTCTGGAGGTCCGCTCTTAACCTGAAACTGTTCTTAACCTGAAGCACCACTTTAGCTAATGGGGCCTCCCACTGCCACCACACCGCCGCAACGCGATTTCTGTTCTCATCCTGAAGCAAAGTTCTTAACCAAGGTACTATTTCTGGGTTAGCAGAGTCTGTAACCTGAAGCATCTGTAACCCGAGGTACCACTGTAGTTCAGGAAGTTCTCAACTGCAGGCTGCAGCTGAAACAAAGTTCCTTCAAAACTTAGCCAGTTTTTATAGAGTTGAGAGATTTCTAACTCCACTCCCTTCATGGCAGTCCCTAAACTTGAGAGCAGAGTTTGAGCTTTCCCCCCCTTTTTAAAAAAGACACTGTACAGAGGGGGGGAAATGTCACGTTATTCTTGTCATTGTCCTGGCTTCTAAGCACCCAAGAAAGCTTTGGGTTTCTTTGTAGGATTGGGAGATCTAAAATAAGAGTTAAAATAGAACTGTGCTGCTCTATTCTCTAGAGTAGTGCTCCATAGATCGGTGTTCTTCCACTGTAAGAGGGGAAGTTCACCCTCCTCCTGCTCAACATGAAGCCACAAAAAATAGGGGGCTAAGGCTGTGATGTTAAACAGATTTAGTTGGCCATTGTGTTGAAATCAGTGGGACTTTCTCTTCCATGTAATTGCTTTGATCCAGCTATTCTTTGCCACCTTGGACTCTCAGGTGCATTCACGGAATTCCCTTGTTCCATGGGCTCCCCCATTCACTTCAATGAGCTGAACTGACGTTCATAGAAAGGATGCATTAACGAGCCATCCCTGCCATTAGAGTTCCTAGAACAGTACAGAAATGTTGAGGACAACGCTAATTGTCATTGCTGATTAACAGTGGTGTAATATTAACCTCTGGAGTTCAAGAGTTCATGATCATGGCCCCATAGCCATGTCCCCAAGGAGAGTCAGACAGCTGTACTGATATACATATAAATACATACACTCTCCAAATAGCAGCATTATACAGTGGTACCTCTGGTTACGTACTTAATTCGTTCCGGAGTTCCATTCTTAACCTGAAACTGTTCTTAACCTGAAGCACCACTTTAGCTAATGGGGCCTCCTGCTGCCACCGGAGCCTGATTTCTGTTCTTATCCTGAAGCAAAGTTCTTAACCTGAAGCACTATTTCTGGGTTAGCAGAGTCTGTAACCTGAAGCCTATGTAACCTGAAGCGTATATAACCCGAGGTACCACTGTATAGTGCAAAACCTGATTTCTTAGTATCAACTGATAATAAAACAATAGATGTTTGTAACATGCGTTTTAAAACACATTGAGGTTTTACAAAAAGTCTTTGACAGGTTGAACTGAAAATGTAGCTTTTAATGAGAAATGAAAACAGTCCTGCAGAAAAGTGCTACCATTTAAAAACTGCTTGGACGAAGTAGGAACCCCATCAAAGAAAAGGAAGGAAGTATCTGGCCTCCTCTTGGTTATTTCCCTCATTCTCTGGCTTCTCTGTCACCAACAAACTTTAAATCTCAGTATCACCCCATTCACTTGCCAATTACTTGCTCTGGCAGATGGCATTATTTCGCCTGCTCGGGACGGGTGGGCGGTGGGGAGTCCTGGAGCTGTGTTCTCCATGTCTACTGCTCTATTGGTCAATCAACCACCCATTCACATGCCCAATTGTATGTTAGGTTATCCTACTCTAGGTATGCTCACAGAACCTTCTTGCATTTCTTAGGTGAGGCAGCAGGAAGGTCAGTGCGGTGCAAATGCACTCGTGGATCTCATCTGCTGGTGCATTTGCATTGCGTCAACCTTCTCCCCTCAGCGAAAAAAGTCACACACATTTCTGTGTGCATATTTGCAAGCAATTTCTCCTAATATAGTGCATTTTTGTACATTACTTTCAGCAGTATACATTCTCTTCTTTTGCATGTTTCCCCAATACACGCTTTTCATAAACATTTTTTTAAAAATCATTATATTTGGAGATGTGCAATTTTGCATCTATTCTTGTCCCTCTTGTCTGTCTGTATGGCTACCTGTCTCTCTCCCCCCACCTTCTCTCTCACACTCTCTCCATTTCGCTAAGTTAAGCTTTCGTCCAGGAAGTGTTGTGCCTAAATAACTTTTGCAATTCTGTCTGTATCCATTATTCACTTTCCAACTCCATAATAAAATCAATCCTTGATTTTGCATGCTCATTGGAGTCCATGCTCTGTTGTTACTCATCCACCCACTTCCAGAATAGGTGAGGAAAACAACATCCCTGTGGTGAGCTGTAACCCTCTGCCCAAGATCTTGGAAATGACATCAGTGACATGAACAGGTGCATGGCTGTTCAAGGACATGTGTTAACAATTTCCAAAAGTGAGTTGCCTAGGCAATAATTTGTAATTCTTCTTCATATTTTTTCCCTTTCCTTTTTTATATGCAGTGGTACCTCGGATTACATATACTTCAGGTTACATATGCTTCAGGTTACACACTCCGCTAACCCAGAAATAGTGCTTCAGGTTAAGAATTTTGCTTCAGGATAAGAACGGAAATCGGGCTCCGACAGAGCGGCAGAAGCAGGAGGCCCCATTAGCTAAAGTGGTGCTTCAGGTTAAGAACTGTTTCAGGTTAAGAACAGACCTCCGGAACAAATTAAGTACTTAACCCGAGGTACCACTGTATTTTGGAGACTCCGTAAAGTTTTGCTTTTGGTGCTCAGTGCAACTGCTTTATTATATGTGACCTTAGGACTGCACATTGTATACAATTTATTTCTGTCACAAAACTGTCACTGAACAAAGCAGATTAATTCTGTTCAGCCAAAGACAGGGTTGCTTTCGGAATCCATCATGAGCATTCTTTCATTGTTACAGTTCATTGTATTGAGTCATTATGGAAGGCTACTTAGCATTAGCAATATTTTACAAACAGAAGCAGACTACCAAGTTCCTCCCATTTGCTCGCTGACTATAAACATTGTGCAACAAATATTACATGGAATTCTGATCTTTTCTTCAGTAGGAATTCCAAGTCTATGGTCACCAATAAAAGCAGTAATGAAGGACAACCTGACCTCTGTTAGTATTTGTGAAAAAAATTAATTTACAAAGAATAAATTGTACTGTTGAAAGGCAAACCTGTGTAGTGTGATGTAATGTAACAGCTGCAAAATCTTGTGACTCCAATTAAGGTCACAGAAACGCTGAAGCATTGCTTTGTTAATTGGTTAACTCCCTTTAAAATTAAGTGTATATGTGTGTGTGTGTAGTAATGATAGGAAGGGTGGGAGTTGAAAAGCCTGTTGATGGTCTCGTTGGAGGTTTCACTGACCTAGAACATGGGAGTGTGGAGACTTCCAAGAACACATTGCCTGGAGGAGTTGGTGAGGACAGACAAGCTATAATTTATGGAGTTGCTTTGAAGGAGTTTTAGAAGCAAGAAGCTACTGATCCAAAGTGTGCTAACCCTTGTCAACACTAGCTGGTGGATTCAGCAGTCTGCTCCTCTCTGAGCCCAGTTAGGATTGTTCCACCACTAGCAATTTGCAGTAAATATATGGAGTCCTATGTGAGACTTTGAAGAGAACTTGCAGTCGCTGTGATATTACACCTCATTGTGTAAATCCTCTCCACATTTCTCTCTCAGAAATAAGGTTGATGCATATTTATACGGTAAGAACCATGACGATCTCATAAAGGCAAGATAATTTAATTGTGGTCACTCGCTACAGAATCACAACTTAATTTCTTGGCTTTCGTGGATTTAATAAAATCCAACAGTCCCTCTACTATAACGGATAAGTTTTACCTTATATATATATATATATGCACACAAAATTGCACCCCTTGGGCTGTAGAGATCTGAAGATTTAAGAAAGCAAATTCTATTCCTTTCCAGTCCTTTGGATGCTTAAGTTAGCATAGCTCTGTTCTTTTTCAAAGACATTACGGTCCTTTATACCAGCTGAGGGTATGTATGCTTAGCTGCAGGGTAACTTCATTAGATGAAAAGTGCACAAATATTGGAGCAATTCTTGGTATCAATATAAAGAATAAAATCGTTCTCGGTTACGATTTTTCAGTTCCATCAGCTGATCATTTCATACTTCCTTTAAAAATAAATAAATGATTGGCTCAACAAAGCTTAGCAAAAGCATATCTAAAAGTTGCACTTCGGGCAGCGCACTGAGAGACAATGTAAAATTGAAAGAGCAGCCTGTGGCATGTTATTGGAAGAGCTCCTTTCAGCCATGCCTTTGTATGCTTCCTGCTGAATATCACACATCCAAAAAGCCCAATGGCTTCAGATATGGTATGCTCTCCAAAGCTTGCTATCTGAATTATGATTTCCCATCATGGGAAACTCATAAACCCTGCAAGACAAGCCCTCTGTAAAAATCTGTATTATGGGAAGGATTCAATGACGATCAAATTTAGTCAAATGTCAGACCTGTTTTTGTTTTTTTAAAAAACCCAAATATTGCAAAAAAAAAACACAAAATCCTCATAAAAGAAATAACATATTTCATCTCTATATAATTTCTTGTGGTTCCAGGTGCAAAATGTTGATTATGCTTTAAGAAGTGCTATGCAATTTAGGTGTCCCTGGTTGCTGTTATATTTTAGGCAGAATGTTACATTATAAGAGTGAGAATAATATACAAAGTCGAACATTGTCTTGGAATTTTGCATTCCAGTAATTAATAAACAAACTCATTCCCCCCCCCCATAAATTTGTTTGATGCACATTCTTCAATATGTACATTTTGTCAAACCTAGTTTAAGTGATGTTTCAACTTTCTTGGGAAGACATCACCTACCCTGGCCAGCATATATCTCATGCAGTGGTCCATGCAGCTGCAGTGCTGGCAAAACAATGGCGGTATTTCTAGGGCCAGAGACTATTGACATGCAAATTTTATGCATCTGCAGTTTGCTACATGTATAAGAATAAAGTTAGGTAGGTGTGAGAGCTCTCCCAGATTGTTGGTGAAGTGGAATATATTTGCTAATGTAAGTATGAAAAGGAAGGCTTCTTTCTTGAAAGCTTTTAAGAGGAGATGATATGGATACCAATCAGGGATTGTTTAAAACCAAGCCTGATGAGGAATGGTTGAAGAAGCTGGATATTTTTTAGCCTGGAAAAGAGGAGACTGAGAGGAGTCATGATAGAAATCTTCAAATATCTCAAAGGCTGCCACATGTTTTCTTCTGTTCTGGAGGGTAGGACTCAAAGCAATGATTTCAAATTACAGTGGTACCTCAGTTTACGAACTTAATCCATTCTGGAAGTCCGTTCTTAAACGGAAACCATTATTAAACTGAGGCACGCTTTCCCTAATGAGGCCTCACGTTGTTGGTGCCCTTCCACCATTCAGATTCTGTTCTTAGACTGAGGTAAAGTTCGTAAACCGAATAGGTCGTAAACAGGGCTGTTCTTAAACCGAGGTACCACTGTACAAGAAATGAGATTCCAACTAAACATCAGGAAGAAATTTCTGACAGTAAGAGATGCTCAACAGTGGAATGGTCTCCCTCAGGAGGTTGTGGACTCTCCTTCCTTGGAGGTTTTTAAGCAGAGGTTGGATGGCGTCTGTCATGGATGCTCTAGCTGAGATTCCTGCAATGCAGGGGGTTGGACCAGATCACCCTTGGAGTGTCTCCCAACTATACAATTCCATGATTCTATTATAGCCTTATTAGACTCTCCTGATTGGTGGGGTCTGTGTTGCTCCCGGGAGGGAGGAAGGAAATCAAATGACACCGAGGTTGATTCAGAGAAAGAGTTTATTCTGCTCTCCGGATAGCAGAAGGCACTTGTGTGGTCACTTCACAGCAAGTCCAAAGAAATGAGAAATTTCATGCAGTATATATATCCTCCAGGCACCCTCTCCCCCCTTCCCCAGGAATCCAACCACGTCAGCTTATACACGTAAGTTGACATCCATGACCATAAACAGATATTTCTGTTCCAGTATTCTTGACCATAAAAGGTTGTTCCTGTTCCTACACTTATCTTGGGGCAGGAGGTCACCAACTCTAAGAACACTCCTGGCAATGTTCCCAGACAAGGTCTGTGCGTCATTGTGGTCAGGAAGTAAGATAAGACCCAGATGTGTCATCCCCGCTCCACTTTGGAATGGACAAGGCCATTCATTAGGCATCACGGACTGATAAAGAAGAGAGCTTTGTTTATACAGCTGGGTTCTTGGCTCAAGTGCTCAAGTGCTCAAGTTAATGCATTTTAACTAATGGAGAAGGAAAAATGGGATTTTGGGGCCTGTTTCAGACTGACTGCACAGTCAGATTTTAGATTTGGGAAACCCATTCCTTCCCTATGATTCTAAATATCTTAAGGACTCTGAAGTGCAGTTTTCAGACTTCACACCGACATCTGCTTGGGAACAAGAAGCTGGACTAGATGGTCCATCGGCCTGATTCACCATACTTATCTTATGTTCTTACATTAAGCGGAAATTTTCTTTCAGGCATGCCCCATCCAATGCCCTCTCCATCACTTGAGGGACATTCTCCTCATGCTTGGTTGCTGAAATGGGGAATTTGGGGAAACACAGTAAACCATCTGGCAGAGCAGAAGGCATTAACTTTAATTAAGACCAACTTTCACATCCGTAAGTCCTGTTGATTAAAGGCAGTCTTTGTTGGTTTCTGCTCTCTTTCACTGTGCAGCGAAGTGCTTGTCACGAGACAGGTGTTTACATTCCACAGCCAGTTGCTGTTGGGTTTTCCCACGGGAAAGGGCGACTGGATGTGACGTACACTGGTTTCCTGTTTTTCGCTGTTCTTTGCAGTTCAGCGTTTTTCTCTCTCTGTGCTTCAGAGGAGAGAGGATGCTTTCTCTGCTCCGGCAGAGGCAAGATGTTTTTCTGTAACCTACCAGCCTTGAAATGTAAATAAAGCAATATAGAGTATGTGCACGTACTCCTCATCATTCCGCTGTGCACGGGACACTGCAAAATCAACAATAGTCTTAGGACAAATTAGAATGTATGTGGGAGATCTGTGAGTAATCACTTGACTGTTTGTTTACTGAAATAGAGTGGACTCTGAATTTGAAAACTGCAAAAGATGTGTGGGTGTGTTCAAGTGACATGGTAGTGTTGTTTAGCCCTTCGACAATATGTGCCATTTTTTAATGAGAAATTATTCCCAGGAATTTCCAGGTATTATAAAAATTGAAATTATTTCCAACTATTCCCAGATTATTTCCAACTATTCCCAGATATTTGCCCTGGCAAGCACATTATGTGACTCATAAGGACTCGTAAGCAGACAAGACACCACCTTTGTTGTGTTGTTTAGTCGTTTAGTCGTGTCCGACTCTTTGTGACCCCATGGACCAGAGAACGCCAGACACCACCTACTGGGGTTAAAAAAAACAAAAACCAGGACACATCTTTATTGACTGCAGCAGGCAGGGTAAAATAATAATAATAATAATAATAATAATAATAATAATAATAATAATAAATTATTTATTTATACCCTGCCCATCTGGCTGAGTTTCCCCAGCCAATCAAGTGTTAAAAACTATACAGCATTAAATATTAAAAACTTCCCTAAACAGGGCTGCCTTCAGATGTCTTTTAAAAAGATGATAAGAGTTGACATGGCAATATCATTGATGTTTTGTAATGTGTTTCTAATGTTGTATACTGCCCTGAGATCTTTGATAAGGGGTGGTATATAAATTGAATAAAAAAAAAATAACTAAATATGTCTTATACTAAACTAAATAGGTCTTATAGGGACTTGGGTGGCACTGTGGTATAAAACAACTGAGCCTAGGGCTTGCTGATCGGAAGGTCAGCGGTTTGAATCCCCAGAACGGGGTGAGCTCCTGTTGTTCGGTCCCAGCTCCTGCCAACCTATGAGTTTGAAAGCATGTCAAAGTGCAAGTAGATAAATAGGTACCACTCCGGCAGAAAGGTAAACGGCGTTTCCGTGCACTGCTCTGGTTTCACCAGAAGCGGCTTAGTCATGCTGGCCACATGACCCAGAAAAACTGTCTGCGGACAAACGTCAGCTCCCATGGCCAGTAAAGCAAGTTGTGCGCCGCAACCCCAGAGTTGTTCGCGACTGGACTTAACTGTCAGCAGTCCTTTACCTTTAAATAGGCCTTATACCCCCCCCATCCCGTGGTGACCCATGAGAGAGTTTCTCCCTGTGACTCCCTGTGGGAGGGTGACATGGGCGCTTTTCTAAGTCACACCTCTTGGCAAAGGGGTCCCAAGCCAATTTTTGACTAGGAAGAAGGCTTATAGGTGCATGAAATCTCATGTATTTTGACTGGAAAAATACAAGATGACAGCATGAAAGGGTCCTTTCCCCACTATTGCTTTGATCAAATTTATAGCTCCCAGCCATTGTGTTTAAATTTTTAAGGAACGGAAGGAGAAATATCGTTATCACATTTTTTGTGTCTCATCTAATTTATCCTCAGTATACTCTGGTCTGGAGGGAATATGGGGTGGTGACTAGAGTGGCAGACTAGGACATGAGGCACCAGGTTTCAAATCCTCATTCAGCCATGAAACTCACTGGCGACCATGGTCCAATCACCACTCTTGGCCTAACCTTCATCATAGTCTTGTTGAGATGATCTTTGGGTGCATGTCATGACTGAAGACATTTCTAGATACATGTGTAACACATGGGATTTAGCACTCACTTATTTCAGATGTGTATCTAGTTTGTGCTTTCAGCAGGCAAGTCATCGATAAACTACAAAAAGGGTATTGCCCCTTAAAAGCAAGTCTGAACTTTCTTTGGGAGAGGGCAGTCACTGCTCCCTGACTATTTCTTTTTAAAAAAGCAAACAACAGAAGGAGCAGGAACTGAACAGATTGAGGCAGCAGCATAAATGTGGCGTGATTGATGGCTTTGGCAGAACGTATGTCCCAGACGATTATGCTAAAACTGTTGAGTCCAGAACAATGAGCTCTGTTGTGTAATGCCCATATACAAATGTTTGTTCTTATTCCGTTTTCAATACCAAAAAATCCACAGCCATTTAAACAAGATTTGATTTCCTTTATTCTTTTCCTTGCAATTAGTTTGTCTGTACGTCTTACCTCTGGGTGTCCACAATGTGTACTGCATATAATATCAGCTAGATACAAAAGGTATTGTGTTGTTATTGTTTTTAATGGAATCACAATGTAGGATACCAGAGCTTCGTTAAGGAACTAAACCTTCCAGATGCCTATTTTTATTTTTAATTTCATATTTCAAATAAATTAAATATTTCTGGGGCCACATTTGAAATCCTACATTTCAATTGTGTTTCCTCTTCCAACCAATCTTTCTCGTTGACAAGAGCTACACGCCGGAAGTTTTATTCTAACTTTTTTTTATAAATGAGGTGCTCAGAAACAATTGCAAGAATGCTATTAAAATGTCTTGTGCTGAACAAATGGGATTTATGTGGCTTTAGCTGTCACCAGTGAGACAACCAGAATCCCTATTAAATCCCAGGAGCAGCTGTCTAGAGATGAAAGAATCATTTTTCCACCACTGCAAACACCTTTGGTGTCTTCCTGTAGACTCAGCAATTATGCTAATGAACCCAGCTTTCTATAATAGGTTTATTTAATGGAAGAAACATATAGTTAATCTTTTTATTGTATGGCAATAACAACAATGCAGGCATTAGGCAGGGTTTCTGTACCAAGATCAACAAAATAAATGATTTAAAGGTGGTTTGTTCTAGGGATGGAGGAGAAATTAATTCTGCCTGCATTTTAAAGCAAACCAATCTAATTCCCTGGCTCTGAACATATATGCAGATCAGAATGCAGCTATCAATCTGGGGGGGGGGGGAACTTGCACAACAATGAACATTTTGCAAAGGCGTGAAAACGTGCATTGAAAAACATGCAAAAATGTGTATTTTAATGGAAGAATGCAGATAAGAGCATATAAAGTATGTATAAAATGCATACAAATTAAATGCAATCTTTGTGCGTTTTGAAAATAAGCAAAAAGGAAAAGAAAAGAAGAGACACAACAATGAAAACATGCAAAACCACATTGCTCTCTGTTTCCTTCTCTTGAGAGTGCAGGGTGGATTAAAGGCTGACTTAATTTAATTTTTATTTATGTAGCATGGGGTGGGGTAATGTAGAATAGTGAATCTATTTGCTCATCAGCAAGAGCTCTAGTTTGGGGTGAGTGGACAGCTGATGGTGAATTCCCTCCTATTCATTATGTGGCCCCAGACTGTATAGGATGGCCATTGTATTTAATTCAGGAAAGAGAAAGAAGCATCTGCCAGAAAATTAAAATGGCACCAGTGCAGCAGCCACCTAGGGAAACAATGGTGTCCAATACAAAATTGGGGGTGGAGGATGGATCTAACGTGTTGATTGTGGTCCTTCTTTTCATCTGCACATTAATTCTGTTATGTAGACGCTTCTGGCTGCACAGCTTCAGGATCCTGGCATTGTGTTATTAGCAAAAACTAGAGCATGCCATAAGGTTTCTGCAGGAGTTCTACTA
Source organism: Podarcis cretensis (assembly GCF_951804945.1). NCBI lineage: Eukaryota > Metazoa > Chordata > Lepidosauria > Squamata > Lacertidae > Podarcis > Podarcis cretensis. Next base: position 89,275,091 of record NC_137173.1, read on the forward strand.
AGATAGAAATCTCATTTCTGCAGGAGTTCTGTTCTTGCTGTTTAGTCATTTAGTCGTGTCCGACTCTTCGTGACCCCATGGACCAGAGCACGCCAGCACTTCTATCTTCCACTGCCTCTCACAGTTTGGCCAAACTCATGCTGGTAGCTTCGCGAATACTATCCAACCATCTCGTCCTCTGTCGTCCCCTTCTCCTTGTGCCCTCCATCTTTCCCAACATCAGGGTCTTTTCCATGGAGTCTTCTCTTCTCATGAGGTGGCCAAAGTATTGGTGTCTCAGCTTCAGGATCTGTCCTTCCAGTGAGCACTCAGGGCTGATTTCCGTAAGAATGGAGAGGTTTGATCTTCTTGCAGTTCATGAGACTCTCAAGAGTCTCCTCCAGCACCATAATTCAAAAGCATCAATTCTTTGGTGACCAGCCTTCTTTATGGTCCAGCTTTCACTTCCATACATCACTACTGGGAAAACCATAGCTTTTACTATACGGAGCTTTGTTGGCAAAAGAAGATATTCAAAAGAATGTTATGAATGTGCATATTAATCTTTGTCAGTTGATTGGTCATGTACAATGCTTTCCCACTCAGCCACAAAAGCAGAAAAGAAAAACAACCATAACGCTTTCCCTCTTCCTCGTTAGATTTCTCTTCCCCATTAGATTTTTGAACAACGGTAATGCCAGATACTGAGGTGAGCATCAGAGACAATGGCATTAAAATCAGGCAATTCACATCCAATTTGTCTGCATTCCTTTTTCATTACCTACCAGTAGGAAACATCCTGTTGCCATCATTGATTGCATATGGTGATACACTACATTGCTGGATTCAGTGCAATGGCATCTGCCCACTGTTATTGCCATTCAACACACTCACAATGAAATCTTGGCTTGGCTTGCAGGCAGCACTTTTTATTAGCTGAACATTTCAATCCACAAAAATTATGGTTCTGATTATGCACAGGTAACACTCTTTCTGTGTACTGGGTGAAAAGTGGAGTTCAGCAGGTGTGCATATTAGTATTATTCTTAATAATATTAACATCCTAAAACAAGCCACAGTAACTATAACAAGAGTTGTGATATAAGTCCACTCACCTTCCTTGGTGGGCGGTGTTGCAGCCAGGCCCCAGACTATGAAAGTGATCTGGCTAATAGAAGGCCTAATCACCCAGCTCCAAGACATTGACCAATGTTGGCAGTCCTTGGACGGGCGTTCCCCTGGCGGCGGGCCCAGCCAGCCAATGGGGATGCTTGGGCCCACACCCAGGGGTCTTTAAATAGTGGTCTGCCTGGCAGTCGGTCCCTCACCCTGTGCCTCTTTGAGAAAGGGTATCCTTTTAAAAGGATCTGGGAGGAGTGGCTTCTGTCTGATGTCCAGGTGGGGGCATGCCACTTTTCGAACAGGGACCTCAATTTGGTGTCATTCCAACCCATGGTTCTAGATTACCCTTTGATGTGCTCCCAGCAGATGGGCTGGAGTGGAACAGCCACAGATTCACCCAATGCCTACACCAAACCATTCTCTGCAATAACCAATAAAGTTCTGGCCATATTCAAGCCCCCAACCCAACATGTTGTTGTTCTATGTGGTTATTCATTTCCCTTAGGGAATTTTAGGGTCACAGGGTCTTGGCACGCAATACAGGCTAATGAACATTTTTTTAAAACATGGTCATTCTTGGGGTGATCCGACATTCTTGAAGCCCCCTTTTAAGTCAACCCACTTTGCTTCCCTGCCTGTGCATTTGAAGGATGGGAGCAAACAAACCATTCATCTGTCACGTCAGCATTTTCATCCAGGGATTTTCCCCAGTTCTATCTAAGGTTGCTGGGGACTGATCCTGTTTTCCCCTGCACTGCATGTCCATCTCAACATATGGTCCCCCATCCAATTTGAAACCATACTGGAGCCTGCTGGCAGTTTTAACGCTGCACCAGTCAAACTATGTTAATACCTTCCAAAGATGTTCCCAAAGTTGAAAAGGAGTGGTTCACTTTCATAGAATCATAGAATCATAGAATCATAGAATCATAGAGTTGGAAGAGACCACAAGGGCCATCGAGTCCAACCCCCTGCCAAGAAGGAAACACCATCAGAGTACTCCTGACATATGGTCGTCAAGCCTCTGCTTAAAGACCTCCAAAGAAGGAGACTCCACCACACTCCTTGGCAGCAAATTCCACTGTCGAACAGCTCTCACTGTCAGGAAGTTCTTCCTAATGTTTAGGTGGAATCTTTTTTCTTGTAGTTTCTTGTAGGGAACTTTCCAGTAAAGTGATTGGATTTTTGTGTGTGTGGCATAGCAGCTAATTACTTAAATGGTTAAACATAGACTTCTTAGAACACTTTGAAAAATTAATTATCATAACAGTCTCCGTAGTGTTTACACTGCACATTTTGCTATAAAAATGACCGAGCTTTGAAGCTCCATTAGACAAATGCAAACCACTTATTCAACATTTCCTCATACAGTAGTCTGAATACTTTAAACTGCATTAGCTTATATGGGTATGAATGCATCTGAACGAGAGCAAACATTTCTGAAAAGAAGTAGCTATTAAACAATTGAATCATTCAAGCTAACTCTCCAGTTATATAAATGAACCCATTTTCATTAAAATGTGGAGGGCTAGGTCATCACTCACCAATTATTTTTAAAAAATGTATATGCATTAAATTGTTAAATGCATGCATGTGCCTCACTGGTTGATACTGGACATAAGTTTGCACATTTGTGCACCAATATCTGCCTGAGTCCCATAGTCCTTAAAAATCTAAAAAAAAACCAGAAAAATGGTTGTAGGCACATATGCATATTCTCTGAATCACACATTATATTTTTCACACAATCAGTATAGCACAGGATGGTGCTGTGGTCTAAACCACAGAGCCTAGGACTTGCTGATCAGAAGGTCAGCGGCTTGAATCCCCGCGACGGGGTGAGCTCCCGTTACTTGGTCCCTGCTCCTGCCAACCCAGCAGTTCAAAAGCACATCAAGTGCAAGTAGATAAATAGGTACCACTCTGGCGGGAAGGTAAACGGCGTTTCTGTGTGCTGCTCTGGTTTTGCCAGAAGCAACTTAGTCAAACTGGCCACATAACCAAGAAGCTGTACACCGGCTCCCTCAGCCAGTAAAGCGAGATGAGCACTGCAACCCCAGAGTCGTCCGCGACTGGACCTAACGGTCAGGGGTCCCTTCACCTTTATCTTCCATAAACACATTAAACATTACTTTCTATAAAATTTGTAGCTATTGGACTCATTTTGTTCAATACACAGAACACAAATGATAGAAAATATGGAAACATGGTATCCTACTGCCTTTATGAGGACCAAATCCAAGTCACAAAGTACTGAACAAATTTTTGAATTTGACAGACATCTTCCTCAAGATCAGTATAACAGAGGGTAACGGAATTGTGTGTATATGTGGGGTCAAAAAGAAAACAAGATATTGCTGCCAGAAAGTATTATCAAAGTCCCATCAGCATTATGCTACAGTCCTAAAATGGGAAAGTGGGAAGGTCTTTCCAGACTAATTGGTTTAGTTTGTGCCTGGTGTGAAAGGAGCAATGGACATTCTCCCTAGCACTAATTGGAAATCACCGGCCTCTTGTAAGACAGAAAACAGAAATAAAGGAAATTGTGGTAGCTGGAAATCCTAGAATCCTAGAATCCTAGACTTGGAAGAAACCACAAGGGCCACCGAGTCCAACCCCCTGCCAAGCAGGAAACACCATCAGAGCACTCCTGACGTATGGTTGTCAAGCCTCTGCTTAAAGACCTCCAAAGAAGGAGACTCCACCACACTCCTTGGCAGCAAATTCCACTGTTGAATGGCTAAAACAAAATAAAAAATTCCTTCCAGTAGCACCTTAAAGACCAACTAAGTTAGTTCTAGGTATGAGCTTTCGTGTGCATGCACACTTCTTCAGATAGGTATCTGAAGAAGTGTGCATGCACACGAAAGCTCATACCTAGAACTAACTTAGTTGGTCTTTAAGGTGCTACTGGAAGGATTTTTTTTATTTTGTTTTGACTATGGCAGACCAACACGGCTACCTATCTGTAACTGTTGAATGGCTCTTACTGTCAGGAAGTTCTTCCTAATGTTTAGGTGGAATCTTCTTTCTTTCTTTCTTTCTTTCTTTCTTTCTTTCTTTCTTTCTTTCTTTCTTGTAGTTTGGAACCATTGCTCTGTGTCCGCTTCTTTGGAGCAGCAGAAAACAACCTTTCTCCCTCCTCTATGGGACATCCTTTTATATATTTGAACATGGCTATCATATCAACCCTTAATCTCCTCTTCTGCAGGCTAAACATGCCCAGCTCCCTTAGCCATTCCTCATAAGGCATCGTTTCCAGGCCTTTGACCATTTTGGTTGCCCTCCTCTGGACACGTTCCAGTTTGTCAGTGTCCTTCTTGAACTGTGGTGCCCAGAACTGGACACAGTACTCCAGGTGAGGTCTGACCAGAGCAGAATACAGTGGCACTATTACTTATCCTCAGAATACAGAGCAGAATACAGAATACAGAATACAGAATACAGAATACAGAGCAGAATACAGTGGCACTATTACTTATTACTTATTCATATTCTCCTAAGTAGAGTTCTATCTATAAAATAGAATTTGAGGCTTGGGACCAGGATAACCAAAAGATCATCTCACCCCTTCTATGTACCCCTCATTGTGCTTCACAGGTGAGGACAAACAATTTTCAGATTGAATAACTATTACCAATGGTCCTAGTCCATTGAAAACAGCAAAGTCCCTGTTTAGCTGTAGTCTCTTGAAATGTCTTTTCCATGTACCAGAACAAATATTACAACCACTAATAGTTTCATTCTCCGCCACCACACCCTGTCCAAATGCCACATTCCCTTGTGGACAGCTTTTTGGGGGACACAGCTATTGTACTAGCAACCTTACTGTATGCTTGTGAAACATGGACCACTTATAAATGCCATCTCCAACTCCTTGAAAGATCCCATCAATGGTGTCACCGAATTTTTTTTACACATCACTTGGGTAGATAGGCGAACTAATGTCAGTGTACTGGAAGAAGCAAATATCACCAGTGTCAAAGCAATGATTCTTCAACATCAACTTTGTTGGACTGGTCATGTTGTGTGGATGCCTGATTATCGTCTTCCAAAGCAACTACTCTATTCCCAACTTAAAAATGAAAAGCATAATGCTGGCGGTCAACAAGAGACTCTGTCAAGGCAAATCGGGGGGAAAGTAGTATAAACACCAACAACTGGGAAACACTGGTCTGCAAGCACTCCAGTTGGAGAACAGCCTTTACCAAAGGTGCCATGGGCTTTGAAAACGTTCAAACTCAGTATGAAAGAGAGAAATGTGTTAAGAAGAAGTCATGCTAGACAAACCCTCTCTGTAATCAATTCCTGCCTGGAAACATATGTCCCCACTGTGGAAGGCTGTGTGGATCCAGAATTGGCCTCCACTTACGGACTCAACTTATGGACTCACTGTTAAGACCATGTTCATGGAAGACAATCTTACTGAGCTATGAGTCATTGCCAAAGATGAAGAAGGTGTGCGGGAACAGAGGCAAATATATAAACCACAGAGACTATAATAGGAATCTTGCTCTTGTTCAATAGGCTGCACTGCAAACATTCAAAATCAGGAGCCTCTGCATATACACTTCTCCATCCCCTTTCTAGGCAAAGAAGAAAATATCACATTTCAATGACATATTCCAGCTTGGGGGGGGGGGGCAATCAGAATGGCATGGAGTAGGGGCAGTGCATGGTATAGTCTGGGATGTATCCTAAGGGCCATATAGAGTGGTTTAGAGATCTACATTTGGCTCCTTGTTCTGAGATTCCCCAGCTCTGTGCTACAAAATAAAGTAAGTTAACCTACAATTATTTGGAGTGTCACCCCTAATTTCACCCCCTAAATTAGGTACCCTTAAGAGTGGAACCACATTTAACATGCTTCTGTTTGTTTACGTTGGATTGTATCCAACACTGCTGTTCCATACACTTAGCAGACTTCCCTTCCTGCAAATAAACTTCTCCATCCCCTCCTCTGCTGTCTCCTGCACACCCTCAAAATCTGCTCTAGGGGGTTGAGGGATGCTCCAAATCAGATTTTGGGCACGCACGAGTAGAGAAAAGGAAGCAGACATCCCATTGCATGAATGGTACTCTGTCCCTGCAGTATTGGGTACAATCCATAGGGTATGTCTGTTGCGCTGAAATAGCTTATGACTAAGGTTGCAAAGGATCAAAATGGTAAAGTGGCTTATTGAAAATGTAGACAACTGTTTGGAAACAAAGGAGACACAGCTGAGATGGAAATTAAAAAAAAGTGATAGGAGTGTTAACACCTACACTTAGATTGAATGCTGGTATCCTATCAGATGGCTGCAAGGACACATAGGTGATTGATGAGATGTGAGGCAGCAATCTGAGATACACAGACATTACAGTTCTTATCTCTGATGCAGACGGTGGCCTACTGAATCTAAAGTCAAGATCAATTATAAGTAGCATCTGTTTTGACATCTATATTTATACCCAAAGATGCAGAATGTCAACAGTGTAGGACATTAGACCCTGAGAGAAAGCAGGCAGGTATTTGTTTTTTATTTGAGGGAGAAATCTCTAGGACAAAGCCATTGTTTTGACTGGCAATTTATGACTACTTAAGGGTAAAAATGAACAAACAGTAAATACCAGAGTTATATGGCTGTTGAGTTGTAAAGTGGAGGTAATATTGCGATATTGCAATGATTTTCAAGAAAAGGCCAGGAACATCCAATAAATCACAGAGGCATTTGTCTCAATTAAACAATTCCACTCTGTGAGGCTGATGATTAATCTGCAGACTGACAAGTCAAATTATTATTTTTAATTAGTCAGCAATTGACTAAACTTTAACTCATATTAAAAGAAAAGAAGCTCAACATTCTAACATAATTGTGTACAGACAGGAGCCATTCAATATAATAATAATAAAACACTTTCCTGTTATCTGTGTAGGGAGAGGAAAATATGTTTGTTTGTTTTTTTATGATGCAAATACTTTGTATTCACACTGTTTTTCCCCCAGAAAATATATTGAATGCTTCTGTGGTTCCTGTTTAGCAGGGAAACTCTGTTCCTCTCACTTCTTGTTCCTGTTTTGCCTTTTGTGAAGAGGAGGGCTATAGTCTTGTTATATTCAGCCACCAATATAGGTACAGTTCCTTCCCCATTTTCCTTGGGGCTGCTTATGAAAGACCTGGGTACCCTTGTCATGTACTCATCCCCAACAGCCGATCAGCATTTCACGGCCACTCAGCATGCTCAGTTCAATTGGGATTGTATTTTTGTGGGTGGGGGTCGTCCTCTGCTACCTGCAAATCTCAGGATTTCACTAAATATGCTGATGGGCGGGACAACTTTGGCTACATATGTAAGCAATGTCACCCACAACCTTAGCTATGATACTAACGGAAGCTTAGACACCTTGGTGTCAGTCAAAAGCATAGCTCATACTGTAAAAGAAGTCGGTTTCCTTTTGGAGGCTGCTGATAATTATATTTGTTAAATACAACATTGTTGTTGTTGTTGTTGTTGTTTAGTCATTTAGTCGTGTCCGACTCTTCGTGACCCCATGGACCAGAGAACGCCAGGCACTCCTGTCCTCCACTGCCCCCCGCAGCTTGGTCAGACTCATGCTGGTAACCTCGAAAACACTATCCAACCATCTCGTCCTCTGTCGCCCCCTTCTCCTTGTGCCCTCCATCTTTCCCAACATCAGGGTCTTCTCCAGGGAGTCTTCTCTTCTCATGAGGTGGCCAAAGTACTGGAGCCTCAGTTTCACAATCTGTCCTTCCAGTGAGCACTCAGGGCTGATTTGCTTCAGAATGGAGAGGTTTGATCTTCTTGCAGTCCATGGGACTCTCAAGAGTCTCCTCCAGCACCATAATTCAAAAGCATCAATTCTTCGGCGTAAATACAACATATTTTTGTTTAATAAAGACTTTTACATCGTGCCCATATTCTGATTTGGATTGCCCAATAGGGCGGTTCATAAAAAAACCTTTCTTTTTTAAAAAATGCCTACTCCAAAGGTCTTATCTTACTACACTAGGGATTATACAGCTATATCTGAAATTTCATGCCTATCAGTTAATATCCTTACCCTCCTCCACAAAAATAGCTATTTACTTGGCTGTTCCCTATGTCATGAAGGCTGAAATTTCAATTCAGTGGAGCAGGGTCAAGATATTAACTGATATGCATGAAATTTCAGATATAGCTATATAATCCCTAGTGCAGTAAAATAAAACCTTTGGAGCAGGAATTTTTTTTTAAAAAAAGTTGTTTATGAACCGCCCTATTGCCCAACTCAAAGATGGCATTTCTAGGAACACTTAGCAAAAGAGTATACAGTGGTACCTTGGGTTACAAATGCTTTGGTTACAAACTCCGCTAACCCAGAAGTAGTACCTCAGATTATGAACTTTTCCCCAGGATAAGAACGGAAATCATGTGCCAACAGCGCAGCGGCAGCAGGAGGCCCCATTAGCGAAAACACGCCTCAGGTTAAGAACAGTTTTGGGTTAAGAAGGGACCTCCAGAATGAATTAAGTTCGTAACCTGAGGTACCACTGTATAGATCAATTTCCTCCTAGAGAAGGGCAAGCCATCTGAACTTCCAACAAGGATCTGAACTTCCAACATTCCCAACCATTGGCCATGCTGACCGGAGCAGATGGGAATTATAGTCAAACAAAGGCAATACCCACTGAGGCTGAAGTTCTGTTATATATTTTTGTATAAAACAAGTAGTTATCTACTAACACAGTCAGGTGGTAAAGTGTATTCAGTTAGCAAAGTGTGTCACTGAATAATTATTCAAGTGTGATATATATCCAGATATTTAAGCTTCGGGGTTGAAGAACACTTCACTATTCTTGCTCCACTTCCCAGCAAATCCTCATTTCTTCCTTTGCAATTAGAGGTGGTTAGTTGCATGTTGGAATTGGCCTTCACAGGACCTATAGGCTACAAAGACCCAAATGAACAGCAAGTAACACTGCCTCAGTGAATTGTTATGCCTCTTATAGATTTCAGACAAGTTTGTACTCTTCCTAGAACTTACAGCACAAGTCAATACCACAAATGCTGCTGACCCAAAGCTAATAATACAGCCTTTGAAGAATTCTGAGACCGTCTTTTAGATAGCTATTAGTTGGGTGACTTTTTCCCCTGCTTTGAAGGGTATAGAATATAACTTTTCACACACACACACACACACACACACACACACACACAATAGCCTATTAAATTTTCTTCTGGACTGTTAAAACTTAGCTACATGACCCAGTTCTATCAATGGATTAATTCTCATTCATCCAAGCATGACAAAACTAGCCTGCAAACTGTTTAGCAAGATAGTGTTTGGAGGAGAAATTCACTTATCGACCGTCCCGAGGCCTTAATTTTAGCATGTGGTTACTGATTTTGCAGACCATTAGGACCTTATCTGAACTAGTCCTGTGATGAATGGAAGTCTATTTAACATTGTAATCCAAAGTGTTCCGACATAATTACAGTGTGGCTTTTACATAACTCTACCAGCAAAGATGATAATGTTGGGAAATGAATGTTGCACTGATGTCAATACTTAGGACACATGAAGAAGTTGATTGAGATGTTTCAAAATGGAACAAGATAAGGGGGTGCCATTTTCGACAGAAGCCCAGTGTTATTTGCTTTACATAGTCCTGCCCTCTGCCTCACATGTTGTTATCGTCATAGGGTAGAGTTACAGCAGGCCATCGTCCTAAAGAGTTGTATGAATCCACCTTGTTCCATGTGCTGGTCATGCCCTCCCCAGCGACTTTGTGTTCAGGAACAGTATGAAGGGGTGCTATTTGCATAATGATGTAGGGCTCCTCCAAATGAGGGAGAATCAAACCCCACACATTATGTCAGGAATTCAACCTACACTCGAGTAGGACCATGGCAGAGACACATGCCCGACTGGCATGTTCTCTCCCTCCTGGTCAATCGTTTGGGAGCTTCATAAGCTTTCTTCAGCCCAAACATCACAGCGACCGATGCCAACCAACACCGGCACACTTAGGGATCCACAGAGTTTGTGCAGTTGTGTAACAGATCTCAGCAACTCAGCATTTTGGCTAATCTACTTTATTTACATATAAACACACACAGAGCACTGCAACATGCCCCCCCCCTCTCTCTTGCATCAGACAGCAAAGAGAAAAAAAACAAAGGACAATAGTCCCACTTCACGGAATAGTTCCACTTCACAGTAACACAAATATCCTGTCTCCATCACTTCCCACTCAATGGAGGCAAAACATATACCGTCATGTGATAGACAAAAATCCCATGACTGCAATCATGGAGCAGGAATTCCAACACATTACAGAGCTCTATTTGGACATTCAGTTTCTCATGCGATTAAATTTGCACAAAGGAGAAAGTACCCAGACCCTCCACCACATCCCCATTCTCTGACCTCACCACGTATGCTTTGGGTGAGAAGATCTGAATCACGAAGCCACCCATTATTTAGACCACACAAGGAAACCTAATGTGCACAGAGCACATTGCCTGCTTCGAACTTTATCCTCAAACACATGGATGGATGTGAGTCTAAGTGGCAGGGATATCAAAGGAGAGACTGAAGAGAGCTCAAGTACTTGCTCCTTCTGCAATTTCATATAATAATGCAGATAGATGTACGCAGGGGAACTCACAGGAACTCACATCTCAAGTGAGTTCTGACACCTCTCAGATAGGCGCCGTTGCCATTCTAAGAGAACGAGAGTGGTGTTCATGGAGAATTCCAGAACTTCTTTTTCTAGAAAAATAGCACTGGATATATGCAAAGATCAGAAACAACAAGTCCATAATATACTCCTGGAAACTTTGTTTGAAGGCTGTCCTGTTCTATGACAAAGCAGCATGGTGGACCTCGGATGTTGCTTCAGCACCATGCTGAGACTAAACCTACATAACAGCAGGAGTTTTGTTAGCTCCACTAACCAGGGGTCCAGTCTTCTTCTAATATGATGAAGTGGGGGAATCTCTGGTCTCACTGAGTCTTCTACAGTTGAACCCTCCATTCACCACATTGCCACATCCTCAGGCCAGAGGGGAACTGACCCTGTAGGCTTATCTGCTGTGAATGCCCTTCACTTCTGGCTCAGAGTCCTCAAACTCTGTGTCCCTGACAAAGGCTATCTCTGTGCAAGGACCAGAATAATTCTACCTTTAGCAGATTAAAGAAAACAGCTCATCGTGTGCTGACAAGAGGGATGTTGAGAGCATTGAAGAGAGAACAGTTATGTTCTCTGAATCTTTACTCATTTGAGAGCAGGTCTTTTGTGTTTAGCCGAATGAGATTTATAATAAATGCTCCCTCCGTGATTCAAACAGCAGTTTCCCTTCAGCATATAAGTGATAGTTAATTTGTTAAGAGAATATCATTCTTGTTAAAGACATATATCTCAAGATCCAATCTAGGATGCAGAATAAATCATTACATGAAGGGTTCTTCTTGAAATGCAAAAGACAGTGTTTTGCATTGAAGTGATGTCTTTGTGAAAAGGCAAGTAGCAAATATAATGTGAACTTATGAAAAGAAGACTGTCTCTGCAGCCTTTCAGTAAAGGAAAAGTTACAGCATTGTTGATTACCACATTTGCAGGGGAGAAAATCCATCTCAGCTTATATTCTAGGGACAGAAGGTAAGGAACAACTGTGTGTGTTATGTGAGTTGCACACCATGTCAACCTGGCACCCTCAATACAGCAAGAACTAGCTTCAGTTTATATTATCAACAGAATCAACTTTTCATTATTTTAAAACATAGAGTTGCCATATCAAATTTTGGCTGAAGTGGATTGTGACTGTGATGCACAATGATTTGTTTTCCTTAGACATTTTTAGGCATTTCAATGGACCCACACTAATTCCAATCATATTTGGGAAAGTATATTTATTGTAGAGCAAAGCAGATTTTGATTTTGATCTTGAAAATTACAAAATGAATGAAGAAATCTGAGGGAAGCTAAGAGGGGGGTGGCTGTATGTTTTATCCCTTTTTAAAAATACCCTTATATAAAGAAAAATAACATATTAGACAGAATGGTTTGGCCTAGCATGGAGGGACAGGACAAAAATAAAGAAAACACTGAGCATTTGCACCATAAATATATCAAACGCAACTCCTTGTGAGGAGAAATTTTGCTGATTTATCTTGCCTTAATAACCAGGTTCTATGTGTTTCTAGTTTTGCTTGCTTGTTTGTTATAGGAACAGCCCACCACCTGCTAGTCCTATGGTGTTAGCACATGGTGCAATTAAAAACTTCACAAATACTTTACAAAAAGTCATACAAAAATACAGCCCAAATAAGACTGTCCAAGCAAGTTGGATAGCAATACTAAATGGAAAGCCACACAAAAGTCAAGCAGGAAACAGAATTTAAAACAGCAGTGATAGTTCATGAAAAGCCTGTCTAAATACAAAAACTTGGATCATGAGATCCTCTGAATGGAACTCCATGCAAGGGATTTTCCTGCTGTCAGAAGGAGAAAGAGGCAATATTGAATTTTCTATTTCACCCTGCCATGGTGGTGATGATTGATATATATATATATATATATATATATATATATATATATATATATATCAGGTATAAAAAAATATCATCACAGAAAACAGGTATAAAATATTGAAGCAGAAACAACAAAGGGTGCAGAGACATCAGTAATGCATTCCAAATTTTTGGTCTATTAGAAATTATAACATGTCTATAAAAACAAAAACATGGATATCCCTTATTGTCCAGACAGATGAGCTACATTTCACACTAACCTTATCTTCTAAAGTTCTGCATGTATTGCTGTTTTATTGTATTCTTCACAACCATTTATAGGCTGGGGAGAAAGAGAGATTTGTTATGTTCTGCATTATTAATGTAACCAGTAAGATCATAACAAACAATGACTCCCCCCTTTCTTCTTTGACCCCTAAATGTTTATATGTCATTTTTTTCTAGTAAGGCTGATTCCCATACCTTCATGTACCAGTAATAAATATCTGTTCTGGCTAGATCCCTCCAAAATTGGCTTATTGTGACTCAGTTAGCATATGGATAATCAACTCCTTATAGTGTAATAGTCGATCATTCTCATCAAAGATGTTTAGAAGAGTCAGTTTTGGGTTGGGTGTTATCTTACAATTTGTAATTGCATTAATCTCTTGAAAGACAGAAAGCCATAACGTTTGTGCTTTCCCACAATCCCACAAGCAATGTGTGTAAATACCCAACCAGCTGGCATCCCCTCCAACAATATGGTGATAGTCTAGAATTTATATAGGATAATCTGCATGGTGTTATGAACCATTTTAAGAACCATCTCTTCATGTTTTTTCTCAGTATAAGTATTTTGGTATTCAATTTTGCCCAATCCAGTATTTTTGGCAAGCCAATTGCCCTAATATAATGTAATGTTTTAAAGTGTTTTCTTTAGTGTATGCATTTTATGCAGGCTTTCACATAATATACATTTCTTTTCCACATGTTTCAGTTCAGAGGCACAGAGTTGAGCCCAACATTGGGGTGGGAGGTTGATGTCACACACACAATGCGTGTCACATGCGTGTGACATCACATGTGTCTTGTGTCTCGTGCATGATGACTGTCACATCAAGAGAGGCTGACCAGGCCTCCTCCACAATAACCCTCAAAAACACCTTTCCAATTAAGATATCATTTTGATGAGTCATTGTAATTGTCTAATTATTAAAAATAAAAAATGCATGGATCCTTAAAAGCAGCAGGAGGAGGAGGTTGGGCCACTCAGATAAAGATCACTGCTGTTGATCTCAGATTCTGTAGAGGAAGCAGAACTTTCACAGCTCAATCATATCCACATATTTGCTGCATAATCCCCACAGAACTCAATGAGATTGGATCTGAGTAGACATGTCAGAGATTGCACATTTAACTTATTTATGTACCTAGCAAAAACAATTGACACTTTCCACGGCAATTCCCCTCCACAGACACACACACACACTTGTATTTGACTTTTGTATGCAGGAGTGAATAAGGCCGGAGAGGTGGGGAATAAACGTGAAAGGAGTCGGAGGCCTCGTAGGCAGCAAAAATTCCTCCCCGCTTCTTGGTGTATTAAGGTTACACTTAAATACATTTTCACCTCAAATCCTTTCCACCCTGGAGAATGATTTCCTTTCTGTCCATTGTCTCGTCTTATTTTTTAATGGAGGAGTAAATCAATACTCTTGTTGAGCTGTCTGAGACAGATTTCTGCATCACCTATTACAACAATAAAATTTTGTCTAAAAAGCAACAACATTGCTAACCAGCATTACTGGGAAGGGAAAAGATCATCCAGGAAAAAGCACTTTGGTGTTTTGATTTTTTCTCACCAGCTTCTCTAAAGTAAACATATGTTATCAGAACTGAAGGAAGGAGAAATATGGGGGGAAAGGTTTTTAATGGAGGGATGGAAAGCGTGTTCTCCCTAACAGAGAGCACGTGTTGCAGTTGGGGGAACAGGCCACCTTGCCATGACTAGGCAGATTTGGAGAAACCCAAGCCTCTTAAAGGGTTAAGATTGGGTTGCTGGGGAGTTTTGATTGTAGCCAATTTGGAGGAGGGGACAGAGTATATAAATACAGAGGCCAGACGTTGGCCTTCCTCTTGGCCGTTTTGCATCGGATCAAGGAGCTGCGTTGAGACGGTTGTACACTGCCTTTGCTTTCGGTTTTTACTGGGGCCTATCTTGGGTTGCTGTTCCACTCGTCCCTTTTCCCTTGCTTAAATTGATTCTTCTCCCATTTCCCTTCCCCCATTCCCTTCCCACCCTCTCAGTAAACTATATCCTTACTATCTCTTAATTTGGGCTTTCTTTTATTTGGGAAGCAGTCTTCTACCGGGCCCTGCCTTTGGGCTGGGGCATCGGGCCTCTCCCGAATTTTGGGCACCCGCTGCCGGCTGCCGGCTGCCGTCAAGGCCCCGATCTTAAAATCCTTCCCCCTCCCCCCTTTTTCCCCTGACTTTGGCTGGTGTCGCACTCGGCTGGGGGCCTAGAGCGCGAGGGACGACGGCGGAGGCTCGGGTGGGCCGCTAGGGCCTAGCGGTGGTCCCGCTGAGCTTAAGAGCCCCTTCCCCTTCATAAGACCGTTGCCCCCCCTTACCTTTTTGCGGCATCCGAGCCATAGCGGGCGGGTGCTTTTCCGGCCCTGGGCTGCGGCAGCGCCCGCCGGGTGGGAGGGGGTGCCCCCTCTTGGCTTCGGGGGTGCCCCCTCTTGGCTTTGGGGGTGCGTGAGGCACCGCTTTAGGGTCTCCTTCTTCCCGCGGGCCGCACGCCGTGGGCGGCGCGGGAGCGTGGGCGGCCGGTTTTAGCGGGCGGTCGGTTTCCGGCGGCGGCAGCGCTGCGGGGCCGGCGCGGCAGCGTTGGGGGGACAGGCCTTCTGCTTCGTCCGGCTTCCCCCTTCCCTCTCCTGTGATTGGCGGGGCCGCTTTCCCGGGATCGGGAGCGGCGGCCTGCAATCGCGCCCGCCATTTTGCTCTCCTAGTAACGCTCCAACGCGGGAGGAGAATTCCTCGCGTTGGCTGCCTGCTCTTGACTGCCACCAGTGGCTGAGTTAGGTAACTGCAGCCGGGTCAGCTGCCTGGAGCTCCCCCTAGTGGCTCAGTGCAGTGCTGCACCTTCTCGTTTGTGAGTTTGGTATTGTGGGGTGCCCTCTCCTGGCTGAAGTAGAAAGTGCACTCAGTTAATTGTTTGGTTTTATCCAGCATTCTGGGTATGAGCAAATAAAATAAAAAATAAAAAAATAAATAAAAAGGAAATTTAAATAAATAAATAAATAAAATAAAATAAATAAGAAATAGATAGATAGATAGATAGATAGATAGATAGATAGATAGTATAGATTGCCTTGGATATTGAACATTCTTTGCTATTTGCTTTATTTTGCTTATTCTTCTAGCATTTTGGAGTATTCTTGACTCCTGTAAATTCATTACCCGTGTCTAGCAGTGACGCCGGGCTATGGCAATTGTTAATTGTTAATTTTATTTTGATTCCAATTAGCAGGTATGGCTCCTAAGAAAGTTGCCGCTCGTCCCGGCTCAGCCTCCGGCGCAAAACGGCCTATTAAAGGTCCATCACAGGTGCTTCGCTCTCCCACCCCAAGTCAACCGGTGGGACGGGTGCAGTCCTTGGTGGAAAGTATGGCCGGCAATCCAGTGGCCTTGTCTCGCTTCGCAGCCGAAATGGATGGTCTCCTTCAACAGTGCTCTGCTCAGCCTTCCACGTCTGGAAGGCGTCCGCGTCCAGTAGTGGCGCCATTCCCAGTGTCACCGTCATCTAGTGAGGAGGAGAGAGATGGCTCATCATCTAGGGGTTTGATGACTGATTCACAGATAGCCCGTCCCCGTGACTTACCTGCTGCTCGCGGCCGTTCACGAAGGCCACGCCGTTCCTCTGGGAGGGCCGCGGGAGGGAAGAGCCCTTTGGCGGCTTCCACCCGCCAAGGTGTGCTCACCCAACCTTCGGATGAGGTGGCTTCGGGTTCCGGTCTCTTTACTTGTTGTTTCTCCTCACTCAGCTCCAAGTACATCTCAGCTGAGTCCTGATTCTGAGTCTTCCATTGAGGACAGTTTACCAGTTCCTGCCAGGAAGTCTTCGGGCGGTAAACGTCACCGCAGGAGGTCTTCCCGGAAGCGTGCCAAGCGGAGGAGGGGCGAATCATCTTCCTCCTATACTGGTACGTCATCCTCCAGTTCTGATGATGAGACTGGCACTTCAAGGGAACTCTATTGGGGTTTTGGAGAATCGGCTGCAGGGCTTCCTCGGTGGGCTTGGGAGCGTAGGGCCAACACGCATCGGGCGAGGTATGGTGCCGTTCAAGAGTGCAAGGATGGCGTGCTGGTACCTGGCGTTAAAGTCTCTACCAATTCCGCCAGAGACATTATCCCAGGTTCGCACTTGTCTACAAAACTGTGGTCTAGGATATTGAATGGTCGTTATGTGGACATTTTCAAACTGGCCCCTCCTTCTGAGGACCAGGAGAAAGGGAATTCCTCAAAGAAGCGACAGGGCGCCCTCGCTACGGACAGGACTTTCGAACACTGGCTCGATTGTTTCCAAGTCTTTGCTGGCGTGGTGGTGGCAGCTTACCCACGGAGATCCCTTCATCTGATAGTTTACTTATCTATTGTTCGCTCTGCTTTCACCAAAGCTGGTGAAAAAGCTGCGATAAAATATGATGAGAACTTCAGGCGCCGAGCTGCTAGGATTCCCTCAGCTCGATGGGATCGTAAGGATTTAGACGTGTGGACTACCTACGTAGCTCCACTCATCGATAAGAAGGTGCCGGAGCATCAGAAGCAGAGGGCTCTGCCTTTTAGGTCTAGCCGTCGCCTGCCATGCTGGGAGTTTAATAAGGGTTCCTGTCAGCGCCAAGGGTGTAAGTACGCCCACATGTGTGAGAAATGCAATGGTTCGCATCCGGCTTCCTCTTGTTTTGGGAGTAGGCGGCCTTTTCGTGGAGGAAAGGGGGGTTCTCAGCAACCCCCCAAGCAAAACACCCCTTTCCCTTCCACATCAGGAACAGGAAAATAGGGTATTGACCTCCTTAGCTCATTCCCCTGTTTGTTTGCCGGCCCTGAAATTTTGGTTGCAGTCATATCCGAATAGGGATGCTGCAGGTTACTTGAGTGATAGTTTTTCTGTTGGTTTTCGGATTCCGGTTGCCATGCCTCCCGTGGCACGGAATCCTTCTAACCAAAAATCAGTTCGTGAGCTGCCTGAGGTCGCTCGCAAGAAGATTGCAAAGGAGCTGGCCATGCATCGCATGGCTGGTCCTTTTGGTGCCCCTCCCTTTCAGAATTTCCATATATCCCCATTGGATATCGTGCCGAAGAAGGCGCCAGGTGAATTTCGTTTAATTCATAATTTGTCACACCCCAGTGGTACCTCAGTCAATGATGTTATCCCTCCGGAGCTCTGCTCCGTGAGGTATGCATCTCTTGATCAGGCGATCAAGATGATTAGGAAGTTTGGCCATGCTGCCCTGTTAGCGAAATGCGATATTGAGTCGGCGTTTCGCCTCCTTCCGATTCATCCGGATGATTTTTGGTTGCTGGGTTTTCAGTTTGAGGGCAAATTTTACTTTGATAAGGCCATGCCTATGGGCTGTTCAATTGCGTGTGCTGCTTTTGAATCCTTTAGCACCTTTTTGGAGTGGGCCCTCAAGTTTAAAACTGGGTTGGGCGGGGTCACTCATTATTTGGATGATTTTTTATTGGCCTCGGCTCATGACACTGGCGATTGTTCGGTGTTGCTGCACGCCTTTGCTGACCTCACGCAGGAGCTGGGGGTTCCGCTGGCTGCAGAAAAGACTGAAGGCCCATCAACCCAGCTTACTTACTTGGGTATCCTGTTGGATACGGTTTCCCAGACTTCTAGCTTGCCAAGTGACAAGCTGATAGCCTTGAGGAAAGTCATAGAGGAACTGCTCCCTTTGAAGAAGGTATCTCTTAGGCAAATCCAGTCATTGCTAGGGCACCTGAACTTCGCGTGCAGGGTTGTGGTGCCTGGGCGCCCTTTCTGTTCACGCCTGGCTTGTCTTACTGTGGGGTTGAGGGCCCCGCACCATCGCGTGCGCCTTTCTAGAGAGGTGAAGGCCGATCTTTCCATATGGTTGGAATTCTTGGAGGAATTCAATGGGGTGTCCTTATGGCAAGACACGTTGAACTTGCGCAATGACTTTCAGGTTCAATCGGATGCTGCAGGTTCCCTGGGTTTTGGTCTTTACTGGAAAGGGCGGTGGTGCGCCGAGCGTTGGCCGCCTGCATGGCAGGGGGGAGAGATTACACGGGACCTAACATTTCTCGAGTTTTTTCCCATTGCAGTGGCTGTGCATTTGTGGGTCGAGGAATTCAGGAACCGTCGTGTCTGCTTCTGGACCGATAACCAGGCGGTGGTGAATGTGCTGGCAAAGCTGTCGTCACGCTCACCCAGGGTGTCGGCCTTATTGCGGGCTTTCGTGTTGCATTGTTTGCGCTATAATATAGTGTTTTCTGCACGTTTTATTCCTGGGGTGTCTAACGAAATTGCTGATGCTCTGTCCCGTTTTCAGATGGAGCGGTTCAGACTTCTGGTTCCAGAGGCACGGATACATCCGGAATATTTCCCGGATCATCTCTGGAACCTTGGCAGCAATTAGCTTTGCAGGGAGTAGCGGCATCTGTTTCCCCTTCTACCCTTAGATCTTATACTAAAGCTTGGTCTGATTTTTTGGCGTTTATTTGCCAGCCGGCCAGCGATTTAAAAGGCATCCCGCCCACCTCTTCACAGGTGTTAAGTTATTTGGCGCATTTATTTCAGCTGGGGCGTGCTGCTAAAACTATTAAGATACAAGCAGCTGCTATAACATTTTTCTGTAGAACAGTTTTCGATAAAGACCCCTGTGCGAAGTTTTTGGTGCGCAAGGCCCTAGAGGGCTGGGGCAGACTTCGTCCTTCCCAGCCAGCTTCGCGGCGCCCCATTTCCTTTGACTTGTTGAGCAGGATGCGCAAGAAATTGCGGGTGGTGTGCTGGTCGGGGTACGAGGCTCGTCTTTTCTCAGCTGCCTTTTCTATCGCCTTCTTTGGAGCCTTGAGAGTGGGTGAGCTGGTGTTGGAAGATCACGGGGATGGCCGTTCCAGGGGCCTTTTGCTCCGGGACGTGCAGTTGTCCCCTGCAGAACTAAGAATCACAGTTAGGAATTCAAAGACGGATCAGGAGGGTAGGGGTGCTCTCATTCATCTCCCTGCTACAGGAACAGCTGGCCCTTGCCCTGTAAAGGATGTCGGCAAGTATTTAGCAGTGCGTTCCTCAGGTGATGGGCCACTGCTTCGGCATGAAAATGGGTTGCCCCTAACTAGACGCCAGTTTGCTCATGTGAGGCGAAAGGCGATCCGGGCCTGTGGTGGCTCGACTGATGGTTTTGCCCCTCATTCTTTTAGGATTGGGGCTGCAATGACGGCTGCCCACTGGGGCTTGTCGGCCGCTAGAATAAAGGATCTGGGTCGCTGGAAGTCGAATGCGTTTCGAGGTTATGTTCGTTGATATTTTGGATCCTTACATTGTTGTTTTGTATACCTTAGGTCTAGAGGCTGTCCGCATCTGGCTGGTGGGGCACAGCATCGTCCATTGGGCTGGTGTTGCAGCACAACAGTCCGGACTGGGTCCGGATCTTGGCTTCCCTCCACATGTATAGCTGTCGTGGCTGTCCAGATGGGGAATGCGATGGCCAGAGTTCCTGCCACGGATCCGGAATCAGTTGCGTTTGGAAGGGCCTGCCACGGCTATTGTGGTGCAGCTGGGTGAGAACGACCTGGTATCCACGGACTGTCTTTCACTTCGTGCTGCAATTTTGGGCGACCTGGAGACGTTGCGGGCATGGGTGCTGTCAGCAAAAATATTTTGGTCTAAGCTATTGCAACGTCGCAATTGGATGGGCAGTCGTCGCCCAGCAGCCACAGAAAGGGCCAGAAAACGCATCAATGCGGCTGCCTCAGGGAATGAGGTTTGGCTGGGTGCAGTGGTGGCCAAGCTGAGGGCTTGGTTGGGATTGTGAGTGGTTTGGCGGTGAGCTGTGGGCTCCATGGCGGTTAGGCATTGGTTAAAGTGGTGCTTGGAGGGGTAAGTGCCTACCCCTCCAAATGATGCGGAGGGAATTCCGTTAAAGGAATCCAGGGGCTTGCCATTCTTTTGTCCTTGTTCATGGCGTTGGACTTGGGCCGTGCAAGCCCCACAGGAACATGAGGGTGAGAAGTGTTAGACTGTTGCCCGGCTTCATTTTCTCACCCAATACTTGTTTCCCCACACTGGCTTCCGTTGGTGTCCGGTATGCCAGCTCTGTCCCTGAGGGCATGGACAGATAGTCATAACCAATGCCTACGCAACCACTCACATTTTTTGTACTTAAATAAAGTTGTGGCCAAAATTATGCCAAAAACCCAAACAAAAATTGATGTGTGAAGTGTGAATTTTTTGGGGGGTGGCATTGTGGGACTCAACACGCAAATCAGTGCAACATTTTCTCCTTTTATGAAGACTAGCCTCATTTTCACATACCCTCCAAGTGTCCCTGTTTTCCAGGGATAGTCCCAGAATTACAGAAGCTGTTCTGGTTTCTGATCCTCAAATGTCCCATTATTCCTTTCCCATCCCTTCCACTTCTTGGAGAACAATTAAAAGTGGGGGGGGGGTGTAGGTACAAAAACAGTGTCCTGTTTATAGTGAAAATAAAATTCCTGAACCAAATGAAGGAAATGTTGAAGCTGGCATATGAAACCCTTTCTATAATTTTGAAGGAAAATGTCTATACTCTCTCTAATTTCCTGTTACGCCATTCCTCCCACAGTAGTCATTTCATGGCACTCAATATCAGCACAATTTATTATTATTTTTGAAGAGGAATGAAGATTATTTTCCAGGGTTCCTCAGTATAGAAATTGCTCCCCTTGTTTTCCTCTGCAGCCCATTTTAATATGCTCAAGTAGACACTTGCTTAATACTCATTGGCAACACCTTGTGACAATGAGAAGAAAACAGGTCTGTTTACAAAGTGGTTCTTGGGATTCCATTTTGCTTGTACTAATGAGTGGCAGTTGCTCATACTGGTAATTTCAGTGACTCAAATGAGCATGATAACATATTATGACCCAAGCTATGAAATTTTATTTATATTAATTGATGCAATTATGTAAAGGAAGGCATATTAATCTCATTCAACTTACAACTGGTGATGGTTACCGGTGGAGCCATTCACCACCTGTTTAGGAAACTACTTGCTGCCTGCTCCATGTAATCTTGTTATTCTGCTTTAATTTATTGACTTCCAAATGTCACCACTTGCCTTTTCATGACATGGGCATTCAAGGCAACATGCAATTGTCTGATAAATAAATCACAAAATAGCAACATGAACAAATGAAAACCCCTCTCAAACTTCAAAATCATTAAACACTGGACCTGTAAGAGCATTGTTGTTGTTGTTGTTGTTGTTGTTGTTGTTGTTGTTGTTGTTGTTGTTTAAAAAGTAATGATCTCCAAATGAATATGGGGGAAAGAATACTCTTAAAATGCGGAGAAGGGTGTAATTTTAAAGCAACAGCAGGCCCTTCAGAAAGCCAATCAATATGTTCCAACAGAAATAGTTAAAATAGCATGTTAGATACAGTAGTGGCCACCAACCTGGGTGAATTTAAAAGAGCCTTAGACAAATTCATGGAGGTAGAGCAAGCCACAGGCCTATGTTATAGAGCAGGGGTGGCCAACTCCCAAGAGACTGCGATCTACTTACAGAGTTAAAAACTGGCAGTGATCTACCCCATTTTGGGGGGTTCAGGTCAAAGTTGTTGAATTTTTGGGGGGAGTAGGAAGGCCCATTTTTTAGGCATTCAGATCAAAGTTGTTGTTGAGCTTTGAGCTTTTTTGGGGGAGAAGGAAAGCCCCGTTTTTGTGGGGTGCATGACAAAAAAATGAGCTTTTTTAAGGGGAGCCAAAGTTGTTGAGCTTCTTTGGGGGGAACCAGTGATCTACCACAGATGTCCAGATGTCCGGTTGGACGTGCCTGTTATATAATAGTAGTAGTAGTAATAATAATAATAATAATAATAATAATAATAATAATATATTACTTATACCTACCCATCTGGCCGGGCCTCCCCAGCCACTCTGGGCAGCTCCCAACAGAATATTAAAAACACGATCAAACATCAGACATTTAAAACTTCCCTAAACAGGGCTGCCTTCAGATGTCATCTAAAAGTCAGATAGTTGTTCATTTCCTTGACATCTGATGGGAGGGCACCACTACCGAGAAGGCCCTCTGCCTGGTTCCATGTAACCTCACTTCTCACAGTGAGGGAACTGCCAGAAGGCCCTCAGTGCTGGACCTCAGGGTCCGGGCTGAACAATATACTGAAAGGGCAAACTCATCCTGCCCCCTTGGTGGTCCATGCCCACTCGTGATTTCTCTGATTAGGTGAGTGGGCAGGACCAGTTGCCCAGGCAGCAAGCTCAACCCAGAAGCTTCCTTTGCTGCCTGGGAAACTATCCCTGGGACTTCCAACATTGGCTCCCTGTCTAGCATAGTATTACCATTTCTGTCCAGCAGCAATTCTTCTTTCATCAATCTCTTTTGACTACTGAGATCTTTTTCAACTTTTTTCCCCTAGTCCTATGTAGATTTATTTAAAAATTTTAATACGCCACTTTGAAGGATTCTGAGTATTAGTCCATTAGCATCCACAGTCGGTGAAACTGGTGCTTAGGGGAAATGGGATCCTCATTAAAGGCGGTCCTGCTTGCGCCCAGGACCCTGGGGCGCCTCCCACCTTACAGGGCTAGGCTTTGCCCAGTCCAATTCAGCTGGCCCCGTGGTCGCACCAGGCTTATTAACCAATCAGGTTTGAATGGCTCGATCACAGGGTATGTAAGCAGCAGCGCAACATGGCCCCAGCACTTCCTTTGCACTGCCAAACACCCACTCACCCACCCTCTCTTTGCTTTGGTGCTCTGGCCTTGCTTAGGACTTTGGTTGGTTGCCTCTCTTGTGTTGGGGCCTGGTAGGAATTTTCCCCATTTGACAGATTGGCACTGGTCATTGGGGTTTTCGCACACCTCCCAGCAATAGTCACAACTTTGTGAGGTTTGGCGGCTAGGCATTGGCTTATTTTGGATGATGGAGGGGAGGTGTGGCCATCACCTGCCTCTCAATGATAAGAGTATTCTGTTAAAGGAATCTGGGGGTCCTGGATCTTGTCTGAAGTCTGCTTCCAGGGCTAGGACCATGCCAGGGCCACAGGAAGGCCGGGGTGAGCTTCAGTTGATTTTCATTGATGTTGCTCCCTCGTTTGGTGTTTACCCTTCCAGACTTCCTGTTGAGAGGACAGGAGGCAGTTATAGTCTTGCCAATGCCTAAGTCAATACCACTCACATTGTGTAATCAATAAACTTGTGACCTAAATTTGCCCATCAACCTTAAACTAAAATATGTGTCTGTGTGAATTTATTTATGGGGGGGGGGGAGATGTCCTGGGGTCCTCGAGGCGCAAGTGAAACAACATTCGTAATGGGCTGAAATGATTCTTTGGACGTTTCCTCGGAAGTCAATAATAGTAAAGGATAAGGGGGTCATAGTCCACGCCAGGTATCAAAAGGGTAAGTGGATATGTAACCAGAAATGGTATATATCTCTTTCTGAAGTGCAGCAGCTGAATTACTTCTAATATCTATATACTTTTGAAGGGGGAAAGCAATTATAAGAACAATGTTCTTGGGGAAAACAGTGCCCGTCATTTCAGTTAGACCAAAAATGTTGTACCGGAAGGATGCAGAAGACCGTATTTCAGAAGCAGTACCGAAAGATGCCTCAGGGCAGTACTTTGCTCTGCAATATGACTTCCATGTTACAATGACCAAACACAATGCATTTGTGAGATCTATGTGATACTTGATTCGCAATGCTGTTAACTTGCTACATAAAATTAGAAAGGAGAAATCTGAGTTTGAATAATAATGGCCTAAGTGAAGATGTCAAATAAATCCCCTGAATAAGCAAGCTGCAATGTACAGGTCTGGCCATTATGTTCTCAAGTAGACCAGATCTCAGATCTTTCAATAAAATGCCCATGTTGAGTTAAGATGCTTGGTCTTTTGTCTTTCTGAATGGAAGAAGGAAAACCTGCAATGCGCTACTACTAGAGAAATGGATGAAGATCAAGCCGCAGCTCGACCCCCCCAAACTCTGACACACATACTCACTCAAACCAGTGCATGCAACACAAATTTCTTTCTTTCCTTCCTTTGAGTTGAAGAAAACATGTATTCAAAATTAGGTCAATTCCTTAAAATAATAATTTAGGACATCTAGTTTATATATTTTCAAGTTAATGGCCTTATTTCATACATATATTTTGACCCAGCCCTGCAAAATAATGAAATATTTCCCCATGACAACAAGGTAAAAAGAAAAGAAAAAAAATCATTAATTTCTCCCCAACCTGTGGTCTGACACTGGTATGCCAGTAGAAAAAAAACCAATTCCTTATTATTATACATTATTGATTAAAAATTCCCTTCAAAAAGTCACTGCCTGCTTTCACATGCAGAAGCTTTCCCCGCTGAAATATAATTATTGTTGAATGTTATCATGCTCCAAAATGCTATTTATCACCATTCCTCAGCATGTCTGACACCCTACAGTCAGGAGAGAACAGAGGAAAGTTCCAGAACAGACTTAAGAGACTCATTATGTAAACATAAATGTATGGCGCATCCCTGAGTTTGATAGTATTTTAACTTTCAGTCTTTATCTGATGGTTACAATTGGTGGTATCAATATTTCCTTATTTTGCATCACATATGTATATGTATGTGTGTGTATATATATATATATATATATATGTGTGTGTGTGTGTGTGTGTATGAAAGAGGAAGAAAGAAGAATGGAATATGATGGAATGACAGACAGACAGGGAAATATATGTTAAAAACAGTTCAAAGGTTGAACATTTGGGTTTGAATCCAGATCAGAAACAAGATTGCTCCTATAATTCCTCTGCAAATTGCTTAGAGAACACAAAAGATATAGACAGTTGAATTTTTCTCACTTCAAGTTCAGGGTTGTTTATTGTTGTTGTTGTTGTTGTTGTTGTTGTTGTTGTTGTTTTATTTTTAGGGGGTTGGGGGTTGGAATAATATAACAAATCTTATGAATTGATGACCACTTGGAAAATGTTCATGTCATGGCTTCCCTCCTTTCCGGCATTATCCACATGTCCTGTGAGATTCCATTATTCACATTTCACCAGAAATGAATGGAATCTAGCCAGAGGTGTTCAGCCATGACATGATAATTTTCTAAGTGGCCATCAATCCACATGATTCTATTATTTAAATGTTACTGAAGGGACATGGGATCCACCTCTGGGGAGGGAGAATTGTTCTCCAGTGGTAACACTGGCAATCAGACTAATGTCACACTGTTGTGAACTTGGAAGAAAAGAGATTGCAGAGCAGTGACGCTTGACAAATTCAGTATTTGCCAATTCCTATACAAATATACCAGATCCACACCTCTCAGAGTAAAGCGTAGATCAGAAATCAGCTATTGACTGGGTTTTGCAGTAGTCTGAACATTTCAGCAGTTAGGAACATGGCAAGTATGTATATTGAGTGGAAATACTCTCTTAAATATTATGAACATGACAAGTTAAATACATATTTTGCAAGGTTTTATTTGTTATTTTTTTTAAAAAAAATGCAAACCCAACCAATGGAGGGGGGAATAGAATTTTATGGTTAAAACATGCTGAAGTAACATGGACCAGAAATATGACAGATTTGGCTATCCCTATTGTCAAATCTATTTCTATGTGCCTGACACATGGGCAGCAACCCAGAGTTATTTAGGGATGACTAAGGATTTGTGTGCTTTCAGGGGGAATGTTGACATTTTCCCTTTGTATTACTAGTGCATGATACTGCAAATGCAAAGCCCTGATGGATGCATGGAATTACTGACATGGTTATCTGAATTTTAGACCCCCAAAGCTCCTCTCTCTCTCTCTCTCTCTCTCTCTCTCTCTCTGTGTGTGTGTGTGTGTGTGTGAGAGAGAGAGAGAGAGAGAGAGAGAGAAGGAAGGAAGGAAGGAAGGAAGGAAGGAAAGTTTTGTGCATAGGTTGCATGCAGACATGAGAAAACATAGTGCTGGAACAGTCATTATTAGTTGCCATCTGCATAAACTACTACAGTCTTATCCTTCTGAATCAGACCACTGGTCCATCAAGCCCAGTTTGATGTATTCTGATTGGCAGTGGCTCCCCAGGTTCTCAGACAGAGTTTATTCACCGCCCTATTTTCCAAAATCATTTTAACCTGCAAGTGCCGAGACGGAACCATGAGACCTTCTGTATACAAGTCACTCCGAGACTTCCAAATAAAGATCTGATTTTATAATGAAAGAGTGATGCTCTCTATGATTGCTGTGGCACCCTCCCCACAAGGTTTTTCCATCAGCTATTCCTTACAGCTATTCTTGGATTCTAGTTCCCATCCATCCCAGACAGTATGGCTGATGGTCAAGGATGCTATAGTCAAAGAACATCTGGAGGGTACTAGGTTGGAGATAAGTAAATAAATTGAAGGATTCCATTCCGGAATCAACCTTTCCCCCAAACCTCATGTACAAGGCATTGTCATTATAAGGGAGAATGTTTCAGAGGGACTTAAAGTACAGGAGACACGGAGAGCCTGTTCCACTAATACCCTTTATGGAAGCAGATTAAATCAATGATTTAGGCTTCCCCTACTTTTTGTTGCTACCTTTTTATTGCCAGAAAACTGAAGCATGCTATAGCCATAAGGTTAGAAAATCTCTTTAATGTTTTCTCTTTAGCTCTCTAGAAAGCTGGTGAGCCCATAAATCTCTGCTGGATGATTTCACAGCTCAGCATGAGTGCATCATGTGAGAAGGCAAAGCCAATGGTCCTTTTTTAAGTGCTCTAGGCACAGCTCCAGGAAAGAAAGGCATATTTAAATGATGGAGCAGAGGGAGTGATCACTGTGCAATAATTAAAATACTAAATTCCATTAAAGAGAGAGGTGGAAAGAGATACTGTGTGCCACTGATATTACGCTAGAAGAAAGTCTTCTTTTCCAAGTAAATGGGGATAACTGTAAATATATGCTGGTGCATTTTTTTAAAATTGCATCCAGTAAACTACTATGTTTGGAACAGTAACCCAGGCCCTAGGATACATTTGATGAGTTATGAAGGAGCGGTTAGCTATATTCTGCTAGGCCTATCAGAATTTCTCATGGCACTTTTATAATGAAAAGTGATGTGGACGATATTAAATGTACAATTAGAACCTACAACAGTGGCTCTATTCATTATAGAGGCATTCATAAATGGAATTCGTGGAGGGGGCATGAGGCTGCATGGTGTCCTCTCTGACCTCCCTGGATTGAATGGGAAGGTCTGAAAGGGCACTGCAAGCACATGCCACTGAATGCCCTTATAGCCTTCCCTTTGACTGAGGTCCACCAGCCACCCTTTTCCAGGATACTCCATTCTACTCCCCACTCCCTTGGTCTTTGCTTTCCCTTCTTCAAGAATCAACATACGTTCTATAGCCACTGAATATGCTCAGTCCTCATCGAGCTCACATACAGCCATCTTAAAAAGTGGGGGGTTAACTTATTGGGACTCCTCAAAGCCTGCTATTATCTCTCTCTCTTGTGCCTGGATAGTACCATTTTGGCTACCCAACGATCCACATTAAGAGACATGAATTGACTTTCACTATGTACAGCACAATCTAGTCTTGCATCTGGTCACCTTATATGGATGCAGCCTTTGATGGAGGGTGGTAAGGAATTATTTCAAGGAGGATTGGAAAATGTTTGTAGATTATTAATTAAAAAAAAACAACAACAACCAAAAAAACACACCAAAATAATTTTATTGTAAACATGTTAAAATGCTAGCAGGTTTGGAGTAAGGACAGGTTGAACTCCAAGGGAATGTAAATTGGAAAATGTTGGACTAATTGTAATTTTGGGAAATGCATAAATAAAAATTTAGATTAATATTATTATCTATTTAAAAAGATTAGGAATTATTTCAAATAAACAAATAAAATAATTTTGAATCAGCTCACATGCTTTCCAGAAGTTGCATCCACTTCACTCCTGACTCATCCGTCCTGATGCTCCTGTTTAGTAATTTATATAAAAGAATCTATCTCAACACTGCAACGGAGCAGTACACATGATGAAGTGTTAGTTGCTGGAAACAGCATTTGTCAAATTCAGAATGCCCTGACTGCACTGCTTCTGCTGCTTCTGTAAGTAGCATTGGTAATGTCTGAGCACTATCACTTGTTTCCTGGAATACCGATGAGGGTTCAGCAGTGTCCCTTTTTCTCCCTCTGACTGTCATGAACACACCAGCTCCAAGTGTAATCTCGCAGCCGGCTGCAGAATGCAGTCAGGAACAGGGAGGCTGGGCTTTCACGCCGGCACAGGAGAGCCCACAGCTGCCAGTGTCGCCTCCCCCTGACCTTGGATGGCCAGCTGATAAGGGAGGAACGGAGAGCAGGCTCAAACACAGCCAAAGCTCCCCGGAAGCCCAAACAGGCGTGAAAAGCCACAGAGACAGCTTTTTGGAACAGGAAGGGGCTGCAGCTGACCAAATAAGTCCAAGGTGTATCAGTATAGGAAGGCTGCTAGACAGGAAGCAAAATAAGAAATGTGAAGGTCGAAGGTTCAATCTCTTCTGTCAACACAGGAAGAACTCCTCAGAAGGGTCAACTGAATGATTGGGGCCAGAGGCTTGCTAGAGCCGTCTGTAGATAATTGCTTGTTGTTTTTTGCAATAAATCCTCCTTTTTAATTACGTACGCTTACTGTGTTATCAAGCCAGGAACCTGGACTCCTAACACTGACATACTACACTTTATTATGCCCATCAGTTGTTCTTTAGGAAACCATCAAAACATGTTCTGCCAGTTAGATATGGAGATGGGAAGAATGTGATGGGTCAGACCAAACAAAACTATCTGAGTGGAAGAGATTAGAGCAGGCAGGCCTTAATTAAAGTCTTCAGTGACCCTATCTAGGCCACATTGCTATCTATCCCCTGTGGGTCTCATTGACGATAGGCAGAAATGGATGTACTTTCTTCTCTACTTGCTCAAGCCAAAGCATCATCCCAGAGTTTGGCTGGTGAGCAGACATTAAATGCAGTTGATTATGGAATGAAATACAATCTCTTCCCTGCTTTTCTACAGTATGGGCACAATGCCCAAATGGGGGTGCATAAGCAATGGTATTTACAAACCTCAGCATGGTGACTGATGGAGATTCAAGCCACTCTCAACTCCAGCCCCTCCCAGTCTATGACAATCACACTGTTCTACCTTACAGGATTCATGTAAGGATTACACAAAGGACTTGGGATAAGTAAAGTACTGGCTGAGATCAGAGACCTGCCTGAGTGTTACCCTTTCTTCTCTAGAATGCAAGAGGCCATCACTGTAAAAATTTCCCCTCCTTCAAGCTACCTCTATAACGTTACCTTGCTTTGACAAATAAGAACAGGGCAGTTCTTCCTTATTTTCAGCCTTTTCTGTTAGAGAAATATATACTTTTGTATATTAATAAAGCAAGGTGGATCAGAAAGGTCAAAAATAAGGATGGATAAAAATTAATTCAATTTATTTTCCTTCCCTATATAAGTCCCACCATCCTGATCTTAAAGAGGGCAAATCTACATCTCTTCAGAGCACGAGTCACATATTTCTAAAGTTTCTTGCTCTTCCCCAGCCTTAGGGTTACTTGTCTGTAATGTCTCCTTCAGGAACTCAACCATGTCAACAAGATCAAGTGGGGTTAGTTGTGTATCACTCCAAGTTCTAATAAAACCTATCCATGGAAACAGAGTGCTGTTTACTGTTGGCAAAACTAGCTTCATTGTTCACTGAATTTTAAAAAAAAATGGCTCTCTCTTGCCCTTTTTGGAGACTTTAGACCTCTTAAATAGCTAGATATGATGTTTCATTGCATGTCATCTAAAATTATTAAACTCAATGAATTAAAGTTAACCATGTATAGTGAACTCAGTAGGTCTACTCTGAGTAAGGCTTAATTCTATACAACTCCTTGAGCTCCTGGTGAAAGCATCTGACAAATTTTTAGTGTTATTTATTACACTGCTATCAAGAAGAGAGTATTTAAAAGGGAAATGTATAATGAGAATGAAGCAAAGTAGCTGGATAATTAATATAAAATATTGATACATATTGTGTGTGTTTGAACTTTGCAAATTAGTCTAGCACATATACAACTACAATGGTATAACATTCCTATCTTCACTGTAGCTATGAATTAAAATGTTTGTTCTTTAAACATCAATTAAGTTTATGCTGTATCACTGTAATTTGTTAATTGGTATATATCCCTTATGTGTTCTTCAGGGAACTCACACAAATGGCAATACGTGCAGCTGCAATTAAGTAAACAGGTACAAATTGATCCTTTGAGTACACAGTTTGTTTAGCTGGTGTAAATATAATTGCAACAATGAAGCTGCTTTATCACAAGTTGTTGTTAACTTGTGCAACAATTCAGTGAGGCTTTAAGGTCACAGTTCTGTCTATTTAACCTAAAGAGTACAACTGGGTAAATACATTCATGAAAACATTTTAATTCTAGTTTGTATTATGTTCAGAATTACTCTACTTACTATCCAAAGTAACTCTTTGTGAGCGAGCTTTCATTTCTTGTTTAGTTGCTGTTTATGGGCAAGCACTGTAATGTGATATAAGCTTCGCAGTGAAGATTCTTAGATTTTCCATCTCTGAAGGGAGGCTCTTGAGCTTACAAACTGCTCCAAACCTTCACAACTTTGCACACTCGTACTGCTAACAAGGGGTCCGCTTCACATTTGAGTGCTCCTATGTAACTGCAGGGGGACGCAGGTGGCGCTGTGGGTTAAAGCCTCAGCGCCTAGGGCTTGCCGATCGAAAGGTCGGCGGTTCGAATCCCTGCGGCGGGGTGCGCTCCCGCTGCTCGGTCCCAGCGCCTGCCAACCTAGCAGTTCGAAAGCACCTCCGGGTGCAAGTAGATAAATAGGGACCGCTTACCAGCGGGAAGGTAAATGGCGTTTCCGTGTGCGACTCTGGCTCTGGCTCTGGCCAGAGCAGCGATGTCACGCTGGCCACGTGACCCGGAAGTGTCTCCGGACAGCGCTGGCCCCTGGCCTCTAAAGTGAGATGGGCGCACAACCCCAGAGTCTGTCAAGACTGGCCCGTACGGGCAGGGGTACCTTTACCTTTACCTTTTTATGTAACTGCAAGATGTCTTGGGAGAGAAGTATACCTGAAGGAGCATCTCCTCCCCCATCGTTCAGCCCGGACACTGAGGTCCTCTTCCGAAGGTCTTCTGCTGGTTCACTCACTGTGAGAAGCAAAGTTATAGGGAACCAGGCAGAGGGCCACCTCGGTGGTGGTGCCCTCCCTGTGGAACTCCCTCCCACCAGATGTCAAGGAGATAAAGAACTACATAACTTTTAGAAGACATCTGAAGGCAGCCCTGTATCGGGAAGCTTTCAGTGTTCGATGTTTTACTATGATTTTATATATGCTGTAAGCTGCCCAGAGTGGCTGGAGAAACCCAGCCAGGTGGGTGGGGTATAACAACAACAACAACAACAACAACAACAACTATCAGGTAGAAACACATAGCTGACCTATTCATGTGGCAATGGTATATTTTCCCCCACGCTTACAGCACCCCAAACCACACCACAAAGCACACATGTGCATGCGTCTTTGAAGGGTAGCTGAAACTCTGAGGAATTTGGGAGTGGCCTCTGACACAGACAAACAAATTATTTTTGGTTGTATCCAATCCAGCATGCATGGCATTCCACACACTTAGGAAGCCCTCTCCTTCTTTCCCCTCAATAGCTCAAAATCTGCTCTGAAGGCTCCATCAACCCTCTGGAGCACGTTTTGTGATAAAGACTTAGACCAGTCCATGAGAATCCCATTCTCTCCATCCTCTCCCCACTCAAGTTCAGGGCATTTTCCTAGTCAGCTTGGTTTTGCTTTGGGAAAAAAACATATGCAGGGACTGCTTTTAAAATGCAGTTGGGGCAGGCACCTGAGTCCACAGAACAACTCAGGACTTCCAGGAGTCCCTGATCTGACTTGAGACAGCTTGTTAGTAGTGCAGTCTACCTCTGGAATATGGGGGGGGGGGGACTTGCCTGAATCATGTTTATTTGGCTACTAATTCAAGAAGTACCCAGAACTGATGCACACCCAGATCATATATTAGTGCTCTTCAGGTGTTCAGGTCTTGTGGGTACAAAACATATGATGGGGTTCTCTAGAATCCTGCCAGTCTGCCTACACACTATGTACCTAGCTGACAAATGATTGGCCTAAGTCTGAAAGGGGACTAGGTATGGAGAGATGTAGACACATACAGATTACTTTATGGAGATCACTGCTTGATCAGGCTCGCCATTCCCTGTGTGTGTACACCCCCAAGTTCATAGTTCCCTTCAGAGTTATAACAACCTCATGTTAGTCAGAGTGTGTGGCCAACACACACTTTGGCATCTAAGAAATGGGCTAGCCAGCACTTTCTGAAAGGCTCCTTCACCCTTTCAGCACTCATGCGTATTTCAGTAACTCATGGGGTACTGAATGACAATATGTTCTCATGTCATTTTCACTCAGAAGGATCAGTAATATCAATTGGTGTGGAATTATTCTCTATCCCTAAGAGAAAAATGGTATAGAATTAATAATAATAATAATAATAATAATAATAATAATAATTTATACCCCGCCCATCTGTTTGAGTTTCCCTAGCCACTCTGGGCAGCTCCCAATCAAGTGTTAAAAACAGTACAGCGTTAAATATTAAAAACTTCCCTGAACAGGGATGCCTTCAGATGTCTTTTAAAGATAGGATAGCTGCTTATTTCCTTCACATCTGAAGAGAGGGTGTTCCACAGGGTGGGCGCCACTACCGAGAAGGCCCTCTGTCTGGTTCCCTGTAACCTCACTTCTCGCAATGAGGGAACCGCCAGAAGGCCCTCGGCACTGGATCTCAGTGTCCGGGCAGAACAATAGAGGTGGAGACGCTCCTTCAGGTATACAGGACCGAGGCATTTTAGGGCTTTAATGGTCAGCACCAACACTTTGAATTGTGCTCAGAAACGTACTGGGAACCAATGCAGATCTCTCAGGACCGGTGTTATGTGGTCCCGGCGGCCACTCCCAGTCACCAGTCTAGCTGCCGCATTCTGGATCAATTGCAGTTTCCGGGTCACCTTTAAAGGTAGCCCCACGCAGAGTGTATTGCAGTAGTCCAAGCGGGAGATAAGTAGAGCATGCACCACTCTGGTGAGACAGTCCACGGGCAGGTAGGGTCTTAGCCTGCGTACCAGGTGGAGCTGATAGACAGCTGCCCTGGACACAGAGTTAACCTGTGCCTCCATGGACAGCTGTGAGTCCAAAATGACTCCCAGGCTGCGCACCTGGTCCTTCAGGGGCACAGTTACCCCATTCAGAACCAGGGAATCCCCCACACCCGCCCGCTCCCTGTCCCCCCAAAACAGTACTTCTGTTTTGTCAGGATTCAACCTCAATCTGTTAGCCGCCATCCATCCTCCAACCACCTCCAGGCACTGGATGTAACTACAGTATAAGATGTAACTATAACATGCAAAAACTATTAAATCGTATTGGAGATGCTCAATCATGGAACAAACCAATGCACATATTGAATGGTTGAATAAATAAATTGTGCTTAGTTGACTATGTTTCAAACTAAATTAGATCTAACCCAAGTTAAATATCTATAATTTAAGACTTGCTGAATTTTGGAAAGGAAGCACAGATTTGATTATTATTTTCTCCTCATTGTCCAGTAAACTGGCCAATTTTCTCTATTTTGCAAGACCTAGTGCTATCTTCAAATTGGGAAATAAATAAATGTTTTTAAAAGTGGGCAGAACAAAAGTTTTGGGTTTTTTTTTTTTTTTACTAACAATCATTTAACAAGGGAAAGGAACAATCCATGCAATTTCAAGTGCCAATAATATGTAAATAGGAAAGCATTGTTCCATCACAGAAAGTGCTTACATTTGAAGTACAGACAAAAGACAATCAATGCAATGGAATCTCTTTAGATAATACGCTGGATAATACAGCCATAACTGCGTGAGGAAAACAATGTGAAATACCAGTGTGAGAGAGCCAGTGTGGTGTAGTGGTTAAGATTGGTAGTCTCGTAATCTGGGGAACCAGGTTCGCGTCTCTGCTCCTCCACCTGCAGCTGCTGGGTGACCTTGGGCTAGTCACACTTCTTTGAAGTCTCTCAGCCCCACTCACCTCACAGAGTGTTTGTTGTGGGGGAGGAAGGGAAAGGAGAATGTTAGCTGCTTTGAGACTCCTTAAAGGGAGTGAAAGGCGGGGTATCAAATCCAAACTCTTCTTCTTTTTCTACCAGTGTCATGTGATCAAGGTGGCTGGGAAAAATGCTGCTATAATTTCAGAAATTTCCATTTGCCATATTATGCATGTTTTTCAATGCAAACATAACATATGCATGGAAATTTGTTGGCTTCAGATGAACCACAGCTAAAGTGATTATGAAGTTGTCCCTACATTCAATGCCTTCAGCTACTGCCACCATGGAACTGATTTCAATTTCAAGTAAGCAATGCACACTTTCTCAGGATAATCACAACTTATACATTTTCTCACTTCCTATTATGCATTTGACATCCAAGAGGATAAATGATGAATTCCAGATAGTGGTGCCAAAAGAAAGACATCAACGTTGTTAATCCTTAGCATGCATTTTAGAAAAGGGTTGGGGGTTTTTAGAGAGATTTTTTTTCCCTTAAGGACTTACACCTATCTGTATTTAACTATTATTACCTAATAATTCCCTTTAAAGTATATGAGTTCAAAACTGGAGGTATTGAGTTGAAGGTAGCCCCTGTCTCATTTTGCTTCACTCTGGACAATTCCTGACTCTATGATAGGGCTGCCATTTGTTCAATTCATCCGTCGGATATTGTGTCCGGGCAGAATTTCCAAAAATTGCTGAAAATGTATGGGAAAACCTGGACATATGGCAACCCATGTTGGAAGTGGTGTGTTTTTCCTAAGAAATATTCCTAAGAAATAGCTCAAAAAGAAATAACTCAAAAAGAAATAGCTCAAAAACTTCATTTGGGGGTAGATTTCACACAGTCAAAAAGCTCACTTTTTGAAATATGGCAACTCTACTCTGTGAATTAACTCAGTTTGGTTCTTCTAAAGAAGAAGAGGAGGAGGAAGAGGAGGAGTTTGGACTTGATATCCTGCCTTGATATCTCAAAGTGGCTAACAATCTCCTTTCCCTTCCTCCCCCACAACAAACACTCTGTGAGGTGAGTGAGGCTGAGAGACTTCAGAGAAGTGTGACTAGCCCAAGGTCACCCGGCAACTGATCGCTCCATAGACAAACTGATACACAGACAGACCAGTCATCTTTAAGGTAAAGGTAAAGGTACCCCTGCCCGTACGGGCCAGTCTTGACAGACTCTGGGGTTGTGTGCCCATCTCACTTAAGAGGCCAGGGGCCAGCACTGTCCGGAGACACTTCCGGGTCACGTGGCCAGCGTGACATCGCTGCTCTGGCGAGCCAGAGCCGCACACGGAAACGCCGTTTACCTTCCCGCCAGTAAGCGGTCCCTATTTATCTACTTGCACCCGGAGGTGCTTTCGAACTGCTAGGTTGGCAGGCGCTGGGACCGAGCAGCGGGAGCGCACCCCGCCGCAGGGATTCGAACCGCCGACCTTTCGATTGGCAAGTCCTAGGCACTGAGGCTTT
Source organism: Podarcis cretensis (assembly GCF_951804945.1). NCBI lineage: Eukaryota > Metazoa > Chordata > Lepidosauria > Squamata > Lacertidae > Podarcis > Podarcis cretensis. The sequence goes on from NC_137173.1 coordinate 89,311,598, forward strand.
AACCCACAGCGCCACCTGCGTCCCAAGTCATCTTTAGGGGAAAGCAAATGGATTTGTGTCATTGGTATGCATGCTTGCGACAATGACCCATTCAATTGTTTAAAGCAATACCCACTTGCAGCATAATCCTATGCATGTCTACTCAGAATTAGACTCCACTGAGCTGACTTGGACTTTGTCTTAGGTAAGCATGTACAGGACTGCAGCATTAGTGTCCAAATTAGTGTGCCGGCCAGAGATGACTGTGTGCATCCTCTTCACAGGGGTGAGCGGTGCATAAAGCATGAGGGATGCAATCCTTGTGCCTTTGTGTACATTAAAACAATAATGGATGGGAGGAGAAATGGTGTTAATACCCCTCTGCCATTGACATAGGGTTTTCTTTCCCTGAAGTACAGGAGTATCATATCTGCCCACTTGCCATCTCATCAAGCAGGTTTAATGAATCATGTCCTAAGAAGGCAAACAACAGAAGTTAACTGTGAATAAGATTACTACCAAAGCAGGCTTCATGGCAAAGGCTTGGAAACATCACAACTTTTTACATATGGAATTCTTTTCCTCAGGGCAGCGTTTTTTCTTTCTTTAAAAAAATGTTTAGGGGCACTCTTGTTTTCCTACTCATATTGAAATACTGCCCCTCAATGAGGGGCACTGCATAAGGGTATATTAGGATGGACAGTTCTTGACCCAAATGTGTAAGCTAGGATCACCATTACTGTCCATTACATTTGTCTGTTAATGTTGGTTGAAGCCATTAACTAAATGATAAGATCAGGGCGGTAAGATCCTTTTAGATAACAACTTTGTGTCGCTACCAATCAGAAGTAGACAAAAATTAATCAGTTCTACTTTAATTAGCCAATTATTTTACATGACACTCTAATTCTATTCTGAAATTTTTATTTTCCAGCTCTAATTAGGTTTTGTCTCATTTTAATTAAACATTTAATTAAAACATTTGCTCTTTTTTGTAGGGAAGTGATGCATGAAAGATAAATATGGAAACCAACCAAGCTGGGTCTTTCTTCTAACTCTTTGTCTTGGTGTTGACTCTTTTTCTTCTGTAAATGAGATTAAGAGAGGACTTTGTTTCAATAAAAAATTAAAAAGCCTCCTTGACATTGGAATATTCATTATGCCAAATTTAAGAAATGGACGTTATGTTAGAAACTTATGGAAGTTAAGAGATGCATCACATATGTTCTGTTCTCAAGCCTTTTCTAAGATCAGTCAACCAATCTACTAACAAGGCCTCAGTCAAAAGTTGACGACAAACATAGATAAAGGAGGCTAATTTAGTATGGATTATTCATACACCATGAATAATCTATCTTCAGTATATTTTATTTTATTTTATTGCTACGGTTAGTGGCTGATGCAAATAAAGATTCTTCTCATGTGATCTCTGGACACCATGGAATTCAGAAGTTGGGCAGATCCTCTAAGTCAACGGTTCTGAGAAAAACTTATTTCTTCTGAATAAAAATGGGAGACTCTTACCAAAAAGTTCAAAAGCTTTTCTTTTAGAGCTCAACATTAAAAAGTTCCTGCAAGAGTCACAAATGTAATGATTGAACCCGTGTTTCGTGCATGGATGTAACAGGAAGGCTCAGGTGAAACTTGGTTCTTTCTTAATGATTTGATTAGTTTCTGGATGCATATTCCCAGTGTTCCCATAGGAATTACAGTCTGAAGCTAGGGGTATGCACTGATCACAAGGTTCAGCTTGGACTCCAAATTAGTGCTTCAGTATACAGCCTGCCTCATCCAAAGCTGAGGGTCCAAGTCTGCTTCAGGGGAAAAAAAGAAAAGGTTTCACACACTTGCACCCACTGTTGGGAAATTAAATCTATTTATTTTCACAAAGCACCAACTGAAAAGTTTGTGGGAGAAATAATTTCCTCTGATAATAAGCCTGAGCTGTCAATCAAAATGGAGTCTCTTCTCCTCTTCTCCCCACACTGGAATTTGCTTTCCCTTACTCATACATATTCTCCTTTCTGCTAATTTCATTATATGGTAAGGTTAAATACATTAGTTTTGCTTTTAGCAAACGCTTGTACCATTTTTGTCTTTGTCTGAACCACTGAGGTTTTCACGAACATTTTTACTGATTTTTGGAAATTCTGCCTGGACGCTATTTCCACAGGATGAATTCCAGATATGTCTGCAAAATTCCAGATATATGGCGGCCCTACATGATGTGCTTTCAGGGGTCCCTACTGCAATTTAGGGTGCCTCATGGAGATCCTGCTTTACCTCAGAAAGCCCAGGGTCACTCTGAAACACACTGCCTTAGCTTGGGATTCAGGATTTGCTTGAATTTGCTGCATACCCCTGTTCTGAACACTTAAGGTACACCTTCAGCATGCAATACAATTTGATAGTGTACATTTTCCCATCCACAACCATAGATGGATCTGTCTACTCATCCCAATCTATATCATACAGTGCCACACTAGAGTTGTTAGAATACGGTGAATGGATCTCTTCACTTCCTGTAGTTGATCTGCTCAGCTCTGCTTGCTGGCATTTTCATGCAAAGGTTACATTCTCATGCATACTGCAGGAAATGATGGCAAACTACAGATGGCAAACTACAGGAGGGTAATTTCATCCTCTGGCAGCCTTAGAGTACTAGCAAATACCTGCCAACCTAGCAGTTTGAAAGTATACCAACATGAGTAGAAAAATAGGTACCACTGCAGCGGGAAAATAAATGGTGTTTCTGTGCACTCTGGCACTCATCACTTTGTCCGGTTGCACCAGAAGCAGTTTAGTCATGCTGGCCATGACCCAGAAAACTTTCTGTGGACAAATGTCAGCCTGAAGCGAGATGAACGCCACACCCCATGGTCAAGTTTCACTGGACTTAACCATCCAGGGGTCCTTTGCCTTTTGCCTTATTAGCAAAGGTAACCTATCTTGGTGCTGTGCTAAACCTCCACTCCTTCTTCTGTTAAATGCTCCCCCATCACCACCATCACAATACAGAGTGTATTTTTCTCCTGATTCCTTGAGTGTATGTGAGAAGAAGAAGAAGAAGAGTCCGTAAATTTTGATCATATGGGAGAATAATTTTGATTGCAACTATTGTAGCTAACTCCTAACCCCCACCCCCAAGAAAATAACTGAGGCAGCTTACCAAAGTGGATAAGACTTGCAACTCAAATGGTGTGCATATACCACATCATGTGATTGATTATGTGGGGTTGGGCTTACCTGTCCTGTCCCCCACCCCAATATTTTATTCAAGTTGGCATGCCTGATCCTGAAAGCATGCTTGTAAAAGAGCTATGTTAGACAGCAGCTCCCTGATGAGAGCACACTCAGTGGCCGACCTGGGTTTGCATCTGCCTGTAGAAGAAGAAGAAGAAGAGTAGTAGTAGTTTGGATTTGATATCCCGCCTTTCACTCCCTTTAAGGAGTCTCAAAGCGGCTAACATTCTCCTTTCCTTCCTCCCCCACAACAAACACTCTGTGAGGTGAGTGGGGCTGAGAGACTTCAAAGAAGTGTGACTAGCCCAAGGTCACCCAGCAGCTTCATGTGGAGGAGCAGAGACGCGAACCCGGTTCCCCAGATTACGAGACTACCGCTCATAACCACTACACCACACTGGCTCTCAGTGAGTGGTGGTGATGGTGGGGTTATGTTTTTATATGTGTTCAAAACCATCCAGAGTGAGGCAGCCCAGTCAGATGGGAGGGCTACAAATTATTATTATTATTATTATTATTATTATTATTATTTATTAAAATAATCTTCAGGGATGAGAAATTGCCTCCCCCCCCCTTATATGCTCATTGTAGTTCTTTATAAGCTAAATAAGGCTGTGGATCTTTAACCTATATACTATATCATGTATTTTTTCCAGAGTGTTAGGATAATTGGTGTATCTGAGAGAAGTGCTGAAAACAAAACTGTGCATAGAAACTTACTTCTTAGTATATATTACCTTTGTTAGTTTAAAACAATTTTCATATTTTTCCTCATTTCTTAATACAATTGAGTGAAGTTTAATAATATTTCTTCAGGAAAGTTTTCCCTTTCTACGGCTGATATCTCACCAGCAGAAACTAATAGTCATTATGCAGTTTTGGCTACAGCTAATTAAAGATCATTATTAAAATTCAAGATGGAAGGGCAAACTCTACCAGACGACTAATACTTGAATGTGAGAAGCCATCAGTCATTATATTGCTGGAATAGTCCTTGAAATTCCTCCAGTGTTTTGCCTGAGGGAGAACAATCCTGTGTGATTTTAGAGAACATGGCTTTCACGGGCTGATCCTTTACTCCAGTCATCACACCACCAGAACACTAAATTTTGACAGCTTTAAATTCTGCTTTTTATTGCTGTTGGTTGAATATTTTATTCTGTTTCAATATTTTCTTCCTTTTGTATGGCACATGGACAGAATTTGCTATTGGCATCTAACAAGGGATGTAAGTAAATATGCAAGATTACCTTGGAACAATTCCCCTCAGCTTCTTAAAAAAAAATATCTGTTTAAGCGACGAAATTTGACCATTTTAAATCCTTATTAGAAAGTTCTGCATTTTCTTGAAACCATGAGACTAGAAAACCTATCAGGGGTGCATTGTACTAAAGTTCTTGTTTACCCCTTTGCACCTAAGTAAAATGAATTATTGTTGATATGAAGTTCTAGAAATGAAGAATAAACATAATGCAGTGTTTCCCAACCTTGGGTCTCCAGCTGTTTTTGGACTACAATTCCCATCATCCCTGACCACTGGTCTTGTTAGCTAGGGATGATGGGAGTTGTAGTCCAAAAACAACTGGAGACCCAAGGTTAGGAAACATTGACATAATGGATTCGTTTCTTGGAAACCTTGGCATAATCTTTTCTTCTCCTTTATTTGATTTCCCTACTCCAATACAGTTCTGGTGAGGTCAGTTGGAATATTCTGAAAGACTGACAAGTGTTCTGAAAGAAGAATGAGCTTCTGACATCATGAGGAAGGTGTTTTTTTCAGTATGTGTTTCTCTTTAAAAGGGGAAAAATACCTTTAAGTGATAAAATCCATCTACTTGTTAATCAAGGCTGATTGCTCTAGAAGGCAGGCAACTGTTTAAGAGATTTTTGAAAAATCATGACAAGCAGTTTGCTCCGGCTCTTATTTCATTGAGCAATTATTATCAAAGCAAGGCAGTTTTGTGACATCTTGCAAAGAGTTCATAACAATCAAGCTGGGCACGATATGGCAGCTGTGATCTGGTCCTTCCCTTTTCTTGAAGATTATGGGATGTATGGATTTTTTTTCAATCAAACCACAAAGCACACTTCACTCACTCAGATTTCCTTGTCTTCAGGTATTAATGTTAAGTCACAAAGGGCAATGTTAATGTTAAGTCTAGAAGGAACCTGTGGTTTTCATTCTATCTATCATCTATCTATCTATCTATCTATCTATCTATCTATCTATCTATCTATCTATCTATCATCTATCTATCTATCTATCTATCATCTATCTATCTATCTATCTATCTATCATCTATATCATCTATCTATCCACACACACACACACACACACACACACACGAGAGAGAGAGAGATTTGGAAGGGGTGCAAGATTAAGAAAACTTCACACACACACACCCAAGGAAAACCCTGGTCTTGAAAGCGTTCAAGAGAATATTTTATCATGAATATATTCAAGCGGTATTCATAGAATTGACCTAAAATGGAATATCCAATTTTGCAGCACAATTTCAAAATGTGTGTGTGTGTGCTGGCCAAACTAATTTCCATCACTGTAGCTCCTCTGAGTGGCTGCCACCTCCAAAGCCCCCAGAATGGTACTATATAATGGAAAACCATTGCTCTTAATGGGGAGGTGCTAACTATAAGTAGAGGGGGGGTCACCAATTTTCTCCAAAGTCAAAGTGAACATTTGTAATCATATCTCATCATTCTGGAGGCTTGTAGGGGAGTCTAGGCTTCAAGCTGTTGGCTGCTAGATACCCTGCTGCTGCTGCTGAATTTCACCTTTCAGTTTTCATTTTGCTGCCCCCAAACTCTTGTCAAATTAATCAAATATTCTCTAATTGAAGGGGAATAGCCTAGAGCTCGTCTGTGATGCTCACTTTTTACCCGAAGCATCCTGACATATTATATATCACATTGAACATAGAATCAGAGAATCAGAAAATGGTAGAGGTGGAAGGAACCCTGAGGGTTGTCTAGTCCAACACCTTGCAATGCAGGAATCTCAACTAAAGCATCCATGGCCTATAGCCACCCAACCTCTGCTTAAAAAAACTCTAATGAAGCAGAGTCTACAACCTCTTGTGGGAGTCTGTTTCATTGCTGAACAGCTCTTACCATCAGAAAGTTCTTCCTGATGTTTAGTCCAAATCTATTTTCTTGTAACTTGAAGCCATTGGTACAGCCATTGGAGGTCCTACCCTCCAAAACAGTAGACTACAAGCTCCATCTTCTATGTGACAGCTCTTTATATATTTGAAGCCTCCTCTTTACCAGGCTAAATATACCCAGTTCCCTCAACTGTCCCTCACAAGGCTTAGTTTCCAGACCCTTCATCATCTTGGTTGCCCTCCTCCACACACGTTCCAGCTTGCCAACATCCTTAAACTGTGGTGTCCAGAACAGGACACAGTATTCCAGAGTGGTACTATTACTTCCCTTGATCTGGGTACTACACTTCTGTAGAATTAGCTTTTCTGCTGTTGCATCGCACTGTTGACTCATGCTAAGCCTGTGGTCTACTAAGACCCCCTAGATCACTTTCACACCTGTTAATCCAGGTGTTCCCCATGTTATATTTGTGCAGCTGATTCTTTCTGCCTAAGTGCAGAACCTTACATTTCCCCCATATATCTTCATTTTGTTATTTTGGGGCGAGTTTCTCCAATCTGTTAAGGTCATCTTGAATCCCTTTTCTGGCTGCGCCTCCCAGTTTGGTGCCGTCTGCACATTTGATGAGCAAATTCAACTCTAAACTTTCCATGAGTTGGTCTTCATGGCTCTGAATCTCTGTAATCTGTTCCAGCTCAACGTCTACAAGTTCTGCGTCATTTAAATACTTGGAAAACCCAATGAACTTTTAATCATGCTTTAGAGCATAGGGGTTTTCTAGATATGTTGACCATAAAATGCCAGAAGACATTGGCCACATTCAATCCATGCCAAAATATCCAAAAAAGGACAATAATGAAGTAGTGCAAATGTGAAAAAGCACTCCAGCAGGGATATCTGTCTTTTTCAAAGCACTTAAAAAGACAGAAGTTATCTTGGAGATGTAACATATTCACCCTTCTCCCCAGTCTCATCTGGGGAATGGTGCAGTAATGCTAGTTGTGTATCATTAGACTGCTGTTCGCACTGTTTTCCATTTGTGAATATTCTTATTGCCACTATCCCTCTTCTTGCTAGGCAGTTTGTATCTTTAGTAATTGTTCAATAATGAAGAGGTGTCTGTATCCAAATCTATCTGGGACTATTTATCTTGATACCCCAGATATTGGATCTAAGAGGTGTTTCACAAAGCATTTGATCTTATCCCCTGCAACAATGATTCATTTTGTGAAGTTATATCATTTCCAATTAAGCACTTCATGTAGTGATGATGATTTGGTTCCCTGCAGCTTTGAGTTCCATTAGAGATTCAATTATTAAAAAACAGGATGAAGCTTAATTAAATAAACTTAATTAAAAATAAATTAACCCTTATTTCATGGAACTGCGTGAAAGTTCTGTCACATCAGAAAGACAAAGGCACATACAAACTCCATAATGTTCATCTGTGTGAAAAGTGTCTTTGAATGTCAGGTTTACTTCTGTTTTAAATTAGAGGCTTTGCCAGCCTAGAAAACAGAACAGATACTTAATAGAGGTCTGTTCAACAACTGGTTCTAGGACTATTTTGAATTATTTATAATCGTTTGTGCTTGTTGCTCTGAAACCTTTGACAGCACTGGTGAGGTGCTATAAAACAGTCATATTACTGGAAATAAAACACTTGCAGTCCAGATTAATAAAGACACAAAAAAATAGTATTAATAACAGCAACAACAAAAACCGAAACATTACCTCAGAGTTTGTTTACCTCAGCATTTGTAGCTGGAGTCAGTCCATCAGTGCCCCCCGCCCCTTCCGCCAGCAGTTATGACTAATTTCCGTGATGATGATGAACAGGCAAGGTCCTTAGGCTCTCTGTTTGGAACCAGAGAGAGGAAAGTTTGCTGAACTGCATTAAGAACTAAAAAAGAAGAGTGAATTATGTTGCTTCCTTGTTTACTAACAATGTGTTACAGTGGTACCTCGGGTTACATACGCTTCAGGTTACATACGCTTCAGGTTACAGACTCCGCTAACCCAGAAATAGTGCTTCAGGTTAAGAACTTTGCTTCAGGATGAGAACATAAATCGTGCTCTGGTGGTGTGGTGGCAGCAGGAGGCCCCATTAGCTAAAGAGGTGCTTCAGGTTAAGAACGGAACCCTGGAACGAATTAAGTACATAACCCGAGGTACCACTGTACTTTGCACCTTGTAACGTTTATTTATCACTATTTTAAGACTGTTTCCAGAAAAGCTTTGAAACTCATTCTTCGGGATGAAGAGCAAATTCAATTCCACTCTGCACAAGGTCCAGATCAGGGATTCCATTGTACAGACTCTAACATGCTATTGATTTCAATGTATAGTGCATATGGGGGTTCAGTGAGACTGGTGATCTAGTGGCACAAACATTCAAACAGTCAGATGTTTGAAGGGTGGGGAGGATAGCACAGCAGAGGTTATATTTTCTCAAAATCCTCCGGAAAAACAATCTCTCAAAGGACCTGTTGATGGCATTCTACCATTGCACTGTGGAGAGCGTACTAACTTATAGTCTGTGCGTGTGGTTTGGGATCTGCACGGCCAGGGAAAAAACAATGCTATCCAGGGTTGTAAAGACTGCAGAGAGAATTACTGGGTGCACTCTTTCCACTTTAGATCAAATCTATGCTGCCGGGTGCCATAAGAAAGCGGCAGAGATAGCACATGATAGTACGCACCCCGGAAATGATCTCTTTCAGCTTCTGCCTTCTGGAAGAAGGTATAGGGTTATAAAGGCCAGGACTCGCCACCTGAAAAACCGTTTCTATGCTAATGCAATTCTGGTTCTAAACGCAGCATAAGGGGTCTCTGTAGCATAGTGTATTTTGAAATGGGGTTTTAGAGTTTTGTAGGGGTTTTTGAATGTTTTATGTAGCTTTATGTAGTTTTATGTAGTTTTGTGGTAGTTTTATGTAGTTTTTGTGTAGTTTTGTGTAGTTTTTCAATTTCATTGTTCCGCAAGGGACAATGACAATAAAGATATCGTCTCGTATCATATGGGGTTTCAGTGAGACTGGTGATCTAGTGGTACAAACATTCAAACAGTCAGATGTTTGAAGGGTGGGGGAGGATAAAGAAAACTCACACTCTTGCATCAGTTCCACTGAACGCATGAAGGATGGCAGGATTCTGAATGTGCATGTATGTTTGATGAATGTTTGTGCCAAACTCCAACTCTTCCTGCTGTTCTGTGTATCTCCAGCTTCATTATTTCAAAACTATTTTTTATGTTGTAGGGCATTTCTAAGACATAATTGGTAGTGATTCAGTCATGCCTTAGATTAGATCAAAAGATTAGAAGCTGTTTTATATTCCATCCAAGTTTCCCTATAACTCCCAAGGTTATATTTAGCCTTTACAGCAATTGTAGAATGTTCTTATGGCCTGGCTTGTTTTTTTTCCTGCATAGCCATTTGTTCATCTCACAGGAAAAAGAAAATGTACCTGTATGAATTCCTCAGGATTGAAGTGTTGACTTTTGTGTGCTAAGGTTTTCTCGTGTGCATTTAAAGTGCTTGCCCAAGAAGGGCCCTTATTCACAACAGCCCTCTAGTCATTACTATTCTAACAGATTCAGCACAATAGGAAACAACAGAATAAGGTGGTTTTCAATGTGCTTTCTTACAAACATGGTACATACCAGTACAGGCATGGCTAAAAGATAAGGACTGGGGGGGTGTTCCATGCCAAACAGTTCTAATTAGAGTTGCCACTGCCATTTCACCTACAATGAAATTCAAAGTGCATTTCAAAGACTTCTCCTCCAGTGAAACACTGAGGGATTTTGAAGGAAGCCAAAGGAGTTTTTAAAGACTATTGAATATTCTCAGGGTTTGTTTTCCATTGCATTCCTTATGCTAGATTTTGCCTCAAGTGAATTTTGAAAAGAATATGGATGTTCTCCCTAAGGTGAAGCATCTGAGAAATTTTGAAGAAAGTCAAGAGGCTTTTGATAACACTGGTAAAAAAAAAAAAGTCAATAAAGCCTTTCACACATTCCATCTTAATCCTAAGAAATTACAGTTGAATGGCATGCACTTTGCTAGTCACCAAACCATGGCAGCATAAAGAATAGTTCAAGGAACTAAGAAAACTGCCTCTCTATGTATGTGGGCTTCAAAAAGAAAAAGAAAAACATTTTTATTTAATTGCTTGTGAGATGATAGATAGATAGATAGATAGATAGATAGATATGTTGGAAAAAGAAATAAGGATAATAATACTGTGGTTAGCAATTTATGGGAAAGAGCTAATAAGTTTGAAGCAAAACCAAAATATTTTAAAAATCTTTTAAAATAATAAATTGTTTTGTATCATTTGCAAGGGAAGAATTATTTGAATCACTTTACATACAGCGCGGAGATGCCATTGGTTCAGAATGAGATCCATTTTTGTCACTGGATTATTCTTATTTGCACGTAAACCAACCGGTAAAATCTCTTCTTCGCCACTTTGCTGCTGTAGACCTATGAATAATCTGTTCTTGGCCAACGTTAATGAGCTACGTCACATAGCGAGGCATTGTTCCATGAGACCACTGTTATCATTCATCATGCATTTCTCGGTAGTATATTTATAAACGTAAAATTAAAATTTAATGTGCTGATGGGATCCATAAGCACAGAATAGATTCTAGTTGTCATCATAGTAGCAAATTATTTTTATTGATTTGTTAATCTGATACCCCTCCTTTCCATAAAAAGGTGCCTAAGGTGGATAGCACAGTAGCAAACAATAGAGTGGAGCAGTAGAGCCAATCATATGTGTTTCAGTGCTGCTCCCATACTGTGTTGACATTAACTCCCCTCCTCCTCACTGACAATAACCTTCATGTTGAGAAGTCAGGTAAACAATGCACAATAAACAACACTGGACTAGCAAAAAGTGAAAGCCAATACAATGCAACTACAGTGGAACCTCGGTTTTTGAACATCTTGGCTCCTGAACGTTTCGCAAGCTGGACGCCGAAAACCCGGAAGTGAATGCTTCCGTTTTTGAACGTGCCTCAGAAGTCAAACAGATTCCGAAGTGTGTTTCTCAATTTTCTCTGTTCACTTTGCCCTCAGCCCTTTGATTTTCGGTTTTTGAACGTTTTGGAAGTCAAACGGACTTTCAGAATGGATTACATTCAAAAACTGAAGTTCCACTGTACTGTTATTAGTGGTGATATAGGACACGGGTGGCGCTGTGGTCTAAAGCACTGAGCCTCTTGGTCTTGCTAATTGGAAGGTTGGTGGTTCGAATCCATGCAACGGGATGAGCTCCCGTTGCTCTGCCAACCTACCAGTTTGAAAGCATACCAGCATATGAGTAGATAAATAGGTACTGCTGCGGTGGGAAGGTAAACGGTATTTCCATGCACTCTGGCTTCTGTCACTGAGTCCCGTTGTGCCAGTAGTGGTTTAGTCATGCTGGCCACATGACCCAGGAAGCTGTCTGTGGATAAACACCAGCTCCCTCAGCCTGAAAAGCCAAATGAGTGCAGCACCCCATAGTTGCCTTTCACTGGACTTAACTGTCCAGGGTTCCTTTACCTTTTACCTATTAACAGTGATAGCAGTAGCAGTATTGCAGGGCCAGCAATGCGCAAGATAGATAGACTCCCTGAAAACAAAGAGTGTTGGTCTGATCTTTAAAGCCCTAAACGGCCTCTGTCCAGTATACCTGAAGGAGCGTCTCCACCTCCATCGTTCTGCCACTGAGGTCCAGCACCGAGGGCCTTCTGGTGGTTCCCTCACTGTGAGAAGCCAAGTTACAGGGAACCAGGCAGAGGGCCTTCTCGGTAGTGGCACCCACCCTGTGGAATGCCCTCCCACCAGATGTCAAAGAGAACAACTATTACCAGACTTTTAGAAGACATCTGAAGGCAGCCCTGTTTAGGGAAGCTTTTCATGTTTAATAGGTTATTGTATTTTAGTGTTTTGTTGGAAGCCGCCCAGAGTGGCTGGGGAAACCCAGCCAGATGGGCGGGGTATAAATATATTATTATTATTATTATTATTATTATTATTATTATTATTATTGCATAAACAATTCAAAACCATCAGGGAGGAAAACAACAGAATGAAGGAAGGAAAAGGTAAGGGTAGCAAGAGATATTTACTCTCCCACTCCCAAAAAAGGTGCGTGCATTTAAATCCGGTTGCAGGATACAGATGGAAGAAGCCTCTGTCAAAGAAGATAAAGAAGATTGGCAAAATAAATTATTGAACTATGCAGAACAAATTAGATAATTTGAAACCCAAGAAAGAAAGAGAACTTTGACTCCCCCCTTTTTTAAAAGGGTAGATGTATAATGCATATTTTTAAAGCTTTGTGTATAGATTTCTCCATTAGTATAAGTTTTTAAAGTCCCTTGTAATAAGATGAAGAAGGTTTTAAAACTGGACTGTTAATGAATAAGCATAAAACAATGGAACCAAGAGGGGGAGTGGAGGGAAGTCAAACAAAAAAATAAGGTTTAAAAATTTGTTTATGATGTTATTCTCTTTTTTTGGTCTTTTCTTTGTTATTATAAAATCAATAAATTGCTCATAAAAATAAATAAATCTGGTTACAGCTGGGAATGAGGATTATGGGATACACCAGCAATCTCCACTGAGTCTTGGAAATTTTATTTTATTTTTTTTATTTTTTATAATAATTTTTATTACATTTTCCACAAAAAAGAACAAAAAAGCATATTTTCACAGACATTACAAAAAAAAAAAAATTTCACAAACATTATACAAAAAAGAAAAGAAAACAGCATAAACAAAAAATAAGAAAAAAAAGAAAAAAGAAAAAGGAAATTTTGACATAAAAATAAACTCACTTTCCAATTATACCCTTCAAAGCCTTATTTTCCTTACTTCCACCCGCCTCCCGATCTTGTATTCTATGTAATAATTAGTTCAGCAAGCTCAATTTTGTTCATTTTGATTCTTAGTCCCTCCCTTTGTACTCTTAATTAACTCAATCACTAGAACCCCTTCTTTTCTTTTTCAATGTCCTCAACATTCAAAGATTTTACAGTGTTTTTGTAAATAGACTTTAAACTTCTTCCAGTCCTCTTCCACCGGCTCTTCTCCTTGATCTCGAATTCTGCCGGTCATTTCAGCCAGTTCCATATAGTCTATTACTTGCATCTGCCATTCTTCCAGAGTGGGTAGATCTTGTGTCTTCCAATACTTTGCGATGAGTATTCTTGCTGCTGCTGTAGCGTACATAAAGAAAGTTCTGTCCTTCTTTGACACCAATTGGCCGACCATGCCCAGAAGAAAGGCCTCTGGTTTCTTCAAGAAAGTATACTTAAATACCTTTTTCAGTTCATTATATATCATCTCCCAGAAAGCCTTAATCCTTGGGCACGTCCACCAAAGGTGAAAGAATGTCCCTTCAGTATCTTTACATTTCCAACATTTATTATCGGGCAGATGGTAGATTTTTGCAAGTTTGACTGGGGTCATGTACCACCTATATATCATTTTCATAATATTCTCTCTTAAGGCATTACATGCCGTGAATTTCATACCGGTGGTCCACAACTGTTCCCAGTCAACAAACATAATGTTATGACCAACGTCTTGTGCCCATTTTATCATAGCAGATTTTACCGTTTCATCCTCAGTATTCCACTTCAACAGCAGGTTATACATTCTCGACAATATCTTAGCATTGGGTTCTAACAATTCTATTTCCAACTTTGATTTTTCCACCTGGAAACCAATTTTCCTGTCCGAGTGATATTTGAAAATAATGTAACCAGTCTCGCACCTTATCCTTAAGTTTCTCATAGCTTTGCAATTTCACTTTATCTCCCTCCTGCTCCAGAATTTCCCAGTATTTTGGCCAGTTAGATTCCATATTAAGCTTTTTTAAGGCCTTTGCTTCCATAGGTGAGAGCCACCTAGGGGTTTTATTTTCCAATAAATCTTTGTATTTCATCCAGACATTAAACAATGCTTTCCTGACAATATGGTTTTTAAATGTCTTGTACACTTTAGCCTTACCGTACCACAAGTATGCATGCCACCCAAAAACGTTATCATATCCTTCCAAATCCAAAATATCCGTGTTTTCAAGAAGTAGCCAATCCTTCAACCAGCAAAAAGCTGCTGCTTCATAATATAACTTAAAGTCCGGCAGGGCAAACCCCCCTCTTTCCTTTGCGTCAGTAAGAATTTTGTATTTTATTCTGGGCTTTTTGCCCTGCCAGACAAATCTAGAAATTTCTTTTTGCCACTTCTCAAAACAGTCCATTTTGTCAATGATTTGTAGCGTCTGAAACAAAAACAACATTCTTGGCAATACATTCATTTTGATAACAGCAATTCTACCCAGTAAGGAAAGTTTCAAATTTGTCCAAATTTCAAGATCTTTTTTCACTTCTGACCAACACTTCTCATAATTATCTTTAAATAAATTTACGTTCTTCGAAGTCAAGTTCACCCCTAGATATTTCACTTTTTTCACCAATATTAAACCTGTTTCTTCCTGAAACCTTTCCTTCTCTACTGCTGTCAAATTTTTCTCTAAAACCATAGTTTTTGATTTATTCAATTTAAAACCTGCCACCCGACCAAATTCTTGTATTATTTCCAGTGCTCTTTTAGAACTAGGGATTGGCTCCTGTAACGTCAGTACTAGGTCATCTGCATAGGCTTTAAGTTTATAGTGTTTAACTCCGACCTGTATACCCTGAATCTGTTGGTCCCTTCTAATCATGTTCAGCAAGACCTCCAGGACTGAAATAAAAAGCAAAGGGGAAATTGGGCAGCCTTGTCGTGTCCCTTTCTCTATCTTAACTTCTTCCGTAACTGCATTATTCACTATTAATTTCGCCTTCTGTTCTGAGTAAATCGCGCCTATACCGTTTCCAAACCTTTCTCCAACCCCCATCCCTTGCAAATTTTTCCTCATAAAGCTCCAAGAGATATTGTCAAAGGCTTTCTCCGCATCAATAAATATTAAAACAGCTTTTGTATTTATATTAACTTGTAGCTTTTCTAAAATGTCAATTAAGTTTCTCGTGTTATTTGACAATTGTCTGCCTGGGAGAAAGCCAGCTTGGTCTTTATGAATCATTGTTGCTAAAACTTTTTTCAATCTTCTAGCTAAAATATCAGCAAAAATTTTATAATCCACATTAAGTAGGGATATGGGGCGGTAGTTCTTTAGTTGTGTCTTTTCTATCTCATTTTTCGGTATAAGCGTGATGTAAGCTTCTTTCCACGACTCCGGCGCTCTTTTCCCTTCCATAATTTCATTGCCAACCTCCATTAGAGGTTGAATTAAGTAATCTTTCAGGTCTTTGTAGTATTTGGAGGTTAGCCCATCCGGGCCTGGAGACTTGCCTAGTTGCAGGTTCTTAATGGCACCTTCAACCTCCTGTTCAGAAATTTTGTCATTCAGTATTAGCTTATTCTCTTGAGAAATTTTTTGTAATCCATTTGTTTCCAAAAATTTCTCGATTTTAATCTCATTCTGTGGCCCTTGTGAATACAGTTGTTTAAAGTATCTCTGGAAGCAGTCTTGAATCTCCCGTGGGTTTTGTATATTTCGTCCATTTACTTCAAGATTGGTAACAGTATTTAATTTCTGTCTTTTCTTCAGCTGCCAAGCTAGCAGCTTTCCACACTTATTGGCCGATTCGAAGGTTTTTTGTCTCATTTGTTTAATTTTCCATTCTATATCCTGGTTAACCATTTTCAAATATTGTGCCTGATGTAATTTAATTTCTCGTAGAATGTCCTGTGACTTAGGTTTAGTCCTTAATCTCTTCTCGCCTTCTCTAATTTTCTCTAAAATCTTTTCTTTCTTCTCCTCTTGAAGTTTCCTCTTTATAGCATTTTGCTGGATCAAAAACCCCCTCATTACAGCTTTACTTGCATCCCAGATTACTCTTTTCTCCACGGTAGTCTTCAAATTTATCTCAAAATAGTCTTTTAGTGTTTTTTGGGCCTTTTTCACAATTTCAGAGTCTCTAAACAAGGTGTCATTCATTCTCCATCTAAAGGAACCAGTGGGTGTTAGTTTCATATCCATCTTCACTGGGTTATGGTCGGAGCAGATTTTGGGGCAGATTTCCACCTTTCGAATCTTGGGTGCCATCCCTCTTGTAATCCAAATTTGGTCTATTCTAGTCCAGGTCAAATTGGCTTCCGAGAAGAAGGTCCCCTCTCTACCTAGGGGATTTTTAGTTCTCCAAATATCAATCAAGTCCATATTGTCTGTCAATTCAAAAAAGGTCTTTGGTAGTCTTCCATCTTTTGTGACTACTTGTCTTTCAGATTTATCCATATATGTCGAGACAACGCCATTCATATCTCCCATCAAAATGATATTTCGATCTATAAAGTCCATTAACGTCTCATGCAGTTTCTTATAAAACTCTGATTTCCCCTCGTTAGGTGCATAGACTCCAATTATTACTAATTTCTCTCCTTGGAATTGTATTTCAATTGCCACAAATCGTCCATGTTCATCTTTAAGGAGGAACTTTGGTGATAATTTCTCTTTTGCGTAGATCACAACTCCTCTTTTTTTTACTTTGTCTGATGAAATAAAGTCTTGGCCTAACTTTTTATTTATCAATAATTTCCTTTGGAGTCTTGTTATATGTGTTTCTTGTAGACAAATTAGGTCCAATTGTTCCTTTTTCAGAATATGAAAAATCCTCTTCCTTTTGCTGGGGGAGTTCAAACCTCGAACATTCCAAGTTAACATCTGCAGAGACATGTTGTTGTTATTCTGATGTTCCACCAGTTGCTCCTAGAAGTTGCTCTTGGTTTGTCGGCGGTATCTCTTTCCGTTGGTCCAGTCCCAAGGGAGTTCTTCCTAAGTCAGGTGGTCCCAGTCCTAATATTTCCGAGTCTTTTGTTCTGGCCTCTCTTTGTAGTTCTTCTCCAAAATTTCTCAGAAAACTCTCTTTATCTTCCTCTGATCTTATCTTAATTTTCTTTCCTTTAAATGTAAACGAGAGGCCTTGTGGGAATTCCCACCTGAACAAAATTCCGTTTCTTTTTAGCAGGTCCACCAAATTTCCGTAATTGGTTCTAAGGTCAAGCAGGTATTTCGGGATATCTTTAAAAATCTCAATTCTCACCCCTTGGATATCGAGTGCTTTCTGGTAGTGTAGACTCAGTATTTTATCTCTTTCCTCTTTTGACCTTAGGGCAATCAAGCAGTCTCTCGGCCTATTTTTCCTCTTAACCCTTCCCAATCGAAAAGCACTCACTATCTTAAATTCTTCTTTCTCTGGATCCAGGTCCCAGCACTCCTCAAATTCCGATGTCAACAGTTCTATCAAGTCTCCTTCTTCTGTTTCTGGGACCGATCTGATTCTCAAGTTGGTCTGTTTCTCTTTGAGTTCAATCAAAGAGAATTGTACCTTGTATTCATCCAATTTTTTATTTATTGGTGGTATCTTTTGTTCTACTGCCAATACCCTCTCTTTGGCTTCCTCCGCTGTCTTCTTTGTCTCCTTAGACTCCTGCAACAGTCTGTCAATCGCCTGGGTGTTAGAATTCACATTCGTCCCCAAATCATTTACTTTTGTATTTTGTATTTTGGTCAATCTTAGCTGTCAAATTTTGCAGAGCCGATAAAATCTTGTCTAATGTTGCAGAATCCGATCCTGTTCCTTTTGATTCTTCCCTTTCTGTGGCTTGTGGGACAGAGAGTCCTGCTGATGATGTTCTTCTATGCAGGAGTTGCTGCTGTGCCTGCAGCTGCTGCTGTTGTTTAATTTTTGCTCTTGTTGATACTTTATCTGGAGGCTGTAACTTGTCTGGTTGTTTCTCTTCCATTGCTTGCCTCTAGGAATCAAGGTCACTCACACAATTCCCAAGCTTCCTTCTTAGCTATAAACAATAGCAGCTGCAGTGGAAAATCCCCAGCTATAACACAAAGTTCCTCTAGGGGAGCAGAATACCAGGTTGTTTCATCAATGATTGTTAAACAGTAACTTCATCAGCTCCCCAGTTATCTTTCCAATTTGTTGCAAGAGTAAAAGAGTAAAAAAGTTATAAATTTGGAGGCTCCCTTGATTGTTACCAGTCCTTCTAAACATTCAGCAGCAAAAGTTACAATGTCCATAAACAGTGCTTTCACAGTAGCCTTGCAATTATTTAAGACAGACCGGCAGATCAGTGTCAGAAGTAAAGTGGTGGATTTTCTGTCCCCCCCCCCTTCCCTACTTGGGGGGGGGGTTCTTTTGCTCTGACAGTGAAATTTAGCTCTTTGTATAAAACAAGTCAATGGTTCAAAGTTCCCTTGTCCCTTGCTTTTATTCTATTTACAGGATCAGCAAAGCGGACTTCCTGTTTGCACTTTGCCGATTTCAGGTCCAAATTTAAATTCAAGTTCAAAGTCCCGATCAAAGTTTCTAGTTTCAAGTTCAAATTTCAAGTTCAAGTTTCTAGTTTCAAGTTCAAATTCAAATTCAAAATCAAAGTCCAATACTTGGTCTTAACTTTGATCTTTCCAAGTTCCAAATTCTTACTCACGGATAGCTGTTTTAATCCGATGTTTAACAGGAAAAAGGCCAGCGCTCTCCGGTAACTGCTATGCAGCTTCACTCCGCAGAAGTAGCGATCGGCTCCAGCACAGCGCTACACCCCCGCTCCGCTCCGGAGCTCTTTTCAGGGCTCCTTTGACAGTTCGGGGGGGCGCAAAGCATGCCCGCTGAGCCCCACGGCCCCAGGCTTCACCCGCCTGCGGGTTTTTTGAGGGTCCTCCGCTTCGCTGTAGCGGTGGACCTGATTTCTGCGGAGCTTCCCCCTCCGTTTCAGAGGGTATCCGCCATTACCGATGGCGCCGCCTCCGGAAGTCTTCAGTCTTGGAAATTTTAAGGAAGAAGGAGATGTAGCATCTCTCAGAAATATAATAATAATAATAATAATAATAATAATAATAATAATAATAATAATAATAATAATTTATATCCTGCCCTCCCCAGCTGAAGCAGGGCTCAGGGCAGCTAACAACAATAAAATAATACAACATTCTAAAATCATTTCATTATAAAATTAATTCAGTAACACAGCATTGGAAAACAGCTACTAAGTTAACTCTGGAGGCATAGTGGGATAGAATAAGGCATATAACCATTCTGCATAAACTAATGAAGCATGTTAGAGTGTTCAGGAACACAAAAACAAAAGAAAATTTTGGGACTATATGGTACATTCAGTGCACCATCTCACTTCCCATGGCTCACTCTGGGACAACCTGTTAAGAAGAGGGTAGAAAAGACCTAACCGATATAATCAGTTGTAGAGTATTTCCAAACCTAATGTTTGTCTGCATTATTTACATTGTATATGCGTGGAATGTTTCACTGCAGGGGGGATATGGGGTTTGTTATATGTATTTTTAGAAACTGGGAAATAAATAATAATAATAATAATAATAATAATAATAATAATAATAATAATTTATTTATACCCCACCCATCTGGATGAGTTTCCCCAGCCACTCTGGGCGGCTCCCAATCAAGTGTTAAAAACAATACAGCATTAAATATTAAAAACTTTCCTAAACAGGGCTGCCTTCAGATGTCTTCTAAAAGTCAGATAGTTGTTTATTTCCTTCACATCTGATGGGAGGGTGTTCCACAGGACAGGTGCCACTACCAAGAAGGCCCTCTGTTTGCTTCCCTGTAACCTCACAATGAGGGAACTGCCAGAAGGCCCTCGGCGCTGGATCTCAGTGTCTAGGCAGAATGATGGGGGTGAAGACGCTCATTCAGGTATACAGGACCAAGGTTGTTTAGGGCTTTAAAGGTCAGCACCAACACTTTGAATAAATAAAGTTAAGCAGAATTTAAAATGAGAAAATTTGTTTTTCTTTCCAGATTGATGGGTAACATTGAAAGTAAGAAGCATATTGGCACTTTATTAAAGATCTTTCACAGCAAGCCTAATGGCCTTTTGATGTTATATGAATACGTTAAATTACTGTACAAAGTAACACGTGATGTAGAATATAAATATATTGATATCTAGTATGCTGTTTCATTCTACCAGTCTACATCTTTAAACTGATTCATGCTGTTCCCATCAACTACTATGTATGCATTCTTTTTATGCTTGCTTTTTAGAGTGAATTTCTGAGAACTGGTTTTTGTGCCTCTATCTGGAAACCACAGAAAATCGTTTTTATTGGCTGGTTGTTTGCATGGATGGTGTAACTGGACACCAATCATAGTGTAATAGAAAGTTTATGGTTGGAAAATGTGTTTACGATATTAAATGGGCATTGAGAGACAATGGGTTATTGCCTCCACACCCACAATGGCAAGTGAGAGGAAATGGATTTAAGACAGCTCATCTTTTAGTGAGGTGAGGTAGAGTAGGGCTTGTCCTTCTTTTATTGTGTTATTGGATGTCCATTTTAGGAGTTTTGTATTATATGTTGTTTTTAATCTGGCATTTATTTTATTTATCTTACCTTGCTTATGAGAAGAATGGAGACTTAAAAACAACAATTAACAAATGGAAATTACTACTATAAGTAATAATAATAATAATAATAATAATAATAATAATAATGCCACAACTTTATTAATTTTAAGGAATTGCAAGAATTGGAGCATGTTGTCTTTGTCCATGGAGTTTTCTTGGCAGGAATACTGGAGTGGCTTGCCGGTTCCTCCTCCAGGTAGATCACGTTTGGTCAAAACTCTCCACTATGACCTGTCCATCTTGGGTGCCCTGCTCAGCATAGTTCACAGCTTCTCTGAGTTATTCAAGCCCCTTCGCCATGGCAAGGCAGTGATCAATGAAGGGGTGCTGGAGGAGACTCTTGTCCTTATTGTCTTATTGGATGTTCATTTTAGGAGTTTTGTATTATATGCTATGGTGCTGGAGGAGACCCTTGAGAGTCCCATAGACTGCAAGAAGATCAAACTTATCCATTCTTAAGGAAATCAGCCCTGAGTGCTCATTGGAAGGACAGATCCTGCAGCTGAGACTTCAATACTTTGGCCACCTCATGAGAAGAGAAGACTCCCTGGGAAAGACCCTGATGTTGGGAAAGATGGAGGGCACAAGGAGAAGGGGACGACAGAGGACGTGATGGTTGGATACTGTTCTCGAAGCTACCAGCCTGAGTTTGGCCAAACTGTGGGAGGCAGTGTAAGGCAGGAGTGCCTGGTGTGCTCTGGTCCATGGGTTCATGGAGAGTCGGACACGACTAAACAACTAAACAACAAAAACAACATCACAAGAGTGAACAGCCTAATGGAGTCTAATATGAGAAGCAGGATAATATGACAAGAGAGGACAAAACCATCTCTTTCACCAGGACAAGACCATCCTGGCTTCAGGAGCCAGATCACCTAATAAAACCTGTCAGTAGAAGCCTTGTGCAAGGACTTCTACTTGTGCAAGGAAGCTTCCATCCCTCTTTGTCAAACACCCCTCAAAAAATTGCCTTGGGTAGGGAGAACCTCTAGAACAGCACAACGTGTGGTAGTATGTTGGGAATGGGTTTGTGAGAAGCTTTCTGGAGATAACTTCTGGATAAGATTAATACAATATGCCCACCATCACCACCACTTTATTTGTGTGCAGCCACTTTATAATACTGATTTCTAGAAAACGTAACAGTGATTTTATTAAACTGTTTGACTATCTCCTCTTCAATGCAGGTTATAGAGATTTTTATGGTGGCCAACACAGCTCCCCTGCCAAGCAAATGGTGTCCTAAAACTCCCATTAGAAATCTAGCGTCTGGCAAAGGAGTGAAACATTTTATTTTTATTATAGAAAAGGGACTCCATTAGAGACTAAAAGCATTAGCTTTGTGAAAAGTAAGCTAGAGGTGTTTGTAGAAGCATGGCTTCCATTTGGAAGTTATGTCCGTGATTCAGCCTTGCAAGTTGTCAACATGTCAATATAATGCTATGCGTTTTGTATTTATCAATGGGTATTTACCTATGAGATTGGATATTTCATCACTTTGGGACCAAGGGGGCTGTCCTATGGCAAGATGAGCCAGAATGAGCAGCTTAGGATGCAGCAGATCTCCAGCTTGGCACGCCAATTCCTGGCTCAGGCAATGTCAAGTTGCCAACACTGGCTCAGCAAATATATGACAGCATAATTTTATTATCCTGGCTCAACCACTTGAGCTGAAGCTGGTTGAACCAAGGCCAGTGTAAGTCCACAAAAAGGGCCGTTCCATGTTGCAGATATTAAATATCGTGCAGTTTGAAGCAACTGGAAGCATAAGAACTGACTCCTTTGGAAATGAAACATTGTCCAGGCCCATAAAAATATTTTTTCAACTTTTACTGGCTGAACGTTATTTAAAGCAGAATTAAAACATCAAAAATATCCATACACTATCAGGTGCTGTCCAGCACAGACTCAGTATCTTGTTGCTGTTGTTTAGTCGTTTAGTCGTGTCCAACTCTTCGTGACCCCATGGACCAGAGCACGCCAGACACTCCTGTCTTCCACTGCCTCCCGCAGTTTGGTCAAACTCATGCTGGTAGCTTTGAGAACACTATCCAACCATCTCGTCCTCTGTCACCCCCTTCTCCTTGTGCCCTCCATCTTTCCCAACATCAGGGTCTTTTCCAGGGAGTCTTCTCTTCTCATGAGGTGGCCAAAGTATTGGAGCCTCAGCTTCAGGATCTGTCCTTCCAGTGAGCACTCAGGGCTGATTTCCTTAAGAATGGACATGTTTGATCTTCTTGCAGTCCATGGGACTCTCAAGAGTCTCCTCCAGCACCATAATTCAAAAGCATCAATTCTTCGGCGATCAGCCTTCTTTATGGTCCAACTCTCACTTCCATACATCACTACTGGGAAAACCATAGCTTTAACTATACGGACCTTTGTTGGCAAGGTGATGTCTCTTACAAAATATGAAATAATTCAACTGAACCTATAAACAAAGGTCTCTCTCTCTCTCTCTCTCTCTCTCTCTCTCTCTCTCTCTCTCTCTCCAACCTGCTTTCCAACCTCCAGGCTGTTTGCTCTCCCTTTAGGAAAGCTATTTTCACATACTGTGCTTTGTTCTCTGCCAAGTTCAGAGAAAGAGTAACAGCCAAGATGGCGAATTTTCATCACATGATCAAAGGAACAGAAAAACAACCAACAGGTAATAATTAACAAGTTACAGCTCAGAGTCCTTTAGAAAAACTCTTGTAGAAAAAAATCCAGTGTTAGCAACCCTTCAGCAACACACTTTTAGCCATTTTCCATTTTTAACCTTCATTACTGCACATATATTTTTCATTTCTGTGTGAATTAAAGCATTATACTTAACATCCAGGGGCAAGGCAGGGGTTTGACCAAAGTGGGGAGGACTTAGGCTGGATCCTAAACTCATTCAGCTTGGTCACATGACCTGACAACTTTGTCACATGACCTGACAACCTGGCTTCCTTTCCATCGGCTAGCAGCAGCTCCACCGCTGAACAAGGTTTGGATCTGGTGAAATTTCATGCTGGTTGAGTTCCACTGGCTTGCTTTATGTCAGCTTCTTCTGCATAGGATTGATCCCTTTGGTAGTGAAATTACTGATTCAGGACACTGTTTTCTTCTCGTTTCTTTTTATAGACCTTATGGTGTTTCCACATTTTCATGTTTATGTCTATAAAAACTGCTTATAGGATAATTGCAATGTGTCGTGTGTATTTTTTTTTTAATCGATAAAGTAGGAGGAAAGGGGAATAAACAATTTTGCTGGTAAATATATGGACTGTTTCAAAAATGTTATGGGTGAGACATCAGAAGACTTTAATTGGACCACTTGTTGCTGAATGGTTAAGTAAACTTTGGAACATGGTTGAAATGACATAAATATAATGTCCATATATACAACAGACCTCCATGGTCAGGTGGGATTCATTCATCAATTGGCAAGATTAATATGGTGAAGACATGCCATATTGCAATGTGTTTCTTTAAGAACCTCCAAAACTGTAATCATTTCAGCTGAAATGAATGAAGTATTGCACACGTCCCTTCGGTTTGTAGTGCACTCAAGGAGCACAAATGCAGGCTAATTTATGAAAAGTTTCAGAGTTGTATCAGTTGAGGCAATTGCACTGTGCTAATCTCATCATTCTTTACTCTTCCTCCCAGTAGGCAGCAATGACTCATCTGCCAGAAGGTGAAGCATGTGGCCCTCTCCATCATATATTATTATTAAGCCTCTCCTCCTTCCGGAGGGGAGGGATTGTGAGTGGGAGACAATTCCCATGTCACGCAGGGGGCATCCTGCCCCCTGCCCTGTCATCATCACTGGCGCGCCATGCCTCCCAATTGGGCACCCAATCGGGTGCCATCACGGGGTGTGTGGTTTAGTTGCTCAAATGCAGCCGCACCAGCTCTCCCCGCCATTGCACTCCTGATTTTCCTCGAGTCACCCACCCACCACTCCCTTCAGGGCGTAGCTTCTTGCTTGACCTTGCTATGGACCCATGGTTGGTCACCCTGGTTGCCCAGGGGACCTGGTAGGAATTTTTTCCAATTGGCAAATTGGCACCGGCCTCTTGTTTTTTTTCGCCTACCTCGTAGCAATTGTCACAACTTTACCAGTATTTGGCGGTTAGGCATTGGAATGTGTTGTTGGTGTATGGAAGGGGGCAAGTTGTGGCCATCACCTACCCCTTCACTTATGGGTATTCCGTTAAAGGAATCCGGCAGTCGTGAATCCTGTCCGATGCCCTGTGGGCGGGGGGCCATGGCACGACCCTCGGTGACATCAGGGGAGAGCTTATAGTTGTATTTGCATCAACAGGCTCCCCCTACTCATCAGTTAACCCCTCATCAGACTCACCCCTCTCAGAGTGGGTGGAGTCAAATTTCCTGTGGTCCAATGCCTAAGTCAATACCTTCTCACATGCTTTTTCTTGCCCATTAACCTAATATACTGTGTCCACATGTCTTTATTCCCCAAGCGGGGATCGGGTCCTCAAATCACTATTATTATTATTATTATTATTATTATTATTATTATTATTATTATTATACTATCCCCATCTACCAGCAGTGTTCTTGGGGAGAGAGCCCCAAAATGGTTCTTCTTCCCTTGCATGTTGATATTTTCCCTTAAGTTGCAAGGTTCAAGTTCACAATGTTCTCCAGAATTCTTAACTATGTCAATGCAGTCACATGCATTATGTAAAACGTGAACCAATTCCAAAGCACGTGCGCTCATGGGTGTTTTTTGATGTATAATTAAAGCGACACTGTTACCATTAATTTTATATTTCTTTCATTTTCTTCCCCAGCTAAAGATTTAGCAAAAGCCACTCTCAGAACTTAAACCAAAGCTGTGCAGTTCCTATATTTAGAATAAAAAAACATGACATCTTAAAAGAATGGGAGATTTTCTCTTACAGCAATGAGTGAGGCAAGATAATATAACTGACAGGCTTGTATTAGATAATCTCTTAAGGGTATTTTGCCTGAATGTGTGGTAGTTTACATGTGTATGCCTTTCTCCAAAACATAATCGAAAAGTCTATTGTGAATTTATTCTCCTTCCTATTAGGCATTTTAAAGGAATTTGATCTTGTAAATTCTGATATAAACCGACCTGATCCACACACGTCATACAAAAGTGCACATCCAAACAGAGCTACCCATTTGACTTTCCATTTCTTCAAATACTGTGACACAGCTCTCTGCTCAAAAAAATAACCAAAAAGTTAATGTGCATTTCTAAAGAAAATTTGTCTAGAAAATTGTATTTTTTGAGAGGCAGTAAAAACACATATTTAAATGTGGTGTTCCCCGCACAACGGTACTGCAGTTATTAATTGCTACAAACTGGAAATCTGCCAAGCCTTTACTAAGTCTGCAATAGAATAAGCATATCTGGGAGACAGCTCACTCACCTGCACACCCCTGTTTACTAAGCTTACTTACTATAAAGGGTATAAAGAAGGATGTGCATTGACTAAAACGATCAAGAAACATAGTTTATTGCAGAAACAGATTGGGATCATTGGAATACAAAAACCCTGTTGGTGTTTTGGTTTCTGCAGTATTCCGTTATGGATGTATGTATATATTACAATTTTCAAGAATGTTTTAAAGTGTGCATTTTTCATATTATAACTCCCCCACACTTTCTCTCTGCTGATCTCTTCACGCACATCACATGCCATAATCTTCAAAAGGAACAGACACACATTTAAAAATACTTTGATGTGTACATGCATGATATAGGTCGTAGCCTACTGGTATGGTGAAAAGAGGAATATAAATTTGAGCATACAGTGAGTTGTATCTAATGCTCACAAAAAAGGAAATCTGCTTGTGCAATAGAACCTCTCCTTGAAGTCCACCGTGTGCTTTCAAAAGCATTTTTAAAAAACTGGGAGAAACTATGGAGCAAGTGTGCCGACTTGAATAAAATATTGGGGGTGCCCAGGTAAGACCCATCCTGCATAATCGACCACAAGATGTGGTGCACACACAGCATTTGAATGGCAATGCCCATCAACTTGGGGGAGGGCAGGCCCCTCAAATATTTTTTGGGTGGTCAAGGAGACCTCAGCCCCTAGGAGTTGGCTCCTATAGTATATGGCAGATTTTGCGATCATGCAGGGAGAGAAGAGGAAGGAGAAGTCCCATGGTATGAAAGGAACACTGCTCAAGCAGCTCTGGGTTCAAGCCAATCAAAGTACCTATAAGAGTTGAATGAATGAATGACTCGATTTATTATGGTCACAGACCAGAAATACAGACGTATACAGCAATAGAGAACATGTAAATATACATTAAACTCTGTAAGCTAGAGCACAGTAAATGATACAGAAATAAAACAATTAAGATATGTAGGTATCAGGGGTTCAGGAGCAGAGACACAGGGGAGAGAGGAAATGGAGAGCGAAGGGGAAGAATCTGAGGGCAGCGTAGGGGAGTATGACAGTGGCCCGAGAGATTCCATGAGCTTCTCCAGCGATTCAGAAGATTCCCAGAGGGGGGCGCCGATGGCCAGGGCAAGGGGGGTCCCAGGGGGGACACACCAGAAGCAAGGGGCTAGCGGGGACTCCCAAAGCAGCAGCGGGAGATCAGGACCAGTTCCTCCACCAGAGCGGAGTGGGGGGGAAGAGTCCCAGGAATCAGGGCCAGTAGGGAGAGAGGATGAGTCAGGGCTGGCCATGCCTCCATCGGAGAGTGAGGGAACGGAGGGGAAGTCAGGTCCAGCTACCCCCCCCCAAGGGGGGAAGCAGTGACAGGAGCAGTGAAACGGTCAGAAGGAAGGTTGCCGGTTGGGCGCGCGCGCCAAGTTCAAATGTACAGGTGCGCGGGACAGCAGAAAGCCCGGATGAGGAACCAGGTCCTAAAGCCCGCCAGAGGCAGGGGGAAGACTCAGGGGACTCAGCGTCAGAAGAGTCTAGAAAGGGCAAGACCCCAGCAGACAGGAGGACCCAGAGGAGGAAAGAGCAAAGGAAGAGGTGGAGCAAGGCTAGAGTCTTAAACTGGTGTCTGGGGGGAGGAGATTCAGACGGAACTTCAGCGGTCTAGAGTTGAGACATAGAGCTGCGCGCCGCGGCTTTGAAATCGAAACTGAACTTCAATAAAGACTTTTGTATATAACAAGAACTGGCGTTGGTCCTTTGTGAGCTGGGACCTTGGGCAGCTCTGACAGTAGGGTAAGACCTTAACCGCCAATTTAAAACATACAGGTTAAGACATTGGCCATTAGATTCATTCAGAGCATGTCTCCTTAGTTTTATAGTAGCAGCACAGAATTTGGCCACTTTTAAGGTAATTTCTGGGATGCGGGTGGCACTGTGGGTTAAACCACAGAGCCTAGGGCTTGCCAATCAAAAGGTGGGTGGTTTGAATCCCTGCAAGGGGATGAGCTCCCATTGCTCGATCCCTGCTCCTGCCAACCTAGCAGTTCAAAAGCACATCAAAGTGCAAGTAGA
The DNA here is from genome assembly GCF_951804945.1 of Podarcis cretensis. Taxonomy (NCBI): domain Eukaryota; kingdom Metazoa; phylum Chordata; class Lepidosauria; order Squamata; family Lacertidae; genus Podarcis; species Podarcis cretensis. The sequence continues at coordinate 89,339,856 of NC_137173.1, forward strand.
TAAATAGGTGCCGCTCCGTTTGGAAGGTAAACGGCATTTCTGTGTGCTGCTCTGGTTCGCCAGAAGTGGCTTAGTCATGCTGGCCACACGACCTGGAAGCTGTACGCTGGCTCCCTCGGCCAATAAAGCGAGATGAGTGCCGCAACCCCAGAGTCGGCCACGACTGGACCTAATGGTCAGGGGTCCCTTTACCTTTACCTTTAAGGTAATTTCTGGTTCCCTGTAGTGGTCATCAGATCTGCTTGGGGTTTGTTGCATGTTTGGAGTGATAAATATTGAACATATGTGCCAATTGTAATGACAATATGATAGGACATGAATAACAGTTTGAACTTCCTTCAAACCACATAGATATATTCGCTCTGAATACAGTTTACCTTCAAATCTGCCCTGTAGTAATGCAGATAGTAGGACAATGAATCTGGCAAGGGTAAAATATCTTCTAAATACAGGTATTTCTAGCTTGGATAGATACCTTGCAGAAGTAAACCCCCTCCCAGTATCTTTGATTTCTGGGTACCTGGTCATTTAACTCACATGGCATTGCAATTCAACATCCCAAATAGGTTGCTTTGTTGTGGATTTGGTTCTCTAATATCCAGAGGTCATCAGAGCTTGAGGTGTGAACTATAAGAGTTAACAATAAAGTCTTAGCAAATTGAAAAGCAATAGGGAGGGTGAGAGTGGGAAGAACAGAGAGGAAAACTGTTAACTTCAGCACAGATTGTTGTCCTATCTCATCTAATGCCTGAAAATTGAACTGAATTATTAATATTCCATTACCACACATTATCCATTGTTAACTAAACAATGTTGTGCTTGCACTGTAAAACAAACCTTTAAACAATTAAAAATTTGGGCATGATTGACTAGGAGTCTGACTTGGGCATCAACTGGATATCATGTAAGTAGCACAGAGCTCCACTGTGATATTTTGTCACACTCAAGGAAACCTCCTCACAATTGTACCGAACAAGGGGATTTATGGGGAGGCGTGACCTGCCAGAGGAAATATCACACAGTTGCCAAAGTACTAAATGCCTGATTGGGCTGCCTGTCTGAGTGAGCAAATATCCCATCTGCCTTCTCTGGAGGTTAAACAATGTGCAGAGATTGAAGGTATCCAGTAAAACCATCCTTTAACGTCGGAATTCATGATAGATGATGGAACACTCCACAACGAGGCGTCAGTATTCATTATAATGTTTCATTCTGAACTTGGCAGTCCTGCTTCTCTTATCTCTCTCTTTATGCACATAAGCTATAATGATGAAGAGAGCTTGTAAGAACCGTACATCAGTCCGACCTGTTCTTTTATCTCACTCTCCCTTCCGTGTTGTTTGACACTAATTAAAAATGGTTGGGCCACGTTCTAATAAATATGAACTGTAATTATGCTGACAAGAGGAAATATGGTATCAGTGGCGCTCTGTGCCAAAGCCTCAGACCTGACAAAAGTCCTATTGTGTGATCAAAATATTTGAAATATCCACTGCTCTCCATTCTCCAGGCTGACACATTGAGTCTGATTTCTAAGGCTGAACTTCCTGTCAACAGAGTTTCCAATCTGGGACTATATTAAACTAAATGGATTAGTATCTGATAGCTAAGACAATTTACCTGAGAAAGGTGTGATCAGATTTCATGTTTCTTTTTTGCATGTTTATTAAATAGCTTGGCTAGGCAGACACACAGGGGCTTAAGCCTTTGCCCTCTGTCATGGTCCCAACAAAAATTACTGCACACCCTCATGATCTTTCCCTGCTATAGAATGTAGTTTCCCTTCATAGTTCACTAGGGACAGGAGCATAATTAGACTCAGTTCACATTCCAAAGCTAATGCACCAAATTTGTGCTTTCCAAAGCAACATGTGAACTGATACACAGCCATTCTTTGAAAATGCTCACTACTTCGAATTTTGCAATGCAGTTTCCAAGCAAAGTAATGTGGAGAAAAATGCATAAAAGTGCCCATAAAAACACACCAATTAGTGAATATGACATACAAAATACACTGCATTAGAGAGTATTGTTTTGAAATAAATAAATAAATAAATAAATAAATAAATAAATAAATAAATACACTCACATATTAGGAGAAATTTACACTATTGGCAACAATAGAATGCTTCTTTCAAGCCTAATTTCAGCGAGACAAAGGTTCAGAGGACTGTGGGCACAGGTTCACTCATGGTCACCACATTGGAGACTCCTGACAAATCTTCTAGTTTGGCCCTAGTCTTGGTCTCAGCATTAAATTTGGGAGAAATAGAAAGCAATAACAAGTAAAGAGTGTTTAGTTGCAACTAACATCTGCAGGATGATGTCCTGCTTCTGTTTTAGGAAGAAATCTGAGAAGCAGCCATTTGGTTTGGTCTTACATGTGTACTGTGGTTTAGTACATATTATCTGTAGTTTGATTTGTTTGTTGCTATGGCCCAGGAATCAGCTTCACATGCTGAACAGCAGCCTGAATGGAGAGAAGGCAGAGTGATTCTACCTGCAGCTGGTCAGCCTTCAAGGACACAGCGGAGAAGGCAATGATGAGAACCAGCTGGCTTCAGCCTTCTCAAGCAGATCTTCCAGCTGCAGTCAGATGCTGGAAACAATGCTTGCTGATTCCTGCTCGTCTTGGCCCTTGACCCCATGATCATCAGATTCCCTGACCCCTGAACTGTCTGACCACATGGGATTGCTGTTTTCTTGACCCTAGGACTGTACCTGACTTTGGATGCTGACTCTGCTTCCAGGCAAGTATAGCCCCAAAATACTTCTGGTTGGCTGGTCTCCCGCTCCACTGAGTTGCATGTTTTTCTCAGCAATGAGACTATGGCAGTTGTATTCTTTCATGATTTTGAATGTTAGATTGGCTTAACGCCAAATGGGTATTATGTATGTTACTACTATGGCAATTTCATTGTTGGTGTTTAATAGGTATTGCATGCAAAAGCTCTCAGGTTCAATCCCCAGCAACTCCAGGTAGACCTTGTAAAGACTCCTGTCCGAACCCTGGGAAGCCACTTCCTGTTAATGTATACTACAATACAAAACTAGGTGGGACAGCAGTGCAGACTTAATGTAAGGCAGCATCTGAGGTTCCTATGTACAGGAAGTGAGACTTATTGATGTGTAAATGTGTTGATAATTGTGGCATAAATATGCAGCCCACAAGCTAATTCCCTGTTAAACAGAAGGCACAGATAAATATAGGCCTTGAGAGTGGGCTGAAAGCTTCACTGTTGTACAGCCCTTAACTTTTTTTGCTTACAAGATGTCATACTCACTTGAAAACCCATGCTGTGTATGCTGTGTGTATCTGAAATGTTTAGTACCAAAACAGAGCCAAATGTGACATCTTAAGGAATGGACAATTTTGTGTGCCCCTCCAAGCTTTCAGTGATTGATAAATTATAATAATCACTCTTGGACAGTGCACTGTAACAGCTTGGTAGCAGCAGGTTCAATTGAATTAATAAACTGAAGCTGGCAGCCCTACCATGTAAGTACACAGCCGAGCACATATTGTATGCAATCAGAACAAGACACGTGCAAAAGTCTGGCCTCTGGACTGCTATCAAAATATATAAATATATTTATCTGAGCACTTCTTCAAGTTGGAAATTGATGGGAACAGAACACAGAATACATCCGTGGGTTTGTTGTTGTTTTCAAGCATTTGTGGTAACTCTGATTTTATGGTTTCAGAACAATCCCTCCCACTCAATTTCGCAAACACATTCTCTCCCTTCCATCTATTTTATCCAGCCACTCTTATCAGCTCAATAGGTTACTGAAGGTATAGTGAAGTTCTGACATTTCCAGTAGTGGATAGTGTGACTGGGCACTACTACTCACTAGACCTCTGGCCAGTCATGCCAGTAAGTTGATGCTTACTGAGAGGGAGAGAGACAGAGGCAAGGTCGTGGTGAGGTTGGCACCATGCAAACACACTGTGAGGAGCACCAATTTGCTCTGCCATTGCATTTTCATCACACTGACCTAGCTACTGTCCTCTGTCTCCACCTCTTGGAAAGCAGCAGTGATGCTATTGATTGGTCAAATGAGTGGCACATCTGACCATTTTATCTGATACTGAAGCCTCTGTTGTTGTTTAGGATATTGCTGCTTTAGCTACTGTGGCACAAATAGCCACACAAATGTCTTGCCACACAACACATATCATGATTGCCAGCCATTTAGCTGTGCCCAGTTTGTCACAGTGAAAATGTTCCTTGTTAAGAGCAGATTCTGGGTCTGTTGTACAGTGACTCCAATGCCACCTCAGTTTCGATCATATGTTTATTCTGACCCTGCTGTTCCATATTTCCATAGAATATTTTTTTATAGTGCAAGGTGGAGGGGGGGACCAGCTCCCTTTCTTAGCATTTTCCCCACAAATGTTTGCTTATACATGTACATTGCCTGCATTCTCAGTTGTCCTCATGGCAACATAATGTAGCCTGGCCCAACTGGATACATAGCACTGTGGCATCATTACTGTCATTGTACATCCCTGATGATCCAGGTGACATGTACATAAAACATGAAGCAGCATTGAACAAGGGCTGGAAGAAAATGTGTAGGGAGAAAAGTTATGATGAGAGTGAGCAATGGTGGAGAACCACTAGAAAAAAAGTGAGCAAGTGTTTTAGGAAGCACATTTCCACCTCGGTTAAAAGGCTAGTTCTACACAAAGCTCAAAACTTGAGAATATTTAGTGCATCTTCAATAACAAACTACAGAGTGGCATATGAGTGCTTTAAATGTATGTTGTGAATATGACCTCTGAAACAGTACACAAGTGTAAGGATAAGTGTGTGTCAAATAGCAAGTAACATGAGTTGGTACCGTGCATCAGTTAGAAACCCAGGGGAATAAAGAAAGCTGCCTTATATAGAATCAGAACATTCATCCATGCAATATTGTCCACACTGAATGATAGTGGCTTTCCATGGTCCTGAAAATTCCTGATGCTCTACTACTAAGCTATGGCTGTTGCCCAGTTGAAATTAAAGAACACCACTTTTTCTGAGTTGTAGCTTGTAGCTCATGACATGTTTATAGCAAGCGCCAGGGTACCACATTTATCCACACACCAAAATTAGATGCATCAATAATCTAACCTCTGACTTAGATTTAGTGATGCTAAAATTAACACGCAGAAGAGAAGGCAATATGAAATTGAATGTCCATGGCTTCCGGTGCCTACATCAGATTTCAGTAAAGTTGCTATGGAGCTAGAAACACATCCAAAAGTTGGGACTAATTGTTGCAGCAAGTTGTCCATCACACTTCAGCATTTAGCAGATGCTGTGCTAATTTGCTATGATCAAATAAACATGGTAATTCTGAAGCTGCAGTACCCGAAGAAGTGTTAATGTAGAATGAAAATAGAAAGAAAGAAGTGGGACCTGTAATAAAATGTGGCAGCATGGGATGTTGATGTTTAGGATTCCAGGAACTCAACTCCATTCCAGCAACTCGACTCCATTACGCTTCCTCCAACAGTATGTATGCCTTTAATGGTCAGTGATCACTGTTGGGATGGGTTTGTCGTGCCCCTTTTGTCCTTCAAAGTATTTTGTACTTATGTAGGGTTGCCATACGTCTTGAATTTTCCAGACATAACCGGAATACCACAGTTGAAAGCAGTGTCTGGGCAGAAATCAGCAAAAAGTCTGGGAAAATCTGGATGTATGGCAAGCCATGTCAGCAGTGTCGTTTTTGCCGATTTTCCTTAAAATGAGCTCAAAAGTGTCAATGACTTTGCTGTCTGGATTTTCACGGTTTGGAATATGGCCACCCCAACTTATGGAACTTTGGTGGTCCCTGGGTATGGGGGAGAAAATCAATTCCATTTGCATTTAGCATATTGCAGATAAGTGAAATGAAAGACAGTCACCCTTTGAAATTTGCACCTCTCCAAATTTTGCTGTGCAGTCTTCTGACAGGTAATGTGTCCACACATGTTGATGCTAAACAGTGCATATATCAGTGAAAATAGCATAAAAATGCAATATATTTGGGGAAACCGTTTTTTTTTTAAAAAAAGTGTATTAGGCAAAATTGCATACAAGAAATTTGCACACAAGTGTTGATAAATCTTTCTGAGGACTTAAAAACCCTCAGAGAGCTGAGGTTACAAATGGGGGAAAGACAATCTGGAAGACACTGAAACTGATAGTCACCTATCCCTAACATTCCCCCACACCTCCTGTGTGTGAATGGTGCAATTTGCCTACCTAAGCAAAAAAGGGAGGGGGAGGGGAGGGACTATGCCTATTCGAAATACTTTTCAACTTGGTTAATGACCAAAAAGCCTAGTGGAACTTAGCCTGCAAAATGGGAATCCCTGCAAATTCTTCTTGAGTGGAGTGTTGAATATGAAATAATTTATACCACTGTAGAAAAAGAAGAAAAGGAGTTTGGATTTGATATCCCGCTTTATCACTACCCGAAGGAGTCTCAAAGCGGCTAACATTCTCCTTTCCCTTCCTCCCCCACAACAAACACTCTGTGAGGTGAGTGGGGCTGAGAGACTTCAGAGAAGTGTGACTAGCCCAAGGTCACCCAGCAGCTGCATGTGGAGGAGCGGAGACGCGAACCCGGTTCCCCAGATTACGAGTCCACCGCCCCTAACGACTACACCACACTGGCATAAATTATGCTAGTTTTCTTTAGTAAGGATTGTTTTGTAGGTGTTTCATAGGTGCAGTTGGAAAAGAAAAATAGAAAAGGGGAGGGGGAGTGGAATTTCCTGCTTGGAGAGAATGGCTGGTTGGACCCCTAAGTAGGTATAGTCCTGCTACAATGGAAATTAAATTTCAACACTTAGTTGCAGGTCACATTTGTACCAAAGGTTCAGTATGCAGCAGCTATAATTTTGTGACTTGGAATTGAGCAAGCTTCTGGAAAACTTCCTCATAGTGGCACGATAAAAGGTTGAATGACTAACGCAGGTATCCAGTGCTTCTTTTAACAACACAACTCAGCGAGATGGTTTTACAATGTACAAATAGCCTTAGTGACAAGGCAGCAGTTGGGGCCTGTCTGAATTAAAGTTACAGCACAGAGCAATCTTATTGTGGAGTGGTGTCAGTGGGTCTGTCATTTGGCTTCTGCTATAATTTGTCAGAAAGAGTTATTTGCAGGGGTTAATAATAACTTGACCATATGAAATTGCATCAGGTGAAACTTGGTCCACAGACCATCAGCCAAGACACTTATTTCTTGATACATGAAGGTTTTAAATTGAGAGGACAAGTCTTTTTAGCATGTCAGGTGGAGGCATGAGTGATACTTGACCATTTCCTTTTGAATTAGCTGTGACTATGTCTTCTTTATATTGAATCTGGTTAATATCTGTGGCTTCTTTTGTACATAACTTACAGTAGTGGTTCAATAGGGATTCAGTCCATTAAAGTGCTCAGGATCATTTTAGGGGCTAGATTGCTAACACTTTTATTGACTTCAATGCTGTCCAAGGGTTCCTGAATACCTTGTCAATAGCTTAGAATTTTGCTACATAAAGCCACAAAACATTTTTTTTTTGAGCTTCTTTATAACATCCAAGTCTCTTTTATGCTTGGAAACTAAGTTGTGTTTTTTTAATGCATTGCAATCAAGCTTTACATATTTTGTGACACCAGACAAAGTGAGCCTGTAGCTGCAGAAGGGGGTGATGGCATGAGAATAAGAACAACATATTGGGATCAAATAGGCCACAACTTTATTGATTACAGATTTCAGTAGCTTTTGGTGTAGGCATTGGGTGTTGTACCATTCAACATATCTGATTGCTAATTGATTATTTAGCAGGGTTAATCCTGTGTTACAGATCATCCTATGATGTACATAAAATTGGGGCACTCCCTTCAAGATTGCCACTTTGGGGGGGGTGCTATGGCCCATAGTCCTCCATCTGGCCATTTGGACAGGAGCACCTCCCCCAGACCCTTTTAATGGGGTACCCCAATTCCTTGAAGCAGCTGGTGGGAGTCCCAACATCCCCCCTGCCTAGACTAAGGATCCAACCCAATGCTTTGTCCACTAACAAGTTGCGACAATTGCTACGAGGTAGTCAAAACCCCAAGACAGGTCCAATGTGTCTGCAAGCGAATTCCTTTCTGGTCCCGAATATGGCAATCAAATACTCCCATAGCAAGGTTGCAGGCATGCACTCCTGCTCACATTTGGGCCAAGTCAAACATGCTGTATAGGGTGGGAAATCCAGCAACAACTGAAATGGAAAATCTGGATGCAGCCCACTTAAATGCTTGAGGGGCAGATCAGAGTGAAGCCAAGGGGACGAAGTCTTCACTCCAGTTCACCCTGCAAGCCATCTCCACTCTCGCGGTAACTTCAGGCTTGGGAGAAAAGTGGAACTTCCTTGGATCCAGGTTTTACTAACTTATTTATTTAATAGATATTTCATAAATGCAACACATTTACTTCTCCTCCCCCCACACTCTACCTTTCTGTGCATCCTATTTGCATAGATGCTCTTAAAGTCATTTTCTTCCTTCCCCATTTCTTCCTTTTTAATGGAAAGGAAAAAAAAGTGTTTAGATTAAACTAAGGCACATCATATATGGGACTCCAGAGGCTGCTCTGCAAAACTCTTCATGTTTTTTATGCACGGTAATGTGGTTAATATCAAGTTTCAAGCTCGTGGGAAGAGTTCAGGTAGTAATTTGTTCCAACAAATTGCTAAAAGGAAGACAAAAAGCCATGCATAACTTATCCAAAGCAGTTTGGGTAGGGAGGTTTTATTTACATGAAGTTCACTCTAATTTTTATTTACACAAAGTTCACTTTTATCTAATGAAAGTCTCTAAACTTCAGACAGTTACGATGACAACAACTCTATAAACTTAGGAAGATGGGGGAAACGAGCCAGGGCTCCTTATACGCCGGAGTCATTAATAATATTTCATCATGAGTCTTTTATTGAATGGTGACAGTTCATCAGGAACAGTGGCATTAGGTAGTCCATTAAAGGGATTGCTCTGGGTGGTTGTCACAAAGCATATCATGTACCTTCATTTGCTTCTATCCACACAGATAAAGTGCTAAACACACTTTCAACAAATAGGAAACCCATGGTAGACCGGCAAGCAATAGCAACAAGCAATATGACCAACCCCCCTACTGTGCCTGGATATGTTGTTGTTTAGTCGTTTAGTCGTGTCCGATTCTTCGTGACCCCATGGACCAGAGCACGCCAGGCACTTCTGTCTTCCACTGCCTCCCGCAGTTTGGTCAAACTCATGCTGGTAGCTTCGAGAACACTATCCAACCATCTCGTCCTCTGTCGTCCCCTTCTCCTTGTGCCCTCCATCTTTCCCAACCTCATGGTCTTTTCCAGGGAGCCTTCTCTTCTCATGAGATGGCCAAAGTATTGGAGCCTCAGCTTCACGATCTGGCCTTCCAGTGAGCACTCAGGGCTGATTTCCTTCAGAATGGATAGGTTTGATCTTCTTGCAGTCCATGGGACTCTCAAGAGTCTCCTCCAACACCATAATTCAAAAGCATCAATTCTTCGGCAATCAGCCTTCTTTATGGTCCAGCTCTTACTTCCATACTGGATATAGGGCACCCCAAAAGAGAATCTTATTGCCATGTCCTCTCTCATACCAGACCTCAGCTGGGCATGACAGCTACTATTTTGATGAAACTGCCATGTGCATTCACAAATAAGATGTGGGTTGTATCCAGCTAAGAGCAGATGCACTGACATCAAGAGACATCACATGACTGACTTAAGTCAGTTGATTTCAATGGATCTACCCTGAGTATGACATAGGCCACATTGGCACCATTTATTTTAAACACTATGATACCACTTTAAATAGTCTTGGCTTCCCCCAATGAACTCTGGGAGCTGTTGTTTGTAAATGCTGGCGAGAGTTATTAGGAGATTCCTATGCTTCTCCCTAAGCTACAATTCCCAGGGTTCCCTGTAAAGAGAGATTTGGTTTTTAAACCAATTTGGAAATTGTAGCTGTGAGGGGAATAGCCATCTCCTAACAAGTCTCAGTATCCTTAACAAATGACAGCCCCCAGAATTCTTTGCAGTAAGCTATGACTGTTTAAGTTGTTGTGATAGTGCTCTAAATGCATGGTGTGACTGTAACCTTAGTCAGATGCAACCACATGCCTCATTGACATATCGCCCTGTTCTTCTCCAGTTTCATAGCGTGCGGGCTATTTCTGCCTTTGCTGATGGTAATGACCAGTGGGACTGCTAAACACCTGCCAGAGCAGCAGCACTCCCTCTTCCCTAGTGAAGTGAGTTCAGGAGTTGAAAAAGAATTCATTGGAGATCTCCGCTCTGAACACAGAACTGCACGATGGAATGTGATTGTGCACAAAGCCAAAGGATACAGAAGAATGGTCAATTAGATTTTAGAATAATCAAAGCAGAATAGACAAAAAAGGAGGAAATAAACTGCATATTTGCTGGATGTTTTCATTATTCATACCTATAATTTGTACCTTTTAACATTTTCCCCAGGTGCCCATTATTAAAAAATACATTAATGAGCATAGCTGTGTAGGCACTGTTAGAAGTTGACCTGAGTGCTGGCAGTATTAATGAAGACCAAAGTATTGATCTTCATCTGTGTAGGGGAGTGTGTCTATGTTCTGTGCCATTTGACATCAGTGGTCTCCATCATAAAAAAACATTGATGAATGCTGAAACGGCAAAGACTCTCTCTCTCTCTCTCTCTCTCTCTCTCTCTCTCTCTCACACACACACACACACACACACACACACACGGGGAGGGAGGGAGGGAGGGAGAATGCTGGAAACATTAGACAAAAGGCTCTTTTTAGAAATAACCTCTTGTTTGTGTAATTATTTCCCAAGGAAGATACAACATTTGGAACCTATTGGCCCTTGCAGACAGGCTGCGATACAGTTCCTTTTCGACCAGGTTTTGCAGGTGGAGTCTCTTGGAAGTCAAATCTGCTGGTTAACAGTACAGTGGTACCTCAGGTTACAGATGCTTCAGGTTACATACACTTCAGGTTACAGACTCCGCTAACCCAGAAATAGTACCTTGGGTTAAGAACTTTGCTTCAGGATGAGAACAGAAATCATGCTCTGGCGGTGCGGCAGCAGTGGGAGGCCCCATGAGCTAAAGTGGTGCTTCAGGTTAAGAACAGTTTCAGGTTAAGAACGGACCTCCAGAACGAATTAACTTCTTAACCCGATGTACCACTGTATCTCCATTAAATAAAAAAATAAACAATGTGCAGTGCTGTGCTGTGCTGTGCTGTATTGGTTTTAATCATCCCTCCATTTCCAATGTTCAGGGAGCAACGTAACAGTACAGTAAAGGTAAAGGTACCCCTGCCCGTATGGGCCAGTCGTATCCGACTCTAGGGTTGTGCGCCCATCTCACTTAAGAGGCCGGGGGCCAGCGCTGTCCGGAGACACTTCTGGGTCACGTGGCCAGCGTGATGAAGCTGCTCTGGCGAGCCAGCACCAGCGCAGCACACGGAAACGCCGTTTACCTTCCTGCTATAAAGCGGTACCTATTTATCTACTTGCACTTAGGAGTGCTTTCGAACTGCTAGGTGGGCAGGAGCTGGGACCAAAAGACGGGAGCTCACTCCGCCGTGGGGATTTGAACCGCCAACCATACGATCGGCAAGTCGTCGGAGGAGGGATTCCTGAATATGCAGTCCCATGACCCCTGGGAGGGCAATGAGAAGCCATCTGGATTGGCTTTCCATGGTCTGAATAATCCAAAGACAACAAAGGCTTACTAAAAAATGCACAGTTATAAAAAAAGTCACTTTCCCTTGTCTGCTGCTAAATTTCATTACAGGAGTGGAAATGCAAACCTTGCATGCTTTTGATTATTGACTCATGTCTTCACTTTATTTATTGCCTGAGTATGGCCATTCCAATTTACTTTTATAAATGATAGAAGTGCAATCTCTTGAGGGTGTGAATATGCTACCACATATTTCAACGAGCAATTTGTTTATGTGAGTCCTGACACATAATAGTATATATTATTTTCTCTATCATTATACCATTTTCTTTTCTCGGTTATTTAGGTAGGCAGAGCGAAAGCGTAATACTATCTTCCCAAATGACAGTCATATTTGATCTAAAATCGTGCTCTTCTTGTTAGGAGTCGGGTCACACAATCTTGTTTTCCTTCGCTGCAAATATGATACAGCATTTTAAAGAAAAAGGTCATATACTCGGTAGTCATTCTAATAGCAAATATTTAGTCTGAATTTATGACTGCAAACCTGCAATGAAATTATCCACCCATTTCCTTTCAGGATTTATATCTGTATAACAGGACCTGCATTTTCTGTGTTGTCACACTGAGAGTTGACCTTGTGGAGGAGTCGTGATAGGATGGGAGGAAAATCCTGGCGGTATCATATAGTGTAAAGCCATCCTCTCTCTCTCTCTCTCTCTCTCTCTCTCTCTCACACACACACACACACACACACACACACACACACATTCCTTATTTCAATCTGAGATCATCACAGGGAAAGAAGGGGAAAGGGATAATTTTCACATACCTGAAGTTAATGCTTAACTGGCCAAATGGAACTTGGATCCAGTTATTGCGATTTGTAAACCTATGGTAAAACCAGAAGCTTGTGTGAACAGGGAAGAAAATTAGCAGATGATGAAGGTAGCTTTGGTACCTGATTCTAAGCCATCTCTTTCTTGAGACAACTCTGCATGATGATTTAGGGATTGGTTCTAGAGAGATGCCCAATAGCCAGCTGTCGTAAGGTAGAGTATTTAATTCCTAAGGAGCAAAGGAAATAGTTTGGTGCTGGGACTGTTGTGCGTGCATGTCTTCTATGAAAGATGACCCATATCGCTCCTCCTCTCTCTCCTATATTATTGCTGCAAAAATGAGTGACACTAATTTTTCTCATTATTGAGTGTTCGCTGCCTCTTCTCAGCTTCACAAGCTGCATTTGCAAGGGTAGAAAAACCTGCAGTGCTACAAATAGCATTGCATTTTATGATCGCAAATGATACTAGGGCTCAAAGAAAGAGGCGGAGATGCTGAGATGCTGACAAGGAACTGTATCTAAAGGGCTTTTTTGCAGCACACTTGTGGATCATCAGTGTACATGTTGCCTGAGTTACAGCCTAGGTGGCCAGCCAGCCAGCTAATGACAGTGTTTCTATTTCTTGGGCTCTGCTTTCATCATTTGCCATAAAAGCCAGTATGGTGGTGAGTATAGTAAGGATTTTAAAATATTAAAGGGTAACATACGGTAGATCCCCCTTAGAGATCAGTGTAAGTTCTCCATTTCCCTCTTTAGTCATAAGCGCCCAATCCCACTCTACTCATCATCATAATTGCAGAATAAACAAACTGTTACTTCCCAACACTGGCAAACAAACATGGTAGCCAAGTACAGTGGTACCTCAGGTTAAGTACTTAATTCGTTCCGGGGGTCCATTCTTAACCTGAAACTGTTCTTAACCTGAAGCACCACTTTAGCTAATGGGGCCTTCTGCTGCCGCCGCACTGCTGGAGCCCGATTTCTGTTCTTATCCTGAAGCAAACTTCTTAACCTGAAGCACTATTTCTGGGTGAGCAGAGTGTGTAACCTGAAGCGTATGTAACCCAAGGTACCACTGTAGAGAACACAACTGAAACTGAAAGTCAGAGCAAAGGAAAGCCCAAGGGGTGGAGCTAAACTCTAGCCCATGATAAGTTTCAATATTTAACTATTTAAAGGTCAAGTTACAGTACATCCTTTTTCTTTCTTTTTTAAAGGATCACTTAGGTATACTTGAGAACCCCACCCTCAGCCACACTTGGGTGAGGAGATTTTTGAGGACTTTTGCAGTTGAGGTATTTCTTGTGTACTCACCCTGCCTTATTTACTGATTTTATTCAGAGGACCCTATTACAGTGGTACCTTGGTTTATGAACTTAATTCATTACGGAAGTCTGTTCTTAAACCAAAACTATTCTTAAGCCGAGGTGTGCTTTCCCTAATGAGGCTTCCCACTGCTGGTGCCCTTCCACCATTCAGATTCCATTCTTAGACCGAGGTAAAGTTCTCAAACCAAGACACTATTTCCGGTTTTGCAGAGTTTGTAAACCAAATCATTCTTAAACCAGACTGTTCTTAAACCGAGGTACCACTGTATTTAATTGTTCCTGTTCTTAAAACAAGCAGTCATTCTTAAATGGGGGCTGCCATTGTCTGTCATGTCACAAATTAAAAATACAATTTTCCAAAAATAAAAATCATCCCTTACTCTGGCTACAGGGCAGTCCTAATCTCCTTCATGTGGACAGAATCTTTAGTGCTGTCTACATATTTGAATTAGCAGAAAGGGCATAGGAGACTGGAAGGGAGAAGATTTGATGGAATTACTGGCAACCCTTTGCAGCGCCATAGACAGCTATTTTTATTCATTCACTCACTCATTTCTACACTAAACACTCATAAATTTATAATATAAATATATGTTGCCTAATCAACATGTAGTCCCAAAGTGACATGCAAAGCAAACATTAACATTTGCAAACCCAATAATCCTCATAAAGCCAGAATTTAACAGCAAGTAGCAAAATTATATGAGGAACAGTAGTAACCAGAATGTTGCAATCAATTTACAAATGTGCGTGTCTGACTACATGTCTGCTCTAAACTTTAGCATATGCCTAAATCTTTCCTGTATTATATAGTGCAACACAACATCAGTTTAGCCTAGGCCTCCCATGTTCTCCTTGGACACATTGGGTATTTCCTATATTTCTTTTTGTATAACCACTGTTATAGACTGATATTACATCTCTTGTGCTATCTGGATACTGGAGTTCTACAGTACAGTTAATTCTGACTGGGAAAAGTGATCTGTATGTGAATCTAGGGTTGCCATATTTCAAAAAATAAAATCCCTGACACCCGCTAAGTTGTTTAGCTTTCTTAAGAAGACCCCCAAATTGTTGAGCTTTCCTTAAGAGACCGCCAAAATCGCTGAGCTTTTTTGAGGAAAACAAACCCACAAATAGCGATTTTTAAAGTTGTTTACACTGCTTTTTCCCTATATACATGTTTTCCCTGACATTTTGCTGATTCAGCAAAATATCCCCTGATGCCATTTTACACCCCAAAACCAGGACACATCATGAATTTTCCTGACGTATGGCAAGCTTATGTGAATCAGGTTTGAAAGGGCACATGATGCTCAAAATGTACATATATTATTAGCCGTTAGGCAACGTCTGTACTGAATTGTACACACATGCACATAAAATCAAGATACTGAGTTGGATCCAGACTTAGTCATGCTTAGAATAGACCTATTTTTAAAATAAATAGGAGTTATAGGTGGGTCTTCTCTAAGTATGATGAGCAGAGGAATCCAGACAAAGGGGATGTGCCAGGAGGTGTGGCTGCCAACACAAAAACAGGTGCATCAAAACTCCAATGGCTAGGGAAAATCTTACAAGCTCAACCAGTTTGAAGACTCAACAGTCATGTTCACCTAAAACATCGTCGGTCAATCACCAACACACATGCACAACTCATACCTCCTTGGGCAACACTATAAACAAACACGTGGGCACAACTGCACAACAGTTGGAGCCCCACCACACCACAACCTCACACCATCACACTTCAACCTCACACCTCTTCTCCTTGAACCCACACATCATGTATCCCAAAGAAGCACCCAATCACATATGGACAAAGTCTTTAGTGAATGCATGCAAAGCCCAGACATGCACAGCAATAGCAGAGAGCACACACACTCTTCACAAACTCCACTGGATAGATCAATGTCCAGTATATCAGGTACATATATATCAATATTGTGTGCCACCACCAAAGTCAGCAGGCTGCTCTGCTTTCCTTGCAGCAGAAGCAGAGAAGAAATTGGAATTAAATACATGATAGATATTGCCTACTTTATTATTTATCAAAAGGGGAGAGATATTAGGCCTGCATAACTTCTGAGCCACAAGTCTGCCCACAGCCAACAATCTATGTGTAGAGGTGCAGCAGGATTGATAAACGTTCCTTTCATTTTTTTGCTGCCTGCTCAATACTGCTTTATCTATAGATATTTATTTTCTGGACTAGGTTTCTCTATCCCTTTTTGGCTCTGAAGAAGAGCCAAAGTTTCGTTTATTGGCTGACTGCAGTAATCAGCTTGGAAGGATATACATTTACAGAAGCCGAGTTGCAAGCTGGCTATTGATTACTCTTTTTATGAAACATGTTAACTTCTTTCCACATAGTCATGAATCTGCAAACTGCATGGGGAAGGCTGCACTAGCAGTAGGAAGAGAATAGTAAAACAATTAGCAAATGATTTAGAATTTTCACCCCTCTGTAAACACGAAGGTAACTGAATTCAGTGATGCAAATACCTGCCTAATAGAATTACAGCATAAAAGCAATGAGGAAATAACATGGAGAAATTCCTGGCAGAAACTCATCTGAGAAAGCTCGTAGGCATTTGATAATTTAGTTGACCCCCCCCCCCCGCTGTCTTCAGATGTCAAGGGCAGAAGAAAATAAAAATGTGTTTTCTTCTTTCATTCTCTGTCTTCAAGCTATGGATTGCATCTCACTTATTCTGTGTCAGTGAGTCCAGCAAGCAAGGTAAAGGTAAAGTAAAGGTACCCCTGCCCATACGGGCCAGTCTTGACAGACTCTGGGGTTGTGCGCCCATCTCACTTAAGAGGCCAGGGGCCAGCGCTGTCCGGAGACACTTCCGGGTCACGTGACCAGCGTGACATCGCTGCTCTGGCGAGCCAGAGCCGCACACGGAAACGCCGTTTACCTTCCCGCTGGTAAGCGGTCCCTATTTATCTACTTGCACCCGGAGGTGCTTTCGAACTGCTAGGTTGGCAGGCGCTGGGACCGAGCAGCGGGAGCGCACCCCGCCGCAGGGATTCGAACCGCCGACCTTTTGATCGGCAAGTCCTAGGCGCTGAGGCTTTAACCCACAGCGCCACCTGCGTCCCCAGCAAGCAAGGTATACTTTATCAATTAGGATATTTTTGCCGTTAGGTTTAGAAGGCAGAATGAAGTGCAAGTGTCTATTAAGCTCTTTGCATTAAAGCAGACTGACAGTTTTATATATAAAACATTATCTTAATAGAAGAGGATAATAATTTTCCTATTATACTTTGATCCTCTAAAGTACTTGTCCAAAACTTGGTTATTGTTCATAGCAGATGTGGTGGAATTTAGCAGCCCTGAGGGCCACATTATTGCTGTTGTTGTTGTTGTTGTTGCTGTTAAATTAATAATGTATTATTTATACCCCACCCATCTGTCTGGGTTTCCCCAGCCACTCTAGGCGTCTCCCAACAGAATATTAAAAATACAATAAAACATCAAACATTAAAAACTTCCCTAAACTGGGCTACCTTCAGATGTCTTCTAAAAGTCAAATAGTTGTTTATTTCCTTGACATCTGATAGGAAGGCGTTCCACAGGGCAGGTGTCACTACCGAGAAGGCCCTCTGCCTGGTTCCCTCATAGGCAAACTTCTGAGGGCTACACACCAGTAATGGGTGATAAGTAAAGGTAAAGTACCCCTGCCCGTACGGGCCAGTCTTGACAGACTCTAGGGTTGTGCGCTCATCTCACTCTAGAGGCCGGGAGCCAGCGCTGTCCGCAGACACTTCCGGGTCACGTGGCTAGCATGACGAAGCTGCTCTGGCGAACCAGCACCAGAGCAGCACATGGAACGCCATTTACCTTCCTGCTATAAAGTGGTACCTATTTATCTACTTGCACTTAAGGGTGCTTTCAAACTGCTAGGTGGGCAGGAGCTGGGACCGAACGACGGGAGCTCACCCCGCCGCGGGGATTCAAACCGCCGACCATGCAATCGGCAAGTCCTAGGCACTGAGGTTTTACCCACAGCACCACCCGCATAATGGGTGATACAAGAGGCAAAATGTGGAGAGAGTAATGAATGTGACTCTTTCTTTACCTAGCCTTCAGACCCTCCAGGGTGTCTCTTGTGATGGGAGCAGCTCCTGTGTAGCATTTGGTGCAGCGGTCTAAGCCCAACTGTTTACGGGCTCCAAGTGTCCCTATTTTCCAGGGACAGTTCTGGATTTAGAGTCTATCCCAGTTTCTGATTTGATCCCGGAATGTCCCACTTTTCTGTAGGACGTTCATGTTTTCATCAGAGAAACGGTGGAGGTTTTGGCAGGACATCCCTATTTTCATTGGAAAAATGTTGGAGGCCATGCCAACCACTCAAAAAACAGAGGTTTCTTCATACACAGTTCCATACAGACTGCACCTAGGCAAGCAAAGGTCATTATAACAGATCAAGGACAAATTCTAACCAGGCAAAAGCACCCAGAGATGGTACAGAGCAGGGCTGGTTGGAAGCATAGCATAAGAAGGAGTGATGTGGCTTATGGAGATGCCTGGAGGCAGGCATGAGAGATCTCAAGGGTTCCATTTAGTCCCTGAAGTTCTCAAGCCACTGTTTATAGAACAATAAAAATGCAGGACAATTACATACTCTCTAACATTTCTCCAAGGAAAATAGGGATACCCTATTCCACAACAACATCTTCCAACATCAACCACTATTATTGCTTTATTTATACCCCACCCCATACACTCTGGATAAAAGGTAAAGGTACCCCTGCCCGTACGGGCCAGTCTTGACAGACTCTGGGGTTGGTGCACCCATCTCACTCAAGAGGCCGGGGGCCAGCGCTGTCCGGAGACACTTCCGGGTCACGTGGCCAGCGTGACAAAGCTGCATCTGGCGAGCCAGCGCAGCACACGGAAACGCCGTTTACCTTCCCGCCAGTAAGCGGTCCCTATTTATCTACTTGCACCCGGGGCTGCTTTCGAACTGCTAGGTTGGCAGGCGCTGGAACCGAGCAGCGGGAGCGCACCCCGCCGCGGGGATTCGAACCGCCGACCTTCCGATCGGCAAGCCCTAGGCGCTGAGGCTTTTACCCACAGCGCCACCCGCGTCCCTCACACTCTGGATAGCTTCCAACATATATAAAAACATGAAGAAGAAGAAGAGTTTGGATTTGATATCCCACTTTTTCACTACCCTAAGGAGTTTCAAAGCGGCTAACAATCTCCTTTCCCTTCCTCCCCCACAACAAACACTCTGTGAGGTGAGTGAGGCTGAGAGACTTCAGAGAAATGTGACTGGCCCAAGGTCACCCAGCAGCTGCATGTGGAGGAGCGGAGACGCGAACCCAGTTCCCCAGATTACGAGACTACCGCTCTTAACCACTAGACCACACTGGCTCCCATGATAAAACATTAAACATTTGAAAAACTTCCCTATACAGGGCTGCCTTCAGATGTCTTCTAAAAGAAGTACAGTTACTTAGCTCCTTGGCTCACATAACTCCGTACCCTCCAACATTAATCCAATGAAAATAGGGATGTCCTGAGGAAAAGTGGGACATTCCAGGATCAAATTAGAAACTGGGATGTCTTCTGTAAATCCAGGACTGTCCCTGGAAAATGGGGGCACTTGGGGAGTCTGCAATTAACAGTATATACTGAGCAAATAAAATGGCCAGCTGTAGGGGACTTCCGGGTTAGCGCTGTCGATTAATGGCGGATTCCCTCCGAGCTCCTGAGGGAATCGGCTCCGCAGGATCGGGTCTTGTCCGCGCCGGCGACGCGGGGACCCTTAAAAATCACAGGCGCGGATGCCTGTGAGCGTGGTGACTCGGCGGGCACCATTTGCGCCCCCCCCAAACCGCGAAGGAGCCTTTTTAAAGGCTCAGGAACGGGGACGGGGTACGGCGCGGTGCTGTGAGTCGATTGCTCCTTCTGCGGAGCGAAGCCGCATGCCATTGTCGGAGAAGCGCTGACTTTTTCCTTGGAACATTTGGACTCAAAAAAACAAGAACCCGTGAGTAAATATGGACTTTGGAACTCAAACAAATTTTTGTTGAATTGGGAACGAGCGGGGAAGGGTCAAAAAGGAAGTCGCCCCCCCCCCTCTGAGTAGATACTCTAACACAAAGAGCTTGCAACTTAAGGTCGAGAGAACTCTTTTTTTATAAAAAAAAAAAAAAACCTTCACGGCTTGACACTATAAATTTTACCGGAGGATAAACCTAACGTTAGGAGCTAAAGTTTCACCCCCCCGAACCCGGGGGTGTCCCGCGAGAGAACCTGTTGAGGAACTATTGAAGATTTTGACAGCTGTCAAAATAGCTGTCAAAAGGAAAGGATAAAGGGAACTTTGTCTCTGTTGCATCTGCTGGCTATATTTGTTGCAATTTTTGGAAAATAAGGGAAAGCAGCTACAAATTAACTTGCTGACTGGTTTCTAAATTGAAAGACATTGAAGGATTAAAATCCCCCCTTCAGGGGGACAGAGACACTACAAGAATGGCTGAAAGAAGCAAAAATCAGACTAAACTCAACAAAATACTGGCTCTCCTGGGAAAGTTACAAGATCAGACAGATGTTTTGACTACAAATGCGAACACTCTGGCCCTGGCAGTAAACAACATTGTTGAAGCTGACAGGGAGTGGAGGCAAGAAGTTCATACATATCAACAACAAGAGGAATTTGAGAGCCATGAGACTATGGAAGAGACACACGTTGCTTTTGAGGAAAAGGAAGGTGGACTGGTAACTTTGCAAATGTCAAGGGAGAATTATAGTTTGGGGCCTGGCATGCAGACAACAAAGGAGAATAAAAATTTGAGGTGGAAAGTTTGGACTGAGCTGGAAATTGTAAATTTGAGAGTGGAGCACCTCATTAGCACTAATTTTAAATATGGAGGGCCAACTGGAAAAATCATGGATCTTGTTGGGTCAGAGCCCCTTCGAGCCTTGGGGCTTAACCTAAAGGGCTATCCAAGAGGCCGGCAGAGAGGAACTGAGGATGACTTGAGAGCCTCGGATGTGAGATCTCCAGGTTAAACAGTATTGACTGATGAACATTTATTGGGGACCAAACCGGGAAAGGCGGGTTGGAGTTTGGTAATCCAAAGGGTACAGAATTATTAATTACTTTGTTTTAATTTGTTTTGTTATTTGTATGGAAGTTGGGAAAGCCGTGGAAGGGAAATATTGATTGACTTTAAGAAATATGTCAAAGAATAAGAAATGATGCATAAGATGTTTAAGATTAGATATGTTAAAATTGGTGTCTAAAATGGTTAAAATGAAATGAAAATGAGGAATGCAAAAATAATTGAATGGAAGAATGAGGAAAGGTAAAATTACAGTATGTTAAAATCATTAAGTTTAAGGTTGAGAATTAAGTAATAAGGATTTGCAGGATTAATAACTTGAACTGGAATACAAGAAGGGGAGGGGAGAGGAGGTCTAAGAAAGAAGTTATATGAAAATAAGCAATTGAAATCTCATTTGTTTTTAATGGTTTTTTTTAAAATTTTTGTATTTTTTGTTATTTTTTCTTTTTTTGTGTGTCTATGTTTATTATTGAAATGCCAATAAATATTTATAAAAAAATAAAAATAAAATGGCCAGCTGTAGTGTAAAAGCATCAGAAGAACTGAGGAGAAACAGTTTCCTGTTGCCTACGCCCTACAGGGACTCAAAGGACCTCCTAAAAAACAAGGTCTTAGCGGCTCTTTAAAAATCATGAGAGAACCAGGCACACATGGGTCCCTGGAGAACAGTTTCCACAAGTGCAGTGGTCTGAAGTCTAACTCCAAATGAGCGGAAACATATTGAGGTCCTCCTCAGAAGATCCTAAGAGGATATTGTCTGAGCTATATCTTTATATACAGAACTCTGAACTCATGCCATTTAGACTGCTGAGAGCTAAAACAGATACCTTGAACTGGGTTTAGAAGTGAAATGGCAGTTCTTCCTAGAGAAGGGTAATATCACATGCAAAATTCTGGCTACTGCCAGAATCTGGAAAAGGCTACTCATTTTTATGGAACAGCTTGTTTACATCAAACATTGTTTCACTTTATAATCTCAGTTCTGAATTTTCCAGGAATAAACATACAGATGCAAGCAGGCATATGACAGAACTGCTGATACAATCTATACAGGAAGCGATTATGGGTGATCCATTTATGGAAATACAAAAAGTGTGTTAAATATTAAATGGAGCCATCTCAGATTAAAATGTAAATAAATAGAAAGCAGTTCCTTTGTATACCACCTTTGGAACTGTCGCACTACAGTGCTTTCATGAAATGCATTTCTTCTGCAAACCTATTTCCTTTGCCTTTTATTGCTTTCTGCTCGTCCAGTTGATTGGAAGACATTTCAGAAAAGTTTCAAAACATCAGTTTCTTTGTGAGCAGGGAGATTTTTGCTTTTTTAATGCCAGTGCATTTACCATATATGTATGCTGAGCTGGTGGGAAGCAAGCAGTCATACAAGCAAGCAGTTTACATACTAAATTCAGCCCATTATCCCAAATTCAGCCCATTATCTCCCCTCCCCCCAAATTAAGCAATTATCCAAAAATCTCTCAGCAGTTTTCCAAGCTACCTCTATACTATGTCCAAATCCAAAATTGCAAAGATGTGGCTTCAATCCACAATTGGCTTTTCATTTAAAAAGCAGCAGCAGCAACGACAACAGCAACAGCAACAACAACAAAAACCCTAACCTGGTGAGACACTAATAGGGATGCCATACTTCAAAAAGTAAAAAACCAGGACACCCCAAAAGTTGTTGAGCCAAAAAAAATAATTAAAAATTGCAAGACAAAGCACCACGTTTCAAAAATTCAAGCCCTACATTAGTAGCCATAAAGGGAACAAGTATTGTTCACCTACAACTTTACAGGTTGTCAAGAAGAAATGGTGTATTTTTCTCAGGAAGAGGGGAATAATATAACCCCTTACAGTATTCTCAAATTGACCAGTTCATAATGTTTCTTCACACGATATATTTTTCAATGGTCAGGGACAATGGGAGTTATAGTCTAACACCATCTAGAGCAGAGATAAGGATGTTGCTGGGCTACAACTCCCATAATTTCTGACCATTGGCCATTCTGATGGCAGTTAGAGCACAACAACATTTGGAAATTCACAGGATCAAAGAGCCACATGACCCTTCATCTAAAGGATTGCCACACTGGCTATCCCTGGATTAGAATTAGAGAGTGATTGATTCAAGCTTACTCAATGAGCTTTGTGGCTGAGTGGGGATTTGAACTTGGCCTTTCTGGATTCATACAAACCCATTGAAATCAGTAGGGCTTATAAATGCTCAACTTTGGCTCAAATCCAAACCATTTCATAAGAACTGGTATAACTTACTGCTGACACAATCCCTTTGTTCAGTCTTCCAATTCAGTTTTGAATTGGACACATGAAGCTGCCTGACAATAGAATATTGGTCCATCTAGTCTAGTATTATCTACAATGTGATTTCCCTTATTTTCTGTGCTGCTAAAGAGTTAGGTTACATAGATTTCTTTGAACAGTTGTCTTGAAGGAAAGGGCATAGGAGAAAGCTCTGTTAAAAAAAGGCCATGTTTCACAATGTTTATGATATTACAGAGATCATCAAGGCTGACTTTGGATGTGACAGAGAGAACTGATGTGCTCGTGACTCCCGTATCTGCTTTTAGCACTTTGGGACAAAGGTGGAACTTTGCTGTGAGATGTGTGAGATGGGCCTACATCTGTTATTTATGTATCCTTTGGGGGAATGTCATTTCCCTCTTCAAAGAATTACACTGAATGTGCAATTTATTCTTGCATTCTCTCTTACTGCTCCTTCAGAACACCCAAAAGCAAACTTATGTTTCATGTCTTAATGGCGATGCATGACTGACTATGAATACCTAGTGAACCCTCAGGAATGATATTACAATGCAGCATTTGTGAATCCAATCATAAACGCAGCACTGAGAATGTGCTGAAAAATCAGGATGTGCAGAACTTACCAAAAGAAATACCACCAGTCTTATCAAAAACTCTTGACCCCCTTTGAAATCTTCTGAAATCCCTTGAGGCCAAGGATGGGGAACATGTGGCCCTCCAGAAATCATTGGACTACAATTCCTATCAGTCCCGTGGCAAATGGAAAAGTCCAGGGATGATGGGAGTTGGAGCCCAACAGCATCTGGGTTCAACATTCCCACATCAGACTCCTGATGTTGCTGGAATCCAGTAGCAACCTTGGTTTAAACAGAACTGTACTAGTCTTGCCAAAACATATTCAGCTTGCCTCTACATTTCTTACATTGTATATTTCTTCTGCAGAGGAAAGCCATCCTCCACAAGATGTCCAGAGGGTGGCAACACAAGAACCAGTCTTTTCTGCGGTGGCTCCCCATTTGCTTTCCCCCGGGAAGCTTGTTTGACACCTTCATTATATATATTTAGGTGCCAAGTGAAAACATTTCTTTATAACTAGGCCTTTGGCTGATTAACAATCTATGGTCTTCAAAATGTGTTTATGGGAGCTAGGGTTGTTGATTTGTTTTTGTTTTATTATATATTTTGTGTTCTCACTTTGTTTATATTTGTATTTTTATATTATATTTTTATACGAAGTACTCTGTGGTCTTCAGAAAAAGGGTGATATACAAAGTTATTTAATTAAAACCATAACAACAACAACAACAACACATGGAATTTGGTGGTCTGACCCAATTAAGTTTTGTTCACATTGGGCTATTCTCATATCAGGTGCCCACAACTGCCCAAGCTGTTCATGCATTGTCTAAAAAAAAAAAAATGTAAAAGAAGCCTGACTAATCATATGAAAATTACATGCAAAAAAAATACATATTTGTGTAGTATGTATAAGAGTTGAGCCTATGTTTTTTCTGTATTTCTGTGGCACAACTTTATAAGCACATTAATACATTTGTATATTTAAACACCTAGATCAATTGTATATATCTGTGTGGTGGTTACTTTAGAAAACCTAGATTGTATGTACACACAATATGCATATAATATTCTATATATAATAATGCATATTGTTTGTATATTAAACAGAACCAGTAAATGAACTTTATTCCAGCTGAGATTACAGAGCAAGATGGCAAGGGGACAGGGGAATTTTGGTGAACAGTAGGTTGACAATAAGATTTTCAGAAAATCCCATCCCTCATGAGAACAGCTTACGCTTGGGTGAGAGAAAGAGATTCCACACATCTTGCGTTCAAGACTGCAAGGCCTTATCAGACTGGCAACCATCAGCTGCCTTGCAAGTAGGAAAGAGAGACTGAAGAGACTATCGTGATGCAAGCAACGCTATGTTAGGCAATATAATCTTAGCACAACAAAGCATAATGAAGGTCTCATGTTGCCCCAGAGAGTTCCCGACCAGTAAAGAGGGGCCTGTCTGTTGTAAATGCCATCTGCTTCTCTGGCTGACAGATCCATGGTTGTGGCCCAAATCCAAGCCCTCAGCTGGGCTTCCAGGAACTGGGAGAAAACGCTGCCTTTTCAAGCCTGACATGATCCTCATAAAAAGCAACCCTGGACAGAAGAAGTTGCAATTTCCTAGGTAATATAGCTATGTTTTCTTCCTGAGTTAATCGAAGGACTCGCCATGAAGCAGATGCCATTGTTCAAGATGGTATTGTGGCTGTTTTCATAAAGTATTCCAAGGACTCTTCTGGCTTTTCGCTTGCTCTGTGTGTCAACATCCATGTGTTTGGAGGGAGCAGATGGTAAGCTTAAACTGTGAAATGAAAAGTGTGCAATGGTGAGAGTGCTCTCCGTAGGAAGGGAGCGTCCGTCACATTATTTTACACTAGATTCCCTCAGTGTTTGGAGACAGGGCTTAACAAATGACACTTTCTCTTTTGTTAATCGCTGAAAAGTCAGAGGGTAATGAGACTCTTTCTTATCATTCCTAGCAGGCACCGAGCACCAGGAAAGGGGTTGTAGGGCTGGTGAATTATTGGGGCACTGCCTTAAGACTCTTAACACTTCATCACAACACCTGCTGGCCCCTTTTCTCTTGAGGTGTCGATATATTGCCTTAAACAAAAGCCTGTTAACTCATTCAGGAAAATAGAAAAAAGCTGAACTGATGCAGACATGAGGCATACTGAATTTTAGATTGTATAATAATAATAATAATAATAATAATAATAATAATAATGTAACAGTAAAAAGGTAAAGGGACCCCTGACCATTAGGTCCAGTCATGACCAACCCTGGGATTGCGGCGCTCATCTTGCTTTATTGGCTGAGGGAGCCGGCGTTTGTCCGCAGACAGCTTCCGGGTCATGCGGCCAGCATGACTAAGTCACTTCTGGCAAACCAGAGCAGCCCGCGGAACCGCCATTTACCTTCCCGCCAGAGCGGTACCTATTTATCTACTTGCACTTTGACGTGCTTTCGAACTGCTAGGTTGGCAGGAGCAGGGACTGAGCAACGGGAGCTCACCCTGTTGCGGGGATTCAAACCGCCAACCTTCTGATTGGCAAGTCCTAGGCTCTGTGGTTTAACCCACAACGCCACCCGCGTCCCTAATGTAACAGTAATAATAATAATTAGAGATGTCATGTAGAGGTTTTGGTGGGGGCTAAGTAAATCCTGAATTATGATGATGATGATGATGTCTGTCCATTGCTAATATGAGGATAATAATATTATCTTACTTTGTTGGTCTGTTGAAAGTATTATAGAGCTAATAGAAAGCAGTTAATTTGTAATGTAATGTATTCATATACAATTCTGTGATATACTGCTGACTGAGCCAAGCCGGACAGAACTTACCTCATTGTAAGCTCTGAAAAATGGGCCTTCTGGAGGTGTGGCAGGACTGAGTAGGGGGGACTAACACTGGATCCTAACTGCACACAACATGTTCATATAACCAGGCAACCTGACAGAATTTACCCTGGCAAAAAGGACGATACTTAATCAACGGAAGGCTTGCTTACTATCTGCCAGATGTAGAGTGAGTCAGCCGACATTAGCCATTCTGCTGAACAGAGTTTGGATCTAGCTTACTTTATGTTGGCTTAATTTACACTGGCTTGCTTTATGCTGGCTTTCCATACTTAGGACTGCTCTGTAATTTCTCCCCCATACATAGCTCTCACTTCTAGAAGCTCACAGGGGAGGCACAATGTTTCAGTAAAATTACTGGATCCCATTTCCTTCAATGTGCAATATTTTCCCATGGCATGCACTATAATGAACTGCATTTTTTTGGTTTATTTTACAGTAATAATTCACTGCTCATTACAAATCTTTTAACATGTGTATGCAACATGAGTTCCTAATATGTGGCTCTTGATCTAAATTCACACAGGTGGCAAACAAAGGGAAGAAATAGGGGAAAAGGAAGAAGTTGAAAGAGGAAGACGGAGAAAAAAGAAAGAAGAAAATGAGGGAAAATACAGTATCCTCATCTACCTCTGATATAGCTCAACCCACATTTGGCTGTAAACCTGCCCATAGCTGCTGGTTGCTGGTATATCATTCCAAATAGATTAATCCTAAGGGACAATCATCATTGTTGCCCATTTTCATAATCGACATTAACTTGTTTTAATAAACCCTCAGGAGGGTTTATTTTATTTAAAATAAAATATTTTATTTTAGTAAATATAATTTATGCATCACAATAACCACAAAGACCACCCTCCAAGTGTCCATATTTTCCAGGAACAGTCCCGGATTTAGAGAAGCCAGGATTTATAGGTTTCTGCTTTGATCCTGGAATATCCAGCTTTTCCTTAAAGGTAAAGGTAAAGGCACCCCTGACCATTAGGTCCAGCTGCGGATGACTCTGGGGTTGCACGCTCATCTTGCTCTATAGGCCAATGGAGCTGGCGTTTGTCTGCAGACAACTTCTGGGTCATATGGCCAGCATGACTAAGCCGCTTCTGGAGAACCAGAGCAGTGCACAGAAACACCGTTTACCTTCCCACCAGAGCAGTACCTATTTATCTACTTGCACTTTGACGTGCTTTCGAACTGCTAGGTTGGCAGGAGCAGGGACCGAGCAACGGGAGCTCACCCCGTCATGGGGATTCGAACGGCTGACCTTCTGATTGGCAAGCCCTAGGTTCCCACGTCCCTTTTCCTTAGGACATCCCTATTTCCATCAGACAAATGTTGGAGGGTATGGTAGGACATCCCTATTTTCATCTGAGAAATATTGGAGGGTATGGAGTTATGCTAACGCTGAGCCAAGGAGATAAGTAATTATACAACCTTTAAAAGACATCTGAAAGCAGCCCTGTATAGGGAAGTTCTTTTAAATGTTTAATGTTTTATTATTATTTTTTATATATGATGGAAGCAGCCCAGAGTGGCTGAGGCAACCCAGTCAGATGGGTGGGGTATCAATATTAAAGTTATTATTATTACTACGGAAAAGGACATCCCTATTTTCATCAGAGGATTGTTGGAAGGTATGGACTTTTGTTCTTCTGGCCCCTAAACTGGAAGCTATGCTAGTCAGAAGCACATTCCCCCTCCCCATAGTTTCTTGGCTACTAAGATTTCTACACCCAGGGAGCTATTAGAGTTACAGCTCTGATTGTTATAATGACAGTGTTTGGCTCTACATCTAAATATTTATCTAGAACTGTTTCTATCTATAGATACACCAGTGTATTCTGCACCAGTAAATTGCAGAGTAGAAACAATTAGGTAATATATATATGCAAGTAAATATTTGAAGAGCAAGTGACTTAGTATCAGAGCAGGTGCCTTCTGTTCCTCCAAAGCCCTGGCAGTCTGTCAAAAGTCAGAGTCTTTGCCAGCTTCATTGTGCGACTTGGCACTCTGGATGCTAATAAAAATGCAAATCTTCTCTAGAAATCTAGAGCGGCTGGCACATAGCAGTTGATGCGGTAGTCTCACGCTTGCTGTCTCACACTTGCGCCACTTGACCTACAGTTATGGATTTCCAGACAAAAAAAAAAAAATGTATAAAGCACATTGATAATGGGGTGTAAATTTGTTAACTCTGTGCCACAGGAGAACAGAATCTGTGACACCAGAAGCGAATGAGTATAATGATGTAGAGTTTTCTACAAGGCCAAAGATCCCAGGTGCAAATTAAGTGACCTGTGCTATCTCTACATATTCCCTGCTCTGGCAATGCCAGTTCCCCTCACAGGGAGTCAACGTTGCGGGCAGATCATGAGCTCGACCCGTGCACATGGGGCTTAGGTAGCTCCACGTCACAGGTAGTCCCTGGCTGTGTCATTTCAATCCGATTGGCCGAAGGGGGTGTGGCTTAGCCCATTTAAACAAGCCGCAGCCAGGCTCACACCCTCTTTTACCTCCCTCCCGCTTGCGTAGTTCTCCCTTCCTCCCTAAGATTAGGTCTTCCTAAGGCTATGGACTTCGGTTGGTTGCCCTGGTTGTCCAGGGGGCCTGGTAGGAATTTTTTCCACTTGACAAATTGGCACCAGCCACTTGGTTTTCCGCCTACGTCATAGCAAATTGTCACAACTTTGTAAGGTTCGGTGGTTAGGCATTGGAGTATTCGGTTGGAGGGGAGGGGAGGTGGCGGCCATCACCTACCCCTCCTATTTCAAGGGTATTCCATTAAAGAAATCTGGGGTGGTGGTGTCCTCTGTCCGAAGCCCAGACGGGGGCCAGGGCCATAACACGACCCCTAACAGTGACCCTGGGGGAATTCCTAGCTGATGTGCATCAACAGGGCTTAACCCTTACTAGACTCCCGGTAGGCAGGCAGGAGTCAGATATAGTCATTGGTTCCAGTGCCTAAGCCAATACCACTCACATTCTGTAATCAATAAAGTTGTGGCCTTTTTCAGCCCTTTAACCTAAATTCTGGTATCAAGTGTCTTTATTCTACAATGGGGGAGGGTTCAGGACCTTGCCATGAAATTTGGATGGCATTCCCCCACTACGGACATTTTCTGTGAGATCCCCACAGTAAGAAAATAACCTCAGATGGGGGTGAGAGTTCAGCTACCTAGTATCAGTCGCTGATTCTGAGCTATAAATTTACCCACCCATACCTTGCTATTTTAAAGGTTCAAAAACAACTTTTCTTAGCATTTTCCAACAAAGCAAACACCTTGTATAAATAAACACCACAAAATAGAAACAGAAAATTGCCCTGTGCCCATGCCATGACTCATAAAGAAGTAATTATGCATCATCCACTCTTAACTTCTAAAAGAATTCACACCAAGAATTGTAAATACTTTAAATAATTCTTTCCCCCCAAGTGTAATAGTTAAGATTATTGCCAAATGCTCCACAACTGAGTATCTGGACATATTGTAAATGTTAATAATAATAATTATAATAATTAATTATTTATACCCCGCCCATCTGGCTGGGTTTCCCCAGCAACTCTGGGCGGCTTCCAACAAAACACTAAAATACAATAACCTATTAAACATTAAAAGCTTCCCTAAACAGGGCTGCCTTTAGATGTCTTCTAAAAGTTTGGTAGTTATTTTTCTCTTTGACATCTGGTGGGAGGGTGTTCCACGGGGCGGGTGCCACTACCGAGAAGGCCCTCTGCCTGGTGTCCTGTAACTTGGCTTCTCACAGCGAGGGAACCACCAGAAGGCCCTCGGCGCTGGACCTCAGCAGCCGGGCAGAACGATGGGGGTGGAGACGCTCCTTCAGGTATACTGGACCGAGGCCGTTTAGGGCTTTAAAGGTCAGCACCAACACTTTGAATTGTGCTCGGAAACGTACTGGGAGCCAGCATAGGTCTTTCAAGACTGGTGTTATATGGTCTCGGCAGCCGCTCCCAGTCACCAGTCTAGCTGCCGCATTGCGTGGCGATTCCCGTCCCCTCCCACAGATGGAATAAATAAAGACACCGGACACCAGAATTTAGGTTAATGGGCGAAAAATGGCCACAACTTTATTGATTATAGGTAAGAGCGGTATTGGCTTTAGGCATTGGCCCTATCAGACTAACCGGCATAGAACCGGGGAGAGTTAAGCACCAACAGGGGGAGCCCCCGAGATGCACATCCCTAGGCGCTCCCCGAGGGGTTACCGCTCAGGAGCACACTTTAGGCCCTAGCCTCCATAGGTTTCAGACGAGGCAACGCCCCCCGGAGTCCTTTATCGGACTACCCTTCAGCATTTGGGGGAGGTGATGGCGTTCCTCCCCCCAACTCATTTGCATAATAATACCCCTGCCAATGCCTAACCACCCAAACCAAAGGTATTGTGACACTTTGCTACGAGGTAGGCGAAAAAACCAAGTGGCTTCCAAAATACAGCCAATTAGCCAAATGGAAAAACTCCTACCAGGCCCCTTGTGGCGACCAGCCGAAGCCCATAGCAAAGTCCAAATGACAACCTAGAGGGTGGGTGGGTGGGAAGCTGCAGCTGGCTGAAAGAAAAGAAAGGGATGAGCATGGGCTGCCCTGATCTTAAATGAACTCTCCTAAGCCTGCCCCCATCGCCAGCTGATTGGCTGGCATGGTGAATGATGACTCCCGGGATACCCAAGTCCCACGGGGCTGAGCTAGCCCTGTGAGGATGTAGGTGGGTCCGTGAGCCCGCAACCCCCCCCCTCCTTATGTCGGGAGTGGCTTTCTGGATTAGTTGTAGTTTCTGCGTCACCTTTAAAGTTAGCCCCACTACCTTTGTTTGTTTGTTGTGGTTCCTGCATTCAGGTGCTTACATTATTGTTTCTCATGGTACAAAAGGATCATATATATGCCTAAGCCAACCATAGAGGATGTATATAACCAGGACTGGTGTAGTTCATCAACATCTGGAGTACACCAACACACTCCTGATGTATGCCATATATATGCTTGTGACAGCAAATACCCCATTAAGTCCTTGGTCATGATCATAACTTTGCATGTACACTGTTCACCATAGTTTTTATACACTGTCTGGCTTCTGAAAACCAAGGTGTGTGGAACCCTTTGGTTTATAGTAGAAAGTTCACTGAAAACATTCCTTCAGTGTGCAGTAAAACAGAACAGATTGTAGATTAGTGTTAGGAATAATTAGGCAAGGGACTGATAATAATAATGGCAAGTATCTTCACACTGTTATATAAATTAATGGTGCCACTGTTTTTGAGACACTTTGTACGAAACATTGTAAGAGATAAATAAGAAGCATCCGTACTAATTTGCAAAGGTCTGTAATGGGTGAAAACCTGTTTGCAACAGGCTAAGAAAGTCTCAGGTGAGTGCTAGGAGACTATTTCTTCCGCTGTCAGTCTGAAATGGGAGACTTCAGCCTAGCTTTGAGAGCCAGACCAGCCTGTTGACCAGGCTGGGTTTGGCTTCACCTGCTCACATTCTGAGAATGCACCTGATTGTTCCATCGTTGAGCAGCTTTGACTGCCTAAAAGCAAAGGTACCTGTGGCTGTTCAGTCAGAAAAGTGTCCTTTACTATAAAGTCTCAAGGTGATCACCAGGAAAACGTCTTCTGAACTTTCTCCCTACCTGCACTCAGCCTGCCACGAGAAAGAGCCAGGCACTCTTTGTTCCATTAGATTTGATCATCATTCAATTTCCCCTCCAGAGTCTGTGTATTAACAAAAAAGAGAGTAGTGGTTAAGCTTAGTAGACTGCTTCCATAACAGGTGATGGAGTGGGTAGATATAAATAGTACACACACACACACACACACACACACACAATATACTGCCACTTGAAGGTTGTCCATATAGACCATATAGTGTGGTAGGTTCAGGAATGTCAAAATGAATAACTTCCTTTCACAAAGCCCTCTTTGTATGCAGAGGCGTAAGAAGGTCAGGTGGTACGCGGTGCGGAAAATTTCTTGTCAAACCCCCCCCCCCCTTTGCAAAAATGGTTTTACGTTATTTCATATTTTCTTACAAAGGAATGTGGATTCTGGGCCTCTGATAACAAGTAGGTGACTATGGACAGATACTTAAATCTACAGGATGGATTGTGTTTTGGCTTATGTTACGTTATTTATATTTATTGTTTATTTATTTAATAAAATTTATTTTAAAAAACCTGCAAAATGGTTTACCAAAACAAAAAAACACCACAGCAGTAAAATCAAGAAAAAAAATAACAATCCTATTTTAAAGCATATGAATGCTAAAATATTAAGATTAAAATTACTTCAACTTCCTAAGCATCTAGGTATGCTTGCCTAAAGAAGTATGCTAGCAAAGGCACATGCTTTGTTGCAATAGGCAGAGGGTTCCAAAGTGCAGGTGGTGTCACAGTAAACAATGCAGTACAGATATTATGTGGAACCTGTAGTAGTAGCCAACCTAGTTTCTGATTTGATCCTGGAATGTCCCACTTTTCCATAGGATGTCCTTATTTTCATTGGAGAAATGTTGAAGGGTATGGAGTTATCTGATCCTCAAACCATCTGAAGGGAAGCTTTTTTTTAAAAAAAAGAAAAATGTTTAATGTTCTAATAGATGTTGGAAGCTGCCCAGAGTGCCTGGGCAACCGCATAAGATGTGTGGGGTATAAATAGTAAGATTATCGTTATGGAATGGAATGTCCCTGTTTTCATCAGAAAAAATGTTGGAGGGTATGAAATGGAAC
Source organism: Podarcis cretensis (assembly GCF_951804945.1). NCBI lineage: Eukaryota > Metazoa > Chordata > Lepidosauria > Squamata > Lacertidae > Podarcis > Podarcis cretensis. The sequence goes on from NC_137173.1 coordinate 89,373,308, forward strand.
CTATATGTTTTCCATGGATGTTTCTGCCTTAAAATCATCATACTTCTGCAGACAGAGCCTGACAAGCTTTGTACAATAGGTTCTGAGGTTGAATTTTCCCTTGCATAATGATAATGAATAATTCACTTATCCTTTGCCTTCTCAAAGGTAGTTTCTGAATAAATAATTTGCTTGCAAGGATGCCTTTAGGTTATCCATATACCTATTGCAACAGTATATTGTCAGGTTTAACAAGTGAACAGGGGATGGAGAATGATCTTAAGAACATGAGAATTGCCTTGCTGAATCAGACCAAGGCTCATCTGGTCCTGTACTTTGTTTCCACAGCAGCCAGCCATCTGCCTCTGGAAGCTCAAAGGAAGACTGCCAGCATCTGGAACACTCTGTTGTATAGGGTCTCTCAGCACAGAGATTACATTTTGCCCACATGGCTAATAGCCAGGGCTTTTTTTCAGCTGGAAATCTCTGGAACCCAGTTCTGTCACCTCTCAGATGGGTGCCATTGCCTTTCTAAGAGAACTAGGGAGGCGTTCATTGTGAGTTCTGGCACATCCTTTTCTAGAAAAATAGCACTGCTAACAGCGAAATCTAATACCCCTACCATCCATTAATTTATATTTTTTAAAGGCTATCTGAATGTCCACCATTACATCCTAGGGCAGTTAAACCCCTAAATCAGCAGTAGCCAGCATGACACCCTCCATTTAGCTGAAATCTGCTTCCTTCTTATTTTCACCCATTGGTTCAGATCCTGCCTCCCCTGGATCAACAGAGAACAAGTCTCTTTTGTTTTTATTATTATTTATATTTTATTGAAGTGATTTCAATTGAAAGATATAAAAGTGATACAGAAAAAAAAGAAGGAAAAGTAAGGGGGAAAGAATAACAAATATAAATATAAAAAGAATATATATATATATACATATATGCAAAAATGCAACCTACAATAGTCCCATACATTTATATAATTGCTATTGTTATTATCCTAACACTTTGTAGCTTCATTTTCTATAAAGTCCTTCCAGATATTACCAAATTTATCCAGGCAAAGTCTGTACCTGTAAGCAGTCCGTTCATAGGTTGCGAGTGATGTCATATTGTCAATGCATTGATTAAAGGGTATCATATCCTTATTTTTCTAGTTCATTAATAACAGTCTCTTGGCCACCATTAGGGCACACAAAATCCATTTCTGTTGTCTTGCTGATAATTTCCGTACGTCAGGTATATAGTTCAATAGAATATTCTCCCCTGAAAGATTTAACTTTTTCTGCACAGTCATAGTTACACAGTCCAGCACTTTCTCCTAGAATTAGTCAGTATAGAACACTGTACAAACATATGTTTGAGGGAGAACAAGTCTTCTACAACTTCTGCATGACAGACTACTGCTACGCCTTTTCTTAACTAGGCTTGCCATACTTCAAAAAGTGAAAATCCTGACACAAAAGTTGTTGGCAAAGTTGTTGGACCATAGGACCTTCAACTGTTCCTCATAAGGCTTTGTTTTGAGGCTTCTTGCCAAATAGGCGGGCCTTCTCTGTTCAAAGTACTCCAAATCTGTCCCGACCAGTGAAGGCTAGAGGGGATCTATAACTTCCTGTGGTCTGGACGCTATGCTTCTGTTAATGGGGCGAAAGATTTTGTTAGCTTTGTTAAGCAGCTGCATCACACTGCTGACTCATGCTGTGATGGCCCGGGAATCTGATTCAGAGGCTGAACCTGAGGATTCCCAGTCTGCACAGGAGTCCCCGCCTCCAGGGCCGGCTGAGCCGGGGCTGGGGCTTGAATCTGAAGGGCCTTCACCTGTGCTGGATCCTCAGGAGCAGACACCAGCTGAATCTGCTCTGGCTCCAGAGGTGATCGAGGACCCATTGCCTGCAGGTGCTCCTCTCTCAGCCCTGTCAGGGGAAGGTGAGGTTTCCTCTGGGTCCAGTAACCCTCCAGCCTCTCTGGAGCTGCAGAGGCTCAGGGTAGAGAGGCGGAGGGAACTAAGTTCTCCCAGGAGGAGTGCTCGCCTTAAGGCCAGGAGAGGCGGGTTACCTGTAGGCCAGGACCGCCCCTGGCCTCAGAGGAGATAAAGGCCAGCCAGCCCTGTCCCAGGTTGCGGGAGCAACATCGTTGGTAACCTGTTCCTGCCAGCACCCTGACCTGCTCTTCCGGAGTTCCTGATCACGCCCAGCCCCTTGCCTTGGACCCTGTTCCGCCCTCAATGGACAGCCTCCAGACCCTTGACCCAGGACCATACTCAGACCATGCCGCACGGTAATCCCCCCCCCCCCCGGGACCAGCACACATGCTCAGTTTATCAATGAAGACGCTTAATTCCTTTTCACATGTACTCTTTTCGATCTAGTACATCTATACACCCAAGTTCACAAAGAACGCAGACAAATGCAGGCAGAACCTGACTCAGTTCAGCCATCCAGATTAGGGATTTATGTCACTCAAAGTCCTGTTGTTGAACATGAAAAGTGACTGACGGGGAGATATGGGGAGATAAAAAAAATGGGGAAACTATTGCTCCTTTCCACAAGAATCAGAGGCGTAAAAATAAATAAATCCTGTGGAGACAAGTGACTTCCCATTGCCTCCAAAGGTTGCTGTTCTAGTTTTAAGAGGTACTTAAAACAAGAGGGGAAGTAATCCAACATTTTTCAAATACTACATTCCATGCCTTTACAAGTACAGTACAGTGGTACCTTGGTTCTCAAATGCCTTGGTTCCCAAACACCGAAAACCCAGAAGTAAGTGTTCTGGTTTTCAAATGTTTTTCGGAAGCTGAACGTCCGATGCGGCTGTTGGCTATGGTTTCTGGGGCGCTTGCACCAATCAGAAGCTGTGCCTTGGTTTTTGAACATTTGGGAAGTCAAACGGACTTCCAGAATGGATTATGTTCAAGAACCAAGGTACAACTGTATTTGGCGCTTTTGGTTTTGCTATTTATTTTGCGATTTTGAGGCTTTTTCAGTTAATTTGTTTTTGTGACTGTGTGAAACCCAGTTCAGCTGATTGATTGATTGTGTGACTGCGGAAATGGATAAAAATCCCCCCTCCGAACAATGACTATCATCAAAGCAAGTAAGAAAAAAACAATAATTTTAATTTTCATAGTCTACAATACTATCTTATTTATTTTATAGTACAGTACAGTGGTGCCTCGCAAGATGAAAAGAATCCATTCCGCGAGTCTCTTCGTCTAGCGGTTTTTTCGTCTTGCGAAGCCAGACCATTGACGACTTAGCGGATTAGCGCTATTAGCAGTTTAGCGGCTTTTAGCGGCTTTTAGCGGCTTAGCAGATAAGTGGATAAGCGGCTTAGCGGCTTAGAAAAAGGGGGGGGAAGGGGGAAAAAACCCCGCAGGAACTCGCAAGACATTTTCGTCTTGCGAAGCAAGCCCATAGGAAATTCGTTTTGCGAAGCACCTCCAAAACGGAAAACTCTTTCATCTAGCGAGTTTTCCGTCTTGCGAGGCATTCGTCTTGCGGGGCACCACTGTACATTGATTAGTGCTTTCATTTTATGGATCAATGGTCTCGTTAGAGAGTAAAATTCATGTTAAATTGCTGTTTCAGGGTCTTTTTAAATAAATAAATAATATTTATTTATAAAAGTCTGGAAAGGATTAATCCATTTTGCATTACTTTCTGTGGGAAAGCACACCTTGGTTTTGGAACACTTTGGTTTTGGAACAGACTTCCAGAGCAGATTGCATTTGAGAACCAAGGTACCACTGTAGAAACAAATCTTAGTGAGAGAGCTCATTTCTGCTGCTGGTTGACATTTGGGTAGGAAAATGAAATGTTCACAGGACCAGAAACCTGGATAGTTATATTTGTGAGAAATATTGACTGCTCACCAGAGCTGATTGCGAGAAACATATTACTCTGCTGCTGAGGGAGCTTCTACTTACCTGTTTGTTACCTGTCCATGTTAATTCACAAAAGCCTAAACAACTTAGATCCAAAGTACCTTAAGGACCAACTGATTCCTTATGTGCCACCTCGATTGCTGAGGTCTTCTGATGAGGCCCCTGAAGTTTGGATGGCCTTTCCCAGGGTTTTAGTGTGGCAGGCCTTGCCATGCCAAACTCCTTGCCAATACAGTGGTACCTCGGGTTAGAGATGCTTCAGGTTACAGACACTTCAGGTTACAGACTCCACTAACCCAGAAATAGTACCTCAGGTTAACAACTTTGCTTCAGGATGGGAACAGAAATTGTGTGGCGGTGGCGCAGCGGCAGCAGGAAGCCCCATTAGCTAAGGTGGTACCTCAGGTTAAGAACAGTTTCAGGTTAAGAACGGACCTCTAGTGCGAATTAAGTTCTTAACCCAAGGTACCACTACAGGTGTGGCAACTCATCTTTAGATGTCTTCTAAAAGTTATATTTTTCAGAAAGGCCTTTCAAACCTGAAATTCTTTGCCAACCAGTTTTTACTGATATGTTTGACATTTTCCAGTTGTTTTTACTTTGGTTTTTTTGGTTATACACTGCCATGCAATGTTTTATATGAAAGTGTGATTTATAAATATTTAAAGAAGAAGGAAAGTTGTTTCTAGGGTGCTGTTCTCTTCAGGAAAAAAAGAGAGAAAGGGAGCAGGAATGAAGAACTAAAACATGTTCCATGTGCAAATTGCTCTGTGTATTCTAAGGTACATGCTGGGAGTTGGATACAAAAAAAACAAACAAACCCGCAGTTCAGCCAATCAGTTTGATAGCAGTAATGACTAACTTCCTGCCCTGCATTTTATTATTAACATTGATGACGTTGCTTTCAAAATATGGTTAATAGTCACGATTAGTAGAAAAGTAAACGTGTGTATTTGTTGCCAATTTTGGTTTCTTTTGACTGACATTTCATGCATTTCCATACCACACATACTTATTAGAGAAACACACCCTTTACTAGGGATGCGGGGAATGTATGTATGTATGTATTATTGACCTGCTTGCAGTGAAACACCCCAATACGAAAAAACATACTGGAATAAGAATCCCCACTTAAAAGGCTTGTTGAAAAAGGAGGTTCTTCAATTAATGTTGAAAAGGCAATGGAGATAGCATATGTCTGATATATATACAGAAAGGGGGTTGTGAAGGGCAGTTTTGATTTTGTTTTTGGTGCTCAGAGGCGTCCCCTGAGGGGGCCGAGAGCCCCCCAGAAATTTTCAAGGAGGGGACCAGGCCTCTTCAATATTCTGTGTTGACATGCTCGTGTCATGTGCACAAGACTCACAGTGGGCATGCAACTTATCAGCACATTGCACAGTGTGTATGCCTGAAACAAGCATGTCATGCGACACCGTCCCCCTCCACCACCGGGGCAAGCTGGAACACCTGGTGGTTCAGAAAGCATTTGTGCCATGTATTATTATTATTATTATTATTATTATTATTATTATTATTATTTACCAACCCATACCCACAGGTCTCTAGACATCTCATAGAATAAACTCAGAATATAAAAGCACAAAATAAATAATCAAAATAAAAACAACAACAACCCAACAACCCCCTCCCTCAACACATTTTTAAAGGGCATAGGATGTCAATCAAATCAACCAAAGGCCTGGTTAAAGAGGAACATTTTCACCTGGTGCCTAAAGGTGTATAATGAAGGCATCAGCTGAACCTCTCTGGAAACAGCATTCCACAGATGGGGAGCCACTGCAGAAAAGGCCCATTCTCGTGTTGCCACCCTCTGGATGAGGAGGAGGCGGAACACAAAGAAGGGCCTCAGAAGATGATCTCAGGGTACAGGTAGGTTCATATGGAAAGAGGCGGTCCTTGGGGTATTGTGGTCCTGAGCCATAATAAGCTGTAACTCTATAAGAAAGGTGTTTCACCACAACAGAACAAGTTCTTTCTGCAGTTTGGGAATGCAGAGTGTGTTTTGTTGGCCTGTTCTCATAGATCTTTGGTCTTAGGGAAGTCTTATCTTGCCTTCAGTTTGGCTCTGCTTGTATTCTTAAGAATAAAGCAAATATTGTCATTGCACCACAAAGGAAATCAAAACACCACTTTTCTTCCAACTTGCTACAGCGCAGGGAAGTGGCGCCAAGTTCATAACAATATATGATACTTGTGTACGGAGAGTGAGAGAGAAATAGAGAGATAACTGCCAGTTCCTATTCTTTCTCCCAAGAAAGATACTGTGTAGGAAATAGCATGATTAGATTGCTGGATTTTGTAAAATCCCCTTGATGATCTGGCACTGAACCATTTTAATACAAATATTCCCATCTGATGTCCTGCCTGTTCACACATCTGGCCTGTGCCAGAAACAGGTGTTGTTCCTTTTAGCTTGCCTTAGAGCTTAATAGCTGTGCTGTTTTCCTCCTATAAATGTTTATTCTGTCTCTTAGAGAACTTGTTAGCCATCATCTATCAGGTGCTCCAGAGATTATACCCAAGCACTGGAAAGACCTCAGCCCTTGATAGTTTAACAGTTGGCTAAACAACGTTCAGCACTGGAAAAGTTAGATGCAAAATGAAAAAGGAAGAAAAAAAAATGTGCTGGAAATTTCACTAGGCAGGCGCACAGACGTCAACACTTCACAAACATTCATGTTCTCGGGTTGCATACCACAGGGTAGCAGAGATGAACTTGTGGACCACTTACTATCAAAATGGCATGGTTAAGGGGCCCTGACTTGGTCAACAGGCAGGAGAGAGCGAGACTGTAGGGAAATCCTGCACTTCATAGTTCTGTCTAGCACAACTGATGGTAATAATCTCTCCAGGCATCCAAAGGAGAATCTGCCTTCTGCTGTTTCAATGGCTGTGTTAGCAGAAACTAGAGCTGTGCTAAAATCGGCCTTCCAACTTCTCCGCACAATTTCTTAATTGTTCTTTTGCCTCCAAGGCTGCATTTTGTGATTGGTGTCATTCGCATGCCTGTCTGAGAAGAAGCATGAGAACCGGATAGAGTCCTATATGTATGTACTTTGTAAGGTACTTTCACTTTTGCCTGCCTGTTCTCTCTCGGAGCTGAATGAGAGAGAGCGTCATGATTCTGTGTCTGTACATAAATACATAAATATGTACATAAATATGTCGTTTAGATCTACCGATGGTTCATTCTTCTTGCTGTGCGATGCCAGAAGATTAGTGTGCATCTTTCATCTGGGAGATGTTGCTGAAGGGCACACTGGAATGAAGGGACATGCCATTCCAGAGTTGTGCTTACCGGGAGAACGCTCAGAAAGGTCAGGGAGACTGAGGGAGCCTCCGGGCAACCCCAGAGTGTCAAAAATCACAACAGTTTAACTATCCTGTGTGGTTTATTCTTCTTATTATTTGTAGTAGTAGTAGTAGTAGTAGTAGTAGTAGTAGTACAGTTTCCAGTTCAATATGATAAGCAACTATGTGATCTAATAGTTAAGTGATGGGCATCTGCCTTGAAGGTCACTGGGTGACCTTGCATCAGTCACCATGCTTTAGCTTACCATATCTGAGACTAAATGGGTGATGGGTTGTGTGTAAAAGGTAAAGGGACCCCTGACCATTAGGTCCAGTCATGGCCGACTCTGGTGTTGCGGCGCTCATCTCACTTTACTGGCCGAGGGAGCCGGCTTATCATATATGTCATTGTGACCATCTCGGAGCAAAGTCAAAATACAATGCAATACCGTAAACAACCACATATTTTCCATCACATTGTATTTAGGTACAGTGGTACCTCAGGTTACAGATGCTTCAGGTTACAGACTCCACTAATCCAGAAATAGTACCTCGGGTTAAGAACTTTGCTTCAGGATGAGAACAGAAATTGTGCGGCGGCGGCGCACTGGCAGCAGGAGGCCCCATTAGCTAAAGTGGTACCTCAGGTTAAGAACAGACCTCCAGAATGAATTACGTTCTTAACCCGAGGTACCACTAACTTCATAAATGTACTTCCTGGAATTATTCTTGCACCACCATGGCTTTCAATGCCACCCTGCTCTTAATTCTGAACAAAAGTATGGGAGCAGCCCAGCTTCCAGAAATTTAACAGATCAGATATAAAGTAAACTAATATCAGAAAGGCTACAGCACATTGATGAATAACGTTTTTAATTCTTTCTTGTCAGGCCAATGTGATTGCTTCCTTTGATAGCTTACCGTCTGAAATGTCATACATGAACCTGTAGGCAGCTTAATGAATCCAGTAGTATGCATGTATTTATTTAGATTAATTTTCCATTTCTTTATTTTCTAACATTTCTTTATCCCTTCAGGCTTTCGCAAAAGCCATTTATTTGCCCAATGATCTGTTAAGATGACGTAAGACATGGGACAGGCACACAGGAGGAGATTTCAATCGATACTGTACAGACCCTGCAGCATAGCCAGCCTTCTTTAAGTTACAGAAGCTGAAGATTATGAACATCCATCTTTTTGAGACTCCTTCTCGGAACCTGCGTGTCAGAAATACCCTTTTACCTTTTATGATAGATTTTGACTCATTCATATATATATATATACACACACACACACACACAGTATATATGTGTATATATATATATATATATATATATATATATATATATATATATATTTCAAGTCATACTTTCAGAATGTTTTTTGAGGGGAAGAGGTGGGTTGATAGAAAGGTACAATATTCTGCTACATTTATGTCCAGAATGAACTGTTTTGATTGACATAGCATTACACATGTGTGTTACATGACACCTTTTACAATTACTTATAGACATTCACAAGTGGTATCTTCAACAAAATGTTTCAGTATGGAACAACTCCCATTCAGAACACCAACCAGTTTCTCTCTCCCACCTAGATTTCTGTCCCAACTTCAACTGTCAGCATTCCATCCTCACGGATGATGATGATGTCAAATTTAGCTTCATACAGTTCCACCTTTCCCCCCAGTCTTAAGTTTATTTCTCCATAGTCCCACTCCCGTTTGCTATTTTTCTATTTTTAAAAAAGTCCTCATGAAAATTCACCAGTGTTTCAAGGCAGATTTATCCTAATGTAAACTTCCTTGTATGAATTTTTGCCTGATATACATATTTTTGCAAATCAATTCCCCATAATACAATGCATTTTTGCTTGCTTTTTTCATTAATATATTGTGGGTTGTTATTGTTTTTGCACACTTTGTCCAATAACATGCATTTCTGCACCTATTACTTGGTTGGAAAACTGCATTGTAAATTCAAAGAATGTGAATTTTCAAGGCTTGCTGTGTTTCAATTCACATATTGTTGTGGAAAGTACAAATTAGTTACTTAAATGCAAACTGGATGTAATTTCTCTCCCATCCCTAGTCCTAATTGACCTATTTTTTCCAATTCCATAAGAAAGCTTATGGCTTATGCTTTCTTCCTAAAAATATCTTGACTTCTGCAAAGCTTGAGGTTTCCCCAAGCCTACTGATACTTTCCACTTGTGTTGGAGATAAACAGCATCACTGAAAACAGTGGGAATGAACATTGGAAACAGTGGGGATGATCCAACACTCTTCAGACCTATCCAGAAAAAAAAACATTTGTTGAGATTAGGTTTAATCCCTTTTAGGCTGTGGTCTAAACATTGATGGCAACCGCTAAGAACAAACTCAGGTTGCTTGAAGAATTCAGTATTTGTTTATTCCAACACAATAACCTGATCTAGACTTCCTGGAGCAATGTGCAGATTGGAACTTTCTTATCCACTAGCTTTCTCACTGTTTCAGTGCAATTCTTGACTCATAATTGTTGTAAATGCAGTTTGAGAGAGGAGATTGCCCAGAAGTGAATATGGTACTTGAACTGAAAACCAAAACCAAAGCTCATCTACACATTTGATTATATGCATCACAAAGTAATGTAAAATGAATTTGTAAATTGAGTTTGCAAGCCAGCCCACAACACTAGTACATTGATGAGAACCAATTTCTTTTGATTGAAGGGGGAGAGAAATGGAACCCTAATTTTTACTGGCCATGCAAGACAGTACTAGATGAGAAAGCTCGATGGCCCTTGTGGTTTCTTCCAACTCTATGATTCTATGATTCTATGAAAGCGGATGAGAAACATGCTCACCAGCTACTCCCAGTCCTGAGTACATGGATTAAGCATAGTGTCAGTGGATGGAGCCAATGGACAAGGAGAAATGCAATAGCAGGGCCGAGAACCCAACTAGTCTTGCAACTGACCAGAATTAAGATTGCCAGTGCAGTGTGGTATCTTTCAAGAGCTGGTATTGGGGAATCATAGAATTGTAAAGTTGGAGAATGTTATGTTTCACAATCTGCCCAGACAACTATTGTTATGGTTCAGGTATATAAATATACCTACAACAACCTCTTAACTTGAGTCACTAGGCTGACAGATAATATCTCACATAAGGCTGTTCACAAAGTTCATATTGACCTCGTTCTTCCCTGGGGTCTTTCACAGGACCATTACAGCTCTGACTGCCTTGACTTTTTGGGTTTATATAAGTAGCAAAGGGGCTGTGTTTCTGCATAGAAAGATGTAAAAACAAAGAAAAGATGCTCAGGGCAAGATGACAAATAGCAATGCAAGGTTTACTTCAGCAAGCACATGTTGGGAGGAGAGAGAAACAGCCTCTGATTCCCTACCAATGTAAATAATCCCAATACAAGAAAGCTGAACTACGAAATTAAACAGCTGGATGAATATCCCTGAGCATGTAAACATGCCCCAAGAACTGGCACTCAAGCAACAGCAAAAATAATGCCTTGTAGATTCTCAGTTCCCTACTGTTCTGTGCACATTAGGCCAATAGCAAAATGCTTGTCTACCACATATCCCTGAAAACTCTCCATGCAAATCTCTCCTTAGTTGTTCCTGGAAGTCCAGTAAGGGGGGGGGGACATGTGTTTTAATGTCCATTCTACACCCTCCCCCAATTCTACCTTTGGGTTCTGTATCAGAGGGACTCATCTTGGCCTGAAATCAGAACACCTCAGGCACGGAGGGTTTCTATTTTATTTTTTGTAAAGATATATTGAGGAGGGTAACTAACCTTTTAGAATTAACTTTTAGTACATATCGATTTCATGTCAAGGGTTTGTGTTCTAATGCTGCCTTTTCCATCACAAGTGTTATTAAGTAGGAGAGCTCTGTGGGGATGGAGCAAAAGAAACGGACCGAAAAGGCGGAAAAAGGAGAGGCTTCTGAAATGTCCAGGCAGTTGACAAGAGTTACGCTTCCTATACTGTATTCTCTCACAATTTTTAATAGTGAATCAGGCGTTTTCTTGAAGCTTCTCACTCAGCATCTTAATGCAACGCCCTTGTTTTTGCTGTATGTTATCTGCTAATTTTCCTTTCTACTTAACAGAAGCAAAAGGCTATTGAGGTAATTATTGTTTATCTCTCTTCAAAGTACTTTCAGGCATGTGGTTTTTAAAGCAGTTCGGCTTGGGCCACTACAATTCAGGCTGTGGCTTGACTCATTGAGCCCAGAGGAGCCATTTACACAGTGCTCCCCTAGCCCCTCTCAGTAGTGCTATGCTATCAATTATAGCCTCTGCTGGCAAGAGGCTTTTTCCAATTCAGTCTGGAGGCAATGCAACCTCACCCCTGTTGCCTATTTAACAGGTCTAGAAAGGACCTGGGCCATAGATAATAATACTTTAGCATTTAAACAGCACGTTTCACATTTTCTCAAAGCACATCACATATATTCACTCGGTAACTCCTTCTGAACTTTCTTCTTTGTGGGGAGTTTGATCTCATCTGGGAAGATGGGGAGGAAATAAGCCCCTGATTTAAATACCCAAAGTCCTTTAACAGTTAGGGTTGCTGCAAATGAAGTCGTTCTATTTGTGCAAGGACTTGGCGGGAGGACGGGGGCACACAGGGAAGCAGGAGAGCCAGCTTGGTCCCATGACAGTGGGTGCCCAGGGTCATGGGTCCCATGCAGTGTGGCGATGGACTATTTTTTAAAAGAAATGTTTTTTTTTCATGCTCCCTCATTTTAATAGTGTTAAGATTTATTTTAATGTTGAAAAGTATGGGGGGAGGTTAATGGACACAAAGTGTACAGATGTATTTATAAAAGAACATAACCAGCAACACCTAACCAGCAATCCTGATTGATAACATACCCAGTCATTGCACAGGCAAAACATTACTTACTGATAGACACAATGAATAAAACTCACAATCTTCTTTGGTTTTGGAAATGACCTCATAAACTAATGGAACTGTCACAAGAGAGTGCGAAATAAAACACCTAAGGTTTTTTTTTTTTTAATCATAAGTGGAAATGTTTCTCTCAGCAAGTCATTATGTTCTGTGTTTCCATTAAATAATAATAAAAAAATCTGTTGACATGTAACTTGACTGACTCTGAAGCAAATTCCTTGCAGTCGTAGCCTGAAGTAATATATGATAATGAACTTGAAGGAATCCAGCAAATGATATCACCAGCAATGTAGTGGTTAGATCAGGGCTGTTTTTCAGCTGGAACTCTCTGGAACTCAATTCTGGCACCTCTCAGGTGGGTGCCATTGCCATTCTAAGAGAATGAGGGAGATGTTCATGGTGAGTTCCGGCACCTCTTTTTCTCAAAAAATAGCACTGGTATTGACAAATAAATGAGGAGAGCTAGCTTCATATCTCTACCAGGCCATGGACACACTATTTACCTCTCAAGGTTGTTGTGAAGATAAATGGATGGAGGAAAAATCATGCATTAAGCTCCAGCAGGATATCATGAAATGGAGAGGTTCAGCTATCCCAAAGGTATAAGTATGTTAGGGAGTTAACTATTCAGTGCATCCATCTGAATGGCCTCATGTTGCCCACCCCTATTCCAGACCATCTTGGGAACTGCTGTTCTGGGGAGGTGGAGGAGTGGGTGTCCATTCTTCTCCATCACACAACCATGGTTTGTAAGATTTGTTAATTTGTTCACCATAATTTTCAGGACTCAGTTTTGAGTATAAGTAGTTGGTGAAACTACTGACCATAAAGCTGGCATAAGCTTGAAATGATAACTGTTAATTTAGTGGCACACTTCTCAAGCTGACTTCCTACACTGTTGCTATACAACTCGACTTTTTGCCTTGTGTTGAAGTTTTAGGAATGCTGTTATTGTTTATTGCTGCTGTTGAACTACACACACACACCCTTAAAAAAGTGTTCAGGTAGCAGATTATTTGTAGTCTTCTGTATGACACTAGGCAAATAGTCTGACCAGGTATGAGCAAGCTCCCCATGTTTCCTCTGATAGTTCTCCCTCACACTTCTCCATTATTATTATTTTGAAATGTATGATGAAATTGTGGGTGGGCGAGATCTTTTGCATTCTTTTTTTGTGAGGGGTGGGGCTGACAGTGACTCCTGCAGAAGTCAGTCTTTTGAACACTATAATGCATGAATAAACCCTGAAAGAATTATTATTGTTTCTCAATGTGCATTTGGTTCTTCATGGTTCAAAGAGCTAACATGGAAAGTGCAAATAAGAAAATTAGTTCATACATGATCACTGAATAGTGCAATTAAAAACAATAACTAACTATGTCAAGGCAATGAAACAGCTGTACATTCTGAGAAATTAACAGACTCTGCTTTATTTGCAGTCTGCATTAATGAGTATACAAAAAAGTGGATTTATTAAAAAAATTACAACATATCTCTCTAGAGTTTAGGTTAATATTGAGCTGTGAGATTATCCACAGAGACAAATTTTTAAGAATTTCCTTTGGAGGCCGAAAAGCAAGAAGTTAATCAATTGTTTAAGATAAATGTGATTTTTAGAAGGGACACAAATTGCAGTAAACAGAAAAAAGGCCTATTGAGTCCATGTATGATAGCTATTTTTCCTTTCCTTTTTTTCCATTGCAGCTTTCTTTAAATAATTAATATGAACATAATTCAGCTGTAATGTCATAGCAGGGAATTGAGCTCTCTTTTCAGGGCAATGGCATCCCTTTGGAAAAATGTTCCCCATTAACTTGAGCCAAAAAGTCATTTTGCATGCCTGTAAAAGCTATAGCTGGATTTGCATTTTTAATTCACCTACGTTAATGATAGAGTTGCGTATTCCCTTAATTGTGAGCAAAAGAGTTGCACATAAGGATGCAATTTTCTTAATGTTGGACAAGCTTCCAGTGCATTCCAATAACACTTGATGCAACAAGATTAATAAGAGCCTAGTTCTCTTGTGTGTGTTCTCCCTTAAAGACGAACTTTAGAAAGATATAAACCAGGTTTAAAGAGAACCAGACTAGAAAAGCAATCCTAACTATAGAAAGTCAGCATGGTACCCCATGCCAAACTCCATTCAGGAGGAAATTGGGGGTTGGGGATAGACTTACATCTTCATTTTTGCTGTCTAAATTATGCTGGGTTGATAGGTCACATGATCAAGCTGATGAGGGTTCGGAATAAGTGTAAGTATTTCCTTGCCCATCCCCCCTTTTTGCATTTACACTGTTCTCTAAGATGGTAAATGTTGATGTTTTAGGTTTTTCTAAATGAAGACACACTGTAATGTGCTATTTATGTCTTGATGTTTGGCTCTAAAGTATTGTTACAAAGCAAAATGACCAGTGATCTTTTTTTTTTTTAAAAAAAAAAAAAAACCTTTTGCCAACACTCCCAAGAAGACTCGAGACAAGAAAGATGGGTAAACTGGCTATATTTATTAAAATCTAACAAGTAATGAGTCAACCAAATTAACTAGAACCAACAATGTCTGGACAGTGAGGTGGAGAGATGGGAGGATTTCGATTTTCCCATCTCCCCCCCCCCCCCCTTACTACAGGCTTCTTGCATATGTGAACCTGACATGCACACTGTGGCCATAGCTGTCAACTTGCAGATTTGAAAATAAGGGACCAGCAGCCTCGAAAATAAGGGTAAAAGGTAAAGGTACCCCTGCCCATACGGGCCAGTCTTGACAGACTCTGGGGTTGTGCGCCCATCTCACTCAAGAGGCCGGGGGCCAGCGCTGTCCGGAGACACTTCCGGGTCACGTGGCCAGCGTGACATTGCTGCTCTGGCGAGTCAGAGCCGCACACGGAAACGCCGTTTACCTTCCCGCTGGTAAGCGGTCCCTATTTATCTACTTGCACCCGGGGGTGCTTTCGAACTGCTAGGTTGGCAGGCGCTGGGACCGAGCAGCGGGAGCGCACCCCGCCGCGGGGATTCGAACCGCCGACCTTTCAATCGGCAAGCCCTAGGCGCTGAGGCTTTTACCCACAGCGCCACCCGGATCATCAGCCAAACTAAGGAATCTGCAGCCTCATCTGTCCCAGGCACTCCTGTCTTCCTGTCCTCCTGCAGTTTGGTCAAGAACACTGTCCAACTTCAAGAACACTGTCCAAGCATCTCGTCCTCCATCATGCCCTTCTCCTTGTGCCCTCCATCAGGGTCTTTTCCAGGGAGTCTTCTCTTCTCATGAGGTGGCCAAAGTATTGGAGCCTCAGCTTCAGGATCTGTCCTTCCAGTGAGCAATCAGGGCTGATTTCCTTCAGAATGGAGAGGTTTGATCTTCTTGCAGTCCATGGTACTCTCAAGAGTCTCCTCCAGCACCATAATTCAAAAGCATCAATTCTTCAGTGATCAGCCTTCTTTATGGTCCAGCTCTCACTTCCAAACACTACTGGGAAAACCATAGCTTCAACTATGCGGACCTTTGTTGGCAAGGTGATGTCTCTGCTTTTTAAGATGCTGTCTAGGTTTGTCATTTCTTTTCTCACTGCCTTGCCGTGGCAAAGGGGCTTGAATAACTCAGAGAAGCTATGAAGTATGACGTGCAGGCCTATTAGTGGCACCCCCCAAATTCCAACTCAGTCCCCTCAAAGAAGGCAACTAGCAGAGCCTACTTTGGAAAGGGGTGGGATCGTGGGTGTCTCAGTGAGAAGAGGGAAGAGGGTGGGGTGAGCTTAAATAGCCTGATCTCCCTATAGAAAGTGTGCCGCCTTGCTCCTACAATTGAGGGGGGCAGGGACACCAGAACACTGCATGCACACTGCGAGGTGTGTGCGTGTGACATCAGCACACTCCACGGTGTGCATGCATGATGTAAGCACACCCGCTGAGGAATCTTGAGGGGGCCTGGCCTATTCCTTAAAAATGTTTTCCCAGCCCCCCAGTCCCCAGCCCCCTCTAGATGGAGCTACTGTCCTATAGGACAAATCTCCCCATGTGGTTGTCTACATTACACCTGTGGGTGAGCCCATCTCTCCTCTTATTCCAGGGGAGAAGAGCGTGGCAAATGTGTCCCTTTGCATAGGGGAAAGGAATGGAATTTCCAGGCTTCACAAGAAGGACTGCACTAAAACAGCTTGCCTAATTTCATGTTGATTTTCATGATTGCCAGAAAGATCTCTCTCATGTTGCTTTGATGCACTTCCTCGTTCTTTTGCTTGCATGCATATTGCTTCTTTTCTGTACCGTTTTTCTCGGCATCAATGTTCTCGGCTCTGCCAGCCTTCTCTGCCATTAACCTGATTGGTTGTTGTGACCTGTGTGATTTAGCTAATGCGTCATGTGGCCACATGTCACATGATAACATCATACATGCGCTGAAAGAAAATCGCTATCAGATTAAGCAGTAGTGAACGTAAAGAACGTGAAAAGTGCCAGCAGTAAGCAGTGGTTGGGGGAATAAAATGGTTTAGAATAGCTTCAAAATTGCCTGAATTTTATTCTGAACTTTGAAGTGAAATACTGACATCGGAGAATATTTAATGAACCCCTAGATTTCATCTCTTGGTCTACCCTTGACTTAGAAGTCAAGCTGTTTGGGTCCCCTGTGCTGCATTGCCCTAAATCTGACAACATAGTGTTTCACTGCTATGAAGTTTGTGTGGCTTTTTAGTGTACCACATCCTGTAATCTGGGAAACACTTCATCAGTGTGTAATTAAAAGACAGAGGTATAGAAAGCATATCATGCACAAATACCTCTTTAGCTGAGCTGATGGGGGAGAGGGCAGTATTTAATTTTTGGTGGAATTTACTTAGAAGAAAAAATCTGCCAATGCTTTTATTTCCTCTTTCCCACCCCAGCCATATTATTATCACCAAGAGAAGACATTGTAACTCAGAAAGATTGGCAAGTCTTTAAGTATCTGGGAATGTTATCAAAGCAGACAAATTTGGAATGTTCTTTGGTATTTGCAAAAGGTATCATAGTCTAGTAATTTGGCATGCCCAAGGCAGCTGGGATTGACATCATAGCACAACCATTTGGCATCTACATACGTAAAAAGATCCCTTAGGTACCGGAAAGGAATGGATACTTTTCTACTCAGTTTATCTCTAGCAGTACATCCAACAGTATCTTTAAATAATAATAATAATAATAACATAACGCCTCATTATAGGCTTTCATTAAAATAATAAAATCAGGTCAGAACACCAACAGCCAGCTAAATGCTTTCATCTCCCATATCTTGCATATAGCAAATTCAACATTTTTGCTTTTAATATATTGTTCTTGCACAGCTGGAAAAGGCACAACAGCATTATAATAATATCCCCATTTTAAGAGCTACTGCATTTACATGACAAACCCCCTCGCATATAGAAAACACAGTTGGGAGTTGTGGGGTCATGGCAGCACCATCCCCACTGATGATGTGTTTGCTATTTATGCCCCCTGCCAGCTGTTTATTTGTTTCAGTGAACCATTCAGAATTCCAACCAGTTACTCAGTCAGGATTTCACCCACATGCAGGAGCCTTCTGTACATACTGTAGGTGTTTGTCAAAATGTGTGCCCCACAGGGAACATGGTCAGCAGGAACGCCAGAAACTTGGGACAGGGTTCCCCCACTCTTATGTATGCTTCAGCTTTGGGGAGGGAGGTTGTCTGAACACTCCTTTGGTTACTGGTGGAACTCATCAGTACCTGGGGAGGGATGGTGGTAACTGTTTGAAGACAGGAATGGAGCCAGAGAAAGAGAGAAAGTTGCATGGAAAGGGGGGGGGGTGTAAATTAATAAAGTAGTAGTGCTCATGATGGCTACAGCACACCTGAATATGCACTGGAATAAGCAGATCCTGCCCAGGAGGGAAGACTAATTTAAATGTAGAAATGAAACCTATTTTGTAAGACCACAATATGTGTAAAACCAGACTGCTGACATCTTCACATGCTCCAGAAATTTGGGGTCCAGGATTAATGTTGGTGTACTAATCCTAATTGCCAAAAGCAGTGTGCAAATGGCTTCTCAAAATTCTATAAAAATTGATGTAAATTTTATTGAATTCTTCCAGAAGAAGGACAAGCTCCCAGATGGGTAGGTATTACCATCGGCAGCAATGATAGCACGGCTCCTTTCTTCCTTTTTCAACACCAACAACAAAAACTGTGTTGACAATCTGGCAGCCATTTTGCATCTTCTACAATGTCCATATTTATAATTCCTGAGCACTGTGTATGTGTTGTGGCTGTTACACACACACACACACACACACACACACACACACACTGCAGAAGATATGGAGAACATTCAGTTCTAGGAGACTGAGGAACATAAAAACCTTGGTAAATATCTTAGACATTTCATGTATGCTCAGAGCCACAGATTTGGTCCATGGCAAACTTCTAACAAATTGTTGTCCCACATTGAGGGCTTTGATATACTGTATTAATCTTCTATAAACTAGCAGCACAGATATAAGAAGAGTAGAGGAGCGTGCAGTGGGGAAGAGTAGAGCAGTGTGGATTTGAGAATTGTCAGTATTTGTAGCAGAGGAAAGTATGTGGTGGTTTTCTATGGATGAGGAGATTAGATGGCTGGGATCTGTAGACAGTGCAAGCAATAGTATATGAATAGAGGGCTGAGGTGATGCATAGATGTCAGCTGCAAGTTTGTTGTTGTTGTTGTTACTGCTGCTGCTGCTGCATTTATGGACAAAAACACAGATTTCAGTGAAGGTATCAAAGTCATCCCTGGGGTAACATAGACTTCAATTATTATTTTTTAATGTACGACTGGGTTGGTCAGTAAGCAATAGTGGACAATATGGTGGAACACAACCATGTACAGTACCTCATCTCCAACATTGCTGCTACTTAGTGGGAGGTTGTCAGGGACTGGGCAGAGGAGGAATGGTATAGAATGCATCCCCAACCTGACCCTTCCAGAGAAGAGGAAGACAGCTTAGTTTTACAACAGGGGTTTGAGGGAGGTCACAACTCACAGGCAGAGGAGGGGAAAAGTTTGGAAATAATGGGAGAGGAGGAGGAGGAAGAGGAAGCACCAGGGGGTGGCAGCTGATGGACACAGTGTCTTTAGAAAGCGTTCCAGACCTCCCTCTCCCAGAACCCTGTGAGCCTTGGAAGTAGGAGAGCAAAGAGCTCTAAGACAGGGGGCACTTATCAGCACCTGTAGAAGAGACGATGAGATTGACGAATGAGGAAGTGGAAGAGATGGGGGGTGGGGTGGAGAATCGCTTGAGACAATGCTGGGTTCTATAGCGTCTCTCTGTAAATACTGAATAAAAAGTGGACGGTCAGTAAGAAGCACTTCCTTGTCTTTGTACATTCCTGGACAACTAGCCATGGGAGTCACTGGTAGCAGCCGGACAGAGATGGATTTAAAGGGTGGTTTGGGCTACATTGTGCTCCACTGGTTTGAGTTCATTTTGTAGCCTATATCATGTTCCCATCGTTTTTTAATTGTGTCAAGTGAGATTGCAGGGTTGTGGAAGAGTATATTGTATATTGTGGAATCACTGGCAGCAGCCAGACAGAGGTTGAGAGGGAGGGAAGAGGCAGCAAGGAGGTTGGCATGGTGCAAATGCACCAACAGGAGCACCGGCTTGGCTCTGCCAGTGCGTTTACACCATGTCAACTTTGTTGCCACCTCGAACCTCCCCCTCTAGCACCCAGAAAGCAGGTGCAATGCTCTTGATGTAAGGTCAGGAGAATGGTGATGCCCCACCATGCCATCTGCTAATGACCGTAAACTCCCCAAAAAGTCTGGGCATTTTTAGTAGGAAATTTGAGATGTGGTCCTGGGCTTTACACAGCACAACTGTATGTGTTGCTATTAGGCTAGAGAGAGAGAGAAATGCAGTAAAATCCTGGTTCAAAGAAGGCTATAATAATTATATTCTTTAAGTAGTGCCTATTCCATCTCATACTCTTCATAACACTTTCTTTCAGATAATCCTACTGTGGCATAGTCATAAAAAACTGCTTCCTGGTATGGACATCCCCCTTAGGACTAGCTTCCTGTACTGTGGTTAATCTTTTTCTTCTTTTTTCCATTGACAACATAAAAAATTCTCTTGAATACTTCAGAGCAAAGCAATTTTATTTTAATGTATTTCTGCTTCATTTGTATAACAGAATCTATCCCGGTTTTATATCTTTGGCAGAAAGATGAAATATCAGGTCTAATCTTTTCTGTAATTTAATGGGGATCCAATACAATCCAAGGACAGTGAATAATGTAAAATCCTATATTTTACTCCAGTAGTAATATTTAGCTCTAGCTGGAGCTTCCTCAGCTCATTCATATTGAAAGAGAGATGTAAGCAAGATTGGGAAAGCCATGTAAGTAATCAAATGCTTAGCTCTGATATATGGTAAGCTGTTGAAGAGTAGTTACTGTAATTATAATTTCTTTTTATGTCCAAGAAAGTTGGCAACAGTAGATTTGTACTTTCATGTTTCATCTGTAGGTATCAGACAGATAGATATATTGGATTTATTTTAATTACTTTTCAAATGAGCATCTAAGGCTATGCTTAACCGTATTGTAAATGATCAACAGAAACATCAGCCTTTTTGGGTGACGTGAGTTATATTTTGAACATGGGTAAAAAAAAAAATGCTCAGAGTGAATGAAGAAGTAAATTATCATAATTATGAAGCCTTTAACAATTCCATGGATGTCTAAAGAATGGTTTGAGACTAGTAAGAGAATTGCACAATATATTTACTTACGGAGAATAGTATAGCTACCTTCAGGACAGACGATTGGATTCAGAAGAATTTCTTCTGAGGAGGATCTTATTTTAACAGAGGGACAGTGCTTCTTATTGGGCAGAAACAGCTTACACCAATGAAGAAACCTCCTGGATCCAACCCAGGTTGTTCACAAGTCTTCGTTTCCATTACAAGGTTAACATCATTAAAATATTGCTTTCATGGCCCATGCCTAGTAGGCTACAATGTGGTCATGGCAATTGTACAACACTTCTGGTGGCAATTTATAAGCACGATGGCACATTGGAAGAATGCAGTTGGAAATCTGCACATAATTACACTGGTCTCAGGGCAGCCATTTCCTTTTCAGTGTTTTTGGAAAGGAAATGGAAATATCATTTCTGTTCCCAAAGTAAGATACTGAGCTTGCTGGTGCGATACTGATAGCTCAGCTGTTGATCTATAGCAAACGTTCTTAACCTGTGGGTCCCCAGATGTTATTGGACCACAACTCCCATCATCCCTGAGCTCTGGCCTTGCTAGCTAGGGGTGATAGGAGTTGTAGTTCAACAACATGTGGGAACCCATAGGTTGAGAAAGGCTGATCTATAGGAAGGGAGGGAGGTGCGTGGGTGAGCAGCCACTTTGTCCCATCTGATTTGCCCATTGTGGAAAGCTTCGCAGGCAACCTCTGAAATACCTGGCTGATAGGAAAGAGGATAGCTGTCCCCTCTAGTACCTCTGAAGGCCTTAGTACCACCATCACATTGGTTCCTATGGTACAGTTTACATGAGACTCTGGAAGCATAGGCAGTGCATACTGCCTCTGATCTGCTCATAACTTGCATCAAATGGGCGGCACTGGTTATCTGCAGTGGGCCCCTTAACCGAGTAGTTAAATCTTACTGACATCTGTCCATGGCCATAGGTAGAAAATAATATTAGCCTAAAATAATAAGTAAGTAAATATAAAGAGCAGAACTTTGGTTGCAAGACCTTTCATTCTTCCACTTATTTATTTAAATAGAATGATACGCACACATTTGTCCAGAGTGAGCGAACTGAATCTATCCTTCTACCCAGAGCCCCGCTCCCATGTAAATTCTAATCCCCATAGCAAATGGGCTTTATAATGGAAATGTTAAAACAACCTACCTTAATTATCTTAGCACGAAGGGCCTGATATGCTTTAATATCCTAATTAACATGTCACTTTCATCTAATACTGTAATGATTAGCTCTGAATTATAAGGTCACAAAAGGTGAGATATGTCATTGTTCCGAACCATTTTCAATTACTTCATTCCACTTCCTTTGAAACTTTTCTTATTATTGATGTACCCCAGGACTGGCTCAGTAACGGCTTTGCTCCTATTCCAAGAACTTTCAGATTGGCTATTTTGGTCTGTCTTATTTATCATCCTTACTTTTTTAAAAACGAGCATGGAATAGACTGCTCTTTTTGGCTGCTAAAAGCAAAGAGGAGTCAAAGCAGCCTTGTTCTAAATTTCCAAATATGCATCTACGCTTAGTTGCTGAACAGTTGTTATGCAGGTCATTTTCTTGGCAAATGAAAAAATAAATAAATTCTGATAAATGGCCCACCTATTTTCAAAGACCTTCTTTCTGCAGTGTATTGTTTCTCCCTTGTTTCTCTCTCTCCTTCCTCTGCTTTGACAGGAAAAAAAAATAGGATGCATTGCTAATTCACTTTCACGTCATGTAAATCTCTGCAACATTCTTTGATCTTGCATTTCCTATGCCTTTATTCTTACATTCCACAAGCTGGATCAATTATTTTGATGAAAATCTCTCTCCTGATTGTCTCTCAAGAGCAGAGCTGTCTTTACCACAAAGAAACATCAACCAAGCTACATAGTTTATCAGCCAGAAGTTAGGGTTTTCAGGTCCAGATTTTCACTGGGCTGTTTTATATATAGTTGTATAGAGAAGCATATTCCATAAGGGGCAGTTCACTACAGTGCCTTGATGAGAAAAGGCAAGGTTGATGCTATTGCCTCACCTAGGTAGCAAATAAAGGTTAGGGATGCATGAACTGTCAATTTTGATTTCCTTCCATTTCTAATTTCCCCAAACTTAGGTCTAGTTCACAAAATTTATGCATCACTTTCTTTTTAAAAAAGAAGCAATACAAAAGTTGTGCACATTTCTTAGTGTGTGTCTCATAATATACTCATATTTGTATGAAATCTCCTTAATATAATGCATACGGCATGTTATTTCCATGAATACATGCCTTTGTGTACACATGTACGTAGTGTTTTTTTGTGTGTGACCCTTTCCTTAATATACACCTTTTTGTACATCCATCCTCCCACGGTGAACTGCACAAAATTCAGAAAAATGCAGTCAAAGGATATATAGGTTTTGGTTTCTGTATTTGTTTGGGAAGTGCAATTAGTTGGGGCAGCACAAATTTCTCTCTCAGCCCTAGGAAACGTTCACCAAAGTTTTCTCAGAAAGCAGCTAATCCTATATATGTTTTTCATTGGAGGCAATCCAAGGCACTGTAGGAAATATAAATGGTGGCAGCTCAACGAATCTCCTAAGCTGTTATTGTCTGCCACAAGTTAATCTTCCCAGAGCTCATGGTGGTCTATTGAAGTAGGGTGTAACCCACCCAGATGGGACTATTCTGATGGCCCCTTCAAACCTGGAGTCAACACTATCACATGGACTTGTCTGGCCAGGATATATGAAGTCACTAGCTGTTCTTGCCAGTTAATTAATTAACTCATTGCTATTGGCCAAACCATGCCAGAGCTGAAGGGTGACTTTGAATAGCATAGCATCATGTTCTGTAACAATATAATCATTTGACATTGCTCCGTATTGTGAATATAATGCAAGATAGCTGACATTAGATTTATTTTCAGGTTTTAATATCTCCATAGTTTCTAATTAAGTTGGAACTTGGAACACCACTATACAATTACCAAGAGCAGAGAGACAGCATGGATTTCATCTTAATGTAATATTTATTGTGTGCCACTGTATTCTCACAAACGCCTGAGATCAAGCCGGCCACATCGGGTTTGCAACAGTCTGAAGATTTTCACTGTTCCATTGAAGTGAGAGTTCACCACTGTTACAACCAACACCAGAGGTGTGTGAAGATGGGTTACTTACCTATGTTCTTTCTTGCAACAGATGCCCAACTACATATTTCAGAATAAGTTAAAGCTGCTGCTTGTTCTGGTATCCTTTATGGATTACAAGGGAAATCATTGATGACATTTCTCCACGGGATTTTCCAGAAGTGAATATGATGAGTTTGGAGGATATTGGCAAGGTGAAATCCATGTAGATATATTTCAGAAATTGAAAATGTTCAGTAAGACTGCTAAATATCTTAACATATCTAGTTGCAAGACATGCCAAGCATCAGTATGTTTCTTTTTGGACACAATCAAATTATCACCACCACCATCATCTTGTCATTACAAATACTTTCCCAGTGGGATGCACATCAAAGTGTAGATCCCATCCACATTCTGCTCCAAATAATCATCCATAACTGTGTAAGCACCAGAGCACTTGGCCTGCTGTTGGACTTGTTGACTAAATTCCATTCAGGAACTCTATCCAGGAATTCCATTCACATTTAACACAAATATGTAAATGGAAAGTGGGGCAGGAATTCTGCCCCCATCTTTTCGGCTTCTTACTATGATGTTGCTGCCAGATCCTAAGAAGCTCTGGGTGAAGTGCCTTTGGGCACCCCGTGGCGGGCAGCTGGAACCTCAGCTGGGCACTGTGAGTTGTTGACTGCCACCATGGCTCTATCATCTATCCCTCACTGTCTAGCATTGATTTGGGATCCCTGGGCTGTTGCACTTGGAGTTCTGTCCCAATGGTCAACCCTTATGTTTTGCTTTGAGAGACCAATTAACTATTTTAATGCATAGTTTCCATGTACCTTTTTTAAAAAAATCTGATCAAGGAGATGAAAAATGGGCATACATGGGTTTGATGACAACAATTCACACATGTTTGAAAATTAGATCTGATGCTCTGGGTGTGTGAACAGCAGCTGTGCAGTGTTGCTGATATGCTGATACTATGTGTTGCGTAGATGGCCCATTATAGGATCTCCTCAAACAGGTGCCTCTAGCTTACAGCCTATGTAATGCTTGTACATATGCAGTACAATCACATCTCATACATGTTTAAGTTGTGTGATTTCAACCATACATGGTTCTCTAAATAGAAATCAAAACAAATACAAACAATACAAATTAAATCATAATAAATCAAAATAGTGTTTTGTGTGTGCATGTAAAGTGGAGGAGGGGCAGCTGACGGCTGAGACCAAACCAGTTTTCAGACATTCAAGTGAATAGCTCTGTATAAGGAATCCATATATCAGAGAACTCACCCTCTTCTTTATGTTTATGGAAGATGACTTTCTCATACACGGTCAGTTGAGTTATGTCCTCTGTCCACTGTATAATTGGGGAGCGGTTAGACTTTTCCTCCCAGTAATGGAGCGTTCTGTGTTTCGGCACCACAAATGCCCTTAAAGTGTCCCTCTATCAGGTTCATGATTCAATTAAATCTCACATGGCTGTCCAAAATCATAGTCTACGCATGGGGGGGGGGGGGACATATTTGTGGAAATGAAACGTAAGTTGGTAGTACTGCTTGCCAATTATTTATTAAGCATCATTGAACTTTTAAAACTATTACTTCAAACATTGTCTTGTCAGTGTAAACTATCCTGAAAAAGTGTGCATGCTCAAAACTGACATCCTTTGGATTTCTAAGCAAGTTCTAAGATATTTCATTATATATGTTTCCTATTCCCTGTTTCCTATTCAACAGTGGAATTTGCTGCCAAGGAGTGTGGTGGAGTCTCCTTCTTTGGAGGTCTTTAAGCAGAGGCTTGACAACCATATGTCAGGAGTGCTCTGATGGTGTTTCCTGCTTGGCAGGGGGTTGGACTCGATGGCCCTTGTGGTCTCTTCCAACTCTATGATTCTATGATTCTATTCCTTGCTTCCTTCCCTGGAAAGGAGCATATATGTATATGTGTGGCAGGAGTGGTAGATTGCAAATAAGGGCAGCTCTGTGATTTATGTTCCCAACGAAATAGAGATAAAATTATATGCTCAACCTTAACTTCATGTTTCATGATTTCCTCACTGTATAATTTTGCAACCTTAATGTCACATTAATGTGGTTTATTACATTTAATATATTCTATTATAGGCGTGTTGTATATGTTTAGTGAAGTGAAAGCCTAGTTATTTATAGATTCAATAAGCAGTAAACTCACCTCTTGACCTGCATTCCTTCAGGCATTCTGATTAAAGACGGCTGTTGGAACGCTTCCAGCTTTATTACTGGTGAGTGCTGGTCCTTTTTGCAGTTGGCCAGTTTACTGATTTCTCTAGATGGGTGTTATGTACTGGGTTGAATAGGATCCAAACTGCAGCAGTCTGATTGGCCCTAGAACAATAGGATCCAAAAGGCAGCAGCCTGATTGGTCCTAGAACAATAGGATTCAGAATGCAGCAGTCTGATTGGTCCTAGAACAATGCAGCAGTATGATTGGTTGGCAGGAACTACCCAATCATGCTCCAGATAGAAGTGAATCCACAACCTGATTGGCTTACAGTAGAATTCCGGAATTAGCCAATCATGTGCAGCCCATTGTGTAAATAATGTATATAAAGCAGATACCTTGAGGGGACTTCCATTCATTCCTCCTCACCACTATGAGCTGAATAAAGAGCATGAAATCACTTTGCGACTCTGAGTATATTTCACTGGCGACGAGGATGGGATCCCGCTGAGCTGACTGCCACACACAGCACCGCAGCACCGCCACCTGCCGCATCGCTGCCTCGCACCGTGTATCCAGGCTTCAGCTCCGGGACACAAGGAACTCAGAATGGCAACCAACAGCAGCTTTTCGCCGTTCAACCCAGCATCTGGAGACTGGGAAGCATACGCCTCCCGTTTCACCTTCCTCCTAGAAGCCAAAGGGGTCACCGATGAAGAAGACGCCAAGAAGAGGGCAATATTCTTCAGCGTCTGCGGAGAGGAGACGTTTGAAATCGCCCGGGCTCTCCTTGCGCCTGAAGACGTCGCTACTGTTCCATACAAAACAATAATGGAACAGCTGAAGGGGCACTTTTCACCGCAGCCCTCAGTGGTGGCTCGTCGAAACGCCTTCTACGCAAAGCGGCAAGCCCCTGGGGAAACCATAACTGGGTTTGTGACCTCTCTCCGCCAAGCCGCCCGGTTCTGCAACTTCTCAGAGCTGGAGAACATGCTTCGTGACCGCCTCGTCGGTGGCCTGAGGGATGAGAAGCTGCAACGACGCCTCTACGCTAAGAAGGACCTAACGTTCCAGGTCGCTCTGGAGGAGGCCCTGGCAACGGAAGCTGCCGAGAGGTCGACGCAAGAGGCACGGCCGAGCCAGCCATCCCAACCGAGGGTCCACCATGAAGACCTCACCGACGACTCAGGATCCAACAGGGAGGAGGTGCACCGAGTACAGCAGCGCACTCAAGCAGCCCACATACCACAGCTGCCTCGACGAGAAGGAGGGAACTGCGCAAGCTGCGGAGAAAGTCACGAGAGGAGGACCTGCCGTTTCCGCAACGCAGAGTGCAGGCAGTGCAGAAAATCGGGACACATCGCCCGGGTGTGTCGGGCTCGGCCCACCCGACGCCAGGCATCAGATGACCAATCCAAGAGCCCCAGGTCCCGGGGCCCAACGCACCAAGGCAACTCGACTGAGCTCACGGACTTCCAGGTATACCAGTTGCCCCACCCCAACGTAGAGAAAATTTATGTTGACGTACAGATAGAGGGGGCCCCATGCCGCATGGAGCTTGACACGGGTTCAACTCTATCCATAATCTCGGCAAGGACCTTAAGGAAACTGTGTCCTACTGGGGGTCCCAAACTCAGGCCGGCCCCATTCACCCTCCGGGACTTCCAGAAACGTAAGGTCCCCACAATGGGGGTGGGGACCTTCAGGGTGCAATACCGAGGGCGGACGCGGCAACTGGAATTGCTGGTGGTCAAGGGCCCCTACATTAGCTTACTGGGATTGGCATGGTTTGGACCACTGGGGCTAGCCGTCACCGGGGTGAACCACACTAGCTTACAAGTGGACGTGGACGCCATATGCAAGGAATTTCCGGGGGTTTTTGATGGGAAATTGGGACAGTATACGGGCCCCCCAATTGCTCTACAGCTTGACCCCGCAGTACGACCGGTCAGGCTCAAGGCCCGCCGGGTCCCGTTCGCCCTGAAACCCCGTATAGACGAGGAATTGGACCGGCTTGTGGAGCAAGGAGTGCTGGAGCCGGTGCCTAATGCCCCCTGGGAAACCCCAATTGTCACACCCGTCAAGCCTAATGGTTCGGTCCGCATCTGCGCAGACTACAAATGTACCATAAACAAGGCCCTTACGGCCCATGCATACCCAGTGCCAGTGGTCAGCCATGTTCTTGCCACCCTGGCTGGGTCGAAAATTTTTGGCAAGCTGGACTTGGCCCAAGCATATCAACAGCTGCCAGTAGATGAGGCCACAGCAGAGGCACAGACGATTGTGACGCACAGAGGAGCATTCAGGGTAAAGCGGCTGCAATTCGGTATCAGCGTGGCACCAGGCATATTCCAGAATCTAATGGACTCTCTACTTAAAGGGATTCCTGGCGTCACCCCCTTCTTCGATGATGTGTTGATTGCCGGGCCCACACCAGAGGAGTTTGAGGACCGCCTCCGCACCGTTCTGCACCGTTTCCAGACGGCGGGTCTCAAGGTGAAGCGGGAAAAATGTCTACTAGGAGTGCCTCAGGTGGACTTTCTGGGATTTATGGTGGACGCAGAAGGGGTCCACCCGACTGGGGACAAGGTACGGGCCATTTGTGATGCCCCAGCGCCCAAGAACAAGACTGAACTTCAGGCCTTCTTGGGACTATTGAACTTTTACCATTCCTTCCTTCCCCACAAGGCGGCGGTAGCGGAGCCCCTACACAGACTCCTGGACAAGCGGGCCCCTTGGGTGTGGGGCCAGCGCCAGGAGGCCGCATTCCAGGCGGTCAAGGACTTGCTTGTCTCAAACTCGGTCTTGGCACACTTCGACGAGAGGCTGCCGGTGGTGCTAGCATGCGACGCCTCGCCCTATGGAATTGGCGCTGTCCTGGGACACCAACTCCCGGATGGAAGAGAGGTACCAGTGGCATACTTTTCCCAGACACTCAACGCAACCGAGCGGAACTACTCGCAAATCGACAAGGAGGGTCTGGCAATCGTGAAGGGAGTAAAAAAATTCCATGATTTCTTGTACGGGCGGCCCTTCACCGTGGTGACTGACCACAAGCCGTTGCTTGGCTTGTTTGCCCCTGAAAAGCAGACCCCCAAGTGCTGTCTCCTCGCGTCCTCAGGTGGTCAATTTTCCTTGCCAGCTACCAGTATGCACTGATTCACCGTCCAGGGAAGGCGATGGGCCATGCGGACGCCCTCAGCAGGCTACCACTACCGGAAACAGGCCCCGACCCAGCACCTGCACAAGAGGTTATGAGCCTGGAGCTGCTTCCTGACCGCCCCATTCAGGCACAAGAAGTTGCACACCATTCCAAGAAAGATAGGGTCATCTCCCGGGTCCTGGACTGGGTGTGGAGGGGATGGCCCAGCAGCAGCCCCGGGCCAGAATTCGCCGGCTACACAACCCGCAAACATGAACTGTCGGCCCACAAGGGGTGCCTGTTATGGGGAAGCAGGGTCGTTGTTCCCCAGCCCCTCCGCAAAAGGGTCCTCACAGCCCTACACGAGACACACCCAGGGGTAGTAAGAATGAAGGCCCTTGCCAGGAGTTATGTGTGGTGGCCAGGGATCGACGGAGAGATAGAGGCCTGGGTCAAACACTGCCAGGCCTGCCAAGAATGCCGCCCAGATCCCCCAAGGGCCCCAGTCCAGTCCTGGGAGTCCGCCCGAGCACCATGGTCACGCCTGCATGTGGACTTCGCTGGCCCCTTTCAGGGGAAGACATTCTTCATAGTGGTGGACTCCTACACCAAATGGCTGGAAGTCGCACTGGTACCGTCCACTTCTACGTCCGCAGCCATCCGGGTACTACGCAGGCTGTTTGCAACCCACGGGCTCCCTGACACTCTCGTCTCAGACAACGGGACTGCATTTACGTCAGGAGAATTCCAAACCTTCACAACGCAGAACGCCATCCGCCACATCCGTTCGGCGCCATTCCACCCTGCCACCAATGGCCAAGCAGAACGCATGGTGCGGACCACCAAGGACACCCTTCGCCGTATGACACAAGGGGATTGGGAGTACCGCCTTGCCACATTCCTTCTAGCACAGCACAGCACCCCCAGCTCAACGACTGGCCGGAGCCCCGCTGAACTACTAATGGGTCGGCGCCTTGCAATCAGATTGGACCGCCTTCACCCCGATAGAGCTCAGGATGAGGCAGTGGTGGGGGAAGGCAAGAACCCCCGGACCTTCGAGGCTCAGGACCCAGTGTACGCAAAGAATTTTGGGGCAGGCCCAGCATGGGTACCCGCCACAGTCACCAGGGTCACTGGCCCCGTGTCGTATGAGGTGCTAACGGATGGGGGGCAATGCTGGCGCCGCCACTGCGACCAGATACGGCGACGATTCCCAGGAGAAAACCAGGAGGAGGAAAGGGCAGAGGAGTCCCAAGGGAACAGAGGGGCAGTGAGGCCCATAGAGCACGAGGGGCCAGCAGGAGAGGCAGAATCAGTAAATACAGAGAGGACCCGCGAGGCCGAAAGGACACCGGAACCAGAACCACGACTGAGTGAGCCGGTTGCGCCAGACCAAACAGCCCCATCACAGCCAGCATCCTTGGAACACGAGCCAGAACCTGAACCCCGGACCAGGGAACACCCCAGGCCGCAACGCACACGTAGGCCGCCGGCGTACCTCGAGGACTATGAATGCGACCTCCCGGGCAGGACTGGAACTTAGAGGGGAGGGGTGTTATGTACTGGGTTGAATAGGATCCAAACTGCAGCAGTCTGATTGGCCCTAGAACAATAGGATCCAAAAGGCAGCAGCCTGATTGGTCCTAGAACAATAGGATTCAGAATGCAGCAGTCTGATTGGTCCTAGAACAATGCAGCAGTATGATTGGTTGGCAGGAACTACCCAATCATGCTCCAGATA
Source organism: Podarcis cretensis (assembly GCF_951804945.1). NCBI lineage: Eukaryota > Metazoa > Chordata > Lepidosauria > Squamata > Lacertidae > Podarcis > Podarcis cretensis. The sequence goes on from NC_137173.1 coordinate 89,404,356, forward strand.
GAAGTGAATCCACAACCTGATTGGCTTACAGTAGAATTCCGGAATTAGCCAATCATGTGCAGCCCATTGTGTAAATAATGTATATAAAGCAGATACCTTGAGGGGACTTCCATTCATTCCTCCTCACCACTATGAGCTGAATAAAGAGCATGAAATCACTTTGCGACTCTGAGTATATTTCAATGGTAAAGCTCACAAAATGGATGGCTGGAAAAACCATTAATAAAACCTCTCACTACAATTCTCTTTCAGCTTCTCACATCAAGGTGATTACAGGGCAAGTTAATTCTCTCTCTCTCTCTCTCTCTCTCTCTCTCTCACACACACACACACACACACACACATTTTCCCTTCAGCATCATCAGTTAATATTTTATTTCAAAAATTAAGCCTCCATACTTGGAACAATTTAAAGCAGAAAAACAACAAAGTCAATACGAAGTGGCGCCTAATAAATAATCTAGTAGGATTTATTTAGGTTTGATCTGAAATGTGTCAGTACTACACATTTTTGCTGCCCCATTCACAGATGGTGAAAATTGGATATTTTGGTTACTTCTGGGTGGGGTGCAAAATGAGGTAAAAGGGTAAAAATAGCAGGGCTTTCTAGGGTTGATGGCAGTCTTTTCCAGTGACAGACACAATTTTTCATTCTATAATACTGAAGGAGATGTGTTATGTTACATTAACATGTAGTTTTGCTCCCAAATATTTATTTATTTTAGAGGGGGGTGGATAACAATTTCTTTAGCTTGTGGCTATGAAGAAGACTACCACCATAACTTTGATGGTTGCAGTAAACAAAATAAAAGAGAAGCTAGTTTCACCTCTGCTTTCAAACTCTGCTCCTCTCTAAAGAAACACAAATATACATTAGCCTGTCTCTACAGTAATATATTCAACAAGGACTCTTCTTGGGCTCTCTGAAAGATGGTGTATACACCTTCAGAAATAATATAAGGAAAAAAATTGTTGTTGCAGTGGAGGGCTTCCAGTTGTTGTTCCAGTGGATGGCCTTTGTGGTGGTGGTGCCCCTTCTGTGGAATGCTTTCTCCTTGGAGACTAATGGGGCACCTCCTTTAATATCATTTCAGCAAGAGGCAGCAATTTCCCCCAGGCTGTCTAATCTGATCTGATTAGGAATGCAGAGCACTTTAATGCTGCTACATATTAGTTTTGCCTCTTCTGGTTGCTTTTATGCTGTCATTTCAAGTTGTGTTACTTTTAATAATAATAATAATAATAATAATAATAATAATAATAATAATTTATTATTTGTACGCCACCCATCTGGTGGGGTTTCCCCAGCCACTCTGGGCGGCTTCCATAGAAACCAAAAATACACTAAAATATCACAGATTAAAAACTTCCCTGAACAGGGCTGCCTTAAGATGTCTTCTGAATGCCAGGTAGTTATTTATCGCTTTGACATCTGATGGGAGGGCATTCCACAGGGCGGGCGCCACTACCAAGAAGGCCCGCTGCCTGGTTCCCTGTAAGCTTTGCTTCTCGCAATGAGGGAACCGCCAGAAGGCCCTCGACGCTGGACCTCAGCGTCCGGGCAGAACGATGGGGGTGGAGACGCTCCTTCAGTATACTGGGCCGAGGCCGTTTAGGGCTTTAAAGGTCAACACCAGCACTTTGAATTGTGCTCGGAAACATACTGGGAGCCAATGTAGGTCTTTCAAGACCGGTGTTATGTGGTCTCGGCGGCCGCCCCCAGTCACCAGTCACCAGTCTAGCTGCCGCATTCTGGATTAGTTGTAGTTTCCGAGTCACCTTCAAAGGTAGCCCCACGTAGCGCGCATTGCAGTAGTCCAAGCAGGAGATAACTAGAGCATGCACCACTCTGGCGAGACAGTCCGCAGGCAGATAGGGTCTCAGCCTATGTACCAGATGGAGCTGGTAAACAGCTTCCCTGGACACAGAACTGACCTGCGCCTCCATGGACAGCTGTGAGTCCAAAATGATTCCCAGGCGACGCACTTGGTCCTTCAGGGGCACAGTTACCCTATTCAGGACCAGGGAGTCCTCCACACCAGCCCGCCCCCTGTCCCCCCAAAACAGTACTTCTGTCTTGTCAGGATTCAACCTCAATCCATTAGCCGCCATCCATCCTCCAACCACCTCCAGGCACTCACACAGGACCTTCAACGCCTTCACTGGTTCTGATTTGAAAGAGAGGTAGAGCTGGGTATCATCTGCATATTGATGGACATCCAGTCCAAACCCCCTGATGATCTCTCCCAGCGGCTTCCTATAGATGTTAAAAAGCATGGGGGAGAGGACAGAACCCTGTGGCACCCCACAAGTGAGGGCCCAGGGGTCTGAACACTCATCCCCACCACCATTTTCTGAGCACGGCCCAGGAGGAAGGAGCGAAACCACTGTATAACAGTGCCCCCAGCTCCCAGCCCCTCTAGACGGTCCAGAAGGATGTTATGGTCGATTGTATCAAAGGCCGCTGAGAGATCCAGCAGAACTAGGAAACAACTCTCACCTTTGTCCCTAGCTCGCCGCAGATCATCAACCAGCGCGACCAAGGCAGTTTCAGTCCCATGATGAGGCCTGAATCCCGACTGGAAGGGATCCAAATGGTCCGCATCCTCCAGGCGTGCCTGGAGTTGTTCAGCAACCACGCGATCAATCACCTTGCCCAAGAATGGAAGATTTGAGACTGGGCAATCTTTAATGTTTCTGTCTTTGAATTTTTATTTGATTTGATTTGATGAGGGACAGGATATAGATTCCCAAAATAAATACACCTAATTATTGTGACCTTCTACTGAATACACAGAAGAAAGGACCCCTGTTTCTTGACAGCTGGAGGCTTGCAGGGGAAGTGCACTGCAGAGTCAAGACAGGTCAAAGCAGAGAATAGACAAGGACAGGACCTTCGAGAGCTCCAAGGGACTGCTGCTGGCTGAACTTGTTTGCCTCTTAATAGGCAAACTTTGGCCCTCCAGATTTTTGGCCTACAACTCCCATGATCCCTAGCTAACGGGACCAGTGGTCAGGGATGATGGGAATTGTAGTCCAAAACATCTGGAGGGCCAAAGTTTGCCTGTGCCTGCTCTTAAGGTTCCTACAGGAAGATGCTGACAACTGGAGTTTTATATAGGCTGAGGAGACCTAGAGTGCAGTAGGAAGGAGGAACTGACAGGGTGGTTAAAGGGCTTTTGCCTTATTTTGCAGTCTTTGTCTTCTGAGAGTAGGGTACTGCCAGAGGCTTGGCACCTAGAACAAGCTAACTTAAGGAAGAGTGTGGTTCTGATAATGCCAAGGTTGCAGCTTCAACACCCATATGGGACAGCTGCATATTTCTCCATTGCAGGGCGTTGGACTATATGAACCTCAGGGTTCCTTCTAAGTACAAATTCAGGGGATGATAATTCCCTACCCTTTCCTCTCTGCTGCAGCCCACTGCCTGCTTAAAAAGTGAATCCAGGGTATCACAAGGCCTCCCAAACCATGGGGAGGGAGCTGAGATGAAGGAAGGAAATGGAGCATTTCCTTCCATTAACTTCCTTAAGTTAAAGTTACCTTAGGATCCCATACCAGTTTTGAATGATTCCTCCATTAGCAGCCCCTGCACACCACCCTGTTTTATTCAGGAAGGCTGCAGTTTTTTCGGGAGGTGCAGATGCCTACAGAAATTAGGAAGGGATGGGAGACTTTCCTTCAGTGAACATCCTTAAACTAACTTAGGATCCAAGCAAATGTTTCACAATGTACCTGGCTACCTGCTGCATCCTTGTCATTAGAGTGAGGGGAGCAATACTTTCCTGAAGAAGTGAATAGAATTCCTCCCAGAGAATGGTTTTTGAGCAAAAAGGGGAAATGTCAAAATGGTGTGTGGAACCCTGGGACTCTCTCTTAATTTCATTGCATAGGTGCAAGTTAGCTAGTGATCGATGTGGCAACATTGTGAAAGAATACTCTACTGCACTAAAATTGCTCATGATGATATTCCTGTTCACATCAATAGAAATCTTACTTCACCTATAGCTTCTCTGGATGCAAAAGCTGAAATTATTGGAAGAATTTCAAGATCAACACCAAAGGAGTGTGAAATGTTTGTAGTTTTTACTATCACTATCAAGCCTTTGGAACAATATTTGCTAAGGGAGAGGGAGGAATCATTTAAAGTGCAAACTGGAAGGCGTTTAATGTCTGGTAAAGAATAGGTATTTTGGCAAGCAACTTGAGGCTTTTAATGCCTGCTGTTACAAATTTTTTTTGCAGAGGATTCACATATTATTTATTCCTTTTTCCATTTGGTGGAAGTGAGAGGGACCTCTCCTGTGACTGCTGCTTTTTAGTCTCCAGTCATAATTAATACCTTTTAGTTTTGTTGTACCTGCCAGTAGTTTCGAAATGTTGCTCTGGCATTTTTTCTTATTTTTTCTTGGCAATGGCATCTCAGTGAAACACTCAATACTGCTCATAAATTCTCTCTTTCTCTGTGTGCGAATTTTAAGTGTGTGTGTGATCCATGATCATATGAATGGTCACAGTGCAGTGGTACCTCGGGTTAAGTACTTAATTCGTTCCGGAGGTCCGTTCTTAACCTGAAACTGTTCTTAACCTGCAGCACCACTTTAGCTAACGGGGCCTCCTGCTGCTGCTGCTGCCACGCCCCAGAGCATGATTTCTGTTCTCATCCTGAAGCAAAGTTCTTAACCCGAGGTAATATTTATGGGTTAGTGGAGTCTGTAACCTGAAGCGTATGTAACCTGAAGCGTATGTAACCCGAGGTACCACTGTAATTGAATTGTAAGGGTCTTGTAAATGATCACCTTGATTGATAAGTTCAACAAGGGAGACCTTAGAAGCTGTCCCTTTAGAGCCACCCCCCCCAAAGGATGAGGACGGCAGGAGCTTTTTGGCAGTGGCACCCACTTCCTATAGAGAACCTTGCCAGATGAAATCTGTTGTTGTATTTAGATGACTGGCATTGACCTTCCTTTCTATACGAAATTCTATAGTCTATTTGTATGTTGTTTCCCAAACTGTTGCAGGTTTTTAAATGAGAATGATTTATTTGGCTGGATCTAAATGTTGCCATTTCTTGTTTTATTATAGTTGTAAGCCACCCTATGGACATACTGGTTCATAAAGGTTGCATTAAATTTAATCAACCATCATTGATTGATTTCGGCCAAGGCTTACTGGTGCTCAAATGTATCACTTGTTTCCATCCTTGGGGGAAAAATTAAATGAAGCTTTGGTGACAGTGCTCCTGAGCAGGTATAGAGTACATTTCCTTAAATATTATTAAGCTAATGATGTCAGTATTATTTATGGGTGTCTACTGGCCATAAGAGAAAAGAAGATTATAGCTGTCAGCAGCAGTGAAGCTGGTATTTTTGAACAGCACTGTTTCCCTTGCTTTCTACCCTGGAGGGCTTTTTTCAGCCAGAACTCACCAGACCTCAGTCCCAGCACCTCTCAGGTCAGCAACATTGCCTTTATAAGACAACAAGAAAGGCGTTCATGCTGAGTTCTGGCACCTCTTTTTCTATAAAAATACCATCAAACCTCACCATGCTTTCCGCAGCTGGTTGCCAGAACAGCAAGAGACAAAGATGCTTTGTCTTTGTGTTTGCTGTGGTTGAAAGCTTTTTAAATGTTTGATTAAGGCGCACAATAAATTGGCAACTTCTGGATCCTGTGAGATGCTGTTATCAGAGATGCTTACCCTAGCATCACCTCTGTGTTTGTGTGACATTGCTTCTTCTTGACACAAGCTCACCATAGCCTAGGACCCTCATACCTACGGGACCGCTTCTCCCGGTATGCCCCACGGAGAGCCTCAAGGTCCATAAATAGCAACACCCTAGTGGTCCCAGGCCCTAAGGAAGTTAGATTAGCTTCAACCAGAGCCAGGGCCTTTTCAACACGGGCTCCGACCTGCTGGAACGCTCTGCCTCATGAGACCAGGGCCCTGCAGGATCTGATTTCTTTCTGCAGGGCCTGTAAGACAGAGTTGTTCCACCTGGCCTTTGGCTTGGAGCCAATTTGATTCCCTCCCCCTCTTTCTTTTTTCTTTTTCCTTTCTCCTCCTGTGATGAGGCTGCATTTTAATATTTTAATGTTTCAATATTTTAATGTTGTATTTTAATCTTGTTTTTAAGTTGTATTCATTCAACTTGTTTTTATTATTGCTTGTTAGCTGCCCTGAGCCTGGCCTTGGCTGGGGAGGGCGGGGTATAAATAAAAATTATTATTATTATTATTATTATTATTATTATTATTATTATTAGTTTGTTTGTTATGGTGGGAGAATAAAACTAGTAGGCATCTTTCTTACCAATTTCATCTTAGGTTTGTGGCCAAGTGACCAGGTGAGCAGAAAGCCCAAAGACGGAGGTCAGTATTATCTATCCTGACTGGTAGAGGCTTGCCAGGGTTTCATATAGGAGAAATCTGCAGTGCTATATGGAGATGCTGGGGTTGAAACTGGGACCAATGGTAGCATTGGTGTGTAATGCCAGGGGACTTGAACCACATTCTCCATCCAAGATTGCTGAGTGTTGACACCAGCAAATATTTGATCTGGGGGGGAAATAATCAGAAGTTCACCCTGCAATGGTAAGTGCATATGGACTGAGCAGAAGATTCATAATTTGCAGCTTTTATTTTTTCCTTTCTAAGGACGAGTCATGGGAAAGGGGGAGGAATATCAGAAATGTGTGCTACAGTATAAATAAAATTGTTAACAACTCTCTTTTCAGTGGCAGTATGCCTTTTCTATTTAAATCTGTCTTAGCACACATTTAGTACAACCAGATGATGGTAATTGCTAATCCTGTCTTCTGTAGGGTGTAGGGTCCTTTGAGTATCTGCAGATTTTCACGCTTAATACCCTTTAGAGCTCAGGAGGTGAGCATATAACATTGCTTAGCATTATGTTAACATTTCTCTGGCATTTATGAGTGCTGGGCTGGAAGGACAATTCAAATGACGATGGGGTTTTTTTTGGGGGGGAGTGTTAATAGCTGGACGTTAACATTTTTACTGCATCATACAAATGTTTAATAATTATGATTCAGCCCTTGAGTGGGCTTGAAGGCATATGATCCCCCCCCCCAGTTGTGGGTGCTTTTCCTCTTTTTTTGCATAACGTTGTAGAGCTTTCTGAGTTACAAACTGAGATATGTTTACAGCCCAGTGTTGGGACAGTGCCCAGTAAATGTTCTGTTGCTTTTGTTGCTGTGTTATATTTATTAAATTTATTAGACACTTTTTTAGCAACTCAAAGTGTAACCGTATGATGGTGAGCATGTGAGCATGGGGATGGTATCAGAATCAACAGGTTTTTAAAGGTGCTCATGTGTTTATTCAGCCTTTGCTTTAGGACTGGATTATTTGCAATGTTGCAAAGAAAGGGATTGCTGCTATTACATGTTCACACCTTGGAGCCTAGACACATGTTTGTTTGTGTGCTATGAAAAGAAATACAGTGGTACCTTGGGTTACAGACGCTTCAGGTTACAGACTCCACTAACCCAGAAATAGTACCTTGGGTTAAGAACTTTGCTTCAGGATGAGAACAGAAATTGCATGGCTGCGGTGCAACAACAGTGGGTGTCCCCATTAATTAAAGTGGTACTTCAGGTTAAGAACAGTTTCAGGTTAAGGACGGACCTCCGGAATGAATTAAGTTCTTAACCAGAGGTACCACTGTATTCTAACTTCTATGAAAAGCAATATTCCTAGGATTCCAATGAGCTTCACAGAATTGCAAAGAGGTGACTTCTGACCTCTTTCCCTGGTGGGAATGAGCAAGGCAAATGGAAACAGATGATGGTTTGAGTCCCATTTGCAGTGTCATTTACAAGGCAATGACAACCTTTTCCTAGATACAGTCCTGGGTATTTTCACCCCAAAGTACTGCAGGCAGCAGAGGGCAGACTCCTGGATGGTTGCTGCCAGCCAGAATATATCATATCAATATGGTTGGACCAACAGTCTGATTCAAAGTTATCTTTATATGTTAAGGGATCTCATGGCTCACATTAGACACTTCATAGTATCTCTTCAGAAGTACTGTTTTGAGGGACAGGGGGCAGATGGGTGTGGAGGACTCCCTGGTCCTGAATGGGGTAACTGTGCCTCTGAAGACTGAAGTCATTTTGGACTCACAACTGTCCATGGAGGCGCAGGTCAATTCTGTGTCCAGGGCAGATGTCTACCAGCTCCATCTGGTATGCAGGCTGAGACTCTACCTGCCTGCGGACTGTTTCGCCAGAGTGGTGCATGCTCTGGTAATCTCCTTCTTTGTACTACTGCAATGCGCTTTACGTGGGGCTACCTTTGAAGGTGACCCAGAAATTGCAACTAAGCCAGAATGCAGCAGCTAGACTGGTGACTGGGAGTGGCCGCTGAGACCATATAACACTGATCCTGAAAGACCTATATTGGCTCCCAGTATGTTTCCGAGCACAATTCAAAGTGTTAGTGCTGACCTTCAAAGCCCTAAATGGCCTCGGCCCAGTATACCTGAAGGAGCGTCTCCACCCCCATTGTTTTGCCCGGACATTGAGGTCCAGCTCCGAGGGCCTTCTGGCAGTTTCCTCACTGCAAGAATCGAAGTTACAGGGAACCAAGCAGAGGGCCTTCTCGGTAGTGGTGTTTGCCCTGTGGAACGCCCTCCCATTAGATGTCAAGGAAATAAACAACTATCTGACTTTTAGAAGACATCTGAAGTTTAGAGTAAGGTTACTAGATTTTTTTCAATGAATCCAGGGACACTTTTCAACTTCCTACTAAATGGATGGATTTTGTCAGGGGACTGATTTGTAAATCCAGGGACTGTCCCCGGGAAACGGGGACGTCTGGTAACCTTAGTTTAGAGAAGCTTTTAATGTTTGATGTTTTATTGTGCTTTTAATTCTGTTGGGAGCTGCCCAGAGTGGCTGGGGAAACCCAGCCAGATGGGTGAGGTATAAATAAATAAATAAATAAATAAATAAATAAAAATAATAATAATAGTTGTTGTTGTTTTGTTGTTGTTGTTGTTGTTGTTGTTGTTGTTGTTGTTGTTATAATACATAGGTATTTTAAACAGCATCAGCCTGATTTATATGCTACTTATTATGTATGTTTTTTATATATGCTGCTTCTAGCATTTTATATATGCTACTTCTTAACAAACAGGTAACAAAACCTAATAATTCAATGGTAATTTCAAACATTATGCAGAGACAAACTCAGAGTGCACAGTTATGACTCAATTAGTAAACCAGTATGATACACATGTACGCTTGAAGCATCTTAGATGAAGTTCACCTAAAAATGTAATATGTAAAATGACCTACATACGGCTCCCAGTAATAATGTACTACTTATTGAATACACACACTTAAAAAAATGTAATGAAGCAGTTGCCCTTTTCATCTTCAAAATCCTTGAAATGGTTCCTTGTGGGGTTGAATGATGATTCTCTCAGAAAAATGCATACAATCTCCGTCCCTCCTCCACCTAAAAATAAAAAAGAAGATGAATTCTAGTGTCTACAATGTCTTGAAGAGGAGGAATGGCAAATATTTAACATTTTGATGAGAACTTTGTGTTACTTTTAGCACATCTTATTATTGATGCTTTCAGGCATATATTCTGAAGGAGCTGCTTCAGTTTATCTGGCTGAAGCAGAAATTTCCTTTAAAGAAAAGGCTAGGCACACAGTCTTTAATGGCCGTGTCTTGCTAAAATTAATAGTTTCCTAATTACATGTTTGTCTGATCAGCTCTCTGTTGTGGAAACATTGTAAAAGCAGTCTGATTATATGCATTATGTTCATTGTGAACTATTACAAATTCCTTGGCAAAATGCTTAACTTTTGAGTTTTTAGATTATTTCTTTTATTAATATGCCGAACATGCAGCTGCTCTGTTGGTTGTGTTTTTCAGAGCAATAAATATAAAGTAAATTGGAGGATAGTCTTTTGTTTGTAAGAATATATTCAGAGCTCCAAAGGGGACATCAGTCACAAACATTTAGTTATATTGACTCCTTTGAAACCATAATATTAGATTATGGTTGCACCTTTTGACCTGGCAAATTGTGGAAAATTCAAACATTTACCATATCCCTGTAGCAATGTAAACAGAACATGCTATGGACACTGTATTTTCATGTCTACCAAATTGTACCATTTTAACTGGTTAAGTGCAGCAATACATTTGGGATACATTAGTAGTAGTAGTACCCGTCCTATCTGACAGGGTTATTACCCCAGCCACTCTGAGTGGCTTCCAGCATATACAGAAACATAAAATATCAAACATATATTTTTTTTCATAGACAGGGCTGTCTTTAGAGGTCTTCTAAATGTAGAGTTACTTATCTCTTTGACATCTATGGGAGGGCATTCCACAGGGTGGGCACCACTACTGAGAAGACCCTCTGTTAATTTTCCTGCTTGCATTCTGCCTCCCTCTTTGCAAAATGATAGATGTCCCTTCAATATTCAGATATCAGAATAAAAGTTAGTACCTTTATTTATGAAATATTTTTATGTTACAAAAGTATTAAATTTAACCTATTTATTCATTAATAGCCATACCTTGGTTTTCAAATGCCTTCGGAGTTGAAAGTTTTGGCTCCCAATCGATTGAAAACCGGAAGTGATTGTTTCAGTTTTTGAACATTCTTTGGAACCCGAATGTCCGACGTGAATTCTGCAGTTTCTGATTGGCTGCAGGAGGTTGCTTGGTTCCCAAACATTTTGGAAGTTGAATGGACTTCCGGAACAGATCCTGTTCACCTTCCAAGGTACCACTGTACATTATTTTTCCTGACCCTCCTCCACCGAGAATTGTATTGTTCTCCTAAATAGTGTTCAGTGAGGTGGATTAGATTTGGAGAAATAATGACTTTCCCAAGATCACCCAGTAAACTTCATGGCTGAGTGGAGATTTGAAGCTACCCTTTATCTGGCAATCCAACCACTATATCATAGCTTGATCCACACCCATTTCCAAAGGGACTAGGAAAGAAGGTAACCACCAACTGCGTCAACAAAACCAGAATGCAGAGGAAAACTCATTGGCATTGTGCTGTACTGGTTATTCTTCCTATAAGTGAGCTTGGGTTGCAGGACAGTAAAGAATGTAGAAGTCTATATTCCATGTTTCCACAGAGTTCCAGCTGACTGAGATCCAATCACCCACTATCAGCAATGACTAGACACATTTGCCTGCATCACATTGTTTTCTTTTAGTGCAGCATTTTCCTTGTCCCCTAGGAACTTTAGTTACATGGGGGAAAGTAAAGTATTACTCACTGAGGCAACACTTTACCTCTGGTGATCTTCACTTACTAAGAATCCACCCCCTTCCTGTCTGCATATCCCTGTCAGTGGTTCCAATATATATGAATAGTTCAAAGGTAGATGAGAATCTCTCCATCCTAAGCCTTCACTGGTAGGGATGCATAAAAAAAATACTCCAAATAGATAAATCTAGTAATCTGTCAATTTGTAAAGAAACCATTTTGGATCACACAGAACCTCAACATCTGGTGAATGGACAGAGCCATTGTAGCAAACTTCTCAATGAATTGTCATTAAAAGTATTAAAATAACATAACCACCACCCCCAAAGATTGATTGTGCATGTGTGCATGCCCTCTTGCATTTTAAGGAAGTTTGTCTATAAAAATGTAACTGCTGAGTTGCATCTATTGAGTACAGTGGACATTTATATATCTATTGCGTATTGTCAAATGTAAGTTGAAAAATTGCATTAAAATAAAATTTTTGCCTTTGTTCCCCTTGGTCTCATTTAATAGAAGATGAACATACATGATCTGGATGTCGAGATTTAGCCCAGAGCAAAATTGCATGGCTAAATTGTATAATTAAATGCACATGGACACACACCCCTAATGGATTGATAGCAAAACACTGCTCACTTACAGCAGAGATTTACCACTTCAGAGGAAAAGAAATACCCTAAAAGCAAACTCATTTAAAAGTGCCAGGACAGATTACTATGGACCCAAATGCATCCTTTGTGCAATTATGTGCACTTTAAAGCGATCTCCTTAATCGTGATAATTTGGAACAAATTAGAGAGTCTCACAGCGAGCTGCAGACTAGTGACTTGCTGGGCTCTTAAAATGCCAAATCAAAAAATGCAATCTGAAACCTGCTGAGTTTAGCTTCCTGTAATCTATCATGCCACTGAACTATTTGAGCAATGCTGAGCCTGGAAGCAGCATCTTTAACCCCACAGGAAACCAGCAAAGCCTCCCATTGACCCCGTCCAATCTGGTTCCACTGGACAACACAAGGCATCAGACTTTGAAAAGTGAATGATGCGATGTGGTGCCAAGTTAGCAATGGCTATACATATATTCTGTAGCAGTTAAGAAGATTAATGCCTTTTCACCTTAATGAACTTCATTGCTGAACAGGCTTGGTGCTCATGCAAATTTCAGCTTCATCACTTCCATAGACCTGAAACGGTGGGAAGTGGAAAAAAAAAATGGAACAAACACTTAACATATACAACATCTCACTCTAAAACCTTGGGCCTGGGTTTTATTAGCACATACTGTAGGTGTGAAAATGGAGAGCACTTTGACCAAATAGGCACAAGCTATTTAAAAAAATGGTGAAGCATGAAGAGTTCCTAATAAGCTATCAACACCTCATGCTCTTGTGGAACTGGAGGAAATGTGGGTCAGAGAATACGTTAAGTCAGACTGCACTGAGGTAACTAAAATGGCATCTTCTGGGACATGGTTATAATAAAGAAGGAAATATGAAAAACAGGGCAGGAGGTGATTCCTAGGGCAGGGGGTGGTTAATATTTTGGGGTCTGAAGGGCTCCATTCACCCTTGGCCATTCCTCTGGTGACTATATGCCAGTTGTGGGTGTTGCCAGAAGGGGCCACCACATACTCTTTCGCACACACTGCAGTTTGTACACACACAACATACACAGAGAGATGTTCAGAACATATACCTGAAGGAGCATCTCCACCCCCATAATTCAGCTCTGACACTGAGGTCTACCTCCAAGGGTCTTCTAGTAGTACCCTAACTGTGAGAAGTGAAGCTACAGTGAAGCAAGCAGAGGGCCTTCTCGGCGGTTGCGCCCTTCCTGTGGAATGCCCTCACATCAGATGTCAAGGAGATAAAGAGCTACACAATTTTTAGAAGACATCTGAAGGCAGTCCTGTATCAGGGAGTTTTTAATGTTTTATGGAAACTGCCCAGAGTGGCTGGGGAAACCCAGCCAGATGGGCAGGATATTATTTATTATTATTATTATTATTATTATTATTATTATTATTATTATAAAAGAGAGATGGGGAAGAGGGCACAAAAACACATGCATATACACACAAATACAGCCATTCCTCTCCTTGATCAGTTGATAAGACCTATGAGAATATGAAATTATTATTATTATTATTATTATTATTATTATTATTATGCTGCCTATCTTACTGTGTTGGTTTTATTGTGTTTTTAAATATTTTGTGGGGGGCTGCCCCAAATGACTTGGGCAAGCCAGTCAGATGGGTGGCATAATAATAATAATAATAATAATAATAATAATAATAATAATAATAATTTCATATTCTCATAGGTCTTTAAAGAATGCATTTTTTCTGGTTCAAGCAATAAGACTATTCTTGCTCTGCTTTCTGTATACCTCAAACGCTGCACAGAAGGGTTCCCAAGATTGAACATTTTCTCATAAAGATGCCAAAAGAGTGTGAATATAAGAGGGGAAATCTCTGAAAGTAAGTATCCATTGATCTTCAAACCATATATTTTGTTGGCAGGGGGATGATGGACAGTAAGAGAGAGTGTAAATGTAAAATATTTTTCGCTCTATAAGATGCACTTTTCCCCCTTCAAAAATTAAGGGGAAATGTGTGTGCGTCTCATGGAGCGAATGCAGGTTCCTTGGCTTCAGCGATAGCAACACGAAGCCTCCGAAGTGCAGAGGGAGAGTTCCCCCCGTGCTCCGGAGGCTTCGCGTTGCTTTCGCTGAAGCTGCCTGAAGCCCCCGGAGCGCAGCGGGAACTCCCGCTGTGCTTCGGAGGCTTCAGACAGCTATCTGCAAGCCAGAGAGGGAGAGCTGTGCAGTGCCCCTTCAGTGAAGCGGGAGGAGAAATGGAAGGGGCTCCGTTTCTCCTGCCACTTCGCTGAAGGGGCGCTGAGCAGAGAGGGGCAGAATTTTTTTCCCCTGTTCTCCCCCTCCTATGGTCTGGTGCGTCCTATAGAGCGGAAAATATGGTAACTGTTTAGATGTCTTCATTTTCATGTGACTCTTGAGTTGATTGGGTTGCTGCAGTCTTTGGTGCGCAGGGAGAATGAACAATAGTTGTCCAGGGAGAAACTATCCCCCCATAACGTGATTTGCAAAGATAGCACCCTCCATGTGGTACATCTCTGTCTGCCAAATCTTTGATAATCTATTACTATATATTTTCCTTCTCCAAAGCAGCTACAGATAGAGCTGAAGAAAATGTGCAATACATAAATTCCACTGTTTGAATAATGAACAGACTTCTTTTATTATTACTTCTCAGAAAGCTTTCTACCCAAAGCCACATTATAATCCTGTTGAGCTTAATCTTCTCTCTTACGCTCTCTCTTCACAGTCTGGCTGAACACAGCTTAAATTCTTTAAGGCACTTTTCATGCACTATCTGCCCCTGTGAGAGGACCTCCATATGCTGGCTGTTTAAAATAAATAGTGCCACATCAAAGTGGCATGCATAGGCATTCTCCAGAAGTGCCTGAATCCATTGCATGGACTAATGTGTGCGAGAGAGTGGAGATCTGCTCTTTGTAGAAGGATGTAGCGGCCTGCTTTTTTAAAACAAGAATTATTTTTTAGGAAAGGGGCCACACCCAGGGTTTGTTTGTATTTCTTTTCAGCCGGAACTTGCCAGAACTCAGTTCCGTCCCCTCTCAGGTGGGCACCATTGCCATTCTAAGAGAACAAGGAAGGTGTTCATGGTGAGTTCTGGGACCTCTTTTTCTAGAAAAATAGCACTGGCCACAGCTGTAGCATGTGGCCATATGTCCTACTTGGCAGAGGACAGCCCTCAGTTTTGAAGGTTTCCTCTGTTGGATTCAAACAGAGTCCAGTATAGAGATATAGGATCATAAAACGGAAGAGCAGGAGCCATGAAGTTGTCTGTCAACAAGGAAGAACATTTGGTTATCAGATTGAGGAGGCACATGGAGTCCCCTAGTTTCTTCCCCACACTGCTGAGATGTGTTGTATTTCTTTTTAAATTATAGTAATTATTTCTACTTGAGAGTCCCATGGACTGCAAGAAGAACAAACCTATCCATTCTTAAGGAAATCAGCCCTGAGTGCTCACTGGAAGGACAGATCCTGAAGCTGAGGCTCCAATACTTTGGCCACCTCATGAGAAGAGAAAATTCCCTGGAAAAGACCCTGATGTTGGGAAAGATGGAGGGCACAAAGAGAAGGGGACAGAGGACGAGATGGTTGGATAGTGTTCTCGAAGCTACCAGCATGAGTTTGACCAAACTGCGGGAGGCAGTGGAAGACAGAAGTGCCTGGCGTGCTCTGGTCCATGGGGTCACGAAGAGTCGGACACGACTAAATGACTAAACGACAACAACAACAACAATTATTTCTAAAACTGCATCTATATATATAAATTACCACATGCAGTCTTTATGCAAACTGGTAACCTCTTTTTTGGCAGCGGATAGCTAACCGTCCAAGATGTTCCTAGTTTCTTCAGGTAGGGTTGTTCTTCAGGTAGGGCTGGGAAAGGGATGTGTTTGAAACCCTGGAGAGATGTTGCCAGTCAGTGTAGGCTTTGCTTTGGGTCCACAGACCTATCCAGATCCACATCACCATAACTCAGAAAGGGGCCAATTTTAAAACCCTCTTTCAATGCCTTATAAATTTAGTTTAACATATAAGTTAGGATAGGGCAAAGGTTGGAGATGTGGGTTAAATAAAGCAGATCACATACATATTTTTTGGAATCGTTCTAAAATAGAAATATTTTGGAAATCCATTCAGGCCAGTATCCCTGATATATTATACCCTTGGAACCTATGTTTGGTTATCAAAAAGATGTTGTTCTTGAAAATGATGAAGAAATCATATTCAACCTTACAACAGCTGCTAGGATTATAATAGCTACAAATTGGTGGGGGGATATCTCCTCTTATAGCTCAGTAGACTGAGAAAATTATGTACATAGCAACTAAGATTAAGCACAATTATTACAAAATGATACATATCAGGAATACCAGCTTGAACCCGTGACTATAGTGACTGGGGCTGTGGGTGCCATGCAGTGTGTATGGCCCTGGCACCGAAATTTGTGAGTGCCCAGCCCCTTCATGGGGAATTTTGTGTGATCGGGTACCCAGGGCCCTAGGGAGTTGGCACTTATGATATATATATATAAACTAGCCTGACAGGTTTATGGGGGAAATGGGTATTCTTTGGAAAGTTTTGGAGCAACAAGTTAAATGATAATGTCCAACATTATTCAGCTTCCAACCTGGTGTAATAGCATTAATTTATGCTCTTTTGGTTTTTTGTGTGGGTGTGTATATGACTTTTTAAGGCAATTCATTTTCTCCAATCGCCATGCTAATATTCCCACACTGAAACTTTTTTTGCCATATGATACATTTTCACTTATGGATTATTGCAGATTTCTTTGATGTATGTTCCCCCTATAGAGTTCTGTCATTATCTCACGCAAAATATGTTGATGCAATGTAGTCATCATCCTTCTAAAATTTGCAGTACATAAGAATGTTAATATCTGTTGTGAAGAAAGACACCTACACAGAAAATATATTAAAGAATTCTCTATCAGTTAAGAATCTCTGAATGCTGAATAACAAATCTTCCATTGTAAACCTTTGTTATATAGCCACAACACAACTTGTGATAAACTGAAAGGCTTATTAATTAATAAATAGGTAAAGTAGTGGAACAGTTGTGCATAGAGCCATATAAATTGTGCCATATGCGAGATAGCTTAGATGCAATTGTGTGTGTGTGTGTGTAAACACACATACAATTGCATCTAAGTTATCTGAGAGAGAGAGAGAGAGAGAGAGAGAGAGAGAGAGAGAGAGATGTTTCACAACATCCTGTCTCCAGGATATTCAGAACTAAATAAAGTAAATAAAGTAAATAAGCAAATGCCTTGTTGTTGCTGTTTAATCATTTAGTCATGTCCGACTCTTCGTGACCCCATGGACCAGAGCACGCCAGGCACTTCTGTCTTCCACTGCCTCCCGCCGTTTGGTCAAACTCATGCTGGTAGCTTCGAGAACACTACCAACCATCTCGTCCTCTGTCGTCCCCTTCTCCTTGTGCCCTCCATCTTTCCCAACATCAGGGTCTTTTCCAGGGAGTCTTCTCTTCTCATGAGGTGGCCAAAGTATTGGAGCCTCAGCTTTACGATCTGTCCTTGCAGTGAGCACTCAGGGCTGATTTCCTTCAGAATGGATAGGTTTGATCTTCTTGCAGTCCATGGGACTCTCAAGAGTCTCCTCCAGCACCATAATTCATATGCATCAATTCTTCGGCGATAAGCCTTTTGTATGGTCCAGCTTTCACTTCCATACATCACTACTGGGAAAACCATAGCTTTTACTATACGGACTTTAAAAAGTAAAGACATCACCTTGCCAACAAAGGTCCGTATAGCAAATGCCTTATTTGAAATTTAAGAGCCAATACCTGGAAACATAGATACATACGAAAAAGGAAGGTTCTAATATCCATGTTAAAGGTCCTCTTTTTACTTAATTATTTTTAGGACACATCCTAACTATTTTGTATTATTTCTTTTACAAAATTTATACCCTGGTTACTTGACAGAAAGCCCCTAAGTGGTTTCCATGGAAAAACTAATGTGACATAGCCTGTCACAAGACAGCAACCACACAAGATTTCCCCCAAAGATGGCTCCTTTCAAATGTATCTAAGATTTGACATCCATTCATATCTTTCTATGGCTGCCCACATTTCACGAGAAGATTCCTTATCCTCAGTCACACCATTGGTCCATCAAACTGAGTATTGTCCACGTTGAATGGCAGTGGCCACCCAGGGTTTCAGGCAGGAGCCATACCTGGAGATGCCAAGAACTGAACCAGGGACCCTCTGTATAGAAAGCAGATGCTCTACCAATGAGCTATGGTCCTGTTATAGGCAGAAGGCACACTCTGTTCCTGTGTATACATGCGGACTGATGCAGGGCAGAATGCAACACAACCTGCCGTTGTCTGAGAGCACATGATGTAGTCTCCTTGCCGAAGCTACAAGTCTAGCAAGTCTAGTTTTAGTTAGTATCTGGAGGAGAATATAAATTCCAGTCTCTGCAGGAAAATTCAAGTTTGCTTCAATCCCTTCCAACCCACCCTGATCTCAGATTCTCCTCTACAGAAGTGCCAACTTGGCTCTGCTTCCCTTTAGCCACTCAGCTGGTTTTCATTCCTGGCAGTTTTCCCCCCTGCAAGTGACAAAAAGGGGGACTTGGGCTGTTTCTCCCTGCATATTTTATGAATAATGGTAGAAATTGATTGTCCAGCTGTGTCACCATTTCTGTGCACTAAATCAGCTAAAGCAGGCATTTCTGTCCCCCACCCCCTTCACTATTAAAAAAAGAAAATAAAAAAAAGGATTTGTTCCGGTTTCTGTTAAAAGCTGTCTGACACACAACACATATACTCAGAGCTGGGTACTGAGCTAGTATAAATGGCTCATCTCTTTCTCACTTTCACTGCTTATGTGGAGCAGAATTGTGGCAACAATCCAATCGGAGGAAGTCAATTGCAATGGTTGCACAGAGGCAAGGAGATGCTACTGCAGCATAGATTCTGCGGTTGGTTGATAAACTACCCAGGAAGGGACTGTTCTATCAATTATTCAGGTGTGGCTTCTATTGATGGGACTGTTTTCTGCTACTTCCACAAAACCTGGTTTTATTTCTGGGGCTCTTCCATTGTAACAGTGCATTCTGGCCTGATAAAATGGGCATTCTGGTAATTTCGCTGTTTAGATATTCTATGTATGCTAGTCCACTTCAGGAGTGCACACTAGTGCTAGCTAAGCATGTGAGGGGTCTGTGTGTGCATGCAGGGCTGAGTCATCTAGTTGTACCACAACCCTGATCACCATCCATGTCACTCTCCAGCTTGACTGATTATTCTACTTGTGAAAGCACCCTGAATAGGCATCCCCAACCTTCGGCCCTCCAGATGTTTTGGACTACAATTCCCACCATCCCTGACCACTGGTCCTGTTAGCTAAGGATCATGGGAGTTGTAGGCCATAACATCTGGAGGGCCGCAGGTTGGGGATTCCTGGTTTAGAACCCTGATTTTTCATGCTTCTAAGCAGGCGGGGATGTGGGGACCTCCAGCCTATGAACAGTGTCCTGCCAGACATCTCTGTTTGGCCCATGAATCCATTTTGGAGAAATCTCAGCCATCTCCCCTTCACTTGACATCACATCAGATGAGAAGGAAGATTAGGGCAAGACTTTGCTTAGGAACTGAAAGTGAGCTCTTGACTGCTCCTTAGCTCTAGAACAGGGTATGGTCCCCACTGCCCATCAGCTGCCGGGTGATGCCTTGCTTAAAGAGGGGGCTGCTATTTGATGGAACAACTTTTTCCTCTCAGCTCACTTACCCCAGCAGCAACAGTGGCAACAGCAATAGGGGAGGACAAAGGAAAGAAATAATTATTTATCTTCTCTAACCCCCCCCCCTCTTTCTTCTGCCACCAGCACTGTGGCAAGAAACAGAAGAACATCTGCATTTTTTTATTTTTTTTTATAAATATTTATTAAAGTTTTCAAAATTAATACATTATAACAGGAAAAAAAGAAAAAGAACAGAAATACAAAAATACAAAAATCAAAAACATTTTAAAAACAAGAAAAAACAAAAAGACACATATAAATTCCAATTACATATTTTCTTTTACCTTACTTTCCAGACCTCCTCATACCACCCTTTCTTATATTCCAATTCAGATTGTTTGTTCAGCAAATCCTTACCATTAGGTCTTACTTATTTCAAATCCTTATTTTCTGTCTCTTAAGCATTACAGCTGAAAACCACTTTGTTACTTTCCAACATCTCTCTAACATTCCTTAATTTTACAGTGTTTCTGCAAATAGTCTTTAAACTTCTTCCAATCTTCTTCCACTGACTCTTTTCCCTGGTCTCGGATTCTGCCCATCATTTCTGCCAATCCCATGTAATCGATCATCTTCATCTGCCATTCTTCCAGAGTGGGTAGATCTTGTGTCTTCCAATATTTTGCGATGAGTATTCTTGCTGCTGTTGTCGCATACAAAAAAAAAGTTCTATCCTTCTTTGACACCAATTGGCCGACCATGCCCAGGAGAAAGGCCTCTGGTTTCTTCAAGAAGGTATACTTAAATACCTTTTTCATTTCATTATAAATCATTTCCCAAAAAGCCTTAATCCTTGGGCACGTCCACCAAAGGTGAAAGAATGTACCTTCATTCTCTTTACACTTCCAACATTTATTGTCCGGCAAATGATAGATTTTTGCAAGCTTGACTGGGGTCATGTACCACCTGTAAATCATTTTCATAATATTCTCTCTTAAGGCATTACATGCTGTAAATTTCAAACCGGTGGTCCATAACTGTTCCCAGTCAGCAAACATAATATTATGTCGAACATCTTGTGCCCATTTAATCATAGCAGATTTAACTGTTTCATCTTGAGTATTCCATTTCAACAGCAAGTTATACATCTTTGACAAAATCTTAGTTTTAGGTTCTGGCAATTCTGTTTCTAATTTCGATTTTTCCACCTGGAATCCAATTTTAGAACGTCTGCATTTTAAATACCAGGTTTTCCTCTGTCACCCAGCCCAGCCCAATGTAGACATTTACCATATTTTTGCTCAATAAGACTCACTTTTTCCCTCCTAAAAAGTAAGGAGAAATGTGTGTGCGTCTTATGGAGCGAATGCAGGCTGCACAGCTATCCCAGAAGCCAGAGCAGCAAGAGGGATTGCTGCTTTCACTGCGCAGCGATCCCTCTTGCTGTTCTGGCTTCTGAGATTCAGAATATTTTTTTTTCCTCCTTGTTTTCCTCCTCCAAAAACTAGGTGCGTCTTGTGGTCTGGTGCGTCTTATAGAGCGAAAAATATGGTACTTGCAGAATCTTGTTAATGTCTAAATCAGTACAGCACCACAAAACACTCGGGGCAAATGTGTCACTGCTTCGATTCAGACAAGCCCAGAAACACCCCACTTCATCTTGATATTTGGGATGCGGCTGGATCCATTGCACACCCCAAATGAAAACACAATACTAAAAATATTTTTCCCCGATTGTTGGCAGGGGGAAACCATGCCGTTGCAATGCTGCAGCTGTGGGCTGTACCATTGCACATCCTCCTGGGGACAAAATGGAGGGGAAGATCTTTGTTTCCTATGCAATAAAAGCGGAATAGGTTGGTGAGGGAGGGAGTGCTGTCATATTGTGGGACAGACCATAGCTTGGTGGTAGACCATGCAGCATTTCCCAGTTTGAATTCCTGGCACCTCAAGTTCAAAGGATCAGGTGGCCATTGATGGGAAGGACCTCTGCCTGTGACCCTGGAGGGTGACTGCAGGCTGAAGTAGACAACAGTGGGCTGGAATTATGATGAATCTGGCCTGGTCAGCTAAAATGCGGCTTCCTGAGTGGTATTTCCACAACCACCCACAGCAAGCCCAGAAGTTGTGTTTGCTAGCCTCACACAGCAATTTCAGTTAGCAAGGAAATCAGTGACTTGCTAGTAGGGCTGGGGGAATCTGCCCATGTCGTTTTCTCTCAGTTTCTCATCCCCCCCCCCCCAGTCTTTTGTTCAATTCTCTGCATTTGTACTTCAACTTGCAAGGTCCCCATTCAAAAAAGTCTGCGTGCAGATTCACCAGCACTGCAGTATGAATTTCTGATAGGTGCACTTTTGTATGCAGTTTTGCCCATTTCTCAAAGTAATTCCCCCCAATATAATCCATGTTTATGTATGTTATTTTTGCTAATATTTGCACATATTATGTACATTTCTTAGCGAGATGGCTGCATTGCAAAATTCAGAGAAGTGCAATTTTTTTTTAAGGATGGCTGTGTTTTGGTCTGTGTATTGTTCCGAAAAGTACAAATTTAGGTAGGTTCACTTTTGAATGCAAAATGAATTAAATTTCCCTCACATCCCTACATGCTGCTGATGGTAGTTCTTCCATGTGGGCAGAAGAACAATAGATTAACAAAAGCTAACACCCTGTGCAAAACAATAGCTTTTGCCTGTTTTTTCGCCTTCTTTTTCTTTCTGCACCTTTTCCCTTCTCTCAATAAAAGAGGGTTGTCATTGCTGCTGGTGCAACCTACCATAGGTCAGGCCAGAACTCAGTGTGCATATGTAATGATGACTCACCAGTCAAAGACCAGCAAGTCAGTGGGAGAGATCAAGATCTCTCTTTCACATGTTTGTATATAGCTGGCTGCTATAAAAGATCTACAAACTTACTTTTTCGTTGCATGCCTATAACTGAAGGCTCTGTGACATTGCCGAGGTGCTGACTGAATACTTTATAGTTCCAGGCTGGCAGTAAGAGGCAGTAAATACAATAGAGTGGAAAGGCACTGACCATAATATTCCTGGCAGCACCTGGCCAGTGTGGGAGATGGAAAAATGCAGACATTAACCTTGTTAAATGGACTGTGTTATGAGACTTTTGGTATCAGCCTCCTTTTTGTGCTCAGGAGTGAACCGAACATGGCTGTG
The DNA here is from genome assembly GCF_951804945.1 of Podarcis cretensis. Lineage (NCBI taxonomy): Eukaryota > Metazoa > Chordata > Lepidosauria > Squamata > Lacertidae > Podarcis > Podarcis cretensis. The sequence continues at coordinate 89,427,170 of NC_137173.1, forward strand.
GCTAAGGCAAAGGACACTGGGAAACGTCTCCCTTACTTGATATTCATAATATTGTCATTGGTTTCTCTGTGCTTGACCATCTTGCCAGCAAGGTCATGAAGATCCAGAAGGTTGCAAGAGATTTATGTCCTGCTCCTCATTGCAAGTGATCCTAGGGTGGATCAAAACAATGTAACAACTATGCAAAGTACAACATATCACTGGCATACAATTAAAAGCCTAACACTGCAGCCATCACACGGAGTTATGTAACTGGGTCAATTGATACATTTGTATTACAAACTATAAAGATTTGGAAGCGACTGTTGAAGAATTACCAATAGGTGCTGATGATTTTAATTTTGCCCCAATCTTTTCTTATGTATTGAGATTGTATGCTACCTTATAGTTCAAGAAATGTCCAAGTGATTCACATAATCTTTTTTTAATTGTTTAAGAATGAGAATTGCATTGTTAGAGTGCTTTCTTTTATTTTGAGTTTCCTTTTCCTTCATTGGATGGAATGGGACATGCTTTTATTTTGCTAGCTTGTTTGTTTTAATCTGAAGATTTGTGAGCTTGTTAATAATATATGGAACTGAATTAAATTAAAGTTAGCTAGATGACTCTGATCTAAAGTTTTCAGTAATGGCAGCTTGAAACCAGATGACTAAGATTTTTTTCCTAATCCCCTCCCCCCCTTTTCAGATTCTCTGGGAATGGATTATTTTTCTCTTCAGCTGCTTTGAATCTGAGCTTTACTTTTCTTTTGCTGGTTTCCTTTATGATCACTGTGTAACCCATGCAGGATGCAAATCTTGGAATTAGTAGAAAATTATAGCAGGAGCAAGGGGCTATACTTCAATCTTTTAAACTATCTTCTTATAAAATAGAAATATTTAAGGTTCACATGTAGAGTAAATCTGCTTTGCAGACATTTGATAAGATATAGTTTAGACTGAACTACAATAGGGAAATGTTTAGGTATTGTGGAATTTGTGTGGTGTCATCTTAAAGTGCCAAACTAGAACTGGGCCCGATCAGGTTAGGTGCTGGTGCCTCATATCTACACTGGCTGGCAATGGCTTCCATGGTTTCATAATGAAACCGTTCCAGCTCAACCTGAAAATGCCAGGATCTGAACATCCAGCTTTGATAAACAAGCCATGTACCTCCAACACTGAGCTATATCATACTCAAAATATGATGAAAGACATTCACCAGTCAGGATTCAAACCTGGGTTATGAGATTGTCAAGTTCACATGATGCCTGTATACCACTAAGGTAACCAGTCCTGTAGACATTTTCTTGTAAAGGAATGTTGAGGTACAGTTTGAGGATAGAAGGAAGCTATCAATCTTGCAGTGTTTTTATTGAAATTATATTTTTTTAAAAACACATGATCAAGTCAAAAGGAGTCTTCATAGCCTGATTGCTGCAAAGCAGTGGATTGCATTGGGGATTTCATCTCATGGAAATGAGATTCCACCCCCTTCTTCCTTGGATTGATTCCCAACATTTCTGCAAAGAACACCAGAGACCTGCCCTAAGGTGCAATGTCTTGGAAGTTGCAGCATGTGGCATGAAAAGCACATATCACTGCTGTCAAGCAAGATCTCAGTGACAGTGTTAGGGAGCCGAGGGGGACAGCATAAATTGACAGAAGGATGAAAACAACAACAAAGAATGTGCTCAACTCAATATGAAAAATTGTCTGCAAGTTTCTTTGCTGATAATGAGCAGAGTTGGACTCCTGCTAATCATGGCTGACAGGATTCAGGCTGTGAATGAGACTCCTCTGAAGCAAGTTGCTGGAGGATTGGAACCTTAATTGTAACAGAATATGGCATGGGAAAGTTTGCAATTTAGTGAAGTGGTAACTGGATTGGAAGAGCCTTATTCGGATGATGATGTTGATTGCTGTTAATTTCATTTATGAACAATCTCAAAGCAAATTGACAATGTAATTTCATCCAGTAGGTAATGGCTCATCTTTTGGTACAATCAACCTTACCATGACATGTGAATTTCACTGGGGTTTTGTAGACCAAGGTTTTGTAGACTACTGAGTATTACTGGGGCTGCATTCACACAGCAAATGCTTAATTCAATATTCCCAACATTTCCTTACCTTCAGATTTCCTTCAGTCTTTCATACTATGCAAAAGCCACTTATAGAAAACTGGCAGAATCTAGCAGACATTTAGGGCTTATTTCTGTGTTATTTGCTTTCAGGGGGAGGGGAAAATCACAACCACGTTAACCCAGAAAATCACATGTGTATTGCTCAATGAAAAGCTGAGGAAACCTCCTAGGAAATGTTGAATATCTAGCCACCCTAAAGTGTCATGTGGTTTCCCCCCTGGTTTGTTGATGAGAGATCCCCACTGTACAGGAGACATTTAAAACCCAGCAAGGATACACTTTTGTTATTGGTCAAAACATAAATAATTTAAACCAATCAGCAGCTATGAAAGATTTACCCAAGGATTTATATATTCCTCATGGGGTTGTGAATATAGTCTAGGACACAGTTCTGGTCAATATCCTAACTGGGGCCCCTTTGGATCTGTTTAACTATGGAAAATTCAAAATTATCTGGAGAAGATGTAGGGATTCTCCAGCCAAAATATGCATGCAAGAACATGAATCATAAGGGATATGTATTCAGGGGGAAATGTTAAGTGAATGTTGGTTCAACAAAATCCCCTTCCACATTTGGGCCTCATACCACCTTATATTTGGGCCCACCAACCACCCCTGTGAAATAGTCCCATGCATATCAGTGTGGATTCACTGTCCCATCATTTCTGCATTTGTTTCTTTCTGAGAAGAAGATAGCATTGGCATGTATTTGTCTTTTCCCAATGACAACTGAGATGACAGTTGAGCCCAGGCTATGTGAATTGATGTCATGATTAGCCTTGGATGTCAGTATGAGACTGAATTGCTCTTCCTAGTTGGTGATTTTTGATTGCAAGCTTTATTAAAGATTTTGGTAGTTTGCTTTTCAAGCTTTGAAATGTGTCAGCTCTGAGTAATGAAGTAGTATAGTGTTCAGCTTGTTGGGGCAGGACTTGGGAGAAGCAGGGTCAGATCTCTATTAAGCCAGGAAGTTAGTTGCCCAGGTTACCTTGGAGCAGTCACACTTTCAGCATAATCTAGACATGGGGCTCTTGACAGATTAATATGGATGGGGAGAGAGTGACAGATGGCAAGAGGCCCATTTTGTAAATGTGGAATGGTGTTTGTCTGGAACTGCTTTGGCTGCTGATTTGAATTGCATGACTCATGGTTGATTAAGATGTTGTGCAAATGTGTGCAGCTTGAGAAAGTAGAGTGGAAAGTAGCATAGGAAAGTGTGTCAACCCACCATCTTGACTGAAGCCTTTGCCAGCTATAATCTCATCTCCCTAGCCTGTACCTTGTTGACCTTGAGAAGGGACAGAATGGTCACCAAAGGAAATGGTATTTGCACCCTCTGAGCATGATTAAACTCAACAATCAGGGAGCCCACAAAGTTTTTCTAAGCTTTCAGATTTAATGCTGGAGGAGCACAAAGGTTTTCTGGAATGAGCACATAGCTCATCGCCCATCTCTAGTCCCATGCCATTGTTCTCTTAGGACCAGAATCTCCACTGAAAGGCAGTTGCAAAAGGAGACATATGGTGATTTGAAAAGCAGTGATTTATCCTAAAATGTGTTCTTTGAAGTGGATCAATCAAATAATTATTATAAAAGATCACAGGATGTGGAGTAGTAGTATATTGATTCTGCTACTTTACATTAGAAGTAACTGCATGGATGTCAGTTAGTGTGAAACTGTGAGTTACAGGACTGGACATTTCTGGGAAAACAAAGCAAGTGCATATAGCTGCATCTATATCTAATAATTTAGGTACATAATCTGGAGGGAATTATGCAGTACATGGTCTTCTGTGCTTGGCCTTCCTAGGCAGAGTCCTGTTGAATTTACAGCGCACAACGTGGAAGCAACTCATTTTACATCAGACTTTAGTTTATGTGTTGCAATTCAGCAAATGGATATTTGGCCTGAATCCAATACTGTACGGTAGCCAAAAATACAATAGTGGCAAGAAAAGAGGCACGTCTAAATAAGGAATATAGAAATAATTAAAGCATGCAGGATTATGGCCAATCTTAGAGTGTATTGCCTTTATGTGTCTCCAAGGGGATGGGTCATGTGACTCTGTTGCTGTGTTGAGATGATGGTCTGAGCAAATCAGTGGTGAATTTGGCTTAGGCAGACTCTCAGTACAGAGGAAGAAATCACCCAGGAGCAATGTGCATGTCGTGTGAGAAAACTATTGCAGCAAGGGATATGCAGAACCCCATGAGAAATTCTGCTAGTCTTATTGGGTGGTTGTTGTTATTTTCATTTGCTTCCTCAGAATTCTGCTAATATTTCTCCAGTGGGGCCATCTAAATTTGTGTCAACATTCTGCTTCCAGTGAAATTCTCAGGAAGTGGTCATTCCTGGTTTTAAAAAGCTTTGCATATTGTGTGAAGAGATTCTTCAGAAGGGCACAAAGAGGGCACAAAGGAGGAACATTGAGGCATGAAGCATGTGGGACTCCCAGGCAGGGCTTATTTCAGCCAAAACTCACTGGAACTCAGTTGTCATGAACTGGCAGGACAATGGGGAAGAGAAAGAGGTCCCTGTGAGGGTGTAGCTGGGGCTGGAATACACCTGAGCATGGGGAAGGAAAGGTTGGTTTAGGAAGTACTCACAGCGTGATAGAAGATGACGAGGGGATGGAGGTGAGTGCACAGGAACCAGAGCAGCAGGCCCCATCACCAAAGCCCAGAGGGGCCTCTGTCACCATGAGCTCTGAGGCATAGGGAGCTGTGGATAGAGTGCCCAGGAGGCTGAGGCAGATAAGGGCCCACAGCCCAGCTTCCTAGCTGGCCAGGTGGGGCTCGCTAGTTCTGGGAAGTGGTGGGTGATTCCTCATCTGGAGTAGGCTTGGAACCTTGGAACAACCCTTGGAGGTGAGGGTCAGATGCTGCAATCAGCAAGCAAAGTATAAAAGGGAAGCAGAGCTGAAGTTCTGTATCTGCTCAACAGTCCATGCTGATGAACCTCAGCTTGGATGCTCCAGAATCTCTGCAGGACTTGGGACACTGGACACATGATCTGATCCTGGACTGATCCTGGACTGAGGACTTGCTACCAAGTAGGCCAGGGGTTCAGGACATCCGATCCAGAACCTCTCAGATGGGCATCATTGCCATTAAAAGAGAACAAGGGAGGTGTTCATGATGAGTTCTAGCACCTCTTTTTCTAGAAAAATAGCGCTTTCCCCAGGACTTTTGTTAGGCCCACCAAACAGTTACAGTATTGCCTAGAACTGGCCTATTTCCCACTCAGTTCTTGTAAACATTAAAAGTGCTTAAATGAAAGAATGCAAAAGTTAATTAATAAAAAACAGATTACAACAGGAAAAGGGCATCAGGAGTATGAAGGTTTCAACATCAAAACAACATTGACCAGTGTGAGTTTTCCCTGCTTTAATAGCCATGCCAGAAATGAAATTGGATGTTGGCATAACAGGGGTTAGAAAACTTACCGCGCCTCGGGCCGGTGTCTCCAGCGCCAATCGCGCGACGGGCCAGAGGGCAGGGGAGCATGTGCCCATATGCATGTGCACACGTTATTTCCGGTGCACTTCCGGGTCAGAGGCGCACCGGAAATAGCTTGTGCGCATGTGCACGGGCCTCCTCTAACCCGGATGTACACTGGAAATAATGCTTGCACAAGCTATTTTCGGTGCTCCACGCAGCGCAGCACAGGTAAGAGTGGGCGGCGGCAGCGGGTTGTGGGGGTTGCCGCGGGCTGGATAAACGAGTCCTTCAGGCCTTATCCGGCCCGCGGGCCTTAGTTTGGGGACCTCTGGCATAGTAAGTTACACTCATATTTTGAGTTGAGAAAGTAGCCTCTATGCACCTATAAAAAATAAAATAAAAGTTTAAGCCTAAGATTGAAAGTTTATTGCTGAAGCTCCTTAAATTTTGAAATGCAAACACTGAGCAGTATTGTGGATTTATTCCTCTTTTACCTCACAGCATCAGCAACCTGGGGAAAATAAAGATTTCTGATGACGCTTTGCATCACACCAATAAATAAATAAAAGGATGAATAATGTCAACCACTCACACTAGTAAATTGGCCAGAGGAAGACAAATGTTTCTAGACAGTCTGCATTACTCACTTAAGGCATGTTGCCATGTGGAAATCGGCATCTCAAGCAGTATTAGTGATTAAACAATGGAGCACCTGTGTACAGTAACACATTACACTTGTCTCATGGCTTCAGTTATATAGCCTTTGTTTATATGATTGCACAGTGAAATCATTGGGTTAGATATGGCTATGACTGCAATTCTGGGTACCGTTACTTAAAAGTAAGTGCATGGCATCCTTGAGCAACTATCTTCCTGGGGTCCCTCTTTAAACAATTTTTTTGTGCAGCAATGTCTGGGTCTTTTTCATTTTCTGCAGTGTCCTGGAATAATGCCAGTGCTTTTAAAAAAAAATGTTTAGGGGTACAGTGGTACCTCTAGTTATGGACTCGATCCGTTCCGGGGTGCCATTCACATCCTGAAAAGTCTGCAACTAGAGTGCCACTTCTGGACACACATGCAGCACAATAAAGCGCTTCTGCACATGTGTGCACAGCAAAACCCAGAAGTATACACTTCCGGGTTTGCCGCATTCGGATCCTGGAAAAACGCAACTGGAGACTGATGTAACAAGAGGTACGACTGTACTCGCATTTTGACTCAAGAAAATCACCATTTTATAGTTCAAATCAGGAAAAATAAATACAATAAATGCACAAAAGTCTAAAGATTCACAAAATGTTTAGGGGTATGCATACCCCTGCGTCCCCCCACAAAAAAGCACTGAGTAATGCTATGTCAGGGATATTATGAGGAGTTAACATGGAGGCTCTATGAAAACACTGCTAATCTGAGAGGAGGCACCAGCAACAAACTGTTTTTCAGGGACCCTCTGAAACCTGGTCCTGACAGTGGAATGTGCCTCTAGGTATACAAATTTAATAAATAATATCAATAATTATGCATAGGCTAAAAGTTTTTTGTTTTGTTTTTTTAAGCAGTGGAATGCTCTGTCCCAGCTCCTACTAACCTAGCAGCTTGAAAGCATACCAATGCCAGGAGATAAATAAGTACCGCTATGGTGGGAAGGTAAATGGCATTTCCGTGTGGTCTGGCAATCATCATGGTGTCTTGTTTCAACAGAAGTGGTTTACTTATGCTGACCACATGACCGAGACAGCTGTCTGTGGACAAATGCCAGCTCCTTCAGCCTGAAGCAAGATGAATGCCACATCCAATAGTCACGTTTGACTGGACTTAACCGTCCAGGGTTCCTTTACCTTTTACCTTTAGTTGGGGATGGTGAAAACCCATCCAACATAATCTGGAGGACCACAGATTCCATATCCTTAGCTTATAAAGTTGAAAATGTTGAGAAGGTAGGGTGGTTGATGAGATCTCTCTCTCTCTCTCTCTCTCTCTCTCTCTCTCTCTCACACACACACACACACACACACACAATTAGATCACTGAAGACTCACCAAAACACCAAGGCGTAGCCCTACAAGTTTATTCTGAGCTTATCGGCTCATGGTTAAATGTTCATGAGTTGGTGGGATTTCAGTGCAATGGAATTTTAGCCTTTTCTGCTGTGAATGCTTTAGCTGATTTCCTTTGAGAAAGGGGCACAATTAATATTTTGACTTTTCCTTAGCACACCTCAACTTTTCTTCTGTTTTCTTGGACAGCCGATGCACATGGAAATCTTGAGGAGCATGTGAAATGATTATCAGAATGCTGTAACACTTGCTGGGACTGTGACCCATCATGTGCTGAAAAACCTTTGAAAAGTAGGTCGAAAGATGATATTGTGAGTCACGATCTTGAGAAGAAGACTCAACAGGGACTGTTTCTTAAGAAAGAAGGCAGAACAATCTTCTTGAAAGCAGAGCAGAGGACTCTGGGGTATTCCCTCTGGGGTTTCATTGATCATTAAAATCCATATGAAGAGTTTTGGGGTATGTATTATCTGTATAGAACAGTGTGTGAAAAGTTCTGCAGTACAGTCCTTCATCCTTAATAACATACGTCGTTGATACTGAGGTTCAAATCCTAAATATACTTAATTGGAAACATGCCCCACTGATGGCAATAGGGCCTACTTCCAAGTAAATTTCCACAGGATTGGACTATTAATGCCATTTCCTAAAGTGGCTAGAAAAGGGAAGAAAAAGAACGAAGATTCAGCACATTGCTAGAGGTCACATACTGTATAGTGCTGTGCAATAAGTAATGCTTAGAATGAAAAATTCTTTAATGTTTGTACTAAGCCTGCAAACTTCTTTAAGGGGAAAATCCTATGCCAAGATGATGATGATGGTGATGTTGATGATTAATATAACAGCAGGTATATAAGATCCACTGGAATGAGAGGTTTAGGCTGCAGTGGATCAGCTGGGTGAATCCAAAAGCATCCAAACTCAGCCAGTGTTAATTCCCCAACCACAGCTCAGCCAAAGATGCACAGACATAACTTGGTCAAAGCTGACTGACCCAATGCTGATGTCAGTCCCCCCAAATGGGTGTTTGGGGTGGGTGGATAGGTGGGATGAGGACCAGCAAGGAGGGTGGATTTGGGTTGTATCCTAATCCTATCCAATTTTGTTGCAAGACCTGGTTATCTGGCGCAGAACACTATTTTAAAAGCTTGTTTTCCTTCTGATGCTGAATGGGTTTGGTGTAACTATATGCTTAATTTACATTGGCTTGCTTCATGCCAGTTTATTGTACATAGGAATGCTCCCTAAATCATTAAATTAGTTCAACTAAAGCTTTAATGGTAGAATTAGTGGAGATCAGTTTTAATCAGGAAGGACATTTTTTTAATTGGTAAGGCTGCACATTTGTTTGTTTTTGCAGGCTATTTTGGTTCTTGTGTGATGCTGCAAAGGGGGATGAGCAGTGAATGTAGCTTCTGTTTCTTTAAACAGCCTTCAGTACATCAAAGATGCATATTGCAAAATTTTAGTATCGGTCAACTGCATTTTAGTTTAATTAAGCAATAGTTTAACTGGGGATACCTGAACCTTCACTAAGAAATTTTGCTGGGTTTTGGCTTTCATCAGAATCCCTCAGATGTTCTGCCTGTTCTGGGATGGCAAAATTTGCCTTGGGATTCTAGTTGAAGGCAAAAAGAAAATAAAAATCCCCAAAACACCAAACCCCAAGCCTCATTTTCCCTCCTACCTCATTTTGTGTACTCCAAGGACATAAGAGCTCTCCCACTTCTATAAACTCAGTAATGGTGTACAGGCTCCATGTGATTCACAATTACCTAGCACAGTAAGTACGGTTATAACCATTCTGCATTGCAAAGGCAAATTGCGTGGGATCAATGAATGGGGCTCAGTTGTTGCTGCCTAATCCTGGCTCTGTTGTCTAATGGAGAAAGATGTCTCCTCACAACATCCCTACGGCTTTTGTTTCTTGGTCTTATCTCTGTCTGACAAGATGCTATCGATTCGTCAGTTCTTCATGATGAACTGCTATTGAGCAGTAGTGCAGACAGAGTCACTTTCCCCACCCACCTCTTTGAGAGGAAGGAGCCCTATAGCTGAGCAAAACAGATTGGGAAAAGAATGGAGCTTCTGTCTGGTGTGAAGGCTTTCTCCTTAACTCTGTGCTTCAAAAAAGAAAAGAAAAGAAAAAGAAATCCTTCTGTTCAGCATTGCATTGTTTCTGTTTCAAATATTGAGCAATTTTAGAGCAGATATTTGCAAAATAGTAGGACTTGTGGTCTAAAGCTTACTTTCAATATATATATATATGTTTGCTGTTGTTTAGTCGTTTAGTCGTGTCCGACTCTTCATGACCCCATAGACCAGAGCACGCCAGGCACTCCTGTCTTCCACTGCCTTCCACAGCTTGGTCAAACTCATGCTGGTAGCTTCGAGAACACTGTCCAACCATCTCGTCCTTTGTCATCCCCTTCTCCTTGTGCCCTCCATCTTTCCCAGCATCAGGGTCTTTTCCAGGGAGTCTTCTCTTCTCATGAGGTGGCCAAAGTATTGGAGCCTCAGCTTCAGAATCTGGCCTTCCAGTGAGCACTCAGGACTGATTTCCTTAAGAATGGATAGGTTTGATCTTCTTGCAGTCCATGGGACTCTCAAGAGTCTCCTCCAGCATCATCATTCAAAAGCATCAATTCTTCAGCGATCAGCCTTCTTTTTGGTCCAGCTCTGACTTCCATACATCACTACTGGGAAAACCATAGCTTTAACTATATAGATAAATGGGTCCCCACCCCACCCCCGCTAAGGGTAGGAATAACTCATTAAATATTCTTAAACTTCATTAATCATCTGTTTTTCAGATTAATATGTTAAATATAAGCAACTGGAGGGCCATTATTTTAAGATGGGAAACTCCTGTACCCATGGAAGATCTTCACCCTGTTTAAAACCCTGAAAAGTCAAGGTTCAAAAACATGCAGGGAGTATCCACAAGTATAGGAGAATTTCCCAAGGTTGTAAATTCTGTGTTGGGACTGAAGAAGATGATATTTCCAAGATTTTCTTTTGGAGAAAAGATGGATTCCTGAAACCTGAAGAAGAGATATATGCCATTCACTGTCTTTACCATAAAAGGAGAGGAGACTGCACTTTTCACTCATCTCACCACTGCTGCTGATGACATTCATAGGACCAACAGAGCAGAAAGCTATCCAAACGAGTGCGGGAAATAGTTCTTTAATGCAACACAGCTCAATGACTCCCAGCGTATTTTGAGCCGAAATAATGCTTCGCTGGAGAAACATTGCAAAGGAAAATCTGCCTATACATCTTCCCCAAAGAGCCATATTTCAACATATCTAATGGAAAATCATGTATACAGTTCATTAATTCACAATAATGTTCCCCGACGGAGAGCTATTTTAACTTGGAGCGCATTGGGACCACTAAATAATGTTGTATTAAAATTTTAATACATATTATTTATTAAGGTTTTCATAGCACCCTTTGCCACAGCAGTCAGGGTGGTGTACAGCAAAAGGAAATGTGAAACATAATAAAATAATTAACAATGATTCACATAAAATACCTACCAATATTTAACATTTCTTGCACCTATTAGGGCCCCCCTCTCTCTCTCCCCCCCCCCCACACACAAAGGATGACTCCCAGGGGTAGGAAGGGAAAGTGAACACTCCCCCAAGTTATATACCACCATTTGTTCTTGTAATTTCAGAAGACAGAAAAATTTGTACTTCAGATGTAAACTGAGGTCCAGTGCCGAGGACCCTCTGGTGGTTCCCTCACTGCAAGAAGCAAAGTTACAGGGAACCAGGCAGAGGGCCTTCTCGGTAGTGGCTCCCGCCCTGTGGAATGCCCTCCCATCAAATGTCAAAGGAATAAACAACTATCAGACTTTTATAAGACATCTGAAGGCAGCCTTGTTTAGGGAAGTTTTTTAATGACTGATGTTTTAATGTATTTTTAATCTCCTGTTGGAAGCCACCCAGAGTGGCTGGGGAGAACCAGCCAGATGGGCCGGGTATAAGTAATAATTTATTTATTATTATTATTATTATAGCAAAAGCAGTGGTGAACTTCGGGCTCTCAAATTTCTGCAGCACCCTGTGTGATGCTAAAATTCAGTTCCCCTGCCACTCAAGCTGCATTCTACAGCATGGTTGCTGTGCCTCCTAAAGCATGTTACCCAGTGTGGCCAAACTGGTCACACTGCCCTATAACAATCTCTGGCAAAACCCTTGTTCGTCTACCTCATTAGTAAACTCTTTGTGTCTCCTAATTACTTTTTTCCAGGGTCACTCCTGCTCCCCTCCATTTCTCTTCTTTTTAAACAAAGTAGAAGCACAATGTTACATTTGAACCGGAATAATATACATTGATGCTCAAATGACTGGGGGGGGGGGGAGTGGCCTGGTCACCTGACCATTTCTGACTGCCCATTTATCTTCCAGTTTTGAGGACTTTAGAGGCAGTCATGACTTGGCTGCATATCCTCCAACATTTCTCTAATGAAAATAGGGACATCCTATTCAATAATAATAGCTTTATCATTAATATCCTGTGCATCTGATTCTTTCAGATATATGACACCATCTCTTAATAGTAGATCATGGAACAATTGTATTCAGGAGAGGAACTGCTTCTTTTCTGGTATATGCATTTGGATTTTTTTAAAAAAATCATTTCCAAAGGTTTTCTGTTGTAACACTTTATTCACCCTTTTCTCAGAGTAGTACATTTTCATGCATATGGCTATAATTAGTTGCTTATAATTGAACAATTTGTTTTGGATTCTTCATTTGTAGCATGCTATTGTTTTGCATGCTGTAAAATAGTATAAATGAAAACACAAGCACTCTTAGCTGGCATAGAATGAGCTTTTTCTTTTCACTCCTTTGCTGTATGCAAGTGCAAACAAGTCCACAGATTATATTTTTGCAGGATTCACAGTACATCATTTCATGCTGAAATGCCACAGGACATGAAGTCTTTTAGTAAACACTTTAAGGCAAAATTCAAGCATTTAAGCATTTGGTAGCTCTCATACAGCCTGATTTGTCCATCCTTCTAGTTTGCCATGAATTCTTTCCATCTGCCCTAAAATGACATTTGAAAAAAGGTACTTGTTAATTGTGAATGTCAGTTGAAAAATGACAGACCTCTCTGGTGGAACAGAAGTGCTTTGAACCTAAAAGGTTCACAAAGTACTGGAAAAGTCAAATATTCAGTCAAATAGGATAGTTAAATAGAGCCTCTATGGTACAGAAATGAATTAAGTGTTTTGCTTTTCAAATGGGTGAAAGAAAACATTTCTTAAAATGTGCAAGCACTGAAAGGAACCCTGAATGGGATGCAGTTAGGATTGCCATATCCCATATCCCCATATCTGGTCAGTCTAATCAGCATATTATGTAAATCATCTGCTAATTATTCAAATCATCCGGAGCATTGAGAAATTAAGTATAGTAAGAAGTCTACAGCTGAAAACCTGTGCACATTTTGCTAAGAGTAAGTCCAACTGAACTCAAAAATACCTACTTCAATGTAGATATGTAAGGCATTGTGTGGTTGGTCCAGTAAAGTAACCAGCTCATTTATTCTAACTCACAAATATTGCAATATCTTTCATAATCTGTCCTTGCTTTTCTTAGGCATGAGAATCCTTTTCTAATATTGGTCAATGCTGTTTTTTTTTTTTTGCCAGTGTTCAGCACTCTGTTGTTATGTTTATCTCTAATATTGGTACCCCTCCCCCTCCCAATCTTTATGCATACTGTTTTAAACCTATTATTATAATTAAGGACAAATTTAGAAGAGGGAATTTAGGAGGGCACAAAAACCATTTGGTACCATGGCACCACAGTGGATATTCCATAGAACAGCCAGAAATTGTACGGTGTGTGTGTGTCTTTTTTTTAATGGGAGGACACATATGACTTGCATGTTAGTCACCTCTGCCATAGGATTAAGGATTAACTTGTTATGCTTATATATGCAGGGCCAGCCCACCCATGAGGCAAGGTGAGGCAACAGCCTCAGGTGGCAGGATCCACGGGACAGCAGATCTGGCCTCCAGGTAATGCTTCACTCACTGCTGTGGCTGCTGCCTTGATGGCATCAACAGCTGTGGTGTGCATCATGGAGGCCAGATATGCCACTTTCTCAGCAGTCTCCCCACTGCCTCTACAGTGGTCTCTTGATGAATAGGCGGTGCTACTGGTCTCCTCCCATTCCTTGAGATGAAATCCCAGGGGCTGCCTTCTGAGGTCTCCTGGGGTCTGCACTTACCAATCATGATTCAGAGTGGTCCCTCCCGCCATGACAGCCTGTGAGTCTTAGTTCAACCATCAGGTAAGCTTGATTTGATTCCCCCCCCCCTTGTTCCCATTGTAGATCTTTATTTCCCCCCTGTTTGTGGTGTTGATCTTCATTCACTAACTCTTCCCTAGCTGGGAAGGAGACCATTTTGTGATTTGCTTCAGGCGTCAAAATGTATTGGACGGGCCCTGCTTATATGATGTCTTGCTGGGGCAAAAGGCAAGGTGTATGTGACTTCATGCAGGTTTGCTGGTGTGGTCCCTTCCCCATGGCTGTGTCAAAGGTATGTCAGGAGTGCAGGTTCATCCACAGAGCAGGAAGAGAACTCCAGAAACAAAGTGCAATCAACTTTTATTCAAAAAGATAAAAACACAACAGAGTTCAGATAGGCTAATCTGCCCTAGTTGAAGACATTGCTGGAACTGGTGTCTAGCCCCCTTTCCCTTTGAACTGCTCCCAAACAGCCATAAACTCTGACAAGGGGTAAGGATTCCCCTCTGGGCCTGTATGGGCCATTGCTCAGCAATGTGCAAGGCTGTTCAGGATCTGGGTGTCAGCAAAGGAGGAAAGGTAGCTGAAGAGGGGCCGTCCCGCTTCAGGACAACTGAAGTAGCATCTGGCTCCTTTCTGTCATGATCTGCACTTACACTGCAACCCTCAGCACCCAGCCCTGTCTTGGAACGGCTTTCTTCTTCTGACCCCCATGTTCACTCAGACCTCCTGCTTCTACCACCTCCCAGCTTGTCCCTTTTACAGACCCGCCCTCAGTGTTTCACCACCGCTATCTTGGATCTAAGTATTCTTCCTTTGTGTCATCCCTGGGGAGTTACTGGCCTGGTGTCTCTCAACACTCTTCGTCTTCCAGCCAGTCCCTGTCAAGCTGCTGTTTACATTTTTTAAAACATGCATGTTCATTGCATTCTCACAATTGGTCACACGTCTAATTAGGCTCTGGATTGCTGATACGTACCCTATTTTGAACCTCATGTAGCTGAAATCTACACATTTGCTAAGACCAGATGCCTGTTAGAATTCCTGCTCCATGATTGCAGTCATGGGATTGTTGTATATCACATGATGCTGAATGTTTTGACTCCACAGAGTGGGAATAATAATAATAATAATAATAATAATAATAATAATAATAATTTGTTATTTATACCCCGCCCATCTGGCTGGGTTTCCCCAGCCACTCTGGGCGGCTTCCAACTGAATATTAAAAACAGTAAGCGATGGAGACAGGATGTTTGTGTTACTGTGTTCCTTGAAGTGGGACTATTGTCCTTTGTCCTTTTTCTTTCTGCTGTCTGATGCTGGGGGGGGGGCATGTTGCAGTACTCCATGTGTGTTTATATGTAAATAAAGTAAGGGTAAAGGGACCTCTGACCATTAGGTCCAGTCGTGACCAACTCTGGGGTTGCAGTGCTCACCTCGCTTTATTGGCCAAGGGAGCCGGAGTACAGCTTCCGGGTCATGTGGCCAGCATGACTAAGCCGCTTCTGGCGAACCAGAGCAGCGCACGGAAATGCCGTTTACCTTCCCGCTGGAGTGGTACCTATTTATCTATTTGCACTTTGACGTGCTTTCGAACTGCTAGGTTGGCAGGAGCAGGGACCGAGCAACGGGAGCTCACCCTGTCATGGGGATTTGAACCGCCGACCTTCTGATCAGCAAGTCCTAGGCTCTGTGGTTTAACCCACAGCGCCACCCACGTCCCTTTTGTAAATAAAGTAGATTAGCCAAAATGCTGAGTTGCTGAGGTCTGTTATGCAAGCTGTGAAGACTCTGCGGATCCCTAAGTGTGCCGAAGTCTGTTGGCATTGGTCGCTGTGATGTTCGGGGAGAAGAAAACTTTTGAAGCAGAGGGAGAGAACATGCCAGTAAGGCATGTGTCTCTGCCAGGGTCCTACTCGAGTGTAGGACAAGCTCCTGACAATTCATTGGGATGTTTTTTGGAAGAAAAATTTGTGCATTATCCTGTTTGTGTGTTTTATTGTCTGGTGTTCTTCTTTCCATAAATATATTTGCTGCTGAATTGTCTGTTTAAATTTTTCAGCTATTGAGCCTCCTTTAAAATTGCTTCGCTGTTCATGGAAATACTGCTTTAAGTAGCTCAGTTACATAACAGAAAGGAAAATAAAGGTCTAAGCACAGAAACACAACATGGGCTATTTGAATATATATGTATTCCCTGGAATATTGTAAAATACACATAGCTGGTATTGAACAGTCCCACCTTGCATGCACATGCATGCGTATGCGCGCGCGCACACACACACACACACACATCAAAAATTGCTTCTTATTATGGCACAGCTAAATTACATTGTGATGTTGTGATGTTGTTTTTGCAAAATATTAAAGAGAAAGGAGAAATGAATAGAAAACTAATATTGTGGCACAGGAAATTTATTATCACTTTTTCTTCTTTGCAGAAGATCAATATTATCTG
This sequence comes from Podarcis cretensis, assembly GCF_951804945.1. Taxonomy (NCBI): domain Eukaryota; kingdom Metazoa; phylum Chordata; class Lepidosauria; order Squamata; family Lacertidae; genus Podarcis; species Podarcis cretensis. Next base: position 89,443,536 of record NC_137173.1, read on the forward strand.
GAGAGAGATAATGGAGGAAATTTTGCATTCCATTTGAATAGTAAAGGATATGGCCTTTTAGAGAGAGAAAAAATGTGCCAAATGATAAAGATAGTTACAGTAGAAGAGAAATAATCTTCTACATGTAGTGGGGGAAAGACAGTAGCTAAACCTTACATACTAAGCCTTGGCAACAGAGAGAGAAGAAAATGCTCTCCCTGGGATGAAGAACAATGGATCTCCTTCTAGTCACTGTCATTTCTGCCCATAATAGTCCAAATATAGCATTGCTGCAGGGGATTCTGGGGAGAAAAGTAGTCAGCATCATCTTCATCACTGCCACAAGGCTCTCACAGACCCATGCATACACACATTTGTTCAAGAATTTATCGCTCCAAGGAAAATAACTGAAATCCCCTCTCCATATCTATAGTCTGTTTACGGGGTGGTGTCTTGTTTACTTTTGAGTAAACATGGCTATGATCAGGGCTCCCCCCCCCCCAGCTGGAACTTGCCAGAACAGAGGTCTGGCACCTCTCAGGTGGGCACCAGTGCAATTATAGGAGAACAATGGAGGGTATCATGGTGAGTTCCAGTACCTCTTTTTCTAGAAAAATCACACTATCTATGATAACACAGGAAGTTATTGTAATTCTGAGTCAGCCCATTAGTCTGTCTAGGTCACTTCTGTCAACGCTTGAGTGGTGGTGGTTCTCCAAGATTTTCAGGAAAGGAATATCCCCCCGGACCTACCCAGAGATTCTGGGATTGTACCTGAGACCTTTGCATGAAAAGCAGATGTCCTTTCCCATTTTATTATTATTTCTCCCTTCCAAAAAATCTGGAAGTCAGTTTCAGCTGCGAGGAATGAATGTGACTATGTGAAAATTGCACTGCAGAACTGGCAACCACCAGACAGCACCCTTCTCACCCACTTAAAAATTGCCCCTTCCCCAATGCCCCCATGTCACAGCATTTGTGTCATATGGTTTGGAGAAGATAATATGTTGTCAATACAAATGTATCCCCTGTACGGAGGAGTCAATTTGCCAGTGATTGTCCTAGCACAAGTGGCTTGCATCTGGCTCAAGCTAATAGATGTTGGTCTCACGAAGGTCCTCGATTTTATATGATTTCTTGTCAGAGAGAAGCCACACTATTCCGTTTTCAGCATTGGTCAAAGTATGCTTAACATTCTCCGCTCGGAGATATATTTTCTCTTGTGTGTCTAATTAGTTGGCTTTGTATGCTTTCCCTCTGACCTTGCTATTGTTTCTTTTCCCACATAATCCTCTTCAGCAACTCCCATATCCAGAGGCATGTCCCCTGGCATTTATTTGCTTTTTGAAGTTGTTTACTTGGTTTATCATTAAGACACTGTGTCTAAAAAAGGAGGCAAACGGCATAATATCATATGTGACCCTGTGCTAGACCTTGTGATTCAGTGGCTGTTCAAAGTGTGTGGTTTTTATTTCAGCCACCTGAACAGAGTGAAAACTCATTTTTTAAAAAAAAAAACAAAAAAACCTTTGTAGTATTTTTATAGTGGCAATTGGAGGAATATTTTTGAAACTGCTGCTAAGATGCAAAGCTGGGTGTTTCTTAAGATACCCACGTAGTCCAAGAATACTTTCCCCATAGAAAATGCACTGGATGACATTACACTAACATTACAGATAGAGGAGAATATATTTTTTTGGTCCACATTTTAAATAAATTGAACTAATTAGTACTAATTTAAAAGCAAAGACCAGAACTTAATTATCCTTCAGTGTTTACAGTTCTCTGACTCTTGTGGTGCAGTTCTCATTTCAAAAACAAATGAACGTGCATCTTAGAAAAGCACCTTTTAAAAAATACGTTAAATACCTCAAAGGGATTTTACAGTAAAAATATCAACAATTAAAAACAAGTTCATATGTAGAAACTTTTAAAAAAATTGCATGTATAAAAGCAATTCAATCCAAAAGAAACAAATGAAAACGTCTGTATCCACTGCAGATACAGATTGGAATAAAATATCTGCTTGCATGTCAGAAAGGCACACATACATGTTTTATTTGAAAGATTTATGTCTTGCTTTTCCACCTCCACAAATTAGTTGTTCAAAGCAGATTACAAATAAAGATGAAATGCAGAATCAGCAATAGCCCAATCATTAAAATTGCAGCCAAAATACAAAAAGCAGCACTAAGAATAAATGCCAAAGTTTCCTTAGGGCTCATGTACAGTTCTACTTGAGCCGTGTCTAAAAAGTTTGGGTCTGAGCAGTTGACCCATGTTTTCTAGGTATGGGTCCAAATGGTTTTCTCCTTGCTCCACTTCTTTTCAAGGGAAAAACTGCTCTTTAGCAATAGATCAGAACAAATTTTAATCTGAGGAAAACCCAAGTTGCTGTTTAGTGCTGAATGTGCACTAAGGAGTGGGTTTCCCTGGGGGAAAGCAATGGGACAAGAGGAATTATTTTATTTTATTTTATTTTATTTTATTTTATTTTATTTTATTTTATTTTATTTTATTTTATTTTATTTTATTTTTTATTTTATTATATTATTTCATTTCATTTCATTTCATTTCATATGCCGCTTATCTGACTAGGTTGCCTACAGGTGTCTTTTAAAAATCACATAGCTGTTTATCTGTTTCACATCTGTGGAAAGGAAGTATGGATGAGTCATAAGTAGAAACAGATTCAAAAGCTTTCTTTTAAAAGGGGAATGTTCATTTGCTGGTGGAGCCCAGTCAAAGAGACTTGCCTCTTGTGGCAGGGAGCTCCATGCACAGAAAAAGCTCACTCCAAACAGTGAGGTGCAATATTTCCATTTTATTGGCATAGACCTGAGACTGAGAGATGGTAATTTCTTCAAATGCACTCAGCAAGGTAGCTGTTGAAATCAGGAATGAGACTAGAAATCAGGACTTTTCAGTTAAGGCTAACCTATGAAGCAGTGGGGGATATGGGTGGCACTGTGGGTTAAACCACAGAGCCTAGGGCTTGCCAATCAGAAGGTCAGTGGTTCAAATCCCCACAACAGGGTGAGCTCCCGTTGCTCGGTCCCTGCTCCTGCCAACCTAGCAGTTCGAAAGCACGTCAAAGTGCAAGTAGATAAATAGGTACCACTCCAGCGGGAAGGTAAATGGCGTTTCCGTGTGCTGCTCTGGTTCGCCAGAAGCGGCTTAGCCATGCTGGCCACATGACCCGGAAGCTGTACGCCGGCTCCCTCGGCCAATAAAGCGAGATGAGCGCCGCAACCCCAGAGTCGTCCACGCCTGGACCTAATGGTCAGGGGTCCCTTTACATTTACTTTTATGAAGCAGTGGCAACTGAAAAGTGTACATTTCATTTCACAAACCTGGAAGAGACGCAGGGGTAATTTAGTCCAAGCCCCAGCAATGAAGGAATCATGGCTAAAATGACAGATGACCAACCCACCTCTGCTTAGAAAACCTCCAAGGAAGGAGAATCGACCACCTCTCATGGGAGTGTGTTCCACTGCCGAACAGCTCTCACTGCCAGAAAGTTTTTTTCCAAATGTTTAGTCGGAATCTTATTTCTTGTAACTTGAAGCCATTGGTTCGAGTTCTACCCTTCTGAGCAGGAGAAAACAAGCATGTGCCCTCTCCCACTGCTTTTCTATATTACCATACACAAGGCAGTTTACAACAACAAAATATACAACAAAGAACACACACACCTTTTAATAATCTGGTCCAATACAAAAAGTCATAATCAAACATGTCTTTAAAATGGAACGACTTATACTGAATAAAGTAATAATAATATTTTAGAAATAATAGTACACAATAAAATTCACTCGCAACACACCAGAAAATAATAATTAAACAGAGATTCACTCTTAACAATTACAATAAGTACAGTGGACGCTCGGGTTGCGAACGTGATCAGTGTGGGATGCATGTTTGCAACCCGTAGCATTTGCAATCCACAGCTGCGCGTCTGCACATGCACGGGTTGCGATTTGGTGCTTCTGCACATGCGCAAAGCGCAATTTAGCGCTTCTGCACATGCATGACCGCCGAAACATGGAAGTAACCCATTCCGGTACTTCCGGGTTTCAGTGGTCCATAACCTGAAAAAACACAACCTGAAGCATCTGTAACCTGAGGTATGACTGTAATTACTAATCATGAATCAACAGTGTGCACTCAGTAGTGGTCAAAATGGCACAATGCACAAGAAATTCCTCCAGGTTAAGAGCAGTATCATCACAGGTCACCTCAGGTTTAGTCTTACAGCCTGTCCCTTATTCTATGGAATGGTTCCTTCTTCGTTAATGCTATATGCTAACTCCGAATAAGGACCAAATAAGCAACAGATGAAATCCTATGCTGCCATAATTACCATATTTTTCTGTCTGTAAGACGCCCCCATGTATAAAGACTTATATCTTTGGGGACTCCGATATAAGAAAATGGGGGGAGGTGGCCGTCGTGTATAAGAAGCCCCCAAATTTTGGGCATCATTTTTTAGGGGGGGAAACCTAGTCTTATACACGGAAAAATACGGTATGCCGGAAAAACGACTGTTCTCAATGAAGCAGAAGCAGGAATAACTTATAGACCAGGGGGAAGAGACACTCGCAATGGACAGAAGAAAGCTATCAACGTTTTCCGTGAATGAAATGTGCTTGGGTTGAAAGGTGGGAAACAAAGGAAGCTGAAATGATAAGGGCAGCTGAAGCTTTCGATAGAGGTTGCTGCTTTGTGGCCTTGCTAAAAATAAGCAAGTGCCAAATGTGGCTGCTGGTTAATTATGGCATATCTGAAAGCCAGCTAGAGGTTGCTGGCATTGTGGGAATTGCAGGATGTGGCAAAGGGCCAGTGCAGCCATTTCTGGCTGCTAAAAGCCATTTAGGAACTCTGGAAGCTGCCAGCACAAGAGATTATGTAAAGACAGCTGTGGCCATGATTCCTGCAAATATCTACTTCAGTTCCCGATGCAACTCAGGTCAGTTGGAGAGACTATTCTGGGATGCAGCAGCCCTGCTTAGGAAAAACATGTTTAATGCCAAATAATGTACAGTGAATTCAAGCATTTGTGATTATGGGCTTGTTTCAATCAGGACTGTTGGGCTTAATTTCCCCAAATACTGCAACATTTAGATGTGGCTTGAAGGGTCATGCATGCTAAGTTGAGGAACCGACTGAATCTTTGAGTTAAAAATGATTTAGCTTAAATGTGTTCATGGGAAGGAGCCAGAGCAAATGGCTCAGCTTTGATGATGCTGTAGATTGCAGGCATATTACATTTTCTGGAAGAACCATTTTTCCATTTTTGCTCAAATTAGGGACTCTATTTAGTGAGGGCCATATGTGATTGTAATGGGCAGGGCATTATTATTATTATTATTATTATTATTATTATTATTATTATTATTATATTTCTTACTCACTCTACATCATAGGGTTAGAACAATATATATATACATATTTACAAGACTTTTTTAAAAGCCAAAACTTACTGGAACTCAGTTCCGGTACTTCTCTGGTAGACACCATTGCCATTATAAGAGAACAAGGGAGTTCATGGTGAATTCCAGCACCTCTTTTTCTATTAAAAAAATAGCACTGCATATGTAAAGTGCAGCGCTTTACTCTGCATTAGGTAAAGGTAAAGGGACCCCTGACCATTAGGTCCAGTCGTGGCTGACTCTGGGGTTGCGGCACTCATCTCGCTTTATTGGCCAAGGGAGCCGGTGTACAGCTTCCCGCCAGAGTGGTACCTATTTATCTACTTGCACTTTGACGTGCTTTTGAACTGCTAGGTTGGCAGGAGCAGAGACCGAGCAACGGGAGCTCACCCCATCGCGGGGATTTGAACCGCCGACCTTCTGATCGGCAAGTCCTAGGCTCTGTGGTTTAACCCACAGTGCCACCTGCGTCCCTTCATATGTACATTATAATTGGTTAAAACAATTTACCACCAGCATGGTGTGAAAAGTACATTTCTGGCATATGGCAGAAGCTATACAATGCTGCTGCTGGCTGCACCTCTGTAGGGATGACATTCCATGATTTTTAGGAGACGAATTAGCTCTTTTCAGCTTACCTAGATATCCAATCATTTTTTACTTTTATTTTGCTTTGAATCAGGGGCTCCTTTTAGTGAGGGCCACACACAATTATACTGGCCAGCTCGCAGCTCCTATGCAGTGATTGATTCACTGCCCTCAGCTTGCCTAGGGATCCATTCATTCTCCCAAACTTTACTGGGGGGAAAACAACCTTTTAAGAAACAAAACCTTAGGTCCTCCCCCTCTACACACCCGCTGCAACCTCAAACCTTTTAATGAGAAGCTGTGAAAAAGCCTCAAGTTACTGTATCTCCCTGCTTGCCAGCTCCATTATCACATTCTCAGTCAAAACAAACAAACAAACAAAACTACTGTCAGGAAAGAGGAGGCGGTAACTGCCATCAGGTTCATACTAGAGACAGAAAGAGGCTTGCTGGAAATGGTGCTCCTAATTATGCTCAGGGGCAAACATTCCTGCTGGGGAGGATCTTGAACTGAATGAGGAGGTAGAGGAAGCAATAAACTCAAGGCTTCCCAGCAAGCAACAATGCTCCTTGACGTGTTGAGAAGTTCATCTCCATTTAAAGACTAGGCTCCTCTCGTTCTCTTCCCAATAAGCCTTGCGTATTTCTGAATTTCCCTTCTCCTTTTCATGTGTGTGAGGATGAGTTCATGTGAAGTGGAAGAGCAGAGGTTACTGGATAGTGTGAGCCCCACTTTGAGTGGGACCCAAGCTTGAAGACACTTACTGAGGCAAAATCTTCTGCACTGGGGGAGCTTGTATTCCTATGATGGATTCATGATATCAGAAGTTCTATATGCCAACTATTATGCTAAAACAGAGGGGGAAGGACTTACCCACACTATGCATCTGTGCAAGGGGGAAATGAAATTGTTTGGTCTGTGCTGATAAGATTCATCAAGTTTATTTAGTTTTGCTTGCTAGACACCTCATATAAAGGTAAAGGTAATAATAATAATAATAATAATAATAATAATAATAATAATAATAATAATTTTTATTTATACCCCACCCTCCCCAGCCAAGGCCAGGCTCAGGGTGGCTAACAAGCAATAATAAAAACAAGTTGAATGAATACAACTTAAAAACAAGATTAAAATACAACATTTAAATATCAAAATATTAAATATTAAAATGCAGCCTCATCACAGGAGGTTGATGGTAAAGGTAAAGGACCCCTGGGTGGTTAAGTCCAGTCAAAGGTGACTATGGGGCTGTGGCACTCATCTCACTTTCAGGCCGAGAGAGCCGGCGTTTGTCCACAGACAGCTTTCTGGGTCATGTGGCCAGCATGACTAAACCGCTTCAGGCACAACGGGACACCGTGAGGGAAACCAGAGCACATGGAAATGCCGTTTACCTTCCTGCCACAGTAGCACCTATTTATCTACTTGCACTGGCATGTTTTCAAACTGCTAGGTTGGCAGGAGCTGGGACAGAGCAACAGGAGCTCACTCCATTTTGGGAATTCAAACCGCTGACCTTCCATTTGGCAAGCCCATGAGGCTCAGTGGTTTAGATCACAGCACCACCTGCATCCCTCATATACAAGTTCTTTAGACACTATACAAATGAATTAAAACATAACAATAATATATAAAAAAATCACAATGATGATAAAAAAATCCAAGCCAGCATAAGGCCAAATGCAAAAGGCCAACTCTCTCTCTCTCTCTCTCTCTCTCTCTCTCTCTCTCTCACACACACACACACACACAAAACAACAACAAAAACCAATGCAAATCACAGGAGAGAAAAATAAACACAAACCATCACCATTGGAACTAAAATGGCTTCGAGAAACAGAAAAGTTAGCATTACATTTAAAGCACAACACAGTGTGGGTGCCAGGAAGGGGCATGATCTAGGAAGGGCAAAGCCCCCCCCCCATTTCTAAGGAGGGGACCGGCCCCCCTCAATATTCTGTGGCCTGCAGGGCCCTACCAGGCCTTCCCGTGGCTACTGGAAGGCTGCACCAGCAGTGTTGGGGGACATAGCAGAGACTGGAGCGCCTGGAGCAGGGGTCTGCAACCCGCGGCTCCGGAGCCGCATGTGGCTCTTTTACACCTTTGCCGCGGCTCCGGGGTGGATACTAGCGAGGGGAGGAGGCGCATTGTGCGCCCCGACACTCCCCACTGTGGCGGGTGCTGTACTGGCTGTGACGTTGTAGCACCCTGCTTGTGGTTAACGCTTAGCTGGAATGAAATATTCAACGCAGCAATAGAGAAATTAAAATAGTAATTTATTTGTCAGACAAATAAATATGAGGCACAGTGGTATATGGTTACCAAGCTCTGGCCTGGCCTCTTGCCATTCTGGCCAGCACTTATATTTCCTTAATCCAGCCCCCTTGCTCCTCCTGTGGCTGCCTCTGTCCAATCAGCCTGGTTGAAATTCCTATTGGCTATTTGCTAGAACCAATCACAAAAGATACACCCATTTCCTTCTGTCCTTTTATGGAAATCAAAAAGCTATATATTCTTCTATCTATAAATGACAAATAAGTAGTAATATATCTTACATGTGTCTCAACAAGGAATCTTAATTACCAGCTCACCTCTTGCCCTCCTTGCCCTATTGCCTTCCAAAACAGATGATTAATCTTGAATTTTTATCTTAAACATATGTCAAGGATTTTGAGTTCACATCAACATTGAGAGATCTCCTTCATTTGAAGGTTTCTAAACAAAAGGCCTGACAACCATATATCAGGAGTGCTCGATGGCGTCTCCTGTCTGGCAAGGGGGGGCTGGTGGCTGATGGCCCCTGTGATCTCTTCCAACTATATGAAATAAGAATCTAGCATTTCTTAAATCCTTTGCATAATTATATTTAAACTAATATATTTAATACATAAATAACCTTTTAAAAGGAAAAGAAATCTTAAAAGGATCTTAGTTTAAGAAAGAAACAGCTTTAGAAAAGACTTCCCAAAAATGCTCTGTTTCTGCCAGCCAGACCAGTTGCTTTTTCACTGCTCTTGACCTTTTTAACCTTAAGAAGAAGATATGGCTCATTTTACTATTTATCCACTCTTAATTTGTAGGGTCAGTGTAACCTTGGCTCTCAGCCTGTAATTCCCTTTTTACGACTTTGAGAATTGTTTTCTGCTATAAATCAGGGGGCCCCTTGTCTAGGAGTAAAAAACATTGCCAAGGTTCTTCTAGGCAGCTGCTCTTCTGCCTGGCATGAAATATTTGAAGATCTTTAAGCTCATTTTTAAAATACAAGCCCTGATTAAACATATAAGCTTTGATAAAAATGCAGGCTTATGATTAGATGCCTCAACGTCGCATGGGGGCAGTGTGTGCGTTAGTCACGCACCATCCCGACGTCACCTTCCCGCCCGCCCGCTACATTGTAAGGGGCATGTACGCTGGTCACTGCATTGAAGGGGAGTGAAGAACACACACACACAAAAAGGTAACTTGTTAATTTAATGTTTATTTCTATGAGGAGGAGTAATTCTGAGGGGTCAAACAAAGAAATAATAAAAAAGTGACAAAAAAGTGAAGAGTTTTGCGGCTCCCATATTTTTTTTCTTCGGAAACGGGTCCAAGTGGCTCTTTTTGTCTTAAAGGTTGCAGACCCCTGGCCTGGAGTGAAATCTTACTGGCCTGCACAGTGTCTTCCAATACTGCAAGGATTGGCACAGCCTAGCAGAAGGCTGCACTGTGGTGCCAAGGAAACTTTTCTGAATTGGTAATTTCATAGTCACTGGGCCACCACAAAAAGGGTCATCTCATGGCCTCTTCCTCAAATTTGGATTGAGAGGGCTGTGGGAGAAGGATAACCTACAGGTCTAATTCAGCCCTGTGCCATCTGCCCTTAATGGTCCTTCCTTCCTTCCTTCCTTCCTTCCTTCCTTCCTTCCTTCCTTCCTTCCTTTTTTATTTTGACAAAGTAATAATCATAAATAAATAAGAATAAAAATGTACACCCTACCACTGAGACCATTCCATTTCAACTATCCAACCTCCCAAAATTTCAACACCTCTTTCAATGCTTTGACCCCTCTCTATTTTAACAGTACAAACACCCTCCATATCTCCTCAAAATCATTTCTCCAGCATATTCCCTGTCTTACCTTAATGGCACATTTTAATTTGTCATTAATAGCTATATCCCACACCTCTTTATACCATTCTTTCATTTTATATTCTGCTTGCCCCTTCCACTTCCTAGCTATAATAATTCGTGCAGCTGTCAATAAATTTGTGAGCAAGTCCTTCATAGCCTATGGGCCTTTCCAACCCTGCTGAGATGCCAGTGATTGAACCAGGACTCTTGTGCATGTACAAAGCATGCATTCTTCTACCACTGAGCTATGTAGAGTTGACCATTGTAATTAAGAGATACAAAAAGGGAGGCAAGAGTGCTCTTAACATACATAGCACACACAAACCCCAATTTCATATTAAATCTATTGAAGAGCAGCCAAAGTGAGGCTTGTGGGAATTGCACACTAGTGAAATCCCTTGCCTTTCCCCCATGAGTATACCTCATGCAGGGAGGAAATGACCCTGAGGTTTTAGGAATATGCCCTTAGCTTCAGCACAGCATGTTGTAAATTCAAGCAGCACTGGCTGAGTTTCATGTGCAGTATTTTTGTTTAATCAAGGCCCTGTCTTACAATGAAATATGAGCCACTGTTGCCTGATAAGCTAACAGGGAGGTGGCGCAAGGCCATAGTGCCGAGAAATGCTCAGACCTCCGGCACAAAGATTCAAAGCTTACTCACATTAACAACTTCCCTGTTTCCAAGAACTGAAAAGTAGCTTTTTAACTTAACAGGAAACTGACGGCACACATCTTTACTGTCGGAAACCTGTGAATTAGCGTGCCAGGTCAAACAATGGTGCTGGAACACCTCAACATCTGGCAATTCAGAACTTTATACCACAAAATAATAGACGATGGCCTCCTTCAAATTCACACAGATTTATGTGTGATTGGTAGTTCTGAGTGAACGTTACAACCACCACATTCTGAAAACAACAGCAACTGTGTTTTCACAACACAACAATCCTGTATTCAGGGGTCAGCAAACTTTTTCAGCAGGGGGCCGGTCCACTGTCCCTCAGACCTTGTGGGGGGCCGAAATATATTTTTTGGGGGGAAAGGAAGGAATTTCTATGCCCCACAAATAACCCAGAGATGCATGTTAAATAAAAGCACACATTCTACTCATATAAAAACACCAGGCAGGCCCCACAAATAACCCAGAGATTCATTTTAAATAAAAGGGCACATTCTACTCATGTAAAAACACGCTGGACCATCCATGGGCTGAATTTAGGTGGCAATTGGGACAGATCCAGCCCCCGGGTCTTAGTTTGCCTACCCATGCTGTATATGAAGTAGACCAGACCTTCCAAGTGTCCCTATTTTCCAAGGGACAGTCCCAAATTTACAGAAGCCATCCCAGTTTCTGATCTGATCCCAGTATGTCTTGCTTTTCCTTAGGATGTCCCTATTTTCATCAGAGAAACGTAGGAAGGGATGGAGTTATGCAACCCCTGAGCCAAGGAGATAAGTAGCTATACAACCTTTAGAAGACATCTGAAGGCAGCACTGTATAAGGAAGGTTTTTATTTTACTGTTTACAGTTTTATTATATATATATATATGTTGGAAGCCTCCCAGAGTGGCTGGGGCAACCCATGGGCAGGGTATAAACAGTGAAATTGTTGTTGTTGTTGTTATTGTTTTGTTATTATGGAATAGGAAATCCCTATTTTCATTGGAGAAATGTTGGAGGGTATGGTAAACTAGGTTGAGGAGCACCAGCCCAAAGCTACCCAGTGAATGAAGATTTGTACCTGGGTCTCCCCAGTCTAAACACTAACACCACACTCACTTTGGCCGTGTACACATACTGATTGGATGCATATCAGGTATGAATGATGTTCACATGATGTTATCCTCATCCAAGTGGCAGTCTGTCCCGGTTTAACTCACATTTTCCAGACCCATGGATAATATGATAAGGGGATGGATCCAGTGTAAAATTGTGTGTTGCCCCACTGTGAATGTAGGGAAGAACATTGTGTTGGGGGTCAGCTTAACCTGAGTGGTGAAGTTTTCCTGGATACCATCTTACACCTTGCCCCTTACTTCCTACAGTGAGGTCCCCCCCAGTGGGCTGCTGTTGGTGTCTGGCACAAACAATGGAAATATAACAAAACAAAACAAAAAACCTGCTGCTTTTCTGGTATATTGTGGTGGTGGGGAAGATGATGTGCCTCCCCGCTTACATTCTGGTTAGCAATGGGGATGTAAATATTACTAGAACAGGACATATATTTCTAGATTTGACTTACCAAAAACCTCAACTATTAATAAATGTTGAATGAAAAGAAAAGTGTTTGTTTCATTCCTGTTAGTGTTTTAAAAAATGCATCGTATACTGACAGCCAACTTGTTGACACATGATTACAATCAACCACACTTACTTCCACATTTTCTAGCTTTGTATTCTCAGCACAGTGTTCTCTTCTGATAACATTTCCTTTATCGTATCCAGAAAGCAACTTACATTATCTTTGTACTGGTATAATCAGCAAACTTACACGTCTGTTCCTTAAGGCAATTTGAAGACCATACTAAATAATTATGTGTAGTACATATATCCAGTGAGGGCAAGCAAAGTAATTTTCTTGTTATCCTGTTGGAAACATGAATAGTAACAAGTAAGTCCAATGTTGCCCTTCTTATCTCTGTCTAAGAGCTATAATAAGCAAGTAGAGCTGTACATTTGTATTTTTGTTTGGTTTTTTGTTCTATAGATTGAATTGGCCTTTACATTTCCAGAGAACCACCGACTTAAACTATATGGGTATTGATTTTACATATAAGGAGTAAGGTTTGAGTAGAGTTGCAGAAGCAATATCAATTGACTTCATTTTGAACCGTTTGAGTAACTAAAGTCTGCTAGTAATTTTGTTTCACACCATATCAAACTAACTTACTTTCTTCCTCTTTCAACAAATATCTGGCACAACTCTCTTCATTTACCACCACACTTTGCATAATTCAGTTAAATCATCACCTTGCAGACTTGTCCCTGGTGGAAAGTGGATTTTTGGCAGATCCCTTCTCTTTGCTTACAGACAGAAATTGTCCAAAATAAGGCTTAGTCATGATGGGCATATGACCCATAAAAAGTGTCTGTGGACAAATGCTGGCTCCCTCGGCCTGTAAAGCGAGATGAGCACTGCAACCCCAGAGTCGTTTGTGAATGGTCTTAAACTGTCAGGGGTCCTTTATCTTTTTAAACTTGGAAACCAGCTATTTTGAGGGGAAAAAATGATTAACACAATACATTTCCCCCTCCTCCATGAGGTCACCATATAACTAAATCTCATTCACTCTCTGAAGATTTGGATAACATTTGTTTTTGCTCTTTACAAAACTTTGGTCTGAAATATTCTCTGTCTCTTCTCTCTCTCTCTCTCCCTCCCTCCCTCTCTCACATACAGAGGGAGTTAGGATTGTCTTCTAATTCTGCCATCCCATAACATACTGCAATCACCAAGATAATATCACCAAGACAACTATCTGTAACTGAACAATAAACATCCATAGAAATGGTAAAAGTAGTTTCTTTCCAAAATTCAACATTAGAGTTTGCAGGATTCATGTAATAACATTTAGCTGTGTTTATGGACTTTCTGTCACTATGTCATTAAATTTGTGAGCCCCAGCCATGTTTCCTAAGGTGGTTTAACAAACTGAATGAAATCATCCTCTTTCTATCCTCCTCCCAGTGGAAACATGCAGATGAGGATAGGTAAATTTCTATCAAGGTTTTTTGTATTAGTGGGACTGGAGGTATTAACTATGTATGTGCAAATAGACTAGTTATTGTCTCACCTTTATTCTTGTAGATACACCCCTGCTTTATGTCATTTACATACTGTCTTCTCTTGTACATTATTTACTACAAAGGTATGTCTTTATTGTGCATTCTCAACGTACTTTTAATTTTAATTTTCCTTATTCTACTTGTTAATTTAGTGCAATTCTGTTCCAGTTGATTCTGACAGCTCGATGACTAAGCTCTTTAGTGATGAAACATCTGATTACCGGAATGACGTCTGAGCAGTGAACCACTGGTATATCACAAGTGGGCTCTTTGTTGCTGTGTTTGCAATTGTTCAAGATAAAATTTATTTTGGAAAGAGAAGAAGTGAGCGCTGAACCACTGATATATTACAAGTGGACTCTTTATTTACTGTGTTAGCAATTATTTAAGATAAAACATATTTTAGAAAGAAACTACTTTTGCCATTTTTATGGATGCTTATTGTTCATTTACCAATAGTTGCCTTAATGGTTTTATCTTGTGTCAATTGCAGTAGTCGTTGTATCACCACCCTGTTCATTGTTTTATGGTTATCCCATAACCTAGGAAACTGCAAAACCTCAATAAAAGTGTCAGTATGTGGTGGATTGAATTCACCTTCCAAGGTTTCCTAGCGTTTGAAGTTAACCATGGCTATCTCCTCACATCATAAGTATGGATGAAGGATAGTCATGCTCTCCTAAAACAAATACTTAATTTAACTTAAATTTATGTTGTGCCTTGTCATCCACTGAGCTATTGCATTAGGTCTTGAGAGTATTGATCCCCTCTGCCAGCTGGCTTATGCAGGGTACTGCTGTTCTTTTGGGGCTTCAGAAACATTTCTGAGTAGATGAAATCTGATGAGCAAGTCTGGAGAATATAAAGGGGAGTCCCAGTTCTGTCATTCATATGCTTTTATTGGTTTGATGGTCCTTTGCTCATACACTTAAGAAAAAATGAGCTAATGCCTATCACTAAAAAAAAAGAAAAAATCACCTTCATATCATCTTAACAATACTTTATCCAAATGCAGTGTCTTCATCCCACAACAGCTACATAATATTTGATTCAAGCCTCTATCAGAGCAGCTATTTACTATTGTAATATATGGCTGATGATCATTTCCTTTTTATCAGCCATTCCAAGACTTCAGGCTATACAGAAATGCTGCTGTTTGAAATTAGACTAGCACACAATTAAATCAGAGCAAGATTAAATCTCAGTGGTATGGCTTTGTGTGATCTCCATGACTACCTATCAAATGATGTACTGACATTAAACTTTTCCTGCAGATCTGTGAAGCTCTCTGGGAACTCTGCTTTCAATATCACGGTGGACAAAAATAAGGTGTCAATGCAGACTCAGTTGTCACACTTCCAAGTTCATGCCATCTCGATTTAATGAGAATATTTCTTTCTATTGTCTCTAACCTAAAGAAGCCACTAATTGTTCCACCATACTCTGACACCCTGCATTCAATCCATTTTAGGTGTACTTTTCTTTCCCTTTATAACATACAGTAAATGGATGATTTATGTCATAAACACAGTGCAAATCCATCAGCAAACCTTTGAAAGAATGGAACGTCATGAATAGTACCATGCACTTTTTATTAAATATTTTAATGAGGACATCTATGTATTACTGAAGTGATACTGCTACATATCATGCACATGTCACCGGTAGTCATTCTTTGCAGAAATGTTAAGCAGAGTTGTCACCAAATTTTACCTAGTGTGAAATTCTGAGTCAAATTTGGAGGTTTTCCTCAGGTGAAGCAAGCAAGGCATTTTGAGAGACGCAAAAGCGGTTTTGATGAGACAACAGAAATTTCTCAAGTATATGGGGGTCTGTGAAGAGCAAAATTTCAATGTATACTTGGGGGTGCCCATGGGATTTCCCAGAAAACAAGAAAGAATAATGCTAAGATCTTGCTGAAATGGCTAAACTGACATTAAAACTAAGAAGAAGAGATGACAACAAAGTTAAAGAAGAATGGAAGGACTTTATTGCATATACAGTGGTACCTCAGGTTACATACACTTCAGGTTACAGACTCTGCTAACCCAGAAATAGTGTTTCAGGTTAAGAACTTTGCTTCAGGATGAGAACAGAAATCGTGCTCTGGTGGCGCGGCGGCAACAGGAGGCCCCATTAGCTAAAGTGGTGCTTCAGGTTAAGAACAGTTTCAGGTTAAGAACGGACCTCCGGAACGAATTAAGTACTTAACCTGAGGTATCACTGTATACAAAAACATTGTACAAAGGTCAATACATTGACATGATTTTGAAGTACTTGTAATATGATTATGAATAAGATAATAAGTAAAAAAATAATTACTTTCAGACTACAGAGAACATGCGGTGTGAAGAAACACAATGTAACCAAGGAAGGGTTTATGGCAGTGATGGCCAAACTTGGCCCTCCAGCTGTTTTTGGACTACAACTCCCACCATCCCTAGCTAACAGGACCAGTGGTCAGGGATGATGGGAATTGTAGTCCCAAAACAGCTGGAGGGCCAAGTTTGGCCATCGCTAGTTTAGGGGGAAGTCAATTTTTTAAATATTTGGACATGAATATATATTGTTACTGTATAAGTTTGTTATTTCTGGAAAATTAATGAAATATTATTTTTTTTAAATGCTGCTAAGATCTGAGAAATACCTCCCATATCAGAGCTTATATTTGAAATATTGGACCAGATCCTCCAAGTGTACCTATTTTCCATGAACAGTCCCAACTTTACAGAAGCCGCCCTGGTTTTTTATTTCATCCTAGAATGTCCTACTTTTCCTTAGGATGTCCCTATTTTCTTGGGAGAAATGTTGGAGGGTATGGAATAGGATGTCCATATTTTCATTGGAGAAATGTTGGAGGGTATGATAATTATGCACCATTTGTGATCCTGATCTGCATATGCAGATTGCATCTGAGACATTTCTATATGTCACACTTGTAGATGTGCATACATCAAAGAACTAAGGCCAGCAGTGTGCAGGATCCTGGACATGAGGCAAGCAGTATGGCTGTGTTTTCCTTTCTTGTATGGAATAGGTAGGCCATGTCTTTAGAATCATAGAATCATAGAATCATAGAGTTGGTAGAGACCACAAGGGCCATCGAGTCCAACCCCCTGCCAAGCAGGAAGGGTAGTGTTTCTGTTGAATAACAAGTGACGCCAGATTGAGGAAGATCCAACAATTAGTGGTTTATTTACAGGAAATATGGGAAGGTGAGGTGAGAGAATAACAGGCGACTATAAACAATAATCTCATCCTGGTCATCCCCCTGACTCCCATGTGTAAGAGGTTTCACCTCTCTTCAAAATTCCAGGTGGGTACATCAGCATTGCAATGTGGATTCACTCTGAAGTATCTTAAAGTCATATTGCCTCATCCTACAATAGCTGCATTATGTTTTCTGCAAGGTCAAAAATGAGAGAATTTCAATTAGATGTGACTACGGTGAAATGTACCTTTTTATCTGAAGTTGAGATTTCAAAGGAGAGAAGTGATCTCTCAAGCATCAAGACCAATCCTGTGGGGATGATTTGAAATGCAAGATGAAAGAAGGCCATAGTATTCTGCTGCTGTCAGTGGGAAGGCAATGAGAAGAAAATGTATCTGTGGCCCTTGAAGTTGGTTAATTCACTTCTTTCTAATACACTAGAGTTGGGGACTCAAACGAGTCCTTTCTTTCCTTCTGCTTCTGTACTCTGAAGTGTATGTGTTTAATGAAGATTTTTCAGCAACTCAATGTAGTTCCTTTTCTGTTTGTTCCATGAATACTATAGCTCATTGTAACTGATCATCCACCTCTCTTTACTGCACAATATGCCTTAATTTCTCTAATTCCTAATTCCTTATAAGCACTGACATAGCTCAGGTTAACAGCTAACCAGACCACACAATTAGGAATAGGAATCCAGACCACAAATGAGAAAAGGTAAAATTCAGATTTATTCAACAAAAGAATTGTATTATACTATATTGTACTAGTACAATAACTTTGACACCAAGATTCCATTATAATACATCTGCTCACAAGGTTCCAACCACTATGGGATTATGTTTAGAATGTAAGAGACACCTTAAATCACCCTAAATCCCTTCTTCCCATGTTGTGTCTTGTTCTTCTTCACATGGGCTGTGTCTTTGAGCCCTTGTCTTAATGCTCTTGTCTGTGACCCCCTGCTAATGTCATTAGTGGTTATATACATGCACACACACACACACACACACACACAATTTGTCATATCACATCAGCAAATGTTCAGTCCTGTGGAAGTCCTGATCCTCTTAGGAAGACCTTTTGCCGCATTAAAAGGTAAAGGTAAAGGTACCCCTGCCCGTACGGGCCAGTCTTGACAGACTCTGGGGTTGTGCGCCCATCTCACTTAAGAGGCCAGGGGCCAGCGCTGTCCGGAGACACTTCCGGGTCACGTGGCCAGCGTGACATCGCTGCTCTGGCGAGCCAGAGCCGCACACGGAAACGCCGTTTACCTTCCCGCTGGTAAGCGGTCCCTATTTATCTACTTGCACCCGGAGGTGCTTTCGAACTGCTAGGTTGGCAGGCGCTGGGACCGAGCAGCGGGAGCGCACCCCGCCGCAGGGATTCGAACCGCCGACCTTTCGATCGGCAAGCCCTAGGCGCTGAGGCTTTAACCCACAGCGCCACCTGCGTCCCATTTTGCCGCATTAGGTGCACGGAAAACATTTGATAGTCTATTCACCTCTCATAACCAGACTCTTATCAGACAGACCCATATTTCTAGGAGACCTAGACCACTCTTCCCATAAAAGGCTCACAAACCTGTTTTTGGTTTTTTTGTTTGTTTGTTTGTTTGTTTGTTTGTTTGTTTGTTTGTTTTTCCTCTGTCCTAAAGTTTTGGCACCTAGGAGGTTCATGAACATTCCCTGTCACCACAGCAATTCAACCAATGTTTGGGTAGTGGACTCATTTCACTAACGTTCAGAAACCAATACTTCAGCTCTTTATAGTGTGAGTGAATATTACTGTCTTGGAAAATATTCAATATGGTCAGTTCTGGGGTGGGTTCCAATACCTGTTCAGTTATTTTACGTACATATTTCTTGTAGGACTGCTGTCCAAAAGGTTTGGATTCAGGGACAATCCCACCACATATGGAGATAACGCTCCAGCAACCATGAAAATCTTTAATAAAAATTATTATTATTATTTTAAAAAAACAATGTTTCAGGAGATCTCTAAGACGGAACCTGTATTTAACTAATATTTAGTACTCCGGGAGGGATGACAACTTATTTTACATTTGTATGCATATTACTTATCTGTTCTATATGTGTGTGCTTTTATTTGTTAATTTCACCCGACATAGTGTCTCCATTACAACAATAACTGCCTATAGATTGAATCTCTTATCACATAGGGCAGAGAAAGAAGAGACAAGAACAGTAGCTGTTTTGCCTGCTGGAAGGCTTATAGCACTGTAATACATGGCAGAAATAAGTTGCCTTGTTGTACCATTTCTGCATCAATAATTTGGTGGGGAAATTCACAGTGAAACACAGACGGGTCATTCCCCTTTTGCTCCACCAAGCATGAATAGCACCGCCACACAAAGCTGTGATTTTAAATGTCCAGATATACCATGTGGCAGGAGCATCTGCATGTTTCCATGCATATGTGTCAAATCTGCCTGAGGCAGCATGTCCATGGGGATGGCAATGAACTGGAATATCTTTCTGAAGTGCTGAAAAGACTTTACTTTTCCCTTTGATTTCTGTGTCCGAGATTAAGTTTTTGCAAGGTTTACATGTCTACAAATGGGACCTGCAACAATTTATTTTTCATTTATTACATTTGCATCCCAGCTTTCCTCCAAGGTTATCAAGATGGTGCACACAATTCTCTCCTCCTTTGTTTAATCCTCACAACAACCCTGTGAGGTTGACTAGGCTGAGAGTCAATGATTTGTCCAAGGTCACCTAGTGAGCTTCGTAGAACACAGTGCAGAATGCTCTGTATTTATTTCCATTCCATTGGGCTGTTTGTGGAGGTGTTCTGCTCATATAGTGTGTGTCTGTGTGTGTGTGTGTGTGTGTGTGTGTGATCCTGATGTCTGCTCCCTACCCTGGAAGCCCACTGATGTCTCCCTCTTATAGCTAAGTGGTGCCATTCTGCCAAAAATTAATGACCACCTTCCCTCTGAAGACTGGAATAGCTATATATGATTTCTTTTCTTTTTCTTCTCTTTTCGAGGGATGTTCTCAAAACATAGTCCTAAAGTGTGCATTCTGTACTTGTGGGTCAGATGCAATAGAACGTAAGCATGCATTAGCTTCAAGCATAAACTAGTTTGAAGCCTAGTCTCAAACTTTCAGTAGCTCAATTTTAGGGACGGGGACTTTGTGGTTCTTCAGATGCTGCTGGACTCCAACTCCTGAGGCTGATGGACGATGGAGTCTAGAAACATTGATTTGCCAGCCCTCCACTACTCCATCCTTCTTTTTTTGGTCTTGCTCCTAATTTCTCTTCCATATAATTTATGCTTTGAAGTGAATCCCAAGAAGACTGTATGTTGCACAATCAATACTTTCATAATAATAAACACAAACCTTGCCAGCCCTTTTATTCAGTTCCAGTAAATGGCACCTCATTTATAGCCTCCAGGGATGGTGTTTTACAGCCTAATCCACTGCAGCGTTAAGTCAAAATAATATATTTTAAGCTGATTTTGATCACCAACTGTGCACATTTTGTGATGGAAAAGGCAAGCAAAATGATCAAACAGTTGGAGTACCTTCCCTACAAGGAAAGTCTTAAGCACTGGATTTTTATTTTATCTTCCGTGTGGGTAACTAAAGGGACATGTGATAGAGAGTTCGTTAAATTATAACTGGTGTGGAGACAATGAATCTATTCTTTTCCTCCCTCCTGTGCAGCACTGTATCAACAATCAGCTGTCAAATTATATTGACTAGTCGTAGCTTCAGGATAGATAAAATAAAGTACATCCTAATGCATTGTATAATTAACTTACATAATTCACTACCACAAGATGTGATTTGATGCCCAGTTACATGGAAAGGAGATAAACTTTGTATTTGCTACCAATGGATGACAGGGCCCACCTCCCTTGCCCCATCCTACTGGTCCCAGAGGATTCATATGACAACTTCTGCCAGCAAAACCCATGGAGTAGAAGGCTATTAATTGTACTAACCATGCAAACTATGTTCTACCTCCATTGAGAGAGGCAGTATGCCTGTGGATGCCAGCTGGTGGGAATCACAAGTGGGAAGAGTGCTATTGCGCTCAGGTCCTTTCTGGGGGGCTTCCCATAGACATGTGTTGGACCACTGCAAGAACAGGATATTTCACTAGAACAGGATATTGCACTAGAACATGATATTGCACAAGATGCCAATGGCTTCCCATAGACATCTGGTTGACCACTCTGAGAAAAGGATGCTGGACAGAGCTGGCTAGTAGCAGCACACTGAAGTCATCATACCTCAAATCCCCATATGACTTCTCTCTCAATGGGTTCATATAGATGTTGAATGACGTTTGGGACAAAATGGTTCCCTGATCTTCTTGAGATGGCCCTCATAGATAGGAGTGGAACATATGTAACACAATGACTCTGATTCTCAGCCAACAGAGATGTTCCGGGATGATACCATTTTTGATGGTATCAAGCGCCACTGGGAAACTAAGCAGAGTGATCAAGGCTGATTCTGTGCCCAAACTGGATGTGAATCCACACTGAAATAGATCTAGATAATCAGTATCCTCCACAAGAGTCTGATGCTGAAATGCAGCCACCTTCTTTAGCACCTTGTCCCTTTGGATTGGCTGGATACATGAAGGTATTGCATGAAGTTCTAAGTGGGACATTCACACCATAGTTCCTGGCCTTGCAAGTCAACCTTTTAAAAACTTTCCAGACCTTCTGACTTCACTCAGCCTGAGCATTTTATCACTGATAGAGACTGCTTTGCAACTAGACCTTCAGCCTGCCAAATTTGGATTTCTGCCTGCTTGTTTATTTTTTATTTTTTGCAATACATTTTTATTAAAATTATGCGCAGAACAGACATACACAAATAAGAAAAAATACAAAAAAATACAAAAAAAAAAATCACTACAATAGAAATACACAAGCCAGCATTTCCCTTCCTCCGACTATACAAAGACGGGTAAATTGGCTACATCATAAAAAAAACACACACAAAAAACCACCCAAACCCTGAACTCCCTTCCACCCTTTTGGTAAGTATCAAATGTCTTCTTCCATTACGTATTGATTTTTAATCTAAAATCTTAGATTCACTCACTGATAGAGTTGTTCTAGCCCCACCAATTCACTTTAAACATTTGTTCCAATATAGTTCCAGTATTTACTCCAATTTTTCAGAAATTTCTGTTCATCTTGATCTCTTATTCTACCTGTTAATCTATCAAGCTCAGCATAATTTACCATTTTAATCTGCCAATCGTTCACGCTGGGAATGGTTTCCACTTTCCAGTATTGTGCCAACATAATTCTTGCTGCTGTGGTGGCGTAGAGAAATATCGTCTTGTCTTCTTTTTTGATTTCTTTACCCGTCATTCCCAGCAAAAAGGCTTCAGGTCTTTTGGGAAAAGTGTACTTAAGTATTTTTTTAAGCTCATTGTAGATTAATTCCCAAAAGCCCTTCACCCTTTTACATGTCCACCATAAATGATATAAGTCACCCTCCACCTCACCACATTTCCAGCATTTCTTATCCTTTAATCTATACATTTTGGCCAATTTCACAGGCATGTGGTACCACCTATATAACATCTTCCAGACATTTTCTCTCAATGCCATACAGGCCGTAAACTTTATGTTACTATTCCACAGTTCCAACCACCTATCAAAATCAATGTTATAGCCAAAATCGATTGCCCATTTAGTTATTGCCTCCTTCACCTCCTCGTCTTTTGTATACCACTCTAATAGTATCTCATAAATTCTAGACAAAGTTTTGTTTTTACCTTCTACTACATCTATGTTAAATTTTGATTTTTTATCATCAAAACCTAGATTCTTCTTATCCTCTTTCAGCAAATCATTCACCTGGTGATATTGCAACCAACCAGTGAATAAGCTTTTTTTTTTTTTTAATAAATATTTATTAAGATTTTTTAGATACAAAATACAAAAATAATAAACAATATAGCATGGGTCATAACACATTTTTCAGAACTTCTTTGGACTCCCTCACGTCTCCCACTCCCACTTACATCATTATAAATTTTTTCCAGCAATTTATCATCTTATTTATATTCTTAAGTCTTGCTCGGTTAATTTAATCTAATCTCCAAAAATTTTATGTTTTCCTCAATCTCACTTATCATCAAGTTCAAATCTAATTCGATGGTAGGCAATTATTTATGATCTAGCATCCTTCTTAGCATTCAACCAAATTACAGTACTTTTGTAAATAAATCTTGAATTTCTTCCAGTCTTCTTCAACCCTCTCTTCTCCCAGGTCTCGGATTCTGCCAGTCATCTCGGCCAGTTGCATATAGTCCATCAGCTGCATCTGCCACTCTTCCAGTGTGGGTAGATCTTGAGTTTTCCAGCTCTTAGCGATGAGTATCCTTGCTGCTGTTGTTGCATACATAAAAAATGTTCGGTCCTTCTTTAACACCTTCTGGCCGACAATGCCCAGAAGGAAGGCCTCTGGTTTCTTAGTAAAGGTATACTTAAATACCTTTTTCAACTCATTATATATCATTTCCCAGAAGGCCTTCACTCTAGGGCAGGTCCACCAGAGGTGAAAGAATGTTCCTTCGTGTTCTTTACATTTCCAACATTTATTATCAGACAAATGGTATATTTTGGCAAGTTTAACTGGGGTCATGTACCATCTATATATCATTTTCATTACATTTTCCTTCAGAGCATTACATGCAGTGAAGTTCAGCCCAGTGGTCCACAACCTTTCCCAGTCCTCAAACATAATATTATACCCAATGTCCTGAGCCCACTTTATCATAACCGATTTAACCATTTCGTCTTGTGTATTCCATTTTAACAGCAAGTTATACATTCTTGATAATACCTTAGTCTTTGGTTCTAACAATTCTGTTTCCAACTTCGATTTCTCCACCTGGAACCCTACCTTTTTATCATTTTTAAAGACTTCTTTAATCTGAGCGTAATGTAACCAGTCTCGCACTTTATCCTTCATTTTCTCCAAACTCTGCAATTTCCAATTTTTTTTTTTTCCTGCATAATTTTTATTGTTTTTTAAATCATAACAAACAAGAAAGTAAAACAATTTACGCCTTGTTATCACAGATTTCTTTCTATAAGACTTCCTTCAGCTTCCCCTGAAATCATCCATACGCTAATTTAACAAATTCACACAAATCCTAGCTTATATTGACATTATTTTCTCTTTCCTTCTTTTTCTCTTTAGACAATATTCCAACCTTTTCACAGAGCTTTTTTAAACCCAACTAGCGTTATCTGACCTTCACTTATATTTTCCAGATATTCCACAAATTTCCCCCAATCCTCAATGAACCTTTGGTCTTTTAAATATCTAATTTTCCCCGTCAATCTGTCCATCTCCGCGTATTCTAGTAGTTTTGCTCTCCATTCCTCAAGCGTCTCCATCTTTTTCTAATATTTCCCAATATTTTGGCCATTTGGCCTCCATATTGGGTCTTTTTCGGGCCTTAGCTTCCAGAGGTGAAAGCCACCTCGGAGTTTTGTTTTCCAATAAGTCTTTGTATTTTGTCCAGACATTAAATACTGCTTTCCTGACAATATGGTTCTTAAAGACCTTATTGATCTTAACCTTATCATACCATAAATATGCATGCCAACCAAAAGCGTTGTTAAAACCTTCCAGGTCCAGTACATCAGTGTCTTCGAGAAGTAGCCAGTCTTTTAGCCAGCAGAAAGCTGCGGCTTCATAGTACAGCTTTAAGTCTGGCAGGGCAAAGCCCCCTCTTTCTTTCGCATCAGTTAGTATCTTAAACTTAATTCTGGGCTTTTTGCCCTGCCAGACAAATTTAGATATATCTCTCTGCCAGTGAATAAGCTTTTTATCTCTTCATAAGGTCTACGTTTAAACCCTTGGTCTGTTTTTCTTAACATTTCTTCATAAGTGGCGTTTTTCTCCTCCATATTTGTTTTCTTGATCGTTAAAACCTCTATTGGTGAGATCCACCAGGGGGTCTTTCTTTCAAGGAGGTTTTTATTCCTTTCCCATACCTGGTATATTGGTCCCCTAAAAATATGGTTTAAGAAACTCTTGTGGACCTTCACTTTCCCGTACCATAGGTACGAGTGCCATCCGTACCAATTATTAAAACCTTCCAGGTCCAATAAGTCTCTATTCTCCAGTTTTATCCAATCTTTTAACCAAAGTATGCACGCCGCTTCATAATACAAACTTAAATCCGGCAAAGAAAAAACCCCTCTTTCTTTTTTTGTCTATCAAAATTTTCATTTTTATCCGTGGCCTTTTCCCCTGCCAGATGTATTTCGCCAAGGCTCTCTGCCACTCTTTACACTGTTTTAGACCTTTGAGTATGGGGATAGTTTGGAATAAAAACAACATTCTAGGCAGAATGTTCATTTTAACAACAGCTATCCTCCCCAAGAAAGAGAGTTTCATCCTCCCCCAAATTTCCATATCTTTCTTTATGCTCCTCCAGGTGACCTCGTAATTATCCTTATATAAGTTTAAATTTTTGGCCGTGACCCATATTCCAAGATATTTCACTTTCTTAGCTACCACAATTTCTGTCCTTCGTTCTAAATCTATCGTTTCTTCCTTTGTTAGATTTTTAACCAACATTTTGGTTTTATTTTTGTTTACCTTAAGTCCTGCCACAGCTCCAAATTTGTCGATTTTTTGTAAAGCCTCTTTTACACTATGTTTTGGATCTTCTAAGGTTAATACGATGTCATCTGCGAAAGCTTTGATTTTATATTCCCTCTTTCCTACCTTAACTCCTTTGATTTCTGTTGCTCCCCTCAGTCTCTCATTCAATATTTCTAATACTGTTATGAATAATAGAGGAGACAGGGGGCAGCCCTGTCTGGTTCCTTTATGTATATTAAAGTATTCTGTTGTGGTGTTATTTATTACCAATTTTGCCTTCTGTTCCTTATATATTGCTTCTATGCGTTTTCTAAATTTCTCTCCCAATCCCATCGTTTCCAGACTTTTCTTTAAGAAATCCCATGAGATATTATCAAACGCCTTTTCGGCGTCTATAAATACTAAGGCCGCTTGTCTATCTATAGGTAAAGGTAAAGGTAAAGGTACCCCTGCCCATACGGGCCAGTCTTGACAGACTCTGGGGTTGTGCGCCCATCTCACTCAAGAGGCCAGGGGCCAGCGCTGTCCGGAGACACTTCCGGGTCACGTGGCCAGCGTGACATCGCTGCTCTGGCGAGCCAGAGCCACACATGGAAACGCCGTTTACCTTCCCGCTGGTAAGCGGTCCCTATTTATCTACTTGCACCCAGAGGTGCTTTCGAACTGCTAGGTTGGCAGGCGCTGGGACCGAGCAGCGGGAGCGCACCCCGCCGCAGGGATTCGAACCGCCGACCTTTCGATTGGCAAGTCCTAGGCGCTGAGGCTTTAACCCACAGCGCCACCTGCGTCCCACCTGTGTATCTATACTCATATCCAAATATTCAATAATATGTATCACGTTCCTTACATTATCCCTTAATTGTCTCCCTGGAAGGAAGCCCGTTTGATCTTTATGTATTTTATTATTCAGAACCTTTTTTAATCTTTCTGCCATTATATCTGCAAATAGCTTGTAATCATTATTTAATAATGAGATTGGCCTGTAATTTTTCACTTCCAAGGTGTCTGCATCTTTTTTAGGGATCAATATAATATATGCTTCCTTCCAGGTGTTCGGGATCCTTCCTTCTTTTAGTATATTGTTCATCACTTCTCCTAGCACTGGGGATACTTGATCACTTAGTGTTTTATAATATTTGGCCGGAAGGCCATCCGGCCCTGGCACTTTCCCACTTTTCATCTTTTTAATAGCCTTCTTTATCTCTTCTTGAGTAATTTTCTGGTCTAATATCTCTTTTTCTTCTTTTGAAATTTGCTTTAGGTGGTGTTCTTGCAAAAAGTGATCTATTTCTTGTTTTGTTTCCTTTCCTCTTTTGTATAAATCCTTATAGTATTTTTGGAATATCTTTTTTATTTCTTTTGGTTCTTCCACAATCCTTTCTCCTTCCCTTATCTTACTGATCGTATTTTGTTTTCTTCTTTCTCTTATTTGCCACGCCAAATATTTGCCTATCTTATTTGCAGATTCAAACGTCTTCTGATTCAACATTTTAATTTTCCATTCTACCTCTTGGTCAATTATTGTAGAAAATTTAGCTTGTAGTATCTTTATATTCTGTTTTGCAGTCTCCTCACTGGGGTTGATAGTTAACTTTCTCTCATTTTCCATAATCTGTGTTAGGATCTGTTCTTTTTTTGTCTCTTTTTCTTTTCTTAATTGGCTATTTTTCTGTATTAAAAAACCCCTCATAACTGCCTTTCCTGCGTCCCACACCGTCTCTATAGCAGTTTCCCCATTTAAATTTCATTTGAAATAGTCTTCTATTGTCTCTATGGCCTTTTTTACAATCTTCTGGTCATTGAATAAAAATTCATTCATTCTCCATCTACCTATTTTAGTGTCCTTTCCTTTTAACTCAATGGATACCGCATTTTGATTGGATATAGTTCGTGGAAGAATTTCCGATTTAATTAAATTCTGTGTCAATTCCTTCGATATCCAAATCTATTCTCCCCCAGCTCTGGTTTGGATTTGAGAAAAAAGTATATTGTTTTATAGTGGGGTTTTTAAGTCTCCATGCATCAATTAATCCCAAGTTATTTACCATATCAAAAAATGATCGCGGTAATTTGCCTTCCTTCTTCTCTTGTTTTTTTGTTAATTTGTCTAAGCTTGGAGACACCACCCCATTAAAGTCACCCATCAGTATCATTTTTTGGTCCATCCATTCCATCAGTTTATCCCCTAGTTCAGAGTAAAAGGCGGATTTTTTATCATTTGGAGCATATACTCCAACAACAATTATTTTTTCTCCCTGAAACACCATCTGAACTATGACTAGTCTCCCTTGGTCGTCTTTATACAATAATTGAGGGTCATATTTTTCCTTTATGTATATTACCACCCCTCTTTTCTTCACCCTGTCCGATGTCACAAAGTCTAATCCCAGTCTCTTATTACTTAGTACTCTCTTATGCTTATTTATTATATGCGTCTCTTGGAGACATATTAAATCACAATTCTTTTTCAATAATATATGTGCAATCTGGTTCCTTTTATTTTTATTATTCAACCCATTCACGTTCCAGTTTAATCTTTTTATCGCCATCTGTTATGCAATATTAATTAATTTATCAAATCTATATACAAACTACTGTTCTTTGTCTTCTTTCTCTGGTTCTTCTCTTTCTCCTATTGAGCTCTCCTCTCTTTCTTCTTCTTCACTCCCCCCACCTTCCTCCCCCTGCTGATTCCCCACCTCCTCCTCCCCCATCATTTTTCCCAGGTCCTTCTCGTACCTCCTTGCAAATTTTTGAAGTTCTGAAATGGTAGACAGTTTGAACTTTTTCTCCTTGAAATAAAATGAAATACCTTCCGGAAACTCCCATCTGTACAAGATCCCATTTTTCTTCAATTGATTTGTTAATTTTTTATATGGGTCTCGCCTTCGAAGAAATCTCGAAGGAATCTCTTTAAAAATAATGATTGGGTTTCCTTAAATATATAGCCTTTTAACATAATTCTGTTTCAAAATTTCATTTCTTATCTCCAATGAATTAAACATGGCTATTACATCTCCTGGCAATTTTTACCCTTTAGCTTTAGCCAATTTTATTCTTATTCGAAAAATATTTACTAAACAATGATTTATCTCTTCTTCTTTTCTGTCTAGCCAAATTGCCAGCTCTTTCACCACTTTAGCTCTAATATTCTCATTTAAATTCTCTGGAATTCCTCTGGATTTCAGGTTAGATTGATTTTGTTGCATCTGCGTCAGAGCCATGTTATCCAACAACTCTTCCTGTATCTCACCTATCTCTTTAACTTCTAGTCTAATCCTGTCCACCTCTTTCTTACTGTCTTTCGTATCTTTTTGGACCCTCTTCATTGAATCCTCCAAAACCTTAGTTCTTACTGAGAGATCTTTAACTTTTCCTGTCAGTTCCCCCACCACTCCCTCCAGTTTCTTATCTAAGGTATTTTGTACCTCTATTAATTTTCTCTCAATATACTGTTCATTATTTTTGAATTCCTTTCTTATTTCGGCCATCAAGCTATCATAATCTCTGATTTCTCTTGCCTCCTTCACCTCTTCTTGTCTTGAAGGCCTCCTTTCCCCTGGTGTTGCCACCCCCTTTTTAGAACCGTTCAGCATTATATATTTAGGGTTGATTCCTCCTATAATACCGGAGGGATAGGATATAGAAATAACAGGGCTAACGTCTCTCAAGTAGTACAGTAAGGGTCCAAAATTAACTTGATTGGTACACTTCAAAAAAATTAGCCCTTAATAGGGTATCAGATGGTAACACAATTTTAACTGGACCTTAAATCAAAACATGTATTTAAGTCTTTTAAGTCTTGGGGGTGGGTATAGTAAGCGTCTGAACCACCAAAAACACTTCCAGACTCAGGGGCAGGGTCCTACAATACCGTATTCTTTTGACTTAAAGATTGGACGCAATCTCCCCTTGGTCCAACATTAATGTATATCTCTTTAAGTCCCGAAGTGTATATCTCTTTAAATCCCAAAGAGAGTCGCAGCCATCTAGGAAGGTCGGGAACGTGTCAGATTGGGATGACGAAGTAAGATCCCCCTTTAGCTTGTTAAATATGGCAGTCTCTCACAATCTCATAGTCTCTGTCTTTAGACAAAAAGTACTAGAAAAGAGCCTATACTCCACACACCGTTTAAATCACAACACTCCTGAAACGCCACAATCATAAAGTTTGGAAACAAAGGTCCTCCGCAGAAGCCCACGCTGGCTATAACACTCTCCGTCCCGATGAAACAGAAAGATCCCTTCCCCTTCTCTCTAGTCCATTAAATAATTTCGCTGTTACATTGCTGTTGCCTTGCCTCCGACTCTTTATACTTTGTGTCCGAGGTCTTTCCACCACACTCACTTGGTGGCTAATTATTCTTGTTTCCTCTCTCCCAGCGTCTCGCTATACTCTTTTTTCACCTTACCGCCAGTGGTGGACTCCTCCTCCTTTCACCACTTATTTCGTCTCTGCTGGGTTCTTATCTTAAAGTTCCTTTAATCTTATCTAAATATTTTCCAGTATTTCTTTTATCCCACTGCTTTTTCCACAGTGTTTTATAACTGTTTCCCAGCTTTTCTGCTGTTGTTGGAAGTCCGCCGCTTTCCCTCGGAGCCTGAGGCTTCACAACATGGAGTCTGTTGCTTCCCCTTTACGCTGCAGCTCCAGCCTTGTTAAACGCCGGCAACACAGGCGAGCACAGGTAGCGTCACTGGGTACTTTGCCCCCCAGGATATTTCTCCTGCGGTTTCGGGGTTCACAGAGCCTTCATGACCCCTCTAAATCTCCATGTTGTTCGAGACCCCCCGGAGGGTTATCTCGCGCTCCTTTCCGCGGCTGCGGCGTCCCGGAAGTCCCTCTGCCTGCTTGTTTATTGAACTCCTGCCCCCAAATACTTGCCTGTCCTCTGTCCTGAGCACCTGAATTATCCCTAGAGCATTGCATTTTTTTATATGCAGTATTCATGGGGACTGATTTATTGACTGGAACTTTTGGAAGTAAAAGCTTCTCATAACCTGCCTTCTTCTTAAAAGCATTCAAATTACATGAGATGCTATTTTCTACATCTCCTGGGCCTTTGTCGTTGGTGTTTCCAGCAAAAGGCAATGAATTACCTAACAGAGAATTCACCTGTGCTGTCAAACCTTCTGCAGGAGATAAAAGAATTACATGCTTCCAATTTTTTATGCAGCTCATAACAATTGCTGACAGGTGACCTTCTGCGGCTGACTCTGGGCAGCACCTTTTTATTTTATCAGAGGACATGAAGGAGCTCGCCAGCCCATCCAAAGATTTTCAGTGAACCACAAAACCTCTAGGTCACTCCATTTATGACTGCCTCAAAGAGATACATACAAGATGTAAGGAGAATTGCTTTGAAATGTGCATGCAGGGTTGAAAGAGTTTTAGGGAGGGAACACAAATGGGAGGGGGGAACTGAGGGCAGATGTACCACACACACAAAAAGTTACTGGCAAATGATGTTCCGCAACATTAAGAAGCTGAGATCATAAAAAGGGTCTGTCAATTGGGCTATAAGAGAGAAAGAAGGAATGTGTGCCTGGAGTTTCTAGCAGTCTTTTTAGAACACCTTGACTTGTGAACAGAGAGTGTTGCTGCTATAAAATGGGCACTTCAAAAGGCATCTCTCAGCCTATTAGTGCCCATGAGAACTCTTAGAAGACCAGCTTCAGCAAAAAATCTTGTACATCAAATGGACCAGAGCTTTAAACAAGGGTGATTTCCTTGCAGAATTGGATGTAATATGCCATGCTCTGTGGTTGTCTGCAGCTAATTTGTCTGAAGCCTTTGCTTCTTCCTAATTGTTTGCGTATGTTAATTTATGTACACTGTTATTAGCAAGGTGAGTAATGCAGATGTTGAGGTACACACAAACACAAAAAAGAGCCCACTGTTGTGACCCTATTTCTCAAAACCTGGTTCCAGCCAGGTTCCATTTAGGAAACTGCCCTACACCAGACATGCTCAGCATTGGGGAAGGTCCAAGTTGGGCGCAATGGTGGACACAAAGTGAGGTAGCATGACCCACTTGCCTCCCCCATAGAAACATTGTCCTGTGTTTTAGTAAAAGAGTGTACGCCATCCCAAATTAAACAAATCCTTAAGACTGTTTCTGGTCCTGTTTCTAAGGAAAAGTTGTATTGTGGGAGTCTTTGCACCTATATACCAGCTTTTGTGGGGGACGCAGGTGGCGCTGTGGGTTAAAGCCTCAGCGCCTAGGACTTGCCGATCGAAAGGTCGGCGGTTCGAATCCCTGCGGCGGGGTGCGCTCCCGCTGCTCGGTCCCAGCGCCTGCCAACCTAGCAGTTCGAAAGCACCTCCGGGTGCAAGTAGATAAATAGGGACCGCTTACCAGCGGGAAGGTAAACGGCGTTTCCGTGTGCGGCTCTGGCTCGCCAGAGCAGCGATGTCACGCTGGCCACGTGACCCGGAAGTGTCTCCGGACAGCGCTGGCCCCTGGCCTCTTGAGTGAGATGGGCGCACAACCCCAGAGTCTGTCAAGACTGGCCCGTATGGGCAGGGGTACCTTTACCTTTTTACCAGCTCTTTTAAAAGAAAGAGTAGGACTGGTTGAGGAAATCACTTGGCATGAAGTTCACCCTCAGATGATTTTTTTTTTGTAATGGGTACTGGAAGGTTCCCTTTTTGACACCTGACGGCTTAATTAGATATCTACCTGCAGCTGCTAAATTAAGTATTGTTCAGTGTTGAAAATCACCTACAGTGCCAACATCAACCCACTGGCTATATAGATTTTGGTATTTTGCAATCACAGGCAAGTTAATAGAACAAACTTGGCTGGCTGAAGAATAAAAAAAGAGAGAGAGGATAAAATGCTCTTGAAGCTTGGCTCTTATTCATTTCATATTTGATGCTCACACTCTCACACAAACTGTTCTAAAGCCAGTAAATAAAAGCATTTATTTACTGTGATCAACTGCATATGCTTATATTAAATTCACTTTACAACTGTGCTGGTTGAGTGGGATGTTAGCTTAAAGGGGAAGGTGGGTGGGAAGTCAAAATGGTTCTGATAGCAGTACTATGCATAAGCTTTATTGGCTTTTCTTATTGTTGTGCTGAAAAAGATTTTACCTTCTCATTCTATTGTCTTGTGGTTATATCTGCTGTTTTGAACCTGGCTTTCCCTCCCCAATAATATTCAAATTAAAAGGTGGCGGGGGAGGTTGAATTACTATTGAGCAATAAAGGATGACCATGTAGCAGCAGGGCACATGTTTCCTTCACAGAAAAATCTGGGTTTAATCCTTGATGTTTCCAGCTAAAGGGGAAAAGGCCTCTTCCCAGGACTCTGCTAGTCAGAAAAATATCACTGGACTTGTTATGTACTGAAGTTCTCACCCAGGGTCAGCAGGGGGATACTGTAGATAGTTATGCAAATGAAGGATCGAAAGTGACGTTCAGTGATTGGATAGTTTGTATGCAAATGAAGGATCGAAAGTGACGTTCAGTGATTGGATAGTTTTAGAAAGTTGCTACAGTTACGTTGTTCTGGAGCTCTATATAAGCAGGCTCACTGAGCTCTTCGGTTCAGTTCTGTTCTGGCCTCTGAATAAACAAGAGCTGTTTGAAGAATCGCTGCGTCGTCTGATATGTTCACCCACAACTTAACAGGACTAATGTCATGAAGCATCTTAACCCCAGTCGTCTGCTGAAAGGCTACTAGAGTGGCTTAGTTATAATAAATAAAAACAAGGCAGTCCCTAGCTACTATCTTAAAAAAAGGATAATGATAACACAAAAGGAAAGTGGGATAGCAAAGAAAGGAAAACCAGCATTTTTAACAATACATAGCAGTTCCACTTGCATGCCTTCTAGAATAGAAAAAGTTCAGAGGGAGGAGAAGCCAAATGCGGCTATTGTATCAGCAGAGCCAATGGTGTGTCTGTGATTTGCTCCTCTTACAGTACTGCACTACAGCCTGATGAAATGGCTGGGAGACAGTTGTCAGAGGAACTTGTTGGTTCAGGAAAGGCCCTGCTTCCCATCTCTTCCTTTGCTGCCACCTGATGGAGTGGCTGCTTCCAGGGGACACCTGAGAGAGAAGATCCCCCATGATTCTTTAAAGGCAGATCAAGCAGTAGCCCAAGTTAATGTTTAACGTAATCCAGCAAAATCATCAAAGGACAATTTTGTGCACAGGTGATCCCAAGTTCAGCCCTAGAACTTCCAGGTAAATCTGGGGGAAACTAGAGGCCTGCTGCCTTTCCCTGTAGATCCAGGGTTGGCGACATGGTGCCCTTCAGAGGATGTGGACTACAAGTCCCTTGCCAACAAGATCAGCGATATGGGTGATGGATGCTTTAGTCTACAGCCTCTGGAGAGCACCACATTGGTGACCCCTTGTGTAGACCATACTGAGCTAGATGGGCCACTGGTCTGATTGTGTATAAAAGCAGCTTTATATAATTCCTGGAAGGGACAGGAACACAGCTGATCCCTTCCCCAAAGTCTCCCCCACTTACTTCAATAGCTCTGCAAGTGCAAAGGGACATTCCTAGGGAGATTTCCCCTCCACTGAGGTGACTGGAGAAGCTCATTCATTCAAGAATTCTGGCCCTAGTGTGATACTTCTTGGGTTCAGTCAAATGAAATGCATTCAAATCAGCCCGACAGTGTGTTAAATTGACCAAATTGCCTTTGATGCAGTAAGCAGCTGAGTAGCTGTGGTTTATATGATTCTCTCCCCACCCCAATAACTGGCTAATAAACAGAGTGGAAGGAGATATATCAGAAGATGAATCCTGTATTTTATTTTTTTCTAGCCTTCTTGTAGCAAACTTATTTCAGGACCATGTAACCAAAATCATGCATTGAACAATTACTCATGTCAGTGGTCATTATCTGCCAAGTGGAACTGATGAGGGCAGGCTGGAAAGAGAATTATTTCTGTGCCTTCAAAACTAATTATTTCATATTAAGAGTGCTTCCTAGAAATGGTTATAAAACATAGTAGGGAAAGGTAATCAAGCATATTGATAATACAGTGTCACAGCCCTTTCATGCCAAAGGGCAACAATGACCGCTCCCCACATTAACTGGGGGGTGGCTTTTACGTGGTCGTGCACAGCCCCCCCCCCCAGGACTATGAGACTCCCAACAAATTAGCTGGCTTTGCCCCCCTCTCCCAAGCTGGATACCTGGAGGTTCCCACCTAGCCTCCACAATTAGCCAATCCCAGCTGGGAGGGGGGCGTTGCCAAGGGGGGTTGGCCAGGTAGAGTTAGGACCACCCCACACTCATAATAGAGGGTTTAACTTACCTGTTAGTCCTCAGTTGGCTCCAGAACTTCCCCCACCCTGCCCTCCCTCAGTTTATGGATTCCTTTTGCAGTTTAACCTTCTTCTTTACAGCTCTGTGGGCACTGCTGAGGTCTTTGATGGTTGCCATTGAAGGACCGGGAAGAAATTTCCCTGCATTGGCAGGTTTCGCCTTCCCCGTAGCAAAACATCACAACTTTGTCGGTTTTTAGGCCTTGGGCGGAATCCTTTAGTCTATCTTCCCTCAATGGGGGGGGGGTGAAGCGGTGACCCATGACCCCCCTGTGACGGCAATCCCAGGATTCCCCATTAAAGGGGTATTTTGAGGGGAGGCATGGGGCTTATGCCAATGGGTTGTCAGTGTTCTCCCCTATGATGCAGCGAAATGGGGCACGGTCTCTCGACTTGAACAGATGTTCTCCAGAGTCAGCCCAATCCCCACACACTTTGGATAACCCTGATGTTCCCCAGATCCCTGGCCGGGGACTGGGAGGGATAGACGCCCAATGCCTGAGCCAAGGTCTTCCTACATCTGAAAGTTTAATAAAGTTGTGGCCAATTTTAATCCCATAACACGTTGTCGGGTGTCATTATTCCACCCGGGGGTCGCCTGGGTTTGGGGAGGGGTCTCCGCCTGTCCACGCAAATGTGAAACGCTACACAACATTGTGTGTTGTTTGAATGGTTGAATCATAGTGCATGATCATGAGAACAAACACAATTCACTTCAAGAACCATTTAGAACCCCACTGTATTCAGATCTGAGAGGTGGATTTCACAGTGATGTGTGAAGGGTGCATAAAATATCTCAGGCAGAAATGATCCTCAATTTCAGTTCCAAGAGCTGGTCTACTCATGCAGACAAATTAGATGGTGGACTGAGCCTGCAGACCTGGACTATTGGGACTTAGCTTCTGGTTAGACATGTGTAGAACTGAATTATGAGCTGGTAGAATTTTGGCCTGTGCCACTTCAGCGGAAGGCTGTCTTAGGTGAAAAAGTCTGCTGTGCTCTCACAATTCAGGACGCCACCACCTCATTCAAGTCCCAAACAGGGATAGGGGAGAAATTCAGTTCAGTTCACATTTAAAGCTGGACATACCAATTTCAGACAAACAATATGAGAACCGAAACATAGCCAGCCTTTGAAATTCACATATACCCAGATTTTGTGGTGCAGTTTTGCAAGTAACCAATGTTAAAAGTGTGTGTAAAAATGAATATATTAGTGAAAATGGCCTGCAGAAATGCATTAGGAAAAATTGCTTGCAAAAAAAATGTGAATACTAGTCAAAACTGCCTAGAAAAAATTGTTCGTTGGGAGAAATTTGAAAAAATCTTGCTGAAGAATTTTCATGGGGATTTTTTTTTTTTTTTAAGAACTGAATTTAATACTGGAAAACTGAAAGACTGAAAGAAGGGAAACTGACAGATCTTTTCCATCCCTAGTACCAATATCATATCTCCTTCATTTGATATAGTTAAGGAGTCTTGCTGTTCAGAGCATACCATTAGCTTTTGCCTGACTCAGTCACCAACACTGAGTGACAAGTAATGGGTGATTAAGGCAGATCACCTTAGCAATTTAGATAGCTGACTCATAGCCTAATACAGAAGGAGAGGAGGAGGCTGGCAAGTGGCAAATGTTGAGTTTGGCAACAATAGACTTATAACAATAGTCTGCACAATAAATAAAGAGACCCAAATTATATCCAAATATTTATTTTTTTGTTAGTTAAATTAAGTCCTGTCTGTTCACCCTAAAGAGTTCTCAGGACAGTACCTGCATTGCATGAATAAGTTTTCAGCCATGTACAAAAATGTACATAGTAAATGTTACAGCTCACCAATAAACATCAGATTCAACTGCTGTTTTCAGATTCTTATAGGCCAACAATCAATTCTAAGTCCTTTAGGGGAAAACTTTCTTATCAGCTTCAACAATGAAGTGCACTAGCCTTTCTGAATTTTTCCACGTTAGACATAATACTTCCAACTTGATGTAGCTTCTTTTAGAGGAAAATTACTTCCTACAAGATATACATAATTCTCTGCATCATCCTGTACTGTGTGACATGAAAAGACATCAAAACAAAATTATTCACACTTACTGGGTCCCAAATGTGCTTCAGTAAACAAAGCAAGCTGTCTAAAGTACTATTGTAACTCTCCTAGCACAAGGAAAGAAATCGCACACAACAGTTCTTTTCTGGACCCTTTTTATTGTGCGTTCATAATCATCTGCACGCATGATTGTATCTGGGAAGTCATAGGCAATCTCCACTTTCAATATTTTTCACACCTACAAAGGTTTCAGGGCAGACATAATGCTTTCTTTGCTATCAATGCATGTCTCCTAGCTTCCTGGTGAAATTGTCACACTTTTTACGCCACAAACATTTCAGTTTTGTTCATGGCCCCACTTACGGTATGTTGCGCTATAGTATAAGGGCTTATCCACACTTATCTTTCCTTCACTCTTTCCAGGCACAGCCTGCACTTTAAATGTCCAGGCACCTGTTTTTGTTTTGTTTTTTTGGTTCCCCACGAAAACTTGCTCTTTAAAGCTAAATTGCAGTAATGAGCAATTTACATTGTGGGTGCCGTTTGCGGGATCGCGTGCAGTGCTACAGTTCCCAGGGAACTTAATGACAAACAGGGACTGGCCTGCCTCTCAGTGATATTATTTGGAGGTTCACACCCATTTCATTGCTGGGAGGTGGGGCCAGTCCCAATGATATATAGGGGGTGCAGCCGACAGTAGCCAGGCAGTCAGCTCAGGAGATTCACCCACCTTCCCTTACTTTAATGTTTTCTTTTTGCAGGTTAACTTTTTCTTCCTGTTTAGTAGGCGCTGCTATGGTCTTTGGTTGCTGTTGAAGGACCAGGAAGAAATTTCCCTGCATTGGCAGATTTTGTCTTTCCCGTAGCAATTTGTCACAACTTTGGCAGTTTATGGCCTTGGGTGGAATCCTTTAGTCTTTTCTTCCTTATAATGGAGGGGAGGGGACTGAAGTGGTGACTCACCCCCCCCCCATGTCGTCGATTCCAGTGTGCTGTAATGGTTAAGAGCGGCAGACTTGTAATCTGGTGAACCGGGTTCGCTTCCCCGCTCCTCCACATGCAGCTGCTGGGTGACCTTGGGCCAGTCACACTGCTCTGAAGTAGTTTCTCAGTCCCACTCACGTCACAGAGTATTTGTTGTGGGGGAGGAAGGGAAAGGAGATTGTTAGCTGCTTTGAGACTCCTTAGGGTAGTGATAAAGCAGGATATCAAATCCAAACTCTTCTTCTTCTTCCAGGGTCCCCTCCTAAAAGGGGTTATATATATGGGTGTCACTGGCCATACACGAAAAGGCTGTCAGTGAACTACCCTGCGTGTGGGGATATAGGCTGGGCTGTGTGCTATACACATGTCTCACAGTGCACCCCCATATCCCATTTAACCTGATGTTGCCCAGTTCCCCCAGCTGGGGGGCTGGGAGGAGTACATGCCCAAGGCCTAAGCCAAGGTCTTCCTGCATTCAGAAGTTTAATAAAGTTGTGGCCTAATTTAATTCCATAGCACGTTGTCAGAGTCCTTATTCCTTTCTTATGATCCCTAGGGGCTGGGGGGTGTCATGGCCTGGCCACACAGACAGCAATCCACAAAAAACCCAAATGGTCATTTGCTCCAAGTGACCACTAAAGCACAGACTTTTGTGGAGAAAGCTCTGCGGCAAGCACACACACACACACTTGGACACAGAACTTTTAAGTGTGGAAGTGTGCCTGCAAAGAGTGGTGCAAAAGCTAAGTTTGGATAAGCCCCAAGGATGTCCTTCCAGACAGAAATAATGTGGTAACATTGGAGAAACATCACCGAGCAACTGATAAAGTGGTGTGGTGTGTGGACCATTTAATATAAATTCATCACTAATGAACCGTGGTGTGTGTGTGTGCCATTTTGGATTCAAACGTATATCCAAAGTGGAAGCAGACATTATAAAATTAACTTTATGTCAGAAATACTGTGAAATTCATTTGACCATTAGGGGTAACTATGTAAATCCCATATGATTCTTACCCAGAAAGTAAACAGGTTTGTGTGTGGATAAAATGGAGAAGGGTGAAACCATATATGCCACCCTTGAGCTCCTTGGATGAAAGATGGGATGTGAAAGAGATTGATGGATGGGTGGATGGATGGATGGCTCTTGTCCCTTCTGTGTTGATATATGAACTTGCTCAACTGCAGCATCTTAAAATCCTCAGCTGTATGATTGTTCTCCAATAAACATGGAACTAATGGAGCTTCAAGTGTCCCAGTTGTCATCTTACACTTATGTTCACTAAGGTATAGTTTTCGAGTTATTATTGCTTGTGCCACATAGATATATTCACAATGGCATACA
Source organism: Podarcis cretensis (assembly GCF_951804945.1). Classification (NCBI taxonomy): domain Eukaryota; kingdom Metazoa; phylum Chordata; class Lepidosauria; order Squamata; family Lacertidae; genus Podarcis; species Podarcis cretensis. The sequence goes on from NC_137173.1 coordinate 89,482,964, forward strand.
GTCTCAAAAATAACTTTTGTGGGCTGACTTAGTGAAGTCCCTTAAAACAAAAACTTCACCACCTTTAGGATTAATCAATTGTTGGTCAGCTTGTATGGCACAAATGTGACCATTTCCCTTCAAGGCAGTGGCTGAAGGTTGGTGAAAGAACAGTGGCTACCATTCTGTAAATATGTCACAAAGGGTCATGAATTTAATGAAATTAAAGCTGTAGTCTTTAGCACACTTTACCAGGAAATATGCATCCAAATTAAGTGCAGTGTGACCTATAAAAAGATTAGGCTGTAAGTAGAAATATGTCTCTCCTATACTGTTAAAGTATAATATGTGGACTGATGTTTCAGGTTAAAAAAATATACTTATGGTAATATTTACTAGACATTTTAATAACTTTACATTTATAACAGGTTTAGGAACCCTGTGGCTCTCCAGGTTTTGTTGGAATCCAGCTCCCAATGGCCCCAGCCAGCATGACCAGTGGTCAGTGGTGAACAACATCACTACTCAAAAAATTCAGGGCCATAGCTTCCCAAACCCACTGTATTTTATTTTTTAATATGCTTTAGTTGTGTGTTAACATATAAGCTTCGTGTTTTTTAAAAGTATTTATCTGAATGTTTATCAATGTGACATAGAGGCACAGCTAGCTGAACAGCTAGGCAAGATATCAAAGCTACTAGCTTCATGACTGCCAAAAATAAAGCTCATTAGCTGATACACCACTAACCCTTACAGGAGGCAGTGAATGGTTTAAAAGTTGTTGCCAATCATAAGAGTCAACTCCAAGGGGCTGGAGTACTTTTGTCTGTCCCCCATTAAATATTTGAGGGAGCTGGGCCCCACAAAGTCAACAGGCATTGCCATTCACACAGGGTGTGTGTGCTGTGTCTTGTGATCGATGATGCTGAGTGCGCTTACCTGGGCCCCCACAATATTTTATTCAAGTTGGCACCCCTGTTGCCAATCATATCATTAGAAAGTCTACCTCCATCCCACACATAAATGCTCCACTATCTGGTCAAGGAATGCCCAACAACAGGGGGAAATTTAGTGTATGTACCAGTGAAATGATCTAGAGTTGTTCAGGGTTGCAGCAGAGGAGTGCAGAAGGGATATGAAAGAGGGTCGAGAGTGCTTGAAGTAATGGTGGTAAGGTAGAGTACTGAGGATCTGTCTGGGACTGCCTGGCACGTGAGAAAAATGAGTTCATACATGGGTGAGAAATCAATGGCCCTCCAGATGTTGGTGGACCATAAATGCCATTATACTGCACCATTGTCCACAAGGACTACAGTTGAGTCCAACAACATATGGAAAACCACAGGTTATATACATCAGTGCTTTAATATAAATTCACTAGTCCTCCTGCCCCTCTCTTCATCACTTGTTAATGATGTCTGAAAAGAAAGAGGCATCCCCCCCCCCTTATAACTCTAAATAAGTATGGATGTATTTATACTAACTTTGATTAAGGATCATTTTAATTGCATTGCTTGAGGGAAAAAAAAATGAAGTCAAACATAATTTATTAGCCAGCAGTCTGCAGACAATTAGCCGTGCAAGGTGTGTTCAGTTGTGAGAGATTTTAATAAGCATTGATATCTCAAAACTAAATAATTTAGCACCTTTAATGGCACGAAGTAAAAATATTCTGTACAGTTTTTGTGGATGTGGAGCTATATTTTAGCAGGCATCTTTGATAGTAACACTAATGTGCAGCAGAGTTGCGAAATCTTGGCTTTCTCTCACACAGCTAAAGTGCATACCTATGAACTTATCCCAAATGTAGGTAGAAAATCCAAGCACAACTCCTTTGACCTACTGGATTTATTTCCTAGTTGAAAAGGTTACGTTGCGTGCATTTTTTTGCATTGTTTATTCTGATTTGGATAGCATATGTTCCCTGTGTCCCACGCCGACATAGCTGTATTATAGGAAAACACTATTCCTACACCGACACTGCTTTGATGGCTGTAATGTCTAATAGGAACTGTGAATTAGCTATCACAAAGCACACACAAAATGTGTTATAACAATTGTATGCTTTTGGGATGGAAACGTGACTTATAAGAGCTGACATAAAAAAATGAATAAATTAGTAGACCTGGCTTAGAGGGTGTTGCTGGGCTACAGTTAAGTCAATGATATACATGTTTGTTCAGATGTAATATTATATATCATAGTATACATCTGATGTTTTGCATACTTAGTTTAGAAACTACTGGCTTCCTCTTTGTAAATCCAAAAGTACTGTGAGTTGATCTGGATTCATTTCCCTTTGACAAATACACAAGAGCAGATTAACGAACCCTGAAAATTGGCTATCCTTTGTCAATCATGTTATTAATCAGTCTATGGTTTTCCCAGTAGTAATGTATGGAAGTCAGAGCTGGACCATGAAGAAGGCTGATCGCTGAAGCATTGATGCATTTGAATTATGGTGCTGGATGAGACTCTTGAGAGTCCCATGGACTGCAAGATGATCAAACCTCTCCATTCTGAAGGAAATCAGCCCTGAGTGCTCACTGGAAGGACAGATCCTGAAGCTGAGGCTCCAACACTTTGGCCACCTCGTGAGAAGAGAAGACTCCTTGCAAAAGACCCTGATGTTGGGGAAGATTGAGGGCACAAGGAGAAGGGAACGACAGAGGACAAGATGGTTGGACAGTATTCTCGAAGCTACTAACATGAGTTTGACCAAACTGTGGGAGGCAGTAGAAGACAGGAGTGCCTGGCATGCCCTGGTCCATGGGGTCATGGGGTCGGATATGACTAAACAACTAAACAACAACAACATGTTTATCCAAGAGCGACTGGTTCCATGCAGGCCAATGCTATGCCTGTTTTCTTAGACAGACATAGTGTCCACTGAGCTCAATGGGGCGTACTCCATAATAAGATTTAGTAAGATTGAACCTTGGTTTATTTAATTTATTTGGGGGATGGAGTGAAGGTGGGAGAAAGTAAAGCAAGGCAACAGTTTGCCTTAATTTTCCAGTTTGTTCATTACTTTCTTCACATACCTTGAAGTCAGCACTGTCTTTGTTTGCCTTAAAATTAGACATTTCATGATAATTAAATTATACTTTCCCTGTACATTCTCTTCCTTTTGCAGTCATGTTAGTAATGCAACACTCTATTTAATTTGACATAAGAGCACAGAGCCTGTATTTTTTATTTTCAGTTGTACCTGAAGAATTTAGTAATACAGAAATAACTTTTCCTTCTTCAAAATGAATTCACCTGCTACTAGTATTACAGCTACTATGACTAATATTAATAATCATTATTTTGTTTTATTTTATCTTGCTTTTATACTAACTTGCAAGCAAAATATTTACAATTATACTTGCAGTTATGGCACATCATAATGGTGTTCTCTTTTTCTTCACTAGTGGCCACTTAATATCCTTGTGATACTGGCCAAAATGAAACATACTTCTTCCATCTTAATAAAGCTAAGATGATCCAAAATGATATTTATGAATATTCTATTTTTTTATTAAAAAAAACCTTGTAGTCCTTCCCCCTCATTAAGGCATTTCTGTGATTGCCAAATGGAATGTTGCTTCTGAAAATGATTGAGATAGCTCTCTAATTCTCATCCTCTTTATTTTAAGTGTATACTTGATATTCAAATAAAATCAGAAAATGACATTTAGATATTTTCATAATGAAATCACAAATGGTTCCTTTCTCCGTTTGTATATGGTTTACAGGTTTCACCTGAGCCAGAGTTCACTCATTAGGAGTCATAGTACCGTCTTATGCATTTTTACTCAGAAGTAAGTCCAGTTATCTTCACTATGGCTTATGCCCTGGTAAATGTATTTAGGATGGCAACCCTAACCTTGGAACTTCTATTTAATGCCAGGACTCAGTTCAAGAATACTAGAAATAAATAGTATCATGTTGAGTGTCTTTCCTTTATGCTGAATAGCCATAAACACATAACACACATTTGGCATTAAGATGCACTGCTCTCCCCGCCCCCAGAGATTTAGATACTGAAATTTCATTTAGCACACTATTCCAAGCAAATTTTGGAACTTCGTTATGCGCAAAATGCTGGAAAAGTTGTGGGAGCAGCCGAACAGAGTTCCAAAGTAATTCATAAAGGTTATGGGAAATTGGAAGGAAGTGTTCTGCATATCCCTAGGTTATGGGTTCCTAAAATGTGTTTGGCGGTCCACCAGTGATCTATGAGCTTGCATGGCAGTGACTCTCCAAAGCAGCATAGCTACATTTGTGTGAAGGACAGTGTATGTGTTTGCAAAGAATGGTGAGTGCAGTGTGTGTGTGTGTGTGTGTGTGTGTGCGTGTGTATGTGTGTGTGTGAAGGCAGGTGGGCACAGTGGCTGTTCTGTCCTTTTTAGAACCATCTGGAAGGTGAGCAGGACAGACCAGAAGCGACAGCAGGAACCTCTGCCTCCCTTAGAAAAATAAAGCCACATCTGGTGGCAAGAAAGGCTGAAGTCCTGAGTAGGGAAAAGAGGCTGGCAAGGCACATGAAAGGGATTGAAAGAAAAAGCAAAAAAGAGAGGAAGAAGCTAAGAGAGAGTGCAAACAAGAGAAAGAGGATGAGTTAGAGTGAGAGTTGTTGGCATATATGTGTGTGTGTGTCCAAATTCAGAAGCAGAATGAATGCTGAATCTAACCTAAGACTCAAGATGGCAAATGCCACACAGAACATAACAGAATTTTGTTTAGCACAAAAGACACATCCATTAAAGTATTCGTAGTGATGTTGAAATACATTTTTATCGCCTCTTTTATTTTTTTATTGTATTAAAATTTGAATTCCATTTTTAAAAAATAAACACACAGACAATTTAACATCTAGTATAATGCATCACAATTAACAAACAGCAGGCAGAAAAGTGACTGAGTGGTCCACCAAAACCCTCAAAAATTTTCAAGTGGTGCTGGGGAAGGGGACAGTTTGGGAACCACTTCTCTAGGTTGCCATTGGAATATCCCCTGAAATTACATGTAAATCATATCTGGAAGTTCCTTGGGCAGATTTTGTATTTTGATAAAAGCCAAATAGTTTTGCAGTTGTCCTTGCTATGACTTAGTGAATTTTCCACATGGGATTTTGTACACAACCAGATTTAACCTGGTACCTGTATATACAGGGTGTGTGGGAAGTTTTTCAACACATGAGTGAAAACACTTTTGGTTTGGGGTAACCTTTGAAGGGCTACATTCCAGTGCTAGACGGAGGCAGCACAGTGAGCAGGCATGGTCAAAGATAAAAGTGGAAAATGCAATCAACTTAAATTTGATGTATGTACAGTAGACTTGCTTCTCCCCTTCTAACACATCCTTCTGTATTCTCCATCCAAGCATGCAAGGAGCACTGTTGAAGTTTAGGAACACATTCCAACCAAGAGGAAACACTCAAGTGGGGTGCCATGCAGGGCTGGTCAGGGTTGTGGCCTGTAGAGAGGAGTGGAGATGGTGAAAGGGTGTGGCCTAGGAGAGCCCTGAGGCTAGACAGTGAGGTCCAGAGACCAAGCCCCTGGTTGTGAGGTTCCCTGGCCCTGGTATATGTGGTATATATGTTCTCCATGAAAAAGATGCATTTTCCCACTTAGTTATGGGTCTCTACCATCACAGTTACCATTTTAGGAGACACCAGGGCCTTTTTTTTCAGCCGGAAGTCAGTTCCAGCACCTCTTAGGTGGGCACTATTGCCATTAGAAGAGAACAAGGAAGGTCTTCATGGTGACTTCCAGCACTTCTTTTTCCAGAAAATAGACACTATATATTGGAGCCCGGGGGAAAGGAAGTGCCTGTTTATTTGTCTGTCTTTTCAAAAACCTCAGACCCTTACCCAAATCCTCAGACATGTGCATGATTTATTTTACCTTAAAACTTGGTGGATCACCTTGTTATTCCATTCAACATCTGCTGTACTTTGCCCTTCTACAGTCAAGGAATAACTACCCCTTACACACTGACCCAAGCCCTACACACACTCAGGCAATTTGAAGCAATGGTGGCACATTTCCCTACCACACATAATAATCCAGATTATCTCTTTTGAGTCATATCAATGTTTTGAACATCATACATCTCTAAGATGTTAAGCTCTGTAAATATCATTGCATAGAGCTGCTCTGACAGGTTTAGAAATCTGTTGTAGAAGAGCAAATTAATTAAAGGGTATATGTGATGAATGAAACAGTGGATGTAAATGGCTAAAAGGCAAAGCCACTCTTCCAAAGCCAAATTAAACAACATTAAGATAGACTTTCTGCTCCTGTTCTATTCTCTGCTCCTATTTTCTGTTATATTTTCTGATCCTGTTCTTCGTTTTCCCATTGCTAATATGGCCATTGAAAATATAGTTTCTCTAACATCGAGATGTCGCTATGCATTGCAACCTCCTCTCACCTTTTGTTATTGGCACACTCAAAAACCACTTTTCCCATGTGCGATTTCCCAGCCACTTTGTTGTAAGACACACAGGGAACAAAGTATCCTGATCTGTTGTGTGATGGACTCTGACCCAATCACACTAAAAGCATGATTATGAAACCACAAAATATATGGTAGCGCAAAAATTGTACTGCTTCAAATAACTTCGCTTCCTATGAGTTCCACTACATTAAACAAAGCCCCATTTACACACAAGCTTCCACCAGAGCTTGGCATGTCCTTTCCTGCATGTAATCTCACATCACAGATCTGGATAGAGTCACACACTATCTGCTGCACTCTCCTCTGTTTTATTGCACTGTATTTTAGAATCTAATAGGGTGATATCCAATGTTAGTCATACTCAGGACAGACCCATTGAAATAATTGAATTTAAGTAAGTTGAGCCTGTTACTTTCGGTGGGTGGTATCCAAAAAGCACCTCCTATCAGTGCAAGAATTCCCATTTGCACATCTGGACTGTCCAGTTTTGGCCCCCGCAGCAGACACCCTGCAGCCTCCCCAAACCTGCATCCTGTTACTTTGCTGCTACTGCAGCAATGGCAGCAGAGAGTTTATATTTTGTTCTGTAAGACTTCACTGAAGTATGGAAAACTCACATCTCTTCACTCTGAATCGCTTCTAAAAACCACTCATTTTGGTAGGCCTGCTGCTTTGGTGAAGTATTAGAATGCCAGCAAATGTTATGACATTCAGGACGCAATCCAAACCCAAAATCTGCTGAGATGAACAGACTATGGAATGGGCAGATCTCTAGTTGAGTCAGCTGAGCCTGGATTCGTGGAGCTTATACCTCATCCTGGCTCAGCCAGAGATGTTCTGGCATAAGCCCTCCACTGCAGCTCAGCCAGACCTAAGCCAGCTGAGCCAAGGCCAGCCTAAGTCCCACCCCCTAAAAAAAATAAGAAGTGGAAAGGGTGGGGACAGGGCAGTAGGAGGCATATCCTACTCAAAGCTCCATGCAGCTTCATCATGCAACCTAGCAACTAAGAGGAATTTGCACTGGATAAAAGAGTGGTTTAAGTCAAACCTTATCTTAGCTAGTTCCCCATCCGCTGGGCTCTGTCCAGCTCAGCAAGCAGCTGCCCTAATCCTGAACAGAGCTTGGCATAAAGGTAAGTTACACTGAAATAATTTAAACCAGCTCCCTGTAGTTTGGATCGCTATGCCTGACAGGAAACAGCAATGGTCCAAGCAGCAGAAGTCATGATGTATTGGGAGTGAAAATTGAAATGAAGGCAATTAAAATTGAGTGATCATGAAACCCAAGGCAAAATTCTACATATATGCCCTCAAAGCAAAAATGCAATGCAGCACTTGACATTTGCATCGCTCTAATATGAAGCACAATGAAATATATGGTACAGAAGTCCACAGAAGAACACCTACTCTCATTGAACTGCAGTGATGTGTCCTAGATAAGTATCAGATGTATTAAGGTGATGCTGAAGTTCTGGTGGGAGCCGTGATACCCAGGGCTGCTGGGTTTTTCTCTACACGTGACTCCATGCATCTGTCCATTCTCTGTTTCTTTCATTCAGTTTAGTCACTTCTATTCCTAGCAGGGCGCTTCAGCATTGTTAGTAGACCACCAATAATGACAATATAATTAGCATTTTTAATTGAAAAGATTGCGCCACTGACGCGCAGTGTCCTGTGATCTTCCCGACACCTAGTCGCTGCAGCACTGAAGTTGCTCTCTTCAATTGACTTATGGTAGACCGTCACGCCTGCCTGCACTCTGCTAATAGGAATTTGTGGCGCATGGAGGTCATAAGCCGTAGTGTCAACTCGTGGTATTGCTCTTTATGCACCGCTTGCTCGAGAGCAAGATAAATGATTACTCACATCATAATCTCTCCTCGCTGTCAAGGCTGTTCCTGGTCTGAGGGTCCAGGAAGTTGCTAGTTGGAGGGATATCATAGGTGCTGCTTGCTTGATGGCAATCAAGTGGTTCTGCTTGTGGATGTTTCAGCTCAGTGCCATAGTTCCTCAATGCCATAGTTCCTATAGCTATAGTCATTCATTCATAATAACTCTATAAGCATTTCCTTTTTTAAAAAAGTATATTTTTTATTAATTTTTGCACAAATTTCCCAACATATCAACTCCAAAACAACATGACAAATCTTTGGCTATCACAGCCAACGACTTCCTTCAACCCCTTCTAATGGTTTACCAAATTTCTTTCTAGTTTTGCTTTTTATTACTATGCTTATTTTTATAAATCCTTCATCAACTCATCTCGTTCCTTTTCACAATGATTTATAAAATCTTTCTTACAAAACTTCTTGTAACCCTACAAACGATGTTAAATAAACTCTATAAGCATTTCCACCCCTTTCAGAAGTAGCAGCAACAAACAAATAGATCTGAATCAAAACCACTTTGATTTAGCAAGCCATCTAAACTACATAATGAACAGGAAAAACCTTCTCCTTCCAAAAATGTTGAAAACAAACCACAAACCACCCCCTATTGCAATATAGCTCAATCCTATCCATTCTCCTGTGCTAAATATTATCCCGTGTAGCTATGTGTCCATTTCTGCACAGCACACATTTTTCTTGTTCGATGATTTGCATTTTAGCTTTTTTCTTATGTACCTTTGTTTTCCCATGTTCATGGCTGAATATTCATAATACACAAAGGGATTCTTCCAGGTCTGGTGTGTGTGTTAGGAATCCTACAATGCTTTGTATTTGTATGGGAGGTGGAGTGTTTATATTGCAACTGGGAATAGATTCTGAATTGATAGGATTTTGGTGTAATACTGTATATGGCCCTGTGAGCTTTGCAGCAATTCAATGCAAGCTGTTTATAAGCAACTGAATCCACTCTTCACTGAAAGAGTCTGATGGGGTAATTTGAAATACTGGAAGCTAACTGTATATTGCTACAAATGTAGTTTTAATGCAGATTATTAGGACATTTAAATATAATATCTATGGAAAGTTGTTGTGTTATTGCCATTGATGTTCAACAATGCAACCTTAATGCTCTTCTCGCTGGTACCTTTTCCCTTTGTGCATCATATCTCTTAGCAACTATTTAAACGTTTATGGTGTACTTTGGAAGAGAAACAGTTACTATGTGTTAGTCTATCTATCTATCTATCATCTATCTATCTATCTATCTATCTATCTATCTATCTATCATCTATCTATCATCTATCTATCTATCTATCTATCTATCTATCTATCTATCTCCCCATCTGTAATTATAATACTAGCTTACCTTGAAGGGAGAATACCCAGCTTATGTGATATTACTCTGTAATATGTGTCAAGTTCTTTGGGTGCTTAGAAAAGTAATATAAATATTATCGTTTTTATATTCCTCCTGTTATGATGATGGAATCAAAAGGCCACTTCAGAAGAAAGAAAAGCCTCATGCTTTTCATACAGTTGGGGGGGGGGGAATCAACAGACATTTTAAATCATATTAAATGTTTGACACGTTTGTGGAGTTCCTGAGCTGCTGCTCCAAAGTTTCATTGAACGCCATCCCACCAGTCTTCCGTAATGTGATAAGAACTACGCATCAAACACCCAGGAACAATTTGCTTCCTACATTTGGGTCATGTACCTTTATGATGTCTTTAAAAAATAATAATAATAATGGAGAGCAAACTGTCATGGTTTCCATAGCAACCACAGCACTGGAGTATACATGAAGTTTGAGGACATGTGAAGACAATGGCTGAATGCTCTTTGCACCATTGTGTTTCAACTTGGGTTACAAATACGAAAACAAAACATTTGGGGAACTATTGAAGCACTATACAAAAGTTCATTGAAATCCTAGTCATGGGAGAGGAAAATTTATACAAAAGGCTCTGAAGCTATGCAGTATTTCTGGTACTTTGTACTTTTTCATACTTTGTATGAAAAGTATGAACCTGCCGCTATGATAACCACATTTACTAGAGAGTAGGAGCTACTAAAACTAATGAGACTTATTTCCAAATAGACACAGATACTGGATTGCACTGCTCCTATTTGAGCCTGAGAACTCCAGACTTTATTTTAGGAATAGATTTGAGAAGAGAGTTCAGGAGCTACTCAAGAAGATGGTAAACAAACTGAGGCTTTCTTGCTGAACCTGTAAAGGAGGAGAAAAATTAAAATTCTCTGCAGTTCTATTTTTCAAGAAAAAGAGGGGCCAGAACTCACAATAAATGCCTCCCTCATTCTCTTAGAATGGCAATGGTGCCCATCTGAGAGGTATCAGAACACACCCAAGAAGTGCCAGAACTGAGTTCTGGTGAGTTCCGGCTAAAAGCCCCCCTGATTATATGAACTATTATTTGGCTCAATGACAGTTGCACTACTAGGCCCTTTAAAGGTAAAGGGACCCCTGACCATTAGGCCCAGTCGTGACCGACTCTGGGATTGTGGCGCTCATCTCGCTTTATCGGCCAAGGGAGCCGGCGTTTGTCTGCAGACAGCTTCCGGGTCATGTGGCCAGCATGACTAAGCCGCTTCTGGCGAACCAGAGCAGCGCACGGAAATGCCGTTTACCTTCCCACTGGAGTGGTACCTATTTATCTACTTGCACTTTGATGTGCTTTCAAACGGCTTGGTTGGCAGGAGCTGGGACAGAGCAATGGGAGCTCATCCCGTTGCGGGGATTCGAACCGCCAACCTTCTGATCAGCAAGTCCTAGGCTCTGTGGTTTAACCCACAGAGCCACCCGCGTCCCATACTAGGCCCTTTACACTATTAATAATTTCTGCCTTTATTCTTTGAGTCTAAAATTACAGTGGTACCTCGTGTTATGTACTTAATCTGTTCCAGAGGTCCGTTCGTAACAGGAAACCGCTCGTAACATGAGGCATGTTTTCTCTAATAGTGCCTCCCGCTGCTGCCGGAGTGCAACTTCCGCTCGCATCCTGGGGCAAAGGTCGCAACAAGGGGCTTCTACTTCCGGGTTAGTGGAGTGCGTAACCTGTAGCATTCGTAAGGGGGACAATATGTAACACAAGGTATCACTGTACCTGCAACAGTGTTTCTGTTGCACACATTTCCTTTTCCAGCAAGCAATCAAAAATTTAATTTTTCATCTCTTGCCTGCTCAAATTTTGCTGCCTAGCACACAGCTGAATGTGTGAACTGACCCTATTGCAAAGTGTTGTCTTTGCAAGCCAAAAGTTCTGCATTTTGTGTTTGACTAGTGATAGCTAATTCACAGTCCCTACTTGTTGATGTTGTTTGATGTTGCAGCCATCAAAGTAGTCTCTCTCTCTCTCTCTCTCTCTCTCTCTCTCTCTCTCGTGTGTGTGTGTGTGTGTGTGTGGACCAGCCTCAACTCTCAGAAAAAGAAGGGCCAGTTCACTCTAGGGATGTTTGAGATATACTGTTTATTTGTTTATTTTGTGAATTCTGATGTGAGCTGATGGAATCTACACTTCCTGGATTCATGTGTTGATTGGAACATGGCTTTCCTTCAGATTTCACTCTTCTCTGAATTTCACCATACAGTCTTGGGGGGGGGGTGCTTTATGCGACCCATGAGAGCAGCGAAATAACCAGACTGTACAATGGTGACAGGATAAAATTGGGCCAAATCTTTATTGATAGCAGCAGGCAGGGCAAGGGGGTGGGTATGGCATTAGGTTCCAGGATCAGTTCATCATTCTCCAAGCCCCATGTTGATGGAATGGATCTGATGGGTTTGGATCACTCCAAACCTGTTCAGTGGGAGTCAGCCTGTGTTGAACCTTGCCATGGTGCAAGCAAAGTCTCACTGGGGGACCAGGGTGCAGATTCCAACCAGGCAGATAGCGAACCCACGCTTGGGTTTGCCATGGTCAATCCTCCCCTCAGCTCTTTATGTGGGGTCCCCTATACTATGTTGATCCTGACCAATGTGCTCTACATGGCGCTATCTTTGAAGGTGACCCGGAAACTACAACTAATCCAGAATGCAGCAGCTAGACTGGTGACTGGGGGCGGCCGTCAAGACCACATAACACCTGTCTTGAAAGACCTACATTGGCTCCCAGTACGTTTCCAAGCACAATTCAAAGTGTTGGTGCTGACCTTTAAAGCTTTAAACGGACTCGGCCCAGTATACCTGAAGGAGCGTCTCCACACCCATTGTTCTGCACGGACACTGAGGTCCAGCGCCAAGGGCCTTCTGGTGGTTCCCTCACTGCGAGTAGCAAAGCTACATGAAACCAGGCAGAGGGCCTTCTCGGTAGTGGCACCCGCCCTGTGGAATGCCCTCCCATCAGATGTCAAAGAGATAAACAACTACCAGCCTTTTAGAAGACAGCCCTGTTCAGGGAAGTTTTTAATGTGTGACATTTTAATGTATTTTTAATCTTTGTTGGAAGCTGCCCAGAGTGGCTGGGGAAACCCAGCCAGATGAGCGAGGTACAAATAAATTATTATTATTACTATTATTATTATTATTATTATTATTATTATTATTATTATTATTTCCACGCTCATACAAACAAAGGAAAGCCATAATTTGACTGCGGGAAAGGCAGAAGGAGAAAAAAACAACCAAGTGCCAATCAGGGGTGTGTGTGTGGTTTTTTTTTTTTGGGGGGGGGGGAATTCATTTCCAGCCCTGTCAACCAATGACCCAAAATTGCTTAGTGAAGGCTCTAACCCAAGGGTGGGAGAGCAGGAAGCTCTCAAAGCAAAATGGTTGTGAGTTCCAGGGGAAGCAGCCTTATCTAGGCTTTCACTCCTCTCTGCAGCAAGGGCTCATGGGACAGCTTTTTCCATGAGCCCATCACATAGAGAAGATACTTGGCAAAACCTTGCCCAGTATTTTGCTGCAATCTATGGGATACAGCACTGCCGGGCAAAGGCACCCCGTGCTTATTGGGCATGGAACAGGGCTTATAAAATGGAATACATTTTGAAATGTGTACATTATGATAAAATACATAAATACATATACAATTGCATTTATGCTATTAGATACAAAGTTTATACAGGCTTTAAAAATAAAAAAGTGAATGCAGAAATACGACAAAAAATTATGAATGGATATCTATGAGAAGCACAAAAAAATAGTCCACTCTTATTTTTCATATGCCTGTGGATTGCTCAATTTTTAATCGAATGGTTATGCAGTGCTTGATGAGGTGTTGGATCCACTGGAAATACATTGAGTTTGACATTGAAGGTGCTTGCTTTTTGAAGGAAGAAATGGATTACATCACCACATGGGCTACAAGAACCACTGCCTTTTCTTTTCACTAGTTCTTGATTCAGGCCAGCAACAACAACAGATTATTTTTTAAAATGCCATACATGTTCCACCCATATGGCTGAATTTTTGAAAGTATTTTTTACCCAACATTTGCCCCTAATATGAGATAGTCCACCCCAACTACTTCTGAAGTGTGTTAGTCGATTGAAGCAAAAACAAGTCTGTGGCAAAAGAAAAGGAAAAGAAAAGAATCTTGTGGTACCTTACAGACTAGCCAACTTATTATGACATGGACCTTTGTGGGCTAGAGTCTGCTTCATCACGGGAATATATAAACTGTCCTGGACTCATCATCTGAGGCCCTTCTTTGTGTGCCCTACTCCACATGAAATCTCGAGGGTGGCGACATGAGAACGGGCCTTCTCTATAGTGGCCCCCCTTTGTGAAATGCTCTTCCCAGGGAGGTTTGCCTGGTGCCTTCATTATATATCTTCATTATATAATAGGAATCTATTATTTATTTAGTGGACGGTTTGAGGTTTATTTAGTGGATGGTCTGAGGTTTCTTTCATCGAATTTCTGTTTCAATTTGCAGTTGGTAAGATGGATAAAAATCTTGTTGAATTTGAGCCACAGTTGTGGGGCTGTTCCTTGCTATATTCATATCACAATTCCTTACACTACTATTTCAACAGCCTGTGAGAGCATTTCGGTATGCTACTTAGGGCAATGACTACTTCATTTAGCGGGCTGCTGTTTCCCATGCCAAAAAAGAAGAAAGAAAACACCCGTCTGCTTTTAGATGAGGGCCGATATGTACTGATAAGACGAAGAGACAGAGGCATTATGCTAGGTGATGGTGTGTGTGGAAAACGCAGGCTTACCCTGCGTCCTATTCTATAATAATAAATTGCTTTCAACTAACAATAGCTAATGTGTTAGAAACATGATTCTAAATGAAGTCATAATTAGTTTCTTTAAAAAGTAATAACAAAGCCCTGAAGGTATTCCAGGGATAACAGATGTGTAATGCTCTCAGAAATGAAGAAGCCTTTTGAGTAGGTCATTCAGACACAATGAATCTTCTGTAATTCTTGATTGAGTATAGTTAACACAGCAATCCAAGCGGGGGCAGGGGGTGGGGGAGAGAGGTAGTTGTACTGCCAGGTTATATGTGAGGCCAGACCAGCACTGTTCTTTCCAGACTGTTTTATTTTGGGTTAAGGGGGTGAATGTCAGACTCTTATGTATAGGCCAGCTCACGACTGCTGTATGTTTCCACCTGTTTGGGGGACATCTCAGGAAATAGGCATGTCCCTGTTTTGGCTGTACCAACATCAGAGCTCCAACATTGCTAAAGCAGCAGAGAGGACTGCTCACCTTTTCCAGTAGGTGGCATTGTGGCTGGGCATCTGGGATCCAATAGTGCTCCAGTGCAGGGGCAGAGATCTACACCTCCATAGCATGTATCCCCGGCCGTGTCATCAGCGCTGGGTGGGGCCACGCCTTGCATGGTCCCATCGGCCAATCAGCACTGGTAATGAGCATGGCTGCAGGAGATTTAACCATGGCACAGCCAGGGCACTGTTACAGCTTGGTCTCTCTCACAAACGCGAGACCATAGCTGTCAAGTGTCCTTTATTTGAAGGGACAATCCCTTATTCCAGCGCCATGTCCCGCTGCTGTCTCTTATTGATGGATGTCCCTTAAATGTCCCTAAATGATGTCCCTTAAATTTCAAAGGAAGCAGCTCCTCTCCCTTCCTCCTTGCCGGCCAGGGAGGAGGGAGGCTCCAACTGTGTTGCTTGGCTGTGTTGCTCACCCAATAAGAAGTCTAAGAACGACTGGGGGGTGGAGCTTGCATGCCTTGTGCTGATCAAATCATCTGCATTGCCTGGGGACTCGCCTTTGCTCAGCGCTTCCCAGCGGAGAGGTGACGGTGGTTTTCCTTGAGGCTTCCTTTGGCTGCTGGCTGGGCTTTCTGCCTTTGGCTCAGAGGGGCTCAGAAGTTGAACATACCTGTGCTGAGTGCTCGGATCGGAATCAGATGGATACGTCATCAACGGCCCACTCACCCTTGCTGGCGAAAAGGTCTGTCTGGAGCGGGGGCACATGGTGGGGGGAAAGGAAAGGAGATCTCGTGGGGGGGGGCTTTTGAATTTGTTTTGGAGGCTCCTTTGATTGACGTATGGGGGAAAAGAAAGGAGCTGGTTGACTAACATGGTGGGTGACTGGTGATCTCATGGTGCGGGGGGGAGGCTGTGTGTGTGTGTGGCTAGTTAATGCAAGCTGAGGGGGTTTTTGAATGCTGGACGCCATTTTGTTGCACGTGCTGCTGCAAACTTTGCAGTGCAAAGCCAGGCTGGGGAGTCATCTTAAGTTGAGGCTGCATAGGCCTTGTGGTGCATGCGATTCAGATTCTATTCAGTTGAACTTCTGGTTACAAAGTTGGTTGGACAGTGTTCTCGAAGCTACCAGCATGAGTTTGACCAGACTGCAGGAGGACAGGAAGACTGGAGTGCCTGGAACAGGTGAGGCTGCAGGTCCCTTATTTTGGCTGCTGATTCCTTATTTTCAAGGCTGATGGTCCCTTATTTTCAAATCTGTAAGTTGACAGCTATGCGCGAGACGACTCTGGCTGTTAATTATTTCAGATTTATTGCTAAAACAACAAACTAGGACGGTGCTCCTCTACTCATCGTCCTCTCCAGAAGATGGAGTTGTCTGGACTGAGCTCCTCCCCCGTCCCCAGCACGGAAACCCCCACCTTCTCTTCCGGTATCTCTTCCGCGTCTCTGCCACTTTTGAAATCCTACGAGATTTAACAGAGAGTGTTTCTTGCATTCCAACGTCTTGCCCACTATCGGAGTTCTCACACATCCGTCTGTCCCTTTGGTCAGAGCTCAGATTACAGCTGCTCTCCCCTTCTCTCTGCTTTCTGCTGTTAACTGTCCTCTCCCTGTGCCTGCTTCTCCTCCTCCTGTCAGCATCTGAGCTTCGCTTCCTCTCTCGCTCCTTTGCCGCACCTCCCTACCCACCCACCCTCTTTTTATGTGTTGTTCGTTTATGACCTTGCTATGGACAACTGGTGGCCTCCGTATTGTTGGGGTCGGTTAGGATTTTTTTCCACTTGGCAAATTGGCACCAGTGGTTTTCGCCTGTCTTGTAGCAATCATCATACCTTTGTAAGGTTAGGCATTGGGTAAGCCTTTGCTAAAGCAGCAGAGAGTGGCCTTGTAGGGTTGGATATCCTGCTCAGAGGACCTCTCTCTCTGCACTGTCTGAAAGGTGGACGTGAAACATCCTTTGGATCCTGGGGTGACCTCCTAGGTAACCAAGGGATTGCAGCCCAAGTTTTGTGTTTCACAAGGCAAACAGTGATGCCATGAAAAATTATGCTTCTTGGCAGCCATTAGAGCTACGGTAAACTGTCAAACAAACAAACAAACAAACAAACACACCATGTATTTTCCAGTGGCAGCTGTGTAAGTTTCAAAACATAAACCTGATAAACAATGTTGTCAATTTGGAACACGGTTATTCTTTGGATTTCACACTTCTCTGAATTTTGTGGTGCAGTTCTTGGCTCAAAAAATGTATCCAAATGTGTATTTTAGAATACCTTATAAATGCGACTTTGCAAGGAAATATGTTTAATAATAGGTATTTTTTGAGAAAATAAGTAGATTCCTAAATACTATTTTTCAAGAATTTATAGAAGATAGGTTGATATCAGTAGACCAATAGATCAATCAAGGCAGCAATCATATATACAAATAGCTGGCATAAAGCAAGCTGATATAAATTAAGCCAGTGTAAAGTTACACCAGATCCAAACTCAGTTCAGCAGTGGAGCTACGACTGCTGAGAAAGTCCTAAGCTTAGCAGAGGTAAAATAAGCCGTTAAAATAATGTTTGAGTTATATCAACCTTTTTGCCAGCTTACCTTACACTGGGCTGCCAGGTCATGTGATAGAGCTGAAGAGGCTTAGGAACCCATCTAAGTTCCTCCTCTGTGGCCTGGCCCCCACCACAACCCTCTTTCAGAGCTTACACTGACTTAATATCTGCCAAGCTACACTCAGTCAGCTGGGTGAAGGGGGAGATACACTAGCATATCTTCAGTTGAGCTAAGGATGAGGAATTAAGCCAGCATAATCCAGGTCAACTGGAGATCTGCTGGATCCTAACTTTGCTCACCCTGGGACTTCTTCCTATAGGATTTCTCTCTAAACCAGGTGGAACAGAACAGACTTATGAACGAGCATACTGGAAATTGGCACAGACCAGAAAGAGACTGATTTGTCCATCTGTACTACTGATAATCTTTTTATCTTTGAGCCTTTCAGAAATCTACTGAGGCATCAAGTCCAACCATTCCCTAACCCTTCCCAGCTAAGCAGCTTGTAGCTAATGCACTGTTTCTAATGCACTGGAGGCATCATTTAGGGGAGAGAAAGGGGAACAGCAAAAGTATGAACTGCAGAGTCTTAGAACGTTTCCTGTGCTTTGACTGCAAATAAAAGAAGGTAGCCTGCCGTTTCATCCTCTCATTCCAAGTATCATGAAAAGCTAGCAGTTCAGGAGATCTTTGAGTTGGAAGCAATGGCAGTGCTGGTAGCGATGATCAGGTTTCTCTAGGAACTGCTTCTATGCAGGTGATTTGAATAGCAGCCCAGAAGATTTGATTATCTATTCTATCTGTAAATGTACAGATATACCATCATTTATATGCTGTAATATCAGGGTGTTTTTCAGCAATGAAACATCAGCAATGAGCCAACAGTGTGACGCGGCAGCTAAAAAAGCCAATGCAATTCTGGGCTGCATCAATAGGAGTATAGCATCTAGATCAAGGGAAGTAATAGTGCCACTGTATTCTGCTCTGGTCAGACCTCACCTGGAGTACTGTGTCCAGTTCTGGGCACCACAGTTCAAGAAGGACACTGACAAACTGGAACGTGTCCAGAGGAGGGCAACCAAAATGGTCAAAGGCCTGGAAACGATGCCTTATTAGGAACGGCTAAGGGAGCTGGGCATGTTTAGCCTGGAGAAGAGGAGGTTAAGGGGTGATATGATAGCCATGTTCAAATATATAAAAGGATGTCACATAGAGGAGGGAGAAAGGTTGTTTTCTGCTGCTCCAGAGAAGCGGACACGGAGCAATGGTTCCAAACTACAAGAAAGAAGATTCCACCTAAACATTAGGAAGAACTTCCTGACAGTAAGAGCTGTTCGACAGTGGAATTTGCTGCCAAGGAGTGTGGTGGGGTCTCCTTCTTTGGAGGTCTTTAAGCAGAGGCTTGGCAACCATATGTCAGGAGTGCTCTGATGGTGTTTCCTGCTTGGCAGGGGGTTGGACTCGATGGCCCTTGTGGTCTCTTCCAACTCTATGATTCTATGATCTGTAACAAACAAACAAAAACCTTACAAAGATGTACAAGTAGCACAAAGATGGTATTGCTTCTAGTGATAGATGAACTCTCATTGGCTTTCTTTGACATTGCATATGACATTTTTTCCAATCAATCAATCAATCAATCAATCAGAAAACAATGCTTCTTTTCTGAACTCTTGCTGTGAGACTCCTGTTTATGTCATTGGGAGGGCAATGGAGTATAAAACACATGCCCCAAATCTGCCCCTTTCCTCTCCCAAAACTTAACCAGGATTGAAAGCAATAGAAAGGACTTTGTGTGAGTCCTCCATTTCTTTTTCTCTCCCTGGACCCTAAAATGATGCAAAGGCAACATCCCTGGCAGCAGGGAGCCAGGGAAATGTAGTTCTCCTGGACACCTGAACCCCTACTGTGGACATCAGGTGATCACATCAGGTGACCTGGAAACCACACTTCTCAGGCCTTCTTGTGCCACAGATACAGCTGGGATGTGAAGTATCTGGAAGGTGGAAGACAAAATATTGCTTTGTTCTCATTGCTGATTATAATTTTGGCTTTTTAACTGTTGAGGAGATGCCACTAGTCTGAGAAGCAGTATGCTGCGTCTGGTTCTGTGCTCGGTTAAGCTCTGAATTTATGCTCCCTTCTCATGGCTATCCTTCTTCTTCACAAATTATGTGGTAATGGTAGCTAACAGTAACAATGATCAATAGGCCAGATCATTTTCAAGCTCCATGATTGCCTCAGGCTCTGAAACACTGCAGTTAGCCATTTCATAAAAAGGAAGTAGTCTCCCTTAAGTCATTATTAAATGATGAATTATTAATCTTTGTTATTCAGGCATTGATCTTAAGTATACATGGTACATGCTCATCTACTTTGGCAGCAAGTAGTCTTAGTGGTGGGGGAATTCTGATGGATTCATGATGTATGCATATAGCTAGGCCTTTCTTCCCTTTGCAGTTCCCCTTTCCAACCTCTGTTATTGTGTGTCAGTATGATTAGATGCAATTTGCACCAAAACATACCATTGCAAGAAAGAATAAAGAGCTCGAGAGGAAAACGGCATAGACTAATCTTGTGCAGCTTTACAAATCAAATGACCTTCAGATCACTCCATTAGTGATGGAATGATCATAAAATTAAAAGGTGTCTACATTTAAGGTAAACATATCCCTAACTTTAAAGAAATTATTCTTTATGATTTGGTTTAATGCCCTTTTTTAATGATGCAAGTAAAATAGCTAATGTAATGGTTCTAGGGGTTGCTCGTGCATAAGTCGCCGCCACACCTGGCTGAGTTACCTGGGTGAACCCTATTCTGTCCGGACAGCCACTCACCCGTGGCTGTCTCAGTCGCTGGCAGAATCCGTCAGTGGGCGTTTCTTGAACTTCTTCCAGCAAAGATGCTCTTTGACGCCTAGTCTCCACCTACTCTCCCTGCGCGGAAGCCTTCTGCGCAGGGAGGGTGTGGGCAGCGGAGGACCCATGCTCTCCCCGCTGGTCTCCGGTGAGGAGTCATGGAGCCACCTCGCCAATTCCCCCATCTGCCCCCCTTCTCCACTGGTGCTACGCTGATTTCCCTCCCCAATAGATGGGCTGCTTCTCTCCCTCCTGGGACGCTCTCCGTAATCCCTCTGGAGCCCTTCCTCTCCCTCTGGCTCCGATGGCAGTTCCCTGACAGCTAACAATGAGCTGCAGGTTCTCTCTTTGTTCACTGGAGAAAAAGGTTTAGAGGTGAAATGTTGGTTTACATGAAAATGCCTACAGCGACACTGCTGAAACCTTTGCTGTGATCATTTGCAATCAAACTTGGTTAGCTATAATTGGTTTATGAGCATGCTGCTTTCACCCTGAAGTGGAGGTAAATTTCCCACACCTAAACTGCCCTGGGAAGAATACTCTTATAATATTGAATTATATTGGAAACAGGGGAGGAAACAATTTAGGTAGCAATCCTACAGGAAGATGCATCGGGATACTGTGGATTTCCAGTTCAACTGGCTGACTCCTGGTTTAGTACACAACAAAGGAATACAGAGAATAGAACCTCATCAAACACAACTCTGTATGCAAGATAGAAGTATGTTGTGCACAGTTTACTAGGAGCTCAGAGCCTATGTGAGACAGGTAATGATCCTATTATGAGCACTAAATCACCTGTTTACCATTATATTACTATACCTGGACTGACCTGAAGAAGGGACACAAAACTGAGACTTATCCAGTTGTCTCATCATCAGTCCTATCTACATGATTTACTACAAGATTCAGCAAAGAGGATTGACACTCTGATTTTCATTACACCACAATTGAACTTTTGAACTCTTGAACTTGGTGCATTGCACAGCAAAGTATAAGACTGTATAGATCTTTTTTAAGATCCTTGAGACTATCTGTATATGCCTGGAATTTGCATTATTTTGAGTCACAATACGTATTCCATTGAGAGATTTAGTGCACATGATTCCTGGTTTAGCCAGATTCAGCCAGTGTTAAGTTCCCAAAGCTAGCTCAGGTGAAGATATATCATTCAGCCTGGACACTGAGATCCAGTTCCGAGGGCCTTCCGGTGGTTCACTCGCTGCAAGAAGTGAGGTTACAGGGAACCTGGCAGAGGGCCTTCTCGGTAGTGGCACCCACCATGTGGAACGCCCTCCTCTTTAGAGGACATCTGAAGGCATCCTTGTATTGGGAAGTTTTAAATGTTTAATGTTTTATTATGTTTTTGTATATGCAGGAAGCCACCCAGAGTGGCTGGGGCAACCCAGTCAGATGGGCAGAGTACAAATAATGAAATCATCATCATCATCATGCTGGCATAACTCAGTCATCTGGGGCTTAGCACTCAGTCAAAATGGGGACTTCCAGGGTGTGGCATGTCAAGACTAAAGAGGGAAGACTTAGGCTGTATGTTAATTCCATTCATTTTGGTCACTTGACCCAGCAATCTGGGAGAGAGCTGTTGGAAATGTTTGTTTTCCCTCTGCCATGCTTAGCCAGAGCAGCAGTCACTCTTACAAACAAGGTTTGGATCTGGGTTAACTTTATGCCAGCTTAATTTACACCAGCTTGCTTCTTCTGGCAGTTCTCTCATTGCGAGAAGTGAGGTTACAGGGAACCAGACAGAGGGCCTTCTCGGTAGTGGCAGCCACCCTGTGGAACACCCTCCCTTCAGATGTGAAGGAAATAAGCAGCTATCCTATCTTTAAAAGACATCTGAAGGCAGCCCTATTTAGGGAAGTTTTTAATATTTAATGCTGTACGGTTTTTAACACTTGATTGGAAGCCACCCAGAGTGGCTGGGGAAACTCAGCCAAATGGGCGGGGTATAAATAATAAATTATTATTATTATTATTATTATTATTATTATTATTATTATTAATGCTAACTACTTTTGTATAGGATTTCTCCCTTAATTATGTTTCTCAGCGATTGATGAGATCCATCCCTCCTCCTGCCCAGGAGGTTATTCTTTGCACTGGTGCATTCAACACATCACTTTGCTTGTGATAAAGAATGCTGCCTCATGAAGGTGTTAATGAGGTGTGTCATATCTAAAAATATAAAGCTAATGAAAATATTCCCACATACATAATAACTCTTTTCCTACCAAATCTTTTCAATACACTTATGCAGACGCCCACACAAAGTTGTAGTCATTTTATTTACCATGGCAACATGATACACTGCTAAAGAGCAGTGGTTCCCAAATGAAGCTACTCAAAAGTACGCTTGAAATATTCAAGCCCTCATTGGACAAAGACTCTAAAGCAATACATCTCATATTACATATTCACTTCATATTTTTAGAGGGCAATCCTATGAGAACATCCACCAGAATGAGCAGTTTAGGATGCAGCATTTTCCTAGCCAGTGTGGTGTAGTGGTTAAGAGCGGTAGTCTCGTAATCTGGGGAACCGGGTTCGCGTCTCCGCTCCTCCACATGCAGCTGCTGGGTGACCTTGGGCCAGTCACACTTCTTTGAAGTCTCTCAGCCCCACTCACCTCACCGAGTGTTTGTTGTGGGGGAGGAAGCGAAAGGAGAATGCTAGCCACTTTGAGACTCCATAGGGTAGTGATAAAACGGGATATCAAATCCAAAGTCTTCTTCTTCAGCTTCTAGCTCATCTGCCTGATTTCCAGCTTAGCTGGCCTCAGATAGCATTAAGCTCCCAACCTCAGTTCGGCCAAAGATATGCTGGCTTAACTTCCCCAACCCAGCTTAACTGAGGCTCAGCCACCACTGGCAATTTTTTTGACCCTGCCTTTTACCCAGGTGAGCATGAAATGTTCTCAGTTATGCTAATATTTGGGGGGAATCTCTACATCACTGTGTGTGTTGTGGTTTTCAGTCATTGCAGGTAAATGATAAATTTGTAATGTTTGGACCATTCTTAATTCCCTGTTTTGAAGTGAAATGTTTTGTGGGGTTAGATAGATTCTCATGTTGACTAACATAATTTCAGAGACTATCCATTTGGCCTGTGCCATTTCTGGACACTGCAATCCAAACCCTCGGCTGAGGAGCTTCTGGGCTTAACAGAGCAGTCGGGCTACCTGCAGTTACCAAGAATGGAGGGCTGAAAGAGCAAGGTGTGGGGATCTTCATGACAGAGCAAATTTAAAGTTCCTTCTGCCATGCTTGCACTCCGCTGATCTCCCTGTGCCAAATTGCCCTGCTCTCAGCATTGATACTCAGCATTTGGAAGCCAGGCATGCAAGCCCATACTAACCTTGCCTCCCTGCCATGGGTGAGGCCAGAAAAGGCACTGAGTAAGATCAGGGGCAATATAGTTAAAGCTAGTAGTTTTCCCAGTAGTGATGTATGGAAGTGAGAGCTGGACCATAAAGAAGGCTATTTGCCGAAGAATTGATTCTTTTGAATGGTGCTGGAGGAGACTCTTGAGAGTCCCATGGACTGCAAGAAGATCAAACCTATCCATTCTTAAGGAAATCAGTCCTGAGTGGTCACTGGAAGGATAGATCCTGAAGCTGAGACTCCAGTACTTTGGCCACCTCATGAGAAGAGAAGACTCCCTGGAAAAGACCCTGATGTTGGGAAAGATGGAGGGCACAAGGAGAAGGGGACGACAGAGGACGAAATGGTTGGATAGTGTTCTCGAAGCTACCAGCATGAGTTTGACCAAACTGCGGGAGGCAGTGGAAGACAGGAGTGCCTGGCGTGCTCTGATCCATGGGGTCACGAAGAGTCAGACACGACTAAACGACTAAACAACAAGATCAGGGGCACTTCACACTCTGTCTCTCCCAGGCCCTTCCCTCCTCTGCTACTCCTATGATTATTGGGCTATTATGCTTTCTCCTAAGTTTAATAGAGGTAAGAGGGTGGGTTCCATCAGCATTGTGGAAAGGGGCGGGAAAGTGTAAACTGTCCCTCTCTCTTAAGTCTCCTTTGTGCTGCTCAGCTGACTGGAAGAGTTAAGAGTGGTTAAAAGGGAACTGGATTGCAAAAAGGGGGTTCATTTAAAAGAAGTGAGGGATATAAATTTAATTTAATATATTAGTTAATGTTCAATTACTTAACATGCCCCCCATACCTTCTTTCTTTCTTTCTTTCTTTCTTTCTTTCTTTCTTTCTTTCTTTCTTTCTTTCTGGGAGGATATGTTTTGGGCCATGTAAACTGAGGAATTAGGACAAAAGCATTCTGAGAAGAGATGATTGCACACTTCTGAACAAGAAATAGAAAAAAGGGTGTGTTTCTTCAATACATCTACCACTTTTTTCCTCCTGCAGTTGTTGTGTTTTGTGTTTTTTTGAAATCTTTATCTAAACTTGTGACTTTGAAGTATTTATAATTTCAAATAGATTTATTTTTAAAAGAGAATAAAAAAAAATGCAAGGATGAAACACAGTTGTTTGACAGTGTCATTATACAGAATAAATAAGACTGATTCTGAGCTTTAAAAATAAAATAAAAATTATAATAATCTGGGCAGGAGCTAGTCAAATTTGAACACTTGAAAGTGTTATTGATTTCAATGGAACAAATTTAACCAAGTGCTTTCCTACTGAATCAATGGGACTTCAGAGCAGTTGGCTGAGACATATTATATTCTTTGTATTTCCTAAAGAGTACAAAATCATTCTTCTCGGGGATATCTTATTATTATTTCTTTGGAACGGACGAGTTCAGCAATCATACAGGTGCACAAGGTAAAATAATAGCAGTGTATCTTTCAATTGCTGTCCTTTTTTCCTGTCCTACATATACAATTATATGCTGTTGTACTGTACTGTATTGCATTCTATAATAATGATATCTGTTAAATAACACTCCATCCTTGAAGTAATGAATTGCATCAATCAACCATAGCTACACAGCCAAATACTATAAAATCACTCACATTTACTTGAAAGTACTAGCAGTTCGAAAGCACCTCCGGGTGCAAGTAGATAAATAGGGACCACTTACCAGCAGGAAGGTAAATGGCGTTTCCGTGTGTGGCTCTGGCTCGCCAGAGCAGCGATGTCACGCTGGCCACGTGACCCGGAAGTGTCTCCGGACAGCGCTGGCCCCTGGCCTCTTAAGTGAGATGGGCGCACAACCCCAGAGTCTGTCAAGACTGGCCCGTACGGGCAGGGGTACCTTTACCTTTACCTTTTAATATCCATTGGGGCAACCAAAATAGTAAGAATCAGACAGAAAAACAGTACTTGGCTTTATCAGCACTCAGATATTTGCCTATACAGGTAGGTGTTTCATGACCCTGAGCCAAAAACATTTAAGACCAAGCTCTCCAACTGCAGCAGCTAAGAGGAGGAGTCAAGCACACTCACCAGTCCTTTCCAGATAGGTTTAGCCACCTTTGATCCTGTATTCCAGTGTTTCCCAACCTTGGGCCTCCAACTACAATTCCCATCATCCCTGACCACTGGTCTTGCTAGCTAGGGATGATGGGAGTTGTAGTCCAAAAACAGCTGGAAGCCCAAGGTTGGGAAACACTGCTGTATTCCATCCATTAAAATCCAGAGAAATAACACTGACATCTGACAGAGTGATCAGGAAATCTCCGGGGGCATGTTTCTCAACCAGATTGCTGCAACAGCCTTTACCTCTGAGAGAGAGCTTGGTAACTGCCAAACAAGTTGCAGGTCCTTCAATATAGCTAGATTCAGTACGCAGGGATGGAGCTTCCAGAAGGACTCTTCTGGCTAGGCTATCAAACCTTAGCAACTGTGAGTTGGTGCAAAGGCAACTGGTATTTTAACTTAGTTCCAGGATTTCTAAAAAGGAACATGGGTGGCGCTGTGGTCTAAACCACTGAGCCTTGGGCTTGCCGATCAAAAGTTCAGCGGTTTGAATCCCTGTAATGGGGTGAGCTCCCGTTGCTCAGTCCAAGCTCCTGCCAACCTAGCAGTTCGAAAGCATGCCAAAAGTGCAAGTAGATTAATAGGTACCACTCTGGCGGGAAGGTAAACGGCATTTCCGTGCGCTGCTCTGGTGTCAGTGTTCCGTTGCGCCAGAAGTGGCTTAGTCATGCTGACCACATGACCTGGAAAAACTGTCTGCGGAGTGGACAAATGCCGGCTCCCTCGGCCTGTAAAGTGAGATGAGCACCACAACCCCAGAGTCATTCGTGACTGGACTTAACTGTCAGGGGTCCCTTTACCTTTACCAGGATTGCTAGCCATAGTCCCAAACATGTGCCAATGATTTCTTGACCAGTACTTTCAGTACTGTCCAGGGTCCTGAACCTCCCCTGCTCCATGTTAGCTTCTGCTAACTGCCATACTTCCCATCTGTACTACTACTTTAAACAGTCATGACTTCCCTCAAAAAATCCTGGGAGCTGTAGTTTGTTAAAGGTGCTAAGAGTTGTTAGGAGACTCCTATTCCCCTGACACAGCTGCAATTCTCAGAGTTCCCCAGGAAGAGGGAATGACTTTAAAGCAGGCATGGCCAAACGTGGCCCTCCAGATGTCCTGGGACTACAACTCCCATCATCCCTAGCTAACAGGACCAGTAGTAAGGGATGATGGGAATTGTAGTCCCAAAACATCTGCAGGGCCAAGTTTGGCCATGCCTGCTTTAAACCATTCTGGCAAGTGTAGCTCTTTAAGGGAAATGGGGCCTCTAAACAACTCCTTTATCAAACCACAGGTCCCAGGATTATTTGGAGGAAATCACTGTTCGAAGTGGTTTGATACTGTATTAAAGTGCAGATGGCGACCAAGACAGGATGGTATGTAGAAATAGGAAGAAAGGAGCTTCATTATTCTCACAGTAGCATTCTAGTTGGCATGTTTGTATCATATTTATGTAATTACATAATTCTTCCCCAAACAGATTGCAAATATTTATGCAAAAACACTTTTAATTTGATAATGACATCGCCTCAAAACCTCAAATGACTTACTCCAGAGGACATTCTCTGGAATCAACTCAGCAGGTAAGTATTTTAATTTTTTGCATCTTGCTCCAGACTACAATCATGCACTTACAGAGAACAAAGGCACTTAGCATATTGATTGCTTTTCCTTCCTTCCAATAACAGTAAAACTTACCAGCCTCTTTTAGAACACTTCTAGGAGTTTTGGAGTGAATCATTAAGCATATTTTATGTGGATGTCAAAAAGCATAAGAAGTATACAAAAGTAATAAAGAGAATAGCCCTGTACTATTGCAATTTGGGGATACCCTCTTGGCATAACGGGTCAGTTTGTCTGGCTGTTAACCAGAAGGTTGGTGGTTCAAGCCCACCCAGGAATGGCTGTGGGCAGGATTCATGCATTGCAAGTATTTGGACTAGATGACCCTCAGGGTCCTCTACAACTCTATGTTTCTATTACTTGTTTATTTCCCCATTTAACATCTTGATTTGTCTCCCTTGGTTGTCTTTTATCATCTAACCTAATTTCCAAGCTCTGATAACGCTCTGACAAAAAGTGCAAATTACATCTTTGCACTTGTCATTTGGAAAGTATCATAGATTTGGATTCAGTTTCGTGGACAAATTCCACACCTTAAGAGCAGGTGAGAGAGAGAATGTTTGGTTGTTCTGCTTAGTGGTGTAACATTTGGGGTGGGTCAGCCCTCCTATAACACTGCTGCAATTTTGATGTAATGTATGTTGTGTACTATAGTCATAGTGGAAATCAATGGCCTACTCTGAGTGCAACTTAGTTGAATATCACCCTGGCACAGCTGTTCATACACTGCATCCATGCATAACTACTTATTTCCTAGTGTGGCATGACTTAGGGAGCAATCCCATGGCAATATTTGCCTGGATGAGAAG
This sequence comes from Podarcis cretensis, assembly GCF_951804945.1. Classification (NCBI taxonomy): domain Eukaryota; kingdom Metazoa; phylum Chordata; class Lepidosauria; order Squamata; family Lacertidae; genus Podarcis; species Podarcis cretensis. The sequence goes on from NC_137173.1 coordinate 89,511,250, forward strand.
GTGGGGATCCAGCAGATCTCCATATGAGCTGGGAGACTCCCACTGCAGCCAGGCTATGCTAGCTGAACTCTCTGAACATGTGTTAGGTTGTTCTGTTAGTGTGGGATCTTATGATATGACTATTTAATTTCAAAAATTGCAGGATGAGAATGGAATCTGGCCAAAAAATATACATATCAATATTTTTTAATATTGATATGTATATTTTTTTAATGAAAAGGTAAAGGGGATTTACTGTGTGAAGGGAATACCTGAAGTGTGAGCAGACAGAAGCATTTATCTCTCTGTTGATGACCCTCATGAAACAGCATCAGGGTAATTTAATGCACTGATCTGTGTGATAAGTTATCCTGTGATGCAATATTGTTACAGTCCATTTTTATGAGCATGATTTATGTGAAAAACAATAAAACTTTCACTTACTCTTCCAACATTTGGAAGAAAAAGATCACATCCTATATTTCTTTTTAATGTTAATTCTCTGTTCTCCATATTTTATCCGTTGGTTATTTATTCAGTCTCTTGGTATAGATCCCCGCCCCCTGCATTTTTTTCCCTATTTTTTGAAAATGTGTTTTTCTTAATAGCAAGTTTTGCCCAGATACACCTATGAGCAAAGGTCTATATTTTATGTCTCAGCATATATATATATTTAAAAATAATCATATAGTTTGGTGCTTCTGTATTAATCATAGCACTTATAGTAATGTTTAATGAGGAGAATGTCCATAAGAATCGAATTCCATTTGAAACGGAGAAGAAATTAGAATTGGAATCACTTAATTGGGTTGCTAAAAGTTTCATTGGAAATGTATACTTGCTTTACATGGCATTTAGATTTAGGATTCTGAGCTTGGGGTCCTCACCAACTCTACAATTCTATGGTTCTATAGTCAGAGGCCCCAATCAAGCTCAAGGTAGCCATCTGCTAAGGATACACCAGATCTCTGGACCAGCTGCTGTTAAATCCTCAGCCTCATGAAAGAAAATAAAGATCATTACCGTTTGGAATTCCCCGGAGACCCTCTCCTCAAGGAGAGAGGGAAGAAACTACGAAATAAACCAACAAGGGACAGGGAAGGGTGCAAGTATAAACAGGAACAAGAAAATCTGCAGAGGGGGCGTAGAAGAGACCTGAGAGCCTCGGACATTAGGACACCAGATTGATGGACAGGATGTAATGGTTAGAATGGACTGACATAACCCGAAACCAGGAAGAAGGGACGTTGGATTTAATTAGAAGAGAATTTCTTTTTATATATTTTCTTTTTGGAATTAGTGTGATACTAATGAAAAACCATAATATGTTGGAAAGGAATTAATTGGCTTTAGTAGAAAGGTTTGAAGGAGGTATGCATAAATATGGTTTAAATTTTGAAATTTTATGGTTCTTAAGGTAAGACAAGGTTAAAGAAATCAACGGTAAATTGAATAACAGAATATAGCAAAAGTTGGAAAGGATATGTTGAGTTAACGGGGGGGGAGGAAGAGAGACAGATTGTTAAGACAAATTATTTAAATAAAAATTGTGAAGTATGGGAAGAATTTGCTGAAATAATGAATTAAGATAGAATACAAAAAGGGAGGTGTGAGGAGGTCCAAGAAAGAAGTAAATGAAAGGATGTAATTTGGATTTGTAATTTTTTTAAAAAATCTTTTTTCTGTTTTTTGTTGTTTTGTTGTTGTATTTTTGTTGTTTCTTGTATTTTTTTCTTTTTGAAATTTTGAATAAATATCATTTTTTTTAAAAAAAAAAATCCTCAGCCTCAGCTCAACCAAATACAGTGGTACCTCGGGTTAAGAACTTAATTCGTTCTGGAGGTCCGTTCTTAACCTGAAACTGTTCTTAACCTGAAGCACCACTTTAGCTAATGGGGCCTCCTGGTGCTGCCGCTGGAGCACGATTTCTGTTCTCATCCTGAAGCAAAGTTCTTAACCCGAGGTACTATTTCTGGGTTAGCGGAGTCTGTAACCTGAAGCGTCTGTAACCTGAGGTACCACTGTATATGTCATTGTAACTTGCTCATCCCTGCTTAGCTGAGGCTCAGTGTGCTGAGTCAAGATTGGGGCATTCTGGAAGCATAGTGAGACCAGTGTCAGGGTGGGGTGGGACTTAGGTTGGATTCAAAGCCCATTCAGCTTGGTCATGTGACCTAGCAAGCCAACATAATACTGGCTTGTTTTCCCTCTGCCAGGCTTTGTCAGAACAGCAGCAGCTGCCCCTCTGCTGAACAGGGTTTGAATCTGGCACAAATTTGCACTGGCTTAACTTACACTGACTTGCTTCATGCCAGCTTCTTGTGCCTAAGATTGCTCACACGGGATTGCTCACCCACACTCCCGCTTGTCTTGTGCCTAGAGAGCACTGACCCAAGAGGTTTTCCGCTTGTCCTGTGGTTTATAGACAAAGGCCAGAGCAATTTCCATTTGGTCCACCACTTTCCCCAGGGAAAACTCGCTGTTTACCACTGAATCAGAGCAAACAATCTGCAGGAATTTGCATTTCTTCTGATTCAGCAAGAGGACATGTGGACAGCCCACAGCTATGGTCATGAATTTCAATGTATCTGCTGGGATAGCTATGTTGGGAGAGGTCGTAGGTTCGAGCCCCACGTAGGGCAAAACCCCCTGCATTGCAGGGGGTTGGATTAGATCACCCTTTTGGTCCCTTCCAACTCTGTAAATCTACGATTCTGCGCTTGAATGCAACCCCAGACCTTGAGTGTAGGAGCACCTTTGCTACGAAACTCCTTCATATTACATAACAGCAGTGCTTTTTTTCAAGGGGACCTCGCAGGAACTCAGAAATATAGCACTATATATTTCTATATACGCAGGTGGCGCTGTGGGTTAAAGCCTCAGCGCCTAGGGCTTGCCGATCGAAAGGTCGGCGGTTCGAATCCCCGCGGCGGGGTGCGCTCCCGCTGCTCGGTCCCAACGCCTGCCAACCTAGCAGTTCGAAAGCACCTCCGGGTGCAAGTAGATAAATAGGGACCGCTTACCAGCGGGAAGGTAAAAGGCGTTTCCGTGTGCGGCTCTGGCTCGCCAGAGCAGCGATGTCACACTGGCCACATGACCCGGAAGTGTCTCCGGACAGCGCTGGCCCCTGGCCTCTTAAGTGAGATGGGCGTACAACCCCAGAGTCTGTCAAGACTGGCCCGTACGGGCAGGGGTACCTTTACCTTTACCTTTACCAGGCAAGTGCCACTCCTATTGTCTTTTCAGCATTGTTGAAGAACTTCTTTTTCCAAAAAGCCTTTTAAGCGGTGATCTTTAATTTAGCCTATATGTATATCTGGATCAGATTCAAAATTGTTTTTTAGATATGAGATTATTTTTAATTGTGTTTATATGTGGAATTGCTTTCTCATGTTTGGTGCATGAAATTGTACTTTGTTGTATTTTTTATCATGGATGTTTTTTCACAGTGAAATCACTTGAAGGTACCTGATAGGAAGCAATTTATGAATGGGATACACACACACACACACACACACACACACACACAAACATCAAGCAAGAATTGTTTGGCATTTGTCCAGGACTTACCAATTCAAGAAGCTACGATTCTCTAATTAGCCCTTTGTCCCTTCCATTTGTCACAATAATCAAAAAGGCAAGATAAGTCTTGGCAGCCTGCTGTGCTGACAAACAGCCGACTTGAATTCAAAAGGCTTGGTGAGGCTGCAGTGGCTTCCCAGCAGCCGTCATGGTGCATCAGAAAGTTGAAGCGGTAAGCGAAAATGATGTCTTGGGGAATGTTAAAGGGAAAGCCAGGAAGGGAGTAACAGGCTGCTTCTCGGTGAAAGAAGTGTTTTGTCCAGCATGCTAAAATGAGCTACTTGTTGGTGAGAAAGCATTGCTGGAACAAGGCCAGGCTTTTCAGGCTGCACAATTTTCTGAGCACCTCTGCTGATGCTGCATATATACTTTGGTGGTTCTGAGTGGTCATCATGCACCATATTATTATGAAGAGAATTATTCATTTTATTATGAAGAGAGGATGACATTTTACGCATCTTATTATTGCACTCCTCCATGCTTTGTATAGTCTTTAGGCCTGATCTGTAGTGGTCAACTACTTCTTGCCTGTATAGTTATTTTATTTTAAAAAACCCAATATTTTAGACTAATTAGTGGATGAAATGTCTATTGATAGCTATTATCCATGACACTGACATGAAACGTCCACTTCCAGAGGCAGCCTACCCCCGAATGCCAGAATATGAGGGCATATAGCAGGAAAGAGCTGTTGCCTGTATCATACTTGGCTCATGGGATTCCTGATGGTTTTGCTGATTTAAAATAGTTCCTATTTTTTCATGCTTTTTTTTTCAGAGTTAAAACTTGTATTAGATCTCCTCTCTTCCTCCTGTAGTCATTTCCCAAACCTCCAATACAATACAAAGAAGTAGACTGTGATCTTTGGACAGCCTTCCTGGTAGTTTCATTACTGCAAAAATCTCATGACATTCAAGAGATTATTGAAGAATAGAATGCCATAAAGCTCAGAAACAAACAGTAGTGTGGCAATGCAAGGTATACCCACTATTTATAGATAACAGTGGCTTGACTCTATTTGGTCATCACTGGTTTATAGGCAGTGAATCAGGTTCACTACCCTTATTTACTATTAAACATTTTGTGTTTAATAGTAGTTTAATTTGGCAGTTGCTGACATGATTCCCAAGAGATGGGAGAAATTGCTTTCCCTTGATTTTTGCTCTTCCCCTTATATTAGTTATAGCACAATGCAATGCACATTTCATTCTCAAGCAGGCAGGCATGAGACCATAGCCTTAGATTGTGAGTCCATTTTGGAATAAAAACCTATCTGTGACTTTGCAAATCCACATGGTGGACTTGCACATCATTATTGATTGTTTAAGAGGGAAAAGCACTAGTGTTTGAGTATACCCACTGTGATCAATGGACTTAAATCCAGTGGTTTGAATTGGCCTTGTTGTTGTTTAGTCGTTTAGTCATGTCCGACTCTTCATGACCCCATGGACCAGAGCTATAACTAAAGTGGCCTATAATATTTATCAGGCTTTTGAACAGTGATGACTGTTTTTGGATCCTGTTATGTTCTGCTATGTGGCTGTTACTGAACTGTGGCACATTTTATAGTAGTTTCTGCTACTGATTCTTTAATAGGCTCAATGGACTCTCAGTTCTGAATGTTCAGAGTGTTATATTTTAAAAGCAGGACCTGCTTTTAAAATTTCAGGCTTGTATTTAATGTAGCACTATGCAAGCAATCTACTTACATAAGGATTTCTGCTTTTGCAACAAAATGTGCTCCTCCTCTTCTCCCCCTGTGCACCCTCTAGATCTGTTCTAGAAGTCCCCACCCTCCAGAGAAAATTGTGAGGAGGGTATGGTATAGAGGAGGATGAGGGGAAAGTCCCATTGCACAAGCAGAAAGACTTGCATTGATGTGACATGGTAGATTAATATTGCCCTGTGCCACTCCATTCCATTCCCTACCTCTAGTTTCCCTTCCCTTCCCTTCCCAATCCCCACCAATCAGCCGGCCTTCTGTAGCTACTGAGCAGACTCAATCTCCATTGTACTAGTGTCCCTCACCATTTATTGAAGGTCATTTCTGTTGGTTCAAAGAAAAAATGGGTATATAGAAACAAGATCCAAATTTGGGGCAAGAACTATTTGGCGTGAGAACCCCAGCAGAGATTTCAAATCACAAAATATGCAGCAAAGTAAAAGCATGAAAATATAGACTGCTGTAAATTTAAAACCTGCCCTTCTAAGTTCCCTCTAAAGTTACCCAATTCCCCTAGCATAAAAAGACCACACATTTAGTAAGTTAAAAATTATTTACTTACAAACATTCCAAAGGTCAGATTCATGTGCTTTTCCATACAACATTTTGAAAAAGTTGCAGAGGCAGTAAAACTTTGCTTAGTTACAGTGGTGAAAGTTCTTAAATTATTGGTATAGGAACTCAAGAATGGCTTGTGAGAACCATGCAGCTAAACTGGAGCAACCAGCTTAACCTCTTCATATGCTGAAGACTGGGGGAAAACACTAGGCTTAGTTACCCATTTCCTCCCAAGTTAAGGTAAGTGGACATAGCTAAGCCTGACAGGACAGCTTCCTCTATTATATTTACACCTCTGTGCTTTAATTAAACTTAGACATGTTGGTCATATGTGGCTGGTTATCCCGTGATTTCCCCTAGAGATCATTTTCCTTCCCATGCCTGTTGATAACTCCGTCTTGTGAGTGGGTAGTTCTGTGTTGGCTACATTAAGACTGGCGTTCTCCCCTTGATGACTAGAATGTGTGATTGTTATTGTTTGTTTTAAGCTGCCTCAAAGTTTGCAAAGTGGCAGAATGTAGGTCTGTTAAATCTGCCATTCTGTATTGAAATCAGATGGTTGTGACTTACTCTGAATTGTGAGGATAAGATGGGCCAGGCATGAGAATAAGCAATGATCAGCTTGGGTCTTCTGTTCTTCAGTATATGTTTTATATTGTTGTACAAGGGAGAAAGAAGTTTTCTTTGTTGTAGAAAATCGCTCCCTTACTAGTCCCACAAAGGTGTATCAATGGGCTTCTTTATCAAATAAATATAGTACAAACTTCTCTAGAAATACAATATTTAATAATGTAGATAATTGTACTGGAAATATATAAAGCACATGGGAAATTTAAAGGGCTAGTTCTATTTCTATTAAACAATTAGAATAGGAGGAAGGCTGCCTTCATTGTTTTTATGGAGAAAAATGAATGTTTCTCTTGGGAGAAATATTTCATGTCTTATCCCACGCCTCTCTTCTCTGAAGAGTAATCTTTACTTTAGTGTGAAGATCATTTATCTAGAGAGATTCCTTAAAAGAGAACAGATCAAAAATTAGGAGTTATTTGCCAACACAATTTATCTATTTATGGAGCGAACTGTTTGGAAGCAAGATTGCATTTTGTCAGTGCTTTATCTAATTGATTGAAACCTGGTTGGATTAGAAGAAATGTGCATTTATTTATAGGCGCCTTCATGAGACACTCTTGGTTTAAAAGATAGAAGTTGATGATGGTAAGTGAGAAATAGGGTTGCAGCCTAGAGATTCCACCAACATTTTAAATATACACCACTCAATTGAAAGGAACAGCACCAATCTTTCATTGCTGAGTGGCTAGCTGCAGCAACCAGTGCGATATTTCTGGGATTAGAAACAACAATTTCCAGGTCATGTGAAATATGTCAGAGCCAAAACACCCCTCCTTCTAAAAACTGAAGCACTTTATCATATGCAGTGATTTCTGTGCCATGACTGAAGCAGGTTGTGATCTAACTAAGGTCAGGTGGGCATTCAACCTGTGCAGATCAAGTTAGATTTGGTTCCAGCACTGAACCACATGAAGAATGGCCCCAGTGACCATGCCAGTAGATTAGAGTCTACTGACACCTATAAAAGGCTTTCTTGCTGTTCTGAGACAAATGGAATATAGAACCAGTGAATCAAAACCTTTGTTTCATTTTGGGTTAGGAATGGAAAACCAATCATTTTATTTCAGCACAGTTTTCCATGCTCCTACCCGATGTTCTTGGTTTTCATAGAAAGTTTACATAAACTAAAGTAATCTGAAGTGTTGGCCTATGCATGTTGGCATTTTATATGTGCAATGGGTCCAGTGATTTGAGCCTTGTTTGACCTTTTCAGTGGTAATTGTATGTTATTTAGCTGAAGGATGATGTAGTGATGGCCTTCCAGATGTTGCACTCTAGCTCCCAACAGCCCCAACCAGCATGGACAATGACCTGGGATGATGAGCGTTGCAGTCCAATGCTGGAGGGGCAAAGCTCCCCTGTCCTTTCAAAAAATGCTGCAGAACAATAATGAACTTGTGCATGTTGGGTTCTTGTGCATGTTGGGTGCATGAGCCACTGTGGTGTAGTGGTTAAGAGCGGTGGACTCGTAATCTGGGGAACCGGGTTCGTGTCTCCGCTCCTCCACATGCAGCTGCTGGGTGACCTTGGGCTAGTCACACTTCTCTGAAGTCTCTCAGCCCCACTCACCTCACAGAGTGTTTGTTGTGGGGGAGGAAGGGAAAGGAGAATGTTAGCCGCTTTGAGACTTCTTCGGGCAGCGATAAAGCGGGATATCAAATGCAAACTCCTCCTCCTCCTCCTCCTCCTCTTCTTCTTCTTCTTGGCTTGTATCCAATGCAGTGCTGTCCCACTACCACAAGGATTTATGCTCGTACAATGGGATTCCCTCCCCCTTCTCAGCCATGTGCCCCCAAATCTATTCTCAGATTCCCCCTAACCCTCTGGAACAGAAGTCTCTTTGTGCAAACATTAATCGTTACACTGCTGGAATGGTTAAGGTAAAGGTAAAGGTACCCCTGCCCATACGGGCCAGTCTTGACAGACTCTGGGGTTGTGCGCCCATCTCACTTAAGAGGCCAGGGGCCAGCGCTGTCCGGAGACACTTCCGGGTCACGTGGCCAGCGTGACATCGCTGCTCTGGCGAGCCAGAGCCGCACACGGAAACGCCGTTTACCTTCCCGCTGGTAAGCGGTCCCTATTTATCTACTTGCACCCGGAGGTGCTTTCGAACTGCTAGGTTGGCAGGCGCTGGGACCGAGCAGCGGGAGCGCACCCCGCCGCAGGGATTCGAACCGCCGACCTTTCGAACGGCAAGCCCTAGGCGCTGAGGCTTTAACCCACAGCGCCACCTGCGTCCTGTTGGAATGGTTACCTACCAGTATATTGGATGCAAGCATTTTATTGCAGATTGCTACTGCTGCTAATGGTAATACCTGATTTATAGACCACCTTTTGGGTTAATTGCCCTCTCAAGGCAGTGTTCAAATTTCATAAAAGCAATCACACTAAAACATTTTGAACAACAATACCCCACATTCTAACCAGCTTTTGGCGCAAGGAGAACAAAACCACAACATTGTGGCAAAATGGGGGAAATTGTGTGCGGTGAACATCTTGATGGACTACTAGGATTTCCTAGAATCATAGAATTGTATAGTTGGAAGGGATACCAAGGGCCACCTAGCCCTCCAGTGAAGCAGAGCCCACCACACTCTAAGGATTTAGTCTGCCTCAAGTCAAAAGGGCATTAAATAAAACCTGCATTCTTTATGAATCACAGTTCAAATGCAAACTTTTGTAGAGATTAGTTTAGATTGAGAAGAGACCCAGAAGAAAGAAGGGGGAAGGAGTAGAGAAAATCATGTGAGAATGGCTCCTATAGATTCCATGCATCTATCACTGAAGTATAGTTCCTACCTTTCTGAGCTGAGCTTCTTCCCAATGCCAAAATGCATAAAACCAGCTTCATTTGCCACTGTTCCAGTGAGAGCTCCAAATTGTATAAGTGCCACAGTAATGCTTAATCTCCCGCTAATATCCCTAAGTTAGTAAGAAGGAAGATGCTGGGTATAGATAATCACTTATGCTGGCAAAGTCTGGGGTGTTGCCAGCTGTTCAAAGATCCATGTTTATGTTGGTACTCTTTCTGATTAAATTGTGCACGCAGGTTAGCTAATAAGTCTTTTGCTGTGAAATATCTCGGTCTGGCTTGGATCCAGAACACAAATATATATATATATATATATATATATATATATATATATATATATATGCAAAATGGCTTCCTCTATAACCTAAGCCAAATTGGCTGTTAAAGTTGAATAATAAGAAGAAAAAGGAGAAGTGGGGGGTGGTATATTTCTTTTGCTGCTCCACAACAGCAGGTCTCACTCCATTGGCGGTTGTAGAAAGTACACACAATGAAAATCTCTTGAAATACAAATCTGTACATTATTAACTTGTTCAGCGACTAACAAAACATCCAAACTATGACATATAGTATAGCAAAAATCCAAGAAAAAGTAGTGATGTAATGCTTTGTGTTCCTGACTTCCTCAAGTTGGAAGAAATTCAAGGAGCATCTCAAGGCTTCTGTTTCCTTTGGGGTGGGCATTAATGCAGAAGGAGCAGGAGGGGATGAATTTGGTGGGCAAGAGGAGTGCTTAGCTGTTTTCTAACCTGCAATCTTTCTACTGCAAATGTTCCCTCCGTTCTCCCACCAATGGAGGTCAATTCCCCACATTCTGAGTCAGTTTTGGAGCAAAACTGGAGACATACAACAAGCTAAAAGGGCTTGTGCTGATTGTGTTTGCTTGCTTGTCGGTTGGTTGTTTTGTGTGTGTGTATCTTCTTATATAAAAAAATCATGTTGCAGTTTGCATGGCTACCAACAGGTGGCCGCACCAAGTCCAGCAGGATGACAGAAATACGGCAGCAGGTGGGTGGCAGCCAACCTAAGTAAGCTGTTTAAAGGAGGGGTGGGTACTTCACAGAGCAGCTTGGCAAGCAACACTGCAAGGTCCCTGCCCCCCTTGTGAGTTGTGAGGGGATAGGTGAAGTTAAAAGGAGAGGGGCTGGTCAGATGTAAAGGGAGGAGGCACTGATAATGTGTGGAGGAAGATCTTGGCAAAGTGGTTTGCAGGTAGGCAAGGTTGGCTAGAAAAGTGAGTAGGGGCATCTAGGGGTGGAGGAAGAGGTGTGCGGTGGGGGCGGGTCACCCTGGGTGTCACCACCGAGGGGGGTGACAACATGCTGGGCGGCACTCACCAGAGGGCCTGCAGCACGCCCGAGCCACTCCTGGGAGTGACACAGTGGCTTGGGTGCCCACAGGCTCCACACTGCCCCTGCCGCCTCTCCCTCAGCTATAGGGCGGCTGAGTTGGAGGAGGCAGGCAGACTCCTTGGAGGCCCTGCAGAGCGTCCTGCCCCAGTTCGCACCACCCCTGCCCCTGGGCGCAAGGCACATGCACATGCACTGCCCCAGGCGCCCAATCACCTTACTCTGCCACTGGGGGCATCAGCCACTATTGTGTAGGAGAGAGAGAGAGAGAGGACATGCTTGCATGCAATGACTGATGGAGGAAGAATTAAGCACTGTCTACCTCCTGCTCTTGGGAAAGATTGAGGGCACAAGGAGAAGGGGACGACAGAGAACGAGATGGCTGGATATGTTCCCCTAAAAATGCATATTGAAATGCATGTTTTGATATATTTTCATTTGTTGTTGTTGTTTAGTCATGTCCGACTCTTTGTGACCCCATGGACCAGAGCACGCCAGGCACTCCTGTCTTCCACTGCCTCCCGCAGTTTGGTCAAACTCATGCTGGTAACTTCGAGAACACTATCCAACCATCTCGTCCTCTGTCGTCCCCTTCTCCTTGTGCCCTCCATCTTTCCCAACATCAGGGTCTTTTCCAGGGAGTCTTCTCTTCTCATGAGGTGGCCAAAGTATTGGAGTCTCAGCTTCAGGATCTGTCCTTCCAGTGAGCACTCAGGGCTGATTTCCTTCAGAATGGATAGCTTTGATCTTTTTGCAGTCCATGGGACTCTCAAGAGTCTCCTCCAGCACCATAATTCAAAAGCATCAATTCTTAGGCGATCAGCCTTCTTTATGGTCCAGCTTTCACTTCCATACATCACTACTGGGAAAACCATAGCTTTTACTATATGGACCTTTGTTGGCAAGGTGATGTCTCTACTTTTTAAGATGCTGTCTAGGTTTGTCATATTTGCATTACTGAGAGCTTATTATTAAGTGTGAAAGCCATTGGGTAACTAAGTTCCATTCTGCACAGTTGCCTAAGAGTACATAAGAGTACATGGTTCAAATCAGTGTTTGCAAAGATTGGATTTCTTAACAATCCCTGTATAGAGTTCTTTAGTCTGATTTTTAACCAACTAAAAGGGCAGCCCTTGTCATTTCCAAGCATGCAGCATGTGGGCTTGCAATGGAAAGTCATTGGCAACTTGCATCCTAGATTAACAAATCAATCAGGTTTTTGGTTTTTTTTAGTAATTCCTTCCACTGGGTTCCAAAATCCTTTTTCCTTCCTCAGGCTGCAGCATGATGTTTGTGGCTTTAGTGAGGACATCAAAGCCCCATCAGTAATTGAAGAAGAAAGATGGACAGCTTTTGCTTTGGCACTGAGGGCAGCAGTATTGAAGGAATGTTAAGCAATTATCGTTTGGGAAGCAGACCTGGTCTCCCTTGAAAAGATTCCCAGTGCTTTCCTTTTAAAAACAAAATAAAGGCTGTTTTGCCTAATCGTGATTTAATGTTGAGTCATCGGTCCAATGTCAGTTAGACATCAGACTAACACACCTTAGTAAGATAGTCATACAACTTCCTTCTTTATTTTCTATAAGCGGGAATATTGTGAATCACTGGCTTTCTGTGCTTGCAATGGCACATTGAAACTAGATAAAGTTGTGAAATGCCATTGGGTCAGGTGCCCAGATCGCAGAAGTTGTGGCTCGAGGACCCGATCCCTGCTTTGTGGAATGAAGGCACACGGACACATTGTATAAGGTTAATGGGCAAGAAAAGGCCACAACTTTATTGATTACAGCAAGTGAGAAGGTATTGGCTTAGGCATTGGACCTCGACAGATTGACTCCACCAACTCGAAGAGGGGTGAGCCTAAAGGGGGGTTTATTCACTGGTAGGTGGAGCCTGTTGATGCTAATACAACTATAAGCTCTCCCCTGATGTCACCGAGGGTCGTGCCATGCCCCCCCCCCGCCACACAGGCATCAGACAGGATCCATGACCACCGGATTCCTTTAACGGAATACCCAAATTTGAAGGGGTAGGCGATGTCCACACCTAGCCCCCTTCGACACACAAACAACACATTCCAATGCCTAACTGCCAAATATGAAAAAGTTCTGACGATTGCTACGAGGTAGGTGAAAAAACCAAAAGGCCTAATGCCGATTGGAAAAATTCCTACCAGGCCCCCTGGGCAACCTGGGCAACCAACCAAAGGTCCATAGCAAGGTCAAGAGAAAAGCTAAGCCCTAAGCCCTAAGGGAGTGGTGGGTGTGTGACTCGCGACGAGAAGGTGAAAAGTGAAGCGGAATGGCTGGCGCAGCAGTATCTTAAACTGCAAACCACACCCCCTCCAAGCTGCCCGATTGGGTGCTTACCTGTGGGTGTGGTGCGCCAGCCAGGTGAGTGGGGCAGGGGGCACAACGCCCCCTGCATGATTCAGAAATCGCATCCCACCCACAACACCTCCCCTCTGGGAGGAGGAGAGGCTTTGCAAAAATGGAAATAGCCACCAGGGCATGGGGTGGGACTGACCTAGGTCAAGCCTGTACATCCTATTGACCTTGGCATCTCAGAGGTTGTAGCATATTGCTGACTTCACTCCAGTGGCAGAGATTATGTTCGCCCATGGAGGCATCATTGTTGCCACCAAAGGAAATTATAGCAAGCAACATACATTGTACTGCATTTCTGGAACCTGAGCAGTTGCAGAATTCTCCAGCACCAAGTCTCCTACGATCCTTAAATAGGCAGTTCATGGATTGGTCTGGCCATTTCTTTGAACTGTCTTTCTTTGAAGTATCTTCTACATCTTATCTCAATTTGCCTGCAATAATGTATTTCAAAGAAACAACTTTTATAATGAACACCCTCATCCCATTTAAAAGTTCTTACTTTGAAATGCATCATTGAAGGCCCATACGGGTAAGGTGTTTAAGATTTGTGATTAAAAATATTGCCTCTTCAAAATTCTTTTAAAAGAATCAATAAGGGGTCCTCTTGAACTGTACCAGGACCACATTGTTATGGGGGCTAAAGCTGTCCCCTGTGCTCTTTTCCTGATGTAAATCCCTCAACCAATTTTACTTACTAGGCAAATCAAAGCTTCATAGAGGACAAGGGTCTACACTGGGAGTTCAGCAGGAGGGAAAGGATTAGATGCCCTCCAACACTAGGATTTTGATCCAACTGGTTGTTCTAAGAAGTCCATAAATTTAAGAGCTGGTGCCTGAGTTTGAACAGACTAAATCTGGAATTTAGGTCCACCCATCTACTCCTAATTGACATTCAAATTGAATGCAACCATGAAGCCCAGGAACAAAGCCAACATTGGATACCATATCCATATTTCCTAAATATAATGTCTCTTGTGGGTGTAGCATATCTCAACATTTTTGAGTTTTAACATGGAAAGCAATGTTAAACAAAGTTGCTGTTGCTGCTGCTGCTAATTGAATAACTATACTAGTTTTATAACACTTTAATTGTAAAATGTTTTACAGCATGTCCCTTTATGTCTACGTTGAGAAATGTAATTTGGTAAAGGATTGCAAATTCTCTACCAAAAATCTCTATAAAGTAGTCCCTCCTCCTGTTTGCCTTGGGAAGGTGGGAATGATACCACACAGGATACATCTCATCTTCGAGGCAAGAAGCTCTATGTCTTAGCACATTTTCCTGACTCACAAACATCTCTGGCTGTGCTAGTGGTGGTTGTTCTGACTGTTACTTTACTATACATTTATATTATTTGCATTACTTCCTGTATTTGGCATCTCAGTTGGTGTTTACCTCAAACACAGTAATTAGTTTCTGTCTAAATTTCCTCCCTTCCTCTTTCTCCCTTTCTTTCTTGGGATTATCCTCTATACTTTGGATTTTCTTCAGCCTTATCTCACTTTCTCAACACTTCATAATTCAGAAAAAAAGCCTTCATTTAGGTCACCCACAATGAATAAACTTAACTTGTTTGCCTCATAACATTCCTGAAATATATTCTCTCTACTCTGTCTGCTGCCTTAGTGCAATACAGCTCTTTTTTGTTTATTAAATGAAAAATAAAGAAAAGAAAGAATAGTGAGTGACTGAAAGGAACAAAGCATTCCTATTCCAAATTAGAGGTAAAACACAGGCAATTTCTTTTTAAGTATAGTATTTCTTTTAATTTGTATTATCTCACTCTGTCTATGCAGCCTATGAACCTCTTTGCTGTTTCTTAACTACAGCAATATACTGGATTAATGGTTTCAATAATTTTTGAAAACAACTCCTCAATGCATTTGCTTCCTGGAAGAGTATACTGCTTAGAATTTTATATGTACTGGTATGTTATCTTCTTTTCCCTTGTCCCCAAATTTAATTTCCCTATTTTACCGTGTGCAGCATTTATTTGAACAAGCATACACCAAATCTGCATTGAGGCTAAGGATATTTCCAGACTGTGACCATTTTCAGGTGGGATCCAGTCTCGTATCAGCCACTGCAAGTTGTGCAGTTAGAGTTGATTTGGTGGTCTTGCATAAAAACCTATTCTGTCAAAACCAAACTGGATTCTTTTTATTTTTGCAATAAGGAAAGAAATGGGGAAACGCATTGGAAAGTGTGAGATAATGACTGCTCAATAAAAAGCTGACTTTTTTTACCTCCCTACAAACAAATCTGGATAAATGCTCAATAAACAGGTTGTCTAGAAGTGACCTGAGATATTTATTCTGCAGTTTGGCAAGGCATAGCATGTGGCATCCACATTATGGGTAACCAGCCTATTCTTCTTTCCTTCTCCAGTGTGTTCAGTAAGCATTGCCAACTTGTCCAAAAGTTTCACGCAAGAGTAATAAGCAATAAGACTGTCCAAATGAGCACTCTCACATGCATGTGGGGTCAACCATTAGATGTCCCCAGCAACGTTGGGTACAATCTGAAACCTGCATAGGTACCCCTCCACACACACATCTGACTGGCTTTCCTCAGCCACTCTGCCACTTTTAACATTCCATCTTTTTTGAGATTGGGTGCCATCTCCATGGTTTCATAACCAGCCATATTATTTTCTTCTTCTGCTAGAATGGCATACTAAAGATGAAGAGGTAGAATCAGTAATGATTCAATGGGCCAGGGATTTTGGGTATAATATACAATTTGATGAGTGGAATAAATTATGGAATGAAAGGATAAAATTTACAGCCTGTACTGCACTGAAAGAAAATGTGATGAAGATGGTTTATAGATTGTATATCACTCCAGTAAAACTAGCAAAAATGTATAAAGTAAGTAATAAATGTTGGAAATGTAAAGAAAAAGAAGGAATATTTTACCATATGTGGTGGGAGTATAACAAGGTTAAAGTATTCTGGGAACAAATATATAATGAGTTGAAAAAGATGTTGAAATATACATTTACTAAAAAACCAGAAGCTTTTTTGTTAGGAATGGTTCAAAATGAAATAAATAGAAAAGATCAGAAATTATTTCTATATGCTGTGACGGCAGCAAGGATACTACTGGCCCAAAAATGGAAACAGGAGGAATTACCATCTATAGAAGAGGGGAGAATGAAATCAACAGACTACGCAGAACTAGATAAATTAACAGGGAAAGTCCGAAACCAACGAGATCACAAGTTCACTGAGGACTGGAGTAAATTTGTGGATTATATGAAAAGCATATGTGATGAACAAATAACGTTTGTGGGTTTACAGGAAGCTTTGTGAAGAAATATGTATAGAAACATTGTAAAAAAGGGAAGAGGGGGAGTAGGTGGATTTTAAGATAAAAGACAATGACAAATTTTGAACTTGCAGTATAAAGATGAGAACACGGAGGATTCATGGATGAACTGATGGAAGTCAAAAATATGTATTTGTGATTGTATTGAAAATGTATGACTAAAAATTCTTTTTTATTGGAAATTAATAAAAAATAATTCATAAATAAATAAATATTATTTTCTTCTTCACCAGCTCAGCACGTTGATTCCGGGATGCTAACACAAGATCTTGCAAGGTGACTTCCAAAATTTCGTGTAAGCATCTCCATTTACCTACAGTAATGTTGAGCAAGGCAGAGAGCTTAAAAGCATGTTGTGCACTGCATAACCCCAAGCAGCTGTCCTGCAAAATGAGATTTAAGCTCTCTACTTCCCTTGTATTTAACTTGCAGCATTTCAACCAGCCTGCCTTCAATCGCTTATGGTTGAAATTATGCAAGTTAAATGTATGTAAGACCCGATTGTACTGTATGTCACTGTTTTAAATGTTTTTAGGTATTCTTGTATTTTTTTTAAAAAAAAATGTTTTTCTATGTTGTTGTTTTTTAAAAAGAAAAATTTAATATTATTGTTTTAACATTTTGGTATTTGTTAGCCTGGGCTCCATTTGGAGGAAGACTGGGACAGAAATTTAAGTGATGATGGTGATGATGTAATTATTTAAAAGCTGGTGAATGGTTGAATTCATAGGAAGGTACTGTGCATGCTCATGAAAAATTTACAAAGCGGAGAGTTTCACACACCTCTTCTTTGCTTTTGTTTTTTCCTGATAATTCATTCCCTGATCTCTGCCTGACCCATCACTGCAACTTCTAGTAGTTACTTATTTCAAGAGAGATTTTCTCTGAACTACCATAACTCCTTTAAATTACAACTGTCTTTTCTTAGCTCCCTTCCGCTCCCTAGAAATTCTTCTAAAAAAATAAGATATATATTTTTATTTTTATTTTTAGTCACAGCTTCACTTTCTGTGCTATTTTTGTTTTGTCACCTCCATCCCCCCCAAAAAATAATTTCCAGACAAATTTTATTCACATCCTTTGAAGCCGTTCTCCTGCTGTGCTTTTCCTGACACATTTTAAAAAGTGTATATTTCCATACTCAATATTGATTGAAAAAGTTCTTATACAAACAACCTAATAGCATTTTCATAATGTGCTTTAATATAAGGGCTATGAGCTTCAGGAAGTTATTATGCTCCTCTAAGGAGGTGAATCTTGGGATGTCATGAACATTCATCTCCACAGGTGAAAAAGAGGTCCGAATGAAAAGGATTCCCTGATGTAGTGGTGGAAAGCTCTGCCACTGAAGCTCTGCTACTGGTAGTAAGGTAAAGGACCCTTGGACAGTTAAGTCCAGTCAAAGGCGACTATGGGGTTGTGGTGCTCATCTTGCTTTCAGCCTGAGGGAGCTGGCGTTTTTCCATAGCTTTCCAATTCATGTGGCCAGCTTGACTAAACCTCTTCTGGTTCATGGAGGACTGTGATGTGTGCCAAAGCACACAGAAATCCCGTTTACCTTCCCGCCATAGGGGTACCTGTTGATCTACTCGCACTGGTGTGCTTTCAAACTGCTAGGTTGAAAGAAGCTGGGACAGAGCAACGGGACCTCACCCTGTCGCACAGATTTGAGCTGCTGAACTTCCGATCAGCAAGACCAAGAAGCTCAGTGGTCTAGACCGCAGATCCCAGAAACATCCCCAACATATCCCTCTTTTGTCCCTATTGTTCCTTGGGTCAGGGCATTGGAGCCTTCAGCAACAAAAGGAAAGAGCAACCCTGCATCTGATCTCTCTCGTCAGTGTTGGAGCTGTCCCAGGGGCCATGGGATCACACCCTTAATTAATTAAGTGATTAATCATATTTTTTAATTACCAACATTTCTGTTGGTTTGTCAGTGGAGCCAAGTTTAATTGAGAAACATTGCTTATGTTTGTTTAGTGTATTTTGGTTCTGTTGGCACTTTAGCAAGGAGTGGAAATGATAATACTGGTGATGCCTTTCTTTCAAAACTGTTGATGATACCACGCGTTTATTAATTTAGAAAGTACATTTCTTCCTATATATATATATATATATATATATATATACACACACACTGAGGATTTTATAATGTGCAAATATATTTAAATTTAATCAATTGCATTCCAGTCAGATGGTTCAAAGACAGATGGTGAGCAGCTACCAGTTCTTAAAGTGGCTGACAGCTGCTGTTATCAAGCATCCTTCATTTTGTCTGATAATAACCAACCCATGCTGAAAATGATAGGAAAACTGAGTTTAACCACACATAACAATGGACCGTAAATATGATGTTCTTTCATTATTATTTTCTAGGTTATTCTGCTTTGTTTCCAGATTATTCTACATGCCATAATCTAGGGTTACCAGACGTTCCCAGTTCCCTGGGACAGTCCCCGGATTTGCAAATCTGTCCCTGGACAAATTCTGTCCCCAGATTTGCCAATCTGTCCCCGGGAAATGTGGCAGCGGCAGCCTCAGCAGCCTGGAGCCAGCCTGGTAGCACAGTTGGCTCTGGCTTGCTTCAGGAGCTACTTGCTGCCGTGGAGCCCGCCATTTTTCCTTGGCGGAAGTCCCCATATGATGTGGCCGCTGCCACCACTACTTCCGAAGGGGAACCAGGGAAGTCCCCTTCCCCTTTTGTTTTGACAGATTGGGGGAGGCTCGGGGGTCGCGGGCGGCCAGCCGTTGCCCAGTTTTTTAAAAAACCTCTGTGCATTTATGTTTCACAAGGTGCGAAAGAAGGGCTTTGCACCTTGCCTGGCAGAGAAACCGTGTGCCTTGAGCCCCTTTTGGGCAATGGCAGCCCACCCACGACTCCTGGGCCTCCCCCAATCTGTCAAAACAAAAGGGGAAGGGGGCAGGAGATTGGGGAAGGCTCAGGAGTCATGGGCTCACGGCGCGCTGTTGCCCAGTTTTTTTAAAATCTCTGTGCCTTTATGTTTCACAGGGTGCGAAAGAAGGGCTTTGCACCTTTATACAATATGCATGTGTGCTTGGACCCAAGGTCTTTTGCCTAACCATCCCAACTACTGACTCCCTGTTGCTACGCAGCTTTAAAAAAAAAAAAGTGTCCGTGTATTAATTGAAAAAAATCTGGTAACAATGTAGGCTTTTTACAGCCTCATTTCAGCTGTTCTGATGGGCTGTTCACTACACATCAGATCATAGTTTGAGGATGTTGGTGCTGAAGCCCAGGTCTTGTCCATACAGCAGGAACTTCTGTAGACATCGTTGTACAAGAGCTTATCTCCCTTTGTACATGCCTATCACACAAATGTCTGTCTCTGCTTGTGGGCCATGTTCCTATACCGGGGATACTAGCAATCTTTTCACAACTTTTTACAAGAAAGGGAAGGGTGGAGTAACATTTATGGGCTTGCTTCTTCAGCACAGCCATTTTGTATATTGTTAGGAAGTAGCAATACACTGCAGATGGTATTCAACTACATTTTACTCAGAGTTGATCTACTGGACCCAGTTTTATGGAACCAAAATCATTTAGCTGAAACCAGATATTTTATGGTTTTCTCTAGCTCTTTTTGTATCCTCCACATAGTCCAAACATTTTTTAAAAAGAGAGCAGCAGCTTGATTAAGCAGCATCTCCCTCCAAATGAACTTCTGCACAATGGAATATTTTGCCAGTCATTAATCAATATACTGAAAGGGCATCATATGTAGTCACATTCCGTTTTCCATCTGCTTTCTAAACAACATTACACTGCAAAAGAATGAAGAATGCCTATCTAATTTACACTTTTTGCAGTGTTATTTTCTGTTTGCAACTGGACCATTACCCCTTTTCATCGTTTCGTGTAATGCAACTGCTCCACTGGAAAATATTACTTCATTGCGAGGAAAAATATTAATTTGTATTGGTATTTTAGAATAATAGATATCCTTTTGCATGCCTGTTATTTGGGCAAGCATGCCAGGTTGGAGAACAGTAATAGGCAGTGTATTAATCTGCACCATGAACATTTATTGAAAAGTTAGTTAATAATCTGCGCAGCAAATTTGTGAAACTGACTTTGATCAATGGTGAATTTCAGTTCACATTGTCCACTCAGACTTACCCAGATCGGCAAGTCAACAGATTTAGTGCTCTGCAGAAGCTACCTCAATAGGCCCTAAAGCGTGAAATACCACTTCCTTATGCTTGCTAACTTGCTTCATTTATGAGGCACAAATTAAGGGTACTGATTGCCAAGAAAAGAAAATGGCTCCATCCAATAACGTTTTGTGTTTATGACAGACCTCCTTGCATCTGATATTAACAGTCTGCAAACAGAGTGCCTCTATTTTAGGAATTCAATTTCATTGAAGCTTGTCCCTTCAGAATGCAGGACCTTTCCAGAATGATGGATCTTCTACAGGGTAGGCGCTGTCAAATCTGTAGCCATGCCTGAATACACTTTGGTAATTTATTTCCTGCTTTCTTTGTGCTAATGTAATGAGCTACATCATAGCTGAGGCTCAGGAAGATGTAGAAGCTGTCGTTCTTATCAGCATGGTACATATCAGCGTAACAAAAAATAAACCAAGTCTAAGCTCTCTCTCTTTTTTAAGTCTTTTGAGAAAAGCCCAAAGGTTCTAATCATACAGTTTGTTATATTTAACAAAACATAAAACTGGGTAAAAAAAACAAACTATTTATGCAAATCTGTGTATACTTCACTGGCTGTTTTTTCCCTTGCTAATGAGCCACAGTTTTTGCTGATTTGGTTGAAAGCCCAATAGATATTGTGGCAATTTTTTCTTTCTTTTTGTGGACACAAACATGCATTTAGTGGCTAGCTTTTGGGGAATGCTAATCTGCTTATCTGATTTGAGGATTTAAGGTATTCTCTCTCTCTCTCTCTCTCTCTCCATTTTCATAGCATTACATTTCACATTTAAGAAATTCGTAGCATTCAAAGAGCTATAGCTGTCATGCCACACCTTGACCTTGTGTGTTGTGGACAAAGGACAATGGGATTAAATGGTTTGTTAGGAAATGCTGTATGATTTCATTTCCATGCAGATTTGGTAGGCACACTTTTGGGGTTTGGTAAACATGACTGATCTGATAAACTGGCAAAATGTGATTTGCCAACAACATATGTTTTAAGATGCTTTCCTTCTTATCTCCCAAAGTTCTGCTTGGGCATGGTGAGGATTACCAGCACTGTCACACACAGCTCCATGTGCACTATGATCAATAGTGTTGAAATGTACAAAAGTGGACGGTAGCTAGTTAACAAGACAGTGAAGTGTGTCATGTCATACCTTTCTCGCCCTGATCTGTCCACAGTGATCCATGTGATGGTCACCTCCAGGCTTGATTATTGTAACTCGCTCTACCCGGGGCTGCCCTTGAAGTTGATCCAGAAACTCCAGTGGGTGCAGAATGTCCCGGCAAGGGTCCTTGCTGCAGGATCACATTCAGGTTTCACACAGGGTCAGGTTTAAGTAATAATAATAATAATAATAATAATAATAATTTATTATTTATACCCCGCCCATCTGGCTGGGCCTCCCCAGCCACTCTGGGCGGCTTCCATAGAAAGCAAAAATACAATAAAATATCACACGTTAAAAACTTCCCTGAACAGGGCTGCCTTAAGGTGCTGATTTTGACCTTTAAAGCCCTATGCAGCCTAGGACCCACATACCTACGGGACCGCCTCTCCTGGTATGCTCCCCAGAGGACCTTAAGGTCCACAAATGACAACATTTTGGAGGTCCCAGGTCACAAAGTGGTTAGATTGGTCTCAACTAGGGCCAGGGCCTTTTCGGTACTGGTCCTGATTTGGTGGAACGCTCTGTCACAAGAGACTAGGGCCCTGCGGGACTTGACATCTGTTCTGCCTGGCCTTTGGTTTGGACTCAGTCTGACCCTTATGTTTCCCTCCCCTTATGGTCTTGATTTATCGGCTACTTTTAAAATGAGGCTGCATTTTAAATTGCATTTTAACCTGTATTTTAATCCCCCCCCCAATTATGTTTTTACTGTATTTTATTGGTGTTAGCCGCCCTGAGCCCAGCTCTGGGAGGGCGGGGTATAAATTTATTTATTTATTTATTTATTTATTTATTTATTTATTATTTTGTGATCAGTTGATGGTATGTGTGAGGGATGGCAGGGCAGGCAGCTCAGGGAGCATTTGATGACTAAGGCTGAAGAAGAACCAAGCCCTCATATTTTGCTGAAGAACTTTCCTCTTTGTGGGACATATCACATTTTGGTGATTTTGCTTGGAAAAGAAATTGTGCAGGGGAGCTCACTCCGTGCTGTGGTCCTACTCTGATTTTAGACCCCTGGTAAGCTGTTATATCCCTCAGTGTTGTGGAAAACTGTCAGCCAAGATGGCGGTGCGCACAGACGCTGTGGCTTAGTGCTCTCCCTTTGTTTTTCAGCGTTTTGTTTTTGTTTATTTTTACTTGTTCTGAGTATGTCTGGCCGGGCAAGAAAGATTTACAGCAGGCAGGAACTTCTGAAGGTCGGGTTACAGTGTGAACAAGCTGTAAGAGCTGATTATTTTCGCCCAGATACCGTTCCTGTGGGAGTAGCCAGGCCACCGGGCTCTCCATGGATTACTATGCCTCCAGGGAGGAGGCGAAGGCGGCGTAGAGACAGGAGGCAAAGGAGGGGTTGTCGGGCCGGCGTCCTGGTAAGATTGCAGAGGAGTCCATCTAAACCACCACTCCCTAGCATATTTCTTGCTAATGTGAGATCTCTTGCCAACAAAATGGATGAATTGAGGCTGCAGGCAGCAAAGAACAGCCTTGTAAAAGATTGCTGCGTTTTATTTGTCATTGAAACATGGCTTCAACCGTCCATACCAGACATAGCTATTCAGTTGGAAGGCTGTGCGGTACATCGTCATGACCGAAGCATGGACTTCGGAAAAACCAAAGGAGGGGGGCTGTGTGTATATGTGAACAAGTGCTGGTCTAAAAATTCTAAGACTGTGGGCAGTCACTGTTCACCAGATTTGGAATTTGTAGCTGTTAAATGTAGACCAGCCTATCTCCCTAGGGAGTTCACAGCTGTTATGCTAACTGGTGTGTACGTGCCACCAGATGCTAATGCCAACTTGGCTTTGGGATGCCTGCAGAGCCTTATCAGCAGCCAGCAAGACAAGTATCCTGAAGCTGTGCACATCATTGCGGGAGACTTCAACCATGTTGAACTTAAAACAGTGCTCCCAACGCTCTATCAGCATGTGAAATGTCCCACAAGAGGGGACAAGACACTGGATAAAGTTTATTCGAATGTAAATCACGGCTATAGGGCTTTACAGTTGCCACATTTGGGCCAGTCCGACCATATGTCTCTGTTCCTGGTACCAGCATATATCCCACTCAGGAAACGGGCTCCCACAATATCAAGGACTGTTAAAATCTGGCCTGAAGGTGCTATTCACCAGCTGCAGGACTGTTTTGAGAGAACCAATTGGGATATTTTCGATCGTTCAGACCTGGAGGAGCACACGGCGGCAGTTCTGTGCTATATCAATCACTGCACAGACACTGTCACAGTAAATAAATCCATCCGGTTTTACCCCAATCAGAAACCCTGGATGAATAGAGAGGTCCAATGCCTGTTGCGGGAAAGAAACAGGGCTTTCAGGTCGGGCGAGGTGCAGCTTTACAGTGTGGCAAGAGCAAACTTGAAGAGGGGTATTCGACGGGCGAAACTGGATTATAGACAGAGGATTGAGGATAATTTAAGGAGCAACAACACAAGACAGATGTGGCAGGGGATTCAGCATATTACCAACTATAAACCTAACCTTGGTGCTGTCGACGGTGACCCTTTGCTGGCGGAGGAGCTTAACCTCTTCTTTGCTCGCTTCGAGAGGGAGCCACCTGAGACGTCGGTATTACAGCCACCAGCCCATAGGGGCCCCTCATTCACTGTAGAGGAGCACGAGGTGAGACAGGTATTGAGGATGGTGAATCCGAGGAAGGCTGCTGGACCTGATGGCATCACTGGAAAGGTGTTGAAGGGCTGTGCGGATCAGCTGGCGAGGGTCTTTACTAAGATCTTCAACAAGTCCTTACACCAGTCTATTGTCCCACCCTGCCTGAAGTCGTCAACTATTGTTCCTCTGCCTAAAAAACCCACAATCAGTAGTTTGAATGACTACAGACCAGTTGCACTGACTCCAATCATCATGAAGTGCTTTGAGAAACTGGTGCGCCGTCACATTATTTCCTGTCTTCCACCAATTTTTGACAACTACCAGTTTGCATACAGGGCAAATAGATCCACAGAAGACGCTATCACCACCACTCTCCATGCTGCTCTGTCCCATCTGGAGCAGCCGGGGAGTTATGTGAGGCTGCTGTTTGTGGATTTTAGCTCTGCTTTTAACACTATCCTCCCCCATAGACTGGTGTCCAAGCTAGAGGCGATTGGACTCTCCAACTCCACCTGTCTCTGGGTTTTGGATTTTTTGTCAGAACGTTCTCAGAGGGTTAGAGTAGGGTCACATATGTCCAAAGCCCTTAGCCTTAACACCGGCTCACCACAGGGTTGTGTGTTGAGTCCCCTGCTCTTTACTCTCTATACGTATGACTGTACAGCCATCTATTCCAGCAACAAAATCATCAAGTTTGCTGATGACACTACGGTGGTGGGGCTCATTTCAGGAGGGGATGAGTCCGCCTATCGGGACGAGGTGGAGCGGCTCTGTGTTTGGTGTGGAGAGAACAATCTGGCTCTTAATACAGCTAAGACCAAGGAATTGGTGATGGATTACAGGACAAAAAAGGCGGTCATTCAGCCCTTGTATATCAACGGGGAACGGGTGGAGAGGGTGGCGGAATTCAGGTTTTTGGGAGTGACTATCGATCAGGGCATGACTTGGAGCGCAAATACCACTGCTCTGGTGAAGAAGGCTCAGCAGAGAATTTATTTCCTCAGACTTTTAAAGAAGAACAATCTGAGTGAGAAACTGCTGGTGTCCTTCTACCGAGGCTCCATAGAGAGCATTCTCACATACTGTATTTGTGCTTGGTTCTCCAGTTGTACAGCTAGGGAGAAGAAGGTGCTCCAGAAGGTCATAACCACAGCCCAAAGGATTATTGGTCATCCTCTCCCATCTTTGGAAGAACTGTACGGTTCCCGTTGTCTTAGGAAAGCAAACAACATCCTGCAGGATGCATCTCACCCGGGATACAGTCTGTTTGCACTACTGCCTTCTGGCAGGAGATATAGAAACATCAAGTCAAGGACAAATAGACTGAAAAATAGTTTCTATCCAAGAGCTGTGGCCTTTTTGAATGCTGTAACTCGATAGTGTGACCTGGGAGTTTGATGGGTGTGGGTGTGGGTGTGGCTGGAATGTGGTTTGTTTGGTTGTTGTTGCTGTTTTGCTTTTGTTGTTTTTTTAAGGGATGACATCCAATTTCGTTGCACTGTGCAATGTTGCACTTGTGTAATGACAATAAAGAATCTATCTATCTATCTATCTATCTAATTACTCCAATTTACACACCCACCTGTGTGCACATGTGGCAGCTATGTTTTAAAAACTGGTCGGGAGAAGATCCTAATCTTGAATCTCCCACATTACATCTCACTGCTTCTTTTGTTTAAAGGTCCTTCTGTCCATAAGCATTTTCAAAACATCCTCCCTCCCATCTACACACATATCTAGGATGTTAGGGTGTAGCCAGAGTTTTCAAAACCATTATGGATATGAATGATCTTGGTGTCTTGGG
The DNA here is from genome assembly GCF_951804945.1 of Podarcis cretensis. Lineage (NCBI taxonomy): Eukaryota > Metazoa > Chordata > Lepidosauria > Squamata > Lacertidae > Podarcis > Podarcis cretensis. The sequence continues at coordinate 89,537,377 of NC_137173.1, forward strand.
GTTATGAAATCAGTCCAAAGCTGCACCGTCCAAACTCTGCTTAATGGTGTGGTCTCCAAATATAATCACAGATAAGTTGTTAATTAGGGGCAAACCCCACCCACCTGATCTCAGTTTGGAAATAGATTTGGCATATCAATTTTACAAGCATCCAGTGCCCATTCACACCCACCAAACAAACAAAGAAAGAAAGAAATTCTTCTATTTAATTATTATTATTATTATTATTATTATTATTATTATTATTATTTTATTTATACCCTGCCCATCCCGGTTCAGAAGACCAGGCTAACAACAAATTTAAAACACTTAATCGTAATACAACATAGAAGCAGCATAAAATACAGTACAAAAACATGAATAGCAATAAAATTCAAAGTTCAAAAATCAATTTTGGGGAAATACATCCAATAAGCATTAGATAATCCCCAGGGCTAGCTGGCTGAATTGGTCCTACTTGGGCCAGCGAGGAGGCCAGGGGAGAATAAGCTGTGGGGTCTCAGAGCGGGTAATCTTCATAAAAGGGGAGGGGGAGGGAAGAGAAGAGAAGGGAAGGGAAATAAAAGATCAGGCTGAATTCAAATTAAAGGCCAGGCGGAAGGAGGTTAAATCCTGAAGGGCCCTAGTCTCATGGGACAGAGCGTCCCACCAGGTTAGAGCCATCACTGAAAAGGCCCTGGCCCTGGTGGAGGATAATCTGACTTCCTTAGGGACCAGGACCTCTAAACTATGGTTATTTATGGACCTTAAGGTTTAACATGGCATCAATGCAAAAACATGAACATGGACAACCTTGGGAAACTACATTTTCCAAACTTTCTAGTGCCTGGGACACTTCTGTAGAAATTTTCTGAGTTCAAGAGATGGAGGCTTCATTTGAGCCTCCTCTACTCATGCCTCATGTCCTTACACCTCCATCACCAGTACAGGTACATGAAGAGGAATGAGCAGTCTTTCATCATCAAAACTAACCTTAAGTTGAAATGAACTCAATGGCCTCAGCAATTGCCTTGTATCAAAGGTGAGCATTATAGGTCACTGTGCATGATGTTATAAGCCTGGAAATTGTGAAGTTGTTACATCAGAAATGAGAACTATCAGTAAAGTGTTTTTTTCTTTCTTTCAAGAAATGCATCTTGACTTCAAATTGCTAAAGCATCCATATATGATAATGGGCAGCAAGAACTCAAGAGAGGTTGTTGCCATCATATTGGGTAAATCTTTGAATCTTCAGATACAGAAAATTAAATATGACCCAGAGGTTAGCTATGTATCTTTAACTGGAATGTTGGGTAATCGGCCAATACATTGGGGCCTATTTTCTTTCATAGCTAAAACATTTAGATTGTTATTTAGATTGACACAACTGCAGGAGATTTTAACTCAATTTGTGCGGGGGGGACTAGTTTTTTTGGGGGGAATCAATTTGTTCTCATAGAAGCTATGGTAATAAAAATGTTGCTTCCTAATTAAATATATATAATTTGCTTGATGCATGGAGGCAGTTGAAACAGAGAACCAGAGGTCATACCTGGGAGGGGGGTAATTAAAAACACACACAGCTATGTTCTAAGTTTGATAATGTGCTGATATCTGAGTCCCTGGTCCCAGAGCTGATATTGACACCCATTCATCAACACACAGTAGCCAATCATTTAATGGTGGAAAATTCTTTAAGGGTGCAGGACACTTGAGAGTCCCATGGACTGCAAGAAGATCAAACCTATCCATTCTTAAGGAAATCAGCCCTAGTGCTCACTGGAAGGACAGATTGTGAAGCTGAGGCTCCAATACTTTGGCCACCTCATGAGAAGAGAAGACTCCCTGGAAAAGACCCTGATGGTGGGGAAAATGGAGGGCACAAGGAGAAGGGGACAACAGAGGACGAGATGGTTGGATAGTGTTCGCGAAGCTACCAGCATGAGTTTGACCAAACTGCGGGAGGCAGTGGAAGACAGGAGTGCCTGGCGTGCTCTGGTCCATGGGGTCACAAAGAGTCGGATACGACTAAACGACTAAACAACAACAAAGTACAAGATATTGAAAAACTGGAGGCTAAATGCAAATTGACTGGATCTAATAGTGCCTACTCTGAATTAATCAAGAAAATGAAAAACAAATTGGAAACATTGGGAGGAATTCAGTGTAGTACTATCATGTCCATTCTGTTTGTGCAAAAATTTCTTTTTGCCAAACTAAATTATATCCCCTCTCCTCCTGGCATGTGCTGCTGTGGGGGTTCTCTTGACCTCAACAAAGCCAATTTGTGGGGCATAGAGGGGGAGAAGAGGGAATGAAAGTAACATTATTCTAGAAGGGCTTAATTTCAGTCATTTTCTTAAGCAAGTTAAATGGAATGGGAGAAGTGCCATTGCACCAACTAGTCCTTATCATATGACAGCTAACAGGGCTCCAATATACAGGAGTGCTGTGCTAGAGGCACTTATTATCAGCTGTGGTGGAAGTGTCTTCCAGGAAAACAGTTCCAGGAGAAGATGTTGAAGGAAATCAGTAATATTACTCAAGAACCTCTACGGTGTACTCCATACCCTAAAAAAAAGGGGGGGGAATCAAATCTCTATTTGAACAAAAAACACATCAGTTAAATCTAAGGACCTTGCAATATTTTTACTGGTTGCTGTGAGAAAGACTATTGCCCAAAATGGGAAAAATTGCATAGGCTGAAATTTGTGACTTGGTGGAATATTGACATTTTATGAGAGAACACACTCAGAATTTGCAATCTCTACAAGGAATTGATACTTTGGATGTTTTTTGAATTTTCTTACATATTCAGCCAGGCAAACCTTCTCCAACGGTTGCTTGCAGTATCCTTGGAAATTTGAAATCCATAACTAAAATGCAATATAGATTACTTCTGATTATGTATCCATGGGATAGAATTGTATACATATATTTGGTGTATGTCCCACTCTGTCTTTTTGTGGTTTTGCTGTAGTATATTTCCTTTGTTTTGTTTCCTTATGCATAAACACATCATAAAAATATTTATTAGGAGGGGAGGAAACACAATTAGTTGCAAATAGGGGTCAGATTCAGTTTGGACCTCAATGTGATGTTTTATAAAACAGCACAAATCAGCTGGGGTGTTGTGTCAGAAATTGCTTGATTTGGCTCATGGGTTGAAATCCACCTCATTCCCCCAAGCTCATTCACTATTGGGAAATCAACAATGACTTCCCCCCTTTTGACAGAAGTGGATGAAATTTGCATGCATAGTAGAGCCTTCAGGGTGGATAAAACCTGTCAAATTACAGGCATATAAATCGTTGACCTATCATGTAGTCTAGCTATTTGGCTAGTCATTTCTGAAAATTTTCTTTTATTTTTAAAGGAACAATTACAGACAAATAGAGCTTTATGACTTTCATTTTTTTAACTAGGCACTTACAAGCTTAAATTTGTTGTCTTAATTTATTAACTATCCTAAGCTGGTTGTAGCAATTAAAATACCTTGTAAGAAACAGTTTAACATAGTCCAAACATAACTCTCCCATCACTATTCTAGCATCCCCTTTAAGTGTAGTAGAGGCTAGTGTCTCATTCTTGCAAAACTGCTTCCTCCCTCAAAACACTGGAACTGAAAAACACTGGTAACGCATTTCGCCTGATTAAAAGCTAGACCTGCCAGTCAGTCACAAAGGAGCTCCCCCTTCTCTCCCGTTCCTGGCATTTTCCTTAAGCCAATAAGCTAAATTTGTATTTTGCAAGGCTGCTTCCTCTCCCTAATCTCCCCACATTGCAAAGACACCATGAGATGGTTCAGGAGTCTCTGCTTTGATTCATGTAGCCTCACACAGATCCCCCTTTCACCTTGGATGAGACCAAAACCCCTCTGAGGTACTGCATGTCACTTCTGCACTTGGGACTTCTCTTGAATCCAGTGCAACCCCCCTCCCAACATATCACAATGAAGCAAAGCTGTCATATAGCATTGCCATGGCAACTATCTCAAACTTAATTAGTACAATGCTGTATAATAATGTGCAGTGCTTAATATATAGTGGCATAGATGTGTACTGGCACATGAAGCACCTAATCTTTAAAGTGGAAATTTAGGAGTTGAACCAGGTCTTCAGGTTTCCCCCAGTGCTTTTATTTGATGAATCCAGGATGCTGTGATTTGTTTGTTTATTTGAAAAACTTTTGCTTATGGAGCAGCATAAAACCAGGTAGTGACTGAAAAGGTTCTTACCCAAAGGATAAACCTTCTAAGAGAAGGAGGAAATGATGTTAAGAACAAAGGACAAGAGCGAAAACATAGACATGGTGTCACGTTTAAGAAAGTCATCGTCAGAAGCCATTTGTCATCCACTGAGAATGTGAATCTGAATACATCATTGGCGTGACTCAGCGGGGGACCTTCATATAGTGGAAGTTTGAAACGTTCATGACAAATGGTGGTATTTTAATGGCAGCTCCAATGACAGGGATATCAAGCAGGAAAGAAGCTTTTTATGATAACTTCAACAAATATGTTCTCTAAATAAGAAGCAACAATGATGAAAGTTGTTTCTATAACAACAGACAGAGCCTCAGCTATGTTTGGATCTAAGGCATCCTGGCTCATCATCGTCAACAAGTGAAGTAAGGGAAAGTGATAGACGTGACACATGTTAAAAGGTGGGTGGTGAAGACTGTTGACTCCATTCAAGTCATAAAGCTTCAGCATCAACTTTCCTAAATGCCTCACATGAACCAGAGGCAGCCTGCGCAGAGAGGTGTTTCTGGTATTTGCAGTAAGACAATATGTTTAAAGAAAAACAGAGGTGTTCATAGTGTCACTAGTTAGGTTCCTTTAGACTCCAGGTGATGGCCTTATTGGGGGGCAGGGGGCAGAATATTTCATTTTTTAAAAAAAATATTTTTTATTAACAATTTTGTTTAAAATTACAGTGCCAATAAACAATACAGTATAACATCTCTTAACATAGTTCTCTTCACTTCTTTGGACTCCCTCGCATCTCCCGCTCCTGCGTTCCTGTTATAAATTTTTTTCCAGCAAATTTATCCCCTTATTTCTATTCTTGTTATCTAGTTTCCCAAAGTTATATCTCTGATTTTTAACTATCCTTTGTTCAAATCACGAAAGATTTAAATATAACCTAGAACTTCCAAAAAATTTTATCCTTTCTTAAATTTAGCTTATCTTCATATTTCACTTCATCTAGCTTAATGCGGGACGCAGGTGGCGCTGTGGGTTAAAGCCTCAGCGCCTAGGGCTTGCCGATCGAAAGGTCGGCGGTTCGAATCCCTGCGGCGGGGTGCGCTCCCGCTGCTCGGTCCCAGCGCCTGCCAACCTAGCAGTTCGAAAGCACCTCCGGGTGCAAGTAGATAAATAGGGACCGCTTACCAGCGGGAAGGTAAACGGCGTTTCCGTGTGCAGCTCTGGCTCGCCAGAGCAGCGATGTCACGCTGGCCACGTGACCCGGAAGTGTCTCCGGACAGCGCTGGCCCCTGGCCTCTTAAGTGAGATGGGCGCACAACCCCAGAGTCTGTCAAGACCGGCCCGTACGGGCAGGGGTACCTTTACCTTTACTTTTAGCTTAATGGTGCCCAGTTATTTATACTCTCGCATCCTTCTTAACATTCATACAATTTACAATATTTTTGTAGATAAATCTTGAATTTCTTCCAATCTTCTTCCACCGTCTCTTCTCCCAGGTCTCGGATTCTGCCAGTCATCTCAGCCAGTTCCATATAGTCTATCAGTTGCATCTGCCATTCTTCCAGTGTGGGTAGATCTTGAGTTTTCCAATGCCTCGCGACAAGTATCCTTGCTGCTGTTGTTGCGTACATAAAAAATGTTCGGTCCTTCTTTAACACGTTCTGGCCGACAATACCCAAAAGGAAGGCCTCTGGTTTCTTAGGGAAGGTATACTTAAATACCTTTTTCAACTCATTATATATCATTTCCCAGAAAGCCTTCACTCTAGGGCAAGTCCACCAGAGGTGAAAGAATGTTCCTTCATTTTCTTTACATTTCCAACATTTGTTATCAGACAAGTGGTATATTTTTGCGAGTTTGACTGGGGTCATATACCATCTATAGATCATTTTCATAACATTTTCTTTCAAAACAGTACATGCAGTAAACTTCAGCCCAGTAGTCCACAACCTCTCCCAGTCCTCAAACATAATATTATATCCAATGTCTTGTGCCCACTTTATCATAGCCGATTTAACCGTTTCATCTTGTGTATGCCACTTCAACAGCAAGTTATACATTTTTGAAAGTACCTTAGTCTTAGGCTCTAACAGTTCCGTTTCTAACTTCGATTTTTCCACCTGGAATCCTAGCTTTTAGGGGGCAGAATATTTCAATGGTTCTGTGCCCTGGTTCACTTCCTCCAAAATGTAGTATAGTCACACGTCAGTTCCCAAAAGCCTCCATTTTGGAGCGCTTCAGATCCCAAATGCTGAAAACCTGGAAGTAACTGTTCTGGTTTTTGAACGATTTTTGGAAGCCAAATGTGCTACATGGCCTTCATTTTGAATTTCCCTATTGTATTGAGGCTTCCACTTTCAGTTTTCAGTTATTGAACGTTTCGGAAGTTGAATGGTCTTCTGGAACAGATTACGTTTGACAACCGAGGTTTGACTGTAATTCATCCCTGTTGTGTTTGGGTGTGCCCCTGCTGATTCTGCTGGATACAACCCTGGACTTGTACCGAAGGGGTCCTGAGTATCCAGCAGAAAGTAATTTATGGTTATGGTTGAATTTATGATTTTTTTTATTATTATTTGAAAAAACACACACCTTCTGTTGAAATGGTGTTCTAGATTTTAGTATCGCAGAAGAACGATGTCAATCAACATTTGATGATCTCCTTCTACCGGTCAACAATAGAAAGTATCCTTTCATACTGCATCACTGTGTGGTATGCTGGTTTGACATCATCTGATAGGAAGTTCCTACAGAGGGTGGTGAATACAGCACAAGATATTATGGGCTGTCCCGTGAATCTGCTGGATGACATCATGGAAGAACGTTGCCTCAGGAGAGTAAGGAAAATTCTCAGGGATGAGTCACACCCTGGCCGGCACTTTCTTGATCTCCTGCCCTCGGGCAGAAGATATAGAAGCATGATTAGTTGCACCAACAGGGTAAAGTATCCATGGGCTGTCAGGCTGCTGAATGAAAAGACAACAGGGCAACTGACTTTCGGGTTTGGTGGGTGTGCACCAGTAAACGAGGGGAATTAAGACTAAGAGAGCTGAGTGGGGGGGGGTGCTCGTGTTATCTCACTGTATACAAGTTGTACAAGTGACAATAAAGTATTTCAATTTCAATTTCAATAGATGGACTGAGAATGACAAGTCGAGAACGTGTTGCTGTGCTCAGCTCCTGTGTTTTGCGTTTGGGCTTCACATATGGTGAGAGCAGGATGCTGGCTTGAAGTATCACTCCTCTGATTCAACAGGATCTTCCTATGTTCTTATGAGATCAAGAAATTAAAAATGTGACAGCTATATGTTTTCTTGTCCTTTTTTATTTTTTACCAGCTACTGTAACTCATTTCATGTTCTGGCCCCATCTTTCTGTGATAGTGGTAGGAGATAAGCACAATCAGGAATTGAAGGAAGGGGGAAATAGCATTACATACATGATAAGTATGATGACTCCACTCCAGGTGATTGCCATTTACTTTGTCTAGCCTGATTGCACAACACAGTAGAATGTAACTGTGACCTTGGAGCCCCAGGAAGGAAGTGGAATAAAACAGCAGGTAGAGTTAATCATCTAGAAGATGATTTAAATCTTGATTTCTAGTATACAATACATTCCATTGGAGTCTTCCTCTTGTCCTCATACACACACAATTGCCATTGTGGATAGGGGAAAGAGGAGGCAAGCTCCCTTCCTTCCATCATTGTCAATGCTCCCCCATCACTCCACATGTTAGGGACTGATCTTTGCTTGTTTGAGAGCCACGGGAAAATCTGTATTTGAAATTGCACATGGAGTTGAAAGGATTCCCCACTGCAAAAATTTAGTCAACAACATGTGGAAGGCTATGGAAAGTAGCAATAGTTACTGCAGGGGTCAGCAAACTTTTTCAACAGGGGGTCGGTCCACTGTCCCTTGGTCCTTGTGGGGGGCCGGACTATATTTTGGGAAAAATAGTAATGAACAAATTCCTATGCCCCACAAATAACCCAGAGATGCATTTTAAAGAAAAGCACACATTCTACTCATGTAAAAAAACCAGGCAGGCCCCACAAATTACCCAGAGATGCATTTTAAATAAAAGGACACAATCTACTCCTGTAAAAACACTCTGATTCCCAGACCATCCACGGGCCAGATTTAGAAGGTGATTGGGCTGAAACCTGCCCCTGGGCCTTAGTTTGCCTACCCATGAGTTACTGTGATGGAGGAGGCAAGGCCAGGAAACATGCTTCTGCTCTTCCTCCTTTTATTTATCATGCCTGAAGAGGGAAATTTTGAGGGCTTCTGAGTCTAGAAATATTTAGAACTCTAAATAAATAAGATGCACGTACACCACTTGATGCCTAACCATTTGATTACATTTCTTTCATAGTTATTCCTATGCCACCAGTGTGGTGTAGTGGTTAAGAGTGGTAGACTCGTAATCTGGGGAACCGGGTTCGCATCTCCGCTCCTCCACATGCAGCTGCTGGGTGACCTTGGGCTAGTCACACTTCTTTGAAGTCTCTCAGCCCCACTCACCTCACAGAGTGTTTGCTGTGGGGGAGGAAGGGAAAGGAGAATGTTAGCCGCTTTGAGACTCCTTTGGGTAGTGATAAAGCAGGGTATCAAATCCAAACTCTTCTTGTTGTTTTAGCTGAGTGTAGCAAACATGGTTCTCTGTTATGTACTAAGCTTGGATCCCAGAACAATAGGCAAGGAGGATCGTAGAATGCAACAACTGATTGGCCTGCAGGAAGAGACCAATCAGGCTCCAGGAAGGAAGCAGAATCAGACAGTCAGACAGGACTCATTGTGTAAATGATGTATATAAAAGCCTGAGTTTTGGGGGGGAAATTCAACCACTGTTTTACAAGGTGCAATAAAGAGCATGAAATCACTACAGGACTCCGAGTATATTTCATTCTCACTATCTTTATTATATGTTAAGAATAATCTTGCGCAACAGGTTAGTCTGAGAAGAAAACCCATGTCACCTAGCAAGCTTCATAGGTTAGTGAACATTTGATCTCTGATTTACTTCTAACATGATTTCTACAACATCTGGCTTGTTTAATGACTGGCTTGTTTGATGACTAATAATGGATTATTAAAACTGTCTCCAATGGAAATTATGTCAAACTGATGTGTAACCTCAGGCTATGCTGTTTGATCTGCAATTGCTTTTTTAAACAGGTGCAACTAATCATTTTGGGCAATTTTAGATGTAACATTAAAACAGGATTTAGTTTTGTGTATGCAAACCAGCACGATACATAGTGTGGTTATGAGTAGATTGGAAGATTTCACTACTATTTTTAAACTAACCAGAGTTTCTTGTTACATAAAAACTGTTTTTTATAGGTGTTTCTATGTTCTTTTTCTTTAGATTAGTTTGGCTTTTAGTGTATGCTATGTTGAAAACTTTTAATAAAAATATTTGCACACACATAGACACACACACAAAGGTACAGGTACAGGTAAAGGATCCTGGATGGTTAAGTCCAGTCAAAGGTGACTATGGAGTTGCAGTGCTCATCTTGCTTTCAGGCCAAGGGAGCTGGCGTTTGTTGACAGACAGCTTTCCGAGTCATGTGGCCAGCTGACTAAACTGCTTGTGGCGCAACAGGACACCATGATGGAAACCAGAGCGCATGGAAATGCCATTTACTTTCCTGCTACCGCGGTACCTATTATCTACTTGCACTGATATGCTTTCAAACTTCAAGGTTGGCAGAAGCTGGAACAGAGCAACAGGAGCTCCTGTTGCATGGGATTTGAACCACCGACCTTCTGATCAGCAAGCCCAAGAGGCTCAGTGGTTTAGACCACAGTGCCACCGGCAGTCAACAAGTCCTGGAAAGCTGTCTGTGGACAAACACCGGCTCCTTGAAAAGCAAGATGAGTGCATCTACCCCATAGTCACCTTTGACTGGACTTAGCCGTCCAGGGGTCCTTTACCTTTTACCTTTTGACCATGCAGAAGGTCCAAAGTTCAATCCCTGCCATCTCCATGTAGAACTTAGAAAGATTCCTGCCTGAAAGCCTAGAGTGGAAATACTAGTCAGTGTGGACAGTACTGACATAGAAGGGTCACCTTCAGGAGCACCCCAGAAAGTTGCTCAAAAGGAATTCGTCCCTTGGACTGAAAATGGTGCCCTGATGTACATGGTCGTTTGTATTTGTCCTGTGTGACCACACCTCTCTCTCATACTAGGAGCAATGCAGACACACTCATCCATGCAGACATAAAATACACACATAAAGACACTTCTAAAGGATTTATTGCCCTCGAATGGTTGGAGAACTCTTCATGAAAAGCCCTTTGGTGCTTTGCATATCAAATTACATGTCATATTGCAAAGCTCAAACATTTTTACAAAGGAATAAAATATGACCCAATAGGAAGTATTGACTTACCTCTATTTTTCCTCCAGTTCAAAACATAATTAATATACTCACTGAAGTCTAATTTATTTTAATGGCTGGCTTCTTCAGTTGCAGTAAGTGATCAGAGCAGATTGACTTCAAATAATCTTAGTTCTTATCCAACTAATGTTGTGTGATAGTTTTATATTGCCTCAGAGTTATTCATTTGTTTAGATTTAAGTTGGTTGCCATGGTTATATTCCAGGAGGAAGAACAAAGTGTTCCCCCCAGTTCTGTTTGATGAACATGGCCAAGTATTTTAAACAATTAACTTAAATTCTAATATTTAAGTCCCTTGGTTAGCCATATTGCTCACCCCACCAATAATGTGAATTGGTTTTAGTCAAAAATTACAGGCAAACCCATCAAACTGCAGAGTCTGAAATAAGGGAGTACCATAGGTATTTGTTGGAATGCCTCTCCCCATACCAACCAGCCCACATACTGAGGTTTGTGGGTGCTTCCAGTACCACCAATGGCCTTAGGTTGCTGAGTCGTGATCCGGAGTAGATCCTTATCTGTAGTGGCACAACAATTATGGAATCCTCTCACCTTAGAGACATAGATGACCACAACACCAATGGGATTCAATCACAATGTGAAGAACCACAGAGGCTTGTCCATCTCTCTCTCTCTCTCTCTCTCTCTCTCTCTCTCTCTCTCTCTCTCGGCTTTAATAGGGAGTGGGGAAAAGAAAAGCTGCCATTCTACATCGTTTTGACACATTCATTTTTTTATTTTTTAAAGGCAGTAAGCCAAATCCTACCTTTCTGTTTGCCAAAAAGCTGAGCTTGGCAGAAGTAAATTATGCAGAGGGAGTAGAAAGTCAAATAATGAAGATGGCAAGGAAGAGGAAGACAACTTACAAAATAAAAGAAGATTCTGGACCACACCTCTTGCATTGCACCGTATTTCACTGGTATGCCTAAAAATATTCCCAACGAAGCAAATAGCTAGATTTGTTATATGATCAAGTTGGCCTCCATTTCCATCTCTCATCTGCTCCAAATCCAGAAATATTTGCTCAGGATTTAAGCATTGATTATTAGGCAAACATTTGATGTTCTTCTCTGACTCAGATTTTAATATGCAATGGATAAGAACCCAATCTTTCACCCTCTTCCTTATCAACCACAACTTTCCAATATCCACCCACATTCTCTTCTGTTTGGCTTATAGGCCAAACAAACCAGGATACACAATGGCGAGAACACTGTATAGCTCCAATATAAAAAAGGGAGAGCTTTGTCAGAGTCTCTTGTATTGTTACAAATATGGGGTTAAAGAGCCTTTTGCTCATGACTCAGATTTGTGGAGTGAACCATAGATTTTTATACTTGTTGACATCTTGAGAGACAATGGGTGAGTGCACCTTCTGGAGTGAAGTAAACTGCTGGAGAGGGCCTTCTGTGTCTTTGGAGACTGATATGGAAGAGGCATGTTTTGTTGCAGCTGGGGCAGTTGAAGGTGTCTGGTTGTGCTGATGCAGGTATACCACTCTATTTCTTCTTTCTGTGCTCCTTTCTTCAAATATATTCTCAAGACAGTTCAGAAAAAGTATAAAACAATTTAAATGTAAATGTGGTTGGTTTCTACAATGAACTTTAAGGAGTGATCCACACAATGGTCACCTCCAGGCTTGATTATTGTAACTCACTCTACGCGGGCTGCCCCTGAAACTGACCCAGAAACCCCAACAGGTGCAGAATGCCATGGCAAGACTCCTTACGGGGTCCTCGCTGTGGGATCACATTCACCCGGTGCTATACCAGCTGCACTGGCTCCCGGTGGAGTACAGGGTCAGGTTGAAGGTTCTGGTTTGAACCTTTAAAGCCCTATACAGCCTAGGATCCTCATACCTATGGGACCATCTCTCCTGGTATGTCCCACAGAGGACCTTACGGTTTTCAAAAAGAAACATCTTGGAGATCCCAGGCCACAGGGAGGTTAGGCTGGCCTCAACAAGAGCCAGGGCTTTTTCAGCCATGGCCCTGATCTGGTGGAACGCTCTGTAACAAGTGACTAGGGCTCTGCGGGACTTAACATTTTTCCGCAGGGCCTGCAAGACAGAGCTGTTCCACCAGGCCTTTGGCCAGGGCACAGTCTGACCACCCCCCTCTCCTTCTGTAATCTTCATAGAACTCTATCCCAATGGTTGCCATTAATTTGATTCTGAACTGATTTTAGAATGTATTTCAATTAATTGACTGATTTTATGTAAACTGTGCTATTTTTACTGTTGTTAGCTGCTCTGAGCCTGGCTTTAGCTGGGGAGGGCGGGATATAAATAAATTATTATTATTATTATTATTATTATTATTATTATTGATTCTAATTAACTGACACCCAAAGGAAACACACGGAAATCACTGGACTTGACTTAAGTTCATTGGTTTCAGTGGATATACTCTAAGTATGAGAGTAGTAATCCCTATGAAAAACTAGATACTGGACTGAAATCCTAAAGAAGAAGGCAGTTTTCAAAAAATGTGGCATAAAAACAGAAACAAAATAACAATGAGATGGTGTCTTCTTTGTTTAAGTCCTGTACTACCACACAAAGGCAGTGTATAGTACTAGGCTTTAAATGAATCTACCACCAAAGCATTTGTCCACAGTCTTTGACAGCCAAAGAACATTGAAACAAGAGCAGGGAAGATGAATGGTTAGAATAACCCAGCTGCCCTTTGTTTGACAGTAAACATCATTTCCATTAAAAATCAAAGCCTCCAAAGGAAATGGAATACAATTCCTGCTGCGGAGAATTTCTGGGTGTTGTCAGGAAACTGCCTAGACATAAAGAACATCTTACTCATAATTTCTGATCCCCATGGCTGAAATCTTCGATCAGTTGATGTCTCAAACATGTGATTTATTTCAGTGAATGAAATCACTGATTTCATTCTTCCTGTTCCTAGTATCTATCTAATCTATCTATCTATCTATCTATCTATCTATCATCTATCTATCTATCTATCATCTATCTATATCTATCTATCATCTATCTGTCTATCATCTATCTATCTCTATCATCTATCTATCCAGCAAATTCTCAGGTAAAATGTTTAAAGTATTAATGCAAATAGGTTTTCAAGCTGGGTTCAGCTATATTTCATAAACCCTTTATTTCTTTTATTTAGTATTACACTTATATCCCATCTTTCTTCCAAAGAACTCAAGGTGGTGTGCATGATTCTCCACATCTTCATTTTATCCTTTAAAAAACTAAGTAAGGTAAGGTCATCCAGTAAGCTTCATGGCTGAGTAGGGATTTGAACTCCAATCTCCCAGGGTTTTTTTTTTTAGTAGTCTTTATGAATAACTACATATTTCAGTTTCTTTATATCATGGACCACTTCTCTGTGAGATACTTTGGTTTCAGGAACAGTATGAAATATGTGATTGATTGATTGATTGATTTTAGAACATTGGGCATGTTTGCTGGAATTCAAATATACAGAAATGGGCTGAAATAGAATTGACAAAAAGGGAAAAGGGAATGTGATGTATTGCACAAATGAAAGATTCCAAGGTTGATTTGAATGAGATTAGCAAGAGTTTTGTTGTTGTTGTTTGTTGTCTTACCGGCAGTTTAAAAGTAAGCAACAACTAACAGGCACCTTTTTTTGCAGGGGAAGGGGGGGTCTAAATTAAGTTACTGAAACTAAGCTTTAGTGGAGGGGGTTGAACTGAGTTTTTGTGTGCTGGAACTGTGAGTTCTGTTCTGGTACTGGAAGCAAATCCCTGGCTTGACCGCATGCTCAAAGCCACCCTCCCTTAATTCTAATTCTCATGATCAATTGTTTTGCAGCAAGCTCTGGTTGCTGGAGCTCTAACCTGTTGCAAAAAAACAAAGAAAACAAACCCCCTGAAACAAAGTACCATATTTTTTGCTCTATAAGACTCACTTTTTCCCTCCTAAAAAGTAAGGGGAAATGTGTGTGCATCTTATGGAGCGAATGCAGGCTGCGCAGCTATCCCAGAAGCCAGAACAACAAGAGGAATTGCTGCTTTCACTGCGCAGTGATCCCTCTTGCTGTTCTGGCTTCTGAGATTCAGAATATTTTTTTTCTTGTTTTCCTCCTCCAAAAAATAGGTGCATCTTGTGATCTGGTGCATCTTATAGAGTGAAAAATACAGTATATTCCGTCAGCCTGAATTCTGCATGGTTCTAGACTGGAACAACTCCAAGTACTTTGGAAATCTAAAATGCAGGGGCTTATTTTGAAAGATAGACTTTTGGGAAGTGCATCGTCTCAATCTAATGATTGCAGTCTATTTTCAGTATACCTCTGAATACTACATAGCTGCTGGGAACTAAAAATGGAGAAGGGGTATTATTTTCAGTTATGAGTTTCGAGTGGTGTCTTACTAGCTGCTGTTGGAAACAAAATGCTCAGTTAGATGCACCTTGGGCTGATTCAGTAGAGCAATTATTATGTTCTTACACAGAGGTGTTGGCTCTCAAAACAGTGCTTCCCAGGCCAGCAGATTTTCCCTCCACACAACTAAGTTGATGACATTGAATGTGGCTGCATATGGGGAACCCATGAGGGCTGGAGGGTAAATCCACTGGATTATAAGGGCAAGGTTGCCCAAAATGTATGGTCATATTAACCATGTTTTAGTCAGAGTAGATCCACTAAAATTAATAACCATGACTAAGTTAGAGCCTTAATTTCAATAGGTTTTAGTGTGAGTAAAACTTAGTTGAATACCACCCATAGCTTCACTTCTTGCTTGCTTGCTTGATTATTGGTATTTTGTATTTCACATTGCATTTTGCTGTTAGCCACCTTAAAACCATTTGGTGGAGAGGTAAACATTTAATATACAATACCTTATTTCCATGTGCCATGATTTTTCTTATAGAGTCTCACCAACCACAATAGAGCCACACCAATCAAGAGACAATGGAGTGCTCCTCGAGGGGTGAAGTCAAGCTACTGTGTTAGCAGCACCAAAGTGACCTCTCTGGGGTGCAAGCCTGGGCTTGTGTATGGAGGTCCTTGGCTTCCCAGATGACAAGTCTTGTCCTCACTGATGTTGTCCAAAGGAGAGTATTATATAATACTAGATACTATATTGGAAAATAGGGACATGGGTGGCGCTGTGGTCTAAACCACTGAGCCTCTTGGGCTTGCTGATCGGAAGGCTGGTGGTTCAAATCCCCGTGATGGGGTGAGCTCCCATTGCATGGTCCCAGCTCCTGCCAACCTAGCAGTTTGAAAGCGTTCCAGTGCAAGTAGATAAATAGGTGGCAGGAGGTTAATGGTGTTCCTGTGCACTCTGGTTTTTGTCATAGTGTCCTGTTGCACCAGAAGCGGTTTATTCATGCTGGCCACATGTACTGGAAAGCTGTCTGTGGACAAACACCGGCTCCCTTGGCCTGAAAGCAAGATGAGCGCCACAACCCCATAGTTGCCTTTGACTGGACTTAACTGTCCAGGGTTCCTTTACCTTTTACCTTTACTATATTGGAAAGTATTATGTAATACTATATTGAGAAATTAGAGGTTAAATAATAAATAATCATACGCGTGTGTAGATCTGACCTTTTGCTACACTGAGACCTCAGTTCCCCTCCGGCCTTTTTGTCTCCCACCTTGAGTGTGAACTGAACATGTTGACCTTTGCTTCCTTCCACATAATATCCTGTGTCAATATTACAGTCAAACACTTTTTTCTTTCACAGGCTCTTATGTCAATTTCACAGGCACGTTCCTCAAAGTAGAGAACTAACTACAACCTTTCTTTGAGCTTCTCAACCAAGCTACAGAATAGGTACGTGTTTACCCTCTGTGGAGTTGGGTGAGCAGTGACTTGTAACTAAGTATCCTTCCTCCAAGTTGCTTAGTACTCATACTATATCTTTTACTTAAACACTTGACAATCTTAGCATTGTGATGCAAAATTAGACAGAGCTGCTTAATGTTGGGGTGGGAAAGCTGTGGACTTCAAGTTGTTCTTAGACTCCAACTCCCAGCAGTGTGACCAATGGTAAAGGATTATGGCAGTTGTGATCAAGCAACATTTGGCTTAAAGCATATGCATGTTTTTGCTAGTTGGCACTGTACTATAAATTCCTTAAATTAGTAGTCCTCACCCTCCACTTCTCTCCTTTAGGATAGACTTGCTGCCAGGAATTCAATTACCACTCACTTCTCTAAGGACATGAGGACATGCACAGTCATCTTTCCAAAGGCTTACACATAGCTCCGTCAGCAGAAAACAATAATTGTCACCCAGGTCAACCTTCTGTCAATGCTAGTTCCAACAGCACTGTTATGTGTTTGTGTATATCACCAAATTTCTCCATGTTTAGAACTGAAAAAGTAACAGAATATGATAAAGGGGTAGGAACATAATCTATACGAAGTTAGGCTAAAGTAGGAGGATAGGGTATGTGGCCCTCCGTAAGTTTCTGAACTACAACTCCCATCATCCTTGACCACTGGCTATACTAGTTGGGATTGATGAAATATGCAGTTCAGCAAAATCTAGGGGGGCACAGGTTCTCCATCCTTGGGTGTAGTATTTGGGGCCTTTGCAGTTTGGGAAGAAAAATGACTGCTGGGACACATGAATCAGACTTATAAAATTATGGGTATCATGTAGAGAGTGGAGGAATAATGTTATTTGACTCTATTTTTGCCTCTTCTGAACCTGTGGCCAATAAATTTTATTAAATGACTGAACAGTGTTATGAAAAAGTGGTTCTTTATAGAAACTGTAATTAACTTACGGAATGCAATAAAAATAACACCTTTTTATTTATTTCAGTAGCCCTTCCCCTAATCACTGTGATTGGAGTGCCCTGAGAAAATAATTCACTGCGATTAAGATATATATCTCTTGATCATAAATGAAAGATTCCTTCTACCTCTCCAGCCCCTCCCTTCACCCCCCTCTGCCTCCACTTGAGTTCAGGACATTTCCCTAATCAGCTTGGTTTCATTCATATATACACATATATACACATATATACACACACACACACACACACACACACACACACACACACATATATATATATATATATATATATATATGCAATCACTCTGTTTTAATGGCAAAATGCACCTGAGTGCACAGAAAGAGGGCTTATCCACTTTCCCATTTCGTGCTGAAATTTCTAGGCAAAAGTCCATGATTTATAGGCATATTTTTTTGTTTGCTTTTGCCTTGCTGCTTTCCCCAGGAAAACCCACAGTTTTCCATTGAATTGGAACACATGCCAGTCAGGTTTTCACTGGATTGATGTTTGTTTCATTTCAGAGTCTTCCCAGGGGAAGGGATGGGGCATAAACCATTCGGACCCATGCCTATAAATCACAGACCTATGCCTAGAAATGGAACACAAATTGGAGCACAAATGGAAGTGTGGATGAGCCCAAACCCAAGTCTTTAATGTCCCTGATCCAACTTCAGGTGCCCCACTGATGACACAGTCTGACCCAAGTATGTTAAAATAGCATCTCTTAACCACATAATTTAGGCTGCACTTAGAGGTTCTACGCTTCCCTAATTGAACATAAGAAGAACACTGATGGATCAACCCAAAGACCTATCTCGGACTCCATCCTGTTTCTCATTGGCCAATCTGATGTTTATGGGAAGTATCCACACAGGATACAAAGTGTGTGTAACAACACTCTCCCACTATCACTGCCCAGCGAGGGCTACTCAGAGGCAGATTTCTGCAGTATTCAGTGAGTATAACCAGGATCCAACAATCATTGTTGTGATATGATTTTATTTTAATTTATATCCTCTTTAAAAAACACATTTAAATCAAAATAAATCAGCAATAAAACAAAACAAAACGACCTAAACAAGGGAAAACACAATGAAAAAGCAGAGTATAGCAAGCCTATTAATCTAGTAAATAGTCCATTTTGAGGGGTGCTCAACCTACAGCCCCAGGGCTTAATGCAGCGCCTGCCAACCTAGCAGTTCGAAAGCACCTCCAAGTGCAAGTAGATAAATAGGGACCGCTTACCAGCGGGAAGGTAAACGGCGTTTCCATGTGCGGCTCTGGCTTGCCAGAGCAGCGATGTGACGCTGGCCACGTGACCCGGAAGTGTCTCCGGACAGCGCTGGCCCCTGGCCTCTTAAGTGAGATGGGCGCACAACCCCAGAGTCTGTCAAGACTGGCCCGTACGGGCAGGGGTACCTTTACCTTTACCTTTACCAGCTGAATGTTATGCAGCCCATGGACTGATCTCAAAAACTATGCGCTAGTGATCAGTTCAGACCTCCAGCAAGAGCACTCTGTGCCTTTCCCATCACCCAGTTAGGGAGAAAGAGGGAGGGAGAGACAAAAAGTAAGAAACTTGGGTGGCAGAAAGAGAGACGTGGACCTACTTTTGCCTCTGTCCCTCCCAGTCACTGGCTTCAGTCACACCTACATCTGGCATGTGGTGCCTGGATAAATTTACCTTCAAGGAAATGTGGTTATCAAGAGCAATAGAGTGGCTCATGAAAATGGCCAAAGCTTAAAACAGGGTTTACCAAACTTGGATCTCCAGTTGTTTTGGACTGCAACTCCCATCATCACTAGCTAGAAGAACCAGTGGTCAGGGATGATGGGAATTGTACTCCAAAACAGCTGGAGACCCAAGTTTGGGAAACTCTGGCTTAAAAGATCGAGCACAATAGGCCTCTGTAGAGAAGCCTTTATTGCTCAAAGCCATCACCCAAACTTCAGATGGCCCTCCATATATTAACTAAACATACGGGCAGGTTCATGTAGGACAGGGGAGGAGAACTTCAGGCCTAGGAGGCTGAATATGTAGATTTGGAAATAAATATGCCCTCTGCTAAGAAATAAAACCTGAGTGTTTTGTTTTGATTTTGGAAGTCTTCTTTTAACTCCCCCCAATGCCTCAAAAAAGCACTCCGAGTTTTTTCTGCATTTTAAAAGAACCAGTGGTTTCAAGCAAGGTGTTTCTTTTTGAATCACAAAGTGTTTGAGCTACATTTAGTTTACTGAAGTACAAATTGATTCCTGCATTTTGATGCTTTTTCTTATAAAAAGAGGGGGGGGGAACCTTGTGAAACATAGAGAACACAAAGGAAAAGAAGAAAGCAAAAGTCTACCACCTTGGATTCTGCCTCCAGGAACAAGCAAATTACCTGTAGATTGCAAACCAAACCTCCATCACTGAAAAGACATATAATATATATATACATGCTATAGATTAGTTTGTGTACCTAGTTCATAATATTTGGTTAACAATTTAAGCATTGACACTCTTTAATTTACAATCAACCCAAGGCTAATGTCACAATAAATGAGGAATACTCATAAATTATTATTATTAATATTATTATTAGTATTAATCCATCAAGAATCCATCCTCTTCCATTAATTATTTTTTCCTTGTGTATTGAGTCCCTGACAGTAGCAATTAGAAATGCTACTGTAAGATCTAGGGTAATATCTGGGACTGTGCATAGGGGAACATGCCGGCAATGTGGTTATATTTTATGACTAATCCTGAAATAGCATCAACAGAGATTTCGTCTGACTGAAAAATACAGTGAAATGTCAGAATATAAAATTAACGCTCTGGAATCAGAATGGATGACTCTGCAATTCAATAGTAAGTAAATGACCACTGAACAGTTGAGTCTAGTCAAAAGCGACTATGGGGTGCGGAACTCATCTTGCTTTCAGGCCGAAGGAGCCAGCATTTGTCCACAGAAAGCCTTCCAAGTCATGTGGCCAGCATGACTAAACCGCTTCTGGCACAACGGAACACCATGACGGAAACCAGAGCGCACAGAAACACTGTTTACTGTCCCACTGCAGTGGTACCTGTTTATCTACTTGCACTAGTGTGCTTTCGAACTGCTAGGTTGGCAGAAGCTGGGACAGAGCAACAGGAGCTCATCCCGTCACATGGATTCAAACTGCCAACCTTTCAATCTGCAATCCCAAGAGGAGCTGTGGTTTAGACCACAGTGCCACCCACCTCCTTGGATGACTCTGAATATATCAAGAAGATGCATAGACAGACATATAGAGGCAATGCTATGGAAAGATCCACCAGGACAAGCAACTCAGCACAACCAAATATATGCCATCAAAACTTGCTTACCCCACCTCAACCAGGGCTGAGCCAGCTTAGCTGAGACTAGTGTAAGTTCAAAAAAGGGGTATTCCGGGTGTGCGGTAGAGGCATGACCAAAGTGGGGAGGCATGGGGTTAGCCTGGATCCTAGGTCAGCTCAGTCAAATGACTTGGAAACCCAGGATAGAATGCTATTTTAAATATGAATATTCAGGGGGGAAATTGAGTGTATATTGGGAAATATTTTCAGTAAAATACTGATAGGATTTTTTATGAGGACTTTGTGGTAAAATGGAGAACTGACCTGGAAAATATTGAACAAAATGATAAAGTGAGAAAAACCAAAACTGACAGATTGGCCCATCCCTAATAGAGATGTAAGTGTTGTGTCATATGCAGTTATAACAGGTAAGGTTGCAATGCTCACCTCCTTTCTCCCAATACCTACAAATAAAGCATTTACTATGTTACTCCAGAGAGATATCCTATTAAGGGGAAAAAAAGAGTTAATAAGGGAAAACTATAATGAAACAAAATGGTTGCTGAGTTCGATTTGTAATATTTGATTGTCTCCACAAATGACAGATCCTCTGGGATATAGAAAAGAAAAATGGGAGAGAGATCTGCAGTCAACAATTATATACAATCAGTAGGAATTTAGCTCCAGTAATGGAACTAAATATGCTACTCTGTGCAGAGTGAAATTGAATTGATATGGAGTTATTTTAAAATAGTTTTCAGTCTCATAAAGATGAAATATCACATCTGGGGGAGGGACCATGTTGTTGGAAATGTGAAGCTATTAGTGCAAAACATTACTACTATGGTTGCAAGATCCAGTGTGGAAATGAAGATTAAAGATGACTTAATATGATATGCCTATGAATCAATTAATACTATTACTGAAATTATTTAAAACCCACCTTGAGAGCTATGCTCTGCCTGCACATTTGGAGGCAGTATATTTCTGAATTCAAGCTTAACATTGTTGAATGGTTTCTTTAAATGTAAAGGTTCATCATTGTTCCACCCGATGTGTATGTCTTTAAGGGGCCAGAGAAAGGGCCAGAGCAAAATAACGAGACCCAGCTTTACAGCTGTGAAACATAGCAGCTGCTGCTGAGTTGTACTGATTAAGGTGTGTCAGCATTTGGGTGTAGTATATAAGGAGCAGCACCTAGCTCTCCCATTCCCCTGGGGAATGGGTTGGTGGTTGGGTCTGGTTTGTTGATGTATTTAGTGTAAATGGAGTTTTTGTTTTTCTTATTAAAACCTTGTTTAAGTTATTTTTGAGTCCCTTTTTAATGCATGGTCTCCCCAGCAAGCTCTATGCAGCGCTGCCATACTGCAAATACCCAACAAACATGAGTGAACAGTGTGATACAGCTGCAAAAAAGTGAATGCTATTCTGTGCTGCATCTACAGAAGTATAGTGTTCCAATCAAGGGACATAATAGTACCACTCTATTCTACATTGGTCAGACCACATCTCAAATACTGTTTCCAGTTCTGGAACCACAATTTAAGAAGAATATTAACAAGGTGGTACATGTGTAGAGGAGTGCAACAAGATGATCATGGGTCAGGAAACCAGGCCTTATGAGGAACAGTTGAAGGAGCTGGGTATGTTTAGCATGGATAAGAGAAGACTGAAAGGAAATGTGGGATGTAAACACAGGAGCAGTCAATGACAACATTCCTAGAGTGTACATGTTAGAACATGGGGAGGGATGTCTGTCCAGCAAGCAGGTAAACTTCCTGGGGACGGACTTCCTCTGCATGTGACCAGAGATGGGTGTGGCCTCACCTGTGCAGGTAATGATAAAAGCACAGGGCAGGCAGCCATTCTCTCTCTTGCCTCTTGCCTCTCTGCCATCTCTCTCTGCCATCTTCCTTTGATGAGGAAACATCTAAGGATGCCCTCTTGGTTCTCAGCCAAGAGGGGACAGTACTATCTTCCTATAAGATAGTTTCTAAGTGCATGTAACCTTTTTAAGCCTGCCTACCTTCTGGGATCATATTGTGAACAGAACGTGAGTAAACTCTTTTATACTTTTATAAAGACTGTGTCGTGTCTTGTATTTTAAGAGGGAACAAAAGGGGAAATTACCAGAGTAATTATTATAGAGGTTCTAGCGAACCTGTGCAAGCGTTACCGTTGCGAACTTAAAGGGGAATGTCTATAAACTCTGCTGATATTTTGGGAACTTGTTAGCACAAGTTGGATAAGGATATAATTAGTCAATATATCCTCTCCTGCACCCCAGAACATTCCCACAGGAAATATGATAGCCATCTTCAAATATCCCAAGGGCTGCCACGTGGAAGATG
The DNA here is from genome assembly GCF_951804945.1 of Podarcis cretensis. Classification (NCBI taxonomy): domain Eukaryota; kingdom Metazoa; phylum Chordata; class Lepidosauria; order Squamata; family Lacertidae; genus Podarcis; species Podarcis cretensis. The sequence continues at coordinate 89,560,389 of NC_137173.1, forward strand.
GAGCAAGATTGTTTTTTCCCTGCTCTGGAAGGTAGGAAACAAACCAATAGCTTCAAGTTACAAGAAAGGAGATTCCAACTAAACATCAGGAAGAAAAGAACAACCGTTACAGTTTTGTGGTGTGTGAAAAATGAATCACCTAATCTTCACAATGTATGGTGCACAATTGGTCTGAAAAACTGTGGGCAAAAGATGACACAAGATGGGCTGATCCAGCAAGCTCTTCTTCGTCTTCAAACATACACTGGAGGTAGATGCAGTTTGCTCTGCATGTTTATTTGTTTAATGCATGGGAATGCTGCCTTCGGTCAATGCACCCCAAATTGCTGTTTGTTCACATTCAGCAGTAAAACATAGGCTCTTTTCCTGCTGGAACAACAACAGCAACACTGCTTGCACATGGTGGTTCAAAGTGTAGCCCTGCGCCAAGAAACATGGCACAAAAGGAAGCGTGGATGAGCCCATATATATGGGATGAGCCCATATATTGCATCTTACCTATTTGTGGCTGGAAAGAAGCTAGATACATTGCATCCAGGGTTGGGAGTTGTGGAGGCTATTCAAGTTCCTCTTCATTGCTTGTCCTGAAAACCGGCAGTCTCAGGGCCAGGAGGGTGAAAAGAAATCATACTCCATTGGAACAAGTACGGAGCTCTCAGTGACCTGTCTATGGTCCTGAAATACCTGAACCTGCCTGCCTGTGGTCTCCAGAAACAGGATTTTGTCTTCATTCTTTCTGCCTGTTTGCTTCTTGCCCTACACCCTCACTCTTGAATCTTGATTGTGGATTGGATTCTTTCTTCCCATCTGCTTCTTACTCTCAGTCAGTTACTGCTTTACTTCCTTCTTGCCCATCCATGGATACAGCTTCCTCTGGATTTGACACAAATCAATCATTCAAAGAGCATCCAGCCATACGAGCCCTTACCTACTGTCTTCAGTGATGCCGGCCAAAGTACTGGTGAGAATCAGACCCGATTTCCTTTTGTTCAAATTCCTAGGATTACAAGAGGTTGTTTCTTTTCCCTATGCAGAATAGAGCTCACCATGTTTTCTGGATCCCTGAATTGAGGTTTGTTGCTGTCAATTGCAATGCGATGGTTTCACATAATTTATATACTGTACCAAACTGTTGTAATTAGTTGTCCTCTATTGTGACTATGCAAATGTTATTCAAATAAGCAGTGAACCTTTGATTTACTAAAAAGGTAGACTTTTTGTGGTGCAATGTATTGAGTTCTCCAGCTTTTGATCTTTTGAATAACCTATAACAATAAAACATGATGTTCATTTTATGTGCAGGTACTTAGCACTGGAAGGATCTGTGTAGCTGCCTTTTACTTGCATCCTGTGTTCCTTCATTTATAGCTCCACAAGTCATCCAGCAACCTTGGAAGCGGACCAAATAATGCAAAAAGCAAATGCTGAAATGAAAATGTAAATATATGGAGCTGATGTGAGATGAATCATGCTCTTCTTCTATGGCAGTTGAAACCTGAAGATGCAGTTTTTTTATATCTACATATATTACATCATACCTTTATGTCTCCACACATGCAAATTCTGCTAGCTGCTGAATTGTGACAGCCCAAGAGGATTAGGACAATTGTGATAATAAACAGCATGGATCTGGCAATCACATATTTCTCTCTAGCAACTGCATTCTCAAAGAAAGCCTTAGGAGCCTATGCATTTGATGTTTAGTGTCCACATGATAAAATGACATTGAGGGTCTGATGTGAGAGAGAGGGATTACACACACACACCATACTTTTTCTAAGCACCCAGTCCCAATCCACATCTTCCAAGAGCGTAGGCTAAATACACATGTGGGACAGGGAGACTTCGGGGCAAACCCTAACCCCAACCAATGCACATTCAATATGGGATGAAAATTCACCCAGTGTACACTGCATGTGCATATCCTCTCTCCACATAAGAAGAGACCCTTCTTCTTTTGTACAAAGGATTTTAACACACAAACAATATAAATACACTTTCAGTTTATATGCTTGGAGGGTATGTTCACATCTGAGCACTTTGAACACGTGAAGAAGACTTCAGCCACCCAAAATCATTCCAGAATTCCAGAATTAAATAAGGGGGATATGGATTTGATTCCCTGATCAGTCATGAATCTCCCTGGCTTACATTTGACCAGTCACTTTCTCTTAACCTACTTTGTAGGTTCCTTCTAATGAGTGTGTTCTTTTTCATTTGAGTTCCCAAAGCATTGTCAGATACTAATAGTGAACTCATTTTCTAAGTATGGATCCTTATGCTGCTGGGGGGTGGGTGGGTGGGGTGGCACAATCAGCAAGTTTGAGGAACTCCCAAATTTTGCAGAAGGGGAAAACAAAAACCAGAGGGAGGAGCTATAAGGAGGGTGGAATCCATCAAAATCCACACAATGGGGGCTGAGTATGCTGGGTCATCCCATAATTCTGGATGATTATACCCTCTCTGGGAGTTCACACTGATGTGATTGAAATCAAGGTTCAACGTCACATGGGGAGCCTACAAAACTAGAGACAGCTCTTTGCTTCATATCTTCCACCTCCAATGTGTGGAGAGTGGTCTGGGCAATGCAACAGTAATTGTAATCTCATTAGAGTGAACACCCACGTAGGGCTAGTTGGATGGGCATGGAATGAAAAAAACCAGTGAGAGGGGTAATGGAACAGTATCCTGGGAAAGGAAAAAGACTGGCTAGGTACACTATAACACTTTGCTGAATTTTTCAGTTGCACCATTTAAGAGTGAAATTGAATGAAAAGAGGGTCCTACCATGCCTGGAGTACTCTTTCAAAAGAGGTCCTCTTGGCCCCATTTCTAGAGTCTTTCAGTAAGCAGCTAAAACATTTCTTTGTTTCTCTTTGGTGAAAACTAGGATTACTGCAGCCATTTTATTCTTATTTGTTAATTGATATTATTGGTTGCACTTTAGAATAATTTAATAGTGAGCTTCTTGCTTTACTCCACTTTTGCTGATTTATTGTTGCATACCTAAGATACCTAAAAGAACAATAATGGTAATGATAACAACAGCAACATATGAAAATTTGTTCAATGATCTCACGAGTGCTTCATGCACAAGTTCCAATTTAATCTAATTTCATGTGATCAAATATTTCCCCAGCCTTGAAAGGAGTGAGCTATTGAAAACCTGTCAAGTAATACATATTAAAAAATGATTCCACAATAGCTAAAAATATGTTGACCTAATTGACATTTTAGAAACACCTTCTATTAGTTCCATCATTTTGGAAAGACAGATAAGGTTTGCTATATTGGATGAGCAGTGGATCTTATTCCATTAATCTTGCAGCTGATAATTTAAAATTGCCCATTAGACACCATGCAGCTGTCTTCTATTGATTGTGGGTTGCTTCTAGAAATGAGTTACATTTTTAAAAAAATAAATAAATAAAAGGTAACCACTACCCCACCGCCGCCCTTTAATAAAAGCTGATCAACCTAACCAGAATATATAAGACAGTATTTATTATGTTTTGGTAATCTGGTAAGTCTAATGGGCATTGTCTACTTTGAGTGGTAGAAACTTTCCAAAGTCTCGTGCAGAGGTCTTTCCTATGACCTGCTATTCAAATTCCTATTAAGTGAAGAAAGCAGGAATTCAAGCTGGGACCATTCATAAGAAAATCATGCACCCCAGAGCTACAGACATATTAGAAGTCAAGCTGCAAAATGCCCTGAATTATCAGCGCACTCACTGCTGTTGTCTATAAGTATTGTTATTACAATGGTCTGTAAATACAATCTACGAAGCATATGTGTGGATTAAAACAGGATATGTAATGGGCATCTTGTGGTTATTTCTGAACCTTTAATTAATGGAATACAAGCAAAACTGGAATGCTTTCCAGCTTATACAAAGTGTCAGGGATGATTACGGGGCTTGTAATTCAACAACATGCAGAGTGCAACTGCTCTCCATCCCTGAAATACATAAAAAAAGACATGCCACGAGCATTATGTTCCTGAGAACCCAAGCGTACCTAAAATCAACAAGTCTTGCCCACTTCCTTACAACTGCACAGAGAAGGGTTATTTCTGTCTGTCTGCAGTGCCTCTTATTTCATAACCTACAGTAGCTTAAATATACACTACTGGACCTTAAGATGTCAGCATTATTGTTAACACCTGCATTCTGTTGTTCTGCTTACACAACCATATCTGATTGTGTTTTGTGCTTTGAAGTATGTCATTCTGTCTCACCTTGTTCATATGCCCTTCTCCTCTCCACCTCCCATGTGCTCATTCTTGATAGTGCCCCACTTATGGGTTGAGTGCTGCTATTATTAAGCACAGCCAAATTAAATTTCAATTAAGCTGTGCCCCATTAAACTTAGGAAATTTAAACAAGTCAGATGAAATTAATTAAACGAAGCCAAATGAACGGGACTCCAAATAGAGTAGAAACACCTTGCAAAGCATTCAGAAACTGAAAATCTGGCTATATATGACGGGATGTTGGATATAATTTGGAAAATGATAAACCCTTTAATTGGCCAGTTCTAGTTGCTAGGCTGCTTCATCGCCCCAGTCCTTAGATCTAATATGCGGATTTTAAGGAGCTGGCCCTGTCTCCCATCCCCCCATTGTTAATATTCTCATGAGACCTAAGCTAGTCCTCAGTGGGTCAATAAAATTGTGTCTGAGCTGTACCACTTCAGGCTGCAGCTGACAATTCAAATGATGCATGTTCCTCTAAACTAAAGCAAAATCCCTGCACATAGATGCTGTACAGAAAACTAGCAAGAACACAAATGCTACAATTAATTATAGAGGCGCAGCCCTCCTAGTATTCTGAATCCTTGAGACGATAGGCAGGGCATCCTGTATGTGAAATTCCTTCCTAAGGGAGGGTTACCTGGCACCATATAGGACGTCCTTTTTGCACCAGGATGAGACCATTTTATTTGCCCAGGTCTTCCAGGAAGGCATCTGTTGATATCTATTCCCATTGCTCTTATGGCTTTTACTGATTCTTTTGCTTTGATCTCTTTCTTTATTGGGTTGGTTTAATTTTCAGCATTAGCACCTACATGTGTTATCTGGGTAATGGGGGTTCACTCTGCTTATGGAAATTGTGTCAGACCCTACTCTGGTTGTAAAGTGACTCCCTGTCTCCTGATTGCAGTAAAGAGATATATTGGGCTTGACAAAACGGGATTGCTGTGAGGTCACCTAAGTCAAAACAGGAACCCTTCAGCAGTTTGTGGTGGCTTGGTGATGCAAACATTCTTTAAAGAAATAATCCTGTGGACAAACATCTGGTGTTTTTAAAAATAATGTTTTTAGGGACATCATAATTCTATAACACTAGGGTAGAATCCTGGAAGGGAGAGCAAATAGCAAAACATTGAGAGGGTGTGGAGAAAGAACTGTGTTGTGATTGAGAGGGCAATTGTGCAATCAGAGGGGCAAATTTGGTAGTGCTTGCCAGTTCTAGTGCTTATGGGGAGAAAGCAGCTTTGTGAGAACAAAACTGATGTTCCGTATTTAAGAAAGGCATCCAGATGGAGAGGAGAAAGAGAGAGCCCCTTTCTGGTTGGCAGGGTGGCGCTGTGGTCTAAACCACTGAGCCTCTTGGGCTTGCCAATCAGAAGGTCAACAGTTCAAATCTGCACAATGGATGAGCTCCTGTTGCTCTGTCCCAGCTTCTGTCAACCTAGCAGTTTGAAAACTCACTAGTGCAAGTAGATAAACAGGTACCACTGTGGTGGGAAGGTAAACAGTGTTTCTGTGCACTCTGGCTTCCATCATGGTGTTCCGTTGTGCAGAAGCGGTTTAGTCATGCTGGCCACATGACCCAGAAAGCTGTCTATGGACAAACGCCGGCTCCCTCCGCCTGAAGCAAGATGAGTGCTGCACCCCATAGTCACCTTTGACTGGACTTAACCCTCCAGGGTCCTTTACCTAGCTTGTAAACAGAGGGGATTATTTTATGTGATAAATAAATTCCTTTTAGTTCTTCCCCTCCCCAAAACAACTTTAAAGCCTCAAGAGCTATTTGTCTGCAATTTCTCAGCTTTCTTACCAAGGGAAACGTCCTTGTGTCCACAATTTTTCAGACCAATTGCCCACAAAGCACTAGGGAGATTAAATGATTCATTTTTCACACACCACAAAACTGTAATGGCTGTGCTTGTAGGATAACCATTGTAGCTCTCCTTCTCAAATTTGGTAGTGTTCATGACTTCAGAAGGGGCAGCCTTCCCTGAAAATTTCCACACCTGAAAATCAGATGAAATGATGTAATAGGGCCTACTTCATACACTCACACCAGCACAGCATGGTGAATGCCCATTTATTTGTGTGTGCTTTGAGGGACACAAATGTATGAATGATCCAGGGTATTCTGAACATTTTAATTCATAGGCTTATATCAATGATGACACATTTATATATGGAAATCATGTCTGCATGGAAGGCACCACATGATACTGTTGTGGTCATCTAGTGATGAAGATACATCAACTGTTAATGTCAAGTAAATTTATTTATCACTAAGGATTTCTTCTTAAAGAGTCAGATAATGTTGATGAATAATGTTGATGAATAAGCCTTAAATATGAGGTTGTGCTTATATATCTTATTAGTTTACATTTGGGCAAGCATTTCTGTATGCATATCATATCCAGGGGCCTTTTCTTTTCTTTTTGAAAAGGAGAATAGTCCTGGAATTAAACAAACCACTCTAAATATGACTTCATGTATTAAGTCTTATAGCGCTGCTGGTAGCTCACACACTAATTGTGTGCAGGGGCTGAATCGGTGCCAGTTCTGGTTGCAGTCTCATTAGCATATTCATAAGTCACGGCCTCATGCAGGTGCCAGAATGCTGAGAAATGTTTTGTGACTACTCAACTCCGCTATAGAAGAAACTCCTAAATAACCCTTTGCTTTTTAAAAAAAGCCATTATGCACCATAAAACAAAACTGTTTAATGCTGTAAAGTGGACGTCAGGCTTTTTAGCAATTATAACACAAAGGAATGAAGCAATTTCAGCCTATCCACACGCCCCGCCACCACCCCACTCCTGCACATACTTCACAGGGGCAAGGAGACAGAATATTCAAATTCTAGCCAGGATCAATGAACTGTTCCTTGTTATCAAGCCTATTCCAATTCAGCCTCTGGTGTGTGTGTGTGTGTGTGTGTGTGTGTGTGTGTGTGTTTTGCTAAGGGGATGATGCTGATGGGCTGCATGTGAGGATGATTGCCTGATTGTTACCGGATTAGGCAAATGCGGATTGGAATCCATGGAAAACAACAGGCAGAGAGGGGGAATGAGTCTCCCTTAAATAACTCCAAATAAACAAATGTCCTTAGTGACTCTAATAAATGCAAAACAAATGCATGTGCTCAGCAGGCCTCTGCCAGTAGGAGTGCCAGGATCTGTCTGGAACAATCTAGCCTTTTGGTGGAGATGCCAGAATGAGGAGGCCTCTAGAAGAAGAAAGAGAAAGTGCATTGCAATACAAAGGGAACTGAGTCAAATAATGTGAAGGTGATGCTCCCCACTTCTCTTTTTTGATACACAAAGACAGACAGGTAGATAATGTCCTCCCTAACAAGTGCCTTGTCAATCAAAGTGCATGATTTTATCACCAAATATACTGCAATTAAAAGGAAATTTGTTCAAATAATGCTAAGGAGATTTCCCTCATATATATATTTAACAGAGAAAGAAGCATTGAGTAGGATTCAGCTAAGTTTTACTCAAATTAGAGCCCCTGGAATTAATAAATACAACTAAAGACTCAGCCACACTTCCCTTTGTCCCATATTTGTTTTCATTTGTCCCTTGATTTCTAGGAACACATCTTTCTTTTGCCCTTCCTCTTTCCCCAGGAAAACCTGTGGCTTACTGCTGAATCAGAATAAATGTCAATCTGTAGAAAACCCTCGTGACGTTTGTTCCAATTCAGGAGGAAACCATCAGTTTTTTCTGGAGAAAGTGACAGGACAAAAGAAAAACATCTCAGATCCATTAGAAATCACAAGACAAAGGGAAGTTTAGATTAGCCCCAGATTAGTATCACTAATTTTAACAGGTCTACTAAGAGGTAAAATGTGAATATCACCCATTATTCTAGCAGTTGCTTTGCCAATAAAAATGCAGACCTTCCAAGTGTCCCTGTTTTCCAGGGACAGCCCTGGATGTATAGAAGCCATCCCGGTTTCTGATTTGATCCTTGAATATCACACTTTTCCATAGGACATCCCTATTTTCATTGGAGAAATGTTGGAGGGTATGGAGCTATCTGACCCCCGAGCCTTCTGAAGACAGCCCTATATAGGGAAGTTTTTAAATCTTTAATGTGTTATTATGTTTTTTAAAGATGTTGGAAGCCACCCACAGTGGCTGGAGTATCAATATAGAAATAATAATAATAATAATAATAATAATAATAATAATAATAATAGAATAGGACATCACAGTTTTCATTGGAGAAATGTTGGAGTGTATGAAGAATGGCAGGATTTTAATGCCAAAGCCTTCAAAAGGAAAGGACCATAGTTCACAGGAATAGACCATGTTTCTTGCATGCAGAAGGTCCTTGATTCAATTGCAAGCATCTCCAAATAGGTCTGAAAAAGACTTCTGTCTGAAACCCTTGAGAGCCAACACCAATCAGTGTTGATAATGCTATTTCTATTGCTACATATTTATGGAGTTCTAGATTACTAAACGCCACTGAAAGCAACAAGGCACAAGTTAATCACAACTATTTTTTTTCCTTTGGTTTTAACACAAATATTATGTGCATCATTCAAGTCCAATATGCTTGTAAAGGGAAATTACATCAATTTCTACTGTGCAACCTCATCCTATGTAGGTTACCTTAGAAATAAATCCCAGTGAAATCAAGGAAGTGTGCCTAGGATTTCAACCTTAATCCATTTAAACAAGAATGGAGTATATATATATATAGATAGATAGCATGTAGCATATTTAAAAATTGTCAGTAGGATCTATTTGGAATGAAAAGGTAAAGTTAGCTAATGGGTAAATTTGCAAGCTGGTTGCACAACATATTTAGACAATACGGATTAATCCTTGCATGAATACTCAGGAGTAACCCTCCCTGGGTTCAATGACACTTAGTCCCAATGAAATGTAAGAATAAGAATAAGAATAAGAATAAGAATAAGAATAAGAATAAGAATAAGAATAAGAATAATTTATTATTTATACCCTGCCCATCTAGCTGAGTTTCCCCAGCCACTCTGGGCAGCTCCCAATCAAGTGTTAAAAACAATACAGCATTAAATATTAAAAACTTCCCTAAACAGGGCTGCCTTCAAATTCTGGTCTGTGACCGTAATAAAGTTCATTCATTCATTTAGGGCTGCCTTCAGATGTCTTTTAAAGGCTTATTTCCTTCGCATCTGAAGGGAGGGCATCCCACAGGGCGGGCGCCACTACCGAGAAGGCCCTCTGTCTGGTTCCCTGTAACTTCACTTCTCACAATGAGGGAACAGCAAGAAGGCCCTCGGCGCTGGATCTCAGTGTCCGGGCTGAACAATGCGGGTGGAGACACTACTTCAGGTATATAGGACCGAGGCCATTTAGGGCAGGGGTCTGCAACCTTTAAGACAAAAAGAGCCACTTGGACCCGTTTCCGAAGAAAAAAAAACTGGGAGCCGCAAAACTCGTCATTATAAAAATAACTTTTTTGTCACTTTTTTATTATTTCTTTGTTTGACCCCTCAGAATTACTCCTCCTCATAGAAATAAAAGTTAAATTAACAAGTTACCTTTGTGTGTGTGTGTGTTCTTCACTCCCCTTCAAAACAGTGACCAGCGTACATGCCCCCTTTCAATGCAGTGACCAGCGTACATGCCCCTTACAATGTAGCGGGTGGGCGGGCAGGAAGGTGACGTCGGGACGGTGCGTGACTAACGCATGCACCACCCCCATGCGACGTCACAGCCAGTACAGCGCCCGCCACAGTGGGGAGTCTCAGGGCGCACAATGCGCCTCCTCCCCTCGCTAGTATCCGCCCCGGAGCCACGGCAAAGGTGTAAAAGAGCCACATGCGGCTCTGGAGCCGCGGGTTGCAGACCCCTGGTTTAGGGCTTTAAATGTCAGCACCAACACTTTGAACTGTGCTCGGAAACGTACTGGGAGCCAATGCAGAGCTCTCAGGACCGGTGCTATGTGGTCCCAGTGGCCACTCCCAGTCACCAGTCTAGCTGCTGCATTCTGGATTAATTGCAGTTTCTAGGTCACCTTCAAAGGTAGCCCCACGTAGAGTGCATTGCAGTAGTCCAAGCGCGAGATAACTAGAGCATGCACCACTCTGGTGAGTGTACTTAGTATTGTAGCCTTTGTTGAAACTTAACGAAGCACATTCGTTGTTTGCATTTATAATCATTTGCCCAAGTACAAAGGGGTCATTCGTTCCTTGTGCGAGTACGCTTGGAGAGCAATTCAAAGAGTGGCATTTGGGGAGAAGGAGTTCCCAACACATGCAGAAATGATAACCCTGGAAAATTCAAAGGGACACACACGATAACACTGAGAACAAATTGCACCTGGGCAGTCTTCTTTGCTAATGTGTATGAAATATTTGCAGCACTCAAGGTCACATTGACTATATCTGCACTGGGATGAGTAGAGGATGAACAGCTCTTTGAAAATGTCATCAATGTATTATGTATAAAATGGATCTGTTTTTCATTTCAATGTCAGCCATGCATGTCTCTTTTGTTCCTTTGCTTTCCTTTATCAACAAAGCATATGCATTCTGTTTTTCGCTGGGCATGGAAATTCGATTTCTGTTTTCCCAAAGTTTTTTTCCCTTTTTTTAATTGTGTGTGTATTTTGTTTGAGGGGTGGGGATTTGCTGTCAGAAGGGCACAGTCCTGTGTTCTTTGGTCCTTTAGAAATGCACACTTGTACACCTTGTTCTGCATAGAAACACCCCGGGTAAGAGGATGGGCAAGCAATATTGTGTTGCGAAGGATGAGACTCAAGCCCTTGCTCGACCATTCCTGCTTTCAAGTTACCTCATGACATTGTTGCACTCATAATAGAAAGGTAAGAAAGTGCAAGAAAATACTGCAGTGTGAAAGGTTGTTGTTCAGGGTCCCAGGCCTTTGCCATACTACTTTGTCTTTGCTTTAAACATGTCCTAGTAATTTAAGGACTGCTCTCAAGTAGTTGCCCTGCAGAGATTTCCCTCTCCTGTGCTTTAATGTCACCATAAGGTAAAGGTAAAGCACCCTTGGAGTTTTAAATCCAGTCGAACTTGACTATGGGGTGTGGCTCTCATCTTGCTTCAGGCCAAGGGAGCCGGCGTTTGTCCACAGACAGCTTTCTGGGTTAAGTGACCAGCATGACTAAACTGCTTCTGATGCAACGGAACACTGCGATGAGTGCCAGAGCACATGGTAACACTGTTTACCTTTTCTCCACAGTGGTACCTATTTATCTACTTGCAATGGTATGCTTTCAAACTGCTAGGTTGGCAGGAGCTGGAACAGAGCAATGGGAGCTCACCTTGGCACACAAACTCAAACTGCTGACCTTGTGATTGGCAACCCCAAGAGGCTCAGTGGTTTAGACCACAGCGTCACCCACTCCCAAATGTCACCTTACAGGATATTCCCAACATGAAATATGTAAAGGGCAGGTAGAAGTAAAACAAGTTAAGTGCCATTGGCATAAGTTTCACAGGATGAGTAAAATACATATGAATAAAATTCATTACGAGTAAATGAGTTAATACATTTTGAAAAGTGAAGTTCAGAGTGTTAAAATCGAGATGTGGAAATATGGAAACAATGATGAGAGATAGGATTGAGATTTGGAGATATGCTTCAAGGTCCAGACTATGGGAAGTCCCAAAAATTAATAATTACAATTTGGAAGATAATTTGACCTTTTTGTTTTTTTTATTTGTTTTTTTTTATTGGATTATGATTTGATATGTTAATTGAATGTTTTTATTGGAAAATTAATAAAAATGATTTAACAAAAAAAAATACATTTTGAGAAGTAAGACAAATAAAGAATGAAATGTAAAATCATATAATCCAGCCCCTGTAAAAAAATGGTCCATTCTAGCTGAAGTGGGAAAAACATATATTTTAATACTCCTCCCAAACTAAACAGGCAACTCATGAAAAGTTGCACATAAGGGGTGAGGGGTAGGGACTGGAATACAATTGTTTTATCTGAAATAGTAGCCTCCTTTTTTCCCTTTTATATTGTGCAATTTTGAGATATATGTCTTCCCCAAGTAGTGTTAAGAGATGAATTCCACTTGGCTGCACCACCCAATTCTACTGATAATGGATCCTGGATATAAGTAGAATGTGCCCGTTCTACCATATACTGAATGCTATGGCGTCAGGCACATTGTGTGGAGCCAAAGTACCTGTGCCTGTCATTTCTAAAAACTATAAAATTTTCAGTGAGTTGCTTTGTGTTTGTGCTATTCCTTCTCTCAAACACTTTGCAAGCTGACTTGGGTACCAGTGGATAGGCATCCGATCAAACAAGCCAATTAATCATCATCATCATCTTCATCAAACCTTTATTAGCATCACAAGCCAATTAATGTCCCTGCTCTTTTTGCATGGTGCATTTAATATGGGACTCACCTTGTTTACATCTCAATTAATGCATTGTGTGTCTTCATAATGGTAGGTTTTCACAGAAACATAGAAATGGCCATTATGGTTGCTTGCCAGAAAGGTGGTGTTTCAAGTTAGCCATTCCCACAAATGTGGCATATGTCCAGGGTTCTATGTACTTAATTGCTTTCAAGCAAACAATAGCTATAACGTCAGAGAATCATTCTATTAGAATATGTGTGGCTTAAAACTGTCATTCGGTTTCTTCAAGGAATGCCAGAAGAAAAGATGCTTTTCACTGGCTTTTTTAACTGAAGTGTAATTGGGTACTCTATGTGTATACTGAATTGCATTGCAGCCTGCCTTTGTGATAAGGTGGGCTATAAATGAGAGGCAGAAAAGTGCCAGGAAAAATAAATGGCTTAAGGTATCCCCCCCCCCCAAGCACACAAACCTAGTGTTCTCTGGCATACCTAAATTACAATTAGAATGAGCAGTGGGGGTTGGTGCAGTGGGGGGCAGGACTAAAAAGCAAGAGACGGAGAATGAACTGCCTTTTTACTCTTGAGAAATGATATTGCCATATTAAGGGTGAAAGCTCTGCATTTTCCTGGTCTAGTAATCACCTTTCGTGGGCACAGACCATGCAATAAAAACTGCTTTAAGAGAGCAAATATTGAATTTTCCTGGGGATTTTATAGAATTGTGCCATGACACCCACACAGTTCACACAGGAGGGTGGTGTCGATGGGAGAGGGAGCTGAATTCCCCCAAGCTATGCTTCATATCCCCTGTCCTCTAACTGGTGCTGCTGCTGAAAATACTGAAAATTTCTCTAGCAACCTGACCTGCTCCAATCACAGTATTTCACGAACAGATAGGAGGCAGAAATAATCATGAAGGTAAGCCGGTTCATAAAGTGTGTGTTGTTTACCTATAATGTTCCAAATGACATAACCTTTGGAAGATCTGCCCCTTGACTCAGCCCTTTGACTACATACCCTTTGGAGATGAGGTAGAAATTGAGCAAAACCCATTATCAGTAAGGCCAGTGACATTACTGAGGAGTGTGGCCTGACCGCAAAACTGATAAGAAGCAGTTTAGGAGGAACCTAATGCCAAATACGTAGGGGCGTGAGTGGCATTGTGGGTTAAAGTGTTGGTGCTGACCTTTAAAGCCCTAAATGGCCTTGGCCCAGTATACCTGAAGGAGCATCTTTACCCCCATCGCTCAGCCCAGACACCAAGGTCCAGCGCCGAGGGTCTTCTGGTGGTTCCCTCACTGCGAGAAGGGAAGCTGCAGGGTACCAGGCAGAGGGCCTTCTCGGTAGTGGCACCTGCCCTGTGGAAAGCCCTCCCATCAGATGTCAAGGAAATAAACATCTACCTGACTTTTAGAAGACATCTGAAGTTTAGGGAAGTTTTTAATGTTTGATGTTTTATCGTATTATTATTATTATTATTATTATTATTATTATTATTATTTAGAGTTTACACCCAAACTGGATGTCTGAATAGGGTTTTAAGATGCCCTCCAGTGCTCCACTGTATCCTCTTCTCCAGCACATGCTATTCCCATGTGCAGGATTCCCTTCTGACAAACTCTCATCCTCGTCTGTCCCCGTTTGTGGTAAACTAGGCATGTGGGAGGGTTGTGTGGCAACAGCAAAGGACACAGACTGGTGCATGCCCCTCGCCTGAAATCAGTTTGTCCCTCTTTCCCCCTCCCGGACCTACTAGAAGAAGGGTTGGCTAACGAGTGGCTCTCCAGATATTGGCTGTTTCTAATGGAGATGTGAATCCTCCATCTGGATACATTGCTTGCAGGCCACAAAACATGCTCAGGGCATTTCCGTGCAAAGAGCTACAACACTGGAGTGTGTGTGTGTGAGAGAGAGAAGATGATAATACAGAAAGGGACAGCTACGTTTTCTAATGGATTTCTCTCTCTCCCCCTTTTCCCAATCCAAAACCTTTCCCAGTTATCTCTTCTGCAGAGTACTGCACTGTAAAATTCAAATTTCCATGGATTGCACAGATGCATGAAATCACTCTCAGCTCCTGTCTGACAGCTAGAGCCTGCCTCTGGCCAGTTTTCATCTTCCCTTCCCTCAGGAGGAAGACTTTATTCTGGGAGGAAGGGTGAGAATGCATTCCTCATTGGCTCTTTGGGCAGAATAACGCTAGAGCTACTACATACTTACATTTCTTTTATTTATTTATTAGCAATTCCCTTCTATTACTAACTTCTATTAATTGACAGCCGTGTGATGATGATGATGATGATAATAATAATAATAATAATAATAATAATAATAATTTATTATTTATACCCCGCCTATCTGGCTGGGCTTCCCCAGCCACTCTGGGCGGCTTCCAAAAAATAATAATTAAAATACTGTAATACATCAAACATTAAAAGCTTCCCTAAACAGGGCTGCCTTCAGATGTCTTCTAAAAGTCTGGTAGTTGTTGTTCTTTTGACATCTGGTGGGAGGGCATTCCACAGGGAGGGCGCTACTACCGAGAAGGCCCTCTGCCTGGTTCCCTCTAACTTGGCTTCTCGCAGCGAGGGAACCGCCAGAAGGCCCTCAGTGCTGGACCTCAGTGTCTGGGTAGAACGATGGGGGTGGAGATACTCCTTCAGATATACTGGACCGAGGCTGTTTAGGGCTTTAAAGGTCAGCACCAACACTTTGAATTATGCTCAGAAACGTACTGGGAGCCAATGTAGGTCTTTCAAGACTGGTGTTATATGGTCTCGGCGGCCGCTCCCAGTCACCAGTCTAGCTGCTGCATTCTGGATTAGTTGCAGTTTCCAGGTCACCTTCAAAGGTAGCCCCACGTAGAGCACATTGCAGTAGTCCAAGCGGGAGATAACCAGAGCATGCACCCCTCTGGTGAGTGTGAAATTCAGACTCACCCACACAATATTTCCTTGGCCTTCCTGGCCTCACTTACTTGACCCTTCCCAATATCAAACACCCAAAGCAGGTTGTGATAGCATCACCTCAGTGTGTTGTCACCTTCCTCACTGGCCTTTTCATACACCAAGGGTGAGAATCCCCAGGCCCAGTGGACCGAATGTGGCCCTCTGGTAGGGTTGCCATATTTCAAAAACTTAAAATCCAGACGCAAATGTGGGTTTTTAGTTGTTGAGCTTTATATGCAATTTTTTTTTAAGGGTTGTGTTTTTTTTAAAGCTATTTTAAAGGAAATTCACAAAAATCTACACTTCTGAGATGGGCTGCCATACATCCAGATTTCCCCAGACATTTTAGTGATTTTCCCAGCAACCCTACCCTCCGGGCATTTCTATATACCTCCATCCCCATCGTTCAGCCCAGACACCAAGATCCAGGACTGGGACCCTTCTGACAATTCCCTCACTGTGAGAAGTGAAGATACAGGGAACCAAGCAGAGGGCCTTCTTGGTTGTGACGCCCACCCTGTGGAATGCCCTCCCGTCAGAAGTTAACTATACAGTGGTACCTCAGGTTACATACGCTTCAGGTTACATATGCTTCAGGTTACATACGCTTCAGGTTACAGACTTCGCTAACCCAGAAATAGTGCTTCAGGTTAAGACCTTTGCTTCAGGATGAGAACAGAAATCATGCTCCGGCAGTGTGGCAGCAGCAGGAGACCCCATTAGCTAAAGTGGTGCTTCAGGTTAAGAACAGTTTCAGGTTAACTACGGACCTCCGGAACGAATTAAGTACTTAACCCGAGGTACCACTGTATAACCTTTAAAGGACATCTGAAGGCAGCCCTATGTTTTTATATATGTTGGAAGCTGCCTAGAGTGGCTGGGGTAACCCAGCCAGATAGATGGAGTACTACTACTACTATTATTTCTAACTGGCCCTTGTGTCTCTTCTCATGCCACGTCCATTCGCCAGAAACATGTCCCTCAGTTGCCCTGCTCAAATGCTACTGACCACATTGAAAGTGTTGTTGAACTGTGACTATGCCCCTCACTTGCCAGATGGAGAGTTGGGGTGTCTGTGTACAAACCTCTGACTTTGGCATGCCTGCATTGTCCTGCTCACTTTTGTCCCTGATTCAACCACCACTGGCATGTGGAAGCTGCACTATCTGTAAGTTTATGTAGCTTACCCTCAGGCTGGTTTGGCTGGCACCTTTAGGTACCAGGCAAAAATGTTCCTCTTTAACCAGGCCTTGGATGAATTGACATCCATTGCCCTTTTAAAATGTGTTGGGGAGGGGGGAAATTATTGGGTTTTTCTTGTTTTTACTACAGTGGTACCTCGGGTTACATACGCTTCAGGTTACATACTCCGCTAACCCAGAAATAGTGAAAACAAAATAAAAAAAATTCCTTCCAGTAGCACCTTAAAGACCAACTAAGTTAGTACTTGGTATGAGCCAGATACTGAAGAAGTGTGCATGCACACGAAAGCTCATACCAAGTACTAACTTAGTTGGTCTTTAAGGTGCTACTGGAAGGAATTTTTTTTATTTTGTTTTGACTATGGCAGACCAACACGGCTACCTATCTGTAACCAGAAATAGTGCTTCAGGTTAAGACCTTTGCTTCAGGAAAAGAACAGAAATTGTGCTCCAGAGGCGCAACGGCAGCATGAGGCCCCATTAGCTAAAGTCGTGCTTCAGGTTAAGAACAGTTTCAGGTTAAGTGCAGACCTCTGGAACGAATTAAGTACTTAACCCAAGGTACCACTGTATTTTGTGTTTTAATATTGTGATTTTATGTTATGCATCACCCTGAGACCTGTGGGTCTAGGGTGGTATGCAAATGTTAATAGTAGTAGTAGTAGTAGTAACAGCAGCAGCAGCAGCAGCTAACCATTCCTGAATGCACTGTGAATATTCTGTGAAATCACAAGACCTCACAACAGCTCATTCAAGAGCTGGAGTGTTGACTTGCTGGCAAGAGGCCAAATCTAGTTTCTTAACCTACAATATTAATTGCCTGATATTTTATATTGGACGAATTTGAAGAATTGGCATGGACATGCTCAGATTTGGCATACATAGATCATGATCGTTTCATGCATTTTGGGGATTCCTTCTTCATCACGGCTACAAGAAAGGCCCAGGAGCTCTTCTCCTTTCTGAGGTTTCTCAGGCGGTGTTGTGAATTTCCATTCAGATCTGTGTGGATTTCACAGGGACTTGCTAATAATGGCAATATTGATTACTTTTAAAATGCTGAACTCTCTGAAAATAAATGAGGCAGACAAGTATTCACAGATGCACGGATGCAAGTCAGAAATAATGAAGCTCTAGCTAAACAACAACAACAACAAAAAACAAACACTCCTGGAACATGAGCACATTAACTGGAAGTTTCCCTGTCCAAAAAAGAGCAGTGGAAGATGGCACACCTTAACTAGAGATCTGTGTGGGGAGACAAGCTTCCACTAATTCAGTGGATATCAACACAATTGGCACATTGAACAGGCACATTCGAGCCCCATTGAATCAGCTGCAAGTACATATATCAGGTACATATCACCATCTAGCAAGGATGCTGACTTGGTCCCAGACTATGGGTGTCCAGTGACACCTGCGAGTCCCAGAAGTCCTGTCTGAGGCCTCGTGAAGGCTTGGACACACCTCCAAGGCCCCACGAGACCTCAGACATGACTTGCGGAAGTCTGGAAGGACCCGGAAGTTGTGTTGGAGGCACCAAGGTTTGGGTGCCAAGTACCCACAATTACCCACAACCCCCCAGGGCTCCTTGTAGTTGGCACCAGTGTCATCTAGAGACATACATTGTTGTATTGAGGTTAAGCTGGGTCCACATTGCCTGCTTCTTTGGGGGAGGCTTTTAGAATGGTGTTAGCCACCCTAAAAGGACGCGGGTGGCTCTAAGGGTTAAACCACAGAGCCTAGGACTTGCTGATCAGAAGGTCAGCGGTTCTAATCCCCGCAACGGGGTGAGCTCCCGTTGTTCGGTCCCTGCTCCTGACAACCTAGCAGTTCAAAAGCACATCAAAGTGCAAGTAGATAAATAGGTACCGCTCTGGCGGGAAGGTAAACGGCATTTCCTTGCGCTGCTCTGGTTCGCCAGAAGCACTTAGTCATGCTGGCCACATGACCTGGAAGCTGTACGCTGGCTCCCTCAGCCAATAAAGCGAGATGAGCGCCACAACCCCAGAGTGGGCCACGACTGGACCTAATGGTCAGGGCTCCCTTTACCTTTACCTTTAGCCACCCTAAAAAGGTAAAGGAACCCTGGATGGTTACGTCCAGTCAAAGGCGACTATTGGGTTGTGGCGCTCATCTCGCTTTCAGGCTGAAGGATCCAGCATTTGTCCACAGACAGCTTTCTGGGTCATGTGGTCAGCATGGCTAAACTGCCTCTGGTGCAAGGAACACCATGATAGAAGCCAGAGTGCACGGAAATGCTGTTTAGCTTCCTACCGCAGTGGTGCCTATTTATCTACTTGCACAGGCATGGTTTCACTCTGCTAGGTTGGCAGGAGCTGGGACAGAGAAACAAGAGCTCACCCCAGCGCTGGAATTCAAACTGCCAACCTTCTGATTGGCAAGCCCAAGGGGCTCAGTGGTTTTGACCACAGCGCCACCCTAAGTCTAGCTTTGCAGAAATCTTTTGCACATATATTCTTAACCAGATTAGGAATGATGTGTGCAAACGGAGCGATCCACATCACAGCTTTCCTCAAAAAGCAATAGCCATGCCTGTTTGTTTGTTTGGCAGGGATAAGAATAGGAAGATGACTTCCCTCTCTCAACTCTTCCCTTAGGTGCATTGCTGCACCTGGAATAGGACTCTATGCACATAGCTCTGATTGCTCTACAGTATATGAAGAGCAGAACATGGATCAGTGACCCCAATATCTTTCCCAGGCAGAGGATGTTGGCATGAATTTATTTGTGTTGAATGATATCAATGAACTTTTTTTTTAAAAAATGAGTTTCTAATGATAAATACCAACCAAAGAGTACATAGCTGAATATTCTAGAAAATGTCAACCACTCAGATTCAAAATGGTTGTTTTCCTTCCTTGCAAAACTGATTTTGATCTTAATACACTAGCACAATGGAAACTCTGAAAGCAAAGTAATTCAAACCAAAATCACACCATATATTTGAAGCACTGTGATATCACTTTAAACAGTTGTGGCTTCCCCCCAAGTATTCTGGCAGCTGTGGTTCGTTAAGGGTGCCGAGAGTTGTTAGGAGACC
This sequence comes from Podarcis cretensis, assembly GCF_951804945.1. Classification (NCBI taxonomy): domain Eukaryota; kingdom Metazoa; phylum Chordata; class Lepidosauria; order Squamata; family Lacertidae; genus Podarcis; species Podarcis cretensis. The sequence continues at coordinate 89,580,207 of NC_137173.1, forward strand.
TGACAGAGGTACAATTCTCAGAGTGGTTTAACAGTCATCCCCTCTTCACAGGGAACTCTGGCAATGCTAGGTTTCTGAAGGGAATAAAAGTCTTCTAACAACTCTCTGCACCCTCAACAAACAAAAGCTCCCAGAACTATTTGGGGGAAGCCACAACTGTTTAACGTGATATCACAGTGTTTCAAATATGGTATGAATGTGGCCTAAGAAACAGACAGACAGAACGGTACCATACCCTCCAACATTTCTCGGATGAAAATAGGGACGTCCTATTCCATAATAATCAGTAGCCCCTGCTACTCTAGGCAGCTTCCAACATATATAAAACATAACAAAACATTAACATTTAAAAACTTCCCTATACAGGCTTTCAGATTTCTTCTAATGGTGCTATAGTTACTTATCTCCTTGATTCGGGGGTCGCATAACTCCATACCCTCCAATGAAAATTGGACACCCTCCAATATTTTTCTGATGAAAATAGGGACATCGTAAGGAAAAGCGGGACATTCTGGAATGGCAGAAACCAGAACAGCTTCTGTAAATCCAGGACTGTCCCTGGAAAAGGACACTTGGAGGGTCTGCGGTACTGACTGTACATCTTTTGGTGCTAAAATTCCTGATCCTGGACACATTGTATCCAGCACTATTAATCATCTGTTTGGAAGGGAGATCTAAATTCACCCCTCTGCTCCCCTCCCCTTGTTCCCTCCAAAGAGATGACTGAAAACACTGTATTGCATTCAATCGGGGCTGTGCAGTACTTTGCCAGATGAATGCATCTTTCTAACAGCGCAACCCTAGACTTGCCAGGTTGTTGAACTTGAATATTAAAGTGATAAATGCCGAGGAAATTGTTACCAGCAGCGAGGCAGATTTGTGTGTGTGCTCTCGTATTACGGTTCGTCAGATGTCAGACGTAGATAGAAAGTGGGAGGCTTGTAATGCCGCCTGAGGCACTTGAGCACCCAATTCTTATTAAAGTTAACTAGAACTAACTACCCAATGCTGCTTCGTTGCTTAGGAATGAGTTCAAAAAACCACAGTGGGAATGAAAGCATTTTGGGTGGGTGGAAAGCATGCAACAAAACAGTGAAGGAGGCATAAATGGATTAAAAACCCAAGACACCCCTATCCCTAGCTACATTAGCTTCAAAGTAACTTCCAGTTACTTCCCAGAATGCTTGTGATTATCAGAAAACAACAATGGCAAACTTTTAGCTCCTGTAATGGCATCATCACTTTGCATATGAAGCAGCTGCTTCTCTTCACTCTGGATTTAGCCACACATTAAATTCCCCATAGTGTTGTTCCTCCAGCTGTTCCTCGGGGACCAATATCTCCCCACCCTGCTGCCACTTAGGTAGACTCAATCTCCTTGGGAACATCTTTGGCTGGTCCTTATCATGTACATGGGTCCAGCCTACCAAGAAGCAAGGGGTGGTTCCTTTGGGGCTGGGAAATTTTGTTGGTTTGAATGCAGGCCAGCAGGCATAGGATGGAGTGGTGAGGGATCCCCTTGGTTCCAATTCTGTGTGGGCCAGCGATGAAAGACATAGATGCATATGAAGCCTTTAAGCCAAGGTGAGCAACCATTGGAAGCTGCAGCCACTGTTTTCATCCTGCTTATTATTCCCACAGGTATAGGGTTATGTTATGAGCTGTTCCATTGCAGATCCTTGATGATAGATAAATAAAAGTGGTGACACAGTTGAGGAATTGGTCAGTCAGGTGTCTTCATTATGGCCTGTGAAGGCAATGTATCTGATATAGCTTCTCTCTGGAGCATTGAGAAGAATGAAAAGGGCGGCTACACCCAACCACCCATCTCTACTTGGAGTGTTCTCACCATGATCATGCAAGCCCACCAGTCAAGGAAAGGGCCCAGGGGATATTATGGAGCAGGCCCTGCTTAGTTCAATATATCTACAATGTTTTCAGTCCTTATTCTGATGTTGTTGTCAGAATGCAGCAAAAAAATTTTCAGCTGGACCTCACCGGAACTCAGTTCCAGCTCCTCTCAGGTGGGTGCCATTGCTATTCCAAGAGAATGAGGAATGTGTTCATGATAAGTTCTGGCACCTCTTTTTTTCTAGAAAAATAGCACTGGTTATTGCCAATCAATTCAACATCAAAAATGGAGCATTGTCTGTGTGCCTGGGCAAGCCAGTTTATCATTTGCCCACACAGAATTGGAACCAAGGGGATCCCTCACCACTCCATCCTAGGCCTGCTGGCCTGCATTCAAACCAAAGAAGTTTCCCAGCCCCAAACGAACCACCCCTTGCTTCTACCTTTCTGTATGTGCCATATACTGTACAAACACATGCATATGACTAATGAGGATTCTCACATCAGAAGTCAATTATTGCAAACTGGTAGGTGTATACCTAAATGCCACCTGGAGTGTCAGTTTGTAGGATGTCAGCTCACGATTAACTGTGAAATAGGTCACCCATTTTGACATCAGTCTAATATGCATACATTTACAGAGGAGCATGACAAATGCTAAAAGAGCTAGCAGATAAGGGCAGATGTCAAAGTATCAAGAGTCTGATGATACACAATAAATTATAAATTCCCGATTATCTGCAATAAAGCTCTCTCTAGTTATCCAAACTTCATTGTTACCGGAATTTACGGTATATATTTCCTACACAGTTCAATGCTAACTTTACCTTATTTATAGGGAGAGAGCAAGAGAATTTACAAGTATTTTAACAATTTGCCTCTGATCGAACACATTTGTACCCTGAATCTTTTTTCATTGGAAGAAGTAGGATATAACACACTAGACAACACTAGAATGTTTGTGCTTTTGATGTTTTAATGTTTGATGTTTTGGTGTGTTCCTTTATTAGCTTCTCCTGTGATCCCAGGAGTTGGGATAGCTCAGTCGGTAGAGCATGGTTCAAGCCTGATGTTGGGCAAAAGATTTCTGCATTGCAGGAGGTTGACCTAAATGAGCACTGGGGTACGTTCCAACTCTATGATTCTATACTTTGTTGGATGGGTGGGGGGCAATAAATGATGATGATGATAGTAATAATAATATAACACATTTTAGACAAGACTAGATTAGATTAACTAAAATCACTTCCAGATGACCTGTTTATTGAGCACTCATCCTGATTTATTTCCACAAAGTTCATGGGGAGGTTAGACAATGTCAGCTGCTTCTTGAGCATTCATTCTGTTCCATTTAGAGGCAGGCTAGTTTGCCTTGCAGCAAGCAAACACTGCCCCATACTTTTAACTGCTTTCTCTTATCATTTTCTCGTTTGGGGGGCAAACGCATTTGAGACTGTCAAATCAGCTTTTATTACACTGCTTGAATCTACCAATATGCTTGAATCTGCTTGAATCTGCCAATATGTGATGGAATCCCACTTGAAAATAGAGACATTTCATTGCGAGACTGGAAGTAAAGAGGCAACACATAACTTTTGGATTTAACTAGGGCCACTTTATTATTTATTTATTATTTATTATTATTTATTAACGTGGGACGCAGGTGGCACTGTGGGTTAAAGCCTCAGCGCCTAGGGTTTGCCGATCGAAAGGTCGGCGGTTTGAATCCCTGCGGCGGGGTGCGCTCCCGCTGCTCGGTCCCAGCGCCTGCCAACCTAGCAGTTCGAAAGCACCTCCGGGTGCAAGTAGATAAATAGGGACCGCTTACCAGCGGGAAGGTAAACGGCGTTTCCGTGTGCACAACCCCAGAGTCTGTCAAGACTGGCCCGTACGGGCAGGGGTACCTTTACCTTTACCTTTACTTTATTAACTGCAGCTTGAGAAATTATGAACTGCATAAGGGAAAGGAGACCATGTGTGGGGAACACTAAATCCTCTAACAGGCTCCTAAACCTGATGTGAATGGGTGAGCCTATTCTGCAAGGGTAAAAGGTAACATGAATGCCACCTCTTTCCCTCTGCCACACCCCTTCAGGTAAGGAGTTAGGTCCTCCTGACTCACGCCACCTTGGAGCTTCACAAATCCAAATGAGTGTCATCACTTCCCAGATATTTGATGATACTGTTCTTAGTTAAATCTCTTGTTCTTTTAAACTTTTATGGTGTTTTATTCCCCTGGACACGTGTTGTAAGAACATTCAGGACACGTGTTGTAAGAACACGTGTTGTAAGAATATTGATTGTTAAATGCTGTATCTATCTTTTTTTATAGCTTATGTAGAGAATTATGCAGAAATTCTGGTTTAATATGCTGACTATTTGCTGTAATAAACATTGATTGATGGAATGAGTGTCATGGGTTAACCTCAAAAGTGACACCCATACCTTGCACCACGGGCCTCCCAGTTCTGTGAGCAACTCTGTGGAATCACTAATTATTTAGCTCCCACCACTAATTGCTGCTACCCAACTCTATAGTATGAGCTGGGTGATATGTTTTGTTTTGTTCTGGTAGCCAACTGCAGAAGAGGACAAAAGAATTCTACTTGGCCCTATCTATGATGTGCAGCTAATATCACACTGTATACCAGGAGAGAGTGAGTATGTGTGAGTGATGTCTACAGAGAAGGAAGAGTTGGACAGGAAGGCCTTATGTATCCTCTCTCTCTCTCTCTCTCTCTCACACACACACACACACTCCTCAGAGCTGGTGGCTGCTTAGTGGTATATTGGAAGTGGTTTCTTGCTAGGTTTCCAGCCCCTACCAGAAATGTGCTCCTACCCAGACTCCTTTTTTGAGCTGAGCAACAGAGGCAGTAGTCTTGAAGCACCCTATGTTGCCATACTATTCTTACTTTTTTATACATTGTTGTTGTTTGTTGTTAAAAGTTGGAAAGCAAAACAGCTTGTCAAGCAAAACTAGCTCTTGCCTAGTTTTATCCAACAATAGGTAGAGTCAGACAGATATTGTTATCTTAATGAAAGCCAATCTTTCTTGTCCTTTTTTCACTACGTGACTGAAAATCAAGAGCTAGGTGTCGCTTCTGATGAACTGGGAGAGGTGCCAGTATTTCCATGGGTGTAGATGCTCATCTTTTCCATTGTGTAGATTATGTTATTCATAAACTGGGTGTTCCATGTGAGTTCTTGCCCATTTGAAGGTCCCCAATATCACCACTTTTAAAAGGGAATAGAGATTGCATTGGCTGGCTGCTTTCCTCTTGATTGGGTGTTGAATCATCTTCCACTTATGTCCCAAGGCCATGTGTGAAATATAACAGAAACAGTTGGGAAAAGGTTAAAAATAGCAGAAGAGGAATTTAAAAACAATACAAAATCAACAACAATGGCAGACACCTATTGATCTATTGGCATGGAACATCCTATCAATCTGTATAATAGATGCACCTTTTTGCTGCATTAAGAAGACCACTTTAATCTGGGCCTAGTTGAAGGGGTCCATCACAACCAGGCAATTGGAGCTTATCAAACAAACATTGGTCTGTGACACTTCCTCCACTTCTGAAACAAACTTGTTCCACCTTCATGGAGCTGTAAGAATTGGCTGACTGCGAGAAAACTGAAGGCAGGAAAACAATGTTATTATAAAAGAATAATAGTGATGGAGAAAAATAATCCTTTAGGAATGATGTCCTTGAATCTTTTTCCTGAATAATTTTCATGTATTCAAACCCTGACAAATCTACAGCTTTGTGTTTCTCTTCAGCACCTGGCAAATTATCATTCCTATGTTTTGCATACTTGCCACAAATGATTTAGTGGTGGAGTTGTGTAACATAATCAGGTTGGTCTATTAAAATTCACCTTTTGATGGTTCTCAGCTTCTTTATTTAGTTCTGTGGAGACATTTTGTTAGATAAATATGGGACTACTTCTGGATTTCCCACAGGCCACTGTGAGAACAGGATGCTGGACTAGTTGTTTGGCGTGATCCAGTAGGTTCTTCTTATGCTCCTAAACTTTTCCCCATACCTTTTGTGTAGGGAGATACAAGCTCTCCTTTGCTAACTTCAGCTAAGCCCTTCTGGCAGCATCTTTGTAAGACATATGAGGATATGAATTGTGAATTTTCATACAGAGAAAGACCTAGATCAGCTGACCCCAGCCTGGTGTTTTCCAGATGTTTTGTATTGTGCAGGCTTTGGATTGATGGGAGCTGCAGCTGGAACATCTGGAGGGCACCTGGATAGAGAAGGCAGACCGAGAATAAATGAGGGGATTTGATTAGGGACTTATATTCATGTTTATGGCATCTTGTTTTTGTTTCCGTGTCCCTTCGTCTCTCCATTCACTTTTCCCATTTTAGACTGCGAGCCTCCAGGACAGGGAGCTGTCTGTTTTTATTTCATATAGAAATAGCTGTTTCTTATAGATAATGACGAGAAGGGAGAAGATATGCCTACATTCTAACCATCATCTGCAACAAACTAGAAGAAAATTGCTACATTTCTAGGTCACCTACAGGTAGCGATGGAGGAAATCACAAGCTCCTTTTTTCCTATTCATTCTCATTCGTAGGAGCCTTTACAGATTTCAGAATTCTGGGCATGAGCCAATCGAGAGAGAAACATATTTAAATGTCATTGATTTCAGTGAGAGAGCCTGAATTTGCAGGAGGTTGCAAACCTATGCACACCTAGTTGGTGGCAAGCCAAACTGTCAGACATAGGCTTTATACATATTATTGGCTTAAAATGCAGTTAGGTCATTCTTTTTCTCAATTCAGGTCGAGATTGGGGAAATCACATCGAAATGCATCGTTTCCCAAGAAATTAAGGATAGTTAAAGGAACGATACAGATTGTGACTAATGTCCTGTGCACACCGCTTTCCAAATGCAGAGTGTGTACACAGCTTCGCTGGTGAGGAAATACACAGGAGTTAGGCTGTACATTTCTCACACTGAAATTAATCAATTTTAGGTATGGCTCATTACTTTTTGCAAAATAAAATTGCATCGATTTCAATGGAAACAGTTAGTCAGAATAGCAGCCAAACTGCTTTTTGACATGCAGATCTACATGGAAGTAATATTCACTGAATTCAATGGGGCTCACTTCCAGGTGGATGTGCATAGGATTCCAGCACCTGTTATTCCATCCACCCCACATAAAGCATCACACGTGTATATCACATGTTGGTTTCAATTATTGCATTATAAGGGAGTTTCCCACATGCATGTATACCACTTGATTTCTCATTACCTAATTTATTTAATGCTTGATGTCATGCAGCTAAATGTGTGAACTGACTCCGAAGATCGATCTGTGGTGGCTCATTCACACATGCAAGTCACAAACCTTTGATGCTGCAGTCATCAAGTGATGAATATGCATGAGCGAATTATCTCATAGAGTTGTTTGCACTCTCTGTGCAAACAGTATCTTGTTGATTGGGAGGAAAACTTCCCTGTGATAACCTTACTGATAAATTAAACAGGATTGAATTGGCAGACTGGGAGCTGAAACGTAACAGGTGTGATGGTGGTTGTGGAAGCACAAAAATGGCCATGAATAATAATGTATCCCATTTTTTTATTTAATTGCTGGTTTATTAATTGCATAACCCACCTTTCTTCCCAAAGGAGCCTGGGGCTTCAAGGCGCCCACATCCATGTACATCAGGTGGATGAGGGAGTCTCAGTTACAGCAGGCAAATGAGGCCCTCCAAGATTCTCCATCTGACCCTCAGATCTTTTCCCAGGACACACCAATCACTACCCTTGTACCCCAAGTGTTTTGTCTGGACAGAATCTGTCCTTGAACTCTGATACAGTGATACCTTGGTTCCTGAATGGCTTAGTTGCCGAACAAATCTGCTCCCAGATGCTGCAAACCCTGAAGTGAGTGTTCTGGTTTGCAAACATTTTTTGGAAGCCGAACATCTGACACAGATTCTGCTTGAGTGCAGGAAGCTCCTGCAGCCAATCAGAAGCCACACCTTGGTTTTCAAACAGTTTCGGGAGTCGAAACTGTTCCAGAACAGATTAAGTTTGAGAACTAAGGTACCACTGTATTGCCTATTGGTTGTTAGGAGTAAGTGTATCTAAGAACTGGCCTACTGTCCAAAATAATAATATAAATTATCATTGGTGTGTGGTCTGTGGACCAGTGGGACTAGCCTAGACCCCTAAATGTTCCGGGCAGGACCTTTCCATTCACTTGCTTAGCTAATGTCTCCAGGCTCCATGTATGTGTTTGTGCCTCTCTCTCTCTCTCTCTCTCTCTCTCTCTCTCTCTCTCTCTCCTCTCTTCCTCTGTGTTTATCTGATTATGTCTTTAAAGACTGCAAAACCGTATGACCCTGCAGAGCAATACACATGCACGAACAGGAAGCAGCTGCTTGAAGCCCCAATTCTCCCTTCTTTTTTAAGAAAGAGCGATGAAGAAAGCTTGAAGTGCCTATGGGGTAGGGGTGGGAGACAAGAATTCTCCACCAATGCTGTCATATCTGTCAGCTTGAAATCTCATGTAATTTAGGCTTAAGACATATTCTTGGCAATACATACTATCTCCTTTTGTGTTGCGACTGTTCTGTGCATGCTTAAGGTCCTGAATGGCTCTCTTCTTCCAGAAAGAAGTGTGGGCACCATTCGTGCTTGTCTGAATGTGAGTAGGATTGTGGTCTTCTCCCATGGAGCTCACAATCCAGTACAAAACAAGGTGTGTTTTAACCCATTATTGCAATCTTCAGCTTGTATATGGGTTTGTGAGGCTACTCAGCTTCATAGCCTTTTTGAAATGCAAGTTCAAATGATAAAAGATTGGGACATACAGTCTTGTCAAAGGAGCATTTTTGAGTCACACTGATTCAATGTGTTCAGTTTGAGCACATACTTGAACAGTGTGACTTAAAATGTGTCTGTAGCTGGCTGCACCTGGAATGGTGGTTGTTTTTCTTCTGTCCTTTAAACAGCAAGTACAGTGAAACAAACAACAACAAAGCCACCAAACACCAGGCTAAAGTAGCTACTAACATACCATCATAAATGGCATTCCTAGAGTGTTCCTAATTATATGTTACTAACATCTTTTCTAATTCACAATTATAATGATAAACATGTTTCCATCTAGCATGCCTTTGATAAAGCAGGGCTAATTGACAGTCTGAAAACAGTGAGATAAAATCCATACTTTTTTTCCTGAAGTGCTGCAAATGTAATTTCCTTGCCAGCACTATTCATACAGAGCTGTATAGACAAGAACCACTGTGATCCACCAGCCTCTTAAGATGGGATGCTGGTATTCAACCTCAGCTAGCCTATTAATAATGAGATGAAGAGACCATAAAACCATAAAAGTGCTAAGATAAGATGGAATAAGATAGACCTTCAAAGACCCTAGTCTCCAGCAATGATGTAAGGGTTCATGATATATCTGTATCCTGAAACCCAAGCTTAAGTCTACCTCACCATATGGCGCTTGCCCTTTCATGTTGCTGAAGCATGGATCCAAACACTTGATAATATCTGCACCTGGAATATGGTGAAGATTTCGTTCCTATTTTTGAAGGGCAATATCCCCAAAAGTGAGTAGTTTTATAATCTGAGGGTAGTCTGGTCACCTGCACGGATTAGATAAAAAGTATTATTCAAGGTGTTTCTGGACACAGCTTTATACCTGGATGCTCAGGTAGTGGCTGTACTCATGAGTACCTTTGCTCTGCTGAGGTTGCTCTGCACCAACTTCATCTGTTTCTGACAATGACAGGCCTTGACACAGTGACAGATGCCTTAGTTCCATCTAGATCAGGTGTCAGCAAGGCTTACTGGGCATGGGCCAGATCACTCTTGCGGAGATCCACCATGGGCCAGAATGGCATAGAGTGACGCCGTAAATCACATCTGTGCATGTCCACAGTGCAGGAAATAGCTTCTGCACATGCCCAGACTCTGTAAATCACGCCTGTGCAGAAGTGATTTTCACCATCTGGGCATGCACAGAAGCAATTTCCGGTGCCGCGGACATGCGCAGACCCAATTTCTGGAGTCTGGATATGTGCAGAAGCGGTTTCAGGAGCCACATAAGAGAGTCCCTGTACTGTGCTGTGCCGGTTTAGCACAGCGTGGAGGGATTCACCGAGCGGGCGGCTCAGTTGGGGGGCAGCTCATGGGCTGGTTAAGCGAGACTCATGGGCCACTTCCAGCACATGGGTCTTAGGTTGCCGACCTCTGATCTAGATTGAATTATTGCAATATGCTCAATATGGGGCTATCTTGAAAAATATCTGGAAACATCAGTTGTGCCCAGAATGCAAGGATGGGTGGTGGTTGCTGTTCACATGCAGGAGCATATTATACCTGTCCTTCAAGGATTACACTGGCACCAGTCTGTTTCTAGGCAGAATGTTGGTGATTACCTTTAAAGCTCTAAATGGTTTAGGCCCAGGAGATTTTAGGGACCACCTTATCCATATCAGCCTACCTGTGCCCTGCATTCTGACACATAGACCCTTACAATCATAGAACTGTAGAGCTGGAATGGACCACAAGGATCATCTAGGCCAACCCGCTGTCCAATGTGGGACTCAAACCCACAACCCTGAGATTATGAGTCTCATTCTCTACCATCTGAGCTAGGCTAGTTTCTTTTTTGCTTTCTCCAGGCATGATCTGTTCTCCATGTCCAAACACCCTTCCTTTTTTGCCTCAGAGCTTTCCCGATGAAAACACACCCTTTAAAGCTCAATCCAATTTGACATTTGCTCCAAGTGGGGTTTTGCTGGAAAACCCCACACATATGGAGCTTTTAAGCACAGGCCTGTACCTAGAAAAAGTGGGGCAAAAGGCAGATAAGCACTACATCTCAGCTATGGCGGAGGCTTGGCTGATGGGAAACAGAGAAAGGGCATTAGTTTGGGACACTTTGCCCCAGAAAGCTCAGTTGCCTGCTTACGATTGCCATTCTAAATGCACTTACTAGAGAGTGAGCCCCATTTAGAGCTGCAAGACTTGCATCTTGGTTAAGTTGCAAAGGGCCAACATAGCCTTTTGTCTGAAGTTGTTTATTTGTTGCTGCTGCTACAACTACAGTATTGTTCCACTGCATTAAAATTTCCAGTTCTCGTTTATTTGTATATGATCCAGTACAATTCCCTAAAAAATAAGTCCATATTTAAATAAGTGCTGTGCATCAGATTCCATTGAGCCACTCTCATGTAGATGGGACCACTGCCTATATGATCCTACCTATATTTTAGCAGCTATCAGTTAATTTATTAGAAACTGTGTGTTACTCTGAAGGCATGCTTGCTTGTTTCTCAATGAGGTGGGTGTGCCCCAAATGAGGTTTAGCTAGATGTCTCTGCCATGCCTGTCAATGATGGGCTCCTCTTCCTTTTGCCGTGGTGGAAACATTTCCATGCAGATATACACATTTTTGTATGCAGTTTTGACTAACGCGCACAGTTTTGCAAGCACCATTGACTTCAGTATGATTTACTTCTGAATAAATATGCTCAGGATTCCACTGCAATGTCTCAATTCCCACAGTAATATCTGAGCCTAGTAAAGCACCCCAAGATAGTATTTCCCTGTTATTTCTGCATGCTAGACATCTTCTGAATGCACTCCCATGTGGTTAGATCTGACTGAGATTTGCAACATTTGCATCTTGGAGGCCAATCGTTGCTTCGGGTCAAACTACAGTAAGAAATGCAAGGGTCTGTGCATTGAATAATGAGAACTTGTTTATCTGGGTCATTGCAATGCTCTGGAAAGCTCTACAGGTCAGTTCTAAAGGGCTTAAAGTTTTATTAGGCCATCAAGACAGCAGTCTTCAGCACAATTACTTGGAAGTGCTTTCTACTGAAACCAATGAAACAGATGGCTCTTTCACATATGCATGATCATTGCTTGATTTCACTACACTAAATCGCTATGTGTAATGACTGGCAACTGAATGTGTGAACTGATTCCACTGCAAAATGCTGTATGGGAAGGGATGTGACAGTTCTCTCCATGGTGTTATACGGTGGATGATTTTTCCACACGTGCAAGAAATCTCAGGGTGCGGCGGACATCATGGACTGGTACAAACTTACAAGATAACACTTGGCTGTGGAGCAGGGCCATGCATGTCCACCTGTCCAATATCTAGATCCAACCGATGTACATGTGTGGGCATCCCATCTGCATAACACACACACAGTAAGTTCAATGTCTGTTGTATAGAGCAGCACATTCCATATACAACATAAAACCACAGAATCAATGTGCAAACGAGACACCCACTCGACTACATCTGGTGGGCCTATAGGCAGGCAGACAGGCATTGCCAGGGGCAGGAAGTGCTTAAGCAGAATTCTGAAATCATCCAAAGAGCCCCTGGGCAGATCCAAATGATAGGAAGCCAGTGTAACTTATACAGTGGTAGATTATGATGGTGTAGCTATCCCTGATTCCAGACTTGGTTCAGGAGTGGGGCTACTGCTAACTAAGCTGGCCTGAGCCTAGCAGAGGGAAAATAAGATCTTAAAATAAAACCACCCTTTTTGCCACTGTAACTCCTGCTGGGCTACGAGGTCATGTGACCAAGCTGAATGGAGTTTGAAATGGGGTAGGTCTCCTCCTGCCTCATCCCTTTGTGAGGGACTTATTTCAGCCTAAGATGAGTTAGAGGACTTAAGCTCGTATGAGCTGGAATGAAGGACTTCAGCCAGCATAGCCCTGACTGAACCCAGGCTTAGCTGGCTCAACCAGAGATCCGCCTATTTCAAACTCCACTCGTCCCAGTGACTCTTTGGTTTGGGTTGGTCCCTAAGTAATGAATGCTTGTGGGTCAACCCAGGACACATATACAGTAATCAAGTGCAGACAGAGTCCGTGAAGGGCATGTATGTAGGAATGAACAGAGCTTTCCTTTCAAGTAAATACAGTGAGGTTTACGAAGCATTTAAATGAAGCATCCATTCAGCATGATAAGGGAAGATCAGCCCCTGGTCCCAAATATAACATTTCCTGTTTACATCTCTGCATTTCATTCTGGCATTGCCAAATTGATCTTCATCTCCCTTTTTGCTCCACTCCCCATGTGTGTCTGATCTTTTTACTTGGCTAGTGTCAGGTTTTGGCTTCATCAGGCTCCTGCCATGCCCCATTGCTGTCCACCATAGACCCTGGAGTCTTCTTTGCTGTTGCTGCCTGTTGACTTGCCCTCTTTAAACCAAAAGAAGGTTTATTAGCCTCACTTGCCTGCCTTTCTCCCTCTTAGTGAATAGTGTTGTTAACTGGGTAAAGTTTTGGCCACTGAAGCATCACCAAAACAGAGAAAATGCATCACCCAAAAAAGGACACAAGAGAGGGTATAGATTTGCATATGCTAATTTGATTGAAAGGTGTACCTTTATAAATAATGATTTAAATTACAATGCAGTATGTCTTGCCCTAGTGGGGAAGACTGCAACCAAGAGACCTGTTTTCAGTGTTCTCTGTCGAGGTACTGCTAACTGTTGATGGGCAACTTCAAGGTCCCTCTGCTCCCATCTTAAGGTCCTTTCTCTTCAGTGGGACTTAGACCAGACAGCCTTTCAAATAGATGGCTGACTTCTGTAAAATGGGACATATGGCTTCTCCAAGCAAACAGACAACAGCAAGGGCAATGTGGATGAGAGAACTTGCTGAGGACATCTTGGCCACGGTATTCCTTTTTAGTTTGTAAGCCTGAGGAATTGCACTGTCACTCACCCATACCTCATTATTCTAACACCTTCCTTGGTCTATGCCCCATTCTCTGAAGCCAGCACAGTATTCACCTGTCTGTGCCAAGTAAACACTTACAGAGACCTCACTGGATCTCACTAATTTGCAACAAGAGCTTACTACGTGTGTGATTCCAAACTTGAGACAAGTCCACCATCAATGTCAAGAATTCAACATGCTGTCTTGGAGCAGAGCAGCAATGTGACATATTTTGTACATGTTATGCTCATGCTACATAATTATGTCCCTGGTGGCTAATCAAAGTGGGTTGTCAAAGTAACCTGTATATAAAATGCAATATTTTTAGATATAATATATGTATATTTGGCATCAGGTATAAAAGGGAAGGGAAAGTACTCTTTAGCTCAGTGTCTAAATCCTGAGCTTGTCTCTCAACGCAGCACGTCTCATCCCAGATGGATGAGATGCAAATGTAACATGTTGCAGAATGTCAAAAGACACCTGTACAGAAATAACAGAAATATGTTGTGGCCTAATCCCTTCTTGCCTCAGTGACTCACATTTGGAAAACAGCCACGATAATATCCCTCTCCTGTCTGCAAGACACATTTCTATTTCAGTCACAGTCTTTCTTTTCTCCTTAGTGCAGGTTCACGACCTTGTAGCCTTATGCATTTTCTAAGCAATGTACCATTTAAAATCCTTGACATTAAAAAAGTACTTATTTTATAAAGGCTATGTGTATGTGCTTAGAAATATAAAGTGCATGAACTAGTTATTCAGTGTTGGGTTTACGGAGGAGGATAAGGTAGAAACAGGGGTGCACAGATTTAGGGCAGAAAGAGGAATTCTGAGCTCATTTGTCCCTCATGGAAGCACATCTCATGGCAACAGCAAAAGCAACGGTAGTGGAATTCTCAGAAAGTCATCCTTACAGCAAAAGCTTTTCAAGGTACAGTGGTGCCCTGCAAGACGAATGCCTCGCAAGACGAAAAACTCGCTAGACGAAAGGGTTTTCCATTTTTTGAGGTGCTTCGCAAGACGAATTTCCCTATGGGTTTGCTTCGCAAGATGAAAATGTATTGCGGGTTTGCTTCCTTTTTCTTAAAACCGTTAATACCCGGGGAATCCGCGCTCCGCAAGACGAAAAAATCGCAAGACGAAGCAACTCGCGGAACGAATTAATTTCGTCTTGTGAGGCACCACTGTATATGGTACTGCCAAAAGGAGCATGGGTGTCGGTTTGTATGACCACCAGTAGCAAATCTTCATAGACTAGGCACACGTGGCTGATTTCTTAAACAAATGAGTCTCTTCCTGATCTACACAGAAGACAGTAGCAAATCATGAGTTGGAGCAGAGACATGACCTCCTGGCAGGTGGGCCACTGCTGCTTACCAGGATAAGGAAGGGCAAGGGTGGTGCAGCACTCTGCGGGTGCTTTTGCACCATGCCTCCCTGTTGCCTCTCTTCTCCCCCTCCTGGTAAGGAGCAGTGACTCACCTGCCAGGTCAGACAAGTGCCTCCACCTCACACCACCATCTGCTATTGGCAAAAGATTTATAAGCAGCCCGCTCATTATATGTGATGTAACAGTGGCCATACCCCAGAAATAGCTTTGACTGGCCAGCTGAAACAGGTGAGGGTAGCTGATGTGTCTTAAGCCCTTTGTGAGTTAGGGACTTCTCCTGCGTGTGAAGAAAGGCTCCAGCAGATTGAGCAGATGAGGCCAATAGTGGGTCAAGAAGACAGTTTCTGCACATACTGTAGAGCAGCGGTTCTCAACCTATGGGTCCCCAGATATTGTTGGACTACAATGCCCGTCATCCCTGAGCTCTGGCCTTGCTAGCTAGAGGTGATGGGAGTTGTAGTTCAACAATATCTGGGGACCCACAGATTGAGAAAGGCTGCTGCAGAGGGAAGTGAGGGGCAGATGGAACTTGTCAACCTGGGAACAAAATGGCCAAGATTAACACTTAAATGGTAAACGATTAACTATGGTTTTGCCATGCTGTGTGAATGTGGCCAGCGTCACTCTTCATGCTCATTAGTTTCCCACTGCTTAAACTGATAGAGCCTATTCTCCCTTTTGAAATGTATGCTACTAACATGTGCATATGCATAGCACATGCAAGGTAGGATTTTTGTACCCACTGCAGGTTGAAGCAGGAAAACCTAATTTTCAACACCATCTGAATGCAATTAGCTGGGGAAGATGAAATGTTGGCTAATATTGGAGCATTTCCAGGTGGAGCCAAACAGAATCCTGCCACTTGAGAGACCCTCTGGGCTTCCCTTCCCCTGAATGCTTCCCCCGCTCTAGGCAACCAACATTCTACAACATCCTTCCCTCTCTATAAACATACCCAGCTGGCTTCTGGCACCGAACCACATCTTCCCTTTGAAGGAGTTCTCCATTCATCCCTCCTTCTCAGAGACAAAATCTGAAGTCTTTAATCAAACAAAAGTGTCATTGAAATCAGCTGGAGGTTTGCTCAGTCAAGCAGTGCATTACAGTACTTGCTAACGAAGTTCTGAAGTTCAGAAAAGATGACGTCTGCATTTGCTCAGCTCTGGTGCATCAGACTCACAGAGTTAGATTTGACTTTCTGATGGCTCATGCTAGAAGTAGAGGCTGTTCTAGTGGCACTAGAAGAATAAAGGAAACTTGTAAAGAAAGGAAAAACCTAAGCCCACAAATATGTTTTCAAATAGCTTTAGACAACCACAGTAGGATGCCCCTAGATCATGATTCCCAAGATGATGGAGAGGAGGATAGGGGAAGGCGGGTTTGAAGGCATTTGGAATCAGATGGAAATATGGTTGTATGGACCTATGCCTTCACATGAATGTAGATATATGGCTGCTGTGATTTGCATTACCGCTACATCCTGAAATATACTCTGTTTAGGAATGCAAGAAGCTCTCTTCCACTTTGTCAAACCATTGATCCATCTAGCTCTGTATAGTCTGTGAGGACTGGCAGTGGATTCCAGACAGAGGTCTCTCCTAGATCTACCTGGAGATGTCAGGTATTAAATCTAGGACCTTCCGCATGCAAAGCAGGTGGCCTGAAACCAAGGTATGGCCTATCACATACAAATTGTGTATACTTGCAGTAGCTGTGTGTGACACACACAGAGACAGAAATAATAGTTCTGCACAACCCCAGGTTGGTCATGATCTAGAAACATCCCATGGAAGGCACCAGCTGTATGAACTGGCCAATGCTTTCCTTGGCGTTCTGAGAATTGCTACATTCCAAATTATGATCTCTCTTCTGCTCTGCAATATATATCTTAAAATAGGATTCAGTATGAAATGGCTTAGCTCGTTCTGTTAGCTACATCCTGAATGTTGCCAGCATAGGGATAAGATTTGGGACACATTTTAGGACATATTTCAGTAGTCTGATATTTCCACTGTGTTTTGAAACACGGAGGACTATGATTCTCATTCTAGTGGAATCCACTTCTTTGTAACTGACAGGAGGGATCAATACACCCAGTCACTCAAATTCACAAGGTCTCTGAACAGCAAACCCTGTTTGGACATTTCTTCTTCTTGTTGCTAAAGCAGGAAAAATGTGTTTACATCCATTGAATACATATCTATACACAGAGATATACACTACAGTCACAAAACCAAAACCTTATTTGCTTTCATGAGACGGTGGTGGGGGATTACTACTGGGATAAATTTCCATTTCCATCTTCCCCATCCCCTTCCCCTTCCCCTTCCCCTGGTCAAAAACAGAGAAATAACTCATGTCCTTTTACTGGTGAGTGGGCTAGAAAGAAGTCAGAAGATTTCAGAGAGGTTGAAAGACTCACCAGCCACTGATCATGCCTCACATTGCTTTTCTTTTTAAAATGCATAAAAAGAAAAGAGAAAACTCTACCCTCGGCCACCACATCTATAAGTACAGTAAGCCAACCCTCATATCCTGAAATCCTCAGAAATTTCTACTGGCCTATGCCATTCTTTGCCACATTTTTTTTTTTTTTGCCCTTTCCTCCCAGCATATGGTCAGTGCTCAATGAAATATCAGCCCGGCCTTTTGTTTTGATTTCCCACTAAATGCATATAATCAGGATATAAGTGTTGGAGAACATTTCAACTAAACAGCACCAAGTTAGAAAGATTTTATTCTGGAAGGCAGCCAGAATAACCCTCTCCTTGTTCCTGTGAAGTATTTTATTTTTTCCCCTCATCTCCACTGCCTCCTTCTGGTGCATATCTCCTCTCATTCTCTCTTCCCCCCTATTACCAGACAACTGCTGCCTGGATAAACCCCAGCAAGTTCTCTAGCATACTATAAAATGGATAATTTTCACAATAAAATGGTGGAAGTGGAATATAACTCAGGCATAATCCACTGCTTTACGGAAATGGGTTCCTTCTTTCTAAGACATAAATTCCCGAACAGATACCCCATTTAGGGTCAAACTACATATTCATAAGAAGCACAGGGGTACCATTGATATGAATGTTGTCATGTCACATTCTCCTCCTACAGTGGAAAGTGCCTTACCATATACTCAGTGTCTTTATATTATTATGAGAATTCCACACACACACACAAAATACATCAGCATTAGCTAGTAATATGAAATGGGGATGGGGAGGAATGAAAAGTGTACTGATGCCAGAATACAATTTTAATATCAAAGAACAACTTAGTGTGATTACTATTCAAACCCAGGACATCTGGAAGATTGCTTCTTCCTATACCATCCTACCCTTTCCCTAAGATCAGAAGCACAAAAGTCTTCTCTGTCCCATCTAGTATGGAGGCATGGTTGACGGCAGCAAGAGATAGGGTCTTCTCAGTAGCTGCACCAGTATTTTGGACCAACTTGCTCAGTGAACTGTGGCCAGTCCCATCTGGATCTCTTGTACTATTTTTATTCCAGCAGACTACTATGTGCGATGTAAAGGTCACATTTCATTTACAATCTCTGCTTTTGTTTTATTTTTTTTCCATGGTATTGTTGTAAGCTACCCTGAGTGGTTCACATGCACTCAATGGGCAGATACAAATTTCTATATAGATATGGAAACTAAATATAAAGTTGCACTCCATCTTATGGAGGTGGAGGGGAGCCTTAATAGCAGCCTGTCTTCTTTGGAAGAAGCCCTGTGTTCCATTAGGACATGTATTCAGTCCTCAGTCTCTACAACCTATGAATGCAGACACCCCAATCTACAGAAGTGTCAGGGTAGAATATCTCTGTGCCACTTGCTGATGAACAGACATAAAACTTCTCCTCTTAGCAGATGGATGGCTATGATTGTCAATGGGTGACAGAGCTGACCATGTGTTTAGCAATGTGTGAATGTTGCAAAACTGCCATATGTGCAGTCCTAGAGGCGGGATATGAATGATTCCCCTGCCATGTACGCAAGAACCTTCTGTGCTTGTATTATGGAGAATTTGTGTTTGGAAAGCTGTTGCTATGCATTATTGTCTTCCATTATTAGGCTGGGGCCAGATAATCCACTATTTCATGGAATTGTGGAGTTGGAAGGGACCCCAAGGGTCATCTAGTCCAACCCTCTACAATGCAGGAATCTCAGCTAAAGCATCCATGACAGTTAACCATCCAACCTCTGCTTAAAAACCTCCAAGGAAGAAGAGTCCACAACCTCCCAAGGAAAACCATTCCATTGTCGAACAGCTCTTACTGTCAGAAAGGTTTTCTGTATGTTTAGTCAGAATCTCCTTTCTTGTAACTTGAAACCATTGGTTTGAGTCCAGAGCAGGAGAAAACAAGCTTGTTCCCTCTTCAATGTGACAGCCCTTGAGATTTTTCTTTTCACTGTTATGATTTCCTTCTGAAGTCTTCTCCATGACTTTGATTCAGTACTTCACAGTGACCCTGAAAATAGGACCTTTTTTTATTATTCCCCTTCAACTGAGTCCTTCATTCGAGGAACCAAGTGTCATCTATTGTTCTTCTGTAAAGGCTGACCAATACAGAAGCTATTATTTTGTCTGCAGAAGAGGAACTGTTATACATCTCATGGTTTCTGTGCTTTCAAGCAAACAGAGCTTTCTTAACAATTGTCCTCATCCAGCTGTTCCTTATATACTATATACTATATACTATATAGTATACCATTCGAAGAAGAGAAGAGAAGAGCTTGGATTTGATATCCCGCCTTTCACTCCCCTTAAGGAGTCTCAAAGTGGCTAACAATCTCCTTTTCCCTTCCTCCCCCACAACAAACACTCTGTGAGGTGAGTAAGGCTGAGATACTTCAGAGAAGTGTGACTACCCCAAGGTCACCCAGCAGCTGCATGTGGAGGAGCGGGGATGCGAACCCGGTTCACCAGATTACGAGTCTACCACTCTTAACCACTACACCACACTGGCTCTCATACTACACCTTTCACTTTAATGCAGGGGTGGATAACCTGTGGCCCTCCAGAAGTTGGTGAACTGCAGTTCACATAATCCCTTACCATTGGCTCGGGGCTGATGGGAGTTGGTAGTTAGCAGGCTTATGTTCTCCTCCCCTTCCCTCCTCTTTTGTAGACAACTCCTTTCCATTTTGGATCTCAATGTGGTTTATTTAGTTAGCATCATTTTTATCCTGCCTTTCTGCTTCTATTATGTTAAAAACAGAGTGCTAAAGGTGGCTAGGAACATTTTTTTAAAAAACAAATCAAATGCAAAACTGTAATATAAAGACACAAAAATGCATAAAAGAGACAGGGGAATGGGTTTGGTTTTTTTTAACAGAGTCAGTGTAAACAGTTGGTGTTGTGTTTTTGCCAGCTTTTCTGCCATCTGCAATTAGCACTTTATCACAGTTTGCAAATACAGTTAGAAGCTGGTTTGCAGTGATGGTTAGAGCAAACTATGGTTTGCACAAACCCTGATTGTACATGCAACGCTAGTTATCTCTGAAAAGGAATAATGTCTATACAAGATTCAAAGAGCCTGTGGGACACTTGAAATTGCCCATTAATGAATGATTCAGTAACCAAGCATGATGTAGCTAATTCACTCATATATATATTAGAGTGAATTGGTTACATCCTGCTTGGTCACTGATATATATATATATATATATATATATATATATATATAATGGAAATTCTGATCTTGCAGACATTTCATATGCACATCAGAACATTTATGAGGCTCAAGAAAGACAGTACCAAATGGGTACTTTGATCATCAAATCAATAGCTTTTTCTCCATAAACTTCAATGGGATAAGAATTGGAGACATGGAGTGCTTTAAATTAGAATCTGAAAAGAAGGTCTGGTATTTAATAAGCAGGTAGTTTTGAAAAGAAAGGGAATGGGCAGAATTCCACTGCTCCCCTTGAGAGAAACAGAAAGGTGTATATAAAGGCATCTGAAGTTAGATTCTGCACCAGCTAGGTCTGGAAATTAGTTTCAGAAGTTCATATTTTCCATTTACTCTAATCCCCTTATCCCTTCAACTAAAGTCACTGGGTTTTTTTATTATTAAAAAAGTATAATTGAAACTTTTGAAAAAAATATAGCAAATCTGCATATACTAGAAACTTGGCATTCATGGAGCATTCCCAAAATGTATTGATTTTCTTTATTTCATTAGAACTTTAAAAAAGTAATTAACATACCTACTGAGGAACAAGAACAACCCCAAAAAGATTTTCTAGAGTAATAGCATTCATATTTCAATAGTCTGAAAGAGCTGGTTAAGGAAGGCTGAGGCTATTACATATTTAAGAGCTTTGAGACAAAAGACCTTGTTTTCTCATCAGTTATGAGCGCATAATTAAAACAAAGAACTATGTTAATTTCATTCATTATTTAACCCACATACTTTGCCAACCTGCCTTTTTAAACTGCCCAGTGGAGGTGGTGAGGATATTACTGAGGTCTTTAGAAAGGTTTCCTGCCTATTGTTCCAAAAGAAACTACAACGCCATAGACCTGTAGTAAACCCCCGTCGGTCTCCAGTTTATCATATCAGCATGAAAGCCTTCTGAAATGCACTAGTTCACTGCTAAACCCTGATTTTGGTTGACTCAGAAAAAAGAACAACAGCTGTTGACATTTGATTTCATTAATTACTGATCTTCTGAGAAGGGCCAGATGACAGACTCTGAACATGTAGGGCTATCGCAGAATCTGGTTGGGACAAGGGTGAAGCCAGGGAGAACTTGATAGTTTGCGGATGGAAAGTGGTGGCATGAGGTTGGTCATGGACAGAGCCTGGAAGAATCTGGAGTCTACTGAGGTTTCACACTCCAGTAGTGGTTTACCTGACAGAAAACAGAGCAGTGTTTGAATTTTGGGCATATCGGGGAGCATGGCATCTTTAGCAACTGATTTAGAGCAAAGCCATAATTTGCTCTAGAGATAATTAGGCTCCACTCCTATACTTTCTGCCAGGAGCAAAACCCATTTTGGAACTTAGTTTTGAGTAGACATGCTGAGGATTCCACTGTAAATAACAAAACCAGAAAAGGTTACCATCTCTCACCTCTCTGCTCCCCATAGTTTGAATCACATGCAACTCTAGGGAATCTGGTGAACTCAGTTTCTGAAGGGGAATCACCTGATCCAACCCACCCAGACAAATGTGCAGATCAGATCAGCAGTCTGCTCCAGTATCTGCAAGTTGCCACATTTCCTAGTAAGCATGCTGTTGTTGTTTAGTCGTTTAGTTGTGTCCGACTCTTCGTGACCCCATGGACCAGAGCACGCCAGGCACCCCTGTCCTCCACCGCGTCCTGCACCTTGGTCAAACTCATGCTGGTAGCCTCGAGAACACTGTCCAACCATCTCGTCCTCTGTCGTCCCCTTCTCCTTGTGCCCTCAGTCTTTCCCAACGAGGTGGTTTGAGGGTGTTCTTCTCTTGGTTGTTTCTCAAAAGTAATTACAGCCACCAGAGACACCAGCTTGAAAGGGCAATTGGGGAGCCAAGGTTACGCGTGTGACATCATGACATCACAACATCACATGTGTGACATCAGGATGTCAGGTGGAGCAAAGGACAAAGCTGAATGCAGTGGCCAGTGGCTCTTCCTCTGTCTCCTCTTGCCACCAACACCAGCGAGAGGCTACTTTGACCCTCCTTCCCCTTCATGGCAGCAGGAGGAGAAGGAGCTTGCCACTGAAGCAGCAACACACTTTGGTCAGCTCCGTGCTTCACCTCCACATTTTTTGGACATGTGGGGTGGCTCCTACCCTCAAAATATAAGGGGGTTCAACCCCCAGGAGCAGGTCTCCTGACAGTCACTTAATAGCAGCTAGCCAGCCTGAGCATCTCCTGCCACTGCATACAGTGGTACCTTGGTTTACAACCATAATCCGTTCCGGAGGTCCGGTTGTAAACCAAAACAGGTTGTAACCCAAGGCGCGTTTTCGCCAATGGGGCCTCCCCCCAAAAAAAATTGTTTGCAATAAAAAATAAAATAAGAATGAGTTGTAATCCAAAAAAGGGACATGCACTTCTGGGGTTGACGTGGTTGTAATCCAAAACAGTTGTAATCAAAAGCGGTTACAAACCAAGGTACCACTGTATATCAAAATCAAAGTAGTTGCAGCAAGTCTCCTTGGGAATGATGGGACTTGCTGAAGTGCCATCATTTTTTATTTTTTTTTGGGGGGGGGAGGGCGTTTTATGGGGAACAACTTGGCTGCCCTTATAACTCATATTTTATGCCATATCTCCATGTCTATATCCAGATAGATTATATTGTTCCATGTAATGGTTGTTATGTTATGCTTACAGTGTATTTATTTCAAAAATGTAATTTAATGTGTTGTTCTTATTTTATTTAATGGCAAATGAACCACCTCGAGTGGTATGTGGCAGGCAGGCATAAAAATCAGACTAATAATTTGCTAGAAAGATCTTTACCACAGGCTGTATCATTTAGTCACACTGCACTATTTGCTGATCAGTACACATCCATCCCAGTGATCCACACTTGCGTAGGGATCATCCTTTCTAGATCAGCATTTGTGCTTCATTCATTCTTGACTGGATGGGAAGGGTCAGGTCAAATGTGCGACCCATTCTCAACTGACCTGGACTGTGCTCACTGGAAGGACAGATCCTGAAGCTGAGGCTCCAATACTTTGGCCACCTCATGAGAAGAGAAGACTCCCTGGAAAAGACCCTGATGTTGGGAAAGATGGAGGGCAGAAGGAGAAGGGGACGACAGAGGACGATATGGTTGGATAGTGTTCTCGAAGCTACCAGCATGAGTTTGACCAAACTGCAGGAGGCAGTGGAAGACAGGAGTGCCTGGCGTGCTCTGGTCTATTGGGTCACGAAGAGTCGGACACGACTAAACGACTAAACAACAACAAATATATCCAAAGAGTTCAGATAATGGATGCTCACTCTTGCCAGGTGGGTGGTAGTTGCTGCCCCTTGCCCTCCGCCACCATCCCATAGTTTCTGGATGTTTGGGAATTCCCCAACTGGAGCAAACTCAGGGTGGGACTTCCCATCTGAACCCAATTTCAAATGGGCCAATCTAAGACCTGCTGGATTTGCAGTGGTCTGCTGGCTGGAAAGGGCATTGGCTGCTTCCATACCCATGCCAGGCAGCAATGCTTTAATTCCCTCCACTGCTCTGAAGCACCGTAAACCTGAGCACCTTTTTTTGGAAAACTTTGAGGACTTAATTCCTCCCAGTCCCAAAGCTAAACTTGTTTTGGAAAGATGAAACCTTTCAAATATTCATTTCAGCATTTCCCCAATACATACATTACAGAGATGTTAAGAAGTGACAGGTTAATTTTTTCTCTCAATTACACTTGGGTTATTCTGTAATTAAATACAAACGAATGGGGTGATAATTGCCCACAACAGTATTAGACTCAATAACAAAGGGTAGCTTGATCCACAGCAATTGGCGATGAAACATCAAGGTGCCTGCCAGCTGTGACAGGATTCCTTCCACAGTTCAGCTGGTAATTTGGCACCCCCAGTTTATAGGATCAGCTTTCAGTTTGAAAGAGAGAAGTGCAGCATTCAACCAGCAAAGGAAAATGTTGTAGAAGCAGATATTTCTAGCTTGCTAAACTGCAGTGTGTCCTCATGACAGCTCTGTGTGGGAGTAATTTCTCCCCAGACACTCACCAGTTGGTGATGCATGTTGCAAACAGGTTACCTGGGTACCTTGAAACCATGTGCAACTTGCCAGGAGATCAGCAAGCAGCAACTCACTATATCAAAGTGGGCTTTGTTTCAACTGGTATTCAAAACTCCACATACATATATTAGCATTTCTGAAGTATGCATATAATGGTGGAGCAGCTGCTAAACCTAAAAGACAAGGCATCTACAAGAAACCTGACAACCACAATAAGGCACCATGCTTGCTTATGATGCTTTACTACAGGAGTAGCCAACATGATGCTCTCCAGTTATTGCTAGACTACAACTCCCATCATACCTGGCCATTGGTCATGCTGTGTGGGGCCTGACAGGAGCCTGGCAATGTCTGGAATGCACCATGTTGGCTTCCCCCGGTTTTACAGTGTAACAACAAGGTAGCAAGTCCCTCACCTGATACATTTACAATCTAAAATTCAACTCAGAAGGCACAACAGAATGAGGGGAGGAACACAGAGAAGATAAACCACACAGCTCATTCCATCAATCTTCAGCTATTTCCATCAATCTATTAATCCCCAAGATACTACTGTACTATTTTGGGTGTATTTGCTTAAATTGGTCTATATTGCCACATTGCTATATATATATGGATATATAAATATTATTATGGGGAAAGAGTTAAAAATTCAAGAAGATAACATTATCTTAAATTATATAACCTTATCGAAGTTGTGAAATTTTGGGCTCACACAAGGTGCTGCTGAACTTTGAAAGACTGAAGTCTTCCCTGGTTTGGGCACTGTCAAGCACAGTTCATCTGACACCACAGGCACAAAGATCATCTGGGATCTACATTAACACCACCCCCCGCATTGGAAATCTCACTGGGGGAAGCCAATATGCTGTACTCCAGATGTCAGACTCCCCCAAAAAACGATCCCCTCCCCAACACTGGATAAAGGATAAGAGAGGAAGAATGAGAAACTAAAATTGACAGATTTGTTCATCCTGAATCACAGCTTAGGCTAAGAATTTTTATTTCTCCTCCCTGTCTGAGGCAATACTGAGCTATATAGCCCAAATGTCAAGCCCAGAAAAAGGCAGTTTTCTACATACCATGCCAATCATCTTCACTTTTTGGACTTTTTCCACTTAATTTGCTCCAGATTTTTGTACACTTAAATGTTTCTGTCTCTTGGAAAAAATAAAGTAATAATTACTATGATTGATATAAGTATGGCATTGAAGTTGAGCAAGTTTAGTGAACTCATGCTTGAAACTTCTTACACATACATTCATCTGTACCATCTTACATTATGATGTATGCTTCTGTTAAATAGTTTTCTCAACATGGTGGGGAAGAGGACATCCTCCGCTTCATAGTTTCCAGAAACCTATCTCCATAATGTAATTTATTTTCTGCGTGTCCATTTAACAAGTCAGAGAAATTGCTAAAAAATATATATCATAGTGGTTCAGAGAATTTTTTTCCCAACCGGGTTTATGCAATCATTGACAAATGGCTTGTTCCGCAAATTATACAATACAGCTCAAGCTTGCAAACTCTGCTTGCTGCTGGTTGGCAAACTCAGAGGGAAGTTAATGAACTGAAACTATTTTACCATTTGGGAGAATAACTCCATGAGAATGTTAATAAATGTACAGAAACTTACGAGCACAATTGCATGATGACGAAAATGATATTCAAGCAGAGTGGCTGACTCATAGCATTAAAAAACAAAAGAAAAGAAAAGAAAAAACAAAAAAAACAGTGGAAAGTAATTAAAACTTGCTATTTGTGAAGGAATGAGATCCATTTGGAATGGAAATTTGAATTATTTTTGTTCATGGCAAATCAACACTCTTCATAGAACATAATGAAAAGGGAAGTCTGGAATTCCCTGTGAGATTTAATCAAATGTAAAGCACAAATGTGATTTCAATTTCATTCATGTAAATTCTAGAGATTGATTTAAATGGGATATGCAAACACCACAGCTGTATTCACTGAGAGTCTTCCTCTGTTTGTTCGGAACTGTAAGAAAAGGCTGTCCATTCACCATTATTCAGAAGTTATTTGAGACAGGAGAGGCTTTGGAATCTCACCCAACAAGTATCACTTTCAAAGCATCAACTTTTTAAAAACAGCAATTCCTTGGCTACTTGGGTAATTAAATGTTGCCTTTGCCTAGTCAGGGAGTAACAGCTGGTCTCTGAGTCAGGAAGCAAATATTTCCTCTCCAGATTTTTGGTCTACAGCTCCTATCATCCTCACAGGTTCCCACCTCACCATTTTTGCCACCACTGGAGAAGGAACACAAAGCTAGCTACTGGTTTCCCCTGCCACTAGGGAGGAAGGAGACCAGCAGCAAAGCCTTGTGGAACACCTTTCTCTCTCGCCTAAATTTGGTGAGGGGGGACATTCAGAAAACTCTTGAGGAGTTTGCCCACCCCCTGCAAAGTGACAAGGCTTTGCAAGGATTCATGCTGCCTCCCCCTAGCACAAGGGGGGCAGTGGGGCACTTTGTCCCAGGTGCCAAAATGTATTGGGCCATCCCTGTCCCCTGTCTTCCCTCTCCACTATGCCACTGTTAAGAGGCAGTGGGTTGTATCCAATGTTAGTCATAAAGGAAATCCACTAAAATGAATGGACATGATTGATTTGGGACCATTAATTAGAGTGGGTCTGCTGATAAGGGAGGGGATGAAATTTGATTCAGCTCACACTTCAATCATTGAACCTGCCTAATTCACATTCTACTAAACAATATGTGAACTGAAACGCAACCAACCTTTGAAATTTGCACTTTTCTGACACACACACACACACACACACACACACACACACACACAGCAATTGAAATTTGCACTAAAATAACGGTGAATTTTCATGTAGACTTCCTTTTTTTTCAGTTGCAAACTGTTACGGAAATGTAGAAAATGTATAATTGGGGATGGGTAAATAGAGAAACTGGAATCCACAAATTTGCCCATCCCTAAGTAGAATTTGTTTGAAATAAAAAAGGAAGAAAAAGAAATTTTGGTCCTGGAAAGCAGGTGCTAAGGGCAATGTGTCCTGCTTGCGAGCATCCCAGCAATTTCTAGCTAGACACTGTGGGATACTGGGCTAGATGCAGCATTGGTCCATTCAGATGGACTCTTATATTCCTACTAGATATTATCAGGATCCTTACCAATACTTTCTGCTTTAGCCCCTCCAAATTTCAACGCCACTTTTCACATCTTCAGAAATTGTCTGTTGAAGATGTTGGCATATCATCTTTTTCCCCTCTGTATGGCTGGCCAATGTGTAATAAGAAGTCTGTTCTACAATTCTGACAAGCTGCTACAACGTTAATACAGTCAAAATGGAAACTGAATCCTTTTCATTATCGGCTATCATCACAAATTCCTTGCTGTTGACACAACATTTCCACATATCCAAATTCTTACTGAAAGCAGCAAAATTATGTGCCTGAAGTTACAGCTTTCGTATATGAGTTGTTCACACATAGATTCTGGATTTTTCATCTTGGTGATGGAAGCATTTTTTAAATTGTAAAAAGTAGGAGGGTTCCTCGAACAAGAGCTGAATCAAAGCTACACAATAAGATAATAATCAACACATGGGATGAAATCTAATTCACTGTCTTGGTGCAATGCAGTGAGTGAGCATATGAAGTTGCCTTGTATATTTATTCAGACCATTGGTCCACTGAGCAGGTTAATGAATGATAACTGGCACCAGCAGCGATTCTTCAGTGCCCCAAACAAAGATCTTTCTCAGCACAATTACTAGACACTATTTCTCTGGAGAAGCCAAATACCTAACCTAGAATCTTATCAAAACATCTACATGAAATCCTTCCCAAAACCCAGGCCATAGATGGCAGGGTGCACAGTGGCTATGTCTTCCCCACTTAGATGGTCCTGTAGGCCACATATGCTCATGTGATTGCCAACCCTCTTCTGCTATACCTATGAGCATCCAACAATCAGTTTATCCCCAGGCCCCTGTGTATAGGTCTGCTCTGATCCAACAAGCCTGGGGAGGGCTAGTCACTGGGCTCTTGGTCACTAGTTAGGTCCAGGACTGTTTAATTTTTGTGGACTTCCATGCCCAGCAGGGAACTCTGTCCTATGAAACTCCCAATTTACTCAGAGACAAGTGAGATCAAGTCTTTTCTTGCCCTGCGGCTATGGACACAATGATGCCTAAAATCTCCCCCACACCCCGGTGCATTTTTCATATTTATAATTTGACTGAAAATCTTAAAGTGGCTAGAATGAACATTTCCTTTTTATTATTTCCAAGTGACTCCCTTCTGCTCACTCAGCTGCATTAAAAGCATTCAGAAGTAATGCATCTCATACCAAAAATACCCATCCTTAGCATCATTTATGAAAACAGGCTCTGATATAGATCTATGGGACTGCCTTATGAGACCATTTCACATATTACAAAGCAGCACATTTTCTCACGTTACACTCAGCATGAATCCTTTCTCCTTCCACAGTTTATCCAGAGCAAATCAAATCTCTGGTGGCTTCCCTCCTGCTGGGATCCAGAAGGTTCATTTACTAACCTTATTTGCATCCCCTCCCTTTCTCACAGTGAGCTGGCTTCAGCTAAAAGGCAAAGACTGAACCCAGTGATCTTCAACAATGAGCTTGCATTTGAACACCAGGTCTCCCTAGGTCAGGCTTTTTAAGTGTGGCTCTTTAAATGTGGTTGGACTCCCATTTCCATCAACCCAAGCTCCACCCAGCATGGCCAATGGCCATCGATGAAGGAAGTTGTAGTCCAACAAATTTTGGAAGGTCAAAGGTTTCCTCTTCCTGACCTAGGCAACTCTACCCATTACAACACATTGATGCTGCACATAGCAGTGCGCTGTTAGTGCATAATAGCATACAATGGCAGGAGAAAAATAATGGTTAGACTCAGCCCGCAAGCCAGAATTTTGTCCAGCATTTATCACTGATTCATCGGATTCAAATCCAGTTCCATAACAACCACAATGACCCTGCCCATGGTATGTCAGAAGTGGAACACCAATGCTCCAAGTTACGCACCTTGGTATATAAACAAAATGCTTCAAAACCCAGAGAGCACCCAATGCTTTCTATCAAGCTAACCGGGACATTGGGACATGAATCCTGGCACTCCATATATCAAATGTCAAAGGCAACTTTATAGTAAACCCATCCTATTAATTTCAGTGAGACTGACTGAATGCAGAATCCAATGAACTGCTTCCACTAGTGAATTTTGGCTGTGCAACAGAACTACCACTTCCTTCTCTCACACAGTCCATGTGCACAGCCTAAATCTGCTCTTCAGTTTTCCCCGACCCTCCATAGCTCAAATGGGGAGAGCACAGTGGGCACACTGGGAGAAGCAAAGGAGAATTGGAACTCCATGGGATCTTGCAGCACAATCCTGTACACATCTGCCCAGAACTAAGTCCCATTGAGCTCAGTACAGCTTATTCTTTAGTAAGTGGCTGTGGTATTAAAGTCCCCCCCCCCATTTTTTATTATTATTCTCCTCCCCATTCTCTGCTTTGCAAAACATTTTGCCTCATGAAGACTTCTGGAGAACATGAAAGCTTTCCATTATTTTCTAACATTTTGGTTGTCCCTAATAAAGGTATTGCGGATATCTTATATAAGAAGTGTACTATGCTACCACCTTTTTAGCACATTTCCGCCCTCGCAGGCACTTTTATTTTATCCACTTGGTAGAAGAGAAATAGTGAGTTATTTAGAATCAGTGTTGATGCTAGACCTAGCACAGTTTAGCCTAGAGCACTGTATTAGCCTCTCAAAGGGACCAACTTTGAGCAAAGAATTGTCAGTGTATATAACTGCTCTGCTCCACTGTGATAAGTCCATAACATGGACAAGTGCCACTCATTCAAGGCTTACACTACTGATGGAGCCACTCTTTTCATGAGGAAACAGCATAAATGGAAGGTTGCAGTTTGAACTGAGCCACAGTTCAAGAAGGACACTGACAAACTGGAACGTGTCCAGAGGAGGGCAACCAAAATGGTCAAAGGCCTGGAAACGATGCCTTATGAGGAACGGCTAAGGGAGCTGGGCATGTTTAGCCTGGAGAAAAGGAGGTTAAGGGGTGACATGATAGCCATGTTCAAATATATAAAAGGATGTCACATAGAGGAGGGAGAAAGGTTGTTTTCTGCTGCTCCAGAGAAGCGGACACGGAGCAATGGTTTCAAACTACAAGAAAAAAGATTCCACCTAAACATTAGGAAGAACTTCCTGACAGTAAGAGCTGTTCGACAGTGGAATTTGCTGCCAAGGAGTGTGGTGGAGTCTCCTTCTTTGGAGGTCTTTAAACAGAGGCTTGACAACCATATGTCAGGAGTGCTCTGATGCTGTTTCCTGCTTGGCAGGGGTTTGGAATTGATGGCCCTTGTGGTCTCTTCCAACTCTATGATTCTATGATTCTATGGTTTACAGCTGCCCAGAAACATCCTGAGGCTCAAATAAATGGTACACAAATGGATGAAGAACTTCCCACCCACCCTGAATATAGAGGGTGGAATTAAATGTTGCACTATTACAATTGTTCTGCTTGCCAGATGGAAGGATCTCCCACTCTCCACCCCTCTCCACTGTTCTGGGGGGTTTTCTCAAGCCCACAGAGCTGATTGGGGGGAGCACAGGGGAACAGGGGGTGGAGAGGAAAGAATAGACCAGTTGCACCAGTGGGACTCATTGAACTGGCCTAGGCTAGTACAACTGTTAGTTGGAAGCAGCCCAATGTAAGCAAAGTTTTAAGTCCCTTTTATTTTAATGTTAGATAAAACAGCAGTAGAAACATAGGAGACTACTTTAGACCCAGCCAGACCATTGGTTTATCTAACTCAGTAATAACCACTTTGACTCGACATGGCTCTCCAAAGTTTCAGACAACATACATTCCCAGTCCCACCTGGTGGTGCCAAAGATTGAACCTAGGATGCTCTACCACTAAACGGTGGCCCTTCTCCAAATAGGATATGACCAGTTCATCAATTAGGCAACCTGAATTGGCACCATATGGATTGGGCCTACATATGGAGCACCCATAGCGCCCAAAATCATATACATAGGTCATCCTAGCTACTTATATAGGCCACATATGAAGGCTCCGTTTCACACAAGTTGTGCCTCAATGTGATTCCTTTCCAGGTTTTGAGCCCTCTGGCTGATCCATGCTTCCCAGTAATAATAATAATATAATAATAATTTATTATTTATACCCCGCCCATCTGGCTGGGTTTCCCCAGCCACTCTGGGCAGCTTCCAACAGAACACTAAAATACAATAACCTATTAAACATTAAAAGCTTCCCTAAACAGGGCTGCCTTCAGATGTCTTCTGAAAGTTTGGTAGTTATTTTTCTCTTTGACATCTGGTGGGAGGGCATTCCACAGGGCAGGTGCCACTACAGAGAAGGCCCTCTGCCTGCTTCCCTGTAACTTGGCTTCTCGTAGCAAGGGAACCACCAGAAGGCCCTCGGCACTGGACCTCAGTGTCCGGGCAGAACAATGGAGGTAGAGACGCTCCTTCAGGTATACTGGACCGGGGCCATTTAGGGCTTTAAAGGCCAGTAGGTGATTGCATTGGGAATAAGGTTACTACAGCCTAATCTCTGAGATTCCAAAGATAGAGCTGAAAGTATAAGATCCACTGATGATAGTGGTCCCTGCTTTGGCAACAACGTGAGAAAATCAAAAAAGATTGCTTGTTGCAAATACTTGGGGTGGGGAGTGAGGGGAGGACGGCATAGAAAAGCCTGAGGATCAGCATTGCATCTCATGTCTGGCCACTGCTACTGCATTCTCAAGACATAAAACAATAACTGTAACAAGTGGCAGCTTGACCATCCTTCATCTTTTCTCATCATAACATTGTAGACCACATGCCCCATTACAGCTGATCCAATTCTTACACTGTGCAGAGGGAATATAAGAAAAGCCTGATCATCAGTGTCCATTAAACCCAATTCTGACTCTCAGACAGAAGAAAGATTTTAAGAGATAAGGGAGGGGAAAGCTATTCCAGCTTGGATAACATGTTGGACTACAATTCCCATCAGCCCCAAATAGCACAACCAATGGTCCAGGATGATGGGAGTTATGATTCAGCAATATCTGGTGGGCACCACATTGACTCCTCATGCCTTTGAAGGTAACTACTGAGACACCCTGGGAAACTGGGTGGAGGAAGCTACTGAAGTAGGGTCAGGGAGAATGATGTGATGGATCTACTCCTATGCTGCAGGTCCTGCTAGCTTGCCCTGGCCAGCGCAGGAAGTAGAGGAAGTTTCTTCCAATTTTTCACTACACCAGCTCCTGTAGATGAGGGATTTGAGGTCCTTTGGAATATCCACACAGACAGGGTTTTGGATCATGTGGATCCAAATCTGCCAACACCCAACCAAAAATGCCACATTTTGCAGATTTGTTATTTCTGCCACTGTTGAGAGAACTAGGGTGAGGGATAGTTTCCCACCCACCTAGGAAGAGCCCGCAACTGGTGACACATCTCTCTGCTGATGTAGGCTGGTGAAGACACAACTAAGCATGATCCTACCACCCCAGTCAACAATATCAATGTGTGCATTAAGACTGCACTCTTAGTCCCATATCAAAACTTGACACAGATTTGCAAATCCTTGCTTTGCCTGATGACCAAACAAATCAACAAACTTTTGAGGTTTTTAGGAATACTGAACCTGAAGTGATATTGTGCACAGGAATTTAGCCTGGGTCTTCTCCAAGGCAAAGACTGGGAATCTGTAGCCCTCCAAATGCTGTTGGACCACTACTCCCATCATCCCTGACCAATGGCCTTGCTTCTAGGGCTAGTAGGAGCTGGAGTCCAATAACATACAGAGGTCCACAGGTTCCACATCTCACTGTAAGGCCCAGTTTACAAGTAAAACTGGCATTCCAGCTGGCCCTGCAAGCCCCACCTATGTGAGGGCCTCTCTCCTTCTATGAACATGTAACAAAATGGTTCAGGCTAGGTAAAACCACTACTGGGGAACCGCTTCAAAAAGGAAGAGTGTCCTGAAAGGTGATATAATTAACATGAACCACAAGGGTGCTTCTTCATCAAAGAGACGAGTCAGATGGAATGGCAACAGCCGGCCAGTATTTTAACCAATGAGGCTCAGTTTGGTGAGCTCTCATTAAGCATTTTGGCATTAATAACGTCTATCTGGACCAAGGTTTAAAGAAAACAAGATGATTTATTTCTTCTTTGGGAGAAGAGTTTGGCCAGTGCTGATTTTTCTTTTCAAGTTAGCTATTTATTTCAATACCTAAAACACAACATATTCACGATATTTTACTACCACACTGTGTCCTTTCCCCCATCCATTCATCATAAAGCTCCAAATACCACCCATGTTCAACTGTTTCCAATGCGATCATATTGTTGTCCATTCCACAACCAAATATATAGAACCCATCCATCATGCTGCTGCTATAAGCAGAACGCAACACTAAAATAAGAATGTAGGATATGCACCGAAATAAGCTTGGACAGCAGTGCTCTTCTCCAAAAGGAACCTCTAATTCATATCTTAGTCAATTCAAATTGTAACATTGCACAGGATAAATCCCATTCAGCTTTCTAATAAATACGCATGTGAGATGCCCATATACATTCAAGCATACATTCCTATGGCAACAGATGAAGTTATGGCCTATTCTTAGCTTCACAGTATCACAGAAAATACTCCGTTTCAAGCTATGGAAGTAAATAAGCAATCTCTTTTTCCTCCTTGCTTTCGTACCTGGTATTACTGAAATCTCTTTTAAGTTTGATGAATTGAAGACTGATTCAACTGGAAGCAGCATCCTTCATGTTGCAAACACAATATTTATAGCTTCACGGTGGCTCTTAACACTTGAAACACAGAAGACTGTGCAACATGTATGCATACATAAATGACTAATCAGGTTGTGGCACTTATATCGTATGTTCCCAGTTGCATAAATATTATGGAGGCAGTTATACTTTATCAGGATGAATAAAACATTTTGTGGGATTGAATAATTGATGTGAATGAGATCTATTGAAATATCTCCCTTCATTACTCATTTGCTGCAATTATTCCATATATCTGCCTCCTGTTATAATTTTATGCACATTTCACAGATGTGCTGACCATATATGGCAAAAGAAAAGAAAAACCATCTTGAGAAAAATCCAAAAAATATTTATGGCATTTTGCAAGTTAGCCACCCATGAGTTTTGGTACCTAGAGTTTCATTTAAGTGCCCTTAAAAAAGAGTGTAAGAACTTCAAAAGCCAATTATAGAACAAGCAGATTCTGAACCACAGAAAGCTCTATTTTTCTTCTGTTGGTAATATATCTAATAACTTGGTGCTATTCATACTTTTTTACTGAAAATAGTCAGCATATGCTACAGGATGATTAAAATACATTATACCTGTAGGGTTTTTTTTTAATTAACTTATAATTAGAAGAGATGAACCCGTGCTCATGATGCTTCGCTTCATTTTAGGCATAAAAGAGGAAGAGATAAATACAACGTAATGTTGTTGTCATGTAAAATTGCAAGGCGATTGGTACCCTGTTAAGTTTTATAGTTCATAAAATTGTATGGATTAGATCTTATAAGAACTTCCCTTCATAAGCTGTGTTATTATTTTTACCTCCACTTCTAGCTCTGTTGTATATTCATAATCGGTTTGGTTGCTAAAACTCTAAGGTTGCTAGACAGCCATAGAGACTATATTTAAATTAAGAAAATGATTTCTTCATTAATAAAATAGTTTCTTACATATATATTTTTTAATCTGCTTAATTGATCTCTGGATGGGATGAGGAAGGAGTGTTTGCTGAAGATTTTGTTTTTTTAAGGAACAACTCACTGGAGCCAACTAATTACTATTTTTACCCCTCTCACCCACAGAATATTCTGGATCACAGCCCCCAAGTAATAATAAAAAAATGGTGAAGGGTCTTTTTAAGTAGCCATAGTTTGTACAAAGCAGCAGGTATTTTTTTTATTACCAAAAAGTTATACAAACAATATGAAATAGCAAGACAAAGTTTAAGAAGTTCCCAAATGCTCTAGGTGTATCATTGAGTTCCCACCTCTGCAAAGGTCCTTGTACACTTCAGCTTAAGGTTTGTTTGTTTGTTTTCAAACTCAGTTTTGAGAACCTTGTTCTCCTCTCCCTGTCTTTCTCATCTTCCTTCCCCCCCCCCCAAACCACCTATGCACAAAATGGACATATCATTATTACTGATTTGTGTTTTCTCTCTTCCCCTCTCTTGCCTTTTTAAACACAGCTTCCCCATCTGTTCTTTCTGAAGTTGTGCTTAGTCCCTTCCAGTGTTTTCCTCTTTAAAAGGATTCTCTGCCTGCAGAAAGCCAGGAGCAACGTGACTGAAATCTTTCATTTCTCCACTGGGACTTCAGCTAGGAAGCTGCAATTGATTTGCAGGGGGGCTTTCTGCCTCTGCTTGTATTATCTAGTTAAGGGCCAGCCTACTGTGCAAGGGAAATCAAAGTAGATGGAGTTGAAGTCGAATGGCAGAAAGGAGAGAGATTTATTACAAGTCTGAAAGGTGCAGATCTGGAGGGAGAGGGGCTGGGGTTAGGAAATTCCACCATTAATTAGTTTGAGGCAGTTTCAACTGCCCCCCCATCTCCATCCCTAACAGATGCTGATGCCCAATTGCCACCAGCATCCTAGCCTGCCAATCATCAGGTTTAAAGAATTGCTGCCCAATGAAGCCTGGTCACCGTATCGTATTAATGAGAGAGATCTAAGGCAGAGTCAATTAAATCAAATTCCCACCCACCTCCCTAGTCTATCTGCAGTGTGCAGCCACAGCAGCAGTATTGGCACCAAAGGCATCCCCAGTATTAATAAAGGTTTTCAGTGCTGCATTCAAGGCAGGGGAAGGAAGGGGGAGGCAGCAAGAATTGCTGAGTGAAATTGACATGGTTAAGAACCAGAGAGAAACACACTGCAGCTTTCACACTGGAGTGAAAGCAAAGAGGCTTTTTTCATTTATTCCCCCCACCATCTTTTTTAAAAAATGAAAAGGGTGGAAATCCCACTTGTGTTCAGAAAGTGATAGTGGGGGGGGGGGGTTAAAAAAATTGGAATGACTCGAGCTTTGAAAACATTTTCACTTTAATACTGAAAAAATATGCCATTATAAAATCCTCAAATATAATTAATTAAGTCTCGCTTGCTTTCTCCTCAGCTCAGTTTTTTTTTTCTCCCTCCAGTTTTTAAGAGTGTGATTTACAAGAGCACAAAAAAGAAAAAGAAAAATTCTTACTCCCATTCAACTTTGCAGCTTAAGCACTCAAGTGGCATTAATTGAACATGCTTAACTGCTTGGGATGTATTTGTTTTTTAAAAAATAGTTTAACACTTTTAATCATCAGAGAAAATGCTGAGGGTATTTTTTTTTTTTACATTCAGATGGAAAGGCATTATTGGAGATGTTAATTTCCAAAGGAAACTCAAAAATAACCAGAAGCAAACTGGCCCCCTCCTCCCTCCCCCAAACAGAGAGAAAATCCACCCAACAAAGTAATTCATTTTCCTACACCCCCAAACGCAAAACCTGAAACCCATGAGAGTATAGCCATGCAAACATGTCTTAAATAAAATCTTTACATTTTTTCCTTGTTTGTTTCACAGTAAAAGGACGATCTCTACTGCCTAGCAATCACACAAAAATAATGGCAAAATGGCACTTTTTATTCTTATTATACTGTATTTTTTTTATATAGAAAGTTTGATATGATGGAACTTATCAGGTAAGAGGGAGGACGAGGTGAACTGGACGCTGCTTCCATTGGGGGCTGAAGCGTCCCTGGGTGGTTTGTATCCATGCGAACCATGCAGCAACTTGGGTTTGTTTGTCTGTTTGTTTAGATCAGAGTCATTTATTTACAATACATTCATGCCTTCGTGCAACTGGACACTCTTGCTTTGTTTGCAATGGGGAGGGCGCCAGGGGGCGCCCTCGTCTCCGCAGCACACACATACACACACAGGGCCCATAGATCCACCTGGTCATAGGTCACCTTGCAGGAGAGTGCGTTCATATTTACTCTCTCTCTCTCTTTAACCCCTAAGTCGAGCCATCCTCTTTGACTGGAACTTTCTATCTTTCTTTCTTTGCCACTGGCTTTGCGGTGCACATTTTTTTACACCAAGCACAGCCTCAAGTTGGAGGCTTGGCCAAAGGGGTGGGGGGAAGCAGGCCTCCACTCACAGCATTTCTCCCCAGTTTGGTGAGTGAGTGGGTAGGTGTTTTTTCACCAGAAGGTAGCTTTAAGGTGGGCAAAGCCCCATCCCATGTTGTGGTCCATTCACATCAGCGGACGAGACAGCAATGCACAGATCAGGAAAAGGGAGCTTTGAGCCACCGGAGGGAAGTTGAGGTTGCTAGCTGCTGAACTTGAACTGATTGCCCATAATATGATTTAAAATTTTAATGGTTTTTTTTGTTTTTGTATTTCCCCAGTCTGTTGTCTCAGTCTGATAGGGAGTGAGAGCCACAGTCGTATACTCGATGGGCTCCATCTGCATTGTAGGGTCCATTATGCCAGTAGGAGGAGTCGCAGACTGTCTGTAAGGAGTTGATCTCAGAGGCTGAGGAGTTGGCATCCCTCCTCTTTGAGCGCT
Organism: Podarcis cretensis; assembly: GCF_951804945.1. Taxonomy (NCBI): domain Eukaryota; kingdom Metazoa; phylum Chordata; class Lepidosauria; order Squamata; family Lacertidae; genus Podarcis; species Podarcis cretensis. Next base: position 89,618,600 of record NC_137173.1, read on the forward strand.
TCCGGTTCCTCAAGATAAAGACCAGCATGCCCACCACTGTGAATGCAGAGGTGACAAAGACCAGCAAAAGGCCAGGCACCAGCACCGAGATGGAGACCCTGCTAGTCTCCAGGTAGGAGTTGGAATGTGTCCCAGTCTCGGCCAAGCCAGTGCTGTTCTTATGAGAGGAAGTCAAGGTGGGCAAGACCTTGAGTTGAGGGCAAATGGCCTCATTGGAGAGGGATTCAAAGTCCTCCTTGAAGAATTCTTCTGGAGTCTCACATCTCAAGTCACTCATCATCACCTTGGGTCGCAACATCTCCACCCACTGTTTGAAAGGGACAATGGGGCACTTACAGTCCCATGGGTTGTCATGCAGGTCTATTTGGGTGATGGAGGTGAGCTGGTCCAGCACCCCTGCCACTGGCAGGTAAGGGAAATAGTTGTTGTGGATGCTGAGTTTGGAGAGGGAGACCCCAGCAAAGACATCAACAGGGAGGGACCTCAGAAGGTTGTTATTCAAGATGAGAACCCTCAGCTTGGGCATGGCGTTAAATGTCCCTGGCATGATGAGCTGAATGACATTAAATTCCATGTTTAGGTATTCCAGGTTCTGCAATCCATTGAACTTCTCCCGAGAGAGTGTGTCCAAATAGTTATTGTCCATGTAGAGCCACACCAGCTCCAAAAGGTTCTTGAAGGTGTTGTTCTCCATGGTGGCGATGTTGTTGTTGCCCAAGTCCAACAGGTTGAGTTTGCGGTAATCCACAAAATGGGATTTTCGAATGGTGTGGATTTTGTTGCCCCTCAAGAAGAGCTCGTGCACGCTGGACGGCTTGGGTTTCAGATCCACCAGGCTGCTGACGTTGCCATCGTTGCAATTCACCTTGAATCCTCCTGGGATCTGGTGGCAGACGCAGGTGGCAGGACAAGGTGTACTGCTGGAGGACTTGCCTTTCACGTTGATGGTCGAGCCGGCAGCCGTAGGTCTAGTCTTAATCTGCCAGTTCACCGGGATCTTTGTACCCCCGTGAGGAGCAGAGCCCGGGGTGGCAGGGTCTTCCTTGCCATGGATCTTAAAGGGGGTCGGGATGGGCCCGGGATCGCAGGTCTCCTCTTCCGCGGGAGGAGCAGCCAGGCTGGAATCCACTCGGTTTTTCCTGCACAACTCCTGCTCCGTGGTCTCGTTTAGATCCTTGCCCTGCAACCTTGTCGGGGCTTCACATATCACCCGGCCGATCAGGGCGTTCTTGGGGATGTTCTCCAGCCATTCTTTCAACGAGAGCAGGTCGCACGTGCAGTCCCAAGGGTTATCCTCCAGCAAAATCTCAGCAATGCCCGGGATCTGCTCCAGCACGTCCTCGTAAGGCAAGGTTTTCAGGCGGTTGCCCCGCAGGTCCAGGTGGGTGATGGGCACGTACTGGAACACGTTGGCAGGCAAAACGCTGATGAGGTTGTCGTTTAAAATCAGCACCTCCAGCTTGTTTAAGTCCCGAAAGGCCCCCGGGTCAATATCCCTCAATAAATTAAAATCAGCCTGGAGGTATTCCAGATCGTCCAAGCCCAGGAAGGTCTGCTTGCGAAACGATTTGATCTTGTTGTTGTTGATGTGCAGCCGCTTCACCAGCTGCAGCCCCAGGAAAGCCCCCGGCACGATCTCGTGCAAGCCGTTGTTTTCCATGTGCAAGCTGACTGCATTGTAAAAGTTAGCGAACTCATTGGGGAAAAGGCGAGTGAGGGAATTGCCGTGCAGGAACAAATGGTAGAACTGGGAAGTGGGGGCCGAGAAGCGTTGCAGGCTGGTGAAGCCTTTCTTCTCGCAGTCGACGTGCAAGTCGCCCTCGATCTCGGTGCACAAGCAGATCTTCTCTTTGCAAACGTCCCCTGTAACATTCCCGGCAGCGAAACAAAGAGACGTCTCCAGCAGCAGAATCCAAAGCAGCATTTTTAAACCGAGCGAGTCATCCCCGAGCTGGAGCACACAGAGGAAACGGCAAGGCGGAAATTCTCCCCTCTCACGCCGTCAAGTTCCTTCCAGGCATGGAGTGTCCGAACCGATGCAAAAAAAAGAAAAAAGAAAAAAAAGAGAGGGGGAGGGGGAGGATAGGGGGCAAAAGCCAGAGAGAGAGAGAGAGAGAGAGAGAGAGAGAGAGAGAGAGAGAGCTGGGTAGGGAGGAATGAAATGGGGAGGGGAGAGAATCGGAGGATATGGGGGGCGCTGCCTGGTCTCCTCTTAGCCCTCTCTCCCCCCCAAAACACTGCAACAGCCCGGACTCCAGTCAGCGATCATATCCACAAACTATCCAGGCACGTACTGCGAGGCACAGGAAGGGGGGGAAGTAGAAGACCCCCCTTCATAACCTCCACCCTCAGAGGGGGGCCCCCGCCCCCAAAGAAGAAGAAAGCGAAGTCGATCTCCGGCCGCCTCGGCGTTAAGGAACGATCTGGCTAGCAATTGGCAGCAGCAGCCGCTGCATAGGCAGGAGGAGCGCGGAGGAGCTGGGAGCGCAGCGGCAGGAGCGGCCCGTGTGCATGGCTTTGGCTTCGGACTGACCTTGCTTTTTTCTCTCGTGCAAAGCCGGCCTCCGGGATCCCTGCTGCTGTTGCTGCCGTCGCCGCTGGATGCCCAGGAGACCCCACTCTGGGTGCTGTCCAGTCCCCCTTGGTGCTGAAATCACGCCCCAGCCTAACGACTGGCTGCCGAACCAATGGCGCTGCAAAAATTCTGCAATCGCTGCGTTTTTGGTCTGTCCATTTCTCCCCCTTACCGCGTTCCCTCGCGTTCTCTCTCTCTCTCTCTCTCTCTCTCGGCTTCTCCTGTCTTCCCCTGCGCGCTCGCTCTCTCCTCCCCCCTCTCCCGTCTTCCGAGCTGCACAGTTACTCACTCATTCACGCACATAAGGCAGGAGTTGCTAAGAGGTTCTGCTCTTTCCAGCCTGGTGCACTCGGAAAGATCTGACACCCTCTGCTGAGCCGCAGTGGCAAAAATCCATCTGCTGAGGGAATGCTGAAGAAAGAGGGGGCGCAGGGAGACGGGGTGGGGGAGAGAGGAGCGGGGAGAGATGTAGAAAGAAAGAAAGAAAGAAAAATCAATCCAGGTCCAGGGCAAGCGTCAAAGAAATTCTGGCGTGCGAGCCGTCCATCGCTTCTACGGGCTCCTTCCTAAATGGATTCTTTCATGTCTGCCTTTTAATACTGGAAAGTTGAACATTTCCTGTTTCGCTCTCCATCTGCCCGCCAGGCGGGCGTCACACCTGGATCCGATGTTCTTTCTCTCTGGGAAAGGGCAGGGGAGAGCCAGAGAGAGCCTCCGCTATGCTCCCAGCGTGGCTTGACTCGAATTAGTGTCAGGGTGTCAAGCGACTAGCGATCGGAGGTAATTATGCCGCACGCCATTTTTTCAATGCATTGCTTCCTCCCTCCCTGCAGCAGAGAGGTTGTCACGCTGCATTTGGCGTCTTTCCTTCTTTCTTTCTCCGTCACCCTCTTCCTTTCTTTCTTTTGGTGGGGCTGTTGCTGTGGAGCGATATTTCACAGAGATTCCGAGTTCCTTCCTGCACCGTAGGACCCTCTTCCCTTTTGGTCTAGAAGGGAAAGGGGAAAAAATGATTTCCACCCCACAACTGACTTCTATGGAGGTTGCTGCATCCCCCTTTGCACTTAAACAAAATATATTTTAAAAAATCACCTTGCTTACCTTATAGAATTCCGCCCGAAGTAGGGTCTTGCCTGTGTGTCGGTGTGAAAATACATATATTTTAAAAAGACTTTAAAAGTGTTGCCGGGGGCTTGTTCAAACCAGGGGTGTTTGCATAATCTGGAGAATTCTTTTTTTAAAAAAAATACGATGTCCTCAATTAAATAACCAGTTGCATCTCTGATGGTGCATAGAGGAATCCCAGTTCCCGAATCGCTTTGCGCCAAAGGAGACCCGGGGCTGCTGTGCTAACATGCCTTCCCGTCCGCGGCTGGATCCTCTCCCGGGTTTTGCGCATCTGCCGTCCCATAATTGCGTTGGCTCCATTGGTGAACTTTGCATCCAACTGGCAGGACCGGTGCGGTGGCGGTGGTGATGGAGATGCAGAGAATCCGAAAGATGGGGTGGGAAGATGCAGGGTTTGTGGATGAGGAAAGGCTCAGGGAGCCATCAGAATCCTTCCTCCCTGTCGAGCTGAGCCTTTCTGAGCGGTACTTCAAGCCAGACGCCCACCACCCTTTAGCTCACCAGAATGCATTTTCCAATAGGACTGCCTGACACCATTCCAAACTAGAGTCGATGTGGGAGGAAACATGAAATTAGGAACGACAAGGAGACTGGCAAGAGCTCCCCCCTCCCCCTGCAAATAAACAAGCCGTTCCCCATCCCCCCCAAAAAATAAAGAAAACCAGGCAATGGAGGGATCACTGCATGTAAATGAGACCATTAAAGCAGCTTTAAATAAAGAGAAGAGAATCTGGTGACGCGGTAAGGCCATCGAGTCGTTTTCTTTGCTCGCCATAATTTACCTGACTTCGTTTCAGCGCTGGATAAGGGTTTGGCTTGGTATGGGTTATTTATTTTATTTTATTTTTGGAGGGGTGGGAGGGTATATTTACTTTTCCAGAGAGGTTTACACAAAAGACGCTCTGGGAACCTATGGAAAGCTTAGAGGGGTGTAAGATGGGTGGGGTGAGTGGGAAGCCTGAATAAAGAACTTTGAAAGGGGGGCAGAAAGGGAGATGGGAGCCAAGAGGGCATTAAACATGCACCACACAAACAGAGGCAAGGGGTGGGGGCACCATCATTTGCCTGAGCTAAATCCCTGAGCTATTTGACTTCTCTCTAGCAGACTTGCTGGGGGGCTTTGCTACAATGATGAGACCAGGGAAAGAGCATGAGGTTCCACAGATTAACGGAATCATAGAATTGTAGACTTGGAAGGGCTCCTGATGGTCATCTAGTCCAGCCCCCACAATGCAGGAATCTCAAGTAAGGCACCCATGACAGGTGGCCATCATCAACTTCTTTAAAACCTCCAGTAAAGGAGAGTCCACCACCTTCTGAGGGAATGCACATGTCCATGTGAGAGTGAGAGCCAGTGCTGGCCTGCCCACAAAACACACTGAGGTAGCTGCCTTAGATGACATCTCCCCACCCTCAGGCACCCCACCCACGGCATTGGAGAGGAGGTAGTGGTAATGCAGCCAGGCAGCAACCTCCTTGCTTCACACTTAGGTAAAGGTAAAGGGACCCCTGAGCATTACGTCCAGTCATGGACGACTCTGGGGTTGTGGCGCTCATCTCCCTTTATTGGTCGAGGAAGCCAGCATACAGCTTCTGGGTCATGTGGCCAGCATGAGTAAGCCACTTCTGGAAAACCAGAGCAGCACACGGAAATGCTGTTTACCTTCCTGCCTATTTATCTACTTGCACTTTGACATGCTTTCAAACTGTTAGGTTGGCAGGAGCTGGGACAGAGCAACGGGAGCTCACCCCGTCACGGGGATTCGAAGCGCCGACCTTCTGATCAGCAAGCCTTAGGCTCTGTGGTTTAACCCACAGTGCCACCTGCGACCCTTCACACTTACAAAGGAGTAAATTCCATTGAGCTCAGTAGGGGTGGCCCAATCCGTTTTGCCACCAACACCACAGGAGAACTTCATTGCCACCACTAGCAGACTGGCACAGTGAGAAGAGAAATCTATTGAATCAGAAAAGGGATTTGACTGTCTTCATTGTGGAATGATGGGCCCTCATTTAGGTGGCTTTAAAAACAGGCAACCTAGGGGAGAACTATCAACAGCAGTTTGCTTTTAGCCATGGTGATCAAAAGAAACCCAGCTAAATATATCTAAACACACCTGTATAAATCAGGACAAACCTCCATGCATTTGATGAAGTAGATAGGAGTGCATGGAAGGTTATGCAATACTGTTGTGTAGTGTGCTAGCCTAGGGATGAAAATATTAATAATTTTCTGTTTGTACTCCAGATATAAACTCCCGCAGACATCTGATTGACCAAAACATTGGAAACAAAGAGTGATTTTCAGTGTTATACATATATCAATAGAGATCAATGAACAAGTGGATCCTCATCTGTTCCAGCAAATAGATTCTTATATCTGCTCTGGTTGAACTGGAAATAGAGTTTGTGATCAAATCCATACTAAGTTGGGCAGAATTATGTCTGAATCCCATAGAAATCAACAGGAGAAGCTAGACATGACTTAACTCCCTTTGATTTCAATGGGAGCCTAGTTCAGTTTTCTTAGTCTGGATCCAACCCATTATATGCAGGTGCCAGGTAGTCGGTTTGGAAGAATCCTTAAAAGGAACCTGCTCAAAATAACCTCAAGAAGGTGATCAAATTTGACCAGGAACAAACACTGCTTTCCTTCCAAACTCAGCATTAACTTTGCTGCCAGAATGAATTTCAGTGGCTCCATAAAATGCCATTGTTATAACAATTCTAGACTACCGAAAATTAGCAGTTGTGATCAATATACAATATAGTGCTGCACTTTTACTAATTTGACCTTTTTGCTGAGTAAATTCCTTTCCCTGTCTTGACACATTTGAGGCTGGAAACCAGAAGGGCAACGAGGCAGCCAAGAAGTTATAGAACAGAATATTAAATTGATCAAAGCATTTTCAGCACAGCACCCTTAGTGGGCACGTGGTAGGTAAAAATTCATGCTGCCCTTTTCTCACATAAGTATTAATACATTGAGAAAGAATTTCTCAATTTAAAAGCTGCAGTAATGTGACAAAGAACTGCAGACAGGCATAGATCTAGTACTTTTCCCACAGAACACTGGTTTCTTTTTAAAACTTGCATAACACTTTTCTTCCTGGGCTGTTCAGCTGGAGGCAAAGCAAGCAGCTAAGTACAGTCTGGGAAAAGATTTGTTTTTCACTTAAGCAATGTGCTTAGCTCATTCTGATCTAGACAATAGTATGAGGTTTTTGGGGCAAGGTAGAACCCTATCTTGCCCTTTAAGGGAGGTGGGGACAAGGCTTTAGAAGTGGTGGCACCCAGGTTGCAGAATTAAGCACTGGTGGAAATCTAGCCTTCTAGCATGAAACAAGGGCCATCTTTCTAAATCATCAGTCCAAGCCCTGGTCCTCAGTGATGGGGCTGGTGGAGCTATGGAGCCACTTCCACTTCCACAGCTAACCTGCTTGCACTGGCCAGGGTAAAAGGGGAGGGGACAGACTCTATCAGCTCCCAGGCTGACACAGTGCTGAGACCCATATTTAACCCACTGCCATTATGTGATGGCAGCAGAATCAGCACAGCATCCATCTCCACCCTTTCCCAGTCAAGGAAAGCTCCACTTAGGGAATCCTATTGGCTATCAGTGGCAGAAATGTCTTCCATCCGCCCACTATTTGGCTCCCCAATCAACAGCACAGCTGATGAGAGAGGCTCACAGAACTAGGCAAAGTTGAGGGGAGGGACACCTCTGCCTCCTCCAAACCTCCAGATTTGGGAACACGGTAGCTCCTATAGAGGTCTTTAGATAAATTAACCCGGTCCAACTTCAGGTGGGTAGCTCCAAGGATCATCACGAGTTTGCTTTTTCCAAAGAAGGTCCACCCACAAAAAAGATACTGTCCTATTGGGTGGCAGATTGCCAGCAGCAGGAATGATAGAGGGGAACATAAAAGCATTATTTAATGTTAATAATATCACTGTGGTTGGAGATATTGTTGAGTGAAGTGATCCTGATAATGTCCATGCCAGGGGTCAGCAAACTTTTTCAGCAAGGGGCCGGTCCACTGTCCCTCAGACCTTGTGGGGGGCCAGATTATATTTTTGGAGAAAAAAGGAACAAATTCATATGCCCCACAAATAACCCAGAGATGCATTTTAAATAAAAGGGCACATTCTACTCATGTAAAAATACGCTGATTCTCAGACCGTCCGTGGGCCGGATTCAGAAGGCGATTGGGCTGGATCCAGCCCCCAGGCCTTAGTTTGCCTACCCATGGTCTATGCTATCCCTGCAGCTCTCATTAAGCGAAGTCTAGCTCCTCCCCTCAAGCACTGTGATTGGATGGTGTTGGATGAGCGTTGGGTGATGTTAGCATCCCTCCACATTCCCTCTGCTCCCCTCCCCACCCTGGTGTTCTCCTAATATGGTGTTGGAGACACTCTGCCTGGCTTTCTGGGAGACTGTTTCGTGGTACAGATCTGTACAAATCTCTGCAAACTGATTCAGGAAATCTAGATCTGTTCTGTAGTCATTTGTAGCTGCTTCGGGATACAAATTGTCCCGATTTGGCCAAATTTGGCGTACAGCCTTATATAACATGTATTATGGAAAGTGGCTCACATTTAGCACTGGTTAGAACACTGACCTTAATTTTAATTAGTTCAAGCTGCAGACAAGGGAAAGAGAGGAAAGGGAGAATAAATGGCTTGGATTGCTGCTTTATTAATCAAGCAGGGGTTTGATCTTATCCACCACTGCAGTTTCAGGAGTTCTCTTCAACTTAGTTCTATTGGGATGGATTCAGATTACCTTTTCCTCATATTCTAATGTGACCTTTGTATAGGCACTGCGTGAAATTGCTTCTCTCCAGACAGTTCTACTGCATGATGGGTCCCAGTGCCACAATGCTTTTCACAAGATTAAAAAAAAGAATTCCAATACCATGAGGACCTATCTGCCAAAGTCACAGTATGATGGGAAAGCAAATGATTTTCTGAATCCACCCTTACCTTCAGCTGGAGAGCTGAGTCATGCATTGATTCTCTAGTAATCCCTATAAAATGTGTTCAATATAGAAAAGTGCAGTTTCTAATAAAGAGGATCTGTGGTTCTTTAGCTTTGCTTCAGAGGCACTGGAGATATGTGGAGGAACTCCCAGGTAATGACTTCATTTAGTAAATATCAGTTAAAACATGGCCATCAGTAAGAGTTACATGGGCAGTAATCTTGACATGGACTCATATTGGTAGGGACCCACCACAGATATCATTCATAGAATTGTAGAGTTGGATCATCTAGTCCAACCACCTGCAATGCAGAAATCTCAGCTGAAGCATCCATGACAGATGGCCATCTGACCTCTGCTTAAAACAGGGCAGGGATATGTATTGGGAGAGGCAAAATGTAAAGGGTGTCTAGGTCACCCAGGACTTAGTAAAAGATTTGATAAGACTCTATGAGTAGCACATGTCTTCCTTGCAGGAGACGGCAAATAAATACATCTTTAGTATGTGGCCTATCAGATTGCCTCTGAAAGCAAGAGACCCACTGGGCCTCTGAGGATCCTTAGGAACAACCCAAAGAGAGGGAGCATCAGGATACAATATACGTATACCCCAGGGTACCTGGAGGAAGGTCTCAGTAGTACAGCATCTGCTTTGTATCTAATTCCCAGCATCTCTAGGTATGACCGGAAATGCCTCTTCTCTGGAAGCCTGGAGAGCTACTGCCAGTCTGTGAAGGCAAACTTGAACCAGGTGGTCTGACTCAGTATAAGGCAGCTTCCTACCTATATTCCTACGTAGGGATATCATATTTAAAACATTGGAAACCTAGACAGAAAAGTTGTTGAGCTTTTTAGGCAAAATCACTTTTGAAAATGCCGTTTTCGAGCAATTTTTATGGGAAAACGGCAAATACGGCTTCCAACATGGGCTTCCCAGACATTTGCCTTATATGTCTGGGAAAATCCTATGTAAATGTGGAGTATCTCCCTTATACTACCCTTTATTGCAGGAAGAGTATCCGTGCCCACTTTTTCTACCACCATATGATAGTTCTCTGCCTGCTCAGTATATTAAGAGAATGATAGAAATTCTGCATCATTAAGTTATAAGGTCTCAAAGAGCATAACCAGAAACAAAACTGGAATAAATAATGGTTAATGTTCTCAGTCACCTGCATTTCAACAATCTGTTGAAGAATGGCTAGATGAACAGCTATTTTTGTCACAATTTACACTTTCAAAGGACACAAAATATGTGTTTAGGTACTCACAGGAAAGAAGTGGCAGGAAATCTATCTATTTATCTATAGAAATCTACCTTTCTGTCTACACTCATGCAAACGTGTGACAACTCGTGTGTGCAGTGTATGGATTTTAATCATTAGATATGTTATGTATTTCAATATAGGCCCAGACCCCATAAGGCAAGCAGATGCTGTTCTCAGTACAACAGGGAATGGGAAATTTCATGCATGACGAAGGGTTTGTTTACTAGTCGTAATTCTTGTTGAGTTTTCAAAAGTAGAAGAGTTTTGTCTTTTTGGTAATCTGATTTGCATCGGAATGTGCAATTTAGATTTTATTATCACTCTATTGAGGTTATGGAAATCAATCCCTTTTGTGGGAAATTAATTTCATATGAATGCATATTTTTAAGTGGGAGAAGCTGAACTGTGAATTAAGGCTATTAAACTGCTCTCATACAAACGGAATGACAAGGGTGATGTCAAGAATAAGCTTCTGTTGCTAAGACTGTGTATTTCCTCAACTCTCAAACCCAAGCCTGTAGAGATTTATAATTTCCTTCTGTGACCTAGCTGCCATCAGAGAGCTGACAGAAAGCAGAACTAAAGAGCTTATTGCTTAAAATTCACTTTCAAAGGAGAGGTTACTAGCATTCTGTTGCCTGACCAGCCTACATAACAAGGCTGGCTAACCTTTTATCGGCCCACAGGCTGTATTCACCATTACTCAACACTGAGGATGGTATAGTTAGCCCTTGCCAGAGGCTCCCCTGAATCATGGGAGAATTGACACCACTTTGCTCATAAAATAATCAATCTGATGACAGGATAGGACAATTAGCATCAATATCAGGCCTTGGGCTAGGCAGAGAGCCTCAGTCCTTTGTGCCTACTTTATTCTTCTCTTTTTGCTGCTGCCACCAAAACCAGTGACCAGAAAAACCTCCTTGAAGGAGTGAAAAAGGCCTCCAGGCCAAAGGTGAGGTATCCTTGGAGGAGGCAACAGTATAAAGGAATCATCCAGCTGGTGGGATTCTGGAAAACTTTCTGATCTGGACCCTAATATGCTGTTGTCTTGAATAAATTTTTCTGCCACCCCCTGAAATGTATATTTTTCCCTAAAATTTTCATCTCCCTCACCCCATATTTCCAAATACCAAAGCCAAATGCTGATGATAACATAAGCTTCAATTGCACGATTAATATCTCTTATTTATTCGGGTTTTTCAGGTGTCAAATGCTGAATCCCAACATCTGTTAACGCCACAGGTGCTAACATTACCACAAACACAGGCACTGTTAAATAATGCTGCATGACATGTGAAATGCCTGCTGATCCAAAAGATTGTAGCACATCACTTGTCAATCATAAAATGATCTTAATTATGACTTGTCATCAAAGGCAAGTTGTCTCAGAAACTGTGGGGCAGGAAAGAAGGAAATGCACAGGGGATCTTCCTTCCTTTCCTATTGATTGTTTGCTTATGAGGCATTCATATTAAAATATATGCCAGTGGAGAAAAGGGGAGGGGATTCCTGTGCTTGTAAACTATTATACAAGTAACTTCATGGGGCAAGGAGGGGAAACCTTTGAAGTATTTCCTCTCTCTGTCTTTGTTGAAGTAAGAATAGCAAAATCACAGCTACTGAGTCATATCTATAACTGACACCCTTCTTTGGATATTAAACCAATGTCCAGACGTGAACATTCAAAAACTTTACTTGCAGAAATTTATAGATGAATTGAAATATAATATTTCCAGTCACATGCTTCTCTAAGCATGGGCTTATAGTCTCTTCATCTAACTTCCAAACAACTGTATTTTCCTCTTTCCAGAGCTCAGAGCTCAGCCTTCTGCATCTCAATTAGGCCATGCCTTGCAGCTCTTATGAGAGATGTCCACTTTTACTACCTTCTTCAGCTTTGCTTTCTTTCAAGCAGAGAAGCACTCCGACACTCTATTCAACTTAGCAGTGTTCACAGTGGATTCTAAAAGACAGTCATCTTGCTTCACATAAAATGGAGTCTCTCCTTCACTAGATACCTTCCACGTGACCAGCACTAGCCAATCAACATGAGAACTACTAGAGAACTCTCTAGAATTCAGTTACTTGCTAATCAAATGTAAACATATAGTAATGCAAAGAAGCATTTATAATTTCATTGAATTAAAGTACTTTGCTTAACATTCTTCTGGCAAGACATGGGTTTGTTCACAAAGAGTCTAAAGGCCACAATCCTGTGCATACCTCCTTGGGCTGTAGCTTAGTGGTGGAGCATCTGCTTTGCATGCAGAAGGTTGCAGGTTCAAGCCCTGGTATCTCCAGACAGGGCTGGAAGGGAACACTGTGTAAAATCCTAGAGAACTGCTGTTAATGTAGACAATGCCAAACAAGATAGAAAATTGGTCTGGCTTGCTTCTTGTGTTCCAATGAGTAAGCCGCATTGAACTCAGCAGGACTTGCTTCTGAGTAAACTGACATAGGATTGAGCTGCACAATTTAAAGCCAAGTTATCTTAGTGGTTTATGGCCCACATTTTTTCAGCTGCTCCGACGACTCTTGAAACAGTTTTTATATTGATCTTTGCTCTTGATAGTAAGAGACAGCAACCCAAAAAAGTGTCACTGAAATGCAGTTTTAAATAATAGTTTGGAGGAGGTAGATTTAGTACTTGATAGATTAAAAAACAAACAAACCACAGACACATCTATATCATATGAAAGGCAGGAGGATGCAACATATACTATATATTAAATAGTCAGTATGAAGTAAAGGCATTCAAAGTGATAGCCTGCAGTACTCCTGTAGACACACAAATCAAGAGCTTACACAAATGTTCTCTGTATCATAAATGAAGGCAGCATAAACAAGTATAAGCACAGAGATTAAAGATTTATACAACTGCTATATTGTGCCACTATTGGCCAAGCTAAGGCTCCTGTTGAAAAGAAATACTCAAATGATTGTTATGCCACTGAGTAAATAACATTTGCAAAAGGGTCAAAGTGAACCAGACATCTCTTCAGACAAAATCATTTTTTAAATGTAGCTCTCTGGCTCTGAACAACAGGAGAAGAACATTCCAGTCTGTAAATAGGAATGAACTGCTTCCCTCTGTTCTGTTCCTCTATAGCTCTTACATCTCAGTAACCTTTTATTTCAGTAAGCTTTTAATTTCACTCCATTTGAGTTCTCATAGGTAATCCAGATTTTTGAAGAAATGCCAATCCCTCTGCCCCACAAAACAACAAAACGAGTTCTCCCTAGCAGAGAGCGTGTGTTGCGGTGGGGGGTACAGGCGACCCCATTGTTGCTGGGCGGATGTTTGGAGAGACCCAGGCAGTGAATTGGTTCATTGGGTCGCTGGGGAGATTTGCTTGTTGCCAATTTTGAAGGAGGGGTCAGAGGTTTTAAATGCTGGGAGCCCAGCTTTGAGCGTCCTCTTGGCTGCTTGCACCAGAATCACCTGCCCACCCTCCCTGTATTGGGGGGGGGGGGGTTTGTTTGCTTGACCTTGCTATGCCTGTCATGGGGTCGTCTGCTTTTGAGGCAGGGGCCTGGTAGGAATTTTGTCCATCTGGCTGATTGGCTGGTGCCATTTGGTTTTTGCCTACTGCGTAGCAAATCGTCACAACTTGTAAGGTTGGCAGTTAGGCATTGGTTAAAATTGGTTGGTGGAGGGGTAAGTGCCTACCCCTCCAATGGTGGTGTGGAAAGGGAATTCCGTTAAAGGAATCCAGGGGCTTGCCATTCTTTTCGTCCTTGTCCCTGGCATTGGGCTTGGGCCGTGCAAGCCCCACAGGAACATGAGGGTGAGAAGTGAGGGACTGATGCCCAGCTTCATTTTCTCACCCAATACTTGTTTCCCACGCTGGCTTCCGCTGGAATCCGGAAGGCCAGCTCTGTCCCTGGGGGCAAGGACATATAGTCATAACCAATGCCTAAGCAACCATTCACATTTTTTGTATTTTGAATAAAGTTGTGGCCAAAATTATGCCAAAAACCTTAAACAAAAATTATGTGTGATGTGTGAGTTATTGGGGGGTGGCTTGGGGACCTTGACACGCAACAACAAAAAACCTGGGAGGAGAGGAAAATTTAAAACATCATTCCCATTAAAAACAAACAAACAAGCACATGTATTGTGGTTTAAATTGCTGTGATCCACCCCAAGTTCAAGTGTGAAGAGGGATGGGATATAGAGCCATCAGATAAATAAGGTACCCAGCCCTGATCTGTACCGTTGTGTTCAGCATCTAGGAGAGGTGAGGGGATATTTAGCAGATGTAGCCGAGTGATGAAATGGGCTTCAGATACTACCCCAAAACTGCATAATCTGGTGTGTGACTGTACCTTCATACAATAAATATCATAGAGTCTAGCTCCTCCCCTAATATGCAAATTTCACTTGCATGCAGTTAATGTAATTACTCATCACTTTGATCAATCTGTACTGAGTGCACAGATTTCATTTCTCATACAATAAACTTCTGAAAATGCTATTGGAAAATAAAAAAAAGAAATCTAGGTCATACGCTGAAAGCTCTTGAGGCTTCACTCCGCAACTCATTTTGAGAGTTGAAAAACTATGATGAGTTGTTTTCCAAGTCACTGTCTCCTTTTAAAATCTATTGCAATTTTGTCTGTAATATTCAGGTGAGAGTCCCAGGTTCTAAGAAAACCTGTTTGTAGTATGTATTAATATGCCTTAGGTCTTACATGTAGTTTGCAAGCCGTATGTCAGCCATGCCATTGCTCTCCTGTTCTAAAAGAAAATGAAACTTTCTCTTGCTTTTGATGAAATCCTGTGCAGCATCTGACAAGTGAAAAATGATATGGCCCCTTCCTTCTGAAATAGGTTCCTATCTCTAACTCAAAGAGGATTGAATGTTAGGAGAAACACATCTTTCTCCTAACCCTCCATGAACCTAGTAACCTTTCTGTAACACTGCAGGAGCAAAAGCTGTTCAACAGTGGAACAGTGGAGGTTGTGAATTCTCCTTCTTTGGCGGTATTTAAGCAAAGGTAGGATGGCCATCTGTCATGGATGCTTTAGCTGAGATTCCTGCATTGTAGGGGGGTTGGACTAGATGACCCTTGCGGTCCCTTCCAACTCTACAATTCTATGATTCTATGTTTCTTTTCTATTTGCATTGAATTGAATGGCCTTTGGATTTAAATGAATGGTATGGAATAATGCAATTATTCTCCACCCCCATCGTTCTGCCCAGACACTGAGGTCCAGTGCCGAGGGCCTTCTGGTGGTTCCCTCACTGCGAGAAGCCAAGTTACAGGGAACCAGGCAGAGGGCCTTCTTGGTAGTGGCACCCACCCTGTGGAATGCCCTCCCACCAGATGTCAAAGAGAAAAACAACTACCAGACTTTTAGAAGACATCTAAAGGCAGCCCTGCTTAGGGAAGCTTTTAATGTTTGAAGGACTACTGTATTTTAATATTTTGTTGGAAGCCACCCAGAGTGGCTGGGGAAACCCAGCCAGACGGGTGGGGTATAAATAATAAAGTATTATTATTATTATTATTATTATTATTATTATTATTATTATTTACAATTCCATCACAGGGGTTTTGGGGAAGCCAAACTGGAGTGGAAGAGAAACAGTGTTGCATGTAAAGAATACAGATTGGAATAGATATTGATGCCTTCTTATATTCCTACACACAGTCAACACAACCTGACCTGCTCGCTCCTTCACCCAAGTGCACCAGACATATGGGACTCTCCAATAAGCTGGAATCAAGTCATGCTATTGGCTAGGGGAGATTTAACAAGAATTTGAGCTGAAATCACTCCAAACTGTCATATTAATTTTTTTGAAAAACAAGTCTGAATTTCTTGCCAGGGACTTTCTGAAAAAGTGCTGTGCCTTCTTCTGCAATGTGTTGAGTGGTTTTGTGCCGTTCAGCTTGTCCAATGTCAGAGTGACACTTCAAGCAGGACAACCCAGTCTGTCAAATTAGAAAATGACATCTCCAACTCCATGTTCCTGGCTATTGTAAAGTCTATGCCAGGGTAATATGAGGCTTTATGCCTCAACCAGTGGCTTTCTGGCTAGCCCTCAAATTCCTTCCCAGCTCATTCTCCTTGTTTTCTCTCTTCATCCTGCCCCTACCCCATCTAATCAATTATAATAAATTCTAAAATCTCACTGACAACCTTGAGGGCAGATTTTGGTCTTTAAAATTTTAGCAATGCCCTTTGTGAGGCCTCACCTCTCGCCTTCCATTTTGCATGTACACAACGACATAGCTGTGATGCCCTGCAGTGCCCCCTCTGTTTGGCACCCAGTCCGGGGAAACCGGTTACACTTTCTACAGTCCTCCTCTGCTAACAGCTATGTCTCTCCCCATCTCCCTACTGCACGGAGGAGAAATGGCATGTTTTGTCTGGCTACAGGCTTGGCTCTTAGTCATTCCTCACTGACAAGGTGACCAACACCCTCATCCTTCATCCACACAGAAAGGAGGCACAGAGGAAGGACGCACATTGGCTATGCCTGCCCTGATTTTCCCTCCTTTCCTCAGCATTTTCCTATTTTCCCATTGCTCATAAAGTCTTATCCACAACCCTCCAGAGAGGTTTGGCGAAGAGAGAGCCATAGATGGCTGCATGGAGGCGATGGAGATGGCACATTTTTCTTATGTGAATTTCCTTAAATGAACATCCAAGCCTGAGAGCTGTTCAGCATATTCAGTCTTGAGAGCCTGGGAAAAGGTTACGGTATAGTGAGTGCCTCACAATCTCCTTTGGAGTCAGCTTTGCACAATGATAATTTAAGAACTTATTTCTCTGACTTGAGAGAGGTATTCACTTAATTGATCTCAAGATGTGTTGGGGATATTCTGAATGAGCAGATTACATCCATGTTTGGTAAACAGGTTCAGTAATAACATGTTCTCGGCAACAATTGTTTTGATTGATTAAAAAATTGTTAACTGTTATCCTTTGATGACATTCGGAATTAATTCTATGTGTGTGAAAGTTTAGAAAGATTCTAAACAAATAGGCTTACATACTATGAATAGATTTATGAATAGAATAAAGTTTATGAAAGGGGACTTCCTGTGCAACCCTCCATCGTACAGGCCGCCATGCCCCCTCCAAAACTCTGGGTGATTAGGGACCCCTCAGAAGAGGTTGCACCAGCCAGGGGGCAGTTGCAGTCTGAGAGAGGATCCCCCCAAATCATGGGGTGGAGGCAACTCACATTTGCAAAGTACTAGGTAATCATGCTCTCTCCTTCCTAACTGCATAATCAATATCTAAAAAAACAGGGTGGACAATTCTGTACAGAATAAAATACCATTTAGCTATTCTGTATATATAATTTTGTACACCTAGATAATTTTCTTGTAAATACCATCCTTGCTCATCCATGTCATTCATTCTCTGTTTGTATATGGAATACAGACAATATATTAATATTTAATGCTGTACTGTTTTTAACACTTGATTGAGAGCCGCCCAGGGTGGCTGGGGAAACTCAGCCAGGTGGGTGGGGTATAAATAATAAATTATTATTATTATTATTATTATTATTATTATTATTAACATGGGGTTATCTAACCAAGCCATACTCAGAGAAGAATATTGAAATCAATGAAGTTAGTCATGACTAACTTAATTTCACTGATTTCAATGAGTCTACTCCAAGTATAACATAGATGAATACAACCAAATATGCTTGTCAGGGTGCTGTCAGTGGCTCCTGGATGGTTGCCCGGGAAATTATAAAGACAAGGAAAAGTTTATTACAGTCCTTTTTTTATTTCAAACTTTTCAGAGAGAGGCTATAGAACCCTGCCTCTTGGATAATGGTGTTGTCCCAAGTGAATCTCCACCCTCCCTTCTCTCCCACTTCCTCATTTGTCATCATCATCATCTCCTTGTCAGGTGCTGCTAAGTGCCTTCTGTCTTCAAGCTCTTTGCTCTCCTACTTTTAAGGCTCACCGGGTTCTGGGAGTTGGTGGGTATGGAATGCTTTCTAGTGACAACGTGTCAGCCAGTTGCTCCTCTGGCTCTGCCTGCTCCTCTCCTCCCATTATTTCCCAACTTCCCCCCTCATCTGCCTCTGAGCTGTGAGCTACCACAAACCACTGTTGTAAATCTATACTGTCTTACTCTTCTTCCTCCCTGGAAGGGCCAGGATGGGGAGGCGGTTACCACCACTCCTCCTCCTCTGCCCAGCCCCTAACATCACCCCCCTTTCCAGTGTCCCCCTCTTCTTCCCAGTCCCTGCCATCACTACCTTTTATGGTACTACCATCAATAATAATTTTACTTATGAAATTCGACACAGGATCAATATTGCCTCAAGTTTCCAATGGCTGAAATAAAGGTAAAGGTAAAGGTAAAGGTACCCCTGCCCGTACGGGCCAGTCTTGACAGACTCTGGGGTTGTGCGCCCATCTCACTTAAGAGGCCAGGGGCCAGCGCTGTCCGGAGACACTTCTGGGTCACGTGGCCAGCGTGACATCGCTGCTCTGGCGAGCCGTTTACCTTCCCGCTGGTAAGCGGTCCCTATTTATCTACTTGCACCCGGAGGTGCTTTCGAACTGCTAGGTTGGCAGGCGCTGGGACTGAGCAGCGGGAGCGCACCCCGCCGCAGGGATTCGAACCGCCGACCTTTCGATCGGCAAGCCCTAGGCGCTGAGGCTTTAACCCACAGCACCACCTACGTCCCTAATGGCTGAAATACCTACATGCAAAACAAGAAACTGACTTAAGAAATATTGGAATGCTGAAGAAGTCTTTCCACAATCTCAATGAATGCAATTTTCACTCAGGCCTTGTTGCCTCCTGCTCCTCCTCTTTTAAAGGATCATTTTTGCTTAACAGTAGAAATGGTACACGGTGAGGACCAATGTTGCTAGGAAACCTAACATCTGAATCCACTGTCCTACCATGACAACCACAGCAACAAAATGTAGCCTTATACTTTGGAACTGTACACATTCTGTGCTTTCCATTCATCTTAATATTTGTAGAAGTTTCAAAAATGTATACAAATCCCATGTTTTCATGGCACTGAGTAAATATCACACAATTCTGGTAATCGTTTTCACCCCCTCTCCATCTCTATAGTCCTCAGCTTTTCCTTAATCAATTTCTGCTTCATCCACGAAAGACAAGAACAACATTATGCTACTGTTTATAGAAAATGTTTCTTTAATAATCCTGAATGAATAAAAATGCTGTTAGTTCAGGTTCCAGATTCAGTATAGTATACAAATACTTAACTGAAACCGGTATATATCCATTTACTGAAGAATACAGGAGAAAAACACTGCTTATTAATAACCAGGTACTGAACTGTAAAGCACATGGTCTTATCAAAATTAAGCTGGGGAATTCTGAATAATTATTTGAATGAAGAAAACAAGCGGAACATAATCAAACTAGTCAGGAATGTTCAGAGTCCAACGGATGCTAATAGGTGCCTAAATATACTGTAGATGATATATCGCCTGTTGAAAACAGGGACAATATGAAATGTTATCCAGCATTATTGCTGCTGCTGCTGTTGCTATTGATACCTCACCTTTCCCCCTGAGAGTATTGGCAATTGCGGCAGGAAGAAGCTCTCCAAATTCTCCAGTGGTGGTCTTTCCCAGTCCTGAGATAATGGAATTCAGCAATGAGGGACCTGTTCTAGAACCCCAAACTACCATCAGGCCCAACCACTACAGTCAATAATGTCAAAAATGATGGGTGTTATAGTAGTTGTCGTCCAAGAATAACAGAGTGTCCAAGGCTTATCTATCCCTATAATAGCAGGGGTTGAACCAAGGATCTTCTACATGCAAAGCACAGGCTTAGTCAAAGTGTTATGGCAAAGCTGCTCAACTGTGAGTTTAACCCACCAATATTTCAGTTTCTCCAAATGAACATCACTTCCCAAAGCCCCTACAGTATCTGTTCCATATGAGTCATACAGTACAGCAAACATCAGCTTTGTGAAAGGACAATTTTCATCAGTAAAATTTAGGCAGATAGGTTCAACCCTACATATTGATTTACAAATTAGAGAGCACTTTTAATCAAAATATTTCCCAAAACACCTTACAAAAAATCTCTAAGTAGATGTCTTTCCCGCCACGTTGGGCTGCTATTAAACATTTCAAGAACTCTGGGATATCCAGTAATGTACAAAACATGATGGCTAGGGCCACTCTTCGGATCAGAATAATCAGGATTTTTATGTTACAAAGAGGACTTTGTAAGAGAACTTTAAAAAGAAACAAAAAGAAAGGTGTGATGTTCTTCCAAACCAGGAAGGCTTCAAGCGTTTTTTTCTCTAATTATATGTGAAGGACTAAACAATTGGATGGTTAATTGGCAAAGTTATTGCTGTTAGCTTTTCACAAAAGGAAGACTCTGTTTGCAGATGCTTCAACGGTTTCATAAATCTGGGGGTGTTATCTATATAGCAAACACCTACAAGTTGAAGCCTTTTTTTGTTAAGTGTACAGCATCAGTAGAGAGCAAAGCCTGTATTCTTTTTTTATATATATATAAATATTTTATTAAATTTTCAAAATACATAATACAAGATCCCTACACCAAAAAACCAAAACAAATACACCAAGAAACCATATAGAAAGAAAGAAATAAAAAATAAGAAAAAATAAAGAAGAAAAAAGAGAAAAATATAACCAACCATTCAATATAACTTTTCTTATATAACTAACTGGACTTCCTCGCATCTCCTTACCCTGCATTATTAATAATCAGAATGTCAGCAAATTATTACCTTATTTCATACCTTATTTTGTACTTTCCACATATTATACTTCTAAATTTAAAATAATTTTTATCAATTGCTCATACCTTAAAATTAAACAAAATATTGCCTTAAATTTTGACCTTTTCTTACTTATAACTTAATTTTCTATTTTACAAAGCCTATTCGCTGGAGCTGGTATTTTCTAAATCGTGCAAATACTTAACATTCATACAACTTATAATATTTTTGTAAATAATCCTTAAACTTCTTCCAGTCCTCTTCCATTGTTTCTTCTCCCAAGTCTCGGATTCTGCCAGTCATTTCAGCCAGTTCCATATAGTCTATCAATTGCGTCTGCCACTCTTCCAGTGTGGGCAAGTCTTGTGTCTTCCAGTACTTTGCAATGAGTATTCTTGCTGCTGTTGTCGCATACATAAAGAAGCTTCTGTCCTTCTTTAACACTTTCTGGCTGACAATGCCCAAGAGGAAGGCCTCCAGTTTCTTAACAAAGGTATATTTAAATGCCTTTTTTAGTTCATTATAGATCATTTCCCAGAAGGCTTTCACTTTAGGGCATGTCCACCAGAGGTGAAAGAATGTCCCCTCAGCCTCTCTACATTTCCAACATTTATTATCAGACAGGTGATATATTTTTGCAAGCTTGACTGGGGTCATGTACCACCTATATATCATTTTCATAATATTCTCCTTCAAAGCATTACATGCCGTGAATTTTATTCCGGTGGTCCATAACCTTTCCCAGTCCTCAAACATAATGTTATACCCTATATCCTGAGCCCATTTTATCATGGTTGATTTAACAGTCTCATCCTGTGTATTCCATTTAAGCAGCAAAGCCTGTATTCTGAATCATAGTTCACATTCAAGGTCAGCTTTCAACTTAAGCTCTAAAGTCATTTCTCCAACATCACACTGCATACACATATAACAATAATTACAGTGTACGTGCAGTCAAGACAAGCCTCTCCTGTTCTGGGCTCAGCATGAGACACAGGCATTATTTTGACACTTGAAAAGAAAAAAGAAAAATTAAAATAAACCGTTTGTTTGCCAGTTGTGTTTCCATCACTGTCACTGTCACTACAGGGCAAATAAAAAGAAAGAGGAAGATATAAATATTGTGATACCAGGTAGGTATGCTAAATCAATCAAACACTCTTTGTTCTAGTGGATGGGGCTAGTCCTATCCACACTAGTGTGTTCTATGCTACCCATTGTTTGACTCTATTATATTTGGTGCTTTTTAAATTTTGAGATAGAGACATGGGTCGCCTAGAGACTGTCAGTTTTTTTGTGGGGCAAGGAATTCAGGTGCATGTTGTAAATATAGGTTAGCACAATTAAAATGGATTAAATCTCTGTTGCCCTAGAGCAAGGAATCCTGGTTGGTTGGTTGGTTTTTATATCTGTTTAAATCCAGTTTTGAAAAAGAAATATAAACTCTTTCACACTGCATCAGTTCATGTGATTCCATAGGGGCAACACAGGAAGGGATTATTATTATTATTATTATTATTATTATTATTATTATTATTCCTTTTGCTCCAGCCACCCTGGGCAGCTTCCAGCCTATATAAAAACATGATAAAACATTAAAGATTATAAATTTCCATATACAGGGTTGCCTTCAGATGCCTTCTAAAGGTGGCATAGTTACTTATTTTCTTGGCTCAGGGGTCACATAACTCCATACCCTCCGATGAAAATAGGGACATCCTACCATACCCTCAAACATAAACCACAGAGCCTAGGACTTGCCAGTCAGAAGGTCGGCAGTTCGAATCCCCGCGATGGGGTGAGCTCCCATTGCTCTGTCCCTGTTCCTGCCAACCTAGCAGTTTGAAAGCACGTCAGAGTGCAAGTAGATAAATAGGTACCGCTCCATGGGAAGGTAAACAGCGTTTCCATGTGCTGCTCTGGTTTCGCCAGAAGCAGCTTAGTCATGCTGGCCACATAACCCAGAAGCTGTACGCCGGCTCCCTCGGCCAGTAAAGCAAGATGAGCACCGCAACCCCAGAGTCGTCTGCAACTGGACCTAACGGTCAGGGGTCCCTTTAACTTTAACTTTAAGGAAAAGTGGGAGATTCCAGGGTCAAATCAGAAACCAGGATGACTTTTGTAAATCTGGAACTGTCCCTGGAAAATAGGGAAACTTGGAGGGTCTGCGGTACTGATTGTACATGATTTGGTGCTAAAATTCCTTCTAAAATTAATTACGTATCTTCTTGGCACCAGCTTGGCTGCTGGAGTTGCTGGAAGGAGGCATTATTATTATTTTTTATAATATTTATTAAAAAATTTAAAACAATAAAAAACATACATAATAACATAGTATTTTCCAATATCCACATTTCATTCTCATCCTAGGACTTCCTCACACCTCTTGTTCCTGCATTCTAAACTCGTAAATTTTGCTGGCAAATTATTAAGTTGATTCCGTTCATATAATATAATTTCCCAAGATTAAATCTCAAATTTTGGAATTTAAAATCACTCTTTTAGAGATTTAATTATAAAATACTATTTAACCAAAATTTGTCTTTTCTTCCAATGACACTTAAATTTGTATTCTTTATAACTAATTTGTTGAAGCCATATTATTACTAATCTTACATCTTTCTTAACATTCATACAATTTACAATATTTTTGTAGATAATCCTTAAATTTCTTCCAGTCCTCCTCCACCAGTTCTTCTCCCAGGTCTCGGATTCTGCCAGTCATCTCCGCCAGTTCCATATAGTCCATCAGTTGCATCTGCCATTCTTCCAGTGTGGGCAAATCTTGGGTTTTCCAGCATTTAGCAATAAGTATCCTTGCTGCTGTCGTAGCATACATAAAAAAAGTTCGATCCTTCTTTTGCACACTCTGGCCGACAATGCCCAAGAGAAAGGCCTCTGGTTTCTTAGGGAAGGTATACTTAAATACCTTTTTCAACTCATTATATATCATTTCCCAGAAAACCTTCACCCTAGGGCAAGTCCACCAGAGGTGAAAGAGTGTTCCTTCAGCTTCTTTACACTTCCAACATTTATTGTCAGACAAATGGTATATCTTTGCAAGCTTGACTGGAGTCATGTACCACCTATATATCATTTTCATAATATTTTCTTTCAAGGCATTACATGCCGTAAATCTCAAACCTGTGGTCCATAACTTTTCCCAGTCAGCAAACATAATGTTATACCCTATGTCCTGTGCCCATTTTATCATAGCTGATTTGACCGTTTCATCCTGTGTATTCCATTTTAACAGCAAGTTATACATTCTTGAAAGTATCTTAGAGCTGGGTTCTAACAGTTCTGTTTCTAACTTTGATTTTTCCACCTGGAATCCTATCTTTGTGTCCAACTTAAAAACTTCTTTAATCTGAGCGTAATGTAACCAATCTCGCACTTTATCCTTTATTTTCTCCATACTCTGCAACCTCCAATTGTCTCCATCTTTTTCTATTATTTCCCAATATTTCGGCCATTTGGCCTCCATACTGAGTCTTTTCGGGGCCTTAGCCTCCATTGGTGATAACCACCTTGGGGTCTTATTTTCCAATAAATCTTTATATTTCGACCAGACATTGAACACTGCTTTTCTGACAACATGATTCTTGAAAGCCTTATGTATTTTAACCTTGTCATACCACAAATATGCATGCCAAAGCTAGAAGGAGGCATTAGACTCTGTGCAGCCGACTTGCTGTCCTCACATGCTGTCCCTCAAGGCAGCAGACTTTCCTTGGGGTTTATTCCCAGTGCCTTTCTCACGAATGAGGCAGTGGTGGTTTAGGATCAGAGTTTTCTTTCTCCTAGGCAGGCTAACTTCCCAGACTGATGATCTGCATTTGCCCCTCATTTCCCTCTGCAGCACATGCAGAAATTGCCTTCTTGACTGTTGGACCCACCACCAGTCTCGTTCATTCAGGAGAGTTTGGACTTGATATCCCGCCTTTCACTCCCTTTAAGGAGTCTCAAAGCGACTAACATTCTCCTTTCCCTTCCTCCCCCACAACAAACACTCTGTGAGGTGAGTGGGGCTGAGAGACTTCAGGGAAGTGTGACTGGCCCAAGGTCACCCAGCAGCTGCATGTGGAGGAACGGGGAAGTGAACCCGGTTCACCAGATTACGAGTCCACCGCTCTTAACCACTACACCACGCTGGCTCTCAATCTGCCAGACAAGTGATATAACATGTAAAATGTGGGGAGGCCGACTCAAGCAGTCCCTGATGTTGTCTGTGCCTCCCTCCCTCACAATCTTCTAACAGCCATGAAACTCTCATATTTTTTTCCTTCTTCTGATATATTTAAAGAGTTTGTTGAAGGTTTTTAGCAATATGTTACTCACATACTTGTTTCTGTTTGTTTGTTGTCGACTTACAGGTGTTTTCCAGCTCAGTGGCGGAGCATCTGCCTAGAAGATTCTAGGTTTATCTTGCAGCATCTCCAAGGCAAGACTTGGAGAGACCCCCACCATCTGAAATCTTGGAGACCTCCTGCCATTCACTGACCTAGATGGACCATTTCAGAAAAAAGTCAACTTCCTATGTTCCTACGACATGCCTCAGAAATAAATTGGTTTATTCAGGGGAAGGACTGTACCCCAGGCTTTTGTTTTTCAGCTGAAACTCACCGGAACTCAGTTCCTGCATCTCTCAGCTGGGCACCATTGTCATTCTAAGAGGAGATGTTCATGGTGAGTTCCAGGACCTCTTTTTCTAGAAAAAATAGCACTAGTAAACCATCTGCTTTGCATACAGAATCAATCCATAGCAGCTCTAGGCAGGACTGGGAATGTACCCTGCATAGGTACCAACTCACTGGGTGCCCAAACACACACAAAATTCCCCATGAAGGGGCTTGGCACCCACAAATTTCAGTGCCAGGGCCATGCATGCTGCATGGCACCCATGACCCCAGGCACCCATGGTTGTGGAGCCAAGCTGGCATTCCTGTTACCCTGTCTTAAATGCTACACAGCTCCTGCCAGTCAGTGAAGTTAGCTTTGAACTAGATCAGGCTTTCTCAACCTCGGCCCTCCATATGTTTTTGGCCTACAACTCCCATGATCCCTAGCTAGCAGGACCAGTGGTCAGAGATGAGGGGAATTGTAATCTCAAAACATCCGGAGGGCGGAGGTTGAGGAAGCCTGAACTAGATAGACCAATGGCTTGTTCTGATATAAGGAAGCTTCCTAGGTTCCTATGCATTTCCAGCTCTGGCAATTCAGAACTCTGCAATGTACAAGCATTGAAGAACAAACTGAAGCAGAATAAATCCAGAACTAATGCATTATGGTTGTGTCAACAGCTTGTTTCAGCATACACCCTCAATAAAACACCCATCTGGAGGAAACCTTTAGAGAGTTGTAAAATACTGATATGATGATCAGACACCTTATGAACTAACCGTATTAGACTGAACCTCCCAAATGCCCCCACTCAGTTTCCTGTCCTTTCCGTTAGCTCTGGGTGTTGCTGAGCAAATTACCTGCCTTTTGGTTATGGTTTTTAGTCATGTTCAACTTTTATGTGATAACTCAGAGAGTTAAAATAAAATAAAATAAAATGATGGCAAACAGCATTCTCTGACTCACATCTTGAGCTCATGAGGAGTGAAATGTAACTTCTCTACACCTTTACTACCTAGCAGCTCCAACCGTAAAAACATATTCATTTGGATGTTAAGATCCATGTGATTACAACAAAGCTTCCTTCCATGTAAGAGTACGTTCAATCAAACCTAATTCCAGGTTGCTTGCAACATAATGTACAAGACAGCAATGAAGAACGCCAGCCTGATTATGCATGTTGAATGTTTTGCTGCCCTCAACAGGACACCTTAGTACATACAATTTGATATCTCATTTGTTTTTGCTTGTTTTTTTTAAAAAAAATCCTGCTTGAGTACACTGAGAAAGATAATAAACCATATAACTCTGATTTATCACCCAGTAATACCACACAGATGTATTTTTCATAGTATGAATATGATCCTTTTATGTATAGGTTGTGTGTGTGTGCGCTGTGTATGTATAGAGAGAGAGAGGTGGGGAGGAAAAGCGATTGGTTCATGATCTGTCTTTTATAAGCAATAAAGAATCTTATCTGGCAGTATAACAAAGCAGCAGAGTTTTAAAGACACACTCTAAATATTAACCCACTCATAATATAAAGCTATTTTTTCATATACTGTAAAAAGCGATCTATCATTCCTGGCTCTGGAATTAACAAATACATTAAACACAACAGAAGACTTTCAGCCAGAGCTATAAGGGAGTTAGAACTAGTCAGCAGCCATATATTGTGGCCAGTTTATGTGTCCAAGAGGTCAAACTGGGAACTGCAATTAGATCAGACTAATTCACACTACAGGCGGGTCACTGCATGTATACATGTTTCTTTTATCTTAAAACGAAGAATGCCTGAGCATACGAAAAACAGCACATCAAGAAGAATAGTTAAGTATTGCTTTTGCCCTGGCATGTCATTTTATGTGCTGGGGAGACAGGGACAGGATGAAGTCTGATGTCTGAAATTAGATAGCTGCCAAAACTATTTCTGAAGGCTGCCAGCCAATGGAAGATGTTACCCATTAACACTGGTAGGGTTAGAATGCAGGGAGGTCAACAGTTGGTGGAGCTAGAGCAAATGGCTAGCAGTGTTACAGCCCATGAAAGGTGGAGCCAGCTAATTCTGTTTCTAATTCTGATCCTCCTAGCTGAGTTCTACAAAGGCAACATGGATGAGGAGGAGGAGGGGACTGAGACCCAGCGAGACTGAAAGTAAGAAGGTGCTGGCTGAAGGCAGTGTTCCACTTGCCCTGATGGACCAGTCCCCACTGAAATTAATCCAGAGCTCCCAAATTGATTCCTTATCTGAATCTTGCTCAGAGGCTCCATTATGCCCCTAATCCCATCTTAAGGTGCTTTGACCCGTCTGTACCCAATCAAGCATGAATCAGATCCTCCCTGCTGTCCCCAACTCACCTGCTCCATACAGTGGTACCTTGGGTTACAGACGCTTCAGGTTACAGACGCTTCAGGTTACAGACTCCGCTAACCCAGAAATAGTACCTCGGGTTAAGAACTTTGCTTCAGCATGAGGACAGAAATCGTGCAGTGGCGGCACGGCAGCAGCGGGAGGCCCCATTAGCTAAAGTGGTGCTTCAGGTTGAGAACATTTTCAGGTTAAGAACGGACCTCCAGAATGAATTAAGTTCTTAACCTGAGGTACCACTGAACTCAACAGAATATTATATAGAGGGGCACACCAGGCACAGAAGTCTCTCGGGAACCCATTCTTTTCAGAATCTAGCTCCCCAAATACAGTGGAACTATAGGTGGAGCCTGTTTTAACTCTATAATGTTCATGTCACCCATTGAACCATATGGCATCATAAGTCACTGGTCATTAGCTGTGGTTTAGCCTCCTTGAGCCCAGGACAATTACAGCATGGCATTAATCTTGTCTTTTTGTGACACCCTGAAAGCAAATGTATAGCACAAATGCCCTCCTCATTTATTCATTCACCTTAGGACACATCCTCCAACATGTTCCTAAGTTGAAGCAAATCTTATGACCCGCAGCTCCTTCAGGAGTCTTCTCTCCTTCCATTAAAACACTGCCAGAGGGGGCCACAGGGGAAGTGGGGAGAGGAACTGAAGGTGGATGTGCTGGGTTGCTAGACAAGAGAGAAGCAAGAGTGATTAAAACATCACCACCTTAAAACTGAATGCAGCAGATATTCTGCTCTGAAACCAGAAGGCACAAAGATAGGCTTCCCAGTCACTCTCCAGGGAACACAAGTGACCCCTGAGCTGCAGAACGGACACTGCAGCTGTAATCGGTTTAAAAATAAGCATGGAAAACATTTGCCTCTTCCTTTTTCCTTCACCTTGTCTACTTCTTTTCACTTAGCCGTCACTGGATTTGCTTGTCAGCCTCTAGAGGATATCTGAGCAAAAGCATCTGGCTTCACGGAGTGCTCCACGGGCATCTGTATAGCTTTTCTTCACTCGCCTCTGGGTCTATTATCTAAGCTGCTTTGGTGCTGCTTGCCTCCTGTTCTCTGTGTGCTTAATTTCTTCCTTGCTGCGGCAATAACTGAGGACCTTCAGCAAACCCATCATCACTTCCTTGGTCATTTATGGAATTATTCCAGAGAAATAAAACACACTTTTTTAAAAAGCCCTAATTAGCTATGGTCGTGTGGTCTTTTTGTACATCCTGAAACTGACAGATGAAAGGAATTTTTCTTTCTCTACCAACTTTAAGTTTACAAAGAAATCTATGAAGGCAGTGCTTCTTGTACAGTGGTGCCTCGCAAGACGAAATTAATTCGTTCCGCAAGTTTTTTCGTCTTGCGATTTTTTCGTCTTGCGAAGCACGGACTTTGGAAAAGCTTCAAAAATCACCAAAGTCTTCAAAAACCTCAAAAAAGGCTACCACACCGCGTGCTATGAGTTGCTCCTCGAAGTGAATGCACGGTTTTAAGAAAAAGGAAACAAACTTGCAAGACAAAGGAAACAAAGTTGCAAGACGTTTTCGTCTTGCGAAGCAAGCCCATAGGGAAATCCGTCTTGTGAAGCAACTCAAAAAACGAAAAACTCTTTCGTTTTGCGAGTTTTTCGTCTTACGAGGCATTCGTCTTGCAAGGTACCACTGTATACTGATTGCTCTGAGTCAAAACACTGGGTTGTTATTTTCCTTTCATGCTATAAGAATAGGGGTGTGTTTTCATATTTTACACACATTTTACACCCGCATCGTTCTACCCAGACACTGAGGTCCAGCTCCGAGGTCTTTTTGGTGGTTGCCTCACTGCAAGAAGCCAAGTTACAGGGGACCAGGCAGAGGGCCTTCTCAGTAGTGGCGTCTGCCCTGTGGAACGCACTTCCACCAGATGTCAAAGAGAACAACAACTACCAGACTTTGAGAAGACATCTGAAGGCAGCCCTGTTTAGGGAAGCTTTTAATGTTTGAAGGACCATTGTATTTTAATATTTTGTTGGAAGCCGCCTAGAGTGGCTGGGAAAGCCCAGCCAGATGGGCGGGGTATAAATTTATTATTATTATTATTATTATTATTATTATTATTATTATTATTATTATTATTAAAAAAATACAAATCAGGGATAGAGCACTGACATTTTCTCTCTCTCCCCCCCTTCATCAAGAGTGTTTTGTTTTAACCCCTTCCATCGACTCCAGTGGATGAGATTTAACTATTTCAACTGTGCCACTGATATTTAGGGTCATTTTAGGTGGTTTTTTCCCCCAGAGTTTAGGGTCATTTTTCAGAGGTGGTGCTCAAGGAGTGAGCAGAGTTAGTATCCTGAGGACCAGTGACATCTTCTGACACCTCACCAACAGGCCCTGTTTGGGGGCACATTGTTGGAAAAGATGGCAGAACTGCGTCAGTGGGAAATTTTCAACCACCAATTTCAACCAGTTGGAGACGTCACCACCCTCTCTTCATGGTCAGAGAGGGAGGTCCACAGCATCAATGGTCCCTGATCTGCTCTCCTTGGAAAGTTAGGATTCCTCTTGTGGTACCATTATATCTTGCGAACCTTTGGATTTGGATTTGGATTTGTTTTGTTTGTTTTAAAAAGAAAAACAAACAAATATGTGTGATCTTGTGCATCCAAGGGCCTCCCATTAGGCCACGATGCTATTAGTAGTGGGGAAAATGCAATTATATGACCAACACTAAGATGCACCTAATGGCAAATAGCAGCTGGAGGGGAGGTAAGTTTATCACAAGGAAATGGTTGCTCTTTGCTAAACTTTAAAGAAAAATAATGTATGGTCACAAATTTCTTATCATCATATCCTAGGCCCCAAGTCAGCCTTACTCAGCCTGATGCCCTCCAGATATTATAACCAATGGCTATGCTAGCTGGGGCACCAGGCTGAGGGATGTTGTCCTAAGTGATTTTATGTCTATTTAATGAACCACATACAGAGAGGTATGGCAATAAGCAAAATAAATGCACTTCCTTAAGAGATATCACCCCCTGTGCAACTTGATGTGTGGAGGGGTTTTTGTTCAGGTATTTAGGAACCCAAAAAACAGTGTTCCCAAATATAGATAAATAGGTCTTCATACATCTATCCTGAATTCTATGCACACAGTAATGTGTCTGCATTTGGATGGGGCATGTCAACCTGGTGCTTTTTCATTGTACCCATATATCTGAAAAGAGCATTGATTGACACCTAAAGTCACCCATCTCCCCTGGAAACCCTTCCTTTATTTTTTGTGGATTGGTTGTGATCACATAAAGGCAAGGGAATTGCATTGCAATTATTCCTTGGGCAAAGACAAATCTTTCTAAAAACTAAAACTGTTCACTTCCTTGTGGAATTATGGATTTACAGGATTATATCTATCTGCATTTGTGATGAAATCTGAAGAATTAACACAAATCAAGCATGTAAGTGCTTTTTTGTGGGATTAGAGAAAAAACCCTATATCAGAATGAAATTATGCATTGACTTCAATTGGTCTCATTAAATAAACTCCTTTGTGCAAATAGCTCCGCCTGATGCTTTCCTCAGGGGGAAAAAAGAGAGAAATAAGCAAGAGATTGAATTCTGCAGGAGCAAGCACAGCTCAGATTTAAAATGTATAAAGTCAGCCAGTGATCCAGCCGTGTAGATAAACTGTATGTTTGTCTTAGAGAAATCATAAATGTTGGAGACCATGCCTTGATCTGACCCAACTTTTATACAACTATCATAAAGAATAAGAAAGCTTTCATCTCCAATCTCTGCAAGACAGAAATGATGAGGATGACATCTGAAAATAGCAAACCCATCAGGCACATGGATGCTTATAGCAAAATCCACCAGCTCCCTTCAACATACAGAAAACAGCTGCATGACAAATGGAATCACACCATTTACTTTAATTGAATGTAGGAGTTGATTTGCTACACTGATGGCTCTTTAAGAGAAGGATAAGTTAAGATGGAATAAGAACATTCCCTCCCCAAAAGGTTTTAATTCTATAGTACAGGGATAGGGAATCTTAAAACATGGGAGTCAAATGTGCCATCTTCATCAGCCTCAGCTGCAATGAAACATGCTTTCTTTCCCATAATGTGTGTTCTCCCTCATGGAGAGCACAGGTTGTGGGCGGGGCTGACAAGACACCTCACTGTTACTAGGCAAATGGTTTGGCCATCCTTTAAGCAGGGGCGGGCTGTTACTGGGGAAATCTAGATGTTGCCATTTGTTGATTGACAGCCCTATTTGTTAAATACAATGCTCGCAGCGAAGAACTTCCACTTTTCGCTGCTTACTTCGGATCACCTGCCCCCCCCTCCCTAATTTTAGGCTGTTTGCTTGACCTTGCTATGCCTGTCATGGGGTCGTCTGCTTTGGGGCAGGGGCCCGGTAGGAATTTTGTCCATTTGTCTGATTAGTGTGTGCCACTTGGTTTTTGCCTACTGTGTAGCAAATCGTCTTGTAAGGTTTGTGGTTAGAATTGGTTGGTGGAGGGGTATGGATTCGGCTGTGCCTGCCCCTCCAAAATGCTGCTGCTGCTGCTGCTGCTTCAAGGGTTTTCCATTAAAGGAACCCAGGGGCTCCCCATGCTTTTGTCCGAAACCCCCTGGCAAGGGGCTAGGGCCACGCAAGCCCCTGGGAGCATTCTGGGGAGAGGTGAAGCATGGTTCCCAGTCCCGTCTCTCTCCCCAGATGACTTACCCTTTCTGAGTTCATGGGGGGTGTGAATGTCACAGCTGTCCCCGTGCGGGTTCAGTTAGTGCTACCAATGCCTAAGCAACCACTCACATTGCTGTAATTTGAATAAAGTTGTGGCCAAAATTATGCCAAAAACCTTAAACAAAAACTAAGTGTCAATTGTGTTTTTCTTTGGGGGGGGTGTCTTGGGGACCTCGACGCACAACTGTCTCTAAAGTCACAACAGGCACTGTAACTCTTCAATGATTTGACTTCATCCCCGAAGGTACACTTTTTCATTGTCTCCCAAGACAGACAGATGCCAATCAAATGTGGCACCTGAGAGCTCTTGTTAGATGGATCCCAAGGCACTCCTCAGGCCACACACCCTCCTGAGCCACACCCCTCATAGGTCCTGCTTCACACCCTCCATTTAGTGTTCTTCTTCCAGGAAACATCCATTTTTTCAGGTGTATGTAAAATGAGAGTTGTCATAGCAGGAGTTGTAATCCAACATCTTGAGGTCTGCAGATTCCTCATAACTGATCCTAGGCCAAAACAAAACATAGACTCTTAAAAAGACTGCTAAGCTAGGTCCCAAATTGAGGTCATCAGTTTTCCCATACTAATACTACTGTTCCAGACAGTAGGCCTATGTCAGTTAAGATTGGACACCATTCAGACTGTGTAGATAACATTTTGCCATTATTTTCAAGACTTTGTGAACAACAGTTTTGGCAGGAACAGAGTGTTGTATTCTCTGATGTCCTTATATGTGCTCAGAAGTCACAAGGGGAGGGAAAACACGATTCTATCCAGCTCAATATATTTCACTACATGTTTAATTAAGTGTTGACCTAACTGTACTTTAATTAAAAACAGAAGGTTAACTAAGTAAAACTAATTGTCAATTTGGAGTGTTGATATCAAGGCGGGTTTAACTTTGAGGCCCTTTCGTAGGGCAGGCTCTAGTTATCCTTCTTATTCAGCCATCTTGTTTCCTGCTGACTGTTATCTCCAAAGTCCCAGAAGCATTTATTGAGTAGAGAGAAGAGTGTTTAGAAACGGCAGAGAAATTAATGCTTGGGGCCAAAAGTTGAGGATGTCATATTATACTGTGAAAATGAAGCTTTTGTAGGGAAAAGGATTTCTGTGGCTTGATTAAGGGAAGTCCCTCACAGCAACATTAAAATGAAAGGACTTGACAAAAATATTAATCCCCAAAGGCTTCCAACAGTGTAATACTAAAATCAAATGCCATAATAAAGATATTAAAACACAATCGTGTCCATGAAGGATATATTGTAAGTATGAGTCTCTGTTGTTGCTACAAGTGGTCTGCAATAAGTCTTTTAGTTTCAGGTTGTTGCTAGCAAAGGTCTACAGTAGATGGCTGGAGGAGCTCTCTATCTAGACTGAATAGCCCACACAAGAAGACAGTGGGGTATAGATGGCGCCCTGTTCAAAATTTCAGCCAATCCATTCCAATTCCACTCCAGTCCCCCCCCCCACCCCCTTCCCCAAATAGCATTCCGTATCTACTGAACATTTAGTCCATTCAGTCCATAATGGAATAATTTGAGTGGGAGAGGTTCTTTCTCATCTTACTTCTTCTAAATGCTTTTTTTTTTTTTTTGGTACATCTCTGCTAGCTTCAGAGTACCCCTGGAGCATTCTCATGCCTCTCCTTGGGGATGGGTCGCACCATTTTGGCTCCATAAGGACACCCAGCAACCAGAGACAGAGTTTCCATTCATGGGTTTGGAATAGGGATAAGTTACAAGAGCATAACTTACCACAACATAACTATGCTAGATTCCTATAGTGCAGATTCCTCTGCTAATCTTTTCTATCATCACTACCTTTCCTGCCCATCCCTGACATTTTTGGGGGTGTATGTGAGAACATGCTCTTTGAAAGGCTTCCATTTTCATTTTAAAAAACCCTGTACTTACCTTATTCTTCCACTCATTGAGAAAGTTGGTCCTATTAAATTGGTAAATTGCTAGGTGTTCATTTTTAGAAAGGGAGGCATAGACTACATCCCCCCCCCCCACAGAGATGTACGAATTTTTACAAAAATTCTTTCCAACAAATATATTTTACACTCTCACTCATCTGCTCATTCCTCTCTCCCCCCCCCTTAGATTGTTTACACTTCTATCGACGATTCATCCTCATGGGGTTCGTGTGTTACCACGTGTAGTCATTTCTTCCTCATTTAGTTTCCAACTATTTATTTTATTTTCAGCATTGCTCACTGCTGCTCTCCTAAATTGGAGATACTTACTGTATCTATGGTTTTCTATCTGCCACTACCTCATTTCCCCTCTTAGATGTAAAATGTATTCCATCTTTCCTCCTTTTACAGTTTTGTAACCTTCATCTTTGACTACCTGATTCCCCTCATCCTTCATGTACTATTGCCTATCTTACATACTTTTCTTGAGAATTTTCATCATTATAGAGTTTGGTGCTTAACCATTCCTCCAGCACTCTGCAACATCCCCATCTGCCTACACTTCCAGATCTGAAAAGCCACATGGGAGAGGACCACTCACCTTTTTGGGTGGGTGGCACTGCGGCCAGGCATTGGGGACGCTGAAGTGATTCGGTGGGGGGCAGAGATTAAGGCCCCCCTCATCACCGTCCAGACCATGACACCGGTGCTGGGTAGGGCCCCACCCAGGGATGGCTCTGCTGTCCAACCGGCACTGACAGGATGAGTGGCTGTGGAAATTTTAAACTGTGGCGTGGCCAGTGAGATCTCCTTTCGCGCCTTTCTCCAGAGGTCACTGTCAGGATATAGTTCCATTCCACCTTTAGAACAGGCATGTGGAGTTGTTGTATGTCACATGTCTGTTTACTTCCAGCATAGTCTGCTGGGAACTTCTGTTGTATATAGCTTTTGCCTATGCTCTTTGCTTGGACACGAAGGGAAGCAGACATGTTTTTTTCCTTTGTCCTGATGTTGAATAAATGCTTGTAAATATGCTTGCATGTGCCTCGGTCCGCTACTTCTGTTGCAAAGAGTTCTTATCTCTGCTGGCTTGCATGCTCAGTCTCTAAAGGTCTCTGAGGCTTGAGTCGCAGTTCCGAGAACCAGGGTTTGCCTGGCTGCCAGCCAGTGGGCTGGAGCCAGCTGGGGGCCTGCCAATTGCCCTCGTCTCCCCAAACGCATCCCAACAG